>NC_050078.2:36801884-42549384 GCF_009764565.3 Dermochelys coriacea | reverse complement strand
CATGTTTGAGATTTTTAAAAATGTATTTATGGTTCCTAATATACTTATAGAGTAGATGAAGTAGTCTAATTGAAAGACGGTGAACATTTATTTAGACTCAACTGAAGTCTTTCATAATTCAGCTTTAAAAGTTACTTAAAAATCTTTATTTTCCTCACTTTCTCTGGAAAGAGCTGGAGATCAGAGTGAATCTCACAACAAAACACAGCCACAGCTTATAAAATCAATACTGCTGTTGATATCCACTAGGAAAAAACAAAGCTGCCCTTCTTTAATATCAGTTGGTTTATCTGTGCTAAGGGCATCTATCTATATGTCCTAATATTGAGAATTCGCAAGTGGTATGGCTAACGTTTTAACTGATATGAAACAAAGTTTCAGTACAGCCTGAAAGCATATGAGAAAGGAGAAACCTCTCTCCTGCAATCAATCTTCTTAAATGCAATTAATTTTTTTCTGGTCTTTCCTTTGACAGAAAGGGACGAAGGCTCCTCAGGCAGCAGGAAAGATTCACACAGATTTTGAAAAGGGATTCATTATGGCTGAAGTAATGAAATATGAAGACTTTAAAGAAGAAGGTTCGGAAACAGCTGTCAAGGTGAGCTCCCCATCTTTTCCTGTGCCCCTCCCCCATACACACCATTTTCCCATTTCAAGACTTTTCTTTCATTGGGAAGAAATCTCTGGTGATAAGTGAATCTGACAGTTACCTCTAATAATAGACCACAGATGAACTGTCATTTTATATTTGGAAAAGAATTAAAATACAGTAGTTTAACTAACAGAGATGTGACAATTTTAGTAACTGAAATATGACAGCTAACAGACAAAATGTCAACATTACGAGCAAGAGTTCTGACAAAGTTTCACATAGGTTTATAATATTAACCATCTAATCTTAATATTTTAGACCATGGTGATATTTTGGTAACATTTAAAAATATTTTGACTCTTTAGAAAATTGACTATTTCGCCCCCCCCCCCCCCACCCCGCTCCTACACACACACACACACTCTATCTATTTCTATTAATAAGAAGTAAGTTTGTTTTGAAGTCAGCAGTGAAGGCTTTACATTACAACTGTATGTCAAATTTCTAATGCAAACATTTAAGGAAATATTTTATTACTGAAATATAATAACGTTTTTGTTAGTAGTATCCTATATAGACTATAGTAGGCACTATAGTAAAATTTTAACATTTGCCATGTTCAGTAGTTAGTTTTATGAAAAAATGTGCAGGCTTCCTCATCTTAAGTATAGGACAAACTGCAGATACCACCCATAAAGTAAATATTGTGATGCAGTAGACATCAAGATTTTATAGTGCCCAGAGTAATTGTATGTAGCCTATACTGTAGAATAGATAGTTTCCTGGCTATTATTTACGGAATAGGTTATAAGCTAATAAATGAAAAACTTTTTTCTTGTAGTGACACTCCATAATTTTTTTCTTGTTTTCTTGCTGTACACGTTCATAAAGAATGAGGCATTTTATCTGCATTCTCAACACTAGAGGGCAGAGACTGATTGGGTGCCCATAGTTGTGCCCTTATTACTTTTGATAAATTAAATCTGATTTGCAGTTATTAAACACAGAGTAAAATTATACATGGCAAATAAATGTAGTAAGAAGAGCTGTATATCTTTGTAATGCTGTTTCAGTCTTTGCAGTTTTTGTTTTTATTATAAGGAAGTAGAATTTCCCTTTATTTCACATAGACTTGGTGAGTGTTGCATTTCTAAATTGAAGATGTGTGTTTTATAAAATTGAGATTTTAAAAAGGTTAGTTAGATTTAACCCACCTCAGTATTTGAAGGCTCCTACTATGATGAGTTAAAGAATTTAAAAGGCTCTAACTCATTTTTGCTATTTGATGGTTTGAAAACTATGCAAAATTGGTTTCAGATTCCTCTTATTCTCAGTAGTATCACTAAGGAAGATGATACTGAGCAGCAAGGCTTTTATAGGTCTGTTTGAACCCCAGGAAGTGGGGGGGGGGCGCGAGTGGGAAATGCCAGTATAATTGGTTCATTGTGGCATGTGAGCTATCTTGTGAAAAGGGAAGTACAGTTTATAGTTGTACAGCTAAACCACAGTATAAATAAATCAAATATTCCTTAGTCAGAAAACTTGTTTATTTAGCTGGGACTCAAATTATACCAACAGTAGTTGCTGCATTACAAATATGAGTATCCTGCATAAGAGCTATGTCACCTTAGTAGATATTGTGATCTTCAGTAACTATTTTTCTGGTAAGTTTTGATTTAGATGTTTTCTCCCAATGTATGAATCCAGAAATTAGGACTTTTTCTGTGCTCCAACTGAAAATCATAATTAAATAGATTTTGTTATGAACAAATTTGAAGATGTCTATAGAGCACAGATAATTACATTTGCTTATACAAAAATTTTTTAAAAGCTAAGTAAAAGGAAATCCTTGCTTTTAGAAAAAATGTATGATATTACATAGGCTTTTTAAATATAATTTGAAAAATGCTGTCTCAGGCTATAGACCATATTAATTGACTTATATTGCTGTTAAATTTCAAAATTAAACTTGGGAGCTTTTGGATTCAATTAAAATAACAGTGGTATTTGGAGTTGCTTGCTTTGTATGTTATCAAGTTGATTGATTTTTAAGTTTGATTTTGTTGTGTATAGCATAACTAATTTAATGCCAGTGCTGTGAACTATATACTGAATAGCTCTGTGTGGGCTTTGTAGTCTACAGGGATATCACATTATTAGCAATCATATCTGCTTAGGCAAAGCTGGCTTCTACAGATGGCTGCTTTCAAGTGCAAATGAACTGGTTAGACGTGTCTTGTTTAATACATACTCAAGATTCACAAATGGGTATTGATTTTTTCAACCAGTGTTTCTGATAGCAATGGAAATGGATTAAATGGTCTCTAGAGAATTTAAAGGAACACTGTCACTGTTAATTGTAAACTAGTAACAGAAATACATAAATGTATATTAGTATGTCAAAATGTATTTAATGAAAGAAGACTGTACCACTTTATGACAGAATGTAGTGGGTGTCCTAGAAAACCTGAACTGATGCTGCTTTTTGTAAACTAGGTTATTCTGTAAATATTTGTGACTAATGAATCTCTCCTTTCTCCAGTGGAAAAGTGTATGTATTTATCTGTAAGAAGTCTACATACCTGTGCATGCAGATTATGCTTGCTGATAATTTTTTGCAGCAGACTGTTTTATTAGTGTTTATGCTGCCAATTAGTCTAATTACTCTTGACTTAGAGCATTATTAACATCTTCAAAGGGAAGATCTACTAATATTACTTGAGACCGAATCTTGTATATTCTAAGTACATTTCCAGAAAAAGAAGTCAATGTTTTTAAGCTCTTATTTCGGTATTAATAGACATGTCGTATGGGATAGGGTCAATTACTATAGCATTAAGTGTTTGTTGTATAGGCTCTTGCATCTGAGAGATTTACTGAAAGGTAAAGTCACTTGTCCTCTCATTTAAATTGGGAATGACAGCTACAAGATCATTGAGCTTCTAGATTCCTACACATCAACATGGGAAATGTGGTGTTTTGCAAAGGAGGGTTTTGTGGCAGAAAAGTACCTAAAATAATTATGTACCATTAATCTAACTAAGGTAATTAGTTAACAGCTTTTTTACAGTGGTATCTTAGTATGCCACCACTTGGTAGGTCATTGAGAATATTGGCACAGCAAAATCTTGCATGGAAGCAGTTTCCCTTGCAGGAGAACTCTTCAAAACAGAAAGAGTATTGAGCTACAGGAGTGGCTCTCATCTTTTCCATGTTATATACATCTTAAACGTAAATGCATCCGATGAAGTGAGCTGTAGCTCACGAAAGCTTATGCTCTAATAAATTTGTTAGTCTCTAAGGTGCCACAAGTACTCCTTTTCTTTAAACGTAAATGTTCATGTGAACCTCCTTAACATCCTGCCTCACAGTGTTGATCCCACACCTTCCCTGTAGCCCTTATAATACTTGCTTTAATAAAAACCAACCGACCTAGGACTACATTGAAGAGAGAAGAAAATTATTACACACTTTAGTGCAGTGAGGCAACAACATATAGTAGCGTCAACACCTATTTTGTATCTGCTCTATTTTTTCTCCCAAAGTGTAAGATTTTACATTTGAGTTCCAAATATCCTATCATTGCCTCCAGCCTGCTTTCAGCCCTGTACAAAACTCAACAGCCCACCTTGAAGGTCACTTCTGTCCTTTGTGGGCTTGCTGTCCTTCTAACTTTTGTAAAAAGAAAAGGAGTACTTGTGGCACCTTAGAGACTAACAAATTTATTTGAGCGTAAGCTTTCGTGAGCTATAGCTCACTTCATCGGATGCTCACGAAAGCTTATGCTCAAATAAATTTGTTAGTCTCTAAGGTGCCACGAGTACTCCTTTTCTTTTTGTGAATACAGACTAACAAGGCTGCTACTCTGAAATCTAACTTTTATGGCACCGGTAAATCTGATTAGTTAAATTTACTCCAAACAAATACGTAGCAAAAAGAATGAGACTTCATTTTGTGCTTCTCAGCCCTTCCTGTCCTGTGCAGAAGCATAGAAGGAAGCTCTGCTTGAAGAGTACTGCATGCCCAATTTTAACTTTCTGACATGGTGTGGTGATCATTGTTTTGACCATACATGCTTCTTCATTGATAGCAGCAGCTCAGTAGACCACCTGGAAGTGGTCAACAGACTAGTATAAGAGCCGTGTAGTTAGGATACAAACCATTTTTTATTGTCTTTCCAGCAGTAAAGTCTTAGATTGTTATCATTAGTATTTACCCTTGAGGACATTTTGGGGGTGGGAATAAAAAGCCTAAGAACTAAAAGAAAATGGTGTTTTATCCATTTTGTTCTAATGGATTGCTGGTGTTTACGGACACATCAGAAATGTACCATTAACATCATGTAATAAAGCTTCATGATACTGGTGTAATCATATTTATGTACCATAGTTTAGTGAAGAGGAAATTATTGTTATTTATGTGTGTAAAATGCAGTTCTGCCCAAATCAAGAAGTCATTACAAGAATTAAACTCTGAATTTGAGATAATGGTACTGTTTTATTTTAAACAAAATATATAATATTTTTAAAAATGGGTTTTTTAAAAAAACTTAATTTTAAAGTAATAACCTGTTTTTCTCCTGTCTCTTCCATTTACAGAGTGCTGGGAAATACAGACGACAAGGCAGAAATTACATAGTTGAGGATGGAGATATTATCTTCTTTAAGTTTAATACACCTCAGCAATCCAAAAAGAAATGAATATTAGATGTTGCTCATTGTTCACAATAAACTGTGCTACTTCAAAAAGCATATGAATTTTTATTTAGACAGAATATCTAAAACCAGAAAGCATACAGTGTATACCTAGGGGGAAAATCCTCCCCCCCCCACCCCATGAAATTACTCGTTTGTTCTTAATTAAAATATGGCACCCCCAGTGAACATACAAGTTCACTAAATGTGAACAGCTTTGCATTTCAAATGATTAAGACCCTACTCCAAATTGTAGAAGCTTTTCAGTAACCATATTACTCTCATGATACTTCATTAATCTCCATCATGTATGCCAAGCCTGACATGTTTGACAGTGAGGACAATGTGGCTTGCTCCTTTTTGAATCTACAGATAATGCATGTTTTACAGTACTCCAGATGTCTACACTCAATAAAACATTTGACAAAACCAGACTTGGTGTGTTTGGGGATGTCTGTATTGACTGACTGTGGTGTGCTGAATGCGATATGGCACCTGGTGGATGCTGATTACAGAATTTAAAGACATGTGTATGATACAGTAACCGGCAGCGTGGGGCAGCTGCAATTGTGTTTTAAAAGTGAGTCTTTCATGGGACTCAGAAGATTAGGATGCCAATGATTTGTCTCAAAGTTAATGAATTTGTAGATGGACATTCATTGAAAGATGATAGTAAGGATAATAAGGATATAGCATAAGTGATTTTGACCAGAGAGAGTAAAATATATGTAGAAAAATCATATTGTCTTTGAGGCTGAAGCATTTTTGTTAAAATCATTCTGAAAAGAATATTTAATTCCTGCTTTGAAATTGTAAAATTGCAGAGGCTGGCCCAGTGGTGCCCTATGTAAGATGTCCTCTGTTCAAGGTTTTAGGGCAATGGAGGAGTATGTAATAGTCTTGAAGAAAGAGGTCATGCTGTTCTGTCAGTCAGACAGTTCCACTGACATGGACTGTAGCTACTGGCTTACCCCTTTAACCATGAACAAGAGCAGATTTCTCTGGATATTGTGGAAGGATAAGTTAAAATGGGGATACAGCTAAAAATATTAACTCACTTCAACACTTTGAATAGCTCTTAAAATGCATTCAATTAATTTAAGATATCTTGTTTGTTTTCTAAAATGAACCCTAACTCAGTTCGATTTTAGACACAGCAGGGGCTCCAATGGGCAGTGTTAGGGAAGAGAATGATCATTCCCAAGGTTCATAGATATGCAAAGCTCCAGCCTTCCTCTGTCCAATTTATTTTATTGAAAACTTTGAAAAGCAACTCATCCAGGCATGTTTAAGATATTGGAAGAACTGGTAATGCTACAGTGCGGGGCTCCTCCTGTAATGCTGCCTTTGAGCCACATTAGTCTCTCAGGAGGAGTAGGAGAAAGATCAAAGTCAAAGACACACGGTGGCTTCTTGTAATACAGTTGGCATCACTTCCTAAACTGCAATTGGCACTAGGGAGATGGGAACACAGCTGACCTTTGTTTTTAAAAACTTTATTTTTGTCATTGAGGGAGAAAGGTGAGAATGGGTATTTTGAAGCAGGCAGCGGAAGCCTAGGACTTTTATTAATCCCAGGAATTATATTGGCATCCTAAGTGCACTGTTCTCACTACCATAATTTTGATGATATTCATATAATTGAAAGAAATTAGAACCATAATTCTGCACTGGAAGTACAATCTGTGAAACAGAAAGAAACTAAAACAATCTGATTCTCTTGGAAGTCAGGCAAGGTAGTGACATTGGAGAGTAAGTGGTCATGCTGGGATTTAGCCACAATAAAAAGTTGAGAGGATGTGAGGAGATGAGAGGTCTAGCCAGTGTCCCAGGAGAGCCCCTGTCTTGCTTTGATATAGACATCCGTCCCCAATTTGTAGCCCACTCATGAATTCTTTTCCTGCTGTCATACAAACTGTGAAATCCAGCCTGAGGCCTGCAGAATAAATCGGGGTCCTGTCTTGTCTGCAAAGTTTCTATGGGTATCACTTTATTGGAACAGTGGAGTCCATAGGTGAATGTTCTTATGTCCTTTAATCACTCCATATAAATGAAGAAATTATGCTAGAAACCAGAACTGCAGAATTTGGAGACTTCTTCATCTGACTGGATTTCTTAATTGCATTTTAATTTCTTCATAACTTGACAGTAATTTTGTTACAGCTGTACTTACTATAGCATTTCCAGTACCTCCCCAAATTTTAAATTTCATCACAGAAACTGACCTGAACTGGACTTATTAACTGGACTGAAAAGTAAGTCATCTCTCGCTGAATAATTTGTCTGGTTCACTTAATAATTTTAATTGATCTTTTAAAAGTGTTGTTTAAAAAAAGCATAATCTGACAACTTTGCCTGTGATAAGTACTCTCCAATCTCCAGTGCTGCCTGGCAGCTACCACAATAAATATTTGGGCACAGACAGTCCTCATTTTCTCCAGCAGGACTGTGAGTCTGCAGGGCTCTAAAATGTAAACTCTAAATGTAAAATCTAACTGTTCTTGTAATGCCTGTGAACACTTACAATTTTATGCACAAATTTGACTCAGTCCCACACAATCTGCGTGGGAGGAAACTTCACTTAAGACCAACCAACCACCTCTGCATACCAACCTGGTCAATTGCTTCAAGACCCATATATGGCCAGGCCCCACCCACCTCTGTACAAATGCTTTAAAGTCCATACAGATCTGCCCCATCGCTAGTGCAGGAGACCCACACAAACTAGTCACTACAGTGGTTAAACGAGAATGAAGTGGAGGGAAAGCTCTTGCTACACCAGCCAGATGAGGAGCTGTTGTGGGGGCCCTGTTCCCCAACTCAGAGAAAGGAAGGAAGCGCTCCCTTTACAGTTGGCAGAAGAGGTGAAGTTGTGCTCCCTTTACTTCAACACCTGAGTTACTGTAAATGTGACACCCTTTGATGGCGAAAGTACAACACAAGCACTGACAGAACAAGAAAATTGTTACCTGCCCCAGTAACCGAAACATAGGGGAGGGAGCCTGGAGTTTTGCAACAGTGTAGGCAGAGCAGAAAGGGGCCTGGTATTGCCTTTTCTGGACAGCACCATCTCTGAGCAATCAGTAGGCTCCAGCGCGACACTTTCCGTTTCTGAGGCTCGCCAAAAATGTGATGATTCAAAGCTCGATAAAGAATAAAATACATCACTAAACTTAAGGCTTCAGACTACTGACTCAATGGATTCATTAAAAATATAGAAGGCCAATTCCCAGTATCTGAATGACCTTGATGCAGGACCTAGATTGTCAGGGGAGCATGATTTAAGCCACCTTTCTGCTCCCTTGATCTTGGGTTTGACTGGCTCAAATCAGTCCCACAGGGAAGGTTTCACCAGCCAGGGATCACCAAATTGCAGTGCTCTGGCCACAGCCCCTTCCTCCCAGGCTGTCTATGCCTAAGAGTGAGGGGGAGCATGTAGTAGAGTCAGCTAGGCTGGCTTTATGCCACCTGCAGGTTCCCCTAATGTTGGGGGATCCCCACTGGCCCTTTCAGATTAGCTTTCTGGTCCCCAAGAGCAGCACAAAGGGGACAGAGATGAGGCCCAGGATCTGGTCCAGAGTGTATAGCAAAATGTAAAGTGGTTGTTTCCAGAGTACGTTAGTTCAAATGAAACACACCATTGTGGAAAATATGAAACTAATAAATGTAGTGATCGTAAAAAAGTCAAATTCAGGTGCATCTGAGCTCCTCTTGAAAAGTCTAAATGTTCACTTTGGAAAAGTAGTTGTACCAGCAGATAGAGTGCAATTAGTCTCACCGATGTATGTTTAGCTGATCAGCATCCATATGGGCCCAGAATATTTTATTTGGAATGCAGGGTTTCAGCATTTTTATAGTTGTAGAATATAAATTTAGTATATTCAGTCTCCCTGAATTCTGCTGCTTCAGGCAACCACCCAATTCACCTTTCCTCAAAGGTCACCCTGAAAACACCCATACATTGCATAATATTTTTCTTTGCTGTGTTTATTTGCAAATTTTATTAAACATTTCACTTTCTTATTTGCTCAGTTTCATCTTTTATTTGCTTTTTCACTGTGTTTCTGTTTTATGGTCCCTCGTTATTCCAGCATTACATTTCCTCAATTCTGTACAGCTTGACTGGGGCCCTGTTGCTACAACTTCCCATCCGCCTCCTTCCTCTCACCACACGTACACAGTCTGAGCTCTTCCCAGACAGAAGAATTTAGTTAATCAATGAGCTTATATATCAGGGAGTGTGGGTTAAAAGTAGCTGGGTGAAAGCCTTATTTTCGTTTCTTACATACCTCTCCTCTCATGCTACACAAAAATCTTGTCCCAATGACTATAGTGGGCTGGGCTGGCTTAATTGTGGTCTTTTCAGAACTATATTAATTCTGGTCATGATTGCCCAACTGTTTCTGCTATGGGCAAAAGCCTCACCTGCTGAGAGCCTCCTGTAAAGTACTCTCCAGCCCTGCTGGCTCAGGCAGCAAGAGATTCCAGTTTGGAATTCAGATGGGCGGGCTGTGTGGTAGCATGTGCCACGTGCCTCTATGCCACCAAGCTGACAACTCTTTTTAGCTTCAGATTGTAGCAGTGCTTTTCCAATCTAACATTTTATGTTCTTAGGCCTGCTTTTTAAAAATGTTGTCTGCAGAATTTTATGTAAAAAGAGATCAGCCATGGTGATATATTGCCCTATTTATCAGATGTGGTTAAATAGTGAGCATTACTCAACCCACATGTAAGCTCAGGCTATAAAATCCTGTTGTAAAACAGAAGCATAAGAATATAGCTAAGTGCAATTTGTAAAATTTAAAAACAATCATATTCTCTCTCCTCCCCTTCTCTGATGACCTCCCGGGCTCCCCTTCCCTCCCCCAACACACACTAGATTAAGTGAGTTCATCTTTTAGAACATTAGTAATTGTTTAAAACTAAATTGTCCATTTTCATTCTGACTCTTTGGAAAATACTAATTACATGTGTTTGATTACGCTAATTCTATCATTTCACTTCACTTAAGCTAGGAAAACCACTGGATGCTTTGAAAAAAAAAAAGTGGTGGCATTCATCACTGTGTTGCAAGGGATTGAAATAGCAATGTTATTTTAGCTTTTAAAGTTTTAATGTAAATTCTTTGGTTTTAGGCTCTCTTAGAAGCAGTTGTTACTTGGCTTCTATTTACAGGTAGGATCCATTTCTGATCTTTGAGAGCGGGTACATATTGCAGCACATTGTAGCTTGTAAAATTGCTCTCATAAAAGAGCTGAGTCAATATGTCTGTACATCAGAGATGAGAATAGTTCTCTACATTGACAGAATCCCATAGGCTTTTATTTTCAATACACACATTTGATTCTGTGCTCAGTGCACAAGCACTTTATAAACCACATAGCAAAATCAGCTACTGCTGTTGCAAGTGCATGTGAAGTAGCAAATTAGCCACAAAATAGATTTTTCCCGGCATGAGAATGGAATTGAGTTTAAAGATTTAGGATGGATGAATAGAAGTACATGTAGTCCTTCCTGGCCCTTTAACATTCCACCCATCCTGTAGAAAGGGAGTGCCTTTATTACAGGAACTCTGTTATTCAGTGGAATTCCACCTGCAAGGCAGGACATCTGCACAACAAAAGGAATTTTAAAGAGCCAAGGCTGTATATAACCGAATATGTGCAATCGGGTATGCAGTATGGTGTGGGTTGTTTCTGTGAGTAGAACTGATGCAAGAATCACAATGCTATATTGACTAAATTTTGATGAATGAAGTGTTCCTAAAAGAGTGGGAATGTTCGCACTAACTTGGACCAGGTGTAGCATGGGTAGCTGCTAGCTGCTGCTCATTCCTGACTTGCAACAGCTGCACTGTTCCAGCCCTGAGCAGAGATTGAAAATTATTGCAGATTCTGATGTGACTTTGGAACATTTCTCCATCCAACTGAGACCACCAAAAAATTGTCAGTTGTGATCCAAGTCTAATTTGACCCAGGCTTCAATCTGGTGAGTTAAATCACTTAACCTCTAAACCCTTAGGTAACTGGCCAGTTCCTAGGTGGCTGAAACCTGGGGACTAGCTAACTTTCACGGATTTGGTGAGACCATTTAGTGGGAAACTTGGGGGGAGTTAGGGGAGAGGGTCTGTGACAGCTGAGAAGGTCAAACTCCTTCAGCCCAGGAAGCCAAGAGAAATGATTGGCCTATAGCAGGGACTTTGGTGTTGCCTTCCAAATGGAGATCAGAGTGACACTGGTTCCTGAGAAGAGTGAATGGGGAGCCTCTTCAAACAGCCAGGGTTTAATTTATCACAAATTTTTAACAATTAATGTTATTAATTTATTATAAATCAGTTTGGTTTTCATTCATACTGAGAGACTTCATCCGTTTAAAGAGGCCTTCTAGAAGTGTTGGGTTGATGAAACAGCCGATCAGCACCTAAAAGGGTACTTGGAACATTGTTCTGCCTGCGTTACACACAAAAAGTGTTAGAGCATGGCTGCTCCTCACCAGGCTAGACAATCATGTGGTAGCATGATTACAGCTGTAGTGTAATAAGAGTACATCTGAGCACTGGGAGAATCCACTACACTAATGGGCTAGTGAAGAGGCAATCACAGGTACAGTTTCAGCCCAAAGCTACCTTCTATACTGGACCCAATTCCTTACCTTCCTGTTATTCCTTCCTGGACTTGCCAGATTCTTGCGTTCCACTAAAAGGAAAAGCTCCCTCTTGCAACATGTGAAACCAAAATAAGAGCGCTGTAAATGTGCTTAACACCTGCTTTGGTGTTTTCTGTGTTCTGTTGCTGAAAAGACCCATCAGCCAAAACAGGCAGTAAAGGAAACTGCATTTGCTCTTCTTTAAAAACTGCAGGAGAAAACTACTAGTTATAAGAGTTAAATTTCCCTAACATAATAATTATGTGCAAACTATTAGGCTTTGGTTATAAATTCTATTTGTTTCAAAGCACAGTATTATTGGAGGTAGCAATAGTAACATCAAACAGCCTTGATAAGATCAACAAATTACTAAGTATAATTGTTTCTGCTGGGGTGTGTACAAGGAGATAAATAGCTCATATATTAAACCTGAGTGCCTGAGGGTGAGTCATTCATGGACTCACAGGTGTCCTTATACTCTCAAGCAAAAATAATTTTCTCTTCAATAATTATACAATTTCAGCTCTAAGAACTGCAATCATAAGCACATATGCCTGGAAAATTAAGGGGAAAGTGCAATAACTGGCTACAGGAGTCTAACTTTAATAACAATAAAGTCTCATTTGTCTTTTCAGGAATAGTTTAATTGAGGTACAGTTTTTGAAATTGGATTTTAACTCGTGTAGAAGAGCAGCAAAGTGGAGCCCTAACTCTTCCAAATGCTGTTGGAGGCAGAGGGGGCTCAACACCTAGCACAATCTCTCCCCAGGACAATAAAATCTTCATGTATGACTTTTCTCATAAACCCTGGGAGCCTTTCTAAACAGGGATGTCCTAGGGACAAAGGGCACTAATACAATCCTCTGTTTATGCAAGATGTTCTTTTCTCCCCCATTACAAGAAGAGGAAGCATCTTAAGCCACCATTTTGGTCTCCATGTATTTCCTAATGCTCTGCCAGCCATTTATTATGACCAACATGCTTGTTTAAGGGTTACTCTGCAATACTGAGTCAGAGATGATCACATTAAGAGATGAAATACCATTGTTGGACAAGTGATGGAAATCACATTTATTATCAGACAGTGGTTGCCCAGTGTAAAGCTGCAGACCTAGAGAGAGAACCTAGTACATTCTAGAAACATTCCAATGATTGCTGTTTCTGCCTATTAGGCTTGGAATAATATTCTTTCCCACCCTCCCCCCATGTTTCTAGACGTCTATGTGGCTGGAAAGGAGGTGGAAATTCTTTCAGTGTAGGAAGGAAAACTTGACTGTGCTAATTAAAAGCAAAGGTGAACTGCCCACTGTGTCATACGCTGGCTAAAAGGATGCTTTCGAGTTTTGAGGGACACTTGGTAGTGAAGCATGCTGTGACATTCAGATGGCTGAAACCAGTGCTGTCACTCTGAGCAAGGGAGCTGCAGCCAAAGGAGTTAGAAAAATATTCTTAACGAATTAGATAGAGCCTGAATACCTTTCCCAAAGGCCCAAGAGGAGCTGGCAGTTTTGGTCAGGTTTAATCACAAGTTGGATGACGTACCAATAAGATGTTTAAATTACAGATTGATTTACCCCAAGGAAGTGCTGAGACACAAGATCAGGTACAGCTCCAAATTTCTCTTTGTATCTAGGGTTTGGCCCATTCCTACTTAAGACGATCAGTACTTCAGGGAACAAGGAGAAAAAAATTCCCCACTCTTCATACCTCCAAAAACAATTCACCTCCACTCCTGCCTGCACGTGGGAAGGAAAGAAAAGATGTATGCCTTCCCCACTGCCAAGGCCTCACCTGCTTCCTGGTGTCCAAAAATCAACTTTCTTCCCACCTCTTTCCAACTGTGGTGGAGGAGGAAGAAATACCACTGCAGTGCTAACCAAGATCACTGCAGTGCCATTTCAGTGACTACAGGAAAAATAGGTCTCCTATATCTTCTGAATGCCAAAGTCCATTCTGTTCATTCTGTAGATGCTTCCTGGATAGTAAGAGAGAGGGGAAGCCTTGGTGGAATGTGCACAAGGCCTCAGTCTTTACTGGATTGATACCTATGCCACAGCAAACCTGGCTTTCCCCCATGGGATATGACTACACTTGGAGCTGGGAGCAATACTTTCGCTGTCTTGTGTTGAGCTAGTGCACTAAAAATAGAATGTAGCCTTACCAGCGCAACCAACTGAAGGAGTTAGTTGCCCCTAAGTGTGCCTAGGGTCTTGGACAGACATACAGAGTGGGTGAGCTAGTCCTTCCCACTGCAGCTACATTCTTATCTGTAGTGTACTAGCCTGACAATAGCCCATGCCTGTCTCCTCTAGCTGGGAATCACCCTTCCAGCTCCATGTGTAGGTAGAATCCTAGAATAGTAGGAATAGGCATTTCTGTGTCTAGAGAGGTGGTTTTAAAAAATAGAAAGCTCCTTCTCATTCCCATTTTAGGGTTGCCACCTGCCCAGGTTTTCCCAGGATCATCCCTTTTTTGAGGTTGCTGTCCTGGGAAATCTGTCACAGTGCTCAGTACATGCTGCCAGCTGCCTAGTTTTATCAGCTCAGGATCATCCCACATGTCCCAGTTTTTTGTACCTCAGAGATGGTAACCCTATTCCCACTGCCTCATTTCCCTGTATGAGACTGCCAGAGAGATCCCAGCAGATCTCCCAACTACTGTCTTCATTGCTTCTGCCTGCAACTCACACGTCAGTCTGCTTGTTTAGCTACTGTAATATCCTGCTGCAGACACCCAAAGCAGTGAGCAGCTGTAACTCTGCCTCAGCAAGAGTGAGCTTTGCTGGTGATTAGACTGTGTCAGTTCCCTGCCACATCAGTCTGTCTTCCTCACCTGCAAACTCCTCAAGGCTCTCCCTGTCCAAACTTTGCCTAGCAGCTTACAATAAGTGATCTCTAGCCTCTGAGCTCCTCAGATATGTTTCTCTGCAATGCACAGCCCCTACGACTATACATTCACAGAAGATACTAAGTTCACTGCTCTTTTAAAGAGTTAGTCCATTACCCCAGTTAATAAGTCATAAACAGCCTCATCCCTTCAAACACAGCACTGTGTTGGCTTGTACTAAAAATAAAACAAATTTATTGACAAAAGGACATGGCTTCAGTGATACCAAGTAGAAGGAATAATGATAGAAATGGTTACAAACAAAAGTAAAAATACGCTTTTGGCTAAAACCTAATTCAACAAGCTAGAGTCTTTGTTCAAGGTACTTTCCTCACCAACCTGCCTGTTCCATTAATAGCTGGCTAGCTCTTAGCCAGGACCCACCCCCAAGTCCAAGGTGCGGGTAGTCCTTTTTCTCCTGCGGCGAAGGGTAAGCCAAAGTCTTTCTGTGTGTCCTTATATCTCAAAGTCTGCCTTTGTTTCAAGGGTCAAATTAATCCCCTGGGGTTCAGTCTTCTGTATCCTCCCAGGGGGCCTACTCCATCTTGATTAAGGTGTGACTGGTGTGTTCTAATGTGATGCAATTGTACAATGTAAATGTTCTTCTCCTGCAATCTCCGATACAAATGCATAGCCCACTGAATTTGGTCACACCTAGTTGGTGTCTTTCCTTTGTCTTGAGAAAACCTGTTTGTCAGCTGCCCCTGACATGCCTGGTTTCAACACCTTTTAGTCACAGACTTGAAAGCATAATATCCGTGAGAATCCTCACACAGCATTGTCACATACATTTCACAATGGTATTAGTGACTGTGCGGTGGTAGTTTTCAGATGATACCTCCCGAGACACATTCTGTCCAAATATCACTGCAGCAGTATGTAGGGTGTGGACACGGGAGTGCCCAGGGTCCCAGCTACTTGTATGGCTTCTATCACTATAGTACTGAGCATCTCACAAACATCAATTAAGTGATTTGCCTAAGCTCAACCAGAGAGCTGGTGATACAGCTGGGATATGGGCTCTGATCTCCTAAATTCCAGGCCAGAACTTTAAGCTATCCCTCCTCACTGAACCGCGTGAGCTGACATATTTAACACATTAATTCCAGCCTGACGTATCTGAGAGGCAGAAACATCATTGGGGATAAAATTCTGTTTTTAAATTACCTTTATCTAATTACAACTGTTGTACCTGATGCCTATTTCCTCTCCCCTACCTCCTTGCTATTGAAGGCCCTTGTCCAGGGTTTTCTTGCCAATACTAGCAGTACTGTAGAGGTACAGTCACTTTAGCTGGTGTACAAAGACGTTACAAGGGAAAGAGAATTCTGTTGTTAAACGTAGACTCATACAGGCTGTGTTTCAGGCAAAGTCTCTGTACCGGACAGGTTCAAGTCTAAAAATGGCTTACTGATTTTTAGGTAGGTGTTTGACAAGCTGTGGTCAGCCATAGCTTCTCCAGCAGATGCCACTTTGAGAATAGAGGAAAAATATTTAATTTATATTTATTGTCTCAAACGAAAAAGCTACAAGTATGCTCCTTTATTCCCGAATCAAAATGCTTTAATGACCGGAGCATTTAGCACATTGGGGTTGTCATTATTTTCAGTGATGTGCCTGTCTGAAAGGAGAGCACTGATGCTTAGGCTGAGAAGCTGGATATGAGTCAGCAGTGTGCCCTTGTTGCCAAGAAGGCCAATGGCATTTTGGGATGTATAAGTAGGGGCATAGCGAGCAGATCGAGGGACGTGATCGTTCCCCTCTATTCGACACTGGTGAGGCCTCATCTGGAGTACTGTGTCCAGTTTTGGGCCCCACACTACAGGAAGGATGTGGATAAATTGGAAAGAGTACAGCGAAGGGCAACAAAAATGATTAGGGGTCTAGAGCACATGACTTATGAGGAGAGGCTGAGGGAGCTGGGATTGTTTAGTCTGCAGAAGAGAAGAATGAGGGGGGATTTGATAGCTGCTTTCAACTACCTGAAAGGGGGTTTCAAAGAGGATGGCTCTAGACTGTTCTCAATGGTAGCAGATGACAGAACGAGGAGTAATGGTCTCAAGTTGCAATGGGGGAGGTTTAGATTGGATATTAGGAAAAACTTTTTCACTAAGAGGGTGGTGAAACACTGGAATGCGTTACCTAGGGAGGTGGTAGAATCTCCTTCCTTAGAGGTTTTTAAGGTCAGGCTTGACAAAGCCCTGGCTGGGATGATTTAACTGGGACTTGGTCCTGCTTTGAGCAGGGGGTTGGACTAGATGACCTTCTGGGGTCCCTTCCAACCCTGATATTCTATGATTCTATGATTCTATGAATGGAGATTGGTGCCAGTGGTATTTGTGCTTTTTAAAACATTTTCTATACTATTTTAAGAGAAAACTGTAAAATGGCAATAATGACATATTATTGCAAGTAAATTACACTGTGGAATAGCTTTAATACTGTAGTCGAAACCTAGAATTTGAAATAAGATGGAAATATTCATTTGCACATGGCTTTTGTTCTTATCAAAAACAATTTAGATTAAGAATGAGATTTACTTATGCCTGCACATATAGTCAAGCTAAGGTTCAGTCACCTGGTTCTAATGCAGTCTGTCAAGTTCATCTGTCATGTGTTGCCACAATACCCCTCAGGCGAACCACAGCGCACCACAAGAATGGCATAAAACATTACACGTTCTGCAGAGAATGGAGATATTAAAACAAAACAAAAAAGCCCATTGCTAATAAAGAGCTTGTGTTTAAAGAGAACACAGGCTGGTTGTGACTGTGGGGAAGGGTAATAGCTCTTTCTTTTCAATTTGACCTTGATGATAAAAATAGATCCATAACACAGCATGTTAAGTATACTCTGTTCTCCCATCTAATGAAGAAAAATTAATATATAGGAATTAGATATTAATAAGCCCAAACCAGATGCAGGCTAACTGGTCAGGGTTCTTATAGGTAGCTAGAGTGGAACTAGGACTTCCACTCTCCCGTACAAAAATTGCCCTGAATGTTTGGCAGGCCTGTTCTTGATCTGCTCTTCTATGTTTGCTAAAAATCTCCCTTTCATCTTTATGGCAAAAATCAAAGAAACCCTAGAAAGGCCACTGCTTAAGGGTGAATTTTTGCATTTATAAAGTCCACACGGGAAATCTCTCAGGGCTGGCTGCATAACTTCATTTGGGTCCCCCTTCTTGATGGCCTAATTGTCATGATCAAAGTGTAGCAGGAAATACAGATTTTCAGCCTGGGGAATGTTCTTGGTCTAACATTTTCCCCTGGAATAACATACTACTGATGCCACTTGTGACGTGTAATTCCATATTCTTTTTGATAATACGCTTATGATATGAATATGACATAACTGAGATATACTTTATGCAAGATGGCTCATGTGAGATATCATTGGGAAGGTTATGATTTACTGAATGTGATTATTCAATTTGTATGCCTGTATCATTTCTGTCTCTGAAATTAGGAATATTGACTATGTATCTATATTCCAACTGTTACTTTGTGTGACGCCCCCTGCTAACACTTCAGGTACGACAGTGAAAAAGCCTGACAGTGCTGATGGCTCATCGGCAAGAGCCAAATGGACTGTAAAAGAGCTTCGTGTTCCTGTGAACGTGTGGGTCAGCCTGTGAAGAATGGCTAGAAGGGCCCTACAGAGTCAGGTGATCTTGTCACCTGATGATAAAACATAACCTGGGACTTCTTGTAACTTTCCACAGGAAGGGAAGGGGGGTCAAACTAGGAAACAAAGAACTCCTGCTTTATGCAAATCCTATTTAAGGGTGGGGAGTGAGGCAATCATGGTCGTCAGTTCTCCCCTGGTACCCCACCTAAGATGACTGCTGGAAACAACTAAGACTGAACTGTGGGAAAGAACTGAACCCCAGCTGGAAGATGTATCTGGCCTGTGAAGAAGATTATTAGAACCATATTTAGGGTGAGAACTTGCATGTAACCTGTTTCTTTAGTGTATTAAGCTTAGTTTGCATGCTCCATTTTATTTTCTTAGTAATCTGCCTTGTTCTATCCGCTACCTCCTTAACTACTTAAAATACACCTGTTAGTTAATACATTTATTTCTGGTTTTCAATATAACCCAGTTGATGTGATTTTTAACTGGGGGGCAAGAAGTTGTGTACACTCTCCTCCATATTGAGGGAAGAGGCAAATTTCATACAATGTTGGGTTTGTACTCTAAGGTGGGCAGGGGTGGACGTCTGGGTTCTGTGGCAAGCCCCTTAAGCTGAGCCTTCCCAGGGCAGATCGCTCTCTCGCTCTCTCTCTGCAGCTGGGTGTGGCCCTGCCTGTGTTCTTGGCTGGAAAAGACTGGGGAGCCTAACCCAGCAAGACAAGGTAAAGGGTACCCAGGCTGTCAGAATAGTCTGACTCGGTGTCCCAGCACACCAGGTGACATCCCAGGGTGTCCAACCCATCACACCACTTGCTGCAAAATTTTGAACTGTGCAATGTACCTACCATTAGAATTTTAAGTGTTGTTCTAAACTCAAGCATAAACTTTCTTTGAACAGCCTTAGTATATATATGCAGGGCCCCTGGGTACTTGTGTATCAAGAAGCCCTAAATTGCAAAGCAGCAACTCTTAAATTTTGTTCCATCTCCATGAAATACCCTTGGTTCTCAGTGAGAATAAAAAACTGCCACGCGGATGGCCATATGATCAGTTAAAATGTCCATCCAAGGCATGAGGGGAAAAGTAATTGGATGCCTATGTTGCTAAAGCAGAGGTCCCAAGAATCTCAGTATCCCATTGACCATTTTGTCATAACTCACGTGAAGAAGAACTGCTACCACCAGCTCAAACTCAACTCCAAAGATGACATCCATCTGAAAAACTGAGTATCCGGCCAGTCCCCTCTTCTAACATGTCACCTGTGCCTTCCAGAGCTTTTTAACTTTCAAAAGTCAGAAGACTGATTATTTTGAAAGTCTTAGATGATCCAGTATCTTGACTTTGGTGGATGAAACAAACCCACTAGCATCTTAATATTCATGAGAATCAGACCTTGTATCATCCTAAAGAGCTAATAGCTCAGTGGAGTATAACGAGAGAGCTATGGGATACTGCAACCTCATATATGAGAGACCCAGAAATGGGTCAAAGGATTGCTGATTATTGTCGGTTTCATTGTGATGGACTATAACTCCTACTTCACTGGAATGGTGACATGCGTCTCTGTTTTGTTCCTTAGAAGTATAACTATCTTTAAATCTATTTCTGCATGTCATGGTCCATCAGAGCTATTTGTGACTGATGATGTGCTATCATGTGCTTCTCCTATCTTCACTACTGACTAGGTTTGAGCTTCACACCAGCCATCAAAAATGCCCACAAAAAATGGGAAGATGAAAGAGAAGACCAGATTGTTAAAGAATATTTGCAATACTTTGCTGATCCATACTTAGTTGTCCCAGAAGTAGGTCCCTAAGAAATATATAAATTCACTCCTCAAGCCTGTGTTCACCACTACCAGATTGTGAGAAAATATGTCTTGCAAAAGGCTGTTTAACCAGAAACGTAGGGTTTTATCCAGCTAATCTGGGCATCTAACAAAGCAGCCAGCAATCCTGTTGATTCTCTGTTAATTTCCTCCACTGAGGGTAGGATATGAAATGAGGACTTCACATGAAAAATCAGGCCTCTAGCTTTTAACAGCTAAAATGGGTATTAGCTACAAAAGCAGAGTGAATATAAGTTGGGTGGGTATGTTTGTTTAGATAACAAAATTTGGCTAGAGTATTGTGTACCCAAAAACAGTTTGTTCCTAGAAGGGGGATGTGGTAAATGATTAGGAGTAAATTCTATAATCTCATCTGCAGCTCTTAGGAGGCAGCGTATGGGTATCTTGACAAGGGGTGTCTAACTTCTGGGGCAATGAGTAACCAAGGTAACTGTATGTGGTACTGCTACCTACTGTATCAGTCTGTATTTAGCAGAGCTGAAGGTATCCTGTAGGACCTGACTGGCATGTCTGTAATAAGACAGTAAATCCTGAACAAGCTAACTGATACTGCCTTGCAGTTACTCCAGGTCCCAAACTATGCTACTACAGGATCATGTATATTTCCTACAGGAAAATGACACTCCTTGGTGATGCTTATTGTAGTTCTGCAAAGTGCTTTAAGCATCTCCTGAACGAATGATGCTTTAGTGTACTGTATAAGGCATTCTTATTAAGCAAATGATTGTTTATCGCTATAGAAAACCACTTTAAAAAGTTGGATGTGTATTATGCAATTTAAGCTTGAAACACTTGCCCCCAAATTGTTGGGTCTATTTTTAAAAAGTAGAATGATCACATTGTAAAATTGTCACATGTTAATTGTGTGGCTAGCTGCATTTTAAAAGCATTTATACTTACTTTTTAGCTATCATCCAGATCAGATGTTTTATTTAAAATAGGTACCTAATTCTTCTATAGCTCCTCTTAATCTGAAAACTCACTTTATAAATATGAATTCATCCTCACAGCATCCCTGTAGGACAGGGGAGCCATTACAGCCAGTATCCTCAAAACTGGATACCTAGATTTACACCCCTACATCTAAATTCAGGCACCTCAAGAAGTGGTCTGGTTTTTCAGACGCACTAAGTAACCATGGCTTTCATGGAAGTCAATGAGAGCTGCAACTGTTGAGCACTGCTGAAAATCAAATTTTTAGGTGCGGTCATAAATATAAAGGGAAGGGTAAACACCTTTAAATCCCTCCTGGCCAGAGGAAAAACCCTTTCACCTGTAAAGGGTTAAGAAGGTAAGGTAACCTCGCTCACCTGACCAAAATGATTAATGAGGAGACAAGATACTTTCAAAGCTGGAGGGGGGAAACAAAGGGTTCTCTCTATCTGTGTGTTGCTTTTGCTGGGACCAGAGCAGGAATGCAGGTCAGAACTCCTGTAAAGAGTTAATAAGCAATCTAGTTAGATATGCATTAGATTTTGTTTTGTTTAAAAGGCTGATAAAATAAGTTGTGCTGAATGGAATGTATATTCCTGTTTTTGTGTCTTTTTGTAACTTAAGGTTTTGCCTAGAGGAATTCTCTATGTTTTGAATCTGATTCCCCTGTAAGGTATTTACCATCCTGATTTTACAGAGGTGATTCTTTTACTTTTTCTTAATTAAAATTCTTCTTTTAAGAACCTGATTGCTTTTTCATTGTTCTTAAGATCCAAGGGTTTGGGTCTGTGTTCACCTATGCAAATTGGTGAGGATTTTTATCAAGCCTTCCCCAGGAAAAGGGGTGTAGGGCTTGGGGGGATTTTCGAGAGAAAGACATTTCCAAGTGGGCTCTTTCCCTGTTATTTTTGTTAGACGCTTGGTGGTGGCAGCAATAAGGTCCAGGGACAAAAGGTAAAATAGTTTGTACCTTGGAGAAGTTTTAACCTAAGCTGGTAAAAATAAGCTTAGGGTTTTTTTCATGCAGGTCCTCACATCTGTACCCTAGAGTTCAGAGTGGGGAAGGAACCATGACAGGTGCCTAACTTTAAGCACCCAGATTTGGAAAATGTCCTTCATTTCCATTTGTTGCAATATATTAATATAATAGAGATGACATACTAATAACAAAGCATTCTCTCGCACCATTAACTGCCCTGCGAACATAAACAGTGGCATCTGAAAAGCTATTCCGAGTCATGAGGTGTAAGTGTCCATATCCATTCATTGTTAGTAAGAAAAAAATATTATCAAATATGTTTTTTTTGAAATGTCTCCCATGAAACAAAGAAATATAACTACAGTTTGACAAAGTTGCCTCTTTATAATAATGAGCAAGTCTGCAAAGATGAGCACCAAGGAGACTGAAATATAATGATAGGGTGGCATAAGTCTGTCATGCCAACAGAAAGGCATTAACTCTTCAGTTCTAATAAAATTAACTCAGTTGATCCTGCAAAAACTTGCTATGTACTTACCTTCTAATCATTGGATTAATCCCAGTGAATTTAATGAAACTACTCATGTGCTTAAAGTTAAGCATGTGCCTATGTTTTTGCCTAAATGAAAATACATCATTATAAATGAAGTCTGGGTCAAGTTAGAATACGATTATCACAGTCAGATAGGGAACTGCAGAGTTTTTCATGGTAAGAAATCAGAAGAGATTTATGTATCTTGGTTACCTAGTAGTTTCTCAACAAACCTCCACATTATATATATCAGCATTCACTGTCTACAAGTCAGATCTGTGAGGATGCCACAAGGTAGTGAAAAACTAAAACTGTGTCATTAAATTCATAATAGATTTTGGATATTGCCAGAAAGACATGTTTAGGTTTCTGGATATTGTTCATAGGCCAAGCTTAGAACTCTTGAGCTCATCATGTGTCTTTTTGCTTCCACATCTTGATAAATTCAGGGACACACTTCTGAAAAGGTCTGTCAGCAATGGTCTCTTCCGTACACACCCTCTTTTCCAGGGGTCTATGGTTCAAATCTCTGAACTGGAGGCTCTTGCCCACACATACTGGTTTGTGCTTTTGGTCATGCTATGCACAAAGCTGGGAGGAATTCTGTTTCATAAAGAGGAAAATAGATACATTTGATGGCTTTGTAAATGCATGTTTGCTCTTATTTCTGAGGCAGGGAAAGTTACGGTTTAGCATCCCTACACCACTCTGTAGGTCTCTGTGCAATCTCAGTTTCTATTGAGGATTTAATGGGGAATAAAAATCATTTGGTTGTGGTGGTGGGGGATTTGAGACTTTTTTTAAAAAAAGGCTGTATGTTGATAAAAATAGTAAGTAACCTAGACTACTTCATAACAGTTTCATCTTTAAGTTCATGCAAGTATAGGGAACTGTAAGTGACTAAAAAGATGAGTGGCTTAAGATTCACTGAGTGATACTGCAAATGCAACTACTGAAATACCAAAGGAGTAAAAGATATATAGACCTTTGCCCATTACATCAAGAAAATGAAAAAGTTAGAAAGGGGGAGGATTCCTGTGTTATATTTTTCAAGTCGTACTCCAAAAGGGGTAACCAGCTTATTAGTATAGGTGCCAGGAAACTTGCTTTTGTGACATCTTACCAAGCATACCTACATTCACTGGACCATAGAAAGATCAATCTGTCTGAAAACCACCCATTACCTAAGACACCTAATTTATATTAAGCTCAGTAAAAGGCACTGTCTGGCCCCCAACCTTCACTTACAATGATAAAGAGGATGTTTTACACCATATGTGACACTTAATCAAAACCGATATTCTTTAACAAACCCTTAACCTTTAGCACACAAAAGTCACATGAGGCCAAGGGACAAGACACAGATCCAGCTCAGGGTGGTATATCCTTTGATTAAGATGATACAGATTTCCCATTTTTACAAGGGTAACGAATTCTGGATATATCCCCTTTTGATTTGTCAGCATTAAATTTCTGTAGAAGTTCAAGCCGAAGAGAGACCACAACTAGTTCTATCTTCAACTGTGTATTAGGAAATAATTTCTCAGAATCCTCTACAGTAATGATCCTCAGATCTTCTGATCTTTCTGTAAGCAAGTTTTTCTGGGAACCTGGATTTAAACTATGGCACAAACCTTGATTGTATCTGGGTCCTTTCTTAAGGAGGAGTATCTAAATACACTTATTCTACAAGCCCTGGAACAGACCTTTTTTCTTTCCTCAGGTCTTTTTCAAAGAGACAAATCTTCAAGTGAGTTCTTTCACCATCCCTTGGATTTCTGGGGCAGGAGGTTTTACTTATCAAGTATACAGTACTCTAGACAAGCGTAGCAAACTTCAGGGGGTTAGACAATTTTTACTATCTAGAGTATATTTGGAATTCTCCTCAGTACAGTCCACTTTACTCCAGTGTGGTATTTTGTACATTTTTAGATTTTTGTAGATATCCAATTTGGGGAGGTGAAAGACTTGGATCTTCACTGGTGTAGGGAAAAGTTTTCTGTTTTATCCATCAAAGATATTAACTCAGATTACCTTTAGCCATCTTTGTAAAGCGCTTTGAGATCTACGGATTAGAAGTGCGACGTACGTACTAATTATCCTCACAAGTGTTGAAAGAAAAACTAAATGTATGCCCTATTTTTTTTCTTCGCTATGATATAAAAAGAAAGGAGTGTGTGGGTGTTTGTGGGGGGGGAGACGATTGTTTTGTTTTTTGTTTACATTCTGCATATTTTAAACAATAAAAATGTAAGCCTTGTCTACTCTGTCAGACTCTGTGGATGACTGGAGAATTGGTAGAATTCATAGTTGCCAAGAAAGTGAACCTCATTATTTGTGATTTTTATTCAGACTGTTCAAAAAAATGTTGTCTTGTGTTTACGAACACCTGTGTCACCAATACACTTAGGTCAAAAGCTCTTTTTGTTAAAGATTCATTCCATTTCCCTTGTCCTTTCCATTAGGAGCTCATCCAAGAAGTCCTGTAGCAAAACAGGAGAGAGAAGACTTAACATGCCAAGGTACACCAAGAAAAAAAAGACAAGCAGAAAACAATGGATTTAAAATCTTCTGGGCTTTTTTTATACATAATAAAGAACAAAAAGGAAGAAAAGCCATTTTTTTCTTCATGCAAGTTACTCTTTGAGTGAGGGATGAGAAAACTTCAATTGTAAATGGAAGCCTGTAATCATGTTAAATTATCTTTAAGGAAAACTTCTGTTTAGTGAATGCAAAGCTGACAAGCAAAAATCTGGAGGGCTGATTCTAGTTTATGACATAACATACATTAAAAAATCAGTCTTTTCTTCCCCATCTCCTTCTAATTTTTAAAACTTCAGTACTAAGCAAAAGCATTCAAAGGAGGACAAAGATTCCTGCTGTTTACCCTCAACTAACCAATCTAGAATTCTTAATCAGAGAATTAACTGAACACTGAAATCTTTAAATTTAGCAAAATCTCAAGATTTTATCAGGGCACTCTGCTGGAAACAGTCTTTCACTTAACATTTCACAGAATTGAAGCTTAAGGAACGATGTTATTTTCTGAATCAAAAACATCAAAGTTTGTTTTAACTAAATATGTCCTTTGTATGTTTTTTTTCCTCTTGATTCCAGATTAAATCTATATCGTATTTTCTCTGGAAGTTAAATTTACTGCACTGCAAAATACTTCAACACTCATACATTAATAGTCAATAAATCAAAGTAATCAGCCCTTTTGCAATACATGGAGGGGGAGCAGTACTGGGCAGGTTTTCACTGGTCCTAAAGCCACCTTTGATAACAAGTATGTTTTGGTGTTTTACTCGACAGGAAGAAGAGACAGCATCCTATATCGTTGTCTAATTGATACATTGACTATTTTTTATTTTCTCGCGATGCAGTAAGAATTGAAAAGGGCTGTAATCTCAAAGTCTTCCATTTTGAAGTGTTTAACAGCATATTTTAAATGCAAATGCTTTTATGCATGCTTTTTTCCTTTAGGATTTTGTGGGAAAGAAAAATGCACATAATGAAGAGGTTAGTAGAGGAAGTAGAACTTGGTGCAATCTAGTCCAGATTTCATCTGAAACACAGTTCAGTGTAAGTGGGAAACTGGTCTCAAAGCACCAGGCAAACCCAAGTGCATCCAAGAATGGCTGCATTCCACAGCATTAGAAAGCAGCCTAGTACCGTTTTATGGTTACGGAATGTTAACAAGGAGATCTTTGTGGCACAGAAGGGATTTATTCCCAATATGTTGTAGAGAGTTAATTAAGATCAATGCTTTTTCCTACTGGACTCATCTGAACTATCTTTACTGATAACAAATGTCTGATATTTATTTTAAAAATGACACTTCCCCCTCAGTATCTACGTCAATATTTTTTAAATTTAAAGAACTTTATGTAAAGTATCAATACAGTTCCTATTAAACCTCATCAACCCAAGAGCAAATATTTGTTTAAAATAGCTTTTTGAATGTGAAATGTGCTGAATGTGCCTCTCCCCAGCATTGGAAATACTAAACAGCACTTTTCCCAGAGTTCAGGGAGAGAAGCCCAAGATTCTGATTCAAACACCCCACAAACTGTGAGGAAGCGAAGATCCAAGCAGAACTTTGCAGCTCATGCCTATCAATTCTTTTAAACTAAAAACTTCTTCAGAAGTTTGTATTCTCAGGCATGGAACACAAAGCCCATTTTGCCCATAGTTTATTCATTTGGTTTACTGTTCATTATGTCCCAGTGAATAAACACATTTATTCTCAAACTACATGGGAGGGTATTTAATGTTCCAGATTTAAAGCTTTCTTTAGCAGAACTTTGGCTCCACAGTTCACAGGAAAAACATGCCTCTAGGGGGCTGAAGCGCTGGATTAAAGCATTTACAGCTCTCTCCAGGTTGACTTTACATGTGGGGTCAGTTAAAAGCTGCAGAGTCCCATGGCAAGGTGCCAGTTCTGTGTTTTGTTTTAAATTGAAAGCTTTTAAGGGGACTGGTCAATGGTTTTTAAGACCAAGATTTGACCCCCATCTTCAAATTGTTATTATGTGATGAGGGGAAGTTTTTTTGGATTCATTATATAAAAATAAACAAACATACCCCAAACCAACCACTCTGTAGCTTTGTGCTCCCTCTACTGATTCAGCTGCTACAGCTCAGTAAAACAATATCCCCAGAGCTTTGCTAATATGTAGATCAGCCCAGATCTTTAAGCACAGCAGATACTGGAGGAGTTGAAGTTGTTTTGTTAAATATAAAACCACAACCCAATTTCAGCTCCATTCAAACACAAGAATAAAGAAAGATGTATTCACTTTCACCATTTTAAGACAGTGCCCCAAGCAATGGCAAATAAATAATAAAGTGTATAACAATGCGTCTCATCCTCTTTGGCAACAAAGTCACTAGAGATTGTACCTTCTTTAGTTGCGCTGATTTAACCTTCTTTGAAAGAGGTAGGAACTCAGATTCCCCAGCCATAAGTGAGAACAGAATTAGCTCCCTCCAGTAACTTCATGCTCCTGCAAGTCTGTGATGAACTGTTGCCTATTGACAAATATAAAGTGCCTACTACAGTTCTGAATGCTGTGACCATAATAATAAGCAATAGAAGACCCATACTTCTGGGCTGGCGAAACATTTCCAGATCTGCCAGCCTTACTTAATATAGCCTAATACCTACTCTGTGCCTAAAGCCCGGACAGCACTGGCAAAAACGGGAGCTCTAATTCACATCTGTGCAGCTCCACCAGGAACTTTCAACATGGCGGATTATTTTCAGTGGTTATCATTCTGTTGGTCTAAGCACTGTTTCACATCCACCGGTGCTAGCACTGGCATTTCTACCATCATGTTGTTTAGACCAGCCCCAAGCAGACTAACCTTAGTTACAGCTTTTAAAATGTTTGTTTATTTTTAGCCTAAATCAAAAGCTGGATAACAAAGCAGCTGGAATGGTAGCATCACTGATTGACTATGGGGCATGTGTAGGAAAAGGAAATTGGAACTAGTGTCCCCTTTCTCTGCACTGACTCTTGACATGAGGTGGAGCCTATGGCCTTTCCACTCTACTGAAGTACATTTCAGAGTTTTCTTCGCTAACTTATAGCCTGCAGGGATACTCAAAATCTTAACTATGTTTGCTGCTTTGCAAACACAAAAACAGAAAAATCATGTTATCAGACACTAGGGAATTAAGAAGTATGCGTTTTAATCAGTTCTAGCCATTGGAATAGAAAACAGAAAAAAGGCATCTATTACTTTAGGCAACATTATGGTATAGTATTGCCATCTCCTGTGCTGAACAGATGACAAATATTAATAGCTAAAACGCAATTAAATAGTCGCCTGGAAAGCGAACATGAGCTTATAATAGCTGCATGCTTTTTGGAAACTTTTTAAATGGCTAGTGTGACATTCTTATGAAAAACTATAACAATGTACAGTTAGATCTCAGCTGCCTATTTTCTGAAAAATAAATTGAATAAACGAGCAGTTACTGCCACTGTAATTAGGCTCCAGTGTACGCTGCTGACAACTTTGAGAAATTTCAGCTATGAAAATATCAAATGTCATGAGGTGTCAGAGACTAACAGAAAAATAAAACAGAAAATTATGTATGCACTTTGAAGGTTTGTTACAGTCCAATTTGAATTTTACAAATAAAAGCCAAAATCAATTTATGGACTGTTATTAATTCTTTACACCAGTACAACAAAACTTTATTCCCCTTCCCTGTCAGGTGGAGTGAAAAAATGGTTACAACAAAGCGTAATAATAAATCACAATGGATGGCATTGAAGGAGGTATATAGTGGATTACCCAAGGGTCAGATTTCAGATGAGTTTTATTTAACACTGTCATTAATGATCTGCGAGATGGAGCACATTAACAAATTCACAGATGATACTAAACTGAGATAAGTTATGAACACTAGTGAAAGGAGAGAAATAATGCAAATGGACTGAGAGATGTTAGAAAGATGGGCAGACAATATCAATGAGATTTCATTTGGAAAAATACAAGCAATGCCCGGCAAAAATAATCCAGAATGCAGATACTTAATAAGAGATTGAGACCTGGGAAGCATCAGTGCTGAAAAAGACCTAGAGGTGATAGTGGACAACAAATTAGACATAAATTTGTAAGTGTGCTAGGGCTTTAATACATCACATCGTGAAACAGGTGCAACTCTGAGGCTCTGGTGCAACTGTACCCAGAACATTCCCTTCTGTTCAATGTACTACATTACCAGTGAGATACAGTACTGACAAACTGAAGGAGTACAGTGGAGATCAAGCAAAATGATTAGGAGCAGGAAAGAGTTATTTACAAGGAAAGATTAAAACAGGTAAATATGCATAGTTTGGCTAAGCAAGCATGACCCAGATTTGTAAAGGTACTTATGTGTTGCTCTGTTCAACGTTGCAAGGCCTAAGTGATTTACCCAGCTAAATCACATTTTTCAAAAGTGACTGAGGTACTTAAGCACCTAAGTCCCCTGGGACTTTGCTGTTTAAGGGTACCTCTACACTTTGAGCTAGAGAGGTAATTGTTAGTTTTAGGAGATTTACCCATGCTAGCTCTGACTGTGCCATGCCAAAAATAGAAATGTAGCTTAGCATCTTGGATGGGTACTCATGGCTGCTAACCCCTCGTATTACCACAGCTACACTCTATTTTTATGTCTTCTAGAGCCAGAATTTACACCTCCCCCTCAAAGTGTCAAAATTCCCTAAGTAACTTAGGCCTTGAAATGCTGAGCAGCACAACACCTAAATACCTTTAAAAATGGGCAATGAGCCTACAGCTATTTGAAGGATAGGAAGGAGAGAGATGATTCCTTTAGAATGCAATATGGATGCATCAACAGGGTAGCAAGATGAGATTAGAAAGCAAAAAAATTGGCTGAATATCACAAAATCTTCCTGACCCATGAAATGTGCTAGGAAATCTGCAGAATCCTCTCCCTAGGCAAGAGGAGAAAGCCTCACGGCTTGGAACTTTTAGAATCATACTGCACAAAATATACAGAAGCAATAATTCTACATCTGCAGGAAGATGCTCTAGTATGTCTTTTCCACTTCTAACTTCTGTGTGCTCGCTAGTAAGCTGTAAAGTTCCCTAGTCTGTCTGATTTTTAATTGTTAAAGTATAATTAATGTGCTAATAAATTAATGCAAATTATAGCTAAGAGTAAATATATTTAAATATTGTGAGTTCCTTCCTTTCTATCTCTGCCATAGACCTTTTCTCTCTAAATTTTGTCAGCATCGATACCACTGAAGGGAGAAATGGTGAGAGCACTAGTATACACGAGGCTCTAGTGGGTGCTGGCATTTTACCCATTTGTGTCATCTAACTTTGCAATAGATTTAATAATTTTATTAAGATAATGTTGAAGTAAAAAGAAAATGGTACAGAGTTTAGGCATAGAAGTTTCTGGTTATCAGGGAATAGGGTACAGATTATCCAGGGGTGCGAAAACCCTAATATCACCAATGCCTTGGCTATGCTAGTGCTCCCTTTAGCCTCTGGAGCTGGCTAGGCTGGAGCCACTGTTGCTGTTGGTTATGGTGTGACATATAAGTTTAGGTCTCTCGTAGACACTCCCCAAGAGTAATTCTAGTTATTAGTTTAATTGGCCCAGATCATCCCCACCCCATCCATAGGAGGTGGTTCTGAGGGACAAAAAGTTCTGTAAGCCTCCCCTGGTGTACATCCCTCATTGTCCCCTTTGTGGGGTGGGAGTTGGTTACCCCTTACCATGGAAAGTAAAATCTGAAGGCTCCACAGGAGGCCAGGGCCTCTGCACTAGCTCTGGCCTCCAGTGTTTCCTGTTTGCAAGGCTGGTTCAGGTGATGGGGGAAAGCTACATGGTTAAAAGAAGACAGCTTGGGGCTGTATTATCTTCTCCAAGAGTATCTGTGCGGGGATGGTATGTATGTCCTCTGACCCTGCACTCTCCCCTCTAGCAGTGATGCTGATCAGCAGAGAAGTCCCTGAGGGCTCTGGAAGAGATAGGAGACAGTGCTCATGAGGAAAGCCTCTCCCTATACAGATCTTGAGGGGATGATCCAGGGCATTGTATTCAAAGGATGGAGTAAAGTGGTATCTGTTATATATGGGTGGAGAGACTTACTTAAGCACTCATGTTACTGAAAGTAATGAATTTTGTACAGTACATATGCAAATCGCTGGGTTATGGTTGGCTGATGGCTCTTAGCCAGCATACAGAGATTTACACACAATGTAGCTATTAATACAAAATAACTATACAAAAACAAAAGCCTAAGACAATCAGCATGCAGAGATTTGCAAAATTGAGAAATAAGTGTTTTGTTATGGGTCAGTAATTGTATAACATCCCTGTGTGCTGATTGGCTGAGACAATACAAGTTCAGTATAATTTAGAGTTATTAAATGGATTTAGAAAATCCTTAATAGTGGTTATTAAGCCATTGACTTATTTTGATGTGTTTTGTATATTAATCTATGTTTTCATTTGTAGCTGTGATGAAGCTACTCTGTATAAAAAGGTGTTCCAAACTCTGTGGTAAGGAATGTTAATTACCAAGCCAGGTGAGCTTTATGACGAGTCATACCAAGAATGCTTGACCATTTTGAAATGCTTATTTTAAACCAAGACTAGAACATTAACAAAATGAGTTAGAATCAATTGGGGTCAGGAACTGTATTTTTCTTTTTCATAGTCACAGAACCATTCTGTGCAATGCCATCGGTGTCTACTGAGTTTGGCTGAGCTACAGACAATCCTCACTCACCTTCCTGCACCTATCCAGAAAGAAATGAAGGACGGCAATAATTAAAATAACAGTTGTAAAATAACATGTGCAATATCTGCCATGTCCCTATAAATTACTGGTTCAAAAAGGATACAAACATATTTATGTCACACCGTAGAATTAATTTGCTAAATATTCATGTTGCATGTCTGGAAATGTGTAGACAATTACTTGAACAGGCACGAAGAGGACTGGAACAGACCTCTTCTATCTGATCACCTGGCTGTTTTAAGGGGAGTTGCAAAGGATTTTTTAAAAATTGGTCTTAGGCCTTTTTTATTTCTATGATGGATAAAGAGAACAAGGAAGACTATTTAAAACAGGGGTTTTTTTCCTGCTTTTTTTTTTTTTTAAATCTTAGAAATATCAGGAGTGTCAGCTTTGGTGTTCCCTGCTTTTCCAAAATAATGTTGTAGGGTCTGAGGATGAATGTTGTTAGCACTGAAGCTGTAGCCCATAAGGCCACTTTGTTAGCTTGCTTTATTACATAATGTGTTTTCTTCATTGGTTTGATTATATTATTTCCTTGGGTTTTGTTTATGCTGAATTCAAGTATATGTTATTCACAATAGTTATTTATAATAGTTGGCTGTAATGCAAGGAATCCATAGATCTTTATCCTGTATGATTAGCTAGAGTAAGTTAGTATGAGTGTTTGTAACCTTTGATGTATATAAATGGCCTACTGGTTACCCCTTTTTCATAGATTCATAGATACTAAAGTCAGAAGGGACCGTTCTGATCATCTAGTCCGACCTCCTGCACAACGCAGGCCACAGAATCTCACCCACCCACTCCTACGAAAAACCTCACCTATGTCTGAGCTATTGAAGTCCTCAAATCGTGGTTTAAAGACTTCAAGGAGCAGAGAATCCTCCCTCAAGTAACCCGTGCCCCATGCTACAGAGGAAGACAAAAAACCTCCAGGGCAGATTGGAGAGGCCAATTCCTTCCCGACCCCAAATATGGCGATCAGCTAAACCCTGAGCATATGGGCAAGATTCACCAGCCAGATACTACAGAAAATTCTTTCCTGGGTAACTCAGATCTCATCCATCTAATATCCCATCTCAGGGGATTAGGCCTATTTACCCTGAATATTTAAAGATCAATTAATTACCAAAATCACATTATCCCATCATACCATCTCTTCCATAAACTTATCGAATAGAATCTTAAAGCCAGATAAATCTTTTGCCACCACTGCTTCCCTTGGAAGGCTATTCCAAAACTTCACTCCTCTGATGGTTAGAAACCTTCGTCTAATTTCAATTCTAAACTTCCTGGTGGCCAGTTTATACCCATTTGTTCTTGTGTCCACATTGGTGCTGAGCTTAAATAATTCCTCTCCCTCTCTGGTATTTATCCCTCTGATATATTTATAGAGAGCAATCATATCTCCTCTCAACCTTCTTTTAGTTAGGCTAAACAAGCCAAGCTCCTTAAGTCTCCTTTCATAAGACAAGTTTTCCATTCCTCGGATCATCCTAGTAGCCCTTCTCTTTACCTACTCCAGTTTGAATTCATCCTTTTTAAACATGGGAGACCAGAACTGCACACAGTATTCTAGGTGAGGTCTCACCAGTGCCTTGTATAATGGTACTAAAACCTCCTTATCCCTACTGGAAATGCCTCTCCTGATGCATCCCAAAACCGCATTAGCTTTTTTTCACAGCCATATCACATTGGCAGCTCATAGTCATCCTATGATCAACCAATACTCCAAGGTCCTTCTCCTCTTCCGTTATTTCTAATTGATGGATCCCCAACTTATAACTAAAATTCTTGTTATTAATCCCTAAATGCATAACCTTACACTTCTCACTATTAAATTTCATCCTATTACTATTACTCCATTACTTTTGACTGGGAAGCTGAATGGGAAACCGATCAAAGAACTGAATATGGTTACCATAGGTCTGGAACAGACTGGTAACTGCAGGGTACTCCACAGAACATGGAAGTCATAAGTTAGGTCAAGGGTAATGGTTTTGGGGATGAGATAATTGATATTAATCCATATAATATATGTCATAATATGTTAACCTACAGAGTAAGTCTACCCGGAGATTTATCTGGGTGAGGAAATAAGATTTGGGCATGGTAGGTTGGGCTTTGATTAAGGCAGTACTAGGACCCTATAAGAGGGCAAACAACTATGCAGGGTGGTCGCTCTTTCCTATCTTCTATCAGGCTATCGGCTCAGCTTTGCAATATAGCTTAGCTACTCAACACTTGAACCTGATCCCTACCAACCTGGAAAGCTTGGACCATCAAATTCATTGGGCATGCCAGAGACGAGGCTAGTCCTCTGTCTCCCACTACCAGGTCTTCAAGGAAGGGTGTGAGTATGCTAGTTTAAGTAATCTTTTAGAATAGCAATTTACAATAAGGGCCATAAAATTGTATTCCTTCTTTGTGACTCTGTGTTTTATATCTTTGATTATTCTTTCATTCATTTTAATAAAGATCTTAACGATTTGGTATTGTTCTCAGTACAACTGTCCTAAGTCCATAAATTCAGGTCACCAGGCTTAGTTGAGGGAGCAGTGTTGTTGAACTTTAACAAAGATGTCTTTTTCTCTAAAATGGCAGTTGAATTTAAATAGATGTTAACAAGAAACAGAGGATTTTACACAGTCAGACTAAACATACCTTCCCTGCTAAACTTTCATTCCCTGGGCTCGTACCATACCATTATTTCACTAGTTGTCCAGCATCAAGAGTCTGTGGTTATACAGCACCTAAACAAATGGGGTCATGGTCCATGATTGGGGCTCCTAGATGCTACACAAATAGATGCTAGGTTCTAATACAAATAATAAATAGTAATAATAATAATCCTTCTAGGCTAGACAGGACACAAATTTCAAACGTAAAATACAAGCAGAGCCCTCCCACTTCCCACCACTATTTTTAAAAGACAAATGCCAGGCCTCTCTTAAAGATCATAAAGAGGCAAAAATGGCGACAAGCTCAACTTTACTTCCTTTGTAGGTCCCCTTTAAGTGTTGCTCTGCTGCAGCAGACTCTTGGACTCTCTGCTGCTGTGAACTTTGCCTGCCTGGACTGCAGGACAACTTCCAAGGAGCTTGAATGTCACTCTGTTATTAATGGCATGGTTTTATTCCCCATCCTCTGTTAAGATCACTGTTTTTGAAAGAGATCTTTCACTGAGAATGACTTGCTCCACTGATACTGCTTAGTTGCACTGCAAGCTAAAAACAATCTAATAATATAGAAACAACTATAGAACTGCCATGAAGCTCAGTGTCTTGAGTAACAGCATTACATGTTTGTTGGGGTTAACAACATACCCTTGGATGCATCCTGGCCTGCGTAAAACCTGCACAAGTATAAAAGCCATCTGTTCATGGTTCTCCTGGAGACATGGTTCTCCTGAAATAAGGTGGTTTTCATGGTGTGCTCATTTGCATGTCAGTAATAACCAGGATGCTTTTCCAGGTATTTCACAACTCCAAGACCAATTCAAAGGCTTTTTCCTGTTTGGGTGTTCTCTTTCTGAGCTTTAGCAAATAACATAAAATTAAATAGCAGCAGAGACAGCACTAGCCACTTAGAAATGTAACTTAGATGTAATCAATCACATCACAATACATTCTAATTACTCATGTGAATGCCATGCCCCATTGATTGCACTGTCCCAAAAATAACAATATTGTTTCAGCATTCCAGCACTGACTAGACATTTGCAGGGATCAAACATTTCTGGATTCTGTTATTTATCTCATTTTCTACCAGTGGCAGGTTCCTGTGATGCTTCAAGTAATCTCACATGATCTTAAAGTGTCTTCCTGCTTGCTATAGGAGCTTGGTTCTAGGTGGGATTAGCCTGTGTCACAGCATGAGTTGCTTGCACTATCCTGATCCCTTGTCAGGAGGGCTCATACTCAGTAGGCTCACTCACTTCTCTCTTCACAAATGAATTCTTTAAGCTTTTATAAGCACAGTTTGTGAAATTCTCTTTCCATGTAGCAATTACTCACTCAGTTGAGATGATCCCACTAATACACTGAGTGGAACAGTGTTTCCCTCCTTTTTTGACTTGGCTTTGATTCTGGCAGTTTGTGCAGTTTCAAGGTCTTATGCAAACTCTTCATGAGGCTTTCGACACAGGCATTTTTATCATAAAAACCATTACGTCTATATACATTTTCTGTGGAAATCTGCAAGATGCATGTATTCCAATAGCCTGTCTCACCAGAGTACAATGGTTTATTTGAAAATCAGGAAGAAGGGTCTGTTGATTTTATGTTGTGCAATAACAGCATGCACTTCCTCAAGCTGGATCCTATGACTTTCTATACTGATTTAGTACATGGGTAAGATGTTGGGGGAAGGAGGTGATATATTGAGAAGAAGTTTTATTTCTTCTTAGTATTTTCTTACTTATCCAGAAAGTTTTTCCCTCTCTCACATTTTTATTAATGGTCATCAGTGTTTCAACAGGAAGAGAGTAGTGTTTCTTTTCATGACAAATTGCTCTCTAACTGGCTTATCAGCTTCATAGCAAAAAGACATGGTTTCCCATTAGGATCCCCTGTAAAATGGTCCCAACCTGTGACAGTGAGTTGTTCTCTTTTACACATATGTAGCCAGTAAACAGTAGAAAGGGCAATGGGATAATTTTCTATATTGAAACCAAAAGCACAAGGACATCTTTCAATGCTTAGGAATGAAATATATTTCAGAACAATTCTGTTTTATTTATATTCACATCCAGACATCCTGTGCTGTCATTGCTACAGCACAGAGAGAGAGCTAGAGAAATCTGCAGCTGTGGCTAGACAGGGTGGATGGGTCCTGAGCAGAGAGATGGGGACCATGCAGGGGATGAAGGGAGAAGAAGTTTAAAGCTCTACAGGAACGGGTGAGTGAGGAAGGAAGCAATGTTGGGAAATGGAGGTTCACAGACAGGCAGGTAGCCTGTCATAAATAGAATCATAGTGTATGTAATGCCACCACCCATAGTGGCCAATGTTAAACAAAATCAGCACTTGGCAGCAATTATTACAGGGTGATCTCTATTTATACATCTACATAGCAAAAAGTCCTCCCCACCCCAACCTTGTGGCAACAAATCTCTGAGCCTGGGTCAACTGATTTGGGGTTGTGGGGCTGAAAATAAATGTGTGGATGTTTGGGCTCAGGCTCAGCAAGGATCTTGGAGCCTGGGTTCTAGCCTGAGCATCTACATTGCTAATTTTAGCCCTGCAAGCCCAAGTGAGTTGACCCAGGCTCTGAGACTCATTGTTGCAGGGCATTTTTATTGCTGTGTAGCTGTACACTGAGATACTAGAACATTCTCCTATATATGTAAGATTCTTTTATGGCCCCCATTACCAAAGTATCTGTGCACCTCACAGTCTTTCCTATAGTCATCCTCACAGGTAGGACAGGAAAATGCTATTGTGCTGATCTGACAGATAGAGAAGTGAGATGTTGAAAGAGTAAATGTCTTGCCCAAGGTCCCACAGGACAGTGATAGCTAAGTATGGAATTGAACTCAGGTCTCTGTGATCTCAGGCTACCATGTTTAACCATTGGGCCTCACTTCCTCTTTACTTAGAACAGGAAATAACATCACTAATGCACAGGCCACTGTGTGAAAATCACTGGGATTTTTTTTAATGATGACCATGATGTTGGCTATATAATTTCCACATTTATTGTGGTTCTGAAGACTCCAGGGCTCTAATTCCACGGGTAGATCTGTGAAAGCCTTGTAGATCCAATTGCAGAATCAAAGACCAAACATCAAATATCCTGAAACAGCTATTGAGGCTCTGTCCCATTAGTATTGACCAATACAGCAATATGCTGCTCAGTGTGGATACTATGAATCGGAAACAAACGCAAATATATTGGGGATTTCATTAGTGACAGAAAAGGAGACAAATCTATATAGTAATCATTATGTCAATATAAATGTACAATCATATATATGTATGTGCATATTTCTCATTTTAAATTATGAAAACTATAAATACAATATCACACGAGAAGCAAAACACATGTGAACAGTATGAGATCCTATTATTTCTCCAGTAAAGAGAATTTTCATAACTCATTCATAGTCCATTGAATAAATGCTAAGACTCACTGCTGGCTGTTAATTATCCTCTACAAAGATCTGGTTATTGTGTTCAGTCTGAGTAAAGGAACAGTTGTTGTTGTAGTATACATAGAAAGAATGGTACCTGAGAGAGAAGAGAGGAAACATGCCTGTGCAGAATTTTAACAAGGAGAGCTTTGTTGCACAGAAGGGACTCGTAGGTTAGGATTTTGACATTCCATACTTTAGAAAATTAAGGTTTTTTAAAATTTGTCTGTCTAGCCATATATTTATGGGTGGCAAATCTCTGATTATGGGTGGAATCTCTCTATACTGTAGGGACATGGTTGACAAAAATCACTCATTATTGTTAAAAGGCACACCTAAGATTACTATGACTAAAAGAGATTAGAGAAAAGAAACCCATTCCTCTGTCTCTTCAGTTTGTCTGTGAACATTTGACAGCTCTTTTGTTTTCCCTGTACAGTTAGGTATGCCCTTGTCCTACATTTGCATTAAGGCAGGTGTACACTCAAATCCATATGACCCAATCATCTCCTTGGGGCTCAGCATAAGGTGTGTAGATTTGACTGCTAGAGTGGGAACCTAGTCCTCAGTTTAGCGCTGATCCTGCCTGCAAAGCAATCTGCCTGAGCAAATAAAGTTGCAAGATTAGGGTTTAGTTAAGACCTTCTCCTGTACGATTCCAACCCACGGACTTCAGTGGGTCAACTCCCAGTATGCAAAGTTAAACATATACATACATCTTTGCAGGACTGGAGTTTTAATCAATGGGAATTTTAATAATGATTTCATTTGGTGTAAGAGCCAAACCTTATACCTTCATTTATGAAAATATTCCTACTCTGCACAACACCCTGGTTAACTTCAAGAAAGTGCTTAATTTTGTAAGTAGGGGCTTAAGTTCTACTGAAGTCAAAGTGACTTAGTTTATGCACACGCTGAAAGTTAAGCATGTATTAAGCATTTTCTTGAATCAGGGTCTTGTTTTCCAAACAGCAACAAAGTAAAGAAAATATTCTGAAAAAAGGAGCATGCAGTTTTAGGTGACAATAAACTAGCAGGGAATTTATTATCGTGACGATATGCAAAGAGATCACATTTCACTCTTACATTTGATTAGTATTAAAATCATGTATATATTAAAATTTTTTAAAAGAACTTGAGTCAACTAATGCAAACGTTATGTGCTCCACTCTAGTGATATATTTGTTCACAGAAATTAAGGAATTTTCTCATACTTCTGAAGTAGCTTTTCCCATCTGTACGCTAAAGCTGAGCAAAATATTCAAAGCAAAATATTTTTAAATTGAAATTGGCTTTATTTATTTTTGGGGTCACAAAATTGGAGCAATTTTATTACATCTTTCAACAACATTTTTTGCATTAACATTTTTTGCTGCAAAAATGGACACCATTCACTTTGGTTTTTCTAATTTTAAGATGGGTTGCTTGGTTATCTCTGGTCTCAGGTCAGATTGTATTGGTTTTGGTTTCCTTACTGGCTGAGTTTACCCTACTTGGTCAGGATTAGTAGAAGCCATTTTGAGTCATATTATCTGAGGGAGTGGATGCATTTTGTGAGTTCTTGCTTAACCAGTAATTTAAAAAAGCTAGTGGGGACAATAGAACGATTCTGTGTATTGCTCCTAGATACAGAATGTGTGTGTAGGGAGGATTTGGTCCTCCCCACCTCTACAGGGGACCAATGGCCTGGCTGATGTCCCACTACAGGGCAGAGCAGACCACCACCACTAGTCTTTTTCCACGAGAAGGCAACTGTAGTTATGGGTGATGGAAGGAGGTTAGAGAATGTCATGTTGCAGGACCTCCTGGGTCAAAGGAAATATATGGGGAAGCTGGGATCTGAATTTTCTAGTTTGGGCCTATCTCCACTTTGTCTCTGTGTGTATGTATTTGTAAAGACATAACTAAAAGCAGTGCTTTCCAGTGATTTTTAAAGCAGAACTCCATTTTAGTAGGGAGAAAAGAGGATGCCCTCCCACTGTGAGCCAATCCGAAAACTTACTAGGAAAGCCTATATAACTATTCTGTCTATTGACCCTAACTAGGCAGGCTGTACATAAAACGTACATTTTCTTTGCATTGTTGTAAATAGCAGCACACTACAACAGTGGAAAGTGTGCCAGGTGTTTACCTTTCTCAGACTCCTGGGACTTGTGCACCAGGGATAGCCACTTGACAAATTAATAACTGGGGTCATTTTTAAGGATCATTTATTCTTGTCTAGGGGAAGAATTACATTTTTTCTGATAGCAGCACCCATAGGGTTCAGTTAGATTAGGACCCCGTTGTACTGGATGCTCTACTGACCTGGTTTAAGTGACAGTCCATGCCAGTTGAGTAAGAGAGGAGGGGTGTGACTTAGTTCAGGGAAAAGTGTCATTTCAGGGTCAGATTTCTTACACAGTGCAACTACTTTCCATTTCAACAGGCCCATAGAGGATCAGGCCAGTGTAAGATGATTTTCTGGTGGTTTAGAGGCCTTTATGCCACTCCCCCTCACTGCTGTCTGTATATTGGGGGGTGAGGAGAAGTGTGACTAGAGGAAAGAGGGCATGAATCCACACACTCCTTGGCTGTGGTTTTGACCTGTTGACTTTGTCCGTAGCTAAGTTAGAACAGTGCTCAGGGTGTCTAGCTCCACGTGGGGGGCCAAAGCCAGCAGAGAGGCAGCACCAGGAGTGTGAGGGAGTGCAAAGGTGAGGTTTAAGTGTGCACATGCACTTCCACCCCCAACCCCCCATGTGTGTTCTATATGGATAACCTCACCCCAGAATCTGCTCTGGTATACCTGATCTTGCCTGGCTTTGTGCCGTACAATATTCTACTCATTCTCCCATACCTTCATATAAAAAAGCAATAATCAGAAATATTGTTAACAAAATCAGCCCCCCTAAATCAATTAAAAATCAAGTCCCTCCCCCATTTCCCTCTGTCTTCTGACCTGCAGCTTCCTTCTCCTTTGTCCTGTGTTAGTCTGTGAGAATATCTTCCCTACAGGCCCACACAAACATTCTATCCTTTCCTGCCTATCTCACTAATATAATATATCAAAATGAAAGAAAAGGCTTTTCAGTGGAAAGGTTGTTAGGAGTGACAGCAACAAAATACAGAATAAAGAAAGTTAGACAAAGGAGCAGTAAAACTTCTGTAAATACCAGCCAGAGCTGGAGAGGAGGAAAAAACACAGAATGGGAAAACAATGAAAGAACTTTGGAAAAAAATTTGATAAATAGGAAGACACAAAAAAGAATCAACTATTGTTCTGGCAGCTTTGTGACCTACTGATATGGTTGTTCGATAAATCTCTGTGATCAGTCATCCCACACAGGTCCAATTAAATATAACTCTTTTATTTATGGGACTGTGTTATCTCATTTTATTTAAACACAAGATACTTTATCTTATAGACTCAAGTTAGTGATCTAGTATAGCAATAATACACCATTGAGTGAAGAGGGGGGCATTTGACACCCTAAGGATATGTCTACATTTGAGCTGGGAGGTATGGCTCCCAACTTGCATAGACAGACCAAATTAGGTCTGCTGGATCTACTGTGTTAAAAATAGCAGGGTAGATGGGTAGCATGGGTGGTGGCTTGGGCTAGCTGCCTGAATATGTAGCAGGGGGTCTGAGCAGATCCCTACCCTAAGAGAGAGTTTTGTTTGCATCAGTGTAGACTCTGGAAGACAGTAGTGCGTTAGTTCAAATTCAGAATCTTTTCATCATAACTGTAGGGGCTAGAAACTTGTTCATTGATGAAAGCCTAAGTGTTTGGATGGAGCAAAGATGTGCCAGCAGGGCACATCACCAAGGACAGGCTAAGTGCACCCTGTTTTTACTCTCACAACATTATGGTTGTAACTATGCTAGCAACCACACAGTTTAAGATGGGTATTGCTGTGTGTCCCTGGCAGGTGTGCGAGGGTTCTTTATTAATCCTGTTCTAACAGCATTGTTGAAACATGCTCTAGACTAGTAGAGATAGGGGAACGCATAGCAGTTTAGTTAGCCTGTTTCCCAGGGAGGAAAAAAATCCCTACGTACTCTGGCCAGGGAAACCCAGTTTGTATTCAGAGACCAGCTGTGATTATTAATTACTTCTATTCTGGCTGTGCCCCAAACTGTACTAAGTACAGTACTTTCCAAGTGGAGAGGAAGGTACAGTCTTTGCCCATTGAACATACAATTTGTGGAACTGGACTCTAAGAATGTTCCAGCCAGGCATAGTGTAGCTCCTGCCCAGACAGCCCCCACCCAGCGTAGGCTAAGCCAGGCATGTGGTCTGGGCTTAGCCAACACCAGGGTAGGGGTAGGTGGGCAGGAGCTACATTATTGAGTGTGGGGGAGTAGGCTTGATCTTTCCCCATACAGAAAGCTGGTTGGCAGATCTGATCTGGGCCAGATACTGCAGTTCTTTAGTAGTTTCTTCCAGGGTCCCTGATAATTAGCTGGAACTATAATTTGACAGCTCCACCCATCCCAATGAACACCTATTTAGAGGAAGTAGGAATGAAGCTGCTGAGTGGCTGCAGTAGCTGTGAGGCACAGATCAAGACTGGGATTCTGGTGAACCCTTCTCAGCAATGGGATTGGAGAAAGAACTAATAGGTCACAATAATCGTGAAGGAGGGGAAGCACTAGACATTTGCAGACCATGGGTATGTTACAGCAGAAGCAGCACAATTCTTTATGCAGATCGCATAGTCTCCATTGAGCAGAAACAGGCTCCCACCCCAGTCAGCCTCCCCCGGAGGAAGAGACCTGAGAGATTAAGAGGATTCACCCATTTCTAATCATGTAAGGGGGGAAATAGGTCCCTTTCATCTCCCCTGGGGAGGCAAAGAGAAGCTAGTAAGAGAGTGGTGAGACTGGGGAAATAATTGTGTGTGGGGAGGGATGTGAGAAGGAAGAGAGAGGAGGGAACTTGAGCTGAGTGGAAGGAGGAAATGAAGGTGCTTGTGAGAGGAAGGATTTGAATAACTTATTTTTTTACATAAGAGACTGAAGAAAAGAGCCAGCCAAGCATATAACCATGGAACAACGTGGAGTGAAGGAAGGGAACAAAAAACAAAGGAGACTAGACCTTAGTCCTCAGCTGTGCCTGGTATGTGCTGGGCTCATCTGAAGGGGAGGGGCCTCAGGCTCATCTGGCTAGCTCTGAGCCCAAGGGACCAGTGTGCTTGTAAGGGCAGAGTGAGAGCTGGCCACTCTTCCTCCTGTCCCTGACACTATCTCTGTGCTGGGGGTGGTGTGGGTTCTCAACCTACGGGGTTGCAAATGGGTCTGGGGGAGGGGAGTATCTTTGACCACCACCCTCCTTTTCTTTAGGGCTAGATAGAGGTCTTGAAACTATTTTCCGTTATACAGGGTCATGGTATGGAAAAATTAACCACTGTTGTATGCAAAGAGAATTCCTAGCTGGGAAGATCCCTCTTCTGCCATGTGAGTGGGGCCTAGGATTGACCTATAGTGTTTAAAATAGGTACGTTTGCTACCAAAGTACTATATGTTACTGAAGCAGATATACCTGCACAGTATTCAAATACATTTTTGTGATTGTTTTTAAACCTGTTTGAAGGGGGTGGGGATAAAGATCATTCTTCAATGGGTAGAAGAGACTTTGGCTTGCTAGCTGGGTAAAAGGGAAGATTCTAAAGATCTTGTGGTTTTATTGTTGTCAGTGCAAACTCTGTACTCTTTCTAATAGCTTCTTATAAAGATGTGCTGTTTTATTTTTGGAGTGATTTACAATTGAGTAAAATATAATATCTTTATAACTGTTAATGCCTAAAATCAAGCCATTTTAAATATTTTTTTATTTTGACTTTCATGAGTCAAAATATTTTTGATTCTCCTTTTTTATCTCTGTGATATTTTGACCTACTATTGTTCTCTGGTTGTAACAAACATACGTTGTTCCTCTAGGCATCTGAATCAGATAACCAGGCAAAGAAATGGTTCGTAGCGAAGCTTTGTGAGAGGCATGCTGTAATATTAGTGGGTCAAAGATGTAAAATGAAGATATGTTGGATTTTTGGTTCATGCAAGGGTATGATACTCACTTAACTAGATCTAGCATCTCTACTTCTAGGATTATAGTGTCAGTGTTTTTCTTTTTAATTCATCAGCCTTCAAGTTATGTAACCAGAGTGTCAGCAGAGGAATAATAGAATGAATGTGTGCAAAATGCTGTTATAGCGAAGATAGCTTGGTGTGTGAATGCATCTTGGATCTGTGTCTGAAAAAGCTAGCATAGTAATGCTTCAAATGCTGTTTCTCATACAAGTTTGGCCAGATCTTCAGTGCTCAAGCTGTAAAGAGAGTGATGGTTTGCTTGTCTTCCTTTCCTTCGCTTTTTCATCTATTCAGCTGAGCAGCATAGCCGCCTCTCCCTGCAGATTTTAAGTGCTGGCTTAAAAAAATACACATGGCCCAAAACACCAGCAGGTATTGGTCTATGCATGTATTGCTATGTGATTGTTATGACTCCTTTTCTTTATCTTCTATTTCTAAGGAGCCTGCCTCCCTCTAGGTACAGTGGCCATTTTGTTAGGTACAGTTCATACAGCATTCATATGTTACATAGGAGACGCACGCTGTGATGGTTCTTGGGGTATCTGTGGACTGGGAGTCCCTTTGTTACCTCTGCCTCTGGTGAGAGGGAGTCTTGCTTGTGATAGCTGGGTGTGATAGCTCCCTGTTGCTGCCAGCCCTTCAGCCACTCAAGCACTCTCCTCTGGGCTATGCCAGCCCTAACTTTCCCTTGTATATTAATAATAGTTCCCTTGGCTTGTTCCTCCGTGATATCCAGTCCATGATACTAGCTTCTCACAGAAATTGCAGATCCTCTGCACCCAAAGGTGCAGTGTACCCCAGGTTGCCAGTTTTCTTGTAAGCCACTGCTCCTGTAAAGCCCACAGCACTTGTGAGCACTTTGATAAAACAAAAGTAAGTTTATTTAAGAGAGAATAAAGATTTAACTAAAAGTGAGAGAAAGCGATGGAACCAGATGGTTACAACTCAAAACAAAATCATAAAATGCAAACCTGGGTCTACATTTACCAATAGTTATCTTTCCACTCTAATATAGCAGGTTTTTCCTCCCAAAGTTCAATCTGTTGCAGAGCGGGTTGGTTTCATAAGAACTAGGATCCAAAAGTACTTGAAAGCTCCCTGCGCCTCAAGGGGTTTCCTCAGTGAATGGATCCAAAGTGCCTTTCCCTACGCTCTTTTATACTGAAACTGTCTTTATTTCTAACCAAGGCAATCTCCTGCCTGCTGTAACATTCCTTTTCACCTCCATGTAGTTTCAGTAGTTTGCAATTGTGTCTCATGGTTTTCCATTGACTGTTCTGGGATGTGGCAAGGATAGACAATAGAACCTTGCATTACCTCGCTGGCTACTAGGGAGGTTGACAACTTCCTCTTGCTTGAATGGGTCATCACAGAGACATATTACCTCCTGGGGACCAAGTCCTTAAATCAGTGATACTCAGACTGAGGTTTGTGAGCCAGAAGTGGCTCTTTAATGTGTCCCCTGTGGCTCTTTGCAGCACATGATATTAAAATAGTGTGATTTAATTATTAATCAATCAGGATGCTTTTACTACGTTGTTAACCAATTGTAATTGATAAAATAATACTTGGTCAGTCATTTTGCTGTGAGAATAATATATATATATATATATATATATATATATATATAAAAAAGTAAAGGAAACAATGAATTCACACTACTATGTCTCCTTTAGATAATGTTGATCCCTAATTTGGCTCCTGAACCATTGAGGTCTGAGTATCGCTTCGTTAAAGCATATTTTCAATATAAACATGTAATTCCTTAAAAATTACCCATACATATATCTCACAATGACTCTGAATCTTGATAAGTTATGAGCTTTCTGTAGATATGTTACTCTTTATGTATAAATAGCCTGTAAGACACATGTTTGGTGTAGTGAGTGTCAGGGCTGAGGTGAAAGTTGTTTGCAAAGAACAGGGGACCCTTTGGCAATGGATCTCTGTGACCCACTGCTCACTTATGTAGACTTTGCTCTTATACATTCTTGTTTCATTGTTTACTTTTAGCCTGAATGACTCATCATAAATGGCTACTCTTTCAGTATGGTGAAAACCATAATGGTGAATATTGTTCTATGTATAGCTGAGAAATTTTGAGATGGGCTGATTGGATCTCTTAGTAATTCTTTTTTTAATATTCAAGTGAACAAGGATAAAATATGGAGTTTACTATGCATGGGTTTATGCAAGCATACATTTTGTACATTATGGCCACTAGTATATTTTTTTTCAAAGATCTTTGTTTCTTATGGAATAGAGAGCCTTAACATGAATGCATCATGTACTGGAAACAGCAAGGTGAAACTGATTGAAATTGTGGATTTTGAAGCACTATCTGGCCTGAGCACCAACAGCAAAATTCTAAGAAGTTTCACTTTGCTGCTCTCTTGTCTGCATAAAGAAATACATGAAAAGAAAAATAACAGGTGGAGACTGCACAAGAATAGGAGGAAGAGCTGGGAGAAAGGGAAACTGTACAGAATGGAAGGGGAGAGTAGACAATATAAGGGGAGAAAAGCCCTATGTCAAGAGGGCAGAGAACACAGTTGAATGTGGTTGTGGGTGCCAGTTGCCTAAAGCCACTACTTTATTGAGCCTTTTTGATGGTGTCATTGCTGTGCTCCCACTTCCTAATTGTGCACAGCTTGGACATTATCGCTGAAATGGACATGAAACCGTATGGCCATTATGTCAAGTGGCTGGGGAGGGGAGTGAGGAGAGGATTTGCTGTTTGTTGCTATTTTAAAGGAAGTCTGGGGGAAAGATGTGAAGAGAAGCGGGGAGACTGACAGGGAAGGGCCAAAAGAGAAAATGACAATTTTAAGCTCTCTGCTCTCTTTCAGTGGCAGTCCGTGGGCCTTCGGCACTCTAAACTGAGTACCTAGGGTAAGAATTAAACTGGGAACTGTTGATTTCTTTTTATAATAAAAAATGATATTGACATGGCTTTGGGGGCACAAAATGCTGCTAAAATGGCAGCCTGGTTTCCGGGGCACAGAAAGAGGGAAAAGGGATCTTAACAATTCAGGAAATCTTATAAGAGTGAGAATTTTACTTTTCCCCTACTCTTCTGAACCTTTTCCTAGGAAATATTTTTCATGGTGGAAGGATACATTGCATGAACACTCCCAAAATTGTTTGTATACAATAGTTTCATCTTAAATTTAAAAGCTAATATGCCATCCTCTGAAAGCACTAAGCTATGCCACAATGTACAGCACCAGGCTATTTGTGCACTTCTTGGGGGAGTGAACTTGCCTAAGGCATGTACAGATAACCTACTAACACTCCTAAAGTGGCTTGGTGCTAGAGCAGGGGTGGCAAACTTTTTGGCCCGAGGGCCACATCAGGGTGCAAAACTGTATGGAGGCCCGGGTAGGGAAGGCTGTGCCTCCACAAACAGCCTGGCCCCTGCCCCCAAACTGCCTCCCTCAGAACCCCCAACCCATCCAATCCCCCCTGCTCCTTGTCCCCTGACTGCTGCCGCCCGGGACCCCATGCCCCAAACTGCCCCCCCAGGACTCCACCCACATTTTTCCCCCCCCTGCTCTCTGACTGTCCCAACCCCCTATCCACACCTCCGCACCCTGACAGGCCCCCCAGGACTCCCACACCTATTCAACCACTCCCTGTCCCCGACCACCTCCCCCAGAATCTCCGCCCCATCCAACCGCCCCCTACCTCTTATCCAACTCCCCACCCCCTTACCATGCAGCTCAAAGCAGCAGGAGCTTGCAGCCCCACCGCCTGGCCGGAGCCGCCCACGTGGCAGCGTAGCTGCGCGGACAGCAGGAGAGGGGCTGGGGGCTAGCCCCTCTGGCTGGGAGCTCAAGGGCCCGGCAGGACGGTCCCGCGGGCCATATCAGTTTGCTCACCTCTAAGCTAGAGACAAACAACACAGAAAGGAAATAGAAGGAGAGGCTGCTGTGTGACAGTGCAGAGTGTTTGGTGCTCAAGTGGGAGAAGAGACTGTGATTCTGTTTCCCTACAGCTGTGGTTCTCAACCAAGGGTATGTGTATTCCTGGGGGTGTGCAGAAGTATTCCAGGGGGTACATCCACTCATCTAGATATTTGCCTAGCTTTACAACAAGCTACATAAAAAGCACTAGCGAAGTCAGTACAAACTAAAATGTCATACAATGACTTATTTATACTGTTCTATATACTATGCACTGAAATGTAAGTACAATATTTATATTCCAATTGATTTTATTTTATAATTATGCGGTATAAACTAGAGAGTAATTTTTCAGTAATAGTGTGCAGTGATACTTTTGTATTTTTATATCTGATTTTGTAAGCAAGTGGTTTTTAAGTGAAGTGAAACTTGGGGGTATGCAAGACAAATCAGACTCCTGAAAGGGGTACAATAGTCTGGAAAGGTTGAGAGCCACGCCCTATAGTATAGAAACAAGGAGTTCCATGACAGCTACTGGCAGTTGCGTGTGTAGTTTATGGGAGGACCAAATGCACCGTAGGTGATGGGGATTTTTAAATCTTTGTTTGTTACTAATTATACTTTGTTGTTACAAATAATTCCATCTAATGTACTTTCACAAATTTTATATATAAATGCTTGTACATCTTTAAATGTCTGCTGTGCTTGGTGCTGCTACACTGAATGTGTAAAAAGAGTCCTTGCCATGAAAAGCCTTTATTCTAAGGGCCCAATCCTGTAACCATGTACATATGTGAGTAACTTGATTCATTTGAGGAATGCCATTGAAGTTGGTGGGAATACTTGGATGAGTAAGTTACTGGGCATGTGGTTGCAGGATCAGGCTCTAGCGGAGCTTATGATCTACTCATGTACCATACTTGACAGTGTATCTTAAGTATTTTTTCAGCATTACCTTTTCCCACCATTTGATACTGCATGTGGGGAAAGTAGTATCTGTTGAAAGAATAGGTTCTATATTTGGTAATGAAGGCAAGAACATGTCTGAAAGAAAAAGACTTTTCAAGCAGCATGCTGCTGGCTCAAAGATTCCTCAACAAATTCTGTCATGTTCTGTCTCTGAGGTGTGTTGCCCTCTTGCGAGCCTAAGCCATGATGGATCAATTCGGGAACTGCTTGAGACTCTGCACGATATGCTTCAATGTCCTCTTTCTTCTCTTGAAGAAAGATGCAGGAAAATGTCAGAGAGAATTAATAACTTAGATGGATGGGTGGCTAGAATTGAAAACCGTAAGGAGATGATTGAGAGCAAAGCACTATCCCACAAGGAAATAGTTACTAATATTGCAAAGGTGGGGTTTAAACAAGTTTTTTAAAGTACTGTGCAAAACCCCCCCCCCCAAAAAAAGAGAGGAAAAAGAACGTCGAAATAATCTGCAGCTACTTCCAAAGCACCACCATTTAATTATCAAAATAGCCCCAAAAGGCTACTATTTAATACTCCATGTTAAAGTATCACAGCATCTAGCCACTAAAGTGATAAGCACTCTATAAATATAGTAGATAATGACATTAGGCTAAAAATGGAAAAAATTGGGATGGTGGAGGGGTTTATGGTTTTTGCAAACTTCATCAGCCCTCAACCACTGATGTTCAGTCCCCAGTAGAATCTCAGAACCACTCTATTGGTAGGAATGGGCTTCTCAATCAACTTTTCCTTTAAGCTCTTTTTCTGAGTAACCCAGAATGCAAATACATGAAATTGCTCTTAAATCTGATTAGGTTCTGTCAATGCTAACATAGGGAATCCCATCACTGACCTGGCCCTCTTCATTTTTTCTTTGCAGAGAATGCAAAATGCATTTTATACTGCCCTCACAGTTGCATTACATTTCAAATGGTGAAAGTGTGTTAATGTAAAAGATCTCCAACAAGAAGGGAAAATATTTCCCTAAAACTGTAAAGGGACAGAGGCAGGTTGAAATAGGCATGTGTGCTCTGAATGAATTTGCAGGGAGTTAATTCTGAGTGAATTCCATGCCTTACCATTTTTCTTTATTTGGTGTAGGCCCTCTAACCAGGGATGTAGGAGAAACATTCATTGACAGGTGAAAAGAGTATTAAATTTATTTTGAAATGTATTTTATTAAACATAAATAACCAAATAACAATGGAAGTACAACTCCTCTATTAAAGTGTGTTAACTAAGGTGTTTCTCTGTGGATCAGGAAGGATGATCTAGTGAGTTCTGGACTGGGACTTGAGAGACTTGGGTTGTCACAAAACTTCCTGTGTGACCTGGGACACATCATCCTCCCCCGTGCTTCATCCTTCCCCTTCATCGTCCCCTGTGCTTCAGTTTCCCATCTGTGAAATGGGGATAATACCCTCCTTACCTCACATGAGTGTTTGGAGGATAAAATCCATTATGGGTGTCAGGTGCTCAGATCTCCAGCAGTGTTTATTATCAAAGCAATGACCTAAGATTTCAAACTACCATAGTATCTGAAGTGTTGGTCTTGTCCAATATTAATCTGTCATGAGAGATGAGAATACTTCATCTTGCAAGCTGTAAACATGAAAATAATTGTCTTCAAGCAGGGTTAGTTGCAACAGTGAAGATGTCTGTGTTTCCAGCAGTTGGAAGTGCTCAGATTTGTACCTCCATACAATACATCTGAAATAATTTTATATAAAATTACAACAGGAGATGTGAGATGCTCTACAAGTTTAATCATCTTTCCCTAGGAAACACTGGCCTAGACTCAGTTTTGGGTGTCTATTGAAATGTCTTCTGTTTTTCTTGCTTGAGTATTTATACTGATGACCAAACTGAATTTGGACAAATGATGGTTGATTCAATGAGAAAATGGAAGAAATTTAATAGGGCTCAGCTCATTATCATCCTGGCTTCCAATTTTTTGATGCGTGATTGGCTGATGCTAACCAGTGCTAGTCAGCTCCATTGGCCTGCCTGTGAGAAATACTCGATTAACATTTTTAATTCTTATTGATTTCTATTTGTCCAGAGCAATATCTGGCCGAGTTGATTTTTCAGAAGTCACCTAGTACCATTAATTCTTCTTAATGGTAAGTTACTTTTTCTCAAAAGCAACAAAAAAGGCAGCTCACAAGGTTTTGTGGCACACTTAGAAACCCAAGAAATGGTTTTATATCTGACTTTTTGAAAGCCACTTCTGAGCGGTGCTTTTTCATTTCTTGCAAATAAGTGATTAACCTCTTTACTTGTATGAAGCGATCTAGCATTGCCTCGTTCGCTATTGACAACATTATTGCAGACTAGAGAATCATAAGGATTTAGACTCCAATTCAGGAGAGCACTTAAGCATGTGTTTAACTTTTAAGTGCATGCTGAGTTACCACTGACCTGGGGCCTTAGTTCCTCAGAAGAAAGAAGCATTTCAGAAAATGCATTGTTCCCTCCTGCATAAAATTAACTTGCAAATTTAATTGACTAATTTTATTATGTGTTTGACTTTCTAGTAATAATATTAGAGGGATTATCATTTATCTGAGAATATAATGGCTCCAGTGACTAACCTTAGTGTCACTAAAAAAAATGTAATACTGCTAAATATCTATGGTTTTATGGTAGTATTTAACATAAAATGGGTTAAAATGAAAGTTCATTTTTTAAATTACATATCTACTATTCAACAAGAGCATTGACTATAATTTCTTATACCCTTAACTGTTGAATGACAGAGTGGAAAAAGAGGCCTATTCTTCTAATCTATTTTAGACTGGTTTTAAAAATCAGGGAAAGACAGCTGCAATATGTGGAAAAGGATGGATATTTATTTTTCCATAAAATTACAAAATGTAGCTGGTTTAGAAGATTGTAACTTAATGTCATTGCTTAGAGGCATGGAGATTCCTGTTCGTGCCAGATCATTATTCTTCTTCTCTCCGCAACAAAAGATTAAAGAAAAACAATCAAAATTCATACAAGCATCTCAGACTAACATCATACACGTATAACAGCAAGAGGGGCAATAATGCCACACAGTACCTAACTTCTGTTGCATTGTCAAAAATGGACACTTCTCTTTTTCTTATAATTTAATCTTTTCAGAAGTAGGGAGAAATAGTGGGATTTGGCTGACAATTTCTTTCATTATTTCTTTCTTTTGTGTAGGGTAGGAAGGACTGTGAATCAGAGGAGTGGTAGATATGGGGCTGGCATCCGAGGGAATATATGTGCATTTATTTCCTGAGCAGTTAGAAGCAAGATTGCTGATCTTGAGAGCCAACTTTCCTTGCTACACAATGTTAAGAAGAATAAAACATTGATGGATGATATTTTTAGAGAGGTGAGCATGCCAAGCACAGGAAGGTCTGAAGTGTACAGTGTAGAAGATAGTTGTAGATGAAAGATAAGTTACTGTGGATAGCAAAGGGGGAAAAAAAGGCAGAGCCATCCAGAAGAGACTGTGAATATTGAAGTGCAATAGTTAAGACAGTTCCTCCATGTAAGCACTTGAAGGCAAAGCAAGCCTGCAGAAATTAACTAAACAAAATCAGTCACCCCATCAAACATGCCCCGACTCAAGAAGAGGAAAGAAATGGATATAACAAAAAGCAAGCATTTAAGTACATGTTGCGTGACTGTGTACTTGGAAATCTAAGTTTTACAGCGTGTAGTCTTGATCGTGCTTTTCTCAGTTTCCCTTCTGGAATCCCAAGTAGAATGGAGAACATCATAGAGGGACACACTCCTAACTGGAGTTGAAAAGCACCTGTTAGTTCTGACCTGTGTTGGAACCTGATGACAAAGAAGCAGGCTAGTGTCTTTTATTTAGGTTAACACAAACTGTAATAAAAGAGCAGCCATCCTGGAAACCCATGACAACTTTCAGAAAATGCACTAAAATAAACAGACCTGTCAGTTCCCAGACAGCAACTCAAATACACAGTGACAACATGCTATAACTGAAATTACTCAAACACTCTCATCCTTAAAGTCTCACACTCCCACTCCCAAATGCCCATCTCCTCAAAGGATTTCCATCCCTTGATAGCATTGGTACCTTTGGAGCTGCCATCCAAGACAGGAGACTGCCTCACTCCCAGGTTTCAAAAGTGCATGACTACCACATCTATCTGGGAGGAGTCACTTCTGATAGCTCAGCAGAGCACTGGTTCCAAGGGACACATGCTGCCCCATGAAGAATGGGACATCCTCTAAATCCTAGAGTTTAGAAGCATGGGAGGGGCCAGAGAAGCCTTCAAATAGCACCTTACAGGAGTAGAGGTCCAGCATGGTGATGTTCTGGGTGTTTTATCCCTGCCCATACCTTGCTGTAGCAGTTCTGGGAGTCTGAGCTGCTCCTCTGTCTCTTCCCAGGGCTGGGGGGTTAAAGGGGAGGTCCCAGTGTGTATGATGACCTTATGGAGGACTTCCTGCTGAAACCCAGGAGTGGGGAGGCTGAGTTACCCACTCCACCATGCTGTAACAACCGCTGCATTCTAAGGGCTGAGTCCATCCCAGAGAGTCTGAGCTGTTCCGCTTCTGCTACATCTTCTATATGGGCAAACCCAACTCTGCATGGAAAAAATCATAGGAAACTAAGAGTGGGCACAGTTATACATTGCTGTGTAGGAATCTCTCTTGCAGAGGATGATAGGGCCCTTGGACATGAATAGTATGCCAGATTACAAATGGGATTAGATGTTTAACTACTAACATAAACAATATTAAACTAATTGTGAGACTTGAGAGCAAGAAAGAATTGTCCGCATTCCCTGGGAAACAGGGATCTTGGAATTTCCCCCTCCTCTTCCTCTATTCCACTGGCTAGGAATCATCAGTTAGGTGAGAACATCCCAGACCTCTAAATTTCCTGCAACTGTGGCTGATTTTGATAGAACTTTTGTCATTCCTGACATCTTGGTTTCATCTTATCGGGTATATGAAATCACGAATTATTTAAGAACAGGATCTCAAAAGTCTGGCCAGGGTTCACCCATTCTTAACATATTGTAGGATTGCTGATTTCAAAGATTTTTCTTCTCCCTCTAAAAAACACAAACAAATCTCCTGTCATATTCTGAATCTGACAGAAAAAAAACTTGTGGCATGTGCACAAAAAATAAAAGAGCACTAATTTCTTTGGGGTTGGGGTGAGCGTAACGGGGCGGAGGAAAGGATAGATTCATAAGTGTAGTTTGATCTCAATATTTGGAGGGGCAGTTCCATTCAGGCTAATAGGGCTCATTGGGGAAGGGCAAATTCTTGCAGTTTGGGGTGCAACACCAGCCCTGCCCCTCCCCAACTATACCCATAGATAGATTAATTGGGAAACATACCCAATGTTAAGGGTCAAGTTTTGTACAAGGCAGTTTATGTGCAGGATTCCCAGTCTTCTTAAGTGCAATTTATGTTATTGAAAATCAGCCTTTAGAATTATGGAATAAAGGATATATTGAAAATGTGTCCTGATCCTGCAAACATTCATGCCAATGCTTAACTTTAAACACTCAAGTAGTCCCATTGACTTTGATGGGATACTTGCATGAGCAGAGTTCAGCATGTGCAAAATGTTTGTGGGATCTGGGTTCTGAGATGAAATCCTGTCCCCATTGAAGTCTCTGGGAGTTCTGCCATAGAAGTCAATTGGACCACGATTTCACCCTTAATTTGCAATTAACAGACATCATAGTCCTAGGAAGAGTGTTGTTGTTTTGGTAGCACTTCAATAATCTAGATATTACCTGGCCCTCAAGACACTGAAAGATATTTTTAGAAAATAATACAGAATTATTCTAACTCCTATTAATTTTCAGGAATAGAAGGACATGTGCAAAGTACAGACATTTGAGAGTAATATACTGGGAAGGCTGGCGAATAATGCTAAAATAGGATCAGTTTAAAATGACTGGAAGTAAACTGGCACATGATCTGAGAAGTAGCATGAGCAATAGTCAATGGTGATCTTCAGAAGTGATAGGGGAGAGGTTGTGTTTTTATTTTATTATTTTAATAAACAATGCACACAGAAGGCCTGAGGTTGGCTAGGTTTTTTAAATTCCGTTAGAGTTTTACTTTACCAAGGTCCGTGTGAAGTTTTGTTGTTGGTTTAAGTCTCTCAGATGTGATATATTTTCAGTCCTTAAATGAGGGAGTATAAGGATGTTGTATTTTCCTCCTAGTTGTTTCTAAGTAAGAGAGCTGTTTTTATTACCACATTTAACTTTGACAGATCCCAGTGTTTTACACAGTCAACTGAATTTGCCAACCTCTGTCAGGTATTTCTTGGTATTTGTGGTGAATGTAAACCTGGTTGTCGCTATTTTGCAGGAAAAACAGGGTAGACATATGAATTACCAAGTGTTTTCCATTGTTTTTTTTTTTTAAAAAATCCTTATCTTCTTCCTCAAGCCAACCTCCCCAACCCTTTCAGCCTACTTTATAGATCAAAAGGAAGCAAAAAAGGGCACAAAACCATCCCCTTTCCTGATCACTTTAAAAAGAAAAGTAATGAAGAAAGTAGTAGTGAAAATAGCAAAAGATTTGTACATTAAGGCCCTAAACCTGCAAGCTGCTCCACATGGGTGGATCTCTGCACCTATACAGATCAATTTCCAAGATCAGGGCCTAAAGGGTCACAAACTTCAAGGAACTGTTCAAGAAAAGGAACTGTAGTTGATATTGGATAGAAACTGAGACCCTCAGTTCGCTGTTCCATACAGACAGGAAAATTCATAGAACAATGGAATTTATAAATGGCAGGGAAAAAACACATATTAGAAGCAGCTGTAAAAATGTCTACTAAGCTCACACCTAGGGCATCATGCATACCTTTCAGTATTATTAGTGTTTGGGAGGAGAAATTAGGTAATCCAATGATTCTACAGGAGACATCAATTTGAGTTAACTAGTTTATTCAAATAACCAAAGGAAAGTCTCCAGTTGATTGGTAACCTCAGGTTTTTACCTTTGCCCCCACAACCCAGTCTTTTCCAGCACCATGTTGTGGATTGGAAAAGCTGGACTTTTAAAATGGAGGCCATGTCATGTGGGTGGCTGGCCCTCATTTGAGTGTTTCACTCCAATGTAGCAATATACATGTGTATAACAAAAAAAGACCTAACTTTTTTTCTTACAGTACCTATTGCATACTAAATTCCATTGCAAAGTATTTAAAACTCCTAGAAACTTACTGTTCAATCTTTTCCTGCTAGAAATGTTAGGCTTGTTTTACTTTCAGATTTCACCCCTTCCTGGCACCTACTTGTTGAATTCTCGTTTTAATGTGTTTTCTTTTATCATGTGGGACCATTTCACTGGTATTTTCTAGCAGAGGAAGGGCTCATCTGCTTTCATGGTTGAGAGGGTTTAAATTCTTTTCATGGAATCAGTATCACTTAACATAAAAAACTTTTCTAATTAGAAGGTGAAGAAATGGGAGACAAAACAAGAGGTTTGCCAGACTCTATGTAAAATAACAAGAGATGCATTTTTCCAGCAGGTAAGTCTCCACTATTTCTTTATTCCTATGCTGTTCTTATGTGGAGGGTAGAAGGATCGTCTGATGAACACTGTTGACAATGGGAGCCACAATTACAGACCTTTTCCAGCTAACACTTTATCTGGTGTATATTCATTTGCTGCAGTACATGTTGTGCCTGGTAGTTTGTAGGATCAGGTCCTATTAAGAATACAGTCCATTGTGATAATGTTGGAGGGTACAAATTGAAAAAGTACAGAGAAAGCAAGGTGGATAATAAGGGGCCCAGAGGTTAACTTCTAGGAAGTTAGAAAAATTAAATTTGTTAATTTAGTAAAGCGGAGATTACAAGGTGAAATAAATGGGTAATATCCTGAATTCTGTGATCTCACCTGTCAAAAGTACAGGTTTTTTCTATCTACTAATTAAATAATAAAGCTGTTCAAATTGTAGAGGAAAATAACTAATGTACTCTTTATTTACATGTATTCATACAGAATCAAAAGCCAGGCAACAGGATGAATAAAACACTTAAAATGTAATAGCAAACTCAACTTTGAATAGTTACTTCTCCTTAGTAAAAAAGAAACTACTAAGTAAAAGGGAACAAAACTTGTCCTGACTCAACTATTTTAAAACACTAAGGAATAGTGAACTGCCAGGGGCTGAAACAATGTTGCAGATGATAGACAGTCCCTTTATTTACAACATATAGAGTCTGAATCACAAAGTCTCTGAAGGTCCTACTCTTTGAAGATCTGTCACTTATGCTGGCTAAGGGTCAAAATCTCCTTTGTGAAAACAATGTAGTACTGTGTGCACTAGTGTCTGGATACGTGTCTTAGACAGCTATTCTCCTGATGACTTTCATGTTATGTCCACATGGGATACCTCACGTTGACCTCCAGCCAAATGCAGATAGTATCCAAGGAACTGGTGCAATTCCATCTTCTCATTCTGGTTTGCTAATTTCCTGGGGCCCAGTGGACTTTAATTTTTTTTCTTCCTCCTGACCAGCCCCTCATTGGGTCTGAATGGATAAAATGGTGTTCTTAATCAACTGTAGAGCTATCCACTTGAGACATGGGCCAACCTTGCCAGTGGCTTGCTCCAAATGCTAGAGTTCTCCTTGACCTACTTGCTAATAGTTAGCCAGGGCCCTTGTTGGCTAGCAAGAGATAGAGGTTAGTACTTTCACAACTCCCTTCTCCATTCAGAACAGCAATCTACCCTTCTAAAAGGCAATTGTCCTTTAAAGCAAAAGAGCCTCTCAAGTTCCATTACCTTGACTGGGATTTTCCTTGCAGACAGAGCTCCTTCATGAGCTGTATTTACCAGGCCACTTCCCTGGGCTGCCTTCTGCCACTCAGATAATTCTAGGATGGGGGGTGTCCAAGTACCTAGAGACTCATGGCAGCCTGAATACTAAAGTGGTGCTTTTCTGACCTTTCAATATTATGATTATTATCCGAATTACTGTGGCACCTAGGACCCCAGTGTGCTAGATGCTGAGGAAACACAACAAAAGATAGTCCCTGACCCAAAGTACTTCCTCAAACTCAACTCTGCTCACTGGTTGCAAACCTCCTGCTCAAATAGCAACTTATCACTGGACCCGTGGTTGTCTTCTGGGTATCTATGTTGTGTTCCTGACCAAAAGCCCTCCCTATTGACTCAAACCAATAGAGGGATCCTTTTTGTGACTTCCTCAGCTAGAATCTGATCTCAAGGTCACTGAAGTCAACTGAAGGATTTCTATCCATTTTCATAAAAAGAAAAGGAGTGCTTGTGGCACCTTAGAGACTAACAAATTTATTAGAGCATAAGCTTTTGTGAGCTACAATGAAGTGAGCTGTAGCTCACGAAAGCTTATGCTCTAATAAATTTGTTAGTCTCTAAGGTGCCACAAGCACTCCTTTTTCTTTTTATGGATACAGACTAACACAGCTGCTATTCTGAAACCTATCCATTTTCAATGGGCTTTGGATCAGGTCGCCAAACTGTTGGTCATGCAGCTGGCTCAAGCTACTACTTGCTGGCTTCAGGTGGCCTCTACAGTCAGCCCCACCATCTCTTTGAAACTGGTACTCCAATTTTGTTATGCAAATAACCCCGCATCTAATGTAGAAGGAAAGGGGAAAATATTTAGAAAATAGCCGCTAAAAACTCTCTCGTTTACTACAACCAAAAGAAAATTGCTGGTAGGAGGGAGGACTGAAAATCAGGTGGAGTTGGGCTCTAACAAGTTTAATAAGTTTGCCTCTGACCTATGTTACTGTTTTGTTTTTAGTTGTGCTGACAATGTGCTTGGCACTTAAACACAAAAAAACGCATAGTCCTCCAAATTTTATTATAATATTAAACACAGGACTGAAATACACGATGTAAAATGACAAGATTTTAAAAACAGGGTCTCTGTGTGGTATCTGGACCTTCCTGCTCTGAGTAACTCCTTCAGGCACAAGACTTATTTCTGCCTTTTCACCCTTTAGTCAAAGCTGTGTGATTTAAGATGACTTATTGAATTGAATCCCTACTGATTCTTCAACTTCATCTTAACTCCTAGCTTTCAAAAGTAAGAGACCCTGAATGTCAACTTCCCTAGTGACAAAGAAAACATGCCATCTTCAAATTTTTTTCTTTCTCATCTTACCTAGTTGTATTCTAGGATACTGCATGACATGCACACACCTTCAATGAGGTATAACATAACATGGATGTCCCAAAACTTTGAATTGAGCAAGTATTTTTTTTAAAGTACTTTTAGACTGAAGAGTTGTATGGCTTCATATTTGAAGTCCTATTAAGTGGTACTCTTCCATTTGAGTTCATACTGAGCTGACTTTCTAGCATGCTCACTGTGCTGCTGTAGGAGCCATAGATTTGATGAAGCTTAAATTACAAGGGGGCAGGACATTGCTTTGAAGTGACACTTCTGCAAAAGTGGAGGTATTTTAGTGTTCTGCCCATATCCCATCTTGTGTAATTACATTTGACCTTTCTAAACTTCCTCTTTAGTTCAACAATGTATATTCTTCACTTCCTGTCCTGAACTCTCACTGCAAAAGAGCTGCTTCATTCACCCTAGAAATGCATGTATTTCAGAGGTATGGAATGAGATTACATAGATATAGGGCTTAATTCAGCCCTGAATTACATCTGCTTTCTCCTGTGTTGGTGTAACCCATTAGCAAAAAACCTACCCAGCCTATTGTAGGGGGCCTGCATTTGGCCATAAACAGCCCGAAAATAGGGGCACTAGCTTAACTGGTTATGGCCAAGTTGTCTGGAGTACATGCTGACTGTACTTGAGTATATGCATCTGCTGGGTAACCACTGCTGGCTTGATTCCTGTGGAGTCCAGATTACAATTCATAGCTGCCCTCGGGAAGCTGGGGTGAAAACACTACCTACCCTTCTCTGACAGTGAATCCCCCATTAGACGACAGCAGCCCCTTCAGTCCTGGGGGTGCAATTTGCACTCCCTATGTCTTCAATGAATCAGGCTCATAGCGTGTAATGCATTTGACTCTTTGGGGGAAAGTCACTCTATAAATTATGTTGCATATCTCATTGCCACTTCCTGGACTGTTCTAGCTATGTAAATTTGTTTAAGATATTAGAATTAGCTAGAGAACTTTTTCTTTTGTGATCCTGGTTTCCTTGTTTGTTTGTTTGGTTTTTTTGCCTTGAAATTTGTCATCTCCTGATGTGACCATTATAGAAAATACTTAGAATATTAATAATTGTTGTTTGTTGTTGTTTATAGACTTTCCCTCCCTCCCTCTTGAAATTTCTTTCCTTTCAGACCTTTTTTTAAAGACACTTCACACATTTCTTTGCAACTTTCATTTCTCAACTAACCCTCTTTTTAACACTTATATTTATCCTTTAATATTACTAGTCTTCCTTTTTACCTGATTTTTTTTTTTTTGTATACCTCTTCAGTGCCCCAGAAGTTTTACTTTCTCTAACAGAAAAAGCTACTTCCACTCTTTTTAAATGGTCAGAAGAGAAGCTGAGGGAGCTCCACCCTGGGACTGAACATGATTGATAAGGGAATATTCCAATTAGAGTTTGGATAGTTGATGATAGTTTGGCATTTGGGCTGAAGTCAGGAGAGGATGTGAAGACTGATACTGTGAGAAAACAAAATAATTTGAAAGAACAAAGGGAAAACAAGTCTCTCTTGTAAAAGAGGCAGGAAAATAAGCACTGTGGTAGTGGGGAAAGAAGAAAGTCTAGAAAAGTAGTTTTAAGTTAGGTAAAATCTGATGAAGTGAGCTGTAGCTCATGAAAGCTTATGCTCTAATAAATTTGTTAGTCTCTAAGGTGCCACAAGTACTCCTTTTCTTTGTAAAATAAAAAGTAGCTTACAAATAAGCTTGACTAGTACTAAATCAAGCATGAAAAACAGCATGAACAAATATACAATGCTCATAATGAGTAGGACAAGTAACTTGCCTGGAATCAATAGTCCCATCAGCAAAATGGCAACAAAAAGCCTGCCATTAATAACACTTTTACCTGACCAGGATTTAGTTTGCAGACTTTTGTTTGTTTGTTTGTCAAAAAACTGGATCTAATACTGTTTCCTGTGGCAAGCCCCTAGCCAGCTCTGTGCTGATCTTTCATTTGTATAGCATCTTGCACAATGAGGGCTCAATCAGGATTGGGGTCTCTGAGAACTATGATATGCATGTTAAATTACAGTCTGTAGCCACTTTCTGACCAGTGATATGAAGCCAATTTTTATCTAATGGACTCCAATACTTACTCTATTAGGTAAACGTAGTAAATAAGGTATACTGCATCAGTCACTTGCTGTAATCCCAAAGGAAGCTGGACTTCTGGGTTAGGGAAGATAGACTGTGAGGAATAATTTGGTTACCTAAAGAAAGCTGACGTGGATTCACAAGAGGGTGATCATTCCTATCTTCAAGTGCAAAAGAATTCCTTGACCAAATGACACCGTTGATCAGCGGAAGATATAGTAGTCATTTATTTTGGATTTAAGCAAATATTTTGATGCAAACAACTAATTTACAGTGTGTTAACCAAATACTAAGTTTGTTCCCCTGATCCTGCAATTGGATCTACAGTATGTGGGTGGACCCTAACTTCAGAGGTTCACCTGCATGGATCTGATTGCAGGGCCAGGACCCTAAATATCAGAACTAGAATGAAACACACTTGGGATGGAAAGATTAGACCATCAGCAGTGGGATCATGAATGAAAGAGCATACAATAAACTGATAATACAAAACTGGAGGGAGGAATAGTCAATATAAAGGAAGAATTAAATGATTTGAGTAAACTAGCGCCATATGCAGAAGACGGGTAACAATTCAATATCAACAAATACAGTAAATATAAGCTAAGGACAGGTAAAACAAAACAAGAATTTTCTAAACAGCAGAAATTATTCAAGTACTATGTAACAAGTCATAACTGGAACATTATGTAAATTAGAGGTGACCTGTAAAGGGAGAAAATTGTTCCCTTTTATTAATGCCTTATGATATATAGCAGTGGTTCTCAACCTTTCCAGACTACTGTACCCCTTTCAGGAGTCTGATTTGTCTTGCATACCCCCATGTTTCATCTCACTTAAAAACTACTTGTTTACAAAATCAGACATAAAAATACAAAAGTGTCACAGCACACTATTTTTGAAAAGTTGCTTACTTATTTTTACCCTATAATTATAAAATCAATTGGAATATAAATATTGTACATACATTTCAGTGTATAGCATATTGTCTGTATGAAATTTTAGTTTGTACTGACTTTGCTAATGCTTTTTACGTAGTCTGTTGTAAAAATAGGAAAATATCTAGAAGAATTGATGTACCGCCTGGAAGACTTCTGAATACCCCTAGGGGTACGTGTACCTCTGGTTGAGAATCACTGATATACAGAATACCTAAATAGGTCTGGCACTTTTCCTCCTTTGGCTTGTGTCTTAAATTAGAAATTCAGGTCCTGTCAAGGATAGAAGAGTGTACAGTCTACATTACAAAAAATATTTATAGTTTGAAAGAGGGTGTCAGTAACATGTGCTGACAAACCGTAGCTGAACACTGTCTATAAGTATAGACATACAAACTACTCAACTCCACGTCTCATGTGTCAGCGTTAGTGTGAATTTTCCTCCCAATTTCAACTCGCATTTCCAGAATGTTATTCATAAGCTATAAAAAAATTATATACTCCAAATCATATTAACCAGCTAACTATATATTGGATGTATTGTTTAGCTTCCCAATAACAGATTCCAGGATGAAATACCAACAGAAAAAGCAAAACAAAAATAGAAATTCCAAAATGGAAAAGGTTTCTTCAGCACTTAAGAAAAATGGTTTTGGGAGTTTAACTGCTTATTGGTAAAACATTTAGGATAAAACTACAGAAGGAATTCTCAGCATGATAACTAAGTGAGGACAGTTAAGATTGGATATATTTCTGGAAATGTTCATTGACAGGGAAGGTGGAGATGGGAAAAGATCAGGCTATTTTCTGATTTAAGATTATCTCAAAAAAAGGAAAGTAGTACTTGTGGCACCTTGGAGACTAACAAATTTATTTGAGCATTACCTTTCGTGAGCTACAGCTCACTTCATCAGAAGCATTCAATAAGTTTCCTGTGTTCTGAGTAGAAACTACTATAGAGGTTAAGCCTCCCAGTAGGAAAGATGGCTAAGATCTGCAAGAAATATTAGGGCCCATTTAAAAGAAAGATATAGGGTATGTCTACACGGCTGGAGCCCAAACGTCTACATTGCAATTTTCTAGCCCTACAGCCTGAGCCAGTTGACGCTGGCCAGCTGTGGGTGTCTTGCTGCTGCTCCATATACTCCATGTCTCAAGATTCTGACCAGGTTTCTGGTCTTGCTATTAGCCTCAGTTTTTCAGGGATTCTCAGTATGACCTTTAGAAACTAAATGCAGAGATTCTAGGTCACTGCTGTGTACACAGCGTATCTTCAGGGTAAGTCTCTGTGACTTACATTACGTCAAAGCCTAGAAGCAGAGAAGTTTGGGGCCTCCTGGTGTATAGCACTGTTTTGTTAGCCTTCTAGGCTAGTGTGTTCCCTCTATGAAGAATTTATATGTGGTGGGGAGATGATGCATTGAGGTGTCCATCTTCCATATCCAATACCTATGACTCCTGATGTGTAATCAAGAGCTAAATATTATTAACACCACCTATGCCAGCATATCCTTATACAGTGTTTTACAGAGTAAAACACATTCCCTGAGTTTATAATCTAAGATTTCTAAAAAGAATAAGCCTGTTATGTTGAATTGCAGTTGACATATCAGGAATGATACATAAACAGCCTCAGGAGTTCCTCTTAAGTAAGCAATGTTGACAAAGGATTTAGGCAGAACAAGCAGAACATAACCCAGGGCTTCTATATGAACTTGCTTTAGCGGCCTCAAAGAGAACACTAAGCATTTAACATTTTATCATGCTTAACAAACAACTTTCCATACAAATATTAAATCTTATTTAGAAGACATTGTTTTGAATGGGTTGTATTTAATAGACGCAACAGATCAGCAAGTACTGCAGATGGACCTTTCTGGACTTAGATCTGAGGTGTCAACCAAAGGTGGATTTGTCAAAAGATGCACAATTTACAGTGGCAAACTCAGGATGTAAGGAATGCCTAGTGTGATTAACTCTGCTGTGAAATCTCTCTTGGCTTTGAGGTAAAATATGAAATTCAGTTGCTTTAGAGAATCAGTAACCATTTGGGAGCATCTGTTTAGGCTTTTAAGGAAACCATGAGCAAGTGAAGCATTTATAACACACGTGAGTTTCCCACCATCATGGAGTTTGAATGCTACAACAAAGGAGAACTGTACAGACAGGGCTTGTCTACTTAGGCCCAGCCATTTTAAAACGTCTGTTACTGCCACGTTAGGAATCTGTACCCTGTTAAATGAATGCGCTCCCGTGGAAACAAAGCCCCTGCTGCATTTCAACTGCGCTAACTTCTTTGCGGGTTTTTTGTGAGGCGCCGCCTCACGGGAGCTGCTGTCACAAGCTGTGAGTGACAACGCCAACGAGGGAGATTTCAAAGCCTGCTGCGGGAGAGCGGAAACGTCTCCCACGAAACGCTCCCCCGCCCCAGCCCCGCGGGGAAGGCAGCCGGCTGGAACCCGGGCCTGTCAACTCCCCGCACCGAGCGCGCAGCCTGAGGGGAGGCAGCAGCAGCTGGAGCTGGCTGCCCGGAGCGCTGGCTCCAAGGGTGTGAAGCCGTCAGGAGCCGCCGCCGCCGCCGCCCCCCCCCCCGAGGGAGCCCGGGCCAGGATCGGGGAGCGCTGCCCACGGGCTAACCCAGAAATATTCCGCTGAGCGGCCTTGGGCGCTGGACGCTCCCGCGGCCCAGAGCAGGCTGAGGGCCCAGCCGCCGAAAGCTCTCCGAGGAGCCCGCTCATTGTTTCTCTCACAAACCCAGGCAAACAGGAAGCCACCTCGGCGTGCCCCCCCCCTTAACGGAAGAGCGACAGGCAGGGCGGCCAGTGAGAGCGGCGGTGCTGGCGCAGCGCAGCCAATGGGAGCCTGGGAGAGCGGGAGGGCGGGAGTTCCGGACTGGCGGGCGGTGGTGGTGGTGTCGGCCGGGCCCCCTCTCCCGCTGCAAGCCCCACCTTTCGGCTTTCCCGCACCGTCAATCAAAATAGGAAAAAAAACCCGGAGCGGGCTCGGGCCGCCGCCGCCGCTTCAGCCCGTGAGCACAATAAGCATGTCCCCGGCGGCAGCCGCCTAGCCCCCGTCGGCGGGGCCTGTGTGCGAGCCAGCCAGCCTCCCGCCCAGCCAGCCGCTCGCACTCACACCATGACCGGTACGTACGCACAGAGCGAGCCGCCAGCGGGGCTCCCTGCCGCTCCTGGTCCGGCCCTGCGCTCCCCTCCGGCCCTGGCGCGTCTGCGTGTGAGCGAGGCGAGAGCGACACTGAGAGCAGCAGGAGGAGCAGGGGGAGGAGGGAGAAGAGGGGCAGGGGCAGCAGCGCGGGGAGGAGGAGGAGGAGGAGGAGGAGGAGGGCTCCGTGCGGGAGGGCGGGGGGAGCGCTGGGGTTAGGGGGGAAGGGAGGGGGTGATCTCTCCCGTCAGTGACTCTCCCCTCCCCCTCCCCGCTCGCCCGCAGCTCCCGAGAAGCCCGTGAAACAAGAGGAAATGGCTGCCTTAGACGTGGACAGCAGCAGCCACGGCGACTATCTCCAGCACGGCAACGGCGCCGCCTCGGCCTCCGCTGGGGCGGCCGCCCCCCAGGTAAGCGCAGGCCCGGCCGGGCCCCCTCCCTTCCCCCCGGGTGACACGTTGGGAGCGAGCGCGGGAGCCGGTGCCGCCGCTTCCTGTGCGCGAGGGTGAGGACGGGAGCCCGAGCCGCTGCCCCGCGCTAACCGCCACCCACTTTCTTTCTTTGAACCCGCCCACTGTGGGTAGGACACTCAGCCGTCACCGCTCGCTCTGTTGGCGGCCACCTGCAGCAAGATCGGCCCGCCGTCGCCGGAGGAGGATGAGGCCGCCGCCGCCGCTCACTCTGCCGGAGCGGTAAGTGCCCGCCCCGCCGCGCTCGCACGGCCTGCCGGGGGGAGAGAGCGCGCAGCCAGCCCGCCCGCCTGGGGGGAGGGACGGGACACACGGCACTGCCCGCCTGGGGGAGGGACGATGGCAGGGCCGACCTGCCAAGCGAGGGGTCCCCAGGCTCCCCTGCCTCTCCCGGAGGAGCGGGGCGCCCTGGGGGAGGCGGGAGGGTAACTACCCCGCCTCGTCTCTGAAAGTGGCGCGTTCTCCTACTTTAAACGGGGGGAGGCGGGAAATCCAACCCCCACCCCCTCTGAGACCAGCACAATTCCGCCCTCTCCTCCCCACAAAACAGAGAGGAATCTCCCCTACACCTGATCATAGCCAACCCCTTCTCGAGCTGTCAGCCTGGAACCTTTCACCGAACAATACCACAAAATGAAGGCTGGCTGAAAGGGAGGAGGCAGTTTCAGACTAAAATGGCTGTGTAGAAATGATCAGAGCACTGGAAACTAGCTGCCTATAGGTTCTCCTAGGTGCAGTTATTATGCGCTCAATTATAGACCAAGTTTCTACCCTTATCTCTCTGGTGGTGCTTGTTCGGAAAAGAGTCTTGATGATCTGGATCAGGTTGTAGACTAGAAAGGCATCCCTATAACACTTTCTGCTGTTAAACTATCTAAATAGCAAGATGCTGGTGGAGACTTTATATTTTTTTTTTAATTTTTATTTTTTAATTGGTCAAAGTGAATTAGTGAATTGTGTGTCTTTTTGATTATTAAGTTTTCTGATTTTTTTTTTATGTATAGTAAGAAATGTCTGCTTCAGAAGTTATACATTCTAAATTGACATATGACATCTATTACCATAGGTAAGGAGAGTTACTCAGGACTGGCATTGATGTAAAATAAATAATAGTGTGTTTAAGTACATCTTTCCAGTCATTAGGGAATAATACACACTACATGGGTAAATGGGTTTGCTAGGGTTTTAAAAGACTTGGTAATAATACAATAATGCTATCAAGATTTTATTAAATTATCTAAATGTTAAAAAGTTAATTTTTAATAGTTTGGTGTTCTCATGTATACATTTCAAAAGCCAGTAAACATTATTTCCACTTTACACAAGGAGAAACTGAGTCACAGCGGTCCCCGAGGTCACACAGTAGGTCAGTGGCTGAACTAGGAGTAGATCAAAATTCTCCTAGTCCTTTGGCCTGTTCACTACTGTGTGCTTGTCTCCATTTTAATAACCTCTTTTAACTATAAATTAGTTGCAACACAATATATAATACAGGACTTGCTTTTTAAAGGTTTTTAGGTTGCTAAGTATCCTTAAAAATCTGATTGGTAGTTCCAAATGTACAAGGTGCTTTGCAACAGAACTGCCATGAAGATGCATATTGGAAATATGATGGTGTTAATACAGCTCTTCTCTATGTGTATACTTTAACAAGTCTACCACTACTTTACCTCTTTGGAGAGGGGATGTTTTGGGAGGTGTGGTGGTATTTGTACAGTGCTTAGCACAAACAAACCTGATTCCTCATTGGGACCTTAGGTGTGATATCACAGTGTAGATAATACCGGTTTCAGAGTAGCAGCCGTGTTAGTCTGTATTCACAAAAAGAAAAGGAGGTCTTGTGGCACCTTAGAGACTTTAAGCAGACTTCACTGTATGCATCCGATGAAGTGAGCTTTAGCTCACGAAAGCGTATGCTCAAATAAATTTGTTAGTCTCTAAGGTGCCACAAGTCCTCCTTTTCTTTTTGTAGATAGTACCGATAACCTTTAATTATCAATATATAATTATCAATATTATTCATTTTTAAGTCTTTAGCTCTTTCCCTTTTTATGTGCATTTTTTAATTTTTGTTTTTCTAGTAGATAGCTTTCCTGGGCAAGATCCACCAATTTAGGAGGGACTAAAGCTTTGATTTGAAACAAAAAATGTGCACTCTTGCAGCATTTTTCAAGTTTGCAGACAGACCATCCCATCATTTGGTACCAAAGTTTTCAATTTAGGAGAGATGGGGAAAGAAGCTGAGTTAAATTTCTACTTCCTTTTGGATGATCAAATAGTAGCAGAGGCCATAGTGATTGCTTTTTCTTAATGAGCATCTGGCCAGGAGGTTGTGATCGTTACATAAGTTTTGCTACTGGCATTTATGCTGCCTCTAGTTTGGACTCTGCAATGGGTTCTGAATGAGGCTATACCATAAATCCATTCAAAAGCTGAATCAAATGTAGAATGAGGTAGCTCACTTGTTAAGTAGAGTATTTCACCATGGGCATATAACACCAGTGCTTTGTGATCTACCTGTTGGTTTCTGGATTGGGTTTATGTTTGGTTTTTGACACGGAAAGTCCTGAGCAGTCTGTGACTTGGTTATCTGAGAATCTTTCTCCCCGTGCCATACAGCTACAACTTCGGTTAGCTGAGACACTTGAGTTGGAACCCCTTCCATATGAAAGCTGCCTGCAAGGTCTGTGAGGGCTTCGCTTTTTTGGAGTTAAAGGCATATCTATCTGGTAGAAAACAGCCCAAATTTTTTGGCCTTCCTGGCACGGTGTAAAGGCTGTCTTCCCTTTTTTGGGAATTTTAGGTGTGGGAAACTTTGATGTAGTTCCTGACATCACTTTACACACTTGTTTAACTTTTAAGCTTCTGAGTAGTCCAAGTGAAGTCACTGTACTATGTGGTGCTTGAAGTTGAGCATGTGCTTGAGTGTTGGCAGGGATATTGACTTGGTTTAACAATAGGTTTTTGTTAAACTAGAGTTTTATGTTTTAATGGTCTATTTTTGTTTTAAAATGGTTTTGATATTTTTTATTTGATGGCAAGAGTGCACATAGCCCTGGAAGGTTCTTTAGTTTTGCTTGTTGGGATTTAAATAAACATTGGTAGTGAGATTAGGGCAGCGGTTCTCAAATCTTTATATTGATGACCCCTTTCACACAGCAAGTCTCTGATTGTGACCCCCCCTTTAAATTAAAAACACTTTTTTATCTTTAACACTGTTATAAATGATGGTGGTGAAGTGGAGTTTGGGATGGAGGCTGACAGCTCACGAGCCCATATGTAATAACCTTGTGACCCTTAGATTGAGAACCCCTGGATTAAGGGGTAGGGAAGGTGAGAAGAAAGGAGGAACAAAGTCGTGGAGGAGAGGGAAGGAAAAGAAGAAACTGACACTTGGACTAGAAAAGAGATTCAATAAATTCTTGTCTCAACTAAAAGAGTTGCACGTGTAACAAAATCGGTTTTTAATCTAGCTATTAAACCAATGCAAACCCCTCATGTAGACACACTTTAACTATTAACCTTTAGGCAAGAGTTAAACTGGTTTAAATGTGTCTACATTAGGAGTTTGCACTGGTTTAACTACTGTATATAATCGTTCATTAGCCAATTCGTTTATAAGCTGACCCCCCAAGATGGATAGGTAAAAATAGTAAAAACTGTGTGATCCTTTCGTAAACCGACCCTATATTTCAGGGGTTGGCAAACTTTGGCTCCCAGCCCGTCAGGACGTTTTGTTTACCTGGAGCGTCGGCAGGCACGGAGCACTCAGTTCCCTGTGGCTGCAGTTTGCCGTTCCCAGGCAATGGGAGCTACGGGAAGTGGCATGCCACTTCCCGCATCTCCCTTTGGCTGGTAACAGCAAACCACGGCCACTGGGAGCTAAGGGGCTCCGTGCCTGCAGACGCTCCAGGTAAACAAAGTGACAATGTATTAGATATTCAATTCAATGATTTCATAGAGTTTAAAATCATCAAATTATGGTGTAGACCCATTTATAAGCTGACCCCTGCGCTTTGGTGCGTCACCTTTTTACCAAAAATATTCGACTTATGAACGAGTATATATGGTAGATAAGTCAATTTTAAGTCTGGTTGCACTGGTGCAACTCTTGTTAAGTGAACATAAGAACAGGCATACTGGGTCAGACCAATGGTGTATCTAGCCCAGTATACTGTCTTCCTGACAGTGGCCAATGTCAGGTGCTTCGGAGGGAGTGAACAGAACAGGCAATCATCGAGTGATTCATCCCGTCATCCTTCCAGTTTTTGGCAAACAGAAGCTAGGGACACATCCCTGCCCATCCTGGCTAGTAGCCTTTATGGACCTATCCTTCATGAACGTACCTACTTCTGTTTTGAACCCTGTTGTAATTTTGGCCTTCACAACATCCCCGGCAAAGAGTCTCACAGTTTTGACTGTGTGTTAGATCAGGGGTCTCAATCTTTTTCTTTCTGAGCCCCGCCAACGTGTTATAAAAACTGAACGGCCCAGCTGTGCCACAACTTTTTTTCTGTATATAAAAGCCAGGGCTGGCGTTAGGGCAGGGACGGACAAACTTTTTGGCCTGAGGGCCCCATCGGATTTCCAAAATTGTATGGAGGGCAGTTAGGGGAGGCTGTGTCTCCCCAAACAGCCAGGCATGGCCTGGCCCTCACCTCCTGTCTGACATCCCCGCTCCTCTCCCCCCCACACCTGACTGCACCCTGCCACCCCATCCAACCCCCCATCTCATTCCTGACTTGCCTCCCGGGACTCCGCCCCATCCAACCACCCCTTCTTCCTGTCCCCTGATTGCCCTTGGAGCCCCTGCCCCTGACTGCCCCTCACTGCCCCATCCAACCCCCCCCCTTCCTGACTGCCCCCCTGGAACTCCTGTCCCATCCAACTCCCCTGTTCCCTGACCTCTGATCGCCCCGCCCCCTATCCACACCCCTGACCACCCCCACCCCCTTTCCAATTCCCCTGCCCTCCATCCAATGCCCCCAGCCAGAGCACCGCTGCTCTGCAACTGCGCTGCCCGGCTGCCCAGAGCATTGCGCCAAGGCTAGGCAGGAGCGAGCCCGGAGGGTCCCATGGGCCGTAGTTTTCCCACCTCTGTGTTGGGGGTAGCAAGGAGGGCAATTGCCCAGGAAGCATTGTGAACCTAAGTTGCTCAGGCTTTGGCTTCAGCATTGGGTGGTGGGCTCAAGGTCCTGAGCTGCAGTCCCATGCAGTGGGGCTTCAGCTTTCTGCCCTGGGCCCCCTAGTGAGTCTAATGCTTGGCAGACCCACTGAAACTTACTTGCAGCCTCTGAGGTGGCCCTGGGACCGTGGTTGAGAATCATTGTCTTAGATAGTAGTGGAGGGAAAGGAAGCCAGGAAAGTATGGAGGACTGGTAAATGGTATTTGGCCAGTAAATTGAATCTCTATAGTTGGACCAGTATTATTTGATAAACAGTATAAACCTGGCAAATATTGGTCAGTTGTTTGTATGTTCATTCAAACCTAAGGTACGCTTCAAAAAAGTATCAGTAGAAAGTTGACAATGGTAAAACAGTATGAACCATATTGAATGTATTCTGTCAAATTGCAGAGAAACATGCCTTTCAGTGGGGTCTAGCAGCATGGGCTAGTATGTTGAATTCTTGAGCTAGTAGCTGTTGGGTAAACTTTTCAATTTCTGGTTATTTTTAGGCATATCTGTTACTCCTCAAACATATCAATGCATCTTAAATTAACTCTCCTCCGTCCAGTGAGGTAGAGAAGCATTAACATTCCCATTTTACAGTTGGGGAATCTGAGGCATAGAGATTTTTCTCTCTTTGGCCTTGTCTACACTAGGAAAATCAATTATTGGTATGCTCTCCCCCATGAAATGTGTATCCATGCTACCCACTATGATTATCATAAGGTTTGTCCCTGTGTCTGCATTAGAGCTGCTTTACACTGATTTCCAGTGGGGAGGCTATCACTTTTGTGCACTTCAAATGACAAACACGTTTGCCAACCTAAAATTGCCAACCCCCTGTGCCTCCCTGCCATACCCCTTCCTCCCAGTTGCTACCTCCTGTAAAATGTGCTATTTGGCCCCTGCCCAACAAATGTCTCCTGGGCATGTCTGGGGAATTAAGGTAATATGATAGGCGGCAGAGTGGGTACTCAGCTAGTGGAAATAAGAATGCTGGCTGACTGAGAGATTTGTCCGTTCTGACAATGGTGGGAGCTGTCAGAGTTGACTGTCCCATTTGTGATTGTGAATTGCATCTGCTGCTCTGATTCAAGCTATACTATTTCTTCCTTCTGCAAACTTTTGAGGTAAGTTACACTCATGGTTCCCAGCAATGTTTTTCCATGTATTAAAGGGTGAAAAGTTGGTATAACTTCTGTAGTGTAGACAAGGCCTTTATTTTATGTTCCTCTGACAAAGTGGGGTGACAGTGTCTTCCTGAAAAACATTAGACTGACTAGTTTAAGGTTATTATGGCATAGGTTGATCCATAGAACTAGCCATCGATGCTTTATGCCATCTGAAAACGTAGACGTGTTAAATTCTAACTGAGATGACATGTTTAAAATCATGTTAGAATGAATTTGGGGAAGAGGTCTGGTGGGAGAGAAAATCAAGATAGTAATTGAAGTGAGAGGATTTTAAGGTTCTGTATTTTGCAACCTAACAAGAAATGTATGCTTAAAACCATTGGACAGGTGAAAGTTCCTCTTTTACAATTTTATAAATAATTCACTTCTCTCCCAGATGGTGTACAAGAAATCAGATCTTAAAATGCTCATTGGTTCCCCGTTCTGGTAGTGTTTTCTTGGTAAAAAGAAAAGGAGTACTTGTGGCACCTTAGAGACTAACAAATTTATTTGAGCATAAGCTGTAGCTCACGAAAGCTTATGCTCAAATAAATTTGTTAGTCTCTAAGGTGCCACAAGTACTCCTTTTCTTTTTGCAAATACAGACTAACACGGCTGCTACTCTGAAACCTGTTTTCTTGGTACTTGCTCAGAACTAAGTACAGAAGTCCTGGAGCTTCCACTAGTGTAACTTTCATTCCCTTTCTTTTAAAGATGACCTTTCAAAGACTAAGTCTTGTTGCTTCCTTTGATTTTTAAGATGGTTGGTGTTTTAAAAGGTTTTCTGTTCGTTTTTTATTAAATATATAAACATCAAGGGCATAAAGGCAGGTCTTCTCTTGCAGTATTGAAACACTAGTGGGGAGGTACAAGATGTCTATGTGAGTTCTTCATACCTTAAATGAAGGGCTAATGCTATCGAATCAAAACAAAAAGATTAATTCAAAAGGATTCTTCCATCAACCTTACGCTGTCTATAGTCGGGGTTAGGTTGACGTAACTATGTCACACAGGAGGAGAAATTTTTTACAGCCCTGAGTAACATAGCTAGGTAAGTTTTAGGTGGAGACCGGGCCTTAGCTTAAAGGGACTTGAATGTCTAGTGTTTTTTACCCCCCCCCCCCCAAAAAAAAAAGTTAAGCCTCCTAGCCTGCCCTGTATCTCAAAGAAACAGAAAAGGCAGATTTGTGTCCTTTTTTATCTTTACAGGTGACCTTTAAGGGAGATTGTTCACTTGAATTACACATTCTTAAACATAATGTATAAAATTGTAATATCCTTCTTAAAAAAAAAAATTTCAAACAATTCAAGATGGCATTTTTCCTTTTAAAGTCTTAAACTTGATACACTGCTCACTTGTTTCGGTGCGCTTTGTGGGGAAAAATGAGCATTAGGATGAGTTAAGTGACCTTTCTTGGTCATTTATATATGATTTTAAACATTTAGAGTATCTTGAATGATTTCCTCTCCCTCATTTTCCTGCCCAGACAGTTACAACACTGCAGGGAGCAGGGCCAGTATGGCAAAAATGTGGCTGTCTGAAGAAGCTGGAGCAGAAGACTGACCTTGCTGGGGTGGGCGCTAGAGCAGAGAAAGGATCCCCCATCCAAGGAGAGACTCCATAGCTTTAGTGAGGAATGCTCCTCTGGGCAGCCCACATAAGGGAGTGGATGGGAGATACATAGGGTAGGGAGAGGAGATTACCACCAAGGAACTCAGAGCAGTTAAGGGGATAAGGGTGAAACCTGTCAACCTCTCCACCACACAGAACTGCCCAAGACAGTTGGGCAAGTCTCGAATCGGTATATGATGCCCGTTTTCCCTCCTCCACTGGAAGCTGGAGCAACCTTGGAATTAGGAAAAACAGTGTTGGTTGTTGGCCCTGAGTGCTCTGCTGCTGCTGCCGCCACTGCTTGGCTGAGATCTGCTAGTGGCCCCACTGTGCTAAACCCCTCGCCCTGTCAAAGGGCCACTGATAGTGTAGTGCAGAGGTTCTCAAACTTCATTGCATTGTGACCACCTTCTGACAACAAAAATTACTACATGACCCCAGGAGGGCGGAACGAAGAGTGAGCCCTGCCACCCCAGATGAGGGGGGAGAGCAAAACTGAAGCCCAAGGGCTTCTGCCTTGGGCGGGGGACATGTAACCTTAGCCTTGGGTGGTGGGATTTGGGCTTGAGCTTCAGCCTTGGGCGGAGGGGCTTGGGCTTCAGACTTGCTGGGGCCCAGGCCAACACCATCCTTAGTGACCCCATTAAAATGGGGTCATGAACCACTTTGGGGTCCCAAACCACAGTTTGAGAATGCCTGGTATAGTGGGAGTGCTTCTGGACAGAGTTACCAGCAGAGTACTCGAGGCCATGCTTGCTACCTAGCCGCGCTGTGTTTCTTGAAGGGGACGCATGTGTGCACCCCTATTATTGTAGCTTTCATATTGGAGGAAGGGTGCTAGTCCATCAACCCTTCCCCCACAATTGTTCTAGGTTACCTCTTGGGGATAGAGGTCATCTTTTAAACTTGTGCACCTCCCCTCCCCCACCATTTGACTTAGGGTTGCTGCAGCCTCTCTTTTTTAAAAAAACAAAGTTAGTCATCCTGACCATCATTCTTATAAGAAGGGACTTCAGTAAGGAGAACCTCACCTCAGTGGAGAGCACCTTTCTATAACAAGCTTTTTGCAATTCCCAATAGATAAAATAAGTAATCAAAAGACAGAGCAGGCAGCAGTCATAACATGTCTCCCTCCTAAACACTGATAACTCCCAAAGGACACTGACCTTTTCAGGTGGGTTTACCGTTTGGTTCTTCCTCCTCTGTCACTTTTTCCCTGGCTGCTGATTTTGCTCCCTCTCATTTCTGTGCTTCACTTTCTGATGCTCAATTTAGACTTTTGCCAGCTTCCTATTAACTTCCCTCATGTCCTGTTCCCTCTTGGCAGAAGTGGGTTCTGCTGCAGACACTATACTTTCCTCAGACCGTTGTCCCTCCCTCCCTCTCAACAGATGTGGAATCTTTGCACGCTGACATTCTGCACCTTCTCTTCTGAAAGGGCAACCCTCAAAGCATTCTGCTTGCTGAGTAGCTGTTGATAGAGAAGGGACCATCACTCTCTGCACCTTGTTCAATATAGCCCAGATGTTGTTAAGACCTTGAAGGCAAACAGTGTGTTATTTAGGATTGAATCTTTGAGCTCAATAGTAGTCTTAGTCTAAATTAGACATTGCTTCTTTAGGTCAGTGGTAGGATTTATAATTATTAACATAATTTAGCCCCTGCCCAGCTTGGGAGTGCAATAGGATCTGTTACCTCCAGAAGAGATGGCAAGGTACAGTTCCAAGAACTGCTGTACCAACTCTGTGGTCTGTAAGAAAAGGGCAAAATTATGACAGGAATAGTAGAGGACTAGTCAAGGGTGGGGAAAGCTGTCAAACATCCGTCTCCACCATGGTAGCTCAATCTGCTGTTCTGATATTAGCAAATTGGGATAGTAGCCAGAAGCTCTTTTTTCTGCCCCTCCCTGCTCATGGTTTGCGTTGCAGTTGGTGATAGAGCCAAGCAGGAGCAACACGCTTGGCTAGCAGATGTTTCCAGGAAGCATCTGCTAGCCAACCACACACCATGTATGGCAGGTTTGCTTCAAAGCTCCCTGCCTGGAGATCCTCATTTGTTCTGTAGTGCGACTAGTAGACCTTGTTATTGGAGAGGGGTAGTGTTGAGAGCCAAAACACTTGAAAAGAGGGAAAGAATTTCAGGGGACTGCAGAAAGTTGGGGAGCTTCTTGTACAAGGCGGGTGTGTGCTCCCAGCATAAGGAAAAAGACAAAAGCCACTGGACCTGGTGAGGGGAAAAGATAGGTGTTTGGGGCATGGCACTCCTATATTGCATAGCAGGTGGGTCTGGTTTGAATTAGTGCTGGAGGAGAGGTTTTCATGTATAGGTACACTACTGCTTACTAAGCTAAACTCTGTTTGTAGCCTTGGCAAGTATAGTAGAACCGCAGAGTTATGAACACCAGAATTATGAACGTGACTGATAAACCACACACCTCATTTGGAACCGGAAGTATGCAATGAGTCAGTAGCAGAGACAACAACAACAAAAGCAAATACAGTGCAATACTGTATTAAATGTAAACTGCTAGAAAATAAAGGGAAAGTTTAAAAAAAAAATTGACAGGGTAAGGAAACTTTGTTTGTTTCATTTAAATTAAGATGGTTAAAAGTATCATTTTTCTTCTGCATAATAAGGTTTCAAAGCTGTAGTAAGTCAATGTTCAGTTGTTAGCTTTTGAAAGAACAACCATAACGTTCTCTTCAGAGTTAGAAGTTACGAACAACCTCCATTCCTGAACTGTTTGTAACTCTGAGGTTCTACTGTAGTGCTATTCCATACGCAACTTTCTCATTGACTTATTTAGGCTGCTAAGTTAGGGTTTGCTGCAGCCTCAGTCATTTTGTTGTTGTTCTTTGCCTTGCTCTTCCAACAGATAATAACAGTGAATAATAGAATGATTATTTTTTAATTAATGCAGAACAGGAGATCAGTTTGCTTCTCTTGCTCCAGAGATTTACCCACAATTTTTTTCAGTTCTTTTTATATTGTTTACTGCACCTTTGGCAGTAACTTTGGAATAGATACTGTCTCTACGTCTTGATAGTTTTGTCTGTTTTTAGAATAATCATCTATATATTTTTCATAGCATTTCAGCAACCAAGGATTCCCTTAAAAGTGATACAGTAATAGAAAATTATGGGGTTAACTAGATAGCAGAGGAAAGCTGCGTGTGATATGACTGGTAGGGGAGGGTCGTGCATTGTGCTTTGCTTGGCAGAAATTCTTCTCGTCTCTTAAGTAGTGATGTTGAAAGACTGAAAGAGCTTAAATCTTGTCCTTTTCGCAAAAAGGATTGTATCTAATGCAGGAAAAACAGTAAAAGGTTAAAGCGGGGTGGGGGAGTCTGAATATTGGATCTGCCTTTTTTTCTCCCTGCTCCCTAAAGCCAAAAAATCGGAGGGTTTGCTTCTGAGAATAGTAGATACGCTTTTTCTTGGAAACTTCCAAGTAGTTTATTTCTACTAAGGACAAAAATACAAGTTTTGATTTGTATGTAAAAAATTATTCTCTAAAATTGACATTGCATGACAGTTTAGGTCAAAAATGTAGGTTTCATTATTGGGAAGGAGGCTTACAAAATCGAATAAAACTATTTCTACTAGGGCTTTAAATTAATGGTGATTAACTCAAAACAAATTAACACAATTAAAAAATCTCTATTAATCTTAGTTTTAATCACACTGTTAAGAGAATACCAAATTAAATTTATTATAAATATTTTGGATATTTTTCTACATTTTCAAATGTTGATTTCCGTTACAACGCAATACTAAATGTACAGTGCTCACTTTATATAATTTTTATCACAAATATTTGCACTGTAAAAATAAAAGAAATAGTATTTTTCAATTCACCTCATACAAGTACTATAATGCAATCTCTTTATTGTGAAAGTGCAACTTACAAATGTAGAAATGTTTTTGTTACATAACTGTACTCAAAAATAAAACAATGTAAAACTTTAGCGCCTACAAGTCCATTCAGACCTATTTCTTGTTCAGACAATTGCTAAGACAAACAAGTTTGTAGATATTTATGGGATACAATACTGCCCGCTTCTTATTAACAATGTCTTCTGAAAGTGAGAACAGGCGTTCACATGGCACTTTTGTGGCTGGCACTGCAAGGTTATTTACGTGCCAGATATGCTAAATATTCGTACACGTCTTCATGCTTCAGCCACCGTTCCAGAGGACATGCTTCCATGCTAATGACTGGACTGAATGGACTTGTAGGCTCTGAAGTTTTACATTGTTTTATTTTTTGAGTGCAATTATGAAAAAAAATCTACATTTGGAACTTGCACTTTCACGACAAAAAGATTGCACTACAATACTTGTATGAGGTGAATTGAAAAATACTATTTCTTTTGTTTATATTTTTAGTATAAATATTTGTAATAAAAAATAAGCGAGCACTGTATACTTTGTATTTTGTGTTGAACTGAAATCAATGTATCTGAAAATGTAGAAAACATAAATATTTAAATAAGTGGTATTCAACAGTGCAATTAATTTTTTTAATCATTTGACAGCCCTATTTTCATATTCATATATATAAAAAATATGAAAAGATTAACATTGCCCTGTAATGCTTGCATCCGAACAGTTGGTCATTGCTGCTGGTATGGGAATCAGAAAGTGAAACTGTCTAAAGGAGATCAGAATAGTTTCTTTATTCAAGATGAGCAATCTGGAAAACATCAATAGCATAAATAATGAAAAGTAAACTAGCATTTAAGTAATTACGTTAATCTACTGTAGTGTAATAGCACAGGTAAGGAGGAATTTGATTTTTAAACTGATAAGATGTTTTAACTATCAAGAATTCAAATGAATACACACACGTAAGCATTAGGAATGTTAACCTGAATTCTTAATATTGCGTTTTGAAAAAGCTCTATTTTTTTGTTTCTATTGATAGAGTAATTTATGTAGTCTTTTCATTTGTGGGACTTGATTTTGTGGTATATTTAGGCACTTGCTAACTTAGAAGGCTATATATTTTGAAGTTCTGAATCAGCTACCGCTGTTCATGTGGGTTACATTGCATGTATGTCAGTAGCATACCAACCTCTGGTACAATATCATATTGAATGTAATGCATGCTTGTTTTAGCATATATGATCTGTATATCATATTTCAAATGTTTTTCCTTTTTTGTTTTTGCTCAGACAGGGGATTTGTCTTCTGTACAATTAGCAGGAACTCCAAATAGATGGGAGGTTCTGTCTGCAGCTCCTACCACTATAAAGGATGAAGCTGGTAATATAGTACAGATTCCAGGTGCTGCCACAGTAACTTCAAGTGGACAGTATGTCCTTCCCATTCAGAGTTTGCAAAATCAACAAATATTTTCTGTTGCACCAGGATCAGATTCATCAAATGGTACAGTGTCTAACGTACAATATCAAGTAATACCCCAGATCCAGACAGCCGATGGTCAGCAGGTTCAGCTTGGCTTTGCAACCTCTTCTGATAATGGTGGTATAAATCAAGAAACTGGTCAAATTCAGATCATTCCTGGCTCTAATCAAACCATAATTGCCTCTGGAACACCTTCAGCTAATATTCAGAATCTCTTATCACAGACTGGTCAAGTTCAGGTTCAGGGAGTTGCAATTGGTGGTTCTTCCTTTCCTGGCCAAGCACAAGTAGTTGCTAATGTCCCTCTTGGACTACCAGGAAATATTACTTTTGTACCCATCAATAGTGTTGATCTAGATTCTCTGGGACTCAACAGTGGTTCTCAAACCATGACTGCAGGCATTAATGCAGATGGACATTTGATAAATACTGGACAGGCCATGGATAGTTCAGACACTTCTGAAAGGACTGGTGAACAAGTTTCCCCTGAAATTACAGAAACTACCACTGATAATGACTTATTTGTGCCAACATCATCTTCATCACAACTGCCTGTTACCATAGACAGTACAAGTATATTGGAACAAAATGCAAACAGCTTGACCACAACTAGTGGGCAAGTACACAGTTCTGACCTTCAGGGAAATTACATCCAGACATCAGTCTCTGATGACACACAGGCTCAGAATATTCAGGTCTCCACAGCACAGCCTATTGTACAACACATACAACTTCAGGAGTCTCAGCAACCAACCAGTCAAGCCCAAATTGTACAAGGTATTGCGCAACAGACAATCCATGGTGTGCAAGCAAGTCAAGGTATATCACAACAGGCTCTACAAAATCTTCAGCTGCAGCTCAATCCTGGAACTTTTTTAATTCAGGCACAAACAGTGACCCCTTCTGGGCAGATCACTTGGCAGACATTTCAAGTGCAAGGTGTCCAAAACTTGCAAAACTTGCAGATTCAGAATGCACCTGGACAACAGATAACTCTAACACCTGTGCAGACTCTTACTCTTGGTCAAGTTGCAGCAGGTGGGGCCTTGACTTCAACTCCAGTTAGTCTGAGTACTGCTCAATTGCCAAATCTACAGACAGTTACAGTAAACTCTATAGATTCTGCTGGTATTCAGCTGCACCCAGGAGAAAATGCTGACAGTCCTGCAGGTATTTATCTTACTCTAACTCTTTGTGAAAAATGGCTGCTTCTTTTTTTTTCTTTTTTTCCTGTATGTAGTTTTGTTTGAACAGTGATAATCATAACTGCATTGTTTTGCTGAGGATGCATACAAAATACAGTTAGCTGATCAAGTTATACTAGTATTTTGAACAACTGATTCACAGAACGTAGTCAAGTACACTCTCTAAAATGTAAGTTAGTTTGACTTTTCAAATTAGTCAATTAGCACCTTCTAAAATGATGTCTCTATGCTTCTAAGTTTTCTGAAGCAGAGGACCTCTCTTCTAAATTGAGGGGACTCTGACCATCAGATTTACAGGGCAGCAGTGCCATTACCTTACCTCCCTCCTAGCAGGGACCCTCATCATATAGTCTATCAAATTTTATAGGAAAAATCCAAACGCTTCCGAGGATACCACCTACTTCTCTGAAAACATCCATGGACCCCAAGGTTTCATGTATCAGAGGTTGAGAACCTCTGCCATTATTGAGCTACCATTTTGTTAATCTTGTTTCCTACCAATTTAATTTGAACAAAACTATGGTTACAGAACTTGTACAAGTAGTAGTGAAACAAATGCACAAACATCTACATGGTATCTATGTTTAAGAACATGGTATCTATGTTTACTGTCTAGTACAACTTGTTTGCACAATGTTTATTATACATACCGCTTATAAGTTTATTATAACTTACCGCTTGTAAGTTATAAACTGCTAACCGCTTGTAAGTTAATGCTTGTAGATATCAAAAGTTAGAATGTTTGACATTTATTTTCATAGGTAAGATAAGAATTGTAATTATTTCAGAAAAATGTCTTTCCAACAATGAATTAAAAATCCAAAATTGAAGACCGTTTACTCTTAGCCTATGTGATTTAAGATAATCATGTTAATTAAGGCTCTGATTCAGCATGGTACTTAAGCACACATGTTTAATTTTAAGTGCATGAGTAGGTCCAATTAAATCAACTGGACTTCTCATGGGCTTAAAGGTAAATGTGTGCTTAAGTACTATGCTGGATCAGGGCCCAAGTATCAAAGACTTGGTAGTTTTGGGCTTGAATGGTTATTACTATTGTGTATCCAGCAATTTTGCTTTCCATTCAGAATCCAAAATTTCATTCTAAAATAATAAACTATAATGCTTTCTTTTAATTCTTTTCCTTGTGAAGATGGCCTCAGATCCATGTGCTGTTGCACCATTAAGTTACTAAGGAAAATTGTCTAGACCAACAATAACAAAGTAAAATATAGCCGTCATCCATTATCTTATATAGTACTAGAAACATGATCCAGGGTGAGAGAGAAGAGACGAGAAGGGAAAGCATACAGAAACCAAAAGAGAAAAGTATGCACACAAGGAGTGAAAAATGAATTCTGCCATGGTATAGTGCCACTGTCGGTTAGTTTGGCCCCTTGCTTTCTGGGCCGTTTCAGGAGGGGAATGGCTTGCATCACAAAGTTTGAATGCCTTCTGAATGGCTGCAGTGACAACCCATCAAGCCTTCCCTTACGGAGTATTTCTGACATGGTTAGGGAAGGGAGGTAAGTAAAGGGGGCAATGTGGACAGAGTTCACAGAAATAATGGATTACGGGAGAAGGAATTGTATGTAAACCAGTGGATCAGCAAAATTTGATTATAATTGAGACTGAGTGGAGATTATAGTTAAGGTTTTTGCTATCATTCTGATAATGGTAAATGGGTTAGTAGTTTTTGTTTTTCAAGTCCCGTCCCTAAACTTTTTGAGAACTTAATCTGTCCTTCCTTCACATATCAGAACACTCCTTTCTCCCAAAATCACAAATAAAAAAATTTGAATCCATATTATTTGGTGCATGTCTCCGCAGAAACTTTCAACATAGTTTCTTCAAACCAATAGAATCAGATTGAATATTCACCTCCAATATTTCAGATTTCCTGCACATATCTGATATTCTCTATTAAAATGGCTAAACTCAGTCTCCATTCACCACAACCTTCTACTGCTGTAGTATAGTGTTCCATTCCTACCTTTTTATTTATAACTCTCTGTAGCTTTTGCAATACTATAGATTTTCTCTATCTTAGAGGATATGCATATAAAATAGGTATGGGGAATAATCACTAGGGTTGGAGAAGAATTTTATGCTTTTCTGGCCCGAAAAAGGGAGGGGAAAAAGCTTAGGTTTGTTTTTGTTTGTTTGTTTTTTGTTTTTGTTTTCTCTTCAATGAAAGGGGACTAGATGAGGAGTGAATAATAGAACAAGAGAAGGTAAATCGATAAGATGTACGTGACAGGTTATTTTATTTTGGGCTGTTGAAAGAATCCATCTTTACCACATACGAGGAGGATTGCAAAATTTTACGGTGAGGGGAAGGGTTTTCATTGCATTTCTTTATTTTACTAGACAAACTAAAGCGCCTCCTTTCACAGAAGGCATAATTAAGTTGTATTCCGCTTATACTCTTTAAAGTTTTCCTTTTGGGGTTGATAGCCTTAGGAAAAATAACAACTGCTTATGCTTTTATCTCAGGTTGGAACTGATTGGTATGTGTGAAGTTTCAATAAAATCATGTGAGCTGTTATGCAGTTGTGAAGTATGTAGGTCCAATTAGAGTTTGGTCCCTTGAACCTTGATTGACTGTTAAGAGGTGCTCTTCTCTACCTTGGTTTCAAGGGAATCTGAAGAGGACATCTTTACTGCTGAGAGATTTAGTCAGCATCAGACAAAAATGCCTCATGAGTAAACAAAGCGGAGAATCAAAAGGAAAAACAGTCAGATACTGCAAAATAAGTTAAGTCTAGTGAGAAAGGGACAGTTTGTCTCTTTACTTGAAAAATAGGTTGTTACTGCTTTTAGTTCTAACAGTGTGTACAATACCTTACATATTTGCAGAACCTTCCATTATACTGAATCAGTTCTGAAGGAAAATCTTCATCTTAAATTAGTTAACATCCTGTTTTGGGATATTTACGAGAGCTCATGTTACCTCCTGTTAAGCTTGTTGTTGTCCAGAGTGGGAAAAGCAAGTAGTAGACAGTTGGGTCTGAAGCTATCTAGATCTGAGGAATGCAGAACAAAGTACAGCAAATTTCCAAAATGTCAAATACTGTCAAAAAGGTATTTTGCTCGCCTAGATTCTTGGTTCAGTTCCTGATGCTCTTACTAGAAATTAACCATAAGAAAAGATCTCTAGCAGCTTTCTCCTTTTACCTGAACTTATCAATGACATATTGCATGCCCGCTGTAAAAACGAGAGGCTAGGTGCACATGACTTGTATTTGAAGGCTACATTACTGCTTAACTGTCCCTCCCAAAATATTCAGTTTCAGTCACATAATATAATTTCTCATTATCCAAATGTAGACTTTAAGTTGTTGCGTTGCTTTTCGAGACCCTTAAAACTTAAACTTAAAAAAAAAAGACAATGTACGTTAGCTCCTCTGAAGACATTTCTCTAGATAATTGATGAGTTGCATGGAATCTAATTTTAAAGGCTTCTCAAATTAGTTATTGTAAACTATTGAATCTCACTTTAGGGTGGTTACTCCCTTAAGCAAATATAACTTGATCAGTTCTGATCAGGGTTTCTTCATTAGAAGCTGGATTTAGTTTTATGATGGTACTTTTGGTTCCCAAAAGTAATGTGAAGAAAACTGATAAAGCAGTTGGAATAGTAGTAATTCTAGCCAAGGGAATGTGCACAGCAGGGCTGATATTGCACATTTGTCAGGTTCAGCTTGTATTTAAAAAACCCCCAGAAGGGTTTATATCTATACCTGAAGGTCTATAAGCATTTTGCTGACTTTATCCAAATATAATTCCAGCTATAATTCCAAAGTAAATGGTATAATGTAAAGCTTGTTTAATTTAAGATCTGTTGAGGAAGGAAGAAAAGGAATACTTGTGGCATCTTAGAGACTAGCAAATTTATTTGAGCATAAGCTTTCGTGAGCTACAGCTCACTTTATCGGATGCATTCGATGAAGTGAGCTGTAGCTCATGAAAGCTTATGCTCAAATAAATTTGTTAGTCTCTAAGGTGCCACAAGTACTCCTTTTCTTTTTTGCGAATACAGACTAACACGGCTGCTACTCTGAAACCTGTTGAGGAAGGAGTTTTCTTCTCAGTCCCAGTCCTTTTTCTCCCAACAGTGTCTTCCTGTGGATCTATATACACAGCTGCTCTGAGAATTAGGTACCTGCTGCCAGTGAAGCTCATCATCATTCATACCTGCTAATCCAGTGGCTCTCAAACTTTTTTTACTGGTGGTCCCTTTCACATAGCAAGTCTGAGACCCCCCCCCACCTTATAAATTAAAAACACTTTTTTATATATGTAACACCATTATAAATTCTGGAGGCAAAGCAGGGTTTGGGATGGAGATTGACAGCTCACGACCCCCCATGTAACAATCTCGCTATCCCTTGAGGGTCCCCAATCCCCAGTTTGAAAACCCCTGTGCTAATCAACTCATGCTGGATATTGGAGAGTAGGAGAGGTGGTCTGTTCATGAAGGAGATTTAATCCTGTCCATGCCAGAGCCTGAGGACCTTATCACACTGACATAAAAGTAGTATAATCTAGTAATTTTAAATTTGGCCTTAAAAGGGCCAAATAATTTTCTGGATAAATACTTGCCCAAGTGACAAACTTTAATATCTTTTCAGGTATCTTTCACCTCCAAGATAACTACACCACATTATTAATACTTTTATTAATAATAAAAACTTTTCTGGCATCTTTCTTGCGTACACTGACTGAAAGAAGTAAGAGGTTGAGGGCTAACATATGAAATGTGGCTTTAAAAAAACCAAAGATTTTAACATCTTGGTAATGACTAAAGAACAGAATACACACATTTGTAGCTCTCGGGTTAGTTCCCAGAAAACTTCAGTATTTCTGGTGGAACACTGTGAACCGTTGTTTATAAAGGAACTGTCGGTATGAATTTTTAAACTTGACTCATTTCACAACAGCAGTTTTCTGCTCCCATATTATTTAGAAAAGTTTTGTGTATGGGCCTCAGATCAGCAACACCAAACATGCTTAGTCCTTTCAGTTTATGCTCCTGCTTGCTGCCTGTAAAGTTTTACTTTCAGCTTTGCTGCTGCTATTACTAAGAGCCACTTTGACAAGTTAGAGCTTGTTCTAAGGGCCTCTGGTTGTCTTGGGTAACTTCTCCACATCAGAGATATTTAGAACAGCGATGTGGAGCTTGATCCTCACCTTTACCACTCACTTATTCCTTAGTGCAAGCCTCCAGGTTGGATGTTTGTTTTGGTAGGGCAGTCGTACAATATTTTTCAAGGAGGCCTCCATTCACTCACATCCTAGCACTGTTTGATGGTCGCCGAGACAATCACTTGAGGATGAGAGAGTGGCTACGTACCTTACAGTAACTGGTTCTTAGAATCTGTATGGACAGCACATCTCCAGCACCTGTCCTCCATCCCTGCTGATCAGAGCCCTTCTCCTATGGAATTTTTGTGGGAAACAAACTGAGTGAGAGTTGTGGCCATCCCGCTTTTTATGCCTTCAATTTTGGGGCTTGAATGTGCATTCATGGCACAGGTAGGGCTCAGCGGACACTGCTATTCAAAAAATAAAATCTGATCTTGCATGCACCATGCAGATTCCAATCTCGAAGAACCATAATTACTATATGGTAAGTATTCTTCGCCACATAGTATGTATTGTGATACTGACTTAAGCTCTATTAATATTATTTTTAAATGACTGACTGATGAAGCAATACATGTGGTCCTTTAAAACAGATATTTTGTGGCATGCTTTGCAAGAATGGTTTTAAATGCACTTTTGCTGATTTTGATTATTGATACAGTACTTTAAAACTCATTACTTTAATTGTGAAATGAAAGACTGCTTACCAAGACCTGAGTTTAGCCTTTGGGGTTTCTATTCTCCGTGCAACAACTGATTATTTTAATAAATTAAAGCCTGATTTAAAGCCAGTTAAAGACAATGGTAGACTTTCCATTGAGTTTGGTGGGCAATGGATCAAGCCCCAGAGTATTGCAGGAGTGATGTACCCTGAAATTCCTTCCATTGGTTTAGGATTTAGTGTTGTAGGAGAAATACAGAACCTTGAACAGAGGTCTTGGCAGGAAAATCAACATGGAAATGACTTAAACCTGCTTTGTTTAAAAGAATCTGTGCTGTGACTCTAAGAGTCAAGGAAGTGGAGTACTAAGGTGATTTTAGGCCATCTTTGCACCCTTCCAATGATGGGCTGCTCTAGAGGCCTGCATAGCATATGGTGTAAAAAAGCAGCTCTAGAAGGCCTTTTGAGTTATGGCAGTATGTCATCAGTTTCCAATGGGCAGCAGTGCTTCCTGGAATTTTGTTCCACCAACTCCTGTAAGACTGATTATGCTGGTATTTGCAACAGGGTCTTCAGAAGACAGCCAGGTTCCATAGTTGGAGGAATGTTCCACCAGTTATATTTGGAGCTTCTAGAGCTCCTTTATTTTGCTGAGTGCTTCAGCCTCAAATTTGGGTGGAGTTGAAGGAAAAGGATCGGTTTACCCAACGAGTGGTTTTTGCCTGACTTATAAAAGGCAAAAATTCTGCTTGAAACTGATTATAGGCTTTCCTGATCATCAGCAAGTTGATGTAGTTTTCAGCAGGGATTTCTGAAAGATGACCCCTATTAAGCACTGACAATATAACTGCCACACACATAAAGAGTTCCTGTTCTGAAGAGTTTAGTTTGAGAGACAGAAGAGAACTGCTATTATAGGGAGACTTAGAGGAGGAAGTTAGTTTAGGTTAGCACAAACAAAAACCTCTCCCAAGAAATCTGACTCTTGCCTAATATGATTCAGCAGAGTTTCTTCCCATCCAGAAGTATAAGCAAGGAAAGCTATGACGCTGTATTACACGCAGAGATGTGGAGGATATTGCTGCATTGAAGAAAAAGAGAGACTGAATCATAGAGGCCTGACATCCTATAAGAGGACAAAGTGGTGCCTTTTGTCTTGCTTATTTAAAAAGTTCTCAGACTTTCAAAGGGACCCAGCTATATAGAATTAATTAACTGGAAATGCAAGTTGAATGTCTGCACTCTTAAGACCTCTCTCCTGACTTAACTGCGATACCCATGAGGAAGTTGACTTAGGGTGGTGTCTGAGAACAATAATTCTAACTCTCTGGTGGGAGACTTGTAAAGCTTAACTGAGTAGGCAGACTGGATGATTTTGGTGTCCGGGGAAGAGGCTGCATTTGTATTAATATTTGCAATTATACAGTTCATCAAATCCAGTGATGCTTACTGAAAGTATTTGTGGATGGATGGATCGCATCAATTGTGTGTGGGGGGTTCCCCCCCTTCCCTACAGTAATGGGGAGCTCACCTGAAGTAAGGTCTAAAGTGACCAGATTAATTCTTAAATAGTTTAATAATAATTCTGCATAAATAGAAGTACTCAAGCAGAAACCATAAAGTAGAGAGGTTCTTTCTCTCAATATTTTCTGGGGTTTAAGATTGTGTCTGTGACAAAGTACTGGGGAAAACAGCAGATCCAGCACTTTGATCACAGCAATTTCAGGTAAATGCCCCATACACACTTAAATATAGGAACTGTGCCAATTTTGATAGGCCGGAGAGAGTTAAAAGCTATCACTTCATTAACTCGGAAGGTACAAGGGCATAGGAAGAAAATGAAGGGAGGAGAAAGAAAGTGAAAGAACTGTGGGCTGGTAGATCCAAGGCCACAAGAAGTCTCTTCCTTGCTGGGCTCAGGAGCCTTAAAGCCCCAGGATACTGTTAAAGGTGCTGCACAATCTGTAAAGGTGGTAGGAACAAAGTTTTTAAATAAATCACTGGATGCTTTACCTGAAGAAGGTCTCTGAAAAGTTTTTGTCTGGAAAGAGGCAGGAAGGGAGCATACCCCTGTCGCAGTGTCCCAGATATCGACAGGATCAGAAGCAGCAACTGTCTCCTTAGTGGAAGATAAGATAAAGAGTTTGATTAGAATTCAAATGTTTAACAACTCTTCATAGGCTTCTACAGACAGATTATCATTGTTAACCTTTCAGTTGAGCTAAAAGGTCTATTGTTGCTGCATTCTGGAAAGTAGATAGCTGGTTTGCTCACACTGACAATGGCTGGTTTGAGGAGCTAGCTTGTACCCATGCTTTTATAAAAACCTTGGTTCTGAGACAAACTACTTTTAGACAGAATTACCAAGAAATTAGTAAGTGAGCAGAATTTCACTTCTACATTTTTCTGTACTGCTGGACAGGTTCAACAGAGTTTGAAAACCACAGATATCTTTGAGATAGTATCAGCTGACAATCCTGCAGGCAGGAGAGGCAGATAAGCCAAAAATTAGTGGAATGAAACTCTTAATTTCTCATTAAAAAATAATGCAAGAGTATAGTACTTTAAATCCACTTGAGGCAGAACAGGAATGGGAATTTAAGAGAGAAGGGCCAGAGCCTTTTGCCTTAATTCTTGTCTAGTTTGACTGATGCTTTTGTCATGTCATATAAGAAGCAAATGGCCCAGTGGTACTAGATTGATGTATCAGAAACTTTAGAAAAATCCTTTCCATATTAGATTACCTAGTCATGGTAGCTGCAATAGCAAGCCATACTTAAGGACAGTTTTCAAACATGGCATTAACATCTGCTCAGTTTCACCCCATTACTGGACTAGATGAACTCTCGAGGAGTCTTCCAATCCTACGATTCTATGATTACTACTAGGGTATTCCTTTCCTAAGCTCAGCGCTCTGAAGCAGTTTCTTACTTATTGTTTTGTCCATAAAATATTCGTAAACTCAGTTTGCAGGTTTTAGTCAGGGTTCTTTGTATTTTGCAGCTGCAGAATTGTAGACTAGAAGCTCAGCTTTCATCTTATGAAAAACCCATCAACAAACAAACCCACACCTATATCTAGCCCCACAGATGCCAAGAAAAACTTGAAAAGGTGAACAGAATGGAAGTCATTGCAGTGGGTCTTCATGCACTTTTAGAAACCGGAAACAATTAGCTTTTGAGTTTGTGAACTGTTCATTTCATCTTAATAAAATATATATGGCATGTTGAAACTGAAAGCAGGGGACAATGTGAAATAGAAGCAGTGGATAAAAATGCAGTGGATAAGATTGCTGGCACTACTTGTTTCGTACTTAATAAAAACCTGTATATTAAAAAAATGTATCTGAAGCTGCCACAGAATTTCCATCAGTTTGCCATAGGTTCTAGGGACCTTGCAACAGAATTTAGGTCCACTGTGTGTCAGAGTACAGGGAGGAGGGCCTTGTTCATCAGTCAGGCCTCAGAGCACTGTAGTTCATCGGGGCACCAAAAGGCAACTATGGAAATGCAATACCAACATTCAGTATTGTGGCATACTAAAATGCAAGTGAGGGCATTTTGATTATTTTTTATATGTCTGACTGCTTCCTGCATGGTTTCCCCTTAGTCCTTGAAACACAATTACCTGCACAAAAAACTGAATGAGGGGTTATATTCCTAAGTTTTAGCCCTTTCCCTTGGCTCTTCTGACAAGCATTTGAGGAGGAGAATGATGATCCGTTTATGTGGCAGGGAGTTTCTTTTTGAAAACCCCTTTATTTTAAGCTGTGGAGTTTTTTGCGTAGTCTTATTTGTAAATTATACTTTTTATTGTGTTTGTCTATGTGCTTAGAACGTAGGATGGTCTCATTCTTAAAAATATCTAAAGAAATGGTTTATAATTTAGAAACAATACAAAAATGCAAACAATATTGAAATACTTGTTTTGACTTTAATTTCTAGGGGGGCTTGATTTAGCTGCTTGTGTAAATTTAAACCCCAAGATGATACAGTAAATTACTGAAGGTTCATGGGAATTTTTATTTTTTCCCTGTGTCCTTAGCGTTTCAGAGTTGCCCTTTGGGGGGAGTTCTTCAAATAAAAAAGATATTGCAAGACACTGCTTAAATATAGGTGTTAATTTAAAGAAACTAGAACTTTTCTGTGTTACAGGTATTTTTTTTTAATAAAACCTAACTGAAAAGGTCTTCAAATGCAGAAAAGTGTTATTCTGAAAAAGTTTCCCCTGTTCCTCAGTCACCTGCCGCTATTCAGGTTCAGGTTTGTGCAGGTTTTTTCTTGCACATATCGAAATTACAAACTAAATCAGTATTAGGAATGTAACTCCATTTTCTGATGTACTTGTTCAGGGTGGTGTTCTATCTTGTAGAAGCTCTGAACTTGGGTCTCACAGGTTTATAAAACAAACACTGAATCTTTCAGTTTACCTTTAAAATTACAAATACATGTATTCAGATAATGTAACATTTTGAGTAGTTTTGTATTTATTTTTCAAGCATTTTAATTTGCCTTTTACCACTCACTAAGTTTCTGAATAAGTATAGTATTAACATGTTTTATTTTTAGGCTTTGTTTGCATGGGAAGGTTGCACCAGTTTAACTTAAATCTAAGTAAAACTTGAATATTAAACTGATCTAGTTAAAGGCTGTGCAAACCCCTGTAAGGACTCTACCCTTTGAGCCCCAACCAAAAGAAATGGTCTTGGTGGCCTTCTCTACCAAGAACAATTCAAACTTTAAGTTTTAGATGTATTCTAGTTTTGGCTTGCTCTTTGAAATGTAAAGTTAAATACACATTTTAAATATGGAATAGGCTACAAGGGCACAGCAGCAATGTCGGCACACACTAAAAACTGTTGACTTTAGAATGACACACAGTGCTCTTTGCAGTAGAGATTTCATCATTATGGTTTGCTTTTCTCTGTTCAATGGGCTACTTACGGATCTGTGTTTTGTTCTTTCCCTTAGATATTAGGATTAAAGAAGAAGAGCCTGATCCAGAAGAGTGGCAGCTCAGTGGCGATTCTACACTGAATACCAATGATCTATCACATTTGAGAGTACAGGTGGTAGATGAGGAAGGGGACCAAACACATCAAGAAGGAAAAAGATTGCGACGAGTTGCTTGCACCTGTCCCAACTGTAAAGAAGGTGGTGGGAGGTATGCAACTATTTAGGTCCATATAATACTTGTTATGTGGAAAACAAATAATGAGAAAAAATAAGAAACTCGATTATAAGCTTCTTGACTGTAGCTATGGGAGATCTTTGGGCACTGAGCTTATGCAATAAAACATCTCCAGCTCTTATTTTGTGTTTACAGGGGAAGGGTCAGATTCTCAAGTTTTACTCCATGCTTGTTGAGTTGTCCCACTGAAATGAATGGGACTACTCAACATGATTAAGGGTGGCAGAACATGGCCATGAATAATATGAAAGTGTGTTGAGTTTTCTATATAAGCAGATCTGAGATTGGCTTCCTACCATATCTCAATTTTCAAACATTTGATTAAATCCTGTGTTTGTGTATTTCCTGATTGATTGATTGATTGATTGAACAAAGGCTTCCAGAGCTTTGTCTCCTGTAGTGAAGGGAATGGTATGAAAACCGGGGACAGCCAGGATTTTTTTCTATTTGTAACATTTTTACTCTTTAAAGACCTATTGTGTTTTGACATATTTTCAGTAAAGGATCTTGTTATGGGTGTCAGAAACTGGAGGAGGAGGGAAGAAGTTGTTGCCTTTCTGAAATGGAAATATCTAGGATAGCATTATTGTATTTGAAACTATTGTATATTGGAAAATAGCCTTTGTACTGGAATTTTCATGTCCATTTTGGCAACCATGTCGGTAACCAATTTAAATGGGCACCTAATTTATTTGAAAATCAAATATAAACTTTTTGGTTCTGTTTTGAGGACATATTGACATCCTAAGGTTCTACAAACCTGTTACTGTCTAAGGATTGTGAGAGCCTAGCTAAGTCCACGTTTTCTCTGTTGGTTTGTTGACGTGTTTGCAAGGAAAGTACCTAGATTAGACAGCTAAAGTATTTCCTGGCAAAATTATACAATACAACTTAATTATTGGCAGAGCTGTTAGCAGTGTTTATAGTTAAAGTAGCTTCAACTTTGTGTTATAAAACCCTATTTTCAGTTCCTTTAACTTCACTGGACTCTAACCATTTGGGCTGAAGTTTCCTATCCCTGGTGTCTGCCTTAGGCTGACTTTTTTTTTTTTTTTTTTTATAAGTTTCAGTAAAACTGGTTCAGTAGTTTCTGAGGACATAATTAAGTTAAAATATGTTGATTTGCCCACCTTAAACTTGTATCTGTTTCACTGAGAAGCTTTAGCATCTCCATGCTTTGGAATTGGGACTTGAAATTTGCTAAGGGGGTTGCCTTGTTGCCGGTGATGTGCCTTTTTGAGTCCCCCCGCCCCCTTGAAAATCTCAAATTTGGACAAATACGCTTCTGAAAAATCAGAATTAGCACATGCTCAGTAAAGGTTTGCTATAGGCTGGGAGTTAAATTCTCTGAAGATTTCTTCTGCAACAGTTATGTTCCTGTATGCCAACTAGATATTGCATGCACCATCCTCACAGAGTAACTGAGCTTGCTTTGTCTGAGGGCTGCAGAGACTAAGAAGGACTTTCCCTGCAAATGCTCCTCCCAGTAGTGAGGGATTGCTATAACACCAGGCATCAAAACTGAGAGCAGGAATACCATCTCTCCTGTGCTTTCAGGGTTCCTTCTGCAATCTGCTGGTGCCCAATCAGCATGGAAAAAGTAGCCTGGCTGGACTTTAGAGGGTGGTGGTTGGAAGAGCCGGAGATGGGAGCTTGGGAAGAGATGAGAATAAACAAGTGGTACTGGTTTGTGGGGGAGGGTAAGGGGGAGGAAAGGGTAGGTAAGAGGGACACTGGGACAGGAACTAGGGGTGTGAGGAGGACTGGTTTGAGGGTGGAACTGTCTAACCAATAGAGTGCACTCTCCTCCAGAGCCTGGATTTGAACCCAGGATTTTTGAGTTTCATTATTCATATGCTGTCTAGTAAATAACTGTATACCTACTGACAAAATGTACGTCTTTTCCTCCTCTAATGACTGGTGACCATTTCAAACTGTCTACTATTGCTACCAATTCCTCAGTTAGCTCCAGTGATCGAGGTCTGTACTGATGGTCTAAGGCAGCGATCTCCAAAGTTTTTGGATCGCGCACCCCTACGGTGCTGCCGAAGAAAGGCGGCCGGAAGACCTGCTGCCGAAGAAAAAAACAGCGGAGAGCCATCCGGTGGCGCTCCTTCTGCTGTGCACCCTTTGGGATCCTCTGGTGCACCCCCTGGGGTGCACGCACCCCACTTTGGAGACCACTGGTCTAAGGTCCCAGCCTTGGCAATGACTCCTGGGGGGCCAGCATAGTTCTACATTATGGAGTTTGCTTTTGTAAACACTTAAGAAAATACATTTTTAAAAGAATGTTAGGGTTGCAAAGTCAAGTGTTCAAAAGTTAGAAATGCCAGAATTAAGGTTGTCTGTGTAAACTTAATTTGGCTCCTTGTGGGCATGCATTATCATACGGTGTTCAATACATGATCACATACTATTTTTTCCACAAGACCCTTGCCTTATTCAGAGCACAGGATGGCCTATGCTCAGGGAATTAATTGGGGTTGTGTAGTGAAAGAGGTTATTGTCTCTGGGACCCCTGCTTCATTTGTTGCAGAAGTTGGAAAGCAACTAGTGAATGAGACAGGATATTGAAGGAAGAGAAAAGATGGTGTTATGGTTAAGGCATTTGAATGTCTTAGAATTGGATTCTGTCCCTGCCTCTGCCACAAAGTTCCTCTGTGGGCAAGCCACTAAAACCAGACTTTTCACAGGTAGCCACTGATTGTCTCTGCCCAGTTTGAGACATCTGAGGCCTACTTTTCACAAGTGCAGAGCACTCAAACTTGCAACTGAAGTCAATTGGAGCTGTGCTTTGAACTTATAAAGTACTCTGAACAGTAAGGTCTTTGGTAGCTCAAGCTAGGCATTCAGAATCATTGGATGCTTGACAACTTTGGCTTTAATCTCCCTATCTACAATGGGTACATTAATATCAATTTACTTGTTTGAAGAGCTCGGATAATACAGTGATGAATGTGCATGATGAGCAAAGCCTATTAGGAAACTAATAATTCTGTATTTAATATAGGTTTTAAATGGTTATGCGCTAAATAAGGTGTGGAACCATACCTTGAATGGTAAATATGAAGAAAAAGTATTGAATAGCTTCCCATTCAGTGAATGCTATCCTTCCTGTATACTGAATGAGACAGGGATACTGTAGAAAAGGTATAATGTGACTCTGTAATTACAGACTGGTTTCAGAGTAGCAGCCGTGTTAGTCTGTATTCGCAAAAAGAAAAGGAGTACTTGTGGCACCTTAGAGACTAACACATTTATTTGAGCATAAGCTTTCGTGAAGTGAGCTGTAGCTCACGAAAGCTTATGCTCAAATAAATTTGTTAGCCTCTAAGGTGCCACAAGTACTCCTTTTCTTTTTGTAATTACAGACTGTCATAATCCAGATTCTTGTGCATATTCGTTAAGGTCGTATAGGCAACTTTGATGCTGGCATTTTCTAACTTTTCTACGTTAGGTACTTATCTGGTCCCCATCACATAGTATCCGATTGTCTCACAATCTGTTTATCCCCATTTCACGCTAGTTATCCCCATTTAACAATTGGGGACTTGAGGCACAGAGAGAAGAAGGTCCAGATTCTCACAGGTATATAGGCATCTAACTCCTATTTGATTTCAAATCAATTTCATTGAAATCAAATAGGAGTTAATGTCTAAATACCTGTGAGCCTTTGGGCCTATGTGACTTACCATGGGTCACACACAATGTTTGGCGAAGCAGGAACTGAACCCATGTTTTCCACAGTGTGGGCTAATGCTCTAAACACTAGACCATCCTTCCTCAGATACTTCTGAGTGTTTGACTTTGCATCCTTAACATTCTTGTAATGAAATCTTTTTGGATGTAATTTTGTACGTCTTACACAGACACTCTCCCAAAATATTTTAGTGTTAATTACAAGATAGGGAGATGGAATATGGCATATGTGTAAAGATAAAGTATACAGAACATATCAAACTATTGGATTATAAGATCAGTAAGTAGTGTGGAAGGCATAAGCAAGGGATGAAATAAGGATAATGACCAGAGATGGCAAGAGCTTTCAGAGAATACTTCCACCTGCCATGACTATACTTGGGTGGGGAGAGGAGAAGGAGGAGGAATACATACAAAAGGCAAGTGCTAGACACTCAGCGAACCAGCACTTAGGGGAGAAAAGAGAGACTGGAACAAGTACAGAATAAGGGGTTTTCCAAACAAAGATGGTCTTGAACTGCATCCTGAAATGAAGACAGAATCCATTGAGTTGAGGATTTGGGGAGCATGGTCACGTTAAAAGGTGACGAGGAATAGATTAGGTCTATTTCTTGGAGCCAGGCTACTCTCAGCTGATGGGTGAGTCAGTATGGAATTGTTGCAGGCAGCATAAATTACTAACACGATGAGCAACTGTGGTTCCCAGCCATCTTCAAGATCTCGGCAATTAAAATGTTTTTTTTCCCCCCTAAAGTTAGGTTTCTAAATCCCTTTGGAATCAGCTGAGTACTCAGCACTACTGAAATTAGTCTGTTTATTTGGGTGACTTAATAGGGTTTAGAAGCCTAACTTTAGACGCTTTTAAAAAAATCTTAACCAATGGAGATGCAGGAGAAGGTGGTGAGCTAAGGATATATCTACACAGCATCATCACTCCATGGCATCAAGTCTCAGAGCCTAGGTTAACTGACTTGGGCTCGTGGGACTTCACGCTGCAGGGCTAAAAATAGTAGTGTAGATGTTCCGGCTCAGACTTCACAGGAGGCGGTGGAGTCTGAGCCTGGACTCCAGCCCGAACCTGAACGTCTACCCTGATATTTTTAGCCCCTCGTTGTGAACCCAAGTCAGGTGACCTGAACCCTGAGACTTGCTGCTGTCGGTCTTTTTTGCTGTGTAGACGTATCCTAGCAGCCAAAGCTAAAGCTAAGGTTAGGGGCAAATGGAAGGACTCAGTTGAGATTTGAAGTGGAAGAGAGAGATGTTTGAGATGTTCCTGTTGGCCAGAAAAAGTACATCTCAGTTCATCTTCATTTTTCAGTTAAATATCCCAAGTGAAAAGTGTTCTTGGTCAAGACTGGTGAAGATGGAAGAGTCAATTCTGTCAAAAGATATGTACAACTGGGTATCATAAGCATAAAAGTAATAAGTAAGTTGATTTAAGAGGGACAAGGAAAAAAATACAAGGCAGAGAACTGAACTTTGTATGATGCTTTAAGGGTTAGAGCAAGAGAGATTTGATGGATGGGAGCAGACACATGACTGGGAACCAGATAGGCCCATATGGCTATGGAATTGCTTCAGGAACATAGTTACGCCATTTTTTCTTCGACAGAATTGCTACAGTGCATTATATTCTGAGCCCTGTGTATTCCGTAGTTTTACAGCTATTGTGTTTCTTGTGGAGTCAAACCACTTCTACAGAATTGTTCTTTGGAATTGAAGCTTTCATTTAAAAAAACGGGGATGGGGGGGCAATTCTGCCTTCATTTTTGTGAGGGAATCTTGAAAACACTAACAAAGTGTAAAACATTTCAGTTTTTTTTCCCCCTGAGTCAGTGGACAGCTGGAAATGATAACTTAGGTTTAGATAGATTGATCCATTCATCTCATCTGGCTTTAAGTCTGACAATATAAATGTCAAAGTAATTAACTATTTCACTTCCGCTCATTTTAGCGAAACATTCAGCTAATTTCTTTATTTTACAATCTGAAATAGCATTCTGTGCCTCCCTAAGGTGCCAAAAGCCCTATTTGTCCCCTTCCTAGCTGCCAAAATCTCCAGCTTCCCCTTTCACAACTTCAACAGTGCAGTTGTTGTTTGCAAATACACAAGTCTTTGCAATATTAAAATCCTGAAAATATGGAGATTATAAATTAAATGGACTTTCTGCTATCTATTTTGATATTGGGCTACTGTAATGATTCTATTTTTCAATTTCATGTTTCTTTAAAAGCCTGCATTTTGTCATTTCAATGAAGTTGCTGCTGAATTTCCAGTCTACTGCATCAAAGTGCTGCAGAATCCAGGAACTGTGCTACAGAATTTAGGTCCAGTTTCCTGTGGAGTACACAGGGCTTTCATTATATGTGGAGTTACTCTGAAAATCCACTCAGATTAACATACAGCACTATTTGGATACATTTTTCTAAATCACACAAAATATATATTGTTCAGGAGAAATAACTTAGATTTGCTGAATAATTTTAGTATGTGTTTTTTGTTGTTGTTTTTTTTTAAACAGAGGCTCTAATTTGGGAAAAAAGAAACAACACATCTGTCACATCCCAGGGTGTGGGAAAGTTTATGGGAAGACTTCACATTTGAGAGCTCATCTCCGCTGGCATTCTGGAGAGCGCCCATTTGTTTGTACTTGGATGTTCTGTGGTAAAAGGTTCACTCGCAGTGATGAGTTACAGCGACACAGAAGAACACATACAGGTTATCAATATTTGATTTTGGCAGATTTGATTGGAGGAATGTAAAGGATAAAAATCACTTAAAATCGGCCAAATTTTTGCTTCTGATTACTCTTCCACTGACTTCATGAAAGTTGTGCTAGTGTATCTGAGAGCAAAGTTGCTATGTGATCTGTTTATTTTGTAATAATAATTAATGTCCCCCTCCCCATATTAAATACCAAATATTTAATTTTGAAATCTGTTTCTATTAAAAATAATTTGTTTTCTACAATATCATGAACTGATAAGGGCTTCGGAACTCTTAGTGCTTAAAGGGACACTGTGAATGTGAAAATCACAGTACCATTTGAAAATTTTGCACATACTGTTGTTACAAGTATCCCATGAATTATGATAACTGAAAGCAATTAAAAAAATAATTTTTTTAAATAGCATATTTTATGCTTTTGACAGTGTTTTTTGTATAATTAATGTACCTGCTAGTCATGTGCATCAGTCACAAGCCCCACTCTGGGGGAACTCATCTGCACTCTGTTCTCCATACCTGGCAAGAGGTTACAGTAGCAATGAAACTGAAGAGGCAGCAAATGGGTCCAAGCATGTTGGTTGATGCAAAAAAACCCTTTGTAACTTCACCAAAGGAACAGAAAAATGCTTTAAAAAATCTTTTTAAAGTGAGTGGGGGATAAGAATGGGGGGGGGGGAGGGTGAGAGAGAGAGAACAATTTTTTTTAAAAGGACATGAAGTTGACAGTGTCCCGCCAGTGCCTTTCTCATTAACATGATATATGGATATATGGTTTATTGTTCATGAAGATAATATCTTTGTTATCTTGTGTGACAGGAGAGAAGAAGTTTGTCTGTCCGGAATGTTCAAAACGCTTTATGAGGAGTGACCACCTTGCCAAACACATTAAAACACATCAGAATAAAAAAGGTATTCACTCTAGCAGTACAGTGTTGGCATCAGTAGAAGCAACACCTGATGATACTTTGATTACTGCAGGAGGAACAACACTTATCCTTGCAAATATTCAACAAGGTTCTGTTTCGGGAATAGGGACTGTTAATACATCTGGCACCAGCAATCAAGATATTCTTACCAACACTGAAATACCTTTACAGCTTGTCACAGTTTCTGGAAATGAGACAATGGAGTAAATATTACACAAGATACCTATTAATTGTGGTTATTTTTATACAGTAGTGAGAAAAATATTGTTCCTAAGTTCTTAGATATCTTTTTATTGATGTGCAAAAATTTTTGGATTGACAGTAACTTGGTTATACATGACACTGAAATGCCTTACTTTGTATGATATTCCATAGTATATTAAAATGGTAAAATTGCATGGGTTTTGTAGGTACTTTTGGAATCTAGAGGAGATGAAATTTTACCAAGTTATATTCAAAAATGAATTTAATGATGGGAATGGTAGTCTAACCAAATGCATCAATCCTGTGTGGTTTAGTGTAAAAATGAGAACATGTTGGTATTTATCTATTGTAAGATAAAAAGAAGTTGATGGGTGAAAAGAAATCATGTTATGATAAAAGAAATTTTGTAATTTTCTTGATGACTGGAATTTTTATTATGCATAACTGACAAATCAAGTTTCCAAGCAAATGTTACATAGTGTAGGCTTTACTTAGCTCATCAGCTTGTCATTTTGAAGCTAATTATTTTAATTAGGTTAACTATGTACAATATTTTAAGCATTACTCTTGTAAGATTTTGAAAACTACATTTTAACATGGAACTCTAGGGATAGTCACCTTTTAAATCCTGTTGAAAAGCCATGTTTAAGATTTAATTTGCCAAAATAATGTCTTGTTAATATTCTTTCAATAACCAAGTTCGGCAATATAACCAATGTTAAAAAAAGTTTAAAATGTTTAAAAAAATGTATAGGTTGAGGCATTTGGGTGGTAAGGCAAATGTTATAGTGAAATATATCCCTTTTCTTGAACACTGGAGGACCAAAAATTAGGTGTATTGCGTCTCAGCAGTGATTTTTATCAAATCTTGTTTCCAAAAACATCTGTCTGCCAGGGTCTTAAAAGCCATCATGTAATTTACCAGTAAAAATATAACATATGCAAATATAACAGAAAATCACTTCCATAGTGACAATACTCCCAATCATATGGATATTAGTCATAGTGAACTAGGGGTTTTACAAGGTTTGTGGTTTTTTTGTGTGTGTTTTTTTTTTTTTAATTTGTTTAGCTTCTGGTTAGTCAATCTGCATTTAAATATCAACCATCTTTCCTTTTTTGCTTCTTCCCTTAAATTGTATGTATCCAGTACCTTTAACTGATAAACATATGTTTTTTATTATGCTGAATTTTCTTTTTATTTTTAACTACTGTTTATATTTTCAATTATAGAAAAATGTACAAAATAAAGTTACATAGCCAGTCTGTAAGTTCTATACCATTTTCCAAAAATGTACAACAATAATTACAGCAGTTCACCTATTTACAAATGTGGAAATTTGTTCGTTATCCTTAAAACCACCTCAAATTTAAAGGCTACCTTAATGTACGTTTAAAGTGTATTATAACAGTGTGGTAGTTAATAAAACACTATTTTTTTTTCTTTTGACTTGGCGTTTACTGCATTCCTTTTTGCTACATAGCAAGGTGGGATATGTGCTACGTAGCAAGGTGTGATAACAAACATGTTTAATAGCTCCAATTTTTTTCAACACATTTCATAATGAAAATAGTTGCATTTTTTTGCTGACCTTGCTCTGATATAGTTGACCCTTGAAATTCCTGTTGCGTAAGGGAAGGATCGGCAATGGAAAGAAAAGGTGACAATGGCCTTGTGGAAGGGGGGAGAGGGGTTGCAGTAGAATACTGAGCTTATGAGTTCTGGGTAAGGGAGAGAACGGTGTTTACAATTCAATTACACCAAAGAGGTGGAGGGCTCATAAGAAAGAGTAGTTTTTTAACTGTTGTGGGAGTTGCTGGCAGGACATGCAGAAAGATGTCTCAATCAGCAGTGCATGACTAGACTGGGGAGAGGTTGGGGTGCCAAGATAGATTTGGGATACTGATCTCAAAGATTCATAGACGTGAGAGTGGGCCCCTGGGGGAGAGTGTAGAAGGAGAAGAGATGGATAGATCAGTGAGACCTACAGAGAATGGGAGATGTTAGGTGGTAGAGGCCCCCAAAAAGGCGGTGGAGAAGGTTATAGAGTATTGAGTCCAGGAACCCAACAGAGGGGATGGGGTTCAGCACAAGAGAGAATGGTAGTGTCAAATGTAGCAGAAAAATCAGAGGACGAGCATGAAGAATCCTTGGATTTGGCCAGGAATAGGTCATTTGTGACTTTTTAAGGCAGCGTTGGTGGAGTAAAGTTGGGCAAAAGCCAAAGTGCTGTGAGTGACAGGAACAGTCCAAGTGTTTAATCGGGTTGCTCTTAAGGGAGTTCAGGGGACAGTCCCTGGTTTCTCAGATGAATGAATTGCAGCTCAATGCTGTAAAGCATTCTTAAAAATGACATTTTGGTTACTTTGTCTGTGACTTGCACATCAAATCTGTTTTAGTTTACAAATAAAGTTTAGTTTAGTTAGCCTGTAAAATCAACCTGGAATCTAACAGGTCATTCTGGATTCTTTCTACCTTGCACTTCAACAGCAATAAAGATTCTGCAGTTGGGGCTTAATTAATATTAATCTGTTGATGCTTGAGTCGGAACAGAATCCAGTTCTCTCCTATAGCTGTATTTGCTTTGTAACAAAAATATATTTTAATTATTGAACAGGTATGACTTATTGCACACATGGAACAGATCTCCTGAGTAAGAAGGTGCCATATTTACATAACCATTTTTCAGAGTAGAACTGCACATTAAAATGTGACTTTCTAGTCTATAATTAGAACAAACATCTTTGAGGAACTATTCATGTGTCTGTTCTGTGCTCCCAAAAAAAGTAGTACATTGAACCCAACGCAGTATGATCAGTGGTGATGCAGGGCATTGTAAATCTTTGTAGAAGGTTCTTCAGTACATTTGTATGACAGCCAGTCAAAGTGTATGATACCAGAATTTTCAAAAGCTCATTTTTATGAGTGGGTGTGGGGAGGGGGGAACTTTTCCTACCAAACAATATTGATATTAATGATGTCACAGTTCACACTTTAATTTTGCTTTTACCATTGTTAATGCTTCCTGATCACCTAAACCTGAAGAGGGATCAATTCATTGTGCACTCAGAATGGCGGTAGAACATGTTTCTGGCAGATGAAAGGAGGACTGTGAATCAGAAGACATCTCAATGGCTGTTCAGTGACTAATTCCTGCTGTGTTTCACGTAATGTAAAATGAAAACTTCTATGAGCAGTATCGTAAAGAGCTATGCGCAGCCAAGCTCTTTTATCTGAGGCTGTAATTTATATTCTCTAAAGATGCCATCTGTGAAGGATTCTCATTCTTTGGCCGTGTGTCTCCACTGCAAATCATGCAGGGATCTCCTCTAGCTTGTAAGATTTTTGGCTCTGACGCATCCGAATCCCTGTGTGAGGGGTTCTGCCTTTTGGAGTATGCACTATTAAATCCCAAGAAAATTCTAGGTACTTTTTTTTCAGACTGCAGTCAGCACAGGCATTTCCCACAGACGCTGACTTTTGTAGCTTTTGTTCTATCTGCTTTAGCAGCTTAAAGGGGTTGGGGTTTTACTTTCCAATTTCTAGCCAGTGTTCTAGTTCACTGAGCCTGGTAACCTGGCTTTTTTCAGCACATACTTTTTTTTATGTTCTCTTCTGTTTCCTCTGCAGGTCCACTTGAGGTGTCATCACTGTAGCCAAAGATTGCCTGGATATGATGAGCTCCCAGCAGAAACCCATTAGGAACCTGTGTTCATGTATCATTATTTGCAGAGCTGGATTAAAATTTTCAATCAAAACTGTTTTTTGATGGACAATTGGGTTTTCAACTAAACAAGAATTTTTATCTAAATAAATTTTCAGTGAAAATTTCAATATTTCATTGAAAAACTGAAATATGTTGACGAACAATTAAAATATTTTGATTTAAAAGAGCACTCCCATTCTCCTCCTTGGACAGCTCTCTCTGGCAAGACTCCCATGATGCACCCCCTCTATTCACTAAGAGTGGAGAAATTGGTGCATCATAGGAAATGTGGTTTGATCATAGAAGTAGGACCACAGAGAAGAATGGGAGCATAAGGCACTAGAACTACAATTCCCAAGAAGCTCTGCAGCTTGAGTTTGAATCCAAATATTTTGGGGTTTGGCCAAAACATTTAGCCAGGAAGTTAAAATTTTCTGGAGAGAAGAATCCCTGTTTTCTGACCAGGTCTAATTATTTGGGATCCTGGTAGAAATTGCTGTTAATAGACCTGCATCCACTGAAGACTGGATCTCCAGACTCCTGCGATGCTATATTAGGCTTCTATCAGATGTTGGGGATCTGTATCCTAGAATCCATTTCAGCCTGGGGACATTTGCATCCTGTGGAGAGTTTTGGTATCTGGAAACTTGACATCTCATAGCTGAAAACTTTGGTATTTTGATGTTTGATGCATCAACACTTTGAGGCTCCACACAGATGGCTCTGAACCCTGTCAGCCTCAGCACCATAGTCAGTGTCTGAGTGATTTGGAGTATTTTTGGTGTCTTGGCACCTGACCACGGAAAGACCATAAAGTCCTGTAGTGTATAAGTCCTGGATACTTGCATTCACAACATGTGAAAATTCTGCGAAAGTGGGCCCACTTGCCTATTACCACAGAATACCAAAACCCTTTGTCCCTCAAGATGTGTTGCTGGGAACAGTATAGGATGCCGGAACAGGGAAGTGTTATGATGTTATCATGCCTGCTGAGCGATAGGAAGGCAACAGGAAAAGGTGCACAAAACCTTCCTTCTACTCTACTCTACTCCTACTTTTCTTCCTCCGCAGCATGATTGGGTGTCGTCATTGTTCCAGATATGCAAGCTTTTTTTTTTGTTTTCTCTGTCATCCCAGAATCAATCATCTTTAGATTCATATTGTCACCTCTACTTACTAGTACTCATCTGTATTATGCTGTACTTTAAAGTAGTTGCTGGCTCTTAGGACACTTGTCAAATATTGGACACCTCCAATGGAGGGAAATGGCAAGATTGTTTTTGTTTTGCCTCTTCAACTGGCATCGCTACAATATTCTCCCAAAGGGTATGGCAGTAGGCCTACTCTACCTGCACAAACTTTCAGTGCATCTGTTCTTCAGTTGAACTGTTTATTGAATAAATAACATCACTTTGAGGTCTGATGCACAGTCCTTATCAAGCGGAATGTTGCAGGCCCTAGTTAGCCTGGAGTCATAATTTGCCTCTGGTGGGCAATTGTTTTGGACTCTATAGAAAGTCGGCCTGAGGCTGCCCATCTACGATGCTCTTGTCTCAGGTCACCACAGGTTGCTGAAAATGTTATTGAAGAGTGAAATGGATAGTTGTTTGGTCCTGCTTACCAGGACTTTTTTGTTGTTGTTGCTAATGTGTTGGTACTTACCATAGTATATTATCATATTATGCTTCCTCAACTGAGTTCCCAGTGGAGGATGGAGACACAAGATTCTTCCATTGTCACAGGAGTATAAAGGTGACCTGGATTTCGTATCTGGGCTGCAGTTCAGAATAGTCTCTAATTAGTAAGGTTCTCTGAGACTGCCCTTAAAACTGGCTGGACTGGAGAGCAGGTCTATACTTAAGAGATGAAAGAGACTTATGTGACTGAGTGTCAACACTCAGGGTGCTTATTTTCAATAAGTACAAGACCTGTATGTCCATGTGCTTGGACCTTGGTATTCCTGAATGTACTAATGACATGTGGAATCCTGTCAGATTACAGGTTTCTTGTTACTATCTCAGAGGAAAAACAGGTTCTAGCCATTTCTGTTAGCTGCTTGCCTAGCAGAGAGGAAACGTGATCACAAAGATAATGAAGTAATCAATGTAACACTCATATGGAGGATCTCTGATGTGGGGAATGAAGGTTCAGACTTTCCTCTGGGAAAGGAGCTAGAGAGAGCTCATCTGAGCAACAGCTATCAGTCTTTTGCTCAGGGCATTTAGAAGAGTCAGTGTTAGCAAATTATTCTTCAAGTAGTGTCCCTGTGGGTGCTCCTCTGTAGGTGTGTTTGCGTCCCTGTGCTGCTGATCAGAGAACTTTGGTAGCAGTGTCCGTTAGGCCTGAACCCAAGGCTAGTCAGCACGGGTGGACTAACCCCCTATCAGTTCCTTTTCAAGTGTCCCTGGCTAGAAACGGAGCTATTTGTAGTCTGTTATTACCATTGCTTTCGATTTTGCACTTCTATAGTTAGTTAGCCTCTTAGTACTTAGTTAGTTATAGTCATCCTTTTTTTGTTTTTCTCTCTAAATAAATTAAATTAAATTAAATAAGACTCTTTTTCCTGCATTTCCTTTCCCTAATGGGGTATGCCCGGTTCACTGGGCTTCAGAAGTGCCTCTTTTGCCAAGAGGCGATCCCTGTCGCAGACAAGCACTTCCAGTGCATACGCTGATTCAGGGAAGACCACATTCAACAAATGTGTGATCTCTGTCAGCACCTCAAGCCCAGGTTGCGTAAGGATAGAGAGCTCAGACAAGTCATCATTGAGGCAGCTCTCCGACCTCTCTGGATCTGCGCTGTGAGTCTTCCCTTCAGCCCTCAACATCTAAAGGCTGTGCATCAAAGAAACAAACTACTGACTCCTAATAAATCGTCAAAAAAAAGAGCCAGAAATTCCCACAGAGAGCCCTGAGATGATTGCAAATGATCTCTGGCATGCTTGGTATCCTTGGTACCATCGGCACTGAGACAATCCCACCCTGGTACCCACGGCTCACAGAAAGCTACAGAGGCAGATACCATTGACAAGCCTACAGACCTGATGGGCATGGGCACCAAGTCAATGGCACCGAGAGACCAGGACAAGAGTAAGCACTCCACTAAGAAGGCATTTCCAGTATGCAATTCTCTATTGGTATTGCCATCAACACCTCATCCGGCACCAGAATGACTGATACAGGCAAGATCTCCATCCCTCCTGTGGCACCCTGTTGGTCAGTACTGTCTGAATTCCAGCACTTGAGGGACCTCCATGTATCCAGCATACTGGAGTTCCTATTCTTGGCACCAGGACCCCCGCACTGAGTCATTGCCCATCATGGGAGTCTTCCCCACTTTCCTCCCATGCTCCCCCATTCCTGAGTGAGGGCTCAGATAGTGAACTGGAGGAAGTGGTATCACATTTTTCCTCCCAAGCTCCTTATGGTGCCCAGTATCAACAGGGCTTCTAAGCATACCCTCAGATGGCTCCACCACCACCTTCTTGGTATAGCCACCCATGGGCACCACCACCCCAGTGGCTATGCTGGGACCCTTGGGCTGCATATTGCCACCATGTCTCTCGAACGTCTAGTGCCCCCACCCTCCCGAGATCCCTCGAGGCGCACCTCTTTGGCTGTGGCATTCAGAGCTTTGGAACCTCCAGAAGAAATTGTGGAGGAACAGGAGGGCGGTGCTGAGAAAGAGGTGAACCTAAGGACCATATTCTCTTCCTCCATGGATGAGGTTATCATGCCTCCCCCACCATCTCTGGCTGATTACTTTCACCTCTTCCAGGACCTAGCGTAGAGAGTGTCAGACACTCTCCAAATACCAGTAGAAGAAGTCAGACACCCACCATTGTCTCCTTGACATACTCTGCATCCGCATCATCAAAAATCTTGCTACCGATTAATAAGGCCATTCTGGCCCCTGCAAAAATCATTTGGCAGACCCCAGCATTGGTGGCACCTATCTGCAAGCGGGCGGACAAAAAATATTATGTCCTAGCGAGAGAGACTGAATTCCTCTTCTCTAACCCTCCACCGAACTCCATTGTGATGGATGTAGTTAATTCCCGCAGCTGTCAACCAGGTGAGGATGTCAACCAGAAAATTTAGTCTACAGCCCCAGCACAAACCACGCACCTCCCAGTACCCAGCTCAGCATTACTACAAGCCCACAGAAAGAAAAATAGATTTTTGAAGTATAAACCTTCTGGCTCGCAATCTTCCTTGTCTTAGCTGTCCACGTCCAAGTATCAATTTTGATGTGTTGGTCAAGATGTCCGTAGACCACTCCCCCCAACCGCTACTGCTGACCACTGCTATTCACCCATTTGGCTACCAGCTGGTAGTGTTCTGCAGCACTTGGGAACACATAACATCAGACTAATAGGTCTTAGAGATCATTTGCAATGGGTGCTCGATCCATTTTACCTCCCTGCCCCCTCCACAGCACCCTTTCCTGTCCCTTTCCTGGGACTCTTCTCGCAAGAGTTTACCATGATAAAAGGTAGATTGTCTCCTCCATTTAGGAGCCATATAACCAGTACCTCAACATCTATGAGGCAAAGCGTTGTATTCTTGCTATTTCCTAATACCCAAGGGGAAGGGAGGTTGGAGACCCATACTAGACCTCAGAGCTCTCAACAAGTTTGTCAAAGCTCAAAAATCCAAGATGGTCACTCTAGAACGAACATTCCAGTATTGGAACAGGAAGACTGGTTTTCAGCCCTTGTCCTTCAGGATGCCTACTTTCATATCTCAATCCTACCGACTTAGATGATTCCTTAGATTCACTCTATGACGAGACCACTACCAGGATAGGGTAGTCCCCTTTGGATAATCATCAGCCCTGAGAGTATTTTCCAAGGCACTTTCAGTAGTGACTGCATGCTTATGCTCCCATGGGATCATGATTTACCCTTATCTCGACTATAGCATCTTCGGAGCCCAGTCTCTCCAGGAGGCTTGCCAAGTCACCAAATCTGCAATGCACTTGTTCATAGAACTGATCCTACTGATCAATGCCCAGAAATCAACCCTTGTTCCAGTGCAACACCTGGAATTCATAAGCACCGACCTCGACTCGTTACAGGCCAGAGCTCTCCTACCTCAACACAGATTCCTCTCCCTAGCCACGCTCATAGAGATTGTTCAAGCAGTCTGCAAATATCAACCAAATGCTGCTTCCAACTCTTGTGGCATATGGCAATGGGCACAGCAGTAAAACCTCATGTCAGGCTTCACATGCAATGCCTCCAGCTCAGCTCAGCTCAGTGGTTCAGCTCAGCGTACAGACCAAACAGGGATTGACTAGACAAACCCCTGTCACTACGTAGCAGGATCAAAAACTCCTTGACTGGTGGAAAGACCCAGCCAACGTTTACAAAGGGACCTCTTCTCGCAACCTCCCCTCCCCACCAATTGTTGCTTCTCACCACACAATGGCACATAGCTCATAGGGTGGGGCATGCATCTAAACAACCTCACGACACAAGGCAAGTGGTCACCCACAGAGAGATCCTTTCACATCAACCTCCTGATTTCTGCTTATTTGTCTCCTCCTGTCCCATATAAAATGCCTTGAACTTATAACTTTCATGATATTTTCTGTCTTTCCAAAAGGTTGATCTTTACCAAATCATTCTCCTCAGATTTTTCTAAAGCATTATACTTCAAAATAGTTTTCGCCTACACAATGTTTCCCAAGAGTGTTTCCATCTTTCATGCTATTTACATGTTGTTGCCTTAATATCCCATATAGGAAGTAGCAGTCACACATGGTATAAAATGAACCAGTGCTTTCAGTTTTTAATTAAACTGGGTTGTTTTTTGGAGGGGGAAGGTGTTAAATTGCTCCTTATTTCCCTACTCAGTTGCTTTCCTAAAGGTGACTAGTTCTATTCAATTATTCAGTCTATTCAATCTATTCAACAGCCTCATGGACATGGTTCATGGTTCTCTGACTGTGTAGTATACACTCCCACCAGCAGTATCACTTCTATCCCACATGCCACAATGTGGTATCTTCATTTCTTGAACAGTCCACTTGTCTACTTTTGCTGGATGCTTTGTATTCTGATGTTCAGCCTTGCCCCTCTACGTTTGAGACCTGAAATTATCAGTCTGCCACTCCAATGTGCTGGAGTTAGTAGCCTGTTCTCCAGTTGGCTGGGGGGATTTCCTGTCCATTTTTTATCCTCTAAAATGGCTAAGCTGGTTTGAAGGTTCATATGTCATTATCTGTGCAGATAGTTATTATCAGTTATGCTTTGATATTAAGTAGATTCTTCCATAAGATTCATTAATATGTTTTTGGCTTTTACCCAGTGAAAAAAATATGGCAAGTGATACAGTCCAACTGCTTTTGATACTTTTAAAATAACAATGACATGCCAGAGACATTGTGGTTTAATAATTAACTACCATGTTGCATAGTACATTTTTCCATATATTTTTATAAGAATTTTTACTGTAGGTAACGTGTCCTAAATACATAATTAATAGCTAGGATTAGCTCTAAAGGAGCCATTCAAGGTCTTTCTGTAAATAATATGCCTTTTGAAATTGTATGACTACATATTTGTGCAGAGTCATTTTGGTCTTGCTGCTACATTTCTTTTTAAAAGATTACTTAACTATTTACCTAAGGGATTGAAATGGCCCCATTTTCAGTCAGAGAACTAATGCTAATTTTATTCTTTCAAAATACTCAATTATGTATTTACTCATCTTTGAGAGCCAGTAAATACATGGTACATGTTTGTTTTTAGCCATCCTTGAAGTATTAGAGCTTTCAAAGGAAAGAGTGACTATGAAAAGTATTTAAAATGAAGTAGGGTAATAATGGTTTGATTTTATTTTATTCAATTTTCCCCCTTTCATTTTATTTATTACTGTTTATATAGAGTTGTATAAAATGGAAATCAATGTTAACTATAGGTATAAATAATAAACATTCTGATTTTATAATTAAGGTAATGATGTTGTACTGTGATCTCCCTTCCCTGATCCCATCCCTAATTTTCTGCATCATCCTCAATCAATCTCTCCCCTTTGGCATCTTGACCTTTGCATTTAAACACATTGGTGTCTCCCCAGTCTTTAAGAGCCTCTTGACCAATAATAAGGCTTTCTTTCTCCCACCCTTGTTTGTAAGCTGTGTGGGGTGAGGACTTTTTATACATTATAAAGGAGCTGTGGAGGACACAAACAATCTTCTTGGACCAGTGGCTTGGACAGAGGACTGGGAGTCAGGACATGTGAATTCTATTCTGGACTGTGCCCTTGAATTTCTGTGCAGGGTAGATTTGAGTTAAATCAAATTGGTTTATATCATTATTTAAATCATAATTTAAAAGAGTCAGGAAGACTTGATATAATCATGGATTTCTACATAAAAATGCATTCTTCTTGGTTGTTATAACCTTAATACTTATTCTTCACAACTCGGAGAAAGATGTAGGTTTCATCTTTAGAAGGTACACACTATACTTTTGTAAAACTTTTCAGATTAGTTTTACAGCTATATCAGAAAATGAATGATTGTTTGGTTATTTCATTTACCAATGGTATCTGAAGCAGATATTTATAAAGTCATTGGGAGGCGAACTATCTCCAATTCAACAGGTTAATCATTAATATTTGGAGGATTTTCTTGACATGCTGTAGTAGTAGGAGAACATCACCAGACAGACATTTAAATTGTCAACTAAAACACAACATAATGTATTCTGGATTTTTTTCTTCACAGCAAACATAATATTTTAACAAAACAAGCATATGAATTTTTGAATTTAGTTAAACATTCAAGTTTTTTAAAATTAGGTTTGTTTTTGTTAAAATTGTTTTTAACTAAAATAGTTAAATGAAATATTTAAAAAAAAAAACACCAAAAATTAAATAGACTATGTCAGCCAGGTCAACATGAGAAACTTTAAAATATTGGCTTTTGCAGCTAACTCGGTTGTCTTCATCTTTATTTTCCTGTTTGTTCATAATCTGGAAAAGAAAAACAAGCTTTCCTGCTTTTTCAGGTCCCAAACGGTTTCTCAGTTGGGAATGAATTAGTCCAAAGGGAGAAACTATTCTTTCTGCACCGGCAGAAGAAGCTACTGCTGTTAAAAGTGAGATTGTCACTTCAACAGTCTCTGAATCCAACTACTTAAGTGACTTCCACCAGTTCACTGGTGTGACTTTCTTTAAAACATCATCAGCAAACACATATTTCTTGAATGGTTCACCCTTGACTCTGAAGTTTATTATAGTTGGCATTATGGAGGGATGATTGCTAGATGTCCATGTCAGGCAGTTTCCTCCTGAGAAGGAACAATTAAAACTATCTTTAGATAGGTTTTTTTTTCTCAAAAAGCATTTTATCAAAAAAATCAGATTTAAATTAAAAAAAATCCAGTTTTTTTAAATCATTGATTTTTATCTGCCCTGTTTGTGTGACCTTAGACAAATCTCTGTGCCTCTCTGCCTCAGTTTCCCCACATGTAAAGTGGAAATGATACTTTCCTTTGTAAATGGCTTGGAGATCTATGAACACACACAAAGTGCGGTATAAGAGCTAACTATGAGTATTTCTTGGAGAGATTATTTCTTTCACAGCTGTCTATTATATCCTATTTAGGTTCTTATACTGTGCTCAACCCTGTGGTATTGAAGTGCCTTTCTAGCTAACAGTGTATCCTTATCTACTCTCTACAATTTTCCCTCTTATTTCTTAACAGCAGGAGGTAAGGGAACAATGTCTGTCCTAGCTTGAGTTTCATGGGGTTCTTTGTTGGATTTAAGATGACAGTACTGATCTAATTAGTCAGACATTCCTTGTTGTACAAGACTTATGATAACTGCTTCATGCATTGCCTGGGTTTTCTCCGAAGCTTCAAGACTATCACTCACTAACATTTGTGTCAGAAAATGTAACTGAATGTGGTTTTTAGTACTTAATAGTGCTCTATAATTGATATAATTGTCCTCTGGTAAGACACAATGCCTTTACCCCACACCTTGGTTTTCCTTCTGGCTGTGAAGATCTGACAACAATTACTGAGGCCTTGTCTACACTAGAAAGCTACACTACTCGTATAGCTATACCAGCAAACGCTCCTAACACAGTTGCAGTTTATGCTGGCAAAAGAGCTCTTTTGCTGGTATAGCTCAAAGTAATTCCCTGAAAAAAATAAGCTATGCCAACAAAAACACTTTTTTGCTGGTATGACTGTCTACACCAAGGCCTTTGTCAATGTAAAAAAAAAAACCCCCAAAACAAAAAAACCCATACCCCTAACCACCATTACTGTTCATAAAGTCTCTCCATGACTTGCGCAAACATAGGTATCATTTGCAGTAATAATAATGAAAGAAAACGCAGTGCAACCTAAGGCAACTGTCTTTCTTAGGATGCAGTTCGAGACAGGTGTCACGTTACTCAACTGCCATTGTATGCTCAGACACAGGTAGCTCAATTTACTGCTGTCAGTTCCTAGGAGCAGGTGACACTGATGGCAGGGTGAGGGAGGTGCTCAATCCTTTTTTAAGGAGCTTGAACAGCAGCATCAGAGCGGTAGTTACTGCGGCAAAGATTTGCCAACCAGCAATCCTCCCTGTGTCTCTTTCAACTCTCTGCAAAATGCTTGCAGCCACCCCTTCTCCAAATGCTGAAGGCTAGTGTAGCCACTGTGCATTGTGTGGAAGTCGGAGTGCCTGCTGCTTTGCCTGACCCTGAAAAGGAAGGAGAGTTGTGTCCTACTGCATCATATGAATATTCTCAGCTCCCACTCGCCACAGGCACCAGCTACAACGGTGCAATATGGTGGGCTCTGCAGGGCACAGTGGCCCAAACACCTTTCAAATACTACGCTGGAGAAAGCCAGTGCTACCACCACCAATGCGAACTCAAGTGCACAGACTATTTACAGGACAGGAGGAAGCCTTGGAGGCCCTCAGACTGCAGGCGGAGAAATGGAATTGCTTTATTTCGGCTGAAGAAAACCAAAGGCTCCTCCTGGATTTCCTGGATAATGGCCAACAGCAGCAGCTCATCATTGTCACTGGAGCTGGGGCAACCTGTGTGCAGGTGATCGGCAGATACCAATGCTGTGCAATAGGTATCTGAGGGTGAAATCCCGACCCTCTTTCATTGACTTCAGAGGAGGCAGGATTTCACAGGTCAGATAAGGGAGGGGTTTGTGTGAGGCATGTTACTCTTTTTGACTCAGGCGGTTAGCCAATATTTGTGGATTGTTTGTGTTAAAAGAAGAGCTGGATGATAAAGTCAGGAATTTCTTTGATCCAATCCTATTTATTTACAAAGAATGTACAAAATCCTGTCTCCTTGCACAAAGTAGGACTCAGACAGGAGGGAGTTTCTTTGCTCAATATTCCAAGACTCTCTTTCCAGCGTGCACTCTACCCAAAAAGCTCCCTCTGTCAGCTTTTTCTCTAAATCCTGCTACAAGAGCGTCTCCGGCTGTCTTTGGTTTTCTGCTGCCTCCTCCGTCTGCTTCTGCACATGTACACAATGCACCTCTGCCAAAACAATACACCACCCTTTGTGTTTGCATTCAGCCCACAGTGGAAACCCTTCACCCACACAATTCAGCTGCTGAGTCCTGACTGGCCTTGCATGTGGCCTAGGTTTTGGGGAACAGCTCCCACTGTTTCAGCTATCCAACAGGTGCTAAACTGCTTCTTACATTTATCTGGAATGAAGGACAGCTATTACATCCACTAGCTTCAATGAGGTTTCATCCAATCCACAATTTAACAAAATGATGCTTCAGTTAAACTCACAAAATGGGGTCAATTTTTGTAATCCCTATTTTCACTCACTCATTGCTTTCTGAAAAATATTCCCTTGGGCTGAATCTTATGATGCTTTCTTTGCTCCAAATGTGAATTTCTTTGTGAAAAATATGAAGGGAAGTGTTTAGTTTGTTAGAGAGAGTGTGTCCCCTGCTTGTTTGTAGGTTCTGGTTACCATTCTTTCGCACGCGGTTACATTGCAATTACAAGGGTTGGCCAAGGAGAATGTTGGGGGATGTATAAAAGGATGTTGAAAAGCTAAAAAGTAAAAAAACAAACAAACAACAAAAAAACCTTGTGATGCATGGATTAATAGCAGGAAAACCATGCTTATTCTTCTCCACATATATACAGAAAACCTTCATGAAACTCCCATGTAAGTATCTTTAGTGCATATATAATTGGAATATATAACCAATCCATACACAGTTAGGAAAAGTTCCCATTCTCTTATACTACATTTTCTCATAAAAATCAAAATACACTGTATTTTTATAAAACCAGTTTTTCATGGGTTTAGTTCAGTGATAATGCACAATTTTACTATGTGGCAGTAGTAATGGGGCACTATTTTACTGCAAGAATAATGAGGGGGAATGAGCTTTATTTTGTGCAATTAATAATTTTTCTTTCAAAAACGACACTAGTTTTCACACAGCTCTGAAAAAGCTGAATTTTGAAACTCCGCCTCCAATTCTGCAAAGTGTGGACTTGCAAATTACAGGACTGGCGCCCTAGCATGGAAATAGTTCTTGAGGATTTTGACCAAGTTAAAAAAAGAAAAGGGTTAGACATTTAGTTATTAGTTAAAGCTTGCAAATTGCATATGGAACTTATGTAATGTAAAATATTGCAAAATCAGAGTTAGCTTGTCTGTGCATTCATACCTTTCTTTATAAAAGTGCATAGGTTTCAGTGTGTTAGAGACACCTTCAACTTAAAAAGTCATACTTCTCTCTGAAATTTTTTTAACCAGCTATCAGTATAAGATACACTTGAGATAACTAAAAAAAGACCAGAGAGAACAAACATTTCTGTTGTTGTCTGTTTGTTTACATTATGCATTTGACAATGTATGCACAGGGAGTTTCGCTGTTTCCTCTGCACAGTCAATTAATGAGTTATCCTTTTGTTTGTGTGGATTTTCACACAGTTATGGGAGAGTTACAATTTCTGTCAATTTCTGGAATTTTACAAACAGGCTCAAGAATGGAAGTTTTATTTTGCAGAGGGTGAGGCTTGTGTACTTTGTGAAAGTACTTTATTAATTATTATTTGTATTATCATAGCAGCTGGAAGCCCTAGTGATGGACTGGGTCCCTGTTGTACTAGGTGCTGTACTAACACAGATCAAAGAGAAAGGTCCCTGCCCCAAAGAGCTTACAATCTAAATAAAGAAGACAGACATGGGGTGGAACACACCTGCAGAGTGAATAATGTGATGGTAGCAAACATGTTAATTCCACAATTGTCTCTTTGGGTGGGTATAGGTAGGGGGGGATATACTAAAAGGGAAAGAAAAAGGAAGGGAGTGGGGACACAGTGGAAGGGGAGAAGATTGTTAGAAGGGCAGGCGTGAAGTGATGCTGTGGTGAAGAGATTGTGAGGGAGGAGCAGGGTTGGAGCAAACAGCCAATCAGCACAGGCCAGAGAAAGTCCAGTCAAAACTAGGGAAAGTTCTCCAAGGACCAGTAATATACTTTGGCTGCCTCTGTCCCTATTAGCTGATGTCTCTGGCTGGCTTCTTTTTTCAGTTTTCTCCCAAGTCCTTGTGGTGCGCAGCAGGGGAAGCGGCATGTCAGTCTTGATGCCTCCCCCCAGTGGGTGTGTATGTGCGATACATCTCTCAGGCACAGTTGTGGGCCCAATGAGTTGTGAGGGGACCCCCACATTCCCCCTCCCCCAATACTTTGGCTTCTTCCATCCTCCGTGTCTGGGGTCTCCGATAGAAGCAGCTATACAAGTGCAAAAGATTGTTATTTATCACCCTAGACTTCCATTTCTTGGAAAACTGAAGTTTTGTACACATTGCAGAAACCGAAGATGATGTGGATATCCCAGATTGCTTACAAGGAGGAGACTGAGTTAGAGGAGGTCTCTTACCAGCTTCTTGAACAAGTCACCATTCTCTTCAGCCAGGTAGTGATGAACACACTTTTGCATGAAACTGGTTTCTTTCATTCTTTTCATCTGACTTTTCTTCTCTTCTTCCCTCTGCTTGAGGGGAGGCTTAAGAAAGTACATTTTAAGGAGGCCTTAAATACTTGTCCTGTAACTTTTTTTTTTTAAAATAGGGGTGGAATCCTAGCCCTAATGAAGCTAATGTGAGTTTTGCCTTTGATTTCAATGGGGGCAGGATTTCATGCAAAATGTTTACTTCAGTGTTAATGTTTGAGACTGGTTTTCTAATGAATTAGGCTCAGCGTCACCTGACCCTAAAGCAGATCTGTCACTATCTGCTCCCATTTTTTTCTCCTCTTAACATTTCATTTTTTCCTTCTGCTCCCTTTTTTCCCTTCTCCTCTTCCTTTTTCTTTTCTCCTTTTCTCCTCTCTCATTCTTCTCTTTTGCCTCACCAGCAGTAGAAGATGCAACATGTACTGTTTTAAGCCTTTCAGTGCAAGTTTTAATTCCTAAAGTGTGTAGGAATGTTGTACAGTAATACATTGATTTATTGTATAAACACAGACTGTTACAATAGTGAAAAAATTCATTGTAATCTGGGCAAGTTGTTTGTTTCTTTTAAAATGGATTTTGAATGCTTGAGCATCACAAGATTAAGGTAGTTTAGGCTTCTGATCTAACTGATGCCACTGTGTAGCAGGGTGGTCACCCACTCCTGCCCTGAAGGGCTGAAAAGCCAGCCCTTGGAGAGGGCTGGGGCTGTGGACTAGAAGCTGGGCTGATTGGGGAAGTATTTGTAGCTGGGCCATGCCTGTAGCTGGCCTGTAAAAGAAGGCCAGGGCAGCCAGGAGTACTTTCACTCTCTGCCTTTAGAGGGAGAAGGGCCTGGCTGCTGGGGAGCTTGAGAGAGTACCTGAGATAGAGCTGGGCTGGGGGAAGGCCAGAGGGGCTGGGGAGCTCTGGCCTGGAAACCCCCCAGGCTGCAGGCCTAGAGTAAGGCCAAATAGGTACTGGAGTTGCAGGGGGCAGCAATGGGTAGGCAGAGGCAGCAGGTCCAAAACCCTTCACGTGTGATGAATGGCTGATACACTGCAGTCTGCCCAGGGAGCGGGGCTAAGTGAGGACTGGCAGTAGCCAAGACTGAGGTGAAGTGGGGATAGTGGGTGGGAGGTTCCCCTGGGTGGGGAGACCCCGAGACTGAGGGGTTACTGCCAGAGGGACAGCACCCCAGACAAAAGCGCACTGGGTCTAGGCGGGACATGAGGACCAGTGACAAGCAGATCACTAGATGGCAGAGGGCGCTCCAAAGGCTGGTGAGCAAATTCCCAAGGATGACCAGCAGGAGGCACTACTGGGTAAGTCTGTGAACGCTTACAGAGTGATGGAGAATGTGGGCATAGGCGATCTTCCCCCGATACAAAGGGCAGAGTGAGGACAGCGGGATTATTGCCCAGGGACTAGAAGGTGGAGAAAAAGGGGATGATGGATACTGGGTACGCTGGGGTTTATTATGCGAAGACTGCAGGTGCCATCCCAGGCTGGGCCCCGGGGTCAGTGTCCCAATGGAAGGGGACAGATGACCTGCAGGGACTTCGGGAGGCCCATGAGTGACTGTGGGAGGGGCAGAGGGCCCTCCACTATCCGATGGGGCAGCTGGCTAGGGAGCAGCGGGCCCTGATAAAACTCCTTGGAGAGGGGTTCGTGAGGAACCGGGGAACATGGTGTGAGGAGCTGACTGCCAGGGCCAGGAGGTCGGTGGCAGAGTGTCAGGCTTGTGACACCTGCGGATGAATGGGGCATTTAAAATGGGACTATCCCTATTGGGTTGGAGGCAGGCTGCCGCAGCCCCGGCAGGGATTAGGAGAGGTCCCAAGCGGCTGACAACCTGTTGGGCCTGTGGGCTGAAGGGCCACATTTGGTGGGCATGCCTGGGCCCAAGTCGGAGGGTCCAGGACTGACATGGTGGAAGGGTGGGACCTGAGAGGGACTGAGGAGCTAGGGCAGCAAAGAGGCGGGGAACCCGTTGGGGCTGCCGTATCCCGGGACATATTAGGAGGCATCAGGGGAACTGAGCGGCGGTCGGAGGAGGTGCCTATAGGCCCAGGAAGGCCTGAACTGGAGAAGGCGATAGAGGCCGAGGCAGAGATGGCTGGGACCCCAAGGGAGGTCGGGATCCAGACCAGCGTGGAGCTGGTCACCAATGCGGAGATCCAGACTGAGTGGGGCCGCCAAGAGCCCAGGACCCAGGTCATGGGAGAACGAGGGGCCGTGGGGACCCAGGCCATGGTGGAGCAGAGAACAGCGGGGACCCAGACCCTGAAAGAAGAGGGCCAAGGGGACCCTGACCTACAGGCACGGCTGAAGGCCACAAAATGGGCCCTCCGGAGGGCGGAGACCCAGGTCTGGGAGATGTCCTGAGCCTGAGAGATCGCAGAGAAGAGATGCGTGAGCCTGGAGGGGCGACCATGGAGGGCTAACATCGGGGACCCTAGGCCATGAGGCCCCCCCTTCCCTCAGGAGAGGGGATTTTGAGGGGGGGGTGTAGCGGGGTGGTCACCCGCTCCTGCCCTGAAGGGTTGAAAAGCCAGCCCTTAGAGAGGGCTGGGGCTGTGGGCTAGAAGCTGGGCTTATTGGGGAAGTAGCCGCAGCTGGACCACGCTCCAAACAGGGCCCAGCTGTGGCACCCAGAGGCACCGCTGGGTGAGTCCGAACCCTTACATACTGTAAATCAGAAGGAACATAAGTGGCAGATCAGAATCGGGCCCGGGGAAGCTCATGTCCCACATTATTCCAACGATGTGAAATATTAATTTCTTCAAATATTGTGATCCACATAGAAAGACATCTGACTTTCATCGGTCATTAAAATTTAGTGTCAGAAATGTGACAAAAAGAAATATTGGATCAAGTAATCCCAGCTTCTGCAAAGAAAACTACCAGTCGGGCACTTCTGCTAATAAGGCTATTTCTAATACCTTAAAAGCATATCTACAGAGATTGCAGACGTGTTTATATTCTGATGACATATACTAGATCAAGAACTGAGTAGAATCAGGGGAGGAATGCCTCTCTCAATTGTACAGTATAGTGATTACACAGTACATCATGAAGACAGAAGTAAAACACAAATTGACAAGACTCTTGTATGATGGTGATTGTTTTAAAAGAAATAATTTTAGATTTGTAGTCTTCCCTGAAAGACTGAAGGAAGAAAACCTGGTTTATTTTGTGGTAATTATAATAAATTATTTATTGCTCTATTGGCAGTAGGGAGACAATGAAAGAGAGAACCTTTTGCCAAGAGTAAAAAAATTATGGAAAAAGCGGTTCAAATCCTCTAGTGAACACTCCATAAGATAACTCTGAGAGATGCTAGGTGGTTATTCATACTGAAAGGGAATATTACAAGAGGTAGTGAATTCCTGGAGAGAACTTTCATCCCTTATCTAGATTAAATAGTTTGGTCAGCCCATGAACCTGTAATGATGACTCTGTCAGACTGGGCTTATGGTGAAGTTCAGAAAATCTTGTGACTACAAGATGTGTGAAGATATTCTTATATTAGCCTGTGAAAAAAGAGGGTACGCTCCCTGGAAAATGGAGATTCTAAAGACGACACTTTTAGATGCTTATAAAAATATAATGAAAGACAAACTTATCAGTTTTGTCTTTGGCAGTGAAAGGGAAGGGGAAGCCGACAGACACAAATTATTAGATGAAATAAAAAAAAACTTGGCAAAACAGCAGAGAAACAGATTCTGAAAGAACCCTCAAGCAGCATACTACCTTAGAGGCCAATTAACCGTGAGTCAGTCAGGAAAGACAGAAGGAGCCCTCCTCAGGCCTAATGAAAATGTATATGAGGGGGAAATAAAGCCCCCAGATCATTGGCATATAAATTTAGAATTGTAAGAGAAACAGGCTATCTTGGCTATTAGGGATACAATGAGTGATATTTACATTTACAACAAAATATATTTGTAAGGTATTTTTGAAGTCATCTATATCAATCTGTATATCAAAACAAACAAAAAAAAACCGTGTTCCAGTTGACAAAATATATATAATGAAGCATAAATGTCCAAGCTTCCAGCTGCTCAAATCACCATTTTTAGCCATTTGAATCAGAAGAAATCAGAAATCATCTAAAAGATGCCAGTAGGGAAGAGCATTTAGCTCAGTCAGCGTTTTCTGAGAGTACCCCTAGATATTCTACCTGAAAATGTGCATTGTTCTCTAGTATATTAGATAGCAAATGGCTCCCATATTGGGGAAAATAATACATCAAACATTTGTAAACTTGACAAAGATGAAGTGGAACATGACACTTACAGATCCAATTTTCCTTAACATACTGTAAGTAAAAGGTCCTAGCTTGTAGGCTAGGGTACCTGTGACTTCAGATGGTAAACGGGCCAGACTGGCTTTCTGTAGGAGTGATGGATGACTGACAACACTGAGATTCCTGGAGGTGATCCATTTGTTCCTGTCACGAGGGTAGTCTGCATGTGGCCCTCCTTAAGTGCAGAGAAGTTTTTGACTGTATCAAATGGGATTATCTGAGAAGGCATGGTAGGATTAGGAGCAAAACTAAGGTTCTGTATAGATGCACGCTGCAGCTTGTAAATTGCAAACCAAAAGGGAGAGAGCAGATGTGTTTATTTCCAAAGATAGAGTAGGCAAGGATTAGCATCTCCTCTTCCCTCTTATTTCACTTAAAGAGTTAGGAGCAACATGGAAATACATAGCTCACATCAATTGACAAGGTTGGTAAAATTATCAAAAAGCACGTAAGTGATTTAGGAGTTTATGTCCCATTTTCAAAAGTGACTTCAGGCACTTAGGAGCCTAAAGATTTGGTCAGAGAGACTAACTGATCTTTCCATAGATCCAGTCATAACTTTACTGCTAAGATTTTTCTCAATTGGCCTTAACCCAGTGATCTTGCAAAATGCTTTCTCTCCTGCATAAAAAAGGGATGCAGGATCAGAAACCATTAATAAGACTGGCATATATGGTAAAATTTTCAAAAGTGCCTCAGTTACTTTTGAAACTGGGAGAAAGGGCTTGTCTACATTGGGAAGTTAGTGTGGCATAAGCTAAGGTGTGAATGTAAAGTGCAATAGCTATTCCCACTCCCATTCCTATGTGGACACTCTTCTGTAATGCCAGTGGCTTTTCCAAGTTTAGCTTAGGCCACTTTGGCCAAGACCATAGGCTCCTAAAGTCACTTTGATTCTTTTGAAAAAAGTTACCCTATATGCCAGTCTTATTAATGGTTTCTGATTCCTTTCTTAAACAGAAGATTAAAAAATTTGGTGCGATCATCAGGTTTGAGGTCACTTTTGTGCAAGACCTGAGGCAATGGATCTAGGAATGGAACTATGGCAATAGAAGAAATTATACAATCCTTCCTCCTTAAACAGCTATAATGTCATCAATTCCCCAAACTCTAGCCTGTGCCGCTTACAGCAGGAAAACAGAACCAGGACCGTCCAAGTCCTTCAGGCACAATTCTCTAAGTTTTCAGGCATCCCCCTTGCATGTGTCTGAAACCACACACTTCCAGGGATGAGCTCAAGTGCTATTGTGTACAGAAGTTCCCCTTGCACACCCTCTCTGAGGTGCCTAGAGGGCATGGTGTTCTGTCCCATCTAATGGTAAGGAGACCACTCAGAGAGAGTTAAATGAGTCTGCTCTACAGCCTTAGCTAACAGCCAGTTGACTTTTAGCTCATGTGGTTGAGGCTCATGCACTAAGCTCCTGAGTTCCCTGGTTCGATCCTGCCCTCCGCCAACCGGAGTCTGTCAGCATTACTCTAGCACTGACTGTAACATTCTCATTCTATCACACCTTGTGTTCTGGGAGTGCAAACCTCTGAATTCTTCAGGTGCACAAGAGTGGGTGGAAGAAAGGGACCCAGTGCCTTAATCATGCCATCCTCATTAGCTGTGCATCTAGCCTGGGCAGCAAAAGTCTGGCAATATGTTCTATTGCAGGGGTCAGCAACGTGTCCAAATTATACAGACACAAGTCTCTGTGGTAAAAATTTTGAGGTCCGTGGTAATTTCTAAAAAAATTGAATGACTGAATGACATCCCACCCCAGCCCCCAATGTCTGTCACTAAGTACAGTAATTTTGTCAAGTGTCCATCGCACTACATGGTGGTGCCAACCCCTGTTCTATTTAGCGAATGTTGTTTTACTGGTATACAAATTTCAATGAAAAAATAGAGCCCCCAAGTGAATTCTGAAAAGAAAGCGTATTCTTTTAGTATCCCTAAAGCCCTGGAGAGTCGTGCAGAAAAATAAACTTGATGCATTTCTAGTTTGTGGTTAAAACCCATCCTCTCCCATCACAAACATTTTAAATTCAGACTATTCAGCTAAAGTATTCACAGAAGCAGCTACTAATTTAGAAAATTGTACGTGGTATGGGGTTGGTAGGCCCTAAAGATTTCTTGCATTCACTGGGACCTCATCCCCAGAGTGCAGGGCTTCAGATGGGCTCAGCATGTGGTGAACTCAAGAAAAGGAATTTTAAAACATCATTTAAATAAAACTGTCATTGATAAAAACTAAGCTATAATTGGCCTAAAAATAAACACCAACATCATCTCTCAGGCCCCATTAATTTGGTTTTGCATAGTTAGGGGAAAGCCAGGCTTATGATGTGCATTTAGTGGAGCAAGTCCCCATCCGATTTGCTTGTCCTCGTTTGCAGTACTTTTGTATCTTGAAAAGGATTTTATATATTTCAATTTTAGGTTTTTATCACCAGCCTACACTGCTGCTTGTTTCACAGTTACAAAATGTCTAATTTTCTGAAGTCAAAAGCAACTTCTGCATATTTTGGGCAACTTGTCTTCTATCTGTATTTAAGTACACTCTTTTTCATGTTTAAATATATATAATTGATGCACATGAACTTTGTTACAAATATACGCTAATCATTTTTTTCACGTTTCAAGATTGGGGCTGCTCTTAGAAGTAATAGGTAAATAACAGAATAAGTTCTTAGCAGATTTTTTAAAAAATAGATATTACTTTACACAAACAGCATAACCCTCAAAATTGAAATGATGATGATTTCTACTGGGCCTGCTGTTCTCTTCCTTAGGCATGCAATATCCCTCCTTCTTCCATTCCCTTCCCAAAGAGTTTAATGTGCATTCAAGGAATGCAGGGGTGGATCCAAATATGCTAGGCCCTCCTTTTATTGAAGTCATTGGCAAAGGGTTGGGTGCTCAAATCCATATAGTGGAGTTTCTCAAATCCCTGGGAATTGTCTTTCATGAAATAAAAATAGGTGGTTGTAAAGAATGTTGAGTCAGCAATCTCTTGTAAGGGATATCTTGCCAAAATTAACTACATCTGAGCAAATGGATGTCCTCACTAAGCAAATATTTTACTGACAGTGAAAATTGACTCTTCACTTTTGACAAGAGCTTTAAGATAGTTTTTTTTTAAAAAAAAACAAACAAACCAAAAGCCCTCCGTGGTAAAATACAGCAGCTAATAGAGTTGTAAAATATTGAGCATATATGCTATCACAAAACAATCGGAACATAAAGAATATAAATGTCAACAAATTCATAATTATGTAAACACCTAAATTAGAAGTTTTAATAAATGCATTATCATTTTTTCTCTTGTTTTAAAAACTGTCATTACTGACTTATTTGGTTTGTTTTTTTTCATACTGAAAATATATATTTTTTTTCTCTTCAGATTCTAATTTCAGCACCTCATCTTTGATTCACTTAAACTTGTTGGCAGGTCCTGGTTACCATTCTTACCCAACCACTTGAATTGTTTGGGTTGGAAAGAATAATGTTGGAGGATGTAAGGAAGCATGAAGAATGGCTGATAAGCAAAGTTTTTGTTGTGCGAGGTCTTGTAGAAGGAAGAACTTGCTTCCCCCTGCATACATATAAAGAAAACCTTGATGAAACCGATGTGTAAATATGTTTTGTGTGTATGATAATTTGTACAAATTGCAGATTCACATAATAAAACAAGCATATGACAAGACTATATGTGCAAAATTCTCATTATACTAACTTTTTTTTTAAATAAACCAAAGACAGCTTTTTTAAATAAAGAAACTGTAGTTCTTTTTCCTGGATTTAGTCTCTTAATGATGCCCAAACCATGTTTCAAGATGGCAATGACGCTGCTGCTGCTATTTCAGTATAAATAGATATTAGAATTATGCTAAGAGAGTATTTTTAATATAAAGTAGTAATAAGGGGCTGATGATTTTTTTAAATTTTGGATCATGAATGCTAACCTCTTTCCTCAAAGATAAAGTTAAAATAATGTTAAACTGTTTATGATCTAGTTTTATTTTACAACTGAAATTAAAATACCTAATGGTTATAAACTATTAAAACTCAGATCAGCCCTCATTATTTTTATCTTATTCATCATCAAACTTCCTATGTGTGAGCTAGAGGAACAGGGCCCCAAATTAGGACCAATTGTTGTTTGTTCTTTATAACTTAGCCATCTAACGATTCACCTTTTTCTCATGTGGCGGTATGATAGGGGTATTTTACCTGTATGCATCCTGGATGGTGCAGGCAGAAGAGTAATTGGCTTTAGAAAGCCCCTGGGCTCGGTTCTATATGGGGAGGCCAGGGTTAACCAGTCAGACTGAAACAGCTGCAATGTATTAGCCTTATAGGAAACCCAGCTTGGGGAGAGAGTGCAAACTAGCAGCAGGGGTCTGGGAATGGCTAAGTAACTCAGTGGTAGGACTGGAGAACTGTGCTTCCCAGTGGGGTAACACCACTAACTTCAGCATAAGTTTGTTTTCCTTTAAAACGGGGGGGCCTAATCCAAAGCCCATTGAAGTGAACAGGAGTCTTTCCATCGACTAGAAGTTCTGGATCAGCCTCTGTGGTTCTTTTGAGACTGCTTTTGTTTACTAGCTTGTTTAAAAGCTTTACTTTCTCCTTGCTCTGAAGAGGAAAAGGACTGTGGGGCTTTAGGCCCATTTGAAGGCTTTAGTTCTCACTTGGTACCAAAGATAGTAAGTGAAGCAGAGGATTTGCTTTGAGGAAGAGACAACAGTCTCAGGAAGACAAGAAAGTGAGGGGAGGAAGGCTGAGATGGAGTTTCTCTCTCCTTAGCACTGAGGGACTGCTGAGACAGTTCTCTGGAACCAGGGTGGATAAAAATTGATTCTATTTTTAAAAAAATTGTTTTTGTTAAATTTTATTTTTTTTAATTTAAATGAAGTACAGGTTTATTTTTCAAAAAATAAAACTATTTCAAATTAATTTTGAAACTGAAAGCCTGTGTTGAGGCATGAACTTACCTATTAAGATCATTTAAATTAAATACAAAAATAATATTAAGCAATACAAGTTTGTTGCCAAGTTTTAAAGAAAGTCAAATCACTAAACTGGTGAAAGTCACTGGCTAAGCACCTGGAACCAGACTTGTTTTTGTTGAAGAGCTCAACCAGCATTTGACAGGAGTAGCCTCTTCTGTAGGAGCAGCGAGAATATTTTCTTCATTTCTGTTTAACTAGTTTGGGCCAATGACTAGTTCATTCAAAGTTAAGAAACCAACTGGGAGTTGAAAAAGCAGCAAAGCTTGTTTTCCTCTTCTTCTGTGAATAAAAGCTAGGTATGAAAGGGTGAAGGGCATACGGAACAGAAGCAATCAGTTCAATTTACTAACTACAGATAATATTTCCTTTGTTTAATACATCAGTTAGTTTTAAATGCACAAGGTGTTTTGATAAGGAAAAAAGCTTATGTACCCAATACTTTTAAGGTAATTTTATTTAATAAAAAATGCTTTCATGCATTTTAATTGAATTTGAATTTCCACATAAATAGAGCGTGGAAAAAAATCACACATAAAAAAGTTCATCTAGTAAATAAGAACTGTATCATTCACCATTTTCTAACAAAAATGTAAAAATTAAGAATCTGAGTAAATGTAAGTTAACCTATATAATTGCTTCAGTAAGTGTATACTTACAGTGTGTCCTCCTGGTTAGCAAAACAGAGCAGTAAATTTAGGGATTGTCTACACAAATTTTTAATCTGTAGCAAGTGTGTTGTGAATCTACCATGTACTAGCTTGCTGCAGTCCATGTGAACCCTATTGACACGCACTAACAGTTTGTTATTGCACTTTGATTTAAAGGACTAGATCAAAGCACATTAACAAACTCTTAATGTACCAGCCAATTCATACAGGTAGTTAGTTCTTGGCAGGCTAGTGCTGGGATACACATCCCAGCTTTGTTCCTGTAGGCAAACCATGAGTGTAAAGGCTATGTTTAGTTGCAAATCAACATGTTTTAATAGTTATCAGCTAATGAGACTCAACTGTTCTTCAAAAAATAACTAGAAACTACAAATGCAAATCATGATTATTTAAATCAAGGTTTCTTGCTTGCTAATTTAAAGTAATCCACCCTGCTGAGAACTGGCTACTGTTTATAGGCCATAACCGAAGCCCTGAGTCTAAACACTGAACCATTGAACAATAGTTTTCTTTTTTAAAATGTGGATCCAAAGTTTGCTGTGTGAGTTAAATTTCCTTTTTGGGGGTAAGCTGTTGTTTTTGTAACTTGGTTTATTTAATATGTGAAATATGTTAGATCCATTATATATCTATTAGAGTGAGAATTCCTGGTATACTGTTAATAATACAAACGCATTTTTCAGTTTTATGATGAAGTAATTGGAGGAATGAAATCCAAACTATTTAATAGAAAATAATGTTAAATCGTTGTTTGTTTTCATTATGAATGGTGCAAATCTGGTATTTTTGTTCCAGGTCACTTTCCATTGAAATCACCACACTATATTCTATTGTCATTATGGTAATCCAGTGGACTCATCAGATATCTGATGTTTTAAGACAAGATTCGGCACAAATGATTTTACAGGGAGAAACCTCTGTACCTACAGAAACAGAGTTTTGGCAAATCCAAAAGGAAAACGTATTTCAGGTAAAATATCACTTCAAAAGAACTTGCAGTCTGCTTTGGAACTTTCATAATAGTAAAATAATAAAGCATGAAAGGGATTAATTGGCTTGATTTGAATAGGAAATGTGCCAAATTACCAACTTGATGAGATTGATGTTTTTGGTTAAAACTAAACTAAACATACTATTGGCTCCTAGCGGCAGTAACTTTATTTTCCAGGATTATAGCATTAGTACTGTGAAGTTTCTTAATTGTTTTAGCCATGTGTGGCCAGCTCACCAGTTCTACATCACTGGGCAACTAAACAACAAAGTCTGTGTTTCATACAGTATGTCTCTCTTTGATCTTTTTATTTTTTACCCTCAAAGCACAGATGAAAATAATTGTGCAATATAAGCCCCAAACTAAAATGACTTGCACAGTTGGAATCAGGGTCCCTATTCCAAGGGGCCATCTGAGCTGAGTTAGGGCCCAATCCTGCAAACATTTACGCACAGGCATGACTTTGCTCGTGTGTGTTTGCAGGAGCAGGCCCTCGGAAAGTAGGTCCCTGAAATGTCTCATCTCTTAATGGTTCCTGTTGCTTTGCACAGGATAATTGGTTTCAGTAGTGCCTACACACTGCCAGCTTGCCCTGTATCAGCAGACACATGCTGCAGCTCTACCTGCCATGCGATATTTGGTTCTCTATATACCCCATTACATTGCATAGACCAACGAGAATAATAGTATTATGTATGTATGTTTGTATCTCAATTGCTGAGTGCAGGGCTACATGACATACAGCAAAGTGACATACAAAGTATACCCTTGTATCTGTCACTTTGCTATACTAAATATCTTTTAACATTTTTACCATAGTTATAAAATCCAAAGGTCCAGAAGATAATAGAGATCCTAAAAAGATCAAGAAGCACCTATTATCTCAATTTCAAACAGTTTATCTTAAAGGTTGGAGAAGATATGAGGCACTGATTTTTATATGTGCTCATTTGCAAAGCACACAAAGGAATTTAGAGTACATATTAAGAGTTCATATGTTTTGATGCTAAATTTTTTTAACCTTTCTCGATAATACAGTTGTCTGAATCAATTTAGAAAAATGTTTCCATCCCTATTATTCCTTTCTACATCTTTTAGCAGTTTCCGATGCTCAGAATATTGACTTGTATGTTGGCCTTAAAACGTTACATTACCTTCTTGGAAGAATCAATCTTCCCAGATATTGAAAGTCTCACTGAACCCCTTTGCCATGCCATCTGTCTGGTCTGAATCCATTCCAAATACTACTGCTTTCCTGACAGAATAGTTGTCTTGCTAAAATAGTTTTGCAATCTTTGAATTGACAAGATAAAGAAAATGCACTTTATTTCTGCTAACAAGTCGTATGTTTCTTTCATAGAGGATTTAAATACTGACATATGCCCACATAAATTTGCAGTTTATGGATCCTAAATTGCACACAAAAAATCTCTTGCTGTTCATCAGCAATTCCAAATTGTGCTTTATCTAACTGAAAAGCTGACATTCATTGATAAATAATGTTTGTATTTTCTGTCAGTATGTTACTTATTACTTTGTTTATGATCAGAGTGACTTTATTATGGTATCTGTTTGTTCTTACAGTACAGATGTTTTGAAATCTGGTTGGCTGATTAAAGAAAAGTTCCAGATTATATGCAGCCTGGTAAAAATGTTAATTAAATACAAAGACTAATGGCCACAATTTTCAAAAGTGAAGAGTAATTTTAGGAGCCCAACTTGAAACTCATTAAGGATGTTTGATATTGAGAAATGGATGATCACCTGGCATCTGGAAACTGGGGCCCTTTACAGGTGTTTTAAGTTGGGTACCCCAAATCACTGACTTTTAAAAAAAAAACTTAGCCAACATCTTGACTATTCAGTAAGAAGCCTTAGTCTTATTTAAATTGTATAAAGTAGGTCATATATCATGCTCAGTTGGTGTGCAGCATTTCCATAGATATCCAGGGGAGATGTATGAACAGAGCAAAGATAGCACTTTCTATCCCTAGAATTTACAAAGATGGGTAAATATTATCAGGCAGGTAAGTGTTATTGTTGTACTGATGGTGAAACTAGGGCAGAGAGAGTTTAATGAATAGATCAAGGTCATCCAGTGAGCCAGGGCTAGTGACATGACTAGAACTCTGGTTTCCCATTGTGGGGCCATTTCCATTGGATCATGCTGCCTGGCGATGGACAATTCAATATTCCTGCCCAGTGATTTGAAACAACTAACACAGAGATGAGATTGAACATGTCCCAAGAGAATCAGTCCCAGGTTTTACAATGAGTTCACTGTATGCTGGGACAGAAGATTGGGAGCTTAGTCAGCTCTGTGTGAGTATAGGTTTGTGGTGAAATTCACCGTGGTGACAGGGTCAGTCACAAGGCCTCTGTACCATTTACCATGCATCCGATGAAGTGAGCTGTAGCTCACGAAAGCTTATGCTCTAATAAATTTGTTAGTCTCTAAGGTGCCACAAGTACTCCTTTTCTTTGTACCATTTAAGTCTCACTTAAGCCCTGTTTTGAGGACAGAAGGCCTGACTTTCTTTTACATTAAGGCCACTTTCCACTGCTCTGGCAGTGAAAAGGTGCCTGAAAGTGTGTGCAAATGTAACTTCCACCTGTTTTAAGGCAAGTGGACTTTAGTGTAAATGAGATTCAGGCCCTGAAGTGTTACATAGATGGTGCTAATGCCTTGGGCTGGCTCTTTGCATAGAGGTGAATTTCACCCAAAATACAGATATGTTCAATGGAATTCACGGGTTAAATACTTTGCTACTGGGTCTCTGTGCCTTGATGAATTAAAGGACTCCCCGATGACATGGGATGTAGTATTCATTTTCTGTTCTTCCGCTTGAATTGCAGAAAGGCATATTTCTATCATTGGTGTCGGTTTCTGTTACAAGACAAATCTGCTGTTAGTGGTGAATATGTGAAGTTTTAAAAGCATTTTACAGTTTTCTGAAGTTTACTCATTTTCTAATGGTGCTGTGTTGATACAGTATCCACAAGATTATTTTTAAATGAGTGGCATTCAGTGTAACTTGATGGAGTACTGTCTGGATTCTATTTGATGGAGTCCTGATATTGCTTTACTGTATTTTCTTAACAAAATAGACATTCAACACCTTATGGTACAGGGGATTGTATTACAGCCAATGCTGATTACCAGATGATATTTGTTACTCTGAAAAGCTATTTGGGGGGGGGGGGAAAGATTGTTGTTTTTTTTTATATGAACTTGAATATAGTCTCCTGCAAATTCCACAAAGGGAAATTGGCAGAAGTAACAAGTATGAAAATGAGGAGGAGAGTCTGTTTTTGCTCCTTATGCACACTCTGCCAAACTCTGTCCGCAGGCCTCAGAGCAGATTTGTTGCAGGGTAATGTTTTGTTTTTACGGTGAAACAGATGTATGTTGCCTGACCCTGGTTCCCAGATACTATATGTATTCTGTATGAACAAAATAGGATCAATCCTTCTCTAGCTAAACTCAGTGAGAGATTTGCCATTGACTTCTATAAGAAGAAAATCAGGCCTTGTATTTATAAGATAATCTACTTTATCGTGCTGATATGATCTAAAAGCACAGATCACTGAAGTCTGTGTATTGACAAATGGTTGAGATGGAGTGGAGTAGTGATTTTTGAATATATTGTTTTAAGGGGTAGTCAGTAGTGTTTTTACGCAGTCCTGATCCTTATTCTTCATGGGTTTACAAATCACGTGATTACAAAAAAATTGCTTACATGGGAAATTTAGCTGAAAAGGGGTTTCAACCAAATAAGTATTTTAATTTTTATTATTTTTTATTATATATTTTAATTTTTGCAAAAGGGAGCGGATAATTTTTTTGGGGGGCGAGATAGTGATGTAGCAAATTATGGACTTGTGACAAATGCAGACATTTACCAGCGTTAGATGCTTTTCTAAGATCCTAAATGTAATGGAATTTGACAAGTGATTAATCCATAACATGGTGTACTTGTTGTATTACTGCTATGGTAGTGCTTGGAGACCCTGATCTGTACTGGGGCTCTGTTGTCAGAGGCCTTAAAAAAAATTCCTATTTATTTTTGGAAAAAGAATTCCAAGCGGGGAAGAAGTCCATGTGCCCTTGGGATTTTTGTATGGATTTTTATTGCTGAAGATGCAGCCTGAATCAATGTGCTTGAGAAGTAGGGAGTACTGTGTGTGGAACTAAATCCTCACCCTCAGGTTGTGTAGTGGTGGTAGACCTGCTACTATTATTACTGCCTCAGGGTAATAGTCCTGCATCCATCCCCGGATGGGGAAATTCAGCATGGTTCAATTGTTCATTATCCCCACTTCCAAAACACCCCTTCACTGCAATAGTTGAAGGTCCATGGAGCAGTGTTTTGCAGCAAGCAGGCTGTGGCGCATCCCCACCCTCCTGCATTCCAAATCCCTCCTCTTCAGCAGAATTTTGTTACCTAGTCAGCTGGGTGCACCGCTGAGGCAGGGCCACTAGGAGCTCAGTCATGCCCTCTAATACCGAGTGTAAACCTGTACTTTGGGCCCGATCGTGGAAACACATATGAACATACTTTAAGCATGTGAGTAGCCCCACTGAAGTCAACAGGACTGCTCACCATGCATAAAGTCCAACTTGGGTACATGCTAAGAGGATCAGGATTTTCTTTTTAAAATTAGCTGTGCTTATACTTGGTTTGGGTTCCAAAGAATTCTTAAAGAGAAACGTCTCTCACAGCTGGAGCCACTGCTGTGTATCATCTGAAAAGCCAGGGCAGCACAGCAAGTCAGTGCTGCTGACATCTGTGAAAATTTCATACTTACACAAGCAGATACTTGCAAGGACAGAATTTGGCCGTAATACTCTTCCATACTTTTGTTCTCCCTTCCCTTGCCTTTTTTGTTTCTTTAACTGTCTTTGGTAAAATAACATTTGAAACCACAAATTAAATGAAATTGTAAACAACAGGAGGGGGCAGGCTTAAACTGACAAAAGGTAGGGAAATCAGATTTGCTCTAAGTCTGAAACTCTGTTTTTAACTCACGGTACATGCCAGAAATGCAGCACATATTGCATGTAAAATTACCTAGAGTTAATGATCCCTGGTGCACCGTGGCACAATGGAGAAAACAACAGAGATTCAGATTGTTACCCTCAGTTTTCTGGCATAAATTAGTTTTAAGCCAGACCTCCCGTACTGGTTTATGTTTTACAATTGAAAGATATTAAAAAATAGGATTTCTATCAATTGCTATTATGTTAATACAAAAATTTATTTTTGCTCTGGAAAGAATTACAATGATGTAAAATGATCACTGTAGCACAAAGAAGAAATATACAGTGATGTAATTGCAATATTTCCTACAATAATCAAAATAAAATATTATAGTGACACATGGCTACAAACAGCTAAAGATGTTTCTGATACAATGCTTTGCATTGATCACCGTAACAGGGTGGCTGGCCTGTGGGCTGGAGAGCCTGGGGCTAAGCCATCCCAGATTACAGGATGAGCAACACCTGGACTGAATCAGGTGATGCAGGGTAAAAAGAGCAGGCAGCTGCAGTAAAGGGGGAGGGTTGCCAGGTGTCCAGTTTTTAGCCGAACACCTGGTTGAAAAGGGACTCTCACCAACCTGGTGAAAATGAGTGAGCGAGTAAGTGAGGGTAGGGGAGAGCAAGCGATGGGGGGGATGGAATGGTGGGGCCTCAGAAGGGGCTAGGCAAAAGCTGGAGAAAGCTCTTCAGGCAGGGAGGCTTGGGGGGTGGGGGACCCTGTCCAAGCATGGAGAGAGACTACAAAGGTTGAACTTGAAAGGCCTATGGAGAAGGACAAACTCCAGGTGGAAGTTAACTGGGAAGCAGGTTGGCAGACCCTCAGGAAGGAGGGGCTGAGTCCAGTGGGAACTGGGGTAAAGAGTGTGAAAGTTTTGGACTCCTGGAGGAGTGAGAGTGTGAACTAGGGATTGTGGGGGGGCAGTGTGTCCCCAGTGGCCTAAATAAATGGGACCCTTTGAGGGGAGTGTTTGAACTACTTTTGAATTGAGAGTTCTTAGAAGGCCCTGAGGAGGGGAGAAGGAAAATGGAGGCAGGGTGCTAATAGAACAGTGGATTGGTTTTCAATCTTTTTTCATTTGTGGACCCCTAAAAATTTCAAATGGAGGTGTGGACCCCTTTGGAAATCTTAGATGTAGTCTGCAAACCCCCAGGGGTCCATGGGCCACAGGTTGAAAACCACTGCTGTAGCGCAACCTTTGGCTACAAGTGGGGCCAGGGTGGGGAGGCGGACTGCACTGCTACAATCACCCTTTTTAAGTGAGCGTCTGTGTGCTTTATAGACATTAATTAGATAATTAATCACAAAACTCTTTTAAGATAGGCTAAAGCATATTATACCTATTTTACAATGGGGTAAATTGATGCACATGGAAATCAAGTGATTTCCCTAATCTCTCTCTCTCAGTTGTGGGGGAGGTAGAACCCAGGAATTTCTAGCCTTGAAAAGCCACTACACATTGCTACCTCACAGCCATTAAAACTTGGACACATTTCTAGTTAGTTTTTCTGTTATGATTTTTTTGTATATTGCATGCACTTCTAGGACAAAATATTAATGATCTTAGTTATTGTGCATCAAGCTCTGATGCACAAAACATTTTTGTTTTATCTTACCATAATATAATCACAAACATGACACTACTCAGCCATCTGATTAAGTGATGTAGTATCTTTTAATTATGTTATGTTAAAAGTAAGATTTCAAAATATGGCCTTAGAAATAATTAAATGTTGCTTTGTTGAAACAGAAATTAGAAACATAAAAGCCTGAGGAGATTTTCAAAGCGGATCAAGAAGAAGGAATGGAAAAATCACAGTGAACAATACATATGTTCAGAAGCTTTAAGAAGACTTTCTTTGTTTATAAGGAGATCAAAACATGGAGAAGATATAAAGCTATGGGACTTTCCCCCTCAGCTGCTTACTTCTATGACAAAATCCTTGAAGAGGTGTTGCACATCAAGGTAGCATCTTAATTCTGAAGACTAATTTATAGCTAAACAATTGAATAGGACACTCAATTTAATTTTGTTCTTATTTTTACAAAAGTAAAATGGCAGTGAACGAGGAGCACAGTACAGCCTCAGTCACCTGCATTGTGATAGGGGACAAATATGTTCAGATAACCAAGATTTTTTTGAAATTGGGGGGTGTTTTTACTATAATTAACTGAAGCTGTAGGGATGTAATTTATTTCTGTGAATGGGCTGTTTTAAGATAGTTGAAAATGGATAATCAAAGTTGTGCTGTTATCAGACTGGCTTCTAGCAATCTGTTTTTAAGAGCAGCTTCAGTTCATGCCACCTTGGTTTCAAAGATGCTCTTAAGGGTTTGAAGACTACCCCGTTTCAGCAAAGCATTTAAGCATGTGCTTAACTATAAGCAGGTAAGTAGTCCCAAGTCAATCTAGACTGGAAGTCTATTGAGTTTTATGGGACTACTCATCTGCTTACTGTTGGGCACATGCTTAAGTGTTTTGGATCGGAGCCTGTGTGCTGGAAATGAACAAGTAGTTGAATGGTTCAGGATTGTAAATGAGAATTTTATTTGCATTTAAAATCATTTAAAGCATTTTAAAATGAAATGTATCTATTGAATAGATATCCTTGGGAAATAAGAGCAGATACATGCAAATGTAAATAGAAAACCTAAAGAAGAGACAAACTCTGGTCACAGTATTTTTAATTTTGGTGGGGATATTAGATTAAAATTCTTGGATCTGAATCCATCATTAGTCCACAATTCCATGGCAGATCCAAGACTGGATGGGCTTGTTTTCTGGTTCTGGTTTGGATGTGGCTGTAATCTTCCTAGAATATCTGATTTTGTGATACTTCCACCAGATCTTGGCACTACTGAATGAACTCTGAATAAATGAAACCTGAACTCTGGCTCCAGTACATCTGCAAAGCTACACCCCAAATCCTAGTCTGAAACCAGCCTTTCTGAGCATTAGCTTCATAGTTTATCTTTAATGAAACCAGATAAACTAGAGGTTCATGCACGTGGTTGTTTCTACTGGCTGAGCTCATTGCACATTCCATTCCCCCCGTTGCCCCGCAAGCTCCTTGCTTTCTTCCATTCCCTTGCAGGCTGCCTTTTGCCACCTTCCCATCCCTTTCTATTTCTGGTACTACCTGCAACTTCCCCACGATGGCAGGGGCTCAGTGTAACCCCATACACCACATGGCAGGGAGTTCTGTGCCCCCCCACCATTGTCTCCCATTATTCCTCCTTGTGCCAGGCATTCTGTGTGCCCTCCATTCCTCTTCCCAGTCAGGAGTGAAGACTTGCAGGTGTGCCTATGTGCACAGCTGAGCCATAGTAGGGCTGCCTTATTGACCACTTTGCCTGATTGGCTAAGGAAGTCAGCAAGCCTGCTCTTAAGTCCAGCAGTGACCACTGATCTCTGGCTGCTCAGAGCACATGCCTGCAGCTGCGAACTCTCCTCTGTTTACCTTGCTTTAGTCTGGATCCTGTGCTGCTCCCCTGCTTGGTTCCTGACTCTGGCTTGGACCTTCAGTGCTGTTCCTGGCATCTGACTCCATCTCTGACCACTAGGCCTAACTGCCCAGTCCTGGTTTGTGGCAATTCCCTATCATACTAGGGTCCCCCATTCTCTCCCCCAGCCAGAGGCTCAGTGTGCCTCCTTCCCCCATACTCCGCATTTTCTTCCCCCCCATCATCATTCAGAGGGCTTGTCCCCATGTTGAATTAGTGCACGGCAAGCTAGGGGGTGACTCTACAGCGTACCAGCTTGCTTCTCACTAACTCGCCATGTAGACAAGCCTTTATTTCTTTTCTGTCTGGGAGGTAAATCTTCAGGGTGTCAACATATTTAAATTGTATTGGGACCATGGGCAGAGCTGATGTGGTGGTGTGCATGTGATTTGCTGAAAGGTGTAAGGGCTGCTATCAACTGGTTCTTTGATCTATCCACAACTACAGTGGTGGTTGAAACTGCTGGGTCTGCTAGCCGGATGCGAAGGGCTCTATGTTGGTATTCCCCCACCCCACCAATTTTTCCCTTCCCGTGCTCACCAAAATCAATAAGGTTCTGCTCATTACTGCCTAGAACACGCCCTGAAATTTTGGAATTGATTGCATGCAGCATTCAAGTTATTGCATTCCATACAAACAGAGAAATGCAGTCGAGTGTAGGGCCTCACTTTGCTCAGCCAATGAAGGTGTTGTACACTAAATATCTTTCAAGTCGATTTTAATATAAGATTTCTATAGCGGACTTTGCTTCTGTGTTAGCATCTCAGCAACTGAACGTTGACACTTGTAGAATCTATAACATACATCCCATAAAAAAGGACATCACTTTCACCTTATAAGAGTCAGAGGAAAAAAACCTCGAAATTGTTTTTTTTTTATGCCATGATTAGAACTAGTAGATTGTTTTCAGTAAAAAAGTGATTTCAGTGGAAAATGGCTATTTTGTAGAAATGGATGGATTCCTGTTTTCAATTAATTTTTTTGGTCACTTTTTGGGGGGGAGGGGACCACTGAAAACTGCAAAATTTTGGATGCTTAGGTGAAATTTTTGGTATCTAAAAAGTATTTTTTTCTTTCATTTCAGTTTTTGGTTGTCAAAAACAGAATAAACAAAAACACTGCTTTTCACTGAAAACTGAAATTTTGATGAACACAAAAATTGTTTATTTTCACTGAAGTTTTTTTTTTTTTTTTTTTTTTTTACAAGGAGCAATAAATCGTTTCCTGACCCATTATAACCATGATATTTGACATTGCTTTTAATTATATATAAGAATTTAGCACTTGGTGCATACATAAGTAGGAATAAATAACAGTATGGAAGTGCAGTTAAGTTCCAGAAGTCTCTGGATATTAATGAAGAGTGTGTGTGTGTGTGTGTGTGTGTGTGTGTGTGTGTGTGTGTGTGTGTGTAAAGTTATGGAACCCTTGGTGAAATTCTGGTTTTATTAAAGTTAGAAGGGGTTCTGCCATTAATTTCAATATGGTCAGGATTTTATCCCTCGATTCCAAGGCAGCCAAGACAAAACTCTAGCCTCAGTTATGAAATTGAGCAAATTATTCATAAATAATAAACCTGAAAACCCTGGCCTGACTCCCAGTATTTACAGTAAATTGTAACTTGTGTAGTAAGCTCAACTCAAGGGTAGAAGAATTGAGAACTTTGGTGGTAAATGGGTGAAATTCTATGGCCTGTGTTATATATATAATGTAGTAGTCTTTTCTGGCCTTAAAATTTATTAAACTTGGCTTTTGTAAGATCAGTTAGTATATAGAAATAGAGAATCATTGATTCAAACTCTTTCTGTTTAAAGGAGCCCATTGACTTTCTCAAGTTAGAGAAAACAGGTTTGGGGGGGCTGACGGGAAAGATTCTCCATGAAGAAATCACTGCATGAATCAAGAATTTCATGAAAGCTTGGAGGGCAGCAGTCAGGGCTGGATTAATCTTTTGTGGGTCTGGCACCAAACATATTTGTGGCCCCCCTTGGAGGCAATGGTGCATGGCACGGGGAGGTCAGTCCCTAGACCAAGGGGCCAGCCAGAGGTAATGGGCATGGCATGGCAGGGGTGGTCCTGCTCCTACCAGACCAGTGCAAGGTCACTATTTACAAACCAGCAGTTGCCAGACACACAATGGCCCACCTAGCCCTGTGCTGCCAGCATGCCCGTTCCCCTTGGGGGTGGGCCCATGCCATACCAGATAGCTCTCCCCCTCCCCCCCTGCCCAACATCCTCTCCTCAACTCCCTATGGCCAGAGCCCCCCGGACTCACTATGCCCAGTGTGCCCCCTCCAAATGCACAGCTTCCTGCATAACACCAGCCCTGCCCAGTGCCTCCCGTGCACAGCCCCCCCACAGAACCCCCACTCCCTAGTGCCCCAACACACATTTTCCCTCCCACCTCACAGCCCACAACCCAGAGGCCCACTGCCTCATGCCCTGCCTCCCGGCCGCACTCACCTGCTCTGATTTGGGCTGAGACGGCAGCGCAGCCAAGGCTGGTCCTGAGGTGGGGAATCGCTCTGGCCCCTTGGGCGTGACACAATCAGCCAGGGCCTGCCCTGGTTGGGCTCCCTCAAGACACACTTGCGTGGAGGGGCCCAGCCAAGCCCCCCACACTGTTCTCCCCACTCCCCACCTGGCTGAAGCTGGCCAGGCTTCTGCACCAGTCCCCAGCAGCTCAGCTCCAGGGAGACAGATGGGGCCCCACATGTGGTGGGAAGCAGAGACTGCCTGGAGCTGGAGGTGCATTGGGGTCCAGCCAGGTGACAGAGAGGAGCAGGGGGTGCAGCCAGGTGGCAGAGAGAGTGAGTGGTGTGCGGGGAGAGCCAGTAGGGTCTCGGGACGCAGTGCAAGCAGAGCAGGCCGGGGCCCCTTATGAGCATGGGCCCGGCTCCATTGGCCTCACTGGCGCCATTGTAAACCCGTCACTGGAGCAGCACAAGTACAGCAGTCTGGTCCGGTACACTGTACCAGCAAGATATTTATAGCCGGTGCAGCATACTGGAAAGACACAAGAGGAGCAGACCGGCTCCACTCCTTGCCCGTCCACGGAGCTGCGTCTCCTCCGTCTGTACAGCAGCCCCACTGGAGGAGCTGCTGGCGTCCTGAGAGACTCCTGGGAACCGCAGCGGGGAAAGGAGCAGAATGCCAGCAGCTCCTCTGGCGCAGCTATACCAGCCCTGCCCCCACAGTCCTGTCCTCTGGTGGGGCTGCTGCTGTGTAGATGGAGGAAGCTCTGTGGAAGGTCAGGAGGTGGGGCTGGGGGTGGTAGAACTGCACCGGAGGAGCTGCAGTTCCAAAGTCTCCGGTGCAGCAGGAGGAGGACAGTGGCCCCCACACCCAGGTAACGTGGGATGGATCATGAGGAGGGGATGGGGAGAGTGTGGGGGGCCCGGGCTGGAGGCAGGGAAGAGTCACATGGAGGGTCACCTGTCCTGCCCCCCCCTTAGCCGCTCCCCCGCCCACACTGGTAAGAAATGGATTCTACTTGCACCACTGTTGGAGGATCATGCAAGAAAGTAAATACAACTCACTGCATTACAGCAATATGGTAAATACACACGTGCAGTACTTCAGGATGCTGCTTTTTGTATTAGCATTGTACTAATCTATCATAATTTAATTATATTTACTTTAGATACCCCTTTGTGCTCCCAGCTTGCTTTGCAAACATTAATTAAGGTTCTTTGAGATAGGTAAAATTATTAAGAAAGATTAAGATTTCAGAAAATCTGAAACAGATATCCAAGACCAACAGAACAAGTCCGTCATTGCCACAGGTGGGATTAGAACTCAGGAGTTCCTAGCTTCCAGCTTATGCTCAGAAGACTAGGTCCTGGCCTTCTCTATAGTAAAGACTCTTTCATCTCTTAGGACTAATTATGCATTTATGATTTACCTCATTTCTTTACCTCACAAGGGTGTTGAGAATTAAGAGGGCCCCTCTAACTTCCAATGAATTCACACTGGCAAAACTCACATAGACTTCAATGGGAGTCCGACCAGGGCTGATTTTTGTAAAACACTTTGGGATTCTCGGATGAAAGGCCCTATATCAGAGTGAATTGCTGCAATTGGATAATCTCTGTGCATTGGGGTGAAAACATAACTCAAAGTATATATATACTTTAACCTCTTGATGCCAGGATTTGGATTTTCTCAGCTTGCAATCTGTTGCAGATAGAAAATGAGTCTGGGCACAGGGAGTTGAAAACTTTCCACTTTGCAGGTGTAACATTTCCTGCTGCTTTTGTTATACACCCATCTAAAATTGTAAAAGGTTAAATACAATTTGCCATTGGCAATAGACACTGTCAACAATACAGGGAATATTGACATGAAAGAATAAGCTGCTGTACCCGAGCACTTTTTAGATATTTTATTATTTTTATTCTGACAAATTCAAGGGTGTGGGTTGGCAGATAAACAAGAAGCCAAATAATTTGGTCTCATAGCTGGCAGTATTTCATGCCTCTGAATTAGAGCGATGAGAAGAGGGTTACATCTTACAACCTCCCTCTTCACCATTGAAGTAATTGCATTAGAGCAGTCTTATTTAGAAGGAAGGTAAAATAGCAAAATATTTGCTTAAAGTAAGGCTGTTCCTCTAGGAGGAAGCCAGTACAGATTTCTGGGCATTTTCAACTTTCTCTAACGTCCTAGCTGGCAACCTTGTTTGTGAAATTGACTAGGTGTGGTATTAAGTTTGATGGCACTACAATAATACACATAGTAATAATAATAGCACGCAGGTGCATGTTCCAGAAGTAAGAAAAGCATAATACGACTTCATTGTATCCAATATAATACTAGCACATCTGCTTTTTCCCCAAGAGCACATTTTGTGATACCAGTTTACACCTAAAAACAAGAACCCTTAGTCATAACCCTTTATTGTAAGAGTCCAAACTTTTCAATATGGAGTTCTGTGTAGGCAAATTGTCAGGATTCCAAGGGACACACTGAATTTTCATATGTATTTGCATATTGCTTTTATCACAGATTCATGCACAGTAGCATATTATTTGTTTGTACTTAGGTATTTACTGAGCGATGAAAGGAAATTAGTTTTTCACCAGCAACAAAAACCTGCAGTTAATTTCCTTCGCGCCGCCTTTCATTTACAGGAACGGGTTTTTAGGATTCTGTGGGACACAGTTAGCCCTCAGACTTTAAGCGTTCCTGGACAACTGTGCCAATACTCATGCTCCTTTTATACTTGTATAGTTAGTAAAATAATCCAGAATCAATTTAGAAAGAGAAATTTCCATCTTTTGTACCAAGAGCAGTTTGAACGTACTCTAGTTTACTAGTTATTGACATAATTGACTCTAGTCCATTTCGGTTCACTTATTCTGTAGATTTTTATCTATGTAGCCTGTAACAACTCCTATGAAGCTGTCACACAATCTGTTGTATCAAAACTTACTTACAGGCACTGTCGTTCAGGGATCATTGAAATGATAGATTGTTATGGTCTTTCCTAGTAATGTGTGCTTAGGGAGTCCTTCATTTACATGATACACTTATGCAGTTTTTGGTGAAAAGTAGTTATTAATCCTGCACAGAAGACACATTTTCAATTTAGATAAGACTTGCTATTTTAAACAAAATGTCTAAAAGGTAATTTATCCATCTCAGGGTGGTAGTATGCAGTACAGAGTTCACCCTTAAAAACTTGCCAATTGTTTTAACACCTTAGATAATTAAGTACCTTTACCTCAGTATTTGCAGTATTGAGAGTACTTCATATAAGATTAGACTGTGGAGCTGCCCTGAGTCAGGGTCAGCTGCCTCAGAAGCAGACCAGCACTGAATAGTGTTAGAGTTGCAGTTTAGTCCTTGCTTCCCCCATGTGCTAGTGTGGAGAAGTAAGCTGTGACAGCTCCATGTTGAGTGCAGATCACTGCCCCTTCTGTACCAGCTTAGTCAGCTCACTTTTGTGGGAATCCTCTCCTATCCCAAGCCCATGCAAGAAAGTAAGGGGTGTCTTCTAAGCCCCTTTGCATCCCTATTTGGAACGATAACACATCTTATTATGAGTAATAAGTATAAGACTATCCGCAGACAGTGCTACTCCATGGGATCAGTCAATAATATTTTCAATTAACTCCCTCTCCTAGGGTATATTGGTTACAACTATGCATAGGTGGTGGGGGTGCTGGTTTGAAGTAGTTTTCATTATATACAGGTTTTACAGTTTGGTTCAATGGCTCTTACCACCCCCATTATACAAATTGTTCCGGCACTCCTGCAACTATGCAGTGCTGGTTATAGAGCTCAGTTCTGTGGGGGCATTGAGGTTCCTTTACATCCATTGCAGTCTATGACAGCTGAGAGTGCTTGGCACCTTGGACTTTGGTCCATAGTGTTTTTTCACTAAGTCATTAGTAAAAAGGAAACTGGGGGCCTGATTTTGCAAACCTCTTCTCGCCTGAGTACGCCTTTCTCAAGCAGATAGTCCTCTTGGCTTTAATGAGACTGCTAACTGAGTCAGCACCAGTGTGATTAAGTTGCTGTAGTGTCAGGGCCTTCAGGGAGAAACCTAGAGTAGTAAATTATCAGCCTGATCCAGCAAACTGTCATCTCTGTCTCATTGCCTCTAATGGGACTACTCATGAGTATAGCATATTTGTCCAAGTAGTAATTGTAGGATTGGGCCATATAACTATATGTAATTGTTGCCCCAAAACAAAGATCTTTACTAATTTGTTTACTAGACATAGCATCTTCCACTTACCCACAATGTCTTAACCTTATGTTAACAATGGTGCCTTAACTTTTCCAGAACTATTTTGTTTTAATTTCTTACCAAAAAATTAGGTTTTCTTTTTGTAATTTAAATATGGCCAAGGATGACATTTTCTTCTAAAATTGCAATTGAAATTCATAGACAGAGATCTTAGATGCCAGTCTTTTTGCTAGACTCGGAGTGAATTTGCATCTCAAATTTCAAACCCAATTTAAGGTAGTTGGATTGGTAAATAGCCAGGGACCAATGAGGAGAGGGACAGACTCTAGAATTTTGGGCAAGCAGCTACAACTTATTTATCTGTAACTCAGACAGGATAACTCTTGGAAGGCAGCTTGTCCTGACTGCAGAAGGGAAGGAGGAGAGTGGATGCTGCCCAAATCATCCCTGTCCTTCCTCAGTAGAGGCTTGAATCCATAGCCTCTCAAATTCTTGGGGAATAACTAATCCACCTTAACATTGGCTCAGGCAAGCCCACTTACTCTGGGATCTTCCAGGCTTGCAACCTGGTTAGGCTGCTAGCCAGAAAACATCACTGAGCCCTGTGAAAGTGATTTTGGATCTCTGACTCCAATCTCCTCCTCCCATTTGGTGACCACAGTCCTTACTCTCTTGTCCTTTGACCCATGTGTCACCTGTTACCTGCCATCCCTGAAGAAGGGAAAGTCTAAAGCTGCATTGCCAGGATCCATCATTGAAATCCTGTGACGTGATAAATACGTAACGATGCCTGGGATCCGCACCAAATCTTTACCCGGACACAGACCTAAGGACTGACCAGATCCATGCATAAAGTCAGAGCCATGAAGCCAGGCAACTAAACAGACAGAGGATTCAGATAAGTTAACCTTTAGCACATGCACCAAAACTCATCTTGGGAGAGGAGGGCCCTTTGGGAAGGCAGTGTAATGAGAGATACAGGATGTATGTGTGGGTAGCTGCTATTTTTATTAGCTTAGCTAACAGTATTATATGGAGTGATGTTGTAGCTATGTTGGTCCCAGGATATTAGAGACACAAGGTGGGGAAGGTAATATCTTTTATTGGACCAACTTCTGTTGGTGAGAGAGACTAGCTTTGAGCTGATGCAGAGCTCTTCCTCAGGTCTGATATTACCTCATTCACCTTTCTGGACACTACAGTGCTAATAAGCGATGGTCACATAAACACCACCCTATATCGGAAGCCTACTGACCGCTATTCTTACATACATGCCTCCAGCTTTCATCTAGACCACACCACACGATCCATTGTCTACAGCCAAGCTCTACGATACAACCGCATTTGCTCCAACCCCTCAGATAGAGACAAACACCTACAAGATCTCTATCAAGCATTCTTACAACTACAGTACCCACCTGCTGAAGTGAAGAAACAGATTGATAGAGCCAGAAGAGTACCCAGAAGTCACCTACTACAGGACAGGCCCAACAAAGAAAATAACAGAACGCCACTAGCCCTCACCTTCAGCCCCCAACTAAAACCTCTCCAACACATCATCAAGGATCTACAACTTATCCTGAAGGATGACCCATCACTCTCACAGATCTTGGGAGACGGGCCAATCCTTGCTTACAGACAGCCCCCTAACCTGAAGCAAATACTCACCAGCAACCACACACCACACAACAGAACCACTAACCCAGGAACCTATCCTTGCAACAAAGCCCGTTACCAACTGTGTCCACATATCTATTCAGGGGACACCATCATAGGGCCTAATCACATCAGCCACACTATCAGAGGCTCGTTCACCTGCACATCTACCAATGTGATATGTGCCAGCAATGCCCCTCTGCCATGTACATTGGTCAAACTGGACAGTCTCTACGTAAAAGAATAAATGGACACAAATCGGACGTCAAGAATTGTAACATTCAAAAACCAGTCGGAGAACACTTCATTCTCTCTGGTCATTCAATTACAGACCTGAGTGGCTATTCTTCAACAAAAAAAACGTCAAAAACAGACTCCAGCGAAAGACTGCTGAATTGGAATTAATTTGCAAACTGGATACAATTAACGTAGGCTTGAATAGAGACTGGGAGTGGATGGGTCATTACACAAAGTAAAACTATTTCCTCATGTTTATTCTCCCCCACCCCCACTGTTCCTCAGATGTTCTTGTCAACTGTTGGAAATGGCCCACCTTGATTATCACTACAAAAGGTTCCCCCCAGTAACACCCATTGTTTCATGTTCTCTATGTATATAAATCTCCACGCTGTATTTTCCACTGAATGCATCCGATGAAGTGAGTTGTAGCTCACAAAAGCTTATGCTCAAATAAATTTGTTAGTCTCTAAGGTGCCACAGGTACTCCTTTTCATTCACTTTCTGTCTCTGATAGTATTATGGCAGCCTACAGCACATTTGTTTTGAGCAATCTTTAGATTCATGTATGATTTTCTATAGTTTGTTTGCATAAAAGCACCTAGAACTACAGAGAGGCGCTTCAAAGACATAAAGCAAATGGATGGTATCAGTCAATTTTAGTGAATTTATTAAGCCTATCTTGCAGTCTTTATTTGCATGAGTAATTCTTATTCACACAAACAGTCCTATTGATTTCAGTGGGACGATTTGCATGAGGAAGTGTTATGGGAGTATAAGTTTCAGAATTGGCTCATATATTTAAAACTGGTGTATACAGCAACAGAGCATGCAGTAATTTGGTTACACCTTTAAGTGTGATCTGAAATTAAAAAGTTTTATTTTGGAGCTGTTGCTCTTAGTAGAAAGTATTGATATTTGTAAATGAATTGTGAGATAGAACGTCCAATGTATCGTCATGCAGGAATTCCTCTCTGACTGTGAGATGTACTCAGCAGAAGAATGACTTTGCTCACCACTCTGGAACAATATTAAATTGTTCATTTCAAGAGTCAAAGGGACTGGAATCTGCTTTTTAAGGTAAAATATGTAATTAATTTTCTTTCTCAATGTTCAACTTTCTGTAGTTTGAGGTGCCTAAACTGAGAAACATTTCAAATATTTGAGTATGTGATATGATTAATTTGTATTTTAATTGTACTTTGATCTAGCATAATTGACTTCAGTGGGACTACTTGAGCGTAAGGCCCCAATCCTGAAAACTGCTCCATGGGCACAGGCTTCCAATAAAGGCTTCACCTCCATGGAACAGTTTGCAGGAATGGGAGCTAAAATACTACTCCGTGTGAGGAAAGGTGGCAGAATGATAGTAAATCTGTCTTCTGCCAACCTAATTTCCATGCCTACAGCTTTGGAAACGTTAGGGTTTTTTCCGCTTTGTACATATGATGCTGGAATTTCTTCTTTGCACTTGGTTCACTTTCAGTTTTAAGCATTCAGATAATTGAATATAAAATCAGGGGAAATGCATTATTTCAGAGGATATTCTGTTTTTCGATCCACAGGCTATTGGTTATGCATAAAAGCTCTCGGCGTTTAAGATGGTAGAATGTTCTCATGTGAGTGTCCTCTAAGACCAGAAAAATTGCAAAGCATGAAAAGAAATTCTGAAAAATACAAACAGACAAATGAAGTGTCCCTCCCAAAAAAACAAAACTTATGCTAGCAGTTGAAAAATGTTCTGCATCAGAGCTGTATAGTAGCAATAATGCAAGATAGCATAATACATATCAGTCAGGAGAAGTGCATTTTGGATGAAACTCGCTCCTGTTTACTTCAAGGGACATTGACTTCAATTAGATCCTGTTTGAGTAAGGTGTGGGTGCAAAGAGAGGGCGAGATCATGCTATTTGCATACAGCCCATAATAAGGAACAGTGCATAGACACCCCACCCCCGGGGGAACACACAGAGGTGTTGTGCCTCAAGAGGCACAATTCCTTCTTGGGCATCTGTGTGCTCTACCCAATGTCTTTATGGAGAGCAGCATTCTCTCCTTCATGGCAGGCAGCTTTCCAGGTCAGCACATAGAAGGTGAAACTGTGGCTCTGCCTAATCTCTGCTCCTGCCTACTCAATTGCCCCTGGGGATGAAACATCAGGGCTGCAATTTTACCACATCAGGGGATAAATCTTTACTAGTTCCTATTTCCCTGTGCAGTTGCATAAGGGCTAGTCATAGTCTTGTCCTAAATGAGGCCCTAAGGGCACTCAATATGGGATTTCATGTTAGGAATATTCAGTAACCACCTGACTTGACCTGAAAAACAAATGAGGTAACTAGCTAAACACCATTGTTTTCAGTTCTAGTGGCATTCACAAATCCATAGTAAAAGGGTAGCTGTGTGGAATGAACAACAGACACTAAAAATCACTAGGTTTGGAGACACTACTTTTGGATTCAAACCAGGCTAATTTGTGGCTTAAAACCACTGCTGGGAGAAAGCAGATTGCTTAGCTGACTAAGTACACCAATTAATTGTAGTCCTGATTGGGGGGAAAAAAATTGAACAGAATTAAGATATTGAAACACTTATGGAAAATTATGGAAATAATGTCTGACACTTGGGAGTAAAAATGGGAATTTTATCTTGAATGAATTAATGACAGTCTGGCAGAGTTAGATAATAATCTTAGCTTCATTATTAATTTCTGTTAGAATTAAAATTGATACGTTTTGAAATTGATATAGCCAAATATTGTAATGAAGAACTAGATTTAGATATTTTTGACAACAGTCATACATTCTTCAAGATTTGGGCTCAGAATTAGAAGGCAGGAGACCATTGGATGTAAAGATAAAACCAAAGGCAAAATCTGGCCATGACTCAAGGGAGGGAAATGACTAATCTTTCTCAATTTCTTAAGAGACAGGAAACACAGGGCTCAAATACTCAAGCTTACATGAAAATATCTTCTTCCAACCAATCAGATATTGGAAGCCATAACGGTGTGAGATCATGAAAGAAAGAGTTTAGCCTTGAATATGTTCTTCTTTTAAAGAAGAGATTCTAAATTCCATTATAAAGATGGAACAAAACATAAATAATAATAGCCATGAGACCCTAAATTATCAGAGTTGCCTGGGATTTAGTCAGTGGGAGTTATGAAAGTGTAGTGCCTAGATATCATACAAACTCTGAAAATTTAGAGAAAAATGACAATCCAGTTAATGGAAAATAACAAATATAATGTAGCAGACAAGATATTACATGAGAAAATGAGCAAAATGTCTGAGAAAATGAGCAAAATGTCTAACAAAATGAAAAAGCTGATGGAAAAGAGAAGGTGGATGGAAAAGAGATGATTGAATACATTGAGTTATGTAAGATTGTGAGAGAATTCATAGGGTTTCAGAAAATACAATTTCATCAGAAGCTGAAGGAAAATGAAAAGGAAGACAGCAGGTGTAATTGCTGTGAGGAGCAGCTTCCTACTGAGACAGGAGAGTTTTACCATCAGCTCTACAAGAACACATTCAAACAAATACCACAAACATAGCAAAAAATGTATAATAAAATCAGAAGGTAGGACAAAAGGGCATAAGCAGCCATATACACTAGAGAAGAAGCAGAGCAAAGGGTGACTACTAGAATGACAGTAGGAAGAGATGTGAGAAAATGATCTGTCCACAGATATTGTACAGTAGCAGAGGAAGAAGACAAGTAGAAGATGCTTAGACTATATAAAGAATATGGCAAACTATGTAATATATGTGCACAATTCTTCTTTTAAGATCCTGGTTGCTTTTTTATTGTTCTTAAGAGCCAAGGGTTTGGGTCTGTGTTCACCTATGCAAATTGGTGAGGATTTTTATCAAGCTTTCCCCAGGAAAAGGGGTTTATGGCTTGGGGGGATATTTTTGGGGGCAAGACGTCTCCAAGTGGGCTCTTTCCCTGTTCTTTGTTTAACATGCTTGGTGGTGGCAGCATAGGGTTCAAGGACAAGGCAAAATTTGTACCTTGAGGAAGTTTTTAACCTAAGCTGGTAAGAATAAGTTTAGGAGATCTTTCATGCAGGTCCCCACATCTGTACCCTAGAGTTCAGAGAGGGGAAGGAACCTTGACAGACCTACAATCTTAAACTGCAACAGAGGAAATTAAATGTGAGGGAAAACATTAACTATCAAAAGTTAGGCATGTAGCACATTGCAAAGTGAAGATGTGGAATTGCTATCACTGAGGATGTTCAAAAGTAGTCTAGACATTCACCGTTTAGTCTAGATTAGGAATAGTGAAACCAGTGCTGCTGGAATGCCAGTGGCTGGACTAGAGGGTCTACTAGAGTTCCATTCTGACCCAATGATTCTACTATGCTAGGAATCTCTGAAGAGAATTGAAGAAGCAAGTAACAAAGATAGAATGTATGGTAAATGGAGAGTTGCTGAAGCACAGACCAGTTCAATTATGAAGACATATTGGATTTACTTTTAAACAACATACGCATTAACTGTGACATTTTAGACATGAAGATGAGCTCTGTGGACCTTGAAAGCTTGTCTCTTTCACCAACAGAAGCTGGCTCAGTAAAAGATATAATCTCACCCACCTTGTGTCTCACATTTTATTGATTAATTTAACCATCGTGTTAACCTGGCCTTACACCATAATGAGCAACTCCACAAATAGTGCTTCACAAGTAACTAAAAACTGATGATTTATAACTGTGTTTATCATTGGCAGTTGTCCTGTGGGTCAGAGAGACCGTTCATCAAGAAAATAGGAAATAATTTGGTGTCACTTGGTGATGGCAAAATAATTGTTACATAATGGTCTAACTTTCTCAACTAATGCATTGAGTAGCGAATAAAATAAGAGATTGTTAAGGCTATAAGGCAAAACAAACTGCAAAAAGACACAGAACAGTTTGTGAGAAGGACAAACAGCAGGGCACACAGGTAAAGGTTTTGAATAGATGCCAAAAACTAGTAGGCACAACAGAGATAAATAAAATACACAGTGAAGATGCAATATAATAAAATACTGTAATTTGGACTGTCAGCATGAAGGTAGTGAGTTCCGAATAGAAGAGACTGAGTTAGCTTTTATGGGATATTTAACCATGAACCACCAGAAGCTGAAGCTGCTGCTGGTAATACATATTAAAAACAAACAAACATATTATTGGCAGAAATGTTATAAAATCACCCCATAAACTTTTTGGTTGCATTTGTTGAGTTTGTCCACAAAGTAACTGCAATTTATTTTTTTTGAAGACTGCATTTATTGCCATCAGAAAAAGTGGTAGTAGGCGTGCTGTGCCCCACAATATCCCAGACAAGAACTCTACTTCTTCCTACATAATAAGGGACGTTGTTTTGACCTGTATACACTTACATATAAGTATATTGGATTATCAGAGGGCCCCTACAGAGGAAAGACTAACACAATGATCAAGAAGTCCTCTGAATAGCTCTTGCAACACTTTGTTTAAATTGTCCTATTTAGGAGCTGAGGCTAGCAAACTGTCCTGAAGAAGAGATGTGGTTCTGCTCTCTAAACCCATCAAAGATTTGTGTGGCTCTCAGGGACAGACATGATCTGTAAATGCCTGGTGCCTTAATACAGCTGCCCTGCTGGCCCCACTCTTCCTCTGCCAGCACAATTTCTTCTAGAGCCATGCTGTTGCTGGCTGGCTGCCCCCATGGAATATGGAATAGCTGTCGGTGGGAGGCCCAGTTAATGTTCATGCAGTCTGAAGCAGCTTTAATTCCTGATCAAATATCCACTTGGAGAGCCACAGGGCCAGCAAAAGATGCTGCTGCAAACTGTTTTTGCTCCACTATCCCACAACTATCTGTAGGCACACTATTAATAATAGGAATACAGGACTGCAAAGCATCCCCTATTCCAATCTGCAGAGAATAGATCTGGAATCTCCACCACAATAAAGTAGTCCATGCAAATAGGAGATGGGCAAAATTTTACAGCTATAGTCTCTCTATTTTCCCATTTCTCTCATTAGTCTAGAATAGCTCTCTGATGTGTGTCTTTGAGTATTTTGTCCAGTCTAGTTTTAAATGATTCAAGTGATGGGACTTTCACCATTGCCACTGGGGGACTATTCCATTGTTAAGAGACCCCCCTGATAATCAGCCATAATTTTTATTTCTTGCTCAATTTGCTCCCATTTTGCCATTATATACACTTATAGTAAAGGTAGCAATATTTTCCATTATTTTTGTTTTAATATATTGGGTATACAATAGCTGACACATTTAATTTCATTCCATAGTTAAGCTCTTGTGAAAAATTCTGGATCATAGTGTCTACAACCATTTATGAAGCACATTAATCATGAGTGTAAAGAGGCAATGAATTCAGTGATAAAAATAGAATGCCCCATAAAATCTATAAAAGTAATCCCCCATTTGTCTTTCAAAGTTGCATATTAAAAATACTTTTCAAGGCTAAATACACACAGACAACAAAAAGTATTCAGCAACAAAATTAAAAAATTTGTTTTCATTTTAAATGTGTATAACACAATCTAAATGTGCAACCTCCTTTCCCCAAAGGAGAGAGCACCTGAGGTGGTGGTTCTTGTATATGTTCCTTAATGAGTTCTATGTAGCTTTTGCTGATTTTTAGTACTCTTCTGGAAAGGTCTGTCACCAGTTCTTGCCTTTAGCCAAATTTTGCTGCTGTTCTTTCAATATCTGAAGAGGCGATTGATTACCTGCTGTGAACAAATCTTTGACAATCGAAGAGGAAAAAGTGGGTGCTCTTCTATGCTCTCAATTATTATTGTATAAGTTCTGTGTGTTTGTGGGTCATTTTTGCGGGGGGGGGCCGCCGGAGATGAATATTATAATTTTATTCTGTTTGGTGTTTTATGGAGGTGTGTGTCATTATGGTACACTTAGCGCTTTTTAAAAATAGGTTTTATGCTCTCTGTAGTTTGACACGCAGTCTTAGAAACTTCCTTCACAAACTGGAAACCAATTCTGTAGACTGGAAGTGTTGGTAAGGGGATTGGGCTCTTTTCAGTTACAGAAATCCTCAAATAGAAGAAACTTGCAAGATGACGTTGTTTCTTACAATTGTTTCTTACGATAGAAGTCTCCATCTCTCTTGCTGGCAAGGCAGCTCTTCTTTCCCCAGAGCACTCTGCAGTTCAGTTATGTCCTCATTTGCATTTGCTCTCCCTTCCACTCTGAAGTCATCCACGAACACGTTCATGGTTGAATCAATGCCAAAGGAACTTCCAATAAGACTTAAAGCAGGTAGCCAGGGTTCAGAGATGTTGTCTTTTTTCTTTGGTTGGCCAAAATAGCTTCTGCAAGCCCAAGGAGAGCCTTGTGCTGGCCTACAGCCAGCAAAGAGCCTCCCTGCTTCACCACAGTGACAAAGGCAGCTCCATGAACCAATTGAAGTGCTTCTGTGGACCACAAGTTGAGAAGCATTAAGGGTCAAAACCTGGCTTTGAAGGCAATGGGACTTTTGACCTCTCCTGTAGTATTTTGGGCCTGAGATTGTTCCCACTGAAGTCAATGGGGGGTTTACCTTGAGTTCAGTGGGTGCAGATATGATGCTTTATTTGCAGGTTTCATGCAGCATTGAGTTGTTCCAGAGCGCCATTCCAGCACTTCTTTTGGGAGCCAGAACAGCATTCTGGTACTTCTGATCATGACAAAGTAAACCAATGATTAGCCCTTTTTCAAAGATCAGGCACCCACCACCGCTAATTCAAAATTTTCTTCTTGTTGAAATGGTTATGTCCCAGCACTTCTTTTTCTAGGGCTCGAGCACTGGTTCTGTGATAGTAAAACTGGTAGCCCATCACCATAATTGCAGCTGCTTATTTGAGTTAAGGAATGGATGTGCTGCACTTCACGAAAACATGCCAGTGACTGCAGGCAATATGAAATGATCTCAGGAGTGTTACGAGAGAGGCTGCTAAAGCACAGAACACATTTTAGGCACACCAATCATCTGTAAGTATTGCTGTAAAACATTGTACAATGGGGCTTAAAACACTTCATGTGCCTTCTAAAGTTGTACTGTGTACCTAGAAATGACATTGAGATGAAATCTCTGCTGTCTCTCTGGAATTCTGCAAATGGAAGAAACGCATTTTGTTTTCCCAAAATATGAGAGCATGTTAGAATTGTTGGGTAGATATGATGAAGAAATTTACACTTCCTAGGCACAAGATCTGAACCTTCTCTGTGTATCTCAACTTAATCAACCCAGCCTCAAATGTGATGAGACTGGATTGTCTGGAGTAAATTTTAATCAAAAGGTAATACAGTGGTAAATCTTACCTGTGCTGATTTAACATTTTTATTTTATTTTTAACAGCTATAATTTTGTGTTATAGCAAAAATTTCCCTTGCGCTACAGATAAGAGCTCCATAGTGTGGATCAAACTTGAGGATTTTGACCACAAAATATAAACAATTATATACATTTCCACTAAAAATATTTCATGACACATATATATAAAAATACTTATTCCATGGATTATTTGCAGTTTATTTAGTTTAAAATTAGAGAAACATTGTATAGCTTCTCTTCTCTTCTCTTCTCTTCTCTTCTCTTCTCTTCTCTTCTCTATGCATATTATACATGAAAATATACAATATGAATAATTTAAATATAAAGTACACTAAGGGCCAAGTCTCGCATTCGTTACTGTGGGGAAACTTCTGTTGAAGCAATGGGAACTTTGCCTAAACAAATCCTGCAGCGTTTTACCCATGCATGGTAATTTGAAACAGTTTCTTACTTTGTTAGATACCAACAGCTATCTTTTGAATAACAAAATGTTCAAATCTTGTATGTCTATTGTAGCTTTCTGCTGTTCTTTGGGAGATGAAATACCATGAGATTTTGAAACATCCAGTTGTACCAGAAGTTGCACTTATATTCCAAGAGAGAAACTCTTTACAAGGTAAATACAGAAGATTCTGTATGAGAAATGTATGTGCATATAAAGACATGGAAGAAAATTGATGTAACAGTAGTAATCTATTTAAGTCTTCAAGTACCCTGAACCAAAACCAAAGTGTGCTCAACTATTTTTTCTGAATGATGTCTGCTGGATTATTGTTACACTGTAGTTTGTAGCTAATCTTATATTTTAGTCTTAACTGATGTACATATGTGTTTTTTTTGAATACAAAAGGGCCTGTTTCCCCCTTGATGCATTAGTTTGTGGATGTAATGGCAGAACAGACTCCTCAAATCAGCAATTTCCGAAGTTGAAGGAGCAGATAGTTTATGACAGTGCTTCTCAACCAGGGATCTGGGACCCACTGGGGGGCCATGAGCAGATTTCAGGAGGTCCACCAAAATAAATCGGAGAGCAGGGCCAGCGTTAGACTTGCTGGGTCCCAGGACAGAAAGCCAAAGCCCAAACAATTTAGCTTTGTGGGGCCTTTTGTGGAGTGAGGTCCTGGGCAATATCTCTGCTTGCTACCCCTAACTCTGGCCCTGGCTTTTAGTCTACTGAAAACAGTTGTTGTGCAACAGATAGGCTGTGGTATTTTTATAACCTGTTAGGAGGGCCTCAAAAGGAAAAAGGTTGAGAATCCCTGGCTTATGGGACTTGGTAATGAGTGATGAAGCCTTTCTCCATCACTAATTCACATGTGGTCTAGGTTGGGATGGGCAAACTTTTTGGCCCTAGGGCCACATCAGGTACAGAAATTGTATGGAGGGCCAGGTAGGGAAGGCTGGGGGAGGCTATGCCTCCCCAAACATCGAGATGTGGCCTGGCCCCTGCCCCCTATCCAGCCCCACGGAACCCCCACTCCCATCCAATTCCTCCCCCCTGCTCCCCACCCCTGATTGTCCCCCGGGACCCCAGCCCCTATCCAAAAGGAGGGCTCAATCCTTTCCCTGTGCATTTCCCCAGCTCATTTAGCTGCTCTCCCTGGCAGTCGGGCAGGGCTTGCTCCCTGTCTGGGCTTGGCTCCTGGGGGTGGAGGGGAGCCCTGGCTTGCTCTGTCCCCGGCAGCCGGGCCCAGGCCCCTTGACTGCCCCCCTCCAACCCCCACCTCCTCCCTGACCACGCCGCCCTGGAGCACCGGGTCTGGTGGCGCTATAGCAGTGCTGCCTGGCCAGAGCTGCAGCCATGATGCCTAGGTGCTGGGGGAACTGTGACTGCAAGGAAGGCAGGGAGGGAGGGGAGCAGAAGGGGAAGGGCCGGGGCAGTCAGGAAGTTGGGCTGGCTCCTCCACAAGCCTGTCCTGACCCCGCTCCCTGGTAGGAGCTCAGGAGCCAGAGGGATGGGTCCTGTGGGCTGGATGTGGCCTGCTGGCCGTAGTTTGCCCCCCTCTGGTTAGGGTGACCAGACAGCAAATGTGAAAAATCGGGACGGGGTGGGGGATAATAGGAGCCTATATAAGAAAAAGCCCCAAGTATCGGGACTGTCCCTATAAAATCAGGACATCTGGGCACCCTACCTCTGGTCTAGGTCAACATGACCAAAGTTATCACTGAAAGGCTGATTTGTGGTCTTTGTGAAATGAATTCATGATTTTAATCCACCTCCTAGATGATACACATTCACATGACAATAGCCAGTACTATAGAGAGTAGAAACTCTTGCTGGCAGCTTCTGCTGAGACCAAAATATGACATTTGTTAACCTGATCTACACTGCAAACTTATATTGGTATAACTATTTGAGCATAAGCTTTCGTGAGCTACAGCTCACTTCATCGGATGCATTTGGTGGAAAAAAAAATTTTTTTTCCACCAAATGCATCCGATGAAGTGAGCTGTAGTTCATGAAAGCTTATGCTCAAATAAATTTTAGTCTCTAAGGTGCCACAAGTACTCCTTTTCTTTTTGCGAATACAGACTAACATGGCTGCTACTCTGAAACCTGGTATAACTATGTCGCTCAGGGGTGTGGGAAATCAGAGTTGTACTGACCTAACTCCTGCTGTGGATGGCACTATGTTGACAGGAGGACTTCTGCCTCTCAGGGAGGTGATGAGAGAAGCCCTCTGATAGGTGTAGGTAGCATCTTCTCTATGTGCTACAGCTGCTGCAGTGCTGTAAGTATAGAAAAGCCCTTAGAAACAGAACTTTTCTGATAGTGAAAGTAGCCCCTCAGAGCCTGACTGAGACACATTGGACTTGTCTATGCACACAGGTATGCATCAGTTTAACTAACAGTGTGATTTTTGTACTGATTTTGTTGAACTGGTGTGGCTTTGTGTATGGACACTGTTACATAGGTTTAAATTGGGTACACATTGATTCAGAGACAAGCTAAACTGATATAAGCCCAGTTTAAACCCATGTGTAGTGTCTGCACATTATGCTGCACCGGTTTAACTAAATTGGTGCAGTATCACTTCATCTTTAGTTAAACTGGTGCATATTTGTGTGCAGACTGTGCGATTGATGGGGCAATGTGGGGAAACTTACAGGTATATCTTGTGCAAAAGCAGGGTCTTATGAATAAACAGAAGTCTTCAGTTTCCCAGCTATCAATCTAGCACTTTTTGCTACCATTAAGGTCCAGATTCTTAGCCACTGTAAATAGATGCATCTCCATTGACTTACCTGAAGCTACATTGCTTTACACTATCTGAGAATCTGGCCTTTTGTTATTTTAAAATATAAGTTGAAGTGTTTATGATTCTTGCCTGTTTTATATTTTTAGAAGATAAAAAAAATCCCACAGTGTATTTAAACATTGCACACAAATCTGTATTTTAAAGAGTGATGGAATCAGTGATCAGAAACATTTCTGATTAATTCATAAAGAAGAATATGATATTTCTCCCTTCAGTATATTGGAAACTTAAATTTAATTACCAAGAGGTATAATAGGTTATGGAAAATCATTCCGCAACTGGAAGTAGAACTCACAGTACAACAACTGAAGCCTGACCTGGCAGAATGAAGAACTGTGGGATTACATTGAGCAGGTTAGGGATCTTGTTCAGAATGTGGACCGCAGAATCCAGAAAACCAACTGTAATTAAATGATTGCTGTATATACTGAGAAAAACCTCCTTTTGTGTGAGAGAAAATTGTGGAAATTCTGCCCTTCTTTGTCTTGATGGTAAAAAGAGAATTTCCAAATTGTACTGGATGGTCCAAGAGATAGGATCTATCAGCTAGTCCAGGTGATAATCGTTATAAATCCAGTACACTTTTGGCACTGGGCGAACCAACTGTTAATAAATAAGTTGAGATAACTGGGGGAAGCTGGGATTCAGTAGTTTATAAAACTCAAATGTTTTTAAATACACTTGGCTAATGCAAATCCAACTCTAAAAGGAAATAGCTTTTAGCAATTGGTTCCAGATGTGCTTGTAAAAGTTACAATGAAAAGATAATGAAGTTGTAAATAGTGGGAAAGCTTTTCTTCATCAAAGTGAGAGTTCCTTTACTCCTGAACTGATCAATTAGCAGGGATAAGGAATCCATATAGGGAAGAGCAATTCTAAACCCTGTTGCCCATTCTGTAAATTACCTGTTTCAGGACAATCAGACCTTGGGCCAGGCAGATCCTCTTTCTGATGAATGGAAAGCCTACACTGAGTACATAGACCACATGATTTTAGATGGACTGATCAAAGCTATCAAGTGTTCTCTTAAGTATCTGATTGAAAACACCAAGACATCATTTAAGTCCACTCTGTTATTTGAAGTGCAGCTTGTCCTTAAGAGCAGCGAAACTACTTTTAAATCTTCTTTGGACCCTAATGTCAATGGCAATTTCTCTGACTAATCAGAAACATTTACAGAATCACATCATTTATTAACCGAGTTGCTAAACATCTTGGAAAAGACACTTACCAGGTATTATTACTAGCTAGTATCTTTCCTTAAACAAACAGTTGACCCTTTCAGTTGACAGGCATTTAAATGTGATTGTTTTCCCCACCCAAGTCACCTGCATTCAGTGACTTAAGGAGGAGTGAAAGGCTTTTACACATCTACTTATTGTGAGCTATCATTTTCTATATGCTTTATCCTCTTCCTCTTTCCTTCTTGTATTAGTACATCCAGTACTTTCCTTCAGCCACCAGAAGGTGCCCTTGAAATTGCACTGCATGTTTTTTGTTTTTTGTTTTTTAACCCTCTCTAGTTTGCTTGCTGAGCTTACAACAGGATGGCCAGTCCACAGTGAAGTCTGGAGCTGGCTGACCTATTTGCAAAGGACAATTTCTTTCATGGATTTAGCCTCTGCTTTTGTTTGTGAAGAATCCTATAGCAGTCTTGGTGTTTACAAATGGGTTCATTAATTAATTAGACTTTTGTGAGCAATGATTTATGCAATAGTGTTTCAGCTTGTGTAAGTCTTCAGAACTATTTGCTTTGCTACAGCTCTTGGTGTGAGTATGTGCTCTCTGTGCTGTGTGATTGGTCGCATAGATCACCTGATGTTGTTTCTGCTCTTTGCTATGCACAATCCTTATTAGCATGAATGTTCACTACAGTTTCTCTTCCTACAGACAAATATAGGTTTGTGTGAATGTATGCAGACACTAAATCAAACTGGTTTGCAAATAATATTAAAACAATTTTGTAGTTTTAATTTGAATGAACATTTAAAAATATTTTGTACCCAGCTTTGGCTTCATTTCCTTTTTCCACAGTGTATTTTAAAGAATCCTTATTGAGGTTACAGGGACAAACCATCCTGATGTGTAGAAAGAATAGTAAATATGGCAGGCGACCAGCTTGGCTTAACAGTGAAATCCTTGCTGATCTTAAACACAAAAAAAAGCTTACAAGAAGTGGAAGATTGGACAAATGACCAGGGAAGAATATAAAAATATTGCTAGGGCATGCAGGAGTGAAATCAGGAAGACCAAATCACACCTGGAGTTGCAGCTAGCAAGAGATGTTAAGAGTAACAAGAAGGGTTTCTTCAGGTATGTTAGCAACAAGAAGAAAGTCAAGGGAAGTGTGGGCCCCTTACTGAATGAGGGAGGCAACCTAGTGACAGAGGATGTGGAAAAAGCTAATGTACTCAATGCTTTTTTTTGCCTCTGTCTTCACGAACAAGGTCAGCTCCCAGACTACTGTACTGGGCAGTACAGCATGGGGAGGAGGTGACCAGTCCTCTGTGGAGAAAGAAGTGGTTCGGTACTATTTAGAAAAGCTGGATGAGCACAAGTCCATGGGGCCGGATGCGCTGCCTCCGAGAGTGCTAAAGGAGTTGGCGGATGTGATTGCAGAGCCATTGGCCATTATCTTTGAAAACTCATGGCGATCAGGGGAGGTCCCGGACGACTGGAAAAAGGCCAGTCTTAATATAGTGCCCATCTTTAAAAAAGAGGAGGAGGAGGATCCTGGGAACTACAGCCCAGTCAGCCTCACCTCAGTCACTGGAAAAATCATGGAGCAGGTCCTCAAGGAATCAATTCTGAAGCACTTAGAGAAGAGGATCAGGAACAGTCAGCATGGATTCACCCAGGACAAGTCATGCCTGACTAATCTAACTGCCTTCTATGACGAGATAACTGGCTCTGTGGATGAGGGGAAAGCAGTGGACGTGTTGTTCCTTGACTTTAGCAAAGCTTTTGACACAGTCTCCCACAGTATTCTTGCCAGCAAGTTAAAGAAGTATGGGCTGGATGAATGGACGATAAGGTGGATAGAAAGCTGGCTAGCTTGTCAGGCTCAGTGGGTAGTGATCAATGGCTCCATGTCTAGTTGGCAGCCAGTATCAAGTGGAGTGCTTCAAGAGTCGGTCCTTGGGCCGGTTTTGTTCAATATCTTCATCAATGATCTGGAGGATGGTGTGGATTGCACCCTCAGCAAGTTTGCAGATGACACTAAACTGGGAGGAGAGGTAGATACGCTGGAGGGTACAGATAGGATACAGAGGGACCTAGACAAATTAGAGGATTGGGCCAAAAGAAATCTGATGAGGTTCAACAAGGATAAGTGCAGAGTCCTGCAATTAGGACAGAAGAATCCCATGCTACAGACTAGGGACCGAATGGCTAGGCAGCAGTTCTGCAGAAAAGGACCTAGGGGATGAGAAGCTGGATATAAAATTCAACAGTGTGCCGTTGTTGCCAAGAAGACCAATGGCATTTTGGGATGTATAAGTAGGGGCATTGCCAGCAGATCGAGGGACGTGATCGTTCCCCTCTATTTGACATTAGTGAGGCCTCATTTGGAGTACTGTGTCCAGTTTTGGGCCCACACTACAAGAAGGATGTGGAAAAATTGGAAAATGTCCAGCGGAGGGCAACAAAATTGATTAGGGGACTGGAACACATGACTTATGAGGAGAGGCTGAGGGAACTGGGGTTGTTTAGTCTGCGGAAGAGAAGAATGAGGGGGGATTTGATGGCTGCTTTCAACTACCTGAAAGGGGGTTCCAAAGAGGATGGATCTAGACTGTTCTCAGTGGTAGCAGATGACAGAATGAGGAGTAATGGTCTCAAGTTGCAGTGGGGGAGGTTTAGGTTGGATATTAGAAAAAACTTTTTCACTAGAAGGGTGGTGAAACGCTGGAATGTGTTACCTAGAGAGGTGATGAAATCTCCTTCCTTAGAAGTTTTTAAGGTCAGGCTTGACAAAGCCCTGGCTGGGATGATTTAGTTGGGGATTGGTCTTGCTTTGAGCAAGGGGTTGGACTAGATGACCTCCTGAGGTCCCTTCCAACCCTGATATTCTATGATTTATGGCAGTCACAAGCAAGTGCTAAAATCCAATCTCAGATATACAGGCCACCGAGAAAGAACCGATAAAATGTAAGTAGGTCTCAGCCATATAAACAATATAGAAGCAACAATGTTGTGAAATACATCATGAAGGTTAAACAAAAAACGTTTAAAAAGCAACTAAACCTAGAAAAGCTGGGAATTGATGATAATTTAGGGACTAAACCTCGGTTGCAGCTAAGGAGCTTCACAGCTCAGGTTGGTCTGGGGCTGTGCAAAGGTGGAATAAAGCTCACCTTTCCCCACTTCCCCATTTCCCCACTCCTGGCCCAACTGTGTGCTGGGCCAGTCCCCTGAGTAAGTTAGAACAGTCTGTTTGGAGGCAGTTTGCTCTAAACTATACTGGTTCAGGAGGCTGGAATGTCAGCAGAATTTGGGGAAGATCTGGTCACATCTCCTGTTCTGCCCCAATAGCCCTGATGTTGCCTGAGGAGGGAGGGGTAGATGGCATAAGAGCCAAAAGACCAACTGTGCCACCAGAGCATCCTTCGCGTTGTGGCCGGCTCCACAACCAGATTGCATTTGTTGAGCAGCACAAAGAAGCTGCACAGAACCCAAGAAGAGTATTTTTCATTAAATTCTCCTTATGTCCTTAGCTGATTTATTTATGTTTGTATTACGGTAGCCCTGAGGGGCCAGTTGAGAATAGGGCCCCATTGTGCTAGCCAGTGGCTGTTTCTGCCCTGAACAGCTTAAAATCTAAATAGATAAAACCAGTATTGCTGACTCCCACATTCAGATATCACAAGTCAGACCCCCCAGAAGTCGTGAGATCGACTAAAAATCATTTGATTATTGACAAACCCCTCACACATTAGCTTCTTTTTATTTGCTGTCTGGTTTCTGAGCCTTTAGGGTGCACTTGGTCACATTTTCAAGGGTTTCTCTCCAACCATGAAGGCTTGACACTTTTTAAAAAGTAAGAGCTGAGATTCTCAGGCAATCTCCTGCTACCAGAAGCTGGGGCTTTAAGAAAACCAGTACATGTAAAGAGATGCATTAAAATTGGGAGAAATGGCAACACTGCAAGAGAGAGACAGGGTGGGGAAAGGGCCACAACACACAAACAGAGTGAACAATGTGATGGTTTGGAAAAGCCACATCAGTGCCATGTGGTTTGAGGGTTTTTTGGAAGCTTTTGGGGAGGCTATTGGAGGTTTTTAATTTGGTGGGATGGGGTTTTGTTAGGAAAGGATTAGAAAACCAGAGAGAGGAGAGGAAAGGAAAGGGAACATTTGGGAAGGGAAGGGCGGGGGAAAGAAGGAAGGGCAGCTGGAGAGTGAGTCTTAGGAGAAGAGAAGGTGTGGGAAGGGGCTTGAATACAGCCTTCAGAATCCAGTCACAGGGCGGAGCCTACAATATGGAGAGACTGAGCTTTATGGTCTCCATTGTACCTGCCATTATAGCTTCAGCCAAAATAATCTCTTACCAAGATAATGTCACATCAGTCATCCACTTTTGCTGTCTGTCTGCAGGGATTTTAAACCCTGTGCTTGGGCAACAGGGAATTCTTGGTGCGGGGTCTGAGGACTCTGTCTCTGGAATTCAGTCTCTTGAGATCCAGCAGAGGCTGACTCTGGAGGCATTTAGGACTTGGTTGAAATAAGGCTTTTTATGTTTTATATAGGTCAACAGCTTGGTGGGTAACTTCTCAGTGTGTATGGGCAATAACAGTGATATGTTTTGTGGTCAGATGATGACAATAGACACTGACTGATTTTATTTTTTTTGTAAGCACTTCAAGATGTTGGCATGATGGATAAAATAGAAATTATTAAACCCCAAGCAATCACGTTCAGTTTATTCAAGCAGTAAACAGCCAACCTGATTGCTAACTGGCCCGTTGGGTTATTCACTTGCCACTGGGCTAACTTCCTGAGTCCTTGCAGGTACCTTAAGGTTTGGCTTCCAGCCCTCCTCTTCTTAATTTACATTAAATCACTGGCTCCACTCACCCTTCAATTTTATTTGCACGTTAGCAAGATGTGGATACCCTGGAAGAAATCATGAGCAGAGTGCAATCGGTCACTGTTAATGTTCAAGAGAATCAAAGCTACTTTAACAAATACAGCTACTTATGGATGGATGATAAATCTGAATTTATGAAGCGGTTCTTGTTCTGTGAAAGATTTCTTAATACCGAGGAGCTGTAATTGTATGCAGAATATGAGCTTCAGAAATGCTTTCCCAAGTTACCACACTTTAAAGAATAAGTATTTTAGTTTTTGTGGTTTGTTGTATTTCTCTTTCTCATGCTGATAGAACAACTATGAAATCACTATATTATTTTGTAGATTAAATTAAAAATGTTAATTATAGTTTTAGCATCAATATTTATGTAACACTGTACAGGAAGTTAGTGAATTTGAAAATCAGACTTTCAGTGGCTGGTTCCTGGTTAATATTAAGCCTTTTGAAATATCTTGGATGAATATTATTAAAAATGGAGTTGGATGTTTAAGGAACCTCTACTCAACCATGTAACTCACAGGTAAGCTACTCTGCATTCTCTTAACTGGCTTTGTTGGAAATTTGATCCTTTGGCCAAAGAAGGAAAAGGAAGACTGGAAGCAAAAACATAGTGACCCCAGCTCTGTCATAGACTTGGTATGTGACCTGAGGCAAGAGACATAATTTCTTTGTGCTTGAGTTTCCTCATGTGTAAAATGTGGAAAGTTATATTTACCTACCTCAACGAAGTGTTGTCTTAATTTATTATTGTTAGTAAAGCGCTTTGAGGTCTTCAGATGGAAGGTGGCATATAAGTAAAACATATTGGTTATTTCTTATTTATTTTTTTATTCTAATTGCTTTTTAACTTGCCACAAGTACTATGGATTTCTAATGCTTCTGCCATTTGCCTATTATGTGTTTATGGCTGAATGAATACTTAAGAGGCAGAGCCATGCTGGTGAAGGAAGGGGGTTCACCACCTGAGCAGCAGTGGGTGGAGGTGTGCTGGCTAGGCACAACAAGAATACAAACAATAATAAAGGTATAATGAATACCGTACTTTGAGTAACATAGAGGAAAGAAGTAAGAGCTGACCCTGTCTACACTTTTAAAAGGTGTAATTTGCATTCTCCCCAGCTTGATCATCCTGTACAGTGAGTGGACCCTGGTGTCACATGTCCCCTTTCTGGATCCTTCACCACAACTGGCAGTGCTAGCTAGCCCCGTTGTCCTCCACAGGATGACTTGGAGCCAGCCCCCTGGCTGCCACCTGAGCAGGTGCACTGGGAGAAGAAAAAAGGGGAGGCAGGGCCACATGGTACCACATCCTGCCCATTGAGAGAGTGGCTGTTGTGCCTGTGAAATGCAGTTCTCATCTTGTAAAAACTTAACACAATGCTTCTGCATTTGATTTGATTGCATGTACTTGTTCATTAATATAATTGATGTGTGTGGCTTGCCTTAAGTTTTCACAGGCTCCATGCTAATTAACTGTTGACACTTTCTCACATTATATATCATTAGTGTTACTGAGCTAGAGTTTCATTCATGAAACTGAAAAAGGTTTAGCTAAAACAGTGAAAGGAGGAGGCCACCCCATTCTGGTTGAAAGACTGGAGCATCTGATGGCTATACAGGATTGGCAATCCACGTTATAACATTTTTCAAACCTTTAAAATCAACTGCTGAGCTACTCAGAACCTCTGGGCAGCAGCTACTGAAACAGATCTATACAGAATTGGAGGTAAGGACTCTGTGTAACACACACAACACTTTTTGTCATACTTGTAAACTTTTTGTTATTTTCTACCATTGTTAGCTTAATTTTGAGAGATATTAAACTTGGATCTGTATTTTTAAAAATCAAACAATGGATCATAGGTCAAAATCTGTAGTCCTTTGTCACAATCTGTGCAAAACTCCTCCTAACTTAAAGGGGTTGGTATGTATGGGGGAGAGAGGGAAGATTCACTCTAGTCAGGATTTCCAGGATTTTGCCCTGTGTTCCTCAATTTCCTTCATCATTTTAACAGAGAACTGCTTTCCAATACAGTGTTATCAGTGTACTCCAAGGATAAAGTTGCAATGAAAAGGTCTGTGGGTGGGTAGGTGGGATAGCTACCCAAAACAGATATAAATTAATGGTTCACTAAAGAATTAATATATCTATTTAAAGGTGTTTTTCTTGTATTAACAATGCCTCAAGTTACAGAAATGGAAAGGATTTTGAAAATGTAATGTATGTTCCACCATTTATGCATTTTGTTTCCCTTATGCATTTCACTCTGCTGGGATAATTAAACTAGAGTAGGTGGTTCATGAATACATAGATTTGAAGGCTAGAAAGAGACCATTAGATCATCTAGTCTGACCAGTATATCACAGGCCACGGGACTTTCACCCCATTATCCCTGTATTGAGTCCATTCATTTTCAAGTTCTAGCTCTCATGTAGTCAGACAGTATTATTGTCTCTCCATTTCCGGGGCTGCAGCATTAGTTTTACATTAAAAAGCCATTCAATTTTTTTTTGTAAAAGCTGTGGGCCATTGCAGCCTCTACTGGTTGGATGGGTGCATGATCAGTAGAGTCAAGGCTCTGCCCCCCAATGCATCAGCAAGCACAGCTAAGTCTTTGCAAAGGGAGAAATAGTTTCCTGCAGCTATAGCGCTGGTGCAGATTAGTTTCCCCTCTGGAGCTCAGGGGGAATCAGGAGTCCCAATCTGGTCAGCTCCTGGGGCAGCACAACTACATGGTGCCCTTTACTCAGGGAATTGTAAAATGATGCTCTTGGCCTTAGTGGCTGTGCTGTGAACTTATTTAGTCACCAGCCTTGCTAACAACCTCTTGTACACTGTGGAGCAGACATGAAAGACAATTCACAGCTAAAACTTTTGGATAAACCAGGGCTGCCGTGTATGACTATGAACTTCCCAAGGTTTAAAAATGTTTGGCTTTGGGGTCATTTCTAGTAAAAACCCAGGAACTGAAAGGGACCCAGTTCCAAACACAAGACTAGAAAGAATAGGATATGCCACCATGATCTGGGGCTGACAAACTGTAAACTCAATATGACCCATAATGTTGTTGTTTTTAATTAAATGAATTTCATTGTCCTTTTATAGACGTTGTTTTTATTTCTACCAATAAGATGATCTTATTATCAGCCTCAAGAGCCTGATCCAAAGCCCATTTCAGTTAATCAGAGTCTTTCCACTGACTTAAATGGACTTTGAATAAGGCTTCTAATCAGTTAGAATAAAACCACCACAACAAATAGATTATTGTGTTTTATGGAATTTTATTAATTCATGTAATAACAATAATCACTAGAACTGATAGGGAAATTTAGATTTAAAACAATTTTGATTAAAAAAAGAAGATGTGTCTAGCTTTTTATGTTTTTCTCCCCACATATTCTGATTACCTCTAATAATTACTCCAAGTAATGCACTGAAATTATTACATGTAACAATATGTATTCAGTATAAAGTCATGTTTCACATGTGCTGAAGAGTTTTAAAATTCAGTATCCTAATTGTTCTGTAGTATGTTTATCAAAATAGCAAAATCAGTTATTTCAAACTGAGCCCAAACTTCTATGATATTTATGTTAAAAAAAACTTAAGGAATTTTTGAGCTGCAAAAATGTAGAGAAATGCTTGAAAAATTTAATTTCCATTTTTATGTTTATATTTAGGTTTTAGTTAAATCTTGATAAATAGGGCAAACATTTTAAAAATGTTCCAAGGCTAAGAAGTTGTGTGTTAATTTCATCTCAATGTTAATTTTTATGAATAAGATACCTAGAACTCAATTTTCAAAGGGGTTTCAACTATGCCATGGTTTTTGCAGTGGGAAGTTTTCTGTGCACAACTGTTGGATTGGGCCCTGATCTTGCAAAGACGAAGTTTTGCGGGATCAGGGCACTACTTGTTTGAATATGCAAATTGAGTAATTTGGTGCCTAATAATCTCATTTGCATAAACAAATATGTTTGAACACACAGTCTGATTTTGTGTGTGCTAATTGAAAGGCCACTATTTGAAAAGGTGGGCCATAATCTGTAATATAGGGGTTTGTTAAGAAAGTTTGGTATACCAAAAGTTATGTCAATGTGAATGGCATGATTATACTATTAGACTGGGTGTTTTACAAGTTAAAATATTCTCTGTGAAACTGGACCTTGCTTTCATCTTCATTTTTCAAAAGATCAAAGCTCTGTGCATGAAACAGATAGGTTTGGGGTTTTTTTCCCCCTCCTAGCACAATTTCCAGGAAATGTGTTGATCTGTGCTGGGTATGAAACTGAGGGACCTTTCAAACTGATTGCTTTACTTTTCAATTCTAATCTTTCAGGCAGTCTAAATACTTGTTGGAAAACATGGTTTTACTATGGAAATGTTCTTTAATGTGCAATTTATAGACAGATTTCTGTGTGTCCTTATTTATGGATGTATTGTCAGTAAATTGCTTGTGTTTATTAAGCTTTAGCCCAGGTAAATGTCAAACCTTGCATCAAATAAGAATCAGAACCCCATTTTTCAGCAATACGATTCTGGAAAGGCAATGTGGTCTAGTGACAGTAAAGAGCTGGTAGTATGGGGTTCAAGCCAAGGTTGTTCTCGAAAGCATTGTCTGTGCTACCAAAAAAATCCAACGCCCAACAAAAAATCAGTATTTGCTTTTGTGTATCCGCCTTTAGCCTGCAGGGATTGACCGTATGTAATGAAACAGTGCTAAACATGTCTCATCCCTGGGTACACTTACAGCTTCTCTATGTTCAGCATTACTTCAGCTGCACCTGTTTGCTGATGCCTGTTGTCAACAACAGGTATTTTCTGTAGTGTAGATAAGGTTTGGGGATCTGTGGAGCTCGGGCAAGTTGTGACCTCTTTGGGCTAGAAGAAAAATTGGGAACAAGCAAATCCTTGCTGAAAACAACTGAGTTTCTGGATCTGGGAGGGCCAAATTCTGAAAGCAATTCCTATTGGATGTAGTGCTTACTACTGGGAGTTCATGGAAAGTACAGTAACATCCAGTACCAAGTGTTTGTAGGTTCGAGCCCTAAATTATATAAACCAAATAAGTAAAAATCTGTTTGTCTTTAAAACCAACCTAATTAATAGTGTGGTGTTGCATAATTGAAGTGTCTGGTACTTGTTTTTGGTAGTGCTGTTTATTTTCAAAATTCAAATACATAATCATGTTCTAACTAGAAAATCCAGAATATTGTAAATACACTTTATTTTTGCCATAATTTATGTTTTGGAACTTACCAGGAGTGATGAGTTCAGGTTTGGTACTAAAGAAGAAGGTGATTTAGTTGGGGATTGGTCCTGCTTTGAGCAGGGGGTTTTACTAGATAACCTCCTGAGGTCCCTTCCAACCCTGATATTCTATGAAGAGTGAATGATCCAAAGTCAGCTAGAAAAAAGAAAAGGGGTTGGGGAGTGTGTGTGTTTTTCTGTGAGGGGCGGGTTGTTTGAGGTATAACTGACAAACAATATCTGTTTGTAATGTGGTGAGGAATTACCTCAAAAGTGGAAGAACCTTAAAAAAGATTGCCTTCACTGTAAAGCATGAAGTGGCACCTCTGCAGTCCAGTGAAGTATCTGTTATCAGAAGAAAATATGTACTTTTTTTGAGGTGAGATCAGTTCTGTGCTCTGAACCAAATGATTTTTCGTTTTTTGTTCTGATAACAAGCTGGTGGTAAGCTTCACTGAACTGAGAAATTGTAAACTCTTAGAAAAGGCTGTCTAAAGATAACAATTCAATGTTTCTTGGTAATGTATTCTGGATGAATCTGATAATTTAAAGCCCACTTCACCAAAATGGGAGTGACACTTGCATACTCTTTATCTTCATTTATGTCTAATGTGTTTCTAATTCAAATGTGGTGCTGCTGTTGTCAGATCAAATATAGATTTTAAATGTTTTATGCTTCTCCACTGGGAATGTTTTAAATGTATGCGGGCTGTCTGTCAGGGCTGTACAGGCTGAATCTAATAAAATTTTAGGTAAATTTAAAGGAAATAAAAATGTACTTAAAAATGAAATGATTCATGGTTCATGAGATGGAACATATTTAATGAATGGCAGCTAAGGAAAAGTTATGGGACAGTCTCCATGGATCACCTACTTAACCTCTAAGGAGCCCTACTTCAATAAATACATTGTATCTTTCATGTTAAACAGCATGAGTTTAGCAACAGATTTAAACAGGAAGTCCTATTCAGTTTTCGCTTCTAAGCATATGGATAAGGTAAAAATATCTATTGCTTTTATAAATTACTGTGAAACTTCCATCACTGTAAACAGTTTGGAAAACATAGTTGCAGCCTGCAGTCAGTATACAGCATACATTAACATTTATTGATGTACAAGCCCATTCTTTCAAGTACCCAAGTGCTTTACAGTGTAACAATAAATAAATGACACAGAAATGGGCTTATCATTTTAAAACAGATCTTTAAACAAAGGGATTTACTCAAGTATATGTGACCAGGAAGGTCTGTCCCCAAGACCAGCGTGAGGAAACACTGACTTGAAGAATATTCCCAAATCTTTTTTCTGTACTTGTAAATTAAGAAAATTAAGGTGACATGAATTTCTTCCTCAAAATACTGTAATTTGTAGATTTGGAGAGGGAGAGTCTAGTTTCATTCTTTTAAAATGTTGCCATTGAAGTATGTTCCTGATTTTTAAAATAAATTTTAATTGCAAGGTTGGTTATAATATAAAACCTAAAAGTGGACGTCTCTTATCGTGTCAGCATTTCCCCCCTCCCATTGGTTTGTTGCTCCAGGGTTGCTTGGGAGAATTGGGCTTCAGGTCTTGATTTATTTTTTTTTTTCATTGGGGTGAGGGGGGGGAAGTATTTGTTTAACCCCACCCCTTCCAAGCTCCTGGGCCAAATTCTGGTTCAGAGTAGGTAGGAAGCATCTATCTGCTTATAATGGGACAGAGTACCAGAATGTGACTGGCCATTGCAGGGAAACTGGGAGTTCGGAGGAGTAATGCCTCTTATATACGCAATGCAAGGGTCAGTCACAATTGCCATCTCTGCACTTGACAGGAACAAGTCTAACTGTAAAAGTAGCCTCTGGAGTTGGTGACTACTGACTCGGCTGCATGACAGGAATGAAACACTTTATGTCCGTGACCTATGTCATGTGGCTGGGATCTGGAAATAAATATCCATCTCTTACTGGTACTCTTGAGCGTTACACCTTTGTTAGACCCTCTGTATACCACTAGAGGTGCACTTCTTGCCAAAGGGATGAGGAAATGGTGAGTCCTGTCCCCCTCTCTCATCCTCATGTCTGTGCAGAGCAGGCCCAGTACAATGGGAAGCCATCTACACCCTCCCCATAATGTTTCTCTGAGGGGCAGGCACTGAATATATTGGAAGAATGACTTCTTTTCCCGTCAAAACACCTCAGTGTGATGATCTGATCTTCCCCTTTACTTTGGGATGAGATGTAGGTCATTTTCCTGTCCCCACAGGTGTGTCTTCATGACACCTGCTCATGACATAGAAAGGTAGACATGGAGCAGAATTCTGGGCATACCAATCTAGAGTCTCTTAAAAAGTATATGCAAAGCATTAGTCCATTGTTGGTAAGATGTTCTAAAATTACATCCTTATAGACCCCGAAAGACATTGCAAAACTGGAGGTTGAGTTGAAAAGTCTTCAGGAAACTTTCAGACCTTTTTGAAGTAAATATGCCAGAATATAAACAGCTGAAATGATCCATGCTGATGTCATTCTACTGAAGTCTGTGGGGACCTGGTGGTTTTGTACAGTTGTGTACATAATGGGAAATACAGGCAATAATCTTAATTCTTACTTCCTGCTTCACTTAACAAAAGAGGAGAGAGAATTTCATGATATCAGTTGTGGTTTGATTTAGTTGGAATTAGGGGCACTTTAGACCATTTTCTTAAGAATTAATAAACAAACCCTTAAAAATTAATCCCATTCTGTTTCTATTTAGTGCCATGTAGTCACTGCATGTTTTTTAAGACATTATTCAAATGAGAAAAACTGGTATATTTTTGAATGAACATGTAATAAAAATTATTAAAAAACAGATGCTGGAGAAATAAATCAATATGCTGATGATGATCTGTTTCTGTATCTGATGTTTAGAAAAATAGGGAATCTATACTTCTCTTTTAATTCTTTCCTGAATGTTCATTACTGAGAAGTTTTTCTTCTGTCTTTGCTTCATGGGTGTGTGCATATCTGTACTGTGTATGAGTATGTACATACATAATAGTTAAATGGAAGAATAAGGGGATCTGCCTTTAGGGCAAAAGCTCACATAGTCTGATACAATTATCACCTTGCTATGGTGAGATGCAGGCATAGCTGTGTGATGAAAGATTGTGCAGTGACTGACTTCAGCTTCCAGCATCTCTCCTTCACTTTCATAAAGATTCAAAGATTCTGACTCCTAAAAACTGATATCTCAGGGTAGCAATAGTAACGTTATGAGGGAGACTCTGGTTCTGTTTGTTCGTCAAACTGTCTAGAGTGGCTTATAACTGAGAGTGCCTACCTCAGGGCAGGTTTCAGAGTAGCAGCCATGTTAGTCTGTATTCGCAAAAAGAAAAGGAGTACTTGTGCCACCTTAGAGACTAACAAATTTATTTGAGCATAAGCTTTCGTGAGCTACAGCTTCTGCCCTCAAGGCAGACTGTCAAAGAACAGGGCACAAACTGCAAACTTGTTGAATGTTCTATAGTTAGATTTCACCAACCCACTAACAAATGTGAACTCCTAAATTACTATAACAGCCTTAACATGGAGTCACAGACAGTCCCCTGGGGCACTCTGGTCAATCTTGCCACCTGGGAAAGCTTGTCTCTGTGGTCCCTTACACCAAAAATCACAATAATATTCACTTACCCTAGGTCAACTGTACTTCGGATCTCAAATCAAAGACAACATTTGTGCCAATCATACAATAAACAATCTAAAGATTTATTAACTAGGAAAAATAAATAAATTATTTACAAGGTTAAAGCAGATCAACATACATACAAATGAGTAGGGCCTTACTAAATTCTCAGCCATGAAAAACACTTCATGGACCATGAAAAATGGTCTTTTGTGTGCTTTTAGCCTATACTATACAAATTTCATGGGGGAGACCAGAGTGTCTCAAATTGAGGGTCCTGACCCAAAAGGGAGTTGCAGGAGGGTCGCAAGGTTATTTTAGGGGGGTCGCATTATTGCCATTCTTACTTCTGCGCTGCCTTTGGAGCTAAGCATCCGGAGAGCAATGGCCATTGGCCGGGCACTCAGCTCAGAAGGCAGAGCCCCGTCAGCAGCAGTGCTGAAGTAAGAGTGGCGATACCATACTGTGACATCCTTACTTCTGCTCTGCTGCCTTCAGAGCTGGGTAGTGGGAGAGTGGTGGCTGCTGACCAAGAGTCCATGATGGCATGGCATACCATGCCATCCTTACTTCTGTGCTGCTGCTGGTGGCAGCTCTGCCTTCAGAGGTGGGAGGGGGCTCAGGGTTGAGGCAGAGGGTTGGGGCTGCGGGGGGGCGAGGGCTGCAGCTGGGGGTGCAGACTCTGGGGTTGGGCTGGGGATGAGGGGTTTGAGGTGCAGGCTTTCCTGGGGCTGCAGAGGGGAGAGACGTCACCCCCAGCCCTTTCACCATAGCAGGCTGGGCCGGGGGAGAGGTGCCTTTCCCTGGCTGTGGCAGCTCTGGATAGGGTGACCATAAACAAATGTGAAAAATCAGGACGGGAGTGGGGAGTAATAGGAGCCTATATAAGAAAAAGACCCAAAAATCAGGACTGTCCCTATAAAATCAGGACATCTGGTCACCCTAGCTCTGGGGTTGGGGCCGGGGGAGAGGGGCCTCTCCCTGGCTGTGCAGTCCTTGATAGCCTGCTGTACTGTCGCATAGCTTAGTGGGAACTTAGGGTAACAGTAATGCAACCCCTTCTACAATAACTTTGTGACCCCCTCCCCACTCCTTTTTGGGTCAGGACCCTAAAATTACAACACCGTGAAATTTCAGATTGAAATATCTGAAATCATGACATTTATGATTTTTAAAATCCTATGACCCTGAAATTGATCAAAATGGACCATGGATCTGGTAGGGCCCTACAAATGAGTTACAGCCTTAGGTTTCAAAAGATAATAGAAACTTCTGTAATAAGTGAACTCTGTATGTCCTTTAGGGCTAACCCAAGCTAAACAGCTGGGGACCCCATGCTTATGCTTAGACATCTTCGCCCTCAGTCTTCACTCAGCACAGGGATAGCAATTTATCCTTAAAAGGTATTTTTATTCCCTTTTCCCCAGTGTTCAAGCTGTAATGGGATAAGGGCTTGTGCACATACCCTCTTCAGGGTTTGGGAGAAGCAATCAACAAAGTCTTTTGTCAACAATGGCTTGGCTAATGTCTAGACCTTTTTTCGTAGGGGAGGAGATAATACCTCTTGTGGAAAACTAGTATTTCACATGTGGTAATGCTTCTCCCCTGACTATGGGAGATTTACAGTCTTAGTGAATGGTTTTTATAGTTACAGAGCAAACATTTAAACTTATAACGTGGGCTACAGATGATGTAAGTAGGCTTAATATATGCAGCATCCCAAAAGCATTTCATAAAATCTAAACACACTTCTGATATCTATTTTAACAATACTAACACTTGGCTGAGCCAGACTTGTTTCCAGCTGTGCATTTGTCACTGTTCAGTGAGGCCTGGAGACTTGGCATGAGCTGGCATTGGTTCTGCCAGCATCACACTGTTCCTTTTCTCTAATCTATTTATTCTTTCTGACAAGAGTGGGAATGCTGAATAGGAAAAAGGACTGCCTTGCATAGAAGCAGCTACCAATCCAGGAGCCTGATTCTTCAGCCACAGGATACAACAGGATACAATGACTCGTAGCCTGTGATTGGAGAATAGGACCCAGATGACTACATAGTGGTGTGATGGGGTCCAAACAGAAAAGAACTATATTGGTGAGCTTTGTCGAGCTGGTTTGGGTTACACTGGCCCTAGCCCTCCAAAGGTTGTGCTCTATCTAGTCCTATTTAGCTTTAAGATTGGTTGTGGTAAGGGACTTTCCCTCAAACTATATCAGTCTTAACCATAGAAGAGTTGCTACTCAACTATATGTGCCGTGCAAGGGCCAGGGCAGTAACTAGGAGGAGTGCAGGGATATGCCTGGAGTGTACATTTCCCCAAATAGAAGAGGTTAGAGTAGGTCATAGCCCTGTCCTCTCCCCCCTGCACATCCACCAGTGAAGCAAGCCTATGGCGTGGGCTGCATCATCTGGCAGGACTGTGCAACTTGTGCAATTCCTCTGTGCAGGAGGGGAGTAGCATGAGCTCTAATCCTTCCTTGAACTCCCTGTGAAATAGTGAGCACCTATTCCGGGCTGTGCTGGTCTAACCCAAAATAGCTAAACAGTTTAGAGATGGATCCAAACCAGACCATGGCTCTTTATATCCCCAAACTATGGGACAGTTCAGATCAAGATCTGAACTCTCTGGCTTGATGCTCTTCCTGCTACAATCCACGTTACAGCTTCTCTTCTCAAAAAAGCTAGGTACGTGCACCTGGCTGAATTCTGCTGAGATTAATAATCTCTGCAATTCCACTAATTTCCAGGGTTAATTTTTTGAAGGGACTCTAAGACTGTGATGTTACTAAGTAAAACATCTGTTCTTAACTCAAGTTAGCTCAGTTGCGGTAAAAATCTGAGTAGACACACGGCAGTTTGTGGTTTTCACATGTTAGCAGGCAGAGTTAAAGACTAAACTTCACCCATAGTCTTTAGTGCCACCTGCTCACTCGTGTGAAAACTACATTTTGCCTTGTCTTTACTAGGATGGTTAACTCAACTTAGCTAACATGAATTAAAAACTCACCTTTTTCTAGTTAAGACTAGTCTAAATGTGCTTGCATAGTTATTGAACACTATCATTTCTGTACTGATTGATAGAATCTAAAACCTGTTTGCACCCCATATGCACACACAGTGAGGGTTTTATGAATGTGTAGTTTATATGTAAATTCATTTGTATGCACCAGTGATAATGAGCAAAAATTGCCCATGCAAAGCTGTGCATGTGCAAATTCTACAACCTAAAATAAGTGGTTTTGTAAATAAAACCCAAGAAATTAAATAACATAAATGAAACCTGAAGAAAAACTTTTTGTATAATTCTTGACATAATATAGTCATTATTGTTTCCATCATAAATAGTCTTTCAAGATGTAATGCTCTCTGACATCTGTGATTCAGGGCCAGGCAAAATGATAGTTTTGCACTGTTCTCTACCTGCAGAGACACATTTTGACCCATCTAATTTTTCCACCTCTTTGGAACAGACCATTGGTCCAACTTCAGTGTTCTGTGTCCAGCAATTAAGCCTACATCTGGTGCTTCACAGAAAGACAAAAATTAAAACACTTACCCACCTGCATAATGTATCAAGAATAGTTTTAGTTTCTTGAATAGAAGAAGAGCAAGAATGTATTCAAAGCCAGTTATACTCTTGTTTCCATAATAACTTTTTTCCCTACAGGTCTTGTCTAATTCACATTGCTCTTAAAAACTCACTTCTGCAGCTCTGACTGCAAAAATTAGTCTAATTAAAAGAAACCCTTTCATCCACCAAGACATATGTGCAGTATGCTTAAACAGGGTAACTGCATGTTCACACTTCTGTAACTTGTTTCCTTCTTTCTACTCTTCCTGGCATATGCTATAGCTTAATTTGTCTGTCATGTTTATCAATTAGATTGGAGAGAGAGTCCTTCAGGGCAGGGACCCCTCTACTCTGTGTTTTCTGTGAAGTACCTAGCACTCTTCTGGGTACTATAAAATAATCATCTAATAGAATGTTTGGCTACTATAATAGTTTTCCAGCAAAAGTAACACAGCATTTTGACTATCGAATGCATCTGATGAAGTGAGCTGTAGCTCATGAAAGCTTATGCTCAAATAAATTTGTTAGTCTCTAAGGTGCCACAAGTACTTCTTTTCTTTTTGCGGATACAGACTAACACGGCTGCTACTTTGAAACCTAGCATTTTGACTGTGATCAAACTTCATATATTTGCATTAGAAAATACTCCAGAGTCCGTGAATTGCATAGGCCTAGTCTTCACAATCTCCCCCACCCTCCATTATATTTATGAAATACTCATCTCCACAGGCAGTTAGGGGACATGTAGGGTGTGAAAAGGGCTGAGGGTCGGTACAGAAAGCATTATGCCTTGTTCAGACAAGCAACGTGTTCCATATCTTGTGCCATTTTCATCTATGAGGCTAGGCTGCTCTTTCACATGAGGATTTTGCTTTCTCTAGGATTATCTGCTTTGTGCTGCTCACTCATAATATCATCAAGCCAAGGGGCATTGATGAGTGGGGCACTGACACTCTCCATTGGATCTGATTGGAACAGGCTCCAGTCTTGCTACAGTGCCTCCAATTTAAAGTGTATAACAGACCCGGTAAAACCACACATAACATTGAGCTTCTGGATTTTTCCAGGTGGAGGATTTTCCAGTTGGAAGCAATTATTTTGATTGAACAAACTGGTTCATTAAGATAACATTACTACTGCTAATAATACTTAGCTTGTTTGTATGGCACTTTTCATCGGGAGATTTCAAAACAGTTTATAAAGGAAGGGATCATTATCCCAATATTACAATAGGGTTAAGTCTAGTGGATGTGTGATTAGCACTCTGTGTTGTCACATAAAAGAATCAAGTTTGATTCCTAGGTGGGTAGTCTCACTCCTTGAGTTGACAGGAATTGGGAATATAATGGAGGCATTGGAATAACTAGTAAGTATGGAGGACTTGGATATATAGAGGACTCTGGACATACTGTATACCAGATGTATAAGGCAGCATGAAGCAATTAAGCATGTGAACATTTTTTCTAAGACAATATATTGTATGGCAAGTTAGCCATTTCAAGTGGCCGAGGTAAAGAACTGTCAAAATACAAGATACTAAAAACATTGATACAGGTGAAGAAGGAACTTGGAAATATGCAGTTCAGGTTTTATTCAAATATTCTGGACCTTTGGACTTAATTCTGAACTAGTCTAAGAAGCAATTATGGATGATTCCATCTGTGAACTGCACACTATTACAAGTGAAGAGTTCAAACTTGGTTTAACTTACTTTGCAAAATAAGCACTACTAGTTCATTATCGTAACCCTGGTTCAGATGAAAATGCAATAGCAGTGTCTGCATTAGCAGCATCTACATGACTAAGCAATGAAGAGCATTGAGAAGAAAAAGCTTCATACAGTACCGTATGCTCTTTTGGTGTCACACTGCCTGGCTGATTTTGAGCCTTTTTGGTACTTGATAGCAAGTGATTTTATCATTGCAATGGCATTCCCAGGCACTGGTAGAATTTGGGGAATGTCATTTTCTCCATTTTGAACCACGGTACATGGCTATAAATAGTGCAGAGGGCTGTAAGATGTCAGGGAGGAAGCAAATTCTTTTGACCAATTTCTTGAGAACTAGTGTAATCACTTTGAAGTTAGAGAAGTTTAAAAACCAAACGCATGTTGTTATGGATTCAGACAGATAATGTTTCCCATTGGGGCTGGCTTTCTTAGTGTGTCTGTTGAAGTTATTAGGCTGTCTCTTGTTTTTCCTCTGTGTCCTGTAACATGCATTCTTCTAGCCAGGGGAGATGAGGCTTTGAAATGCACCAACCCCACTGAGGAATAACCTTTGCAGCACTCCAATTCTGGGAAATCTGGGACTGGGCATGTCGGAGCAGAGCCCTGTAGATCTCTGTGTAGTGTACTGCTAGGTAACTGACCTGGTCCCCAACTTTGTGTTTATCCTAGGATAGGAGAGATTATATCAGTGACTCTGAGGAACCTCCTTTTCTCCTGCTTTACATCTTCAGCAATTAAGGCCATACACAATCCCCGGATATCCAGCAATGGAAAAAACTGATTCCAGTGACCATTAATACTATTCTGTGATACGGTAGAGCTGCTGTTGTAGAGTAATATTAATCAGTCCCTTTCCTGATGAAAAAGCATTCTGCAGGCCTAAGGAGCAAGAGAGCCTCTTGACTTTTGGGGAGGGGCAAACTAAACTGGTTCATGTAAATGTAAGCAGGTCTGAACTGCAAACCTTTCTTAAAACTGAGCCCAAATCTTTTTTAAGCGAGGTTTTCAAATTTTGATTGTTTTCTATAACATTCATGTATAATCATCGGAATGCATCCGATGAAGTGAGCTGTAGCTCACGAAAGCTTATGCTCTAATAAATTTGTTAGTCTCTAAGGTGCCACAAGTACTCCTTTTCTTTTTGCATAACCCTATTGCTATTCTGACAGCAAAAAGTCAGAATTGCAACCTCCATATATCCAAGCTGTTAAAACTCATTGGTTTTGGTTTGTGTAGATTTGCAGCACTTGAATTTTACTTTGACTTTTGAATTCAAATTACTACTTAATTGCAAAGCAAAATTCAGCCCAAGCCTCTAACTTTCACCAATTCACATGTAGGTTTCACCCAAAATCATAAATCAGTTCAGACTCGCTTAAAACTTGGTCCAGGTTTGCCAGAAGTAAATATGGATCCAGTCGGTAACCCTGGATTGGAACATGCTGACTGGGCCCTTTTAGGAGAGTAACAAGGACACCTTCAAAAGATTTTTAGATTAGCATCTGACCCTGTGCCTTCTTATCTGACCCAAACCTCCAAACATTTTGCAGCTTGCCCATTATGAGCCATAACTATACCCTTGATTGATGTTGTTATAAAACCAGAAAACAGTAGATTCCCAGCTGGTGTGTAAATTGGCATAGCTCCCTGGAGGCTTTTGGTAGTAGCAGAGGATGTGGCCCTTATTGTGCAAGTGCTAAACTGTGATGTTGATAAAGAATGTTTCTGAAGAAACCATTATAGTCAATCATGTCAAGAATCCACACAAGGAGTGCTTAAGTAGGCCTTGATAAAATGGAGAGCATCAGCTCTAAACCTGGAATCGTTATGGTCTATTGTGTTAATAATCTGCATGCTAAGAAGTAAAATTCCTAGGCCATGACAAAACAGATACAGATTCAGAGCCATTATGGCCTATTATGTCAATAAGTCCCTAAGTATTTATTTGCATTATACTGTAGATTGCAATGGACCCTGAGGATCTGTTACACTCTCTTGTGTGGTTTCAATCTTAAATCCTTTTGCTGCACACTGATAGGTAAATTTTCTATGGCATTGTCTACAAAGGGAAAATTGACTGGCATAGCTATTCCAGAAAAACAAAAAGAAAAGGAGTACTTGTGGCACCTTAGAGACTAACAAATTTATTAGAGCATAAGCTTTCGTGAGATACAGCTCACTTCATCGGTGCCACAAGTACTCCTTTTCTTTTTGTGAATACAGACTAACACGGCTGCTACTCTGAAACCAGAAAAACAATTACACTATAATTCCGCATAATTTAGTTATTCCAGAATAATGCCCTAGTGTGGATTTTATTCTGGAATAATTACCCCACTTCCAGAGCAGAGTAATTATGCTGGAATAAAGTCACTTTTATTTCAGAATAGTGTCTACATGGGGAGTTATTCTAGAATAGTTATAGTGGAACATTAATTCTGGAATAGCTATGCTGGTCAATTTCCCCATGTAGACAAGCCCTTAGATGCTTCTAGCAAGAGCTTTCCTTTTTGTCTGAGTATTGTTAAATAAGAAAATCCATGAAAATACTTAAACCCTACATTCACTTAGATTAATGTTTAATCTTAAACAAGAAAATCAGAGCTGAGAGAGCATCCATAAATCTCCTTATATCCCTTTATTTCAGGCTTCTCCAAACTGTGTGATACAATAGTATCATAGGTTTCAGAGTAGTAGCCGTTTTAGTCTCTATTCGCAAAAAGAAAAGGAGTACTTGTGGCACCTTAGAGACGAACAAATTTATTTGAGCATAAGCTTTCATGAGCTACAGCTTACTTCATCGTATGCATGCATAGTATCATACAGAATGTGCTGCAGTAAGTAGGCACAGTGTAGTGTGAAAAGAGTATTAACACCTTATCTACAGCTATGTGGATGTGTCAAACTTTTATCTTAATTTTTTTTTAAAACTTTAAAGCTATTGGACCAAATTCAGCTTCAATATAAAGGGGGATAACTTTTTTGATAACTGCCATGGACTTAATACTTGCTTACATCAGTGTTGAATTTTGGTTCATTCTCTTCTCAAATTTAGGGAGTGTTGTCTTTCTATAACACACACTGTATTTTAGCACACAAAATCAAGAATATAAATCCTCAGATTATATTTCAGCAGGATTAGGTTTTAAATTTTGAAAACTATTTTGTTGCATTTGCTCATTATATGTATTTATACAGAAACCTGCTTTCATCTTCAGCTGCTGCAGTCTGTGTTTATAGCCAATATTGTGTTGTGGTGGTATTTATTTTTATTTTTTACATGAATATTAAAGACTGGACAAAAATCCCATGGAAAGAAATGTGTTGAGCAAATGGGAAAGGTAGCTCAGAAGACTCCAGAGGGGATCATTTCCCCAATTACTATATTGTGTTACTACTTGAAATAATTTCTTGCGTTCTGAGGGCCCTATATTGTACCAGTAGCTAGCTCAACAGTGGTCCTTAGGAAGAATTTTTTGAAAGCAGTTTAGAAATTTAGGCATCTAAAATTATGAGAGACTATTTACTAGTTCTTAAGATTTCAATAATTTTTATTTACTTATTTTCCTAGATACGATGCGGCAAACAAGTATAGTAATTAGTCGCCATAAATACGAGCCAGAAAAAGTGTGCGGCACACTTTTGAATATCTGCCCTTTATGTAGGTGTCTAGCAGGGAATTGGAGGCCTTTTGAAAATGTAAACTCAATTGTGGGCACTGAGCTCTTGAAAACCTGGCCCAGAATGATTTTGAAAAATTGACCCATAGTGTATGAAGCCTTCAGAGTCCAATAATCCTCACGTTTCTTTTTTTTCCATTTTGTGATTATGTCCTAACAAATGAAAACTCTTGATAAAGAAATCCAGACCTGGGATGTTAACGTGGGTTTAGAATCAACCGTTAAAATTTGTTGGCTTCCTTTTGGGCTGTGAATCCCTTCAGAACCTTGCCATCAGGAACAGGCATTGGCAACAACTTATGAATTCAACAGTGGTAAATGTTCTGGCATTGCAAACTAAAAGGAACGTTGACTAAGCTACAGAATTTTTAGGTGTATATTTGCATCTCAGAAACACCTTAATTCCTCAGCTTTCCTTGGCAAGGGATGTCATGAATGAAGACACCACATTAGGGGTCCTGTTAGCTCTTCAGCTGCACAAAGTGGAAGATGAAATAGAAATATTGTGGATGAAACTGTGAAAGAAATGGCTATAGAGGACATAGCTGCAGTGGGCGTCGTACAATAATAATTCACTTATGAAAAGGTAGATGACAAACTGAACCTCTGATGTTTCACAGGTTCTTGTGGAGATTAACCCAATCTACTGTGTCATGGACATTTCATATGAACAGTATCATAGCACAGGCACTCCTTTGGTGTAATCTGATCAAAACCTCAGAGACATTACAAGACAGCCAGGCAATGGTTTATTTTTATATTATCCAGGATTTTCAAGAGTTATTGAATGTTATATTCGTGTTTTGGATTGTCACCCCAGTATCAAAGAGATTGGGGATATTGAAATGATATTGCTCTTGAATAATCAATTGTAGTGAAGGACGTGATGTAACTATGGAACATCTTGCCCTATTTTCAAACAATATACAGAATTGTAAGCTAAATCCACTGCACTAAAACTGTTTTGGTTTCACATAAGTAATATAGGATGTAATCAAGTGCCCATTGAATTCAACAGCTGTCTTTCCATTGATTTCAGTTGCTTTGGATCATACCAATAATAAATAAATTATAGATTCTGCTAGAGCCTGGGTGCCCTCAGCTCCCCTTGATTTCATAGATATTCAGCACCTCACAGGAAAGGCTCAATATTTCACAGGATTAATCTCCAAGGATGGGTGATATTGTGTTTTGTAATCAGCAAGGGGTATCTTTAGGTGATCTGGAACTGGATCAAAGCCTTTCAACAATAGAAAACTGCTGGATGCCTCTGTATTCATTCACTATTTTTAGATCATATATTTTTTTAAAAGTATATGAATGAAAACATTTTGAGAATGCAAGTGACATAAAAATGACCATACTGGGTCAGACCAATGATCCATCTAGCCCAGTATCCTGTCTTCCGACAGTGGCCAATGCCAGATGCTTCTAATGGAATGAACAAAACAGGACAATTATCACATGATCCATCACCTGTTGTCCAGTCCCAGCTTCTGACAATCAGATGCTTTAGGGACACCCAGACCATGGCTTTGTGTCCCTGACTATCTTGACTAATATCCATTGATGGACTTACCCTCCATGAACTTAATTCTTTTTTGAATCCAGTTATACTTTTGGACTTCACTGCATCCTCTGGCAATGTTTTTCACAGATTGACTGTGTTGTGTGAAGAAGTACTTCCTTCTGTTTGTTTTAAACCTGCTGCCTATTAGTTTCATGGAGTGATCCCTGGTTCCTGTATTACATGAAGGAGTAAATAACACTTCCATATTTGATTTTTCTACTCCATTTATGATTTTGACTTCTATGATATCTCCCCTTAGTTGTGTCTTTCCTAAATTGAGCAGTCCCAGTCTTTTTAATCTCTCCTCACATGGAAGCTGTCCTATGCCCCTAATCATTTTTGTTGTCCTTCTCTGTACCTTTTCCAGTTCTCACATATCTTTTTGAGATGGAGCTACTGAAACTCCATGAAGTAGTCAAGGTATGGGCAGACCATGGATTTATATAGTGGCAAGATATTTTCTGTCTTATTTTTTATCCCTTTCCTTATGGTTCCGAACATTCTGTTAGCTTTTTTGCCTGCTGCTGCACGCTGAGCAGATGTTTTCAGAGAACTATCCACAATGACTCCAAGAAATCTTTCTTGAGTGATAATAGCTAATTTAGACCCCATCATTTTGTATGCATAGTTGGGATGATTTTTCCAGTGTGCATTACTTTGCATTTATCAACAGTGAATTTCATTTATCATTTTGTTGCCCAGTCATCCAGTTTTGTGGGATTCCTTTGTACCTCTTCGCAGTCAGCTTACAAGTTTATGGCTGGGGTGATTGAAGACAAGAAAAGTCATAGAAATAATAGACCAGATGGGGTTGCTTGAAAAATTAAACATCTTCAACAAAGGTTAGATTCTCTTATATTAAGTATGTTCCACAAGTAGAATTCCCAATCAAATCAGTGAAATACGTGCATATAAAGTGGCTGCAGAAACCAAGTCTTATATGTGAAAATGGTAAAGAAATGATAGAAGATGCATATCTGAGAGATGATAGAAGATGCATATCTGAGAGATCAGGGCTGGGTGGATACCACAGAAGTTTTCCACAAATATTTGCCCACTTTTTAAATGAGTTTTGTTTCATTCATGTTTTAGCCACATTTGGGTTTGCTTTATAAATATTTTGGTAGATGAGTTTACTGGCAGGAATTTTTGCTGTAAGAATTAATTTTAAACTAATAGCACAATGTTCATAGAAAAATATCTCTATCTTAGGTACTCATTGCTATAACATCTGGGCACCTCAAAATCTTTAATGCATTTATCCTCATAATAGCCCTTTTATGTAGGGGAATGCTATTATCCACATTTTACAGATGGCTAACTGGGACACAGACTAAGTGACTAACTCAAAGTCAACAGCCTGTGGCTGAGAAGGAAATTGAACCTGGGTCCTAGGTAGGGATCCTAGCCATCCTCTGGACCATCCTTCCTCTGAAAACAAGTGCTGAATTTGAAATCACAAATATTTTACCTCCAAGTGTTACACTCATCCAATCAAAGAACAGAGTCATAGCATTTTATCTTTTTGCATAATCAAAACATTTGTATTTCAAATGTTGAATATTTGCCAAGGAACTTCTCCTGAAAAAAGTACAGAGCAAGAGTTTTCTGCAGAAATTAATAAGTGAATAATCTGAAATCATGTAAATCCACCTGAGAAACGTGATCAATTTGGAGATCATTGACAAAATGTGTTTTTTTTTTCTGAATTATTTGCAAAGCTTTCATAGAGCTCCATGCACAGTGCAGGAAGGAATGAATGCCTGGTTTTGATTTTGAATTCTGATGTGTTGTGCATGCTTAGTCATGTCATTTAACTTTCCTCTATTTCAGTTTCCCCATTTGCAAATGGGGTTAATATGTACCAACTTCCCAGGGCTCTTTGAAAGGATTAATTCATTATTTAATTGCTCGTAAAGTGCTTTGAAGATGTATAGAACTGTAAGATAATGAAAATTCTTTGCAGTTTTATAACGTCGTCTATCTGAGGAACACAAAATGTGTTCTAAACATTAAGGTCAAACAGAAAGTTTGTGGCAGAGACAATAAAAGAACCAAGACTTGTGGTTCCTGCTAGACTAGTTTGTGTGCCACAATAACAATCCTCCTTCTTGAGGTGTTACTAATAAGTAACAATAACTGGCCATATATTTGTTGCCTTATGCGCATGTGTTTATAGACGCATTCTTTGTAAGAAATCCTTAGCAGACTATTTGGAGGCCAAGAGATCAGCTTTTCAAGATTGTATTTTGTCTCTGCAATGAATTTAGTGGAAATAGTTTCTGAAGGAACTGACCCATTGCAGGCAAACTTTTCATTCTTCATGATTTTGTTCTTCTATTGCTGTTGGTGTCCAAATGAAATTTATTCTAGCTGCAATTTTTTAATGCATATCAACAGATTACCAGATATTTGCTGAAGCTATTTGACACTGTGGGTGACCTTCAATTTGATGAGAATGTTGAAATACAAATGACAGTGGGAATGTACAGTACAGAAGAGGAGTTTGTACACTTTTCAAAGCCCTGGATCTGCGAAGGGCAGGTAAGATAACTGGGCGGCATACTACTTGCTTAGTATTATTGTGACACACAATGCAGGGAAACAAATTATTTTAGAAAACATAAGGGCTCCATCCAGAATGCATTCTGCTGCTTCTGGGGGGAGAAACCACAGAAGGAAGGGTGAATTAACTGGCTACATATGCCCAGCCAGGGTAGATGGAGCCTGTCTGCCACCTGACCTGAGGGTTACTAAACCATTTAGCAGAGAGGAAGAATTTACGAGAAAGGGGATGTCTTCTGGTCTTCCTGCCCTTTGCTAATCAGACAGGGCATGGTAAGAAAGTGTTCTTGAATGCTTTTCCTTCCCCCTATTTCTGAGGGCTGATCTGTGCCACACAGTCACACTAGATAAACAAAGATTATTGCATTATATTTCACAATAATACTAAGCGAGTAGTATGCCACCCAATAACTAAAGGTTATTTAATTCTAATGATCACATAATTAGAAGAGATTCAGGTTTCAGAGTAGCAGCCGTGTTAGTCTGTATTCGCAAAAAAGAAAAGGAGTACTTGTGGCACCTTAGAGACTAACAAATTTATTTGAGCATAAGCTTTCGTGAGCTACAGCTCACTAATGCATCCGATGAAGTGAGCTGTAGCGCGCAAAAGCTTATGCTCAAATAAATTTGTTAGTCTCTAAGGTGCCACAAGTACTCTTTTTTTTTTTTTTTTTGAGAACAGATTCAGTTACTTTGGTGTGTGGAGACTTATTTTTAAATAAAAGCATGGATGTGCAGACTTGCAGTGAAATAACTAAATCAGTTTAGGAAGCCAATTTAGTTTAATTGGCACAAGTGGACAAGCCTTGAATGGTTTAGTCACCCCAAGGCAACTGGAACATTTAAGAGTCTGACCTGCAGACTAAAGTATTGAGAGCAGAAGTGGGGGCTGGTCTGGTTCTATCTAATCTATCTTAAAAAAAATAACAAAACATTTCTCCATCAGCAAAGGGGGTTTCACCAACATTTTCTGCAGGAAAATATTGATTTTTTTTGGCTGAAATTTCTGTCAGGAAAATCAAACATTTCATTTTGGGTTGACATTAATCTCTGCGTAAGCCACCGCAGTGCCTACTGGGAGTTGTAGTTTTTTTCAGCTCCCCATTCTCCCCTATGGGCCCTGCTTCCTGGCTGGACTATATTTCCCCCAATGCACTGTGCTCTCTCCCTGTGGTTGAATGGGAGTTCCAGCCACAGAGGCATAACAATGAATCATCGAAGATGTAGGCTAGCCAGTGAGCAAGGCTCATAAGAAAGAGTGGGGGCATGAGAAACCTGAAACTACAATTCTCATAAAGCACAGCAGCAGCTCAGGCAGATGCAGAGATTAATTTCAATCTGAAACTAAATGTTTTGACTTTTCTGATGTTGAAATTTTTTGGAACTTTGTGTTTTATAAATTTTTTTAATCTATCTTTTTGGTCCCCTTTCAGGATGAAATCAGATGAAATATTAGAATTTCCTGTGAGATGAAAATTCCATTTGTTGATCAGCCCTAATATGGGGTGTGAAAGAGAATGGAACTTAAAAGTAAGAAGGTAGACCTGACCCTGTTCTTTCCCTGATGAAAGTGTATTATTTTCTTTGGGAGATGCTGGTCCTTGATTCCCGCTAGCTTCCTTTCTTTATTTTCTCTCCCTCCCTAGTGCTATCAATTGTCTGATCTTCAGGCTCAATTTAAGAGACTCCAAGCAGAAACCAACTAAGGTCCTACCCTCATTTGCCTCCTGTGTTTTCATACCTTTCTCAGCAAGATCAATCACATTGAAATCTTTCAGGCTTTTAGCTAAATAGTGCAGTTAAAAGAAAAAGCGGAACGGTTGAATTTTACATTTTCCCAACGTTTTTGTTTTTCACAGAAAATGGTTAATTTTATGTTTACATTGAAATCCCTGCTGCCTGAGAAAATAATACAGCCTTATCCATTAGTAAGTGTAGGTGAGTCAGCTACAGTGCCAGCTTTCCCATGCTGCTCAACTACTGATTTTGACCTTCATGTGAATGGATCACTCACTCGAGTGATGAGAGTTAATTTAGTCTTCATAATAGCCCAGAGTTCAACCTTTTCAGAGCAGAGATTGTTTCAGTGAGGCCAAATTATATGCAATCGTTGAGTAATATGAGCAGTGATCCACCGCTGTGTCTTTGGATACAGTCCACTAAAATCATTTTCTTAATAATGGTAGGGATTATAAGGAGCTCAACTTGGTACTATACATTGTAAATTGTGTGAGATGTACCCGCATGTGCAGAAAGTGCTGAGGGAAAGCTAAATTGAAGAAATATGTTTTTTGGTTAGTTCTGTGGACATTCCTCTCCCTTGTGGGATGGGTTGCCAAGGTATAGCTTGAGCTCCTGTGAAAGTTCTGACTTTCATATTCATGAGCCCCTCTATAGCTTCATTGTAAACCAGAGGAATGTAGTTGCTGTTGAATATCGTGGAGGAAGAAATCATCTCTCAGCTATCTAGGGCTAATCCCACGGTGGGTTTTGAATATCAGGACCTTAAATCTGTGGCCTTGTAAATCAACAGGAGGTTTTACAGAGTGATTGGATTTATTCCTAAACCTCAAGCCTAGAAGTCACAAATGGATAGTTATAGTCAGGACTATGTCCAGTAGAGTTGGATGCAATCTTCTGGCCAGTCACAGATGGATGTGGGCATTGTGTCTGTTTGGGCCATATGCCTTGTTTTCTGCTGGAAAATAGACTTGAAGAGGTGTCCAGAAGAAGACAGATGCTTAGAACATGATAAATCACACCTCTAGCATGTTAAGGAAAACCAGCATTCTGCCTAAAGGAAATGTTGTTTGAGGTGTTTAGAAGAAACAGTGTACAAAATCATGGAAGGTATGGGCATACCATGGATTTATATAGTGGCATGATATTTTCTGTCTTATTTTCTATCTCTTTCCTAATGATTCCTAACATTCTGTTAGCTTTTTTAACTGCTGCTGCACATTGAGCAGATGTAGCACCATATAAAGACAAGCCATGGAACCAGTGGGTGTTGATTATCCTGCCCAAGTGGTTTTGATGGGCAGTCAGATCTAGTAGGCTGCTGATGTTGGAATTGCCTTTGAGCTTCTTGAAGAGGGGGGTTGAAACTGCTCTGAAAGATTATAGTCACAAAGAGGTGTGTGAAAGTGAGATGCAAGTGTAGAAAGTAAGATTATTAATTGCAATTTGACACTGTCCCCCATAGTATCTGAAGGCTTTACAAGGTTTAAGTTGAAATTTTCACTATCTTAGTAAGGAGGTCACAAAACCATGCTCCCCTACTTGCAATTTTCTTAGGGAACAAGAAAAAAACAGGATTTAGGTCCTGATCCTGTTATGAGCCCTGTGTAGACCCTTGTATCTGCACAAACTCTCCTTGACTCCAGTGAGATTCTGCATGGGCACAACAAGGATCTGCCTTTTCAGATCTCGTTGCAGGGTCGGGGTCTCAGTACATTAGGAAGGCTGGGTCAAAGAGGTGTTTAATCATATTTTTGTAGAAAGCTAGTTTGAAAGTCACTGTTCCCAAACTTAAAAAGTTCTGCTATCAGCCACCATAATGTTCACAATGGCCAAAATTTTTATATTTCATAGAAAATATATTGTGCTAAGACCTGGACTTCCCAACTTGTGCTTAGGCTTATCTGTACAGACAGTAGGTCCAGATGTTGGGCTGCTCCCAAAGAGCTCTCTGTGCAGCTCAGGATGGGGAGAGTGCGAAGGTGCCATTAAACCACCTTATGCCCTGATGATAGACATCCTGTGCTGATCTGGTTCCTTGGGATAAATTAGAGCAGTCTTCAATCTGCTCTAGTCTATGCGATCTACCATAGCCCCCAGGAGTTACAAAAGGCAGGGATTTCTGGGGAATAGGGGTGTCTGAGCCATACCCTCTGTCCCCAGGCCACATCCCTTACAGCAGCAGGTGGGATGAGGAGTGTCACAGGACGTCTGGTGGGTCTACACAGCCTTGGGATTCTTTTATACAAGGCAAATCCTCCAGTGGCCAGATCAACCTGCTTTTCACCAATCGTCTGGCACAAAGCAGGCTTACTGTTAGAGAATCAGGGCAAAACATGTAATTTTTTTTATGGCAGCTGTGACAAAAATAATTCATATTCATTTCCAAATATAGTAATAATATTACTGTACATATGCTATGTGTTAGATGTTAAACACCTAATAAGTTAACCACATAGCACATTGATGATGTAGTAGTGCAAATGATACTGCAAACCAGTGTTTGTTCATTTGGAAATGAAGTAATGGCCACTAGCTGTAGAGTGTATTTTTGTTACTAAAGAAGCAAATTAAAATGGTAAGAAAACAATACCATTATTAGTTTGCAAAAGTTATTTGCTTTGATTAAAAACACCAATAAATGTGTCTTGGTACAAGAACTGCACCATTTAGCACTTGACATATAATAGGTTTTCTCTCCCCTCACAATGTAATATCTCCATTGAAATATAATTATATTGCAGATTGCTCAACTGAATGCCCTTATAAACATGCTGTTAAGGAACTCACTCCAGTGACCGTCACAGCATCATGACAATTTGCACAATTGATATACATTCTAGGGATGTTGTACCCAACCTTAAAGCAAAGAAGGTAATTTGTTGCACAGCAATTACCATAATGCATTTTTAAAAGCATAAAATAAAGAATACTTTCATTTGTTGTAAAAGGTACTTTGGATGCTTATGTATGGCAATGACAGAATATTTTGATTCAATCAATTTTATCCTTTTTTTTCAGTTAGATAATTACATTTACCAGTTAAAAATGCCATTTAAAATATATATAGATACTTTGTCCAAATGTTTAAAGATGTCTTTAAAAATGTATGCTGTAATGTGACAGCAGGTTTCTCATTAATCTAGCTCCAATTACGATCTGTTAACAATTAGTATAAACATGTACGTTTATTAGATAGCTTGAAAGTTTAAAAGTGTATGGAAGATAATACAGCAGTTGTGTTACGTTTTCAGATTCCATTTCACTTTTGGCCAGGTTGTCCCTTAGTGTTTTCCCATTTCTCTTCTTGGAATAGCCCCCTTCCTCCCACTAAAAAAAGGGGGGAGAAGGAAGAGAGAAGACTAGATGTAGGGGCTGTTGATCTAGGCCAGGGCAAAAGTCTGTGGAAACTTGGAGGAAAAGCCCACTATACTAGTAAGTGATTTTTTTAACTTAACCTTTTTTGTGCTACTTTACTGGAACAATAACACCAGAATAAAACTGCAATAATGAGCCTCCTGACATAAAATCAGCCAATCTGAAGAAAGCTGCAGTTTTTCAGAGTGTATAATTTAGAAGGCTGAATTTTGTCCTGACTTAAGTGGGGTTGAACCTGTTGGAGGTGAGGGCAGAATTTGGCCCAGTTTTGCCTCCCTAGTCAAGCTAGAGCAAAAGGAGCTGGGTGTGGAAAGGCTTCATGGGAATAAACATACTTTTTTGGTGAAATGCTGAGTACGGTACAGCTGGACACTTCAGATAGGGGAGTGTCATAGGAGGTGTGGTGAGTCTGCACAACCCAAGGATTCCCTTATACAAGACAAATCCTCCAGTGGCCACGTCAAACTGCTTTTCACCACAAGACTTTTCACTGATGTCTCCTAAAAGGAATTACAGGACTTGATCCTGCAAGGTGCTGAGCATTTTGGTCTGGAGTACTCAGCTGCTTGCAGAACTGAGCCCATATTCTCTACAGATGGACCATTAGGTGGGTTAGCCCTTTTTAATAGCTTCCACCAAGGAAAGGCATTATGATCTGTATACAAAGAGAGTCCTCTCCTGTGAATGATACTGGGGGATAGTCAGAAAATGTTTTGCAGTCTCTTGGCAGAACAACCTGATTGCTACATGGGCTCTTTCTGGATAGTTTTATCCAACAGGTTTGTGTAGGGAGAAGGGAATGCAAAATATCTAAATCTGCCACAACTTCTAAGTTATGCTTAAAGTTTGCAAATGTAAACAAAACCCTGAGATCACCATATAAAAATTAGATTTCAAATCATACTTGCTGGGTTATGTAATTTATGCAACTTTCATTTTTTTACCCTCGAGATTTCCAGTGGAGCAGTATTCACCTGTTGTCTATCACAACTATGCCACAGATGGGATGAGGACCAGGGAGACTGTCTTGTAAACATTTGTGATGCTCAGTTTCAGTTTGTGATTACTCCTCTTACTGCTAGATAAGGACAGTGTTTAAAGATCAGAACCCAGGAACTTTAACAAGGGGTCATAGAATCTCACAAGCTATAGAGGTTCTGACCTTGTGTATTCCTATTTAATAAAATAGTGCCCTATCAGATATTGAATATTGTAATGCATGGCTGTCTGGGACACTTGGACCACTGGCAGTACTAAATTTCTTTGAGATTATGAAATTTAATATAAGGCTAATTTTTTAAAAAAATTAGTAAACAATCTGTTCTGTTCTCTTCAAAATTTTTCCTACTTCATCCTTTATGTTGTACTGCAACAACATGATGACCTGTTCTTTCTGAGTGACAGTCGTTCATTAGCAGAAACCTGTAACGTAGAACACTGCTGGCCTGCCTCCCCCATGCCAACACCATTACCACACATAGAACACCACCCCTAGCACACTCTTGGAGGAATACTGATTCAGTTCAAGAATTCTATCTGTCAATTTGAGAACATGGGGACCAAAAATTGGTGACATATGTTGAATTATTAATTGAAAATGGTGTGCTCAGCCTTAATAATTGGGAGTTGGGTCATTTATGTAAAAGTAGGGTTTTCTGAGAAACCTCAAACACTTTGAGTGTGGCCGGGTAAAGAGTGCAAGATGCAGCCCAAAGTAACTCTTGAGAGTGAAAAAACATTTTACTTAAAAGAAAAGAAAGGATAAAAGACCTCAGTAATTATTTTAGTGTGTCTATAATGAAAGCTCTTTGTCCTGGACAATGGTCTTTTAGCCTTGTTAACTGGTATTCTGCAAAAATGCGTAAAATTGTTACAGTTGCTGAACAAAATCCATTTGACTGAGCATAATCACTTTGTTGTGGTGTGAGGCATAATAGCAGTTGCAGCGAAAATTTGAAGCAATTTTAAATATTCTTTTCACTGAAATTGTTTATCCACATTGCCAAAGCCTTTAAGGAAGTACTGATGTTTTTCACATTGTCAGGAGCAGCTGTGTTGGTCTGCTGTGGTTGTCTACCCAATAACTAGGCAGATGGTAGACAGTAGCTGAGGTGTGTCTGCTGTATTCATAACTAACTTTTCTGGCTTGCAGAAAGCACAGCTGCCACACTATTATGATGATGATCCTTATGTATTTCAGACATGGGAGGCCTTATATAGAGCCATGTGCTTTGAAGGAGGTGATTAAGGTCTTTAGTGCATTGAATGAGCACTTACATAATCAAACTGCCGAGTGGTATGAAAATATGAACTCCTGGTTAATTAGAATTTTGGATAGGGTTAGGGCAGGAGGTGTTCTGTAAGAACTGAGTAAGATTGTTTGCCACAGATAAAAGCATCTTACTGTTAATATATTGGAGGATGTCCAGTAAAGACCACTACAACAAACATTATATACAAATGAGTCTGCTAAAAGAATACATTTATTTTACCTCATTCTATATCTGTTTTTTAGAGTGATGATAGTAAATGATGACCTGTAGAGAAATGAGTGGATGATTAAAACCAGAGATTACCCCACCTAACTACATTTCAGGGGTGGCAAAACTCTGTCATCATGTATGAACTTTGCCAAGACAAAACCAGAGCCAAGTCTGGTCATGGATCCATGGCCTATAGAAATATAGAGCTTTACAGTACCCCAGTTTCTGCTGCTCACTTGATAGAGTCGTTAAAATTATGATTTCCTCATTCTTCTTCTTGCGTAGTAGGATGTAACATGAGAGAGTTGGAAGCAGTTGAGCAGGTAGGGGTAATAAGTAGTGGTTGGGACCCGAGGAAGCAATGAGACACTGACAAGATGCTCCAATTCCTGTTGATCTGAGGAGTTCGTTCATTCTACCTCAAATTGAAACCATTTTCCTTGCTAATAAACCATTTCATCATGCTAGTGTTAGTAGAAGGGACATGCTGTTGCTAAATAATTAGAACCCAATCCAAGTAAATGGAAAGACTTGCACTAACTTCAGTGGGTGTTGGGTTAGGCTTCTTATGACTGAGTGCTATTTATCAATTTATCCCTTCCCTATGTATACTTTTTCAGATCTCTCTGAAAACTGTCAGGTACAAAATCATAAGAAATTAATATTGGTGGTATTAAGGTCTCTATCATGTTAACATCCTAAGCCCTGAGCATTAACCTTTCAATTAATATTGTGCTATTGTTAAAAATTAAATTGAAGCAATTTATTCCATGAGTCTTTACTGACAAGTTCCACCAGTTTCAAATTAATTGGTGGGTTCAGTTCAGTTCCTAGTGTGTATGTACTACCCCAGAATGACCGTCACCATTCATTGTAGTCTAAATAAAGAGTCAAGTATCGACTGGATCTGGAGATTGACTTGTCCTCTTAATCTTAGACTAACCCTTCAGATTAGTTTAAAGTACGTTGCCAGGACAACATGGGGAATCTTGCACTGCTGGGCATAAAGGAGATGATTTCTGTCTCTTAAACTTGCTAAGAAGGAATGTTGTCCCCCAGCAATAAAAATATCTAAAGAAATAATACCCCACAATTCTTTCAGAGAAGTTAGATCTTTCAAGGCATTAACAAAAGTAACATGAATTTGAATTGCTATCATAAAATATCTTTTCCTTCATAATCTGTAAGGAATTTCAGGTGACTTGAATTAGGAAGCGGTGGGGGTGAATGTATTCTTAAATTCCTGGTACATTGAGTCCATTGCCTGGCAATCTAACTACAATACCCACCTGCTGAAGTGAAAAAACAGATTGACAGAGCCAGAAGAGAACCCAAAAGTCACCTACTACAGGACAGGCCCAACAAAGAAAATAATAGATCGCCACTAGCTGTCACCTTCAGCCCCCAACTAAAACCTCTCCAGTGCATCATCAAAGATTTACAACCTATCTTGAAAATGACCCTCACTCCACAGATCTGGGAGACAGACCAGTCCTCGCTTACAGACAGCCCCTCAACCTGAAGCAAATACTCTCCAGCAACCACACAACCAAAAACACTAACCAGGAACCTATCCTTGTCAACAAAGCCCGATGCCAACTCTGTCTGCATATATTATTCAAGTGACACCATCATAGGACCTAATCACTTTAGCCACACCATCAGGGGCTTGTTCACCTGCACATCTACCAATGTGATATATGCCATCATGTGCCAGCAATGCCCCTCTGCATGTACATTGGCCAAGCCAGACAGTCTCTACGTAAAAAAATAAATGGACACAAATCTGACATCAGGAAATCAACGTTCAAAAACCGGTAGGAGCATACTTCAACATCTCTGGCCACTCAGTAAAAGATATAAGGGTGGCAATTTTGCAACAAGAAAAGCTTCAAAAACAGACTCCCAGTGAGAAACTGCTGAGCTTGGCTAATATGCAAACTAGATACCATTAATTTGGGTTTGAATAGAGACTGGGAGTATCTGGGTCATTACACATATTGAATCTATATCCCTAAGTTAAGTATCCTCTTGTCAACTGTCTAAATGGGCCATCTGATTATCGCTACAAAAGTTTTTTGGGGGGGATGGGGTTCATCACTGCTGATAATAGTCATCTTAACTAATTAGCCGCTCACAGTTAGTATGGCAACTTCCAGCCTATCTATCTACTATCTAATGTTCCATTCTATGCATCCGATGAAGTGGACTGTAGCCCACAAAAGCTTATGCTCTAATAAATATGTTAGTCTCTAAGGTGCCACAGTTCTCCTGTTCTTTTAACACAATCCATCATTTTCCATATGTCAATTTGTAAAATATAAGAACCATAACTTGTACATGATAGAAAACAGCTGATAAGAAAAGACAGGAAAGGCTGGCCACCTGGGTGAAATCTAGTGGGAAGAGAGAAATATGATCAATATATCTTAGTAGAGCTCTGGAATCAATGGCCCAGAGGAGGGTGTACAAGAGCAAACAAAGGAGGTTGCCTCATGGGCTGAAGAAAAAAGCTAGCACATCATGATCAGGAAAGGACAAAGGAAATAGCCTGATCCCTCAGAAGCCGATGGAGGCAAACCTGCAAGCAAAGTACAAGGTGAGCAGGTTTACAGCAATAACAAAAAGTACTGTAGGGTTAGAGGGTCATGTGGAGATGGTCACAGAAGAAAGCAAAAGTACTGTAGTGCTAAGGGAAAACTTTTTCTGGAAGCCACAGATATCAGAAAGCACACTAAAGGAAAGCCTAAAGGTGAAGGAGATGAAGATCAAAGGTGGAGTAGAGGACTAATGAGCTGGAAGAAGATTTAGAGCAAGCAGGAAGACCCACCTGAACAAGCTAGCATGAGAGATGAAAGAACACAGGATGGTAAATAGGAGAAGCGATTTCTTCAAGTTGGTGAACAATATCAGGGGTAGGAAGCGAAGAAATATGCCTGAATTGAGACAGGAAAAAGCAAGAGGTGCATCAAAGACATGGCCTGGGAAAGTGAGGGAATTGGTGGTGAAAGTTCTTACAAGGACACCTATATTTGGAAAGAGAAATAATTCCTGTTTCCTCATTATGGAGGCCTGATGGTAGACATAGCTCCATAGAAAGTAAATAGGATTGATTTGCAGATCTAGAGGGGAAAGCAGCAAGGATAGATGGAGTCTTGGAAATATATCGAGCCACAGAGTATATACTGTGCTGTGGAATTCCTTCATAGGGCATCATGATCATGTTGTCTTTGCAAAGGTCCTTCTCTGTTTTCACAGTGCTAATTTCATTTTGATTTAGCGATTGATGTTGGCTATAGGGATCAGATTAGACCTGTAACATTTTCATTTTGCAAGTTCCTTCACTTCTCCTATAATTCAGTACAATGTGTTGGGTGCCATTTAGCTGATTCTGATGATTGCTTTTCATTTGTGCTTGTTAAAGGTATCCGAGCAGCAGGGGAAATGCCAGCATCACTTAAAATCTCTCGAGATTTTAAGAAAATAAGAAAGGTGAGCTAGAGGTTGCCATCTAATATGAGACAATCCAGAGTCCTCCACTTCCAATAAAGAAGTAATCTGGCCAACAACAAAACAAAGTTCATATTTCCTGATTTGATGTTTTCTCATGTTCTAGTTATCCGTATCTTACTTGTTAGTTATTTTCTCCAGATCATATAACCTGTGGTACTGACTTTTATTATCCTTAGGTACCTAGAGAAACATAATCCAGATCTCTTCTACCTGTTACCAGTGCTTAAAGTAGATCAAAATAAGGAAGGAGCAGTTCTGCTGGCTATCATTGCAGGTCTCCACATCAAGTGGTGATACAGAAAGTCAGCATCCTGTGATGATTGGATGTAATGACAAGAAATGTTTCTGAAGGTGTCAGGTGTTAGAGGACCCATAGCCATTTAAGCAAAAGTGTTTATAGTGTGCATGTGCACAGATAGATTGTGGAGCTGGGGAGGGGTACCTCCATGGTGCTTCCCATCCCATTTTCTCTAAATACCATTTTTTAAAGACCTGACTTGGATAAGAAAATACTGGTGTGAAAGCAAATAAAAATGAGGGCTGCAAAGGAGAAGGGGGCAGATTTTCTTTAGCAGGACAGATGGTGGTTAGTGCACTCTCCGTTGGGACACTTCTTCCCAATCAGGTGATTCTCCACCTGCTCCTAGTCAGCAGCTGCTCACACAGGTCCTATCTTCTCCTTCTGATCCACTTCAGATTATCCTGCCTAACAAAGCTCTCACAAGCCAGTGAGAGTAGGAGGAACTCACCCTCTACCTTAAGCAGTGGAGGGGAGCTACATCTGTCTACACTTGTATTTAATAAAGTCACTGGTGGATGTTCAGAGTTTAAAAAAAACAAAAACAAAAAAAACCCCACCACATTAAAACTAAGGGCCAGATCCTCAACGGTATAGGATGGGAATAAGTTCATTGACTTCAGTGGAGCCACACTGATTTATAGCAGCTGAGGATCGTTCCCCAAATTTTTAGTTTTGAAGATATGTTTCTGGCACTTAAGGAAGAATTAACTACAAGGCTTTCCTGAGAGCATACACAGCCTGGAGTTTCTTCTTCTTATTTTGGAATAGGTGTGCAGGTATAGTTACTCATGGAGATAGATATTCAGGATCTGATCTTTTGTCTGTTTCCCTTGATTTTGATACAACAGCAGTGGAGCAAGAGAGACTTTTTTCTATTTTTTTTTTTAAACCCATAAACCTACTTCTGGAACAAGTTGGTTGGGCACCACAGGGTCAGGTATAGTAACAAGTATAGTAACAAACTTCAACTAAAACATAATGTGGGCTCTATTACTCTTAATGGGACTGTGTGGGTAAAGGCACTGTCAACAAGATATTTAAATTTTCACTAACTGTAGTAGTAGTGACAGAAAGTTCTACCCATCTGACTAATGTTTTGAAATGACTTGATGGTTACAGTCCAATTCTTAATGGGTAGCCACATGACAAAAAATATTACAGTAGGTACCTTTCTTAGCATGGGACATTACTAATTTGAAGTAATCAATTAAAAAGATCCTGAGGGCTTACTGTTTTTAGATGTTCCAGGAGATCACCTTTCATGGCTTACTATTGTTGGCATGTTTCAGAGTAGCAGCCGTGTTAGTCTGTATTCGCAAAAAGAAAAGGAGTACTTGTGGCACCTTAGAGACTAACAAATTTATTTGAGCATAAGCTTTCGTGAGCTACAGCTCACTTCATCGGATGCATTTGGTGGAAAAAGCAGAGAAGAGATTTATATACACACACACACACACACACACACACACACACACACACACACACAACACACACACACACACACACACCACACACACACACACACACACACACAGAGAACATGAAACAATGGGTTTATCATACACACTGTAAGGAGAGTGATCACTTAAGATAAGCCATCACCAGCAGCGGGGGGGGGGGGGGGGAGGAGGAAAACCTTTCATGGTGACAAGCAAGGTAGGCTAATTCCAGCAGTAACAAGAATATCAGAGGAACAGTGGGGGGGGGGGGGGGGGCGGCAGAAATACCATGGGGAAATAGTTTTACTTTGTGTAATGACTCATCCATTCCCAGTCTCTATTCAAGCCTAGTTAATTGTATCCAGTTTGCAAATTAATTCCAATTCAGCAGTCTCTCGTTGGAGTCTGTTTTTGAAGCTTTTTTGTTGAAGTATAGCCACTCTTAGGTCTGTGATCGAGTGACCAGAGAGATTGAAGTGTTCTCCAACTGGTTTTTGAATGTTATAATTCTTGACGTCTGATTTGTGTCCATTCATTCTTTTACGTAGAGAGTGTCCAGTTTGGCCAATGTACATGGCAGAGGGGCATTGCTGGCACATGATGGCATATATCACATTGGTAGATGCACAGGTGAACGAGCCTCTGATAGTGTGGCTGATGTGATTAGGCCCTATGATGGTATCCCCTGAATAGATATGTGGACAGAGTTGGCAACGGGCTTTGTTGCAAGGATAGGTTCCTGGGTTAGTGGTTCTGTTGGTGTGGTGTGTGGTTGCTGGTGAGTATTTGCTTCAGATTGGGGGGCTGTCTGTAAGCAAGGACTGGTCTGTCTCCCAAGATCTGTGAGAGTGATGGGTCGTCTTCAGGATAGGTTGTAGATCCTTGATGATGCGTTGGAGAGGTTTTAGTTGGGGGCTGAAGGTGATGGCTAGTGGCGTTCTGTTGTTTTCTTTGTTGGGCCTGTCCTGTAGTAGGGACTTCTGGTACTCTTCTGGCTCTGTCAATCTGTTTCTTCACTTCAGCAGGTGGGTATTGTAGTTGTAGGAATGCAAGGTTTTCCTCCTTTCCCCCCCTGCTGCTGGTGATGGCTTATCTTAAGTGATCACTCTTCTTACAGTGTGTATGATAACCCATTGTTTCATGTTCTCTGTGTGTGTGTGTGTATATAATCTCTCCTCTGCTTTTTCCACCAAATGCATCCGAGAACTGAGCTGTAGCTCACGAAAGCTTATGCTCTAATAAATTTGTTAGTCTCTAAGGTGCCACAAGTACTCCTTTTCTTATTGTTGGCATGTGTTTGCATTCAGCTCATTTTTCCATCAGAATGTGGTGATTAACTTCTCTAGTGTTAAATGTATGCAGAAATGTATGCTACCAGGTGACCTATGAGTTCAGCTCCATCAGGGCTCTACTGTATGCACTTCTAGTAGAAAGAGGAAGTCTGAGACAGACAGTAGTGAGGGTGTTTGACATAAAGAGTGAGTAAGAGAACTTCTACCTCTAGATCTGAGACCTCTAGCCCCAATAATGTCAGACATGATTTATTTAATACACATGCTATATCAATTAAATATCTTTTCCTACAATATAACCTCACTAATCCAATTTCACTGATCTACACACTTTGTACACAGTGTGTAGATTAGTAGGGGAAAAAAGAGCTGTCTCTCCTCACTTCTTTATAAAGATTTAATAGCAGGGTACAGTAGTGGGATCTAATGTGACTAAAATTTGTTATTTAAGAAGATATATGGCAGTATAGTTACTATTCTATTATGGAGTATTATACTTTTAAAAGGAAGCTAAAATTGTCAGAATACACAAGCAAAGTACACTGGTGCATTAATCTCCTTTTTATTGTATTTATTCATTTACTGCACTAACCATAAATTGGTGGAAGACTAGGAAGAAATTTCTCCCATGGGTAGGTCTATAATAGTGTTTCTTGCATCATCTTTTGGAGCTTCTGGTACTGACCCAGGTTGGAGACCAGATACTAACTGGATGGACCACTGGTCTGATCTAGTATGGAAGTTGCATTATTGTTATTGCCAATTTTCAGCATTCAATCATTGCAGTCTCTCTGTTACTAGTGCAAATTAGGTAGGTTCTGCTGTAATTTCTACACATGCTTTACAGATATGGTGTCTGATATTTTCTGTTTCTGCAGATGTGATATAACATTGACCCCATCTCTTCGCTTAACCATGAACGGGGCACTTTCTCAATCCTGCTATAACACGAAAAAATGAAAGAACCCAAGGACTTGGGACATTCTCTGGGAATTATGGCATATGTTTTCAGCTGTTCAGAACAAATAGAGAGAAGGTACTATACTGATTAAAATCATATAGAAATCTTACAGCTCACTAGCAATTAATGAGCTACAAACTGGGTGGTAATCCTGCAACCCACAAGAACCCAGCACTTGTAAATTACTGCTTTCTGAAAGACAAAGTACAAAGGAATCCGTCAACCTTTTCGTTCGAATATTGGGAAAAAAGAGTTTCTCAATCTGATTTGCCTTATTAGTAGAGGCCTGGATATATTCAGTAATGTAGCCTTGGAGCCAAATCCATAGCTCTACTCTATCCCCTTTTGGTGGCACAGAAGGAACAGAAAGATGGCTTAAACAGCCAGCTGGAGGTTCCCCAAGTATTGGGGAATCTCTGATGAACATAGACACAGCATAGCTGGCTCTGTACCACCTGCTTTTCGCCCACGGTCCCTGACATGAGCATGCAGGAGCATGTGTCCATCAGCAAAGGAGAAGGGTCTGACACGCTGTGGGATATCCATGTTTTGTTTAAATCACTAGTAAATAGAAGGGTTTTTTCTACACACAAGGCTTTGTGTAGTCTTTGAGTAGGTGCTTTGCATTGTGCAGAACTTCTGTTTGATTTAGTCTGTTTTCTAGCTTAAATAAATCCTGATTTTATCTAAAATAATTTTCAAATTACTGTTGTTTTGGGATGAGGACTGTGAGCCATAAATAGAGAAAAAGAAAACCACCCACTGCATTGAGCAAAATGCCCTCTTTGAGCACTTGGCCAAAGCCTTAGGCTTGGGGAGCTCTACCCCAAATATGCTGCCAGAGCAGTAGCTATGGACAGCTGAGGCATGGGAAAACCTAAAGAACAGGGGCCAAATGTAGGGGAGATACAAGTTTGACCACCCCTGTCCCCACACTAACTTAGACCCTCTCACTTTCAGTTAGACTATCACTCTCAGATTTTATTTGACTGAATTGACTTAGGTCCCCTTTACTGGGGTGTAATGGAGTCTACAGTGGTGTAGTTTCTGTGTTGAGAAGCCAGAAGAGAGGAAAAGCTGCTTTAACTTGCATATGCCAAGGAACTAGAAGTTGCAAGTCACACCAATTTATACCCCCTTAGACGTATGTAGACTCTGTGTAAGAGGGAGTCTAACGTCAGTGTAGTGGATTATGAATTAATGTTAGGGGGATCAGTCTGACTCCTACCACTTTATGCGTGACCTCTGGATTTGACACCAAGTGGCAGAGCAAGAATGAGGAAATGCAAGTGAGAGGAGAGAGGGAGCACAAGAGAGAAAATCTTTAGCTGTAGCAGAGAATAAAATTTGATTTAAAGATCTTAGAAAAGAAATGGAGTGCTTGTGTGACATCTGGAAGCCCCAGGACTGCTGGGAGCTGTAGTACATTGATAAAAGGTTAGAAAGGAGTTTGTTGTTTATTTTGTTGGTGAAAACTCAGGGCCAGATGCTCAGCATAGCATGACAACCAGTGGAGCTGTGCTCATATATATCTGCTGAGAGTCTGGCCCTCATATTGAAGGTAAAAATGTATTAAAAACAAGTTTAAATAATTTATCTTCTTTAATGCTTTGTCCAGTCTAGTTCCAAGTGAAGACTCTCAAATAATTGTAAAAGGTACAATTAAATCAGGAAAGGACACTTTATCTTGTTACATTTCATGATGAATGAGGATGTGTATAGTGTATACAAGGATTTGATAACTGAATTCCAGAAATTAATTGGCAAAAATTACAAATGTCCCTGTCTTGCATGTTATCAGCATAAAGGTGATCACTCATCTGTTATCAGTAAGTAACTTATACAAGTGGGATCACAATGATATTAAAAAGCAGCAAAAGAACAGGTGGTAGGAAATGCCAAAGAAGAGCAGACCTTAGGTCAGTCTAGTGGGGCATTCTCCCTCCCACAGTGTCCTAGGTCTGTAGAGGAAGGTTAAAAACTCCACATGCAGCATAGCACCTGTCCAGTGGTGGGATGCCATGTCAATGGGCAGTTGGTGATGGTTGTGGAATCCCTTTCCAGCCCCCTGAGGCAGATAGTTTATGCGCTGAAGCATGAGGATTGATATTCCTTCTGTGTTAACTAGTCCTTAATTGTGTCTAACTAGTGTAACTGCAAATGTAGCATGCAATCGTGTAATGAACTTCTGAGGCTCTTCAGAGGAATGTAGACAGTGCTAGAAAATTGAGATATGGCTATTGCACATAGTATATTGAAATCTGCTGGACAAGTGGAAAAATCACAAGATAGGACTAGGATAAGGTAAAGACAGTTGTACTGTGCATGAGTGTAATGGGATATACCAACCCCACCCTGGGCCTGCAGGGGTTAATGAGAGCATGTGGATGCATTCAGCCATGCCCTGCTACACCTAAGTGTCAAACCTAGAGGGAGAAGTTAGAAGGCCTGAAACTGGCTCAGTTAGGGAGAAGTAAGGAAAGAGAGCAGATTGCTGACTCTCTCTCTCTCTCTCTCTCTCAGTGAGAGAAGCCTGGCTGGAGTCAGGGATCTGAGTGGGACTGCTGGCAGACAGAGCCTCTCTGAAGGAAGGTACACCTGCCACAGGGAGCCCACGGCATCCAGGAAGAAAGTGCATCCAACCAGGATTCTACATGCTGGTGAAGGGGTCTGCAGGGACCAGGAAAACTGCTGAGTCAGGGACTGTCCTGCAAGGGGAGTGGAGAAAACTCTTTCAGTGGAATCAGCTGGCAAGCAGAAAGTGCTGAGAAGCTCTGCAGTGAGCCTGTGCCAGGGGCTTAGCAGGAATGGAATTGATATAGTGGGAGCCCAGAAAAAGGCTGAGGTAAAGGGCAAAGTAGGAAGTGGCCCAGGGAGGCAGCAAGGGGTCTGGGTAGTCAGACCTTGACTGCCTATCCAAGGGTCCCTGGACTGGAACCCAGTGAAGAGGAAGGGCCTGCGTTCCCCTCCTAGCCTACTGAGGAAAGTGGAGTGTCCTCTCCCCCTCCTCCACTCACGAGGTAAGGGCTATTGAAACATCTGATACTAGAGGTAAGGACTAACGAGTCTGGTCTCAGACCGGGGGGCCAATGTGAAGTTGAAGGGACTATTGGTTTACACTGATAGGCGCAGGCTTATAGCGACCCAGCTGGAGGGCTGAGATGCAAGAAGCAGATCACCCACAGGGCTGGGATAGTGCTGTCAGCAAGGGTGCTAAAGGAGAACAGCCTGCTATGCCATACCCAGCCACCTGGGGGTGTGCCAGCTGGTGAGTTGCACGTTTGCAGTAAGTCTAAAGGTTAAAGAGAACTGCCCTGTATAAACCAGAAAAATTCAGAGATCAAAGTGAGAGCTACACTCATCATTGACCCTGATGAGAACAGTTTCAGTTCTTTGATTTTAATATGAATTCAGATTGAATTTAGTGGAGTGGATTGTTGAGAGAGAGGGGAAGTGTGTTTTTGGATGCAGTCTTATCCTCGCTTGCTGATTTTTCCCTCACATAATTAATTCATTCAGAAATAGTCTGATTTACTAATGGTATACACTTAATTTTTATAGCCACTATTGCTGAAGAGATTAGGTATGTTGTATTATTGTAAGCAAGAAGTTGTTCTGCTGTAGAATCTAATTCATTGCTATGATGTGTGTCGTCTTTTTTACTGGATTTGATCTAAATCATCATTAGAACTGCCATGATACATGGCTATAGACATTACCTTATTTTACTAACCACCTTGATTTAAACTAATACTTCAAAATAGAATAAAATGACCCTCTTGTTAGACTGTTTCATGTTTTTTCTTTTCCCAGAGACTATAAGAAATTACCCCCTTAATGCCAAATGATAGGCATATTTGCCAATTCACTAAATAAAATGGCAGTTATGGCTTAAACCATAAGTGTGTGGTGGTAGATAAAAATGGGGTGAGGGTTTTGATAGTGAAGTTCTTTTAGCACTAGGAATATGTAAGAGAAATGGAAATGGAAGAGAAGCCCAAAGATTGTGCACTAGCATGTCATGTGGATCATACAATATGGTTCCTCCAGTACACGCTTACTGTCTTGATTGCTGTGTTGATACAGGCATTGGCAGCCAGAGATGTCAAAGAATACAATTTTAGACTATTTCTGTGTTAAAGTGCATGTGCTCAGGAGAATGGGTTTACCCGCGTATCAAAGACATAAGTTTGACACCTTGAAAAGGATGCCTGGAATATCTGGGTAGACAATATGCTGACCGGCAAAAATTAAAAATCTGTTCATTTGGACCTGTTCTTGCTCTTGCTATTTTTGGGCCAGATTATGTCATGTTGTTCGACTGATGCACAAAGGGAGGGTGCAAGGAGCCCCCTTGTTGCACTCCTGTGCCCCAGTGAGTATAATTGCCATTCTTCTCCATTGTTCTCCATACAGTGCAGAAACTGCTGATGTTGTGCACCCCCACCGGCAGAAGACACCCTGAAAGAGAGAAGATGGAAGCAGGACCATGGTCCAACTGTCTTCCCTATGCAGAAGGGAGCACAACTGGCTGGAAGCATGTGGGATTATGCTGTACCCCTGAAGAAATATATTGATCAGTGCACCCTGCATGCCCACTGAAAATCTCTTTGGGAATTTCTGCCTCCTGTAGAAATCACTTCATGGGGCAGTGCATTTCCAATGCGAGACTGTGCCTGAAAAGGTACAGTTGAGAGCCCTGTTTTTGCAAAAGATCAGAGGGCCTGAACTGTGCTAGCAGGTGATACGCTTCTGACCTATGAGCTCCTCACAGCTAATACACAATGTCCCGTGGAACTGCTCCTTTTGTACTAATCTCAAAATGTACAGTGTGCTGTCAGGAACAGACTTAGCCATCACTTTAGAACTTGCTCCATATAAATATATCTATTCAATTTAATGAAATAAACTGGACCCATGAGTGAACCAAACCTACCTCCTGTATTGAAAATATATTACTCTGTTCTATCTTAGTATTCTAGGGTCAGGTCTCACCACCTATACTTTTCTCCCCATCATTTGTCAATTGCAAATATCTACAAAGGTTTATGCCAGACTGGAGTGTGGGGTTGCTTTGATAAATACATTTCTGTGGAGTTGCTGTCTGTGGTAGCTGTTCAAGTTAAAACTACCAGGACACTATTTGGCACAAGAAAAAAAAGTGGACCCAGAAACAAGGTAATTTTTCAAGTTTAATTGTGTGCCATCCTATGGCACAACAACCTCTTTCTTAAGGTTTAATGTTTTAGGTGTATCCATTGAACTGGAAACAAGAGTGGGAATCTTCCTAACACTTAATCTGGAATATGCAGAAAGAGCAGAACTTCTAGAAAATCTAAAGTTCTTTTTCAGTAAATATAAATTCTAAGATTTTTTTTCTCTTTGCAAATTAATGGCCCAGTATATCAGAATTTAGGTAAAGCTCATACCAACAGGAACCCCACCTCCTAATGGAACTAAAAAGATTGAGGAACTAGCATCAGACCAGTTTAACCATAAGACCTTAACATGAGTCCTTATTTACAGTAGTGCACTTCTCCATCAGAAGATAGAGATTTTTGAAAACTGTGCAGGGGCTAATGCCAAGATTCTAACATTCTTGGAATATAAAGAAGGGAAGAAAATATTTTTAATTTCCACTTTTTAAAACTCATTCTATAAGCTTATCCTCCCTGTTAGCTATCTCAGGTATTCAGATTGCCTAATAAATCTCCTGAAAAATCTATTCCAACAGTACTTTCTTCCTTGTTTTTCCTGAAGAAACCTCTTCTTGTTAAAGACTAAAGTGATGAATTATATCTATAACTACTAGATCTAGACAGGTATGCCTATTTAATATGACAGAGAAAAAATAAATTCTCAGAGAATTATTCAGGATAAATATAATTATTATTATTATTTTATTTTTTGTCTGAAAGTTTCAAGGGATGCTCACTCTCAGAAGTTCCCATCTCAGTCTGTGTTTGATTTCTCCCTCTTCATCTCTTGTGTTATTCTACAGAAGAGTATATGTTTTCTTTTTGAAAATTGACTTGGCGTCAAATTTGTCTCTTGTGCTTATAAAATTCTTAGGTAGTCGTTTAATCTAAGGCAAGAATATTTTGATTGATTGACAAACTTCTAGTGAGTTTTTTGTTTTCTTTTTGCTGCTTAATCCTGTCTTTTTTATTAACAATTTTTAGCTATATATATTTTTAAAAGAGCTGAAATATTGTAGTAAAAATTATTTAAAAACTTCCATATTGTCAGTATGAAATTTTTGTTAATAAGGGTGGCAGGGTAGTGAACTATTGGTAGTATTTTTGATTGATTTGTGACTTCGAAACACTGAAGCTAATTATGTCAGTATCAGCAATGTAGTTTGTAACCAGTGATGACCTGTATAATCACCTTTCACATGTTAATGCATTCTGCCTATCTGACAGATCTTGTGCAATGGTGATTCCAGACTTCAAATGTATATGTGAAAAATGTCGGTGACAGAGGGATTTGTAGATGTCAAGGTGCATGCCAGAAAATCTGTCTCTGCACACACACTTGTGAGCTACTCTCCAAATGGGTGATGGAGGATAAGGCTAAACTTTCTGGTAATGCTGTCATTAAGGAAGTGTATTGAAACAGTTGGTGCATAGGGCATTACCTGTTAGTAATGGACTATGGAGGATTTTTCACATACCCAGTACCAGGAGTGTGTGAAGTCCTCTTGGCATAGTACTTAAATACCAGCAGCAGTAGGAAAGAAAGCAGACAATCATTATTGTATACTATTGTATGAGCTCAGGTCTGGATTCTCTCATTGCAGTGCATTCAGAGAGAAGTAGAAAGGAACTTGCTGTAAGACCTGTCCTTTAATGAAAGGATTGGGTGGGGTGCATAATTACATAGGTTTACTGGGAGCAACGCCTGGCAACACTTCTCCCACCCCTTCTCCCTACCAGCCTCTCTGTTTCTCCATCTCTGTCCCTTTTTCTTTACCGTCTCTCAATTGTCATAAGTCTGGTGCATTTAAATTGTGCCATACTGGCCTCTGACATAGCACAGAGATAAGAGGAGACACAGGGGTTCAGTTGTGTCTATCTCCTTGCATGAGTGGATCTCCTAGGCTTCATGGTACTGTTATGCTGGAGTGGGGAGTAGCTGCAAAGAGAGAGAATCTGGTCAGTTTGGCTGTGCCATATAAAATATTCAGATCTCTGTAGGGGACAGTGTCAAACTCTGTCAGGCCATTTTTGGTGCAATCCTGGTGGAGGATTCCTTGCCCAGAGAGTAGAGGCCAAATTCAGACATGTGTAATCAGATGCATCTCCTCTGAAGTCACTGGAGCGATGCTTGTTTACTGCAGGTTTGAATTTGGCTCTATGGCTATAAGGTATCAGCAGTGTGATTTATTATTTATTTCCTGATTCCTGTCTTTGGGTTGGTCTGTTGGGCTCTTCTTCCTTTTTTTCCTCCCCAAAGCGTCCAACTCCCTTACTCCACCAAATCCAAGTAACAGAAGAGTTAGTTTCCTTGCTCCTTAATGGCTGGAGTGTCCTCTGCCATTCTTAAATGGAATTTATACCTTACATTAAGAGAAACAGATGTGTGCATTTACTGGTTGTTGTAGTCGTGGACAGGTCTTCACTGACAGCCAGAAAGCTCCAGTTATGTTCAAAAGTCATTGTCTATTGCCCAGAAATAGGTTTGATTATGACAACACAGTGCATTTTCAAATATATTCAGGTCACAACTGTCCAGAAAGGAAACTGACTGCTTCTGTCCTCTGTGGAATCACATAATTAGGCACAAAAGGATGAGATTTTGTATTGGTAAATTTCAGTAAAACTTTGATTTTACTGTATACACTCAAACTGATGAAAAAATGTTTGTCTATAATAATTGAAATTTACAGATAGATGCTGCTTGAGAACTTATTAGAGTTTATATTTTGACAAGTGATATTGACAGTTTGTGTTTTGATGATTATGAGCTTTAACTTTTTGAATCTTAGCATCAACTATCATGAAATGACTGAATGACCAGCCCTCCAGTTGTCTATAATTTCAGGCCATTGTGAAAATTTAAATTGATAAAAACTGGAAAAAATGCTTAAAATGTGAAAATTTAAATAATTAAAAATGAAAAAATTTAAAATCGATGTAACCTGTCAAAATTATAATAAAAGTCGAATTCTGTCAAGCCTACACATAATGGAGTGGGTGTCATATCTTACGAATAATTAAAGTAAATTGGTATATAGATCCCAAAGAGAAATAATGTCTAAATAAGAGCTCCAACAAAGGGAAGTTAAAATTTGGTGTATTTGTATCTGGTCACTAGAAAAACAACAGGTATGTCTTTATAGTATTTTGTGGCTGATTGCATAGTTCTTGGTATGTTAAGTGCCAAAATGCTTGTAATAACAAATGTCTTCTTATTTTAAACAATTTAAGTTTATTTAGTCAATTTTAGTTTAATTGCAAAATCAGGGGTTTATTTGATACAGCTTGGTTTCTAATTTTTTAGGATCATTATGACTAGTGTCTCAGGCTGGATAACTGAAACAAGAGGACCGAAGCAGACCTGAAGGTTAGTGGAATTGTGCTATTATGAGATTATTCAGTGGAGATTTTAATTAGAGAAAAACTGTCATAAAATGTGTTGATCTATGTGTATCTTCCAGTTTCCTGACTTATCCAAAGACCTCCTAGCTCCCCAAAGTTTAACAAAACTTCCCAGAGTTTAACTTTCTTACTATTTTTGGTTGAAAGTATATTCTTTTAAACATTTATTTTATTGCATGTAAAATAATCCCCAAAAGTTCATAATTGCATAGGATTACTTAGATCAGCAATAAACACCCATAAATTAGCTGATTCTCCTCTACCTGTTGTGTCTGTAATCCTGGTGGCAGCTAATGTTTGGTGGGTGGGAAGCAAATCCTACCATCCTCTGGTACATAGGTTATCTTTGAGAGCATCCCCCTTCCTCATTCCAGTGTGATGATCTAGCATAGGGCAGACAGGCGTACCACTCTCCTCTCTGATGAACAGAGATACTTCAGGGAACCTGAGTGGTTTCCTATTCTGAACCTCAGTAAATTTTGCTTTTGATTCTATTTAGGGAAGAGGCAAAAGAAAAAGTTCAGTTTTGTTGCTCTGCCCATCTTTCCTTTAAACTGTTTTAGAGAAATCATCCAGATGGCTAGCTGAATAATTGGAACTTTCAGAATGGTACATTGAAAGATTGATTGTTAACCAGGAATTCCTTGTAGGTTCAACATAAATCTAAAATGTTAAGAGGCTTACTTGGCCCTTTATCAGGAAGTAGTGGTATCACAGTTTTTATAGTTTACAATGACATTGGGCAAGGTGTGCTGTATGCACCAGAAAGGGCCCTGAACTGTAACCCTTTAAGGGGTAGGGAGAATGTCATATTGGAATTCTCAGATCCAAACCCATACTGGATCCAAAACTAGAAAGACGAATCGACAGGATCCAGTTTGGCTATGACTCGAAATGATGGAAATCTTACATGAACCACTGATGTCATAAATTTCCATTTGGAGGCAAATGTAGAGTATGGTTTGCAAAATTCAAGAGCCACAGAAAATAACCCTAGTTTAAACCTAATCTGGATTTCATCTGAACAGTGCCTCCTCAATCTCTTAGTGGTGTGTGTGTGTGTGAATGTGGATTGAATATATCCACATGTCCAAAGGTAATATCACACCATGAAACAGACATTCAGGCATTTTGTCTAAGACAAGATATTGAAGAGAACAATAAGACATGAAAGCATTGGCTTTTACACACCGTTTTCTCATTTACAAAATTAAGTAATTACATTCCGGGAAAAATGCACTGACATTGAGTATACAGTATCCAGTATATGTCACTACAGGTAGCAGCTTGAGTTTAACTAGCCATATGGATTGTAATTGTCTAAGTATGATTAATTCATAATGTTTGTTAATTTTATGCCTCATATTATGGTTTGTTGTTATTTCATTTAATTATAGTGTCAGTCTTTTTGGGGGTTTTGAGAGCCTTCAGGGATTTTAATCTTCCTAAGATAGTAACTAATGATATCCCTATATTCCTGGATCTCTCAATGACTTGTTCCCATTGCTGGAAGTTCCATGGAAAAGGGATCTGAAGTTGGAACAGATGGTGCATCAGTCCATTGCAGAACTCCATTTGTAGCCCGAGGAAAACTTTATACTGAAGGTGGAAATAATGGCTTTCTGCTTAGCTTATTGTAAATTCTAAATGGGGTGATTGAAGGCTATAATGATTACTGTTGTTTGATGCCTGGAGGTTTCAACATCTGGCTAATGCCTTTGCTTGCTGCAGCAATAAGCAAAGGCTGTACAGTGCTCTCTGTTTCTTTGTTTTAAATAGATTATATGTTCTGTTGATTTATATAGTAGGAAATTCAATTTTAGTTTAACTGATTTGTTCAATAATAACATGGCATGTATTACTGTACTGTCCATTTCAGCTCTGGTCTTCCTCCTTTAGTGACCTGGATTTTATTACATGTTAGCTTAAGTTTTAATTAATTTGTTAAGCCCTTTGTAGCCCCCATTAGACACAAATCCAAGTGACAAATGCAAGTTAAATTTAGCAAAAGTGGCTTTTGTCCTCCGGCAAGGTTCAAGAATAAATGAGTAGGAAGACTGACACAGCTGAAGACTGGGATCTTGTCAATGACAGAATGTTCATTAGCCTACTCTTGTTGCACCTGCCCTATGTGTGGATGACATACTTATGTCACCAATATGACTGGTCTATACTATCCTATTATCTCATTTGAAAAAGAACATTCTCATGTGCTCTCACTAGAGAACAAGAAAATTATTTATTTGTCCCTATTTATTCACTCAGACTAGACAATGAAAACAGATTGATGGGGTTCATTTCAGCACTGTCATACGCTGCTGACCCACTTGTTCAACTGCCTGGCATGTTGTCTTAGCGTGGCATTGCCAGAGCGCCACTGACGTTAGACATTCACTCAGCACTCCCACGCTACTCAGCAAAGAACTGAAGCTCATGCTTTTAACATTAGGCATGTGCTTATGCCCCCTGGCTTTAGTGGGACGGAGCATGTACTAAATGCTATGCTGAATTGTGGCCACATCACCTAATCTAAAATACAATAAGAAAAATATCTGAGCAGGATTCTTTCTTTTAAATGTCTGCTGTTTTTTGTCTTTGGTGATTCAAGGTCCAGCAACTAAGTCTAAATGGGTCAATTTCATTCTAGACTGTCACCTGTTCAGGTCAAGGACTACCTCTGCTTACATGACTGCAAAATGCCTGTACTGTTTGTCATACAAATAATGGGGCCAAGCCTTGTGGTCCATACTTTTTTATTCAATCCTTACTCAGGCAAACTCCTAAATAAATAAAGATGCCAGGATTTGGCACATCACTAATGTTATTTTATAGGTAGTGTCCCTTTATGTCTCAAACATTTAGTATAATGTTTGGTGTGAGAGAAAAATTCATGAAATACTTGTCTATTCATACTGGGTTTTGTAATTATTTTGTTTTTTAATGAATGTTAAAGTTTGGGTCTAAAACTAGGTGTCTGTTTCCCTTCAATTTATGGAGCTTTATTATTTCAAAACTGTCATGTTAAATCTCTAGTTTAAACATGAATTTGTCTTATTTACAAAGAAATCCTGAGGAGGATGGGTGAGGCAAGTACAGACATGAATTTACATACATAGAAATAAATATGAGAATAGAAATCTTCCTAATGCTATTGGATTAAATATTTCTCGTTCTTCTGCTCCTGCTAGATCACATTGACAATGTGTTTCTAATTAACCGTAAACCCAGGGTGTCCAGTCTGTAGCCCTCAGGGCTTTCAATTGTGACCTAAAGGACAACTGTATGGAGAAAAAAAAATAGTATTTGACTTCAGTGGAGCTGTGCTGATTTATGGAAGCTGGGGGTCTGTCAGGATAATGCCCTCTTTGAGGAGTGATTTGGGGTGGAATCCATCTTGCTGAATACACCGAGCTCTGTTGGGTGGTGATAGCTGGATTGTAACTGTTTGGTCACGCTTTGTATTGGATGGGTGGTTCTCTTCCCCTACCTTTCCCACCATCATTCTGGGTTTCTCCCTTAGAAGTACTGAAATTGACATCTGGTGCAGCAAGTTTTGCCTTGACATATATGTCACTGTTCAGGGCAACTGAATTCAGGGGCGTGTGCAGGAATTTAAATGTAAATACTTTTGGCGGGGCACATTAAACACACACAAATGAAAGGTGCACGTGACCCCCCCCCCATGCCCATTTCTTGGGACACCCCCCAGCGAGAAGGCAGCAGCCCTCTCTCCATGTCCCTGCAGCCTGGGCAGGGAGGAAGCAGCAGGATGGCTGGCTGCCAGCTGAGCTGCTCCTCCTCCCACCCCTACAGCTGCAGCCTGCTGCTTCTCCTTCTCTGCTGCTGGAGTACCAGCCCTGGTGCCTGCTTTGTTGACCCCCACTGAGGTGAGTCAGGGGCTGGAGGCAGAGGCAACACCTGGGACTCCAGCAGGAGGGAAGGAGAAGCAGCAGGCTGCAGCTACAGGGGTGGAGAGAGGAGGAGCTCAGCTGGCACTCTGCGCCCTGCTGCTTCCTCCATCCCAATGCTGCAGGAACACATGGAGATCTGTGTGTGTGGGGGGGGGTGCCCCCGCTTGCCCCCCCTTTTGCACACCTCTGATTGCACTTCTGTTTTCCCCCTCGTGGTCCACCAAGAGCATCCACTCTAGACTCCTGACTGCTCAGCCATCCCTCTCTTGGGCAGAGACCTGCTTCTCATTTCCTTCTGACCAGGGTATTTCCAGGCTGCACAATTCTCTGCCTACACTGAATTCTCCAGCAAGTAACTGCCCAAGCAGGCCTGCTGTACCTTCTGTTCAGAGGCTATAAACAGGGTAATTGCCCACTGGTGCAAGTTACCACCCAGCCCCTTTCTAAGCAGGCACATTCATTGTTAAGGTGAAAACACTGCAGAGAAGACATTAAAACAATACATGAGGCTATACACATGATAATCAGCTTACCAGTGATCACCCCAACTCCAACAAGGGCTCTGACAAGTGTAGCCAATTATTTTAGTATATTATTGAGTGATGTTATGATTAATCAATATGTTATATTACATATATTCATTGTATGTTAATTAGAATTAATTTGTAGGATTATAAAAATATAAGATTGAGTATTTAGAGGAACCAAATATTAGACTTGAGTAAGACAAGCTGAAATGCAAAAACCTGTAGGTTGAAGCCTGCAAGACTTTAGCTTAGCTATCTTAGGCCTTGGAGACAAGAAATGATGATTTAAGCCAATGACTGAGAAATAACCCAATGCCGTAAGATTACAGGAAAAGAAGCACCAAGTGATAATATTGCGCAAAATTACCCAAAATTAATATTAGATCATAAAAATACTATAAAGGAGGATTTGTCTCAGACATGTGTCTCAACTATGGGACACAGGTTGTACGTCAATGCTAATGAGAATAAAGGGAACTTACACAGCCTATAGAAAATTGGGATCCCTTAAGTTTCCAGGGGACACAGACCAATAAAAGAAAAGAGGGTTGAACTTTTATAGAGATATGCAGAATGTAGGTATATACAAAATTACATGATAAAAAGGGAATGCCCAGAATGGGAAAATTGAGCTTCCTATGGGAGACTCCAGCAGGAACCATCCCTCTGCTGTGATCAAGCCGTGAGAGACCCATCAGACCCTAATACTGTTGTTAAGGATGTGAGTATAACTATATTTGTAACTTGTGCTTAGGTCTGTATAGCGTTTCTATATGATAGGGTAATAATAACTTTAACTGTAACTTTAATAAAGCTTGTAAAGTAGACTAGACTTTTTACTGGTGAATGTATATGTGGTCACTACCTTTGGTCTTTGTGTTCCTAGAGACTCTAACTCTAAAGAAAGTAGCAGAGGTGACTTTCATTCTATTAAGCTTGAAACTGTAGCTGTCCGAGCTGAACCCACAGTGGTGTAATACCACATTACAAAATTCACTTCAAATAAAATAAAAGACTACACAGGTGACCAGTCCTTCAAACCCCATCAAGGGATTTTCTGTGGTTGCAAGTTCATAACCGCCTTGGCTTGGAACGGGTATACTGGTCAATAGGAGAGTCACTTCTGACTGATGAAGAGTTCTGTGTACCCTTGAAAGCTTGTCTCTCTCACCACCAGAAGTTGGTCCAGTAAAAGATATTACCTCGCCCACCTTGTCAGTCACTTCTTTGTACAATCTGGGGCTCTGATCTTATTCCCAGGTAACAGGTGATCAGCAGACAAAGGGTGAAGCTTCAAAAGACTGAGTTCTTGCATAACTGGAGGGCATACATTGTTTCAAATAGTCCTTTGATGCTCATAATACTTTCCAGGGTTTACATTAGTCATGTCTCTCTCCAGAGACTCCCTCAATAATACATAAACAATTTCATTCTTAATACAATTAGCTCCTAAAATACTTAAACTTAATTCAATTAGGTTTGTCCAGGACATTGCAGGAAGTTGTCTTATCTGTCAGAATATATGGTTTTCCTCTGTAGGATCATAGGGAGGATAGCACAAAAAGTAGCAGTCAAAAGGGGAATTTCATATTCCCACCTGTCAATAAAATAAAAATGTCCTACCAATTCCATGATATAATTCTGCCAAATTAGGTGTCACTTTGACATCTAGCTATGTTGCTAGAGAAATCTTAGAATTACATCAAATATTAAATGGTAAATAGTAGAGACTGTGTAGTAGGCAGTTCAGTGAGTTATGTAGCCAGTGGCATGACACATGGTATCACTGCTCCATGTGTATCTGCACTGTGGGGTGATCACTGGTAAGATGATTATCCTGTGTGTAGGCTCTTTTATTGTTTTTAATGTTTTCTCTGTAGTGCTTTCACTTTAAGAATAAATGTGCTTGCTTTGAAAGAGCTGTGTGATAACTTATACCAATGTACAATTAGTGCTAGCTAATCAACCCCCTGTGTCTTCCCCCTTAACTTCGCTATCCGGTATCATGTGTTGACCACAGTGCTGCTAACATTTCAGATGATTCCATATCAGATGCAGTGAATCCAGGGCAGCTGACAAGTTGGAACTGGTTAACTGAGCAGCTCAGTGGGATGCAAAGTAACAAAAAGGAGACATGTCAGAGATGCTGATGGAGGGCGGCTGATGCTGGGGGGTGAGAGCAGAGCAGCAGCCAGTGAGTGGCTAAACCAACTGATCATCCATTTGTAATACAGTTCTTTAAAACTGGACTGAAATGCAAACCTTGGAATTATCCTGGTATCTCATAACCCAGCACCACACTGCCAGGTGGTGAGGGAATAAAGATATAAATAATGTATAGCGTGATTAGGGACTTATTAGGATTTTGACACTTTTTTCCCTTTTGACTGCTTTCCTTTCCTCTTTCTGCACTTCATGTCCCTCCATTGCCTCTCAAACCTTTTCTCCGATTTCTGACACATGAAAGGGCTATTGGGCTTGATACCTGTAATGTACATCAGCTATATGTTTTCAGAGCTCACTCTTATACCTGTATTGAGCTGTTCTGGAAATGTAGGAGTAATTTCTAACTTAAAAGGGTTTTCTGAGTGATTTAAGTGGTGTTATGGCGAATAACCCACCTAGTGTTTAATGGATTTTCATTCGGACAAGGAACAGACATCTTTGAAGTGCATCTGCAGTAAGAGGTGTCTGTGGACCATTAATCAGTTTCTGGAATGGCAGTTTCTATGTTCTTACTGTATGATTGCAGAGGGAATCTTTGTTCTGGTACAAATGCAGATGAACACTCTGGGAACAAGTATGGAAGTTATGCTTGGCCTGGTCTTAGCAGGGGTCCCAAGGCCATACACCATATGTGAGCATGTGTTATATGCTGTTGCTCACCATTTTTTGGCTGTGGAAAACAGGATCAGTTTAATTCAGCTTAATTCCTGTTTCTTTCTTCCCTGGTCCCTATCCCTGGTATGACCTGGTGGGGAGAGACACAAAAGTAGTATATATCTGGGACAACATGCCTACCCACTGGAAAGCCCATGCCTGAACCACCAGGAAGAGCCCCATTTCCCATATGGTTCATTGGAGGAGATGGGAAGAGGGAGAAGAAGAAACTTCTCCTGCATGTGAGAGGAGGACAAGAACATTCTCTCCTTCCTCACACCCAGTTAGTTAGCCAGAGCTCTTGCCTCTGCCTCAAGTAGACACACAAAAGACCTACAAAGATAAGACTCTGCCAAGTGATGAGGAGGAGAGGGAGTTTTGTTGCTGTGAGGCTGGTGAGTGATGGTAAGGAGGAAAGAGAGCGACTGGGCCTGAAGGTAGAGACAGGTGGGTGACTATGGCGGTGAATCTCACTGTGTGTGTGTGTGTGTGTGTGTGTGTGTGTGTGTGTGTGTGTAGATTTTTTTACATTTGTTAGGGATAATGTTTGAAATCTTGTACTGATAGCATAATTCCTGTCAACTCTATCAGTCTCCAGAATAGTAAACTCTATGTGGTAGTAGAGAAAAGAAGGAAAGGAAAATGGATCCCAGTGGTGTGTTGTTACTATGATTAGTTTTCTCAGGTTGGCATCCAGCACTATTAGTGTGGCATAATGTGGGAGGAGGTTTATGGATGGAGAGTATCCTAGTTGCGCTTGACAAAGTTATAACAGCAGCAAAGCATGCCCCTCTAGGTTGGATATCCTTAATGAAGCAGAGAAATCTTCATGGACTATGAGACTAGTGTCCATGAGAGTGACAGTAGTTTGCTTTATGACGTTGAGTGAGCTTTGTGACAGATGAACAGGGAGCTGAGATATGCTGTGGAAATGACAAAGTTCTGTTTCTAACTTACAATTGTGAAAAATCTATTATATTCATTTCAGAAAAATGTGCCTAATTTTTCTGGACATATTCAAATAGAGCTTCCAAAAATAGTCACGAAGATGGCTTTCCTTCCCTATGTACTCTCTGATAGAAACCTTGTGTTAAACAGAACAGGACCACTGTAGTTTTAGTGGTTTGCTATAACTAGAACTATATTCTGCACATTGTAATAACAATATGGCGATATTTTGCTTGCATAGCTTCCTTTCGTCACCAAAGTGTTCAACAGAAAAAAAATCAACATAATAAAATACCACCCTCCTAAAATACAATTAGATACCCAAATGAGGAAAGCTCATCTTAAAAAAGAGAAGGGGCATCCAGATCAGGTTATAGTTTAGATTAAGTTATTAACTCTAGAGTCAACAGTGATTCTAAACTTTGAAAATCAAATATATTCAGGAAAGTATTGAAACAATTTGGATCTTTCGTTTTACTTTACTATGGTCTAAGTGGAGATTTACTACACATAAGTTTGTGTTTCACTGTATTTTGAGACCCCAGGACTTTGCTGTAAATACAGTCGTGATGTGTCTTACTTCAAAGCCATAGCAAGCTTCATTGCTATGTCTTTCATTCCTTGAATTTATCACGTACCTGAATTCCTTTTTGATAGTCACTGCCATCAATCAAGAATGATGTTAGAAATGTAATCCCTGCAAAATGCAGAGAAAGAGTATAATAAAGGCTGTGCAGTTACTACTGTGAGCAATTGCGTGTATGTTGTGTACTGACTCTGAGTTAGGGATGGCTAAAGCTTTTGGGTTAATACCACTTATATCTGGCACAGTTAAACACATCTGAAGTTTCCCATAATTTGACAATGTTCACCTCTTCTTGATGATCACATCTCTAGGTCATTATGCAAGGCACTGAATTTAGCCGTATAGAGTGGAAATCCCCTCTGTTTTTTCCACCAAATGCATCCGATGAAGTGAGCTGTAGCTCACGAAAGCTTATGCTCTAATAAATTTGTTAGTCTGTAAGGTGCCACAAGTAGTCCTTTTCTTTTTGCGAATACAGACTAACATGGCTGCTACTCTGAAACATCTCTAGGGTGGTTCACCACGTTAAACTGTGGGGCGAGAGAATTCTTGTATCCTTCCCAAACTTTATTCTACCCCCATTGAAGAACACATTCAGGAATAATTTTGTGAATGGAGGGGAAAATGAAATCCTGAATATTAGTTTGTTTCTTACAGTCCCCTAATTATCTACTGATGCCAGTAAAATGTGCCAGCCAGTGTATCAAGTTTATCACTCATTGTCATTGTTAATTTTTAGGTCACACAATTAGAAGAGCTGCTAGCTGTGAGACCCCCACAGTTGGGAATGGTAGAACAGGGAAAAATCAGGTAAACTACACGTTTAAGTACCTCCCCAAAACACCTGTTCTGCCTGCTAATTGAGAAAAAACTATTAAAATCTGTTTCATCTGTTGGGCTCAGTCAGTAGCTACTGTCCTGTTCAAGCTCTGCAGTTGCTGAGGTTACTCCCAAGTCAGAGAGAGGAAAAAATGTAACTTCCCTGTGGCTGTGTTCTGTCTTTTAGATCTTAAAGATGTTGCAAAAGACCTATTCTAACATGAAGTTGAACCGATTCTGGAATGATATCAACCCTAAAGCTGTCCCACAGATGAACTTTTGGGGTTTCTTTATCCATCAACAAGGGATGGGAAGATTATATTGCCAAGAAAATACCCAAATGAAATTAGCCAAATTTAAGATTTATATTGGTTACATGGTTAGGGTAAATGGGAACTTAATTTCATTCTTCAATAACTGGAAGGCTTGTTTTTATCCACTGTGAGGGAACTTTTTGTAATAGCCTCTGATGCCCCCAAATGGACTGTGCTAGATGAGATATTGACCCTATCTGGATTGAATCATTGAACACGGTAATGGTTGACACGCAGGTTTGTGTGTATCAAATTACTAATAATCCTGTTCTGCGGAATGGAAACATATGTATCATAGTCTTTCAGAACACCTTTCCTTTAAAACAATGTTACAGACTATACAATGAAAGTGATCTCAACAAGAATTCACTTATGCATTTTTGCATTTCAATTATGCACTTACTGGGGAGAGATTAATATGTGTGTGTGTATATGTGCAAATATATATATTTTGATTACTATGTACAAAAGTAGACAGTAGTTCAAAAATCAAAACTTATGTAGTAGAAAAGTAGTCTACATAAGTAGACCCTAAGAGCCAAATTCATGGTTGATCTCAAACTGGGTATTCTGCTCTCTCTAGAGGCATTTTTGGTGTTTTCTGTAAGGTGTCTGTTACTTTAACAGAAGTGAAATATAGAGTAAAAGTGTAAAGGTCGTGGTTCAACCTGGGAAGAGGGTGGGGCTGAAAGCTGAATTGTTCAGTATTTTTTGTATAATCTTAATTGATTAAAATATCACCTTTTGTTCACTACAGAGACAGTCTTTCTTTATGATGGATACAGCAGCAGGAGAGCAAACTGTTGGAACTGAGATACTTTGTGAGGATCTGAAAGGAGATTTTTGCCCTAATTTTTCACAATAGTAGAAACTTCCTTTAAATCACATTTTCCTAACCAGCACCTAGAATAGCTCTTGTTGTTAGATTCTAAGGGTTCCATTGTGATTTTTAAGCCAGAGCTCGCAGTAGGAGATGTGTAGAGATGCACCGCTCCCAAGGAGCTCTTGGAGGAATTGTGCCCAAGGACAAATGTGATCATAGAAGTTAAAAATGGAACAGATCATATAGTCCTTCTGTCTGCCAATGAAGGATTTCTCCCTCCCTTATACTCCTAGTCTTTTGTCCTTTCTAATTTTAAAAGTCTCAAGTGTTGGGGTTTCCAGCACTTCCTTTGGGAAACTTTTTACTCTTTTTTCCACTATGGGAGAGTACACAACAGCAATCACTATTGCACCTTTTACTATGGTGCCGTCTGAATCCCCTTGGACTGGCTTCTGCCTGCGAGCTGGAGCAGAAGGAGAGGTGAGGAGCATAGCTCTTCCCCACCAAGATCTCTGCTTCCACTAGACTTTCCTGTCGTCCATAAACATTAGATGCTCAAGGAGTGGTATTTTGACTGTCCTCAGCCATCACCTGGCCATTAAGGAATGTCTCATTTTGTTAAGTGTACCAGCTGAAGTGTAATTAACCATCACCTAATGCTAAACTATATAATTCAGTGAGTTCAATTTGTGGTTAATTCAGAATATGTCGTCCTGATTTTCTGGGTGGTGATTATTCTCCCAACCAGCTAAATTGTCTTAAATGTTTTGGGGGCATTTTTGTTTTCTATTTAAAGGCTGATGAAAATCCCCAAATGCATTATTGTTGCAGTGAATGATGATATTGCATCAATTTTGATTACTTTTGATATTTCAGTCTTACAACAGACTTCCAAAAGCTTCAGTTATCAAATAATTTGTAACACATTGTAATTAGTTATTTAGCAACTAGTGAATAGTCAATTTATTGAAATCTGTAGAGTAAAACCCAATCCTGAAAAGAATAACTCACATGCTTAAGTTTAAGAATGACCCTGTGGACCCTGCATAAGGAATGTCTGCAGATCTTTAATGATAAACTCCGAGTTTACAAGGTCCACAGGATAAGCCAATAGCCCTAAAATAAGTTAAGCTGTGCCTGTAGCCTCTAAAGCATCATATGCAGTGCTTGCAGACTTTGTAATTTCTGTGGATGTAGGATGACTCATATGATGAGCACAAACAGGATTTGGCCGTAGTGAAAAGTGTGGAGTTTACAAGATGTGCAAAACCTCAAATGTTGATTCATAATATTCATGGGAAAAGAACTTTAAAATTGAAGACTCCATAAGGATTACACTACTCCTGTGGGGATCAGTATATAAAACAAGTTAGAAGTCTTTAAGCTAAGTAATTTTGGTTATTAGAAGACAAAATGTAGTTTAAAAATGTGGGTTTTTTTCATTTTTTGAAAATTGTTCTAAGATTGACAATGAAAAATAGCCCATTTGACTACCCTCAAACTTAAGAGAAAAAGGGATTTTTCTCTAGCCTGAGACTGGCAGAGAAAATTTAGACCAAAATGCTTTGTTACGTAAGTTAGGGGGAAAGGGAAAAAAAATCAAGGTTGGTAAGAGTGGAAAATGTCTTCCACTAGTTACAGTTTCCTTGGACCCATGATATGAGAAAGAACTGAAAAGTCATTCAGACACTTGCGGTTCTTTCAATGTTTGTAGTACAGAATATCTATGGTGGAAAGGTCTACCTGTTAAACTGACAGTTGTTTGTGGTGATGTAGACGTGTTTGTCCCAGGACATGAAAGAGACCAGGTAGGTAAGGTAATACCTTTTATTGGACCAGCTTCTGTTGGTGGAAGATACAAGCCTCTAAGCTACCCAGAGCTCAAAGTGGCACCAGAACAACAGATGCAAAACCTGTAGACATTTCCACTACTATAGTGATCAATACCCCTCACAACATGCCTTTCAGGATTCCTGGGTCCCACACATGTTTATTACAACATGGGGTGTACCTCATCCAGTGCACTAAATGCCTCACTAACAACTATGTGGCTTAAACTAGACAATCACCATAAAACACGATATCACTTGTGGACAAGCATTTTTCACAAAGCGGTCATTCTCTATCTGATCTTTCAATACTCGTCCTCAAGGGAAGCTTGAACAACACCTTCCAAAGACGAGCCTGGGAACTTAAATTAATAACTCTGCTACAGACTGAAAATCATGAACTTAACAGGGACACTGGTTTTATGGCTCATTACAACAATTTGTAACACACCACACCATTGCCCTTAATTGCCCACTTCAAAACCTTTATGTATAACAATCTAACCCCTAATTGCTCACTTAATTTCAAGTGACTACCTCCAACAGCATTACCTCTTCTGCTTAACAATCTGTCCCAACTTGTATTTAGCTCAGACATTTTGCTTCCTTCCCCAGACCTGAAGGAAAGCTCTGGGGAGCTTGAAAGCTCATAGCATCCATCAGCAGAACTTGGTCCAATAAAAAAATTAACTCACCTACCTTGTCTCTATCAAATCACTTCAGTATTTCACAAGTAACATCATATTCTTGTATCAGTTGTAGCTGATATAGCAAAGAAGTGTGCTACATGAGCCTTATGTATGCAAATACTACATTCATTTTAAAACATCATGGAATTGCGACAGTGCATTCTGAAAGTGATTTTCTGTTTAGATTTTAACTCTAGCAAGTAAAGAATGTATTTCATTAACAATATCAAAGCAACTAAATGTTTGCTATCGATCATCTTCAGTAAGCAATTCCAACCACAGTCTCCAGAGCTGTCATCTTCTGTCTCAACACACTAGACCTGGGCTGGAGTCTGAGAGTATGATTATCAGATTAATAATAGCTTCAGATTAATCTTTTAGCAAAGGATTGTTTAATTATTGACTGATCTATATCTGCAAATTTAAAGCAGATTAAAGGCAGAAGGCCTAAATCCACATAATCTTCAGTGAAATTATTTTCAGATTTACAGCAGTATAATTTAGGTCAGAATCTGGTCCCATATGCTCTGATTCAAAAAGGCTAGATTGTGCGTAGCTGCAGTGCATCAAGAAGAGTACTGACAAGATCATGCCTCAAAGAGATGCACAAAATCTCCATACTGCTTCTGGTGCATGGGCAGTGAGAAGAACAATCTTCTCCATATATTTGATTGCTTCTTCAACCCCACTCTTCAAGCTGATACAGGAAGGAGATGGCGCCATAGCATGATACCTGATGCATGATCCCTCCCCAAACTTTGCACTGGTCAATGGTGCTCCCAATGCCCCTAGTGGGGTTAATAGCTAAATGCCACAATTTGGGCCTCTGTGTGTGTGGGTATTATGACATTCTGGGGTGCAGTCCAGACCAGTCAGGGGCTGTCACCCTTGCCCTGCAACCTGGGGTGCCTCACAATGCTTTGCTGCTGTAGCTCCCACCTGGGCTGCTCACAAACACCCTGCCATCATGCAGGTCACACCCAGAGTGTCTGTGTATAGCCACAGCCCTGGTCCAGCAATTCTAACCCCAGCAGCAAACACCAGCCACACACTGGCTTCTAGCAGCCATGGTTGCTATTTGCAGGGTGACGCCAACACACTCCAAGTCTCAAATTCCCCCCGCAACACCACCCCCAAACATGTTCTGCACTGTCCAGCCCTCTCTTGGTCACTTCAGATATTTTAGGGCCATTGCCCCTCTAAGGGAATCAATATAAAACAGTCTGTTACCCCCACAGTTCACAACACCAGATTAGTTTTGATTAAAGAATAAAACAAGTTTATTTAAATACCAGAAGATAGATTTTAAGTGAGTACTAGTATAAAGCATTAAAGTCAGAAATGGTTACAAGACAAATAAAGATAAAACACTAGTACTAAAACTTAACAAACTAGACTCGGTTCAAGTGAAGTCCCTTACTCTATGTTTCCAGGAACATTACTGACCAAATTCTGAGGCTAACATCTGCTCCCAAAGTCGAACAGCTGTTTCTTTTGTTTTCTTAGGTGAAAAAGAGCAAGAGATGGATAAGGGGAGAGAACTTGGAGTGTTTTCTCCTCACTTTTGAAGTTGTCACCCTCTGAAATGCATTTTCCTGAGGTTTCAGAGTAGCAGCCGTGTTAGTCTGTTTTTGCAAAAAGAAAAGGAGTACTTGTGGCATCTTAGAGACTAACAAATTTATTTGAGCATAAGCTTTTGTGAGCTACAGCTCACTTCATCGGATGCATTCAGTGGAAAATACAGTGGGGAGATTTATATACACAAAGAACATGAAACAATGGGTGTTACCATACACACTATAAGGAGAATAATCGGGTAAGGTGAGCTATTACCAGCAGGAGAGGGGCAGGGGACCTTTTGTAGTGATAATCAAGGTGGGCCATTTCCAGCAGTTGACAAGAATGTCTGAGGAACAGGGTGGGGTGGGGGGAAAAAACATGGGGAAATAGTTTTACTTTGTGTAATGACCCATCCATTCCCAGTCTCTATTCAAGCATAAGTTAATTATATCCAGTTTTCAAATTAATTCCAAGTTTAGCAGTCTCTCGCTGGAGTCTATTTTTGAAGTTTTTTTGTTGAAGAATTGCAACTTTTAAGTCAGTAATCGAGTGACACTTCAAGTGAAGTGTTCTCCAACTGGTTTTTGAATGTTATAATTCTTGACATCTGATTTGTGTCCATTTATTCTTTTACGTAGAGACTGTCCAGTTTGACCAATGTACATGGCAGAGGGGCATTGCTGGCACATGATGGCATATATCACATTGGTAGATGTGCAGGTGAACGAGCCTCTGATAGTGCGGCTGATGTGATTAGGCCCTATAATAGTGTCCCCTGAATAGATATGTGGACAGAGTTGGCAACGTGCTTTGTTGCAAGGATAGGTTCCTGGGTTAGTGGTTCTGTTGTGTGGTGTGTGGTTGCTGAGGGATACCCCTAGATTCCCGTTGTGAGTTTGTAGTCATGCAACCTCATGGTGAAAGTGGTTTCATGCTTGTGTTTGCTAAGATGCATATCTGTTTGTTCCTGCCGCCTTCTTGCCAAAAGAATAGCTGCTTGATTGGTGATTGCCCATCACCTTTGATTACAGCTGGCTTTTCCTTTGTCTTTGAGAAACTGGTTTATCCAGACTTGTTTGATAACCGTATTTCAGACCTAATTTCATCTTATATTTATAACTTTACATGCAGTGTTGCAACACACATTTTATCATGATATTATTGACTGGTAAGTTATTAATTTTCAAATAATACCTCACAAGGCATATTTTGTACAAAGATTATTACAATATTGGGTACCATGTGAATACAGGGATGCATTCAGCCCCAGATATACTCAAACATGTAGGCATATCTGTATATATACTGTACAAGGCATAGGCTTGAATTCGCCATGATAGGATATTTTGCGAGTATATTCTCTAATTTATACATGACTCTTTTGGTATTCTGTATCATTTAATTGTGTAAAACATTTTTGGATTCACTGTCTATAAATTATACACACAGACACTTTAATAGGAGTTGCATGGTTACATTTTTTCATGCTGACTTGAATGTTCACCCCCATACTAAACTTTGTAACCATAATGCCATGCTTCATTGTCCCTTTGGTTAAATATGCCCTGTGGCCACACATTATTTACAACTTTCTCTGATATTTATTAGGATTATTTACCACAGCTGGGCATAATTCACAGCCAGAGGACTCTTCATGGAGTCAACAAGAAGAGAATTATTTGTCACCAGGTGATTTCTACTGTAAGTTAATATTAGAACTGGATTTCTGTTAGTAAGTTAAAATGAAATAAGAACTTTGAGCCAACCTTATACCTGGAGCCAGGAATGCAATTCCATTGACTTGCCCCTTCTTATACCAGGTCTGGCTTTGTCCTACTTAGGTTTTCTGCAAATAAATAAAACGAGAGCACATTTTATCTGTAATGCAAATGTGCAGTCACAAATATTGCTTGACTCAAAGCTATATGTTGATAGCAAAGACAACAGAAAAGATGTATTGAGTTACACAGTTGTGCTGGTTGATGACATTGTCTGCCAGCTTTATAGCTGGTTGAAAGTGAGCCAACACAGACAGCTCCATTTTTATTTGAATTTGAAACCAGTTTTCACAGCTAATAGGATGTGAAAATTGTATTGTATCCTGTTGGTACCTTTGCTTTGGTTTGTAGTGGACTGGTTGTTGGCAGGTTTCAAAGTAATCTGAATGGTAATAGACTTTTAAAACTGTGTTAATGTCTTATTTGAGGATTTAATTCTGGAAAATCCAGTGCACTGATGTGGCAGGAAAGCTGCTAATTCAGCAGGACTACGTAACTAATACTGCAGCTACCAGAGCAGTGCTTAGATTAAAATCCCTGCAGATTGTCTGCAATAGTTGAGATAGTGGTTCTCAACTTTTAGGTTACATCCCTCCAGGTGTTCAGCAGCAGTTGTGTGGGAGGGGTAATCACTCAAGCAAAAACCATCTGGACTATTGAGTAGGAAGTGCTGATATAAAAGAACTAGCAACAAAGTAAGGCAGTGCAGCAAATTGCATGCCCAATCCTGAACAGTGCTGAGCATTGTTAAAACCCATTGAGAGTTAAGAGTGTGTCACACTTTGTGGTTTCCAGACATAACTCACTACCAATATATGAAGTTGAACATGTTAAACCAGAGGAGAGTAAGTAAATCCCTCTTGGCCAAGTTCTGCCCTCAGCTGTGAGAGCAGGGTTTTCAGCAATAGAAGTTATTCATGCTATCAGTGTAAATTCTTGATAGCTGACATTATTTTTATTTATTTAATTGCTCCTTACAATTTTAAAAATGTTTTATTTCTGTAAATATGTAACTAGTTGGATTGAGACTGGCAAGGCAGAGTCTGAAAGAACAAATCTGACCATCCTGTTTGTCACAGATGTTCCTTATTGTTTGGAGAAAGTCTGGCACAACTTAAAAACTATCACGCCAATTCCTGAAAGCAGCATGGTCCAGGTGACAACAACAACAGAATCTTCACTCTGCTGTTTTTCATCAGTTCTGATTTTAAAAAGAACATTTGAGTATTTCACAGTTGGTGTTGTAGAACCTCATTGTGATGAAGCAATGGTTTAATGTACAGCATTTTGTAGCTATTTCTTGCATCAAAAAGAAATTCTTTTCTTGCATTCTTCACCACTCATTGGTGTTGGGCTGGCATTGGAGGGAGTGCAATATGTGCGTTACTGAAGTCTGTTGCTGGTGTGTTTATTCTCCCAATGCTTGAGACGTTCTTTCTGCTTCAGGCACAGTGACTCTGAGAGCTGATACCAGTGCATAGCCTCTTTCACCTCACTTTACCATGGACAGCTCTTAGAGCCACAAACTAGTCCCCACCCTCTCCAATTAAGTGTCAAGGCACAAAGACTGATCACTAACACAGCAGGTGTAGTTAAATATAATGGTAATAAAATATCTTACGGAAAAAGTGTACAGTTCCATGGAACACATGGCACATGCCTTTCTGCCGTCATGCTGTTGAGTGGGGCACTGTCTACAGTCAGGTATGTTCCATGTATGAATCCATAGAAAGTGCTGTTTTTAGCTGACTGCTGTGGTAGATATATTTACAACCTTTCATCCTTTGTTGGGCATCTGCATTATGACTTTCTATTATCTACCCAGGGATTTTAGAATGTGTATCCTTTGTTTTAGGGATGTGCACTACTCCTGATATTTGTCTATGTATGTGAAGGCCTGATTTTCATTCTTCTTGGTATTATTTATTTAGTCTGGATTTGCAAGTTCTGTGATATGATCTTTAACACATTATAAAATCCATTAAAATAATGCCAGAGAGCAATAGAGGAGTATGATGCTGTCACTAATGATAGGCGCTATCCCTGGCATGTGGAAAAGGTCAATTTCCATTGGCTACATCTCAACTGAGCCTGGGATTTAGCAAACAGTTATGCATGCAGGCAGTGTGACATGTGTAGTACACTAACATGCCCTTGCCTAAAAGCCCCTTTCAGTGAAGTCACTGTTCCTTCTTCCTTTCACCAACACCCTGGAGCTCAGTGATCATTTATTTAATGCTGCAATTTTTTCTTGTGTAAATAAATCTTCTTTATCTCCCACTAGCAACCCAATTCCAGTGCAGAGGCTGGCAACTACATGGGCAATCCTCCTGCATGCCATCTAAGAATACCCAGACTAATGTCCAGATAAGTAGTCTTATTACATTGGCAGACAGTCTGAGTACTAAATAATAATAGCTGTTTTACCTAAAATAGTTAGATAACCAGGTTTCATGTTGTTTTAATTACATACCACCACAGGGTGAAACTGCAGCCAATGGTAAGTTAAAGTATGTCCCATCTTCTCCATCTCTTATTGAGTTTCTAGGGCAGTCTCTTGTTAGTCCTATCCATCTGTATTAGCAAATTCTCTCTCTTTGGGCTTTCCACCTGCCTTTGATTGGTCTTTCCTATCACTCAGTGTTAACCAGATCTACTTTTGGACAACAGGGCTGTCTCTCTAATATTAATATAATTCAGATTTGCCCATTTTTGCACTCCTATCCAATGAATGTTGGGGGACATGAATATCTCCCAAATAGCCAATGACACTTAAGCACCAAAACTGAATTATGACTCCCTCAATACCTGTGCTGAGTTTGTATAAGTACATATTCCTATAACATACACATTCAATATAAGTGTCTCTAATTTAAAGCTCTACCTTTTACTGACATTTCCTCTCAGTAATAGTGAAGAAGTGTCGCTCGTCCTGAGCCCAAAGAAGACTGTTATTTCTTAAGAAATAAGATGAAAATGTTGCCCAACCCCTATTTTTGGATTTGGGATTAATGAGATCAATCCTAAATGAAATACTTTAGTGTTTTCAACCCAATTACCAAACATCAATCCACATTATAAACAGCATCACATGGCTCAGTTTGCTGGATTTAGCCAAAAAGTGTAGAGCAGAAGTAGGTAGTTGAAGATAAAAGTCTTTCTATCAGTGTGATGGTAGAGTTCATTCCTTATTTTACAACACCATACCTGACTTACCCTTCTCCATCACTTCACCACCACTACTTAGCTGTGAGCTGCTTTTTCAGCACAGGCTGTCTTTACCACATTACTTAACTAGAATAAACCAAGTAAAGCTTATACAAAGTGTGATTAACACAAGCAGCCATGCAATCATATTACTGTAGCTCATGTGGAATCCTTATCCCTGGAGGCTTTTGAGAATGGGATGGACAAACACCTGTCAGGGACGGTCCTCAGCTCTGTGGGCTCGACTTGATGACTTCTCAAGGTCTCTTCCAGCCCTACATTTCTATGATTTCTGTGTCTTTTCATCCCGTATCCCTCTAATGTTCAACTGTCATCACCTGCCGTGCTTAGGATGTGAATTCTCTGGGAAGAGAGTTTCCTTGTTTTCCATGTAAGTCACATTTTAAAGAGTCAATATCTATCCCAGAAGATTTCATAGAGATAGAAATGAACAAAAAAATATACCAGGTTGTCACCTAGTGTTGCTTCATAGCAAGGGGTGCATGTTACTGTCATTTACGTTCAGTTGTTTTTTCTGTAAAATATCATTGTTTCTCTTCAGCCATCAGTTTCTTAATTAGAAATTTTAATATAATTTGTTCAGTACTATTACAGAATAATAGACATCCCTGACATAAAATATTATTGTGTCAGCCTGTCCAGGTTCTCCAGAGTATTTTGCTAATTTGCTTGTTGCTTAACATGATCCCATTTGCGGAACATAATATGAACATTTCCTTTTTGCATCATGTGAGAGTAGTTAGAAACAACCCTAAATCTATATTTAGGGTCCAACCCTACCCTTACCAGATGGGAGCAGAGGAGGAGAGTGGCCCTGGGCATGTTTCTGGAGCTATCCTGTCAGCGCAGGGCAGGATACTACAGGAGGACCTGTGGAATAGGCCGGTGAATGTTGTTCTTTTGGAAAGAAGCAGTGTGCCCTCCCCATACTGCTGACAGCAGCCATAATGGCTAGCTGGCTAGGAAGCCTAATTGCACCCTAGCTGACAGACCATGTCTCATTAGGTCTGTGGTGCTCTGAGCCGGCATTTACTGCTGAATGCCCTTTTCCTTGCCTAACACATCCCCACATCACCGGGCAGGATTTGACTCTAAGATCACACCACTTAAAGAAATGATGTCCTATGTGTCAAATATCTATCTGTACAAATTCTGGAAAAATGCTTGGGAGACTCAGAATATTTATAACAAATGACAGCATTTCTTTTTCAAATGAAAGTCCATTGTTCTGCTCTAGAATCCATGAGAACTCATTACAGTATGCGAGTGTACCGCATTTTAATGGGAAGGAAAAGAAACCAGTGATTTTTGTGATCTGGTGCTGCAGTTTGTCAGATGATTCTCTGCTTCTGAGAAGCACAGTTCACTTCTGCCATCTCTTGTGAGGGCAGCAATTTGTTCCTCATGTTGAGCAATGACCCTTTTTTGGGAAGGGAAATTCTCAAAGAAAAAAACAGATTATTAAATTCTCATTGAACTAAAAAAATCTGCTGGAGTCGTAAGTGGCTTGCTGGCACAGTTCAGAAGCAAGAAAGCCTGCAGTTGGTCACTTCTACCCTGATCAGTAATGATCATGGCAAACAATAGGAATTGCTATAAAGAGGGCTTCTGGGACATATGGATAATTAGACCAAAACCTCTATAAATTTTTAAAAAAATGATTTCATGGACATTTTTATATGAAAGCGCAGGTGTTACACTCTGTAGTGAGTTTCAGAGCGAGTCAGTGAGATGATTTTTTTTTAAAATACTTTCTGGATCAAATGGCTTAGTTGTGAAAAAGAATGGAGAGAAATAAAAACAAATCTTTATGAATAATATACTAGCGATGGGCGCAAGCTGCAAAATTCAAATCTGGTCCAGGCTTTTGAACACCACAAAGTTATGTTGTGTTTGGATCCAGGTTTTTGATTCAGGCACCCCAGACATGTACAGTAGAGTTACATCCCTTACACCCATTAAATGTTAAGTGTTCATATTTTTCTTTGAACGGAAACTATTAATCCTAATTTTATTTTTAATTTTGTAATAAAATACTACAAGTTTATTCATATAGGTCCTGATTCAAAGCCAGTGGAAGTCCTCTATTGACTTCAATGAGCTGTGGCATAGGTCCTAATCATTAGCATTTCCGTATTATATTTTTGAAACAGCTATTGGGGGAAGAGTGGTCTGCTGGTTAGTGCAAGGACTACATGTTAGGATTCCTGAGTTATATTCCCAATGCTTTGCCTCTGAGGTGCTTCTATTTATCTATCTATAAAGTAGTTATAATTACCTCATGGTGATGTTGTGAGATTTAATGTTTGTAAAGATTTCTTTGATGTCTCAATAAAAGGTGCGAGAGAACTGGAAATTATTATTATTATTAATTTTAAATTAATAAAAATTAAAAAAAATCTGTGGACTTCAACAAAGCCTCTGACCTGTTTTCTTTATTGTAGACTTTGTGCTTTTTACTGGATTGTCTTCTGACACTGAGAATACTCCCCAGACTCTCCTCATGAACTGTATGAAATACATTTTGCATTTGCAAGCATCCAGGCTTTCAGTGGAGCTCTCTTCCAGGATCAGGTGAGTGACTGAACCCAAAGAAGGATAAAATATTTCCATAATTGCTCCATTTTTGAAATTCTTACAAGTTCTTCATGTCATATGTGCATTTCATTACTCAGGACTGCAAGGTACAAAGACATGGTTTCAACTTGGTTACAAGGGACATATTATTTAAAAAATAAGTGCTGTAGACTGAATCTCTTGTGTACATTTTAACAATGAAATAAATGGTGTCTGATTGCTATGTTTAAGTTTCATTTAGCCAGCATTACATTAAATATTAAACCTACGTTATACATTGAAAAGTAACTTTAATCTGATAATAGCTTCCTTTCCCCCCTCTGCGTGTCCTTTCCCATGGGCTCACCATCCTACCTAGACCCTTCAATTCTCCCCACAGCTCAGTGTCCTCTTTGCTGAGTGCCAGTAGTGATCGTATGTTTTGTGGTGCTAGACCTGACCACTGGGAACTGGCCTGAACTGACCAACTCATTTCTCATGCCATAAACCAATCAATAGCTGCCAGGTGTTAACATCTTTTTGTTATGGCTAACTACCATTTTGGAGATATTTATTCAGATTCCACAGCAGGACTTTCAAATAACCAAAGGAGATATTACACCCATTTTGTTCAATGAGTCTAGATAGAGCAAGATTTTGAGAGTTTAATAAGTGATATAAAATTTCATGGTTTATGTAACTTGGTATCAAGTCTTAATGCTTTGATTTAAGGAACTCTCTTGTAATAAGGGACACAATAGTGAGTGGAGCTAAATTTGAACCCACAACCAAGGAATGGAAGGGTTCACATGCAGGCACCAACCTGCTAAGCCATCCAGTCTCCCTTTGTTCATTTGCTATAATTCTCATGTAATTTTGTACTTTGGGGTTTTTGTTTAAAATGATGAATGAGAAAATATTATGGAAAAAGCTATATTCTTGCAGAATTTCTACTATAGCTGAAAGCAGGATGCACAGGAGACTTCAAAATTTAAAAAAAAAGTCTGATCTCATGAGTGTTAGCCAATTTTCAGAGGATAGTGGTTCAGATGAGTTTTGGGGAAGTATTGGGAAAGCACTGGATGTGGAGATGAGCCCATGAACCTTTTGAGATACCTCTCTCTCTTGCTGTTGTAGAGTAGAAATATATAAAGACTAGCCATGTGTCTTGATATTTTTTGTCTTCCTTTGTTCTTGTTTTTTTCCCCAGCTAATTGATCACCACATGAATTTTAGCGGGTGGTGGATCAAAGAAATGAGAACAATAAAATTTCCTTCCCAAGGGACAATTTTTAATTACTTCATTGACCCTGATACAAAGAAATTTATTCCGTGGGCTGAAAAAAATTCCAGACATTGAAATGGAACCAGATGTCCCTCTCCAGTTATGATCTACTGTAATTAAATAATAAGAGAAACTGCATATATTTGAATAGTAGTTGTATGATTCTGGGTAGCTTGAAAGGCAGAAAGTTGAAGTTCAAGTGACATTAATCACCCAAGTAGCTCTGTAATCACTAGAAATACAGTGCACATAGAGATGTATGGCTATTATGAAACAGCATTTACAAGTGTACAGTATGTTTAATGAGTTGTGAATGACACCACAGCCAGCCTGAATCTAACTTTCTAAAATCGTATTAATACTTTATAGTCATGTGCCATTTTTGTGTAGAAGGATCCTATTGAACTTTTGCTCAGTTAGTACTGAAATGCAGCCATCTCTGGGATGGAAAGCAGCAGCCATTCTGCATGATTAAAGATAATTTCTCCATTTGATTTTAGAGGAGTGGGAAATATGTAGTAGGCAATGTATAGTTGTTCAAGCTCGAATTTAGACACTGAACACAAATAGAACTAATTTCCCATATGAAAAATGGCACCTTTTCAACACGTTGTACTATAGCATTGTGCTGGAGCATTGGTTTAGCATCTTGGAGGGAAAAACGTAATCCTCATCATCCCTTTCTGCAGCTCCTAGGTTTTTCTGAGTGTCCTCCATCTAAGCACTTAATTATCCTGACCCTCCTTAGTTTGATAGCTGGCAACCTCAGAGCTCTAAATAATATGGCCTGGCATCAGAAAGGTAACACTAACACGTGGAACAAGTCGTATGTGGTGCATAGGCAACGCAATTTAAGCTTTGAAATATAATTTCTTAGCTTTTACTAGTTTTTTTTCCAGTTTCATGAACTAGGTTGTCCCTGGCCCTTATATCGATGTGCAAGAGGGGAGTGGGAGGGAAAGAGTGCAGGGAGCCTTCCTAAGCACCCTTTTGTGTAAGAGCCAGGCACAATCACAATCTATGTGTTTGGAAGATTACAGGGACTGCTCTCTCCTGGCTCCTCCCCCTCCATTGGTTCACCTTGCCTGCAAAAGGGGCAGGGAGAAGTAAATGTATGGGACGCATACTGGGATGGCTGTCAGACATTGTCCCAACTGCAATTTCCTCTCTCCAGCCCCATTCTCTTCTTCAAGGACACAGCCCACAACTGATGGCGTGTGGGATGTGTTAGGTTGTCTATAGGGTTACCATCCCTCCAGGATTGGCCTGGAGGCCCCAGGAATTAAAGATTAATCTTGAATTCAAGACTGTCATGTGATAAAAATCTCCAGGAATACCGCCAACCAAAATTGGCAACCCTAGCTGTTTACCCCACACAGGTGAACAAAGGAGTCTGAGAGCTCAATTAGCCCACTTCGCTGCATCTGGAGGGTTCATCAAGCTCAATTTGTGGTTTGATCTCATTGAGCAGGAGCTGGATCAACTTAATAAAAGAAGGTAGTGAAAGCTACAGAAGGTCCCAAAATAGAGAGACCCAGGAAAGAGGAGGTTGACAGTTTCTTTCTCTGGGAAGGGTCTGAGGAAGACAGACTGAAGACGGCACAGAGAGGCAGTCCTGAGGGGTCAGCATTCCTGGAGAGAAAGGAGGAGCTGGGAGGACATAAGGAGAAACCAAAAGAGAGGCTGTGTTAAGCACAAGATTCAAGGAAGCAGCACAAGGGGCTCAGGGGTAGAAAGTAGCCCAGGGAAATAGCAACGTGTTTGAAGGAGCTGCCCTAGCTGCTCAATACAGGGTCCCTGGACCAGAACCTGGAGCAGAGAGTGGGGCAGTGTTCCTCATCCAGAAACAAGGAAAGGTTCAAGCCTGATGTAAGGACTATTTAGGCTAAAGACTGAGCCTAAACTTTGGGCCAAGGGATTGCTCCAAAGGTGGCAGAAAACCTCTTTTGTATGAAGACTTTTTTGACTTAGAAGGCATGGAATTAAAACATGACCTGGCCAGAGGGCCAAGTCACTTAGAAGACGGACCATTAGTGAAGGGTGCTAGACAAAGACAGCCTGCTAGACCAGTGATTCTCAAATTTTGGACTGGTGACCCCTTTCACATAGCAAGCCTCTGAGTGTGACTCCTCCATATCAATTAAAAACACTTTAAAATATATTTAATGCCATTATAAATGCTGGAGGCAAAGCCGGGTTTGGGGTGGAGGCTGACAGATCACGACCCCCGCATATAAGAACCTTGTGACCCCCGAAGGGTCTCAACCCCCAGTTTTAGATCCCTTGTGCTAGACTGTGTAGAATTTAACACCTGATTAAAAGATTAGAAACCTTTAATCCAAATAGTCTCCCCTTAAAGGGGTGCACAAGCAATGAGTCTGCTCTTCCTCAGGAACCCTTTAGGTATTTCTATACCGCATTTTGGACTGAGCTGGATCGAACCTCCCAGCCTGGGTCAACCTACTTGGGGTAGTGGGACTCATGCTAGCTCTTTAAAAATAGCTCTATAGTTCAGGCTTTGAAGTTCTGGCTCAGATGGGAGTTTTGGCTCTGAACTGTGCCCCACTTCCCTCCCCTCCCCCGACTTCAGAGCTCAAGCCACGACTTCAAAGCACTATCTATACAGCTATTTTAGAGAGCTAGTATGAGCCCTGCTAGTACAATTCTGTCAACCCCTGTTGGGAGGCTCACTGCAAAATGCTGTGCAGACCCAGGGTCCCAGAGCAACCTGAATCTGAATGTCTATACTGCAGTTAAACAGCCCCATGAGCCCTGTGAGTCTGAATCAGCTGGCATGGGATGGCTGTAGGTTTTTAATTGCAGTGTAGACATACCCATTAACTCCCCATCACAGGGCCTGATCTTACAAACGCCTAACTTAATAATCTTTCCTCATATCATAAGTCCCTTTGGTTACTTTTACGAAAGATTATTGATGTGATTAAGTGTTGGCAGGATAGGACCTTATATGCCACTTCTCAACAGGTGTTCAGAGATGGGGGTAGAGCCTTTGATGTTCTCACCAATCCTGGGCTGAAACTTTTGCCAGGAATTGGCTCCTTTCCATGCTGCCTTTTGCAGCATGGCAACATCAGCATGCTCTACCTGCTTCTCTGCTCTAACCACACATACCTCTGAGAGGAGTGGGGAGGGGATCATGCTGCAGTCACCAGTAGGAGAAAGGAACTGGCTGCTGGCAGAGATCCCAGCCTGAGACCACTCAAGACATCAAAGCTCTTCCCCCGTCCTAACATACCTAATGAAAAATAACCAGCTGCCTTGCCTGATGTCTGTACTTGTTCTCACAGCTCTGTGCTCTGCTCCCTCAGTTCTTTGCCACAGTCGCTCACTAAATTAGCTAGTGAGTTGCAGTGGCCCCTATGTCCAGTCAACAAGTTACAGGAAGTGTGGCTGAGAAGATTGCTATGAGCTGGGCCACTGCCTGTCCGCTCTCTACTCCGCTTCTACGCCTCATCTCATCAACAGAGCAACCTCAATCCCTGACGCAGGAAAGAGAAAACAATCTAAAATTGAAGAATTTAACACCTGATTAAAAGATTAGAAGCCTTTAATCCAAATAGGCTCCCCAAATTCAGAGCGTGTTGGGTGGCGAGAGATGGCTCTGTTTATAAATCATACCTGCCTATATCAGCATTAATGTACCCTGGTAATTTTGGTCTCTTTTGCTGCTGCTTAGTAGTATTACAATAGTATTACAATAACTTGCAGGTTTGGGCAAATTCTTCCTTTTTTTTCCCCCTAAAGGTCACTTTCTTCCCCACTCTCATGTTGCCTGTGTGTATCTCTTTACGTAGTGTTTCCTCAGAGGAGAATTCACATGAATGATGCATGAGAAGGCTGACTTAAGCACCTCATTCCTGTAAACTGTATAAAACAGAGGTAATCAATTATTTTTTGTCAAGGTCAAAATTTCTTGGTCAAGATATTGTCAAGGTCTAGACTCCAGAGAAAGTAATACAAAAACAACAATAATACTGATAATAATAAGTAAATAAAAAGATGTTGCAGTCCATTCAAAAGCGTCTGGCAGTCTGGATTTGGCCCACGGTCCGCCTATTAACTTCCTTTGGTGTAAAGTCTATCTTAGACCCAGTGTGGACATGATGCCAGAATGTAGATCTCTGAGTTACCAGAATGGTCATGTGTAGATGGGTTGAAATAGCACCCGGTGAACATACAGTGGGCCTCAATCTGATCTTGCAGTGGTATGAATCAGAAGGCTCTCAGTTGAAGTTAACAGACTTAAATGTAGATAAAGTTGCTACGAGATAAAGATCAGGCCTTGTATATTTTCCTTTATACATATTTAAATTCTGTATTTAGCATCTTTTTCGAGTCCCCCAGAAGCTCCCATTTCTCCTCACAGTTATCTTTCCTATTACCCTCAGAGTGTGTACACCAAGACTGATGGCCCTCTCTCTGACTCTTGAGGGCTGCACAAAACTCTGTGGATGTAGATTAGGATATCTTTTTTTTCCTCCTCCCTTCCCACCAGAGACTTAAGAAATGGAAATTTACAGTTACTAGAGAGCATGTCTTATTCATATTTTTAACAAATCCAAACTTGATGTAAGCAGGTATTCTCTATATATTGTGCCTCAAAGTAGCGGGAAGGCTTGTGTGCCCCCATGAGAGCTATGCACAACTCCTGGTAGGGTGATACGCCAGATACGTCAACGGATAGGAGCCAGACTAAAGGCAGTCTACCAGCCTTCCTGGTACTGGGTTGGGAGTGGGCTAATGTCCTGCTCCTGTAAAATAAAAATTAAAAAACAAAACAAAACCCAAAGTCATTATGGAAACCTACAGTACTGCTCAGTTCAATTCAAGTCAACTCAAATAGACCTAAAAGAAAGATGTCACGAAGTGGCCAAACCTACAGGGAAGCTACTCCACTGATGAATTTGCTTTCTCATAAATTCATAATCAAAACTGGTATATTGAATGTGCGGACACTATATGAGCTTGGTAAAATGGTCAAAGTGACAAAAGAAATGGACAGATATAAACTAGATATTCTAGGCCTATGTGAAATGAGATGGGTAACATCAGCACAAATAACTGGACACATCCTGCTATATTATGGGGTACTGAATGCCAGTGATGTACACAGAGTTGGTGTGGGTTTGACGGTTTCAAGAAGGGCAGCCAAAAGCCAGAGAGAATGGGCACCAGTTTTGAAACAATTATAACGCTATGATTTACTTCAGAGTTCCAGAAAGTTTCCATCATTCAGTGTCATGCTCCATCAAATCAAACTAGCCAAGAGGATGGGTAGCTACACAACGTAATAGACAAGGTCCTGAAAAGAGAGGTGGTCCTAGTAATTAGAGATAAGAATGCTGAAGTAGGGAGCAAGATACTGGCAGGTAAGTAATCATGGGAAAACCAAGTGTGACAGGGTCAGGCCAGATAGCTACAGGAGAGTGTTAGAAGGCAGATATATTAGTCCCAGATTAAGTAGACCCCTATTCCCTGGGTAAGGTAACAGGGACAGTTCCAGAACAAACAGAAACTTGCTGGAACCAATTAAGGCTGGCAGGCTAATTAGGACACCTGGAGCCAATTAAGAAGAAACTGCTAGAATCAATGAGGACAGGCTAGCTAATCAGGGCACCTGAGTTTAAAAAGGACTTCACTTCAGTTTGTGGCATGCATGTGAGAAGCTGGGGAGCAAGAAGCACTGGGAGCTGAAAGTGAGAAGGCATACTACTGGAGGACTGAGGAGTACAAGCATTCTCAGACACCGGAGGAAGATCCTGTGGAGAGGATAAAGAAGGTGTTGGGAGGAGGCCATGGGGAAGTAGCCCAGGGAGTTGTAGCTGTTGTGCAGCTGTTCCAGGAGGCACTCTAAACAACTGCAGTCCACAGGGCCCTGGGCTGGAACCCGAAGTAGAGGACAGGCCCAGGTTCCCCCCAAACCTCCTAACTCCTGATCAGACACAGGAGGAGTTGACCTGGACTGTGGGTTCCACCAGAGGGGAAGGTCTGGGCTGTTCCCCGACCCATATGGAGGATCAGCGGAGACTGCGGGGATTGTTCTCCTTCCTTTTCCCCATGCTGGCCGGTGATGAGGTTATCTGAGTAAAACAGCAGATTTGAGCCACGTAAGTGGCCAAACAGAGGGCTGCCGTGAATCTCTGAGGTGAGCAAATCTGCCAATAAGCACAGGACCCATCAAGGTAGAGGAGGAACTTTGTCAAAACTGGTGTTAGCGGTGGGATCTGGTGTGCACAGCACGGCGGAAGAAGGAGGGTGTTTAAAAAAAAAAAGTGGGGTTTTTTTCACCACAATGGAGGACGTAGTGCGGGCACAGGAGGCCCAGTGAACCCATTACAATCTCCAGGCAAAAGTCCAACAGTTCCAACCAGGGGATCGGGTGATGGTGTTGATACCCACGGCAGAAAGCAAGCTTCTGGCCCAATGGCAGGGGCCCTATGAGGTGGTTGAACCCGTGGGGGAAGTAACCTACAAGGTGTGGCAGCCAGGATGCCGGAACAAGAATAGATTTATCACATTAACCTCTTGAAATCTTGGCACCAGCGAGAGGCATGTGTGGTGGCCCAAGAGGCCCCGATCCAGGGAAATAACCTACATGAGCAGATCAGGTTATCCCCTGATCTGACACCGAACCAGAAGAAGGAGGTAACTGAGATGATCAACCGCGTACCAGGACGTGTTTTCAATCAAACAAGGTCGGACCACCGAAGCATATCACCACATTATCACAGACCCTGGTATCCTACTCCTAGTACGAGCTCTTCATCAGCCACATTACGAGGTTAAAAACAATGAGGATCTTATCAGATCTGACAAGAAGTTGGCCAAAAAAATTCGAAATTATCAAGAAGACTATTTGAAATATGGATTGACATCCACTATCGTTAATGATGCACCTCGCCCCAAGTGTATATTGTGCCTTGGGATATTAGCTAATGATAGTATGAAGCCATCACGATTAGCAAGACATTTAAAAACTAAGCATCCAAAACATGAAGACAAACCTCTACAATATTTTCAGCAATGTTTAAAGTCATGTGATACTCAGTCCAGTACTTTACAAAATTTCACTAAATTTAATGATAAATGTTTAGAAGCCTCTTATGAGGTTTCTTACTTAATAGCGAAAGACAAAAAGCCGCATACCATTGGGGAAACACTTATTCTTCCTGCCACAGAAAAAATGGATGAAATAATACACGGAAAGCAATATGGCGACAAACTAAAATCCATTCCTTTGTCAGCAAATACTGTTGGAAGACGCATAGAAAACATTGCTGAAGATTTGAAGGAACAAGTATTAGAACAAATTACGCAGTGCGGGAGGTTTGCTATACAGTTGGATGAAAGTACAGATATTTCCAACATATCTCAGCTTATGGTAATTGCTAGATTCCGTTTCAATAATGAAATACACGAAGAACTACTTTTTTGTGAGCCACTAAAGGAAAGATATACAAGAGAAGATATATTCTCAACAGTAAATGATTTAATAAAACTTCTTTAATAAAAACAATGTTTTATGAAAAAACTGTGCAAGTGTAACCACTGATAGAGCAGCTGCTTTGACTGGAATAAAGAAAGGATTCTGGGGTAAGGTTATAGAGAGAGCACCACACGTGAAATTCATTCACTACATCATTCATAGGCAAGCTATTGCAGCAAAGAAGTTGGAGCCAAAAGTGCACAAAGTGCTACAGGATATCATCGATCTGGTTAATTTTATAAAAACAAGATCTTTAAATAGTAGAAGCTTTACGTACTTTGTAATTTGATGGGGAGTGACCATGATAATCTTTTGTACCACACATACGTTTGCTGGTTATCTCCTGGCGAAGTGCTTAAAAGAGTTGTCGAACTTAAAGATGAGTTGCGCATTTTTCTTTTATAAAAAGACAAAGTGTTCCAACTTTGCTAACCTTTTCTGTGATGACAGGTGGCTGTCAGTGGTATGCTACCTAGCAGATATTTTCGAAAAAATCGACACTTAATCTGTCCCTTCAAGGTAAAGGTGATGTTTTAACAATGAGTGAGAAAGTAACTGCTGTGGAGAGAGCATTTTGAAAACGGATGTTTGGAAGTGTTGCCATTGTTATGTGATTTTGTTGCTGAAAATGATGTAAGTGTGTCACCTATAAAACCTCTCATATCTGCACACTTAAAAAACTTGGAAACAGAATTTTCTAATCTGTTTAAAAATCTTCCAAATGAAGAGTTTGAGTGGGTTTTGAACCCATTTGTTAAAAATGTATAAATGCAAACCTTCCAATTAGTTTGCAAGAACAACTGATTGACATCAGGGAAGATGGAAATTTACTAGCTGAATTTCAACAAAGCGTTTGCATAATTGGTGGTTGGGATTGAAAAACGAGTATCATGATTTAGTAAGCGCAGCCAACGATGTACTACTTTCATTTGGATCTACGTATCTTTGTGAGGCATCTTTTTCAGCTATGACAGCCATTAAAATCAAGGTGCGAAATAAACTGAACTTAGAATGAGACCTTCGAATCGCTGTATCACAAAGTGTTAAACCAAGATTTTCAAAAATAATGAAGCATATTCAATCACATTGCTCTCACTAAACATATTATTATTATTTTTTAGTGAGAGCAAAAAGGTTTTTTGTACCGTTAATAAATAAAATTAAAAAAAAATATTTTAAAAATATTGTTTTTCATCCTTTTTTAATTTCTGTTTTTGGGTATGTTTTCTAATATACATAATAAATTAGTACAGTAGCACATGTATATAATTTATACATAAATATACATATATTGGGGGTGCATGCTCAAAATTTTTTTACTGATAGAGGTGCGCGATCAAAAAAGTTTGGAGATCACTGCTCTAGACAGCTACAGTCCACAGGGCCCTGGGCTGGAACCCAGAGTAGAGGGCAGGGCTGGAACCCAGAGTAGAGGGCAGGCCCGGGTTCCCCCGAAACCTCCCAACTCCTGATCAGACACAGGAGGAATTGACCTGGACTGTGGGTTCCACCAGAGGGGAAGGTCTTTGGGCTGTTCCCTGACCCACATGGTGGGTCAGCAGAGACTGCGGGGATTGTTTTCCTTCCTTTTCCCCATGCTGGCCAGTGATGAGGTTATCTGAGTAAAACAGCAGATTTGAGCCACTAAAGTGGCCAAACTGAGGGCTGCTGTGAATCTCTGAGGCAAGCAAATCTGCCAATAAGCGCAGGACCCACCAAGGTAGAGGAGGAACTTCGTCACACAAGGCCTTGGTGAAATAGATGAAAATGATTAAATGTTTGCTGATAAAATAACTTGGAGGTCCCCAGAACAGGGAACAAAACTGACCACATTTCAATTCCATGCAAATGGAGAAGAACTGTAGAAGATGGTACGAAACAGGAACAGAGCACATGTCGGAATGGACCACGCACTAATGGTAGCTAAATTGAGAGTAAAAATTAAAAAAAGATCTGAACAACAAAGATGCTCACGTTATAATATTACCATGCTATAACAGATGACAACACAGCAAGAGTATAGAATTGCATTAGCAAATAGATACCAGGTGCTTGAAGATGAAGATGATGGAAGGTAGAAAGGTAATGGAAAACTGTAAAGGAAATTTTCATTAGCAGTTGTGGTGAAGTGCTGTGATTCAGGAAGAAACATCACAACAAATGTGATCTGAGGATATATGGCAGAAAATACAAAAAGACTCAAAATTAAGTGTATACTAAAATCAAGCAAGAACACAGACAGAATGGCTCCCAGAGGAATATGCTGAAAAGAACAAAGAGGCCAAAAAATTTTAGGAAAGAGAAATAAGACTTTTAGACCAAATGGAAACAGAAGCACTGATCGCTGCGGCACAAAATTACACAGACATCATTAGACAGTTGTCAAGACAAAAAGCAAATACCAACCAACCAGTTCAAGACAATGAGGGCAACTTAACAATGAAGACATCAGAACAATTAACTATATGGAGGTGGTACTATAATCAATACTGAATGGCGAGCCAGTGGTCAATGCCCCAGATGCAGAAGAAGGAGAAGATGTAGACGTAGAACTAGGACCCAACAGCAGAGTAGATGTAGAAAGGGCAGTCAATTGGTTAAAAAATGGAAAGGCCCAAGGTCCAGATAACATTCCAATGGAGGTTCTTAGAGCAGACTTAAAGAACATAGTAGACATTTCGATAAGCCTCTCACAAAAGATACGTGAAGAAGAAAAAATACCAAATGAATGGGAAAATTGTAGCGAAGACGCCAAAGAAAGACATCAGTCAGTGTAAAAACTGGACGGGCATTCAATTACTTTCTATTCCAAGTAATGTATTTACACACATTATTCTAGATAGAATAAAGAAAGCAGTAGATTAAAGGTTAGGACAAGAACAGGCAGAGTTCAGACAGGAGAAATCATGTATTGATCAAATAGTAACCATACATATCATCATAGAACTATTGATTGAATGGCAGCCACCGCTTTATATTATTTTTATAGATTTCTAAAATGCCTTAGATACAATGGATAGAACAATTTTATGGAAGTTGCTGTGGCACTATGCATCCCATAGAAATTTGTGAACGTCATTCAGACTTTCTATGAAAATATGACATGCCAAGTAATACATAACAATGAACTGATTAAGCCATTCAAAGTTACTACAGGTGACTTATGTCACCCAGGATCTTTTTTACTGGTAGTGAATTGTATAAAGAGAGAGACCACAGAACAACTAAGGGGCATACAATGGACTTTGACACAGAAGTTACAGGACTTGACTTTGCAGATGGTATCAGCTTGCTATTCCATATCTGTAGAAACATGCAAAAAAAAAAAACAAATGATCTTCAGGCCTATTCACAATTAATAGGGTTGAAAATCAACACAGAAAATGAAAGTCATGAGAATCAACGCACAACAAAAAATACCAGTAATATTTTCTGGGACTGACATAGAAGATGTCTGATGTTTTACATATCTTGGAAGCATTGTAAGTACAACAGGTGAAACAGATGAAGACATTAAAGCCAGACATGCCTTTGCTACTCTAAATCCAATCTGGAGAAACAGAAATTGTGTTCTTCAAACTAAACTTTGAATATATGTAAAGCTGGTTGTACTATATGGCACTGATAGGACCAGAAATTATGGAATGAAAATGGAGATGGCTAAGACATACATGGAGAAAAGGACATACATGTAAGACAGCATTGGACTGGAACCCCCCCCCAGGGCAAGAGGTAATGAGATAGGCCAAGGATAACATGGAGATACACAATAGAAGCAGAATTGAAAGCTACCAGAATGACAATGGAAGAAGCTAAGTCTGCAGTAGGAGACTGGTGAAGATGGAAGGCAGCGGTGAAAGCCCTATGTTCCTCATGTAATAGGAACATGCGGACTACGTGGCTCTGGGAAGAAGGATAAAGGAGTTGGAGGCGCAAGTGGTGTTCTCGTCCATCCTCCCCGTGGAAGGAAAAGGCCTGGGTAGGGACCGTCGAATCGTGGAGGTCAACGAATGGCTACGCAGGTGGTGTCGGAGAGAAGGCTTTGGATTCTTTGACCATGGGATGGTGTTCCATGAAGGAGGAGTGCTGGGCAGAGACGGGCTCCATCTTACGAAGAGAGGGAAGAACATCTTTGCCAGCAGGCTGGCTAACCTAGTGAGGAGGGCTTTAAACTAGGTTCACCGGGGGAAGGAGACCAAAGCCCTGAGGTAAGTGGGAAAGCGGGATACCGGGAGGAAGCACAGGCAGGAAGGTCTGTGAGGGGAGGGCTCCTGCCTCATACTGGGAATGAGGGGCGATCAACAGGTTATCTCAAGTGCTTATATACAAATGCACAAAGCCTTGGAAACAAGCAGGGAGAACTGGAGGTCCTGGTGATGTCAAGGAATTATGACGTGATTGGAATAACAGAGACTTGGTGGGATAACTCACATGACTGGAGTACAGTCATGGATGGTTATAAACTGTTCAGGAAGGACAGGCAGGGCAGAAAAGGTGGGGGAGTAGCACTGTATGTAAGGGAGCAGTATGACTGCTCAGAGCTCCGGTACGAAACTGTGGAAAAACCTGAGTGTCTCTGGATTAAGTTTAGAAGTGTGTGCAACAAGAGTGATGTCATGGTGGGAGTCTGCAATAGACCACCGGACCAGGGGGATGAGGTGGATGAGGCTTTCTTCCGGCAACTCACGGAAGCTACTAGATCGCATGCCCTGATTCTCATGGGTGACTTTAATTTTCCTGATATCTGCTGGGAGAGCAATACAGCGGTGCATAGACAATCCAGGAAGTTTTTGGAAAGCGTAGGGGACAATTTCCTGGTGCAAGTGCTAGGGGAGCCAACTAGGGGGAGCGCTTTTCTTGACCTGCTGCTCACAAACCGGGTAGAATTAGTGGGGGAAGCAAAAGTGGATGGGAATCTGGGAGGCAGTGACCATGAGTTGGTTGAGTTCAGGATCCTGACGCAGGGAAGAAAGGTAAGCAGCAGGATACGGACCCTGGACTTCAGGAAAGCAGACTTTGACTCCCTCAGGGAACAGATGGCCAGGATCCCCTGGGGGACTAACATGAAAGGGAAGGGAGTCCAGGAGAGCTGGCTGTATTTCAAGGAATCCCTGTTGAGGTTACAGGGACAAACCATCCCGATGAGTCGAAAGAATAGTAAATATGGCAGGCGACCAGCTTGGCTTAATGGTGAAATCCTAGCGGATCTTAAACATAAAAAAGAAGCTTACAAGAAGTGGAAGGTTGGACATATGACCAGGGAAGAGTATAAAAATATTGCTCGGGCATGTAGGAAAGATATCAGGAGGGCCAAATCGCACCTGGAGCTGCAGCTAGCAAGAGATGTCAAGAGTAACAAGAAGGGTTTCTTCAGGTATGTTGGCAACAAGAAGAAAGCCAAGGAAAGTGTGGGCCCCTTACTGAATGAGGGAGGCAAGCTAGTGACAGAGGATGTGGAAAAAGCTAATGTACTCAATGCTTTTTTTGCCTCTGTTTTCACTAACAAGGTCAGCTCCCAGACTGCTGTGCTGGGCAACACAAAATGGGGAAGAGATGGCCAGCCCTCTGTAGAGATAGAGGTGGTTAGGGACTATTTAGAAAAGCTGGACGTGCACAAGTCCATGGGGCCGGACGAATTGCATCCGAGAGTGCTGAAGGAATTGGCGGCTGTGATTGCAGAGCCCTTGGCCATTATCTTTGAAAACTCGTGGCGAACGGGGGAAGTCCCGGATGACTGGAAAAAGGCTAATGTAGTGTCCATCTTTAAAAAAGGGAAGAAGGAGGATCCTGGGAACTACAGGCCGGTCAGCCTCACCTCAGTCCCTGGAAAAATCATGGAGCAGGTCCTCAAAGAATCAATCCTGAAGCACTTAGAGGAGAGGAAAGTGATCAGGAACAGTCAGCATGGATTCACCAAGGGAAGGTCATGCCTGACTAATCTAATCGCCTTTTATGATGAGATTACTGGTTCTGTGGATGAAGGGAAAGCAGTGGATGTATTGTTTCTTGACTTTAGCAAAGCTTTTGACACGGTCTCCCACAGCATTCTTGTCAGCAAGTTAAGGAAGTATGGGCTGGATGAATGCACTATAAGGTGGGTAGAAAGCTGGCTAGATTGTCGGGCTCAACGGGTAGTGATCAATGGCTCCATGTCTAGTTGGCAGCCGGTGTCAAGTGGAGTGCCCCAGGGGTCGGTCCTGGGGCCCGTTTTGTTCAATATCTTCATAAATGATCTGGAGGATGGTGTGGATTGCACTCTCAGCAAATTTGCGGATGATACTAAACTGGGAGGAGTGGTAGATACGCTGGAGGGGAGGGATAGGATACAGAAGGACCTAGACAAATTGGAGGATTGGGCCAAAAGAAATCTAATGAGGTTCAATAAGGATAAGTGCAGGGTCCTGCACTTAGGATGGAAGAATCCAATGCACCGCTACAGACTAGGGACCGAATGGCTCGGCAGCAGTTCTGCGGAAAAGGACCTAGGGGTGACAGTGGACGAGAAGCTGGATATGAGTCAGCAGTGTGCCCTTGTTGCCAAGAAGGCCAATGGCATTTTGGGATGTATAAGTAGGGGCATAGCGAGCAGATCGAGGGACGTGATCGTTCCCCTCTATTCGACACTGGTGAGGCCTCATCTGGAGTACTGTGTCCAGTTTTGGGCCCCACACTACAGGAAGGATGTGGATAAATTGGAAAGAGTACAGCGAAGGGCAACAAAAATGATTAGGGGTCTAGAGCACATGACTTATGAGGAGAGGCTGAGGGAGCTGGGATTGTTTAGTCTGCAGAAGAGAAGAATGAGGGGGGATTTGATAGCTGCTTTCAACTACCTGAAAGGGGGTTTCAAAGAGGATGGCTCTAGACTGTTCTCAATGGTAGCAGATGACAGAACGAGGAGTAATGGTCTCAAGTTGCAATGGGGGAGGTTTAGATTGGATATTAGGAAAAACTTTTTCACTAAGAGGGTGGTGAAACACTGGAATGCGTTACCTAGGGAGGTGGTAGAATCTCCTTCCTTAGAGGTTTTTAAGGTCAGGCTTGACAAAGCCCTGGCTGGGATGATTTAACTGGGACTTGGTCCTGCTTTGAGCAGGGGGTTGGACTAGATGACCTTCTGGGGTCCCTTCCAACCCTGATATTCTATGATTCTATGATTCTATGATAGGGAGGTATGAAAGTGAGAGAGAGAGAAAGAGAGACAGAATGATCATAAGCTGGTACAATTCTGCTGAATTCAATAGAGTTACACCAGAGCTGAAGTTGAGCCCTAATGTTTGTTTAGTCACTTTGATTTAGGAATCTTTTCATTATTTACTTGTCGGCAAAAATTATGTTTGGCATCTACCTGGAGGGTTGTGGTTTTGTTTTTTATCTCTCTCATTCTAAAATTTGGCTAAAAGAAACCCCTCAAGGTTGACAAGGACTGGGATTGACAGAACTATGGCTTTTTGAAATCCCTGTTGTCCATTTAAATTTTAATGTTTCCATCATTTGCTCCTCAGTGTAAATTAACAGCCATGGCAGTGTGTTGGGTTTCTTTTCCGAAGTCAAGACTTTAAATTTAATTCAATAGCCTAGATTTACAGCTATTCTATATTTCACAAGGCAGAATCAATAATGTGACTGAAGTGAAGAAGATAAAAATTTATGGTATCTTGCAATTTAATGGTTGAAAAGATGCAATTGGAGAGATCATAAATTGTGAAGGAGTTTATGCTTCATTGCTCCTGATTCAGTGCTTGCTGTTAGAACTTGATTTGTGACTATTCACAAGGTGTGATTAATGGTGTGATCGATGCTTGCTTCAGTGCAGTAAAGCAGTTGTAATGCTCTTCATTAGAATAAATAAAATAAATTGACTGAAGCTTTATAAAAACTGTGTAACATTTAAAATCTAAAATGTCAATTTTTTTTCCTGTTACAATTTAGGTTTCTTGAGGCAGTTTCCACCTACATCACATCACTCATTGTCATTCTTTTTGGATATTCTAGAAATCCATGTGGGTTCGGGTTAGCTTTATGCAGAGCTCACTGAGAAGGAAAAAAATAAAAAGTTGAATAAGACTGAGTGGAGCCTAGGATATCTGGTGGCTGTGTTTTGCCATCCTGCAAATGTACATTTATCCTCCTTTGACATGTGAAAGTTTAAAGGAATCAAGGCAGAAAATGACCCTTCCGTATACAGCTTGACTAAAAACAATAAAAATTAATGGTTTTCATTGTTTTTAAATGGGGTGGATCTATGATTGGCACCGTAGCAGAGACGATGAAGATAAAGGGGCATATTTTGAGTGGTATTTCTTTGGTGTGAGAATGTATATTGCATAAGCCAGTGCTGTCTCACACTATGCTCTAACACAAGTAGGGGGATGTGAGAGAACCTGAACAGCCATGAAAGGTAGTGGGATGGAATGATTTTGATATAGTCATTTCAAGAATGAGCTTCAGGAGATACAAACAAGGAATGGTGTTGAGAGGGCCATAGGATGCCTTATAAATGTCAGTTAAGCCCCCCTCAATATATGGATAATTTCAAAGTTTTAAAATGTCCAAACCTAAACATATAGTGTGAAACCGGGGGAGGGAGGGAATCGTGCTGTGACATTTAGGGAAAATCTTGTGTGGCTCATCCTGCTTTGTCTGTTTCAGTCCTATTTGTGTTTATCAATCTTGTTGGGAGATTAATCTGGTAATTAGCAGGAGAGGCTCATGAGGTTTCCATAGTCTTCCCTTGTTCTGCCATGCATGCGTTTCCTGATTTGAATCTGCAAAGAAAATGCCAAATGTAGTGATGCCATTTTTGAGCTGTTGTAGCTATATAAAAAGTAGTGTTTCTACTGTGACACATGCTAGTTAGTCTAGTTGTCATCTCAAATGTTCCAGCTATTCTGCTGCCTCAGGATAGCTCACTTTGTCTTTTTCACAAATATGGCAGAAATTCAGGCTTAACCACAGACTTCTCCTAAATCTAACCTTTGGTGAAATGTGACATCATGCAAATAGAGGAGTCTTTCCACTGAAGATGCCCTCCTCAGACTGTTATCTTAGGGTGAAATCCTAGTCATCCACACAAGTAAATGGACTTTGGGTGGGTGACATACACTGGAATCAGCATGCATGGCCACCATCCCAGCCCAAGCTGTGGAACACTTGCATAGCCACTTGATAGCTGCAAACATGGCCACTTGGCAGCCCCAGAAGCGCAGCAGTGACTGAGACTTGCAGTGCTCTCTGGCCTTGGTGCTTTGGTAGTGGATAGGTGTAGCTGCTAAACCCATTGACTTATACCTCCAGTGCTCCCCTGCCCATAGGCGCTGCTCATGGAGTACCCACGGGGGAAAAAAACCAGTGGGTGCTCAGCACCCACCAGCAGCCCCTTGGATCCGCGCTGCCCCCTCCCCTGGTGGCTCTGCCAATCAGCTCCTCCCCCTCCCACCTACCTCAATCAACTGTTCAGGGATGTGCAGGAGGTGCTGAGGGGAAGGGGGAGGAGTGGGGTCAGGAAGAGGCCAGGGGAGGGAAGAGGTGGGGTGGGGGCAGGGGCTTGGAGGAAGGGGTGGAGTGGGAACAGGGCCTGGGGCGGAGCAGGGGTCTAGTACCCCTCCCCCCTGGGATCTGAGTAAATTGGTGCCTATGCCTCTGCCCTTCCATACTGCTGCAGAGAGGGGGTGCAGAGTGCTCCTGCATGGCCTTTCCACAGCCAGGCCTCAGACCATTGGCCCACTACAGTTTGGGCCTTTTGTGATCCCATAACGTGGAGAGGGGCAGGAATTTCCCTTTAATGACTAGAAGTGTTTCCCCTGAATGTATTGGTCTCTGGCTATGGAAGCTGGCAATATGTGTAAGCTTTGGGAGAGGAAAATTTTATAGAAAGGTATGTTCAGGTCATGCTGTGTTTGACCCAAAAGAGGGTTGGCAATGCCTATGGTGGGGAACCTCTACTGCCAGTGTGGCAGGAAGAGTACAGTCCTCTGCAGCCTCTCATCTTTGTCCCTTTGTTAAGGAGAGCTGCTCTGAGCCTTTTTCCTTTCCTATGACTACAGGCTTTGGAGGTGGTAATTGCAACAGGAAGGCATCTGTAATGAGCTGGCCTTCTCCCCAGGTCCCAAAGCGCCCACTGCCACACCCAGAGTCTCTTTCCAGAGTTTATTTCCCAATATAGGCAAAGCAACAGTTCCGCAACCTACCTTGGGATACAGCTCCCAGGGTTCTCCCCCCTTTACCTCGTACGGGAGCTTCGAGCTGCTCTTGCTTCTTGCAGCTCACCAGGTCTTCAGCTCCTCCAGGCAAAGGTGCCCTCTTTTAAACCTAATTTGCATCAGCTGACCAGGGACGGGGGGCACTTGCCCTGCTCCCTCTAGTGACAGCCTGTGACACTCCTCTCTTTAAGACCTTGCCACCCCTAGGGGAAGCTTTACAGTCCACAACCTAACCAGGGGACAGTCAATAGAGCCTCATTTTTTTGACTTGGGGCTTCGAGGTCTTTGCACACAGAGTCTCTAATTCTCCCTCAAGCTTATGAACCATTAAGATCAGATGGCCCCTTTCTTCCTGAGTCACCTTATGTCCTGCAGCCAGCTGTGCTTTCTGGATTGTCAGCAGCTGCTAGTTGTTCTGGCAGTCCCCCCCAGTCCATAAAACAGGTGCTCCCTGAATCCCCTTCCACAAAAAGCACTGCTTTCACCCCTAGCCTTTTACCTGGGCCCCAGCATGTTGATGAGATCCCGTTTGTGCCCCCACAGCCTGCCGTTTGGTCTGCAGTCCTGTCTGGGCTCGCACTGCTTGCTGTTCGTTCTGTGCCATGAGCTTTTGCTCCCTGGTACCCTTCTGCATCCGAAGAGTAGCCAGTGCCTCAGTCAAGCACTGCTGTTTCCCACACTCTACGTCCACCCCAGACCATGCTAATTCTTAGTCCAGTTTTATCATCTGATTGATGATGATCTGCTGGAAGGTGTTTACATCCTGTAGTTCTTGTTGATACTCTTTCAGTTGCTCCTGTAAGCTTTGAAGATGACTGAGGACTTCCTCTCAGTCTGTGAGGTGAGGTTCTGTGGCCTGCAACGTGCAGAAGGTCAGACTAGATGATCATGATGGCCCCTTCTGGTCAGGACCGGCTCCAGGCACCTGCTTTCCAAGCAGGTGCTTGGGGCGGCATTTAGAATGGGGCGGCGGTCCGTGTCCCGCAGCAATTTGGCAGCAACTGTTTGGGGCAACGAAATTGGTAGAGCCGCCCCTGCTTCTGGTCTTAAAGTTGATGAGTCTATAACTCAAACTTCCAGCTCTCTGCACTCCTTTTCTGATCAACCATTGGTTTTATCTGTCTTTGGCCACTGATCTGGGTTCACAAAACCTTTCTGTCTGCCAGCTCTTACGCTACTTTCCTCTGCATTAGGGCTGGGGAACCCCACTAGTGTCTTCCTAAAAGTACCGGTCATGGAAGATCCTTCCCTACTCTGACACGTAGCCGATCTCTCCACCCCAGACCCCCTGCTCAACCTCTGTTTTGGGGGTAGAATCATGTCTCTCCATGTATACATAAGACATGTATGGGGGAGATGCTGATACATCTTCTTTGCCAGCACCCCATTTTCCTGGACAAGGGTGTATCCACCTCCTGAGCCCACTAGATCTTCTACAAACAGTCCTCCCCAGTCAAACTGGTACCATGTATGGCTGAGCCCCGGTACCATTCAGAGTGGAGTGCAATCTTCAAGCCTGGCTGTAATAGCAACCTTAGTAATCACACTCCTTTATTAGTCTTCCAAATATGCCCAGGCCTGCTATATCTGAAGCACAACACTGGACTTCCCTGGCTAGCTCTGGAAGCACTTCCCCCTGTTTGGGCTACTTGGGACCCTTTCCGATTGATAGCTTCCCGACGAATTCCAGATCATGGTATCCTCTTGTTTGGTCTCCCGCAGTGGGACATTCCTAGTGTGCCATGCCATTCAGGCCACATGGCTCTTTCAAGCCTCAAAGACTTTTGCCTGTTTACCTGCCTCCCCCACTGGGGCAGGTTGGAATCTCCTTACCTCACTCTGGGATCCCACTTGGTCCATGATTTTCTCTGTGGAGCTATCTCTGAGCATAATCACCAGGCAATGAAGTCCCATAATCTCTAAGCCACTACCTATGGTTGTACTCCCTCTGGGAATGGTTCAGCCAAAAAGTGGTGCCACTATGTCTCTGGAGTCAATCCCACTTTATCCAAGATGGCAGCCTTCACCACAGGATAGGAGCCTGCCTGCTTGTCACTCACTGCTCGGGAGGTTGCCTGTACCTTGCCTGTCAGAAATGGTGCTGTGCAGGCTGCCCAAGTCGATTTTTCCTAGCTGCTGCACTGGCTATTCACTCGAAAGTACAGAGGAATGCCTCCAGGTCATCCTCTTGCCCCAGCTTCACCAAACCAGAGCCCAGTCAGCCCAAACTACCTTCTCCAGTACCAGTTTAATTTCCCAGAATCTCTTGGCCCCGCTGCTTCTGCAGTCACTCTTGTTGTTGGAAGTGAGTTTTTTGCCATGTCTGTGGAGTCGCAAATTGGGCCTCTTGCTGTTCTATCAATTGCAGGAGCACAGTTTGGATTGTTGCTGCTGTTCCTACTGCCACTGTAGCACAACTGCCTGCTGCGGGGGTGTAGCTGTCTGTTGCCACTGTGCCATTACCAACAGGATGTATCACATACTCCATCTTCACTGATCACCCAAACTGGGGTTGGGTGCCAGTCAGTGCTCAGAGGCTTCAATTTCCCCTGGATTCTGGGGACTGATTTCCTACTTGCATTCTCTGCCACACATTAACAGGCTGGCCTTCTCCCCAGCTCTCAAAGGAAGAGAATTGTCACTCTTCCCATTTTATAGATGGAGAAACTGAGGCATGGAGAGGCTTACCCAATTCCGTGCACCATCAGCTGCAGAGCCTTATTTTTCTGACTCCTAGTCCTGTGCATTGCTCATTGGGCTAAGCTACCTTTCTTGCCAGTGGTGAAAACCATGCCTCTTACACATGGTTTTATTAGCCATAAATAATACGGCCAGAAAACAAAAATTCTATTTTGTGAAAAATGTCCAGGTTTAAAAATTTGTTTTCATTCCAATATGGAAGAAAAAACTAAAAAATTTTTGTGAGAGAGAGAGAGGGAGAGGGACCCACCTCAAAGCAGCTGATCATCAAATAGTTAGGTTACTCACCTGGGATGTGGGAAGCCCAAGATCAGGTCCCTGCTTTGCCTGAATCAAGTCTCTATCACACGCAGTCCCTCCTGTTGGAGCTGTTCCACTTTAAATAAATAATTAATATTAATTGGGCCTGACAGATTGACTGACCATATAGCTTGGTGGTTAGGGAACTCAGCTGGGATGGGGGATACAAGTTCCTGCTCTAAACAGCTAGAACAGGGAATTGGTCTGGGATCTCAGGTGAATCCTCTAAACCAACAGGCTATTGGCTGTTCTGTGGCTATTCTCTCTCTCTCTCTCTCTCATATTTATATATATTCCATTCTGTACATGAGAAACCTTCCTAATGAAAGTTGTCTTTCTGTAAAAATTTTAGTTTTGAAGAATTGGCATTTTCCAACAACAAAAAAAAAAAGTATCTTAAAAAATTCCCAATCTGTTCTACATGCAAATATAGTACAGTAGAACTTCAGAGTTACGAACACCAGAGTTACGAACTGACCGGTCAACCACACACCTCATTTGGAACTGGAAGTGCACAATCAGGCAGCAGCAGAGACAAAAAGAAAAGAAAACCAACGCAAATACAGTACATTTCTGTGTTAAATGTAAACTATTAAAAAAACAATATTTTTCTTCTGCATAGTAAAGTTTCAAAGATGTATTAAGTCAATGTTCAGTTGTAAACATTTGAAAGGACAATCATAATGTTTTGTTCAGAGTTACGAACATTTCAGAGTTATGTTCCCAAGGTGTTTGTAACTGTGAGGTTCTACTGTATTGGCTATGTCAGCAGTAACTAACAGAGAGTATGTTGAACACCACTACTGAACCTGCTCTTGCTGCTTTTATGGTAGGTGTGGCTGTTAAGACGGATGCCCTTTCTTTTGCTGCTGTTGTAATCTTGAGGTGGGCTGGCAGGTTTACTGCCAGAGTCTATTTCTTTGTTTACCAAGAAAAAGGAGCACAGTTTCAGTCAAAGTGCAGGTGTGGGTAGTCATTGGATTTTTACAGTTCCTGTTTGATAGCCGCAGGCCTCATGAAAGAGTCTGCTATTGCTACTAGTATATGATCCTGCTGTTACCTTCTGATGAAGTGCTTCTTACCTAAGTGAGCAAATGAGTGTAGAAACATGTTTTGTCGGGTTTTTTCCAGAAGAACATAACAGCCACAGAAGAGAAAACATCACATCTGTGTTGTAACCCTTACTCCTTTAAAACCTTCTCTCATGGCTGTGTTTTCAGTGATTGGGAACTTATCGTCCTCTTTGCTAGTCCTTGAATTATAGGTATTTCAGTGTACAATGGAGGCATTCACAAACGTGTATATATATATGTATATATATGTGTATATATATATGTATATGTATATATATATATAAGCATTGGCATTCTGCAGCAGATCAATGGAGCTATTCTAGTCTTATTTTACATCACTGGGTCATTCATGTAGATAAAGAGAACACAACCAGTCTGAATAATAGTGATGATGTGAGGTCTTTTAAGAGGTAGAACCTCACCCTTTTCAGAAAAAAATGCAAATTCTTATTTCTTTAACTGAGCTTTCCTGCACTCCCAAATCTCCAGATAATGAGGTGGAAGAACAAGAAGAAATAAACAGAAAGAGCCCTTATATTTAACCCTTGACTGGCACTCAGATGCCCCAGTGGTGGGTGTAGCAAATATGGAGAAAGATTAGATAAACTTAAAAGGAGGTAAATTAGAGAGACTCCAGAACAGCCTTTTCCCAGAAATGTGTTTGTACAACTCCCAGTGTACTTCAGTTAAGTAAACATGTTATGTGACTAAACCTAGAAACATTAGTAGTATTGCCGAGGCCAAAAATGACTCATTACTGACTTTGAGAGCAAGTCCTGCTTAGGCTGCTGAGACATGAAATGTATACAACACTCCAGATATTTGGAAAGGAAGTTCTTGGTGTTACCAAAGCTATAATATCTGCTGTGGCCTGACTTTTCATTTCAAATTTCTTCTTGGTGTGTAAACATTTAAAATGGCTGTGCCAAAAATGCCACAGGTTCAGTTTGTCTCAGTGAAAACTGAATGGCAGGTGCTAGTGTATGGGCAATGTTGACATTCAAGGATTATAGGAGACAAGTGGAAAAAGTTCATATGAACAACTGCTTTTTGAAGGAATATGAGAGATGGAAAATTTCAGAATAATGAAAAAAAGCAGATGGTCACAATAGTAATCCATAACATAGACTCAGAATTTAGAGATGGAAAAAACTTACCCTAGTAATTCACTATTAATCTCTGCAGTATACTTTCTGGTGCTTTAGTTTTAAATGTTCAGTGTGATGGGGCTTCTACTACTACCACTGGGGGGAATTATACAGCCTAATATATCTCACTGAACTTTTTCCTAATATTCAGTTTTTCCCTTTCTTAATTTAAAATCATTACTTCTAGTTATACCCGCATTTACCTCACAATTTTTTTCCTTCTGTGGTGTCAACCTCTTTCAAACAGCTGTGGAATACTTTGATCATGTCCTCTCTCTTGTTTCTTAGCCAAACTAAGGACATTACATCTGCCCTCATAAAAATCTCACTAATCTTCTGATCATTTTTGTTGCTTTTCTCCGAATCCACATGAATGTGATAATTGATAATATCTTTCTGGTAATGTGGTGCTCAGAACTGAATGAAATAGTCCAATAGCAGACAAATGAGAGATGGACAGAGAGACACTGTTAGCTCCCTGCTCCAGGGCATGATATATTTGAGTAGCACAGTCCGAAATCACATCAGTCAGACTAGTCATGCCTGTGATATGTACATATGACCTTTCACTAACATCCACTTTCCCCACCCAAATTCCTAATAATTTCTCCCTCCCTGACTCCGTACACCCTCCTGCTCAATATTCCTAAGTTAGCAATGAGTTATACAGTATGTGATGCACATATGACAAACTGTTTGAAAGAATATCTTCCCCTCCTTATTATCTCCTTTTGTCTGGTTCTCTGTGTCTGTCTAGTATCAACCATAGTTCCTTCTAGATCCCTCACAGTTCATTAGAAGGTTGCTCAATGTATTAGGAACCAATCATGCATTCATATATTCGTCCATCTGAAGTGCATTTTTAAATGTTAGACTATACACTAATCAAGTTGAACATGATAATGAGAGCACGTTCACATTGTTAAGGTAAATGACCCAATGCACTCAGAGTGAAGACATATTTGAACTACAGTTTGTGCTTTTCATTGGAATATTGAACATTCCTGGGAACTCTGAGAGCATTGTTTTGTAGCTGCCTTGCAAATGTGTGATTATCATTACACTGCTGGTAGGACACTGGCCATTTCATAGTTGTTTTGTGAGACGTTACTAGTTGCCACTATCTGAGGAGGATTCTGTGGTGAATTGTATGCAAGTTGGACTATAAATACCTCAGTGCTGCACATGTGCACACACATTTCACATTTTTACAAGTAGAAATGTCACAATGGAGAGTGGTACGGCCCACATGCAGAGATTGGATGCTCGAGGCTTGCGCATATTGAAGTCATCAGGTGTTTTACCATTAAATTAATTGCAAACAAGATTGGGGCCTATGGCTGTGTGAAATGAAAAAACAAAAGGGTTGGAAACCAAATATATTGTTAGAAATATTAGGGGCATAGAGCAGATAGAGTAGGCTGATCAGTAGGCTCTTCTTCATGTTGAATAGGACTTGTCCTGGGATAATGATCTGTCCATGGGGAAGTGAGATCTCAGAGGCAGATGTATCAAATTACAGGGGAGAACCTAAAATTGATTTGTGTTTAAATAAGGAATTCCTCTCTGGGAGTCTCATGTGAAACACTGGGCTGCTTTTAGATGAGTAATGGGCCTGATCCTGCAGCCCGTGGATTGCTCAAGTGAGCAAAAGTGGCAGGATTGGACCCCCCAGGTCTGTAATCTTGTGTCAGGAAGCTCAAACAGTTAGGCCTTGCACAGTGTGTTCTGTACTTTGGGTGGTTTATTACTAGCACTTTTCACTTGGAACAATTTCAGGTGAACCTGAGACTGATTGCTAGTGTCAATAAATTCTAGTACAGAATAGGGACTTAGTACAGTAGTCACTTGTTAGGCCAGGGGTCTGGATGATATTCTCATTGAGGCTCCATGGCTCCACGGGGGGCATAGGGAGTTGGGATGGAGGTTTACATAGCTCCTGAGCCATGCTGCCGTGGTCAGGCAGGGCATGTAGGTGCCTTCAACTTAACCAATACTCCTCTGTTCTTACAACAACACCTTGTAAGATAGTAAGGCCAGAAATTTTATCCCTTTATTTTAAAGAAAGCAACTGTACAGGGAGTTAATCTTTATTGTAGACTCAGCCCTTTTTTGACTTTTGAATACAATAGCTACAATGTTTGGTGGCTGGTGGTGATTTTTTTTTTTTTTTTTTTTTTGCAAATGCTATAATTTACAAGATACTTTCATTGGTTTATATTGTTGTGGCTGTGCCACTTGTATTCTTAACTGGAAATGACCTAAGAAAAATAGGCATTGTGCCAAAACTCCTATGGATATTTATATGTCAGTAAAATCCAAACTGGAGGAGGCATACAGGACAGCTGTATTTTCTGCATTCTCAAACAAGCTTAACATGTGAAGGTGATAGGAAGCCAAACCCAGCCTGGAGTCAGTGAGAGGAAGAGGGTGTGGAAGCTGGATGCGGATTGTTAATTAATATTAATAAATTAATAATAATTAAAAATAATTAACATTAATAAATATTAGCTTGCTTGATTGAGGTGAAAGAATTTGTACAGCAAAGTAAAATAACTTTATTTGTGATAGTTCCAAGGAATGGGTCAGTATACAAGGCCCAGATGCTCTTGGCAATGTCCCCTCCCCGGAAAGCCAGCAGCATCCATAGTGAGCAGCGGCAGTGCTGTCAGTGAGCCATATTTTCCCACATGGCTGGAATGAAGAACAGCTTTATATAAGGGGCTGTGCTGTTCGAGGGGCATGCAGCCCCATTTCCATAGATCAGGATAAACTGTAGCTCAAGAAGAACTAACATCATTCACTCTCTCTGCCTGCCAGTACAGGATTGTTCCCAATAATAAATTTTCTAGTGTTTCTAGATTTAAATGTCCCGAGCAATGGGGCTTCACCACTTTTCTTGGAAGTCTGTCAGAGTCATCTGACTGTCAAAATATTTCCCCTGATAGTCCATTTGCATTTTCCCTCCCTTAATTTCTTCTCAGTAATATAGCTATCACCTTTCTGTTTACATCTTTCCAATATTTGTAGACGATTATTTCCTCCTTAGTCATTGCTTAGCAAGCTTGACATATTTCGCTTTTTTAAAAAACTATCACATACTATTCAGTTTTACCCAGTTTCCCCTGTATTGAGCCCAATAACTTGTATTTGACTTAAGCGTGTTTTCCAGAAAGACATCAAGTCTTGATTTGAAGTCACCAAGAGATTCATGGATCATAAGGTTACAAGGGATCACTGTGATCATCTAGTCTTAGTCACATAATCCAGGCTATAGGATGTCCCTGAATTAACTCCTATTTGAAGTAGAGCATATCCTTTAGAAAAACATCCAAGGTACTACTTCTCTTGGTAGTTTGTTCCAATGGTTAATTAACATCACTATTTTTAAAAATGGTGCCTTATTTTTTGTTTGAATTTTTCTGGCTTCAGCTTCCAGCCATGCTTTTTGTTATGCCTAAAAAGTCCTTTCGTACCTGGTATTTTCTCCCTGTAAAGGTATTTATACATCATAATTATGTCAATTCTCAATCTTTTTTGATAAACTAAACAGATTGAGCTCTTTCAGTCTCTGATTGGTAAGGTTTTTTTTTCCATCCCTTGGATCACTTTGGTGGCTCAGAATATATTGGGGGAAGATAATCCCTTCCTGACCCTTACACATGGCTGGCTGAAACCCCAAAACCTGAATTTTTAGGAACATAATACAGAAACCACAAGTGAGCCCAAGGATTGCCAAACCCTGCCTTCTATAGTTGCTTGTCCACACAGATATTTTTCAGAGCTACTGTTTTCTAGGATCCAATTCCCCCAACCCCCATTCTGTAGGTATTCCCTGCATTTTGTTCTTAGATGTATGACTTTGCCTTTGGCTCTATTAATACTAATTTTGTTTGACTGGGCTCATCTTACCAAGGGATCCAGATGGCTCCACCAATCTTTGTGTCATCTATAATTTTAGCAGCAGATTTTATATTTACTTTCAGATCATTGATTAAAATGTTGACTAGTGTCATTTTGATTCAGATATGTGCCTCGTGGGAATTGTAGTTTGGTTGCCTCATGTCCCCATTCTCCTCTATGGGCTCGGTTCCTCAACTGTACTATACATCTCAGGACACACCCTGGCCAATGACTCCCATGATGCAATGCTTCCTCTCTCCAAGAAAGGAGACTGTATATCATGGGAGCGGTAGTACCAGGGAGCCCAGCCTATAGAAGAGAATGGGAGCCCAAAGCATCTGAACTACAAATCCTGTGGGGCTCCATGGCAGCATTTCCATATCACAATATTCAGTTCAGCTGAAATTTTTCTATATTTGAATTTCTGCTGAAAAATCAAAGGTTTTCCCACTGAAAAACCCACTTTTCAACCAGCTCTACCTTAACCATTGTTGCTGCTCTTCTCTGAACCGCCTGAGATTTGATCATGATGAAGAGGCCAAAGTTGGGTATAGTTTTCCATTGTGGTTGCACCATAATCATGGATAGTAGTGAAGGGACTTTTACTTCCTTGGTCTATGGTGTTCTTTGTTTATAGCCACGAGCCTATCTTTTTTTCTTTCCTGCCATTTGTATTGCTAACTCAAGTGTAATTTGCTGTTTGCTATCTCCATCAGCACTTCTCTAGTGTTACTACAGTCCATTTTCTCTCTCCTTTTGAATGCATGGTTCAGCATTATTTCATATTTGCCCAGATATTGTAGCTTGCGTTTTTCTAAATATGAGTCAACAGTGTAACACCGTTGTGCAAAAAAAAAATATCAAACATCATTCTGGGATGTATTAGCAGGAGTGCTGTAAGCAAGACATGAGAAGCAATTCTTCTGCTCTATTCCACGTGGGTTAGGCCTCAACTAGAGTATTATGTCCAGTTCTGGGTGCCACATTTCAGAAAAGATGTGGACAAATTGGAGAAAGTCCAGAGAAGGACAACAAAAACGATTAAAGGTCTAGGAAACATGACCTATGAGGGAAGATTGAAAAAACTGGGTTTGTTTAGTCTGGCGAAAAGAAGACTACGAAGGGGACATAACCATTTCAAGTATATAAAAGTTGTTACAAGGAGGAGGGAGAAAAATGGTTCTCCTTAACTTCTGAGGATAGGACAAGAAATAATGGGCTTAAATTTCAGCAAGGATGGTTTAGGTTGGACATTAGGAAAAACTTCCTGACTGTCAGGGTAGTTAAGCACTGGAATAAATTGACGAGGGAGGTTGTGGAATCTCCATCATTGGAGAGTTTTAAGAGCAGGTTACATAAACACCTGTCAGGAATGGTCTAGATAATATTTAGTCATTCCATTAGTGCAGGGGACTTGACTAGATGACCTCTCAAGGTCCCTTCCAGTCCTATGATTCTATGATTGTTTAAGAGGTATCCCTATCCCTGAAATCCTGAAACACAGCTACCTGGAGTTCAGTTCATAGATTCGCCAGTCACTACTCCATTGTCACAGTTTCTATATCAGATGCCCATTTTGGTAGAGCTGTTCTATAATCATTATTCAGACAGGTACTCCAATCTCTTCCCTCCTTGAGAGGCAACTGCAAGTCGCTTACCTACAGTAGGATCCATGTGGAAGAGTGCTCACAACAAAAAGAGGTTATTTACTTTCTTGTATCTGGTGTTCTTTGAGATGCTTTGTCCACATGGATGCCATGACTTGCCCTCCTTCCCCAATGATATTGAACCTTTATCTGGATTTCTATGTTAGTTAAGGAACTAAGTGGCAGTTGGGGCTGCTCTGCCTTTTATACCCACACTGTAAAGGCATGAAGGTATGCAAGAGGGTGCTGGCTAAAAGATTCTGGGGTTGGCTGCACCAGGTGAGTGCTCCTGCAGTGGGATCCTTGTGAGTCTAGAAGAAATCCAGCTGCTGTAAAGTTAGTACTTTTGCTTTTTTGTGTGTGCTATTTCGCCGCATTTGGTTTATATCCATCCATTTTTCTTCCTTGTTTTGCTTTATTTTGCTTTTTGTGTTTTCTCACTTCCTCTTCATATTATATATCACTAGAGCAGAGCCTTAATCTAAAAATCTCTGCAGTTTGGAGAATATTGAAAATTCAGTCCAGAATTTAGCAATGGGAGCACATCTTTAAAGTTTTCTTACATGTGCCTTTTGTCTTTTTTCACCACTTTTTAAAAATTGTTTAACTTCATAACAGCCTTTAAGATCTCTTCCCAACACCTTTTTTCTGCAGGGGTTTTTCAGTCTACTTTTCTACTTAAACTTAGAACAAAGCATTCCAAGTTCCCCACCCTCTTTTTCCTTTGCCTTTTCTTGTAGTTAGCTCTCCTGCAGTTCCTTATTGCTAGGCCTGACAGCTCAGTTGAAGAAAAATGGCAGTACTGCAGGGCATGATAAGTGCAAAGGTTTGTGGTGAGGAAAATTGTGCTGTAATGTTACATTAGTGTCCTTGCTTGATGAATAGAATATACTGGTTGCTGGACAGGAGCTTTGTTCTGAAAGGTCAGGGTGGCTCAGAGTCTGCATTAACATTGGTTGGGTTGTGATAAAATATGGATTTTAATACTTAATAAAAATATTTGTTTGTTATGTGGGCTGTGTAAAATGTATGATGTCCTTACCAAAGTGTTATAATTAATAGTTTTTTTGTTCAGTGGCCAAACCTGGGGAGAAAAGTTATGTTGACCCAAAACAATTCTTTTTTGAATTTTTTGATAAAACAAAAAAGTCAAAAGAATTTTGTTTAATTTTGTTTGTGAGGTATTTTTGCCTTTAAAAAATAAAATTTAAGCAAATTCTGAATGAAAAATCATCTTGAATAAAAAAAAATCAAAATGTTTTGTTTGGAAAATTTAGATTTTTTTTAGTCACAATTTGGCACAAATTCACTAAATGCTTCAATCAACCAGTATATGCATTTTTTGACTACACAAGTTTTGTCTGAAAAATTTCACTTAGCTCTAGTCCTTATCTATTAATTTATTTGCTTTTTAAGTTACTTGAGTTTTGAAAATGACATCATACTACAGGTCAGAACATTGTTGGCTCTTAGCAGATTTAATGGGTTTTTGAAACCAAATGTTTTAATTTTGTAATTTCCCAAAGTTTATTGATTGTTTAGTTTGTTTTAAACATCTTTTATGGTTTTATTTTGTATAGTCCTAGAAGATGTAGCCTTTACCATGAGTAAGATCAGAGTTCTATTCAAAACTCTGCTATAAAATTCCTACAAAGTATGATCTCTGGCAAATCATTTAAGCCTGTGTTCCTCAGTTACCCCATCTGGACATTGCCAGTGGAGGATTTTGGAGGGAAAGATGGGAGGAGGAGTAATTTTACCAGAGGATGGAGTTTCTTTTCATTTTTGAAAATAGTCAGTTGAGAGACTGAAGATGAAAATATTTTTGTCATCTTATTTTGGGTGGGTTGTTTTGGGCTCCTCAGTCAGTTTCATTGACAGAGATAGAAACATGGTCCTTTATGTTCAGAGTAAACATGGCAAATTTTAGGTCAAGCCAAAGCTATAAAGAGAAAAAGATTTGTACAATGGAAGATGATTACAGCCTTCATTAAGAAGAGTCTACCATTTCTCCATGTTAAAATATAGTTTGTGCTTATCTAGCACCTTACACACAAGGATCTCAAATAAAAGACCATAATTAAGCCTTGCAACATCCCTGTCAATTAGCTATTCAGTATCTATTATGCTTGTGGGTAAACTGAGACACAGAGGTTAACTGACTAAGGGCAGGTCTACACTTAAAACGCTGCAGCGCTTCAGTGATGGTGTTACTATGCCGACGGGAAAGCTTCAACCTAGCTACCGCCTCTCGCGGAAGTTGGTATAACTGTGTCGCTCAGGATGTGGATTTTTCATACACCTGAGCGGCATAGTTATACCCATGTAAGTTTATAGTATAGACCTCGCCTTTCTCAGGAACACATTTCTCTCTTAATGGCAGATGCAAGAAAAAAACTCAGAAACCCTGTTTCCCATTAGATATGCTGTTTTTTGCCTAAGCAGTGCTGTTTTAGCACTCGTGACCTTTCATGACTTGTGTTAATATGTTGCATATGCACAGCCAGACAGTTGGAACACAACTGAAGGTGTGGGATTTATTCAATATGAAAAACACATCACAACTATACATTTTTCTATCTGCCTCCTCCAGTTCACAGGTTTGTATAAATAATGGTGCATTACAGGCCCTATATTTTATTTTTTATTTGGATCCTTTTAGAGAGAAATCTTTTTTTCTCCACCACTCACTAGATTCTAATTTTATCTGCTATAGAAGGTAACTTCATACTTCATTTCTGCCAATGATATGGCTATTTTGTACAGTATGAATGAAGTACCTGGTGTGATAAATATTAAAGTATATCTGCAATTTCATTTTCAAAAGAAATTGGTGCTTTTCTGAGAATGAAACTATTGCTACAGAATTTACTCAGTTTCCCAATTTTAATTCTGATCTTCTTGGATAGTATTTCATTCCAACTAGCTGGTAAGGCAATTCACCATCATTTTTCTTCATTTATATCCATGTTATATTATTTCAATATAATCATACAGTAGTTGAATGAGTTATGTTTATAGCATGCCATTTATATTTGAAAATGTGTATATAGATATTGCAATAATTTTATTATATTTCACTATCTTACCAGTGACAGGAAAATGTAGTATCCTACTACATTGAGTTATAAATGCCATATAATATAATCTTACTAGACTATTTAATTTCTGATCTTTGCTTAGTGTTAATTTCTGATCTTGGCTTAGTGTTTAAAAATAATTTGCTGTTGTTACAAAATTAATATTATGATAAATATAAATTCTGCTGTATATTTCTACTTGTTTAATCTTGCATATTAATTCGCTTATCGCTACATTGGAGTATTAAAAACAAACACTTTGATTTATAGTAGTGTTTAAACTCTTTTAACTCATAACATACATCTTTTCTTTGTCTCTAACACACATATGCCTTGAGTTTTTTCTTTGCAAGTAGACTGTCTTGATTCATACTCCTGAGACAGTTTGCCTGAGATGTTCTGTGGATTTACTTTTGGAGAAGGGAAAGCCAATTATGCTTATCGGAAATCCTGGGGTTGGAAAAGCAGTCCTTGTGTCCGACAAGGTTACCAAGTTATCAGAAGGTTACATGGTGGCCAAAGTCCCTTTCATTTACTACACAACATCTGCTATGCTTCAGCGTACATAATTGTAACTGTTCTCCACTCCTGATTCTCCTCTCACTTAGCCTCTCTCTTTACCAGTGGGACTCAATTCATTTTGATAGCATTACTATTGATTAGCACTGGTTTAAGGGAGAGGAGAATCAGGCCTTAAAATTGTAAGCCCTGTGCCATTTATTTATCATAAGGACACACGCACATTCAGTTTGCGTCTAACCAACCCAAATAGTTCAGTTAATGGTTGATAGTAATTCTCCAAAAGAAATGTTATCCTTTCTAGTGGAAGAGTTCACATAATGTTTACCATTTCCTTTTCCAAGCTAGACGTGGTATTCATATAGCAAATCACTAATTTAATGATGAATAACTATCTTTCACTATTGTAAATGTTGTGCATGAAGTATTAGATTTTTATAGTATACAGCAGGAGAGTGAGCTTGCAAGTAAAGGAATGTTATTAGTCTAGGCTCAATACCTGATGTAAAATTGGAAATTGGTGGAAAATGTCCTGATTCCAAAAGTTTATTTTTTACCACCTTTATTATAATAGAGAATTTGAAAAATACAGCCACTATTTATGTAGGTTCTACAATATTTTGCACTATGCTGCAACGGAGCCAGCAGAAAGAGCACAAGTTCATGAAAAAATCCTCTGTAAGTGATATTCTGCTATTGCTGATGATGTGCAACCAAAGAATTAACCAAAAGAAAAATGAAAAACAAGGGCTAAAAGAGACTAGGTGGCTCAGAGATTGGCAATGGGATAAGGAGCATTTAACTTCCAGGTCTTTGGTTCAAACTGATAATGTGAACAAATCATTACCTGACCATTCCATTACCTATAAAAAATGAATTGAAGCCCTCAGTTAAGTTTCTAAGACATGTGTCTGAATCACAGAAGCTTTGGTACCCATGCAGGCAGACTCAGCAAAGAGGGCAGAGGTATAGTGTGTATATATAGACTGAACTAGACTCTCCACCCTAGCAGAGGTCCTCCCAGGTCACTGTGGGGAAAACATGAGCTCCCTCTGTCTGTATGGACCAAGTCTGCAATTCTGTGACTGACAAAGAGAAGAGGGCTTCATTCTTAAGAGCTGTCAGGCAGTCATCTACTCTCTACTAGCCCTAAATTCACTTAAAATAAACGTAGGGAACTAAAGGGAGAATTGCAAAACTGTAAACTTGTTGGGCAACATTTTATTTCAAAGTTTTAAGAGGCTGTTTAAAACAATGGAGAATATAAATAAACTGCAAACTATATGAAGTACTTGAGACTCCCTTTTAAGTTTAGTTAATGGTTTGTCATAATTTCTTCTGTTGTGGTAACCATCAGATATTAAAAATGAACAGTAGTAACAACTGTCTGTGTCCATAAATAAGAGTGATACCTGATTAGGTTTTCTGGTTTAAGGGAGGGATGTATGGAATGCAATTCATCTAAATTATTATCCAAAGAGCAATATTTGGGCCCATAACCTGCAAACTCTTCAGCAGGCACTTCACTTTAAGGACATGGGCTGTCCAGTGGGAGGATTCATGTGCTTAAAGTGAAACACGTAGTCAAGTGTTTGTAAGCATGAGGCCTTCTGCTATACAAATGCCTCAACATTTATCCTCACACAACATTTCTTCCATTGATAGGTGTTCTCAAAAGACCCTTGGAAAAGAAAGCTAGAAGAAATTATTCTCTCCCAGGTGCTAAAATAATTACTTAATTGATGATCTTAATGTGCCTGAGGTTGATGACTATAGTACTGTCCAACCTCATGCTCTAATTACACAACATCTTGACTACAGTCACTGGTAAAAAAATTTTAAAGTTGTCAGTGTTACTGATATTTATTTGAAGAGCTCCTATTACAGCAAGTAACTCAGATCCTGATTTTATATCCGAAGGGCCAGATCTTTGAACCAGTGTGCAACCTGTGTGAAGCTGAGCATTTGGGATCTCCATGAAAGCACTATGAGAGAAGGAATATGTCCCTGCTGCAGGCTGTAGAGTAGGGGAAGGACTATGACCTCTAATGAAAGAAACAAGCAATTCAGGTGTCTCCCCCCCCCCCCAGGCATGTATCCTCCTAAATTTGCGGAAGGCCAAGAGCTATCTGTGTGGCAACATAGCTGTACCATAGCTGTGCTGTAAGGGAAACCTCTAGAACCATCCCTCCTGCATGGAGAGGGGCTGTGGGAAAGAAAATGAAATCTTAGGCTGCATTAGCATTTCTGTGATTATCTTGTTGCACGTATCCCTGTCATGCTCCCTCTCCATGTACAGGCCATGAGACTCCGAGTGATCTCTCTGGTGATCTGGAGGCAGCGATGTGAAGGCAACTGACTTCTCCATGGGAGAGGTGATAGGTCTGTGTGCAGAGGAGAAGCTCTGTGGGGAATCTTGTGGAGATTATTTCCCTCCATTTCACAGAAATGTTTTATAAAAGGCTGGTGAAATCATCTCACAGACAGGGCTTGTATTCTTGGCATGAACACAGGAGTTTGTGTATCACTGTGGTGATTGCTGGTTTTAGTTTAGATGGCTGCATTTCTAAATTTTGTCCACTATCTCTGGGGTTGTGGCAATGAGTGTATCTGATAGGAGCTTAATGGTGTGGGCCCAGAAAGAAATACAGGCTAGGAGGGAAAAATGCATTGTGGAAGCTAGAGATTAATCCTATTTTTCCGAGGATTCCATGTCTGTTTCAGTTAATTTTGCATTTTCGGAACATGCAATCTTTTTAGAAAAAGAGCTATTGAAAGTAAAAGGAAGACCCCAAATAAACTTCTCTCTTATTGATGCTCCTGGACAATAAGAATACAGAAGTGTTGTTGCTTGTGCAGAATGCTTTGTAGGAAATTAAACTATAGAACTTTCATCTTATTTCTACACTAGGCAACTTCCACCAGCTACCAGGATCCCAGAAAGTGCTGTATTATAACTAGCATAACCAAGACACACAATGTGCGCAATGTATCCTGCCCAATCATATAATGAGTAAATATCATTGGACTGGGGCCTCTATTTCTATCCAGTATTACTGACCATCTGTAATTCTGCCCAGTGTCAGTCCAGTGTACACCCACACGGCTCAGTTAAAATAAAGGACTAAATACTGTACAGTACTTTACTGATCTTAAAATGATAGTGTTCCCTTTGGAGATGCAAAATATTTAAAGGAGATATTTACGTTTAGAGATCCATAAAATGTCAGATTTACAATTTTTGATGAAAAAGAATGGTCTGCCATAAGGATGAACACATTTTAAAATTTTCTTACAAAAAGTATTGAACCCAACAGAAGTTGTCTTATGACGATGTCTTATTTCTGGCTGCACTGAGGTTTCTTGTGAGGTAGCTGTTCAACATGTTTGTCTGTCAGTGATCTATTAGGCAGCAGATTCTGTCTGTGTCATCTGCTCCTGTGGGTCCACTGATAAATACATTTGAAGCTGGGGTGAAGCCATGCTCATTTTTATGCTTGACTCTAGCTTCTCCCAGCTATTTGTATCATTTTGTTCCCTGTACCAAAAATGTATCTGGGAAGAGTCTGTTTTTGACATTCAGGATGTAGAAATCATCACTTTTCATCACATGCAGCTTTAATATTAAAAGTCAACTCAAAGTTTTGATTTGTTCATTTGAAGGCACACAACATGCTGGGTACAATGGGACAGCTTGAGTTTGACAATTCTGTTCCATCCTTCTGTTGCTGCTGTAAATATGCAGCAAAACAACTATCAATATTTTCATGAAAAATGTGCCTCCTACAAATCTGATTGATAAACATGAAATATTTCCCCTCCACTCATGTCATTTTCCATGTAGGTGTGCTTTATACTCGCCTAAACCTAGCACCTTATGCATCTATGGCAACAGAGATATCCTTCTGTGTTTTGAGTCAGGGATTTCACATACTCTCCATTTTTTGGCAGAAATTTCATTGGGAAGTCAATGATGATATTTTCCACTTTTTTATAGCAACTTTCATCCAAAGATCTCAAGGCATTTTATATAAACATGATGGGGCAGTCATGAAATCCTTCTCAGTCCTTTATCAAAACTACTGACCTCAGTGTGTGTTTTGTCTGAACAAGGATTCAGGGTTAGGCTGGACAAAGTAAACCACACAACATCCTTGTGAATTGGGCAAATATGATCAGATCTAGTTTAACAATAGGTAAGCAAGGATCCAAAGAAGCTAAATAAATTGCACAAGGTCATTGTACAGCAGTGGCATACTTCAAGTCAGCTCTTAGAACAGAACCCAAGAGTTCTGTGCTATAAGTACAATATAATAGTCCCTTTTGAAAGGACATTTACAAAACTGTGATACATTACTAAAAAAGATATGTGTTCTCCACTGTAAGAGAAAATGTTGGAATTAGGCCATTCATATGAGGATCTCTCCCCTGTAGGTGGATAAGGTAGCATGGCAATTTTGAAATGTCTGGCGAGAAGAAGATATTTGTGACATAGCTGGGTACAATCCAGACTAATGAGCTATGTCATCCCTTTCCTGCAACGTTGGGTGCCTTACAATGACTTCCTGAAGTAGCTCCCACCTGGGCCACTCACAAACAGCCTTCCAGCATGCATGCCACACCCTGAGTGTCTGTGTCTAACTGCAGCCTGTCAGCCAGACTGGGTTTCACTCTGGCTCTCACCAGCCTTGGTTATACTGCAGGGTGATCCCAACACACACTCAGTCTTAGATTTCCCCCCAGAAATGTATGTCCTGTACTGCCCAGACCTATTCTGGACTGTACAAATTATATTAAATCCATTATTAGTAAAATATGTCAGCTCATTATCTCAAATAGTTATCAGAGACTTCAGTTTAAACACACTGGATTAGACAAAACAGCAAAACAAGTTTATACAAGTGAGTACAAGTAATGAGGCATAAAAGTCAGAAATAGTTACAAGCAAAACAAAGATAAGCTGTTTATTAATACAGAACTTAAACAATATCAGATTCAAACAAAGTTTCTTACCATGTTTTCAGCAGTCTTACTGACCAAATCCGGTAGGGCAGGACCCCTCCTCCAGAGTCCAACAAATGCTTCCTTTGTCACTTTAGGTGCAGTGAATGCAATGGGCTGGGGGAGAGAGAGGTGTCCCTTGGGGTGTTTGTCCCTACTTTGGATAGTTTCAGTCCCTTCTCTTTAAAGCCATTTTCAGTAGGGCACTTGGAGACAAAAAAGAGTCACTGTGGAAGAATATTCCCTGCTGGTTTTTTCTCACTTGGTTGAACTTTCTGTCTTTCCTTCCCTGCTTGATTACTTTGTTTACTGTTTAAACGCAAATTAGTACAGAGTACACATTCCTTTGTTTAGGATAGACCTGTTTGCCAGCTTCTGTTTGGGCAGAGTGGTAGGGTTTGGAGCATCATACAGGGAAATCTTATAAATTTACAGACGATGTTGCCACACACGTTGTATCAGGATGATACTGACCATCAAATTGAGTTTTCAAATGTTACCTTACAAGACATGCCTTGTACAAAACTTACTACAATAGGGTATAGGGTGTGAACCCCGGGGTACATTTTGTCACAAGATGGCATGGCACATACATATCGGCTCTCATTCTGTGCACCCATAGTTCTGATTCTCACCAAGCACCAGGGGCTAATTGTTCCTGGCTTATGCTTCCTTGGCTGGAGCTGGGATGTTTAACACTACTGCGGCCCTTTTTTTTGGAGTGGCTGACAGCTGATTTTTTCCCCCTACTTGGTGGTTATTTTAAATCTGCCAATATAATTTGGTGAGAGGAGGCCACATTTGGAGCCTGTCAACCTTGACAGTGTTCCTTAAAAAGATTCAAATGGTGTGTAAGGGAGTTTTAACAAAGGAGGGTTTTTTCAGTTCTTTTAACACAGGGCTACATAATCAGCCTTTCTTGTAGCAGCATTCAGCATGAACATCTGTCAATAGAAATCTCAAACGGTGAATATACAATTGAACTTTATTATCCCTTTGTTATTTTGTAACTACATAGGTATGACAGACAAACTGATTTTAAAAGAAATCCACAATTGTCAGTATGTCGTATGCCTGAATCTTACTGCTGGAAGTTTTTCAGTACATCAGCGTCTTCAGGTAGGTGCTATAAGTGCCACACTTTGTTAAAACATGTTTCCTTTCAGTGAGTAAATGTTTCTCATTTGAGCTATTTTAATTTGAGCATGAAAGGCTTAAACTTTTTATTACACGCTTGCAAAGCTGTCATGTAGAACTAGCTCTTGCACTGCACAAGTATGGATTGACAAACATATAAGCACCAGATAAAAGGTGATGAGCAGGCTGGGGAACACAGGGAAACCTGATCCTGCTTTAATGAAAGCAGCTTTCAAGGTATCCCCACCTCGTAGCAGAAATAAGGCCACAGTGATAAGCATTTGTTTAGCATGATGAGGATCATGTTCAAGACGTATCTACAGCATTCAGCACAAGCTGTGCTTTTTGGACCCTGCAGAGAGTAAGAGAGAGAACTTCTAAGGGCACGACTACACTAGAGCATTTACAGCAGTGCAGTTGCACCGATGGAGCTGCGCCGCTATAAGCTCTCTAATGTAGCCGCTCTAAGCCAATGGGAGAGCGCTGTCCCCTCGGCTTAATGACTCCAGCCTCTGCAAGAATCAGAAGCTGTTTTGGCAGTGGCACTGTCCACACCAGCACTCATGTTGCTCAGGGGGTGGTTTATTCACACTCTTGAGCAACATAAGTTATGCTGACAGAAGCTGTAGTGTAGATGTATCCCAGCTTACTTCTGCTGAGCATGGAGAACTCTTTGTTTGCCGTGCCTGCCTTTGGGTTTTAAACTGCTGCCCATCACAGTAGTATCTGAGCACCTTCCACACAAAATCAATGGCGCAACAGTGACATCCCTAGTAGACTTCATGAAGTCTCTGACACTTTTCCTTTTTCAGGGTAAAAACTCTGCGTGGGGCAAAGCTTTTGTTTTTAAGATTGGTAATTTACTTTTGTTAGGGCATTGGTGATTTGTGGTTAGTTTCAAGATTGTGCATTGGCTTGGTTTTTTAGTTGGTTGGGGTGTATTGGGTCAAAGGGGCTGTCAATGTTGTGAGGATCTTTCCTATGGTGAAAAGGTCTTTTTTATCCCTTGTAGTTAACCTCACATCTGGGCATAGTTTCCACTTGCACTTATATTGAAGCATAAATCTTGATGCTCACCATGCAGGGACTTGCACTCCTCATTTCTTCAGCTCTTGGCTGGACTCAGCAGTTCTTCCTCAAAAACGCAGGTCCTCCTGTCTGCTCTTTCCTCAAGCCTCTTCTTCTTAAGGCTTCGGGTTCCTGCCTCTCACTGAAGGTAGCTCCTGACAGGATTCTGAGTCCCCTCTGGATACCCTGCATCCCTTTGTCTTTCTCCTTCTCACTGATCGCACATGCTCCCTTTTATAGGGAATTCTGCCCCCAGGCTGCTATCCGGTAATCCTGCTCACCTGACCAAACACACACTGTCCCATATACAAATCCATCACGAGGGGATGGATAACAAAATACAGGTGGAGAAGAGTCCAGCTTCCTAGAAGGGCCAGTCTACCCTCTGACAGTGTATTTGTGTGTGCAAGCAGCTGTATGTGTCAGCAGATTTTGAAATTTCACACCTATCCACTAATTTGCAAATGGTATTACTGAAATTACAAACTCAAATTACTATTTGCTGTGCATGTAGATTGAATAATTGACATGCAGAAAGGGACATAGTTGCACCATTAACTAATTTGCACATGCAAATGGTTGTTTCCATACAGATGTTTATGGGCTGACCTACTGCACTCTTTTTTGAAAATCTGATATTTAAAATGGGATTACAGTTTGCAAAGTGGCTCTAAAATAACACCATGGAGCTCTTAGTTATTCTCTCTGTGATTGTTCTAAGTCATGCTCTTCTAACTTACACTGGATGCTAACAGCCTCAGAGGTCTGTTGTGACAACTGAGGGTTACAGAGGCATAGAGATACCACCCCAGCTGTAGGAAGGGGGCATGGGAATGGCTATATCAATTCTACGCCATCCAAGGCCCTTCTTGGACCGGGAAGATCTTACAATAGATAGTTTTCAGGTTGTCTTCTGCCAACAGAGTGACATAAAGCAACTCTGCTGAACTTAAGAGGTGAGTCCTTATTTTTGATGACAGGATTTATGCCTTGGGCTCTCTTCTTATGCTTCTCAATGCCCAGCTGGATATGGTGAATTTTGCTTAACAGCATTTACCTTGTGCTATGTGATATTCCCATCAGAGGCAGAAATTTTATCTCAATAGTCCCAATACATGTTATGCTTGGAGATGCATGGACTATATGGGGGGACGGAGCGGGGGGCATCTAACTAGAATTACCTTCCCAGCAGTGGTAAGTTGAGGTGTTTTCTGTTTCTCCTTTGAGCTTGTCGAGTTTTGGTTTGGAAATGAATAAGTTAGAAATATTTACTCCCAAATCCTCTTCCTCTGGTGCTTCTTGCTTTCACTAAGTGGAAGCAGTCAGAATCCCAGAAATGTATGTCCCAGTACACTTTGAACTGCATCTGAAAAATCCTGCTACACATTCTTGTGTTTTTTCTGAACACTTTTGTGGCTATCGGGCCCTTGTTAAAAAAAAAAAAGACTATAATTATATTGATAAGAGCTATTAGTGTATTTTATAATAAAATAAGTCATCAATATAATGTCCTTTCTAAGAATTACAGCTACTCCTTCCTGCCACTACTGTGCTAAGGTGTTATCTGCATTCTTATGTCTGGCATTTGCAATTTTTGATGGCCTTCAGTCCTCAAACTGTCCCTACTCTATGTGCGTACATTAAATAAACCTAGATTAGCAAGCATTTTGGAGATAAAATGGAGCTAGTGTAGTGCAAAGGACTGCACTTCCCTGAGGTCAGGCTCATTTGATAGATTAAATACTAACTTGATAGTAATTATGATCTCCATAAGTGAGACAAGGAGAGAATAAGATATTTAACACTGTGTGCATTGGCTATGAAAACCTTTTCAACTCTTGCTTTCATCCTTAAGGTTTTCAGTTTTATTAAAAATATATTGATGTATTTTTAAAGAAATAATGACCCTTTTCTCCATTCACTTTTTTCTTTTCGTTCAGAAACTTTTCTCTGTGTTTACTGTCTACTTCCCAAGGATGGATGTTCTAGCTACCATCTACAGCAGCATCATAAATATCCATTTCCAGCACTGGGGCTTCTGTTACAGTGTACTGAAATCTATCAGCATACTCACACAAGCTGCACTTTGTCTGCATCAGAAAATGGCCCAGAATTTTCTTCCCACAGCTATTAGATTCCATTATCTTTTTAATTTAAGAGGTACTTCCTACTTACACATTTCCAGGCAACACAGTTTCCTCTGCTATGTATAGGATCAGACCAATCACCCTTTTCCTCCACCATGCACTGTAAATGATAATAAGATTTATGTTACTCTTCTTAAAGTCTCTAGTCAAACTGAGCTGGGGATTGCCCTCACATAAATACATACACACGCCCCTGTTAACGCCAAAAGGAGTTGATAATCTCCAAAATATATTGCAATAGGGTTCCCTTATGTTGACACACAAGCCTTAGAAAATAGTTCAGCATCCGGAGTCTGTGAACATCCCCATCAGTTGAAAGATATGGAGGATACAAGAGCTTCATCCTGGGAGATAAGGAGATACACCCCCACCACAGAGAGAAAGGGATATAAAGATACCAGTAGAATAGTTTTATCCACATTCCACACACTGCTGGCCTGAGTAAACCAGGACTTAAACTCTTTATGCAACCTTAGAAGAGTAATTTTTTTGTTTTTTCAATTGTACTGCAGCCCAGGGCTTGTTTAATAATGGACAGACCCTTATTCACAACATCAAAAGTTTGTGATTAAAAGTCTAATAGAGGATAGTTACCTATGTAGGTATACGCAGTACACCAAGCTTTTGTCAGCCATGAAAACTACCATATGATGAAAAGAGGTTCACATTCCAGACCTTCTCTAAACTGAATTTAAAACCCCCCTGCCGTGGGGTGCCATGCTCAGGGCCGGAGCACTTCCTTCTGACTCCCTCTGGGGATTAGCTCTGCCAGTCCAATACCCCTCCTGTCATTACTCACTCCATCACTCTCTCTCTCTCTTTCTCGCGCTCTCAGCTGCTCCTGCTTCATGCTTGTCCACCCAGCAAGGTCACTGCAGTCCTCTCCTTGCAGGATATCAAAGTCTCTGGGAACCCAGGCAATCTTTCCTCTCCCTTCCCTTTAACAACACCACTGTCCAGTGGCTGGTAGGGAAACCCAGGCCTGTCCTCTGTGGGGTTCCAGCCCAGCAGAGGTATTAGGGGTTTGTGGGGCCCTGGGCCAGAGTACATGAGGGCCCCATCCCACCTCTTCTGCCTGCAGTTCCCCCTGGCTGCCTCTGGCGCTCCTGCTGGGGAAATGGGGTCAGGACACAGGGGCTTGCCCCTCTCCCTGGCAGGAGTGCTGGGTGGGCACCCATTTTTCCAGGGGCCCCCCAATTGGCCAGGGCCCCTGGGCACAGGCCCCAGTGGCCTAGTGGCAAATCCGCCACTGCCGCCTAGGGACCATACAACAATTGGTCAAGGTCTGCTCAGTCTTACTGCTAGATCTCTGAGCTACTTCCTCCCTTACTGTCTCTCACCTTGATAGTGACTGCAGTTTCTCTCTTTCTCTCTGCAGCCCCCTTCTACTCTCAGCTCCTGGGCTTTATTTAGGCCCCTTCTGTTCCCGTCTAGCTGAGCATTATCTCTAATTCATCCCTGTTCCCTGGCTCCTCCTCCAGGGACAGCCTAGGGGGTTAATTAGCACACCTGCCACCTTAACCCCTTCAGGTCTTGTGTGGGGTGGACATGCCATCACTTCCCTGTTATAGTCTGCTCCTACCTCCACTCTTTGTAATCGCTATATATTGCCATGTGCTCAGGGTGTTCAGGAACAACATTATGCTGCACATTTCTTCAGAGTGAATCTCAAGAGGAATGATCTTGTCAGGCACTGAGCATCTCCTAAGATTCCCACTGATGTCAGGGGAGATGAGGGCTCTCATGCCCTCTAAGGAGGATCTTGGCACCTTGCAAGACCTGGTTCAAGTGAAGCAGTGTCAGTTTGTACCCACAAGTTTGAATGCCCACCCATTAGCCAGCTGTCTTGGCAAAAACTTTCAAGAGACCAAGTTTTCTCCTGAGATTTCTAATGCTGCCTGTGCTGTGCTGGAAGCAGAAAGCACAATGAGGCATGGAAATAAAAATTAATGAGAGCACATAGTGTTTGATTCTAAAAATGGGGGAAAGGGTTTGTCACAGAGAAAGAAGTGTGTTCCTATTTTATTTTCAAGGTGGTTTTCCTCCCTTTATCCTACCACTATTTATTGAAGTGTGAACCTTTTTGGTATTATGGGTCAGGTTTATTGGAGGCTAGAAAGATAGTGAGGCAGCATGTAGGGAGTCTGCCGGAGTGCGAAGGAGATCAGCAATTTGGGCAGCTTGAGCAGAGCTGTTGACAGTGTGACTTTTATTTGCAGGTACTTAGGCACCTGACTTCTATTGATTTCAATGGGAGTTAGTGCTTAAACAGCATTGATGATCTGGCCCTTATACTATTTCTGGTCGGTTACTGATTGTCTGTAGCTTTTGTGGTCTATTTCACATTTGCAAAGCCAAGGTCCCTGACACCTGCTTTTTCTGCATCCTGTTTAGATGAAGGAAGTGCTGGATGTTAGTTTTTAAGATCGCCTAGTACAACTGGATGAAAAAGTCACCAAAGAAGGAAAAAAATTTCCCAAGAAACTCCTGTGATGTCAAAAAATGTCCAGATAGGTTCCTAATCACTCCTCACACCAGGTGTAGAATTCTGGGCTTAAATAAGTGAGCTGGGATTAACACATCTCTGAATGAGAGAGTTAGGGAAGGTATGGTTACATGAGCCATCTGCTTCACGCTCTCAAGATGTAGTCTGATATGCCAGAGTGACACCAATGTATTAGCTGCCCAAAGTCAAGGTGTTGTGTGCATTAGCACTATGTGTGACAGAATTTCAGCTGCTGAAGCCTAGAGATTAATGACTAAAGACTCACTTATTTGTAACATCACTAGTAGTACTGGTGCTGTACAGTTTGACTGGTACCTTCATGGTACTTCTTATTGCCTAACATTTTTCTATCCTCCATTTTTCCTGACTGATCACCATTGCTTAACAATATATGCTGTAATGGAAAATGAGAGCTTTATGGTATTAGTAAATGGGTAAAACTAATGATAGAAACTACATGAAATTTTATATATATATATATATATATATATATATATATATATATATATATAAATATATATAAATCTGCTTCTTGAGTAGAAGCCTCAGTGAAATGGTCTGGTTGTGTTAAATCATTTCCTTCTGAACAAGTGTCGGTGCAAAACTGTCACACAATTGTCAGTAACTGGCACCCTTGTTGGTAGGCTCAGCAGAGAAGACAAAGACCGAATTACCATGAAAACGAAACTTCTGGAAGGAATCCCTCCAGATTACGGTTGTGGCTTGTTGGCAGGGAATGATGGGAAAATGTAAATTGCCACTGTGTATGCTGTATCTGCTTTGTGGGTAGAGGATTTCAGCCTCCAAAGATGTCAATTCAGCAGCTTTCACAAGCACTAACAATTCATTCAAAACATTAAAATTAGGAGAAAAAATGTGATAAAGGGTTAATGTGCTGTGTGAATGCTTGTTTATATCTCTCTATTGTTACCATCAGGGTGTTGATGAGCACGTATTTATCCATAAGCTACTAATTTACTGCCACTTTGCCCATGGTGTTGGAGAACCTTGTTACTTTCCAGTATCTGATTGGGAGAAGCTGACCAGAATTTTAACAGATTCATTAGAGCACTACAATGAGCTTCATGCTGCAATGAATCTTGTTCTTTCTGAGGATGCTATATAGCACATGTAAGTTTCCTTACTTTCAGTTAGTATAATGTGTACTCTAACAAAGATAATCACTGAAGTGCAAATTCATTTAAAGGTGACCTGCAAGGGTATGAAAAATAACCTCACATATCTTTAGAGCAGTGTGCTGAGTGCCTCAAGTGACCAGACTAAGCCAGGCATTTAGCACTGTTTTAAAAGAAAATGTAACAATTTTTACTTTTAAAGGTTCTAAGAAACCTCGACCCACTGTGAATTGTTGGCTTTCTCTCAGTGTGACCCACCAAGCATGTTGCTGATCACATCAAATCCACTGTAGAGCCCTGGGGCAGACTGCAGCTTTACCCATTACAATATTTTAAGACTTGTTATTACAATATTATATTGATTTCAAACATTTTACATTTCTATGTGGGAATGAAATAAAGGTTATTTAAAAAACACTTTGAAATTTGCACAATACTCTAGGAAGGAGGCTTAATTAACTCCCCCAGGCTCACTCCAGTCTGAAGTGGGGTTCTGTGGTAGATATGACATCTGTTTAGTCCATGCCAGGAGGTCATCTACAACTGGAGGTATTGATCCAGTGTGTCTAGACTTTGAAAAGGCTAAAAAAGAGGGGTGGGGGGAAGGGAACTAAAGTAAGATTTACATTTTAAATCCCTTTGGGGGGATTTTCTGGGACATCCCTTGCACGTTTTGTAAACTGATTGTTTATTGATAAAATTATTTTACAGGCCCTTTTTAATACAGACCTAAGTTTTGCACCTAGGGAGCCAAATTTAGCTCTGGTTTAACTCCATTGTCTTATGCTTTATTAAGTTTATTTAATTCTTTATTACATTTATTTTAGCCCAAACATGAGCTAGACACTCACTGCATGTGTAAATTAGGATTACTCACGTGAGCTAAGATTTGCAGGATCCATTATTAAAATTAAGCATTCACTGATTTTGTTGTTGTTTGTTTATTTTTTGCATTCCATTTAGCTTAAATAGTAAAACTACACTAGTCAGTTTTGCTTTGTATATGATGTTTCACCGTCTGGTTCTCATATATTTGTACAATGCCAGTGTTTTTGAGCTCACAACATTATAGGTAAAAAGAAAAGGAGTACCTGTGGCATCTTAGAGACTAACAAATTTATTTGAGCATAAGCTTTCGTGAGCTACAGCTCGCTTCAGCTTACGCTTAAATAAATTTGTTAGTCTCTAAGGTGCCACAAATACTCCTTTTCTTTTTGCGAATACAGACTAATACGGCAGCTACTCTGAAACCTAACATTATAGGTGAAATTTAAGTCCCCTTCCCCTGCCAAATCCTTCACTAAAATATAATACAAAATAAGAATATATTTCTGTTTAGTGGTTTTTGGAATCCCTGACACACATACACCCCTCCTCAAAGCCTAAAATAGGGGTCTGTATCCCTTGGCACAGCAAAAAGGCCTCTCAAGGATACCTTTGAATTGTGAACAATATTTTCCATTTTGAGGAATGTCATTAGATTCACCTTGACACAAAAGTAGAAATACAAGTCAATGGTGGAGGATCCCCAAAGGAATGTAAAAATTCTTCTTCCACTGGGACCCAGAGCAAAAAGCATATTAGCTCTTCATCTTGTTTGGATTTTGTTAATTTAGAAAAATGTACTTAGTTACTCTGACAGGAAGCAGTGTATGTAGAGGCTGAACTGAGCCTGAGACCAGATGTCACATAGTCTGAGATAGCATAAGTTTCTTGTGCTACTTCACTGTTAATAGAGTAGAACCTCATCAATTATGGTAGCTAAAAGAACTCCATATTTTACTCAAGTGGGAATGTAATTAAGCCATACGATAGAGGCTTTATCCTTTTACTGCTATACATAGTTGATCGTTTTGTCTTAATGATCTTAAATGATGTTTTTGTTCAATGTTTTTCAACATGGAAATTGCAGGAACAGGCAATTGGGGAATATATTGACCCGTTCATATCTAGTTCTCCAGTTTGAATGCAGTCAGTGACAGTAGTGACCAAAAGAGACTGCTCTCTGCTGGCTGTATTTGAAGAAGGTCTCAGTCCAGTTCCTAGTAGGTGTCCACATCCTACAGATTACCACTGGCACCAACTGGTAGTCCCAGCAGAGAAGCTAGAAGCTGACTAGGCATACATAGGAACAGAGGTACTCGGAGGTACTCCAGGTTAGAGTTTAGGCACATGGGAGGGCTTTGTGATGATCCCTGCAGTAATCCAGCCTATGACATCGCACATCTGCTCTGTGAATAAATTAAGGGATTCCCACTACATGGGAGCTTTCACAAGTATTACATCATTTTAAAAATAATAGAAATGATTTAATTAGTAGAGGTGGGCCCAAAGCAAAAACCTCAGATCAAAGTCCCTCCCCAAAAGATTAGGAAGATGGCAATCCAGACTGGAACTTTGCAACTTGGATCTATCTCTGAAAATTAAACTAACATTTTCTAGCCCATAAACTTTGATAGATTACATACGATGGAAAAGTCTGCTACCAAGCAAAAATAAAAACACTGTAATTTAATCTCATTTCCATAGATGTCATGTCAGCTGCATTCTTGAGGCCCCATATAGCAATGCTCTCTTAATTGGAGTTGGAGGTAAGGACAAGCAAAGTTGGTGCTGCTTAGCAGCCTTTCTCAGCTCCCTGGCAGTTTTCCAAATAGCTTTTGGTAAGGGAAATGCTATTCATGATCTCAGGGTAAAAGTTTTAATTTCTTTTAGCATACTGTTTTTATTTCACAACGTTGACAGAATTACCCACTTTCTGTCAGCCGATGATGGGAGATTACTTCTTGTACAAAGAAAAGGAGTACTTGTGGCACCTTAGAGACTAACAAATTTATTAGAGCATAAGCTTTCGTGAGCTACAGCTCACTTCATCGGATGCATTTGGTGGAAAAAACAGAGGAGAGATTTATATACACACACACACAGAGAACATGAAACAATGGGTTTATCATACACACTGTAAGGAGAGTGATCACTTAAGATAAGCCATCACCAACAGCAGGGGGGGGGAGGAGGAAAACCTTTCATGGTGACAAGCAGGTAGGCTAATTCCAGCTTGTCACCATGAAAGGTTTTCCTCCTTCCCCCCCCTGCTGTTGGTGATGGCTTATCTTAAGTGATCACTCTCCTTACAGTGTGTATGATAAACCCATTGTTTCATGTTCTCTGTGTGTGTGTGTATATAAATCTCTCCTCTGTTTTTTCCACCAAATGCATCCGATGAAGTGAGCTGTAGCTCACGAAAGCTTATGCTCTAATAAATTTGTTAGTCTCTAAGGTGCCACAAGTACTCCTTTTCTTTTTGCGAATACAGACTAACACGGCTGCTACTCTGAAACCTGTGATTACTTCTTGTACGTGAGCAATGAATAACAGATTATTTTATGTGTGTGCACGTCTGTGCATAGTGATGGTAGCCCTCAACACGTGATTGTGGGTTTTGCCTCTCCCCATTACTAAAGTTGTATTTTGTGAACCTAAAAATGCTCCCTGTATTGATTGGTTTCCCCCTTACCAGAGGGTACATTCAATAGTTTGTGAAGATGACTTTCTAGCTGCTTTGTGCTGAGTGGTGCAATTTTATGTGAATTGTTTTCTGTCTCCTTACTTGTCCTTTATCTCACAGTCTCTGCTAAGGAAGCACAAACCAAATATCATTTAATTCTGAGTTTAACTTTCAAACTCTATGTTTGAGAGGATTAGAAATTAGGCAAGGTAAATTCACCCATTTTAGCATGGACTAAATCACTAACGCACACACAATATCTTAAGCTTAACTGTGACCAGCTTTTATTTGTGATCTAACTGTGGCAATTGTTCATATTGGCCAGTAGCCATAACATCTTGACTAAGGGCCAAATTTACTAGCTGGAAGTCAGTGGACTTGTATTACAGAGTAATTTAGCCTCAAGAAATATATATATATATATATGTATAATATTTATTTATTTATATCAGTGGATAACTTTTATTTCATATTTCTGTAGTTCATTGAAAATAAACGGGTCTTTACCCCATTGTGACTGACAGATTAAAATATAAAATTTATAACCTTCAGAAAATATATGGTCAAAACTATGATGTTATTACCAATTTCCTAAATGCTTATTTCTATAAAAGAGTAGAAGAGCTCCAAAGAAGGCTTTAAGTAACTAAGAATATGTTCATAATTAAAAAAGTAAAAATAAGTTTTACATTTATTATACATAATAAAATATAAATAATTAAATAATAATATGTAATAGAGTTCAGATATCAGAAACTCAAGCTACAGAAAAAAAGATTTGTTAATGTTCTCATCAGCAGAATCTTGCGAATGAGAAACTTACTCCTGTGAGTCTAAGAGGAAGGTGGTAGGCGGTGGTCTTCTCTTTCAGTATTTCATCCTGGGGGGATGAATATTTCAACATCATCTGGCAAAGAGTTCCACAGGTTGATTGTGTGTTATGTGAAGAAAAACATCCTTTCGTTTGTTTTAAACCTGCTGCCTATTAATTTCATTTGGTGACTTTTAGTTCTGTGTTATGAGAAGGAATAAATAACATTTCCTTATTTACTTTCTCCACACCAATTATGATTTTATAGACCTCAGTCATATTCCCCTTAGTCATCTTTTTTCCAAGCTGAAAAGTTCCAGTCCTATTAATCTCTCCTCATATGAAAGCTGTTCCATACCCCTAATAATTTCTGTTGCCCTTTTCTGAACCTTTTCCAATTCCAATATATCTTTTTTGAGATGGGACAACCACATCTGCATAAAATATTCAAGATGTGGTTTTACCATGGATTTATATAGAGGCAATATGATATTTTATGTCTTATTATCTATCCCTTTCTTAATGATTCCCAACATTCTGTTCGCTTTTTTGACTGCTGCTGCACATTGAGTGGATGTTTTCAGAGAACTATCCACAATGACTCCAAGATCTCTTTCTTGAGTGGTAACAGCTAATTTACACCCCCTCATTTTATATGTATAGTTGGGATTATGTTTTCCAATGTACATTACTTTGCATTTATCAACATTGAATTTCATCTGCTATTTTGTTGCCCAATCACCCAGTGTTGAGTGATCATTTTGTAGCTCTTTGCAGTCTGCCTGGGACTTAACTATCTTGAGTAGTTTTGTATTAGCATATGATAGTCAAAGTACTGTTGTGGTTTTTTTAATCAATGTTTTCTGCACTGGATTTATGAATGCCTTTAGTGTCCATACTTCCCCATGTAAAAAACAAGAATAGAGTATGCCACATGAATAATTTGTATTAATCTACATGTCTCTGTTTTTAACTTGGATTTTCATGCCTGTGAAGATCTGTCATCTTCATACATTTTTATGTGGAGTTTTAGGGGTGGTGCAGTGATCTTCATGGCAACATAGCACTTTTTGATTGAGGACCCAGTGGTATCTAAGCAATGTTTGGAAGACAAACTGATGGTGGATGCTCTAAAATTATTAGATACATTGTCCCTAGGTATCACCAAAATGGTGGCACAGAAATAAATATCTACATGTTTAAACCCTTTCCAATTGCAATCTTTTCCTTGTTTTCTGTATGCAATAAATAAAGTAATAAATAGAAACGTTGTTTTACTATAAAAGGACATTAACATTATTTACCATCTGTAACTTATTGTTGGGACAAAATGATCTGTAGCTGAAAAATTACAAATGAACAGGCCATGTTTCTCTCTAGTGCAACTATACTGAATTTAGTAGAGTTATACTAGGGGTTAATTTGGCCCCATGGACCAAGTTAAGTGATATGGTCTTATAGAATTTCTGTAGCTTTGACATTCCCAAGGGCCTAAAAAATAAGCAGATATGATCAATGCAGTTGACCTTCAGTATTTTCCTCTCATCACCTTTTTAAAAAATATCTCCCTTTTGAAAGTTTCCATACCATATATGGCCCAGATTTTGCATTGCAAATTACACAGGTGCAACTCAGAGTGGCACAGAGGGGTGACCCATTGAAGTGAATGGGGCTATATGTGGGTGCACCCATGTGGTTCTCAATGCTTGATCAGTGCCTGACTGAATGAACCAACTGTACCTCATGTTCACCTGCTGAGCCTGCTCTGAAGTGTGCATCTCAGTTTTGAGTTGGATGCCCTTTGCGGTTTCAGCTGATGCACAGATTTTGTATGTCTGTTACTTATCTAGAAACAACAGTACAAAAACATCCCTTTGTTCTTCACTTTCATATGACCATTCTGTTGATCCCAGAATATGAGTCAGAGTTTTTCATGAACTAGTCCTTAAATCTGATTTATGTACTCCATAACATCATGGTTTGCTTTTCACAAAACACCATCTACTCAAATTTTACTTACATTTTAGACAGATCATAAAAGTTATCTTCCTGATATTCACAATGATTTAAATTCACCATCCTGCTCCCCCACACCTTCAGAGATGCTTGTTTCACTGCTTCTCTCTTACTAGTTGTAGTAATTGTGTCCTGTCTAGAATCCCAGCATTTTACTGGAAAACTAAACAGTATACAGGAAAACATTTGTGATGGAAAGTAGGAAAATACTATATGAGGAACAATCAGCATGGGCTTTATAGGGTAATCAGCAAGCTGATCTGAGAGCAAAATGATTGTTCATCTTTTTGGGTAGCTTCCCTGTCTTTCTTTGTGACAGTGGCTAGATCTTCAAATTGTTAATTATGTACTGCCCTCTAGGGATTTGTGTTTTGCTTGTAGCAACCTGCTTGGAGGCCTTAAGGAATCCATTTATTACAGTCTGTATTTCTCATATGGAATGCTTACTTCTCTCCTCTTCACCTTTTTTTTTTACCTTGATAGTAACTTTGAATATCTCCTGTTCCAGATATCATTATTTTAATAAAACAGATTTTTAACTTTTAATTTGTGATATTTCCAACGGAGTGTTTCTTAATGTGTATGTATATTCAGATTGTGGAAATGACCTATTGTATTTCCTACCTCCGAGTGATGTTTTCACCCTTTATTTTAAATTTATAGTGCAGAATATTAGCACTGTTCCTTTTCACAGGTGCTCAGATACCTTATGAGTCTTTTCTTGTTTTAGTTAATGACATGCTACCATCAGGTAAAAAATAATAATAACAATGAAAACTAGTTTCTGTTGCACTTTATAAAGTAATATATAAAACTCAAATCATGCAGGTTAAGACGACCACTGGAGAAATCTTTACAGGTTTAAAATAAAGAACATTGACAAATATATTCATGATCAGAAATTTAAGATCTTAAAATGAGCAAAGGGCAGAAGTATTTGAATAGACTTCATCAACAGAGGGGAGAGGTCAGCTGTGGAAATTAGTTATAGGAGCTAGCTATTAAGTCACCTCTGTGACACCAATAGAACAATCTGTTTAACATAATCATGTGCAATCAGCAAAAATGCTGTTTATTACAAAATGTTTTTCCCTTTTAATATTATTTAAAATGGTGCAATGTAAGGTGCACACACTTTCATTTCATGAGTACAAAGTGTCATCATTAATGATTTGTGGTGTTTTCATGACATTGTTTTTCAAAGTACAACTGTTGTTCGGAAATACCTCTTCAAACCTACTTTTGCTTAAGTAGTTGAAGGCTTTCTTTTATATTGTTGAGGCTTGGTCCTTATATTGTCCTCCTAAACACTTGAGTGATAAAATGTTTAATGATCCTATATCAAGCAGGCTAATCTGCAATCTTACATTACACACCTGTGTTTGAGTTCATTTAGCCTTCTTAACAATTTGATACCAGCCATCTCTTTGAAGTGCATATTACTGAGTTCTAAGAACTGGCAAAAGTGGGTGAGGGATTGTCTAATAAAATACTTTAGCTTAGACTTACAGTATGCAATACTTATATTTTGATTTGTCATATATTTGCATTGTTGTTTCTCCCATGTTGATACGAAGGGTGGTCTGATGAGGTATCTGAATCTGGATTGATTGAAGGCCAGAGTTTGGAATTTGGGTTTCAGGCTAAACTAGGAGTAAGGTTTATATTCAGGTTTCAGTGTGCTGAAATTTCACTAGCTGTTCCCATAAGACTTAGATCCAAATTAGTATAAATCTCAAAAGATCCGCTCCCACCACCCCCAAGCTTTCCTTCATCTTTAGCCAAAAATTTGTGAGAATGGATGTTGTTGTAAGATTTTCCTCATCCTGAGCATATCCAGACTGGATTTGGTAATAGGAGTTTCAATAGGAATTAGGTGCCTAATCTATTTAGGTGCTTTTGAAAATCCCACTAGGCACCTAATACCTTTATAAAGTTGTGCAATTTGAGGAGCACAATATTCTATTCTTGCAGTGGAGATTTGTAGCAGACATGACAATGTTGGGGTAAGTGCAAATGTTGTTCCAGAGGGAATCCGTTGGACAAAGGGCATGGGGTGGTACCATCAGGCAATTCTAGGGGATTAGTGCATGGTAAGTGAAGTGGTCGAATAGAGGCCAGGTGTAGCCAGCTGGTGTTCACTAAGTTCACCTAAAGGTGACCTCTCCCTTAGTGAGGACATGCTCTGACAGTTTCTTTTACTTTATCCATACACTCTGTCTCTGCAGTGCTCCATCTCTGGGAAGAAGAGAGCTCTAAAATGTCACTCAAAGAGGATAGTGTGGGTGTGTGCTGTGACTCTTTATTGCCTGATTTTCTGTGGGTTAAGCATCTGTGCACTCAGCGTTCTGGAAGGGTGTTTTTGGGCAGTGAGTTTTCCTTGTCTTGAGGAAGTAGTGGTATAACTGAAGGCAGAAGTAGGATTGCTGGGAACACCTCACTAACTCAGTTACCAGCTCTGCCCTCCTCCTGGTCCTTACATGGCCCCCAGTAAAAGTTGTGGAGAAAGGAAGGTGGTAACCAACAGGCTGTGAGGAGCACATCTATCGGCTGGAGGCAGCACAGGGGAGTGAGGATAGCCCCACACATTGTACTCCCCTTTGGGGGCTAGGAAGGGGCTCTGCACAACCCCCTGTAGCATTGTAGAGGTGCGAAGTAGCCCATTCATTTCAGTTCATCTGAAAATCCCATGGAGATGAATACAGCTTGACACAATAGCTCTAAGAGGTGTGAAATGACCCATTCACCTCAGTGGGTGTTCTCTTTCTCCCTCTCCCAAAGTCTATCCCAGCCCCTGTTGTCAAATATCAGTTTTCAAGACAGTTTTGGTAGACGCATAGGTTTTAGAGCAATTTGAATATTAAAATCAACTCTTTATTGCAAGGTGCTATGTTTGAGGAATGCCTGCACCAAGAGAGACAGGCATACCAATATTCAACATAATCTCACTATGCACTTGGATTTTAGAGCATTTTGAAAATTAAAAGCAGCTCATAATATGGGCAACCATATATTGGACCTTTGATCAAATGACCCCAAATTTGCACCACAAACTCTACCCAGACCCCATGGTAGCACAGCAATATTATGCTGGGGAAGCAGAAACATGACAATTAACATTACACCAGGATTTTCATTTTAACAGAAATGAAAATGGTATAGAAAAATTCTATCTCTTGCAGTTAGAACATTATTTCTAAGGGTTTATTTTAGTTTGCACACTGCTTGAGTTCCTCCCACCCCCATAGCAGTTTGGGGTGGGGGAATATCCTTTGAGGTTTGCTTTAAAAAGGGCCATGTGTCTAAGATTTTTCTACTGTCTGACGTTTCCTTCAGAACCCATTTTCACAGGAACTACTGCTCTTTGAGGGGTGAAATTGATAGGAGTGATCGATTGGTTGGAATTATTGTAGAAAGTTGAAATTTGTTTTGTGTGTTTTATTTTTCATGTTTTGACTGATGACTATCTGGGTGCTGAAATAGCCAATGGCACCTTACACTGGTCCTTAGAATAAAGTTCTGTTTTATGGGTGCATTTCCTAATGCTCAGCAACCCCTTTGATCATGTTAACATTGATGAGAATCACAATTACTTGCTTTGCTTCGATTTCAAGTTATTGGAGGGGAGACCTGTATCTCCAAAACCCCTTGCTCAAGCAGCCTCAAATTTGGCTCACTAATTCCACCCTGGATCCCCAGGAGAGATGACAATTTTCAAGATAATCTCAGTCAACATATGGATTTTAGAGCTTTTAGAGAAATGGGCTGTTAAACAGTAAACTACTCTCAATGTTAACTATAGTGATGCTACAGCCTCAATATACACTGTGAGAATCTAACGCATAATAATATAACTATGAAATTGAATAGTGACAGGTTTCAGAGTGGTAGCTGTGTTAGTCTGTATCAGCAAAAAGAACAAGGAGTATTTGTGGCACCTTAGAGACTAACAAATTTATTGGGGCATAAACTTTTGTGGGCTAAAACCCACTTCATCAGATGCATGGAGTGGAAAATACAGTAGGAAGATATATATAGAGAGAGAGAGAGAACATGAAAAGATGGGGGTTGCCATACCAACTCTAACGAGACAAATCAGTTAAGGTGGGCTATTACCAGCAGGAGAAAAAAAAACTTTTGTAGTGATAATCAGGCTGGCCTCTTTCAAACAATTGACAAGAAGGTGTGAGTAATAGTAGGGGGGGAAATTAGCATGGGAAAATAGTTTTTAGTTTGTGTAATGACCCATCCACTCCCAGTCTTTATTCAAGCCTAATTTGATGGTGTCTCACTAAAGCTTATGCCCAAATAAATTTGTTAGTCTCTGAGGTGCCACAAGTACTCCTCATTCTTTTTATGAAATTGAAGGAGATCATGAATCCATACTTCCACCATCTAGATTCTAGACCATGGTCTATGTTTTATTGTCCTCCCAATAACAAAGTTGCAAAACCATAGAGAGCCACATCAAAAAGGAAATGTATGGATATCTGTAAACTTTCCCAATCAAGTGTGTACCTTTTATTTGTCTGCAGTGTGTCTCTTTTAAATTTCAGTTATAAAAAAGAAAAGCTCAAGTTTATTTCTGCTATTTTTTACCCGCAAGCTAGTGATTTATTAGGGATTAGAGTGAATTTGCTGTTTCTCACAGCTTTTGACAGTTAAACAGGGAAAAAACTAAGACAACTAAAAAGAGCTAAAATTAAGTGGCAGTCCTATTGCACTGCATACTTTTAGAAAGTGTTCTGAGGCATAATGTATTAAAATTCTCTATAATTAATCCTTGTTTGCTAGGAAAATATTCAACCATGTCAGGAAATTATCTGTGAGGAATAAGCACTTTCCTTCCCCTGTTTCAATTTATGTTGGTGGGTGGGGGAGAGAGGAAAAATAGCACAGATGCATTCAGTATTGTACAAAGAGTATGTATGGGCATTTCAATCGCTGATATTTCACTATGTTCTGATGCTAATGTAAGATATGTTATGTTTGCATTTATAATTAAGATGAACAGATGGTGAAGACTCAGTTTAGAGTACTACTGTACATCCATTAAAATAATCTCTGCTGACAGTGATTCTTCACTATAACAGGAATTTAATTGCATATATTTCACATACACATTAGAAAGAATTCTGTCTTTAGCCATTTGCTCCAGTAGGACAGTAGTAAGACTTCACCAGAACGGGATTTGTGCTGGAGACGCCATAGAGTAACAGATGCAGCTCTGAAGACTGTATTGAATTGCATTAATTCATGAACACTCTATGATGATTCAAAGAGAAAGCAATTTATTAAAATATGGGATTTCTTATTAAAAACACATTTTGAAAGGGGGAGGGGAATCTGGACTCTGTCTGATGTGCCTGATCCCGATTCTATTTCTACTATGAAGTAATGCCACTGACTTTATTGGAGTTACTCCTGACTCTGTTCCAGTTCAGAAAGCACATTCCTGATTTTAAGCATATGCGCTATGTCTCAGACTTAAAGACTTAAAGGCACGCTTATGTGCCTTACTGAATTGGGGCCTTAAACTGGTGCAAGTGGGAGCAGAATCAAACCATTGTCCGCACGTCTGTTTTATATGGAAGCTACAAACAATGCATTTTGCAATTCATTATTATTATTATTATTGATTGCATTATAACATTTTGTGCTTTTCATTTGAGGATCTCTGGGACTCACAAACATCAGTTAATTCAACACCTCTTTGAGGTGGGCATCATTTCTTAGCCTTTGTATAGGCTGGTAAACTAAGGCACAGAGCTGCTAAGTAGTAATTTACCCAGCGCAATACAGCAAGTCTGTTGTAGAAGTTGTAATATTATAAAACCCTGTTTTTTTTAGCTATACCACATTCCTTCTTATATGATTACCATTCTTATGAAAGTAGAATCAATGGAGCTCAGATTTGGGGGGGGGGGTTGATCAGAAACCATTATTTGTTAGTTATATGCCACCCCTGACCCTGCTTTTCTGGGAAGGGATGCTCCCTGCACAGTCATAGAATCATAGAATATCAGGGTTGTAAGGGACCTCGGGAGGTCATCTAGTCCAACCCCCTGCTCAATCCCCAATTTTTGCCCCAAATCCCTAAATGCCCCTCTCGAGGATTGAACTCACAATCCTGGGTTTAGCAGGCCAATGCTCAAACCACTGAGCTATCCCTCCCTCCAGTCATTGTGGTCTATAAAATTAAATTATTATGGTAAAATCAGGAAGGCCAAAATATCCCCATAAACACTAGTTGATCTAAACTGGTACTGTTTGCAAATCAAAGGACTATAAAGGGGGTGGGGGAGAGAGACAGGCTGGGAGACAAAGGAACTAAAAAGGCAGCAAGTTTTAGAAAACATTCATTTGACTAATTTGCCCAACTTAATAAGGAAAGGATGGTTTTATTTTGAGATATAGAAGTAACGATTGATTAGATGGGCATTATATTAATGATATGTGGGATGAGGAATGGCTGTGAATGGGTATAGAAAATATCTCACTGAGAGTGGAATAATCCATGAATCACAGGAGGCAAAGCACAAAATACCAAAACACGGAGAAAGAATTTAAATAACCACCAACCAAATCTTGGAAGAGGTCCAAAGAAGCAGAGAACAAAAAAGGAACCACATGCAGAATAATGGTTTTAGACAATAGAGAGGGAGAGAGAGAGCTGCAGATGCTTTTGAATGGAGTTTGTGATCTTTAATTATAATTACCTAAATTTAAGGTTAAGACACCTGTGTATTGCTGTCTGTGGGGAACTGATTGAAAATTCAGAAGTAGCACTGAATCTCTGTGAAATCAGTTGTCAGGGTATACCCCCCCAAATCTGAACTTGGGGGTACAGATGTGGAGACCCGCATGAAAGATCCCCTAAGCTTATCTTCTACAAACTTAGGTTAAAACTCTTCCAGGGCACAGTCTTCTGCCTTGGACAGATATTGCTGCAACCACCAAGTGATTTTCACAAATATTCAGGTAAGAGTCACTTGGAATCCCTATCCCTATCCCCCCAAGCCTCTTCACCCCCTTTCCTAGGGAGGCTTGAGAATAAAATACCAATCAGTTGTCTTAGCAATGTGAGCACAGTCCAACCCCTTGTTTAAGGACTTTGGAATCAAAGACTTCTTTAAAAAAAAAAAAAGTAAATTTTATTAAAAAAGAAAGAAACACATCTGAAAATTCAGGCTTTAGGGATTAAACACCCAAAAATAACTTTCTTGGGGTTCAGCTTAAAGGTTACAGAGGAATCCACAAACCAAGACAACCAAAAAGGTTCCTACTAGCATCTGTCTTAACTTTTCTTGTGCTACTTAAGAGAGAGACAAAGAAAAAAAGCCCCACACCCAGCAGTTTTTTCCATTTGAAAGGGTACAGCCTATTGGTTCCCCTGGTCAGGTGCCAACTCAGGTTAAGTTTCTCTTAACCCTTTACAGTTAAGACAATTAGGGTACAGCTGCTAAGGAGGATTCTATCGCTACTGACTGGCTGGGAGTCCATAAAAGGCAGCTACCCCCCTCATTTAACATCAGTTCTAAAATTCCTTATAGAAATTTTGATATTACTAAGTAGATTTTTTTGTTATTATTTCTTATTTGTATAACACCAAAGGATTCTGACTGAGATTGGTGCTGCACTGAAATCCATGACAGTAAGATTGAGTCTTTTATCACTTAAAATAAAATGTAAAATTAAAATCCATGAATCCCCATAGGAGTAAATGAATTACTGACCAAAAAGTAAGACCATCCCATCTTAACTAACTCTGATCTCCCATTCATTTCATATTTTGCATCTTAATAATTCAGACAAGTGCTATGTCTTTTCTTACAAATTAACTTTTTAGCTAATCCGGTAATAAAACCTCAGATTTGTTGCCATGAGTGACACCCTAGTTAAGAAGCAGCAGGGGTAACAGACTCTTGATTCCTAGGCTAAGGGCTTATCTTTACTACTGTGCTACATTGGTACAGCTGCGTCTGGTGAAGACACGCTATGTTGATGAGAGAGAGCTCTCCCACCAACAGCACGATGTAGGTAGACATGACTTTAAATAGATGTAATTTATGTCACTTGTGGGGGGGGGGGTTCATACCCCTGAGTGACGTAAATTACATCAAGTTTAGTGGTAGTGTAGATTGAGAGAGATTAAGCACATACCTATGGTGATACAAACTGTCTCCTGTTACTAACAATGCCACTTAATATCACTCCAGTTAGTTTATTATCCATCATAAGATCTTGTGTTGACTTCTGGGCACCGGAATATGCCGATATATCATAGATTCATAGATACTAAGGTCAGAAGGGACCATTCTGATCATCTAGTCCGACCTCCTGCACAGCGCAGGCCACAGAATCTCACCCACCCACTCCTATGAAAAACCTCACCTATGTCTGAGCTATTGAAGTCCTCAAATCATGGTTTGAAGACTTCAAGGAGCAGAGAAGCCTCCCTCAAGTCAACCATGCCCTATGCTACAGAGGAAGGTGAAAAACCTCCAGGGCCTCTCCAATCTGCCCTGGAGGAAAATTCCTTCCCGACCTCAAATATGGCAATCAGCTAAACCCTGAGCATATGGGCAAGATTCACCAGCCAGATACTACAGAAAATTCTTTCCTGGGTAACTCAGATCCCATCCATCTAATATCCCATCTCAGGGGATTAGTCCTATTTACCCTGAATATTTAAAGATCAATTACTTACCAAAATCCCATCATACCATCTCCTCCATAAACTTATCAAGTAGAATCTTAAAACCAGATAGATCTTTTGCCCCCACTGCTTCCCTTGGGAGGCTATTCCAAAACTTCACTCCTCTGATGGTTAGAAACCTTCATCTGATTTCAAGTCTAAACTTCCTGGTGGCCAGTTTATACCCATTTGTTCTTGTGTCCACATTGGTGCTGAGCTTAAATAATTCCTCTCCCTCTCTGGTATTTATCCCTCTGATATATTTATAGAGAGCAATCATATCTCCCCTCAACCTTCTTTTAGTTAGGCTAAACAAGCCAAGCTCCTTAAGTCTCCTTTCATAAGACAAGTTTTCCATTCCTCGGATCATCCTAGTAGCCCTTCTCTGTACCTGCTCCAGTTTGAATTCATCCTTTTTGAACATGGGAGACCAAATCTGCACACAGTATTCTAGGTGAGGTCTCACCAGTGCCTTGTATAATGGTACTAAAACCTCCTTATCCCTACTGAAAATGCCTCTCCTGATGCATCCCAAAACTGCATTAGCTTTTTTCACAGCCATATCACATTGGCAGCTCATAGTCATCCTATGATCAACCAATACTCCAAGGTCCTTCTCCTCTTCCGTTACTTCTAATTGGTGCGTCCCCAACTTATAACTAAAATTCTTGTTATTAATCCCTAAATGCATAACCTTACACTTCTCACTATTAAATTTCATCCTATTACTATTACTCCAGTTTACAAGGTCATCCAGATCCTCCTGTATAATATCCCAATCCTTCTCTGAATTGGCAATACCTCCCAGCTTTGTATCATCTGCAAACTTTATTAGCACACTCCCACTTTTTGTGCCAAGGTCAGTAATAAAAAGATTAAATAAGATTGGTCCCAAAACCGATCCCTGAGGAACTCCACTGGTAACCTCCCTCCAGCCTGCCAGTTCGCCTTTTAGTAGGACCCGTTGCAGTCTCTCCTTTAACCAATTCCTTATCCACCTTTTGATGTTCATATTGATCCCCATCTTCTCCAATTTAACTAATAATTCCCCATGAGGCACGGTATCAAATGCCTTACTGAAATCTAGGTAAATTAGATCCACTGCATTTCCTTTATCTAAAAAATCTGTTACTTTTTCACTAAGGCATTGTATGCAACAGTCTGATATAGCGATCAATGCTCTTGTTGTACCATATCTAGCTGACACATCATACCAGTGCAATGCTGACCTTTTGGTTCTTGCTTGGCTGCCTTGTTGTAACACTAGCTTTGAGCAAAAGAAAGAGCATGAACAGCCCAATAAATGTTGAGTTACACAGAGACGAGATCTCTGAAGGAGAGAGACCTTTCAAAGAAAAATTCCCATGCCCTGGGAGCCTATCCTGAAACATGGGTGGCAGGAGCCAACCCCAGAGCAATAGCAGTGGAAGTAGATGCCAGAGTCTGCTACTAAACATGTAGTTAGAGGAGAGCCAAAAGAGAGAATGGGATGGAGGGAGGAGACTAAGAAATGAACATGAGATGTGAAAGGATCAGGCCAGATGGCTACAGGGGAGCATTTTTTTTTTTTAACACAAATGTACCTTCTGAGGACAGAATTTCTAATGAAGAATATCTATCTATATAGTGGTGTTATTCTAAACTCATATTTTAAATGGGGGCGAGAATATATAATTGCTAATCCAACCATTGGCTAGATATATTTAGAAAAATAAGATGCTTCAGTTAAATGGAAAATTGTGTGAAGTGAAGGTGGGGAGAGGATATTGTGACGGGGCAAGGCCAGATGGCTATAGAAAAGTAGTCTTATTGGGATCCGGGAAGTGGGCGGGCGAAGCCCGTCCACCGCTAAAGGATCCCCCCAGCCTAAAAGGGGGATCCACAGGACCTAGATACCCAAAAAATTCTGGGGGACAACTAATGAAATAACAGGGACAGGAGTGCGGTCAAAGGGTCAAATGAAGGGAACTGAACGGGGACACTGAGCAGAGAACCCCAGACAGCGCCCACTGCTCCTCAAAGGCGTCAAGGGAGTCAGAGGACGCCGCCCAGAGGAACTCTGCCCGGATACGTGAACGGACCGAGGATAGGAAATAGGCCCCACGGTCACAGGAGACTCCTTCGGCCAACCTCCTCACTCTGGTTTTATAGATGGCCATTTTAGCTAGGGCCAGGAGGAGGTTGACCAGGAGATCCCGTGACTTTGTGGGGCCACGGATAGGGAGTGCATAAATGAGAAGGTAAGGGGAGAAGTGCAACCAAAAACGTAATAAAATATTGGTGAGGAGCCGGAATAGGGGCTGCAGCCTGGCACACTCCAAGTATACATGTACCAGGGTATCCCTCATGCTGCAAAAGGGGCAGGTGTCTGGGATTGAAGTGAACCGCGCCAAGTACACGCCCGTGCTCACGGCTCCGTGAAGGAGCCGCCAACTGACATCCCCGGCGGGCCTTGGGACTAAGGTGGAATATAGGCTGGCCCACCGGGGGCTACAGGGGAGCATTAGAAGGCAGATATATTAGTCCCAGATTAAGCAGGTCCATTTTCCCTGGATAAGATAATGGGCAGTTCTAGAAGAAGGAGGAACTTGCTGGAACAAATTCAGGCAGGCAGGCTAATTAGGACGCCTGGAGCCAATTAAGAAGCTGCTAGAATCAATTACGGCAGGCTGGCTAATCAGGGCACCTGAGTTTAAAAAGGACTTCACTTCAGTTTGTGGCGTGTGTGTGAGGAGCTGGGAGCAAGAGACACTAGGAGTTGAGAGGGAGATGGTGTACTGCTGGAGGATTGAGGAGTACAAGCATTCTCAGACACCAGGAGGAAGATCCTGTGATGAGGATAAAGAAGGTGTTGGGAGGAGGCCATGGGGAAGTAGCCCAGGGAGTTGTAGCTGTTGTGCAGCTGTTCCAGGAGGCACTCTAGACTGCAGCAGTCTACAGGGCCCTGGGCTGGAACCAGGAGTAGAGGGCAGGCCCGGGTTCCCCCCAAACCTCCCATTTCCTGATCAGACACGGGAGGAGTTGACCTGGACTGTGGGTTCCACCAGAGGGGAAGGTCTTTGGGCTGTTCCCCAACTCACATGGTGGGTCAGCAGAGACTGTGGGGATTATTCTCCTTCCTTTTTCGCATGATGGCCAGTGGTGAGGTTAGCTGAGTGAATGGCAGGTTTGAGCCACTAGTAAAAGTGGCCAAGCTGAGGGCTGCCGTGAATCTCTGAGGCGAGCAAATCCGCCAATAAGCACAGGACCCACCAAAGCAGAGAGGGTAATGAAGAGCGATTGTGGGGTTAAAGAAGGTAGTGAGGGGAAAGGATATTTTGAGGTAAGATTTCAGGGAAGAGAAAATATTAGAAGTTGGAGAAGGACTAAGGAAGAGGGAACCTGTAATGGAGTGCAGCCAAGAGCTAGGAAAGGACAAAAAGCTGATGAGGGAAGGACAGACATAAAAGATACTCTGGAGAAGTGGAGCAGGGAAAAGAGAGAGAAACAGAATACGAAGGAAGGAAGCAAAAGAAAATGGGATGAAGAAAGTGGAAGATGGAAGTAGAGACAGACACTTGGAAGAAGAGAACAAGAGAAAAGCTGAAAGAAATGACTTTGAAGTTAGATAATTTTGTATGTATTTGGTCCCATTATTGCTGCTCAATATTTTTTGACAGGAAAATTTTTGTTTAGGTTTTTAAAAACCAAAACAAATCAAAATTTTGGATTTTTTTCCCCCCATCTCTCCCCCTGCTCCCGCCTTGAATCTTTAGAATCATATCTAAAGGTTTTGCTTTTATTCATTTTTGCTTACCACTGTAACTTTCAAAACTATTGCAACTTTGGAAAAGTTACAGAGTGATAAAAGGAAAAACTGAGACACTATAATATTGCCTGTCCAAAACTTTTCAAAAATTGAGGAAACTATGTCAAGTTAAAGAGTAGCAGAGTTATAATTAAAGCAAGGGAAAAAAGGAAGAAAATGGAGACAGAAAATCCTTAAAAATCCTGAAAATAAAAAAACCAAAATGTTTGTTTTCAAAAAATGAATTGAAATGAAAAATTAAGATATAAGAATAAAAAATTTCAACTTTAATTTTTTTTGTTAGAAAAATTTTCAGGGAGATTTTTTTTTTTTTTAACCAGCTCACATGCTTATTTTATTGTATTTCAGGGTAGAACAGAAGAAGCTCAAAGACCAGGAAGTCCATTTTAAAGCCAGGGCAATCTTTGGACCCATTGTGACCCTAGGGTGCAATCATATCTGTGGGTGTAGAGGGGGATGTTCTGTCCAGTTGTTGGCTGAGGGGCATAACCAAGTTTTTTTGTGCTGGAATTTAAGCATTGGAGATAAAGATGTCATGAAAGAAACTGACTGAATTTTTGTCACCATTGTACATACTAACCCCCTGTTGTACTCCATCTAGTTCATGGATCAGTGTTTGCATTGACATTTGAGGTAAATTGGGCTGTGATAATGACTGAAGAGAGCAGTGCAGATGGATTATACTGGGAAAATGAGAGAGGTTCCCGTGGTGAAATTCTGGATAAAAGCAAGAAATTAACTGCCTTCCAGGCCAAGTAACTCGGAGTCAGACCACCATCATTTTGATTGAAGTAGCAAGAGACCGCAAAGGAGCCTGTTCTAGATGAGAACAAGCACAAAGGTGGAAAGAAAGACAGGGAGGAAAAAAGGCTTTTAGTGAATCAAAAGCACCTACTAACTAAAAATAAATAAAACGAAAGGAGAGGAATCAAACTTCATTTCCTGTAAGTTTTACTGAGATAAAAGAGAGCTTAGGTGATGCAATGTGGAAGTATTGCTTGATTTGTTTGAGAGAGAGAGAGATTGAATAATGTAGTAGGAATAGCAGAAAATGATCGATATAATAATTAGAACTTGGATAAAAGAATATCCAAAGAAATGTACATTTAAAGTAATACAAAATCTTTCACATGCAATATGATTTGTAAAGCAGTGTGTGTGGCAGAGCAGGAAACTGAGAATCAGAAGTCCTGGATTTTGTTCCTGCTACTGACTATATTGTTGTTAGTTATTTGTATGACAGTAGTGCCTATTGCAGACCAGGCCCCATTGTGCTACGTGCTTTACTACTGTCTAGTGAGAAGCATTCCCTGGCCCAAAGAATTTAAAAAGACAAGACAGGAAAGGGTTGGAGGGGAAGTAGAAGCACAGAGCAATTACATGACTGGCTCAAAATCACACAGCATATCAGTGACAAACCAGGAATCGAGTGCAGATCTTTTGACTTTCAGGCCAGTGTCTTATCCACTAGACTGTTGCCCTTCTAAGGGCATTAGCATATGTCTACACAGCTGGGAGGGAGGTGTAATTCCCAGTGTAGGTAGACATATCCTCGCTTGGTCCACTTGAGCTAGTCTGTAAAAATAGCAGTGTGGCTGTAGCAGCACAGGCTAGCTGCCTAAAAACAATCCAACTCACAGCCCATGCTGCTGCAGCCACACTGTTATTTTTAGGCACTCATTCAGAGTGTAAGGGCCAGAATCCAGGTCTGCAGAGCCTGGGGCAGTTGATATTCCCACAGTGCCACAAGGAGGCTATGCAGAAGGCACAGTAATGTGGAGAGTAGGTGCTCCAGGACATACTGCCCACAAGACCCAGAGTGACAGTACTCTGCGGCCCTCTGGTTGGCCAAGTGACCCTACTTAACCCCAGGGGTTGCCCCAGGAAGTTGTCTCAGCAGCTACAGAGACCAGGGCCTATTGAAATGCCAGACTTTGCCTTGTCTCCTGATATCTGGTCTCTGACTCCAGCCCCAGTTTGACCCTGACCCTGACTCCTGCTTCTCGATTCTAACCTGGTACTGCCTCTGATCTCTGTCTTTGACCCTGGCCTGACTCTGACCCTGACTCTTGTTTATGGGACCTGGCCTTGCAATTCCTCCAACTCCTTCTTGGCAACTCCTTGCCCTAGTAGGAAGACCTTAGCCCAGCTGTGTCTGGTAGGCCAGACTGCCTGCACCCTGATTCCTTGCACAAAGCCAGTGTGTGTATGTCTACCTGCATGGGGAATTACACCTTCCAGCTGCTGTGTAGACATCCTTAGTGCATAACACTAGGCAGGTCACTTCAGGCCAAATTGAGAACTCCCACAAGCAAGCAACTATTTGTACAAGTAGCCCCATTAATTTCAGTGCTACTACTTGAGCAAGTAACTGCTCACCAATGGCGGTAAGGGGTTCACCATTTGGCCCTTAATCTTTTTCTGGCTTAGATACTTCATCTTCAGGAAGGTGATAACATCTATCTCACAGGGGTGTGGAAGCTTAAGTGATTCATTTTTGTAAAGCACTTTGGGATCTCTAAGTGAGAGGTGCTGAAAAAGCTATGACAGGTGGAAAAGGCTGAGTTCTATGTAATGCCCTCATATTGCTAAGCAGAATGCTTGTGTTTGAAGATGGTATTCCTGACTTCTTTGTGAAGGCGAAGTGGATAGCATCATTTCTTCTGTAAAGATAGAATAAGAGGGGTCGGTCAGGCAGATTTGAGAGACAACGGCTGGCAGTTTTTTATTGACAGAATTTTTCAACCGTTTAAGGTGAGGAGGGATAATAAATAGTAGTGATGAGAATTTTTTTTCTTTTCCAATTGACAAATAACTCGTCCAGGCTGAAGTACAGCAGAATGAATTCTCATAAGCACAGTGTATGTGGTAAATTATCTTTGTTAGTGAGGAAAAATCAATGTATTGATTTTTTTTTTTTTTATGATGTGAAGAATCTACTTGTAGGAGGCCTGAAAAAAACCCATCCTTTTAATCCTCGTATTACCTTCAAGACAAGAGTAAATTAGGGAAATTCTGCCTAGAATTACTGTGTTTTGTTCTCTTTTTACTGAGGGAGGAAGAAGTTTGAATGACAGAAATGACATCATAAAGTTGGCATTGATTTTAAGGAATACTTATATAGCAACTCCTGCAGCTTCAGGTCAGTTACAAGAAGTTGGGTGCAATTTCTGGCCCTTGCCAACATATACACGAGTAACTTTTCTGTGTGGGTAATCACATTGACTATTTGCACCAGCAAAGTTACTGATGTATGTAGGTGTTTGCAGCAGCTTTCTGTGAAACACTCAAATGAGAGAAAACGAGGCAGTTAGAGTTTAGCATCAACTTGAATTAGACTTTTGATACTCTGTATGAAAGGCTACTCTAAACATGATGTTGTTTTCTAGCTTTCTCACTATGCTCTAGCAATATTTGAAATGATCCATTTTCTTCCATCCCCCAAGTCCTCTAGTGCCATAACATTATATTCCAAATGTATTTTTTTGTTGACAAATGCTTAACATTCTTAAAAGCACTTGCCACAGTGTAAATCAGGAATGAGTATTAAGTCAAGGGAGTTATGCTGGTGTAAAACCAATGTAAATGAGAGGAAAATCATGTCCATGTGACTCTGCAACACATTCAGCCAGATTCTGATCTTATTTACATTATTGTGCTGGTGGAAAGAATCCAAAACTTTATGGCATGCTCATCCCTGGTGTGTGTCTCTGAGCTTTTATCCTGGGGCAAACACAGAGTGTGGCTCTTTGTCCCCTTGATTTGGAAATGAAACTGAACAAAAATGATGCTGCCTTGATTTTAGGTGGCTTTATTTTCAACAACCAGATTTATGTAGAAAATTATAAGCATGAAGTCACGGATCCCCAGGGTCTGGTCTATGCCAACCCTGTAAGTCTTGGGAATGACCCCTTTAGTGTGCCAGACCCAAGAACCCACACAGTCCCACAGGAGGCCAGGCCTTCAGGCACCAGAGTTTTGATCAACATTCTTTCTTGATGATATTGTCTAATTACAAAAAGATTTAAATTTAGCTTGTGTCATGTGGTGCCAAGCATAACCATCTTCTTTCTGACACCGCACAAGTAGTTAGATAAGATTTTCAGCCTCATTTTGGCCATTTATTTTAATTTCTGCTTTGTAATTGGTTGTCTTCCTTGCCTATCCATTCTTCGAGTTGTGACATGTCATGGCATTAGTAGCTCTTCCTTGAAATATGTAATACAATCTCTACAGCACTGCACCCATATTGTAGAATACCCTATAATAATAGGCAGTGCAGACTGGTATGTTTTTCCCTATGATGATGTGCTGGCCTGAATGGTGGTAGCTAGAAACAAAGGTTCCTGCCCTGATGATTTTAGTTCAAGCACCAAGGGGCAATGTATTCAGTACTGCACTACAAACGGGAACAAATATTTCCTGAACCTAAAGTGAGAGTGCAATGGGGACAGCACCCTTCTGTCCTCATGCCTCTGAATCCCTGAGTTCCTTTCATGCAGCTTTTAAAACTCTTTCCTAGAAACTGCGTGTTTGCTGTCTATTGCTCATCTGCACTACAGACAAAACTCTATGAAATAGCTTGGTGGTGTAAGTCACAATGTTAATTGCTATCATGCTTTTATATTTAGATACTGTTCATCAGTTGATAGAAGCTGCAGATCCATTCTGTGTTGCATAGGATCCTGATCCAACTACCAGCTCAACTAAGTGCCTAACTAACTCATTAAGATGATCATGCATAACAACCAAGGGCTGTATCATGGCTTCTCTTTTCATTGTCTTTGGGTCATATCTGGACATCCATGGGCCATAGAACACATTGGCTTGGTATTTATTGCAGTTTGTGAAACTGCCCTTCAGCTGTGCTATAGCTAATATGTTGTACATTGATCCCTTGGTTTCATGACTGTCACTTGATCTTGATTCCACTTCTTCCACAGATCTTGTATAACCTCAGTGTAGTGACCTTACCTCCTCCTTTCAACCTTTCTCCAGAGAGGTGATCAATACCTGCTGCTTTGCCTTTATTCAGATGATGAATAGCTTTGGTAACTCTTTAATCTTTATTGGTCTCCTATCTGCCGTCAAATTCTTCAAGCACTGACCTTCAGTTCCGAATTCTTCTGCTGGCATTCTGGATTATGCCAGTTTTCAAAGGGTTAAGGAACATCCTTTTCTTCATCTGTTTTTATTCTATTTTTAACATTGCAAAAAATACAAGATTAAAATAAATTATTTTTATCTTGTGTTTTGACCTTTTGGGGGTTAAACAACTATTTAAAGGTTGCAGACGGTGCCATTTGATCAAGCCCTACTTTGCTTAGGGTATGTCTACACTATGAAATTAGGTCGAATTTATAGAAGTCGGTTTTGTAGAAAGCGCTTTTATACAGTCAAGTGTGTGTGTCCCCACACAAATGCTCTAAGTGCATGTAGTTGGCGGAGTGTGTCCACAGTACCGAGGCAACCATCTACTTCTGGAGCTTTGCACTGTGGGTAGCTATCCCACAGTTCCTGCAGTCTCCACCACCCATTTGAATTCTGGGTAGAAATCCCAGTGCCTGATGGGGCTAAAACATTGTTGCGGGTGGTTCTGGGTACATATCGTCAGGCCCCCGTTTCCTCCCTCCCTCCGTAAAAGCAAGGGCATACAATCATTTTGCGTCTTTTTTTTTTCTTGAGTTACCTGTGCAGATGCCATACCATGGCAAGCATGGGGCCCGCTCACCTAACCGTCACGGTATGTCTCCTGGGTGCTGGTGGACATGGTACTGCATTGCTACACAGCAGCAGTTTATTGCCTTTTGGCAGCAGACAGTGCAGTGTGACTGGTAACCGTCATCGATGTAGTCCTGGGTGCTCTTTTAACCGGGCGACTGGGCAAACATGGGAGTGACTCAGCCAGGTCATTTCCCTTGTTTCGTCTCATGGCGATTGAGTCCTACTGGCAGTGCACTGTCTTTTAATCTGCAGCTAGCAGAAGATGATGGCAAGTAGTCATACTGCACTGTCTTCTGCCGAGCACCCAGGAGGTGATGATGACTAGTGGTCATACTGCACAGTCTGCTGCCAGCATGATCTATAAAGATAGATGAAGTGGCTCAAAACAAGAAATAGACCAGATTTGTTTTGTATTCATTTTCTCTTCCCTCCCTTCCTCCCTGTGTGAAATCAATGGCCTGCTAAACCCAGTTTTGAGTTCTATCCTTGAGGCGGCCATTCAGTTTCTTGCAAAGCCACCCCCTTTGTTGATTTTAATTCCCTGTAAGCCAACCCTGTAAGCCATGTCGTCAGTCGCCCCTCCCTCCGTCAAGGCCACAGCAGACAATCGTTCCGCGCCTTTTTTCTGTGCAGACGCCATACCACAGCAAGCATGGAGCCCGCTCAGATCACTTTGACAATTAGGAGCACGTTAAACACCACACGCATTATCCAGCAGTATATGCAGCACCAGAACCTGGCGAAGCGAAACCGGGCGAGTAGGTGACATCAGTGCGGTGACGAGAGTGATGAGGACATGGACACAGATTTCTCTCAAAGCACGGGCCCTGCCAATGTGGGCATCATGGTGATAATGGGGCAGGTTCATGCGGTGGAACGCTGATTCTAGGCTCGGGAAACAAGCACAGACTGGTGGGACCACATAGTGTTGCAGGTCTGTGATGATTCCCAGTGGCTGCGAAACTTTCTCATGCGTAAGGGTACTTTCATGGAACTTTGACTTGCTTTCCCCTGCTCTGAGGCACAAGAATACCAAGATGAGAGCAGCCCTCACAGTTGAGAAGCGAGTGTCAATAGCCCTGTGGAAGCTTGCAACGCCAGACAGCTACCGGTCAGTCGGGAATCAATTTGGAGTGGGCAAATCTACTGTGGGGGCTGCTGTGATGCAAGTAGCCAACGCAATCAAAGATCTGCTGATATCAAGGGTAGTGACCCTGGGAAATGTGCAGGTCATAGTGGATGGCTTTGCTGTAATGGGATTCCCTAACTGTGGTAAGGCCATAGATGGAACCCATACCCTTATCTTGGCACTGGAGCAAAAAGCCAGCGAGTACATAAACTGCAAGGGGTACTTTTCAATAGTGCTGCAAGGGACGTTTCACCAACATCAACGTGGGATGGCCAGAAAAGGTACATGACGCTCGCATCTTCAGGAACTCTGGTCTGTTTCAAAAGCTGCAGGAAGGGACTTTCTTCCCAGACCAGAAAATAACTGTTGGGGATGTTGAAATGCCTATAGTTATCCTTGGGGACCCAGCTTACCCTTTAATGCCATGGCTTATGAAGCCATACATAGGCAGCCTGGAGAGTAGTCAGGAGCTGTTCAACTACAGGCTGAGCAAGTGCAGAATGGTGGTAGAATGTGCATTTGGATGTTTAAAAGCGCGCTGGTGCAGTTTACTGACTCGCTTAGACCTCAGCGAAACCAATATTCCCACTGTTATTACTGCTTGCTGTGCGCTCCAGAATATCTGTGAGAGTAAGGGGGAGATATTTATGGCCGGGTGGGAGGTTGAGGCAAATCGCCTGGCTGCTGATTACGCACAGCCAGACACCAGGGTGGTTAGAAGAGCACAGGAGGGTGCAGTGCGCATCAGAGAAGCTTTGAAAACAATTTTCATGACTGGCCAGGCTACGGTGTGAAAGTTCTGTTTGTTTCTCCTTGATGGAAACCCCCACCCCTTGGTTTACAGGGAAGTAGAGTGAGCTAATCACCCTCCCTTCGATCACCACTTGCAAAGGCAATAAAGTCATTGTTGCTTCACATTCATGCATTCTTTATTAATTGATCACACAAATAGGGGGATAATTACCAAGGTAGCCCAGGAGGGGTGGTGGAGGAGGGAAGGATAAGGTCACACAACACTTTAAAAGTTTAAAACTTATTGAATGCCAGCCTTCTGTTACTTGGGCAATCCTCTGGGGTGGAGTGGCTGGGTGGCGGGAGGCCCCTCCACCCCATTCTTGGGCATCTGGGTGAGGAGGGCAGTTGATTACACAGGGGCTGTAGCGGCGTTCTGTGCTTCTGCTGCCTTTCCTGAAGCTCAACCATATACTGGAGCATATTAGTTTGATCCTCCAGCAGCCTCAGCACTGAATCCTGCCTCCTCTCATCATGCTGCCACCACCTTTCAGCTTCAGCCCTCTCTTCAGCCTGCCACCTCTCCTCCCGGTCATTTTGTGCTTTCCTGCACTCTGACATTGTCTGCCTCCACGCATTTGTCTGTGCTCTGTCAGTATGGGAGGACAGCATGAGCTCAGAGAACATTTCATCGCGAGTGCGTTTTGTTTCACCTTCTAATCTTCGCTAGCCTCTGGGAAGGAGAAGATCCTGTGATCCTTGAAACACATGCAGCTGGTGGAGGAAAAATAAAAAAGGGACAGTGGTATTTGAAAAGACACATTTTATAGAACAATGGGTACACTCTTTCACAGTAAACCTTGCTGTTAACATTACATACATAGCACATGTGCTTTCGTGACAAGATCGCATTTTGCCTCCCCCCCACCGCGTGGCTAACAGCGGGGAACATTTCTGTTCAGCCATAGGCAAACAGCCCAGCAGGAACGGGCACCTCTGAATGTCCCCTTAAGAAAAGCACCCTATTTCAACCAGGTGACCATGAATGATATCACTCTCCTGAGGATAATACAGAGAGATAAAGAATGGATGTTGTTTGAATGCCAGCAAACGTACACTGCAATGCTTTGTTCTACAATGATTCCTGAGTACATGCTACTGGCCTGGAGTGGTAAAGTGTCCTACCATGGTGGATGGAATAAGGCTGCCCTCCCCAGAAACCTTTTTGCAAAGGCTTTGGGAGTATATCCAGGAGAGCCATGAATGCCAGGGCAAATTAATCATTAAACATGCTGGCTTTTAAACTATGCATAGTATTTTAAAAGGTACACTCACCAGAGGTCCCTTCTCCACCTGGTGGGTCCGGGAGGCAGCCTTGGGTGGGTTTGGGGGGTACTGGCTCCAGGTCCAGGGTGAGAAACAGTTCCTGGCTGTCGGGAAAACCAGTTTCTCCACTTGTTTGCTGTGAGCTATCTACAACCTCCTCCTCCTCGTCTTCCTCCTCCCCAAAACCTGCTTCTGTGTTGCCTCCATCTCCATTGAAGGAGTCAAATAACACGGCTGGGGTAGTGGTGGCTGAACCCCCTAAAATGGTATACAGCTCATCATAGAAGTGGCATGTTTGGGGCTCTGACCCGGAGCGGCCATTCACCTCTCTGGTTTTCTGGTAGGCTTGCCTCAGCTCCTTAAGTTTCACGCGGCACTGCTTCGGGTCCCTGTTATGGCCTCTGTCCTTCATGCCCTGGGAGATTTTCATGTTTTGGCATTTTGAAAACTGGAAGTAGTTCTGATAGCACTGATTCCTCTCCCCATACATTGATCAGATCCCGTACCTCCCGTTTGGTCCATGCTGGAGTTCTTTTGCGATTCTGGGACTCCATCATGGTCACCTCTGTTGATGAGTTCTGCATGGTCACCTGCAGCTTGCCACACTGGCCAAACAGGAAATTGAAATTCAAAAGTTTGCAGGCCTTTTTCTGTCTACCTGGTCAGTGCATCTGAGTTGAGAGCGCTGTCCAGAGTGATCACAATGAGGCACTCTGGGATAGCTCCCGGAGGCCAATACCATCTAATTGCATCCACAGTACCCCAAATTCGACCCAGCAAAACCGATTTCAGCGCTAATCTCCTTGTCAGGGGTGGAGTAAGGAAACCGATTTTAAGAGCCCTTTAAGTCGGGGGAAAAAAGGGCTTTGTCATGTGGACAGGTGCAGGGTTACATCAATTTAATGCTGCTAAATTCGACCTCAGCGCCTAGTGTAGACGAGGGCTTAGTCTGTGCTTAACCCAGTTTTAAGGGTAATCTACAGTTTTCCAACAGGTTAGCTCCATCAGAAGGATATGACTGAGAGTTCAAGCACTTAGAGGTGGTGCCTTAATGGGATAATAAGAAAATTATTGTCCACAGGATACCAGGCTGGCCTTGAAGCTTCCTTCTGGTCCCCCCACTGCAAGTAATAACCCAAGACTGGCCCAAGGTGGCTGACTTGTGCTCACAGGGCTTGGGCGAAGGGGCTGTTGAACTGCACTGTAGACGTTCCGGCTTGGGCTGCAACTTGAGCTCTGGGACCCTCCCACCTCACATGGTCCTAGGGCTAGGGCTGGGGTGGGGGCTCTAGGACCCTAAACTGCAATAAAGCAGCACGTTAGCCCAAGCCTTGTAAGCCTGAGTCAGTTGGCATGGGCCAGCCACAGGTTTTTAATTGCAATATAAACATACCCCAAGTGAGTCTAGATGAGCGTTCAACTCCCATACAAGGTCAGAGATAGGAGTGTTCTTACCTGGAATTTTTAATAATTCAGATGTAAGCTTCCAGATGTTCCCCATTCACGTTGAAGAGAAGATGATAATGAAAGAACGTGCTCTCCCTGCCACTTTGTTAGGCAGAGATTCATGTAATTCATATGAAACTGAAGGACACAGTTTACTTCCTAGCGGTTAAAGCTGGAGTCACAAGTAGACAGGGTCAACAGGCAGCAACTATTTTCAGCTGAAGGAGGAAGAAATAAATAGTGATTTTTTATTTTGTGAGAGAGCAATGCTGCTCCCGAGTGTGGTAAATCTGAATGCAAAATCATTGAGCCTCCAGCAGAGAGGCTGCAAGAGTTTCTTTCATATTGGGCTGGTAACAGGGAGAGAGCAGGGGATGAAGCCAGGAAGCCTGAAAAAGGGTGGATAATTTTGGATAAGCAACAACACTCCACAACCACTTCTGAGGATAACTGCTTTTGAAATATCATCTTTAATTGTAATTCAAAATGTTTTCTGAGTTAAAATCTATCTAATCCAAATGAATTTTCACAGTGCTCCATTTATATTGCCCATCACCACAAATGCAGTGTGTGTGTTTGTATCCAGCTGTGTACATGATTGGGTGCACCATGGATTGGCCTGCATAGTAGAATCATGAAGTATGATACTATTTATCTTTAGTCTAATTTAGATGGATAAAATTGCAGTAGTATCTTATAGTGAAAAGCAGATAGCATTAAGGAAGCCCAGGCAGTGTATCAAATGCTAATGCATCTTGCTAAAACTCCAAACACCATTTTAACTCTGAACTTAATTTGTTTCTAATGTTCCAATTTTTTAAAATCCAGTTTCTGATGGAAATAGTCTATCCTGATATTTTTTTCTATATTTTCAAAAGATAAGGGTTGCTCTGCTCCCTTATCTGTTAGTGTTTATAACAATCTTGTTGGCCAGGAGCTGACTGAAGGCTCAAAGAGGAAATGGAGAAACTGACTATACATAAAGTTCTGACAAATTCACAAAGTAAACAAACTGAAAAAGTAGAAAAGGAGTACTTGTGGCACCTTAGAGACTAACAAATTTATTTGAGCATAAGCTTTCATGAGCTACAGATCATTTTCATCAGTGGGGTGGAGGAAGAAATAACATGGGGAAATAGTTTTACTTTGTGTAATGACTCATCCACTCCCAGTCTCTATTCAAGCCTAAGTTAATTGTATCCAGTTTGCAAATTAATTCCAATTCAGCAGTCTCTCGCTGGAGTCTGTTTTTGACGTTTTTTTGTTGAAGGATAGCCACCCTCAGTAATCGAGTGACTGGAGAGATTGAAGTGTTCTCCAACTGGTTTTTGAATGTTATAATTCTTAATGTCTGATTTGTGTCCATTTATTCTTTTACGTAAAGACTGTCCAGTTTGACCAATGTACATGGCAGAGGGGCATTGCTGGCACATGATGGCATATATCACATTGGTAGATGCGCAGGTGAACGAGCCTCTGATAGTGTGGCTGATGTGATTAGGCCCTATGATGGTGTCCCCTGAATAGATATGTGGACAGAGGTGGCAACGGGCTTTGTTGCAAGGATAGGTTCCTGGGTTAGTGGTTCTGTTGTGTGGTGTGTGGTTGCTGGTGAGTATTTGCTTCAGGTTGGGGGGCTGTCTGTAAGCAAGGACTGGCCTGTCTCCCAAGATCTGTGAGAGTGATGGGTCGTCCTTCAGGATAGGTTGTAGATCCTTGATGATGCACTGAGAGCTGCGATAGGTACCTGCATGGCTCCACAATATGCCAACATTTTTATGGCTGACTTAGAACAACGCTTCCTCAGCTCTCGTCCCCTAATGCCCCTACTCTACTTGCGCTACATTGATGACATCTTCATCATCTGGACCCATGGAAAAGAAGCCCTTGAGGAATTTCACAAGGATTTCAACAATTTCCATGCCACCATCAACCTCAGCCTGGACCAGTCCACACAAGAGATCCACTTCCTGGACACTACGGTGCTAATAAGCGATGGTCACATAAACACCACCCTATATTGGAAACCTACTGACTGCCATTCCTACCTACATGCCTCTAGTTTTCATCCAGATCACACCACACGATCCATTGTCTATGGCCAAGCTCTACGATATAACCGCATTTGCTCCAACCCCTCAAACAGAGACAAACACCTACAAGATCTCTATCATGCATTCTTACAACTACAATAACCACCTGCTGAAGTGAAGAAACAGATTGACAGAGCCAGAAGAGTACCCAGAAGTCACCTACTATAGGACATGCCCAACAAAGAAAATAACAGAACACCACTAACCATCACCTTCAGCCCCCAACTAAAACCTCTCCAATGCATCATCAAGGATCTACAACCTATCCTGAAGGACGACCCATCACTCTCACAGATCTTGGGAGACAGGCCAGTCCTTGCTTCAAAAAAAAACTTCAAAAACAGATTCCAGCGAGAGACTGCTGAATTGGAATTAATTTGCAAACTGGATACAATTAACTTAGGCTTGAATAGAGACTGGGAGTGGATGAGTCATTACACAAAGTAAAACTATTTCCCCATGTTATTTCTTCCACCCCACCCCCCACTGTTCCTCAGATGTTCTTGTTAACTGCTGGAAATGGCCCACCTTGCTTGTCACCATGAAAGGTTTTCCTTCCCCCCCCCCCCCCCCGCTGGTGATGGCTCATCCTAAGTGATCACTCTCCTTACAGCGTGTATGATAAAACCCATTGTTTCATGTTCTCTGTGTGTGTATATAAATCTCCTCACTGTATTTTCCACCGAATGCATCCGATGAAGTGAGCTGTAGCTCACGAAAGCTTATGCTCAAATAAATTGTTAGTCTCTAAGGTGCCAGAAGTCCTCCTTTTCTTTTTGCGAATACAGACTAACACGGCTGTTACTCTGAAACCTGAAAAAGTAGAGAAACTCTTTCCCTCCCCCCCCCCCAACATGTCGTCTTCAATTTTTAGTGTTACTAGATAACTATAGTAGGCGGTAAACTTTCAAAGAGAAGTTGTGATTATTTTTCAAGCTGCCATTGCAGCTTTGAAATGACGGTAAAGTATATATGAAAAATAAAATGATCCTTTAATCCTTAAAGATTTTATTGTTCATGCTAACTACTCATATCTACTGAATGCACATATTGGGCCCAATTAATCCCTGATATAACTGCACTGAAGTTAGTGGAATTAAGACTGAATTTGCCAAATTACTGCTGGTTCGTCTCTATGAGAACATTGTTTGTTACACACAGAAGAAAGACAGATGTTCAAAATCTAATAAAATCAAAGATGAAGGAAAGAATTTATCAGGATTGTCTTTTTAATGCTTTTCTTTTTGTTGCTTTACAGCCTCCTTCTTTAAACTGCTGCTCTTTTAAATGGATGTCTCTTTAAATCGGTGGAATATCTAGATGTACCTAGCATTGAAATGGTTAAAGCTTGATATCCACCATGTTTCTCTTCCTTGGGTTGGTGAGCAGAACTGGTGAAAGCAAAGGAACATGGTTGATCTGCTCTGGTGGAAAACAGTGGCTTTTGGAGTCATGTGATGTAGTAAAAGAAATACCCCTAGTAATGGGTTGAGCACTGAGGGTGCCTGGTAGCAAACAATGAAGTGGTTCATAAGACAATAAAGAAAAAGGAAGCCGGGGTGAGAATAAAGGAAAGGAAGGGGAATTGAGAGGGCTTATCTTAAGATCTGGGGATTGGAAGCAGAAACCATGCAGTTAAGAGATGGAATAAACTACTCTTACAGAGAAGAGACTTGAATGTTTTGTTCCTATGAGGAAGCTAGCAAAGCCTGATGGGACGCAAGTTACCTTAGGAATAAAGATGCTAGTAATAGCCAAGGTTATGCATGAATTAGGGCAGTGCCTTTTGTAAAGTACTATAGAAACAGTTGCACATAGTGTTTTGAATGCTCTGCACTGGTAATTCTAATTCTAGCAGACTATAATGAAACATTGAATCCCTTGGAGAAATCCTTTAATAAGAATACCCAGAATGCTTCAATGGGAAGTTGAGTGGCTCTGAGTTTGAAGAATGGAAACATAAAGCATAGGAATTGTTAGCAATAAGCTATGAGACATCTCAGTCTTTTTCTTATTCAGACCCCTCAATGACAAACCAATTACCTCTGTATGTTGCTTCCATTTGTGAATACCAGAAATGAGTAATTGAAATTGGAGAGCAATGGCTATAGTGGGACTTGGAAGGTAGATGATTGTCCTATGACCCCTCTTATTGAGAGTAGAGTGGCTAAATGTTTTGAGGACAGTACAGTTCATGACGCATGCCTGTCAGAGAAGAATGTCTGTATGTGTGGGTGTTTTATTTTTTTCTTTTGCAGAGGCAGGATGATGAGGGGAGTACTGCAATTTAATGAGGGGAGTACTAGATTTGCTGGATATGGGAGGAGGGAACTCCAAAAATCATTATGCCCTTGGTGCTAATATTGTTCTGAATATAATTTGGACTGGGACAGAAACTTGTTTCATAGACACTTTTTAACAACATGTGTTTACCTTTTTTGCTTTCCAGGTTATGTTATGCGTCTCCCCTGTGGGTTTTATACAGAGAACAAGAGGAAAGAAATTTCTAGCTCTGGTGAGTTGCACAGCCATTGACTCGTTTCATGCCCGGCCACTGGGGGCTCTGCAGTCTGTCAGCGGCAGTTTCATTGAGAATGTGGATTTACCTGACATAAGGTCCAATTGGTTTGTTTCTATGTTTACAGGAATTTTTCTTAATACTGCATTACTTAAAATGATTTCAGACTAGCTGTTCAATGTTATACAGTAAAAGAGCTTTAAACAAATGCTGATTTGCTAATGGGCCTTGTTTTTACTAAAGATAAGGCAGCTCAGTGATACAAAGCAACTTGTGGGGGGCTATTTCCAGGTTTACAGGATTTTCTTTTAGATTCTTTCAATTTGTATACATCTGTTTAGCCTTTATGAAAGGTGCCAGACTGATAGCTGTGGAGAATGAAAACTAACCCACAGATTATGTACAGCATGGAAAGTAGAGAGCAAGTTTCCACATGCTGTCCCACAAATGTGCCAAAACAGGCCAGTCTTGCCAACTCTTAAGACTTTATCATGAGTTTCTCAATATTTAGTGTTTTCCTTAAAGCCCCAGATCCTAGAATCAAGAGACTGTATAAGAATCTCATACAACTTTTCCTTTATTTAAAATAAAAGTTTGTAGCCCTTATAGTTGCAAAAAAACCTTTGAAAACATGATTGGGTTAACCATAAAGATTCAGAAAACAGATGATAAATATAAAGAAATCAACACATATCATTTTGTTTAAAAAATCTCATGATTTCTAAGCAATCTCATGATTTGTGGTGGGATGACTCATGATTTTTGAATGCCTGCAGTTGCAAATACTGCAATTCTATTTGAGAGCATACACAGATGCTCTTCCTACACACTACACGTCGGGGAATCCAGCTTCTACCCCTAGTACCAGAGATCTGTGGATATGGCTCTTTCCCCACTCTGAATCCCAGATCTTAGGGTCCACCCTCTTCCCATGCAGCCCAAATGCGTAGTTCAGAATCCATGCCCATTCTGTGCACTGCCTCTCTGTTCAGATTGCTAGTGAGTGTGCCAGTTATGACGGTGGTTTCTGAGGTCCAAAAGGAACTGGAAGGTTTACAGTATTTGAAATTTGATAATGATCATTTGTTTTAGTCCATTCTGTACCAGCTTCCCGCCAGGAGTTGTCCAAAAGTGTAAAGAGACAATATTACAAATAGTTTTCTCCTCTCCCTTACAGCACTCTGCTCCCCTTGATTCAAACCAGTCAAAAGGTACCTTATGATATTTTCTTTTTGCATGTTATAGCAGGGGCTGAGGACGGAGTTGTGACTAAGAATGGACCCCTAGATGCAGTATTAGGGACTATGCCCCCACCTAGATTCTATCTGGGAAGCTCAGCCCTTAAAGTGCACAGTCCCCAATACACTACACTAGCTGCCAGGAGGAAGATTAGAAGACCCGCTAGGCTGTTCGCAAATTTTGTCGAAAGGGAAAGAACCTTCCCAGAGCTTGAAAAAGGTGATAATGTGAGCCTCTGGCATTCCAGGAAATCCAACATGTGTGTCTCGGGGGTGAAGGATGGGGCATAGAATGGGCTGCTTATGGTCAGGGGTTCCCCATATAACACACCTACAGCCATCCCGTTGAAGCTGTGAGCCTGTTCAGCTTCCTGTTTCTCCCAGTGAGGCCAGAAAGCCCAGTGGAGCAAAGATGCAAGTTCCTCACACCACAATGCCAGCATGTACGCCTCCCTTCCATTGTAAGTAGTAGCATAAGTCCTGCCTGAACTGGGGACGAAGGGAAGGGGATGGAAGGTGAGGGGAGCACTGCATAAATGAGGAGAGAGAGAATTCTGGCCCCTAGCCCCTGCTGCCCAGTCCCATCAGATCCTCACCCCAACCAGTGAGTTGAACATTATATAAAGGACACTTTCTTTGTGTTTAGGTGGCTGAGAGGTAATAGAAGTAATTTTTTCTCTGAGTCAGTCTGAAATGAATGTTTAATCCCAGAGAGGTCAAGTTTTGTGAAGCCAAAAATTTGCATTCATTGTAAAATGATGAGCTGATTTTAAGGGAAGACTCACTTCAGTAAAAACAACTCACACACCTTTTTTTATTGCAACTGAGGTGAAATTCCTCATTAAAAATTGGCAAAATGATACCGCAGTTGGATTTCATGGGGCGGATTCATCCATGGTCTGATGCTGGCAGAAGCCAGTGCATTTCGGGCTGGATTCATTTTACAAATATCACCTAAAATATCAATTTTTGTTGTTGCTGTGATTATTCTCAAAAAAGGAATGGGCATTTCCACACATCAAGACAGCAGCCACAAGCAAATTGTGATCCCCATAAACCCATATGTATTATCTGTGAAGTAGGCAGACTCTATTGCAATATAAAAAATAGACACAAAATCGTTAATGTCATACCTAAATTTACCATAATAAATAGAATCATTTGTTTTAAATCTAGACTGTGAAATTTGTAAGTAGCAGTTTTCTTCTTTTAATAAATAATCACTGTACCATCCTAAGGGAGAATTTTCTGATTCCACATAATCCACATTTATCAATAGTGGTAATATTGTAAAAATAGAGCAGTTATACTTAAATGACAGAGCTAAATATTATGACACTAATATGAAACAAACTGTATTGTTACTCAAGAATTATTTGCTTCATAAAAGCTACCTTTCCAGGTTGTGGAACCTAGCAGGGTCTTTTTGTCAACGAGCTACCATTTTCAGTTAAATTAAGTAATCTTATGCATACTTTGGACTTCATATTTCTGTATTTAGAGAGCGACTGCATATAGGTATACATTTTTATATATATTCCTGCACAAAAAAAAGTTTAATTTAGAGTTAAGATTGTGAAACTGCTTATTACATCAATAGAAACCACAAAAAGCAAGAAAATAAGCAGTTAAGACATTCAACAACCCATCTACACACTCATCGGTTTCCTTTCTCACACTCAGCTATCTCCCTTCTACCACCCTGCATCTATATATCTCCACTTTCAACGCGAGGAACCAGCAGGCACTCTTGAACTTTGGCCACGTTTGTTATAGGCAGAGCTGGTAGCATTATCTATTCTTCCGGTTGCCCGAGTTTACTGACTCATTTGTTGCAAAAGCTACAAGTTGTATCATGAATGAGGCAGGGAATTTCAGGAAGAGAAAAGATATATATTCTCATAGATAAGGCAGTTGAATGGAAAATTGGATTCATCCCTGCCTCTGCCACAAAGTTCCTATGTGATGCTGGGCATGTCACTTGAGCCAGGCTTTTCACCAATGGTTGCTAACTGTGTTCTCCCTTTTCTGGGTGCCTGATTTCAGATCCTGGGGTCTGATTTGCAGAAATGTTGACCACCCACAGTTGCAACTGAAGTAAATGAGAGCTGTGCTTTGACTGTATAAAATGCTACATAATGCTAAGTACTGTGCAACCTAAAATCCTAAATGTGTCAAATTGGGCACCCAAAATTAATGGATATTTTTGACCTTAATCTCTTTGTGCCTTGGTTCTCCATCTGCAAAATGGGGATAATACTGTACTCTCACCTCACAGGATTGTTGTGAAAATAAATTCATTAATGTTTGTGAAGCATTTAGATACCATAGTGAGGAGCACCATAGAAAAACCTAGGAGGAAATTAATAATTCTGTCTTCAGAGCAGGGTTTGGATAGTGTGCAGTAATAAGTTCTAGGGTCACATTCTATACAATGAGGATAAAACAAAATAGCAAACAGCTGCTTATTAAGTGAGCACCATTTATTCTTTTCACTAAATGAGGTAAAGGTCCTGAGATTTTTGGTGGAAAGTTTCAGATAAAATGGTTCAGCTGTTTCTGAAAATGAGTTTGGGGGGTGGGGGCGGAAATTCTTTCAACTCTCTTGTTGAGAAGCTGTTGTACATTATGCTTTGGAGCAAGAGTTTGAAATCTGGCAGGAGTCGGTGCCTTTTGGCGTACCTGTGAAAATCCCACCCATATTTGGCAGAATGATAAGGCTCCAAAAAACAGCAGTTTGCACATACTGCGTAGAGACTTGTTAAAGTCCAGCAGCTAAATTCTCTGAAGATTCTATCTGCACTGAGTGTGCTCCAGACTTCTACAGCTCCTTTGGAGCTGCCAATTGGACTGTGCAAGCACCAGCCTTACAGAGCAGCTAAGCCTGCTCCATCCCGTCCTATGGGGACTGAGAAGGACTTTTCCTGCAATTGCTCCTGCTAGCAGCTGGAGGCTGAACACAGGCTCTCTCCTGTACTATCAGTGTTCTCCTTGTTGATGCCCCAGCAGCACAGAGGAGAAAGAAAGAGCCAGACTGAAATGCAGAGTGGTGAGGAAGCGGTGATGGTGGGAGAATGGGGAAAGAGATGCGGGGACAGGAGTTAGGAGCAGGAGCTGAGAGGGGGACTTGGGCAGGAGCTGAGTGTGATAAGATGGGTGGGGAAAACCAGGAGCTGTGGAGAGGAGCAAGTAGGAGCAGAGGTGGGGGGGGGAACGTGGACAGGAGCTGGAAAGTGAGGATAGGAGCAGGAGGTGGAAAATAGCCCTGAGAGGAAGAGGTCAGAGCTGTGGAGGTGAGTTATAGAAACATGAGTGGGCTGGGAGGAATGGGACAGTAGAACTCCTAGAAAGCATTCCCCTCCAGACCCTCGAATTGAATCCAGGAGCCCTGAATCTCAGCATTCATTTGCTGTCTAGAAAATAGTTATGAAACCCACTGACAATATATGTGTCCATCTGCTTTAGTGGCAGGTAGCCATCTATTGCTACCAGTTACTCTGTACTGTGCTGCATATCTAGAGATCCCAGCCCTGCTGATGGCACGTGAGGGGCTCGGTATAGTTCCACATGAGGCAACCTTTGATTATTCAGTTTTTTAAAACCTTGGAAAATTACTTTTAAAAAAACTATGTTAAAAGAACATTAAGGTTGCAAAATCAGCCTAAGGTGGAAAATGCCAGATTTAAAGTTGCCTGTGCAACTTTTATAGGGATCCCTTGTGCATATGCATTATAATATAGTCTTCAATTACATGATCACATACTATTTTTTCCACAGAACTCCTGACTTTTTTTTCTTCACTCCCCCTATTGGTGTTGTCTGTAGGACCTTCAGTTGTTGTGGAAGTTGGAATGTGTATAAGAATGAGGCAAGGAATTGCAAGAAGAGGAAGGAGGATTCCATGGTTAAGGCAGTTGAATGCTGCCCTGGAGGACTGGTTTCTACCCCTGCCTCTACCACAGAGTTCTGACGTGAATTTAGGTAAGTCACATAAAGCAAAAATTTCAAAAGTGGCCACTGTGTATTAGAGCTGGTCCAATTTTTTCTTCCAATGGAAATTTTCAAGTTTGCAGCTGAAAACCAAAGGATTTTTGGCAAAATATTTAGATGGAAAAAACAAAAATTTTCCCTGGGAAGCAGATACTTTTTGCAAAAAGAATTGGTTAGACAAAAAACAATTCCCCATTGAAAAGCAGTTCAGATGGAAAAGTTTTGACCAGTTCTTCTTGTGTATTGCTCGTTTTTTGGGTTCCATTCTTGAGACCTCTCAGGTCTGATTTTCAGAAGTGCTGAGAACTCACAATTGCAACTGAGGTCAATGGGAGCACTGCACCGAATATATAAAGTGCTACAAAATGCTCAGCACTCAGAAAAATCAGGCTGTCGGCTTCTCAGATTGGACACTTAAAACCAGTTGAAACTTTTGACAGTTTTAGCTTTAACCATTGGGTCTCAGTTCACCATGTGTAAAATGGGAATAATAATACCCTGTCACCTCACAGAAATGCTGTGAAGATCAATTCAAAAATAATTATAAAGAACTAAGTTACTAAGATCATAGCATCTCAATAATTCTGTATTTAGTGCAGGGTTTTGGTGCTATGCAGTAAATTATCATAGAACAGTAGGTCTGGAAGGGGTCGTGAAGTCAAGCCAAGCCCCCTGTGCTGTGCCAGGACCAAGTCAACCTAGATCATCCCTGACAGGTATTTGTCCAACCTGTTTTTAAAATTCTCCAATAATGGGGATTTCACAACCTCCCTTGGAACCTGTTCCAGAGGTTAATTACACTTATAGCTAGAAAGTTTTTTTTCTGATGTCTAGTCTTGCTGCAAATTAAGCCTGTAGCCCATTACTTCTTGTCCTGCCTTCAGTGGACATGGAGAACAATTGATCGCAGTCCTCCTTGTAACAGCCCTTAACTGATTTGAAGACAGTCCCCCTTGTTTTTTTTTTTTTTCCTATTCTGTTTTTTCTCAAGACAAAGCATGCTCGGGTTTTTTTCACCTTTCCTCATAGGTCATGTTTTCATAGAATCATAGAATATCAGGGTTGGAAGGGACCTCAGGAGGTCATCTAGTCCAACCCCCTGCTCAAAGCAGGACCAATCCCCAACTAAATCATCCCAACCAGGGCTTTGTCAAGCCTGACCTTAAAAACTTTTAAGGAAAGAGATTCCACCACCTCCCTAGGTAATGCATTCCAGTGTTTCACCACCCTCCTAGTAAAAAATTTTTTTCTTAATATCCAACCTAAACCTCCCCCACTGCAACTTGAGACCATTACTCCTCATTCTGTCATCTGCTACCACTGAGAACAGTCTAGATCCATCCTCTTTGGAACCCCCTTTCAGGTAGTTGAAAGCAGCTATCAAATCCCCCCTCAAATCCCCCCTTTTCTTCTGCAGACTAAACAATCCCAGTTCCCTCAGCCTCTCCTCATAAACCTTGTGTTCCAGTCCCCTAATCATTTTTGTTGCCCTCCACTGTACGTTTTCCAATTTTTCCACATCCTTCTTGTAGTGTGGGGCCCAAAACTGGACACAGTATTCCAGATGAGGCCTCACCAATGTCGAATAGAAGGGAATGATCACGTCCCTCGATCTGCTGGCAATGCCCCTACTTATACATCCCAAAATGCCATTAGCCTTCTTGGCAACAATGGCACACTGTTGACTCATATCCAGCTTCTCATCCACTGTAACCCCTAGGTCCTTTTCTGCAGAACTGCTGCCTAGCCATTCGGTCCCTAGTCTGTAGCGGTGCATGGGATTCTTCCGTCCTAAGTGCAGGACTCTGCACTTGTCCTTGTTGAACCGCATCAGATTTCTTTTGGTCTTCGTCTGCTTTTCTGAGGTCCGTATTCTGCTGCTCTCCTTTCTTCCCTGTGTCAGGATCCTGAACTCGACCATCTCATGGTCACTGCCTCCCAGGTTCCCATCCACTTTTACTTCCCCTACTAATTCTTCCCGGTTTATGAGCAGCAGGTCAAGAAGAGCTCTGCTCCTAGTTGGTTCCTCCAGCACTTGCACCAGGAAATTGTCCCCAGCACTTTCCAAAAACTTCCTGAATTCTCTGTGCACTGCTGTATTGCTCTCCCAGCAGATATCAGGGTGATTGAAGTCTCCCATGAGAACTAGGGCCTGCGATCTAGTAATTTCCATGAGTTGCTGGAAGAAAGCCTCGTCCACCTTATCCCCCGATCTGGTGGTCTATAGCAGACTCCCACCACGACATCACTCTTGTTGCTCACACTTCTAAAAACTTAATCCAGAGACTCTGTTTTTCTTTTCTGCAGTTTCATACCGGAGCTCTGAGCAGTCATACTGCTCCCTTACATACAATGTAACTCCCCCACCTTTTCTGCCCTGCCTGTCCTTCCTGAACAGTTTATATCCATCCATGACAGTACTCCAGTGATGCAAGTTATCCCACCAAGTCTCTGTTATTCCAATCACATCATAATTCCTTGACTGTGCCAGGACGTCCAGTTCTCCCTGCTTGTTTCCCAGGCTATTGCATTTGTGTAGAGGCACTTGAGATAACTCGCTGATCGTTCCTCTTTCTCAGTATGAGGCAGGAGCTCTCCCCTCTCGCGCGCTCCTGCTCGTGCTTCCTCCTGGTATCCCATTTCCCCACTTACCTCAGGGCTTTGGTCTCCTTCCCCCGGTGAATCTAGTTTAAAGCACTCCTCACTAGGTTAGCCAGCCTGCTTGCGAAGATGCTCTTCCCTCTCTTCGTTAGGTGGAGCCCATCTCTGCCTAGCACTCCTCCTTCTTGGAACTCCATCCCATGGTCAAAGAATCCAAAGCCTTATCTCCGACACCACCTGCATAGCCATTCGTTGACTTCCATGATTTGACGGTCTCTACTCAGGCCTTTTCCTTCCACTGGGAGGGTGGATGAGAACACCACTTGCACCTCAAACTCCTTTATCCTTCTTCCCAGAGCCATGTAGTCTGCAGTGATTCACTCAAGGTCATTCATGGCTGTATCATTGGTGCCCACATGGAGAAGCAGGAAGGGGTAGCGATCCGAGGGCTTGATGAGTCTCGGCAGCCTCTCCGTCACATCGTGAATCCTAGCTCCTGGCAAGCAGCAGATGCCTCGGTTTTCCCAGTGGGGGCGGCAGATAGATGACTGAGGAGAGAATCCCCGACCACCACCACCCGCCTCCTTCTCTTGGGAACGGTGGTCGTGGAATCCCCAATCCTAGGACATCTCATGCCTTCCAATCGGTAGAGTTTCCTTCTGTTCCCCTCCCTCAGATGTATCATCTAGTCCACTCTCCGCATTAGTACCTGTGGAGAGAACATGAAAACTGTTACTTACGTGTATCTGTGTTGCTGGTACATGGACGCTCCCCTTTCTTCTGGAGGTCACATGCTGCCAAATTTCTTCACCATCCTCCTGTCCCTGCAGTGCAGCCTGCTCTGAATCTTCAGAACATTGTGTCCATAGAAGCATATCCTGACGTCTGTCCAGGAATTCTTCAGTTTCTCTTATGCAACGCAGGGTTGATACCTGTTGCTCCAGACCTTGAACTTTCTCTTCCAATATGGAGACCAGCTTGCACTTTGTACAGACAAAGTTGCTTCTGTCCTGTGGAAGGAAGACAAACATGGCACCTCCAGTGCAGGTCAAAACAGCTGAACACTCCCTATCCATATTACCTTCCTTCTACGAGCTTCCTCAGGAGTTGTAGTAACTACTCAGAGAAGCTGGCAAGATGTAAGCTGCAGTGGGCTCTCCCCAGATGAACTCCCAGGCAAACTCCCTCTCTTAGCCTCTCTGCTGTTCGCTGCTCAGCTGGTTTGCAGCTGACTGGCTTTTTATAACAGTCAGGCCCACTCAAGGCTCACCTGGAACAAAGCACTCCCAATTCACACTTTTCAAACAACCAATCAAGCACACGGTCAAACTGTCCCCACAACAGACACTCAGATACTTACCAACACAGCCTCCTTAATGCGGCCCTTAGCATACCTCCTCTCAGGCAGATCCCAGGCAAACTCCCTCTGTTAGCCTCTCTGCTGTTCGCTGCTAAACCTTTGATCATTTTTGTTGTTGTTCTCTGACCTCTCTCCAATTTGTCCACATCTTTCCTAAAGTGTGACACCCAGAATTGTACCCACTACTCCAGATGAGGCCTCACCAGTGCTGCGTAAAGCAAGACAATTACATACCCTGTCTTATATCCAACATTCCTGTTAATAAATTTCCAAATATTAGCCTTTTTTGCAATTGCATCACATTGGCTCATATTCAATTACTGATCCACTGTAACCCCTCAGATCCTTTTCAGCAGTACTACCTTGTAGCCAGTTATTCCCCATTTTGCAATTGTAATTGATTTTTCTTTCCTAAGTGTATGAGGCCACACACATAATGAGGATAAAAAGGAATGCTGAATATTCAGTGGGCACTGTCCACCCTGTGCACTGAGGCAGGTGCCCTGTGGAAAAAATAGTTTGTGATCATGTAATTTAAGATTGTTTCATAATACATGTGCGTGGCGGGGAGCGGGGGGCTGACTTAAGGTTGTATGGGCAACCTTAATTGTGGCATTTCCTATTGTTTGAGTGTTTGAGTGAAATCTTAACATTCTTTAATGTGTTTTTATGTACTATAAATAAATATGCATGTATGTGCAGATGTGTGTGTAATAGGACTATGTACGTATCTTAAAAATATTTTAAGTTTGAGTCATAATTTGCATCTGGATTTTGAACATACCAAAGTTCCAGAATGTTGAGCTCTGTGATTCTGGTTCAGTCATTATAGAAATAGGGAAACTACAAAGTTTTCAGACTCATGTGGAATGTTTTCCTGCTTTCTGAGACAGCCTGCACATGCTATTATGATTTAGCCACCAAAAATGCTGCTTATAATTAGCACTATGAGCATCTTGCCGATTGTGCCACTTACGGAATAGTGCTACTAGAGGCTAAATTTCACTGCCCCTACTAGAGTGATTTTTTTTAACTGAAAATAGAGTAACACGTACAAAATGCAAACTCCACTAGGTAAAATAACAGTTAGTGTGAATGGCAGTCTGACAGAAAGGAGAGACAATTTCTGATCTTCTATAGTCCACTCCAGATCAGCTGCTGCTAAACCTATCAGACTATATTTTTACTGCTTTCTTGTCTCCTTTCTGTACCTGGGAACTGACCATGCCAACTCTCCAGTGCCTTCTTTGTGTCTCAGAATAACCTGTCACTCTGGTACTGCTCTAGGATCACATATAATTATTTACCCAGCCACAGTACCCCTGTCACCACCTCTATAGCTCAAACACCCCCTGTGCAAACTTATCTTCTGATGCTTCATTGGCACTTCAGTGTCCAGGACTTTAAAAACAAACATCTTTTAAAATCCATGCATGATATGCCTACCTGCTATGCTTAATGTCAGAATCCAGCATTAGCATTTGAAATACCATAACAATTTCCTCTTTCACCTTTTGCTCAAAATTAGTTTTAATCACAAAGGTTTTCTATTGTAGCAAAGTTCAACCCTCCCGCCCCCCATCCCTCTCAGTTCTTAGAATTCCTGATCTTTGGTCCTGCTTTAAATTGATTCTGTACATTCATGAACATGATACAAACTTGTTGGTTTTTATAAAGGTTGCCCATGATGGCATCTCCTGTTACTCTGTGCTGCTTTGGCCTTTTTATAACAATATCCCTTTTAGAGCTTCTGTGACCTTCTCTACTGCACTTCTTGGTCTCTGTATTTTTCCCTGCAACTAAATCATCCAATAATTGCAGTTGTAAAACTAAAATATCCTAAACACATTTTCTCCTGTTTTTCTGGGGTTTATTTATCATGTATCTCAAAAAACAGAACTTTCAATAAATAAATATAAAGCAGAACATTTTGTAGATGATGCGAATTACATCTTTTTGTCAAAATCTTGTGATATCAGTCAAATCTATTAAGCACAACTTAGTAACACCCTGAATAAGACAGCATACATCTCATAATTCTAAGGCTATTACAAGCAAATTGCGATTACTATTATATGGGAAATGTTTGATGTGTGTTTGTATAGTGTCCTCTTTCTGTTTCTTGTACGGCTTGGTGGGTTTCGTTATAATAAAAGCTAGATTTAAGGTTGCAATGTTATTGATACAACAGGATACAGTTCCAGAACACCTTTTAAAAAAAAAAAAAATTCAAAAGTGAGGTGGGTGGGTCTGTTCATGACAGAAGAGAAATGAGGGGCAAAGTCTGCCTTTTCCAGGTGAACTCTAAGTTAGAAATGTGAATCAAAATGTTTCATATAGTGTCTGTACAGCAGCATGTGGAGAAGATATTCTCTCAGTAATACCAGGAGAAGCAATGTCACCTTTGTCCGACTTGTCCTCCTCCGTCCCTCCATGAACGCAAGTCGACACAACACAATGTCCAGCCCAGTAGCTAAAGCACAGGATTGTGAATCAGGAGAGCCGAGTTTTATTATTGACTCTGTTGTTTACTCACTGTTGTCGTGATCCTGTGCCCACTGAAGGCAAAGGCAAAAATCTCTTTGAATGCAATGGGATCTGGACTTGTGTGACCTTGTGCAAATAACATATACCTCTGTGAAATGGGTATAGTATCTACATAAGAGGGCTCTTGAGACTTAATTCATTAGCCTCTGTAAAATGCTTTGAGATCATCAGATGGAAGACACCATATAAGTGTCTATTATTATTAGAACTAGTCATATTAAATCTGAACTGAAAGATATTTTATGTAGCTGCATCAGTAGTTGCTTAGAGACAGCCCCAGCTCTTTGAAATCTGATGCTGTTGGCCAGGAATTTTGTACACATAACGAGAGGTACTTGACTGATGCCTCTTTTTGTCTAATAGAATAGTCTATCTGTATTATCAAAATAACTGTTTGCACTATTGAAATGACATTAGAAATCACTGCTATTATGTCCTGCAAAATCTCATAATTTGCCCATTCCAGCAGCTGTTTGCTTGAAGGCATGAAAGAGGCAGGAGGGGAGGGGAATAGTGAGTAGGAAAGGAGAGAAAAGGCAAGAGGAGGATGGAGGAAAACAGGATGAGAGGAGAACCCAAAAGAAGAGATGGGAACTAGGAAGATGAGAGGTTTATTTTTTCCTAATTAAAAGTTGGATTTCTTGTATTTATGGGGGGAAAAAGCAACACAGAAAAACAAGGCTATAATGCCATCTTGGGGTTTCTAGTGACATCTCAATCCATTCGAGCTCTGCTCTTGTGGTTTATGATGTCAACAGAAACCCCTTAATGCCATTGAAGTTCACAGTTGTCTCTCATTGATTCTGTATTATTTCAATAGTAGAAAAATAATACCTTTATTTTCATAGTGAAAGTAACTCCCACTGTGACCAAACTGTACATATACTTCCTGAATATGATCTCTCTCTCTCTCTCTCTCTTTTTTCACCAAACCTCTATGAAACATAACTTTGCATTAAAATCACACACATTCTTCTTTAGATTCTACTATGCAAGAATGTCTATCAGATGTTCTGTACAAATTCTTTATTATTCCAGGAGATGTAGACTGTTCTGCCCAGATATCTCATTGTAGTTATTAGTCTACACTCATTAATACAAAAAACCTGGCTGTTGATCCTTCTAGGTCTTGTAGGCATTTTGTTTTACAACATTTTATAGACAGGATGATTAAACAGGAATAAAACCTATTCTCTGACTGACTTGACAGGATCAGAGAGAGAGAGAATAGCAGCGTTTAAATGCAGATGCATAGGGAATACACTCAACTTCAAATGATGGGCCCACCACTGTGCGTCCCATTGGAGGTACAGAGTACGCTCGACACCTGCTGAAGTTGGTCAGAGTTGAATGTGCCCATCACCTCCCAGAAGGCACATAGCACTTTTGCAGGACTGGGCCCTAAACAGTGAGGGCAGGGAGAAAATAATGACATTGTACTATACTGTACATAAGCATGATTCATAACAACTCCATGTGTCAAAGGTGTGGTGTAAATTCAATGGTAATGATGGCGGGGTAAAACATCATCCATTGCCTTGAGAAAATTGAAATATTATACCAAGTAAAATGTTTATACACACACGTACACAAAATTATAAACTAATTAAGCAGTTTGATAATTAACCCTATATTTTCAGCAAAATTAGAGTTTAATCTTTAAATAGTAAGCTACAGCAAGGTATTTTATAAAGGGATATATATAATAGTAACTGAGGCATAATATTTTTCTGATTAGGGTAAATCATTTTGTGGCTCTTACAATTTAGCCTTACTTGGAATTAGGGTTAATTCAATGTATGTCCCCATTAACTTGATGACCTATCATTTGCCTTCACTTATCCTTGATGCTTACAACCCAAAACTTCTTGCACTGAATGGGAGTTTTGGATGTGCAAACACTTCAGAATCTCACCATGAACTCTTATCAAAACCACTGGAAGCTGTGGGTCAGTATTTCGCACACTTGAGCCCAAGTACATGTTCATTTTGCCTCAGTCACATGATAACTGGGAAAAAACCAAATGTGCTTGCAGAATTTAAAGCCATTCTGCATTTTTGTTTTCTATTTTTTAATTGTTACTTGAACTTACCAATCAAAACTTCACTGAAACTGTGAAGAGTTAGACTAGGATACACTTGACCTGGAGTAAAGTATCAGGAGTTTTTAAACATTTAACTTATAGTGTATATTAGTATATTAGTATGAAACTAAGTTGAGCAGAACCCATTAATGTCACAGTGATCAGTTACCAATGGAAATAAATAATTCATGATGAAGGGAATTAGTCTAATTAGCAGGCAGTTTGAGTCCTTTGATAAAACCCAGCTCTAATTCCGTGAAGGGCAGGAAGTGCTGTCATCAGTCAGCCCTGAAAAGATTAGCATCTATTATGAATGAGGTTAGACACCCTAGTGAAGTCATGTGTGTCCTGGAGACAAACTTAATATGTTCCAGGATGGGACACAGTTTGTCTCACAACACATCATGATTCCTACTGGGCTATTGTATGTAATAACAAGCAAAGATCAGTGCTCCTTCCTATCATTCTCTCCCTGTCCATCATTCTGACAACTGTGCAAATACGTTTTCCATGCAAAGCAGGGAATGTGCCCTGAATACTTGTAAAATTGCACAAAATGTCAAAAAAAAGTGTCATCTTTTTCAGCAACTAAAAACCAATCAACCAACCAGAATATCAGTGAGGAACTCGTGGATTTTAAAGTACTGCTGGCAACTGTATGTGAAGTGTAGTATATATTGTTTGAGTATATTCAAATGCCATTTGAACAACTGTTATTTGTGAATATATCTTTACATACACATGACACTGAAGTTTTGAGATCAGCTGCAATACTATGAGCTTGTAGAATTATACAGGTAACTAGCAGTAAGGGCTTAGAAAACAGGTTGTCTAAAATACAAAAAATAAAGCCTACTGGAAAGAGAATGATGTATTTTTAGAGCAAGCGATGGCTTAGACCTTAGAGGATTTAGTTTAGAAGTTTTAACTGAACTAGCTCATCCAAGGAGGCTGGCTGGGAGCTGTGCAAGCCTCATGCTTTTTGTAGCCTACATGCTGATGCAACATCAGCTGTGTTTCCATTTTTACTTTTGAGCCTTTTGAAATTATATGTTTCCGTTTTGCAATTTGATGCACTAATGAAGAAACTACATTTGTTCGTTATTGTATTGCCTGTTTTTATTGTAGGAAATTAATTGCTCCATTTTATGTTGTTAGGGTGGGGGAGAAAACAATTTTGCAGTGTTTTATTATTTGCTGTAATAATCAACATACTACTAATGCAATGGAAGCCTTAGAAGTAGGATATATTATTTTCAGATGCCTGATCAGCACTTAATATGCTGACACTTGTGACCTGAGGAGTGCTGGTATTCAAAAGTGCATTGAAAAAAGGTAACAATAAGTTACTAATAATATCCCTGATGATCTTAAGTTGATTTATAATATAGAAATGAAGTGGAAAAGAATAAGCGTAGTCAACACAAGAAGTGATTTTCATAGAAACAGAACAATATACTGCTCCAGAATTGTAATTCAGCTGTCCAAATACTAAGTAACAATTGAGCACTGATATCACAAAAAGTGCCAGATTCAAGTGCTGCAGTAGCTTCAAGTAGATGCCTAAATTAGATTTTTGAAAAATAATGAACTTTCACTCAGTGTTTATTACTGGGAGTTGTGCATTAAAAGAAGGACCGAATTAAAGGTAAAGTGTGCCTTGATTTGTGCCCAAAGCAGCCCCTACTATAAGTCAGGACAGAATATAGCTAATAGATTTAAAATACTTACACATGTTTATGATTTGACTGTACCTTCATTTATTCAGAGTGCCTCAGCTCCTCTCTTGGAAATGATACAATTCACCAGCAAAGAAGCATGCCAACTAGTAGGTGGGATTGAGCCATTAATCCCATTAGAACATGTATCTTATTACATATGTACACACTAAACTGCCACATTTTTTAGTTAGGTATATAGCTTTGTTGCTATGCATGGTGCTTATAGAGAAGGAAGAAAATAAATTCCCGGCTCTGAAGACCTTGCAGTTTTAGGGTATGTTTACACTGTTAAAAAAAAAAAAAAAAAAAAGGTGTGTTCTTTACTTGGGTTAAATCAGCAGTGAAGACACAGCAACTATGTTTTTAACTCGAGTGAACAGCTAGAGTTCAACCCCAAGTTCCCATCGTGGCTTTATGGCTCCATTGTCCTTGTGAACTGCTCCAGATCCCAAGAGTACAACAATGTGGTACTGCAGCGAAAGACACAACGTCTACATTTGTCTTTAAATTTGTATAATTTATTATGAAGCTTGCTCATCTTATGGAGGAAGATATAAGTGTCTCGGGTGAGTCAGTTTTTATTAACTATTAATCATTCAGTATTATTTGTCTGTTCTTGCTGTGTTATCCGTGGGGCTGCTCGTCGTATATCTCCAGGTGAGTGACATCTTTCATAAACAGGAGACTGTTTAGATCTTCTTTTGAACAACAAAGCAAATCCTAAAAAGGTCTCGAGCAAATATATGACACATTCCTGAAATAACCACCCCCATTCATATATTTGAGTCATTATATTTACATATGCTATTAATCATATTTTTACAGAATAACAGTGTTGACTAGCGTCCCAGCTAAAACGGGACAGGTATCAGGTGAATTGAGCATTTCGGGTGAATTGAGCATTTTGTTGGACCCCAAATAAAATATTTCATTAGGATTTTGAGAATGTTATTAAACAGCTTTTAATTTTTTTTTTATTAAAATTGAAGGAGCGGAAGGGTCCCAGAGCTCCAGCTCCAGCCTGAACCTGAACATCCACAATGCAATTAAACAGCACCACAGCCTGCGCCCCGGGAGCCTGAGTCAGCTGGAATGAGCCAGCCACGGGTGTCTAATTGCAGCGTAGACACACCCATAGCAGTGTTGGACTTTGTTGTTCCTTTTACTTCAAGCTCTCTAGTTTCTATTCCCTTTCTCACTCTGAATATCTCTTTGATATGGCTGTGAAGTCCCTCTTCCCAAGTGCCATTCCTATATCTATCTATATCTGTTATGATGCAGCTTCCTTATTTTACCTAGTTCAGATGCCATGGTAGCCAGAGGTTTTCCCTGAAAATGTATTAAAGATTAGAATTGGGCATACACTGAGATACTATTATTATTTGTTATTTTTATATTGCTTCGAAATGTGCTTAGGGGCTTAACGGATTCACATATGTAGGAAAGGCCTACCTTGAGGAATTAGTGATCCAATTTTAGAAGGGGTGACAGAGTAGTGGGGAAAGGTAGGACAAGGGTTAAAATAATATGCATTGATCCAGTTTTGGCTTATGCATATATTGAGGTTCTGTAGCAAATCGTTAAGTTTTTAGTTGTACTTCTTGTAAGTAGTACAGCAGAAATAAATTAAGGGACTGAGGTAAGTGAGCTGATGAACTCTGATATAGAAGGGTGTTCCAAGCCTAGGAGCAGTGTTGTAAAGGACATGCAGACAGGGGTGAGACGGACAAGAAGAAAAGGCTGTCATCAGTGGAGGAGGGAAGAGGCATTCAGTAGGAGATGAAGTCAGAGATGTGTGCTGGGGAAGAAGTTTGAACTGGATATGCAGGGCAGTGAGGAGGCAGTGGAGGGATTCAAAGGTGCAAACTCATGGTTGTGAATCAATGTCTAGTAGTAATAGTTTCAGCAGTAGGAGGTGAAGAGCGCCAACAGCTGCCATAGTTCTAACCAGTGGTCAGTATCTGCAGGAGGGCCAAGAACTGTAGGTGTCCGTATGCTCCCTTGTCTGCTAGTGGGAAAGCATCTCATCACTGGGTTTGCAGGTGAAACACCGATCAGCCCTCTGCTCATGTGTCTGAATCCCGAGGAAGTAGTGTGTTCCTCACAGGAGTATTTCCCATCAGCTGAGCACAATGAGAAGCACTGAATAAATGGGTCAAGTGGGTGTGGGGACAGGAGGAGCCAGTGCACCCTCCACCATACAGTAGGATGAGACACAACACACTTACTTCATCATCTACAACACATCCGTGTTGGAGTGTAAGGAGTTATCTGGGCTATCAGAACTGGGAGTGAGTCTGGAGAAAGGACGTGACAGCCCTGAATTAGATGCCAGTGAAAGATTCTAAAAGCAACCTAGTTTGAGAGGAGCTGGACTTGAAAAAGTGATACTTGGTCACTTTGTCCCCAGCTCTGTTCTAAAATGTTTGAGGGAGCCACTGTTGAAAACAAGCCTTACCAGAGTCCTGCTTCATATCCACTGCCAGTCCATCATCTTCTGAATGAGAGTCATGTGCGTTCCTCATATGGCATCAGGCACAGACGCACCCTTTTCGTGGTGAGCAGTCTCAATCATAAGATGGCTCCCTTGAAACTTCAGGGCCAAGTTCAGCCCTCAGTTGCATGAGCAACATTCCCAGTCAATGGGAAACCTCTGTACGCAAGGGCAGAACCACGCCCACAGAGACTTTTTATGAACTGTAGCTAATCTCTACTCTGATATGCAACACAGGTGGCAGCATCTTGACCCAGCTGTGGTGTTTGTCTCCAACTGAGTAATTATAGTTATAACATGACCCTCTCTTTTAATATAATCTGTTTGAATGCAAATTGTATTTTACCAATGCATCAAAAATTTGAAGCGAAGAAGCCTCCTCCTCTTAGCAGTGTACCGTACCTTCTGTTCCATAATTAACCTAGATTCCTTTTCCTGGACAGATTCTTTCAGCAATGCCATCTTTTGAGTAGTACATCTTCAGACCAATGCCTTGCTCTGATGTATTGCAATGATACACCTGGGGTGTTTGTGTAATACATCATCACTGTCAGCTGTTGCTGGACTCCAAGGATTGAGAGACTAAGCCAGCTGATTTTCTGATGTATTCATGTAATGCATCACCTAGTATGGTACCCAATGATGTATTACTCCAGAATGACACCAGCCAGAAAAGAAAGGGTCTAGGTGCAGATTCTGTATAATGAGGCAGCCAAGTACTACATAGGTCTGCAAACTCCTGGCACAAGGTGCTAGTAATAAATCAGGTTCAGAGGGTATCGCATTAACAGATAAGGAGATATAAGATATAAGATAACAGATAAGGAGATATGGATAGTTGTATTGTCATTAGTCATCTGACTTTAGGGTGACCAGATGTCCTGATTTTATAGGAACAGTCCCGATATTTGGGGCTTTTTCTTATATAGACTCCTATTACCCCCCATCCCCGTCCCGATTTTTCACATTTGCTATCTGGTCACCCTATCTGACCTTAATGTCTATTTCTTTGTGATGCTCCATCTCTGCAAAATCAGACATCCCTCAAAGCACTTTTATTTTCTCCTTCATTTAGGGTAAACTCTGCAAAATGCAGAGTAAAAAATGCTGCCACTGGGGAATTCAAGGAGGCAGATTGCTCCACATCTTGGCCTATTGTTACATCTCTTCACTGGGTACAGCATACCCCCTCTGGTGTACTGGGCGTGTTCTGCGAACCTGGCCCCATCCTTCTCCCCCATCCCTTTGGGGTGGATCATGCTCCTGGAGTCTCGGAATAGGAGCAGTCCCTTTGCTGCTTGAGAAAAGCTCTGCAGTTGTGGTTGACCCGTATGCCGGCTGCCCAGATGGGGAAGAAGGATGCTCACACCATCTCACCCCCTGCCTGCACACAAAAGCCAACCACAAACAGTCCCTTAATTGTTAGCGTCATCTTGAAAAAGAGAGATTAAATCAACTAGTGATGCTAAACATTGCTTGCAACACATCACCTTGATTAGAGCCTAAAATAGGGGATTTCATTTGCATATTACGAAGTATTATTTTCTATGTATTTGCATTTCAGCCACTTCATTGCTTTTGCACACACAAGTGTTAATGAAGTACGTGTCAAGTATGGGCAGAATGAAAAACATCATAATTATGCATCTCCTAAGAGCTTTCTGGAACTTATCAAACTCTACCAGAATCTACTTTGGGAAGAAGAGAAAAGAGTTGGTTCAAAACATGGAAAGACTGGAAAATAGTTTACAAAAGCTCCAGGCGACAGCTTTACAGGTAGCTCTTTCAAATATTTGTGTTATTTGTTAGCTATCAAAACAGAGCTATTATTATTATTATAAATGGCATTATACAGTTGGTGAGCAAACAGCAGCGGCAAGCAAATAGGTCCTTGCCCTGAAAATCTTACAGTCGACCCACAGTTTAATAGCATTGGAAACAAAACCGGAACATTTTAAACAACAACAAAAATGCTGTGCATTTGTGGACTTGGTTTTAAAACTCATAAGCAACAGAGTCTGAGCGACAAATCCACAATAGCATTTCGAGGTGCATGCATTTAGAAGTTCAGGCGCCCAAGTAGTTAGACATCTAAATGCTGTGATTTGTGCCCTCAGTACTGTATTCTCCAAGATACTGAGCATCTTCATGTCCCACTTTCGCATTTCAGGAGACACTTAGCACTTTGTAAGGATGAGTCCCTTGGAATCGCATCTGCAGCTTTGCTCCTGAGGTTGGTTATGGATGCAAAAGTACAGGTGCAAACTTTCTCAAACCACCCAAATGCTTGTCCATTATAAAATCCTAAGAACTTGCTGGACTTCGATTTATAGGCAACCTAATTCACACACACACACCCCGCCCAATATTATATGGTAGCCAGTTTGCAATCCTTTAATTTAACAGAAATATTTAGCTCAGTCCTTTCTTGTTTTAACCTTTTTACTGATCATTTAAACATTCTGATAAAAGAATATAGGTCAAAAGATAACATTTCAGGAGTTATGCTTACAAGGAACAGGTGAAGAGTGTCATTTGTACTTTCCCTCTGTGATACCTTTGTGTTGCAGCTCAATAGTGGCCTTTAATATCTCCTTGAATGAGGCTTCACAGAAATGGTAGTTGTAAACATGCAATCAGATCATTTAGGGACTAACAAATGTTGCCCTATGCCAGCAGTTGACTGACACTCAGCATTTTGCATAAAATTCACCTTATCTGCTAATATTAGACACTGTATATTGTCACTTTTTCATTTAATTTTGGCACACAGAGTACATCTCAGTTCTACTCTGTGTGTGAATCAAAAAACGCCTACATAGATCTCTTTATAAAGTTGGATGATAAGCTATATATAAAATTAAAATATAAATAACTGTTTAAGATTATTGCTTTTATTTATTTATTTTAGTAGGAAATAAATTCATTCCATATGAAGATAATAAATTCATTGGGTTTACAGTTTGTCATAAGAAAACTGGATTACCATTAAGAATGGGTCTAATTCTGCTGTCCATTCTCAAGAAAATCTCACATTGTTTTCACTGTGTTAACTGAATGTCAGTGAGAGTTTGCCAACACGTGGACTGCAGGGTTGGATCCTATATTAGTATGATCCTGCTATTATTGTTTTTTAAAAATATATATTTTAAGTGGGAGATTTTCAGAAGCACAAAGTGCAGATAAGCACCCAACTGACATTAACTTTCGATAGGAGTTAGAGTTTGTGTCTTTGAAAATCTTTTATGGACATAAAAAAAGAATGTTTTATAAAGTAACAGGCAAAAATAAGCCGGGAGGGAAGGCCAGTGGTGAGGTTCCTTTTGAAAGTTTAAAGAGGAGATTTTCAGTATAGAGCATTTTGGACCCTGACCGTTCCTGGTCTCTTCTTGGAATACCAAAGTTCGCATGGCTCCAGAGCTTGGCCCAGAGTCCTTCTGGTGGTGCAAGTAATGCGTTGGTTCAGAGCTCCCTCCTTCACCATTGCTGTCCTAGCTTTTAAAGACAATTTTGAGGCAGCAACAAGTGAAGTCTGTGTCCCCCTTAATCTCCTCCTCAGACTGGAAGTCTGGAGGGCATCCATAGTAGGGGAGATAGGGTTTGAACAGGAGACTCCTACCCCTCAGGCAAGTGCTCTAACCACTTAGCTCTGGGATATGTTGATGTGGGTCTCCCTCTCTCTCTCCTGTTGATGTTGTTCCACTATGAGGAAATAATGAAAGAATCCTTGGAGCTGGGGCACTGGACCTGGGGTCTCCCACCGTCCAGATGGGTTTCATGACCACCGGGCTACACAGTCATTCTCTCTTTATCACCCAGTGAGTCTTTAAGTGTTTATCCAAAGTGGAACAGCTTCAACATGGAAGACTGAGGGCACCCCACATCAGAATATCCCATTGTTCAGTGGCTAGAGCCCTCACCTGGGATGTGGGACACTGGGTCCAATTCCCCCTCTCTGCGTGAAGGGAAGAAAAGATTTGAACAAGCATCTCCCACATCTCAGGAGAGTGCTCTAACCCCTGGACTAAAGTTAAAAGGTGGGCACTGCCAACACCACTAGCTAGAAGCTGAATGCTTCTGAGCATGCCTACCCGCTCAGGTCCTATGGGGAAGATAGGTGCTCCTCTGCCTATCCTCCCCAGGCTCATAGGTCGCTCTGGGGCTTCAGTGGGAGATAGGTGTCTGGATGCCTAGAGTGAAGCATGCAGCGCACATGCCCAGAGGCAGAAACTTAGGCACCTAGGAAACTTTTAGAGCAAAAAATGTAGATGCTTATAGGGTTACATGACAGCCAAGTGTGGGTTTTGTGGATGTCAGTGGAGCCTAAAAATGAGACTGAGGCACCTAAGTACCATTGTGGATCTGGGCCTAACTATTTAGCTACACATGACAAAAGTAAACTGAGACAAAAACATTTAATCATGAGATAGAATTAAACTGTACACTTGTATGTTCTCTCTAGTTTTGAGGTAGGTATAGTTCTCTATACGTTCCACTATCTGTCTTATTTTTCTGGGGTTTTATGCCATGCCTATCACCATGGTATCTTGTTCTTCCTCCTTTTTTTCATTAGAGAGCGGTTTTTTCAAAACCAGGGCAGCAATATCGTAAAGTTTTCTTGCCATTTTGAAAATCGTTGTGAACATTTCATTGTTAGGAAAATATCTGACACAAGATGAACATTAATATGCAAATCAACAGACTGTAAAATTCATTTTGGTACCTCCAGGGCAGTATTTTTATAAATACAGAAACATAATTATGCATCCTCTAGAGGACTAAAAATAATTATACAAATTTACAATAAAGCCCAAAGCAGTCTCTCCTTTTAGCTGTCTGTTTTTAATATAATTTAAATCTTGTTAAAACTTAATTACCAGTTTTCTCTTGTGATAATTTGGTGGAAGATCTGAAGTCTAAACTTGCTGTTCAATTGATAGAACTTCATCTGAGAAGCAATGAAACTGAGGTGCTTGTTGTCAAAATAGGATAATAGACAGAAATAGCAAAGAAAAAGTCACAGTGGATGATGAGGAGCAGAGGGTATATATACATCTAATAAAAACAAGACTGACTGATCTCTCATATAAGCACATGTAAAATATCAGGGAAAATATACACACACGCATGTGCATACGTATATAGAGCTTGATTAACTCCAGCTGGCAAAGTCCAGGCTGTGGTCCCCAATAGTGGAAGGTCCAATTTGAGGGAGAGCAGAGGATCCCAATGGTTCAAGGTACCCTCAAAACCTGCACTGCCAAGGAGCCAAGAGCCAGCCAGTGCAACTCCAAAAGTGGGTGGCAATAACTGGGAGATGGCATTGGGTAGCACACTTAAAGGATGTGCTAACTCAGTGCAGCACCTCTGCTGGTAGGATTCCTACAGAGCCCTGGCCATGTTTTAAAGCTGCCTTCCCAGAGGAGAACATCTACTTCTTCTCTCAATGGTGAGCCAGGTGGGGATGTTGCTGCCATCTGATGCATCTGGGTGCAATTGCTACCCACCTCTTCATGGTGGGGTGGGGGAAATCAATCTCACAGACTTGTTTGTAACATGAGTGTCCCATGAGAAAAGTCCCTGCTAACAAATCCTAATCCAGTCTCAGACTGGCAAAACACGTTTACCTTGTTATGTCACTAGGACTAATTCTTTAGCTAAGAGATTTTACCTGTGACAATCACAGACTGGCGTTTTATACATCCATCAGAAAGATTCTAGCAAGACCTTTTGCCCCTATAGCACTGTCTTTATAGCAACAGTTAAACCATGAAGCAGGATTGATTCCCTGAGGCTTTCCTATTTGTCCTGTCTTGCCCAGGGTAGCTGGAGACTCTGGGAAGCATCCCATCTCCTTCTCATGTGCCCTCACTGATGTGGTTTCCAGGAGCATGAAGAAAGTTGCCTTGGGTCAGGCCTGACATCGTTCCCATCCCATCTGCATGTGGCATTTACCAGCTAATGTTTAGGAACAAGTAGTGTTTGTTCTACTCTGGTTCTTTGAACTTTAACTCATTTATGATTGCCTTTACATCCAAGTGAAAGCAACTTTTTATTGATTTATTTCAGCGTTTGTAGTATGACTGTATCGACAAAGAAGCATGCATGTCCAAACGTCCAAAAAGTGAACAATTGGCACTGGGCACAAATTCAAGTGACTTGCCATGGTATCTGGGGACCAGTTCTGATTAATGCTATCAAATCATTTGTCTTCCTTTCGATTGATATGCCAGACACTTGTTAGGATTGTTGATGCTGGTAACAGCCGTCATCACTGCCCCTTTCTATTCTTTCATATTGTGTATCCAGAGGGTATTGATGGAAGCTGTGAAATGTTAGGGAATTCATTATTTTACATATTTCATATACCTGCCTCATTCCATTACCTAAAAGCTGGCTGTTTGCAATACAGATTCATAGACTTAGAGACCATCATGATCATCTAGTCTGATCTCATATTTACATATGATTCATCGTATTTGTTTCTGGCGCGTATGCACCCGATCTCTGGCTTAAGTGCTATCCTGGAAAATTTTTGAATGCCAGCATAATGCTGTTTTTTAATTAAGCAAATCATTTATACAATTTGTGTCTTTCATACAGATATAGTATCCTTGAGACTGTGGAGAGATAAGTATGCCAAATACAATAAACCTAGTTAATTGATAAAACCTAGATGTTGAAATTAAGGGATAAATTCTGCCCTCATTTGCACCTGTGCATACCAAGTCATAGGATTTCCTGGGCTGAAATTAACCATAAATATGTCTGTTTCCAGTCATCGTTTACCCTGCAGCAACATCACAGTGTGGTGTAGAACTGGTTGTGGGATGTTTTCCAGGTTGCTGAGATTCAAGCAAAAGTGACAAAGTAGCAGCAAGATTCTGGAGATGACCTTGCCAAAGCTGGACCTGCTCTTACTGCCACAAATGCTGCCCTTAACCACTCTAAACAGGTAAACTCTAAACCACTCTAACAATTCCGCTTCGCTTCTCTTAGCTGGTGTGAATAGAATCTTTTCTCTTGCTTTGCAGTTCCAGAGCTGTCATTGATACAATTCATAGTTGTAACCTTCCTGTGTTGTTTTAGTTCAATTTGACTGAGCTGAGAACTTTCCCTAACTCCCCCGCTCTTGTAACCAAAGTGACTGTTGCTGTTCTAGTCCTTTTGTCTCCCAGTGGCAAAATTCCAAAGGATCAAAGCTGGAAGAGTGCAGAGATGTATATGAATAAGGTAACAATGTGTTAGAATGTTTCAGAAGTATTATGTATTGGAGCAATCCAAGTAAATAAGTCTTTATTGCCGTGTGCTGGCTTATTTGTGATATTTGCAGCAAATGCCAAAATCACAGAAAAGGCAGGAGTTTGTCAAATGAATTCAGAAAATGTTTCAGCATAAATACAGACATCTTTACTGTTTTATTTCTTAAAAATTATAGGACATATTTGACGATTTCCCAAGAAGATACTTGTTAAATGTAGACTCCAAGATGTAAATTGAAAGTCCAGATTCTACAGTGGTAAGTACTGTAGAAAAGTCTTGCTATAAAAGAATCTAAAAAAAAATTCAGTCTAATATGTACTTTTAATGTAGTGCTGTGACAGCTGTAGCTAAGGCTGTCATTATCAGACTGGTTCAGACTGAACTAGTTCAAGCATCTGCACCCTTGAAACTTAAGAATATTTTAACCTTGCTGGCTGTCAAATACTGTCAACAAATAAAGCCAGAAGGGGAGGTGCCGGGGTTATCTACCCCACATTGTGCTCTATGTTTTCAACTTGATTTGGATGTCTGTAATTCCATCAGTAATGCACAAGTGTCAAGAGGAAAATAACCCCCATTCACTGTGTTCGGGGCTAGGAAGGTATTAACTCTCATCATTTTGCTGAGCAGGACTGGTGAGAGCATTGCTGACACCCCAAAGAGAGAGGTAAAGGGAGGATTGTGGTATGCCGATTCACCGTGTCTCATTTCCTTTATGCCAGATTGCCTTCTCCAGCTTCCACTATCAGACATCCTGTCAATTTGTCTGCAAGTCTAGTGAACTAAGATACAGTGACTGCAAAACAGTTGCTGTTGGTGAAGGATTCATTTCATACTGTATGAGAGAGGCAGCCATTGATATTGCATAAGAGGAACGCTTATCATGCTGATGAATTTTGTATAGTTAGTAGCATCAAGCAGCAAAGGTTTGGTCTCAGCATTGCATCCTAAAGCTTTATGGCCCAGTCAAGGAGCACAGCACTAACGTGCAAGTTTTGTCTCATGGGACAGTATGAATGGACTACTGCTTATGGGCCCAATCGTCTGTCAGCCTTCAGGAGTTTTGATTAAATAGAGGCTATAGGATAAGACCCAACATCTTTAAAATTGCTTGTTATAAACACCCATATGTATAGCAGTTATCCCAGTGATGCTTTGTTTACAGAACTTTTGGAGGAAGGGGGATTTTTCATTGATGATCATATTTTCAAATAGGTATACTAAGTTTGATATATGTTAGAGAAATAATTCTGTTTGCAACTCAAACTCATAAAAAGTATGGGACAAATACTTCTGAAAGTGCAGAAGGCACAACGGTGTATAGGCAGCAGGGAAACACCTTATGGATGCTAGGAAATTTCTTATCTAATTTTCATAAACACCGAGGGAGCACCATTCCTACCAATGGGGTATATGCTGAGAGTAGGGCTAGATGACACAGTGGATGCTTATGAATGGATGAAGAAAGTGTGATTGTGAAGGAAGTTGTGATAGTCCCTTGTAGCAGACTAGCATAGTGCATAAAGATTGTGTGCCAACTTCCGTTCTGTACCCTATTTTCTGGTTGTGCATACCTTTTCCATACTAATTCTCTGAAGCTGAAATTTTCCATTCTTGATCCAAAGGTGAATGTTTCTGAAGAGTGTGAGCAAAATTAGAGGTTTTGGAGATGGGGTATATGCAAGTGTGTGAGAGAGGAAATACTCTTCCCTTTGTGCTGTAATCAGAAATGCTGTGAGTACTTAGAAAGTAGACATATCAGACTTGGCTTGGGTTAATCTTATGGACATCTAAGCTACTAAGAAATCGTGAAAAAAAAATCATTTGGTAGTTTTTAGGTGAAGAATGGTGACGTTGGGAAGTTTCACACATGCTGAATAAAATGTTGCTGTTTGTTTTTATTCAGCTCAAAAGCTAAAGTAGCTTACAGCACTGGTGACACTGAATCACTTAGGTATGAGTCTGTCTGAAATTTGGGAGAGGGAGAGCTCCAGCTCAGGTTTCAGCTTCCTTTAATGTCACCAACCATGTCCTCCAAAAATATTACCCAAATCCTCCAGTACAAATGAACTAAGGGAAAACGGCTGGTAGCTATACAAAGTTACACTGTGCTGGAATGAAAAGGTAAAATCGTTAGCTGATTTGTCTCACCATTTAGTCATAGAATTGCTGAAAGCCCAAACTATAGGTGGACTTTTCAGGTGCTTATCTTATAATCATCCCTTAATAGCTGCTAAATAGGTTTCTCTTTCAGAAGCATGCCTTAGAGTCCAGTGCTGCACACGGTTCTCAGTGGGAGTGGAGGGCATTTGGCCCCATGCAGATTAAAGCCCTAAGTAAGAAGACCATGTCATTAGACTACTGTATATTCAGAGTTTGAGTCTAGCCAGAATTATTAATTATTAACCTTTCTGCATCCAGCTCTATCACTTTGGTTATTCATCTGACTACTAGGAAGTGTCAGTTTGTTTTGCTACAAAGTTGTTTATCAACTGGGAGAATAAACTGGGTCATGTTGTTATATAATACTGAGTTAATGATTCACCAATAGGCCATTTAGATTAAGCATTTATAAATTACATTTTTGAAAAGTAATGAACTTTAAATATTTAGTTACCTTGGTTTCTTATTATTCATTATAAAACAATAACAACAAACTTCAGTGAATAAAAGGAAAATAAATTATTTTAAGTTTCAAGTAGGGTTCATGTTAGTGAATCAGTCATTACCCGGATTAAATATTGATCTTCTCTAGAGATGAAATATATTCCAGTATTCTGGAACAGCTAGAATATCTCCATGATCATAGACATTTAAAGCTCTGATTATGAAACACATCATTGAGAGACACTGTATTTGCATAACTTGAATGCAGAATGAAAGCTTTCTATTATTTTTCTTTGAGGCTGTTGTTAGCAAATTGCTAGATTACCCAAAAGACTTGTTGAGATCAAAGAACAGACCTGTACAAAAAGGTCATGTCTAATACCCAAGATACTTAGTAGTGTGAGTTTAAAGAAGCAGCACTACTCATCTGCAAACCGTAATAGGAGCCAGGGGAAACCACTATCCTACAGTCCTCCTGAGCGCTAACCTCCCATTGACTTCAATGGGAATTCTTCATGTGGAGTGACAGCAGGATTGGACACTATGAGCCATGTGTTGCCAGCCAGACTCATTTAAACTCCCATTAATTTCAGAGGGAGGTTTCTTATTTTAATTTTTTTCGTAAAGATTTCTCCCCATAAACATGCAAAAATATAAAGCCAGGAAAAACATACAAAACAATCCATTTGGACTCTATATGGGATGTTTGTTTTTATTAATTTATCTGTTATTTCTCACTAGTTAGATATCTCAAGTTAAATTTGCCATATACAACATATGTGGATCATGATAGATCTGTCTGATAACGTGGGAAAGGAAGAGGAAGTTTGTTTGGGGTCAATCTGGATAGTCAGGTCATGATTAACCTCAGTGAAAAGAATGTTTAGAAAGAAGAACAACAAGTTTCCACAAATAAGAAATCTTTATCTAAGTTAACATTCAAAATGATTAACAAAAGTAGATTCAAGCCATTTGTTATCAACCTCAAGTATGTGGATATACCTAGAGGTTTGTGAAAAAAGGGCTTCCACTACGTGCCCTTGTGTAGTTTCTAAGTGTTGGTAATTTATCTTTGTTTGCTTCGCTCTCATAGCTGAACTGTGAATATGACACTGTCCTCAGACCCTCTCTAATGAGCAAATGAGGAAATACAGTTGCAAACTGACCCAGATCTACTGGGCTTGTGCTTTGTGGCAGGTGCTAAAAGCTCCTCAAGTTTCCTGTACTACACGATTAATACATCTTCACAGTGTTTTCTCTGTTTTCTAGGAAGATGATTTCCTCCAAAATCTTGTACATTTTGATAAGGAACACACCCGTGAAATCACAAATAAGACTATAAAAAAAGATTATCTTAGTGATCCAGAGTTCAACCCAGAATTCGTGTGTACAAAATCTTTAGCAGTCGTCAGATTCTGTGCTTGGGTTATTAATATCATTAGATTCCATTTTAAACTAGTATTAATCTGTTTAGTTTATAGTTTAAAAATTTCTCTTCTCTCAGCCATACTCTTCTGAAAATGCAAAAGAATTCACTTCTTGTCAATAGTCATAATAAAGTATATGAGAAAATGTTTTTAGTAAAAATGTCATAGATTATCTGTAAATCTAGATTCAAGCATAGTGGTAACTTTACCATCTTTCTTTATTTGGAGGGGTTTGACCTTGTAAGTGTAGTCCAACAAATAGGCCACTGGGACCTAGGAGACCTAGATTCTATTCCTGCACACTGCCAATGGCCTGCTGGTCGACCTTGGGCCAGTCATTTCCTCTCTCTGTACCTCGGTTTCCCCATTAGTAAAATGACGATGATGATAATACGTACCTGCTTTCAGATCTGCATAGGAGAATCAATAAAATCTTTTTCTTAGGTACATGAAATAACAGATCAGTAAGTTGTCACTCCAAATGCAAAGAAAAACTTGTGCTAATTTGATACTGAATGAATAGCATTTGTATTAATAGGAAATACATAGTTGATTAGTGTTCTATTTGACTACAATCGCTAATGAAGCAATAATACTGTATTACAGTAGCTTGCTTGCCATACAATGTGATCATGCTTAGCACTTTACAAAAGTTTAAATTGTAAGCTAATAAATTTTCCAACTATCCAGCATCACTTGAAATAGTATTGCCCCCATTTTAGAGATGGGGGAAACTGAGCTGAATTGATTTGTCCGAGATCATGCAATGAGTCATATCAGAGTCAGACCTCAGGAGTCCCTAGTGTTTGGTTCTGCACTCTGGCTGCTAGACTATATGCATGCCCTCCTCCAGCCTTTTGTAGTGGTAGTGTAAACTGTTTGGAGGATGAAATTGCCAACAATATTGTGCTCAAAGTCAAAGCAAACAGTCTTGATGTTGGGGGAGGGCATGATTCTCCACTCACTTTCACTAGTATTCCATTGGCCTGATCATCCTCCCATAGATCCCCTCATAGATCTTCCCTTTCTGATCAAAGCAGATGGATTAGCTGTCTCGATGTGGCAGTCTTACCAGTCTCCAAACTTCATAGAGGGTACTCCATGGCCCCAGAGTCTCCCCTGGAGGAGGGGGCAGAGATTGGATGGACCAGGGGCAGGAGTTGGGCCAGGGACAGCCTTGAAATTGAAGTATATTTAATGGTTCAAAAAAACCATCAGTGCACTTGTATTGTTTGAACAACCTGCAGTAAATTATATTTAATCAGATGAGTGGCTAGAACAACTCCACATTAGCAATGTTGAAATAATTTTGCATGCTTACTCTGTGTATGGACTTTACTTTGATACTCCCTCTGTTGGTTTGGAGAGGGGCTAATTGTTGCTATTAGTGAGTTCACTAAATAGCATGTTTTAAATGTGCCAATTGAAAGTACAGTGTATAACGTTTCAAACTTTTTAATAAGTAATCACTGGTTTTATTGCTCTAGGACAAGGGCTTTATGTATCTAAATGTGATTAGCATTAATGAGAGTTACTCCATGTGCCTCAGTCTTCACCCACAGAGAAGAGAGAAACCCTTTGCTCCAGTTATACCTGTGCTGTGATGTGGAATTCCAATGGGATGCCGGAATGCACTGAACAATGAGGAATGCAAGTTTTCTTTTTGTAGGAATGTACAGTACATGGGGTAGGAGTGCCCAACCTGTAGGACTCAGGAGATCTCTCCAGCAGTGGTTCCAGCTATGTATGGCTGCTGGTATCACTCTGTGTGCAGGACAGGTTGTGGAAAAACAAAGGGAGGATCTGAACTCCAGTGGCTGCCTTCTTCCCATCCTGTCTCAGACCTCCATGAGACTGGGGCAGGAGAGTAGTGATAGCAGCTGGAATAGCCCACATGGATTGGAGAAGAGGCGCACTTGGTGTGGAGAAACTGCCAGACTCCTGTTCTCGCTGCAGAACGTTCTCTGTGGAGAGCAGGCAATGGCTAGTGGCTTCTTTTAAGCCACCTGCCTACCTTCTCTTCATATTCTCTTCAAGCAGCCACCCACCCATGGTACCTGTTCCATTCCCCACAGAGTACCAGAGGGGCATCAAACCATCCTGCCTCCCCCTCTTCCTTGGCTTACCACATGCATGGATCCTTCTAGTAAGTAGGGGATGTGGAAGAGAAGGGAAGCCTCCTGCTAATATGCCTGGTTTGGTCAGGACAGGCCCAGGTTTGGAAGCATCCCTGGAAAACATCTGTTCCCATCACTGACCCAAGATTATGTGTCAGACTACCCTTCCCACTGCTCCCTCCAGTTTTCATCCCCTAAAGCTGCCTCTAGAGCTGCTGGAAGAACTGGGAGCTACACCTGTGCAGTAGAGAGGTGCCAGCAGATGACAAAGAGGAAATCACTGAAAGCAGAGTGTCAGGAGATAAGCCTGCATTCTCTGTGGGCAGGAAAAGGTCAGTCCCCAGCTACATAAGCCAAGTCAAGCATGAGTGGGGGTGGAGTTATGAGGAACAGAGAATGGAAAGGCTGCCAATGACTTAAATGGGCAGTAGACCTTATCAAACTTCTATTAAAATCAATGGAAAGACTCCCAATAGGAGCAGTGCTGGAGAGCCTTTTTTTGTATTTGGTTTTCTTATAAGTGTTTCTGAACCTCTTTGCTGGCATTGCACAGGGTCCTGGAAGTAACCCTTCTCATCCTGGCCTTTAGATATTGCTTCCTACATCTCTTTATTTCTGTGTTTCCTGGGAAGGGCTGCCTCCACCCTTACCTCTCCCCACTGGGATAGGAGATCCAGGCCCTCTGCACAGCTCTTGGGCTTGTGCTATAGAGCAGCAATAGAAATGTATAATATATATGACTCCAGGGGTGTGCGGCAACAAATGGACCAATCTTGGCTTTGTGCCACCATTTAAATGGGGAGGTGACATCTGGTCAGGATGATTCTAGAGTAGTGCAGGGCACACAGGTAAACAGACAAGCCAGTCCTGGCATAATGGAAAGCATTGTATGATGGCATTTGGAAGGCTGCCAAAGCTAATGCAAGGTAGAGCTGTGCCCCTGTGAACAATAGTCTGCATTAACCCAATTCGCAATGAATTAAACCACATTCAAAGCAGATTGTAGAATACATATTAACTGGCTAGTTAATACACGTCAAGAATTGCGCTTATGGATACAAGTCATTTTAATTTGCACAAATTAAAGATAGTTGGAAATAAACCCTGAGTGTAGACAAGGCTTCACAGACTTCTGTGGGAGCTGGATCTGGCCCAATATGAGGCATGTCTGAATATTCCCTCCGTCATGTGAGAAAGAGTCACTGGATATTTTATATTGAGCCCAAGTCCACCCTTTCTATTCAGAGATTATCACTCTCTAATTAAACTGCCTGAATCTCTCCTATGAGTGTACTCCGTCCAAACTATCTATTAGTCTGGATTATAAATATTTGGGGCAATAATGTGAGGTTATCTCAATATAACCAAAAATAAGATTGTAATGTTCATCATATCCATTTTGTTTGATATATGCATAAAAGAAAATTTGCTCTTGGGTGTGTACAGTGTTTATGATTAAATGCTTTATTCATACTCGCATGTCAATCTATTAGTGTGCTGTTAATTCAAATGTTACTATGATGAATTTTATCAGCTTTAGCACATTTATCACAGGTAGATGTGAAACTTAGACAAAGGTATACGTTCTCATTAATGATGAGCAACCTATTCATCTTATGAGAGTGTAATTAATGTTAGTTACAATACTTAATTTTTCACTGTTTGTCATGATGCATATTTAACATTTCTTCTGTCCTTTATCAATCTGCTCTCCTACCATGTTGCACTTCAAAAAGATGTATGTATTTAACCTGATTTGGGGTGTTGTTTTTTTACAATATTTTTTAAACAGGCATTTTTTTCTCCCTGTGTTGTATGCAGCACAGTTTGTAAAAACCTAGATTTTGTAGCATTACTTGCTATAAGATTCTTGGTTGTGAACTGGTGCACTTTTAATATTATTAATATAGTAAACAATTAAATAAAGCACACACTGAAGAGGTGGATGATCTCTTGCTGCCGTATTTGCTGAGCTTGTATAAGGGTTTAATGCTCCTAATTGTTCTCTTGTTTTTTTAATAACATTTTACTGTGACACTAGTAGACAAATAAATGCATTCATAATATAATTCTGTAAACAAATTGAATGTTTGAAATGTATTTGTTAAGGTAAGTATGCATTCGTACAAGCCTGTTATGTATTATTGAGCATTTCTTTGTAAGGTAATATTGTCAGCTGTCATAGGGCCAAATTGTGCCCAGTTAGCCTGGTGATTTAGGGGCAGAAGGAGGGGCACGGTTAGGATGGCAGCACAGGAGAAGGGAACTAAATGTACAGGACCATTATGTCCCCCCTTGCACAGGGGAGTGAAAGGGGGCAGGGACTGGTAGTGCCTTAGCTCTACTCTCCAATGCACCAAGAAGCATAGCTGTACAGGCTTGCTGGGAATAGTACACTGCACTGCACTAGGAAAAGACCTGCTGCAGTTTACTTTCTCCCTGGAGTAGCAGATGAACAATCTCCTTGCTGGGCTGATCCTGGGGCAGTGCAATAGTGTTGTTTCTTTGAACAAAATTCCTTATTTTTACTCTTCTGTACAAAAGATTAAAAGATCTTAGGAAAAGGCTTAATACTATGAACAAGTGCAGAATTATATTCACTATTGGTTTTATTATAAAATATAGACCACCAAATTTAGCTCTGAGTTACTCTGTGCAACTGCATGGAGGCCCATGGTGTGACGTGAGGGTAAATGAGAGTAGAATTGGAACAGAAATAGAATATATAAAATAGGTTAGGGCTGATACTACACTTCTGAGTTAGACAAAACCTTCCACTGAAGTCAATGGGTACAGGAGTGGATACTGCATAAGGGCTCAGTCATGCAAGATGCTGAGCATCTCCAAGTCTCATTGAACCAACTCAATGGGAGCTGAGGGTGTTCAGCATTTTGCAACACTGGGCCCTTAAATTATTGCTTCTAAAGAGTCAATCCTTCATTCCTTGGACATCCAAAATGCCTATTAACTTTGATTGGAGGAAGATTGTGGGAATTCTTGGTGAAACATCTGCGGGCTATATGAGCCAAATATTTTGAGTCCAGGGTTCTATGGGTTTTGAATCTACTTGGGGTTGCTTCCCCCCCCTCCCCCGCCAAACTTTTTGCCTCTAGGAAAGAGGAGATTAATTCCAATTCATTATTCACTATTCCTCATTAACAATCTTAATTTATCAATCTCTTAGTGTGATCAAGAATATAGGTGCCAACCATCCATGATCTTTTTAAACAATGATTTATTTCACTTTTAAAATGCTGAAAATGTTTTACAGTTTAGGTGTGTTGTGAAGTGGATCTAAAACTCCAGTCCTTGCCTTAAGCCAATGCAGATCTTGCCATTGCAACAGAAAAACTCAGTTATTTGAAAGAAGCTTGAAGTAGGTTATTTTATTGTTTGAATTGACTGTGTTTATCTTTTGTGGGTTTTCCCCTTTATGGGTGAAGTGTGCTGCAATGAAATTTGGAGACTCAACATATATTTCAGACTTGAAAATTACATTTGACTTTGACCATAAATATCTATAATTGTAGACCAACTAGACTTAGTTATTATTTGACTGGTTCTCTGTACTAACCAGTTAGTAGTTAAACTAGTAGTTAGCTGTATTCTACTGTGGTTGATGCAGTGCCATAAATGTTAACCTGAAATGGGAACACTATTAAAACCATCTTTCCCACATTTCCAGTCTTTACCCCACAACATAATATGCTCAAATCAATGGGAACAAATATAGCAAAAGATTCAATTTCTATGACTAGAATAAAAGTATTCAGAGAAAAGGGCTCCTTCCCTCAACAGTGAATTTTTCTAGCTTTAATTTTTCCTGAAAATTAAAGCTCCAAATAACTAACACCGCCACCCCGTCCTCCAAAACAAACTCAGCCACCCTCCAAAAATTCCCTTTCATGTTAATGCTATTTTGGCTCCTATTTGACATTAAACTCAGGGAATTGCTAACACAGTGGTATTACAGAACCGAGTGTATGTCTATTTGGACTGATAAAGATTACTTAAGTACAAAAGTTGCTTTTAGCCTCTGTAACATTTCTAAGTAACAAAGCTAGTTATAAAAACAAGCTATAAAACACACCAGTAGATGAACATTTCACTCGATTTTGATTTGACAATTTAGCTTTAAAAAGGAATTTTAAAAAACACCCAGGAAAAATGAACATTTGAACTCAAAGTTATCTAGTGTGTGTGGGTTTTGTTTCTTTGTTTATTTTACTTCAAAAGAAAGTGTCAAAGAAGAGATTGGTTTTTTCTAGCATTAGTCCAATAATCCTCCAAAAAATGAACCTGATCATGTAATCCCTTGGTAAGGCAAATAAGCAGTCCTTGCTCACACAAGTACTCCCATTTATTTCATTGGTAAGGGTTGTAGGGTTTGGTCCAATATGCTGTTTACAATAATTAATTTAGCACTCAATTATGCACTGAGATATATGTGTGGAGTTCCCACTGATGTTGGTCCTATTAAATCCAAAAGGATGTGGTTATCTTCCCTATTGTATATTTATTCCCCACTCTTGTTTCTCCTATTCTGATTGATAGGCCCTTCCTAACATTGTGATGAAGAACTCCAATCTATGATCCATATAAGATTTTTTTTCCCTACTGTATTTTTGAATGCCATTCTGAGATCTGGATTAACCCCTGCCATACAAAGAGTAAGGGAAAGGAATATAACCTACAAGCAAAGTGTACAGCACCTAGCACAACTGGCCCTGAACTTGATTAGGACTCTAGCTAATTAAATACAAATAATTAATAATTTTTCAAAGCTTGTGGCCTGTTTTTATTCTGGACTAACACCATTAGCACTTTTAGGTCTTTCATCGCACCATAAAGCTTTAGTTCAAGAACAGTGACAACTGAATATTTTTGTGAGTGATACTTTCAAAAAAATTAAATAATGAAATGTACAATATATTTCAGTTTGCTACGATCATTTTGATGTACCATTTGCAATGGAAATGAGTATATAACATATTCATGTGTACAGATAAGAAAAATGACAAACACTAGCAATCTTTGTTCAATTCATTTATAATATTTAGTAAAAAAAAATGTCTTCCATTCCATTCCTTGATGAATTCTGTTTAGTTTTTAGGGACAAAACACACACACAAATTAAAACAAAGAATAACGAATTACCAGATACAAATATGCTTAATAGCCTTCTATCTATAGGTGAGGTTTTGACTGAAAGTGACTGCAAATCCTAAAGCAAAAATTCTCTCGATTTTTGTCACAAGTTACTGAAATGTAAAAAACTGCATAGTGATTTTCTTGTGGAATTCATAGATCTGATCTCTTTACTATAAAATACTGCTTTTATATCTGTAGATCAGACTGAGAAATAAAACAGCATATGAAATCAGATAAACGTATATGTATTCAAATATTCCTGTGTACATGCCTAGCTGTGATGCATAGCCCACAGTGTGTTTAAGTGGTTGTTTTTTCTTCCCTGCTAGTGTCACTCAGTTTCTGCACAATTTAATCTGCCATTAAAGAAGTTCCTAACCTTTATGCCTGTGAAATACCCTACTCCAAATATAAATCGATGCTGGGTTTGCATTCCTTAAATTTGTAGATGCACAGCTTGAACCAAGAGAGTTGGGATAACACTGAAACCTAATGATCACATTTTAAACCACATGTCAACTCTTTTATCGTGGAGTATGGGTTTTCAAACTGGGGGCAGGTGGGGCGTGATGAGATTATCAAGAGGTGACTGGTTAAGAATATTTTCTTGTTTCTTCCAATTATTGTTGATGATGTAAGCAGAGGGTGAATGAGCTCTCCCCCAGCTGGGGAGGGGGAATGATTTCAGGATTAGATTGTACTTACATGAACACACCTACTACGCCTAGGTATCCAGCAGACAGAGCTGTGTTGCCCGAAGTGATCAACTTTGGCTAATGTTGAGTTACAAATCAGTCAGGAAATTAACTGAAATACTTTCCTCATGGATTGTATTTTCTAAATGGACAATTTACCTAATTCTCAATTACTGAGGGACAATCTCCACTCATTGTTATATTTTGCTTTCCACAACCAACTCTCTGTATAACTTTTCATGAGTGATCTACCCGAGTATTTGGATTCTAATATCTAAACTGTATTGTTAAATCTATGCACCTAAATTTGGGTTATTGCTGATTATGTACTCTATGTATCATATGACTTTAAAAACCAACTTTGTATTTGTGGATAATCTAAGGACTATACCCAGATGTACCGATGCTCTTTTCTCAACCTATGTATTATACAATTTTTTTAACATTAGTGTTAATAAAAAATTTAAAACTGAATACAGGGGTAGTGAAATGTTATCTTTATTGTATCAGTAAAGGGCACTATAACTGTGCTTAGCCTGTCCTGATTGAGGGGGTCACCCTAAACTGAAATGAACTCTGCTAAACCAGGGGCTCAAAGGCAGACCACTGTGAAAGTAAGCAGGGGTGGGGACAGGTGTCCCTGCCAGGAGGTGTGGGCCTCTAGCTTAGAGCCCCATGCACAGTTTAACCTGCTCCTCCCCACTGTTCAAAGACAGAGCTAAGTAGGGCTCCTTCACTTTTTAACTCCTTTAACTTTTCATTTTGTTAAGTGATCATTAGAGCTGGAATCACTAGTTGTGGAGCAGCATTTCTGCCATACAGTGAAGTTTCCCCACTGGGAGCTGACAATCACTGAGAGCTGAAAATCACATAGAGCTGCATGGGAACCTCAAGAGATTGACCTACAGAGGTCACCGTAGAGAAGCAGGTGGCAGCAGAAGGTAGGGCAGCCAGTGGAGCAGCCAGCGGAACAGCAGCTGGCGGGGCTCGAGCTGGTTCTGTGTTGTGTTGTTGTGTTGTTGAAAAGGAAACCCTAGATATTGGACCTGGCCCTGGTTGCTGTTGACTCCACCTGGCAGAAGGGTTACAATAAAATAAGAATGCCTCCCACTAGCTGAGTCTCCTGCCCCAGCTTCTGCTATGGAAGAACAAGGAGGCAGGAGGGATGAGGAGAGAAGGGAGTGGCCTCTCTCTGTTTGGGAGGTGGGGGAGACATTCCAGCTCACTCGCTTCTCCAGAGGCTGTTGTGCATGTGCCCACTGGGGAAGTAGTTCCTGCCTGTCTTCCTGCACGGGCTCTAGCTCATGCATGCTAGGGATTGTACCAGGGCTAGAGGAGCCTGAGATCTGTGAGTGATTCTGGGGGTCGCTGGGACAGAGGCACAAGAAGAGGGTGCAGCTCAGCTCTGTGTCCTGTTGGGGCTCTCATCCAGAGCATGTCGTGGGCCAGGGAGGAATGGGATGGGATCCTAGACCCCCAGACCTCCATGGAAATACAATTTCTGAGAAAGGGTGGGGCATGCATAGGACATGAATCTCCAAAGGAGGACACAGCAAAAAAAGGTTGAGATCTTCTGCTGGGGAGCACTTGAGCAGAAATATCCAACTAAAGTACTAATCCATACTGATGCACATGGCAACAGTTAACCATGGAAAGGACATGTTGGGTTTGTAGAATACAGCCTGCGATTCCTGGCCTCTGTGTATGTCTGAAGGAGTGGAATAGTGCTAAGTGTGGTTGGAGGAAGAAGAAGAAAGAACATTTATGTGCTAGACAGGCCGAGCCAAATCCAGGAGCTTCAGCATCAACCTTCTAGGAAGCTAGTGAAAGGCTTATTTTCCAGTTCACTTTTCAAGGCTTGTCACCACCCTCTGCAAGGCTTGGTGAGGATTCTGTTGTCTGCAAGCTGGATGATACTCCTTTATTCACAGTGGCTGACAGCATTATATTTAGATACCTAAAAATATTGAACTTTGGTGTGGAGTGACTGTAAACAACTGCCAGAGTGAGGAGGGAGCAGAGTTTTTTTTCTTCCGGCTGCCAAGAGAGAAAAATCCATTATTTTCAGTTGATAAGGGAGAGGAGAGGGACCTTTGTTTGTGGCTGCCTGGGACCGGAAGGAGGGCTTTGTCTTTAGCTGTTTAAGGGGGAGAGCAAAGGAAAGCCTTTCCTTCGAGCTCCAGGCATTTTCCAGGGCAGCTTCAGTGGAATAACCTTTTCCATTTTTCAGATACTCCAGAAATACAATTGTGATTCAGTGTACTGCTGCATGGATCAAGAAGCTTCAGAGATTTTTTCAAAGAGACAAACATGTTGTTTTTAGCTGGACTCAAAAAGCTGAAGCCAAAGTTCAGCTACAATTGACTGGCTTACAGGCCCTAGTCCACAAAAGATTTGTGCAGGAAACTTACTGAATGCCTAGAGATATATATTGAGTGACTGAACACTGCCATTTGTGTAAGCTTCTGTGGAAATACTTTCTGAACAGGTATTTTCTGGTGTGATCCTGAATAAATCAAATCACCTCAATCACCTTTAAGATTCAAACCAGCATTCCATAATTTCTGAGGACCATCAAAGATAGAGCTGTACACACCGGCAAGTTGGTTTCAATAGTCTTTCCATTGGTGGTATTCCTTCTGCCACCCTCAATATTTATTTTATCTAGCTGTATTTTTAAACATGTGAATAAAAATTACACTTATAACACTCCACAAGTAGAAAACTACTGTGGCCATTTACCTTTAATAACAGTGGCATGCTTCTTTCTAGTACCAGTTTAGTAGAGTACTAGTTTATCTCCCAGTCTGATTTAAATATTATTCATTAGTAGTCATGGAAGAGGCATAGTAGATTTTTAATTTTAATTGTTTGTAAGAGGGGTTCTTAACACCATCTCAGAATGAAAAGGAATAAATGTCCACCTAGAATATTTCTGACCTTAGGAAGAAATGTCCCTTGTAATAGCAAAGTTAGTGCCACACTGTAGTTTTTTAAATGAGTATTTCACAGTCTTTTTTTATATACGTTTCTAGTTAAAGATGTATTGACTGATCACTACACACATTTGTATCCTGGTTCTACACTGCATGCAGCATTCAAAGCCTGGCTTTATTGGACCTTACAAGAATAAACATACAATACATAATTCTTGCTCCTAATTCGAACAATACTTTTGAGGTACAGTGAATGACTTTGTGAAAATCCTGGACAGAGCATACAGCCGGAATAAATAGACTGTGCACTGGGGTGGGGGAGGAGACAGCAAAGTCTTCTATCCACCCCATAAAATGGAGCAGCGGCAGAGCTCCTCCTCTAGGCTGTGTAGACCCCATAGCTGGTATGTTCTCTTTTATGTGTGGGTGTTTGGCTGATAGATCCACTGGCCCTGCTTCTAAGGAAATCCTTATCTGACATGCAGAGGCTATGGATATCCTGCAGGATCCCCAAATCCTGCCCCTTCTCTCCCTCTCTCTCCCCCCATACAGAGAAACTGCTCTGAATTTGTGTTCAAGGCCTTCCATTCCCACATAGGAGAATAGGGAGTCAGGACTGGCCCTAGAGCAGTTACATTTATACTAATTTGTAGCACTGTATATTACTGTCTTGGTGTTTGTTGGAGTTGGCTGATATGCAGCACAAGTCCCAGCTAGGTACAGAGAATGAGGCAATGACCGACAGCAACAACACAAGAGATTCCTATCACAGTCCCTCAGAATTAAACAACACAACACAAATAGATCTTTTGCATAATGGCTAAAAAACTATTAATAATGGCCATCTTTAGTAGCATAGCAACAGCCAAACCCTTCAAAAGAGCAAGTTTTCATTGATAAAGCATTTCATTTAAACATTGAAATTTGGCATAATGTGGACTATGAAATAAGTTTTGAAAGGACGTTGATGATTAAGAAGAAATGCAGTGGGCATTTAATAAATGGAGGAACTGCAAGATAATTAACTGGCATGCATAAAGATTCATGCTTTATACCAAAATTTTAATTTTGCACATAAATGTGCCTGATGTAGGCAGCATTTAATCACCTAGCTGACAGGAGTAACTACTTTCATTTAACCTTGACTGAAGATCATGAATTCTAACAGGTTTAATTGGATACATCATTTAACAGAATGAACAGAGCAAATTTTTCTCAATTCATAGGTTCTGATTGACATGCACCAGCAATAAGGCGTTGCACAATTAAAGCTGATCTGTATTCCTGGCCTGGGCAGCAATTGCCATAGTGATGTGACACTGTTTGATCACTGTGGCACTGAAACTATACTGAATTTCCTCTTGTTTTGAAAAGGGCAATGTTTTAAAAATACAGAGACAGAGAGAGAGAGATTTGGCCATTTTATTATTATTATTTTTTAACATTAAATCACAGTGATATGCACAAACTGTAAGGGAAGGGACTTGTCTTGTTATCTGTAACTCAGGGGAAAGAAGAAAAAATGGTATCGTCTTTTATCCATTTAGTACATTATTTGCAGATAGTCAAAAATGTGGGTAGGCAAGTGAAAGGTAACACATCAGGGTCCCTGACTGTCTTGGACTTTTAATTGAATAGGAAGTAGTGCTGCATGGCTTTCTAAATTCACCTGCAGTTTATTCTTCTCTCCTTATTAGAATTCAGCCACAATGTACTTGGTCTGTGTGGGCACAGGAAGGGGTGCACATGTCACAAAAGGAGTAGAAAACGAGGGACTGGGGAAAGTGGTACCTAAAAGCGAGTTCCATTTTCTTGCATGTAATATTTCATACTATGAAATCTTGAGAAAATTGCTTAGGTAAGTTAATACTGCCCCCAGGCAACTTCCAGTTCCCCAAACAGCTCTTATTCATCAGCTCACCAGCGTTTCACTGGCTCTGGCAGCAGTCCACAGGTCATTACTTAACCTACGCGAACTGGAAATATTTCTTTCGTGGATTAATCACAAACAGGGTTTCTTCTCTATCTCCTCACTGTCTGCCTATTTTTTCCCCTTCAGACAGCTGCCTTTTATTAAAAACAAAATTGCCAAAAATTACATTGGTCTCACACTGAGCCTCAGACCAATGACCCAGTTATTCCAGGGGGCATGCTGCTCCTGCTTCTAACCCTGGAAAGTTCAGAGACATTGAATTTCAAAATCATGATTTTAGAGGTCTCTAAAATTCAATTAGCCATATATTTCTGCATCTGAGGGATTTACAATTTGGCTCATTGCACTAAGTGGGCAGAGAGAAGCAAAAATTATTCCAGTAAAAAAGTTCCATTGCTCCCTGATATTTTTAAAAAGTGTGTTAAATATATAGCATAACCCTGAGGACCATATGCTCAGCCCCTCCAGCAGCACAAAGGGGATGTAATACTGCCTGAGGTTTCTTCCAGTACACGGGGAATGCCTAGCTGGTATGGGACTGGTGTCTTGGCCTCTCCAGTACAAGAAGAAAAGGAGTACTTGTGGCACCTTAGACTAACACGGCTGCTACTCTGAATCCAGTACAAGAGGTGGTGCTAGAGATCAATAGGTATTTAGGCACTTAACATCCATTGATTTCAATGGGAATTGGGTGCCTAAATATCTAAGAGGAGCTGGGCCAACGTGCCTTGGCAATCCTTCCTGACCTGAGGCTGCACTAATGTGCCCCATGCAAGGGACAGGAAGGTAGCAGAAAACCACCTTTACCCCTAGCCTTTCACTCCTCTGTGCTCTGAGTGCTGTTGTGATATACCTGGGGATCTGACCCTAAATATGATGGTGTGGTACGGTATAAAAGTTATATTGTTCCTTATCTGAAATATATGTAACAGCCCTTGTTAGGAATGTTTGTGTTGTATAACTCACTTGGTCATGCCAAACTCATGCCAATACAATTTCTGTATCAGCCACATGTGTTCTGTATTATATACATTACCCTCCTATAATGCCACAGGCATTTCAATGCGACCGTTAATGAATGAAGCTTTATAACACCCCGGTGAGGTAGCTAAGTATTATTATCATCATCATTTTGCAGAGGGGCAAACCACAGCTCAGGGAGGGTTTGATTTTTCCCATGATATACAGAGCAAGTGAGTGGCAGAACTGGGGTTGAAACACGGAGCTCTTAAGTTACCTGATTTAACCATCAGCTACAAAAGACAAAATTCTGCTTAAAGTTATAGTTATGAAATATCATACTGGACAATTGCAGTATTTTTAGGGTTTAAATCCCAGATCCCAGCCAATGGGATTATGCACATGTTCCAAATTTCACCCCTGTTTAAGTGCTTCACTGGCTCTGGGGCCTGGCAGTACAATTTAAAATTGCCTTTTTGGCTTTCAAAATTTCTCTACACATTTATTAATATCACATCAACCCATTCACTAGCCAAGTCATTCTACACTTCTCCTCTTGGAGTCATTTGTGTTCCTTTGATGTGATGCTCCTGAGTTGGAAATCATGCTTTCACTAGTGTGCACGCCCAACCATCTGTGCTGAACTCTCTCTCCCACTCCTTCCTCTGAGAACAACAGAGGCTCTGATCCAACAGGTCTATTCATGCATACAGTTGAGAGTGTGTTTAAGTGCATTGTTGGATCATGACCCAAGTTACTTCCTCTTTCCAAATCTTAGGTAGAATGTTCAAAAGCACCCAAGTAAGCCACTTTTCAAAAGTGACATAGGGACTTAGGAGCCTAAATCCCATTGACAATTTATTTATTTATTAAGGCCATAGCTACAACTACAAACTTTGATTGACGCAAGTTACAGCAGCATTCAGCCACTGAAGTTTGTGCATATTTATGTTGGTTGCTTGCATGGATGCTGCATGTATTCACCAGGAGTGCTTGTCGATGCAAAATGTGGAACACCATTGGTAGGAATTCCAACGTGCCAGGCACTGCCATCTGACACAATGTCTTTTCACACTGTGTAGTGGGGTAGAAATGAGTTGCCCAGGGATCTCTGGCCACTAGGGGTCAACTTCCCACTTTCTTCATCTGATAATGTCATCCCATAGTTTTTGCACCTCTATTTTTAATCCCACAAACCCATGTAGCATTTTTTAGTGTCGACTAGCTCTGACAGAAACATGGAGCCCACAGAATTTGGCACTATTCTCATGAACATTGCAAACAGGACACGTAATTTACCTGATTTGCAGACCCATAGGAAGGATGGAGGATATGACAATTTCCTCAACAATGGAGAATATGACAATGGTTTATTATTGAGGATGGTTTATTGAGGTCATGGTGAAAAACAATTGAAGGTTGTCGGTAGAGTTCACAAAGCAGCTGCAGATGGTGGAGTGCTGCTTCTGGGCCTAAGAAATGAGCACTGACTGGTGGGATCTCATCATAATGCAGGTTTGGGACTCCAAGCAGTGGCTGCAGTGCTTCTGGCTGTGAAAGGCAACATTCCTGGGTCTGTCAGCTGAGCTCACCCCAGCCCTTCAGTGCAGGGACACCAGAATGAGAGCTGCACTGACAGTGGAGACCTGAGTGGCAATTGCAGTCTACAAACATGCAATGCCACATTGCTACTGATCAATGTGAAATCATTTTGGGGTCCCAGTGGGGGGTCATTGTCATGCAAGTCTGTAGCGCCATTAATCAATTCCTGCTACGCTGCTCTTCTGCCCCAGCCATAGTGACTGTGGCCTGCTAGGGCCATGGGCGTTTGCAAGAAGCAATACAGTTTTGGTTCCTATTCCCTGGGTACAACTATAGGGCAATGGCACTGAAGACTGTCACTACTTTTCCACAAGCTGTGGTGGCTTTAGCTGCTATCTCACTTCTGACTATAACAAAGGCACAGAGAACACAGCTGTTCCTGGTGTCTCAAAGCTATCTTGGTCTATACGTCACTAGCTTGTTTACTGCAGCCAAACTCATTGCAGAGTCGTATGGGTAAGTGTCCTATTCTCGAGGAAGAAATAAGGCAGCCATTCCTAGAAACTTTCCAGAGAGGACTGCAAAGTATCTCCATGAAAGTTGCAGCATGATCTTCCAGGAGGATACAAGGGACATCCGTATGTACAGTAGAACCTCAGAGTTACAAACACCAGAGTTACGAACTGACTAGTCAACCACACATCTCATTTGGAACTGGAAGTACGCAATCAGGCAGCAGAGACCAAAAAAGCAAATACAATACAGTGCTGTGTTAAATGTAAACTCCTTTAAAAAAAAAAGAAAGTTTAAAAAAAGATTTGACAAGATAAGGAAACTGTTCAGTGCTTGTTTCATTTAAATTAAGGTGGTTAAAAGCAGCATTTTTCTTCTGCAAGTAAAGTTTCAAAGCTATATTAAGTCAACGTTCAGTTGTAAACTTTTGAAAGAACCACCACAATGTTTTGTTCAGAGTTACGAATATTCCAGAGCTATGAACAACCTCCATTCCTGAGGTGTTTGTAACTCTGAGAGTCTACTGTACATACACAACCTGCTCTACATCCACTTCCCTTCTCCCCCAACCCAACAGGGGAGTGAAAAGCCGATACCAACTCTACCTCTGATTGTTGTACCGTTATCTCTTCTCACATGAGTAAAACAAGAAAAAGTTGATACCTGTGTCTTGTTAACTTGGGGATGGGCTGGTTGCCATCTCTACATTTAAATATTGTGAGGAAACACGCATGCTACACTTACCTGAGGTCCCTTCCACTTCATTGGACTCGTCTGTGTTCAGGTGGTGACTCTGGCTAGACTATGGTGGAATCTTGAAAGGTATCTCTATACAGTCTGTGGAAGCAAGCCTCCAGCCTGAATCAATAGACTAAGGTTAGCAGGGCTCATATTAGTTCTCTAAAAATAGCTATGTAGGTGTACGCAGAGTCAGGATGAGCTCTACCCTGACATCTGGTGGCAAGTCATGGTGGGTTGTGGAAAAGAACTTCAGGGGCTGATCTCATTTGCATAGGCACACCCACCCTGCTTAGTTGGTCATTTTGGCTGCTGTAGAAGCCCCAGTTTCTTTGTTATTGGGGCAGGAATAAACCGTTATTATACTGATTATGTGAATCAAGGACAGTGGAACTGTACTCGGTCTTTTGTTATGATAGAGGGACTCGCCATCAACTAAACAGCACTTGAGAGGCTGGGGATAAGTATTAATACTTGGTGGCATGGGCCCCCTGGTGAGGGCTTTATGTGTTAATTGCACTGCCACCTCTTTCCACTGTGGCATATCAGAGCTAATTTTGATTCTATTAGGAGTCTAGTGACAGGCTGCTGAGCTGAATTCATTTTGGGCTAGTGGTGCACCAGCACTGATGCTCCCCTACTACAAGCTGAAATCACAAAAGAGCTAAATTTACTAAGAGCTGAAATCACTGAGTGTTATGTTAAGTAATGGGGGAGCCTGAAGATATACGGCAGAGCAGTTTGTGGGATGGTGAGCAGAGCAGCTGGTGGAGCAGAGCAGCTTGTGGGACGGCTGGCAGAGCAGAGCATTGCAGTTTGTGGGACAGCGAGTAGAGCAGTTTGTCGGATGCCTGGAGTAGCTCATGGGGGTGGAGCGGAGAGCGGAGCCCCCATGGAGAGGTGGGGTAATCAGCTTTGGATCACGTAAGGTGCCCTTTAACCCCCCCCCATCTCCACCCAGGAGGAGGAAAAACTCTGCAGATAAACTTTTGAACTCTGGGACTGCCCTGACCAGGGACAGAGACTTTTGGGTTGTTGGACTTTTGGGACTCTGGGTGATTTTGGGTTGCTGGACTTAAGAACCAAAGGGAAAGGACATGCCCCAATTTGCTTGGGGTGGGTTTTTTGCTCACGGGTTGTGTTACATCCTGTTACATAATGCCACATTGTTTCTCTCTGTTATTAAAAGGCTTTTTGTTATACTCAGACTATGTGCTTGCGAGAGGGGAAGCATTGCCTCTTGGAGGCGCCCAGCGGGGGTGGTATATATTTGTCCCAGGTCACTGGGTGGGGGCTCGAGCCGGTTTTGCATTGTGTTATTGGAATGGAACCCCTAGATACTGAACCCGGCCCTTGTTGCTGCCAACTCTGACAGGCAGAAGGGTTACATAGGTAACTCTTGAAAGTTGTGGCTTGGGCTCTAAAGCTCCATCTCATCCCTAGGCTTCACAGCCCACATTCCAACTTGAGCCACAACTTCAAAGTGTTGTCTGCACAGCTATTTTTAGAACGTTAGCTTGTGTCCCACTACCCCCAAGACCATCAACCTGGCTGCAAGGCTTGTGTCCGTGAGCTGTATAAACATATGTGAAACGGTCCTGGCTCATGTCATGGCTGGAGCCCTCCCCCGATGTTGCTTTCACATGGCACTGCTGCTGATCCCTATCTTATCCCTTTACCTGCATCCCTCATGCAGTCTTTTCATAGCTGTCCATGTTTCTATGGCCGGTCTGTGCTATGCCTGCATAGCTTCTTCTCCCCACAGGCCCAGGAGATCCGATGCTTCCTGTCTACCCCAAGCGGGAATGCATCTAGTACATGGAGTTCCATGGTGGGTTGGGCAGTTGCACACAAGGGAGAGCTGCTTATTGTGTCACTTTAACTGGGCGCTTATGTCAGCCAAAGACAAATTTGAGCATAGACACCTACGCTAATAGGTTGACGCAAGGTGACTTACGTCAAGCTAACTTTGTTGTGTATGTTGTTTAGCAAATTTTTACCCCTCCTCATTAAACCTGTCTGTTCTCTTTAGCTTCCAAATGGAGCTCTCTGCAGAGTGTTTTTGACACCTCCTATAAAGTATGCAATCTAATAAGAAATACATGGTATTAAAGCTTGCTAAATTTGAGATACCTTTCTGAAAAAAGGTCAGTCTTCTTTCCCTCTGAGATCAAATCTGTGGTTTCTTTTTTTAATGCTGTTTTGAACAAATAGCAAAAATTGCAAGAACTGCCACATTTTTTCCCTACTGCTTTCTAACTGTACCATCTGATGGTGTGAATTGGGAAAGGATGCTAAGAGCAGTCATGTTTACATCTTTCTCACAGTATATGATTTAACTTTCAGAAATATAAAATAAGACAGCAGAAATATTTTTACTTGGTCTTACAATGTCCAAAGTTGTTTCTTACTGTTTTTATTTGAAGGCACTAGACACAAACCTGGATGCCTTAACCACTGCCTTTCAGAGAGCTACAGCTGAGAAAATCCGCTGCCAGGAAGAAGTGAATAGAACTAACAAGACTATTGAGCTGGCCAACAGATTAGTGAAAGGTCTGGAGGTGAGGTCCTACAGGGCAGGCTAATGAAGCAGCCTACAGAAAGCATTTCTTTGTTATACACTACTGATCTGGCAATAACAGAGGCACTTAGCAAAGAACCTGATGAGCTGAAAAAATTATGTCATTATCATTCATTTTTTTCATAATAGAAGCATGTTTTTGACCTTTACATTTTCTTATATTTTGCCTCCTGTGGTATATATTAACTGTAAGATTACCTAGTAACTAACACATCCAAGAACATTAAAAGAATGGATTTAGTGAATCTTAGGTATTGACCATGATGATGATTTAATAAGATGCAATGGCTTTATTTGCAACAATTAAACAATGCTAATGTTACTGCCCTTGCTTGGGGTACATACAGAATAATAGTTTGGGCTACTTAGTTAAGTAATATGATAATTCTCTAATTAGCTCTCTGAGATGTGCAGTCAGTGGGTATTACTTGAGAGAGAAAAAATAATGACAAACCCATGAATTATCAAAAATCCATATTGTCTGTTGATTCAGTTTGGCTCAGGGGAATCCATATTCACTGATGGATTTTTCATTCATCAACCATCTAGATTTTTATCTTATATATTTTTTTCAGATATTTTATTCCATGTTAAAATTCATTTGGGGAATCTCTTGCTACAGTTTACTGGCATTATGGGTGTTGAACAATTTGAGCAAGTTGTTTGAAGCTGACTTAGATAACCAAATATTTGTCAGCAAAAATAAAAGATCTATTTGCTCAGTCTCTCTGGAAGAACTTAAAATAAAGCACAGCATTTCTAGAAGTACTGATTGACTGAAGGAGAATGCAAAAGGCCCACTGTTTCAGTTTAAAGAAGCAAAATCAAATAATTATAAATGTTAATATCCCAATTGAATTGAAAGTATAGTATATTTTTAGTGAAAAACTAATGCCTCTAAAATTAAATCACATACATAATACAGAAAAATAAAGGATCTAATACAGCAGATCTTTCAAAATTATTGCAATAAATGGTTATTCTGGAGCATCAGATATTATTTTCTTCCGCCTAATATATCATATTGTTTGGTTCCCCCATAACTCCCTGCTGTGGTTGACAAGCACTGGAATAGCAACAGAGAGATGAAAAGGGGAGGCGTATAATGGAAAATAATCTAAAGGAGGAGACGGAGATGAAAGGAAAGAAAAGGTGAGTTGTTCACTAGATGAAGATGACAGTCAGGTGAATTTTAATGGCAAGTCCTTCACCAGGCACCTCTCAAAGCAACAGTTCAGTGAAGAGACTGGATAGCTCAAGGGATTGGTGGTGGGATACTGAATCTATCACCTGTACATAATTGTATCAAATTAGATCAAGGTCAGTAATGACCCAAAGCTGTTACCTTTGAATGGTTGTTGCGTGGCCTGTATGAAGTGAATACTCTTAGACCATATCCCTAGTGAACAAGAGGATTGATTTCTTTTCATCTTAATTTTTGCTGAGAACATATTATTTTATTAGCTTTATGCCAAAGCCCTTGCTGCAGTAATAGTTGCACATTGATCTGGCAAATACTAGAAAGGTAACCTTTTCCCAAACTCCCTTTGAGCAAGTGCTACATAAGTGCTACATAAGTGGATCTTTCTATTATGTTAATATGTATATTAATATTTTTAGACTAAATGGAATTTCACCCTGAAAATCATCAGTATACTAACAAATAACCAGTGCTTGTGTTTTCTCTTCTAATTCCTGGGGGAAAGTACTGAATGCACAGTCTTGGAAGCTGAAGTTGTCTAGCCACAGGAAAAGGAACACGGGATTAATGGTGCACCAATTGAAGTCAATAGCAAATCTCCTATTGACTTTACTGAATGCAAGATCAAGCCCTGAAACAGGCAATGGCAATGCAAGTTTTCCCTGCCACTCCACCAGTTTCCCTGAGCCCTGACACACAAGATCATCTCTAGGGCCTGAAATGTTAGTTCTGTCTCTGTATCCATTCCATCTTTGGCCTCGATTGGTGCCAATAATGCCGTGGTCATCTGCCTGCTAATCACAGAACTGAGGCCACCAACTCATTCCATATAAATCACCAAACAACCATTTTCAACAACTTTTCCACCACTAATGCCCTGAGTTGATTTTTCACAAGTCATCTGGATATCAGAGATATTACCAATCCCCAAAGCCAACCAGACTCAAGATGAAGCTTTGACCCCTTCCCTAGAAAGTCTTGCATATGTGCTACATAGCTATCCCTTTACTACTATGCTGTTGACTAGATCTTGCCCCCCCCTCCACTGCCAAAAGCAACCTGCTTTTGAGATCAACATAATGTTGAACACAGGATATTTTGTGCAACAGAATTGTTTGAGGCTTGTTATGTGCAAACTCCAAACTATTAGTCTTGTTTCTAACACGTGTGAGTAACCCCACATGGCCCAGAGCAATGAGGACTTGCTTTCAGCAATTTGTTTGTAAACAATTAATTAACAAGGCTCTTTCATCCTTGTATTCTAGTCCAAAGATGTAAGATGGGTTCAGTCAATCCCTCAGAATCGTGAACAAGAGCAAACTCTGTGGAGATATGCTCCTACCTGCAGCTTTTATTTCTTATGCTGGTTAATTTGCAAAGAAATATTGGCTAGTTCAAAAATCTGTGGATGCCTTACTTGGCAAACTAGAGGATAATTCAAGACTTGCACACGCCTTTGTAATTGAAGCGCTCATACTGTTTATTTTTTTAAAAGTACAATTAATCAGAAAAATCCAACATCTGCTGTATTTCCTTTTTTACCTGTTGACTCACCATGTAGCTTAATTCTACTTTCTGCAAATATCTCATTGTATAGAAAGGTACATTTGGAAATAATAAATCAACAAAGTGCACTCCTGAACAAGAGCAAATTAGGCTGCTGGCTAGTGCTTGCTGGTGTTTGAAACATATTCACTAGCTGATGTGGGTTAGACATGCAGACTAACCCACAGACCTTGGGGAAATGGTTTGCAACCCAGGGCAATTGCCAGGCCCGGCCAGTATTCTGCTGAGTGCTGTGGAGAGAAGCTTCCCTGCTGCTTGCATGAGGGGCCAGGCTGTTAATACTCTATTCTCGTCCCTCCACTGTGCACCAGTGGAGCACAGAGCAAGATTTAGTGTTCAGTTATAACACTGGCTTCATGGTGAATGCTATAGTTAAGGTTGCATTGACACGTCCATCTGAACCTGCTGTTGTCTCGTGCTCATAACTTTCCTTCAGATGAAAATTTTCTTTACATCTGAAATTTTTTATGCTTGGTTTCAGTTGAAATGTGATTTTTTTTTTGCAAGCCTGAATAAAATCCATTCGTTGGTATTGAATTATGCAAGGATTGGGGAAAAAAGGTGTTTTTTCTATTGTAAAAAAGTCTTTTTTGCACATTTATGACTCACAAAAAGCTAAATGTTACAAGCTGAAACTTTCCAGGTGGCTAGTTTTGACTGAGGGCCAGTCTTCAAGCTAATTACAAAGAATGAGAAAGAAAGAGCGAAATAAAAAGTTACATATAGTGTTTTATATGATTAACTAATTTGTTTGAGATGTTTCTATTATGAATCACTTAGCGTAAGTTTAAAGTAATAAGCTCATTTAAGATATTATAAAATATTATAATTACATAATACCAGTGTTTTGTGCTGCAATTTCACTGTGGAGTTCCATACAGTAGCTTTTGTCTGTGAAAATGTGGAAGCTCACAGTGAAAGCAGTATAGTAATTAGGGTTTTGTGAATCATGTACTTTGACCAGAGAGAGTGCTAGGCACAACTCAGGAGGAGAGGAGAGTGCAAAATTGGCTTTAGACTGCTTTTATCCTCTCCTGATCCTGGGGCTGTCTGGATGCCAGGCTAGCCTCAGTAAATTAGAGCAGTCTGGGGGCTACTCTAAATTATTATTCAGGCTCCCAAGAACATCAAGGGGCCATCCTAGCAATGAAGGACTTTCAGTGTATAAAGAACCATTCCTCCATTTCCCCAGATATACTCTTTGCAACAATGGGTGGAATAGCAGGTGCCAAAGGAACAGTAAAGTAGCTCTGTGCTACCCAAGGATTCCCTCACACTGGAGGAATCCTCTGGGGCAAGGGTAATCAATAGGCAGACTGTGGACCAAATCGGGACCACCAGACGCTTTTGAACAGACCTCAAAATCTTTTTATTCTCTTATTCTTATTCTTAATTTTATTTTTGTATTGTTTTCTCTGGTGTCTGGACCTTGACCAAGAAATTTAGACCTTGACAAAAAAAATAATTGATTACATCTCCTCTATGGGCTGGTTAAGCCAGTGTTAGACCAACTTTGTGCTAATACAGGGCAAAATTTGGGCCTGAATCTCCTTTTTTCTTAAAAACATGGAAATAAAATATACACATTTATATTAATGTAATAATGTTCAGGCCATAATTTTAAACCCTCTACAGTCAGGATGTACAAAAAGTAGAGGTCTTCATCGTAACGTGCCCATGTGGCATATGGAGAGCTAAATTTTGCTCTGTTATACCACCTTAAGTCTGCAGTAATGTATTTGAAGACACAGGATTTCTTATAGCTATGAGACAGCGGAGCTGAGAGTGGAAATTGGCCCACTGGGTACTGATTATACTGCTAAAGGTTTAATATACAGTGACTACTCTTCTGCCCTTGTATGTATAACTCTAAAATACTTCAATGAATGTTACACAGACAGTCAAATTGTTTTCCATATGTGCAGCACTGGAGAGTTGAGATCACTATGATAATCTTAATTTGTGTATTCCCTGTCTTTTGACTGTTTAAAATTATAACCCAGTTTCTTACATTCATGTGTTGATTAGTTAAAGTTAAGAAACGTACTGCATTTTTTCCTGTTGATGAAGTTTTTTCTTTACATGCATTACAAATATGTGTGAAAAGATATTGTGACACACAGCCATTGAAACTAGCAATTTAAAAGTTAACCTTTATTACTTTAGGTCCCCATTCCAATGACGGAAGGTCTTGCTTCAATCTCCATGCTGACGGATGGTGCAACAATTGCTAAATGGAACAATGAAGGCTTGCCCAGTGATACATGTCCACACAAAATGCCACTATTCTTACAAACGATGAACATTGGCCTCTATTGATTGGGGGATCAAATGGATAAAAAGCAGATATAGCTCAGATTTGAAAGTCATCCATTTGAGTCAGGCAGGATAAAAACTAGTTGGCAGCTACCAGAATTAGTAGGAATAGAAACATTTATTTGTTGAGCTACTAAAGAGGTGCGGGGTCTAATTTTATCCTGAACTGTTTTCTTTATATCACAGGAAGTATTAAAAACTCTACTAAACTGTTTTCTTACTGTAAGCTTATCAAAGTATCCAGTGAAATAATTAACTGAGTTGTCTGCTAGCATCTTCAGCATTGTGTCCATGTCTCCCCCCCACCCCTATGGATTTTTACCGGTATGTTGATATTATACAGTAGGTAGTTGTTGCTGGAGATCCTTTTTTGATAGAGAACTCAACGTAACCATTGATCCTGTACTTGACCCACTACTTGGAAGGCATATGCTAAAGAAAGGAAGATAAATCAGTTTGCTATCATGCCATCAGCTATCTCTGCACTTATGTTTATGTATATTTAATGCATCTTTTCATCAAAGTTCTCTGGCACCTGTGTGATTGGGTGTGCTAAAATCTGGGTACTGCATGGCCCCTGAACTGTTGGGCCCAGCTGCATCTTCCAGCTGCTTAACCCTTCCCTGTGTGGCTTTACACCCATGCACACCTGACAGGGGAAAACTAAAGTTTGGGCCAGGGTTCTATCTACCCAGTCCTGGCTGTACTATCTGGGGACCTTGTGAGACCCAGATGAGTAGTGTTCCCCATCACACCAATATGGAATCTTCCTCACTTCCCTACTGTAGCATCGGAGGGGTTATACCAACCTATGTGCTGCCACACGGGTCAAAAATAGGCCACATTTAACAATGCTCCTCTCCCCAAAAGGAGGAGTGGCTGGAAGTGATCCATATCCTCCACTTTATTAACCTGATTTCTTTATTTCGCTATTTTGAGATAGGGAGCTGTCTCCCCCTCCATTCAAGTCATGTACCTGCCTCTCTGAGATAGAGACAAGCTAATATGAGTGGGTTCCTCAGCTATTCACTCCCCTTTTAGTCTAGTGGCATTTCCCCCTCCTCCCCATTATAATCCTGAACCCTTTGCCTCCCTCTGGTTTAGCTGCACCTACATCCCTTTGTGCAACTACCAGAGATTCTCCCTTCCATCCCATGGCCCTGCTGGAGACTGAGAATATCCCATCTCTCATGGTCATTCCCTCTATTGTCCAAGATTGTTTCTGACTATAGGGATCAGGCATGCTAGCTTGTTACATTACCCAGCTTTTCTAATCTCTTTAAATCACGCAACCCTGGGAAAGTTGCCATAATTCAGCTCTTACCTACAATTTAGGCAAGAGAGAACTCTATTAATGGAATAGCATAAAATTCCTTCAGTTCCTGTTCTCTACTCTTTAATCATACTGGGAGAAAGTAGTTAGTGAGCCACAGTAATGAATTCCTGACTCTTGAAACTTAGTTCTAATTACAGCAGCTTTGAGAGCCCTAATCAAATAGGTCAAATTGAGGAACAAAGTGGAGTCATCACAATCCCCACATTCCTGTCTGAACCTTTCACCTTTTTTCTCTTGTTATCTTAATTTCCCCACCTAACTTTAAACCTTACTTCTCAGTTTGTGTACCTATTGAGAGCAGCCTTCCTGAGGGCTAGTCTACACTGGCAATGCTAAAGCGCTGCCATGTCAGCACTTTAACGTGGCTTGGGTGGTCACGGCGGAGCTCTCCCAGCTCTCTAAAAAAGCTACCTCCACGAGGGGCGCGGCTCCCAGTGCTGGGGCACTGTCTACACTAGTGCTTTACAGCACTGAAACTGGCTGCACTCAAGGAGGTGTTTTTTCGTGACACCCCCATAGGACAACTACATGCAGAATCCTCCTTATGCTGACTACTGATACACTGGTGTGCAGCAGCTCAGACTGGAAAGGCAGCTTTAATTTCTCACTCCCTCAGGAGGCATTTGATTCAAGAAGGAATTTCCTGGTATGTTGAGACTCACAAAGTTACTGCTACTAATTATATTTTGGTTGCAATTCTGAATGTGAATGACTTTTGAAATGCACACTTTCTGTTCCAATACATGCTACAAGTCTCTTTCGGACTTGTTGAATAACTGAGTCAGGCATCCCATTCACTTTTCAGTCAAGCTACTTTACTCTCACTCACATTTTATTTCTTCAGAAGTACAATTATTTCCTGCTGTCATGTTCCTTTCCTTCACCTCCACTCTCCCCACCTGCGTACAGTTATATCAGAGTAGGGGATAAGGAATGTAAGTTTCACCCTAAATTCTGGTTGATCCTCCACACACAGTTTGCAAATCTCCATTACAAATGAGAAAGCCAGGCCCAGAACACTTTAATCAATTTCACTGTTACTCAAGCTGATTTAGAAGATCAGTTGTTGGCACCCATTGTCAATTTGGGAAGACCAGCCTTAGAACCCTTCAAGGGTGTGTGTGTGTGTGTGTGTTACTGTAACATTTGTCATGTTAGTTATTGGTCTTTAGAATGACACCTCCACTTGCTGGAGGGACCAGCACAACAAACTTTTTCACTTTCATCAATAGATTTGTATTTGTCATACTAACCTATATAGCCCAGCAGGCATGCCGGTGAACTTTTGTTCATTGTGCTCAGTGGACCCGATTATAATTGTCCTTCCCTCCTCCCCAACCCCACCCGGGTAACCTTGTCAGTTATCTCACTTTTTACTTAATTAATAAAGAAAGAATGCATGGTTTCAAAACAATAGTGACTTAGTTAGCTGTGATCAAAGCAGGGAGGGTGGTTGGCTTACAGGGAATTAAAATCAACTAAGGGGGCAGGTTTGCATTCAGGAGAAACACACACAACTGTCACACCGTAGCATGGCCAGTCATAAAATTAGTTTTCAAAGCCTCTCTGATGTGCAGCGTGCCTAGCTGTGCTCTTCTAATCGCCCTTGTGTCAAAGTGCTCAAAATCGGCCACCAGGCGATTTGCCTCAACTCCCAACCTGCCATAAACGTCTTCCCCCTTACTCTCACAGATATAATGGAGCACACAGCAAGCAGCAATAACAATGGGAATATTGGTTGTGCTGAAGTCTAACCTAGTCAGCAAACAGCACCAGCGAGCTTTTAAACGTCCAAAGGCATATTCTACCACCATTCTGCACTTGCTCAGCCTATAGTTGAACTGCTCCTTACTACTGTCCAGGCTGCCTGTGTAAGGCTTCATGAACCATGGGAGCAAGGGGTAGGCTGGGTCCCCAAGGATAACTATTGGCATTTCAACATCCCCAATGGTAATTTTCTGGTCTGGGAAGTAAGTCCCTTCTTGCAGCTGCTTTAACAGCTTGGAGTTCCTAAAGATGCAAGCATCATGCACCTTTCCCAGCCATCCCATGTTGATGTCAGTGAAATGTCCCTTGTGATCCACCAGTGCTTGCAGCACCATTGAGAAGTACCCTTTGCAGTTTACGTACTGATTGGCAAGGTGCTCCAGTGCCAAGATAGGGATATACGTTCTGTCTATCACCCCACCACAGTTAGGGAACCCCATTGCAGCAAAGCCATCCACTATGACCTGAACATTTCCCAGAGTCACTACCCTTACTAGCAGAAGGTCACTGATTGCATTGGCTACTTGGATCACAGCAGCCCCCACAGTAGATTTGTCCACTCCAAATTGATTCCCGACTGCCTGGTAGTAGTCAGGCATTGCAAGCTTCCACAGGGCTATCGCCACTCACTTCTCAACTGTCAGGGCAGCTCTCATCTTGGTATTCCTGTGCTTCAGAGCAGGGGAAAGAAACTCACAAAGTTCCATGAAAATGTCTTTATGCATGCAAAAGTTTTGCAGCCACTGGGAATCATTCCATACCTGCAACACTATGCCATCCCACCAGTCTGTGCATGTTTGCCGGGCTCAGAATCAGCTTTCCACTGTATCAACCTATCCCACTGCCGCCATGATGTCCCAATTGCCACATCCCGTGCTTTCAGGAACATATGTGTCCATGTTCTCCTTACAATCATCCTCGTGCTGGCAGCTCCTAGCCAGGTTCTGCGCATACTGCAGGATAATGTGTGAGGTGTTTACAATGCTCACAATGGTGAGCTGAGTGGGCTCCATGCTTGCCGTGCTATGGCGACTGCACGGGTAACCCAGGAAAAAAGGCGTGAAACAATTGTCTGCCATTGCTTTCACGGAGGGAGGGAGACTGACAACATGTGCCCAAAACCAATGTTTTTGCCCCATCAGGCATTGGGAGCTTAACCCAGAATTCCAATGGGCAGCGGAGACTGTGGAGACTGTGGGATAGCTACCCATAGTGCACCACTCCATGAGTCGGTGCTAGCCATGTATTGAGGACGCACTCTGCTGACTCAATGCGCTTAGTGGGGACATACACAATAGACTTAATAAAATCTCTTTCTAAAGATCGACGTCTATAAAATCGACCTAATTTTGTATTGTAGACATACCCTAAGTTCCACTGACTTTAAATAAGCCGTAGGTCCTAAGTGTCCAAGTCACTTTTGAAAATGGGACTTTAGCTGCTAAGTGACTTGGACACTTTTGAAAATGTTGCCCTAAAGCTTCCCTCCCAATGCTGTGGACACACACCAAGTCTGAATGTTGCCAATTGAGCACTGTAGTGGCAATACTCTAGTTATGTTTGAGATGGATATGTCATGTATAAGCTTATCTTGGAATGCTCCTTTTGAACTGAAATATCTTATGCTTGGTCTCATCAAAAAGGGTTTTTTGAAGGTGGAACAAATACACATTTTATACGCATAAAAATTGTGGCATCCATTTTTTACTCTAGAATAACTGACGATAACTGTATTATTACTTTGGCATTGGCATGCACAGAATCCTCACTGAGGAAGCCACACTTTGATAAGTGAGAAATAACGGAGAAAAGGATAAAGCAATGTAACAAGTAATGAACGCATTGAATAGCTCTTGTGAATTGGGCCATGAAAAATGCCAAGGCAGAACCTATGAGCAGAGCCTACACAACTCCTTCCCCAGCAGCTTCTCCGCAACCTCTCTACAAGTGTGGGATTCTATTGGCTGGGAGTTGAAGGTGTCAGTCAGCGGAAGGAGTCTGGGGAACTTCCTGTAGATAGCATAATCCTTTCAGAACCCCCACAACTTTGTCATAGATAAGTGCTGAGAAGTTAGTGCTCCCGATCTATGGTTTGTCCTCACTGCAAAGTTGCAACTGGAGCCCAAGAACCAATGCCAGCAAGGTCACCAAGCTGCTTCTGCAGCTGTTGGTGGGGCAGGCATGCCACATGAATTCCCTCAGAATGCCAATTGGGGCCATGATTCTTTGCAAATCATAAAGTGTCTCTACTCGTAAGCCACATGCCAGGCTAGGCCTGCTTAGTTACTACCCCTTTGAACGAAGGGGATAATGCCTCAGGTTTTCCATGGCTTTGAAGCTATTCATGTTGTGTATGAGTTCTTCCCTCTTCTGCATGTTTTTGCCTGAAAGAGGATGACATGACTAGTGTGTGGTGTACACAGAAATAATTTGCAAAAAGAAAAGGAGTACTTGTGGTGCCTTAGAGACTAACAAATTTATTTGAGCATAAGCTTTCAAGAGCTACAGCTCACTTCATCGGATGCACTAACAAATTTATTTGAGCATAAGCTTTCGTGAGCTACAGCTCACTTCATCGGATGCACTGAATGCATCCGATGAAGTGAGCTGTAGCTCACGAAAGCTTATGCTCAAATAAATTTGTTAGTCTCTAAGGTGCCACAAGTACTCCTTTTCTTTTTGCGAATACAGACTAACACGGCTGCTACTCTGATAGCTAAGACTGGTAAAGGAACCAGGGAAGGGGTTGCCTCTAACTCTGCAAAAATTCACATTTGGGGGCCTGATTGTCCATTTCTCTGGACCTTGTGCCGTCATTTGCCGCAGTGCAAAGTTGGAATGGTAACGTTTCTACCACTTACTTTTCACTGGTGTAAATGACTATGTAAGGTGCAGAGGAATAGAAACTCAGGTCCTTGTTGCTTAGTTTCTGCGGACTAGCAGTGCCTCTTACAAAATGTGATCAGCTCTGCCTGGAATGAGTTTAGCTGTTTCAGATAGGCACTGACGTCTTCTGCCTGTCACTCTTTTGGTAGCTTCATGCCTCTTCTGAAGAGATACAATTACACAGTGGCTATTAATGCAAAAAGGGCCAAATCCTGAAATCCTTAGTCATTTTTTACCATGACATTACTCAGACTACTAAGGACTGAGTAAAAAATGATGAAGGACTTGAGGATTTGTCCCATTTTGACCAGTTAGACAGTATTCTTCAGTTAAAATTACGTTAAGAGAGCAAGGGGAGGTGGTGGACAAAGCTATTATAAAATATATTTATGTTGCTTTCATAACAAAACTGTTCTCTTTATAAAGCTAATGTGTGTAAGTCTGCGTGAATGTCATGTTTCTGCAGATGTTCTAGCATGATACAAGCAGCTGCATTTGCTATGGACATATATAGTAGCTGGATACTTTCTGTGTCTTCTCTCTATTCTCAGTTCACAAAACCCATTGAGGGAAAGTAATCACTGATTTATTTTCTTTCTTTCTTTTAAAATGTTTGAGCAGTGAGAAACAAATGGGTTGAAATTAAATATTTGCTACTCAATCCTGCAATGTCTGCACTCAAAACTCCATTGCCTTATTGGGAGTGCTGCATGTAAAACAATTTTAGGATGAGGCTCTTTGAATTTCTAATGCCCTAAAATGATTTGAAAAGTAACTGAAGCAGGGAAAAGAAGTTCAGGGTATTCTTAATCTTGTGGCCTCCTCAAGGACCTGATCCTTCAAAGAGTGAGCACCTCCTGCTGGGTCCTGAGTGCTCTCAGCTCTCATTGATTGTCATGGGAGTTGAGAGTATGTCACATCTCAAACCTTGCAGAATCTAAGGCTCTCAGAACCTTCCAGAAACAGACCCCAAAGTTGTTGCTACCTCCATCATTTTCAAACCCTCTGGCTTCTCCCAAGGCCTCTGTCGTAATGCTGCTCACTGAATCCAGTCAGGCCAGGTCCAGTTCTTCACACACAGTTTCTGTATCTCTCATATATTGCAGGTTTTGGAAGCAAAAGTCAACAAAGTGAAGATCAATGAGGCTTGTGAGCATTATTGGTCAGTCGTGGCAAGAGCTTCCCAGCTCTATTTCCTCATGGATAAGCTGATTAAAATCAATCCAATATATCAGTTCTCGCTCAAGGTTACTATTTAGAAAGATCAATATGTTCATGTGCTGCTGGTTTAATCTAGTGTTGCCATTGGCTTAGACCCTTGTCTCCCTTCTGTCACGGGATTTTTATGTTGTATTTCACAAAGCAGGACAGCAGGCAGAACCCTCTGACAATGGGTGTGAGAGGGTGTGATGAAGTGGGACTGTTCTTAATGTTTTCTCTGAATATTGTGGGGGTGCCTCAGTTTCCCCTATGCAGTTCTTAAGTATCTAGGTGGTGGGATTAGGGTGTATGATCATTGCAGAGCCCTAGAGGGCAGGTGTGTGCAGGGGTCTGGACACAGAGAATGGCCAACACTCTGTTTCCTGGCAACTGACAGCCAGGCCCTTCCCCCCTGCAAGATGAGAGCTAAAGGGTTGAAGAACAAAGGAATCAGGTAACCTCCTGGCCTGGGAAAGGGACAAAGCCCAGAGGAGGAGGGGCTGGAGAGAGTTTCAGTTTCGGGCTGGATGGTCGAACGCAGGGAACCCCAAGGCTGGGGTCTAAGCTCCCTGCCCCCCAGAAGGACTTGACTGAGGGGTCCTGGTTGTACCCATAAGCTCTGTTTTAGACTGTGTTGCTATTGTCCAATAAACCTTCCATTTTACTGGCTGGCTGAAAGTCACAGTGAATCTCAGGAAGAGGGGTGCAGGGCCCGGACTTCCCCACACTTCGTGACAGAAGGTAAACAACCTGATCGAGTGTGTGACATACTCCACTTTCATTTACATCCATCCTCGGGGTCTGTTTGAAAGAGACAAGCTTACCTTCACAGCCCAGTTAGCTTTCCAGGTGCGGTATGTCTGTGATGGAGACACCTTTATATGTTGTTGGGTGGGTGTATACTCATGCACGTGCCCGTTTAGTCCATGATCTCTTTCTCCCACAACACTTTGCTCCATATGTCATTAGCTATGCAGAACTATCCTTACAATGTGCAAGGCGCCCATCTGCTGAGTGTGAGGAGAGATTCTGTTGTAGTGATATCTCCTCCTCCTCTCTTCCCACTGTGGGAGGGAGAGATTGAACTGGTTTGTACATTTACTAGGACTCCATACTGGTGCTTGAGCTGCTTATGCTGAAGGACAGCTCTACTGGGCCTCTGGAGAGTTGGACTTTCGTCCATCAGTGTTACCCTGAGTCTGAGATGCTCCCTGGGGCTGAGTGTGCTATTTCCACAGTCCTCCCAGCCACTCAAAGTTGCTTTCTTAAGAACACAAAAACAATATCATCCCTGGAAAGTTATCCCAGTGAAGAGAGTTGATTTTCCCACTAGCCATCCTGGGAGCAAAATGTGGGAACTGGATTCATTTTTGAAATTATACTGGGTCACCCAAGGATGGCATGGTTTTCACATACACTGAACTCAGTGCGGGAAGCAAAAGTAATTAAGGAAGTGTTATTTACTTCTTCTCATAACACAAGGACTAGAGGTCACCAAATGAAATTAATAGGCAGCAGGTTTAAAACAAACAAAAGAAAGCATTTCTTCATACAATACACAGCCAACCTGTGGAACTCCTTGCCAGAGAATGTTGTGAAGGCCAAGACTATAACAAGGTTAAAAAAAAAACTAGATAAATTAATGGAGAATAGGTTCATCAATGACTATTAGCCAGGATGGGCAGGGATGGTGTCCCTAGCCTGTGTTTGCAAGAATCTGGGAATGGGCGACAAGGGATGGATCACTTGATGATTACCTGTTCTATTCATCCCCTCTGAAGCACCTGGCATTGGCCACTGTTGAAAGACAGGATACTGAGCTAGACTGACCTTTGGTCTGACCCAGTATGGCTGTTCTTATGAGGTGAGGGAAGAGTATTGTGTAATGTTCTCTGATTTGGTATAAAATGCTTTTTTTTTTCCTCGCACAGCTGGAAATTTCTCTATTAGTCTTTGCTTCTCATCCCAGACATTGCTCTTCTGGGTTCACGGAGGGGGTTGTATGATGGGCACAGGCCTTAGCATCCCTCCCCTCAAGCTACAGGTTCCTTTTGGAAAAAAAAAACACAAATGTGGACAGAGGAGAAGGGCCGAGGGCCTATTGGGATATGAATTGCCATGTCCTGAGGAAGGTGGTAAATTTAGGAGAGGGGTTGGTTTGTTGAACATGTGTTGTGGGGAAGGAGGAGGTTGAATCAGTGCTTAATTTGTGCCAGGGCTTGGCAGGGCTGACACCTGGGCTTGCTGTGTGTATTTTAATGTTAAAAGTATTGCTTGAACCCCAGCACCTAATTGCTTAAGCTCCACACCTCTTTCATTCAAATTAAGCACTGGGTTCCCCATGTGGAGAAGGGGAAAGAGACCATGAAAGCTGATATTCAGACACTGTTAGTATTTACCAAAATCCGAATATCAGTCCTTTAGCTGAGTCTTACCCCACCTCCTTCCGGGTCACCGTTAAGTCTATCCCATTGGGAGATGTATTATGGGGTCGATCCAGCAAGGTGCTGAGCACCCTCTGCTCTCTTTGAGGGTGCTCAGCACTTTTCAAGGTTGAGCTCTTTATTTTTTAATTTTTTTTTTACTTTCTAACTGAACTGCAAAAAAAGTAACATGCATTCCTGACTCATGTAAAAAATAAAGCATGTATTACATAAAAATTAACTGGAGCAGAATAAAACTTCATTGTCAGAAATGCTAACCATTATAACACATCTAGCACTAAATTAGAGTTATCTACTGGTAATTCCCTTGGATCATTTGATCAAATTAAAATATGGTTCAAAAATGTCATCTGGGTGTAAGATATAAAGTACAAGAATAGGGCAACTAAATTACTGAAAATTTGGGAAAATGAAATGTTGACTCATATATTTTGACATAATGTAGAAATCAGGAGGTTTGCCAGACAGATCTGCTTCAGACTCTGCTTATGCAATATTTGATTTGCACAACTGCATTATAGATTGCCCAACACTCTGAGCATGAGCAGCTGGGCTTGGGGTAGGCAGCCCTCCAGGACATAGGGAATTCTTCCCAGCCCCCTCAGCAGTTGCTCTGTAGCATCTATTGCAGCCCCAAGGCTTTGGTAGCCTTTGCTCTGATTAATTCTCTCCTTATTCTGGTAGATCCATGGGTACATAATCTTGGATCTACTGGCCCTCCACAACTCCTGCATCAAAACCCAGCTAGTAGCCAAGTCTAGGGAGGTCCCCTGCAGCTGAACTGCATAAGACTGCTGAGCTGATGCCTTCCCCTTTACCTCCACCTTTTGTAAAAAGTCTCTGTTCTTGTCATTAATTAATAGCTAAACAAAATAGCTACTCTGAAGCACAAGCTTCCTGGAGTCCCCATGCAATGACACAGCCTGCTTTTCAGAAATTTTCCTGGCTGTATTCCACTGTCTTACCATGCCAGTTAGTTCCACAGTGTGGGTGTGCTGCCCATACATCTCCTGTGCTCCAGGATCTGCCCCACTCCTGGCTCTGCTTCCATCTTTCAGTGGTCTGACAAAGTGGAAAGGCCCTGGACATATAAGAGTTGGTTTAATTAAGGAAGTAGGTAGGAGGAAAACGAAAGCAGGAGGAGGGTGAGGCTAGAGGTGGCAGGGACTGAAGGGAAAGAAACAGGAGATGGACAGATAATTTAACCATGAGAGTAATTAATCATTGGAACAGTTCACCAAGGTTTGTGGTGGATTCTGTATTGCTGACTATTTTAAAATCAAGATGGGATGTTTTTTGAAAAGGTCTGCTCTAGAAATTATTTTGGGGAAGTTCTAAAGACAGCCTAGATGATCACAATGGCCCTTTCTGGTCTTAGTATCTATGAGTCAGGAGTGGAGACGGAGGGGCAGAAAGTGAGGGAAGAGGAATGGGACAGAGGTTAGATCATTCAGAAATTTGGGTTTAAAGTGCCTTTCTACTTTGAAAAGTAATTAAGGCAAATTAGCACCAGATGTCTCAGTAGATCTGTTCCATGAAAGTATCTTGTCATGTCTACTTGTCTGGGTAACAAAATGCATATTCCTTTCTTTTCTTTTTAGCACTAGTTCAGGACAACCACAAACTGGCCTCAATTGAACCATTAATTAAGTTCCAAATGTAGAGCCATTGCTTTCATGAGGTGGCACCAGATGTAACTGAGGGCAGGATTTGGCCTACAGAATCATTAGAACTGGTTACAAGATAGGAAGGAAAGAACCCAGCTTGACTTTAAGATCCCAAGTTGAGTTTGCTGACCTGGCAGTTAGGAAAAAAATCTTTTTTTACTTGTAAACTGCACAAATGTGAGCAGAAGTCATTGAGCTACACTAAACATGGAACCCTGGGATGACTTTTGTACAAAGTTGCTTTTTGGAGCCACATTTTTAACATTGACACCCCAGCTGCAAAGTATACAGATTTTTGCATCACTACAAGGTGACATTGCATCATGCAACATCGTTACTTGGTAATGATGTATTCTAATGCAGCATATTGATAGCACAGCACCCAAGTAATATTGCTTGCTATGTGAATGCAAGCTAGAGCACACAAAACTGTAAGCTAAATAGCCCTCCCCTCATTTGGGGCTTCTAAAACTTTCTGACCCCAGACCCTCGTATTTCCTTACTGCAGCCATGTTCTGTACCTTTGATATATGGTACCCTACCAGATAAAGGAATAATTATAGACAATGACAGCACTCATCTATCTCCATTTTGTCTCTAAATCTTTGGAGGTGCAAACAAAACACATTGGATGGGAGAGACTAGTAATGCTGATGAGTGCTTTAGATTGCTTGATAATCTCTTTTTCTGTTAGCTATTACTGAATGGAAATCAAATACATGCCTGTTTGGGGTAGGAACAGATGGCACTTCTGTTATGGGAGGAAGAAATGGGGGTGAGAGGGCAGCGAAGTTGAAAAAAAATGACCTCCCTCCCTGACTTTCCAGGATTCATTGTGTTGCCTTCCTACTACAGCTGACTGTGACTCTTTATTGTCATAAAGATATGTCAGAAGTTAGACAGAGAGACAGAGGATAACCTTAAATCCTTTAGTGCATTTTACCAGGTTTCTCAAAAAAAAAAAAAAGGGCAAAAAGCCGATTGAGGGAGTTGGGAAACGTCAGTGCAGCATTACACAAAGAGCTCAATACATTTGTTGACTCCCTCTTCCCCCGCTTTAAGATAGATTTAGTTATAGTCATCATAATGCTGTAGGTGCTTTCTTAAAAATAATGTAGATGCTATTGTCTGTCTGCCACTTGGAAAATGTAGCTGTTTCAATGCGCCCTTGCTGAAGTTGAAAAAGAGGGATTTATTGAAATACCTCAAAAATCCATCGCACTGTCAGTGTATTACTTGCCAGCTAAACTGCATCTTATTCCTGTCTCTACAGCGCCTGGCTTCATTTTTTAGAATATTTTTGTCTTTTCCAAAACAGTCGCTTTTCTTTCTTACCCATTTTGCAAATGGCATTTGCAGTGTTAGATTTGAGGGCTAAGATGAGAGGAGAGCAGTGTTTTGAACTGACTAATTTGTAGGCAAGAAATAAAGCGCTTGTAAGGTGGTCCCGGGGCTGTCTTCCTCATGAACACTTTTTGAAGCTACATATAATCTGGTGCATTTCAAAGACAAAACATTTCCTATTTTCAAGTATCTACATGAGCCAGGGTTGGTTTATCAGTTTCCAGAGAATAATGACCTCCACCAGGGGCAGAGATGCTCCCACCCTCCCCTCTCCCCCCAAAAACATTCCTGTTCTGTTTGCAATTAAGGTGTAGTATGTACCCTGGAAGATTTGCAAAGAAGACCACAAACACTGTTTTTTTTTTTAAAAAAAATCTGTGCAAATAATTTGGGATTTTTTGCTGTACAAAATATACATGAATACAGTCAAATGTGATCGGTGTGCTTAGGGGTTTTTTCATCTCTAGACAATGTGTTTTAGGGATTAATTTTGTGGCTTGGATAAAGATATTGAAGGCTCCCCAAAATGAAGGAAAAAAAGTGGTGGAATCAGACTGTCCAAAGAAAGAGAAGTTTTCACAAGAATGGAAAATGAAAAGTTCCCTCCAGAAGCTGATTATGATGTAAGCCAGGAGACCAGATCAGATGATGTATGGTGTTAGTTGGATTACTAACCTGAACACTTTGAGGGACAGATTTTTTGCCTCCAGTTCTTGGATTTCTACCAAATATGAATCATGATAAAATACTAATAGTACACATGTTTTTTCTATAGATTTTAAATGTTGGTTTCCCTGAAGTTTTATCATTTTGCAACTCTTAATTTATAGGAACTTTGTTGAAGAGAAATTTGGAACCAAATATGTAGAGAGACATAAAGCTGAGTTTGCAAAATAGCTTTAAGAAAACAGTCCTGCTAGTTTTCATTTATCTCCTGGAGTTGACCCACTGAAAGCCATAGAATCATTAGGTAAGTCCAGGCCAAACATGTCTGTTTATGTTGCACAAAAGGGAATGCTTACAACTAACACACTTTCTATTGAATTGGAGTGGAACTCCTACTCATTCACATTAATACCAAAAGAATTCATTGTAATTAATGCTATTACAATTAATACCTCTAGAGAAATAAATAAGGAACCTCCTTTATTGTTGAGTACCATCAGCTTCATGAACTATATGACATTTGGAAAACATACTCCTTTATGACAATTGTAGTGCTTGACTCAGACAGTGTACAATGCAATTGTTGGTTGCTTTCTGGTGAAAAAATAAAGTGCCAGCATCTGTTTTGATTAGATGAGTGCAAGTCAATAGTTTTGCATGAGGAGAATTTGGCCCACTTACATTGATAAGAGACAAATGTATTAATTTCAACTCATCCTTCCTTATACCACGACTCTCCCCCCCCCCACAATTTCAATGTAATGAAAATATGAATGCATCCAATGAAGTGAGCTGTGCTTAGGAAAGCCTTTGCTCAAATAAATTTGTTAGTCTCTAAGGTGCCACAAGTACTCCTTTTCTTTTTGTGAATACAGACTAACACAGCTGCTACTCTGAAACTAGTCAATTTATGTTATTTTAGTCAGAAGTTTTTTTATATTTGCCTTTACATTACATTACCAGCAAATGCACTTTTGTGGTATAATTGTATTTTATATGTGTAGTAGGTAGTGATTTCCTTAGTGGAAATTAGTTGGTTGTTCTCCTTCTGGTTGCCTCTTATTGTATCTGCAATTTTATATTGTAAGAAGCACAAAAGGAATAAAACATATTAGTCCATCTGATATAATGAAACTCTATTTTGGAGGGATTGTTTTTGTTCTCAGTTTAGTGACTTCTATTATGTGTACAATTTAAATGCTCTGTGCACAGAATGTAATTCTTTGAATTATATTAATTATTTGGGTTGAAGTGATATGATATATTGTTCTGTTTAGGGAGCAAGCTTGAATTTACCACTGATGCCAGAAAACTTCACAATGTACCTCTGGGTCAAGGACAGGAAGCGGTGGCAGAAATAGCTATGGTAAAAGCATCAAAAGAAGGCCACTGGGTTATACTTCAAGTAAGTCAAAACTCTTCATTACAACAGTGCTACATTGCAGTGTTAAAAATGGAAGCTTTTCAAAATAATGTGTGTCTAGATAAAACAGCGCTAAATAATGATTACCAACTTCCTTTGTCTCTTCCAAAAGAGAAGCTCAGAACTTAATATCGAGGTTTGAGTGTTAATGGGTCATTGAAAATCACATAAAATGTGAACTGCCTCTGCCTTGTGTGGTAGGGAGTTGACTATAGTATTTTACCAAACACATGCTATTTGATTTACTAATTTATTATCCATTAAAAAAAATCCTTTAGTAAATAAATGTGTAGCAAAAAGAATTGTTACTCTGTATAATCAGATGAATAGATACAAACAGGGAAGATTGCTGTCATTATGCAGTATATTGTGCTAAACAGATGCACATGATTTTTTCAGATATTGTGCTATATCAAACTGCTTCCTTATGCCTGGGATTTGCTTGTATCAATAAAATGTTTCATATTTCAAATCAATAGCTCACTGGGAAGCCTATTTCTCTCTCTTACCTCCCCACCCCCTTGCCCAGAATATTCATCTTGTAGGAAAGTGGCTTGACACATTAGAGGAATTTGTGGAGAAACACAGTGAAGGAAGTCACCCAGACTATCGGGTTTTTATGTGTGCTGAATGTGCCCCTTCTCCTAAAGATCATGTCATTCCACAGGGAATTTTGGAAAACGCTATTAAAATAACCAATGAGCCACCCACTGGAATGCTGCATAATCTTCATGCTGCACTGGATAATTTTGTCCAAGCAAGTAAAACATCATAGGAGTTATAAAATACAAAAATAGGATTATTAAATTTATCATTGTAAAGTCATTTAAAATTGAAAAGTCCCTGAGAGTTACTGCAGGCTGTGAGATAATAAAATAGAATAAACTTCATTACATAAGGATCTATTCACAAAATTTTCTTATAGTGGTGTAACTGTACATCAAACAAGAAATTAGATCCTCTCATTCTGAAGCATGAAATATGGCTTCTGATTAAATATATTTCCGTGTGCATGGGAAACAGTTTGCAGACATTACAGATAATTACTGTAGAAATGAGAAATTATTTTGGTCTGGTTTCATTTGTTCTTTAATTCAGATGCGAGAAGGGGAATTTTTGTGCCCTGTGCCATTGGAGTATTTTGTATTATTACTGTGTATGGTGTGCATTGGGGTCAGATCCTCAGCTGGTGTAAAATCAATTAACCTTATTGAAATCAATGGGACTATGCCAATTTACACCAGCTAAGCAACTAGTCCAAAGTGTTTTGATCACATGTAATATGAAACATCACTTTGGTTGTACTAGATCATCATCATTTTTCTCTCAACTTGTTTCCATTTTGTAGAATGTGCTTTTAATTAAAACACTTTTATTGATATTTAAAAGATACACAAACACTGATACAGTTAATAATTGCAAGCAACGTTGCATAGACAGGCATAGAAATCAATTAGCTCTTTAACATGAATAGTCACATTAAAGGGAGACCATTAACTTTAATTTTTTCAGAAATTGCCTCATAGCAAAAAAAAATCTATTTTTTGATAGTTCACATCTTAAATAGTATGGTGTGAAAATCATCTTAAAAAACCCTTTAGAAATTATAATGTCTTTTTTTGTTCCCCTGTTGATGTTTATAGGAGTTTTGTAGCAAGAAAGAAAACAGGTAGCGGACTGTACAGGGCAAACAATGACACAGAAAGTGCTGACAAATGTACAAAATAAACAAGCTGCAAAAAATAGTGAAGATACTTTTGTCACTAACTTCTGTCAGTTATAGTCATCTGCAGTGTTACTTATAATTATAGGAAGTACAAAATCTTCACACAGAAATTTTCAAATTGATGGAGTCTCTTGAATAAGTGAAATCTCTCTGATTTTTCAGAACCTGCTTGATCAGTGTATCTGTGAACAGGAATTCAAGATTATTCTGTTTTTCACTTTGTTACAGTCATGCCTTTGTGGATGAGTGGCAGAAATCTGGACCTGGGGCTAGAACAGAAAGTGCCCTTTTAACAATGGAAACCTCACAATTTCCGACTGTGTTCTCTACAACTACCTGGAAGCAAATTCTCAGATATTTTTGCATTTCCTTAAACCCATTTAAGTAAGCATGTGCCATCCCTGATTACTTTCCTAAATGTGCTGTATCTAACCCTGTTGTTTCCTGTATGTGCAACACTGGGTTTTTATTTTTAATACGAATTTTAAAGATGATTAACACATTCTATGAAGGATGACTTTGTGCGACCTTTCTTGTGTGATAACTAGAATAGTGGAAATTTTCTGCCCCATCAACTGTTGTTCTGAACCTGACTGGCAAACAGAATTGAATCTTTCTTCACTGAGGGTAGAAATCCCGATACACTAACTACCCTCTGCTCTTTGGCTGAATAATTATTTCATTTCCTTTAGAATCAAACCCTACACTTAAAAAATACCTTTCTTGTGGTAGGTATCCTGGGAAGATCTCTGTTACTTGTTTGGCTAGATTATGTATGGTGGTCATATTACAGACAACTAGGATAGAAGACTTTGTCCCATATAGTTGGAAGAGTATATGCAACCCAATCAGGTAATAAAAGCTTCAGCAACCATAGAAGTGTTTCCAGAGTTAGAGCTCCCCCTGCTGGAAGCTGACACATTTTTATATATAAACTTAACACTGCTGAAGAATATAATTTTTCTTAAACGTGTGTTATTTGTGATAAGTGCACTGCTGGATCATGACATGCTATTTCACCTTTTAATTCCCCAGGCTCTTCCATCCATTTTTTGCATTGGCAGTGAAAATTATGTCCTTGCATAACATTATCTACCTTAAATTGTTTCATTTTACAATAAAACAGAATCTTCTCCCCTATATATAAAAAAGAAAATGTTACATTATTTTACAGTAAGGATCCAAAAGGCTAAAGCTTACAATAGTGATTCTGAAGTGTTTTGGACCACTGATTACTATTTTTATAAGAATACTGCTTAGCTGCTTGTAATTCAATTATTAATGAGTAAATCTCCATAGGGTAGATTAGGATACATCCCCCCAAAAGGTGGGTATGGCTGTTTAGCACCAAATTTCATTTATGTTAACAAAACTGTTAACATATAGTTAACACAAGCAGGCTTGTGGGACTTCTGATGCTTCCTGATTCCAGTTAAGACAGAACTACTCTGGAAAGAGTTCATTCTCAAGATAAAAAGAAAAGGAGTACTTGTGGCACCTTAGAGACTAACAGCTACAGCTCACTCACGAAAGCTTATGCTCTAATAAATTTGTTAGTCTCTAAGGTGCCACAAGTACTCCTTTTCTTTTTGTGAATACAGACTAACACGGCTGCTACTCTGAAACCTGTCAAAATTCTCAAGATAGTTTCAATTTCCTGCTTTCAGTCTTAGCTGGGAATCAGGAGTTAAAGGGACATATGAATATGTAAGATAATTGGTGAAGGAAGTTACTGGAACAGTTAGGAATTGCAGAAAAGATTCCGTTCATCTTTTTTATAAAAATGTTTGGGTCATTTATTACCGTCGTCAGACTGGTTTACCTCACTCTGCACATAATCTAGGTTGTGTATTCAGTTCTATGTGACATGGCCTGTAGACATCATACTTTGGGTTCTTCCCTTTCAAATTCTCAGATGTCAAAGTAAAAATGGAATACTAGTAATATCAGCTTTTAATAACTTATTACTTTTTAAACATCAAAAACTGTATGGTTAAGTTGACTAAACATGGATAACTTCATTGTATAACAGCTCTAGATATGCTGAAATTTTAGAGACATCATTGACACACTAGAATAATGTGATATCAAAATGAAGTAGGTATATATCCTTCTGTCTTATATTTATGAGCATCTGCATAGGAATCTAGGAATTGTCAGACTGGATCAGAGCATGGTCCATCTAGTCCACTGTCCTCTATCCTACAGTTGCCAGAACCAGATGCTTCACAGGAAGGTACAACAAACCTCAGAGTAGGATCTCTCAGTGTGGTATAACCTGTTTCCCAATAAGGTCTCACCCTAACCCATACTGGTTAGATATAGTTTAAGCCCTGAAACATGAGGTTATGTCTGAGTGAAGTTAATGGGACTGGAGTAAAAGCAGAACATCTGTAGGTTTTGCCAGGGGATTCCCCAGTGATAATCCAGCCTTGCATCCATCCATCCATTGGCACAAAGTTCTATGGTCCATGGAAAGTGGATTTTGGTTTTAAGCAACATTATTTTTTCTCTACCTAGACATCCTCAAATGTGCTCCTCCCCTCCTACACATGTGAGCATCATGGGTTCAATTAAGGATTTAGCTATTTTAACTCTTAAATCTATCTGTCCAATCCCTTCATGATTTTTGGTGGTGGTCTCTGATCTCCCTTCAAATATCCACGATGTCTACAAATGCATTATAGGGAGGGTTATAATATTTATGAAACTCCCTCAAGTTCTAAAATCACATGGTAGGAGTCAGTGGCAGCAAAAGCCCTTTTACTTCATGCTGTACAAGGGAGTTCATTTGTGTACAATTATGACTATTGTTGTTTAGACAGACACAGATTTTGCACTGAAGTCAATGGGAGTTGTGGGATACAGAATCACAATCATTCTGATTGTTGTAAACGAGTGGTTCCCAACCCTTCTTTTTGGGATTCCTTTTGACATGGATGAACATTAACCTTCTATTGTGATTCCCTCATCCTACCACATGAAACAATATATTTGCCACCATACATAGTCCTTTTATATCTATTTTTTCTTTCTCCTCTCCTCAACAAACCACCTGTGCGAAGTGGGTATACAACACTTCCAGATCAGATTGGTGGTGTTTTATACATTCCGGGCACATATATAAATGGCTACTCAAAGTGGGAGGTAGTGGAGAATCAGGCCCCAGATGTATACAGCGGCAGCCGAGGCAGCAGCCAACTGGCTCAAGCTTCTCTTCCTTTCTCCCGTCCCATGTGCCACTCAGCTCAGCTGTGAGAACACACCCACAAAGCCTGCAGTGTACATTCCCTACCCACCCTGAGCAGTATGTAACCTGCTCTGAGTGCAAGAACAAGAACAAAAGAACAAGAGCAGAAAAGGATTAAAAGAAAGCCAAGGAAGAATGCAGTGAAAAGAAACAAGAATTTTTAAAAAGAGAGCAGAATATAGTGGGGCTGCAGGGAGGAAAGCTGTAACTCCTTTCAAGGAGCTCCCCATATTTGCAGTTGGGGTTGCCAGGAATCTGGGGTCATTTTGCAGTTGGGGTCAGCTTTCTCTGGTCCTACTAGCGTGGTGCATTGTCTCTCAAAGAAACAGTGGGAAATCCTTTTCTAAACAGATCTGGTGAGGCACTGAAAAAACTTGAGGCCCGGCAGGAGGCACATCTGGAATAATTGTTCATTTTTTCAGTATAATGGCATTTCTGAAGATGAACTTTTTTGCAGTTTCTCTAGAGGAAGCCTTGCATCATGGTACTGCATGCTGCTAACATGTCCCTCATTATAAGGGAGGCGCCTCATTTTAGATTCAAATGTATCTCCATCCCACACAAACCTGGGGTTATTTTACTTTCATTATTGCAGATTACTTGCATCACAAATGCTGAATCACAAAACTGAAGTTAGAGAAAATGGTATTTATCTTTCAGAAATGAGCCCCATATTATTTTAAGGATCTTGCACTACTGCTATTGTTGTTATCCTCATCATCATTATGTATCTTGGCAGGTTGAAAGATATCACAAAACTGTAAGATTTCAGTAGTAATTTTGCATCCCACAGTAATACTTCAAAAGCATCAAATAGCATTTTGAATTTTAAGTCATTACAAATGTAAATAAATAAATGTACTCCCACCTGTCTGTTGTTTTAAATGTCTAGTGAGCCTAAAATATTTGCGTAGCAGTTTTGAGATACAGCAGAATTATAGTTTATTATAAATATATGATATTGAATTAAACAATTTTGCCATTCTGTTCCATAAAGGATAAAATCTGACTCTCAGCAAACCATTTGAAAAGAACTTATGATGATGATACTATAGCTTCATTTTATTTTATGGAGTGTATTGATTGTCAAATAAACAATACATGTATTTTGGTAATAATCTGAAGAAAAAACCATGCCGCTTTATTTTGCAAACCTTACACTATTACTCGCTTTCATTTCAAGAAGGGATGGCATTTTTCAGAGATACTACCATAAATTGCTTTATTTAATAAATTGGTATAAGGAATAATAATGTTATACCAGAGAGCAGCACTTTGTAATATGGAAGAAATAACATTTTTCTTTTAAAATAGTTCTCTCTATTTTTTAAATTAAAATTATCAGTATGTTTTTTGCTAACTGAAGAAACACCTGATTTTTTGCAAATTCATGTAGTTTTTGTCTTGTGAACATCAGTATCTGTATGTGATATAAAGAAGCTAATTAAAATATGGAACAAATTTTATTAATTTTCATGGACCTAAGCTGTTAAGAAGTCATGTCATTCTCAGCAATGACTCCATAACGGAATAATTTGATTTATAGCTAACAGGTTCCTTTTTCTGTTTAGCAAGGATTGTCACTTGTGGTTTGGTGGGTTTTTTTGACAGTTTGACAGGAAGCTAGGTCTTGCTCCTGGGTTTGTGGTCCTGGCTTATCAACATTACCATAAATATACTGATGCAACGTTACCTCCTGAAAGCCCCATCCACTGTGGCCTGCCCCACCCCAATGCAGAGATTGAATTCTTGACAGTGATTTCAGACAAACTGTTCCATACGCTGTTGGAACTGCAATCCAAGGGTTCGATTACTGGGGAAGGAGTCTCACAGACTGTGGAAGAAAAGGTTAGTAAAAACAGATTGCAAATCCTTCACAAGATGGTGTGTCGCTTGTTGGTTTCTTCTGCCAGCTCTTTGGTTTCACCAGTAAAAGCTATTTTGTATGGCTTTGATTTGAAATTGGTAATGTGGGAACATGATCTACAGCCTAAGTGATACATAAAAGAAATCTGAATACATTAAACGCCGGTTTGAATCATGCAGCAATCCCTTGTGAGTTTTATTATGCTTTAGTAGGACTCTGCTCTTTAGAATCCTTTGTCAAGCTGCAGTATCTCATTTTCCCATGAACTGTACCCCAGAACTTGCCATCCTGTAAGGAAACCCTGTGAAGTGTTCTTGCAGTTTCCTCCAAATTGATCCAGGGAAGGGAGAGTACGGTTTGTTTCTACGCCCTTCCCATTCCTAAAGAAAAAGCCCACAAATACTGTGGAGGATTCAGAGGAGGCCAAGTATATCTATGCAGATTTACCTCCATACTCCCATGTTAGGAGTGCTAGATTCTCTCCAATATTCCAGCTTCCCCTGTCAGGAGCCTCCCCTGATACTCCTGCCCTCTTCTAAGGAGGAGCTGGAAGGACTCCTGGGCAGATTTCTGGTGAGGTCGGTTTTCTTCCGTCCTACGTGCCAATTCCCAGTCACACCAAGTGCTTTCTGAGTCCAGAGAGACAAGGGCTGCAATTCTCCATCCCACATACAAAAACAATTGTGTGAATGAGGCAGATCGCACAAGGGGTATAATTTAATACTACAATATGGAGTGGTTAGCAAAGTGGTGACTTGAGGACCTCTGTGAAACTCAAAAGCTTGTCCCTTCCACCAACAGAATTTGGTCCAATAAAAGATTTTACCTCACCTACCTTGTCTCTCTCATATCCTGAGACCAATACAGCTACAACATGACTGCAAGACACAAAGTAGTAGTCGATACTGTGACTTTCTGTGACTTTCTTCTTTGCATTCAGACAATCTTTCCAATCAATGTAAGCATGCACATTAAGAGGGCTTATTTTCCAAAGGTCATGCTGGGGTTTTCCCCAGGTAGTTAACATTTAGGTGTTGGCCCCAATCCTGCTATTTATGCATGTACTTAATGTGATGCACTGAGATTAGTCCCACAAGAATCAGTGGAACTACTCAGTGCATAAAGTTAAGCATGTATGTATGTATGTTTGTAACTTCCCCTGCTAATACATGAGATAAGGCATTTACTTAAGGGACTTGATTTAGTTCTGGAGGTATGTGTGCTTTGCTTACCTGCCTTATGGGATGATCCAGTCTAAGTAAAGACTCGACTGGGTATGCATATAGCAGATGTCTGCATTTTGGGGGGTGTTTTGTCATCTCATATTGCATGGACCTTAAAAAATATTATAACACCATTGTCAACTCTAAAATAGCTTGTTTGTTTTTTTAAATTGTGTGAAATGGGTGATCACAAAAGGTGCTGCTCAGAAGACTGAAAGCTTCCATTTATCCCCATAATAGGAAATAGTACAACCTTCTGAGTATTGCCTTCTCATTGTGCCTCAGCCTGAGCTTGGAGAGGAGTTAAGTCCCCATGCCCATTCATTCCTTCAGCCTCTCTGCTGCAAGTGCCACCAAGAGGGGTTGCCAGCTGTGATGGTTATTTTGAGAATGCCCCCATCATGAGGCAACCCTTAGGCTAGAAGGCAATACCCACTTTGGGAACTCTCTGGGAGGGGCGAAAAATGGATCCACTCAAATATATTGAGTGGTCCAAAATATATATGGCTGCGCCCACTGGAAGACTTAAATGGATTCGCATGTGCCTTTGACCATGACTAGAAGGTAATCATTAGCCATTGGATAAGGTTCATACCCTTATCCTACATACATACATACCCAGTCTCAGAACATACCCAGGTTTAAAATGAGGCTGATACGTGCTGTCCTACCTGGTCGCATGTTCAGTAAGTGCTCCAGGAATACTAACATAAGTAAGACTGTAGTAATAGTTTATAATTACCCTGTAGGGGTTTGTGATCTAATTCTCTCCTTTATTTGTAGTTATTATTCATTGTGTTTGACCAGAGTAGATAATAATATTCACTAATCTTGAATATTTAGGGCCAAATGTTCACAAAGGGAAGCCTGATATTCGGATACAGAAATGTCATTGCAGTAACATATCTGCTGCGTTTGGACTTAATGCACATTCAGATCACATTGTGCATCTAAATGGCTTTCTAGATGCCTAACCAGCAGTATGCATTTATGATCAAGTGCTTTGTATGCAAAGCTGTGACAAATGCACGTATTGCTACAACTGGCTTTTGAAGATATGATCGTTAGTACCAAATTTTGAAACTAGACTCCAATTTTGACAACTGGAAATACACACATTCCTATTTTTAATTAATACCTATAGACTTGGGGCACTCAAATAGCTATTAATACAAACAAACAGTGAAGCTCCTAACCTGTTTGCCTGTGCAATTTTGTGTGGGCGCAGAGAGAGAGACGGCTCTTAGGATATTTAGTGTATACATATGTATTTCCCCTACATAATGTAATTTGAGTTAATTTAAGAAATACAGAAAAAATGGAAACTGCACTCATGTTTCTGACAATTTCACCTTTTTTATTTTTAATAAATGGCTCGCACCAATTCAAAGAGCCAAGACATTCTTTACACTTCATGATTTAGCTACCTTATGTGTTTTTATTGGGGGGGGAAAAAGGTCTCTATCATTTATCATGTCATCTTATCACAGTCTCTTTGTGAGACGCAAATAGCACACTAATGTTTTCTTTTGTTAGGGTGAGTTGGCAATCTCCTCAGAGATGGAGCAACTACAGACAGCTCTTTTTTTTTCTTTTCATATAATCTTCCTGACACTTGGATGAGACTGGCTTATCCATCAACATACAGTCTAGCTCAGTAGTAAGTTGCATGCCAACAGTCAATCAGAATGGACTGTGCCTCTTGCCCATCAAAAAATCAGAATATGAATGACAGGATTTTTTTCCAGCAAATATCCTGTGTCTGTGCATAATTCAGAATAGCTTTTTGTAGCTTGATATTAACTGTAGTGTGAAACGCAAAAAGATATTGCATTTTACCTTGCTCTGGACATTGGACAATTTCTGTAATGTTCTAGTTCTCACTTTTCTTTCTTTTTTCAAATCAAGCTGTGAGTGCTCTTCAAAGTGACTGGGCAGAGAGCTCTAACATGTAGTATCTACCACTCAAAAGACTAAACATGGACTCAGGTCTTCTGTTCGGGTCATGATTCATAATGTTAATAGATAACAAATACCTTGTTGGGTACATGGAGGGGAAAGTATCAGACTCCAGTGGTAACCGTTGCACAGAACTTTGTATTAAGGGCACAGAAACTTAGAGGAGATGTTTTAGAGCAGGCATACAGCGCTGAACCACTCAGTTCTGCTGCCGTGGTGGGTAGCATTAATAGGGCATCATTTCCAGAAATATACATTAGTCTAGCATCAGTCGTGGGTATCTTAGTGCACAAAGGAATGAAAGTTGGTAAAAGAAAAAAAAATTTACTGATGATTAGTTGTTATTTGCTGATTAAAACGTCTGATTAAACACCTTTGAAACACTCCCAGGAGCAGAGAGAAGGGGAGAATGAAGCTCTGCCAGCTTCCACTGTCACCAGCTAGTGGAACCACTAGAAGCCGCCCAAAGACTTCTGGGTGCGCTCATCCTGTACTGATGCCACCCTAAGCGAAGAGGAGGGGTATGGGGGGGAGAGGGGGACTGACCTCTACCAGTCTGCACTGTACCATCTCTGTAGAGCCACCCAAAGGCTAGAAAAGCTCTGCCAGGAACTGCCGGGCATAGCTGGAAAGATTGCCAAAAAGCAAAACAAGTCCAAACCAAATGAGTTCATCTGAGGCCATTTCAGACCCCTGGAAGAGGAAAAGGGAAGGAGGACATTTTGTTGATCAGAGGAAGGAAATCATGAAGCACCAGGTGGGGATTTTGGAGTAGATCAACCAGAGCATCATGGGGCTTTAGCTTCCCTTGATGGAAAACTGGAGCACCATATAGAGCCTGTGGAGCTTCTGAAAGAAAACTGTCCTGAAGACAGTAAGCATTGCCATGGGAAAATAAAGCAGTCATGGTAAATTACAAGCTGTGCTCATGAAGGAAAACACAACTACTCTTTTTAAAAAAAAATGTATGGGAAAGTCAAGCTAGATCCAATATTCATGTCTGGAGAGGACAGCAAAAGTATGCACTGATTGTTTAAAACATATCTGACAGACATATTAGGATTTAGTATGAAGGATTATCCTTTGCATAAGGTGCAGTGAAATCATTGAAAAGCAGAATGCAGTGCAATGGGGACTCTGTGCCACACAACTGGGCTCCATGACAGCTTTCTTTGACTGAGCATAGGGGAGGGGTGCGGTGGAGGGTGGCCCATAGGATATGATGCATGGGTGTGGCTATTGGGATGGCAATCTGCACTGATCCATTGTCAGAGAGTCCACATGGGTGAAGGAGACCAGTAGCCCACTGTTAGAGCCTACAAATAAAATCTGATTGACTGTTATACATGAAAATCCTTTCTGTAATAATTATTGCTATCAGTGGAGGCTAGCCTCTCTCTGGTACACACTTTGCAAGGTAAGATGATGCCTCACTCATCCTGATTTTAAAATCTGCTTCTCCTATATCCCTGCCTGACATGTCACCAGCTAAGACACCAGATAAAACCCTTTGCTTTTTTTAAACAGATGCTGTTTCGAAGTGGGGTGAGGTGGGATAAGGAGGTGAAGGGCAAAATATGAATAAATGCACAGTTTGAGCTTTATGGGCTCAGCAAATATGTCATAGAAACAGCAAGTATGAGTGATTAAATTAAGAAGATAAATGTCAGACTACCTAGTAACTGTATTATTTGTATGATCTCTCAGGATCTTTTGTACAGCTATCTGAAACTAATGCAAATACTGTCAAATGCTTTCTTACAAGAGCTAGCCTTGTAGCCCAGGGCTAGTGTTTTACTCTGCCAGACAAGAGGCCTGGATTCATTCTCTTGCGCTTGTACCAGTAGTCACGTCCCTATGACCCGTGGGCTAGAGGCAGCATGTCTGCCCCTTGGGTGGAAGGTGTGCCTCGCATTACCTAATAGTGATCTATTATGAAGCAACATTGAATGGCTCCCAAGAAGAGAAGAGACCTGTAATGAAAATGGTGGTTGAGTCTTAGATGATGGTAAGTGGCATAAAAGGAAGAAATGTACTGATGCTTTGATTCTCAAGCCACAGCAGTTCAGAGAAATCTATAAGATCCATCAGAAAAAAAGCTGATCTCACAAGCCCTCCCACCCTGGCTTTCAACAAATACAGCAAAATTCCACAAAGGATGCTGCAAAATACAGAAAACGGCACCTTGGAAAATGTGACAGTGCTATACAAGATAAGCAAAGGCAGGCACAGGAAAAAATATCCCATGAACGCACTGTCTCCCTCCCTCACTGAGTGGAAAACAACATGCTTAAAAGGAAAAGGCCTTTTAAAAACATTTTAAAATGCATAACAGAATCAGCTGCTGATGTGAAAGAGTTGGCAGGTATTGCTCTTCTGAGAAGGAATCCTAGTTTAAAAAAGCACAAGCAAAAGCGAAGAATACTACAAGAACAGGAGGATGGGGGTGAAGGGTGGCCTAATGGTGATAATCATGGAGCAGTCCAGGATGAAATGTACTGTGCAGTCAGGAAGATTCCTGTCAATCAAGTGGAAGGGTGACATTACAACAATCTCAGTGACAAGAATCCTCGAGGCACAGATTTTTTTCTGTGAAGCTAGCCAAAAACCTGTATCATGCACTGATCTGGGATTCAGTGAAAGTGTACCATACATGTAACTTACATAAAAAGGGAGTGGAAGCTGTAGTGGGAAAGGCAACTAAAAGAGTTTCAGATTAAAAGATCCCTCCCACCCTTCTGCAAGTTTTAGTACATGCCAAACCAAAGTGAGACTGCAAGTGTGCTCTATGATATACTAGAAACAAACAAAAAAATAACCTGTTTTAGATGTCCCTACAGATACACAGTTTTCTGCTCTGACTGCTGTCTGCTCAAAAGTAGTTAATTAACAAATTCAATTGCAGATCTTTGCTGAAATCAAAAAGATACTTTGATATAAGAACTTAATGTGAGAGGGTTGCAGTTAAATTGAGAAGGATGTTTTGTTCAGCTGCATTCAAAACAAGAAAAACCGATACATGTGTGCCATGGCAAAAGTATCACTGTCTTGGAAAAAAAAAAAAAAAAAGACACATTTTCAAGCTTCTGAGTCAGCATTAAACCAATGAGGAAGATAATGAACTATAAAAATTGCTTGATGGGCTCTGGGGAAAAAAATGCTGACTTTTGTGTTACATCATAGCAGAATAAGATATTTTGATAGTGAAAAAAACTAATATTGTAAGATGCCTGACCAATGAGTTATAAATAAGGCAATAACAACAGAACGCAGAACTGGCTGAACTTGAATGAAATGCACCAACTCAAAGTGCAAACATAAGAAACATATAATGAGTAATCAATCAATCAGTTGTCTGGATTCACAATGCATAAGATGCTGAAGAACAAATCCAGGTTTTTCCAGAAAAACCCTGCCTTTCCAATATATGCAGAGCAGGTATGTGCTAAGCACGGATAACACATGTACAATTGGCTACACGAGCCTATTATCACAAAAAGAAATAAATCAAATATATTGTAAAGCTTCAATAAGTCTCTAAATCACAGCAATGAGAGATAACAATGATGTTCATAGTGAAACTCATCTGGAAATCTAATATCCACAAATTTAAAAATCTTAAAGCTGAACAGCGCCAACTTAGGCTGAAAAGCAGGGCACACCTGAACGACAAACTACCGAGTCTGAGACCACATGCTACAGTGTTGAAATCTATTGTGTACTTTTCAAATGCCTATCAGTAGAAATAGGAAAAGCCTATTAAGGTCATCAAATTTAACTCCACTGTAGCAGTGGGTGGTGGTGTTTAATATTTTTATTGTAGTAACCCTCAAAGAGCTTAACCAGGCCAGGCCCCATTGTGGTAGGTGCTGTACAAACATACAGCAAATGGGAGCCCCCCCTAAGATCTTACAATCTAAAAGACAAGGCATAACAGGTAGATGAGATAAACCAGCAGGTCAGCGTGAGGACAGGGGAAATAGAGTAATAAAAAACAGGATACATGCAATTCTTAGTTGGGAGCAGTAATCACAATTCACTGCTTGCCTAGCTGTTAACAATTTGCACTATACTGTATTCATTAAAGAGGTAGTGAGTTTTGAGGAGGGACTTGAAGGATGAGGTAGTGTCTTTAGGAATTTTGACTAAAACTTTTCTGACTCATGAAGGGTGCGAGAAAGTGCTTGTTAGAGAAGAGAGAATTAGACGATCATGGCTGCCATTGCTGGTAGCATCTTGAATTCCCAGGTCTTGTAATTTTAAATCTTTCACGTGATGGGTTTTCCAATGATTCCCTTGTGAGACTAGTTCATGAATCTGACCAGTAGTGAATGTTGTCTAACTCAACCCAAACTGATAAGTTCTTAATTTCATCCCAGCCTTTCTAGGTAAATCCCAGAATCACCATTAACTAGTTTGCACCCTCTTTCAAATACTTGTAGATGGTGAGCAGATCCTGTCTCCTCAGAATAACCAAGCTATAAACATGCATTTCCTTTTAATCATTCCCCTAAATCAATCAAGTATCATCTGCACTTAAAACATATATGAAGCTCTTTACAGTTGCAGGAGATTCACTCCTTACCGGATCATGTATAAAATGGGAGATGCAAGGAGTGTATATAGACGTGCACATGCATGTGCATATGCATATGTACTTGTATGCATTGTACCTGGATGCTTTTCAGGTGCCATGAGGCATGACTTTGTGGGTCCATGGTGCTCCTAAAAACTTTTAAAGTTACAGCATTCTATGAAATCCCAGGTGTTCAACTATTTGTTAAGAATCATAGTCCAACCCATTAGTGAATACATTAACTGTATGCTAAAATTCTTAAAAAGAAAAGGAGTACTTGTGGCACCTTAGAGACTAACAAATTTATTAGAGCATAAGCTTTCGTGAGCTACAGCTCACTTCATCGGATGCATCCGATGAAGTGAGCTGTAGCTCACGAAAGCTTATGCTCTAATAAATTTGTTAGTCTCTAAGGTGCCACAAGTACTCCTTTTCTTTTTGCGAATACAGACTAACACGGCTGCTACTCTGAAACCTAAAATTCTTAGACACAGGGCATATAATCTTCTGAATGGTATTGGCTAGGAGAAAGCTGTGTCATACATAGAAGAAATACTGATAATGTACAGTACATTATGCTTCAATGAAAATGACTAATATCAAAGATAAATGAAAAGATATGTATGACTGAGACAAGTGGAATAAAATGTATTTTAACTAAATCAGTTTTCAGGAATACTAGGCACAGGTTAATCTTTTATAAATATGTTCACAGAATAGATTAGACACCAGCCCGCCTACATAAAATGAATGCAGCACATACTCTGAAGTGTATCGGAGGCAGGATAAATGAGGGAACTCTTCTGTATTTGATCTGGTTCTGCTCTTTAATTCAGAGCTAGTGGAGATGGGTGGTGAATTTCTCATTGATACCAAAAGAACCGATACTGTTGAATCCCGTGAGATGTAAGCTTTGTAGAGAATTGGCGGCTATGCATGAAGGACATTGTAGCTTTAGGATCCTATTCTGTCAGGAATCCATGTAAATGGCATGCACAAGAGTTATACACCTCCAGGGGAGACAAGGCCCTATAGCCGTGACAATTATAAAAAGACATTTCTCTCTCTCTCTTTCATGGCCATATCTACACCCAATTGTCAAAGGATTGCTTTCCAGGTGATTAAATGGAGTTGGAAACTAATATCTTGTGACCATTGAAACAATGCTATATTTATTACACACGCTATATATAGAAATGAGGAAATGCAGTTAAGAGCATAGACCTGGGTTTTAGGAAAATTAGATGGGAAGTAGCATGATTAGCACATTGGGAATGAGACATTAGGAGTTCTCTGCCCAATTCTTCCTACTTTTCAAGTGACTTAGGTCATATCTCAGAGCCTCAGACAATGCATGGCTACCTCACAATGGGGCTGAGAGTTTTAGTTCTTTTAAAACACTATGAGAGCCTCAGCTGCTAGGCCCCACAAACGTGCAAAGTATTGTTACAAACTGGTGAGCATTTTTTATAAAGCATGGACTCAGCACAAACATGTCATGGCTGAAGCTCCCTGCAGAGGCTACAAGGACTACTCCTGAATCAGCCAGTGTGGGGGAGAATTCATAAGGTGCTGTCTCCATATTACTCCTATTTCATGCCTACCTCAGGCAGCAGGAAGATGGGAACCTGACCTCTGACTCCTCCATGAACAGCTGAGCCATCCTAATAGACTGTCATCCCAACAACTGTGCAGTAAGCAACGAACACCAAGTTAATTCAGGGCATCCTGTTTATTATCAGTGCACCTACTGCCTTTGGTAAGTAAAAGAAATACCACAAATACTGTGGCCAATCAACCGGTGCATCCTGGTATATTCCAAGTGTATTCCAAGCGTCTAATGCTGTGTGTGTGTGTGCATGTGGTGGTGTCAGACAGGACAGAAATCTGGTTATTGTTTCTGATCATTCAAAAAATAAAATGAAAAAAATCTAACTTTTGTTTCAGCTATGCTGGTCACTGATAATAAACAAACTGCCCTGATTTTAAAGGGCACATTTAAGGCAGCCTTAGCTTGAACCATAATTTGCATGGTTGGGGAAAGGACAGCTAGTCTGGCACAATGCTACAGTTTATGCAATGACTTGACAGCAATTCAACACACCGACTACATGCAAAAAGCATATTGGGCTATGACGGAGCAGGAAAAGGACTTCCAAAGAGGAAAAGGGACTAAGATGCCATGATAGACATGGGATCTAGGGGAATGTCTGAGATAAAGTTACCCTTCTAGCTTGTTTTTTGCCTTAGTAGCTAAGGCTTTCAGGCTAGTTGCCATCCTGCACCGGTCACGCTATCACAGTTTGAATGATCTGTAGGCCCTTTTTAGTTACTGTAGGGTCCTTTTTCCACCTTTGCTGTAAGAAAATGTTGAAGCTTCACTTCAGTTAACATCCCAATTTGACCCGCTTCAGTTGTAACCATACATATGCCCAAGTTCAAGGGAAAACCGAAAAGAGATTGCTTACATTGGCACTTTAATGGCTTCAAATAACTAAAAATAGCGACCTCTCACACACATCCTCTGATCCAGCCCTTTCGTAAATGTATTCTGGCAGTCCTAACTTACCCCCTTAAGAAGGACTTGCATGTTAAACCAGGTGGCCTTTTGCTAAACATTTTTCTGTCATATTCTGCTGTTTCAGTTTCGATGTTTGCCTGCATTTCACACAGCAAAATGGAGAAGTTTAAAGGCTTGTTATGTGACAAAACTCTACCGCTAAGTATAGTATTAGTGACGGATTAATGTATTAGTTTAATGTAATTGAATTATAATACTAATATACAGCAACAGTCTTACTACTTACTGGATTGCTGAAACTTGTGACATTCTCTTAAACAGTACTGCTGATGCTTTCAACTTGTATGCTTCAGTACTATGGTACTCAGCTCCCCTTTAAGTAACATAAGCTGCAGAAGTAGACCCTTGGGGCTATGTGCTCCATTCCAGCACAGCAATTTGAGATAGTGTAAGAACTCACAAAATTAAACAACCATTTTCTTTGTATTGTAAGACAATAGATTGGCTGCCTGAATTGAAAGCCTGTGACTCTCTGAGTGGCTATAAAGTCCCAAGACTTAACTGTTATTAAAAACATAGAACATCTCACCTGGTCTACGCTCTTGTATTTACCTGACGGCTTTTACTATATGTGCATTTGAATTTACACTTTTGTATTTCTGAAGTGCCTTCCATCTGCACATCTCAGAATGCTTCAGCAAATATTGATTTACCTCATAGTAACCCGGAAAGAAGATTGAAAAATTCTGGCTTTTGAATTTTTCCGCTAGAACTCCCGCCCCATGTTAGAGCCTTCACAATGGGGTGCTCCCGATCTCCTTAGCATCAGGAAGCAGCCCAGCTCTTAGCTCTCACCCTGGGCTTAGGGCCACCCCAGAGGACACACGTTTCAGACTTCTTTGCCTCCAAAACTATGCAGATGGCACAGTCCAGGTTGGTCTTTAGGGCTTTGGTTTTCATGGGTTTTGTAAAAAAATTTTAACTATCTTTTTCTCTATTTCTTCATTAGCTACAAGGTTTTTCTCCTTAAAATGATGATGTTCAAAAAAAAGATTTCATGGCTATCAGAGGAGGCCTTTTTGTTTTTGCCCTTGTAGATGCAGCAAAGGCAAGCAGGGAAGGGGAAAAGAAAAGGAAAAGCCTTGTTCCCACGCTTTGGTAAGGAAACAGAGGGAGAGAGTGATTTAACCAAGATCACAAAGAAAGTGTGTGACTGAGTAGGAACAGAACACAGAACTCTAGTATCTAAAGCTAGATCATCACTGTCAAAAAAGCTATAACTCTTGTGCATTAGCAAGCTTGCTGTAATATTGTTGTGGAGACAAGACTGTGACGTTTTTCACTGTGATGTAGGTAGGTGAGGTCACTCCCAGGTGGGAAGCTAGGCTGTTGGCCTCTAATACATGTTTTTAAAAATACTCTTTTTGGCAGTGAGGACAGACCTAATCTCCCAGTTCTGTTTCTTTAGCCATTAACCAATCCTTCTGCCCATACACTGAATCCCTATTCAAATTCATATGCTCTTCCAAAATGTTGCAAATATCTCATTTTTATTTTATATTATGTATTTTAAATTGAAGCCAAAAAGCATTTAAAGGATTACCTCTTCTAGTATGATCTTATGCCTCTTTGTCAGTAAAGTATATGTATGACTTATTTAGGTTTTCTATAAGAATTAAAATTGAAATGCTGGCGAAGTGCACTCAGCCCAAATAACTAGGGTTGAGGAACAGAATAAAAAGACTGAAGCAGCAGTTCTACTCCAGGATATGGGCCAGAGCTGTGACCATGCGTTACTGCTTCACCCAGACAGCTTTGTGAGCAAGCGCATCTGTACAGTTTATGGCTCCAGCAACAACATCTACCCCTCCAAATGCAATAACCCTGTGTTGTGAGTCAGCTGCAACCCCCACCTTTAATCCATAATGAATCAGTTTGCAAAAATATTTGTCCAATTATCATAATCACCAAAAAGCAAGAAGTCATTCCTGGCTTGAGCTATACAGGTGTGGCTCAGCTCACCTCAGCTGTTGAGCACGTGGGCAACTGCTCAAGAGCTGATTTTGTCCATGGGGTTATGCACAGCTGAGAAATTAATCTGCGCAGAAAACTAAAATAATCAACTACTGGGGCCAGAAGCCACCTCCACTATTGATTAGCAATGGGACTGCAGTCCTGACCCTCCTCACGTTTGAACAGCATGCAGGAAAAATGTTCATTCTGAGATAAAAAAGGCCAGAATAACATCAAGACCTATTGGGTCATTTAGACTGTCCACTACGTACATGAATTATGCGCTTCCTGCCATTAATAATTTTTTGTTATTGCAAATGCATCTTTGTTCGGAAATGAACATAGAGATTTACTGCCTGTTTAAAGTGACCCTTTGAACACACTTGTTTGTGAGCCTTCTCCCCTCTTTATATAGCCACTAAGATACAGTGATGGTCTGCTGCATTGCCACGAGCTCTACTCCTGGTCTCAGGATCTCTCCCTCCTTAGTGTTGTCTGGATATCAGGCTTTTTCAACACCCAGTCCTGCCTCACAGGTAGGAAGCACATCACAGCTCATTAGTAATTTACTGCTACAGTAATTTTTATAATTACTGCCAGGAGGCCTCATTAAATTTGATCTAATGAATAAATATTGTATTTTTCAACGTGATTACCAGAACAGCTTAAGCTGAGTGCCATAAACAATTATTTCCCTCAATACGCAGTATGTCAGTGACTATTGATTTTTATTTTGTAAAGAATTTACTGTATTCATATCAATGGCTATTCAGTAACAGCTAGACCTCTAAAGTGTCAATTGTCAAGGAACAGATGGTTGAAACAGAAATTGGTGTATCTGTTGCAAAAAGTAAAATACTGCTCATTAATAAAGAAAAAGGGATCATAGCTGTGTATTTTGGTGTCAAAGAAGAGTGCTCCACTGTGTTTGCACTCACTGTGTTCTAGCCCCTGCCAAAGCAGTTTGGTTTAGTCTATTTTTATTTTATTTTAGCTTGTAAATCAGTGAAACTAAACAATGTGGGACCTAACAATGCAGGTAGAAGACCAACACTTATGGGCCAACAATAACATAATATGTTTAGTTCGCTTTTAGATGTAATCAATTTAATTAAACTTTCTGCCTTGCTTACAGATTTAGAAGTACAGAAATATGGCGTACACTAAAACACATATCAAGGCTATAAAGCAATCTTCTCTACTCTACTTTCTGACATCATTTGAGCCCATTTCAACAATCCCATGCCAACAGTAAGGGCATGTTAGTATATATGTCAAAGCACTTCAGCATAAGGATTTAAACTTAAAAAGGTCAGTTTTCGTATGTAACAGATACAAATTAAAGAATACGTTCCTGTTTTCTTTCAACAAAGCACTGTCTAATGCAATTTTAGTGTTGCCTCATGAAGTCTGTGTTACTTGCATCAGTATTTCACACAACAAAAAAAAGCCCATTTAAACTAAGAAAATTATAATAAATCCACAAAAATTAGCAGGGTGACGATATGCAGCTGACGTACCTAAAAGTGCTTTTTTTTTTTTTAAATTGTTCATTTCAAATTGATAGCGTCCCTTTCATCCACCTATTAGGACAATCTCAAAGTCGAGGCTAAGTAAATGTGAGAGAGTTTAAAATGCTGCCTCCTGTTACCTTCTGCAAGTCCCCTTACCGCCAATGTTACATTAAATTAGATTTGATTCCTGAGGGCCAGATTCTGTTTTAACTTACACTCCATTGATTGCAGTGGAGTTATTGATTTCTTAGTCAGAATTGCCCCACAGCCTGACTTACCAGCATGTAAATAAGACCTGCTTAGAAAGCTCCTCTGAAGTAGGCATCTATATATTGCAGCTAATTTGGTGCTACTTTTCTGAAGATACGTAAGAGGCCCGATTGCAGGCAGGATCTTAGGCTACCCTCATCAACCTAAAAGTGTTACTCTTTATGTGCACTAGGGAAAACGTTGAACTTAGGTCCGGCTTAGCTACCCAAAATACAACCCCTTTTCCTCGTCAAGATTTTTCCTCACAGTTATGGTGCAAACACAGACTATTAACATTAAAGTGTTACACAAACTTGCATGTTGTAGAAGTCTAGAGACCAGTAGGATACCTAGACAGAGTGATTCAATTCAAAAAATTTTGTTTGTAATGCAGAGGCTACCATATCCCATAAAAATGAATGATCTTTAGATAAAACAGACTGAACAATGGATGTCACTAAGAAATACAAAGATGAGTTTATTCAGCTTGCTAGAGACCGGGCATAGGTACATGGCCTATACTTGGAAGGTGAACAAAATATTAAGGGCATTATTTCCAGGTTGAGAGTGGAGGGACTTTCAGCCTTGACGAAAAAATCATTAAGCTGAGAGGGACTGATTTTTAAGAGGGCCTCAACTCTGCAAATACAAGTTTGCATTCAAACTGTAAAGCAGGGGTATTGGAACAATTCTGGTAGTGGGAGGGGAAGGGTGCTGACAGCCATTGAACCAAACATCAAGCCAGGTCGGGTGCATCAGCACCCCTAGTTCCAGCACCAATGCATAAACAGGAGAAGAGCTTATGGAAGATATGCTTTAGCCAAACACAATTTATTGAGGTCATTACAGGGTAAAACTGGATGAAATTCTCTGGCCTGTGTTATAATGGAGATCAGCCTAGGTGATCTAACGATCCCCTCTGGCCTTTAACATCTCTGAATATATGATTGTACTGGCAAATCAGGTTGGCATCCCTGGACACAGATGCCACTACTGTAGTATCTGAGCATCTCACTATATTTAATTTAGTTGTCCGTAAAATTCCCTTACGAGGTAGGGACGTGCTTATTATCCCCACCTGGGGATCTCAGGCACAGAGAGTCAGGCCCCGTCTATGGCTCACAGAGCTGTGAAAATTGTGTGTGCTTAACATTGTAGTTAGGTCAACCTCGCCCCCCAGTATACCTGCAGCTACATTGCCAGAAGGATTCTTCCGTTCGCCTAGCTACTGCCACTTAAACAGATGGGTTAATTACATCAACAGACAAACCCCTTCTATAGATGTAGGAAGCATCTATACTACAGCAGCAAAGCTGCAGCACCATAGCTGTGCCACTATAGCATAACCATGCCCTCAGAGACTTACGAGGGGCCCAGCAAGTATTCTGTGCCCAGAATTTTTTGCAGGCCTAGTCATCAGCAAGACCCTGAGTTTGCAGGGGCAGTTTTGTACCTACAAAAAGACACACACACACACACACTACAGCCTGATTAGTTAACCAAACTAAGTTATAATTGTAGCAAGAGTTTTGGACCCTCATACTTGTTACACTTTCAGCATTATACCTAATCACCATCATTTCCAAGAAAATTAGGTTAAAAAAAACAAACCAAAAGTCTTCACCAGATTAAAGGCTTCCCTGCAGGAAAAAGCAGGAATGTGCATTAAGATGGCAGGTGTGAAAAAAACTCTTCCCAAATCCAAAGGAAAAACCACTGGCTAAGTAATTCCACCCCCACCTCCCACCCCCTTTCCAGTGTGACCATTTTTCTTTAAGTGTACAAAAAAGGAAATGTGAGTTTGAGAGCATTTTTTTCTTGGTGAGTCATGGTCAACACTGGTATTCACACGATAACCCAGGGGTGGTCAGACTTACTGACCCTCCAGGCCACCTACCACATTCTTTAGATATTCAAGAGCTGGGGCAGCCTGCCAGGGCTCAGGGCTTCAGCCCTGCTTCTCCTGAAGCCCCGACCCCTGGCAGGCACACCCTGAGGAGCTGAAGCCCTGAGACCCACTCCTCCCCTATGGGCAGAAGGACCTACCCCCACGACCCTGCTGCAAGGCAGAGGGCCTGAGCTCCCCCACCACATGGTCTGGTAGGTGGAGAATGGAAGGGTATGGGGGTGGGTGCTGCAAACTGTACTTTAACTGTAGAAGAGCCACATGCAGCTCACAAACCAAAGGCAATTAAAAATAGGCTAGAGCAATAGGAAATGTAATTTCTCCCATTGCTAAATATGGTTAATAAGCTTTATGGAGAGAGACTCCAGCAAGATTGCAGCCAGAGCACTTAAAATTTAATTCTGGTTTACAGAGAAGCTCTATATTTAATTGGGGACTAGCACTAGAACAGATCCTCTGACTAGAACTAGATTGAATTTTTTTTAAGGGCCCACTGTAACATCAAATACTGCACATTACTTTTGGGCTAGTACCATAAAAGTTGCAAGGCTGAGTTTTGTAGTACCTAATGAATAATTATATTATGTGGAAAAGCATCAACAGGAGAGATTGAGGGACCTACCCCACATACCTTAGTCGTTTTGGCACTTACTTCAAGACCTGCTTCAAGCCCCAGCATCAGATCAGTCAGAGCAGGATTTGACATTGGGTCTTCCACATACACCCTAAGAGTGCCCTAATCGTTAGTCTGGGTGACACATCTCATGCCTGACAAAATAGGCCGGGGGAACACCAAGTTTGAGAATCCCGCTTCCGAACCTGTGGGGATTTGGCTTTCGCTAGGGCTATGAGCATCTCCTTAGCTGTGGGATACTGTCAGTGTTTAGGTTTCAGAGCAGCAGCCGTGTTCGTCTGTATCAGCAAAAGCTACTAGGAGTCCTTGTAGCACCTCAGAGACTAACAAATGTACTTGGGCACAAGCATTCATGGGCTAAAACCCACTTCATTGGGCGCATGGAATGAAAAATACAGTAAACAGAATATATGCTTAGGTGATGTATGCATGCCTACTGCTGGGGACAGGTTCAGGAAACAGCTGAGGAGTCATTTTGAGTACCACAACGGCCCCTACTTTTGTGAAGCTGGTCCTTAGTAACTAAATAAAACAAAAGATACTCAGTTTGTATGTTCACTTCAGCATCACTATCAAAAACAAATGCAACTTTAACTTTGAAGTGATTAAGAATCCATGCAGCCGTAAATTAAAATATTTACAGGCACTCCCCGGGACATTCCAGGGGAACATATAGCTGGTACTCTTTCTGAAAGCATCAGAACCAGTGAGTCCTGTTATTTTTGTGAGCACCCTCCCCACTGCCCAGTTTTTACAACGAAACTAAGAGGCTCCACTTACATGTAGGCATTCCATTTAAAAACTAAGGCAAGGCCTACAGAACATTAGGTGTGTGAAGAAGCTGAGTTAGCTTGGCCCAGACTTAATTAAAGCCTTTTAATGTATGTGCTGCAGACTGCAGTGAGTGTGGAAAGATGTCACTTTTCTCTCATTGGCTGTGTTGACCCTGGTACTGCAGAGTAAGTTCAATAGTATGCTTTGACTTATGGGTAGGTTAAAGCCCGGTATGGAACTTTTAGTGTGCAGTAGCACACCAGACCTGAATAAGAACACTGCATAAATTTTTCTCACCCCAACAGAAGTAGGTCCAATAAAAGAGGTTACCTCTCCTGGTCTCTCACTGTAACTGCAGTTATTCCCATTCCCCTATCTTCTTTTTATACTAGGCCCAGTTTCACTCGTGTTGGGGAGGGGAAACACTATACTAATATACTAGTGCTTTACCAGAGCTGGGCACTGCTCATTCCTGGTTTGCTGGATGCATACTGTACAAATGCACTATTACTTAAAATTAAACTATCTAGCAATTGATCTACAAGTAGCAATAATAGTCTTTTGCATACAAACTAAAACAACGTCACCTTCTACTACAGTAAACAAAGCCAATTCTTGTATTGGCTTAAGGATGAGTTTATACAACTTGCAGCTTTATATATAAGCAACGAAGGAAGCTACATCTTTGGGGGCAAGAAGGAAAATTAGACAATGTCACTGCGTGTGAGGTGTGGGGAGATTAATTAGGAAGACTTCTCTAATCAAACGGCTTTCACACCAACAGCTACACATGGGATCTTATACAAAGTGGAAGCCGTTCTATTTTGAGAATGAGTAGTTGGCCATGTTGATATTTTTCTTTAATTCTGCAGTAAACTTTAGCATAAACATTAACCCAACCAGCAAAAACCAACAAAAAAGCAAGCAAGCATGCACAATATAACCTACGTAAGACTGAATGTTAACAAAAAACAAGGCAGAAACTCTTGACAAAGCTTTTATTATCAAAATAAAATTTTGTACAGAAGCACTTCATAGATCCAATGATCCAGTTACAACATTTATTCACATGACATGTTTAAGGTGGGCATTAAAGTCTTGTCTTCATACAAACCTTTCAGAAATACTTACACAGCTTAGCAACTCAAAACGCAGGTCACCTTAGGTCACCTGAATTATCACAGCACATATAGTTCCCTCTTCATGAAATGCAAAAGATCAACCTTAGATTTTTGACCAAGAAGGAAATATTCGCTCTATTTAGGATGAGTGAGTGTGTTATCCACCTTAGACTATACATCAGTTCAAGCTTTGACAAAGTTAAAAGAAAAAGTCTGGAGGCAGGACGGAGATTTTCAGAGACACACAATGACAGTCATGAAAGGCAGTGGGAGTTGTTGGATGCCTAATTGCCTTTGAAGAGTCTCACTCTAGCTTACTATAGTTCCTTGCTGCAGTAGGAGGTGCTGAATTGTGGTAAGGGGCAAAAACCACTAGAGAAAAAAGTTGCATAAAATATCCTACTAGCAGAAAGATCCAAGACCATATCTAGTGCTATGGCTCAACAAATCCAAGATGATTCTACTTGGGATTGATCTCATTTATAATATTACATTCTAAGTCTTCACTAACTATACAATAATTTTCATAATTACATTGGTTCAGCCAATGTAGTGCTCTTTCCATTGCTTTAAGTATACAGTGGTCTCATCCATGCAGCACACTAGATCTTTTCAACTTTAAGTCCTTGCTTTTAGCTGTAGTTATGGTTCATTAATCATGTCATGCAAAATAACGTTCTACAACTAGGCTGAGACCACTTTAAGTGGGAATACAGCTAGACTGTGCTCAGGATCAGGCAACAGTATGTGTGAATGCTACCAAAATATATTCAATCATTACATCTGCACTCCTAGACTATTACTTTTTAGCCTTTAGCAAAAAGGGTTGTAAGCCTCATTTAATACCCCATCAGTCAGGATATTTAATTTCTTTTTAAAAGACTTTGTTATCCAAATCTGAGTTGCACTACATAGCTAGATGTGTTTCGTACAAGACAGGGTCCAGCCTAACTATGGGCTTTACCACTGGCTCTTAAAAAATAAAAGAAAATTCAGGCTCCATTTCCAAATGGCTAGAGACCATTTGTCCATAAAGTTCTAAAAGCAGTACATATGATTTATTACATTTGATCTTGCAACCTCATTTGTGACTGATTAAATAAGCTTCTCGAACTGACCTTCTGCCTGTATGCCTAATTGAGGTTTTGCACTTACATACTAGTACTGTCTCACTCCTGACTTTGCACTGATGCAGCATCACTATTGACAGCAATAGTGGAAACACTAATATAAACAGGGTGCAGTCATTTTCCATTACTGTTGTCAACTCACATTAGCATTGCCATCATTGCTATTATCAGTGGAGCTGCACCAGTACTAGTTCAGTGAGGAAAAGTGTGGCTGCCCTAGAAGGTTTCAACAGTGTTCCATGCTCACATCACAAAGGAAGATATCAACAGAGCCCATCAAGATTTTTGACTACTCAGAAGTAGTCTTTCAGTTGTATTTTTACCCATTTTGTCACTCTGGAAACTTTAAACGTTTATATTAATTCCTTATTTATGAAGCATTTTTGCCCCCACTGTTTTGCACTTCTGAGCACTCTATAAAACCAAATGCTGGAAATCTACGAATTGTAAATAAGTTTTCAAAACAATCTCAAGTAAGTTTTTCCTCTTTAAACTTCAGGGACTTTGTGAAGATTTTGGAGTTGCTAATTTTAAAGCAGATCTATCACTGCACCTAAAAGGTTTCAGCTTCCATTTGCTACTGTTACTCTTCCTGAAATAATCTTAAATTTTAATGAGACAGAAGTTAACCAGTTTCACCAGGCCAAGGATTAACATGTACATTTCCATTTAGGTCCATGAGAAACACAGCTATTAATATTTTAAATGCATTTAACATTTTCAATAACTGTTAACTGTGGATAAAAACTGCAGCAAGGGCAACTGTGTGAATAAGACGCTATCAGTTTAAAGCCAAGTCAAGTCTCACTTCCTGATCCAGGGAGGAAGGGGGAAAAAATGTGGATGCTAGCCAGACTGTGTAAGAACAGAAAGGGGAAAGAAAAAGCCTATCCAACAATATTTAAGGACTCTACATGATTTGCCGAAAAGCTTTTGATTATCTTGAAAAAATCTGTGTCCCTTTTTACTTGAAAAAAAGAAAACGTTGATCACCCTGGGATTAAAATCCTCAGATGTTTGAACAATTAACTGCACACGAAGTCTGACATGGATGAAAGAGCACATGACTATAGAAAGGTGCCACTGACAACCCATCACAACCTCAATCTTCCATTTCAAGTTCACGTTTCAGACTGCAAAATACAAAGAGGAACCAGTTTTAATTTCAAGAAAAACAGATTGATCCATTAGAGAATTTAATTTCCATTCAGTTTAGATATAGTTTGAAAGCTGTGGGACTACGTAATAACTGAACTTCACTGCCAGCAGAATAAGTACTTAGTGTTTACACTGTACACCACTTTGGCACATTACTAAGTAGTAACAATCAATTCCCATGAGATCCTTCTGAGATCATCTCAATTTCACAGATGACAGGTCTGAGGATAAGAGATTTACCTAACTAAGACTTCAAAGCAATTCAGTGGAGAAGCCAGGATTTCTCCATTCCTGGCTTTCAGACCCTTGCCTAATCCACAAAACTGGACCGTGCAAAAAAATAGCAATTACCTGTTTAAGTAAGCATGAACATTGTTATAGCCATGATACTTGGCCAAATAAACCAGCACACCAGTAGCACACCGGCCATCCCGCTGTCTGCAGAAGCTACAATTGCAGATTCCACGACAAGGTGGGCAGCGCCAGTTCTAAAGAAAAATAAGACATCTTTTAAAGAAACTAAAATCTCAGAGACTCCTCATCCCACTCCGGCACTGGCTCAAAACAATTCCATGCTAGCACAGATGCTGTCAAAGAGATGCCAACAAATGCTAGTGTTTGTGAGTAAAGAGTAAGTTTTCCAATGTGCTAGGCATCTTCGGTGCTTTCAATGGAGCCATAAGGAGCACCCCAATTTTCCCCACTCCCTTCCAAACCCCACATAGTGACAATTAGCTCTCTGTTCAAGGCAGCTGGCTGAACTCCTGCGCTGTAGCCTTCCGTAGGATGAGAGGCAGCATTCCTTTCCCTACATCACGGGCACTAAAGCCAGACAAAAGTGAGCCACTTTGTTGTGAGAATTCAATAGGTTGAAGTTCAGGAATATGCTTTAGTGGCTGCACTGCTTCCATAATTGATTATTATTACCATAGTAGCTACAGGAACTGTGTGGTACCATAAGGTGGGTAGGAGTGGCAAGGGGAACTTTAGTGGCACACGCATTCACGAAACCCCTCCTCAGGGACAAGTCTTTTGCAATCTGATGGAGCTGTGCAACTGTGTATAAACGTTCTCTAAAGCAAAGAAACTGGACCCTGACTCTTCCAGCTCCCAGGTCAGCACTGTAACCACTGGGCTCTACAATCAGTCTGTCTCTGGCCCAATGACCATTTAATTATTTACACATGGTGAAACAGATCCAAGAGGAGAAAATAAGAGGGACCCACCCAGAATACTCAATAGCCCAGTGATTAGGGCACTCACGTGGGAGGAGAGAGACCCAAGTTCAAGTCCCTGCTCCATCAGACAGAATGGGGATTTGAACTTGGGTCTCCCACACTCTGGATGAGTGGCTCCCCACTTAGCATGCTGGTATTTGTGAATCCCATTCTCCCCATGCATTGTATAGAGAACCTGGACACTAACTCAAAATTGTGAATTATACAAGGCAACAGGACGCATAAAAGTTCTAGTCTCCACTGTGAACCCCCACCCATGATGCTCTCACATAGTTAAAGATAAAAGTGTGCATGTACTACAGTATTAAAAGGCATTAAAACACAGCTCGCTCACCAACATCCTATCTTCAGCGTTAACTACAATCCATCGCTCCATGAACTCGGCTCCCGCTATATTAAGCATGATAAACCCTGTGCCCACATTAAATTATCTTACTGGATCCAGCAATGCAGTCCTGACATCTTCCCCATACCGATTGCGAAGACAAGGGCCACAGAACTGACCTCGCACACCTACACAGTCTGGGTTACGACAGTTTGTCTTTGTGTCTATAGTTTTTTGGCGACACTGATGACAAGTTGATCCCTACAACAACAAACAGGTGTTCAGGAGACAAGAAAGCCAAGAGAGGTAGTTTAGTTAACAAGACAGCACATTTAACAAACAACCCATCCCTTGCAAATGGTTTTGGTATTTGCATTAGTACTTCTTCCAAGACTTGACATTCTTAAGGGGAACCCAAAAGAGAAAGATAGCTTAACATACACAATCTGCATTTCTCTGATTTGCAATACACTTACCATCACTTGGTTATATACTTTATCTCGGGCAGTTTCACAAATATTATCCAACTCTTCCTCTGTTATTTCTTCCACTGGACGCACTATGTGAGGAAGAGCCATAGCACCAGGCCGACTTCTCCTGGGAGTTCGAATCTCTTGCTGGAGGGTGTGGAAGAATCAAAATCTAAGTTTTATTTTGTGGACATAACATTACTGCCAGCAGAAACCCCACACAAACAAGGGCAGAGAATTTAAAAGAAGTCTAAGGGATTTAGATGTGTATCTTCCACTAGAGTTAGCAGACGAGTATTGAGTTAATGGGATGCTTTGAAAATCTCAATCCAGGTCTCCAGCTTTAGTGCTAGAAAAGTAACAGAACAAAAATCAAATGCTATTTGATTTTTTTTTTAGCTCCTACTGTAGTGGAGAAAGTGACAATTCCTCCATTTTGATAATAAAAATAAAATAAAAAGTAATTGTGCAATACACTCCATTTTTTCCCACGCCTCCCATTAGCCTCAGTGTGGATTGGAACACCAGCTAGCTCTGCATGAGCTTCTAGCTCCGCCAAAGAGACCAACAACCAGGCTTAAGCTGCACTTATTTGAATAACCAGTACGGAATTATATTTTTAAAGTTTCCCCAATTAATGTTCTACTGTAAAAGACAAACACATTAAACATACCTCTGAGTATTCATCAGATAGCTTTCTTCTCCTCACTAAGCTGTACCTGTCATCATCTTCCTCCTCTTGTAAAGGAGTAGTTGGCCCATCAATCAGGGACCTAGATCTTGTGTGAGGTCGAGAAATTCGGTCTGGGTTCCTCCTTAAAGCATTTTGGGGAAACGAGCTTCTTGGAGCCCGTTTTGGTCGCTGGAAGAAAAAATGAGTAAAAACAAAGCCCTTTGCCCTCAAAGGCAAATAAAAACAAAGTAACTTTGTTTCTAGTACGGAAAATGGAGCACAATTACAACATTGCAGGTAAATTCATCTTTGCCATTCAACAAACTGTAGAAACATACAAAGCCCCAAGCAGCAGTCAGTGCCTATATAAGGTAGAAGGCAGCAATTCACTTGTGTAAACATAAGAGAGTCGCAACGAGCTTAGATAGGTTTGTCTGTTTTATGGAAAAGCATATATTTTCAGTAGGATTCCAAGTACCTTAATAATCAATCAAATAAATAGCACTTTAATAGTACTTTTCAACATGTTTTATTTAGAAGGGCATATTATCTTTATTCCCATTTTACAGATGGGGAACTGAGGCACAGCAAAGGAAAAGTATATGCCCACGGTCATACAAGCAAGTCATTGGTAACGCCAGGAGTAGAATCCAGGTACTCCTGACTCCCCATCCTCTGACCCATTCACTGGGACATGCTGCTTCCTTAAGTAGATTGATATTGCAGCTGTGAAACATATAGATGGGCCCAAACCAGAATCTGGATCCAAGCACCTTCAAACTGTTGATGACATTCAGACCTGACCTTTGAAGCTTAAACCCCTATCCCCCCCTTTCTCCACTTGTGTAAATAAGCATTTAGAAAAGGGTTTTGTTTTGTTTTATGGCTTTAATTTGCCTTTGATATGGACACTTCCAGGTGCCTATGACTGGATATGTTGTTCAGTTTTTATAGAACGGCAAATCAAAAGGGAATTGCACAACTGGGATGATTGTTTTAACAAGTAATAAAATTCTGAACAACTGGACTTTGATTTACTTGGTCTATTAAGGTCTTTATTTGAAAGGGTTTTTGTTTTTTTAAGTCAAAAGTAGATACATTCAGATGATTGAAGTATAAGACAAAGAGAAATTAAATTTCTACTTACTGGGCTGGTAGTTGACAATGATCTTCTGCCAGTGAAAATACCAGGGACATTTTTTAATTCAGCCATTAGTTTTGCAAGCTAGGGGAAAAAAAGAAAAAAATACGGTCTTAAAAAAGAGTTTATGTGCTATTATTAGATTAGGGCAATTGCCTAGAAGTACAACTGCCTTATAGGAAATGCAGTCATATTCTTTGATGTCTTATTTTTATATCCTGGTGCCTGAAAGTGGGTTGAAAATGATGCTTAGGCTTAATAGGCTGCCAGCCTAAACACGGAATAAGGCGTTAGAATACCCAGATGTCTGCTGAAGAACCTATTTCAGTATGTCCATTTTCATATGCCAGTGAATGTGCAGTATCAGGGCTCTAAATTTCTGTTAATGCATTCACATAACTCCCATTAATGTTAACTTATATAAGAGAAAAGAACTGCATGGAGATTAGAAGTCAAGGAGAAAAACGAATTGATGAACTTTCCTGCATACCTACCATTGCTTTGTTTTCCTTTATGTTTAAAGCTCTTTTCTCTAAGAATTTGGGGCCCTTTTCTTCAGAGTCAGAATCCAAAGCAGATGGTTGTATTTCAGGGGGTGATGCTATTTCACTCTTCCCCCTTTTAGACCTTCGAGTTGGAAACTTCATAGCCACTTTCAGAGGAATCGAGCGTCTCTCATGTCTCCTATATTGCAATTTCTCCTTAGCACGTAAGTCATTTTCCTTAGAGTCTGACTCCAATTTCTATCAAAAACCAATATTGTTGTTTATGAATGACACTGGATTGCTGTATGGTTTAGTCTGACAAGCAAGTTTATTTAAAAGAAGGACACCAACCTGAAATCTAGGTTGGTTTATTTTTTTTTTTAAAGTTTTGGGCACTACTACGCATGAAACCCCCTGACAAGTTTTGTGGTTTTACAGAGTGCTCAAAGACACAGAAAGATAGAGATTAGTTTCACTCATAAGTCTAGTTAGTAAAAATATTTCAGAGAAAAATGTTGTTTGAGTTGGTATGTGTTAAGGGCCCGATCCTGCAAGTTAGTCCACATGGGTGTACAAGTCCCCCACCAGGGTTCTCTGTGCAGGATCAGGCCTAAGTTTGTAAATTACAAAGAATTAAATGGATAGGGAAACAAGATCACTAGCAAACTGTAACTTACTCACAGGACTAGCCATTGAGACAAATACAGCCCCAACTCAAATAGTCATTGAGACAATTATGGTCCCAAATCAAGTATTTTATCAGCTTAGTATTCTGATGCTGTTCACAATTGTAATGAGAATTTACTAGTGATGCCAATGAAAATAGTTATTCTATTTTTTGTTTGCTTAATTAATTATCCACTCGGTGACATGTCTTTTCTTACTTTAACCAAAATAAAGTTGCTTCCATCTAGGACTAACCTGTCTAACAGACACCGTGCTGTGGACCATTAGTACTTCTTTTTCTACTTGTCAAGGCTCAAATTGACAATCCCATTTTCTATAATTTTGTATTAAGCTTGATATGTGGTTCTTGCTCACCAATTTTCATATTGTTATTGCTTGTCCCTGCCCTTTTCTAGAATATATGAGCGTACTTTGTCACTGTCAGTTCTCTGTACTACTATTTATTATTTAACTTAGATGTGTATTCTTTCCAAAAGAAGAGCACCTACTCTTTTCTCTGGACATCCCTTGACATAATACTCCAATAACCCATGTTACATGCAATATGAATATACTGCTCTCTACAATACTCAATATTTATTCTTGGGCTATTTTTAAGCAATAAGCCTGCTATAATGTTCTGCAGTTGATTAAAGGTAGAAGGGGGGAAATTCTACTATCTGTTGCTATTTCTACATTGCCTACAAAGTGTAGAATTTCCTGTACTGTTTCCTGTTATGCTACACAAGTGCCATGAAGACCAATATCATGTCATGCTAACTCACAGATTCTAGCAAATTATGGCCATCTTGTACAAACAGTTTTAAAAGAAAATACAAGATGCTCACGAACAGAGTACATATCCAATAAACAATGTTTCAATCTGTACTAGTTAAATTTTAAATCTGGAAAAACGATATTTTTCTAAAATGCACAAATTTTATCTCTTGCAAGACTTAATTTAGTTTTCTCCACATTAGGCATTCACATGCTCTCATACACTTAGAGAAGCGATTTTAAAATTAAGGAAAGTTATTTGGCAAGTGTCCTAGAGGCTGTAACATTTCAGTAATTAGTAATTACTTAAACTTTAAAGCTAGTGAGTTAATTTGCATATCTCACCAATACATTTTGAATCTCACTTTCTGAAAAACCACAGAACGAATCATCATCCGAGTCCTCACAAAAAATTTTAGCCAGTTCTTCTGTGATATCTGACCTAAACTTTGGTTTCTGTAAAAAGAATAAAAACACTTTTTTTAAAAAAGAACCAATTTTTCATGAACCATGCAGACAGCAAATCACATTTACAAGTGCACTACAAGAGAATAGCTTTTGTAACAAAGAAAACAAAATGGTTCAGGGATTTACAAATGGTTTCAGAGCTGTTATGGCAAATCATCAGGCATGTTAGTTTAAGCGACATTTCAAAGAACAGAATAAATAGCTAATCTGCCTCCAACAATTACTACCTAGAAGCACAAGCAAAAAGTAAAATGAAATTATAGTGCATACTGTAGATTCATAGCTACTGTACAGAAATGTAAGCATAGCAAGCAGTTTTAAATCACACATGAAGCATTTGGAATATTTTCAACACAGCACATTCAGTTCTGTTTATTCATGTACTGTACTTACGGTGTTTGCAAAATTATCAGAACCAAAACTGTCACAACTGTCATCAGATGACGACGTTTCCATGGGGATCAATTTCATATTTCGGAATGCTATGAAGTTCTTCTTTCCTGAAAGGTCTGCTTGCTGCAAGGGGAGGATGACAATACCATTAAAATATGACCGGTTTCAGAGTAGCAGCCGTGTTAGTCTGTATCCGCAAAAAGAAAAAAAAGAGTACTTGTAGCATCTTAGAGACTAACAAATTTATTTGAGCATAAGCTTTCATGAGCTACAGATCACTTCCTCGGATGCAATATTAAAATATGGATTTACACTACAGTACACTAGCTTTTAAAAGTGTGCTTATAAAGCCTAATGTGGTTAAATTTTCAGATATGCAGTAAACTTGTATCCATTCAGTACACCATCAGCACTGAAAAGAGACAAGAGTAGAGCTCTAAAATTAAAATTGAGTAGTTTCTGCTCTAATGCATTTCTGGTCACTAACATAAGTGATTTATCATTGAATATTATAAATGTTTCTTCTTCTTCTGACAAATAATAGCTTTTGTGAAAAATCCCACCAAAATTAGTCACATCCCTTCTGAAAGTCCTTCAAGATTTATTTTATGCTGAATCTTAGAGTGTGACTAGCATCTAGAAATCACCATTTTAGTTTGTAGTTTAATTTCTGAAATCAAATACTAATCAACTACATTTCTTTAAAGCATTAAAAAACCCAGAAAAGGAACACTGGAACAACTGCTTTAGGGACAATGGCTTATTATTTCATTAGGTACCATCATTGGGTTGTAATGTCTTATCTTTTGATGGCCCTTAAATTTATCCTTTTCCTTGGACTCTCACATATCCTCAGTAAATATGGTTCAAGATTTTAAGTTATAAGTGGAGACCCATGTCTGTATCCATATTTAAACACACTACACCACCCAACAGTTACTGCAATGTGACCAGTGACTGATGTGGCTCATGCCAAGCTGAAAGAACTCTTATGGTTACTAGCAATTCATAGGCCAACCTCACTGAGCCCACAATATTTAAAATCTTTAAAATGTAGGCACACAGAGAGGTTTAAAGATATGTGCTGTCTGCACATGCTCGATATTGCATACACTTGTCTGAGCCATGAGAATGTAATCTAATTCTAACACAACTGTAGAAACTACTGCCACCTCCCTCCCCCCGCTTGTTCTGAGTTTGAAATTTGCACCAACATGTAGACCAGTCTCTCTTTTTCCTCACAATTAGACACAGCTATTTGCTTCCACCCGGATCATAGCTACTACTTTTTTAATCCTACCAATGGAGGAGGTAAGGCTATGTCCACACTACAGCAGGACAGCTATAGCAGCGTAAACATGTGGTACAGCAATGGAAGGGGTTTTCCATCACTTTGTAATTAATCCCCTTCACCAAAAAGTGGCCAATGTAATAATTCTTCTGTCAATGTAGCAAAATCTACACTGGGGTTTAGGTCACTTTAACAACATCTCTCTCACCCCTGAGGGACATAGCTAGTCAACCTAAATTTTAAGTGTAAACCAGCCTAAAACTTCTTCAGTACTCTATTAATCATTCTCCAATGTGGTATGCTTCCACCCCAATTAGACACTTCGCACATCCACCAAAATCCCACTTTTTAGAGATCCTATTGTTTTTTCAGCAGAGGTAAAGGTAGGTTTGCAGAGGAAAAACAAAGTAGGTATCAGCTCAGTATCAAGTCATATGTGAACTTTTACAAAACTCCAAGGGCAAGATTTTTTGTTTTTTAAAACACCAGCATTCCAGTAAAATCTTACATTACACTCTCTGTGGTGCAGAGCAGACACTGCACTAGATAAGCACAGGACAGCCTGAAAAGTCCTTTCCAGGCCACAACAATCACAATTCCTATTCCATTATTAACCACTATTCTGTTTGAAGGGACCTGAGTTTCAACTGTCCCTCCAAACTGTGTCTGCAAAGTGTGCTACAGGCACATCAGTTAGGTCCTGTTTACACCACAAGATGGAACCCCACTGAGTGTCAACCAGGTCACCCCAACATGGTAGTTGCTGCACCCCAACATGGGCAAGAGAAGTGAACCTGACCATCTTCACTGTAAATCCTTTCTATTTTAATCATCCCAGAGTAGGGAGGGCTTGTTTGACAGCAATGTGGTTAATTAGGTGGTTATAAACCACAAGTGGCACGAACCGCACCAAGATGCAGAGCAAGACCAATGAAAGTGCAAAATAAATCCTGTAGACATGGAGACTTTCTAAAGAACAGGTTTTAACCAGTATTTCTTCCCAACCCAGTGGGGAACTGGGGACACCGGGCTCTCCTCCACTGCGCGATCCCCAGGGCTTTAGCCCGCAAAGCTCTCCTCCACCCAGACAGTGGGAAGGCCGCAGCTTTGCATGGACACCCGTCCTACTCCAGCCTGCAGCCACCCTTGTTTTGGTGGGGGGAGTGTGCAAGGACCCTCTTTGGATTTCGCAAATCTCAGGGACCCCAGTCAGCAAGCGCTGAAGGGCACAGATCGCCGTGGGCCGGACGAGCGGCACCCAGGCAGGGCGAGCAGCAGGGGCAGAGGAGGGGAGCCGAGCGGGGAGCAGCACAGGGCGGGGCGCGGGAGCAGACACGCGGCTCAGCGAGCCGGCCGGGACACGCGGCAGGGCTGCCTGCCACCTCCGCCTTCCCCACGGGGGCCCTCGGGCAGCCGGGCCAGCAGCAAACCCGCCCCCGGGGCTGCCGCCGCAATCGATGCGCTTGACCCCGGGGGGACGCAGCGGGCTGAACGCGAGTTTGGAAGGGTCCAGGCGGACCAACAGCGCAGACTGCCCCGGAGGGTCCGCTGTCGGAGCGCCGCCACCGCCGCCTGCAGGGACACCTCCACCCCCCCCCCCAAAACTGGGCTTCGCCGCGTGTTTCCACGGGGACACGTGTGCGTGGGGAGGGAGGCGGGAACTGCCGGGCCGCCACCCCAGCGAAAGCTCAGACACTAGCCGCCACATCCAGCCCGCGCCCGCAGCCCACCCCGCCGCCTACAGCTTCCTGCACCGCGCCCCGCTCAGCCCCCCTCCTCCAGAGTCTGCAACTCACCGCCCCTCAGCCTCCCTCCTGGAGCTCCTGCAGCCAGCTCAGCCCCCAGCCGCCAACGCGTGCAACTCACTGCATCCCCCCACCTCCTTCAGCCCCCTTCCTCCGGAGCGTGCAACTCACCGCACCCTCAGCCCCCAACGCGTGCAACTCACTGCATCCCCCCACCTCCTTCAGCCCCCTTCCTCCGGCGCGTGCAACTCACCGCACCCTCAGCCCCCAGCCGCCAACGCACTGCATCCCCCCACCTCCTTCAGCCCCCTTCCTCCGGAGCGTGCAACTCACCGCACCCTCAGCCCCCAACGCGTGCAACTCACTGCATCCCCCCACCTCCTTCAGCCCCCTTCCTCCGGCGCGTGCAACTCACCGCACCCTCAGCCCCCAGCCGCCAACGCGTGCAACTCACTGCATCCCCCCACCTCCTTCAGCCCCCTTCCTCCGGCGCGTGCAACTCACCGCACCCTCAGCCCCCAACGCGTGCAACGCACTGCATCCCCCCACCTCCTTCAGCCCCCTTCCTCCGGAGCGTGCAACTCACCGCACCCTCAGCCCCCAACGCGTGCAACTCACTGCATCCCCCCACCTCCTTCAGCCCCCTTCCTCCGGAGCGTGCAACTCACTGCACCCTCTGCCCCGCTCAGCCTCTTTGCTCCGGTGCCTACAATCACAGCACGTCCCAGTCCTCCAGAGCCTGTAATTCATTGCACTCCCCGCTCCAGCACGCGTTCAGCCCTGGGCCCCCGTCCGCCACTCACTTGCATGCCGAAGGGATCCATGCTACCAGCTGCAGGGCGCGCGCGGTTCTTGTAACGGCTAGTCATAACGGGTAGCCCGGGTGCGATGCGGGCAGCGTGCGCTGGACTCGGAAGGTCGACAGGAGTCTGCAAGCTCGCGCCAAACCAGCTCGGGACTGTCAGGGGGGCGGGGACTGGGGGCTCCTTTCCCGCGTTGGAGCACGAGTCCTGGAAGGTACAGGCAACACCCCTCTAGGAGGGGACCCCTTACTGCTCCTCCGTGCACCAGGCAGCCTGCTCCCTGTGCAGAAAGCAGCACAGGGCTCCGGGGAGCGCAAAGAGGGGGCCGAAAGCATCCTCTAGTATTTTTTTCCTGCACTGGAGTTTGTGGTACTGTAAGGGCCTAATTCGGTGGCGCGAAATGCTCCCTGTAGCAAAGCAGTAGTATTTGCATATGGGGAGGGGAGGAGATGGGGGGGAGACAGAGCCGCCTGCAGGCTCGCCCCTCGTGCACGTGGCGTCTGCGTGGTAGTCCCCAGGGCCCCTGGCAGGGGGTCAGGTCAGTGCACAGGGGGCAAGACTGATCCTGCTGCCCTGCAGAGCGTATAATCAGCCACAAACGAGTGCGTTATGGCACGAAACAAACAGTGTGGGCACATTTCCTTCTCGGGCCAATTCATGCCTGGATAGCAGAGAGATGATAAAAAACCACTTCAGTCCATGGCTCTTTAGCACACAGGGGACCTGTAAGTTTATGCCCAATGCATCACGAGTAGGTAAGACTTTACTGCAGAGATCTTTAGGATAGAAATCAAGAGGAGACGATTGAGAAGTGAAGCTAAAGTGAACTTTAAATATTTATTGGTGAGAAAAATACTTTCTCATAAAAAGATGAATAGCTAAGCAGAATAATTTTACAATATTTTGCATAAACCACACCACATTTTGGAAGGATTGTAATTGTTTTAACAAAACATTTTCTGGAAATGGAAAATCCTCCATGCAAGTTGTTGTAGAGAAAAAGTGCTTTGCTTCACAGTGTTCTGGATCCTGTTTGATTTGAAGTTTGTGCCCAGGGTTGGTGCTGTACAGGATCTGGGGTCTTCTTTCAGCAGATACCCTGCACTTTCTGTGGATCATACAAGCTTCAATGAAAAAATGCACTTTGAGAAAATACAGTGAAGAAGGGTCAAGAAATACTTTTTTTTTTTTAAAAAAACGGGGGTTTTTATGTCAGCGAATAATGCATTATCTGAAGCTCAGCCAAGAGTACAATTAGACACTTGCAGTATAGCCTGAGAATAAGATCACAAATCTGTTCAACTGCAAATTGCAATCTGTATCTCTTTACAGGAAGGGATTGAAATACGGCATTTTATTTGTGCATAGGGATTTTAAATAGAATAAACTTTGTGTTAAAATCAAACAGTTTGGAGAAGAACAGAGAGAAAGTGGATTATTTGCTATTAGTTTTATGTAACTTATAATATCACATTAAATCAAATAGTTATAACACAGAAAGAGAGCAAAATTACTGTAATTTACCATTGTTTAACAGTTGTAATGAGGGGAGTGACAACTTTAAGAGGCTGTATACCTGATAGTTTAAGATTCAGATATTCCTAAGGGGAAAAGTCATATTTTCTGTTTTCTGTAATATTTCATTTACAATCACCAAGCTAATGCACACTGGTTTAGGAGAGGATTGTAACAGAGCAACTGTGGTTTTAGTTGGCATTTCCATGATAAATTCCTAAATATTTACTCAAGGCTGGAAATTCCTATTTACATCAGTAGTGCAGAATTGGGCCCTGCTGCACGTGTATGGCATACACACAAACCTGATACTGTGTAATTGAACCAAGAATGAGCTGTAAGCCAAACACCTTAAATACGCCATAACACAATAGACTACAACAGCGCTAAAGCAGTTTTTATACTTTCTGGTCATGATTCCTTTTGAGAATGCTGCAGTCTGTCAAGTAAAAGAATCTCCATTTTAAATAAGCCCTTAATTACATACTTACCTAGCACCACTGCCTTCACAGACTGCACACAAAAGCAGATGAACTAAAAACAGTCCTCCAGAGACCAGATTGCACTTGATTTTCCTAAATCCACATTAGTTGAGAGTTACCACCCAGACAGTTCTCAACCAACACAGTGAGGTTTGTTTGTTTTTTTAAACTTTCAGAAAACTAAAAATACAAATTTATATAGAGGTAAAAATATTAAAGAAAAGCACCATATCAGAGTTTACCAACATCCAGAATCCTGAAGATCATCAGTTGCCATTAGAAAAATGACAAATATGTACAAGGCAATTTTACTAGCTTCATACCAAATCCTATTAAGGAATGATGACAAGCTGGTTCCATTGGTAAGATTGCAGCTAATATGCTGTTTCCAAGTGAGTTGTGTCTCTCTTTAAAATTAATTTAAGAAGTCAGATTTGCTTAAAAATTAGTATGCCAGATCAGGGGTTTGGCTAGAGTTTGTGGGGGAAATTTTGAAGCTATTTGATTAGAGGGTTTCCGAAACTTTTATCATGGGACTCCCCTTCTTGAGATTCAGTGCATGATATCAAAACAAGATCTAAAACTTAAAATATACATACTACACTAGAACCTCAGAGTTACGAACACTGGTAAGGTAAGGTAAGAATGGACCGGTCAACCACACACTTCATTTGGAACCGAAAGTACCCAATCAGGCAGTAACAGAGCCAAAAAAAAAAAAAGAATACTGTACTGTGTTAAGAGTAAACTACTAAAAAAATAAAGGTAAAGTTTTACAAAGATTTGACAAGGTTAAGAAACGTTTTCTGTGCTTGTTTCATTTAAATTAAGATGATTAAAAGCAGCATTTTTCTTCTGCATAGTAAAGTTTCAAAGCTGTATTAAGTCAATATTCAGTTGTAAACTTTTGAAAGAACAACCATAACATTACCAACATTTCACAGTTACATACAACCTCTGTTCCTGAGGTGTTTGTAACTCGGAGGTTCTACTGTAGTAGCTTGGTTTTGGAAGTACAGAGTAGAGGCAATCAGTGAATGTATTGCAGGCATAGTGCACAGTCTCAGACCTGAGTTAATCCTGTCTAAGGAGTACAGGGAATTGGGAAGCCTGATGGGAACCTCTGCCACAATCTTAATTTGGAATGCAGCTTTTCAGAGACCTCCCAAACTCACTGCAGCAACTTGAATTTAGCATAGAGCTGGATAGAGAGCTCCCCCCCAAAGTCCTGGGAAACCACCAAGCAAAAGTAAACTATCATACATTTTTTCAAATGTAAAAAATTTGGGGTAGCCATGTTAGTCTGTATCCACAAAAACAACAAGGAGTCCAGTGGCATCTTAAAAACTAACAGATTTATTTGAGCATAAGCTTTCATGGGTAAAAACCCCACTTCTTCAGATGCATGGAGTGAAAATTATAGATGCAGACATAAATATACTGGCATATGAAGAGAAGGGAGTTACTTCACAAGGGAAGAACCATGTGTTGACAGGACCAATTGGATCAGGGTGGATGTCCTCCACTCCTAATAATAGATGAGAAGGTGTCAATTCCAGGAGAGGCAAAGCTGCTTTTGAAATGAGCCAGCCACTCCCAGTCCCTATTCAAACCCAAATTAATGGTGTTAAATTTGCAAATGAATTTTAGTTCTGCTGTTTCTCTTTGAAGTCTGTTTCTGAAATTTTTTTGTTCAAAGTATAGCTACTTTCAAATCTGTTATAGAATGTCCAGGAAGATTGAAGTGTTCTCCTACTGACTTTTGTATGTTACCATTCCTGATGTCCAATTTGTGTCCATTTATTCTTTTATCATACATTCTGTGGACTGCAATCACCCACAGCAGATGGGGACATGTTGGGCCCAATTCTCTGTTCCGCAGCATTCCCTTTATGACCCTCTAACTAGCAGCATAAAGAGGCAGAAACTGGACCCACAGGGAATATCCCCTGTATAAAAGTGCTCTCATGCCAGCCCTGCTTCCATCTCTCAGGGCAGGAAGCAGGGCATAAGAGAAAAGGGTCACACCAGGGGCATAGCATGGGGAGAGGATGTGGCCAGAAAGTACATTGCTTTAGCTGTTTTCTGCCCCCTGAGGCTACTGTAACTGATGCTGGGGCCCATGTCAGCCTCTTGAATTGCTCCAGAATACAGGGAGTGCAAAGATGGAATAGGGCGCTTAGCCCCACCCCCACATTCCTATGCAAAGCACAAGGATAGACTAACTGACACCCAAGGCAAGTGTCTCAAGGAAGAGAGGAATGTGGCAGAACAGGGACAGGTTAAAGTCTATTTTTATACTGAACAATAGCTGTATTCAGCTGCTCTGCATTAGTGAAAATCACTATGTTTTTCATGGAAATGCCTATTTTTGGTCACTGACACTGAGGCCTTGTCTACACTGCCACTTTACAGCGCTGCAACTTTCTCACTCAAGGGGGTGAAAAAACACACACACCCCCAAGCGCTGCAAACATCCCCTTTTTGCAGCGCTGGGACAGCTCTCTCCCAGTGCTGGTGCCACGACTACACAGCCATGTTAAAGTGCTGCCGTGGCTGCACTTTAACATTGCTAGTGAAGACATACCCTTACTTTCTATCCTGAAACATCAGTGGTAACCAATGTGGAAAAGGTTCAGTTAGCTGCTGCTGCCCTTAATTTATACATGTAATACAAAGTAGATTTGCAAAAAGAAAAGGAGTACCCGTGGCACCTTAGAGACTAACAAATTTATTAGAGCATAAGCTTTCGTGAGCTACAGCTCACTTCATCAAATGCATCCGATGAAGTGAGCTGTAGCTCACGAAAGCTTATGCTCTAATAAATTTGTTAGTCTCTAAGGTGCCACCGGTACTCCTTTTCTTTTTGCGAATACAGACTAACACGGCTGCTACTCTGAAAGTAGATTTGGTCATCCGCAGGCCTGTGAGAATCTGTGTGGAATGCACAAGTCAGATTCAGTGGTGCTTTGTCTACACATCAACAATAATAAGATCCTCAGTATGTCTGTTAGTTTACCACATACAGTGAATATGGGAGCAAAGGATTTACTCGTCCTCACAAAGTCTCCATTCTTTGCCCTGGTCTACCCTGGGGGGGGAGAGGGGGAAAAAAAATCGATCTAACTTACACAACTTCAGCTACGTGAATAACATAGCTGAAGTCGACGTACTTAGATTGATTTACCGTGGCATCTTCACCATAGTGAGTTGACTGCTATCGCTCCTCTGTCGACTCCACTTGCGCCTCTTGCAGTGCTGGAGTATAGGAGTCGACAGGAGAGCACTCCGGGGTTGATTTATCGCGTCTAGACTAGATGCGATAAAATCTCCGCTGGATCAATTGCTGCCCGCCGATTGGGCAGGTAGTGTAGACATACCCTTAGTCTGTAATCATGGGCGGCACGTGACTCAGGCATTTGGGGAGGCTGGAGCAACGAGGGCAGGGCCACAGGGGAAGCGTGGGAGCGGGGCCTCGGGGCAGAGTGCAGGAGGGGCCACGGCCCAGGCATCAGCACTCTCAAAGATGGTGGGTCTGTGGCTATTTGGGGAGGCTTAGCCTCCCTTGGCCTATTATACCTGCTGCCCATGTATGAAGCCAGGTAAGTAGGCCATATTGTGGTCACTAGGGAGCCCTATGCTACAACACAGCCATTTAACACGGCTTTGGGCTTGTTAGCCTGCATCTCTGTGAATGTTGAAGACTTTTCAGTCAATTAAACTAACTTGATTGAGCTAACACAGTTGAGAAAACCATCCTTTTTGCTCATCAATCCAGGGCCTACATTCCCTATACTAGAACATATAGTTCCCCTCTGCTTCTAACCTGTTGTGAAGGCATCCATCACATGCCGATTCCTTGACTCCAAATTAGATAGACAGGTAGGATCACCCCTACCAGTGTCGTCATAAAATCCCCAAACAAACCCTATCTAGGTTTGAGCTGTAGTGAAGCTTGTCAAGTGTTTTCAGGGATGGGAGAAACATTTTCAGATCTCCATGTTTCTTGAAATGATTTTTTTTTAAATATATATATGAAGGTAGCATTTGATGAATCTGTTAAGACACATGAGCTGGCTTACACTGAAACTATCAAAGGACATATCAGGGATAGTTCTCAAAAGGAGCAGTACCCTGTCAGAAGTAAAACGTGCTCCAAACAGTGATCAGCCACTGTTTTTTTCTACTGCAGTAGCTGTTGTAGCATGACCCCTGCTAAAAAGTTGCATTCCATCATATTGTTTCATGTTTCTGCAGCTGCTGGTGTTTCAAATATTTACTTGTTAGAACACAGCTGAAGTACATCCAACATTGGTGGTATGGTTGAAACAACCAAGTTATTATCCTGGCAGCACATTCTGCATTGGCCTATAAGAATCAAAGATGTTTCCCTATTAGTAGCTTCAAACTAGTATGGCCTCAACAACAATAGCGCCATTCTCAGAAACAATAAATCCAACCTTTAGTCCCTGTGAGGCCAGCCAGAAGGAGGTCAGTCCCCTAAATTACTCCAACAGACTTCAGTTGTCTGGATTTTTACAAAGCTCCTCACACACAGTTGTGCAGTTTTCTGAAAGCTTAGCAGGCTTGTGGTACAGAAAATGCTAACCAGCAGGCAATGATCGTGTGAAGCCAGTTCCTGGCTCTGCTACAGACTTCCTGCATGATCCTGGACAAGGCACTTAATCTCTGTGTGCTTCAATTCCCTGTCTGTAAAATTAGGGCTAATAATTCCCCTCCCTGACATGTGCTGTGAGCCTAAATTCATTCATGTTTGTGAGACACTCAATTACTGTAGTGATGGGAGCCCTAGACATATATAGGTACAAATGAAATAATGAATTAATGGAAGTGATAAGTTTAGAATTCTCAAACTCAGTGGTGTTTACCTGTTGCACAGAGAAATCTACAGAATACATTGAATCCTTAGAAAAGAATAAGATTGCAAATGCTAATTGCCATAATTAAAAATTACTTTAAGAGCTGCCCAATCAACTCTACCTCTCAGTAAATTATAGTGTATTATTACATTTCTTATTAGTGCACTGAAATGAGTCAGGAACTATTTTGCATTCATTAATCAAACATTGATTTACATGTAACTTGATAACCTATGACACTTATTTCCCCCCCTCTCTTGTAGTGTATATGTATAATTCTTCCTTTTACTGGATCTGCTCAGGCATGTGTGTGTTCATGTCACCTTCCGTGGTTAATACTGCTGCACAAGATGTAGTACTAACCTCAATACACTGTGTATGATCTTGTCCCTGGAGTGGTTGTAAACTATGGAGGACATGAGCCCTAGCATTAGTCCTGTTTCACACGTTTGCACTAGTAATATTTTAGAACTCTACAGTTTTGCTGTGTATGTGTTTTTGTGGATTTTTTTAAATCTGTACAAAATAATTTGATTTTGCAGAAAAAATAAACACAAGTTTACAGACTCAATGAATGTATAAAATAAAGCAAATGTGAATATAAAATAATTTCTAGAGTATTTTATCAGCTAAACGGCAAAAGCTAGGATAGCTAACATTTACTATACCAGCTCAGCAACGCATCACACAGCAAGCAATATGATAAGTATCTCTCATGCATAGTTTATTTCCTTCTCACTCTGTCTTCTCCTTCTCCCCAGGGGAAAAATTTCATGTGCATTTTAACATTTTAATTTTAAAAATATTTCTGTGTGCTTTGTGTTATTTATTATTAAAGTCAAGGTGGAAGTACACTGTGCACTAAGAACTGAAAGTGGGAATATCGGATTCTATACACAATACCATGAACTGGAGATTTTTTGCAAGCGCATAAGGGGGAGTAGAGGAGGAGGAAGAGGCCCAAAGGAATGAATAGGAGTACTTGTGGCACCTTAGAGACTAACAAATTTATTAGAGCATAAGCTTTCGTGAGCTACAGCTCACTTCATCGAATGAATATAATGAAGATAAAGAATACTGGTTGATAAATGTCTTTAGTGTGAAACAAGATGGGTGAGGGAATATCTTTTATTGGGCAAGCTTTCAAGCTACACAGAGCTCTTCCTCAGGTCTGGGAAAGGTACTTAGAGTGTCACAACTAAATACAAGATCCTCAGGCTACCACTAGATCAGCTGACATGTAGCCATGGGGTGCTGAGAGCCACTGAAGCAAACTATAAACCCTGTATATGATGGAAACCACTTCAAGCTAGGGGGTCCCGCAGCACACTCCTACTTCCAGCACTTATGATGTAGACAGGTTTGTTGCAAGTCTTAATATTTTTTAAAAGCATGCAGCATAACAGGTCAATCAGAACATCAGGTTATGATGATGTATGCTATATATGTGTAATTATAACAGTCTTAACTTTCCTGAATCCATAACATATCAAATTCATAGCAAAAAGCCTGATCAAATTAGCCACTGGGAATGTCCTATAGCCATTCAAACCTCAGTATTTCAGCACTTTTTACTCCTTCCTGCCCCAGAATTTGCATTTTGCTTTCTTTACATATTTTTTTTTTGAAAACATGAAAATAGATTAGGCCAAATCACCTATAAAACTCGCTAAAACTTGAAGTAGTGGACAAGGACATATCAGAATACAGACAGTAAAACATGCAAAAAAGTGCTTGAGGACTGAAATCCACTTGGTGCAAATATTCACATGAGTGCTAATGGTCTCCAACTATAATGAATCTGTGGCCACTTAGGACTTTACAGCTTGCTCTATGCAGGATCCCAAGGCCATTCAAAATTTCATGGCAAACACTGGTAAAATTTGCAAAATTTCATGGCAAAAAACTGTGAAAAATGAATTTGTTTTCCTGCTCCAAAATTACAGGCCTCTCCCATTTGAGCTAAGGGAGATTCTCCATTAGTTGTCAACCATAAAGAGCATAGATAGAGCAATTCCAATCCAAAAGGAGACAGCAGTAATATACATGCAGTATTTCAAATGGAAATGTCCATGAGCGTTACTAGCTTTAGTGGGCCTGATAACACCACCTTAATGGTGCCATCTGCTAAAATAAGGATGTTTTATTTTGTAATTTAAGAGTTTAATGGCTCCCATGTATGTGTTAATTTGCATTAGGTTACTGCTTCCACCAGCAGCTAGCAGAGTGTCACCCTGCTGGGTGCATTCAGCCAATGTCCTGGAGATGAGATGCTTGTAACTTGACATCCTGCTGAGGAGCTGTGGTGGGTGGAGTTTCTGTAAAATAGAATTCTCCCTTCCTAGCTCACTCATGCACTTTCAGTGAGCCTCACTGGAATGAATGTTAGAAAAATAACTGACTTTATTAAGTATAAGGTTTCAGAGTAGCAGCCGTGTTAGTCTGTATTCGCAAAAAGAAAAGGAGTACTTGTGGCACCTTAGAGACTAACAAATTTATTAGAGCATAAGCTTTCGTGAGCTCCAGCATCCGATGAAGTGAGCTGTAGCTCACGAAAGCTTATGCTCTAATAAATTTGTTAGTCTCTAAGGTGCCACAAGTACTCCTTTTCTTTTTATTTTTCTAAGGCATCTCTGGGTTCTTGACTACTTTTATTCCAAACACAAGGACAGAAGATAAAGTGTCACAAGCGGTCGGATCCCTCCGTCTTGACCCCCACCCACCCTCAGCTCTCAGAACCCATAGGTTTTCATACAGTGTAAGCAAAGTGGCATGTTTATTACTGCAGAGACTATTGCTGAAACTGACTTTCCTGAAGTCATTTTTAAAGGCAGAAAGTAGTTTATCTTTTTTGATCTCAGATAAATCCACCCAGCTTACTTTTACATACAAAATCAGTAATGTTGGCAGTTAACCATTGTCCCTGTTATGAAGATACTAGAAACCTGTTCTATAATATAGAACTGTGTGGAGAGAGACTTGTAGGGTATGTGTTATATCAGCAGACTTTGTAGTATAATTAACTACGTAGACAGGATGCCAGTGTTTTACCACCATGTTGTCTCCCCATGTCATGGGCTGCAGTTGACTTTTAGCATTGTTCCCATCCTTTATGAGTATAACATTGGTCTCAAACTGGTTTTGTTTACACATGGAGATATATATATCATGATGGGCCTTTATTAGTGTTATTGCCGTAACAGACTTCTCCTACATAACTGTTAACTTTTTGCAACAAACCGACAAACTTTGGCAGTTCTTTAAGGAAGAGAATTATGCAAAACCACTGCCATTGTGGACACATACATATAAAATAATTCTGTCAGATATAATTTTCAGCGGTAGCATTGTTATTTTGTTCCATTTTAGTGACACAGAATGTCAGGAGGTCTCTCGGTTTGGGGTTTTTCCCACAATTACTAAAGCAGCAGCCTGTCTTTTCTGATCTAAAGTAATAATAATAATAATAATAATGATAGGTCAAAATGCATTACTAGCACAATCAAACATATTCAAATGTGTATCTTTGAAGCATGTCCCAGTATTCTTAGGAGTGAGTTTATAGAATGTATTGGTTAAAAGGCTTACGATTTGATCCTCAGCAGCACCAACTGCATTAGAGAGCAGAATTGTTATAAGTGGTGCAACACACAGAGGTCATTGTTTTGAGTGATTGTTCCTCCCCATCCTCCTGTGAGCAAAGTGTGTTCGAGCAACTTCACCTCGTTAAATCAGCTCAGCGAGTTTCTGGATAATGGTCAGCATATGGGGGTTTTGATGTGTGCCCATGTAGGGTAGCATTGCTGTCAGTGGTTGTCAGATATGACCAGTTCTTCAGAAATAGTCAGTGGTAGCACGTTAGGCAGAGAGCCATGAATTTTTTCTTTAAGAAGTAAGCAATGTAACATTCAAACCCACTGAATATGAATGAACCCGACTGGTGAGGATGTACTAGTTTGTCAGAAACCCTAAAACTATCTATTGTGGATAATAATGTTTAGTCAAACCAGCAGCCTACAACAATCTGTGGGCAGATTGGATTCAAGTAGTGCTTTTCTGAATGTTGAGTCAGAAATGAGACCATTGCATATATATATTTTAATGACTTCCTAGCAGAGATCCTCTGAGACAACAGCAATTAGTGTTGGGAAGGGAATGAAATAATTTAGTTAGGCTGATGTGTTCTCTCTAACTGTCTAGTGGTGTTACATTTAATGGTACAGTAAGGTTAAACCTAATTTCAGCCTCTGGTTGTAAATCTGTTAGCTAGGGTTAAACACAGCTTTCACCCCTATTTACATCTCTACTGACACTCCTGAAAAGAAACCATTTTGCCAGGTTGGCTCAAGATACTGTGGAGCTGCTTGCCAGGCTGACAAGCAATACAACCATGGAATGCTGCTTCTCCCACTTGTGTTCTATTCACATTCCAGACTGAAGCAGTAGGAGAGAACATTCTATTGATGTACATTAGCTAATTGCTGCAAGAAATCTAAGTAATTGTAAAAATGCACTTTCCCCAATTCAGCTGAACCTGAAGTATTTTATCCACTAATCGTTTTGCAATATTTTGCCTGATTTTAGCAATTAAAAAAATCAGGAAAACCACCATGTGTGTAGCACATAATATGGCATTGTTTTGTCAATAGATCCTCTGCAGCCCACTGCCTACCACAAAGGGGTCTCCAAAGCAGCATAAAGCAGTGTTGGGGCAAGCAAGACTAGGGGCCTATGCAGATCCAATGACATCACTAAATCTCTGTGCCAGTGATGCAGAAGGGCTGTGGCTACAGTTCTACAGGCTAGAATCTTAATTTCATTAAACTTCTCAAGTAAAATAAGCTGTTTTCATTTGATTTCCTTCCTCTTATTTTCTCAATCGGGTCAATTCCTACTCATCTTACGGGAGTGCATAGTACCAGGATAAGACAAGCAAGACTCCCAAAAGTGTTTGGTGCCAGAGTAACATTTACTGTAGATTTATTACACAAATCACACACTGAGGCCTGGTCTCCAGTAAAAAATTAGGCGGACATAAGCCATCTTGTGTTGACCTAGTTGTCCATGTGTCAACCCTTAAATTTGTCTCCCACTGATGAAAGCTCTTAATTATACTGATATAGTAAAACCACCTCCATGAGTGGCTTTAAGCCATGGTTGCTGTACTGAGGTCAATGCAGGTCTCTTGCTTGCGTAGAGATGGCACTACCTTTTTCAGCTCTAACAGTCCTCCATTAGCTGTACCACAATGACCAACACAGACTGCTCTGGTCACAGTTGTGAACTCCACTGCCCAGGGGCAATGGAGACCAGAAGCCTCCCTCACCACAGCCCCTCCTTTTAAAACTGCACAAATTTTTGAAATTCCTTTTTCTAACTGTCCAGCTTGGCATGCACATTTAGCCACTCTCTATTATTGCATGCAACTGCCCAACTGACCGTGCTGGATACACGCTCCAGAGGTGCTCTGGCCTGGAGTGGACAGGAGATATCAGAACTCCTGGGCCTGTGGGGAAAAGAGGCTGTGCAGGCACAGCTACGGACCAGCCACAGAAAGATGGACATTTATGAGCAGATTGCACAGGGGATAGAAAAGAAGGGGGGTAGCGATGTGACGACAACCTCCTGCTGGTTGTCTTGGGAATTTGCTCTTCCAGCCCAGAACGCCCTCTGCAGGCCAGTGGCTCACCTGCCATGACCTGCAGGACCCTGGTGACCCTTTACCTTGGGGTCCTGCCCCCTGGCAGTGCCCCCACACTCTGGGTCTCCCCTCCCAGGGGAACCCCCAACCCTCTAAACCCCCTTGCCTCAGTAGCTATTGCCAGTCTTCATCTAGCCCCCGCTCACTGGGGCAGACTGCAGTCTGTAATGGCCACTCATCACTGGCAAGGAGGTTAGGACCTGCTGCCTCTGCCTATCCTCAGGCTGCCCCCTCTGCAGCCCCAGTACCTTTCTAGGCCTTTAACAAGGCCTGTAGCCTGGGGGTTTACCTCCCTGTGCCCTTTTCCAGCACTGCTCTGGTTCAGGTACCTACTCCCAGGCAGCTAGCCCTTCCCACTCCAGGGCTAGAATGAGACTCCTACAGCTTCTGGCCCACAGCCCTCTTATAAGGGCCAGCTGGGCCCTAATTAAGCCAGCCACACCTGTGATCAGCTACATTGTTAGCTTCCCCTAGCTGTTCTCACTCCTTTTCCCCCAGCCACAGACTTCTCCAGGGCTGCTTTTACTATTGGCTCCCTAGGGCTTTTTAATCCCTCAGGGCTAGAGCGGGGTGATCCCACCTCCCCCCCCCCCGCTACAAGGGGGTACAACAGAAACCAGCAGCAGTGCCACGTGAAAGCAAAGGAAAAGCATCAGGCTTTTCAGAAGGTCAGGGAGGCCAACAGTTGATCCAGTGCCCAGCCAGGACCCGTTTGAGACTCCACCGTAGTCCAGTCAGTCGAGCAGGGCCGAGCCCTACGCCGGGGAAGGAACTTTGGGTAAAAGTGTAAATGTATTATCTATTATAGTGATGGTGCCCTGCACCTTAGCAGGACACAGCTATTGACTTTTCATTAATTTACTGATACTAGAAGAGGTATTGGTACAAAGAGAGGAAGAGTTATCTGATTTTCATTCCCCTCTGGAGTTAGGCAGTGTGGGGAGAGGAGGATTGGAATGTAGAGAAGTTTGTTTATGTAGACAGGAATGACCCCTGAATCCTCTTGAGAGATCTCAATGAAACTTTCATGGAGGTACTCTGCAATCCTCTGTGTGGGAAAGTGTGGTAGAACACACTTTCCCACACCAGTTAGCAATAACTTCAATAGGCTGTGTACGGGCCCGGGCAGCTTTGGGACACAGCAGCAGCTGTATTCTCTGTGCCTTTGTTACCCTCAGGAGTGAGATACCAGCTAAAATCACTCTGGCCTGTGGAAAATGGTGCCAGTGTTCATTGCCATTGGCCTCTAATAATAGTTTCTTGCAACTAAGCAATTCCCACCTCACTCCTGGTGAGCCATACTCACCATGGCTGGTGCTGTGTGTGGCACTGTGCACAAGCACTCTAAAGCAGAAATGTCAATAAATGTCTTATTTTAAACTTTAGCAGAGCAAAGGAAGGGAGTTCCGAATCTTAACATGCACTTGCTGTTCTGCCTTTATTGACAGTGGTATCTCTGTGTGTTTTATCTGTAGCTGCTGCCATTCAGCCTTGAGGGGTTCCCCCTCTACCCTTGCGGAATGCCTGAGCCAGAGAAGTAGGAAAAAGAAGAGGATTCAGGATAACATGTTCAGAGAAATCCTGCAAGCCAGTACTGCATCAGACTGTGAGCAGGGGGGCCTGGAGGATGAATATTACAGACTGAAGGAAGGAAAAAGCAGAAGGAGAAAGGCTCAGGAGTTGTAGCAGAAACAGGAGAAGGAGATGCACCAGGACATAATGGGGCTTCTCTGGCAGAAAACACAGATGCTATAGACTCTTGTGGACCTACAGGTGGTTAACAATCCCAGCTCACCTCCCTTTGCAGTCCCTGGAGAACTCCAATATAGCACCTCTCTATACCTCCCTCAACATTCCACACGGCATCAGGGCTGCATCCTTACCCCTACCACTTCACATCAGGGACATTAAAGACAATCCCAGCTTCACATACGCTGACCTGTGAGAGCCATGGTTATATGTGTAGCTAAAATGGACATGAACATTCCTTCCCCTTCTTTAAGCTTTGCTCCATAAATTTATTAATGTGTTAAAAGAATTCTGTGCAAGTTAAAAGCAAATACATTAAGTGTTTTTATTACTCAATAAAATTCCATTGTTTGGAAAACAATCTTTATTAGGTCCCCACATATGCTGCAGAATGCCTGGCGATACTGAAAGTACCCACTTAGTTGTTATTGTACACTGTGACACAGCTCAGGATCAGTGACACATAACAGTGTAAATAATATCATAAATGTACAGCAAGCACTACAAAATGAATAGGTGCATTGTCAGTGTTATATTCATAGATGTGCACCATGCACCACACAATTCCTAACAGGCCCCCCAAACTGCAGGACCAGGTAGAACACAGTACATCATAACGCATTACTGTGGCTTGCTGTTAAAATGCTCTTTTCAAAGCCTCCCTGAGTTGTATAGCTCTGCATTGAGCTTTTCTGATAGCCCTTGTTTCTGACTGTTCAAACTCAGTAGACAGCCATTCTACCTCCACCCTGGTGGCAACTTTTCCCTCTTTGCTTCACAGATATTTAGGAGACAGCAGGCAGCTATAACCACTGGGATGTTTTTCTCACTGAGATCCAATCTTGTGGATAAACAATGCGAGCGCCGCTTCAATCTACCAAAAGCACATGCAACTGTCATTCTGCACCTGCTGAGCCATCGTTGCATCTTTCCTTGGTGCTGTCGAGGTACCTGGTGTATAGTTTCATGAGCCAAGGGAATAAGGGATAGGTGGCGCCACCCAGGAGCACTCTTGGCATTGATGATCACCAATGGTAATCCACCGGTAGGGAAAGAAAATCCCTGCACGTAGCTTTCTGAACAGTCCCATGTTCTTAAATATGCAAGCATCAGGCACCTTCCCTGACCAGCCAATACTGGTTTCAGTGAAGTGTCCCCGGTGATCCACCAGTGCTTGCATAACCATAGAATAGCCATTTCTGTTGCTGCCAAAATAGGGGTGGGTGTGTGCTGTCTTTCGTTCCACCACAGTTTGGGAACCCCATTGCTGCAGATCCATCTATTATGTTCTGCACATTGCTGAGAGTCACAGTCCTGCATAGCAGGAGAGTATTAATGGCCCTGAACGTTTGCATGATAATAGCACCCACAGTGGATTTTCCAATTCCAAAATGACTGCCCACTATCTGGTAGTAATTCAGCGTTACAAGTTTCCTCCCTGTTCTCCACTTGCTTCTCCACTGTCAGTGCAGCTCTCATTCTGGTGTCCCTACTCTGAAGAGCTGGGGTGAGCTCAGCGCACAGATCCATGAATGCATTATTCATCCAAAAATGGTGAAACCACTGCTTGTCATTCCAAGCCTGCATTTCGATGGCATCCCACCAGTCAATGCTTGTTTCTAGGGATCAGAGGTGATGCTCCACCATTTGCAGCTGCTCTGTGAACATAACCAACAACCTTGGATTGGTTCTAGCTATGTCCCATAGTAATATATCCCTTATGAAATCCAACTGAACGATAGCAATCTGGCATTGTAAGCCTCCACACAGCGATCGCCACTCTCTTCTCCACCGTGAGTTCAACTCTCAATTTGGTGGCACTGCACTGGAAAGTTGTGGCGGCTCCGCACACAGTTCCAGGAATGTGGCCTTGTGCATCCAAAAGTTCTGCAGCCCCTGCTCCCTTCCTATACCTGCATAACGATGCAATACCACCAGTCAGTGCTTGTTCCTCGGGCCCAGAACCGGTGGTCTAGCATGTGCAGCTGCTGCTCCATGAACACCAACAGCAACCTTAAATTGTTTCATTCCATGGCGCACAGCAAGGCAGCCTGTGAGGAATCATCATATTCTGTCACGCAGCTTTGGAAATACAGCCGGATCAGGCACGTTGTGTTTGTAATGCTCTTCACAATATTGAAGAGCAGTGCAGGATTCAGTGTTTATTGCAGAGATGCTGAACGTGTGGGTTTGTGGGGTTTTTGAAAAGAGGTACGAACCATAATAAGATGCCTATGGAATGATGGGATGGATAAAACTGCATCATGGGACATTGTACCCATGTTCTCAGTTACCCCTGCACAACTCGTTTGTTCCCAGGAGGCATTGCAAACCCTTCCCAAAACACCCTGCACTAGATGGTGGCAAGTTGCACAGTGGGATAGCTACCATGGTGCACTGCTGTCTGCATCAGTACTAGTGCTACCAGTGAGGACGCACACCGCCGACACAAGGAGCATATTGTGGACATGCAAAAACAATTTAATTACTGTGGCAGTTGTACATCAACGTAATTTAGATCGACTTAATTTTGTAGCATAGACATGGCCACAGATTAGCAAGGGAATATAGCTATTGGCCAGGCATGAATGCCCAATTGAGCATATATAAATCATGGCTGGTTTAGAGAAAGTAGATAAGAAAGTGTTGTTTACTACTTCTCATAAAACAAGGGGTCACCAGATGAAATTAATAGGCTGCAGGTTTAAAACAAATAAAAGGAAGTATTTCTTCACACAACGCACAGTCAACCTGTGGAACTCCTTGCCAGAGGATGTTGTGAAGGCCAAGACCATAACAGGATTCAAAAAAGAACTAGATAAATTCGTGGAGGATAGGTCCATCAATGGCTATTAGCCAGGATGGATAGGAATGATGTCCCTTGCCTCTGTTTACTCTGGGAATGAGCCACAGGGGATGGATCACTTGATGATTACCTGTTCTGTTCATTCCCTCTGGAGCACCTTACCTTGGCCACTGTTGGAAGACAGGATACTGGGCTAGATGGACCTTTGGTCTGACCCAATAGGGCCATTTTTATGTTCTTATATACGGAACAGTGTGAGATGTGGAAAAAAGTATAGTGATTGACAAAAGAAGTGAACTCATGAAATCCCAGCCTGACCCTGAAAAAAGGTCAGAACAGATCTGTTCATTTTTAGTGACAGGAACTACACAGTCGCAGCAGATTACTACTCCTGTTTCTAGGAGGTGGACTGTCTGGAGGAAACTCAGACAAGCACTGTGATCGGGAAACTGAAGGCACATTTTTCAAGGTATGGCTTACCTGACACACTATGCTGACAATGGGTGGTAGAACACAGTAACAGAATTCAAACAATTCAGCACCAAATAGGAATGTGAGCACAAGCTGTCTTCCCCTGGGTACCTATGAAGCAATGGGAAGGCAGAGTTGGCAGTACAGACACAAGGCAATGGCAAAACAAACAGAAAGGGATCAAAACTGAAGACAAGTGTGGAGTAGCAGCAGACAGCGCACTTAGACAGATGGGACACCAATGTCAGGATTGGGAGGACGGTGAAAGATTCAGCAATCCCTGATGTAGGATAATCAAAAGATAAAGAGGTATATGATCATTACAGAGGACCAACAGGACACAACCCAACAGAATGAAGGCAGAAACAAGGTGGAAGGCACTCTCCCACCAATAACAGCAATAACACAAACAAGAAGTGGGAGACTGGTTTGAAGACCATCACGCTTGAAGGACTGTGAGGTCCAACGGTCAATACCCTTAGGTTGGGCTGTGTATTAGTAACCTCTGGCCCCTGCAGGCCAGTCAACACTTGCACAAAAGAGACAACAACAAAAATTGGTAAAAGGACACCTGCATGGAACTTGGAGGAAGGAGCCCAGGTTATAGGAGGGAAGAGTCTGGAGGAGGCCCAGGAAGCCAGTCTGAATGCACATGGCTGGAATGCTAGCTGTAATTACCACATCTTTGTAAATAATTATTTTAATTAAGACTCAGCTTAGTTTTAGAAAATGGAATCCTCCCTTGTTCCCAGTGTGTGTTATATAAAACACTAGGAATTAAGGGTTTGAACCAACCTTTCATCCTTCTGAGGCAGATAAATTCAGCTCCATGCAGGTTACTGAGGGGGTCTTTTAAAGGAGATCTCAAATGCCAAGGTCCCTGCCTTCTCTACGTGGATATCAATGGGACATCTTATGGCTTCAGTAGGAGTTGGATCAGACCCTCAGGCTTACAACAGAACTGTGTTTATAAATATGGTTGTTGCTAGAGGGTTCTAATCTGATTTCTCTGACTAGTGTAGACAGGGATTTCTTTGTCTTGAAACGGGTATAAAACCATACGAAGAAGTTGGTAGGGTATTAAGAATTCTCATGGGAAAAAAGTTGTCTGAAGACAGGTTGCAAATCCAGATACTCTAGTTCCAATTCTAGCTTGGACAATTTTGTGGGCAAAGCTTAAAAATCCCATGTCACTTTTACTCTGATGTCCTTGGCCAAAATGTCCCATTCTGTAATGTTGTGTAACATGCTACAGGTTTCCTTCCATCCCAGAGGTGGTTGCATTTCAATGATGGATTAAATGAATCCTGAATGTCTTTAGTTTGTAAAACACTTGGGAATGAAAGGGGCTCTGTAAATGTACTATACCATTGTCTATTAACACAAGGAATAAAAAGATTGGGAGCAACATAGATTAAAAAGCACACACAGGTCTTGCTGAGCCTTTTACACTTGGTTAGGGTTAGGTAAGACTATTAAAGAGTGTGTGTACAGTGCATTTTGTGATTTTAAAAATAATATTTTAATATTTTAAACAGGATTTGAATCAAAATGTATTTCAAACTGATAGTTTGAATGTTACTAGTTTGCTACTTTGTAATTTATATTTTCCTTCACACTTGCATCTGAATACAAGATGAGTTTTAACACCTCACTCTGGCCTATCAAATACTTTTAGCACATAGATTTTTGACAAGTTCTGTCACTGTTGCTTTAACATTACATCATTACACAGGGAGAAGATTTCTAGTTAGTCACAGATACGTGATCGTTTAGTTTTAATAAGAGTGATCAATACCATCAGATTTCCCTTTAAATGCTAATGAATGCTTTAACACAGCAGATGTGGACACACACAGTACACTGCAGATTAAAATTAGGCACGGAATTAAATTGCTTACAAACAGCAGAGGAATCAGTTTGGACATCTTGATAATCAGCCACCGCCAGCTGACAGCTCTTGGATGGCTACCGCCAATACCACACCTTCTAGAATCTCTGTCAGGTCAGGCCTTATCCAAGATCAGTATAATTACCCTGTTGTCCTCTTGACCCATCTGTAAAGTAAATACCCTCTTGCAAACTGTCACAGATTCTTTCTGGGATTAGGGAAGGCTCAAACTATGATCTTGGATGCAACCCTCTCCATTCCTGATCTTTGGATCTTCAAATTTTACCACTGAGGCCCAATTCTAGCAAATATTCTCAGGTACAATTAACACGAGGTATTACACAAAATTCAACTCTGGTTAGACCAAAAAATATTAGTTAGGGAACACCAATTAAAGTACAATTCTTGTTCTGAGTGGGGAACAAGGTTCAGTGTATGATTTTCCATGTACCCGAACTAAGGCAATAGCTACTTTATGCATCTATTCTTTCAGGCCATGCTCAGGTAAATCAGAGTGGCTCAACAGCTTTGAGCACTTCAAAACAAACATAAAACAACTTTATCATCACACAGCTATACATACAGACTAATTGAGCTCTAGCTCAGTCTTGTTGTTATTTTGTTCCATCTTCTGTCATGTAATATTTTTGTGAAAGGGAAAGATAGCTAAGTGATAAAGTTCTTAGGTTTTCTACAATGAGGCCCTACCAATAGTGACCACTGTTTCTGCTAGCTTGGTTTTGAGTGAACATGTTTTGAACACAGGAAATAATACCCCCAATTCAGTGTAACAAAGTATGTCTCCACCTCAACCTGCCAATTCCCTCCTTCTTCCTCTTCTTTCTTATGGCTGGCGTAGAGCAGCAACTACAATTTCACCTGAAGTTGATCGAGCCAAATGGCTATATCAGGAGTAGCAGAATTCCCTCCTTATTATAATTCAGTCAAAAATGGTGCAGACAGCTATGTTTTTATGTTGTTCTCAGAAGCTCTGCTTCTGGTATTGATATATCTAGGAATCAATCCAATGAGCATTGTCTGGCACGACACTGTGAGGTTATTTCCTAGCACTGCAGCTTTTGAGGGCAGCAGCTCCAGGAATGACAGCCTACATGATGGTGATTCATAAGTAAATCACAGAGCCATAATGACATACTTAGAGGCCTCCAAACATCCCTTTTTGCAGGTACCTGGTTTGAGCTCTTAGACCTAATCTAGCATCCTCTCCCTATCACTTGGGGGCTGGTAGAGCCACAGCTCAAATTTCAGCTTTGAGCTGTGATGTCAACCTCCAGGTCCCATGTTACAGTTCATACTGCATAGCTATTGCAAAATAAAATATTCCAGACACCCCATTCCTGAATAAAAGCGACTTTTGTTCTTGAATAATTACTCTGTTCTATAATGATTCTGAAATAAAGTCGCTATTCTGGAGCAGAGTGTCCACAGAGGAAGCTATCCTGGAATAGCTTATTCTGAACCAATTATACTGGTCAATCTACCTGTGTAGACAAGATCTAGGATAAGGATGATAGTTGTGCAGTGTTTATTTTATGACCTTTTTTTTTTTTTTTTTTTTTTTAAATCAGCACCTAAAATTTGTTACCCCTATTCTTCAGACCAGCTGAGCTGTGCTCAGACCAAGTGTGGAGAGATGGGGACAAAGGCACCTTTTGCAGCTTGCTGATCCTCAGTCCGTAAGCACATTCTAAATCCTCAGTGTAAAACAGAGCAGTCTGCAGGTTGTACATTTGGATTAACCCAGAGTCCCTGCACAATAAAACCTCTCCTGATTTTTGAGCTCCAGGTAACTTTTCTCTCTGTGTTTCACCTTGGCCCTGTGACAGGCTGATAATCAGAATGGAAACTGACTGCACAGCCTTCACAATACATTTGTTTTGGTATAAAGTGTTGAAAAATAGCTTCAAAGGAAAGGATATTTGATACTTTGCATTGGTGAATATTGAAGTGAAACTAACAATACCTGGGAATCCACAATCATTTATCTATCTAAAGGTACATCTACACTGCAAACGGTCAGAACAAAAAAACTCAACCTTGTAGCAACAAGTTGCAGAGCCTGGATTAACTGACTCAGCTATGGGGGCTAAAAGTAGCAATGCAGACATTGTTGCTCTGGCTCTGAGAACCATCCCCCTTGTCGTGTTTCAGAGCCTTGGTGCCTATCCAAGTGGGACTGTCTATGCTACTATTTTTAGCCCATGGAAGGAGCCCCATGAGCCCAAGTCATCTGGGGCTCTGAGACTCGCTGCAAAAATAGGATTGTTGTCACTTAACTTATTTTGGCCAGCAAAGAATCAATATGTTGGGGAACAATTAATTATACCTAGGCCCTAAAATTGTATAAAGTACTTCAAAATGCAACAGGCAAAATACTGACAATGCTTTTTAATAATATACAAGTGTGATGCTAGACTTTGAGCAAAAAGTTCCCTGATCATCCATGTTTGGAAACAATAAGAAAATTCTAACATTAAGGTCACATTGTTCTCCATCACTCCCCTACTCAAAAAATAAAGGTTAATGAACAATTTAGGATATGTATGTACAGTATTGAATTATGATTTTCAAAGCTGAAGAATTACTGAATGGTACATATAAGGGTTACATTTTGTTAGTCTGATGTTAACGGTTTATGATTATGTATAGTGAATGAGTGTGGATAGGCCAGGATAGTACATATGCCAAGGCTTTGGCCTAGCCTTTGCTCTGACATGATGTGCCAATTTCTCTCTTTTGTAGATGGGCTTAAGTAATGTTCACAGCTGAAAGGATAAAGGTGATGTTTTGTTCATGGGATGTATAGTGTTGGAGGACATAGATAAAAGGAAGTTAACCAATACAATAAAATACACAAAACATAACGCTAAAAAGTCTCTATGTTGGGAGAAACACGAGTAGGGGGACATGAGGCATAATGACATGAAAACAGCGTAGATAGCAAAAGTTTGAAGCTTGCACATGAGTATTGCACAGGTTATGTAAGACACAATGTTCATCATTGATTGGAAAAAAGCTAATGAATATGTAATGTCAGAAGATATAAGAAACCAAGCAAACAGGGCCCAATTCAGAGAATACTGGACCAGAAACTGAGATGACCATCCTGAAGGGGACAAGAGGCTCCTGGTACCCGAGAACTCAGTAACTTGGGCCCCTGCTTGTTCCATTTTATCTGTTTTTATATGATGAGGAATTATAAGGAGCAATTCTGTCTGAAAAATTTATAAATAAAGGCAAAAATTGATTAAGCTTACATTGGGTAAACTCGTGCGAGTTTCCAACCTTACACCTTACAAACAGTTTCATTAAAACTGACTGTAGCTGCATTCCAGAAAGTCCTGCCCATTGTCCTACAGGACCCCTGGCTGCTCACAGTCATGTTGCAGCAAGGCTGGAATTTGCTGCCTCCCTCAACAAAAGTCATCACTAATTTACAGCTTTTCAGCTTCAAGCTTGTGCCATCATTGCTTTGGGCTTCTTTTCTGTTCTCTCTCTCTCTCTCTCTTTTTAATCTTGGAAAATCTTAAATTTTTTTAATTGCATGAAATTCAATTTGAGTGAAAAGGTCAACAAGAAACTTTCTGAAGAGAAGCAGGCCTACAGCTGCGTCTTTCCTCTCAGTGGAGTTACAGACCACATTAATCACAAAGTTTGCTGACCTACTCTTTACTACTTGAAGACTGCAAGACAAGATAGCACTTAAAATGCAATTTAAAAAATGCGAGCTGCACAGGGATAAATATTATCACAGGCTTCAATAGAATTAGATGTAGCTATTGTCAAGATAATTTCTCTCTCTTTTTCTCTTCTAAAAACAGCATAAAAAACCTGTCACTTTTTTTCCTTTCTGATCATGACAAATCCATGTCTCACAGTGTGCTAATATATGGGAGCTGTGCCTTTAAATGAAGGGAGAGGTGGGGATTTCTCATGAATGGAGGGCAAACTGGGAGCAGAGAGAGGAAGGACAGGAGCAGATTGAGCAGAACTGGGGTGTGTGAAGGGGAGATCTGTACTGAGAGTTGTGAAATAAGATAATGATCTCTTCCTGAACATCAGGGCACACTACTGGCATCCAGAGCATGAGGTTGCTGGGTGCCATAACAGCAACACTTGATAAGAATGAACAGAAGAACTTTTTGTTATGATACACAGTTATCTTATTTAGTTAGTATTGAATGATTAATGTAATGGACTCCCAGCCAACCAGGGACACAAGCCGAGTAAGGGAGGAGAGAAAAGAAGTTGCAGTTCACCAACATTTGGAATGAAAACATCATGACCAGGAGCTACCCCTGACAGATGTACTTTGTGGGAGCTGTGACTACTAGTGGAACCCCGGTTCTGCTCTCGGTTTGAACATAAGAATGGGCATACTGGGTGACCAATGGTCCATCTAGCCAAGTATCCTGTCTTCCAACAGTGGCCATTGACTGAGTGAGTTTGGCTGTCATCTCAATAAGAGGTAGTGTCTCTAGAAGGCATATACTAAGGGTGGAAAAATTTTAAACAGTAGATCTGATTTCTTTGTATAAACCAAAAATTCTGTTAAATTAAAGGGAAAAAACTGCTCTAGAAAACATCAGTTAGTCCCCTCTTCAAAACATTCTCCGGTTTCGCCAAGTTCCCTTTGGTCTCTCTTTAGTTGACTTGCCTGTACTCTGTCTATGAGATTTCTTTGAATACTCTACCTTTATCCATCCACCTTCATTAACTTTGGTCTCTTCATCATTTTCTTTAGGTTTCCCTTCTGTTTTCAAAGGCATACCTGGTATGGACTTGGGTTGATGGGAATAGTCTGTGTGCTTTTTGCGGTCATATGACTTTGATGGGTTGAGTGTTGACTGGGAAGTCCTGTATATTTTTCCAGAATGACTAGGTGCTGCAGAAGCAGTTTGTGGGTTTTTTCCACTATATCTTCCATTTATGGAGAGTCCAGAGTCACGGACATAACTGCTCCTGTTTTTGCCTGCAGATCTGTCCTTTTCTGAAGGGCTATCAGAAGCTGCACTGGAGGTACTACTTCCCTTTGAATTAAGATGTAGCGACGATAGAGTTCTCACCAGTCCGTATGGGGTTGGAGATGAACTTCTGGAATGATTTATCGATGTAATCTGATAGCTAGTAGGAATTCGTGTCCGTCTTACAGCAGCCGCATAGGAGTCTTGGTTGTGAAGGTATGGTAAAAATTGTGTCAAACTATTAGGACTGTGGGAATGAGAATGATAGTGTGAAGTGCTTTTTTCCATCTGACGCATTCTTAGAGTGTACATCCATTCAACATCTATATCTGAAATATAAATGGAAACAAGAATCACGCGGTTTGAATCTCCAAGAAACTGCATTTCCACTTAATAAAGACCTGCGATAAGGACTCAAAATATCTAGAGAGTAATTGCTGCTAAGAATGTAGCAAAATGTAACATATCAGTCAAATTATTCCCCTCCCTCTCAACCTGCCAGAAATTAATCCCAGGTTTTACAGTATTCAAAACAATGTTATTTAATGCATCAATTAACTGGTGCATATAGTGTCACCTGTGTGGATCACAGAGGTTAGAAATGGAAAAGACTTATTAAACCATTCAGTCCATCTACCCACCAAAGCAGGTTTGCTTCCTATAGAATGTTTTCTTGTGTTTTGTGTAGTCTAGTTTTAAATATCCCCTCTGATCTGTCTTCAGCTACTGCCCTTGGGAAATGATTCCACAGCCTACATTGCAAAGAAGAGCCTGAGACTCATAAAAGAAGCTTGAAACAAGGAACCACAACATTATATTGCAGGCCGGCTTTCCACCTGGACCACCAGCAAATGCTCCAAGGACTATAGTTACGAGCCAATAAAATACAGGAAGTCACAAAAATGGCCTATATACAGGGAAGGAAATCTGTTCTTTCAGCATGTTGTAGGAGACCAAACACCCAGCTACTAGGCAGGGTGCTTATAAAATTGTATATCATCTGATGCCCAGTACTGCGGATGCTTTGACCCCAAGCCACTCTCTACACTTACACTGATCAAAACGGTCACTGGGGTTCATACATAAATTACATCAAATGAAGTGCATAGGCAGAAATGATGCAAAACCTGATCTGAATTCATCCTCCAACAGCACAAAGACTTCCTGAAGAACTACTCCACTGCAGTAACAGAAACAACTCCCACCTTCCCGCTCTCCACCCCCCAAAAAGCCCCACATGAATTCCTCCCCACCTTCTATTCCTTCGCCATCCAGCCATCAAATCACAGCTGGCAGAGGTATTGGATAATCAATCCATTTTACATAATCCAAACACTAAGCACCAACCAGCATGAAGAGCCCTATCCCATTTCACAGAGAAGATCAACCAAGTATGTGAAGAACTAACTGCAGCTGTAAACTTGAAACAGGACCAGATAGTATTTACTAATATACCACTCCTGATGGCTTGGACCTCTCACACATGATGTAGCCCTAGAAGTCCTTAAAGAATATTCAAGGCACTACCTGCAAACCAGGTCTATACCCCTCCTGCAAAGCAAAAGCTCCTGCAAACTAGAATAAGCAATGTTTTCTTCAGAGACACAAACCTGCCAATTTTTCTGTTGTCTTTCAGATCCTCAGATAGCTGGATAAGCAAATTCTCTCCAACTACTGCCCCTTCTCTAACTTCCCATTTTCATCAAAATCATTGACAGAGTAGTGGAAACCATGTTCCAGTAATGTAACATCTGCCAATATACTGCATGCTTCACAATCAGGCTTCAGACCAGGGCATAGGACAAAGGACTAGTAGCACAGAAAGACATGCTCCTCATTGAAATGGATAGAGACTATATCTCAATGTTCATACTTCTTGGCCTTTCTGCAGCTTTGGATGCAGTTGATCGTAGGATACTATTTTCCCACTTATGTAACATAGATGGTTCATCACTACAATGGCTTCCAACAGGGATTGGTGATGTCTCACCTTCTGTTTAATATCCACCTAAGACTGCTTGGAGAGGGGGCAAAATGCTATGGGCTCCTCTGCCAATGCTATACACTCTGCCAGTGACACCCACCTGTAGATCTCACTTTGTACCAGCACAACCCATGAGATCACAAGGATGTCCCAATGCCTGAAAAAGATCATCACCTAGATAAAGAGCAGCTGTCTCAAACTCAACCAAAACAGAACTGAAGTCATGTTGGTCAGAAGGGGCAAATATGTTGAAGAAATAGCCCAGACATTGTCCTCCCCATTCCAGTGATAAATTGCTGAGGAGAAACTGTCTAACTGGTATGAAGGGGTGGATTCCGATTCAACTCTTCATTAAGCCTATATGAACAAATAGCATCCACAGTGACAAATGCCTTCTTCAACCTGCATCTGACTAGGAAACTGCTCTTTCATCCTCGACGGGGATCTGGCTTCTGTGGACCTGCATTCATCGCCTCCAGACTGTACAAGGACTTGGTCCTAATTTTAAAAGTCATCAACAGATCAGAACCACATCTCCAAGAGAAGTTGTGCACATTGTAGGACAATGCTCTTTACAAAGCGCATCAGAGCCAGAAATATTGTTCTCAGTTGAGGGGATAATGGCTGTGTAATGAGGTCAGACTAATTCAGTCTGACCACCTTTAGGGCATGTTACAAGAAAACTTTTGTAAAAGACTTCCTGCTGCACCCATATCAAAATATAATACATGGAAAAATAAAATTAGAATGAAGTCAAATTAGATAAATAAAAAAAATACATAAGATTCCCCAACATCATTATATATATGTAAGACAAGCAGATCTTTCTATAGCCAAGGAAGGAGAACAGAAGATTTTGTGAGGTCTACTATTGACCTCGCTATGTAGATTTAATTTATTTGGGAAGGTTCTATGTTGATGGATTCTGTAAAAAACAACAGATAGAGAGAGGGCTTAATTTTCAGAAGTTCTTAGCACCCACAACTTGAGTTGAAGCTGTTAGAAAATTAGGCCTGTTTGTATGAGATGCCATACAATAGATATATATAATATACATACAGGATGAAGCTTAAGTAATTTTGTTCAAATAGATTTAAATGGATTTGTCCTTAAAAAAATGCTAAAATTCCAACAGGAGACCATAAACTTGGCATTTCCAGGCTGCTTAAACTCAACTGAAATGCAAATAGCTATAGCAGAGGATTTCAGATTCCTCCAACTTATTGCTGGTTTTCTGAGGAAAGAATAGCTCTGTCATGAATACTGTCTTTTACTAGAGATGTTACCACAGCATCTGCAATGGGAAATTTTCAGAGGTCTGGTTTAATGCACGGTCCTTTACAGCGTACACACAAACTAAATATCTTCTCTTCTTTGAGAGTTAATAGAAAATCATTCCCATTTTGTGGGCTTGGGGGGGGGGGGAAGAAGAGGCCCCTAGTATTTGTTTTCCCTTCCTCAGGCTTTAGTTGAATCCTGCAGGATTAAAATCACTTCAATTTTATGTCAAATATATCAAAGGGGAAGAGTCTTTCCTGTCAAGGGCTGATTGTGATGCCTTCATGTCAGACAGCTTTGTCTGCACACAAAGATGAACCCTCCTGAAAAAGACGATGTGAATGGCTTTCCAGGTTTCTTAGCCTTCTCCTGGTAAGTTACAGTTTTAAAGAAATGTGTGCAGTATGAGCATTTGTGCTTTCTAGATACTGCATATTATATTCAGTCTCCTCTGTTCTTCTCACTAGCCTGTGGATGCAAAACACGGACTTCATATATCTAGGAATGGCAGCTTCAGGACTTTAATTTTGGACTCTGGTTGTTACTATTTTGCAAAAGCACATCTTCTTCCTTGCCTCATGTGCAAGCAGCCATCTCATAACATCAGGGAAACCACCACTAACTGATCCCCTGAATGAGATGCTCTCTTTGATGCACCTGAAGTTGTATACTTACTGTTTTTAATGGCTGTTCTGTGTCACTTTTTGCACAGGGGTTGTCAGCTTCCTAGTGGGGAACCTCACCTGTTTGTTGCAATTAAATGATTTCTGTGCCTTGAAAATCTCTGTGGGGCCACAGCAGGTTTTACCTCTTCCTATTGCTTGATTCAGAGTTGGAAATCCTTATATCTTGGTTCTGACACATTCTGTATGTAGAATTAATATGTAGCCCAGTGATCGTATGTCTTTCCTGTAGTGTTAAGTCAGGGTCTGACCTGTGTGTTGCCCTTAAACCTCCTTCCATTAATATAAAAAAAGCCCCTCACCCAAATTTGGTGGTGCTTTAAACCCAGGTTAGCTGCCTGGCTGGGGGGAGGGTTAGAGATCATGTGCCACGTTCACGCAGGGTGGTACCCACCCACTCTGAAGTAAGGATGCAGGCTTAATCACTCGAGTGCTGATAGTCCTCCAGCAGCTTCCCACAATTCCTCCCATGCCTAGAACGGCAGACAAGTTGTTCCACAATTTACTAGGAATGCATCGTACAGCAGGGAAACTTACTGCAAAGAACCATGGGAGATGCCTCCTGAAGTCCTAGCAACACACCCAGGTGAGTGCAGCACTAGCGAGGACACCCTAACTCGGGTCTGGCTTTGCAATGTGACTGCTCTCACCTGGGCTAGGTTGACCTGGGTGCCAGTCACCTGAGTTAACTCTGCAATGAAGACAAACCCTTAGGGTATGTCTACACTGTCCTACATCAGCTGACTCAGGCTGCGGGACTATAAAACTGCAGTGTGGATGTTCGGGCTCAGGCTGAAGCACGGGCTCTGGGTCTCTCTCCCACACCCCACTCCCACCAGGGTCCCAGAGTTCGGCTGCAAACATCTACATTGCAATTTTATAGCCCCACAGCTCAAGTCCTATGATCCTGAGTCAGCTGACATGGGCCAGCTGTGAGTGTTTTATTGCAGTGTAGACATACCCCTACAGAACATACTTTAGGTCCCAATGTGCATTGCAAACTAGAGCTGTGTTACAACTGGGTGAGGGGACCATTGTCTTGTAACTAGATTCCTTGTCCTAGATGTGATTGTGGCCTAGGCAGTCCCGTTATTCAGGCAGAGCTTGTGGGGATATGGGGTTGCACTGGACATCCTCAGAATGGCAGCTTTGGAACTACCCCGATCTCTCTGCAGGGTGGGACAAATCTTATGGCTCAGTAGGCAGGATATGAAACAGCGTATGTTTGTGCATAGTAGCAATCCATTATTCTGTTATTACTCTCATATATTATTTGTATTGCAGTAGTACCCAGAGACCCCGATCAGGACTCCATTGTGCGGGGCATGGTACAGTCATATAACAGAAAACAGACTGTGCACTGAAGAACTTACAACCTTCATAGTGACAAGGTGTAAAGGGGTGTAGAACCAAAGGAAGGGGAGGGGAGGGAGACTAATATTAAACACATAAGCCCATAGAAGAACTGGCAATTCTTTAAGAAGTTTCCTATATTTGAATGTTGATGGGCTCCCTTTAGCTTGGGCACAAAATTGCCTTTAGGTATGTGTGTCTGTACAATAACATGAGTCCTGAGGGCAGATTTTCAGGCAAAACTCCGCTGAAGGCAATGGAGTCACTGCAAGGCTGCGTTTGACCATCTGTGTCAACGGTGCACTGAACTCTGAACGAGGTCTGAGCAGTGCGGTGATCTCAGTTTAAAGCCTGTTTAATATATCTCATTGAATAAATCACAACAAACATTGTTCATAAAGATTCTGGACGTGAATAATCACAAGTCCAGGCTGGCCCAAGAGATCGTGTTGCGATGTGTTAGAAGAATTTGTAATGCAAATGTCCATTCTTCCCCACAGCACTGCTGGCATTTAGTCTTATATGTGCAGGCTAGATTTACCCTCCAGTGCAGTGTGAGCTACGCACTGAAGCTCTTCATGGCTCTGCATGCAGCTCAGTGTCCATGGCTCTGATGAACACCCTGCCTCCTCTGCCAGATGGCTAGGCAGAGCAAGAGAATCCAAATCACAACATTGCTCTAATACGGAGGCAGAGCAAATCTCACTGGCATTGTGGGAGCTGCCTCTGCCTCCGGATGCCCATGAACAGAACACAGGGAGGCAGAAGGCAAGAACTGACTGGAGTACTCCTGCCCCCTTGTGTAGTGTGGAGAAGGAGGCCAGGATAAAAGCCACTGAGAACACTCCCTCCGAGGAGCCAGGAAGGGGCTGGGGGAAGACTCTCTTCCCCTACAGCTATTGGAAGGAAGAGATGGGAGGAGACACAGAGGGGATCCTCTTGCTCACAGCAGGCTCATTTCTTTTTTTCCTGGCTAAGAGTCAGTTTGTCAGCATATGGAGGCAGACAGATACATCTTCATCACACATTGATTCAACCAACGTTTGCCAGGCGGTATCAGGGTGCGACACGAATGCTACTGTGCGCTCCCTCTCTAAAGCCATTCAGTGACTATTCATGGATTAAAGTTTGAGGCCCACCATTGAGACACTTCAGAATATAGGGTATATTCTCTTGGGGGAAAATCCTCAGCCCAGCATCCAGCCTGTGTAGCTGGACAGGATGCTGAAAAGATGCAGTGGGGCGGGGGGAAGACAATGACAATGATCTCCCACAAGCCACTGGGTGAAGTTTACTTCAGCCCCACAAGCAGCAATCTGTATCTCTAATGTGATCCTACTGCCGAACTGGATTGAAGAATCCTCATTAATGATATCTTCATTAATGATCTGGAGGATGGCATGTATTGCAGCCTCAGCAAGTTTGCAGATGACACTAAACTGGGAGGAGTGGTAGATATGCTGGAGGGTAGGGATAGGATACAGAGGAACCTAGACAAATTAGAGGATTGGGCCAAAAGAAATCTGATGAGGTTCAGCAAGGACAAGTGCAGAGTCCTGCACTTAGGACAGAAGAATCCCATTCACTGCTACAGACTAGGGACCGAGTGACTAGGCAGCAGAAAAGGACCTTGGGGTTACAGTGGACAAGAAGCTGGATATGAGTCAACAGTGTGCCCTTGTTGCCAAGAAGGCTAACGGCATTTTGGGCTGTATAAGTAGGAGCATTGCCAGCAGATCGAGGAACGTGATCATTCCCCTCTATTTGGCATTGGTGAGGCCTCATCTGGAGTACTGTGTCCAGTTTTGGGCCCCACACTACAAGAAGGATGTGGAAAAACTGGAAAGAGTCCAGTGGAGGGCAACAAAAATAATTAGGAAACTGGAACACATGATTTATGAGGAGAGGCTGAGGGAACTGGGATTATTTAGTCTGCAGAAGAGAAGTATGAGGGGGGATTTGATAGCTGTTTTCAACTACCTGAAGGGGAGTTCCAAAGAGGATGGATCTAGGCTGTTCTCAGTGGTAGCAGATGACAGAACAAGGAGTAATTGTCTCAAGTTGTAGTGGGGGAGGTTTAGGTTGGATATTAGGAAAAACTTTTTCATTAGGAGGGTGAAGCACTGGAATGGGTTACCTACGGAAGTGGTGGAATCTCCTTCCTTAGAGGTATTTAAGGTCAAGCTTGACAAAGCCCTGGCTGGGATGATTTAGTTGGGGATTGGTCCTGCTTTGAGCAGGGGGTTAGACTAGATGACCTCCTGAGGTCCCTTCCAACTCTGATAGTCTATGATTCTATTCTCCCAGTGGTGAATCTCCTGGCCCGACCCCTCTACCCTGAGCATGGAGCCTGAGTCAAGCTGAGCTCTGCCACAGCTGTGCCCCTCTATGCATAGTCCCTGGAATCTACCCTCCTCCCTTGTGCTGTGAAAACATTCATGGCTCCACTATCTGAGGGACCGCCACAGTCCTGGAAGCGATGACTGGACTTGCCCATTGATGCATAGGTCCAACCTCCATTAATGTGCTAAAGAGAAGAATATGAGACCCAGAGCATACATACAGGGTTTCTTCATGCTCAGGAAGCTCGGGTGCAAATCTACAGCACTTTAGTGTGCCATGCAGATACAGCTACTGGCCACTAAGTATGTCAAAGCACTACAGAACTTTTAGTGCATGGTAGCAGGGTTCACATGGCCAGTTAGCGTGCAGTATGCTAGATCACTATAGATTTACACCCCTGCTTGCTGAGCACTGACACACTGTGCTGACAAACCTCCAGTTTGGAAAGGCTTGCATGATGGGCTCAGACAGATGGTAAAACTGTATGAATGTGAGAAAGCCACCTTCAGACAACTGAAGACTGGACAGATGGAAGGAAACATCTTCAGGAGTACTAATAGGCTGTTTAGTTAGGACAAAAGATTGATTTACCTCCCACTACTACTTACAATTAAAACATCAGTGGAGACGTTAAGATAAACTTCAAATAAACAATTGTAATGAACTTGTGTGTGCGCACAGGCACATGCCCTCTACCTGATAGGATCAGATCTACTCAGCTGTTTTTTTAAGGCCCTTTACTACTGATATCTAGTGCAAATTCTCCTTTAACTCAGATGGGAAGAGATGATGGTTTTTGGAGCAGGATGACCTGAGTTCTGTTCCTGCTGTCACTGTGAAGCTCCAAGTGGCATGGTATATAGCATAGCGACAACTTATTGCCATTAATTATTTACAGTCTCAAAGATCCACTACTTTAACAACATATACAGAATAATCCCGCTTTAACCAGGTTGGGCCAATAAGCACATGACTACCTAACATTTCCAGTGTCTTTCTCTCTCACATCCCTCAAAGTTACGCTGGCTCACTATGGCTTTGCTGCGTTTCTCCTTCAGACATCCCAGCAAGACATCACAGCTGCCACAGAGCCCTGCCTAAGCAGTGAGACGGTCCCATATTGCTGAAATAGAATTTTAGTTAGTGAGTTTTTGTTATTTCTTCTTTAAAGGCTTTGCATGTTTCAGCAGTAAACTTAATGCCGTTCAAACATACTGACTTACTTGTGCTGGACCTGCTTCCTGGCCTGCCCTCTGAGTTTGGGAGGGAGGTCTGGATCATGAGCTGTACTGACTTCACCTCATCCTGAGCTTTCAGTTTACTCCATTGAACTGCATGTATGTGTCTGGTGGTTTTTGGAGCTCTAACATCACCCTATTCAAGAAACAGAACAGATTATGATTTACGACACAACAAAATAAACTGCCACACCAGTGACCTTCCAATAACACTCTGAGGTTGTTGTCATTTTGTATACAGGGTTTCTTTAGTAAAACCCTCTAGCCTGATCTCAGAGATTGTTAGACTCCAGAGGCTTTTGAGTAACAGTTTTATGATTCTGCTAAAAATCTGATCATGAATTCCCCTTTCAGTTAATATCCTGTATGAGGGCAAGATTGAAATGCCATGCTTTTTAACAAATATTTTAATAATTAAATCAAGTTGCACTTCAAGTAAATACTCCTTTCTGCTAAAAGAGATAGGCAGTAGGCAGGTATTGTTGCAGGGGGTTCCCCTCATGGTAACTTGCCTACAGTAGCAAGCTCTTTAATCCTGCAGACTCCTGTGAGGCACTACCAGCTAAAAGGAACCTGGGGTTAGTCTCCCTATCAGAGAAAACCACAGTTCTTCACTTCTGAGGCGGCAAGCCAGGTCTAGCATGTTCCTATCTCGATAGCACTGCTTGAATCCACACCTCAAGACAGAGCTGGGATTTCAATTATTAGCCTCAATGTGAAGCATGCCATTGGTCTTTATAAAACACTTTTTGTAAGCAAGCCAAACCTTTTAATACAAAGTCTAATTTCCATCAGGTTAAACAGTGCTAAATTGTCTCCAGATTTTATTTTATGTTTCTCTCCATTTCTCTTATCACCTTCTTCCTCCTCCTGTTGTTCATCAGCTAATTAGCACTTCCCTGACAAGGTAAGAAACACGTCTCTTCAACAAACACCAGCAATACTGACCACGGTTTACATAAAAAAGTTTTCTTACTTGAGAGATTTCAGAGTAGCAGCCGTGTTAGTCTGTATTCGCAAAAAGAAAAGGAGTACTTGTGGCACCTTAGAAATTAACAAATTTATTTGAGCATAAGCTTTCGTGAGCTACAGCTCACTTCATTGGCATCCAGTGAAGGTGCCACAAGTACTCATTTTCTTTTTACTTGAGGGGGAGAGAGCTGTCCCAGCCAGGAATCTGAACACACAGTCTCTGAAGACATCGTTCAGTTTTTCATCAGAACTCGAGATTTTACAATTAATTATGCAGTGCTGGACCTTGATTACAGTATGCAGCAAAGTCAAAGTGCCCTGCTACCAGCTTTTAATGAAATAATGCTGTAGGTTTTCAACTTGGATAAATATTTGCCGTACTTTTTCTGCACTTACCTCATATGTAATAATACATTCTACATTCTGTTCTTTTGCTATTCCCACAATCCATTTCTCCATTACAAATGGTGGCTGTAAAGGGAAAAATAAACAGCATGTGTGTGGGTAGGAGAGGATTATTATTTGTCATTTGATTGCTTTATTATTACACCAAAAAGGTTTTTTAAAAAAAACTCATTCCCTACAGCTTTTGTCCTTTTTCACGTGGCAAATGCATCCGTATTTTCCCTATGTATTAACGGGACATAAAGCAACACAGTTTGGAATTGTTTACTTCCTGGTTTGTATACCACATTCATTACTAAATTAGCAGTAAAATGTATTTGTGGAGTATAGTATACTTAAGCTAACTGCTTTTACAGACAGAGCATAAGAAACACAATGTTTTTGTAGGGACCTTAACATTTTATTTCATTCTTTTTTTAATTTCTTGGTAACAAAGAGGAAATTTTAAAAAACAACAAAAGCAGATACTTAGATTCCTGAAGACATTCTCCTCCAGGTTAAAAGTGTGTAGAAGTATGCGGAATATTAAGCTTATACCTGACAATCTCCTTTTGTTTAATTTTAATACTGATAAAAATTTAACAGGAAAAAACATGCAAAGCCTTGAGAAATGAAATACAAAGAAATGTCTCTCACAAGAGAAAATACAAAAACTAACAAATCTTAACACTAGTAATAAAGCTTCCAGCATTCAGTGGCCACATAAACACAAGGACAGCATTAGTGGTAGTTCTAGTGGGGAAATTCTATGTAATAAGCCTATCATGGTAACACCATATTTTGTTATTTCCTGTTATTTTCCCTGTTGAGGGTTTGGATCCAGCAGTTATTCCTAAGACAAAACAGCCGATGAACGCTGAATAAGGAATGTACACAGTTAAAGCCATTCATGAGAGTTTTTCCATCAGGGCACATAAGAGCAGCATTCTAACTGGCAATTAAGATGTTGCATATTTTTTCATTTAGAAATGTATATTGTTACACATTGCCAAGGTGTTAGGGTGGGTCACATTAATAAAAACCAATCAATTAGAAATGAACGGCAAACAGAGTGCTCTACCTATGAAAACAACTTCCATCTCCTAGATTAAAATCAGTCAAGACATTGGCTGGTAAATATTTAGAGGCAAATGCTGAAGTCAGGTTAAACTCCCATTGAGGTGGAGTTGAAGATGCTCTATATTTCACTGACGGTGCTCAATGTGGAATACATCCAACTACCCACTCCATTTCTTTGTCACATTTCCCATTTTTGTAGTAAAACAATGGTCACAAGCTGCATTTTATGATGCCATTAGGGCTTGAGTTACTAAAGTTAACGGACAGAGTTTTTTCCCCTCTTATTGTGACTTTTATATGCATTGGCTGCTAACTACTTTTCTGATGACTTTGTGGAATCAAGTTTCCGTACCTTGCACTGAGCTCTGATCTTGGTTGTAAGGGTAGGGTTTAAGATCTTATCACATTTGAGAGAGGAGTTTCATAAAGTCAAAGTTTAAAAAAAATACAATAGCATATGGAAGTTTCAGTAAGTGGAACATTTTCATCACTTGCACTTTTTCTTTCATTTAAATGTGGTAAACAAATAAAGAAAACATACCATGGAAGTAAAAGAAGAACATTTTAAATGATTCCTCTCCTATTGCTTTATTGTTAGCCTGGCTTAATAGGGATTAACAAATCACTCAAATTATGATAGATACAAATCTTCAAAAATAATGCATTTTATTTAAAAGCTGTCAAGAGACTGAGGTTTTCACAAGCACAAAAATCTACTGCTTTGGTATTTAATGTCTTTGTTTGAGATCTATGAATTCATAAAGGCTGTAAAGAGAACCCTACCTTTGTCATTTTTAAAATCTCTACATCAGGTAGGTTAGTGTTGAATGTCACATCTTTTATGTAGGTTATTGCAATTTCATCCCCATCCATCTCCATATACATTTTCCATTTACAGTCCTAGTATTAAAAGAGAGTAATACCATTTTAGAACAAGAAACAAAACAAAAAATAAACAAAACCTTAAATGTGTTAAAACCCAAGGTTTGGAATACATTCCTACTGGGTTCTTTTCAGGATAAAAGTATCCAAAGTGAAGGAACCTTTCTGTTTTCTTGATAGCATTTCTATTAGTTCACATCTGAGAAACAGTTGTCATTTTGATACTGTGTTTTAGTTTCTTAAATGATAGAGTATGTATATTTACACTAATAGGTAAATACTGTTTCAGGAGCAGGCATGAAAGGTTTCCATAAGCAAGCTGAGACAGAGTAACAGCAGTAGAGAGAAGCTGAGTAATCAGCTTTATTTCCCAGTGGGCCCAGACGAGTCCTTCCGCATGAATCCAAGAACAAATGATCATAGAGTCTAAGAAATGCCACTAAAAAAACTGCTTGAATAAAGGGGCAACAAGTTATTAGAGCCCAGTTATATCAGGTACCAAGCATCCTCCTGTGTGATACTGAGTGCCCTCTAGTTCTGTTCATTTCAGCTAGAGTTCAAGGAGCTCAGGACTTCATATAAAAATAATAATTATGGCCCTGATCAAGCAAAGCACTTAAGCACATGCATGGCTGCAAGCGAGTGAATAGGCCCACTGGTTGTATTGGAACCACCAGTCAGAAGCACGCAGCCCCTTGCAAAGGGCTTGATCCTGTGAGGTTTTGAGCACTCCAGCAAAGCTCTTAAATATACTTAAAATTATGCCCACGCTCTGACTCATTCGCCTGGCCCTGGGAGTTTTAATTGAGAAGCAGCGTAGTCTATTTCTGTATCTTACTGATTCGTGAACAGAGCAGAGAGACTGGGAGTCAGGAGATCTGGGGCCTCATTGAGCGTGGAGCATTTTGAAAAACTGGCCTCTTCATTTAGGTACTTACACAGATTATGAGCTCTGCTGAAATCTTGCCCCGAGGCTGCAATTGTGGCTGTGACACTGAATTGCCACGTGGCCTTTGGCAAGTCCATGTGCCTCAATTTCTCCATGTGCACAAACTTAACACTGTGTATTTCTGTGTAATATGTATATGGTCCAGAGACCATAGCAGAGTGCTTGGAGATCACCACCACTTCACTTCCTATGCTTTGCACTGCAGAATCTTGTTTCAGGATGTCTATTACTGCGTAAAACAGGATTTTGTGCTACTTTGATGAAGTCTCCCTCCAAACCAAATCTGATGAATATCAATCTGTTTTGATAAACAATGTGATTCAAACCCCTATCTCCAAAGGAAAAACTGTAATTACTGCATTAAATATAGGGCCTGACAGGCTCTGAGTACCTGGCAACTCCCAGTGACTTCAATAGCAAAGTAAAGGTGCATAGCAACTCTTTGGATCAGACCCAAAGGAAGAAGCTTCTTTGATAGGGTAATAAACCATTTTGGCCCAAACAGTTGTGGACTCAGCTATACTAGGAGCAATGCATGAGCAAGGCCTTTTCTTCTTTAAACTGCAGTTTCATACAATGAAATATGAAACCTTACCCCTTAAAACGCTATCCTCAGACCCATACTCCTCCTCAAAATTCTGTGTCTGTCACAGGCAAAATCATTCAATCTGCCCTCTATGTTCACTGGAAAATGAACATCTTATTTGATCTGAGGAATATTGCTATGTCACCTTTTTTAAAATACTTATCTTTTAAATAAAAAAAGAGACCAGCCCGATTTGTGGACACTTGTGTGATCAGTTTACTAGTCAGCTACTTTCCCTAAGTATATACTAATCTTTAGGTTTAACCATACAGTAAGCAACACTAGCTTTCTGCAGTTCAAAGAAGCTTAAAGCTAGAAAAGATTGCTCTACCACCCCCTATTAATATATAGGCCCTGATTCAGCAAAGAACATAAATACATGCTTATGTCCATTTCAGTTCAGCCCTGCACTTAATTCAAATTATTTAATTCATTGGGACTAAAGCATGTGGTTAAGTTCTCTGGTGAATCAGGGCCATAAAGGTCTCTTGAGTCAAGGCGAAGTTTACTACCTGGATAAAGTGGGGAAAAAACATATACTGTGGAAGTAGCACATTAAAAAATACTCTGTTTATAAATGTATTTACACAATGTCCTTCACAAAAGATTTCCCTGGGCACTTTACAATTCAAACACAAAGCCTTGTCAAATATCTATCTTTTCAGTTTTGATTTAAATAAATAAAACAGATTTAGCTTTTGAACTATGAAGAGGAAGCCAACTGCATAACTGAGGCACAAACACTCAAACTTTGAGTACAGATAATTTCTGATTTACGTTTAGAACAAGCCAATAAATCAACAGCCTCTGAAAATGGCTGCAGTAATGTAAGAGAAAAGGAAATCATAAAAGTATTTCAAACTCACTACTTCTAAGATCCATAATAGTAAAGCAAGAACACTTTAAAAACCAGGCCTTCCGTTTATTCCTGTGATCATATCACTCACCTTAAAACAACAAATATTAATGTCTATAATGAAAAATGAAAGGAACATAAAAGATCAGCCAGGGGCTTTAAACAACAAAACACACCTCTTGGTACAAAAAACACTCTCTGGGGAGAGATCTCATTCTGGAAGTAGGCATGAATTTAGGATATGTTTTTAAATTCAGTTGTGGCAATAAAAAAAAGTTTAAGAGTCAAGGAAAAATGGAAACAGCATCTTAGCAGGCAATGGGATATTGAAAAACGAAAGATGTAGTGCAAGATGAAACAAATATGAAAAAAGTGCTGGTCATGCTGGTATTAGAAGTAGCAGCATGTTGATGACTTAGGCCCCTGGTAGCTCCTTTCCATTCTTAGCTATTATCTATCTCAGCTGCTGAAACCTGCTGTTTTAAAGACATAAGAGTTGAACATCTAGTGACAGCACCTGGGTTATTTATCATTATGTATAACCTGCTACCCTACATTTTATTATGCTGGATTTAAAGGAAGATAACACAAGCATGGTTAATTTGCTTCTCTTCTTTTTATATATAGTGTCATGACCTGCCACTGCTTAGTCCCATGAGATATTTTTAACCAAAAATAAATCCACAAGAAACTCTCCCTAAAAATTCCATTAATAACCTCTTGTAGCGTGTATAGGTTGCAGGGTCTGGAACTAAGAATGTTTTAATCTCTTCAGCAAAACAATGTCTCATAATGATGTACAGGACTATTGCTGTACTGATGAAGAATCATACATAATTCAGCACCTTTCACTTGGCACCACTGTGATATCCTCATTAGTAGTGGCTCACAGTGGCTGTCAGATGGTGTCCATGCGAATGCAGGCATTATATTGTCTTTGAGATGTGCAGCTGCTTCCATGACACTGCCAGTATATAAAAACATGACGCCAGTTTGTTTTATTTAGTGCTAAACCTTCCAGTTTGTAAAAACAAGGCTGACACAGAGCCTGACATGAGGCAGTGAAAATAATTAGCTCTCATTTTCTCAGCCTCCTATTTCCTTCTCCCTGCTGTGTTCTCTTTCCACTAAACCACCACATGTCAGTCGAAATGGGAGGCAATTAGTGGGCTCATTTCAGTCCCCACAACTGTGCTGAAAAGAAAGTATTTATGATGGCACAATGAACAGCTGAAAGATTAAATAACATTTGCCTTTTGAAAAGAAAATGACTTCTAGCTAAATGGGCAATTTTTGATTATTCTCAAACAAGCTTAGAGTAGTTGGTTTTTAAAATACAAGAAAGGAAAATGAGTCATTTTTAGGTGAAAGAATCAAATAAAACTTGACACAGTAATGCAAATAACTGATGTTTTATTGCAAAATATGTAAATGTGTTATACCCTTAACAATGGCTCATGTCTCAGGTCAGGGCAGATTGTTGCCAACTAGACACCAGTACAGAGAAGGTTGCTGCATTGCATTTTTTGTTTCAGTTTTGTATGGGGAGGAAAAAAGGGGGCTTTAGAGAGAGGTACTCTTAAAAAATAAAGAAACAATGCCAGCTAAACATACATTTATATAATTGATTGCCTGTGTGATTACTTGAAGAGCCTGATCTTTCACTCAGGCAGAAGTCCCAGATCAATGGGAATTTTGCCTGAATGAGGAACATAATATTCAGACCTTACTGTAGCTAAATATGCAAAAATATCTTTCACTTGATATTATCTTTCATGTAAATCCAGCATAATAAAATGTAGTGTAGTGGATTATACATAATGATAAATAACCCAGGTGCTGTCAGTAGATGTTCAGCTCTAATGCCTTTAAAACAGCAGGTTCAGCTGCTGAGACAGACAGAGTTCTGAGACAGAAATGGTTCTGAGATTAGCTGCCATGTTTACAAAGGTCTGTCCTCACTAAGTGGTTGCAAGCAAATAAGGATTTTTAGGGCTCTGATCATCACCATAAAAATAAATGGCCAGTTCACTTGTTTGCAAATGCAGTATTTTAAAGGTGGAAGTGTGAAAAACAGTATTCCCTTTTCCAAGCACTGACTATATCTTCATGCCATTTAACAAACCCCTGTACTTTTGTAGACAGCTCTCAGTTATCACTAGTGATAGCTCCAAAAGTGGTGCAGGGGAGTAAGCCCAACATGCCCTCAGAAAGGATGAAATCCACCCTCCAATGCTGTGGGCCTGTGCCAGGCTTTCTGTGCTATTTTCACTCTGCAATGGGACTATGTTGGGGCATGGGGTGGATTGCCTTTAGGTGAAGTAGCTGTTCGGGGATTCATGACTGGGATTCTGTACATCAGCCCAGGAGAGGCTGGTGTGTAAGGAGGTTTGAGGTAGGCTGGGGCAGTACCATTGCATCCACTATTGTCCATGTAGAAATGCAGTGGCTACTATTCTAGACCTCACTCTGGAGTAGTGCCCTGGAGCAAGGTTGTGCTGCAAGCCAACAGACTGTCTATGGGTTGGGAACTGCTTATGTCCCCTGTACAAAGACAGATTATTGGGACTTTGCGTGTATGAAAATGGGGATGGGAAGAAGGCAATTTCATCCACATTGGGTGTACTGTAAAAATCCAGATATATACTAAAAAGGTTCTATAGAAAGGCAAGTGAGCAAGTTACTCAGCCAAAAAATTTGATGAGCCTGCATATACCTCTTTATAGTTCAATAAAAATGTGCATTTCCTATGGGAATTGCTGCACCGCATCCTACATTCAACACCTTCGAAGAGTATGGGCTTGCTTCTGATCTCTTTTACACTGATGGTGTTCCAGGAGTAACCACACTGAAATCAGTAGAGTGGCACCTGTTTTACACTAGTGTCAGATCAGAATAAGGCCCAGGTGTTCCTTTCTTGATGGAAAACCTGATGAGTTCAAAGTACCTTGTGCTAAAATTTCAATAAGCAATGATACTGTATCATTGATGCATACCATTTTGCCAGACTAAATGATGCTCCACTTTGACAGATTAAATTAATCAGTTTAGTTTAACCAGAGTTATATTTATTTTATTGCTCAGGTATTTTTTTCAGTTTTACAAAGAATATATTTCTCTTTTCTCTGCTTTATTAGAATCTACACGTGTCTGCTATAATAAATAATAAAAGACTATGATTCTGCTTGGACGCTTATACTATATTTCGGAATTTTTAAGTGCTGAGAAATCTTTGGGATTAAATTAAAGATTATTAGTCTAGAAAATTTTATGTGTAAGAGATTAAAGGCATTGGGTCTTGCAAAGGAGGCTGTGGATCACAATAAATACTCCAATAGAATTGAAATAGGCAGCGTTGTTAACATACCTATGTAATGTGCGTGAGGTACAAATGAAATGCTGGAAAATGGGAACTTCTTAATTTTGGATATGGAATGTAGCTCTAACCACTTTTTGCCATGATTTTAACCTGATGAGTTCCTCAAACAGCAAATTAAATTGGTGTTGACAGATAGTTTCTGGCAAAAGTAAGGAGTGTTTATAAAGAGAAAAGAGCTACTTGCCTTCCTTTACTTTCTAAGTCTCAAAGAGATGGGAAAGGGTGGAAGAAGCAGTAGGTAGAAAAGGATGACAAGCTTTCATTAAATTGCATTCAGTTACAATGAAGATGTGGCATTACATTTTAGTATTACGTTGTCCTGAATCGTCCTGCACTGTACCAGCCTGTGTCTTTAGACTTATCCCACTGGGACAGAGAACCAGGTACATTTGTTTGAAATAGCTCTCTGATATAGCGCTACATAAATAAATAATACTAAAATAAACCTTCAGAACCCTCCCAGAAGTCAGGGCCATGTAGTCCTAGTATAGACCTGGGTGAAGATGACCTACTATTTTTACAGACGGTTAAAAAATACACGTTAGTTTGGAAACCAGGCCAGTAAAGGCAGTTCAGGCCATCCAAGTCTGACTTACTCTATGGCTCCGACCAGTTTTAAAATTAATCAGACCTGTGCTAGTTGTAACTGGGTTTAAATGAGTGCATTTAAAAAGAGTTCCAACATGGTTTTCTTGAACAGCAAAGCTAGGAATGTCTCCAGAGAATCCTGCTCACCAAACCTTCTGAGAAGGCTACAGGACAATTTTTCTTACCACAATTCTTAAAACATATTCCACAAAAAAAATCCTGGCTCACATTTGTCAGGGAGGCTCCTATCCCCGTGAGCTTAGTTTATATGACATTGGTAGGGTGCACTTGGTCCCAACCATGTTTTATAACTGGATTAGCTGAACCAGTTTTAAATCCAGTTAGAATTCTGGGGGAAGCTTCCACAGTCTAGACAAGCCCACGGTGGACAGGGTTTGTGCATTCCTGTTGCGACTGAAAGGTGGGATTTCTTTTCTGGGATTTCACCTTTGTGTCACAATCATGAAACAAAGGTGAAATCCCAGAAAAGGAAGGATTAGCACATAGTACACCTCAGGGGTGGAAATATACCTTCTCCTGTATGTACACACCAACTCACAATGCAAGCAAAAACAGTTCGCAAGTGAGAGAGAGAGAAATAACCACAAAAGAAGGAAGCTTTCCACAGTTACATGAAGAAACCCACTAAGAGCTCAGTCACTGATTTTTCATGAGTCCCTAGCGAGGGGCAGTGCATTGTTGTGCTAGTTCAGGTGCAACCTGGGAAACATACTAAGAGTGAGAATCTGCCTCCTGGATTCCACCTGTTCTGTGGGGGAAGCCCTCATGTGCCAGGCATATAGCTGGTGTAGAGTACTTCCCCCAATGCTTCAAAGCCTTATGCCCCTTACTCCCTTGCATGGCTGCACAAGGCAGGGCACAATGTGCACCTACAGAAAAGAAGCTATATAGCACCACACGTTATGGGTGCCTGAGAACACTGGAGATGTACAAACAATTCACACTGCAATGGAAAATCCATCTTTACAATTGGAAAATTCTTCAGATAAAAGAAATCCAAAATACAATGAAAAAGAAAGAAGGAAATCCCCACATAGCAAACCAAGAAGATTTTGCCCATAAATGAGACAAATTCAATACTAGTCCAAGCCCCCAGCCTCCACTGGTATCTCAATTTACCTCCTTTTCACAAAAACCTGTTGTCTCATGTTCAGTATGATAAAAGATTTACCTAAGAAATTCTCAATCACAAAACTGAAGTTAAAGAAAATGCTTATGACAAAACAATCTTGTTTAATTCAAAACTTCCTGTACCATTGTTTTTCTTGTACCCATCCATCATTGATTCAGCATTGTACTTTGAAATTTGCTCAGTGATTTTCTGAGTAGCAGGAATTCACATTATAAATGGAAAATATTTCTACAGACATTGGGCCCTTTGAGTAATGATTAAAGAAACAGAAATAAAATGATATTGCCAACAAGATTCATTTACCTGTGGACTATTTCCAAGTTTCAAGTAATAACCAAAAACAAGTTCCAGGTTCACTACTTTCTCCATGTTTTCTTCATTTCCACTTGCAGAATCCTATCACAGAAACACAGTGTAAGAAATTACCTCTATTATGAGTCTCTCTGAGTTGGTGACCCTGCTACATTTGACAGTATGCGTTTAATACTCTTTCCTTTTGTATGTTACAAATCTATTGGCTGGTCAGATGATACTGTCGTCCTCTCAATAATTCCACATAAGAACATAGGAACGGCCATACGGGGTCAGACCAAAGGTTCCTCTAGTCTAGTATCCTGTCTTCTCACAGCGGCCAATGCCAGGTGCCCCAGAGGGAATGAACAGAACAGGTAATCATCAAGTGATCCATTCCCTGTCACCCATTCCCAGCTACTGGGAGACAGAGAATAGGGACACCATCCCTGCCCATCCTGGCTAATAGCCATTGATGGAGCTATCCTCCATGAACTTATCTATGTCTTCAAGTCACCAGGGTCTGATGAAATGTACCCTAGGAGCTGACTGAGGAGATATCTGAGCCATTAGCAATTATCTTTGAAAAGTCATGGAAGACGGGAGACATTCCAGAAGTCTGGAAAAGGGTAAATATAGTGCCAATCTATAAAAAGGGAAAATAAGGACAACCCAGGGAATTTACAGACCAGTCAGCTTAACTTCTGTACCCGGAAAGATAATGGAGCAAATAATTTAGCAATCAATTTGCAAACATCTAGAAGATCATAAGGTGATAAGTAACAGTCAGCATAGATTTGTCAAGAACAAATCCTGTCAAACCAACCTGATAGCTTTCTTTGACAGGGTAACAAGCCTCATCGATAGGGGTAGACTTGGTATATCTTGACTTTAAAGCTTTTGATACCATCTTGCATGACTTTCTCATAAATAAGCTAGGGAAATGCAACCTAGATGGAGCTACTATAAGGTGGGTGCAAAACTGGTTGGAAAACCGTTCCCAGAGAGTAGTTATCGGTGGTTCACAGTCATGCTGGAAGGACATAACAAGTGGGGTCCCGCAGGCATCAGCTCTGGATCCAGTTCTGTTCAATATCTTCATTAATGATTTAAATAATGACAGAGAGTACACTTATAAAATTTGCGGATGATATCAAGCTGGGAGGGGTTGCAAGTGCTTTGGAGGATAGGATTAAAATTCAAAATTATCTGGACAAACTGGAGAAATGGTCTGAAATAAATAGGATGAAATTCAATAAGGACAAATGAAAAGTACTCCACTTAGGGAGGAACAATCAGTTGCACACATACAAAATGGGAAATGACTGCCTAGGAAGGAGTACTGCGGAAAGGGATCTGGGGGTCATAGTGAACCACAAGCTAAATATCAGTCAACAGTGTAACATTACTGGGAAAAAAGCAAACATCATTCTAGAATGTATTAGAAGGAGTATTGTAAGAAGACGCAAGAAGTAATTCTTCCTCTCTACTCTGCACTGATCAGGCCTCAACTGGAGTATTGTGTCCGGTTCTGGGCACCACATTTCAGGAAAGATGTGAATGAATTGGAGAGTGTCCAGAGAAGAGCAACAAAAATGATTAAATGTCTAGAAAACATGACCTATGAGGGAAGATTGAAAAAATTGGGTTTGTTTAGTCTGGAAAAGAGAAGACTTAGAGGGGACATGATAGTTTTCAAGTATGTAAAAGGTTGTTACAAGGAGGAGGGAGAAAAATACTTTTTCTTAACCTCTGAGGATAGGACAAGAAGCAATGGGCTTAAATTGAAGCAAGGGAGGTTTAGGTTGGACATTAGGAAAAACTTTCTAACTGTCAGGGTGATTAAGCACTGGAATAAATTGACGAGGGAGGTTGTGGAATCTCCATCACTGGAGATTTTTAAGAGCAGGTTAGACAAACACCTGTCAGGAATGGTCTAGATAATACTTAGTCCTGCCATGAGTGCAGGGGACTGGACTAGATGACCTCTCAAGGTCCCTTCCAGTCCTATGATTCTATGATAATTCTATCTAGTTCTTTTTTGAACCCTGTTATAGTCTTGGCCTTCACAACATCCTCTGGCAAAGAGTTCCACGGGTTGACTGTGCGTTGTATGAAGAAATATTTCCTTTTGTTTGTTTTAAACCTGCTGCCTATGAATTTCATTTGGTGACCCCTAGTTCTTGTGTTATAAGGAGTAAATAACACTTCCTTATTTCCTTTCTCAAAACCAGTCACAATTTTCTAGACCTCTGTCATATCCTCCCTTAGTCGTCTCTTTTCCAAGCTGAAGAGTCCCAGTCTTATTAATCTCTCCTCATACGGAAACTGTTCCATGCCTCTAATAATTTTTGTTGCCCTTTTCTGAACCTTTTCCAATTCCAAAACATCTTTTTTGCAATGGGTCAATCACATTTGCACACAGTATTCAAGATGTGGGCCTACCATGGATTTATAGAGAGGCAATATGATAATTTTCTGTCTCCTTATCTATCCCTTTCTTACTGCTTCCCAACATTCTGTTTGCTTTTCTGACTGCCCCATCACATTGAGTGGATGTTTTCAGAGAACTATCCACAATGACTCCAAGAACTCTTTCTTGAGTGGTGACAGCTAATATAGACCCCATCATTTTATATGTATAGTTTTCCAATGTGCATTACTTTGCATTTATCAACATTGAATTTCATCTGCCATTTTATTGCACAGTCACCCAGTTTTGTGAGATCTCTTTGTAGCTCTTCGCAGTCTGCTATCTTGAGTATATATACCAGAACTCACACATTAGCCTTAGAGACTAGGTGCCACAAGTACTCTTTTTCTTTTTGCGAATACAGACTAACACGGCTGCTACTCTGAAACCTGACATTAGCCTGTGTTACACTATAAACACTGGCAGCCTGTTACAGGGCAAGCTCCTATGAGGTGTTGAGCACCTTCAGCTCCATATGAAGCCGTTATTTCACAGAACAATGTCATTTTAAGCAGCTGTCCATTGTAACTGGAATTATGGCTTGAAATTTGCAATGCAGTAAACAATTATGGATTTTCCTTTGACTGTACGATGGACTTTATTTTAAGTGGGTCTCACTGTGTCATTGTGCTGTAAATTATAACAGCTATAAAAGCAACTGAATCCTTTGGGGTCTAGTACTGTCTGATTAGCTGACAGAATTCCTTTGGTTTGATGTATGCAGTGTAGTTGTAGTCATGTTGGTCCCAGGATATTAGAGAGACAAGGTGGATGAGGTAATATCTTTTATTGGACCAACTTCTGTTCATGAGAGAGACAATTTTCTTACCACAATTCTTAAAGCTTGTCCCTATAAAAGAAATTACCTCGCCCTCCTTGGGTTTCATGGTAAGCTCTAAAAAAGTCAGTTGAGCCTTTATATCTTAAATCCAAAGGAAGGACCCTGGAGGAGGGGTAGAGCAGGTCTATCTTTGTTGGTATCCTACCTGTTGTTGCTGATACCACAAAACCCAAAAGTTGTATGGTTAGCATGCAGGGGGCTTAAAAAGGAAACAAAAGAATGACTACAATAGTACATAATTATTTTCTCCTGTAAGACAACAGAGTAAGGAATGATGTGCTCATTATGGTCTGGATTGGAACTACTTTGCACACAACAATGAGTAGTTACTCACATGAGTAATCCACTGATTTCAGTGGCATTACTGATGGGAGTAACTGCTCACCCATGTAAGTACGGGGGTCCCAATCTGGCCTTATGATATTACCATCATATGTTAACCTGCAAGACATCTTTTTGTTGTATTAATTCTTTGAACCTCATTGAGAGAGTGTATTGTTGTGATATTACTTGTTCTGATATGCACACTCATATTGCTAACTTGACCTCAAAAATCTGCCACAGATAGTGACTATGTAGATTTGTACTCTATACTAAGTGTAAGGCCTAGTAGCACAGCGTAGGTACAGGAATAGATACATTTATTGAGTCAAGGCAGGCAGCACCTTTTAAATAAGTAAATAAATACTTACCTTAATTAATGGTGGGAAATGAAACATGTTTAGGTAATCATGAGTTAACTTCTCAATAGCAGTCTGTAAGAAACCAAACAAACCCAAATCAGACAATAGTTCATCATGATGTAATAGCGTAAATGCAGGACTGAAAAACAACAGTGTAAGTAACTCATTCAGTGTGTATACTGTTCTCTGTATCCAATCTTAATACACAGTTCTGTTCTAAAAAGGGACTCTAAAATGGCACCTTCTTACTCAGCAGATCTGTCCCCTTGTAAGTATTCAGAGTCAGATCTGCTTAATTTAGGGTCTATCTACACTGCAGTTGGGCATGTGCTTTCACAGATGGGTAGACAGACACGTGCTAGTTCTGCAATAGCAGTATAGACAGGGTTAGCATAGGCAGCAGCTACCCAGGGGGTCTAGGTGGGCTTGTACTCAGATGGCTAGCTTGAGCTGCTGCCCATGCTATGTTGGGCTACACTGAAAGTTTTTGCACACTAGCTCAAGAAGAGCTAGTGCATGACTGCCTACGGGCACTGGGAAGCACACTCCTAGTTGCAGTGTAGACATACCCTCAATCACAAATTAGGTTTGTACAGGTTTTTACTCCTGTTAGCCTCATTGAGCCAACTCAGCAAGAACTGCATTCTCTATTCCAGGGGTTCTAAACCGTTTCCTTTTGGGGGCCCCACCAGCATGCTATAAAAACTCCATGGCCCAGCTTGGCGGGAGGTGGCTTGGGCTTCAGCTGCAATGTGGAGGGAGAAGCTTGAGCCCCACAGAATGAAGAGGGCTTGGGGCTTCTGATGCTTGGGGTGAGGAAGCGGCTCAGAGCTTTAGCCCCATGGGGCTGGGGGGCTCAGGGCTTCAGCTGTGCAGGGCAGCTTCTCTGGGGGCTCAAGGCCTTGGGCTTCAGCCCCATGGGGTATCTGGGCTTGGGGCTCCAAGCGGCTGTGCTTGGCAGACCCCCTGAAATGGTTCGCGGCCCCCCAGTGGGCCGCAGACCGCCAGTTGGGAACTGCTGCTCTATTCCATGGTCTGTGTCCATTTATTTACCAAATTTTAATAAGTTTCATCTGATCAACCCCTGCGGAGGGCAATCACACATGTCACTAATGGAACTACTTGGAAACAACGGCGTACAACCCATAGAAATGCGATATTAATTTGGACTGTAATACCTTTATTGTGCTGATGCAAAAGACAGATATAACCTAGTGTGACTCTCAGGACTGACAATCGGACCAAAAGCATCCTTTATTAGTAAATGGAGCACATTGTATACAGAATCACTCAGACATAACGGAAGCCCACAATGCCACTTTTAAGACATTTTTCAGAGCAGAACCACGGGTATGTAAGCCATGTTCTGTGACTGGAAGTAAATATTATTACTACTACGTCAGTTACTACTTTCAGGCCAAGGGTTTTGCTGGATTCAGTGTAACTATTAAATAATTAGAGCAATACAATCTCTTGTGGATGAAATAAAGCTCAGACAGCAAAGGAGCCCTACCCACTAGCACTCAACTATCTTTACAATTGTTCAAAAATAGAGTGTTTGGTACCCAAAGCAGTTTTAAATTAGAGATGATTGGTAAAACTCAAGATGTTCAGAGATTTCAGTTCAAATAGATTTTTGGTGTTTATCCAAACCTCTCTGATTAGGCTGGAAGTCTTGTGAGAACAGGTTCTGTCCTAAGATTTCCAAAGGTTTCACTTAGGTGGGAGATACTATTAGAAGAGTCTTTTGCAATATTTCCTATTCCTGTCCCAGCCAAAACCAGGAAATGCAGTGGAGCATGGGTATTATAAGAGAGAAAAACAACACCATCACATCAAAAACTCAAGGTTACAAATCTTTTTGGCATCTCAAAGTATTTAGGGTTTGCTTTGGAGCCTATTGCAAGCAAGTTCTGGGTATGACTCTTTCTCAAAAAGGTTTTTCTAGCCTTAGCTTTAGATCTTCTCTTATGCTGGATAAAACTGATGATTTCTGTCAAGATTTACACTGTCATTTACATTTACACTGTCAACATTTACTACTGTGATTATCAAGATGTGTTGTTAAGATACCTTTAAATGAATGATATGTCCTTTGGAAAGGATTCCCATGTCCTTTAAATCTTCTTCTTCTATAAGAAGCAACCGTTTCCCAGTGATATGATTTTCCTTAAACAAGTTGGCATAAACATTCATCTCACCGGAAGCATCACCTTAAGATATGAAAGGTTATACAGAAATCCATAGTGCTCTTCACTGGGAAAAAAAAAGTTAAATCTGTGAGCTATAATGTATAGTTTACCTTTTCCAACAAGCTGGTGCAGCCAAAAGTACTGTATATATTAAAAAAAAAAAAAGCACAGTTGTGAAGGTCACACAATTAAAATGTATAGGTTACAGCACCTCAAAACACTCAAATATAATGTTCATAATTCAATTTTAAAACAAAAATTAAAAAAGTCTTTCTAGTGGTGGGACAAGGGAATCAAACTTCTCCATTATATTTACTTTTCAGGGCTATCTTGCAAGTTTGTTATTTACGATAAATTTCCTTCTGCTTTGCAGCCATTTTTAAAATTTATTATTGTTTTTAATTGCTACTGCTCCTAATGTAGATTTATCAACTTGTTGTGTGATGAATGGGACATGTTCAGCAGCTTGGATCATTACTACTTTGCACTGGCCTTCAGTAACCTTTACTTAAATGACCACATGACGTACCAAAAGGCTGCTAAAAGGGATATTAAAACCGCTATCAGAGCGGTAGCCGTGTTGGTCTGTATCAGCAAAAAAATGAGGAATACTTGTGGCACCCTAGAGACTAACAAATTCATTTGGGCATAAGCTAAACCCACTTCATCGGATGCATGCAGTGAAAACTACAGTAGGAAGATATATAAAAAGAGAACATGAAAAAATGGGGGTTGCCATACCAACTCTAACGAGACCAATCAATTAACATGGGCTATTATCAGCAGGAGAAAAAAAACTTTTGTGGTGATAATCAGGATGGCCCATTTCAAACAGTTGACAAGAAGGTGTGAGTAACAGCAGGGGAAAAATTAGCACGTGGAAATAGTTTTTACTTTGTGTAATGACTCATCCACTCCCAGTCTTTATTCAAGCCTAATTTAATGGTGTCCAGTTTGCAAATTAATTCCAGTTCTGCAGTTTCTCGCTTGAGTCTGTTTTTGAAGTTTTTTTTGTTGAAGAATTGCAATACCCACCTATGACAATTCAGCAGCATATACTCTGGGCTGATAACCTGCCAAGCCAAATGCTTTAACAGGTCTCTGAGCATGTGACCATTTCACCAAGGTGATAAAGTCCTTCCTTTTAAAATCTTTTTTGGAACAGGAATTTTAAAAATATCTAGTGCTAGAATCTTGTCCACAGATTTCTCAAATCTTGTCCACAATCTAGATTTAATTTACTATGATGTGCATCAGTTTTCTTTTATAGCTACGTAAAAACAATGCTGACTGAATTAGTACGAAATGCTTACCACATCTTCTTCAGTCCACGCGCAAATATCAAAGGAAGGCAGCAACTGTGTGAGAAACATGAATTGAAAAGAGTAATATTGCTCTTCCTGTCTGATCATTTGTTCAGGTCTCCCCCCAGTTTTACTTTGGTGGCTGAATTTATTTGGCACCTCCTCTCCAGCTAAGGCCATAAGCCTCCTGGTTATGATGAGGACTTTCCCCATTATTCCATGGATTACAGCATAAAGTGCCATCAAAGTAGCATTCCTCATGTTCACATATTAGTCAAAGTGATCACAGGTTGACTTCAGTGATATTACAGCAGTGATGGAATAGTCCCAACACCTCCTGGGGGCAAAACTACTCAGGAGATCACCAAACAACAAAAGCAGTCTTGGAATTTTGTCACCAGCCGCATCCCCTCAAGTGGGGCTCACTAGTCACCACTCTCTCCTTGTGTTGTACCATTGCTTTTACTATCACTTGACTCCAGTAGTGAAAGCTGTGTCTTGGTCTTTCCCAATATCAGCTAGGAGGGAGGTTTTCTGTAGAGTGAAGGAAGCAGTCACTGCATAACAAGGACAGCACAACTGACTTGGGACTGGGTCACTGCAGCTAGACTTCCTTACTGATTAAGGTACAAGTTTCTTTGTCCCCTTTTACTCTTCGGTTCCTGCCTACACTTGCATGATCATTCCTTTTAGGAGATGTGGAACAAAACCTTCACAGCCAGCTGAATGCCACATACCATGTATGGTATGCTTTGTTATATGGTGGATCAGAATTCTCCTCTTGAAGTATGAGGGCATCAGACCAGAATCTACTTGATACATGAGGGGATGGATCTATTAGTGAAATCCAGGAATGGTTTGAAGATGACACAGTGAAAGAGCTCACTGAGATAGTAACCTCCATCTAACCAGTTAAAGAATGGGTTATTCTAAGCTATATTATCTTCTCATTGGTATCCTGTTAATTAGATGTATCTGAATTGACAGTGCCATCCAAACTCTTGCCACCATACTCTGGCTGAAAATTTATTGAATTACTTTGCTACCAAACTGTAATTCAGATTTCACTGGTCAATCATCAGTGTTTCTGGTCTCCTTACATTGTGGGCCATGCAAGCCTACAAGCACCCTCCTGCCCAATCTCTTGGCAGTTGCAGTTCCTCCTCTCCAGAATTCCTCCCTCACACCTGAAAGACCTTGTGCCTATGCTTGGAAGCCACACCATCTTTTCAAATAATTATCTATTAGTCTCCTCCTTTCCCTGACCCTGCAGACTGTGGGACAACAGGCCAAGGTGCCTCCCACAATGACTTCCACCCAAACTTGTGACAAGTCTTTCTGCTCTTCCCACATGGACTCCCACTGATGGATTCATGACTGTCTTACACTTGTTTCCTGTGTCCTTAACTACAGCTTCTGCTGAACACTGCAAGATGCACAGAGGAAAGCAACCCCTCACCCCTACCCTAGTGGCTTGGCCAATCTGCTTCCAAGGAAAATTCCTTCCTCACCACAACCATTTTATCAGACAGTCTCTGTCCATCCCTGTGAAGATCCCTTGACACTCTCCCCCCACCTGCCCCGCTGCCCACCCCTTCCTGCCATAACTCTTCCAGGACAGAAATGGCCTCCTCATATGGACAAAGCCAACAATGCCTGAGCTAAGTGGTCACTGGGATGGGAAGCTGGCTTTGACTGCCATACGGAAAGGCAAGTTTCCCTCATCCCCCTAACTTCTCCATGCGTGGGCCAAACTTCATAACCTACTGATTACAAATCAGGAAAATCCAGAAAAGGCTTCCCTCATGACAGTTAAATTGGGGCGGAGAGGATTGTAGGATGGAAGGGGTCCACCTATCGCTGGCAACTAGGTTGGGCAGGATCTGGCAAACCATGATGGCCCTTGTGAAGGCAGAGACCCACAATATTTGCAATAAATAATTAACATAATTGCCCTTAAATTCCAAATAGGCTGGTGTTTTCCTTTCCATTGGGAACCTTGCTGTTTGCTGTAGTTCATTGTGTATTCTACCATTGCACAAGTTCAATATTCCATTCTTGCTTACACACAGTGACTTTCCAGATGATTCCCATTTTTAGGAGAGGAAAATTAGTGATGTGAAATGTTAAATATATTTACAAACTAATAAATAAAGAGAAAAAAGGAGAAAATGCCACACGCTGCATAATATGAAAAAGATCAAAGCAGAAAGCAATGAGGAATCCCTTTAACAGCAGCAATTTACACAAGAACACAGAAGCATAAAAATGTACTGTCAAAATGTTTATTGCAAAATAGAAGTTTGGAACAAAGAGAAGCAAAGGAAAAAACTTCACATCAAAATCAAGTTTATGACACCAACTGAGAAAATTGAATACATTACATTTTTTTAAAAAACTGGAAAACCAAATCCATACTGTGAATAAAGCAAGACATCACATGTTAAGTGCGGTGAAGAAAACAACTGACTACTGAAAGGTCTTCCCACAAGAGGGTGTAACATTGCATGTTCCATACAAATTAGCTAGTCAGTTTACACCACAATAGTTTTGGCACAGGTTTTGCTCAGCATAGTATTTCAGTAGGAAGGGATGAAGTTTTCTAACACTGTGAAAATATTTTCTATTCAAATTTCATTTGCTCACACTTGGAGTATAAATAGAATCATTTCCTAGTATTCAGTACAAAACTTTTTAAAGAGTGCAAAAGCAAGAAAATGCAGTGGACTATATCTGACTTTAAAAGTCAGCAGAATATTTTGCACACAACGTAAAATGTTTAATGTAGGTTGTTGGTACTACAGTCCTGAAACTAAACCTTCACACACCAGAAACCTCTATACAGATTTAATAGTGTGCACGAAGTTGGAGTCGGGGGGGGGGGGGGAAGAATGCATTCCTCTCCAGATTTCTATTGGTAGATTTTAAGGACTGTAAAAATTACTGTATGTCCTGTGAGCCTATTTTGCTACATGAAAGTTGGAAGAAGAGAATGGATTCTCTATTGGCCTGTAATTAAACCTCTGTCAAGTTGGAGGTCTTATTAAAAACCTGTAAAAGCTGCCTTATTACAAAAACAGGAAATAGCTTACTAAAGATGTACAGTAACTTTGCTAGTTACTTATTAGCTTTATTATAGGTGCTGTGGATTTACTGCTGCTGATAGCAATATAATGCATCAATTATTTAATTATATCAATGTATCAATATTTAATTAGAATAACTGCTTTAAGATCTACCATGAAATGAAATCACTATCTAACAAAATACTGCAAATGATAAACGAACAAGTCAAGAACGTGACCATATGCCGAAGAGCTACTTCAGATCTCATGTCTCAAAAATTCCCGGCATCTAGAGAAGACTAAGTAAGTCCAAGTACTACAGTTAACAAATATGGCCAGCTAATCAAGCATATCCAAAACACTACACAAATTATATAAGTCCTGAAACTAAGTCCTTAGATCTAAGCATTAGATCTCAGAGCAATTGCTATTCTAAAGCATTAGTGCTATTACAGTCATAAAAGTGACTACATTAAAATAGTCTTACTCAGCATATCTATTCCTTGCATCTTTTCCAAGTCTGAAAGAATGAGAACTGGGTTAGGAGTGAGGAAATCCTGAGTTCTACTCCCAGCTCACTAAGTGGCTATGGGTAAATAAAAGGGCTAAACTCAGAGTTCCTCAGGTCAGGAAATATGCCCTACTGAAGCCAGTGTTAGTTTAAGTATAATGACTGAGTAAAAATGAGAAGTTCAAATTTGGCCTTTAATTTCTCTATATCAGCTTCCCCAGCTGTGAAATAGGATAGCAACACTTTACCTTATCTGCCTCATAAGGCCCTGGGAGGATTCATTAGTTAACTTTTGGTTAATGCTTTGATCATGTGACATGCTATGTAACTGTTAACTATTATTAGCAACTATTGTAGACACTTTGGTGTTTGGACATCTAAATAGATTAAAAAACAAGTTTAATCCTGCTAGCACTGCAGAGCAAATCAACGGTGGAAGATCAAAATGTTTTTTTTCTGCCTCCATATTAACAGAACTGTCAACCAAAATCTTTCAAAATTAAAATATAGCGAGGATGTTCGAGGCAGAAACATAGCTGGATAGTCCAGCACAATTTATTTTTGACTTGTAAACTGAACACGTTTGGTATGACAGTCATTATAGGAGAATAAAAAAATAGACCTCCACAATGTCATTTTTAAGCCAAGCTACTATTCTGAATATAATCATACTTTAAAGGAACCACAACAGAAAAGTTTGGGGAAAGCCTTAAGCTTAGTAGATCTTTCTTTTACAACAATTCTAGGGCCTTTCTACTTTAAACATGAAAGTAAATGTTTGGAGAGTTATTTCTTTATCTCTCAATATATCTTTATTAGAGTTGGCTAAAAAATAGACAAGTCATGGAAATGTTGTCCTTGTTTTTCATTGAAAAATTAAATTTAAATTCTTTTTACCAGCTCTGCACTTTATGTAAAAAATGCCAAATTATTCCATTTATTATGCTCAAATAACTCCTATTCACTTTAATGAGAGATGCATGAGAATATCTGTCCTCAACAAAAAAGTGATGTGATACAGTAGTATTGGAATATTTATTCGGTGAAGATTTAAATCAAGAAGTGGATTTGCACATCTAATTAAAACCAACGCGTATGTGTATAAAGTGTATTGAGATTATTAGGTGCTTTAAAAGTGCAAAGTATCAGTATCAGTACTAAGAAGAGATATTTTTGTTTTTGCATTTCTAAACATACTGGGTTCAATTTTGACTTCAGTTACAGCTGTGCAACTCTACACTAGAAATATGGTACAGTAGTTTAACAGAGACACATATTAGATTATACAAATCCTTCAATTTTTCCTGTGTGTAGTATAGCGGTTATAAAAATAATGTTGCTGCGGTAGCTGTTAGCAGATGCAGACTTAAAAAACAATACAAATCTGCATTTGGAAGTAGCTTGTTTGCTGCCATTTCCATTTAATTTGTTGCCCCTTTTCTATTCTCTGTCCCTCCCCACACCCTCAGTCACTTTGTTTAGTGCTCCTAAAATGCTACTACCACTGATATTGTAGGAGCAAATTTCACTTGGACTAGATACAGTAAATTCTCCCAATAAGAACGTATTGCACCATTCAGTGTTGAAATTACAAATTCTTACTAGCATGAAAAAATTGCCCCAGATATCACAAAGCTAACTTCAATCCAATGGACTTGAACCTGCTAGCAAGAGGGTGGAATCTGGCTCAAATGCTATACATTTCATATAGTTAAGGGCCCGATCCTGCGAGGTGCTGAGAATCTTTAGCTCCAGTTGAACTCAAGCATAGTTGAAAGCACTGAGTGCTTTACAGGTGGCCAGAACAGCACTGGACCTTAGATAAGGAAGCTAGCTATCTTTCACATCTCAAAGATTGCACTCGTCACCTTAGAAAAGCTAATTTTAAAACTTCAAGAACTTTTTCTCTTATTTCTAAATAATAGAATATAATGTCCCAAACACTTGGAGATCCAACTTCAGATCTGCTATCATGTAATGATTCTACTTTCTAAGGTATTTAAACAGCACTAATTGCCATTTTTTATGAGAGAAACACCATCAACACATGGCACTTAGGAGTTTAATTATCCCCTCAAATCCAACTGAACATGAAAGTAACATTTTTCTTTTAAAAGTTTTTGCCCTACTTTATTTGACAAACATTTTACAATGGGACTTTCTTCTGCACCTGTAGGTGTGAATGTATCTGTTTACTTCTCTCTTTCTGTACCACCACCAAAGAGTTCATCAGGAAAATACATTGAGACAGAGTGGGGTAATTACTGCAACAGATACTTATATACTCAATTTTAGGATGAATCATAACAGTGGCAATATTTTAAAAATGATTTCACAGCAGAAAAATTGATATTTAAACTCTAGAGAATATTCTTCACGTCATCACTGAGAATTTAGCTTAAGCCACAGTAGGAGGGCTCAAACACTTTTAAAATGTCTCTCTCTCCCCTATTCTGGGAAGGACAGTGATAAATGGTTTAATAGTTACAGCAAGATAAAAAATTGCTATAAATAACCTAAGACCAATTTTGCTCTCAGCTAAACCGGAATAAATCCAGAGTAAATCCATCAAAGTTAATGATATTTCCTGGATTTACGTCAATGTAACAGAAAACCAGTGAGCTTGTAGACTACCACAACGCAATTAGGTGGTGAGGTTTTATTATAAGTGACTATACTAAAGAGTGAATTTCACAAACTAAAGAGAAAGAGAAAAGAACATTTATACAAATTATCTATTACCAGTGATTGTCTGTACTCAGTAGCTGTTTCTTAAACTGTGTGTTTGTAAGGGCTTTATTTTTCTCAACCCTGCTTGTCCTTCTTAGTAATGTATTTATGATTTCACAGGATATTGCCTTGAAAATGATTGAGAAATCACAAATTTAGCAAAACAACTTCACTGTAGCAATCAGAAAGAATGGATTGTATAGGAAAAGCCCACATGGAAACACAAATATATTCATATGATCAACAATAAAAAGGGTAAAGAAAACTACAAAAACAAAAAGAAAAGAAAAGTAATGGAAGTAAAATAGGTGTTTAAGTTCCTCCATTGTTTTCAGATCTTAAACATTCAGCCACAGAAGTTTCTGTAATCAGATACCAAATATTACAGCATAAATGTGAGCTGCAGCTATATTTGTTGGGTTTTAAAAACCTTGATTTGTTTTGAAATTTTAGTTCCAAATTTCAGCAAAGCAAAAATAGGTTAACACAATCTAAAAACCAACAAGATATATTTTTAACATACAAATATGTCTAGACTAGAAAAATGTAGTGTTTTTGCTTTTGTTTCTTTTACAGGGTTTAAAACAGACCAAAATGACAGGATGATTTTTCTGAAACTTTATTGCTTTGATTTGCTAGAAACCAATTTTAGCCTTAATTAGATTTCTAACTTCATTCACTAGAATCATCTGTTTCATCATCATCATCTTCATCATCATCTGACCAGTCAAATTCTCTGAAACCCACAGCCATGTTGATTTTCTTCCCCTTTCTCATAGAGGTGGTTTTAGAAGAATTCTTTTTGGCTTGCATGTTTATCTGCATTCCAGAATGCAGGACAGATCCTGCTTGGTTCATAGAGAAGATATCCCCAAAGCCCTTCATCATCAAGGCCTGCAGACTTTGGTTCATGCCAGCTACCTCCCCGTTACTTGTTGCTGTGATCTGACATGACATCTCTGCACTGTTTGATTCCTCTGTTTTAGTTTCAAAGTAAGACTCCTGAGACATTCTTGCAGCAATAGGTAAGAAAAGCTATTTAAAGGAGGAAAGGACAGAGTAAAAAGGAAAGTTAGAACCAATTCAATTCAAGGCAAAACAGACACTACCAGATTAGTTAGCAATAAACAGAAAGCAAAATGATTAGTGAATCAAAACACGGAGCTCAAGAAAGAATTCATTAAAACACACTTGGCTTAAATTTTTTAAAAATGAGAGAGCAAAACCACCACCAAACAGTGTGCAAAGGACCACAGGTAGCCCAGCTTTCATGTTGAAAGAAAGTGCCAACTTTTGACTCTCTCTTTTTGTACCATACAAAATGGTTTACAACATTTCTCTAACCCATGTGGACTTACCACAGGAATCTTGGTACAAGCAGAGCCACGGCTCGATTGAGTTGCTAAATTTTAGCTTTCAGAATTGAACAATAAATCAGCTTAGGGTTAAAGAACCAAGAAAAGCCCCTGGTGCAGAGTGAAATGTTTTCATCTAGAGGTCAGAAGATACTACAGCAGTAACGAGTATGTACAGATCTGGATAGATTGAATTAACTTTTTGTTCGCCATTTTTGAGGCCACAATCAAAAGAAGGGTTATAGACCATTCCTGCCACTGTTAAAGTCAGAGACAAAATTTTTACCAACTTCAATGGAAGTAGGAGAGGTCTCTAGTCTGGACTATTAATAAATTGCTTCTGTAAACCGTAGCAATTTATGTTGCGTTATTCATTGATATCAACATATATTTGGTGTGTTTCTGTATACCCTGCAATACAAGGCACTGCTGATTTAATCTCCACCTACACATCAGGGCATTTTCCTGACCTAGTTTGTTACTACTATATTTTTTCCAAACAGAATGAAAAATGTCCTCTGGAGCTAAATCACGATTAATGCCTCTTCAAGGAGGCCAAGCTAGTAACCTCTATGACACACCTGCTCTCCACAGTGAGCAAGAGCTCTGGTGTTTGATTCAAAATTAACCTACTAAAGCGGCAGCATGTTATGCTATTTCTGTACTGCTGAAATGGCCTTTATTTCCAGAACTGTTTTCCAAACTATGTCTGTATTGCTTTCCAGACATTTTGTTTAACCTAATCACAACTACTCAGTCCACTTTCTGCTCACAATTTGTTACTGGGAAAATTATTACAATGGGGTGTAACACATGGGGACCCATTATATCATTCTCCTTAAATCACAGGGCTCTATCTATTAATGATATGATACCTCCTACTTAAGCTTTAATTTTATAAGCTGCAAGCTGTCTAGGAAAATAAAAAAAACCACACACAAGTCACCTTCTACCATAAAATCTTACTCAGTACAAAAAAAGCAAGGCTCCTATTTATGGGGGTTTGGGGAGTAGTACTTAGAAACCTTGAGCATAGTTTCAGGGTGTTCAGTTTATACTACTTCCATGGCAGAGAGTGATTTCAGGCATATCAGAATCCTCCCTATGCATGGGAGGAGTCCCCCATAAAAATCTACAAAGCTACTATATTGTCTTCCTCCAAGTGTTTCTCTAAATCTCACCTCTGGCATGATGGCTACACAACATTTGACAATGGCTAGGCAGCTGATGTGCTGTGACTGCTGCTCATTACGCTAACTATAATCACCTCACTGTTCTTTGTGTTCCCCATGTATTTGTTGTATTCACCTGTTGCCTCTTATCATATACAAAGACTAAAGCCCAGATTTTTAAAGGTGTTCAGGTGTTGCTGAAATCAGCATTCCAACACCAAAGTGATTTAAAATCTGAGGTCTCACTTTCACAAAGGATTTGGGCACTTGTGATTTTAAGGCCCATTGTGGTATGACTACATTGCAATTAAAAACCCAGGGCTGGCTCATGCCAGCTGACTCGGGCTGTGAGGCTGTTTAACTGCAGTGTAAACTTCTGGGCTTGGGCTGGAGCCCAGGCTCTAAGACCCTTTGAGGTGGGAGGATCCCTTAGTTCAGGCTGCAGCCCGAGCCCAGAAGTCTACACTGCAATTAAACAGCCCCTTAGCCCAGGCCCCATGAGCCCAAGTCAGTTGGCACAGGCCAGCCATGGGTTTTTAATTGCAGTGTAAACGTACTCATTAGAAGTCAATGGGATTTAGGCTCATAAGTGCCTAAATGCCTTTTGAAATGAGACAGGCGTTTAGTTTAGTGCAGAAATGCCTAAACACCTTTTAAAATCTGTGTCTAAGAGCTCTCTGAGGAAGTGTGACAGAGTGCAGGAAGTGAACTCTGATCACTCAGATGCTAATTAGTTCCCAGAGGAAGCTGACTGAGGTAATTATCAGGCTGGTGGGCTGGGTGGGATAAAGCTTCAATTAGCCCATCAGCCCATTACTGATAAAGATGCATGGGAAGGAAGAGCTGGGGACAGGGGAACAGGACTAGCTGAGCCCAGTCATACTAAGTTCTCAGGGAAGGGAGACCACAGTTCCCCTCAGGTCTGGGGAAGAGGGCCAAAGAAACATAGATATTGTAACTCTCCTGTTGTACAGGGACTGTTGTGGTAATGGCAGAAGGAACTTAAAATAAAAGGGTGCTATGAATGCACAACCACTGGAGTCCACACAATTTCTGTGGTGAACGGAAGGATGCTCTGTTATGGGGAGGGACTGTCTTTATGTTATGAGTGTACAGTGGAGCACAAAAGAGCCCTGCTCCACAGCTGGGTTTCCAGTTGCAACCACAACAGAAATCCATATTATTTTTTTTTAAATGGCCAGATCTAAGCACATTGCAGTCTAAGTTAATACTGAATTTGGTGCACACCTTCACCAATCCCTCCCAATTTCCTTCCTCTAGCACATCCAGCTCAGGGGAACCTACCCACTCCCTTCTCTCTTTCAGACTTTCCTCCTTCAGATGTGTGTCCTGTTGTGGAAACAGTGTGTGCAGCAGGTTACGTTTTATTCTCCAAATTAGCCCCAGATTCCTTTGTGCAGCAGTGCTTTACAAGAGATGTTATGGCCACAGAATATCAGACGCAAAAAGTGCCCACTGCACAAGACAGAGCAGAGATCAGGTTCATGCAGGTGTGGGGAGAAACTCTGCAGTTAGAAGAAGAGCTGCTCAGGACTGGCCCCTTAAATGTGACAACCATCTATTCAGCCTATGGCTAACGCAGCTCGATTCCCAGAACAGTTTCCCTGTGTTTGTTCCTGTGCATTAACACATGCTTCCCATTAACTTCAAACACATCTACTTGCTTCACTTACAGTAGATTAGAGCCACACAGATAAGAATCCCAACCTTCACTTTTTTGGATTTTCTCTCTTCAAGCAAACTCCATGTAGCAGGTGGGCTTTATTTCAAAAAAAAATCTTTTGGGTGCTACCACACTAAAAGACTGAGGAATAGAGGGACTTGCGGCCTTCTGGATGGATCACACTCTTCAAAACCTATGGAGCCCAGGGATCTTTGAGGAAAGAATCTCCAAGCATTGCAGATCCTTGGGCTCCTGTGCTGTTCTCTGGGGTGCCTCACTAGCAGTACAGTTCCCTTGTGCTTTCCGGGGGACCCCTACATTTTTGCATCCAAGGGGAGAAAACTGCATGGACTGTCAGTTAAAGTTTCTCATGGGTAAAGCTACGATTTAGTCATTTAGTCATGGGTATTTTTAGTAAAAGTCATGGACAGGCAATAAACAAAAATTCATGGCCCATGACTTGTCCATGACTTTTACTAAAAATACCCATGACTATTTTTGCTCCTGGGCCCTGCTGCTCTGGGGGCCCTCTGCTCCAGCAGTGGAGACTGACTTCCCCTGGTGGCCTGCTGGTCCAAGGCCCCCGGGCACCGCTCTCCTGATGGCTTACAGGGCCACCCCCCGGAGCTGCTGCTCTGGCCACTCCCAGGACTGCTGCTGCTTGGGTTGTTCCTGGGATTGCCCTGGGGCCGCTGCTCAGCTGCCCCTGGGACTGCTGCTGCTCCAGCAGTTCCTGGTGCCAGCTGCACCAGCCACTGCTGAGGCTCTCCCACGCTGTAGGCATCAGTTGAGCACTGAAAATTCATAGCTGGAAACCAGGCCTGCTCACCTATAAGTTAATATTTTTTAAAATAGGTAATAAACTTGTAAAGATGTGTTTAGACTCCATAAAATGCTCATAAGTTGCTGCGTGCATTAATCTTACTTGTAATGTCTGTATCCCATGCTGTAAGGTAATATGAAAGTTTTGCTTTATAATTGTAAAATTGTCTGCTCTGAATTTGTGAATCTGGGCAAGAAGAGTGGTTTTCCTGCCCATCAGGAAGGACTATCAAGACTAAATGGGCCACTGTAGGATAAAAACTTAGTTGATTGCCCCATCCACCCATGAAGAAGTTATGTGCAGGAGCCCTGATCCCATCGATTTTAACTCTGGGGCAAGGTCATATAAAGATCCTCACAAGAAGACACATTTATCTCTTTGCAGTTTGGCCTCTCACAAGGGCTAGAGCTAAGAAACAAAAACAGCAATCTCCTGGGTCAACCTAGATTAGCCCTAAAAGACATTTGGCACTGACAGCTTACTTCATCTCTGTCACCTTTTGGAACCATAGATTGTAACTCATTTATGCTTATATGTTGTCTGCTTTAACACTCTCATTTCTTTTTCCTAGTTAATAAGTATTTAGTTTGTTTACTATAGGATTGGCTACCAGCATTGTCTTTGGTGTGAGATCAAAGGTATAAGTTGATCTGAGATAAGTGACTGGAAGACTGAGATCTTGTGATTTTTTGTGCAAGTGACCATTTATCACCAAGTCCAGCATGCCTGAGTAGCAAGATAGACTGGAGTGCCCAAAGGGCCTATCTGTGACTCTATGGTAAGACTAGGACAGTGATCCAAGAGTTCACATTTGTTATTTGGTTGATGAAATCTGATCACAGAACATCCCACTAGATTGGGGTGTCTGCCCTGCTTTTTGACAGTTTGCCCTGAAGTTGGCACTCACAGTTGTGAATCTCTCCAGATAGTGTGCCATGCTGCTCTTCTCTGGCAGTTCCACCTGTTCATATTACTGAAGAGAGGAGGCAGCTACTCCGACTCTGTCTCTTCCTGCCACCCACAGGCATGGAGTCTTGACCACATCATGATGCAGCTCCCATGAGCGCCGAGAAGTGGGGGATCATGTTGCATAGATCTAGCTACCCCCCATGCTCTATGTAATTCTAGTTTTATTTGCACTCCTCCATGCTTCACAGTTGAAGGGAGCACAGAGACTCTTGTCTGCAAGGATCACCACTTACAAAGAGAACACCCAGCAGTGCTGTTTTCCATATGGCTAGGAATAAAAGATTTCTTTTTATTTCTAAATTAGCACTGAATAGAAGCTACTTTGCTAGGAAGAAAGCAACCCTGATAGAACAGGCCAAGTTCTTGTGTCTACACAAAAATTTGAAAATGGAGATGTTCAGCAGCACAGTAGTTCATTAAAGGTCTCAGAAAAATAAACCTCTGTATTTCACACTTTTCAGAGTAGCAGCCGTGTTAGTCTGTATTTGCAAAAAGAAAAGGAGTACTTGTGGCACCTTAGAGACTAACAAATTTGTTAGTCTCTAAGGTGCCACAAGTACTCCTTTTCTTTTTGTATTTCACACTGTTCTCAATCATTTAAATGCAGTAAGAGAGGTGGGTTAATGTTATGCAGAACAAAAGTCCATGTTAAGCACAACAGGTCTTAGCATAATGAATTCTTCCTTCTGCAATGCCAGCTACAAGTGAAAACATTGGACATTATAAGCAAGTACAGCATAAAACAGCCTTAGGGCCTTGCTCAAAAAAAGATTGGCTCATTATGGTGCATCTCATGCTGTGCACTGTATAGGAGATGACCCACAACTCAGTTACTGGAAGTTTGCTGATGTTAAAGCAAGCATACAGATACCGACTTAGAACATACAGTGTATGGATATAGGAAAATATTCCTTCTTCATCATTACACTACTACATGTTTACAGCCGGAACATGTGTACAACTTCATTCATATAAATGCCAGTATGCTGTGCCTCAAAACTAAGTTGCAAGTAAACTGGATTGGCTAGAATCAATATTCCTATGTAAGCAGGACTTAATTGTGTATTAGATTGCTGAACCTACAGAATCATAACTGATTGCATACGGGAATGGCAAACTATTTCAAACTCAAGTTGGTATTTGTTTTGGCTAATACTGAAAATACAAGGAGAAATAGTGTTGTAATTCTATTAAGCAAGTGTCACAATTATGATGCTAAATTAACTCTGTTCCAGTTCAAACACTCAGGGCCTGACTACGCACTCCACTTTCTGGCAAAATTTCCACTGAAATCAATGAGAGTTAAACCTCAGCATGGAGCTCAGGCTAATACAGAAAATATTATTTATTTTAATGTATTATGGAAATGGGCACATTTCTTTCAGTTAATTAAATAATGTGCACTTTTAGTACTAAGATGTTGATCAGTCCTACACATTAATTACTGAAGGCTCAAATCCCCACTCAAGATTTGTGGACTTCTATAAAATGTAAAGACATCAATTTGGATGTGTTCCTCACAAAGTGAGTTATCAAACACTCAGATACATTTCTGAAATCTTTTTCTGCAGAGACTATAAGTTATTATTTTTAGGGCCCCATCCTGTTTCCATTAAAGTCAACAGAAAAGTTCTTGTTGTTTAACGAGAACAGGATTGTGCTTTTATTGAATACACAGCTTTAATATATAAAACAAAAAATTTATGAAGTGTCACAATAATAAATATGAAATAGAGTGCACATTTTTGTTGTTGTATCACACAGTTTTCAAGATTAACATCAATATGGACATATAAAGAACGTGCTGCTCTCTCATTTAAGATCATCAGTTTTTAAGCTTAGAAATGCAATTAAATCAACAGGAAACTGTTTATTTACTGATGGCACAATATGGCCCACAGTTAGTATCTTATGTATAATGCATTGAGTGAATTTTAAAAAGAGTATTATTTGTTTTGGTTAATAAAACAGGCCATAACAGCCCCACAGGACCAAATGGAGAAGATAATAGAAATCTTTCATTGGAATTTCCCTAGATTTGCTCATACAATGCTCCAAATGCTTTTTGCAGTCAGATTGAATTATTTTACTTACAGGAGTATTAGACTGTTCTGTTAACTTCTGCTCCCATACTTTCAAACGTCTCTCCCGTTCCTTTAGCTCCTGCTCTTTAAAGCTCAGATCACGCTCCAGTTTCTTCAGCCTCTCTAAGGTTGCCTCAATTTCACATCTGCAGAGAGACAATTGGTTAAGTCTTGTCTTTTTCTGACAGATATAAATTGTTCATAATTCCCACATGAACATTAAATTAAATGTGAAAAGCTGAAAAGTACAATACTAACTCAAGCAGTACATTTAATTACCACCAAACACAAAGCCTTTCAAAGCATTAAAAACAACTGGTAGTGTTTATACTAGAGTATAAACCAGAATACCCTACAGCTTTAAAAAAAAAAAAAATCCCATCTTTTCTTTTAATAAAATGAAATAGGTGCTATCCGTGAAGGAAAGTCAGTTCGGAAGTGATCATCACTAGCATTGCTATACATGTAGGTTAACAGCCTCATTTGCTTGGAATTTATAACTTGGCCATAAATATTATCTGGGCTGAAGCTTGTTATACACAGTCTCAATAGAGGACTTTCCCCACCCCAGTTTCTCAAGGTTAAAACATAACAGATATGTAACCCCACACCAACGCTTTTTGGTCAGACTACTTAAAATAATAGAAAGTTGTGGGACACAGTTTGGATTCACAAGGATTTGGTTTGGACCCCTCTACATCAAACTAGCTTTGATTTTAAAGGGCTGTCGGGTTTTTTGAGGCCCAAATCATAATATACCTGGACTCTGAAATTAAAAGAAAGGACTTATAAGGGTGTGAATGAGTATGAGAGATGGGATGTTAAGAAAGAGTAGGAAAGGGGGTTTCAAAACCGTTCTTGTAAAGTTTCATCTGTGAGGGGTGAATTAGCTGCAAGATTGTTCCCTTTAGCATATTTTCTAATGGCTTGTCCAATCTAGCATCAAAATGTCTCTGGATGGAACATCCATCAGTCCCCTTCAAGATCATTCAACAATCTCTCTTCTATAATATGTACACTAATCTGTATATAATAGAGATGGGCCAAACAAATAATTAATTGATGTTAGCCCAGGTTTTCCCTTGTGAATAATCAAGAACAGACTTTGATTTGTACTTATTTACTCATTATTTGAAGTTATTTGACTAATGCCTTATATGAACAAAGTGTAGCCTATAGATTGCTGCAAACTGTGAACCCTGATTGCTGCCTCAAATGTCCACTATTCATGCTGTCTGACTGGTTAGTCACATGGCATTGTTTCTGCTCTCTAAACTCCCATAGGGAGGTTTCAAGATGGCCATATGAACAATTCAGCTGCAAATGCTCCTAAACAACTATTCACAAGGTTTTTCCACCTCCACAAAACAATCTTGCAAACAACATTTGCTCCCACAGATGTTTGCAAAACACAAATAAAAGGGGCTGCAAACACTGGAGCAAAGTGAATTGTGGGTTTATTTGAAAGAATGTAAATACTTTTTTTTTTTTTTTTGCAGTGTTCCTCCAAATCTAGCATAGGGTGATTCAGCTGCAACACCCACCTTAAGCAGCTCAGGCTGAAAGTTTGTGAAAGCTCATGTACCATTCCAATATGGTACCTACAAACATAAAGGGGAACTCAACCCTCATTTCAAAAAAGAAAAGAAAAGAAGTAGGCTTGAAAATATGAACTAATGCAAACAGATTACTAGGGTTGAAAGCTTGTTGTTAGTTTTTTCCTAAAGACCATAAGTGATTCACAATCCCTTCACCCAAGGCTGGCCTTTGAAGATCCAGCAAACAACATAACTGTCAGTCCCTTGATTTCCAGGCACATCTTGTAGGTCTTGCAAAAACTGTTACAGCCAGTTTTGCAGAGGAGAACGGTTAATATATTTTTTGACTAAAACATCTAGCCTTTTTAAAGGACCAAGTCTACTAAGTATTGTGTAATTTAAAAGGCCTGAAAATGACAAGAACAAGAAAACGGATGACGTTAATATTCTAATGTACGTTATGTACCATGTATATTATTAAATCTATTGTGTGTACAAAAGGACAATTTGAGGATACTTGTTAGCATTGCTTTTGTTAGTTTGTGTCTCAACTTTATTGCTACTTATATGTAGTTTTATACATTTTAAAATATGTAAATTATAGTTTTCTCTTAAATAAAATTCTGCAACAGGAAAGTCCTGGTACCAATAGCTTTCCATATGTCAAAAGCATACTGTGTACTGTAATTATCTCTTTCATTAGACAGAAACGTCTCTTATAATAAAAGGTCAGTCTGCGAAAACAGCTGCATTCTAAAAAATAATTCCACTGTATATAATAAAACAGTGTAATTAAAGAGAAAGCTACCGTACATTGCCCAGTTAATGAGTCTGTTACTTCATAAATACAGCAGCTGGAAACATACATTATAAGACGTGTGTATCTGTAGCTCTGCAGTTTGATCTTGTTTACTTGATTTTGTTGAACCATTTCATCCTACAGTCTCAGAGAATGTGTCTTATTATAAATGATACAGACAAAAATGGTGACTTGTATGTGATTTTTTTTTTTAAGTTTTGCATTTTCATTGATAGATCAAAACAAGCATTAATACTATCAAATTTAAATAGCCAGAATAGAGGCTCTCAAAAAAAGTAAGAATGTGGCTAATATAATGAAAAAAATGCGTACTAAATACAATCTCTATTTAACAATGAACATTTACATTACTTTTCAACCCTAATAAGAGACCTGCAGAAAGAATTATTAAATATGCTCTTCAAGATAAGTTTTATGTTGCCAGTCCTGAGACTGTTAGTCAGAAACAAGGACCTCCATTTGTAAAAATATCAGATATGGGGGAAGAAGATGATGATATGGGTTATGTTTAAACAATGATAAAAACAGACATATTAAATCAAATACTTTGGATTTTTACCAACAGACATCACAGGAAGCTTGCAATCAACGACATATTAGAGATGGGACAAATTGCCATCTGCCTATCTTTACTCTGTCCATGCTATACAAAATTAACTCTCTAGTTCTCTGTTTCATGCCAGTCAGAGCCACAGTAAGTCCAAAAGAAGAGTCTATGTACTCTGTGGCATCATATAGCCCTGTTCGGGTGCAATTTACTGTGGATCATCATACAAAACAAAAAAGCGCTCTACCCTTTTGAGGGGGAAACAAATGCAAATCGACTTTCCTCAGCAGTGAGTGGCTTCAGCCTAATCCCAGATGTAAACAACAGAGCGTGGCTCACCTCTCCAGGGGTTCTGCAAGGAGAGAGCCACATCCCTGTTCTCAACCTTGGCTCCAATCTTCTCTCTGACTTCTGCAGTCAGTCATCATCCGAGCTAACTCTTGACAGCACTTCCTATTCTTACCTACATCTGACCCAACTTGCTACTGACCAAATTCCTAGGATATGTCTACACCAGGACACGCAGGAATGTTAATTCACCTTAACTAAAGGTGTAAATTTAAAGAGCCTGAGGCTTGGTCTACTCTAGAAACTTAGGTTGGTATAACTGCATCGCTCGGGGTGTGAACCCCTGAGCAACGCAGTTATACTGATCTAACGCCTGGTGTAAATAGCACTGTGTCAATGGGACGGCTTCTCCTGTCAACATAGCTACCACCTCTCGAGAAGGTAGGCTAACTATGTCAACAGGAGAAGCCCTCCATCAGCATAGGAAGCATCTTCACTAAGTGCTACGGCGGTGCTGCCAGTGCAGCAGTATCACCGCAGCGCTGTAATTGTAGAAAAGCCCCTAGTTATAGTGCCTTAAAGCCCCTTGTGGCTGCTCTCATTCTGAAGTACAGTGGCCTCAAGTTTGCTTTAGCTTAATCCCCTTGGGCCACTTTACTTCTGAGTAAGAGAGTCCACACAGGAATTTAATGCATTTTAACTAAGACTCTTTAAATTTGCACACCTTTAGTTAATTCTCATTATCTTCCCTGAGTGTCCACATGAAAACATGCCCCTAGATGCAGGGCAGGCAATTGTGGCTCTTATTCTAATCAGCAGTAGAGTAAACCCTTTTCAGCCCAACTGCTGGATGGAGTCTCCACACACCCGACTATTTATACCTCCATACACCCCAGTTTCTTTCTAACTGTGTCACATTTCTCTGACTACTTAACTCAGAATTTATCTTTGCTTCCAAGAGAATTGTTCTTGATCATGATTAAGTTTTTTTCCTCTCCTGTTTCCCTTGTTTATAAGTTTACCAACTCTTCTGAAAAATTCTATAAAATTCATTTTTATCTTGAAACTATACCTTTGCTGAAATGCTTTTCCATGGCTAGAACAACACTTTTCACTTGCAGTGCTTTATGTTTACAAAACATCAACTAGTATTCACAATGCAACAGCTTCTGTGCCCCAAAATGAAATATTTCATAAAACAGATAAGCCATCTGGAGAAGATTCCTGATAAAGGAATAAACTTGCCAAAAGAACAAAAGTTTAATTTTACTGAATGTCAATTCAACAGGTATCTACTTTGCTGAATGGACCAGATTTAAGTGGATAGTTGTTTGGTTCCTTCAGGAATCTCAGTACTTGCCCATCTCTAATATAAATATTCCTTACCAGATCCATTGGATTAACTTCTTATATGAAGTTTAACACTCAATAATGCAAAAGGCAGCTATCTGGATTATAAAAAAAAAAAAAAAAAAAAAAAGGAGCAATTACCATTATAGTAGCAGGACTGATCTTGCCAAAGTTTAAAGGGATAGTGGCAGAAAACATGGAGGCTGCTTGTGGTCATGTAATAAACCCGCATGATTAGACTTATTCTGTCAACATTTTTTGCCTTCTGATTGCTACCAAAAATGCAACACAGATAAAATACCAGTCCAGAAATCTGCAAGAATCATGGTGTCCAACAAACAGTTCATATCCCAAAAGAATCTGGTGCATCCCTATTTGAGAGACAAGCATATTCAAAAGATATCTCAAGCCCAACTGGGGTGGGGGGAAGAGTGATGGAGGGAAGAAGATAGGGAAACAGATGTATTGATTCCTTATAAAAATAAATGTGACAAATAGAAGCCATCCAACAACTTAAGTGCAGTTTAAACAAACATTAAATTAAACATAATTCTTCTTTATTAAGAATTAATTAATTAAAGAATTAAACATAAGAACAACAGATTCCTTCATCTGGTAAATAAAACCTAGCTGAACTTTCAACAAAAATAATATTTTTAGATAGCTGAAAATCAATACATTAGAAATTTGTTGTGTACCGGGCACTTCAAGATCAAATTGCAGATTTTCTAGTATACATGCTGTTTACATTTTATATCAGCAGATGGCGCAAAATGTTAGTATACTGTACTGAGAGCCGAGATGCATTACCAGATTCTCTGCTGAGTCAGTGCAGGAATAATGTCAGCTCTAAAACATGCTATTTATACTCTCATCATGTGACCTGGCTCAAACATCCCATCTTGTGCTCACTTTTTCCACACACACAATAAAATTCCCTAGTTATCAATTCCCCTTTGAAGTTCACCAACAAAGTTTGGGATTGTTTTATTTAAACTCCATGTCTATAATCTCTTCCTTATTCTTTACTTCCCAGCTCCAGTTTTCTTGAATGTTTTCCTTTGCTTGTTTTCAGAGCTGCAGGCACAGAATATTTGAGTATTTGTGCTCCCAGTTTACCTGGATAGTGGCCAAAGCTTCTTAATATAGACTGCAGTCAGATCATCTGGTAACAATTCTCTGCCTGTGCAGATCTGCTTTCAAAATTCTTGTCCAAATACTAAGAAATATTGTGACGCGCTAAGCTTACATACTGAGAAAGAAGATTTTGGAACATTTCTCTTATGTTATTCTTTGCACACACATAAAATAGATTGAAAATTGGATCAAAAACTGTTTCAGATAACAGAAAGGGCCCTTTACCTGGGTCTCCATTTGTAACCATACCACTGGAAACAGGTTGTATCATTTGTTCAAACAATTTTTGTGCATTATCACAAATAATGGCGTTGGCAGAAGTAAGTCCTATCACGGGGATGCACAACTGATAACACCAAGTGGCTGCACATGCAAAGATTCAGACTCATAAATGTAGGCTTGTTTTTAAAATTTGACCTTTTATGTCCCTTTCCTGTGTAACATGTAATTTGCACACTTATACACACAGATATGTACAAATGCAGTAATATGTAGCTTGAATCACAAATATCTTCATGTTAGAGACTGAATACACACACCTGGTTTTAAGATTTGGATGGCAAAACCCAAATACATTTGTGATACTTAAAAAGTGTAATATTAATAAAATGCACAGCTTAAGCGTATTGACTCATAACTCACGTTCCACAACATTCTGGGTAGTCTTGGAAAAAAAAAACAAGATCATATATGTTCCAAAAATATCTACAGAACAAGTATTTTGTATTAAAAAAGAGGTTGCCATCTTGCCACCTGAGTCTGATTTCTTCTCCTTTTAGTAACTCTAATGACAGCCACACAATTCGGCACTTAACCCTCTGGAAAGAGTCTTAATTTGCCCACATCATTTCACATGAACACCATACCATCTTATTATGGAAGCAAAGAAGCATACCTCCACTCTGCCTTGTTATGCAGGAATGAGTTGCACTGGTTTGGAAGGTTGCTGTCATTGGACATGGATTCCAGAATTGAAATGATCTGCTTGAAAGATGGTCTTTTCTGAAGACAAAATGATAACAATAATCAGGGTTTTGTTTTAATATCGGACAATGTAAAAACATTAATGGGATTTCTCCTACTGCAACTGCAAGCACAAGCCTGCAAACAGCACACAGACTGGGATGCTGCCTACATAATTATCAGGTGTTCAGCTCATGGAAAAATGATTCTAAACCCATATATTTAAACTGTTTACTTTTTACTAAGCACAGAAACTGGTACAATCTACAATTATGGAGGGGGTGGGATCAATGGTTTGAGCATTGGCCTGCTAAACCCAGGTTGTGAGTTCAATCCCTGAGGGGGCCATTTAGTGATCTGGGACAAAAATTGGGGATTGGTCCTGCTTTGAGCAGGGGGTTGGACTAGATGACCTCCTGAGGTCCCTTCCAATCCTGATATTCTATGATTCTATGGGGCCCCAACCTGCTATTACCACAATGCAAAATAATTAATACAACAACAACAACAATATAATAAGGGATTTATAATGCTTAGAAAGACGGATTTCTAGTGCAAAGAAGGAAAATTCTAACTAACAGTCCTAATCTGGGAGAAGGACGCTTCCCAGGGAAAGGTAATGCCTTTCATTACACAGCTTTGCAACTGTAGGTCACAGGTAGGAGCCCAACACTATTAATAGCTTGTACCAAATAGCTTGTACCGAATAGCTACAAGCCATTTGGTAACCAGAGTGTGAGATCTCAGTTCAATTCCTACTAGAGAAAGGTCCACATTACAAAAATTGCCCCTCCATAACGGGCACCCTTGTTGGTAGTCTCAGCCGAAGTCAGGGGCTGAACAGACATCAGGACAATTGTGGTGATTCCTCCATGACAAAGCTGGCATGTTGGCAAAGCAGTGGGGGGGGAAATTCACAGTACCCATGCATGTGTTGTTCATGTCCTGTGCACAACTAAAGGCTGTCATTCTTAAACCCCTTTATGAAAACTAAATTTACTCATCATTCAGAACAGTCACAACTTCTCTGCATTTTCTACTTTCTGCAGTCACAAAGGAAGCTATAGAGTAAGATAATTGTCGAAAACTGAAAAAGCCACAGTTAAATATATTTCTTGAAAGAGCAGTGACTCCGTTAGTCTGTTTGACAGACCCCAGGCAAGGTTGAGACAAAAGGTTGAGACAAAATTTAGATACATAATAAAGGGACGATGCACATTCTCTCTGCATCTCATCGGTAATTACACCATTTCTGCTAAAATTACAGATGCAGCAATTAAAACGTGCATTTTAATTTGGGTGCACAAAAACAATTAGGAACAATGCTGAGGTGTCTCTCCCAGGAAGATCTAAGTGATTTCTACATTATAAAAGAGAGACAATTTCTTTATTTCAAATGTCAAACAGCATATAAAAAGTGTCAAACGTGTAACAAAAAAAGAGACAACCTCTCTTATACAGTAGTGCTGCACTATTCAACGCTAACTGGAGGCCTTTTTTGTCTGTCATTTTTTGGTCCATCTACACAATTTCAGGCAAATGGTGCAGCAAGCAGATTTTCTCTGCGACTAAGAGCGTTACCCAGCCATTGCTGTACCTGTGCATTTTGGCTCCTATCCCATAGAGTTCCCTGCACTGTAACCTGGAACATAACACGTAGCAAGTGCGAACTTGGCAGTACTTTATTTGTACCTGTTGCTATAATTCTATAAAATGTTTCTAGTAAAGAATCCCAGTAGTTTGTTACAATGGTTCTCTCCTGATAGTGAATCCCCACATGCATTATAGAGGACAGGGACTACACCATCACACAATTCCACATGGATGATGCTATGGGTAAAGCTTAGCAGGAGGCTCCCTTGCACCCACTGGCGGATAGGTTCTGTGCTTTGAGTCCCAGAATACAATCATTGCTAGTTTTGGGTGGTGTTGCTCCAGGAGGCCAGGAGATGATTTTTCAACTTGTTTTATTCTTTTCATATATTTAGCTGTTGCGGACCCAAATCCAGTGAAATGCACAAGGTCAGGGCTGCAGTCACTTGCCCTGATTTGGGTTTCTGAGTAGCAATGTATGCAGAATGCATTCCTGTAATTTCAATGGCTTTTCATTGATGTTCCATCTCTGTTTGCCTGGAGTGTGGGACATGCAACTGGGACAGCTCCCAGAACATGCTGCAAACCCCAGACACCATTAATGTATTTGTGTAGTGCTATTAAACACTATACAATCACTTAACAGGTGATTAGTGTATCCTTACTAAACTAGCTGCATTATCTGATTTTCAGGAGCAGATGGAGAGAGAGCAGCCCTGTTACCCAGGGTTCCTGGGGCAGCCCTCTTTGACAATGCCATGGTCTGCAAAAGAGGCATGTCAAGCCCCTTGTTACATAAGCAATAAAGTATTGAAATTAATACAAGTTTCATTTCCAGAATGTTTGTGCGCATTCTGCTTGGTACGTCTTTCTGGGGGTCTTTGGGAAGTACTGGGCAGGGCTGAGACCAGCCAACAACTTCTTATACTGCTCTCAGACCTGCCTAGAACAGAGGGAGGGAATATAACGGTTGACAGAGAACAGAGCTGTCTCTGAAGGTCAGTTCAAAGCATTGAGTGACTGAGTTAGCTGTATGAAGCAATACAATGGTCAATACAATACCTGAGGCTCCTGCACACACCATTACCAAATTGGCAAGTAGTGCACCAGGACAGGCACAGGAGTTGTCAAAACTTTGTTTTGGGAATGCTTGTGCATCTATGTATGTGGACACCAACTGCTTTACAGGTCTGGTAGGTACCTGAATCAGCCTTGGCAACAGCTTTTCTCTCGAGGGTAGATGGGATTTTGTCTGGAGCTGGAAGGAGGCAACAAGTCTACACTGATATATATATATTTTTTTTTAAAAAAAGGGGAAGGTACCTTTTAATGTAATAAAAACACTAAGCACAGATTGAGGACTTTGGCTAAGATGTGGAAAAGTGACTAGTGATTTGGGGTGCCCAGCTTGAGATATCTTCTTTTCAGTCAGTGGGTGCTCAGCACTTTCTGAAAACAAGACTCCTGAAAGAGGTCCCAAGTTGGATACCCAAAATCACTAGTCGTTTTTTAAAATCTTGGCATTTACATCTCAATGTCTCATGGAAAAACTTTATAAAAGAAATTCCAATTACAATGAATTATGACTAATATTTTCAGTGTTTTCCTTCACTTAATATTTATTACTTGGCAAGTTTGTATACAAACAGGTCCTTTGCTTCTATTACTTTATCTGTTCCAACTACCTCTCCCAGTTCCCAAGCCTCAGATGGTAATGGTATTTCTAATAATTTATGATGTCCCACATCAGGTGAGGGATAAGCTGTAGAAACATATGAAAATGTAAGAAATACAAGACCCTGTTTTAACGTAAACATCTCTAGTAAATAAAGAGATCAATAGGAGAAATCTTGTAAAAGCAACTATCTAATTTCTTAAAAAAATAGGTTGTCTAGTAGAGATGGGGACACTTGAAAGTGGTTGTCTAAGACAAGCAGTTGCCTATTGGAGGTGCTCTTTAATAATCATTATTAATACTTAGCACATAAATTGTTTTTTTCCATGTAAAAAGCACTTTACTAAAGTTACTTTAACTTATAGGTTTTACTATATAAATAAAATTCCTCTATGCATGCTTTATTCATAGTGATTTCAATGCAATGGGATAGATAATTTTCTTCAAATAGTAAGAAATTCTATAAAATTGAAAGCAAAGCCTAAAAACTGACAGACTAATCACAGGCAAATCACAGGGGATTTGCATATTGCGGTATTACAATAAGGTCACAGTAGTCTATAACAAGGATTGCACTGTATACTCCCTCTGAAGCGATGACTTTAACAACAAGCATGTTGGCCACCAATATTTCAGAAGAACCCTTTATAACTAGGGGCTAGGCTGTCACCTTAGATTCCTATGCAGAGAGTCCCTCCACGTGCAGCTCTCTCCTCTTTTACAGAAGGGCCATCTTCTCAGCACCATCTCTGGAGATCTGTGTCTCACGAGGAAGTGGCCTAAGGAAATGGTTGTTATGCTCCAGCAATTTGCAGAAAAGCAGCATGATGCTGCATTAACTTTCCATCAGAGCTGTCTAGGAACCAAGGGACTCCCTTCATGGGAAACTGGAGGGGGCTAAGGAGTCTGCAATAAAGAGGCACAGAGTCTTCATCTGGAAGGCACCATGTTGTTGGTGGATCTCAAGGGTCTTGAGGGACAGAACCATCCATTCATTCAATGAGAGAACATGCCTTGTCCCCCACATAAAAATCTGGGGAAAACTCTACAAGGAAGGTTTTCTTCTTCCTATCTCCCTCTGAGGTTCTTTCCAAGCAACAAGGTGATCTAGCTTTAAAGTAGCCAATTCATCCAGGAACAAATCCTGATTCCACTGAAGCAGTGGCAAAACTCCTATTGACTTCAACGGGACCAGAATTCTGACTCCACCAAACTGAGTAAAGCAATATCGTTTTCCTTCATTACCTATCTTCACAAGAGAAGGAAATGCCTTCTCACATTTGATAACAAAGCTGATGCCATTATGAACTGTTTTCCAGCTACCTCCACAGGTATCTTACCAACTAATTTTCTATACAACAGAATAGGGCAGTGGACTGAACTAAAATGGACTTTTCCCATCATCTATATGAGCCTTTACTAAGTAAATATTCCTTTAAATTACTCCTGTAGTTATCCCCACAGGGGCAGTTAAACAGGTGCAAAGGTTTACTAGCTTGATATAACAATTCTTCTTGAAGTTGCTTTTTATTCTGTTTTCATGTTAATTTAGGGCTTGTTCTGCCATCCTTATTCACACTGTGCAGGAACATATGTTGCAAATGCTCCCAATGTGCTTAGGGTGTCAGAATCAGGCCTTTAATTATTACATTATATGTGCAACTGCTTTGGGACATCTGTGAAGAAATAATTTTATGAAGAAAATTTGTTTTATAGGTAAGAACTAAACTATTTTTTCATTAAGTTACAGAAAAAATGTATTAGTTCTTCCCATCCTACCTTATGCACAGCTGTTCCAGTCAGTATCCCAATGCTGACTTCCTTAAACAGGTCTGGCTTTAGAAGGCAAGAGAGGCATCCAGCCATAAATATGTTCTAGATCATCATAATGAAAAGCCCTAGCTAACAGTTTTGAATTGGTTTGCAGCAGCAGTAATAGGCCAGCTGTGCCCTACTAAGTAAGACTTACATACTAAATTGATGAAGACGAAAAAGAAAATAGATACATTTAACATGAACACAATAAATGAAATTACCTTTGAATCAGCTTCCCAACACTGATGCATCAGTTCTGCAAAACTTCTGGGACAACTGCTTGGAATAGTTAATCTCTGCAATGGAAAGAGGATTCACCAATTAAATGATAGCAAAGAGTATTTGATTTTTTTTAATGGTTTAGTCATAATACTTTCCATAAGACTGGTCATTTGATGTTGCAAGCAAAAAGATGAGGTAATTTGTTCAAAATAACCATTAACAGAATAAAGGTCAGTATGACAAAAGTCCATAATTGAGGATCAATGTACAAAATCCAAAAGAAAACACCATGGACAGGTACAGTTAATAGACCCATAAGGGATGGGTGGAGCAAATACTCAAACAGAGTAGGTTAACAAACAAACAAGTGCCCAATAGGTCAAATGAGGCAAGCCCATGGAAAGTCTCGCAAATGAATATTAAATGTTTGGATCCAATTAACTGCATTACTGGGTGTCCACAGATGTAAATATAAATGTGATGTGGGAGAAAACTTAACCCCTTTCTCCCACATAAAGTAATCCAGCAATATTTTATTAAAATCACTGTTGATATCACAAAGAAATGGCTGAAATACACATTGTATTGTCTGAGGAGGTGATGAAGTTAAAAAATATAAAAGATTTCTATGAGAACCTTACTCCACAAGGTAAGTTTAATGAAGCTGTGGCCAGATAGATTAATTGTGATATCAGTTGCTCAAAAAAAGAACTCAAGGCCAGTACTAAAACAATTAGTTGTACAATTAAAAAACAATTACCACCAAGACTGCTGCAACAGGGAACGAGTTCTAAACCAATTTGGTTTCCTTTGTAGGAAATTAGAAAGATACCTAAAACAGGCTATCCTAGAGGCAACTTTTAATTTGCAAACTCTTTCTCCAGTCTGGAAAGATCCAAACCCAATCTCTACATTTGATGAAATGAGCATCTTTACCACATTACATTTATAAGGCGATACCTCTGGGCCCTCAGTTAACTGACTTCAGATGTTTGATACTAACTAAAATAGATATGTAAATACACAACAGAATGGTTCTTCATTGGAGGATCTGGAAGGACCTAGAAATCTGAGAGGCCAAGATGGAAAAATGATTCTCTAGTGCTATAAACAGGACAGAGGCTTATAAAGATGATCTAACCAAGATATTATAGTTCCATTCAAATCAACTTGCTACCCCAGGCACTTTGCTGCACTAATTCTGGCTCTGCACAAGTAAAGCAGAGCAAGTTGTATCAAATTATACCATTATATTACTACAACGTGACCTGCAAAGCCATATGAGCCACAGCATGCCAAAATAGGAGTACAACAAATTTGTCCGCATAAGCATTTAAACAAGACAAAAACTGAAAACATGAGATCAGTAATGCCTTTATTGTGTGAGTGTAATTATTAAAATAATGCATTGCTGGTGAAAAAGCTTTCTGTACAAGAAATACACTGAAATTCCTATACTTCATAAACAAATTGCACTGCTATTTGATACTCGGTTAAGTCATTTGCCTAAAAATATGTCTGCTAGTCTTGCTATGGCATTTGTGTGTAACCCTCACTGTTCCAGTAGATGGAAAATAAATTAACAGGAGACATGAAATCATCAATTACATCTGCTTTGTGTGTGAAGAATGTAATTTGTCAGGTAATATATAGGTAGCATATTCCAAGGCTATCATACCATAATAAAGAAGATATTCTCAGTACTAATTTGTCATTAGCTAATGCCAACCATAATCTGAGCATTCATATTGGGGATGGAGCAGGTCTGGATTAAAATGGAAAATATTCAAGAAGGATGAAATTCACCTTTGTGCAGAAGACTCAAACAAAACCCAGGCACCACTGAAGTCCTACTTAACCTCTTAGGAACTCCCTTTGCACCAGGTTGATCTTTGCCCTCAGTGAGTATGCTTTAGAACCAATTCTGCACTGACTTTTATGTTTCAGAGTAGCAGCCGTGTTAGTCTGTATTCGCAAAAAGAAAAGGAGTACTTGTGGCACCTTAGAGACTAACAAATTTATTAGAGCATAAGCTTTCGTGAGCTACATCGGATGCATCCGATGAAGTGAGCTGTAGCTCACGAAAGCTTACGCTCTAATAAATTTGTTAGTCTCTAAGGTGCCACAAGTACTCCTTTTCTTTTGACTTTTATGTGGAGTTCTGCACTTTTTAAGAGGGAGAAGAATGCAAGATTGGATCAACAGTGTGTTTAATTCTGCTCTGAATCGCACCTATGCAACCTCATTGACATCAGTAGGGTTTGCACTGGTTTATTTGAGAGAAGAACCTGCCCCTTTATATTTATTTATTTGCTGCGAGACACACAAACATTCCATTTTTCTTCTGTTGGAGAAGTGAGGAATAGGAGAGCAAGTTATTGCAGGACTGTTATTTTGCAGGACTGTGGTGGGCATATTCAGTAGATTGTGTTCAGATTAAAAAAAAAATCTGTGAGAGTTAAACTGTCAGTGTCAATTCATTCACTGCACCACTTAGGAAGGAAGATTGTGTAATAGACACCACCATGCTGTTGCAACTAACATCTAGTACTGAGAGGTTCATGAAGGACACTTGTTTTTTCTTAAGCTTCTTCTGGCTGCATGTAAGGCAGCATGGCATGCCCATATTTTGCTTATAATATATTTTAATAGTTCCTTGCTTTGGAAAACCATGAGGAAATATATCTGTACCCTTTAACATCTTTCAGCCGAAGATCAGTTCTCTTCAACTCATTTTAAATGGTCTGGTATTGTATGGTAGATCCTGCATAAACCTGTGTACTTGATATGCACACGAATGCCATATACAGTATATGGAAAAGTTTCTGGTCTCTCTCTCCAAAATAACTTGGCATTAGCTGTATGAGGCTTTTCCCACAATGGGAGAAGGAATCCCATTATGTTTCCTGTTCTGAAAATATTATTCTGTAGAAGGCTGAGTTCATAAGGCTTCTCTCTATTAATGTAACATTTCCAACTAATCTGGACATCTCAGATACTTGGACAGGGAGTGGAACCAATCCAGTCCCCAAACAGAACTTAAAAAAAAAAATACAAAGGTGTTTCCCTCTTCATTTGTCTCTCCCTCTGCTATTTAATATTTAACTCTATTTTACTTAAGTATTTTGGGAAACAGTTTGTATAGAAGAATATAAAATTTTATTGTAGAGATACTGGGTTGTATTATAATGTTACCCAAACTATCTGTGTCTAGATAGTAGAGGTTTCCTCTTAACTGAGATTTCCATGCTTGTCTGTGTGTGGTACAGTCCCAACTTTAAATGTTTTTTAAATGTAGTTACTGTCTTTGATATCAAAGAACCATGTGTTCAGACATATAGCTCACATGCCCAACTAACTGAAAGCCTCAATTTGTGCGAAGAAGAAAAGCGAGGCTGGGGACGCTGTACAAACGGTGTTTACACCACTGAAGTTCTTTTGAAATGGAAAGACTCTGCATGAGGAAGCTTGCAGCTATGCCACAGCCTTGCCAATACCAGTGAGGAGCTCATCTTCAATGTAGTGTTGAACGTAGGTGGCAAAACTGTAATTTCTCTCTTTTTTTTTTTAAAACTATTTTTTCTTCTTTTATTTTTGAAATTCTCATCTAAGCGGCAGTTTCTTGTACTATAGTGACTCCTGCTGGGACAGTTAAGTTGAAGTAGCTGAAGGTCTCTTACAGATATATCAACTCCCGGCCAGTAAAAAGATGTCCTAAATGCAGGAGATGGAGTTAAACTGTTCCCCTACCTTGGACGCAATGGCTTCTTTCATCACTAAGAACAAACCCCTACGTTTTACAATTGAGACTGAGAAACTAGTACAGTACTTGTACAATTTTTGATCTACAGCATCACGACGTGAAGCTGCAACAATTAGATGTAAAGGGTCCATTCATGAGGAATAACATCACTTTGACCCTTTGTGTTAGCTCCTACTGCTAATCTTTCCATACGCGTGAACTTACTTTCAATTTGAAGAAGATGAAAAAGTCTTTTGCAAAACCCCAATACTGTTTTCTGATCTATGTACCTGAATGTAGAAACGTAGTCTTACCTCGTTTTTTTCCACTACAAGCCAAGCTACTTGTAATCCTTCCAAGCCTTTAAAGGGGACCTCCCTTGTTAACATCTCCCAGAGAACCTGGAGCAGAAAAAAAGAAAAGAATTTTTATTTCTGTACTTTGTATTTTAAATACATCATTAAACCCTGATACAGCACTATCTGTATCCAATTAATCGGCAACCAGATCCAATTTGCAGTAACTTGGACAAATGTTTGTGTGCAAGATCCTCTCACTAAATTAATTTTATTATTTCTGTTTTTTCTCTAAAGCAAAAACCAAATAAAAAACTGTGTTGTGCGGGGCCCAGGGACTGCAATTTTGTGTAACCCATAGGAAATATTCTCTTTTCTTTATACCATAAAATGGTGGTTCAGCCTTGCAAGAGCGAACTCCTTCTCCCCAACCCCAACTAGACAAACCTTTGCATTATAATAATTCTACATTTTTAAATATTTCTATACAACTACAAATGGCACTTCTTAGTAAACAGTATCTGAGCCTACAAGTTTTTAGCTTCTGAGATACGCCTATAACAAAACACCCAACCCAAAATATACTTTGTAAGTAATATAATAATTGTTGCTGCCAAAAAGTTTGTGATTATATTAAACTAAGTGGTATAGCAGATATCGGATATTAATATTTTATCTTTAATCTCCCTACAATACTTTATTTTCAGACATGGGAGGATCTCCTCCATCTGTGTATACATGTAACATTTTTGCACATATTGCACCAACTCATTAAATCAAATGGTAGCTGAGAATCTCAAATACTTTGTAAAAATGAGATCAACATCACCAAAAGAGCTAAGAATCAATAAGCCCAACTTCTTTTTCTACGATATAGACATAATATTGGAGTTCAACCAGTTAAAATTCACTCGTCTCCATTCATACATGTATCTACTACAATGGATCTCCATATATGTATCTCTTGATACAGATATAAATAACTATATAAAAACTTCTTCAGCTCAAAACACACCAAAAAGGGGCCAACATTTATTCACCACTTAGCCAAAAGTTCCAAGCACCTTGTATAAGTCTTGATATCCTATGCTATTTGGGCTAGTACTCAGGCTTATTCAAGCCACATCATTTTCACTGAATTATGGCCAACTTTGAAGGTAATTAGTAGGAACATGCAAGAATATTGGCAGACACTGTTCCAGCAGAAAAATCAAATGAACAGGGTGTTCTATCAAAAGAGCTGCTAATAATTGTGTTTGAGCCAGAACCTGCTTAGTAAAGGTAAAAGTATCTTAGAAGAAGTCATTGTACTAACAATTTTCAAGGGAAAGTATTCATACAGTTACCCAATCCCCTGTATGGTTTAGTTCATTCCTTTTAGAAGAAGGAAAATAAAACTTAATTTGTTATTTCAATTACAACACATCTGCTAGTAAGGCTGAAGAAAAGAAGGGAATTTAACTGCAAAAAAATTCACTGATTTGGTATTCCCATGAAGCTCAGACACCCCAATAAGCAGTCAGCATAAAACAAAAGCCACGAAACTGTGCAGGTGAGCAGACTCGCAGAATTACCTCATCTGTATAACTGTGGGGCTATTGTGCCCTATGTACTACAAAACCCCAAAGGAATTCTCACTAAAGATCACACATCAAATGTATAATAATGGTTAGAATTGTAAAATATCATTTAAAATTCTTCAGGTGAACAATATTACATATTGAAATATGTAGGTTTCATATACCACCAAAAGACGACAATTTTGCTTCTCTCACACAACAGGTAGCGGTTGTATGTTTCCATTCATGCACATAAGTTTCCACAGAACATTTTGCACTGAATTCGTTTAGGATGCCATTTTTACTTTTATTTCCATTGTCTTATACAGCTCACTGGTTTCCTAACCCAACTGTATTAGCTCCAAATACTCCAAACTATATTTCATAACCCAGAAGAGATTAAGGAATCTGAGAAAAGTAGGAAGAATTCCCTTTAAGTATCCTATTGTTCACTAGTAGCATTAGAAAGCCAAACGATGAGGAACTTGAGTCCCATAAGTCTCTGTGTTTATTCCAAAAGATTTACTTTGAATAATGCTTTGTCAGTGATGCCAATTTCATATTCAAATCAACAATCTAGATAAAGATTTTCCCACCAAACTGGAGCTCCATGGTAACATTTTAATTGCCCTGTTTTTGTAAGAGTTTCAACACAGTCTTATGAATTGGCTACACAGGATTGTCAGTCAAAGTGGAACCAAAACTGCAGAGGGAAGTAGTCTAACTGTAGACACAGTTCAGAGAACCATACATAAAAGGATTTACAGCAGAGGTTTGCAAATTGTGGTCCCTAGAGCTCAGTCTCCTTCTTGTGAACAGATAGAGAGAAAGTGAACATATGGGGAGGAGGACATGAAATGAAGAGCAAGAGTGTGATTGTCTTTTTCAGAAAGTTTCAAATACTTTCCCAACATTACTTAGTTGCTAAAAATTCCCACTATTACTTCAAGTTCAGCTCCACTAGGGGCAGTTATGCTGGGAACACTACAGACAGAGCTCCAGGGAGCTGCTAGCAGTTTACTGTATTGTCTATCTTTGCTCAGAGCAGGTTTACACAACAATGATTAAAATGATGGCCATTGGTGTTTTGTCTACACGAGAGCTCTGCCCCTTGTTACCACTCTGGCTTTGAAATGGCGGTAGCAACAACAGGGGATTTTTGTAAAAGAGTCCTCATAAAGACCAGACCCACAACAACTTTCATGTTGATTCTAGCACATGTCAACCTCAAAATTGTCATGTACTTTCTCCTCTTTTCTTTTTGTGAGGGCTTTCTATACATGGAGTTATCTCTGATTAACTATCCTTGATTAACTCCATTTGTGGACACTCTTATTCCAGAATAAGAGTGCCTTGTTCCTGTTTAGCTTTAAGCTTATTCTGGAATAAGGGTGTGCACACAAGGAGTTTATCAGTGATTGCTAATCAGGAATAACTGTGTTCAGACAGTTAGAAGAGACCACAACACTAGTCAGTAGTGGCTAGGTCTGGAATGTGGATAATGGAAGACCAAATAAATGAGGATATCCCTTTTAATCCACACTACCTGTAAAAGTTTGTGTTCATGTAGAGTGTTTCAGCATAGCAATCAATCCTGAATTTAATTGTTTGAATACTGCTTTTAGAGGGGGTGAAACGAAAGAAGGGATTTTGAAGGTAGAATGGCGTCTTCTCAGATCCTCTTTCCTCAGCCTCTAAGATCTGCTGAAGATTTTCGAATGATCCGTTCTTCCATCTGATGAGAACTGTAGATGTTGCCATCCAAAGATACTTAATACTAGCCTTGAGTTAAGTTGGATGAGGTCACATGAAAATGATTCAAGGTGGTTTTGAAGTGATTACTATAATGTTATTTCATATTAAATATATAATTTTAAGATTTTTAACAAAAATAATAAAAAATATATGCAAGGATCAAACTGTTTCACAACTTCTATGGCTGAGACTATGCTTACATGTTCTACAAATCTCCTGGTTTTTGTTGTTTATTTTTTTAATATGCTAAAACTTTTATTGCCCTTTACAGAAAAAGGTGATTGAATATGTTAACAGTAGTTGGATTCTTGGGCAACGTATTAAATCTATGCAGGGATCATTTTCATACAGAATGGTGATTCTTGCTGCAACTTAACCAGGAGGCCAGCCCAACTGACGTCCACCAAAAACATGGAGATGTACAAGACAGACAGACTGCCCACCATCTGGCCCTTCATTCATGACCATTTGGTATCCGTTGGTCAAGCCCAATTCAGCAGCACACTTCTTGTCAACAATCATTAAATGCCCAAGAAGAAATTCATCTTAGGAACCACTAGAAAATGCATTGGAGCTTGAGGTGAAATGTCATGGAACACAAGGCACTCCCTAGTACTCCAAGATTATTTTGGCTGGGTTCTCCTTGCGGATGATCTTCCCAAAGATGGTTTCCCTTCCAGGCCACGCGGCCTGCACCTTACGGATCTCATTGGCCATCACTGCCGGCTCGGCCCTCTGCGTGCAGAGTCCAGGTAAATAGACCTGCACTGCAACTAGTTAATGAGTCTGTGTTATTCACTTGTTACCATTTCATCTGTATGACTGAAAGGTATCAGTATAAATCCCACATGAGAATGAAATTGGTAAAAAATTCCGAGTGCCAGAAAAGCAGGCTAGGGGAAATCACAATTTAGTAATTTAAGAAAAGCAAACCATTTTTCATTCTTTCTTCAACTCTCTGGTGAAAACAACAGGTAGAAAACAGAACACAGATAGTTTTGCACAGCTCTCTTATTGACTTGAACTCATAACCAGGGTTAGAAGAAGTGCAGCAGGAGGGGTGATGGTCTTGTGTTACTACAGGTAATGGCCTTTGTATGAGACCTGACAACGAGATTAGTCCAGCAACTCTCTAAACCTATCCAAATAGAAGTTAAGATCCCATAATTCTTTTCAAAAAGAGTATGGGATAACCCCAGTGTAAAATAAAATAAGTTCTCACACCCAGGTCAAAGTGTGAGCTATTGCCAATGGCTGCTGCATTTAACTTCACAGCCTCTACACAACAGTATTTAATTAATTGCTTTTATAAGTGCTAAAATATCAACTATGAAAGACACTGCATAAACCCCCTATAATTAAATACATATACAATATATCCAAATGGAACTCTGCAGAGCTAGGATAACATAACTGATGTTCTGAGTGTATTTCTTTACAATTTCAAAACAGCTACGTCTGTTTTAAAGAGTAAAGGAGTACTTGTGGCACCTTAGAGACTAACAAATTTATTTGAGCATAAGCTTTCGTGAGCTACAGCTCACTTCATCGGATGCATTCGTGAGCTGTAGTTCACGAAAGCTTATGCTCAGATAAATTTGTTAGTCTCTAAGGTGCCACAAGTACTCCTTTTCTTTTTTGCGAATACAGACTAACACGGCTGCTACTCTGAAACCTGTTTTAAAGAGTGAACATCATTATTCCACAAGCATTTTCAAAGCAGCTAGACAAGTGAAGAATTATAGTCTGTACAACACACAATGACATTAGAAAGAAACTTTAACTACGTGACTGAAAATCTAGGTTGATAGATTCTGATACTTAGCATCCGTTGTTTAGAGTAGTATGGATTTAGTGGTTCAGAGAAAATCCAAGACCTATGTTTGTGTCTGGATAAATCAGCTGGAATATTTGGTTTTATTTGTTAGTCAACCTTCTGAAATAATTTACTAAATCTCAAAGGGAGAATTTGGAAGCCATTAAGCCAATCATGAAGAGCAGAACAAATTACTCTAAACACTGAAATGCAATATCTGAGAGATCCTTTCTAATTCAATACGATCCATTTGCAAATAGGAAAGTTCATCTCAGCTGAGGAAAGACTCAGGCCTAAGTGCTGACAGAAATTACTGGTCATTTGATGGGAAGAGACACTCTTACATAACAAATGGGTTTCAGAGTAGCAGCCGTGTTAGTCTGTATTCGCAGACTGGGAGTGGATGGGTCATTACATAAAGTAAAACTATTTCCCCATGTTATTTCTCCCCCCACTCCACCCCCCACTGTTCCTCAGACATTCTTGTTAACTGCTGGAAATGGCCCACCTTGATTATCACCATAAAAGGTTTTCCTCCTTCCCCCCCGACTCCTGCTGTTAATAGCTCATCTTTAATGATCACTCTCCTTACAGTGTGTATGATAAAACCCATTGTTTCATGTTCTCTGTGTGTGTATATAAATCTCCCCACTGTATTTTCCACCGAATGCATCCGATGAAGTGAGCTGTAGCTCACGAAAGCTTATGCTCAAATAAATTTGTTAGTCTCTAAGGTGCCACAAGTACTCCTTTTCTTTTTACATAACAAACAACATTCACAGCCACATAATAGTTTATAGGAAGTAAACCCATTCCAGGAAAAAAAAAATGTACGGAAGACTACAGATTCTGCAAAAAAGAAAAAGAGTACTTGTGGCACCGTAGAGAATAACAAATGTATTGAGCATAAGCTTTCGTGAGCTACAGCTCACTTCATCAATGACCTTTCCTAGCATCTCATTAGTTTACATTTGAAAAGGATCCTGCTCTTTGTTATCAGCACTTCAGCTGAAGAAAAGCAGATTTGTCCATCTAGCACAAAGGCCACTGGCAAGTGTTACACTTTGAAAGTGAACTCTTCAAAATTTGTTTTTATATATCAAATCATTGTAAGAGCAAGAGATCTACTTGTTCAAAGGTGTTAATTCTTAGCCTTTAAGCAGATTCATTACTAATCTAAAAGTTTAGTTGAGGAGAATTCCAACTTTCAAAGATATACTAGGACAAATTCTTTACTAAGTCAGTAATTCCCAGCAGAAAATCTGGACCACTGCATTTTGCAAGAGTCTGAATCACACCACTGCATTACTCTACTTTTACACCTAAATAGCTACATTAAAATCAATGGTGCTAGAGGGGTGGAAAACTGGAACAACATCAGGGTGAATCAGGTCATAGGTGTCTGTGATGGGGTGTCTGTGATGGGATATCCATCCCAGAGAGGAATGGAAGGGGTTAAGATGACCAGAAAGGCCTTATAACTCCACAGGCAGCACCTGGAGGAAGAGCCAGGGAGCTGATTGCAATTAGGTTTAGCTGTGCAGGAACTGGTGCAGCCTATAAAGCCAGAAAGCTGGCAACAGATGGTGCAGGGAAAGGGCAGTCACTCCCTGAGAAGAGGGTGGAGGGTTTGGACCTGTCTTCAGCTCAGGTTTGGACCTGATACACTCAGCACAAGGAGGGGAACAAGGAGTTGTAGGAAGCAGTCCAGGGAAGGAGCAGCGAGGGCTGGGAGAGAAAAGCCTGGAACTGCTGGGTTGAGGGTCCTTGAACTGGAACGTGGAGTAGAGGGTGGACCAGGCTTCCCCTACCAGCCACCGAGGGCATGGCATAAACCAGTAGGGCAGTGAATGGGAAGACTGCCTGGGTCACTGTGGTAATGACAGGGAATTGAAGGATTGTACCCTGAAAAGGGGAATGCTGAGTGACTTAGCTGGAGGACTAAGTCACAAAGAGGATGCTGCAGTTCCTGGGACAGAGACAATGTGGTGGGATGCGACCAGAGAGAGGGGCATCGACCTTGAGAGCTAATCCCGAGTGACCAAGAGGTGGTGCCAGACAAGCAGTGAGTGGTGCACCCCATGACAGTATTTAAAAATTCTAAAACATTGGAGGTGTCCATAGGACACATTTGTCTCCAAAATACATATGAATGATAAAACAGCCATATGGATCACATATTATTATACACACTGAAATATCACTATAAGACAACAAGGCACAGGCCAATGTAACTCTGTATATATATGCAAAACCATTTTTGGGAAGGTTATTGTATTAAAATATTTCACTAATAGTGAACTAGCTAGCATATGGCTATACTGTAAATTCTCTGAGTTTTACCTATAATCACAGAATTAACAAATTATCTTTACTGTTTATACACAGGGAAAATAAACTTTAACTTTACCAACTAAATGCTCCTACGGTTTGTGCTATACCTGATATAATAATATATTAAACAATTCTGTAAACTGGAGTAATAGTAATAGGATGAAATTTAATAGTGAGAAGTGCAAGGTTAATTTAGGGATTAATAACAAGAATTTTAGTTATAAGCTGGGGACGCATCAATTAGAGATAAGGAGGTTTTAGTACCGTTATACAAGGCATTGGTGACACCTCACCTGGAATACTGTGTGCAGTTCTGGTCTCCCATGTTTAAAAAGGTTGAATTCAAACTGGAACAGGTACAGAGAAGGGCTACTAGGATGATCCGAGGAATGGAAAGCCTGTCTTATGAAAGGAGACTCAAGGAGCTTGGCTTGTTTAGCCTAACTAAAAGAAGGTTGAGGGGAGATATGATTGCTCTCTATAAATATATCAGAGGGATAAATACCGGCGAGGGAGAGGAATTATTTAAGCTCAATACCAGTGTGGACACAAGAACAAAATGGATCTAATCTGGTCATTGGGAAGTTTAGACTTGAAACCAATTAGATGAAGGTTTCTAACCATCGGAGGAGTGAAGTTTTGGAATACCCTTCCAAGGGAAGCAGTGGGGGCAAAAGACTTATCTGGATTTAAGATTAAACTCGATAAATTTATGGAGGAGATGGTATGATGGGATAACATGATTTTGGCAATTAATTGATCTTTAAATATTCATGGTAAATAGGTCCAATGGCCTGTGATGGGATGTTAGATGGGGTGGGATCTGAGTTACTACAGAGAATTCTTTCCTAGGTATCTGGCTGGTGAATCTTGTCCATATGCTCGGGGTTTAGCTGATCATCATATTTGGGGTCGGGAAGGAATTTTCCTCTGTAGCATGGGGCACGGGTCACTTGCTGAAGGATTCTCCTTGAAGTCTTTAAACCACGATTTGAGGACTTCAATAGCTCAGACATAGGTGAGAGGTTTTTCGCAGGAGTGGGTGGGTGAGATTCTGTGGCCTGCGTTGTGCAGGAGGTCAGACAAGATGATCATAATGGTCCCTTCTGACCTTAATATCTATGAATCCCTTCAATTCTCTCACTAGAATTTTATTTACAGCTAATTCACACCTACTAAGCTGTAACAACTTTTGAACTAGACAATTCTAGAACTCGCTTGGAATTTCTCTCTTTTCTTTCTCCCCCCCCCCCCCATTTGGAACTGAAATGCTTCCCTTCAATAAGAAATACTTTGTTGTTTTCAATAACAGCTTACATTAACATTTACATTTGCTAGCTTACATCCTAATATTGTAGGTGTTTTAGCTCAATTAAGTCAGACTATAGTTTTGGATCTGCCAGCATAGCTTTTTTTTCCTCTTACATTGGGTCATCAGTTTAAATGATGAATGGCTAGGGGAGCTGGTTTAAAACATCACTGATTAAGAAAAACCTGACAAAAATATGTCAGGAAGGACTAGTTAATTGCTGCCATCACCTCTCCTTTAACACACACGCACGCACATGCGCGCGCACACACACATACACCCCTATTCTCTGCTGTACTGTCTGTCAGCTTCAATTATGGAGTAATACAGGATTCATTGTAAGGATGCAGAGTAGGAACAGAGTGAAAGAATTCCTATATTACCAAACTTCACTTACAACATTTATTTGCTTACAAACAGGTTCATTTTCCCCCCTTTAAATAAGTGGCAGAACCCACAAAACTTTTACCAACCTTTCTATACAGTGCCTCCCTACCTTTGAGAACAGTTATCAGCCGATTGTAGCAGGCTATTACAGCAATCTGAGTGGAAGAGTGGCATAATACCACCTTTCTTAAACCAACTCCATGACACACAAGTATGGAAATATTCTAGGCAACCCTCTCTAATAAACTTACTAAAATATAACCTGTTGCTCCTGATAGACTAATATCCATATTCCTCTGCAAACACAAAACAGTTACAAACTGTAAACAGTTTACTAGTTCTTTCCTGCCTCCTGACATAGGTAAAGTATTTTAAATACCAGTTTGCATTTCACAGATTAGCAAGGCAGCACAATCTAATCAAATACTTCTCTTACTAAGTATGCAAGACATTGCTCATACTATCAGTTTTCAGCTTGTAATTATAAAATACATGAATCTATTTTGAAATGAAATTTTGTGAACTTTCTCTATTGCCCTTATTTAGGAACATTGTTTTCACATTTTACATTCTACTAAATCAGTTATGCCAGTGCCCCATTAATGCAGAGAAAGAAATGAAAGCAACTCACTACACCGTATGAATACGTGTCACATGTTTCAGACACTGGGAGACTCTGGATAACTTCTGGAGCCATCCAAGGGAAGGTACCCACCAAGGACATGTGTGTCGTATGGTGGTGAAACCTTGAGGCACCAAAATCACAGATCTGGCAAAAACAAACAAACAATAAATTCCAACTTCTCATTCGACTTCAAAGATATCAGGCAAAGCAGCTGCAAAACCTTCCAAATAATTAAAATATTCCTACCTTTAATACTCCATCAGCAGCTATAACAACTGGAAAATCAAGAAACAAAATATAAGTGAATTACATTACAAAGAAGAAAAGGAGTACTTGTGGCACCTTAGAGACTAACAAATTTATTAGAGCATAAGCTTTCGTGAGCTACAGCTCACTTCATCGGATGCATTACAAAGAAGAACAATGTATCTTGTTATTAACATCTTAATGGCAAACCCAGTTGACATTTTATAAAGAAAAATGATCCCACACTGATCCAGGACTTGAATACACTGGCACATACAATTCTTTTGATTTGTTGAGAGGTTTTTGAAGAACATTTGTCAGATACCTGAAAGTCTATGAATAAACTCTAAAACTGCATTAGAAAAAAAATTACAAAAAAGGTCTATTAATAGTTTACTAATAAATGAAAAATGAATTTGCTAAGAAACAGGCTACAATTAACTCCTTAGTTATAATTTCACATTTCCTCAAACACTTTGCACAGTTGTAATTGTAGTTGCACAGTTGTGGGTACAATTTCACCCACTGTATGTATCCATTTATTGACATTAGCTGCAAATAACTTGGAAAAAATTCAGTGTGATGTTTGAATTATTTTTCAATTTCACAGTGACACTTTTCAGCAGATACCCTTTCCACAATCACCTTTACCCTAACTTTTACAGCGCATTAGCAAACACAGTGGAACCCGCTTGTAGGCAATGCAATTAGAGTCAAATTCCACTTACAGTGAAAGTGGAGTGAAAGTCCAGATTTTTTTTAATGGACTTTCAATCCTCTTACACTGAAGTGTCACTTTACTTAGAGTCAAGTTTCTTTCCACTCGAATAGTAAGCTGATAAAGATGCTTAGAAAAACTGGACTCATACCCTCCTGCATAATGTAAAACACCAGACAACCTGCCACCTTAAGGTTTCCTTCACATACCTAGTCAAAATGTTCTGTTTGATTTACTTTAGAATATCAGGAATGTAAAGTCCAGTCTTTACTGGTTTTGCTGAAAGACCTCTTGGGAAAGATCTCATGTTCAGTGTAAGCTCTAACACCTTAACTGAAGAGGCAGGGATATTTAACCTTTAACAAAGATGTCCAGTATCCCCTAAGTTAATTAGCAATTGAAAAGTTGAATAGTTGAAAACAAAAACAGAAAAATCAAGGAGTTTGACTAAAAAAACCCTCTCTCTATTACACATCTCAACTTCACTCTCTTGCCTCCTATGACATGATCATTTCACTAGTTCTCTAGTCATCTGAGATAAAATCAGGGCAGAAAAGATGTGAATTGAATATCTGATGTGAAATATAAGCAGGAGAAAAAAGGTAGCTTGGGATTTATTTTTTACTAAAATTTTTTCCAGGGATTCATCATCATCAACCTTAGCTGCTGGAACAGACCATGGGAAGCAAGGCATAATTTAAAGCAGCACTACAGACTGCTCTGAATTATGCCAGGGACTGGAATGGTGTCCAGATATCCCCAGGATTCAGGGCAGGGAACACAAAGATGGCTTAGTACTGCCTTTTCTCTGCCTCAGCTGCATATCTCAGCTACAGCTGAAGATTTAGCCCTGTATCTTTTGAAGGCTAAAGTTAAACTGTCACATTAACTGAAAGTAGAAATATAGAATAACTTAAGTGCAAGGTTACTTTACCATTTCTAGACTTCAGATCTCTGTGAATTACTTTTACTGGAGCCTCCATATGCAAATAGTGCATTCCTATAGAAAAATGAGGGAAAGTTTTAAAATTATGCTGGTTTAGCAAGGCCACTGCTTGTCAATGCTTGTGTTAATGATGATCTATAGTACATTAGAAGAGGAATGCTGCTTGCCTATGTGATTATTTGCATGTAGAGAGCCCTAAGTATGTAAAAAGTATACATGTAATAAAGTGCTATGTACATGAACATAAAAGGAAGGAGTATTATGTGTCAAAACATCTCATGCAGCCTTTGATTATATCACCATCTATGACTTCCTAAAATGGTACATTCTGGCACATCTCCAGTAAATTTTCATGGAAACTAAATAAAATTTTCAGACGGGTAAATTGCTCTGAATGCCTTTTAAGTCCTTTTAATTTCATTTCCTATTTTAAATATCTGTATATCTCTAATGCAGGCAGAGCTGGGTGAGTCCTAGGTAGGCTGATGCTTGGATTTCAGAGAGAGACAGTATCTTATCAACCAGAAATATGATCGGTGTCCCAAAGTTGGAGGTATTCTGCAACTTGCTCTTGTGTCTAAGCATCACACACTCATTGTTGGGATTTAAACTATAATTGCACAGAGTTAATCACAATGACAAGCCCAATGCCTTATCTGCTGTTCCTTCTTCTAGTGCTTGGAGGATATAAAATGTAACCACTAGCATTCATTATTCAGCGAGTAACTTGGGTATGTTGAGATAAAACTCCAAAAAGGCTTGCAGTTACAAAACTTTTAAAAATAGATAAAAATAAATTGTGGTTGAGCCATTTAGGCCCTGGAGCACTGAGATCCTCTAGCATGGACTCCTGAATACCCCAATGACTTCTATGGGACACCACATGTGCAAAGGGATCAGTGCTGACCAATCTGAATACAGGATCAGGGCCGTAAAGCATTAGCTAGTCTTTGAATGGGTATTTAAAAATAAAAAGGAACTAAAAACTGTTTGCCAACACTTTGATTGTTTTTTTTAAAAGTTACTTAAATTGCTTGGGAAATTTTGAAGTGTGTTCTAAAATTTTTATGTATGGTACAATACATACAGAATAGCATCCACCGGTCTCAAATTACGTGGATCGTTTCTAATTAAACTGATCCATTGAATAGTCTAAGGGCTTGTCTAGACACTAAAGCAAGTTAAGACAAATTAACTGAAGGTGCGAAGTTAGAGCACATTATTTAAAGTGCATAAAACCCCTGTGTAAGATGCTCTCAAATTTGAAGTAAAGTGGTCTCAGTTTGCTTTAATTAAGGGCTTGTCTACATGGGAATGTATTCTGGAATAGCCATTCCTGACTAACTCCCTTTTGAAGTGGATTAAGCAAATTTGGAATAAGGCACTCTTAGTGGAAAGCATCCCCACAGGAATTTAATCAGGAATAGCTATTCCACTTAAAATTCACACCCCATCCACCTTAAAACAAAATTAACTTCTCAGCGTAGAGAAGATCTTAGTTTTGCTTAAGCTAAAGTGCACTAAGGCCACTTTATTTCATCTTAACTTTCTGACTATCCCTATGTAGACAAGCTCTAAACCTAGATATTGACATATCTATGCAATGTATTTCTATACACAGTCACCTATGAAAAATATTCTGCTGGGATTTAGAGCCAAAACATAAATAGAAATGGTCAACGGGAGGGAGTTATTGTTAAAAATCAGCCTCTTACCTTTAGCTATGTCAGTTGCCCAGGTCATGATATGATCCATATCCATGTCTTCACTTCTGTTGCTATTAATGTAATCATACAATGAGCCAACAGAAGCATATTCTATTCAAAAAAAAGATACATAACATGTCAAAATGTTGCTTCTAAGTCAAAAGCTGGGTGATTTACCACCAACGACTGATAGACAAATGTAATCCTCATATAAAACTCTGCAATAAGACTCTGTGGGTTCAACAGTTAACAGCAGGCTGTATTCTGCATGGGGGTAAAAGAGAGGCATTTTGTTTTTAATTATCCTCAGCCAGGCAAGTAGTGGATTTTAAAATTAAGACAGTAGAAAGGCTCAGCATAAACAGAATTCAGGTTAGCCAGACCAGGAGCTTGACAGGTACATTTGGGGACAGGTACATTGGGATGTTTAAAAAAAAGTTTGATGAGCACAGTTCTGCTCAGAAAAGCAACTATGTAAAATGTCACCTTTTTACTCACGTGGTCTGCTCCATTTGCATATTCAGAATTTCATCTATTGACTTAATGGACTAAAATAAATTGTACTGCTTTTCTCTATTCTTATCCCTGTAGAGCCAACACTGATAAGAAAGCAAGGTAGATTCTATTCCTTCTTGTTCATTGTCAACAGAATAATTAACGAAGTACTTTGTTCTGAACAATTACATCTGTGCAAACCCACTAACAGAAGTGTGGTTGCACAGGTGTAACCAAGGGTATGTCTACCCCACAGTCGGAGGTCTACCTGCAGCATGTGTAGAAATAGCTAATAGCCCAATCCAGGTACCAATTGCAGTGAAGCCATGGCAAAATGGGCTAGCTGCCCAAGTACAAGCCCCCCCAGTGAGCCTGGGTACGGTCTCTGGCAGCTAGCTCATGTTGCAGTCAGCACCTGAGCTAGCTAAATCAAAGCTAGCTCAGGCATGTCTACACATGCTGCAATCACACCTCCAACTGCACCCTAAATGGCTAATTTGGCCTGCAGGTGATTGTTGGTGATGGTGTATGTGATGGAGAGAATCCACTTTGACTTTCAGAGCCCAGGCTGAGTTTGAAAGTCTAGAGAAATCAATCTATTTACTGCAAGTTGACCACAATTGATTCCAAAGCCACAAATACAAACTTGGAACTCCACAGTGCCATTTGACAGTAATTTTTCAGTAACTTTAAATCAAAGATATTCTACATGAGAACATAGAATTTGCCATTCTTGATCAGATTACTGGTTTGTCAAATGGACTCAGCAGTGTCCAATATTTAGTGCTTCAGAGGAAGATGGACACTCCTCATCATTGCATTATTGTGCAACGTTGTACATGAGGGAGGTAAAACAGTCTATCACAAAGTAGGAGATAATCTATTTGAATTACTGTCCAAAAATATTTGAGTCAAGTATTAAAATATGACCTTAAATTAGGTTTTTCCCGGGGAGAGAAAACAGGAGTCTCGGATAAGAGAAATTTTTGTTAAGGAAAAAAAAAAAAAGGTCTAATGTTGAAGTGCTGAGGCCAAATTTTCACCTATTCCAGGATAGGCTTGGTGAGAGAAATGTGGGGATGGGAACAGCTGTCGGGAACAAGTTATGCCTCCCTGATTTTCCTGGTGTAATTGTCCCCGCCCTGCCCACTGGGATATGTAGGAGCAGCTTAGGGGCTGCTGTAACTTATGACAACTGGTTATGGTCGCTATGACACTATATCCTAGTAGTGAATTAAGCAGACACTACATCTCACCCACTCCCAGCCTCACTGTCAGGATGTATGGGGCAGATGATGTAGGATCCAGCTACACCACTTTACACCACCTGAGAACTTCCCTACACCAGGGAAATCAGCTGGTCACTTAGAGCCACTATTTTAAATCACCTGACTAGTGCAAAGTGGCCAGAACAGAAGGGGCAGAACATCGGTATGTAAGCACATTTGCTAGGCCATGTCTACACTACAAAGTTCAGTCAATGCAAGTTATGTTGGGATACAGCCACTGAAGTCTGTATATAGCTCAGGCGTATGCATGCTTGGCTTCTTGCGTCAGCGCCCCGCATACTCATCAGGCGTGCTTGTGTCGATGCAAAGTACGGTGCACTAGATAGATATCCCAGCGTGCCTCAAGCTGCTGTGTGACGCAGTGCCTTTTGGGATCTTTTCACAGTGCTTTGTGGGATAGTAGCAAAGTGCCCAGGGATTTCCCAGAGCTACGGGTCAAGTTCCTAACATGCTGGTTTCTACATCCCATACTACTTGACACATCCAATAATTTTAGCATCATTTTTCAAAACTCCCACAGTCCCATGCAGCACTTTTTGGTCTCCACCATCACTGGAGCCTGCAGAGCTCATCAAAGTTCTCGTGTGCATTGCAAATATATCTAGGAAGCACCACTGTCCAGTATGTGCAGAGCTTGAGGAAGTACTGCTACAATTAGGACAATTAGATGAGAACCATGTGGAGATGTTTGAGCACAATAACTAGAAGCTAATGGGCACAGTGGAAAAACATTCCAGGTTGCTGCTGGCATTCTTGGAGCGGCTCCATGCAGTAGAGATCGAGTCTCGACTGTTTGGAATGCATTGTCGTAATGCACATTTAGGATGATGAGAACTGGCTGCAGAACTTTTGGATGCGAAAGGCCATATTCTTGGATCTTTGTGCTGAGTTCACCCTGGCCCTTCAGCACAGGGACACCAGAATGAGAGCTGCATTGACAGTGGAGAAGAGTGTGGCACTTGCACTCTGGAAGCTTGCAACACTGAATTGCTATTGGTCAGTGGGAAATCATTTTGAAGCTGGAAAACCCAGAGTTTGGGCCATAGTATGAAAGTTTGTACAGCCATTAAATGTCTCCTGCTATATCAGACTGTGACTCTCGGCAATGTGCAGGACATCACAGATGGATTTGCAGCAATGGGGTTCCCAAACTACGGTAGGGCGATAAGTAGCAGGCATATCACTATTTTGGCACCAGCCCACCTCGTTACAGAAAAGGCTACTTTTCCATCATCATAAAAGCGCTCATGATCATCAGGGACATTTCACAGATGATAATGTGGGCTGGTCAGGGAAGGTGCATGACACACACATTTTTAAGAACACAGAACTATTCAGAGAGCTGCAAGCAGGGACATTCTTCCCCAACTGGCAGATAACCACTGGCAATATTGAAATGCCAATAATGGCCCCGCCTACCACTTACTCCCCTGGCTTACGAAGCTGTGCACTGGCCACCTCAACAGCACCAAGGAAAGATTCAACTACTGGCTCACCCGGTGCCCACATGACTGTTGAATGTGCTTTTGGTAGATTGAAGGGATGCAGATTGGATCTCACTTGATTGGATCTCAGCAAGAAAAACACCCCAATGGTTATAGCTGCATGTTCTGACCTACGTAATATCGGTGAGGTGAAGAGAAAGAGGCTGCCACCAATGCTGTGCAGTTGAGGGAGACTTTAAGAGAGCATGTCAAGAGAAAGCCATAACACAGCTTTCATGAAATAGTGTCTGTCGTGTGATGTATTGGTTTGGTCCAAGCCTGCCGCTATGAATTCTGGAATGCTTGCTATACATTGCATCTTTGCCCCCCATTATGTGTTCTGCAGTGCCTGGTGTGAACTAATAAAGATACTGAGACTTTCCAAAAACTGTGTGGAAAATAGCAGTTAACCAAATTAAAGTGAAAACAAAAACATTCAAGGCTAATTTTTTTTTTTAAACCAGCACTGTTAAGAGGGGGAAACACAATTTACAAACCAAGTGAAAATGGAAGTAAACAATAAGCATTTATGTCCACGTATGTAAACAGTAGTTCAATGTAGTCCGTTGTGACTACTAGTTTTCTCAGGCCGGTATACGTGTAGCTTTGTTGTACCCTGGTTGGAGTGGTAGGTGTACGGATGTACACTGTGGTGCCATGTGGTATGTTGGGAGTTGTAGGGGGAAGGGACCATGCAGTTCTCCAAAGACTGCAAAGGCTGCTGGGTCTGGAATCTCTGGGCCTGTCGGTCAACCATGCTCTGCAACATTTGTGTTTGTTGCCTGAGCAACCCCATTATGTCCTGGTATGTTTCCTGATGCACCTCTTGGTTCTTTTGCCTCTTCTGCACAAACCACTCTCTCCATTATCAGTCTGTCTTTCTCCTTGTTCACATTCTGAAGGGCACTGCCAAGCCCTTTGATCATGGTCCAAGGCAACTGTGGCCGGGAGGATGGATCTTCCATAATCTATACTCCTTAGTCTTCTTCCTTCTCCTCCTGATCAGGGTCAGATGTTCATTGGGGGGGGGACCCGTCGAGGTCACACCAGAAGCTGCTGATAAAACCAGACAGATACACCATTAGATTTATAGTCACAATGGAAAAGAAAAGTCAAGTCTCAAAACTGCCTTATGTCATTCCCATAAAAACTTTTAATAAGAAATGCTTTATTGGCACTGTGGCTTTGGAGTGCCTCGCTACAGCACCACTCTCTATCTCAAACCACGGTGAGTATGGAGGAGTCAGAACAGGGGGTGTTCTGTTGCATGTTGCTATGAAATTTAGTGTTACACCCCCTCTATCCCCTCTGGTGCATGTATAGGAAAATGGCAAGAAATATATTGGCACTAGTTTAATAGCAAAAGGGGAGGGTAAAAAGAGAGAAGATAGGAGCACTCACTTAGCACGAAAGCAAGATGTTAAGAACAGTATTCATAAAGGATCCAAAAGAAATGAAAAGAAAAGGAGTACTTGTGGCACCTTAGAGACTAACAAATTTATTAGAGCATAAGCTTTCGTGAGCTACAGCTCACTTCATCGGATGCATTTGGTGGAAAAAAAGCTTATGCTCTAATAAATTTGTTAGTTGCTAAGGTGCCACAAGTCCTCCTTTTCTTTTTGCGAATACAGACTAACACGGCTGCTACTATGAAAAAAGACATGAAGAGAATAAATTATTGAATTTCTTTACACAGATGCTAAGAGCCTGGGTAACAAAAAAGAGGAACTGGAATTGCTCGTTTATGAGCATAAATTCAGTCTAGCTGCTCCTACTGAAACCTAATGGGGTGATTTGCACAACTGGAATGTTAAAATCAATAGCTATAACCTATTTAGGAAGGATTGAGTAGGCAAAAGGAGAGTGGGAGTGGCACTCTATGTCCAAAATGGCATTACTTCTTTCTGAGTCATTGATAACTTGGGAGAAAATTATCTTGAATGCTTACAAATCAATGTCCTAACAGACAAAACCACAAGATGGGGTATTGGTTGGTGTCTGCTACAGACCACCAAATCACACTAGGGAACAGGATGGCTTTCTCCTTACATACTTATAATTTCTAGGAAAAACAGCTGCATCATCCTGGGGGACTTCAATCTGAGTGACATATGCAGAAGGTCTCATGCTGCCAATACTAAAACACCCTTAGAATTTCTAACCATTATAGTTGTCAATTTCCTAACGAAGCATTACAGCCAATGCAGAGGAATTTTTTGAGACTTTGTCCTAATAGATAAATAAGAACTGATCACAGAACTAAAAATTAATGGCAGAAGTACAGGTAGCAGCTAGTGATGAACAAACATAAAAAAGGTCTCATTTAAACAACACATTGTGCTTATACACAAATGCTAGAAGTCTACATACTAAGATGGGTGAACTACAGTGCCTGACGTTGAATGGGGATATTGATATAACAGGCATCACAGAAACTTGGTGGAATGAAGGTAATCAATGGGACATGGTAATACCAAGTTACAAAACATATAGGAATGACAGAGTAAGTCATGCTGGTGGGAGAATAACATTATATATCAAAAAAAGCATCGAGCCAAATAAAGTAAAAATCTTAAATGAATCAAACCGTACCACAGAAACTCTGGATAGAAATTCCATGTTTGAACAAGAATATAGCAGTACAAATATACTACTGATCAGGATGGTGACGGTGATTGTGAAATGCTCAGAGAGATTAGAGATTTCAGAGTAGCAGCCGTGTTAGTCTGTATTCGCAAAAAGAAAAGGAGTACTTGTGGCACCTTAGAGACCAACAAATTTATTAGAGCATAAGCTTTCGTGAGCTACAGCTCACTCCATAACAGCAACTATAATGTAATTAAATCTAACATCCTTGTGGGAGGAAAATGCTAAAGAATCCCACCATGGTAGCATTTCACTTCAAAAAGGGGAACTACACAAAAACAAGAAACCTAGTTACACTGACATTAAAAGGAACCGTTGCAAGGGTGCAATGTGTGCTGACTACATGGAGACTATTTAAAAACACCGTAACAGAGGCTGAAACTAAATGTATACCACAAATAAAAAACACAGTAAGATCAAAAAAAATTCCAGCATGGTTAAACAACAGAGTAAAACAGGTGGTAAGAGGCAAAAAGACATCCTTTAAAAATTGGAAATCAAATCTTAGTAAAGAAAACCGAAAAGCATAAATTCTAGCAAGTTAAGCAAAAAAGCCTAATAAGGCAGGCCAAGAAAGAATTTGAAGAACTAGCTAAGAACACAAAAACTATCATCAAAATAAATAAATAAACAAAATAAATAAATAAATAAAATAGATCAGAAACAGGAAGACTGCCAAAGAGGTAGTGAGGTAACCGGAATACTGAGGTGCTATAGGAGCACTCAAGGAAGACAAGGCTATTGTGGAGAAGCTAACTGAATTCTTTGCATTAGTATTCAGTGCAGAGGATGTGCGGGAGATCCCCACAGTTGAGTCATTCATTTTAGGTAACGAATCTGAGGAACTGTCCTAGATTGAGGTGTCGTTAGATGAGGTTTTGGAACAAATTGATAAACTGAACAGTAATAAGTCACCAGGACCAGATGGTATTCACTCAGAAATGACACTGCAGAACTACTAAGTGAGCCGTAGCTCACGAAAGCTTATGCTCAAATACATTTGTTAGTCTCTAAGGTGCCACAAGTACTCCTTTTCTTTTTGTGAATACAGACTAACACGGCTGCTACTCTGTAACTCTGGTATGTAATCTATCATTTAAATCAGCCTCTGTACAGATGACTGGATGGTAGCTAATGTAACACCTATTTTTAAAAAAGCTCCCGAAGCGATCCTGGCAATTAGCGGCTGGTAAGCCTAACTTCAGTACCAGGCAAACTGGTTGTAACTAAAGTAAAGAACAGAATCATCAGATGCATAGATAAACATGATATGTTGGGGACAAGTCAACAGGGCTTTTGTAAAGGGAAATCATGCCACACCAATCTATTAGAATTGTTTGAGGGACACGGTGTACTTGGACTTTCAGAAAGCCTTTGACAAGGTGCCTCACCAAAGGGTCTTAAGCAAAGTAACCTGTCATGGAATAAGAGGGAAAGTCTTCTCATGATAACTAGTTAAAAGATAGGAAACAAAGGGTAGGAATAAGTGGCCATTTTTCACAATGGAGAGAGGTAAATAGCTGGGTCCCCCAAAGACAGTGGTCGGCAAGCTGCGGCCCATCAAAGTAATCTGATTGTGGGCCGCAAGACAATGTAATTGTAAGTGGGGAATCATTATCAAGCTGATATGTTTCCAGCAGTGTTTCTTGGCCCTATGTTATTTAACATTTTTATCAATGACCTGGAAGAAAACATAAAATCATCCCTGATAAAGTTTGCAAATGACACAAAAATTGGAGAATGGTAAATAATGAAGAAGACAGTCACTGATTCAAAATGATCTGGATTGCTTGGTAAAGTGGGCAAGCAAACAATATGTGCTTAATATGGCTAAATATAAAGGTATACATCTATGAATAAATATTATAGACCATGCTTATAGGATGGGGGCCTCTATCTGGGGAAGCAGTGCCCCTGAAAAAGATCGGAGCGTGGTGGATAATCAGCTGAACATGGCTCCCATTGTGACTCTGTGGCCAAAAGAGCTAATGTGATCTTGTCATGTATAAATAGGGAAATCTCAAGTAGGAGTAGAGAAGTTATTTTACCTCTATATTTGGCACTGGTGTGACTGCTGCTGGAATACTATGTTCAGTTCTGGTGCCCATAATTCAAGAAGGAAGTCAGACTAGAAAATGACAATGGTCCCTTTTGGCCATGGAATCTATGAATTTTCACAGAAAGGGGTTATTTTGGCCGATATCCCACTCCTCCAGGTCACAAAGACACAGAGATCCCGGCTGCAGCTGGCGTCCCAAAGCTGCCCAGACATGTGTGCTGCCAGCCTGTTTACTTCAATGGGGCAAGCTGAATTCATCACAGTGTGGCATGGGAAAGTTTCCTGTCTCAGGGGAAGAAATTAAGCTGCCACCCCTAGAAATCTTTGGGAGAGGATGGCAGAGTATCTCCATGAAAGTTTCATCAAGATTTCTCAAGTGGATAGAAGAGACATCCTATTCTGATAAACAGAGTACTCTGCATGGCCCACCATCTAGCCTAACAAGCCAAAGAATTGAAAAGCTGATGTGTCACCAACTCTACCTCTGTTAGTTCTGCCCCTACTTGAGCACGGAACACTATTCTGATATGGACTGTGTAACTGAAATACCATAAAACCCTTCTTAGAATTTATTCCCTAACATAATATTAGTAAAGCAACAAAAAGTCAATACTTTTGTCAAACACAGGAGGGAAGCAAGGAGGGTGATAAGGTTTTAGAGAAAGAAAAAGCAAAAACACAAAAATAAAAAAAAATATCACAAGGAATAATGCATGTACACACTTACCCAAGCTCCCTTCACCTTCTCCTCAGAGGCCTCATCTGTGCTTGCCTGGCAGAACTGGCTAGACTCCTGCAGAGTTTCAAACAGTTCCTGGAACATGACATGGTTTGAGTCCCACACCGCGTTTCCTCTCTCCTCCTCCTCCATGCTGTTATGGCAGGAGCATCTATCTCGGGCGCCTCCAAGGTATCCAAACTTGTCTGCGGGGTGCTGGTTGGGTCTCTACCAAGTATGGCAAGGAGTTTGTTGTAAAAGTGGCAGGTCTGTGGGGCAGCAGCAGATTTCTTGTTGCCCTCCTTCACTTTGTGGTATGTCTGGCACAGTTCCTTCACTTTCATGTGGCACTGCTGTTGATTTCTGTAATACTCCTTTGCCGCTGGGCCGCTGTTCCCATTGACCGGGAACGGCAAACTGCGGCCACTGGGAGCTGTGGGGGGGTCATGCTTAGGGACAGTCAACGTCAGCTAAATGTCTCGCGGCCCGCAATTAGATTACCCTGATGGGCCGCAGGTTGCCCACCACTGGGCCAGACGCTGATGAACTAATGACAGCAATTAACCCATCTGCTGGGAACGGTTAAAGGACAGAAAGGAAGTGAAAGGGGAAGATCTCACGATGGTGAAGTCTTGCCTCTCCATCCCCAGAGAATGGACTAATGGGGAAGTTTACATCCAATTGAATGTTGCTGCACAAGAGACTTTTCTGGTGAAGTGGTAGAGGAGATCCAATACATAACACATTGGTGCTTATAAACTCTGAAGTGTCCAAACTGTTTGTGGTGATCCAAAAGGGCAAGAAGGGGACCTGGTACAGTGCCCCTAACAAAATACAATAAAGTAACCAACCAGATACGACCTATCCCCAGTGGCTTTTACAGATGGACCTGTCACCAGGCCAGACAAAGATATAGAGGAAAGAAAAAAACACTAATATCTTTATTTTTATTTTATTTTAATTTTATTTTTTAATAAACAGAGGGTTTATAATTTGAGCTATGTAGTAAACATAGTGAAATTGGTATTTTTTCTCTTTTTATATTTTGGCACTACCTCAACCTAGAAAAGTAAGTGTATCAATATATTGGAATGTTTTCCTACAAAGAAAGCACCATACAAATAAACAATTTCCCCTAATTATTGCTTCTGAATTAATTTAACAATTCGAAGTCACTGAAAAAGATATATTTTATTAAACATTACACAGTGCAGGTGTAAGTTCTGTCACATACCTTTATCATTTACTAGATAAACATTTTTAACCTACTACTCATTCATCAAATACAATATCATGTATCTGGCAACCTAGCATTATAAGCAGTAGACTAATCTTAGAAAACAAACTACATGTGTAAATGATACAGGAGAACTTTAGAATCTTAAGGCTTGTCTACACACCAGAGGGATGTAAATTTTAACCCGCACTAGCATGTTGTGCACTAACTGATATCTGTGGACCCTGCTGGCATGCACTAAAAGCTCCCTAGCACATGTTAATGTAGTCCCGTTTCAAACAGTACTATATTAATGCGTTCTAGGGAACTTTTAGTGCATTCTAGCAGGGTCAACATGGGCCAGTCAATGTGTGACATGCAAGTGCAGACTAAAATTTTCACCCCTCTGGTGCAAACTAAAGCACCATGTAGACAAGCCCTAAGTGGTATATAACCTGATTTCATGTCTGTAATGAATGAATCAACTATCCTAAACCCAACAGCCTTTTACCCTACAATAACTTTTACTAAAAACTGGTTGATTCTGTTCTTAAAGAAACACTACTTGGCCGCAATACTCCAGTGTACTGCGGCAGCTTTGCATTGCTCTTGCAGCACAGAGAAGCCCTAAAGCTGATATACCCAGACACAGGATTCTTTGGTAACACAGAGGAATCTTCAAGTGGAATGAAGCTAACATAGCAGAGCTCCTATGCTACCTCCTTCCCTGCTTGCTGACATAAGGGGTATGGCTGCGATATCCTTGCACCCAGCTGATCGCAGGAGGGCCCTAGCAGCCGGCACAGTTTAAAACAGCCTTTAAGCTTCTCTAATTAATGATGAGCACTGGCTGTTTCCCTCCCCTCTGCATTCCCAGAGGTGGATCAATGTTGTTGTAATGCAGGTGGTACTGGCCATGCTCCCTTCTCCAGCTTCCCGCCAGATAATTTAATTATAAAGCTGTGTAAAAACTGTTAGAACTTGATAGTAACAATTAACTGAATACCAACCAGTGACCTAGGATAATGGGCCCACAAATGGTAGTCATAAAACATTAATTATTGTCCCTTGGCTACTGAAGACATAGCAAGAGGTGGGGGCAACTGCTGGAGATGCTGTTAGGCATCTTACTAGGCAAGAATTTCCCATTCTGCGGCCCACTATCTCCTACATTGAGATGTAGCAAAGTAGTGAGCAGTGAAAATAAGTAGGGAGGGATAAAGAAACAGATTGTTTACTTTCAAAGGGAGAGGTCTTCCAGGTAGTACATCCAGTCCTAGATATTTGGCTAGTTTTACAACAACTTATATAAAAAGCACTTGTATGAAATTTTAGTTTATAATGACTTCACAACTCCAAAATGAATTGAAATAGAACAGTTAAAGGAAATGGTCAGGAATAAAGCAAACCACCTCTAGCTGCTGTTATACAGTATATAGAAGCAAAATATATAGAGCAGTATATAAAGACAAAAATTCTAATGGCAAACTGGAGAAGGGGTCATGGACAGTTCAGGCTGTGCTGCAATGTGGCACCACCTCCAGAACTGCAGAGAGAACAGCTCAGCCATCTCAGAAATAAAATAAACTTCAATAACTCACTTAATGGATAAGAGAGAGACATGTATACCCAGTTGAGTACATTTATTAAAATATCCCTGCAGTTAAAAGACTGTCAAGCAATTCAGTTCATAGCTTGTAAAAATAATTATTTTGGTTCTTTTAGAAGACGCAGTTTTTGTCATCATTTCCATACTTGCTTTCAAAATGTCAAAACTATTAAAAATTCAGTGGTGACTGAAACTGGCTGCACATTATATTACCTTGCAGGTAGGATACAGTAAGCCAACAAAATATATAGCCATGCAGGAAGCCTTCTGTGATAAAAACTGACTCGGTTCAGGAATTACAATGCTAATGTACAAGGTCTACATGACAGGACAAATGATGATTAATTCAAACTGAGTATGGACTATGAAATGTATTTATGCAAAGTGATGAGAGAATAAGATGGAGACCTCCATTTGAGAAGTGCCTAGTCTAGGGTATGTCTACACTATGGCAACTATACCCACATATCTACAGTCCCATAGCTATGCTGGCATAACCTCATAGTGCAGATGGGGGTTTTTCCATTAGTGTAAGATCATCATCTCCCTGAACAACAGTAGCTAGGTCAATGGAAGGATTCTTCCTTCAACTTAGCTGTGTCTACACTGGGGGTTAAGTCAACAGTGATGGCACTCAGGAATGTGGATATTTTCACACCCCTGACTGATGTAGTTGTAGTCAACCTAAATTTTAAGTGTAGATAAGGCTGTAGTTGAGAAACCCCCAGTCCTGCAACTAACTCAATGTAGGTACAAGCAATGTGACCAGTTAGGTATTGCAGCCATAAGTGCATTCGGACAGAATTTCAGTAATGTCAATAATACATTTAATCAGAGGTAGAAATAGAAACATGGTTTCCAATATGTAGATATAATTAGTTTATTTAAGATTTTATGCCATACGCTTACAACAGCAAAATAAAAGCATACTGTTCACAGTTTGAGTTAGGATCTAGCAACGTTAGACCTTCTATATTATAAAGAAAAGAGTCAAAGGAAGAGTCCTCACCTGTAACTATGCCATAGTTAGGAGGTTCAATAATGGCTCCATAGAACTGAATGATGTTTTTGTGACTGAGCACACTGAGTATTTCTGCCTGTTCAAAAACCAAAAGAAAAAGTTTGACAGTTAATAATAAAATGTATTTACTGCAATAATATACATTAAACTCTATGCACAAACCACACATCATACATGAATCAAAAAAATAATGTCCACTTGGGGTATTCTCCTTAGAAAACCTACCTGTTTCAAAACACTGAGAGAATTTAGAAAATGCAGAGTTCTCAGCACTTCTGAAAATCAGGCCACTTTTTAAAGTGCCTAAATAAGGATTTCAGAGACTAGCTTTTTTTAAAATCTTGGTCAAAAAAGATGGGGGGGGGGGGCAGGGCTTGGTTTTTGTTTTATAATGGTGTGTTTAATATTTGGGCCTCTCAATATTTGCAGCTCTATAGTATATTCCAATAAAAAAATACTACTACTACTACTACTACTACTGTTTCTTTTAAAAAATAGTCAGTGATTTAAAAAAAAAAGTTATTGTTTTACACACACACAAGAAATGGAGGGTTATAGAAGGCAAACACAGCCATATACTATTATATATTATCCCTCACAAAAATGCCTTCCTTGAAATATTGCATTAACCTCTGAGCTTCTACTAGCTAGATCAGCCTCAAGCACTGGAAGGAAACAAAGTCATGGTCAGTAAAGCAGTCATCCCCACTGAGTACAAATACATAAAAAAAATATAAGGGATGTGGGCTAGCTTTATTACAGCAGCTACAACCATCCTAACAAATATAAAGCCACTGGCAAAACAAACCTAATTTGTCTCTAGATTTTGTACTGAGTGCCATGGAATGAATATACACGTGCATAAATGTTTAGCCATATGAGTCTGTATCCTTGACTCTCTTCAAGGGTTCTACCTGGGGGAGTCAGGCTCTTGAGGCAGGAAGAATGTACTCAACTGGGTATACATGTCTCTCTCTTTTATTGGTCCAATAAAAAGATTACCTCATCTACCTTGTCTCTCTACAATGAAGAAAGGCAGCTTGTCAACCCTCCAAAACTATGCAAGGCCTGAATCTAAAAAAGTCCAAGTGATTCTATATGAACATTACCATTACCAATCATCACCACTTATTATTCCAGCTGGCTGTGTGGTGGGGAGAAGGGAGCTGGAGAGGTAGCACTGGAGTATACATAGAGAATACATCTTTACCCTACCCTCTATCTGAGTATGCTGCTTCAGATCAAATTTGGAAATAAATACTGATTCTCGTTAGACCCATCAGGCCAACCAGCAGCCAACCAACTTTGCTGTTAATAAATCAGTTAAATTGCACAGCATGAGGCACCTTCACTCTATGCAAAATTGCAGGATTAGAAATGTTTAGCTACTCCAGCAATCTGATTAGCAGAACATCCCTAAGTGTTTTCTAATATTTATTAATGTATTGTGCAATAGAGTTTGATTATTTACATTCCTGTAAATAAATGTTTGCTGCGCTTATAATGGAAATCTTCAGAATCATTTAGAACAATTTAAAGCAGACTTGACAATGATTTAGTCCCAAAGTCTTAAGGGCTTTGAACTCCAACAAATTCCTGGGAGAGTTTAAATCTTAGCTGTTCCCATGATGTTCTCTACACTGTAAGAATGGCCAACTGGGATAACAGTGTTAATGTTTCATTTAAAACTATTCTATTTACTGATTACCAAGACTAAATTAAACACAAAATGCTGATAAAGGTTTAGGGTTAAAAGTATTATTTGTTGAGTGCTGAAAGAATGGCTGGACCTTAAACAGAGAAAACACATTCCCAAGGACAAAATATTAAGGAGCTTAATATCTAAAATTACCACACAAACACAAAGTACTAGGGGAGACTAAAAGATGGATCATAAAATTGTGTAGAGTTCGGGGCAGTCACTGGTTTGCTTTAAATGTATCAGTTCTTTGTTTAATGACATATCGGATCAAAACAAACCTGGTAATATTTAAATAAAAAAGTGTACAAAAAAAGTTAACAAAAATAGCCTCACCTCTGTAGTCAATGCTAGAGCTCCCACAGATTTCAATGGAAGCAGAAACTGGCCCTTACTGGCTATTATTTTAATAACATTCTTTCTAAAGCTAAACTGAATATGATGCTTAATAAACTATTTATATTTCCTGCTCATTCTCAAATGTGCATAAGTTAGTTCTCTTAAGACTACAGTCATGCTATATTTCAAGTCTTAGAATTTACATTCTATTACTTATCATGAGGTTCCCCCTTCCCCATCCCTCTACAATATGCAGTAAATGGAGGGATTTTTTAAAATCGTCTGGAATTAAAAAACTCTTTAAAATAACCACAACAATGATAGGTAGTGATCAAACAGTTTAGCAGCTAACATGAAAATCAAAAGCCGAATATAAACCCCACTGGTTTTTTAGACCCTGCCAGGAAACCATTTGTGCATTTTCTCATAAAGTTTTATAAGGAAGGGGTCAGTAGTTTTCAATGCCCCGGAGACCCCAAGGAGAACCTGAAAAGCTGTTAGTCAGCAGAAGCCAATTATTGTCCACTTAAGGACACGTTTGTTAAACCCATTAAGCCTTCTTTCACATTAGCAAAGGAGGATGAAAAACACATGATGCACAGAGTAGTCAAAAGACTTTGAGATGTAAGGAACATTCAATGAGAACTTTTAAACAGTAAATAAGCAGTTATATTCTGCTCTGATGAGGACTGTGCTCTCTCCAATACACATCTCGTGGTTGACTTCAAATTGCATATAAATTATGAAAGCCCTGCTTGCATATTGACTTAAAGCTGGAGGGGGAGGAAGTTGACTTGGTTTATATTCCATTTAGGGAATTACCTGTCCCAATTTAACTTTCCACAGCCCATCTGAAAGAAGTAAAAATTTTAAAACAAAGAAATTATTTAGTTTCTAGTATACAAGATTCACATATTCAGTATTATGCTAGCACTGATTCACCAGCCACACAAAGAAAATAAAAGTTAAATTGCACTATTGAAGTCACATTGTTAGTACTTTTGTTTTAAAAAAAAAAATCTTACTCTCTTGGGTACTTATACAAAGACATACAAAAAACATCATTTAAAAAGTTAAGGTTGGAAGCATGTTTCAGTGGTGTCCAGCTCACACCCAAAACCAGTATCAGGTTGTTGTTTTTTTATTGAAATTCGACACCTTTTTAAAAATCCCCAATGGCTACAATGTGTAAAAATGGAAAATGATGGGATCCAGCCCAGTTCCCACTTCTGTGTAATGGAAGATTATATATTATTTTCCTGCTTGTTTTATACACACTACCCCCATCCACTTTTTTTTCTTTTGTAATAAAAATATGTTGGTGGTTACTTTATTTTATATATTGCATATTAATTGTTTAGTAAAAGTCTAAAAAAGAAATATAGCCCCAAAGTATCTCAGTTCTGTAATTTAGTGTAATGTGTTGCTGGAGTAGAAAAAGTGTTATAAAATGTGGTCATTATCTGTTGTTGTAGGTTTGTGCAACTGTATGTAGATCTTGGAAGTTTATATATTTAACTTGTATTAACTGTATTTTGTAGCAACATGTAGATTTTTTGTAGTATTAAATGTTTAATATGAAAGAATATTGGAAATGGATCCCTTGAATAGGAAACAGGCTTTTATAATATTCTATAATTTGTTATTTTTACCTTTGCATATAATTCTGCCGTTTTCAAGGCAACTTTAAAGCTATTGGATTATAAACAGAATCCACTGATTTTTAGAATCTGGAGGACTTCCCTGTCAGAACACCACAATTTTAAAAGACAGTTCAGCTAAAAAAAATTAGAGAAGAGAGAGACTGACACAACAGAAGTTCCTGGGAGATTTTTTCCTAAAGATACTATGATATAATCAATAAGAGATAATACACAGCTAACTTGGGCCTTAATCTTGCAACTGGCACCACAATGGGAGATCCAAGAAACCATGCAGAGTCCCAATCAATTCCCAGCATTGCACACATTACATGCAAAGGTCAAAATAAACTTGGGAGAATCAACTGCAGAATCAGGGCCTTTGTCTTCATTATATTGTGGGCAACAATCTCCTGCAATGAGGGAAGAAAAGATTGCTGACAAAACCTACAGAATCTAGGATAACTCTCAGTAAGGGCACTTTATGCATAAAATTATCACTACAACAGGCTCAAAAAAGTTTGAAAACTACTTTTTCAGATACAAATACACTGCCATCTGTTAAAACATGGCACTGACATTAAGGATAAACACCTCCTTTCCCATGGATTTCAATAAGAAACCCACTGAAGCCCAGACAAATCACATAGGAGCATTACATTATTCAGTATACAGCTGGAACCATATCTAAATTTTATACTAGCACTCATGACAGACTGAAATCTGCCGGGAACATTTGGTTTTTGTTATGGTTACTGATTTTCTGTTTGTTTACATCAGCAAAATCATTTAAAAGAGAAAGATACCGTATAGTTGTAAGGAAACAGATGTAAGATTTCAGAAATTAGTCACGTTCTGTGAACTGTATTTGAAAATACAAACTTTAGTATCTGGGATCAGTTAAAAATGAAAACTGTCAAAACGCACAGCAACACAGGATAACTGTGGGACGGGTAAAATAGTTCTCTAAGCATCAGTTTGAAATACCCAGACTCCTAGAAAACAGTATCTTTACCCAACAGGGTCACTCTGGTTTGCTGTTAACTAAACATGCTGATAAGCATGTTAACCCAGATCTCGAATTCTCCAGAAGAACAGAGAAATAGTGAAATGCTAAAAATTTCTGCCCATTCTCCAAAAGCAGGTGAAATGGCTACTGACCTGCTCAGGATACTGCTGTACTTGAGCAAAAGCAAGAATGTCAGAGGAGATCATTTTAGAGATCAAAGTCACTACAAATCTTATGTGAACAACTTTGCTAGGGACAACAGCACAAATACAACAAGCAGAACACATCTCCTCCCTAGAGGACTCTCTTCAAGCATCCCAGCACTTGGAAAAGACAATCATTTAAATCCAGGCTGAAAAAAAGAAAAAGCGGAGACCTGGGGGTTCAGACTCAATGCAACAACCTAATGATCATCAGCATCCTGGAGGAGATGGGCATTTCCAGAGGCTGCTGCTAGACTTATTATGTTAAAGATAACAGTGTTGGATACTTCACACTTTTTTAGAAGTTTTATATCCTGTTTCAATTAAGATAAAAATGTCTGAACAACTGAAGAGTTCCGAATCTGTTAGAGAAGCAGAGAACTTTCTTGGAGATATTCAACTAGACTCTTCACTGAACAATTAGCATAGATTCTCCAACAGAGGTAATGAAGAATGGACTGTGCTCCACTTTTCCAATGAAGTTATCTTTCAGCTAAGTATTTTCTCAAACTCAGTCACGAAAACTGTAATTTTCCCTAGGGAAAAATTGCCAAGCTGGCCATCTGGAACATAAGAATCCAGCCTACTACATCATTCTGCCCTACACAGAGCTTTTTTCCAACCATAGAGGGCAATCTGCAATCCTATCCCCTTCCAGACAAAAGTGGATAGCTAGAGCGACAGCCCTATCCATATCTGCATGGCTGAAGGCTTGTTGTGGGAAGTGCTCTAGGCTAGGTCTCAACAGCTGGAATCCTCTACAAAGGACTTGAAAAGTCCTATACAAATGACAGCAAGAACTCAAAATTATTTGGTCTTTATCTCATTTTCAGAACAGTTAATATATTGGCTTGTTTAAGGTTGAAAATATTAATTTTATGTAGAAACATGGCTGATAAATAATAAACCTACTGGGTAGAGATGTTCAAAAAATGACAGAAATTTTTTAAAATGTTGAAATTGTTTCCACTTTTTCATAATTTTAAATGGAAATTGTATCAACTTTTCTATAATGATTTTGAAAATTATTTCAATTAATAATGATTTAAAAGTTTCCATTAAAATATTGATGAGCATCAGGAAATTTCATAACGTGAAAATTGATAATTTTTCATGAAATCAAGCTTTCAAAAAAGAAAGGAAAGAAAACACCATTTTTTGGATGAAGAACCTTTGCACACAAAAATTGACCAGCTCTGCTCTGCATTGTGTGTTTGACATCTGGTTTTCCTCTAATCTTCCTACTTCTGTGCTGAATTCTCTATACAGAATCCCTCTCAGCTTCTAGACCTCTCTTTCTATCTATCTGCTTTCTGACAACAGAGACATATTAATGATTATTTGGAAATGTGATTTAATGTTTCACTGGTTATCTTAAAATTCCTTAAAATAAAAAGGTTTACTTTTTAAAAATTCTGTTGATTAAAAGAAACCCCCAAACTCTAAATCAAAACAAGAATCCAAGATAGCCGCCACAAATGAAAGTGTATAATACAGCAGTAGCTTCATGTCCGCTAGGAAATGGAAACTTAGAAATGCCCACATTAACATGTTGTTAATTCAGGGACTGATCCTGGCCCCAGTGAAGTTAATGGCAAAGTACTAATTGTCTTTAACAATAGTAGACTGTTAAGAAGCAGTGGACATACATGACCCTCATCACCACCACCACCACACCTCCTCAAAATGGTTTAAAAGACATGTGTGAATGATGGGTGGAAAAAACAGCTGGATATTGAAATATTTACTGTAGTTGTGTATGTGAAAAACTGTACAGTTCAAAACCACAAAAAAGAAAAGGAGTACTTGTGGCACTTTAGAGACTAACAAATTTATTTGAGCATAAGCTTTCGTGAGCTGTCATGAGCTCAAATAAATTTGTTAGTCTCTAAGGTGCCACAAGTACTCCTTTTCTTTTTTGCGAATACAGACTAACACGGCTGCTACTCTGAAACCTATTATTTTTCAAAACCACAGTATGTTTTGGGATGAATACATTAAGAATCTAGAAACATCATTATAACCATATGAAACCTTGTTTACTTCTATTTCTGTATTTTCTATTACTGTACTGCCAATTCCACTGAGCTGCATCCCACCAAAACAACACTTTCAACTTTTATTAGGTGGAAAAAGAAATACAAACAAATGTCAGACACAAATATGAAATGGGAACCATGCACACATCTAATAGGAAATTAGAAGAAGTTATATACACTATAAAAAATGACATGCAAGAACCGTGAGGAAATCATAGCTCTTTGCATTTTGAGCTTAAAAATAGCATTTTTCCCACCAGTCCCCAACTTCTTTTTGTACCATCTTTATAGATGATCTTTGTATACATTTGAAAGATGAAGAAAGAAAGGAGGCTGGAACTTTGTATTACACTAGCACTTAGAAACCTCCAAATCAGTGACCCATTGTGCTAGACACAGTACAGACAAAAACACACATATCAGATAGGATACAGGAACAGGCTGCTGCTCATGGAAATCACATTCTGAATCGGACTGCTGTATAAAGTATTTTGAAGTCTAGGCGGTTAATAACTCTGTTCTGGTACAGTCAGATATTTCTCAGGAGAAGAAGTTCTCCACCTACTTACATTGTGGATAAGAAAATTCTAATTAAAATCAAAACAACAGTTTTGTATTAAGGGGTGGGACAAATGCAACATCTTCTCTGTTTAGGTTTTGCCCTGGATTGCTCACTGAGGTTCTGGAGGTGCTTTGATCTGGAAATCACGTCCTTATTGGCTGACAAAATTTTGTGGCGGACCACAAGGTTCAGTATTTGTGGAGGTAGCTGACATCTCTCTCTCTGAGGTGGCAAACTGCCAGGATCTCTCAGACAAGATTGTCAGGTGCCTCCTAAAGAAGTCATCTCAGCAGACAGTCTCTAATGTCCCCTTTTTGAGGGAAGCTTATTGATAAGTTGTGACAATACAAATCTGACAGTACCGTTACTGCTTATAATTCGTTGATTAATTTCAGTCTGATTTCTGCCATATACAGGCCAAAGAGACAGCTTTGATCATTTTGGTCAAAGACCTCAATTTGACAATGGACTAAAGTCAAAGGCCTGATGCTGGGCCCTACTCCAGCTGCTCTGATGGCACAATCAAATTAAGTTTTAGCGACTATAGCTGGTTGAAAAATGGGATCATTTTTCATAAAAACAAATTACCATTTATTTTGCCAAAATGTGAAATTTTTAATTAAATTGAAATTGAAAAATTCAGCGAGCACAATTAGGTACCTAACTTTAGTTACCCACAAGTACAAATTTTGGTCTTGATGTTAGTTTAGATTCTGCATTGTTATAAAATTTGCATTTTATCACTACTCGCCATCAAAAAATTCATCATTTTTGACAGGCAATTTTGAGGCACACAGATCTTATGGTTATAAAAGCCTCCTCCTTCTCCTCCCTCCATTCACAAAGTGATTGTTTTAGTTAAGAAAAATGTACCTTTATTATGTACGTGTACCAAAAAAATTTAAGATTGGTAGCAGTTGTCTGAAAAGATTCTTTTTTGTTCAACGGTCTTATTGAATTCAGATTTTTGATAGTTTGGAGGAAATGGCATAGCTAGAATTATACTGAAGTTGTAGAGTTCAGAGACTAATTCTTCAGAATGCACATTTTAACAAAACAGTGTTCTTAAAAAAAAACATATCACCATTCTTCCTTTTTTATTGCAGACAGGGCTGGATTTTAACTATAAAACAATGTATAAATACAATCAAGGTGAAAAATCCTCACCTGATGGCTCAGAATCAAAAGACCCCACCATCCTTTCTCAATTTTTCCATTGCCACATCTTAAAAAAATGTGTTGCTACAGAACCCGAAGAGTGAAAGATTTAAAAATGTGGGACCGAAATTCACCCATCAAAATCAGGATTGTGGTCTAAACTTAACCAGCTGTCAAACCTAGCAATATGAATGTAAGCACACTTCTGCCTAATAAAATTTGAATCAAACACTTTGCATCTGATTCTCCATGTGAGCTTTTATGCAAACTTCTAAAGTGCAAGGAATCCTGGGGTGGAAGAGCTATTCTGAGAGCTTTCATATAGTTCATGTAATTAGGGAAACCACTTCCTTTGATTGTAAGTGTTCAAAACAGCTGAATTTCTTCTATCAAAGGAACTCTGATTTGGGTCATCTCTTTTACTTTCTCTTTTATGTTTCTCAAGATGAGAGGTCAGACTGTAGAGCACATTATTTAGAAAAAAAAGATTCCACTTTTTGTTTTAGGGATTGAACTTGGACTATTCAAAAGGTTGTCATTTGGGAATCTATCTTTCTTACCCTCCCTCTGTTTCCTTCTTTTTTGCTAAGGCTTTTCAGTGGCTCTAGTGAACATCGTCCAAAATGCCAATTTAAGAAGAGAAAACTAGAATATGATAAAGAAAAAGGATTGTAGTTTTTCTTTGTACTGTTTTGGCTGAATATGTAATTATAAGGAGCTGTATCTACAAGATCTTGGTCTTTATCATATTCTCTTCTTTTATCGTTCTAAACACTGACCAAGCAAAAAAAGAAAAATGTCTACATTTTTTAAAAGGCAAAGAAAGCTGCTAGCCTGATCTTTGAAGATGTCTATGGGCTTCTTTCTTTCCCAAAAAGTGAACTCAGGTCATTATTCGAAGGCAAAAGAACATGCTGCTTGAGCTAACAACCAACACCAATGCTATTACAGTATCAAATGTCACTTAAGTCTGATCTACCTAACTACAAAGTTAGGTCGACATTAAGTGCCAGGTTCCTTGCAACAGTGACTGCTCTGGTCACAATTTTAAACTCCACTGCCCAAGGCTCAGGAAAACCAGAAGACTCTTCCCACAGACATTCCTTTAAAATCCCCTAAATGCTTCTGAAATGCCCTTTCCTGATTGTGCAATTTGTCAGATCAGGAAGCATTGGATCTCCTGGGCCTGTGGAGAGAAGAGGCTGTGCAAGCACAGCTACAGACCAGCCACAGAAACGTGGACAACTGCAAGCAAATTGTATGGGGGATGCAGGCAAAGGGGTGCGATAGGGATCAACAGCAGAGCCACTGGAAAGTGAAGGAACTTCACCAGGGATACCTCCAGGCTAGAGACCACAACAATAGATCTGCGCCTGAGCTGCACACCTGCTGCTTTTAAAACGAACTGCATGGCACACTTGGCAGACGCCCCACCAGAACTCCACAGACCACCATGGATACCTTAGAGACAGATACTCTGCTGTGAACAGCGAGGAGGAAGAAGAGGAGTGGGGAGATGTGTCAAGGAACTCCAGCAATGCTATGAGTCAGGACCGGTTTGAGACTATCGGAGTCTAGCCAGTCCCACCAGGAAAGTGTGGATGAGCTTAAAGAAAGAGAAGGGACCGGGGATACATGTGGGAAGCATTTTTCCTTAAAATGATTCAATTTAAAGATGCCCACGCACCCCATCTATCCCCAAATGAACAAGACAGGGCTCGTATGCTGCTAATCTCTTTACTGCAGTGGTACCAGATGAACTCATTACAGAGTGGCGAGGGAAAGTGTTCTACAGCAGCAGAAGAAATAATGCAGCCATCACTAGAATCCTTCGGAAGGGGATTGAAGAGAACCAGCATGAAAGTTGCACTGAGATTTCTCAAGAGGATAAAAGGAACATCCTTATTCATATAAACAAAGTGCTCCCCATATATCCCTACCCTGCCTAACCCCACAGGGAACGAAAAACAGATGCTAACTCTGACTCCATTAGTTGTACTGCTGCCTCTTTTCCTATGAATAAAACAAAGAAGAGTGGATACCTTTGTCTTGTTAATTTGGGGATGGGATGGGGGCCATGTTGAAATTTGACCATTGTAAAGAAAAGCACATGCCACATTTATCTACAGTCCCTTCCCCTTCTCCATGCTCGTTCAACTGCAAATACATAAGAATCATGCGTTCTGTATTTGCCATGTTCATGAAAATAGTAGAGAGCTCTGTGGTATACAGGCTTCTGTCAGAGATAGAGACCAAAGAGTGTGGTGCAGGTTTGTGGGATTTTAAAAAAAAAAGCATGAAAATTATGCAATATGGATGGCATTATAGGATGGAGAAAATTTCATGCTGAGAATCTGACTCTAGCTCCCAGAGAACCCTGGACAAGTCATTACTGTTCCACAACACTTTGCAAACATGTCCCAAAAGCCATTGCACCAGATGGCGGCACATCACACACTGGGATCGCTACCCGCAGTGCACTGCACTTTACATTGACACAAGAACGCCTGGTAAGCGTGCACTGCACCAACACAAGCAGCCATTTATACACACCTGAGCAACATACCGACATATGCAACATATGTTTGCCAATGTAATTTGCATCAACCGAAGTTTGTAGTGTAGACATGGCGTTATTCTGAAAGAATTTCTCCAAGCGTGCACCCTATTAGGGCTCTTGCTGATTACTAATCTCAGGAAAGTCTCGGGAAAAAGCAATGAACCTGCTCTATTTCTATAATATTTCCATAGAGTAAGGCAAAAAAAAAAAAAAGGCAGCACAAGATTTCATTGTGTGATTTAGAAAATTATTACATAACATTGGTGTGTTTACTTACTCATGGAAGGACTAATTCATATTATGGTTCCCAGTTAGTGAAAAAAACAGAATTCTACACACAGATTTAATTTGTAAAAAGCGGTTTTGAGACCCTTATAAATGGAAGGTATATTACCTAGGGCATATCATCAATGTCCAAATGGATCAAGTTATAGCCAAGAAAAGAAAGAATGAGTTAGCTGTTCTAGGGAAAAGACCATGCTAATAATTTTGGTATCAATACCTATATAGATAGAGAAGGGGAAACCAGAAGTAGAAGCCAGTGGAAATCTGGACACAATACTTGACGCCAGGGCTTTTTACAAATTGCTGTACAGGATACTACCAACAGAACATAGAACAGGTAGCATGACTAAACGGTTTAGATTTTTACCTATCTGTCACTGAGCATTTATACCATAGTTGTCACTTTAGTATACAAATGCCTTACAAAGAGATCATTATAAACAGAGCACATAGCAGCTTAATTGGTCTAGGTGATTAAAAGGGACACAGTCCATATAAAACAAACAGAAAAATCATTTTTGTCTGATATGGTGTCAGGGTGGAATGATTTAAATCAAAGCAATTTAAATCACCGATTTTAATCAAGATTGAAATCAGCAAGCAGGAAACTGATTTAAATCATCAATTTTAATCATGTTTTGCAGTTGCACTTTTTAGTTATGTTCACAAAGAAAGATTGAGTCTCATTGGTTGATAACCAATAAAACATGTTGATTTGCAACTAAATATAGACTTTATGCTAAATTTGGTGCTTTTTTCCTAACCAGGAAGATACACTACATCTATACATATTTATTTAAGCAATTATATAGCTTAACTTACTTCATTTTTCCATTTTTATGATGTTAGAAAATGGTGAAGATGCATTTCTTATTTAACAGATGATTAATTTTTTCTTGTGATTTTTGGCAAGCTCTATTTGGTTGGAAATGCAAATTAAATTAAAAATGCATAAATTGAATTTTAATGTTTTTGTTGTATTTAATTAAATGCAACTACCTTAAGTGTGCTGGATACATAATAAAAAAAATCAAGAAGTTTATTAAACCATGTTTTGCATTTAAAACTAATTGATCTATTAAATAGGGGACATATCTGTAGTTAGTGAGTTGAGCTGATTATTTCTGTGTCCTTCAACATTTTGGAACTAGTAGATCCCATCCTCTCACATCTAGATTTTATGCACAGATTTCAAGAGGAAAACAAGTGTTCCTGCTTTTTCAACTCCCAGTGGGTTTCTGAACTTGGAATGAACTAGCCATTGACCTGAACAAACTGAAACAAAGAAAATACTCTCTCTGCACCTGCAGAAGAGGCTATTGCTGTGAAAAGATGGTTAATCACTTCAGCAAACGCTGGTTCCAGGTGCTTAGCCAAAGACTTCCAGCACTTCAGGGTGTCTTTGTTGTTTTTTGAAACGTAGCAGCAAACATGTACTGTTTAATATTATTTTTGGTATTTTAAACTATTTTAATAGATTATTTTAAGTTGAGGCCTTAACATAGGTTCACAATTTCAAATTTAATTTGAAATGTTTTATTTATTAATTTTTTTAATAAGTAAACCTGTTGTGACAGGGTGTTGGCTAGAAACCCTGAGCCAGACCTCTGTCATGCCAGCACCAATCAGAAAAGAGGAATTGGAGCGGGCTGAGTAAGCCCAGGCCTAAGTGGCAAACGGGGAACAGCTGCCAGTCTCATTAACCAGGGGCTACATGAAGGCTGGCAGGAAGAAAGCTAGGAGCTCGGGAGTTAAAGGCCACTCTCCCCTGCTGGCTGCAAGCCTGACACTATCTGAAGTTACAAGGTGGTGGAAGAGGACAGGTGATTGCACCAAAGCAGAAGTTTCTGGCTGGTTTATGGGTGAAGAAGTGGCAGAAGATAAAGGGGCCTATCTGTACCCTGTTACACCTGATTTTTATTTACATTTTAAAAAAATCTGATTTAAATACAAAATCTAATTTGATTTTTTTAATCATTTATTTTTTATTCACCCTGTACAGTCTTAACTACTATTGTCTCAAATAATATCTAAGATAACTAGAGCTGAAAGTGACTAGAGAAAAATATTTTCTACCTTTTCAAGTTGACTTTGGGTATAATCATTTAGTGTGTTTCCCTACAGCTAATTTCTTTTGTTTGTGCAGGACTTTCTCAGGGCGACAGGGAAGAGAAAAAAATAGATCCGCACTAGGAGAAGATGCTTGCAAAAAACACATTGTCGCACGAAGATTTTAGTAGGTGTAGTCTCCAACACTACTTTTAAACTAATTTTTTTAATGACTGATTTTCACATCAACAGCATCTCTACTAAGCAGGACTGGAGAAATACACTTACCTGTGGTGACTGTCTTCACTGGGTGAGTGACAACAACTTGTGTAGAATCTAAGCTTTCATTTTAAAGATTTGTTCCTAGCCTGTATGCTTGCAAAGTTAACTTTCCAAATGTTAACTGAATGCAAATCAATTCAACACTCTCTTTCTAAGTCTGCTAACAGCTTAATTGCCTCTGTTGCTGATACTACTCATAGCTTTTGTTTTCACTGCTGCTACTGGGAACCCCAATTTTTAAAAAATAGAATGCTATAAGCTGGTATATAAACATAACATTTTAGCTCTGCCTGGCTCTCACCAAACTATACTAACATAGTGATGGGTTGTGAGGTTTTTTTGTGATTAAACTTAATTTTTCATTCTAAAAAAATCAGATTTTTTTTCTCCCATAAGGAAAGCTCTAAGAGTTCAATCATGCTGGCCTTGGGTGGATGGATGTGGAAGGAAAAGAAAAGAAGGTGCAAAGCCTTCTGTCTTCCCCCTTTCATTCCAATGCAGGCAGCAAGCACATAACCTACGTTAGCATTGTCATGGGCACTAGGCCTTCTACATGTGCTGGGGTGGGCACATGACCCAGTGCCCACCTCTCTACATCAGCTAGCAAGGCTGACAGGCAATGGGTGATGTAATCAGAAAGAGCACGCAGAAAATGGCTACCCAAAAGTACATTTAAAAAAAAATAGTTAAACTTCAATGTGAATGTTTTCTTTAAATAGCAAATTATACAATTAGTTTATAAATTAGCAGTGCAGTGGGTGAGCACATGATGATGATGATGATACTAACTAAAAAGAAAAGGAGTACTTGTGGCACTTAGACTAAAATTTATTTGAGCGTAAGCTTTCATGAGCTACAGCTCACTTCATTGGATGCATGCTGTAGCTCACGAAAGCTTATGCTCAAATTTGTTAGTCTCTAAGGTGCCACAAGTACTCCTTTTCTTTTTGTGAATACAGACTAACACAGCTGCTACTCTGAAACCTATGATAATAACTGGTATTCTTAAAGAGATGAACAGTAACAGGTGGAATGCAGACACTAAGAAAAGGTAAGCCGCTTTGAGATTGTTTGAGCACATGCAGAAGAACAGCAGCAATTTTCTGGTTTGGTGATTTGCTTCATTGGCACCATCACAGCAGTGCATTGATGGAAACCCTGTCTTCTCTTAGTGTATTTAAATGCAAGCATTAAGCAAATAGCTGCTTTCACCATTTTTCTTCAGTGCTCAGCTAAAATAAACACGTGCTGAATATTTCTTTATAAATTGTTTATACAGCCCTCAGTTTACACATAAGCCTTTCTTCATGAGCACCTTAACAAATGGCAGTAGGTAAACTAAAAGTAGGTAAATAAAGAATCTTTGAGTTTTGATTGCGACCTTCACACTTAAAGTAAAATTTATTTTGATTAGGGCTGTCGATTAATCAAAGTTAACTCATGCGATTAACTCAAAAAAATTAATCGCGATTAATTGCTGTTTTAATCGCACTGTTAAAAGAATACCAATTGAAATTTATTAAATATTTTGGACGTTTCTCTACATTTTCAAATATTGATTTCAATTACAACAGAATATAGTGTACAGTACTCTGTATATTTTTATTGCAAATATTTGCACTTAAAATGATAAAAGAAATAGTACTTTTCAATTCACCTCATACAAGTACCATAGTGCAATCTCTTTATCATCAAATTTGAACTTGAATGTAGGGGTTTTTGTTACATAACTGCACTCAAACAAAACAATGTGAAACTTTAGAGCTAACAAGTCCACTCAGTCCTACTTCTTGTTCAACCAATCGCTAAGACAAACAAGTTTGTTTACATTTACGGGACATAATGCTGCTCGCCTCTTATTTACCTCACCAAAAAGTGAGAACTGTCACATGCCACTTTTGTTGCTGGCACTGCAAGGTATTTATGTGCCAGATATGCTAAACATTTGTATGCCCCTTCATGATTTGGCCACCATTCCAGAGGACACGCTTCCATGCTGATGATACTCGTTTTAAAAAAAAAAAATGTGTAAATTAAATTTGACTGAACTCCTTGGGGGAGAATTGTATGTCTCCTGCTCTGTTTTTCACCCTCATTCTGCCATTTATTTCATGTTATAGCAGTCTCGGATGATGGCCCAGCACATGGTGTTCATTTTAAGAACCACTTTCACTACAGATTTAACAAAATGCAAAGAAGGTACCTGTGATGAGGTTGGGACTCACCACCTCAGCACCTCCTGCTGTTCACTCTGGGAATTAGCTCAGTTCATGCAGAGTGCCCTCTGCCAGTGCTGTCTCGTCCATGTCTCGCCCTAGATTGGCGTCTCAACCCGCATTGCTCCCAGCTTGCGGCGTCCTCTTCAGGACGCTGCCCTCCGGCAGTGCCCACTGCTCCGGTCTCACCCTCTTCCAGGGGTTTGGTTTTATCAGCAGTCCTTCTCTTCGCCCCAGCCACAATGGCCAACAACACCCCAAAGCCTAACCCCTTTTGGCAGGAGTCTGGTGCACTCTGTGATGGCCACTCCACACAGCCAGGTGGAAGTGCAGGGGGACGACCCAGGCCCGCCCTCTACTCTGGGTCCCGACCCACAGAGCCTTTGGCGGCAGCCTTCCAGCCTTTCCTCCTCCTCTCCCATTGTCTGTCTCTCTCCCTGGGCTGTTTCCCCTTCAGCCCCTTTGCACTGACTAGGCCCTTTTTCTCAGGGCCTGCAGCCCAGCAGGTATCGGGGGGGAAGTTCCCTTCTGCTCCCCACACCTGCCCAGCACCACGCTGTCCCTGGTGCTAGTCTCTTCACGCAGGAGATGGACCTTCACCCTCTGAAGGCCTGGGAGAGACTGCCTGCTCCCTTCCTGGGCAGCCTTTATATAGGGCCTAGGCTAGCCCTGATTGGCTAGCTGTAATACTGGCCCTAAATGTCTCTCTAACAGGCCCTCCCTGATTGGCTGCTGCCCTGCGCAGCCACTCTGGACTGTTGAAGCCCCATCTGGCATGGGGGTTGGGCACAGACCCACCACAATACCAATGTGAGATTTTTAAAGATAGCTTCAGCACTCGACCCAAGATTTAAAAATCTGAAGTGCCTTCCAAAATCTGATTGGAATGGGGTGTGGAGCATGCTTTTAGAGGTCTTAAAAGAACAACACTCCGATGTGAAAACTACAGAACCACTAAAAAAGAATCTACCTTCTGCTGGTAGCAACCGACTCAGATGAGGAAAATGAACATGTGTTGGTCTGCACTGCTTTGGATTGTTATCAAGAAGAACTCGTCATCAGCATGGACACATCCTCTGGAATGGTGGTTGAATCATGGAAAAAAATATGAATCTTTAGCACATCTGGCAAGTAAATATCTTGCAACGCTGGCTATAACTGTGCCATGCGAACGCCTGTTGTCACTTTCAGGTGACATTGTAAACAAGAAGCGGGCAGCATATCTCCTGCAAATGTAAAGAAACTTGTTTGTCTTAGCAATTGGCTGAACAAGAAGTAGGACTGAATGGACTTGTTACATTGTTTTGTTTTTGAGTGCAGGTTTTTTTTGTACATAATTCTACATTTGTAAATTCAACTTTAATGAGAGATTGCACTTCAGTACTGGGATTAAGTGAATTGACAAATACTATTTCTTGTATTTTTACAGTGCAAATATTCGTAATAAATATAAAGTGACCACTATACACTTTGTATTCTGTGTTGTAATTGAAATCAATATATTTGAAAACATCCAAACATATTTATATAAATAGTATTCTATTATTATGTAACAGTGAGATTAATCACATGATTAATTTTTAATAGTGTGATTAATTGATTTTTTTAATCGCTTGACAGCCCTAATTTTGATACATCTATCAGGTTGGCATGCAAATTCTTTGAGATTTTTGCTTTCAATAAAACTGTATGCACAGACTTCACCCAGCCACCTTGTGGGAATGCAGACAAAAAATAAGCTTAGAAACAGACAAAAAAGCAAAGAGAGAGCATTCCTAGCCTTACCACGTATTTTACTGGCCCTCCCAGAGGACAGAAACATTATTCAAAAGCCCATTATTATTAGTATTGTAGTAGTGTCAAGAGGCACAAACCAAAGACTGATGCATCACTGTGCTAGGCAATGGACCTACATATAATGAAAAGATGGTTTCTCCCCCAAAAAGCTTGTAAGGTAGGATCCAAATCCTGTGAACACTTGCACACATGTAAAGAACCATTCATAGGCATAAAGTCTGTGTGTAAGTATTTGCACAACTGGGACCTAAGTTGATTACATTAGACTCAGAGCTAGCATTTGCAATAGCCTCTTATTCATCACTATTTCTCCATTTGTCAGTACAGAAACTATGTAAAATGAGTGAAATTATCTGATCCTTACTCAACTCATGAAGTCAACAGGAGTTTTGATTAACACTTGCAGAGTTTTAGTTAAGCTGTTAATATACCTCCAACCCCATATTAGGGATCCCACAGAACAGAGAGTCAGTCCACTGCTGGAAGGAAAAGCTAATTTCTTATTGATGCTCCTATGCCTAGTATCCTATAGCGAGGATACTTTCAGTCTCTCCATTTTAACAGCCCATCATACAGCATGTTCCTAGTTTCAACAAGAAAAATAAATAATTTTCCATAACCAGGGCCTTTTGTGCTACTCTATGTTGTCATTAAACAAATGGTCTATAGTAGTGATACTCAAACCTTTGTGGTTCAAGAGCCAAATTAGCAATCAACATTACACAAAAGAGCCATAGTCAAGTGAATTTATCGTTTCATTTGCCATAGTACTGTAGATTCATGTTTAAACAGTATGACAGGGGAAATGTTTAGTTTAGTCGGTCAGTCATTTTGCTGCAAGAATTATAATTCTCACAGCAAAATGACTAACCAAGTATTATTATCTACTATTGGCTAATATAATAAAAGCATCCTGATTGGTTAATAATTATATCACACGGAGTTTTAATATCAAGTGCTGCAAAGAGCAGGAGAGACATTAGAGAGCCACTTGTGGCTTGTAAGCCTCAGTCTGAGTATCACTGGCCTATAGTCTAAATAGTTGCAGAGAGCACTCATAATGTGAGTGGAGTGTAAAATAATACAAGGATCTCTGCCTGAGTCTTCAAACTACCTGAGAGACGCATGAATTGCTCCTATTAATATCTCCTTAACAATGAAGTCTGAGGATACCTTAAAAGTCAACAATAACTAACAGCTAATCATTTCAGCAAAAGCCATGGGTCATTAAAAACCATGGCAGATATTAGAAGGGGACACAGCAGGGCAGCTATTTGGTGTCCAGGGTTGCCAACAGAGAGAGATGAGTATTGCAACTTTCCCTCCAAATTTAAAATCTGCACCTGCATAAAAGGAAAAGGGAGATGTATACTTTTCCCAATGCCAAAAGCTTCAACAGCCTGCGGGACACCAAAGACCAAAACCATCTCCCAAAAAGCCCCAATTGTCCTCCAGCTAGTTGTCAATCCCTTAGTTTTGTCATAGAATATCAGGGTTGGAAGGGACCTCAGGAGGTCATCTAGTCCAACCCCCTGCTCAAAGCAGGACCAATCCCAAATTTTTGCCCTAGATCCCTAAATGGCCCCCTCAAGGATTGAACTCACAACCCTGGGTTTAGCAGGCCAATGTTCAAACCACTGAGTTTTCCTATCATATCTTCTGTAATTCATTCACTAGCAATCCAAAAATTTGCTGCATACTGGAAATTTAAAATTGAGGCAGCATATATTAAATTTATTTTCAAAATAAAGAATAGACAGAATATCATACTGATTGTCCTGGACAAGGTGGGAAGTGGGAGGATAGGAAAGGGAGAGGATACGCAGGACCACATACAAATCTAGGATTCCGGCTGTATAATTTAGATTCACAATGCCACATGGAGCTTTGTGTATAACATATCACATGTAGTAGAAATACCTTAGGTAAGAGGCATGACATTAATATGTACCTCATCATGGACATTACTTTAGAAATTACCAATGTATGGCTATACCATATTCATAAATAGATCAGTCATACGATAAAATGCAGACAATGGGATTTTGTGCGGGAACTGTGATACATTTTCATGACAGTTTGGGGAGGCTGGCACAAGGGATTAGAACAGTGGATTTCAAACATTTTTTCTGGTGACCCAGCTGAAGAAAATTGTTGATGCCCACGACCCAACAGAGCTGGAGATGAGGGGTTTGGGGTGTAGGAGGGGCTTGGGGCTGGGGCAGAGGGTTAAGGTGTGGGGGTTAGGGCTATGGGGTGGGAATGAGGGGTTCAGGGTGTCAAAGGGGGCTCTGGGCTGGGGGTACAGCTGGGGATGAGGGGTTTGGGGTACGATGGGGCTCCAGGCTGGGGGTTGGGGCACATGCTTACCTCCAGCGGCTCCCAGTCAGTGGCGCAGTTGGGGTGCAGAGGCAGGCTTCCCGCCTGTCCTGGCACCGTGGACCACGCTGCATGCCAGAAGTGGCCAGCAGCCGGTCCGGCTCCTAGGTAGAAGCGTGCAAGCGGCTCCGCTTAGCTCTCACCCGCAGGCACCGAGCCCTCCAGCTCCTATTGGCTGGGAACCGGCCAATGGGAGTGTGGAGCCAGTGCTCGGGGCAGGGGCAGCGCACAGAGCCCCGTGGCCCCCCCCGCCTAGGAACCGGACCTGTTGCTGGCTGCTTCCTGCAGCGTGGTATCGGAACAGGTAGGAACTAGCCTGCTTTAGCTGGGCAGCACCTCCAGTGGGACTTTTAATGGTCCAGTTGGGAGTGCTGACCACAGTCACGGCAACCCAGTGCTTTCCATTCTGTGACCCAGTACTGGGTTGTGACCCACAGTTTGAAAACCACTGGATTAGAAGATATAGTTAAAAAAAACATATACATACACAATGAAAAAATAAAGCCTATTTTTTCCAGCAATCAGCCTATTCTGAGGAGGTCATACCATCTCTTCCAACAGTGTCTCTGCTAGATATCGATAGTGTTTTGGCATCATATTGGTTGTGACAACAATAACTCTGAAGACTTAAGTAGCACTTGTGCTCAGTGAATCATCCAAGACTATCTTCTGTCTACAGTCCCCAGAGAAAATAACAAACACAGAAATCCTACAGGATTTAAGCCCTCCATAAAAATCTCCTTGAGAAAAGAGTGGAAGACCAACTTCAGCAACAGGCACGGCCAAAGGTTCTTACTAGACATTTCCCCCCCCGGCCACAATTATTCGTTTTAGAACGTTTGAAGTGGACAGCGTAGTAGCCAGAGTTCCCTGCCCAACAAATGCCACCAGTCAGAGGCTGAGGTAGAACAAGAACAGACTAGAGCACCATTCTCCTCAGAGTCAGGTTAAGTGTCTTAAATTATTTCTTTTTCACAAAAGACAAATGAAACAGGAGGCAAGGATGATTGTAGACACTATTAGCGTAACTGAGCTGGTTACCGAGAAGATGGCCTTTTCCCCCCTCTTAAATGTAATAGAAGAATTAAAATGAAAATTCTCAGAAGTTTTACAAAAAGAAAAGGAGTACTGGTGGCACCTTAGAGACTAACAAATTTATTAGAGCATAAGCTTTCGTGAGCTACAGCTGAGCTCCTTTTCAGTACTCCTTTTCTTTTTGCGAATACAGACTAACACGGCTGCTACTCTGAAATCAGAAGTTTTAGTAGAAGAAACAGTCTATAGAAAAGCATTATTTGTAGATACTGAGATGAAAGGGAAAAACAGTTCCTACAAAGAGCTGATAAAATGACATTAAAATAACCCTTCATCACATAAACCTCCCAGAAAGGAAATCCAGTCAAGACCGCCACCGAGTATCTTTAATATCTATAAACTGCAAGCAAAAAGAACACCTCTATTTTTAGTCCTGACTGAGTTAAGTATTGATTTCAGTTTGTTTTATTCTGTTTTACTCTGTTGCTTTTCTTTTGTTGCTCACGAAAGTCATTTGCAGTTCCTACTCTTGTGTCCCAGATTTAGCATTACCACATACTCTCTTTCAAGACTGCAAACATTTGTGACATTCATGTGATTAAACTGAACTCCTCTAGCTTGGAAGTTAAATATGTGGGCAGCATTTATGGGAGAGACCCACTTTGGAGGTGTATCATGAAATAAAAATGCAAACAAATTGTCTTTTTTCATTTTTTTAAACCATGCAACAAGTGCACTTTTATAAATCAGTTTTAAAAAACAGCATAAGCTCCTTGCAAAAACTAATCTAAACTGGAAAACCTGACAATATTAAATTCATTTCCATTGGGAGTAGCCAGACTTCAAAGACAACAGCATCAGATCTAGTGAAAACATGTTTTTATGCTTGATGCTCAACAAAACTAAAACACATTATCCAGGCATGACTGACAGGATAAAATCCAGAGAATTAATAGCACTCTCAAAAATAACATTTTTGATTCACAAGTGGTAAGGCTGGTGAATCAATGGTTCTCCAGAAATACTTTTTCAGTAATAGTTTGGTTTAATTTGCTTTCCTTTTAGCCACAATTCCCAATCTTCCCCTCAGAGTGTACACTGTAGCTTGTACAGACCACCATCAGCACCTATGATGGATACTATAATGGCTGTGTTTTCTTACTACTGGTATGCTGCATAAAACTGAATTATTGAATTATTCTTTTTGTATGTTAGTATTCCTGTTATAAAAACTAATGTGTATACATACTAGAAACTGAGTAAACAAACCAGACATATTGCTATTGTCCATCAATAGTGTAAGGATAGTTTGCAAGGTTTCAAAGTACTGCTAAAGAATAGTGATGTTAAAATTAAATCAAAGCATTTTTCAGGCAAAATTCCACCAAGAAAACGTGAGTAGTGCACCAATAGTTTCACATAAGAGCTAGTTAAAGCTCTGTAACTTGCAGAGGCTCTTTATTTTATTTGCTGGTTTACTGGTTGACAAAAATAGGATTTCAGACTAAGTTTTTCCAACACTAACAGTTATATCTGTAATCATCACAGTCTGTTAAAAAGGTATTTATGGAAATGAGCTGCAGCATCTCAGCAACTTTAAAATATAAAAATATATTTCTGATTACCTTCACAGTTTCTGAGAACAGTTACTCAAAACCCCCATAGTAATCCATGACCTGCGATGAATAATGACTGAACTGCACAGTTCTACAACACAACAGAGGGGATTTTGGTTAGCAGATGCTGCTCAGTTAAAATGTAAAGAGGCAGTGTCTAAAACAATAAGTGAATTTGAACATTTCCATCAGGTGAAAATCTGTGCTGGTTATTGAATGACCAGGGATGATTTGAGGATTAGCAGCACTTTGTAGGATTAGACCCTTAGGGCCCAATGTAACTCTGATTGACTTGGGGCATGTCTTCATGACCAACGTTAAAGCACTGCTGCAGCAGCGCTTTAATGTGGCTGTGTAGTTGCGGCACCAACTCTCCCAGCGCTGTAAAAAAACAAAAAAAAACAAAAAAACCCCACCCCCACGAGGCGCTCCCAGCACCGATGCACTGTCTACGCTACCACTTTACAGCGCTGAAACTTGCATCTCTCGGGGGGATATTTTTTCACAACCCTGAGCGAGAAAATTTCAGCGCTGTAAAGTGGCAGTGTAGACAAGGCCTTAAATGGATGTCAAATCAGGGTCCCAGATGTTAATTCATTTTGACCATGCACAAAAACAACAGGCATGCATCTGGGAGACTAGCAACATTCCTATAGTACAAGAAAGAATTCTATTTTTCCTGCACACAGTTTAAACATCATACTACTCATCTGAATCATTAAATACTAGTTTATGAAAAGTAACTCATAGAACAGGTCCCTATTTATAACCAACCACCCCCCAGTATTCTGGATTAAATAGTAAAGCTGCAATTTAATTTTGTTTCTGCTGCTATTTTATAATCATTTGAGATGCAGTTTACATAATCAAAGTCTTGCAGCTTTCAGCTTTGGTATTCAAATCAAGGCCTTGTAGAATATTTCTTCTTCTCAATATGCCTATTTATCTATGCTCATTCACACACATACACACCCTTATATGAAGTCGTATTTTATTGTCTGTCTGTAAGAAGTTGGTGTCTGATAGAGCTCTTCCCATTTCTCAAAATTATTTAATTATGGCTTATAATGAAACTCTATGAGTTAACACTGAAAAATGCTTATTAATATGTTCATAACTAAGCTTCTCTGAATACATATTTGATTAAGATATGTAGGTACACATTTGGGTAGGCATTATCTTCAGATATGTATAACTAGAGTTCACCCCACTTGACAATCACATACACCATACTACTCTTTATTTTATATTTATTTTTAATCAAGAAAACCAGATACAGAAACTGTAACTTTACTATATGGCTTTATTTATTTATTTGCTTTATTTTTTGTTCTTTTTAAACTCAAAATAACTCAAGAGAAAAATACCATAGCTCTTTTGACCTGGCTTCAACCATTGGAATCAAAACACTTATGAAAAAGCTCCCCCAAAACGCTTCTGTGGGTTTTTTCTTTCATCAATTGTTTTGGTTCACTGGCAGAAGTTAACAAACAAAAGAAAAGGAGTACTTGTGGCACCTTAGAGACTAACAAATTTATTAGAGCATAAGCTTTTGAGAGCTACAGCTCACTTCATCGGATGCATTTGGTGGAAAAAACAGAGGGGAGATTGATATACACACACAGAGAACATGAAACAAACAAAAGAGACTCAATCATGGAGTTTAAAAGGAAATTTACCAAAATGTTTACTTCCAAAGATACCATAAGCAGCAATAATTAGTTTCTTGGCTAAAACACTGATTGTCCAAATATCAACTAAACAACATAACAGTTGTTGTACAAAAAGAAAAGGAGTACCCGTGGCACCTTAGAGACTAACAAATTTATTAGAGCATAAGTTTTCGTGAGCTACAGTTATAACAAGTTGCTGTTTGATTATATTCAGAAAGATAAGACAGTTACATTTACAGGGAATCATTATGGCTTTTAATCATAATTCTGGATAAACTGAACAACATATTAAAAGAATCTTAACTATCACAGAGCTTGTCTACACAGGGAACTCAGAAAAGTTAATAGAAGATGTGAATTTAAAGTGGATTGGTTAAACTGCCTTAAATCCTTGTGAGAGTGCTCTTATTCAGACTCCACTTTGGAAGTGGATTAAGCTGAACTGACTTAAAGCCATTTTAATTCTAAATAAACTCCCTTAACTCATGTGGACATTAACTAATCCACTTTAAAATTACACCTTTAGTTAATTCAGATTAATTTTTCTGAGTATTTTTGTAGATAAGCCCTACGATTTAGAGTTTGAGGCCAGAAGGGATCATTAGATCATTTAGTCTGACATCCTGTACATCTCAGGCCATTAAATTTTAACCCATTACCCCTGTAGTGAATGCAATAATTAATAATAATAATAATTGGCTAAAGCACATCGTCCAGAAAGGCATCCATGAAGACATTAAAACCAGGAGAATCCACAACTTCCCTTGCCAATGGTCAGTGACCCTCACTCTCCAGTTTGAATATGTCCGACTTCCTACCATTGATTCTTGTTATGCCATTCTCCAATAGATTAAAGAGCCCTGTAGTAGCTGGTATTTTCTCCCTGTGATGGTGCTTATACACTGTAATCAAGTCACCTCTCAATTTTCTTTTGATAAGCTAAACAGATTTTGAGCTGTTAAAGTCTCTCGAGCTAAGGTATTTTCTCCAACCCTTGAGCATTTTTGTGGCTCTTTTTAAAATCTGAATACCAGAAGTGAATACAATATTCCAGTATCAATCTCACCAATACCACATACAGCAGTAAAACCACTTCCCTATTCCTACTCGCTACTTTCCTGATATACAGTAAAAGCTGTGTTATCTGGCACTTTACCAACCAGAAAGCTCTATAAACTGGCATTTCTAACCTTCATTGAAAGTCTGGTTTACAATCCAGTAGGCATGGGGCCAGCAGGCTCCCTTCCTGGCTCACCAGAAGCGGCGACATGTCCCTGTTGCTCCTAGGTGGAGGAAAGGCCACGGGGGCTCTGTGCACTGCCCCCGCCCTGCCCCGAGTGCTGGCTCTGCAGCTCCCATTGGCTGGGAACCACAGCCAATGGGAGCTGTGGGGGCAGAGCCTGCAGGCAGAGGCAGCATGCAGAGCAGCAGGGATATGTCGCCGCTTGCGGAAAACCACCCGAGGTGAGCGCCGCCTGGATATGGCGCCCCGCATGCCCTCCTGCACACCAACCCCCTGCCCTGAGCCCCCTCCCGCACCCAAACTCCCTTCCTCTTAGTTAACTAGAATTTTTGACTGACCAGAATCCCCCATACACCCAACAATCCAGATAACAAAGCTTTTATTGTACATACAAGGATTGTATTCATCCTTTTCCCTACAGCATCACTGGGAACTCATGTTGAGTTGCTTGTCAACTATGACCTTTAAATCCTTCTCAGAGACACTGCTTTCTAGGATACAGTCCCGTAATCTATAGCCAGCATTCCTCATTCAAAGATGTATAACTTTGCATTTGACTGCAACACCACACATTTTGTTTGAATGGGCCCATCCTACCCAGATCACTCTGTACGACTTTCCTGTCATTTTTTTAACATAGCACCAATCTTTATGTCATCTGCAAATTTTATCAGCAATGATTTTATATTAACTTCCAGATCACTGATGAAAAATGTTGAATAGCATCAGGATTAATACTGATCCCTGTAAAATCCAACTAGAAAGACTCACATTCCATGATGATCGCCCATCATTTTTCTGAGATCTGTCGGTTAGCCAGTTATTAATCCATTTAATTTTTTAAAATCAGAAAAGCCTCACAAAAGTCTAAGTCTATTACATCGATGTAGTTACATTTATCAACCAAACTTACAATCTCATCAGGTTTTTTTGACAAGACCTATTTTCAATAAAACTACGTTGACAGGCATTAATTATGTTCCAATCCTTTATTAATTGAATCCCATAGGAGCTTTTTCACTATTTTGTCCAGAATTGATGTCAGGCTAACCAGCCTATAGTTACCACGGTCAACAGTTACTTTAAGTAGTTTGCATCAAATAATTAGCAAATCATGATACACGCTGTCAATTCATGTTTGTACAGTGATATCTGCCATTGCTACCAGAGAGCAGGGTTTTTTCAAATTTTAAATCAACCACAAATATCTGTGTTGGTTTGCAACCCCGTTCTTAGCCAGGAAGCAAAATATTTTTTTTAAGTTTTTTTTTTTTTAATAAAATATACCTTTTTTAGAATTGGGCGAGATCTTCAGACAAAACTTTTCTTTGCCAAAATATGCTGATTTGGGTCAATTGAAACATTTTGTGAATTTGATAACTCACCAAACGGTTTAATTGACAAAAACAACAAAATCTCCCAAAATCAAAATGTTTTGTTCTGGCCTTTTTAAAATGAAATATTTTGATTTTTTAATTCAGTACAACTTCATGTTTTAGTTTTACTTCAATTTTATTTAAGAATTAATTTTAAAAGGTTTTATTTAATCTGGAAGACATTTTTAAAAACCACCACCACATTTTTGGTTTGCTGAAGATTTTTTTTTTGTCATGGATCAACTTGAAATGAAATTTTGATTCAATTTTTTGGTATGGCCAGTAAACCAAAAAAAAAAAAAAAAACCACTTTAAAAATCAGTTACTCCCACAGCTCTATTTTAAATAAAATTAAGAAAGTTAATGAAAAAAATTAATACAAATTAAAAACTGAATTTCTATCCTGAATTTCAATGGACTGAGCATCCATATCTCCCATTGACCTCCACAGTAGATGTGGAGATTTGACATCTTAATTTGGACTGTCATCTGAAGTGGAAAACAATCATGCTCTCCAAATGCTGTCACATTCAAGACACCATCACATCTGAATATTTAATAGATGTAATACCCTTAAAATCTTTTTTCTTCCTCTTTAACTGAGAACTGACTCTAAAACACATTTTGCAATTCTGGGGAGTAAGAATATTGTGTGAAAATCAGAAGGATTTAGAACTGGAAAGGCCGTCTAAGGATTCGACAATTCCCTGCCACAAGGATAAGATTTTACTGCAGAGTTAGTCCAGCTGATTGACGCCCAGATTAGCCTAGACTGAGTGTGAGCAGTTACATTGCATAACCCTATCCAAGTTACTGCATTCTCACAGGTGCTGCACCCCCTGTGTGTCACCAGGGCTTCTGGAGGTATATTCCATAGTTCTTTGTGCTGCAGTAAGCTGAGTTGGTCTATGATTCTTTCCCAGTGAATCATGGGAGAATTTGTCCATCCTTCTGGTCATTTTGGGGTTGGGGGAGGAGGAACTGTGGGAAGGCACTGGAGGACTATTAGCACTTGAGTGATTTAGGACTGTGTCCTCACTGCTAAGTGAGCCTGAAAGTGGAACTTAGTCTATAACTTGCACCCCCAACCAGATCAGTTGAAAGCACCATTGAACCTGGGTGAGGTTTTACTGTGTGGACATGAGGAGAGTTAGGGGTAACACCCAATTAAAAGCTGGGGCTAACTCTATGAAGACCTACACCATGGACGGTGCAGGACCAAGGCCAGAAGGTTAAGAGGGCAAAAGGAGAGTCCAACTGTTTCCTATTACCATCTGGTGATCTGTTTGGCCAACAGCACTGAATGGGACTGAGTAGCCCACAGGATGCACCTTGCTCTTCTCCTCCAGAGCAGGGACGGATTAACTCTCCTGTGGGCCCAAGGCTATTAGATTTTATGGGGCCCCTGGATAAAAGACTTTTTCCCAATTTAAAACAAAATGATCACAATTATCGCATCGAGGCTATTAACACTATACTAAACTTGCCTTTTAATTTACATAAAGCCGTTCTGTGGTTACATTTCAGTCTTAAAACATGTAGATTATAGTTAATTCAAAATAGCCTACTCCTTACCTTAGAACAGCTGTTATATCTTTCTGGGAGGGAGTTTGGGTGCAGGAGGGGGCTCCAGGCTGGAGCAGAGCGTTGGGATGCAGGAGAGGGTGAGGGATGCGGGCTCTGGGAAGGAGTCTGGTGCAGGAGAGGATTCTGACCTGGGGCACGGAGTTGGGGTGCAGGAGGGGGTGAGAGATGGTGGCTCCGGCCGGGAGGCGCTTACCACAAGGTGGCTCCTGGCCGGCAGGGCTGAGGCAGGCTGCCAGCCTGCCGTTGCCTCATGCCGCTCTGGAAGCAGCCGACTGCTGTCATCTCTCTTTGCGCCCCCGCGGGGAGGGGAACAGTGCGTCTCCATGTGCTGCCTGTGCCCACAAGCGCCGCCCCCGCAGCTCCCATTGGCCGGGAACCAGCCGGTGCTGGGGGTGGACAGGCAGTGCGTGGACCCGCCTGCCCCCCCGCCACCAGGGGCCACAGAGACGTGTCAGCAGCCGGCCACTTCCGAGAGGCCATAGCATGCAGGCAGCCGCCTGAGCCGTGCTGCGCTGCTGGACTTTTAGCAGCCCGAAGATCGCGATCGACAGGCAGAGGCTCCAGGATTGACCAGTCGATCGCGATCGACAGGTTGGTGACCACTGAATTGTATATAATTATGGATTTATTTTTGTGGGGCCCCCCTTAGCCTGGGGCCCTGGGCTGCAGCCCCTAAAGCCCCTTCGTTAATCCGGCCCTGTTCCAGAGTGTCACCATGGCAAGGGAGCTCTGAGAGGGGGAAGAGGGAGCAGAGCAGGAAAAAAAAAAAAAAAAAAAACAGGGAAGGAAGAATCCTGTGGGACAGATGCAGAAGACACTCAGCATGTTTAAACTCTAACCACCACCATTCATCTGGCTTAAATAACTAAACAACCAAAAAAATCCCCAGGAGGTCTTCCTTGATCAGGAACAGATTGGAAAACATTCAGATATTATTAACAGTAATTTGTTTCATAATAGAAAAAAAACCCAGAAGTGAATTCTTACCTCCTTCTCTATTTTGAGCAGCTTCTTTACAGCCACCTCTTTGTCCTGTGATATCCATCGGGCTCGATAAACACTCCCAAAACTCCCTCCACCACAGCTTTCAAAGAACTGCAAGTCATCAAATTTAATTTGCACAAATGAAGCACTGAGAGACGACATCTCATAATGACAAAATATACCACAACAAAATCTGTAAGGAGAAAAAGTCTAATTAATACGTCTATTCCACATAATTATTACACTCCTAACCATGCTTTAGATATCATAAAGCAAAAACCGATTGCCATAAACAAGTTACAGCAAAAACCACTGAACAGATCAAAGGGAAAATAAAGTTAAGAAACTCACATGCCAATAGCCTATGCAAACATTTTATAGAGTTTGTCCAGACTCTGAGAAGCAGCTGTTTGCAGAGAAATGGTTAGAAATTTTCCTTGGATTTAGTGACGTTTCCTGCACACACTGGAGCAGCACTGCAAAAGGCTAGTGCGTCAACAGGTCCCCTAACATGAAGCACACTGACAAACGGGAAATGCACTTTCAACTGGAGCTTGCATAGGAGTTCTGGAATCTGGAGCATGCAATCTCTCCATGTTGTGTGATCACTTCACACAAAATATACATAGCCTAAGCAACTGAACATTCTGGCAAGAGTGCAATGTAAGCCTGAGGCCCATGTACTCTCCGTACACTGAGAAAGGTAGAAGTACTTGTCAAAGACGTGGAAAAAGATGGCCAAAATAAAAATCTCTTCCCAAAGTAACTCAGTTATGCTTGCATGTTATAACAAAGCATAAGTGGAAAATAATTTCTCAGTTATAATATGTGAAATCCTGAGCATACTGCCAAGAATGGATTTTACAGTTTTAAGAGATCATACCATATTTGTTGTCAGAGTAACAGAATGTCCTTCCAGTAGATTATAAGTGATAAATCCTATGGCTGTAGCAGATTTTTAAAAATGTTATCATCACCTAAGTGAGTGGCTGATCACTCACAGCCATCACATTTCTGGATTAATTTTGAATCTCTTTTTATAGTGTTGTAAGCTAAAAAGGTTTTGATCCTCAGTAGCGCTGCCGAGCATGTGGGATCCTGCAGTTCTTGCAAGGTTTCTATAAGATGATGTGTCAGAGGCTTGTCTAACAAACTTGCACCAATTTAATTTGCCCTGATTTATCTAAACTCAGTTTAATTCCTCTGTGGAAAATTGTATTTCAGTTTAAGAGTGGTTTATTTTGGTTTAGGTTAAACCAGTTCCTAATTAACTTCAGCTAAACCAAAGTAAGTGTGTCCAGGTAGCCTCTGCACCAATTAAAATTACACCATGAGTTAAACCAGTGCAACTCTGTGTTTAAACAAGTCCTTATGTTTTCTATAGTACTCATCAACACAGGATCTAAGCATTGTGTACTGTCTGAGGCCTGGACTATCTTCTAGGTTACATGTCTGAATGGCGCCAAGCACAGAGGAGCCCAGATCACAGATTGGGATTCCTAGGCTCTACTGTAATACTAAAAATGATAATAGTTCCCCCCCCCCCCAATATTTTAATGCAACTGTGCTATGGATTTTAGATTACAGCTGACTAGAAATCCAGTTTCAGTCACTATTTGGTTTTTTCCACCAAATGCATCCGATGAAGTGAGCTGTAGCTCACGAAAGCTTATGCTCTAATAAATGTGTTAGTCTCTAAGGTGCCACAAGTACTCCTTTTCTATTTGGTTACTGCAGGTCTCCAGATGTGAAGCAGCAACTGGTTCTTTAAACATTGCCTGGGACTACCTGCAATGTCTTCTTGGTTTTCTTGCTTATTTTTAAACATTTTGACTGTCCACTGACAAAGTCCTATAAGGCTGAAAGCACTGGTTGACTATTTAGTCGATGATGCAAGATACAACATAATACTTTTGTTGAAGGCATTTTTTTCGAGAGGCAAATTTAGGACACAGAATTTAGAGACAAACATAGTTTGTCTCCCAGACCATAAGGAGGGAATATGGATCTTTTTCTTACCAAACTCTCTAAGCTGAAGTGCACTGTTGTTGGTGTGTTTGAGCTGGGATGATTCTTATTTATGTGGCAACCTTTTTTGGTTGCTTCCCTATGCAGGTCTATTGTTGTTATTGCATTTACTCTGGTGTTTATTAATCTTATGTGGTTCAAATCCTTTGAAACTGTGCTGTATATAGATGAAATTTAAAAAAGAAAACTTTTGGGAACAGAGATTGGTCAACCTTCCCAACATTTCAGCCTCTTTTTGAATAAACTCAATTTTATTTTCCTGCTTCTTTGCCATCAGACCCTTATTTCCTTGTGGCCAGAAACTGCCCATTTGTGCTCTTCACTTCAATAGTTTTCACAGCTAATTATTATTGTTTATGCAGTACTACAGGTGTACATGGTGCTTTACAGACAAATTAAAAGACAAGCTCCCTACCCTGAGGACTTGCATCATAAAACCACAATCTTGCAAACACTGATGCACCTACTTAATTTCACTCACTTGAGTAGTCTCACTATAGACAATGGAATTATTAATTGCAGTAAAGTTACTTGCATGCATAAATATATAGGATTGGATCATAAATTAGACAGAGAATCGTAAACAGGTGATGAAAAATGGTTGAGCTGGAGATGACAGAAGGAACAGAAACAAAAGGAAAGGGCAAATGCTCTTGGGGGAACAGATAATTTATTTCCTGTATTCACCATTTGCATTAATAGCTGTCAGAGCTACCTAATTATTTTAAATTATTGTAGAACCTACAGATTCCAAACCCCATACACACAGAATAAATTACTCACATAGCTTCTCAAAAATTTACTAGCCCACAGCAAGATCTTATGCTATTAAGATTTTGTTATTTAGACAAAATATACCTCTCAACATTTACTAGTACACCATAAAGGATAAATAAAACTGAATCACAGTTGTCACATAAGTGAACAATGTACATTTTGTGATGCTTTTTTTTCCCCTTTGTTCACTCACTCACTAATTCCCAAAATCCACAATGGGTCTTTCTCCATCAATGAAAATTTCTAAAAGTTTTTTTATGTCCCCCTAACTTTACTCCTTTCCAATGCAAACAGTTTATCTGCTACTGTCTACAAGCCTAGAGACATCTGAGTCACTGGCAGACTATATCATTAATACATTTTAAAGATGACACACTGGTTCAGACTTCATTCTTCAAAACATATTTTCCAATGAGCTCATGGGAGATGTATACAGGTAACTGCTATTAACACAGGTATCTGTAATTAATGCCAACATGAGTTATGCACAGTCACCCTCTTCTGGATGAGAGAATACACCTATTTGACTGTTATTTCATATCTACAATATAGCTATAAAACCGCTAATCGTCAACTGGAAAGATTAATCCCTTTGTTTGTGGGAGAAAACAATTGTTTGGGTGTATCTGTTACTTCTATGAGTATTACACATGCCGTTATTAATTAACTTGTGTTTTAAGAGATACTTTACAATTGTGTGCCAAATCTGGGTTTATACAGTGGATCAACAGAAAATTCTTATAGTTCGTTAGGCCCCAGACTGAGTTTTTATACTTCTACTCCAAAACAAGTGCTTCACTCTTCTACTCTTGAGCACTGCATTTTCAGATCTTTTCAGACAAGAGCATCTTTCATTGAAACAGTTTTCTGTTTTGCTTCTTTCAAAAAGAACTACCACAATAGCCTGAAACTTTGTACTCCCCACAGTTCTATGATTCTAGCTGTCATTGTACTATAGCGGTGGGGAAACTATGTTAATTGGCTTTGTTGTCTATGAAGAGAAGCTGTGGCAGCTCAGTAATACTGTGAATTGTAAGTATTTGAAGCAATGATTCAGTCACTCACTCTCTCTCTCTCTCTCTCAGGTATTTCTAAAGAACCTATCACCTTATGAAAATAAAGTTTTCCTTTTTTGAACTTCAATTTTGATTTCTATCAGTTAACATGAGCTGGAAGCAATACAACCCAAGAACTGAAGCCATCTTCTCTTTTGAAAGGTTTTTTTCCCTCCTTACAATAATTTCTGCAGCGATCTTAGAAATTGTTGACTTTTGCACTAAAGAGAAGAGGATCTAAGGAACATTCTATTGAACTTTAGATTTCTATTTTAATTCAGTGACTAGCAGTCTGTTATTGTATGTCACTTTGTATCCAAATTGTTCAGCAACAGCATGCTCAGCTGAATACAGTAATAAATTCTCAGCATGTTCAACACCATCTGATAGCTAGCCATTGATGTCCACATGTAACTATGGTCCTCATTCACTTCTAAGTGGGAATAACCAATCTATGAAAGACAGCTCTGTTTTGAAACTCTGAATTTCCTCCAAATTCTTCCATTGGGAATGGAGCACAAAGGGTGGTTTGCTCTCTCCCATGTTCCCTTAACACACGGATCTTGTGGGATCCACAGAAGACGAAAGACACCTGCCAGATGCCCTCTGTCTTCACCCTGTCATCGAGCCTCACTAGCTCCTATAAAGAGAAGTTTCCTGGAGTTGGATCTTCTCTAATGAACGAGGGAGTCCTGTAGCACTGAATAGGAAAAAACAGTGCAAATTAATTCTGCCTCAGTGTGTTTCACTGTTAGAGAATGGAACCTGATGAAGCCCACTCACTTCCCCTGTCCTCTCCAACTCTGCAAAAGGGCTTGCATGTGTTGGATGGGGAAATGCTACAGAGGCAGAACTCCCCTCTTCAGTATGTGCATATGGAAGCACAGGGCTCTAATATTTTATCAGTTACTACTTATATTGTAGATCGAGTTGCCACTGATGGTTTAAATGTAAGAGACACAAAAAAAAAGGAACAGGATTAGCACAATTTGCGCAATATGTCTGTGTCCCAATATACTGGTGTTAGATTTTTGTGCATTTATAAAACAGAGTACTGAATCTGTCCTGTTGCACACATCCCTGGAGCTATTTTAATGTTCAATTGTTTGGATTACTTCTAGCAATCCCATTACAAATTATCATAGGGAGCTACTAAATTATTCACTCCCTCACCGCACTTTCTGATTTTGTAACATGGTCAAAGTAGTTTTCAGTGCTTTTTTGGGGTCACACGCTGCCAACATTTTGCCAATAATGTAGGACTACATTTGTACTAGCTTAAAATACACAGTAGCATGTGCCAAGTTTCCTTATTTGGCAAAACAGTTCCTTGGCTTTCAAGATCTTTGGCCATCCATTTTTAGACCATCCTCAAGCTTTTGTATTCTGATACTGTCTCTAGTCCTAAAAGAAGTCAAATTTATTCCATTCAATAGCAAAATTTAAAAATTAAAATAAAAACATAAAAAAGAAGTTGTCCATTGCCTTGTCTGACTGGAAAAGGGGCAAGGAATCACTGTGATAATCTGTTAACCTGGGCATTACATAAAGAAATAAATAATGCAGAGAATCTTTGTATATAAAACAGAGTCATCACCCCATTGTTTATGATAAAAATTAAAAGGATAAGACGTAAATTCCATGCAATGTTCTAAAATAAACATTTTGCTAATCTTCCTCTAATTCTTACAATAAATTAAGACAAAATCAACACTGTGCACACCTTTATCACGATTAATTATAGTTCTACCATCTCATGTGTCTGAAAACTAAGGAATTATAAAACCTCTGTAACATTTCTAAGTTTATATATCTGTTAGTTTTAGAGAATGATTGCACAATTTAGTGCTCAGTTTAAATGATTCAGAACTATTCTATTTTAGATCTATATTGCATTGAATGTGGAGATTTAAGACTCTTCATGTTTCATTTTAAATAGAAAATATACACTCAGGAGATACTAAATCACTTGCACCATTTTAGTTACTTTACACTATTATTTCCCAACAGCGTATTCACCAATGTACACAAGATGGTTAAGGAGTTTACAATACAAGGCTTTGATTCTGCAGTCAGATCTGTGGAGCTATGGGCCTCCACACAGGCATCAGCATATCTGATTCCAGGATCAATGTCTACATATTTTGTCAGGGTCTTAATTTGTTTAGCTTCATTAGTCTCAAGAAGTCTGATCCTATTCCAACTAAATTCAACCATGCAGGACTGGGCCCTAAAGATGTTTCCAAATCACCACCTCACCGAGCTACATCTATCCCAGTTAATCCAAATTAGTTCTGCTTCTGAATTAAAAAATTAAATATCCATTGCATACTGATGGTTAACCACTGAATCTCTACAAGAACCATGCTGGATGGAGGGTTTATGGAAGAAATATAAAAATAAAGTCATATTCGAGGCAAGAAACATTACAGATGTAGAAATACCACAGCACAGAAACAAAAAGACAGGACGAATATATTGCTTTGCTGTGAAAGGGGGAGGGAAGGAAGGTTAAGTTCAAGTGTTCAAACTGAGGGAGTGCAAAATGCAAGGAAAAGGCAGCGCGTGTTCAATGTATTTAGTATGTGTATATAAAATGAATTCACTTGAAATCTCATTTTAAAAGAGGAGAAAAAAGGAGAACTTTCTCTTTGTTAAATGTTAACTGTCCAAGTTCTACATATAATCAGAAATAAAATGTTACTATTTTTAAAGGCGAATTTCTTATTCTGAATTGTTTGTTATATCAATGTATGCTAGCACACATTCTCTCTCTCTCACTCACAAAACATTAATAGGACCTAACACTTACAAGGTAAGCCATTACACTTTAATTCAGTTCTGGGGAACTATATATGTGCCCTCACCAAAAGCAAAACCAAATGCAAGGTTTTTGTTTTTCAAAGAAATTGGCCTCCTCTGGATGCTGAGCCGAGGACTCAGCTCCAAGGAGGAAAGGTCAGGTCACATACTGGCATACTAAAATATCTCCAAGGCCTTTCAAAGTTGCTACGGCTTAGAGGGGGAGGGCATGTCGGAACAAGGAGAGGAAAGAGCAAATGACAAACGGCACCCTTGTGCAGAACTGCGGTATCAGTTGAAATCAGAGGGCAGTGGCGTTGCACAGATTTACACGGTGCAACCGAGATCAGAAGCAGGACCAGCGGCCAGTCAGAAGGAAGCAATCGTACGAAAGTTAAGTGTGTGTGACTGAAAGGCCAGGCTTGCAGGGGGAGCGTAGCTCTGGCCTCCCTCGCTCTGACTGCCAAGGCTGAAAGTTACGGGAGAGCAGGGCTGGAGTTTTGTTCGTTCCTGGCATGGGCTGGGCTAGAGCCACAAACCCTCCAGGGCAGCGCTCTCCCGCCCCCGGGCCCTCCCCAGGGGAAAGGTGGGCTCGGGACAAAGCCGCAACCCCAGGGGCGGAACTGAGGCAGCTTGACCCCAGCCCTCCGCTGGCGCGGCGAAGCCGCAGCGCGACCCCGAGCGGGTGAGGGAGCTGGCTCCCGAGGGGCGGCTGTGCCCGGAGGCCCGCCGAGCGTCCCGGGCGGATCCGTGGAAGGTGCCGCGGCCAGGGGGCTCCCCGCCGCCAGCGAGCGAGCGAGCGAGCGCACGGCTCCGGCCCCCTGCCGGGAGCAGCCCGCAGCGCTCTCCTCTCCCTACCTTCCCCCCGGGAGCCCGGGCCGGCGGTGCCCGGGCGCAGCCAGCCGCCAACAGCTCGCCTGGGCGCTTGCGGGGAGGCTGGAACCGGCGTGACCGCGTCTGCCGGCTGGGTGTCTCCCACGCTTCCGGTTGGTGTGCCGGAGGCAGCTACCCCCCCCCCGCCTCCGCGCGGCCGGCCGGCCGGCACCACCCAGCGCGCTGCCCCAGCGGGCAGGGGGCCCGGGCACCGCGCCTGTCACACCGCGAAGGCCCTCAAGCGAGGAGCTAAGCAGCCAACCCCCCCGCCCCGCCGTGAAATGAGAGACGCCGAACTGTGGGGCAGAGACAAAATGGGGGCGAGAGAGAATCCTCCACATGCAGGATACGGCCACGTAACAGGACGGGGAAGTGTCGAAGCTGTCCCAGACTTGAGCCTTGTTTTCTATTTTCCCGGAGTTAAATAGAGCTGAGGGCAGTAGGGAACCCGCAGTCTCGCAAGTAACCTGTACAAGCGCAGGAAGAAGTTGAGAAGCGATGTGTTGAAGACGCAAAAACTAACAGTGACTTTGCTTTAAAGTCCATCAGAGGCAGGACGCCTGCCAAACAGGCAGTGTGGACAGCAAAGGTGCTAAAGCAGTCCTCTAGGCCGACCAGCCCCTTCATCGGACTCTACTAAAAGGCTGCACAGGGCAGATACCCACATCAGAGGTATTATTTTTGGGTCACAAATGGGAAGTACGGTCCCAAATAGTAGAAGTTTTAGAACAAATTGATGAGCCAAAGAAAATAAGAGACCAGGGCCAGATGGAATTCACCCCCAACGCAAATATGAAATAGCAGAACTACTAACTGTAGTATGGTTTCAGAGTAGCAGCCGTGTTAGTCTGTATTCGCAAAAAGAAAAGGAGTACCCGTGGCACCTTAGAGACTAACCAATTTGTTAGTCTCTAAGGTGCCACGGGTACTCCTTTTCTTTTAACTGTAGTATGTAACCTAGCACCGAAATCAGCCTCTGTACCAGATCACTGGATCATAGCTAATGTAACACTGAATTTTTAAAAAGGACTCCAGAGGAGATCCTGTCAGTTACGGGCCAGTCAGCATAACTTCAGTACTGGGGAAACTTATAGAACCTATAGTAAAGAACAAAATGATCAGAATGGAGGAAGAGTCAAGATGGCTTTGTAAAGGGAAATTGGGCCTCACCAATCTTATCAGAAATATTTGTGAGAGTCAACTAGCATGTGAATAACAGTGATCCAGGTGATATACTGAACTTGAATTTTCAGAAAGTCTTTGATAAAGTCCTCACAAAAGGCTCTTACAGAAACTAAAGGGCCATCGGACAAGATAGAAGGTCCTCTAATGCAGTGCTACTCAAAGTGGTGGTCCAGTCCAAGAGCCATCAGCTGCCAGTCTGCGCACGCACATTGGAAAAAAGAATTGCCGGTCGTCCACATCAGATAGCTTGAGAAGTACTGCTCTAATGGATCAGTAACAGGTTGAAAGATAGGAAACAAAGGGTAGGAATAAACAATCAGTTTTCACAATGGAGAGAGGTGAGTAGTCGGGTCTCCCAAGGATCTGTAGTGGGACCTGTGCTGTTCACAGGACCGGCTTTAGGCACCAGCAAAGCAAGCACATGCTTGGGGTGGCACAATTCCAGGGGCAGTATTCTGGCCATCCTTTTTTTTTTCCTGCTTGGGCAGTTGCGCTCTCGAAGCTTGGAGCAGCAAATTTTTTGCTTGGGTTGGCAAAAAACCTAGAGCCGGCTCTGGCTGTTCAATATATTTCCTAATGATCTGGAAAAGGGGGTCAACAGTGAAATGGCAAAGCTTGCAGATGATACAAAATTATTCATGATAATTAATCCAAAGCAGACAGGGAGGAGTTACCAGGGAGATCTCACAAAAGTGGATGACTGGGCAATAAAATGGCAGATGAAATTCAGTGTTGATAAATGCAAATTAATGCACATTTGAAAAAATAATCCCAATTATACATATATAATGATGGTTTCTAAATTAGCTGTTCCCACTCAAAAAAGATCTTGGAGTCACAATAGATAGTTTTCCGAAAAGTTCCACTCAGTGTGCAGCTGCAGTCAAAATGCTAACATTATGTTAGAAAAGGGATAGAAAATAAAATAGAAAATAAAATGCCACTATCTAAACCTATGGTGTGCCCTCACCTTGAATACTGTGTCCAATTCTGGTTATCCCATCTCAGAATCAAGATAGTGGAACTGGACATGGTTCTGACAATATGATCCAGAGTATTAAATGGTGTCCATCTGAGGAGAGACTAAAAATATGAGGATTATTTATTTTAGAAATGAGACAACTAAGAGGTGATATGACAGGTCTATAAATCATGAATGGTGTAAAAAAGTGAATAGAAAAGTGTCTGTGTTCCCTTTCCTACAATAGAAAAACGAGGGACCATCCAATGAAATTAATAGGCAGCAAGTCTAATAAAAAAAGTACTTTTTTTACACAATACACAACTAACCTGTGGAACTCTTTGCCACGGGATGTTGTGATTGCTAAAAGTATAACTAGGTTCAAAAAAGAACTGGATAAATTAATGGAGGATAAGTCAATCAATGACTATTAGCTAAGATGGTCAGGAATGTCATCCCATCTCAGGGCAATCCTTACTATGGATCCCTCTATAATTGCTTTGTTCTGTACACTCTTTCTGAAACTCTGCCATGGGCCACTGTCAGAGACAAGATACTGGGCAAGATGGATCATGGTCTAACACAGTATGGCAGATTTTTTATTTCTATGCAGTCAAGCACATCTATTATCCATCCCTCTGGCCAGGACATTTTATCCTTTCATTGATATAAATGTTAAATAAGAGGAAACTGAGCTGAAAACACTTAAGGTTGTGAATGAAGATCATGTTCCTCTTATTCAAGTTTATAACTTATTCATATTATCAATTTTCACTTTCCTGTACAGCAGCTGCACATGTGTAAAAAACACCTTATACTATGGACTGAATGCTACAGAGAAGCTATAGGTAACATTTGTTTTACAGTTATAGCTTACATTGCATTCAGCCTCCTTATTTCCTCTCTACACAAAGCATAGAAATGAACATACACATTGGGTCAGCTGTCTGCACGTGCTGTTTGGCTCAGAAAAACATAGTTTTTCTCAATGAACAATAAATGGGAAACTTTATTGCAAATAATTTGAAGCAAAGAAAATTGTTTCCAGTCAGGAATTGCATTAAGTGGGTGTGAGCGTACCAGAGGGAAGGAAGGTGTGCCATTAAGGCATGGGACTAGGATTCCGGAGTTCTGTATTCCAGTCCTTGGTTTGCCTCAGACTTCCTGTGGAACTTTAGGTGAGTCACAAAAGGCCTGATCAAAGGTGCTGAGCCCCACCCAAGGAGCAGCCTGCAACAGAACTGACAGCAGAAATGGAAGGGACAGAACTTTATTAGAAACTTGCACATTCTTGCTAAGATGTGCCAGAGTGTTAAAAATAAGAGCCTCATATTGCCTTCCCTGCTAGTACACCACTCCCTACTAACACAGCAATGTAACAAGCCGCCAGCAAACAGCTGGCAGGAGATTGAAATGTAGTCCATTTACAAACACAGTCCATGTAAGCTAAATGTAGTCTATAATGTGACAAATCATTTGTCCAAAATATGGCTGGGGAGTTGTATGCTGTCCAGAAATGTGCTGGGGATGGTGGTGGTATGGCTGTGGAGTTCTTTACAAGTCTGTATTAGCATGTGTGCTTGCATGCAGTCATAAAAGATTGTATCAAAAGCCATGGGGAGACAGAAATCCATGCAGATGCTAACACAGCATCCTGTTGATTGCCCCATGAATTTTGCCCAATCCTGGGTGCTGATAACTGCAAACTTTTCCTATAGCAGGAACTCCAGATAGATAGTCACATTTCAGGGAAGGGCATATTTTCCAGGGCTACCTTCATAGCTGATCAGCTCATTCCACTTGCATGTGTACTGTTCAGTCACCTTAAGTTTGACTATTTTGATGGCATAAATGGCTGGCTTGCCACCAAAAGCTTGGAATAAAATCTCTTTGCCCTTCAGGAACCACAAGAATTGTCATTCCTCCAAAATGTGGAGTGCCTGAAATGATAAAGACAACTTATCTAGTATGCCATGGCCACCTCCCTTCCCTCATAGTCCAGGGTGGTCTGCAATATTTTTTTTAAACCTGCTATTTTTAACTTACCATTCTCTGTGTACTCTTTTCTCTGCAATTAACCCAGTTGTGTCCATGGAGCTTCTAGGATCTGAAGTATTCCTCTCATAATATATTGAAAATCAGCTTTAAACTATCATTTTTGTCCTTGAGATTCCACAAGGATTTTAAGTTTTTTGTGCTCATGCACTGAACCATTTATAAATCACTGAGACAATAATGTTCTGTCTTATGTCCACTTGTAGGAACCTCTACCTCTGCTGGCTGTTGTACCTCGTCAGCTCTCACACACTCCAGCACACTGGGTCTCTGTACTGTCACAGACCGATCCAAAAGGAGGTGTATCCATGTTGAACCTATGATTGACATTCTGGAAGGGGTCAACAAGCAGGTACAATTCCAAAGAGAGGAGGAGGCACAGCAAATGGGAAGGCAAGTGGAGAGGCAAGTAGAAAGGTACCAGCAGGCTGTAGAGCTTGAGGATAGAATTGCAGCTTGGGAACAGACACCTGCATCACAGTTCCTGGAACAAGAATATCGCTTGAGGGAGGAAGACAGTACAGCAGAAAGAACTGTTTGAGTGGCTGCTTTCAGTAATGTCTGGAATAGTGCAGGCTCCTGCTTCGTCCATACCCCAGCCTGCGTCCCCTCCACGGTACCATGCAGTGCACACCAGGAATGCTTTGGACAATTCCATGGTTAGAAGACTGGGATGTAACAGCAGCTGGAGAGGACAAATTTACCCCCAGTAGACATCCACTCCCATGGCGACTCTTGTGTCTGCCTCCATACTCCTGTGCAGACCCCCTCCCTCTTGTGGTCCGCCACCTCCTGACAGGCCTCTACACCCATGCAGCAGCAGGTAGTTTGAACTAAACACACAAGAAAGGGAAAGGAGAACATGCCAGGGGACACACAAAATTAGGGGATTTTTTTGATGGCACTGTTTGCATTGTTCAATGTTTGGTTTATGCACTTGGTTTTATTACTGGTTGTGGTGTTGATTTATTATTTGGTGTTCTAGTGACAGCTGGCGTGCCTGGCAATACTTTAATATTGTTATTTTTGTAATATAAATAAAGGCTTTTATTTTATTAAGGAAGAATATTGCCATCACTACATGGCATCTTATAAATGTGTATTTTGAATACTAAAGATAAATACCAGGTAATTGTATCCAAACACAATTTCTCAATGCATCCATGTATATCAATCAATAATGTAAATGCACAGTTCCACCCCACATTACATTGAGTCACGTCATCCAAAATAAAAATTCATTACAATCAATACCCCCCACATTTACTGTGTACAGTGACAGATGCATCCAATGAAGTGAGCTGTAGCTCACGAAAGCTTATGCTCAAATAAATTTGTTAGTCTCTAAGGTGCTATAATTTCATTGTATGTGACAATACCTCATTTACTGCAGGCATTGCTGTACAGAAATTCTGTACAGAAACATTCTAACTTACTATTCTCCCTTTTCCATCGACCCATACAAGTCCATAATGTGGGAACACAGAATATCCCTGATTTCTTTTGCCCATGTGCATTCTGCTCCAGCGATGCTCAGTGAACTTTAGGGTTGAGTGTACTGGTTCAGCAATCCATTACTGTCATAGGTCCATTCAGGGACAAATGGTTCACCTTTGGCTTCACAAAGATTGTGATGAGCAAGCAAACCACAATAATGCGAACAGCCTTGATAACACCAGAATCCAAACTAATCTGTAGACAGAACCAGTGGGATTTCAATCTGCCAAACATACATTCAGCCACCATTTTATTAAGACTTCTTTTGCCAGACCTTCTGAGATCACTATATGGTTTCATAAGCCAAGGCAAAACGTGTTACATGGGGTCCTTGTTGGGGGTTGGCTGTGTGCTCCGGGCTGGCAGTGCTATCTGGTGGCAGTACTCTGAGGCATGATGCCTAATGGTGAGAGTCCAAGGGTCGATTTCTCTGGCTGTTACAGCTCGAGGTAGTGTCACCTACTGACTAGAGTCCAAAGCTGCTCCATCTAGCAGCTACAGTTCAGGGTAGTGTCACCCATTGGTGAGAGACCAGAGGCCATCTTGCCTAGCAGCAATAGTTCAGAGTAGCGTCGCCCACTGGTGAGAGTAAGAGGGATGGTAGGGGAACCCAGACCCACCCTACTCTACCAGATTCTGACCCAGGGCCCTTCAAAGCTGTAGCCCTTGTACCGGGCATAGGGCCTGATACCCCTAAACATGCTCTTTAGGTCACTTTCTACCCTTGTTCCAGTCCCTCCAGTGGCATCTTGGACTGGTCTTGGAATCCCTCCTATTTCCTGCTGATCCATGCCCTGAGTCTCCTCCACTGGCAATGGCAAGTTGTCACCTTCAGCTCCTGCAGTCAACAGGCTTCCAGTGGCTTGGCTATGAGGCTTGGTCCTGATGGCTTCCTGGCAGGAGGCTGCTGCACCTGACTGCTCTCCTCTGCAGTCAGATGATACGGAGCTGAGTGGCTCCCTATTAAATGCTTCCTCCACGGGAAGCATGCCTAACAGAGGTGAGGGGGTGTGATCTCGGGCCCAAAGCAGCGCTTTAACCCTCATCTCATCAGTGTGGGGTTGGTACATCCCATTACAGTCCCCCAGAATAATGGTAGGGACAGTAACTCCAGCCTGCCATGAAGGTAGATTCTTGATCAGCGGAAAACCCTGGCATCATGAACCTTTGTAGTGCAGCCTGCACTGGTGTTCATAAATTGGCTCTGTGGTCCACAAGGGCCTGCATAACAATGGAGCAGTACCCTTGGTTAATGTACTCATTTTCTCTCTGAGGAGGGCAAACTATGGGCACGAGCCCCATCAATGACCCTGACACAGTGTAGAAAACCAGCAATTACTTCAGGAATATTATTTATGCCCACTACCAGGTAAAAGGCTGATCGCTTCAGAAATCTCCATCACCATTTCACCCACAGTTTACTTTCCAACACCAAGCTGGTTAGCAATGGACCTGTAGCCATCTAGAGTAGCCAGTTTCGAATTGGTTATAGCCATGTGCTTCTGGACCAATATGGCTGCCCTCACACATGTGCCACTATGCTGGAGGGTTGGGGCAAGCTGCTCACAAAATTCCAGAAATGTACTTTTCATGTGAAAGTTCTAGACCCATTGCTCATCATCGCAGGTCTGCATGATGATGTGATCCCACCAGTCTGCACTTCTGGCCCTGCTCCAGAAGTGTCGGTCTGCATAGGCAGCATCCGCGGCTATACTGAAGCTGCATCAGGCAGTTTGAGTCTTCCATGTCTGTATTGTCCTCCTCCTCCTGCTCCATCATTAGTACTGTCAGCTGCCTTCTGAGAGTCAGAAAATGCTGCCAAAATGTCTATCAGCATCTCATGGAAGCTCAGTCTGTTCCCTGAAACAGGAGCGAAAGACCAAGCAAGAGAAATTTTTCAGCTGGTGGCTTCTCCATGTTGCTGGCTCTGGTTGCTGGGAGAGGGCAGATAAAATGATGGCTCAGCAGGATATGTGACGTGCTGCGACAGCTTGCTGAGCTGTGTGAGGTCAAGTTTTCCCACACTGCACCACAAAGGGCTAGAGCAGCCAAATTTTGGGAAGATGCTAGATTGTCTGGAATATGATTGGTTGGACTCAGGTCTTCATATGCAATGTGATGCTGGAACCTGGTGTGGTGCCTGGGCTCAAAAATTCTTAACCGAGGGTCACCAATGACTGCATAGATGCTCAAGACCTGGACTTCAAACCCAGAGTCCATGGACTCAAGTCCCACTAACCCTGGTCCTACGTTACAGTGTAGACCAGGGGTGCCAACCTGTGGCTCCGGAGCCACATGCGGCTCCTTGTATAGGCACCGACACTGGGGCTGGAGCTACAGGTGCCAACTTTCCAGTGTGCCAGGGGGTGCTCACTGCTCAACCCCTGGTTCTGCCACAGGCCCTGCCCCCACTCCACCCTTCCTGCCCCTGCCCCTGAGCCTGCCATGCCCTCTTTCCTCTTCTCCCGCCCCTGAGCCTCCTGCACACTATGAAACAGCTGATCAGGAGGTGGAGGGAGGGAGGGAGAGGCACTGATCGGTAAGGCTGCTGGTGGGCAGGAGGCGCTGGGAGCTGGCGGGGGAGTGGAGCTAATGCGGGCTGCTGATGTATTATTATGGCTCTTTGACAATTACACTGGTAAATTTTGGCTCCTTCTCAAGCTCAGGTTGGTTACCCCTGGTGTAGACATATCCAGAGACTAAGAAGTCCCCTAGAGACTTCCCTATTGCTAGTGATTTTAAATGGAAGGAGCTGAGGTACTACAGTGACAGGCAGCAGTATAAAGTCCTAACATGATAGATGGACAGACTTGCTTAGCCCTTCATTCTCTGGCAAAAGGTAAATTGGATTTCATGCAATGAGTTCTATTACTTTGTGTGATATATGTTAATGTGTCCTGAATGAGATACCTAGCTTCTGCCCGCTCTGTGTAGACATGAAAAAGCCCACATCCCTTTTGTATAAAAGCCAGTCTTTCCTGAGACATCCTGGGCTTCCTCTCCTTGTTGCTCAGTGAGCTGTGTGACTTGTCTGCCTGGTTGATGCCTTACATTCCAGAGGTAGCTGCATTTCAGTGGTGCTCTGTATACACAGGCTTGATGCAGAAATTGCTGGTCGAGGTTCTATAGCCTGTGCCATGCAGGGGGTTAGACTAGTTGATCATAATGGTTGCTTCTGGTCTTAAAATCCATGAATATATACATTTTGTGAAATGTTTCCTGATCTTTTGGGCTGAAAGGCATGATGTATTATTACAATACATTAAAAAAAACCGAGATGAACCATAAAGAGATGTACAACATCACATGGAATCATATACATTCATTGTTCATCAAACTGATTCACAGAGCAGTATGGTATTGAAATGAATTAAAGAAATATACTGCATACTCAAGAGGTGAATCAGGTGATTATGAATTACAATTATTTCACATATAAAAATATCCTTTATCCAGGATATTTTATTTATCTGGAGTCAATAAGAAAAACAAAACAGTGATGAGCAAACTCACATATGTGGGGGCAAGAGTGAAGCATAGTTCTTATGGTGCAGCTCAGTGATTACCCTGATCCTTCTGAGTCTACATCCCATCAAGATCCTAAACTCATGAGTTCTATATGTATATGAGACTGCTGGGAAAGTCAGCATGTACACATGAGTTACAGTGTCTTTACTATGCTGCTGATACCCTACCCTGCTCTATCATATCCAACCTTGCCAGGGCAATGAAATGAATGATCCAGTGTCTATAGGACACTGTGACCTGGATGAGGGCTACTTGGCTGTAGCTTAAGCTAGATCATCGAAACTGAGATATTGTTGGTGGGTTTGGTGACACCACCGGAAAATAAATGATCAAGAATTATATTGTGCTGCACTGGATAAACCAGAGCTAATAGCACATGCAGATCACATGAAACTCATGCTCTGAGAGAGCAGAGATGCTGTATATTTAATATTTTAAATATTGTGAATAACATGTTTATCCTTTCTATCTAGGCAATATGATCTCACCCGCATTGTCTCTCTAGTGTGCTGGGACTGACATGACTACAACAACACTGCATACAATCCTTTACCATGTACTTTCAAATAGGTGAGCAGAAAAGTCAGTAAAAGCAAAGAATCAGGTTTTTCAGAAAGTTCCATCATATCCGTATTTAGCAGTTAGAATATATTATAATCCAGCTCATAATGCTTTATTAGGACTACCAATTCAGAGACTATTGGGCAGAAAACATAGTGCCAGCATCTAGCCAGCTTCTGGAATCAAAGACAATTAACCTTGAGTAGATACAGGAGAGCTATATGCGAGAAAATTAGAACAGAAGAAACACTAGACAGGAATGACAGCTTCCCCCCATTACAAGTGGGAGAGAACAGAGGTGACCAGCAATCTGCCAAGATATCAGGACCTGAGGGTCACTCCTTAGGGAGCAGAAGACAATAACAGAAAACCAAGGAGGACACTGGCTATATTTCTCAAGGACATCTCCAGAACGCTTCTGACAGTGCTCCTATGCAGACAGAAGTAACCCACATTTTCACCCAGTCACTGACAATGAAAAACAGCAGGGGCAGCAAATGCAGGTGGCAGATTCATCTCAATGGCCAAACAAACCTCTGCAGAATGAATTGTTTTAAAAATAAGAAGTGGTGGTGTAATGAGGAAACCATGAGAGGCTGAAAGATTGTGGTTAGGGACAGAAGCAAAAAAAAAAAAAAAAAGCAGATTATTGTCTGTCAGGATGCTCATATGATTACCATCACCTTTATCCTTGACATTTCCATGTGTGTTTTGTTAATTGTTAATTGTATTGGTTTGAGATTGTTATTTTCAGTTAGTGATATGTTTAATTTGCATTTTTAAAGGGGTAGATATAACGCTAGCCACTAGCAGAGGATACTGACCCTCTGCCATGTAAAAGCAGATAGCTTTTTGTAACTCTGACCCATGTGGATTAAGGCAGGAAGTTAAGGTCAGTTTCTTACTAGCATCCCTGTGTGTCAGACATTTATTACTTGGTTTTCAAGAAAAATGTCCCAACTTGCATCAGTGATAATGCATTTCCATTCTGTTTTCTGAGTTTATTTAAAATTCATAAGTGAAATTGGAATGCAGAACCTATGAACAAACAAATGGTTCTTTCTGAGCTGTCCTCTGACATTCTAATTGGTAAATATATGTGGGACATGTACTAACTGCTCACAGCATCAGGCTGACCACAGTATTTTGTAATGCTAAGAAACAGGAAACAAGACTTTACACAAAGGCAAATATAGCGTAATCACACATTCTGTGGGAATTCCTCTTGAGCTGCTGTGCATATCTACCAGGAAACTAAAGATGCCCTGCCCTGCAGGAGATATCTGCACTGTGGGCTGGGAAGATGGCAACTCCCTTGCTGGTGCAGATGGGTCAGGAGTGGGAGCAGCTGCCATTCCCCCTTTTCACATAAGTAGTCAGACAGCGGTAGTCTGGGGCAGAAAGAGTATGGCTGAGCTGGTGCTGAGGGGAAAATAAACTGTGCTAGCATAGGGCTAATACAGCTCACTGCCACCCTGGAGCAGGGAGGAAAGTTGGGACCAAACTGTGAGTCTCACTGAATCACAAGCCAGTCCTTGGTATGTTCCTGGGGAAGCATAAATGTGTGCTGACCCCATACTCAGAGCTCTTGGTAGGTTAACTCCACAATATAGTCCTAAGGAATAAGGGCTTGATCCTGCTTCCTTTGAAGTCAATAGGAGTTTTGCCATTGGATGTCAATGGGCAGAGGATCAGGCCCTAAACTCTGAAAGTGCTTTGTACAAGGCTCATATTGCCTTGGTCTACACTAGGAGTTGAGGTCGAATTTAGCAGCATTAAATCAATTTAACCCTGCACCCGTCCACACGACAAAGCCCTTTTTTCAACTTAAAGGGATCTTAAAATCTATTTCTTTACTCCACCCCCAACAAGGGAATTAGCACTGAAATCGGCCTTGAATTTGGGGTACTGTGGACACAATTAGACGGTATTGGCCTCCGGGAGCTATCCCAGAGTGCTCCATTGTGACCGCTCTGGACAGCAATCTCAACTCAGATGTACGCTAGGAGACAGGAAAAGTCCCGCTAAGTTTTGAATTTCAATTTCCTGTTTGGCCAGTGTGGCAAGCTGCAGGAGAGTGCAGAGCTCATCAGCAGAGGTGACCATGCAGAGCTCATCAGCAGAGGTGACCATGATGGAGTTCCAGAATCGCAAAAAAGCTCCAGCATGGACCAAACAGAAGGTATGGGATCTGATTACTGTATGGGGAGAGGAATCTGTGCTATCAGAACTACGTTCCAGTTTTTGAAATGCCAAAACATTTGTCAAAATCTCGCAGGCATGAAGGACAGGCCATAACAGGGACCCGAAGCAATAGGAGAAGCAGTGCTGCATGAAACTTAAGGAGCTGAGGCAAGCCTACCAGAAAACCAGAGAGGCGAATGGCTGCTCTGGGTCAGAGCCCAAAACATGCCACTTCTGTGATGAGCTGCATGCCATTTTAGGGGGTTCAGCCACCACTACTCCAGCCATGTTGTTTGACTCCTTCAATGGAGATGGAGGCAACATAGAAGCAGGTTTTGGGGATGAGGAAGATGATGATGATGAGGTTGTAGATAGCTCAAGCAAGCAAGCAGAGAAACCAGTTTTCCCGACAGCCAAGAACTATTTCTCAATACCACCGTCCCCTTTTTTTTCCTCCACCAGCTGCATGTGTTTCAAGGATCACAGGATCTTCTCCTTCCCAGAGGCTAGCAAAGATTAGAAGGCGAAAAAAATGCACTCGCGATGAAATGTTCTCTGAGCTCATGGTTTCCTCCCACACTGACAGAGCACAGACGAATGCATGGAGGCAGATAATGTCAGAGTGCAGGAAAGCACAAAATGACCGGGAGGAGAGGTGGGGGGCTGAAGAGAGTAAGTGGCGGGCTGAAGAGAGGGCTGAAGCTGAAAGGTGGTGGCAGCATGATGAGAGGAGGCATGATTCAATGCTGAGGCTGCTGGAGGATCAAACTAATATGCTCCAGCATATGGTTGAGCTGCAGGAAAGGCAGCTGGACCACAGTCCGCCGCTACAGCCCCGTGTAACCAACCGCCCTCCTCCCCAAGTTCCATAGCCTCCTCACCCAGATGCCCAAGAACGCCGTGTGGGGGCCTCCGGCCACCCAGACACTCCACCCCAGAGGATTGCCCAAGCAACAGAAGGCTGGCATTCAATAAGTTTTAAAGTTTTAAACTTTTAAAATGCTGTGTGGCCTTGTCCTTCCCTCCTCCACCACCTGTCCTGGTGCTTCTCTCTTCCACCACCCATCCTGGGCTACCTTGGTAGTTATCCCCCTATTTGTGTGATGAATTAATAAAGAATGCATGAATGTGAAGCAACAATGAGTTTATTGCCTCTGCAAGCGGTGATCAAAGGGAGGAGGGGAGGGTGGTTAGCTTACAGGGAAGTAGAGTGAACCAAGGGATGGGGGATTTCATCAAGGAGAAACAAACAGAACTTTCACACCATAGCTTGGCCAGTCATGAAAATGGTTTTCAAAGCTTCTCTGATGCGCACCGCGCCCTCCTGTGCTCTTCTAACCACCCTGGTGTCTGGCTGCATGTAACCAGCAGCCAGGCGATTTGCCTCAACCTCCCACCTCACCATAAACGTCTCCCCCTTACTCTCACAGATATTGTGGAATGCACAGCAAGCAGTAATAACAGTGGGAATATTGGGTTCGCTAAGGTCTAACCAAGTCAGTAAACTGCGCCAGCGCACTTTTAAACGTCCAAATGCACATTCTACCTCCATTCTGCACTTGCTCAGCCTGTAGTTGAACAGCTCCTGACTACTCTCCACGCTGCCTGTGTATGGCTTCATGAGCCATGGCATTAAGGGATAGGCTGGGTCCCCAAGAATAACTATAGGCATTTCAACATCCCCAATGGTTATTTTCTGGTCTGGGAATAAAGTCCCTTCCTGCAGCTTTTGAAACAGACCAGAGTTCTTGAAGATGCAAGCATCATGTACCTTTCCCACCCATCCCACGTTGATGCTGGTGAAATGTCTCTTGTGATCCACCAGTGCTTGCAGTACTATTGAAAAGTACCCCTTGCAGTTTATGTACTCGCCGGCTTGGTGCTCCGGTGCCAAGATAGGGATATGGTTTCCGTCTATGGCCCCACCACAGTTAGGGAATCCCATTGCAGCAAAGCCATCCACTATGACCTGCACATTTCCCAGGGTCACTACCCTGGATATTGGCAGATCTTTGATTGCGTTGGCTACTTGCATCACAGCAGCCTCCACAGTAGATTTGCCCACTCCAAATTGATTCCCGACTGACCAGTAGCTGTCTGGCATTGCAAGCTTCCACAGGGCTATTGACACTCCCTTCTCAACTGTGAGGGATGCTCTCATCTTGGTATTCTTGTGCCTCAGTGCAGGGGAAAGCAAGTCACAAAGTTCCATGAAAGTGCCCTTACGCATGCGAAAGTTTCGCAGCCACTGGGAATCGTTCCAGACCTGCAACACTATGTGGTCCCACCAGTCTGTGTTTGTTTCCTGAACCCAGAATTGGCGTTCCACCTCATGAACCTGCCCCATTAGCACCATGATGCCCACATTGCTTTGAGAGACGTCTGTGTCCATGTCTTCATCACTCTTGTCACCGCGCTGACGTCGCCTACTCGCCCAGTTTGGCTTTGCCAGCTTCTGGTGCTGCATATACTGCTGGATAATGCGTGTGGTGTTTAATGTGCTCCTAATTGCCAAAGTAATCTGAGCGGGCTCCATGCTTGCCGTGGTACGGCGTCTGCACAGAAAAAAGGCGCGGAACTATTGTCTGCCGCTGCTCTGATGGAGGGAGGGTCGACTGACGACATGGCTTACAGTGTTGGCTTACAGGGAATTAAAATCAACAAAGGGGGTGGCTTTGCGAGAAACAGAATGGCCCTGTCAAGGATAGAACTCAAAACTTCAAGGATAGAACTCAAAACTGGGTTTAGCAGGTCGTTGATTTCATGGAGGGAGGGAGGAGAAAATGAATACAAAACAAATCTGGTCTATTTCTTGTTTTGATCCACTTCATCTATCTTTATACATCTTGCTGGCAGCAGACTGTGCAGTACGATCGCTAGCCATCGTCATCTCCTGGACAGTACAGTATGACTGCTAGCCATCATCTTCTGCTGGCTGCAGATTAAAACACAGTGCACTGCCGGTAGGACTGAATCACCATGAAATGAAAATTAAAAGGGAAATGACTTGGCTGAATCACTCCCATGTTTGCCCAGGCACCCCTGACCTCATTGAGGTCAGTTAAAAGAGCACCCTGGACTACGTCTACCACACTACCAGTCATACTGCAATGTCTGCTACCAAAAGACAATAAACTGTGGCTGTGTAGCAATGCAGTACCGCGTCTGCCAGCACCCAGGAGACATACGGTGACGGTTAGCTGAGCGGGCTCATGTTCGCCGTGGTATGGCGTCTGCACAGGTAACTCAAGAAAAAAAGGTGCAAAACAATTGTCTGCCCTTGCTTTCACGGAGGGAGTGAGGGAAGGGAAGGGGGGCCTGACGATATGTACCCAGAACCACCCGCAACAATGTTTTAGCCCCATCAGGCACTGGGATTTCTACCCAGAATTCAAATGGGCGGCGACGACTGCGGGAACTGTGGGATAGCTACCCACAGTGCAAAGCTCCAGAAGTAGATGGTTGCCTCGGTACTGTGGACACACTCCGCCAACTACATGCACTTAGAGCATTTGTGTGGGGACACACACAATCGACTGTATAAAAACGCTTTCTACAAAATCGGCTTCTATAAATTCAACCTAATTTCGTAGTGTAGACATACCCATTAACTCAACAGGTCAAGGTCTGCCCTTGGATGTTGCATGCAGCTCCCATTGGCTTTAGTGGTACTTGCACATTTGAGAGCAGTATGTGAGAGTAGTTTGTCTAAACTGGTCTTGTAGTTTATGATATTTGATGTCACTCATGTTATCATAATATTTTGTGTCACTAATATACGGGCGATCACAGTTTTATTGGCATGTCTGACCTTTGTGAAACAAATCAAGTTTTAGTAGATTCTTATCTCCCTTTTACTTGGTTTTAACTTATCCTCATCTCAAATATAAAGTACTGCACTGAGGGTTTATGCTCAAGGTGAAGATTGGATGTTATAGAAGTTTCTGATAGTATTTTTAATGATAACTTTTAAATCTGGTCATTATTTTCTTTGATTGCTAATACATTGACCTTTGGTGACAGCTGCTGCTTGTGATTGCTAAACTTTAATGCAGAATACAGTAAAGAACATAATGATTATTTGAAAAAGCAGAGTGTAATGCATTTCAGATTAACAGTGAAAGAAAACCTATTCAAGGGAGAGGTTCACTTTGCCATATCGCACTCTATGCTGCTTTTCTTATTATCAGTACAAAAAATGAAATGAGAATAGCACATCTTTTAATTTTCTTCCACTATTACCTCTTGATTTGCATTCAGGTCTCCCAGAAGAAATACAGCTGAATTCAGAAGAAGTCTATTTAAGCTGCATGATGTTTAAAAATTGCTGCAAGAGGTTAAGGTACTGTATATTATGCCATTGACCTTGCTAAGAAGCTATGTTAACAATTTAGGCTTATAATTTTCTGCAGTTACATTGTTAAAATATTTCTTTTTCATTTCATTTCTTTAAGCAAAACTCATTATCTCTCTATGTACTCCTGCAGGTTAAACCTTTTGATTTCTTTCTAACTTATTTTGTACAATTTCTAAATTGTATTAAAAGTTCTTGTACTTTCCAGGGTTGTTTGGCCCGTCTTTTTGAGTAGAGGGAAATCAATTTTTGTCTCTCTTGCTTTCTCTCTGTTTGTGCTTCATCTGTGTGTTTCACTGACCGCATCTTCTTAGCAGCAGAAAACTGCGATTCATTCAAATCCAAATCTAGAATTCATTCAAATCCATTGCAGTATTTTCTCTGTAGCTCTCATTTTTATGACAGGTTAGAGTTGAAGAAGGTGTCTAGAGAAAATATTTTGGACACCATGCTCATTGAACAATAGTACACTGTGAGAACACTGGATGTGCTGTAATGGATCAAAACATTGTTCATTTTCTGAGAAATTGAAAAAACAAAGCAAACAACCAACCACCAACAGCAGCAAAATGTGTGTGTGAGACAGCCTCATTTTTTTCTATCAGTTTGGTCCCCATTATTTGTATTGTGATAGTGCCCAAAAGACACAATCAATTTTCAGGCCTCATTATGCTAAGTGCTGTTCAAAATACACAAGATGATCCCCATTCTTCAGATTTTACAATATATTGGTCCTCAGCTGCTGTTTGTCAGCATGCACTCTGTCTCCTGGATCATATACCCTAGAGCCTGAGGGTAGAGTTAGAGACTCTGCTTCCTATTTTGGGGTGAGATTTGATGGATCCATAGGGACTGTGTCTCCACTTCTGAGGGATCCCATTTAATGACTGCGAGAATGGCAGTCCAGGTGCCTGCTCTTACGAAGGCTGTAGGCATCAGCTGAGTACTGGCAAATTCATAGCTGGAAACCAGACCCGTTCAGTTGTATGTATGTTCAGGATAGGTGTTAGACTTGTAAGAATGTGTTTAGTCTCTATAAAATGCTTGTAAGTTGCAGTGTGCATTAATCTTACTTGTAATGTATGTATCCCATGCTATAAGGTAATATGAAAGTTTTGCTTTATAACTGTAAAAATGCTTGCTCTGAATGAACCTGGGCAGGAGAATTGGGTCCTCCACCCACCAAAAATGACTATCAAGACTTAATAGTCCAAAAATTTGTTGATTGTCCCATCCACCCAGGAAGAAGTTACGTGCAGGAGCTCTCATCCCATCAGTTTGAACTCTGGGGGAAGGTCAGATAAAGATGCTCACAAGAAGAAACCAGAGTCAACTTGGATTACCCCTAAAAGACATTCAGTGCTGACAGATTACTATAGCTCTGTCACCTTTTGGAACCATAGATTGAAACTCATTTGTGCTTATATGTTAACTTGGGTAATAATTCATTTCGTTTTCCTAATTAATAAATCCTTATTTAGTTTACTATAGGATTGGCTACCAGCATTGTCTTTTGTGTGAGATCTAAGATACAAATTGATCTGGGGGAAGTGACTGGTCTCTTGGGACTGGGAGCAACCTGAATATTTTGTGATTTTTGCTATAAGTGACCATTTATCACAAAATCCAGCTTGCCTGGGTGGCAAGATAGTCCCCTTGGGCACTACAGTCTATCTGTGACTCCGTGGCAAGATTATTACAGTCATCCAGGAGTTCACATCTGTAACTGAGTTGGTGAAATCTAATTATAGAACATCCCACCAGTTTGAGGTGTTTGCTCTGCTTTTTGGCAGTCTGCCCTGAGGTTGGCACTCATGGTCATGAATCACTCCAGACAGCATGACAATGACCACAGAATCAGGCTGCATCCTATAGCTGCAGGTACAAAATAGTGTAGACACAGGAATTGCTCCTTAGGCCTATTCAGGCTATCCCAGATTTTCCAATAATTCTTTTCACCATTCCATGAGTCACTCAGATGCTGCACAGCAAGTAAAAGCAACCAAACATTCTTTTGGTCTGATTTCCAGCTGCAAATGCAATGAATGGAATCAGAGAACCCTAATATCTCCTCAATGTCTTTCCATGGCCACACTGGAGTTCTGTCTATTGAATTTCAGTCTAGGTATTTATACTGTGAGCAGCAGCATCATACCTCAGCTACTTGAGGCCAGTCAGACCCTCAGATAATATTACTTATAATTTATAGAGCACCTTCCAGTGGAGGATTTCAAAATGCTCTATACCTCTTTAATTAAGGCATGCAATCTGCTTTCATGTGTTACCATGGGGATGCATGTGGATCTCTGTTCATGTTCCACTGGAACAGAGCCACATCACAAGGATGATCCTAGAAAGATTAAAAAAAGACCCCCCCCATACCCCCCTGTAGATTTTAAGAGCTAATAGGGTAAGCTGAGGAAAAACCATGAGCAAATGAGGAAATAGCCTAGATACAGAGCAAAGCTTGTCCTGAGTCTGCAGCATTAAAAACCAATATATACAAGGAGAAAATGTGTCCAGACACCAGAATGAAGCCTTGGACAAAAGACTGAAGAAAATGATAAACTGACAAATCTTACAACTTAAAATTAAGGAGGAAAAAAATCTGATTGTTAAATTGTTTGTACATGTTTTAGGTCACTTTGTCACATGCTTTGCTTGTGGGCATGTCTTGTATCCGACAAATCTCTGTGTTGATTCCATTCATATAAATATATATAGATAAAAAGCATCAAATAGCTTTCACTTGGAAAAAAGAGGCCACTTTTTGAACATTTGTCTCTACTGTGTATTACTGGCAGATTTTTTTCTAGATCATTTTGAATGTCTAGCAAGATGACAGTAAGTTAAAATAGCTTCTAGGTGATAGGTTAGAGTGCTAATAATTGTGCACTAACTGTAGAGAATTTCTTAGCTATGTAATTGCTTAACTTGCTGTATCCAGGGACAGAGCAGACTCTTACTGGTATAGCATCTCAGCACTTTCCTGATGCTCTCATCAGTTTCTGTAGCATTTAAGCTTTGAGTAAAAGAATGAAGTTTCTAGGCTTTATGGGTGCAAAGATAACCTTCCGATCATGTACTGATACCATATTACTATACCAAGTTGTTGTTTTTTAAAAAGGTGTAGAATGTCTCCATGTATGCTGTGACACTAGCATGCCAGCTCATGCCAAGGCCCCTGGGACTCATTGAACACTGACAAGTGCATAACTGGAAACGAGACTGACTCATCTGTTAGTTAAAATAGGTATTACATTTATAGAGAGGCGTTTAGTGTTGGGACTTTACGAAATGCTTATGAGTTGCTGCATGCGTTTATCTCACCTATAATATCTGTATCACCTATAATATATGTATCCTAGTTGTGACAGTATTCACTCACCAGGGCAGCACCTCCTGCTGGCTGGAGATTAGCTCTGCTAGCCAGTTCACCACCTTCTGGTGCTTCTCACCACTATCACTTCTGCTTCAGGACCCACATTACCCACAGGACCATTGCGTCCTCTTCATGACACAGCCTTCCAGCCATGTCACGCGCTGTTCTCCCCCATTCCAGGGGACCTGCCGTCTGCTATCCAGCCACTTCCCTCAGTGGCAACTGCAGCCAATTGTCTGGCCACTTCCTCAGTGACAAGTGGGGCCTGCCCACTACTTGAAGTCCCAGCCCAGGGACCCTGTAGATGGCCGTCACTTGCTGTGTCCCCTCCAATGCCTCAGTTAATTTCCCTGGGCCACTTCCCCGCAGCTCCTCTTTGCCCTTGCCTCAGGGCCTCAGCCTGCGAATGCCTGAAGCCAGTCAGGAGCTGTCTTTAACTCCCCCCAGTCACTGCTAACAGCACTTCTCTGTCCAGGATGCTAGTTCCCTTCTGCCAGGCAGGAGCCTGATATTCCCTCATTGAGCTCCAGTCAGCTACTGGACTTGCTCTGCCCTGCAGCTCTTCTTATATGGATCTGCCTGGCCCTGATTGGCTGCTCCGTGCAGCCCCTTTCCTATTGGTTGTTTTTTGTGCAGCTGCCCATGGCCTCTATTAAGCCCTAATAGGCCAGTGTGTGGCAGGTGCACCATCACAGTAGTATTTAAGTGTTTGCTCTGTAATTATGAAACTGGAAACCCCCAGAATCAGGAAAGAAGCATTACTAAGTGTGAAATACTAGTTTACCATAAGAGATGTCATCTCCTGCCCTACAAAGGCCTATGGACGCCAGACAAATCAGTGGACAAAAGAATTTGTTGATTGTTTTCTCCACACCCATGGAGAGGGGACATGCACAAATACTCATTGCATCACATCTTGAACTCTGGTGGAAGGGCATTAAAAACCTTGTCAAGAAAAAATTGTCATCACTATGCTGCTTGGAATTCAAAGAGGGCAATATTTCTAAGCATAAGCAATGGATCCCCAAGCTGCTTAGCTTGGGTTAGCCCTGACAGACATACAGAGCTTGCATATTACAGCAGCTGCAGTTACGTTCTGGAGCCTAAGACTGTAACTCATTTGTGAGTGTGTGTATGTTTACCTGCTTTAAACTTGTAACGAAATCTTGTTTCCTTTTCCTAGTTAATAAATCTTTAGTTAGTTTTTTATAGGATTGGATACAAGCATGGTTATTGGTGTGTGATCTGAAATGCAACTGACGTGGGTAAGTGACTTGTTCTTTGCGGCTGGACATAACCTGAATATTGTTGTGATTTTTCATGCGAGAGACCATCTCTCACAAAGGCAGCCTTGTTTGGGTGGCAAGATAGACTAGAATGCCTGAGGAGATTGTCTGTGACTCCATGTTAAGGTTGTTATAGTGCTTGAGGAGTTTACACTTGATAGTTAGTTGGTGAAATCTAATGATAGAACACACAAGGTTCGTGAGCCACTCCAGAAAGCTTGACATATGACAATATGTGTTAGTTCTGAAGAATGATGATGATGATAATAGTCACTTTTAATTCACTGTTGATATATTTATCACAAACATCCAGCTATTCTGAAACTGTAGAGGTGATGTGAGTGGAACAGAGAAGAATATCACTATGTCAAATGTCGGCACTATTTTGCAGCCTTCTTTTGGTCATTCACTAATGCCTGCACAGCACAACAGTTGTGCAGCTTCCCCCATGGATTATTCATGCTACCATAAGTGATCCCAGTCAGAGAAAGTGCATAGACAATCATGTGGGTACATGGTAAAACACCTTCTCCACTCCCATCACAACCTAAACTTCAGAAAATCTACAGAATGTAAACTCCATGAAGGGTGGGAATCAAGAGCAGATGGAAAAGTTGTTGCCACTCACTCAGGTTGCCTCCCTGGCCTTGTCTTCACTGAGTGGAAAAAGCATGTTCTAACTTGAATTAGTTAACTCAAGGCAAACTCCTAATGAAGACAAGCCAGTTTGTAGTTTTCACAAAACTAGCAGATCAAGTTAAAGAATTAACTCACTCGGGTTAAGAACACAATCCTTTTACAAAAAGAAAAGGAGTACTTGTGGCACCTTAGAGACTAACACATTTATTAGAGCATAAGCTTTCGTGAGCTACCGCTCACTTCATCGGATGCATTTGGATGAAGTGAGCGGTAGCTCACAAAAGCTTATGCTCTAATAAATTTGTTAGTCTCTAAGGTGCCACAAGTACTCCTTTTCTTTTTGCGAATACAGACTAACACGGCTGCTACTTTGAAACCAATCTTTTTACATTTACATTGCAAGGATTTGGCTTGGGATATTGTAATAATTTTCCCCTTTCTATAATAAAAAAAACCTAGTATCTTGATTATTTCTGAAATATTTGAAATGTATGAGGTTTCTAGCCTCATGTTGATTCAGAGAAACCCCAAACAAACTAAAACGAGCTAAAACGAACTTCTTTTCAACTCTTTTCAAAGATGGTGATGGGGTTGAACAGGTTTAAATAAGGACATAATTGACTATTGAGTGTAGAAACAGGAGGACCCTATTGCAGTTCAACACCTAGCAAAGTTCAATTGAAGTTCACTCCACAAGCCTGCTAACATCATCTGTTTTTATGCAGGAATGAAGATTGGAGTACACACAACAGATGTTAAGGACAATGAACAAATCTTTTTAAGCATTTACATTTAATTAAGATACTGCATGTTATTTACAGAAAACACATTACACAATTCTTACACATAAAGTGCAGACTAAGTGTAAAGACAGAAAAACTGTACTTCAATTACATGCTAAATAAAATAAATAAAAAGCAATTATTTTGGCACAATACCGTTACATAAACAAATAAATACTCTAGAACATGATGAATTAACTTTTCTATTTACAATCTACTTAAAAGTGCAAAACAATTGCTAAAAATTGAAATATTTGTAAATGTTTAAGCCCAGAAAGTATGTTTTAATCATCCACAACTAATTGTAGCTGATATTTAAGGTTATAATGTCCAGGAAAATATTGTCTTTGTGCATTTTGTGCTCTTTTTGAACCAGTCTCTTGCTACCTTTATGCTACTGATTTTATGAAGCTCATTGCTTCAAATTGAAATTTTCTAAAATCCTGGTTGGTAGTTTAAGAAAACCTCAAAAGAAGTAAAATTACAAATATTAATCTATTTATCATTCAAAACATGGCAGTTTAGTCCTACCAGGGTAACTTAAATGGCCAGAGTACTTTACAGTTGTATGCAAATGTGGTTTAGATGTGAAATTGTTTTTAATACATGTAGTGTTTAATAAGTAAACATTTTTTTCATTTTTTCCTGAATACAAACCCTGGAAATATACCACTGGACCTAGCTTGGGCCCAAATTCTGTCACTGGTTTCTTACATACATCTCCCACTGAAGTTAACATGAACTGAACATGCAAAACTAATGGCAGATTTTGGCCCCAAACTGGACAATAAATCTTAAAATATTGTATTTTTAACTAGAGAAAAGAAACACTGCTACATTCCTTAGAACTATTAGGAGCTTTTGGTGCACGTTTCACCAGCTATTCTGGCTATTTTGTCTCATTTTTATTTTCACTATTTACAGGAATTTTGCCTCATCTTAAAATGAATTAAGAGTACACAATATGTGCACCCTCCCAGTTACAGTGTATAAACTCTTCATTAGTCAAACTTCTCTGAGGGCTGGTACATTGTGCGTTACCTAGGATTTTAGAATATGTTTTTGCTTATTTTTGTAGTGGCAGTGCAGTAGCAGAATAAGTGGAATTCTTAATAGATGACCTTGACTGGAAAAAATAATTTCTTGTAGTCACTTTAAATGTTTATGCTCGACGTGGTTCTAGTCGGTGAGACATCTGTGATAAAGTTCTCTGGTTGTCAATCACATTTAATTGTCGTACATAGGTCCGTACATCCTGATGGTTCTTATTAGTTAGAGCTGCGTCAGGATCTGAAGAAACAGAAATGATGTAGGATTGGTACACTTGGTCAAATAAAAACCTGAGTAGGATATATAACTCTTCTTTTCAGAAATCTATCATAAGTAAACACCAGATACTGGTGCAATAAAAATAAAATGTTTAGAAATCTATCTTCCATTATTCTCCTCCATTTGAATTCACTCTCCCCCGTGTATTTTATATTTTTATTATCTTGTATTATTTTTCCCATAGAATAACTCTGCTTCCTGGTATCCTTGGCTACATTCTCCGAAATTAATGGCCCTTGGTGAAGTTTTATACCTAGCTTAATAGTCAATAGTAATAATTACACAGCCAGTTGGTATAGTTTAACAATTTAGTAATATCTACTGTTGGCCTAGGAGAGCTCACCCTGGCCCAAAACCATAAAATTGCTTTACGTCTCCTTTATGAACCAATGTAATCCTTAATTCATTATTATTTAACATTTGCAATGCGGTGGTGCTTAGTGGACAAGCAGCTTCAGACCCATTATGTTAGGTGTTGTACAAACATATAATAAGTGCCAGTCACTGGCGTACAATCTAAAAGCTTCCTGGGCCAGATTTGTCAAGATATTTTAGCTCCTGAATTTGGAGATAGGCACCTAGTGGGATTTTCAAAAGTCACTACCACCTAACTGATTGGTTTCAGAAGGAGTAAGGTGCTCAGATGCTTTTGAAAATCCCACTAACTGCTTATCTGCATCCTTAGGTGCCTAAATATCTTGAACAATCTGACAGCATACGCTAGAAACTGAATACATACCCAGGCTCCAAGTACTTGGGTGGCTAGCTTTTGCTGAAGCCTATGCCACCACATCTACTTTATTATTGTTACTCACAGTAGTTAAAGTTAGCATGGGTACCCATAATCAGACTACCATCACACCTTCACTTGCAATGTAGACAAACTCTTAGGCGGAGTCTAAGCTACAACCTGATCAACTAACACAATTGTAAAGGCATTAAACTGTGTCTACATGAGGTATAAGGGCTGTTTTAAATCAAGTTAGTTAATTTAATTTTTAAAAGCAATTTATCTAGACATGCCCTAAATGACTATACAAGGCAGTAGCCAGAGGAGAATCAGGTCTTTTGTGTTTAATTTAATCACTTTTTTACTCTATTTATACAATATAATGTAATTGCACTGTATGCATTCCCACAATATTTATTAAAGTATTGCTATATATTGTTCCATAGACTGGTGATTTCAGAGCTGAGCAACTGCTGCTTCACAGCAATATGCACTAGGTGCTTTACAAATGTTCACTCTTCTTTTACAAAAGATGACGATGCAGAATCTACATAGTGTACAAACCAAAGGGTTTACTTTATTCTCGATATATGTGCATTTGTCTATGGACTTTAACTGAAGATATGTGTGTGTGTTTAGATTTAGAAGATAATGAGAGTATATTTTAATTTCTAAATCATTTATATCTGAAGGTCTCAGAGTGCTTAATAAATCAACATTAAAAAAGAGATATGTCCCAGAGATATGTCCCAAAATTAAAAAAAGAGATATGTCCAACTGAGAAGCTGGCTGAAACAAAGAAAAAGTTTAGTCAACATGAGATTCTGGAGCTAGGATGGGAAAGATCCCATCCCATTATAAGTGTTTCTTTTTACACCAATTATTCTGCTTTCTGTGAAGAAGGATGGGAGGCTGCTGTGTTAAAAAGAAAATCAGAGACTGAGTGATGCTCTTTAGCAGAGTGAGGCTGAAATTATCCAGTGTGGTTGATCAGACTTCTGCCATTGTGCATGACCACAAACAATGGTGAAAATATTGAAACAATAGCCTCAAAATGCATTATCCAGTATGTCGCTATCATCCACAACAATCTCATTTTTAACATTCCAATTACCAATGATAATTCTGACAATTCACATATTGCAATACACTTACTGAAAGATTGGCTTCGGCAAAATTTCACTGTCCTTGTAGTGTTGGCGATCATACGCTGAAAAGAAAATGTATTTTAAGTGTCCTTCGTGGTGGAGGGGCAAACAGAAAACAAACATCGTATTTCATCATTTGAAGTAAACACAGATCTGAAGACACTGACAAAATCAATTAAAACATATTCAAATGATGTTAAAGATTCAGAATTTTAACTTTGCCCAGACATTTTGGGTCTGATTCTCATTTACATGGGCTTCAAAGTGGGCATAAATGTGATTTCCATTTCCTAAGTGGTGTAAAGGAGCCTTAGTATAAGAGAAAGTCAGTTCCTTTAATGTTTAACCTTGCTCACATCTTCAGACGAAACAAAAGGGTTATCCCAAACCCTCTGCACATGAATACTCAAATTTAATTTTAAGGTCACTAGTTCCTAACAGCAAGGACATTCTAGAACACATTCCATTAAATTACCTAGCACTTTAAGATATTTCAAATTTTATTAAGAGTTTGAGTTAAAATGCAGCTCTGCTTTGAAAAGTGACTGTAAAAATGGCATTCTGGGGATCCATCTTTACTGATTTCCTGATGAAATGTGCTCAGTTTATAATGAAAAAGCTGATGGGTGGAAATCTGGCCCTACTGAAGTCAATAGGACTTTGCCATTGACTTCAGTGGTGCCAGAATGTCACCCATGATTTTTCTAACTACCAGCCCTGCAAATTCAACTTGAATTCTTTTTTTTTTTTTTTTTTTTTTCTACAGCTAGAGTTGAAACTTATTTTGTTGATAATTCACAGGAAGGAACAGAATCCAACTCAGTTCTTCCTAGATGTGCTTGCGCTGCACTGGAAACAAGAGTAAACTGTAGTAAAAAAATTATTGCAGTCACTAAAGTAAGCCTCAAAGACTCAATAAACATGGGGCGTAGATCTGATAAGGAAGAAATGCCATTTTACACTAATGTTTCAGAGTAGAATTGCTGCTGATAAAAAAAAAAGGAAGGAAGTTGAAATCTAATTCTACAACCCCAAACTTAACTCACTGGCTCAATTGTCACCTGATAGATAATGTTCTCCTGGCTGAGCAAAGTATCAATTAAATTACAACATCAGGAGTAAATCTGAATTTCCATAGTTGGGAAGTTTGATTTAGGCATGAAGGCTTGTAGTTTAATTTACCTATTTAAATTACCTATTTAAATTAAGAAAAAGAAGTAGGAAAAAAGTTTCAAAAGGCAAAATTGCTATTGCTACAAGGAATCTGAAGTTTGTTCTCATGTGTTCCAACACATTTAACACGTTAAAAATGTTCTAATTGATATGTGTTAACATATCTTCTCAGCATATTCTCAACAGGCTGTTTTACACACACTGGAAATGAAGATGATCAAGAAAATTATAAATCCATACAGTGGAATAGCCTATTTCCAACTAGTGAGTAATGAGAGAATTTGTCTGGCTAAATTTAGATGCCTCACAAAAAAAAAAAAAATCCACAGATTAGGCTTTTATGTGAAAATGAAATAGCTCTTAATACAACAGCTCAGAGGAAAACCAGAACAGGCTTGTAACTGACATTTTTCATACACATGAATGGAGTAATCTCAGACATTTTAATGCATCATGTAAAGCATACCAAGACTGGCATGATTGTTGATCAGCATCAGAAATCTAATACATACACAATATGTAACTAGCCTGTGATAGTGCCCAAGAGGTGCCTGAGTGCACATCACAACTTTGCCAACATTTTGGGGCATATGGACCAGGATTTTTTTTAATATTCTCTAGATAAGCAGATAAAGAGCCCTCAAGTAAAAGTAATTTTAACGCTACATTACCTTAGTTCTTTTTACACTTTTCCAAATCATTATTATTACTTGTCTAGTACTACAGGTGTGCATGGTGTTCTCCTTTAGGAGTTTACAATCCAAGGCTCCAATCCTACAAATTCTCTTGCATGTGCTTAACATTAAGTATGTGAGTAGTCCAACTGACTTAACTAGGACTATTCAGATACTTAACGACAAAGACATGTCTAAGCGTTGTGCTGGATCAATCCGGAGTGCACACGTAAAGTAGGATCATGTCTGGAAGTTTAACCTAATGAAACTGGAAAACACTTGAGTATGCTCTGAAATGTTACATACTTCTGTGGAAGTTGTGTAGTTTTGGCCAACACACTTACTAGTGATGTTGCTATTTTTATCATACTATTTCAGAAATACTCCCGTAAAATAAGTACTTCCAGGAGTGGTATCATAATGTTGAACAAGGCTGGCTGACTAATGCGTTGATGCAGCTTCCAGAATTGCTTCTTTTAGGGGACACACTTCTGAAAGTTCTCTCTTTCAAGATGATGGTTAAAGTTGCTTGACCTGTATATTGCTGGGTGTTTGTTGGAAACATTCAGTCTTATCTTTCTATACTTATAAATCTTCAGCGTCTCAGGCCTCAGTTCACAAAAAATTTGAGCTGAGCCATGAAGTTTGGATCTAGTCTAGAGCTATATTCAAAATTCTCCAAAGTTTGATTAGTTTTGGATCCAACTTCATGTTTGAGAATCTTACCTTACAGTAAGAGACAGCATCACTAAAACTTTTTCACCCCATGTATTTTCTTTATTTTGGGGATGTTCTGTATATTGGAGTAACATTTGGGATCAGGATGAGTCTACTGTGTGCAATTCAGAAAGATGAAAGAAATCAGGAGTATAAGTTTCCAAAAGTTCTAACTTTAAGTTTCTGCCTTTATGGACTATCCAAAATTAGGAAACTGGAAGTTGTGCATTTAGCCTCTTGTTGGGATAGGAGTATCTTCTCTCACTGAACTGTCTCAAGAATTCCATTTTAAGGAGCGGTGTTGCATGACTCTAAAGATAGTCTCATCCAATCCTTTTCATTCAGAAGGATGCAGGCAATGATGCAACAGCAAGGATTTTGGAAGTGGGAGTTAACACAGCAGAATATGTTGCTTCAACCCAATGAGATGACCCCAGAAGCACACCATACATCCTACATAAAGCCCCATTCACATGGCTCTTTGTTTGTCCCGTACACTCTATAAGTACTGACACAAAAGGTGTGAGTTGGACATATCACTGGCTCATAAAGAGAAAACAGATTACTTTTACCAGTGCCTTGCAAATGTGGTGGATTCTCTTATTTTGATCCATTAATAGCAGAGTTTTACTACATGTAGATGAAGGGTTGTGTTACTAAGCAAACATTATCATAGAAGTTCAGATGTTAGCACCTTAAACTTTTCTTCATTTTGGGATTGCCTCAGGTTAATATCTCCAAAAATTAGCCTCTGTTTACTCACTATGCTAAGAAAGACCATTATTGAAAAGCCATAAAAACGAAATATGGAGCCATCTGAAATAGAACCAACCACGTAACCCAATAGCAACTGCTACTATCAGCATCCTATATATATATATATATATATATATATATATACACACACATACACACACACACACACACACACTATTTCAAGTTTTATGCTGCCTAGAAGAGTGGTAGCAGGCCAACACATTATCGCTAATCCATTCCTAGCCTAAGCTTCTAAATGTTATAAATATTCATATATGCCATAGAAAACTACCAGGGGCTTTAGTCACACACTTTCTGCATAATCTTTATGTTCCAAGAACGAAAAGAATGTTTGCCTTTTTTTTTTTGCAAAAGGATCAGAATGTGAAATCCCTTTTGTTCATAACCACAAAACCTGAAAACCAATATGCACAAATTCTTTAATCCTCATTTCACACCTCAAGGTTGAAGAGACTCAATAAAAGAAGAACCAGTGACCAACTTTGTGGCCTGACGGTATTGTCTTGTGGTGCCACAGGAAGATGGGCCTTAGGTTTCAGAGCCACCTTGCAACTTCTATTCCCTCTGCAGGTTCCACTTTTGTGACATACTGGGAAGCAGAGTGTGCAGAGGCTGCCAGGTAAATTGATCTCTGATCACACTGCCAGATGACTTAAGGAATAGTTTTGACATAAGCTCCAAAGGAAATGCATCCCCTGCCTTCCCTCATGAAGACATGATGCTGCAATGACAGCCACATGTACATGGGTTATACAGGGAATGCGAGGAAAGGATGGTAAATACTGGCTTTCAAATGAACCATGAGGGAAAAGATAAAGACCATGTTTGAATTCATTTGGGGACACAAATGTGGTATGGAATATAGCATCTCCACATGGAGAGCCAGCCCCTGGAGCCTCCCACAGAACAACAGTTCTAGAAAAGGGCCTGCCTGGCATATCCCATCTATTTACAAAAACCTGTGAAACTGGTAAAAAATGGACAGGTACAAAAGCAGTACAACTTGTATGTAATATACTGTTATACACTGGCTTGGTAGGTTACACGTTGCCCTCTAGTGGCTAGCCCACAGGGAGTAAACAAGAACTACTACTACTAACAGCTACGGGACTTCTCCTTTGTCTCAAATGGTAGAGGTTTGTTTTTGGAGCTGAGAGATAAACGTGTCTGAGGTGCCTAATTGTTGCATTTGTGGTCTACTACAGTCCTCTTCACTACTGCTTTACCTTCCTGCAGCTCCCAAATTGTATGTTCTCAACCTTGCAACAGCAGCATTTTTACAACTTCACAAGCTTAACAATTCCTAGTTCCCCCAGATAATTATGGCTTCATTTTCACTGCCAAAAAAAGATACATTTTTACAGTATGAAAGCTAATGCATGTTGTGTAAAAATCCTAGTGGAGATAAGTCACAGACAGCTTTTACTGCAATGTAGTTAGGTGAGATCAAATCTGGGTAGAGGGTACAATATTGACCTTGTCTAGCTACACTGCACTTTTCTCCACTACGATTTTCAGCAAGATAGCAAACACATGGTAATTACTCTAAAAATAGACCTTTTTGGCAGTGAAGACAAAGTCTATAAGGCCCTAGTAATGGTACTGTCCCCTCACTCACAACCATTTCACATTTGGGGACAACTTATACCTTCAAGTCAGCGGCAAGGTACCCGCATGGCCCCATAGTATGCCAACATTTTTATGGCTGACTTAGAACAACACTTCCTCAGCTCTTATCCCCTAGTGCCACTCCTCTACTTGTTCTACATTGATGACATCTTCATCATCTGGACCCACGGGAAGGAGGCCCTCGAAGAATTCCACCTGGATTTCAACAATTTCCACCCCATGATCAACCTCAGCCTGGACCAGTCCACACAAGAGTTCCACTTCCTGGACACTATAGTGCAAATAAGTGATGGCCACATAAACCCCATCCTCTACGGAAACCTACTAACCGCTATACTTACCTACATGCCTCCAGTTTCCATCCAGGACACACCACACAATTCATTGTCTACAGCCAAGCCCTAAGATACAACCAAATTTGTTCCAATCCCTCAGACAGAGACAAACACCTACAAGATCTTTATCAAGCGTTCTTAAAACTATAATACCTAGCTGGAGAAGTGAGGAAACAGATTGACAGAGCGAGATGGGTACCAAGAAGTCACCTACTACAGGACAGGCCCAACGAGGAAAACAACAGAACACCATTGGCCATCACATACAGCCCCCAGCTAAAACCTCTCCAGCACATCATCAACGATCTACAGCTTATCCTGGAAAACGATCCCTCACTCTCACAGACCCTGGGAGGCAGGCCAGTCCTCGCTAACAGACCGCCTCGCAACCTGAAGCAAATACTCACCAGCAACTACACACCAGACTACTGAAACATTAATCCAGGAACCAATCCCTGTAACAAGCCCCGTTGCTTACTCTATCCCCTATCTACTCTAGCGACACCATCAGAGGACCCAATCACATGAACCACACCATCAGGGGCTCATTTACTTGCACATCAACTAATGTGATATATGCCATCATGTGCCAGCAATGCCCCTCTGCCATGTACATTGGCCAAACTGAACAGTCTTTGTAAAAGAATAAATGGACACAAATCAGACATCAGGAATGGTAACATACAAAAGCCAGTAGGAGAACACTTCAACCTTCCTGGACATTCTATAACAGACTTAAAAGTAGCCATACTTCAACAAAAAAACTTCAAAAACAGACTTCAAAGAGAAACTGCAGAGCTACAAAAAGAAAAGGAGTACTTGTGGCACCTTAGAGACTAACAAATTTATTAGAGCATAAGCTTTCGTGAGCTACAGCTCACTTCATCGGATGCATGCAAACCTGCAGAGCTACAGGTTTCAGAGTAGCAGCCGTGTTAGTCTGTATTCGCAAAAAGAAAAGGAGTACTTGTGGCACCTGAGAGACTAACAAATTTATTTGAGCATAAGCTTTCGTGAGCTACAGCATCCGATGAAGTGAGCTGTAGCTCACGAAAGCTTATGCTCAAATAAATTTGTTAGTCTCTAAGGTGCCACAAGTACTCCTTTTCTTTTTGCAGAGCTACAATTACTTTGCAAATTTAACACTGTTAATTTGGGTTTGAATAGAAACGGAGTGGCTGGCTCACTACAAAAGCAATTTTCCCTCTCTTGGAATTGTCACCTCCTCATCAATTATTGGGAGTGGACTACACCCACCCTGATTGAATTGGCCCTGCAAACACTGGTTCTCCACTTGTGAGGTAACACCCTTCTCTTCATGTGTCAGTATATTTATACCTGCACCTGTAATTTTCACTTCATGCATCTGAAGAAGTCAGTTTTTTACTCACGAAAGCTTATGCCCAAATAAATCTGTTAGTCTTTAAGGTGCCACCAGACTTCTCATTGTTTTTGTGGATACAGATTAACCCTTCTGATACTGGTATGCTAATAATTCAAACATCTATTTACTGACAAAAATATTGATCATGCCCCCATGAACCTGGAGGCCAACTCCTGCTATCTGCTGCCCCCTCCTAGCTTTCCATAACTGGATTACAAGGGCGCACAGAAAGTAGGCTGTGATTTAGTACTTAAGACTTGTGAGAAAATAATGTATGAAAGAGTTCTCACAAGTCTGAAACAGTATCAGTCTTTTAAAAAATACAGTTGAAACAAACAGAGATGAGAGTGATTAAGAAAGCTGTGTTGGCTAGAGGGATGTAATTTATTCTGCTGGGTGCTATTTCCAGTCTGGGTAGCCAATTGCAAGCAGACAGTTGTCAGTAACCTATCAGCTGTTGGGACTGAAACTCTTCTGTGAGAATTCAGACATAGCGCTGTAGTTACGCCAGAAGCAGAGGAACGCCCCTTTTTAGAATTAAACAAAGGTTTCAGTAGGGATCATCAAGAGATTTTTATCTGTAAGAAGAATAAAACTTAAAATCTCTTTTGATCCACCCTGATTATGAAACTGTTTTCCAAAGGATGAAGAAATTCAGGACAGATCAATAATTCCTAACCATCAGAAGCAACTAAAGTTAACTATATCTGCTAGAACCATCAAATCAGTGGAACAAATAGCTAGAAATGACAAATGGCTAGATATGGCTCCTAGAGAAAATCTGCCACTGCCTGTTTCTGGTTTCTATCTAAAACTACATGAAAGTAGCAGAATATTGACAATGGTGTTGGTCAGAATTTATACCAGTGTAAATTACAGCAGAATTTAGCCCATAGTATGTGACTGCATGGCCTTGTCTCCACTAGGAAAAAAGATATTTTTTAGCTTGTGTTTGCTAACACATGGTAACTAACATGTGACCAGGCAGTTGTAATTGTAACATGAGTTAAAAGACTGAAATAAACAATAGTCTCCCCCCATTTATTTATCTTGACCTGATAACACAGGTAAAAACTACAAACTGCCTTGTCCACGCTAGCATTTTACAATGTGTTAGCTAGCACATGCTAAAAAAAAAAAAAAAATCACCTTTTTTCCTACTGTGGATGTTCCCTGTTCATCAGGTGCCTTTTATAGCTGTGCACTAATCTGCTCTGTCTCCTATCTATTAAAAATCTTTCTCCTTTTCCCAATTTCTTTTATCTCCTTCTCTCTTCTTGTCTTTCTTCCGATGTTCTCTCTTCCCCATGCAGCCTCCCTACCTTCCTAATTTGTCCTTCTTTCCCCCCTCAAGATCTTATTACTTTCACTGTGGGTATGTCCACATTGTGTAATTTCCAGCCTAAGCAGAAATTCCCACACTAATTTTGATCGAGCTAGCATGCTAAAAATGAGTAATTGCAGCCATGTGAGCAGTGGGAGGGGATAACTCCCTGAGTATGTACCTGAGGTCTCCCACGGGATTGTATTCAGGAGGACAAAACATAGGCTACATGCCAGGCCAGTGAACTGAGCTATGTGGGAGAGCATTGACTGGAGGCTGCATATTGCTTGAGAGAGCTGTGTGTGTGTGGAAAGAAGCAGCAGAAACACTACAGAAGGACACGGAGAAAACAGCAAGGAAGCCCCAGAGACACCCAGAGAAACGCTATAATGTAACCCTGAGGGTATGTCTAAGCTGCAGATGGCAGCGTGCTTCCCAGCACAGGTAGGTGGACACACGCTAGCTCTGCTTGAGTGATTGCACTAAAAGCATCAGTGCAGCCAGGACTAGCTGCCTGAGTACAAACCCACCGGGGCCAGCCCCCTGAGGTACGTACGTGGGCAGCTAGCCCAAGCTGCCACCCCCGCCTACGCTGCTACTCTTAGCACATTAGCTCAAGCAGAACTAGCACGTGTCTGTCAACCCATGCTGGGAAGCACGCTCTCAGCTGTAGCGTAGACATATCCCGAGAGAGAGCACTTTTGGGTACAGTGTGGGCTGAAGAGGAGGCTTGGAACTGTAAGCCCACAAACTGTTTCCTGTTTGATTCTTACTGTGTTCAGGGAAACAGGACTGCATCAAAGAAACATGTGACTCCATCATCTATTTCCCCTCCTATCAGAACAATCCACAAGACCCTAAATATTGGATAACTGCTTGGGTCAAAAGGGGTAACACTATTGCTGTATAAAACTACCTCTAAAATCTTCTAATCTACTACTAATAAAACCAGGGTGTAGAAATACATGTTTGAAAAATTCCTTCTTATGACTGGCAGACTCTATAAATCTTGAGACAAACAATGGTATGAAGTCAGTCGTCCGCTTGGAATCGACAACTGTAAATTATAGCAATAGGCAGCCAACGTACACACATACACACACAAAATCTGAATGCTCTCCTGATTCACTATTACAATAATTAATACCACAAATATATATTGTCATGGCAGAAGGTGTTAATGTTATGCATCTTATGAATCATCAATATATAAGCATTCAGTATGAAATCTTGCATAGAAAGAACTAACTGGATGGCCTGGACCTAGAGATACCATACAGTAACCACACCCAGATTATTACTAAGGGGATTAAGCACTTTCTTTTGTCAGACTGGAGACTGACCAGAAGCCAACTCCAGGCAAATCTGTCTGAGGTTCCTGTATATTGCACAGCTACTTCAGAAAGGAGAGCTAGCACCTATGCCCACCTAATTAAACCATGAAGTCCTGGTCAAACAGTTCTTTCCCAGGAAGAAAGCTCTGGGCTGAGGCAGGAGAAGGGAACAGAGTGTGTTTATATGCAGCTAGAGTATGCTTTCACCGTAGAACTAACTCAGGCTGCTACCTGGGCATTACCTCCCAAGCCTTCTCCACCCGAAAAAGAACCTCACACCTGAATTTGGCAGTGCTTTTAACCCAGGCTAGTTGGTTTGTCTGGGGCTGAAGGCTAAAATCTGAGTGATACATTCAGTTGGGATGATAATCTGCCCACACTGCAGTGAGCACACAGGCTAATCACTCAAGTGCTGATAGTCCTTCAAGGCCTTCCCACAATTCCCACAAGTGCTTGAAGGGCAGACAAGTTCTCCCACAATTCACTGGGAAAGAATCAGAGTGGCTCAGCTTATTGCAGCACAAAGAACCATGGAATATGCTCCCACTAGTCCTAGCAGCACACATGGCAGAGTGCAGCAAAGAGGAGGACACAGTAACTTGGGTAGGGCCTTGCAATGTGGTGGTTTACACAGGGGCTAGGCTTGATCATCTGAGTTAACTGTGAAGTGAAGACATACCCTGAGTAACCAATACGGACAATGACAAAACCCCCACTTATCAGAAGCAGGAAAATGTCTCTTAGTTGAGATTTCTGCAAAAGGAAATTGCCTGCATGCAGTTGTTGCCACTTCTGTTCTAGGTAAACAGGACTTGTGTACATTTGTAAATACATAAATTACACTGGAACATAACCCTGACGTTGCGTCACCGATTCCCCTTCCAACAGGAAGGAGAGCTACGAAGCCTGGAAATTTGCCCTCAAAGGGCCAGCAATGCAACTCAGATTCAGAAAAAAATGAAGTTTGTGTGCATATATTGTACCTAGAAGTGTCTTGTATAAAACCATTAGTTCTCTTTTGCACCACTGTAAATCTCAACATACAACCACAGCTGAGAACATACTGTACGTACCATTTTTTCAAAGTTTACTAGATTGTCAATGAATGTCTTGTTCCCCTCGTGAGTAAATGTCATGTCTGCATAGAAATAAATGTAATAGTCTTATAGATAATTGAATTATGACATACAAAATAATACAGCACTGTATCTCTATCTCTTCAGTTACAACAATCAGACCATTTAATTGTTAAAAAACTGCTCCTTTTATTAGAGTGATAGAATTGAAAGATTTCTCACTAAGGCTAGTGCAATTGGAGTCTGATGTTGAGATTTACTGAACACTCCTTCACCGATCTCCATGTCATGATTTTTTTTTAATAGAAAAGAGGATTGCACCTTCCACTTTCTCTTACTGCCTTTCACTCTTCAAATATCTGACAACTAACTTTCACATGAATAAGGCTGGTAGATTTTCTAGATTACCTTTTATAAGTAAGGGCATGAAGGGAATTATAGGAGGGTCCAGTTTAGCTACAGTAAGCCTGTAGGCCCTATGGTTTCTTGATGGATCCTTAAAAAAAGAAGAGATCAGACAATTACTAACATGGATCAAAAAGCAGACACTGTATAACTTCATTTTAAAGACATGGTGTTTATTAAATGTAATTACTTTGTCTTGCAGCTTTAAAAAGTGCAGCTTCAAAACAAGGACAGCTTTTATTAAATTTAACAATTCTCCTATCAAATGGCAAGATACAAGTGTGATTACAAAACAGCTTATTTGAATAGAAACCTCACATTTTCCCTCCCTCTAATGGATTTGCAGACACCAGAATAAAAAAAAAATATCCATGCTAGAAAATACAATTTCCCATATGTACAATGGGAAAACATGTTATAAAGCTTTTCAGAGTGTCCCAGATTGACCTTAAGTGATACATAAATTCTGTCAGAGTAGGTTCCTAAGAGTATAATTTATTAGTCATACATGCTTATTTTAGCAGCACTAAAATGGGATCATAAATTTCTTAAATTCAAACAAGGACATATAAAATGTTCTGTATCGAGGAATTCAAATCAGTTACTCAGAAACTGAATTAGTACAGATTGTGCACAGAATAAAGGATCTATTGCCATTTACCATCAAGCTTTCAAACTCTGCATAGATCTTCTTAAACTTGCTTGGAAGTTTCTGTTAATAAAACAAAAACAACAGAAAACTGTGTTAAATTTAATTTGCATTCAGTATAACCATTTTACTGTGTATGTTTCTTGTAAACATCCTTAAAGCAGGAAAAACTGTTCTTTCTGGAACAATGTGGTAAAGTAAAATACAGCACGTCTCCTAGCAACCAGATTATAAATAGAGATGGGACTGAGCTACAAAACCTGGATTCTGATTTGGATCCAATCCTGAAGTTACCCAGTTTGAGATGTTCAGATTCAGACATTGAATTGGCCCATTACTGTGACATGCTGCAGCCAAGTAATTCACATTCATATCTGGATCCAAAGTGCAAATGAAAGTTTAATTCAGTGTTCCAATTCAGTCCCATCCTTAATGACAGCCTGTTTGAACCAAAGCAATTTACAAAAATACCTTGGGCAGTATTATTTCAGCTGGATCATTCACATAAATGACCATGTGCCTTTTGGAATATTCACCAGTCAGTCAAATCCCACCTGGGCATTTCCAGGAGATATTGTTAAGCCAAATGTATCATCAACTATTACACAAATTGTTGATTTGCCTGGCATCCAAGGGTCAGTATTCTTTTGTTTGGGTTAAGTTAATTAATAACTTTTCAGTTCACAATAGACACTGAAAATGAACTTTTGTCAGGTATGCCCACAGTGAATAAAGGATATGGTAGAACATTATTAAATAGTTGCTTTCTATCTCACATTATACTAGAAATGTTGAGCAAGTTTACTGGAAGAGGATACTGGTATGTGAAAAAGACAGCTTCAAAGATCACAGTAACTTTCATATATCATATTAAAACATGTCAGCTTTCTAATTTGCATTACAAATTTGAATATATTTTCTGATCAAATCACATTACAACATTTAGTGGGCATCATAAGCAATAAAGAAATATTTCCTTAAAGTCAATTCTGCAGTAAAGTATTCCTCTATTTAATAGGCATATTATAGCAAGATAGAGTGCCACAGCAGTGGCCTCATTTCTAATGATGGACATGAACAAATTGTGGGCCTATTTTCCAAACGCATACAAATCAGGTATTTGTGAATGAAGTGGCTATATGCACCTGCAAATACCTGATTTGTGTGTGTGACTGACATACCTGCATATGAACATTAAGAATAAATATGTAGGACCTGCTTTTTACTAATGATGTTCACGTATATATCCTGAACACACATATCCTGAAAAACAGTAGAGATACTCTTAGATTATGTCTTGATAACTTGAATGCTCTGCTGAAAAAAAGAGTGTGAAAACATTTATCTGAATACAATGTCATACCTCTTTCACTTACAAATGATCTCTTCCCCCTTCCAGCTCAATCCCCATATCTACTGCAAATTCCAGCTTGTTGTACACAGTAAATTAATTAAATTCCACCTCGTCTGCCTAGAACTTCTGCCCTCTTTAAAACTCCCCAGTCTTAGCAGATAGAAATAAAGGGCCAGATATTTAGAAATTAGCCTTCAAATTCATGCCTTCAGTGTTAATTGTGAAAAGGTTTATGCTGGTATTCAGAAAAATAAATGTAGGCTTTTCTGGCTGCAAACTGACAGTGTACATTTAGATTTCAGGTTGAGGTCTTTTTGTAAACTGCTGCCTTCTAATGGTACCTCAAATCCTCATTTTCAGGCCAGATTTTAGAAACGTGTTAAATGCAATAGGTTATATTTTGGTTTCAATTACACCAGTATATCACAGAAACCTGGCCAAACATTTTTCTATTTTTCATGAAAAATGTTCACAGAAATATCCAAAAAATGTGCAAACAGCATATACAGATTTTATAAAAATGGAAATTCTGATGAAAATGTTTTGCTAAAAAATGTCATGACAAATCTTTCAGAATTTTTGGAGGAGGGCTACACTGGGGTAAAGGAGAATTTGGCCCATGAAATGTAATTTCACCTTGCTTCCCCCAATGATTTTGCCTCCCTCTTTATCTCCTTTTTTGTAAAACAAAACAAAAACACAGCAGCTCAGTATTGAGCTACACAAATGCTCATTAATGGTATGGGACGTCTCCAAGCTTTTAGTCTACAGTAGTAACTTCTCCTCTCAGAAACTGAATTACTGTCGTGAAGAATGGCATGCCTCCCTCTCTCCCAATAAACCATGTTAATTCTAGAAATAACATGGATGGATGGATGTTGTTGCTTACTAAAAGCAGAAATTACAACCAAAGGTCTCAGAACTATTGTAGCTATCACTTACCTCCCATGTTAGTGAAAGGCGGCTCACAGCAACATTACTCAGTCCCATGATAATAGCGAAAAAGGAATTAAGATTTTTGTATTCCTTACAGCTGAAATACAAAAGGTCCAGACTTTTAATGTTATGAATATAATCAGAGGAAAAGTAAAACTGAGGTCCTGAAAAGCGTGGAATACAAGCCTTTGGTTTGAGTTTGATTACGTTCTGGCAAATCTCACCAGTGGACTTGAGACACATCATTTTGCAACCTCTTTCCCCCTGAGTTTTGTTTGGATCTCAAACTGAAAGCATAATGAGAAGCTTGGTAAACACAGGATAATAGTATCTATACTGATCAAATTCACCTGGAAACTTCTGTCCCCTCATGCCTCAAAATTGGCCACCAGTTTTCCTCTTATCTGATGTCATCTTTGGCATACAGGAATCCATGGCATTTTAACACCTTTCTCTCCCACCCGTGCACTATGGGGAATCTCCTGACACTAGACTAAGTTAAGGTCCAAGGAATGCAAAAACAGAGGGAGAAGCATAGTTTACACTCCCACAGTTGCAGAACTTGGTGGGCTGGCAGGTTGTCTACACCCCAGAAGAGCCTTACTCCAGATTCAAGGGGCAGATGCCCAGAGATGGCTGTGTTTCAGTGACCCCTGTATACATAGTCTGTAACCAAATTGTGCAGTTTCTTGAACTCTTTGGGATCTTTCAATTAAATAAGTGCCAACTGTCATCTTCATCATTATAAAGACCCTTTACAACATATCCATTGCTAAAGACCCCACATACTAGGTGCACTAAATCTGCCCTAGCCTCCAATACAAGAGTGCTCCTTCATTAGTGCTCAGGAGAGACTGAAGGATGTAACTGCATATTACAGAATATCTGATATGCCACATCTTTGCAAATTATTTGCTATGTTTGTCACTATAATTGCCCAAAGTAGAAATCTTTAGGCCTATGCTTCTTTTGCTATTTGATTTGCAAAGCTTGGGTGGTAGGATATTAAGGAAACTATAAAAGCAAGAGATTCAAACTGTGATTCTCAAATATTATTCTCTACTTCAGCACTATCTACAGAAGTTAAATCTTGAATATTTTATCCTCTCTCAGATATCTCATCTTGTATGATTGATCTTCACCTTAATTCAGCATGGCCAAGAGTGAGCTCATAGTTTCTCCTCCCAAAACTATCTCTGTAGTATACTATACCAGTGAACACTGTCACCATAATGCCGTCACCCAGGTTTGTAACTTTGGGGATTAACTTGGCTCTGTTTCCCTCACGTCCAAGCCATAGCCACATCCTGTTGCTTTTTCTTCACATTTCAAAAAACACACCCTTTCCTTTTTTTCCTGATGGTCAAATCGCTTGCCCACAACCTAATCATCTACTGACTACTGTGACCATTTCTGCTCTCGGGTCTTCTTTTTAACAACCTTACCACCCTCCAACCTTCCAATGCTGCTACCAAAATTATTTCCCTCACATGTTGCTTTGATGATGGTAACATGTCTTTACTTGTTCTGGGGGCACCAAGCATAAATCTGGGTTCAGTAGAAATAATAAATATTAAAATACTAGTATTCAAGTGTATTATGGGCTTATTTAAGAAAGCTGCAACTTGCAACTATCCTTTGGCTGAAATAAGGGAATGTTTTGTGGGTGTGCATATGGAGAGAGATTTTTAATGACTGTGCGTGAACTAGTGTGTATCGAGATGAGAGAAAGGAGGCATAGAAGAGTGAGTGGATATCTTTTGTGTATACACATAAAGTGACAGGTTTCAGAGTAGCAGCTGTGTTAGTCTGTATTCGCAAAAAGAAAAGGAGTACTTGTGGCACCTTAGAGACTAACAAATTTAGTGAGCTGTAGCTCACGAAAGCTTATGCTCTAATAAATTTGTACACATAAAGTGGTTCTTTTAAATAATGTGTATGTAGAGACAATACATTGAAAGTCTATGTGTGTGCATGTGCACACATGTATCTGTGTGGAAGCAGTGAAAGACACCACAGGAAACAGAATTAATTTCTTCCTTTATTTCAAAGACTCCAAGCTTGTGAACCTGGTGAGCTGCACACTTTTACCCAGCAAGTGGCAGGAGCAACCACTGCACAGTAAGCTGAAAATACACCAGGCTCAGTACAATGAGCCTGCATCTGGTTATGCAACTTCCCCTAGGGGCATGAGCACCAAAAAGAGTACATTTCAAGGCACAGACAGCATGCTTATTGGAAAAGTGGGGACCCCTCAGGCACAATATGGAACCAAGGTGCTCAGCAGCCATTATCTCTGAATATCAGTATGCCAGGAAAGCTGCAGCCACACAATTTTACCACCAGCTACCCAGGAAGATTAACAGTGCTGTATTGAACTGAGTGCCCTCCCTAATAAATCTAGTGCACCTTCCTCTGCTCTCAGGGAGGATTCTACTCTCATTCGGTTACTGGTTTATCAAGGCTCTTCATGTGCAAATTTAGACAGGGTTATTACTTCAAGGCCTGGGCCCCTCTTTTTTTAACCCAATCCCTTGGCTCTTTTTGTTCTAACTCTTCAGCACATTATATTTGTTTCACTATGTTCTGTAGCACCTGTTACCATGGCAACAATTTATATGGTAAAAAGAACTCCATAATTTTTAAAGTTCTTTTGCAGCCACTGAAAATAAATCTGCCAACTCAGTTTTTATTTAGGAAAATCTTGTGCTTCAGAACTTCCTACCTTTAGGAGACACAGAGGTCTCAGTAGAGCAGGTCACGTTTAGGCATTTATTTTTAGAACTGTAGTGAGACCAGAAACATGGAAGTAAATAGGTCATCAAGCTGATCTAAATAGCATAACCCTGTGACACTGGGAAATCTAATGGGTCTGGGGACTTTATAACTGATTATTTTCCCTGTTTTTTCTTAAGGTGAAGTTTAACTGTTATTTTGAAGATGCTTGATTTTAAAGGTTTATTAAATTTAGCTTAATATCTTCATTTACTTGTATTTATGCATTTTCCCATTTCACACTACTGATTTGAGGAATAAACCTTCTTCATTTGTGTGTATGTACCCTACTGCCCTCTACTGGACAGAATATGTCAGACCTGCTTTCTGGTTTACAATTTCCCTTTAAAGAACGAGATAATGTTTTTAGAGACTACAGGAGTATGTTCTATTTACCTTACTAGGAGTCTGATCCTGTGAGATGCATCTTTTAAGATGTTTAAGGAGCCTTAAACTTCCACTACCTTTAGTGAATGTTGAGAGTGCTCAGCAATTTCCAGAAGGGACTCAGTACCTTGCAATATCAGGCCGCCTATGCAGCAGGATTGGTCATTCTAGTGCTTGTGTACAAGTTGTATGTGGGCATGGGTTTGGGATATGAAAAATTATGATTTCTGGAGCAGAATTCAGAGTTTATTTTATGATAATCCTTTCTTCCCCGACTCCATCATGACACTTTTAAAAATGGGGGACTTGTTTTATAAAATGCAAAAATGTTTTTTCATGTTTTAAGTGTAAATTACTTATTTGTATTATAATAGTACCCAGAGGCCCCAGTCAAGATCCGGGTCCATCATCCAAGGCATTGTACAAACACATAGAAAGACATAGTTTTTCCCTTGAGGAGTTTAGAATCTACTCTGAGACAATAAACAACATGTGGGTGTAACAAACAATAGCAGGGATTGGGAGGAGGGAAGAAGAGGGTAACAGTGCTAAGAACTCTGGTTACATAGGCTAGTTGTGGCCCTGCTCCCTTTGAAGTGAACAGAAAGTTCCTACTGAATTCAATGGTGAGGAATCAAGCCCTAAGCGCACAAATTGAAGGTTCCAAGTAATTTAAATTATTTTAAATGATGAGATTTTAACAAACAAGTAAGAGATCAGCAATCCCCACCAGCAAGGTACCTAGCCAAATATACTTTGTTTGCAAGTGAGCTTACATTTTGCCTATTTTGGGGATCAATTATCTGTTTTCACTGAGCCATACTTTTTGGGGGACAAAACTAGGATAATTTGCAATATTCCAGCAAAATGTGCAAATGTTTAGTTTTTGTAATGAGTCACCCAAAATGTATCACTCAGCTGGAGTATTACTGAATGTTATAATAAGCTTTAATTGTAAAACTTCTCCATGTGTCCTGCTGCCATCCATCTTTAAGCTTGGTAGCTGGAAAGAGAGAGACAATAACAATGTTTGGGTGTCTGAAAAAATCCCACAGAGTGAGGCTAACAGGAGCCTTTCTATACTTTCACTCTGCTCCTTTCCTGCTCTACTTTCACTCTGCTTGGAGGACTTCTACCCCAGAAGAATGTAAATGACGTTATCCTGCATGTAACATAAGTGGATTGGTCCCACTGAACTCAACGAATTACTCATGTGGGTGGTTGCAGAACAGGGCTCTAAGAATTCAGAGAGCAAGGGTAAATAGAGGAGATGAACAGAAAAGGGGAAGAAAAACAGTAACAGGGAACAATCCTACATTAACAGGGATGGGCAGGATTAATTAGGCTTTTTCAGCTCTGTTTGATTCTCTGTAAAAATTACAAATAACAAATATATTAAAAACGTGGCATGTATTTCAGCCTCTTTCTGTATATACTCACTGGGCTGCTATCTTAATGAATTTCTTTAACAGCTGAACACGCTTGCTGAGTTGGGAGCAAAGACAAATCTCTGTGACCACCCAGAACTGGATTTCATTAAATCTTCTCAAAAACAAGTCCAAATTTGCTGTGGTCTTATTAAAATTGTGCGTTCCAAATGTGTGGTAAATCAGCTCCAGCTAGGAGAAAAAAAACAGGGTTGGTTTTCAGATGTCTCTTTTTTCAGGGGGTGGAGAGGAGTGAGACGTCACTATTGGTTTCTAAATTATTCAAGCTTGAAACTTGCTGTGCAGTAAATGTGTGCATAATACAGCTGGCAAGGATTCAGCTTGCATTGCAAATTCAGTAGACAACCACTAAGGCACATTAAAAGCATAAATATAGACTATGTAGTAACAGTTTAATACCTTCAAGGAGACATATCAAAGTAATTCAATATAGAATGCACTATTAGGTGACATTTCTTTTATATTTTTGCTGTGGCTGGAATAGTGTTTAATGGTTTCAAGGCTTGCAACTGCTAAGGTTCTACAAGTTAAACTCAGAGAAAATCTGGCAAACAGTATTTGTATCTACACTAAATGTTTAATAATAAATACTAAGATGCTATTTAGATTCCCCATACCTCATGCACACAGTTGAAGAGCTCCCAATCATAAATTGTCATCTGGTAGGCTAAGTCTTTGGAGCTCATGAGTTCAAAAGTTCCTACAGTTCCAGCCGATGGGCCTTCTTGTTCTGGCAGTGGTGTCTGTGAATAAAAATAATGACACAAGAATATTTCAAAATGCTAAATTGCACCACCAGTGCTTCATCCTCTGCAGAACTCCTGATTTTTTTTTTCCAATGTCACCAATTTCTGAAGGGGGTTTCATATAGTGTAACTGTAGTCTGCTTTCAACTATAGGTAGCAATAAAGCCTCTATTATCAATTCCCATTTCTACATGCACAAGGATCTGAACCATAACATACAAGCCTAATGTTTTTGCAACAAACAGATTTTAATGATGTGAATTATTTCCTTTATTATAATTTAGAAAGCTGTAACAATCTAATAAGTCATCTCATACTTTCTCTTTCAGTATGCATTCAATATATTCCAGTCCTGGGATCATTATCTGACATTTGTGATTGTATAACTCCCAGTTATGTTATTGGGAGTTTTATGTGTTCACAAAATACATTCCTTTGAGTTATTAAAGTATTAATTTTTAAACAGATTTTCATATAATCTAACAAGAGATGTGAGCTGCAGTTTTGAACAGAACACAATTAATTCTTAAACTAAATCTATTTAAAATGTAGGCTGGGATGATTCCATGTTTGGAGTCATCTACTGTATATATTAGGGCCAAACACTCTAAAACATCCATACAAAAATTATTCAATTGCCAAACAATATACCCGTTGCCAATTCACATGCACCTTGTAATCACATCCTGAGACTTCTGAAATAGTGCTTAGTGTGAACCTACATTTTAAATTGCTTTTGCTTCCAGGAGAGGGCAGTGTAGTTCACTTACAATTTTTTCTACAAATTCCTCCATACTGCGTTTAATTTTTAAATGACCATAATCTAATATGTTGAAGATTATGATAGAAAAATGTGCTGTCAACAGAATAGGTCACATTCTGAGTCTAACCTGAACCAGGGCTGCAAGATTAGGTCCCATATTTCAACAGACTATATTTCCAAATAAAAAAGTTAAGATTACTACATTATTCTGCATTTACAAAAGAAATTATGGCTGCAAAACTTAAAAAATAAATAGAGCTCTCTGGATTAATATATCAGCAGGCCCCTAAATCATACATAAGTATATAGTAAATTTATTTCTGCTAGAGTTGCTACTTTTTGTTCTCTAGGATAAATGTGCATCACAAACAACATAATGACACAATCACATCAAACCGATCCAAAATAATTTGCAATAAACTACTGGCATTATGGCCCTACAAGTCTAGCTTTTCATTTTTACCTTCAGGAAAGAATAACTTTTGTACAAAGTGAAATAGATTTTTGTTCCTATTCAGAGATTATCACAACACATTAGTGTGTTACCATTACAAGCAGCTGGCCCTAAATATATTTTCCAGTGCTGGAGAAGAAACATTTAGATTTAGACACACAAGATATTTGCAAATTCATCCATTCCAGAATAACCCACTTATTTTCACAAGAGGTTTGCCAAGCAAAACATCAACAAATTCACAAATTAGAAAGTGCATTCTTAAACAGTAAAAGGTGTTTCATTTTGTAGGATTCTGCTAGTTGTTAACACCAATCTTCCGAATACTGCAGGAATGGTCAATATGTAGACTTCTTTTATGGAGAGCTGAGAAGCAACTATAAGATGCGTAATGTCCTCTATTCCTCCTGAAGCCAACAGGAGCTGAGGATGGTCAGCACATCAGAGGATTGGGGACTTGTCACATTTGAATAGTACAATAAAGTGTCTTTGAAATATTCAGTCCATGCTAACTGGAGATAGCAAAGATGAAAAAGGCAGCCGAGGACTGAAAATTTACAACTTTGTTTCTAAATCTAAAGCAGAAGCAAAACTCAGATTTTGCAATATCTATAAACGAAAAAAGGCATACATACTTAGTAACTTGTTAAAAGCATACAGGAGGTCTGGAGTAATAGAGTTTATGCTGACATGGCTTGACAATGACAGTTGTTTTTAATGAAGTAAAAGGAACAAAAAGTACAGTCAAAATCAAACTCCATAAAAGCAGGCCCCATAGACATTGTTAAAGTTACTGTATGAACAAGTAAGCACTTATGAATAATTTTACTTAAGGAAAACCAGACTTTCTACTTAGAATATTTTCCGTGATTCAAGTTAGAATCCTCTGTGATTTTGACACAGTATTTGGGGGGTCAGGCAGAGCAGGGTTTAAAGCACTTACTGCATGAATCAAGTCTGTATAATACTTTAATTGATAACATTAACTTTTATATATATATGGGAATGGGAGGGTGGGGAGAAGAGAATTCTATAATCAGATCTGAGTTATAATATGTAGTAAGCCTACATGCTTACTTCCATTTAGAATATTGGAGTCAAAATCTGCTGTGTGGATAAGAGAACAATTTTTGCCCTAGTTTAAGACATGATACTATTACCCTGGTTTTTGATAAGGGCGCTCTTCCCACAGCACTGTGACAAAATTTTAGCTTTGAATCTCTCAGATGAGCTAAAACATTCAAAAGGCAGAATGGGGCAAGAAACTTTTGAGCTAGTGTTCAAAATACAGTAAAAGCTGTGTTATCCGGCACTTGATCAAACAGAAAGCTCTATTAACCCGCATTTCTGATATCTCTCAATACAAATCTTCAATCTAGTAACCAGGACTAGTATACTGCCCAGGAAGTTATGCAATTGAACATTGTGCACTCTATTTTTATGCAAAAGAGGCAGAAGACAAGTAAGCAAGCTGATATCAGGGATTTATTCAAAAAAGCAGTTTCCAAGATGTGTCATAGGGTCATTACCGATTCAGCCCAATCTCCTACACCTTCTACATCTACAATGATAATTGCTATTGATAATGACGACCCTGAGGCACTGCAAGATCCTGAAATGCCTTCTGAATCATCAAAGAAAGATTAAATTGTGTTCAGTATAGTTTTAGCGTTGTGTATTTTTAGTGATCTAGCTGTATGCCATGCACTGCACATAGTGATATGTAGTGTTATAAGATAACCTACTGTATAGAAAACTTTACTAGTATATATCTAAGCACTTCAAGAAACCAACCACTCTGCAGTGCAGTACTATTACTGGATTGGTAAGTACCTGTATACTATTTGATACTTTATTCATTTTTATTGTATTCTAATTCTTTGAAAATTGGTATTCCATTGTTAAGTATAACTCTTAGTTAGCTGGAATTTTTGAGTAACTTGCACCCCCCATTCCTCAACATGCAAGATAACAAAGCTTTTACTGTATCTGGAAAGTTAAGTTCGAAAGAAGCTCTCTGATTTGCAATGCTGAGAACAGTATACATACATACCAGGGAATCAAACTGGTCTCGTGGGCAAGCGAACAGACGTCCATTAACACTGAGAGTCGTAAATGCTGAACCATCATTAGGTTTGAGCACCACCTTTTCTATAAAAATGAAAGCATATGATTGCCTATTAAATGCATGTGGAATTAACAGCAGCGACCTAACAACAACAAAAAATTACTAAGATATGTGCATTACTTGAATGAGTATAGCGAATGCCTTAGATACAAGGTAGATGACTGTAAGAACCCACTGACTGAAGAAAAGTGACATCAATATATAAGAGAGCAAAGCTCAAATGAAACTCCCATCGATCTGGGACATGGAATCCTAACCCCACAGACTGAAAACAAGTGTCAGGTATAATGCACAACAGCAACCTTGAGAAACTACCAAAGCACCAAAACCCAACAATAATTAAGGGCTCAGATCACCATTCTCTGGGCAGAGAGAGATTAGATAGCTGTTCTTATTCCAAAACTGACTTGAAAGTCAGTCAGTAAGTAAGTGCATTCCACCAGGCCCTCAGGCAATTGTACTCAGCCCTCATCGTGGCAGTCCTAAAAAATGGGGTGCAGATTACAGGTAAAGAAGAGCTGATCATCTGATTTATGAGTCACTCTCCCAGTGTACGCTAAGAAGGCTTCCTGCCACCCACTTCTGAAACAAAAAATGCTGCAACTGCAAAAAAGTGGAACAGGTTTTGTGCCTAAGAAAGAATTTTCATACTAGTTGAACATGTATTAAAATTTATTGGAATAGCCTTTACCAAATTTCTATTGGTTTTGTGCTTCATTTTAAATGAGAAGCATTAAAGATCATGCAAAAACCATACCTCCTCCTGAACTCATCTTTACTATGATCAAGCCTTCTCCAGAACCCAGTTTATCTGCTACCGCACTGATCACTTCCTTAACAGAGGCCATCACTGGCACGCGGATAGTAGTGTAGGTGTGGTCTATACAGTATACCTTAAACAGAACTAAAGACAAAAGAGTGTATTGTGAATGCCGTACATAAGCGAATGCAGTTTACTGTGCAAATTACTTGCTGTACTTCAATAACGCATTGCTCACAGATATAACAAATACCAGCAGATTGCAACAACTTTATTTGGTACTGTAGCTCCAAGATTGCTAATTATTCTAAAGTTTGACTAATTGCAATGACTGATTTGCAGAAACTTCTAGCAAATTATAAGATATCAAAAATTCTAATGTTACCATATTATTCATAAAAGGCAGTATCACTTGGTATTTCCTTAACTTTCAAGCCACTGGATAATCAAATATTTAATAAGTGATTTTTATTTTGTCAAAACTTAAGAAAAATTGGCTATGAACACTCAACATACAATATAAAGAGTTTACATCCTGTATTTACAAAACCAGATTTGATAAGAGATTCATGATCACAATCAAAGCTTAATTTAAGTTGCATTGCATTTGTTCTAGTCCCCTTTTTTAATATTTAAATATGTTATTGAAAAATCAAGAATGTTTCAGAAAATGAGGGGAAATGCCCTCACAACAAATATACAATTGTAAAAAATTAGGGCTGTAAAGCGATTAAAAAAATTAATCATGATTAATTGTGCTGTTAAACAATAATAGAATACCATTTATTTAAATATTTTTGGATGTTTTCAAATATACTGATTTCAGTTACAACACAGAATACAAAGTGTACAGTTCTCACTTTATATTTATTTATTATTACAAATATTTGCATTGTAAAAAAGAAAAATACTATTTTTGAATTCACCTAATACAAGTACAGTAGTGCAATCTCTTTATCATGAAAGTGAAACTTACAAATGATGTACAAAACTTAGAATAATGATATACATGAACTTAGAATTACATACAAAAAATAACTTCATTCAAAAATAAAACAATGGAAAACTTTAGCGCCTATGAGTCCACTCAGTCCTACTTCTTGTTCAGCCAATCGCTCAGACAAACAAGTTTGTTTACATTTGTAGGAGATAATGCTCCGGCTTCTTGTTTACAATGTCACCTGAAAGTAAGAACAGGCATTTGTTTGGCACTGTTGTAGCCGGCATCGCAAGATATTTACATGCCAGATGTGCTAAAGATTCATATGACCCTCCATGATTCAACCACCATTCCAGAAGACATGCGTCCATGCTGATGATGGGTTTTGCTTGATAACAATCCAATTGTGGACCAACACATGTTCATTTTCATCATCTGAGTCAGATGCCACCAGCAGATGGTTGATTTTCTTTTTTGGTGGTTTGGGTTCTGTAGTTTCCACATCGGAGTGTTGCTTTTTAAAGACTTCTGAAAGCATGCTCCATACCTTGTCCCTCTCAGATTTTGGAAGGCACTTCAGATTCTTAAACGTTCGGTTGAGTGCTGTAGCTATCTTTAGAAATGTCTCATTGGTACCTTCTTTGTCAAATCTTCGGTGAAGGTGTTCTTAAAATGAACTTGTGCTGGGTCATCATCTGAGACTGCTGTAACATGAAATATATGGCAGAATGCGGGTAAAAAAGAGCAGGAAACATACGATTCTCCCCCAAGGAGTTCCGTCACAATTTTAATTAATGAATAATTTTTTTAACGAGCATCATCAGAGCAGAAGCTTGTCCTCTCGAACGGTGGCCGCAGCATAAAGGGGCATACGAATGTTTAGCATATCTGGCATGTAAATACCTTGCAATGCTGTGAAGGAGGCTAATGTGGGGGAAGAGTGAGGTGAGCAGTTAGCTGAGGGAAAGACAGAATGGGGTCCCTGCTTTTCAATTTTTTTGGGTTTGAACATGATCCCACCAAAATTTGAGGAGCCTAGTATCTCCTTATTGTGATTTTCATGCTGGAAAGGGAGAGGCAGCTGATCTTTGGTCAAGGACATGCAGATCTAAAAGAGGGCAAAAGAAGAGGGAGACCATGTTAATATAGTTTTAGAAGTGAAAAAGTCAGAAACCCAAAGCTAGACTGCAATACGGCAGCCATGGCCCACTGTCCCAGGGCAAAGTGCCCTAAAGCCAGCTTAACCAGCTTCCAGAGGACAGGGGCCTTCAGCTGGCATAGCACTGCCCTGTGGGCTCCTATGCATACAATCAAGAGACCAGTGCCTGAAGCATGGCTGAGGAAAGGTAGCATGGCCAAGATGTCTCTAAGCTCTTCTGATCCTTAGCTGCTGTAATGGCACTTAGGGCCATAAGCAGCTGGTGCAACTTAGTTCAGGCTGTAAATTCTTCTGAGTTGCACCCAGGGGCTGGATTGGTGCAGATACATCTGAGGATTAGGGGGATGCAAGGTGATTTAAGGACACCTTTACACCCATTCTTCCTGAGCAGTGCTAAGCGTGCCTCAGCTGCAGTGTAGGTTCGTGCCAAAGGTGCCAGTTAGTGCTGTTCCTGGGGTGTTTTAGCCTATGTAAGTAGACCACTTCTGCTGGAAGTGCAAGATGCACGGCTCCATCATTTAGGAGCCCCACTTTTTACTCTGCACAGTCATTCTTGCCGCTGCGCAGCTATTATAACCGTCCACACATCAGTCTCTGTCTCACTCACACCATTCATGGAATATGAAACAAAACTGAACTACAACACTTACCTGGCAACAGTTTTATTCCATATTTTATTTTGAAAAAGTAATTTTTGTATTTTGAAATTACTTAGGGAATTCCTTCACCCATTATCCAAATGAGAGTCCTGGGCAGAGTTTCAGAGTAGCAGCCGTGTTAGTCTGTATTCGCAAAAAGAAAAGGAGTACTTGTGGCACCTTAGAGACTAACAAATTTATTAGAGCATAAGCTTTCGTGAGCTACAGCTCACTTCATCGGATGCATTTGCAAATGCATCCGATGAAGTGAGCTGTAGCTCACGAAAGCTTATGCTCTAATAAATTTGTTAGTCTCTAAGGTGCCACAAGTACTCCTTTTCTTTCTGGGCAGAGTTGAATACAACACCACAGAGAATGCAAACTACTTCAGGCTGAGCATATATAGCAGAGGAGCCATAGGAAAAATATGAAGGGTCATATCCTCAGCTGCGGTACATTGGGGTAGCTCTATTGACTTCAGTAAGGAGGCAACACAGACAAATGAGATCAGGTTGTTGATCCATTAAGTATATGATCCTGGCTCCTGCAGTGCCCATTCCTACTTCACAGGAAAGCAACTCTCTTTTATCAATAATGCACCTAGCCAACTGGCAGTGCTGGACATGGGCAGGGGGAATTCCTTAGTGTTCTCTGTGGCAATCAGCAAACACCTTCAGCCATGAGGTGTGATTACTCTAACCTTAGCATTCATAATTTAAAATGTCATTACTCATAAATGCATGGATTTTAAGGCCAGAAGGAACCATTATGATTATATAACCTGACCTGTATGAAACAAGCTACAGAAATTCTCCTGGTAATTCCTGCAGCAAATCCAGTCAATTGATAGGCTAGAACACTTTTTTTTAATCCAGTTTTGATTTAAAGGCTCCAAGTAATGGAGAATTGACCATATCCTTTAGTAACCTGTGTCAATAGGTAATTATCTACACTGCTAAAAACCTGTATCTCATTTCCAGTCTGAATATTGCTGACTTCAAATTCCAGCCATTGGATCTTGCTATGTTTTTGTCTGATAGATTAAATAGTCCTCTAATATCAGATAACTGCTCCTTGTGTAGGTACTACTAGACCATCATCAAGTCACCTCTTAAACTTCTCTTCTATAAACTAAATAGATTGAACTCTAAGTTTCTCACTGCAAGGCATGGTTTCCAGACCATGAGTTACTCTTGTAGGTCTTCTCTGAGCCCTCTTCAACTTTTCAGCATCCATTCTAAAGTTTGGATACCAGATCTGGCTACCATGTTTCAGCAGTAGTCTCACTAATGTCATACACAGATCTAATGCCACCTCCTTAATATTCTTCACTTTATACAGCTAAGGATTGTGGCACCCCTTTTTTGCTGTAGCTTCACACTGGGAGCTCACATTCACTTGCTTACCAACAACGACGTCCTTTTCAGATCACTGTTTTCCAAGGTACACTCTCCCATTCTATAAGTCAATTTTTTGATCCTAGATGTACAACCTTGCATTTGGCTATATTTTTACTATTATTGTTCATACAGTAATCCAAAGTGTCCCTTGACTGACAGAACAATGCTGGGTTTGAAACTGGGGCAGCTTTTATTGTGAAGATAAATTTTAACATCCATTTGAAATGTTGACTAACAGCTGGGAAAAGGTGACAGGATTTATAAAATATCTTTGGTTACAATGGATAAATCACAGAACTAGGGCTCCAATATGCCTCCACACAGAGGAGCTTCTCCAGCCCAAGGTAAAAAGAAAGTCTGAAAAGCGAGTAGAGCTGAAAGTCTCAGTCTGAGGCACTGATGTAAATTTTATCTTCAACTCTGCATGGGAATCAAACTAAAGACAAAATGGTTCATGAGAGCAAACTAAAGTACTTCCATTTAATAGACCTTCCTGTCATAGGCCAGAGATCCAAAGCCTGACTCTCCATTCTATTTACACACATTTTATGACAATGTAACTCCAATGAAATCTACAGAGTTACACCCATGTATAACTAGTGGGGAACAAGGGCCCCAATGTCTTGTGTGTTACAGATCACTCATTGCACACGTACTACACACCTACATATTACTAGTGCTGTTTTTTTAAACTACTTTGTTTATTAATTATTTTAAAGGAGTGTATTTTTAAGGGTCTGAGGAAGTGTATTTTTTCCTCTGAGGAAGTTCTATTAAAATCAGTGACTAAGCACCATGTTAGGTGAGGAAATGCAAACATGTTTTTGTCCCAGATTTGTAAATTGTGGATACTTATGTTTATTTTGATCTCTGCCTCAGGAGTGACAAATTTATTACAAACATCAGAAAACAGAGTGCCGCAAACCCCTATATGCATATACTTACTTTCGTCACTCCCCCTGATCGGCTGGCGTTTTTGTGCTCTGTCATCAGTTGTGTTAAACTGCTGCAAAAGTATTTTGTGCTGCCAGAAACAAACAAAAAAAACAAACCCATAATCAAAAATGCAAGAAGAAAAATGGAGTAGATCTAATCAGACATACTGTATCAAAGATGCAGGTGAGAAAGTAACACAAATAAACTTGCAGTTTAATTCTTGAAAATATTTCAATATGTGTTATTCTAATAAATTGTTAGCTACTAAAGAGGAAAGAGAAAAGGAGTACTTGTGGCACCTTAGAGACTAACAAATTTAAAATCTGTATGAGTTGCTTCATGAAGTTGATAGATCTCCACTCCATACGGCTAAACTCAGTGCCTTGCATAATGACAGGTTTCAGAGTAGCAGCCGTGTTAGTCTGTATTCGCAAAAAGAAAAGGAGTACTTGTGGCACCTTAGAGACTAACAAATTTAAAATCTGTACGAGTTTCTTCATGAAGTTGATAGATTTCCATTATGCAAGGCACTGAATTTAGCCATAGGGAGTGGAAATCTATAAATCTGTTAGTCTCTAAGGTGCCACAAGTACTCCTTTTCTTTTTGGGAATACAGACTAACACAGCTGCTACTCTGAAACCTGTCATTATGCAAGGCACTGAATTTAGCTGTATGGAGTGGAAATCTATCAGCTTCATGAAGAAACTCGTACAGATTTTAAATTTGTTAGTTTCTAAGGTGCCACAAGTACTCCTTCTCTTTTTGCGAATACAGACTAACTTGGCTGCTACTCTGAAACCTGAAGAGGAAAGAATGTAAGTCTTAAAGTGAAGCCTTTGTTTTAGAAGATTGCCAAATAAAGTCCATTTACCTTCTTTTGTGGCGCCTTAGTTTCTTCCGAACTATAGAAAGCAGAAAAAGCATACTGTGTCATTAAATATATTTTGGAAGATATTCCCTACAATATATCAGTTTAGACATTGACCACTCTCCAAACTATTGTATTTAGGTATTCATATATGTTTTATACTAAGAAAATAAAGAAAGATCATCATAGTCTAAACTCGGATTGGGCAAATATTGCAAAAATTGTACACAAATATTAATTTGCAATTTTGTTCATAGCTTCATAGAATTTAAGGCCAGATGGAACAATTAGATCATCTAGGCTGACCTCTTTGCTTCAGTGGAATTTACAATTCCTTTCATATTCTTTCTGTGAACGTCTGAGAGTGAACTTGGTATTCACAAGAATGTTCATAGAGAAAAAAAGTATCACATATGCTTGTCTGAACATGCATGCGTGGAAGCATTTTTCTTTTATAGCAACCATCTTGAAAGCTTCCCATGGACTTGGGAACATTTTCCAGCCAGCTTTAAGATAGACATTTTTCACTGGGTATTTAGTTGTAAAATGAACCAAAAAAGGAAAGACCTTACATTTGTTTTACAGTCTTCTCTAGCTCTGAGAGTTGCTCTTTTAGTGCTGTAATAATTCTTGCATCATCTGATACAGATACATAAAATTCCTGTAAATGATACAAAACAGTCTTTTAACAATGAAACAATAGATGAGTTGTACCTAAAAGGATAAAGGATTAGTGAGCTTACATATGATAGTTTACTGATTACTAAGAGTAAGACCCAGTTTAGTGAATAAGGGAACAATAAGATGCTCCACAACACTCAAATTCTGGCCTATTCCTGTAACCCTTCTATTTGTGTAACTCCAGCTGATTTAAATTAAAACTGCACATACAGGAAGGAAGCATAATGGTAAAAATGTGAGACAGATGTGGATGTGCTTTTTCTCGTTAAGCACTGCCCTTCCAAAGCCCATACTCCACATTTTAGAAGATCACTGAGAAAGATTATGGAATTCATTATTTTTTCCCAAATAATGTGGTAACATAGGTAATTTTATACATAATGCAATGAAACACTGTTACAGTTAGGTCATTTTGTTTTAAAGGAGCAATCTCACTGTTGTTGTTATTCCTTATATGACACTCCAAATGTACTGTGCACTACAGAGCAAAAACAAAGGCATGGTACCTGCCCCCAAAGAGTTTATAATCTTCATAACAATTGACACTGTTATGGGTCAAATGCTGTAGCTGGGCTGTGTGTGTGGGAGATATGCAGGGACCTTGGTGGCAAGGACTCCAGTCTACAGCAGCCGGTGTGGCTGCAGGGCAGCCTCAGTTGGGGTCAGAGTGGTCTTTGGCTTCACATCATGACAGATCCTCTAGCCCCTCCCTGGCACATCCCAACAATGTTCAAACAAACAATCTACATGACAGAGTTTAGGAAGACCTTTGTGGCATGCAGAGGGTCTATTCTGCCTTGGCAAAATCCTGCCTCTCACCACTGCACAGGAGAACTACAATGGTTCCGGTGTTTTCAGAGCCCTCTTCACTGTGCAACAGAGTATATTACAAATACCCACACAGCAAGGATTTGTACCTGCTGGCTCTGTAAGTGTTGTGCATTAAAATAAAAACCAATCACATGTGTACTCTGCAGCCAAAACTGAGAAAGAAAACACAAAGAGAACTTTGCACTTTAAAATGATCTATGGCATCTACATACTTGTTAAACAGAATTCTAAAGGTTGTGAAGTGGACTTTTGCAAATCCTCTTTGGTAGCTGCTCTTCAGTATAATGATACAATAGCAATCCCACTGTACCTCCAGAAAGGCTATTGCTGCTTCATCCTCTTGTAGCAGATCTCCATACAAAGCAGCCCACTGTAGAACCAGTCGGATGACTCGCCTTTTATTATTAAGTGCATAATCCATTTTCTCCTGCTCTGAACCTTGGGAAGGCTGGGCATGGTAAGTGCCAAGGTGTCAAGGAAAATATTTACTGAATTAAAATATCCAATACAGTAAGAACTGAGGAAACTATTATTTTCAGGAGCTTTCCAGCAGGAATTTCATGATCAGTGAGGGTGGAGGGTCAGATTTACCGTTTTTGTTTCTTACCATATTGTAAAGCCTCTCAGTAGCACTGTTCATGAAACAACAGAGGGCATTTTCTAAGGAATGTATCAAGAATCAGAATCAGACTGCTTGTCACAGCTCTATAATGGAGCAAGAGAGATAACATTTAAGAGCCAGGGAAAAGATGGTTAATCATTTCATCTAAAGAAAACATTCAGTCCTGTTCTTCTGGTAGAATAAGAAGGAATCATGGAAATAAAAGAATAAAAACTTTCCCCCCCTTTTTGGTTACAAAATTTTAGCCTCTATCTGCAAGAGATTTTACCACCTGTTTACATGCAGTAAATCTTTGGTATTATTACTCTTATTTCTAATTTTATTACAGTATTCCCAGGAATCCCAACTGAGTTGGGTCCCCTTGTGCTAGATGCTATACATACATCTATTGAAAGATAGTCCTTTCTCTGAAGAGTTTACAATCAAACAGACAAAGGGTAGAAGAAAGGAAAAATGCCCATTTTATAGATGAGGAACTGAAGCATAGAGGAACTAACTGATTTGGCTACAGTCATTCAGGAAGTCTTGACTCTGTCACATAACTTAGCTGCATATCATATCCTGTGCACAGCACTTTGTGACATGCATTTAACAACACACACAATAAAATATAAAGCTACATATTTAACAAAGGGTGGCTTTACTTTTTTAAAGTTTTAATTGCAAAAACATGGAAATTAGATGCAAAATTTTTTTTTGGAAAGAAAAAAAAATGTAGAAAAAGATATAAACAAACTGCACCAAAGCACATTTCCTGTGTGCACATGTCTTGTAAGTATCATAAAGGACAGCAAACCTCTGAAGTGCTCACTCCTGTACCTACAAACTGTAATCTAAAGAGCACTGGGCTTGTTTAAAAGACTGCACTGATGCGTCTACAAATCTATAGGGAGCAGACTAGAGAGCGGGGATTGGCCTGTGGACCCTCCCCCCAACCAGAGGGAGGAAGGTTCAAGAGATTTACTGAATCAAGATTTTATTTTAGTAACATTAAGTCAAATGCACCTCTGGTGTACCCCCACAGTAATGAGCAGATGTCCAATGGGGAGAATTGGGCCCACTGAGACTAGGTTTAGGAAAACATTTTTTTAAAATATTATATTGAGTTATATCATGCAGGATTAGATAAAATAACACAAATGTTAAGTGCAGTATGTAATGGTATATAATTTGTGTAGGCTGTAAATTCAATTGGCCTGAATGTTATTTAAAGGCTTCATTCAGCTTGACCTTAATCTCAGGCTGTTTAGCCACATAAGGGGCCTTATACATAAATAAATAAATAAATAGAAAGCACGTCCATGGAATTTGTAAACAGAAAAAAGCTCCCTTTTAAGGTTGGAAGTTTGGGGCCAAGGAAGCTTTATTTCAATTTGCAGAAGGAAAAAAGGAAAAGGGGGGCGGAGGCAGTGAAGATATCTACATGGTCTCACAGAATCTCATTGGAACAGTCAGAATCACTACAAAGCAAAACAAATTTCACACATAATAAATACAGACAGGTCTACTTGTCCATAATTTACAGGAGAGACCATCAGGACAACTTGCTTGCCTTCTGGTATATTACCTCTAGGAAAGGCAGGATTTATACAGTCTCCTTATATCCCAGCAGGCCTTCCCTCATGCTTGCATATCCTGCCCTAAGGATTACATTTCCAAGCCTGTGGTGCTCTCCCAGTTCTGACAGACACACAGGCAGCACCCACCAAGAACCAACTTGATCTCTCACCACTGAGGTGAGAGGGAAGTTCCAGCCCACCTCTGATTAAATAAATCTACTCTGGGCAATAAAACCAAAAGCATCATCAGCTCACATGGCTTTCCCAAGACTTCTTCCTCTCCGTCAGTGACCTCATTTCCTGTCCCAACCATCCTTTGTTGAAAAGCTGGCATGGGGTAGTACTGACCTCATAAATCTTAAATTGCCTGTTCGCCCCATTATAGTCCTTCTGCTGACATTAATTCAGGTCTGATCCTGCTAGGGTTGCCAACTTTATAATATTTAAAAACTGGACACTTCAGCAAGTGCCAGAACCTCCCATTCCCTTCCCCCCAAAGACCTGCCCCTGCCCCACCCCTTCCTCCTAGGACTTACCCATGCCCTGAGGCCCCACTCATGTCCTGCCCCTTCCCCCTGAGGCCCTGCCCCTATTTGCTCCGCTTTCCCTCTCCCTCCATCGCTCACTGCTTTTCCCTTCTTGGCCTTATTCATAAATAAATAAATAGAAAGCATGTCCATGGAATTTGTAAACAGAAAAAGCTCCCTTTTCAGGTTGGAAGTTTGGGGCCAGGGAAGCTGCGTGGGTCAGGAGAGATTTGCCTGCAGCCGCCTAATGCAAGTAGGAGGTGGCCCTGGCTAAGTGCGGGCCTGCAGTGGCGTGGGTGATGACTTGGCGCCTCCCCGCCTCCCTCTCCTCCAGTAACTGGACTTTGGGAGTCTGCTCAGTATATCTGACTGGACAGTCAGGTCCCCTTTTCAACTGGACTTTCTGGTCGAAAACTGGACCCCTGGCCCTCCTAGATCCTGCTCCTGTTGAACTGAATAGGAATTTCATCATTGTCTTCAGTGAGAGCAGGATCAAACCCTTCATGCATTTGCCTTGCCTCTCGTTGATTTTAGGTTAATAGTATAAATTGTGGGAGGAAAAATTGCTCCCAATAAACTGATGTTTGTGTGTAAATTAGGGAGAGAATGATTGTGATGGTATCTTGGAGTTGCCTTCCTTGGAAGAATTTTTGGCCATGGCCTCCCCCACATATGATAGCTTTGATATGAATCTGGACATAATGAACTTTAAGAATTCATTTATTTCCATTGTTTCAGTCAAACCAAAGACTGGGGTTAATTCAGGACACTGTTTCAAGAGCTCACCCAAGAGACTTCAAACTCTTCATTACAAATCAAAGGGTCTATATTTCAATCTTTTCATTTGAAAATGAGACCAAGGGCTCTTGTTTTTTTCCACAATAAAGCATTATATGAATAAAGCATTAATTGGAAAAAAGATGGGCTTATGAACATGGAATTTTCTAATATCCCTCTGACCAAAAATGCCCATTGAGATTAGACATTTCACTAGGATTACTGGGATAGTTATATGACTGCTAAGCTTTTGAGAATGAACAGAGATCTGCATTCTAATTTAGTTTAGAATGGATTTAACATGACTAGGGAAACAACATGTCAACCTATTTATGAGAGTGCGTAAGTCCGAGGATCACAGGAAGTAAATAATATATTGCAGGCTATGCTCTCTAATGTTTCAGGCAGCAAATTTAACATTCCACTGAGTCATTTTTCTCATGCTGTTTCTACCTTTCAAACATTTATTATTTCATATATTTTTACCTACTTATTAACTGACTCACCACAGGCAACAGTAATTTTTACTGCTCATTTGCTTATTTTTAATTTGGCTCACAATGGCTCCTTTATTAATGTTATCATGGTGCAAGTTAGTGAAAACCTCTTAATTCTACATGTTGTAGATGCATTACAGTTTGCAGTTAGAAACACAATATTATGTATTTTCGCAATAAGTAAGTGTCAGATATGCAGTTAATTGTGAAACATGAATCAACACCAACATGGTTACAGCTCTGTACTTAGATCTTAGTTATGTTGACATAAAATATCATTGCTAGGAAGCAGTAGCAAGTTTTGAGTCTGTTCTTCTATCTATACAATCAAAATTTAACTACACTAATAACTAATAATTGTGTAAAGCCAATGTTCATCACTGTCATGGAGTGTAAATTCTTGTTGGTATTATGGTAAATAAAGTTAACAAAACATACAATGTATTTTCTGTAGTTGCCCAATGCAAGTATAAAGGTTTAATGGCTAAACTGTTGTTGTGTTTACATGAGACACATTTTTGATCAGATGATTACAGCTACTTTACACTTTTCATTGGAGGCTCAGAATCAGGTGAAATAAAAAACACCGCCCTCCAGGCTCGTGAGTTCACAACAATTTATCTGTGCATTGAAGAGCAAACTCAAAACAATCTGCTGAAAACTATGTCACTAAATTGTTGGTAAAGCAGGTAAAGTGCTTCAGTTGTGGAAGTCAGTGAAGCTGTTGACACTGATGTAATATTCGAAACAAGATCACTGCATCATGATCACATTCTGGATGGAAGATTTTGTGAGAGTTTATGAGAAGAGAGAGTTGAGAAATTGAGAGAGAAACAAACATGACTGGCCCCAACATAGAACTTCTAAAAGCTGTGTGTTTTCCTGAAGATTTTGTATTCAATTCATATTAAAAATGGTCCAAACCAAACTGCAATTATGAACAAATCCTGACTTTGGGATATCTGGACCTTAATGTTCATGGCTGGAGCCCATTTCCTACATATATAACGTTTGTTTACTTGTGTGTGTGTGTGTGTATTAATATACATATATTTTGGTACACATGTACACACACACACACACGGGTACGAAAGAGAAATGGACTAGTGTTATTGGGTACTGTTTGGGAAGCTGCTGTTTTTTGGCTGGGAAGGTAGGCTCAACTTTCAGCCCTTCCCGGGTTCTGCACAGTCACAATCTGTAGGCCTCCCTGTTTTTACTGAGTGGCAACTCTCAGGGGTTCACACTTTAAGTCTTCTGGATTTTCAGAAGTTTTATTGGCATCCCCAAGGTCCCTATTTAGCCACATGATCTGCGTGTCACATGACTTTGCTAATTTTTTCCTCCTGGGGAGGCAAGTTAAGTGTGTCACGGATGGAACTGCCCCACCTCTCCTTAGAGAGCCAGTCACCTATTACATTCCCAATCATTTGACTCGCTTTCCAGAGATTAAATTCTTTGGATAAAGTGTGAATCCTTCATTATCTCAGACTCCTTCAGAACTGAATGAGGTATGAGATATTGATCAATGTTTGTTTCATTTTTTCTTAAGTGCATGATATTGATAATATGGTAATTTGTTCCAGCTTAATGCTGTACAATGCAAGTTTTAGTTTCCTTTTTGTTTATTCAGATAAAATTTAGGATTCCTCACACTGCTTGTTAAAATTTGCTGTAGATTATTATTATTGTTTATATTATGGCGGCTAGATGATTCAACCAGAGTGGAAGCCCTACTCTGTTAGGCACTCTACAGACATATAGTAAAAGAGAGTCCCCTGCCCCAAAGAGCTAACAATCTGAGTTAGAGAAGATGCAACAAGAGGGTTAATGGAGTGGTGGTGAGCAACATCCACAGGTGTAGTAAGATAATCGGTCACAATTATCTATAATAATGCAGATTTTTGTTTAATTCTCAATTAGTGGGTTCAGGGATGGTGAACTTCATTTTCTCCATGTAGTAATAATACTGGTGTTGCTGACAGCAATATCTGCAAGAAGAAAATTCACATTGTGGGGGGAAGACCTCAATACTGATTCAAAATGTATATCAATAAAATTACTGTAATAATTTTATTTTAAGTCATGACAAACTTGTTTGCATCTTTTGGAAAACAGAATTTCATTTCCTGTCAACTTCTAATAAAAGTTTTAATAAACTCATAAAATGTCACAAGTTAAAAGAAAGAGTTAAAACTAAATTTAAACGTTATCTGGATCTTTCCTGCAACAAGAAGAACAAAGGCAATTAAAGAAATGTTGCTTATTCATTAAATAAACTGCATATTCAGGAGCTGGACTGTCACATAAGCCAACCGCAAAGGCACAGAACCAATGAAAGAGTGGCAGCAACCAATTTGAATCTAAACTATACCATTCATCCCCACATGCTGTAGTTATCTGAATTGTTAGTAACTGAGTCATTTGGAAAAGTGAAGTAAAGTGAAAAAAACTGAAGACCAGAATTACATGAGAAATGTCCACACTTGTCATAAAGGAAATACAGAGTACAAACACTCATGAAATGTGTTTCTGTCTTTCCTGGCTTCATTGTTTAGCATCATTAAATTTAACTGAAAAAGCAATGTTCTGGCAAGAACTTCAATCACCTTCTGAAAATACAGTCAGATAAACCCTCAGCTACTTGTAATTAATATTCTCAGAATAAAATAATTATAACAAAGTGTTTGCCATTAAAACAATCAACATTTGTCTACAGTTAACATACAACCACAGCTATTTCCTATTCCATGTATGGAGATACCACTGTGTGGTAACATGGACAATGCTGACAATTTTAACAGCGACTACTCACCTACTCTGGGGATACTTTTGTTCTGATGTTTTAATTATTCTATTTTCATTTTGCACAAAAAAGGAACTGCTGGCTGAAGCAACCACTGACTTTCATCTACTCCAGCTGCCTTAAGAGTTCAGCTTTCATGCCAAAGGGATTGTTTTAACTTATAGGCACCTAAAGTCACTCAGTGGAATTCAGCCTGCAGGATAGGAAATCTCTAGCAGGAAAGATGGAGTTTTCAGGCTCTTTATTTCACCATAGTATGAGTATGTACTGTGACACTATGTGCCCCATATTCACTATACTGATATGATTATTATATGGTTATAATATAATTATGGCAGGTTTCAGAGTAGCAGCCATGTTAGTCTATATTCGCAAAAAGAAAAGGCGTACTTGTGGCACCTTAGAGACTAACATATTTATTTGAGCATAAGCTTTCATGAATGCATCCGATGAAGTGAGCTGTAGCTCACGAAAGCTTATGCTCAAATAAATGTGTTAGTCTCTAAGGTGCCACAAGTACTCCTTTTCTTTTTGCGAATATAATTATGATGCACCTTATACAAAATGTGTCATGTGAGGTATCAATGGAAAAGTTATGGTTTGCTGAATATGATTATCCTATTTGTATGCAGGTATCATTTTTGTATCTGGAGTTATGAATATTGACTATGCATCTGTATTTCAAATGTGTTTGCTCCTGGCTAACTCCCACAGGTCAGTTTACATCCAGTCTAGCCAGCACATTGTGAAGGGAATGTCCAAGGTAATGGGCCATCAATGAAAACTATGGGACATGGGAAAAGCTTATCCTCACCTGTGGACATTTCAGTCAGCATATGGATAATAGCTGCCATGACTCATTGAAGCATGCAAGAGCATGTGACTAGATCAGGTGATACTGGATTCCATTTTAGTGCCTCTAGTTTTCCACAAACTATGTTGGGGGCTTGGCTTGAAACAAAGAAGTTGCCTCCACATGGAAAAAAACTATAAGAGGGGGAAGTGACATTACCACTGGGCCTCACTCCCTACAACACAACATCTGGAAACACCTTAGGAATAAAGACTGAACTGAGCAAGGTAGGGTCCCAGGTGGGAAAAAAGGAAACCTGCCAGTATATGGAAGTTTGGTGGACTGTTTGTACTATCTAACAAGATGAGACACGGCTTGATTCAAATCCTATCCAGTTTAGAGAATTTAGATTGAATTTTTGTTTATTTCCTAGGTAATCGGCTTTGATCTATATGCTATTACTTATAAACACGTAAAATCTATCTTTCTGTAGTTAATACATTTGTTTTATATTTTTTACCTAAAACAATGTGTTGTTTGAATTGAAAAGGGAAATCTGCGCAGGAATGGGGGCTGGTCCATTGTCCTCTCCAAATCGAGGGAGGGGCAGACTGGGTAATAATCTTTACTGGTCAGGCTTTTGACTAGGGCAAGATAGTACAGCTCTGGGGTCCTAGGCTGTGGAGCTGGGGCAGGAGGGGCAGTGCTGGCTGTAGCCTCTCTATTGTTAGTTCATGAGTGGCTGAGGAGAAGCACTCACATAACTACAGATGGGTGTATCCTTGTCTGTGTCAGTGTGTGTGTGACTGTAAGTCCTGGAGAGGATTGTAGCTTGTCACAGTATCAGTGTGAGAGGGAGTCCAGGCTGGTGAGTTAGAGAGCTCAGTGGTACCCCAGTTCCAAGTTGCACCGTGGGGGGGGGACCCTCACATATACCACTTGCTGGCAGCTTAAACATACATGGGTAGGCTTGGCAAAAAAAAAAGTTTTAAATAATTTTGACAGGTAATATCAATGTTTATTTTAAGCATTTATTTATTTATCAGTGTTTATTTATTTAACAATGTTTATTTTAAGCATTTATTTTTATCAATTTAAATGTTCACATTTGAGAAAATTATGGGTTTTAAGCATTTTAAATATTTTTTGTCTATTTAAATCATCACAGTTGCAAGAAATTATGGGGCATGTGTGAGGCAATGGTGAGGGGGCAGACAATTATTTAATGACTGCAGATATTGAGATTAAAAAACTTAAAGCTTTATATCGATTAAAACACAAATTAACAACATCACATGTCAAAACCTACAAAGTAAATATCCTTAAATCAAACTTTTACATTCTTAAGCAGCATTTAATTTTGATTACTATTGATGGAAATATTTTTTGTTGATTTGTGTGCGTACAGTGAAATCTACATTACCAACATTTACCAATAAAAATCTAATCCTTCCAAGCCTAACTATGAGTATTCTGTCATTCACACACTGGGAGGTTGGCCATAAAAGTGAGGCTCCATTAAACTTTACTTGTCTTTGGAGAGCTACGAGTTTTTCAGAATGTATCTGTCTCTTTTCTAATAGGAATGATCTTAAAAGGAATGTAAAATTTTCATCACAAAAGGATATTGTGCCATCAAGGCTGGGCAAAGCTGACTATTTGGCATAAAAACACAGTGCATCATAACAAAATCATTTAAAACAGAATCTGTGAAGAGAAAAACAAATAAAGAAGAAAGTTAAGTTCTTGCAAACAATTCAGGGTTCATAACAATGATGCTTCTTTCAGTTAAAGATCTCCTGAAGGCTGTGAAGAGGACAGCAGTTGATTCGGTTTTGTATTTTTTGGGTACAGTATTAAACTTGAGTACAGAGAATCTATGTATTTATCATGAAATACTGATTTATTTGCCTTCTTGGAATGGATTCTGCTGGGGTTATACTTCTAGATTTAATAGGTGCCTTGCTTTAGTAGATGTACTACTACACAGTCTGCATCAAATGAATCCTTGCCATGAAATACTGCACTAAGGCTCTGATTCAGCAAGGTACATTAGCATGTGCCTTATTTTAAGCATATATTTATATCCATTTGACTTCAATGGGCTTATAATAAATACTTCAGTAGAAGGCATCCCACACATCACAATACTCCTGTACAACAGTAAAATATTTGGGCATAATTCTCATGTACACTAAGATCTTCAGTGTAATGAGAATCAGGCACTCTACACCTTGGCACCTAGGAAGCACCTATCAATGTATCAACATAACAATTCCAAATAGAATACTAAGATGGGGAAGAATTCCTTGCTGACTCCAGTTGGCAATCAGCAAAAGACCAGAAATAAGTAGATTGATCGTCAAAGATCTAATTTATATTTTGATTCAAATCAATTCACAATTATGAAATTTGAATTAAACATAGAAAACAGATTTATAATGAGATTAATAATACAAATATAACATTTTTAGGTTGGAAAGAAATGAAGGTCTAACTATACCATTCACTACATTATGGCAACTGAAGAGCTACCTCTTCCCTCCCAATGAGCTGTTAGTGGGGTTGCACTGGTATAAATGAGGGCATCTTTTACCCCTTGGACTTGTGATGATGTATAAGCAGGACTGGTCTGGATTGGCTTTCAGAGCCCAGCATAAATTTGAGGGTTGGCAGTTTGTTTTAATTGTAAACGAAGCAAAATTTTATATGGAATCAGTGAAGCACAATAAACCCATTACCCCGGGGAGCCATTTTATAGAGCCACTTTTTAGAGTGTAACAACAATTTAAGATCTTGTAACGGAGGGATATCACGGAAAACATGGTGTGAAGGCTGTGCCATCCATACTGTATCATTGCTTCCACTCTTTATATAATTTAGCATCTGGAAGTGTCTCTCTGTTCAAAGTATATAAAATCCTACGGACCTCAGTCAGAGTATTCTTTGTATAATTCACAAAACAAACGGGTTTAGTTGTTTTTAATTTAAGAGAATGCACAAATGAAAAATCAGTGGTTTCAGAAGTTTGTGCCCCTACCACTTAAGAATGGCTTCGTTTGTGAAATGTGATGTTTTGCAGGCCAACAGGCTGAAATATGGAATTTTGCCACTGGACGTTTTGGAAAAGAAATGTTTTGAAACGATTTAAAAGTTTAAGAATATTTAGAAAGTTAAAGGATAGGAATGGTAAACTTGCCATCAGATGTTTTCAGATATGAAGTCCCTATGCCCTGCTTCTGCTGCTAGATGAGTATGCAACTGTATAGCAAGCTTATTTTATTCACAAAAGCAATTAAAACAGAGAAGTTAAAAGTCATCACGCAATCTTTCAGCACACAGGCTAATGCACTGATTATATCACTACTAATCTATGAATTATTTAAGAATGCCTTTACACTCTTGCTTCCTAACCATCCGTAAGGTCAAAAACATGCTTACTGAAGGGGTGTCCTAGTTGATATACAGTAACATAATATAAATTGCCTGTGCCAGTTTATAACTACTATTATTATGAGAAATCCTTTTTTCTTGACTTTTCTTTAATGAAAAGATCTACAAGGAATAAGATAGCAGACACACACATTCTTGAATCTGACGACTCCGCTGGCGTAAACTGCTGCAGCTCCATAGGCTTTGATGGAGCTGCAGCAATTTACACAGCAGAGGGTTTGGCCCTTGATGTGCTGAATTCCTTGTTTGAATAAGAGACCATTGAAAAAGTATAATAAAGAAATTTAAGTGATGCAGGAGGGATCAAGGTTAGTGCACAGTATTATGTGGCATGCGTCATGACATGTACATTATGCGGTGGCAATGTAACTGGGTTATTGCATGTCTCCATTTATCATCATAGCTGTGACCAATAAAAGCAATTGCCTGTGTTACAACATCTTGTGAGACTTTGCTGCTTTGCTATCAATAGACACTCCAAACCCTAAATAAGGATGGTAGATTATCATCTTAAATTTTGAATTTCCCAGCTTTTTAAAATTTGCATCTAGATGTTCATTAGATTAATTTCTGCAGATAATTAAAGGCTGCATTCCCAAGCATGACATTTTCACTTACATCTCGAGAGCCTATCCTATTTATGAATAGAAATACAGCTTTTGCCAGATAATTCTACCTGTCGCTTCATTTAAAGTTGATTCAAGGCGCATAGTTTCTAGAAAGTGTTCTAAAATTTTCTCTGGAGTTCCTGACATCACAGTATACCTGTGGAAGAGAAAAGAAGCAATTAATTTTCTAAAGGGACAAAGAATATGTCAACTGAAGAAATAATTGGTACTAGAGAGAAGTGGAACCTAAGACTTCTGAGCACAGGAATGGAAGTCAAGAACAACACAAGAGAGCAAATACCTGTTCTGACATGGGCTCTCTGTGTGGCCCAGGGGAAAAAATCACTCAACCTCTTTGCTTCAGGTTCCCCATCTGTAAAATGCGAACAATAATACTTACCTTCTTACCATGAGGTCTAAGATGATAGACCCATTCTCCACTGCAATACTCCAGTTTTACACCATTGATTTCAATGGAGTTGCACTGGTGTAAAACTGGAGCAGAGAAATGGTGAATCAGACCTTTCCGAAAAACACTGTCAGTGCTAAGTATTATTAAGGACAAAAATCTCAGCAACAACAAAATTGCTGAAAATGTAGGCTTTAGATGGATTTAAACAGAGTAACTCTTAGAGGGAGATGGGCACTACTATTTATCATCATCAGTGCTCAAAGGGAAAACAAGGAAAGCAAACGAATGCCTGCAGTACTGCAGGTCTGAGCTGGGGAAAGGACATAGTGGCAGAGAGTAACCTACAGTGGTGGAACTTCAAAACTTGCCAATTGCCTTAGATAACTGCAGGAAATAAGTATCTGCTTAACTTCAGTACTTGCACCACTTCTAACAGTAAATCTTGTGAGATACAGATAGTGAAGTTATCATATGTATTTCAGGGAACATTGACAAGATTTATGTACCACTCCAGCACTATAGCAGAGGATATTACAGAATAGAGCTGCACTGATTAACTGTCCTCTCTTTCCTAGCAAATAGGATTTCTTTTTATCTTCCATTTCATTCTTTCAATCATGTTGAAGTGAAAAAGTATGAAACTTAAAAAAACCCCTGAAACCCTAGGAGAAGTGTAGGTGTTCTGCTCCTGCTGAGAAATAAGTGGTGGAGCTGAGCTCCTGTGAGCTTCTCCTCACTTTGAGCACTGACCATCACAGTTCTTTTACCTGCCAGCCCCTTTGGAAGAACTGTATTGATGTCCCAAGAACACAAACACTTGTTAAGCCAGTGCACATCCTTGTAGAGATACTAACCAAGTCTGTAGGTGAGTGAGGCAGAGAGAACCCACTTTGCTGTACTTTGAATATGAAAGTGAAAATGAAGCAATGAAGTGGCCTACAGTGACTGTAGACAGCAGCAACGCTCTGAGAGGTGTCAGTCAGTAACACTGCATGTGTGTGATCACCCACGAAGAGAGAACTTAGAGTTTGGAAGAGAGAACTTCAGAGTTAGCTCTTCATAGCAAGCCTTCATAGCAAGCAAACTGTGGCTCAGTGAGCTGCAGCAGACGAGGGGGCAGGGAGGGACCCAAACTGCAGTTCAGGGCATCTGGTCCCAAAATGGAACCTTTCTTAAGATTAAGAGAAGAGGAAAAAATAGTTCTTGATAGGATGTCACAGGGAACTAACAATACACTACACAGTGTTTCACCTCTATATAATTTAGTAGGGATCAAAAGTCTGAAGGTAGTTTAGTATCTTATATAAAGTCACTTACTGGTCTTATTTTACTTCCTAGGGAGAAAGTGCCCACATCAAAATTGGTACCTTTGTTGACAGTCTCAGCAGAGAAGCTAAGGTTTGAATTGACCGGGAGAATGAACCACCCTCCCAGCCAGAGAGGTGAGCTCTCCGGCTCAGGCCTGAGCAACACTGCTGGGGCAGTATGGGGAAGGTTGCATGGCCTCTGCTTTTATATTTTCTGTGGATAAACAGAATGGTTTGACCAGGACTTTCAAAGGTGGGTACTTACAGTTAAATTCCTGACTTAGGCATCTAAATAAGTGGCCTGATTTTCAAAAGCACTGAGCACTCACTAACTCCCAAAGACTCAGCATTTTGGAAATCAAGCCACTTATTTAGGTGTCTAAATATGGACTTTGAAACCTAACGTTTGCCACTCCATTTACTACCTCTTAGCAGAAACTAGAGATGTCACACTCACAAGTACTAATTGAGTTTAAAAGGTTTAAGATAAAAATACTTTATCAAACGTTCTGTCGGTAGAATAAGCTGGACTCTGAAAAAATAATTTGTGAATGCTTAAATTTTAAGCCATTTTGTTTTTTCTCTGCTTCTGCCCCTTTTGTGTTTGCCCTCTGTGAATATTCGCTGGCAGGAGTGTTCACAGAAACAATACATTTAAGAAAATTGATAAAATATTTCTGAAAAACAACCTTCGAATTTTCATTGAAAGTATTCACCCTGGAAGCTTGATTTTGAAAACTACCCTCATCTAGCCAAGGAGCACAAACATACCATATGACTTATCTGTTCAAATTTTGAATTGTTAAATGTCAGATACTAGAAATAATACTCATAGCAAAGAGTTTTCAAGAAATCCAGTGTTTGAATATGTTTGCATAAAACATTCATTGAACCGTTTAAGAAATGCGCAAAATTATGTGGTCACAATCAAGTCACAAAAAACAAAATGGGTAAAATCTAGAGGACCAAATTCCCTGCTGATGTAAAATAGTGCAGTTCCACTGACTACAACTGAGTTTCACTCATTTACACTACTTAAGAATTTGGCCCTATGGCAAGTTGCACTAGGCTCAGAGGCCCCCCTGCTGGAGGCCTTGCAGCCCTGAATCACCCTGTCCCGGAATAGAGCAGTGAGGAGTTCTCTAGGCAATCTAGAGAAGAGCAGCCAATCAGAGGGGCTGCTAGAGTGACCAATAAGGGGCCAGAAAGGCCAGATAAAAGGCAAGCAGCTGAGCAGAGCCTTCAGTTGCTGTGTGGAGCTTGATGAGGGAGGACCGGGTGCCTGGCTTGCTAGATGAACAGCAGGACTGTAGAGAGCTCACCAGACAGAGCTGAGCCCAGCGAAGACTGCCAAAGACCGGGTGCCTGGCTGGCTGGATAGTATAGCAGCAGAGCCATTGAAAGGACATTGTGGGCAGGCTGAGCCCAGGGGACTGAGCACAAAACCTGGCCAGACCAGATGAGGGTACCGAGATGGGCTCCAGTGGTCTGGTTACAGACTGAAACTAGGGAGGGCTGCTGAGAAGGACACCAGCTGAGGGTACCGAGATGGGCCACGGCTAGGGGTCTGAAGAAGGCAGTGCCTCTGGGAAGAGGCCTAAGAGCTATGGCACCATACCAGGGCCGTGATAAGAACTCAGGACTGTATATCCCAGAAGTGGGGGACAGCGTGTGCAGCTTGGACGGAGGGCTGAGCTGCTGAAAACCAGCTGAGAGAACCAGCAGCTGGGGGATGTTTGCGAGAGGCGGGTGCCACCCCGCTGAAAGAACAAAAAAAACCCAGAGCAGGCTCCAACCTAACAGAGAGAAATGGGGCCATCCATGAGAGGTGGGTGCTCCCCTTCCCTGAAAAAGAATTGTGTTTTCAGGCACTACTGGCCAAAGAAAAGGTGACCCACGTGAGAGGTGGGTGCTAACCCTGTTACAGGCCCTAAAACTAAACTGTTTGTTGAGAGGGAATGCCTGGGTCTAATAACTTAGTCAGAGGGTGTGATGACAGATTACATAGCAGATGAAAAATGTGTGTAAAAATATAAGGAATATTTTATTTAAATCCCTACAGATAAAATATCATTATAAATGATAATGGATGGGCGATAATCACACATCAGAGGAAAATTGTACTAAAAATGGGCAGACGTGCTAGCACTAACCTTAGGTCTTTATTAATAAAAAACCCCCTCAAAATAGAAGGAAAACGAGTTCCTTATCTGAGTCCAAGTGAAGAGCAGAAAAAAGGCTCCAGTACTTCTCAATGCATAATGTTAGCTGTGGTAGAGATGCCAACCGTACTGGATACGTGATGGCAAAGGACACATCCATTATTGTCCAAGGAATCTGCACAACATTCCTGTGAAATGACAATACTTGGGGAAGGGGAAATCACTGCCATCTCCTGCTGTATTTTGCTATTTTTTTTTTGGTACTTGTTATAAGTGTGCATTAGATGACTGGTGCATTTGAATGCATATACGTGTGAACTGAACTGGGTCAAATTTTTTAGACCAATTGTTTGTTTGCTGAAAAATGAAGTTTCAATCAACCTGAAACTATTTGCCAATTTGACAGGAATTCACTAGATAGTTTCATCCAAAAATACTTGTGGGCTGGAATTCACAAGTAGACTTAAGCACAAAATGGCTGGAGGAGAAGGGTGGAAGAGCCTCCCTTATAATCTTTAGCTCAGTGGTTTGCATCCTGCCTGATTCATAACAGGGATTTCTCCTGTTGAAGCTGTTCCTCTGTATAAAAATAATTGTACATTCATTGAAGCAGGGACATGGACATAGGCTTCTCACATCACAGATGGGTGCTCTACCCAGTGGGCTATAGAATCACTCATGCATACCCTCTCTGGCCCAATGATTAGCTGAGTACTTTACACAAAGTGGAACAGCCTCAACAGAAGAGAATGAGAAAACAGTCAACCCCAAACATCCCACAGACGAGAGTTAGGACACTCTCCTGCAATGTGTGAGATCAATTCCCTGCTCCACATAAGACATAGAAATGGGAACTGAAGCAGGTCTCCCACATCTCAGGTGAGTGCCCTAATCACTGGACTAAAGGTTAAAAGGGAGGTACCAGCTTTTCTGGCCATTTTGTGATCACCACGCTTTATTTCCTTTGCTTTTATTTTGAAAATGCCCAGAAATTAAATGTATTCAACCAGAAACAAAACTTTTATCAACTTTTTCAATTCCCCGTTTCCCCCCACCCCAAATTTTCAGTTTTAGTTTAACCCAATTTTTTTTTCAGAACTGCCAGTTATTTGTCCAGCTCTACATGTGAATGCATGTGTGTGCAAAATATGCATGTGGATGCAAATGTGTGTGCATGAAGTCATTACTTCTGTACTGGGGAATTTAAACTATTGGAATACAACTTGACTGTATTTTTCGAGTGTAGAAAACCAGAAAGTTTCACAGCCCCTGTCTTGGGGATTTTTTCCAGCAGTTCCATTCATTTGCAATATTGATAACTTGACTTTCCTGGACACTTACTTCATTTCAGAATGGTGCTTCCTGTTTCTAGGTAAGAAGGCAGGGGAAATGTGGTAAATATTATAGAAAATAATGCAAGCCTATTCAGGGAGTTACTTTCCTGTCTGAATTCTTCACACTGTGTATAAATTGAACCTAGCAAATTTTTATTCAAATCCTGAATCTGAAATCCAAAGAGGAAATATCTGTACTTAGTAACAAAACAATGTACTTTCCCCATGTATTTTACACAATTGCTCTGCTTAATGGGGTTTCATCATTCCCCATGTGCAATCTATTTAAAAGCCATTCATGAGATGAATATTTACAGTTAGAGCTTTAGAGAATTATTGTGTAAAGTTGTACACCTACTGCGTGGCTGGAAATTGATATATTATGCACTACAGGGCATGTGATTAGCTGATGCTAAAAAACCAACAACCCTTACATACACTGAATTCTTCCACAGAAAGGGAGAATATGCTATTGTTTAGACAATAATACTGTATGAAAAGGTTAATCAGTCTGACATTTGCACTACTGAATGAAAACATACTTGTGCTGAGGTTGTGAGTTTCCTTGATTAGAAGCTCTGTTTCCTGCTGGGATCTTTTCCAATACCAAGACATCTTGGTCATGTTCTTTGAGTCTTACTGTATTTGCTTCTACATCCTGCGAGACAAGTTATTTTTAATACAGTTACTGCACCTGACTTGGCTGCTTAATTACTTTTTAAAAATGAATGACTTTCAAATGACTTCAACAAAAACTGAGGAGCCAAGTCTCTGCAGCTGGTCCTTCCAGTGTTGGTTTCCCTCTCTGCACCCTTTCTCCCTGCAGGCAGAGTGAAGAGGATCTGTAACTGGACTCTCCCGGTGGGCATGTGGAGAATCACCGGGAAGTCTAGTGCAGCAGCATCTAGGAAGGGGATCACAGGTATGAGGTGGGAAGAAAGCAGATTGCCAACCCTTCTCCTCACCTTTAAAATGTAGTCATTTCAATCCCTGCCCTTCCATGATCATCATTATCCATAATCTGGCATTTGTTGGCCATTCATTTTTAAATACTGTTCTTTTGGAAGGATGATAGAAGAATTATAAATCCTAGCCCAATAAATTGTTAGACTACTCAGAGTCTAGAGTGGAAACAATTAGATACAAGTAAAACAAAGCCAGAGCCAAAACTGGTGCACATTTAAACACAAATGAAAAGCAATCTGGCACCCAGGTTTTAGTACATCAGTGCAGTTTTTGGAAATCCTGCTAAAATCAGACAGCAAGAGCTACATAATACTCAACTAGAGTCTCCAAGACCAACCAGGTCTCAGTACCTAAAGCATCTCACTCCCTATTAGTTCAGGTGCCACTCAGCAGCAGCAAGAAATTTTTCAAGTACAGTGCTGTCTGAGCTGATTTTGTCATCACTCCAGTAGGCATAGACATTCCAATCTAGGGTAATAATGTTTCTGGCCTTGCGTATTGTGGGATGTTCCCAACCAATCACAATCAGACCATCTGGGTCCAGGTTCAAGTTATAAACACCACAACTGAGCTTTTCTTCTAACATTAATAACCACAAAAATTGGGCCAGTACATCTTTCCATATCCTTTGAGCAGGGGTCAATGTATTTTTCTGTAGTTTACTTAATGTACTACTTGGTTTTTTTTGGGTTTTTTTTCCTAGGATGTTACGTCTCTCTTCTTTAATTACAAGTTATTTCAAATGATGCTTTGGGTTGACTGTCATTTATTGATACTAATGACACAGGTTCTGAAAATGTTTGCAAGGTTAGAAAGCAGGCCACTGGAGGTGACAAATATCAGAGGACTGGTGTTAGTGTCATGTCTTACTCAACACTTACCCTAAGTATTCTATTGAAGTCCTCCTTGTCTACTCTCAAGAAGTGGCAGTTATCTTCTCGTAAAACAATAGACGCTGCTCTTGGAGCATCATTCACTAGCGCTAACTTGCCAAAATCATCTCCTTCGTGTAGGGTACATACCACACCCTATAAACAGCAAAACATTTATACACAAAAATCATCATTATAATTCATCCCATTGAAATGCCATGTGCAAACACCAGAATTCAAAATCCAATATTAAAACAAATGTATTTGGCAGGAAATCAACAGCAAAAATAATGACTAGGAAACAATATTTGATAACTGCTTATTACTATTACTAGAGAAAGGCAAGAACAGAAAAAATGGGCTTGCTCTCTGAAATTAGACTCAGAGCAAAGGACTCTTCTGGCCTTGCTGATGACAGCAAGCTCTTGATTTAAAAAAAGAGACCATGAAAAATACAGATCTAGTTTGCTGAAGAACAGATTTGGAATGAAATTCTCCTCTCCAACAATGTCAGTCTCTGTTACCTATTCTGCTCTTTTCCATAACACACATGCCCATGATGGATGTGCTGATCTAATGATAGGAGAATCCAGGTGGAATGGAGGTACAAATTTCCATCTTTCAGTTTAGGTAAAGGAGGCTGATCATTGCTCATATACCAAGGAGGTCCTCACAACATCACTGTAATAAGTCAACAGATTGGTGGTAGAGGATTTGATCATTAGAAATATGAATAGATGCATATGTGATGACTATGAGAACTGTTCAGTGACTTACCAGCTATATAAATGACAGAGCTCACAAGACATCTAGATATGCCTCTACTGAATGCTGGAGAGTTGCTTGGTCATTTTATCTACTGACACTAAAGAGACAGAACCAGATCTTCAGCTGGTGTAAATCAGCATAGCTCCACTGACTTCAGTGTTACACCGATTTAATTGGCTGAAAATTGGGCCCACAGGGTGGAGTGAGAGAAGACCTAGAAGCTAAATCTTGATGAATATGAAAAAGACTTAATACTGGGACCTCTATGGTAGCTCTCACTGAAATGCTTAGAGTTCCAGGTCCAGCATGAGAAAATGTCAGGGGAGATTTTCAAAGGCACAAAGTGTAATTAGATGCCAAACTACCATTAAAAGTCAAAAGGAGTTAAGAGCTCCCATATTCACCGAAAATCTCCCTCATAAAGAGGAAATTTATTAGGGACACTTTCTGGGCTTTACCTTAACTAAAATGAGAACAGATTGCTGTCTCAAAAATTGACAGTTTTGGAGGGTTATTTAAAGTAGGAATTGAAGGAAAACTGATGAGTACAGAGAAGCACACAGGTCAGATAAAGACATCAGCTAATATATCAGTGAATATGGTGCTAAAGGCCCGGACAAAAACTCCTGATGAAATGGAGGAGTGACAGCTCACTAGGACTGAATGGTATTCATCCAAGAGTTCTGAAGGACATAAGAACAGAATGGCTCAGCTACTAATAAAAATATACACTCTCTCATTAAAATCAACTACTATGCCAGAGAATTGGAAGGTAGCCAGTGCTGTACTTTAGTTTTCTAAAAGGTAATGGATTAATGTTGCGAATTACAGACTAGAAAATCTTTCTTCAGTGCTGGGTGAATGCAGATCTGCCAAGTCTACTATTTTCCACTGTACAGTACAATTTTATGCAACTTTCTATAGAGAAACTTGAGTGATGTACTAGTTTTTCTGAGGCACGGCTTAGAGTTCAATGTGTAGGATTTTATATGGAAGTTTGTGTGTGGGAAGAAATAAGTGGTGACATTAAAATGTTTCAAAGTCATTTGTCTTCTTAACTTTTCAAAACGTAGGTTTATTGGAATCCAGATTCCTCAGTTTCTCGCAAACATCTCCCTTTAAGCAAATGTTTTTCTCAAACAACAACAACTTAGGGAGAGTACTAACAGGTCCTCCTCCCCACGATTCTGCCAAATTAAAGAGCCATCTTCTATCAGAAATCTCTTCCCCTGGAAGTAATTGAAGACTGTGATCAAGTCACCTCTTCACCTTCTCTTGCATAAATTAAATAGACTGAGCTTCTTAAGTATCTGACTAGAATACAGGTTTTTCAGACCTCAAATCATTATTGAAGCTCTTTTCTGAACCTGTTCCAATTTTTCAAATTTTTAAAAAGTATTCCAGTAATAATCTTACTAATGCCATACACAGAGATATTAATTCCCTACTCTTACTTGGTATCCCCTGTTTATCCAAGGATAGTGTCCAGGGATAGTGTCCCGCTTCTTAGCCATGGCATTGCAGTGGGAGCTCACATTCAGATGCTTATCCACCATTACCCAAAAATCCTTTTCAGTGTCACTGCTACTCAGGATACTACATTTTTTGTTTCTAGATAGATGACCTTACATTTGATATATATTCAAATACGCCCACCTTACCAGGCGATCCAAAGTTGTCTGTATAACTGACCTGTCGCCATCATTATTTACTATGCCACCAATATTTGTTTCAGAGTAGCAGCCGTGTTAGTCTGTATTCGTAAAAAGAAAAGGAGTACTTTTGGCACCTGCCACAAGTACTCCTTTTCTTTTTACCAATATTTGTGTCATCTGCAAATTTTACCAGCAATGATCTTATTTTTTTATCATTGATAAAGATATTGAATAGCATTGAGCCAAGAACAGATCGCTGTGGGATCTCACTAGAAGTGCCCCCATAGGATGATAATTCCCCATTTATGATTATTTTTTTATTTGTCAGTTAACCAATTTTTAATCCATTTAATATGGATTACACTGACTTTGTATAGTGCTAATTTCTTTATCAGACGTCTGTGGGACTAAGTCAAATGACCAGCAGAAATTTAAGTGTTGCTACAGCTGTGTTGGTCCCAGGATATTAGAGAGACATGGTGGATGAGATAATATCTTTTATTGGACCAACTTCTGTTGGTGAAACAGGCAAGCTTTCGAGTTTACTGCGAGCTCTTCGTGTCTGGAAAGTACTCAGAGTGTCACAACTAAATACAAGGTGGAACAGATTGTTTAGCATAAGTAGCTAACGCATATTCTAAGAGAGATAAGGTGGGTGAGGGAATATATTTTTCTCTCCTTCCCTCCCCCATGACTGGAGAGGTGTTAATGGCCATTTCTCCTTGAATGGTCCATTGAAATATTTCCCAGACCTGATGATCTCTGCAGAGTTCAAAAGCTTGGTCTCTCTCATCAACAGAAGTTGGTCCAATAAAAGATATTATCTCACCTGCCTTGTCTCTAATATCTTGGGACCAACATGACTACAACGCCACTGCATACATATTTTAAGAAACCACTCAAGGTGAAGTGACCCATTAACACCTCCTCAGTCATAGGAGAAATATCCTTTTCAGTGTCACTGCAATTCAGGATACTGTCTAGTCTTTTTTCTCCGATGACTACAGGGGTGTTAATATCCCACTTCACCTTGAAGAATCTCTTGAAATATGGGTTAACTACTTATGCTAAACAATCTATTCCACCTTCTATTCAGTTGTGACACTCTGAGTATCTTTCCCAGACCTGAAGAAAAGCTCTGTGTAGCTCGAAAGCTTGTTTCTTTCACCAACAAAATTTGGCCCAATAAAAGACCCACATTGTTTCTTGCAGAAATTTAAGATACTTTATCAGTGACATTTATCAATCAAAAATTCTATCATGTTTGTTTGACACCACGTATGTTCCATAAAACCCTGCTGACTGGCATTAGTTATGCTATCATCCTTTAATTCTTTACTGATTGCATCACATATCTGTCTTTCCAGAATTTTGCTCAGGATCAATTTCAGGCTAACCAGTTAATAGTTAGCTGGGTCATCCTATTTATCCTTTTTACAAAAGTAACTTTCTTTAATTCCTTTAGAACTTCCCAGTAGAAGGAGTCCAAAGATGGAAGACAAATATGATGATATGTGTGGAAAGCTTCCATATGAAGAAAGACATTAGGACTGTTTAATTTAGAAAGGAGAGAAATCAGAGGCATGACAGTGATATAGAAAATAATGAATGGCATACAGAAGGTAAAAATCAGGTACTCCTATCTATATACCCTTTCTCAAAAGAATGAAGGATAATTTATAATATCAAAGGATAACATATTTTTAAAACTGAGAAAATAAATATTCTTTTTACACAGTTTATAATTAATCTCTGGAACTCTTTGCCACAATGTATCACTAAGGTCAAAAAGATCAGTAAGATTCTAAAAGGATTTGACATTTATATAGTTAAGGAGAGAATGCACAGTTACTTAGACAAGATAAAAAAATTCTTAGTAGGGATATAAACCGTTATGCTTTGGGACATAAATTGACTACTAACTGTCAGGGATTAGGAAGTAACTTCCTCTATGAACAGGTTATTTCCTATCTGACCACTATAGGGATTCTTGTACCTTCCTCGAAGTACCTGGTACGAAAGCAGAATATGTAGTAGATATCTTCACTCTTTTAGGGTCATTTTTGCCTTAAATCAGAAGGAAAACTAAGGGCTTCGTTTTCTAACCTTTACTAGTGTGAGTCATCCTTACTCACATGAACAGACCATTTGAAGCCACTTAATGGGAGAGCCCTTGTGGGAGAGAGTTGAGGAACGCACATCAATCTGTGTCAATTTATTCAGAAAGTACTATACATATATATATTATTTAAAATGGAAACATACTTAAAGGGATCATTTTTAATGGTTTATCAAAGGATATTTTAAAAATACTCTAAAGAGAGGTGCCACATTAATTACACTGAAAATATCTATATAGCTTCTTCAGCATTCGTTATATATGCTTAAATAATTAGACATGAAATGGCATAAAAGGAAATACAGAATTATATCTCCATGTTATGGTAAAAGGTTGGTAAGATGAACAATACTTTTTTGTATTTAAAGTTCCTGTATACAAATAATTATACTTTGTGAAGCGATAATAAAATTTAAGCTAACATATGATGGTTCATATGTGATCATGTTCACAAATGGTAATACTTGTGAATGAATGACCAATCAGAGAAAAGTGGGAAACCACTAGCCAATGGGTAGACAGCATGAGGGTGAAGTTAAACTGACAGGACAGCATATGGTGTTGGATCTGTTCATGGAGAGCAAGAACAGCATGCAGAACAAAAGGAGAAAGTTAGGGTGAATCTCAGGCTGCAAAAGGAAAAATTAAGAAGGATTTTAGCCTTCCCAGTAACCAAAAGTGAAGAGATTTAATGATATTTTTAGGATAAAAATTCGATAGATTTCACAAAGCTAGAATCTCTTTAGACAGATGAAGTAGGGTGAACCAAAGGCTTTGGCCTTTAGAACAGGGCAAAAACAGATTGCTTGCTTGGTTCATCCTACTTCATCTGTCTAAAGAGATTCTAGCTTTGTGAAATCTATCGAATTTTTATCCTGAAAATATCATTAAATCTCTTCACTTTTGGTTACTGGGAAGGCTAAAATCCTTCTTAATTTTTCCTTTTGCAGCCTGAGATTCACCCTAACTTTCTCCTTTTGTTCTGCATGCTGTTCTTGCTCTCCATGAACAGATCCAACACCATATGCTGTCCTGTCAGTTTAACTCCACCCTCGTGCTGTCTATCCATTGGCTAGTGGTTTCCCACTATAAGGTATAAAAGAGGTGATCCACTAATTGAGGGTTAGTGGTTGGAACCAGGGAGTATCAGACTGACTGCCAGAATCATTTGGCAGCAAATCTGAGAATAAATACAAGTCTTGGAATAATTTCCCAGTGGAGCAATGGGCCCATATGATAGACCAAAGCAACAACCCAGAAGGAAGCAATTGATCTTATATCCCCAAAGGACTGTGGCAAGCATGATGTGGCCACAGGGCTTAGCTAAGGCTAGGAAAGTCAAAGGGATGTGGCTACGTCTACACTATGAGCTAGGCACGACTCCCCTGCTTATGTATGCATATTTGCACTAGCTCGATGAGAGCTAGCAAGAATACAAAGAGCAGCACAGCCCCAGTAGCACAGGGAGCAGCAGTGGAGGTACAGCTCGCTGTGCCAAGTACAAACCTGCCTGAAACCAGTGAGTACGTCTTCAGCCTCTGCTGCCGGTACCCATGCTGCTGTAGCTACACTGCTAGCCTTCGATGAGAGCTAGTGTGAGTACCTGTACATGAGCAGAGGAATCACACCACCGCTCATTGGGTAGATGTAGCCTACATGTGAATTTGGGCATTATTTTTTGGTGTGTTGAACGTAGCTACGTAGGGATTATAATGCTATAACTTGGGGCAGTTTAGTAGTTGGCTATCAGTGAATGAAAACAAAGCTGTATTAAGACAATGTCAGCACTATGGTGTGACAGCTACTATTGTAATTAAAGCAGTAACTACTGCTAAGTGCTAAATATGTGTGATATTTAGCTAAGGAGACACTGAGTATCTTGGAGAGGGTGTGCTATGACATAATACTTTATTATTTGTGTTTGATTTAAACCACATTGTAGTACAAGTGTGGAGGTAACTGCACTGAGTTATATTCAGGTGGTCTATAGTCTTGTAATACATACACAAATTATAGACCTGAAATTATACATCAGCCATGTAAAAGTATAATAAATAAAATAATTTGGAATAATTTCTTGATTAAGAACTGAAAACAATATTCTACTTTTTACCCCAAACAACATAATCTTGCTGTAAGTCAAACTGTATTCCAGGAAAGTTTATTCTTACAGTCCCAGTAATAAACAGAATAATAAACGGTCTTCAAAAATACCTTGCCATAAATGACTACATTCACCGACCCCTTTAGGATAATGTACCAAGAAGTACCTTCTTCTCCTTGATTGAATACTGCGAAAAAGAGAAAAGATTTTATGCTGAGAATATAGGTGCTTTTTAGCATAAGTGGGCCAGATTCTTCCCTCAGTTACACCAATATAAAATAACTATACTGAAGATGAAGTGAGCTGTAACTCACGAAAGCTTATGGTCTAATAAATTTGTTAGTCTAAGGTGCCACAAGTACTCCTTTTCTTGAAGTCATTTTAGTTGGTCTTACCATCTTGAAAAAGGTCACATTATGATTTAAAAGCAATTTTCTTTTGATTTGAGACAAAAAATAATACTAATAATTTTATAATATTTGCATGAAGCCCTCTTTTTTCTAAGACAATACTAGAAGCAGTTGTAATTTGCCATTCCTCTATAGGCGTCTTTATGAACTTTATGTTATCAATTGCTAACTAATACATAGATTTGGATCTTACAGGATGCTGAGTGATCTAACTCTAATACTTAAAGTGCTGAGAACCTGACATTAATTTTCCAGTGCTTCTCTATATAAAAAGTTCAAAACAATCGCATTTTAAATATTTTTATACACAAAACTGGGCTTCTGAATACCATGAGAATAACATTTTCATTAGCAAATAATACAACTAAAATCCATTTTAGTTAGAGATGAGTCCAAACCAAAACCTCAGATACAAACACCCCCAAAAATTAGTGGGCACAGAAGTCCAGATAGCAATCCAGAGACGTTTTGCAACTGGCCACTCACGTGTTCTGAACAGCCAGCTTTCGAGTATTCAAGTTTTGCATAATAATTTAAATACTTGTCTAATACCACACATAAGAAAAGATATGTTTGGATCCCTTTTACTTACAGACAGTTCCTCCTTTGGGATGTGACTCAAAGATTAGAACACCTGCTAATTCTCGCTTTACCTTAAAATAAAGAGAGAAGAATTATAGTTTTTCTGTGTACTGCATTTTTGGTGCTAAATGTAAGTTTGCCAATGGGCACCATTCTGCTCCCATTGACTTAACTGGGAGCAGAGTCAGGATCAACATGTATTAAATTACATACAGATTTGGGGCCAGACCGTGGTTTAAGCCATTGGTCACAAGTAAGGGAGATGGGGAAGGGCTATTCAGAAACAGAAGTCACCAAAAGAATTTTAGCTGACTCAGCTGAAAGTCCACTTCCAGACCTAGAAGCGGCACTGGCAACACACAGTGCCCGTGTTCGGTGCCCCAACTATGGGTAGCTTCTTGGCATGGGATGGAAAGAGTCCTGGGACCCTCAACCTCCATCCTCAACCTCCACCAAAAAGGGCCAACCACTATTCAGCCCTTTTTTGGCAATGAGTTATATATAAAAAAAAAAACACCCAAAACACTTACTGTGGTAGAAAGATGAGATAAGGCCTTAATGTGAAGAAGTTCTTCATATATAATTTCGAGATCATCTACAGTTCTCTGGCCAGGCCTACAAAGACAAGACAAAAACAACAAAATACCAAAAAAAAAAAATCCAAACCCCACAAAAACCCACCCCAAAACAAACTCCTAAGGAGTAATGTTTGCAGAATGAGTTCAAGGGGTCAGTTAAGTGCCTTTATATTTCTTAACAATAAAAATAAATTTGCCCTGAATAAGCTTTATATCATAATAAACTCTAACATAACTATTTAAAGTGTTTCTTGTTGGGAAACAAAATGTAACTAACAAGGAAAGAAGATTATGTATGCTGTACATTTGAAAGTCATCCTTCAACCTATATGGCTAATTAGAAATGGAAGAGAACCTTAACACCGTTCTGTGAATGTACACTTGGGGGAAAAAAAGGAATAAAAGGAATTTCCTGAGCTATTTTTGCTCCAATTATTGTTCATTATCTTAATATTTCAGTCAACTAATTTCTAGGAAGTATGTTTATGGAATCAGTGAATTTTAGAGTGAATTTTGAATGTGTGTATGAGTATTTATACTAGAAATCAGGTTCTAAGTGTTATGTTTTTCCAGTCAGTAAACAAAAATATCATTTGGCCTGTGTGTCCAATCAAAACCAACCCAAACAACTTGAATTGTGAATATTGAACACTCACAATAAGCTTCTCATAGATACTCTATAGACCATGAATTAGTCAACAAATGACTTGAACAGAGAATAAATTTTGTAAATTGCTCAGAGACAATTTGTGAACAAACAAACAAAAAAGCATGACTATGCTAAATCAATCATTTTCTGCAAATAAAGAACCTAATGAGCTTTTTCAAGGTGGTGGAAATTTTGCAAAAGCATTTGTACCAATTAAGTGTGGAACAATACACTTTAATGAAAACATCCTAAAATACAGTGGAAGACTAATATCACTTTTGAAAAAAAGTGTTTTTAACCTTTTTTTTTTTTTTTTTTTTAAGTGGGAATCAGATGGAGACAGATGTTCTGAAGAAGTGAATTCTACACCCTAACATCCTCCAGAGCAAGAGCTCGATTATGTATGTTCATAGCAATGAAAAGATTCCCAATGGAGTTAGCTCACAGCACTATTCTTAAGTTTTGTATGTTGATAAGGGCCTCTTATTTACTATCTCTACTAGGCCCTACACTGGTCAATTCATGCTGGAAGCTCCCATTAATATTAATGGCAAACATATTCGATAAGAGAACAATCCCTCCGCAGTGCATTAGCGAAAGAGTCTCCACACTGATTGGGATATTTTGAGTTTCTGGAAAGCACACGTAATTGGGATAATTTTGGGGACATTAACAACTAACACTGAAGTACTCAGGACTGATGTATGCTAGAGAGGTTATTTTTGAGTAACTCCACACCTAAGGATACATTATATTGACTATGATTAAGGGCTGTAGGAACCTCTGAGTATATTCCAACTCCTTTCCCCTCACCAGAACCTCTTAATTTTAAATGTGCACCACAATCTTATTTTGTACAGGACCAAATTCCTCTGTGATGTAACTCCACTGAGGCAAATGGAGTTACACCACAGACAAATATGGCACAAAAACTGTTTCACTAACACTTTGGAGCAGTGATTCTCAACCTTTCCAGACTACTATACTCCTTTCAGGAGTCTGATTTGTTCTGCATTACCCCAAGTTTCACCTAATTTAAAAACTACTTGCTTACAAAATCAGACATAAAAATTCCAAACTGTTACAGCACACTATGGCTGAGAAATTGCTTACTTTCTCATTCTTACCATATAGTTATAAAATAAATCGATTGGAATACATTGTACTTACATTTCAGTGTCATACTTGAGCCTGTTTTTCATTTGTCAGCCTGTCTGAAGCCTGAGCTCCATCGCCCGGGGCTGAAGCAGGTAACAGTTTCAAGGAGCTCCCTGTGGCGTGGGGCCCCAGCATTTGCCCTGCTTGTTACCCCCTAACACTGGCCCTGCATTTGTGACCCCCTTAAACCAATCCCGTGACCCGGCGGGGGTCACAACCCCCACATTGAGAAACAATGATCTAGATGGAGACCTCTGTGTACCCCAAAGGTTATACATTCCCCTGATTGAGAATCACTGCTTTAGAGCACCAAATAATTCCACAGTGAGCTGTAGCTCACGAAAGCTTATGCTCTAATAAATTTGTTAGTCTCTAAGGTGCCACAAGTACTGCTTTTCTTTTTGCGAATACAGACTAACACGGCTGCTACTCTGAAACCTGTCACAGAAAGCAGTGATACAAATACATTTCATGGCAAAAAAATTATTCAATCATAGGGACAACATCAGAGGGAGGGAGCAATCAGAAGGTATAAGCAGGGGAGGAAAGCAAGGTTTTAAGATTAGGTTTGAAAAATGGAGGAAGATAGGGAGATACAGAAAGCCTGGTCTAGATGGTAGGAGCCGCAGAGAAGTTTTCCACACCAGTATTGAAAACAGTTTAGTGCAGGGTCCTTAATTCTAGCTTTCTGCTACATATGACATCCCAAGTGTTAACAATACAGTTGAATCTTTGAACAGCCCTCTAAAATATGTAACAATGGTGCTTTTTGAAATAAACTTTTCCAAAAAAATATTCAGTATAACAGGAGATGCCAGTATCTAGAGGGTCAGAGAACCACATTAAAAATGAATATATTGCTCTGTAAGTTCTATGTCTAATCACCTGTTGGAGCAACAGACTAACTAAATCATTTATGAGAAAGATGGGGAGAGATTTGTTGCAGCACCTAGCAATCTTTTCACTCTGGAGTTAGGGTATTTCATCTTTTCCTAAAAAGGAATTGGTTGGAGATGTCTACTGGTAAAAAGTAGTAGTGAAGAGATCATATAAAATATAAGATAAATCAACCTCTCTTGTCTGCCAGGCAAGGTAAATTTTTCATTTGTTCTACATTTACCAGTGGCATGTACTTATTATTATACAGATGAAAGGACACCTTAGCATAAAGATAGCATGGATGGAATTATGCTTTTCTTACACAGAACAGAATAAGTTGTACAGGGAATAACAGAAATTGATTTGATACCGCTCTGCCTTCTAGTGACTCATAAAATGTTCACTTTCCAGTTGCTGTTACTATAAACAATTGGTCAAAATTTTGCTCTTAAGTACAATGGTGAAGCCCCCACTTGGTTCAGTGGGGATGCATCAGTATAAGTGAGAGTATAACTCAGCCCCGTGTGCCCTCTTCTGTAAAACAAGCTCTTTATCCTAAGCTAGTACGTAGTGTCTTTCACTGTGTATTCTTCTGCCATAATAAGACAACATGAGGTAAGGCTTTAACAGTTAAAACCAATATATTCTTTAAGTAAGCAATAGTATTAATCACATTTGATGTGTACAAAGCAGCATGTCTGGATAAATGGGAAAAGATATACAGTACATCAATTAAAAAATAAGGATTATGTCCAATTGCATGAGATCTCTTCTGAGAAACAGATATATTCTTCTGTCGATGTGTTCATTTGTCTCCCTTTAGCATTACTAAGGGAATCACACATAACATTGGGAGGAGTGGAAATCTATAGTGGATGTACCCAGTCTTTATTTCTGTTCTCCGGATGTCACATGGAGAGATATTAGGCATCACTGCTTTGGTTAAACCTGTGTGGTACCCCACTGATATAGATTTGTAGGATCCTGCTGTGTAAAGACCTAGTTTCTGCAGGAGACACGTTCTAGCGTGATGCCTGGTTACATACAGGATAAATAATGGGGATAGATAGAGAACCAGACTACTCATTAATGGGATGGGAGATCTCAGGTGATATTAAGTGATCAATAAATACTGTTCACTGTTTGGGGAATTTATCAAGGTCAGAGACAGTGAGCTTCTCTTTACTAGAATGTGGACAAAAATACAGAATTTACTTAACCATCAAGAAACCATGTATGTGCTGGAAAGGTCACTTACTATTTTTATTACACTTCTGATTCCAAACTTTGAGATGATAAAAACTGAGTTGGGACTAGCTGAGGGCCACTATAACTTTATTTTACAGAAATATAAACATATAAACACAGTACAGTGGCAGCGAAAGTGAACACAGATTTCATAAAGGTTCATATCTTTTCCATAATGATTCTAAATATTGAATCTTTCCGTGGTATGCCCTCACAGTGAAAGCAAGACAATAGGCTACTTTTAGCTGTCACTAATGTGTGTGTGTGTGTGTGTGTGTGTGTGTGTGTGTGTGTGTGTGTTGGGTAACCATATTATGGAAGAAGGCCATTTAAATCTGTCTTCTTGATTCAGGGCTTCTGGACAATTTCCTTAAATTCCATTTTATCACATTTATCTTGTATTATCATGCAAACCTCAGTAAGGGGGAATGTAGAAAAATATCTGATTTTTATCTCAGTGCTAAGTTTTGATTGATTTCAAGCTAATGGTGAAAAATCCCATTGGCTTATATAGAATCAGAATATGGCCTTTAAGGAAAAAAATCAAAACTGCAAAAGAGAATATATATTACTGTATCACCTCCTAAGTTAAATACTATGTCTAAGGCTCATTTTTCACCTTATAAACAGACTTCTGTCATTAGTGTCTGGCTTTATACTATATTTATACCATGTTTAATTAGGTCCGACCATCGTTCATGCTACAGCTAAACATATTAAACACAAACTAAAAAATAGAAAGAAAAAAACCCAGCAGTTTCAGGATGTCATTCTCATACTGAAGGATTGAAGAGCTTGCAAGTTAGAGCTATGTTAGTCCTAAAATATTTTCCGAAAAACCTACTACAGGTCTTCACCTGTGATAGCAGGCATTGTGAGATAGCAGGGAGCTATGTTTGCAGCTTCAGAAAAAGCTAATTTCACATTCACAATATATGTGTGTTTTTTTTCAAATACCAATAGCAACAAGAGCCTGTCAAAAATTTCCCTGAAGCTCTATTCTGTTTTTTAAACTATAGAACATTCTTTCATAGTTTGACAGTTAAAATGCTGCAGTTAATGTAATAAACAGAGAATTTTTTAAGTCGGCTGTCAAAACAAGTGACTTTTTTTTTTTTTTACTAGAGAGTTTCAGATTGCGAACAATAGAAAGTACCTTTCAAAGCAACAGCTTCATTATACAATCAAATTCTCAAATTAATCGTCTCATCAAAGAATATTGTCTTATTTGTTTCATGGTAATTATCTGAGCTTTGCAACCTCTCCGGAATGGTGACTATTATAAAAGCAGTTGTATTGGTTTGCAAATTGGGGGTCCTGTTAATGTTGACACAGAGTCAATGTCCCTGAGGCCCTGTCCCATCCTTGAACTCCTGGCAGGTGTAGTGGTGTCTAATGAAAACTGCTAGGCCTTTGAGGATCCACTGAGGTTTCAAAGGCATTGATACATCTTAGCACGGACAGGATGCCCAACTTCCAGTAATGTAATGTATGAAAAGTGAGCTGTATAACAACAGTTGCTAATATGGTACCGTAGGCTGAAAATATGAAATATGTTCTCTCTGTTCCCAACACCTCATGGAATATTCTTAGAGGATTTTCCAAGGGGCTCTGGCCTGTGGAGGTGAAGAGAGGACACATGGAGGGGGAACAGACACTATTCCCAGCAACATTCCCCCACCCTCCTCTCAACTCTCTGGAAGGAGTTAGGGTGATAATTATCACTGATCTTGTCAGTATTAACTTATATTGGTTGTGCTGAGTCCAGTGAAAGCCACCATATGCAGAAGGATTTGGTGGGCACCATAAGCATCGTAGTCCATGGGAACACTTCTACAGAAGCCATGCAACCATGGTGAGGGGCTAGGAAGTGGTGCAAAAGTATGTGTCAATAGCAGAGATAATTCTGGTCTCCACCATTCTCAGGTAGTCCCTGAGTTCGATGGGTCAATTCTCATCTATTCATGGGTTTGAGGAGTTCTGCTCCCCATCTCAATGGAAGACAGATAGGAAAACTCCATGACTGAAAAATGCTGAGTTTCACTGACCCTAGATAGGTTTGCAGAAGCATCGGGTTCATGGCTTGGCTTTCCTTTAGTGTGTGACACAGGGAAAGCTCCTTTGATTTTCAGTACAGTAGTGACCTTTAGCATTAACAAAAATGGAAGCTGTTTATTTTAAAGCACTGTCACACTAGAAATCATCTTCGACAAGACCAAATATCTGATTTCAATGCTTATACTTTTTGAAATTCAATATTTTTATTAACCATTTGTTGTTGCTATTCATGTTGTGCTCAAATATGTGCTAACTGCTTCACAGTCATATAATAAGGCAGGCCCCAGTGCCAAAGAGCATTCTAAACAGACAACACAGAGACAAGAGAGGAGGAGGGAAAGGATGCAGAACAGAAATAGAACAAGAGCAATGCACACCAGGTTTGCATAATTTTTGGTGGTGCCCAGAAAGGGTCCAAATCCTGCCCCCACACACCTGCCTTGTAAGCCAATATATACATTTTTTTAATAATGTAAAAATGGATTGGAAACAGTAAGCATTTAACAGTTTCCCTATATTGCACAGTGTGTGGGGATGCAGGGGGATACAGGCTCTGGCTGGGGACTCTGGGGTGTGGGAGGGGGCTCAAGGCTAAGGCAGAGGGTTGGAGTGTGGGGGGATGAGGGCTCTGACTGGGGTGAGGATGAGGGTTTGCGGTGTGGGAGGGGGCTCAGGGCTAGGGCAGAGGGTTGGGGTGCAGGGGGAGTGAGAGCAATGGCTGGGGGTGCGGGCTCTGGGGTGGGGTCGGGGATGAGGAGTTTAGGGTGCAGACAGGTTGCCCCAGGACTGGGGCCAGAGGAGGACTCCCCACAGCCCTCTCCCCACCAGCAATAGCAAGCTCCTCTCCCAGCTGGCCAGGCCCACCGAAAGGGGGCCCAAGGGCCCTGGCCACTGCAGCTCTGCCGGCTCTGGGGAAAAGCGTCACTTGATTTAAAGATGCTTTTGATATGCCCCATGCAGGTTCCGGGGTGGCCGAGGCAGCGGAGTAGCAAATACCATTGCCTCAGCCGTCCCGGAACCTGCATGGGGCATAACAAAAGCATCTTTGAATCAAGAGATGCTGCAGCTTTTTCCCAGAGCAGGCTGAGCTGCCCTGGGGCTCCTCTGTTATGGGAGGGGTGCTTGGGGCTTCTCTGGGCTGGGGGGCTTAAGGCCCCGGCCAAAGGAGGGAGCAGGGGACCCACTGATTGATCTGCCCTGGGGCCCAGAATTGGTGTTGGTGGGCCTGCCGCTGGCAGCACACTCACCCCGCATCACCAGCCCCCCATGGCGCTGTGTGCGCACTGCCCAGCGCCGGGGGGTGGAGAGGAGAGGAGAGGAGAGGAGGATGTGCCCCGTCACTTAGTGGCCTGACTGGTGAAGGGTCAGCGCCCGGGGCGGGGGCAGGCTGCCATCACGTCATGTGTGCCTCCTCGTTCCGCAGACAGCAGCAGCTGCCTTAACCTGCCCTGCTCCCTTGTAGTGGTGGAGCAGTGCTGGTGGGTGCAGCATGAAAGGAGCCAGCCAGTGGCTGGCGAGGGAGCACAGCGCGGGGAGTGGCAGCCAGCCGCTGCCCAGGGTGCAGGGACACTCCGTGGGAGGCACGCGGGGCCAGTGGACAGGGCTGGAGGAGAGACCTGGCCCTGAACATTGGTCGAGCTGGGCCCACGTGCTCTGAATATTGGTGGAGCACGGACACCACAGGTCCGTATAACCCACCATATATGAACAAGAGGACTCTTTTGTCAAATAGTTCTGTTGTATTCAAACAATTTTTAGTAGGAAAATGGTCATGCTACATTATAGGCCCAGGTCAGTTCCCACAAATGCAAAAAGAATTTTGCCAATGACCTCAAAGGAGGCAGGATCAGGCCTTGAGTGCATATCTTTCTTGAACTGACCTTTATGAAATCAGAAGTTCACTTGAAAAAATTATTCTCAGTGCATTTAAAAACCAATGAAACCTGTCATAAGCAGTCACCAAAATTCATGTGCCTCATAAAGGGATCTTTAAATAAAGGTTAAATAAACTTTGTATTGGAAGTTTTGCAGTCACTACAAATTGAGAATTTAAGACATAGCGTTGCCTACTGGAGGAGGACCTTAGTGAGGGTTTCACTGTACCTGGAGTATATTAATAAAAACATGGACTGAACCAATGGTTTTGAGACAGAAGTTGAGCCTGGTGGGTTTGAAGGAGTTAGTGTCCATCTGAAAAATACAGACCTCTTTATGTGACCCAGGTTCAGAATATTTAAAAATATATATTGATTTTATAACAATAAAAAGCATATCAATAAACCATAGTCATGGAAAGTTTCATATTTTGCTAGTAAACGCAATGAGCCAAATTAATTCCAGATATAACTCTAGTGAAGACAATGAAGTTTTACCACAGATGAATTTGGCTGAATGATTGCTACTGAACATTACAGGTAAGAAGCTATCTGCTGTGTTGATATCTTAACATTCCATTTATTTTTAATGGTTGACAGCTAGCTGAGTGGCATGCCAGCTCTGAGAGTGTTAAACGTAGCGGTATTCTGAAATTGCATATTCTCTTATTCCTGTGAAGAGTGGCAGCAGAAATAAAAGTTTAACATGCTGTACTTTCCACAGAGGTGAACACAGTGATTATTTACAGACCTGGCTGCTCATCTTGAATTCGCAGCCCAACTTATAAACAATGATATGGGCTGAAACTGGATGGATTTTACAAGACACTTTTACATTCTGTACAGTTTCAATGGACCGATGCTGAAACGGAGTAATCAGCCAAAAGGAAGCCTATCAATATGCCACAGCTCCCTCATAGTTTCTCTTCTTATATGGAGAAAAAGGCTTGCAGAATATAAAGATTTTTTCAGAGGCCAGAGGCATGAGCCACAGGAATTGGCTATATATTTGGGCCAAAATTTTAACCCCACTGTGTGGCAAAGTTCAGGGGTGTTGAGACTGATCTAAAATATTAACCTATTAATCTGCTTACGGTTTTCTGAGAATCATCCTCATATGGGCATCGGGACCAATCTGAGATAGCAGAAGCAGAGTATCCTGCAGCTCCTCATCACATTCCTTCTTCTCTTCCTCAGTTGGCATTGGGGCATCTTCATGTTCATCATCCAAAAATCGATAAAACAAGTATTTGTCTTGGAAATGGTGTTCCTGATCCACTGAAAGCAACATCATTGACATCAGATATCAGTATTAAACTCTCCTCATTAAAAAGGAACCTTCGCAGAAATGGTATATTATGTGGTGTGTGGCAGAGACTTAATAGTTTAATAAGCAAGAGAAAACGGCAGAGAAATACCAAGAGAGTGAATTGCCCTTATTCTTTCTGATACACGTTAATAGTTTGTACAATACTTCAGGTCTAGGAACTTTTCCTTAATTTTGCACTACAAATGCTTTCTAAAAGGATTCTATACTTGTAGCTTTCTCACACACATTTTTTTCCCAAAGCAATTCATTCAAGTGAAACTGTCCACACTGGATCAATAATTGTATTAACAACTCTATTTAAACAAAGCTGTTCTAACAAGACCCTCTAATATGATTTCCTTACCCAGTTGGTGTGGCCCATGCCTAAAGGTAATATACTAAGAAGTATCTAAACTCCTTCTAAGCTACTCTAACAACCCGAAGGCTACTGTGTATATTGGCAGGGCCAAATTCACTGGCACAGGACACTAGTGGAAGGCCTCAGAGCAGAATGACTGCCAAGATAACATTACAACAGGGGAAAACAGGCACCCACAATCTCCCCTCCAAGCAAGCAGGCAATTCCATTCCAAATGTGGGAAATGCTGATTTAACAGGGGGCAGGGCTAGGGTGGTAAGGTGCTGTGCTGATTCACAGCATCCATGCAGCAAACACTGCAGGTTCTGTGTAGCCCTTGTCAAAAGTTAGAGCTGTAATCCCCCTCAGGAAAGGGCAGTGGAGAAAACACTCTGCCTTCCTCCAGAGATGAAACCTCTTTGGAGTGCAAGGGACAAAGGAGGTAGATGGAGGTGCAGTCTGGAAGTTCAGTGATTTCCACACACAAAACCTCGGACACTGAACCTGATCTGAAAGGGTTTGTGATGTTAAAGAAGGGGAAGGGTGTTGTATAAAAATCCATTTCCATAGATAATCTACCAATAGCATATGTAAAGGCTGGGGAAAAACAGATAAACCCAAACCAAAATCTAGATCTGAACATTAGGATGTTTGAGATCCAGATCTGAAATTTTTTAAGGGGTCCTTATAACTGACCAACCCAAAAACATGGATCCAAACACTTGGAAACATCTGGATCCAGGTCGCAGTGTTGTAGCTCAGGCCCACCTCTATTTAAAATCCATTACTTTAATGTCATTGTGCCAGCACATCTCATGGTTTTTTTTTTCAATGTATACAAAGATGAGTATATAATCACACTAACCGTGAACTGTGAATACACACTAATAACATAATTAGAATTCCTGCCACCATTAGATTGCAATTTAACATTCTCCTGAGTTACAAAAACATATTGGTGGAATGCTGCAGTCAATACTGCTGCATTTACCCTAATGAATTAAGACACAATCTGCGGTGTTCCTAATGGGATCACAATCCCTTCTGTTTTCATGAAGGAGGCCCATAAAGACTTTGATGGGAGGCATTTCCAACATGTTAGCTGGCATCTGACGAAGAAGTTTATCTTACCATGGTTCAGAACACCTTCCTCCAGCAATACTTGCCACATGCCAACAGCCTGTGTTCGTGAATGAACACAAGGACTTTGTTGCATCATCCAGTCGACCAGTTCTGTTCCTACACAACATTGCCTGAGTGTCAAAAAATCATATTAAAACAGGTCAGTAAAAGAAGATTGCTTAAAGCATCTGTCAAGAGTAGCAGTATCAACAAACTGCATCAGCGGGACTAGTCAGACCCCATTATAGAAAAAACAATGCTGAAACATTCACTATCATCTATTTATACTTGTTTGAAAGACCTGTCAAAAGTGCTTAGTTTTGAGAGAATTATTTAAGCAAAACAATCCAAACCTTCTGGAAAATGGAATTCTAAGAACATAAGAGCTACCCTGTGCCGTACTGGATCACCTAGTGCAGTATCTTATGCCCCATACTTCAAAGGAAGCCTTAAGTACTTAATACCACAGATAAAGCACCTAAATTTGCAATACTATACTGGGATGACAATAGTTGATGATCAAATTTTATCTTGAAGCATAATGACTGCTAATCATTATAATGTACTGGTAAAGGACTATATCTTTTTTATTTCTGTAAATAATAAATAACACACCTAACTCTTATACAGTGCATTTCATTAGTAGATCTCCAAGTACTTTACAAAGGTGGTCAGTATTATGATCCCATTTTACAAGTGGGGAAATTGAAGAGCCATGCACATTTGAGGTACTATCTAATTAACAACAGCAACAACAATTTTTAGCCTAGCTAATGTAACTTTAGATACTATTCTTATTCACATAAATGTTCAATTATTTTTACACTTACTCCATTTCTTTTAGCAGTAAATTTCACAGATTTATCTTACACTGTAGAATTATCTTTCTATAATTTTCCTAAGAAACAAACTAACTCAGCATTTCAAGGCCTACTCAGAAGAGAGTTCCAAACTCCATGTACACAGTGACTAAGAAAGCTTTCTATAAATTATCAGGCATTAAAAAAAAAGGCGGGGGGAAATATGCTTTACTCCAGTAGACATCAAATGTAACAAGTTTAATATGAGACAGTTGGCTGATAAAGGGCATTTGTTGCCTTTGTCCTTTGGATGGGGCCAGTCTTACATTTTGCAGGGCCCTGGATGAAGACAGATATATTAGGCCTCAAGCATTTGGTTAACCAATGGAGCCCAAACAGGAGGAGCTGAAGAGAGATTATTATAATGGTGCTCCACAATCTGCATTAGTTCCCTGATCACTATTGGATTTTCTGGTATTGAGCTAAAAAGTCTTTTGAGGAATTTTCCTTACACTCTTCTCTAGGACCCCCCATGCTAGCTGTAATTATCTAACAGATCATGACTGACACATCCCACGTATAAGCTCTTGTGCTGGAGGAAAACCCTTCTCAACAGCAGTTCCAAGGCTCTGGATTAGCCCCCCCAAAGAAGATCGGAAAGACCCTGGCTCTGACCATCTTCAGATGTAAAGGCCTACTCTTTGTCATAATAACAGATAAAGCAACAGAGCAGAAGAAACCCCAGCAGCATGATTAAAGCTAGAAAAGCTCATAAATAACCACATACAAAACAGGAAATGTCTGGTCCATCTGGAAAAGTCTCACTATTCTACAATTCATGTACAGCTTCTAAATATGAAAGTGATGGGGCTACTGAAATGCTCATATTTAGGTTAGAGAGTGACTTATTTTTGAAGACTTGCTGTAGGTGCATCCCAATTCGATCACAAGAAAAAAATATTTTTCATCTTAGAGATTTGTCCCCATGACATAAACTGCACACAGTTTGACACAGTTCTATAGCACTGGTAGTCTTTATTCAAGAGGTCGAAGAACAGAATAGCAGGTGTGTTTTGCTTAAGGTAAATTGGCAGAGTCGTATGGAGGAGCTTCCACAGCACTGACCTGCATGCACTGTGCATGCTACCAAGGTATCTCACCTATAAGTATTTTGAAATAAGGAACTATAACCTCAGAAACTCATGTTGATACAACCATTCAGATAAACACAAGTATTCCAAATTTCTCACTGGTTTATAATACATAAAATTAATGTCAGTCAATTTTAGACTGAAATCTAGTGGAAAAGTATCTCTCTGAAAAAGTAAATCAGTGATGCACTGATTAACTATCTAAAGTGGAAGTACTTAGAAATTGTAAACCACTTTCTGTATACTCAAAATCATGTATGAATCATTTAGTTTAAATATTAAACAGTAAAGCTACTCAAATGTTTCTTAATCCAGCAAGACAATAGGATGAAGAATCATTTATAGTTCTGGACTTTCAACGCCTATCTTGCCAGTGTCACAAAAGTCCCCTTTCAGCAAGACAGTGCTGCCACCAAAAGGAAGATTAGAAAGACTGACTGTAAACTGAAAAGTTTAATTTCAAATAGACCTGAGAATTTATATGATGTGAGAACCGCATTTCACTTTGTGAACTTTCAGAACTCCACATTGAGCAAAATGGGTGCAGCTCTTTTTGGGATTAATACAGTAGCATAGTGTTTTAATGAGATTTTCATTCATTATTTAGTGACACACCAAAAGACCTGAATCTATATTTTCACCCTGATGTGTAAAATATTCCAGCTAACAGTAAGATTAATTTTTATGGGGGTTTTATATGTATGCTTCGTTCATAATCAATTTCCAGTCAAATTACCTAGAAAGGATTTACCAAGCACGTTAAACACTGCATAACACCCAGAAACAAATATCATCCCAGAATAATTTCAGATCTTTTGAGACCTGCAGGCATGGTAAGACATAAATCACAAGTCACAGGATGGTAGATGTAAAAGTTCCAAGACCTTTACGCAATTGGCTCACACACACCTGTAAGTCTTCAGATGATATTTACGATCTCTTATCATATGAGGTGCTCGGGAAAGAATTGCATTGCGTAAAATCTTTCCAGCTCTGAGGATCTTTTCTGATGGCACCTTGGTGAAGATGAAGAATAAAGGGAACAAAATGAACAGTTGTTAAACATTTTTAATATCTGACTATACAGCTTGCTGAAAGAAAAAATACCACCCAAACTCCCATAAAATAAAAGCCTCTGCACAAATGGTCAATTGCGAAGAACACTAAAATAGTGAGGACAATAAGTCTAATCTATATCCACATTACCTGTGTAATAGTTTTAGCAGGACAAAGTGGAATGTGAGGTTCAATGAGAGGTGTCTGAAAAATAAAATTTAAATGAAACAAATAAAAAAAACCAAGAAAAAAAGAGCTTAAAAATGATTAATTGATTAAAACTAAAAGGATGAACAATGTAAGGAACAATGCTTAGGGCGAAGCTCAGCTCCTGGATGTGTGTGGAAGATTCCTAGTGAAGTATGGAAACCATATACAGGCATCCCAAAGAAGAACTTTAATGTTTAGCACTTTAAAACAAATTACATAAAATGTGAAGATGTATAAACAGTTATTTACTCTTTAGGGTTTTTAAAATGTAACAAAGGGCTTAATGATCATCATAAAAGTTCAAAAGCCAAGCCACAAGGCAGTTAGGCACCAACTCTCGCTATTGTGATGGTTCTAGGCTTAGGTGCGAGATTGCTTCAGGGGAATGCATCCGATGAAGTGAGCTGTAGCTCACGAAAGCTTATGCTCTAATAAATTTGTTAGTCTCTAAGGTGCCACAAGTACTCCTTTTCTTTTTGCGAATACAGACTAACACGGCTGCTACTCTGAAACAGGGGAAACACAGAGGCTCCAGCTACACGTGATGGTCGCGCCTCTCAGCCCACAGCACTGGTTGTAAAGAAATAAACAAAGGGGGCTTCCAAGGGCAGTCTCTTCCGTTAGGTACTTTCTCTGATTAACCCACATGAGACAGGATGAGAAATGGGAATGGAGAAGAAAATATATTCCCGCTGAGGAGGGGCTTTGCAGTTCAGAAAGCAGAGAGTGACCAGATCTTATTTTAGCTTCTCTGCTAAAAGGAGCATACAGCTATGTCTCAGGTATCAATGGATTCCTCTGGTAAAAAGTGGGGTAGAAGCACCAGAGATGAGAAGGTGTCAGAGTAATAAGGAAGAGGAAAGAAGACAGAAAATCCTGAAACAGGACGAAGGAAGTGGAGAAGGTACTGGAAGAAAGAGAGAGAAAGAGAAGAGGAGAGAAATGGGAGAAAAGCATGAAGAGAATGAGGAAAAAAGGAGAAAAAGATAAGAATAAAAAATGGGAAGCAAGTCTCAGAAAAACACAGATACAAAATTGGGAAAGCCACCAGGACTGAAAATGATGGAAGAAAGATGAGGAAAAAAAATAAGTGAGACCCAGCAACCACCTCTAAGTGGCAGGAAAATCATTTTTTTTTTTTGTAAGGACAGGTAGTTAAATGACTCAAACGTCTGAAATTATATCAGGGACGAATCTGGGGGGAGTTCTTTATAAGATTAAGGGTTGGACTGTACCACAAGGACATGGCTCACAGAAGGGACAGTATGTTGCTGACTCAGGGAGACACAATTGCCTCCCTGCTCCCTACTTACTCTACAGAAGCTAGTAATTTGCTGCTGGCCTATACTATCACCAACTTACTCATGTCCTTCCTCTCATACCAGCTCAGACTTTGGCCAGCAGAGAGAGAGAGAGAGAGAGAGAGAGAGAGAGAGACCTACCTACCCTAAGCACAGGGAACAGGAAGGTTCTCCTACAATAAGTTGGAGAGGTGGTAGGAAGCACTAGTTGGCTCAGGAAAGTCTGTGGGAAAGAAAGGTCCAGGGAAGTGTAGCAAGGGATCAAAGTCGCTGGACAATCTCTACTTACCACAGAGTGCCTAGCCTTGGACCCAGAGTAGAGAGAGGGTCTGGATTCCCTACAATGTTACTAAGGAAGGTGGTGAAAAACCCCCTTCGATGAGGGGAAGAAGGGCTACTGAGCCTGGAGTAAGGCGGCAGACCCAGTGCAAAGTTGATGGATATCTGTTTTGTTGTGTTGGACGTCTGTTTGTTAACTCCAGATGGGGTAGACTCTTCCAAAGGGCTAACTCACCTCAGTGATCCAATAGCGCTGAGAGCTGAAGGACTACCAAGGGAGACGGCAAATCAACCAGAGTGGGGAAATGGAGGCAAGCACATGACTAGAAGTTAAGGGAGGTAAGTGATCTAGTCACAAAGGCCCACTAATCAAAAACTATTTAAATCACTTCCATAGAGGTGGAAAACATTGCAAGTTCAACTTCTTTAATTATGGTTATAACTTACAACAAGCCTTTGCAAAGGTAAATTAATAAAATGAAATTGGGTTTGTATATTTTTCTCCTATTAATAAGACCAAAACATTTGCCGAAAGAGTTGAGGCAATTATACACACTTTCTACTTTTAAAAAATAAATCTATCCAATGCAAGTTCTGGGCATTTCTCCCCTTATTTTCTACACAATGTATTTTTGTTGTAGGATCAAAGGCATGTTTGATATGGCCCAATTTTTTGTTTTTGGAGAGAGAAACCAGTAAATACATACATACATACATAAACGAGTTTTTGTTTTAAACTAACAAGATTCTTTTTTCATATTTTTCAGTTCAGTCATTGAACTGAAGAATCAATTATTAGCTTAGCTAAATTTATGAAATAATAAGGATTTGGAAACTCAGCAATACAAAAGCAGAATCAAATAAAGGAATGAGGAGAGGTCATAACTTACACCCTCAGATTTCAAGGTTGGGAACATGAACTCAAATTAGGAATAAAATAAAATAAAATCCACTGAATCATATTTTCCCCATGACCTAGTCCAGTCCATCTTTGTAAAAAAAACAAACAACAACTTGTTGTATTTATTGGAGTTAAGCGTGGCATTTGAGATTACCAGCAAGAAAAGAACAAAGCCATCAAAGAGCAGCCTCGGGTATTTCTGCTAATGTCCATCAGTGAGTCAGCAACATCTCATGATCAACAAATGATAGATCTAATAATATCAGCACTGATACCTGATCTTTATCACTACTCCAAGAAATCTTGGACCCTGTCAAATTCCAAAACTTAATAATAGAAAACTAACCAAGAGTCCAAAGAATAGAAGAACTAGAGCTACAACCAGCCTTTGAATATAGCTATAGACCCTCTTGCACCCAAGCACCTTCTCCTGGACCACTGCCCACACAGACCACCATGGTTCTCAGACAAGGACCTGTAACTGGAAAAGCAGTTACTTCAAAACTTCAGCACTGGTAGCGGAAAACACCGTCTGGTACAAGTTCAGACACAAACTGTTTCTAGGTTTCATAGTAGCAGCCGTGTTAGTCTGTATTCGCAAAAAGAAAAGGAGTACTTGTGGCACCTTAGAGACTAACAAATTTATTAGAGCATAAGCTTTCGTGAGCTACAGCATCCAATGAAGTGAGCTGTAGCTCACGAAAGCTTATGCTCTAATAAATTTGTTAGTCTCTAAGGTGCCACAAGTACTCCTTTTCTTTTTGTGAAACTGTTTCTACAAACTTATTGCACTGCCAACAAGACAGCAAAATTACACCTCACACAAACCTTCTGGACCATAAATCACTTCACATTGTCCTGCAATGTTTGTAACCCAAACACTGCAATGCATGACACCCAGAAGCAATAACTATAAACTAAACAAAAATGAAATTGACTAATTAAAATTGTAAGGACTAGGAATCTGCCATTAACTTGCTTTGTGACCACAGGCAAATCACATGTCTCTAATGATACTTATCTACCTTTGCAAAGTGCTTGAGAACTACCGTTTAAAAAGCTGCTAGGTGATACTTTGCATTATTTTAAAATCTATTTTTATTGTTGAATCTTAGCAAAATGCAAAAAATACACAGCATAAATGGTGCAAATTTAATTAGTTTAAACATTGTTTGCATCTTAATTTAAGTTTATTAATAGCACAGGGAGGAATACTTGCCCCTTTAAATATTTGAAGTGCAATCTGTGCAGCAAACTTATATTAGAATGTTGAATTAGACAGGCATTACTTAGCATTTTGCACTGTCTCTTTGACAAACCATAACATGATTCAACCATTACCAAAAATGATACTTTACTGCAAATGTCAAAGGGAAAAAAGAATATTGAAGCAGAATATAACCAGTGTACCAAAAACTTGAGAACATAGCTAATGATGTCTTATTTTCCTGTCATTTTTCTACTTTCCGGCTACAATGAAGCAGCTGCGGTAACTACACTGAATGCATTGAATAAAATGTCCCCGAATGCTAACTCCACTGAGAATGCACCAGATAGTCTGATAGAGGCATACTGGACAATCTCAGCTAGGAGATGTGATTCATTTGTCTGCCACAGCATTTGTTTTTAACTTAAAGAAGAATAATGAAACTTTTTTCCACCGTATCTCACTAACAATGCTGTGTTTTCTTGATCTCTGCAGCACTGTTAATGGCAAACTGGTTTACCTGATATCGTTTACATCTCCAAAAGCAATACATGGTACTGCAGATGAAAAATCAAAGTTATAAATAAGGCAGAGATTTTTTTTTTTAAAGAATCATTTTCCAAACATGTTTTGGTTTATAACAAATATTCAAAATATTGGCCTTGGCAAACTAAAATAAAGTTATTGTTTAACCATCTAGTGAAGGATTCTTCTTGGGTTCTTTGGATACCCACCACCTATATACCCACCTCCTCACCCCCTCTGTAAGAGGCATGTGTGGGGAGAAGTGGGCATGGATGAGGCACCCCATACCCTGGCAATCCCTAGATACCAGAGCTGCCCCTTGAGCTTTAGGGAGATGGATATAAGTTTGAGCAGACTCATGCCAAGGATTGGCCTGATGCCTTGCTGCACCAAGGATTAAGGAGAGTGGGAGTCAAGGGGTGAAATTCTGGACCTACTGAAATCAGTGGCAAAACTTCCATTGACTTTACTGGGGCCAGGATAGCACCTAAGATGATGTAAGGCCACCCTTGCTTCCTGGGCTCTCCCACTACATTGGCCAGCAAAACTTCTCCATCTGTAAAATGAGGATAATGATAATTAATCACCTTTGTTTTTGAGATCTGAGAATCAAAAACACGATCAAAAATCATCGGCATCAATGATTTCAGTAAGGCCATGTTTCACCCTAAGCTTACAGTGATTTTTTCCAAAGAAAATTTCATCAAAGTGAGACAGATCCCCTGAGTTTTAAAAGCTTCCTACAAATCCCTGAGCAGCAGGCATCAATGGCAACACTGTCCGCCCTCTGCAAGGTAAATCTCTCCTTTAGCAGACAGGGCAGTGCTGGTGCAGGGAGCATAATTTACAACTCTTTGTACCATCTTTGGTGAATCCAGGCTCCCACTCCCCCCAGGTTTACAACAGTGCATTTTGCCCAGCTTCAATTTGCCATGCTGTGTGAAATGAAGATAGATAGAAGAAAGATTCTGGTGGTGTAATACAGCTGCCTCAGATTCCAGCTGTCCTATGTACTCCTCATTCCTCTCCTCTGTCAAAGGTCTAGGGCTCCTAGGTGCTACTTCAATACAAATAAACACTAAGAAGAAGAATGCTCTGATTGTCAGAGCCCAGGCAGACAGCGAAGACCTATCTTTGAATGATTAGGTTTGACAGCGAGATAGGAGAGTTGGCCCCAAAAAGACAGCTAACATGGATCTTCTGTATAACTTCTCTTCAGTGTCATCATTTCTATCTGCAATGGATTAATGGGTAAGGTCTAACTAGGGTGATCAGACATCCCAATATAATCGAGACCATCCCAATATTAGGGGCTTTGTCTTATATATGCAACTCTACCCCCCCTCCCATCTTCCCTTCTCCCTGAAAAAAGTGTCCCAATTTTTTTACTGTTGCTATCTGGTCACCCTAATTCTAACAATACATATTAGTAGGAAAACATCAGATATGAAGGCTAGAGAGAAATCTTGCTTGTTATATAAAACCTGATCACAATCTTATGGTCAAGAAGTTTGTGATATTGAAAATAAAGGACACTAGATAAAACAGATAGGATTAAGTTTACGCAAAGCAAATACTATGAAGACAAGTGTGATTAGCATGAAACTGAATTTATAAAGGTGTATAAAATCAGTAAATGCTGTGATGTCCTAATACTTAATAAGTTTGGCAATCAGTGTATTGACTTCATTCCAGTAAACATATTTGAAATTAACTTATTAGATATGGGTGTGTATTAAAATGCATGGTTTGCCTGGCTGTTCACAAGAATACCCGTAACTCTGGAATAGCCAGTAGGTAGGCTGGAAACCATTGAGTTTATCTGCATCTGCAGGTGGTATTTATGCTAGAGAGGCACACAACAAGAAATACAAGATGGCAAACAGTGAAAGTCCTGAATGTATTTCACACGGTTTTGAACACAAATATCTATTATTCAGAATTTCAGTTCAAGTTACCTCTTAACTAGTGAATGACTGGCACAACTCTGAATAGACAGTAATCTATTTCCATTTTTAAATTGAACTCTTTTTTGTTAAACGAGGAAAATTTGGCTAAAAAAAATATGCCCAACACAGCAACTTCTAATCCAACAGCACTACAAACAGATAAATAACAATACAATATTTGCCTTTTTTCCCACTCACTATTATCCCATTACATTCCACTACAACTTTAGCAAGTTTCTGAAGAATGTGGCTTTGTCTTACCTCTATCAATATCTATCAAAAACTTTATAAATTCTGTCAGTCTGGCTTTCAAGAATTTCACAGAATCACATCTGTCCTTGTGGGATAGTTAATGACCTACAATCCTCGTCTCTTCTTATCCTACTTAATCTCATTGTTAATTTTAATATCATTGCAAACTGTGTTGTTCCATGCAACTGGAAGTCTGTTCCTTTTCTCCATCATTAAATCTAACCTTAAACCCTTCCTTAATTTATGATTGCTTTTTTTAGTGAAGAATTTTGTGGTATAGTATATAAAGGATGCTAGATAAAACAAACTGGATTTGATTAAATATTTTATCCTCAAAGCAAATACTGTGAAGACAAACCGTTAATGTCTGCTGTCCCAGATGTGAAGTTTAATTACTGCAATCTAAAACAACTTGAGTGAAAATATTAAATGCAGATGCAATATTTGAAACTAACTCATAAATCTAAAAATCATAATTCCTGCAACACTGTACTAAACAGTCCAACATTTTTATGGCTGACTTAGAACAACGCTTCCTCAGCTCTCGTCCCCTAATGCCCCTACTCTACTTGCGCTACATTGATGACATCTTCATCATCTGGACCCATGGAAAAGAAGCCCTTGAGAAATTCCACCATGATTTCAACAATTTCTATCCCACCATCAACCTCAGCCTGGACCAGTCCACACAAGAGATCCACTTCGTGGACATTACGGTGCTAATAAGCGATGGTCACATAAACACCATCCTATATCAGACACCTACTGACCGCTATTCCTACCTACATGCCTTTAGCTTTCATCCAGATCACACCACATGATCCATTGTCTACAGCCAAGCTCTACGATATAACCGCATTTGCTCCAACCCCTCACACAGAGACAAACACCTACAAGATCTCTATCAAGCATTCTTACAACTACAATACCCACCTGCTGAAGTGAAGAAACAGATTGACAGAGCCAGAAGAGTACCCAGAAGTCACCTATTACAGGACAGGCCGAACAAAGAAAATAACAGAATGCCACTAGCCATCACCTTCAGCCCCCAAATAAAACCTCTCCAACACTTCATCAAGGATTTACAACCTATCCTGAAGGACAACCCATCACTCTCACAGATCTTGGGAGACAGGCCAGTCCTTGCTTACAGACAGCCCTCCAACCTGAAGCAAATACTCACCAGCAACCACACACCACCCAACAGAACCACTAACCCAGGAACCTATTCTTGCAACAAAGCCCGTTGCCAACTCTGTCCACATATCTATTCAGGGGACACCATCATAGGGCCTAATCACATCAGCCACACTATCAGAGGCTCGTTCACCTGCGCATCTACCAATGTGATATATGCCATCATGTGCCAGCAATGCCCCTCTGCCATGTACATTGGTCAAACTGGACAGTCTCTACATAAAAGAATAAATGGACACAAATCAGATGTCAAGAATTATAACATTCAAAAACCAGTCGGAGAACACTTCAATCTCTCAGGTCACATGATTACAGACCTGAGAGTGGCTATCCTTCAACAAAAAAAACTTCAAAAGCAGACTCCAACGAGAGACTGCAGAATTGGAATTAATTTGAGAACTGGATATAATTAACTTAGGCTTGAATAGAGACTGGGAGTGGATGAATCATTACACAAAGTAAAACTATTTCCCCATGTTATGTTATTTCTCCCCCTACCCCACCCCCCCACTGTTCCTCAGACATTCTTGTTAACTGCTGGAAATGACCCACCTTGATCATCACCACAAAAGGTTTTCCTCCTTTCCCCCTGCCTTCCTGCTGGTAATAGCTCATCTTAAGTGATCACTCTCCTTACACTGTGTATGATAAAACCCATTGTTTCATGTTCTCAGTGTGTGTATATAAATCTCCCCACTGTATTTTCTACCGAATGCATCTGATGAAGTGAGCTGTAGCTCACGAAAGCTTATGATCAAATAAATTTGTTAGTCTCTAAGGTGCCACAAGTACTCCTTTTCTTTTTTGTGAATACAGACTAACACGGCTGCTACTCTGAAACATCTAATTACCAAGTGTGCTTGAGAGACTGTCATGAAGTAACATGATGCCTCCTGGTGCAGTACACTACAATATTATTATGGGAAATAATGTGTATAAATTGCCACAGATTCACAGACTTTCTAAGCAGTAATACATGTTGTCTGCCCCCCAGGAGCTTACATTCTAAAATAGACAAGAAAAATACACACACATACACGTTGACAGTTCAAGGACAGAGTTTTATAAAGTGTTTGCTGCTGAGAAACTAACAGACTTTGTGATATTGATATTATTTAGAGATTCTAGCACAGTAACCTCCTTGTCCTTCCTTGCAATTTGCATGCATATATTTGGAGCATGAAGTTGTCATTATATTGTACCATTAGTCCGAGGAGTGTCAGAGATCTGTTGCTGAAACTTTCAAGTAAAAGATGCATTAAAAACCCCACTTCTAGGGCAGACTTTTATGGTCTTGCCTACAATCAAGTTTTTGTGAAATTTTCCCACCACTGATGTAGTATCAACACAGCTCTTCTACCATCAGCAGTGGTTAGTGCAGACCATTCACCAATGGGTTGTTTTTGTTTTTTGTTTTTTTTTTTTTTTTTGTTTTGTTTTTTTTACCAGCATGTCATCTAGACCTGCTCTGAACAGGGTTAGATAATCTAGGGTTGCCAACCCTCCAGGAATTAAAGATTAATCTTTAATTAAAGTTTGTCATGTGATGAAACTTCCAGAAATACATCCAGCCAAAATTAGCAACCCTAGACAACACAGAGGTTAAAAACCACCTTTGCCCAGATCTGAGCCAGTACTACAGCAACAATGGGGAAAAAAACTTACCAAAAATCTGAATCTAGACACAGCCCAGAGATTGATACTATGCTGTTTAATATGCTATGGTTTTGTGCTCTGGTGGTTGGAGGCCTGACAAAAGGATTTTCAGCTACTAAAAGTCCTCCGTTAGTTGAAGTGGACTTTTAGATCCAAGAGTACTTGCTTCAGATCCCAACATGAAGACAGTGATGGGAAATTTACTGCAGTTTTATCAGATTAAAGGGACAGATTTAATGGTGATTTGTACTCCCATAAACAGGCTGTGGTATTTAATGGGCTAAGGGGCTTTCAGATGTTGCTACACAGAAAAACACATCAGAAGAGTGGAATGATGGTAGGGCTTTCTCCTTACTCTTCCTCAGACTAACACCTGACTCATTAGCAGCTTCAAAGAATGAGGAAAGACTAAACACTATTTTGTGATTTGCAGTGGTTTATTCAAAGTTCAGTTTTGTTCTCACTCCTTTAAGCTGCTCCTTTCTCTCTTCCTTCCCAGTTATAATTTAAGGTAATGGTACATCCTTGTTTAGGACTTTATTCTTCAATGGGTCAAGTGCCCCCTACAGCATTGTACCATTGCTTTAAATTATAAAAATCCTGTTTCTGTGACATGAAAACATGTGGTAGTACTGTAATCCCAAGTTAGTACTATACTGTTGTACAGTAACTGATGTTGGGAACATGACTTCTTCCTTTATCGCTTTTGTTCTGGAACCAAATGCATTCCTTTCACTTCTGTACTTGCAAACTCAAGTACCTATGTGTATTTGTACTTCCTCACTAACTGATATCTTCAGTTTAATCTTCAGTTCACTGATGATGAAGCCCCAACACAGACATCAAACACATTAAGGCGCTCATGTCAAGCTTTCTTCTAGACAGAAACTTACAAAAAGAATAAATAATGAAGAAATCATAAATCTTTAAATACTTGACTAGCACTTTACCATCACTAAAAGAATAGGCTAGAACTACTGTTCAACTATGTCTTAGACATCTGACACTTCTGTCTAACATTTGTAACTTCTTATTCAGAATGTTTCTCCTAGGCGGCAGTGAAAATATTCTTGGGGGGCTGGGCTGAGCCTTGTCCCACACTCATCCTACAGAGGTAGCTCCTGTCCTGCAAAGCTGGGCCAAGGCTTCCTGCTTGGCCCATTGGCACTCACTGCTCACAGATTCGGAAGAGCTCACCAGAGCATCACTTGACATGCGTGTCCACACACAGGCGGGGCCCTCCCCCTGCGATGCCCTGCCCCTGGCACCACTGGATGTGGTGTCTCAGGGTACACTGTTACACATCACAACCCGTAAAGACATGCATATATGCTCAATTTAGCTTTTGCAGTTGAAAGGCAGGAAAAGAGAGTGGGTGATTACAGTGAGGAAAAGGGTCATTCTTCTAACATTCATGCCTTCAAGCAAGTCAGGCGTACACAAGTAACACATATCGCACTTAAATTTGAAACAGCAAAATGAGTTTCTTGAATCTTGTAATTATTCTCTCAAGTTTGGCAGAAAAATTGAATCAGGGATCTTAAAATCAGATTTCTTATAGTCAGTCGTATCATCTGCAGAGCATTTTATCTACCTGTCTTACAAGTAATATACTTTCATTCTGGAATTTATATTCTATAAAATCAAATGTCATCCTGACCCAGTGAATAATCATTACACTGAGGTAATAACTGGTGAGACTCTTCTTCATCTATGTATTGATGACAAAGATTTGATTGATTAATAATTAAGGGTGGGGGGAAGGAAGCTGTGAAATGATTTTATTATTATTTTATTTATTTGTATTACCATTGTGCCTGTTTCAACCTAGTCAAGGACCAGGACTCTATTTTCCTGTACAAACACGGAACATAAACACAAAAAAGAAATTATTTCTCTCTGTGACATTCATTTAAAACAATCATAGGCTGTGGGTAGCTAGGGCTAGAAGGTGCCCGCCTAAATCTGTTTCTGAGCCACACTGCTGCCCACACACATGCCCAGCTTGGCAGGTGGAGCCCCATATCCAGCAGCACTAGGGTTAGGCAGGGAGAAAGGCAGTGCGGGGTGAAGGCCCTGCCTGCGCACTGGATTCCTGGCAGGTGAAGCTAGATTCTTTCTGTAGACAGCTCCATTGTTCCTGAGAAGTGCCGCTGTGGTGGAAAGTCCTGATTGGAGGAGGAGAGATGATCTTACTCATGGGAAAGTTTTGAAGATCAGGACTATGATCTTGAACTAATCAGGTATTTGATGAAGGGCCAAGTTAGTGACTATTAACATCCATGCTGGTTAACTGACATGCTGTAGCATTCTGGACCAGCTGGAGTTTTTTCAAAGCTTGTGTTCATTCCTGGTATAGCAATAATCAAGTAACAATCAATAATTAATCCTGCAAGTATCAACAAGATGGAATACCCTGGACAGCTTGGTGTCTGTCGCATTAGAGCTTAGTCTCCTGGTCAGCTACAAATAGAAATTGTTCATGGCAGCCATCTCTATTTGGGTCTCCAGGATCAGTGAGGAGTGCAGAAAGACCCCAAAGCCCCACACCTTTTTGGATGATTTGTCAGTTGAATTGGATGACAGGTGATTAAGTCAAAAAGCCAGAAATGCTAGCTAGTTCTTCGAAGCACCTCTCTTTTCCTACCATCACCACGTTTTTCTTGCCTGGGTTCACCTGCAGCCAGATATTTCTCATCCACATACTGACTTCACATATGTTTTGGGACAAATGGCTTCTGCATTTGATGTTAAGAAATGTACAACAATGTGTCATCTGCATACTGCTGACATTTAAGTCCATGGTGTCTTTCAGTCTCCCCTACTGACTCTCTAACAATTTAGCTTACGTAAGACAAGTTTATGTAAAACTGCAGCTTTCTTTCTAATAATGTTGCTTATCTAAAGAGATCTGGCGACATATAAAGACCTGCACATTTTTCAAGATGAAGTTTTTTACTAATGTATAAAAATGCATTTGTCACAAACGCCTTCACACCTCACACCTCAGTATTTATTATCTCTCCCACCATATGCTGCCTCCAGCGTGACTCACTGCAAAGTGACTATACTCACTCACACAGTCTTTAAAAACAGCCAAATTGCTATGGAATCTGATAATTACTGAACCCAAAGCATTTCCACAAAGTGCAAAATGAAGAACTTAGACATCTAAGAAAATTATATTTTCATATATCTGATAATGGATGCCAAAATATTATAGCAGACACCAGAAAGAACTATTATAGTTCGGGTTGCATAAAAATATTATTTAGAAATCATTGTGTAAAGGGCATATGTAACAGTTTTTAAACAGAAAATACAAAACTATTACCTTTGCTATCCTATGCTGACAGTGTTTAGGACAATAGATTTTGTCACACAGCTCAAGAAGGTTAGGACTTATAACAATGCATATACACTGTAGGTCACTTAGACAAACCATGTAAATGAAGAACATGAACATACACTAGGGACCTTTTAGTCCGCTCCAGCAGGGATTACATGGGCTATTTAGAGCACACCACATTGGTGCACTTTAGAATTCACACCTGTCTCGTGCACATTGCCACAGTAGGTAGACAAGACCACAGAAAATCAATTCAGTCAAAACTACAACACACAAGTTTCATTCAAGAGCCCCACTGAGATCATCACTTTCCAAAAAAACTCTGTCATCACCTCTACAATCTTGCTACAGTACTTCATGCACTCTTTTACTACAAACCCAGTATTTTACAGTAGTGTCAAAATTCTCCGTAAGAATTCTGCTAGGAGTCAGACAAACCCCAGATTTGTTAACCTATTGGATATGTTAAAAGTTAAGCATTCTCCTCAGGTATTTGGGAATGGTAAATTGAGAGACCAGAGGTGGAATTACTGTGCTTATTACTACTGTGGTTATTATAGTGAACCAGCATGACTATTATTGGTATGTCATATTCAGTATTGTATCTGGTGAATTTAGCTTTGTAAACAGTACATTTTACTTATTTTAAAGTGCCTAGAGCTACCAATAAAGGCTTAACAATTAAAATAAATTAATATTAATTTGGTTGTTTATGAAGAAAATGCTATCATTTAAATGATTAATACTCAGATTATACTTTTTCTTTCTACTAAAAGTTCTTTTAGATATTTTTATTAAATATATCTAGGGCTTACGTATTTTATATATATATATATATATATATACACATATACATACACATACATACACACACACACACACACACACACCAAATACTGCTTTTCCACCTATGCTACTCCAATTATTTGAATAGACCAAATTCTGTTCTCAATTACACCAACCTAGAGCCTTGCTCTAGCAAGCCATTTAAGCACATGCCTAACTTTTAGCAAGTGAGAAGTCAAAAAGCCAGAAATGCTATAATTTATTAAAGATAATACAATTTTAAATTATTGTCTATCAAATAAATCAAAGAGGAAACAAAATAAAAAGATAACTTCCAAAGAGATATATGAGTATATATTGTAAAGGTCTTGTTAAGAAAAATGACCTCAAATTAAAGAATTTTTGATAACATTACACTCAGCAGGATTTGAATGCATTACCTTTGAAAGAAAAAGCAGACAGTGTAGCCATTGTGCTATTTAGACATTACCTAATGTTAAAGGGTATTTAAAGGTATTATGTTGACCACCAGAGGGAGCCCATGTTGTTATTTTAATATAGTAGAACTATAAAGAGACTACATGGGAACACATTAAAAATAGAACATAACAGAGAATTCAAACAAAGTATGCTCCCAAGCTCATATCAAGATCTACATGCAAAAAGTCATGCCAATTACATCTAATTTATTGTGTATATAGATTCTTCAGCAAAAGCATTGAGAAGAAGAAAAATGAAGAATAAGAACTTTCCTACTTTTGGGATATATATTTTTCCATAAACAAGGCATATATTAAATTAATTTTCTATGCAATGTTAGAGGAATTAGGCTGTACTAAAACAAAAACAATGTGACAGTGTTGCTGTCTGACGTTAGAATTTATGTTGTTAAGGGATCCCACAGAAAAAATAATATAATTATGTAATTAAAGCCCATAACATAATACATACACTCACGAGGGCCTAATTAAAATTGTACATTCTGACATTGACTAACTTTTGAATGCTTGACTTTAATGTTCTTTTCACACAGTTTTTTGGGTTTAATTTCCTAATTCAAAAACAAGAAACCCAGAAATCCCAGCATGAGAATCCATATTGATCCCCAGAATAGGACATCAACAGGGTTGAGTTCTTTAGGTCCACAGCACAGATCTCTTCCACATGAGCTAACAGAGTAAATGACAGAAGTTGTAGGCTGTTATCCTCTATGGGACCATCACTAGAGAAGGATAAGACATGTTCTGGCAGACTGTTTCACAGTTAATTGCTGACAGGAAAGGAATGCAAAGACTGAAGACTTCTCAGTTCAATTCCAGGTTCTATAGGAGAGTGGTTAGAGACTCTATGCGCCCAGCTTGGTTCTTTCTCTGCTCCTATCTACCCCTGCCATCTTCCTCTACTGTCTTGGTCCTGCAGTTCCCTCTTCCCCTATCTCCATAACCCCTGGGAATAGTCAGCCAGCTTCTTCCTGCTCCTTCTCACTGCCGGGGTGACAACAGGATATGCACTGAGAGCACAGAAGAAACAGTCTTCCTCCTCTCAGTTCCAGTGCCTGTCTTCACAGAGGCCCCTACCAGCTGGGAGAAACAACTACAGAGAAAGGCTTGTTCAGTTCCTGCAGCCCTGAGCTGGCATGCATGTGCAGAATGCACCCAGTGCAGATGGGATCTTTGGAGAATGTAGCTGTCAAACTCTTACAAATCTGTCTAGCAAGCATGTGCTAACTGAGATTTTTCAGAGGCTTATAACTTGGGCAAAGTGTTATGTGGATGGCAAAAGGTGCATCCCTGATGCCAGGGCGACACCCACTGCTAAATTTCAAGTCCCTGCATGGAGGCCCTAGAGCTTCTCCAGGAAAAGACAAAGAATTATATTTTTTAACATGGACAAACATTTTCCCCCAACCTCATTCTCCAAAATGGCCAAACCAATTTAGCTGAAACTTTTAGCCTCAGGCAGACCCCTGACCTGGAAAATATCAACCCAAAAAGTTAAAGATTGGAAAAGTTATAAGCAATTGAAAATAGGGTCCCATGATGGAAAGTGTCCAGCAACCTTAAATACAGGCATGGCTCCCAGCTCCACCTGTACACAATCAGGACTCTCCTATGTTCTTCTTATTCTTCCATAACTTTTTTCAAAATGTATCTGAGATTTTCATTGATTCTGTCACTTAGCCTGGAAGTTTAAGTTCAACTACTAGACCCAGTCATATCTAGGTTTAGTTCTATACGAATTTTCAAAATTATTTCAAGAGACACTATCATACAATTATTAAACTTAATTAATCCAACAGAAAGCATTTATGTTCTTTTTTCTAAGGTAAGAGAGTCTAGAATTGATTGTTTCCATTCCCCAAAATAAAACTGGTGGCATTAACACAATAATTTCATATTTTGTTTCAGTTATTTTATGCTCAGTTTAATTGTGTCTTTGTATTAAATAACGTGCACTAAAGTAACCCCAAATGTAAATGAATTCCTGTTTGCTACCAGAAAATCACTTTGCAGCTTTCTTCAGACGGAAACACATTTTTGATCGATTTTAATTGAACCAGGAATACCAAATGCTCCCATATGGTGGGATACTTGGAAGGCATACATTAGAAGAAAAATCGTATGTTACTCATCAAAAAAGAAGGTGACAAAAGAAAAAAATTAAGTTATGAACATACACCTCAAATAATTAGATGGTGAATATGGAAAATCATCTATTCTAGAGCTATTAAAAGAATTAACATAAACTGAATAAGAGATGAATAAATTTCATACTTAAAGAGTGAAATATATTCTATTTAATTTGAAGCAAATTTATGAACCATGTGAAAAGATTTGTGCTATGTACATGCAAAATTAAAAACAAGCAAGTTCTACAAAAATAATAAAAACAAAAAATTTGGAAATATATCAGGATCCGTGCAGGATGTTTTCTAACAGCACATATTATTTTAAAGAGCTTCTTTTAAACCTTATCCACCTCAGCGCTTGGCTGATCTTTGAAGGGTGCTCTAAGCCAGTGGTTCTCAACCAGGGGTCCGAGGCCCCCGGTGGGCCATGAGCAGGTTTCAGGGGGTTCTCCAAGGAGATCCAGTATTAGACTCGCTGGGGCCCTGGGCAGAAAGCTGAAGCCCCACCCTCATGAAGCCTGGGCCCATGAGCCCTGCACCCAAGGCTGAAGCCAAAGCCTGAGCAACTTAGCTTTACAGGGGCCCCCGTAGCTTGGGGCCCCATTCAATTGCCCTGCTTGCTACTCTCTGATGCCTGCCTTGGCTTTTATATGCAGAAAACCAGTTGTTGTGGCACAGGTGAACCCTTACCCAAGGATTCATCTATACATGGGGAATACTTCTCTGGCTATTAATGCTGGATTTAGGGCAACTTTGCATCCTGGATCAGTGCAGAGCTACCCACACACATCTGAGACTCTGGACCTGCAGGCATATCTTCCAGGTCAATCAAATCTTTAACTGATAGCAGGATATGAGAATGGTACGAGTTGTTCAGGTACTATAGTATTGGTATAATTCATAAATGCAGATAATAAATCTGACATGCAGTAAACTAAACATTTGTACATTTACATATTGTTTGGTGCACTTGCTTTTTTACTTTCGGTAAATAAAAGGAAGTATGAACGTGTGGGAAAGGCATAGAACTAGGAGTCATGAGCTATTCTGTTCTACATAGGTTCTTATACCACACCCATCACCATAGTATCTGAGCATCTTTCAGTAGTACACTGAGCAAAGTGACTAACATCTCATGTTTGTTCTCTCATCTCCCAGAAGAAGAATTGTATGCAGAGTGTTTTGTTTTGGAATGTTCTTAAATATATACTGTGTGGCTATATGTTTATGTCAGAAAACTCAATATCAAAAAAAGGTTCTTTTCACTTAGAGAAGGTGGTGATATAATTTCTGATGGTCCTTGGTTCCTGGGGGAGTTCATCCCATCTTGGACTGGCCCCCAAGAAAGGCTGGGCCTTGCACAGAGGAGCTTAACCCTCATTGTAGAAAGTTACATTGTGCCAGAGAAGTGAAATTGTCAACCACATTCTTCATCCCAGAGCTTTAGCTGATCTTTTAGATAACTTGGACCCAGGCCATTGAGCAACTTGAAGATAAGGACTGAGACTTTGAACTTGACTTGACATTCTATGGGAAGCCAGTGTAGCGTGTGGAGGACAGGTTTGATGTGTTCACAATAGTTTGTGTTGCTGAGGAGAGTAGCTGCAGCACTCTGGACCGAGTGGAATTCCTTAAGAGCTTGTGATAGGGTACACAAACTCCACAATGGTAACAGAGGGTTACTGAGCTGCCCTGGGCTTAGCCAGCCCCACCCCACCACACCTGCACGAGATGCATGGATTGAAGGAGGAGCTAAAAGGGAGCAGAACAGCTCACTTGAGAGCAGGCCAGGAAAGAGATCGGACCTGCAACTCACAGTCCCTGAGAAAAGAGCTAAGGGAAAACAAGATCTCTCCCTACAACAACTGCCCAAAGGTGCCTCCTTGAGGGAAGAGAGACTCTACTAGGGTTGCCAGTTTTGGTTGGATCTATTCCTGGAGATTTCATCACATGACAATCTTTAATTAAAGATTAATCTCTAATTCCTGGAGACTCCAGACTAATCCTGGAGGGTTGGCAACCCTACCTGCTGCAGATACTCCCTGCGGGGATGCATTCCCCCCTGTCTCATATGGACTCAGTTTGTTTGCATTAAATTCCCCTTTTTTTGGTCTATGGACTACCCCAGCAGGGAAGAGACTGAGTACTGACTTGGCCCAGGGCAAAGCCACCAGACGAGACAGCTGCCACCCTGAGGAGGAGCCCCCACACCACGCATGGCCACAAGAGGTGCCAAGCAGTGAGCTGACCTCCGGGCACATCTCCTTGCCACAGACGGCGAACTTTGAACAATCCTGGAACAACAGTAAGTGGCTCAGGGAGGGCAGCCTTAAGATTTCCCAGATGTCAGACCTTTGATAGGCCTCACAGGGCCCTGAGCTGGAGTCTGGTGGAGTGGGAGGGCCTGGCTCCCCTACCAAACCCTGCCTCCGCAGTTTGAAGGGCCTAAGCCCAGACTATGAGGCAATGCTCCCCATGACCAAAGGCCATCATAGTGCTGAAGGCTTCATGCTCAGGTATATTGTATTTCTGTAAGCCAGCCAAGAGGTGACAAAGGTGTGGTCGTCATTTGCCAGGATGTGATGGTAGCCAACTGGAGACAGTAGAAAGCATTACTCACAGATGCTGCTATGTGAAAGCTTAGCAGCAGTGAGGAATCCAGGAGCATTCCTAAACTGTGGACTGAATTGACCAATTGTGGATGTGTACCTTCAACCAAAAGTGATTGCACCATTGCTGCAAACCTTCCAAATGCTTTCCTTTGCCCACCAGCATCACCTGTGTCTTGCTTGGGTTCAGTTTTAGCCAGTTCATCTCATCCATGAGCTGATCTCATCCACCCATATGTGGTGACGAATAGGTAGAGCTGTGTGACATTTGCATATTGCTGGCACCTGAGTCCATATTTACCTAGTGGCTGCATGCAGATCATTGAATAAGACAGGAGAGAGCATCGATCCTTGTGGGATTCCACAAGTGAACTTCTGCTCTACTACTACTTCGCTTCAACTCTGCTACCGACTTCCTGTTTGGTCTCAAGTATGTCACCTAGCCTCTCTGTGCTGAGTTTCTTCATATGTAGAATGGAAATGATCATGCCTCACAGAGGTGTTGTGACCTTAATTCATAAATGTTTTTAGAAATCTTTTAGAATGGAAGGTGCTATCAGAGTGTGTAGGATTACTATTAATAAGTTCATGGAAAAGTGTTAATTTTCATGCAGGATAAGGCTGGGTCAGGAAGTGTTATGCTGTTAGTGAATAACAGAGCGGAAAAAGGAACTGCGTATGCAGTAGTGTCTGTATGCTTAATAAAGGCTAAAAGTCATGATTAAGAAAGGTCACTATCTCTGAGGAAGAGGGACAGGCAGACAGGGAGAGGTGGAAGTGAACAAGTAAGAACAAATGGTTTCCTTTTTGAATTATTTCAGAGTAGCAGCCGTGTTAGTCTGTATCCACAAAAAGAAAAGGAGTACTTGTGGCACCTCAGAGACTAACAAATTTATTTGAGCATAAGCTTTCGTGGGCTACAGCTCACTTCATCGGATGCATACAGTGGAAAATACAGTAGGACAATTTTATATACACAGAGAACATGAAACAATGGGTGTTACCATACACCCTATAATGAGAGTGATCAGTTAAGGTAAGCTATTACCAGCAGGAGAGAAAAAAAAACCCTTTTGTAGTGATAATCAAGATGGGCCATTTCCAACAGTTGACAAGAACGTGTGAGGAACAATAGGGGGAAATATAAACATGGGGAAATAGTACCTACTGACTGCTATACTTACCTACATGCCTCCAGTTTTCATCCAGACCACACCACACAATCCATTGTCTACAGCCAAGCTCTACAATACAACCACATTTGCTCCAACCCCTCAGATAGAGACAAACACCTACACGAACTCTATCAAGCATTCTTACAACTACAATATCCACCTGCTGAAGTGAAGAAACAGATTGACAGAGCCAGAAGAGTACCAGAAGTCACCTACTACACCTACTACAGGCCCAACAAAGAAAGGAATGCCACTAGCCATCACTTCAGCCCCCAAATAAAACCTCTCCAACACTTCATCAAGGATCTACAACCTATCCTGAAGGACGACCCATTACTCTCACAGAACTTGGGACACAGGCCAGTCCTTGCTTACAGACAGTCCCACAACCTGAAGCAAATACTCACCAGCAACCACACAACAAAAACGCTAACCCAGGAACCTATCCTTGCAGCAAAGCTATTGCCAACTGTGTCCACATATTTATTCAGGGGACACCATCATAGGGCCTAATCACATCAGCCACACTATCAGAGGCTCATTCACCTGCACATCTACCAATGTGATATATGCCATCATGTGCCAGCAATGCCCCTTTGCTATGTACATTGGCCAAACCGGACAGTCTCTACGTAAAAGAATCAATGGACACAAATCAGATGTCAAGAATTATAACATTAAAAAACCAGTCGGAGAACACTTTAATCTCTCTGGTCACTCGATTACAGACCTAAAAGTTGGAATAGTACAACAAAAAATCTTCAAAACCAGACTGCAGCGAGAGACTGCTGAATTGGAATTAATTTGCAAACTGGACACCATTAAATTAGACTTGAATAAAGACTGGGAGTGGATGTGTCATTACACAAAGTAAAACTATTTTCCCATGTTTATTTTTTCCCCCCTACTGTTCCTCACACGTTCTTGTCAACTGCTGGAAATGGCCCATCTTGATTATCAAGGTTTTTTTTTTCTCTCCTCCTGGTAATAGCTCACCTTAACTGATCACTCTCGTTATAGTGTGTATGGTAACATCTATTGTTTCATGTTCTCTGTGTATATAAAAGCATCCTACTGTATTTTCCACTGCATGCATCCGATGAAGTGGGTTGGAGCCCATGAAAGCTTATGCTCAAATAAATTTGTTAGTCTCTAAGGTGCCACAAGTACTCCTATTCTTTTTGAATTAGTTATATTCACATTAATGAAATGGACTAAAGTATTCTTTTGCTTTATCTGCTGTCTAGAGGTTTCCAATGTCCACTTAAAATTTTTTATTTTTTTAAATACAAAGTAAATGAATCATTTTAAACTACGATGTCCAGAAAGAAAAATATCCAAGCAACATTATATATCCCTGTAACTCTCCCACCCAGGCCCCAGCAGGAACAGACCCTGATACTATTATTTCTTCCTGCTATTGTGGTTATCTTAAACCCAGACAGCATTACTCATAAGTTATCGTATGTGTGCTCCAATTGGTTAGTATGAAGGCAGAGAAGCACTTTCTGAAAGGGAATTTGGATTACAGCTATTCTGTGCAGATAAGGTAAAATTCAGCCCTGTGCAAAGGGACAGTACAAAGGCTATGCATTACATAAGACCCACTTAAATCCTCAAAATAGGTCTGAATTAGGACATAATTATAATAATGGTATCTTGGCTTGCACTGGCCCGCTTCACAGGGATGCATTTCACCCTCACACTCTTTCATCCCTGTGACTTTATTACAGAGATGAGCCCCAGATGTGAAGTTCTGATCCAGGCACCAGCTGTCACCAACTTCAACAGTAGCTGAATATATTTGAGATAACAGACTTTTTTTTTTTTAATGTCCTGGTCCTGGACCAGTAATGAGAGAGAGAAAAGTTCAGCCACTGCTCTTTGATCCTGCAAAGACTAAAGCCCACTTATAGCGTGGGATTTTCCACGTGCAATAGTTACACGTGTGTTTTAAACCTTTGCAGGACTGGGACCTTTCCTCCCCATCCCTTTTTATTGTTTTGCTGTTTTTCCAATTTAATGCTATATTTATTCTTTTTTATTTTCAAAGCAGTGAAGAATGATGTGTGACTCACCTTATTACAGTTTTTAGATACTGGACAAAGAGTATTGCTAGATATATTCTCCTTGTCAGGCATCCCTAAAAGAAAACAGGAAATACATCGATACAGCATATTGTGCATTCTCTAAAGCAACCATTCATGAAAGTAATAAAAAAAATTAGGAGGATCTTAGCAGTTTGAGTATATGTGCATTTACTTATGAGGTTTAGTAAGTTTGAAATGAAAAATGTACTTCCTACCTACGTACAAAGGCTGTAAAGACGAAATGCCCATTAAGAATAAAAAATGTGTAAATCCTACATGTATCAGCAGGTTAAGCAGACCTCCCCCAATTTTAAGATTTCAAGACTGTACATGGGCATTTGGCTTGGCACACATAAAACTCAGATATAAAACTCACATAAAATTGTGTTTTAATATTTATAAAAAAAAATAGCACTGCCCATAACAACTGATTTTTCTATAAAACATAACATATTGGTATGTGTTTCTTTAGAAAAATGTTCTGTGTTAAGACATCATATGAATCCCATGGAACACAGCAATGAGTGCTGCAGATAAGACAAATATACCAAATGTATAAATGTACTGGACAACGTTAGCAGATTTGAGCAACTAAAGTTAGATATCCTACACCCATATTCAGGCACCTAAATAAACATCCTTTATTTTCAGAAGTGCTGAGCATCTACAGCTCCCAAAGACTGAATTTCCCACATGCTCAGGGTTCAGCTGATGGCCATATTTGGGTTCGGGAAGGAATTTTCCCCCAGGGCAGATTGGCAGAGGCCCTGGGTGGTTTTTGCCTTCCTCTGCAGCGTGGGGCACGGGTCACTTGCTGGAGGATTCTCTGCACCTTGAAGTCTTTAAACCACGATTTGAGGACTTCAGTAGTTCAGACATAAGTTAGGGGTTTGTTACAGGAACTGGTGGGTGAGATTCCGTGGCCTGTGTTGTGCAGAAGGTCAGACTAGACAATCAAAATGGTCCCTTCTGACCTTAAAGTCTATGATTCTGTGATTTCAATTTAGATATCTAAGTGTGAACTTAGGTACCTAGATAGGCACACGTTTGGAAATGTTGCCCTCAGCGCTTAATACAAAAACTGAATGCAGTCCTCAAATTGACTGGTGTGTAGTTGGTAATTGTGCCAGGTTATCCCCAACTTCTCACTGCCATCAGCTGAAAAATGGGTAGATAAAAAGGAAAGCTGAGGCACACCATCAGTTTTTTTTTTTTTTTTTTTTTTTTTTTTTTTAATGGTGGACACTGACACCGCTTCCTGTCCACACTAAAAAAAGATCATGCATCGCAACGCTTAAAGAGAACAAAACTCCAATATCTAAGGAGGAGGGACTTTTTTTTTTTAAAACTGATTTCCAAATACATATATATTTTTACTTACTGTCATTGTTAGAGCCAGTTTCCATAACACCATAAGGAGGAGCCAGAAGTCCTGACATATACTGTCGATATTTCTGAAAAACAGTGACAAATTCAATAAGATACAGATATACATTCCATTCGTTGGGTGATGTGATGTTTGCATTCATGAGGTCTGCTCTCTTTTGCTTCACGTGCACCTGAGCCGTATATTAATGGCCAGTGAGAAATGCCCCAGCTTAAAGCTATAATAAAGGCTTTATCGTTTAAAACAATTGCTTGCTCTTTTTATCTGTGTTCATTGCAGTCAACTTTATCAAAAGTCATAATGCATTTCCACTCACCTCCCTTCCTGACCCACCCAGAGTATATGATTTCCAGCATAATTTGATATAGTACACAGAAGTGTGACACAGGAGTGTTTATGCACCTTTTTGTACAGCTTGCTTGAAATTAAACCAAATTTAACAAGTTGTTTTACCTTAGAGGGAGGAGGGAAGGCCACTAGTTAAGAACATATCATAAGAATGGCTATACTGGGTCAGAACAATGGTCCATCTAACCCAGTATCTTGTCTTCCTACCATGGCCAGTGCCAGATCATTCAGAGGGAGTGAACAGAACAGGGCACTATATTGAGTGATCCACCCCATCATCCAGTCTCAACTTGTAGCAGTCAGATGTTTAGAGATATCCAGAGCACAGGGTTGTGTCCCTGACCATCTTGGCTGATAGCCAACAATAGACATTCTCCATGAACCTATCTAATTCTTTTTTGAACTCAGGAACTTTTGACTTCACAACATCCCATCACAATGAGTTCCACAGGGTGACTGTGCACTGTGTGAAGAATTAATATAGTGTACATCAGTAAGAATTTTTGTACTGCATATTATTATCTTGCCTACAGTTTTTAGGCTAGACACAGTTTAAAATATAGGTCCCAACAAATTGTAAATTGAGGGTGACAATTCTGAATTATTTATTCCATTACATTAAATAAACACATACATTAAATAAACCACAAAAAGCATAGTAAACACATTAATACACTGTTTCAATATTTAAACTGCAGTAACAGTCTGAACTTTGGATTGATGAAAATAGTGCCCATTATATTACTGTAAGCTATACAATCATAACTGGTGTACAGTAATTGATATTGTTCTTCAGTGAATACTGATACAATGTAGACATGATCAATAGCACTCAAAGCTTATGTAACTTGCTGTCTGGATTTAAGTAACTCCCCACTAACCTGGGAAATAATACTATGGGAAAAATTGTCCTATTTAATACAAAAACATAGGGAATACATACAGGCAGTTTTGTTTTCAATCATATAGTGCTGTCATGCTTAAGGGTAAAGTTTTGGAACTGGCAGGCAATCAGCTTGTACCCAAGGGAATACTAACAGTATTTAATAGGGTAGGATGTATCTTGTCAGACTTGATAGTCAGTGTAGATCAGTAAGAATTTTTGTACTGCATATTATTATCTTGCCTACAGTTTTTAGGCTAGACACAGTTTAAAATATAGGTCCCAACAAATTGTAAATTGAGGGTGACAATTCTGAATTATTTATTCCATTACATTAAATAAACACATACATTAAATAAACCACAAAAAGCATAGTAAACACATTAATACACTGTTTCAACATTTAAACTGCAGTAACAGTCTGAACTTTGGATTGATGAAAATAGTGCCCATTATATTACTGTAAGCTATACAATCATAACTGGTGTACAGTAATTGATATTGTTCTGACTATGTATGCACTGAGTTGAATTTGAACGAAATAACTAGTTTAATTACATGTTGATTTCAACTAAGTATACATTAACAATTGAACCACAAAACTTCTCTCATAATACAATTTTAATTAAAAAGGCTTATTCTTTGCCCTGTGGGACTGGCTTCATGTATTTGCTTTAAATATGCTGTCTGCTGAATTTTAATGGATGCCTGAATTACTTTTTCAAAATTTCTTCTGTGTGGAATTGGACATAAAAATGCCATTAGTTCTGGCACTAAAAGAATGAATGCCTTGTATTCTAAATGGTAACAAAAGCTACAAACTGTATATTCATCTTAATAATCCAACCCTATTTTTAGATAAATTAGTACACACTAAAAGCTTAGTAATATATCATTTAAACCTCACCCGTAAGCCACCTACAAAACTATTAGAAGCAAAATATTTGCAATCATAATTAAAGTATTCCTGGGGCGTTAGCCCTTACAAAATTCTCCTCTCTTCCATATTGTGCATCTCTTCTGCATCCACATTCAGCTGAGAATTTTGCCCTTAGTTTTAAAAAAAAATGTGCATTTCTCACCATCACATCATGTTCCTTGTCAACTGCAGCACTGTAGTTTGTTCTCTGGCTAATTCTTTAATATGCTTCCTGACTTACCCTGCTTATGAAAGTAAACAGGTAATATACGTCATTTCCAAAAATGATTTTGGACTAACTCAGTGAAAAATACATAGAGAACTCTTAATGAACCACAGCCACATACACACAGATACAAATGCTGTCAGCAGGCATTTAACCTTCAGCACCAAAAGTGCAAGTTTTACACTTCTGTTGAGAACTCTTTGCTGTGGTATGTAATGAGCCAGTATAATTGCTAGGGTCAGCCACAAAGGGAGAGATATAATCACACACAAGCAAACAGTGATACCCAACACCACAGTGAGCTGATACGTTAGGGCTGCTGGAATCCCATGTGGCTTTCTGTGCTATAGAAACCTACCATTATTTAAAACACAACCCCAGTTCTAAGCACCCCCAAACTTCATAGATGGTCTCTAGCAGTATAAGAGGTCCAATATTTCAGCTCAGCTCTGATATTATTTGCTTAATTATTTGGGTTCACAATGCTTAAACTTTGGAAAATCATTCACTATCTTCCTTGCTTATGTGCAGCCATAGCCACATGCAGCCCAGTGTTCCAGAGGAAGCCACAGCAAACAAGACACAAAGCTTGAAAGGCAGATAGTCGGATTTATGCCACTAGAAGACCCTCCCATTGCACTGGGGTGGGCCTGCTCAGGGGAACAGTACAGTAATGCAGTAAAGTCAACATTACAGGGGAGGCACTGATTCACTGCCTCCCCTTAGAAATCTCTACTCTAAACTACTTTAGGGGCCTCAGTAGAAACTAAAGCTGTCCTCGCCCCCACAGCAGAAAGCTCAAGAGAAGGCAGGCATCAGTATCATCAGTGCTTTCCTGTCAGAATAATCCTCCCACCTGGGGTTCAGGCTGCCACAAGGAGGTGCAATTCATGCCACTTTGTATTGGTTTTGGGTGACTGTGACTCAATGTAACTAAAAGGGAGCCTCCCTCAGTTAAATTTAATGCCAAAGGACATTTACTCACAGAGAGGTTAGATTATCCCATGCTGAGGAAGCGTGTCTGCTAAGAATAGGCTGCGTAAAGATTCACAATATCAGGGTGAGTAATGGAGTCCCAAGCATACCAACTTTCAAAGCTGAGATAATGAGGAAAATACAATATTCAATGCAAGACCTAGCTTGTTACTGCCATGTCTGTAAATAAAAAGAAAATGCGATAAACAAAAGTGCTCTGTTTGGGAACATTTGCAATGATCCTGCAGATTAAAAGAACCAAATATTTACATAAGATTTTTTAGAATGCATTCCATTTGTGGTACGAGCCCTAAGAAAAAGTGTCTTACAAAAGGCAACAGTAGCTTTCAAATCACCAGCAGCCTGTTCATTACTAGGAGCCCTGAAAATCTGTAAAACCAACATGACAGCAGGTTTTCAAGCTACACTAAGTGACCTACACTTTCTAAATCTACGATTTACAAACTCCATGATGCAACAGTTTATAGATTAGACCCTTCCTGCATCTTCTGTGCAAATTCAGGACCCTGAAGATTAGCATCAATAATAAAAGGAGTACTTGTGGCACCTTAGAGACTAACAAATTTATTAGAGCATAAGCTTTCGTGAGCTACAGCTCACTTCATCGGATGCATCTGAAGTGAGCTGTAGCTCACGAAAGCTTATGCTCTAATAAATTTGTTAGTCTCTAAGGTACTCCTTTTCTTTTTGCGAATACAGACTAACACGGCTGCTACTCTGAAACCCAGCAATAATAAAGACACTATTTTTTCTTACAGTTTTTAACCAGAGCACTTACATAATGTCCATGCAGTTGAGAAAATTAAACCTGACACTTTTATCTCCTTAAGCAAAGGAGAGTTTTAAAATGCAAACATTACGGGAAAACTAAGGAGGACAACATATTCTTCAGAATGGGAGGTCAGGGGGTATGATGCTAGTGAATTTTCACATGCTTACAGTTTTTAAAGACACACACAAGCCATGCTTTTCAGAGCATCCCACACACATTGTTAGTTGGATTGTGTTCAGTGTTATTTGGCTGCTGGTTTCAAATTATGTTTTTATTATAACTAGATTTCCTTCCACAGCATTAACATAATTTGGCAAAGACTCTTACATAACAGTTTTTAAAAAGAGGTTTGTTTATTTTTAGTGCCAACATAAACTCTTTTCAAGCTCATTCAATGCTATTTGGAAGGACAGTGATTGTGAACTCTTTGGAGATGCCTGGAGGATAAAATGTGCTAAATTAGCACCCACTCCCTTCCCTTTTCTGTTGCAAACCTCTGAAGCAAAAGAATGGAAAGGACACATAAGCAAACTACAAGCAAACTAGTACAAAAACTACAAATAAAATCATTTGATATTTAACGACATGTCTAAGTAAAAGATCCTATATTTGCTCCCCCTCCCCATTGCTTTATAATATGTAAAGGGAAGCAGAGCCATAAAAATCCTGCGAACAGGGGTCATGCTGATGGCAAATTCTGCTGCACATAGCTGCCTCTGTCTGTTCCACAAGAACTATGAAGAAGCTCAGCTCTAATCAACAAAGAGGTGAATACATCACAGGGGAAAGGAATTGGGGAACAGTAACCCTACATGGTATGTTCCTCATTCCAGTATGAGCCACACATTATGCACCAAAACAGGAACCATTACTGCTGCTTGGATTGACAAAAGGCAAAAAATACAGTGTTCAGGTATTGGATAGAAGCCAATGGGTACCGAACTGGCCATGGAGGGAGAGTTGCTCTGTCTGCCTGGCTGAAGATCTGTGGAGTTTAGAAAAGGTATTTCCCATTAATCCCAAACCTCCAAGGTCCTTCCTGCCCCATTTGCTTCTCTGCTGGCCAGCCCTGGCAAGGGAAGGATGCAGCAGAGAAGCAACTGTTCAAAAATGGGGTGGGTGGGGGGCTGGTGTGTGTGTGTGTGTGTGTGTGTGTGTGTGTGTGTGTGTGTAACCCAGTCTATAGGTTCAGAAATGAAATATCAAATCCTCAACCAAGTATCTTTCTTAGTCTTTGAAATCTTCTCCAGATTTACTCATTACTTTATATTAGTCAGCTATATTCAGCTCTGTACAGGTGAGCAACAGGAGCTGGTTACAATTCTTTAACGTGGTGGATCAATCTATGCCAGTGCTGCCCCGACTGGAGCCCCCTAGCAATTGGTCTCAGCGGAGTGGAGCTCTATACTGGAGTTGGTGGAACTGGCTCCACCAGCTTTATGTCAGTGGGAGTTCCTTTCCATCAGGGGAATTCTCTGTTGGCAATTTTCAAGCACAATCTGGTTCCTGAATGGCACAAAAGGGCCCGATCGTATTCAAAAATCTAGCCCGAGTTGTCTATTTTTTTAATACAATAAATATTTGATCAGCACTGATGCCCTCAAAACTGCTTTTTCTGAGCTTTGGTCATACTGCTCGTATCATGTAAAATGAACGATTCAGGTTTATATGATATGTAATATCATAACTTATATCATATAAGTTGCTACTTCCTGTGTTCATGCAGAACCTGAATTTTCTCCCAAACTATACTGAATGATGGAGAATAGCCAAACGAGATATAGTAAGCGGGGGGGACTTAATGCAACACCAAGCACAGATCATTCTTTTCAAAAACAAAATTTTACCATATGGCTAGTATTCTTTGTGTTCCGAAGGTCACTCTTCATTGGACTAAAGGCAGACCTAAGTCTTGGATAATTGGCCTAACATTTCTGCGTATTCTGTGATAACATTGCATTGATCAGCAGATTATGATAAAGCTATGCAGGAACATGAGGCATTTTCTCACTTTCTATACAATGCATGTTCCTAAAGAAAACATCCATATGACACATTCACATTTGTACAATATTATGTTCTGAGACTTGCAGAAAACTCACTGGCATGATTCCGATTTAAGATATTGCCTGCTCAGTATATTAAGGTAATTAGTAAGTGTAAGTGCAAGCTCAAATAGAAAAAAAACCCCGCACACTGCAAGTCAATGCCACTTAATTGAATGACATAAAAAGGACTTGTCCAAAGGCTATTTATTATTGGAAAGTAAATCCTTGACTGAGGTTGCAATAATATCACTATTATTATTGCCATGACTGATTCAGATGTTAACCCAATCTAAATTGGAGTGCTGATAAGCACCTGAAAAAACTATTCAGATAAGGGCAAACTTTCAGGAAGTGAAGCAACTCGGGTTCCTCAGCATCAACGGTCCAAAACTTCACCTACTGATTAAGCAATTTAGACTTTATTTAAAAATTGATCTTTACAGCAAAATTGATTCCAGCACAAAAAACTGTTCACACTACATGCTTGATGCTCCCTTAAATGGGGCTTCAAGGCAGTGGCAAAGGAAGTAACCCAGGCATGTAAGAAATAAATAGGGATTCTTGTGTGGATTTCACTCTAAAATATGCTTTTGAAAAATATCTGTCTAAATTTAATTTTTCTCATATCTCCAAAGGGGAGGATTAATCTTTGTCATTCCATTACTTATAGACATGTATTAAACAGCAAGCATCATAACAGAATCCAATTGGCCAATAAAAATTCCATCTTCCGGTAGTATCCATGTGACGTACAGTCAAGAGAACCTAATGAAAATAGTTTGAACTTTGTTCACAAATACAAAGCAGCTATTGTATGGTAATAAAATAAGATACAATAAGTATTTCACATTATTCTGTCACCACACTGCATATCAAAGTACTCAATGTTTAGTCACGAGTTATGGAGCGAATACACTGTACTATGGGATAATCAGAAGTATTTTTATGTCAGTACAAAAGGAAGGTAGGTACATAAACTATATACATACATGATTTGTGTTGGACAGTGTTTTAAAATACACTATATTTTCCTAAATACTAGCATATCTACCATGCAGCCAATATAATGAAATTCAAGTATTTTCTAAAATAATTTAAAAAAATTAGAAAGGAAAATGGAGACTAAATTAAATGAAAATAATAAGGCAACAAGTAAAGATAAACATATTTTTCCTGAAGTGCAGAAAGAGAATGAATAAAAAGTGATACTAAAATGTTTTATTAGACAAGTACAAAGCAGACATTTTTGTATTCAAATGTTCTCTAAATATGTCAGTGCTACCCACAAAACCTCAAGGCCAAAAGTCAGTTGACTTCTGATCCCAGAATTAACCCAGTACATATTGTACCATGTACACACAAAAGTAAATCTTGCACATTTTTCCTTGTTTATTTACCACTTTCCAAAATGTTTTCAGCTTGGTTCTAAACAAATTCGCTTTAGCTTTTATTTCACTTCTGTGTCTTGGGGACACATTTTTTCTGCCACATTCCTCCTTAAATCAATTTACTGTGCTTGAAAATCTTTGTGTGCAGAATTTGCTTAATCACAGAATCTCCTTGGGTTTAAGTCAAGAAGAAAAATGTGCCCAGCTCATTGAAATCATGCCAAATAAGAGATGTGGCTAAGAGATATAAATTCTAGATAAAAGTGCACTGTAAAAAAATCAGCTCCCAGGAAATTAATGCATGAGCAATGATTAAACAAATTACTCAGCTCTACTCTGCTCCATCTAATTTAAATAATAGAAATGACATCATGCAGCTCTCTAGTTCTAAACTCAGCATGTTTAATTCTGTTTCCTAGAGGAATCCACTCAGTAAATGAATTTGAGGGGGATTGTGCATGCTAAAATGAGGGCAGAAAAAATATATAAAGGAAAACAAATGACCTATTTACATCATGTATTCTTTCACTACACTTCTGAAATGGTGGCATAAATCATTTACTTATACTAAGCAAGTTACAACTAAATATCTTTAAAGTGCAGTTCAAGTAGAAATACTTATAAAAAGAACATTATAGGATTCCATATATATTCTCTCTCAATGATCTTCATACTGAATTTGTTCAATAGACAAATCAGATGATGATTTCTCTAAGTGCCCTGGCTGCAATCTTAACCCAGTATCTGAAAATCAAGCTGTGTTCTTTCTGCCTCTTCTATTATCACTTGTAAAGATTCTGCAAATCACAACCTAGCTGTAAATGTTCTGAATGATGCATGCAGCAGAACAATATCTATCTCCCTCTTCAAGCTGTTCTTGAGTGCTAACAATTGTAAAACTATGTTTTTAACAGTGAAGTCAACAGATACGACTTAAAAACACACACAGAGCAGAACTATTGAGTCGGAAAGTGCTGTTTTAACATAATCGTTTTTCTGACAATAGTCATCCTTTCAGTTCCTGCACAGCACTAACTCAGCAGAACTCCTTAGATCTCACCAAGTCTGACAATATTGCCAGGGTCCAATTCTCACAGGGGGAAGCTATTCTGGAACAATTTCCTCAATCTGTTGGATATAAAAGGGTTCCTTTTGATATTAGGTAGGTGCAGTTCCTTTTTCTACACATATTACTTTAATGATAGAGTGGCCATGTTGTAGAAGCTGGCTCCATGGCAGTGGCAAGGAGGAACAGCATTGGCTGCCCCACTGCCTCTCAGATTTGGCCCCACCAGCTCTCCAGCATTATATGCAGCGGGGTCAAAACTGAGTGAGTGGTGCTGCAATCTAGTACACAGCAGTTGCAGTGCCACTTGGGTTTGCCAGCTCCTCTAAATGTGAGCGGCGCTGCTGCCCCCCTGCACCAGGTTGCAACACCACTCACTTAGCTTTGGCTCTGCCAACACTGGTCATGATGGAGGGCCAGCAGGGCCAAACCTGAACGTGGGACAACCAGTGCCACTCCTCCTCACCACTGCCAATGGTACGCACCATACATAATGTGCATATGGCTACAGGTACCACTAGATGAGGTTGGCATTTGTCAGGTCTTGACAAACATCTATGGGCTGCCTTCTACACTACACTGTCTAACACATGGAGCCCCTCTCTGAACTGATCCATTTGGCCCTTCCTGGAACAGATCCTCAGCTGGTGTAATGTGTCACAGGCCCACTGATTTCAATGGGCCTGTGGCAATTTATATCCCCTGAGGATCTGCCCCCCATCTACTCCTCCTCCATATTGCTCTTCTGCTGAGACACCTATAAGAAATCAGCCCCTTAATTATGGATAAGATGAAGGACAGATGGGCATACAGTTGGCATTATATGAAAATACACAGTTTAAAAAAATCAAGTATGTATTTTCAAATTTCAAAATTATATATATTTGATCATATCCTGTCTCCTGTCTAGCACGAAGGATCCCTATCCCTGCCTGGTGCTCCTAGGTACGATGGTAATATAAATATAGTAAATATGATATTGTTGTTATATTTCATAACAGTTGTTGGGTAAATCCTACTCTCTATTAATGTTCATGCTCTTCTGTATCCATCAAGATAGCAATGGAGTATAGGATCTGGTCCACCTCAAGATCCCAGTGGCATGGATATAGTTATGGAAGAAAAATTTATATTGCTCTTTTTTCAATAGTAGTAATGTTGACTAGGGTAGACGAAGACTGAGTAGCCTGAATACGTCGTCCCCCCGTCCCGGCTCCCCAAATGTATATTGGTACCAGCAGCTGGGGAAATAAAAGACAGCAGCTGATTTGCCGTCTATGTGAGCATACTGTGTTGATTTATGTCAATTTTTGGAAGAATGACCATAGCTTGATCACATGACTATCTAAAATATAACCACTACAGCGCAGTAAAGAGACCTAACTCTTCATCCAACCTTAACAATCATCATGCCCAAGGTACATTACATAACCTATATCTCATTGTGACACTGACTCCATCCCTATTCCTTAACAAGTCACTTAACACCTCTGCCTCTATTTGCCCCACATGTATAAAAGGGGGTGGAAAGGCATTCATCAACATACCTAACAGGGGCATTTTGTTTGGAAAGCATTTTGAAAGCATTGCAAGTATTATTATTGTAATGTGCCCAATTGTTTCTGCTCTCCTCACCTGCATAGCATGTAAAAAAGGTAATAATGTGTATTGGAGAGGTTTGTAACATTCTCTGAACCAAACTCTTGTTCCACGACGACAATGTTCTCTTCCAAATTTGTTAGGATTATGTACATGTTTAATAGGCCTGTGCTTGAATGTTATGAAAAAGAGGGCTGGTTTGAACAAAAGTGAGAGGTAATTAAGTACAGGTTATTTATATAAAGTATCCAGTGAAAGTCACGCTGAAGTGGAAGGTATAAGTTGTGCTCTTATAGAGTGAAATTCCATAGAGTCAGCACAAGGTCTATGCAGCACTTAAATCCCAAAAATAGGACTTCAGTAGGATTTAAATGGTGCATAGGGGTCTCACAAGAGCCTTAGAGATCAACAGAGTGAGCTGATGTGTAATATTGGTGTTCATATTTACAACTCCCAAACAGGGAAATGTTCCTCAACAAGCTTGTTTTCAGCTGGAAGAAAACTGTGCGTTAAATCCTATCATCATTGAAACCAATGGCAAACCCCATCATGAGTTCAATAGGACAAGACTTCACCTTGAGTTTTTACCTCTCATAAAAACCATCTGCCATCTGAAGCCCTTATATCATCATATCAGTTCTTTTGATAGGTAATCCCACAATGAGAAGCTAATTTCTGCGACAACTATATCTAACAAAAATGAGTTTATTTGGTAAGTGCAAGTAAGCAAATATAAATGTGTTTTCCTCCGAGTGCAGATCACTGAATTATCTTTTCTTGAATGATTTTTTAAAAATATTACTTTAATTATAACATGAGTAGCTTTAATAGCAGTTTATACATATCTCTCAATGTTGTTACAAAACCCCAATATGCTATAGGAAAATCAAAGCAAAAAAACCCAAAACACTTAAGTACAAACTGTACAATTATATTGCAATTTGTGTGTGCATGCCTTGATCTGACCAGTGCATGGAGAACAGTGTGACACTGACAAACAACTCAAAAAATTTGATAAGTATTATTTAAGAGGATCCTGAAATGCTTGGGCTCCACACCAAAAACACAGTCACTATTATAGCACCACTGAAGTTAACTACCACGGTTAAGCCCTAGCATGGTTGTGCCATCTGCATTCATAGTTAGAAGCCATGCTGATAAACCATGCTTGAATCCTCCTATGAGAGCAGTCTGAAGTGCAGTTTCTTCTAATGTGTTTGTCTGTAATAAAGCCCTGTCAGTATTGGGCCTCAAGGCTTCAAAATCTAGAGATGTAAATGAGTAAATAGATGCTAAGTATTATCATTATACCCTACAAAGCAACCAACATTAACAATGGTGGTTAAATCTGGTTGCAGTTAAACTGTGTTGTAACATATGAATAGAGCCAAATTGTACTGTAACCTACAAAGTAACTGCCAACCGTACTGATTTGGATGGGGCAGTCCCAAGTTTTTGACCTCTGTCTCAAGTCCACCCAGGCAACTTCCTCAGCCTGAAAACATTTAATTTATACTGTAGTTATCCATTTGAGCTCCTAAAGCTGTTGCACTCACTACTGCTGTGCAGCTCGAAACAGCATGACTAGACGCAGGCTCTCAGCCTACCTGAAGTGTTTTTCTCTGTAGGCAGCTTCACATGTTTCTCCCCAGCCCCAATAGCATTTTCAATCCCCATCATAAAAGGGTGCAAGAAAAGAAAGCAGGTCTCGGAGACTGGGAAGAAGGAGGGAAAACTCACTGAGGCAAGGTTTGGAAAGGCAAAAAAATGTATAACTTAAGCAGAGCCTCCTTTACTAGAGAAGGGAGATGAGCAGAAACACATGAAATCAGGTAGGGGCCTTGCCATGCATACCTAATTTACATGGAAAGAATCAACATCCTGTGGTGATGGATGCTCTGGAAAATCTTAAGATAAGCAGACTGAAAGGAATTGGGTTTCCCAGAAAGAGACGCCACAGGTGGCTGAAGGAGAGAAAAACAAACACCATGGAGAGTGAATGGAATTCAGGGAACATGGGAAGAGAGAGAGGGAAAAGGGTGAGATGACCCACAAATATGCCAAATGGAGGAACAGGCCTGCCATCTACCCCTAATGGTGCTATTGGGGAAAGGATGCTTACGGGTACCCCTCACACATGAGAGAGTGAATCAAGGAACCAGACAAGTAGGAGGAACCCAGGCCTGTTAAGACTGGCTATGTCTGAGATGGCTTTGAGGCCAGATGGGAGGTTTTTATAGGTCCAGATAAACATCCACATAAGATACTGCTCAAAACCTCTGAAAGTTCTCCCATCACTGGCTTAATCTATACATTTACTGTGTATTATGTATGATTTTACAATGTGTCATCATCGCAAAAACATCAAGTTCTAAGGAAAGGTGATAATGCAATATATGGGGCAAAGAATGCAGGGCATAGGGGATTTTTTTTTAGAAATATAGGAGTTCAGAACTTCAAGAGAAATCTGAAAAAAAAGTATCAGTTTTGACGGCTTGAGAAGATGCTCATATAAAAAATAACATAACATTCACCAGAATGCATTTAACCTATCGATAATAAATTGTCCTATTTTAATGGGATGGATCAAACACAATAGAGATGTATTTTAAGAATTACTTTGGTCAGTTTTTGTAGGGTAGTTTGGCCAAGAGCATCAACCCATGCCAGCTACAACACTGATTGAAAGCATTTGGCTAGCATAGCTAAAATTGACATTTTGAGAAATTTTGAACATGGATGTAGCAAGGGTTGGTATTCCAGTACGGACAAGAATTCCGAGTTAAGTACAATACCGACCCGTTTATGCGCGAATCCGCTTAACACGCAGTAGTGCCATGCCTCCCAATGCTACCTATTTAACATGCGAGACTCGTTAACACGCGGTACAGGAACTTGCTATGTAGCACTACAGATTTGCTCACTAACTCACTGACAGAGAAATCGACAGGAAGTGCGGAGCGGAAACGTATTGTACATCTTTACCGATATTGATAAAGACGTATCACGCATGCTTAGTCATTGTCATGCTAGAGAGATATATAATATATAGTAGTTATATAGTAATATATATACTATATTAGAAAATTTTAACTGTAGGCCTAATATAATGGCAGAAGGCAAGAGTCAGCATTCCTACACTGTAGAAGAAAAGCTAGTTGCAATAGATTGAGTAAATAGCGGAGAAACCCAGGCCAAAGTTTCAAAAGATATTGGGATTGCCGAATCTACTCTCCGAGGATGACTAAAAAATGAATCTAAACTGAATGGCTTTGTACAAAATATCGATTCTGCCGCGGGGCTCAAGTAAAAACATGTGCGCTATTCAGCAAAACCCACAGTAGACAAAGCCATGCGCACGGGGTTTGCTCAGGAAAGGCTGAAAGGAATGCTGCTAAGTGAGCCAATTCTTCAAGCCCAAGCGACAAAATTTGGAAATTTAACGGGGGATGAATCATTCCAAGCCAGCAAGGGGTTTATAAGTCGTTTTAAAAAGCATCATGGCATAGCGCAGGTATCGATTTCTGTAGAAAGCCAATCAGCCAATGAATCGGCCATGAATGCGTTTCCCGCCGAGTTAAAATCTATTTTACAACATGAAGACTACCACGAAGAACAACTTTATAATTGTGATAAAACAGCTTTATTTGCAAAATTGCTACCTGATAAGACGTTAACCTTTAATTACGAGACACAGAAAACAGCTGGATTTAAAAAGATAAAAGATTGTGCGACTCTTCTTTTTTGTAGTAATAAGACGGGCAGCTCATAAGCTTGCCCCTCTTCTCGTTGACCCCTTTTATAACCCTCGCTGCTTTAAATCACCTCAGTAGAGCCAAACTGCCTGTAATATATGCTAACAGCAAAAATGCTTGGATGACGAGACACATTTTCGATGACTGGTTCCATAACAGCTTTGTTCCAGCTGTTCGTAAGCATCTGTGGTCGAAGAAACTCGAAGCCAAAGCACTTTTGCTACTTGATAATTGTCCAGCCCATCCTCCAGCCGAATCACTGGTATTGAGCGATGGAAAAATTTGAGTGCTATACCTACCATTCAACACAACATCAAAAATTCAACCTTTAGACCAGGGCATTATTCAAAATTTTAAAAACAATTATCAACAGGAGCTGATTTCAGCGATCATGTCATGCACATCTTCAGGCATTTCTGAATTCCTGAAAAAGTTAAACATGAAGGAAATTATTTAGTTAGTTAAAAAAGCTTGGGACAGAGTAAAACAAAAGTCCATTGAAAACTGCTGGATGAAGGCTCTCAGTGATGCCTTTTCTGCCAAAGACGGCTCAGACTCAGAAAACTCCAGCAGTGGCACTGATTCAGAGCCAGACTTCGAAGGATTTTTGGAAGACGACGTCCTACAAACACGCACACAGACAAAAGAGGATAAAGGTAAACTTCTCTTTCAAATGATAAAAGATTTTAGTTTGGATACGTCGCCGAAAATCATTGCCAAGTGGCTGGAGATGGATGAAGATTGCCCGACTTCAGAATTTCTGTCTGAGGAAGAAATATTAACAGGCTGCGAGGCTATGACCGCGAAAGTGATGGTGAGGATGTTGCTGAAAAAGGTCAAAATTTCGATCAGTTAGAAGCCCTTAGTGCTGTAGAAACTGTTGTAAGTTTTATGAAGGAGCAAAATGCGGAAAATATTGAAATAATTCATCTGCAGTGAATGACAGACTTCACAAGAAAGGAAAAAAATGTGAGCCAGAAAGAGCAGTAAATAATGGCGTTTTTTCCCTAAGTGAATCATCAACACTTTTTTCAGCATGGTCCTCTTAACCCGCGGTCCGTTAACACGTGGTCATGATGGCTTGACTCCCGACAGCTGTGTATAAATGGGTCTGTACTGTAGTACTGTGTTCTTTCTTTTAATGGGTTTTTCCTTTCACAGTGCATTATATAATCACAAAATGGTCACTCCATTTTCCTTTCTTCTAATCAGCCTTCATTCTCACTATGATCTGTCATGGTTAAGACCAGAACGGCATTTAGTGATATGCAGATGGTCACAGTAATAAGGAAGCACTGTAGATTTCTTAATGAAAAAAACAGCAGCAAAAAGAAATTAAATCAGAATCCAAATGTGGCATAAAAAAAACCAAAACAAGAGAAATAGGAAAAACAATTCACAAAATAGTTTAGGATAAAGAGAAGAACCTCATTTGATACTGATTTGTAAAACATGCTCTAACCACATCTCAGGGTGCATATACTGAATATTTCACTGTTGCTTCTTTTCTCCAAGGAACAAAAGGAAAAGAGTGCGACATAAAACCTGTCCTTCCACCCAACAGAAGCAATTGGAACCCAAAAACAGAAAAGGGGGCCCCCACTGTGCTGTGCTCTACATAAAGAATAAAGGGCTGGCCTGGCCTGCAAAAGCTGACAGTGTAATTAGGGACAAGATGCAGAAAGTGAGGGTGTAACAATTGGTGGAGTTAGGAGGAAGGCAAGGGTGACAGCTATATGAACACAAGGTTGCATAGATAACTGAGGTCAGTGTGAAATTTTTTTTTTTGTTTTAAAATAAAGTGAACAACAAAACCCACAATGAGGCACATGAAAGGTAGGCATAAAGCATTCTCAGTAAGGGGGATCCAGCTATGGAACAATCTTCCAGAGGAGATCAGGTGAAACTGGAATCTAACCTTCTGTAAGAAATGCTGCAAAACCTTCCTCTTTGAAAAAGCCTTTCCACCATATGAACGACACTCACAACACTGCCACCCCCTCGACCCTTATGCACCAACAAAAAACAGGAATTTTAAAAGAAAACAAGTCCTACACCAAGCAGAGTTTTGATCCTCAAAAGGTAGAAATGTCAGAGACTACACAAAGTCAGCTAGGGACTTTGCTATTTCCAATGAATTTACATAGAAGGAGCTCAGACACAACAGCGGGGATGACAGTATAAAACTCTAAGATAGATAAAAAAATCACTCACAGGTCACCTTGCCTCACCATTATCACTAGATAGTGTACTGGATGCATGATGACAAAGTAGTAGCTATGCAAATCAATTTGGTGAGGGAACTCCACACCAAGTAGCAGGCTTGGACTTACCAATAAGGGAATCAGTTTCAAAAGCTGGGGGTGCTCCAGGAAGAATGCCCTACCACCATCCCAAAATCTAGAGTCTGATAGGCCAATACTGGTGTGCTCATGGTATCAGGTGGGAGTCAGTTTTAGATAGCTAGTTGGAAGATGCTGTCTATGGAACTTGTTTGCATTAATGAGTTTGGTTTGCTATTCTAAGAGTCACTTAAACATATATTTCAAAATTGTGCTTGATCAAAAAATATTGATAAATGCTGAGTTAGACAAACAGATAGCTAGGAAGTGAAACTCCTATTTTGAGCTTCTGAGTTTGCTCTTCTAGAGCATTTCTTCTGGGCATTGTGAGGGGGTATATAAACCCCATCTTGGGCAATACAGGCTTAATGAGCTAACGTGGGCTCAAGTGGCCCTCCCCACTGCACCTGTAGGAGATGTCAGAATTGGAGGGAGGAGCTCAGCTGGTAGTGGACTACTGAGGAGAGCAGATCTTCCAGGCCTCAATTCCAGGAGCAAGACCTGGCTAAAGGCAAGGGCTCCTCAGCTGCCTGCTGCCCAGCAACCCATCCTTGAAGGGAGGGAGGACCTGCTGTGGATCCAGTTATGATGGGACTATTCTTTGATACTAGCCTATGAGCCTAGATACAGGGCTTTACAGGAAGCCCTCTGAAGAAAGAGGTCTCTTGTCACTCTGACCCACCAATCTACCTGTGGGATGTTCATTTGTGTTTATTGACAAACCCAGAGAGGGATGGACTATCTGGGGCTCAGCCACAGGGATGAACTTCTTAAGTCCAGACTGATGTGATAAAACCCCCAGAAACCCAGAGCAGAGGCCCATGAGTGATGGGGGCACAGCATCTACGCATCATGGCAGAAAATCATTTTAATCACACATTAAAGTCTTAATTCTGCACCACTGAAGTCAATGGAACTTTTGCTATTGACATCAATGGGAGCTAGGTTGTGCCCTAAATTATCTTCCTCACAGCCAATAGCACATACAGTAATCAGTCATTTTCTAATTAAAATGGTATTAGCCCAGTCAACAAATCAGTTGTTTGTTGCTCCGTTTTATTTGTATGTTTTGCTAAAACATATCTATGCAGAATCTTTTTTCTTTTACAGAATAATATGAAAAAATAGGAAAATCTACATGCCACAGCAGGCGGCCCGAGAAGGCTTGTCACCTGTGTCATATGAACCCTAACAGTTCTTATTCCAAACCCACTGGAAGAAAAGCATTAGAGATGATACTGTCATGAGCTGGTGAAAACCTTGTTATGGGTTGAGTTAAAGCCTCACAGATTTATGAGGGTGAATGCACCCTTTAATTAATGTAACGATATGGATAAATTTATCACCATCCCCACTTAGGACAAAAGGGTTATGTGAACAGACCCAGGAGTTTGGACTATGTGGGCAGTGTGTGTTTTGCTGAGTATAGTTTGGGAGAATGGAGTGTATGTGTGAGAGAAAGTGGAACACAGAACTACAGTGAGACAGAGAAAGATGAAATCCAAGCAGAAGCCTGTAAGCACGATGTGACCCTGAGAGAAATCTAGAGAGAGATTCTGGTCTGGGGATGCTGGCTGAGAAGAAGGTACAGCCTGTAAATGAAGAAACTACTTTTTTGGCCTTTGGTTCCTCCTGTGTTTGGAGAAGCAAGACTTTTACTTTCCTTGTAAATAAACAAGACTGCACCAAAGAAAATACCAGACTCCATCATCAATTTCTACTCACAACTGGAATATCCCTAGGATGCTGAACTCTGATTAGCCAAGCAGTAACAATATTTATATACAAGAAACAGCAGCACTGGGTGCACACACTACTTTACTGAATACACAGAAAGGAAATTAAGAGCTTTTGGAGACAGGAGGTTGAAAAAAAAACAAAAAACAGTAGCATAGTACATATTTAATTTCATATTGTTTCAATAAGATTAACACACCAATATGAGTATGATACTTAGGGTATATATTGCTTGTTTTCACTTTCAAAAGAACATTATGAATATGAACTAATCCATCCTCATAAGACCCCTTTGAGACAAGTACAATAAGCAAGATGAAGTTCTGATTTTGCAGTGATATATTAGGATGGGAAATATTTTCCATTTCTTTTCCTGTTAATTTCTCCGACAAAGAGTTCCAGATAACATCCATTCAGCCTACATATGTAGGAATTTATATGGCCCCGATGACCATAGTATCTGAACATTAATGATCATTTATGTTATGATCATACCCACAATATGCTGGGTGCTTTCTAGACAAGAAGAGAAATTTCCCCCGAGGAACTCAGAGGCAAGAAGACAGAGGTTAGGAGAAAGAGAAACAATAAGTAGGGATTTTTTTAATACAAATTAGTTCGATTTATTGCAGGCAACAGTGTAGAACTGCATCTTCAAAAGGAACTTAATGAATTTATCCTCAGAACATCCCCATGCGGTAGGAGAGTATTAAAATCACATTACAGATAAGGAACCGAAACAGAGAAAAATTAGGAATGAAATTTTTGAACATGGCCACTGATTTGGGACCCTTAAATATCGGTTACCCTATCTGCAATGTACTGAGCATCTGAAGCTCCCACTTACTTTTGCTGAAACTGTGGATATTCAGAACCTTTGGAAAATAGGCCCCCGAGTCTATCAAGTTGGGCATCCAGAATCAGTGGCCACTTTCTAAAATCACTTTCCTGATCTCAGTGGAACTAGATGCCACGGTGCTTTTGAAAATCCCATAGGCACCTATCTGCATTGTTAACTGCCTAAATACTTTGAAAACCTAGCCCATTGATCTTAGTGACTTGCCAAAAGTCACAGAATAGTAGAGTCAGGAATTAAACCCTGATTGCCTGAGCCCCAGTTCAGTTTCTTAATCATAAGATCTTCCTTGTATTTAATGAAGACACATCGTATATTCCTAGAGGAAGACTTATGAGCTTTAGGTTCGGGAAATCCTGAGTTCTAGTCCTTTCTTGGCTACAGACTCAGTGTCTGACCTTGGATAGGTCACATCACTCCTTTGCCTCAATGAGCTTTTACTCCACACATCAGAACCACCACTACCACTACCGAATGTAAGTATGAACTGTTCACTTAGATTCTCGGCAGAGAGTTTTTAAATTACAAAGACACTAACGATGCTTGTACCTTCTGGGTACAACGGCAGTGGTGTTTACCTACCTAGATTAGTGCACTTCTCTGTATTTTAAAACCTGAATCTATACCTTATAAACGACAGATGGGCCTCAACCAAAATATTAAATCCCAGCTCTCCTAAACTTTGAGCAAGTTCTGATTTGGACCCAAACTTCATCACAGTCCCCTCTTTGTATAATGGTCTCCACCACAGCCCCCTAACTAAATATAATCATATTTTGGAGAAATTTCAATCCAGAGCTGAATTTGTCTATCGGAACAATTTCTAACGATATCACGGAATTCTTAAGACAATGACTTAGTGCCTATATTTTTGCTACCAGGAGATCCTTTCTTGATGTACACTCTGTGTTCCACACATTCAGACTAATTATTGTCCTAGCAAGTAAAGACATTTTCAAAAAGTGATGCTTTTCAAGAAAAAAAAAACCACACACAACATAAAATAATCAACAATAAAGTCTGCATATGACACCAAAATTGGTGAGTGGTAAATAATGAAGAGGACAGGTCACTGATTCAGAATGATCTATATCACTTGATACACTGGGCACAAGCAAACATTATGCATTTTAACACAGCTAAATGTAAATTTATACACCTGGGAACAAAGAATGTAGGCCAGACTTACAGGATGGGGCCTCTATCCTAGGAAGCAATGACTGACAAAGATTTGGGTGTCATGGTAGATAACATTGTGGACAAAAGAGCTAATGCAATCCTAGAATGCATAAACAGAGGAATCTCAAGTAGGAATAGAGAGGTTATTTTACTTCTATATTTGGCACTAGTGTGACCATAGTTGGAATACTGTGTTCAGTCTCAGTGCCCACAATTCAAGGAGGATATTAATAAATTGGAGAGGGTTCAGAGAAGAGCCACAAGAATGATTAAAGGATTAGAAAACATGCCTTATAATGATAGATAAATTGAGCTCCTCAAGTCTAACTTAACAAAAAGAAAGTTAAAGAGCAACTAGATCACAATTTATAAGTATTAGGAGGAATATCTAATAATCGGCTCGTGAATCTAGCAGAAAAAGGTATAACATGATCCAACGGCTGGAAGTTGAAGATAGAAAAATTCAGACTGTAAATAAGGCACACTTTTTTTTTTCCCCTAAAAGAGCAAGAGTAATTAACCACTGGAACAATTTATTAAGTGTTGTAGCAGATTCTCATCACTGACAATTTTTAAACCAAGATAGGTTGTTGTTGTTTTTAAATATCTGCCCTAGGAATTATTTTGGAGAAGTTCTATGGTCTGTGCAAAATGAGGTCAGACTAGGTGATCACGATAGACTCTTCTGGCCTTAGAATCTATGAATAAATACATGTTAGCATAGATGCCAACTCCGTGAGTGCTCCAGGGCTGGGGCACCCCTGGAAAAAAAAATAGTGGGCGCTCAGCACCTACCAGCCACAGCTGTTCGGGGGAGGTGCTTGGAGAAGGGCATAGAACAGCAGGTGGGCAGGGCCTTGGGGAGAAGTTGGAACAGGGTGACAATAGGTGGAGTGAGGGCGGGGCCTCAGGGGAGGGGCAGAGTGGGGCGGGGCCTTGTGGTGGAGCAGGTGGGGAACACTTCCGAGAAAAAAGAAAACTCAGGACCTATGCATGTTAGTACAAAAAAATTATAGGGCCTGTCATAAATATAAAGGGAAAGGTAAACACCTTTAAAATCCCTCCTGGCCAGAGGAAAAGCCCTTTCACCTGTAAAGGGTTAAGAAGCTAGGATAACCTCGCTGGCACCTGACCAGAATGACCAATGAGGAGACAAGATACTTTCAAAGCTGGGGAGGGGGGGAGAAACAAAGGGTCTGGGTCTGTCTGGGTGATGCTTTTGCCGGGGACAGAACAGGAATGGAGTCTTAGAACTTAGTAAGTAATCTAGCTAGATATGCGTTAGATTACGAATTCTTTAAATGGCTGAGAAAATAAACTGTGCTGAAGGGAATGGATATTCCTGTTTTTGTGTCTTTTTGTAACTTAAGGTTTTGCCTAGAGGGATTCTCTATGTTTTGAATCTAATTACCCTGTAAGGTATTTACCATCCTGATTTTATAGAGGTGATTCTTTTTACTTTTTCTTCTATTAAAATTCTTCTAAGAAACTGAATGCTTTTTCATTGTTTTTAAGATCCAAGGGTTTGGGTCTGAGGTCACCTATGCAAATTGGTGAGGTTTTTTACCAAACCTTCCCCAGGAAGGGGGGGTGCAAGGTTTTGGTGAGGATTCTGGGGGGGGGAAGATGTTTCCAAATGGCTCTTTCCTAATAAAAACCCCAGTTAGACGTTTGGTGGTGGCAGCAAAAGTCCAAGGGCAAAAGGTAAAATAGTTTGTACCTTGGGGAAGTTTTAACCTAAGCTAGTAAAAGTAAGCTTAGGAAGTTTTCATGCAGGTCACCACATCTGTACCCTAGAGTTCAGAATGGGGAAGGAACCTTGACAGGGCCAGATCCAAATTCATTACATCTGTGATGCTTCAGACTTGAAGCTGACCTAATTGGCTAGCTGAGATTCCATTGTATAGAGAAGTCCTCTAGGATTAGTTAGCCCTATATTAACCCTATCACAGCCCAAGTATAGATAAACTAGTTGGGGACCGGTGGAGCAGCCAGAGCACTGCTATCTTTACAGCTGGATGTAACTTGGAGTAGCTGGGTGCAACTTAGAGAAGCCCTGAAGCTGCACTTGCATCAAGGGCTCAACTGCCCAACAACCCAGGATCAGAGGGTTGTAAAGATGACAGATAGCCATCATTCTCCTCCCTCTCTCCCACTTTTGCTTTTACACTAATTGCAACTTACATGGACTTGGAGATTGGGTCTATATATTATTATAAATTAGCATTAGGAATTAGAGTGACCTAAGTGACTATGATGAGTTTTACCCATGCAGTTATAGTGCTGTACCTGACTGGCTAGAATCTCCTGAACTTGACTCTCTGCATAGAGACTTTTAATTTATTTTTATAGTCTTCATTAGTCCTTTTTTCTTTTTTATACCCAGAATCCATTTTAGAGCAGCAATAAGGCACTTGCCACTAGGTACTATTGTCCTACAGTCACACTTCTCGGGTTCCTGAAGGGATTGGGCACCTGAGGTATAGAGTTCAGGGTCAAGAGCATATAGTCTTCTGTTGTCTGTTATTGCTGTAATAAATCATATAAGTGGACATTCTTATACACTCATGGATGTAATCTCCAAGATATATAGTGCCTCTCAGTCAAGTAATTTCATACATACTTTCTTTAAAGTAACTGACAGCAAAAAAATTACAATATTATTAATACTTCTAGCAAGTATGTTGATACACTGGGATAAGAATTTTCTTCTTTCTGGAAGACAGTATAAGAGGAAGCCAATGATAATACAATATCAGAATGCTTCTTGATCTAAATGGTGGCTCAATTTCAAATGAACAAAATGCCAATCTATTTTTATTAGCTTTCCTCCCTATAGTGACTCAGGACTGACAGAGCAAGTTAACAGATTTTGTATCAAGTATCCACTCGCTGTTCAAAGAAAGTCTTTGTATCGAATATGCAGTAAATAAATGACAGCATGCGTCAAGCTACAAGAGAGTCTACGCTTTTTGTGCATTATGAGGCACAAGAGGAATCAGATGAGTTGCATGTGAGAAAGCAGCATTATCCACCAATTCTCAAGTGTAATTATGAAATGGCCTCAAAGAAAGGTTTAATCAAAAGACACAAAATGCTTCCTTCAGGTTTAAATCTCTCTTACATAATTGTTCTGCCAAAGATACTCGTTTCTAGCACAATTTTAAAATTACAATGTTTATAGTATGTATTTAGCAAAAAAAATGCCAGTGTAATATTGAAAGCAAGACAAGAATGTTTCTCATGTAATGCATTTGAAAGGGTTTTGGGGTTTTAGATTTTTTTTTTTTTTTTTAAAAGAGCACATAGCATGGTAACTGTTGTTTATGAAGTCTGTTTGTTTTCCTTTGATAACAAGGGAAAGAAAAAGCTAATGTGTCTGAAGAAGTGCTATGAATATACATATCATGTTTCCACTTAGAATACAGCACATGGTTTGTTTTTTGTTTTTGTTTTTTTACCAAATATCACCACAATTCTACCTGATCTGATTACATGTAAAATGCCATTTAATTATAGCAGTCTCTCCAACTTTGTAAAATTTTGCAACAGTAACTTTCTGGATTTCATGAGAAACCTTAATAGCTTTTAGATATGATTTTCACTGTTTTCTATCTGATCCTATAAACAAGTTAATTTGTCTAACATCTTAAAATCTCATCGATAAAAGCAAATTCCATTACATATAGGTAAATCAGACCAGATCCTTAGCTGGTGTAAATTGGCACAGTTTTATTGATCAATGGACCTATACTGATTTACACCAAGTGAGGATCTGGCCCAAAGAAGCTAAGTAATTAGTCATTTGAGTGGGAAGGAGCATCGTCTAATGATTAGAACAGAGGACTATGCATCTGGACTTCTGCATTCTATTCCCAGGTATACCTGAGCATAACCCTGTGGAAATCATGTGTAGCCTTTTATTTTATTTAATGTTTATTATACCACAGTGAGTTTGGCTCTGGCGGCTACAGTCTTAAGTTCAATAGAGTTCTCTCTGGTTTCAGAGTAGCAGCCGTGTTAGTCTGTATCCACAAAAAGAAAAGGAGGACTTGTGGCACCTTAGAGACTAACACATTTATTTGAGCATAAGGAACACATGAAACCATAGGCAAGTAACACAATCACAAGACCAAGGTTCACTATCTTTTAGTAGTTTTATTAAAAAGTTACCAACAAAGTTATAAATGTCATAGCATATACAATTCCTAAATATATCCATGTACCAGTTATAACTACAGACATACTCACATCCTCTTAGATGGTGTTAGAGTCTGATGGCCTTCTTATGGATTGATACAGGAGGGGTTCCTGCTGGAGGTTTCCCATAGGAAGCTCAAATTGTCTGCTCTGAGCCCCCTTTTTTAGAATGTGATTCTGTCTATACCTGCATTCTGTGCATGTACATGAAAGTGTCAACCCTCTATTTTATTGGTCTGTATCCCCATGAAACATAAGGGGATAGGCTGTGTAGGTTCTCATTAACATTGCTGTATCACCTTTATCCTGTGGTTAAGACATATGTTGGAGACGATATTTGCTGTTATAGCATTTTATAATTTAAAATTTAATCTTCCGGGTAGACTTTTGCAATATCACCAGATGGTACCTCTTTTTCCATAATCTTAGAGCATTGGGTTATTTGTTGGTCATTTACTTTTGTCAGCATTTTACATCACCAAGGCCTAAAATGGCTAAGCTAAAATCATTCAGCCCTCAGCCTACAGGTTCTTGCATTTCAGCTTGTTTTACTTATGTCTAATACATGATTATTCTGAATACTGATCAGTCTTTTACTTCTATAAACTCTACAAATTAACTCTAACATACGATTATCTATTATATAACATGTTAAATAATCATAACATTACACATTAAAGGAATAATAAACTAAAAATATTGATTCATAGATACTAAAGTCAGAAGGGACCATTCTGATCATCTAGTCTGACCTCCTGCACAGCGCAGGCCACAGAATCTCACCCACCCACTCCTACGAAAAACCTCACCTATGTCTGAGCTATTGAAGTCCTCAAATCATAGTTTAAAGACTTCAAGGAGCAGAGAAGCCTCCCTCAAGTGACCCGTGCCCTATGCTACAGAGGAAGGTGAAAAACCTCCAGGGCCTCTCCAATTTGCCCTGGAGGAAAATTCCTTCCCGACCCCAAATATGGCGATCAGCTAAACCCTGAGCATATGGGCAAGATTCACCAGCCAGATACTACAGAAAATTCTTTCCTGGGTAACTCAGATCCCATCCATCTAGTATCCCATCTCAGGGGATTAGTCTTATTTACCCTGAATATTTAAAGATCAATTACTTACCAAAATCACATTATCCCATCATACCATCTCCTCCATAAACTTATCAAGTAGAATCTTAAAACCAGATAGATCTTTTGCCCCCCACTGCTTCCCTTGGAAGGCTATTCCAAAACTTCACTCCTCTGATGATTAGAAACCTTCATCTAATTTCAAGTTTAAACTTCCTGGTGGCTAGTTTATACCCATTTGTTCTTGTGTCCACATAGGTGCTGAGCTTAAATAATTCCTCTCCCTCTCCTGTATTTATCCCTCTGATATATTTATAGAGAGCAATCATATCTCCCCTCAACCTTCTTTTTGTTAGGCTAAACAAGCCAAGCTCCTTAAGTCTCCTTTCATAAGACAAGTTTTCCATTCCTCGGATCATCCTAGTAGCCCTTCTCTGTACCTGCTCCAGTTTGAATACATCCTTTTTAAACATGGGAGACCAGAACTGCACACAGTATTCTAGGTGAGGTCTCACCAGTGCCTTGTATAATGGTACTAAAACCTCCTTATCCCTACTGGAAATGCCTCTCCTGATGCATCCCAAAACCGCATTAGCTTTTTTCACAGCCATATCACATTGGCAGCTCATAGTCATCCTATGATCAACCAATACTCCAAGGTCCTTCTCCTCTTCTGTTACTTCTAATTGGTGCGTCCCCAACTTATAACTAAAATTCTTGTTATTAATCCCTAAATGCATAACCTTACACTTCTCACTATTAAATTTCATCCTATTACTATTACTCCAGTTTACAAGGTCATCCAGATCCTCCTGTATAATATCCCGATCCTTCTCTGAATTGGCAATACCTCCCAGCTTTGTATCATCTGCAAACTTTATTAGCACACTCCCATTTTTGTGCCAAGGTCAGTAATAAAAAGATTAAATAAGATTGGTCCCAAAACCGATCCCTGAGGAACTCCACTGGTAACCTCCCTCCAGCCTGACAGTTCGCCTTGCAGTAGGACCCGTTGCAGTCTCCCCTTTAACCAATTCCTTATCCACCCTATGATGTTCATATTGATCCCCATCTTCTCTAATTTAACTAATAATTCCCCATGTGGCACGGTATCAAATGCCTTACTGAAATCTAGGTAAATTAGATCCACTGCATTTCCTTTATCTAAAAAAATGTTACTTTTTCAAAAAAGGAGATTAGGTTGGTTTGGCACGATCTACCTTTTGTAAAACCATGTTGTATTTTGTCCACACATGTCTGCACTTGTACCAAAACAAAACAGGTATCTTAATATAGACGTACTTCAAATGGCTGGTGTGATAATCAGGGTGAAATCCTGGCTCCCTTGAAGTCACTAGGAGTTTTCGTCACTGACTTCAGTGGAGTGAGGAATTTACTTTTTGTGTTAGGTGAAAGGCACTACATAAAAGTGTCAGGTATTACTTTAATCTGTGCTAACTCTTCAGCAATTTAGGTAATTATGGCAGGTTCCAAAATCAGGCCGTTATCAATCTCTTTGGAACAAGTATTAAAAATACCTCTGACTTTGGTTCAGAAGAGGAGCTTATACAGCAACCTGACCTGGGGGCAGAATGCAGTGATGTAGCATAATCAATATAAGAGCAAAGCTTAATGAATTTGGTATCACAAACCTGATGTGATAAAAAATGCAGAGAGCATAGTGAATTGGGAGGCCTACTGGATTTATGAAAGACCACATTGTCTGACCAGAGTGTCAGTGATGTCAACTTTAGATACGTTTATTCATTTAAATGAACAGAAACAAGTAGTCAGGTAGGGAAAGGATGTAAAAAGGAGGTGGTCTTAAGATATTGCATAGTGAACAGAAACCCGTTAATGGTGGCAAGGATAAAACAAGCCCTCTTAGGAAAAACAGAATTTCTAATAAATACTAGACAGTGTTCAAAAGTTCCATTTCAACAAAGCAGTGAGCAATGAAGAGAAGGTGGAAATTAACTAGAATGCCCAATCCTTCATAAATCACTAATATAATAGTCTGTTTCTCTGCTTTTCAAACCAACAGAAACTAAGGGGCTGATATATCAATGTGTTCATCCAATTTTACACCAATGCAAACTTCTTTCTATTTCTTTTGGAACCGCACTGGAATACAACTCAAGTAACACAGATGAATCAAGCCACTAATGCGTCAGGCTAATTAGATATATTGTGCCTTTAATTGGAAAGAAGAGATTTCCTACATCTGGAGTGCATACTGGGAATGGAGAGGTGGCTATGGCAAGAGGAACTGTTTCAAGCTAATACACAAAAACAAAGACACTGAACTGGACTGTGTAGCTCCGTATGAGCAGCAGATCTTGTGGAAATAAGTTGAAGGGCTTTTCCTTACAGCAGTGTTCTATTAAAAAACCTAAACAGGGACCTGCGTGAAAAGGATAATAAAATGACTATGACAAACATACATATCTCTCTGTTTGCCTATCAGAGCTACATAGTCAGTTCTCAGTATGGCTGAGAAAAAGCTTGTGTAATAAGGTGAACTGGAACTTCTCTGAATTTAAGATATTTATCAGCACATTCTATGAGTTCTTGCAAGAGGAGGGAGGCTTCATTGTAAGACAGAGCTACACTCTGTTTGGAGGGAGAAAGCTATAGAATATAGTGATCTTATAGACGATCCTAGGCTAGTGCATCACCATACATGCAACCAATTTTTAATTTAGAGGGAGATGAATTCTCAGTGAGGATGTTCACTTCACTTCTTTAAGGAAGAACTAATGGCTTCATAAATGTTTACCATGTAGTATTATAACACTGGAAAGCTGTAGTCAAAAGCCTGACCTGCTCACATTTGGTCAGTACTAGTGCACACACAGCAAAGACATTATTGTCATCTTGTTAACTGTGGTTCTCCCAAAACCTCTAAACTACAAGAGTATCCATCAGACAGTCTCAACGATAACACATCCTTAGTTTGCAATTTCTCAATGTTACTTTTTGCTCACATCCACATGTTTGATGAGCACCATCAGGACTCTTGTTTCATGACACACAGAGAAGAGTGCTGGATGCAATTAACGCAAGGGTTGAGAGGTAGGACTCTTGGATTCTAGCTCCAGCATTTGTGCATAATAATTACCCCTGGGAATCAGGTGGTTATTTAATATAATCATATTTATGTGCTCTTCCCCAGGATATCTGGTTGCATGACATACACTGACGTGTTTGCTCCAATGTATTGCTTATTTTTAGTGTAAGTCTATTGATTTAAATGGTTTTATACTAGAATGAATTTGGCTGATTAAAATAACCTCCCCAAAACAGTCAATGGAAACCTTTCCCAAACACACCATAAGAAAAACTTCCCTAATGATGACCTACAATGAAGCAGATACTTAACCAAAACACTTGTCTGTCAATGGATCATCACCTGGGGAATTTTTTGAGGCTGCTGGCTGGCTTGATATTTGTAAAATACTCCAACTTCTTTGGATGAAGGGTGCTTACAGAAGTGCTAAGCAAAATACTATTATAATGATACTGAATTTCTTAGGGGACAGACATACACTAAAATACATAATTGGAGTGATATCCTTTTAAATATACATCATTAGAACTCCAGTGAGATACACATCAGTGTCAGTGAATGTAAGTACAAAGAGCTATTCATTTGATTCTCAAATAATACAAAAATGCATGCATATATCTATGATGATTATACATTCAGTGCATTCACTGTAATGTCAGCACATCGTTTGAGTCTTAATATTCATTGTCACATTCAGGAATGTTTGTCTTGACTGCTCCCTATCTCACACATTTCATCTGCCTACTTAACCTCAGCACTTGTATAAAACTTGTCCAAATAGGTTTTAAAAGTAAGATACTCTTCTTCTGCAGGATAAGCAAGAAGTGACTATATAATTTCCTGCTTTAGCTACACATCTGGCGTGGTAGTGAGAACCACTGCAAATCCCATCAGAAACAGCAGAAAAATAGCTGAATATCATTCTGTATGAAAGGCTTTTGCAGCATTGACTAGAAAACCTATTAAATATTAAATAAAAGGTTAGCAGATTTCCTAGCCGAATACAATACTGTATGCAGGATTGGTTTGCTGTACAGATATAGAGCACTGAGTGATGGAGCCTTCCAACAAATACTGAATGATGAACCTCAATCTGCTTCTCTCTGCATTAAATGCAAACTGTCAAGGAAAATCTGACAGGAGGCTTCCTAAAGCAAATACACAACATTTTTCAACAAATAACCTTCCACGAGTACCTGGCAAACAAGAAGAAGGGGTAAAGTTTCCAAAAACACCTGAATGCTTTAGGAACCTAATCCCCATTTTCAAAAGTGACTCAGGCACTCAGAGATCTAAGTCTCATTGAACATTAATGCATCTCCTCTGTGACGAAGTCTCTTTTGAAAATAGAAAAGGAGTACTTGTGGCACCTTAGAGACTAACAAATTTATTAGAGCATAAGCTTTCGTGAGCTACAGCTCACTTCATCGGATGCATCCGATGAAGTGAGCTGTAGCTCACGAAAGCTTATGCTCTAATAAATTTGTTAGTCTCTAAGGTGCCACAAGTACTCCTTTTCTTTTTGCGAATACAGACTAACACGGCTGCTACTCTGAAATCTTTTGAAAATGGGGCTCAGGTTCTTAAGTCACAGAGCCCTGGTCTACACTACAAGTTTAGGTCGAATTTAGCAGCGTTAGATCGATTTAACCCTGCACCCATCCACACAATGAAGCCATTTTTGTCGATTTAAAGGGCTCTTAAAATCGATTTCTGTACTCCTCCCTGATGAGGGGATTAGTGCTGAAATTGACATTGCTGGATCGAATTTGGGGTAGCGTGGACACAATTCGATAGTATTGGCCTCCAGGAGCTATCCCAGAGTGCTCCATTGTGACCGCTCTGGACAGCACTTTCAACTCAGATGCACTAGCCAGGTAGACAGGAAAAGCCTCAGGAACTTTTGAATTTCATTTCCTGTTTGGCCAGCGTGGCGAGTTGATCAGCACAGGTGACCATGCAGAGCTCATCAGCACAGGTGACCATGCAGTCCCAGAATCGCAAAAGAGCTCCAGCATGGACTGAACGAGAGGTACTGGATCTGATCGCTGTATGGGGAGATGAATCCTTGCTATCAGAACTCCATTCCAAAAGACGAAATGCCAATACATTTGCCAAAATCTCCAAGGGCATGATGGACAGAGGCTACAGCAGTGCTGCGTGAAAATTAAGGCTCAGGCAAGCCTACCAAAAAACCAAAGAGGCAAACAGCCGCTCCAGGTCAGAGCCCCAGAAATGCCGCTTCTATGAAGAGCTGCATGCAATTCTAGGGAGCGCCCCTAATATTACCCCACCCCTGTCCGTGGACACCTGCAAGGGGTGAGTCTCACGCAACAGGCATGAGGATTTTGGGGACAAGGAAGATGAGGAGGAGAGCGAACAGCAGGCAAGCGGAGAAACCATTCTCCCCAACAGCCAGGAACTGTTTATTACCCTGGAGCCAATACCCTCTCAACCCTCCCAAGGTGGGCTCCTGGACCAGGAAGTCGGAGAAGGCACCTCTGGTGAGTGTACCTTTGTAAATATAATACATGATTTAAAAGCAAGCATGTTTAATGATTAATTTGATCTGAAGATTTGGGATGCATTTGCGGCCAGTACAGCCCCTCCTTTTAAATGGCCAACCCAATGGGGCTTGGTATGGGAAAGGAGGGCGCTGCTGTTTGAAACCATTCCCACATTATGAAGGTTGAAGAAGCCAAAAGACTGTGGCTTACCATGGCTGCCTGCAAGCCGAATTCTGTTGCCCGGCCCTGCGTGTGTGATCTTTCACACCAAATCGGCAGGCCCTCAATATAGGAGGCCAAATGCGACCTTGATGAGAGGAGGCAGGATGCAGTGCTGAGGCTACTGGGGGATCAAACTGATATGCTCCGGTGACTGGTGGAGCTGCAGGAAAGGCATCAGGAGCACAGACCACTGCTGCAGCCCCTGTGTAACCGCTCACCCGCCCGCCCTCCTCCCCAAGTTCCATAGCCTCCTCACCCAGATGCCCAAAAATGCAGGGGGGGCCTCCGGGCACCCAATCAGTCCACCCCAGAGGACTGCCCAAGCAACAGAAGGCTCGCATTCAGTAAGTTTTGAAGTGCAGTATGGCCTTGTCCTTCCCTCCTCCCCTCATCCACCATGCCACCCGGTGCTTCCCTCCTTCCCACCCCTCCCGGGCTACCTTGGCAGTTATCCCCCTATTTGTGTGATGAATTAATAAAGAATGCATGATTTTGAAGCAACAATTACTTTATTGCCTCTGCAAGCGGTGATTGAAGGAGGATGGACAGTTGGCTTACAGGGAAGTAGAGTCAACTAAGGGGGCGGGTTTTCATCAAGGAGAAAAACAGAACTGTCACACCGTAGCCTGGACAGTCATGAAACTCGTTTTCAAAGCTTCTCTGATGCGTAGCATGCCCTGCTGTGCTCTTCTAATCGCACTGGTATCTGGCTGCATGTAATCAGTGGCTAGGTGATTTGCCTCAACCTCCCACCCTGCCATAAACGTCTCCCCCTTACTCTCACAGATATTGTGGAGCACACAGCAAGCAGCAATAACAATGGGAATATTGGTTTCGCTGAGGTCTAACCAAGTCAGTAAACTGCGCCAGCATGGTTTTAAATGTCCAAATGCACATTCTACCACCATTCTGCACTTGCTCAGCCTATAGTTGAACAGCTCCTTACTACTGTCCAGGGTGCCTGTTTATGGCTTCATGAGCCATGGCATTAAGGGGTAGGCTGGGTCCCCAAGGATAACTATAGGCATTTCAATATCCCCAAGAGTTATTTTCTGATCTGGGAAGTAAGTCCCTTCCTGCAGCTGTTCAAACTGACCAGAGTTCCTGAAGATATGAGTGTCATGTACCTTTCCCAGCCATCCCATGCTGATGTCAGTGAAACGTCCCTTGTGATCCACCAGTGCTTGCAGCACCATTGCAAAGTACCCCTTGCGGCTTATGTACTGGGTGCCAAGGTGGTCCGGTCCCAAGTTAGGAATATGCGTTCCGTCTATCGCCCCACCACAGTTAAGGAATCCCATTGCAGCAAAGCCATCCACTATGACCCGCACATTTCCCAAAGTCACTACCCTTGATAGCAGCAGCTCAGTGATTGCGTTGGCTACTTGGATCACAGCAGCCCCCACAGTAGATTTGCCCACTCCAAATTGATTCCCGACTGACCGGTAGCTGTCTGGCGTTTATAGATTCATAGATACTAAGGTCAGAAGGGACCATTCTGATCATCTAGTCCGACCTCCTGCACAGCGCAGGCCACAGAAACTCACCCACCCACCCACTCCTATGAAAAACCTCACCTATGTCTAAGCTATTGAAGTCCTTAAATCATGGTTTAAAGACTTCAAGGAGCAGAGAAACCTCCCTCAAGTCAACCATGCCCCATGCTACAGAGGAAGGCGAAAAACCTCCAGGGCCTCTCCAATCTGCCCTGGAGGAAAATTCCTTCCCGACCCCAAATATGGCGATCAGCTAAACCCTGAGCATATGGGCAAGATTCACCAGCCAGATACTACAGAAAATTCTTTCCTGGGTAACTCAGATCCCATCCATCTAATATCCCATCTCAGGGGATTAGGCCTCTTTACCCTGAATATTTAAAGATCAATTACTTACCAAAATCACATTATCCCATCATACCATCTCCTCCATAAACTTATCAAGTAGAATCTTAAAACCAGATAGATCTTTTGCCCCCACTGCTTCCCTTGGAAGGCTATTCCAAAACTTCACTCCTCTGATGGTTAGAAACCTTCATCTAATTTCAAGTCTAAACTTCCTGGTGGCCAGTTTATACCCATTTGTTCTTGTGTCCACACTGGTGCTGAGCTTAAATAATTCCTCTCCCTCTCCTATATTTATCCCTCTGATATATTTATAGAGAGCAATCATATCTCCCTTCAACCTTCTTTTTGTTAGGCTAAACAAGCCAAGCTCCTTAAGTCTCCTTTCATAAAGACAAGTTTTCCATTCCTCGGATCATCCTAGTAGCTCTTCTCTGTACCTGCTCCAGTTTGAATTCATCCTTTTTGAACATGGGAGACCAGAACTGCACACAGTATTCTAGGTGAGGTCTCACCAGTGCCTTGTATAATGGTACTAAAACCTCCTTATCCCTGCTGGAAATGCCTCTCCTGATGCATCCCAAAACCGCATTAGCTTTTTTCACAGCCATATCACATTGGCAGCTCAGTCATCCTATGATCAACCAATACTCCAAGGTCCTTCTCCTCTTCCGTTACTTCTAATTGGTGCGTCCCCAACTTATAACTAAAATTCTTGTTATTAATCCCTAAATGCATAACCTTACACTTCTCACTATTAAATTTCATCCTATTACTATTACTCCAGTTTACAAGGTCATCCAGATCCTCCTGTATAATATCCCGATCCTTCTCTGAATTGGCAATACCTCCCAGCTTTGTATCATCTGCAAACTTTATTAGCACATTCCCACTTTTTGTGCCAAGGTCAGTAATAAAAAGATTAAATAAGATTGGTCCCAAAACCAATCCCTGAGGAACTCCACTGGTAACCTCCCTCCAACCTGACAGTTCGCCTTTCAGTAGGACCCGTTGCAGTCTCCCCTTTAACCAATTCCTTATCCACCTTTTGATGTTCATATTGATCCCCATCTTCTCCAATTTAACTAATAATTCCCCATGTGGCACGGTATCAAATGCCTTACTGAAATCTAGGTAAATTAGATCCACTGCATTTCCTTTATCTAAAAAATCTGTTACTTTTTCAAAAAAGGAGATTAGGTTGGTTTGGCACGATCTACCTTTTGTAAAACCATGTTGTATTTTGTCCCATTTACCATTGACTTCAATGTCCTTAACTAATTTCTCCTTCAAAATTTTTTCCAGGGCCTTGCATACTACAGATGTCAAACTAACTGGCCTGTAGTTACCCGGATCACTTTTTTTTCCTTTCTTAAAAATAGGAACTATATGAGCAATTCTCCAATCATTCGGTACTACTCCTGAGTTTACAAATTCATTAAATATTCTTGCTAATGGGCTTGCAATTTCAGGTGCCAATTCCTTTAATATTCTTGGATGAAGATTATCTTGGCCCCCCGATTTAGTCCCATTAAGCTGTTTCAGTTTCGCTTCTACCTCAGATATGGTAATATCTACCTCCATATCCTCATTCCCATTTGTCATGCTACCATTATCCCTAAGATCCTCTTTAGCCTTATTAAAGACTGAGCCAAAGTATTTGTTTAGATATTGGGCCATGCCTAGATTATCCTTAACCTCCACTCCATCCTCAGTGTTTAGCGGCCCCACTTCTTCTTTCTTAGTTTTCTTCTTATTTATATGGCTATAGAACCTTTTACTATTGGTTTTAATTCCCTTTGCAAGGTCCAACTCTACTTGACTTTTAGCCTGTCTCACTTTATCCCTACATGTTCTGACCTCAATTAGGTAGCTTTCCTTGCTGATCCCTCCCATCTTCCACTCCCTGTATGCTTTCTGCTTCTTCTTAATCATCTCTCTAAGATGCTTGCTCATCCAGCTTGGTCTACAACTCTTTCCTATGAATTTTTTCCCCTTTCTTGGGATACAGGCTTCCGATAGCTTCTGCAGCTTTGATTTAAAGTAATCCCAGGCCTCCTCTACCTTTAGAGCCATAAGTTCTTCAGTCCAATCCACTTCCCTAACTAATTTCCTTAATTTCTGAAAGTCAGCCCTTTTAAAATCAAAAACCCTAGTTGCAGATTTATTTTTGTTAATCCTTCCATTTAGTTTGAACTGAATTAGCTCATGATCGCTTGAGCCAAGATTGTCCCCTACAACCATTTCTTCTATGAGGTCCTTGCTACTCACCAAAATTAAATCTAAAATGGCATCCCCTCTAGTCGGTTCAGCAACTACTTGATGAAGGAATCCATCAGCTATCGCATCTAGGAAAATCTGAGCCCTATTATTATTACTAGCACTGGTCCTCCAGTCTATATCTGGGAAGTTAAAGTCTTCCATGATCACGCAGTTTCCATTAGTATTTACTTTAATAAAGACATTAAAAAGGGCTCTATCCATATCCAAATTAGATCCCAGAGGTCTATAGCACACCCCAAGCACTATCGTAGGAGAGGCTTTACTAGTTTTCTTCCCCAATGTAATTTTTGCCCAGACGGACTCTGTCTTATGCATTGCATCGCTTCTTATTTCTTTACATTCTACCTCATCGATATACAATGCTACTCCACCACCTTTACCTTTGTTTCTGTCTTTCCTAAACAGCACATACCCTTCAATACCTGTAGTCCAGTCATGACTACTATTCCACCATGTTTCTGTTATCCCTATAATATCTGGTTTCACTTCCTGCACCAGTAGCTCTAGTTCCTCCATTTTGTTACCTAGGCTCCACACATTGGTGTATAAACATCTTAATTTTTGCTGTTTGGCCTCGCTCACATTTTGTACCCTATTAGGCACAGTCATTCTACAGCCAGTATAACCTATTAGACTAGTATCCACACTGCCCTCGCTCCTTATTTACATTCTCCTACCCACGGCTGTATCCTTTCTTACTTCGTCTTCTTCCCTCTCAATGCTAAAATCTGGAGTGGAGATTTCCTGGACATGTCCCAACCATCTCCCCCTAATTCCTAGTTTAAAGCTCTCTTTATCAGTTGTGCCAGCTTTGATCCTAGAAGTCTATTTCCTTCCCTACTCAGATGAAATCAATCCCAAGAGAACTGTCCTCTGTCTGTGAATGCCTCCCAGTGGCCATTCATCCCAAAGCCCTCCTTATAGCACCACTGCCTAAGCCAAGCTTCCAGAGGGCTATCGCCATTTGCTTCTGAATTGTGAGGGCTGCTCTCATCTTGGTATTCTTGCGCTTCAGGGAAAAGCAAGTCACAAGTTCCATGAAAGTGCCCTTACGCATGCGAAAGTTTCACAGCCACTGGGAATCATCCCAGACCTGCAACACTATGTGGTCCCACCAGTCTGTGCTTGTTTCCTGGGCCCAGAATCAGTGTTCCATGGCATGAGCCTGCCCCATTGCCATCAGGATGTCCAAATTGCTGGGGCCCGTGCTTTGAGAGAAGTCTGTGTCCATGTCCTCACCACTCTCGTCACAGTGCTGCTGTCACCTCCTCGCCTGCTTTTGCAGGTTCTGGTTCTGCACATACTGCAGGATAATACATGAGGTGTTTACAATGCTCATACATGACGCAGTGATCTGAGCAGGCTCCATGCTTGCCATGGTATGGTGTCTGCAGGAGAGCAGAGTTGCAGCGGAAGCAGTGGCTAAAGACAGATGCCATGAGAATAGATATTTATAGAGAACGATGAGAGGACTTGTGAGGTGGATTCATGAGAGCAGGAGAGCAGAGTTGCAGTAGAAGCAGTTGAGGATGACCGTTAGCACCACACACATTTCCCGAGGAAGAACACACATACCCAGAAGTCCATGACAGACAACATGGAGAAATTCGCTATTGAGACAATAGCAGCAGAGCAGAGTTGCAGCGGAAATGGTGTATGACGACAGTTAGCAGCACCCAGGAGGACCAGAATGGATCCCCCGAGCTGCAGGAGAACAGAGTTGCAGCGGAAGCGGAGGATGACGATGGTTAGCAGACCTACTGCACCGTCTGCTACCTGCAGCACCCAGAACACAACAGTGGCGGTGTAGGTGAGCTGAGCTGAGCTGAGCGGGCTGCACGCTTGCCAAGGTATGGTGTCTCCGCGGAAAAAAGGCAGGAAACAATTGTCTGCCTTTGCTTTCACGGAGGGAGGGGAGACTGATGACATGTACCCAAAACCACCCGCGTCAATGTTTTTGCCCCATCAGGCATTGGGAGCTTAACCCAGAATTCCAGTGGGCGGCAGAGACTGCGGGAACTGAGGGATAGCTACCCACAGGGCACTGCTCCATAAGTCAATGCTAGCCACGGTAGTGAGGATGCACTCCGCCAACTTAATGCGCTTAGTGTGGACATACGCCATCGACTGTATAAAATCAATTTCTAAAAATAGACTTCTGTAATATCAACCTAATTTCATAGTGTAGACATACCCACAGGGACATATTTTCAAAGGTGCCATAAGATACAGACAGGTTCCTGGTGGAATTTTCAAAAGCCATGAAGCACCTAACTCCCATGTGTTTCTGAAAATCCCACTAGGCACCTAACTGCACCTTTAAAAATCTAGCACTTAGGCATTTTTGGAAATACTGGAACTTCACAGAGTGCCTGGGAAGGGCCATGAAAGAATGAGGTTATTTGTTGTACTGTTGTTTGGCTAAGTGCAATAGAGTCATATTCAGAACCTAGAAGCAAATTCAATGTTTTATTCACAGGGAAATTCAGTAAAACTCTGGAGATTCTCTGGAAGGGCATGGGGATTCCAAAGTGCTCAGTATTAGCCTAACTTGGTTCCCATTGATTTCAATGGGAGCAGAGTTAGCCTAAAGCTGAGAGCTTTTGAAAATCTCACCTCCAACCTGGAAGAGCTGTTCATTGTGTCTCCCATCTGGCAGACTTGCACTTTGGGAATTATGAATACGGATGAGGGCAAGAAATCTGACAGTAGAAGCAAATATAGGGAGTGAGACACAGGAGCTATTGAGGGCAGGGAGATGACTAGGACCTTCAGCATGATGGGGAGACCTGTCCCCATTATTGGGTCAGCTGTTGGAAAGTCAGAGAAACCCAGTTTGACTTGGGAAAACCAAAGTTCAGAAGGGTTCTGCACAGAAAGGAGTGCCCTGCCCAGGAACATTGAGGAGACACTAGAAGAAGTTTCTATAAGTGACAATTCTATTACAGCAGAAAAAGTTTTGTTCAGCTTCTTAGGCCAACATTTCTAGGCCTTCACATTCCTCCCAATCTCCCCTCCCCATCTCCACCACTTGTTCAGAATTCAAAATCTATAGTACACATCTGGGAATTTAAATTAATCTAGTAACTTATTCTACAATGTATTTTATTCCTAATATAGTTTCATTGTTTGTTGAGGTATGATTTTTTTTTAAGTTTGTGATGGGGCAGCTGCCCCTCACTAGTAAAGCAACCCTGGGGAGTCTGCACAGGAGGCAGCCAATAAGGAAAAAGCTTGTAGTGCCAGCCAATTAGGAGAAGGTTTTTTTGGAGGAGCCAATCAGGGCCAGGCTGGCCCATATTAGAAGGGGCTGCTGAGTAGAGCAGAGAGTAGTCACTCCCTGGAGTTTGCAAAAAGAAAAGGAGTACTTGTGGCACCTTAGAGACTAACAAATTTATTTGAGCATAAGCTTTCGTGAGCTACAGCTCAGAACTGGCTGCCTAGAGGGCTGGAGCACCATGGACAGAGCAGTACTAGGCAGGGTCAGTAGAGCATAAGGAAGCTCCAGGCTGATGGCTGCCCGACTGAGGCCCTGATACAAGGGGAGAGGAGAGGTGCCAGGGCTGCAGGGAAGTGGCCCAGGGAAGGAGATGGCAAAGTTGAAGGAGGGGAAGCACACGGCCACCAGCTATAGGGTCCCTGAGTTGGGACCCGGAGTAGTGGGCAGGCCCGGGTTTCCCCCACACACACCCCACTTGCCACTGAGGGAAGTGGCCAGTGTATGGGCTGCAGTTTGCCACTGAGACGAGTGGCTAGAAACTGGACTGCAGTTTGCCGCTAAGGCAAGTGGTTGGACTGAGGACTGTTGGTCCCCCGGATGGGGGGAAAGAACCAAGTAGGGCACAGCCGAAGGACCGTGTCCAGAAGAGAACGACACGGTCTGGGAAATGACGCAGGTCCTGGAGATAGAGACAGAAGTGACGACAGGTGAGACACCACCTGAGGAGGGCGCACTGGCAACCCTGAGCTAATTCCCAAGATGGCCAGCAAGAGGTGCCGCGGTGGTGAGTCGAATGTCACCATTACAAAGTTTTACAAAATTAAGAAAGGGTAAACTTCATACCCAATGTCAGACACACCCATTAATGCATCAAAACTGTTGAGGCTATTCTGCACTGGGCACTATATCAAACATCCTGCTGCCATCCAAGGACCACAGGTGAAACCCTTGAGATTTCCAGGAGGACCCAAACTACCATAGAATGGTGCAAGTCTTCAATAATGAAGCCCAGCTGGCCTGATATGGGATTTTGTTACCAATCTTAAAGTCAGGCTGAGCCTGCTGAAAAAGGGTTGCTGAGATTCACAATGCCAACCCTGAGCTGAGTTTCAGACAAACCTTGAAGGGTTGCTAGAAAACTCATTCCTGGCTGTCCACTGTCATTCTACAAGAAGGACACGGGTCATAAACTGTGAGAATATCAAAAGCTGATTGCTAGGATCAGGGAGTACTAGGGGATTGACTGCTCCTGGAACAAATATATGGACTTCTCATAACGCAGTGTTAAGCTAGAGACGGTCATCAGAACAGAACTGAACAACAACACTATTTAAGTCTGGCAATAGAAAGTTCTGTATCATGTCCTGTCCTGTACCATGAATAATATCACCTAAATTAAATTTTTAAAAATACTTTGCCCCCATCACAGAATAGGGCCTTCTTCCGCAACTTTTCCAAACTCTAGCCTTCCTCTGAGATAGAGCTTAAAGAGAAACAAACCTCCCTTACTCTTCAAGAAAGCACACCTTAAGAACTGAAGCTGCTACAGGATGCCATAACCCTTGCAATCATTTCCCCTCCCCTGAAAAGTTTCTTATTTCCCTCAGCATATAATTTCTAAATTTAGGCTACTATCTATTTGCAGCAGAGAATTTGACCAAATTCTGTGGTGAAGTGCAATTGTCCATCAGTCTCAACTTGTGTAATTTACATGCAGAAGGACCACTGGAAGGTATAATTTATACCAGCTTGACTCCATTGCAATGCCCTTACACATTACCTCTGAATTTGGCCCAGCTATGGTTCCGCATAAATAATCAATGAAAGTAATCCACAGAGTATAAAATTAAGAAAAACAGAGTACCTGGTAGCAGATTCTATGATAGCATTCTCGTATTATAATTATAAGCGGTTTTTACAATTTATATCTAACAATAGTCCCATAAAAATTCTTTCCGTGCAAAAATACCCACTGGGAAATTAACACAGCTCTCCATTACCTAGCTTTTTGAGTGCAGGCTTCCTTGGCAGTACATGTAACATTTTAGTACATGTAACTGAACATTTATATCATTCAGTGAAACAATCTGATTACTAGCAGCCAGGAAAGGAAAAGGTATTTCCAGTGCCACAACATGGAGTATGTGATTATTGCTCAATTAATATAATAATTTGATTGGATGGTCTTTCCTTCTATTAAAATAGAGGCCCTTTGCCACTGAAAGAAAAGCTAAGGAAATAGTTGACTCTCCCGTTCTCTTTGAATTATCATGCAACATCTCATTTTCACCAATTTGCACACACATGAACACAGACTTAAGTCTTCCAAGTCTAATTGCTTCTCCTCCACCTGACAGAGCACACAAGTGCCTCAGACTGCGGCCGGCACTATTGTTCTGTGGCCTTCACACAAGGAGTGTCTAGGTACTGCATGTTGCCTCCTTTCTTCCCTTCTTCAGAGACTGAACATGTCACTTCCAAGAAGCATTCAAACTCTGGTTCAAGAGCACCTAGGAACTGGCAGCTGTCCTTTAGTTTTAAATCTTCTATTTCATAGTAGTCTACATTGCTCTGTATCAACTCAACAGCAGAAATATATTCAGAAAACAAGATGTTTCAAAGGACACATTCAGAGTTGACAAACCCAGCACTCTTTGCCACACACACACAACCACAGGGCCCAATTCATGTGAACAATGATTATAAAATTGGGCCAATGCCCACAAGAAAAGGGATATATTCGCCTCTTGACATATGCATTGTACATAAATTCCAAACCATTCATGCTATTGGGAGTTACAAAAATGGAGAGGTGAAGAGATTCCAGTTATATTTTTGTTTCTAGAGTGTCCCAACAGTTAAATTTCACACCACTATCAGCCCCTAAAGTGGGCTGCAACAGAGGTAAAGTCCCAGTTGCACTGTAAGACAACAAACCTAGCCACCATTTCCCCTGCCTGCTCTATTTTAGCGCTTTCTATAGAGCAAATCACTGTGAATAAGCACCACTCTGTCCTTGTGAGCCATCCAAGTATTGAAATGGTCAAGAATTTAGGTCTCTGGGCTCTTTCAAGATCAGATTTCCATCAGTTACAGGACACGGGCTCAGAAAGAAAGGGGCAGACAGAGCAGAGGAATGGTGTGACAACTGCATACTCATGTTATACGTACACTCATGACTAAGATCACCACAAACCCAGCATCCTGCTTTTGATGTTGGTCTGAGTTTTTCCCATTACTGGAAAGAAATTTTAAAACCACACATTTCATGTGTGTCTTTAGTTTATTTTTCCCCAAATTGCATCTTGTTAATCTTCACATTATGTCAAAGATAATAATGAATTTATTAATCAAATGGTTCCCCAGTCCCCCTCTATCAACCCATCAAAACAGTGACAAAAAAATATACCACTTAAAAACTAGCTCATCTACAAGTTCACTAGTCAGTCATTTATAAAGAGACAGACACAGGGCACCAATTTTAACACTGCTGTCATTTTTAATCAAACACTGACCCTTTTAATCAAACACTGACCCTTAGACTTCAAGGAAGGTATTATCACTTTGACAAGCCCCTTCTTAAATAAGCAAAACAAAACTTTCCTTGAGTTAACAGTTAACATCTTAAAAGTATAAATAGCAAGCAAATAATAGATTAAATAGTTTCTTAAAGATGATTCAGCAAGACTCAATGTACAGACAGTGATTCTTGGGTGGGGTGGGGGATTGTGAGATGAGGGGGCAAAGGGACATGCATTAACTTTTTTAAGTTTGCCATTGTCAAATTTAGGGACAGCTAGCATGTGTGACAGCGCAGGTCATCCGCCGGCGCAGGCACCTTCAGACTAGGGGCTGCAAAAGCTCAATGTCTCCTGGCACCAGAAGTTCCATGAGGAAATGTGACTTGTTCTAATTTTGGAATCTGGAAAAAAGACAGACATCAGGAAGGAAATTTAAAAAAACATATCTGGAAAAAAAATCCTTTCAAAGAAAAAGGAAACTCAAGTCAGATACATTAGAATAATAATAAATCAACAATCAAATGTAAGTAAGTGTCATGCTGCTTTAGAAACAATATACAGAACACTAGTCCCTCTATGGAACACAGAGCATGAAATGATGGCTTTTGATAGCTCTAAAGCAGTGGTTCCCGTTCACTTTTTCATGGACTGGGACCTCAGGCTTGCTTTTGTATGAGATACTCAAACTATCATAATAATGAGCCTTTGAGTTAGGCTCCAACACACCGGACTGGTTACCATCCATTCAACTGGACATACCGCCACCTGTGGTACAACAGAGAGTAAGGTTTGGAGAAGCCTAACCTCCAGGGAGAGTCATAGCAGGCAAAAATGAATGGGATGCAGCAGGTTTACATCTGGTAAGGAAAAGGAATAAGGGAAAATAATCTACTTTTGGAATACTAGAACAAATTTTTGATTTTTCTGTCTCCCACATAAATGTGGATGTATATACATGCTAGTACCACCAAGCAGAATCTTGCACTGTTTTCAGTGGGAGCAGTTAGGCCAATGCTTTACGCTTTTGAAAGTCCCACCCCATATATATTTGTTGAAAATAAGCATGTCCCCCTCGATAAACACAATTCCTGAGAAGAAGGAATCATTGTCACCTAATAACGCTACATTTAGCGATACCTAGAATTAGGCATAAAAGGAAGCTAAGTGCACTGGAGCAGAGCTCTGCCAAGTAACAAGAATCAATGTAGCCCTCTCGGGATGAATCCCCAATGTTGGCTGGGCCCTCTAGTGCTACTGTGAAACAACAACAAAAATAAAAACAAACAACAACAACAACAACAACAATATAATCAGTTTAATTATCAAGTCCCATACAAGGGAGAGAAATAGAATATTTAAAAAGACAAATATTAGTAACTTATAGTACACAGGGGGAAAAATAAGACAAGCATTTTTTAAAACATACCTTTATAGAACCTAAGACTATTTTCCATAGATATTTTTTGATAGCTGGGAACCACTTTATTGGGTCTATGCTTCTCTCCCTATGCCTAAATAAAACTAACACTAATGTCAATGGGAGTTACATCTATAGAGGAAAAAGAGATGAACGAACTAACTTGTCCTTTTCACACTCCCAAGAATTTTTAAATGCTAGGGAAGCGAGTGCTCCTGTGAAAATCTTTTTTGAGGTGTGAGGTTTTTGTTTGTTTGACTGATACCAAGATCAGTCTACCCAAGATTTCTCTTCTATCATTGTAGGCCCTAAACATTTGTCTGAGGATTTGTTCTTAAACTTGCAGCTACAGGACATTGTGCTGTGATCCACTTGGAACTTGTAATCTAAAAACATGGTCCAGAGGAAACAACGTTGAATGCTCAAAGCATTGTAATTTATGGATAATACCCTTCCTTCTGCATCAATACTGAAACTAACTCATCACGGTTTTAGAGGTTGCTGTAGTGTTGGAGATGACTTTTTCAGTTGGCATGTACGATTTATGTCCTGAGCACCAGCGGTAATTAGAGATACTATGGCTATCCTCACCCTGACTCCTTTTTGTCTTTTTAGATTAATTTACCATGTCCTAGAGAAATACAAACTTGGCTAATTCAACAATAACCTCAGCCTAGGGCCTTACATAGGGATTAATGACTGGCTGGAATTAAGGGCCAGTGGTTGTGCCTCAGGCTATCAACTCCTCCCAGCCACTCATTAATCCCTGGAGATGCCCTAGTCTCCTTTGAATCATTATTTAAAATTAAAAAAATAAAACTTTCTGCATAGATTTATTTATATATTTGTGGGACTAAAAATCCAATGAGTTGGAAATAGAATATTTGTGTAGAAAACAGTATTGATGTCCTAGAGGAGTATGTTCAGTTGGAAACAAATGCTCCCATATCGGGAAGTAAGGCAGGTCTGTACCTTTGAGCACTCCCTCTGTGTGGAAATCTATATTTCAATGATAACTTTCCGTTATTCTTCCATTGTGTTTGCTCTTCCTGAAACTAAATTGTTCACCCTAAATTCAGTCATATTATTTCAAAATTCTTTGAAACGCCACTGAAGCTTGACGTCTTGGAATCTGTTGACTGCTCAGCACTTTTCAAAGTGGTCATAATATTTATTTCAATGCTTCACAATAAAATATTTATTGTAGCACAATAACTAACTATTATTATTTGCAAGATCTGGGCCTTAATTTGAAAAATATATATATTAACTATTTTGATCCTTGCCAATCATTTCTCTTTTGCTTTCAATTATTAATTAAATTAATATTTAATTTATACAAAGTGGAACAGTGGGAACACGTTCCAGTCCCTTTTCCAATGAATATTTAATTATTCATTTAGCCAAATTTTCTAAAATACTGACACAAAACTGATTTTTTTTTTCATTTTTTTCAGAACTGTCAATGAACCAAAAATCAGTTATTCTCACAGCTCTACTCTCCACCTATAATACTTACTGATAGTTTTCACCAGGCTTCTTTTGGAGTAGACTGCACTACAGACTTTTGTCAATGAAATTTTTATAAAATATTGGCTGTTATCCAGATCTGAGTCTCTTGAAATTGCAAAATAAAAGAAAAACAACAACAACAACCAACAACAACAAGAACTTCAGATCCTTCCCCCTGGGTGTTCCTTTCCCCAGGAAACCACTACTCTGAAGAATAATCCATTTGACTAAGATGCAATCTGGAATGATGCCATTTGCCATAGCAGTAACTGTCGATAGCCAGCAACAAATGCAACCAAAAAGAGATCTCTTCGAGTACTGTGCAATGCATACTATCCCCCCTGCCAGAAAGCTGAACTCCATGCTTATATTCAAAAGCTCATTATTACAGCATACTCTGTATATGGAATAAAGAATTCCTCAATTTACAATACTGCTTTTTATAAGGTACAAAGAAGTGCGCTCAGTCTTATATGTATTAGAGTAGTGGTAAGTGCGTAAGACGAGTCCAGATTGTTTGCTAAGTCAAAACCATACTGGGCCAAATTCTGCATTCAGATATGCACACATTACTTATTATTTGTATCATCATAGTGCCTGGTCATAGACCAAGACCTCACTGTACAAGCACAGAACAGCCCCCAAGAACTTACAATCAAAGTACAACTTCCACTAAAGACTATGGGAATTGTGCATACATATTTACATACATGAGGACAGAATCTGGCCTCCTGTAGCTGAATATTTGAAAAATCTAACCCAGAATTGACAGCACCTTCTCAGAGGTAGTTTCATCAATTAATGAGCATACTTAGGGTTTTTATACTGATCACAACAATCAATTGTATATGCATAATGCACCAAACAGCAGTAACCAACATAAATTAAATATATATCAGCTAGCTAATTCTGAATTGTCCACCAACTACTTAATATTAAAGACATGGGTCTGCACTGAAGTAACATTACAGTGTAAAATGGAGTTGGCAATTCTCCTTCTGCTTATCATGGCCTAGGGAAGTCATGCATTTGTGTGCAATTATTAGTTTTTCCTAAATTGCACTGTCTGCAGGTGCTAGTTGCTGCTGCTGTTAGGATGGCAATGTTACTAGGATGGCTTCCTTCCTTCCCATCCGAAACATATAAATGCTCAAGTGACAGAGTTTCCAATTTACTAGATCTTTAAAGAATTTCTGGCAAGCAGAGCAAAATGAGAAATGTAACCTCTGATAATAAAATAGCCAACTCTACTCTGGGCTGCCCCCTAGGCATTTCTCAAGTCCCCCTATTGGATAAAAAATTCTGGTGTTTAAAACATCGGAATCTTTCTTGTTTTAATTATTAGAGACTTTATAGCTTATGACAAAAAACATGAGTAAAAGAAAGAGCCTGTTCCCAGATTTCTACTGTATCACTTATACCGTTCAGCATAGTTACATTAATGCTTCAGTAGCCCAGTACTGGTATTACAGGGTTCTCGTTCTCTCTCTTGCTGGTCCTGCTAATGTACCTATTACCAAAGTGGCTAAGCACCGAACAAGAAATGCAAGAGAACTGTCTGTTAAAGTTCTGTTCAGCACTCCCTGAATTTTGCCACCGTTACTGAGAAGTGATATTTCCCCTTTTCTTCTTCAAGTCCTTTCTCTCTGCATCTTCCTCCTCCCTCCATCGTTGCCTATCCAGGGAGAATGATGGCAAGCTATTCATCAGCCCTTACTAACAGGAGGTTTTAGTTTTGTTTTTGTTTTTGTTTTGTTTTTTTACACAAAAGAAGGCAACATGGTTGTGTGGAGACCTGAAGAAACCCTCAACCTTGGGCTTCTACAGTGAAGGACCTGCTGCTCCACTCCTTTCTCCTAAGGGTTTCACCTAGGAGCACTAAAACAACAAAAAGCACATACAGATAAGGCATGTAAACTGATAATCTGGTAGTTTTGCTGGGATTGCAAATAAAGAACTTTTGACTGCACAGCACCTGTGGTCCTCAATGGGGAATTTAAGTGGGCCATTATTCAAATTCAGTACCCAGTGCCACCCTGCATTCTCTCACAGGAGCGTAAAGCTCTGACACAGATTGCATATTCCAAATTCCAAGTCAGTATGGTCAGTATTGATCCCCAGCACAGACCCTCATGGTGAACTCTCTTCTTTCCACTGTTGTTTTCCCCCTCATCTTTTAGATATTTATTTGGATTTTTGCAATTCTACTACAACGGCATAGGGATGTAGTGCTCTGGGTCCTCAACAATCTTTTAACATACACAAATAAACAAAGCGACCTACCAATTACCCCAGATTAAATCAACAACCCCCTGACGACATACAGATAACAAAACTGAGTTGCTGCCCCATCTTAATGAACAATTACTTACTTGCTTTATTGTTGTGTTTTCATACTTCCTTCCTGCCCCACCTTGTCATAATCTAGACTGAGTATTTTGGGTCAGGGACTGTCTCTGTTTTCTGCATGTCCATGTTTCCTAGCCCAATCGGGTCCCCATCCTTGGCTAGTGCCCCGAGAGACTACTGCTGCATCAATAATAAATGATTGTCATGATGGCCTGAATTCTGCCTTGCTCTTTTGTGTGTGCATGGAGCAGAAGAGGAGAAAAGGCGGCATAAGGAGACTTCCCCACACCTTGTACGTGTAAGGGCTGGAAAGTATTGCAGCCCCTGGCTCCCCTAAGAGTAGGGGACTGCTCCTCAACTAGTCCATCAGGCCCATTGCCCAAAAGAGGCAGGGAGAGGGAGAAAGTAGACAAAACCATGCTTCTGCACCCCCCCTTGCTGGCTAGCAGAGTTGATTGGCGGCATGAACATGCTGTGCTCCTCAAACAAAGTAGCAGTGCAAACACTCCATTTGTGCAGGAAGGACCTCCAATGCAAGGCCCCATCAAGAGCCTAAATGGTACAGGTTAGACCTTCATGGGTTCAATTTTAAAATGAAACTGTTGATTTTTTTTGTAGACAGAAATGTATAAGAAATGCTGTGTAACCAAAACATGCTCCACAAATTATAGTCTGAACTTTTTGATTATTATTATTATTATTATTATTATAATACGTTTTTTACTCTAAAGCTTTTTGATCACAGGATATATTGGTGTGCGACATGTGCTCCTTTAAGATTCTGGGCCCTCTTGATTTCACTATAGTCAATGGCAGCATTTCCACTAAGCTCAGTGGGAGCAGGAATGTTCTGTAGACTGTTTGGATGAATAGCACAAATATAAGCAAATTTAATATGCTAAAGCTAGCATCAATAAGTCACCCGCTGCTCTGAAACTGCAATAAATGTCCATAACCACGTTTTCTCTCTTTTCCACACAGAACACAAAACTATATTTAGATAACATTCAAGTATTGACTAAAACAGAAAACAGAAATAAAAGCCATGTGCGTGTCTAGCAAAATAGCCACTGTTTACACTCAAACACTCAGAATAATAAATAAATACATGCGCCGGAGTTCAGCTCTGAAGGAAGAGGATGTGCTTCTCATTGATTTATGGGAGTGCACGCATTCATTCCAAGGTCAAAACTGGCCCACAGACAGGCACCTTATTTAAAAAAAAAAAAAAAAAAAAAAAAAAAAAAAAGATGGTAAACTCCAGTCTCTTGGGTGAAAAAATAAAATCCCTGAAATCTGGAGGGAAAGCAATTAAATACCAGCTTTCTTAATGTGCAAAGCAGTAAATTGTTAGTGTAGTGTACTGTAGTGGCTCTAACTGAAGTCCACTTATTTTATGAAACTGTAGAAAACCCAGTGGCAAACATTTATTTTAAAATCTCATTGTGAAAGCAGCTGTATTCCACTTTGGAGAATGCAGCATTGTTGACCCACTAAAAATAATAATCCTGACAGAAATCTAAACACATTGTGGCTGATTACAGAACTAAAAAGGAAGATAAAGCTTTTAATTGTTGTGTTACATTTTAAAAGTCAGTATAATCTCCCAAAATTTAAGCAAATGCAGGTTACAGAAAGTAGGATTGCTTTACTTAACTAACAGAACACTTCCATCAGCGAGAACCAGGATTGATTATACTACTGTAATATCTGCAAAAGGGGAATATTGCAGTGTTTTCTGACTCTCCTCTAAAAGTAGTGCTGTGTATTCACAAACTGTACACTGATATTATAGGTCCAAACAGGTCACTTCAAAACGAAGTCATGTTCCCAAAAAAATTGTTAAAGTTATCTTTTCTAACCCTAACTCTGGATTGAATAGAAGATGCAACTACATCCTTCATGATTCAGCATGCCTTACATAGTCACAACTCCCTTTGAAATAAATGGGAATTTTGGGTGGGCAAGGTATGCACAATTGGGTCCTGAGACTCACAGATCTATACCATATTTGTTATAATACTATGAGGAAATGAGCACTATAGGAATAACAGTAAATAAAAGCCAAGTAAAACTGTAAAATCAGAAACCCCACCAGTAACAGGTTTCAGAGTAGCAGCCGTGTTAGTCTGTATTCGCAAAAAGAAAAGGAGTACTTGTGGCGCCTTAGAGACTAACAAATTTATTAGAGCATAAGCTTTCGTGAGCTACAGCTCACGATGCAGTGAGCTGTAGCTCACGAAAGCTTATGCTCTAATAAATTTGTTAGTCTCTAAGGTGCCACAAGTACTCCTTTTCTTCCTACCAGTAACAGTACTGTTTATTTTAGTTTCTTAGAGTCACTTGTGCACTCAGCATAGACTGTATGAGGTACAGTACATCAAATGAGAAGTGAACACTACATTCAGCATATGTTTGAATCAGTGAATCTAATCTTTTAGAATAGAGGGATTTTCTACATTTGAGCTGGGAGATGAGACCCTCCCCCAGCTCACAAAGGCATTCCTGTGCTAGCTCTGTTTGAGCTAGTGCCTCAATACAGCAGCATGTACCCAGCAGCCCAAGCTGTCTGAGTACTTAGCCAGGAGATTGGGCAGGACTGTACTCAGGGCAGCTAGCTTAAGCAGCCAACTGTACCAGACATATTGCTATTTTTAGGAGGTAGCTCAAACAGAGCTAGTGCAAGCACATCTACTCCCAGGGCCAGATTTAGGGGCAGGCAACCCAGGCGACTGCCTGGGGTGCCGGGCTTGGGGGGCACTGGGCTCAGGGGGTTATTTTTGATGTTAGCAACAAAAGAGAAAATGGAATGTTTGAAGTAACATGTTTCACGTATTCCATTCGTGGATTCATTTTTCACTAACCTCCTAGAATGTTCTGGACCTTTGTAGAACCTCCTACGGTATTCAGAAGTTTAACAACTGGAGGGGGAGGGGCGCTAAAGACATTCTTTCCCTGGGATGTCATTTGGCCTAGGTCCGGCCCTGTCTACATGAGCTGGGAATCAGACCTTCCAGATCAAATGTAGATATACCCATACAGCCACCTTCAGGCTCCCCGATCCAAAAGCCAGAGAGTGAGTGGATCTGTCACCACCTTATAGTCAGAGCAGCCCTGGGGCTTTTCCAGAAGCCAGGGATCAGCCAGGCATAGGGGCTGGCACCCCTTCTGTGTCTTTTGCTCCAGGGGCTGGGAAAGGATAGCATGGGAATCTGCTACATATAAGCCAGCCAGGGCTCTATCCAGTGTTTTCCCCAGGAATTGAAATGGGGGGGGGGTGTTCAAATTTGAAGTGGGGGGGTCAGGGCTGATGAAGGGTAAAACCGTTAGGATGAAGGTGGGCTGTATGGCACCATAATAAAAACTGAAAAATGTTTCATGACCACTTTATTAGATTTTAAAATAATCACACAAATTAAAGTTGGCTACTCGAGCCTTCTATGAAGCACTACATCTACATCCTTCTTGGTTTCTTGTTATAATTTTGCACAACTTTGTTAATGAACTTCTTGAATGCAATGCATTCATCTTTGGTGGCTTCTCGTGTGTCCGGTATTTCCATTCCTTCAATTGATATGCTCATTAGTTCATTCACATGATCAGGCAGAAGGCGACTTCTTTCAAAACACAAAATTCTATTCAATGGATGAAAAAGAATGCTCGACTGTAGCTATTGTGACTGGGAGTAGCAAGAAATGAATTCCCACTTCTTTCAGCCCAGGAAACATAGCATAAAGATTGGGCCAAGCCACTAGTGAAGATAAAAAAAAGAAGCTGAAGTCAAATCTTCATTAATTCATTGTATGATATTCCACTCTGTGTTCAAATTCTCTGTTCTGTCCTGAGCACATGGCAGCCCCATTGCTGGTAGTGTATCATCCACTCAGCTGTCGGCGTTTTATAAGACAGGGATCTGTAAAAGCGTCTTAGAGGTTGAGTAGAATCTAGAAGTTGCTGTTGTAGATTTTTAAGAATCAAGTCTGTTTACTTTTTCAGTTGTCTTGACAAACACTTCTTGTCCTCTTCACTTAAAGATTCAATATAAATGCCTTCATTAGTCAACTTCTGGACTGAATCCTTTGCTTCTTCTAGTACTTTTTCAATGGATAGCTCTCTGGTTGTTCCAAATGTAGCTTCTATTGCTGGACAAAGATCTACTACTGTTGTAGCAGATGCCTGGATGACATTGTTTAATGACCCAAGTGGTTTCAACAGTAGACTTACAAGAGAGAGAATGGTAATAGTCTTCTCTGAACGTAGTAGCAAAAGTAATCCACCAGCCTCACTACTTAGATCCATCCCATCTTGGTAGATACTTTCCAAAGCCAGTAATAATGTCTGGAATAATTTTAAGACAACAGCCAAGGATCGCTCATGAGAAAGCCAATGGGTTTTCCCAGGCTGGACTAATTTGAACTTCAGTCCCAGTGTATCTTCTACACTTTCCAAGATATTCAGTCTTTTTGGACTCTTGCTGAAAAAAAGAATATAATGAAGACATTAAATTTATAGCTTTTTTAATGTCTTTTGAAGAGTCTACAGCTTGTACTAGCGCTAGTTGGAATAGATGACCTCTGCAGCCTGTATAGGAGAGATTAGGGTTACAATTTTCTGAGCAAAGCTTGTGCTCCATCATGTCTTCCACAGAAGTTTGCAGTTCCATCAAATGCACAAGCAGCCATCTGTTTGGGGTCCAATTGACAAGCATTTAACTCTTCTAAGATGTGGGTTGTCACAGATGCAGCCAATCTGTCTTATATAACTTGAACATCTAGAAATGCATCTACTGGCCTACCACTGACATCAAGATAACTTATACAATGACTTAATATTTGATGCCCATTTGCATTGGTGCATTCATCAGCCATGTATGCAAATTTTTTGAATGTGGTGAGAGAGTTCTTCACTTTTTCAACTGTTGAGTCTTTTACTGTTGCACCACATGCATCTAGCCAGTCAGTTGAGTTTCTTGCAGAAAGGTAGTGAGCATTTGCTGGTCTTGTTCGGAACCAGTGTTCAGCTTCAGGATGAACAAGTGACAATGCACTTAACATTGGCATCCAGTTTGTAGTGTGTGGTATCTCTTGCTTAAATAGAAAGTATGATGCCACGGCCATGTTTGTTTGCATGAACTGTGTTGTGTCTCCAGCATTCTTAACAGCCTCATTAACACTCACCAGTGTTGTCCTTGGTCAGTGGAGACTCAGAGTTCAGAGGTGCTTTCACATGAGTTCATCTCCCAGGTGGCAGGCAAGAAGGTACCTTGTGCATTCCACCAACTGCTCACTGTTCACTCTGGCCACTGTTATTCATTGTGCCACCATTCACTCCATCGCTCTGTTGCCAATGGCCCTGCGCCATCACCGTCTGCTGCCACCTGCCACTGTGACCTCTGCGAGTTGGTCTCTTGAGGTTCCACCCAGCTCTCAGTGATTTCAGCTGAGCTCTCAGTGGGGGAACCTCACTGCTAGTGCAGACTGGGCCATCTCTTCCACAGAAACACTGTCCCCAAAACAGGTCTAAGCACTTAGACCTAATTATCAGTGATTTCAGCTGTAGTGGTCACTTAACCAAATAAAAGACCATCTATGGAGCCTAATCAGCTCTGTTTTTAAAACACTGGAGAGGGACAGGTCAAATAGTACTTGTAACTCAGGCAGACCAAGCAAAACACCTGTCCCCACCCTTTCTCTTGATGCCCTAAATCAGCAGAGGTTAAGTACAGTTCTACTGCTCTTTACTCAGACCATAAGAACAACATCATTTCTTTACCCCCACAGTCAAGTGATTTGTAACTCAACCCCAGCCAAATTCTATCACTTGGGCAACACAACTCTATTTGCTGGATACCTAGGTAGATTAGGTGTGAATGTAAATACAATCTGTTCCTGAAGCCTTTCCACCAGCTGATCACTAGCTCTCAGGTCATTTAGACTTCGCTTACAAATCATAATTTGAAATTATTAAGTTGGCCAACATCACCAAAAGGAATGCACTGACATTGTCATAAAAAAACAACAGCTGTATAAGGAAGCTAGTCTATGTTCATACTTTTCAAATCTATTATACTTTTTCAGATACACGTATTTATCATACACTTTATATGCTTTTAAAGTATGTATTAATGTTTCAATTTCAATTCAAATTTCCAAACACTCACTAAAGTGGCAACTCCTCCCCACTAGTTCACAAAATTGGGGGGGGGGTTGTTGGGGAAATTCAGGGGGGGTAAATACCCCATGGGGGGTATAGGGAAATCTCTGGCTCTATGCCATTTAGGGATTCCCCTAGGCAGGGGAATTCTTCAGACAGCAATTTAAGCCAGTTTTACAATTGGCTCTGTGTTGCTGGAGCAGCGCAAAACTGCCCAAGTAGAGGTCAGAATCTGCCTAATAATGTTCTATAACTGTATGTTATATACACATGTGCGTACACACATTATATGATACTTTAATGTTCAGCAACATTCCAAACCACAAGGAAAGGCAGCTACTAAAATAAAATGGTCAGATTTCACAGACATGCAGATTTTGTAAACAAACTCCATTCTGAAAATTGAATAAGCATCACAGAACTAAGAATTGTCTTTTTAAGTAGTGGGAATGGTAGATCCTCTTGGGGACTTGAAACTTGACCTGAGAGTCCACAAGACTGGTCACACCAGTGTTGTGGCTGATCTCTTGTTCATTTTGTTAGGCAATCTTTGGCTTAATTTTGTAGCTCCTAGAGAAATGGGTAACTCAGGGGATGGATGGAATAACTCAGGGGATTGGTAATGGGATAATACTGACTTAATACTAACTGGCCTACGTGAAATGTGTCCTTCTCAGGCCACTCCCAACAAGAAAGAACTGTATGCACATTATTAAAACACCGTCACCATCATTAACTGGCACTGTTCTGGCAGTGTCAACAGAAGGCCAAATTGGCCATACGGTGACTGAGTAACAGCATGGTCCCTTGTTTGCTTCTGAGGAACAGCTACCAGCTTTCTACAGCTGGTTGGAAAATAAATATTTCCCCGCAAATTTTTTTTCCGACTTTTCGGTGAAAAGTTTATCAAAATATTGCCATTCAGAAAAATCACCATCCTGCCTTATTCTCCTACTCTCCTCAATAATCCAGGCTACCTGATCAAACTGTATCCTCTATGATGCTCTAGTTTCAATTTTCAGGTGTTAAGTTTTTCAACAACAAAAAATTCCAAAGAAAGCGGACACTGTTCACAAAAAAAAAAAATCAGTAATCTAATTTTCCATTCAAGGACAAAAAATTTTCAACCAGCCCTAGTTCTGTCCCTTACTTGACAAAACCAGTCTAACCCATTATTATATATTTTATGTTATGCCACAGATTTATATGGCAGTTGAAAGAAGAAATAAAAATAGAGGACTGCCCCAGAGTTATAAATTTAATACCTCAATTACAGCATCAGAATGACAGTGAAAAGGGATTAAGGCAATTGATGAGCTCTCTCTCTCTCTCACACACCCACACCCACTCTTTTTAAAGCCAATTTCCTAACTTGAAGCATACCTCATTCAACATTTGCCCCAGCTGGCCATTTACTCTCCTGGGAAGGAGAACAGGCTACCACCATGTTATAGCACGTCACTTTCCCCTTGTCCATTCTAGTTTTAATAAATATGGGGAAAATATCAAAAGCAGCACCTTCAGTCTGCTTAATGCTTCGACCAAAGCAAACGCAAGACAGAGAAAACCGGAGGCTAAAATGCAGTTGCTGAAAGTGAACAGGGCAACAGCTTCACAACCATCCACAACATTTCCAGTTGCTTCAGAGAGAAGCCAATATTAGAAAATATACATTTAGGCTCTGTTTCAAAGCTTCCTTTGTTTATTATTTTTGGCAACACTTATATCATTATAAAATAAATGGACACTCATGTATTTTTAGATAACTCCAGGCTTACTTCATCAACAGTTCCAAAAATTAGGAAGCATATGTCTGCAGAATCAAAGGCATAGAATGTATTGTAGCTGGGTGAAGGTTTGGTTTTTTTACTAAATAATAGAAACAGCAGTCCCAGTTTTATATTAAAAAGGATAATGCACTTATTTAAAAAGAACTGCCTTCCACAGAAGCCCAGAAATGCACGAGTTCCCCCTCAGGTCTGCTTTTTACACTCCATACATTAGCTTCCCTGAACTGCTACCCCACTGTAAAAAGAATATTTCAATACATCATTCAAACTGGTTTCTTAAATACATTTCAAAAATTTTCCCACCCTTGGGGCACACAGCAAAGCCATCTGTAGACTTTCCCTCATCTTTCTCTGAAATAGTAAGGGAAAGTCTGAGTTTACATTTCTGTACCTTTTTAAGTTCTTACTTCTATTTTTGAACAAAAGCACCACCCTCAACATCTGAACAGTAAAATTTGTTCTTCCCTTTTCACTTGCCTATGCATTATTTAAGAATGCTGCTCTGAATTCTAGCATTAGGGTTTTCCTTGGAGCAACAATCAACAACAGCTTTTTAGTCTGGTACAGCAGGAAATATAGGATATCCAGGATAGTTTCACACATTTGTTTGCTATGTTCATCCTCAACAATTAAATATGATAATCCAATCTGGTGAAAAATAAACTGAAATCAGATCTGCTGCAAAAATTTTAAATGTAATTTTCAGCCTAGCAATCAATGCTTATTCAGTTTCCATGTCATCTCTGTCTTCTTGCTTTGCAGATGCTCAAGTGATGTTAAATTAAACAATTGCACAAAATTTAAGAACTGCAGGAAAATTACCATCCACACTTAATTCTGGAATACAAAAAAGGTCCTTAGAAAACACCCTTCAATTATTATTTTTCCTAATAGCAAAAAGAAAACAATACAAACACTCTCACAGTAAAAGTAGAATACATTTGAGACATTCTACTTGCATCTTACGTCATTTCAAAATATAAGACTACAATGGTGAAAATGAGGTACCCCTAAAATATATTAAAAAGACTGAGCTGCTAATGAAAAACGTCCAACCTCTAAGTGAGCCGTGTATTGAAACAGACAGCAACACTAAAGTACGTATCATTTACAGACACACACAACATCAAACTATTATCTAGTTAGTAGTATACTTTACTGCTAAATTTGTGTAAACTGAAAACACAGGCTTGTAAACCATAGGCTCAAACCTGTAATTATAAACACAAGGAAAAAAAAATTAAGAAATCTTAAACTTACAATGATGGGGTATCATAAATCCAGCACAGCAAGTAGCCCTAAGGATACATTTTAGATTTTTTATCCATGCTCTTTTCTCTCTGATGTGACTATTCAGGCACATGGTCAAGTTGCAATCAGCTTCTCCCTTAGTGCTGTATGAGAGCTGTGCTGATTTATCTAGTCTTTCTGCAGCAGATTAGCACTAATGTTTCTGCTTCTGCATCCTACCTTTCTTTAGCAGTAGGCGCTGCGTTATCATTGGCAATCCAAATTAAAGAGCCAGTAAATGTAGCCCAGAATTTTTTTTTCCTGTGAAACAACTGTTATGCAGTTAGTCCGACACAAGAATACCACTGTTTAATCTACTGACCCTCCTTTTCAATATCCCTGCTGAGAAGGGTGGGTCCAATAAGACCGCAGTAGTCCAAAGGTCTTTTTATGATTTATTCTATTACAAGGAATATACTCTTGTGCAGATGGCCCCAAACAACGGACAGCTGTAATACAGATATTCTTCAGCCGGAAATATAGGATTTTCACTATTTGTAACACAGTATGTACAAATACAGTGAAATCTAGTTTATTCAAAGAACATGGCCAACATGAAATTTAGACAAACAAGGTTTTTTAAAATACCAAGGATGTTGGGGAGACATGAACTCATGTGAATAAGGAAGATTTCACTATATTACAATATATGTGCTTGTTATAAACTCTTTCCTCTTGCTCCTTTTTTGTTTCTAAAATGATATTTTTAAAACATTTGGCCCCTCATTTTTTCTCATGTTGTCCTTAGATTAGGAATATTTTATACTGTAGAACTGATGAAATCAGCATACTTCGCTATAAAATGTTGTAAGAACAAACTGAATGACCGGTTTTGTCTTTCCAGTAAACAAGTAGTATTTTATCAGTAAAATGCCATTTTTAATTCATGAAGTTTTCAGTTCAAACCACCCTGAGACACAATAGTTTAAATTTTCATAAAGACTTTTAAAAATATTTAGGAAAAAAGTAAATGTCTGAGAACATTTATTCATGGAAATTTTGAACATCCTGACAAGTTTGCTCATATCACTGCTCTTCCTAGATGGTTTCTCCTCTTGAATACAGAAAAAGATTAGTATTCCTCTCTGCCCTTAAGAAACAAACATGGTTCTTGAATATTATTAAATAAGCATCCATTCATGCCACTTAAACACTAGGAATATCTGAGAAGCAGACAAGATTCTTGGAGCCCTGATCTCTGATTATTACCGGTATAAACTTTAAATACAAGTTACACGGAGTATTCTAGGCTCAGCATGAAATCACCAAAAAAAGATTTACTATTCTTTTACTATTTTATAATAAGCCCTAAAACAAAACATAAAAATTGCTATTTTAGTTCACTTATTTAATAATAGCAATTAAAAATGCAGCACCTTTCATCTTCTCAAAGTGCTTTACAGATTTTATATATCCCCAGAATTTCTTCACCACCAATGAAGTGTAGCCAGTACACCAATAAATGCAGCAATGGTTCAAAAGCATGCAGCAACACTAAACAACACTTTAGGACAGGAAATAAAGAAGAATACTATATCCAACTCAAACTGACAGAGGAATTTTAAGCAGGCACAATGCAGTTACTCAAATTAGGATTTGTCCTGGACAGACAGATAAACATTTCTACCCTTGCTGCAAAAAGGTATGGTAGAATTTTTAATGGCCACAGGTAAATAGGCCCTCCCTTCAGCTACAAGAGCACCCAGACTCAATAGGGCACTGATTTAACATTGATTCAAAAGAATCACCAATACCACTCCCTTCAGCACTTAAGATTTCATTGGAAGATCTTCCATACAAGTATTGTGCAATACTAAAAACAGAGTCCAGTTACTATTGCATTGCAGTGGTACATTAAGTTCAAATTATATCCGTAGTTATTCAACTGCACAAATACAGTTCAACACTTGCAGACCCTGTGGGATGAAAGTGTTATACAAATAATACATCTTTACCTATCAGAAGTGTGGTCCTTTAGGGTATCTCTACACTATAGCTGGGAAGAGTGATTTCTAGCTCAGGTAGACATACTAGTGTGTTAAAAAGAACAGAGTAGCTGCAGCTAATCCAAGCCATGGCTCATCCTGCCATGGACACACTGCTATTTTTAGCATGATACTTGAGCAGAGCTAGTCCATGTAACTCTACCCGAGCTAGGAATTATACCTTCCAGCTGAAATGCAGACATAGCCTTAGAAAATTAGATTGACCCAGCTATGTCACTCAGGAATGAGAAAAATCCAATCCCCCTAGCAATGTAGTTAAGCCAGCCTAAGTCCCCATGTAGACAGCACTAGATCCTACTGATCACTTCTTTGGGAAGTAGATTACCTACACCAAGAGTATCAAGACTAGGTATCAGATTGACTCAGTCCAAACATGTATCCCCCTTGTGGCCTTGTGTGCCGCTGCAGTTGCCTGCCTCAGTTTCCCTTCAGGTTCTTTAAAATAATATTCCCCTCTCTTGGGACAGGTCTTCACTACCCGCCAGATCGCCGGGTAATGATCGATCTATCGGGGATCGATTTATTGAGTCTCGTCTAGATGCGATAAATCGATCCCCGAATGCACTCCCCGTCGACTCCGGAACTCCAGCTCGCAAGAGGCGGAAGTGGAGTTGATGGGGGAGTGGCAGTGGTCGACTCACCGCCGTCCTCACAGCCAGGTAAGTCGACCTAAGATACGCCGACTTCAGCTACACTGTTCGCTTAGCTGAAGTAGTGTATCTTAGGTCGACCTCCCCCGTAGCGTAGACCAGGGCTTGGAGTCTAATTTATTCTATATAGTCCAGCTCCCAAAAGAGACATTCTTTCACTCAACCCTAGGTTCAGGATTGCCACAGCTCTCCTTTTGGGACTTTGTTGTGGCAGAGCTCAGAGAGCTCTTCCTGACAGAATGTGGAGACTCCTTTTAAGTCACAACTCACTCCCCATTCATTACCAGACAACTCCCTTGACCCTTCCAAGGTGGTTCTAATTACAGTAGGACCTCAGAATTACCAACGCCTCAGGAATGGAGATTGTTCCTAACTCTGAAATGTTCCTAACTCTGAACATAATGTTATGGTTGTTCTCTCAAAAGTTTACAACTGAACATTGATTTAATACAGCTTTGCAACTTTATATCCAGAAGAAAATGCAGCTTTTAACCATCTTAAGTAAAAATGAAACAAGCACAGAAAGTTTCCTTACTTTGTCAAATCTTTTTTTTTTTTTTTTTTTAAAAACTTTTCCTTTATTTTGAGTAGTTTAAGTTTAACTAGTACTGTACTGTGTTTGCTCCCGCCCCCCCTTTTTTTTTGGGGGGGGGGTCTCTGCTGCTGCCTGTATGCATATTTCCGATTCCAAATGAGGTGTGTGGTTGACTGGTCAGTTCGTAACTCTGGTGTTTGTAACTAAGGTTCTACTGAACCCCCAAACACCTGTCTGAGCCAGCTGGAAGAAGGGGAGTCTTGCTCAGTCCACTCTACAAGGTTCTTGATCCCAGGCCTTTAAAGGAACAATGGCCTGGTCTTCCTACATCATCCCCATCCCAGACATTAACTATTCCTTGAGACCATCTTCCTCTCACACAGTGTACATTTTGGTTATTCTTTCAGCTTTCATTCACCTTCCTCAGACACCTGGAATGGGGTAATGGCCTCTCAAACCACCTCCTCTGGCCTTAAACTCCCAGTATCCCATTACACACTCCAACATACATTGAAGCAAACTGACTACATGTAATAAAATTTGCATCACATTACCACTGCTTTGAGCCATCCGATCTCCAGTTTGCTTAATTCCTACTTATTTATTAAAAATTATCTTTGAAGGCTTTAATCTTTTACTGAAACATTGGTTTGGATAAAGAAATTTTGTTCCACATACGTACAGCAAGGAGCAGAAAGAAAGACCAGTGCATCACCATTTTCCCCAGAAAGAGTCATCTGTCCTTTCTAAGCCCCGGTGATTTGCATAAGTTGTTACACACAAGCTATGCAAATGTATAGTTCAAACATGTATATGGATTATATGTACATCTACAGGAAATTACTCAAAGCAATTCTGAGTGTAAAGTCAAACAAATTATCATCTATAATTGAATACATGCAAGTAAGCTTTAATTAAACGTGACTTCTCTGCTGAAAAGGAAAACATTCAAGTCTCACAACAGAAGAAGTTGGCCAATTGAGAAAACAAGCAAGCTTGGCTGCATGAAAAAATTTTAAAAAAACAACAACTCACATTTCAGTTTTTTTTCCAACTTACTCTTGATTCACAAAATCAAATCCCTAAGACACAACAGTGCTTATAAAAAGGTGACAGGCTTGCTACCAAGATCAAATATTAGATATATACAGACAGGCAGAAAGTTTTGGGGTAAAGGGACCAGTGAAATGATTCCTTGGGACGTCTTCATCATATTCAAAAATGCATGGAATCTTCAGGCCATAATCAGACTCCTACCACAGAAATGGAACCCAGCTGCTTTTGCTGGGCCCATGGCATGGGGGCCAACATTTAAAAATGTCCAAATGATAACTTGCCACATAGGATTGGAGTTTGTGGCCTATTTAAGGGCTATGTGTTTGCATACACTGATTTTTAACACTTATCGCGTTTGCAAAATTAACACATCATCATGACGCCCCTAAGAGGTAGAGAAATATGATAATCCTTGTTGAGGAGAAAGTAATGCGGGAAAGGTTAATTGACTTGACTAAGGTCACATAGGAGACCACATCAGAGCCAGGAATCATATTAGACCAGCTTTCTCCTTGTGGCCAGGGATCACTATGACTGCTCAGCAGAAGAGCCAGCTAAATTGGAAGCAACTGTCTGGGAGCCGAGCGGAAGTTTACAATGATCCTACCACTACCAGGGGCAGCCCAGACAGGACTACCAAAACAGCCATGAATTAGTTTGAGGTCCCCCAGAAAATCAAGGGATTATAACATGGGTTTCACTGGTCCCAAAGGGCAGCCACGGGCCTTGCCTAAACTAGAAGGAATTATAGAATGGCTACACCACCAAATCCTCTTTGTGGAGATGCAGAGTGCTTTTGCTGGTATAGTTTATATACATTTTCTGAACAAAATCAACTATACTGGCAAAAGGACTCTTCCCTCCTCCCCCCCTCCCGGGAATAACTGTATTTACACTAGGGCTTTTGCTGGCATAGCTCTGTCTGGTTTGGTGTGTGATTATGCCAACAAAACTTTTACAAGTAGATCAGGCCTAGGTGACTTTAGGAATACTGTGAATAATCAGTGATGTTTAAGGGAAATCAATTAGTAACAACATTTCAACTCCAGGGATCAGTTTACATTTTCCAGACTTTCTTTGCGAGGAAACTGGCAAGAACATTTTTCTAAATGAAAGATGTTTAGCCTTGAAATGTGAGTTCAGCTTTAAAATCCTCCACTCAGTCAAATGAAACGACCTTGCTCCATGGAAGGTGAGCATGGCCCATCAGCAACCACTCTGATGGACACACTGCTCTGTGAAAAGTGGTCTTTGAGATAATATGTTAAGTCTTTGAAAGTCAGTTACTAAAGGCTGCTTTATCCTTAATGGGCCACCTCTTAACTCTTGTTTAGACAAAGCCTCAGAGAAAGCAACAAGTCCAAATCCCCACTGTGGTTGTAGGGAACTGGGATGAACTGCCCAGGGGCTTATCTACACAATCTGTTAGTGCACAACGCACTCTAGCCCACCTCAGGCTAACTGGCCTTATTGACCCTGCTACCGTGCACTAGAAGTTAGATAGTGCACTTGATGTCCTACTGTGAAAAATGGCATGTCTTGGCCTTCAGGCTAACCCAAGGGCACAGCAAAAGAAAGCAGGGGGAGGGGATAAGGGGAGGGTATCTGTCACTCTGGACAGCATGGAGCTGGAACTCTGACTGGGAGGTGAATGCCAGGAAAAGTTCTTTACATACGTGACCGCATTTTTTTTCCTACATCTTAGAATTCTTGTCTAGTTTATGAGAAGTGTGTGGTGGGGCCCGCTTGCTCCTGCCTCTATTCAAAGTTCACAAATGGCTCAGAGATCTTTTTTGCTGGTAAAATGCCTAGTGCGGTTTATTTATAATATTAGTTTTCCACCACCCTTATACACTCTATAGCCTTACCCCTAGAGTCCAAGGGAGCCCTCCATTCCTGAGAGAAGCAGGGAAGAGCAATGACTCTCTCTTCCTTTCCTCTTCTCTTTTTCTGCATTCTCCCTCTTCTACTTCCCTCCTCTGCCTTTCCTACAATCAGCCTAATGGCTGAATTAGCCTCTTAGATCTCCTCAGCTCATCAGTTAGGCACAGCTCTTAATGAGGTCTGCTCTGGAGTAATTAATTAGAGTTGTAGTGACCAGAGTGCTGACTCAGTTGCTGTTGCCCAGAACTCTGTCACAAAGCATAAAATCTAGATTTTTTTTATTTTACTCCATTTTTTTTTTCAATAAAACTTTTTACTAAGAGATTTAATATTGCGGGGAAGATTCTCACTCAGTCCATCTGAGAGGAAAAAGGCATCCTGCAACTTCTAAGGAGAGATACTAAAGTGGTAAAAGTTTCTGGAACCTAAACCTTCAATCTAATCTCACAATCAATGAGGTCTGGGCTTTATAGTGTTCTCTCCGAGGGAGGTGCATTGCAAAAGGCTAAGGCAGGCTGTAACAAGGGCCCAACTCCACACCCATCCTGGGATATTGCTATATAATAAAATTTAAGGGATGCTATGGCTCCAGACATTTAGATTGAGGCTCCTCCACATTGCCTTGATGTTAATTAATTCATAAACCAGTTAAATAAACCTTACCAGACAAACTTATGGGGGAAGGGGAGATTCTTTTAAAAAAAATCATCACCAGATTAGTGGATTACGAAAATGCATTAGATTAAATATATTTGCATTTCATTAAGGTATCTGATATTTATTGTCACGAAATTTCATCTGAAAAATTAACTGAAAAGGACTTTGAGAGAAGCACTATTGTGGATTAAAAACTGGCTAAAGGAACAAAAACGAAAGGTGATTAAACATGGCAACATATAGATAGGGTATCTAACAGATGTGGCAAATTGCCGGTACGATTATGATGGGTCCTGCACTTCCTCTTCTTGGGGGGCGGTTCAGGGCGCAGTTTCCTGCCCCTGAACTAGAGTATCTATTGTCCCACTAGTAACCCAGAGAAGGGTAGTGGAGAGGGAGGGACCCGGGTCTGCCCTCTACTCCAGATCCCAGCCCAGAGGCCCTAGGGATAGTGGTAAACCACTTGAACTAGTGCTTCCTTCCTCTGGGCTACTTCCCTCTCCTGCTCTTCAGCTTGAGGGGCCTCCTGCTCTCTCTCTCTCTCTGCACAAGCGTCTCTTTACCTAGGGTCTTGGTCTTCTAGCCAGCCACGGCACTTCTCCAAGCTCTCCTCTGTTTCAACTCCTCCAAACTGCCCTCTGCTCCAGCTACTTCCCCTGGCTGATTCCGCAGGTGGATGGGTGAGATTCTGTGGCCTGCGTTGTGCAGGAGGTCGGAATAGATGATCATAATGGTCCCTTCTGATCTTAATATCTATGAATCTATGAAGCTATGATTGAAGCAAGGGGGTTTTATCAGGTGATTAGCTTCAGGTGCTCTAACTGGCTTCAGGTGCTTTTAATTAATCTATAGAAACCTTTCTTCCCTCTACAGGGAATAAGGCTTCTCCTCATCCTGAGACTCACATATCTCTCCTATATCACTCTCCTGCTGCCTTCTGGCCATGCTGTATCACACAAAGTACCACATGAACTGGTTTTAGATCCTGTCCTATTTAATATTTTCATTATTAATTTACCAAGAGAGAGTAAACAGCATGTTTGTTAATGAAATACAGATGATCCTAAATTGGAAGGAGTTCTGAACACCTATCAGGACAGGAAAATAATACAAAGGAACCTAGAGAGGTCAAAAACTTTGGAAGAAAATAACAAAATTGAGGTTCAACTTGGAAAAATACATTTTTCTGGAGAAACAATCTGAAAGAGATACTCAGTGGGAAGGAGAAACCTGGGAAGCAGTAATGTTGAAAAAGAACTAAAGCGCATCAGTCACCACACAAATTTCTACCTTTACTATCAGACACCACACAGTTACCAAGCTATAGCCTTTCTAAATATAAGGGGCAAATGCTATCATCTTAAACACTAGTGAATGGTAACTGTTGGCAAATAATGACTCTTTAATAGTGACCACTGCAGGGGAGATAGTAGACAGCAAATTAGACATGTGTTGCAAATATGGCTGCAAATAGGCCAGTGCAATATTGGGCTGTATACAAAAAGAGTCATCATGTCACAGAATAGGTAAGTAACAAATCACACTCCTTGCGACTCTTATGACCACATCTGGAATGCTGTGCTAATTTCTGGGCACCATACTAACAAAGACAGTGACAAATTGAAGTGAGTTCAGGTTATATTAACAAAAAATATCCATACCTGGAGGAACTAGCTTTTCAGGAAAATTAAAACAGACATCTGTAAAATTTGTTGAGAGATGACAAAATGGAGACAACAGTATACAAATATCTGAAGGCTGTAAATGATGACAGAGGAACCATACGGTGATATAAGTAGGAATTACAGGATGAAATTTTAAAAGAGAAAATGTAGTCTGAATATCAGAATTCATTTCTTAAATAATGTGAGATGCATTTGATTGTGGAATATTCTCCCAAGTGCAGCTCCCATCACTTATGATTTTTAAAATTTAGACTAAACAAAACACTAGAGAGTGAACTATATATGAAACAATCCCCCTCTGGCAGGGAGATGGAAAGCATGATCTAATAGGCCTTTTTCATTTCCATTTCTATCTTCTGTGCTATGATCCTCTTTGTTTTCAATTAATTACAAGTCTGATTTAAAAAAAAAAAAAAAAACATATCCTAGTTCTAAAAGAAGGGATGAAGCCGAATCAAGTCCTGAGGGCTGAGAGGAAAGAAGCATGCCAGTCTTTTTATTTATCCAATTCCAGAATTCTCTCTCAGAATGTTGTTTCCTTTTCCCTCTGTATTTAGCACTGCATATATAAACGGCAAGGTTCATTAAAGGTTCCCTCCTCCCAGCCCCCGACCTTTCTAAACTATCAGGTATTGATTGCTGCTGGAGATAGGACACAGGACTAGATGATGTCTTTGTATGATGTGCTAGCAGGGGTTCTCAAAACTTAATTTCACTGCAATCCCCTTCAGACAACAAAAATTACTACATGACCCCAGGAGGGGGAGATCAAAGCCTGAGCCCACCCAAGCCCCTCCGCCTCTGGGAGGAAGGGGCAAAGTCAAGGCCCAAGGTCTTCAGCCCTAGGCAGGGGACCTGTAACCTGAGCCCCACCACCTGGGGCTGAAGCCCCCGGGTAGGTAGGGCTCAGGTTTTGGCCAGCAAGTCTAACGCCAGCCCTGGCGACCCCATTAAAATGGGGTCACAACCCACTTTGGGGTCCCAACACAGTTTGAGAACCACTGTACTAGAGCAAACACTATAGACCAAATTCTACCTTCAGTTACAATGAAATCCGTGGGATTGCATGGATGTACTGTAAATGAAGAAAGAATGTCACCCTATGATTCTACTGGAAATACAGTTTTTATGATGATGTAATTTGCCAGCTCAGTCCAAAAAACCTTGGAATATATAATCTTGCTGATGCTCCTTAACTTGCCACTCACAGCAACTGACAATATAAGAATTCTATCCCACTTCTCTTGATGAAGTAGTCTGATTAGTGACAAGTGCAAAAGAAGAGCTTTGATGTGGCAGTAAAAATGAACAAGATACAAGTCCACAATCCAGGAGATTCAAGTCCTTGTAACCCAGCAGAATCTTTATAGTTAATCTTTTAGTTTAGATAACCAGCATTTTCTTCTGAAATGTATCAAAAACTTCCATATATTTCTATTTATTTTCTTCATGCTGGGCAGTCCTGATTTTGGGGAGTGTGACATGCTTAGAGTTTCCTATTACAGCAAATCATACTTATACAAAGAAAGCCATTAAAATGTGTTCACTTAAAAAGGAATATATTGAATATAAAGACAGTATTAATTATTCTTTAACAGTTTTCAAAACAGGGTCGCTTTTTCTTTCATTAATAAAAGCTTCTTTGGATTTTAGACTGTACAATTTATACTGCATTTCTGCAATGTGGCAATAACTTTGTGGCCTCACATATCCTTTTCGTAAATGAAATCTTGGACAATTTAAATAAAAATGCCTGAACTTTGCAAGATTCTGTTAATTTTAGCTAAATTTTGACATTTATCTGCCAGTTATAGAGGTAGTTTAAAAAAACAAACAAAGAAGCACTATGTAATCATTCCATCTATAAGAATTTATAAAAACATAGTATAGATAATACTAAAATGGTTAAATAAAAACCATAAAAACAATAAAAACATTATGATATGGGATCCATTTTTCAAAGAGTTGTAATCAATCCTTCACAATTGAAATTCATAACTAGAACCCTGCAAACACTATGGGACAAATTCTGCCTTGGATACATGAGCAGCAACCATTGGGCTAAAGCCACTACTGACGTAAGCAAACATCTTTCCATTTGATCTATTGACTTCAACTAGAAGCTGTTCATTCGTATCTGAGAGCAGAATTTGACCTTTAAAAAGTTCAGGGTTGGTATAAAAGCCCCATGCTACGTAATGATGCTTTCTGGCCCTCCACTTCTCAATTCAGACCTAGCTCTAGTCATTACAAAGGTCCATGGAAATCAACCTAATCCCCACAGTAAGACTACAATTTTCCAAGTAAACCATAGGTAAAGACCTCTTTTACTTCTTATGGGTGTGTGTGTGCGTGTGTGTGTATATATATAAACTATAGCAGATTTCCTAGACAAAGCAAGGGAATTTTCTGACTTCTGCAGCAAAAGTGAAATGCCAAGAAGTGAGATAATATCAAAATTAGAACAACAACATGTAACAAGCTATTTACACCATCTTAGAATCTGGCTTATATAGATATTGATCTTTCTTAAAAGGCTCCATTGACCTCTAAACATGTGTTTCCCTTGCATAAAGAACTAGTCATAACTAACACTTTAAGGGCCAAACTGAGTCCCTGTGTAACTGAGACAGACTTTATGCCAAGTATAAATTTGGCCCTTAAAATGTTAATGGAACTTTATGCATGCCATGAACACTGAAAGAAAGTATACAGCAACACAGGTGTAAGTAATACTTTATGAATATATGCAATCACTGCTCCAGAGACAGTTTCAGAATTATCTTCTTGTTTGGGCTGAAACAGGAACAGAATAGTGCAGGGCATACAGTCTGCCTTACAGTGCCAGCATGCCTTGTTACACAAGGACTCTTGAACCTTTTTCTGAAGCATTTGGTACTGGACAGAGTCGGAGACAGAATACGCACATATGTCCCGCTGGATGGATCCTGTATAGCAATTATCTTCCTATTAAGAAGAGATTTCCTTTTAACTTTGATACAATTTCATTTCTAAGTGTCAGATTATACTGGTGCATATGGAATTTGTATATTTTGTAAAGCTTTAAATTGACTTACTTGAGCATATCTACTGCTTTTAATTTATATATAGATATACATATGCCTATACCTGTCTGCTTTACATGGAGCCCCTGAACAACTGGCCCTCAAATCTACTGTACAACCCAACCCTCTCATTTCTTGTCATCTAGGTAAAGGTGTGGAAATAATAAAGAAATGGCAAAAGGTGTAGAGAACATAAACCTGGTGTCAATAGATTATGAGATGGCCAAACTGCAGGTCCTAAAAGGAAGCAAGAAGTAGTAATCTGAGATGAAATCCTGGCCCAACTGAAGTCAATGGAGTAACTCCGATGGACTTCAATAAGGTCAGGATTTCATCCATGGTAGCGGGGAGAAACCAGCCTAAAGGAAAGGGCAAAGAGTCCCCTGCTTATATCCTAGAAGGGGAGAACTTCTATTTTAAAACTTGGAATATATTCTGGGGAAAGGAAAGGCTTTTAACTGAACTGTTATACCCTAGGCAGGCCAAGAATGTTTTAAAAAAAAATTAGACCATTTCTTATACTACACACCTAGATTACATTTAAATAGTTGGATTTGTTTAGATGCAGGTTACTGAAGCCTCTGGGAAGGGGAAACCAACAATAAGAAGGTTTTGTAAGGCATGCCGTATGTGTTATTTACAAAAATATTTCAAAAAACTAAGCTACACTTATCAGAAAAGTGAACAATACACAATCTGATGCACTATGACTGCTTTTCCGTTTGTTTGCTTTCTTCTTCTGCATTAATCTGCAAAAAGAGCTCCCACTGTTTATTATCAAGGACATGTACATGAATTTTTTTAAATTGCCAGCATCTGAAACGGATGGATTAAAAATGTAAAAGTGAAAACATATATTGATATAATAAATGATATATTATTTTTCTTGTCCATTATAAGCATAAGCACCAAGCACACAGAGGTAGTATGCTGTTTAAAACAATGCCTTTAAAGGGACACACTGAAATACCAAGAACTGTAGAATTATATAAAACAGAAGTTTCAGAGTAGCAGCCTTGTTAGTCTGTATTCGCAAAAAGAAAAAGAAGTACTTGTGGCACCTTAGAGACTAACAAATTTATTAGAGCATAAGCTTTCGTGAGCTACAGCTCACTTCATCGGATGCATTTGGTGGAAAAAACAGAGGAGAGATTTATATACACACACACACACAGAGAACATGAAACAATGGGTTTATCATACACACTGTAAGGAGAGTGATCACTTAAGATAAGCCATCACCAACAGCAGGGGGGGGAAAGGAGGAAAACCTTCCATGGTGACAAGCAGGTAGGCTAATTCCAGCAGTTAACAAGAATATCAGAGGAACAGTGGGGGGTGGGGTGGGGGAGAGAAATACCATGGGGAAATAGTTTTACTTTGTGTAATGACTCATCCATTCCCAGTCTCTATTCAAGCCTAAGTTAATTGTATCCAGTTTGCAAATTAATTCCAATTCAGCAGTCTCTCGTTGGAGTCTGTTTTTGAAGCTTTTTTGTTGAAGGATAGCCACTCTTAGGTCTGTGATCGAGTGACCAGAGAGATTGAAGTGTTCTCCAACTGGTTTTTGAATGTTATAATTCTTGACGTCTGATTTGTGTCCATTCATTCTTTTACGTAGAGACTGTCCAGTTTGGCCAATGTACATGGCAGAGGGGTATTGCTGGCACATGATGGCATATATCACATTGGTAGATGCGCAGGCGAACGAGCCTCTGATAGTGTGGCTGATGTGATTAGGCCCTATGATGGTATCCCCTGAATAGATATGTGGACAGAGTTGGCAACGGGCTTTGTTGCAAGGATAGGTTCCTGGATTAGTGGTTCTGTTGTGTGGTGTGTGGTTGCTGGTGAGTATTTGCTTCAGATTGGGGGGCTGTCTGTAAGCAAGGACTGGCCTGTCTCCCAAGATCTGTGAGAGCGATGGGTCGTCCTTCAGGATAGGTTGTAGATCCTTGATGATGCGTTGGAGAGGTTTTAGTTGGGGGCTGAAGGTGATGGCTCGTGGCGTTCTGTTGTTTTCTTTGTTGGGCCTGTCCTGTAGTAGGTGACTTCTGGGTACTCTTCTGGCTCTGTCAATCTGTTTCTTCACTTCAGCAGGTGGGTATTGTAGTTGTAGGAATGCATGATAGAGATCTTGTAGGTGTTTGTCTCTGTCTGAGGGGTTGGAGCAAATGCGGTTATATCGTAGCGCTTGGCTGTAGACAATAGATCGAGTGGTATGATCTGGATGAAAGCTAGAGGCATGTAGGTAGGAATAGCGGTCAGTAGGTTTCCGATATAGGGTGGTGTTTATGTGACCATCGCTTATTAGCACCGTAGTGTCCAGGAAGTGGATCTCTTGTGTGGACTGGTCCAGGCTGAGGTTGATGGTGGGATGGAAATTGTTGAAATCATGGTGGAATTCCTCAAGAGCTTCTTTTCCATGGGTCCAGATGATGAAGATGTCATCAATGTAGCGCAAGTAGAGTAGGGGCATTAGGGGACGAGAGCTGAGGAAGCCTTGTTCTAAGTCAGCCATAAAAATGTTGGCATACTGTGGGGCCATGCGGGTACCCATCGCAGTGCCGCTGATTTGAAGGTATATATTGTCACCCCATGTGAAATAGTTATGGGTCAGGACAAAGTCACAAAGTTCAGCCACCAGGTTAGAAATATCATATTTTTATATTGGAATGTTGGAAATATTCCTTGAGTCTGAGACGTCGAAAATAGGATTCTAGGTCACCACAGAACTGTATCATGTTCGTGGGGGTGGAGGGGCATCCTCTACAGCAAACAGGGAAAGATTAAGAATGAGCTCTCAAAACTGGATACTCTCATAAAGAACCAACCTTCCACACAAACTTCCTCGTGGCTGGACTTTACAAAAACTAGGCAAGCCATTTACACCACACACTTTGCTTCTCTACAAAAGAAAAAGGACACTAAGCTATCTAAACTACTATATGCCACAAGGGGCCACAATAATGGTTCCCGTAACCCACCCAGCAATATTGTTAATCTATCCAACTATACTCTTAGCCCAGCAGAAGAATCTGTCCTATCTCGGGGCCTCTCCTTTTGCCCCTCCACCCCCACGAACATGATACAGTTCTGTGGTGACCTAGAATCCTATTTTCGACGTCTCAGACTCAAGGAATATTTCCAACACACCTCTGACCAACATATTAACCCACAGAGACCTTCCTGCCAACACTACAAAAAGAAGGATTCTGGGTGGACTCCTCCTGAAGGTCGAAACAGCAGCCTGGATTTCTACATAGAGTGCTTCCGCTGACGTGCACGAGCTGAAATTGTGGAAAAGCAGCATCGCTTACCCCATAACCTCAGCCATGCAGAACACAATGCCATCCACAGCTTCAGAAACAACTCTGACATCATAATCAAAAAGGCTGACAAAGGTGGTGCTGTCGTCACCATGAATAGGTCGGAGTATGAAGAAGAGGCTACTAGGCAGCTCTCCAACACCACTTTCTACAAGCCATTACCCTCTGATCCCACTGAGAGTTACCAAAAGAAACTACTGCATTTGCTCAAGAAACTCCCTGAAAAAGCACAAGAACAAATCCGCACAGACACACCCCTGGAGCCCCGACCTGGGATATTCTATCTGCTACCCAAGATCCATAAACCTGGAAATCCTGGACGCCCCATCATCTCAGGCATTGGCACCCTGACAGCAGGATCGTCTGGCTATGTAGACTCCCTCCTCAGGCCCTTCGTTACCAGCACTCCCAGCTATCTTCGAGACACCACTGACTTCCTGAGGGAACTACAGTCCATTGGTGATCTTCCTAAAAACACCATCCTAGCCACTATGGATGTAGAAGCCCTCTACACCAACATTCCACACAAAGATGGACTACAAGCTGTCAGGAACAGTATCCCCGATACTGTCACGGCTAACCTGGTGGCTGAACTTTGTGACTTTGTCCTCACCCATAACTATTTCACATTGGGTGACAATATATACCTTCAAATCAGCGGCACTGCGATGGGTACCCGCATGGCCCCACAGTATGCCAACATTTTTATGGCTGACTTAGAACAACGCTTCCTCAGCTCTCGTCCCCTAATGCCCCTACTCTACCTGCGCTACATTGATGACATCTTCATCATCTGGACCCATGGAAAAGAAGCTCTTGAGGAATTCCACCATGATTTCAACAATTTCCATCCCACCATCAACCTCAGCCTGGACCAGTCCACACAAGAGATCCACTTCCTGGACACTACGGTGCTAATAAGCGATGGTCACATAAACACCACCCTATATCGGAAACCTACTGACCGCTATTCCTACCTACATGCCTCTAGCTTTCATCCAGATCATACCACTCGATCCATTGTCTACAGCCAAGCGCTACAATATAACCGCATTTGCTCCAACCCCTCAGACAGAGACAAACACCTACAAGATCTCTATCATGCATTCCTACAACTACAATACCCACCTGCTGAAGTGAAGAAACAGATTGACAGAGCCAGAAGAGTACCCAGAAGTCACCTACTACAGGACAGGCCCAACAAAGAAAATAACAGAACGCCACGAGCCATCACCTTCAGCCCCCAACTAAAACCTCTCCAACGCATCATCAAGGATCTACAACCTATCCTGAAGGACGACCCATCACTCTCACAGATCTTGGGAGACAGGCCAGTCCTTGCTTACAGACAGCCCCCCAATCTGAAGCAAATACTCACCAGCAACCACACACCACACAACAGAACCACTAACCCAGGAACCTATCCTTGCAACAAAGCCCGTTGCCAACTCTGTCCACATATCTATTCGGGGGATACCATCATAGGGCCTAATCACATCAGCCACACTATCAGAGGCTCGTTCACCTGCGCATCTACCAATGTGATATATTCCATCATGTGCCAGCAATGCCTCTCTGCCATGTACATTGGCCAAACTGGACAGTCTCTACGTAAAAGAATGAATGGACACAAATCAGACGTCAAGAATTATAACATTCAAAAACCAGTTGGAGAACACTTCAATCTCTCTGGTCACTCGATCACAGACCTAAGAGTGGCTATCCTTCAAAAAAAAGCTGCAAAAACAGACTCCAACGAGAGACTGCTGAATTGGAATTAATTTGCAAACTGGATACAATTAACTTAGGCTTGAATAGAGACTGGGAATGGATGAGTCATTACACAAAGTAAAACTATTTCCCCATGGTATTTCTCCCCCCCACCCCACCCCCCACTGTTCCTCTGATATTCTTGTTAACTGCTGGAATTAGCCTACCTGCTTGTCACCATGGAAGGTTTTCCTCCTTTCCCCCCCCTGCTGTTGGTGATGGCTTATCTTAAGTGATCACTCTCCTTACAGTGTGTATGATAAACCCATTGTTTCATGTTCTCTGTGTGTGTGTATATAAATCTCTCCTCTGTTTTTTCCACCAAATGCATCCGATGAAGTGAGCTGTAGCTCACGAAAGCTTATGCTCTAATAAATTTGTTAGTCTCTAAGGTGCCACAAGTACTCCTTTTCTTTTTGCGAATACAGACTAACACGGCTGCTACTCTGAAACCTGTCATTATTAAAAGGAAACCTCTAACTAAGCAATTAATGTATTTAGAACCTGAAGGAATTGAACTGTCTCTGGGGTGAATAACAGATTAATTTTTTGTGCCAGATGAAAAAGATTTATTTGAAAAGAAACCAAAAACTGAGATGGCAACGTTGACTGAGAGATTAGGAAGTGTCAATGCCCAAAATAACCTCATCCCCATAACCATGAGGTTGAGCAGAAGAATGGATAAACTGTGTCAAATCAAAAGGTCCAGAACTATAAGCACAGCTTTCGCAGTTGATTACTTTGGTATCCGTTCTAAGGCGATGAAAGCCCTTGCCAACTACAAATCCAGTCGGAACCAGAGCTCCAGTCAATTTAACACAAATTCTGGACAAGATGAATTAAATTTTAATGCAGCGATTTTCTTGTTAACACATGGTACTGTATTGTTTGTCACTGAAGCAAACATTTGACAAGAAAAGTGTACATTTGGCAAGACAGACAGACTGTTTTGAGAATCTTGAAAGTCTCTTTTGAGTCTTGCAAATATTTCTTTCGTTCATTATTTTCTATCAACTGAAGTCCACAACTATGCGTCTCAAAATAGGAGTTGTGTTTTTCAGACTATGTTAAATGGAGGAACAACATACAATGATAGAGATGCCATGTTAAAAATACAAGCTGCTCAGGGTCAAAAGTGCTTTTAGTATTAATTAAAAATAAAACAAGTTCATTGGGTAAAATGCAAATACAAATACAAATTCCAGGAGAAATAGCAGCCTCAAAACATCTGCAGAGACCACTCTTTTAATTGCTTAAGGAGATTCCCAAAACTGTGTCACCTTAAATCAAAAATAACTAAAGTGAAATGGAAACTGCTTTGAAATGGGAATAGATCAAAAGTGCCTAAGTAACTGTTAGTGTGCAGCAGCAGGGCCCACACAGACAGTGCATGGCAGGCTAGAGTGGGGAAAATTTACACCCCCATTTGCCATAAACTAAAATGTTTGTGTAGACTAGTGGATTTAATGCCACTTGTCCCCTTTGGCCTTTTTCATAAATTGCATCTGTATGGCAATACAGGATATCATACAGAAGGACATAGCACATCAATTGAAACAGAGTAGATCACCACTGATTATGAGCTTACTGAACATAATCCCAATAACTGAAAACTAAAACATCATTTGTAAGCATTTACAAAATCAGTTCAGCATGCTCACCAGCACTATCAGCCCCAACAGAAAAATTCCTCTGGATGACTGCCATGAAAATTCTGAACAGTTGGTGATTTCTCTTCTAAGACACGTAATTACCAGTAAAGTCCTCACAGAAGAAAATAGATTTGTCATAAAGAGTATTATATAATATACAGCATTTTTGTTAATAGAAGTGATGAATACATCCAAATGAAAACTACCAAAGTAGGCAGAATATAATTTGCCCACTCTTTCAAAAGTGCCATGTGATCTTTCATAACCACAGTGGCCAATGCTTCAGCTTTATATCTTTATAGATCTGAAAGAGCACTATATAAGGCATCTCTGGTTTCCTACAGTCTCAGAGGGATAATATTCAGATACTCCAAACCACTTCTGGATAGAACCTTAGGTTTTCCCTGGAGGTCTCCCACTCAAGAACTGACCAGATCTGACCTTACTTTGTTAATGAAATCTAATGAGATGACAGATGGATGAGTGGAAATAAAAATTTATCTGTTAACATTTAATTCAAGCCATAAATAGAGGTAAAGAGTATTGAACCACCTTTCAGGTGAAACAGCCATAAGTGTATACATAGTTTTGTTTGCATTCAGAGAACTATCACATGTCCTGTCACATGTACTATGTCTGATATCTGTAACGTACTGTCTCCTCAGACATAAAGAAAACATCCCAACCTCAAATGGATGCCTGTTTTTTTTCCTGCCATTATCAAGGATTTTATCAAAGAAAGGTTCCATCTTATGTCTACTCCAGGCTTGTCTTCACTGGCAATTTACAGCGCTACAAGTCTCTCGCTCTGGGATGTGAAAAAACATCCCCCTGAGCACAGCAAGTTTCAGCACTGTAAAGTGCCAGCGTAGACAGTGCACCAGAGCCAGGAGCCGCATTCCCAGCACTGGTAGCTATGCGCCTCGTGGAGGTGGGTTTTTTAGAGCGCTGGAAGACCACACAAGCCATATTCAAGCGCTGACACGGCAGTGCTTTAGCGTTGCCAGTGGAGACTAGCCCAAAGTCCCTTAACTTATCCCACAAGCAGCTGAGGAGGGCTTGGGAACAAATACTGCTAGGGAGACTTTTGCTTAAGCAAAGCCCCCTACTGAGTACACTCTTATGATCCATTATGGCCTGCCACAGAGCCACAAAAGCTGGGCAAGTATTTAGCATTCCACCGTCCACCAGCACAGCTCCATTACTGCTGTGTTCTTACACAACTGCAGCTTCTTCTGGTGTAAGCTTCAATTCACCTACTGGGCTAAAATTTCATTCCATATTAATTTACATCTGCACTACCAGACAGAGCATCATTTATTAAAATTAAGAACTTTTCTTTGAAAATAAACATTTAAACTAAAGAACAAACAGTAAAAGCATATTGCAAAATCATCAAATCCAGAGTAATAGCAACACTTTGGGCCAGTTCTACTCTCAGTCATACCTGTGTAAATCCAATATTATTTCACCATCTTCACAGAAGTAACTCTGAATTTATACCAGTGTAACTGAGCGCAAAATCTGACACTAATTTGAGTGTAATAAATATTTTGGAAGTTCTCCTTTTTCATGTTGGTAAAACACGTAAAAAGAGTAATATGCAAGATACGAAGGTGAGATGTTGGCTGCTTAAGAAGCTTTTCCCCACTTTCTGCCAAATCTGTGTTTACTGTCATATTAGTAATTAGCGTGTGCTCTGACTTTTTTAATGTGTTACTCCAGCAACAATCTTCTGTCTGCCAATCACCACTACATTTCTTAGCATCTCTCACATTAGCTCTGTTCCTTTGCACAAGCATCTGATGGTCAAGTGTGTATTTCCAAACTACACAAGACGCTAGATTTTATAAGCTTGTATTTCTCCATATTTTTATTTTCCTGTAATGTGTGCTGTCTACCTCATTACATGGACTGATTCTTCTTCAGTCGGATGAAACAAGTATTTGACAGGTTGCCCGATGCTATGCTCAGAAGGCAATCTACTATAACCTGATCCTCTTTCCATTTCTTAAATAAACTCATCTGAGAGAAAAACTATCCAGGTAAAGTTTCAGCAGCAAATCAAGAGGATGCAATTAAGTGGTTACACATAACTGACTATTCCATGCACACATTTTTTATACTTCTGTGGGTCTCAACACTTCACTATTTTAAATCACGTGATCATCCCATAAAGCTAAATATTTTTCACTTTATTAATTATATGGTTTTATATCTGTACTGTATATACCTAGTGGAAATCAATACATTATAGCAATGATTTATGCAATTGATTATCGAGCAATAAACTGTCAAAATAGTATACCATAAATCAACCAAATCATTTAGGCATCTGGACTTGAATCTGATTTTTCTCTTGCATTTTTATTTCAATATTTCATTTCTTACATCTAGTTTACTCTCCCTCTCAAACTAACTGTGAACATATCAGCTATGCAATACTCAACAGTGAAAAGGTGAATTAGAAAGTGCTGATACTGACTCGAGATTCCCAGTATTCCTTACACAAGAAACCGTTTTCTGAGAAAGGTTCTACTACAGAGAAAACAAAAGGTTCTTTTGTACCAATATTTAATGTATGTTCTCCACTTACCAAGAGGAAAGGGAAATCCTACCTCTCAGAAATAGTCTACTGTATTTAATTCCAAAACACTTAAATGCAATTTAATAATGACACAGTACTGTTTAGAGAAATAACTCATTTGCTGTGTTTAAGAATAATGATCAAATGGAAAATATAATTGAGTGAAAATCTTTACAAATCCAGCCTGTTAAGATCACACAGAATTCTCACTCACATAAAAGTGGTGCCTACATCCTAAGATGAAGACTGCATTAGAAAGGTCAGACAGACATTATGTACGTGTGCACTCAGAGCAAAGTAATTGCCGTTAATCTGATTTGAGAACCTAATCAACCCTTTCAAAAAGTTCACATCTAATACTATGCAACATTCAAGTCACTACACAGTTCAATATTTGTATTTCTTAAACAAATTTCCACTGCATCTACATGTAAATTCCTGTGTTTTCACAGAGGATCCATTTTTGACCAGCTCATTAAATGGTAACATTAGCACTTTCCAACAGAAAGCATTTTTTTCAGAAGTTCTGATTTTAATGCAGTGAGACACACTGAAGTCCATTAGAATACCATTGGAAGGGCATCAGCAGGGCACAAGTTACACTATTATTTATCAGGCTGCAATGTGTGTAATGCTGCTGAATGCGAATAAAAAGAATAAAAGTATTCATTCTGACCTTGTAGAGGCCAGCTCTCTTTCTCTCTCCAACCTTACTGCACACCAAGTAAAGATCAGCTCTTCATTTAATCATGATCAAATATCTCTTGGGGAATGTATGTTATTCCACAGAAGAGGAAACTAGCTGTTTGTACATTATCCAAGAAGCTTGAGCAATTCACAGTAGTTGGAAAGACTTCTAAAAATAAGTCATCTCCCAGCAGATGCACTTCCTTCCTGTTTTAGTTTGAGTCAGTTTGTAACTGCATGAAAGGACAAAGCTTGAAGATAGAGTAGTGAGAACTCCTATAACAGATACACCATACAAATAAATGTAGTTCTTTCCTTGTCTGTCTAAAAGAATCAGAACATTGGAGGTGGAGTGAACCACAGACCCAACAGGATATGCGTGACCAGTGTATAGTCTCTGCTTTTATGTTTATTTTTGAATATGGTTTTCTTAGTCCTTTGCAGTATTCAGGGCTAGGAAGTAGCTCTGTACTAACCTGATAATGCCGAAGGGGGAAAGTAAGTTCTTTTGGGGATAGGGAATGTCTCTTAGTATACGTTCATAAAACACCATGTAAGTGCATACTGCTAACAGAGCTACTAATAAGTTCTTACACAAAGAATATTTTTTGACTGTGTTAACCCTCCTTGAAGAGTAAGGCCAGAGATAAGCCAGTGCACAAAAGCATGACACTGGAGATTCTGGACTCCTCCTAGAGCTTCTTTGTCAAACAATAATATTCAGCTCACGGTAAGAACTTAGCCAGAGATTTCGTCTTCTCCAATGTGCTGCACCAGCTGTTGGTGTAAAACTAGATGTCTCTGAGGATGAGCATACTCTGAGGCTGAGCAGATGTTCATGAACAGGGTGCTGCTTAAACAGACGTAGTCATTAGAGAAAAGACTAGACCATTTTCCCTGGTAATTGCTATTATCAGGGCAATATCATCTGTTTTGACTGGCTTATTCCCTGATTATTAAAAATAGAGGTCATAGAAGATCTTGTCTGTATTTAAAGGGCAAAAAGAATATCCTATTGTTTTCAAATATTCTTTCCCAAGGAACACAAGCTGCCTTCTCTCCTACACATCTGGTAGAACTACTGTATTTCCACATATACAAAGTCTATAAAAATCAGGGAGGAAAAAAGACCCTCAAAAATCTATATAGAAGTAAATCTATTACTTTTCAGGTAGAGGGTCAAGTATTCTCAATGAAGTCCTACAGTATTTAAAATAAGAGTCACGGGTTCTGTATTAAGCCACATACACATTTACTATGTTATCACGCTGTGTGTGTCCTGGGATATGAAGCAATATAGAAGTTCAATAGTATTGTTTCTTACAGTGTTGTAACTTTATACAGGCATATTTATAATTTGATTTAAACAAATATACAGAGAAAATTGTATGAAAATAGTTCTGATTCAAAATTGGCACCAAGGTGTGATTTTATAAAGATAGCCTTACTTTAAAATTCTTCCTAAATTTGTTAAGGAAATTAAACAGCGTCTCCCATCCCACCCCTGCAATTCAGCTTTAATTATCTAGAGGGCTGAAAATGGTATGCAGTGGATTTCAATATTAATTTCCTGAAGATGTTTGCTGTAATTATGCTGACATTGTAGCCTTCTTCTGTCTTTCCCAGGACACCACTGAAAACTAATCTGTGGCCCATTCTTAGTTATATAGAGCATTTTAATAAATGCAAATATAGAAGTTATGGAACAGCATGATCTTTGTTCACTGTGTCAGAACACATTTGCCAAAATCTGCTTTGGATAAACAAAGGTGACCTGATCTTAGAACAAGCCCTGAACACCACAAATCCCACAACTCATCAAAAAGTTACTGTAAAGGGAAAGATGTGCACTTATGGTACAAAGAAAATATTATAATAAATAATAAAGAAGTCACATATTTTGAATATATTCCTTCTTTGTAAAAGAAGAGTTTTATTTTTTTAGCTGCAACATATGTCGTAGCTTTGGAATTAATGTACTGCATACAGACAAAAGCAGCCTTGCAAAAACCCCTTTTTAAGTCCTGCCAATACATCCTAAACTACCAACTAGTGCTAACTTCTTCAGCATTCTTGTTGGATGTTCAGGAATATTGCCCGCAAGAGAGACTTCACAAAAATTCAGAAAGAATTTGATTGCAAAGTATGCAGAAAGTACATGCCAGTCAACCTCTAGTCTACGAGTGACATCTGCAGCATGTCCAATATTCTTTGTATAAAATTTTAACAGGTCAGAAATACACTGAAAAGTGTCTGCTAAAAGCTCCCAAGACAGCTCTCTCTTGATGGCGGCTACCATTTTTGTATTGGGTTGTTATAAATTTAAACATTATAAAAAATAAAAGTTGCTCTGCAAAAATAAACAGCATTGTATCAACCATTGAAGTAAGAGTAGTCAAAGGAAAAACATTTTAAAAGTGCTATGTAATTCTTGTTTGAACATCTTTAAGGTGTTTCTGACAGAGGAAAATATATTTAAAAGCATGCAACATTCAAAATCGAAAAAAGGACCCATATGCTAAACGATTTTTTTCCCCCATTTATCAGAGTTGAAATCCAATGACTTTGTTTTTAGAAAGGAAAATCCTTGGATATCACAGATGACACCTCTTGTCCTACATCTAGGTCAGTGATCAGCAACCTTTGGCACACAGCCCATCAGGAAAATCTGCTGGCGGGCCGGGACGGTTTGTTTACCTGCAGCGTCCGCAGGTTCGGCTGATTGCAGCTCCCTCTGGCCACGGTTTGCCACTCCAGGCCAATGGGGGCTGCAGGAAGCAGCGTGGGCCGAAGGATGTGCTGGCCGCCACCACTACCATCCCAGGCCAACAGCGGCCAAGGACTGCCGATCCCTGGTCTAGGTAAAGGTGAACTAAATGGATTTTAACTGACAAAACCTGAGCTCAGGTTTGTTCTCTTCCATCACTATCATTCAAGACTCCATCTGCATTACAAGTTTTGCCATCTGTAAACGCAACACTAAACCAAGTTACAAGACAGTCAAGTGCCATAGTTAAGCATGGCACTTAAACACTGTAAAATCTGTAGTGGAGATGGAGCCTAGAGCATTGCAGGAACAGCATTCTTCACATATTTGCTCGAGCGTTTTCCTACAGTTCTATTTGAGCTATAGACATTGGGCCAAATTCTGCTCTAAGTTACAGAAGCACAACCAATGAAGCAAAGTCTGCCACTGTTAGTGTATTCAGTGACAGGCATGTTTCAACACTACTTTGGAATTCTGATGTTCCAGGCATGTTTTATATAGCATGGGTGGGGCAACTACATTTACAGGTGACTGACTCTAGTGATGTTTCTCTGACCAACGTTGCCAGGAAGTTTTTCTGAAAGTTTTATTACAATACTTGCTAGAGGATAGCACTGTTTGGTTAATACAGGTCACAGAAAGCGGAAAAAGCCCAACCTTGCCCACACTGGCCAAGGAAACTAAGCTAGAATGCTACAAGCAGTAATCATTGTTTAAACATAATATTTGCAGAACCTCAACTTCAGGTCACAATCTGCTACATGTGGACCCCTAAACTTGTACAGGTTCCAATTAAATCAATAGGTCTGTATGGACCCAGCAGTTCATTTATATGGATTAGATTGCATAGTGTGGACTAGACCTAAATGGTGCCTTCTAATTGCCAATAATATTTTTCAAATCTTGCAAAAATTCAGATATGAATTACGAAATGTGCCAACTAAACATACAAGCACACTAATGACACGTGCTCGGCAAGGACACCCAACTAGATAACAGTAGCAAGCAGATTCAAGAACCATACATTCACTAAAGAGGAAAGTATTGGGGGGCTTTGCAAGTATTCACTATGCCAAATAACACATTAATTTTTAAGTGCTCTTCAGTCAGTTACCAATTTTAAAACTCTTCTATTTAGTGGTGATAACAAGGAGGGATGAGGAACAATATTCAAGTGCAATTTGATCAGGGTCCACTATGTGATTCGACTAGCTGGTGTCAAACGTAAATATAAGTCTGACAAACCAGCAAACGGAGAGCACAAACGAATATGTTAATCTGAGTTAGTTTCACTTTACGACATAAGTTAAGGGGAGAAGTATACAGCAGTTAAAGTAAATTTTAAAACAAATATCAGAAAGTTATTTATTGTTTGAGATTAATGCATTTGTGGAGTAACTTATTAAGCAAAGTTGTCAAGACAAAAAAACAGGATGGTATTTGAAGATATATTAATAAGGATATATAATCTTGCAGAAGATGAAGTACCAAAAAGGGACAAGTGGATTTCACTCATTCTCCAAATTTTTTTTTAAAAAGGTATATTCCTCTGCTAAAACTGAACACATTAAGACACAATCATAATGTTATTATATACATACATTTCACTTTTATCTAAACTATATTAATTGTCCAGTAAATCTTTTGGCTTTACCTCCCAAAGTGCTTTGAAATCCTTCTGCTCAATTCTAAGGAGCTCACTGTATTCCCTGGTAACAATAGTAGCATGGCGAGGGGTGTTATCCAGAATTGACTCTCCAAAAGCTGTTCCTATTCCCAGGGTACATATTGTTACAGCATCCTTTGAATCAAAAATAAAAAAGGACATGTATTAAATTCCTGGCTTTTGAAGGAGTCTGTAGTTTCATATCACTTATCAGCTGATTATTCTACACAGCATAGCCATAGATTCTTAATTTTCTAGGATAAGCATTTTAACATTTGGATGGGAGGATATGGCTGGTTTGGTCCAGTGGCGCAGAAAGCCTTGATTTCAGAATGCGCTTAGGACTTCTCACCTGCTCACTAGCTGGTTCAGATCTGCCTTGCTGTAAAGTACACAGAACAGGAATCACCACCACCTTTGGAAGAAAACGTCATGATCTCTGGTCATGTATCCCTTTACACAGATGTGATAATGAGTGTGACGTTAACCATATTTCTATGAAGAATATGGGGTGTATGATATGAATATGGCATAACCAAGTTATACTTTTTACAGGATGGCTCATGTAAGATTATTGGAAAGATTATGATTTACTGAATATGATTATCCAATTTGTATGCATGCATCATTTCTGTATCTAGAGTTACGAATATTGACTATGTTACAATTATAACTGTGTGTGTACTTGTGGGGAACACCCACCAGACAGTAGGCAATCACTCTGAATGACCCATTAGGAAGAAACAGTAAAACTGTGAAGATACTAATCTCTCTCCTTCCTACGAGATGTAACTGTGACACTACCAAGTCAGGTGATAAGATCACCTGATACAAAATACCACCTTGGACACTGCTGGTACTTTTCCTCTGTACGGGAGTGGGGATCAAACAAAGGATTCCTGCCTTAGGTAAATCCTTTTTAAGGGCTGAGGAGCAGGTTGATCTCGACTCTCCTCCACTGCCTACCCAAGAAGAAGGACTGCTGAAAGAACCTGAAGGGACAAAGGAACTAACCTGAAGGGAAAGGAAGGGGTGAGTCCAGAGTGAGACAGGGTAAGAAGAAAGAACTGGAACTCTGAGCTACAGAAACTCTGCATCCTGCCTAATTCAACATTTAGGGTGAGAAATTACATCTTGTAACCTGTTTCTTTAGTGAATCAAGCTTAGTTTGCGTTTTGCGCTTTATTTGCTTAGTAATCTGCTTTATCCCTTATAATCACTTAAAATCTGTCTTTTGTAGTTAATAAACTTACTTCTTGTTTATACCACAACCCAGTTTGTGCAATTCATATCTGGGGGTGGGGGACCAAGAAGCTGTGCATCTCTCTCTTCACATTGAGGGAGAGGGTGAATTTTTATGAGCTTGCACTGTGCAGATTTTTCTATGCAGCACCAGACAATAGACCATTGGGTCTACACTCCAAGGGAGGTGGGCACCTGAGTGCATGGGGCTAGCACCATGCTTGTTACACTTGAGCAAAGTGTATGAGATCTTTCCTACTTTTCCTATGAAATATTAAAACTATCTCCTCAAGCCATCTTTCTTTGAAAAATATAATTATGCACGTGACACATGCCCTTTGCTGGATCCTATGTTAACTATGTAAGTAGCTCAATTGGTGTGATATGGAAATATTTTAATTGGAAACTAGAAGAGAAGTAGTACTCCTAACAAACATATGATTATCTCCCAAAGCAAATTACCTTTCCTCGTATAAAGAGTATTTCCCTAACAGTTTTTTCACAATGACCATATACTGTTGAACCGCTATTCTAATATGGAAAATCATTGCCACCTTAGCCCTTACAGATAAACCAGTAGCTTGGCAAGAGCTTCTTTTCTTAGCAGTTTAAATGTATTCTTATGTGGATGATACTACAGGAATGTTTTTTTCATAATACTGATTCTTCTGGTTCATTTATATCCTTTAGTTTCTCTGATTATATAAGGGAACTTGGCTTGAAGTAAACTGAACTACCTTAAATAGTCAGCAAACCATGGTGTTTTTAACACATGACCTTTAAAAATACCTATTTGTACATTTGTCAGAATGATACGTAGCATCCAAAGGAGATAGATATAGGATGGGGAAATCATCCAGTTTTTTTAAACTGAAACAACCAAATCATCTTTCCATCATAGATTCAAAACACTAAATAAACGATTTTCTAATAAAAAAATACCCTCTTCTGCCCCCTTCAAAATTCTTTTTCTCTTTCTCATTCTCTCTTCTTCTGTGAAATTGCTCCCAGAGAAAGACACTACTCCATATGAATGAGGGTGGCAGAATTTGGACCTTAGGGAATAAGTAATTCCCTTGTGCACACTACAGTCCGCCATGTTTGAAAAAGAAAGAAGTGGAGGAGCATACATAATGGACGTCTGGTGTTGGAGGGCTTAAATTTGTGATTCTGATCAGTTCCATTGGATGTTATTACAGCTCTCTTATAACTGAGGATTTTTGAGACAACATCTTTCATCACCTGAATCTTAAACCTGCCACTGAAATGCAGTGAACCTAAGTACGTAGTCTGTGACCTGAACTCTCTATGATTTCAGTGTGTGCAAAGAACATAAGCACTGGGAACAAACATATCTTTCCAAGTTCTTAATGCTTCTTCCTTTTAAATAACTATGTGAACCTTGGCTGGTACCTGGCTGATAGAACCTCCTGCTGCTTCTGGGATTTCAGAGGGGAACAGCAGCCTAAGCTTCTAGCTGCCAGCAATCCTCAAGATAGTCTACTTGAAAAGCAGGAGATCTTTGAGTGTAATGTTAACAAGCCTAATAGGAAGCGTTCCTAGGGGGTGGGAGAAATATAAACATAGAGCAGTGGGAAAAATGGGACTCTGAAGCCCTGAAGAAATGAGATTGGCTTGCTCCCTAACTGGCTCAGAGAAACCACCTCTCCTGTAGCAAAATGGTGGCTGGAAAAAACTGAAAGAACTGTCACTTGACAGAATCCTGGACTTTTATTTTATGAAAACATGATTCCTCAGGCTCCTTGACCTGAAAACCTATGGTGTTAATTTATTTCTTAGGTTGAACAGCTGCCTCATGAAAAGGTCTCTTAGAAAGTGACTCCTTAACAAACACATGTCCCTGTCTATCCTTCATCTATTCTGGTTTTAACAAGTCTTTCCTTTTATTGCTAAACCCCCCAAAATGTGGAGAGGTTTTTTTTCCTATTTTTGAGGGCTAAAGAGACAGTAATAGATGTAAATGTTGCTCATAATCTGTCTAATTGGAAAGTTTTTATTTCTTCCATTCCATTAATTTATTTCTGCAGTAAGGACAAAACAGAAAAAAAAAAAAGAAGCCATTTACTGAATTTAATAAATAAAGCTGAGAGTATCAGAGTCCTTGAGAACAAAATCAGCCTGGACAATAAATGCATTTCTTTGTACCCCCATTTGAGTGCATTGTTTGATAATGATTGGATAGTTACAGGATGTCACCTCTAAAAACATCATACAAAGCTTTTTCCAAGGAGAAACTTTGTCTCTGGGTATAATGGGACTCCCGTGTAACCACTATCTATATAATCTTGTATGTTCTCTCCCACACACACTCCCCCTCTCTCCCCCTCCCCCCCACTGCACACAGTTGCCTTCCTGGAAAATTTATTACCAACAGTTGTTAAATTTTTCCTAGATCCTTAATTCTTTTCCAAGACCATATTTATTTTATTTTTCTGACCATATAATTTTATATGGAAATATCTGTACAAAAGCAATTTGCCATGGTTCAGGGAACTGGACTATTATGGATATGTGTCTTTGTAATGCGATTACAGAACCACTTACTTGGTCTTAATAACATTTGCCTATTATCACGTATTAGATGCATGAAAGGAAAACAATGCAATTTTAAGCACAGAACGATGCTGAAATATGCTTATGACTCTCCCCTGGTTTATGAGCCATGGGCAAAAAGTAGGTACATTGGCAGAAATTACTGATTATATTTTGTGGCCATTTCAAGAATCTTAAATTTTAGAATTAAATCAAACCGTGTTACTAATGTTATATCAAGTAAAATGAGCTTACATGCATCCAACGAAGTGGGTATTCACCCACGAAAGCTTATGCTCCAATATGTCTGTTTGCTGCTTTTACATTTTCTATGTCTTTTTGTGTTTCCACTGTAAACTACAACATATGCATTTTTTTAATCAGACGATTGATTTGGGGTCTTCATTTCTAGTACTCTGCTTTTGTTTGGCTGCAGTAAGGTCATTTATTTCAGAACTATCCCAGGGGACTGGATGGTTAAGGAGACTGGACTATGGATCTTTTCAGTTCTAAGGCCCTGATCTTACAATGAGATCCATGTGAATGGATTCCTGTGTTCATGTGGAATCTCAGCCACTGAAGTCATTGAAGTGGATTTCACTGCAGAATGCGGACCATAGTTATTAATCTGACTCCATTCCCAGTTGTTCTGGACTTGTTACCTTAAAATGCCTGATCTGTGTAAAATGAGTTTATAGTTTTTGTCCAATTTCTAATGGACTAAACCATTGGCAGACTTACAGGCAGTCTCAGTCGAAAGGCCAAGAATTGATTTGGCTTACAGAATGTACTGCCATCAGATCTCGAAAGATAGACAAATATATTATACAGACAAGAGGATATAAATCCTCTATTATTGAAAGATGACTTTGTTGAGAAAAAAGTTGCAGTCAAATATTCTTTCTGCTCACAGCAGCCTATAAAGGGCAGAAGCTTTATATACAAGAATTGCCTTTTCTCTCCTAGTTACCTTCTGATCACCCCTGTCATTTTTAAAGGATCTCATTGTGACAGGTTGCCCCCTTTAAGATGCCGCCTGATGTACTGGGATACCACTGAACCCACCTGTTCTGCCAGCCTGGGTCCCCTTCTAGGGCACATACCCTTGTGCTCCCTAGAGTGGAATTTATCCCGTCAGCCGTGGACTCACAACTAACAGCCAGAACAGACCCTTTGCTGGTAAGCTTTGTACCCTCCTCTCTCCTTGAATTGCGTTTGCCTCCAGTTACAGTCCATGGAATCTGCACCCACCACAGCGGTCTCTAGGATTCCAACATCCTTTTTCTTTGGGCTTTCTGCTAGTACACATTTTTCTATGCATTTTAGAGTGAGTTCTGTTCCTTGCTTTACTGCCACTTCTTGGCAGCCAGCAGCCTGGACAGATTCCCTACCATCAGGAAAAACACTCCCATCCCCTGAGGGGATAGCCACCAGACAGTAACTGGTTTTACTCACCCCCATTCCTTCCTAGCAAACTGCTTTGCAGGGCTGAAGAGGAATTAAAGAGAGACTCTCCCATTTCCTCAGCAGTTTCCGTAGCTTTGTTCTTCCCCTCTGGAGCTTCAGCACAAGATTCTTTCTTGCTGCTGACAGAGCTCTGGACAGCCTGAGTCACATTAAAAAAATCATTACCCAAAAGAATTAGTGTAGGATTATGAGGAACCACAGCAACGGTTAATTCAGCTTGGAGATCCCCAGTTTCCATGTGCACTTTAGCCAAAGGCTCAAGGATTTTGTGACCTCCTACTAATAAAAGTTCTGCCAGCTGTCCTGGTAGTATGTCTTTCTCCTGAACCAGGTCTCTCCTGACCACAGAAATTTCTGCACTAGTATCTCTCCATCCAGGGAATTCTCTGCCATTTACTCTAAAGGCTGTCAGATGCTTACTGCCTGGCTGTGCAATATCAATCTTTTAAAAACCCTGTATGATAAGTGGCAATTGCCTGAGGTGCCTCTCTGCTCTGGAAAAATAACGAGGAGTCTGGTGGCACCTTAAAGACTAACAGATTTATTTGGGCATAAGTTTGAGGGTAAAAAACCCACTTCTTCAGCTGCATCGAATGAAAATTACAGATACAGGCATAAATATATATTGGCACATGAAGAGAAGGGAGCTACCTTACAAGTGGAGAACCAATGCTGAAGGCCAATTTAGTCAGGGTGGATGTAGTCCACTAATAATTGATGAGGAGGTTGCCTTCTTTGTCCCCTTATCTACTCTAGTGACACCATCAGAGGCTCATTCACTTGCACACTACTAATGTGATATATGCCATCAGATGCCAGCAATGCACCTCTGCCATGTACACTGGCTAAACCGGACAGTCTTTATGTAAAAGGATAAATGGACACAAATCAGACATCAGGCATGGTAACATAAAAAAGCCAGTGGAACAGAGGTGGGCAAACTACAGCTTGTGGGCCACATCTGGCAGGAAGAAGTAAAGCTAAACCATCCCTGACAGGTATATGTCCAACCTGTCCTTAAAAACCTCCAGTGATGGGGATTCCACAACCTCCCTTTGAAGTCCATTCCGAAGCTTAACTACCCTTATAGTCAAAATTTTTTTCCTGTTATCTAACCTGAATTTTCCTGGCTTAAATCCATTACTTCTTGGATTTACTTTCAATGGACATGGAGAACCATTGATCACTGTCCTCTTTATAACAGCCCTTAACATACTTGAAGACTCCCCCTCTAATAGTCTTAGCCTTAAGTTTGAAAACTAAACATGCCTAGTTTTAAAAACCACCCTTTCCTCATAGGTCAGGTTTTCTAAACCTTTTATCATTTTTGTTGCTATTCTCTGCACTCTTTTCAGTTTATCCACATCTTTCCTACTAAAAGAAAAGGAGTACTTGTGGCACCTTAGAGACTAACAAATTTATTAGAGCATAAGCTTTCGTGAGCTACAGCTCACTTCATCGGATGCATCCGATGAAGTGAGCTGTAGCTCACGAAAGCTTATGCTCTAATAAATTTGTTAGTCTCTAAGGTGCCACAAGTACTCCTTTTCTTTTTGCGAATACAGACTAACACGGCTGCTACTCTGAAATCTTTCCTACTGTGTGGGGTCCAGAACTGTGCACTGTACTTCACCTAAGGTCTCACTAGTGCAGGATAGGACAATTACCTCCCTTGTCTTACATACAACCCAGAATGATATTAGCCATTTTCACAATACATCACATTGTGACTCTCATTCAATTTGTGATCCACTATAAACTCCAGATCCTTTTCAGCAGTACCACCACCTAGCCAACTATTCCCCATTTTGTAGCTATGCATTTGATTTTTCCTTCCTAAGTGCTTTGCACTTTTCCTCTATTTAACTTCATCTTGTTGATTTCAGACCAATTCTCCAATTCATCCAGGTCATTTTGAATTCTAATCCTGTCCTCCAAAGTCCTTGTAACTTCTCCCATCTTGGTGTCATCTGCAAATTTTCTACGCATACTCTCCATTCCATTATCCAAGTCATGAATGAATATATTGAATAGTGCTGGATCCATGACTATGGAACCCCACTAGATATAGCCTCCTAGTTTGACAGAGAACCATTGAGCACCATTATGCTCTTTGAGCACAGTCTTTCAAGCTGTTGTGCACTCACATTATAATAATTTCATCTAGACCACATTTCCATAGTTTGCTTTGAGAATGTCATGTGCGACTGTGTCAAAGGCCTTACTAATATCAAGACATATCATCTATCCTCCTATTCACTAAGCCAGCGACGCTGTGAAAGAAGGAAATTAGGTAGGAAATTATTATTCTCTAGGTGCTTATGATCGATGTGCCTCCCCGACTTTGGTCTGCCAAGCCCCACCCCTCGTCATTTAAATCCCACCTGTAAATTCACTTATCTGAAGCCTACGAGAAGCAATTGAGTTTTTTTCACTATTTTTAACTTGATCCATGTTATCTGCATATGGTCTTTAAAATCCCACCAAAACGCATACAAGTCTTAACTTAGTAACTGTGGCTCAGTCCTGCATTCTGATTCATGCCCATGGACTGCGGCAGGATCAGGGCCTACGTGACTCTTTTGCAAATATCTTAGCCCTTCACTGCCCCATTTCCTCCATTGTGTCTTGTCCAAATTAAAATTGTAAGCATTTGTGGGAAGAGACAGCGCGTCCAATCCTGTGTCCACTGAAGTCAATGACAAAGCTCAATGGTGCAGGATCAGGCTGGCCTAGTGTCTTTTGATGTCTGCTGTTATGAGTCTAGCACACTTTGTGGCAATAAAAAACAAAATAATAATAAAGATGATCCTAAATGGCTGCTTAGAGGCCTTCTCTTATCAAAAACTTACTCGCAGCTTCATTTTGAGACATTACAGTTGTGACACTTGAAAAGCTGCCTATTTTCAGAGTGGAGTTAACAAATTTATAGTATGTGGAGGTTTCCTGTGCGTTTCTAAAGCATCCAGCTAAATAGGGCCTTGGGGTGCTATCACAGTACAAATTAAAAACACTGTAGGAAAAACCCATTTACAACAGTGAGTAAGGACCTTATTCTACCAAACTCATAACAGGGCAAGGAGATTTTTCTCTGGAGGAGTCTTCGCTGAGTTCCATGTACAAATCCCACGTACAAGTGTTATCAGGTTAGGTGCAACTAACTAACCCATAAAAGAAGGGAATAAATGGAGTAGGGACAGGGAAAGAAAATCCACTGAAAATTCTTCCGTGCCTTCCAGTGTGATACTTTTATCACTAAAACAGAGACCATGTCTTCTTCCATTTCTTACACATTGCTGAAGACAGAGTCAACAGTGACACAATTTGTATGGAAATGCCCATACACCACTCAAAATTTACTGGACATGCAATTGTCACTTTTCTGCATTATAATTGTCTTGCCCCATTTCGATAGCAAGTGAAATTATTGCAGAAGTAGAGAGCAGCTAGCATCTTTCTCTGTGTCACAGGGACAGAATTACTATTAACAGAGAAATCTATTCTGGTTAAAACTCAAAAAATGAACAGATTAAATAGCTGGATGAGATTTTTAAGCTAGTCATTTTGATATGAAATATTCCAGGTTCCCTCAGAAGCTAATTTCTCTTGTTTCTTATATATTCTAACACTGCCCTCTTGTGATATACTATAGTTCTGCACATATTAAAATAGCTTAATATTATCCCAATGCAGGTAAAACAAGATGTTTTACCTGTCAAATCCTAAATTTGTGTTTTCCCTGTTATCTCTAACATCTAAATCAATGTGGGAAATATCTTGTTTTAATAAAATAGAAAAGAATCAGGAATTTCAACACCATACAGTTGCATTCCATCTTGCTGATAGTAGTTAACATCATGAATACCTACTACAAAAGAAACACAGAGACCTATCAATTAAGCAGGAACAGGGAAGTTATTTTACTTCTGTATTTGGCACTGGTGCAATTGCTGCTGGAATATGGTGTCCACAATTCAAGAAGGATGTTGATAAATTGGAGAGGGTTCAGAGAAGAGCCTCGAGAATGTTTAAAGGATTAGAAAACATACCTTATAGCAGTGGTCTGGCCGCCGCTTCCTGCTGATCCCATCGGCCAGGAGCGGCGAACCACAGACTGGGAGCTGCACGCAGATGTGTAAATGTAAAGCAACAGTCTAGTGGTCTAGCAGCGGATTATCCTGCCATCACTGCCTTATAGTGACAGAATTAAAGGAGCTCAATCTATTTAGTTTAGTAAAGAGAAGGTTAAGGGTGACTAGATCACAGTCTATACGAATCTACATGGGGAACACATTTAATAATGGGCTCTTCAATATAGCAGAGAAAGGTATAAACACGATCTAATGGCTGAAGGTTGAAGCTAGACAAATTCGGCGTGGAAAGACGGCAAATTTTTAACAGTGCACGTAATTAACCATTGCAATAATTTATCAAGGGTCATAGTGGATTCTCCGTCACTGGCAATTTTTAAATCAAGACTGGATTTTTTTTCTGAAAGATGCACTCTAGGAATTATTTGGGGGAAGTTCTATGGTTTGTGTTATACCAAAGGTCAGAGTAGATCAGTGATTTTCAACCTTTTTTCATTTGTGGACATCTAAAAAGTTTCAAATAATGGTGCAGACCCCTTTGGAAGTCTTAGATAGTCTGCAGACCACAGGTTGAAAACCACTGAACTAGATGATCACAATGGTCTCTTTTGAGCGTGGCATCTACGGATCTATATTCTGGTTAGTGATCTGGGATAATAAATGGCTTGTTGTTTTTAAACCAAAAAAACTTTCCACTTCATGTTTAAAGACAATAATCAGAAATGAGAAAAACATAATTCCAAATCATAAATGAATCATGCAAGTTGACTAGTATCTGCCATTTGATTGTCTTGATAGGGGAAGCTAGTCAGCTAGAATGCACAGGAATATTACTAATATTAGATTTTAAAAATTCAGAATTTTTAAGGTGGTACCATCCTAAGTGGTAATGGCACTTAGAGATAAGATTGAGCCAGAACATTCAGGGTCCACATTTAAAGTGTGGATCTAAGATTCTGGTTCAGATCCATCTTTCAATATTTTACTGAGAGGATAAGACATTTTGTCCTCAATAATAATCTCATCATGAGTAATCTCATCTTTTGGGAAGTATAAACTGATCTTTTTTACCTGGGCATCCACTAGAGGTGCACGGAAAGGAGACTGCTAGAAGCACATCATCATTCTATATTGTGAGAATACTGCTGCCAACCGAGCCGTAAAGCAACTTGCTCAAATTAGGCTAATTGTTCTCCCTTTCCATCTATACTCAGTACAATTAAGAAGTTATTAAAAATAGTGAAACAACAGCTGTTTCTATATTTGTCATTTTTATATTGAATATGGAAATGTTAGAGGCCTATTCCCATCCACTGCAGGTGAGATATACTCACTAAAGTTCACAAATGACCCAGTGCTCCAAGAGAAGGTGAACACCCCACCCTCCCAATATGCCATGGGGGAAACCCTTACCAACCTCAGTTTTTATAATAAGTTGAATTCTGGGCACATAGCAAGAATCACCATAGTTAAAGTATCAATTTACATACTGGTGTCCAAGTAACTGTCAGGCGATATTTTTTTTCTTGAACCCCAGCTATCATAGGCTTGTTTACATTAAAATTTATACACTAGTATAGCTACACTGATGTAGCTATATTGGTGCAAACTTCGAGAGTACATGACACATAGCTGCAAAAAGTGACCTGAACTGGTTTCAGATGGGTTTCAAACTGGGGAAGCCACACAGGCTCAAGGTACTTGTTACTCTAGTGTAGTGCCTCTATGTCAGTGGAACTACAAAGAAATGACAAATCCAAAAAACAGAACAGTACAAATAAGCTCTATATGTGGCTTTTTCCAGGATCTCCTCAGGCAGAGAATTCAATGTGTTGACTACACTTTGGGAGAAAAGGTCCCCTTTATGTGTTTAATATAAAACTTTAGATTTTGCAATTTCCAGGAGTTATTGAGAATTTACTAAGTTTACCTCGTGTTTTACCGCTTCTCCTCTGTCCAGATCATGCACATATATTATTTCTTGGTGCCTGGCCTCGCACACCAGCAGCCCTAATACTTTGATGTTATTACAAAAGCTTCCTCATCTTACAGTGAAGGCTGCAGTGTGCAATCAGTGTCAGAGCCCAGACACAAAGGGTCTAGCAGTTGGAGCTGGAGTCAGGACCAGTGGTTGGGGCTCGAATCAGTAGCCAGGAATCAGAGCCCATTGTCAGAGGTCAGATGCCAAAGCCTAGAATCAGAGCCCAAGTCAGAAGTCTGGAATCAGAGCTGAGGATAGCAATGCCAGGTGTCCGGTTTTCAACCAGAACACCCAGCCAAAAAGGGACCCTGGCAGCTCTGGTCAGCACTGCTGACCAGACCACTAAAAGTCCGGTTTGCTGCTGCAGATGGCTACATGCGGCTCCAGGAATCGGCTGGCATGTCCCACTGGCTCCTAGGCACAGGAGCAGTCAGGGGTCTCCGCGAGCTGCCCCCATCTACAAGTACCGCCCCCTCAGCTTCCATTAGCTGCAGTTCCTGGCCAGTGGGAGCTGCGGAGCCAGGGCTCAAGGCAGTGCCTTTGCCTGGGGCAGCGCGCAGAGCCACCCTGGCCACTCCTGTGCCTAGAATCCAGCGGGACATGCCGGCCACTTCCAGGAGCCACGCGGAGCCAGCCGCTGCAGCCAACTGGGAACTGCAGCCAATGAAAGCTGTGGGGGCGGAGCTTGTGGACAGGGGCAGAATGCGGAGATCCCTGGCTGCCCCTGTGCCTAGGAGTCAGAGGGACATGTCACTGCTTCCCGCCACCTGAGATAAATGCCACCAAGAGCCCACACCCCAACCCCCTGCCCCAGCCCTGGCCCCCTCCCGCACTCCAATCCTGAGCCTCCTCCCGTACCCCAACTGCTGCCCCAGCCCTGAGCCCCCTCCCACACTCTGAACCCCTCATTTCTGGCCCCAGCCCAGAGCCCGCACCCCCTCCCACACCCCAACTCCCTGCCCCAGCCTGGAGCCCCCTCCTGCACTCCAAACCCCTCATTCCTGGCTCCACCCTGGAGCCCACACTTCCAGATGGAGCCCTCGCCTCCTCCTGCACCCCAACCCCCTGCCCGGTGAAAAGGAGCAAGAGTGGGGGGAGAGTGAGTGACAAGGGAGGAGGTAGATGGAGTGAGCAGGGGGCAGGGCCTCAGGGCGGGGAAAGGGTGTTCGGTTTTCTGCAAATCAGAAAGTTGGCAATCCTAGCTGAGCGTTAGGACCAGGTTACATGGAGCAAGGTAAAGCAGGGGCAATGCTAGGAGGGGCAAGGAAGGAGCAGGGCTGAGACAAACCTAAATCAAGGCTGGAATAAAGCAGAAACAAGGCTGTGAGCAAGCAGACAAGGAAGCTAGCACAGCCATGAGCAAATGCTTTGAGCAGCCACTAAACTGCTGCTGGGCTTAAGAGCTGGTCTGCTGACTCTTCCAACCAATCAGGCAGCTTACTACAGACCAACTGTGCTCATTAGGGTGCGGCTCTGCAGGCCTTGCTTCCTGACAGTCAGGATCAACAAACTGCAATGGCTGTGGCTTCAGTTTAAACCTCTTAAGTAAAGGACTAAAACAAACAAACATTTTCCACAGAATTCAATTCAAAAGTTAGACCTTGAGCTGCAATTCATGCAAACCCACAATATGACAGACTGTGGTGATTCCTATTTTACATCCAGATCTTCTTTCAGATTATTAAATTTCAGTTCCCCTAAATCAAGAACATGGGTTGCCTCCTACAGGAGCAGAGACACAAAAAGTAAACTTAAACAGAAGAAAACGCGGATAACACCAGCATGCTTATGATGGACAAAAGAGCAAACAACTGACACTATGCAGACCATTGTCATCTAGCCCTTTATGTAGTTCACAGTATGTCTTTGTGCCATGCAACTGGGTTCTTTTAAAGAACAGTTGTATTTTACCTGGTAGTTGCTCGTATCCGAAACTTTAACATCCAGTGATCCTGCCAAAACTGCATACCAATTTGTTCCAATATCACCCTGACGAAATACTGGGAAGATGAAATATTGTAAATAAACACTGTTATTGTAAGCCTATCTAACAATGCTGACAAACATCATTTTCATGTTGCTGTATTACTGCACTGACTGCGAGCACCATAGGATTCGCCAGACACTATCTGATTATTTATCTATCTGCTAAGATACACAGTGAAACTGTAGCATAGCATTTTTAGGGTATCCATACATAGAATCTCAGTGCAAATGGAAATAGATAGCAATGTTTCAGGCCACCTTTCTTGTTTGCTTTGCCTTTTTCTGCTATCCTAGTTAATAAAAAGGTTCTCTGAACTTGCGTTTACCATGGTGCCTCTGAAATTTGAAATATTTCTTGATTTCCTCAGCAATCACACCTTTATAAACAGAATTTTAATATAAAGGTTAATAAATGATTAACAGATGTTTAATAAATGGTTAATCCACTTTTTAGATATTTATACAGTCCAACAGATCAGTAGGTTGCTTATAACCATGGCTTATAATAATTTATAACATTCTATTTATATCTGTAATATGCTTATAGCACCTATTGATCATTTGCTAACTTTATTAACCATTCCTAAATGGAACTTTATACTATAGTGAGATCCATATGTCTTTGGTTTCTATTCTCTATTATTTTTCCTGATGGGAATCAGAAAATAGTAACAATATAACAAAGATATTTAGAAAATACCCTTATCAGAAGAAATACAAGGAGAAATTTACTTTTTTCTTTATGGGGATGATCCCTATAACTCTGTTTCAGAAAAGACGGTTAAAATATTTATCTACAGTGCTACTTTTGTGGATTCCTCTTGTGCTTTAATAAAGTTTATGGCGAGAATCAACTTTATGTCATGCTATTTAATATTAAAGTAAAATATAGAGGATGTATGGGATTATCTTGATGCGTGCTTTAGAATGGGTCTAGTTCAGAGGTGGGAACACTTTTTGGCCTGAGGGCCACATCAGGATTCCGAAATCGTATTGAGGGCCGGATAGGGAAGGCTGTGCCTCCCCAAACAGCATGGCCCCCGCTCCCTATTTGCCCCCTCCCCCTTACCATGCGCTCAGAGCAGCAGGACTGGCAGCCGCACCGCCCGGCTGGAGCCAGCCACACTGCTGCTCTGCCCGGCAGGATCTCGCAGCCCTGCCGCCCAGAGCACTAGCAGCACGGCGAGCTAAGGCTGCGGGGAAGGGGGGGCAGCAGGGGAGGGGCCAGGGGCTAGCCTCCCCAGCCGGGAGCTCAAGGGCCAGGCAGGATGGTCCCACGGGCCGTAGTTTGCCCACCTCTGGTCTAGATACATTAACTAGATGTATACCAAAAACAAAAAACAGTAAATCCATTTTATGACTGTAAAAGACCAAGCAAAGGCACACAAGCCTGCAAAAGCAATAGGTCAATGTTTGTGTGAATAATTTCTGTAGCACAGATCACCATTTCTGTGTTAATACCTACTTTAAATTGTGTTCATGCTGTGTACACAATATAAATCTATTGGATATGTATTTCTCTGAAAATAATTTTAGACAAATAACTTACCATTTTTACGGCTTGCTGTCCTTGTATTTTTGTGGCATCTTTTCTGTTCTAAAATTCTGCGCAAGCTAATGCTATATTGGCAACTTGTTGCAAGAGATTGAGATCTTCTGTATTAAGCAGCGTGACTGCAGGTCACATACTTTCATCCATACATCTCAAAGCACTTTACAAAGGAGGTAAGCATCATTATCCTCAATTACAAGATAGGGTAATGGAGACACCAGAAGGAGACATGACTTGCTCAAGGTCACCCAGCCAATCAGTGGCAGAATCCTGGTCCAGTGTTCTATCCGCTAGAGAACACTGCCTCCAGGGACTCAGAGTAGAACTGCATTATGTCATATAGCAATTCAGTCAACTCTGTCCCAGCAAGGTAGATTTCTTCAACAGGATTCCCCATATATACTGTTGCCTTATCTTTTCCTAGAAGGGAATCCTGGTCTAAACCTTGACTTACTAAAAGTCAAATATATTATGAAATAACTTACATGTGATTCCCTTTTCCAGATTTTCATAGTATCCACAGAGACATATCTGCTGAAGGAGGTTTGGATGAAATTTCTCAAAAGCTTTCACTTCTTTCAATCGGGTGAATATAATATCTACATCTTCACTGGAACGTTCCAATGGTCTGCATGAAAAAGAACAATGCATAAGGGTTTTATCACAGAAACCCACATATACCAGGTAATTGCCACCCACATATACCAAAACTAAGATTATTAGTTAAATATTTTTTTAATATTTGTGAGCCCATTAAATGCGGGTTGTAAGTGAATGCAACAACCTTGCAGACATTCCAAATAATCAAAATACCTAACCACTGTATCCAACTTTATTATTATCATCAAAGTGCCTGACAACCTCAGTCACAACTGAATCCCCATTGTATCAAGCAAAGTGAGGGAGGAACCCGTGACTGAGTATGTTCAGAGGTTCAGAAGGGAGTTTGAAAGACATGATGGAAATTGTCCAAAACAACCCCCAGAGCAGTCAGGCCAAGCAAAAGGCGTGGTATGATAAAAATACTTTTAAACGCACTTTTGACGTAGGAGATTTGGTCACGGTACTCAGCCCTGCAAAAAAGTTCAAAATGCAAAAATCCTGGAAGGGGCCCTTTGAAGTGGTGGAAGTGGCGAGTGAGGACACTTATAAAGTTAAAAAGCCCCTTGATGATACTGTGTCCCAACTGGTACATGTAAACAGACTCAAGGCCTATCACCGTAGAGTGGCCAGGGTAAATATGATCTGTTGTGTGGAAGGGGAAACTGAGGCATACCCACTCACTGATTTTGATGGCTGAATGCCAAGATGGGTCAACTTTGGAAAGTATGGAAATCTATAGTGAGCTAACACCACTTGAAAAAGGGGAAGTGTTGTTAACGCTGCAAAGGTACAGTGAGGTATTTTCCAACAAACCTGGGGAGGACACACTTGCTGTCCCATAGAATCCTCACAAAAGGGGCTCAGCCTCCCCCCCCCCAGGCCGTACAGGGCCACTGGCAAGGTGAAGGAGCAAATTCGGGCAGAGATACAAAGCATGTTGGACCTGTGGGTGATTAAGGAATCTGACTTGGGCTTTCCCTGTGGTCTTGGTCCCCAAAAGGGATGGCACTGTAAGATTTTGTGTAGACTATAGGAAACTCCATGCTGTCACTGTAACAGATGCATACCCCATGCCAAGAATTGATGACATGCTGGAAGTACTGAGCCAAGCCAAGTACCTCAGTACCTTTGATCAAACCAAAGGTTATTGGCAGATCCCTTTTGGAGAGGGAGGCACAACAAAAATCAGCTTTTATCACTGATATAGGGCTCTATGAATTTACAGTGTTACCTTTTGGTTTGGTAAATGCTGGTGCAACCTTCCAGAGACTGGTCAACAGAGGGTTAAATTAAATTATAGGGCATACATAGATGACATTGCTGTATTCAGCAACACCTGGTGTGACCACAAGGAGCATCTGGGAGTTGTGCTATCAAAGCTCAAAGAAGCTGGGCTAACCATGCTCTTTTAGATTTTACTGGACACTTCTAAATCTCCAACTCAGTTTTCTGCATACATATAGAAATACAAATGATTCCAAGAAATCCATCCCTCCGCTCCACCTCTTCTGTCCTTTTCTTTGTATAAGAAAAATAAAATGCTATTGCATAAAAGCATGCAAGTTAGGTAAGCTGGATATAAACCACTTCATTAAAAAATAAAATAGACGAAAGTGCACCTATTTCTAAACAGATACAGCCGAAATAAAAGGTATCCTACAACTGGGAGTGAAAATAATTGGAGGTAGGGCAAGACTGTTGGGCTCAATGCCATCTTGTGCCAGTGAGTTCAAGAGCTTAGTAGGTTCAAAAAACAATTTGACATTTACATGGCTAATGTGAACACCCATAGTTACTTTACTAGAGCATTTTAAAATGAGGTTATAAAAACTCTAATTCAGAGAATAAACCAGCCACTAATTGAAGGCATTAGGAAGGATAATTATGGACGATTCAGTACAAGGTTTCTTGCATCTTCTTGCGGAACTACTGAAACTGACCACTTTTAGAGTGGGATACTGCAATAGATGGACCACTGGTCTGATGTAGTATGGCAATTTTAATGTTTCTGTGAAATTATGTTGGAAATTCAGGTGCTGAAATTATTCTTGTACAAAGGGGTCTGGAAAATGTTAAGTATTTTCACTGCCCTTCAGGTCTACCCACTGAATCTAGTGCGTCCAAAAATCAGTTAAATTTAAACTGACCAAAATGCTAATTTTGCCAATTTCTTTTAAATACATGGAAATAGCTAAAAAGGGTCAGAGTTTAGTTTAATTTTTATATATATATATATATATATATATATATATACACATATATAAAATTTGTTTCCCTCTTTCACCATAATTCAATGTCCATAGCCTAAGGGCTCTTCCTGCAGAGAGATTTCTGGTGTTCCTCTTTGGTCATTCAATGCTGGCACCAGTGCTTGCCCTAGTGAGATATACAATACCATTTCCCTCTCACATTGTCTCACTGGCCCTCAATTTCTTATTAAACTGTGTCTGGGAGGGATTATATCCTCCATCCTCATTTACACTCCAATTTACCTTTATTAATACAGATGAGAATAATAATTCTATGGTGTATACAGTTGTTTCTACATCATAGCAATATCCTCTTACCTACTACCATAGGTATATCCTCTTACCTTCTTCAAACCACAGTCAATTACAACTGCTCCTTTTTAAATTCTTTCAAGCAAGGTTTTCACCTTCCCTATTTTTTTTAATCTTTGCACTAGCTGCCAGTTATTAAGAAGTATTAATTCTCTTGTCAAAATGCTTTTAAGAATATTAGGAAGTACAGCTTGAAAACAGAATTAAAATCCATTTATACTAGATCCCTACACTATGTTGGCATTTGGAACACCAGCTCACTTTTTTCATGTACCCCAACATTAACAGCAAAGCTTGACAAGCAAAGGGAAGACAATGATAATTTTCAGCACAGCACACTTTTCCCAAAGAAGCCCTAAACTCTTCATGTCAAAGTCACTTTCTCAATTTTTAAAATAAATGTGTGTCATTTTGCCTCTAGTAGTTTGCTTCCTTATGTGTTGGAAACACTGGTAGGTTACACAAGCACAAAACATAAACACCAAATCAAAGCAAATGTGCTTAAAAAGTCAAAATTAGTATTTCATTTTATTTTTTGCAGCATTCACCCAGTTCTACTTACAAACTAGAGGACAGTATCAGGGGGTTGGAAAAGCATAGTGCTGGGGAAAATTTGCTTCAAAATATCAAATGCCTTTATCCCACAATTTGCTATATGTAAGTTGACTGCAGCATCCCTGGAGAGCCCCACTGAAGTGCAGTGGGCTCCATATGGGACCAGCAGACTGTCCATATACAACAAATAGCCTTAGTATTTTGTTGTTGTTGGATATCAAGGGACAAGATGCAAGCAAGAAGGGTTAGCAGGCGATCTAGGTTTTGAAAAATTGACTACCATTGTTATCTGAGCACCTTTCATGAAAAGAAAGAACAAGAAACATCTTTCTTCCAGCCCTGATAGCAGAAACAAGCTTAACGGCTTTTTTGGACTTTTTTTAAGACAAAGCCTGAGAATGCTCATTTGTTGAAAAGGGTTGCCAAAAGCCAAAGAGATGGGTTTTACATTTGGCTCAGAATGCAATGAGTGGGGGTCACTCTTATTCTGCCTGGCTAAGAATGCCATAGGTTTGGACTAGTTCCAGTGAAAGTTCTCTCCTCCAACGAAGCTAGTGTTCACCTGTTGCGTCATAAGGTCATCATACTATAACTCACGGAAGGAGGGGAATTCTGAGGCAGCGATGGTCAGTACCTGTTCAATCTTCTTTTTGATAAGACAAACAGACTGAGCTCTTTAAGTCTCAAGGCATTTCCTTAAGCCTCAGATCATTTTTGTAGATCTTTTCTTCACCTTCTCCAGTTTTTCCAACATCCTTTTTAAAATGTGGACATGAGAACTGTATGCAGAATTCCAGTATCAGTCTCACCAGTGCTGTTCAGAGAGGTAAAGTCACCTCTCTGCTCCTGTTCACTACTCCCATTTATATATCCAAAGATCACATTCGCTCTTTTTGACACAGCTCAGGACTGGGAGCCGATGTCAAGCTGCTTATTCATCATGCCAGAGTCACTACTTTCCAGAATACAATCCCCTATTCTGAAGGCATAGTCTGCATGCATTGCTCCTAGATGTATTATTTTGGATGTGAGGGGTCTGCCTTAACTACATCCTCCTCTGTAATCGCACCCAAATTTCTGTACAGTGCCCATTCTACAGTGTGGCTTCTGTAGCACAGAGGCAAGGCGAAGCGTGGTGAGCTCCACCACAGCTTTAGTATATCTCAGCAAATTTCAGTCCAATAATGGCAACAGTAGTTTTACTTAAGCTAATTTTATTAAGCATTTATAAACTATAACAATAGCACTAGTTTTTGAAGGAAGAATGGTTTGACTTAAGAGCAAACTGTAATGGAGCTAGTTAAGGGCCATACCTTCAATTACTTATTCCTTAAAACACCAGTGAAACTCAGGTTTGATTACAATGACTGCTTAAGTCTTTTAACAAAATAATCATCATGAAATTAATTAACAATCTATCTATTCTCTAAGTACAAGCTGCCTAGCAAGGAACAATGTCAATACACTATAAAATTAACTTCCTTTCTTAAGCTATCTTATTAAGGGCTTGAAGATTTTATTTGATTTTAATAAATAAAGCAGGTTTTAATGTTAGATCTAACTAAGCACTATTGTAAAACTGTCTTTAGAAAGTTAATAATTGGTCCAGTAATTAGGAAAGAAAAACTAATGGCAGATGCAAGTCCAATCACATTTAGCTCTATGCTTTAAGTGCAGGGCTCATTCATATCAATCTAAAAGGGAAACTGATAATTTAGTGTTGTGACACTGATGTTCTTCCATTGCTGAAGACAAAATATTCCCCCTGCTGTTGAAGTCATAGTGTTGTGAACTGATGACAGTAGTACTGTTGTAAGAAGATAAAAAAGCATTTCAGTGAAAGTTAAGAAGTAAATTGACACAGGATGCCTTTCTAAAAAGATATACATTATAGCTCAAACAAAGGTTATGGACTTGATACAAGAATTACTAAGTGGGGATCTGTGGCTTGTCTTATGCAGGAGGTCAGACTAGATCAGTGGCTCTCAACCTCTCCAGACTACTGTACCCCTTTCAGGAGTCTGATTTGTCTTGTGTACCCCCTACTTAAAAACTACTTGCTTACAAAATCAGACATAAAAATGTCACAGCACACTATTACTGAAAAATTGCTTACTTTTGCATTTTACCACAATTATAAAATAAATCAATTGGAATATAAATATTGTACTTACATTTCAGTATATAGTATGTAGAGCAGTATAAACAAGTCATTGTGTAAAAAATTTAGTTTGTACTGACTTTGCTAATGCTTTTTATAAAACTGTTGTAAAACTAGGTAAATATCTAGATGAGTTGATGTACCCCCTGTAAGACCTCTGCATACCTCAAGGGGTAAGAGAACCCCTGGTTGAGAACCACTGTACTAGATGATCCTAATGGTCCCTCGGCCTTAAAATCCATGAATCTAGGCAGTCAAGTGCCACATCTTCTCCAATCTCTCCTCCCCTCCATCAATTCCAGTTCCATCCTTTCCCTGAGGTAACTATGGTGTTTGATTACATGAGGGTAAAATTAAAATGCTCTTAAGGCAACAATATAAAAATAATCTTGCTCTAATGAGATATGTACTCCATCTTCCTGAATTTTTATACCATGCTCATCACCATGGTATCTGGGTGTCATTATGGTGTCCCAGCTGCTTGGTTATGTTTCCCCCATTTTGTATCTATGCACTGTTTATTTCCTGTACCAGGATGTCGGTCAATACTCCGCACAGGCCCTGCATTCTAATCTGTTCATGTCACTTTGCATTTATCTATATCTTTTAGTGTGTTTGCTGCCTTTCCTAGATATGCTCTAGGAATTATATTGGGAAAGTTCTATGGCCTGTGTTATGCTAAACTAGAAGATCACAGTGGGTCCCTCCTGGCCTTGAAATCTATAAACACTGATGCTGTCTCCAAATTTGATTGTCTGAATTTATACCAAAGAAACACAGCACAGAAAAGACACAGCACCCATACAACATACACAGTACATTTCTTTGTGTTAAACTAACCTTAAAAAGAGTCCTGAACTGGGCTAAAACTATCAGATAGCATCACCAATTGAAGACAGACTCTTCAACCAATGTGAGAGAAAGAAGGCCTATGGACCATCTGGCAATGCACTGCTGATCATCGGTGGTCCACAAACCATTGCTTTAAAGAGTTTAATGGAGTGAAGTGAGAACTAGGAAAAACAATGTAAATGCTATAATGAGAATATGATATGCCCTCTTCTCCTTCCTCGAAAAGACAAATGAAGGGGAGTATTACAATATACATAGCGCAATAACTACAGTTCTGAAGCGCAGCATGCTCTGTGTACTATCCCATTCCACCATTGCAAGACATGCAATAGAAACACTTCACCTGACGGACTATAGCAATGCTTTACTTCTCTTAGGGTATCCTATCTTTAACTATGGTCACAAAGCAAAGCAGTTTAAAAAAAAAAAAAAAGTGGTGGCGGTAGCACAATTTAGAAATTGCCACCTGAAAAATGCTTGGCTAAGTCCTCAAAGGAGAATTTGTAATCATTAGCAGCCAATGTTTATTGACACAATCTATTTCTAGGATGATAAAACATCATAGCCAGAAAAAGCAGGAGACTGGTTTTTCATACAGTATTTTTCAATTAAGTCTAGTTGTGTGGCGTCAATGTGCAGACTGGGCATAGCAGAAATTATATTTTGCACATAGTATTTCTCAGCCAATTTCTGGCATGCCTCATGGAAGAGAATGAAAAACAGCCCAAAAGAGAGCATGTCTATATGTGTAGAAGTAATTATGATTCAAATCAGTAAGAAGGTTATCTTCTGACATTAAAAATTTAATTAAATTTGAATACTGATTCTTTCCAATATTTGTTGTTCTAACTTCCAAAGTATTAGTCCTGATTCTACACTAGGTTACACATTGCCATGTACCATAGGATTCTGACACAAAATTTCACTTAAAAATAAAGTTTAATCCATTTGCAAATTCACATAGTGTTTTCACTCCCAGAAATTGGACTGAAGCTATCCAAGGCATTTCTGCAATTTGTATCCAACAATGAAATTTAAAACCCTAATCAGTTTAGTAGTTTGCCTATTACTATTGTCCAATTCTTCATACTGCCCAATTGATTGTTCGAAACAAAAGCAAACAATAAACCTTGAGCCTTAATGTTCTATTTTGAAGATAATAGTATAGTGGCTTCTAGGATTATTTCCAACTTTGTGAGTATCCAGGATGCAATGGAAGTGCTGAGCTGTTGCCCCACTTAGGGAAAAAAGGGAAAATAAAATTTAAGTTATATAAATGAAGAAACGTTGAACTTTGTCTTCATTGCTAGCTTAACAATACAGCTTTTCATCTCTCAACTGAAACATCTCTGGGGGGGAACCAGCTTTCCAATTTCCCCCAGGTCCCGCAAAGTATGCAGGGAACTTCCCAATAAGGAACTTTACAGCTGAGCAACAGCACATCATGGATAGGATAAAGACTTCTCTGAAAAGCCCAGAAGCCAAAATGGAGCAGAGAAGGTTGGCACTGTTCAGCATTAATATAAAAGTATAAAAAAAAAGTTAAATATCAGGCTGGTAGTCTACAGATCATGCAACAACACACCACTATGGGATGCGTCCCACTTCAAGATTTGGGTTGGTTCTTTGCTCCTGGGCCTGAGAGGCTGCAGGGGCAGGGCGATGGAAAGTATCTTGTGCCATTCTGTAACAACTCCTCTGGGTCAGTTCAGGAGCAGCTTTCTGGAAAATGAGGGAAATTGCATGTAGGTCTCCTTGATGTTCCTCCTTCATGATATTAGATCCTGACTACCCCAATGCATGCAATTTTTCAATATAGACAATATTGTAAAAAAACAAAACAAAAATAGCAACACAAAATGATGAAAATCAGAGTAGGAAATCATGCAATACATTGTCAGAATTTTGTATTTTCCTATCAGTCCACTATACACTCTCTTGCCTTGCTTATCCACTGAAGACTGTAATCGTTATTTATTTATCTTACATAATTAATTGGCCTCTTCAGAACAATGGCACAGAGTTTATCTGACAGTAACATTTTCATATCCGCCATCCTCTTATTCTCTTCTCTCCCCCAGTTTCTTGCTTGGTTAGACTGCATAACCACTTCACAGCATGCACACACAAGTGACAGCATCATTACTAATGACATAACCCTGTTCAATTATGTCAATCTCTGTCCTCTAAAGAACATTTTAGCCTTGATTTATTTGATTATCAGCATCTCAGGTAATATACCTGACGTTTCTCCTTGCAAGGAAGTTTATATAACAGACATTAGAAAAAGCCCTCTAGAAGCATAACTTAAGGAGAATATTTTATATCTTCAAAAACAGCTACTCAAGTTAAAGGTTAAAAACACACACACACACACGGGAGAATTGATGCTCCTACTCAGCTGTACGTAATCTGGGAGAGCATTTCCTTTAGTGTACAGCATGTATCACTTTTCAGAAAACAGATTTTAATATTTTGGCTGTGTTATTAATTATTTGTATGTTGCTCTGTGCTGTACAAGACACAGAAATCATCAGAATCCTTGTCCTTAAGAGTCTACAATCTGTTAGACACAGAAAAATGACACAACAGGGTCCTTCCATGGGCTAAAACTGCAACAGTTATTTCTAACACTATAAACACAAACTGAATGAGCCGACGAGTACAACTAACCACTACAGCTGAAAACTCTGCTCATTTTATTGGTATGTTAAAGTATATTTTGCTTTAAAGTAAGCTGCAAAAAGCAGTAGGGGCAGTCTTTTCCACCAGATGCTGCTCTCTACGTACCCACTTCCACCACCTTCTGGCAGGGAGAAGGAAAGGAGGAGACAGCAGCAGAATCTCAGCAGTAGGAGAATGCTCTCCATCCCCTACGTCATGTGGGAGTCAGAGAACAATGAAGCACGTTTCTCTTCCAGACAATTTTGGGGCTCACTGACTGGCTGCTAATGTTTCCCTTTGGCTCTCTGATATATAAATGCTCTGAGAGAGGTAGGTATATGAGGACAGAATGAAAGAAGGGACTTGAAATATGATGTCATGTCAGGAGATGGTGTTAACTTTAACGGAATGGAGGACACTCAGACCCTCCCAGGAGGTGCACAGCACCTAGTGAGGCAGTACTGCCAATCCCAAGCACTAAAAAAAGTCATGAGTTTGGCCTCCCAAAATCATCAGATGTTTTTAAAATAACAAAGCAGGAGGGGGAGGGGGGGTAATTTGCATTCAGTTTCCAAGTCTTTAGGGTTCATGTTTTCAAGCTTCCCCCGCCCCATCACCAAGAAATAAAAAAACAAAAACAAAACCCCACACCCTAAGATCATCATCTATCACATGACTCCAGGCTTTATGAAAAATAACAAATATCACAAGACTTGCAATAAACTCATGGGAATTGGAAACACCAGTAAGCTCAGTTGTTTAGATCTAAGTGTCTCAGAGCAGAGATTGTCTTTCTGAAAAAAAAAAAAAACCACTCTTTTCCATGTATGCTGTTTGTTTACCTATGTTTTCCATTTGACTTAACGGGATAAATAAAGCAAGACTGGTCTCTTTATAGCCACTTTCACTTAATGATTTATCAGCACTAGCCCGGGACTCAAGTGTTGGGATTTACACTACTGCATGGGAATAGGACAATAAAAACCAGTATTTTGTATCAAACACCTTTAATACTGCAAAACTGAAACACTACATTTTTAGCTCAAACTACTTGGCAGTATCCCTTGAAAAACCATTTGGCATGGAAACAAATGCCGTATACACTCAGGCAATTCTGCTGAATAACAAACAGCGTTTTCTTCCAACGCAAAGGTCATCTTTCAAGCTGTAACAATTGCGAGAGAAAAATATATTTGTTGAGTACTGACATTCATAGAGATTTATCTCCAGGTAGAAATTCATTATTTGAATAGTGCAGCAGTTGCAGGAAAAGAGTTTCAACTACAGGAAAATATAGATCTGTTTTATTTTTTCATAATTAAGATTACCTTTAGGAAAATGACAAATACACTCCATATTAAAGAAAGAAATTAAAATTATAAGGAAACTTATCTCTTTCATTTGTGAAAACATCCATTCCACATAATGCACACTTTAGAACTAAAATACAGATCAAATGTCATTGAATTAAACACGAGCTCTCATAAATATGAACTAGAGCTCAAAGACAGTTACCATTCCTTCTGATCAGAGTGGAGCTAGACAATATTACATTAACTGGCACATTTGCTTTATAATAGACATTTTGAGGGCTTTAATGTGAAGACTAGTGGAGATAAACATTGTTTGAAATGTACAACAGAACAATATGATTTAGTGACAAAAATATTCCGATACAAACTCTAGCCATGAGAATTCATGAACAGAGCTTTATCCTCATTGCCCCTGCACCCATAGATACTAAGGTCAGAAGGGACCATTATGATCATCTAGTCTGACCTCCTGCACAACGCAGGCCAGAGAATCTCACCCACCCACTCCTGTGAAAAATCTCACCTATGTCTGAGCTACTGAAGTCCTCAAATCGTGATTTAAAGACTTCAAGGAGCAAAGAATCCTCCAGCAAGTGACCTGCGCCCCATGCTACAGAGGAAGGCAAAAAACCTCCAGGGCCTCTTCCAATCTGCCCTGGAGGAAAATTCCCATACATAGTCTAGCTTAATGCTGAAGTTAATAAATATTTTAACTTTACAGAAACTATAAGATAACTGCTGGAAGATTATATTGTCATATATAAATTTTGACAGCTGTTTAATTCAAAGATCATCCACTAAAGCCATTAAAGTTAATGTGCATTAACTCTACTGAAAAATTAGTAAGAATATTAAGAATACTAAGAGTTACTATAATGCAAAATACAGTTAGAATGATAACAGAATAAAGGGAGTAACACAACATGAGCTGTAATGTACAATTAGTATCAAGATGCATACACAAAAAGGAGAAAATTAAATCTTGCATTTTGTATCAGTCCTAAATAACATTTTCATAAGCACACTGGGGAAATGTCTAGATAAAATTACTATAAGATGGGTACATAACAGGTTGAAAGAAAATACTTAGAGTAGTTATGAATAGTTTGCTGTCAAACTGGGATGCTGTATCTAATGGAGTCCCACAAGGGTTTTGCATGGTCCACTACCCTACAATATTTTCATTAAATGACTTGGAAAACGGAGTAGAAAGTACAGTTATAACATTTGCAGATGATACCAAGCTGGGATAGGGATGCAAGCCTAATGGATAACAGGATTAGAATTCAAAATGACCGTAGTAAATTGGAGAATTGTTCTGAAATCAACAAGATGAAATGAAGATAAGGAAAAATCAAATGCACAAATACAAAATAGGGAACAACAAGCTAGGCAGTAGTACGGCTGAAAAGGACCTAGAGCTTATAGTGGACCACAAACTGAATACCAGTTAACAATGTAATTCAGTTGCAAAATAGGATAATATTCTGAGGTGTATTAACAAGAATGTCAATACATAAGACACAAGAGGTAATTGTCCTGCTCTAGTTGGCACTGGTGAGGCCTCAGCAGAGTACGATGTCCAATTCCGGGCACCACACTTTTGAAAAGATGTGGACAAACTAGAGAGAATCCAGAGCAACAAAAATGATAAAAAGTTTAAAAAAAAACCTTACCTATGAGGAAAGGTTGAAAAAACTGAGTATGTTTAGTCCTGAAAAAAGAAGCTGTGAGGGGACCCAATAAAAGTCTTCAAAGTTAATGCATTACACTGCGGCTGGTGTGAGGAAGTTGAGAATCAGAGCCAGTATTTTTAAATGAATAGTCTGACATTTATCAAGTAATTTAAATGTAATAAAGTACAAATTTCAAGTTTGACTAAACCTGAGAGCCTGAATTTTATTTCAATGTGTGAAGAATAAACGTGGGTGGGGAATGGTGATTTCTAGGAAATACACATTTTGGGCTGTAGATTTTCAATTTATATCAGCTATTATGTATGTTTCTTACTGGCAGCTGGGCTGGTACTTTATTTTGTCCGTGTTGCTCATTTAGAATAATTTAGCAATAGGTGTTTGGCAGTTGAACAGCTTAGGTTAAAACTGCTTTTTGAAGTAATTGTTTGAGAAGTGTACTTTCTATAGCTCGTGGAGATGGCAAAAGCCTGATTGCTGAGGGACATGGGTTTTCTTCCTGTCTCTGCCACTGACTTGCTGTGTGAACTTGAAAAAACAGTTAACCTTTCTCTGGAATCCCCGTTCTTGGAAGTTTTTAAGAACATGTTGAACATACATATGTCAAGGAAGGTCTAGGAATACTTGGTATTGCTCACAGGGGGGGACGGGGACGGAGTAGATTACCTCTTGAGATCCCTTCCTGCCATGCATTCCTATGATTACAAAAATAATGTCATCTAGAATAGTGAAAAAATATTGAAAAATAGAATAGTGAAAACTCATTGATGAAAGATCATTGATGACCACTTTGTTTTTGAGGACACAATTCTCAGTTCTCCTTAACAAAGGCTCCTTAACTAGATTTGGTTGAAACTTTTTCAATTTAAATTTGTTGAAAAATGTGGTTTAATCAAAACTGAAATTTGTCACTATTTTTCATTTTCAAGGGCAGTATTTGGGATTTTTTTTTAAAAAAAGCAAAAATACGAAAAATGAAACATTTCACAGTTTTTGGATTTTATTTTTACAGTCTAAAAAATAATTAATTAATGTGAATAAAGTTTCATTTTCCAGCCAGCTCTACCCTTTATATTGCTCTGACAATGCCAACATGTTTGCCAGGGCAGCGTAAAGCAAACCTTACTATAAAAGACAATCAGGCCTTGGGTATCAAGGACAAAGGGAAAGGTGAGAGCAATAGCAAACGAGATGACAAAGCTGTTATGTGGATTTTTGCTTGGAATACAAGACTTCAATGGTCAAAACCTATCAATATGCAAGAAGCAACACAAACAACTGCAGATGCATCTAGTGCAGATAGGTTTCCAGATGTCTCCAGAAAAGAAAAACCCTGGTGTTGCAGGAGAGGACATCATGTGCTAGTGCACGCGTGCGCCATGAAAAGATCCATCAGGCACATAATGCTTGTGTACTCACTTTGCCTATGTAGGTGTGTAAAGAAGGGAAGGCAGAAAGGAAGATAAGTGCAGAATTAACTGTAACCCTGTATATGTAAAAATGGAAGCTGGTGTAACTGAAAGTCCTAACCTTGTGATTACAGAAAACAAACCTTTTTGAGTTTACTTGAAGCACCTTGCTACTCCTGCCTTTGATATGGATATTTTCAAGCAGAGCACCTTATAAAATGCAAAGAGGCTACAACATTACAGTATGCCTATATTAATATTAATTATCATAGTTGTAAAATGGCCTTAGTCAGGGGACAGACGGAAAAGCTGTTTTTATTTATCATTGTCAGAAGACGGACTATTAAATGGGAAACTAAAAAACATTGGGCGAAACATTGCGATGTTGCTTCCAAGGAATTATTATAAACATAAAACTGGACTAGAGACTAAAATACATAGAAAGCAAGAGTGCTTCCTTATAGTCCTATAAAATATATTTTTTAAAAGAAATAAAACACGGTTGTCATAACCTGCCTGATCTATCCATACTATTGCTTAAGTACAAGTGAATCAAGTACTTACTTCCTTGAGGCAATGATACATTGCCCAGGATGGCAATCAGTGAGATCATTCTTCTTTCTACTACCTTCTTTCTATCATCATGTATTCCCCTTTCAAAATCCCAGTTCTCCACTTTAGTTTGTCTGCACAATCACTATCAGTTCTACTCCTGTTTGCATTTATCACTAAGGGTATAAAGAGCTGGCTAGGTCCCAAACATACGTACAGTAAGCCAGACGGGAAATCCTGAATCAAATTTTTGGCCTGATCCTACAGTGCAGTCTTAGACTAACTCTTAGTGAAATAAATGAAAATGTTGCTAGATTAAGGACTGCAAGATCAGTGTTCCACATGTGGTATTTTATTCTTGTTAGATCTAAATAATGGAAACCTAAAGTCTATCAGGTTAACAGAAGATACAAAAAGTACCTATGTACAATATGCCCTCAAAACACCCATTCATATCTAAATAATTCATAAACAGCTTAGCCAAGATCATTACATTCTTGACACACCAGGATAGCAAAGTTACATGATTTGCTCTGTGATCTGCTCCTGCAGTCAAACATACCAGTCAGCTAAGGCACTGCAGGTTATATCGAACACATAGGAAAGCACAGAATTATAAATGACAGAGCTGAAATCTTTGGGTTATCTAATTGTTGTGAGCATTGTACATCATTAAAAAGAGTTAATGTCTGAATCAAATTAAAGCCCACAGAGGAATAAAAGCTGTATTCTGGTTTTGTGAAATGATGGAATTCTATAAAAGACACTCAGCCTGCCCTGAACACATACTGTATATTCATTTAAAATTAAAAGTTTGAAAAAAAATGTCAGTCTCGAACTCTCACCGACACACAGAGTAAAAGAAAATCACAAGAACTGCTCATTGGCTGAATACATTAAACACATTTGAACAGATTTAGCAACCTTTTACTGAGATGTATGGAGATAAGACATATGGAAAAATGCTAAGAGAGTGAGCCTGCTTTTGTTCCCATAGAAGTCAATGGCAAGACTCCCACTGACTTCAGTGAAAACAGGATCAGGCTCCTTAAAAGATAAATTATTTCAGTACGCAACAAGAACGTGACTCCAGCGAGAGACTGCTGAATTGGAATTAATTTGCAAACTGGATACAATTAACTTAGGCTTGAATAGAGACTGGGAGTGGATGGGTCATTACACAAAGTAAAACTATTTCCCCATGTTATTTCTCCTCCCCACCCACCCCCCACTGTTCCTCAGACGTTCTTGTTAACTGCTGGAAATGCCCACCTTGATCATCACCATAAAAGGTTTTCCTCCTTCCCCCCCTTCCCTTCCTGCTGGTAATAGCTCATCTTAAGTGATCACTCTCCTTACAGGGTGCATGATAAAACCCATTGTCTCATGTTCTCTGTGTGTATATAAATCTCCCCACTGTATTTTCCACCGAATGCATCTGATGAAGTGAGCTGTAGCTCACGAAAGCTTATGCTCAAATAAATTTGTCAGTCACTAAGGTGCCACAAGTACTCCTTTTCTTTTTATGTTTTCCCTGTGCTTTGTTCTTATGACATTAACATATAATGTCTTATGTGTCTTATTCCTAAGTGCTGATGTTTGGCCTTGGTGTTCAGTAATGACATCAACAAGGCTATGCAGTAAAACATCAGTAATCCTAGCCCACATGCCCCTATGAAGTAATATACTTGTCACTATAGAGGTTCCTCACTTGTTAAAAATATGCTCTCATTTTAGCTTTTTATTAGTTCTCGTTTGCCAAATACCTCAGGGAGGAACATGAAGATCTTAGACGCATCATTACTTTGTTTGAGATGTTTTGTTACCTCTATTTAAAGTTCCATTCTTCTTTTTTTAAAAACTGGGTTTGATAACCTGATTACATTCAGTTTTAAATTACCCTGGGTCCTTCTGTCACTCTACAGGGTAAATCCATTACAGAATTCTGGCTATATTAATAAATGATGTCTTCTTAACATATGCTACATAGTCTGTATTTTATGTTTTTTAATTAAAAGTCTAACAAACATTTAATAAAAAACAAGTATTTTTCTAAAGTAAATGGATACACTGAAGGGCTGGGGATCCCCACAATTACAAAATCCACCTTTAAAATTAGGAAATGTCTTAAGATAAGAGAAACAGCATTATAAAACAAGCTTAAAATACACAAAAATTGCATAATAATTCAATGAATTAATCACAGAACTACAGAACAAAGAAGTACAATATGAAAAATACATGTTGAAAAATATATGAAGTAATTATAGAATACTTGTAATCTCACAGCATGTTCCTCTCTAGTTCTCAATGCACTTTACTAAAATAGTTAAATAGTGTTATTCTCAGGTTACAGATGGGATGAGGAAAAGAAATATGAATGGTTTTTCAAGGTCACTCAGTAGCAGAGCCAGGAAGAAAATTCATGTTTTTCACCTCCAGGTTCGTGACATATCCACTACATAACACTGCCTCTGTAGAAAGTACACTTCTCAAAGAATTACTTCAAAAAGCAGTTTTAACCTAAGCTGTTCAACTGCCAAACACCTATTGCTAAATTATTCTAAATGAGCAACACGGACAAAATAAAGTACCAGCCCAGCTGCCAATAAGAAACATACATAATAGCTGATATAAATTGAAAATCTACAGCCCAAAATGTGTATTTCCTAGAAATTACCATTCCCCACCCACATTTATTCTTCATACATTGAAATAAAAATAAAATTAGTCAAACTTGAAATTCGTACTTCATAAACTATTACATTTAAATTACTTGATAAATGTCAGACTATTCGCTTAAAAATTCTGGCCCCGATTCTCAACTTCCTCACACCCGTGGCAGCGTAGTGCATTAACTTCAATGTCAACCTAATGTCAACATACCACAGAATCACAGAAAAGTAAGGCTGAAAGGGATCTTGAGAATTTTTCAAGTCCAGCGCCCTGCAGTGAGACAGGACCAAGTAACCGTAGAACTTCCCTGACAGGTGTTTGTCTAAACTATTCTTAAAGGCCTCCCTTAATAACCTATTTCAGAACCTACCTATCCCGATAGAAAGTTTTTCCTAATATCTAACCTAAATTTCCCTTGCTTAAGATTAAGCTCCGTTATTACTTGTCCTATAGTCAGTGGACAGAGAAAACAATTGATGAATTCCCTTTATAACAGCCCTTAACATATTTGAAAACCCCCTTTCCCCCCCTCAGGCTTCCTTTCTCAGGACTCTACATACCCAGTTTTGTTTTGTTTCTTTAACTTTTCCTCACATGTCAGGGGTTGGTTGGTTGTTTTTTAAACCTTTATCATTTTTATTCTCCTCTCGATTCTCTCAAATTTGTCCACATCTTTCCTAAAGTATGGTGCCCAGAACTGGTCACAGTACTCCAGCTGAGGCCTCACCAGTGCTGAGTAGAGGACAATTATCTCCCATGTCTTAAAACAACAGAAGCATCTTAATACACCCCAGAATGATATTTGCTTTTTTCGCAACTGCAATAAATTGCTGACTCATTCAAATTGTGATCCACTATAACTCAGACGTTTCCAGCAGTACTACCGCCTAGCCAGTTATTCTTTAGTTGTACATTTGATTTATCCTTCCTAAGTGAAGTATTCTGCACTTATCTTTATTGAATTGTATCTTGTCAATTTCAGACCAATTCTCTAATTTGTCAAGGTTGTTTTGAATTTTAATTCTGGCTTCCAAAGTGCTAGCAACCTCTCCCACATTAGTGTCTTCACAAATGTTATAAGTGTACGCTCTACTTCATTATCCAAGTCATTAATGAAAATATTGACTAGTATTACACCCGAGACTGACCTCTGAAGCATCCCACTAGATATGTCCTCCCAGTTTGACCCAAAAAAAAAAAACAACACCACACATTGATAACTATGCTTTGAATATGAGCTTTCAACCAGTTGTGTACCAATATTCCCCTCTAATTTTTTACATCCATGTGTGGAATTAATTTTGTTATGTGCACCAATATGGAGGGGATGTGTCGTGGGGGCCAACCAAAATATAGCCCAGAATGACTCCTACTCCCAAATGCATTCAATAATCGACTAGATCATTAAGTACCGTACATTCTCTTGGATATCTTTAAAGCTTGCAGTGTAATCTGACCAATTAAATCTGAAGATAATATAGTAAGGCATGTATAATGTCCCACACCTACCATATAACCAGACATCACACTTCTGCTGACAGCATAGTACTTATGCTTTTCCCCCCACCTACATCCAGTGTGAAATACAAAAATGGGGTTTTTTTTAATAAATATTTCTTTACTATTTTCATTTTATAAAGTTGTAACATATCACCTTTTAATCCATGTTAAATTATAAGTACTAACTGTTTAGTGTTTACTACTAGGCCTACAGTCTGATCCAACAGAAAATTATCCTGTCAGTGTTTTGGGAACAATTACAGTCCATTGGTATGCTCTTTAAAGAGACTGCAGAGAAAACTTCTATTTATACAAGCCAAAGGTCCTTCATCTGTGTTTAGGGTGGTGAGGATCTTTTTCTTTTTTTCAGCGTGGTGAATGGAGTAGCAGATGGAGGTCTCCTTTTCTCCCTCCCTCTCCCCCCCCTATGGATGATGGAAGGGAGATCTATGGGGAGATAAGGATGATCTTGATAGGATTCCTTCATGCAAACCTACATCCCCATGTGGAACAGGGCCTGTGAACACAACACCAAAAGGGTGGGTTTCACCTACCCTAGGCATTCAGACGGCAAGTAGATGGGGTTGACTTTTAGACCATTACAGTCTATTAACAGAAAGCTTCACAAGAAGGTTTATGCTGTAATCCTAATATGCAGTCATTCAAAGCATCCACTGGAGCTATTAACCGAGGGTGCACCAACCCTGATGTTATTTAGGATCAGAGAAGTTAGAGCTAGAAAAGACCTAGATCACAGTCCCACTCCCCATCAACGCAGGGTTTAACCTCTCCCATAATGCCCACACTAGTTTTTTTTTTTTTTTTTTTTTTTTTTAAATCATCAGCGCTGGAGGTAGGCTTGTGTGCAGCTTACTGATTCCTCTGTCTCCTGCACCTCTCGGCAACCCACGCAACGCCAGCAGCAGCCCTGAACCAACAACCGTCTGGAACCCGGGCCGCGGGGAGGGGGGACTTGGATACATTTCACCTGCACCACGTGCAATATTTCCTAGGCACCAGAAGCCCACGGCAACGAGACCCGCTGGGCTCTTACAATGGCACTAAACCCCTTCTCCTGCCGGTGCATATACCAACCCTTCCTCTGGGCATTTTCCCAGCCCCTGAACGGCCACACTGCCCCCCCCCAGGCATGTCGCCTACGACCTGCACGCCGCTTGTGTAAGCCGGGCTCAGCGGGGGAGCTGGGGCCCCCTCGCACGCCCGCTGCCGGGGAGATGCTGGTACCTTTTGTCCAGGCAAGCGATCCACTCGCTGGAGGAGGACGAATGGGAAGCGTGAGCAGCGACCATGTTTGCCCGGCTCTCTGCGTACCCAGGCGGCGGCGGCGGCGGCTGCTCTGCCGCCTCCTCCTCCTCCTCCTCCTCCCCCCGCGCCTGCGGCTGCTGCTGCCCGTCCCCGCGCTGAGCAATGGGCTCTCCCAGCCCCAGGCTCCGGCTGCCCGCGGCAGAGCCACCTGGCCCAGCGCTCCGGCCGCCCGCGGCTCAGGTGCTGGCTCTGAGCAGGGCGGGCCCTGGGCTCACGGCAGAGCGGAGCTGGCTGGGAGCCCGCAGCCGGGAAAGACGCAGCTGGGGAGGAGGGAGGCCACCTTGCGCGAGGAAAAACCTCAGGGGAAGGGACCGAGCCACCCTATAGCGCCGGCCTCAGCGTCTTCCGGCCAGACGCTGCCGGGCTGTGGGGGGCCTGAGCCCTGCACGCTCCAGTCCCAGCAGCAGAGGTGCTGCACCGAGGGGCTTGCAGCGGTTTCCATCACGTGGCATCTCCATCACTGGAGAGTTTTAAGAGCAGGTTAGACAGACACCTGTCAGGGACCGTCCAGATAATACTTAGTCCTGCCATGAGCGCAGGGGACGGGAGTAGCTGCCCTCTCAAGCTCCCTGCCAGCCCTCTGTGGCTGTGATCTACGGCGTTTACAGTTTGGGTCAATGGCTCTCAGTACCCCCATTATATACATTGTTCCAGTGCCCCCACTGCCTCCTGGGGGCATCTGCTCGCTCACTCCACTGCACAGGCAACCCTTCCCCACAGTCTCTCTCATGCCACCTACCCCGGCTTTCTCAGCAGATTTCAGAGTAGTATCCGACCAAGTGAGCTGTAGCTCAGGAAAGCTTATGCTCAAATAAGTTTGTTAGTCTCTAAGGTGCCACAAGTACTCCTTTTCTTTTTTCTCAGCAGAGCCACCCACATCTGGCAAATCAGGGGAAAGCAAGCCAACTAACCTTAGCCAGTCCACCTAGAGAGCCCAATGTTGAGAGAGGTACCATAGACATCTCCAACTCATAAAAGCCAGTTATATAACAATAAGATTGGCTTTCATGGAGTTGGGGAGGTGTATACCTAAATACAAGGTAAAGCATTTGCCATTGTTTTAGTCAGGAGAAACTGGGAAACAGCAGACAGAAAAGTAATGGAGTGTTGCACTTCATTTCAGAGCCTTCTCTCTAGTGCAGGTGAGGCTGTCTGCTAAGATGTCATTGACTGTCAGAAAGAGGGTCCCGAACCTCCTGGGGCAAAGGAGGGCCTGGGACAAACGGCTCCAGGAGATGCAGAGGGACTTTGCTAGCAGATCATAGTAGCTCTTGGAAGTGCAGAAGGAGATGCTGGAACAGGACCGAGAGAAGCAGTAGCAACTGAGAGAATGTTGGAGAGGGATGAGAGAATGGTAGCCAATACATCGCCCATGACCTAAATTCCCTCTAATCTGCACAGCTGCACAGCAGCCTATCAAGGGCCTCTCCTGCAGCCTAGGCCCTGACGCAGCCAGGGGAGAGGCAACCCTCCCCCTCAGCCCAGGCGCTGCTGTAGCGAGAGAGGGCGGGGGAGGGGGAGGAGAGTCCTCTGCCCTGCTGCAGCCCCAGGGCAGCCTGCACCCCAAACACCTCTCATCCCTGACTCAGAGCCTGTATCCCCAGCTGGAGCTCACACCCCTTATGCCCCAACACTCCCATACTCCAAACCCCTCAGCCCTACTCTTACCACATATCACCTCCATATTGGTGCACATAACAAAATTCATTCTGCATATGCATGGGAAAAAATAGAGGGAGCATTGCAACCATGCCACAAAGGAGCATGACTGACAACTGCAGCAGGAAGAGCAATCAACAGTTCACATATTCATGTGCACATTCGGGAGTGATTTAGATAATGGACACGTGTGTGCCATCAATGGCACCAGTATAGTTTCTGAAGCCCATTCACTCGAAGACTGCCATTATTTCAGAGATATTAACAAACTTCAGAGCCACAACTGTCTTGCAAACCTCCATCACCACACCACAGACAGTTGAGTCAGCTGAAATACAGAACGTCCTGCCACATCTGGCACACCCGAGAGCTCTGTGCTTGACAGGTCTGTGAGAGGTGTGACACTTAGCAGCCCTAGCCTTGGTTTAATGAGAGCAATTGCAAGTTTCTCCTGCCTAGGAGTATGGCCCAGGAGGAAAATGTATAGCCAACTACCTCATTAGTATGCAGACCAGAGGTCACTATTTTTCTACGATGTAAACCTACTGGTAAAAGCAGGGACCCAAAAGGGGTGTCTGAGACTTACTACCATTTACTGCTGAGGATTATGCCTAATGCTCAACCTTACTTGCACCCACACATACTTTCTACTAGAGTTTTTGCAAAGTCACATTCAGGAAAATGGGAAGGATTAGACTTTATTAAAGTGGCTGCTGATGTCTATATCTTTTGTTAGAAACAGATTAAGCCTTATCATTTATGAAATTTCCTAAGATTGTCACCAACTTTGTTTCTCTCCCTGGAATGGGAGGGGAATATGATTTACTATAATTAGATTCATGAGACTTGACTCCATAGCCAAAGAGTTGGGACAGCAGCTGCTTCTAAAGGAGTCTGCTGCTGGGAAATGGACATTTGTCAACCCGAGTATCTGAAGGATGAAATGCCTTTTTAACCAGCTGCAGTTTACAAAGGACAACAGTGCCACTTAAGAGTCTTCGACAGTGAAGACCAGAAATCAGGCCAGCCTGCGAATTTTCCAGTAACAGCAAGACCTCAGAGACCCTAAAATGCAGACACGCCCAACCGCCCCTCCCCCCAGTTGTTATTTGCGTTACTTGGATGTAATGCTGAACAGGTCAGATTTCAGACTTCCACCGTTCTTCACTATATCTTCGTTTTTAAAGAGCATTATCTGAGTTTTTCAAAACAGCTAGCTAGCTATTCACCCTTGACTAATTCAAACATGGTTAACAGGAGCTTGCTCAAATGTTCCAGAAAAACTCATCTTCAGCCAGAGACCAGACATGAAGAATTTGATCCAAAAAGGTGAATTTGTGAGCTGGAGCTTGTCACCGAGATGGCCGCCACTGCACCCCAGCTCCAAACATGCGCTGCCACACCCAGTCCCACTCAAGAAGGTTTATTCTTTTATGACAAAGGTTAAAAAAAAACAACCACCAAAATGCAGCCCTGGCCCACTGGCTTCAGAACCACCCCTCCCAGAGGTCTCTGATACTCCAGCTCCTGGCAGCTTCCTAGCCTCAGCCAGCTCTGCTCCCTCCTTATAGCAGTAGCCTCAGGTGTAAGGATTTTATTGCTGGAGGCTTATCTGATCAGAAGATCTCAGGGAGCCTTACAGTTAACTCCCTCTGAGTCCCCCTGTTAAGCCCATCTATCAGAGTTGGATTCCCATAAAACACACACACCAAATGTAAAGATAAACAACACTTTATTTAACTAAAGGAAGAGGAAGAAAGGAGAGGGGAATGGATTAACAATACTGGAGATTTGGGTTGACACTTGCACTCACACATACACTCAATATTACCAAAATGTTCTTCTACCTTTCCAGACATCCATGATGAAGACTGCAGGATCCAGACAACCGAAGCCAGCGATGGACTGACGGACACCGACTGTGAATGGCAGATGGAATGGACAGGTATGTATCCCTATCTTAACTGCCACCCTAACCCACTTTGTCTCATCTGTGCATGTGAGATTGATCTAACAAATTGGACTAAGTCCGTGTATGCAAGTCTTCTTTCCCCAAATAAAAGAACAAACAAACCCAAACTAATTAGTAAGTAGCTATTGCAGGCCAATAGCTAGTGCCAAGATGGTTTCACACCACGAGAGAGAGCTGGACACTCGAACTTCTGACAACTCGAAAGCTCCAGAGACCAAGAGCCCCAGGCTCCTCCCCTCACACACTTTTATAGGGAGCTGTTGCCAGGCAAACCTAGTTTCCCACCTTTGTGATTTCCCACCTTTTCTTGGCACCAAGGAACAAGAACCTAACACAAAATGGAAGTCACCGTATCCTCTTACCAAAACAAAATGGCCTTTTGATTCACAGAATTTATCTTAACTTTATACATATATTTCAATAATTTGGCAGAAGTAAACAGGATTTAAAACCAAAATTAACACAGGGTTGTTTCCCTGGAGCCTCTTTTGTTCTCGGGACTCACCACAGGAGTTAGTACCACTCTTATGTGGCCTTTACAACTCAGGGTTCAGCTTGTCTGAGTTCTTCCTCCCCAGGACTCAGCTAACCTCAGTCCTCTCTCTCAGCCACCTACTCAGAGCCTTTATAGACCCAGGTGCAGCTCAGCCCTCTTTAATTAGCTGGATTGGGCTCACCTGCTCTAGACCAGGGGCCCTGGGCTCAGTCTATCCACAGAGACCAGCTAACCTGTGACAGAGCTTGAAAAATAGGATTTATTAAAATGTATGTATAGGGTGTCCATTACCACAGTAGCAGTACAAAAGTTATTATGGAAATGTATTTGCAACGTTAATTACAGCAGTAACTACCATACCATTGTTATAATATTGTGATACAACTGGTAACAGCAAGGCTCACCATGCTTTGTATTATAGTTTTAGCTATCAGTGTCCTGCTCCACCAATGAAAATAAATACAATTACTGTCATGATAAATAATGAATTAGTGGTTCCAGGGCCTATAATCTGTCAACTTGCTTTAGTCTAATCTCTGCAATGCCATCTCACTTCATGGCAAACTCACTCAAAAATCCTCAGCTCCGGCCATCTGTTCTCAACACAGGACCCAAGAAAAAACCAAAGTGGCTGTGAACCATTGTTACACTCCCCAGCTTCCTATGTTCTGCCTCAGGCTGTTGTAACTTAAGACAGTTACATGGACTCCAAAGGTGCCACTATACGAGCTGGAGATCACCAGAGCACAGCAGGACTCCTTCACCCTGATGTGCCCCAGACCATACACAGGAGACTGAGAGATGGAGTCAGATAGGACTGGCTCCACCAAGTATAAGTCATTCAAGGATTCCCTTTACTCTAGGGGAATCCACAGCTAGTCACTTAGGCTAACTTTGTCTACTTTCTGCTGCCAGAATGAAGTGAAGGAATTAGTATAGGCCAGGATCTGGTTCTCAGACTCCAGCTCAAACAATGATTCATGCTGACACATCATAGACTTGAAGGCCAGAAGGGACCATCGTGATAATCTAGTCCAGGGATCTCAAACTCAAATCACCATGAGGGTCACATGAGGACTAGTACATTGGCCCGAGGGCTGCACCACTGACACCTTTTCATATAAAGATACAAAAGCCTCCCTTCTGCCCCCGGCCCCGCCCCCACTCCACCCCTTCCATGAGGCCCCATCCCTACCCCCTCTTCCCACCCCTTCCCCAAAGTCCCTGCCCCATCTCTGCCCCTATTCCAACCCCTTCCCCAAATCTCTGCCCCTGCCCCGCCTCTTCTCCGCCTCCTCCCCTGAGGCTCCCCCCTCCCTCCTGGAAAGCGCTAAGCGCCACCAAATAGCTGTTTGGTGGTGGGAAGCACCTGGAAGTAGGCGGAGAAGCAAGGACGCGGCATGCTGGTGGGGGAGGAGGGGCAGCGGGGGAGGGGAGCTTGGTGGCCACAGGAAATACTCAGGGGGGGCAGGGAGCTTGGTGTGCAGCAGCAAATAACTCCGCAGGCCGCATGTTTGAGACCCCTGATCTAGTCTAAACTGCACATTTCAGGCCACAGAACCTCACCCACTCACTCCTATAATAGACCCCTAACCTCTTGCTGACTTACTGAAGTCTTCAAATCATGATTTAAAGACTTCAAGTTGCAGAGAATCAACCATTTACAGTAGTTTAAAACTGCAAGTGAGTCAAGCCCCATGCTGCAGAGAAAGGCAAAAAAAACCCAGGTTCTCTGCCAATCTGACCCGGGGGGAAATTCCTTCCTGACCCCAAATACTAAACTGGTCATTTTCAGTTCCCATGCAGCACATGGTCCTGCTGTGTATCCAACATGGCAGGAGAATACATTTTAGAGTATGGTTAAACTGATGGTACTCCAAAAGATTCCTTGGGGGGAAAAATTAAGAATGAATCTGGCAGGCTCAAAATTATGAGACAAGTTTAGCACCAACCCATGCTAGATTCAGCACAGCTAAGGTCTCAACCTAAAACTTTAAAAGCCTGACGGTCTCATCAGTGGCATATATAACTACCATTGACTTCAAAGGGATAAACAGGACCCAGCATGATAAAGACAGAAGCTGCAATGGGTGCAGAACATCTGATGATGTGTGACATACAAAAGCAACTTGATCTACATCTTAATAATCCTGTCATATAAATCTTATAAGCAACATATTGTTTTTGTCCCTCATTCCATCTCAAACACTGATAAATTACAGGAAGGTTACAGCCTTATCAAAATAGATTACTTGTATAGCATATCAATGAGAAAACATACATGAGCCTGCAGATTGCCCCATTACCAAGCAGTCATAAATGCAAAAATGTTACAAAGGGAAGGATGGCATAGGGTCTCTCTGATTAGCTATTTAAACCAAAATTATGACGTCTTGGTCCCAGTGAAATCATTGGGCACTTTTATATTGACTTCAGTGGGACCTGGAACGTTCCTGAAACTGGGGGACCTAAACAGAGTTGTATTGTGGCTGTAATTTTATATACGCCCAGGTTGTACAGCTTTCCTGAGCAATGGAGGACTTCTTGTTCATATAGGTCTTATGCTATGTATCGTTCTGTACTAGTTTTAACTGTCCTAATTTGATGTTGCCCTTTCTAATGAAAATGAATTTAAAACTTCAGGGGTTTTGCTCATACGATAGTTAGTGTGGCCAATCACAACAGAAGGCTATGTTTAGCTAATATTCCTTAATGCCAAAATCACCTCTCAGATATTTAGCATCTGATTAATATCAAGTTTGTGATGTCATTCCTCAGTAACAAAAACTGTTGTCAGAACCACCTTTTGCATTATTATTTGGCAGAAGGAACTTTAACAGGATATTTCACAGATGTTCTTGCCAAAAGTTTTGGATGCCCAATATTAAAGCCTTTCTGTAAAGTATCATTTTGAACAGAGGGTTATCTGATTTCCACAATGAACCGAGCCCATATCCTGGGTTATAAAAGGACTTAGAGAAACCATATTAAGGTAAGCAATGATCTTCTACTAATAATGTTCATATTCACACACTGACAACATAGGGGAATGCGTGAGTGTTAGTATTTTTTATTTCAAAATTTGTTTGATTTTTTTTTGTTTGAATTTTTTTAACTCTTCAAAACAGCTTTATAGAATAGGGGAGAAAAACGCAAGTGGGTTTGAGTTTTCTCAGGGTATTTCATACCCTGGATGATGGAACTATGATAGAAAGGCTAGATGTCCTATTTTTTGGCCCCTTTAAAATGGAGAAGAAGAAAAGAGAGCCCATAAAAACAAGAAGTTACATAATATTTAGATTCATGATTAATAATCCGTAGTTACATACCTCATGGGATATTATGAATATTAAACAGTTGGAGAACAGTGCTTTAGAGATGAAAGGCACAACATAAATATGACTATTTTGTTATTAGGATCTACACAATTGTCAACACATTTGGGTTTATTTAGGTTTAGGCAGAAATTCAAATGCACAGCCCTAGATAACATGTAGAATGACAGCAGGAAAACCATTTACAACATTAAATATTTAAGTGTTAAAAGCACTGAATTTGTACTGTTATTACTTTTACCTTTCAGTTATCATGTGCTAAAAGTCAGTATTTGTAACAACACGCAACTATTATAGAAATCAATCTTGAAACTAAGAACAATGGGAATATCATATCATTTAGCTTTGGATCAAATGGACAGTAAATTATATAAAGATGAACTCCAGGACTCATCTATTCTAGCTGCAATAGTGGATAAAGACTTAACAATAAACAGATACATAAGATAGAATACAACCAGTCAACCTTTGTTTACTCTTCTTTTTTTAATGTAAAGGTTGCAGTATCTTGCCCTTTATACATGGCAGGTAATCACCAATGCTATCATGTTATTTATTAGTAATTAAGAACAAAACACATTAGCAGGATAACTCTAGATACCAACTATTATTATTTGGTTTGCAGAAGATAATAATGAAACTTGTCTTTCTATTCTGAAAGAACAGAGATTCACACTAAATACACACCTGCAGTATCTTTACCCTTTGACAATGGATGCTATCAGGAGTGTTATATAGGTTAGTAAAGTGTATTTTTATATGTGTATATTCCCAAATAAAGAAAATCCTTTTAGGATTACCATTAAGGTTGCTAAATGAGTGCAAATTAAGACAAGATATTAAATCACATCTTTATAAAACAACAAAACATCACAACCAAAACCCTGCAAACATTAAGAATTATGGAAATAACCTAAGTTGACAAAAATAAATTCTCACATCAACCTTGACATGCAGTTCACAAAAAAACAGATCAACAAACAGAAAAATTCTCACTGAAACATATAGCCCAAATTTACAGCTGCAGCTAAGGACAGTAAAGGGCAACCCAGGGACAGAGGAGTGCGTGGGAAGGTGTCAGGAAGACTTTTCTCATCTTTGTGCACTCCTGACCAGAACTCAGCAGTATGTTGGTCACTTCCCCAAGCACAACTTAGAACTGCCTGAACACCAGTTGACTCATACATTCACCTTTACAAACTGGCTCTGATAACAGAAATCCACTTAATCACACCAATTTGGTTATTTCTCGAATGCAATAGCTTTATGAAGAATGCTATGACCAAGTATGCAGACTAAACTATACATTTGCCAACATGGGAATTTAAAGATGTCTAGTGCTGAGAAAACAAAAGGATGAAAAAAATTGGGCATTGAAACAAAATATTGAAAAGTGCTAATTTTTATTAATTAATATGTAAAAGTGCTCTCCTAGAGTTATGAAATTTTCTGGAAAAAGTTTCCCCCAATGCAGTGGTTCTCAAACTTTTGTACTCTGTACAAAATTTGTACTTTGGGGACCTCTTTCAGACAACAAGCCTCCGAGTGTGACCCTTTTTTACATATTTAACACCATCATAAATGCTGTAGGCAAAGCAGGGATTAGGGTGAGGGTGTCATTAGGGTGACAGCTCACAACCCCCCATGTAATAACCTCACAACCCTCTGAGGGGTCCTGACCCCAAGTTTGAGAACCCGTGCCCTAATGTATGTTATGTACAGAACAAGTCATTCACTCAGATCTAAGGTTAAAGGTCTAAGGTCCCTCAGCTTCCTCATCTGTAAAATGGATAATAATTCACATATCTGAGTCAGATGCTGTAATAATTAGTGTTTTCAAACCACTCTGAAGATTAAAAGTCCTAAATATCTTATATACAATGATGATCTTATGTGCTGCACTACTTTAAACAAAAAACCACAACTTTCAATTTCCAATTTGCAAATTCCATTTTAAGAGCCCCTCTAGAAGATATATGACTAAGTATCCAATGTTTATGATGCTCCGCACAGGTTACTCAGAACCAATAGTCACTGTGTTACTCTTCTCCCTTAGCAAGAGATCTTTGCTGATACTTGCACTGTATCAGATCCCTGCTGTACAGTCTGTCCACCTCACCAACAAACGCCTCAAGATTGCCAGTCCAAACTTTGCCTTGCTGGTAACCTACAGTGCACTCCAGTTCAAGTTCCCCAGAGACATTTCTCTGCAGTATCCAGTCCCTGTCACCGGACAGTCACAGAAATTAAGTGTGCTGCCTCTAAAAAGACAGCACTTCACTTTAATATGCCGCACTGAGGTGGTTTTGTTAAAAAAAAAAAAGAGAATAAGTTTATTAATAGAGAACAGAGATTTAAGTGATATTAAGAAGAAGAAAACAAGACAGGTATGGTTACAAAAAAAAAAAAAACCAGCACACACTTTCCAGTGATTAAAACTTAATTTTAGCAAGTTACATTATTTACCTAAGGAGGTTTTTAAACTTACATTAAGTTATCAGCAAGTCCATTCATTGAGGTAGGAAAGTCCCTTTCCACAGAAATTTGGCCACTGAATGATGGATAACTAAAATGTCCTTTTACTCCCTTTATATTATCCAAATTCCATTGCCTTTGCTTTCAGAGCCAGGAAGACTTCCTGGGGGCACAGTCTGTGTCCCGCTGTTTCCTCCCCTGCTTGTTAGCTTAATTGCTTTGTTTACCTTATATGTAAATGTACTTTAAGTGTCTTCTGCCAGTAATCAAGCCCATTAGACAGGGAAATCCACATTCCTGTGTCTAGGGTGGGCTTGATTTATGCACTGCCTCCAAAACACATTTTAAGAACGTATTTCCAGCACACATATATAATTATGTATACACAACCCATACACACATCGCACAATGATGACCAGTATTTCACCAGTTTATATATAATATGTTACAAGATACTGTGACAAAGTTCCTGCTCTACCTTGATGGGTCTTGCGCTTATTGGCGGATTTGCTTGCCTTGGAGCTTCACGGCAGCCCTCAGCTTGGCTGCTTTTCTGAATTCACAGTCCAGGTCGACTCCTCCTGTGTCTGACCAGGAGTTGGGAGGATTTGGGGGGAACCCGGGCCCGCCTCCTACTCCGGGTTCCAGCCCAGGGCCCTGTGGAATGCAGCTGTCTAGAGTGCCTCCTGGAACAGCTGTGTGACAGCTACAACTCCCTGGGATACTTCCCCGTGGCCTCCTCCCAAAACCTTCTTTATCCTCACCATAGGACCTTCCTCCTGGTGTCTGATAATGCTTGTACACCTCAGTCCTCCAACAGTCCGCGTTCTCACTCTCAGCTCCTAGTGCCTCTTGCTCCCAGCTCCTCCCACGCACACCACAAACTGAAGTGAGCTCCTTTTTAAAACCCAGGTGCCCTGATTAGCCTGCCTTAATTGATTCTAGCAGCTTCTTGATTGGCTGCAGACATTCTAATCAGCCTGTCTTAATTATCTCCAGAAGGTTCCTGATTGTTCTGGAACCTTCCCTGTTACCTTACCCGGGAAAAGGGACCTGCTTAGCCTGGGGCTAATATATCTGCCTTCTATTACTCTCCCATAGCCATCTGGCCTGACCCTGTCACAATACCTTTTGTATACATATTAAGACAACAGTGTTTTGGGGGGTACTGTCAGGCCTGATATGAGTTACAGTATAGAGGGCCTCTTCCTGTGGGCATTGAGGGGCTGTTGATCATAGTGCTGATTGCCTTTAACTTTTGCTAAATCCAATCCTGAAGTTCTTCTGTAGTAGCAGCTCAGGCAAAACTTACACTGAACTGATTTGAATGTGACCCTTCACACATTCTAAGGGACTATTCAAGGTGAAGAGCTTAAATTCATAACTTTGCTAGACACTACAAATCATGGTCTTAATAAAGACATTGGATTTATGGCATATTACAATAATCTGTAACCCACTAACCTTCTTTTTTATCCTATGACTACAGGGGTGTTAATGGGACACTTCACCTTGAATGGTCTCTTAGAATGTTCTAACATCCAAACTTTCTGTTTAATCTTGTATTTAGATCTGACACTCAGGGCTTGTCTACACTGGCACTTTACAGCACTGCAACTTTCTTGCTCAGGGGTGTGAAAAAAACACCTCCCTGAGCACTGCAAGTTTCAGTGCTGTAAAACGTCAGTGTGGACAGTGCACCAGCACTGGGAGCCAGTGCTGGTAGCTATTCCCCTCACGGAGGTGGGTTTTTTATCGTGCTGGGAGAGTTCTCTCCCAGTGCTGGTGCCGCAAATACATAGCCATGTTAAGGCGTGGACAAGCAATTGTGACCAATAGAGGAAAGAGAGCCAGGAGACATTTAACTCAACAAAAAGTATCAAAACATTTTCAAGTATTTAGTAAGTCAGCTATGGAAGAACCTGTCTCTGGAGGAATGGAACAGAAAGCTGCAGGCAACATACCTGATGAGTGTTCTTTCAGTATGAAATAAGCAGCAGTTAAGAGAGGTTCTTCAGTCATCCAAAGAATGCAGACAATCATCACTAGTGGTTTCATATTAAGAAGAGTGGACAGAGAATTCAGTAAAGGACACAATGACAATAAGATGGCGTGCTGTATCTCTGAGTTGTAACCACAGGATTAGATAGGATTATGAAGTTTTCTAGCAAGTCTCCACTGACAGTGATACACATCGGAACCAATGACAGAGTATCACATGGAATATACAGATTATAGAAGACCTCAGGCATCTTGGGATGGAGTGGAAGAAAAGAAAAGTTCACATGGTCTTATAGATCCTACAGGCCTGATGAGTGAGGGAAGGAAGAAAATACTGGAGGTGGACTGTTGGCTGCACGATTGGTCTGAAACTGAAGGTTTTGGTTTTGTGTAACATTGGTCCACATTCCCTTGGAAGAGGTGACTGTACAAATGTATGGGCCTGCATGTCACAGGTAGGTGGCTGACCTTCTTGGCTGGAGACTACCTGGAGCAGCAAGAAGGACATTAATCTACCAATGCAAGGGGAGGGTGCTAAAACTCAAACTTAAGATGTCATGAGCAAATTGAACTGATGTGGCAAAAAACACAAAAAAGAATTTTTCAATTGCTTATATACCAATGCTTTCTAGCTAACAAGAAAGAAGAATTAGAAATCCTCGTTCCTGCAGTATGGGTTACTTGCTGGTTTTAACTATAGTAAATGGTGGATTCTGTGTAACTTGAACTCTTTAAATCAAGATTTGCGGACTTCAGTACTGCAGGCAGAGGTTATGGGCCTATTGCAGGAGTAGGTTGGTGAGGTTCTGTGGCCTATGATGTGCCGGAAATCATACTAGATGATCATTCTGGCCTTAAAGTCTATGAGAAAATGTTTTTATATAATTAGCATTTCAGAAATCTGGCTGAACAATTCACATGATTGGTTATAATCTGTTTAGGAAGAATAGAATGGGTAAAAGAGATGTGTGTTGGGGGGGTAGTACTCTAATTTAAAAACACCATTACTTGTTTTAGACTAATTCAGAACCCCAGGGTCTTGAATGTATATGGATCAATGTGCTAATTAATAAAGTCTAGGATGGGGTCTGTTACAGGCCACTAAATCAAACCTGAGTACAAGATGAGTTACTCCTTACAGACAGGTGCTTAATGTATTGACAGAAATGGTGCTGTTATTGGGGAGTTCAATTTAGGAGACATGCTGGAGGTCTCATGCAGCCACTAATAAAACATCATTCCAGTTATTAGAAATTATAGATAACTTTCTAACACATAAGGTACTGCACCCAGCAGGAGATAACTTCATTTTAGGTGTCATTATGACAGGTAATGGTGAATTAATCGCTGCACTAAATGTTGGTGGTAGGGGACCAGTGATCATGACCTGATTACATTCAATATAGGCAAACAGAGGACAGTCACAACCAGTAATATATATACTTGGTTCTACAAAAGGGCTAATCTCCCAAAGCTGAGGGAAATTATGAAATTGATTGGGAGAAAAAAATGTGACAGAAAAATGTGAATGAAAATTGTGAGTTCTTTAAGAGGAACTTTTTAGATGGACGAAGAGCTGTTGTTCGACAATCAAGAAAAGTGATCAGAAACTTATGTTGTCATATACTGTCTATCAAAACTCAGCTTCTTATTTAACTAATAAGTGATTAGTAATTTACATTTGTAACAATCACATTAATTTGATAAAGTGTCTAGAAATTTAATCTTACACTGATATTTTTAAAATAATGTTGGCCTTTGGAAACCATAAATAAGGAACTGGAGTAAGGAACCAACTTCAGTCTCTTACTAGATGTTTTATTTCCCTCACAGCCTTCTGGGGGCACCAACACATCCTTAAAAACAAATAGTGAAACTGGGTAAATAAAAACAGAGAAACAACCACCATCATTTACATCTGATAAAACAATACACTGTACACACTAGAATTAAAAATAAATTTTACACTAATATTTACAGGCTTCTTTTTATAATCAAACATTATTCACAATCAAACACTTACAAGCTTGTGCACTCAAATCATTTACGTTATGGTCAAACTGAATGATTAAGGAGTGAGTTGTTTTTAGCATAGACAGCCCTGAGGAAAAAGTGTTCTAGCCAAGAAGAACAAAGGTGAGCTGCTAGATAAATACTAAGAAATGCCATAGCTGAGGGCTTCGTTCTGGCTGCCACAAACAGATGGCATTTATTGGTTGGAAACAGACTATAGAGTTTCAGAGTAGCAGCCGTGTTAGTCTGTATTCGCAAAAAGAAAAGGAGTACTTGTGGCACCTTAGAGACTAACAAATTTATTTGAGCATAAGCTTTCGTGAGCTACAGCTCACTTCATCAGAGCTGTAGCTCACGAAAGCTTATGCTCAAATAAATTTGTTAGACTGTAGAGTGCTGTTGTGCAACACAGCTGCCCTGTAGTAAAACAGCCCCCATCAGGTGCTACCTGCTTGTACAAGCAGTGAGAGGAGTCTGAATGAATTAAAAACGTTAGTGATAAGACACCACAAAAGAAATGATGCAATAAACACCCATTTTGCTGCACAGAGATGTCCACATAGAATTCCCATTAGTGATAGAGGAAGTTGTGAACCAAACTCTTCAGAAACTTTCCCTTATTTTCAATGGTCTCTTATTTTCATGATGTGAGAGTCTTTCCATTTCAAGGTCTCTCTTGTCTCCTGAAATTAATAAAATTCATGCTTGACAATAGTTTTTAAATTGTCTAAAAAGTCTGTATTTCCAATGGATTCTTTCATAGTTTAAAGAAGTAAGACAGGGATAAAGTGGACTAGGCAGACTAGAGAAGTCTAGGAGAAAAAGCAAATGAGGTGCAGGCAAAAAAAGGAGGGTGAAAGAGGGAGCAACAGACTGGAAAGAAATGGCTGGAACAGATTGCAGAAATTAACTGAATCCTAATATGTACAGTATCTGAATTTCGCAAGGACAAGGTAGACGTGACTGTAATTTAACAAAATTATCATACTGATCAAGAAAAAAAAAAGCATTATTTTCTTGGCCAAACAGAGAATGGTTATTGTCACGCTGTCTGGAGTGGCTCACAACCGTGAGTGTCTACCTCAGGGCAGACTGTCAAAAACAGGGCTGACACGGTGTGCTCTATAATTAGATTTCACCAAGCCAGTAACAAATGTGAACTCCTGGATCACAATATCAATCTTACCATGGAATCACAGACAGTCCCCTTAGTCTCTCCAGTCTATCTTGCTACCCAGACAAACTGGGCTTTGTGAGAAATGTTCACTTACATAAAAAAAGGAAGGTTTCAGAGTAGCAGCCGTGTTAGTCTGTATTCGCAAAAAGAAAAGGAGTACTTGTGGCACCTTAGAGACTAACAAATTTATTAGAGCATAAGCTTTCGTGAGCTACAGCTCACTTCATCGGATGCATCCGATGAAGTGAGCTGTAGCTCACGAAAGCTTATGCTCTAATAAATTTGTTAGTCTCTAAGGTGCCACAAGTACTCCTTTTCTTTTTATAAAAAAAAGAAAACACACCACATTCAGGTTGCTCTTATTCCCGAAAGACAAGTCACTTACCCCAAATCAATTGCTACTCTAGATCCTACACTAAAGATGATGCCTGTAGCCAATCCTGTAATAAACTATTTAAAGGTTTATTAACTAGCAATAAAGAGTAAGAGAGCGATTTACAGGTTAAAGCAAGCAAAGAATATACACACCTATCAGTTTCCATCTAAATCCAAAGAGTGACGGAGTTGTGGTGATCTGTGTAGTCAAAGAGTCTTTCAGGGCAGACCCTGGAAGCAGCCCCCTAGGGATCTCTGATTTCAGTTTAGAGTCTCTGGCCCTTTGGAGTTCAAACAGCCAAAAAGATGCAGTTTCTTTTTCTCAGGGATTTTTATTCCCTTCCCCCCAGAGTTCAAGATGATGGGATGAGTTCACTTGCACGTCTCCTCTTCCAAAGTATTTTTGTCCTCTGATGTTCCACAATGGTTTGTCTAGTGTCTATGGGTCTTCTTTTGTTGGGCAGGAGATAACACCTCTTGTGGTACATTAGTGTTTCACATTTGATAATGTTTCTCTTCTGACTGGGTTTTAAAGTTTCAGAGGAAATACATAAATATTATCTTATAACATGGGATAAGGCTATTATAAGTGAGATTAACGCAGGCAGCAAATACAAGCATTTCACAGAGTCTAAACACTAAATACATTCTTATAGACTAATACCTATTTTGAATAAAACTAACATACAGGTGACCTGGTCTGGTCTTCAGCTACAAGGTTGTCAGTTCTTTGCCTGCAGCTTGGGCATGAGCTGGCATCTGGCCTACCAGCATCATAGTTATTTCTTAGACATTCACTTAACCTTGTGCCAGAGTTTGACTTTCAGATGTAGTGGCCAGAGATTCTATTGTGCAAATCTCTTCTCATTGCTGTTTTGGCTTTTCAGATATTTGATAGTTGAAAATGTTCCTGGAAAGTAACTAGAAATGTAAGTGATTAAGTTATAGAGAAGGTTTAGTGTGTCATTTTCAACTTTCTGTACTAGCATTGTCTTGTCATAACATAGCCCAGACAGTATATGGTTTTTGGTAGTCCTGATTTCTATACTTTTGATGTTAGCAGTCTTACTGAATTGGAAACATCTGAAAGTGGAAAAAAGGGATACCTTTTTTTCTCAACTCCTAAGAGCGACTGAGATGACTTAACAACCAAGATGATCCATTTAAACTGAAAAGAAGTTGTAATAGATCTTTTGTTATTCCAAAGTTAAATCTTTTGAAAAAAATTGTCTTCAAATAAAGGAGGAAACATTCACCTCCCAACATGAAAGGCAAAATTCCGTGACATCATGCCATATATTCTGCTATCTACAGATGTCTATGTCTAAAATTAGGTCATTTTAGATTAACTATTCTTGGGAAGCCCATCATGATTTACTTTTTGGAGCACTCCAGAGAAAGTAGGAAAAAGAGGAAATGATGAAGACTGAAGGCATAAATAGGGAACTCCATACAATCACCTTTCACTCTCCGAGATTCCAGCTCCTATGACTTCTTGTGATATTATAGGCTGGTAGCACAGTTTCTTATCAAGGTTGCCTGACACTTCCCAAGACCCTGTTTTCAGTTGCTTATAACTTTGTCAAACTTTAACCATCCAGGTTAAAATTTTCCATATCTGGTTTCTGCCTTAGGCTGAATTTTGTTGTAAAGTATCAGTCAAAAGAGTTTGGTTATTTCTACTAATGAGACTAGAGAAAAATAAAATATATTTTGCCATTTAAAAATAGTTTGACAGCCTTTTATTTGAACAGTTCTAACATCCTCATGCTTTGGACAGGGATTGGAAATTTGGCAGGAGGGTAGCCTTTGTGGTCAGGGATTTGTCTTTTACGGGTCCTGTGAAAATCTGCCCAAATTTGGCCAAGTTATAAAGCTTTGGGTGGGGGGAGCCCCACAATTCGCACATGTTTAGAGACGGTTTAGAGATTAGCGCTAAAATCTCTAAGATTCTCTCCTCACTGAGCATGCTCCAGCCTCTCACAGCTTCTTGTGCTGACCAGACTGCACATGAAGTTTCCGTGTAATGGCTGCTCACAGCTGCTCAAGGATAGCGTGAGCCAGGCACTGGAACTGAGAGCGGAGAATCTGTCTCTTCTGTGCACTCAATGGCACCCCGCACTGACAACGAGACAGCATGGAAGAGGAAGCCTCCGGACTCAAATCCAGAGGGAACAAAAGCCAGGCCAGTGGAAAGGGAAAGCAGTAGATGGGGACAAGGAGTCTGGTGACACTGGGACTGAGGGAGCAGGAGAGGAGGAGAGAAGACTGGGATTGGAGTAGGGGAGGGAGTGGGTTTGACTGGGCAAGGAGAGTGAGTCAGAGAAGGGAGACTGGGAATGAGAGCCACTGAAGGAAGGGGGAGGGGCACTAGCAGCCTGTTGTGGGGAGGAAGGATGCTGAGATCAGAAAGGGGGAGACTGGGACTAGCTGCACAGTGAGAATCAGTAAGGTTGGGAGAGAACAGGGGTGTTGGGGAAGGGGAGGAGGGAAACATATCTGACAAGGAGCTTGGGTGTTGGGGAAGAACTGAATAAGATTGGGCAAAGACAGGATTCCTGAGGCTCTCCTCTGCTGTAAGCAAATAGCTGTGAAACCCGCTAAAAATTCATCTTTCTTTAGTCTAATTCACATACAGGATGAGAACCTACTACTGCTATCCACATCCCGAGAGAGGCATAACTATGCTGATCCAACCCCCAATGCAATCAGCACTAGAACAATCAAGAATTCTTCTTCTGTTGACCTAGCTACCGTCTCTCAGGGAGGTGGATTAAGTACAGTGACCAAAGAAACCCTCCCATCACTGTAGTGAATATCTACACTAAAGCACTATAGCAGCACAGCTGAAGCACTGCAGCTGTGCCACTGTAGCATTTTAAGTCTAGACAGAGCCTTAAATTCCAGTCACAGACATATTTGTAAATTTTTCCAGGCTGACCTGAAACAACCAGTTTAATTCACTGACTACAGTTAATCCCTCTGTTTAGTAGATCAGTTAGTGGTAAATGTGAAACATGTTTTGATAAGAGATGTTTATGTATCCAAAACATTTAAGGTTTTTTGCTTAATAAAAATAAACTTTATATTCTGTTGTGTGTCTATTTAATTCCAGTTACCATCCTAATGCAACTTGACACAAATCAGGAGCAAAAAGTTAATTATCTAGTAAATAAGACTATATCAGGTCACCATTTTCTAACATACTAAAAATGTACAATATGAATCTGAAAATTGCTTAAATAAATGTATATAGTTAGTATACCCTCCTACGTAGCAAAAAGATATACCAAATCCAGTGTAAAGGCTCTATTTAGTTTTAAATCAACATGTTTTAGTGGTTATATCAACCAATGAAAATGTACCTTTCTTTAGCAAATTGCTGAAGTACAAATGAAAAAGTGGATTAAAATTGAGGCTTTCCACTTGTGATTTAAATCACCTTGATTTAAAATCAATCCACCCTGCTAACTTTCTGAAAAAAATCAGGTCCCTGGATGTGTCAGATTGGTCATGCAAAATTAGTGGATACTTTTAACTTTAATCTCTTTGGGCCTCAGCTCCCCATCTAAAAATTGGGCTACGTCGTAACCTCCTAGGGTGTAGTGAAAATATGTTTGTGAAGCACTTATATACCATAGTGAGCAGTACTACAGAGAAGCTCATGAGGATGTCAATAATTCTGTCTTCAGAGGTGGTTTTGAATAGTGTGCGGCAGATGATTTAGTTGGGGATTGGTCCTGCTTTGAGCAGGGGGTCATGACCTCCTGAGGTCCCTTCCGACACTGATATTCTATGATAAGGCCTGAGGCCATATACTAAACAGTGAGGAAGAAAAATATTGAATAGCTGCTCATTCAGTGACCACTTTCCATTCTGTTTACTGAATGAAACAGGGATCCTATGGAAAATATAGTATCTAATCATGTAATTAAAGACTATATCATAATGCATATACACAAAGAAGCCAAATTAAGGTTGCACAGGCAATCTTAAAACTAGCATTTCCTAACTTTTAACTTTTGCCTGACTTTGAAACTAGAATGTTATTTTAATATAGTTTTTTGTAAGTAATATTTGACTTACAGAAAATGCCCAAAATACATATATATGCTTTCCTTTGTAACACAGATTCTCGTAATGTTAGCAGTAGATTAGCTAGCTTTACCAGAATGCAGATTCTAAATCTGTTTTTTGTAATATTTACGTTATTCTGTTAGGGCCTTTTTAAAATAGCAAAATAAGGGCTATAGAATGAATTTACTGGCTGTTTAATTATGGTGTACATGTTCGTGCTCAGGCAGCAGCCCAAACCCTGGGGCCTTGCCACCTCACAGGGTCCTAGATCCCAGCTCCAGCTCAAGCCTGAAGGTCTACATCATTATTAAACAGACCCTTAGCCTGATCCCCGTGAGCCCGAGTCAGCTGCAGGTTTTTATTTTCAGTGAGACATACCCTCAGGGCCTTCAGAGAGGAACAGAGAGGAGCAGTTTTAGTTTTCAGCGCAGATTCCTGCTGGCTGAGGCTCCTGGGCAAGTATACGGAATGAACACATTCTCTTGGACCAGCCATGCCCCCTTCCTGGCCAACACCACCCAGTTTTGGAGACAGATTGGATCCCTGCAGGTTGTCTCTCCCCTAGCAGCATCTCTTTCTGTTGAAGATGTAAGTCCATAAAGCATGCAGCATCAGTTAATCTTCTTTAGCAGAGAAACCAGGACGAGGTATGAATTGCAGCCCCTATGCTTCCAAGGTCCTTTTAAAAAAATTATTTAAACTGAAGCTAAACCAGGTTAGATCAGTTAAAAGTTTCAGGCTACCTCATAAAGGTGCGTACTGAACAGGGGTGGGGTTGAGGCCTCTAGGAGAGAAGGCTATGATGATAACACAACACTAATTACTACATTGATTCATAGTAAAAATATTTTAACAGGTGCTATAAAATGACAAAAAAACACATCTCTGTAGTACATCTAGAAATGCATTCACTGCTCTTTAAATACTGCTTATCCATGGAAAAGAAGGGATGTGAAAAGAAATGATTTACATGTGCTGAAACTTTGCATTTTCTGTATAGGAATATGCAAACATCCTTTCATGGGGCAAAATGCATTGACCTGTGATCCCTGTTGACACTTTGCTCACCCTACAGCTGGCATTAATAGTTTGGAAATTGGTTCTCACTTCTGGATTGAAGGCCCATTTCTTTGAAGTGCTCTGTGCCTCCAAAGAGATGCTGACCTGGCTCAGCATGTTGCAGATTCAGGCCCAGATAACAAAATTATACAGCTCCAAACTCAACATCTAACCCTAAATTTGCAGTTTGACTTTCACCTGAAAAATGTTGGTTTTAGTTTTTGTTTCAGGTTTTTTTTTACCCATTTTTTAAAGTAAACAAATCAAGCTAAATTTCTAAACCAAACACTTTTTAAGAACAAAGTCGAAATGCTTTATTTAGAGAATGTCTACATTTTTTTCTTCATTTTTTAGTTTGGCTGGAACTGTTCACCCCCTACACTGCATTTTTTGGCAAATAAACTATTCAACTAAAAGGATTTCACCCAGCTGTATATTATACCCACCTGAATGGCCTGTCTAGCTTTGGTTGGTTGGTTGGTTACATTAAGTGTACTATTCAGTTATTTTATGCTTGAAAGTCGTAATAAGTTTACACACTTTTAAAAAAATAGCAGCTCAGACAGAACCACACATCAGCAGCAGGGGGCAGAGTGAACAGCAGAACCTTTGCAACCACTTCTACCTCCAGATAAGAAACTGCTCCTTCAAGCAGCAGTAAGGTAAAGAAGATTGGAAAGGGGGAAAACCTCTTTTGCCTGAATCTCTAATTACAGGAGGATGGAGGGTAGAGTGAGCACAAAGTCAGCATAGTTCCAAAAGGAAAGAGAAGTTGTGTGGCCTAAGAGGGTGTGAAACAACATACTCTGTGGTCAACTTTTGCCCTTCATGTTACATAATATGAAGGAACCACATGGGGATAGTGGGGTTCAGATCACCATGTTTATATGCACAATATGCCAGATCAGCTAGAAATGCACATTTCTGCTCTGACTGGTTTGTAAAATAGAACACAATGAGTACTATCACAAGTTATTTAAAGGGATACAACTATTCATATACAGAGGGAGGAGGAGCAACTTATTGCAAAGTCTGGGGTGCTATCTGACTTTTTGGTTGTGCCAAGCCATTTGCATTGCGTCAGCCTGGTGTTAAGGGCCAAATCCTAGTCCCACAAAAGTCAATGAGGCTTTTATCATTGACTTCAGTGGAAGCACATTAATGAAGCTAAATGCGGAGCTTTAGTGAGGTTGAATTGAGGAAGAAGGGCCTTGTGTAGGGGTGAGTTCCACCCATATACACAATATTAATTACAATGCTTAAAGTTGTGGAGAAAGGGATATGGGGCTTTCTGTAATCCTGCACGCTGGGACTGGTGGGAAAAATATGATGCGCTCGCTCTCTCGCTCTCTTTCCTTCCCCTCTTTCCGCAACCCCTCCCCAGTACAAAAATCACCAGCATGGAGTTTACCAGTTTGCGGGGTGGGCGGAACTGAATGTAAATACTCTAGTTACATGGAACTTTCACACTTGCAACATTTACAATGCAAATTCAGATTAAGTGACACTGTGATCTAATTTATTCTTAGTTTTCAATTATTTCAGATGACCAATTTAATAAACGACTTTTTCCGCAGAAGAAGATTTTATGCCATAATAGACACCTCAATTATAAGACAATATACTAAAGGGATTTGACACCAATAATATGTTTCTGCACTTCATTTGTCTTAATTTGTGGTGCAAGAAGCTTACCAGATTTGTATCTGTTCTCCTTATGCTTTCCTAAATCTTTTTGTGCTACATCGGAATCTAAAGATTTAAATTCTTGCCTTTTTGTTTTACATGTTTTGATTATTCTAGCTCCAGTTTTAAGGGGAACTACTCATCCATCTCCTTGGGCAAAAAATCCTGCTTTGTGAACTGCAATTGAAAAAAAGTTTTTCATATTTCTCATAAGTTAATGAGGACCCTGAAGCCAATGAACCCTGGCTCTCTTGAGATAATAGATGTACAGTATCTGGCTACCAGCCAGTGGGATTAAACGGGACCAGCTAACCACAAAGGAACAAGCACAATTAGAAAAGAAAAAAAAAGATGCTTTAAAAAATAATTTACAGTGCTGCAAAGAGTGTGGAACAGTTTGCATGACCAGGGCCTAAATTTGAGGTGGGAAATGTGCTGCTAAAAATTGTATAGTACTATGGAAAAATATTCATATTCATATTCTGGATTATTTTAAACCAGATACTGTTAATCTACCTAACACTGTTAGCTTCTTTCTCCCAAGGGAATACAACATCAAGAAAACATACTCAAACCTGCACCTTTCAGGTACACTACATCTACTATAAAATGTGTATATTAGAAGAGGATCTATCCAAAACATTCCTTTGAGATCTGTTTATGCGCTTATGTACAGCAAGAGCTGCCTCTCCACACATATACTTTCATCGCCTGACCATAGAGGTTTAAGTTCTTCAGAGCGTAATAGCGGTGATTCACCATACCGTTCATTAGTTTACTTACTCCCCTCAGATCTGATGGGCTCATAGTTAGATGAATTGCCCAGGGTGAGGATTCACCATGGCCTTGGAGAATGATACAATACAAAGGTTCCCAAACTGTGGTCTGCAGAGCACTTGCATGTGTTCCCCAGCACTGACTGGTCATATGATGCTGTATTCTGCATCTTATTTCCAGTTGCAGGCCCTAAATTGAACAGGTAACACAGCTGCTAACCTGCATTAAAATCAAGCTAAAAATAAATCAAAAATACATTAAAAGCAACCCTAATATGGCTTTCTCATGTAAGCAATTGCTGCAGGTGCCACAAGGATATTCGATGAAGTGAGCTGTAGTTCACGAAAGCTTATGCTCTAATAAATTTGTTAGTCTCTAAGGTGCCACCAGTACTCCTTTTCTTTTTAAGGATATTATGGGATTACAAATGTGAGAAGACAGTTTCTGCAGTAAAATGTAGTCAACATTTTGAGAATCCAGTGCAATTTATTTTGTCTCATTCACAAATTCATTTTGATGTTGCCTTTTTTTTTTTTTTTTTTGCTATAATACATTTCCAGCTTATGGTACAGCTATTGTGAATCATTGAGGCCCTTTAATGGCAGTACATCCCACTTTTTTTATCCAGCAGAGTATGCTTTAGGTTGCCTGATTGATTTTTAAATCCAGAACGCTTCACTTAAACATCAGGCTTGTTTATCTTGGTTTCATTAGATTAACTCTTCTCAGTAAGTTTTAAAATAAATCCAACTTTTGTTGCTTCATCCATTTTTGCAGTTGAGGGACCTGAGCAAAACTACAAACCTCATCCCACAAAAACCTGACTGTGGTAAAAGAAAGGGGAGGGAGCTCTCACCATTCCAAACTGACTGTTGATGGAATCTGGCTAGTCCAAGCAGGGGTCATAACTTAAGGTTTCACTTTTCCCTCCAATTCCAAGCATCATAACTCTTCATAAATGTTAGTCATGCATTATCCTTGTGAATGCTGCTCTTACCCATGTCACTAAAAGGACAAGTAGGTCTTGTCTACACTGGCAAGTTTCTGTGCAATATAGCAGCTTTTTGAGCTCAAACTGCAGACGTGTACACGCTGCCAGGCCACGTTGTGCAGAGAAACTCCTCAGTTGCAGCCTTGGCGAGAGTCGTCAGGCTATTTGCGCAGAGGCTCCAGCGCTCTTTGCCAGTGTAGGCACTTGATTGCTTTCTGCGCTGTAATTGGCCTCTGGAGCTGTCCCATATACCTCAAGTAACCGCTCTGCTCATTGTTATGAACTTGGCTGCCCTGGAGACATGCACCCCTCCCCTTCCAAGGCACTATTTCTGACAGCTGTTATGTGCTGTGCTGATCTGCTCTAGGACACAAAGCAAACCATTAACGTGGAATGCTCGTGCTGTTGAACACAGAGGGGGTGTGTGTGTGTGTGTGATTGCTGTGCAGAGAGCCCAGGGAGGGAGGCGGGGGCTGATGTCAGGGTTTCCCCCTCCCCCGTCTCAGGACTCGTTGCTTCCTGCCACTGTCTGAGCTTACAAGACAGCGTGCTGATATACTCTCTGTCCCCAAAAACACACTGTCCCTCTTCCCCCTTCCATACACACACACACTCCTGTCACACACTCTCCCCCTCCCCCCTGCAGTTGAAAAGCAGCTGGCAATGCAGTGGCATGCCCATGGAACAATGGGATTGGGAAACTTGCCTCAAGTGATGCTGTGTCTGCCCCATGAGGCATTGCAAACCCTTCCCAAAGCACCCTGTGGCCCATTGCACAGTGGGATAGCTACCACAATGCACTATCTTTGCCGTTGCAAGAACTGCTAATGTGGATGAGCTCCAGCGTCACAAGGAGCACAGTGTGGACATGTAACGGTGGTTTAATTCTAGCATTTTAATAAAAGTTGTATAACTTGTGGCAAAGAAACTTGCCAGTGTAGACATAACCGTAGTCTGCTGATAAATTGGGGAGCTAAGTGGTGGTGATGAAAGAGTAGTGAAAGCAGTAACCATCTCCTGAGACGAACACCGTCACCTTGGCTTTGCTAGTCAGAGTAACAAAGTACTGGTGGTTGCCCTTGAACTTTGTTTCACATGTGACAGACCACTGTAGTGACAACAGGGGATGTGGGTCTGCCAGGGAACTTCTCCTTTTAATTAACCAAATACACAGGATTGTTCAGTAATGACACTGTCTTTTCAATGCAGTTCTTCCTTTTCATTTGTGAACGTACAATGAGAATGTATTGGACAATACTTGAGCTTATAAGATTACATGTGAAAGCACCTTTATAGCTCTGAGGAGCAGAAGCTGAAATATTTTAGTGAACCATGTCACCAACTAAACAAACTGTATCCAAGCAACAGGAAAACATCACTTTAGTTATTCATGACTTGGAAACTTCTGCATTTTTTAATGGAAGTGTCTAGCAGAGTACAGGAGGCCAAGTAAATCTAATCTACAATATATTACACATCAAATTAAAAAGAGCCAATTTGAAATTAGTTCATCTCAGCCACAAAATGTAGTACAACTAAACTAAACTAAACAAAATTAGGAAGTCAAGATGGAGTAAATAAAAGATTTCACAGTGAAATTTATTTTTTGAGAAATTGAAGGTAATTGTTTATCCAGAGGCCAGGTATGATGGGTTCATGTACAACTTCTTGGTGTTGCTGTTTCACTAATCTAGACTCTCAACTGCACGGCTGCTTGTCTCATTAAATCACCACTTAGAATCGATAGAAATTCTGAATGATCTCTCTTATTTCCTTTGGCAGCGGGCAGGATTTGACTCCCCACCATCTGCCTATGTTCCAATAGTGATATCTGCAGGGTGTGGGACCATACATTCCTGATGGTACTGCCATATGTCTCCCCCACCCTGCACCGACAGTGGTGCTACAGCCACAGAATGCAGGATACCTTTGGTCCAGCTACCAAGAGACCAATTTTGGCCTGAATATCTGCTTTGACTTTAGGTGCGTATGCCACGCACAATGACTGTTCTGTAGCTCATTCTGCTTACAGATGTGGAGTTCAGACCCTGAAGAGTGGGGTCTCTAAGGTCAGATGGATAGGGGAGGAATGCAGCAGCATCACTACCCCAGTTGGAGCTCTTTTATGGTATTTTGCATCACTGACAGACAGTGGGCAATTTTTTCCTTATGAAGGCCTGATGTAACTCTTTAGTTTATACAAGTCAGGGGTGTAAGTGAGTTATTGAGATGCTTTGCTTTTTCCACGCCTTTAGGCTACAAAAAGGTGTATTGTTGTGTTGTAGCTGTGTCAGTCCCAGGATATTAGAGAAACATGGAGTGAGTGAAGTAATATCTTTTACTGGATCAACTTCTGTTGGAGAGAGACAAGCTTTTGAGTTTACACAGAGTTCTTCTTTAGGTCTCAGAGCTCTCTGTAAGCTTGAAATCTTGTCTTACCAAGAGAAGCTGTTCCAATACAAGTTAGTACCTCGCCCATCTAGGAACAAAAAATATAGACTACGCTTGCAGGATAAAGGACTATCCTCGGAAGCAGTGACTTTGAAAAGGATTTGGAGTTTGAGGTGGATACTCAACTAAACGAGCTCTCGGAGCAACATTGTGGCCAAAAGGGCTAACGTGATCCTTGGATGCACAAACAAGGGAATCTCAAATAGGAAGAGAAGTTATTTTATGTGTATATTTGGGGCTGGTGTGATCACAGGTGGAATCACTGTCCAGTTCTGTTGTCCACAATTCAAGGAGGATATTAATAAATTGGAGAGGGTTCAGAGAAGAGCCACAAGAGTGATTAAAGGGTTAGAACACATGCCTTATAGTGATAGGCTCAAAGAGCTTGATTAATTTAGCTTAACAAAGAGGAAGTTAAGGGATGACTTGATCAGAGTCTATAAGTACCTACATGGGGGAAGAGGTATTTAATAACAGACTCTTCAGTTCAGTAGAGAAAGGTATAACCTTTCACCCACTGGATTGTGTTAAACTAAAACAAATTCAAAAGTCTTCCCGAACACCCTCTTCTTGCCTTCAAACAACCCTCAACTTCCCCAAGCTTATAATCAGAAGCAAGCTTCCCACAGACCAGGACACCAATTCATTGCACCTGTAGTTTGATTATAGCCAAAAAAAGTGTCTGTACTGCATTTCTGTTCTAAAATCCCACTGAATTTTGTTACAGAGTTTCTGCAAGAGCAAATTCTAAATAAGGTTCTTCTTGGCTGAGCTCACTGAGGGGACCTGCCAACAAGACAAGAAGTGTTCAGAGTTGTTTTAAAATGGTGCAAATGCAAAAAATAAGAGGACTTTAAGCATAGAGCTATCCCAGAGCCCTCACTCCTCCCTCTTGGAAACAGCTCAAGAGATTTTCTTAAGTTTGACTATAGGTCAATACATCTTTCCCTCCCACCTCAACCTACAGCAGCAATAGAGAGTTCTTCTGGCCTTTCATAGGAACAACTCCCTCAGACAGAAGATTTGCATCCCTGCAAATAGAACCAGGCTGGAGTGCCTTTCTGAAGGGGTGGGAAGTAATAGAGATCATCTTTCTGAGATCTGGATCACCTAAAGAAATTACAAAGAAATGCAAATAGAAGGGTAGCTGTGTTAGTCTGTATCCACAAAAACAATGAGGAGTCCGGTGGCACCCTAAAGACTAAGATTTATTTGGGTATAATCTTTCATGGGTAAAAACCCCGCTGCTTCAGATGCGGGCATAAATATACTGACCAAAGGTAAGGGTATGTCTACACAACAAAGAAAAACTCACGCCTGGCCTGTGCCAGCTGACTCAGGCTCACAGGGCTTGGGTTGTGGGGCTGTTTCAGTGCTGTGTAGATTTCCAGGCTCAAGCTGGAGCCCAAGCCCTAGGACTCTCCCACCCCACAAGGTCCTAGAATCAAGTCTGGACATCTACACAGTACTGAAACAGCCCCAGACCAAGCCCCACGAGCCTGAGTCTGCTAGCATGGGCCAGGCACAAGTACCCAAGCATAATTATTCTGCAGCAGCCTTTCACTTTAATCCACTGACTGAAACAGATCAGTCACATTACCACAAAGCAAAGCCCCATCTCCACCTTTTCAGTTATATATGTGACTGTTTCTCTGTCCACAGCTACAGCAAGAATGAGTCACACAAACATGCTGGTACAGAGAATGTACCAATATAGGCATTGCCATGCCAGTTCAGACAAGTTGTCTATCTTGTTCTGTGTCTGGACAAGGGCCAGTATCAGATGCTTTAGAGAAGGCACAAGGAACTTCTTGGTTGGGTAATTATGGAATAGTCATGTCATAGGAAAGTTTCTTCCTACTCTGTCAGCTAGTGGTTGGTTGAAACACTGAAAGCACCCCAAATTTGTCATTTTTTGCAATCTTGAGAACTGGCTGCACAAGTGATGGGTTGGTGCCAAGAAGCTCCTACACTTACATGAGGCTTGTCTGTAGGAACATGGAGTTTCAGAACTGCCTGGTGCAGTGAGAAAACACTGTAATGTGAACCAAGTTTTACTTCTCAAAGATTTACTTAATTTTCATTAAAAAACACACTAAAAATCAGGAAGTTTTTAAAAACTACACTTAAAAGTTTCCCCTCAAGCCAAGAAGTTGGTAAGAATCAGCAGCACAAAAGGTACTCCAAACTTTAGGTTCCTTCCAAGTTCTGTAACCTTTTGTTCTTTCCTTATGCATTGAAGTGTTTTGCATAGTGGAAGGACATTATTAAAAATGTGTATTGCATTTTTTCTTTAGATTTCTTAAAATTAAAGTTGCACAAGGACCCAGAGCTTGAATTACTTTGAAACAGGCATCTTTTTCCATTGATGGAAAAAAAGAGCAATTTTTTATTGCATAAATAGTAATCATTGTAAGATTAACCATAGAGCTATGGTGTGTAATAAAAGTGAATAAACTCAGTTGGAAGTTAACTTGGTAAAATAAAAGGCCTCTTATTCTATTGGGTTGATTAGCAGATCAGTGGTGCAATTAGAATTTAAACAATCATGAATTTCTACTGTGTGTGGCAAACATGTGCAGATGGGTGTTTCATGTATGAAGATATTAATCCTTGCCCTTCTTCTAAAAGCCAAGCCAAAGTTTTCAAGATACTGTTTTAATTCATTGCCACTCCAGCCCCCACCAACAGTATTTATACCCCTCACCTCTTTCCAGCCTGCCCATACCCCATTGTCTTAAGGTGCCCTTCTCCTCCATCAGGTCAGCAATAGCAGCAGCTGTGGGAACAGCACATTCAGCATGTCAAACTGAAATTCGTGTTTCAGGAATGTTTTCTCAGTCAGATTTTTAGTTAAAAGCTTTTCACTGTAATATAATTACCCAGCAGTGAAGAAGAGACATGCTTTGCACATGTTATGCCATCAATGTGTCTTTGCAGCAGTAACTAATACTGAAGTCCTTCCTCAGGCAAAAATCCCACTGAAGTCAATGGTATTTACCTGAACAAGAACTTCAGGACTGGGTACTGAGACACTGGGCTGGCAATGCAAGGAAGAGAACAGAGCAATAAGTAATATTTTTTTTAAAAGGTTTCACTGCCCACTCAAAAGTGTCCTAATCATGCCAGTATTAAATCCATCAACTACAGCAGTACAGCAAAATCCCTAGCATGCAAGTAAGTTTTATATTACATTCAGATTTTTGGCTCTCTTCAGCCATACTTATAGTTGAGCCCTTTTGACTAATACTAATTATTTAATATTTGCATGATGTCTACATGCTCAGTGCTATACAGAAGAAACAAAGCCAGCTCTTGATCCAAGGAGTTCATAGTTTACATTAGACAGCTAATACAATTAAAACATATAATGCACCAGATCAGAGAATAAGTTTAATTTCACCCAATTCCCTCCCCTGTCCCTCACTGGGGGATTAATATTGATGGGCTTTCAGAAAAAAAAAAAAAAAAAGTGTTTTAGTGAGGGATTTATACAGAGGGTGTGTGTTTGCTCCATGAGGAGAGGGAAACATTTGCAAGCATTAAAGACGGCGTAGGAGAAGGTACATATACAAGAATGGGAGTAAGATAATAAAAGAAAGTTGAAAAGATAGTTTAAGGGGTGCAAGCAATGGGAGGAAGAAATGAAAACTGGGATTTAGACAGGGATAAAGATTCTTAAAGACTTGAAGGCAAGGAGGAGAAGCAGAGAAGCTTGAACTTGATATGGAAGATTAGAGGATGCCAGTAGAAATTTAAAAAAGGGAAATACATTTTCAGAAAGTGACAAGAGAAGAAGACAATGTGCAGCAGCCCCTACCTTGAGTACCTTCCAGCATCAGGCCACAGCACAACATGTGCATCTACCTCAGTCTCCCCTTATTTCACACATCAGCATCTAGTACAAAGTCCCACTTCCAGGCCTAGTTTATTCATATATACCAGTGCAGTAATTCCCCAAAACCCTTGTAGTAAAACCAGTTTCCAATTCCCACAGTAAAATATATAAACAGTTCAGCAGTTTTCTATTTCCCTCTCCAGGGAAACCACTTCCAGATCATCACCCAAGAGTCCACCAGCATTTTGTTTCCAGCTCCTTTTCCCTCTGCTCTAGGGCCCCAATCTCCAGGCCTCCACCTGAGGTGGAACAGACAACTTATGACTCTTTACCACAGCACTCTAGTCAGGCCTTCCCCAACAGAACTCACCACAATGTTCCACTCCCCAGGTCTCTACCTGTGAGCTTTATTCCTGCTCAGGGAACAGCCCTCCAGGACCATCCTGGACTCTTCCAACAGCCCCCCCACTCAGTTCTTCATTCAGAGGACTCCCTCTCCTGCAGTGTTCCACTCCCCAGGCCTCCCTGCCTGTGAGACCTACACCTGTGCCTGAGGATTCACCCTCCAGCAACAACCTTTTTGCTTCTGGGCTCAGCTTTCCCTGATCAAGCTAGATCTTCTCCTTTTCCTAGGGGCTTCATTTCAAGCCTTCTGCTCTTCTACTCCCCAGCCTTAGTCAGTTCTAACCAACAGCTCAGCTCTCCTCATCACCTATACCTTTCTCCCAAGCACCTCTTGCTAAGTTCCCTATTACTCTTCTTTCTCTGAAGCAACACTCCCTATAGCTGCCTATATCTACTGGTTATATATGATTCAGGTGGCCAATTAAGGCCAATTGAAAAGCAGCTGATGAATCACAGGTGCACTGGCCTGTACCTCTTAAAGGAGCCACTGAGCCTGTTGACACAGCATTTATATAGACTGGTTTGAATGGGGAGGTAGATGTAGGAAGGCCAGAAAGGAAGTTGCAGTAGTCAAAGGAAGAGATGAGCAAAGCCTGGATAAAGTGTTTGTTTGTTTTCAGATGGTTTTTTATTTTGTTTTGTTTTTTTGTTGAGGGAGCAGAGAGGAAAAAATTGGTTATAGAGATGTTAAAAAGGAAGAATTAATAGGATGTGTCAACAAAACCACCACCCTGGATGTGATGGGAAAGAGGAGTCAAACATGACATTAAGATTGTTGGTCTGAATGACAGGTAAGATAGTGGAGTTTCTAATAGAGAAAGCAAAGGGAGGAGGAGGAGGAAAGGGATTCAGTTTTTAGCATGTTTAATTTCAGTTGGTGGTAAGAATGAGATTTACAGGAGCAGGGGGTTTTTTTCTCTACAAAGTTGCTACAAAATAACAGTAATAATATCACTAATAATAAGTACCTATTGTGTCCTCATAAAATCAGTATTGCTATTCAGAGGATGTGAGGGATTTGCTCATAATGACAAGATAATGATTGTGTTAATCTTCACTCACCAGTTACAAATTTTCAGCATATTATAAAATCTATTGCAATAGCACCAACCTCTGGTAGAAGACACTATGAATTCCTAGATGTATGAGCTGGCATTGGAGCTACATAGATATTGCATCACCTAGATGCAAACACAGGCATTAAAACCCACTTTGCACTACAAAAAGTGTATACAGAGCTTATGTAAATATATACCGGAAGTTCTGATATAGCTACAGGTGTTTGCATTACTCAGAATCAGAAGTGTATCCAGGGCTAAGAGAACAGAGACTGATGGGTAGCCATGTTTCACAACAGGCAAACCTAAGATTCTTGTGCCTGCCTCAGAGTCACTTTACCTGCTCTGCCTGGAACAATGCTTCCACAAGTGAAGGGTTAAAATCCATTGCTGATGTAATAACTTGGTATATGGATTTGTGTATAGGCCCAAAGTCCAGAGTTTGGTCAAGAGGTCAGAGGCCTAGCAATAGCTAAGAGAAAGCTGAATAACCAAAGATAATCTTGCTTTTGCTAAGATATGCCTGGTCAGTGAAACACCAGATGTTGGGGGCAATAATTGTCTTATTCAAAGTTGCAATTAGAACAAAGAAGCCCTGTATCTGTTGTGTTAGTTTCTTCTGAGGGAGATGTTCTTCCCACACATCCAACCTTGAGTTTATGAAAGGTTCAAGCATGTCAGTATAAGATATGGCTTCCTCCCTTTCCCAGGAACCAATGCCTGCCTTAAAACACAAATAAGCAACTTGAAAGACAATCTTTATTGCCATATACTTTCACTGTTTCTTTGTTTTTACCCCTAGATATGTATCTGATGGACAATCAAAGGAGCTACTTCATTCCTAAGGACCCCAAATTGAATCCAACATATATTCTATACTAATACATGCTAAATGTTAATTTTGTTAACTTGAGACCAGGGGCGGAGACATTATGTAACCTTTTGACCATTGGCTACTGTGCTTGCATGTCTTGCAACTAAACCTATCCGTGGGTGTGGGACTGCCTACCCCGTCACTTTCCCTGCCCATGGAACATCCATATATTCCATTGTAATCAATTGATTGACAGTGTCTCTGAGCCTAATAAGCAAGGTGATGCTCCGTCAGCGCTGTACGTAATAAACTCCTGTGCTTGACCTCTACACGGTGTGGATTTATGTCCTTCAAGTTTGAATCTGGGTGGATTTTTTTTTTTTAAGGTAACTCATTCCCTTTGTACAGCAGAAGGTGCAAACTCGCCTGCTAGAAATAAAAAGCAAGAAATAAAGAAAAGCACTTTGATATTCCCTTCTGTGTCTCTATTAAGTTGGGAATGTCTCGTATGTTGTAGTGTCAAACACTTTGAAAGCATTGTAATATTATTGAAAATTACACCACCATTCACATGATATTAATTGTATCTGAAATTGTGTATACTCACTTAAGGGAAAAATTAAGTAAAATGGCCTCAATTCTGTATTGTAATTATAGTTACGGTAGACCTGGAACCAGCAATCTGTTTCAGGAAAGCAAGACTCTCTGTTTGGACCCCCCCTTGACTTCAGTTGAGCTCTTCAAAGATGCCCAGGTATGCCAATGAGGAGAAGCTTGTAGGACTGGACATCATGAACCCAGTCCAATTCCCACTGTAACCATTGGGAACCTTCTCTTACTTCAGAAAGAGTTGGCTGGGGCCCCAAATATTTATGTTGCAGTTCCTTGAGAAACCCTCTCAAGACAGACCTCTGAGCTAGTTGCTCATATTTTGTATAGCCCAGAAGTGCAAGAGTCTAAGGAACATAGAGACACAAGGTCAATGAAGAAATAGCTTTTATTGTACCAAATTCTGTTGGTGAGAGGGACAAGCTTTCAAGCTTACACAGACCTGAAGACGAGCTCTGTGTAAGTTCAAAATTTTGTCTCTCTCGCCAACAGAAGTTGGTCCAATCAAAGGTATTATCTCAGCCACCTTGTCTCTCTAATATTTTGGAACTGACACAGCTACAACAACACTGCATACATCTAAAGAACATACTCAAATTAGTTTTAAATCCACAATAGCACAATTTTTAAATCAATAATAGTTTTAACAATATTTTAAAAAGAAAAAATGGATTTGAACTGTCATTTATTCTGAACCATGAATTAAATACTATTTTTATCTTAAAGATTGCATAATATAAAAATGTAATAAACAGCTCATATCTGCTTATACATGGAAAAAACGTAGCGTAGTGGCATCCATTCAAGAATTTTGAAAAACATCCAGTTAAAAGGTTACAGTTCAAAGAGTTTTTTTTAAACTTGGATTTATTTGTAGTTCAACAAAAATCTCCAGTGTCAACTTCTTCTTGTTTAAAGTAAAGGGTACGGAGAAGTGCTGAGCTAATAGCAGAGGGATGAGCCTAAATAGGATAGCCTAGAATAGAGCATCGTGATGTCCCTGAAATCGGTGAGAATACACTTCATAGAATTGGGCCGTACATAACTTCTACACTTGTGCTATTCATTTTATGGCTCTAATCTACAACATTATCTCTCTTTTCTAATATGATGGAATGCAACATAAAATATTATTTCTGATATCAACAATGTATGTTTTACATGCAGGTGAAATGTATATCTCAAAGAAAATGGTGCACTTTGCTCTGTGTATTAATGTTAAAGCTCTGGATGCAAAGTCAGAACATTTAATGTACAATATGAAACACTGGATAAATTGCTCTGACATTGACAAAAAAGGCAGCTGGAATCTTTGCAATTTATGTGCAGTGCTACTCACATGCAGTAATGTATCAAGTTAAAATTAGAGTCTTATATATATATATATATATATATATATATATATACACAACTTTAAAATAAACAGTATCTGAGTTTCAAAATGACATTTGTCCTGGGGAAAAACAATATCTAGTGTGTAATAGAGACAAACAGTATACATCTGAGCACACTATCAAAAGAAATAATAAGATGGGCTTTAACATTTCCTGGACAAAGCAATTCCTAAATGGACAAATTCTGTTCTCACTCACATCCAAATGTATCTTATTGGCTTCAGCTGGACTGTAGTGTCTAAATAAGACCACCATTTGGCCTAGACTTTGTAGTTGTCAGATTAAGGCTGCTTTATCTGTTTGTAAGTAGATCAGAAACAACAAATAGTGCTGAGTTAATTAAATTATAAATTTGTGATTAATATCTATAGATATCTCAAAGGACCATGTTTTAATTAGTAGTAATAGTTTGGACACTCAATGGATTTCCGCTACCTGTTTATCCAACAAATTCCACTACGTCAGCTTTATTTAAACAGGGAGAGATGTGTATAAGATTATTTATTGCAGCACCAGTTGTGCAAGCATAATCTCTTGAGCATTACAACTGGTGCTCTCCCAGGAGCCACGTGGATAGGTGCCATGAAAAGCTTGAGCAAAACACTAAGGTGTTCAGCAAACTTTCATAGGACTATACATGTATCACGTTCTGGACTCAGGGAATAAAGAGAATTCAGATTGTGCTATCATTTTTCAGCATAAACTCCTATATTCAAAGATTAATAGAACTGAGAAAACATGGACCATAGGTCAAGAAAGCACCTTCAACTATTATATCACCAGTCTCACAAGCATAGGTAAAAATCAGTCTATAAAATAATGGAAAATTTCATAAATTCATAGATTATTTTTTTAAAGGCCAGAAGGGACCATTAATCTACGCTGACTTCCTGCATTGCACAGGCCACCCAGAATTTCACCAAGTAATTTGAGAACCAAGTCAGTAACTTTCGGATGAGCTATAGCATCTGTTTTACAAAGATTCCAATCTTGAGTTAAAAAATTAAAGTGATAGAGAATACACCATATCCATTGGTAAGTTATTTCAATGGTAATTACCTGAACTGCTAAAAAAATTCCAGCAGAATTTTTCTAGTTTCACTACCAGCCATTGCATGTTGTTATGCCTCAGTCTGCTAGCAGAAAGCTCTTTAATCTACTAGAAATTGTCTCTCCATGTAGGTTCTTATAGACTGCAAACAATCACCTCTTACCCTTCTCTTTAGTAAGCTAGTTTTCATTTCAGTAAAAAAGAAACTAGTAGAAGCTAGTTGCACTAGTGAAAAACAGTTCAAGGGGAGGCAGGCAAACCTGCTGACTGGTCCTGAAGAAAGACAGAGGGATGTGTTCAGTTTTGTGTGTGATGCAGCATGCCAATGAGGGAGCTTAAAACATCCAAATAGTGGAAGAGATATGATGTGGACTATGCATTTACTGGGTTTCTTGCCACTACACTGAATGGAATGGCTTCTCAGACATATACCATTTTAAAGGGTCTAATTTTCAGACGCGCCCATTGACCTTAATGGAAGCTCTGGATGCTTGGCACTTCTGAAAATGAGGTCCTTAGGCAATCTTTACCCTTTCCTGGTTGCATGTCTTGTAACTCCCATTAGCACTGAGGGGATAGTGGATTGTATTTAGCAGTTTGAGTAAGCGTCTCTATTCAATAATTAAAAAATTAGAAAAAAACATTCACATTAAGATGTGACAACTTGTCCATAATTCCCATTGCAGAGGGTGCTTTACAGGGATTTCCGAAAACATATATTGTAGAGCGTGGTCTATTTAAAAAATATTCAATATGAAAACCTTCATTTAAACAACGTTAACATGGGAGCACAAACTGACAAGCAGGAAGAAATTCCAAAGTGAGGTTAACAGTATTTCTAGTCCTGTCATGCCTCGAGCTGGATTTTCTCTAGACTTTGACTTTGTCCTCTCTGCCCAAAAAGTTATGTTTTTTTTATTGCAGGATAACTAACACATATTATTTATCCTGTGGTAAAATCCTAGTGGAGGCAAGGCACTATAGTTTTTACTGCAAAATCACTAGGCAAGATCAACATGACACCCTTACCTGGGGCCGACCTCGCCTAGCCTACCTCATGGTAAAAACTGACGGCACTGTGTCTCCACTAGGATTTTATAGTTCATTAGTTATCCCATGGTAAAAAAACAAAAACAAACCTCTTTTGCAGTGAAGACACGGCCTTTGAGAGCAACTCTGTGGGATCGATGTGTGAACTTGCTGCCAGCAGTCCTCAGCTCTAGCCATTGGGCCTAATTATTGCAGAAGTCTGAAAGCAGAGTGTGGAATTATGGACTACACAGCATGTGTTCAATGCCAGCTGGGAACTGAGTAAGTCATGGAGAGAGTAATAGCTAGGAACGGGATTTCAGTCCTGGTCTTCTCTTGCTTCCGTCAATTAAACCTCTAACTTCAATATTGCCTAAAAAATAGTTTTCTTGTACGTGGCCAGCTTTTGATGCAGCTATTCTGAATTCTTAGATGAAATGTTGCAGTACCTGCTGGTAAATTCAGCTTTAACATTTCCTAAGTCTCAGTTAAAATCTCTTTTGGAGAATAAAAACTGTGCAAGTCTCATGACTGCTGAGAGGTAAAGATGTAAGGTGTCTCTCCTCTTTCTCCTCCTTCCTACTTTTTTCTGGCTGCTTTGAAGGAGACAGGGTCCTTGCAACAATTCCTTTCCCCTCCCCAAAGATGAAGAAAGTCGTTCCTACACCGGTGGTCTAATTGTTCAATGTTCCCTACATTGCTTTGCATGCATCAGCTCTTCTAATCAACATTCCTCACTCTGTCTGAGATCCACATAGAGTAAAAGGACCACCAGTCAGACCACTGGCCTGTACAACAGCCCCAGCTGCTCTAACTTACAGCAGCCTGTCCCATGCTTCCTATGGGCATTGGTATAGCCCAAAATCCTTGTGGGCCCATGAACTATGGGCCCACTCCCTCCTGCCCTCAACTTCTCTTCATGCTTACGTTAAGGCTAAGGTTGTTTGGGTACTCTAATGTGCATTCCCATGTTAAACAAAAATGTTTCAATTTTTCTTTAACTCGAACCTTAATTCTGAATATCGTCAGTAATGCATTGTTCCCCGAATTACTGATCTGTACACTCAGCCAGGAATTCCACACAACTAGAACTTTCAAATCAACATCAGGTCCTCAATGTGGAAACTATGGAAGATACCTTTGAAGATCCAGCAGGTACAAGGGAAGAGAGAGATGTATAGGACACATGTGCAGATGGCAGCTCAGACAAACCTGTAAGAAAATCAAGTTTATCTGCAAAGAGTTCTCCAGTCACCCAAGACAGGTGATTTTTGTTAGAGTCAAAAAAATTAGAACGTTCTGCAAGGGACAAGCTGACAACAGGTTGGTGCGTTGCCTTCCCAGAGCCAGGACACAAGACGCCACTCTAAGACTAGATAGGCTTCTGAAGTGTATAGGCATGGATCCAGTGGTGATGATTCATATCAGCACTAATAACATTGTGTTGCAGGATATCTCAGAGATTGTAGATGACTTCAGGCAACTCAGAAGCATGCTGAAGAAGAATATCCAAGCAATCTTCTCTGAGATTCTTCCTGTCCCATGAGCAAAGGAAGACAGAAAGCAGAAGATTTTGGAAGCGAATCACTGGCTAGATAAGTGGTGTAGGGTGCAGGGCTTTGGTTATGTGGAACATTGGTCCACCTTCTGGGGGGAGAGGGAGCTATATAGTTAGGTTGGCCTCCACCTCCGTAGAAGGGGAACCAATCTCCTTGGGGACAGGCTGGCTAGAGTAGTCAGGAAAGGGTTAAACTCCTAGAAAAAGGAGAGGGTAAAAAGAGGGAAGGTATGAACACTCAGCACAAAATCAAGATGTTGAGGACAAAATGAATCAAGGAAGTATATAAAGTATATAAAGAGAAGAAATTCTTGAATTGCCTATACACTAATGCTCGGAGCCTGGGTAACAAACAAGAGGAATTTGAATTTATGGTCACAAATGAGCAATTCAATCTAGTTGGTATTACTGAAAACTGGTGAGATGATTTGCACAATTTAAATGTTAAAATCAATGGTTATAACCTATTTCAGAAGAATTGAATGGGCAAAAGCAGTGAGGGAGTGGCATTCTATGTCCAAAATGGCATTACTTGTTTCTGAGATATGGATAACTAAGAAGATAGTGATCTTGAATGCTTATTGGACCAATGCCCTAACAGATAAAGCACAAGATGGAGTATTAGGCCTGGTCTACACTGGGGGCGGAGGGGGGGGGGGGAATTGATCCAAGTTCCACAACTTTAGCTACATCAATAGCATAGCTGAAGTCGACGTACTTAGATCTATTTACCATGGTGTCTTAACTGTGGTAAGTCGATGGCTGACTCTCTTCAGTTGACTCCGCCTGTACCTCTCACCCTGGTGGAGTACAGTAGTTGATGGGAGAGTGCTTGGCAATTGATTTATTGCGTCTAGACTAGATGCAATAAATCGACCCCTGCTGGATTGATCGCTGCCCGTCAATCCAGCGGGTAATGTAGACAAGCCCTTAGTTGGTATCTCCTACAGACCACCAAATCACACTAGGGAACAGGACAATCACTTTCTTACGTACCTATCTACAATGTGTAGGGGCTGGGGGGACGCTGTGTGATCATGGGGGATTTCAATTTGAGTGATGTATGCCTCATGCTGACATGCTACCCTTGGAATTTATAAACATTATAGATGACAAATTCCTAACAAAAAGTGTTGCAGCCAACATGGGGGAATTCAATATTAGATCTTGTCCTAACAGATAAAGAGAAACTGATCACAGGACTAAAATTTAATGGTAGCTTAGATACAAGTGATCATGACTTGATCACATTTATAACGGGCAAGCAGAATAAAGTCCAGACCAGTAGTGTGTGTGCGGTATACATATACATATAGACTGGAAGAAAGTGAATGTTCTGCCAATTTTTTAAAAGGGCAAACAGAATGATCTGGATAATTATAAGCTTGCCAGCCTGACATCGATTCAGGCAAGATAATGGAGCTGCTGATACAGGACTCAATTAATAATGAATTAAAGGAGGGTGATGTAATTAATGCAAATCAACATGGGTTTATGGAAAATAAATTATATCAAACTAACTTGTAATCTCATAAAAAAAAGATATCAAGTTTGGTTGATAAAGGTAATAGTGTTGACATAAGTGTAGACTTCCATAAGGCATTTGATTTGGAGCCACAGGACATTTTGACTGAAAAATTAGAATGATATACAATTAACTGGCACATATTAAATGGATTAAAAACTGGCTAACTGATAGGTCTTAAAATGTAACTATAAATTAGGAAGCATCATCAAGCAGGTCTATTTCCAGTCGGGTCCCATGGGAGTCTGTTCTTGGCCCTACACTATTTAGCACATTTATCAATGACCTGGAAGAAAACATAAAATCATCACTGATACAGTTTGCAGATGACACAAAAATTGTGGAAGTGGTAAACAATGAAGAGTACAGGTCACTGATTCAGAGTGATCTAGATCGCTTAGTAAACTGGGCTCAAGATAATTGTGTGTTTTAATACAGCTAAATTTAGATATATACATCTGGGAATAACTAACATAGGCCATTCCTTCAGGATGGAGGACTGTATCTTGGAAAGCAGCAATGCTGAAAAAGATTTTGGGGTATGTGCATCAATAATCAGCTGAACATACAATTCCAATGTGATGCTGTGGCCAATAGAACTAATGCAATCATGGGATGCATAAACAAGAGAATCTCAAGTAGGAGTAGAGAGGCCATTTGACCTCTGTGTTTGGCACTGGTATGACTTCTGTTAGAATACTGTGCCCAGTTCTGGTGCGCATAATTCAAGAAGGATGTTGATTCATTGAAGAGGGTTCAGAGAAGAGCCATGAGAATGATTAAAGGATTAGAAAACATGCCGTACAGTTATAGAATCAAGGAGCTCAATTTATTTAGCTTAATAAGAGAAGGTTAAGGAGTGACTTGATTATGGTCTATAAATACCTACAAAGGGAAAAATATTTAATAATGGTCTCTTCAATCTAGCAAAAAAAAAGGTATAAAATGATCTAATGGCTGGAACTTGAAGCTAGACAAGTTCAGACTGGAAATAAGGCATAATTTTTTAACGGTGTGAGTAATTAATCACTGGAACAATTTACCAAAGATTGTGGTGGATTCTCTATCACTGACAGTTTTTAAATCAAGATTGGATGTTTGCCTAAAAGATGCTCTAGGAATTATTTTGGGGAAGTTCTATGGTCTGTGCTATACAGCAAGTCAGACTAGATATTCACAATGGTCCCTTTTGGCCTTAGAATCTAAATCTTAGTTCTGTCTTAGCATAGGTTTTGTACAGATATAATACAAAGAGGTTGGGATACATTGCACATAGCAGATGCTAAGGTAGGCATGGGAGGTGTTAACTACATATTAGAAGGGATATATAAACAAGGCAAGGAAACAGGTTCATGTAGGGATAGGAAACTAGGAAATTGACTGTTTTGGGTATCTATGGGTGACAAAACTGTTCCCCTCAAATGTTTTTAATTAGTATCTGTTTGTGAATATACAGTAATCATAGAATCATAGGACTGGAAGGGACCTTGAGAGGTCATCTAGTCCAGACCCCTACACTCGTGGCAAGACTAAGGTCTGGTCTACACTACGGAGTTAAGTCAAATTTAGCCACATTAGGTCAATTTAAAAATGACTGTGTCCACACAAACAATCCTGTTCCATCAACCTAAAGGGCTCTTAAAATCGACTTCTGTACTCCTCCCTGATGAGGGGAGTAACGCGAAAATTGACCTTGCTGGGTCGAATTTGGGGTAGTGCAGAATGCAAATTGATGGTATTGGCCTCCGGGAACTATCCCAGAGTGCTCCATTGTGACCGCTCTGAACAGCACTTTGAACTCCAATGCACTAGCCAGATACACAGGAAAAGCCCCGGGAACTTTTGAATTTCATTTCCTGTTTGGTCAGCATGGCAAACTCAGCAGCACTCAGTAGCGCAGGTGACCATGCAGTCCCCCCAGAATCACAAACAAGCTCCAGCATGGACTAAAAGGGAAACACTGGATCTGATTTCTGTATGGGGAGAAGCATCTGGGCAGGCTGAATTCCGATCAAAAAGAAGAAATGCAAATATATTTGCCAAAATTTCACAGGGCTTGTTTGACAGAGGCTACAACAGGGACACACAGCAGTGCTGCATGAAAGTTAAGGAGCTCAGGAAAGCCTACCAAAAAACAAAGGAGGCAAACGGTCGCTCTGGGTCAGAGCCCTATACATGCTGCTTCTATGATCAGCTGTATGGCATTCTAGGGGGGGACCCTACCACTATCCCACCACTGTCTGTGGACACCAGCAAGGGGGGGAGTCTCATGTAACAGGGAGGAGGATTTTGTGGATGAGGAGGAGGAGGAGAATGTGCAGCAGGCAAGAGGTGAATCCGTTCTCCCTGGCAGCCAGGACCTTTTCATCACCCTGGAGCCAATACCCTCCCAAGGCGGGATCCCCAACCCTGAAGCCGGAGAAGGCACCTCTGGTGAGTGCACATTTGTAACTACAGTACAGGGTTTAAAAGCAATAATGTTTAATGTTTGATTTTCCCTGAAGAATTCGGATGCATTCGCAGCCAGTATAGCTATTGGAAAAGTCTATTCATGTGTCTGGGGATGGAGCGGGAATTCTCCAGAGACATCTCCTTGAAGCTCTCCTGGAGGTACTCTGAAAGCCTTTGCAGAAGGTTTCTGGGGAGGGCTGCTTTATTTCATCCGCCACAGTAGGACACTTTACCACGCCAAGCCAGTAGCAAGTAGTCTGGAATCATTGCAGCACAAAGCATGGCAGCGAATGGTCCTGGGTTTTGGTTGCATTCAAGCAACATTCAGTCTATATCTTTCTGTGTTAGCCTCAGTAGAGTGATATCATTCATGGTCACCTGGTTGAAATAGGGGAATTTTTGTAAGGGAACACCCCGTTCATGCTGGGCTGTTTGCACTTGGCTAAAAGGGATCATCCCAGAGAATAGCCACATGGTGGGGGGCAGGGGTGAAGGGATCATCCCAGAGAATAGCCATGTGATGGGGTGTGGGTAGGTGTGTGTTGCACATCCACCCGAAAACTGCAGCCCCTCCTTTTAAATGTGAAAACCAACCCATTGCTTGCTCTGGGAAAGGAGGGTGCTGCAGTTTGAAAACATTCCCACATGTTATGAAGGTGTAAGAAGCCAACCCTCTATCCCAAAAGGCTTACTATGGCTACCTGGAAACCGAATTCTGTTTCCCAGCCGTGTGTGATGTGTCACCATACCAGCAGGCGCTCAATATAAAAGGCAAAATGCGACCTTGTACCTAAAGCACATGTGCTGTCTGCTGTGAATTGCTTGATTCACTGTGAAAGAGTCTCCCTTTTGTTCTAAGAAATGTATCATCTTAAATTTTAATCTCCCTTTTTATCTCCCCCCAGGTGCAAATGTTTCTACACTCCTCCTATCATTGCCGTCCCTGAGGTTATCGCAGATTAGAAGGCGAAAAAAAATGCACTTGCGATGACATATTTTCCGAGCTCATGCAGTCCTCCCGCACTGATAGGGCACAGCTTAATGCATGGAGGCATTCACTGGCAGAGGCCAGGAAAGAATTAAGTGAGCATGAAGAGCGGAGGCAGGACACGATGCTGAGGCTAATGGGGGAGCAAATGGACATGATGAAGCATCTGTTGGGGGAGCAAACGGACATGATGAGGCGTCTGTTGGAGCTGCAGGAAAACCAACAAGAGCACAACCCCCTGCTGCATCCACTGTATAACCGTATGCCCTCCTCCCCAAGTCCCATATCCGCCTCACCCAGATGCCCAAGAACGCGGGGGTGGGGTGGGGAGGAGGCTCTGGGCACCCAGCCACTCCAGTCCAGAGGATGGCCCAAGCAACAGAAGACCATCATTCAAACATTTGATTGAATGTTTGATTTTTAGTGTGGCTCCAATAAACAGTGGCCTTGTCCTTCCCTCCTCCTCCACCGCACCTGGGCTACTTTGTCCGTTATCTCTCTTTTTTAAAAAAATTAATAAAGAAAGAATGCATGGTTTCAAAACAATAGTTACTTTATTTCCAAGGGGGGAGGGTGGTTGGCTTACAGGGAATTAAAATCAACAAAGGGGGCAGGTTTGCATCAAGGAGAAACACACACAACTGTCACACCAAAGCCTGGCCAGTCATGAAACTGGTTTTCAAAGCTTCTCTGATGTGCAGTGTGCCTTGCTGTACTCTTCTAATCGCCCTGGTGTCTGGCTGCTCAAAGTCGGACACCAGGTGATTTGCCTCAACCTCCCACCCTGCCATAAACGTCTCCCCCTTACTCTCACAGATATTGTGGAGCACACAGCAAGCAGCAATAACAATGGGAATGTTGTTTGTGCTGAGGTCTGACCTAGTCAGCAAACAGCACCAGCAAGCTTTTAAACGTCCAAAGGCACATTCTACCACCATTCTGCACTTGCTCAGCCTATAGTTGAACTACTCCTTACTACTGTCCAGACTGCCTGTGTAAGGCTTCATGAGCCATGGGAGCAAGGGATAGGCTGGGTCCACAAGGATAACTATTGGCATTTCAACATCCCCGATGGTAATTTTCTGGTCTGGGAAGTAAGTCCCTTCTTGCAGCTGCTTGAACAGCCCAGAGTTCCTAAGTATGCAAGCGTCATGCACCTTTCCCGGCCATCTCATGTTGATGTTGGTGAAACGTGCCTTGTGATCCACCAGTGCTTGCAACACCATTGAGAAGTACCCCTTGCGGTTCACGTACTGGTTGGCAAGATGGTCTGGTGCCAAGATGCGGATATGCATTCCATCTATCGCCCCACTACAGTTAGGGAACCCCATTTAAGCAAAGCCATCCAGTATGACCTGCACATTTCCCAGATTCACTACCCTTGATAACAGACTGTCAATGATTGCATTGGCTACTTGGATCACAGCAGCCCCCACAGTAGACTTGCCCACTCCAAACTGATTCCCAACTGACCAGTAGCAGTCAAGCATTGCAAGCTTCCACAGGGCTATTGCCACTTGCTTCTCAGTTGTCAGGGAAGCTCTCATCTAGGTATTCCTGTGCTTCAGGGTGGGGGAAAGCAACTCACAGAATTCCAGGAAAGTGGCTTAAGCAGCCACTGTGAATCAGCCCATACCTGCAACACTATGCGGTCCCACGAGTCTGTGAATGTTTGCCTGACCCAGAATCAGCATTCCACTGTATCAACCAGCCCCACTGCCACCATGATGTCCCAATTGCCATAGCTCATGCTTTCAGGAAATCTGTGTCCATGTCCTCATCAAAATCCTCCTTGTGCTGGTGTCTCTTAGCCCGGTTCTACATATACTCCAGGATAATGTGCGAGGTGTTTACAATGCTCACAACAGCAGCGGTGACAGTGAGCTGAGTGGGCTCCATGCTTGCCATGGTATGGCGTCTGCATGGGTAACCCAAGAAAAAAGGCACAAAACAATTGTCCGCCGTTGCTTTCATGGAGGGAGGGGCGACCGATGACATGTTGGACAACGTTTTTGCCCCATCAGGCATTGGGAGCTTAACCCAGAATTCCAATAGACAGTGGAGACTGTGAGAACTGTGGGATAGCTACCCACAGTGCACTGCTCTGTAAGTCGAGACTAGCCACGGTAGTGAGGATGCACTCTGCTGACTTAATGTGCTTAGTGGGGACATATGCAATCAACTATATAAAATTGATTTCTAAAAATCGACTTCTATAAAATCAACCTAATTTCGTAGTGTAGGCATACCCTAAGTATTATCTAGATCATCCCTGAGGAGGTGTTTGTCCAACCTGCTCTTAAAAATCCCCAATGATGGAGATTCCACAATCTCCTTACACAATTTATTCCAGTGCTTAACAACCCTGACAGGAAGTTTTTTTCTAATGTCCAACCTAAACCTCCCTTGCTACAATTTAAGCCCATTGCTTCTTGTCCTATCCTCAGAGGTTAAGAAGAACAATTTTTCTCCCTCCTCCTTGTAACAACCTATTATGTACTTGAAAACTGTTATCCTGTCTCCTCTCAGTCTTCTCTTTTCCAGACTAAAAAAAATGGGTGTGTTTTAATCTTCCCTCATAAGTCATGTTTTCTAGATCTTTAATAATTTTTGTTGCTCTTCTCTGGACTTTCTCCAATTTTTCCACATCTTTACTGAAATGTGGTGCCCAGAACTGGACACAATACTCCAGTTGAGGCCTAATCAGCACAGAGTAGAGCAGAAGAATTACTTCTCATGTCTTGCTTACAACAGTCCTGCTAATACATCCCAGAATGATGTTTGCTTTTTTTGCAACAGTGTTACACTGTTGACTCCTATTTATCTTGTGGTCCACTATGACCCCCAGATCCCTCTCTGCAGTACTCCTTCCTAGGCAGTCATTTCCCATTTTGTATGTGTGCAACTGATTGTTCCTCCCTAAGTGGAGTACTTTGCATTTGTTCTCATTGAATTTCATCCTATTTACTTCAGACCATTTCTCCAGATCATTTTCATAGAATCATAGAATATCAGGGTTGGAAGGGACCCCAGAAGGTCATCTAGTCCAACCCCCTGCTCAAAGCAGGACCAAGTCCCAGTTAAATCATCCCAGCCAGGGCTTTGTCAAGCCTGACCTTAAAAACCTCTAAGGAAGGAGATTCTACCACCTCCCTAGGTAACGCATTCCAGTGTTTCACCACCCTCTTAGTGAAAAAGTTTTTCCTAATATCCAATCTAAACCTCCCCCATTGCAACTTGAGACCATTACTCCTCGTTCTGTCATCTGCTACCATTGAGAACAGTCTAGAGCCATCCTCTTTGAAACCCCCTTTCAGGTAGTTGAAAGCAGCTATCAAATCCCCCCTCATTCTTCTCTTCTGCAGACTGAACAATCCCAGCTCCCTCAGCCTCTCCTCATAAGTCATGTGCTCTAGACCCCTAATCATTTTTGTTGCCCTTCGTTGTACTCTTTCCAATTTATCCACATCCTTCCTGTAGTGTGGGGCCCAAAACTGGACACAGTACTCCAGATGAGGCCTCACCAGTGTCGAATAGAGGGGAACGATCACGTCCCTCGATCTGCTCGCTATGCCCCTACTTATACAACCCAAAATGCCATTGGCCTTCTTGGCAACAAGGGCACACTGCTGACTCATATCCAGCTTCTCGTCCACTGTCACCCCTAGGTCCTTTTCCGCAGAACTGCTGCCGAGCCATTCGGTCCCTAGTCTGTAGTGGTGCATTGGATTCTTCCATCCTAAGTGCAGGACCCTGCATTTATCCTTATTGAACCTCATTAGATTTCTTTTGGCCCAATCCTCCAATTTGTCTAGGTCCTTCTGTATCCTATCCCTCCCCTCCAGCGTATCTACCACTCCTCCCAGTTTAGTATCATCCGCAAATTTGCTGAGAGTGCAATCCACACCATCCTCCAGATCATTTATGAAGATATTGAACAAAACGGGCCCCAGGACCGACCCCTGGGGCACTCCACTTGACACCGGCTGCCAATTAGACATGGAGCCATTGATCACTACCCGTTGAGCCCGACAATCTAGCCAGCTTTCTACCCACCTTATAGTGCATTCATCCAGCCCATACTTCCTTAACTTGCTGACAAGAATGCTGTGGGAGACCGTGTCAAAAGCTTTGCTAAAGTCAAGAAACAATACATCCACTGCTTTCCCTTCATCCACAGAACCAGTAATCTCATCATAAAAGGCGATTAGATTAGTCAGGCATGACCTTCCCTTGGTGAATCCATGCTGACTGTTCCTGATCACTTTCCTCTCCTCTAAGTGCTTCAGGATTGATTCTTTGAGGACCTGCTCCATGATTTTTCCAGGGACTGAGGTGAGGCTGACCGGCCTGTAGTTCCCAGGATCCTCCTTCTTCCCTTTTTTAAAGATGGGCACTACATTAGCCTTTTTCCAGTCATCCGGGACTTCCCCCGTTCGCCACGAGTTTTCAAAGATAATGGCCAAGGGCTCTGCAATCACAGCCGCCAATTCCTTCAGCACTCTCGGATGCAATTCGTCCGGCCCCATGGACTTGTGCACGTCCAGCTTTTCTAAATAGTCCCTAACCACCTCTATCTCTACAGAGGGCTGGCCATCTCTTCCCCATTTTGTGTTGCCCAGCACAGCAGTCTGGGAGCTGACCTTGTTAGTGAAAACAGAGGCAAAAAAAGCATTGAGTACATTAGCTTTTTCCACATCCTCTGTCACTAGCTTGCCTCCCTCATTCAGTAAGGGGCCCACACTTTCCTTGGCTTTCTTCTTGTTGCCAACATACCTGAAGAAACCCTTCTTGTTACTCTTGACATCTCTTGCTAGCTGCAGCTCCAGGTGCGATTTGGCCCTCCTGATATCTTTCCTACATGCCCGAGCAATATTTTTATACTCTTCCCTGGTCATATGTCCAACCTTCCACTTCTTGTAAGCTTCTTTTTTATGTTTAAGATCCGCTAGGATTTCACCATTAAGCCAAGCTGGTCGCCTGCCATATTTACTATTCTTTCGACTCATCGGGATGGTTTGTCCCTGTAACCTCAACAGGGATTCCTTGAAATACAGCCAGCTCTCCTGGACTCCCTTCCCTTTCATGTTAGTCCCCCAGGGGATCCTGGCCATCTGTTCCCTGAGGGAGTCAAAGTCTGCTTTCCTGAAGTCCAGGGTCCGTATCCTGCTGCTTACCTTTCTTCCCTGCGTCAGGATCCTGAACTCAACCAACTCATGGTCACTGCCTCCCAGATTCCCATCCACTTTTGCTTCCCCCACTAATTCTACCCGGTTTGTGAGCAGCAGGTCAAGAAAAGCGCTCCCCCTAGTTGGCTCCCCTAGCACTTGCACCAGGAAATTGTCCCCTACGCTTTCCAAAAACTTCCTGGATTGTCTATGCACCGCTGTATTGCTCTCCCAGCAGATATCAGGAAAATTAAAGTCACCCATGAGAATCAGGGCATGCGATCTAGTAGCTTCCGTGAGTTGCCAGAAGAAAGCCTCATCCACCTCATCCCCCTGGTCCGGTGGTCTATAGCAGACTCCCACCATGACATCACTCTTGTTGCACACACTTCTAAACTTAATCCAGAGACACTCAGGTTTTTCCACAGTTTCGTACCGGAGCTCTGAGCAGTCATACTGCTCCCTTACATACAGTGCTACTCCCCCACCTTTTCTGCCCTGCCTGTCCTTCCTGAACAGTTTATAACCATCCATGACTGTACTCCAGTCATGTGAGTTATCCCACCAAGTCTCTGTTATTCCAATCACGTCATAATTCCTTGACATCACCAGGACCTCCAGTTCTCCCTGCTTGTTTCCAAGGCTTTGTGCATTTGTATATAAGCACTTGAGATAACCTGTTGATCGCCCCTCATTCCCAGTATGAGGCAGGAGCCCTCCCCTCACAGACATTCCTGCCTGTGCTTCCTCCCGGTATCCCGCTTTCCCACTTACCTCAGGGCTTTGGTCTCCTTCCCCCGGTGAACCTAGTTTAAAGCCCTCCTCACTAGGTTAGCCAGCCTGCTGGCAAAGATGTTCTTCCCTCTCTTCGTAAGATGGAGCCCGTCTCTGCCCAGCACTCCTCCTTCATGGAACACCATCCCATGGTCAAAGAATCCAAAGCCTTCTCTCCGACACCACCTGCGTAGCCATTCGTTGACCTCCACGATTCGACGGTCCCTACCCAGGCCTTTTCCTTCCACGGGGAGGATGGACGAGAACACCACTTGCGCCTCCAACTCCTTTATCCTTCTTCCCAGAGCCACGTAGTCCGCAGTGATCCGCTCAAGGTCATTCTTGGCAGTATCATTGGTGCCCACGTGGAGAAGCAGGAAGGGGTAGCGATCCGAGGGCTTGATGAGTCTCGGCAGTCTCTCCGTCACATCACGAATCTTAGCCCCTGGCAAGCAGCAGACTTCTCGGTTTTCCCGGTCAGGGCGGCAGATAGATGACTCAGTCCCCCGGAGGAGAGAGTCCCCGACCACCACCACCCGCCTTCTCCTCTTGGGAGTGGTGGTCGTGGAACCCCCAACCTCAGGACATCGCATCTCATGCCTCCCAACCAGCGGAGTCTCCTTCCGCTTTCTCCCCCCAGACATATCATCTGGTCCACTCTCCGCATTGGTACCTGTGGAGAGAACATGAAAGCGGTTAGTTACCTGTGTCTGTGTTACTGGAACCCGGACATTCCGCTTACCTCTTCTGGAGGTCACATGTTGCCAAGCTTCTTCACTGGCCTCTTGGCTCCTCTGTGCAACCTGCTCTACATCTTTAGAGCTTTGTGCCCCTAGAAGGCTATCCTGAGTTTGGTCCAGAAAATCCTCAGTCTCTCGTATACAACGCAGGGTCGTTACCTGTTGCTCCAGACCTTCAATCTTCTCTTCCAATATGGAGACCAGCTTGCACTTTGTACAGACAAAGTCGCTTCTGTCCTGTGGAAGAAAGACAAACATGGCACATCCAGTGCAGGTCACAACAGCTGAATCCCCCCCTTCCATATCACCTACCTACTACGGAGCTTCCTCAGAGACGTTGGCAAGATGTAAGCCTCACTGGGCTCACTCCAGGCGAACTCCCAGGCAAACTCCTGCTGTGAGCTGCTCTGCTGTCCCCGCTGCTCCGCTGCCGCTCAGCTGGTTCGCGAGGCTCTGGCTATTTTTAAACAGCCAGGCTTCCCTGACGCAAACACACAGACACCCTAATGCCCGCCCCCTGCAGGCTAGCAGCCAATCAGACACTCACTCAGGCTCCCTCCCAGCAAACACACGCTCGGATACTTCCTCAGCAAGCAAACACACACACTCGGATACTTACCAGTCCCAGGCAAACTCCTGCTGTGTATATTTTTGTGTATAATTTGTAATAATATTTTGTGTATAATTTTGAATTATAATTATAAAGTACTTGCAACCCCTCTCAGCTTGATATCATCCGCAAACTTTATAAGTGTACTCTGTATGCCATTATCTAAATCATTGATGAAGATACTGAACAGAACTGGACCCAGAACTGATCCCTCAAGGACCCCACTCATTATGCCCTTCTAGCATTACTGTGAACCACTGGTAACTACTCTCTGGGAATGGTTTTTCAACCAGTTATGCACCCACCTTATAGTATCTCCATGTAGGTTTCAGTTTCTTAGTTTGTTTATGAGAAGGTCACGCAAGACAGTATCAAAAGCTTTACTAAAGTCAAGTTATACCATGTCTACCGCTTCCCCCATCCACAAATCTTGTTACTATGTCAAAAAAAGCTATCGGGTTGGTTTGATAAGAGTTGTTCTTGACAAATGCATGCTGACTGTTACTTATCACCTTATTACCTTCTAGATGTTTGCAAATTGATTTCTTAATTATTTGCTCCATTATCTTTCCAGGAACAGGAGTTAAGCTGGCTGGTCTGTAATTCCCCAGGTTGTCCTTATTTTCCTTTTTATAGATTGGCACTATATTTGCCCTTTTCCAGTCTTCTGGAATCTCTCCAATCCTCCATGACTTTTCAAAGATAATCGCGAATGACTCAGATATCTTCTCAGTCAGTTCCTTGAGTATTCTAGGATTCATTTCATCAGGCCCTGGTGACATGAAAACATCTTACTCTTCTATGTAATTTTTAACTTGTTCTTTCCCTATTTTAGCCTCTGATCCTACCTTATTTTCACTGGCATTCGCTATGTTAGCTGTCCAATCACCACCAACGTTCTTCATGAAAACTGTAACAAAGGAGTCATTAAGCACCTCTGCCATTTCCACATTTTCTGTTATTGTTTATCCCCCCCTCATTGAGTAACAAGCCTACCCTGTCCTTGGTCTTCCTCTTGCTTCGAATGTATTTGTAGAATGTTTTCTTGTTACCTTTCATGTCTCGAGCAAGTTTGATCTCGTTTTCTTTCTTGGCCTTTCTAGTTTTGTCCCTACATACTTGTGTTATTTGTTTATTTTCAATCCTTTGTAATTTGACCTAGTTTCCACTTTTTGTAGGACTCTTTTTTGATTTTTAGATCATTGAAGATCTCCTGGTTAAGCCAGGGTGGTCTCTTGCCATACTTCCTATCTTTCCTACACAGTGGGATAGTTTGCTCTTGTGACCTTAATAATGTCTTTTGGAAAAACTGCCAACTGTCTTCAATTGTTTTTCCCCGTAGACTTGCTTCCTATGGGATCTTATCTACCAACTCCCTGAGTTTGCTAAAGTCTGCCTTCTTGAAATCCATCATCTTTATTTTGCTATTCTCCCTCCTACCATTCCTTAGAATCATGAATTCTATCATTTCATGATCACTTTCACCCACGCTGCCTTCCACTTTCAGATTCTCAACCAGTTCCTCCCTATTTGTCAAAATCAAGTCTAGAAAAGCCTCTCCCCTAGTAGCTTTCTCCACCTTCTGAAATCAAAAATTGTCTCCAATACATTCCAAGAACTTGTTGGATCATCTGTGCCCTGCTGTGTTTTTTTCCCAACAGACGTCTAGGTAGTTGAAGTCCCCCATCACCTCCAAGACCTGTGCTTTGGATGATTTTTTAGTAGTTTTTAAAAAAGCCTCATCTGCCTATTCTTCCTGGCTAGGGGGGTCTGTAGCAGATCCCTACCATGACATCACCCCTGTTTTTTACTCCTTTTATTCTTACCCAGAGACTTTCAACAAGTCTGTCTCCTATTTCCATCTCAACCTCAGTTCAAGTGTATAGATGTTTAATAAATAAGGCAGCACCTCCTCCCTTTTTTCCCTGCCTGTCCTTCTTGAGCAAGCTATACCGTTCTATACCAATATTCCAGTCATGCATATTATCACACCAAGTCTCTGTGATGCCAACTATGTCATAGTTGTGTTTATTTACTACCATTTCAAGTTCTTCCTGCTTATTCCCCATACTTCTTGCATTAGTGTACAGACATCTGAGATACTGATTTGATTTCCCCCGCCCCCCAGTTCTGTCTTGTCTCTCCCTTATTCCTGCTATAACAGCCCATGCTCCCCCCAAATTCCAACCCTTCTCTCAGGCCTCCATGTTGTTGTCTTACCTCTGGGGTTTGGTCACCCGCCCCCTTCAAACCTAGTTTAAAGCCCTCCTCAGTAGGTTAGCCAGTCTGTATCCAAATATGCTCTTCCCCTTCCTCGATAGGTGGACCCCATCTCTACTTAGCAGTTTTTTTTCCTGGAACAGCCTCCTGTGGTCAAGGAAGCTGAAGCCCTCCTTGTGACACCATCTTCACAGACAGGCATTCCCCTCCAGGATATATCTGTCTCTGCCTGGGCCCCTACCCTTGACTGAAAGGATGAAAGAGAACACCACCTGCATTCCCAACTCCTTCACCCTTACTCACAGAGTCCTGTAGTCCCTTCTGATCTTCTGGGGACCATACCTTGCAGTATCATTAGTGCCCACATGGATAAGTAGCATGGGGTAGTAGTCAGAGGGCTGGATGATCCTCGACAATCCCTCCATAATGTCTCAGATATGGGACCCTGGAAGGCAGCATACCTCCTGGGATTCCATGTCAGGGTGACAGATGGGTGCCTCGGTCACCTTCAGAAGAGAATCACCAATCACCCCTACCCTACGTTTCCTCTTGGGAGTGATGGCTGCAATCCTCCCAGCCTTGAGGGTACATGGCTTCTTCTTTTCCACCTTTGGGGATGATTCCTCTTTGCTCGTTGCCATGGCAGCATAACGGTTTTCTATCACCATGGTGGGTGAGTTGGGAGTAGGGGTGGAGCACCGCCTGCTGCCAGAAGTAACCAGCAGCCAGTGTCCTCCATGACACTTTTCATAAACCTCAAAACAAATGATCAGTTATAGCCCCAATCCTGCAAACACTTAAGCAAGTGAGCACATCTATACCTGTGCTTAAGTGTTTGCAGGCACAGGGTCTATATCCACTATATAGAAGGATCATTTCATTTCACATACTGTCTTCCAAATCATCAAAATGCAGACACTTCTGGAGAGAGATAATTAGCCAGGATGGTTAGTAACTAAAGCGACTACTGTTCCTTGGTTGACTTTAATGATAAATACATTATTTCATTTTTAACAATACACTCCTTTTAATATATGTTAATGATTCAAAAAGATATTGGAATGATTCAAAAGATCCTGGCCTTACTGGAGTCAATGAAAATTTTCCCATTGACTTCAGTGGAGTCAGAATGTCACCCAGGGATACCCATTCATTAGAGTTTAGGCCTCTAATTAATTTCACATATAGTAGAGCAGATGGCAATGAATTTTGAATAACTACAAGTGACTGAATAATACATTTTTCTATTTATAAATAATCATTTATTGGAAAATTGCCAAAAGTCATAGAAAGTATTATTCACAATGAATTATTCAAACAGCACTACTGGTGACCCAGCAGCAAACATCCCATATCCCATTATCAATCACTTGAGACATACCCTCTCCTTAAAATTCCATGAACATAAGTGTTCATTTAACACAAATTTAAATAAATATCAAGTGTAAATCCTTGTTAATCCTCTTCTTAAAAAAATCCTTTATATACATGGTTTTCAAATGGATCTCATGGATTTGGCTTGCAGAGACAGTATGCTACTGTCCAGCTGAAATTTATATCATCTGGATTACAGTAAACAGCTGGGAAGATATTGAAAAATCCAGGGCTTTTGAATAACCATTTAGTATGTCAATTATATTTACCTTGTATGGCATTATTTCACTAATATCACTACAACCAAGATAATCTAAAGTATGTAATCAGATTGGAACTACTTGCAGTAGTTAAGCAGTGAGCCAGAAATTCAATTTTCTAGGGTCAGTACAACTGTTCTGTGAAATCTGGCCAGTAAGGGTCACCAGAAGCCTTTCTGAAACCATGGAGTTATTCCAGTTCCACAGTAATGTAATGAGATCAGAATCAGGTCCACACTTTGCCCCCCATGTCTTTTCAGTGGCTTCCTACTAGTCGCTTTAGTCTCTTTTCTTAGACCTTTTATACACCACCAAATTTAATTTAAATAAGTTGGATGTGAAAGTCACACAAAGTTACAAAAACCTCAATCCCTTCACAAGTCATGAAATGTTATAGTAAATAATGATAATATAGATCTATTGATACTGAAAGAAACAACAGCATCAGAATTGACTTTTTATTGGCCTCTGGGCTGCAGTCACAGTTATGAAATATTTCCAGTTATATGCCTCTATCAAATAGAGCAGGAATCAGACTCTGATTCATCTTCCTACTCCCAAAGCACCATCTTCATGAGTGGAGGCAGGGGATGCAAAATTCCTTAGTACTGCACCTCTCCTCATTACATATGGAATAATGCTGGTGCTGAGAAAACAGATACCTAAAAGCTTGTGTCAAAGTGTTTTAAAAGTAAAATTCAAAAGCATAAAATGCTGATCTTAGAGCTAGTGACTGTAAGGCTAACCTCTTTTGCTATACCCGTATCATCTTTGTAGATACTTGGTTGGCCAGAGTAACCATGGGTTACATGTGTGTACTATTACATTTTGCACGTGTATACTATTATCTACCCACAACAAACCCCCAATTAAACTACAACAAACCTAAGGAGTCACTGCAGACCTTATAGTTATCCTGTTTTGCTCAGGCCTATTCAGATGGGCGAGTTAACCTCATTCTTAGAAGCACTACTTTTCAAGAAGTAGGGAGAGGAGAGAACACATAGCATTGACATTTTGTATAGTTTCTTACTATAATTTAACAGTGCACCAAGATAATAACGATTCTTTTTTATTAGAATAGCTCACACTGTGTGTAAACAAGAAGCTGATAGACAAATTTATTGCGGGTGTCCCTGCAAATCTTTACAAAATTATATGTCCATAAAATAGCATTACTTTAGGCTAAAAATGAAAATGTACCTTAGTCATCAAACCACATCATTATAATCGTTAAATGCAAGGCTTATCTAAGACCACATTTCAAGTTAAATATTTATGAACTTATTTAAATACTGATGAGCTGATAGTCTTACAGCAAGCATTTAACAGCAAAATGCGAGCATAGAAGCATATTATTTCCACTACAGCTACCTTCCCTCTCACTAGGCTCTAGCAGTGTTTCTGTAGTAGATTTTCCATTACGGTGGGCGTACAAATACAATAGCAAGCTGCATGGCAACACTGAATTTTAAGACTGTCGTTCAGAATCAAGATCTCATGGGACTGAGCCAAATTGTTTTTAAAAGGCCATATTGGGCCTCATTTCCATATTTAGACACAGAGTTTCCATATCAGGAGAGAGATTTTGTTCCCAACTACAGAAATATACCAAACATTAAAATTTACTTATGAGGTCTGACCGACTTCTTTACCCATGATCTCTACTTAAGTTAGCAGTTGAATATCAAAGACACAAAATATCTCCCTCAAGAGATGATCACTTAGCTCAGGGATTGTGAGCATGGTTCACAATGTGGCACTGGCCCAAATCCAGCCCAGATGGATGATGAATGAAAATTGTTACTATGTAATTGCTGGTTTGCGGCCTACATGAAATAAACTGGTGAGGTCAGTCCATTTCCTAATGGAGAGTTACCCATTTCTAAATCCAAACAATAAAGAAATTCTCCAGGAAACCAACATGCTTATTGCAAATCTCAGCAGAAAAAGCTAAAAAATAGGTGTGGAAATTAAACTATTTGTTGATTCCCTCCAGAAGAGGAACCTCAGAATTGTCATACCCAGTAATGAGCTGGCAAAATCTTAACAACCGGTTCCCTCCTCACCCCACAAGGGGGTCGTTGCCCACCCCCGCCCCCCGGGACTCCTACCCCATCCACCCTCCTCCCCTGTCCCCTGAATACCCCCAGAACTGGGCAGGAGGGTCTCAGGGGCCACTGTAGTGGGTGCCCACCCCACCCCTAAGAGCCAGAGGCACCTACGGAGGCGAGCTGGGGTGTCGCAGCGGTGCTTACCTGGAGCAGCTCCCAGGAAGCATCTGGCAGGTCCCTCTGACTCCTAGGGGCGGGGGAGCATAGCTAGGGGAGAAGCAGGGAGAGAGGCTGCTCCCCCCACTGATCACATCAAAAGTGGCGCCTTAGGCACCGACTCTGTGGGTGCTCTGGGGCTGGAGCACCCACGGGGAAAATTTGGTGGGTGCAGAGCACCCACCAGCAGCTCCCTGCCCCGTACTCGGCCCCAGCTCACCTCCACTCCTCTTCCTCCCCTGAATGCCCCGCCCCACTATGCTTCTCCACCACCCCCCGGCTTTCTGTGAATCAGCTGTTTAGTGGGAAGCCTGGGAGGGCTGAGAAGCAGGCGGCGGCTTTGCACTCAGGCCGAGGGTGGCGGAGGTGAGCTGGGGCAAGGAACAGTTCCCCTGCACCCTGCCCCCCCGGGTTACCTGCTGCGGTGCGGGCGGCCCTCCTCATGTTCCCCTTCCCCAGCTCATTTCTGCCTCCCTGGGCCTAGTGCAAAGCCGCTGCCGGCTTCTCAGCCCGCCCCGGCTTCCGCATGAACAGCTGATTCTCGGGGAGCTGGGGGGGTGGAGAAGCAGAGGGGGGCAGCGTGTTAAGGGGAGAAGGCAGAACGGAGGTGAGCTGGGGCCAGGGGTGGGGCGGGGAGCTGCCAGTGGGTGCTCTGCACCCATCAAATTTTTCCCTTGGGTGCTCCAGGGCTGGCGCACCCACGGAGTCAGTGCCTAAGGCGCCACTTTTGGCCGGTTAAATTTAGAAGCCCTTTTAGAACCAGTTATTCCCCTCGCAGAACAACCGGTTCTAAAAGGGCTTCTAAATTTAATAACCATTCTAGCGAACCAGTGTGAACCGGCTCCAGCTCACCACTGGTCATACCTGATCAGACCAGTGGCTGGTCAAACCAGTACTAGGTGCTTCAAAGGAGGAGGCAAGAAACCCTGTAGAGGACAATGATGGAATCACCTGCTCGTGGAGGTTTTTTTTTTCCTATCCCTATCAGTTAGTTTTAAATGTGGTGCCTTTCAGTTTCACTTGCTCCCCTCAATGTAAGAATAAGTAATCAGGAGCAATTCATTTACCTTCTCTATACCAATCTTTATTTTATATGCATCTATCATGTCTTTTAGGCCCTCTGTCAATTAAACAGTACATAAGAACGGCCATACTGGGTCAGACCAAAGGTCCATCTAGCCCAGTATCCTGTCTTCCAACTGTGGCCAGTGCCAGGTGTCCCAGAGGGAATGAACAGAACAGGTAATCATCAAGTGATCCATCCCCTGTTGCCCATTCCCAGCTTCTGGCAAACAGAGGCTAGGGACACCATCCCTGCCCATCCTGGCTAATAGCCACTGATGGACGTATCCTACATTATTAGTCTTTTCAATCTTTTCATACAGACATCTATTAGATTTTGGCTTTGTATCAGTACCTATTCTATTTGTGCTCTATCTTTTTTGAAATAAGATGACCAGAACTCAACATAATATTATAGGTAAGGGTGTATCATTTCTTTGTCTAACAACATTATAACATTTCCAGTCATATTTTCTGTCCTAGAGGTTTTCATAGAACTGCCCACCCTGACAGACAGGTATTTTCCCTGAATAGCGATAGTTAATTTAGAATCCAGCAATATGTACTAGTAATTCAAATTATTGTTTCTAAAGTACCTTACACTGCATTTGTCAACAATGAATTTTACCTGTCATCATGCTGCCTAGTCATCTAGCATTAGGGTCCTCTGAAATGCCTCACTGACTAGCCTACATTTTTTGTCATCTGCAAGTGTTGCCACCTCAATGTTTATCCCCTTTTTCCAGATCATTGATAAATACATTAAACTACATTGGTCAAGCTGCAGAACTTCAGGGCCGTTCCCCCCACTACTAACCAATTGCCATGGTGAAAATTGACCATTTGCCCTACATTGTTTTCTGTCTGAGACCCGTAAATCAGAAAAGTCCTTCGTGGTATTGGAGGTGGGTGACATAAAGAACCAAGCACTGATTACTGTGCTTATAGTCAGAAAGGACCCAGAGCATGAGCCAAAGCTGGACAATGTTATAGTACTAAAAGAAATAGGAAGGCTCTTTTATATATGTACTTTTCATACAGAAAAAGCGCAGGAAAGCTTCCTACATTGTGACCAAGCCAGGAGATCTAATTTTTGTAGTTAAGTAACTGACAACGTATTAGAGCATATGTTTCACATACTGCAGTAATTATTAATAACACTAATAACATATTAATTTAAATATATTTTTCCATTTTTAAACTATGCTTACTGGAAGGCTACATCTGTTACTAGTATGGGAGTGACTATGCGGGGTGTGGTAAGCCTTTGAGAGTGCATAAACTACACATTCCCAGGTGCCTGAGCACTGGTCTTAGTCACAAGCACCTGCAGTTAATAAAATTGCTAGGCCTTCTCTCCAGCTACGCTACCTAGTAAACGCTAATTGCACCAGTTACCGCCTTGTTTGGACTAGGATGAAAGGTGTTAGTTAAACCCAGGTGAAACACCATTGAGGGCCGAGTGTAGGCACAGTTTAACATCTTTAAACCCAAGTTAGTGGCTCAAGGTCAATTCTAGTGCAGGAGCTTTTTGGTACTTACTACAACTTTAGGTAGCACAGACCTGTTTCATCACTGTGTTGCTCCAGCTTCATAACAATCCAATATCTTGTTCTTAGTTACCATGCCTATTGGGATGTTTGGGGACCACCCGGACCGGTGAGGCGTTCTGTCAGCACCAGCCCTGTAACCTTGAGAGCTTTTGTGCTGAGCAGCTACAGTTCAGATCCTGACACCAGAAGCCAGCCCATAAGCACAGTCTCACCCTGGCTCTCCCCACCTTAGTTACTCTTTGCAGGATGACACCAACAGCCCGTCCAGTCCTGAGTATCCTCAAATGTATCCTACATGAGTTCTTAATTACCAGACACTTGGACCGTTCCCCTCTGGTTTGTCACCCCTGAAAGCATGAAACCAGCCCTTTCCCACCCCGTTATCACCTGTTATACACATGCCACATGGTTTTCATACCAGAGACCAGCCTGAGATAAAAATAAAAAACAACTATTTAATAGAAAAGTCACAGATTCAGAGATGAAATAATAAGGGAAAGAAACATATACAAGTTACACAGAAAATAAACTTAAAGATGGAGGCTCAGAAGTTACACTTTCATACTAGATAAAATCTCTTTTCTAGTAAGAGTTACCTATTGCCTTAAAACAGTTTCCCAGCATACCCCCTAGCTAAAAGAGGGACCCAGCATTCTGACAGCCTCCTGCCTCAAGACTGTTCCCCAAGTTCTGAATGCTCTTCTTTTCAAACCCCTTCCATTTTAAAAGGGTTTGCAGGTCTTCCGGCCCTCCCACCCCACCCCACTTCAGTCAGTACAGATCAGGGGTAGGCAACCTATGGCATGAGTGCCAAAGGCAGCGCACAAGCTGATTTTCAGTGGCACTTACACTGCCTGGGTCCTGGCCACTGGCCCAGGGGGCTATGCATATTAATTTAATTTTAAATGAAGCTTCTTAAACATTTTAAAAACCTTATTTAATTTACATACAACAATAGTTTAGTTATATATTATAGACTTATAGAAAGAGACCTTCTAAAAACGTTAAAATATATTACTGGCATGCAAAACCTTAAATTAGAGTGAATAAATGAAGACTCAGCACACCACTTCTGAAAGGTTGCCGACCCCTGCTATAGATATTCAAAGTGGGGAAAACTCCCTCCTTTCTAGGCTATGTAGACACTACAGCTTACATTGGTACAAGTTATGCCATGCACGGGTGTGAATAAGCCACCCCCCTGAGTGACATAAGTTACCCCATCCCCCCAGCATTGGTGTGGATAGTCTATGTCGACAATAGAGCATCAGTGCAGCTCAGCCACCGTAAGCCATGCAGTATAGCCACAGCCTTTGTTTTCAAAGACTGGGGTCTTCTTTTTAGTTTCAAGCTGTTCTCATTTGCTTTGATGGTTTCTCACTGTTTTTTCCTGGGCTGGACAATGGCTGGGTGCTTGAAGTCAGTCTTGTCTGGTTGGAGAGGTAGCCCCATCCCTGCCTGATTGATTCACTGCCCTGTTGTGAGGTGTTGCTAAAGTTGCACCACAGTTACAATTGCCATTTTCTACATATTTATGCACATACATTCATAACCATAAGCAGTTGAACATATATCAGAATATCTATTAAGTTCAGTGCATTACAAGATTTCATAAAATATCCTATTTGATATACCCTTACACCAGTGAAATGACAGTGTGCAATCAGTTGGTTTAACTGCTTATTTTGGGGGGGGTTAAACCTCCCGTTCTCCCCTTGGGTGTCTAGACCCTGATTGTGAGACCTGTATTTTGTAGTGATTAGATATTTTGATGGTTATAACATTTCTGGTTGTACTCAAAGGGTGAAATTCACCCCTGTACAGCGGGCTTTGCACCATTCAAGCCTAAAAGGATATAATGTAAAGTGAAACTAAGAAATATTTGATATACCCAAACCACTCTTAAAAAAAGCCTTCTTAACTACAGTATGTTGAAGAGATGGTGAAATCAATTCCACACCTTTCTCTGACAAAAAAAGGTACAATATCTATTTCATTATATATTGTAATTATCAGCTTGTTCCCATTGTGAGCAATGGGAGTTCTATGCAGAGAGCTTGCTGAAGTTTGCCATGTGTTTCTGAAAGCTCTTCATCAAACACATCTATGTCTCAATGCGAAACTGGGACTCTAGAATTTAGAATAAATAATCCACAGAAAATGTATACTCCTTTAAAAGTCATGAAAAGGAACATATAAAAAATTGTCAGCATAATAAAATTATCTCAGATTTTCATAAAAAGAAAAGGAGTACTTGTGGCACCTTAGAGACTCTAAGGTGCCACAAGTACTCCTTTTCTTTTTGCGAATACAGACTAACACGGCTGCTACTCTGAAACCTGTCAGATTTTCATGATACTCTTAAACAAAACAAGCACTTGCCCAGAAAAGGGCAATTCCTTCCAGCACAATAATGTATTTACTTAGTCGATGTAAGTAACAAGAATAGAAATGCATTTCAGCAGAAACTGGCATCAGGGAAGAGATGATTTTATAAATCTTGTGAGTTTAAGTCACAGCATGTCAGGGCTTGTTAAACTAATGTGACCATACATTCCATTCGTACTTAACGTTACATCCTGTTACAGCCAGTTACTACTCAAGTAGCCTTATGCACAGAATAACTTTTACAGCTACAATGACTCAGATATATCTGAAGATACCAAAGGAAGAAGATGCTATCTCTTGAGATGTGTCTTAAATACAAATATCTTAAACAATATGCAGTATATTTACAAAAAAATGTTTTAGACTAGATGCAGTTCTTTTAAACCAGCAACATTTTAAACAAAGGCTGACTACCTAATAATTCAGGAGATTTGACAAAAATGTGTCTGCTTTTATTTAATGTCTCTCCTTTTTTGGTAAAATGTTTGTTAATACTGAAAACAAATATTTACTTACAATAAACATTCAACCTGCCATTCAAATTACAGTAATCTGGTGTAGTTTATGATCCCTCACATATTGATTAATAAAAGCACAATAAGAAAAGGAGTACTTGTGGCACCTTAGAGACTAACAAATTTATTAGAGCATAAGCTTTCGTGAGCTACAGCTGACTTCATCGGATGCATTTGGTGGAAAAAACAGAGGAGAGATTTATATATACACACACAAATCTCTCCTCTGTTTTTTCCACCAAATGCATCCGATGAAGTGAGCTGCAGCTCACGAAAGCTTATGCTCTAATAAATTTGTTAGTCTCTAAGGTGCCACAAGTACTCCTTTTCTTTTTGCGAATACAGACTAACACGGCTGCTACTCTGAAACCTGTGAAAAGCACAATGAAACACACGTGTAATCCACCAGTCACCATTAGTTCCTTAATGCTGACCAAATGCCTTCAAACATGGGAATTCTTCCACATGAATGAAAGGAAACTCTTATATATCTGTGTAAAAAAACATTTGGAATGCTGTATTAGTTGATTTTATGGTGGACTTCCATTTTTAGAGAATAATTCTCAGGGCAGTTAGCAACATTGTTAAAAATATAAATTTTTACTTTTTTAAATAAAAACCTAAAATTGATTATCCTAGTAAAATTTTCCTCAATGGTCAATGACACAGTCTAACAATTCTTGGTTAGGTCTATATGAAGAACTAAATTATGCATCTACATGACCTGCATCCAAACATCACTTACTGGCAGGTTACACTCTCACTGAACATACTGTGCTTTTTTCTTCTTTTTTATTATAGGCTTTACCTCAACCTCTGGTGATGTTTTGCTATTGTGGTGATAGATGCCTTGAGAATGCCTTTCAAAGCAGAAACACCTTTTTTTTTTTTTTTGGCAGTCCAGTATCCAAACAGCAGAATTACTTCTATTCATTGCTTTCTAAGAGCCACATCTGATCTAGCAAAAGTTAATTCCAATTCAAGCCTACATGTCGTCATCTATATCTGCACCAGTTTCTGCACTCCAGGCAATCCTTAGTTTATGTGAGATTTTATTTCTGTCTTTAGTAAATCTTTGTATAAAAGCCGTGTGGCACTACTTTAAGACCTTTATTTCCAAGTGGTCTAAAAAGGTCTGGCTCAACTACTAGGTTTAGAGCATGAAAGACGTATAACAACATATCTCAGCTGGAACTTTTTTTAAACTTTGACCTAGTAATGTAACAATGATGGTCCCCTGTGAAGACCCATAGCACAATCATACAACATAGATATATGTCCTTGATAATACCTAAACCTCTGTAAGCAAGGTAAGACTGCGAACTTTCTACCCAAAAAATTAAGTAATATGGCCTCTGTCTTGGTTATGGTGTTTGAAGGGTCCTTCCGCAGAATTCAGTGTAGTGATGGGATAGTTAGCCTTTTTTTTGTTCTGTTGCCTGTAGGAGACTCTCGCAGTCATATGATCATTACCTTTTAGTTGTGTGTTTTGTTTTTTTAATTGAGAAAGATTAAAAGTGAACTCCCTGTACAACAAAGTATGTAAAAGCAAGAGAGATGGGTGTAGCACTTAGGAAAAACGGGGAGCCTAGAGGAGGGGCAGAGAAATATCAAGAAGGGCTGTAGGCACAAACCATAGAAGAGCTCTGGGGATCATCAACTAGTCCTCAGCAAATCTATTCTGTTAAACAATTTCTAGGGGAGAAGGTTAAGTGGTAATACTTGTCTTTTTATTTTCTTGGGTACTCAAAGAACTTCCTATATCATTATCCACCATTAACTACAGTTCAAAAATATTATAGTGGGGATTTTTAATGGGTTTTTCCTTTACAGAAATCTTAGAAATGCTACACAGTACATATTATACAAGCACCTAAGCAATACAAGTGGCATTACGTGTTTAAATATAAGAAAACTTTTACGCTTTTGGAACCATCTAAGCCACATGACCTTGCATCTAGTCTTTTTTTGGAAAGAAGGATGAACTGGCTTGGCTTTGCCAGTCTGCTAGCAGCATTTAAAAGAAAGTCAAGAAAAGGAAGGAGTCCGAATAGACACCATGAAAACTAAGAAGATAAGAAAAGTTGAAGTTCTGAAAAGAACCCTTTCACTGAGTGCGCTAATAAAGACGGTCCATCTCTTCATTACCATGCTACTCATCCACCTCTGTTAGACTGCACAAAAGGGAAAAAAGCGGTCTTTATAGTTGTACATGATTATATTTTCCTTTTGTATTGAGTTCAAAGTCTTTTTTAAAAAGCAAGAGTAGATTGCTCACAATGTAATGGGCCATTCCCAGGAAACGATAAAATGGCCTTAATGTTTTATATTAATACAATAGGTTATGTATAAAACAGTTTTTAAAAAGTTAATGCATATTAGCTTAGAACAGCCATATTTTAATACTGTGCGACTGAAAGTTCCAGTAGAGCAGATGAATGGAGCTACAGAAGAAAAAAAATGCAATGACAAAGGGATAAAGGTTTAACTAAAAGGACTTGAATCTATATTTCAGGTACCTCTTTACCTTCCATCAGGAAATGAGTTATTAGGAGTAATGAAATCAGGGATAGCAAATACAAAAACTTTTTAGATCCTTCTGTGCAAGGCGGTGACACTGGCCTTTACTTCTTCACTTTGTAATGATTCCTTTGAGATGTGGCTCTGAAAAAGCTGTGAAACATCTTCCTGTTATTTCTTTTTCATCTTTCCAAACACTGGCCAGTAATAACCCCTTTCCTATTCTTTCCTTGCTTTTTTGAAACACATATTGACTGTAATGACTATAAATTATTCAGTCAATGTGTCAGATTTATAAAAGTGTTAGAGCTCCTCTCTGCTGCTGGTAGGTGCTTAAGAGAATGTTTCATGTGTGGGAGCAAGGACACATGGATTCATTTTAACTATACCTTTTCTCATTCCAGCTAATTGCAACCCGAAAGACATTTAAATATTGAAAATGTTATTAGTTAACTAGGTTTTGGTCATCTTAGTGCTTCACTTCGTAACTGATGGATTGCTCCCTCTTTCACCAAAACCAATAAGGAGCAGACTCAATCCTGGTATCTTTCCATAACTTTCTAGTGCCTCTCTGCATAACTTCTCTCCTCTTGTGACAACCTCTCATAAGGTAGAGTTCCATATCCAGAACTTTTTTATTCCAAGTATGGAATCTTTAATGAGTTTTATTATAATATGAATATTTAATTGAGTAACTAGAGCATAGTTATGACCATTACTAGCCAAACCCTTCTGACTGATCTAAAAGTTGATCTGAATCCATAAATAACAGGTTTGCAGGATGGGTTGTAACAAACAGATGTACTTCAAACTGCAGGAAACCAAAAACAGGTAAACATTGCTATGTGTACAACTACAATGCCTCTTACCTGGGAATGAAAATGAATACCACACAAAAGCTACAGTAACCTAGTGAGGAGGGCTTTAAACTAGGTTCACCGGGGGAAGGAGACCAAAGCCCTGAGGTAAGTGGGGAAGTGGGATACCAGAAGGAAGCATGAGCAGGAGAGCGCAAGAGGGAAGGGCTCCTGCCTCATACTGAGAAAGGGGGACAATCAGCAAGTTATCTTAAGTGCCTATACACAAATGCAGGAAGTCTGGAAAACAAGCAGGGAGAACTGGAAGTCCTGGCACAGTCAAGGAATTATGATGTGATTGGAAAAACAGAGACTTGGTGGGATAACTCACATCACTGGAGTACTGTCATGGATGGATATAAACTGTTCAGGAAGGACAGGCAGGGAAGAAAAGGTGGGGGAGTTGCATTGTAGGTAAGAGAGCAGTATGACTGCTCAGAGCTCTAGTATGAAACTTCAGAAAAACCTGAGAGTCTCTGGATTAAGTTTAGAAGTGTGAGAAACAAGGGTGATGTCGTGGTGGGAGTCTGGAGACCACCAGACCAGGGGGATGAGGTGGACGAGGCTTTCTTCCAGCAACTAACAGAAGTTACTAGATTGCAGGCCCTGGTTCTCATGGGAGACTTCAATCACCCTGACATCTGCTGGGAGAGCAATACAGCAGTGCACAGACAGTCCAAGAAGTTTTTGGAAAGTGTAGGGGACAATTTCCTGGTGCAAGTGCTGGAGGAACCAACTAGGGGCAGAGCGCTTCTTGACCTGCTGCTCACAAACTGGGAAGAATTAGTAGAGGAAGCAAAAGCGGAGGGAAACCTGGGAGGCAGTGACCATGAGATGGTCAAGTTCAGGATCCTGATACAAAGAAGAAAGGAGAGCCGCAGAATACGGACCCTGGACTTTGACTCCCTCAGGGAACTGATGGGCAGGATCCCCTGGGAGAATAACATGAGAGGGAAAGGAGTCCAGGAGAGCTGGCTGTATTTTAAAGAATCCTTATTGAGGTTACAGGAACAAACCATCCTGATGTGTAGAAAGGATACTAAATATGGCAGGCGACCAGCTTGGCTTAAACAGTGAAATCCTTGCTGATCTTAAACACAAAAAAGAAGCTTACAAGAAGTGGAAGATTGGACAAATGACCAGGGAGGAGTATAAAAATATTGCTCAGGCATACAGGAGTGAAATCAGGAAGGCCAAATCACACCTGGAGTTGCAGCTAGCAAGAGATGTTAAGAGTAACAAGAAGGGTTTCTTCAGGTATGTTAGCAACAAGAAGAAAGTCAAGGAAAGCATGTTTCAGAGTAGCAGTCGTGTTAGTCTGTATTCGCAAAAAGAAAAGGAGTACTTGTGGCACCTTAGAGACTAACAAATTTATTAGAGCATAAGCTTTCGTGAGCTACAGCTCACTTCATCGGATGGGCCCCTTACTAAATGAGGGAGGCAACCTAGTGACAAAGGATGTGGAAAAAGCTAATGTACTCAATGCTTTTTTTGCCTCTGTCTTCACGAACAAGGTCAGCTCCCAGACTACTGCACTGAGCAGCACAGCATGGGGAGGAGGTGACCAGCCCTCTGTGAAGAAAGAAGTGGTTCGGGACTATTCAGAAAAGGTGGACGAGCACAAGTCCATGGGGCCGGATGTGCTGCATCTGAGAGTGCTAAAGGAGTTGGCGGATATAGTTGCAGAGCCATTGGCCATTATCTTTGAAAACTCATAGCGATCGGGGAGGTCCTGGATGACTGGAAAAAGGCTAATGTAGTGACCATCTTTAAAAAATGAAGGAGCATCCGGGAAACTACAGGCCAGACAGCTTCACCTCAATCCCAGGAAAAATCATGGAGCAGGTCCTCAAGGAATCAATTCTGAAGAACTTAGAGGAGAGGAAAGTGATCAGGAACAGTCAGCATGGATTCACCGAGGGAAAGTCATGCCTGACTAATCTAATTGCCTTCTATGATGAGATAACTGGCTCTGTGGATGAGGGGAAAGCAGTGGATGTGTTATTCCTTGACTTTAGCAATGCTTTTGATACGGTCTCCCACAGTATTCTTGCCAGCAATGTAAAGAAGTATGGGCTGGATGAATGAACTATAAGGTAGATAGAAAACTGGCTAGATCGTTGGGCTCAACAGGTAGTGATCAATGGCTCCATGTCTAGTTGGCAGCCAGTATCAAGTGCCCCAAGGGTCAGTCCTGGGGCCAGTTTTGTTCAATATCTTCATTAATGATCTGGAGAATGGCGTGGACTGCACCCTCAGTAAGTTTGCAGATGACACTAAACTGGGAGGAGTGACAGATATGCTGGAGGGTAGGGATAGGACATAGAAGGACCTAGACAAATTAGAGAATTGGGCCAAAAGAAATCTGATGAGGTTCAACAAAGACAAGTGCAGAGTCATGCACTTATGACGGAAGAATCCCATGCACTGCTACAGACTAGGGACCGAATGGCTAGGCAGCAGTTCTGCAGAAAAGGACCTTGGGGTTACAGTGGATGAGAAGCTGGATATGAGTCAACAGTGTGCCCTTGTAACCAAGAAGGCTAATGGCATTTTGGGCTGTATAGGTAGGGGCATTGCCAGCAGATCGAGGGACGTGATCATTCCCTCTATTCAACATTGGTGAGGCCTCATCTGGAGTACTGTGTCCAGTTTTGGGCCCCACACTACAAGGATGTAAAAAAATTGGAAAGCATCCAGCAGAGGGCAACAAAAATGATTAGAGGACTGGAACACATGACTTATGAGGAGAGGCTGAGGGAACTGGGATTGTTTAGGCTGCAGAAGAGAAGAATGAGGGGGGATTTGATAGCTGCTTTCAACTATCTGAAAGGGGGTTCCAAAGAGGATGAATCTAGACTGTTCTCAGTGGTAGCAGATGACAGAACAAGGAGTAATGGTCTCAAGCTGCAGTGGGGGAGGTTTAGGTTGGATATTAGGAAAAACTTTTTCACTAGGAGGGTGATGAAGCACTGGAATGCATTACCTAGGGCGGTGGTGGAATCTCCTTCCTTAGAGGTTTTTAAGGTCAGGCTTGACAAAGCCCTGGCTGGGATGATTTAGTTGGGGATTGGTCCTGCTTTGAGCAGGGGGTTGGACTAGATGACCTCCTGAGGTCCCTTCCAACCCTGATATTCTATGAGTCTATGATTCTAATTCCAACATGTAGCAACCCATCTTCTGACTGGAACATCAAGATGATATGTTCTCTTCAAAATCCACATTGTCTCCCAATTCAATACTTGAGCAACATCAAGGTCTTGTTCTTAATCTGCAAAGCACTAGGACTGGATTACCACAAGGGTGGCCTCTCTGTGTACAATATCTACTGCAGAATTCTTTGATCCATAGCAAAGCTATGACTGATCGAGTCTTGGATGAAACATCTGAGTGCTGGGGAAAGAATTATCAGTAAAAGATTCCTGGTTGTTGAATTTCCTGCTTCCAAAGATTAGCGTAAATCAAGTCTCGCTTTTTAAAGACAGAGCAGGACATGCTTCTCTATACAGGCCTTCCACTAATAACAGAGGTTTCAGAAATTTAAAACAAATACACATCTGTTGAGTCTTTCCTTTCTTCCAAAGGATCCAGAAAAATGCAAACTAAACCAGGAAGGAGAAATGTAGGCAGTTTGTAATCAAACAGCAACTGACTCAATCTCTTTTGTTGCCTAATTTCTGTCTGATGGGTCATTAGAATTATCTAGACTGATAATACATAACATTTGTTACCAATTATACCTGCCTAGCATTCCTTATAAAAATATATCTCAGATACACACCTCTTTGTCATGTAGGAAGGTATAGCAATTTTTATGGTATTGATGACCCTGAGCACCCTGTGCAAACATAACCACAGTGTTAGACACAAAGGGCATCATTAGATGCTTCAGAAAGTCAGGCAGGGAAGACCATCACCATCCTAATGACAGTAGCTCAGTAATTGAGCCTTCTCCTTGCTTTGCCCATAGACTGGGACGTTAATCCTTTATTGGTACAGAAAGCCCACCACTATATTGTCTGTCTTTCTCATTATAGTTATTTGGTGCACTTCATATAAGTGGTTTTGGAAGATTTCTGGGCCTCTGCTATGTCAGTTGTTCTCAGGTGAAATTTGATTTTGGGCAGGATGTAAGGTCAAATTTTAAAGATTATTATCTGTATTGTAGTAGTTCCTAGTGACCTCAATCAGGAACTCGGGACCTCTTCTGCTAGGCACAGTACACACATATAATGGAAAAACAGCCATAGACCAAAAGACTTTACAGTGTAACATCTGTAGATCTCTAAGGCAGAGCTGGGTGAATAGTGGTAAAAATTATTTATGAACATATTAGCAAATTCCAAGCAGCAATAAGACCTGACATTTCCCTCCACTTTTCTGTGTACATTCATGAATCCAGGTTTTGTTCACACAAGTGTTATGTTGGGGGAGGGAGTCTTTCATTTATGCAAATGCAGGTATTTGTGTGCAAATGAGCATATTCACATGCAAATGAGTGCATTTACACGAAAAGCGCTTGCCCACCTGCCACATAAACACTGGCTTTTTGTGTTTGAGAGCAAGGGTTTTCAAGAGGAGGGAGTGAATGGGAGAATGAGAAAGTCAATGATTTATAAACAACTGAATGGTCAGTCAGTCACAATGACCAGGAAGAGAGGAGAAAGGGTGTAAGGGAAAAGTAGAGAGAACCCTTAGGAAGGTATAAAGTAAAAGTCCATAGAACTACTTTGTCCTGATGGAAAAATCAGATGAGGAGGCTGGGGAGGGATAAAAAGGCTACCATTTCCCTTATTCTCCAAGCTGAAGTAATGGCAAACAGGAATAAGGTATTAAAAAGGAGTAATCTAAGTAAAATCTGTGACTGCGAGCAGCAGATATCTCCAATGGCTGAGGATGGGACACTAGATGGGGAGGGCTCTGAATTTTTACAGAGAATTCTTTCCCGGGTATCTGCCTGGTGAGTCTTGCCCACATGCTCAGGGTCTAACTGATCACCATATCTGGGGTCCAGAAAGAATTTTTCCCAAGGTCAGATTGGCAGAGACCCTGGGGGGAGAGGAGGTTTGCCTTCCTCTGCAGCATGGGGCACGAGTCACATGCAGGTTTAAACCAGTGTAAATGGTGGATTCTCTGTAACTAGAAGTCTTTAAATTATTATTTGAGGACTTCAGTAACTGAGCTGGAGGACAGGGGTCTATTACAGGAGCGGGTGGGTGAGATTCTGTGGCTTGCAATGTGCAGGAGATCAGACTAGATGATCATGATGGTCCTTCTGGCCTTAAAGTCTATGAATCTAAGGCTTAGGGACTCCCTGATTTCTTTATGCACCATCTCTCATCTAACAGATAAACTTAACTAAATGGTTAAATCCTGTCTGAATTCATAGAGATCTTAGAGCTGAGACCTGAACCAGTATATTGGAGACAAGTCCCTTTTCTAACCCCTCGCAAAGGAACTCTTGAAACACAGAAAAGGGGGACTCTCTCAGACACACCCTCCCTCCTTACAGAAATAACCAAATTTGGCCCACAAACAACCACAGTTGCCTGAAGTGCAAGTCTTTCTCAACTCTGGGAGATTTCCTATGCCCATTACGTCCTATGGTAGCTTTAATGTTCTTAGCTGTCCCTTCACACTAGCCAGGTGATTTAAGGATAAAGTTTATGTGTATAGGTGGTGTGAGAGGATGTGGGAGTGACGAATCTTTGGCATCTGGTTTATGTTCGTATACTGCACCTCCTCAGAAGCAGCAGAACCAACTAGCTTAGTCCTTATTTATTTCTCATTAGACCTCTATATAGTTGAGGAACTACAGGCAATAAATATCCCCAAATCGGTGCCAAGAATGAGAAAATGCATCCACAAGTGCCACTTCGGATTGGTGCATCTGACTACTGAGGTAGATGACCAGCAGGTGGCTGTCCACTGAAGCAAATAGATCTGTGTATAGCTGGGGTTCCTCGGGGGCTTGGATACAGCTGCAGTTTGATAAAATACAGTTTCTCTGCTAGGTGGCTGTCTTATACAGCATGTCTTTGAGGGATATTTCTACTCCTAACAGTAGCAAAAGAGCTTTGGACCAATTCAGACCCCAAGGAGGTTGGGTTTTTTTAAGTGTATAAAGACCAGGTGACCACCTGCTCCAGGATCTTATGTGCACTCAGCCATGAAGACTAGCAACTGGGCCTATAACCGGCCACACCAGGTATGGCACAGTTACCAGTTGCTTGATATTCCTTCACATGCAGCATCCTGCTAAAGAAAAAAAGCTGCAGGCACCACATCTAGAGCTTCACTCAGAGCAGCATCTCCTGGCTATACTATTAATGCCAGATGGGTTTCAGCATCTCTCATGGCATATCTCAGCAGGGGGTGCATCTCTCAGAGCTGTTTGATTTGCTCCAGGTCCCATGCGAAGCACATAGCAGAGCTGGGAACTGAACCAAGCACTACCTTAACCACAGACCCATCCTTTCTCCCATAGCACCTTTAGCCCAAATTAAGTAAGCCCAAATTAAAGTCTCCCTCCTTACTCCTCACCTTCTTTGATGACCAGTAAAGATGTCTATCCTTACCCGTGCTATACTCTCCTAAACCTCATCCCTGATGGCTCTGTGCCTCTGCCTCACCATCCCCCTCCCAGAAGTCCTTTGCAGTTCTATGCCTCTTCTTACTTAGTCCATGGATTCTCTGCCCATTTACACTGGTGCTTAGTAAAAGAGGCTGCTGGACTCTCTATGACTTTGAGTGATTGGCTGCCTTCCCTGCTACGAGAGTTAGGGGTGGCAGCCCACAGATGACTTTTTGCGTGAATGGGGCTGCTTCTTGTAATGAGGGTAAATTTGGCAGCTCTCTCTAACTCCTGTGATCCTAAGACATAAAAAAGGGAATAATGAGTAGGAGGGTGGCATACATGGAATTGGTGAGACCAACACTGGAATATTGCATCCAGTTCTGGTGCCCACATTTGAAAGAGGATTTTGAAAAATAGGAGCTGTTGTGGAAAGGCCTTGACTTGAACAATGCTTCAAAGGCTAGAAAAAATGTCTTGTCTTATGAAAGAGACTTAAAGAGCTTGAGGTCTTTAGCTTATCAAAAAGAAAATGGAGAGATGACTTGATTACAGTGTATAAGCACCTACAAAGGGAGAAAGGCTCCTCTGGCTACTAAAGACGTCTTTAATCTAGCAGGGAAAGGCATAACAAACAATAGCAGCAAGCTGAAATCAAGGCATCTCATAAAGAAATAAGGCACCTTTTTTAAAAAAAAAAGACAAAACGCAGTGAAGGTAATTAACCACTGGAGCAAATTACATGGGGACGTGGTGGATTCTCCATCTTTTAAAATCTTTGAATCAAGACTAGATGACTTTCTGGAAGATATGTTCAGTGAAACATCAGTTTTTGGGCTCAGTATAGGAGTAACTACATGAAATTCTATGGTCTGTTATATTCAGGAAGTCAGACTGGATGATTTAATGGACCCTTCTGGCCTTAAAGTCTATTAATCAGCTCAAGGAAGATGGGAGATATTGGGCCAACTTGTTCATGGCTTTGAACCCATCTTTGAAATTTTCATGATTTTAAAAAAAATGTATTTTACCAGCTATAACAATGAGGCAAGCTACACAGTGGCTGAGAGCTCACTGAGACACTGCATTAAATTTAGGGTGACCAGACAGTAAGTGTGAAAAATCGGGACAGAGGTGGGGGGTAATAGGAGCCTATATGAGAAAAAGACCCAAAATCGGGACTGTTCCTATAAAATCGAGACATCTGGTCACCCTAATTAAATTTCAGTGGAAGCTGAAGTCATCCCCTAGGTTCATACTGAGTGTCTCCAGGAGAGAATTAAGGAGTTAATGAAGGAAGATGTGCTGAAGTCCTGGCGGGAGATCTGAATACCTCAGATGGGGAACGAAATACCAGACTGAAAAAAAAAGTTTTTTAAAAAGACAGAACCTTCATTGTTCACCCATTTGTAGATCCAAACTTGAAAACTGGCCAGAACCAGAAGTGGCAAGATACTGCCAAAAAGACTTTTTTCTGAGTTTTTTTAGCTGTGACCTGAAGCGTACATGCTAGATAGCTCATGAGAAAACCTGTTCATTTGTGAGTGCTAGTCACATTTTGTAAACTTAATTGGGGTTTAACTGACCAACATCTAAATTCTGAACCTTATGAGATTACTCTGTCACTAAGTATCTTTTAAACAAAAGTATATGTGCATTTCTACCTTAAAATTTGTTAATACACAGAAAGAGACTTTTAAAATTGTAATCCATTTAAGGTAGATGCTGTCCCTTACTGTAAAAAGAAAAGGAGTACTTGTGGCACCTTAGAGACTAACAAATTTATTTGAGCATAAGCTTTTGTGAGCTACAGCTCACTTCCTCGGATGCATCCGAGGAAGTGAGCTGTAGCTCACAAAAGCTTATGCTCAAATAAATTTGTTAGTCTCTAAGGTGCCACAAGTACTCCTTTTCTTTTTTTGCAAATACAGACTAATACGACTGCTACTCTGAAACCTGTCCCTTACTGTAGTTGGTCAGGAATTCCACATCTATAATGCACAAGTGTTAAATTCCTTTGCTAGCACGGTTCCAAATTGCTTCTTCAGGACAAGACAGCAACACAGTAGACTTACCGTGTAAGCATGTTCTGTTACACTGGGAGACATGATATTGCTGGATTTTCTCACATTGTACCATCTTTCCAAGCACTATTTCAGATTATACTGTAGGGGTCAGCAACAGCTATGCAGTCACAAGAATAGTTGCTTGCATTTGCAGCGAATGACATGAAAATAAACAGTAAACAATCCAAAAAGATACGAGAGAGCTGAGCCAGATAATAAACCCTTTGCAAGAACCTTGGCCAGCTGCCTAAGAATTTTTAAAATATTCCTAGTAAGAACACATGTGGTTACTTTTATACACCAGCTGTAATCTGTGTGATGTATTTAGTGCAAGAAAAGCAAGGCCAAGATTACAATAACCTATATAATGGAAGTCTGAATTGAAACAACAGAGTCTACATCAGCAGTCCCCAAAGTTTTGAGGACTCCCTTACCCCGTCCACACACCCCCTCCACCCACCACATGAAGCCGGGGCTGGGAGTGGGGCTGCGGCTCTGGGGCAGAGGGGGGTGGGTGGGTACAGACAGGGGTAAGTGGGCCGAGGCTGGGGCCGCAGCTGGGGGTGGGTCTGGGGCCAGGAACAGAGCCGTGGCCAGGAGCCAAGGCTGGGGGCAGGGGTGGAAGCAGAGCCACAGCCTGGCTGCAATGTAGACTGACAGTCAAGCCCATGGCTAGGGGCAGGTCCGCTCCCGGCCTCACCCCCAGCCTCAGCCCTGGGCTAGGAAGGGAGCTGTGGTCAGCAGCCGAGGCTGGGGGCTGGCGTGGAGCCAGAAGTGGAGCTGTGCCAAGGCTGGAAATGGGGCCAGGCATGGGGCAAGGGACGCAGCTGAGGGCCAGGGATGCAGCTGGGGGCAGGACTGGAGCAGAGCTGGGGGCAGGGAGGCACTTCCTCCCCGCCTCCCATGGAGGCTAGCCTGGGCCTCACTGCACCTCCCTGGACATTCTTCCATGCCCCCGCAGGGGGGGCATGCCCCATAGTTTGGGAATATTTGGTCTACATCATATGAGAACTGCACAAAGAAGATCTAGTGCAAATGGAAAATAGAGATGATGGTGTCATTAGCAAGATACACAAGAGTAAAATGAACAGAATGACTCCACATTTTATTATTTGTTAACAGAGTTGAGCAGAAAATGATTTGCACAAATATTTGTGTTCAAATTTTTTCCTGTCTTGAATCGAGACAAATAGTCAAAACCTTAAAATTATTAATTGAAAAACGTTATTAATTATTATTAACTTTGGGTCCATGAAACATTTAGTTTGGACTTTGACCTTTCCCATCTAATTAGCTTATATTTCAAAACAAAAATTTGTTTTGAACAATTTTGAAATTCTTTTCTCAATGTTTTTTTGAGTTGGGAAATTCATCAAGCCCCATCCTGTTTCACAAACTGTTTCAGTTTCAATTAATCAGCATTTTTCAACAAAAAAATAATGTGTGTTAAGATCAAACAATTTGCTTGGCATTTTACAAGACACAAGAACAAAGACCATCCCTGCCTCAAATCCTCTACACAGAAAAGACATGATGCTCTTGGGAAGCCCAGAGACCATGGTTAGCTGGTAGATAATGTGGAAAAATTGAGTTTCTATTATTATTTATATGTCACTATCACCACACAAATAGGCACTGTCCAAGTGTATGGAAAGATGTAGGCCCTGTGTGAAAGGGCTTACAAAGTGGGAGAAATTGTTATGAGGGGTGGTGAACTGGAATGGGGCGGTTCAGAAATATACTAGTTTTCTTCTCAAAAACTGTATAACAGACCAAGAATTTTCATACTTTTTCTTTTGTCTCGTTGTTAGTAGGTGTGTCTGTATATACATATGTATTTCAGTTTTTTATTATTGCTCAGAATGGTTAAGATATGTTCTTATGCTATGTTCCTAAGTACGGCCATACTAGGCCAGACCAATGGTCCATCTAGCCCAGTATCCAGTCTTCCAACAGTGGCCAATGCTAAATTCTACAAAGGAATAAATAGAACAGGGCAATTATCAAGTGAGCCATCCTGTCATCCAGTCCAATCATCTGGCAATCAGAGGCTTAGGGACATCCAGCGCATTGTGTTGCATCCCTGACCATCTTGGCTAATAGCCATCAATGGACCTATTTTCCATGAACTTATCTAATTCTTTTTTTAACCCAGTTATACTTTTGGCCTTCACAACATCCCCTGGCAAAGAGTTCCACAGGTTGACTGTGTGTTGTGTGAAGAAGCACTTCCTTTTGTTTGTTTTAAACCTGCTGCCTATTAATTTTATTGGCAGAACCCCTGGTTCTTGTGTTATGTGAAGGAGTAAATAACACTTCCTTATTCACTTTCCCCAAATCATTCATTATTTTATAGACCTCTATCATATCCACCCTTAGTAGTCTCTTTTCCAAGCTAAACAGTCCCAGTCTTTTTAACCTCTTGTCATATGGATGCTGTTCTATACCCCTAGTGATTTTTGTTGTCTTTCTCTGTACCTTTTCTAATTCTAATATATCTTTTTAGAGATGGGATGACCAGAGCTGCATGCAGTATTCAAGGTGTGGGTATATCATGGCTTTATATAGTGGCATTATGCTATTAATGAGTTAATAGTTCTGCCATTTCATATTTGAGTGCCTGGGAAAATATCGTCTGGTCCTGGCGACTTCTTATTGTTTAATTTATCCCCAAACCTCCTCTGAATCTCAATCTGGGACAGTTCCTCAGATTTGTCACCTAAAAAAATGGCTCCGGTGTCAGAATCTTCCTCATATCCTTTGCACTGAAGACCAGTGCAAAGAACTCATTTAGCTTCTCCATAATGGTCTTGTCTTCCTTGAGTGCTCCTTTAGCACCTTGATCATTCAGTGACCCCACTGATTGTTTGGCAATCTTCCTGCTTCTGATGTACTTAAAAAAAATTGCAGTTTGAGTTTCTTGCTAATTGCTCTTCAAATTCTTTTTGGCCTTCCTAATTGTATTTTTACACTTGACTTGACAGAGTTTATGCTCCTTTCTATTTTCCTCAATAGGATTTGATTTCCAATTTTTAAGGATGCCTTTTTGCTGCTTACTGCCTCTTTTACTCTGTTTAGCCATGGTGGCATTTTTTTTAATTTGGGGTAAACATTTCATTTGAGTCTGTATTACAGTGTTTTTTAAAAGTTTCCATGCAGCTTTCATGCATTTCTTTCTTCTGACTATTCCTTTTAATTGTCATTTAACTAGCTTCCTCATTTTTCTGTAGTTCCCCTTTCTGAATTTAAATGTGGTGGGCTACTTTAGTGTTTCTCTCCCTCCCCCTCCTCCCCCCGCGCGCATATGGGTGTTAAATTTAATTTTATTGCAGTCGCTATTACTGAGCAGTTCAGCTATATTCGCTTCTTGGACCAGATCCTGCTCTCCACTTAGAACTAAATCAAGAATTGCCTCTCTCCTTGTGGGTTCCAGAACTAGCTGCTCCAAGAAACAGTCATTCAAGGTGACTATAAACTTTCTCTTTGAATCCCATCCTGAGGTGACATGTACCAGTCAATATAAGGATAGTTGAAACCCCCCATTATTATTGAATTTTCTATTTTTATAGCCTCTCTAATCTCCCTGAGCATTTCACAGTCACCATCACCATCCTGCTCAGGTGGTTGCAAATATATTCCGACTGCTATACTCTTATTATTCAAGCATGAAATTTCTATCCATAGAGATTCTATGGTACAGTTTGATTCATGGGCAGTACGTAATGGAGCCTAGGGGAGGCTGCTGGGTGGGGGGGCAGTGGCAGATTTGGGGGCCATGGGCAGAATGGGCAAGGGGCTCCAGGCTTGAAGCTCTGACCAGATCCGAGAGCTTCACCACAGTCCGAGCCGTGCTGAGAGCTCGACCTTGTCTGGGGCCAAGCTCTCATCCCCCCGCTGCCCCGGGCCACAGGTAGGGGCTGAGAGCAGCAAGCAGGGGTGTGGCGTCGGCCAAAAGAGACAGGGTGGGAGCTAGCCTCCCCAAGGGGAAGCTTCAGCTGCCACCCATGCTTTGATTCATTTAAGACTTTTACTATATTTGACTCTATGGTTTCTTCCACATATAGTGCCATTCCCCAATCAACACAACTTACTCTGTCATTCCTATATATTTCTGTACCCTGGTAATATCGTGTCTCATTGATTGTGATCATTCCACCAAGTTTCTGTGATGCCTATTATATCAGTAGCCTCATTTAATAGCAGGCACTCAAGTTCACCCATCTTAGTATTTGGACTTCTAGCATTTGTATACATACACTTATAAAATGTGTCACCTTTTAGTTCTCTGTCTCATAATGGACCGATAGTGGGATACAGACCCTTTTATCTCCATGGCACTAGTTTAAATCCATCCCAAGGAAGTCAGTGGCTGAAGTGGCAACTATCTCTAGGTGGCAACTATCTCTAAGCTATTTGGTGTTCAATATAATAAGTATGCTGGTTTTAGTCCATTTCCATAGCATAACCCAGATAGACCCAACTCCTATTCACCATGATTATATCACGTATGGACAGGATCAACCTAAGAATTTTGGAAAGGTTCAGCAGGAAGATTCCTTGAGACAACCTCAGATGTAACTAACTGTATATATAAAGAAGGAGTATGTTTTCAGGCCTTTTGCTGGAAAAGTGGAGCAAACTTGTATGTGCTTTTTGTGGGGGCGCTCCTGTTGCTTCTAAAGATTCAAATATTTAGTGCATTCTGCAATAGCACTTGCAAGCAGAACATTTAATGAGTGTGGCTGATCCACCCCTCCCTCTTACATCCCGGTTATGACATGCAGTTATTAACATAGACCCACATTAGGGCCTGAGGAATCTAGCACTGAGTGTATGCTCAGTTCAAATGCTCCAGCAAGGAGATTATTAAATCCTACAGCTGTGGGAAAATTCTCACATCCCCAAGTCAAAGCAGTGAATTTCTGGCCTTTTCCCCAGTTTTTGTTTTGCAGCCAAATAATTCAATCCAAATTTCTAGAGTAGTAAGAATCTACCACCTCTTAAAATTGCTTTTTGCAATAACCCTCTAAATCACTGAATAAACTATACATGAGTGGGGTTTTATAGGATTTCTACACACAGGCCCAACAGAAGACACCTCCCTTCTCCCAGCCAAGAAAAGGGACATAGGAGTGTGCCTGTGCCTCCCAGATTGCCTTCCTGCCATACTCCAAGGGGGCCTAACTGTTCTTTTTAATAGATTCCCAACCTCCTTGTGTCTCAGTGGTTTGTCCCAGATTGCTAACAGCCATGTACTGGGACAGAGCATGCGTGCATCATACTGCATTTCTTGCCAGAGTTCTTCCCCCTGCCCTCCAGCATGGAGAACTAGTTCAATTACAAGTCAAACAAGTTAAATTTAAACTGTCCTAGACAAACAAATTGAGTCTGTGGCAAATTGTACTAATCTTGCAGTTGTACCACAATGTATACTATATACACCATGGTAATGAGCCCATGCCACCCAGCATGATTTCAGCTCCAAAAATATAGGCCTCTAAATGGTGAGCTAAAGGAGCAGCTCCGGTGCAGAGAACTGTGTGTGTTTGAATAGGTCTGAAGTTTTCTAACTGTAACACACACACACACACACGGTGGAGATTTGGTGGAAAAATGAACAAGTCTATTGTCTACCCAGGAGGAAAAATAGACCCAGTAACAGTAGCAGCCCAGGGATTCCCACGGTCATTAAAAACCAGAAGGTAACAAAGTTATTCCCCTCAAAGATGAAAGGCCCACTTAAACTCTTGTTTGGCTGGATGGGTTTTTTGTTTTGCTGTGTAACTTATAGGCCTGGGACGTGTCAAACTTTTCTGCATGTAGGACGGGGTTGCCTTTGTGCAGCCTATGTTTTCTATTAAAAATGTATAATTTTCTCATTTTTGCTTACATTTTTGCTTGTTATATCCAGCTGAAGACAGCACAGTTCCATATAAGCTCCTTTTCATGTTTCTATTTCTTTTGTCTTCCTCCAAGTCAAGGTATTATATATTTATAAGACAATACTATTCCAGCCGCTCAGTTTCAGGAGTTCATTCAGGTTCGGAACTCTGTCAGAACTTGTACAAGGAACTTGCAGGTTGAAAGACAGCAGGAAGATGTGATTATTCAAGGCTGCAAGTGAAGGAGTAACTTGTTACTTTGATCATGGCCCATCTGTACATGGAAGCACTAAATTAAATGGCAAAAACTAAGTTGCAACCTTTCTACAGAAATGGTATATGTTTTACAGAATGATCATTTCAATTCCAAATGGGTTTTTATAAATGGCTATAGGTATACTTAGATTGTTTGATGGCTCATGACCTACACTACTAATAAAAATAGTGATATATAGTAGTAAAATATCTAAGCATTAAGTCATAAATCCTATTTCAATAGGATTTCTTAATGTGATTTTTTTCTTTTGGGATTTAATGTTCTACAGGTATTTTATGCTAAAATTTACCTTTCCCACATGAGACTCAAATCAGAGTGTAGGCTAAAGGATTATGTTAAACTATGCTGTCACAGATAAATGGAAGGGGATGTAAATTAGATACACATATCTGTCACCAAAAATTTATATACTCCTGTTGAAGACTCTTTCCTACCTTGTCCACAGTCACCATTTGTTCTTTTAAAAAAAAATCCCCAAAAGATTGTTGATCCGATTTATAGGCCACACAAGTTCACCTTAAACCAGGCTTCAGGAGCTTTTATTTCCCCATGACGTTGTTATGGACCAGGGTAATGCAGACTGAGGAAAAGTCACCATAATATGAATCTAGTCAATAAGTGCTTTTAATACCTGATGCTTTATTTTTAGGGTGCTGTCGCTAAAGGCTTTCTGTAACAGATTTGCTGTCAGACATTGTTGAGGGAGACAGTCGACTCACTGAGCATGGTTATTAGCATTCATGAAGTTAGGTGTCTTCCACAGGTCTGTGTTTGACTTTCAGGCTCTCTCATTAGGAAGGTGTGAAGCATAAAATAGATTCAGTGCTTCACCAAGCTGATGTCCAAAAGATGTTGGACTTATGAATCATGCAAATGGATGAAAGTCTGCAGATCCTTTGTGACTAACAAAGATTAATAAATCTCGGGGGGGGGGGTAAATTACTCCTTTAGGGCCAAATCCAACATCCATTGAAATAAATGGAAACACTCCCATTGACTTCAATGGGAGTTGGATCTGGCCTCCAGTAAGGAGGGACATTTGTTTGCTTTTATATTGTCATTGCACATTAAAGACCAGGTGTTGTTTTTTTAAATGGTAGGTGTCAGGCAATACCTAAAGATATATTTGGTTTCATGGGCATATTTGCATACATGCTTACTATAATAGCTCATATTAAACAAGCAAATGCATGCACTAATAGATATTTGACTAAAACTAAATTTTCTATATATGCCTGCATGGAATCCATATTTCCAGTATTGCACACTGTTTTGTGCAAGATAGCCAGGCATCTGCCTTTTGAAAATTTGGCATTGGTGTCTTTCTTAGAAGAATGGCTGAATGATTAAAGTCAGGAAATGGGGTAAGTCACATGGACATGAGTAGGTAAAAAAAGTCAGCCTTTATTACCAGATTTACTAGATTGAACACTGAAGGCACACTGATTTTGCAAAAAGAAATGAACTGACTTTACCGCTGAGCCAAATGCTACCGTTGAGCCAAAACCAGAGCCGATAAAACCAGTAGGAGATTTGCTTTCTAAGACAAGCTTAGAACTCACTTACTGCCGAATTTACAAATAGGAATCCTACAAACCTCCTGTGTCCCCTTGGCAGAAGTGCTGCTCCTGCCAAATCTCTCTCAGTTTATTGAGCAGATTTCTAGGGCAGGTGATCAGATAAAAAAATTTGATCCTGATGCTGAACTCCAAATGTTCTCATCTGATTGGGCTGCTATGTGTCCGTCAGAGAGAAGGAAAATCTTCTATGCGCATTCATTGGCCTAAAATCAGAAACATCTAATGAGTCACGAATAGCTTGTTGATTGAGCTCAACAAAGAAAAACCAGCACATGAGCTGATTTGCTCTTTTACATAGGTACATGTCAGTCACATGGTATTATTGTATGTATTGATATATACAAAAATATAATTGAATTGCTAACTCAGCCAAGGTTGAGGTCCCATGGAGATAGCCAAAAATCCTAAAACGTTACAAAATCCGAACTTAAAAACCACACGCACACACCACCCATTTCAGTCTTCCTTCAAATCACATTTCTTTAGTCCTCTTAACAGCATTCAAATATATTAGAAAGACTGGAAAACTATGAAATGTCTCTTAATGCTTTAAAATATGAACACATCTCTTTTCCTCCACTGATTTTTCTCTTTTGGATATAGATATATATTTTTAGATTTTATTTTATATTTTGTCCAGCAATGCTCAACAGCTTTGTGATGTGGATTTATCAGAAAAGGACATTCCCTCCTCAAAAAAAGCTCCCCTCCCACCATCTACAAATTCAAAGCACTACTTCCTACTTACCTAAAGTGTTTACCATCGCACACCCACCTTTCTGGCCACCACTCGAAATGTCAATCCTAGCCTATAGCAACCTCACCAAACCACCACCTCCAAGTTCCTTCTGGCACCATTTTTCAGCTCCATACATGCACACTCCCTTGTGGCTCTGCCCCCTCTATTAAAGCCTTCATGTGTTCACACATGTGACTACTCCCAGTCCTGGCATCCCTTTGCCAATTCATTCAGCAGTTTGAAAAAAAGATCATCTTAAGCTGCTGTTTCCCTGGGTGAATGGCTGCCTTCCAGGGTGTGTGCCCATGGTTAGTAGCTACAGATGCAACTGCAGGAGTTGGAGGAAGAAATAGGCAGAGAGATTAATGTGTAAGTGGCTTCAAAGGAATAGCCATCTGTTTTCCCCACTCCCTGGCAGCAGCAGCAGTTCCCTGCAGCGAGGATGCAGATTTGGCAGGTTTCCCTAACCCTGCTGAGCATTTGCTGTCCCCCCCAGCACCCCTTATGCTCCTTGCCACCCCCTCGGGCCAATTAGAACCTGACTCTTCCTGCAGCTGCTTGCACAGCCTCTGCATTCAGGGGCACCCCAAGCGCTACCCCTGGTCAAATAGTGTTTAACTACTGTGTGTAAGGAAGATACTGTTGTATCCTAGTTCAGCCACTGCTTGGCAGCCAGTCAGGTCCAAACCATATTATAACTAGGATAAAATAAAAACAAACTCAAGCTAGGCAAAGTTGTCATCTGACCAGAGCACATTTTTAAACCCAGCAATAACATGGATCGGCTTATCTTGCCTATGATGTCAGTAAAGTTACATTATAATTATTCCACTTTGGCTACTACTGTGTTAATACTGTACGTAAGGGGTGGCGTTTTCCCTGTGTAAAAGGCTGCCAAGTAAGCAGAGCATGATACCTGTTATAGAAATGCAACAAATAGGTTTCCTGGGCTCCATTTCATTGTACATCTGTTTAGATTTCAATTTATTTCAAGCCATAAAAATGAAATGAAATGAAATTAAATTAAACATTTCTTCGGTGTTTAAATTTAAATGCTAATTTTTTGCACCATGGTTTGCTGTAGACTAAATTTTAGTGAAGGGAACAATAAGAAAAAGAATGTAGCAGAAAATCTTAAATGAATATAGGTTAGCCATATTAAAAACAGCCCATAACCACACTGCCCTATTAGGACTCCTGCACTATCTGTTCTGGACTTCAAGGCTGTTTCTGTTCTCAATTGTCACAGTTTTAATATAACTTACAATCACTTCCTGGAGATTTAGTAATCCGGATTGTACAAAGCGTTATGTGCTTTAGGGGAAAACTAAAATGCTATATACAATAATCTGCTGTGTAAGAGCAAGAGCAGCTGGTGCAGCTTACATAAAGCGGCAGATAGCTCAATACAACAAAATATAAATCTGCTCATAATAAGAACAACCATTGGCATACGACAGGCATCAGAATGTGTTTGTTTGGACCACAAACAATATACAGTAGCATACAAATAGACCACTATCCAGACAGAAGCAACAATATGCAATTTCAGTAAATCCCTGGTGACATTTTTGCTTTGAGATGTTTAGTTTATTATAATGATACTTAGTGCTCACAAAATTCCAGGAGACCCCCAAGCAAGCCCAAAGGCAATTTTTAAGATTATATAAGCACTTATTTATAAGTGGTGGGGACAGCAAATGCTCAGCAGGGTTAGGGAAACCTGCCAAATAACTGTTTTCGTTCCATCAAAGCAGAACTGGTTAAGAAGTGAACTGGCATGCAAGAAAAATTAACAGGCTGCCCCGACTATATATATTTAAAATATGCTAGCAGTAGGCACTACTTTCTGGTGGGGAATGAGGGGAAATTCCTCCCCTTTTAAAAAATGTACATGTAAACTCTTTGGGACAGGGACTGTTGCTTACTATTGGCTTATAATTTGTGGTCTGGTGGTGCCTAGAGGCTTAGATCAGATGGGATCGCATTGTGCTAGATGTACAAACATATGCTAAATGACAGTGCTTGACCTAGACTTTACAACGATTAATACGTTAGGGACGTGACCTGTTTGAGGCTTCTGTAGCAATTGCAATATAGAAGAAAAATTATAAATGGCCTGCCTTGAATATGTATCCAATGCTGCTCCTTTTGAAGGTTAATCAGAGTTTTACCATTGACTCCAATGGGAATAGTTGAGGCCATTTAAATTTTAAATCGGTGGTGTCTCGAAGATAGCTGGGAGTGCTGGTAACGAAGGGCCTGAGGAGGGAGTCTACATAGCCAGACAATCCTGCTGTCAGGGTGCCAATGCCTGAGATGATGGGGCGTCCAGGATTTCCAGGTTTATGGATCTTGGGTAGCAGATAGAATATCCCAGGTCGGGGTTCTAGGGGTGTGTCTGTGCGGATTTGTTCTTGTGCCTTCAGCCCCCAACTAAAACCTCTCCAACGCATCATCAAGGATCTACGAGCCATCGCTCTCTCAGATCTTGGGAGACAGACCAGTCCTTGCTTACAGACAGCCCCCCAATCTGAAGCAAATACTCACCAGCAAGCACACACCACACAACAGAACCACTAACCCAGGAACCTATCCTTGCAACAAAGCCCGTTGCCAACTCTGTCCACATATCTATTCAGGGAATACCATCATAGGGCCTAATCACATCAGCCACACTATCAGAGGCTCGTTCACCTGCGCATCTACCAATGTGATATATGCCATCATGTGCCAGCAATGCCCCTCTGCCATGTACATTGGCCAAACTGGACAGTCTCTACGTAAAAGAATGAATGGACACAAATCAGACGTCAAGAATTATAACATTCAAAAACCAGTTGGAGAACACTTTAATCTCTCTGGTCACTCGATCACAGACCTAAGAGTGGCTATACTTCAACAAAAAAGCTTCAAAAACAGACTCCAACGAGAGACTGCTGAATTGGAATTAATTTGCAAACTGGATACAATTAACTTAGGCTTGAATAGAGACTGGGAATGGATGAGTCATTACACAAAGTAAAACTATTTCCCCATGGTATTTCTCCCTCCCACCCCACCCCCCACTGTTCCTCTGATATTCTTGTTAACTGCTGGAATTAGCCTACCTGCTTGTCACCATGAAAGGTTTTCCTCCTTTCCCCCCCCTGCTGTTGGTGATGGCTTATCTTAAGTGATCACTCTCCTTACAGTGTGTATGATAAACCCATTGTTTCATGTTCTCTGTGTGTGTGTATATAAATCTCTCCTCTGTTTTTTCCACCAAATGCATCCGATGAAGTGAGCTGTAGCTCACGAAAGCTTATGCTCTAATAAATTTGTTAGTCTCTAAGGTGCCACAAGTACTCCTTTTCTTTTTGCGAATACAGACTAACACGGCTGCTACTCTGAAACCTATATATATATATAATCTCTATATCAATCTCAGAGAAGGAAGCGTACACTCTCATGAGAGCTCAACAAGCCCTTTCATGAGGGACGTGTCACAACACTCTTCAGCTTTGCTTGTCTTTTTTAAATATAAATATACTTCAGGATTGATTCTGTGAGGTGCTGAGCTCCCTTAACTCCTACTGAGGTCAATGAGAGTGGAGGGCCTTCAGCTTGTTGCAGAAAATGTTCAATATTTCACAGACTCAGGCCTTAAAAAGGATGTTTAACTGTTGTTAAAAGTGCAAGCTAAAACTATAAACCTGTGGCTATTCAAAGTTAAGGACTTCATTCCATCTTTCCTTATGCAAGACAGGACAAGTTATTTGCTCGGGTCTCAGATCTCCGCATTATTCTGTAGATCAGCTGCGGGGTAAGGGAATAAAGTAGGAAAAGGAGAGCATCCGCTTCAACTTTAGTTGGTGGGTTTTGATCAGTTTTTCCCTCCCACAAAATTGTAAAGTAGTGAAAGTAACATCATCTTTTGTATTCACAAAGAATGGCTCAGATATCTGTGAAGTCCATGGGTTAGTTTATATTTCATGGCCTGCTTTTAATCAGGGGCTTGGAAACAGCTTGGTACACTCCAGTATGCTATTCCGGCACTTCTCTGAAGCTACTGTCACCTTCTCCAAAAATCTCAGCTTTCATTTAAAAAGAAAGTAAGTCACTGGCTGTTATGATTGCAAATAAATCCTAAAAAACATGGAGACTAAGACCTTCTCTATACTAGAACTAGAACAGCACTGCATGGGTGAGAGACCTTCTCCCACTGACACAGCTACCGCCTCTCAGTGGGAGGTGGAGTTATAAAGCCAACTGGAGAGCTCTCCCCCATTGGTTTAGAGCCTCTTCATCAGAAGCACTACACGACACAGCTGCACTGCTGTAGCGCTTCTAGCCTGAGTGTAACCAATGGAGAGATGAGCCTGGAAAGATAGATTTGGGAGGTGTGAACTGCCCCATCATCTCAGCAAGAAGTTAATTCAGATGCCCAGTGATAATTTAAGTATCAGATTTGTTAGCCACATCATTTCTCATGTAAAGGAAGGGAGATAAGGTCAAAGATCTACAGTTTACCAGGAGCAATGTCATCTCATTTTGGTGCCACAAGTGGGTAGCATTTGGTAAATATTGCCACTTGTTTCTGCCCCAACCTCCCAGTGAAAAAGGAGTCTAGTCCAAGAAGTTCAGAGCTTAGGGTGTATTAACTCAAGCCCCACTGAGGCGGAAATCAAGCAGCAAAATATTTTGAACCTAATGCGAGTAGCTAATTTTAGTGATTCTTAGGGACAGATCTTGTGTCTGGGCAGGCTTGAAGACCCATCCCTGACCCCTGCATTTAATACATTCAAATGAGAGCAGAGGCTAGCAGCCAGTATTCTACAGGAGTGATTTTTTGCTCCAAACTAAAGCATATTACAGGATCTCTGAAAATTGTTTTTGCTTAAAAACAAAAAAACCCTTCTATCATGCCTCAGAAGAAAAACTAATTAAAATGGCTGTGTATTAACTTGTTGTAATGGATATGCTAGCCCTTTAAGAATGAAGATGGGAATCCACTCGGCCATTCTCCAGCTACACTCCTTTTTTTTTTTTTTTGGCATGCAAACACAAACCCAGAAAACCAGAGGCAGAAAGTGATCTCAGGGAGAAGATTGTGGTTTCGGAACTCAGTCAAGCTCATTCTAGGGGCCGGGCCCAAATCCTTGATGTGTGCATAGAGCAAGGCTCACTGCTCTTATCCAATCAGAAAGGATCTTACAGTCCAAGGCCTGGTGGGATCTGTAGGCCTAATCAGTGAGGTAGGATACAAAAGCACTTCCTTTCCTCAGACTAAGAAAAGCTCTGGAGACAGTTAGGGCTGCTGGTGTTCTCAGAGACTGGGAGAACTGTGCTTGCTTGCTTGATTTGAGCTTCCTAATCCCTAGGAAAGGGGATGGTATTGCTGTTTTTTTTTAAAAAAAAAAAACAACACCACTCTATTACAAGACTCAGTAGCAGCCGTGTTAGTCTGTATTCGCAAAAAGAAAAAGGAGTATGTGTAGCACCTTAGAGACTAACAAATTTATTTGAGCATAAGCTTTCGTGAGCTACAACTCACTTCATCGGATGCATTCGATAAAGTGAGCTGTAGCTTATGCTCAGATAAATGTGTTAGTCTCCAAGGTGCCACAAGTACTCCTTTTCTTATTACAAGACCATTTGGCTTTAACTGCCAGATCTGATGAGAGTCTAGAATGGTCATTCCAGGTAAGGCACTCTTGCACTCTACTGTACAATTGTGTGCGTGCTTTGCCACCAGACTACCTGGTGGAGTTGGATTCTCCTGAGGAAGACCCCACCCCCTGGATAGATCATTATTGTTCATTTTTAAAGAATCCAGTGGATGTGGTCTTCAATGACCATCAGCCTGCTACACCTGTATATAGGTGCCTCTAGAAAATAACTAGAGATTAATAAACTTAAGTATTGGAAAATTCTTGAATGGAAAAAGCAACCTTGTGCATATATGGACCCTTATTTGAACCGATAAGAAATGAAGCAAATGCCTACTTTTTTAGTGTTAGAGTGTGCTTTAGACACACAGGTCTTTGGTAGCAGGGGGTAGAGAAAATGAGAGCTGTTCTGCAGGAATTTTGGCAATTTAGCAAAAATTCCTTTGAGTCTTAGGCCTGGTCTGCACTAAAATGTTAGGTCAAAGAAAGCCAACTGAAGTTGACTACACTACCGGGTCCTTTATGCTAAACTAAGTCACCTCAACGTTGACTTTGGTAATTCACCTCTGCGAGAGGTGTAGCACTTAATTTGATTTTCATGGGTTGACGGCAATGTAGTGCAGATGCAGTTGCGTAATTTGACTTAATTGGCCTCCAGGTGGTGTCCCACAATGCTCAGCGGTGACTGCTCTGGAGATCATTTTCAACTCTCTGGCCAAGTACACAGGAAACAGCCCCTCCCCTGCTAAAGCCCAAGGAATTTTTGATTTCCCATTTCCTGTTTGATAAGCACTGGCAGCATGCCAGCTTTGAGCACAGCTGATCATGAAGACTACACACCCCCAAACGTGCTTCAGCCTGCTCTGAACAGGAGATGGTGGATCTCCTCGCTGTGTAGGGAGGAGAGTCTATGCAGGCAGAGGTCTGATCCAGCAGAAGAAAAGCTGACATCTATGCAAAGATCGTTTGTGGAATGGGGGAGGATGGTTACACAAGGGACACACAGCAGTGCAGTGTGAAAATAAAAACTTTGCTAAGCATACCAGAAGGCAAGGAAGGCAAACAGTCCTTCTGGTGCTGAATCCCACATGCTGGTTCTACAATGAGCTGCATGCAATTCTCAGGGCTGACCCTACCAGCACCCCCACAAGCTATGTGGGCACCTCACAGGTATGAGTCTAGGGACAACAAGGACGACGATATGGTGGATGAGGAGGAGTAGAAGAATGGGAGACAGGCGAGTGGTGGATCTATTATCCCCAAAGCCAGGAAATATTTTTAATGCTGAGAGTCACAGGACATCATGGTGACCAACTGTGACATCATGTGAGTCGCAGGACATCATGGTGGCCAACTGTGATACCGAGGAAGGCACTTCTGGTGAGTATACAAAAAGAAAAGGAGTACTTGTGGCACCTTAGAGACTAACAAATTTATTAGAGCATAAGCTTTCGTGAGCTACAGCTCACTTCATCGGATGCATCCGATGAAGTGAGCTGTAGCTCACGAAAGCTTATGCTCTAATAAATTTGTTAGTCTCTAAGGTGCCACAAGTACTCCTTTTCTTTTTGCGAATACAGACTAACACGGCTGCTACTCTGAAACCGGTGAGTATACAGTTACAGTCAGAGTTCAGTTAAACTTTAGCGGGCACAAACATTCGGTGGATTGCATGTTTACTATGAAGAAAAAGCAAGGTGCTGTGGTTCTCGGCTTACAAGAGGCTGCTCCAGCTACACAGAGGGTGGCCCCCAGAAAAGACTGTTTATGTGGACTGGGATAGCCTGGGAATTATCCATGGACAGCTCTAGGAAACTTTCATGGAGGTACTCTGCAATCCTTTGCAGAAGGTTTCTGGGCAGGGCAGTCTCATTTCTTCCACCATGATAGGACACTTTCCCACACAACTCCTGAATTAATTCTGCTGGCATCATTGCGGTACACAGCATAGCAGCATGAGGACTGTGTCTATACCCAGACGCTTGCAGCATCTCCTTCCTTTCTGCCTCGGTTATCCTCAGGAGACTGATATCACATAGGTCACCTAGAGGAAATGGGGAAGTTCTCATTAAAAGTTCTCTTAAAAGGAAAAAGAAAGAGGGCATGTAGACACCCCCCCCCATTCCGGATTGCCAAACCACACAGCCACTAATATGCCTTTAGTGTGGCAAGTAGTTTAAAGTGGCTGAGAGGCAACTGGGGCCCCATATGAGAGATTCTGCAATTTGGGAGTGAGAACATCTCCCCATCCCTGCCCCATTCATAAAACAGCTTCCTGTGGCGCTATGGGGAAGGGCCATTATTTGACTAGCTACCTCTGCTCCCGAGATGAGCCTGCCATAAACTTTATTAAATGTGTAGTCACCCATGAGCTGCAGGGACCTACTCACCACGGCTGGAGCAGCAAAACAGTACAGTGAATGGTTCTGATTACATTATGGCTTGTACCTTCTGTAATAAAGGTGTTTTTTTTTTAAATGAAAATGGCCTTGCTATGGAAACATTTTATTCATGTAGAATCATAGAATCATAGAATATCAGGGTTGGAAGGGACCCCAGAAGGTCATCTAGTCCAACCCCCTGCTCAAAGCAGGACCAAGTCCCAGTTAAATCATCCCAGCTAGGGCTTTGTCAAGCCTGACCTTAAAAACCTCTAAGGAAGGAGATTCCACCACCTCCCTAGGCAACGCATTCCAGTGTTTCACCACCCTCTTAGTGAAAAAGTTTTTCCTAATATCCAATCTAAACCTCCCCCATTGCAACTTGAGACCATTACTCCTCGTTCTGTCATCTGCTACCATTGAGAACAGTCTAGAGCCATCCTCTTTGAAACCCCCTTTCAGGTAGTTGAAAGCAGCTATCAAATCCCCCCTCATTCTTCTCTTCTGCAGACTAAACAATCCCAGCTCCCTCAGCCTCTCCTCATAAGTCATGTGCTCTAGACCCCTAATCATTTTCGTTGCCCTTCGTTGTACTCTTTCCAATTTATCCACATCCTTCCTGTAGTGTGGGGCCCAAAACTGGACACAGTACTCCAGATGAGGCCTCACCAGTGTCGAATAGAGGGGAACGATCACGTCCCTCGATCTGCTCGCTATGCCCCTACTTATACAACCCAAAATGCCATTGGCCTTCTTGGCAACAAGGGCACACTGCTGACTCATATCCAGCTTCTCGTCCACTGTCACCCCTAGGTCCTTTTCCGCAGAACTGCTGCCGAGCCATTCGGTCCCTAGTCTGTAGTGGTGCATTGGATTCTTCCATCCTAAGTGCAGGACCCTGCATTTATCCTTATTGAACCTCATTAGATTTCTTTTGGCCCAATCCTCCAATTTGTCTAGGTCCTTCTGTATCCTATCCCTCCCCTCCAGCGTATCTACCACTCCTCCCAGTTTAGTATCATCCGCAAATTTGCTGAGAGTGCAATCCACACCATCCTCCAGATCATTTATGAAGATATTGAACAAAACGGGCCCCAGGACCGACCCCTGGGGCACTCCACTTGACACCGGCTGCCAACTAGACATGGAGCCATTGATCACTACCCGTTGAGCCCGACAATCTAGCCAGCTTTCTACCCACCTTATAGTGCATTCATCCAGCCCATACTTCCTTAACTTGCTGACAAGAATGCTGTGGGAGACCGTGTCAAAAGCTTTGCTAAAGTCAAGAAACAATACATCCACTGCTTTCCCTTCATCCACAGAACCAGTAATCTCATCATAAAAGGCGATTAGATTAGTCAGGCATGACCTTCCCTTGGTGAATCCATGCTGACTGTTCCTGATCACTTTCCTCTCCTCTAAGTGCTTCAGGATTGATTCTTTGAGGACCTGCTCCATGATTTTTCCAGGGACTGAGGTGAGGCTGACCGGCCTGTAGTTCCCAGGATCCTCCTTCTTCCCTTTTTTAAAGATGGGCACTACATTAGCCTTTTTCCAGTCATCCGGGACTTCCCCCGTTCGCCACGAGTTTTCAAAGATAATGGCCAAGGGCTCTGCAATCACAGCCGCCAATTCCTTCAGCACTCTCGGATGCAATTCGTCCGGCCCCATGGACTTGTGCACGTCCAGCTTTTCTAAATAGTCCCTAACCACCTCTATCTCTACAGAGGGCTGGCCATCTCTTCCCCATTTTGTGTTGCCCAGCACAGCAGTCTGGGAGCTGACCTTGTTAGTGAAAACAGAGGCAAAAAAAGCATTGAGTACATTAGCTTTTTCCACATCCTCTGTCACTAGCTTGCCTCCCTCATTCAGTAAGGGGCCCACACTTTCCTTGGCTTTCTTCTTGTTGCCAACATACCTGTACAATGGCTCCTTTATTTCCCACCCCCCATGACTGACAGCTGAAAATTTGTCCTTTGGCATGACATCAACACCTGACAGCAGACAGTTGCTGATTAGGAGGAGAAAACACAGGAGGACATGTTCACCAGAGAATGCCTCTGGGACAGAGTTGAGAGCATGGAGGATTTCACTGTCCGAGAAGTTAGACATGGAGAGCAGGAAAGCTTCCAATGAGCAAGAGCATATGGCACAGGATGAGATGCTTTAGATTATGAGGGTCCAAGCAGATAGACATGTTGAGGAAAACACAGTTGAACTGAAGGAACAGAAGCAGGAGGATAGACTCCCTCTGCAGACCCTGATGGATAGCCAGCCCGCATAGACTAGTGCGGAATCACCCTCCCCCATGTGTTCTATGAGGCGGGAGCAAAAAGTTCATTATCCCTTTCACTTACCTCAGGGGGAGGGTACAAGGAACAGAAGTATAGGCGCTGACTCCATGGGTGCTCTGGGCCTGAGCACCCACAGGGAAAAATTGGTGGGTGCTCTGCACACATCAGCCAAGCTCACCTTCCCACCTCCGCCTATGCCTTCACCCCTGAGCATGCCACATCCTTGCTTCTCCTCCCAGTGCTTGCTGCCACAAAACAGCTGTTTTGCAGCATAAGCTCCAGGAGGGAGAAGTGGGAAACACAGTGCACTCAGGGGGAGGAGATGGGGATTGGGGCAGGGCTGTGGGCAGACAGGGGTTGAGCACCCACCAGCACCAGCAGAAGTTGGTACCTATGAACAGAAGGCACCCATTCACAAACGCTTGATGGTCTGGAATGCAATGTTACAAAGCTGAAAATGTTTCTCCTGTTTAACTTTACAGCTGCTTTTCCCCACAAAGTTATTTTATTCTGTTCTCCCTCTTTTACTTAAGTTAAAGTAAATGGATTAAAGTAAAAAGTAGTGGGCTTGGGGGGGGGACTGGCTTTACAGGGACAGTGATACAAGGCAGGTGAAGGTTTGGAAAAGCACAAGGCAGACAAGCAGCTCACATTACTGTGATTCATTATTGAAACAGCTTTTCAAAGCCTCATGGATATGCAGGACCCCTTGTTATGCTCTTATTGCCCTGGTGTCTGGCTGATCAAAAATGGCTGCCATGTGATCTGTCTCAACTGCCCACCCCTGTGGAAAGTTCCCCCCTTTCCCCTGCTCATTTTTGTGTTGCTGAACTGCAGGGTAGGGCAAAACTCTGCACAAAGTTCCTGGAAGGAAGGAAATGGCCTTCTGCATTCAAAAGTTCTGCAGCCACTGCTAGTCATCCTATATCTGCAAAAGGATGTGGTCCCCAGGCAGCGTTTGTTTCATGGGACTGGAAATGGTGCTCAGAGGGCAGCTGCTCTATGACTGCCCTCAGCAACTGAATTTTCTTCAGTGGCTTGCAGCAGTGCTGCTTGCGGGACATTGCTATGTTTTCCTTGGCAGACCCTACTTCGGTTCTGGAAATACTGCAGGAGAAGGTGTGAGGTGTTTGAGATGCTCACAGCAAGAGAGTGCACAACTGAGCAGGCTGCAGGCTTCTGGGGTTATGGTGCATGCAGCGCTTTTAAAAGGTGCAAAAACCATTAGGTTGCTTGCCATTGATATGAGGGAGGGAGCACAGTGCATCATGGGGTGCGAATGCAATGTTCCCATTCTCCCCTTCAACAATGTTTTGGTCCCATTAGGCATTGCTGCAGTGTGTTTTGGGAAGTTTGTGCAAATTGCACTTTGGGATAGCTACGAAGGATGCCTGGCTTTGTGCATCAATGCAGGCACTGCTAGTGAGGACGCACTCCATCAAGACAATGAGCATGGCATGGCCCTGCCCAACTGACTTAAGTCATTTGGAGGCTTGAGGTCGAATTAGATAAATCAACTTAATTTTGTAGTTTAGATGAGCATATTCTGCAATAGCAGCTACATCACAAAGCAGGTGCAGCATACTTTCCTTACTGGCCAACAGAGCTGGCCAGGCCCATTGCTGAGACAGTTGGGGTAGGACATCCCTATCCACACCCTTTTGGGTAAGCTTACAGCTTCAGACTTTGCCTTTTTGAGGTCAGCACCTTCTGTGCCTGTTTAGCAAGGCTTGCACCAGCACTGCTGCCATTTATAGAGCACCCATCCCCAACCCCATACTCCTGAACAGGGGCCTAGAGATTAGAGGAAATGCTGCTTGTGCCCTCTCCTCCTGAGAGGAGGATGCCAGCTGTGGTGGTGGTTTGTGCCATATAGACACCAGCCCCCTACAAACTGCCATGATACAAAAAAAAAATATCACACATTAGGCCACTAATCAGCTGACAGTAATAGCTTTTGACCACTACTGTCCCAGGCCAAATTCAGTTCCAGCTCACTGGTTTGTAAGATGTTGTATCCCATTTCTGAGCCATCCCATACCCTGAATGCATAAATGTTTTAAAAAGATAGTTGCTTTAGACCTGTCTTAAGAGGTCTGCATTTCTTTGGCATCAGGGTTAAAGTTTCACTTAACAGGAATTCCTGTTGGCTAGAGTTCAGCTATGCAAACAGGTTTGTATCAAGACTGAAAGATTTTCAAACACTGATTTCAAACTTGCTGAATAAATCTTTGTTCAAAAGTTAGAGTTTCCATGTGATTTTCCTATTTAAATACTTTTCCTTTAGTGTAATTTACAGATTTCAAAATCCTTTACAGTAACACCCATTTACATCTCACTTTTTAAATACGATGCTAGATGCCACAAAGTTTATGGTTTGAGAACTCCCAATAAAATATAGAAGTCCATTAAAGTCACTTGGGTTAAAATAAATTCTGGTAGGCCATTTAATCCAGTGGTTCTCAACCTTTCCAGACTACCCATTTCAGGAGTCCAATTTGTCTTGTGTATCCCACAAATTTCACTTAAATTTAAAAACTTGCATATTTTTGTATTGTCTGATTGTGTCACACTATTACTGAAAAATTGCTTACTTTACCATATAATTATAAATCAATTGGAATATAAAATCTTGTACTTGCATTTCAGTGTGGGGTCTATATAGTATAGACTAGTCATTCTCTGCATGAAATTTTAGTTTGTACTGACTTCACTAGTGCTTTTTATGTAGCCTGTTGTAAAACTAAGCAAATATATAGATGAGTTGATGTGCCCCCGGGAAATGTCTGTGAACCCCTGTTATGTATACCCCTGGTTAGGGCCACTGATCTAATCCATCTCCCTCCACTGGGGGCAGGCTGCTTTTGTTATGCTTGATCCAATGCCATACAATGATCTCATCTAGCTGTGGTTTCAGAGTAGCAGCCGTGTTAGTCTGTATTCGCAAAAAGAAAAGGAGTACTTGTGGCACCTTAGTCTCTAAGGTGCCACAAGTACTCCTTTTCATCTAGCTGTGGTTATCTTCAGTGATCACAATTCCACAGCCTCCCTTGATCTGTTTGTTTGTATAGTAAAGTTACCTCTACTAGCTAACCTAAATTTTCCCTGCAGCAGCTTAAATCTATTACTACATTTGTTATTTTCTGAGTGATACACAAGAAACACTAACCCATGCAAAATGCCTTCTACACTGCAAGATTATATATATGACAAGGATCTGAGATTAGAAAACCTGTCATTCAATAAGTCTTGAGTTTCTCCATCAGGTTTTTACCCTGTAAGGTACTTGGAGAAGGGATTGTCTTTGCTCACACCTTGTATGGGGCAGTAAGTTAAGGGCAGTTGGCAAATAATTTGTCACCCTATTATTATATTGGCACACTTTACCCTTGTCTTTCTGGATATTACTGTAAAGAAATGCAGTAGAACCTTGGTAATTGCACTAGTGATATTGAGACCCCAAGTGGGTTACTGATTCCAAAGATTCAGTAAGTGAACAAGCATAAGAGTAAGGGTAATTAACCACAGGGGACAATTTTGGCCAGAGTGGTTTGGTTTTAATCTACAATACGTTTTATATTTTGTGATAAATGAAGGGGGAGGGGTTTTTCCCTTTTATGGGCACCCAGCCAGCAAGCTAGCTATAAAATGTCTGCTAGTAGCTGTTCTCTACGTGCTTTAAAAAGTCCATAGATAAAAGGGAGTGGGCACCAGACCAAAAGAGCCAGTGGGAAGGCTAGAACTTTTTCCAAAGTGGGGAAAAATCTTCACTTTGGCTGTGGTGTTCTCTTGGACAGCAGAAAGGGCTGGAACTATGCTGTATAAAGCTTTTGGCCAGGTATGAAAATAAGTCACACTTAGAAAGTACTCATTTGAAACCCCAGGTATACAAGTAGACCAGGAAGTGTCTAGGAAGACATGATTAGGTTTCTTATTACTTCACAGCTTGTGGACTCCTCTGTGCTAACCCCAGGTGCTTTTGATTTGCTTCAGAGTAGCAGCTGTTAGTCTGTATCTGCAAAAAAGAAGGGGACTTGTGGCATCTTAGAGACTAACAAATTTGAGCATAAGTTTTCATGAGCTACAACTCACTTCATTGGATGCATTCAGTGGAAGATACAGTGGGGAGATGTACACAGAACATGAAACAATGGGTGTTACCATACACTGTATGGAGAGTGATCAGGTAAGGTGAGCTATTACTAGCAGGAGAGCGGGGGAACCTTTTGTAGTGATAAGGTGGGCCATTTCTAGCAGTTGACAAGAACATCTGAGGAACAGTGGGGGGGGGACAACCATGGGGAAATAGTTTTACTTTGTGTAACGTACCATCCACTCCTAGTCTTTATTCAAGCCTAAGTTATTGTATCCCATTTGCAAATTCCAAATTCAGCAGTCTCTTGTTGGAGTCTGTTTTTGAAGTTTGTTGAATTGCCACTTATGTCTAATCAAGTGACCAAGGAGATTGAAGGGTTCTCCAACTGGTTTTTGGAGGTTATAATTCTTGATGTCTGACTGGTGTCCATTTATTCTTTTATGTAGAGACTGTCCAGTTTGGCCAATATACATGGCAGAGGGGCATTGCTGGCATATATCACATTGGTAGATGTGCAGGTGAACGAGCCTCTGATAGTGTGGCTGATGTGATTAGGCCCTATGATGGTGTCCCCTGAATAGATGTGGGCACAATTGGCAATGGGCTTTCTTGTTCCTGGGTTAGTGGTTCTGTTGTGTGGTTGCTGGTGAGTATTTGCTTCAGGTTGGGGTGCTGTCTGTAAGCAAGGACTGGCCTGTCTCCCAAAATCTGTGAGAGTGATGGGTTGTTCAGAACAGGTTGTAGATCCTTGATGTGTTGGAGAGGTTTTAGTTGGGGGCTGAAGGTGATGGCTAGTGGCATTCTATTTTCTTTGTTGGGCCTGTCCTGTAGTAGGGGACTTCTGGGTACTCTTCTGGCTCTGTCAATCTGTTTCTTCACTTCAGCAGGTGGGTATTGTAGTTGTAGGAATGCATGATAGAGATCTTGTAGTTGTTTGTCTCTGTCTGAGGGGTTGGAGCAAATGCGGTTATATCGTAGAGCTTGGCTGTAGACAATGGATCATGTGGTGTGGTCTGGATGAAAGCTAGAGGCATGTAGGTAGGCATAGCGGTCAGTAGGTTTCTGGTATAGGGTAGTGTTTATGTGACCATCGCTTATTAGCACTGTAGCGTCAAGGAAATCGATCTCTTGTGTGGACTGGTGCAGGCTGAGGTTGATGGTGGGATGGAAATTGTTGAAATCATGGTGGAATTCCTCAAGGGCTTCTTTTCCATGGGTCCAGATGATGAAGATGTCAATGTAGTGCATGTAGAGTAGGGGATGAGAGCTAAGGAAACGTTGTTCTAAGTCAGCCATAAAAATATTGGCATACTGTGGGGCCATGCCACTACCCATAGCAGTGCTGATGATTTGCAAGTATACAGTGTCCCCAAATGTGAAATAGTTATAGGTGAGGACAAAGTCAAAAAGTTCAGCCACCAGGTTTTCAGTGTTTCAGAGTAGCAGCTGTGTTAGTCTGTATTTGCAAAAAGGAGTACTTGTGGCACCTTAGAGACTAAAATTTATTTGAGCATAAGCTTTCATGAGCTACAGCTCACTTCATCGGATGCATTTGGTGGAAAATACAGAGGGGAGATTTTTACACACACACACACACACACACACACACACACACACACACACACACGAAACAGTGGGTTTTATCATGACATTGGGGATACTGTTCAACTGCTTGTAGTCCATCTTTGTGTGGAGTGTTGGTGTAGAGGGCTTCTACATCCATAGTGGCTAGGTTGGTGTTTTCAGGAAGATCACTGATGGATTGTACTTTCCTCAGGAAGTCAGTGGTATCTTGAAGATAGCTAGGAGTGCTGGTAGCATAGGGCCTGAAGAGGGAGTCTACGTAGCCAGACAATCCTGCTGTCAGAGTGCCAATGCCTGAGATGATGGGGCATCCAGGATTTCCAGGTTTATGGATCTTGGGTAGCAGATAGAATACCCCAGGTTGGGGTTCCAGGGGTGTCTGCAGATTTGTTCTTGTGCTTTTTCAGGGAGTTTGAGCAAATCCTGTAGTTTCTTTTGGTAACCTTCAGTGGGATCAGAGGGTAATGGCTTGTAGAAAGTGGTGTTGGAGAGCTGCCTAGCAGCCTCTTGTTCATATTCTGACCTATTCATGACGACAGCACCTCCTTTGTCAGCCTTTTTGATTATGATGTCAGTTGTTTGAGGCTCTGGATGGCATTGTGTTCTGCCCAGCTGAGGTTATGGGGCAAGTGATGCTGCTTTTCCACAATTTCAGCTCATGCATGTTGGTGGAAGCACTATGTAGAATTCCAGTCTGTTTTGACTTTCTGGACCTCAGGAAGCTAATTTTTTTTAAAAAACTAGCAAAAAGGTTAAGTTTGATGCATTTTCTTTTTTGTTTAATAAAAAAATTAAACAAAGAACAGGATTGGATTTTTTTTGCCCCAAGATTTGTGCGTATGTTGATCAGCTGGTGACAACAGCTGGATTTCCTTTGTTTTCTTTTAGCTCTTCCCCAGAGAGGGAGTGAAAAGGCTTGATGGTACCCACAGGAAAGAATTCGCAAGTGAGCCTTCCTGGGTTCTCAAAAGGGTTTTTGCACTTGGATGGTGGCTACATCTACCCATCCATGGTCAGAGAAAAGCTGTACCTTGGGAGTTTAATACAAGCCTGGAGTGGCCAGTATTAATTTTGAGAATCCTTGTGGGCCCCTACCTTCTGGTCTCAGAGTGGGGAATCAGGCCTTGACAATTGTACTGCAGTCAATTTTATAAAATGCTGAGTTCTCATTGTGGGAACCACAACACTGAACTATAAATCTTGCTGAGTGGGGATGTGTGCACCACCAATTGTGTGCAAATTAGCAAGATTAGTGTGCCCCTTTTTGGTTGGATCAGAATTATTTTGGACTAATCCTCAAATACAAAATCTTTCCACTTCATAACAAACCTTTTGCTATGAGACAGGATAGCTGTGGAGCCTCCAAGAATTGTTCCAACAGAGCTCATCATCAGCTCTGCAGGAAAATTAGAGCAAAGCATCATTATGGCTTTCAAATAAAGTTTAGTTACACATGCAAATACCTTAAATGTATAATACTTTACATCTGTATCAATCTGGAGACCTCAGAGCACTTCATAAAAATTCATTATGCCTCACACGACCACTAACTCCATTTTACAGATTAATCTGTTTGTCCTTCCCAATGCCACACAGAAAGTAAATGAAAGCGGAGAACAGAACAGATTTCCTGTCCTCAAGACCATTTGTTTATTGAAACTACAATTGCATACAGATATGACCATTCCTCTATTGCCCACCCAGGTGATTCTGCTTTCCCATTTAGATTCATTACTTTAAGGACAAGCAATGCATATAATTAGAGTAGTAATTTTGCTGGTTGTGCATTTCCATGTCCTCCTTTAGAAACTTAGCCTTTCAATCTATTATTTCCCCATCATAAAATTTCTGGAAGTTCTTACAAGGGAAAAGTCACCTTTCAGGTTATGATTTTGCTATTTCTTTAAATAAATGTGATTCAGCTACATATTCAGCTTGAAATGTCCTCAGAGAAATCACAGAAGCAAAAAGCTGTCCAAACCACAGAAGTCCTGCTAGACAGGCCTGCAATCTCTTATTTGCACTTTTAACCTAGAGGCACAGCCCTGAGGAATTGAGAAGCAGCTGAATATCACTGTATCATTCTTTTCTTAGCCCTAGTCTACACTAGGAGTTGGTCAAATTTAGCAGTGTTAAATCTATTTAACCCTGTACCCATCCACATGGCAAAGACCCTTTTTCCCCCCACCTTAAAGGGCTCTTGAAATTGATTTCTTTACTCCACCCCTGACAAGGGGATTAGTGCTGAAATTGGCCTTGCTGGGTCAAATTTGGGGTCCTGTGGATGCAATTAGACAGTATTGGCCTCTGGGAGCTATCCCAGAGTGCTCCATTTTGACTGCTGTGGACAGCACTCAACTCAGATGCACTGGCCAGGTAGACAGGAAAAGGCCTGCAAACTTTTGAATTTCAATTTCCTGTTTGGCTAGTGTGGCAAGCTGCAGGTGACCATGCAGGAGTCCCAGAATCGCAAAAGAGCTCCAGCATGGACTGAGCAGGAGGTACAGGATCTGATTGCTGTATGGGGAGAGGAATCAGTGCTATCAGAACTACATTCCAGTTTTTGAAATGCCAAAAAATATTTGTCAAAATCTCCCAGGCATGATGGAGAGGCCATAACAGGGACCCGAAGCAGTGCTGTGTGAAACTTAAGGAGCTGAGGCAAGCCTACCAGAAAACCAGAGAGGTGAATGGCTGCTCTGGGTCAGAGCCCAAAACATGCTGCCTCTATGATGAACTGCATGCCATTTTAGGGGGTTCAGCCACCACTACCCCAGCCATGTTGTTTGACTTCTTCAATGGAGATGGAGGCAACATGGAAGCAGGTTTGGGATGATGAGGTTGTAGATAGCTCACAGAGAAACCAGTTTTCCCTGACAGCCAGGAACTGTTTCTCACCCTGGACCTGGAGCCAGTACCCTGCAAACCCACACATGGCTGCCTCCCAGACTTGCCAGGTGGAGAAGGGACCTCTGGTGAGTGTACCTTTTGAAATGCTATACATGGTTTAAAAGCAAGCATGTTTAATGATTAATTTGCCCTGGCATTTGTGGCTCTCCTTGATATACTCCCAAAGCCTTTTCAAAAGGTTTCTGGGGACGGCAGCCTTATTCCATCCACCATGGTAGGACACTTTACCACTCCAGGCCAGTAGCATGTACTCAGGAATCATTGTAGAGCAAAGCATTGCAGCATATGTTTGCTGGCGTTCAAACATCCCTGAGGATAACAGGGATAAAGAAGGGAGTGATATTCATAGTCACCTGGTTGAAATAGGGTGCTTTTCTTAAGCGGACATTCAGATGTGCCCATTCCTGCTGGGCTGTTTGCCTGTGGCTGAACAGAAATGTTCCCTGCTGTTAGCCATGGGAAGGGGGGGGCTAGCCACACAGTGGGGGAGGCAAAATGCAACCTTGTAACAAAAGCATATGTGCTATATGTAATGTTAACAGCAAGGTTTACTGTGAAAGAGTGTACCCATTTTTCTATAAAAAGTATCTAAATACCACTGTCCCTTTTCCCCCCTCCACCAGCTGCATGTGTTTCAAGGATCACAGGATCTTTTCCTTCTTCGAGGCTAGTGAAGATTAGAAGGCGAAAAACACTTGCAATGAAATGTTCTGAGCTAATGCTGTCCTCCCATACTGAGACCACAGATGAATGCATGGAGGCGGACAATGTCAGAGTGCAAGAAAGCACAAAATGACCAGGATGAGAGGTGGCGGGCTGAAGCTGAAAGGTGGTGGTAGCATGATGAGAGGAGGTAGGATTCAATGCTGAGGCTGCTGGAGGATCAAACCAATATGCTCCAGCATATGGTTGAACTGCAGAAAAGGCAGCAGGAGCACTGACCACCGCTACGGCCCCTGTGTAACCAACTACACTCCTCCCAGTTCCATAGCCTCCTCACCCAGATGCCCAAGAATGTGGTGGGGGGCCTCTGGCCACCCAGCCACTCCACCCCAGAGGATTGCCCAAGCAACAGAAGGCTGGCATTCAATAAGTTTTAAAGTGCTGTGTGGCCTTGTCCTTCCCCCCTCCTGGTGCTTCTCTCCTCCACCACCCCTCCTGGGCTACCTGGGTAGTTATCCCCTTATTTGGGTGATGAATTAAGAATGCATGAATCTGAAGCAACAATGACTATTGCCTTTGCAAGCAGTGATCAAAGGGAGGAGGGGAGGGCAGTTTCATCAAGGAGAAACAAATAGATTTTTCACACTGTAGCCTGGCCAGTCATGAAACTGGTTTTCAAAGTTTTTCTGATGTGCACTGCACCCTCCTGTGCTCTAACCACCCTGGTGTCTGGCTGTGCGTAATCAGCAGCCAGGCGATTTGCCTCAACCTCCCACCCTGCCATAAACTTCTCCCTCTTACTCACAGATATTGTGGAGTGCACAGCAAACAATGGGAATATTGGTTTTGCTGAGGTCTAACTGAGTCAGTAAACTGCACCAGCGCACTTTTAAATGTCCAAATGCACATTCTACCACCATTCTGCACTTGCTCAGCCTGTAGTTGAACAGCTCCTGACTACTCTCCACGCTGCCTGTGTATGGCTTCATGAGGCATGGCATTAAGCGGTTGGCTGGGTCCCCAAGAATAACTATAGGCATTTCAACATCCCCAGTGGTTATTTTCTGGTCTGGGAAGAAGTCCCTTCCTGCAGCTTTTGAAACAGACCAGAGAGTTTCTGAAGATGCGAGCGTCATGTACCTTTCCTGGCCATCCCATGTTTATGTTGGTGAAATGTCCCTTGTGATCCACCAGTGCTTGCAGCACTATTGAAAAGTACCCCTTGCAATTTATGTACTTGCCAGCTTGGTGCTCTGGTGCCAAGATGGGATATGGGTTCAATCTATGGCCCTACCACAGTTAGGAAATCCCATTGCAGCAAAGCCATCCACTATGACCTGCACAATTCCCAGGATCACTACCTTTGATATCAGCAGATCTTTGATTGCATTGGCTACTTGCATCACAGCAGCCCCCACAGTAGATTTGCCCACTCCAAATTGATTCCTGACTGACCAGTTGCTGTCTGGCATTGCAAGCTTCCACAGGGCTATTGCCACTCACTTCTCAACTGTGAGGGCTGCTCTCATCTCTGTATTCTTGTGCCTCAGGGCAGGGGAAAGCAAGTCAAAGTTCCATGAAAGTGCCCTTACGCATGTGAAAGTTTCACAGCCACTGGGAATCATCCCAGACCTGCAACACTATGTGGTCCCACCAGTCTATGCTTGTTTCCCAGGCCCAGAATTAATGTTCCACAGCATGAACCTGCCCCATTAGCACCATGCCTGCATTGCCAGGGCCTGTGCTTTGAGAGAAGCGTCCATATCCTCACTCATCACCACATTGACGTCACCTACTCACCCAGTTTTTGCTTTGCCAGTTTCTGGTGCTGCATATACTGCTGGATAATGCGTGTGGTGTTTAATGTGCTCCTAATTGTCAAAGTGATCTGAGTGGGCTCCATGCTTGCTGTGGTATGGCATCTGCCCAGAAAAAAGGCACAGAACGATTGTCTGCTGTTGCTCTGATGGAGGGAGGGGCAACTGACAACATGGCTTACAGGGTTGACTTACAGGGAATTAAAGTCAACAAAGGGAGTGGCTTTGTGAGAAACTGAATGCCCCCTCCCCCAGGATAGAACTCAAAACTGGGTTTAGCAGGCTGTTGATTTCACAGAGGGAGGAGAAAATGAATACAAAACAAATCTAGTCTATATCTTAATAGATCTTGCTGGCAGACTGCAGTATGACTATTACCATCTCCTCCTGGGTGCTCGGCAGAAGACAGTGCAGTATGACTACTGGCCATTGTCTTCTGCTACCTGCAGATTGAGACAGTGCACTGCTGGTAGGACTCAATTGCCATGAGATAAAACAAGGGAAGTGGCCTGGCTGAGTCACTCCCATGTTTGCCCAGGCACCCAGTTAAAAGAGCACCCAGGACTATGTTGATTGCTTCCAGTCATACTGCACTGTCTGCTGCTAAAAGGCAATAAACTGCTGCTGTGTAGCAATGCAGTACCATGTCTGCCAGCACCTGAGACATATGGTAATTGTTATCTGAGCAGGCTCCATGCTTGCTGTGGTATGGCATCTGCACAGGTAGCTCAAGAAAGGCAAAAAATGATTGTCTGCCCTTACTTTCACAGAGGGAGGGAGGGAACAGGGGCCTGATGATATGTGCCCAGAACTACCTGCAACAATGTTTCAGCCCCAGACATTGGGATTTCTACCCAGAATTCAAATGGGTGGCAGAGACTGCAGGAACTGTGGGATAGCTACCCACAGTGCAATGCTCCAGAAGTTGATGGTTGCTTCGGTACTGTGGACACTCTGCTGACTACATGTCCTTAGAGCATTTGTGTGGGGACAATTGACTGTATAAAAATGCTTTCTACAAAACCAACTTCTATAAATTTGACCTAATTTTGTAGTGTAGACATACCCTAAGGGTATGCAGCAGTGCTTCAGCTGTGCCACTATAAAGTAAAGGAGTACTTGTGGCACCTTAGAGACTAACAAATTTGAGCATAAGCTTATGTAAGCTACAGCTCACTTCATTGGATGCATCTGATGCTGTAGCTCAAGAAAGCTTATGTTCAAATAAATTTGTTAGCCTCTAAGGTGCCACAAGTACTGCTTTACTTTGAGAATACAGACTAACATGGCTGCTACTCTGAAGCCTGTTATAGTGCCACTATAGCATCTCAGTGTAGATTAGGGTGACTAGACAGCAAGTATGAAAAATTAGGACAGTGGGTGTGGGGTAATAGGCTTCTATATAAGAAAAAGCCTCAAATACCAGGACTGTCCCTGTAAGATTGGGACATCTGGTCACCCTAGTGTAGATACTCACTAGTGACATGAGGGGTTCAGATGAGAGATTTTTGGAGTCATTGTGGATATTTCTCTGAAAACATCTGCTCAATGTGCAGTGGCAGTCAAAAAAGCTAACATTAGGAACCATTAGACAAAATACAGAAAATTTCATAATGCCACTATATAAATCCATGGTACAACCCCACCTTTGAATACTGTGTTCTGGTCACCCCATCTCAAGAAAGATAGAGTTGGAAAAAATACAGACAAGGGCAACAAAAGTATATGGAGCAGCTTCCATATGAGGAGAGATTAAAAAGAATGAGACTTTTCAGCTTGGAAAGGGACTAAGGAGTTATGATAGTCTATAAATAATGACTAGTCTGGAAAAAGTGACTAAGGAAGTGTTATGCCTTCATTGAACTACAAGTCACAATGACATGAACAGGGAGCAGGTTTAACACAAAAAGGACACTTCACAATGCAGTCACCCTGTGAAACTCATTGTCACGGGAGGTTGTGAAGGCCAAAACTATAATGGGGCTCAAAAAAGACCTAGATAAGTTTATGGAGCATAGATTCATCATGACTATTAGCCAAGATGTTCAGGGATGTGATCCATGCTCTGGGTGTCCCTAGCTTTGGATTGCCAGATGTGATAAGTGCCTGTTCTGTTCATTCCCTCTGAAGCATCTGGCATCGGCCACTGTCAGAAGATAGGATGCTGGGCTAGATGGACCATTGGCCATACTGGGTCAGACCATTATGTTCTTAATCCAGCTCCCCATGGAAATTCCTACTTTTATGAAAAGTACCATTTTGACTTCTAATGCTCACACAGTACAAGCAAGAACCTAGGAAATAAGTCAATCAGGGAAGGAGAAAAATACTGGTGTTAATTATGCCTCTGACACTTAGTCTCCTGGAGAAGTGTTCTGTAATGCCACCACTGTTCCCTCTAAGCTGTGTGCATGTATGTGCACACAGATCCTAAACTCCATGCACATGGTAAAACACTGCATGCACAAAAATTTGCACAGAAGAAATTTGTGCACACAGCCAGTCAAAAATTAGAGGGAACATTGACCACCACTCATTTAGAGCTGTACCACATACAGAGACAGGAGGCAAACACCAGAAATGTGAAAGACCCCCCCAGAAAATCATGTTTCACACTCAGCCTCACATACAAATCTAATTCTTTAAGAGTTACTTTAATTGAAAGACTGCAAGGACAAACAAAGCTGTATTAATATATTTGTGAAGGAACATGACTTCCAGAATAAAGGAAGAATAATTCCCTCAGAACTTGGAAAAGATACCTTTCTACCTTTGTTTAAAGAGCTATGTTTTTTGGTATTTTTTTTTTAACTACTGAAGCAAGCATTAGGTTAAGCATAGGTTTGAACCCCTTGGGATGGGACTAGAAGAAATAAAATTATGGTGGAGTCTGATCCATGGAGTGCAGCATTGCCTGTGACAGTTCTGGGCAGCCTTACCTTGGCCAACACTGATCACTGCAACTCTAATTATTCTAGACTAGGCCTCATTAACCAGAGCTGTGCTTAATTGATGGCTAGGGACAGACTGAAGAGAACTAAGGCAGATTACACAAAGGCACAGGAAGCAAGTGAGAAGGGGAAGTAGGGGAGAAAGTGAGTGATCTATATCTAGGGCCAGCTCTAGAGTTTTTGCTGCCCCAAGCAGTAAAAAAAAGCTGCCGACAGACAGCAAAAGGAAGAATCTGCCACCAAGGTGGGTAGAACAGAGAAGATGCCACTGAATTGCTGCTGTTGCTGGAGGAACTGCTGCCAGTTCCTGCTTGGAACACTGGTGCTGGCCCTGTCTATATCCCCTTCCCTTGCTTGCCTAAGGAGCTGATAGGCCCCAGGGCTGTAGATTTAAGGCTGAACAGTGTGTAAGGGTGGTGGAAATAGTAAAAATAAACTTAGTCATGTGTTTTACCAGCAAAAGATCTGAGCCATTTGCAGACTTAAAAAGGAGAGCCTGTCTTGCCACACCCTCATTAGTGTAGATCATTGTGTAGTTATACCAATTCAGTGATAAAACACCTACTAAAGTTTGACTCATAGCTTGAGACAAAGGTCACAAGGATATAGCTCTACATTTCCAGCTCACTAGTGCTTGCTTTGTTTCTTCCAGTTATGGGAGCAAAACTTGAGTCATCCTACATTTCTTCAGCCAAACCCATACCACTGGCAGGCCCTAACAGGCTGAACTTTTTCTGAGGCACCTTTGGCTGTATTAATCCAATTCCTGCCAGTACACGATTACAAAGACTGGAATAAGAAGTTAAAAGAAACTGGAAGGACACATTAATTTGGGAGTTTAAATAGTTTAAGTTAAAGAACAAGCCTCTAAAGCCAAACTGGAAAACAAGCAGTTATTTAAAAGCTCAAGCTAGAATTTCCAGTTCACTAAAGAATTAGACATTGAGCTGAGGCAAAACCCTGGATCTGAATAACTCAGGATTTTTGGAAAGTTTTAATTTAGATCCAACTTTTTGTGGCTCAGACCCATCCCTAGTAAGAATGGGATAAACCTCAGTAAATAAGTTTGTTACTGGATTATAAAATTTGTTTTGAGGTTAAACTATACATACATGGTCCCAGTTCTGAAGAAAACCCTATTTGTGATTCAGCAGTCCTGTTATAGTTTAATACTAAAAAAAGGATATCAGAATTGTGCAAAACCAAAAGAAACAAGTCTAAATGAGGGATATTATGGAGAGGGGAGTAGCTATATCTAAAATAGCTTGAATATCACTTTTAATGTATTTTACAAATTTAAGTCTAGCAAGACACTGAAATGTGATGGCCTATCACTATAGACCCACAATAATTGCTTTGCCTATGGATTTATTTTTAGCTATATAACTGACAATATAGATGAATACTAATTATGCCTACATGTACATCTTACAATTGATATAATGCACCCAAGTTGATCACTATGTGCTTATACATAAGACTCAAACATGGCTAAACTGACACAACATTGAGTCAAGAGAACTCACAAGTGCTCGTACTACAAAAGTTTAATGCACCTTACAGGCCACTCCAGGCAATAACCTGAGTGAACAAACAGGCATTGTTCTGTATTCCAGAATTCCACAAACAGTCTCTGGCTGAACAATGGGGTAGGTGAATTCTGGGGTTGAGGGACCTCCACAGAACATCCTACCCACATTTTTCAGATTGGGGGACTCAGGGCATAATTGCTGCTTCCAGCTATTGGGATGGAACATGAGAAATAAGTAACATCTCCTAGGCAACCATGACCGGCTTCGTAGATCAAACACAAAGCCAACAATTTCCATTCAAGCTGTACTTTCTCAGAAAAGTTAGAAACCACCAATGTAAAATTAGGTTAAAAGTAGCTCTAAATACTCTATCTACTGCCCCAGGTCCCATGCCAATTGTGTGCTTTTACGATCACCTTATTTCTAAATGTTTCTTGCCCCTACCACTGTGTGAATGACCACACAAAAAAAAGGGAAATGATCAAGCCCCTAGTCTTTCAATGAGCTTCTTACAGATGGGTTCTTGACCAGCCCTGAGCCCTACTGACACCAGTGAGACTGGAGCTTAAGTAAACAGGGAACTATACTACAGATGAGTCTTTGGCAGCACCTCAGGAACCAAAAAACAGATTTGAGGAAGTATGTGTTATGGTAATCTTAGGGGTTAGTAATAGCACTAGCAGGTAAAAACGTTTTTAGATAGAAATCACACTTTTTTAAATTTGACCATGTCCTTTCAGTATCATGTGTATGCTGTGAAATCACAAACATTTTATTTTATCTTTGTTATCTACCTATAACAGAATTCATACTAATACACAAATCTTAATGAGTTCAATGACTTGACATTAAATCTAGGAGTACCTCAAACCAAGATAAGAGCTGGGAAATGTGCAGATAAGACCGAAACCCTATCCTTAACACATGTGTCCATTATAAGGATTTTAAATCAGATTATACCATATGTCCTCTACAGTCCCCAGATGTAACAAATGAGTGACTTGAACTAAAAGCAAAAAAATATCAAGATGAAACTGCTTACTTAAGACCTCCTCTTAGCATTGTCTGAGCATAGCTCATGATTTAATTAATCTGTTTGGATAAAATGTTTGTTCAAAAAGCCAGGAAGCTTAAATTTGGAATAAATGATAACAGATGGCTGACAGTTGCAGGATTCTTTTTAAGCAGAAGGCAGGCATGAGAAATGATGTGAAAACATTATGGAGTAGAGTCCTATTCAGATGGGGTGACATGCACTCCTGAGCAGAGATGGTTTAGGCCTCTACTCCATTAAGATCTCACTTTATCCCTCAAAATAAAATCCATGGGCCTCTGTACAAGGATAAAGTGAGTAAGTACCACCATTACTTCACTTTTCACAAAAGCAATACCAAAATTAAATCACTAAAGGTGACTTGACAATTTGATTATTTCTTATTGCTCTTAGAATATCTAGAAACCAATTGTTATTTCATAGAATTTGTTCATTAATCCAGTTTGATGTTTTTTCAAGTTTAACTCTAATTAAGTGCATTAGAAACTGGAGGGGTATTGTTTAGGCTCATCTACACTAGGAGTTTTAGCCACCTGTTTAGATATACTGACACAACCCCACTGCCGCAGAACAGCTATGTTGCATCAATGTAAACTACAACTTGCCCTGTATGGCTTACACCAGTTTAAAAAAAAAAATCAGAACCTATTCTTTACCAATCCTGAATATAGTGTAGTCTATTACACCTGTGCATAGACAGTGCAAAGTGGGTACACATGCTACTCTTGTAGTCTGGTAAGATTGACAGCATTTCACATACAATGCATTTGCTTTACACATGCAAAACTAACCACACAAGCAATAAAGAATTAGGACCAGCATGCAAAATTTTTCCCATCTGTTTAGTTTAACAGAGAATTGTCTTTGTTTTTAAGTAATTAAATGCAGGAGGAAGGAACACAACACTATAGAGACAGTAAAAAAAGACTAAAGGGGCACAGATACTAACTTTTCTCCTAGGCTTATTCTCATGTGGTGGCTCCTCTTTGCAGATTTCTAGTCACCTAAAGCAAAACTTTCACAGGTGATCTCTTGTGTTCTGGGTGCCCAATTTGACCCACCTGAGGCTGGATTAACAGATATGCTGAGCACTCATAACTACAGCTGAAGTCAACTGGAACTATTAATGAACATGTATAGCTATAAAAATGCTAATTTCTTGAAAAAAAAATCTCTACCGCCATTCCCCATCTGTAAAATAGGATAATATCACAGGATTGTTGAAAAAATAAATTTGTGAAGCATTTAAATGCCACACTGACAAATGCCATCAGAAAGTCATGAGGAAATTAATAATTTGGTATTCAGTGCAGGGTCTAGTTGGCATGCATTAAATAAGGAATGAGGCCAAACATTGAATGATGAGGATAAAAGAAACTTGAATAGCTACCCAAACAGTGAACACCCTCCATCCTGTACACCAAGAGAAGCAGGGATCCGGTGGAAAAAATAGCATCAAGTAATTAAAGTATTGCAATGCACACAGGGACCAGGCAACCTTAATTTTAGCATTTGTAACTTGAATACCTGACTTAGTAACCTTAGTGTTCCTTATAACATGTTTACTGCAATATATTTTCCCTGTACTACACATTTATCTTTATACTCCATTGCTGACTTGAAACAGCTCAGTTACACATGGATGGCCCATTAACTTCACATATCCAATCCACCACACTTAACACATGGAAGTGCACCTGGAACATGAACAGGCAATTTCAAATGACCAAATGCATTACTAAAGGGATGTAGATACAGAGAATGAGCAAAAACAAGTTTAAAAAACACTCCAGAGGGCTAAAGAAAAATTATGTAAAATATCCTGTGATACAGTTTCAGATATGGGTGGGGAAAAAAGTCACAGCAAGGAGTTAAAAATTAAACTTGTGTTTAATTAGTACAGGTGTTTTATTAACAGAAATGTAATAAACCTATTAACTTTAGAGGGGAACCATTTCTAAGTTATAATAAGATAAAAGGATATGATAGAAGGAAAATAGATCAGGGGAAAAATCTTGATTCTAGTTAAGTCAAGAAGAGTTCTGCTATTGACTTCAGTGGGCCAGGACTTTACCTCAGAATTGTGAGATGGGTCATCAGTCATGAAACAAAAGTTATACATAAACAAAGTTGTTATGTTTCCTATATACAGAATATGGGCTTTAAAACCTTCATAATTGTAATGGTAAAGTCAAGACAAACAAACTATGATTAAAAGCCCACAATATTAGTGATCTGAGGGACTGTTTGGGTAGAAGAATAGTTTTTTAAGTTATGGTAAGGAGCTGCTATAGCAGGGAGGCCCAGAGACTTCTGCAGAAGGAGCCTGGCTTGCTTCCATTTCTAGAAAAGGCCCAGGCTGGTTCAAGAGATGAGAAAAAAGAAAACTAGGTAATGATCACAGTCAACAGTGCAAAATACAAGGTGCATTATATGCAGTTCCTAAAGAGTCAGAGCTGACTGTAATTCCTTGATAACCTCTCCATCAAAGAGAGTTATACCCCTTGTGACAAGATAGCCAATGTTAGTCTAAGATGCTACCCCTTGCTCTTGGACATCATTGGCCCTGCTCGTGGTCCAGGAAGGTGGTAGAGGAGGGCAGCAGGCAAAGGATCTGGGTTTGCTTCTCACTCTGAGCCTCAACACCTGCATGTTCTTACCCTCTTCCCCCTTAGGTGGGGTACTTGCAGTTCTTAGATGCTGTGGCAGTCCTTACTGCAGGTCTCTGATATATATATATATATATTTTTTTTTCCCCAAGTCTCACAGCACACCTCTAAACTCTCACCCTCCTCTGTCTCCCTGAAGCAGGGGGTTTTATTAGGTTCCTAACAGGGCCTTAATTGACTGCAGGTGCTCCAATTAACCTGCAGCCACCTTCTCTAGTCTAAAACCACACCTTAATTAGCCTTGATCTTATATATTTCCCCTCTAACACTCTCCTACTGTTCCCTGGCCTTCCTGTATCAGTTCTTTACTTGCCAAGCTTTACTTAAAAACTCCAATACAGAGACAGGGATGAAATCCAGTCCTTCAGGGTGCATTAAACTGCCTTTACCACAGAATCATTCTTTCTTTTCCTGCAATTTCCTACTTCATTCATTACACAACTTTGAACTCCTGAAAAAAAATGAGGCAGGGATCCTACAGATAAGAGACTTCTTCACTACATAACTTTGAATAATTCTCTGAATGTTCTCGATCTAGTGAATTAAATGAGGCCAGTGGAGAAAAAAATGTATATGATCCTGCAGTTGAAGACTATCATAATGAGTACACACAAGGATGATGATGAACAACAAGGTTGCACAAAAAGAAAAAGATTACTTTTGGCACCTTAGAGACTAACAAATTTATTTGAGCATAAGCTTTCGTGAGCTACAGCTCACTTTATCGGATGCAACAGACAACCTTAACTCTGGCATTTTCTAATCTGTGGGTACTTTATTTTGTCTTAATTTTCATTTAACTTGGGGGAAGGGGGGTTGTATGTAATTTCTTAAATTTCCACACAAAAAAATAAACTGGGGGGGAAAAAACCCAGAAATTAAATCAGATGAAACCATTTTGATCCTTGCATTAGGGCTGATCAAAAATTGAAATTTACTTTTCATGGGAAATTTTGACACTTTGAAAAAGGTTTTGTTCCAATTTGGAACAGAAACTAGAAATTTTGAAGTTTCTTATGAAGAGTAAATTCAGGGGGGGAATTGTTCTAGAAAAAAATTAAAATGTTTCTTTCATTTTTACAAAAAGAAAGGGAGCAGCTGGCTGCTGCTGACTCTGGGAGACTCCACAGATTGCCCCCCTCATCCCTTTCAACTCCAGGGGACTCCCTGGGCTGCTCCTGGGAGTTGAGAAGTGCAGAGGCAGCCGAGAGAGTCCCCCTTTGCAGAGCAGGGAGCCTTGAAACCCTGAGAGACCTTTCTTGAGCCAGGGTTCTGAGGGCGTCCAGATTCTCTGCTGTGGAGCCAGGAACCTAGACATTGAGAACCCCTGATACAGCCAGGGCTCCCAGGTTTCCAGGCTCCTGACTCTGAAAGCCCTGGGTCTCTGGCCCTAAGGCAGTCCATATGGTGAAGCTGTCCTGGAGCTGCAGACCTGGGAAGCCCTTGTGTCTCTAGCAGCCACGAAGGGAGCTGGCAGGAACCCAGGAAGTTCATGGAAACCACCTTTTCCTTGAAACATTTAGGTTACAACAAATGAGCATTTTCCAACAAAGCAATGTTTCATCAGAAAATTCCCTACCAGCTCTACCTTGCAGGTGTCATCAGCAGGGTTAGACTCTTAGAGCTACAGCTACAGACCTCTGCCATATAAGCTAACATAGTAACTGGTAGCAGCAGCAGGCTGTTTTCTTTATGTGGACCAAACCCTTGAAAGAGATGGACTACACACTTTGCCATTGGGTTTCACAGCTATATGGTAGACAGCAGAAAAATATTGGAACTCAGGAATCCTGGGTTCTAGTCCAGGTTCAGTCCTGCCACCTAGCCCAGTACCCATTCTTTGTCTGCTAGACTGAAGAGCTCCTTATCAATTTCTTCCCCTGTGTAGTATTTATCAACTGTGTTCAATTTACCCCACTCTACAACCTTATCTTTGTTAAGCTAAACAGATTGAGCTCCTTGAATCTATCACATAAGGCATGTTTTCCAATCCCTTACTCATTCCCATAGCTCTTATCTGAATCCTCTCCAATTTATCAACATCCTTCTTGAAATGTGGACTCCAGAACTGGACACAGAATTCCAGTAGTGGTTGCACCAGTGCCAAAAACAGAGATAATATAACCTCCTTACTCCTACTTAAGATTCCCTGTTTATACATTCAAGCCTTTTGGCCACAGCTTCTCACTGGGAGCTCATGTTCAACTGATTATCCAGCATGACCCCAAGTTTTGTTCAGAGTCAGTTCTTCCCAGAATAGAGTCCCTTTGCTATTAATACTGACTCTTCTGTTAACCCATTTAACTGTGCATAGTAAAGCATTGACATTATATTGACATGCCTGAACCCATACGTCAAACAGAGTTGCAAAAATGAGCCACTTGTGAATTGTGGGCCATTATCTGATTCTGATATGAATTCATCTCATGAGCAAACTGTGATTTACAGTGCGCTGTTGATACTCCATGTGTTATGCTGGTGCTCAGAAATGTAACTTGTAATCCACTGATAAAAGAGGTAATCTTTCCTGTTTAATTCAAAGAGATCTGCACCAACCTTGGATCAAGTGCAATCAAAAATCTTGAATCATGAATCTTGCCCACATGCTCAGGGTTCAGCTGATCACCATATTTGGGGTCGGGAAGGAATTTTCCTCCAGGGCAGATTGGAAGAGGCCCTGGGGGGTTTTCGCCTTCCTCTGTAGCATGGGGCCCGGGTCACTTGCTGGAGGATTCTCTGCACCTTGAAGTCTTTAAACCATGATTTGAAGACTTCCATAGGTCAGACATAGGTGAGAGGTTTATTGCAGAAGTGGGTGGGTGAGATTCTGTGGCCTGCATTGTGCAGGAGGTCAGAATAGATTATCATAATGGTCCCTTCTGACCTTAATATCTATGAGTCTATAAAAATCTCATGTGATTTCAATTGTTCTTTTGCATTCTCTTTCTTACATTTATTGTAAAAGAATCCTATCAAATGCATAAGATTAATCTGTATGATGTTTATCTGTATATATTTTTATCTTAGAGCGTGTCTTAGCTTCTTTTATTGGCCATCCATCTAAAATTACACAAACTCCTCTACATGCAGCATTTTGCTTTCTTGAACATTAGTCCATGATAAAAAGCTTTCTTTTGCCTCTCCACTAATAAAAGTTCACAGTGAAATTAATGCGTTCATCTAATTTTTTCCTTACTTGATTCCTTTGGTCATTTCCCCCCTATTTTTCATCCTTTTTATGTTCTTCATAAAATAAAATTAAGTTACCAAGCCTTTGTTGATGTAACATTAAAGGTCTGAATGGGAAGACCTGGAATATCAAGAAACACATACACAAAAGTCAAGATTCTCCAATTAATGTTATCTCAGACATATGGCACATAGTCAGCATCTTATATTCCTGTCTTCTTTATTAATACATAGTTTCATAATGTAAATTAGTGCTTATGATGTTGGATGTATATAATATGTATAAAATATGCAAACAATGTAATGTCATCAAATCAGATTTACTTTGAGGCTTAACTTTTACCTTTCCTATCTTTTGAATGATTCATTTGATAACTTTCAGGTTGTGTGAAGCAAAATTAATATTATGCTAATCCGAGCTTTTTTGTGTAACATTTAATTTTATTCTTGTTCCACTATTTTATATTTTTCCTGGCATAAAAGGAGAATTCTCCAAAAAAACATAGTCATCTTTAAATCCAAGCCAAAATGCTAGAAGAAAAGAAGGGTTTGCATAGCTGTATTTTTATTTTGTCAAATTAATCTCTCCTGATAGCTCTTCTCCATCTCTACAGTCCATGAGGATATTGAAAAATGCTTCTTAACTAAGATGATACATGAAATTTCCATATGTAGAATGACATGAAAGCTTAAAGGATTCAATAAAAGAGAGATTAAATATGGGAAAGTATAACTGCAAATTAAGAACCCCTTAAAAAGGTGCCCTTTCTATTTTATCTCATGTTTGTGTAGTGGTGACATACAAGAAAAGTAGTGAAAATAATCACACAGCCGGAAGACCAGTGGGTATTTTGGTAAGTTTCTGCTACAGCTAAGGAAGCCACAAAGCCACAGAAATATCCAGTCAACTCAACCAGTTACTACCAGTTCATTAGGAAACTGACCTAGATTGCCTTCCGAGTACCATTGTTCTTTAAAACAGCTCTTTCATAGTCCATGTAATGTTTGGATATAACATAAAACAAACTGTAAAAGTGCTTATTCAGTGTATGTGTTGAGAAAATTGACAAAGGTCATGTTTTGGATGATCTAAAAATAAAGCATTAAATGATTCATCTTGTTTTATTTGACTTTTAGTTGCCAGTGGAATTTGACTGTAATTCATCTCTTCAGTCTTTCCATATGGAAAAAAATGGCTTTTAGTTACTGCAGACCAACTCACTACATCCAGTAATATCCTTATCCTCTATTTATTAACAATTAGTAAGCAAAATACACATGCTAAGCATACAATGCTATGCTCACCAATCCTGATCACACCGGCGGACTTTCCCTGTTGGTCAGGCAAGGTTGGTCTTGTCTGGGTTCTGGTTGCTGCATGTCACAGTTGTGCATAGGATTGTTAGCAGCTCTGATTTTAGGCTGTGTCTTGGGGGCAGGGGAGTGAGTTCTACTTCCTTCTTTTTATTCTTCTTTTCCCTTCCTTTTCCTTCCCAGCTGGTCTCCTTTTTGGACCTCAGTTTATACAGTGAAACTTGAGTCCTGCTTAGCTATATCTTAACCAATCATTTTACTAAAATATTACAAAATAATTCTTTGACCAATCCTAGCATATTGTGAAATCATTCTATACCCAATCATACCCCACCACCTCAGTTGATTTAAATCTTGTAAAATTAATTATGCAGCAGATAGAAACAATCAAAGAACAGACAGCTTAAGAGATTCCTTGCTTATCTGGTGATAGTGGGTACTATTAGGAGGGGCACCTTCTTAACAGCCCAATATTACATTGTGATGTGACTTTCTGCTTCTTGGCTCATGGCTGTTGCTCTCTTAATATGGCTGCATAAAAAGGCCTCAGACCTTACATCCGGAGCAACATAGTTATACTGATATAGGTCTGTAGTGTAGACCTAGCCTAAGAGAAAGAAAACAAAGTGTAGGAATAAATGGTCAAATTTCATCAGGGCAAAAGATTAATAACAGTGGGGTGCCACAAAGCTTTCTACTAGGACCACTATTGTTCATTAAAATATCTATTGAAGAGCTAGAAAAGTGGTTGAGGAAAAATTTCAGAAAACACAAAATTATTAAGGTTAGTCCAGTCCAGGGAAGACTGTGAAGAACTTCAGAGAGACTTAAGTTAGGTGACTGGGTAACATGATGGCAAATGAAACTCGATGTTGATAACACATATTGAAAAGGAAAAGATTAAACTGAATGACGACTGAATACAGATTGCAAGTTTTAAATTCATAGTATCAACTGAGGGGAAAAACCTGGGCATTACTGTGGGCAGCTCAATAAAGACCTCTGTCAATGTACAACTATGGTACAAAAAAAATAAATGTTAGGAGGTATAAGGAACGGGCTGGATAATAATACAGACTATATTAGAATACCATTATATAAATCTGTAGTTTACCCTAATCTGGAATACTGTGTGCAGTACTGATTACCCCATCTCATAAAGGATATTGCAGAATTTAAGGAGGCTCAGTTAAGGATATTGCAGAATTTAAGGAGGCTCAGTTAAGCATGAAGACAATAATTAGGGGGCATGGAACAGCTCTCCAGTGAAGAAAGAGAAAATACTGGGATTATTTATTATTTATTTATTTATTTAGAAATAGGATGGATAAAATGAGACATGATAAAAGTAGGCAAAACAGAAGGTAGAGAAGGGGTTTATGTTCCCCCTGTCTCATAATACAAGAAAAAGGGAGCTCTACAATGAAATTAAAAGGCAGCAAATTCAAAACTAATAAAAGGAAACATTTTTTTCTACATAATGCATAATTAGACTGTGGAACTCATTGCCACATGATGTTGCTCCAGCAAGGAATTTAACAAGATTCAAAGAGGGATTGGACATTTATACAGTAACAATTCTAGAGTTATAATAGTTAATTCTAAAAAAAAATCTATGGGCTTTGAGACCTCATGTTTCAGGGATAAGTCAATCTCTAACTACTAGGGGTTGGGATGAAATTTTCATGGGATGGGAGCAGATTATCTCACAACCGTCCACTTTGGAGTTTCCTTGACCTTTCTCATAGAGTCACAGATTCCAAGGCCAGAAGGGACCACTATGATCATGTAGTCTGACTTTCCGCATAACACAGGCCATAGAATTTTTCCAAAATGATTCCTAGAGCATATCGGTGATTGGTTCAGTCACAGGGACTCCCCTCGAGACTGTCACTCGACGAGCTGGGATACCACTGAGAACAACCCTCCTGCCAGAAAAGGCACTCCTCCACTACTGTCTTGCTGAGTTAGACACTCCAGTCAGCTCCAGCACGGATCCAGAGGTTGAGCCACACCTCTCTGCAATTCACTGAAACTGAGATTCACTCAGCCCAGGGGCTTCTCAGTTAACAGGGACTTTCCCAGCACCCAGTGTTCGTCCTTTCTGGGAACTTGAACCCCAATTAAATCTGTTTTACTCTGTATAAAGCTTATACAGGGTAAATTCATAAATTGTCCACCTTCTAACACACTGATAGAGAAATATGCACAGCTATTTGCTCCCCCAAGTATTAATCACTTACTCTGGGTTTATGGATGAATGAATGGACACAAATCAGACGTCAAGAATTATAACATTCAAAAACCAGTTGGAGAACACTTCAATCTCTCTGGTCACTCGATTACAGACCTAAGAGTGGCTATCCTTCAACAAAAAAGCTTCAAAAACAGACTCCAACGAGAGACTGCTGAATTGGAATTAATTTGCAAACTGGATACAATTAACTTAGGCTTGAATAGAGACTGGGAATGGATGAGTCATTACACAAAGTAAAACTATTTCCCCATGTTATTTCTCCCCCCCACCCCACCCCCCCCCCCCACTGTTCCTCAGATATTCTTGTTAACTGCTGGAGATAGCCTACCTTGCTTGTCACCATGAAAGGTTTTCCTCCTTTCCCCCCCCCCCCCCGCTGCTGGTGATGGCTTATCTTAAGTGATCACTCTTCTTACAGTGTGTATGATAAACCCATTGTTTCATGTTCTCTGTGTGTGTATATCAATCTCCCCTCTGTTTTTTCCACCAAATGCATCCGATGAAGTGAGCTGTAGCTCACGAAAGCTTATGCTGTAATAAATTTGTTAGTCTCTAAGGTGCCACAAGTACTCCTTTTCTTTTTCCTGTTAGCCTGTTTCCTCTAGCTTCAGGAAACTGACAAAAATCATTCCATGTAGTCTTCTGTCACTCAGCAATAAAGCTTGTATAATAGCATAATTAAGGAATTGTTCTTAGAAAACTAACATTTAAGTCATGTTATCAGAACTGTGCACATTAAATACTCACATTTTTGTAGTTCTTTCTCAGATTCCTTTCAAAAGCATTCAAATACAGTTTTTGTTGACAAAACAATGTCTTTCAAAGAAGAAAAGAAAACATTGGGATACTGAATGAAGAATAATCCTTCCAAACTAAATATGAATTATAATCAAGTTTTATGTGATGAGGAATTTAAAAAAGAAAAGATAATTGCTTTTCAATTCCATAAACGATTGTTAAAAATGAGAAAGCACAAAAGGGTTATATTTTCCTGTGATTAGAAACTCTCTAGAGTGCATTTTACCACAAATTGATAGTTTCTACCTTTTAAATCATAATTTTGGTTTTCTGCTAAATACTGTTACACTAGTGACATCAGTGATTGAATCTTTAACCATTAAATCTTTAAATATTGTACACAATGGAAAATTAAAAGTAAATCTGAAAAATGAGTTAGGAAAAACGTTAATACTATTAAAGCTCCTACGCCTACTTAAAGCATAATTGTTAAAACTTTGACCTTTAGAAAACTGAAATTCGGTTTCTTTCCAAGGATTTTACTCTCAAATTACAAAGGGCTTATGCAGCATTTGCATGGACTAAAAATAAGCCATTTTAATATTATACAGCTAAAGATGTTATTTTAAAAGAAATGTTGATGCGTGACTTACTAAGCACTCAGAGTCTGTAAGAATAATTTTAGCAGTTTTTATTAGAAGAATTCCTGGAACTATATGTGGAGGGAGGTTATTAAAAAGAAGCATTGAACAGACATTTATTTTGCTAAAATGTGGTGCTTGTGAGATGGACCCAGGATCACTTAGTGCAATGCTTCCCAGACTTGGGACTTGGAGACCCACCATATTTGTTTGTGGCAGATTTGGGCCTAGCCTTTCCCCTGCCCATATCATCTGGAATTGTTGTGTGTCATCTTTCTGTCGATTCTTTCTCACCCTTTTTTGTCTGTTCTATTTCGTATTGTTTTCTGAGTTTCCGGTTTCCTTTCCATTTTTATTCTGTTATTTCTCCCAGTTTTCTCTCCATCCTTTTTTTCCCTTCTCTGTCTGTGAAGGACTCAGGTCTTGGTCTCTCTCTCAGTCTCAGGTCTCAGTCTCTCTCTCAAAAATTTAGTCTCCCTTTCTCTCCCCTCCTACTTCTCATGCCCCTCAATCTCTGCCAGTCTGTCCTCCTAACATTGTTCCCCCTCTTTTGGTCCTATGGGAGCCAATCAGAGACAAGGGCAGAAGTGCAACCTTTGTATCTCAGACACTTTTTCTTTTCACTGCCATTGCCTTAGCCTGAGCAATGCTGGTGGTTTGATGTAGCTGGAACAGCCTCCCTACCCAAAAAGTGATCTTGTATCCTGTTAGGGGAATTCGCCATTTGTTTGGGAACCATGACTGGATAGAGCTGGGTGATGTGCAAGCTTCTTCCCATAGATCTAGCAGTGCCTCATAAGTCCAACAAGCAATATTCCTGCTTAGTTGAGTCTTGGGTCCTTTCAAAGAAAACATGCCAATTGTTTCTAGTTAGCAACACCTGTTTTCTTCTACTCTTATATCAAAGTACTTAATTGGATTCAAGTTCACTGGTCAAATACCAACTGTATTAAAGTTCTATTTTTCTCTCTGGTGTTGTATCACATGGTGCTTATCTAACTATTCCCAATGCAGTTTAATGCTGCTGTCATGGGGCTGCCATGGAATAAATCAAGAAAGCATTTCTCATTTCCCATGCTTATTTGCTGAGCTTGCTTTGAACCTGCTTGAGTGTGAATAGTAGAAAAATATATCCATAAAGTTATCATATGGTCCTATAGTTAACCTTAAACATAACCCAATGCCTATCCTGTTACTATTGATGTTGGTAAAAATAGAGGAAGAAGAATGAAGCCACATGATATAGTGCCAGATAAGTGATGAAATCACATACCTATGTTAATGTGCTTTGTATTTGCAAATTGGTATTCAAAGCTAAGTCAGATCTGATAGGATTGGACAAGCATACTTTTGTTCCCTAGTTGCTGGGTTTGAATATCTAAGCTGTTAGCAAGTAACGCCTGCCATGTAAATTCTTTTGGTTTAAAAGAAAGAAAAAGCATCTAGCAACATTGAATTCTTTTCATGTCTTTTTTAACCTAAAAGAATGGCTCCAGAATCCTTAGCACCTGTAGAAATTTCCTAGGACCAAGTGCTTTAGTCAATGGAAAATGTACGATGAACAAGTGCTTTTATGGCTATTATGCATCTGTATAAACTTCCCACCATCCCCTTTCTCAAAAACTAAAAGAAGACCCTCTCCCACTCTGTGAATTTATCATCCAATTTGCTGTTTTGGAACTGAGATGTTAAGCTGATCCAGAAATTTGGAGCGATTTTATTACAGTCACATGTGGTGGAATTCACCTGTGGGAGGATTTTCAGAAGTGCCTATGTGATTTAGGCACACTGACTTTGAAAATCTCACCTGGGCTGAAAGTCAATGGGACTTGTGTCCAGAAATTAGGTGCTTTTGAATGTCCCACCCTCCCTCTGCCCACACAAAACTCATCCAAGTTTCAGATTTAATCTTATTTGGAGATCTTAATTGGAAGGTAAGTGTGAATAGGCCTTTTGTAGCATTGCTGCACTTGGTTGAATTTAACCCATGCTAAGTTAGTGGCAAATATAGAATTAAAAATAGGCAGGTGGGGCTTGTCAGCCATGGCAGGCACTACACCTCGGAAAAGGAAACCTCTGACTTCAAACCCCCATCAGGCTCACCAGCAGGATTGTAAGCAGTTGTGCTAATCACACTTGTGCTAAACTATGGGTCTGCACTGCCAGCCCTGGCTAACGTTACAAGGTGAAGCAACATGTATAGCTATTTCAGCAGATGTATAGCTATCTACTGTGAGACCGTAATATAGGTGCAGCAACATGTATAGTTATTTCTTACTTCACAGGGATGGAAGACCACAGTCATGCTCCCAAATGTAGGTGAGGTGCTTCAATTATAAATTGAAAACAAGCAGCAGATTAGAAAAAAAAGAATAAAATAAACTGAAAACTAAAACATTCCCTGATGTATAATCACGAAAAGCAAAATCCTTGCTAAGGCTGGTCAAAAATTTTCCATCAGAACCTTTATGGAAAAATCAGATTTTCCACTAAGCACAATTTTACTCAGAAAAAGTCAGCAATCTTTGGAAAATTTTGAGATTTTGTTGAAAAAACAAAGATGTGAAAACCAAAACGTTTTCAGGTTTCAGAGTAGCAGTCGTGTTAGTCTGTATTCGCAAAAAGAAAAGGAGTACTTGTGGCACCTTAGAAACTAACAAATTTATTTGAGCATAAGCTTTTGTGAGCTACAGTTCACTTCATTCAAATGCATACGATGAAGTGAGCTGTAGCTCACGAAAGCTTACGCTCAAATAAAACTGTTTTCAGGTTTTGGCTGAAAACTTCAATTTCTGTTTGCTCAGCAAAAAGTCCAAATTTTCCTTAGGGGACTAAAAAAAAGACATTTAGTCCTTACCTTTATCATCAATCCACAGCCTATCATACAGCTCTGAGTGAGCAAAAATGTTTGTTAGCAACTAGTTATGCATGAAAATGTGTACTAGAGGTACCTGCCTAACATGGAGAAAATATAATAGGTATTTTCTTTCCTATTTTTGGTAATTTTATCTTATTTTGTAGCAATATGCACAAATGAATGAGTGGCTTATCTGTATTACTTGAAAACATTTAACTAGTTTTACATTTTTAATTTTTCTCTTCTATGTGAAATTCAGGCTTACACAAGAAATTATGGGCTAGATTTACTAGTATACTCTGGTGTGTGTGTGTATATATATATGTGTGTGTGTGTGCGTGTACATATATATATATACATTCCAAACTAGTATAAATCATATATAAAACTGACACATAGTTTGGAATATATATATTCACACATATTTGGTATTAGTCCATGAGAATAAGTGTAGCCTCATGGATCTGAATTTTGGTAGCACTGCATAAATAGCTGGGGTTGTAAAATCTGAATTAGTTATTTTAGATTCCTGCTCAAGATGGTCATCCTGTACTTAGATAACAAAGCATACAAAAAAGAAGATTGCTGCTTAGTGGTTACATTTGTAGTGTTGTTGCAACCATGCTATCCCAGGATGAGAGAGAGAAAAGGTGGGAGAGGTAATAGCTTTTATTGGACCAACTTCTGTTGATGAAAGAGACAAGCTTTTGGGCTCCACAGAGCTAAAGGAGAGTTCTATGAATCATGAAAGCTTGTCTCTCTCACCAACAGAAGTCCAATAAGAGCTATTACCTCACCAACCTTGTCTTTAAATTTACATTGTCTTTTGGATATTTATCATAAGGCTTAAAGTAAACTATAAGGCACCATCTTAAATATAGAAGATTAAATGCAGCATTGTTAACCCAAGACAACTTATCTCAATCTCCCCATCAGCCTCTTCCCCACAGCCTCCACCAATCAGGGATGCACGACAAAAATTTAAGACAAATAATTTTAAATGGCAAGTTTACAAGTTGAGTATTGTGTGTTCCCTAATTCCCAGTGGCTGCAACCATAATGCAATGCACTAAATCTTCTGCTAAGTACTGAAAATGAACTTAGAAAAAATCTGGAAAGTGACTGGTTAGATGTTTGTGATGTTCCAGCACCTGGACAAAAGGGAAAGACTGTGCAGAGAAAGAAATTTGTGATTTCCAATGACCCCTGTTCAGAAACATACTTAAGCACCTGCCTAATTTTAAGTTTGTGACCAATAAGATTAATGAGGAACCACTGGGACTACTCATGTGTTTAAAAGGGTAGACGCATGCTTAAGTCCCTTCCTGAATAGGGGTCAATACTTTTAATAATGTGAAAATGACTCTTATTCTGCTCTTCTTAGAATACTATCAATTTGAAAATAAAATACCTAACACCTAAGTTATCTTGGAAAAATGGAGATAGGTTAGAGACATAAATGGTGATATACAGCAGGTGGTGTAAATATGAGATTGGCCAAGATCTATACCATGTATGAGATAAGGTAAAGGACTTAGGTTATTGCATAACTAGCATAACATTAGTTTAGTCAAGCTTGCTTTTACGCACACCATTTGAAAATATTTTATCACCATATAAAATACATGTAATTTCCATATGCAAATAGTCCTATTTAATTACATTGGAAAGACTCAATTTTCCCTTCTGTAATTGGCTTTGGCCACCAGGCATCATGCTAATAATGAATTGCAGTTTCATTTTACAACACATCTGCTAGTGGTGGATGACAGTCATTTGGCATTAGTGATATCCCAAACCCTGACACAAAAGTATTTATTTTTTTCTGATTTTATTCATTTCCTGACAGTTAAAAAAAACACCCTTCCAAAAACTGCATCAATTCATATTGACCCCCATAATATAGCGGTGTTGCTTTAAGAAGATGAAAGTATTTTGAAGTGAACTACTGTACAGGATTTGTAAAAAAGGATTCAAGAGTTACTTAGTAATACTCTGCATACTGATCATGGGAATGCTAATACTATTTAGGCAGGGATAATTTTAGTGACGTTTGTAACATATTTGTAGACTTCCTTAGACAGAACACTTCCAACAATAAAACAAATTTGAGACTAGATAGAGCAGTTTTTGCATGCTTTTATATACAATCATAGAATACATGTGAGGAAAACCTTTATACTGATACTACAAACAGTCTTCAGAGTAGCAGCCGTGTTAGTCTGTATTCGCAAAAAGAAAAGGAGTACTTGTGGCACCTTAGAGACTAACAAATTTATTAGAGCATAAGCTTTCGTGAGCTACAGCTCACTTCATCGGATGCATTTGGTGGAAAAAACAGAGGAGAGATTTATATACACACACACAGAGAACATGAAACAATGGGTTTATCATACACACTGTAAGGAGAGTGATCACTTAAGATAAGTCATCACCAACAGCGGGGGGGGGGGGGGGGGGGGAGGAGGAAAACCTTTCATGGTGACAAGCAGGTAGGCAAATTACAGCAGTTAACAAGAATATCAGAGGAACAGTGGGGGGTGGGGTGGGAGGGAGAAATACCATGGGGAAATAGTTTTACTTTGTGTAATGACTCATCCATTCCCAGTCTCTATTCAAGCCTAAGTTAATTGTATCCAGTTTGCAAATTAATTCCAATTCAGCAGTCTCTCGTTGGAGTCTGTTTTTGAAGCTTTTTTGTTGAAGGATAGCCACTCTTAGGTCTGTGATCGAGTGACCAGAGAGATTGAAGTGTTCTCCAACTGGTTTTTGAATGTTATAATTCTTGACGTCTGATTTGTGTCCATTCATTCTTTTACGTAGAGACTGTCCAGTTTGGCCAATGTACATGGCAGAGGGGCATTGCTGGCACATGATGGCATATATCACATTGGTAGATGCGCAGGTGAACGAGCCTCTGATAGTGTGGCTGATGTGATTAGGCCCTATGATGGTATCCCCTGAATAGATGTGTGGACAGAGTTGGCAACGGGCTTTGTTGCAAGGATAGGTTCCTGGGTTAGTGGTTCTGTTGTGTGGTGTGTGGTTGCTGGTGAGTATTTGCTTCAGATTGGGGGGCTGTCTGTAAGCAAGGACTGGTCTGTCTCCCAAGATCTGAGAGAGCGATGGCTCGTCCTTCAGGATAGGTTGTAGATCCTTGATGATGCGTTGGAGAGGTTTTAGTTGGGGGCTGAAGGTGATGGCTAGTGGCGTTCTGTTGTTTTCTTTGTTGGGCCTGTCCTGTAGTAGGTGACTTCTGGGTACTCTTCTGGCTCTGTCAATCTGTTTCTTCACTTCAGCAGGTGGGTATTGTAGTTGTAGGAATGCATGATAGAGATCTTGTAGGTGTTTGTCTCTGTCTGAGGGGTTGGAGCAAATGCGGTTATATCGTAGCGCTTGGCTGTAGACAATGGATCGAGTGGTATGATCTGGATGAAAGCTAGAGGCATGTAGGTAGGAATAGCGGTCAGTAGGTTTCCGATATAGGGTGGTGTTTATGTGACCATCGCTTATTAGCACTGTAGTGTCCAGGAAGTGGATCTCTTGTGTGGACTGGTCCAGGCTGAGGTTGATGGTGGGATGGAAATTGTTGAAATCATGGTGGAATTCCTCAAGAGCTTCTTTTCCATGGGTCCAGATGATGAAGATGTCATCAATGTAGCGCAAGTAGAGTAGGGGCATTAGGGGACGAGAGCTGAGGAAGCGTTGTTCTAAGTCAGCCATAAAAATGTTGGCATACTGTGGGGCCATGCGGGTACCCATCGCAGTGCCGCTGATTTGAAGGTATACATTGTCACCAAATGTGAAATAGTTATGGGTCAGGACAAAGTCACAAAGTTCTGCCACCAGGTTAGCCGTGACAGTATCGGGGATACTGTTCCTGACGGCTTGTAGTCCATCTTTGTGTGGAATGTTGGTGTAGAGGGCTTCTACATCCATAGTGGCTAGGATGGTGTTTTTAGGAAGATCACCAATGGACTGTAGTTTCCTCAGGAAATCGGTGGTGTCTCGAAGATAGCTGGGAGTGCTGGTAACGAAGGGCCTGAGGAGGGAGTCTACATAGCCAGACAATCCTGCTGTCAGGGTGCCAATGCCTGAGATGATGGGGCGTCCAGGATTTCCAGGTTTATGGATCTTGGGTAGCAGATAGAATACCCCAGGTCGGGGCTCCAGGGGTGTGTCTGTGCGGATTTGTTCTTGTGCTTTTTCAGGGAGTTTCTTGAGCAAATGCTGTAGTTTCTTTTGGTAACTCTCAGTGGGATCAGAGGGTAATGTCTTGTATAAAGTGGTGTTGGAGAGCTGCCTAGTAGCCTCTTGTTCATACTCCGACCTATTCATGATGACGACAGCACCTCCTTTGTCAGCCTTTTTGATTATGATGTCAGAGTTGTTTCTGAGGCTGTGGATGGCACTGTGTTCTGCATGGCTGAGGCAACGAGAGACTGCTGAATTGGAATTAATTTGCAAACTGGATACAATTAACTTAGGCTTGAATAGAGACTGGGAATGGATGAGTCATTACACAAAGTAAAACTAGCACTCCCAGCTATCTTCGAGACACCACCGATTTCCTGAGGAAACTACAGTCCATTGGTGATCTTCCTAAAAACACCATCCTAGCCACTATGGATGTAGAAGCCCTCTACACCAACATTCCACACAAAGATGGACTACAAGCCGTCAGGAACAGTATCCCCGATACTGTCACGGCTAACCTGGTGGCAGAACTTTGTGACTTTGTCCTGACCCATAACTATTTCACATTTGGTGACAATGTATACCTTCAAATCAGCGGCACTGCGATGGGTACCCGCATGGCCCCACAGTATGCCAACATTTTTATGGCTGACTTAGAACAACGCTTCCTCAGCTCTCGTCCCCTAATGCCCCTACTCTACTTGCGCTACATTGATGACATCTTCATCATCTGGACCCATGGAAAAGAAGCTCTTGAGGAATTCCACCATGATTTCAACAATTTCCATCCCACCATCAACCTCAGCCTGGACCAGTCCACACAAGAGATCCACTTCCTGGACACTACGGTGCTAATAAGCGATGGTCACATAAACACCACCCTATATCGGAAACCTACTGACCACTATTCCTACCTACATGCCTCTAGCTTTCATCCAGATCATACCACTCGATCCATTGTCTACAGCCAAGCGCTACGATATAACCGCATTTGCTCCAACCCCTCAGACAGAGACAAACACCTACAAGATCTCTATCATGCATTCCTACAACTACAATACCCACCTGCTGAAGTGAAGAAACAGATTGACAGAGCCAGAAGAGTACCCAGAAGTCACCTACTACAGGACAGGCCCAACAAAGAAAACAACAGAACGCCACTAGCCATCACCTTCAGCCCCCAACTAAAACCTCTCCAACGCATCATCAAGGATCTACAACCTATCCTGAAGGACGAGCCATCGCTCTCTCAGATCTTGGGAGACAGACCAGTCCTTGCTTACAGACAGCCCCCCAATCTGAAGCAAATACTCACCAGCAACCACACACCACACAACAGAACCACTAACCCAGGAACCTATCCTTGCAACAAAGCCCGTTGCCAACTCTGTCCACATATCTATTCAGGGGATACCATCATAGGGCCTAATCACATCACCCACACTATCAGAGGCTCGTTCACCTGCGCATCTTCCAATGTGATATATGCCATCATGTGCCAGCAATGCCCCTCTGCCAGGTACATTGGCCAAACTGGACAGTCTCTACGTAAAAGAATGAATGGACACAAATCAGACGTCAAGAATTATAACATTCAAAAACCAGTTGGAGAACACTTCAATCTCTCCGGTCACTCGATACAGACCTGAGGGTGGCTATCCTTCAACAAAAAAGCTTCAAAAACAGACTCCAACGAGAGACTGCTGAATTGGAATTAATTTGCAAACTGGATACAATTAATTTAGGCTTGAATAGAGACTGGGAATGGATGAGTCATTACACAAAGTAAAACTATTTCCCCATGGTATTTCTCCCTCCCACCCCACCCCCCACTGTTCCTCTGATATTCTTGTTAACTGCTGGAATTAGCCTACCTGCTTGTCACCATGAAAGGTTTTCCTCCTTTCCCCCCCCCTGCTGTTGGTGATGGCTTATCTTAAGTGATCACTCTCCTTACAGTGTGTATGATAAACCCATTGTTTCATGTTCTCTGTGTGTGTGTATATAAATCTCTCCTCTGTTTTTTCCACCAAATGCATCCGATGAAGTGAGCTGTAGCTCACGAAAGCTTATGCTCTAATAAATTTGTTAGTCTCTAAGGTGCCACAAGTACTCCTTTTCTTTTTACAAACAGTCTGTTAGCTTCCTGAAGTGCCAACTTTCTCCCAGCACTACTGTGCTGTTTTGGGGATCACCCAGACCAGTAAGGGGTTCTGTCACCACCTGCCTCATAGTTTTGGCTGCCTTAATGCTATGCTGCTATAGCTTAGAGCTCTGACTCCAGTAGCCAGCCTACAAGCATAAAGGTCTCAACCCTGGCTTCCACCATCATACTTACTCCTTGCAGGGTGACTTCAACAACCACTCTGATCCTAAGTCCCCCCAAATCCATCTACCCAAGTTCTTAACTACCTTCCACTTTATTGCCCCCAATTATCAGTTCACTTTGGCATACTTATGCCACACAGGTGGAACACCAGAGACCTGCTTCTCTTGGAAATAAACAAAAGTTTATTTAATAGAAAAATCACCAGAGGTGAAACAGAAGGGAAAGCAAACACATACAAGTTACACAGAAAATATGAAGACAATCTCAGGCTTTATGCTTCTATCTTAGCTAAATTCCATTTTCTAATGCAAGTTACCTGTTGCCTCTGAACATTTTCCTAGCCTGCCATCTATCCTAGAGGGGATCCAGTCTTTCATGGACAGCATCCCGCTTAGATGCTGGCCTGAGTTTCTGGACAGCCTTCCCTTTAAACCTTTTCCCTTTTGTCGTGGGGATGTTCCTCTCACCACTGGGCTGGCACCTCCTCCAGGTCAGTTTGGTGATTAGCTACAGGCCAACACCCCCCATCTGCAGTTTGCACACCATCAGTCTGACTCTCCATCCTTAGTTTTCCAAGACAGGGTTTTTGTTTTTTCTTCCTGTTTCAACATCTTTCCATTAACTTTAATGGTCAACCATTGTCTTTCCCTGGGTTGTACAATGCTAGGTGACTGCAGTTAGTTTTGTGTAAAAAACTAGCCTGGGAGGTGACCCTTCCTGCCTGATTACTTCACCCCCTGTTATGAGATGCTGCTGCAGTTGCATCCTAGTTATACACATATACATGCATATGTTCATAACCATAACTTGTATACAGGTCTTCTAATGACCATCAAGTTCAGAACATTACACACTCTCATAAAAGATCTTACTTGACTTATATTTATGCACAATAACATTCTATATAATCAGTTGATTCAACTGTGTATTCTTTGAGTTTCAAACTCCCTGTTCTCCCCTTGGGGTGTCTGGACCCTAATTGTCACAGCTACTTGTTCTTAAAAGTACCGTATATATTTTATACTCTCTCAAAAAGAATGCAAGAGTGGCACAAAAGAAGAGGAGCTGGGCCAGATAATGTGTCCATGAATATTTATGGAAGGACCTAGAATGGTCAAGGTTTTTTATTAAACAGGACAAAAGGAAAAACTCTGATGTATTCCATCCAGAGAGGCAATAAAGGAGGAGACATCTCAATTCCTCATGGGACTTAAATTACAAATTTTTGAGTGATCCAACTCATTCTCCACACCATGTAGCACTGGACCACTAATATGTGTGGGCTGCCATAACATGGGGGCTTCCTGTGGATGCAGGTTTGGCATCATTGCCTGACTGGCACTGGTAATACAACCATGCCAAGTGAAGAATAGTAAAGGAAGGCCATTCTCCCCTTCTGACCTGCAAATACTAGTAGGATGTTCCATGCAATGTGTGCACCTACAGTGGAACTTGTGTTAAGTGGTTGCTGAAAGAATCAGTACATTGATTGCCTAATGAAACTGGTCCCCTAATAAAAGTGGAGGAGAATTGAATTGGATAAGTTTAGGGGATTATGAGGCAGCCTTTTAATAAAGGAGGTTGCCTAATAAAGTGGAGTCTTGTGAATTTCAATGTACTTAATACTTAAATAATAAGAAAATTTAGATACCAAAAATCCTCAGACTGATTTGTACCTAACTAAATGTAGTCTCTCTCATGGAATACTTCAGTTTTTCTTTCTATAAATTATACCTACAAGATGGTGTTTTGGCTGTACACTTCTCAAAAAGAAGTTGAAAAGGTGGATGCTTACACACAAGAAAAAAATATACTTTAGCCACTTTATGAGGACTTGGCATATTTGGGGGACAGCAAAATAAAGGCTGCTGTACACCAAAATATGTACAAAATCAAAATCCTGTGTCTTCTTGGATCCATGCTGATTAAACAGCAATGCATGCAAAATTCCCAGTTCAAAACAAATCTAACTAAAGCATTATACACTGAATTCAGTATTGCAAGTCAATTGCACTCCCACATATAGTGAGCATTGTTGAAAAATTAGAAGAGCAATGTGAGAAACCAATATCTTATATTTCCTTGGTTAAAAAAGTTGCCACAGATTTGTTTTTTAACGTAGTAGTTTCAGTTCATTCTCAACTATTGTTACATTAGTTTAGTGAAAGTGTTATTCACAGATATTTCATTTTTCCTAAGTTAGAGTGTTGAAAATTATCAAAAGCAGACTAAAAACAAAATTTATCTTCAGACTTGTTTTATTCACATTGTAAAGTAAGTGCTACTTAGCTTGAGTAAGGATGTCAGAATGGGGGCCTTGTGTGACCTTGGGTACACTACTTAGTCACTCCATGCCTCAGTTTCCCATCTGTAAAATGTGGATAATAGTACTCCCCTACCTCACCTGAGTGTTGTGAGGGTAAATACCCAAGAGCTTGTGAGGCTTTCAGATACTAGATTAATTGGGCCATATAAATACCTAAGATAGAAAGCTAAATATTTTGCTTCACACTCTTTGGGTTTTTTAAAAAAAGCAAAAAATAAGTCTCTAATCCTCATGGGTGTCAAAATAATTTCACAGGGCTTGTCTGCACTGGGAAATGCCATTATGTTATATCACATTCACTAATCATGACATGACTCTAAACACAACAAACACACAAGCAGTCTGGGGCTGAGCAGGGAATTGAAGCCAGTCCCAGGGAAGCACTCTGACCACGGTGCCATTTTCACACAAAATGGAATACTGACAGAAGTGGTGTATGTCATTCTGCTAAGAATGACCAAATTTAAGACCTGCCCAAACCTCAGACTTCATTTCCAACGGGTCAGAGTTAAATCATAGTTTCTGTTTCTCCTCAATTGAAAATAAACGTCTTTGCTGGTTTCAGAGTAGCAGCCATGTTAGTCTGTATTCACAAAAAGAAAAAGAGTACTTGTGGCACCTTAGAGACTAACAAATTTATTTGAGCATAAGCTTTTGTGAGCTACAGCTCACTTCATCGGATGCATTTGGTGGAAAAGACAGTGGGGAGATTTATATACACACACAGAGAACATGAAACAATGGGTTTTATCATACACACTGTAAGGAGAGTGATCGCTTAAGATGAGCCATCACCAGCAGCAGGGGGGGGAAAGGAGGAAAACCTTTCATGGTGACAAGCAAGGTAGGCCATTTCCAGCAGTTAACAAGAACATCTGAGGAACAGTGGGAGGTGGGGTGGAGGGGAGAAATAACATGGGGAAATAGTTTTACTTTGTGTAATGACTCATCCATTCCCATTCTCTATTCAAGCCTAAATTAATTGTATCCAGTTTGCAAATTAATTCCAATTTAGCAGTCTCTAGTTGGAGTCTGTTTTTGAAGTTTTTTTGTTGAAGGATAGCCACCCTCAGGTCTGTAATCGAGTGACCGGAGAGATTGAAGTGTTCTCTGACTGGTTTTTGAATGTTATAATTCTTGACGTCTGATTTGTGTCCATTTATTCTTTTACATAGAGACTGTCAGTTTGACCAATGTACATGGCAGAGGGGCATTGCTGGCACATGATGGCATATATCACATTGGTAAATGCGCAGCTGAACGAGCGTCTGATAGTGTGGCTGATGTGATTAGGCTCTATGATGGTGTCCCCTGAATAGATATGTGGACAGAGTTGGCAACGGATTTTGTTGCAAGGATAGGTTCCTGGATTAGTGGTTCTGTTGTGTGGTGTGTGGTTGCTGGTGAGTATTTGCTTCAGGTTGGGGGGCTGTCTGTAAGCAAGGACTGGCCTGTCTCCCAAGATCTGTGAGAATGATGGGTCGTCAGGATAGGTTGTAGATGCTTGATGATGTGTTGGAGAGGTTTTAGTTGGGGGCTGAAGGTGATGGCTAGTGGCGTTCTGTTATTTTCTTTGTTGGGCCTGTCCTGTAGTAGGTGACTTCTGGGTACTCTTCTGGCTCTGTCAATCTGTTTCTTCACTTCAGCAGGTGGGTACTGTAGTTGTAAGAATGCATGATAGAGATCTTGTAGGTGTTTGTCTCTGTCTGAGGGGTTGGAGCAAATGCGCTTATATCGTAGAGCTTGGCTGTAGACAATGGATCGTGTGGTATGATCTGGATGAAAGCTAGAGGCATGTAGGTAGGAATAGTGGTCAGTAGGTTTCCGATATAGGGTGGTGTTTATGTGACCATTGCGTATTAGCACCGTAGTGTCCAGGAAGTGGATCTCTTGTGTGGACTGGTCCAGGCTAAGGTTGATGGTGGGATGGAAATTGTTGAAATCATGGTGGAATTCCTCAAGGGCTTCTTTCCCATGGGTCCAGATGATGAGGATGTAATCAATGTAGCGCAAGTAGAGTAGAGGTGTTAGGGGACAAGAGCTGAGGAAGCGTTGTTCTAAATCAGCCATGAAAATGTTGGCATACTGTGGGCCATGCGGGTACCCATCGCAGTGCCGCTGATTTGAAGGTATACATTGTCCCCAAATGTGAAATAGTTATGGGTGAGGACAAAGTCACAAAGTTCAGCCACCAGGTTAGCCGTGACATTATAGGGGATACTGTTCCTGACGGCTTGTAGTCCATCTTTGTGTGGAATGTTGGTGTAGAGGGCTTCTACATCCATAGTGGCTAGGATGGTGTTTTTAGGAAGATCACCAATGGACTGTAGTTTCCTCAGGAAATCAGTGGTGTCTCAAAGATAACTGGGAGTGCTGGTAACGTAGGGCCTGAGGAGGGAGTCTACATAGCCAGACAATCCTGCTATCAGGGTGCCAGTGCCTGAGATGATGGGGCATCCAGGATTTCCAGGTTTATGGATCTTGGGTAGCAAATAGAAAACCGCAGGTCGGGGTTCTAGGGGTGTGTCTGTGTGGATTTGTTCTTGTGCTTTTCCAGGGAGTTTCTTGAGCAAATGCAGAAGTTTCTTTTGGTAACTCTCAGTGGGATCAGAGGGTAATGGCTTGTAGAAAGTGGTGTTGGAGAGCTGCCTAGTAGCCTCTTGTTCATATTCCGACCTATTCATGATGACGATAGCACCTCCTTTGTCAGCCTTTTTGATTATGATGTCAGAGTTGTTTCTGAGGCTGTGGATGGCATTGTGTTCTGCACGGCTGAGGTTATGGGGCAAGTGATGCTGCTTTTCCACAATTTCAGCCCGTGCACGTCGGCGGAAGCACTCTATGTAGAAGTCCAGGCTGCTGTTTTGACCTTCAGGAGGAGTCCACCTAGAGTCCTTCTTTTTGTAATGTTGGTAGGAAGGTCTCTGTGGGTTAATATGTTGGTCAGAGGTGTGTTGGAAATATTCCTTGAGTCGGAGATATCGAAAATAGGATTCTAGGTCAGCACAGAACTGTATCATTTTCATGGGGGTGGAGGGGCAAAAGGAGAGGCCCCGAGATAGGACAGATTCATCTGCTGGGTTAAGAGTATAGTTGGATAGATTAACAATATTGCTGGGTGGGTTACGGGAACCACTGTTGTGGCCCCTTGTGGCATGTAGTAGTTTAGATAGTTTAGTGTCCTTTTTCTTTTGTAGAGTAGCAAAGTGAGTGCTGTAAATGGCTTGTCTACTTTTTGAAAAGTCCATCCACGAGGAAGTTTGTGTGGAAGGTTGGTTCTTTCTGAGAGTATCCAGTTTTGAGAGCTCATTCTTAATCTTTCCCTGTTTGCTGTAGAGGATGCTGATTTGAAGGTATACATTGTCCCCAAATGTGAAATAACTGTTGGAAATGGCCTACCTTGCTTGTCACCATGAAAGGTTTTCCTCCTTTCTCCCCCCTGCTGCTGATGATGGCTCATCTTAAGTGATCACTCTCTTTACAGTGTGTATGATAAAACCCATTGTTTCATGTTCTCTGTGTGTGTATATAAATCTCCCCACTGTATTTTCCACCAAACGTATTTACTGTTACATAAGTGCCTTTCCAGCTGTACAAGTGAGAGGCTACAGCGATTGTTCTGCCTGCTAGTTATGAAAAGATATGTAGCCATGAATATTAGAGGAAGTGTTAATCAAGCACATTAGGATGACCCCAGTTACTTTTCTGTACTTTCTATCAGTATTGCCACTTGCTCCAGTTGTGATGACTGATAAGTTTCTAGTCAAATTTATCGGTTTCACCATGTTCATTGAAATAGTTTCCTAATAACTTTAGGTTTCAGAGTAGCAGCCGTGTTAGTCTGTATTCGCAAAAAGAAAAGGAGTACCGGTGGCACCTTAGAGACTAACAAATTTATTAGAGCATAAGCTTTCGTGAGCTACAGCTCACTTCATCGGATGCATTTGGTGGAAAAAACATTTGGTTTGAAGTGAAGCTGTAGCTCACGAAAGCTTATGCTCTAATAAATTTGTTAGTCTCTAAGGTGCCACCAGTACTCCTTTTCTTTTTGCTAATAACTTTAGTAATTAACAGATCATACATATTACAAACACCCTCAGTACTGGGAATTAACTATAAATCAGCAGCATTTGATTATGTGTATCCTACTCTCCATCCCCTTAACGTCATGAAAAAGAGGCTGGGGGTTGAAATAGGGAATTAGAAAACTTTCAATTAACAGGTATACAAAGAAATTCCTTGTTTAAATTTTTACACTAACAGGGAAACTGAATGGTTCAAGAAACTGGTAACAATGTGAAGGTTTAAGAAAAATATCTGTCTTTTTTCATTATCTGTAAAGAATTAATACACCATTATGGAGTTAAATACACATTTAAGAATAATAATAGGTTTTTTTCAGTTTAGGTCACCGGTCTAAGTATAGGGCAGGTCAATAGTTATTGAAAGTAGGTATCATTTTCTACTTCTTCACTGGCTTCTGTGAAATGTGTTGGTGGTCTCTGTAAAATTCATATCAGTGCCTAGATCACATCTGCCATCATATTTGGTGCTGACTGGCATCTTTGGAAGGCACAAACCATCATGGAAACTGCACTATCCTTTCACTGCAATAAATGGTCCCTCCATGTCAGAGTTGAGGCACATTATAGCAGAGTCACGTGGGGAAGCTTGCACAATGTTGCATCTACTGGTTCTCGGACTGCAATAAGCAGATATAGTATGCAACTAAATTTTGAATTTGGACAAAATAAGTCCTTATTACTAGTTGCCCCAAATTCTGGCACCATTTGGAACAACTTGACTTAGGAGGTCTGGACTCTTGTAAATCTATCTAGGGGATAGTCTTATTTCTAACATGCCTAGGAGCCGAGTATTTAGGCACTAATCAAATCAGAACAGAGGTGAATCAGCAGCAGTTTGTCTGCTTTGTCTATGCAGTCAATATCACACCCTCATGAGCCAGTTTTAAAATGGCTTCTGACCTTCTGCATATAGATACTATAAACCATGCTAAAATACTGAACCATCAGCTATACCACACCTGACAAGTGTGACTTTCTTCAGCTATGACACAGGCCAAACATTTTTTTAAGGTCTTCAGCTGAACTGCAGGCACACTAAACTAACCAAGTGAAACAGATGGTAGGATGATGATCTCATGCTGTAGTCTAGACAGGGTGATGAAATGGCTGCATAACAGAAAGAAATGAGTCTCTAAATAGGATAAGATACACATTTTGGTGAAGATAAGAATCCGTAAGATTTGGCAGTGTTTAAAATAACAATTACAAATAATAAATCTGAAAATGCTTTTTTGGAAAACATCTGTCAGTCGTTTTTGCTCTTTGATATTGTGTAAAATAATTTTGACTATGCCAGAAACTTAACTTAATCAAAAAACATATGCACCTGTTGAATACAGAAGTAAATCTGTAGCCACGCAAAATCCCATAGTTGTTACTATGTTCTACTCTGTGGCTGCTAGGAACTTCGTGGACAGCACTTCAGCACATGCTTAACTTTAAGGACGCTCCTAAATCCCATTGCCTTTAAAGTTAAGCATGTATCTAAGTGCTGGTCTGAATGGAGATGCTTTTCTCAACTGGGACCTCCTTAAGGACCATACATTCTGTGCAAAATTAGCACAGTAGCACTAAACATTCACAGAATGCGTGAGTGAACTCAAAGTAGTATTATTGCCACCTGGCCCTGCACATTACACCCCTTCAAAGGACAGTGGAGTTGCTGATTGACTCAATACTCAACATTTCTCTGGGACTCCTAGATAGGCTGTTCTTATACTGTGCCCCCATGCAGACAGTGGCACACATCCCTAATCTGGTTCTTACCATTTGTTAGGAAAATCCAAGTGAGTGCTTTATGATTTTTCAGTACACCACAGATATACAGGCTTTTTCTATTCTTTGTTTATTTAAAAGCCTTTCTTTTCAATTTCAGGGAGCATTTTTACTGTTACGGGTTTTATTTCTTTTTTGGTTTATGGAGTTTTAATATTTTTCATGATTTAATCTGAAATATCCCACAGCTCAGTAATCTGATCTGGCATGCTTATACAAAAAGATGCTAGGATTAGAAGCAAGTACCATATAATATTCAAAAGTTGGTAATCTCTCCTTTACAATAGTATGAAACTCTCATTTTTAGCTATGATAGAGAAATTCAGGTTTAAGTATATAACTGGTTTAGGCCTGAGTATTGCTCATCCTTCACCACTGATCCGAGTAATTTTGGAGAAAGAAGGAAGCATTTTTCTGTTTTTTTAAAATGGTTATTGTTTGAAACAGTTCAGAAATTTGAAATGTTAGAAGCAATCCAGAAGGAGATAGATTAGTGTGCAGAGAGAAGGTAATGCAGCAAGAGGTTCAAACTAAATGCAATTTATCATATGAGTCCACTATTTTCACATGGATATTACCACCATATATAGGATGTCAAATGTTTTTGTACCAATTTTAATTAGTTTTGAATCACATTACATTGAAATAAAGAATGGGTGACTTTTTAACTATTAATTTTGTCACTTTTTATATGTATGGTGGGCAGACTGCGCGTGTGTGTGTGAGAAAGAGATGGGAGGAGAAAAAATACATGATGGTGTGGTGTAATATACAGGCATGAGTTTGGAATTTTCTCATTACCCCCAAGTCGCAAAATCATAAATCAGTTATACAGATTATGCAGAATGACTGTTGATAAAACCTTTATTGAATACTGTACCAAACCAAAGTTTGAATTGCAAGGGGGTGGGGTGGGATATGAAGGTATGCAGACTTAATCCATCTCTCTCAAGCTCCCACCTTGTGTTTTGGAATCTAAACTTTCATTTTTTTAAAAAAGAGGATGGATCAGATTCTAAATCAATGTAAATAGGTGTCCCTCCATAATTTTAGTGGAGTACCCTGATTTACATCAGTTGAGAATCTGACCCGTTGTCTTGAGCCTTTACCGTTGTGAAAAAAGCCTTCTAAACACAAATTGAATATAACTGATGCAGTGATTTCTGCTTGAATTTGCAGACCCTGAAACTGAGTCCAGGGTGCCCAATGGAGCACTCAAAGGAGACCACCTAATGGGTGAGGCCAAACCCCAGAGGGAACCTGGACCAAGGACCCTAATTCTATCAAAATGATCCTATTTTGAACATCTGCCCATATGACTGTGACTAGAACTGTAAATGGATAAAGCATCGTTTGTAGGCACAGTTGGCAGAGTGCCATTTTTAATGAAACTCCTGAATCACACCATATGTACTTTGTATTTATCATGTATTTCACAGAAACAATATTTTAGGAATATTTTTAAGAAATTTAATTTTATTGGACTGTTTATTGTATCCTGTAAAGCCAGGTGGCTAAATCCAAGCGTGTAGAGCTCTGAGGGGAAAAGTTAAAACTAATAAATGTCAAATATTCCACAAATGACCTAAAATAGTTTTTTTCTTGAATTAAAACTGTGACTCACCTAAAGATTGGTGTCTCAGGCCTTTTCAGGACTGAAAGTAAATGCTGAATTCCATTGGAAAAAGAGGAACCTCCACTTCTCTAAAGGATTAACACCCCCATGCATGAGTGTGGTGGGGCACAATCACCCTGAGATAGCCCGCTTGCACCCAGGCATAATGTGGTTGGTATCCTCAGCTCCAGCGCCTTCTGCTGGCTGTTTGCCTGCCTCTGGCTCCAGGCCTTTCTGTGTCTCAGCCCTCCAACCAAGCCATAATGTTCAAACCCCTTCCAGGATGTCATGAACAAGTCAAAATGAATCCAGATAATGCTTCTGTTCCTTGGGTTACTGAAATCTTCTCTTTCTAATTACAAACTGAATACCAGGGCTTCTCCTGTAGCGTACTTCTCCCATTGTTACCCTGTTGAACCCTAGCTCTGTGCTTCTCTCTGCTAGAGAGACCTTTCTCCTCTGCAGTCTCCCTTAACTGGGCTCCTTCAATCCACTTATAAGTCTTAGCTCTACCACCTCTGGCCAGGGGACAATTAGCTGCTCATCCCCCAGATGTGGAGCATGACTAGCTGGGGGATTTCTGTAGCCTTGCAGGTGATGAGGTCAAGCTCCATCACAGTGAGTCATTGGACTTTTAAAACTGAAATATGTTTATGTCTGGAAAAGGTGTTCTGAAACAGGACTGTACATTGCCCAATCTGGACCCCAAGCAGAGGTAATTTGAGGCAGGAAAATCCACATTTCAGAGTTACAGAGGAAGAAATATTTCTCTGGTAGGTTATTTTTTAAAATGGCAGCTTCTCAAGTTAGGAATATTAACACAAGTCCTGGAAAGATAACTTAGAGGAAAGATTATAGGCATGTGATCAGTGACTGTGACTGTGTGGTTTATCACACAGATGTCACCTCCACATATCAGGAGTTTATGTGAATATATACATATACACACACATATTAAATACATTACAGCTGCATTGTGCCTTTTGGCAAGTACCCTTTCCGCTAAGCCTTTGGATGTTTTGCTGTACTGTTTGCTACACACCATTCCATTAAAAAAAACATGTGACCTATGCTGATATTTCATTTCCACATTTACAATAAATTGCTATAATCAGCTTTTCTGTCATTTAAACTGAAGTTGCTATGATAGTTTTAAACTATAATTTTTCAGGCTCAACTATACTGTACTCTATTATTAGATGCCTAAACTCCAGTGTAGAGAAATTGCCACAAGTACTCCTTTTCTTTTTGCAAATACAGACTAACACGGCTGCTACTCTGAAACCTATAGTGAAAGTGAAGCTGTCTTTTCCCCAGTATGATTCAGTCGATCCATATTTGATAATCACCCAGGCATCCGGTCTGCATCATAACATCTGAGGCGTGCATTCTGAATGTATTAAAGTCATCCCTGCTGACACATGGACTAATTTGATTATATTGGGAGTGTGGGTAGCTGGTTTTTTTTGGTGCTGGCAAAGAGATATCAAGCAAATAAGTGTTGTAAAAAAAATAATACAGTAGAGGGTTTATGGGACTTATCTAAAGCCCGGTAGTCGGGAGTTTTCATTGACTTCAGGGCACTTAGCAAGTGCCCTGCCAATCTGTTTGTGTAGAGAGTTTTCATGAGAAATATTAAAAACTGTAAAGAAAAAGTAAGGTGGTAATAAATGCTGGACCAGAATTTGAGGGTAGTCCTTTATTTTATGGTACTTTTTACTAGCATTTGATGTAAAAATAGATAAGGATACTGGACCACTTCCCTCCTCAGTTACATGAGTGCATGCTCACTGGTTTTAACTACCAGAATTTGGCCCACTGTATTAACAATGTAAAGATACATTTTTTTTAAAACAGTGTTAAGGAGCAGCTTTGTGTTTTTTAGCCTTGTTGGTTAGCTCTGTTTTACAATGTTTATTTTTTGAGCTCGAGCTAATGTAGTTCAAGACCTTTTAGTTTAAGTATTTGATGCTTAAAGTGCTTATATACAAATGCACAAAGCCTTGGAAACAAGCAGGGAGAACTGGAGGTCCTGGTGATGTCAAGGAATTATGACGTGATTGGAATAACAGAGACTTGGTGGGATAACTCACATGACTGGAGTACAGTCATGGATGGTTATAAACTGTTCAGGAAGGACAGGCAGGGCAGAAAAGGTGGGGGAGTAGCACTGTATGTAAGGGAGCAGTATGACTGTTCAGAGCTCCGGTACGAAACTGTGGAAAAACCTGAGTGTCTCTGGATTAAGTTTAGAAGTGTGTGCAACAAGAGTGATGTCATGGTGGGAGTCTGCTATAGACCACCGGACCAGGGGGATGAGGTGGATGAGGCTTTCTTCCGGCAACTCACGGAAGCTACTAGATCGCATGCCCTGATTCTCATGGGTGACTTTAATTTCCTGATATCTGCTGGGAGAGCAATACAGCGGTGCATAGACAATCCAGGAAGTTTTTGGAAAGCGTAGGGGACAATTTCCTGGTGCAAGTGCTAGGGGAGCCAACTAGGGGGAGCGCTTTTCTTGACCTGCTGCTCACAAACCGGGTAGAATTAGTGGGGGAAGCAAAAGTGGATGGGAATCTGGGAGGCAGTGACCATGAGTTGGTTGAGTTCAGGATCCTGACGCAGGGAAGAAAGGTAAGCAGCAGGATACGGACCCGGGACTTCAGGAAAGCAGACTTTGACTCCCTCAGGGAACAGATGGCCAGGATCCCCTGGGGGACTAACATGAAAGGGAAGGGAGTCCAGGAGAGCTGGCTGTATTTCAAGGAATCCCTGTTGAGGTTACAGGGACAAACCATCCCGATGAGTCGAAAGAATAGTAAATATGGCAGGCGACCAGCTTGGCTTAATGGTGAAATCCTAGCGGATCTTAAACATAAAAAAGAAGCTTACAAGAAGTGGAAGGTTGGACATATGACCAGGGAAGAGTATAAAAATATTGCTCGGGCATGTAGGAAAGATATCAGGAGGGCCAAATCGCACCTGGAGCTGCAGCTAGCAAGAGATGTCAAGAGTAACAAGAAGGGTTTCTTCAGGTATGTTGGCAACAAGAAGAAAGCCAAGGAAAGTGTGGGCCCCTTACTGAATGAGGGAGGCAAGCTAGTGACAGAGGATGTGGAAAAAGCTAATGTACTCAATGCTTTTTTTGCCTCTGTTTTCACTAACAAGGTCAGCTCCCCAGACTGCTGTGCTGGGCAACACAAAATGGGAAGAGATGGCCAGCCCTCTGTAGAGATAGAGGTGGTTAGGGACTATTTAGAAAAGCTGGACGTGCACAAGTCCATGGGGCCGGACGAATTGCATCCGAGAGTGCTGAAGGAATTGGCGGCTGTGATTGCAGAGCCCTTGGCCATTATCTTTGAAAACTCGTGGCGAACGGGGGAAGTCCCGGATGACTGGAAAAAGGCTAATGTAGTGCCCATCTTTAAAAAGGGAAGAAGGAGGATCCTGGGAACTACAGGCCAGTCAGCCTCACCTCAGTCCCTGGAAAAATCATGGAGCAGGTCCTCAAAGAATCAATCCTGAAGCACTTAGAGGAGAGGAAAGTGATCAGGAACAGTCAGCATGGATTCACCAAGGGAAGGTCATGCCTGACTAATCTAATCGCCTTTTATGATGAGATTACTGGTTCTGTGGATGAAGGGAAAGCAGTGGATGTATTGTTTCTTGACTTTAGCAAAGCTTTTGACACGGTCTCCCACAGCATTCTTGACAGCAAGTTAAGGAAGTATGGGCTGGATGAATGCACTATAAGGTGGGTAGAAAGCTGGCTAGATTGTCGGGCTCAACGGGTAGTGATCAATGGCTCCATGTCTAGTTGGCAGCCGGTGTCAAGTGGAGTGCCCCAGGGGTCGGTCCTGGGGCCCGTTTGTTCAATATCTTCATAAATGATCTGGAGGATGGTGTGGATTGCACTCTCAGCAAATTTGCGGATGATACTAAACTGGGAGGAGTGGTAGATACGCTGGAGGGGAGGATAGGATACAGAAGGACCTAGACAAATTGGAGGATTGGGCCAAAAGAAATCTAATGAGGTTCAATAAGGATAAGTGCAGGGTCCTGCACTTAGGATGGAAGAATCCAATGCACCGCTACAGACTAGGGACCGAATGGCTCGGCAGCAGTTCTGCGGAAAAGGACCTAGGGGTGACAGTGGACGAGAAGCTGGATATGAGTCAGCAGTGTGCCCTTGTTGCCAAGAAGGCCAATGGCATTTTGGGATGTATAAGTAGGAGCATAGCGAGCAGATCGAGGGACGTGATCGTTCCCCTCTATTCGACACTGGTGAGGCCTCATCTGGAGTACTGTGTCCAGTTTTGGGCCCCACACTACAGGAAGGATGTGGATAAATTGGAAAGAGTACAACGAAGGGCAACGAAAATGATTAGGGGTCTAGAGCACATGACTTATGAGGAGAGGCTGAGGGAGCTGGGATTGTTTAGTCTGCAGAAGAGAAGAATGAGGGGGGATTTGATAGCTGCTTTCAACTACCTGAAAGGGGGTTTCAAAGAGGATGGCTCTAGACTGTTCTCAATGGTAGCAGATGACAGAACGAGGAGTAATGGTCTCAAGTTGCAATGGGGGAGGTTTAGATTGGATATTAGGAAAAACTTTTTCACTAAGAGGGTGGTGAAACACTGGAATGCGTTACCTAGGGAGGTGGTAGAATCTCCTTCCTTAGAGGTTTTTAAGGTCAGGCTTGACAAAGCCCTGGCTGGGATGATTTAACTGGGACTTGGTCCTGCTTTGAGCAGGGGGTTGGACTAGATGACCTTCTGGGGTCCCTTCCAACCCTGATATTCTATGATTCTATGATTCTATGTCCCTTAAGTAGTACATTTCAGCCACTGTAAATAGAAGCTCATGTGCCATTTCCAATAAACAGAAACTTGAAATGAGCTAACAAGCTTTTCAGTTGGTGGATATTATCTGATCATTCCTTTACAGTTGGATCCCAGGGATCCTCATGATTTTTTATGAGTGTTTAATTGTTAAAATTACAGTAAGTATATGAAAATTAAGTTTAGTGAAAATAAATAAAAATATTTTCTTTTTCTTCAGTTGTCTAGAAGAATATGCCCTCACTTATTGGATGCAGATCCAGCCTTAGTGATGGATGCTTTCATCACCTCCAAATTGGACTTCTGGAACATGCTTTATCTTTGGCTGACTCTGAAGACCACTTTGAAAACTATATCTGGTTCAACAAACAGGTGCATTGGTGCTAGGTAGAGCTCATTGCACTAAGCAATACTCCACATTCAGCTGAAAACTGTCTCTCCAAAGCCAGGTGCATTTCAATACCCTATCCCTGAGTGATTCATTCAAACTCCTAAATGGGCCACAGACTAGCTCGCCAAGGCCCTGATCCTTCAAACATTTCAGCAGGTGCATAACTTTACACATGAGGAGTTCCATTAAACTTAGTGAGACTATTCATATCAGTTTAGTTAATCATGTGCATTTATGAATGATCAGGGCCTAAGAAACGTTTTTTCGCTTTACATGGTAATAGGTGCATTCAACAGGGATACAGAAGCTGTTGGAGCACAAGTTCAAATTTGAGGGGACTAGTGGCAAGGCATTCTCAGTGGAGGTTCCTCAGCTTTGGAATTCATTTCCACTCAAGATTAGTCTGAGTCATGCCATCTTTATGATATGATGCAAGACATCCTCCTGCAAAAAAAAAAGTCTCTTAAGAACTGAATTGTGAAATAGACCCATCTCCATGCTCTAGAAAGTTAACTTTAATCTGAGCGGAAAAAAGATGGAAGCTTCATTCATCCTCCTTGAGGATAATGATATACTTCTAAATGTGTGTGATGACATTCAGAGAGTACAGGGATGGGTCTCTTTGAAATACAGGTGATAGTGATAATAATCTGCCAGGAATTCATGTTTGAGTTTCTTCTGATGTTTTTAGAGTAGTTCTGAATGTGACTCTTAGATATGAAGATAGAAGCTGTAGAAGTATTTAAATTAGATTTTATAAATACATTTAGTTCTCCAGTCTCCCTGTTCTATGCTAGTGGCACACAGTTTGGTAACTATTTTTTATTTTTTTCTCCATTTGATTTTGGAGTTGTGGGAATAAGGTATTCAGTGACCAAATATGGTCAGTAAATTATCATCATAATATACTCTCTGGGGTCCATGATATTTTTTCTCAGAAGGTCCCAAATTTTTTTGTTTGTTTGTTTAAAGGATGGTGCTCTCTCCAGTTTGATCCTGAAGAGCACCTGCAGGGATTTAGGAGCAACATTAAAACTCTCTCCTAATCCTGTTTTGAATCTTTACCCAGGTTCCTGGCACAAACATTACTATAATTCTTTTGTTCTTGTTCATAAAATTGTCGAATTTGGGGATGAGATATCAATAATTCCAAAACCAAGGGTAATTTTCTTGCATTTCCAACAACATTGTAGTTACATTTCAGTGGTGGATGAACTGATTCCTGCCTATGTAAAGATTGCTGTAAGATACTAGTTTACAATGTAAAAAATATGGTATAGCTAGGTCCTGATCCTGCAACTGATAACATATGGTAAGACTACTTTACCTGTGAGAGGCCTCACTGACTTCCGCCCAGGCCCAGCTGCTTCTTGCTCACACTATCATTTGCTGGATTGTGACTCACTCTTCAGGGCAGAGAGTATGTCTTTCTGTATGTTTGTACACTTCCCAATGTAATGGGAATACCCCTGATCCTAATAGGGGATCCAGGGATACCCCTGATCCTAATAGGGGTATCTATGTGCTATTGTAGTACAAAATAATGAACAATAATTATTAGTGAAACTGGACAGAAGCTGAAAAAACAAAAGGCATTTCCACAGAGGACAGAAATAGATGAGTAAGAGACAGACCACTCAGTTTCTGAAGTGACCATTTTGATTTTAAGATGGTATTTTAATACCTGCCATGAACAATGATAATTTCAATGTAAAACAAAATGGACTCCAAAAGACATATTAGTTTTCTAGCATGCTACAAGCTGTCTATGTAGAAACTGTCCTGCTAGTTAATAAAATAGTTTCCTTTCTATTGTATGCATTACTTAACATTTATTTTAGCTCCACTCTTTTTTTATTTGATAGATATAGCTTCAGTCGTTGTGATCCAGACAGAGATATTTAGGAAACTCCAGTTCATAGTAGCATCTGACTTTATTTTATTGTTTTGACATCTCTTTATTGCTAATATTAATTATAAATGCTAAACCAACATCCTTCCAGCCAACCCTTGCTTCTCTCTTTCTGGATCAGTAGAGTCTCAAAATCTTGCCTTTTTAACTTTGATTTTTAGTTAGTCCAATAAAGTGATTTACCTACATCATTGCATTTTCCCCTATTCTTTCTCTAACATAATTACTATTTCTGTATCAAAAACAAACACTTAGAATACTTTTGGTTATGTTTTCAAACCACAACGATTTAGTTTTATACAACAAACCTAAACTCTAGTCTCTGTCTCTGTCTGTCTCTCTCTAGCTAGGCTTGAAAGTATAAGAATTTTATCTGTAAATTTTGGTAAACACACATTTCACTGTACACACACAAATCGATGGTTTTCAAAAGCAATTATTGATTTTGGGTGGCCAAATAAAAGGACTGATTTTCAGAAGATGGGTACTTATCACTTGGATGAGACATGCATTCAAAAGTGCATGAATTTATGCATGAGTATGTGTACGTATGTATATTTATATATGGAAATATATCATGTAAGTTTTTAATTTAAAAAATAATACTATACACACATATATGTATGACTATTTTGAAAATGAGAAACTTACATCACACGTGTGTGTATGTGCAGAAACACACACATATATACAGTTACACACACATATGATGTATATCTCATCCAAGAAATATATCCATACATGTGTCATCCAAAGGAAACTATGTATCATATTACTCAACAAATGCTCAAATTAGCGATCCTCAAATGAAAACAAATCAAATTTAAAAGGCAGATAATTGTTTTTTAAAGATCTCACTCAAATCATTGTACATTGCAGCCATTCATAGTCTCTCTCTATATGGTATAAAACTATATTCATTAATTCTGTAAATGTTATTATTTAATTGTATAATTATTTTGTCAAATACAGAAAGCATTTTGTGATGCTCTGGTATGAAAGATACGATAAGAAAGATTTATGTCATATGGCCTGTTATACATTATTTCAGATTAGCCATTAACTTTATAACAAAAGGAGTGGCAGAGTAATAAGTGTTTTACAACATTCATGTTTAATGAGTAACAAAAAATATATTGTAAGACTGGTGTAAACATTTTCATTTTTAAAATACTAGTGTAAAAATTAAAAAATACAACTGCAAAAAGCCTTTTGGATCTTATATCAACACTAATTTATTACATTTTAAAATGGCATACATAAGAGAGATGTTTCAGTCCACATTTTTAACTTTAAATGCAAATTTTCTGGCTTTTTTGTGTGTTTTTGAGTCAGACCCACAACACTTCTTACATCTCCAGAAAAAAATGGAGTTAATTCTTTCAGTAATCATTTTTGTCATAGTATTATTATTTTTAGGTATAGCATGGACAGCAAGTTGTCTGTGATCTGCTACAACCAATTGATTTTACACTTCAACCAAAGTAAGACCAAATCCTTTGGGAAATTTATCTCAGAAAATAAGGTTAAGTAGGGACTGGTTGAGATGAGAGATTGGTACTGGCTTACAGGATCACCGGTTCAGCTTCAGCCCTGCTTTGATATGACTGAAAGTCAACACCTGCAGAAAAACTTCTAATTTTTTTCTGTGACGGGAATTAATGACTGCCAGAGTCATCTGCTCAAACGTCTCTCACCCTCTCGTTCTCTCTCTCACTTACTTTCTCTCTTTCTTCATTTCAACAACCTCTTCATTCTCTCATTCCCATTCCTTCCTATCATTTACTGACTCACTTTCCCTCTTCAATCATTCCATACCCCACATTCAATATTGCCTCTTCTCCACACTAATTATCTCCTTTTGCTTTCTTTCCCTCTTCCATTTTTCTGCTCCCATCCCCCACCTTCTCTCTTGCTTTCACTGTGTATATGTGAAAGACTCAGAAAGAGAGAGAAATTGAGAAAAAAACAGAGGTATGGAGATACCCAGAAAGACAGACTGAAGGACCAACTGAGAAAGAAGAAAAAAAGAGGGAGTAAGGAGGAAGACAAAGAGGCACAGAAAGATAAAGAGGCTGTATCTATATTAGCCGAATTTCTGAAAAAGAATTCCACCAGTGTTAGCATCAGTGCAACTCCAAATATTAGCAACAGAAGGAATGCTAGTGTAGACAAGAAAGACTCCAGGTGGGTGCCAGCATTTTAACCACTGTAACATATAAACCTGCTCAGAACAGGTCTAGTCCTTTTTTATTTTAAGATTCTCCTTGGCCCAACCAGCATCACTTATTCATTTACCTGTGCAAAATGCGAGTAAGGTTTTGTTACAGCTAAGTGGCTGAATGTGACTGTTGTCGCAAATTAACGATTTGCAGCTCCTCACTCTCCCTTAAAACAGACAGAGTTGATTTTAAGGGCTGGCCTATACACAATTTGAATACCAGTGTACCTAAACTGATTTATTAAAATCCGTGAACAAACTGTGTGGAGACAAGACCTAAGTTAGATTATCCTTTTTACTTTATTTTCTTGTAGCAGCTCTGAAAGTATTCTACCTGGCCATATCCAAACCCTGACCCTTTTCCCTGAAGATATGCCCTTCTCAGCCTCTCCACCAAACTCTTGCTCCCCTCCCAGTGTACATCCTCTTGCACTTCTCTTCACACATGACACATCTCTTCAGCTGCTATAAAGCTTTTTGCCCTTCTCATCATTGGTGCAGATGCTGTCCATGAAATGTCAGCTTTGAGTTTAGACGAAAAATCTGTATAGAAATCAATTCCATCTTCCTTTGCAAAGGAGTGATATAAGGTAAATAGCTTAGGAAAAATCACATTCAAATTTATTGTTTAAAATTATAACAATCTTTTAAAATAGTAAGTTGTTTTTGCTTAGTTACTTTAAAACAAAGACAGACAACAAAATTATCCAAAAAGCATAGCAGAAATAGTGATGATATCTTTGAAATTCAAATCAGTACTCAAATTATAGTGTCATTATTATTAAAATACTTTCAGAACATTCAGATTATTCTAAGTGAGAAAAAAATATTTGCTTAAAAAACTCAGCTTTTAAAATCTATAGAAATATTTGTGATACTCTAAATTTTGTTTAATTAAGCTCTTCTATACTTAGCATTTCACAAAAGTACAATATATACATCAACTCTATGTAAAGTTAAATGACTGATGTAATTTTAGCACTAAATGGAAGATTAACTATAAATTTAGCTACAGTGTTCTTCAGATCACATGATAAAATGTGGATAAAGCAGAAGAGTAAAGAGTAAAAGTTGGGAGAGTAAAGCTTTACAATGAATGCAGGAGCCATGATTCTGTTCAATGGGCATTCAAGCTTCTTTAGCTCAGTTGATCACTGGCTTTAACAATGCACTTTATACTCACGGTTGATTTTTCCTTTTTCCTGTGAGGCATTTATTCCATCTCTACTGCATATTGCTCAGTCAATTATCGGGATCAGCAAAGCAATGATGGGGAAGAGGAGAGGGAGTTTTTAAAATTCTGTCTCTACCAAAAGAATTGCTTGCTCCAGTTTTTTCTTTCTTTTCCTTCTTCTTTCTTCTTTCTTTCGTTTCTTCTTTCTTTCTTCCTTTCTTTCTTTCTTTCTTCTTTCTTTCTTTCACTTTCTTTCTTCTTTTCTTTCTTCTTTCACTCTAAAGACTCTTAAAACTAAGATATGCATGAGTTGTTAAAGTATTTTATCAGCTCAGTGCCAATTTCAAATTTCAGCTCTTGTATAAGCAGCCTTTGTATAAGCAGTCCTCCTCTTCCCCCCTTTTTTTTTTCTTCTCTGTATTTGGAATCTTGTTAAGGAAGAGCAAGCCTTCTCTGAATGTTGTTACCATAATGGTGGAGGATTAAACCTGGGACCCATCCTGTGTTCAAAAAGCCATTTTAGACTATAAAATACTCTCTTGGGCAGAAATTTTAAACATGTCAAGAGGACTCCAGTACCAAGAGCTAAGGATGAAAAAGCTACAGAGAACCCAAATACCCTAAGAGAACTTGCTTCAATATAGAAATCCCCTCCAATCACACACCCCTAGTTGTAACGTACTACCCCACTCTGGAACCCATATTGGGGTATCATTAAACAACTACATCCCATGCTCAATGGGGACCACATCCTGAAAGAAATCTTTCCTGAACACTTTCTTCTGGTCTTCAAATGATGCCGCCCCCCGCTCCCTCCAACCCACCTCCCCAAGCGCATCATCAGAAGCAAGCTCTCCACAGACCAGGACACACCAACTAAAATCCCAGAACCTGCCAGAAGAACAGATGCAAAACCTGTAGACATATCTCCACTGTTACAATGATCAACACCCCACACAATGTACCTTTGAAGATCCCAGGGTCCTACACGTGCCTATCACAATATGTGGTGACCTCATCCAGTGCACTAAATGTCCCAATAACAACTATATGGGTGAAACCAAACAATCAGTATGCTCTTGAATGAACTCACACAGGAAAATGATAAAAGGCAAAAATATCCCAACACCTGTGGGTGAACATTTTCCACAAAGTGACCGCTCTATATCTGGCCTCTCAGGCCTCAACCTCAAAGGAAACCTGCACAACACCTTCAAAAGATGAGCCTGGGAGCTTAAATTCATAACTTTGCTAGACACTAAAAATCACGAACGGGATAGAGACACTGCATTTATGGTTTATTCAACAATCTATAATCCATTAACAACCTCCCCACCCTCCTTCCCTTTCTCCCCTATGACTGGCGGGGTATTAACAGTCCACTTCATATTGAATGGTCTCTTAAACTATGAGTTAACTAATTATGGTAAGCAATCTGTATTTAGCTAGAACAATGACTCTGAATATATTTCCCAGACCTGAAGAAGAACTCTGTGTAAGCTTGAAAGCTTGTCCCTTTCACCAACAGAAGTTGGTCCAATAAAAGATATTACCTCTCCCACCTTGTCTCTCTAATATCCTGGGGCACAACATTGCATAAAAATGAGTGGCTTGCAGAAAAAACTGATAGAAATGCATGTAGACAACATGTTAAATAGTTTCCCTAAAGGTTGGAATTAGAAATCTGCTTTGAATGCTACCTTCTTCTACTTAGTTTGCTGTCCTTGCTGAGAGAGCTATATTTTCATACCATTATATGTGAAACTGTAATGTGTTTCAGAGTGGAAGAGGGTCTAGTTTGGCTTATTTATTAATTATGAAGACAATATTGGAACCAAAAGTTTTTGTGGCAGTTGGGAATTAGAGTTTGTGATTAGCTAGCAGGAGGTGAGTGTCTACCCACCTAGCTTCGGCTTTAATAGCAGCATACAGTAAAAGTGCCAATAAAGACTTCCTATTTACATATGATTCTTACCAAGCCTATCTCTGGAAAATCTGGCAAAAAGATTACAAAACAGACTGCTTACTTAAAGGAATACATTACTATTTTGCTCAGCATAACACCTTATAATTCTCAAGGTCACCACATCATGAATGGTAAAATGATTTGTAAAGATGTTTCATTACAATAGCTTTCTTAGGCCTGGTCTACACTATAAAGTTAGATTGATGCAAGGCAGCTTACTTGACTTACTCCACAAGCATCTATGCCAAAATGTTGCTATCTCCGATGTAACTCGCCATCTATGCTGACTTAATAACTCCAACTCTGCGAGAGGCATAGCACTTAGGTCGACATAGTTAGGGTAATGCAGTGTCAGTGCAGATACTGTGTTACTTATGTCAAATGTAGTGGCCTCCAGCAGGTGTCCCACAATGTCCCACCGTGACTGCTCTGGTCACCATTTTGAACTCCATTGCCCCAGAAGCCAGCTACACAGGTATATGCCCCTCCCCTTTTAAAACCCTGCAAATTTTTGAAATTCCATTTCCTGTTTACTCTGCATGGAGAGTTCACCTAGCAAATTCCCAGCTGACTATGCCAGCTCCAGTCTGCAGACACGCTCCTGCCTAGAGCACACAGGAGGTGATGGATCTCCTGGGTCTGTGGGGAGAAGAAGCTATGCAGGCACAGCTATAATCCAACTGTAGAATCTTAGATAACTACAAGCAGATCACTCAGGCATAAGGGAGAAGGGCTAAAAGAGGGACATGCAACAGTGCTGCATGAAAGTCAAGGAGCTGTGGCAGGCATAAACCAGAAGGCAAGGGAGGCCTCTCTGTGCAGAGCCAATAGACTTGCCACTTTTATAACAAGGTGCATGCCATCCTCGGCAGAGACTCACAACCACATGCCAAGAGTCCTGCAGAACATCAGGGTAGCTGGAATCACAGTTCCCCAAAGTGAACAGTGAGGAGGAGGTTTTGGGACTAGGAAGAGGACAGGGCTGTCCCTACCCATACGAAAGGTACACAGCTGTTTAGGGCACCAGGAATTTGGAGCACCACAATTGCACAACTGCATGCTTCTCCAGCACCTGCCCTGCCTCTTCCCCATGGCCCCTGCCCCTGCTCCATCCCTGCCCTGCCATCTTCCCACCCCTGCTCCTACCCCAGCCCTGCTCCATTCCACCCCTTCACCAAAGCCTAGCCCCACCCACTTCTTGCCCTGCTCCGCCCCAGCCCCGCACCCATTCCCTGAGGACTGAAGCAGGGCTGGGCCTGCACTCACCAGCAGGGGAAAGTGCAGCAACCCAGCCCCAGCTGCACTGCCAGTGGGTGCTGGTGGGCGGTTCCCCTCTGCCCCCCAGCCAGCCCCCCCCCCGGGGGGGACTGTATAGGTCCCCAAATAGCTAGGTTGGCCCTGGAAAAGGAGGAGAAGTTCTGGCACAGGCGACTGGGGGAATCCAATGGCACAGCGAGCCAGGATCTGTTCTTGACTCCAGAGCAGTTGAGCCAGTCCCTACAGTCCTGCACAGGCGAGCCTGATGCAGGAGAAGGAACTTCTGGTAGGTGTGCAGTTTGATATTGCAGGGACACATCTGTTCATTACTCTTTATTTATCATTTAATCTTTTAATCAGGAAGAGGTAGGGAAATAATCATGGGAGATAGATGCTTCTCATTCCCATGTACAATTAGGCAGAGGGGAACAGTTTGTTTATGTGTACTAGGATATCCTGTGAATCCTCCATAGACATCTCAAGGAAAGGTTCCTGAAGGTAGTCTGCAATCTCCTGCTGAAGGTTTTTTGCGGGGAGAAGGGGGCTTGTCTTACTTCTTACACTGCGGTAGGACACTTTCCCATGCCACTGAGCAATTACTTCAGCAGGCACTATCGCAGCACACAAGCTAGCAGCATACGGACTCAGTCTGCAGCCAGATGTATGAAGGAGCTGTTCCCTTTCAGCATCTGTTACCCTCAGGAGTGAGATTACAGCTAAAATCACCACCCACTGCCTGTAGAAAATGGTGTGAGTATTCAGTCAATGGCCCTATCCCGCTATATATACTCATGCCTGTGGAGCCCCGTACCCCCTTATTGTCCCAACTTGCCCACTCCTCCCCCACTGCAGGCTATACTCCCCATGGCTGAGACTGCAGACATGCTCTATAAATTCCACGGAGAAGTGAGAATGTAGTGCTTGCAACTTGTGTGGATCAAGGAGCATGAGTTCAGTATCGTTTCCATTTATTTTGTGAATACACTCACAATAGTACCGCTGTGCAGTGTATCTTTTGCAGCTGGAAATGTGGCCTTGAGGGTCTCTCCATCCACACAACCAGCAGAGTGGCTCAGCCAGATAAGAAGGAGAAGGAAGAGGAGGCAGGATGACATGTTCCAAGAGATTCTGCAAACCTCTGATACTTGAGATACCAAGCACTGGGCTTGGAGGATCACCATTGTGGACAGAATGGACAAGGATAGAGTGCAGAGGAGCAAAGCACAGGACAAGGAGAGAAACAGGCAGCAGGACATGCTAGCACTTCTCAAGAAGCAAACAGACGTGCTGGAGACTCTTGTTGACCTTCAGGTTCAACAGACCCATGCTCAACTCCCTCTGTGGCCCATAGAGAACCTCATTCTGTGACCTCCCTACCCTCCAGGCATTCCATGTGGAGTCTGGGGGCTGCTGCTCTATCCTTACACTCTAAGGAGGACAGTACAGAGAATCAGAGCCGCACTGACCTGTGAGAGACACAGTGTATGTGTTTATGAAATGAAAATGACTGTTCTTTCCCTTTCAAATGTTCTTTCCCTTCTATTTATATGGTTTCATTCAGTTTTTAATGTTTGTTTGCATAGGTTTGGAATAAAGTCTAGCTATGGAAACTGAATTCATCTTTATTAGTTCACAACATATGCTGGCTGGGTCTCACATCATTCAGCGATAAAAGCAATAGGTGCATGTGCAATGTTATATTACTATACAGCATTCATTATAAGGTTCATACTTGAGTGCAATAAAACAAGGCCAGGCAGAGCATAGTACAGCAACACACATTACTGTGGCTCACTATTAAAACAGTTTTTGATGCCACCCTGAGGTGAATAGCTCCCCACTGAACTCTTCTTATAGCCCTGATATCTGGCTGCTCAAAATCAGCAAACAGCTGTTCCACCTCCTCCTTCTTTCCCCATAGGGCGGCTCTACCAATTTGCTACCCCAGCAGTCGCCGCCGAATTGCCACTGCTGCAACATCAGCAGACCTGCCGCCGAATTGCCGCCGCGCCCAGAAGAGCGGGGGAGCTGCCGCCGAATTGCTGCCGCGCAACATGGACTGCTGCCCCATTCTGAATGCCGCCCCAAGCACCTGCTTGGAAAGCTGATGCCTGGAGCCGGCCCTGTTCTTTCCCCCCGGGCAAAAAACTTGTCTCCCTTGCTTCACAGTATTATGAAGCACCCACCTGGCAGCTATAACCATAGGGATATTTTTTCATTGAGGTCTAATCTCAAGAGTAGAACAGTGCCAACAATCTTTCAAACAGCCAAAGACACATTCAACTGTCATTCTGCACTGACTCAGCCTCTAGTTGAAGCACTTCTTGCTGCTCTCAGGGTGGCCGTGACCAGCTTCATGAGTCATGGAAGTAAGGGGTACGATGAGTCTCTCATGATCACTAATGTGCATTTCAACATCCCCAATGATGATCCTCTGGTCTGGAAAGAAAGTCCCTGCTTGCAGCTTCTGAACAGCCTGTGTTCTTAAAGATGTATAGTCATGCACTTTCCCTGACCACCCCGCATTGATGCTGATAACAAGTCCCCAGTAATCCACCAGCACTTGCAATACCATAGAAAAGTAACTCTTTCTGAGGATTACTCTGTGGCAAGGTAGTCTGGTGCCAAAATAGGGGTATGTGTGCCGTCTATCACCCTACCTCAGTTTGGGAACCCATTCTGCAAATGGGCCTGCACAAATCTGTTATGTGTTGCACATTGCCCAGAGTCACAGGTCCTTCGTAGCAGGACCCGATTATGGCTCTGCACACTTTGAATCATAAGAATATCAGAGTTGGAAGGGACCTCAGGAGGTCATCTAGTCCAACCCCCTGCTCAAGCAGGGTCAATCCCCAATTTTGCCCCAGATCCCTAAATGGCCCCCTCAAGGATTGAACTCACAACCCTGGGTTTAGCAGGCCAATGCTCAAACCACTGAGCTAACCGCTGGCATCACACAACCCCCACCGGGATTTCCCAACTCCAAATTGATTCCCGACTGATCAGGAGCAATTTAGCTTTGCAAGCTTCTACAGAAGCAATCACCACTCATTTTTCCACTGTCAGTGCAGCTCTCATTTTGGTGTCATTGTGCCATATGGCTGGGGTGAGCTCCGCACAAACTTCCAGGAATGTGACCTGCACATGTGAAAGTTCTGCAGCCATTGCTCAGCATCCCATACCTGCATAACGATGCAATCCCACCAGTCAGTGCTTGTTTCTCAGGCCCAGAACTGGTGCTCCACCATCTGCAGCTGCTCCGTAAATGCCAACAACAACCTTGATTGTTTCTTTCTATGTCCCACAGCAAGGCAGCCTCCAATGAATTGTCTTGTTCTGCCACCTGGCTCCTCTGGCGGCTCTGCAAATACTGCAAGATCAGGCACATTGTGCACACAACACCCATCACAATAGTGCAGATCTGTGTAGATCAGGCTTCTCACATCTATGCAGATGCACGGGTTTGTGGGGCTTTTGAAAAGAGGCATGAAACATTATGGAATGCAGATAAAATTATGGATGGAGAAAGCTACATCATGACGGTGAAACCATGTTCCAAGTTTGTCCCCATGAGGCATTGCAAACCCTTCCCAAAACACCCTGCACTAGATGGTGGTGAGTTGCACAGTGGGATAGATACCCACTGTGACATTGCACTCCATATGATTTTATGAAAATATGCTAATGAGTGTGAATATAATGTAACTGGAATGTGCTTCATGCAAAAGGTCTCTTGTAAGGTATCATTACAAATCTTATAATCTACTGGGTGTGGTCATCCTATTTGTACAAATGTATCATTCTTGTATCTGAAACTAGAAGTATGAAATATAACTCTGAGGTCCTATTGTAATTATGCAAAGTATGGGATGTTAATGGTGGTTTGGAATCTTGATGGCTTCCATTAACTAGGACAATTGGTTGTGCAGGGTTCTGAAACCCAAACTGGCAGAGAAAACGGGCTCAGAGATAGTCTCAGCACATCAGGTGACAGTCCCAAGGGGAGTTTTGTGACTGAACCCGTCACACCAATGGTGCACTGCTCTCTGCATCAATGCAAGCCTTGGTAGTGAGGATGTACACTGCTGACACAAGGAGCATACTGTGGACATGCAAAAGTGATTTAATTACTGTGGCAGCTATACATCAATGTAACTTTGGTCGACTTAATTTTGTATTGTAGATTTGCCCCTTAGTCTACTTCTGGAGGCAGTGGTAGATATGCTGGAGGGTAAGGATACAATACAAATGGACCTAGACAAATTAGAGGATTGGGCCAAAAGAAATCTGATGAGGTTCAACAAGGACAAGTGCAGAGTCCTGCACTTAGGATGAAAGAATCCCATGCACTGCTACAGACTAGGGACCGAATGGCTAGGCAGCAGTTCTGCAGAAACGACCTAGGAGTTACAATGGACGAGAAGCTGGATATGGAGTCACAGTGTGCCCTTGTTGCCAGAAGGCTAACAGCATTTTGGGCTGTATAAGTAGGGCCATTGCCAGCAGATTGAGGGACATGATCGTTCCCCTCTATTCGACATTGGTGAGGCCTCATCTGGAGTACTGTGTCCAGTTTTGGGCCCCACACTACAAGAAGGATGTGGAAAAATTGGAAAGCATCCAGCGGAGGGCAATAAAAATGATTAGGGAGATGGAGCACATGATTTATGAGGAAGAGGCTGAGGGAACTGGGATTATTTAGTCTGCAGAAGAGAGAAGATGACGGGGGGATTTGATAGCTGGTTTCAACTACCTGAAAAGGTGCTCCAAGGGGATGGATCTAGACTGTTTTCAATGGTAGCAGATGAGAGAACAAGGAGTAATGGTCTCAAGTTGCAGTGCGGGAGGTTTAGGTTGGATATTAGGAAAAACTTTTTCACTAGGAGGGTGGTGCAGCACTGGTAAGCAATAGCTTACCTAGGGAGGTGGTGGAATTTCCTTCCTTACGGTTTTTAAGGTCAGGCTTGACAAAGCCCTGCTGGGATGATTTAGTTGGGGATTGGTCATGCTTTGAGCAGGGGGGTTGGACTAGATGGCCTCCTGAGTTCCCTTCCAGCCCTGATAGTCCTATGATTCTATGATTTTTGACATTCGCAATGTGTAAAAAACAATGGAAGAGACTGTGAACTAATTTCCACTCTGCTTATTATTGGAAGAAAAATTTTAAAGTTTAACATCTATTTAAATATTAAGAAACATCTTGTTTAAATATTAGTGTTATTTTTACTGCTGCTAAACTATTATTAAGACAGATTAGAAACTGCTTTATGGTTTTAGGACTAAATCCTAGATATTCTGGGCATTTTAATTCCCACTAAAGCCAATGGGAAGTCAGCTGAGAAGTACTCATCTTATCAAAATTGTTCTGATGGAACAGTTTTCCATTGGAAAATGATGATTCAATGAAATGAAAATGTCACGCAGGAATAAATAATGAATAAATATAAATATAATGTAATACAAAGCTAATTATTGATAAGGTTGAAATGATGTTGTTTGATTTCCCAAAATTAACTTTTAGAATTTCCAGTCCTTGGGAATTTTGCATTTTTGTTCCAATTCAAAAACCGAAAACCAACCAACAAAAAAGGAATTGCCCACAGAACAAGAATCTGGGTTCTGACCAGCTCTATCAATCTTTCAGTATTGTCTCAGTCACTGATACTAAGTGCTTTTTGGTTCTTTAAAGGCTCTTCTGGCTCCTTAGTGTGCTTTCATATGTGACAGGTTTCAGAGTAGCAGTCGTGTTAGTCTGTATTCGCAAAAAGAAAAGGAGTACTTGTGGCACCTTAGCATCCGATGAAGTGAGCTGTAGCTCACGAAAGCTTATGCTCAAATAATTTGTTAGTCTCTAAGGTGCCACAAGTACTCCTTTTCTTTTTTCATATGTGAATGTCTATTCGAGGAAGCGACAATAGGCCAGATTTTCCCCTTAACTACATCCAGGCAACCAGGCTGAAGTCACTGGTGTTGCCTGTGTGTACTTGAAGACAGAATTGATATATGCAATATTATTTATGTAGAATTGTCTAACAGTAGTAGCAGTCCCTCAGAGATTGCAGCTCCTCCTACACTGTAATCCACTTATAGATAGCCTGCAGGGAAGAGTAAAAGAGTGTTTTAAACTCATTTACTTCCATGTGCAGTCTCAGATATGTACAGCAAGCCATGATCTGCCCAGAGAGTGAAGAAAGCCGTTATTAGCATATTTAACTCTGAGGAAATCAGCAACAGGTGTACACTTACCGGCCATGTATATTGCAATATTATTCCAAACACAAAATGGCCCATTTTTGGTTTTATGCTCTCAGTTAACGGTGTGCATAACGTGGCTAGAAGAATTTTCCTATTAAACCTCCCACTCCATTCCTTCCACTCTCACTCCATTCCTTCCATTCTCCTCTGAATAGCTTGATCCAACTCTATTAAGTTATTGAAGTCAATGGGGCCTACCTGAGTGATAATTATACAATATTTGGATTCTGATATTTACTTTTCTGATTTTTGGTGTTTACAATTTTGTCAGCCCTTCATATTCAAAAAATCGTGAGATTTTAAAAAAAATCATTTCTTTTTCCTTTGCTTTTCTGATTCAATGTTCAACATTTTCCCTGCGGCAACCAGGAAGGCTGGATTTTTTTTTAAATGAAAGTTAAGATTGTCACATAACTTTGGGAGCTGGACTTTCAGCAAACCCCCAAACATCTCCAGAGTTGACAGCAACTCTGTCTGTGTTTATTTTAGGCGAACTGACTCTTTTTAGGTAAAACATCATTATTTGTGTTTAAAAAATTATTTTTCTTGGCTCCATGCCTGCAATCCTGCAAGGAGACACCTGCGTCTGTAGGAAGCAGCTTGGAGGATTGGGGCTCCGTCCTGTTGTATCCCAAAAAAGTTTGGGGGCACAACCATCCCTTCCAACTCTGTAAAACAGCCCTAGTGCAGAGTACCAAGATGCTTTTTTGCGAGGGGCCCGGAAACTTATTTTAAAAGTTAATGCATCCGATGAAGTGAGCTGTAGCTCACGAAGCTTATGCTCTAATAAATTTGTGAGTCTCTAAGGTGCCACAAGTCCTCCTTTTCTTTTTGAAATGGTTTTTGCTTCAGTTCAGGAATTATAGGGGAAATCCGAGACGCGCTGATCACCTGGCCCGATGCGTTCAACGGGAGCTTGCGGCTCATCCACACCTCTCGGAAGCAGGCCCATTGGCTTCAGTGGAAATGGGAGCTGCTGGCTCCCAGGAGCGGGCCCTATATCGGCTACTTTGGGAGGGGAAACCACAGATCGGAGAGAATAATCCATAGGGCTGAAGGCTCGTCTCAGCCGCCGGGAGCAGAGTGAACCTAGACACACGAGCGCTCTGCTCCCCTGCCCCAGATGGTATCATCCCCACCCAGCCCTTATCCCAGTGTGGTATATCCCAGCGGAGGAGGAGCTTCTCTCGCCACCCCCTCTTCCCCCCACCCAGTGTGGAGCGGAATAGGCTCGGGCTGGGGCTCGACGCGCCAGTCTTTGTGTGAGAGCGCGCGGGCGCCACACACAGGGGCGGAGGGGGCGCCGGGCGGAGCGAGTCGGGCGGGCGTGATGCGGCCGGTGCTCTGGGGGTGGGGAGAGGAGTTCGGGCTGCGGCTGCCTGGCGGTGGGTAACGACGGCGCCGTGCGTGCGGCCGCTGGGCGGCCGGGAGAGCTGAGGGGAGGGAGCCCGGCAGCACCCCTCGCCCCCAGCGGGGCTGGAAAGTTTGGGGCGAGGCGCTGGGAGGCAGGGGTCGGCTCTGTGGTGAGCCGGGCTCCCGCCCCACGAGTCCCGGCGGCTCCTCGGGCTCCCAGCCCGGCGGGAGGCGGCTCCTCCTCGGGGGACTCGCTCTCCTGGGACGCTCCAGCTCGGGGCCGAAACTTATGGTTTTTCTCTTCCGGGCAGCGCGGAGGCGCCCGGTGGGGCGTGGGGCGGCCGGGGCCGGCTGCGGCGCGGGAGCGAGTCCGGCAGCGCCGCGCCCCCGGGACGCCCCGCCGCGGGGCCGGCTCACGGGAGGGGCCAGGCTGGCCGCCGCTGCTCAGAGTGGAGCGGGGTGGGTTAGCCAGCGTGTCCCCCGGCAGCCGGGGGGAGACTAGCGCCGGGGCGGGTTGGCTTTGGCCGCCCCGTAGGACATGGGGTGGCCCGTGGGAGGCGAAGCCGAGCCGTGCCGTGCCGTGCCGTGCCGTGCTGTGGAGGGCGGGGGGGTGGGCCGTGGCACCCCGGGAGGGCATGGAGTGAGAGTCACACTGAGTGCAAGTCTGGCGCTGCACTTCAGGTTATGCATAGGCAGGGCAAGTATTTAGAGGACTTCATCTACTCTTTCCTTGCAGGGAAAGGGGACACAATGGGCTTAGTTCTTGCCCTTCCTCAGCGTGGGAAATTCCATTTGGAGCCCTGGGGAGCTGATGAGGTCCCAAGTAAATTAAATTATTCTTTCTCTCTCTCTCTCTGCAGATGGCTTTCTGGATACCATGATCAGCAGTGGATTTAATAGCCTATCTATCCAGATATGTCTTGATCTCTCTCCCATAGCTCATTTCAATGTGAGCATGGAAGAATAACCCAGCTAGAGGCTGCTTTTCAAGTCTCATCCTCTCCAAGCCACAACAGGATCATATCTAGGCAGTGTGGGGGTGGCAGAGGCTGTTGGTGGCCTGGATTTTCCTCCACATTCTTTGCCCAGAGTGAGGGTCTCTGTTTCTGACCATGATGAAAACTGAAGGCAAAGGGGAAAGGACTCTGAGAAGCGCTTCTCCACACAGAAATACTTATAAATCTGATTTCCATGCCATCAAGTGCTCCTTTGATGGAGTAAACATCCCTGAAAATGCTTCCAACAAAGTGGGCCCCCAACAGAAGCTGAACACCTCCTCCAGTGGAGGGGGGAATGACCCACTTAGCCGTGGCAGAGCTGCCACCTACGGCAACAGAGTACACAAGATCAAAAACATGTTCCTGCAGATGGGGGGCTCCTCTGCCACACCACTGTGTGAAAGTAGCTCCCCCACTGAGGCCAAGATCATCAGCAGGGCAGTACCAACTGATCTTGTACCTTCTCCCAGCAGCCCATCTTTCCACAATGTCCAAAAAAATAACCTCCTTAATATCAGCCCCTGCTGCAGCCCTCTGGACCCACTGCTTGTGTCTTCCACGGGTGACAAAATCATCCGCAGCAAAGATGAGGGAGATCTGGACAAAGCTGCCCTGGCAGAAAAGTTTTCTGAGACCAGGAAACTTTTCGAGAGGAACATAAAGCAGGGGAGCTCGGTGGACAGATATTCTCCCAGCAAATGTGAAAGAAGTGAAGATAAGACGAGACGTGGTTCAGCCTCTTCTGACTGCAGCAGTGTGGTGGATCATTTTAATTTCAATATAGATGTGATCCCTCACCTAGCCCTGGAAAGAGCTGAAAGTCAAGGCAATGATGAGCACAGGCAGCAGCATCTCATTTGTGGCCCGAGATCCTCCTCCTTGAATGCAGGACCAATTTCTAGGAGGCTGGAAAGTTTTCTTGGTGACAGTGACACTGAAGAATCCAAAGAAATTTACAAAAGTGAGAGCACCCCAAGTCAAGGGTATGTGCTCCCCTATAGCTGTGAGTCACCTGCTGCTATTCAAGGATGCACAGAGGAGAGCCCATGCCCCAAAGAGCCTGTTTGTCTCAGTAGTAGCAGCAGGGATGAGCTGAACCAGTCACCTGAAGAAGTGCATACAAGGGAGCAAGTGGCTCCTGGGAGGGGCCAGCTGGATGTGAACAACACATCTGATAAGGTGGCCAAGAGGTTAGCGGACAGTGCCTCCCCACAGGTCTCCCAGGTAGAGATGGTTCAGGCTGAACTGGTTGCAGTGCAAAAAGAAACCTCAGGTAAAAAAGAAGATACTTTGAGGAAAGATAGTGTTTTTCATGGGGAACACAATCATTCATTTGGAGGACTGGAAGAGGTTATGGCATGCACTGAGCACAGTCAGAAAGAAATAAGAGAGGTGGTGTCTCTGAAGGAAGTTCTTATCACACAGGTTCTGGACAATCTAGAACAGGAGGGGGACATTGAAGAGGAGGAGCATATGGTGGAAAATCAGAGAGAGAAGTTCATTGCATTTTCTGTCAGTGCTTTTGGAATAGAGAATGCAGGTTTTGATGATGACAGGGACATGGAGTCTGAAAACCAGGGCCCTGAAGGTAAAGAAACATTGGAGGGGGAAGAGGAGTATACCTATGACAGTGATTATGAGGAGTTTCCTGGGCTATCTGAAGAGGAAGATACTGAGCCAGACAGAAGAGTCAAGTTTTCAACAGCCCCTATCAAGGTAAAGTATGTCATAATGATGTTTTGCTTTGTTTCTAAACATGTTCTTAACCATACAGGAAGTCCATTTTGATTATGTGCCTTTTAGAACTTCCAAAAATGGTGTTTATATTTCTTACTGTTTTAGATTAAATTGCAAAATAAAGCAATATTGAATAGAGTTCTGAACAAGAATTACCACCTCTAACAGGTTTCAGAGTAGCAGCCGTGTTAGTCTGTATTTGCAAAAAGAAAAGGAGTACTTGTGGCACCTTAGAGACTAACAAATTTATTTGAGCATAAGCTTTCGTAAGCTACATGCTGTAGCTCACGAAAGTTTATGCTCACCTCTAACAGTTCATTGCAAAATTCTTCAGGATTTCAGCCCTCTCTCCACCTGAGTTATTCCAGCTGTACTTTAAATGCAAGGGGTGTGGATGATTATTCAGCATACTTTTCTCTATTAGATGATATTATTCAGGGGATAAGGATTTCATCTATGTTATAGCCATGATTTTTACCTTGTTAGGGCTTGCTTTCCCTCCTTTTGAACTGTGGGACCTAAAAAGGGTCTAGTCTATGGGGTCCTCCACAATAGGAATTACAGCATAGTTTCCCAACATGGCTAAGACATGGTTGTGTGCTATCAATCTATTAGATAAAACTATTCTAATCATGTTCCGAAACCTATTCTGCTGCAGTAGATTGCAGGGCAGTAGCATGGCTCAGGTACAGAGTTAATACTTGGCTTGATCCTAGTTAAACTCCAGCATTGAACTGTGTTGTCTGTGAAGGAAAAATAATTTTGTTTTGTTTTTTATACTTGTCATTTGTGTTAAGCTGTATTTGGATGGAAATTAGAATTCAATTAAAATGCACAAAAAGAGCATTTTAAAATTATGCATTAGTTAAACAAAACTACCTTAAATATGTTGGATATATATTAAAAAAATACATTTATCAAAACCTGTTTTGCATTTAAAGCTGATTTATTAAACAGAGGGAGTATTATCTGAAGTTAGCAAATTGAACTGATTGTTTCTCATACACTCTATGACTAAGGCCAGAAGGGACCACCAGATCATCTAGTCTGATGAACTGTGTATCACCCAGCACCCACACTCAAAGCTCAACAGCCAAAATTAGATCAAGGTTTTACAACTAGCTGGAGACTAGTCTATTATGTGCCACAGGCAGAGAATAGGAGGGGCTGAGGTGCACCAGTGCCTGAGACCCTCGCGGTGGCAAGGGAATGATGCAGTGTGATACACTCAGAAAATCCTGGCAAGTGATGCACACCCATATGCTGCAGAGGAGGGCAAAAAATCGAAATGTCACTGCCAGAATAGCCTGGAGAAAAATTTCTTCCAACCCTATATATGGTGATCAGTTAGACCTTGAGCATGTGAGCAAGAACCAGCCAGCCAAGTACCTGAGAGAGAGAACGTTTGGTGCCACCTGTGAGCCCTGGCCGTCTCCCTCCAATATCTTATTTTTAGCTGTGGCCATCCCTATGTCATGTCTGCTGCTCTTCCCCTCTTTTAGCTTTCTGGTGGCTGCAAGGAGAATAGCTTTACTGTTTCCCCCTCCCCCCTTCCAAAGCCTCAGTCTTATTCCATAGCCTCTGGCTTGTAGATAGCTGATAAATTTGAAGCATCCCAAAATGCATACTCTGGATGTTTTGAAGAGAGACGCATTCTCTCTCTGTTCTGCAGTCTCATCCCATTGCTTTGTGGGTGTGGAGAGAGGAATGATGGGGAGGGGGTAGTCTTTACTGCTTCTCATCCTCTCTTTTTGGGGAGGGGAAATAGCTTGAGTGCCTGGCTGTACTGTTCAGAGTTTCTCAAACAACAGTAGCATGAAACTGATCTTACTCAGATCACTTTTTACTGTGCTGTTCAGTTCCCTATGCTCAACAGTGAAACTAACAAAATTCTGAGCAGCAGAAGAGGCACTGTAGCTGTGTGAGGACTTAGGAAGCCAACATTGCATTAGTTTATGCTGAATTTAAGCTTGGAGGATTATCTTCTCAGCCAGGAAGGTTAGAGGTGTTTTTAAATAAAAGCATAGATTCTGCAGATGCTGTCAAGTAGTAGGAATCTTTCCCCTAGGTGAGTGGATTTTTCAAGCCCTACTGCATTTTGATGTCTGTGGCCACAGGTACTCCTTTTCTTTTTATGGAGTTTAGGTGTGTTTAACTGCCAATCTATCAGTAAGGAAGGCCACCTCTCTCCATCTTCCCCAGCAAAGAACCAGTCATTTTGTTCACTTCCCCCCTTTCTCCCCACAGTAGGCTCTGAGCTCCCTTTGTAGAACATATGTTTTCAGAACATTTGTATTAATTTTTTTTTCTAAAGCTGAAAATTGCTTTAAAGTTGATGTCTTCAAGCGAACACCTAAATTTGATAATTTGTGTTTAATGCTATTTTTAGAGACCCTATGAGTTCAAATCCTTCTGCAGTAGGCTCTTCTGTCTGAGGTAAACATCAGACAAATCTAAAAGAATCAGAAAACGCTTCTTGTAATTCCTTGTCCAGATCTTCATTGAAAGTGAGCTTTAACCTTTTCTGCTTCCAGGTAGAAAGCTCTGACACGCAGAAAGCAGAAGTCTTTAACTGGGTCCAGGGTGAGTGGAGAGTTGAGCTCGATAGCCATTCTCACAGCAACCTGACAAAATAATATTGGAGTGTAATGCTTCCTTGCTGACTGCACCAGCATTTCCAGTAGTAAGCTTTCTTATGTATGGGGCTCCCACAGCTTTGTGTAGCAGGTCCCCATAGACATTGACAGTTGCAGTGTCCCCTTTGATTGGAAGACCGGCTTACTGCCATGGACACCAGTTCCTTCCTTTTTTAATTTAGGGATGCATTCTCTGTTGAACCTAGGGATCTTCCTCCTTGGGCCAAGCACTTGAACTCGAGTGGGTGGGTGAGATTCTGTGGCCTGCGTTGTGTAGGAGGTCGGACTAGATGATCAGAATGGTCCCTTCTGACCTTAGTATCTATGAATCTATGAAATACAGGGTATTGAGTGAGTGACTTGACTTTTTCCTCTGACATCGCAGAAGGTAGGTGGTATTGAGCGATTGCTCATCTGCTTTTAGGATGATGTTGAATACCACCTGTTTGTTCTATTATCTCTCCTATTCGGAGTATTTGTGAAGTTACTAAGGAAAATCATGAGATGGTTTGAGTTGCAATGGCAGTATAATGATGACACTTAGCTCTCTGTCACCTTATTGCACCTGCATGGAATAACATGTTTGTATTTTCCTATTTTTAATCAAGTTGGATATGGATAAGAGCTACTCAGCCTGGACAGTAGAGATTCTGGTGATGGAAGTGGTAGTAGTAAAGGGCGGCCCTTATAGGACTCTTTGGAAGCAGTGTCTATGTCTTTTCAGGGGTTCACAGTTTTGAGTCCTGCTGCAATGCTGGAGAGACTGAGGATTCCAAAAGATAACAGCAGTAGCTAAGAGTATTCTTTCATCTTTGTTTGACAAGGAGGATGTGGTGTTTTCTGAGGGATAACTTAAGTGAGTTTGAATTTCTTGTGTGCCCTTTGGTTTTTTTTCCTCTTGGTGTTCTGAGTTAGTCAGTTTAGATAAGAACTGTAGTTGTAAAAATAAATTATGTGATGAGTGCAATTTTAAACTTAAAAGATGTATAAAATCTATTGTTGCATAATTCATAGGTGATGTACTCATTTTTTTGTATCATTGATTTAGCAAATTATTAATAGTCAAAGTTCTTAATATTTATATCTAGAAACAGACTGAAAAGTGAGCAAAATTCAGGATTGAGTATTCAAAGTTATGAACAACTTAGTCTTTTCTTAAAAATTTTGAGGTTAACTTTCTTGAACTATATGAATAGCTGTGAATTAATACAGAATATATTTTATCACCTAACCTGTGTTACATTAAAGACATCTAAATTATTTTCCAGCATGGGATTCATTTTTCTGAATGTGATAAACTGCAATTAAAATGTTTTTGTATACATAAGGTTTTTTTATTTTAGAAGTTTCCATACCTACTTTTTAAAATCCTGTTTTGGTCCTAACCGTATCGGAGGACCTTCTCTTCCAGTGAGATCTTAACTTAACAGGATGGAAAGAAATACTTTAATCTGACACTTGCTGTGTCAACACTTCAGCATTTGTTGTTTTGAAGCCTGAGAGGTTTCATTTTTTGGCAGTGGAATGTCCATTCTTCTCACAAATGCTTTGACTTCTGTCCTCTTTCTACCACCTCATATGATCCTTTTGGACAATCTTAGACTTGATCCTGGGTTTTGGTAAAGTCACTGAAGCAATGTGCCAGGGAGGAGGGCTGGATTTGCTGGTTGAAGGGGCTGACCTGAGAAACCTTACATGCAGTGAGTCTCTCGGCTTTGCTTCCTACTAACACAAACCGTTTTTCCCAGTCAGCCTCCTTGGTATGAGCAGTCTCTTCCTGCTGCTTTCTTTTCCTCAGCCCTGGAAGCAGCAGTGGATGATATGTGCTTTCATCAGATTCTTGGGACTTTTGGCACAAAGCTGAACCCAGAGTCAATGCTACAGTAGCTGCTGACAGTAGGTGGGATGAGAGCTTGCTGCCTTGTCTGGGAAAGGGTGTACACCCATTGAAACAGCCATAGAGGAGCATAACTTAGTGGGGCAAAAGCTAATTTGAAGTAGAAGTTCAAGAATTGGGTTGGTGTGGAATCTGGGTTTTGTACTTAAGAGGTGGCACTGATCTGATCAGTCCTAAAAGTGCCTCTTTCTCAATGTTTCAGTATAGTAACTTAGAGCATGTCTACACATACAGCACTGCAACGGCACAGCTGCATTGATCCAGCTGCAGTGCATCTGGTGAAGGCGCTCTATGCTGATGGGAGAGAGCTCTCCTGTGGGCATAAGAAAACTCACTCTTCAAGCGGCAGAAGCTATGTCAGCGGGAGACGCTCTCCCACTGACATAGCACTGTCTAGAATGACATAAGATGGGGTAACTTATGTTTCTTATAAAAACAACAAGGAGTTCAGTGCACCTTGAAGACTAACAGACTTATTTGGGCATAAGTTTTTGTGGATAAAAAAATTCTTCAGATGCATCATGATGCATCGTTATGTTGCTTATGTGTTTATTCACACCTGCGAGCGGCATAAATTCTGCCAACATAAGCTGTAGTGTAGACATAACCTAAGGATTAATGTGCTTATTCAAAGGTTTAACTACATTAAAAAAGTAACTTAAGTGTAAATTATGAAAGTAGCCATGTGAGAAAGAAAACTTCTATTTTTTTAGTGTGGGGAGGAAATTATTTACCTAGATTATGCTGTTGCTTTAATGAGGAGGTGAGACTAAAAAAAGTAGTAGCTGTATATCATAAGGAACAAACTTTGATAGTATACTTGTAAAACTAGGTATTATGGTGGATTAATTAATATTTCAAGACCCCTTGGACAAGTGTAAAATTTTCTTCAGAGTAGGGAAGACAAGACAATAAGAAGCTAAAGGTGATGTTGAGACTCTCCATGTAATCTGTAACTAATTCCAGTTAGCTGAGAATCCTTGTAAGAATTTTTGTTTCTTAACCTTACTGCTCAGCAATATTGTATTTATGATGATTGTCACAGGGGCTAACACTGTAGACAGCTTGGCTTCATTCATGCTGGGGAAAATGGGAGGCTGTGGCAGTATCTGCTCAGGTCAGCCTGTGGCCTCAGTCACATTAAGAATGATGGCAGATGGTGGCCATTTTGGGAAGGCCATCTTAACTGAGGGTAGCCTGTGGCTTCCACCGTGGTTTTTGTCTTTCCCTTTATGATTTTTTTTTTCAATCCACTTGAGTTTGTTGTAGACTGTGGAATCTCTTGTGCAACACTTATGGTTCTGTTGCAGTGGATTTGAAATAACTTAAATAACTTAACTTCAAGGGTAAACATTCCAATCACTGACAATTATAGAGAAATATGGCAATTTTCCATCTTTGTTTCCTTAAAAAATGCATATATGGAAGCTTTGGGTTCACTAACCGTCTTGACATTCATAGAACAATTATTGTTAGGGGGCTCTGCTACTGTATTTCAACTGATATTTGGGTTTAGAAGACATCCAAAATAAAGGATTGCAGTTCTCAGGCTTAAGAACTAGAAAGATTTCTTCTGCATCTGTGTATATGTCCTACGACCAAATTGTCATCTTAAAGTAGGGTTATATGATGAAAAGCCATTCTGTTCTTAAAACAAAGCAAAACCAAAAAAAAAGCATGTTGAGTTCATTCTAACTGCAGCCCTACAAAACACAACCAGGGTTCTGATCATAACTGCGTTTTAATAATGTCTTGAACATTATGAATTTGGCTGTGTAAAGCCATTAATGCTTTTCAGTTGCATAGAAGTGAAGACTGAAGGTTGGAGTTTCCCCTGAGGTTGTGTACACTAGATAAAAACGGACACGTTTATACTTCATGTACATGCTTCTTGTTAATGTTTGTGCTCTTGAAAATCTGATCATTAAATTGCTTAGCTATTATGGCTGCTGTTCTAGAGAATTAGTGTCTAATCTGTGGCGCATAAGCCACTTTTGGCTCTTCAGGGCAACTGTTAGTCCTGGGGGAATTCTACGCCACTGCACAATGCAGAATTTGCACAGAAATTAATATTGCGTGCAGAATTTCCTTCCCTTTCCTCTCCCACCTCCCCAAATGGGCTGCAGAGCTGCTGACTGTCACCAGGGGGCACTGGACCCACAGAGCTTGCTTCTCAAGTAAAAGAGTCTTGCCGGGGAGGGAGCTGGAGGGTTCCCAGCAGCTGTAGTTCCCAGCACACCCTGAAGGAAGGAGCAAGTTTACAGGAAAGCCCGGGACCTAGCATCAGGCTGTTTCCCCTTTGTCGATCACTGGCTCTCGGGAGCTGGGGGGAGGGTGCGAGTGTCTGGCTGGGGAGGCCCCACAGCTGGATGGGGAGGGGGAAGTGTGTGAGTGTCTGGGCTAGGAGATGCCCCATGGATGGGCTCTGGGAAGTAGGGGACATATGCGAGTGTCTGGGCTGGGGAGGGGCAAGGGGGGTGCCCTGTGGCTGGGCTCTGAGGAGTAGGGGGCATGTACGAATGCCTGGGATCGGGGTTCCCTGCAGCTGGGTTCTGGGAGAGGGGGTGCGTGCGAGTGTCTGGGCTGGAGGGGTGTCAGGTGGCTGGGCTCTGGGGAGAAGGGTTGTGGGTGTCTGGGCTCTGGAAGATAGGGGCACATATGAGTGTCTGGGCTGGGCTCTGGCGGGGAGGGGGCAGAAAAACAGGAACTGGTGGTTGTAGTGGTTTCCTTAACTCTACTCTTGGAGGAATGTTTTTGTTTCTGTTAGACATAGTTGCTGATAGGTATTTTGAAATAAATTACCAAAATAATTGAAATGGGCATGATTATAAAGTGTTATTTTGACAAATAAAATTTGCAGATTTTTAAAATTTTTTGGCCCAGAATTCCTCCAGGAGTAAGCTGTGTTAAGAAGAAAACCCCACAGTATGCCAACATTTTTATGGCTGACTTAGAACAACGCTTCCTCAGCTCTCGTCCCCTAATGCCCCTACTCTACTTGCGCTACATTGACGATATCTTCATCATCTGGACCCATGGAAAAGAAGCTCTTGAGGAATTCCACCATGATTTCAACAATTTCCATCCCACCATCAACCTCAGCCTGGACCAGTCCACACAAGAGATCCACTTCCTGGACACTACGGTGCTAATAAGCGATGGTCACATAAACACCAGCCTATATCGGAAACCTACTGACCGCTATTCCTACCTACATGCCTCTAGCTTTCATCCAGATCATACCACTCGATCTATTGTCTACAGCCAAGCGCTACGATATAACCGCATTTGCTCCAACCCCTCAGACAGAGACAAACACCTACAAGATCTCTATCATGCATTCCTACAACTACAATACCCACCTGCTGAAGTGAAGAAACAGATTGACAGAGCCAGAAGAGTACCCAGAAGTCACCTACTACAGGACAGGCCCAACAAAGAAAACAACAGAACGCCACTAGCCGTCACCTTCAGCCCCCAACTAAAACCTCTCCAACGCATCATCAAGGATCTACAACCTATCCTGAAGGACGATCCATCGCTCTCTCAGATCTTGGGAGACAGACCAGTCCTTGCTTACAGACAGCCCCCCAATCTGAAGCAAATACTCACCAGCAACCACACACCACACAACAGAACCACTAACCCAGGAACCTATCCTTGCAACAAAGCCCGTTGCCAACTCTGTCCACACATCTATTCAGGGGATACCATCATAGGGCCTAATCACATCAGCCACACTATCAGAGGCTCGTTCACCTGCGCATCTACCAATGTGATATATGCCATCATGTGCCAGCAATGCCCCTCTGCCATGTACATTGGCCAAACTGGACAGTCTCTACGTAAAAGAATGAATGGACACAAATCAGACGTCAAGAATTATAACATTCAAAAACCAGTTGGAGAACACTTCAATCTCTCTGGTCACTCGATTACAGACCTAAGAGTGGCTATCCTTCAACAAAAAAGCTTCAAAAACAGACTCCAACGAGAGACTGCTGAATTGGAATTAATTTGCAAACTGGATACAATTAACTTTAGGCTTGAATAGAGACTGGGAATGGATGAGTCATTACACAAAGTAAAACTATTTCCCCATGGTATTTCTCCCCCCCACCCCACCCCCCCACTGTTCCTCTGATATTCTTGTTAACTGCTGGAATTAGCCTACCTGCTTGTCATCATGAAAGGTTTTCCTCCTTCCCCCCCCCCTGCTGTTGGTGATGGCTTATCTTAAGTGCTCACTCTCCTTACAGTGTGTATGATAAACCCATTGTTTCATGTTCTCTGTGTGTGTGTATATAAATCTCTCCTCTGTTTTTTCCACCAAATGCATCCGATGAAGTGAGCTGTAGCTCACGAAAGCTTATGCTCTAATAAATTTGTTAGTCTCTAAGGTGCCACAAGTACTCCTTTTCTTTTTGCGAATACAGACTAACACGGCTGCTACTCTGAAACCGAAGAAAACCTTCTATTTGATTATTAATTGAAAAAGTTACCTGAGCCACGACGGATTAAAAAATGGAACCATTTAAATTAGCCATACAATTATGGTACACTGCCTTCCCTGTAATCCCCAAAGTAGCATTGATAGAGCTGGGAGCTGTCTGAGCCTTCCTGCTGCCCATCAGCTCCTGTGCTAGACATCTTCTGAATTGCAGGAAGGGAGGAGCGAGTACCTCTGGTTGCTCCTATGTTAACTTCCCTTCTGGGATGTGGGAGTCCAAGGAAGAGCAGGATACTTCCTTGGACTGACTGATTCTTCCTGAGCCTCAGAGAGCACTCCACAGCAGCTGATGAGAAGGCAGAAAGAGAAAATGAGAATCAGCAACTGGTTCTAGCTCACTACTGCCTCACTCCTCAGGCCAAGCCTGCTACGATTTATTTTTCCTTTTTCTATCTCGCTCTTCTTTACTGTTTCTGGCCAGTCATTTTAGTACCTTTTTCCCTATCTGGATGATCTAGCTAGACAGATCCCAGAATCCACACTGGTGGAAACAAACACTTAGGAAAAACAAGTTTAAGTCACTATTTTTTTGTCTTTGGACCAATATTGATGTAATCTACCTTTGAACTAAAGGCGTAGAAGTGGCTAGAACTTGGCAGTGTGGTATAGGCTTGGCAGGATTAGATTAAGTCAGTAGATGTTCATAAACGTTGATTTCGGCTGACACACTGAAATCAACGAAAAAATCCATCGGTAACAATGAGAACAACTTCCCCAACACACCTTGCGCCTGCAGTGATTGGGTGTCCCTAGGCCTGTGCAGGGAGCTCTCTGCAATCCCTGTCACTGGAGTGAGAGAGAGCGAGGCCGGTGACACCCAATCCTTGCAGGCACAAAGTGTGGAGAAGACTGCGGTCTTGGCAAGCAGAGGAACGACTCCCAGATCAGAACTTGGAGGAGGAGCCCTAAGCTGCAGGGGATGCCACTCTGCTGCTGAATGGCTCTATCTCCAGGCAGGAGCCATTCAGCAGCAGAGTGGCCTCTGCTGCGGCTGGAGGCTTGGTGGTCCTGGCTGGAGTTCTCTGCTCTACCTCGCCAAGACCGCAGCCTCCCCCACACCTTGTGCCTGCAAGGATTGTGTGTTACTGGCCCCACAGCCATGCAGGGGGACCTCTGCAGTTCCGCTGTCATTGCCTTACTCACTCATCAGCCAGGAGTGTGGTAGCCCTCCCCAGGCAGGAACTGTTTCAGCAGCGGGATGGCCTCCCCTGTTGCCAGGGACTGATCCTCCTCATAACCTTATACCTTGATTTTTTTAGCATAAAACTATATATTTAAGCATGAACATTTTCATTCATTATAAATAAAAACCACTGTCAATATAGTATTTATTTCTTCTCCTTTCTGGTGTGCCATCTTAGTCCTGGTTATTCATTAGTGTTTATTATTACCACTTTATTTTTAACAAACATTCAGCTTCAGTGATTACTAAATATAGTAATGTATGTAACATGGTATTTCCTTTTTCTGGGAGACAGTTTGAATCTCTTGCAACTGCATCTGTTCGTAGCACAAAGTGATTGGCAGATTATGCTCTATTTTTTTTTTATAGCCATCTTATAAAGGCTCTATAACAGCATTCCCTAGTTATCTAAGAGGAGAGAAGTATGCCTCAGTGAATTCTGGTGCATATTTGTTTCGTATCCAAGTAAAAAGGTGCTGAAGTATTTGGCTTGACACTTCTAAATATTATCCCCTCTGAAACCTATCCTATGTATGTGATTTGAAAATGAAATCCTGCAACCTCTTTATTATTTCTCAGTTGAGTGTGTAGGACAATGAACTAGTTAGGTTGGCTTTCTTTTTGATACTCATGTTTGAGTCAAAACTGCACTAAAATAAGATCTCTTATCTTTCTAAGGTTTTCAGTACTTACTCAAATGAAGATTATGATAGACGTAATGAAGAGGTTGACCCTGTGGCAGCATCAGCAGAGTATGAACTAGAGAAGAGGGTGGAAAAAATGGAAGTGTTTCCTGTGGAAATTGAAAAAGGTGCAAGTTAAATGTCAAATAATTGCTTGTGAAAATGAATTTTCTTATACAGGCTGAAGCTATTTGAAGGTGTATTTCTATTATGTTTAGGCCTCGATCCTTGAAAGACTTGTGCACATGCTTTACTTTACATCAGAATAATTTCACTGAATTCAGTATTTATTGTAAATTGTTGTAGCTCAGTTACAGTCCAATTGAGGTTTGACAATTTACACCAGCCTGAGGATCTGACCCATAATGCATAAAGTACATAAGTCTTCGTAAAATGGGAACCATTAGTAGCTCAAACCCCTAAAACTTCAGAATTCAGTCTGAAGTTATCAGATACTACAGTGTGGGGGCCTCCTAAGTTGGGTGCCAAGATAGAATAGTAATATTAAACTCTTTCCACAACACACAGAGACTTTCATAATGGAGATGTAAAGTTTTTGCTGTTCTGGATCATTTTAATTAAGTATGATTTTGTATTAGTCTGTTGGGTTGTAGTCTTACTGGAAACAGCCAGTCTGAATTATCTTTATGTTGCAAATAATACTAAGGGGGAGACACAGCAAGCCAGTGAGCATGTTAGATGAAGACAAGGAATAGCACATGTGTTTTCTCATTGGTGACTATAATAATTTATGAAAACTACCTTTTAAAATGTATTGTGGCTAATGTTAGAATTTTTGAGTCCCATAGGTGACAGTGGCCTAGGCATTAGTATTATTGGAATGGGTGTTGGTGCAGATCAGGGACTGGAAAAACTGGGAATCTTTGTAAAAACAATAACTGAAGGTGGAGCTGCTCAAAGAGATGGACGGTGAGTTTTCATTCAAGTTGCTCAAACTTTTGCTAACTAACAGATTTTGCAAAAATGATTTACAGTCAAGGACTCTTCAGTAAAATATATATATAAAATGTAATATAGTAATTCTCTTTTTAGATGAACAGCATATGAATTATAGAAACCTAGAATGCAAAAAACTGATGGTATTATGGTCTCAATATTATGACTTTAATCAGATAATGAACTGCAATTTTCATTGAATTTAACTTCTCAAATCTTATTATAAATTATTCTAATCCCAAAGTACATAATACAGGAGGACATAATACAGTACAGCATATTTTAATATCTGACATCTCCGATTTCTTGATCTTCCATCGTTTTGGTAGTCAGTTCAGCATGAAAAAGCCTTAGTAGACATATCAAAACTCTGAACATGTTATACTTGTTAGCTAGTGTAAATCAGCACAGTAGTTTTGACTTCAGGGGCATTAGACTGATTTACACTAGCTGCAAATCTCACCCTTTATCTTCCATCTTGTACACAATTACTCTAAGAAAAAGAAAATAAATTGTTTTCAGGCATAGGCCAGTCATTGATTATCTGATTAGGAAGAATCTTCCCTTATGGTGAGATTGTTCAAACAAGGTTTCTTACACCTTTTTTTTTTTTTTTTTTAGGCATCTGCTGTAGGCAGCTGACAGAGCATAATAGACTAGATAGACTGTTGGTTTGATTCAGTTTGCTAATTCCTGTGTCTAATGTTGCAAAAGTTAATATTTGATTTAACTTAATTTAGGACTTTTTTCAAGTGATGTGACTTAAACTGTGAAGGTATCAGTAAACATACCTATGAAGTCTACTCCAAAATAAGCAAAACTAAATCTAGATTTCTCTGTTCACCAAGATAGTGGTAGGCTTTAGGGAAGGGCATTTGCAGGGCATTTCTCCACCTATGCCACTTACTTTACTGGCAATGCCTGTGGAAAAAGGTGGCTTACCCACCCCTGCATGGTGACACCTTCGACAAATGCATTGATCTAGAAACTTGTAGTATGGTACTTCTTGAAAATACTATAATTTAATACGCTTGTGATACAGTTATCTCTTCAGAGGTAGGAATATTTTATTATTTATGAATTCATGTGACTATATGATTGTTTCAGCTTTCTCTTCTGCTTTTTAGTAACTATATATCTCAGATCCACAAGCAATTATCACCTTTACAAGGCACAAGTTAGGGTTGCCTACAGCGGCAATGAAAACACTTGCAGCATATGCATGTACAAAACATTCCCACAAGAATAATGTTGAAAATCCAAAATTCCAGTAAGAATGTAAATTGCTGAAAATATCAAGGCAAATATAAAACAAATTTAAAATAGATTAACTTCATTGGAGTCAAGGGACAAGAGATCAATTTTTTAGTTGTTAACCTGCTGGGGCTCAGCAAATTGTCAAATTAAATACTGCAGAATTTAAAGGGATATTTATCGCATAGAATTAATCATTTCAATTTATGTTGTGCAAATAATTTGTTAAACCAAAATCTTTTTGTCAGCTTTATTGCTAAATATTGAATGATTTGTCTTGCAGAATCCAAGTAAATGATCAGATTGTTGAAGTTGATGGTATAAGTTTAGTAGGAGTAACTCAGCTTTTTGCAGCCACTGTGCTAAAAAACACCAAAGGCAGTGTGAGGTATGTGTTTCTTTATATATAACATATATACATATATTTTATAATTAAAAAATACTTAGGAATAAATTGTTCATTAACAGAGATGAAGGGAAAGAAGCAGCAAATTGTGTAAAATGTTTTTATATAAATTTAACATAAGTGGTCACCAAAGATAAGTGACAGGCTACCATATATTAAACATACACTTGCCCTATACTACCTTTTAATTTGTTTGGTTTTTTGTCTTATAGGTTTCTAATTGGAAGAGAGAAACCTGGGACTCAAAGTGAAGTAGCTCGTCTTATCAGTGAGACGTTAGAGCAAGAGAGATGCCTATATGAGCAACACTATGCCCATGATGATACAGAACAGGTATAGCTACCAATAAAATAGCTATATAGTATATAAAGTAATTCTGTATTTTTAACCATGACTTACAAATATTTTACAAAAAATGGACTAAATGTTTTTGAACCAGACAACTAAGGGATAAAGGTGAAAAGGTGCAACTTGATTAAAAATGATAATAGTAATGTATGAACTTTGTAATATCGCTCCATATAATAATGCCACTTAATACACTCCCAACAGGCCTCAGGTTGGTATCCTATCTTAGCAGGACACAGTCTTCTGGGAGAAAACTTCAAGGGAACCTGAAGAGAGGAAGTTAATTTTAAAAATCAACTGACATTTGGGATAGCTGTTTCTTTCTTACCCTTTCTGTTTGGGGAATTTTTATATAAAATGTTTGCAGATTACCTTAACAGTACATTATAAGTATAAGTTGCTCAACCAACAAGGGAAAGAGGACAATTGCTAGTCAACAGAAGTGATGTAATTATGATTTTGGGTTATTTGAAGACTGTTTAAGAAAATAGATTTTTACCATTAAAGAAAGGTCTGGGCTTTACTTTACTAAAGTAATGTTTTTATATCTTGTTAGGATGATGATTATGATGATGATGAAGACGACGCTTTTGAGTCACATTTACATGGAAAGTCTGTGGAAGTCTTTTATCTTCCTGAAAATGAAGATCTGAATTTGCCACTGGATATGGATTCAGCACAGTTTCTTCTTAAATTTAAAGAGGTACAATAACATTGCCTAAGTTTCTTACAAATCTTATGTGGTGTACTGAAGAGCATCTGGGTCATCGAAAGTTGGTATTAATCTCCTTTGTGTCCTGTCTCCTCATATTCTTCTTTTTCCTCTGACAAAAAAGGCCTCTTGCAAATGACTTTTTAAATTTGGGGATTTTGTCAAAATTGATGTACATAAAATTGAAAACAAATGTTTCAGAAGCTTAAAAAAAAGCTTCCAGAGTATTGGATCAAAAGACATTGACTATCAGAAATTATAGGGCTTTGTTTATTCTGCCTTCCCGGTGTACCATGGTCCCAGCTTCAGCTGATCAAAGTAAAAATAAATCTCATCATATAAATGTATCAATTTTTCTACTTAACTCAAACTAATGCATATTTTCACATATTCCAGACATAGGAGTAACCATCTTCTTTGGCTTGATTTTTTGTCTACCCCATCAGTGTAGTGTGGGAGTTCTTGAAAGGGTATATGAGGCAAAGCTAGGAATATTATTCCCATACACTAAACAAAAATTGAGGGCATCTGAACTATAGCCCTCTCCCATAACCTGGTTTACACACTGTTTTGTAAATAAGTATGTGTGAAGTTGATTTTTGCAGACTGCTTTTTGGGCAAAAATATGCCCTGCATAAGAGCTTTGCCACCCCATGGTGACAGTGGTGGATGCTTCTCCCTACGTGCCTCAAATGCTTTCTAATGAGGATTGGACTTATTAGAGGCTTTGTGAAGCTGATTTTCTTGGTGGTACTGAGGGAGTTTGCATTACAGACTCCAGACTGAAGACCACTTCCAATTTTATAGGTTGGGGAAGCATGGTGAGAATCTGATAGACCATAATGGGACATCCATGCATAAATACCTTATACACTTGGGGATATGATGGGAAATATCTCTAGGTGGAAATCCATTCTCTATTGATGATGAATCTAAATCAGGTATTCAGACTCATAATTTCACTTGTTTCAACATACTTTTGGTATTCTGTGTCTCTTAGACATCTGTTTCTTCTAAGTCTTATATATATATATATATAAGATTTAAAATCTGAGAGGTTGTCTTCAACAAATTTGCTATTTCCCTTATATATGCATACTTAATAGCAGATTTCTCAAGACATACTGTTGTAATTGCCTTCAATGACTTAAATGAAGCTTTTATGTACGTAACTTAAATGACTTGACTTAAATGAAGCCTTTATGTACCCCTGTAATCTACTGAAGCCTCTTGATACTGAAGTCTTGCTCCTTGAACATACGGCTTAATATAAAAATACTTCATGATGATCTTTATGAACTTAAATAAAAAGACCCAGAACTACTGCATTTTTCACTTGTCTGCATTTACTATTTGCCCAGTTACAAAGCATTACTGACTTCCAGTGTTTTTGGCATGTTCACATGATTTTAGTTTGCTTGCTTTTCTTAGCTATTTTCCATAAATTAATTTGTGAGGTTTTTCAAATACAGGTGGTCATGATTTGATTTTTTTTTAATAGCAAATATGCACACCATAAGACGTATAAACCTTTTCTTCTTAAACTGGGAGCTTAATTTTGTAAAAACATATAAAGTATATGAACCTTGTTCTCCTCTTTTATGCTAGTGAAAATCATGAGTAATTTTATTGAGTAAGTGAATGGATTTACATTAGTGTAAAACTGGCTTAAGTGAGAAGAGAATCAGGCCTTAAATATTTAGTAACAAACTTGCAATAATCTTTCAAATATTTTTCTGTATATTTCTTAACAAAACTATTACATTTCATTCTAGCTACAATTAAAGCATGCAGTAACAACAGCTGAAGTTAACCAGTTAAAAGAGAGAGTAAGTTACTTCTTTTAAAGTTTTGCAATCTTTAATGTTCACATTGTTCATGTTAGGATTACTGTTTAGAGGCAAAAAAGTTGGAAACCAAATGAAGGTCAGTAGATGTTTGTTTTAAGGCTAGGGCACTATGTACTTTGGGCACACTAGACATAAATTCGTAAACCTAAATTATGGATTACACAAATTGAAGAAATTCTATAGTAGAATAAAATGCTTGAATAATATTGTTTAAAGTAGAATTTATTGAATTGAATAGTTCAGTGTAGAGAAACTTGCCTCAGTTCAGTATTGATGTTTCATAAATATTAGGTGCCTTTGTGTAGAAATTAGAGAGCAGTGGATGTATTTTCCACTTGGGGCCAGTGGTCGCTTCTAGGAAGGAGTTTTTGGAGTGTTATAGGAAGGGGAACTGGTGTGGAGATTCCCCTCCCCCGCCCTGATGTAAATACACAAACTTCTTGGATGAGAGGGCACATCACATAACTTCTCTTGGGCTGAGGGCTAGCTCAGCATTCTTACAGTTTCTGGGTGCTCTGGGAAAGAGAAGTTTTTGTCTCATCTTTTCCATGTCGTTAGAGGAGGTGGTGACAGGGAGCTCTGAGCAGCCCTTTTCTTATGTACAGAAATATTGGTCTTAGGGTGTGGAGAAAGTACAGCAGCGTGTCTCTACTTCATTCTACTCAGTGAGCCAGGTTACAACCAGTTCTGGTGAATTTTGCCCATTTATTGCTGTCTCCAGAAGGGCATTCATCAGCATCCTGTGCACATGACAATGGTGTATGCTGCATGTCTTTCAGCCTTGGCACAGAAAGCTAGACAACTGGGCCATGGCCATGTGTGGAGATACACTACTAAGCACGCACATATTTGGAACTCTAGAACGTTTCTTTAATAACTGGTTAAATTTACATTCCAACATGACAGAAAGGAAATCAAGAGAATTATTTTTAAACCAAAAAGACAATACTTCTCACTTAAACGTTCGAAGGAACACTAAAATGCTGCTACTACTAAAATTAAACAGGAAACTTTAATAGAAACATAAATCTAGGTCCCAGTCCTGCAGTTGTCCTCGTGTTGCTGGGTTTTGAGAAAGTATAGGGATTCCACGCATGATGGCCTATTTGCAGGATTAGTGACTTGCTAGGGAATCTGACAACGAGTAGGAAAATACTGAGGCAGGGGAAGGGGAAAACATTGAGCAGTAGTGTCTGTACCTTCTGTAGATCAAGGGTTCTCAACTTTTTTCTCTCTGAGGCCCTCCCCCAACATGCTATAAAAACTCCACGTCCCAGCTTTGTCACCACTAGGATTTTTTTTTTGCATATATGGTAGATTAAAAAACAGGGCTGGCATTAAGGGTTAGCAAGCAGGGCAATTGCCCGTGGCCTCAAGCGGTTGGGCTTTGGCTTTCTGCCATGAGCCCCAGTGAGGCTAACGCTGGCCCAGCTCTTTGGCTTACTTTGGCGGACTTTCTGAAACCTGCTTGTGGCCCCTGGACTCCTGGTTGAGAACTGCTGCTTTAGATCAAGGCTCTTAGGTACTATATTTTGTTGACCTCCTAGGGCAAGAGATTGATTCAATACCTTTTTCCTTGCATTTTTGCTAGCAACTTTCCAGAATGATTTGCTTTCCTTTTGGGAATTAAACAGTTCAAAAAAACTCCCATTGGCTTTAAAGCGGAAATGTGGTGGTATCAGGTGCATGGTCTAAGATCAGAATTGAAAAGGATTAGTAAATTACAAGATGGCTTATTCTGCTGTTTTAGGTAGACCTTCCACAGAAAAGTTAACAGGAAATTAGATATCCAGCAAGGTTAATATAAGCTGAAAATCAGGGTTATTTTAATTTTGGTATCTGTTTGGCAAGAAGGTACACTAATAAGGAAATAGGCTGGACCAGCTGCCTGGTTTTTTTCCTCCACTTCTGTACCATGTGGGAGATTGTTGACTTGGATTTGTAAAACTCACACAGCATGGAAAGAGATGGATGTATTGAAGTGATATCTATATAAAGAGACTTTAAAGCATTTGAAGTACTACTGTATGAAAGGTTGTATACTTATTAAAGGTCTTGCTTTGAATACTGCTGAGATTGATTTAGTAAGTTAGTAGCTATTATCTACTTATACTCATTTAAGCAGCTGTTTTGATTTTTAACTTTTATCTTAAGGTATAGTTCTTAAGTGTTCTGAATGTTTTCCTTTCAAGTTAAAAACTACTGAAGCTGAAAAAGTTGAATGGGAGTCAAGTAAATCCCAGCTTCAGCAAACTTTAGAAGAGAGCAAAGAGAAAATTAAGAAGTTGGAGACCTATTGGTTAGAGGCACAAAGTTTATGCAAGACCGTAAATGAACATCTTAAAGAAACTCAGGAACAGTATGATGCCCTGGAGAAGAAATACAACAAGGCCAAGAAATTACTTAAAGATTATCAACAGAAGTAAGTACACTGAAGTGAAATAATTTCATGAAAAGATTTTAAAAAACTGGTCCTCTTTTTTTTTTTTTTTTTTTTTTTTTGGTTCCATATGCCTGACATTGTAGGTAGAGCTAATAGCAACACTTCTAGTTAAGGTTGCCTAGTACTTTTCATTATAAGATACTGTTTCCAGTTGCTTATAATTCTTCCAAACTTTAACCATTCATGCTGAATTTCTCCACGCCACTAGTCCTGCCAAAGGCTGACTTTTTTGGGGGGGAAGTTTCGTCAAAATGGTTCAGCTCTTTCTGCGAATGCGGGTAGGAAAAATTACATTGTCAAAACAATGTTAAAAATTCTAACAGCGGTTTAGTTGTGTATATACCGGTTTAGTTGAGTATACCATGGTACAATCCAGACTGAATAGCTGTATCACCTCTGTCCTCTAACCTGGGATACCCTTTAAAATGCTTTGCTGTAGCCTCTAGCTTAAATTGCTCATAAACAGCCTCCAGCATGCAAGTCACTCCCCACTATGTCTGTGTGTGTGCTGCAGCCACACTTTTTGGCTCTTATCAGCCTTGGTTACCTCACAACCCTTCGTGGTGACCCCAACATACCCCCATTCTTAGATTCCTCCCTCTCCCCCCCCCCCCCCGCCGATATGCATGTCCTGTACTCCTGGACAATGCAAGTTTTATATAAAGTCTGTTATTTCTTTAATAGAAATAATCACACAACTTGCCAACCCAAATGGAGTTTCCCAGATACTTCAGTTTAAACACACTGGATTAGATAAAACAGGTTTTATTAACTAAAAAGAGAGATTTTTAAGCGAGTACAAGTAATGGGGCTAAAAGGTCAGAAATGCTTACAAAAAAAATAAAGATAGGTACCATTTGTGTTTTATCTTAAACTGTGTTAAATTCAAAGCAAAGTTTTCTCACTACATGCTCTCAACAGTCTTTAGACAAAACTTCTTAGGTCAGGACCCCTTCTCTCAGAATCCAATGAATGCTTCCTTTGTTGCTTCAGGTGCTGTGGATGCCATAGGGAGAGAGGGGTGTCTTGGGGTGTTTGCCCTTCCTTTTATAGTTTCAGTACCCCTTTTGAAAAACATTTCCAGCTGGGTATCAGGAGACAAAAAAGTCTATGTAGAAGGATGTTCCCTGCTCCTTTTTTCTGATCTGTTGGAGCTTCCTTTCCCTCCCCTTCCAGCTTGACGATTCTGTTTACTGCTTAAATACAAATTAAGCATAGCACACATTCATTTATTTAGGATGGACCTGCTTTGCCAAATTCTGTTTGGGTAGAGCTGTGTTTTGGAACATGTATTAATAACGTACGGAGAAATCTTAACTTCTCACCCACACGTTTTATTAGACACGATTGTCCAGCAAATTATCAATTTTCAAATGATACCTTACAGGTGTATTTGTACAAAGATTATAACGATAGCGTGTAGGGTGTGGACATGGGTACATGAGAAAGTGTAACCCTCCATGTTTTGGAAGACAGACTTGAAATTAGCATGAAGGTTTTCTTGTGTTCAGAGAGGTGCTTCTTGTTATCCTGTGAAAATCCATCCAAAATTAAAAGTTTCTGAAAATTGCTGTTCACGTATACTCTATAGAGATTTGTTTATAAGATGGAAGCAAAATTTTCCAAACATTCTGTGTGCACTGAGTATGTTGCAGTCCAGGACTGCAGTGTCTGAGCAAGACTCTTTCCTTCAGTTGTTACCCCTGGTTGCTGTGATGCCAGGCATTGGATCTGAAAGTAGGGAGATTGTCTGTCTCTCTTGTTCTTGCAGTGTTCTCCCTGCTGGTGTCCCAGCAGCGTGGAGGAGAAAACAGCAACAGCCTGACTCAAATGCAGAAGGGAAATAAGCAGGAAGGGGGAGAAGACTCGTATTGTGAGTGAGGGATGGGTCAGGCTGTATACTGGCAGTGGAGCACAGACACGCTGGGGAGATAAGAATTGGGGACACGAGCAGTGTCAGAAGGGGACATGCTGGAGGAGACAGGGCTGATGGGTCTGTAACCAATAGACATACTCGCTTATAGAACCCAGGATTCCTAAGCCCCAAAATTCATATGCTGTCTAGCAAATAGTTGTGAGACTTGCAGGCAATGTGTGTCTTATCCTTTGCTAATGGCTGGTCCACATGGATGATAACTTACTACTGCTACCAATTACTATGTTATTTCAAAAAGAAAAGGAGTACTTGTGGCACCTTAGAGACTAACAAATTTGAGTCTGATGAAGTGAGCTGTAGCTCACAAAAGTTTATGCTCAAATAAATTTGTTAGTCTCTAAGGTGCCACAAGTACTCCTTTTCTTTTTGCGAATACAGACTAACACGGCTGCTACTCTGAAACCTATGTTACTTCAAGTGGTAGAAGGCTATTGTGTGGCTCTAAAGTTTCAACCTGCGCTAGTATTATTGTAGCGCCTAGGAGCAACAGTCATGAACCAGGACTCTATTGTGCTAAGGCAGGGGTGGCCAGCTTTTGGCTCCGGAGCCACGTGCAGCTCTTCCACATGAATACCACCTGAAGAGTGGATTATCTCTGTCTCTGTAACAGTTTCCTATATGATGCTGGGCAGGTCACCTAAACTAGAATGTTCAACAGCCAGCCACTAACTATGTGCTCCTTGTTTTCTGGGTGCTTATCTTGAGACACTTGGGGCATGGTTTGTAGAGTGCTGAGTGCACTCAACAACAAATGTACTCAATGGGAGCTGTGCTTTGAACATATGAAGGGCTATGAAATGCTAAATGCTCCAGGACCTGATTTTTCAGATATCACAAATTGAGCACCCAGAATTACAGTATACACTTCTGACAATTTTTACCCTTAACCTGTGCCTCAGTCCCCCATCTCTTAAATGTAGATAATAATTCCACCTCACCTCTTAAAATGTGAAAATAAATTGTGAAGCATTCAAGTAATATGGTGATAATTACCATAAAAATCCATAAGGAAATAAATGATACTATAGTCAGTGTTGACTGTCTGTCACTAGGTACTCACTGATGAGTCAGGATGGTATGCAATAAGTAAGGCCTCTGTGGCTATTCACTGAATGATAAGGATAAAAAGAAATATGTAGTGAGCACCATCCATGTATTGAATGAGGCAGGGATCCTCTTGTTCTGAGGGGATGGGGGTAGTATGTAATCATGTAATTAAAGCTTGTATCATGCTGTATATGCACACGGTGAATTAAGACTGCAGGGAGAATCTCATTTCTGGTGCTTCCTAACTTTTGAGTGATTGACATTGAAACCTTGACATTTTTTATGTAATTTTGATATGTAGTTAGAATATACAGAAGTAAATGTTGAAATATTTGAAGACTAACCATTTACCCTCTTGTATTGAGAGAGGTTGAGAGAATGGCCTTTAGCTGATTTCCAGAATTGTATTTATTTTGTTTGTTCCTCAATATTTTTCAGATAATGAAAGGGCAACGTCTCGCGCACACGTGTGTGTGTGTGTGTGTGTGTGTGTGTCAGTCAGATGTTGGGGGAGGTGGGGCACAAGGTGGGGAGCAATCCAGAGTTATTAATGGACTTGCTATAACACGTAGGACAGGTCTACTAATGCAGCGCTTCTGCTGAGGATGCTCAGAGCTGATGGGAGAGAACTCTCCTGTCAGCTTAATAACTCCACCTCCTCCCACCAACATAGCGCTAGCTATACAGGGTGTTATGGTCAGTATGACTGTCACTCAGGGGGGTGGATTTTTTGCACCTCTGAGCAGCGTAGTTATACCGAAGTAAGTGTATAGTTCAGACATAGCCTTGGGGCAGGTCTATACTGGCAGCTGGAAGATATAGTTTCCAGCTCATTTAGCTGTACACACACTAACTCTGATCAATGGGGGGGGTCTAAAAATAGCATTGTGGCTACGACAGCATGGGCTAGCAGCCCAAGTACAATCCTGTCTGAGATCTTCAGTATGAGTTTAGGCAGCTAGCCCGAGCTGCTGCTTGTGCTGCCATAGCCAAACTGCTGTTTTTAGCATACAAGGTCAATCAGAGCTAGCGTGTACACCCCACCCGATCTGGGAATTAGATATCCCTGCCGCAAGGTATCTTTACTCTGCAGCCTGCTGAAGAATAGACTGACAGCTGATGCCAGTGGTTATGCAACAAGAGGATGTAATAATGCATCTAGTGGGCTGAGGGAAATAAAGGGGTAGCACGTTGAGGTGCAGAGAGGGTTGGCTTTGTGATAAAAGTGCTTCAGCACTCGTAAATAAAAAACTTGACTTCTTCTGCATGTAGGCTGGGCTGAAGGAGTTAAATACCGTTCTCCATCCTTGTTGCTGTTGCTGTGTCTTTGTGGGTCACAACTGAGAATACCAAATTCAGGATAAACTCCTGAGAATAGGGCAGATACACGCCAAATTAGTAGTTATTCTCCCATGAGATATACTAAACCAGCAACAAAAGTAAACTGTTTCACCACACTGACTAACAAGAAGTCAGAGAAGCAGTTTCCTTAGGCATTCTAGTTCTTCTATCACCACCAAAAACACTAGACTTATATATGAGTAGTTCTTTAAAACCAATTTAATCAAATAACAAATAACTGATCCCAAAGGACCAGTCACACACCGAGGTCAATATACAACTCAGATCTTACACAAAAATTGCGCTGTTGCCAATCCTTTAGTATCTTAAAATCTAAAGGTTATATATATATATATACATACACACACACACAGAGAGAGAGAGGAAGAGATAAAAATTGGTTAAAGAAATCAAATGCATACAGTAAATGCGAAGTTCTTGGTTCAGGCTTCTAGCAGTGATGGAATAAACTGCTGGCTTAAGTTGAGTCTCTGGCTGCTTCCAGATCATTGGAAGGTCCTCAGTCCCTTGGTTAGAATGCTCCCATTAGTATAAGTTCATAGTCCAGAGGCTTGAGCAGGAAAGAGGCAAAATAGAGGTGTTTCCAGGACTTTTTATAGCTTCTGCCATGTGGAGGGAATGTGCACAAACAATGTGCCATTGTTTCAAACAAAGCCCTCAGCACTGCTAGTGGAAAATTACAGGTACAAGGTGGAATTTGGAATCACATAAGCAAGTTGCATATACATACATGACTTCACTTAATCCTGGCAGGAAATTCTATTAACAGTGGATAGGTGTCTTCTATTGTGAGTTAAGTGTTCTTCAATGAGCTTTTTAATTTGATTAGTCCCTTCAAGATTTGCAGGCTAAATACCTTGTGGGTGTTACACCAGGAGCAAACATTTGAAATACAGGTATCGAGCCAATACTCATAACTTCAAATACAAAAATGATACATGCATACAAATAGCCTAACCATATTCAGCAAATCTTAATCTCTCCATAGACATCTTACATGCCACATTTTGTACAAGATTTGTTGCAAATATAGAACAGTGGTTGCAACAGTGATATATGTGGTCATATTTTAATCAGATAACGTCAGTTACATTAATACTTCTCCTGTTTTTTTTCCCATAGTTTCTTTCTAACCGATGTTTCTGGAAGAGAAACTCTTTGTTGCATGGTGCTGAACACAGCGGGGTCATAATCCCCGTTTGACGTCCCGAGGTGCTAAATAAATTAATAACAGGGCATTTACTAATCAATTAAATATTGATTACATACATTTCTTCTTCGAGTAGTGTCCCTGTAGGTGCTCCACTGTATGTATGTCTGCGTCCCTGCACTGCTGATCAGAGATCTTTGATAGCAATGTCTATTCAGTCCATCCTGTGCTCTGCCACGAGGCTAACCAGTGTGTGTGAGTGAACCCTTTTCAGTTTCTTCTCAACCATCCCTGGTTAGAGACGGAGCTTTAGCTGTCTGTTCACGATTGTTAACTTTTGATAAAATCACTAATTTTTAGCTTCCTTCTGAAGCCTCTTTTCTTCCTGTACTTCCTTTACATTTTTATTTGGCCATTGTCCAGAAAAAGAAAAGACTTGGTTCTTTCTTCAAGCCCCGGTTTGGGTGGCTCCGTGGGCTTCAAGAAGTGTCTCAGTTGCAAGGAATTTATTGCAGTGACTGACAGACACTCTTAAGTGCGTCTGCTGCCTGGGAGAGAAATATCCCACAGAAGTGTGGTTTATGTCAGCAACTGAAGTCCAGATCCAGAAAGGACAGAGATCTGAGGCTCAAACTCCTAGTCACAGAGTCTGTCCTTCAACCACCTAAGTCACAGCCGGAGACCTCACCTCAACCCTCTACTTCGAAGGGAGCAGATCCCAAGGAGACACCCATGATCCATTCACGTAAGGCCTCTTAAAAAAAGGTCCGAGTCCCCGTAGCAAGTCCCGATCGAGCCAAAAACTATCTCTGGCTCAGTCTGTAATTGGTATCTAAATATCAGCCATAGCTTCTTAAGAGGCTGTGAATAGTCTGCTCTTATTCAAATATAGCAATGATCATTAATGCCTTTCTTCTCTCCAGGGTAGACTACTGAAATTTGAGCTATTCCTAAAGTCCACTTGGAAGTGTCTGATAGTGCAAAACACACCTGTGGCATGTTTTTGTGTTGCTGTGAGCGAACAATGCAGTTTCTGCACTTCCTGCTTCTCTGAGTGCAGTTTGTGATGTTTACCTCCACTGTGCACATCTAGAATTACCACCTCTTACCCTGTGCCTTTTCACACAATTAAAAGTGTCTTGAAAGGTCCCTCTCCTGTTCTTTGAAGCTTGCCTGCTTTGGAGCTCAAACATAACATGAATATGTCTGTTTACATTCTGGCTCTCAGCTCCACGCTGTGTTACGTACACTATTACCTCTCTCTGGCTGACCTGAACCCCTTCTGTGTTGTTTATGTGCTCCGCAAATATTATTTTTCAGTCAGATTCTTCTAGTTGCTTGGTTTTCTCTAGCACAGTGGTATTGCTTTATTTTATTTCGCTGTTCATAGATTTATAGATTCATAGATACTAAGGTCAGAAGGGACCATTCTGATCATCTAGTCCGACCTCCTGCACAGCGCAGGCCACAGAATGTTACCCACCCACTCCTATGAAAAACCTCACCCATGTCTGAGCTATTGAAGTCCTTAAATCATGGTTCAAAGACTTCAAGGAGCAGAGAAGCCTCCCTCAAGTCAACCATGCCCCATGCTACAGAGGAAGATGAAAAACCTCCAGGGCCTCTCCAATCTGCCCTGGAGGAAAATTTCTTCCCGACCCCAAATATGGCAATCGGCTAACCCTGAGCATATGGGCAAGATTCATCAGCCAGATACCCAGGAAAGAATTTTCTATAGTAACTCAGATCCCATCCATCTAATATCCCATCTCAGGGGATTTGGCCTATTTACCCTGAATATTTAAAGATCAATTACTTACCAAAATCCCATTATCCCATCATACCATCTCCTCCATAAACTTATCAAGTAGAATCTTAAAACCAGATAGATCTTTTGCCCCCACTGCTTCCCTTGGAAGGCTATTCCAAAACTTCACTCCTCTGATGGTTAAAAACCTTCGTCTGATTTCAAGTCTAAACTTCCTGGTGGCCAGTTTATACCCATTTGTTCTTGTGTCGACATTGGTGCTGAGCTGAAATAATTCCTCTCCTGTATTTATCCCTCTGATATATTTATAGAGAGCAATCATATCTCCCCTCAACCTTCTTTTAGTTAGGCTAAACAAGCCAAGCTCCTTAAGTCTCCTTTCATAAGACAAGTTTTCCATTCCTCGGATCATCCTAGTAGCCCTTCTCTGTACCTGCTCCAGTTTGAATTCATCCTTTTTAAACATGGGAGACCAGAACTGCACACAGTATTCTAGGTGAGGTCTCACCAGTGCCTTGTATAACGGTACTAAAACCTCTGTTAAGATGTTCCCTCTCTCCCCTGGGGCAATTTGCTTTTGTCCTTCTCGCTTTCTTTAGTAGGCAATTTCAGGATCATTTTTATTGTTGCATAAACGGCAGGCCATTACAGACTCACTCGGATGGGTGTAAAAAGGAAGTTGACAGGATACTGGCACTTTATCACAACCTATGGAATGCATATAGAATACTTCAGCATCTGCACCATCTTATTTATGTAAAACTTAGAAAAAGCAGAGCAGTTCCAATAGTTTGGGTTCTGTATCCACATAACATCTTATACTCATACATATTAGCTTCAATTTTTACAGGTAAAAATAGCCAAATGGAATTTTCTAAAGCATCTTAAGGGTGGAAAAGTTCACTGGCCTTGTATTGCATTTTAAGCTTCAGCCCAGAGTAAACTTTACAGTTATAATTCCTGTTTTTCTTTGGTATTTATAATGCACATACTTGAGGGGAGAGAGGGCTTACAAAAATAATGAACACTGTTACTGGAAGTTGTGTGATGGCCATTTGCAGTGTTTAAATAGTGACGTTGCAACAAGGATAATTAATTTTAATTCAGATTTCAGAGTAGCAGCTGTGTTAGTCTCTAAGGTGCCACAAGTACTCCTTTTCTTTTTGCGGATACAGACTAACAAATTTATTTGAGCATAAGCTTTCGTGAGCTACAGCTCACTTCATCGGATTCAGTAAATAATTCAATAAATAACCAATTTTAATGTTTCCTTATTAGCTGAAACTCTTCTAACGTTGCAGTACAATTGTATCTTTCCCCATTAGAGAAATAGAATTTATGAAAAAAGAGGAGGATCATACAAGGGTTCTTGAAGAGAGAGACAAGAAGCATGCAGCACAACTGAACATATTGCAAGAGGAGGTAGGCAATATGGTATATTTAATGCCACTTTTCAAGAATGAGAAAATTGTATCTAATGTTTGTTTTAACATTTGCAGATTTCAGAGCTTCAGAACAAATTAAAAATATATGAGAGAATACCTTATATGATTGGTGATAGCATTTTTCTGGACACTGCCTCTCAAAGTCCAGAAAAACTAAATGAATGCTCGGAGATTAAAGAAGAAAATACAAAAGAAATAGAGCCATCAGCAGTGGAAAAATTAGTTTCTTTAGATACCGGTAAGTTGAGCAGTAATAAAGAGATAAAAACCTGTGATAATAAACTCTCTGAAGTATTGACTGTAACCAAATAAGTGTGTGATGGAAGAGAGCTATGTTTGTGTATTTAAAAAAGAGAGAGTTAAAAACCTCTTCTTAGTCCTCACTATAGTACAGAAAATGTTTTGTACCTATACTGGATTTTGGGGATTGTGTGAGAAGTGATGGGCACAAAGTTGACACTGCTCCTTTTTAATGGAGCATTATATATATTTTAATGAAAAGAAGTGTATAGATTGGACGCTGTGATGCATTTTCTTAAGTACCCTGGAAAAAAATTGGTGGTTTTTAAACGAGCATTGAGCTCTACTTTGAATGGCTCTTTGAAGTTTTCTTAATGTACTAGAAAGAGACTGTTTACATGATGGGCAATATTTGTATGATTGGGATCTTATCAGAATGCTGTACAAACACAGAGGAAAAAGACACACTTTTTTGGCAACACCTTTGCTACAACCTGAGGAAGTGTATTTGCTTACTTTAATGTCTTGGGTCATTATTTTCTGGGAAACTGGCTTCTTGGATTGAGGTAACTTCATTTATCCTGTGTCCTCCATTGAGAATACAGTTTCCAGGTCATAAAAGCACCAAGTCTGAATGGAATAATTTTTTTTCCTTTCAATGTGAAGATCTTATGAGTTTTTAGTAAATAACTTTACCCAATTGACTCAAGTATTGAGATCTGACAGGCTCTCCAGAAACCCTTAAATTAGTAGAAGCTTCTAATGCAGTGTTACCCCATTTCCTGATCTTCTGCTTGGTGATCAGAAGACTTATCCAATTTTCCTGAGAATCTTTCCAAAGGAGCATCTTTTTTTATTTATAGCTTTGCACGTCTTCATGGAAAGCATTGTTCCAATCACAGTCTGTGGACTTCAGGGAATCTACATCTATTTGCTTGGTATTGAAGGATGGATGGACTTGTTTTGATGCTGGATCTAAATGACTAAACAAATCAATGCCTTAAAGTTTTTACAGGATGAAAATTTGTCAGCCATATGAATATTTCATCTGTCTAATTCAAAGTATGCTTATTTGCATATTCCAAAGGAAAACATTGCTGGACATTTTTTTTTCTAGGTTCATGTATATTTTCTAGAGTCTCCTATTTGTCCCTGTTTTGTTAAGATGATTGTTTTGTACTCCAATACCTATATGTGATTGATTAACCATGTCTTATTTCCTTGGATACAAAGAAATGAGCAGGAGAGATTTCAGAGAATGCTAACCCTGGAGAGAGACTGAATCTAATATTCTCCTCTAGTTTCTGCTTTGCTTTGTCTACCCCAGACAATCCAGCACTTAGCAGTTCCCTTTAAATACCTGTAGAAAGATGTTTAAACTCCCATCAGGTCATTGGGATGACTTTTTGACTTTGGTCAGCTTTATTTATGAAGATGTGCAAATTTGGTCATCTTTGACCGTTTAGGGGTTTGTTAAGAACTTCAGTAGATTCTTTTCACATTAGCCGTTAGGGCCAATTTAGACACTGGACAGTGTGGAAGTGAACAAATACAAGGTATTAGAGGAAAAAAGTGGAAATAAAACTCTGTGTGTGTGTGTGTGTGTGTGTGTGTGTGTGTGTGTGTCAGGGGATGCTTCTTTTTAATACTCAAAGGCATGAGTTCTAAAGCTCAAGATTGCAAATGGGTATCGAGGTCAAAACCATCCTACCCCTCCCATAGTACTAAATAAGGGAAGGGGATCCTGGAAAAGGCTGAGAACTGTTGCCCTAAGTTGATGATGATTCTTGGTCTAATAGGGTAGACTGGTGAGACTTAAAGATAACATGAGAACATCCTGTAAAAAGTTGCTGTGGGATTGGGATTTGCAAGGTTTACCATACCAGTTTCAGAAGTTTTGTGTAGTTCGGAGTGTTTATAGGAGGAGTGGAGGAGACAGATTTGCAGTTAGCTGCTACCTGAGGGAGGCCTAAAAAAGTCTGAAACAAATAATGGCTCCTGTGTTCAACAAAGGACGGGAAGATACCTCCTGGGTTATCGAATGCAGCCCCATGCTGTTGCGGGCAACCCCATCATATTATCCAGTTCATAAACTTAACAAACTCCATCTTAATGTTTGGTTAGGTTGCTTCCCCTGCTGTTTTTATTGCAAGGCTGTCCCAGAGCTTCATTCCTCTGATGTTTAGAAACATTCCTCTGATTTCCAGCCTAAATTTATTCATAGCCAGTTTTATACCCTTTTGTTCTTCTGCCAACATTATCCTTTATTTCTTCTCCCTAACTAGTGTTTACCTTCCTGATTTATTTATAGAGAGAATATCTCTTCTCAAATAGACTCTCTAGTCTCCTGATCATCACAGTAGTCCTTCTCTGCATCTGTTCCAGTTTGAATGCATCTTTCTTGAACATGGGTGACCAGAATGGTACACGGTATTCTAGATGAGGTCTTACTAATAATGCCTTGTACTATGGCATTTAATACTTCCTTATATGTACTAGAAATACCTCTTCTGATGCATCCATATTTTATAGGATTTGAGTGGCCATCTCTGTGATTCTTAAAAAAATGGTGGAGTGGAATTTCTACAGTCACTCATGTACACTGCCCTCAACTTGCAGCCTTCAAAGTTCCTGGATGGTCTCCTCCAAGGAGAAATGCAAGCCCTATTTAAAAAAAAAAAATAATTTGAGGTGTTGGAATGAACAGGTGAAATGTTCAACTTTTAACATGTAATGGTATATCAGTGCATATGGCATCTGCAACAGTTACCAGCTTTTGTCACATGTCTGATATGTGTCCTCTCATCTGTCAAGCAAGTAGCAACCAATCCAGAACTAGAGTTTTGGTGCCTAGTCTCCCCCACCCCCATCTGTGAAAGGCAGGCAGACTTCTGCCATTTATTCTCTTGCCTCTTTCTGGAACAGCTGCAGTTGCCCAGTCTTTAGATGTGGCGGTTGTGTTTTCTTGAGATCCCGTACTTCAGAATTCCGATGAAGCAGAAGAAGTTTTAAGACTTTTTTTTAAAAAGAATCGGGGAGGGGAAGAGGGGAGAGCAGAGATACCAAAAAAAGCCCATCCTGTTCAACTCCTGCAGTGAGTCCTTACTGTTCAGTGTGTCCATCTTCTCCCCAAACCTCTTCTACAGTTCTGCTATGATGAGTGTAAGGAGGAAGAGGGAAATGACTGACTCTGAATAGGATGCCCCTGCCATACTTTAATAGCCTCCTTCAGTTCTGGAACTCTGATTGCAGAAGAAGAACCAAACATTAAAGAGGAGGACACCCCCTCAGAGGATCACAACAAAGATCATCCTGGAGGTTGAGACCTCCCAGGCTCCTCCTTATTCATCAGCTTGTGGGATTTCACCAAGAGCCATTGCTTGGGTTAATTTTGGATTGTTCATCTCTTCCTCCTTTGGGGCTCCCTTCCTATCTTCTCCAAAGAAGATTCTGAAATAGGACACTTAAACCTCTTCTTCATTGTTTCTAGGGACCTGTGTGCTGCCTCTCAATGGGATCATCCTTCTCCCTCCCCTTCTCCCCCAATCCTGAAGAAGGGAGAACTGGGCCAAATGCTAATTTTTCTTTCTCTGCTCTTTGTCCTACCCCTCCCTTTCATTCCTTGGAAAATCCTAATGGGGTTTCCCCCAGGGAATAGGCTACTTAGTTTCCAACCTCACTAAGACACTCAGTGTCTAGGAGAGCAAAAATCAATCTTGGATGATGATGGAGTACCAGTTTTTTTTTTATAAGAGGGTTTTACAGATCAGTTACTGCCAATGTTTTACTCCATTCTTAAAAATGTTGAGATTGGTTCTTCTGAATCCAGATGCCCTTCCTTTCCTGCCCAGAAACTGTCAGAGAATCTACAAATCATTAGAGATCAGGTTTTCATGATCTCTTGCTGCTGGTCCGGTGTCAGGCTCTGGGAAGGTGGTTCTTTGGAAAACTTGGAGGAGCCTAACTTGTTTTTCTGTAGTTTAGGAAATTCTCCGCTTGAGGGTGGGAGTGAGGAAATGCCTGTAGTAGGAAAAGAGATTGAAAGAGCCTACTTTCAGATTAGCTACTACATGTCTGACTGACAAATATAGGGACACACCCTTCATATAAAATTGTATTGTCATAATGGTAAACAATTAGCAGGTGAGAGAAATTTTGTTTTTACTTTTGAAGATATATACTGAAAGTAACAGAAAATACTTGACTTTTGCTAAGATTAATTTGTTTGAGATTTTTCCTGGCACAACATTTTGTAGGTGTTTTATGTTTGTTGCAGATTTTGATACTTTTATGGGGGATACTCCAAGATTAGATACTAGTGCCCACAAAGCAAAAGCTCAGCTTGCTCTGAAAGTAAAACGTCAGCCACCTTCTCGATCAAAGCTAAAAGAATCTCTTGGAAATGGACAGCAGAAATCAGATCTACAGGTACCGATATCTATGTATAATATATATATATATTCAGTACACTGTTTTCATTTATATTCACCATTTTAAATAACTATCCAAAATTAAGTTCTACTTTGTGACTACTGACTAGAATCAGTAAATCCACTAAAGAATTATTTACCATTAAGCTAGAAATGTGTAAGCTGTTCAACACAGTTTTATTTAGTTTCTCAAACTAAAGCAGATCAGATCCGCTAAAACTTATGACTCTTATTTTGTATTTAATATTTCAATAATCATACAAAGTAGGTAAGTATGGGGAAATAAGTATATAAATATTGTGATAAATGTTACTTTTAATACTGCAGTACTGTATCGGGAAGTGCAGCACACCAGGAATCTTGGACATACTTTATTCAGATGGTGCAGAAATATCACAGATTCTCATGCTAGATTGGGTGAACAATTCCATCAAAGTTCATCCTCTGTGCATAACTTTAAAAACAATCTTTTTTGAAAAACAACTGTTAACATTGTGGCACCTTAGAGACTAACAAATTTATTTGAGCATAAGCTTTCATGAGCTACAGCTCACTTCATCGGATGCATTTGGTGGAAAATACAGAGGGGAGATTTTTACACACACACACACACACACACACACACACACACACACACACACACACACACACACACACACACACCATGAAACAATGGGTTTATCATACACACTGTAAGGAGAGTGATCACTTAAGATGAGCCATCACCAGCAGCGGGGCGGGGAAAGGAGGAAAACCTTTCATGGTGACAAGCAAGGTAGGCTAATTCCAGCAGTTAACAAGAACATCTGAGGAACAGTGGGCGGTGGGGTGGGGGGGAGAAATAACATGGGGAAATAGTTTTACTTTGTGTAATGACTCATCCACTCCCAGTCTCTATTCAAGTCTAAGTTAATTGTATCCAGTTTGCAAATTAATTCCAATTCAGTAGTCTCTCGTTGGAGTCTGTTTTTGAAGCTTTTTTGTTGAAGGATAGCCACTCTTAGGTCTGTAATCGAGTGACCAGAGAGATTGAAGTGTTCTCCAACTGGTTTTTGAATGTTATAATTCTTGACGTCTGATTTGTGTCCATTCATTCTTTTACGTAGAGACTGTCCAGTTTGACCAATGTACATGGCAGAGGGGCATTGCTGGCACATGATGGCATATATCACATTGGTAGATGCGCAGGTGAACGAGCCTCTGATAGTGTGGCTGATGTGATTAGGCCCTATGATGGTGTCCCCTGAATAGATATGTGGACAGAGTTGGCAGCGGGCTTTGTTGCAAGGATAGGTTCCTGGGTTAGTGGTTCTGCAGTGTGGTGTGTGGTTGCTGGTGAGTATTTGCTTCAGATTGGGGGTGCTGTGTGTAAGCAAGGACTGGCCTGTCTCCCAAGATCTGTGAGAGTGATGGGTCGTCCTTCAGGATAGGTTGTAGATCCTTGATGATGCGTTGGAGATGTTTTAGTTGGGGGCTGAAGGTGATGGCTAGTGGCGTTCTGTTATTTTCTTTGTCCTGTAGTAGGTGACTTCTGGGTACTCTTCTGGCTCTGTCAATCTGTTTCTTCACTTCAGCAGGTGGGTATTGTAGTTGTAGGAATGCATGATAGAGATCTTGTAGGTGTTTGTCTCTGTCTGAGGGGTTGGAGCAAATGCGGTTGTATCGTAGAGCTTGGCTGTAGACAATGGATCGTGTGGTATGATCTGGATGAAAGCTAGAGGCATGTAGGTAGGAATAGCGGTCAGTAGGTTTCCAATATAGGGTGGTGTTTATGTGACCATCGCGTATTAGCACCGTAGTGTCCAGGAAGTGAATCTCTTGTGTGGACTGGTCCAGGCTGAGGTTGATGGTGGGATGGAAATTGTTGAAATCCTGGTGGAATTCCTCAAGGGCTTCTTTCCCATGGGTCCAGATGATGAAGATGTCACCAATGTAGTGCAAGTAGAGTAGGGGCATTAGGAGATGAGAGCTGAGGAAGCGTTGCTTGTCACCATGAAAGGTTTTCCTCCTCTCCCCCCTCTCCCCGCTGCTGGTGATGGCTCATCTTAAGTAATCACTCTCCTTACAGTGTGTATGATAAAACCCATTGTTTCATGTTCTGTGTATGTATATAAATCTCCCCTCTGTATTTTCCACCAAATGCATCCAATGAAGTGAGCTGTAGCTCACGAAAGCTTATGCTCTAATAAATTTGTTAGTCTCTAAGGTGCCACAAGTACTCCTTTTCTTTTTGCAAATACAGACTAACACGGCTGCTACTCTGAAAACTGTTAATGTGAATATAAATGATAAATTTAAACAAGTAGTCTGGTAATTTTTTCTGTTTGAAATATGCATGCTTGTTAACATTCAATTCTCCTTTTGTAGCATGTTCTATCTTCCAAAACTTGGTTTAAAATAAAATCTGTCTCCACTTTGTAAAGGCCATTTAACTTCACAAGAAGGAGGATGTCAATATAGTATTCTGGTACATGTTAGAGAATATCATATAGTTTCAAATCATTTTATTGTCTAGCCTTGCATTGCCAACAGTAAAGTTTAACGGTGGCTAGGCTTTCTCAGTTTCTATTCCCTGTCTTACGTTCTTAGAGTATTGCCTGGATGGATCACTGCTCTTGGTAATTGTATGAGCTTGGAACTTCATCTCCATTGTGGTGACATGCACAGCTTTATCCTTTCATACTTCTCCACCTCAGGAAACGAAAAGGCATAGCTCTAGCCCGGGGCGGCCAACCTGAGCCTGAGAAGGAGTCAGAATTTACCAATGTACATTGCTAAAGAGCCACAGTAATATGTCAGCAGCCACCCGCTCCCCCCACTCCAACCTGCAGCGCTTCCTGCCCGCTGGTAGCCCCGCCAGTCAGTGCCTCCCGCCCACCACGACCAGCTGTTATGCGGTGCGCAGGGCCTGGGGCAGAGCAGGAGGTTGAGCACTCCCCAGCACACTGGAAAGTTAGCATCTATTGCTCCAGCCCCAGAGTCAGTGCCTATGCAAGGAGCTGCATATTAACTTATTAAGAGCCGCATGTGGCTCCGGAGCCACAGGTTGGCCACACCTGCTCTAGCCAGGAATCATTTTGACCATTGTGTTAGACGGCAGCTAGACTTCTTTGTCTGAAGCCATCAGGTTTTCCAGTCCTAGATTAATACTCACTTAGCCCCAAAATCAACAGAACTTCCAAAGCTCAAAGACCATTCTTTGGCCATATCAGGCAGCAGTAGTCCGAGTAGCGCACTGACCAAACCCACTAGCAGACATTGCATGTTATTTTTGCCCCCTGGCTATCAATGTTCCCTCTATTTTTTTTTTCTATGCATGTGCGGAATGAATTTTATGTGTACCAATATCGAGGTGATGTGCACCACCAGTAGAAACAAAAAACTAAATATAATATCCCTATGGTAACTTTTTAAAAATATATAATTACTTAAGCCAGGACAGGTTAGGCATTTTAGAACTCACTACTCAAAGAATTAAATTTAAGCATAAGAGAGAAATAAAATTATTAAATGCATAGACCATTCAAAAAACTAAAATAACAGCACTTTGAAAGAATAAAGTTACAGCGAATATGTGTATTGCAGGAAGTACCAAGAAGTAACAACAACAATAACACAAGTATATGTTGGGAGGTGAATGTGAAAGAGACTCTGTGTGACAGAGAGAGGGTGTGGGTGTGTGGTGGCTGCTGAGGAAGTGAGAGACCATGCACAGTCTCTTTTAAGCAGAGAGGCACCCATCAGAAGGCTTGTTCAGATCACAGCAGCTCTGTCCTGCTCTTGAGCCCTGTCTCCCCTTTCCTGCTCTGCATAGATGGGATACATGGGTGGAGAGGAGAGGGATACCCTGACATCAGCACCTCCTTCTTCCCCCCTGCTCTGCACAGTGAGCAGGAGGGTCCTGGGAGCAACTGGTCAGGAGCTCCAAGGCAGAGGACAGGAGCAATGCAGCTGCAGAGCAGCAGGAGGAGGGGCACCTGAATACACATTGCCCGGGTGTGCCTGTTTCTGCTAGTCAGGTGTGTGGCACTTGGTTGACTGTTGGACAGCTGCGTAGCTTAGAGGGAACATAGCCGGCTATATGTTTTGTTGCCCGTGTGTTTTAAGCCAGTTTTGCTTTCCCTTTCTGGAGAAGGAGTTCTTTGTGGCTCATTGTTTACCTCCATTCTGGCTCATAGTATATCCTTTTTCTAAAATTATTTGCCTTTCTTTGTCAGTCCCTGTTTAAATTGTGTGGGTTTTGTTTTTGTTTTTTTGATTTTTGTTGTGTTTTTTGTTTGTTTTTTTTTGTTGCTAAACAATGTGATTTTGGGCACTGGTGCCATGTTTTCATTAAATGCTTGGCAGTAGTCTTCCTGCACAGGCTGGGAGTGCTTGTGTTCACCAACCTGGACAAACTGGCCCATCAAGGATACAACTCTGTATTGTGACATATTCATGTAGACCTGGTAGCTGATGACAACTCCTTTTCTGTGACCTTACATTTCTTATGTGGAAGGTCATTATCCTAGTGTCAGTGACTTAAGCTTGCAAAAGGTGAGTTTTAAGCCATAGTTACTGCTTTGCCTTTTACCAAGTTGTGCAAAGAGAAAGTAGTGTTAGAGACCCTTCCAATTTTTTTTCTTAACAGAATGTAGGCTTTCCACCTTAATATCCTGTCAACATTCTTTGTATGTTTGGCATGTGTATTCTGGTGAAGCCCTTCTCCACACTGTGGATGTCAAAAAGACCAGATATCAGAAAGGGGACGACTTCACTGGGAAAACTGAGAGGGGAAAGAGCAAAGAGACTGGAGTTGTGAGTAGAACATTCTGGCTAAGCCTTGAAGGTCAGGTCAAAAAACGTGATCTTGATGCAGATGATGAGGGGAAGCTAGTCAAACAATTTCAGGAATGTATGACATGGCAGGAGTTGAATGGTTTTAGTAGAATTATTTAGTTTGACCTGAGAGGAGCCTAGGAAGATGACACAATTAATGAAATCCCCATTTTCAAAAGATAACAAAGGCATGTCTGAGGGTTTCACTGGTTCAGATGAAGAAGAAATTTTGGCTTTTGAAGATGTAGAAAGAGGAGAGAGTTGAAAATTCGCTCCAGATAACTGCAAGTGATTGATAAAATCAGAATTTACTTACTGATTACTGCTCTGTGTACTGTGATAGTATAATTATGTCTGTATGCAAGCCCCTTATCCCAGTATAATCTATGTGCTCAGATCATAAAAGCTTGAGGAATGTGATCAGTCTGTTTTTATTAAAATTAAAATAGTCTATAAAGTCAATCTCCATGTGCAATGAGGGAAGATAAACTATGTTTTTAACAGAAAACAGTCGACATAATTTCTTTGGCATATGAAGTCTTAAGATTGATTTTTGTAATGCCTTTTTTTTTAAAAAGGCTTTTACCATAAATGTTATGACTGCACAATTGCATACTATATTTACCATAACCTCTTCTATTTTAAATATATTTACAGGATGAGGATACAGAGGATGCTGTCCACAATAGAGAAATTGGTACAGCACATCAAGTCAAGTCTTTAGAAATAACAGAAAAGCTAACTTTATCCCAGTTGAATGATGCAGATCAAAGGATTGAAAAGCCTGAACCACTGGAAAGCACAGAGAGTTTGTTAGAGTCAAGTCCTTCTGTTTCCACTCACTCTTCTCCAGTACACAAACCAAACAATGAAAACAGCACGAGTACTACTCATTCTCCTCCTAGTGATGATATAACTCCAAGTTCACCTCAATCATATTCCAAGAATGTCAGGCACAGAGAATCAAAAGGAAAAGGAAGAGAGGCCAAAGGTAAGTCATAAAGGTTTTTTGAGGGCCTTTGGGTCAAAATGCTCTATTTTTTTTAAATTAGTGTTGAACAGTAGCTATTGCATTCTCTGCCTAGAAAAGGAGAAGCTACTTATTCTAATGTAAAATGTATTCTTAATGTAAAATTAATTGTATGCTATGAGACTAGTTAAAAATGTTTAGCAATGTAGTATTACTGTGATAGTCCATACTGTAGCAAGGTTAGGAAAGTTTTTTACAAAATGGAGATGTGGGTTATATTCTTTTGGAACAGGGTTTAGATACAGATGATTGAATAGTGGCAGCCTCTGTGCAGAGCAGGACAGTACTTCTTAAAGTCCATATATGTTACATTGCTGTTGAAGTGCCAGCATTCCAGTATTTCATACCTGGAGCAATACTGGAGGTAGTTTCCCTACCTTGATACATCTGGCAGCAACCAAGTGGTTAAAAGGGTCTTATTCAATGTCCATTTTGAAATAAACCATTCAAGAGTCATTTTCAGGTAATTTTGCAGTGAATCCAAGATGACTAGTTTGCACAGGCACACACAGCTCAGTGAAGCAAACTATCATCCCAGCATCTAGGGGTTAAATATTAAACATGTCATTTGATGTTTTAATAAATAACTCTTCCCTTGTTCTTATAGAAAAATAGCTGACACAGTATTTTGTAACAAACAAGACTCTTGGTAAAAAGAAAAATTTGTTAAATTTAATATAATAGAATAAAGAACTTAAAAACAGTACAGAAAAGAAAATGCTGATAACTGTAATTACACAAGTAATACTACAGCCTCTAGCATTCAGAACCTGATGCTTGGTAACAAAAGACACAAACTAGATTCCTCTGAAATTGCAAAATATAAGATGCTGAAAATTTCAGAAAATAAATTAAAATGGTACTCTGACTTCAGATCATGTCAGGCTTTGGGCTCACATCATGAGCATGAAGTTAGATGACAACATCTCAGCTTTAGACACTAGGGTACAGCTCTGTTTGCTTGATACAACTCTGTTCATTCCCACTGTCTAAAATGTCATTACTTATTCCTTGAATTAATATCGGTTGATACCAAAGAGGCACTTGTGGAAGTAACATGGATTCCTGATCCCTATGTCAGGGCAATAAGGTAGTAAGTAAGGTTGTTGGTATTAGACATATCAGAGAGTGGTGTGAAGGGAGTCAGGCAAAGGCCTCACAAATTTGGGGTGGATGGGCCCCCAAACGCATGCATGCTGGGGATCTTTGGCTTAGATGCAGTCCCCCGTGAACTTGCTAATTAAACCTTCCTAATCTAGATGAATGGGTAAGTAGAATTTTCATGCCTTTTTTATGGAGACTGGACTTTCTTATTCGTCATATGTACGTATGCATCATGCTAATTACTGTGTAATCTGCATCTAAAATGGAAAATGAAGATTTTGTTTAAGACTTAAAACTATAAAAATAGTGCTCTACAAATATATATTGAACGCTCACAGCATTATTAGGTTGATATAGCTCCATTTTTTTCAGAAGGAGAAACAGAGGCAGAATTGGTCTTGCCAAGGCCTGAGTCTGCATCAAAGTCATGGGTTTCTGGCACAAAGTCCTGTGTTCAGTCTATTTAGAACATGTCTCTCCCTCTTAAACATTTTCAAGTATATATCCAAAATTGGATTGCCTTAAGTTTATCACAGTATTTCAAGTTTTAAAATAACAGAATAGCCTAGCCAAAGTATTTTGAGAGGCTTCTCATGCTAAAAGATCCAAAAGCACTTTAGAAATCATGTACATACAGCACTGCTGAAAAATAGCAAGCTCCCTGCTAGGGTGAGCAGTTGCAGTCGGACAGCATGCTGTATATTGGTGAAGTAGGGAAGGGGGAAGTTTTGACTAAGACTACTGGGATAAAACCCCTTTATTCTTATATTAAGTGTCATATGTTCTTTAACATCTATACAGAGAGGATACAGAAGCTTAAATTAAACACCTCAATTTATCTATTTCCAAAGGGAAAGAGTCTAAATCAATTTTGCCAAGATTCAAATTGCCTCCACGTAAGTAATAAAAGAGCCATGTCAGTTGTCCGGGTATGCAAAAGAGCTAATTTGTGGGTAATGTAGGAATACATTTCAAGCATATTATTTATCCTTAATAGATTCATAGATTCCAAGGCCAGAAAGGAATACTGTGATGATCTAATGTGATCTCCTGTATAGTACAGGCCACAGAAGTTCTCTGAAATAATTCCTGTTTGAATTAGAGTACATATTTTAGAAAAACTTATCTGTATACATACTACAAGTTTAGCTCATCATTTCCTTGAGCCATGACCTTAGACTTATTCATTTAGCTAATGTCAATTATCTCCTGCAAAGTTTCAGCAATGGCCTGACCTTTTCCAAAGGTGATCTGAATGTTCAAGCAAAATAGTAGGTTGTGAACACTTCGGTGAGTTACTGTATTAGGGCTTTCATATTTTAGGATGCAAAGAATGGGAGAAGGCTGAACAGATTATAATTATGCTGCTCACAAACAATCGTAATTCAAGAGAAGTATATGGTCTTTTTCCCAGAGTAATTGAAAAAGAAACCAGATTAAATATTTTGTAAGGCAAGTATTTCCTTTACCAGTTAATAAGCTGTGTTAAGGCAGATAATGTTTGCACTCTTTATTGCAATGGACAATATCATGTTTATATCCTCAGCCAACAGCAGCTCTTTTGTAATCTACTGATTCAGCATATCTCTAGAGTGCTAGCACTGAATTGGTCTGTACACTTGACTGTACAAGAATTGTCTTGTCATAGCGTATACATAATGTGCAAGTGATTTTGTTTTCTTCTGCACTGAACCATAAGCAGCTATTGTCACAGAGTTCGGAAATTTCACTTGGTGATGTGAGGAAATGTTTCAAGTGCTAGTCTTAAAACTGGTGGAGTTGAGGAGTTTAATGCCATACGTCAAAGATGATAGATTACTAATACCACAAGTTGATTCTCTGGACAAAATGACATTAAATGGTACTTCAGTGGGCTGGATTCTAACTATCTAATGGAATTTAATGCCTACCAATTATATTTAATGGTGGAGGAACAATCCTTTCTACCTCCTCCTATCCCATCCATACAGTTGTATGAGTTGGTGTGTTTGTTTGTTTGTTTTTTTTAAACAATTGCACTGCTTTTTCACATTTTGGAAAATGTTACCTTTCTTTACAAAATTCTCTTGGAGAAATTAAATGTCTGTGTTTAAAGCTTTTTGTTGCAAAATAACCTGGTTTAAAGTGCTATAAGGAAATTAAGTCATGAGATGAGAAGTAAAGTTCTGTCATTGACTGGAAATTGTTGAAGGGAAAGGATAGAAAATAAGAGGTAGGAATAAATATACAATATTCAACATGGAATTAGATTCCTAGTATGGTGCACTTCAGGAGATATTTAATATATTATCTGGAAGAGGGCGAACAATGAAGTGGCAAATTTTGCCAGTAACGTTTTCTAAATTACCCAAAGTAATTTAAGGTCTAAAAAAGTTAGGTAGCTGTGTAACATGGAGGCAGATGAAATTCAAGGTGGATAAGTGCATGGTAAATGTGCCTAGAATGAAAAAATTACTCATCTGCTAAAAGAAAGGAAATTGGCAATCTCTCCACTAATCCTCAGTTTACCGTATTGTACCTTCCTCTATATACAGGCCTTGGGGTGGCTGTAACATTTTCAGGGTGATACTTCAATAAAAACTCTATTTGAACACATTTATTAAAAAAGGTCATTTTACGCACTGCCATAAAAGCTTAATATTTTAATGAGAAACACATCCGATGAAGTGAGCTGTAGCTCATGAAAGCTTATGCTCAAATAAGTTTGTTAGTCTCTAAGGTGCTACAAGTACTCCTTTTCTTTTTGCGGCTACAGACTAACGTGGTTGCTACTCTGAAACATGTATTTTGCTTTCTACTGAGTGGGCCAAATTGTTGGAAAGATTCCTAGAATAAAGGAAATCAGCAGATAAGTAATTTTTTCATTATTAATAATTTTTCTACTATTCCTCCCCGATAGACAAGTAGTGAGCAGTGGAAAATAAATGGGGGAAGAGGTAAGGACAGATAGCCCTGGTTGAATCCTTTGGAATATCTACTTAGAGACTGTTGACTGGAACACCCTCCTGTCGATACTTGAAGATCCATTTTGTAACATCTAGTGAATGTGATTTGAAAATCAGGTTGTTGCTTACTATATCATATCCACTGAAGCCAATACTTTTTTGCAAAAGGTTTTCATTAACCTTGTGATGTGGGCCCTGATCCTCTCAGGAAATGGGTTAGACATGTTTCAGCAATATAATATATCCCCTTGCTTACAGGAATTTTTAATGACTGCTTTCCTTCATGCTTTGAATAGAATTAAATGAATAAGGACATAGTTTCTTATATTCATTGCTTAGAGAGAGAGAGAGTTTCATCCAGCTTGTACCATGCTTTTTTTCTATTGGGCTGTATTAGAACAAAATGAAAGCAGTACAGTGTCTTGGGAAATAGAGTGGAGTGTTCATTTTGAAGTTTAGCCAGAAAGTGTTCTAAGAGCTACTTTGCCTCATGAAAATATGGTACAGTTCTTCCATGGAGAATGCAGTGGTTTCAGACACCCACCTAATGGATGTAGTGGCCAACAAGAAAATGCATTTTATTGTTAAAATAAATGGATCCAATAAATTTAGAGGGTTGAAAAGAAGTAAATATAAGGGTTTACAATACTATTGGGAGATCCCAAGTGAAAAGTTGGGCTGATGCAGAGGTTTCATCAATTGAACTCCTCTTAAATTTGATAACATGGGGGATGATAAACCAAAGAAAAGTGGTAGACTGAGTTGAAAACACTTCCTAGGGTGAAAAGCTGGACCCTACTGAGTTGTGCATGAAGACTGTGTATAGACCATCTTGAAGAAACTGTAAAATTGTTGGTTTCAGAGTAGCAGCCGTATTAGTCTGTATCCACAAAAAGAAAAGGAGTACTTGTGGCATCTTAAAGACTAACAAATTTATTTGAGCATAAGCTTTCGTGAGCTACAGCTCACTTCATCGGATGCATTCAGTGAATTTCCACTGAATGTATCCGATGAAGTGAGCTCTAGTTCACGAAAGCTTATGCTCAAATAAATTTGTTAGTCTCTAAGGTGCCACAAGTACTCCTTTTCTTTTTGTAAAATTGCTGGAATTCTTAGCTTCTGTCTTTGTTCCAGCTTAAAAAATGGAATTCTGGTTCAGTTCCTTGTATATTGGACTTCCCCTCCCCCGCTTTCCTCTGGGACTCTCAATTTGGATAATTAGCCATGTGAAAATTTTTATGAAAATATGCTTGATATGAATATGATACAACTGAGATGTACTTTATGCTCGATGGGTCTTGTAAGATATAATTGGAAAGGTTATGATTTACCGAGTCATAGAATCCTAGAACAGGAAGGGACCTTGAGAGGTCATCTAGTCCAGTCTCCTGCACTCAAGGCAGGACTAAGTATTATCTAGACCATCCCCGACAGGTGTTTGTCCAACCTGCTCTTAAAAGTCCCAATGATGGAGATTCCACCACCTCCTTAAGCAATTTATTCCAGTGCTTAACCACTGTGAGAGGAAGTTTTTCTTAATGTCCAACCTACACCGACTTTGCTTCAATTTAAGCCCATTGCTTCTTGTCCTATCCTCAGAGGGTAAGAAGAACAATTTTTCTCCCTGCTCCTGTAACAACCTTTTATGTACTTGAAAACTGTTATCATGTCCCCTCAGTCTTCTCTTCTCCAGACTAAACAAACCCAATTTTTTCAACCTTTCCTCATAGGTCATGTTTTCTAAACCTTTAATCACTTTTGTTGCTCTTCTCCAGACTTTCTCCAATTTGTCCACATCTTTCCTGCAGTGTGGTGTCCAGAACTGGACATAATACTCAAGTTGAGGCCTAATCAGCGCGGAGTAGAGCAGAAGAATTACTTCTCACGTCTTGCTTACAATACTCCTGCTAATACATCCCAGAATGATGTTTGCTTTTTTGAATCAGCATTACACTGTTGACTCATATTTAGCTTGTGATCCACTATGACCCCACAGATCCCTTTCCGCAGTACACCTTCCTAGACAGTCATTTCCCATTTTATATGTGTGCAACTGATTGTTCCTTCCTAAGTGGAGTACTTTCCATTTGTCCTTATTGAATTTCATCCTATTTACTTCAGACCATTTCTCCAGTTTGTCCAGATCATTTTGAATTTTAATCCTATCCTCCAAAGCACTTGCAACCCCTCCCAGCTTGATATCGTCCGCAAATTTTATAAGTGTACTCTCTGTCATTATCTAAATCATTAATGAAGATATTGAACAGAACCAGACCCAGAACTGATCCCTGCAGGACCCCACTAGTTATGTTATGCCCTTCCAGCATGACTGTGAACCACTGATAACTATTCTCTGGGAACGATTTTCCAACCAGTTATGCACCCACCTTGTAGTAGCTCCATTTAGGTTGTATTTCCCTAGTTTGTTTATGAGAAGGTCATCCGAGACAATATCAAAAGCCTTACTAAAGTCAAAATATACCACATCTACTGCTTTCTCTCCTATCCACAAGGCTTGTTACCCTGTCAAAGAAAGCTATCAGGTTGATTTGACACAATTTGTTCTTGACAAATCCATGCTGACTGTTATTTATCACCTAATTATCTTCTAGGTGTTTGCAAATTGATTGCTTAATTATTTGCTCCATTATCTTTCTGGGTACAGAAGTTAAGCTGACTGATCTGTAATTCCCCAAGTTGTTCTTATTACCATTTTTATAGATGGGCACTATATTTGCTCTTTTCCATTCTTCTGGAATGTCTCCCATCCTCCATGACTTTTCAAAGATAATTGCTAATGGCTCAGATATCTCCTCAGTCAGCTCCTTGAGTATTCTAGGATGTGTGATTATGTGATTATCTAATTTGTATGCATGTATCATTTTTGTATCTAAGGTTAGAGATATGGATTATGTAACAATTACAACTGGGTGTGTGTTGGGAAGACACCCACCAGACGACAGGCCATCAAATTTGATGAGCCATCAGGAAGGAACATCAAAACCAAGAAAATACTAATCTCTCTCCCTCCTGGGAGGTGTCCGGGGCCATAACTGTGACACTACTAGGTCAGGTGATCTTGTCACCTGATACTAAACATTACCCGGCACTTCTTTTAATTTTCCACTGGAAGGGAAGGGCGGTGAAGTTTGGGAAACAAAGGATTCCTGCCTTATGCAAATCCTATTTAAGGATGGGGAGGAAGGCAAATGGGATTTCTCTTCTCCGTGAGCTGTCTGACCACAAAGAGAGACTGCTAAAGCCACCTGAAGGGAAGGTGCGGAGGAGTCCAGACTGAGATGGGTCCAACCTGAAAAGAAATATAGCTGGAACTCTGAACCACAGAAACTTTGCAACCTGCCTAAAATAACATTTTAAGGTAACATTTTGTAACCTGTTTAAGTATATTGAGCTTAGCTTGCATACTTTGGTTTATTTGCTCAGTAATCTGCTTTGTTCTGTTTGTTTCCCATTTTACCACTTAAAATTCACCTTTTGTAGTTAATAAACTTATTTTTTGTTTATAATATAACCCAGTTTATGTAATTTCTAACTGCGGGGGCAAGAAGTTGTGTACATCTTCCTCCACGTTGAGGGAGGGGGTGAATTTCGTAAAACCCTTGGTTTTGTACCCCTTAAAGGGAGTGGGCACCAGAGTGTTGGGGCAAGCCCCCAAGGCTGGATCTCTGTCTCTGTGAAGCTGGGCTTGGCTGGAAGAGGCTTGTGAGCCTAGCCCTGCAAGACCAGGTAATGGGGACCCTGGTTGGCAGAATAGGCTGACTCAGTGGCATCCCAGCACATCTGGTGGTATTCAGAGGAGAGGCAAACGGTCACAAACCATCTCTGAGATTTTTCTGTCTGCTTCCAAGACATTTGATTTAGAGCTTCTGAACTGGAGTTATCTATTGGATATAGAAAAGGCCTTATTTTGCAGTACCAAGATCCAATAAACCTGGTGATCTTGGTCCATGAGGAGCTACTAGGATTGCCATTGCTTTTTCTCTTTTTATTTTTATTTTTATTTTATTTTTAGTGATCCTGTGCAAAATTTGGAAAAGCATGTGAACAGTGAGGTAGCAAATTTTACAGGTGATACAGTTACTTAGGTTAGTCAAGACAAGAGGAAGACTGAGTAATTTGAGAGGACTGACAATGTTATCTGAATGGAGAGCATGGTGGCAAATAAAATTCACTATTGACAAATGTAAGGTAATAAACATTGAAAAGAATAATTACAACTATTCTTACACCTCAGTGGGTTCTAAATTTAACTGTAACCACTCAGGAGAAATACTTGTGTGTCATTGTGGACATCCAGCCCAATGAAAATCTCTACTCAATGCACAGTGATCAAAAAAGCTAACAAAATTTTAGGGTACTTGAAGAATTTAGTAGATTTATACTGAAAATATTAAATGCCATTATAAGTCAATTGTGAAATCTCACTGGAATACTGTGTTCAGTTCTGCTCATTCCATGTCAGAAAAGATATTGCAGAAATAAAAGGGGCTCAGAGAAAGGTGACAAATTATTACAGGCATGGAAAAACTTCCATATGAGGGGACACTGCAGCTCTTTATTTTAGAGAAGACCAAAATAAGAGAGAACAAGATCGAACTTTGCAAAACCATTAATAGTATAGGGAAAATAAATGGAGCACTCCTATGCACCTATTATATGGCACAAGAACAAAGGGCCGGTCAATGAAATTGAAAGGCAGAAAATTTGAGATTGATAAAAGAAAATACCTTTTTTACAATGCATAATGAACCTGTGGAACTTATTGCTATAAGATGTCACTGAGGGGAGGAGTTTAGGGGATTAAAAAAATAAAATCAAATGCTTATTCAGGAAATGGGAATATCCACAGTTTCATTAGATAGGCTTTAAATATTTTTTAGAGGGAGTGTAAACTCTTATAGTTCAAGGCATAAGCCAACAAAACTTCCCATATAAGCTGGTTATACCATGGTTGTAGTTGTCTGCACCTTCTCCTGTAGCATCTGGTACTAGCTACTGACACAAGCAGGGTACTGGACTGAATGGACCACTGATTTGTTTTAGTGTGGCAGTTCCAATGCACTAGTTAGTTAAATCAGTGGCAAAACAACTTTTCAGGCTCTGACTTAGAGGGTTACCCTTATTCAACCTTTACAAATATAAATTAAACCTAAATATTTCCTACATTTAAAAACAAACAAATGCTTATGATTAAGTGAATTTCCTTACAAACTTTAAATCAGTCCACTCTGTTTTATATCAAAGCAATTTAAGTAGCTGATTTTAATCATGATTTAAATCAGCAATCAGGAAACCTCAATTTAAATAATTGATTTTAATCATGTTTTGAATTTATACTTTTTAGCTCTTTTCCTAAAGAAAGGTTGAGTCTCATTGGATGGTAGCCATTAAAACATGTTGATTTCAGTCGACTAAATACATTCTTTATACTACATTTGGTGCTTCTTTTTGCTAAGCAGGCGGATGCACTATAGATGCATTTATTTAAGCAATTATAGAGTTAAATTTACATTTATTCAGACTCAAATTTTATATTAAATATAAAATTACATTTTATACTAGAAAATGGTGACTGCATTTCTTAATTACTAAATTTTTTTTTACTTGTGATTTGTGTCATGTTCTACTTGGATGGAAATTCAAATTCAGTTAAAAATGAACAAGAACAATATTTTTTATTGCATTTAAAAACTGATCAAACACAGGAATTATCAGTTGGAGAACACTTCAATCTCTTTGGTCGCTTGACTAAAGACCTAAAAGTTGCAATTCTTCAACAAAAAAGCTTCAAAAACAGACTCCAACGAGAGACTGCTGAATAGGAATTAATTTGCAAACTGGATACAATTAACTTAGGCTTGAATAGAGACTGGGAATGGATGAGTCATTACACAAAGTAAAACTATTTCCTCCTCTTCCCCCCTCCACTGTTCCTCAGACGTTCTTGTCAACTGCTGGAAATGGCCCACCTTGATTATCAGTACAAAAGGTCCCCCCCCCCCCCCCGCTCTCCTGCTGGTAATAGCTCACCTTACCGATCACTCTTGTTACAGTGTGTATGGTAACACCCATTGTTTCATGTTCTCTGTGTATATAAATCTCCCCACTGTATTTTCTACTGAATGCATCCGTTGAAGTGAGCTGTAGCTCACGAAACCTTATGCTCAAATAAATTTGTTAGAAAAGGAGTACTTGTGGCACCGTAGAGACTATCTGTACTTAGTGAATTGAGCTGATTATTTCTGGTCACTGGGTCCTTCAAGATTTTAGAACTAGTAGGTCTCATCTTCACATCTAGTTTTTATTCATCAATTGGAAGAGGAAAACAAACTTTCCTGCTTTGTCAAATCCCAAATGGTTTCTTAACTTTAAATGAACTAGTCATTGAACTGAGTTAGTTGAGTAAACTGAAATGAAGAAAATACTCTGTGCTCCTGTAGAAGAGACTAACTGCTATCAAAAGCTGGTTTAGCACTCCAGCAAACTCTGGTTGCTAGTGACTCTAGTGACTTCTATCAGTTTAGAGGTTGGACTTTCATTAACATTTGGCAGCAAATATGTGCTACTTAATACTATTTTTGTATTTTAATTTGTTATTTTAATGGATTATCAATTTCAAATTTCAAATTTTATTTTTAAAAAGTAAATCTTTATTTACTTTTTTAAAAATCAATTTTTTAAATTATTGATGACTTTTTATCCTAATACAAAAGCAATAGTACCTTAAATTCAGGCAATGTTCACCCAACAAAATACCCATCTCCTTGCCATTAGTTCACCAATGACATTGATGATGTCAATGCTTTCAATGATATTAATGCTTTCACTAGCATGCTCACTTTCAATTAAAATATTTTCCAAACAGCTTTATTATACTATTTGCTGCTTTTAATACCTAGTACAGCTTATTTTCTGTGTGTGTATTAGCTTAGGTGTGTGACAGATAATGTGAATTGGGAGCTTATATTTTGGGAGGAGGAGAAGTCATTTGCTCTTTGTACCCCCTTTAAAGTAAGTCTTGAGCAAAACAAATTTAAGATGACTGAGCTTATCATTTGGAGGAGCTAAAATATGCTACTTACCCAAAACAATGTTACTGACAAATGGCAGAATAGCAGAACCAGAATGAAAGGAAAACCGAAAGAATATCTCTTGTCGGTATATCTGTGTGCTAATTCTGTAAAATTAGGATATAAATATCTCCTTTCTTTATGGCTAACCCAGAGGGTTAATATTTACCCACCAGTTTGGGTGCTTACAGACTTCTGTAGTTTTGATAATCATAAAGACCTGATTGAAAATATCTAAGGAAAGGACACAGATGAATATAGCTTGAGAAAATGGAGTATGGACTGAAGGAATGGTGAGGCAATCTTAATTTTGGATTTTCCTGGATTCTGTGGGTATAAACTTAAGCTTCCATTAACAATTTTTTGATAGAATACATTATAAAACGTAATTTTTAAGACCTATTATATGAAAACAAGTTGGCAGGAATTTCAGGATTTTTACATCAAGTAAAATTGTAGTATAAGATGCAATTGCATTTCTTTAAAAATGGGAAGTTGAAAGATCTATCCCCTTCATGCAGTGAACACTAGTTTTTCACTCCTGTAGATGTACAGTGGATGTGAATTAATTACTGTGAACTTACGCTTTGAGTTTCTTTTTAAATTTTTGTTGTGGTTAGGAAGGCCATGCATCTTAACAAATACACCCAAAGCTTACATTACAGAATATTTATTTTTTCTTTTTTCACATAGATGACAAGAGAAATGAAGACAAGACAGCAGAAACAAATGATGGTACGTCATCAGGAAAGGCCAAAAGGAGATTTCCAGATTTTGGGTAAGAGATTTATGAGTTGGTAGAGGAATAAATGGCTTTAAATGTTACTTATGCTAAGTTACCATATTCTCTAATTAGAAAATATTGTGAAACATACTTTTCCTGTGCATTTGTGATACTTTCTCCCATTCCTCCCCTGCCCCCAAGGTCCCGTCTCCAAATTCCTAAATTCCTTTAGCTAGCAATCTACTATTAATACCCACTTGGTCCTTGTCCACTTCCACTCTTATGCTTGGCATGGTAGAATTACCAAAACAAAATGTGTAAACACATATAAAGAGTTTGTGGGACAGTGTACTTATAATGTAATTGTGTTGTAATTGTGTGGTGCAAGCTGCAGCTCCATAATACATACATACACACAATTATATGTTTTGCACTTAAAACAGGGACTTATCCTCTCTGTTATGTAAGAAAAATAATATAACATGCCTCCCCAAAATTACAGCATTTACTCTGAGTAAAGAATTAATTTTTCTGAGAATGTACAGTAAATCAATTAACTTCAGTTAAATTCACTTTTTAAAATGTCAGTTAAGAAAATTAACCCCTTAATGTGGATACTTTTTCTCCTGAATGATCTTAATATCTGAATAATGCATCCTCTTCAAATGGTTGAAATATTTTTTAGGATTAGTGATCACTTTTTGCCACTAATCTTCATAAATTAAAGTTTCTCCTTTAAGCAGAGGCTGGAGAGTGGTTTGTCAGAGAATTCCACAAAGAATTGCCTTTTTTCAAAACAGCCGCCATCTTATTGTTCGCAGTGGTGTTGTAGCAGTATAACTGAAGAAGAGCATGAAAGCTTGTCTCTGTCACCAACAGAAGTTGGTCCATTAAAAGATATTACCTCACTCACCTTGTCTATTTAATTTTATTATGATTATTATTAATGGAACTGAAGCCACAGACTGCCCTTAGCAAATATGGCCACTGCCTCCATTTACTTTATTACCCCCATGATGTGAGGTTATCAAATGTTTTTTAAAAAATTAATTTAATCTAAAATGAGACTAAGCACTAAAATGCCTTAACCAAAAGATTATTGCATAGCAACACTACAGGGCAGAGTTATGCTTGCTTGGGTGCTTTAATTGTTTGTTTTTGTATCTTTACCACGTTCAGAATGTAACCTTTCTGCTGGAGCCTGGAGCCCAGTATTTTCTGTTTCTCTGCTTGGTTCTACCTGTTTTGCAGATGCCTATTTTGCCCTTCCCTTCCTCACATGGATGGATTAGATTAAAATGCACGCTCACTACTCTGTTCCATGGAAGCAGGCAGCAGGGTATCAGGGAGTCAGATCTGCAGTCCAGTTTAAGGCTGGGAAGAGACGGTGGGGGGGAGAATCAAAAGCATAGATTAAGGTGTTGGCTTGCTGGGAGGATGGTGCAACAGCTGAGATTTGGGGAGCTGGGGAGAACAGCTGACAAAGCCAGCTATAAGCTTCCCCTTTTTCCTGGTACTTTGGAGGGCAATGCAGCCAAGCCACCTATTCAGCATAGCAAGAACCTGAGGATGGAGTCAGACTGACTGGAGAGCATAGCAAAAGAAAAACCACGCCACCCCCACCTCCTATCCTTGAAAGTAATCAACAGATTACACATCAAGTGACATTTTAAAGTTTGGGTCATTGTATATATGGAAATAGAGTAAATGTTGCTGTGGAATGCAGGGTTGCTCACTAGAATTTGGTGCCATTGTGAAATGGAGTACACAGGCTGAGTCAAACATTTTTTCCCCTTTAACTGGTTTTCTCTCTAACTGGTTTTCTCCCCCAATGGTAAACGTATTAGTACTGCTTGGGGCTGGGACCTTGTATCTCTTTCTTTAGCATATACATTCCTGTAGGTGATTAATTCAATCTTTTTCTTCGTTCTTGCGTGTCTTTGCCTGTATGTAGGAATGCACCTTAAATCGCATGAAAGATATTCTGCAAAATTGGGCTGCACTGTGTATAGTATTTTAAATGACTTTTATGAATGTGTTATGACTTAAATTTGTATTAATGCATAACAAATATTTAACTCCTTTTGATATATAGCATTAAATTGCAGTAATTGTATTAAAAAAAAAAAAAGGTTTCAGAGTAGCAGCCATGTTAGTGTGTATGGTAACACCCATTGTTTCATGTTCTCTATGTATATAAATCTCCCCACTGTATATTCCACTGAATGCATCAGTGAAGTGAGCTGTAGCTCACGAAAGCTTATGCTCAAATAAATTTGTTAGTCTCTAAGGTGCCACAAGTATTCCTTTTCTTTTTATTTAAAAAAAAAAAAGCAGCTTTTTTTTTTTTTACACTTCAGAGGTTTAAGGAAATCCGGTGGTAAAGGCAAGAAACAAGAGAAGGAAAATCTGAGGAGCTCTCTGGATAGCCGGTATTTTTAATAAATATATATTGCATTCTTAAAAATGATCAGCTACCATTACTGTGTATTCTTATTCAGTATAAGAGCAATCAAATATTGCATAAATAAGTACTTTAATGGGAAAATGGGCTTCTATGCTTATTAAATAAGGAAAATAGTTTTACATGTTAGTTATTCACATTATGAAACAAATTCTATTCTGCTTGTAGGCAAAAATTATAATGTAGCAAGAAAAGCCACTTCAGGAGTAATTCTCAGTAGTCCCAAGATACAGGTTTGAAAGTGTTAAGCCATCTTGAATGTTTTTAAAGCTGTTAAATAACTCAGCAATTATTTTTATATTAACGTTCTAAGATGCATACACTTTGATTAATACAGTAACTCCTCACTTAAAGTTGTAGTTACGTTCCTGAAAAATGCGACTTTATGTGAAACGATGCCAAGTGAATCCAATTTCCCCGTAAGAATGAATGTAAATGCGGGGGGGATTAGGTTCCAGGGAAATTTTTTTTGCCACACAGTACAGTTCAATACAGTACTATAGTTGGGAGGGGCCCCCGCCTCATGCCACACAGGCACAGCCCACTGGCACTGGAGACAATGAGGCAGGCAAGGAGGCTGAAGGTGCTTAAGGCTAGGAGAAGCACGTTGCGCAGCGGCAGCTTCCCCTAACTGCAAGCACCGGGGTGGGGAGGGCTCAACACTCGGCCCGCCCACTCCACCCCTTCCCTCAACCTCCCCCCTTAACCCGTCTCCTCTTCTCCCCCCACCTTTACTCTGTATGCCACGTCCTCGCTCCTCCCCTGCCTCCTGCCCGCAGCAATTAGCTGGCTTGCATCATTCGGGAGGGAGGGGGGAGGAGCGAGGACACAGTGCGCAGAGTCCCCCTCCTTGCTCTGCCTCCTGAACACTGCAAGCCAGCTGATTGTTGCTGGCAGGAGGCAGAGGGGAGGCATGCCATGTCCTCGCTCCTCCCTCCTGCCTGTGGCAATCAGCTGGCTTGTGATGTTCAGGGGGCAGGAGGGAAGAGGGGAGAAGGGAGGATGCGGCGCGCCTCCCCCTTCTCTCCCCTGCCTCCTGCGCGCGACAATCAGCTGGTTTGCAGAGTTCAAGAGGCAGGGGAGGGAAGGGGAGCCTGCGCGCTGAGTCCTCTCTCCTCCCTCCTGAATGCCACAAGCCAGCTGATTGCTACAGGCAGGAGGCGGTGGGGAGGCACTGTCGGATGGGGGGGGCGTAGGGGTGCTGATATGGGGGCTGCCACCTGTGGACAAAGCAGGCAGCCAAACGACGTTATAGCAAAGCATTGCACAACTTAAAACGGAACATGTTCTGCAATTGAGCAGGGATGTAAGATCGAAACAACATTAAGCGAGAGGAGGTTAAATGGGGAGTTACTGTATGCCATTTAGACAATTATTAAAGACATACAGCAGGTTATTGCAAAACAATTATCATTCCATTTATTTATTTCAGAGGCTCCCGAGAGTTATTGGAAGACTCTGGCAACAATCAATCTGCATCAGATTCAGACTCTCCTGTTCCTACTTGCATACCTTTCTCTTGGTTTGGGGACAGTCACAAAGAGCCTCACGTTTCCGGTAGCAGCCTAACCTTTTCTCAGAGTGGACAGGGCACTGTATTCGAACAGGGTCAAGAGAAAAACAGAACCAAGGTAAACGTACACAAATAAGCTATATTTTGAACATTTGGGTTTTATATGGTTTTACTCATTCAGGGTCCAAGTTCTAAGTATTTAGGATCTTGAATACTAATTTTTACTTTAAGTGTTTTCAGGTAGTAAGAGAAATGATTACAAGATTCTGTAAGTAATTGAGAGCCAACATTTGAGTTTGTATAAAATAAGAATGTGGTGAGAATTATCCTCCAAATTCTAAACATCTTACTTTATATTTTGCCAAGGAATTAAATAGGTCCTGCTCAGAAACAATGTATTTTGTTTTGTGTTCCTTCAGCTGGTTGTGCACAAGTTAACAGCTCCTTAAACTGTGCATATTTTTGATGGCCACCTAACTTTATGCAGAAGAAAAGGAAGGAAACTAAAATGGTGCCTGTTGACTTCAGCATTCATAAAGGGCTGGGATAGCAGAGCTGAGGAAACAATATATGCCAGAAGGAAAAATAAAATAAATTTTACTTAAACTTTCAAGTACAGAAAGTAAAACTTGTAAATGGATGAACTTTTAAAAAGTTTCTTTTGAAAATGGGCGCTAAGCTTCTAAGTCACTTAGGTGCTTTTGAAAAATTCACCCAATGTTTTTTAAATACCTTAAACTGAGTTTCTCAATTTGGGGTCGCAAATAGGTGTAGGGAATTGTGACCACCCAAGCCATTCCCACATTGCTAAATTGGAGAGGGGAAATGCTGTCTTACATCATTGACAGTGCTATTTTGAAAGTTACTACTGAGTAATTCTACTAATGATTTAGTAACTTTTTAAAAAGAAGCTTTTCGTACATTCTGTAAAAAGTGATACTACATAATTCAATTTATTACTATCAAGTTTCTGTCTTGACATTCTGAACTATTTGGGTAAGGGTACTGTTAGGCTTAGGGGAAGTGGAGGTGCTGGGAAGAAGTAACTGAAATTTACTAGAAATTCTGATGTCCCATTAAGTAGTTTTTATTTAGCTATATTTAAAGTCTAAAGTGAATGTAATTTCCATAAAACACTGATTGTTGTCTAAACACATCTAAAAACAGATACACAAATACTCATCACTAAATTCCATTTTTAATTTACCTGTTTATCTGTTATCTTTATTCCTGTGTTCCCTTAGTAGTTTATAATCTCAGACAAGAAAAAATCCAAACATATTAAACTTTCACAAAATTCAGTTTTAATTCCTAAAATTGACTTTTTTGTCTTCAGTCCTCTACAGTGGGCTTTTTCACATTCTCCTTTTTACCACTTAATCTAGGGCCATATGGAACATACAGAACAGAGTTTTTCTATACTATAGTTTAGAGAAGCCACTGGTAAATGTGTGGAGTTTGCTGATAACATAGTGCTGGCTTTCCTTGTCTAGTTGCTAATTACATGAAAATATAGTGAAAATACATTAAAAACGGTTCTGATGTTTTTCATGTAAAGAATTGCAGTAGTTGTCACAAGACTCTGTTAAGGGGTCTGCATCCTTATAAGTGGGAGGGGAAGTGATCTGTGAGTTTGTAAGTAGGATGGAAAGTGTTTTATTGCAAGATATCTCTGTGTCTTTCTCTCAAGTGATCATCTGGTCCTTACCCTGAGAAGTTTGAGAATCCCTAAAGTGGAATACGTTGGCCTTTTAGTTTAAAGAATTTTGTGCAGTATTTTTTTTTATTATCTGTGTAGTGGGAGCCATAGCATCTCCCTTCCTCCACACCCCCAGGGATGCTTCTCCAAATAAGCCAGGGCTTTGGGGTCACCAGGCCCTCTGTTAGAGTGAGTTTGCATATCCTAGTGAATAATAGGTTATTTTTAATGTATAACTTATAAGGGATTTACAATTGATATCTATTTATGATATTGCAAAACCCTCTCTAAACAAGAAATGATAGAATGTGCCTAAAGTGTTTGGGTACCAGTAGTGTATGGCAGTTCAGCATTTCATGAACCATTTGAGGCGTGATAAACCCTGCAGTTCTCTCTATGTAACCCTTTCCCCTGGAGTAATAGTTTTATTGATGGGTGGCAGAAAGCCCAGTGCTGTGATGTGCCAGCACATGCCCTACTTAAAGCATACTCGGGTAGCAGATGCTGAGCCTGTTCTCACCTGTATTGACAGCCTTCACTTTCTGTGCCTCTGGGGATCTCTCATCTCTTCCCCTCCAGACCCACAACTGATTCTCCTCCACCCCATAACTCTTCATCCCGTTCATTATCACTTTCAACTTTCCAGTAGATTGTGTCCCACTGCCAACTGGTTCCACCTCCCATTCCCTTCTCTCATATCTTAGTCTTGATGGTTGCTCTTGGCTTTTTTCTTGGTCTGTGAGACAGTTTTTTTTTCTGCCTGGAGGGCACAGCAGTCTTTAGCTAGTCACTGCCTACTCTGTAGAGGCCCCTAGTGGTGGAAGTTGACACCCATTCTTTAACTGTTACCTGTGTACTGACTGGCCTTAAATCCACACTCAGTGGGATACCAAATATTGTAACAGTCCCACCAAGATCAGCTTTGTGGTTTCCTTTTCTGGCTTAGTGGAGACACAGCAACTGCTAACTCAGGTAGTTAGTAATCAAATTTTATTAACTGAATGACAAATAATAAGGTTTTGGACAAATAATTTTTATTTTCTTCTAAAATTAGGTTTAAGATGGAGATGTAGCTGAGTTGAGTATCCAGTAATGCGCATTGTCATTTAAGAAACACAAGAAATGGACAAATTTCCCATTACACCTTTTCCAGGGGAATAATATTGTTGAGTTTGGTTGTGTAATATTTATTACTTGTTGGTAATAATTTTACAGCCATTGTGGAGAAGTCATGAAAATACATTGTTTAAAAGAAATACACCTCTACCCCGATATAATGCGGTTCTCAGGAGCCAAAAAGTCTTACTGCGTTATAGGTGAAACCGTGTTATATCAAACTTGCTTTGGCCTTGAGCATTTCCGTTAATAGTCACTTCCTGCCCCCTGACTGACCCCTCAGAATCCCTGACCCATCCACTCCTCCCTCCTTGTTCCCTGACTACCTACTCCAGAGGACCCCCTCCCAGGACCTCACCCCCTATCTAAGCCCCCCTGCGCCTTGTCCCTTGACCGCCCCCTCCAGAGACCCTCCCCTCCCTAATCACCCCCAGGAGCCCAACCTGTATCTGACCCCTCCCACACCCTATCCAATGCCCCTGACCGCCCCTCCCTCAGAACCATCCAACCCCACTCCCTGTCCCCTGACAACCACCCCCACCCCACCCCCCAGACATCTGCTCCTTATCCAACCCCTTGCCCCGGCCCGGCACCCTTAACATGCCGCTCAGAGCAGCATGTTGGAGCCAGACATGCTGATCCGCCAGAGCGCGCAGCCCGACCCCCAGAGCCCTTTAATGCGCTTTACCGTGTTATATCCGAATTCGTGTTATATCGGGTCGCGTTCTATTGGCGTAGATGTGTAGTGGAAAGTAGGAACTCTGAAAGAATGGTAAGAACTATATCTGATTATTCTCTTGTGTGAGAATCTGTAAATGTAGTATTTAATCTTTTGATAATGTGTATAACTACTCTAGCATTAGGATTTTTTCACTTGGTTAAGAGCAATTTTTCTAAATTGAAGAGAAGTTAATGTTTGTGAAAGGTGACCACTTTGGAGACTTAAGTATTGTATTCTCAGGCGTAACAAGGGCATCATAGTACAAACTTTCCTACACTGTCCTGCCAACATGCTTCAACTGTCTGTTCGGTAGTTTGCCCTTTGAGATTGACAAGTTACTCAGTGTTGTTGTTCCTAATACTACTTTACTTACAGTCCTTTCCTGTGGTAGAGCCCACGGTGTGTGTATACCATTCACATAGGTATTTTAGATAATAATTAACTTGTATAGTGTTTGCTGTAACTTAGATATTTTTTGCACTGCCTCCTAAGCTTCTAGCCAGGCACACAAATATTCCACACATTGCCGAACAATACTTTATTGCTATGAAAAACATTGTAGTGTCATATATTTATATATCATCATCTTACTAAATTCTTTAATTTTTATGGAACAAATGTGAAATGAGATCATTTACACCACTCCAGAGTTCTTGCAGAATTTTTTTTCTGAGAATTTATGCAGGAAGGATAGCTTTCCTAATAAGGTATAAACTTTTAGTGAAATTTATTATTTACTTAAAATTTTCCTCCTTTTTCCCCGTGAACATATTAATATTCACGTAAAGCATTTGCAGGTAATCAAGTATTAAAAAGTATGGAGTCAAGTCTTTATACAGAACCCAGCACAAAGGAACCTTGATCTGATTAGAGCCATGGATGCAGCTATGATACAATTAATTAGGGCTGTCAAATGATTTTTAAAAATCGCAATTAATCACAAGATTAAAAAACAGTCATGATTAATCACAGTTTTATTTGCACTGTTAAACAATAATAGAATAACAATTTAAATTTATTATACATATTTTAGATGTTTTATACATTTTCAAATATATTGATTTCAGTTACAATACAGAATACAAGTGTACAGTGCTCACTTTATATTATAATTTTTCTTACAAATGTTTGCACTGTAAAAAATGAAAAAAAGTCCCTTTCAATTGATCTTATACAAGTACTGTAGTGCAATCACATTATCATGAAAGTGCAACTTACAAAGGTAGCTTTTAATTTTTTTTACATAACTGCACTCAAAAAAAAAAAAATGTAAAACTTTACAATCTATAAGCCAAAGCATGAAAGGGATATGCATGTTTAGCTTATCTGGCACGTAAATACCTTGCAACACCCTCTACAACACTGCCATTCAGATCCCTATGTTCACTTTCAGGCAACATTATAAATAAGATGCAGGCAGCATTATCTCACATAATAGTAAACTAACTTGTTTGTTTTAGTGATTGGCTGAACAAGAAGTAGGACTGAGTGGACCTGTATGAGGTGAATTAAAAAATATTATTTCTTTTGTTCATCTTTTTTCAGTGCAAATATTTGTAATAAAAATATTAAATGAGCACTGTATACTTTGTATTCTGTGTTGTAATTGATATCAACATATTTGAAAATGTAGAAAAACATCCAAAAATATTTATAAATTTAAATTGGCATTCTATTATTGTTTAACAGTTCAATTAAAACTGCAATTAATCTCAGCTATTTTTAATCTAATTTGTTTTGCATTAATCGCATGCATTAACTACAATGAATTGACAGCCCTACAAAAAATAATGTATTAACTACTATACAATGTATAATCTGAAAAGTACTTGCTTTTTAAACTAAATTCAGAACATACTTTTTGTCAGTTTAACCACTGTGACGGGACTGTTTGTGTTTTTAAAATAACACTTAAATGAAAACAGTATACATCGAAAGGCTTTTTTCAGACCACTTAATTCTCTCAGTGGAATGTGCACAGTTGCACTACAAAGACTCTTCCGTCAATGCTGTGCGCCACTGTTCTAATTCTTAATTGATGATACTATGGATAGCATTCTGCATCCTCACTTACGAATCCTGAACAGGAAGTTGCCTATAAATTAAGTGACATGAAGCAGCTACAACTAGTAGAGAGAGAAACCTTATTGGATCTGTTTTCTTTCTGATATTCTGCTGTCACTCCTATCTCTCCCCCTATTAATAGTTTGTCTAAAATGTGGCCCTTCTTTAGATCTCTATTTAATCTTACTAGGAAGGTAAGGAAGATGCTACTAGGAATGATGTTGCTGTCTTGGAGAGAGAGGGAGAGAGACTCCCAAATAGTCTGGTTGGAATTGCTTTGTTACTTGGTAAAAGGAGTCATCAGATTGTAGAATTACAGATAACATTTTGTGTATCTGGAAGGCTACAACAGACCCTAAAATCTAAAGTAACTAGTAAAACCGGAGATCTGGGCTGATACTAAGAGCAACCCTTACTAAGAAGCATGTACAGATTTAAAATAATCCCACCCTCCCCCCTACATCCTCCTCCCCACCCCCACCTCTCCAAAAGAGAGAATGATAGGAGAATCCCAGTGAGAGAGAGAACTATGTTAAGTAAGGTTAGAGTACATATCTGTAATACCAGATAAAATACAACACAAGGATGAAGTAATTATTCCCAAAATAGGCATTATAAACTCTGGATATTCAGAGTTAAAGTTAAACTTAAAAAATCCATTGTCAAGTATGGAAATATATAAGTAAAGGACCCAAACAACCTTAACTTAGTCCAGTGACACCATAAAGAAAACAAATTAAGAAAAATGTCTTTACAAATCAGTTTAGTTTAGTCTGTGGCATAAGACATTAATTATAAGTGTATGGTTATTGCATGACAACCCTACCAATTAGAATTGACTGAGGAGAAGCTTTGAAAACAAAGGAGTCTTAATTTGATAAATAACCCAAAGGAGGACCAGTGGTGAGATTTTTTTTTTTTTTTTAAAGTGTCTTGGTCAAAGCAATATATAAGACTTGTGTCCTTGACAAAAGCATTTTGCACTGACCAGAGAAAGGTGAAATGGGTGTCAAGACCAAAGTGGTGGAGGTTGCAGTAATCAGAGTTGAAGGGATGCTGTTAAATATATACAGTAATATACTATGGAGATCATTGCTGCCCTCCACAAGCGCACACATCTCCAGTGGACTAGCAGGTACGTATTTGGGAGCAAAATTTAGTCCTGCATGTGCAACTCTTATTTTGCTTTTGTAATCAAAAGCACTTTTAAAGTGCAAGACTAACTTCATTTGGTCACATGCCTCAGTGAATTCTATTTCAGCAAGATAAAAATAAGATTGTAACTAGGGGCTTAATTACAGATCCTAAAAACCTGTTCTTTTAGGAACTTCTTTGTTCAGAATGCTGAGTTTATCCTGTGGCTTATTCTGAAAAGTTTCAGTGACAATATCTGTTTTTTGTGAGGCCTTTAGTTTTATCTTTACTTTACAGCTAAGGTGACTGAGTCAAAAGAAGAGGTCAGGTGACTTGTCCAAGGTGTCGGTTAGTGGCTGCAGCTAAATTTGAACCCAGAACGCTCTAGTTCTCTGCTCCTTGCCAAGACCTATAGATGAAAATGCTTTCCTGACTAAGCACATACTAAATGTAGTAACTGATCTAAGTAGGTTAAAAGTTTAACAGTATGAAGATTAAACATTTGCTAAATATAAAAAGTTATGTTTACATTAGTTGTTTTAAACCTGAAATTTACTTGAGTAACAATGTATAGTCAGAAATATTGAATAATAGTATAGTAGGTGTAGTCACTTATGGCAAGTACTTAAGAATATGTTCACCACAATTTACTATTTGGGAGATAATTAGAAGAATGTATTAACTTGTATGTAGATTATCCAGTGGAGTGGCTGCTGTAAATGTTACCACATTAAGACAGACAAAGCATTTGTTGTGAAGATTCCTGAAAAATCATTTAACTTGCATTCTAAAATGTAGTGTTCAGTTCAGCTCAGTACAAAAATAGGGCTCTTACTATGTATAGCCATCTTGGCTGAAACTGGTTATAAATAGAAGTCTTGACACATCTTGTCTTAATGGAGTTAATTTCTTAAAAAATACCAGAACAGTGCAGCTATATCTCCTCTTAAGTTCCTCCTGCTGATATTATACAATTATGTAATACTTTGCAGTCCAATGTACTTTACAGACCTAACTATGCATTGATCACTTTATCCACTGTGGAAATGCAGCCACTTCCAGGATGAAATGAGGATACCGTTTAAGTATGTAGCATTACCATACAACAGTTTAAGACAAGATTATTAAAACTTCAGGGGGAATTTTAAGTATTATTACAAGAGTAGGTATTTTCCCAAGGCCACGGGGTTACTGTTGTGGTAGGGAAACCTTCATGATCATAAGTGGTTGGGATTTTAGCATTGTGTCATTCAAAAGACAGTATATTCAGTGTCCCATAATACCATGCTGTGTCTTTAGTTCCATACAAATTCAGAGGGAATAATTCCACCAGCTGAATTTCTAACCACTTACTGCATGACCTGGATGTACCTTTGAAATATCCTTTCCAAGTACTGACCTGGCTCAACTCTATTTAACTTTAACGTGACTGACTTGCTGCATAAAGTGGCATTACTGCCAAAATGGCTTCATATATATATATTCAGCTATAATATTTGTTAATTTGGGAGTTCAGCAAAAACAAGTCAAGACTCCTGATGAAGTGAACATATTTCCTACATGGTAGATCTAAAATTTATAGATAACTCATGTTTAATTTCTTTTTACGAAGTATCAAGGGTACTCGAATGTCTCCTTGTGATCTACTGTTCCAAGGGTTCAGTTAATAAAACATTATTTTCACTTGTTTGCAGAGTAGAATTGTCATAGATGATTCATACCATAGCAGGCCAAGTTGTGATCTGTCAGGGTTAGTGACAGAACCAAATCTGTCAGGGCGTTCACACACTTTAACCTTCTCTTCAAATGAGGTGAGTTTCAAAGTGTGTCTATGTCTTGTTGATGTTACCATTCGTACTACAGACTGTCTAATATAATAGACTTTGTTTTATATGAAACTAGATAGTTATCACAGTATCTTAGTATTTTTTTATCATAATCTTTAATACAGAAGTAGTTACTTAATTAAGGACTCGGATTATAAGGAGGAAAAAAACAATGAGGAATCCTTGTGGAACCTTAGAGACTAACAAATTTATTTGGGCATAAGCTTTTGTGGGGTAAAACCTACGGAGGAATTTTACCCTTTGCTTCACAATTTATAGTCAAATATAGCTTTAATTGGTAGTAATACTGTACAATAAATTACAATTATGAATTTCAAAGATATGTAAAAGCAAAAATTTGAGTGAGTGAATGAAATTTGCAGCATTTTTCAACTTGCCTCACATCAGTGTATGTTTAAATTTATTTTTCATGTATAAGATACCAAACTATTTAGATTTATTTAATCTATAAAAAGCATTTAATCTATTTAAAAGTCAGTTCTTTTTCTAAACACTAACCTTCTTTGCCTTCAGCTGAAATCTTCGACTTAATCTAGTCTTTTATACTTTTTAAAAAGTATATCTGTTTAAAGGAATTAGTCATTGTTTTATAGAACAAACAGTAAAAGAACAAAAACTATATTTCAGTCACTTTTTAGATGCAAGTTATAGTGCCTTCAAGCCAGCTAAACTGATAGTGATAATGTTTGAAGAAAATTTTTAACAGCAGGTCATGAATGATCTGATGCTGTTAGATAATTAACTTAAACCAAATTAAAGTGGTAAAGTGCTAAAATATATTCTGATATTTATTATCTAAAAAGATAGACTTTTATGCATGATGCTACAAGTTTGTGTCCATTAGCACAAAATTACATGGTGTCTAAAAATATATCTTGGTCACATGTTTCAGGACTGGAATAATTTCTGATGGTTTTTTTTTATGGGAAATGATCATATTTCTAATCAAAACCCAAGGGTACCTTAGTACATATCGCTGGAAAGCACTGTGCTCTTTTGAGGTTAGTGGATGGAATTCATGCTGCTAAAAATGTCAAGTAATGCAGATTTGCTTAAAATTGTTATGAAGCCCAATATTTTCTTGAGTATTTGATCGTTAAGTTTCAAATGCAGTTTTTAGTAAATTCAAATGCAGTTTTAGACTTCCAGCAATAGTTGTCTGTATGAACACAGATTGTACTAGTTTGTACTGTTTCATGGTATCAGTATTGTTACTTGTTCGCTTGATATTTTGTATAAGCTTTGTATGTCAACAAGGGAAAGTTATCTTTAAACAGCAGTTTTTTAGCAATTATCTTAAATATCCTTGTCCTATCCCAAGAAAATTTGTACTCCGAAATACTGAGCTTGCTGCTTTTTTGTGCGTGAAGACAGTCATTTCAATGAGAAAGGTATTTTACCTCTACCTGCAGCTCTCCAACTTCAGAAACATTGGTAGTCAGTTTGAGGCTGTTAAACTAGCATCTGTCATAAACTCTGCTATGACTTGTACAATTGTTTTAAAAAAAAAAATAAAAAGTGTTGCTCAGCAGCTGCAAATGCATAGTAGAAAGATTAAAATTGTTCCTGAATTATGACTTTACATGGTAAAAAGTAAGCAGTATTTGTTTCTACTCATTATGATTAGTTCTGGTATAAGTGAGGGTCAGGTTATATAAATGGCAAATTGTGGTTATTCTTAAAGATTAATTTTGGACATCTAGGGCCTCGGACTTAGCACCTCCTTCACAGGTAGAAGTCTCACCTTGCTCGGGTAGTTTCATATATCATCACCAGAGGTGGAACTAGCCACAAGAGCGTCCCCTGCCTTCAGAGGAATAAACTTCTACTTCAAAAAGCTGCTGGAAAAGAGGGAAACACCACGACACACCTCTTCCATGCCCTTTAAAAGTCTCAAACAGTCTGGGGATGAAATACCTCCTAAAGGTGCGTGAGTTGGCTGGAGAAAGGGGTTGACCCTATGACTCCTCCCTCTACTGCAGTTGGGGGTAGGGTAGAACACAAGAATACTCTCTCAAAAATATAGAGAACTGAATGAAGAGGAGTGCTTTTGGGGAGTTCTGCAGACTAGTTGCAGTGAAACCAATTCCTGCATATTGAACTTCCCAAGTGACTTGCTAGTGAACTGGTTACCACCCAGCATGTAGGTGCTCCCCTCGTCCACTCTTGGGAATCTTTTGATCTGTTGCTGGTGTCTCACCATCTCCTTATACTCTTTGTGCACTGCGGGGTCTTATCCTCGGTCACTCTCAATATTGCCCACATACTTTGGGGTGAGAAAAGTTGCTCTCCCTTATATCCACTCTCCACAACTCTCTTGGATCCTGTTCTTTGAATTGGCAGTCGTCTTTTTGTGCAAGCACGAGCTGCTTTCCCAGCAATAGCTCCTGTGACTGGCTTCACTCCTACTGATGTACAGACAGCCAGGGACAGCACATCGGCCTGTGAAAAGGAGAGGGTCAGTTAGCGATCCTTAAATGTTAAAAATTAACATACTTGTAGCTGTTTTTTTTTTTTGTTTTTTTTCCTAAAAGGGCATTTGCTCACCCTGACACTTCCTCGTTTTGCTGCTTTTCAGTTTTCATAAAAAGAAAAGTCCGGCCATGCTTTAAGCCATTTCCTCAGTGAAGATAGAGGAAAACTGGGCTATCATTTAGTGACTGGTTGGGGAGCAATCAGCTGAGGCACTTCCGTGTTGTTTGTGGGCCCAGTTAATTTAAAAAAAAAAATTCTTGTGATGCAACACTTGCAAGGGAAATAATATTTACTTGAAGCTATGTTTTAAATTGCTTTAATTGAGCAGAATCTAAGGCAGTATACTATATCCCGAGGTCAGAGTTTGTCATAGCAACAGTATGTCAAATTGGGGAGAGTGTTGGAATTTTGGTAATATCTTAAACTAATTTAGATTCTTCTTTTGGTCAGTGGCCAGGTATGCATGTGCCCCATGAGCCTTTGTTTGGAGATTTTTCATTAGCAGTGTTCATTCAGCTTGTTCATTCACTGTTAAGATCCTCATGCTCCAGACCAAGGCTATATCAGGCTTGCAGGCAAATAGCCCTCAGTTCCTTCTCAGCTGCCTCAGACGGAGACAGAACTTAGTGTATCTGCATTGGGCGTGTCTCAGTTACTTGCTTACTTTGGTCTAGCTTAATTTATTTTACTTTTAGTTAGTGAGTTTGTTAGTTTGTAGTGAGTTCAACTGGTTATTTAACAGATTTGTTTTGTTTCCTCCAGGGAGCTTGTCCCTGAAAGGGTTATGCCCAGTTCACCGAGGTTTAAACACTGCCTTGGTTAGAGGTCATTCTGGTCAACAATAGACACTTTAAGTGCATTTGCTGCCTAGGGAAGCTGCACATTGCACTTCTGTTTAGCCCTCAAATCCAGGCCTCTAAAAGTCCAGGAAATCAAGCTGTGGCTGTTAATGGTAGAGCAGTCATTTTGTCTCACTTCAGACCCAGGTCAGAACATCCTCTCCTCCCCTCAGTAAATCAATATCTGGGGGTATCTAGCACCCCTTCAAGCTCAGTGCAGTACTCCCCCCAGAAAAGGGAAAGCTTCAGAGACCTTCTCTAAAGGTCCCCAAAAGAGGTTCTTTAACTCTCCTATTAAGGAGTGTACCTCAGAATGACCTCATTCTCTGAGCAGGTGAACAGCTTCTTCAACCTTGAGAGTCATTACTATAGAGGCAAATATCTTCTCCGATAAAGACAAGGGGGAAAATCATGTACCTCTGAGGGTAAGCACGTCTCTGAGAAGAACCCGGTACCGCTTAGCAGAAATGGCCAGAACAAATACCTAAGATCAGTACCACTGGACTTAACCCTTCTTCCAGTACCCCTGTTGGGTTCTTCAGTACCATGTATGACTAAGTTTCATCTACATCAGCGCCTTCTGCAAAGCATGTGAAACTCTCAGTACCATCCTGCAGGGATGAGCATACCATGCCTTTGGTACAAAAATGGTTACCACGATTCTGCTCAGTATTGCAAGACTTTAAGTACCCAAAGGACTTATGGAACCAGAGTCTCCATCAGTACCGAGAATCACTCTGTCATGGACCCATATACCTCTTTGATTCACCTCCTTCTTCAGTTGGAGTTCCCCAATTAGAGGATGAAGAGTGATGGAGATCTCCCTTCAGTATCACTAATCTCTGTCCAAGATTCTCCTGTGTACCCACATAGGAACCTCTTTCTCAAAGAGACAGAGAGGATTTCTAGGAAACTCATCATTCTTGGTGGAAACAACCCTGGTTGCCTGCCCCACCAGATATGGTGCTCAGTGGCCATATTGGGACCCCTGGATAGCTTACTGTCAACAGTTCTCCAACGCCTCAACTGTCTCCCACTGGGATGTTGGGGGAGACTCAAGCTTCTGATCTCCCATCACATCACTCAACAAGAGGAAAGGTTTGAGGATCTGGAGGCAAGGGCATATGAAGAAGCAACCCCTCAGACTACCATCTTATCCTCATCACCCAAAGAGGTGGTAATGATGCGTCCTCCTTTGGCCAATGATGGTCAGCGATTTCAAGACCTCATTAAACATATGGAAGACTCCCTACAGATACCTCTCAAGGAGATCAAAGAATCACGACAGAAGCTGTTGGATATTGTTCACTCCGTAACACCATCCAGGGTTGCCCTTCCTATCGGGTGAGGCTCTGCTGGAACCTGCAAAAACCATTTGGCAAACACTGGCCACAGTAACACCTGTGTTTGAGAGAGCCGATAAAGTATTATGTTCCCACCAAGGACTCTGAGTTTCTATTTTCCCACCCTCTGCCCAACTCTCTAGTAGACACCAGTGAACAAATGGTATAAGCTGACTCCCCCTTGTATGACAGCCCAGAAGTGCCTGGACTTTTTAGGAAGGAAATCTTATTAATCTACAACCATAAAATTCTGCATCATGAATTACAGGAACTGATGGCTAAATATAACTTCACAAATTATGCAAAATTCAGTTTTCATTCAACACCTTCCTCCAGACCAAAGGAAATAATGTCAAACTACCATTGATAAGGGACGAGGACATCCTTCCAGGCAGCTCTGGATGATGCAGATACTGTAGCCTACTCCATTTCCACGACAGTGGTGATGCACAGGGCATCTTGGCTACAGTTGTCTGGTTTCCCCAGAGAAGTCCTGAATATGGTAAAGGATTTCCTGTTTGATGACTGAAGTTGTTCATGGAGGATACAGACAAATTGTTGCAGCTTCCAGGGCCTCATTATGTTCATTGGGCAGCTACACTCCTGCAAACAAAAGAAAATTCAGTAGATAGCAGTCGTCCCAAAGATCCTGCCTGATGCAAAGCTCTGGGTTTCAGAGAGTAGTGGAACTTCCAAGAAAGGTTCCAGAGAAAGATCCACTAACCCACCTGATGCAAGTTCACAGCAGACTTTTTGTCTTTTAGCATGTCAGCTGCAACTATTTGTCGGCCTCTCCCCCTGCCCATTTGAAGACTAACTTTTCCATTTCTGGCAAGTGTGGGAGTGAATCACCTTGGACAAATGGATACTGGAAATAGTATCAAGTTACATTATCCATTTTATCTTCCTCCTCCTCCTCATTCACCTTCCCTATCTCTCTTCAGGGACCCCCTCACAGGAGGTAAACTCCCTTTTTCATCTTGGGGGTGATGGTCAGACCCTGATCAGCACAAGGAAAGGGGCTTCTACTCAATATACTTGCTTGTGTCAAAGTAAAATGGAGGTTGGACAGCGATCTTGGATTTAAGACTCCTTACACAAATTCATGAAGTCTCAAAAGTTCAAGATGGTGACTCTGACTGCTATAGTTCCTTCTCTAAATTCAAGGGTTTGGTTTTCAGCCTTCATACTTGCACACAGAGAAACATCCATACCACAGAAAATTCCTGCATTTTTGTCATAGGTCAGGTCCATTTTCAGTACTGGGTACTCCTCCTCAGCAAAGGGAGTGTTCTCAAAGGTTCAGTTGGTAGTGGCCACCTACCTGTGTTATCAGGCAATTGTAGTATTGCATACCTTGATGACTGGTTGTTCAAGGGTCAGTTGTACCAAGAGGTGTTGGCTGTCATGCTGAGGGCACTTCCTTTCTTCTTGGACTTGGGCCTTCAGTTGAATTTGAGACTATCTGACTCCTGTACAGAACATACGATTTATAGGGCGTCCTTGGATTCTTTGGTGTCCAAGTCCTTCCTTCTCATGAATAGATTGATGACACTGTCAAGCCTTGTCTGAACGATTCAAGGGAGCCGTCAGAAACTGTCTTCAACTTCTAGGTCACATGGTGGCTTGCACCTTTGTGACAGAATATGTGAGATTACTCTTTCTTATTTCCAGGATGGCTCAGATCAGTTTGCTCACCAAAGGGACATAGCCTGGACAAATGGGTGTCAGTTCTTTCAACAGGTGAAGCACTCCCTAAATTGGTGGAAGGACCACTGCAGTATAGGGGAAGAAAGTTCCCTTCCTTCAGCTTATACTAAGGGTAACTAGCAACAGATTATCTCTGTTAGGCTAGAGATAACACTTCGATGCTCTCATGGTACAGGGCGGGGGGTCACCTCAATAAACCATCCTCCATATCAACCTGTTAGAGCTCAGAGCAGTCAGAAGTGCCTTCCCCCCGTTTTTTGCCTCTCATCAGACAGATTCATGACGGACAGTGCAGCCTGCATGTTTTAGATCAATCGGCATGGAGGAGTGAGATCCCTTTCCCTCTGTGCCAAAGCAATAAGGTTATGAAACTACTGCATTTTAAAAAAAAAAACACCTAAGAATTTCAGCAATGTATTTCCTGGGCAGGCAAAATGTGAATGTCGATGCTCCCAGCAGGTTTCCACCTCCCACCCCACCCCCTCAGGACTGCAAATGGGAATTGGGGATTCCCAGAGGTGGAGCTCTTCACCATTGCTATGAACAGGAAATGTCATCTGTTCTGTTAAGTGCCTTCCTTGTCCTTAGGACGAAGAAGCTTTTATGCGTTTCCCCGGCAGCTTTAATGTCAGAATTGTGAACAAAATCTAACAGGACAAGGCCAGAGTTGTCCTAATAGTCCGGATGTGGTCGAGATAGGCATAGTTTCCTTGCCTGTTTCACCTAGGTCTTTGTCCAACAATAAATCTTCCACTTGTTCCTCAGCTTCTCCCCCAGGATACCAGTCGACTGCTGCATCGCAATCTGAAAATTCTCTACCTCCTTTTGTAGGAATTGGTTGGCCTGTTCTGCAGAGTTACAGCAGATATTTCTAAATTATAGGAAAGATTCAACCAGAAATGCTTACCTTCAAAAGTGGGGATTTAGTAACTGATGTGCACTCTGGAAAATTGTTCCTAAATCCATGTAGCTTCTGCTTGTTGCGATTAAAGAAAATTTCAGTAAGTTCTCTTAAGGTTCATTTGGCCACCTTAACAACTTTTCTTTCTGCAATTGAGGGTTCTTGCTGTTTGCTCACTCTACAACAACTGTAAGATTCATTAAAGGTGTGGGAAACCTCTTCCCTGATACAGCCTTCATGCGGACACAAGGATATCAACACTGCACGTGTAGACTGAACAGACACTGCTAATGAAAATCTCGGATCAAAGGTGTGTGGGATACACACATACCTGAACTAGAGCGCCCATGGGGGACACATCTCAAAAGAACTAGTCACTGCACACAGTGACTAATTTCCCCCTCCCTCCCCCTTCTTTAAGCCTTCCCACATGAGAAGTTCAGTTCTTTTAATCACATTCATTGTTGTATATAAGATCTGTTAAATTACAAAAGGCTAGCATGCTGTTTCCCCACCCCCTCAATTTTCTCTAAAGAAGCTTTAGCTATTTTTTTTTCTTTCTTCTATCCTCCCCCATGCTTTCCCTGTATGGCAATGAAAAATAAAAATGTGTGTAGGTTCAGAAATCTCTGTCCTTTTTTGGGAGTGGGGGTGTGTTTTAGACGGTTTTAGTGCAAAGGCTGAGTTTTTGACCCTACTTCCTCTGGTATATAGATAATACATGTTCAAAGAACCCTATAAATCTGTCTACATGGGGACTTTAATTACACTGCTTTGGGTGTGGATTTTTCACATCCCTGAGCAATGCAGTTATGCCAACCTAATTTTCTAGTGTAGACCAGCCTGAGTCTGCCAATCTGAGTCAGAAATTATAATCTTAGCTGATGGAGAGTGAAAGACCTGTCAGCATCAAAGGGCAAAGAGTTTTGGAGGAATAAAAAAGTCTTGAGGGTAAATAAGATGATTTTACAAATTATTGTATGTAATAAGCAAATCAATAAGCAATATAATACTGTAATGTTAATATGTCATTTTTATAGGATTATAGGAAAAAAAGTATGAGCCAGATTCTGGTCCTCTTGTGGTATTCTAGAGATGCAAAGGGGCTGGAAAGCAGCTAGATCTGACCAGCTGAGAATTCCTTTGGTGTGGGAGAGCTCTCAGCTGGCATAATCAGTGTACCTGTTTTTGCACTGTGACCCCTTGTGTAGGAGGGTCTGGGTCAGGAAGGAGTATCTGAGGATATGACTAGGTCACAGTGCCTTGGAGTGTTCCCAGCAGGAGTAGGTTAACACAGCTTGGGGGCCAGCAGCACAGATCCTCCCTGAGAGCCAGATAGCTGTAACAGACTCCCTGAGGGACCTGATTTGTCTTGTTGCATCAAGTGCAAACTTAGTGTATCAGAGAATCTGGGCCTGTTTATGTAACTGGAATACATCCTCTTAAGTATTGATGTTCTGGACTGGCAACAATACGATTGTAATACAGGCACCGTAGATTAAAGAAACAAAATATAAATCTGATAAGTAAACTTTAGCTGCAAATTTCATATACTTTATATAACTTTAAATATATTTGGATAATATTTTACTTTACTTTTTAGCTTTGGCAGCATATCTAGTCTTGTTTTCTTGCTTCTATTGAGGAGGCCACCAGAATCTTCTCATGCCGTGGTCAAACTTGAAGGGTTGAAAGTATGAATTAAGACTTATGAGTATCTCTAGCAGCTGCTTGTATGGCATGGAGATTAAAAGTAATATTGCTTTTGACCTATATAGGACTTGCAATGAGTAGTATAACAAGCTCTGTTCTTTGTGCTGATGGTTCTTCCCCCTAGGAGGGAATCTTCTCCCTCAAGATTGTCCTGGAAAATAGGTGTCAAGTAGACTTGTTCATACTCTGCAAAAGCTGTGTTCACAAAAATTAAGATTCCCAATAGCTGTTCTGTTTAAACATGTTTGTACTCATTGTTCGTTACTCACAATCAAATATGAAAATGTAGTTGTTTGAATAATACATTCAGTTGACAGATCTTAAAGTGTAAATTGTCAGATAATTTTAGTTGTCTTTACTGCAGAGGTTTAATCCTCATGAACCTGAGATGCAGTTTAATAAAACAAACACACACACACACACACACACTCTCTCTCTCTATTCTGAGTCTCTTGGTGCCATGGACATCTGGAGCTCCTGTCCTACTAATATATATTTTGCATTACTGCATCAGATCAAGGAATTCTGAACTCTGGTACACAGAAGTATATTGTTTTCAAAACTGTGGGTTTTTTTTTTTTTAAATTCTTACATTAGCATTGTACAATGGATTTACTCACTCTACTTACGGAATCTACTGCCTGATATCTTAGGTAGAAAACTTCTCTCTGTCTCTATTCAGATACAGGCATTACATGGAGTACTTCAGACGACATTGCTTGGAAGATTGTTTCCTCACTGAGCTATTTCGTAACAATGATGAGGCCTCTCTTGTGTATATTAACTAGGGTGGAGGCAGGCACAAAGAGCTCATTGTTTCCAGTAAAAGCAAGAGAAGGGTTCTCAAACTTTGACATAGTGACCCTCCCTAAGCTAAGGAAAAAATAGTTTTGCTTTACCCTAGGTTATTAAGAGAACACACACAACTGAAAATCCTCTACATTGCAAGAATACATATGGTAAAGTAGAAGGGCTGTAATGGATCTGAAAAGTACAATAAATACACAGTATGCAGGGCTGTCTTTTCTTTTACTACTTAGTAATGGGAAAGACCCTTCTCTACACACCTTCCCTGTCCATGGTCCAGTACCTCCTGCAGTTGTCTGAACGGGAAGGAGGCACATTCTCATGGGTCTCTGCCCTTGAGCCCCATGCTTAATTCACCTTTGTCTCCCCTTCTCCAGTGTGAGAAAATGGAAGGAGCAGGCAGCTGCTGCTCCACCTGCCAACATGGGCCACACCACTCAGGCTTTTTTTTACAGACAGGGAGCAGCCTCTTTGTAGGAGCTAGCAAGCCCTGCAGCAGCCTCTGTTGGGGGCAGCTGGAACTGTAGTCCAGTCCTAGCAGCTGAGGCTACCAGTTGGCAACTAGCAACAGCTGTAGCTCAACCAGAGAAGCTGAGCTGTCAGTAGCAGCAGCAGCAGGGGGGAAAAAAAAAAAAAAAGTGTAAATGTTACCTCGCCAGGGAGGCCTGCCTATAGAGGTAAACGTTCAATGGAATACTACAAGTCCTGATGCGCCTCAGGTAACATACTGGCTAGCCTGTGAAACTAAAGATAAAATATTGATGTGCCAGGATGAAGTAAGAGAATAAACAGGTCTTCTGATTTTGGAGAAATATGCCAAATTTTAGTAGTAACCATAGTTATTTATGTTAAACATATATTATTAACTGAGAACTGGACATTTAAAAATCATGGTATGGTCACAAGGGTAAGTGAGTTGGATGGTCTCATAGGTGTTTATGTACTCTCCCAAATTTCCACAGCATATGACTCAATTGTCACTTCTTTCTTTTTAGGCACAGCACAGGAGGAGCAACATTGTTACATGTCAGGATTGTGCTATATTAACTGATTGAGGAAGCTTGCACTTGGGTTCATTAATCCTGGGTTTTAAATCAGTGTTTTAGACTTCCAGGAGAAATAAACTTCTCAGACAGAACTAAAATGACTTGCAAATTTTCTTCTTACTTACATTTGTGATGAATTTTTTCCTCTTGGCTACTATAATGCTTTTATATGTCTTGGATTTAAAAAAACATAACTGACTACAAGTTATGAGGCCCCGTAAGACCTTAAACAAATATTAAGTTTTGTAGAAGGAAAAATTTTAAATCCAGTTAAATTTAGATCAAAACGTTTTCATTAAGATACTTAACTTTCAAGTTCATTACTCTGTGTAAATTGATTTTGCATGATAGAATTGCTAAATTATATTGAAAATACACACTTTGTTACCCAAACTTGGTAACTGAAATTTGATGTATGCTTAAGTCGGACAAATGTTTCATTTTAAACTATTCACTGTAACTTTGTTGATTGGTTAGGCATTAGATGACGAATGTGCAGCAACAGGAAAACAAAATCAGTGGCAGAGTAGACCAATTTCAGAGTGGACAACCCAACAGGTATGCCATTGGTTGATGGGGATGAACATGGAGCAATACATTGCAGAGTTTACTGCCAAGAATATAGATGGACAGCAGTTAATGCTGCTTGACAGTGATAAGTTGAAGGTAAGTACATGCCCCTGTGTGTATTTGTAATTTATAAATACGTTAGGAGTTTGATTGCCAGTTCATACATACATACATACATACTTTTAAATATAGATACTTATCCTTTTTCCTATTCAGGCATTGATGAACGTTGGGTTTTTTTAAGAGTCACAGTTACTGCTGTGCTCTTGGCATGGTAGAATAGAAGATCAGTTCGTGAATGACATCAAATTAAAGTTGAAGTGTATCAAAATAATATGAAAAGGATGTGATGATAGAATGAAAGCGCAAACTAAACAGTTCTTCCTTGGTGACAATATGTTAAAACTCAAAGCAACTAAAGCCCCAAAAGGGATTGGTATGTTTATCTCAAAAGTGGTAGCAAAATAGGTCCCAACTAACTCATTTACATACGACTAACTCATTTACATAGTTCAGAAATCTGACTTTCATCCAGATCCATGGCCCTCAGATGAAAATTCATTCCCCTTTCCTTAAGACCTTACTACTTTCTGATTTGACCATTATTGAAGAGCCTACTTTGATCTTTTTTATCCTTTTATAATTTTTATTAATATTATTAAATAGAAGCCTTTCCTTGTATGTCTTCTTGATACATAGCTGGGTTTTTAAAAAACCCGAGAGAGACAACCAGCTGCAGCCCTCAGGTGGTCATTTTGCCTCTGATAACTGCATGCTACATGTCCATTCCAGCTCTTCTTCGTTCCTTCATATTGTTAGACTACTTTTTAGATTGGAAAGTGTTATTCTAAAAGGAGGTTTTCTCTAACAGAGTTCAGTAAAGTCTAAAACCAAAATCTAGTGACTAATAGTGGGATTAGAATATCTTTTTTGAAGAAAAAATGTAGGTTTATGAACCTTTAACTTTGCCATTTAAATACATCTGTCTCTTGGAATGGATTTGCAACTCTAAATTTCCTACAACTTAACACAGAAATGTTTCCTTGGACAATAGGGAAAACAATATTCAGTAACTTAAAAGATAACTATGGGAAGTGTGGCCTGTTGGTGCTTCAAGCAGTCATTTTCACAGTATTGCACTAGAATTCTCCAGATAGAAAATAAGGCTGCTGTTTGGGAACTGAAATCAGATGTTGCCATCTGCTGATCAAAAATTGAAATGCACTCTACTCACAAATGTTACTGTCCAAGTTAATACAAAAGTGTCATTAAGGAAGATGAAATGTATAAATGCTTGCAGATTAAAATTATGGAAGATGCTTTCAGTTTTACTACATCTACGTTTAATATTATATTAGTTTTAGTTGCCTAAAAAGTACCTTGTAAGGTCCAGTTTTACTCAAAATTTAAGTTATAAACATGCTTTTACAAACACAAGACTAATAGAAATGCTTCCATGAATTTATTTAGAAGTCCAGTGGAATTTTATTTAAAGGGACTGCATTGCTTGTTTACACTGAATGCTGTGCTAAAGCATAAGAACCTGGAAGTGAAATTAAAAAGAAACAGTCTCTAAACTGTCTAGTTTATTTTCACTGTCCTACCTGAGAGAAATGCAAAAAGTAAACAAGCAAAGTGGTGGTTAAAGAAAGATTATTTACTTATTAGATTCCATTAAAATGATCTATTATGGTTTAAGTAACATGGTCAAAGAAACCTATTTTAAAAAAAAACTATTAAGCTGACAGGATTCCTTTTTATATTATCCTAATATTGGATTAATACATGGCATGAACAAACAACCAACCCTGGTTCAAAAGTCTGATTGTATTGCTATCACAAGTCTACTATACCTTGTACATGACACCTAAGGTGAGTCAGTGAGGCAAGTGATTTTTTAAAATTACTTAGAAAAATGTGTGTGATTTAGGGCCTGATCCAATACTCACTGAAATAAATAGAAAAGGAGTACTTGTGGCACCTTAGAGACTAACAAATTTATTAGAGCATAAGCTTTCGTGAGCTACAGCTCACTTCATCGGATGCATCCGATGAAGTGAGCTGTAGCTCACGAAAGCTTATGCTCTAATAAATTTGTTAGTCTCTAAGGTGCCACAAGTACTCCTTTTCTTTTTGCGAATACAGACTAACACGGCTACTACTCTGAAACCTGAAATAAATAGGAGTCTGGCTATTGACTTGATTGAGCACTGGTTTCAGCCCTTCTTTATTTTGATTTCATCCTTTTGATTTATAAACTGACCTTCTATTAAAAGATATTACCCTGTGTTCTTGCAATGCTTACAATAACTGAGATAGACAATGCCCTGTTAATATTCAGTATAACAAGTAGGTTACTTTTCCATCACAAAGAAATGGTTCCTAGTAAGTAAATAACACTCCCTTTCTAAATGCCTGGGTGGAAAGCTGGCCCTTACAATATTACCTGGAGGTTAACAGATCCGAGGTGATAACAGACCACTGGGAAAAATGTGGCACCAAGGTGAGAGGCAATCTCAGATAATCAATTACATTGCTGCTTTAAAGCAGTGGTCCCCAAACTTTTGAGGGTTGTGCCTCACCTTAACCCTGTCTGCACCACCACCATCCCCCAGGGCAGGGAGCAGGGCCACAGCTCTGGGGAGGAAGCGCTGGCTAGCCCCTCCCTGCCCCAGCTCGGCTCTGGTCCTGCCCCCAGTGGTGTTCCCATCTTTGCGCCTGGTCCCATTCCCAACTTCAGCACAGCTCCACTCCCAGGCTTGGCCGTTGGCCACAGCTCCATTCCCAGCCTGGGGCCAAGGCTGGGGGTGGGGCCAGGAGCAGAATCTGGCCTTACCCGTGGCTGTGTTCCCTCTCCTCCCTTCCCCCCCGAGTGGTGAGACTGGTAGACTTTGCAATCATTTCAGTAGAGTGGAGAAAAAAGAGATTGCAAGGGTTGAAATAAAGAGCTGAGGGAGAGGGATTAACTACATCAGTGTTAGACTGCATATTTGAAAAATTGAGGTGACTGGGAGGAGAGAGCTGGTGAAACTGTTGGAGAGACACTGTTGTGGGATGTGTGTTGTGGGTCTTTTTTAGGATAGTAGAGACCGGGGGGCTTGCATTGTGAAAGGAAGGAGTCGGGACAATAAGCTAGAAAAAGGGTTAGAAAGGGAATGAGACTGGAACAGTGCAGTAGAAGAGGTTGGAAGGAGCTCACTGTGGCAGGTGAAGGGATTGTGGGAGACTGGGGTCAGTGCTGGCAGGGGATGAGGCAGGAAGGCGCTCAAAAATGTTAACTCAAATTGCTAATCTCTGAAGTAAAATAAATGCTATAAAAAATCAGATTTTAAACAGCAACTATAAATTCCTTCTCAGTTACTTAGCTTTCACTGTCTCAGTGTTGTCTTTTCAACTTCATTTGTGATGATGTCTTCCCGGGCAAACAGAACCTGAATTTCCAATGTAAAATCACCCCAGAAAAAATACCCTACTTTTTTTTTTTTTTTTAAGGGGTGGGGGTTTGGAATCTTTGAGCCTGCCCCTTTTTGCTTTTATATGAAGTGATTTAAAAAAAAAAGGGGGCACAAATCCACTTTTCCTTAATGCGTCTTCCAACAAATTTTTCAAGTTGGATTTTGGCATTTTAAAGGTATTGCTGTGCCTGGGGCGAAGAGCGGCTTTTTCACCCATTAGCTTACGCAGCTTTGTTTCATTCAGTTCATTGAACCTCCAAGAATTGTAGGTGACTGTCTTAAAAGACACTTGTTAGATTTCTGCACGTTGTTTTCATAGCTAGAGGTTTTCTCAAGCTACTAAGTACTGCAGGTGATTGATCCGAGTTCAGCAACATTCTCTGTAAAGGAAGCAGGGAAGTAGGAATACACACTAACTGCTGTTACTACGTACAGTTCAGCTGTATCAAGGGAGTCAGCAGAAGATTAATTTAAAACCGTTCAATTTGATTTTGTTGTATCACTCATTCGAAAGTCTCAGATGCTCCACTTTTTATTAAGTGCTACATGAAACTTACTATTCACAACAACAACAACAATACAAAACCTAGGCTACCCATCTCCCCTGACCCATTTATCAGCAAGGCGACCATCTCACATTACAGTTAAAAAACTGTAAATGATCTTCTATAGATTTACTCCCTTTATGTCAGATGTAAAGAACTGTACAGTTTCTTGCAGCTTCCATAATACTTTCTTGAAACCAGAATAACTAAACACAATTTCTCTTAAAGGCTCTGGGGGTTTCCAGCCAAAATGACCGATCCACAATAAAGAAGAAAATTAAGGATATTAAAAAAACACAAAAACTGGAAAAACAGAAAGACAAAGTTCAAAAGAAGGAAAGAGAAGTTCGCAAGAGTAGCAGAGTGGTAGCCGCTGTAGAATCAAGCTGTTAAAATTATTTAGTTTTATTTTAGCACAGACTTACTTCAACTTGAAGAAGTGCAACAAAATTGTATATAATTGTACAATTGGGGAGGTAAAGTGCAACAGTTTAACATGGTAGGTTATTTACTTTAATTTCTGTATTCCCTCCCCATTACATGTTCCATTAAAATGAAATAATGTTTTCAATATTTTTATATCTAGTTGACTCTGCTTGTACTAATAGACAATAATTTAACTTTCTGCCTTAAGTACTGTGTGTGCTTCTATGACTGATGTAAAAACACCATATGCGTGAAATATCCATTGAAACTTATATGTTTGTGGAAAGTGGAATGTGACATGGGGGGGGAGTATTAATTCAAATATTAGTCAACTCTTGCAGTTTAAACTATAAATATAGGGTTTAATCTGACATATGGACAATAGAAAATCCTGCCATCAGGTTAAGTGTGACACTGTTTCTGTTGCCACTGATGTTGTATAGTGAAAAAATTAAGTTTAAGAAAACAGCAATGTCAAATTTATTTAAAAAAACAAAGCTTGTATTTCAAATTTAATGAATTGTTTTCTTTAAAATCTTGTTTTCCTAGTGGTTCATTTTTAATTCAAAATTTACTGTAGTCGTGCTGATTTTTGAATTTCATGTGTTGCAACTTACTGTAAGTAGTTTTCACAAACTACTTATGCTAAGCATAACACTAAATTCTCTCCATAAGCTACACTATGGGGTGTTGGAACAGGGTGTAAACATAAAATCATTTTTTACATATTTTTCCTAAATAATATAATTTTATAGTTTTATGCTATGAATAAGATCAATTTGCAATGAGTATTTCTCTTTTCTACTCTCTACAAGATTTTTGGGGACCAAATTTATATATTTGCTAATTTTAAACAATACTGTTTTTCCATACTTAATACTGAGATGAGAATTGTAGAAAAAATTTATCAATGAAGCACTGGGTTTCTGCATTGTATTTAATTGTTCAATTGTAGACTATAGGCTTTCTTTTTAAAGGAGGATTTGATTCTTGGAATAGTTTAGAACATGATTTGATATGTGTTCGTGTAATTGCATAATAGCTTGTAGAAATATTACAAAAGCACTTAGATTTTTTTTTTCCAGAAAAATAATGGAATAAAAATGTTAATTCCATCATGGAGTGGAATAGAAAATTACAAGATCTCGGAATTCTGAATTGCTAGTTTGAATATTGCAATTATGTGGACCAAGTTCTCCTTTAATTAAAAATGAAAAAACATTTATATATTTAAATGATCATTTCACTTCTGACACTTCCCAAGTGTTTAAAATATGGAAGATTTCTCTGGAATTCAGAAGAGGAAAGGACTTTGTGAAAATGCACATTCACTCTAGTGATTTTCAAATAAAATGTAAAGTTCATATTTCTATTAAATGTCTTCTGTGTTTTAATTGAGAAAAACAGCTGCTTATTTTTAATTCGTAGGAAATTAGTGAATTGCAGGTAGACGATTCCTGGTATCTGGTCAATTTCCAGAGGTTGAGTGGCCAGAGGAGTTTTGTTGCTCGCAAAGGCGGAGAATGTGTGTCTACTGGGACAGGTTGGTCAGAATTCTAGGGTGGTGCAAGACCTGCAATGCCAGGCACTGTTTTCCCTCCCTCATCCCTGGGTTCCCTCTTCCTTGTGTATGTGAGGAATGAATGAAGGGTTGATAGATGGAATGGAGGTTATTGATGTAGTGTCCTAGGGTTTTTCCTTCTGCGAGCTCCACAGCATCTGAAGGTTGGAGCCATTAAGCTGAGTGCTGTATCTATGAGGATACCTGAATAGTAGTTTCAAAAGCCTGTCTCTGCAGTGCTGTGGCAGTTGAACAGGAGCAGATAAAGTGACTGGTTGTGATGCATGAGTTACTCTTTGAAAGAGAACATCCCTGCTTACCACAGCCCCGACACTTGAGGCCTGAAAGGGTTGGATGACTCCTTAGAACTTTTTTAGTCCCCAATCACCCAAAGAATAAGTCAACTGAGAGTCTGATTTTTATAAATTGCATTAATGGACACATTTATTGCTTCAATATGATAAGAATAAAAATTTTCATTAACACACAAACCAAAAATTCTAAATATAAATATAGGGTTTAATCCCAGTGTTTCGAGAGTATAACTATCCATTTCACTATATCTGCAACCAGTTTTTCTTTTGATACTCAGCCAACTAGCAATATTTTTCAGTACAGTAATGAAGATGTGTATATATAAAATCAATCTTTGGAAGCAGCTACTGTGGTGAAGTAAATCAAACATAGCAAGTCAACTCTCTTTACTCTTGCTAGGAGTAAATACTGCACACTCTGAAATGTACTAAACAGTTAATTTCCACCCCAGCCAGCAGAGGAGGAAAAAACTACTGAAATATCTACATTGGAATAGTTTGCTAGGGGCACTGACTTTTTTTTTTCCTCTAATAATCAAAATCTATGTTAAGTCAGAGGTAGCAAAGGTTTCTACTTCAGTAATTCCACATAAAAACTCTATTTATTGGATAGATTTTCATTGCAGGCAGACTGTTATAGTCCATTAAAATGATTTTCCATATTTGTTCTTAGACATTACTAAAAATCAGTTCAATTTAATTCTCAAGTGGAAGTATGGTTTAAATATTTCAAACAAAGTTCTAACATGTTTAAACAAGTTTTGAAACTTTATTTTAAAAACCAATTCTATTACTTTTAGTATTAGGCTGTCAAGAGTGACAGTTAAACATTTAGCAAACACTCCCCTCCTTATATAAATTATGACCCCATGCTGCAAACCCTTTCCTGCCTGGATTCACTTGCAGGACTGGGGCATTAATTTGATTACATTGTATTGCCATTTAGGCACTTGTATACAATGGTGATATGCCATGCAAACAAAACTTACCCTCACAACACCTATCTATCCTCAATTTACAGATGAGGAATACATCTGAAGTCATCCCTCATAAAATAGGACTATAGCATACTTACCATTCTAGCTTCTTTCCTTATCTATTCAATAACAAGAAATCATAGGGTTGTGATCAGGCAGACCTTTATACCATCCCCTGCTCTATTTTGACCTGGTAGACTGCTGAAACAGTGTGTGCTTTCTGGAACATGCACATCTTTCACCCTCATCTACAGAGCAGTTAAGGATTGGTCATCTGAGTTGAGTTAGGTGCTGGGACTGTAGGGGTTCTTTGCAGCCATCTAAGTTTTGGGAATATGAGAATTAAGTGGAATGTACATGCATGACCTGGCATTGTGTTATGGGCTTAAATAGCTTCAACTATGCTGCTGGCCACACCGGCTATCAACACTGTTGCATCCCTCGCTAGAGAGGGCTGTTATAGTAAAAAGGAGCATAGCAAAATAAAGTTGATTTTTGACATTAATTGCACTCTTTAAATACACCTGCTTAACTGGTAGGTCCTGGTGTCCTACTATTACTGATCTGCTCAGTAAATATGCAGAAACTCTATTGAAAATCTGCATCTTTAAAGAGTAGTTACTGCTGACACCTAATATATGATCCCAGAGTTCAAGGCTTTACCAGAGTGTCAAAGCCACTGACTACCCACAAGTGGTATTTGGACATTACCTGCAGAAAGAGAGAGGAAGACCTGCAAATCTTTACTGTAAACCCTCAGAAGCTGCTATTTCACAGTAAGTGTAAGTATGCCAACTTCTGTTTCTCATGAATTTTCAGTACAGTTCTCAGAAGACCCATAACTGGTATTTTATACCTGCAATGCATTATACCAGAGGCAGCAGTTAAGATTGGATTTTCAAAAAGAAAGCTTCATTTGGTAAAATAAATTATTTCCAGAGCTGATAAAAAGTATAGGCAAATACAAGTACAACTTGAGAATAATTTAGTGTACAGCTGTTGCCTTGCCCCTCTGAATGCATCTACTACTAGTAGTATGTACAGATTCACTGATTTCAGAACAAAGTAAAACAATACATGATTGCCTATTGGAGCTTCTGTACTTAAATTCAGGTATCCGTTTCTAATTTTGCTAAATTTATTCAGGTTTATAAAGTGGCTAGAAGATGGTGGAAAATGTGAAAGGTTGCATAATGGGTTTTATAAACCTTAATGCTTTAAGTAACTACTTTGTATTGAGCATTGGATGAAGTTCTCAAAATGATCTAAACATTGATATATGAAACAAAAGAACTGGTATTAGCAGTTCTGGCTAGCTGCTATTTCAATAATGCTTCCATTAGGAGAGTTTAAGTTGTGTGAAATAAGTTACCCTAGACCCTCTATAAAATCTAAAATTACTGCCCCCGAGATCTAGCTACAGAAGTAAATTGGAAATACACCCATAATTTGTTCCACTTTGTATTTCTTAATCTACATATTTTGTTTTAATTCAGTTAATGCCTTAGTCGTATTGGAAAACAGTTATGGACTTCAACTTCCTGTTATTACCACAAAGTATTTGAACCATGTTTGGTGTGAACCATGTTTGGTGTAAACCTGCTAAACAATCCTTTTGCAAACAGACAACAAAAGGATGTTTACTTTTCTGGACTGTTGTACAATTATATACTGCGGAATGTGGTCATGTCCTTTGGTTCACTGCTTGGCACACACCAGTCATCTGCTTCATGGTTTTCCACATAATGTTTCCAAGCTGATTTGTTGTACACAGGGAGCCTTTCTATTGATTCTGTTGATAAAGCCTGTAAAGAGAGCAGAAGCTATAGTGGACTATATTTTGCTGAGCATATATAAAACTTTATTAAAATTACAAGTTACATTAAGACTGATATCCAAAGGTGGTAAACTATACCTTTATGTAGATAACTGCATCTGTACCATAACCCTCTAAGGAATACAGTTTCAGATCTCCTTGGAAGTACTGTGCGTACAGACGTGATATAGGCAAACCATAACCAAATCCAGCCTGATAAAAAGCGGGGAGAGGGGAGATAAAAACACACTTGAGTTAACTGCATCATCTGCAGACTGTCAGCATACCAGACCAATATCTGCACTTCTTAAATTTAGAGGAAATCCAGCTAGGGTCAGCATATTACTGGATATACATGTTAGCATTTGAGAAAAGTAATCACTTATATAGGATCAGAGAGGTGGTGAGGACTCCAATCTTAAGTATTACTCCTCTATGCCAATGTTTCCAAGTTTCCCTCCTTTCCTACCCATTTACCTAAAAATATTCCTAGCTCTTTAGGGGGAGGGGAAGAGATGGGACTGCAGAGCCTGGAGACTGCAAAAAGTAAACCCTCCCTCTGAGGGCTGCTATTCAACACAATAGTTGGGATAGCTGCAAGTAATAGTACCAAGGCAAGAGCACTAGTGGAAGTATTCTGCCTTGCTGCAGAAAATTGGATGACTATCTCTATTCCCATGGAGCTACGAGTCTGGCTGTTGCTGATCTTGAGAAGGCAGAGACTTAAGACTGAGATGTTATGAGTGCCAATGAGAGGGCAGGTGGCCCAAGAGGCAACCTCAACTTTGCTTGTGGCCTACACTATGAAAGTCTGATAAATCCCTGTCCTAAATCGTTAACAATTAAACACTGACCAAAAGTTAGAAATATGCCTTTCACTTAATCACTAGTTAATTTGCACAGTATCTCTGGAACCAAATAACTTGAATTAAATCTATTGAAGCCACTAGGAGTTTGCAAGGACCATAGGAGTAAGCTCTTTATCAGCATGACCACATGCTGTGTACTTTTGTTCTTGTCGGAATTATACGACTGAACGGCTATTTCACTCAAAACGACAAGTATGGACTTGATCCAGAAGAAGGGGCAGTTTTAAAACCAGAAGTTCCTAAATTAATTTCCTTTTCTACTCTGCTTCCAGGACCTAAGTTCAAAGTCCTGTACTCGCCTAGAAACAGATTACAGTAACTCTACAACAGTTCAAGGAATGTTGCTCCTTGTACTCTCCTCCTTCAGCGCTTGAAGAAGCGATTTCAAAACTCAAATTTCAGTAAGTATAGTGTTTTTCTTATTTACCATTAAGGCTACAAATTCTGTTTAATGCTGTAAGAGTCTACAATTTTTTTTCCCCAGAAAGGCACTTTAACTTTTAACACCAGAATTGCTAGACTACTCATTTATCTGCAAAACACATAGTAGTGCAAAGATGCAGGTAATTTCTGCCTTCCCAACTATCAACCATATTCAAGAGGATAAAGTAAAAAAGGCTTAGAGACCAGAGGTGTTGCTCGTGATGTCTCAACACGGGGACGTGGTGCAGTTGAATACATATAGTTGAACAGTCTGTCAATTTTCCTCATAGGAACACCACCACCACGGTCGCTTATCTACAAAATGAATGAACATGCTATTAACTTTAGGTTCCTGTATATAAAAAAGAGAACAGAGAAACAAGCTGATTTTCATAAAGAATAAAGTCCAAAAAGTCTGAAGACTATACAGTCTCAAGTTGTCCTTATTAAATCATCGGATCAGACTTTATAAAGAAAATCATCAGTTGATAAATCACAGCAATATATACATACAAAACCCCAGCTGAGGTTAATGACGTTTCCCAAAATGCTGTCTCCAAAAGCATTGTCCACAATTACACAGAATTACTTAGGCTATGTCTACACTGCCTGCAGCAGAGGGCCTCCCAACCCAGACTCAGGCTCACATGACTGCACTATAAATAGCTGTGTAGATGGTAATTTGAAGTTATGGCTTAGGCTGGTGCTCAGGCTCTGAAGCCTAGGCTTCAGAGCATGAACAGTCTACACTGATCATTTTAGCACAGCGGCACAAGCCCGAATTTTGACATGAGTTGGGAGATTCATTGCTGCGGACTGTGTAGATATACCCTTAGAAGCCATACACCCCACTTACATGTTTTGCACTGCTTTTTTCTTCCTTCTAATTTCTAATCTTCATGTGGAGGAAGTTAGGTTCAGTAAAAGTAAGCAATGGCCATATCAATTGAATCCTAAGAGTGCAAAGTTCTCAGTGCTTTAGCCAGCACTTTAGGAACAAAGATGCTACTTAGCAGTGCAATGTATTAGTACTCATTTACTATTAGAGCAAATTTGAAGATTTGTTTCTACTTATGTGAAGATAAATTCTAAGGAAAACCTATACGCTGCAACCAACTTTGGAAATCCAACACTAACCATACAAGAGAAATGCTGCCCTTAAAAGAAATCTGCAAGGCAAGGCCTACTATAGGCAGGCTTAACCTGCACTGGACTTACTTTATTCCAAACCTGTTCTGCACCTCACTCAAGTAGTCACTTCCACCTGGTCTGGACAAACTACAAATCTGGCTTATCTTTCGTTCCTAAATTGGCACTTTATCCTTGAACAGAAACATGGTTTATTTTCATTATAGCTACAAAAAAGAATAAATATGTTGAAAGGTTAAAGTGATGTCACAATCTCTCATTCACATGAGACTGACATCTTTATGATGTTTCCACTCATCACTGACCCCAAGGCCTGAAATCCCACAGAGGTCTTATTCCGTACACAATACATCATCAGCATTGGTACAAACTCAGTGTCACATCACCCATTCATAATAAAATATTCCCCGTAGATTCTGAACTAACTATTTTCCATCAAACTAATTAAGTATCAAACAAAGCAGTTACCTTCACAGTTAAATCCTCATTGCCTAATGTGACATGTACTTGAATTGGACGGTAAATGCTTCCATCAGTATAATGTTCCATTGTGGCTCTCATTGCATTCTGAGAAATATTTAAAATTAAAGTAAAATAAGTAGTTTTAATCAAATCTTAGATTTTATTGTAACTTTTAAATTGTGCTGTTAAAACGTCAACTTAGGAAAACAGTTTTATGTGTGCCCCTATACAGACACTATTTCCATTTTTGCTTCTTTGTACTTGTATAAAGATATAATAAACATTTCTTCTTCAAAAATATTTCCTGCTTGCTTTTTACCACAGGAATATTAAGTCTGATCTTGCCTGGCTTTTCTACAGTCTTACTGGGGGAGACTTGGATGTATATCATGAGTTAACCTTATTTTAATGGGAGAGGAGCTGAATTCTCACAGAAACATCTTCTCTCCAAGGATTAATTAAGTCATTGGAGTTAAATAGCAGCAACTGTTAATAAAAAACAAAGTTTTACACAGTCTGACTATCAATTATCACCTATCAGTCTTGTGTGATGTTCTAAATTCACTGGTTCTCCAATCAGAGTCAGTCTGAAAAAAAATTTGTAGTCTACAGGCATATGAAAAAGTGTAGCTTTAGTTCTGAATTGCTTTAATAGTGTGATTAAATTACAGCATGCATAGGTTCTGTATGTTAGAAAAGAATCTGAAGAGATGTGGCTTGATACAGAAGTCTTAGTATTCCTGTATGAATGATTAAGATACAGGACACATTTTCAAAGCCTCTGATTTTACACACAGTGATGTGTGTACAAATGATAAGATTTAGACATATATCTACCTGATCTGTGGGTGCAGTCAGGAACTTAGATGTCTGAATCTTGCAATTGCAGGTACAAATTTGCAAGTTGTTTGTTTAAAAATTGGTTCAACATGCAAATACACACTTCAGTACACAAACATGCCATGCAGATTTTGTAATCCCTACTGTACAAACCTTGAAAAGTTCAAAAACCATGTGATAGAGATGGGATGGTACATATACTACTTGCATGGGTTGTCCTGATGATTTTGCTGGAAAAGAAAGTAACCCAATCAATTAAACAACATACTGGAAGCCCACTGTTAGTTTTGGCAATATCCAAGTAGTTCAAACAACAAATAGAATCTTGTTTTGTTTTGGTTGTTTTCACTGATAAAACACAGTACAGGGAAATGAAAAAAAAAAGTTGAATAGAAATCATGAAAACATTTGTTACTATGTTTGTCAAAACTCATTCAAAATCTATATTCTTTCACAGTTTTGAAAGTTTGTGTTAAAATTAATTTCTACAAATAAATTTAAAAAGCTATTTCTGCTAGTAATATTGCATTTGAGTACCTGTGTATCTGAACAATAACTGCAGTACAATGTGTTCTTGGATTAATTTGTCTATTTAAAGATCTGCTGATGTATCCAGAAACCTTTGATAAATATTCTATTTATAGATAATTCTGCTCATCGTGGTTTCCAAATCTCTCTTTATTATCACTCTTTAAAACAAACAGACAAAAATTACTAGGAATATTTTCATGAATTGATTTTTCTTCTTTTTTGATCATTAATCCAGGACCAGTGCTTGGAAAAGTTTATTGGCCCTAAAAACATTTCCATCAGTTCTCCAAGCTAATTACCTTTGTAATAGTCTTTCCCATGCTGTTTTAGCAGCCAATACTTCATGAAACACTACAGTTAGAGATTAGTGCTGTATGCCATCTGGGATTTCAAATAATATGAAAAAAAAATGTTTACCCTAGCAAGTCAAAAATATTGTATCTTAAAATATGCCAGACCTACCCTTGTCACTCACTCAAGCTAGCAGTGCTATTTTACCTTAGATTCAAATCTTAATATAGGGGGCCTCAGTTCTCAGCTTAGCTCATGCAAGTGGTGGGTAAAGAATGCACTGCTGGCCCAGGATCTGGGACGGGCAAAGTAGCTTTGAACTACCCTTGTGTCTCCATCATTGGGCACAGAGCCCATCCCTCAGTGTAAGATGCACTAGCTGCTGTGGGCCCATGGTACCTTTATAGTAGCTAGGCATTCCTGAGGTGCAGAGAATCCCTGGCCACAACTTTACACCAGCCATAGGGTGAAGTTTAGAAGCTCTTCTCCACTAGAGGCTCCCCCTACCCTGATGTGATCCTCCTGTAGCTGGCTGTGTCAGCTTTAGATCCAGGCTGCATTGCCAAAATGGCAAAGAGCAGCCATAATGCACGGAAGAATCTGAGCTAGCAAGTATTGGACATAGAACATCAAATCTGCTCCTGAGGCTTATTCATCTTCTGAAGTCCAAATCCTGCGTTTGTGATGTCATGATTAGTTGTTGTAGAGACTGAGTTGTCAGAAACAAGATTATGGGACACAATGAGTGCAGAGCCCTACAACTTCCAGGGAATGGGAAGAAGCTGAGATCTTATTTGAACATATTTCCAGTAATAAAATTGGGAAGGGGAAATAATTGTTTTTAAAAAGATAGTTTTTCAAGGCCGTCACACTTTACAATAATGATTAATTACACTGCAGTTACATTGCAATTACAGTGTGATTAAACTATGGCCACACTTTATGAATTTAATGCCTGTAATTAACACTAATCCATAAAACCAGCTGACTATATTAAAGCATAATTACAGCATAGCAGGACCTTGCATAATTAGTGTACCAAAATCTAAAAATATATATTCTAAGTATGAAACATAGTAACAATAAGTAATTAAATCACATAATTAATATAAACACAATTCCAGTTATATTAGTTAGTGATAATGAATTATCAAAAACCATGGAGGAGTGAGAGCAGCAGACTAAGAACAATGGACTTAAAAAAAAGCAGACTTCAACAAACTTAGAGAACTGGTAGACGAGGTCCAATGTGAAGAAAATCTGAGGGAAAACGGAGTTCAGGAGAGTTTCTCAAGAGAACAATATTAAAGGAACAACCGCAAACTATCCTGATACAAAGGAAAGATAGGAAGAATAGTGAGACATCAATAAGGCTCCATCAGGAGCTTTTAAGAGACCTGAAAAATAAAAAAAACAAAGAAATCCTACAAAAATAGAAATATGGACAAATTGCTAGGGAGGAATACAAAAAACAGCACATGCATGTAACTACACAATCAGAAAGGCCAAGTTACAAAATGAGTTACACCTAACTAGAGACATAAAAGGCAATAAGAGGAGGTTCTTTAAATACATTAGGAGCAACAGAATGATGAAAGTGTAGGTCCTCCACTTTAGAGGGAAAGAAGAGATAAAAACTGATAGCATCAAGAAGGCTGGTGTGTTTAATGCCTATTTTGCTTCAGTCTTCAGAACAAAAGTTAATGGCAACCAGATACTCAAAACAATATTAACAACAAGGGAGAAGCAATGCAAGCCAAAACAGGGAAAGAACAGGTTGAATATATCTAACTTATATAAATATTCTTTAAATTGGCAGGGCCTGGTGAAATTCACCCTAGGGTACTTAAGAAACTAACTGAAACAATCTCGGAACCGTTAGCAATTATCTTTGAGAACTCCTGGAGGACTGTTGAGATCCCAGAAGACTATAGAGGGCAAACATAGCAGCTATCTTTAAAAAGGGGAACAAAAGAGGACCTGGGAAATTATAGCTCAATTAGTGTAACTTCAATACCTGGAAAGATACTGGAACAAATTATTAATCTATTTGTAAGCACCTGGAGGGTAACAAGGTTACAAGGAATAGCCAGCAAGGATTTGTCAGGAACAAATCATGCCAAACTAACCTAATTTCCTTCTTTGACAGGGTTACTGGCCTAGTGGATAGGGCAGAAGCAGTAGATGTAGTATATCTTGACTTTAGTAAGGATTTTGATACAGTCCTACATGATGTTCTCATAAGCAAACTAGGGAAATGTGGTCTAAATGAAATTAGCTTAAGGTGGGTGCACTACTAGTTAAAGACCATACTCTAAGAGTAGTTATCAATGGTTTGCTGTCAAACCAGGAGGGTGAATCTAGTGGGGTCCCACAGGGGGTCAGTTTTGGGTCCGATACTATTGAATATTTGCATTAATGACTTGGACAATGGAGTGGAAAATATACTTATAAAATCTAAAAATGACACCAAGCTGGGAGAGATTGCAGGCACTTTGGAGGCCAGGATTAGAATTCAAAACAACCTTGACAAACTGGAGAATTGGTCTGAATTTACCAAAGTGAAATTTAATAAAGACAAGTGCAAAATACTTAACTTAGGAAGGAGAATCAAATGCACAACTACAAAATGAGGAATAACTGGCCAAGTGGTAGAACTGCGGAAAAAGATCCGCGGTTATCGTGGATCACAAACTGAATATGAGTCAACGCAGCTGTGAAAAACGCTAATATTCTGGAGTGTTGTAAAGCATGTGAGGTAGCGTCCCTCTGCTCAGCACTGGTGAGGCCTCAGCTAGAGTACTGTGTCCAATTCTGGGTCCGACACGTTAGGAAAGATATGGACAAATTGGGGAGAGGCCAGAGAGCAACAAATTATAAAAAGGTTTACAAAACTTGTGAGGAAAGGTTAAAAAAAAAAAAACTGGGCATATTTAGTCTTGAGAAGAAAAGACTGAGAGGACACCTGATAACAGTTTTTAAATAAGTAAAGGGCTATTATAAGGAGGATAGTGATCAATTGTTCTCCATGTCCACTGAAGGTAGGACAAGAATGAGCTTAATCTGCAGCAAGGGAGATTTAGGTTAGAAATTAGGCAAAACTCTTCTAACTATAGGAGTAGTTAAGCTCTGGAATACGCTTCCAAGGAAAAGTTGTGGAATCCCCATCACAGGTTTTTAAGAACAGATTAGATAAAACACCTGTCAAGGATAGCCTTGGTTTACTTTGTCCTGCCACAGTGCCGGAGGCTGGATTTGATGACTTCTCTAGGTCCCTTCTAGCCCTCCATTCCTATGATTGTATATCCAAACTGTAACGACACTGTAAACTAGTGTGATTTATCATACTTCGTAATACAATCAAAGTTTCTAAGAGGCACCTGCAGCAATTTAACATGCTTTTCTTTACAAATATTCAACTCTCAGGCTAGGAATATGGAGGAGAACATATTTTACCTTGACATGGAATGGTAAACTTACCAAAGTCAAAAGAATAAAACTGGTAAGTGCTTATAAAATATAATTAAGGCCTCACTTTTAGTCCAATCTTAAATCAGGTTTTCCTTTGTGTGCCCTCATTTTTGCAGGCATAAATAGGGGGTGTATTTTTGTTCATGCAATTATTTGTAGATGCAATTTAGATCACTCTAAATTCTTGTTAGCAGATCTGCCTGAATTTACTTTTAATAACTTCAAAAACATTGCTGTTTGGATCAATGCTACCACTATATTTTGGATGAGCTCAAGTAACTTTAATATACGCATACACGTGAATATTTCTGTAAGCAGAACCTCAATTTTACAAATGCCAATCTTACAGATGACTTTTTATACAAACCATTTTTCCCAATGGTGAAAAAAAACCAAAGTCATGTAACAAAAATGATATTGATAAAAAGCAAGTCAACATTCCTTTGCGTTTGAATGCATTTATTGCATTGGAAATTGCTTTGCAGGGGTCTGAAGGACTAAAAAATGTGATCCTGTGCACCATATTTCAATGTATGCACTGTTCCCACTGTAATTTTGAGATGTTCAATTTCATTAATTTTTTTGATTTTATGAACTCCAATTCCCAATTAGTTTTAAAAAATAAGAATTCTGCTGCATCTGTGTATGAATGCTTGTAGTCAAATTTTCAAAAGCTGTTTTGTCACAATTGGGGTGCAAATACTTGTTTACATGGCCACATCTAAGTAACTAATTGGACCCATAAATCAAGTAGTTGATAGCTCAATGAAAAAGAGAAATTGGAATACAGTTTTAATACTGACTGGATCTATGAATTGTACAGATAAAAAGAGTTAGGAGGGAAAAATAAGACAAAGGCACAGAGAGGATGAGCATATGAGAAAGCTGTAGACATACTGAAAAGACTGAAAGGTGGGGAGAGATACAAAAGATCTTGGGGAAGGGGGAACAGGGCTGTTAAAAGTTGTTAGACCAGTGGCTTTCAACCTTTTCCATTTCCAGAACCCTAAAAAATTTCAAATGGAGGTCCAAATGGAGTGGAAATCTTAGATGTGGTTCACTGACCCCAGGCTGAAAACCACTGTTCTATGGTAACAACCACCTTTCGAAGACCTTAGATGCTGTGTTAGACCAACAGTGGAAAACTATCATAATACCTTCTGCTCAGACTGATGCTCCTCATTTGAAAGAGGAGGATCCCCAATTTCCACACACACTTACCATTCAACTCTTCAAGCACAAGTTCTGGAGAGCTCATGTAATACAAATCACAAAGTCTCTTAGCATTTTCATAGCCATCTATAGGAAATCAAAACAGAAAAATGTAAATACAAAAAATACATTTCCCTCCTTTTTTCAGATGTTTTGTAGTTTATTGACAAGAACAACCACCAAAAACATTCTGCACTCTTATTGTGGACCTTTGGTTTAAAAATCCTATTAAATTTGAACTGGAGTTTGCTGCTCTACGTAAGGATATTAGTACGATACAAGAACCACCTAATTTATATTAGTTCTCTATAGATTTTTATGTACCTTTTCAAAATTCTTGTTCAGCTGGTCTGCCTGAATTTACCTTTAATAACTTCAACAACATTGCAGTTAGGATTAATGCTTCCAATGTGTTTTGGATGAGCTGGATTAACTTTAATTTTTCCACCAAACAGCAAAGCTGCCAACAAAGAAAATAACATTTAATAGACAATGCAATTTCACAATTTTCATGTCTTCAGCATTGCTGAATGAAACAGAATAAGCATAGTTTATAATTTCTGGCTGTGGCATTCTTAAAGAAAAATGGTTCATTTGCTTTGCAGATGACAAAAAAAAAAATGCTTTATAGGCATACATAGGTGTTTCCAAATGGATCAAGATGATGCTGTAAGCAGCATGTTCAAGTAAATAATCAATACCTAAAGATAAATGTAAGAAATACCAACACATTCCATTCATGAATTTTCCCCTGTAACAGTAGTACTTACAGTGTTGATTGAGGAGCATTCTGATTGAAATGCGACTCATGTAGAAACGATCTAAAAAATACTGCACATTCTGACAGGTCACTGGATCAACACCAAAGCTTTCCTTGTACTCAATCACACCTTGAGCCATTGTAGGAATTACATCATTGTGTCGGTTCCGGATTGTTATCACAGTATCTGTAAACCTAACATTAATGAACTGTCAATTTTTCACTTTCAAGTGAATTTAACACTCATTAAATTCCTGTCAGCAAAGGAAAGTGAAGCCCACTATTTACTGATATAGCATAGAACCACTCTAGCAGAAAAAGATAGTTACTCTTGACCCTCATTTAAACTGAAATTACTAATAAGGGTGCCATATATAATAGGGGGGTTTATAGATAGATAGATATTTTTCAGTAAGAACTGAAGTGAGACCAACAATGTTTGCAGAGCTCACCATGTGACTGTCATATGGCAACTACCTTCAGACACTGGTGACCTGAACTGAACTAAGAGTAAAAGGTTGCATGTGCCATTATCTAAACCACACCATTCTACTCACTCTCAATTTCTACAATTTCACAGAAACTGAGTTTTGAGGACCAGAATTATACATTTGGTAAATCAAAAACAAAACATTATTCTTGATTTAGTGAAAAATTGTGGGTTATATGATGGATTATGATCCATTACTAAAAGGTCAAGGCCCTTACGATATGTCTACACAGCAACTAGAGTACCACAGCTGGCCCTTGCCAGTTGACTCAGGCTCACAGGGCTCAGGCTGTGGGGCTGTTTCACTGCTGTGTAGACTTCCAGGCTTGGGCTGGAGCCCAGGCTCTAAGACCCTGCGAAGTGGAAGAGTCTCGGAACTCAGGCTCCAAAGTAAGCCTGGAAGTCTACACAGCCCAAGTCCCGCGAACCCAAATCGGTTGGCTTGGGCCAGACGCAGGTGTCTAATTGCTGAGTAGACATACCCTTAGAGATTTTCTTCATCTGAATCATCAATTGCCATTGTTTATAAATATACATATTTTAAAGTATTTTAAAAACCACACTTACCTATGAATAACTTCTGAATCTTCTGCACTTTTGTCCTTAAAGTCAAGGATTTCCTGAAGACTCTGAACATACCTAAAACATAAATCCTGTATGCTAGATTTTTGTCATGATATTCCATTCAGATCTTCTATTTTGTGAAGACATTAACAATTTTCTTTTAACATTTGTTAGCTTGTAATCATGAACAATAGCATAGACCCACAACAGTCATGTTATAGTTATGGTTAAAGAGGCATTTTCATTACTAGCCCCTACTTTCAGGCACTTTCAAAATAATATCTTACATGCTGAAAATACCTTGGCTTGTTCTCATGCCAAAAGTTTTTTTTTTTTTTTTTTTAGGTGTTAAAAATTTTAAATCATTCAAATGGATAAAAAAACATTAAAACTCAAAATCATTTTAAAATGTTTTTCACACTTGAAGAAGCTAGTCATATTTTTCTTGCACTCCATTTTGATAGCTTTTTTGAGAACTACTTGTATGCCAAGTTTGAATTTTTACAATGAACAAGTTGTAACATAGTGTTCTATTTACCTGGCCAATTTAAAACACCTTTTAGGTGCAGGGTTGTACATACACAAGTTTCAGACTGCTTCTCAAGGCTGTGATAACTCATAAATAAGTCAGTTTTCCTATAATATACATTAAAATGTTTTTTCCTGTTCTGCTTTTTTAAATAAATTCATGAAATAAGCGACTTTCCCAATAAAATGCATTCCCGTAAGCCTCTCAATAATGTAACTGCTTAATTGACACATTTGTATTTTATTATATGAGCAGCTGCCCTGTCAATTTTTCACTTTCACATGAATTTAACACTCATTAAATTCATTCTAAGTTCTACCTGATTACTCCTGAAAGAATTCTGCACCACTGCACATGCGAAGAATTCATGTCCCCTGCAGATTTTTTTTCTCCACAGAAAATACATTCTGTTGGAGAGGCGCTGCAATTACACCTTTCACTCACCAGGGTCTGATGTGGCAGCAAAATAGAGGGCAGCCATCTCACCGTAGCAGCTAAGAGCGATAGGGAGAGAGCAGAGGCTGCTTTTCTCACAGTGATATGCTTGTGGGGACCGATGAGGGGAGATGGGATATGGAGGATAGACAGAGTGGGGCACACAGGGCTGCAGGGGGTTCATAGACTGGGGTTCAGAAGGACTAGTTGTGGGACAGACTGGGGTGGGGGGAGTGGAGATGCAGGACCATCAGGGGGCAGGGAGATGCAGGGCCACATGGGGAGAGGGGTAGGGGGTGGCTGAGTGGGGTGAGGGATACATGAGGATGAGGGCAGGGGGTGCAGGGCCACATGGAGACATGGGCAGATGTGTTTGACTGAATGGGGGAGGCTAGGGGTCAGCCAGGCTTCCCAACTCCTTAAGAATCCCTCCCCCACACCCAACCCCTGCTTCCATACTTCTCCCAACCACACTCAACAGCCCTCCACATTCACTCCCAGGCTCCTTCTCAGCAATTACTCTCCCTCAGCTCCTCCATTACCCCTGACTCCCCAAAACCTCTGCATTGCTTCTGAGGAGTGTGGAAAATACGTTTCTTTGTTGTAGTTTAAATGAATTATTACTCAAAATTATGTATTAATATATCTAGTAGGGAATCTATATGTCCAAAACATTTTCTGAACTTTTTTTGTTGTCTATATTGTTACAGACATACTTGATAGGTATTTTGAAATAAATTACCAAAATAATTGAAACTGGTGTGATTATATTGTGTTATTTTGAAAAATAAAATATGCAGAATTTTAAAATATTGTGCACAGAATTTTTAAATTTTTGGCACCAAAGTTTTATTTTTTGGTGCAGAATTCCCCCAGGAGTTCCTGACTCTTCGACAGGTTTTTAAGTGAGTAATGTTCAGTATAGCGGCTACATTTAAAATGATGAAAATTATGATGATTTGTTTCCTGCAGGGCTGATCTTAAAGTCAAATTCTTCAGATGATGTTTTAAAGTGCAAAATTAGACCTGCCCCTCAAAATCCAATAAATCATCTTTATGCAGGGAAGTAAGTGGGGGTTGGGTGGAGGATAGATTCTAAACACACACTCACACACTGAAGGCAAACCCCTCCCCTCACCCAAACCAGTTCACACATAGTAACATGCTTATTGTCACATGATGCATTAGCCCTTTAAAGAGGATGGGGCTCATCCTGACCTGTGCCAGGTCTAGACTGGCTTACCAGGTGATCATCAAGAAGCCACCTGATCCTCAGATCAGCAATGGTACTTCCTAAAAGAGGGAGTCTGCTCAGTTAGAGAAGGAGAGATCTCCAGAATACAGGAAGGCTCATGTAACAGAGCTATGATTAGAGAATACCTGGGAAAGGACTTTCTATGCCACCCTAAGGGAAAGACAGGGGCTGAAGGAACTGTAGGGCTGAGGAAAGACTAGTTTTGATATAAGTTGACATTGAACTGTGATGTTGTTTTAATAAATCAGAACCCACAAAGGGACACGTTTGCAACCTGAGAGCCTGTATGTGGTTTGGGAATGGAATCCTAAACAGGGAAACAGAGGCAGTGGGTGAGCCCAAAGTCAAACTAAGTAAGCCCCTGCCACACTTACATATTTGATATGGCTAACGCTGTGATTTATTTTAAGTGATGTATGGGGGAAAATGAGCTAATCTCAAAGCTCTTAATCAGTAAAACAAAAACATTACTGCCAAAAGAAAAGTAGTCCTATATTAAATTCATAAAACAAGGTACGAATAACAAACATAAAAATGGAAAGACCTTCAGTACTGGACCATGTATTTAATCTCACTGCTAGTGCATGATTTTTCAGTATAGTAATGGCTATTTTCTAGAAAATGTCTTGAAAAACCTACTATTTATAGAGACAACACTATCAGTTTGGGCCAACATTTATATTTGTTAAAATCAGATATTACAAAACATAAATCCAATATTTCCATGACTTATCCAATAGAAATAGATACATTTTGCAGACCATTGAAGGCTCCAAGATTTTAAAAGGGAGAGGAAGGTAAGGATCTTAGATCTTCTTTGTCCTATGGGTGAGAGAAGAGAGACAACAGAAGATACTGCAGGTAAACTGTGTAAAGTGTAAAGCTAGGTAAGTGGTGTAAAACAGAGGTTTTGTGGAACACTGGATCACCTTCTATGGCAAAAGAAAGATGTAGGGCTTGGACTGCCTCCATCTCAGAAGAAGGAGAACCAATCTTCTGGGGGGAACAGACTAGCTAGAGTAGGTGGGAGGGTGCATCCAGGGGATAAACACACTGCATATAACTGAGACTCTAGCTAGCACACATATAAAGAATCAAGGGGCATAAGGCAATCAAATATATTCTCCCATATACCCATGCTAGAAGGCTGGGAATCAAGAAGAACTAGAAATGCTCATTTACTATCAGAAATCTGACACTGAAACCTGATAGGGTGAGTCACAAGTGGAATGTTAAAATCACTTGGATACACTAGTTAGGAAAGAGAGTAAACAGAAGGGGAGGCAGGTAGAACCCTAAATAAATACTGATAATTCAGAAGAACAGGATCTGGAATGATTATGAATTAACATTCTAATTGATAATTACAAGATGGAGTTACTAGGTGGAAGTCCATTATAGACTCCCAAATCAGTTGAAGGAACAGAATCAGCAGTTCCTTCAATTTCTACTTATAATGTATAGAAAAGAAAAATTGCATTATGATGGGGAACTTCAATATTGGAGACATAAGTCAGAGGTCTCATGCTGCCACTGGTATAACATCCTTGGATGATAACTTTAATTATAATTAAATTATAGTTGACAACTTTCTACAAGTATTGCAAACAACCTGGGGTAATTCTATATTGGACCTCATTCTGATGGATAAAGATAAATTGACTGCTGCCTTGATGCAAATGATCATGACTGAATGCTATTTATGTGCAAATAGAATAGTCCCAACCAGTATGCTTTAATGCTTTAAAAAAGGTCAATTCCCAAAGTTACACAATGGCAAGCAAAACGAGTGGTAGGAAAACTGAAACCTCAAAATGTGAGTTGTTTATTGTTAATTGTGAATTGTTTAAGAATGCTTCTAGTTGCCCCAAAAATATAATCCCATAATCAAAGGCTTTTTAGGTTAAAACCATCCTGGTTAAGAGAGGAAATGAAAGTAGCTGTTAAAAATATAACAAATAGGAAGGTGACAGCCATGAGTACAAATTGGCAGTTAGGAAACTGAATCTCTCATCAGCGTTTCCATAATTATTGCATTGGATCAAGAAATTAAAGGACTGTGACATAATCAATGCCACTCAGCATTGTTTCATGGAAAACAGGTCTTTTCAAACTTTAGCTAATCTCACCCAAAATGATAAAGGTAACTGACATAATATATTTAGACTTCTGTAAGGCATTTTTCTGAACCCTACATGACATTCGTATGAAATAACTACTACACAAAATCAATGTAGTCCATATCGAGTGGATTATAAACTAGTTAACAGATCACGAAATAACTAAGTAAGGTGCCATCATCCAGTGGAGGTGTTTCTAATGTTGTCCCACTGGGATCTGTTCTTGGCTTAAAACTTCTAAATATTTTTTTTTTGGATTATTGATGAATCATGGCTGGTAAAATTTACAGATGACACATTGGCCCAGTAGAAAATTGAGGGGGCAGACCAGTTACACAGTTATTCAGGTCTGGATTGCTGGGTAAGGCAGGCTCATTTGAACACGTGCATTTTAATACAGCCAAATGCAAACTCACATTTAGGAACAAAGAATGTAGATCACACTTACAAAAGGGGAACTGTATCCTGGAATGCAGAGGCAGTGAAAAGGAATTTGGAGTAATAGCAGATAATCAACTTAACATGAAATCTTAGTCTATGTCTACAGTCTCGCAATTCAGACTATGGGGGTGTGAATAGCAGTGTGCACCAAAGTGCTGCTCTGGAATTCCCCCATGTGGACACTGAGCCCAAACTAAATGGCTCCTAGTTCACATTAACAGGAATCTTTTAGTTCGAACAAGCAGTATCCAGACAGGGGAGTTAGAGAGCAGCACTTTGGTGCGCACTGCTATTCATATCCTTGCACTCCTAACTATAGGGGAGTGTAGACAAGCCTTGTATGTGATTCTGTAGCTAACAGGAGTAATACAATCGTTGGATATACAAGGACTCTTCGGACTTACAAGGCTTTTCAATTGACTGCCTGTTTCGCCCCTACAACGCTTGTTTCCCCCTTGACACTCAATTTGCATAAAGTTTGCTTGAAATCATTTCCCGGTTGTGTTATACTGGTATGGAGCTGGAAGGGGTCGCTTCTGATCGGCTTCGAGGCAGTAGGGTAGCTTGTTGCTGGGTAGGGTTGCCGCTTGTTTTTGATTGGCTGAGCCCAGGGCTGGGAGCCAATCAGAAAGTTTGAACAGTGATAGCTAGATCACTGAAGCTCAGCGCGTGTGCTGTTCTCCCTGGTTTTTCTGAGCCTGTGTTGCTGGCATTCGGAACAGGATATGTTTTAGAATGGCAGCAGTGTTAGTCTGTATTCGCAAAAAGAAAAGGAGTACTTGTGGCACCTTAGAGACTAAAATTTATTTGAGCATAAGCTTTCGTGAGCTACAGCTCACTTCATTGGATGAAGTGAGCTGTAGCTCACGAAAGCTTATGCTCAAATAAATTTGTTAGTCTCTAAGGTGCCACAAGCACTCCTAAACAGGATATGTAAATTTATATGTTTATTTGGATGCTGTTTACAAAATGCAGTGTACAGCAAATACATTGATGTTGCAACATTTAGTACAAAAATCTGGATTATTGTGATGAAAACAGTGTATCAGCCCTTGTTCAGGAACCAATGCCCCCTTCATACCATTGATTCCTATGGGAAAAGCGGTTTCAACTTACAACATTTCGATTTATAACACAATTCTGAGGAACAAATTGTGTCGCAAGTCCGAGGACTCCCTGTATAAACAAAGGAACATCAAGCAGGAGTGAGGAGGTGATCTCCCTCCACGCAGCATTAGTGAGACTATTGCTGAACCACTACCGGTATCAACACTTCAAAAAGGATGTTAAAAATTGGAACAGGTTTAGAAAAAGAGCTAAAAGAACGACTTAAGGTTTGGAAAACATGCCCCTAGTCAGATGTTAGAAGCTTAATCTACTTATTTTCCAAAGGAAAGTTAAGAGGTGACTTGATCAGTTTATAAGTACTTAAATGAAGAGATTTTTAAATGACTGACAGCTTTTTAATCTAGCAGAAAAAGGCACAAAAGCCAATGGTGGAAAGCTGAATCTAGACAAATTCAGACTAGAAATAAGGTACAAATTTAACCCTCCGGACAATTAACCACTGGAATAGGGATATGATGAATTCATCATCACTTGAAATCTTTAAATCAAGATTAGATATCTTTCTAAAAGATATGCTATAATAAAACAAAAGTTATGGGCTTGATGCAGAAACTAATGGTTGAGATTCTATGTGTTATGGAGGTCAGACTAGATCATGATGGTCGCTTCTGTCCTTAAAATTAGGAAACAACATAAACAAATGCCTTTTCAATGTCTTCAACCTAGAAGGATGAATGACATTGACTGAATATGAACTATAAACAGAAGTGAAACTGACTAGGCTGTTTCTTCTTGAAAGAAAAGCAAGGAGTAAAAACATGATGATCAGCTAGAAGTAAAATACTCAACACTCTCTCAAATAGAATTTTAGATAGGAACAATCACATTCAGAAAAAATTGTTTAATGCTACCATATAACAAACATGTATGCAAACAGTTTCTTATGCAGTTGCTTAGTTTCTTAGTATACTTGCACAACAATAACCCTTAAACGCAAGATAAGAATACAAGACAGTTCTTACCAGCTCTGCACCAGCTGAACTGAAGGTGTCTTTAGCAGGTTGTCTGGAAGCAGACTTATTTCCTTCATTATGTTTGCCAATCTTACAGGCAACTCTTGTCTCAAAAACATGAACGAAGTCTTTTCACAAGCATTTTCAGATCCTAAAAACAAAATATATTTGGAAAAATCAGAATATAGTTAACATTTGTGGAACATCTTTATATAGCTATATATAGATCACTATTTTCCTGAACATTTTTGTGGTCTGGCTCTGAGGTTAAATTAGAACATAGGTATAACTTGGATGTGACCCTTTGTAAAACTGCATTATTTCACCTTAAAACAAAAATTGGTAGATACTAGTTACTCTGTCACTTAGGAACAAGTATGTTTTAAATGATATTTTTCACCATGAATTAAATAAGCCAGTTGCTTACAAAGAGTATTGTGGCACTGGGGAAGGGGGAGGGTGTCATGACATGCAACCATAAAACAACCTGAATCAACAGAATCTGAACCCTGGACCTTCAAATCCCCAATACAGGCCTTTAGTCATAAAAAATTATTTCTTTTGTTGTTTTGCCTCAGCATGGGAGGATGGACTAGATCAGTGGTTCTTAACCTGGGGTGCATGCACCCTCTGGGGGTGCGAGATGCTCTTTCGTGGGGTGCGAGACATGCCAGATTTTTTTAGAAGGTAAATCATCGAAAACAAAAATTAAGCACAGGCACGTAAATACATCTACTTGATGTAAAGATCTCGTTTGATTTGATGAAAGATCTCATTGAATTATGAACCAATGGCCAAATCCAAATGGAGTTTGAGACAATGAAGCTTGAGAATTTCTGGTGTGCTCAACTAGCACCGTTTCCACAACTGACGAAGACAGTACTGGAGATCCTTGTGCGCATTTGCGACTACATACTTGTGTGAGATAGGATTTTCATCACTCTTACACATCAAAACAAAGGCCAGAAACTGCCTACATGCGAGTGAGGACATGCATGTGGCTATTTCAAAAAAAGTTCCTTGTTTCTTGAATATAATTGAACAAAAGCAGCAGAAGAGTCACTGAGCCGGTAAACTTTAAAAAGGTGTGTGACTTTTCATGTATTGTTAGTTTTACTGCGAAATTAAAAATAAATATATAATTATCTTTCTTTTATTCTATAGTTATGATATATCTAGGTTTAAAGAACTGACCTACTTCAACAATTTTTGATAAGGGGTGCAAGAACATATTTTGAGCACCAAAGGGGTGCAGGCTGCAGTAAAGGTTAAGAACCACTGGACTAGATGATACTTGCTAGGGTAGAGACCTGACACCATTGTCAGCAATAAGGTCTATAAAATGTCCAGAAAAAAGGGTGATAACTCAAGGTAAGACCAGAACTCTATTACCTATCTTCTAGATCTATGCACCTTTCCCTAAGCTAAAGGGTATGTGAATGGGCCACATTGTCTCCAACATTTTTGACACAATGCCTGTCTTGGTAAGTGGTGGAACAGATAGCCTGATTCAGCTCAAATGTAGAATGTTTCTCAAAACTGTAGAGCGACTCAGAGCTCTAAAATGACCAATTCCTCTTCAGACCATACCTTAAAAAAAAAATAAACAACCAACCACAAGTTAGAGGTACTGTTTAATGGACCTGTCAAGGGATCCAATCCATGAAAAACATGGAGTCAAACTTTATTTAGGCATAAAAACTTGCTCTTGGATGAAAACACAACAAAATATTAGTCAACGAGAATTTTCTTTAATCAACTCACATCTTTCATAGGTGACATTAAATGGCACTGTTGTTAGCCGTAGCTGAGATCATGGCTCTAAAACATGGGGGTGGGAACGGGTGAGAAATCCTTCACTCCCACCCTACTGGTGGTCTTTTAAAAGGAGGGTTGAAGCACAGTGGCAATACAAACATGGGGCAGCTTACTTATGTGGCTAAATAAGACTTTTAACCTCAACTAGAAAAAATGCTAGAAAAAGTACTATAGGGAGCAATCCTGCACTGGTAGGGGGATAGACTTCGATCATCAAATCAAACTTTTCCAACTCTAATATTTTTGATTCCAGGACTTCAGTCTCCTGGACTGCCAACTGGTCTTTCACAAGAACCAAACTAACGTAGTTTTTTTTTTTTTTAAATCTATTAATTTTTACTTACAAGAATACTGAAAACTGGAACTCTTCTTTTCTCATGTGCAGAGTAACAATACCTTTAGTTCACATCCCTGATATTTTTAAATTAATTTTGAGAACACTTCAATCTGTAGGATGGAATAGTCACTTTCACGTAAAATGAGTTCCTTGTCATACTTAGCAAGTTTATCACATGAGAGATTACTAGATTTTCACTAACCCAAAGGCAGTATGCAGATGAACCAAGACGGCTCTAAAGTGACAGTTGCTTCATCAATGTAACAGTCCATCAACTACATGTTCTCCAAACAAGCCTCAGCACATAAAACCCTGATTTTGAAATTCACTGCATGCAGGCACACCACAGGGAACCCCGTCTGTGATTGAAATGGGGTGTCAAGCAAGTGCAGTTGTGCACCTATGAACAGTGAATTCCTGAATAAATGCCTAAACCATAATGGCTCCCCATTAAATAGATCTATTCTTCCACAATGTGCACCTTCCAAGACAGTGAAAACATCAGCATTAAGATTTAAGAGACCCAATGTATCTGTAATTTACACAAGAAACTAAGACTCCAATCCTGTGAAACTTATGCATGTGCTTAACATTATGCACTGTGAATAGTCCCATTGACATCAACCTTTAATAGCAAACTGACATGCTATTTGTTCTATAGGACTTCTTTCATCAATCTTCAAGTTGGATGGTGCAAGGGAATGAGGCAGGGATACACAGTGAGTGAGACAAAAGTTCTATAAATCAGTGTAATAATTGGGGCCAAATTTTGCCATTACTGTGTCATAAATTTGGAGGACAATATGCACTGGGTGAGTGTATCCGTTAATTGAAAAGTGAGGATTCAAAAATCGAACAGCTGCCTCATATCCCGTGCAGTCTAACTTGGGCGTGGAACGGTCAGAATTGCTGCAGAGAAACAACATTGTGATCATGTAATCAAAGACTGACATGACACCTGCAGCAGGACACAGAGTTAAGGTTATTTGTAGTTCCTTACCTATGATATCAGAATAAATCAATGATTTTTTTAAAAAATAAAAATAATATTTTAATTTAAATTAGATTTATTTTTTAAGTTAAACTATTTAAAATTAGTAGATATTTGCTGCTGAAGTTTTAAAGAGTCAGTCACTGACCTGATGGAAGCCATTGGCTAAGCATCTGGAACCAGAGTTTGTTGAGGTGCTAAACCAGTTTTTGACAGCATTAGCAAATTCTGCAGGGCAATGAGAAGATTTTCTTCATTTCAATTTGTTCAACTAGTTGAGTTCAACGACTAGCTAAATTCAAAGTTAACAAATTTGAGTTGATAAAGAAGGAAAGCTTGTTTTCCTCTTCAAATCTATGTATAAAAACTAGGTATAAGAGAATGATATCTACTAGTTCTAAAATCTTGAAAGACAGAGTCACCAGAAAATTGATTCAATTCACTAACTACAGATAATACTTCCTTCGTTAAATAAATCAGCTAGTTTTAAATGCAAAATGTGTTTTAATAAACTTTTTTTCTTATGTATCCAGCATATTTAAGGTAGTTTTATTTAAGTAAGAATAAACATTTTTAAATGCTGGTTTTGTGCATTTTTAATTGTATTTGAATTGCCACCCAAATTGCGCTGGACATACATCACAAATAAAAAATTAAACAAATCTAATAATTTAAAATATGTAGTACCTAAATAATGTATGTAAAGCTGTACAAATGCTTAAATATGTGTATAGATACAGTATATCCACCTGGTTAGCAAAAAGAAGCATCAAATTTAGCGTAAAAGCTTTGTTTAGTTGCAAATCAACATGTTTTAATGGCTACTAAAATGTGAATCAGCATCTCTTTAGGACAATAACTAAAAAGTACAAGTAAAAACCAAAATGAAAACTGATTATTTAAATCAAGGCTTACTGCTTGCTGATTTAAACAATGATTAAAATCAGTGATTTAAATTGCTTTGACTTAAATCAATTCACCCTGTATGACATCATATGACTTTGTGATCTTTACATTCTTTTAATGTAGATTTGATATGGAATATTCAAGTTTTCTGTCTGTCTGAATGGTCCAGCTTTAAAAAAGAAAAAGAAAATCCAGACAGAAAAAGCAACCCTACTGTAATGCACAGAGAATGTCTGATCATGTACTATTGCCAGACTCCTACCTCTGAACACAAAATCATATCTACTACAATTTTTAGCCTCAGCCAGTGGTTTTCTAGCTTTTAAGCATCTCAAAAAGTTGATATATTTTGAACATTTTTTCTGGTTATCCATGACCTTATGTCTAAGCACTGATGTCCATAAATTACTGCTTTGCTGTGAGAAATATTTGCCTTGAAAGCAAATTCCCATTGTAAGGGAGACACAGTAGTTTGGGGCCTATATTTGTTCTAAAAAGTAACTGAACAATACTAAAAAAGAAAAGGAGTACTTGTGGCACCTTAGAGACTAACAAATTTATTAGAGCATAAGCTTTCGTGAGCTACAGCTTACGCTCTAATAAATTTGTTAGTCTCTAAGGTGCCACAAGTACTCCTTTTCTTTTTGCGAATACAGACTAACACGGTTGCTACTCTGAAACCTGAACAATACTACAATCCTTGTTGAAATATAGCGTACATAGAATGATTACAATTTTTACTGTGTAATGCTGTAGATCATTTATCTTTTTAATTTAATAATTTTATTTTATGATTTAGAATAGACTTTTTATATATAAAGGATACACTTTTGTCTTATATAACATATTGTAAAATGAATAATTATGTAAAAAATGTTGAATGGATAAAGGAACCTTTAACTTTGAGCAGCTGAGGGGTATCTTCTTTAATTGAAATTATAGAGCCCTGTGTTTTTGAAGCTTGATAGACACGTGTGTTAGACCGAGTTCCCCAGGTATGTGTACATATAATTTATCAAAGAGATGAACCTACAGAAACTGGATCCATTGCATTGTGACTTCATACCCAGACTTGATAAGGTTTCTAATGTCTGCCTCTAAGATTGTTTTTTTTGTGGCCATAGGCGACGAATTATATGGGCCCGTGGTGCCCATGTTCCATCAATATTCATGGAGGTGGGCCCAGCTCCACCAATGTTTGGGCCCCAGGCCCCATGCTTTGGGGGGGTCCTTTGCCATGGGTTGGCATCATGGGACACTCTCACCTCGGGGGCAGCTTCCCCACAAGCAGCTCCCCCCACCCCTGAAGTTGCTGTGTGCTGCAAAGAGTTCCCAGCACTGACCCAGCTCCCAGCCCATTGGCTGGGAACCCCAGCTAATGGGAGCTGCTGGGACCAGTGCCAGAGCTGCCTGGCCATGCCTCCGCAGCAGGGAGTGGGAGGGAGCGGCAGGCAGAGATTGCAGCTGGAGTCTGTCACTGTCAGACAGACACAGGCAGGGTGTTGTGGTGACAGAAAGATGGAGCCAGAGGTGGGAGAAAGAAGCAGCGATGGGCACCCCGGGGGCTGGCATAAAATACATAGTACAGAGGGGGCTTCCTAAGGGGGCTATAGCAACACCCCCCGCCCCGCAGAGCAGACCCAGGCTGCAGCTGGCTCTGTCCATCGCTCTCCCCGCTCCAGAGACCCACACAACCCTCTGCCCCCCAAAAAAGACCCCCCAAATGGCCCCTGTGCCCTGTCACCCCTCTCCAGAGAGTCCCCCCCTTTGTGCCTCCAGAGACAACTGCCTTCCCTGCTCCAGAGCTCCCTACAATCTCCCCCTTTGCCTCCCCCCAGTCTATTGGCCACCCCAGCCAATGGGAGCTGCACCTGAGGCAGGGCACCTGCTTGCAGATGCAGACCTGCCTGGCTGTGCCTCCACATAATGGGGAGGGGGAGCCACAGGTGAGCAAGCCCCAGTCATCATCATCACAGGCCCAGCAATTCTCTGGGTATTTAAGTTCACTGACGCAAGTAATTCAATCTACTCTTCCTGTTCTCTGTCTGCTCCCTCTAACAGACCCTTTGCTCTCCCTAGGATTGCCCCTACCATTACTCCCTCGGGGTCTTCTTTCTCTGAAGCTTCTCATGAAGTAAAATCTGTTATTATGGGTTCTTATCTCTGTAATGTATTTAATTTTGATATATTTATTAAGTGTTAATTAATGCACTATGGGAGTCCCCTTGAGCCCTCTGTATAAATTGATCCTCTTCTTTCCATATGTTTTGCCCATAGGTCTTTTCTGCAGTCCTAGGACAGCCAGTAATAACCCCTATGCCTTTGCATTAGGATGAGGGAAGGGGACCATTGGTTCCCAATTTATGTGATTTGCAAGAAGTGTTATCACTACTCAAGGTACCAAATGTGTTTAAATGATACAACTGTCTTGTAAAATCCCAAAGCAAGCTCATTTTCATTTCTCGTATAATCTCATATACAGTACACACTTTCCATGAATTATATGAGTTGAATTTATTGTTTATTAGCTAGGTTAATGGGGGGGTTTTCAGTATGGCAAAATGTGTTCTATTTTATGGGTTGAATGATTGAATGACAGAGTGACAGACATTGGGGTGGAGGGGGTATTAAGTCCAATAATTTTGTCAAGTGTTCTTCGTACAACATGGTGGCGCCTACCCTGGCTTGTACTTCAGGGGGTAACAGGGTAACCTGACCCTAGCCCACTCCGCTCCACCTCGCTGGCCTCCGGCATTGCTCAGGGCCAGCGAGCTTTAGGGAAGAGCTGGAATAGGGGTGGGGTGGGAAGAGGCGGGGCAGGGCAGGGTGGCTCATTGCTGTTGTCACCAGGCACCCGGCTAACCCCCCAGGCCACCCTGGCCCCCGCATCCTCCTGAAGTGCAGGTCCCCCCCAAAGTGCAGGGCCCAGGGTGGTTGCCCCGGTCCATCCTATGGATGGGACAGATCCACTTGGGCACCACCAAAAATATACAAACCTACTGCCCATGTGTGTGGCACTTGGCTCTCTAGTGGCAGATTGCAATTCTGGTTTAAAAAAAACTCTGCGGGATATTTGGCTCTGTTGCCAGCTGTCACCATTTATTCACTAGCGCTTCAACTTTGGCCACCGCTGACACCAGTCTCCTGATGAGGCCTCAAGCGGCAGCGCTCTATTGAATTTCAGCCTTTGCCTGGCCAGAAAACCCCCTCGGATTGGCTGCCTGCCCCACCATCCCGCTTCCTGGGGGGGGAAGAGCAGCCAATCAGGCCTCCTGGGGAGGCGGTGAAGAGGGTTGCGGAGCCTAGAAACCCAGCAACTTCCTCGGCGGTCCCCTCCTGCGAGCGATGAGCTCAGTCCGCTGCCCTACCCCCCCGCCCGAAGGGGAGAAGAGGTGCCCGTTGCCTGAGGCCTGAAGAACCAAAGGCGCTGCCAGAGGAGCCCAGGTAAGCCGGGGGCAGAGGCGGAATTCAATGGCAGCCCCCCACCCACTGGGGGTCACACAGGCTGGGGGTGTTCACGCTGCAGCCCGGTCTCAGGGCTAGAGCCAGGGGCTCCTCTGCCCACGTGGCGTTGGTGGTGCGGCACCGCCTCCCGCCCCGGGGAGGCGGGCAAGGCAGCGCAGCCCGCCGGGGTCCTGCCACCCCCAGCGCAGCGTGGGTGGGCCGCGTGAGCCCCGGGCACTCACCGAAGTCCAGAAACTGCTTCATGGAGAGGGGCGACGGGGAGAAGCGGGCGTAGAAATCCACCTGCTGCGGGAGGCCGGCCGGGGAGGCGCCTCTCAGCAGAGCCCGCAGCAGCCTCATGGCGGCCTCGAGACGCGGCTCCGCTCCTTTCAGCCCGGCCCGGCCGCCATTCCCGCCTGTGCAGCTGCCCCGAGCCCCGACTCCTTCCCGGGCCGCGGCCTCCCACGCTGCGCGTCCCCTGGAGGAACTGGGGGCGGGAACCGGGCGCCGGGCACCGCCTCTCTCTCAGCTCGGCGCCGCGCCGCGCCCCGCCCCGCCCCGCCGGCGGGGGCGGGAATGGTGCAGGGGGTTGATTAGCGGAGCCTCCCGACCTTGACGCCGCCTCAGCGAGGGGCCGCCCCCGCCCGTTACGCTGGGCGGGAACCTTGGGCTCGGCTCGGCCCGGGCCTGGCCACACAGCGAGCCCTAGCGGCGAAGGCGAGCCCGCACCTTGCCAGGGATCCCCGGCTGAACTCAGCTCTAGCCCGGCTGCTCCGCTTGACCCTGCTGGGGGCTCCTGTCGGTGCCGGAGAACTTGTCCGTGTCACTCCCCCCATAGCCGCCCGTTCGTTGGGCGCTGAGAGGCACTGAGTTTGCTGCGGTGAGTGGGGTTGATAAATTTGTCCCTAGGCAAGAAAGTCCTGGGGCGGAGATTGAGTGTCTCCCCCGGGTTAGAGATGAGACATGCAGGCAGAGAAGTGCGTGTGGCAAGTTTTCCCTACTGCTTCCCTGTGATACCAGGAGTTAATTTGCTAGGCCTGCCCCGAGACCTCTTTCTCCAGCCCTAAATCTGTAAAACAAAATTTACACCAAAGCAAATTAGTTCATTAACTAACTTGCATAAAATGGTTTTGTGACCCTGACTTAATGCCCCTGTTTTTCCTCCTCAAAATTTATTATTGTATGTATTAGTGACCCTACATAAAAAGAAAAGGACTTGTGGCACCTTAGAGACCAACAAATTTATTAGAGCATAAGCTTTCGTGAGCTACAGCTCACTTCTCCGATGAAGTGAGCTGTAGTTCACGAAAGCTTATGCTCTAATAAATTTGTTAGTCTCTAAGGTGCCACAAGTCCTCCTTTTCTGTTTGCGAATACAGACTAAGGCGGCTGCTACTCTGAAACCTGACCCTACATAGTGGGTGATACCCTGCCCCCACGCAGAGAATGGCATGGGTGAGCGTAAAGACAGACAATGACTTGTATCACTTTATTAACTGTCTGCTCCTTTCCCTATAACAGGGTTGGCTTGTGGCCCTTTTCTGTATTTATGATGTATAATGAAGGCTGCAAAGTTTATTTAAAAGTCAAGGTTTTTTTCTGCTTGTTACAGTAAACATTCTTGGTCTTTCTCTTCTTCCCTGGTTTTATTGAAGGTCAAGTGTGAGAGAGATATATGGATGGTTAAGAGTTCACAATAATTGAAGGGAGTGAGGGTTGAACCTTTTACAAACACTTCCTTTATTCAAAATATTAATTAATCAAGGAAGCTAAATAGACGTTAGCAAAAACACACTCAATCCAGGGGTTGAAATACTGGCGCTCTTTAAATCAATAACAAAATTTCTATTGACTTCAATGGAGCCAGGATTCTACACACATATTAACAGTGACTACAACTCTTCCTTTCTTAATGGCCCAACTTTCATTTGTTGGTTGTGATGTCATAATTTACACTCACGCTGGTTAGCAGGGTGTCTTCATGTCCCTAATATAACAGGGAGTTACACATTTAGTAGCTTTTTTTTTCCCTCTATAGATTCAAAGGCTAGAAGGGATCACTGTGATCATCTAGTCTGACTTCCATATAACACAGTCCATAGTACTTCCCTGAAATAATTCCTGTTTGGCTGCTTTTCTAAAAGATATCCTCTATTTCAGGGGTGGGTAAACTTTTTGGCCCAAGGGCTACATCTGGGAATAGAAATTGTATGATGGGCCATAAATGCTCAGCAAATTGGGGTGGGGGTGCAGGCTCTGCGGGGGGGCTGGGGATGAGGAGTTTGGGGTGTAGGCAGGGTGGATTTGGTTTAAATCACTAGTCAGGAAGACTTGATTTAATAATGGATTTCTACATAAAAGTGCATTCTTGTTGGTTGTCATAACCTTAATACATATTCTTCACAACTCAGATAGATGTAGGCTTCATTTTTAGAAGGTGTGCACTATACATTTTTAAGTGATTTACTTTGAAAGCTTTTCAGATTAGGTTTACAGCTATATCAGAAAATGAATGATTGTTCGGTTATTTCATTTACCAAAACATTAGCCTTTATTTCTGGAACACTGAAGTGTTTGGCTAGGAGGTGCATCAAATGAACACTGTAACTGTATGTTGTTAGTGTGGGACTCTCTTCTAAATTTCTTCTCATCTTGGATACATTTGCAGCATTGTCTGTGACCAAGCTGCATACTAGACATTTGCTTTTTTTTTTCCACAGCTTTTACTCCTACTTCTTGTAAGTAAGCTGCTATGTGTGTGCATTTCCTGATGTATCAATTGTTTCTGTAGGGAAGACATTCCCTTCTGTTGTCACACAAGCACATACAACAGGATCATTGTGGACATTGCTCCACCCATCAAGACTCAGGTTAACAATTTCACCCTCTAAACCTTTTGCACACTGCTCAATTTCTCTTTCATACACTTTATCCAGCAGTTTGTCTGCAACATCTGCTCTGTTGGGTGGACTATATCCTGGTCTTAATGACTGACCCATGTTAATGAAGTGTGGCGTCTCAATCATATGGAAAGGGGAGTTTGTTGCATAAACAAACTGGGCGATTTTTTCATCAATTGCCTCTTTTTGTAATCTGTTTGTTCTTATCACACGCTTATCTATGGTTGTTTCTGGATGAAGTTTTTTTTTTTTTTTTTTTTTTTTTTGCTACAGGTGATGTACTGTGGCTATGTGACATACATGATGCAACTGAGACTATCATTGGCAGATAACTCTGAAACTATTGAAAATGATGGTGATCTTGAAAATGGATAGTCTTCAGAATCCTATATGTTGAGAATGACTTATTTTGTTTAGGAGAATCCAATGCAGTTATTTGGTGATAATAACGATACTGCTCATTTAGTATTACTCATTGCATTCACTGACACTCAGTACTACTGAAAGGTGAAATTTTAAAAGGAAGATCTGCCTATTTCATCTATTTATTTTTTATCACAACTGCATCTAAAGTGATGATGGTTATTCTATGGTACTATGTTTTTTGTTCAAACATGAGAATTCAAGAATAATCCAGAAGGAAGACAGGCAATCCTTAAGAAAGAAGTATGAAATAAAAAAGTTTACCAACCTGAAGATCCTGCAGGTTCAGACATGTTCCTTTCATCATCTTCAACGCAGCTTCCTCCTGAGAAGGAACACTTCTCATGTTGTTTCATTTGGGCAACCAGGCCTTGCATTTTTGTTGCACTGTTTGCATTTTGCATGTATGCCTGTCTTACACACAGGTAGAGGAACTTCATTAAAATATTCCCAAACTGGGTCTCTTATGGCCTACTGCCATTATAGGTTTTTCCTTCTAGTGAGAGAATGGTATGGTATATCTCAAATCAATGAAGGCTACACTCAGAAAAGCCTCAAGACTTCTGGAATATGCTGCTCAAACAGTTTCACTTTATTTCTCCTGCCTGTCCCTCCCTTCTCATATTTATCTCCAGACTTCTTCTCCTTGTCCAGATCTATTCTGCCCCCAACAATCTTCTATTCACTGAACTTTTTGAAACTTTGCACTTTTAGAGAGAGGTAAGGGATTGACTCTGTCTACACAAATTTGCAGAGGGACAATGGGGTTGAGGTCTTATTTCTCACCTCTATATATTTATTTAAAAACATTTTTGCTGTTAACAAGCATGTTATCTCTGGAGACCAAAATCCACAATTTCAGACCTGTGAATCTAAGCATCTCTGATGGTCTCTTCTAGACTGATCACTGAGTCCCATTGGGTAGATAGAAAATTTACCTAAATCTATACAGGAGCACCTGGAACCCCATACGATTGGGTCCCTAATCCATGAACTATTGGAACTCATTTACAAAACTTTTCTTAAAGATTACATGAATATATTGTCTTATACTATAGAATTGGAATTTATAATCCCATTCCATGATGAGATATCTTTGAGCTATAATGTCTTTATCTTTAGATCGGATTTTTTTTATAAAATGCTTTTTGAAGAAAAAACCTATTTAAATAAAAAAAATTCAATTTTTTTTTAAATCGTTGATTTTTATCTGCCCTGGGTGTTGGAAGATGCTCCAGGCTGGGACCAAGAGGTTTGGAGGGGGATCAGGGGTCAGAGGGCAGGAGGGGAATCAGGGCTAGGATCGACGTGGTCAGAAGGCAGGAGGGGAATCAGGGCTAGGATCGACGGGGTCAGAGGACAGGAGGGGAATTGGGGCTTGGGCAAGGGGTTGAGGTGCCGGGAGAGGCTCAGGGGAGCAGGCTTCAGATAGTGCTTACCTCAGGCAGCTCCTGAGAGCAGCAGCATAGCCCTCCTACGGCTTATACATGGAGGTGCAGCTATGCACGCTGCCCCACCTGCAGGCATTGCCCCTGTGGCTCCCATTGTCCGTGGTTCCCAGCCAATGGGAGCTGCAGGGGCAGCACTTGGGGTAGGGGCAGCGTGCAGAGCAGAGCCCCCTGGCTGCCTCTATGCACAGGATCTGGAGGAGGGCCATGCCACTGCTTCCAGGAGCCCTGTGGAGCAGCCTGGACCCTGCTCCTCAGCTGGAGTGCCGGAGAGGGGCAAGCCCCAGACCCGGCTCCCCCAGCGGGAACTCAAGGGCTGGATTAAAACAGCTGGCAGGCCAGATTTGGCCCGTAGGTCGTAGTTTGACCACCCCTGTTCTATTTCAATCTTTATTTTAAAATTGCCAGTAATGGGAAAACCGCCACAACCTTTGGTAAATTGTTTCAGTGGCTAGTTACCCTCTCTGTTAAAAACGTGCATCTTATTTCCAGTCTGAATTTTCTAGCTTCCAGCCGTTGGATCTGGTTATATCTTTGCTAAATTGAAGAGCCCATTATCAAATATTTGTTCCCAATGTAGGTACTTATAAACTGTTTTCAAGTCACCCCTTTAACTTTCTCTTAGCTAAGCTAAATAGCTTGAGTTATTCGAGGCATATTTAATCATTTGTGTGGCTTTTCTCTGAATTTTCTCCATTTTATTAACATCCTTGAATTGTGGACAACAGAACTGAACACAGTATTTTGGCAGAGGTCACACTGGTACCAAATTGAGGTAAAATAACCTTTCTGCTCCTACTTGAGATTTCCCTTTCTGTGCATGCAAGGCTCACATTTGCTCTTTTGGCCAGTCACTCTCTCTGCCGAGCTTGTCGCCTTTCATTCCATCCATACAAGCTCCCTGTATGCCACCCTCCAATCCCGGTGTATTTCATGGACTCTCTGAAACTTCCCCCCCAATCTCTCCTTTGCCATATGTTCTGTGTCTTTCCTTTCCCCTCTTCCCTCCCCCCCTCCAAAAAAAAGATAGAAAACAAGATAATGTGGCAAGAGTTCCCAAGCTAATGATTAATCATGTGACCCAGAAATTCTTCAGTTAAGAGAACCAATCAAGTTAGCAAAAAATGATTGGTTAAGAAAGTACCTGAAGGGAAATAGTATTGCCACAATTAAATACAGAACAAGGAAAAACAGGAATAACAATGAAGATGATCAGCCATCTCAAGTGACAATCTTAAAACAAGTATTTTTCTGACACCTTCACCCAGAAATGGATAAGTACACAGGATATTACCTCAGTGTATAGTATTGGTGAGACCACTACTGCATTACTATGTCCAGTCCACACTTCGAAAAGGCTGTTGTAACAGTGGAGAGTATTCAGAGAAGAGCCTAGAGAATAATTTGAGGACTGAATAAATAGCCTTATAAAATGTTTTGGCTTGTGTTATGCAAGATGTCAGATAGCACTATCATTATGTTCCCTTCTGGCCTTAAAATTCTATGCAATCCCAAATAAGAAACTTCCCCTGTACCTTAAGATACCAGTCTTTAATTTGGCTCAAAAATAATGTATTGTTAATTTATTAAACAATATAGCTTCATTATTCTAGACTTTAAGACCAGAAGGGACCATCATGATCATCTAGTCCAGTGGATACATGTACCCCTGCAAGTACGCAGAGGTCTTCCAAGGGGTACATCAACTCATCTAAATATTTACCTAGTTTTACAACACACACATTAACAAAGCATGTCTGAGAGCACCGGGTTAATCAGCACTCCCAAGCTGACCCCTTATATGTCCCTGTTCTTAGGAGGCGGGGTTGAACAGCACCTCCAAGCTGTTACCCTCATATGCCTTGGGCACCACACCAGAATAGAGTACGCTTGAGCAGACTCAGTCAAGCAGCACTTTCAATCTGTCACCTTCATATGCACCTGGACTCAGCAGACTGGGTGGAGCAGCATTTCCAAGCTGCCTCCCTTATATGTCCCAGGTTCAGCATGTCCCTATCCCCACTTCCATGTTACAGTTGTTCTGGTTGTAATCCACTTGATGAGCAAATCCCACAGGATTTTTGGGCGCTGCAAGGATCTTTAGCTTAGGTACAAGGAGCGTTGCTGCAGAGCAAATGGGGAAGCCAAAAAAATACTCCCAGGCGGGAGAAGCAACCAGCTTAACCGTGAAATTATTTATTGCCTCATAATAACCATACAAGGGGAGCCTAACAAACAAAACAGTTATTATATTAAATCTAACTTAAATTTGATTATAAAAGTCAGGTGTGGAAAACTATAACTGATCAGACAAGTCAGGGTCAGAAGGCTATACCTAGAGAGAGATGCATTCTCACCACTCCATAAAGCTTGAATCGATCGGGGGTCCCAGGTGATGGTGGTAGCTGCTGTTCCAGAGTGCTGAAGACAGGCCCAGCCCTCACCACGATCAGTTAGGAGAAGATGACTGTCTCAATAGAAGTGATATAGATTTTGGATCCAGGCATCAGAACACTCACTTGAGCATGGATAGGGGTTTTTGTAGGGAAAGAACAATCGTTCAAGGGAGATCACTAGATTTGTTTATAGGTAAACTTGTGGCTCAAAGGGAGTATACCAAAGTTGTTTTGTTCAGGCTAGACAATCGGAACTGATCATTCCTAGCTATGGGCGGTCTTCCTTGGAGGGAGCTCACAATGCAATTAGGGACCTTCACTATTTTGGAGACCAATAAAGGATTTATTACTAGAATGGGGTGCGTGCAGGCATGGGTTCATTAACATTTGGAGCAGAGATCCCCCATCATGCAGTGCTTCCCTGCTTTTCTGGCCCCAGAGTTCCATGTGGTTCTTGCCTTGGAATCTCTGTTCTCCATTCTGTATGCTAATAGAGATGCCTCCCTGTCCCATCTTTGATGCAAATGAGGCTAGGGGAGTTTCCTTAATCCTGTCACCCTTGTCCCAGGAGTTTAGGTGCATCTCCCACTGCCTTTTCATTGCTTTTTGTAAGTCTTTCTTCTGATTGGTTTTAGCTCAAATGGGGGGCGGGGTAGGGGAGGAGGGGGAAGGTCTTTCGCGAGTCAGACATGCTGGGTACTGCGCCCTAGTTCCCCACGAACACAGAGCTGACAGGTAACACGGCTGGCTTTGCATCAGTGTTGTTCCTAGGCCTCTCTGAGGCATCACTTTGTAACACTAGCTGCTCCACAAATCTGTAGTATTTTAGGTCTGATGCTTTGCTTATGGTTTGCTGTTTTCAAATGCTTGTTGGGTCTGGCCATTCCCATGCTGGATCACTGTGTTAACTGTCTCAAGAGTTCACCGCTTCTGTTAGGGAGCACAGAATCCGGAAAGATTGTTGGCCATTCCTAGTACTTGCTGGACTCTTTTCACATTCTTTAATCTGGGCATTTCTGTAATGGCACTCTGGCTAGAGTCTCTCAGAAGTCAACCTCATTTCTCTTCAGCCTAATATTCTACTCCTGGCACCTGGTTAGGAGTTGTCACAGCATGGTGTCATTGTCCTAGATTGTCTCTTCCTTGACATCGTCTTCTCCTACAATAAGAATGTCATCAGCTACAATGTTGATGCCTGGGGTGTCCCTCTAGTGCCTGGCTGAGTTTGCACTGAAACACCTCTAGGGCCCAGCCAATGCCCATTTGCACCCAGTGATACCTGCTAAAAGTTGAGGCAGAGGTTATCCAGTGACTGGATGACTCATCTAGATCAATATGCCAAAACCCATTATTGATATCAGAAAGAATGAATACTTTCCCTTGATAAATCAGGTAGTATGTCCTCAGTCATTCATAGTGGCTAGTGACTTCTTTTCAATGCTCCGAGTGGTTTTGGAGCATTACAGATTTTGTTTACCTGCAGGTTCTCACTATTACTAGGATGCTGAAGTCTGTGTTAGTTAAAACAAGTGTAACAATACCTGTTTTTCAGGCTTGTCAGTCCCTTCTTCAGCGACTCCACGAAGGCTAATGGAACTCTGTGTTTCAGTAGTCTCATTGGCTGCATATGGGGAGTCTGTAGCAACTGCTGGTTGCTCTATAGGTTGCTAAAAGAAATTTGTCCTTGTAGTCTGTTAGAATGCTGGACACAGTCACGGTGACTGTTATCCCTTCTCTCTCTCTCTCTCTCTCAGAATACTGTGATCATATCCATGGCTTGCACTGCCCTGCACCCTAGCAGTGAGTGGTACTCCTGTAAACTCCAAGGTTAACATCTTTTGTTCCATGGGATACTCGTTGACAGCCTATGTTTGCCCACTAGCCTCAGAACACTTACTGTACATCACAATTACTTGATCCCATTTCTCCAGTCTAATATTGCTTCATGACAGTGTTGCTGGGGATTACATTGCAACTGGCTCCACAGTCTAGCTGGAATAAAATTAGTCATTGGTCTAATAGTGTAGTTGCAAATCTCGTGGTAGAATGGCTGGCAGCCTTCTGCAGTTTATGTATGTTGAGTCTTTAGATCAGATAAAGTCATACTGCAGATATCCCCGTTTTGCTGGAAATCTGGGTCCTCAATCACTGCATGTACTGCGGCTTTCTAATACCTGGGATAGCTGCAGCATTGGGACATAAAGTAGCTACTATTTCTTTTGCTTTTTGCAGCTTTCTTTATAATCTTAGCAATTCTAACAGCTTCTAACTTGACATTTGATGGTTTTGGTATCCTATGATATGATGTGGGTAAATCACACAAACTCACTGCTAGTAAATGAAGTCTGTTGTTTGATACTATACAGTTTAGGATAGCAGACCTGCTGAAATGTTTCATTGCTTTTGTGGTGGGTTCCCCTGGGGCACCACCTGGAACTGGGGTACCACTGAGCCCCCCTGACCCACCAGCCAGGCTCCCTTTTCCACTGTACTGCTGTGACAAGTTGCAAAGCTGTCTCCAGCCTGCACCTTCACCAGCATACATACAGGTAGGGACATACCCAGCTGCAGTTACATGACCAGCATGGTTCTTTGACCAGCCCCTGCATGGGAAGGCTACTGCTAGGGCAACTATCAGCTCCTCGGGCATGCACCTCCTCTGGAATATAAACCCAAATTCTACTGTCTTGCACTGCACAGGGAACTGTACAATGTAAGCTCAGAAAATTTGCCCCCTGCATCAATGTGGAGAGGAATATGCAACAGTCTTTTTCCCCCAAGTTATGATTCCCACACACTAGTTTAGATAAAGCAAAAACTAGTTTATTATTAACTACAGAAGAGTTTTTTTAAGTGATAGCAAATAGATCAAAAGCAGATTACCTAGCCAATAGACAAAAAACACAAACTAAAAACTTAAATATACTAAATAGATTTTGATCTGAATAGCAGATTTGCACCCTAAGAGATGATACAAGCAGGCTGCAGATTTTTTCGGGGCAAGCTGCCCTTGTTTTCAGTTTAGAATCTCCAGGTGTTCCAATCCCTTTAGCCTGGGTCCAGCACTTCCCCCAGTTCAGTCTTTACTCCTCAGATGTTTTCAGGAGTCCTATGTGGGGAGCAAAGAACACCAGATGTCAATCCCCAGCTGGTATAGCTTTTGCACACGGTGAGAACCTTGTGTTTCAAAGCTTGGTTCCCAGACTGGTCTGTGGAAAAACACTGACAGCCCAAGATGGAATCTAGAGACGTGTGGTCACATCACATGTCTTCATAAAGTCATAGCAGCCATTACTTGGAGGCTGTTTGTAGTGTTCTCAGGAAGGCTCCCCAGATGGGAAATAAGTTCCTCCTAAGGCCTATTGTTTTTTCCTAATGGCTCATTGCCCTGAATAAACCCTTCCACATCCACTATCTAGAATGAAAGCATCTTGTCTAGTAGGCATTCCCCAGGTGTAACTGCATTTGAAAAAGAGAGACAGTTAATGTTCATAACTTCAGATACAAAAATGATACATGCATACAAATAGGATAATCATATTCATCAAATCATAACCTTTTCAGTGACATCTCATATGACTTATAATTGTAATGTATTTTATGCAAGATATCATAATCATATCACTACGAAGAATATGGGGTGCAGTGTCACAGCTTTGTTCATAGTGGTCTGTGTGTCAGGTTTGACAGTTCACTTAGTTCTCAGAAGTCTAAGTAGTATTCTGTAATGAGGTGGTAGCACATCAAGAACGTGGGAAAATTCAGTATGTTTATAACAGATGTGTAACTGTTTCCCCACTCAATATGATATAACTACCTATTGGGATTGAAGGATTTAACTTGTTTCCTGGGACTGGATAGGAGTCATGTAGAGTAGGCAAGTCTGGGTTGATATGAATGAACTGTTGAGAACTGTCAATATATGAATGGAGTTACCTTGGAGATAGACTAAAGTCCTGAACATTAACTTTCAGTGATTGCTAGCCAGCGAAGGTAGAACATGTGAAAACAGTGTGATTACAACTTGACACACAGACCAGATGGGTGAGCAGACAGAGTTAAATAGGTAACTGCCCAGGGCAATGAGAGAGTTGAAGTCCTGGATGGTTTGTGCCAGAGATGCAGGTAATGCTGCCAGCATGGACATGCGCATAAGCTTGTGTCATGAATCCAGAAGGGTGCATTTTGCCTCTGTTTGCCAGGAACAAGAAAATACACAAGTTTGTTGGGGAAGCTGGGTATTTTCATTGTCCCTTTATGCTGCTTGGTCTGCATTTCCCTCATATGTATTCTGGATACAGGGTTCTATTCCAGAATAGTTCCAATGTATTCTTGAGAGAGTTGCTGTTTTCCATAATCCTGAGTACTATGATTTTATTGCCTGTGTGTGTGTGTGTGTGTGTCCATTATATATATATATATATATATATATATATATATATATATATATATAGGTATCATGTATGCTCATCTCAATAGCTCTAGTAAACTTGAGAGGCAGGTGGAATTTCTCCTCTGGTGTCTGCCCATCCTGACAGAATGGGGGATGTGGGCACTTGTAAATCTTTGTACTTTATGGTCTCAACTTCTAAGGCCAGAAAGTTGTTCTCTGCTTCTTTCCAGCCCCTATCTTGAAACTGGCGCATAACTGTCTGGGTTGATGCTTTCTATATCTTTTTGAGTTTTCTGTATTTGTCAGGTTGAAGATTTCCTATTCTCGTTCCATTGCCATATTTTCATGCTGCAGGGCTGCTCTGCGTAAGAAGTCAGTTACATACATCTCAGTTCCTTTCTTGTAGTGTGCACACAAGTTGTAGCATTGTAATTTCAGCAGCATGTGCTACAGGCATTTTGGGTCCACTAAGCAGTGGCTCTTAAAAAATGTTCTCTAGAGTTTTATAGTCACTTTCTACTGAAATGGTTTCCCATCCTAGATTCTGTACTGGCTGAATTGGTTTACCTATTTCCAGGTGTAATGTGCACTGTTTATCTAGCATTCAATTTCTGGGTGGGTGGGTGGTTGTGTTGCCTTTCTTTGCAACTGGTGCCAGTCTCAGCTTTACAAACCATTAATTTTTGCTGTTTGACACGGCACAAGTATCATATACATACAAAATCTTATCCTCTGAGTGACTGTTTACTTCAATATGGTGGATTTTTTGTTTTTGTTGTCTGCAAGCTTTAGTATAATTTCTCTTGCCAAAATTATTACTTATGACCCCACACGTGGGGCATTTTCCATAGCTTTTCTCTACTGGTCTTCCTTTGAATTTTTTCTATCTCCTCTGCTTTTTGCATTTGGTCTTGCATGAGTTTTGGTGTATTTTTTTTTCTTCGTTACATAGTGCATACCTGTGTCCGTTCCACTTATTCTCTGCATTTAGATGCGAGTTTGTTCACGAGTTTTGCCCATATAGCTCTTGGTAGAGTAGCGTGAGCTCTTCTAGCATTCTCATTTGAGCTCCTACCTCTTTCATGCCTCTTGCTAATCTATCACAAATTAATCTTTTAAAAGCTGCACACTTAAAATTCTGCATATTTTGTCAAACTGACATTATAATCACACCAGTTTCAATTATTTTTGATCATTTATTTCAAAATACCTTCAAGTATGTCGAACAATACAGAGAACAAAAAAGGTTCAGGAAATGCTTTTTGACAAATAGATTCCTTACTAGGCATATTTAATACAGAACTTTGAGTAATAATTCATTTAAACTACACTACAGAACTGTATTTCCTGCACTCCTCAAAAGCAGTACAAAGGCTTCTTGGGGGAATCGGGTTAACGGAAGAGCAAAAGGAGAGGGAAGTAAATTGCTGAGAAGAAGCCTGGGTGTGAACTTGGAGGGTTGTTGGGTGGGAAAAGTATGGAACAGGGGTTTTTTGGGGGGGAGGGGGGGTGGAGAATTGTTCAGGAGCTTCCCTCATGCAGACCCTGGCTGACCCCACATCTGCCAGTGTCCCTCTAGCCCCCACTCAGGCGTCCTCCCCATCCAAATGTGGTTCTGCACCCCCTTGCCCATTCGTCTCTGTGCCCTCACCCAGCCACTCTCCTGTCCCTATGTAGCTCTGCACCCCCTCCCCCAACACATGGCCCTGCACCTCCCTCCCCCCAGTGCCTCCACTCCCATTCAGCCCCTGCCCCACTCTGTCCTCCCCACACTAGCCCTTATGAGCCTCTGTCTGACCCCCCCCCAGCACCCCACACTGTCTCCCCATATCTCCTGACCTCACCTGACAGGTGCTGGGAAGAAGGCAGGCTCTTTCTTAGCTAGCTGGCTGGGAGCTGCTGAAGTATTCTATCGCCAGGGTGCCCTCTGGTGGAAAAAGGCAGACTGCAGCAACATTTGGCAGGAGCTTTTTTCTGTGCAAAAAATTAAAAATATGTGCATCTCATTAATTATGTGCATGCACAGTAGTGTATAATTCCCCCAGGAGTAATTGCATGAGTCAGCTATTTTGCACAGTTTCTCCAGATTTTTTTTATCCCAATTGTTGAAAAGATAATATATAACACTGGGGGGGGGCGGTTTAGAATCTTAGGGAGGACAGCTAAGATTTTTACTTGACTTCAGCTGTTGCTGACATATGCAGATGCTGTTGAAGCACATGGCTGCCCATGTCCATTTTCTTGGGGACAGGATCTGGTATGCTGACTTTTTTTGGTTGATTTGTAATATTCTTAGTTTTTTATTTCATGTATCTGCAGGGCTCACTTCTGTTCTGACACCATGTTCTTACTGCTCAAGGAAGAGACAAAACAAGGGAACATTCATGCTTTTTCTTTCTCCACATACATAGACCTCTTTCACTTCCTGAAAGTACCATTGTTTAAGTTCCTAGACATTACCCATATACATAAGTATACTATCATGTCTCCCATCAGCTAATCTCAACTGTAGCCCGTGGCCTCCTACCAAGACCAAAATTAACCCTAACCTAGGGCCACCAACTAACCTTAACGTGACCACCTGCTGACCCTAAGTGAACCTTTGTCTGGGGATGCATTCTATCCCCATCCTTAACACTATCCTATCCCCCATCTTCTCAATCTCTAACCCTAGGCCAGAGCCCCTTCCAGACCAAACCATAACCCTAGCTTGGGGCAATCTACCATCACTAATCCTAGGTGAGGTCCCCCTATAATCTGTTACCAGCTTCAATCCCTAACCTGTAGCTGCCTGCCAGCCCTAAACCATAAGCCTAGCCTCTAGTGCCCAACCATAGCCTTACCTGAATTATAACTCAGGGCTGGCTACTGGCACCAATGGTAACAATAGCTCAGGGCCACATACTCTCCCCAACAGTAGGCCTAGCCTGGGGCCTTTTACCCAGCCCCAACCCTAATCCTGTCCTGAGGAACCTAACCATCCTCAACCCACAGTCCCCTATGAATCGGAGTTGTAATCCTAGGTCAGAGTCGCTTTCTACCCCAAATCCTAACCTGGCTCTAGGAGCCACCCACCATCACCATCCCTAACTTTTTCCTGGGGCCCCATCCCTAACTTAAAGCTGTCTTCTGGCCGCAAACCCTAGCCTGGAGCCATGTACTGGCCCCAGCCCTAACCATGATTTGGGACCTTAACCATAGGGAGGAACCTAGATATTGGAGAAGTGAGCCCATAGGATCTTGGATCAGGATATGTTGTCCAACTAGTAGAGCTGGAGAAGGCTTAGTCATACCACTAACAATGGTGAAGGAGCCCATATCATCAGGTCGCTGGTCATGGCAGGTGTGCACCAGGGAGTGATGGTTGACAATCTCGCTGTAGCAGCCTGGCACCTCTTTCCCAATCTGATCCTGCATCTCCAGGGTGGTCGTGTACCTGTCAAGGATGATTCTCTTGTGGTCTCCAATGTGCCTAGGAAGGAAGATGCTGGTAGAATCACTTGTTCTATACTTGTATCAGGGCGTGTATGTTGACAGGATGGGGAAGTGGTTCCCTCCAGATAGACTCAAAGGTACAGCAGACAACCCAGCCACCCCTCAGAACCTCTGGCAGTAGGCATGGAGAGGCCAGTGTCAAGTACAGTCTGCCCACACACTCCCGCATCCAACTGGATTTGGTGTCAAACTGATGCTAGTCTTCTGCAGGAAAATCAAAGAACCTTCTTAAGTGCGTGTGTCTGTACCTATTTTCCCTTGTCAGGGCATTCTCACTTATGTGATTACCTGTTCGAAGGGAAGGCGCAGGCGACTGCTGTCCAAGGCAAACAGTGGTGGTCCTTGGCACCATTTGTCATCTAATACCACCTTATCAGGCTGTATTTTAATAGGGGATGCCATATTCTTGCAGTATAACAAATGAGTTGGGGGCAAAAACCTTTCCTGTTCATCCCTCCCGCCCTTTGTCCTGTTAAGGTCTGGATCAGAACGGTCTCCTTCCTCAGCTGAAGAGGTGGAGACTGTGTTCAAGGATGACTCTCTCTTAGCCTTTTTATATCTCTTCCACTCCCACCTGGCTCTTTTGGCTTTTTTTTCCTGTCTTGTAGAGGACCCTGCCTAGGGACCAACATGAAGCTCTCATCCTTGGATTCTCTTCAAGAGATGCTTTAAGTCCACTATTGGACTTTCTGCATTGGAGTTGCATCACTCTGGAGAATATTTCAAAACGCCTTTCCAGCTTAGCCCCAAGACCTGGCTGTGCCAGGGTCTGCAAGAAGGGAGGACATCACTTGCCTTTTGAAGAGCCTGCCTAGGATCTAGAGTGCTACTTCTGTGCTCTGCCATTCAGTTTTAGTCATCATTATCAATTTACCTGATGCTGGTGTACCCACCTTTTCTTTTTCTTCTTTCATGGTGTTCAGCAAGAAACACCTATGGCTTTAATCACAGCTGCCGTTTCTACTTGTTCTTGAGGTGATAGATAAACATTCACTGGTAAGGTGGCTGTACAGAGCCTTGAGCAGGAATAGTCTATTTTTTGTCAAGGTCCAGACTCCAGAGAAGAAAATTAAAAGGAAAAAAAAGTTGTTGGAACTATTCAAAAGCATCTGGCAGTCCAGATTTGGCCTGTGGTCTGCCTATTGACTACCCCTGGCCTTAAGTGACTGTAAAGTAGTAGTTGCTATTTCAGCATGCTGTAGGGAGTGCAGGAAGTTTAACCTTGCTCAGTAGCTGTTTTGGTACTGGCAAAGGCTTCATTAAAGGCAGACATTCCTGCATGTATATACATTTCCCCCCTTAGTTAGAAGCTGCTGGCTACTCAGTAGTGAGTGCTGTCAGGGGTACAAAAGTGTCAGTTAGTTTGAGCACCAGTCAAATAGGGCGGCCAGGCTCAACCTGGAGGTTGGATCTCAATACAATTTCCTGTAGTTTTACAGAAAGCAATGGGTCCCCTAAAAAGAGGAATTGCAGACTTGAGGCCAAATGTCTTTGAGTTGTATTACATCAGGGGTCCCCAACGCAGTGCCCGCGGGCACCATGGCGCCCACCGGGGCATTTGTGCACCCGCAGAACACATTGCCACTGAAATGCTGCTGAGAAGTGTTGCCATTTCTCGGAGTCGAGGTGTCTGGCGCCCACCACAGTCTTCTGGGAATAGCAATGTGCTATTCCCACAAGAAAGGTTGAGGACCACTATATAACATCATTGAACCAAAGACACTCTGTGAGCCTAATGGCTATAGTAGCTATGGTGGGTGGTTTTCTTTCTTGAAGTTGTATGTGCTCAGTAATGAGGATGCTGAAATAACAGATTATGTAATACAACACCCAGGGTGAGCCTATGTGAAAGCAGAAAATCTCCAATTGGCAGAAGTCCCCATCCCTGAATTTATTTTGCAAGGTTTTACAAATATATGTACTTTGTTATATTTATTTCAAAGGAAAATATCTAGTTAGGGTGCATTAACTGCTGTGCTGTAATGGTTTATCTTTGGAGTGTTCAAAAATGGAATTTGAAATTGTGTATATCTATGTACACCTGTAGCTATCTTATGGTAAAGACTAGTACTGGATTTCTAAGGAGAGAGAAAAAGTGAAACCTATTGTTTCTCCTGAGAGGGTTCCTATAAAAAGTCCAGCTGTAGTCTCTTGCAACTATAGGAATTCATGATCTGTGCAAACACTTTAGAGGAATTCTGTGCTACAGAATTGGCAAGTAAATTGACTTACCTCCCTTCTGCATAGGTTGCATGGGGAGATGGAGGAGAATATTAAAAGGTGCTCAGTTACTGCCCTAAAAAAATCTTAGTTAGCAAAGATATGGTTGGGAGCAAAAGCAAACTGCCACTGACTGCTTCAGTGGAGGCAGCAGCTGTGCAAGGAGGCAAGGACTATCCACCTCTGCAAACTGCTGTGACAAGGGGACAGCCCATGTGCACAGAACTGAGTGTGATACTGGGCTGCAGAAAGTCAAAGTGCAACTGTCTCATGTAAACAAGGCCTCTGCATCAGACTGCCTGTAGGGGTGAGGCCAGTAGGATTTGGCATTAACACCTAAATGTAGCATGTAAATCCTTCCCCTTTTATATATTACCCAGTGATTTTTAAGTAGACTAGTAACAAATTAAATGGTTCATCATCATGTATATTTCTCGCTTTAATTCATGCTGAAAATTACATATAGAGCAGGCTGGCTTTAGTTATAACAAATTGGTGAGCTGTGAAATCTAAGCACCACTTACAGAAACTCAGTTGCTAATGCTTATTTTATGTTACATAATTCAACAATTCAGTCTGATAAAAGAAGCTTGTCCTGTAAAAAATATACCAGTAATATCAAGGCAATATGTATTTTAATTAACAAAAATATTTCACACTTTTATACAAATATCCACAGGTAATTTCTAATCCTGGAATGATTTAGCATTACTAGTTGTGTTTGAGAGGATAGTATACCAGTGACATGACTTGATATTATTTTCAGTAGTCCTAAATTTAACACTGCCAAGACATTTATTATTTTGCTCTTTATAAAGAGGGTGCCACATACCTAACCACATGGTTTTAACTAGGGCTGCAAGTGTCTCAAAATTTCCATTTCTTTGCAAGTGATGAGCTCAGTTTCTTGGGGTTTTGAGCCACTCTGCAAAGGAGCTGGGATTTTAAACACTGCTATAGCTCTCATTAGGGAGACAGACTGACAATATGCAGTAAACAGCTACGTACACACAAATGTTGCAGAACAGGCGTCACAATGTAATTTTGGAAGTATATGACGGGAGGAAGGAGGAAAATTACACATGGGACCTGTTAACCATGAAGCAAAAGAATGCAGCTTCTAAAAATAAATTTTTTTAAAGAAACAAATTAAAAAAGCCTGACTGAAGGAAAGAAATGAATAGTAGTAACAAAACAAAACCCATCCACACAATTGGTGACCAGTCTTGCTTGCTTCAGTCACCCCAGCAGTCTGCATTAGAACAATAGACTTCTGGGGGAAGGTAAGGCTAGCAGCTTGTAAAGAAAATACTTTAACAAGTTTTTGCATAATTCTCATCCCTATGCACAAAAAATTATGTACACAGGTCATTAGTATTTTTCATATGGAATAAGAAATCTTAATTCTTATTTAAACAGTACCAACATTTTAGAATGTAAGTTAAAAAACCAAACTCTTTAAATAGCTCTGTTATGTTACAAAAATTAGGTTACTGAGCAGCACAACATTGTGGCACTATTCTTACAATTAACATTTAGCTATATTTAGGACATCACTCAGTAGTCTCAAAAGGGATCAGTGCAGATCCATTGTTAAGGACAGATAGGAGCTTATGTTTTCTTTCAAGTGCTATATAACATTTTCAGTAGTAGACACACCTTTCTCTAAACATGAAATCCTTACAGAGCTGGAAAATTGTTCCAGAAGCACCTCATTTTGTATTAAGTATAAAAATTAAATAGAAAAACCTATACATGTTGATGTACAAAAGAAAATATTCTCAATTAACACACAAATTATGTTACAGGAACATACTTAGTCATAGAAATGAAGGGCTGCAAGGGGCCTCTAGAAGTCAAGTCCAGCCCTCTGCCCTGAGGCAGGACCAAGTAAAACCTAGACCATGCCTGACAAGTGTTCTTAAAATCCCCAACTGAGGGGATTGCACAGCCTCCCTTGGAAGCTTATTCCAGAGTTTAACTACCATTTATAATTAGAATGTTTTTTTTCTTTCCTAATATCTAACCTCAATCATCCTTGCTGTGATTAAGCCCATTGTTCCTTGTCTTGCCTTCAGAGGACAGAGAACAATTTAATGATTGTTCTCTTTACAACAGCTTTTAAGGTATTTGAAGACCTATTATCAGGTTCTCCCCCCCCCCCCCCCCGTCAGTCGTCTTTTCTCAACTAAATACATGCCGTTTTGTTTTGTTTTTTTAATATACCTGTTCCTCATAGGCCAGGTTTTCTAAACATTTTATCATTTTTGTTGCTTTCCTCTGGACTCTCTCCAATTTGTCCACATCTTTCCTAAATCCTGCTGCATAAACAAATAAGAAAAAATGCCCCACAAACCCCTGGAATGAATGTTTATATTTCAAGGACGTGTCAGTGATTGAAATTTGCATTTTAAAAAAGCACTGGCACTCTTCAGGAACTCTTCAAATGCAGTGAAAGTTTCACGTCTAACTGGACTTTCATATCCTATTTAAGAACATCCATACCAGTTTTAAAGTTCACTTAAGTCTTTGGCCTAAATAGTCAAAGACAAATGGTTGCTGATAAAAAAAAATAAATATAAGAATGACTAAAATATATACAAAAACATACAACTAATATTCAAGCTTTTTTTTTTTTAAAACCTGTGTATATTTGGTGTGAGAAACATAACATGTCCTATTGCACATTTAATTTAAGACACTTTAGGTTAAGCCTTAACTACCATAGCTGCAGAATCTTATGACAAGAATAGCACATTCACAGATTCCCCAAATTCTATTTGCATAAAGTGTGTCAAGGCTACAGTGTATTTATAACAGATTGCATATTGTGATGGAAGTTTGGAGAATATATCTGGGACCAGATCCTGCATTCCTTGCATATCCATTGATGTCCAAGGAATGCAGAAAGGACCTTTTGTGGCATCATTACAAACTAATGTACATATTTCATAGAACGCTCAGTTCAATGCACCATTTTATAAATGCAAGTTTGCCTCTTGTCTCTGACTATCTGGAAGTTTAAATAATGCAGTTAAGTCAGTCAAGCAATCTTAAATTTAGTTGTGCAAAACAAAAGCTTCAATATAAGTAAAAATATCTACAATCAAAAATATAGTTCATATTGTATGTAGCTCTGAATCCATCAGTATTCCATTAATGAAGAAATATTAAAATTGTCTGAATTTGGAATTGAGGGGGAAAATTTTCCCTAGGAGTAACTTTCATTTTCATTCCATTTTGTAATCCATTGTTTTTTCTCAAGATTCTCTTTATGTTCCCCATCTTTGGTCTGTCGCTCTTCTTTCCGAATTCTTACAGCATGGTATCGGGGGACACTGTCATCGTACCTGGAGCGCTGGAAGAATCCACACTGGGAAAGGGAACAGTTTAGGATTAAATTACAAAGTACTGTAAGCATAAAGGTTTAAAATTCTTCGCTTGCATTAGTACAAAAGAAATGGCTTCTCTCAAGAAAAGTGACAGCAAGGTAATTGAAAAGTTTTGTTTTTTTTTAAAAATGCATGTGATCTACAGATGTGAAACTATGACAAAGTCTTTAAAGTACAACTATCGGCAGCAGGTGAAAGCAAACTACACAATCCAACAATTCAAGAGTGTAAAACAAATTCCTTCCATTAATTTTGTAAGGCTAATTTTAGATGCACAGTCCTGTAGCATTGTGCATTAATTCCTGTTGACTTCTGTAGGACTGCTCATGAGTGTCTACACTACAGTGGAACAGTTACAGTGCTGCTGCTGCGCCACCATTGCACTGCAGTGACAAGGGTTTTTTTCCCCATTGTAGTTAATCCATCTCTCTGAATGGTAGGTAATTAGATGGAAGAATTTTTCCATTGACCTAGCTGTATCTAAACTGGTAGTTAATTAAATCTAACTGTCACATAGAGCAGTTTTTCCATAGACTTGAGCAACATAGCTAATTTGTAACTTTAGACTAGATCTTTGCATTGCAAGATTAAAACCCCAGTTCAGGAAAGCATCCCTTGATAAATATGGCAGTCCCTTGAAAAATCCTTATCAAATTAAGTAAGTATCTTTGGAGGCAGTTGTATTAAATGCAAAGTTTTGTGTATTGGTCAGGAACGAGATATGATGCAAGGCCTGGGAGATCAAAGGACTATATGGAAAATGTGTCACACAAGAATGGACTTCTGGGACATGAAGTGGATTTTCTGGGGAATACCTAGGGCAGGGGTTCTCAAACTGGGGGTCAGGACCCCTCAGGGGGTTGTTGCGAGCTGTCAGCATTCACCCACAAACCCTGCTTTGCCTCTAGCATTTATAATGGTATTATACATTAAAAACACTTTTTTTTAATATATTTTAAGGGGGGTTGCACTCAGAGGCTTGCTGTGTGAAAGGGGTCACCAATACAAAAGTCTGAGAATCCCTGACCTAGGGGGAGAGGTTAATGCGAATTCCCCCACCTTTGGTTATACAAACTCTTGGCCTTTTAAAGTTATGGGCATTTTCTGCGGATTACCTGTTCTGGAAATGAGATCCCAAGCCTGGGTTCTTATGAATTTGTAAACCATGGAAAATCCAGTTGTGGGTTTTGAAGGACTGACACCCATCAGGGTGTGACCTCTGGTAAACTTTTTAGCATCTTAAAAACAATAAAAAGCTCCATGTATGTCTTCTCTGTAATGCTTTCACCTTAATAAATGTGTTTGCTTAGGAAGAGCTGTGTGCTGCTGAACTGCAGATGCGAGCCTGTCTAGGCAGTCTTGCTCAGAATATCAAAGTGTAGAGAGGGAACGGAGAAGCCCTGTAACCCATGGTCAGGAGGGAAGGAGAAGGGCTGCACGCTCAGAACCCTTAAGTGAGTGACCTCAGGAATACAGGTGCAGTTAATCTGAAATTGTGATAATTCCTAGTTGAGAAATCATTTAAATACATTCTTAAAGTTAAGTGTGTACATACAGTACCTTTCTGAATCTGGGTATAATCCAGTTCCCATTGAAGACAGTTGAAAAACTCCCACTTTACTTCAGTAAGCATTAGATTAGGGTCTCAGGAGCTCAAAAACTAAAGACTTGCCAAACAACATTGTGAATATAATTGCTTATTTTACGCCAATATTTGATAAAACTGATTATAGGTACAATTTATTTTGTTCATTCATCTGTAGACTCAAACTGAGTCAAGGGATGCATTGCATTTGATTAGTTAGACCTCCCTTAGAGACTTGGAATACCCCTGGCTATTTTGATTAGTAAAAAGGGTGCAGGGTCAGAGTGGGAGATGTTCTCCATTAAAAATTGACTGAAGAAGAGCTGTGATGAACAGTTGACCATGGAGGCCCTGGTCTTCGACAGTTATATATGCACACACTTAACTTTGCACAGTGAATAGTCTCACTGAGGTCAAGCATATGAGAATGGCTTTTCAGGATCAGGGCCTTAGAAATGAAATGATATGCAGATTAGAGAGAGTTTAATACAAAAGCTTTCTGAGCAGAATACTTAAATTCAGTGGTCTACTGCAAACTTGTAAGAAATATTGCTCTTTAATTATGTAGTACTGAAAAAACAATAGTCATTTTAAAGACGATAAATAGTAGGAGAAAGTTCAAACCAGTATATAGGTATATAGTTTTCCAAAGTCTGGGGCTGTTCAGAGTTTGGTTTAAGCTCCTCTCTATTATTTACCCTTTTGTTGTGGGCACAGTGTTGACAGATTTAAATATACACACACCACATTTAACTGCTTTTGGCAGTTTTCAGGAGAAAAAAGCATGTGCTGTGATCACAGCAGAGTATATTTTAGAATTTAAGAAGCAACCAAAAATGATTAAACCTTTACCAGTTTCCACAGCAATTAAAAATAATTATAAAGAAATGCCTCATTATGAGCAGCACAAGGCTTTTAGCATGCATAAGAGGTTAATAAAGCAATTCATGTAACATCCAAATATCAGGAAACACTAACACAAAACTGGGTAAACTTTATTTTACATCTTAAAACTTTACTCTCTGTGGTTACCATGCGTAAAGTTTGAAAATTTAAAATACTTAGTATACAAATGCTAGATAAGTTATTTCAGTGTGTAAAATTTCACTGTAGGGGTTAGGATTTTTTTGTTGATGCGGACAAAAAGCATTGAAAGTAATATGTAAGAGCCTGCGTCTCTTCTCATGCACTGAAAAAAGTGATTATAAACAGAGTAAGCAAGCAGATATTGATATTTTGAAACCCAGCAGCAAGCTTCCCATTGTTAGCCATCACAACCATAGCATGTCCCACAGCTAGAAATTAAAAAATATTGATCAATTACCAATTACAGAAGTAGATCAATACTATGCATCAGAAGTAAGCCTCTCTTTATCAGATGGCTGAGTATGGATCTCAGCCTTGTGATATGTGGCATCATAATGATTTTTCTTACTTCTCTTGAAGAAACCACACTACAAGGAAGCAAGGTATTTAGTCAATTTTATGGATTGGTATATTGAGGAAAAAAGTGACAGCCTATTAAACCATTTTAAAGCCCATTCACAAGACAATCAAATGGGATGGACAGCAATTCTTACCATCCCATCCCTTTCACAAGAGCATTAATTGTGAACATAGGTGAGGATGGAAAAAGGATTTCAAAACACTTCCCAGGATAATCGTGTCCCTCTATGCAGAACCAAAAAAACCCGCAAAAACCACCTCCTCTAGGCGAGAGAGAATGTGTTACACCATGTTCTAGTTTAAAGACTAATCTGTCAGAATCCTAGGGCACGTTGATGTCAACAGCAGGCAGAGTCACAAATCTTAGCCAATTGTTTAGCAAGCATTTTAAAATATCTAAAACAAGGTATTGTAAAAATACAGATTAAGTATTAACAACTAACACTAGTACTACAGAGCAACAGGATATTACTTGAAAGCCAAAAGTTTATGGATTGGCTCCAAATAAATAATATACATGTAAGAGAAGGATTTCCACCATTTTCACACATTTTAAAACACCCTTACAATGTTCAAATGGTAGAAACACAAATGGGTCATATTAGGTCCCAAAAAACAAGTGGAAATTTACTGTACCTTTACCCAAAAGGGTCATGTGTATGTTGTTTGCTTTGATATGGTCACTTATTTTCTTCAGGACTCTACTGTCCTTCCCCACAATGGCTGAAAGTTCTTGTTGCTTTTACATAAAAAATTACTTACTTTATCATTTTTGCCCTTGTGGTGAGGTAGGCATATTATATTCTCTTTACTAGAGAAAAGTCTAAGTTTCATAAGCAGTTTTAATTCTCCTTTCAGTATAAAATAAATCTAGATCTATTTTATACTGAAAGACTAACAACTGTTTAATACAAACCACACGTGGTGCAATGTTAATCTGATCTCAATCCTTAGTAGTCAAAAAGTAGCACTTCGAGTTATTAAAAATTTAATCAGAAGCAAATTTTTTTTTGGCAGTTATGTGCTGTTACTTTGCAATAGAGGCTGATGTACCTATTGGAAGGAAGCATAACAGGAGAATCAAAAGGGAATTGAAGGTCATCTTACAAACTCTGAACAAGAGCACCCTTTATGGTCAGCAAAGAATAGCAGCTGTTCAGAGAAGGAAATTTTCAAGTGAAGTTCCTCAGGGTCTCTTCTGAAGACATAGTGGAAGTGTCAGAGCACCAGAACTTGGTTTCATCTGAAGGGATTTTCCTAATCCAGGCATTTGCTTCCTTAGCAACAAGGATGGAGTTAGGAATTTTGGAGTGTGGGTGGGAATCAGGAATAAGAGAATTGTATTCTTCCACTTAAAACTAGGATTCTTGCCCCACTACTGATTTCCCCTGACAATGGTGGCTCTGTAAGGAAGCAGAATTCTTAGGTGATCTGCAACTGGGACACTAAGCCTAAGAACCAAACCAGCAAGAATGAAAGAATAAGGTGAAGACCAAATGATTATGTTTTTGACTTTATAAACAAAGCTTTAATCTCGTATTAATTTAAAGGGAGAAAGTAGGTTTTAAGATACTGCATTATTAGCTTCTTAACACATTGTACATAAAGTAACAATGCATTCTGTCTGGGGCATTAATAGGCATCTAGTATGTTTCGTAATATTCTCAAGCCACAAGAATGTATCCAAATAATGTTTTATCAGAACAAGAAGCGTTACTGTTCCAAGTATTGTAGCGAATACTAATTTGTGATACATGCATTTTGACAGTTTCAATGAACAGGCCAATTTGAAGTGGTTTGAACTGTAAACCCCAATCAGATCCAATTCACATACCAGTCAAATTAATAAACATTATTTTACAATATAAAAAGTTAACATATCCCCAAAATTAGGATTTATAAAAGTTTGTGTACAAGAGCTAACAAATAGAAATGGTTCCAGAAGTATTTCAAAAACGCCAACATACATTTATTTTAAACAAATATTTCCATGCATTTTTTTCAATCAAATGTTGCAGAAAGTGAAATTGTTACTATTAATTTTTACTACAAAGCAAAAATACAACTTCACTGGTCATTTTCCAAGATGAGAAATAATTTAAAAAAAAAAAAAAACCTTGATTTTAAAATTAATTTTCAGTAAGGTTTTTACTAGTAGCATGAAATGAAACTTGTTTAATGATTAAGTAGACAGTGTCCCAATAGCAATATTTTGAAAATGCATTTTGAGTTGCTTAACTAGTTTCTACCTTATTTCATATGTTGACTTGTATCTGAAAAGATAAGAGTGATTTGTAAAATAACTCACCTTCCATAGTAAAAACACCAACAGTGCGAGCATCAGTATTCCAGCAAGAATAGCCACCAAGATGATCCACCAAGGCACTCCTGAATAAAGTGCTACTGTCTTTGCAGGAAAGACAGTAACTCGCACCTAAGGGAGGGGAAAAGTTTTAAGTAAGGGGGATGCAAAGTTTAACAAGTTCCTAATTGTAACCCAAAATTCACTTCTACAGTAGTGCCTTGAGCTTTCTGAACTATGGAGGCTAGTCGCTAGTCTGAAGAGGACATTGTCTCCTACAATTCTTAAATACCTACTTGAAGCATTTTTTACCACCCAGTTTTCAAGAGCAGCAGTTCGCTGTGCCTGGCTTTTGAGAATGAGGGTGGGGATTCCATGGGACATACTCAGGTTAGATGTGCCAGTGAATTCTTCCAGACTAATGGAAGCTCAAACGCATGTAGGGCCTACAGCCCAGAAGTACTGAACTGTTCCCTAGCTGAAAGCTCCATGCCAAAGACAGCCAGGAGAGCCTGAGAAAAAGAGAGTCTATGGGGAAATACTGGGTTAAAAACTAAACATTCACCAGAATCCTTCCTGAATTACAATTTTTTTGTGGTTTCAGAGTAGCAGCCGTGTTAGTCTGTATTCGCAAAAAGAAAAGGAGTACTTGTGGCACCTTAGAGACCAACAAATTTATCTGAGCATAAGCTTTCGTGAGCTACAGCTCACTTCATCGATTTTTTTGTGGATGAGGTTGGGGGAAAGAGAGGTAAAAAATAAACCTGCCCAACTAAAAGCAGGGACTGTCATTTTATTAAGTTCTTGAATATCATACAACACAATGGGGCTCTGATTCCATCTCTGCCAATACAACACAAAACAACAATCATCTCCCAGATCTTCAGGAATTCTTCTTCGGGGGAAAAAAAAAAAAAAAAAAAAAAAGAATCTAGTCCAGAAGACTGACTTGGAATTATGTTATTCCTCCTCACAACCTACACAGCATATAACTGGATTAATTTCTACTGGTGATCCATTCAGCATCCCGCAGAATTAGAACTACAGCATGGGAGGCAGAGAACCCCAATATGCATATTTTCTCCTTACTGAGCACCCCTTGCTCTTGCAGCCACAAAGCTCTGGATTTTGCACTAGAAAAACTTCTGCTACAGGTAAGTCAGCCTCCTGCAAAGCCAGGACCCATGGCTTTCCACAGCCTGGGCGGCTGGAAAGGTGACCAAATCTAGCTAAAAATGAGACTGTACAACCTAATGTGTTCACTCTCCTATCATACAGGATGCCTCTTGCTAAGGAACAGAAAGATCTATGGAACCAAAGGTGATGATAGAAACTTCTGAATTAGAATGTTCACTTTATACAATATGTGATCCATTACTCCTAAGGTAATTCTGTGCAATATTTTAAAATTCTGCCAAAATAACATACTATTTTCAATTATTTTGGTAATTTATTTCGCAATAGCTGTCAGCGAGTATGTCTAACAATACAGACACCAAACAAGATCCGGGAAATGTTTTTTTGACAAATAGATTCCTTACTAGGCATATCTATGGCTCTACAGAGCAGATGGCATTACTAGTATTTCCATATACGTCAGACACAGAAGACTTTAAGGGCATGTCTACTCAGCAAAGAAAAACCCACAGCTGACCTGTGCCAGCTAACTGGGGGCTCAGGCTGTGGGGCTGTTTTGCTGTTGTGCAGACTTCCAGCCTCAGATTGGAGCCAATGCTCTGGGACCCTCCCACCCTGCACAATCCTAGACTCTAGCCATCACTGTAAATCAGTGTGTGGGGCTTGGTAGGGTGGGTGTCAGGATCCAGGGAGCGGGGCAGCTCCCCAGACAGTGCCCCCTCCGACCCCAGCTTTGGAGCAAGGAGCGGAGGAAGTGGTGGGTGAAAGGGGAGAACGTGCAGAGCTTCCTGAAGGCAGGGAATGAGGAAGTCCTGTCCCAATCCAAACTAGCAGCTGGAGCCACGCACAGGCTAGGAGCCACCAGCCAGGGCATCCCCCGCTCTGCCTCTCCCCAGCACCAGGACAGCGGGCAAGAGGGACAGAGTCTCGCAAGCATGCCAAGTCCTGCCCCCTGAGGCAGTGATTTACATCTCCCCTGGCAGCTCCTGACATACCCACTTAGGACCACTGCCTGAAGGACACATAAATCAATTATTCTGCAGGGAAAGAAGTCTCCAGGGGACAGTAGTCTGCACTTGCACAGTGATGCAGAATTCCCCCAGGATTAATACATATTATATACACAGGAAACTTCACATGTACAAACCATGTTAAAGACATTTTGAAAACTCACTTGAGCAACTTCATTTGTGAGTTTAATGCTTTCAGCTGCAGCAGGAACACTGATTGTAGCCCTAACGAGAATATCTAGGTAGTTCATCTTAGAATATTCCTGTTTCAAAATATAATGAGGATACATTAGAAGAGGGAAAAAAAAAAAAAAAAAAAGACAGGAGTGTGTGCAAATGCCTCAAGAATAGCAATAGAACATACCTCTAGGAAAGTACTGTTCCACAATCTTGAACGCAATACAACCATTGCCCTTCTGTCCAAGCCTTGCAAGGGACATTTTATATTCACACAGCGTGCACTCTCATTACAGTCCTGTAATTTAAATAAATAAAATAAAATATACATATAGACACACACTTCAAAAGTCACATTTTACAGAAAAATATTTGAAAAGTTACAAGACAGGTTAAAATAGTTGTAGCAAAGAAACAGGAGGATGTATGTCTTAAGTAGACTTAAAGGTGTGGTCCCTTTAGAAGGCCCAATCCTTGGCTTGCTGAAATCAATGGCAAAACTGTTATTAATTTCAACGGTAAGATTGGTTGACAGTATCCATCCTAGTATCTGTTAAAATGCAGGAATCAGTCTGTGAATGATTTCTTTACTTTTATTATTACTATTACTTTATTAGTTATCCTGCTCCCTTTTAAAGTCCATTTCTGAAAGCTAAATGCTTACTTAGATACATTGCCAATTAAATCTAGAGAGATGTAAAAGAACAATTGAGTACAGCTATCTGGAAATTATTCCAATATACATACCAGATTTAGGAGAGAATAATAATAAAAACAAGTTATAAAAGTCAGAGTATCTATACAACAAAATGCCTTCCTTCACTTGGCTAAACCTAAAAAGGTTCAATAGGAGTAAAGGGAAGATAAAGAGATGGAAGAGAAATTGTTGTTTTGCTATGGAAATGCTTACCAGGGTCTTATATTTTCTTTCTGAAAATAAAGACATTTTTTTGCCATCATTAGTCTGCTTCTCCGCAACTTCACGTTTCCTTCTTGACCTATGGGACTCCTTTAAAACAAAGAATTATATGTTGATAAACTATATGAAATTGATTATTAGGCAGAATAGATATGTGCAAAAGATTCTTTGAATATTGGGCATTTAAATATTCAGTTTCTTGGAGGTGTTAAAAAGCAATTCAAGTACTAAAGAGTAGAGATATTGGCCAAAAGTCGGGCATGTTTAGTGTCAGTTGCAGTTCCCATAGCATAATCCCGTTTTCAATTATTTATATACTGTAAACATAGCTCAAGTAAAAACAAGTTTTCCTTTTTAGACTTGAACAGAGCTTCAGTTTCAAGAAGCAGCCCTAGGAATAAATACAAACAAATCTGAAGCTGTTTCGCCCCAATGTAAAACATTCATTCCTCCATCAATTGGTTGCATCACAAACGTATTTCCTAAACCTGACCCTCCAAGTAAAAATATGGAGCTGAAAGAAGAACATGGTGACTGTAGGGCTAGTGCAGGTGTGTCACAAGGCAAATGTATGCATCTGCCGCATGACCACTAGGATTCCATATCTGAGCACTGCTGCCACAGGCATATTTCTATTGCATTCCTGCTAGCACTGAATGCTATCACAGCAATTACTAGGATTTAAGCAGTAACTTAAAAAAAAAGTGATCTAAACAAAAAGAGCAGTGAGGCAAAGTGTTTCACTTGCACTCAGCTTCAAAGCCATTTCATTTTTTAATCAACGAGTGAGTGCTATTCCTACTACACATTAGAATAGTTTTTCTTCCTTAAGTTGGTCCAATGAAAGATATTACCTCACCCACCTTGTCTCTCTAATATCCACGGTCCAACACACAAGAAAAACACTGCATATATTCCAAAGTAGGCAGATATGCTCCTGTTAAATTTGTTCACTGAGTTTGTACAATAAAAATATTGCACATTCCCAGAGTTACTAATTAGGTTTCAATGGGAAACTTACAAGTTTTTACAAAACACTTGGAGAGTTCACGTTGTTTAGTAGAAGTATATGAATTTAATATTTTTTTGGCAAGTCAGGTCATGCATTTAAAAAGGAAAGACATGCACAATCTGTCCCTTGGACAAATTCTGCTCTCAGTTATACCCATTACACATGTAATCAGTTTGAAATAAGTGGGATTGCAAGGATATCAATGAGGACAGAATTTGACGCACACACTTTAGAAGTACATTACATGTACAAAACAAAGCATGCATTATGCATCCAATTATACTCGGATGGTGAAGAGATTATTTACATACCTAGCTTTAATAGTCCTTTTAGTTGTGGTTTATATCCACTTTAAAAAAAAAAAAAAAAAAAAAAGAAGAAGGACTTAATCCTGCAATTTCCTCCACGTGGAACTCTCACAGAATTCAATGCAAGCAATGTGTGCAAAGGGCTCACAGGATTTGGACTGATGTTTATTATTGCCTACCCTTTGTTCTGGGTAAATAATGCCAAATTTCAGTAAAAATTATTTTAGCATGTTAGCATAAAAGCAGACAGACACTTAGTTTGTCCTTGTTTACCCATTCTGTTGAAAGCTCTTTTAAAGCAAACATTGGGTTAAGTGAAGTCTATTAATAAATGAGACAAAGAAAAAGCATTTTCTAGTTAAAGAAATCCCATAAACCTGTGATTTTTTTTGGTCTGAAAATTACTGTAACAGACAGAATAAAGGAGAGGGGGGAAATCTCTTTTCCATTTTGTACATTTATAAAACTAAGAATGTGAGTAGTTCCACAGATATCAAACCATCCATTCCCCACTCTTCCTTGCCTATTTTCTCCTCTGTACGCTTTGAAATTAAAAGAATCTCAGACCCTTCTCTACTTCTGCTGAACACTGCATCTGAGCTGAGAGGGTACGTGGCTGTTGCTCTTTAAAGCACTGATCCTGGCTCTCCTCACTGGCTTCTCCTACAGCCTGGCAACAATACTTGGAGTTTAAGGAGCAGTTGGGCAGTTCTTCAGTTGAAGCTTGCTATTGGAGAGGGTGAAAAGATGGTAGAGAGTAGAGAAGGGCAGGCTGAGAACAGAGTCTAGCAGTTTCAAAAACTTCCCTTCCTTCAGGATCCCAGCTCTTTCAGGCAACACTTTGTGGCCCTCTTAGAAAATCTAACTTCGGTACCAACCCTAAATCTCTGAAGGCAAGAAGAATTTTGTCAGAGGGGCTGCAGGCTTGGCACTTTAATTTTCAGCAGAAGGCGACACACATTAAACTGGCTGCTGGCAAAAGGTCAATTAAGTTCATGAGGAACAGGAAAAAGAAGAGGTTCAAGCAATCTAAGCTGGCTTTAAAGAGGTATAAATAAATAGTTGCCCTGTTTTCCTTATCTCTTCACCATGAACTGTTTTTCCCATCATGGAAGGGGTCACTGCTTTATTAAAATAAAAGTTAGGTTTTAAAATGGCTTTGCTTTTAAATGTAAAATGAAGGAGCCATAGTCTAATAGCTATGGTAGGATGTATATTAGCATAGGAGATTGATGCACTTCAAGTCATTGAAGATACAAAGCTCATTCCAAGGCAGGCACCAGTATCCTACTAACAGACACCCAGTTGTGCTTTAATGTTATGTGAACTTGCTTATAAATAGGTGAAAGTACATTAACATACCTCAAGTCCCAAAGAGTTTATTTCATTTTGAGGTTCACAGAGGATTTTCCCCAATTCTTTAGAGTCTACTTTCATCAAATAAAGTAGCCATTTGCCATTGCTGATTTCTTTTGGCCACTGGATGTCCAAGGAAGCTGTGCCAAATGTTTTAAGTGGTCTACCCAAGTTAGTTATCTGTTAGGAATACAAAATCCACAAATTCTCTTATAAACTAGAATTTACAGCTACAGATCTTCAGTAAGTGTCAGTGCAGAAGGGTTTTTCTGGTATTAAGAAAAAAAATCACAGGAAAACACAAATTCCGAAGATACCATACATTTATTTCCAATCAAAAGTTGTTTGGCAAATCCCAAAAGGTAGCAAACCTTCCTAATTATAGACATTATCACAGCATAACTTTCTGGATGATCTAGTATACAATACTGTACAACAAAAATCAGGAGAAACTAGATTTGCTAAAGTTTTATTTAAAAGTTCTATTGATAAAAATAAAACTAGAGTAGTTGCAAGACAGTCTATGAGATCTGAACAGAATACAAACGTGAAAAAGTAAGCAAAAAATATATATAAAGACTGTGGCTGGCCTGGCTGATAGCAGCCATATTTAGTGTTAAAATGTTTTCCAGTGCAGGAACAATTGGAATGTCTGCTCCCTGGGCCAGTAGTGTCTGAAAACATAAGTGGGATCTATTCTCCTGTAGGACAGCAACAGGAGCCAGAATGTTCTAGCGGTAGCAAAAATGTGCTTGGTTATAGACAAGCAGGAGGATTACAACTATAAGGGAACATCTGGTGCCACAGAATTACACTTCTGTCCGTCTTGCTCCAGCAGTATGGTAGTTGTTTTTTTGAGTCAGAGAGCAATGCTGCAATATCTAGAGCTTTGCCATCACTGAGCCACAGAAACTACAAACTACACCAAGTAGTCTAAATTATTGCATTACTGCATCAGCTATATTTAAAGAGAGCTGCAGAAGGAAGTCTTCAGGAGCCCAAGGCAGGGACACGAATGATAAAACGAATCTAGGTGCTTCTGAACTTGAGACATGCTCCTTTCCCTTCCCCCGAAGCCCCTCTCTCCAACCCTCTGACAGAGATCATGAATGCACAAATTAACAACCTTGTGTGTCCACTGGGGGCATGAGGAGAGGAGGCCAGGATTCCAGCTTCAAAACACTCCGGCCAGTCAGGATGTGTTTTGGAAGGTGGGGAACAAGGGGGTGGTTCTGGTGCAAGAGCAGCCAGTCTTGAGAAAAAGGAATGGGCTACACTGAGCAAGTATGGAGCACAAACGTGAGGATGGAGGGAAATACATGGAGCAAAAATTTACATTCCCAACACTGGAGCATTCAGGAACCTGCAGACCATTTGAGATCTGTGGATTTGAGATCCTTGTCTTAGTCATTAAAAGGCAGAAGGCCAAGAGAGTGAGTTTACAGGGCCATTATTTTCAAAAAGGGCTGCAACACAGCTTGTTTGTGGATGCTATGTTTTACATACACAAATATCTGCACACACTTTCTGAGCACTAACACTGGGCATATCATTGATGGGTTTTGTGTATGTAAGTTTTGTTACCTGTAGGCATGGATGTTTATGCTGGAAAATTGTAGGTGCAGGGGACTGCATGCAAACAAATGGAAGATGCTTTTTGGAAGTATGAACCTGAACTTTCAAGGCTGGAGGAAGCCCCAGTCTTGATGGGCCAGTCAGGTTGTGTGTTGTGGAAGTGGTGGTTAATGGTGATGATTCGGGTGTTGGGCAGCCATCTTCGAATCAGCCAGATTTTAAAATATTAACATAAGTGTCAGGAAAAAAAAATCAATCATGATTTTTTAATAATCTAGATCAACTCACTCTGAATTCATATTCTATTACGTTTCCAACATCATCTTCAGATTTCATAGCACTCTCACCAATTACGTTACCTCCAAAGTACACCTGGGAAGGCTTAGCAACTCTGTTCAATTTTTAAAAAAACAGATCATATTTTAGTACGGGTTGCAGCAAAGGGTTCATTCTCTCATTGATTTGTTATGCTAACTATAAACACTTACCCAGTGAGTGACAAAAGCAATTCAATAACCACTTTAGCAGTAGCAGTAATTGGAGCCAAATTAACTTGATTGCTTGTTCTATAATGAAAAGGAAATGGCAGTGTTTATTTTAAATTTTAAGTTTTCACATTACAATAAAATTGTCTTTACAAAACAAATTGAAGCCATTCCTTAATGTTTACGAGTATATGGGAAAACACCAAGACAAAAGGTAAAAACAAAAAACTCTTACGTTTCCAACTTCAGATTAATATCCAAATCAGTTGTGTCAACATTAACTTTAGTTGTACTTAAAATCAGATAAAAGGTAACCTAAACAAGAAAAAAATCCACACAGTATGATGTTAGGGGAATATATTTTTGTAAGCACAAACTTTGTTTTATATGAAAAAAATACATCAGAATTCTGAAATTTTGAGAACAGGGATAGGCCCCAAATCAAACCCCAAGACATAAACACCATTGAATTTAGGGAAACTTCAGGACTAGGTCCAGAATCTAACTTTATATATTAGGCCAATCTTTAATTAAAAAGAGAAAAAAACAAGCCACTCACATTGGAATTTCTCTTGAAAGGATTTCCAAGTTCACACTCTGCTTGAGAACCGTTTTGATTGGCACCACAAGTTAATTGTTTTTCCTGAATTAAAGATGTGCAGAAGTCAAAACACAGTAAGTATTTAAATATATGTAATATACCTTTGTCCTGGTTTTCTGAAATACTTACAGGATAAGCCCTCAGCTCTCTGAAAGCAGAATAGGTCAAGCTATCTGGAAAAGTTGCAACTAGTTTAGCTTCATGGGCATCTTCACCATCTTTTTGGAGATTTTTTGCATCTGATGGACTATTTGTCACAGTTATTTCTAGAGCAATATCCCTCTGATCTTTGAGGACAAGCACCGGAACATTGTTCTCACTATGGAAACAAAATATAACAAGTTTCACACATTAGAGAAAAAAAAATTCCCTTCCAAACATCCACCCAAGTGCAGTTATTTTTGCTAATGTATAAATTAAGTCTTACATTGGTAAATAAGCAAATCTGTCTTCATTTCCTTCTCTGGTACAGAATCTGTATTGAAGTTTTAGGCTGCTATTACATATGTTGTCTTCTCCACATCCTTCTTTTAAGAACTGCACCTATACAAAAGCCAAAAGTCAGTTTATTTTAGGACAAACAATACTAAAATCTATGTTCAAAAAACAAAAAATATAGTTGCTGACATATGCTACAGTTAGTTCAGATCCATAGACACTTCATATACCCTTCTTTACGCAGACAAGGCCCTAGTCTGACTTCACCTTTTCAGCTGTAAGGCGATGGGGACACTATTGCTTTGTTGGAAACGTATGTTGTTGCTGCTAAGTGAAAGCATCATGTCATGTGGAAATACAAAACCTGGCCCAGTTTGGGGCCCAATGTTTCGAAGTGATATGTGCCTCTTCTGCTCATTACTTTAATGGGAGTTGAGCAAACACAGGTATGTCTCCTCAAGCTGGGGACTACAGCCCTGGCTTGAAGTGTAGACATATCCCAAGTTCCAGAGACAATCGTTCCAGGGCACCCTAACCCTGCAAACAATTGCATAGTGCTCGTGTGATGTAGGACACACATTCACAAGGATGACAACTCAATTAATTTTCACTTGTGACCAAAGCTAAATACCAACCTGAGTCTTCTGGGGTGCAAAGTTAGTTAGCGTGTTAACCAGCTGTCCCATCTTCACTTCTGTTTTAGGAGGATGCAGGAGCACATTTTAAATTTCTGCTACCACAAGTGATGAAAGCCCATATAATACCATGGCTGAGATTATAAATTAATTGTATATTGTGTGCCTCCTCACTTGCTTCTCTTTGGTCATAGCTTAGTTCTTTACAGCCTTTAATTCAGTGACTTTTGATACAAGTGCACGTGCCATGCATGCGCGCGCGCGCACACACACACGCTCCTGAATTGGGTTGAATATTGAAGACCATACTGGAACTAATTACTTATGCAAATAACCCAACCTCCACTCTTTTGTCATACAAACTTTGTGTTTTGGTGACTTAATCCACTTTTGCATCATTTTCCAAAGATCTATTCAAGAGACTTACTTCTGAGTTCACTGTTTCTGGTTCATTTGAATTTAGAATTGGAACAAGATCTGGAAGTGATCTTCCTTGTCTCCTCTTTGATGGCGAACTAGATTCTGACCCACTGATTTTAACGCCAACCGATACAGGAATGGGACGTAGTTTATCTTTGATATTTTCCTGTTAAACATTAGAAATAGGTTTACAGTATAGTATAGTATAGTTAGTATACTTTAATAGTATAGTATAATTAGTATACAGTGTAAAAAAATCCCACTAGATTTGGTAACTAAAACAATATATATTCTATTTTGTTTAGAGTGCAAGCAAGATTCTTTCACTATGTTTCTCAAGGGAAAAAATTGAATGTATTCATTATATGCATTGACTTAAAGAACATTAACATAACAGACATGCTGGTAAGGGCCGCTGAACCCCAGGGCTCACTGTTTACTAATGATCTCTCTCACAGGTAATGATCACTAGGAATAACATCTGGGAACACAAAGTTAAGCATCATATAACCATCCACTAGAAGAGGAAACGGTGGACATTCTTCCCCCCTTCCTATAAAGCAGTGGTTTTTAACCTTTTTTCATTTGCAGACCCCTAAAATATTTCAAATGGAGGTGCAGACCCCTTTGGAAATCTTAGGCATAGTATATGGACTCCCAGGAATCCACGGACCACAGGTTGAAAACCACCGTTCTATGGTTACGGCAACCTTTCGCAGACCCCTTAGACATAGTCTACAGTTCACCAGGGGTCCACAGACCACAGGTTGAAAACCACGACTGTAAAGGATTCATTCAATTGTGGAAGGAAAAGTGAAGCAAAAATCAGCTTGCAACAGTGACATCTCCAAGGCTGTTGCTTGGTAGCAGACTAGGCATGGAGTTCAAAGATCATTTTCCTGCCCCTCCCATTCGGCCCCATGGTAGAGTCCTCCAGGAAAATAAATTTATGACTGACAAGGTCCTCCATAACAATCCTTTTTCTATGCACTAAGAACCGCATTAAATGCCCAAGGCTGTTTAGTTTTGGGGGAATTCTGTGCTACTGCATACATAAAGAATTCAGGTCTCCACAGATTTTATTTTTATTTTTTTTTCCTTCGCAGAATATAGATCAGGGGTAGGCAACCAATGGCATGCATGCCAAAGGTGGCCCATGACCTGATTTTCAGTGGCACTCACACTGCCTGGGTCCTGGCCACCGGTCCTGGGGGGCTCCGCTGCTGGCCCGGGGTACTGGCCACTGGCCCCCTGCCAGCTGGGGTTCCGTCCGCCAGTCCCTCTCAGCCTGCTGCCTCTCTCTCCCACTGGTCCTGGGGGCTCCGCTGCCGGCCTGAGGTCTCAGCCACCAGCCTGGGGCTCTGCAGCTACCCCCAGCTGTAACCCACTGGCACCAGCCTGAGGCAGTGAGGGGTGCAGACAGGGGCAAGAGGGGGTGCAGCTCAGCACCCCCACCTTAAAAATTGTTCCAGCGCCACGGTACTGGGATATTTTTAAGTCCTGATTTGCTGCTTACATCACTATCCTGCCACGTGGAATAGCGCTCTGTGTTTGACGTTGAGATTAGAATGTACGTGCAAGAACTGGAATCAAAATTTTCTGACAGCTTTCAAGATTTCCAGCAATTTGGCCCAATGCTTTCTTTTCTAATTAAACCTGAAAAGTTCAACGAAAGTGACTTGGATTTGTCTGTATTTCAGTGAATGGGTGTTGAAGATTTCAAAATGCAGCTCATTCAGTTAAAAAGCTCAGAATTGTGGGCATCAAAGTTTGGAGATCTACGGAGTGCACTTGAAGCTACCGAGAGAGATCATGGGGCCTCTATTCTGACCTGCTGGACGTCCCTGCCAGTGAAATTTAACTGTTTGAAGAAAATTGCATTTGAAATGCTTTCAGCATTTGGATCCACATACCTGTGTGAACAGGTATTTTCACACATGAAATCTGTCCTCTGTCCCTCTCAGAGCCAGTTAACAACTGATCACTCAGAAGCCTGTAAGCAGCTTATAGTATCCAAATATGTGCCAGACATTGGAAAACTCAGCAAGGAAAAGCGAGGGCAAGGATCACACTAAACTGATAAGATCTGCATTTTAATTTAATTTTAAATGAAGCTTCTTAAACATTTTAAAAACCTTATTTACTTTACATACAATAGTTTAGTTATATATTATAGACAGAAACCCTCTAAAAACGTTAAAATGTATTACTGGTATGCAAAAACTTAAATTAGAGTGAAGAAATGAAGACTCGGCACACCACTTCTGAAAGGTTGCCGACCCCTGATATAGATTCTTCTGGAGAGGTGCTGCAGTTACGCCTTTCACCCACCAGGGGTGGCTGTGGCACCAGAAGGTTGATTCCTCACAGGGGGCCAGATGAGGAGACACAGGAGGGACAGAGGGGGGCACATGGGGCTGCTGGGAGATCACAGACTGGGGTTCAGAAGGGCTAGTGGAAGGGACAGACTGGAGATCTGGCTCAGGAGCCAGTGGAATGACAGCACTGAGCCAGGGGCTGAATGGAAGGGGAGCTGCAGGGCCATATGGAGACAGGGAGAGGCGGGGCTGCAGCGGATGGGGAAAGATGGGCTTGACTGAATGGGAGACGATAGAGGTCTGCCAGGGTCTGCATGAGGGAGGCTCCCCAATTCCATTACAATCCCTTCTCCCCAAATAAACTTGTTCCATACTTCTCCCACCCACACACAACCCTCCAGGTTCACTCCTAGGTTCCTTCTCTCTCCTGCAGCTCCTCTGTTACCCCTAGCTCCCCCAAGCCTTTGCTCTGCTTCTGAGGGGTGCAGGAAATACGTTTCTGTATTGTACTTTACATGAATTATTACTCAACGTTATGTATTAACGTATTTAGTAAGGAGTCTATTTGTCAAAAAGTTTCCTGAATTTTTTTTTTTTTTTTTTTTTTTGGTCTGTATAGTTACAGACATACTTGCTGACAGGTATTTTGAAATAAATTACCAAAATAATTGAAACTGGCATGATTATATTGCATTATTTTGACAAATAAAATATGCAGAATTTTAAAATATCATGCACGGATTTTTTTTTGGTGCAGAATTCCCCTAGGAGTAGCCATTGTTCTTGCGTAGAAGTCTTCATGAGGGTCTTCAGTTTTGGAAGTTACTTCCTCTCCTTTGTTCTGAAAGCCTCAGTCTGTTGATCTTCAGGGCACACCACAAGGCTCATACGTTTTAATTCAGGCTTTTGGGGAGGTAGGAGATGGCATTTGTGAGAGAGTCAGGGTCAGTTTGAGTTTGATTTTGTTTCTTCTGATGGGGGAGGGGGAGGAATGAAGAAAGGTGGTGGTGCTGGCGGCTTTATCTTATATGTCATACTTTAAGTTATGTCAAAAAGGTACCTGGTGCCCAGGATAGAAGTTTTTCTATTGGGTATAAATCAAAAATAAAATAAAATACTCTACCATCACTTTACCTGCATCACAAGAGAGGTTTTCACACATTCTTTTCTATTCTGTCCTCCTAGAGTTATACTTCCAATCAGCTGATCAGACGGATGCTTAGAAAACTGAACTCGAGACGGCAGGCCTAACCGCCTCCTGTCATTTTCTGCTTCAAACGTATAGTTAAGTTCTAGATCAAAAATAAAAGGAAAATACAGAACTACAATTAGGAAAAATATTATAGCACTAAGAATGCTAATTTATGAGTTGTGGACTTGTCATATTAGCCAGGAGAACTACGCACTGTCCAGTACTGGGCTTATTAACAACTCTCCTTTGTTTGCAAAGCCATCTTTGAAGTATAACCTTAATTATCTGCCTGCTTTGTCCTTTTCCCATTTGACAGCCAATTTCTCTTTCCCTGCACATGTCCAAAAGGAGCTTTCACAATTAAGAGGCTTCCCCCCCCCCCCCCCCGAAAAGTTTCCTGTTCAGTGTACCAACATCCCTCACATGCACACTGCTGTGAATACAACAATTACACTGCACAGCCAGCAGAGGCAAGGCTGGAACACAAAACATTGTGAAGGCCCCACAAACTCTCTTTTTCCCTGATGTGTCCCACAAGCACCTGACTGGATGAGAGAACAGCATCCACTGTTAGGTATTTATAGAGAGACTGTAGTATCTAAGCCAACCATGCAGGTCAGTGCCTTTCTAGCCACGTCTGGTTTTGGTAGGTATAGACCCTGCTCAGCTTTAATCCACCCTGTACCCACAGAGCTGAATTAATATTACAGGGCCTGGCCAAGCAGCAGATATGATAGTCTCTAATCTTGTAAACACTTATACTTAGATATGTATAGTCACTGAAGTCAACAGGGCTTCTAATGAGCATAAAGTTACTCATGTGTTTTCTAGATCTGTGCCGTAGTCAGCATTAGAGTGCTGTACTCAAGCAGTTCCTTGGGAATTTGGCTGCTTGTCTCCAACACACAGAGACTGGAGATGAGGAGTCAGGAGAAAAAATTTTTAAAGATTTTCCTCCAAACAAACACACACAAGCCCCACACCTTCCCCTGGTACAAAAGCAGTATCTTGGTCACTTAAAAAACAGAAAACATCTGAAATTGGTCTTTTAAACTTTTATAAGTTTATGGCACAGGCCTCCAAATCCTTACACATGCAAGTAATCCTTACTCCAATTGCTGCTTCCAAGGAACCATTCATGTGTGGAACACCCTAAGTAGCAAGTCTGTAGAAAAAGTTCCTGGACAAAAGGCAAACACTACTTATCGAACAGGATTTTAAAACTTTATATTTTATGGAGTGACACTGGTGTGTGAATAGGCTTTACAGTTCCTCTGGGCGTGTCTGTTGGCATACACTACATGACTTTGAACCAGTCAAAAAATATAGCTTTCACCCAAGCTATTTAGTAATGACTTAATTACATTTCTACAGATTGCTACACTTCTGTTAGCTCAGGTACAGCTCTCAAGTAACATCTAATACTGTCAGCATGTACTGAATTACATTTTAGATCTGGCAGACACGGCGTCAGCACGTTACAGCATTTACATACCTGCCTCTGCAGTTAACTTTCATTGACCACAGTTTTGTTCTTCCAGAACAGTAAATAGCCTTAAAAACAAGCAAACAAACAAACACACACCTCGAACAAGCAGATAAACATTCGTAACTACTTACTTATTTTTTGATTGAAGTCCATGGGGTTAGCAATGTATTCAAAACATGCTTCAACATCCATGCTGTAAAGAGTCGATTTAAAATTAATGTTAAGAAGCCATGATCCAATAGATTGAAAGTTTGAATATTTCATTAAACAATACAGTCACCTGTCCATTATCCTTGCTTATATAATAGGATTCATATTATATGAATTAACAGAACTGGTATTTTGCTTCTCAGTGAATCGTAAATTACAAAGCCAGAAGAAAAAGTTTTCAGAGTAGCAACCGGGTTAGTCTGTATTCGCAAAAAAGAAAAGGAGTACGTGTGGCACCTTAGAGACTAACAAATTTATTTGAGCATAAGCTTTTGTGAGCTACAGCTCACTTCATCGGAGGCATTCCGATGATGAAGTGAGCTGTAGCTCACGAAAGTTTATGCTCAGATAAATTTGTTAGTCTCTAAGGTGCCACATGTACTCCTTTTCTCTTTTTTTTTTTTTTTAGAAGAAAAAGTGCTTCTCTCTTTTACTCTTTCAGATACTTTAAAGAAAAAAAATGGCTTCAAGAAGATTTTACAAAAGCAAATTGTTTTTCCCATTTAAATAAATAAAAATCTTGTCTTTCCTGTATTTGCTGGAGAATCTCTTGAAGAACTAATTGGATTATGATACTACAGGAGACTGAAACCCGAGCCAGAGAGTGGGTAGGAAATACTTAATCTGACTGTTTAACATTAATGGGCTTGATTCTTTATTGGCTGCATCCAGTGTAGTCGTTTACACCGGTGCCACAGCAGAATGTAAAATATTTTATTTTTTATTTATTTATTTAAATGTCTGCTAATGGGTCTTTACTATGGAAGTCTCCTTCCACTTGGCTAGTTCTAGCTATTAAATATCTAAAGTAGATAATTGGTTCTTGTGACTGTCACTATTTGTAGAGCACCTTATAAAAAGCCAGTGCATGAGGAGATAATAGCACCAAACTATGTTTATCAAGATCTGTTATTCTATAAAACTAGATTGGTTTCTCATTTACTTTCTATACATGGGAAGGTATTTCCAGTTTCAGCTTTTCTAATATAAAACACCCGTGTGATACTTCACTGTGGATGTAACTCATAAGTTACCACCAGTGCACCCCATGCCTTCTACCCCCTTAAAGTGGTCCTGCAGCTTCAATATTTCATTAAGTATAGAAGAATCAAGCCCTTCTTTGTATTACTCAGATTGAAAGGGTCTGTTCCTTCTCTTCTTGTAGTTTGCACTTTTAGTTTGTTACAAAATGTCAATGTTCATTGAAAACTTATTTATTTTTGGTCTTTAAACTTTCATTTAGTGCCAGTGATTAAAAGCCATCCCAGGCTCTCTAAATTGTGCATGTATGTTTTGAATTAAACAGATAGTGACATATCACATGGGACCAATACACATATACGTGACCCACCAACCACTTCGTTCTTGCACTGAAGTTGTATTAAAAACGTTTTAAAATGTAAATTTCTAAGGAAGAGTATCATCAAATTTTATTATTGCCCAACATGATGTCATCTTGAAGAAGTCTACTATTCCTATCCCCTATTTACCTAACCTTTGCCTTTTGGGATCTTGGTTAAGATATCTGCCATACAACTAATAGCTTTTCCAGTCTGGATAAAGCTTTAAGAGTTACAGGCTCTAAATTATAAAAGTTACAGGACAGGGAATAAATGCACATAGATGGCAACCAATGAAACCCGTTCTCCTGTTCTTACTTTTCAGAAGCAAAAAGCCAGTTATTGGACAAGAAGATCAGAATATGTTTCACATCTATCAATCACACTGCATATGCCTCCCTTCAGCTCAGTGGGTCCGCATGCCCAACCCCATCACACTGAAAACATGAAGCACTCAATATGCCAAATCTTACAACAAAATAAATATCCTACCAGATTCCACTGGGTTCAAAACAGGTCTTTCTGTTCAGGTCAATTTTGTCAGGAGATATCGTGATCATTTTCTTAATGCTTATAACAGGCCGAGATCTTTTTTTTTTTTTTGGTGGGGGAGGGAGGGGACAGGGATGGACAGGTGTGAGGAGAGGGGAAAAAAAAGGGGAGAAAGTTACAATTAGTAAAATCAATTATATGTTATTCTGAGTTTAACAGAAGCAGCAGACTCCTATACTTGCATTGATTTGCTGTAAAGATTCCCTACATCACAATACTATTCAAAGAAATGTTTTGAGTTTCAGAAAGGTTAGAAATAAAACTTGCAGCATTTTGAAGAGAGACAAGGTGGGTGAAGTAATATCTTTTATTGGACCAACTTTTGTTGGAGAGAGAGAGAGAAAGAAGCTCTGGAGCTTAAAACAGAGCTCTTCTTCAGCATTTTGTAGAGAAACTGAACAACCCTGAAAACCCACGAAGGTCAAGTGACTTGTATTAATGTTTTTTAAACCACTATGTTAATGCAATGTTATGGTTGTCATTTTACATGCACAAAAAGTCAGGAAATTCAACGTGATGGTTCCCACAGCAATTGTAATTCAGCCCATTTGCGTATACAGTGAGTAGCAGAAGTAATTTAGATTAACATATATGTCAACTTTAATGTGCAGTGTGGATGGCTGAATTATGGCTGCTGAAACGAACATAATTTTTCACTTCCTGACTTTCATGAATGTAGGATTGCTGGCATAATGCTGCATTAGCAGCTTTATTTTATTTAATGTTTTAAACATGAGAGGAGTGCATTTCTTTTCTTTTTAAAAATAGGCTTGTTCACACAGATGGAGAATGGCTAACCCTGCCCCCACTGAAGTGACTCCGTTTTGCCATTCACTGTAGCAGAACAGAGCCAGTAGGTACATTTTTGAATATTTACAAGCTGAATGCAGCTGTGCTTATTTCAGTGGAATTCTTTCACTGACTCACCCCTTTTACACCACACCAGCTTCGTGTCCTCATCTCCTGTTTATATAAGTATTTAGATTGCCCTCATCAGCATAGTATTGAGAGACACCAAGTATTCTGTGACATGACTAATGTCCATCACACATGGGTTTTGCTCTCATCCTCTGCCAAGAGGGAGAATTGTGGGTGCAGACAAGTGTGTTTTGTTTTTGTACTTTCCTTGGTATTTTTAAGGACTTAATTATGTGCACACTGCTATGCTTATATTAGAGAATGCATAGTCAATGATGGGATGGTCCTTAGGTCCTGTGGGAGTTTGTTCCTGTCTCAGATCGACCCCAAGAAAGCTTTGTCCCCTGAACAGACAAGCTTTACCCTTGTGGTAGAAAGCTCCATTGTGCCCGAGGAGCAGAGTTGTCAAACACGATCTTCAACCCAGGGCAATCTTTTAGATATCCTGAGCCTTGGCCATGAGTGTCTTGAAGATAAGGACTGAGACCTCAAACTTGACTCAGACCTCAAAGCCTTGCCTGTGTTTCCCCTTCCTACTTATGTTAGTTGTTCCGTATGACGACAGGAATTACGTTAAATGGCAAAATTAGATCTTTCTGCAGCCAAATTGTATCCCCAGTGCAAAGCCTGAGTAACCAGACTATAGGCTTAGGTGGTCAGCAAGGGGTCAGATTCCTCATCCCCAAACTGTTCTGTGGCCACTAATGTAACTGGAGGGCTTCAGTACACCCTACATCTACTGCACCCACATCTGCAAGACAGCATGGAGGAAGATTATTTGTATTATGGTAGCACCTAGAGGCCCCAGTCAGCATGGGGGTCCCACATTATGCTCAGCATGGTACAGAGTAAAAAGGTGGTCCCTGCACCAATCAAGGGATGACAGATAGGTCTGCAATAGCAGATCCACTGACCCTGTCGCTCACACAATATCTCCTTGCACACTGGTGTGAAGGGAGCCCCATGGAACAGAGCTCTACATGTCACAGGTTTAAAAGCTGCCAACGTGGGCTTTCTGAATTCAGCCCCTCCTTTCCACCCCTCACAGAGCAGAAATGCACAGATTCCTCAGTGTTAAGGCCTTACTTGGTCACGGTGGGCATGCATGCACATAGGATTTGCCCAATATCCACTATAATTATCTTACCTTGTATGCATCATTCCAAGAGTTCATAATCTACAGTTCTCTTAAACATTGCTAAGTTTTCTTGAGAAACGCATAACCTAAACATCCCTGATGTTTAGCTTGTGCTATCTTTCAGCCAGTTTTGTAGAAGGGTATGTCTACACTGAACACTAAGCCCAGGTCTGTGGGACTCAGGTTTGTGGACTCAGTGTTTCCAAGTCCGTGCTTGAGCATTCACACTACATTGTAAACCTCTGTTTACAGTTGCTGGACCTGGCTCTACAGTTGCTGGACCTAATAAGCTATAATATGCTAATGTGTCTATACGGCTCTACACCAACCTCTCACCCAGATGTGTGGCTTGAGCAGCATCCACACTGTAAAATGACAGAGCTTAGACCTCAGTCCCAGCAGGACTTGGGCTCTGACCCACCCCCCTACCAGGATCTTAGGAACCAGGCCTTGAGTGCTTGCTGATCCAAGTCAAACTAATTTGTGTGTGGGTGGAAGAGTGGTTTGGACTCAAATCTGAGTCAGAGCCTGGGCTTAGTGTACAGCGTAGACATACTCAAAAGAGACCAGATTGATATGTCTGCATTCTTCCCCAGCACAGTTTTCAACCTCTGGAGGAAAAAAAATGCATTACAATCCTGAAACAGATCATTCATCTCTTCAAAGCAGTTTGTTAGAAAACCAAACTAGATTTAGTAAAATACTATATACAGTACACACCTGTAAACAGAGACAGAATCTGAAAGTGACCCAACAGCAATATCAGGGTAGGAGTTTCTATCAAGATCCATATTTCCAGTAATAGAATAACCAAAATATAGAACACTGGATTTTTTGCCATCAAGAATCTAAAAACAAAACAGATTGTTGGGAATAAGACATTTAAGTAATTATCATTGCTTTATACTCCAAAAATCTAGGAAATCTGAAGAAGTGGGGCATACAAATCCACACGTTCCTTTGCTCTGTTCTTTTGTGCATAGAGTTTCCACCATTTGGGGAATCCAACATGAGAAAAATGTAACTTGGCTGGTGAATATAACATGCTCACTTGCACTCTTCCTTTTTGAACTTGTGTTCTCAGTCATGGAAAAGCAGCAGATGACTTGCACTTTTCCGAAGTGCCATGCCTCTGAAGAAGTGCTTCTTTCAGGTGGCACTTGCTCCTTTCCAGACCTTAGGTCTAGCAGATGCAAGGAAATCTGAATTTGTCCCTTAAATATTATAGGTCAGATAGACACAAAGCGTGCACTGCAATATGGCCACTCTGTGGAATGCAAATTAACCCTAAAGCCATTGTAGCCAGCCAGGAAGATCGTACCAGTGTAGTGGGATCATTGGGTAGCTTATATGTCCATCTTAGGGTTTTATGCTGCTTCCCATCACTGTAGTATCCAAGCACCATGATATATCCTCTACCATCACCCCTCCCTGCTGCCAGCATACAGGATATGGCTGGGCTTCCCTGTGCCCTGGGTGACTGGTGTGTGCCACAATGGCCTCCTGAGAATCCTCAGGCTCCTTTAACACACAGCCACTCCAGGACTGGGGGAAGCATAAAGGAGCTAAAAGCCACTTTTGCACAGACACCTTTTTGAGCTTTCCTGTAGCCGAGGATCTGGGCCCGCAGAAGGTGCACAGAGCAATGCCTATTGTGGAGGTTGCCCAGTATAATATATTTTTGTGGAACAAAACTTCTTATGCTTATAATGCTCTGCAAGGCTGAGCACAGGTGGGAACGGGTGTTTAATTACCTGTGCTGGCTTTGTATTTATTCCATTCTTGGATCCGTGATATATGAACACCTTGCCAAAATCATCATATGGTGCCCCCACTGCAATATCTGTTGAAAAGAAATTAGGAGATATAGATAAATGTTATCCTGATGAACAGTTACATTCATGATAAAGCAAGATGCTCTGAATCTAGTTTTAGAAAGGAAAAAAGAAGGACATTCATCTTCAAAGATCAATTTTCTCACCTGGGAATCCATCCTGATTAATATCACCAATATTTTCAACTGCAATACCAAACATAGAATCAGTGGTTCCATTGAGGCGAATTGGCTTTACCCCTTCCCATTTGCCTTGTTGGTTAATGTAGATGTACACAGCACCCCCAATTTCTCCACATCGGTCAAAATACTGTGGGGCTCCAACAACAATATCTTGCCAACTTTAAATGAAACAAAGTACAGACATTTTAAAAGAATTCTGAGAAATAAGTGAAAATTCCTGGCAAGTTAAAGACTACAGGCTGAATATAACATAAATAAATTGGTCAGACAGAGGCTAGGCAAAGGTCACTAGGAAGCACATTAAATTGGGTCAATAGTGAAAAATTAACCTGGCAATTTTTATTAAAGAAACAAACTGTGTTTGTGGCTTTTCCGTGCTGTATAAAGAATACCTACGAGGATTCCTATGAGGAGAGGCTGAGGGAGCTGGGATTGTTTAGTCTGCAGAAGAGAAGAATGAGGGGGGATTTGATAGCTGCTTTCAACTACCTCAAAGGGGGTTTCAAAGAGGATGGCTCTAGACTGTTCTCAATGGTAGCAGATGACAGAACGAGGAGTAATGGTCTCAAGTTGCAATGGGGGAGGTTTAGATTGGATATTAGGAAAAACTTTTTCACTAAGAGGGTGGTGAAACACTGGAATGCGTTACCTAGGGAGGTGGTAGAATCTCCTTCCTTAGAGGTTTTTAAGGTCAGGCTTGACAAAGCCCTGGCTAGGATGATTTAACTGGGACTTGGTCCTGCTTTGAGCAGGGGGTTGGACTAGATGACCTTCTGGGGTCCCTTCCAACCCTGATATTCTATGATTCTATGATTTTTGCTTGAATCATTTTTTTTCTGCCCTTTTTTTTTTTTTAAACGTATTACCCATTGAAGTTTCAGTCAACTTTTCATCTAGCTGGATTGCTCTAACAATGAGTAGAAAAGTAGTCGTCCAAGTTTATTTGAAGGGATGTGACTGTTGAATAGTTTTAGAGACAGCACCTAGTGTATTTCTCTGAAAAGGAAGCCCATAGGGCATAGTTAGTATGCCCTATATTGCTTATGTGAAAATCAAGCAAACTGGAAAACCTTCCCTATACATCCTAAAGTTAGGGAGGGGAAGGGACACAACTCCATTCCTCCACATTTTCCTCCATTTGCAAATCATCTTTAGGTACACTACACATACAATGCACTGCAGCAATACAAAACTAGAATTTAACAACATGAGCTTAACAAGAACCTTACCCATCATTGTTGAGGTCCACTACTGCAACATCATAGCCAAAAGAAGAGGCCAGCCCTTCTCCTTCAAATATATGCACAAGCGAGAGTGTTCTTGGAATTTGGAGATCTTTTTTCAGCAGAACTACAGCTCCACTGTGATTGGCTCTTGGTGCACCTGATACAAAAGTTGTCTCTTCTTGGGAAACGATACCTTTACCAGTGTCCAAAGAGAAACCTAGAACAAAAGAACACAAAAACCAATAGCTAGAGTTTTTTGTTAGATCTGAAAATAATATATATGCACTATATTAAAGTGGTGCCTGGTAGCACTACTGCAACCAAAGTTTAGCAAATATATCCACTACATGCTACCAATTTCATTTATTTTTAAATCTGCTACAACAATAAACACCTTATAAATGAAACAGTACACAGTGTGACTATAGAATGATATGAAGCATATATCCATATAATGTCTGCAGAAAGAAGAGACCCTAAGTGAAAGTTTTTAATATTACAGACATCTCTATCTCCACCACACCCATGTGTAGCATCTGTAAAATGTACAATTGGTCGAACAAATCTGATACTCTAGGGATGTGGGTTTTTGTGTGTCTATAATGTGTGTGTAAATGTACAGATGGTTGGTGTGTTTGTGTGCATTTTACAGATGCTACACATGGTTATGGTGGATTTTTTTTTTAAAATGTATTAACTTAAAACCAATTTAATAAATCTAACCACTTTAATACAGTTTAAGTACTTGGTCTCTAACAGAATGGACACTTATGAATTTCATACAAATGTTATTTTCTGTTATAAAAACATGCAAAGCATTGTACAAGCACAATATTTTATGTTAATATTAGACAGTATTTGAGAATCTGCGGTATACAGTAGTGGTGAAATCAGCAGCAATATGCTAATTATGTCTATAAAGGACATTTTAAAAAGCATGCAATCCTAAATATTCAGTTTAAATTCTAAAGTTAATACATTGAATTAATTATTTTACATATTTTGAACAGGATTTCTGCATACATATATTGGGATAATGCATGAATTTGTGGTATAAATCCAAGTATCAAAAAAGTCAGACAAATTGTGAGGAAAAATCTAGATTAGAAGAGAAGTAAATATCAAGCCCCACTAATCTCCTTTTCTTGGAATCCTTCACCACTGCTGTTCCGATTCTCAATTACAAAAATAAGACAGAGTTTCAGATAAGCTTGGTAAGAAGGCTAGAGTATATTTTGAGTGTTACATTACAGATCAAGTCCTCTCCAAAGCCCCTTACTTTATAAGCTATCCATCATCTGAATCCCTGATGTTACATGCTTTTACTTGAATGCATTTGAAATTGGGGGGGGGGGGGGGGAGAGGAGAGAATAAAATAAATGATTATGTCAGAGTCTGGATACACACACACACACACACACACACACACACACACACACACACACACACACAGGTATGACCAAGACCATATATATTGTCACCTCAGGTAACAAACCTAGGTAGCTATTCATCATCACACCAGTGGATTTGTCCACCCTTACATTGGGAGGCAATGTTTTGTATACAAACTGATCAGGATCAGTATCAGACACACTTGTCAAAAACAGAAGACCTGTAAATATATATATGGGAGGAAGAGATCAAAGAAGAAAATTATGGTAGTTAAGCAGTAAAAATAACTGCACATCATGTATAACCTAGGGCATAGCAACTGCCAATTAATGCCAGGCTGGCACTGCAGTACTTACCAATGAAAGAGGAAGTTAATTTGATTCCAAAGACATGTCAAATCAAGCAAAGGAGCTTTTTAGAGTGACAAAGCCTCTGGGATATAAATGCAACATTAGACTTGTTTTGAAAATTTAATGCTGATGAACAGGAAGACAAAATACTATTGTCCTGCTTATTACAATCTTATTCTGTTCAGCATGAAAGCTCCTCCATAATATCTCTAGCCCTGGCATTCCTGCTTCAACCCAAATGAACCATTCAGATCTTTAGAAATGCTATGAATTCATCTCTCTACCATCACTATTTATGGTCCCCAGCACCTACAAATTCTTGATCTGATTCCTGTTTAATGGCAACGGATGTTCTATTTCTTCTTCTAACAAGTCTCATTGTCACTTTCATTTTTTCACTCTAAGATGGCTCTCTCCTTGGCAATGCTCTCTCCCAGACATGATGCTAAGAATTAATCCCTCTCTTTCCATCACCAGCTCTTCTGGCTCCATTTTACTAGCATGTGCTTAAACCCATTGCAAACGTAAAGAGTACTGATGTAGAAGTGTCACACAAATCAACATTTGGAGCAGAAAGATGCTTCTTTCTCTTGACACTATTCAGTTTTTCAAAGATCCCATTCGGCCTTTATTCTTTCTGGTTTGTAATGGCACCTCTCATTTGGCCTTTCTTCTTAATTGTTTGCATTAAGCAGGACAGTTTTCTTTTGCTTTTCATCATGAAAAATCACACTACATTTTTATTAGTGTCGATCCATGCTAATGATTAAAAGCTTTTAAAAACGTATCTGTAATTACCATGTTGTATTTGAGTTATTTAGGACAGCCATTAGCTGTGCAAAGAAGCCTTAGGAGTTAAGGGACTGGTAGTTGGGTGCAATGTTTATGCTCTCAGCACACACACTATGCCGACTTTACAGTTATTCTCAGAACCTCAGGCTTTACTATAGCTCCCAATTCTACATGCTGGTGGCCACATGATCTAGGAGTATGAATCCACAGACAGTACTTACTGTTAGAGAGTGACTATAAGGACATAATGAGAATTTGCAGGTCCTCATCACAGCTCTTAAATGTCTCATTACATTTGTAGCTCTTATAGGTACCTCAACGGAGTATCATTTTATACTTACCCCGTAAATGTAGAGGAGGATGTGAATGACCAAATATGGTTACATTTTACAGGGGCATAAAATAATTGATTTCTGCTTGTATTTTATGGTATTGCACACCATTTCAATATCAAGTGTTCAAGAAGACTGAAGAGTTTTACCATCTGTGCTTAATCCTACCTAAATAACTGTTAGCTGGCACAGGAACTAGATTCTCAGCTCGGCGACTCTCACTACCAACTTCATAAGGACCATCATCAAAAATATCCACAGCATAAAATGTTTGATTCTTTTGCTCTGCACGAACCACCCCTGAAGGAATGAAATGGTAAAATAAAAATGGATGAATGACAAGAGAGAAAAATAATAGATATATGGTTCCTAATTGACATTAGCAATATTGTCCTTGTGATCATTATTTGAATTGGGAGGAAGAATAGCACATAGCCTGAAGTTATGTTTTAAAATCTCATGGTATTGTATGCATATGGGTGTCATGATGCAGCAACTTTATGATGCCAGGCAATGATCTGGAAAATATGGTATACATTATTAAAATAGTCAACAAAACATTGAATACACTGATCATCAGTCCTCTTCACTCAGTATATCATTTCACCCTTTCAACAAAGGCATTATAGATAAAGCTTCTAGATCCATAAGATTTCAAAATACTGACAGTAATTTTACTATCACTAAATGCAGCCAATAATATAGTTAGGCAACATCCTTTTTTTAAGGGAAAAAGAGCTAGATCTCACACCTCTACCTAATCAAAATGGGTGCTTCTCTTTAGTCAGGCATATTTAACAGTTTGTCAAGTACAGACATGTTTTTCCAGGAAAGCATATTCATAAAACTGATGTACTGCCATAGCAGTTCTCTGCAATTAACATAAAGCAATCTCTGAACTCAATATGGTCTTTCAGCTTGTTCATATTTTCTTGACAGAAACAGATATTTGGAAGATTAAGTCTTCACAAAAAGTATACCTTGTGCCAGAGCGTAACTCAAATATTTTGCATGGTACGTGTGCCAGACACAGGTGTATGAAAGAACACTGTATAACAGGAGTCAAAGATCAAACAAGCATTCTAAAGGAAGGGGAAGGAAGTATTTTGCAGCTATTGGTGTAATGATGTGCAAAAAGAAATCTTTTTAAAAAAACAAACAGGCCAGGCATTTGAAAATTTCTCAACATAAACCAAAGGATACAAATCTATCCATTGTTTTTCTGAGTTTTGCAACATTTGCTAGGTGATATGTGCCAGTTGCCACAGTCTTTAGTTTTTACTCAGGCAGAACACCCATTAAAGTCAATGGAGTTTTAGTGGAGTAAAAACATAAGGATTTGCCCTTGAATGTTTAAATATTTGCTGTGTGTGCAATCCATCTTCCCATGATCCTGCCATACTGAACATGTGATATATTAGGGTATGTCTACACTGAGTTTTAAAAACCTGCAGCAGTGAGTCTCAGAGACTGACTACAGACACAGGCTTACAGGCCAGGCCAGACGTTGTGGGTGAGCTTCAGAGTCCAAGCTCCAGCTCGTGCCACCTCCCTAGGCTTTGGAGCCCAAACTCCAGGCTGTGCCTACACTTCTGCACTGCTGTTTTTAGCATGACAGCACGAGCCCCACCACCCTGAGTCTGAAGACCCAGGCTCTGAGACGCATGGCTGCAAGTTTTAAACATGCTGAAAAGGTACCCACAGTCTCCACAGAAGATGACTGATGTCACAAACACAAAAGAATGAGCACATTGCAGGATCAATTAGAATAAAAAGTTTTAGTGCAGACATTTGTCTGAATGATTGCTCAAATGCAGAAAAATGTTTGCCAAATAATACTAAAAATATGTTATAAACACTCAGTGTGACAGTTCCACCCTTTGACACAAGCACTGAATCCTGCAAGAAAATTAAGACCAGTGAAATAGGAGTTTCCTACAACAGCGTATTAACTTATGTAATCCACCCATTAGCTATTCCAATTTTTTAAAAAGTCTTCCCCTTACAACAGTGATCTCCAAATTTTTTTTACCTCACAGGGTTCCCCTCCCTCCCAAGCTGGGGCCCAGAGCGGGGCCACAACTCCAGGAGCGGAGGATCACAGGCAGGATAAGGGGGCTAAAGCTGGAGCCATAGCTGGAGGCAGGGGACGGGAGCAGAGCCTTGGCCAGGGGTCAAAGCCAGCAGCTGGGACCGTGGGCGCAGGGCCAGCAGCCGCAGCCAGAAGTGGATCCCCAAGCAGGCAGCCGGGGCCAGGAGCAGGGCTGGGTGGCTCTTCCTCCCCACCCCTCATGGAGGCTGGACCGGGCCCCTGCCGCACCCTCCCAAACGTTTCTCTGTGCCCCCGTAAGGAGGGCGCACCCATAGATTGGGGACCTCTGCCTTACAAGTTTTTAATCTGACATTTTTGACAGTAGACATGGAGCTAATAATTTAGCATTTACAAAACCGGGGTAAATCCTGAAAAATCTAGGAGCGGGGAAAAGAGAGGGTCATACCTTTCCAGTTATAAGTTCCTGGTGCACCAAATACAACATAATGATAGTCTCTAGTAAAAGTAGCAGCTACACCTTGCTGACATGAACCAAATTTCTCATGGCCCCTCAGTCGGCCATCACAAAAACTCCATTCTCCACCATCCATAGCAGACTCATCATCCTTAGGATCCTTAATAGTGAGATCCTGACTCAGCAGGTAGCATCTTCCAATGATATCACGAGTTTCCTGAACTGTGTTTACATATTGCCTTTTCTCATAGCGATGTGCACATGTCTGCAAGAAAAACAAAGATACAGTAGATAAGCAAAATGTTTTATGCCTTCTGTATTTTTTTCCTGCAAATGATCATTAAAGCCAAAAAATGAGAAGGCCATTCTCTATAAGCTACATGCTCCCCTAGCAGCAATAGCATACAAGCCAGGTACTTATGTCTGGAAGAACGGTGACAACAGAGACTCAGAAGTTGATTCACATCATCTTGTAACGTCTGCATGCTGGCAGGAAGAAAAACCACCACCGCTGCACTAACCCATGTAAAGTTATTGGAAATCTTGCAGATCACAGCACTACTATGCACATACTCAATATTTCACATAGACTGGAGGGCAGGGGGCATGCTTGCTTCTGCACAAACCATGCTGCCATTTCTGGGAGATGCCAGGCTGTCACTGGTTTCCTGCTGATGACACAGTGAGTTTGCCCCTCCCTCCATGCAAGTTAATACTGCATCCAACAGCATTACTAACTAACAGTTTTGAAGGCAAGGGAGAGCCGAGATAGGTGAGGTAATGTATTTTATTGGAACAAATTCTGTTGATGAGAGGACAAGCTTTTGAGCTCCACAGAAGAAGAGCTCTGTGGAGCTCAAAAGCTTGTCCTTTTCACCAACAGAAGTTTCAGATTATCTGCAGTGCCTCATTCCTCTAGGGAAAATTTTAATTCTTTAGGAATCTGTTTAGGAATCTAATAGCAACAAAACCTAGAAAGAGTTCTGTAAAGGTATAGAAATGCAGACAACTTTAAAACATGCAACCTAAACAAATACTAACAAATATTCTAGTCCAATAGACTTACCACCACTTTTCCTCCTGGCCCCTGACTTTGGACAGTTACACCCATCCACTGGTCTTCTTTACTCTCAGTTGCTGGATCAGCTGCATCACCACAACACAATTTTACACACTATGGTTAACTCTTGTTAGAACATTTTGTGCTTTGATTATAAACATACAATTTTAATTCAGGTTTCAGAGGGGTAGCTGTATTAATCTGTATCACCAAAAACAACGAGGAGTCCTTGTGGCACCTTAGAGACTAACATATTTATTTGAGCACAAGCTTTAGTGGACTATGACCCACTTCATCAGATGCATGGAGTGGAAAATACAGAAGGTAGGTATAAATATACAGCACCTGAAAAGATGGGAGTTGCAACTTCTTTTCATGTGCTGTATATTATACCTACCTGTAACTTCTTTTAATTCAATATTTGTTAACTTCATACAGTACCTGAAACTGTCTGTAGGTGGCACTGTCTATACACTTTACCCATACAACAAAACCTTAATTGATGAGGAGGATTAGTTATATCAATGAAAAAGGATTTTGTTTTTTTTTAAATGAAAATATAACTTACATTTACTGAAAAACATGATCATAAGCAAAACATCTGGATTCAAAGTCATCAACACTGTTTTAGCAATTAAGTTAAGACTTGTTTTCACTCAAAAACTAAATAAGAAAAGCTGTAAAAACATTTAAAGAGGATAAGAATAAGTGTTCCTTGTGATCACTGATTTTAAGAAAAAGATGCTATATTCAGTGGGAAAGACCATTGAGGCCTACATCTGATAAGCAAAAACAGGCAATTGCTTCACTCCAAAGAAAAATATGGAAGATTCTACCGTTCTCATCAAAGAGGACACGAGTGCAAAGCGTCTCTGGGGATGTAATGTCACAGCTATACAACCCTCCAGTTCTGTTGGCTTGCTGGGATGGAAAGGCTTTCTCCCGAGGTGCTCCAACCAGCAATCTGTTGAGAGAAAAATAGAGAACCATATATTTTGAGGGACTTGAGTAACTTGAGAGAAGTAACAAGGGTAGAATCAGGGGTTGCTATTTTGATATGTCAGTAGAGATTGGATTTGTAAACTACTGAAGGAGGAGGGCATAGTTACACCATGACAATTTTTCTAATTGTTTTTTTAAGTAGATCATCAAAAAAGTCTCTCTCTCAAAGCCTGGTGGTTCTATGAAAACTGACTGTGTAACAATGGCATTGTGGAAAAAAAAAATGGAGTACTTGTGGCACCTTAGAGACTAAGGAATTTATTTGAATATAAGCTTTCCAATGAAGTGAGCTGTAGCTCATGAAAGCTTATGCTCAAATAAATTTGTTAGTCTCTAAGGTGTCACAAGTACTCCTTTTCTTTTTGCGAATATAGACTAACACGGCTGCTACTCTGAAAAATGGCATTGTGAGGTTCTCCAATCATCATCTAATGATTTCATACCAAATATGCTCAGTTTACAAAATATTTTTCACTAATTGCCATCCAAGCAAATTCAGCCTGTGATCTGAGAATCAAGTTGGATTCTTTATGGCTAGTTAACCTTCAACAGTAGTACAGAAGGTGACCCTGAAAAACCCTGAAAATTTAAAAACCTAGAGCTGATAGAAAATCAGAATTTACATCCAATGGAAAATTCGGTTACAGTATTTAGAAAAAAATTTTCATCCCAAATCAGGATGAAAAATTGAAATGAAATGTTTCACAGAATTAAGTTCCAAAAATTTGTTTCTAAATGTTTCATTTTGACATTTCTGATCAAAACTAAACATTTTGACATTCTGGAATTGAAATGCTTAATTTTGTCTCAACTCAATGTTAATCTGTCCTCCTGACATGCTGTGGTATAATGTGCTATGCTACAACCTGCTGTAGTTCGAGTATCTTGTGGCCCTATTCTCCTCCATAGGCTGGGCTCCCCAGCAAGACTACATTTCCCATGAGTTACTTTGCTCATGCCATTCCCATAATGCATCATATCAATTCAACAGAGGCCAGACCATGGTGAATCATGAAAGATCTAGTCCAGCTCGGAAGCTCAGCCCACGGGGGGGGGGGGGGGGGGGGGGGGGGAAATGTGGGCACATGGCACCCAAACTAGAACTCCCATGAGGCAACATGGCAACGCACGCACACATATATTAATGTTGAACTGACCCATGACAAAATGTTTTGATTGGTTCAAACTAAAATGCTGCTATTCAGTTCAACCTGAAACAAAATATTTTGTTTAGATTTTCCTAACGGGAAAAAGTTTGCAAGATTTCAGTTTCAGAACCTGCATTTTCTGCGGGGGGGAAAAAAAAAAAAAAAATCAATACAAAATTCCCAGCTCTGTTAAAATACTTCAGGCCTTCTTTACTCATCATAAAGGAGCAAAAGTGAGAGCATACCTTTATTTGATTTTCCAGGTTACCTTTTTAAAAAAAATCCAATATTTAAGTACTATCAGCTTGTGGCTGCAATAACGTAGTCCCCAAAAGTCTAAACATTTTTCAGATGGTTTTTGCCTAGGCAGCTGCTGTTTGTTCTTCGAGACTATTACTGTACCAGGTTAATGAACCAAGAAAAATCTTCAATCATCTTACATAAATTACTGCTGAATGGTGATACAAATCTTAAATTTTATCAGATGCACAAGACAGTTAAACAATCATGCACGTTATGAACCGGTTCTAGTGAAACGGGTTTAAATTGGATTGATACAAACGGTACATTCTAGAATGCATTTTCAAGTAGTGCCCAAAAAGGTATTAAAATGTGGTGGAACTAATTATACTGCAGCACTACTAAAGCACAGCAGAGTGGGCTAAAAGACAGTTTCAGGTACTGCAGCACAGGTCATTGTAAACATGCTGAGAACTATTAACTTTACATTTTAATTTTTCATTCCTAATAATGTTCAATTAATCTTTCATTCAATAAATCAAGCAAAACTTACTGTAAAGGTGCAAGTCAAGCATCCCAATGCATGAACAATGCACTCTACTTACCCTGCATATCATACTTAAATAGCAGAAGTCCATAACAGAAATTACTGAACTACTGTCACAAAGTAAAGCTCAATCTCTGGTTAATGATGAGATATGCACAAAGCTAGTGATGCTGGGACTTATGCACCAGGGTGAGTTTCATCCTGGTTGAGGCAGTCCAAATGAATCAAGAGAGAGGAGCTGAAGGGCTTCAACTCACTGGATGACCTGCTGCACGTCAAGGGCATCACCACCCGGATCCTGGAGCTGAACAGCCAGCACATGACCTGCAGGAGGAGGCCAAGCAGCGAGGAGGCTCCTGGTGGGAGCCCCAGCCAGCAGGGGCACAGTGCCCCCGTGCCTCAGGTAGGGAGCAATGGGCCACGCTCTGCCTGTGCTGCCAGGGGTGCCCAGCGGGTGCCCAGTTGGGGGAGGGTGTCTGTGGCTCTTCGAGTGGGAGGGTCCAGCCATTATTGTAAAGGGAGGCAGCTACCCATGGGTGTTTCATTTGCACAGAATCTTTATCATTTTAATGCGGGGAGGGATAGCTCAGTGGTTTGAGCATTGACCTGTTAAACCCAGGGTTGTGAGTTCAATCCTCCAGGGGGCCATCTGGGGCAAAAATTGGGGATTGTTCCTGCTCTGAGCAGGGGGTTGGACTAGATGACCTCCTGAGGTCCCTTCCAACCCTGATATTCTATGATTCTATGAATCAGATTGTATGTTGCCTGGATGAGTTCTGATGGATGCACATGAGTATCATTACAGATTGATAATCTCTTTTTTACATTTGAGTAGACATTGGACTGTTACTTGTTCTAAAAAAATTTTAATAAAAGGAACTGCAACAAAAAATAAATGTGAGCTTATGTTGAGAAAGAATCGTTTCTGCAGCTGTGTGCATTCTGGAGTCTATTTTAGCTCTTTTGCTGGTGATCAAAACCCCTTCCTCCCAAGGAACCAGAACAAAAGAGGATTTTTTTTTTTAAAAGATGTTTATATTGGCAGGGGAAACAATGAAGATTAAAAACAAAATGCTTACTGTGAAAATGGAGTTTAAGTGAGTTCTTGAATTTTTCTGAGGATGATTTGCCTATTTATTGCAAGCTCTCCCTTACTGCATAATGGATATGACTAAAACTTTCAAAACACAAGTACCTAAAGTCAGCCTCTAGATCCATATTTAGACACCTTCATAAATATAGTCTGATTTTGAAAGTTGAGTCAACAGAAGCAACCTGTGGGTGCTCACCAGAGACTCAAAGGTTCAGGTTCTGTAACTGATTTTTCTACTTTATGTGCAGCTTAATATATTACCATTTGTGTCATAAAATCGGCAAAGAGTCCTGTGGCACCTTATAGACTAACAGACGTATTGGAGCATAAACTATTGTGGGTGAATACCCACTTTTTCACCCACAAAATCTTATGCTCCAATATGTCTGTTAATCTTTAAGGTGCCACAGGACTCTTTGCCACTTTTACAGATCCAGACTAACACGGCTACCTCTCTGATACTATGTCATAAAACATAAGCCATAAAATATAGAAGATGTATAGCCAGTTAGCACTGCTGTCGGAACCTTAACTTTTTACAATTTCAGTTGTGCAGACTTACGGCTGATTACTGGCAAATAACCTCAAAGGGACCATGAATGCAAATAAGTACATTAACAGAGTGTTGCAGAATCAGACTCAATGTTGCATTAATCTACATTTCTACATTCTTTTGGTTTAAGTGTGTATTATACTACCAGTGGCATTCTCTGTTAGCCAAAGAAATTGTAAGGTAATTAAATGAACTAATAATAGTAGTCTTACTATTTCACCCTTGGCAAAACTTCTGTTAAGGATCATTCCACCACTGGACATAGTTTGCTTTATGTTAAATAAAGCTGAAACTGTTACCTCCTAGCTGAATACAAGGCTATTATCTCTCTTAACTAAATCTTAGCCCAGTAATTAAGAATTTGAGTTTTCCAAATTAGGATTAAATTAAAGGAATTACTTTTGTGCTACTTTCATGGACTAGGGTGGTTCTGCAGCAGCCTGCCTCCTTTTTCCCCCTCTCCAAAGAGCACCTCACTCCATACCAGACACTCCAAGATACTATGAACAAGATTTCCCTTCTGGGGTCCAATTAATTAAGTCCTGCCAATAAGGGGGCATAAAACAAATGGAATTCAAACCAAGAAGATTCTTTGCCCCAGCCTCTCCTCCCTATCGGTCTGCTCTCCGAGCAGTAACTCCCAGGACTTCTTGCTTAGAGTTTGGCCTTCTCGCCCTCACTCTACAGACCGCTATGGAGGAGAGCGATCCTCTTCTGAATCCTTTTTTCTTCCACAATCCTACTGCATGGTTCTCAAAGAGTTTAATTATATTGACCAGCAAGAGCAGCTCTGCCTTCTCCACAGGCCTCCTTCCTCTGGCTCTCCACAGGCCTCTGTTTTATCTAATCCAGGCCTAATGGGCCTACTTGACCTCACCACTCCCCAACCACAGTCACCAGATCTCCTTCATTTTCCTAACCTGCTGAACAGAGTGACTGTATCACAGGTAAGGCAGAGACCCTGTGACAGTGCCATTAGTTGAAGCAATAATTCAACTACTTTTTTGAGCTTGGTGCCTTCGGCCATGATTATGGTAGTTCCCTCCTCCAACCTCAAACACTGATCGTCAGCTGGCTTACAATGTATGGATTTGCTCCATCACTCTCCCAACCTAATGTCCAAATCTGAAGAGATCATGCATATTTTAAGGCTACGGCACTGGAAGAGCAAGGTTTTAACTCCAGGTCTGCATGAAAGAACACCTATTTAACTAAATCCCGCTACCAAGGTATCATTTTAGCTCAAGTGAAAGAGACCTATTTCTTGGTGTTTAAGTCCCAGATTCAATCCCTGCCAACCACTGTGTTGTTTGTGGGTGCTTGAAGCCATGGCTCATTATAGTTAAAAGTACTTTACAGAGTAATGCTATACAACACTAATAATCGTTCTATACAGACAGAATTATGGAGACAAAAAACTTACTTGTTTTTCCAAAAGTATATGGGGAACTATATTACCCCCCCCCCGCCCCCACCAAAAACAGCAAAATTCCTATTGATTTCAGATAAAGCAGGATCCGCCCCACGATTTTTTTTAGAGACAAACATCCAGTATGTACACATTTCTAATAAGTGAGAGGAGGTAGGAATTGGCCATCCAGACACTATTAGGTGGATCTGATGTCCAAATTTGCCATCTGTTGCTGACCATTGTTCACTGAAAAGAGTCTGAATTTCAAATAGATAAATGGAAGCAATGTAGTTTCATCAAATCTAGTCCAATGAAGTGCTTAAAAAATTATAAACTACTGCAATATCAAGCAAATCAAACAAACCAGCAACAGATTTCCAGTTTAACAGTCTATATACAATACTAACCAGAAGATTTTTTTAATTTAAATTCCTTTCTGCTTTCATCAGTAACACTTGAGAAACTTAACAAGCGACAGAGAGAACTGCAGCATTATATGCTTGCAGAACCCTTTATAACAACTTTAATGAAAACTGTGGTAACACAAATAGAAGTGGGAGTAGTGGCAACTCAAAACTATCTCAGTTCCCCCCCCCCCATTTTTTTCATGTAAACTTATCCATCATTTGTGAAGTGGGACCTGCAGTTAAGATGAAAACCATGTATCAAAGAGATTATTTTAAAAGTTTATTTCTTCATAGCTCTCACCACTTTATCACTTGACCAAACTTTACTGGATGCTTTCCCATCTCTAGTGAATATCTTTATCCTGTTCATGTCTCAATACTTTACAAGAGACAATAACATTTTGTAAACATATTTCTAAAAGAAAAACAATTTCAGTGATTAATTATATCAACTTCAGACCAAACACCAAACTGGATGAAAAACTGAAAGGGAAAACATCCAATTAACATACTAGAAAGAAAATCCTGTTCACACACCCTATATTTGCCATGCTCTCTTTTAAAGTGACAGGATTATGTTAATGATGTCAGCCTCATCACCATTATGCAGACTGGAGTAGCCATAGAATGAATGATAGGGTTAGAAAGGACCACAAGACATTATTGAAAGTGTTTTCTGGGTAACAAGTTACCTGTATCTACAAATAGGCTGAATAAAGTAGTCACAGATATCAGCAGTTTAAAATTTAGTTAACTTCATCCACCACAAAATGTCTAATTTAAGGTTGATATTACTGGGAACAGTGCAAGATATTGTGCACCACTGTCCTTTTCAAAAAATTGCAGCATAAACACAAGGAACACAAAATTAGGAAAGTGATGAAGGTAAGTGCTGCAGTGGCTGAACTGTTACTCTACAGACTGCTATGGAGGAGAGTGATTCTCTTCTGAATGCATTTTCTCCCACACTCCTACTACTTGGTTTTCAAAGAGTTTAATTATATTGACCAGAAAGAAGAGCTCTAAGGACTATTGGTAATTTACAAACCATAGTTTAATCTATTTGTCTTACCCGCTCTCCCTCCCTCCCAGCAATACCCTCTTTTTGTTTGCCACATTCACTGGTTTCATATCAGATGAAATTTTAAGCTTTTCTGGGCAGAGACAATTTCTACCACAGCACAATGTGACCCTGATCCTGACTGAGGCATCTGGATAACCTTCAGCAGGAAGCTGAGTCTTTGTGGCTGCCAATGCTGCCAATTAAGGAATCTAGTCCTTGAGCTCAAGCAGTAGATGCTCATGCTTTTAGCAGTGAAGATCCCAAGTTTCAAACCTCTTTCTCAACCTAAGCAGGGGCAATTACATTCTTGCAACACTTGTAAATAATTCTATATTGAAGGCATTTATGAACATGGCATTTAGAAGATGGGAACAGCCCATAAGCATGAAGAGATCACAAGGAGAAAGTCAAGTGGGAAACATTCTGTGTACAGTCAGAGCAGATTGTGCTAGAAGTTGATGAAAGATTTGTATTGACCTCAGTAGGAACAGGATTGGCCCTGTGCGTGTAAAAGCACTGTTCCAACCCATTCTGAGACAAGTCATTACAGGCATCTCCAAGTGAGCACTGCCCCTATAAATGTCTTGACTGCAGTTGGCTTTTTAAAAATGAAGGTAGACAGCTCACCCCACACATTGCTAAAACAAACTGGTCAATATAACAGAGAAGTTCTATTTGAAATTCTAGTGTCACAGACATCATCTCTGCTTTATGATTGGATTCAAGTCTCAGAAGTGATGAAAAACAAACAGTACGGGTCACTGCCTAAATACCTAGTGGGGTCTATTCTTCTCTCTGTATACTTGAGTAATTCCTGTTAACATGCACATAAGTTATATGGCATATCATCAAGAGATCAGCCCTTCTTTTCCCCTCAACACCCAAGTTCTCAAAAAAAAAAAAAAATCCAACAGGTGATTATGTTAGCGCAGAACCACTTTGTGACTCTTTTTTACAAGGATAAACACCATTTACAGTTTGTACCAATGGTTATGTTTAGGTCTTTAATATGTGAAGTCCTGCCTAGAGTACAGGGGACTGTACTAGAAGATCCCTCAAGGTCCTCTCCAGTACTATGATTCTATGACTCCATGGGTGTATTTTCAAATCATCAGTGTAAAGATGCTTCCCAGACACATCACTAACCTGTTTTCTAAAGCCCTGGTGTTTAAAGGATTATGGTTTTCATGTTACTAGTACAGCTCTCCTAAAGAGCAGATTGTATCATAGGGAATGGGAGAAGAAATGGACAGCACCAGAAGGGGCAGGGTAAGTAACTACAAAGCAAAACTAGACTCTGTTCTGGTGTATAGGAAGGGTCAATCCCAATGGTTCCGTGCCCAAATAAAGTAATCTGAAAAACAAATCCTCCGCGTTCACGTTCATTCAAAGAGCCTATCGCATATAGATTTTCAAGTTCTCTTGCAGATCTTCACTCTTATCCCAAAACCCCTCAATGCCAAATGGCCAGAAGGTTACAAGAATATCCTGATTCTGGTATGTACAAAGAATGTCATGTGAGGTCTTAAATGAAAGCCAGGGTTACAACGGTCATTAACATAGGTTATGAAAGGCATATACAAATACTAGATAAGGAGTTATGTATGTATACTAAAGATATGCTATTACATTCTGTATTACAGGAGAGGTGGGGAAACATGTTTCCTATGAGACAACAGATGTTGATTCACCTGCCTGTTGGCATGTAAATTCAGCATTGTGAGCTAATACACCAGACATACATTTACATTTGAAGTCAACAATTATAGGAAAGTCATCAGGGAAGAGAACCTTATCTTGAGATACACTTCAAAGGCTGGACACCAAAGGGGAGTGCTTTAAAGGGACTCAGGGACTGGGGTGCACAGATTGTTATGCCTGGCAAAATAAGGGCTGGCATTGCACAGAAGAGAGTGCTTGATGGTGGCGTTACAGAACTGACACCCAGTTAAGCACAAGCAAGTCTCCCTCACACAGAAGACAGGAGGGAAACAAGGTGACTCTCAGTCCTGGGTACCCAGAAATCCATTATATCTACAGCAGTGGTCGCCAACCCGTCGATCGCGATCGACCTGTCGATCCTGGTCTCCCAGTCCATCACAATCTCGGCCGCAGCAGCACAGCGGGGTTGCCTGCCCCTAAGGCCCCACGCCTGCCTGCCGCGGCCCCTGCAATTCCCAGAAGCAGCCAGCGTCCTTGCACTGGGCGGGGGGGGGGGGGGGGAGGGTCTCCATATGCTGCTCGTGCCTGAAAGCACTGCCCCCACAGCTCGCATTGGCCGGGAACATGGGCGGTATCTGCAGAGAGGAGCAGCACGAGGAGCCACATGCCCCCCACCAAGGGCTGTAGAGGTGTGTTGGCCCCTTCCGGGAGAGGGGTAGCCACATGGTACACTACTGGCTGGCAGGGTGGCCTGGCTCGTGATGGGGAGGAGGTGCCGATGTGCCAGAATGGGGTCAGGGCAGACAGGGAGCCTGCCTTAGAACCACTGCACCACCAAGCGGGAGTTGCCCCCCAGCAAGAGCCCAGCAGGAACCCGGCAGATACAGTATTTTGGCACAAACTATATTTTTCTGGAAAACTACAAAGATTATTTGTTTGGTATAAAAGTTCCTTTTAAAATGCATTTTTCTATTTCCTATGTGCAGTTCTTTTTGTCTAACTTTGGAGAAGGCTAGCCATTGTTCAAGAAGGACCAGCGGCGGGGAAAAGAGGAGGTGCTGCATTTTACATCAAGAATCTACACACTTGTTCTGATGTCCAGAAGGAAGCGAGATGCAGACCAGTTGAAAGCCTCTTGGTAAAGATAAAAGGGGTAGGGATAGTAGGGATCTATTACATAATGGTAGAGATCTATTACAGACCACCAAATAAGAACAAGGAGATGGATGAGACATTTCTAGAACCGAAACATTCAAAAACACAAGAACTGGCAGTACTGGGAGAGTTAAATTTTTTCACACCTTTTCGGTGGAGTTCTGGGAGAGAATGTGTTTAAGTACTTAGAAGTCTGAAGGGCACCCAGAGCACCCAGCCAGTGGGTTCCAAAACTCAGAGATGGATGCCAGGCAGAAGGTCTGTGCCCTGAGAGTGTACCTTCAGACCCCTAGATTAGGGCAGTGGCTTGACTCCATTCAGGCTCCAGGAGCTTGAAACATACTAGGGATCCAGAGCAGCAGAGATTTCCCTCACAGTAGTCTTAGTAGGTAGCTTGAAGGAGGCACTGGAATGTGCACCAGTAGGTGACTCTGCAAGCAATCCCACTGAAATGAAGTCAACAGAAGCTTGTCAAAGAGAAGCTAGTGATTAGGTTTGACCTGCTATTGCACTTCATTTTTCTAATGACCATGATTTCACAAGCTCCATATTTCCTATCTGACAGAAACATGCTGTAACTAGACTCACTTTCTATTACCCAAGTTATCCTGAAAAGTCTGAACCTGTTGGTTATAGCTCTTATTTTTGCATCAGCTTTTCTTCATACACTCTACAAAAGGCATCTCTCTTTGAACTAAGAGCCTGGTAAAATAAAAGGCAACACCCATGTACATACTGTGCTGCTTTTCTGAAGTGTGTACCCAGAAGGGCAGTAATTAGAATATGGAAAAGGCTGGTTTGCACTGCTTTCCCAAAAGCAATTCGAAAAAGCTTTAGGATGTCTTGTTGCCAGATATATCATATTCTCATGTTCATAGAAAACTTTATTAGTTATGTTCTGATCACCCAGTCTACATTCACTATGAAAATGAACTACAGATTTTTCTCTATTGATTTAACCCCTTACCCAACTCCCCAAATACATTCACAGTTCTGGGTTTTGGAGTCTCTGTGAAGCAAATCTTAGTAGCTGGGAAGATAAATCTCAGTTCTAAAACCATATGCTGTTGGCATTGTCCAGGTGAATTTCTCATTACAGGCTTTGATAGCACTCTTTGGCCAAACATGGGTGAGCACCCACATTGCTGTCAGACTGTGACTTAGGCCCGGTTACAGCTAAAACTTAGGTTGACTTAGCTACATCGCGCAGGAGTGTGAAAAATTTCAGCCTTGTGCAGTGTAGTTAGGTTGACTGAACCACTGTAGAAACAACTTGATGGAAGAATTTTTCCATCAACCTAGCTACTTTTCTCAAAAGGTGTTGATTTACGATGACAGAAACACCCCTTCCGTCCTATAGATGATACTTCTAAGACTTTTCTCAAATATTGGCAGTTTGTGCCCCTTATAATTGTTAACTCTGCAGCAAATAGTCCCTTCTGAATAGCTTATTGGCAACTATATATACTGTTGCCAAAGTCAAGTCAACAACACGACTCCAGTGTTAAAAACATCATGGCCCTCAGTTAAGTGCAGATTAGAGGACAAAAAGGGTTACTATCAAAAATTCAAATAATAAGTTTATAGAGTTTTAATAAGAAAATTCTTCTTTCTAATGCAGTAAAAACTTTTCCTTAAATCCTGAGCCTAATCAAAAAGGAAATGTGCAATTAGATAAGTTGCGCAAAAAGATCAGTTTATTTGAATAAACTGAAAACGCAGATAGTCACCTCACTTGGAAGAGGACCAATCTGTTATAATGTTTTATAGTAGTAGAGAGCATAGTTCAAAAGGAGTTGCATGTTTATTCAGAATACCCTAACAGCCTCTTTGGTTTAACTCCATACATATGTACAGAGTAATATCAAGGAGGTAAACTGAAATTCATGAGATATTCATAAAGAGATACAGATCTGCCTCTTTCTCCACATGTGGACTGGACAGGTGAAAACTGCCATACGGTATTATATATTACGGTGAGTAGGAACGCACAAACTGGATGGAGTTCAAGGTTTTTCAAGGTCTCAGAACAACTTATTTGTTCACAAAACTAACTGAAGATGAGAGTTTAAGCCTATGAAATTAAAAATCATTTCCTCACACACACACACACACACACACACACACACACACGGTTTTCTCCCCTGCTTTCTCCTTTCCAGTCTGATTTAAACAGACCAGGAGGAAAACAATGCTGGAGCTCAAGTACAACTTTTGAAACCCTGATATTGTTGTAGACTGAAAGTTAGGCCATATGAGTTCTTCCATTTCTAGTTATTAGAACTCAGTTGGATCTCAGCTGACAATAGCTAATGTTTCCCTGCTACATGTCGCAGGGAAAAAATGTGAAAAGAAAAAATACTGATTGCTAATCACTGTTCTGAGACATCACAGTCACAATCAACAAAAGTCTCAGTCTCACCAAGTATAGTTTGTGCAGATGAAAATGAAATTTAGGCTTATGCAGTTATCCTATGTGCTCAGAATCCATCCAGTATTACTCTCTGGTATGTATGAAAAAAGGATTTATTTCTGACAGTTTCAAATGAGTGCATTATGTCACCTTCACCTAGGACCTGGCTCCCATAAACGGAGACTAAGGCTCACACCAAGTTAATATGGAAAAGTTTATAAGTGGGAGAACAGTAAGCAGTTTTCATCATGTTTCACTGTAGAAAACAAAGGCCCGAGATGCAACCAGTAGGTTTAACGGTTACAAAATTTTAGCACCATGTATGGTAGAACAGGGAAATAAAGTTATAACAGTGGTCCTTTATCAACAATGGTAAAAAACAAACAGCTATGAACACTGAACCAAGAAAGCTTCACACATGTCAACAACAGACTTGCTATCAGCAACACCTGGTTGCCTGGTTTGGGTGTGCCCTGAATAAACATGCATTTTCTTTTGAACTTCAACCTGTGCTTATGTAAACATCGCTTACATTCAAGCACACTGCTTTGTAAGTGTGGTGAGACATTCAGAAGTTTCTTTCGGTTTTGTTTTGCTGTGCATTTAAAAGATGTACCTTGTGGACCTGATTTTCAGAAGTATTGAGCACCCAAAACTCTACAGGAGTTCAGCATTTCTGATAAAAATCAGGCTCCAACTCTTCATCAGCAGTTCAGCTATTTACACAGTTATTATCCATTTGGCACTCAAGTCCCATGCAATGTAGAATGTTCTTTAGACTTGAGTCAGCAGATGAAGTTATAGAAAAGGTGGTTCATGCTTACTCTGTCTTGGTATATACTGGTATCTCAAAGATTCCTCATTTCCTTGAAAGAGGGATGCAAGAGCATAAAGAAGTATACAAGTATAGCTTAGACAGTGGCATTGGAACAATTTTTATAGTGGGGATACTGAAAGCCATTGAACAAAACTGTAAACCCTGTGTATGATGGAAACCACTTCAAGCCAGGGGATGCTTCCACAACCCCAGCATCCCTAGTTGTATCTCCCCTGATCTTAGATGTTGCTGAGGAGCTTATTACTGACTGTAAAATACAGGCTGCAGGTTCTGTATAGTATATTAAAACAGGGCTTCTAAGGCACTTTTGCATGGTGTGTACTACAACCAGAGAGAGCATCTTATGGAGCATCTCTCATTCTTGATCCTAGGAACCTCCACCCTTCCCAATCATAATATCCCTATAGAAACTATAGCAATTGCTTATATGGGAAAGTAATATTAGGAAAGTGTACTTTTTAGCTGTGATTTAGCAGTTGGAAACAAGGAAGAGAGCCAACATCATGCACAGAGCCAGCTCTGCACGGACCACATCAGCAAAGTGCTTTGTGAACCACAATTTGAGAACCACTGCTTTAAGGTTTTACTAAGATTCCTGAGCGTTGTACAGTATAGTCTTTTTCCATATATTTTACAACAGAATACTTCTGAGTTGCTCATTAAAATAAAATGGCTCAATTGGACTCGTTTGCAAAGCAAGAATACCTGTATGCACCCTCTAAGTAGTAGTAGGCACATATTGTTCTCATTTCTTAGATACAAGGGGATGTTCCATCTTATCACAAGTACCACACATCCTATGCTAAAGGTGCAGAAGGGCTCTGAGCACAACACACAAGTTAAGATATCTGAGGCTCCATTATTTTTAAGTGTTTATAAACTTTTTAGGGGTGATAAAGGTTAAAGAGAACAGTCATTTAAAAAAGTAACAGATACAATCCACCAAGATAGTATTTTAAACAAATCTTTTTTTTCCTAGGCTGGATTCTTATGTGGCTATGTCTGAAACTAATTGCAATTATTTCATTTCTTAGAAATAAATATATGTATTACTCATGAATTTCCCATATCATTTTGTACAACTTGATTCTTTCAAAATGTCCCCAAGTATATTTGCATCTTAATACCCCAAGTCTTAGCAAGCATACTACCATAAGATGGTAACTTTATATCAACATATATTTCAGTTAAAAAGTTAAATGCAGTCTGTCCATTTGGTGTGGATCATTTTCGCTTGCTTGTTTTTTTTGGAGTTCATCGACCTACTAGCCGCCTTTCCTTTAGCCTAGTTTTATTCCTCTCCATCTCACCTTCCCAAACCACGTTGTTTCTACCAGTCTTGGGATAGAGATGTTTTTTGATTTGAAATGTAAAAAAACAAAAACACAAAAAACAAAAAAAACCACACCACACAGTGCCACAGAATGGATTTTAAAAAACAATTATTCTACAGTGGATCTGGCTATTTCTATGAGCAATTTGCCAGATAACAGTTTAGCAAAGAATGACAGTCACATTTGGAGTGAAGCTTTGCCTAGTTTAACAAAAGAAAATTGGACTGGCACACACGGTGGCTGATGAAAGATTTACTTCTATAAAAACACCAGGCATCTAATCAATATACTGATTTGGGAACTGTTCTGTTTTATTTTGCGAGATGGAGAAACCAGACAGCAATAAATTACATCTGGAAACCAATCTCCTATGTAATTAGCATCACATGGAATACCATTTGTGGGAAGTCAGTCTACCTGCCCTGTTTCTGAATGGCAAGTTATCTGCCTTATTTAAAAATCAAGGTTAGTTGTATTTTAAAAACATATGCATTGCATGCAGCATTTTAATCTGCTCAGCTATTTCTATGATAAAAATTTTGTGCAAATCACTTAATTACACTTTCCCCACATTTCCCCTCTCTCTAAAATGAATTAACACCCACCATTGCAACTTGCTTTGAGATCATCAGATGAAAAATGCTATACCAGTTGTTTTTTTAAGACTGATTACCACCAAAACAGGTTTCTAACAAACTTTAGATAATATGACTTTTTTCCCCACTTTGATAACCCCATTATGCAAATTTACAATGGCTCCAACCTATTACAAATTCAGTCCATCAAATGAGCCAGGTCAGAACCAACTTTACCGTAAGCATCTACTGAAATAACTATTTAAAACTTAGACTGTTTCTCATACCTCCCGTGCAAGGAAAGAGGCTTTTCTCTGCCTGGGCATCATGATTGGAAGAAAGGGGTGAATTAGGGCTTGTCTGCATACAAAAACTGTACCACTTACCCTCCCAAGAGTGTTTCAGAGTAGCAGCCGTGTTAGTCTGTATTCGCAAAAAGAAAAGGAGTACTTGTGGCACCTTAGAGACTAACGAATTTATTAGAGCATAAGCTTTCGTGAGCTACAGCTCACTTCATCGGATGGGTGCAGATACATCTGAATAAAGGTGTATAGAGATTATTCCTATAGCAAAGTGGGAAAAGCTGTACTGATATAAGGCCACCTTAATATCAATCAATATAAACTCCATCCACACTAGCAGTTGCACTTATTTAATTTCAGTACCAAAAAAAAAAATCCCTGCTAACCATAATAGTTAAATTGTTTTTAAAAAAAATTAAGCATGGCAAAGGACTAATTCTTCCTAACAAAAACCTGACATGCAATTGGAACAATGTAGAAATTCCTGCAATCTCCAAGATTACTGCTACATACCAGCCACTTTGTTTCATCACCAATCTGTGTCTTCATTCCAAGCCCCAATACACTGTTATTCCCTCTGCAGAGACCAGTCTAAAAGCTTCTTCCTCAGCATACTTACGAGAGGGGAACTGAAATTGTGAGCGGAAGATTTCTCTAGATATAAAAAGGAAGTTTTAAGACTCCTGTCTCTAGAATATTAGAAAAAAGAAAAGGAGTACTTGTGGCACCTTAGAGACTAACAAATTTATTAGAGCATAAGCTTTCGTGAGCTACAGCTCACTTCATCGGATGCATAGAATATTAGACTATACAATGCTCTTTCAAATGCTACTGTGCAAATGCAAATCTAAATGGCATGTTTGTCCCAAATTCTGCTCCTTTGAAAACAACACCGCACACAGCATTGTGGGCCCTGTTTTATGCACAAGGCATGCTTCTGAAGGCACTTTCTTACACCTCTTCATCTTGACACACACATGCTCTCTCTCCCCCTCCCTCCCTCCCCTTCCTCAGCTGACTGGGTCACAGTTTCACTCTAAAAAGCAGTACAAATCTTTTTGTGCCAGTCAATGAGATTAATGCTGCAACTGGTGCTTGTGAAGCTATTTGCCAGCTGAAGCTTTCAGCGTTCTGATTCTACACAGAGCCTCAATTCTTAGCTCCAAGAATCATTTCTGTACAGACTGGAATTGGAGCAACACACACACACATAGCAAGTATGCCACAGCCAACATCATCACCCCTTTGGTTTCAGTTTTCATTTGAACAATGAGAGCTGGGGGACAGACTCTTCTTCAGTTCTTCCCTCCTCAGACTTTTGCTGGCAAGTCATGCTCTTCAGATAAACTTTACCCCATCCCACTGACAATCTAGCATACTCAGTCTGGAAGGTACCAGATGTTTTACTTGTTATTAAAATGGATGTGTTAAGTATTATGACCCCTTTGGACAAAAGAATGATTCATCAATAGCTTCATTAAAGACATGAGGTTTACAGTTTAAGTAGGTGGCATGATTGTGTTGTATGTGTCTGACTACATGGCAGAGGTCTGCCCATCTGTCTGTGCATGTCTACATCAGCCTAGTCTGGAAGAAAGGAGCAGAACAGCTGTGTTACTGTTCAGCCCTTTCTTTTTCCCCCAATAACTTTTATGCATAGTTCTTGGACTGGATTTAAGTTCAATGATTTTTATAACTCACTACCTTTGCTCAAGGACAAAATGAACATTTGACAAAAGAATTCTTTTCCTTCTGTCCTCAACCCGTACATTCCAATATTAATTTAAATTGAACAAGGACAACTGCTTTCTCCCTCTTTCCCCAATTGAAGGTCTGCCCTTGTTTGCACTTTCTATGTACAATTTTTGTTCCATTTGCACTGGCCTACCCTCACCTTCAGCCTGGGAGTATGCAAGGTTAGTTTTTAGATCCGATTCCTTTCCTATTTCTGAGACACTTAATACTGTACTCTGATCACATCAGAATTGACTAAGCTAGCCATATATGATGTTCAGAAGGTTGATTTATATACTGTAATATGTAATAAAAACTGTCTTGAATACTGGACTATAATCACAAATTAACCCCTTTCAGAAAGGGTGAATGCAATAAAAGGGAAGAGTAGGAACTTAAAGCAATTTTGGTAAAAAGAACAGTTATATTTAGGCTTGGCTGAATTCAATGTTTATAATTTTAAACAGCTAAATCTTAAAAATAAATATTGACTTGTTTTGTTATCTGTTTAAATTCTCCCAGTTATAGGAAATTGCAGAGGAGGTCAATGACAGCAGACACAGAGATTCAAAAATGTAAAGCTTTATAACTGTTAAAATACAAAGTGTCAGCATCCCGTGTCAAGATGTGCAAATTAAATATCCTTCAATCAAACTCAAATTAGTTCTCAAGCAACATTTTTTTCCCCACTTTGCCTATCTGTACATTTCAATTACCCTCAATGGAAAAATTGTGTGTTGGTTTGGTGTATGCGGTGAAATCGACGTTTATCGACATTCACTAATAAAAATCTAATCCTTCCAAGCCTAGTTATATTATAAAATTATTCTTGCAAAGGCTACCACATCCATGTTTTCCACACACAGTAATATCTCAGCTTGCAGAACATTGTTAAAAGAAAAAGTCTCTAAGGTTCCACAAGTACTCTAACAAATTTATTAGAGCATAAGCTTTTGTGAGCTACAGCTCACTTCATCAGATGCTATTAGTTATTGTTCCAAACGTAATGTTATTGTTCCAACCTAATGAGAGACTAATAGAGCTTCCAAGGATTTCTAATAGAGCTGCCTGAGACTTTTTGAAATCAGAAAGATAGAGGCTATCAACCCATACTGCTTCTTAGCTCATCATCGCTGCCATCTGCACATATCCTCTTTTCAAGAGTCAAGGCCAGATTCAACCCCCCATATAAGCTACTGAAACTCCATCGAAGAAAATGAAATGGCATGGGCTCACATTAGGACTGTATTTGGCCCTCAGCCTCAACATACTTAAAGATGAAAATCTATTAAACCAAGCAGAGTGATTGGTTGTGTGCATCTTCCAATAGTTAAAAAAAAGTTTCACAACCTTTAATTGCAGCTGCTGGTCTAACTTGTTTTTTGAAAGTTGGAGACTGAATTTGAGGCTATTTATCATAATTATGCACACTGGGCGAAATCCTACAGTCCTTCCTTAGGGCAAAACTCCCCCTGAAGTCAAAGGAACAAAGCAATGAATTGTTCTTTTGTTTGGTCCTAATATTTAACAACGCTGTTTTAAAAGACATTGTTCTAAAGAAATATGTCACCCTGTTCTCTTGCTTAGTTAGATTGGGTACAGTCTGAGGCCTTGCCTACACTTAAAAGTTTTACTGCTTTAACTTTACTCACACAGTTGAAGCAGCAATATCCCTCTAGTGTAGATGCAGTTTTACCCGCATAAGACTGTTCATACCTGCGCATCCAATTCCAATTCAGCAAAGCAAAATAAGCTCATGAATGGGTTGCTTATTCCAAGATTCCAATTTTACATTGTTTAAACATTCTCCACTGTAAAATGACAAGTCCTACAACTCATTGTACAGTAGGTGCATGTGTTTGCAGAAATACATTGTTGCAGCATTATCCTCCTCAATCTTTTGACATAATTCAGCCTCCCTTTTGCCTTGAGGCTCTCAAGATGCTCTAGGCTTCCATGGCTCTCTCAAGTGGACAAAGTTGTGCCAATTAGAGAATCAGTTTTAAAACTAAAAATTAAACTTTTAAACTTAAATATCTAGAGATGTGATTCTAAACCATTTTGGTAATAGCCTTGTGTGAACACTTATTTTTGGTTTAATAATTGCTTGTTTCAATTTAAATTAAACCAGTTCCTGGTCAAGTTAAACTAAACTAAACTGAACTAAGCTCGATTCAAACAAAAATAAGAGCGTCCACACAGCCTTTTGTTCCAGATTAACTATATAACTTTTTTTTTTAAGTCACATCTTTGTAAAACCACGGCAACTTTTTAGTTTAGATTAGCTCAGAGACCCCATTTGCTCCCAGTTCTCCTCCTACATCTCTGACCACTCGATCAACCTCTTCTGTAGTGGGTGATGATCCTCCACCCATCACTCTCTTCATGTCAATGTCTTTCAGAGTTCTGTCCTTGAACTCCGAAATCTCTCCTCCTCCATCTGTTGTAATAGGAATGGGAGTCAATAGTGACCCCTTTCTCATGATAGGATTTGTAACGTTTTTTAACCCATGTCAAGAGACTGGGCCAGGTAATGAGAACAGTGGTAAGAGACTGCTTTCTATGTGTGGCACACTTATTACAGCATATAGTTTCTTATCAACTGTCTCTTGAGATGAGCCACAACTAACTCAAACACAGAGGAAAAAAAACCTGAGCTCTTTATCTTTCCTTGCAAAACCTCCCTTTCTCCTCTACTAGTGAAAATTCCATAATTCTCCCCGTCACTTATGCTAACAAACCAAATCGCCTTCAGTTCCCTCTTTCTCCCATCACATTGATATCAATGATCTGATCACTTTTCCTTCTGTATCCTCTCCAAAATCTCTCCTTTCTTCTCCATTGTTAACACAAACCCATTCCCAAGCCGTAATGCCCTCACACCTCAACTTCCACACCCTATTTCTTCTCTCCAGCCTCTCTGACACTCATCTTGCCTCCTCTAATCTGTCTAATCTGCAGCTACAAACTGACCTACTGTCACACAAAGGCGGAGAGGAATCCTCTGGATTAGGTTAGCCAAGTATGGGATGTAGAGAGAGAACAGGTGTATGCTTACACTACAAGCACTGCTGCAGCTACACCACAGTAGCATAGACACTACAGCGACAGAATGGGTTTTTCAACCACTGTAGTAAATCCATCACCTCTAGAGGTAGGTAGGTCAATGGAAGAATTCTTCTATTGACCCAGCAGTGTCTACACTGGGACTTAGGTCATCTTAACTATGTCTCTCAGGGGATTGGATTTTTTATGCCCCATAGCAACATAGCTAGATGGACTTAAGTTTTATGTGTAGGAGGGGGCAAAAGCTTCCAATTGTCCCAGGGGTGCTCAGCCCTAGGCCCTGTCACCACTCCACCAAAACCCAACCCTCGGCCTGCCTCTTCTCGCCCCTGCTTGCCCCTACCCCACTTCCGCACCCCATCCCTACTCCTCCCAGCACCACCTATACACTGTGGAACAGCTGATCGTGGTTGGTTGGTGGGAGATGCTAGGTGTGTGGGAGAGGGAGCTTGGCTGCCAGTGGATGCTAAGCACCCACTCATTTTTTCCCCACCTGGAGCACCCACAGAGTCAGCATCTATGGGCACAAGGACAAAATCTCAAAGGATCAGAGAAAATGGATCACCCACCAAAGACACTGGAAGAACAGTCAGAGCAGTAGGAGAATCAAGAGAGCATAGAGTCTACTCTAAGGGCAAAATTTTCAAAATCACTGACATGACCAGGGATCTTAAGTGATATTTTCCAAAGTGATATAGCATGAAGAGCCAGATTAACAAAAGTATTTATGTGCCTAAAGACTGGGGCCTGATTTAAAAAAAAAAAAAACAAAACAAAAACTTATTTTGACATAGTTACAGCACTCAGTGTGAAAAATCCATGGACCTACCTACCGTCACTCGACACTGGCAGAAAAACCATTTCCATCAGTATAGACTGTGTCTATACCGTTGGGTTACGGCAGCATAACTACAGTGCCGTAGCTATGCCACTGTAGTGCCCATGGTGAACACATGACCTCAGATTGGTAGTGGTATTTTAAAAAGGTGCCTAAGTGAGTTAGGTTCCTAACCTCCATTGATTTCAGAGATCTGGACTTTGCTCTCCATCCAGACAGCTAAACCTTCATCTAGGTCCTCAACATCTTGCATCTTGACTTCTGCCTTGACAAAATGTTATCCCTTTAAATCTATTCAAAATACTAATTTCACTGGGGCTACTCATGCATGTAAAGTTATGCACAGACTTAAATGCTCATACGATTAGCAGTCTAATTCACAACATTCAGGCTGACATTCTTTTAATCTCTGTGACTTGGCAAAAAACTAAATCAAAAGTAACTCCATGGCAGTCAACATGAATTATAACATTTTACTCTATCTACAAATATCATTATGACGTAGATATAAATGTTTTATAATTATAAATATTTGTTTAAATTATCATTTGACTCTAGGAATATATTATCCATTGCATCCTGTGAATGAGGAAAAGGATGATCAAAAGCAAATGCTGTGCTTTATTAAAGGCAACTGCTGTTAGCCCTTTATCCGAGTTACACTTCTTCAGACTTCTCCAAACCTCACCCTACTGATGATTTTAACAATTCTCACTGACTCAAACACTACCAGTAGGGAAATGAAAATCTATCTACTTAAAAATCTCATCAGATAAGGGGCAGGAGGAGGAAGAGATTAAGGAAATGTAACAGAGATAACTGTGGTTGCCTTTAATTAAATGTAGTTTGCTTTTATCACCCTCTTCATCATTCACAGGCTGAAATGGGTAATATATTCCTAGATTCAAATGATGATGCCTGAGGCTTCTTTATTTGCTGCTTGGTTGTTGTTGGGTTGTTTGTGGTTTATTGGGGGTTTTGTTTTGTTTTTTTGGCTAAAGATCCAATTACATGGTATGAGACAAATGTATCCAGTTTTGATTTTATAAGATTTTTCAGTTTAGAATGAGGGCCCATGCCAGAAGAGGTCATGGCTGTGTATAAAACGATCTTTACAAAAGAGCTGGAAAACATGCTGAAAAGGAGAAACATAGCTGGGGATTCACAGTTATTCCACCATCGCCTTATTCTCAGCTGTGACAGTGAAAAGAATAATTTTTAACCAACACGTGGGCTCCATTTCTGTTAACTCCTCTCCCACTGGTTGGCCTATCTCCCTGGAATACCTGGACAGTAGACACAGCTTGTCCTGCCTATAATCAGTCATGTTTGGCATAGCTTCCACTAGGATCAGTACTCAAATAGGAATTATGAAAATGGGTGCTATTAATTTTGCAAATATAAGATCAAGTCTGGAAGTTTTCGTTTAGAATTTCTCGGGTTTTTTTCCAGCACAACCTCCATCAACTTCAATTAGATTTTTGAATAAGTAAGAGCTGAGTAAAAACAGGTTCAGATTCTGATGTCAGTTACATCATCGGTTACATCAGAAATTGGACCTGAATAAAGAGTTCAGGATTTGACCCATAAACAAAACACTTTTCCTGCCCCAGAGAGTTTAAAAAATGTAAAACCTCTGGAAGGCAATAATCATCATTAGGATGGATAGATACCCTTCCAAGATAATCTGGTCTCCGTTACTGTCTGAGTCCCACACTATCTTTCACCTATTTAGCCTCACAACAGCCCTGTGAGGTAGGAAAGTGCTATATTCTCATTTTAACAGATTTGCTCATGGTCACACAAGAAATCTGCAGCTAAGCAGGGAACAGAACCCAGGCTTCCCAAGTTCCAGGCTAGTACTCTAATCACTGGACCATCCTTCCTTACCCTCTTTTGGGAGAGTCAGATTGAAAGGAAAAAGTGGTCAAAACGTCTTTGCATACCCAAAGTACCTAGCAGCCTCTGAATGTAGCTACTGTAGTTTGGTTTGTCTTTTTAGAATTTTGTTTTTTTCCCTTTCCATGAAAGTTTAGATCCAGAAAGCCATGTCAAAGTTGAAAGAATCTATGGGTTTTCTGCATCCACAGATTTGGATTGCTCTCAGGTACGGAGAAGGCAATTTCACGCTAATAATCTTTAAGAACAGGTTTCAGAGTAGCAGCCATGTTAGTCTGTATTCGCAAAAAGAAAAAGGAGTACTTGTGGCACCTTGGAGACTAACTAACAAATTTATTTGAGCATAAGCTTTCGTGAGCTACAGCTCACTTCACGAAAGCTTATGCTCAAATAAATTTGTTAGTCTCCAAGGTGCCACAATTTTTAAGAAGTTTCAGTTAAATTTCACAGACTCAGAGTATTGTGACTGTCCTCCGAAGGATTATTAGCGACCCATGAATGACTGCAATTGTCCCTGCACGTTCTGATACACTTACTAGTAGCATTGACAGTTTTTCTAATAAACTTAAGATAATTCTTTTATTGAGGAAAAAGTAAAATGAGACATGCTTTCAAGAATCACATGCATAAGCTGTTACATAGGACCATGATGTATGATTCAAAGGCAATTTTTTGGGTTTAGATTTTCATTCTTTAGCATTGGAGAAGTTTATGTCCTCAATAACTACAGAATTCTTATAGCTCTGGATTTAAACCCATGCAACCTCCCTGAAATCAATGAAATTGTATAGGGCACAAGTCAGAATGTGGCCCTGGAAGTTTTAAGTAAGGTTATCAGGTAACTTTCTTGCTGGCGTCACTTCTTCTCTTATGCACTATGGATTCTCTTTGGACTCCATGCTCTTCTTTTTGAATTAAAATAAAATATTAGTTTTGATCTTTCATAAATTCTCATATAGTATGGTATCGCCCATAGATTCATAGATACTAAGGTCAGAAGGGACCATTCTGATCATCTAGTCCGACCTCCTGCACAGCGCAGGCCACAGAATCTCATAGATAACACATACAGCAAAATCTGCAAGTGTGTTCAGATTTATAGAGACAAGGTGGGTGAAGTAATATTTTTTATTGGACCAATTTCACACAGGACCAAACACTTCTGCATTCAGTTACTGCCATGGGTCTCCCTAAAGCCATATAAAGGAACATTTTATTTTGCCCCTGGGTCATCCATGAAGAAGGCCTTTATCATCATGATTACGTTGGAAACACCTGATTTATTTGCCCAGCCCTTCCTGAAGGAGCTCACAGCTGTAGTGTGAAACAGGTTCAGTCTTGAACACCAGTGATTCTATTGCAGAAATACACACATATCATCACTTTGGATTGCTTTTGATCCAGTCATCATGTAAGTCAGCCAGAACCTAGGAAGATTATTTTAACTCAAAAATTCAATTCACATTTTATCAGAAACGGCCTACTTCATCCTCAGGACAACGTCTAGATTAATTCCTACATCAGCAAAGAGATAAAAAGCACGGATCAGCATTTTGTGATTATGCAGCAAGAGTACAGCTTGTCCGTACAGTTATAATAGAATGATCTGCACCACTGCGAACAGATTTAAAAATCAACAGTAAATACTGACAATGTAAAACTAAAGATTTACTAATATGCACCAGTTTCTTCATTTGCTTCAGTCTGCTTTTCCCTAAGAGGAGTACACTTGCTTTCCTGAGCGCTTCATTCTGACGCCACTGCTGCTGGCTTGAGTTAAGAACACTGAAGTCCTTTGGGGGCAAGGTCCTTTTGTTGTCATAGGCCCCTTCGGAATTCTTTGTTCGCAGTGACCAAGAATGCAAGGTCAGTGAGAGCCTGTGGAAAACACGTCTCTCTGCAGTATTGCTGTTCCCCCTAAGAAACCTCTTTAGTTTTAAATCATTATGACATGAAAAAAAAAGCGTGAGGTTTTCAACTAGGCATTTGTGAGGGAGCTCGCCCTTGACCGCTGCACGAGTGCGCACCAGCACAGAGATTTTGCTTTGCCCCTTGTTTTTTAAACAATCAAGCTCAGCTCAGACATTTTGAGTTAAACCAATGAGAATATACACTAGGTCCTGTCGGCGGCAACGCGGTTTCCCCTGCTCTGAAAAGCATCTGGTGTCCTCATCGACACAACTTTTGCTAACAGGTGGTTGTTCCGCCCTTGCGGCGGGGCGGGTGGGGGGGGGGGGTCTCTTTTTCGTGCCCTGCAGTCAGGAGCCCGTGCAAGTCCGCACCCAAAGAGCCGCACGCACCTTGCGGAGAACTCGTAACACGCACGACACGGGGAGTCCCGTCCCTACCGCAGCGGCGCCGCCAGCTACCCACCCCCCGACCAGCGCTGCTGCCCGGGCGCGCCCCAGCTGCATCAGTAACCGCTGGCTTCGGCCGGGCCCAGGCAGCGGCCAACGCACCCCTGAAACCAAGCGCCCAGGACGGAGGGAGGACGGGAGGGAGGGGACGCGCCGCAGCGCCGCTAACCCGCTCCCACCTGCGGCGCTCGCCCGCAGAGCGCCCGCGCCCAGCGCCCAGCTCCACGCAGCTCAGCCCGGGAGCAGGCGGCGCAGTTTGAAACCTGCCCGGTCGCCCCGGACAGATGCCAGGGTCCCCCGCAGGCGGCGGAGAGCGGCTCCCGGCCGGGGCTGGGCGCAGCCAGCAGTGGCAGCGGGCCAGGGCTCGGCAGCCTGACGGCGCCCTTGGCTCCTTTCTTCCCGCTGCTCCAGGAGCCTGCCCGGGGCGGGGCGGGGCGGGGCGGGGCGGGGGGCCCCGCGCCGCGCTCCAGCGGGAAAGTTTCTGTGCGGAGGGGAAGGGGGAAGTTCCCGGGACCCATGGAAGGGCGGCGGGGGGCCACTTACAGCCTCTTGTCCTGCGGCTGCAGCTGCCAGTGCATGGCCAGGGAGAAGCCGAACAGGCTGCCCGGCTCCCCTTTCCGCAGGATCACATTGTCGGTGTCCAGGTTGAAGGCGGAGGCGAGGCAGGGGAAGAGGGACAGGTAGAGGAGCGTCTTCCCGGGGGCCATCTGCTCTTACGGCTCCGGCCGGGGACCGAGGAGGGAGCGAAGACCTGCTGCTGCCCTGTGCCCTTCAGCAGACCGCGACTGGCGCTCCCCAGCCGCTCCCCTCGCCGCCACACGCTGAATGAGCCCGTTGTTCTCCTGAGACTCCCAGGCTTTGCACTAAGTGACGGAGAGAGGCGAGCCCCGCCTCCCCAGCCACGCCGGGCCCCGGCCCTGCAGCCCTCCGCCTCTCCTAGCCCTGCCCTGCCTTTCTGGCCCTGCCAATCGCCCAGCCCCGGAGCAGCACCACGAGGCTCTTCCAGCCCGGTTACTATAAGTAACCGCTGCAACCGTCCAGGATTTAGAGCCTATCCCAGCCAATGCTTATCCGGATGGGGTCTTTTAGTCCCTGTTGCAAAGCGCGCACGCACAAACTCTACAGAACCGAAGTCTTCTCTCAACTGTCTTCGGGGCGCTGTAGCCTCAAACCTCCATAATACCTGAAGAGATCTGAGATTACCTTACTCCTAATCTATAATTGTTAATAAATAGTCTGTCATTTGATCTCACGCAAATCACATTGCAAAACAGCTGCAGGGATGTTTTGTAATGTACATAACCTCCTGGAAGGGTAAAGAGAGTCAGCAGTGATTCTTACTTTGTTTGAGGTTGACTTTTGTTACTGCATCCTGCATTCATTTTCTTTTCCTAACGTACAGTTTTTAAAAACCCTACAAAAATCAGTAACGGCATAGCACCGTAGTATGTATTCTCTGAAAAGCAGGGGCAGGCCAAATTTTAGCTACAAAGACCAAACAGCCGTGAATCAGGAGTGATGATGTCTGTGCTCCCATAGCATGGGTTTGTCTAGGTCTTTCATCAAAATGCAAGTTTCATTGTGATCCAGATGTTCTTACAACATGATGACGGCTTGTGATTAGAATCTACTAGATCTGAAGCTGACATGTTCAATTTAGTCAAGTCAGTTCTGTACATGACTGGTTTGAATGGGCTTGTATTTTTTCTCCTAAACCTTTTGCCAAACCCCTATGACAACACTGCTGTGGTGGAATTATTTTGGGTGCTAGTATATGAGCAATTGAGTCTGCTTGAAATGCCATTCAGGTAGATTTTTAAAAATATATTTCACCAAGGTCCTCATAATATATTTACATATTTTCTTATGATCATTGATACTACAAATATTTTTTTAAAGAGAAAAGAAATCCATCTGCTACTGTTATGAAGCCCCCCCCCGCCCCACCCACTCCAAAAATGTGCTTCTGTAGCCTGGAAAACAAAACACATACTTTTGCGGGGAAGGGGGTATTTAAATACTCTTATACTGGATCCAGAAAATAGTTTGGATAATGCTGATATGTTACATTTATTGGACCCATCTTGCCAATGCTGTCTAGGCATTTTTTACTTGTTTACTATTAGCCATATCAATGGTGAGATGAAAAACAATTTCACATTTTCATATTACCAGAACTAACTAATAATGAACATTCAAAAATGTAGTTACATTAAAACCTCTCCCAGTACCAACAAAAATCGACTGTTTATAAGGTGGAGCAGAGATGCACTCAAAACTTTTGGAATTACATTGGGATAGTCTTTTAAACAGGTGAGACAAGGTGGGTGAGGTAATATTTTTTTATTAGACCAACTTCTGGTTGTGAGAGAGACAAGCTTTCGAGCTACAGGTGGTCTATTATACAAATTTCATTTTATTTGCTTTAATATGTCCTACGGGGGGGAAAAAGCAAGTTTGAAAATATCAATTTCCTTCTTTGTCCAAGTGGCCAACGATATTGCAGAGATTAGCCCATCTGCAGAAAAATGTTATGGGACATCTAGCAGCCAACACAAACTTCAGTACTTCTTATTTGGTCCTGTCCCAGTATAAAGGAAGATGAAAATTTGGTATGATAGCCAATTAACTTTGACCGCTATAATAATGTGTAATAATGTACATAATAATACAATATTTCTGAAAGAAGCAATAGCCATGGCTACTGTCTCAGTCAGCTCAAAGCCATGTGTCCTTTCTCTAGCACATGCTCTGCCATAGCAGAATTTTCAGCTGCCTGTTTATTAATGGCATGTTGGTATTCTGCCAAATGGGCTGCAAGACATTGGCCTGCTGTGCCGACATATTGAGAAAGCATCAGTGCCAGAAATACTCTTCTCCTCAATGTAACAATTGTTTATTTAATTATAAAAACTAATTTTTCATTTTTAGAAATGAAAGTGGAGAGCTGAAGCCAGATAAGACATTTTAGTCTATGTTCTGGAGAAACTCTAAAGAGTGATGCCTTGCATTGTTGATCTTTTATCTTTCAGATGAACAAAAACACCTTACATTTATTTGGCATAAAAAGTAGTGTACCATTTTCTGGTATACGTGGACACACAGCTGTGTATCATTCATGCCGCACATTTAAAATTCTTGAAAAGCAAAAATATGTAGACCTGTCCCCTTTTCTTCCTTAAGTTAAATTCAGCATGCTTATTTATTGTATTTAATTTCAGATGGAAAATTGACCCAGGCCTACAGTACTAAAACTAGTTATAAGGTTCTCTAAATTCTTAATTGAATCAAACTTTGTGGGATCAGAATTTATACATGGAATCAACCCTTTTGAATGATTTCTTTAATGCAATGGCTTTACAATTTTTAGAATTGCTGGCTGTCCCAGACTTAGTTCAATACAGGTGATGCCTCTGAGCAGCTATAGCAATCAGCTGAATAGACTATTACTCTTTTGTGCATTACCACATTTTTGCTAGAATTTCACTACTGCTATCTTCAGTTCTGTTCCACCCATATTAGCACTAGTGAACAGTAGAGTAAACAAGATGCCTGCAGCTGTTGGCATTTTAAGCAAAATGTGGTGCTCTGAGCAGATTAGATGTCATGGTGATTAAAATGCCAGTGTCTCCCTGGAGGCCTGCCTACACAAGCACTCCCACTAATACAGCTCCACCAATTGAGTTGAACGTGTGCTAGCAAAGGAGGGGTATTTTTGCAAAAAGAAAATATTTTTTTACAACCCTAATGTAGATACCCTGACTCAGATCTACACTGGGATTTAGGCGTTGCTATCACAGGAACACACTGAAATCCGCAAAGCCTGAGTTAGGTGCATAGGCTCGCTATAAAAGAATGAGGAGAAATAGGCACCTTACAATGAGATCTACAAAAGACAACATCCTAGGTAAGGAGCTGCCTAAAACAGCCAATGAGAGATGCTGACAAGAGGGATGTGTCATAGACCCTGCCCCTCTCTCAGAGTTAAGTGCCTAAATCCAGGCTGCAAGGAGGCATTTACCTCTGCATAGTGAGCCAAAAACAGGAACCCACCACCTGGAGTCAGGCAGATTAGGCGCTTAAGTAGTTTCTTGTGGGAATGAGTTAGGTGCTTTCCTCTCTCCATGCAAAACTGGGTAGAGGTGGAAGGGGTGCTACCAATGCCCAGTTTGTAACTTTTAACTCAGTGGTTAAAGCACTCATCTGGAACGCAGAGAGCCCAGGTTCAATTCCCCTGTCTGCCACAGTGGGAAAAAGGTTTTTAACAGGAATCTCCCCATACCTCTCAGGAGCGTGCTCTAAGCTACTGGATATTCTGATGTGGGGGTGTCTGTTTGAGGTGTTCCACTGTGGATAAATAACAAGAGTGATTGGGGCAGGAGTACTGTACCCTGGATCTCCTACCTCCCAGATGAGTGACCTAACCACTGGATTTCAAAGTCTCTCTCTTTCTCATTCCCACCCTACCATGACTGTTCCACTGGGACTTCCATGAGAACAGGCATCCAGACACCTAGAGTGAGGCAGCCTAGCACCTGCACAGAGGCAGAAACTAGGCACCCAGGAAACTTTTACACTGAAAACTTAGGCACCAAGTGAGTTTAGGTGCCTAGTGGATTTAGCTGGAATTTTGTGGATCTGGGCCTCTGTCCTTCCAGTGAGAGTGGAGAGAGATTCAAGCAGAGTGTTGGACTATGAGAACCCAGAGAAAGAGGTGCAGTCTCTCAGTAAATGATGTGGCAATAAGAAATGTGTAATTAATATAAAGCTTACTGCAAAAATATATATTTTTTAAAAGGAGCAGAATAGACTGGGTGGGGGTGGAGAGTCCAAACATCTGGAAGTTTGCCTGCTGCAGCTAAATGTACAAGGGCTGTCTTGCCTCAAATGAGAAGTGCTGCTCCACTGGAATTATTTTGTCCCATAATACATGTGCCATGGCTGATTAGTTTTACATTTGATCCCTGTTTGTTTGTTCATTTGTTTGTTTGTTGGTGGAGGAATACAGTCCCAATTCAACACATTAATGAAATGAACTTGTTAAATATACATAAATGTTCCCAATTTTTCTTTCAATTTATCACCAACACAACTAATTATCTTGTTCATCAAAATTTAATACGCACACATAGGCCCAGAACCAGCCCCTCTACTCCCTGTGTAGCTGGGAACAGGGAGAGGGAGCTGGTTGAAAAGGTGTCTGGAGCTCCCTGATCCTTGAAGTAGGCATGGGGCTATTCCCAAGGAAAAACTTCAAGCCGCCTCAGGCTGATCTAAGTTGCAAGATGCATAGATAGCAGTGACTCCCAAAAGTCCTTTCTTGCAGCTAGAGATCACTGCAGCACAAGAATACACTGGCCACACTCCCTTTTCCTTGGCCATGCCTCCTATGCCTGGTACCGCAAGTAGGGTTGGCTTAAAGCCAGTTACACTAGCTCTATCTCACTGGAGGATTCCTCTATGCAATAGGGACCTCCAGGTGCAAAGTAGTCTTAGTGGGGATGATGATGATTTGGCCGCTTAGTGTACATGTGAATGTAGAATGACTTTTACCATAATAATTTAATACATTACCACAAATATTCTTACATAAAACAACTCAGGAATAACTACAGGGCCCTGTCATTTCCAACTGAAGTCAAGAGAAAAAATCCTATCCCAAGAATCCCTTCAAAGGAAGTTGGGTTAAGCTCATAGCAGACAAGGCTCAACTGCAAAGTTGACTTTTGCTAGAAACAGTCTGTGAGGGAGGGTGGGTTTAACTACCTTCACTTTCACTGGAGGCTGGGGCTGACTGGCCCCGGCATAGTTTGGAATAGCCCCAGGCCCGGACCATGAATGGTGGCCAGCATTTGCACACAGGCCACGTTTCAGTAAACAAAAACTAAACAATACTGAAGAATTAAGATATTTGCTATTTTAATCTCCTTATAAGACAAAAAAAGACTTGAGGTGTTCATCATGAGTAAACTTAGTGGCCAGGTAGTCTGAGTATATACATTAGAGCAGATTCTGCTGTGTGTGAGACTTACCAGAAATCCATGCCCAGCAGCAGGAGCTCAGTGCTGGAGTTGTCCAACCTTGTTGTAAGCTGTTCAGAGGCAGGGCCTAGAGATCATCAAGAAGTAGTGGAATCATGGATATAAAAAACAAGCAAAAAATCCTTAAAAGAATAACCTTTAGGACTTTTTCAGATATCCAAAAAAAAAAAAAAGCCCCACAACAAAGAGCACAACTCTATTTCTTCCCATTTCCTCATAAAGGATTGATGTAAAATGTAAAGACTTAATGATGATTGCATTTTACGACCTTTCTGAAGATAGCATTGGGAACATTTCAGTACTTAAGTTGAAACAATAAAGCTTATGCTATCCTTGTTCTCTTCCTTCTCACTGAAGGGATGGGAAGTGCAAAAAAGACTAATGGGTGCAGTTCCTCTGAGGTGGAACAGCTAAGGGAGCGAATCAGCACACATTGCTGTTGGTAAATGGAGCCTCAAACTTTTTGCTCCAGACAAAGTTTACTTTCTCTGTGAAATCAAATCGCCTTCTTTGTTGCTGTTGGTTGCAGGAATGCTAAGTGCTCTGTCAGAGGAGAGCTTGGAAGACCTCATCTTTCTGAGTTTTTAACTATAGCCTAAGGGTTAAATTCAGCCCTGCTATAAGGTAGTGCAACTCTACTGACTTCAGTGACCTTACAGCTAATTACACTAGGGCTGAATTTGGCCTTAGGTGTTCAAGTTCTTTCAGACGGGGAACATGTTGAGCTTCAAGATGTTCAATAAATATTTAGGTTCCTTTTTTGAAACATGGTTTTATCAGCTTCTGTTCACTTTGTCTTTAGTATGCCTTGTGGCAACAGATATGACTTTGATACCTTTTATTGTAGTGGACATTAACTATTGGATTGTGGTAAATAAAATAAAATAATAAATATATATATATATCCTGCATACTTTCTGTCACTATGCTCTAGTTTCATTTATTTATTTATTTAAAACAATGGAGACTTGGCTTGTGTATTTTTGGGGAGGGGAAGTAGGTGACTTTTTTTAAAACTCTTGGGCTTTCACTTAAGCAGATTATTTTGTGTTTCCTCCTCTTCCTGCTCCCATTGCTTAGTTGGCAGCAAGCACCTCAGTGTTAATCATCAAAGAACACGGAGGAGGTAGGCACAATTAACCCAACAACCATAGATGGGATTTGTGCATCTACTACACACCTCTTTCTCATTTACTCACAGTTGTGTAAGAATAATGGCTGTGTCTCTTTTGCCCCATTCCAATATTAAAAACAAAACAATGCTCCCCTGTATATTATTCTGTAATACACCAATTGCATCATGGGAATGGAGGGAGGGATCTTGAGTTATCTGGGTTTCCCAGTACCACAGTGTACTCTAGAACATAAACTCCAGGAAGTGGCAGAACAATGGGCAGGCCCACTGAGTCCTTTTGCAGCAGAGTGGGAGAACAGGGTGCCTGGTTGTTCCCTGAGGAGGAACAAAGCAGACTGCTCCTGGTATCCCCTGAAGAACTAAATTGGATACTTTAGATACTAAATTGGATACTTGGATACAAGAGAGCATACTGTTGGGGCTCCACCCAAGAACACAACACAACAGATAGCAGCAGGCTGGAGCCCACTGGAGGAGGAAAGCTTGCATGGAACGTCACAGGGCCTGGTGGGACCAATACAAGAGTCTGATAAATCTGATTAGTTTGGGATAATGATCTGAACTTTGGTATTTTTTTCTAAATTGAATCTTTTGATATTCACTCTGACTAATAATGATATTCACTCTGAACTTCGATGCTTCAGGCATGCACCAGCCAAACCACATTAGTAATTGATTCAGCTGGCACTGTGTTTAAAAGAAGTTTAAGCTGGGCTTTCAGTCTCATTTCCCTGCCCGGTGTACACAAGACCAGGAGAGGCGGCTGAGATTTACAAGGGCTGGTCTGAAAAATTAGTATTTTATCTTAGGAGTCTCCAAGCTGCTAAAGGTTGTAGTATTTCAGACAGAATAAGAAGAAAACAAATGAAGCTTTTCCTTTTAAATGGACATTATGATTTTCTGGAGAATAAATCAGTCAAGTAAATGCCAGATGCTACACAGTTGTCATTTCCACCTCCTTCATATTCCTATTTATAATGTATATTACTTCTGAACAACATCTAGTAATAGGTTTGTCTTCATTGGATAGACTAGGTGACTAGGTGTCTGATTTTCAATCGGAACGCCTGGTCGAAAAGGGACCCTGGTGGCTCCGGTCAGCACCTTCAACCTGGTTAAAAGTCCGCTCGGCAGCGGTGCGGTGCTAAGGCGGGCTTCCTGCCTGCACTGCCTCCATGCAGCATCCTGGAAGTGGCCTGTAGGTCTGGCTTCTAGGCAGCTTGGGACTGGCAGCCCCCGCACACGCACTCACCATCCAGCCGAATCGCTGCCTCTGGCTTCTAGCTACAGCCAGGCCGCTACTTTTGGGCCGAAGAATGAAGGGTGGGCACCACAGCCAATAGGAACTCAAAGGGAGGCAGCCAGCGCTGCACAGCACCCCCTGCGGTAGGTCCACCCCAGCAGCGAGGATCCCACAGGGACCCAGCACCACAGGCCTCAGTGACACTGCCCATGTGCAGCACCGGGCATGGGGCAAAGGAGAGGGGGCAAAGTGTGTGACCCCCAGCTGGAGATTTACCAGCCTGAGCCTTTCTGCACTGGAGGCTGGTGCCAGACTCCCCTCAGGCCAGGCACAGGGATCCCTGTTCTGACTGAGCCTCTCCTTGCACCACTGCACCGGGGCAGCACTCAGCATTTGGATCAGCAGACTGCAAGTCAGGACTCAGAGCCAGTGCTAGCACATTGGGGGCCCTAAACAGAATATTTTGGCCCCCCCTCCCATAATATTAAACCAGGCAAATAAAAAGCAAATGTGGGTCACTTGGGCTACCTCAATAGCTGATCTGGCTTAGGTGCTTCACACAAGAATGGGGTTTGCAGTTGGAGACTCTGAGCAGAAGAAGCCTCCCTGGCTCCCCATATGCCTAGGAGCCAGACATGCAGACCACTTCCAGGGCACCGCATGGAGCCAGCGCAGGCAGGGAGCCTGACTTAGCCCCACAGCGCCACCAACCAGAGCTGCCTGAGGTAAGCACTGCCCAGCCAGAGCCCACACCCCCTGCATGAGCCCTGAGCTCTGTCCTGGAGCCTGTACTCCCTCCTGTACCCCAAACCCCACCCCAGCCCTGAGCCCTCCCACACACACACTCCAAACCCCTTGACTTCAGCCCGGAGCCCACTCCTGCACCCGAAACCCCTCATCCCCAACCTCACCCCAGAGCCCACACCCCCAGCTGAAGCCCTCACTCACTCACTCACTCCCTCCCAAACCCCTGCCCCAGCCTCCACCCCTCATTTCCTGCCCTACCCCAAAGCCCAGACTCCCAGCCAGAGCCCTCACCCCCCTACCACACCTCAACACCCTGCAAAGTAAGTGAGGGTAGGGGAGAGCAAGCCATGGCAGGAGGGGGAATGGAGTGAGTAGGAAGGTAGGGCCTTGGAGAAGGGGCGGGGCAGGGGGTGGGGCTAGGGAGTTAGGTTTTGTGTATTAGAAAGCTGGCAACCCTATGAATAGCCCTACATTGCAGATAGGATCTGCAGTTTAAACTAGGTGGCCAAAGCTTGAAATCCTTTCACTGATTGTACTCAACCTGCCTAACGGAGGCAAAATTCCCACTAAAATCAGCTGAGTGTTTTAGCTGAGCAAAGACTGCAAAAAAACACTAACAGTAATGCATCCGATGAAGTGAGCTGTAGCTCACGAAAGCTTATGCTCTAATAAATTTGTTAGTCTCTAAGGTGCCACAAGTACTCCTTTTCTTTTTGCGAATACAGACTAACAGGGCTGCTACTCTGAAACCAAAAAAACACTAAGGCCCTAAGTAAGGACCTCAGGATTCAGCCCATTGTTTATTCACAGAAATCAGATAGGACATCTAATCACTTTGTAAGTGTAAATAGCAGTGTTGTATATACAAAACATTACATGTGGAAATTAGGTATCTGGGTGCTTTTATAAGAGCTGAATTGAGGTCTCTTTGAAAATTTCACTCATTGTGTGACTCAAGGTAACCAAGAAAAACAGGTATGGAACAGTGGGAGTGTGGAGGACAAGAATTGTTAATTGCACACTCTATAAACCTGTAAGAAAGCTTTTCGGTGGACATTCCCGGATCAGACAGTATGGCTATGCAACAAGGTATTTTTTCTACAGCAAACAACCACCATAAATGAGACCCTTGAATATAAAATGAATGTACATTGCAAAATCATTATTGTTTGACAACGATTACAAATTTTCATGGAGTATCATCAAATTTGTATTTTAGTGATTCAAACCTTCATTAAAAACTACATTTTTTAACCTATTGATATTTTGAACATACAGGTAATCACTTAGAGTCACTTCAGGGTCTATGTTAGTTTACACACAGGAAGACATCCCACCTAGCAGAGGTCCCCAGTGGTGGAATGTCTGCAAAGAGGCCATAAACTCTTTCGCACTAGCAAGGACAACAAAGATCCCTGTTGCCCAGAAGGTATGCAGCTCTAGCCAGAGAGCTGCATGGCCAAGAAATAGGATGATTCAGCACTCTCCCTTCTTCCCCCAGTGACTCATGCCAATGGAACCCCAACAGAAATTAAAGCAGCCCAGCCTACCTAATAGAGAGCAGCCGCAGAAACACTGTCTACCTTCACCTGGGTGAATGTTCACCAATGAGCACTGATCAGGTGTAAATTACCTCCCTGCACCAGCTATGTCAGCTGTTCATAACCAAGCCCCACTGTATATATTTAAGAATTAACTGGCATATAGCCATTAGCACATGTGTAATACTTACCTCTTAATAAATTCATTTGTTTTATTTATATTTTTATAAGAAATATGTTTATATAGCAGCATAAAAGTATTCCACAACTTAGGGGTTGTGTACACATAAACTCGCTTTGATTTACTTAAAGTGGTGCAAAGCCCTGTGTGGAGAGTCTTATTTTGTTTCAAGCATAGCTTAGGTTAAACCTGTTCCTAATCAACTGAAATAAACTTGATTTAAATCAAAATAAGGGTGCACACACAACTTTTTCACTGACTTAACTAAATTGGTTTAATATTACATCATTAGATAAACTCAGCTGAAGATACAAGGTACAACTTAGTGAAGGCAAGCTCTTAGATAGAGGCATGTTTAACCCAGTATTTTCAAAACTGAGACATCACAAAGTCAGACATCAGAAACAAAGAAGTGACTGGATTTAGTGCTTCTGAAATTGTGGATGTTCATGTAACTCCAACCATGCAATACATTCCTGTTGATAAACGTGGGGTTAGGGTTCTCTCAATAAATATGTTTATTGTCTCTCAGTGGACTCTCTACTTTGAAAATATTAAAATACATAATATAAGTCTATACAACATTTATGAAAACACTAACATAGTGTCATACCTAAAGATATATACTTGATTTCATTTTTATTATGTGACACATTAACACAAAATGAAGTTATTTTAATGTCCCTTTTTGGGAAGATATGAAAATCTACTGTAATTAAACCTAGGTTTCTGTTTATGACTCTGAACCTGCTAAGACTTACTCATGCTGTTAGTTGTTCCATTGATTTCAATGGGACTGCTCACAGTGCATAAAATTAAGCACATGAATAAGTCTTTTAGGATCAGGGCATAAGTTTAGCTCCAGATGCGTCACGAAATAAACTTATATGGTATAGAAACATTAGCTTCTTTTGCCTGTTCACTTCATATACCTATTTTACAGCCTAAAATAATCCACTGTCACCTTCTTGTTCTCATTTATTCCAAGGAATTTTTAAAATGTTACAACATTTTGCTAGCCAAGGAGGAATGTTGAAATGCATTAATTCTTATATATCCACTAAACATTTACAACCAGCAAAAGGGAAAGATCACTGGGAACTCTAAGAAAGTATGGACACACGAAAAATCCATTTATGAGGATACTGTTCCCCTGCAGTTCCAGTTTCATTCTATGAAAAGAGTCATTGCATTATGCTGTCATGAGCAGACAAGCTTAGTGAGTGAACTGTAAATCTAATCAGTTTGGCAAAAAGGTTTCATGGAGCAGTGTAAACAATAGGAATAGTTGTGTTGGCTTCACTGATTTCAAGTGATTCACTGTTGTCCAGAACAGCTGAAGATGTAAAAACCCAGACAATTAATTACTGAAGTGAAGTTCTGACAAAAAAAGAAAACAAGTATGCAGTGAAGAGATTTCAAATGCTACCATTATTTTACAGGATTTAAGATGTTACTTATTATTATTAAATTTTCCTACAGTTTTTCCATATATCTGTAGTTTTAGTAGCAAATTCTAGACCCAGTGAAGGCAATGGCAAAATTTCTATGGATTTCCACGGGATCAGGATCTGACCTTCAGAGTTTTGGAAACTATTCTGATAATGATATTCACTCGTAAAAACAAACAAACCACAAACATCTTTCCAAATTCCTATATACTCTGGAATCCTGAAGTAATGATCATTTTCAGAGGAAGATTTGCTCAGACAGTAACTCCAGGCTGGCCCTTGTAGGAGAGATTATTGTTCTTTGTGTTCTAATAATCAGTTCTGGAATATTCCTAGGGTGTTCACATTTACAACTGCACATGTTTATTTTATAAATGTGTACTTCCATTTGATAAGATGAAAACACTTTGGAAACTTTTGAAGTTCAAATATAAATATGGAAGTAGTCAATTCTTTTTACCATTTAAGTCACTTATACAGTTTCTAAAAGTAAAATTAAATAACTTCTGTAATTCCAAGAGAAAGATACCAATTTCCCATTGGTCACTGGCATCCTGTAGTAGTATCATTTTATTCATTTAAAATATTTTGTTATCCTCTGGAGACTTGAATTTAAATTCTGGCCTATTTGTAAGTGGAAGTGAGTTTGGTTGCTTGTCTCAGGCCTGGTCTACACTGTGTGTGTGTGGGGGGGTGTCGATCTAAGTTATGCAACTTCAGCTACATGAATAACGTAGCTGAAGTTGACGTCCTTAGATCGACTTACCGTGTTGTCTTCACCATGGTGAGTTGACTGCTGCTGCTCTCGTGGCAGCGGAGTACAGGAGTCAACGGGAACGCGCTCGGGGATCGATTTATTGTGTCTAGACTAGACACAATAAATCGACCCCCACTGGATCGATCGCTGCCCGCCGATCCAGCGGGTAGCGTAGACATACCCTAAGCCTAGCCCATTTGTCCTCACTACAAAATCACTTCTGTGTTTGGCATGAATTTAAGTGGTGGTATGGGGTAAGAGAAGAGGAGGCAGTAGGGTCATGTTTGAAACAAGCTGATATGAAAACATTCATCACTCAAATATTTATGACTTCGGAATAATGTAAAAACTGAATTCACCAGCATCTTTTGTCACAGTTAAAATTGTGACCCAGCTCAGTTGTCATTATCAGTGTTCTCTGGAAGTTACAGGCTATGGAGAAATTGGGCCTACTCTTACATTCCTAACTCAGGCAAAATCCCTATTTCTGTTAATGGGAATTTTGCTTGAATAAGAAATGTCCCATCTCCTACTGACTTCAAAAAGAGTGAAGTTTCACCTGGCAGGTCAGGGTCTAATTTATGCAATCTGATAGTACAAGTGATGCACTGACAAATATGTCCCTGCATAATTCATGTTTGCTCTTTGCAGCAAAGGCATATCTCCTCTATTTGCTGTGGATCAATTCTTTGCATTAACAAAACAAAAGTGTAGCAATTTTTTAAAAGTAATAATACTTCCCATTGATAGTACTTTCATCCTATCACAAAGTACTTCCCAACAAAAATGAATCACCTCTTATTACACATCTGGAAGTTAATAATATCGCCCTATCTCCATTTTACAATTGAGAAAACTAAGGCATAATGAAGTCAAGTGGCTTCCCCAATATTGCAAGTGAAATATTAGTGGGGCCTGGAATAGGACCAAGTCTCCTGACTGCCAATTTGCCTCATTATCAGCATTCTTTTGAAAACAAACTTTGGCTTTTCTTAATAATTCATAATGACACTATAAGAAAATATTCTTTCAATAGCATTTTAGTTTGGAAAAATAATACTTATTTCAATGAGTAGCATGCCACACTAAGTGTCCTGAAGATATTAATAGCTGTAACACTTTAACTTCAAAGACATCCTGATTCAGAAAAAGAATGGAATGTCAAATTTCTGAGAATTATTGGGGAATCATGAACCATTATATTTCAATTTTCTGCTTTATTTTGGTTAGATCTAAGATTATATCTAATTGGATCTATCATTTTTAAAATTTTTATTTTATTTTATTTTAGTCAACAGCAGACCACTGAGTATATTGCTGCAGGCAAGTTTCAACCAAGCTGCACTATGACTTTTTATATGATTAATGAAATCAGAGCTAGATCGTACACCCACCCTACATCTTCCAGAGACAGATCTCAGTCCTTCCAAAAGGGAATAGAAGGACGGTGTCAATGGCCTCCACAGTACTATTCCCCCGCCCCCATCCCAGGGGTCAGGATCCATGGGGAGGGAGAGGACAGGGCCTGGGTGTACCAGACCAGGGCTCAGAGATGTGCATCATCTCCCGGACATTAGAAAAGAAAGGGGTTGGCATTCATATTGATTTATTTTTGTTTAAGTGATAAAGCTAATTAATAAGGGTAATGTTTGCAATCAAGCATGCTTATGCTATCAAGTTACTGAAAAACACCTGTGTTAAAAAGGCAGTAAATAAAAGGAATTGAAACAAAATAGCGTGTTTATAAGAACATAGTTGCCGCATGGAATATTCAACAATGTAACTGTTTGATTAATAATGCACAGAATGAGCTCAGCCATACATACCAAGGTCCCACCATTGTTGTTAAAACAAGGAGAACAGACACAGAAGATTTATACAGTTGTTCCGGCCTGCTAGAGAACAACAGTTCTCAATGTGACTTTGCGTAGTAAAATGGACTATTAGAACAAGTTTAAAGAGCATGAAAGAATATGAAGGGACTTTGTACAAACTACAGGAACTTTAAAGTGGAAATTTCAGTAGCTAGGAGAGTGTTGATGGAGAAATTGCAACCTAAGAAAGCATTACTACATGAAAGCATAACTTCCAAGGGACGCATCACAAATGAGCCAATGGAAAGAGACTTACGGGATAAGTTTCTAACCAGAGCAAACCAGCCCATGACCAAATTCCAAGATGGTTGTACCAACAGTTATGGTCTAATTTGTCACACAGAAGCTGGTGAAAAGATATGTTGCAGAGAGACTGGAAAATTCCAGTCCCAGTTTCAAGAACTCAACAGCTGATGTCTCATTCCCTGATTGGATGGTCAGAAAGGACAACTCTTATTTTGGCTAAACATTTAGAATCTTTAGAAGAAGTATCAGTCACCTTCTGACTGGTCCACATCAGCACCTCCAAGAGAAGGAATCAAATTGGACCATCCAGCAGAAACAGGATAAAATGGCCTGTCTCCTTCAGCACATCACTTCCCAAAAGCTGAAGACACCAGGAAGGGCAAAGACTGAGGTCATCCTGAGCCAGCCAGCAAGCAGCTCTCCAGGTAACATGAAGAACCCATGCTTATTTTTTCCCCCTACTGTTACTCACACCTTCTTGTCAACTGTTGGAAATGGGCCATCCTGATTATCACTACAAAGGTTTTTTTTCTCCTGCTGACAATACCTCACCTTAACTGATCACTCTCGTTATAGTGGGTAAGGCAACACCCATTTTTTCACATTTTCTTCCTACTGTATTTTCCACTGCATGCATCTGATGAAGTGGGTTTTAGCCCACGAAAGCTTATGCTCAAATAAATTTGTTAGTCTCTAAGATGCCACAAGTACTCCACATTCTTTTTGCTATCTCAAATAGGCACCTTTATCTGTCTCTTTCTATTTTCCAGCAATTTGGGTTGCTTGCTGGTGGGAAAGACCATAGTTGTGTTCATCCTTTGCTCAATCTGTTTTTGCAGTCTCAACTCCTGCTGTCACTGATAACTGAACTGAAAGCTGCAGGCTGAGAAAAGATCTGGTGATAAGTAACACACAGACTTTCTTTTGGGTGATGACCCAAATCAGTTAATTTAACCCTTCCTGAACCTGAGTAAATAATTAGTAAGGAAGAGTACAGCTTGTGTATGTGTTTTAAAGATTGTCACAGAATTACAATGTGTGTCTTTGTTTTGCAAGGGGTTCCAATAAAGATTGTTGTAAAATAGCTTTCAAACTGAACAAGTAACTGAAGAAGAATTCTGTGTAAACTCCAAAGCTTGTCTCTCTCACCAACAGAAGCTGGTCCAATAAAAGATATTACCTCACCTACCTTGTCTCTCAAGTTACCATTGTTAACTAAGATTGTAGAATGCTGTACATGTGTCTATTGTAGCTAATTATTTAATGCTGCCTTTCAAGTTCTAGGTGTATACTGACATAAAATGAGACCAACTGTGCAAGCTTTTTAAATTGCAGTCTATACAGTCTGTCAAAAATGCAGGAGTTTATTTTAAGTAGTTAGAAGTGTTAGTCAGATCCTGGGGCTAATATTATTCACTGGTAAATAGGTTAAAAGGGCTGACTACTATAGATCCATTGGGAAGGAAACCTTGGTGAATAGGTATGTAAGTAATTGACCAAACGGTCTTGTGATCTATCTTTGGATTGTTTTTCCACTGTTGTATTACCATCACTGGAGCTGATAACCAATTGGCACAAGTGAGACCCTATTCTGGGGGACTGTTAGTCAAAAATCTATACAAAGTCACCTTTGCAAGGTAAAAAGAAAAGGAGTACTTGTGGCACCTTAGCGACTAACAAATTTATTTGAGCATGAGCTTTCGTGAGCTACAGCTCACTCATCAGGATGCATCCGATGAAGTGAGCTGTAGCTCACGAAAGCTTATGCTCAAATAAATTTGTTAGTCTCTAAGGTGCCACAAGTACTCCTTTTCTTTTTGCGAATACAGACTAACACGGCTGCTATTCTGAAACCTTTCCAAGGTAGTAATTGAATTGAAGTGTAATTTTCTATTTTAGCTATGTGATTGGATTCTGAAAACCTAAATGGTTATATCAGCCAATTTTCTAATTTATGTAGCCAAATCATAGTCCAATACCATTTTTGCCTTCATATATCTGAAACTATTCATTGCTATTGTTAAGAATATTTTATAAATGTTATAAAACTAAATTCCACTTTCCTCTTAAGTTAAACAATCAACATTAACAGAACCTTAAGAAAGGTGATATGGGATAATCAATTAAGTAGTTGCTTAATTAAGGTTTGTTCTATATCCTATTTTTCTTACACCATCTTATAGCTTTTACTTTCAGAGAGGTAACTGGGACCTCAGTTTTTGTTTCTAAATTATTCTGTATTCATAAGTGCTTAATTGAGTAAGAGTGGTTTGGGCTTTGTTTGTTTTCATTTCCCCTGCAGCCCAACACATTGATGACTAAAAGAAAAGGAGTACTTGTAGCACCTTAGAGACTAACAAATTTATTTGAGCATAAGCTTTTGTGAGCTACAGCTGACTGTAATTAGTATTGGCAATCTTTGTTTCAGAGAGATTTAGGACTAGAATAACAGGCGCGCTTTAGTTTGGGATTAGAAATGGGCCAGAACTATATAATTCATACACAGAGTTCTGATGCCTTCTTAAATCTGGGTTTGAGCAAATCTTAGATAGGCTGGCCAGATTCAAATTTAAACTTCTTCACAATTCAGGAGTATTTGAATCTAGAGTTTAAATTCAACCCCATTTCTATCAGGGCTGAGGTGCTTAAGCACAGATGTGCGTGGAAGTTCGAGCTACATTTGCTTACATTATGTATGATTCATCCAACTTGGAGTGCTTTACTATCCTCATTTTCAAGAGCAATAAATCTATATCAAGCTTACAATTAAAAAAAACTGAGCAGACTTTCAATGATGCATTTAACAAGCAGGGATGGATATGCTGGGGTCAGATGCACCAAAAAAAACAACCCTCCCAGATCCAAAAATAACAAACCTTTATGCTCCTGGACATCTGTTGGCATGCATCATTTGCACCAACCAAATCAGAACCTCACAGTTCCTAGCTGCTATCTGTTCCTCTCCCTTTAAGCAAAGTCATGTCATTATAAGACCTGAGGAGTTGAGGCAGCACCATGAACCCAGAGGCCATAGCTACATTTGGGAAATTTACAAAATTGTTCCCACTGGTGATTTTTTGGAGGCAAGTTTCCCCAGTGTAGACAAGGCCAGCAGGTATCTCCTCCTCCTTTGGGTCCCCTGCTGATAGCAACGGGTCAGCTGTCAGCAATCAGTTGTTGCTCCCAGTTGTATCAAGGCACTCTTTGAATGTGAGAATCCAGAGCCCCAAAATCCTGCTTTAATCCTCTAATTCGTTGAATAACTCAGTTCTGTTTTGCTTTTACTTCCAATTTTACATCCCAAAGACTTTCTTCGTGGCTGACCCAGTGCTTACCCTTCACAGCATTCTGCACAATGGGATACTACATATATATTTGGCCAAACCTTGAGTGCACGTTGAGCATGTACATCTCAGAACACAGTGGTGGAAAATTTGGCTAAACATGGATTCTGGAAGATGTATTTGTTGCATCGCGTTTTTTCACCTGCTGAAAGTTAACTGCAAGAAAAAGAGAGGTGAGGAGACATATATAGTGATCCAAATATAGCGCAGAGTTATTCAATGACTAGAACAGCATTGCTCTAAGTATCACCAGAAACTAGGAGGAAAGCTATTTTTTAGACCATGCCACTTCAAAACAAAGTAGGAAACCTACAAACAGGTCTTAGATGTGTTCCCTGCCTTGCCACTGCTGCTTTTCTGGCCCAGCGAAGGTGCCCCCTATATTAATATCGTATCTATTTTTGAAGTATCTATTTAAAAGTGCTTATCATCAAGTAGATTTTGTAATGTATGGTTACCATTTCTGGAGCTGAAAAAGATAAAAACACAGCTATTGATAAGAGGTTGACCTGACACAAATGGGTCCTTTAAAAGGTAACAAATACAAGTTAGGAATAAGATTTGTTAATTCTTGTGTGGAAAATTCCTGTATGTTCAAAATGATAACGCACATGCTTTAAAATGCTTATCCTGGGTACTACTGCTTTCTCTCATATAGAAGTTAATCTTGTTTGGATTTTGTCATAATGTACATCATCAGAAAAGAATTTTTAAATAATTTTCTGGGAAGGCATACATAGCTCTCTCATGTTAAAGGAAGTGTATCATGACTACAGCAAGTCAAGACCTAAATATTTGTGTACTGTGCCTCCACATGCCATAACTGAAGAGACATAACCTCAAGTGTTGTTTATCTGATGTGCTTCTATGGCTCTGAACTATTTGGGAGTGCTGCATATATCACATTCATATACTGGATAGGTGCCATAGTTACAATAATTAAGCAACAATCCCTGATGAATCAACTATTACCACTAGACAAGAAATAGACTCTTCAGTACCAAGCAGACAATTATTAACTTGTTATTAGTTACCTAGAGCTCTGTTTCTCCTTGAGCAAAAGGAAGCATAAATGGTATTGAACTATTTTTTGTCTCAATATTTTGCTAGTTCCAAGCTGTAATATCCAACAGCAGGACGTAAATACCTGTTTTATCAGATGGGAAGAGGTGTGGTCCAATTTGCATGCATTTTATGTATTTTTCCCACTGCACATTTGACTTTTTAAGCTTTCTTGTGCTAGTAAATACTTTATGCAGAATGAAGGGGAGGGGGAAGTAATTTTATTTGGAAATATGTCGTTCCATACATTTGGTTGCTAAAGGATAGAAAAAATATTGGTGTTTGCAAATAATAAAAATGTGTCTTTTTCAAGCTCCCGTGCTCCTATGGAAAGGTAAGAACAACAGGCTTGAATAGAGGGAAGAGAGATTTATTTTATGTCCTCCTCTTTTACAGTGATTGTTGTAAATATTATGTCCTTTCCTGAAAACTGTGCAATTCTAGCAGTTTCTAAACAAAATCTGCAAACTTAAAAAGGAAGATACTTTCAAAGCCTTTCAAAAATCTTTACCATTCGGTATAAGTGTATGTCAATAAGGGAGACAAGGTAGGTGAAGTAATATCTTTTACTGGACCAACTTCTGTTGGTGAGAAAGATAAGCTTTTCAGCTTACATGGTGCTCTTTTTCAGGCCTTGGAAACTTAAAAGAAGAGCTCTGTGTAAGCTTGAAAGCTTGTCTCTCTCACCAACAGAAGTTGGTCCAATAAAATATATTACTTCACCCACCTTGTCTCTCTAATATTTGGGACCAACATGGCTACATCATTGCATATGTCAATAAGGGTCAAACCAGGTACCATAAGGGATGGAAATAAAAATACTCCATGCATTGTCTCTTTCAGCTACAATATTAGTTATTGGACAACAGAGGGAATTGAGAAGTGTTTAAGTAGGGAAAAGTTAATGTACAGGAAGAGATCAAACTTTGATCGCTTTGAAAAATAGAGCCATAACTGATGTGATTATGATTAATATAAAATTAGTTTTATTTTTCCTCAACTGCCCATCCAAGTTGTTTGGTTAGAACACAAAGAGACGAGTGGGGCCGTTGGTATATGACATGTATACTTCTAGGGCATTTAAGACCCAATCCAGCAAACACACACATGCTTAATTTTACACGTGTGAGTAATTCCATTGACTTCAGTGGTACTGAGGTGCATAAATTAAGGACATGCATAAGTGCTTGCAGGATTGAGGCCCTAGTAACCAGCTAAATATAGGAATTTACTCTCTTTTCATTATTTAGAACAAGCATGCTCAAAATGTGGCACACAGAGTCCTGAAATACGGTCTGTGGATGCCAGTCAAGTGACTGTATGACTATATGTTCCTAAATGCCCTTCTTCAGAGGAACAATTTGACTTCCAAAGTCACATGAACAGAAGCTGAAATCACTGAGAAACCCCTCACTACTTAAGTGGTATATTTATTCCAGGTAAAATCTTATGGTTACTATTACCCTGCCCCCAACTCACACTTTTTGGTACAAAGCTAAGCAAATTAGGTACTACTCACAATGTCCCCAAGTTTGGGCCACCCTGCTTGGTGTAACACTAGCTGACGTATTTAGTGTTTCTATTTGCATAACTGCTTTTTCCAGACTCTAACAAATGAGTATATGACAGGGTGACTAACAGGGAACCAAGATTTAAGACATTAATGACTTTTCCTCTGGGACCTTGGGTAATACCAGTGAGTATGTATTTGCTTTCTAAAGGTTGACTGTCTCTCTCTCTCATACTCATGCAGATATATGTATCGGTATACATTATCCTTTTCTGTATTTTTCCATGTGGGTATGCCCCAATTCTAAGAAACACTCAAACTGCCTCTCCTACACTCAACAACACATTAATCCTTTGATATTAGGATCCTGCAGGTTTTTTAAAAATAAAACAAGCAAATAATATATTACTGTATTTGTTAAACTGAGGAAACAAAAGAGTGGCTAATTGCCATTGCCTTGTATCTTGTGTAGTCACTTACACCTGTGAAAATTGGGTGTAAAACTGCCAAAGCTGGTTACACAAGGTGGAAGGCAGCAGAGAATCAGGCTCTGAGATTTCGCAAGCCTGAGATGAATGTACCTATGTTTTGTTTTTCTTTCATTTATATTTTGGAGCACATAACAGGCAAATTAAAGCACATTGGCCAGATTTTGTGCTACCCCGCATCCTGGTGAGGTCAACATATAGAGTGTAAATAAAGGCAAAATTTACCCCACAACTCCAGGGGGTCTAGAGAAAGCCATCCCTAGCATCATGCCAACTACAACAAAACACTGTATGAAAGCCCAGGTAACTAACTCAGGTGGTTAGTGAGTAAGGAGCAGTTTATTTCATGCTATGATTGTATGGTGGGAAATCAATTTCAAAGATGTATTACAGGCTAAACCCCTTAATGCTAGCACAGTGCTTGTTGTTTATGATACATTATTTCATTTTTAGTTTAATTCACAATACATTGTTTATACTTCTACACTATACAGTGATTTCTTTATTAGAACCATGTGTCACGCTGTCTGGAGAGGCTCACAACCATGAGTGCCAACCTCAGGGCAGACTGTCCAGAAACAGGGCACAACCCCAAATTAGATTTCAGCAAAGAAGTAACAAGTGTGAACTGCTAAAACACCTATAACAATCTTAACATGGAGTCACAGACCTTCCCCTTGGGCACTCTGGTTTATCTTACCACCCCAGATAAGCCTGCCTCTGTGATAAATGGCCCCTTATCCCAAAAATTACAACAATATTCAGGTTGCTCCCACTTCCAAAGGACCAGTCACTTACCCCAGATCAATTGTATCCTAGATCTCTCACCGAAGACAACACCTTGTAGCCAATCTTGTATTTAACTAATTAAAAGTTTATTAACTAGGAGAAGGAAATGAGAGGTATTTACAATGTTAAAGCAGGTAACAGATGCACACAAATGAATCACAGGCTTAAATTCCAAAACATAATCAAAACTTCTATAATAAGCAAACTTTATATGTCCTTTAGAGCTAACCCAAGCTAAATAGATGGGGACTCCTTCCTTATACTTAGAAATCATTGCCCCCTCAGATTTTGAGAAACACGGGGATATTTTTATTCCCTTCCCCCAGCATTTGAGCTGCGATGGGGCATAAGCTTGTGCACCTAACCTCTTCAGTGGTGTGGGAGAAGCAGTCAACAAGTCTTTGTCCACAATGGCTTGGCTGATGACTGTGGACCTTGTTTTGTTGGGGAGGAGATAATACCTCTTGTGGTAAACTAGCATTTTACATGTGGTAATGCTTCTCCACAGACTGTGGAGAATTTACAATGTTATCAAACATTTTTATAGTTACAGATCAAACATTTAAACATTACCTAATACATAGGATATAGATATTATAAGTAGAATTAATACATGCAGCATCCTACAAGCATTCCATAAAGTCTAAATACTAAATGCATTTTTATAACTCTAATATTTATTTTAATAATACTAACACAGGCGAGCCAGACTAGTTTCCAGTTATGCATTTGTCCCTGTTCAGTGGGGCTTAGGGCCTTGGCATGAGCTGGCAACTGGTCTGCCTGTATCACATCCTGGTTCTTAGATCCACCTTTACTAATTTGACTCCACTGATTCCTGACTGGTTGCTCTGTTTCTACTAGATTCTGGGTTTGAGCAGGAGAAGCCTGACATTTTTGTGTTATTCGTCACTGATTTTGCTCTGTAAAATGGGGACTGGATAACTGCCCTTTATTACTGAGAGTCGATAGATTAACGTTAAAGGCTTTCTTTCATCTATATAACAATATAGGTTCAGAGAGCTTTCAAAGCCATTATCTTTAATTGGAAGTCAATGCTGGAAAGTCATACAAATTTTACAATAGGCATCTGTTATAAATAATAGACACTGGAGGAGCGGGGTGGGAATTCTCCTTCCCCCCACCCCACCACCATAGGTGGAAACTATATTTAAATGCTGATTTACTGATTCCTTTGTAAAGCAAGCAAATAAGTATTTGTATTAAAAAATTCATGCAACTCCTTGTTCTTGCTTTGACTATTTGTAGTTAGAAAGGAATGATAAAACAAAACAAAACAAAACAAAACAAATAACCCTGTTACTCTGGAAGGCCCAACGGAATAAATCAAGATTTTTAAATATCATAAAACTGAATGGCAAAGCAAAACAATGAGACACTATTTTGATTGCTACAAATTAGTGTAGATGTAAGTGTTTATCTGGTAAAATAAGAGTTCAGATTTTGTAGAAATAGGTGAAGTAGGAGTGAAGTCTTTTGTTTCATCTTGAAAAGTATTTAGAGATTTTGAGAGATTCTTTACAAAATATTTCTGTTATACTACATTGTCTCTGTCCTCTTGCACTTTAATGCCCCAGTCATACTATCCATTGCCTGGAGTCTGCCCACACATAACGATTTGCGTGGTTGGGTCATAAGTTTGTTTTCATTCCTGTTTTTGTTTTATTAAATATAAATTGTCTAATTGAAAATCTACCAGGAATATTTTAGAATTAATCTGCTCTTAAGAGAAGATTTGTTTTACAGTTATCGCTCAAGAGGTAAAACGTCAAACAGATTGAATTTTAGTCTGAAGAATTCCATTTCATTTTTTGGTTGAGCTTCTAATGAAGCCATAATTCTCCATTCCAATCTTTCTTTGAGCCCAACACAAATTTGTATTAGTTAAATCACACAGCTCTGCATTCAGGCAAACCCTAAAGGTTTTTCTACATGCAAACTTGCACTGAAATAACACAAGGTGTGTATTTAAATTGATTTAGCTATTTTGGTTCAAGTTTACGTATGGTCATTCTTGTTTTGCAATAAAAGTGGCTGAAGTCAACCCATTGCTAAATTATAGATTAAAAAATTGGTTGGAATAGGTCAGCATCTCCGTTTTATGTGCAAATACTTCAGTGATAAAATGGGATGCACATTCATCCACATGGATGCTACAGCTGACAGAGTTTAGAGTTGAACTCTCTGGAGATGAGATGAGTATGCTCTTGGCAATGGGAAATTGGCATTCAAACTCCTTATTGCCAAAGATAGACATCTGTGATTCACTTGTTTTGTGGCTACAAGCAATCCCTCTCTGCTCAAGCCTTTGCTCTGTTAAAAAGACTACGACATATCCAGAAACATTTTCCCTCCAAGATATTATCCTGCAAAATGAACCATAGAAATACAACTTATTCAAAAGAGGAAACATAGATATTTCCTCCCCGCCCCCCCAATACCAGAAAGCAACGGACTCTTCTTTGATTTGGTGCCTAGGTACTACAATGATGGACACAACAGAAATGTCTGCATAATTTGGCATCCACAAGCCATGTTCTGCCTGAGAGAATCACTTATTTTTTCCTTCCTCCCCCCTCTCCCCACCCTACATGTCCTACTACCTGACTACTCAGGTGTATTTTGGTGGGTTTGGTCATTCTAAATTTTAGTCCATCTCTAGAAATTACAACTTTCATCTTTTCCTTTGATATTTTGAGCAAAAGGAGGAAACCAAAAACCCAATTTCAGGGTGATGCTATAGCTCTAGTTCTACAATAACCACTCTTCTTCTTTCCACTGAAACTAACTCTCAGGCATGGTAACAAATCTCGAATTTCACATGCAGAGAGTAGAAAGTGAATTGACTATCATGACATGTATCTCATTTCTCAGACACATTATTTAATCCATGAAAGGGATTAAAAGAGGTTTTTTCATTATTAATTATTATTATTATTATGACATCACTCTCATCTGTTTTGTAGACTAGTGGCAGGTTTTCAGTGAAGATGTGTGGAGAATGTGCACTGCTCATGCTGGATATGGAATTTCAATGAGCTAATTTTAAAGGGAACTCACTAAATAACCATGATACACAGTGAACAGCAAACCCAAAGGATATGTCACTAAAGTACAATTTTAAAAGCAGAGCACTAGAGGTTACTTTGAAAAGAAAGCCATTATGGTACAATTTTCAAACCAATTCCCCTGGAATTTTCAGTGCCATTGGAAGGAGTAGTTGCTATGCTACAGTATTGTTTGAGAACATAACTATTCTGTGATAGAAAAATAAGGGGAAATAAATTGAGATTATATATTGAGGGCCTATCAGTACACTCAGCAATCAGTAATACATACATAATAATACATTCATCTCCCACACATCCATCTGGGCTGCAGTGATGGCCTGAAGATACTCTTCCTAGAGGCCTCCCTGTAACATGCATTGCAGGCACCCTTTCTGCCTTCCAACAGGTGGACTGAGCAACAAAGGAGCAGCTGGAGGCAATGCAGCAGCATGTAGAGGTGGCAGTTTGGGAGGCAAGGGGGCTACACAGTAGCCACAAACACACCCTCTACCCAGCTAACCCTGATTTCCAGACAGCTCCTGCTTGTCTATCTCAGGACCCATCCCAGATATCACCCAGCATTCATCTATAAAACTTTGTGCAGTTCCATATCCTATCCCTTGCAGTGGCACTGCATGGGATAAGATGTATGGGCAAAATCAGTGCCTCTCTACCATCCATGGAAAGCAGCACACGTGGAGCTGAACAAAACTTGGCATGTATGTAAAGGTTTTATGTTATCTCTACTCCCACACCCCTGGAACAGGCAATGAATTGGTGGCATGTCCAGATTGCAATGACCTTTGGTAGTCCTGGGGTCCCTTTTGGTTCAAGTCTGATGTTCCTAAATTCTCATGCTTCAGAGTTTTAGCTCACCTGCCAGGGTCAGGAAGGGATTCACCACCACCCAAAAATGTATTATGGGATGGATTGTTTTGTGGCAGGGAGGCGGATTGTATTTTTTAAAACTCCTTCCTCTGAAACATCAGGGATATCCATAGCTGGAGATGGGACACTGGATGGGGAAGGCTGGTGCTCTCAGGTGGCACCGAGTATTCTGTCTCTAAGGTCCTTGGCTGGCTGATTCTTGCTCACATGCTTAGTGTCTTACTCATCACCATATGTGGCATGGTTGGGAATTTTCCCCCAGGTCAGACTGGAAATGAGAAGGAGGGGAGGGGAGAAGGGTTCACCTTCTTCTGCAAAGTGTGGGTACAGGTTATTTGTCAGAATTATCTGGGTATATTTCACTTAATCAATGTCCTGCTATTGCAGGAGTCTCAATTATTGGTGCACCTCAGGCCTGGTCTACACTACAAGATAAGCTGCCTTGCAGAGCCCTAGCTGTGGAAGTGTCTTCACGTAAATTTGACTCCTGCTGACATAAGTGCCTCTCTATGCTGATTTAGTAACACCATCTCCCTGAGCGGAATAGAATCACGGTCAATGTAATTAGATTGGTGCAGTGTCAATGTAGACACTGCTTTGCTAATGTCACCCATTATTGGCTTTCAGGAGCTGTCCCACAGTGCCATATGTTGACAATACAATTGATACAAGCGCTCCTAATGAGGATGCACATTGCCGACACAAGGAGCCAAGTGTGCACACACACAAGCGATTTAATAACTGTGGTGGCTGTATGCCAACGTAAATTAGGTTGACATAATTTTGTAATGTAGATATGGTCTCAGTCCCTCCTATTCTCTGCTTGTGGCACATAATAGTTGGGTCTCCTGAGAGCTGTAATACTTTGATCTAATTTGGTTGATGGGTTTAGGGTGCTCAGTGGTTGGTGACCTGTGATACACAGGAGCAACTTCCCCCACAGCGCCTCCTACACTCCAGGGGGCCTGCGATCAGTGCCTCCCCGTGCCTCCCACCCATCGCGATCACCATGCAGGAGGCGCTGGGGAGTGCTCAGGGAGAGGGCAGGAAGAGGCAGGGCAGGGGTGGAGTAGGGGCAGGAAGCGGTGGGGCAGGGTGAGGTAGGAAGAGGTAGGGTGGGGCCTTGGGGGAAGGGAGTGGAGTGAGGGCAGGGCCTGGGCCCGAGCCAGGGTCGAGCACCCCCCAGCACATTGGAAAGTCGATACCTGTACACAGGAAGGCAGACTAGATGATCTGGTGTTCGTGTTCCCTTCTGACTTAAATTCTATTAATCTAGTCTCCATTTCCCAGAGCCCATAGAAGGGGCAGGAGGAGCAGAGCATAAATTAGACAGCAGTTTGAGGGGCTACTAACTTATACTGTGGTCTAGGCAGGGCTATGTGGAGTGAAAACATAACTTAAAGCTACCATTTGTCAACCTCCCCACTCCCTGTTCCTGATCCGAATGCAGAAACAGAGTAACTGAGAACTGGCCTTATGCCTTTGGAATTCCTCCCACCACTCATTGAGTACCAGCTGAAAATCCTTTCTCATGACAAAACAGGGATGCAGCCTTTTTGAAAGGAAGAAACCAACAAGCAGCTACTCCACCCCCAATCAGTTATGCAAAAGCTTGGAATCTGTGGTGGGGAAATTCATTGGAATTTATTGTTAAGGGTGGGTGTCTTACAGCTGTCAGGATAACAGGTGGTAAAGACAAGTAGGAAGTGTCTGTCAAAAGCAGAGATAATTGTGCTTCTGAAGGAAGGAACTGACTATTAATAAATATACAGTTCAATATGAACTCTCTCACCTAAGCTGTTTTAAAAGCCCAAACTGAGCCTTTAATTTCTCTTTGCCATCTTCTAAAGCCCTGACTAAATAACAAAAACCACCATGCTAGCGTACAATTCTTTGTCACAATTAGAGGCCTCTGCGTCATGGTTTTACTGCTTGTGTGATTGGGAAAACATGCTTCCATAACCATGTTAGAGAATTGTATTCTAACCTAGATAGTCTTAAGACTTGTTTAAATAAAGTAAATGTTCATTTTTTTAAGGCACATCATGACACCTATCTGCCAAACATGGTTAAGTTGTGCTCACACAGCAGCTTTTCCCACAACAGAGCATTGTGTTAACCGTGTTTATGCATGGACAATTAGCATGCTCACATTTTCCTTTCATTATGTGACATCTTTCCCAGCCCCTAACCTGCAAAAAATATCCAGAAGTTTGGACCCTTCCCTGACATACGAATTCTGTATCTGGCTAAGTCCAAAGCCTGTGTGCGCAGATCCCTTCTTCAGGAGTAGGGGCTTAGGCCTCAGTCCTGCACCTGTGCAGAGCCCACTGAAATCAACAAAGCTCTGCCCTGGCAAAGCAGTTTTGCCCATGGTACTCTGCACACAATGAATTGCAGGATCAAGTCCTAGAATGTTACCAAATGATAGTATAATACATCTCAGTTTTTCATCAATACTCTCAAAGAACTTCACAAAGGAGGTCAGTATCATTGTCCCCATTTTACAGACTGGGACACTAAGGCACAGAGAGGTGAAATAACTTGCCTAAGGTCACTTAAAAGGCAGGGACAATAATAGAAGCAGGGTTTCCCAAGTCTCATCATTGCTTTATCACCTTAATGCCTACTATAAACTTGAGGTTAGTGTAAGACTATATTTATATAAACAATTAGATAGTAATGTATGGTTTTATAAAATAAGAAAACTAAAACATATTATAGTACAGAGGAGACACGATCACATTTGGCTTGCAAGGGGTTTTTGTAATGGTTTTATTTTGTCTTTGATATGGGGGTTAAGTGGACTACTTTAAAGCACACAAGCTCCAAACTAAACATATGTTAAACACATGGATCTTAGTATCCCTATAAGCAAAAGTCACCTAAGATAATAAAGATTAAAAGCAAGAGGATCAACTAATCCTAATGCTTTTATTAGATCAGAAAAGAAACATGATATGTAGAGAATGGGGGTAGGGGGGCATCCAATTTCTCTGCAGCATAAACTGAGTTACAAATTGCCCTTTAAATACTCATTAAGTTATCTTTATTATTTTAGCAGGTTAGTTAAGGCATTTTAGTGATACATTGTATATGAGATTCCAAATATGTTTTCTTTATTAACAGTAATGAAGTTTAAAAACGTATCTCCATATTGTACATTGCTACTATTAGATAAACTGTTTCAAAGCAAACTAAACAGAAGCTGTTGTGGTGTTTATTATAGTTTATATAAGATAAACATTAAAAAAACTATAAAGGAGAGAGTGGCCAGTCTTTATAGTTGTTGCATTGTTGTTTATGTAAGGATTTTTTATTTTTTTATTTTATTTTTTTTTAAGCACCCAAAAAGGACAGAGGCAGTTGTTTCCTGTGTACAAAATTTGCTTTGTCATTCACCCAGAACATTCCATTAAATAGTTGGTAATGGTAACCTTTTGTTTTTATTTTCTATAAAAATATTAAAGAAAAAAAGAGTCTGCTTTTGAACTGGACTGTTCCTGTCCATCTTTTTAATTTAATGGATACATGATAAACAAGCAGTACTGTAGTAAATAGCACAAGTTGTGGTGTATTGTATTTCCAAATTCTTTTGAAATACCTTTGAACTGTGAATCATCTTTTACATACTTCATGTGGAAGAAGACTCTGATGAGCAAATTTTTCATACCAAACAGGAATAGTTTCTCTAAACAGCGGTTACTTTAGGCTACGTCTAAGACATAAAGAAACTGTCTCTGAAAACATTCTGATGGCATGAGGTTAGTTATGTTTCTTCTGAGAACTCACTTCTCTTTGAGGGGGAGATCAGAGCAGATTTAGGGTCTACACTTCAAGCTGGAACATGTAAATTCCAGCACAAGGAGACATACCCCCACTAGCTCTGATCAAACTAGAACACTAAAAACAGAGTGTAGCCACAGCATCGTGAGAAGGGAGAGGGGCTAGTCATCTCGAGCAGGCACTGAACATCTTGGACGGGTTCATACTCAGGGCAACTAGCCACTCATGCCAGAGCACTCTATTTTTAGCATGTAGCTCAGAAAATGCTATCATGGGTATGTCTCCTCAAGCTTGAATTTACATCTCCAGCTCAAAGTGTAGATGTACCCTTAGTTGTATTTATCCACAGAAGCAGCACATCATGGATAGTGGCAGTGAAAGTTTCCCTACCCTTCTCCTTAGACCAGTACTTGGGTATTTAAAAAAAAAGAAGTAAAAGAATGCTGTTCTGGCCTCCAAAAAAATGCCAGAATGGCATATACTTTTTTATTGCATACCTGTAGCCCCAGCTTCAGGGAAGGGAGACCACAATAAAGCCCGTGGTGAAGGACAGTACCCTAGACAGGCTGTCCAGGCCATCAGCCCAGAATAGTAGATCCTAGAGGTACTGGTGCACCAAGGAAAGCAAGGCAAAGCACAGTGCTACTCAGGCTGGTGCAGTGCAGCCACTTGCTCATCACCCTGCTGTGGCCCAGGTCCCACCATGGAGAAGAGATCGAGCCACTCACAGAGGCAGGGGAAGGAGGCCATTGCGTACGTCCAGCACTGAGCAGTTGTATCGGGGTCCAGGGTGCTTGAGTCCTAAAAGAAGAGAAGTACTTCCCCCAAAAGTGCCAGATCAGCATTCTGGACCAAGTGCTGCCTTAGATACTTTTCTGGAGAGTCTATCTCCATGGGGAAGGAAGTGGTTGTCCCTATGGCTTTGTCTTCGCTGCATACTAACCTTGTGCTCAGCTTAGTTTTCCCCATTAACACGGTACATGTTCTCACACCCACACACTTCCATCAGTGCCACATGGTGAGGCAGCCACCATGCTCTGAACAATAGGGTAGAACTTACGGTAACTTTTAATGCACATTGCTATCACAAGGTTAATACAGTGCACCCACAACAATCTACATATTATGGTCCTCCAATCCATCTCATGGACACACATTCCTGTGTACTACCTTGCATCTCCCTGTGCTTTGACCCCTGACTGGAAGTAGTCTACCTTTATATCCCTCTGCTTAGTATCCTTGGGCCCACCGTGCTTGCAGTTTCTCCAGTTCATCCATCTCTGATGTTTGGATCAGCAGAACAATGTGTCCTGCTAAGCCTGTGGATCAACATTCAACCACTGGCCATATGAACACACCAGAATCTTGGTGCAGTTTTGGGCTGAAGTGAGCCAAACCCACATCATTAACAGTAAAAAGAAGAACATTGGATTGTGTGAAGGTGTACTTCAGCAGCTGGGAGCAAACAGAATGGTCAGAAGTGCAGGGCTCAGAGTGAACTACCAAAAGGACATAGAGAAGAATAAGACAGCTGGTGCTATACCAACAACCTTTCCACTTTACAGTTACTGGACTGTGTTTGAAGCAGTCACATGAGCACGGAGCCCCATTTCAGCATGGACAGATGTCTAGAGCCAGACAGGTGTGGGTCCAGAACTTGGATGACTGCAAAAGCTTGATCCAGCCCACCCCAGACAGACAGCAAGGAGAAGGAGAGGTGGAAGAGGAAGAGCGGGAATGGCCCTATCTTCAGAGATGAACTTGGCTCTGATTCACAGGAGCTGTTCCTTTATATGTTCCAGGGAGAGCACAGCACAGTAAAGGTTTCCCACACAGAAGAAACAGAGGAGGACTCAGCATCTAAGACTGGATAGGTGGAGGCTGCTATTTTTATTGTTATTATGAATGAAAATACAAAATATTTGGGCAGGTTCTTTGCCAACAATAATCCTAGCTTTGGTTTCAACTTCAGAGCAGATATAGCACCATTAAGCTCATCCACCATCCACTTCCCAAGCCATAAAACTTTGTGTTTATTTTTGCTTATAATCCTAACTGCAGCTTCAGTCTGGGTGGATGCAGCACCATTACGCCAGTCTATCCCTCACTCCTCCTACTTCTTTCTCTCCCAATCACACTATTCAAAGTGCCAGACAAATGGAGAACAAAAATGCAAACCAGCACTCTACAGTTTGGAGGTTTTGAAGAATAGGTTGGACAAACACCTGTCAGGGATGGTCTAGGTTTACTTGGTCCTGCCGCAGAACACAGAAGGCTGGACTTGATGACTTTACAAGGTTTCTTCCATTTCTATGATTCGATGATTTCTTCCCCCGCCAAAAGGCAAGTTACCGTGAACAATGCTGAATGGCACTCGCTGCCACCCAAATCATTGCAAGTTAAGACACCCTTCCCCTAGTGCAGAAGCCAGTTTATAACTGATCTGATATCGGTCCATTCCTGCAGAGTAATAAAATAGAATTTTTCATTCAGTAAAAATTCCAGACAGTTGCTGAGATTCCTTGGTATGCCTCCCTCTGCTGCCATTGTAACTTAATCTCAGTCCAGTCACTTAGCAGTTCATCTGTCCCAACAAGAATCAGAAAGATATCCTTGATACCAAATGGAAGGGCTCATCCCTGATGCCTGGAATAATTGGTCCATCTTCCATTTTGGTTTCTGAAGCACAACTTTTTATAAGGTTTCAAAAGCCTGAAAAGGGTGCAAGTTTGCTGCCTTGTCTTCCAGTAACTGCCCATCTCTTTCCCTACTCTCCAAAAAAAGGTTTGGGATAGTTGGAAGGTAAAATTCACTCATAATTTCTTCTTCAGGGATAACTCCTTTAGAAAAGTTCTCAACAGGAAGAAGTTTGATGGCAGAATGAGTAAGCTAAGGGAATAGCATGCTTTTTTGAGGTAAAAATGGTTACTTTTTACTTGTAGTTGTATAGTCAGGGAATAAAACTGTATGAATTCAAGGGTGCATACCAAGTTTTTCCCCACTGTCTGTCAGGAAAAATTACAACACTCAAACTTGTCAAGGCCTGGCAAGCAGTCTCAGTGACAGGATTGTGAATTGGAGGGCAAAACAATGGAGAACGGAGAAGCGGGGATGATTTGATAATGGAGGTACATAAGAAGTGCTCAAGACAATCAGAAAAGCACATAGACTTGTAGAAGAAATGAGGGAAGGAGGTAGAGAAATGAAGAACAGAGGACAAGGAGATTGAGGAGAAGTGATCTGCAGCTTTAGGCATCTAAATACCTTTGAAAATCTGGTCCCTAATACCTATGCAGTCACAAAGGACAATATGGGCCTGTGTTGTCTTAAAAGTCAAAGCTTCTAGATCAAAATCAAACCAGAATTTGAAGACTATGTTCTTACCACAATGAAGTTTGAAACCAGAAATTCAAATCCTCGTCATTTATACACAACTAGTTTTGAAAAAATGCCTCTCTATTGATTGTAGAGTACTTTTCTTTTTAGTGTTAGGAAGCTGTTTTCTAAGGTGCATATTTATAGAAAGATGCAGTCATTATGATAGACTGTTTTCCAGTTCTCAGGCTATAAGAATTTCTGTAAGCCAACTCCTACAATTCTCTGGATTGCATTGCCAAAAAAGTAGGTGGAGCTGGAGTTGCCCCAAAAGAAGGGCCCAATTAATTAAACTTCTGGGCGTGGCTTATGCTTCAAAAATGTGGAATTTATGAGCATAAAATGAACTCATGTAGAAACACTTCTCACCAGATATCTCCAAGTACATTGCAACTACAAAGGTGTAGAAAGGGGCCCAAACCACAGCCCTGAATTCTGTGGAAATCTGGATCCAAACTAATTCAGGCCCATCACTACAGTGTAAGCATTCTTGAAACACTGAAATAGAAGCATGTACACACTTCCATGTAATTATTTCAATGTAACCTGACTGGGGGATGGAAAAACTGGTAAAATCTTCCCCCTCATTCCCCCCCCCCCAAAAAAAAAACATTATCCATCTCTGGAACCAATCTGACTTCAAAACTTTTGATGTACTGAAATTGTCCATGAAGAACATGCCACCAGCCCTTATACCTCAGTCCTTTTCCCTCCAGGATGGAGGCGGGAGATGTCCAACCATTGCCTGTTCTCACCAAGTATTCCACCTCCCTTCACCATCACCACCACCCACCCATTCACACAATCGTGTATGTTTATGATCACGAACAGCTCCTGATCGACAGAGCCAGAAGCAGATGTTCTCTGGGTGGCAAGCCTTCCCAGAAGAGAGATCCAGTGAGTAGACGGATACCCTTCTCCCCCACCTTCACCCTCTAGCTTTTTCTCCTGTTCTGAGGGGATGTCAATCTCAGATGGTAGGACTGCTTTCCTCACAAATCCCTCTTGACCAATTCAAGTACCATAGACATACGTGTAAAATTGCTAATAGACTTAAGTCTGATTCAAACTTTCATATGTTAGGGCCTTCTCTATATGGGAAAGTTTTACCAGTTACATCAATATAGCTATAGAAGTGTAGAGTTATACCAGTATTTCTCTCACCCACCCACCACCCATGTGGACACACTTATTTCCATGTGAAACAGTGGCTTTTTTTAAGCTTCCCTTTATGCCACCTGGGAGGGGGGTTAACTAAATAGCTCCCTTAAGATAGAATAAGAATGTGAATGTATGGGGTTACACAAGGATAACTATATCTATTTAAAGTTGCAGCCTAGCTTATACCAAAAAAGCTTTCCCATGTAGACAAGGCATGGGAATTAATATAAGCTTAAATTGGGGGAGGGGGGTTCTCCATAGCCTTCAGGGCCATACAATTGTTTGTTTAAATTTCTAAAATTTAAAACAATGCAAAGCAACCTGTGGAACAATTCCCAGTCAACCTGTGGAACTCCTTGCCTGAGAAGGTTGTGAAGGCTAGGACTACAATAGGATTTAAAAGAAAACTAGATAAATTCATGGAGGTTAAGTCCATTAACGGCTATTAGCCAGGATGGGTAAGGAATGGTGTACCTAGCCTTTGTTTGTCAGGAAAGAGATCACTTGATCATTACCTATTAGGTTCCTTCCCTCTGGGGCACCTGGCATTGGCCACTGTTGGCAGACAGAATACTGGACTAGATGGACCTTTGGTCTGACCCAGTATGGCCATTCTTATGTTCTTAACAATCACTGCAACATTAGTCACAATCACAAAGCAAGAAGGTTGGTTACTCAGTCAATATTGTATACTTTAGATTTGGAATAAAGCAACACTAAAACCAGTAAGTAGATAGTTTCTGGGCCTCCATTGGATGTAAGAATACCATCTGCAAATAAAAAGAGGCCAAACCCACAACTTGAAGTTGGAGCTAAGTTTTCCCAATGATACAGGAAATTTGAAGCCATTGTTCTGCTTAGTCTCCTTTTCAAGAAAGTCCTGAGCCATGGAGTTCAGATCTGAACTTCTTCAACATTTATTGGGCTTGGATCCATTTAGAGGTTAGAGTTTGTGTCTTAATGTTCCAAGCCATTTATTGGGCTTGGCTTGGAACATTAAGGCACAAACTCTAACCTCTAAATGGAAAAAAAAACCATGTCAAGGCTGAATCCGCACTCTGTCACTCCAAATGCAGAAGGTGGGGGCCTGCAAGGATTTTAAAAATTAATACTTGCCACTCCAGACTTGTATTAAACTCCCAAGGTTACAGCTTTTCTCTGACCTTGGCTTGGTAAACGCTGCCACCACCCAAATGCAAAAAAACCCAACCCTTGGACACAGGTAGGAACACTTGGGAATTCCTCCCTGTGGAGTACCCTCACGCCCTTTCACCCCCTCTCTCCCCAGGGAAGAGCTGAGAAAGAAAATAAAGGAAATTAGCTGTTGCCACCAGCTAATCAAACCGCATATGCACAAATCTCTTAGGACACCAAAAATCCAATCCTGTTCTTAAAAAAAGTAAATTTTATTAAAAGTAAAAAGGAATAAAATACATCTGGAACTTAGGCTTTTGCTAGATTTTAAAAGAGCAATGCCAAAAATTAAGCACCTAAAATAGCTTTCTTGGGGGTTCAGCTTAAAGGTTACAAGCAAACAAAAGCATCCAGGGTTAGCAGAGAGGAGTCCACAAGCCTTAAAAAAATAAACTGAAATAAACCTAATAGCATCTTCCTAAACATTCCTAATTTACTTACATATTTGGGTTGTTAAAAGTAGTTCTAGATATGACCTGATGGGTTTTATATCTGGTTCAAACTTTACACAGCATTCCTGCTTATAGCATTGCTGCTCCATGTCCCCTTCTCTGGAGAACAACTGACAAAGGGAAAGTTTCTTTCCCAATTTTAAAAAGTTCTACCTTCCCATTGGCTCTTTTGGTCAGGTGCCAACTTCCTTTTCTTTACCTAGAGGACTTTTAACCCTTTATAGATAAAGCAAGCAGAGAACAGCTACCAAGAGGGATTTTATAGCTAACTGGCTGGTTGGGTGTCCATCAAAGGGAGCTACCCCCATAGGCACCAACTTTTCCCAGCGCCGGTGGGTGCTCACCCCCAGCCCCGCCCCGACTCCACCCCTGCCCTGCTCCATCCTGCCCCCATTCCAACCCCTTTCCCAAAGTCCCCGCCCCAACTCCACCGCCTCTCTGCCCCTATTGGACTCCTTCCCCAAATCCCCGCCCTGGCCCCGCCTCTTCCTGGAGCACACCACATCCCTCTCCTCCCCCCTCCTTCCCAGTGCTTACTACCATGAAACAGCTGTTTCACAACAGCAAGCGCTGGGAGCTAGAGGGAGAAGCAGGGACATGGTGCGCTCAAGGGAGGAGGCAGAGCAGAGGGGAGCTGGGGCGGGGGGAGGAGCTGCCAGTGTGTGCAGAGCACCCACCAAATTTTCCCTGTGGGTGCTCCAGCCCCAGAGCACCCACAGAGTTGGCATCTATGGCTACCCCCTCACACACACACACACTTCATTTATCACAACCTATGAGTCACTTGTAGGATTAAATCAAATGTCATTTGATTTACTAGGACCAGCAACAAACTTTTCTGTCTTTTCCCTCAGATTCTACATTTAAAAATAAGAGAGAGAGAGAGAGAGAGAGCGAGAGAGAAAACTGGGACCCTCTGTAAATACATTGTGTATTTCCTGGTATATGTTACACAGCTTAACAGGTACTTACAATAAGCATATTTTCTTAATTGTCCAAAAATTGTTTTAAAATGAAATAACCAAAAACTGCTTATGCCTGCAAAGGTTCAATAAGCAAGTATTTAGGACAGGAGTTCCTTAGAACTTAGCATTCATAACCAAGTGCCCTCCAGCATTCATATCCTTCAACGTCTATGTTAATTAACTTGTTAGATGTTAACGTGACCAATAAATTATCAATAGGAACTGCTGCACAGGACCTCTGAATCCTAAATCTTGTAATTTTAAGTTTAGAAAGACCAAGGGATTACAACAATGCTGAATTGATAATGCTGAGCTTTAAGAACATTTTAAACACTTGGATCATTGTCTTTAAATGTAACAGATCAGGATTTCTTTAAAATGGACATTGTGCAAATCACTGGGTGTGTCACATTACAGTGAAAAGATGTTTGCTGAAATGGGGCTAGGTCATGAGATAGGCAGCTGATTAAATGGAAAGCAAGGAGCCTTGGGCAAAATGACCTTTAGAGTGGCAGACAAGCAATAAGAAAAATTTAGACTGAGATTTATAGCAAACTTTTCTGGATTTGAGTTATCACTTTAAATAGAAATTTCATTATCAGCTCTTCCAAATATTCCATGGTACTATCAAGCCAGCCAGCCCAAAGCAGTAGTGGAATGGGGACGATGTAACATAGCCAAACACTGGGTCTTTATCAGGGTTGCCAACTCTCATGATTTTGTCATGCGTCTCATAATAATTATTGTTTTCCTTAAAGCCCCAGCTCCTGGAGTTAAGTGGATATGTGATGATTTCAGCCTTCATTCTTAAAGAAAAAGTAAGCTTCTAGTCCTTGTGGCTGTGGGGAGAAAGCTTCAAAATGTGACCCCCGTGCACCCTAAAGGCACATAAAGCAGAAGACAAATAAAAAGAACAAAAAATCTATTATTTTATATAATCTCATGATTTTAAAGCTAATCTCATGATTTTTGGTGAGCCTGACTCATGAATTTTGAACATTTGGGGTTGGCAATACTGTTTATTGAACAAGAAAATTGTGATAATGTAAACATTCCTAGGCTACCAGGGATTAATACAAAATCACTCTGTGACACTCTGTACCTCAAGGCAAAACCCTGGTACCCCTATATTCATCATGGTGATATGATTATATGGTTATGATATAATTATATGTTTTGTACAAGGTATGCCTTGTGAGGTACCCTTTTAAGAACCAGGGGTCACCCAATTAAATTAACAGGCAGCAGGTTTAAAACAAACAAAAGGAAGTACTTCTTCACATAATGCAGTGTCTTCCTGTGGAGCTCACTGCCAGGGGATGTTGTGAAGGCCAAAAGTATAACTGGGCTCAAAAAATAATTAGATACATTAATGGAGGATAGGTCCATCAATGGCTATTAGCTAAGATGTTCAGGGGTGCAACCCCATGCTCTGGATGTCCCTAAGCCTCTAACTGCCAGTGCTGGGCCTGGACAATAAAGGAAGGATCACTCAATAGTTGTCCTGTTCTGTTCATTCCCTATGAGGTATCTGGCATCAGCCACTATTGGAAGACAAAATATTTGGCTAGATGGACGATTGGTCTGGCCCAGTTTGGCCATTCTTATGTTCTTATAAATACACAACTAATTTTTGTTTAGCAAGTTTGAGGTTTTGAGAGATTTATTTATTTGAATAATCACTATCACAACAAATGTTTTAAAGTGCATCCCGGGCTTTGGATTGAATATAAAATACAATGGGCTCCTACACTGAGGAAACTAGATGTATTTATTCTTAAATTGAATCTAACCATATAAAATGGTCTCATTAAGTAGATTAGAAATCTTACGTATTGGTTTATCCCATGTGGTTTATCTTTAATATTTGTGAGTTCAATTACTGTTTTTTGAAAAGCAAGGAATTACTCATTGCAACCCTAATGCTATATTTATTCAGGATTTAGGCATATTTTAAGATTAGACCTTAATTGTACTAAACTATAAACAATCTTCGAGCCAGGCTATTGAAATTCATGATTATATATCTGTCTGGCATTTGCATGTAGCAAAGCTGCGAAGAGGAAAAAAAAAATATTAACATACTTGTAATATTTTCACTGTGAAAGAATCAGCCTCTTGCTACTGGGTGAATTAAACCAGAGGACTTCTGTGAAACTTACAAGATATTTTTATTATGTAATATATTAGTTTTTTGATGGATAAAGTTATAAAAACTGTACTAGAAAGCAAGATTATCATTTGGAGACAAAACCTCCCAGCTACCTCTTTATACATGACTTATGGAGAGAAAGTAATTGCAATAAAAAGGGAGATCAAAAGACAGAAGTCATTTTAGGGGCTAGCAGCGCACCACATACTATAGATGATGAAATAAATGGAACAATCATTCCTGCTCTTTTTCCCTGCAAGCCTGACACCCTGCACCACCTATAGACTTGATAAAGTCTGCAGAAAGGAAGGCTTGTTCTGCTAGGCCTTAAGCTCTGTGGAAAGAAGGTTGCTCTTCTGAAGACAGTATATTCCAATTTTAATTGAAGTTCTGGTCTTCAGTAAATACCTATATAGGCGGTTACTGCTTCCTATAAAAGCTCCTTACAAAATCCCTTTCACCTTTCTTCATGTAACTGTATATTAAACACATATGTATACACATATTTTTGTGGCTTAATGTATTTTCTTCATTAATTGAACAATTCATAAGCAGATTCCAGTCTTATTGCTTTTTGGGGCCTTTTAATGCAGCGCATTGGAGCTATTGCGCCAAGCATAAATTCCATCCTTGATCTTGCTTGACATGAAACACATATCAGAGAAGTACAACACATTCTATTTTGGTTTTACGTTAAATGCTTTGTATATTAAATAATTGTCTGATTAATTGTGTGTATTACTTTAGCAATTAATAAAGAGTGATTAAATAATAGCAATAGCTGCTCTGAGGAAAAAATGTGTAATTCTTAAGAAAATGTTTGACTTTGTCAGTCAGGAAAATAACCTACACTATATTTGTCATGACAGATCAAATCAGTAAGATGTCCATTGTGAGATTTATTCAGGAGTTGACCTCTGTCTTTGTGCACACAAATTCTCATTAATTGTAATCAGAGTTACACATGAATAAGGGCAGCAGATTATTATTATTTGTTAATGGTTTTCAGTAGCACACATAAACTGTGCTTTCCTAACATAAAAAGTCAAAGTCCCCGCCCCAGAGCACACAATCCCTAAATTAAGGTGTTAAAATGATCTTACCCTTATAGTGAATCATCACTTTGTACAACAGATTAACATAGTCTTCTCACTCTCCTCACAGATGGCACAGGGAGAATCAGGGTATCTGATCCTGTATTCTTTGCTCACTCAAAATTCCCCTATCAAGTCAATGCAATTAAAGTATGCAGGATCAGGTCCTAAACATGATAGAGTATAATAGCATCATCCTGGCTAACACTAGATCACTGGGTGGGGTGGCAAACAAAAAACCCATGATCTTCCAAATTAGAATGGCCTATATTCTGGAAAGATTATTTTCATTTTTCTTATTAACTCTGTAATGTATTAGCATCTGAATACTTACTTTCATACAAAAAATAAGCATGTGTTTATCCATTTAGTTTTTATATCACACCCATCACTACGGCACTGGAGCTCCTTAAAAGTCTATAGATGTGCAATGCAAAGGAAATATTGAGTTTAATTAAATCAAATCAAAAGAGTATATTTTAAGAAAATGCTTTATAGTGAAAATCTGAGATGTAATTGTTTCAGCTATTCTTTGATGAAATATTTTTGGCAAGATTGAAACTGGATTTTACATGTAAATTTCTACCTAAACTGAACACACAGTGTCATGGAGTCCAGACACTTGATTACAGGCTGTTGTTATCAAGAGAGAACCATTCTAAGAATGCAGAAGCTAAAAATTGTTTTGTTTTGGTTTTTTATACAGACATGTTTGAAATTCTAGCTCACCACACATTGAAGTGAGGTTGAAAAACTCACCCCTTAGGTTAAATCCTAGCTGGAAAATAAATCCTTATCACAGGGTGTTTCTGTAAAGTATTTCACAGCGTTACTTTTTAATCACAGTATTTCCTGGATATTTCATAATTGCTGTGTTTATAATGAAAATTAATTCAGTTACGTATATGGCTCAGTTCATGAAACCTCTGACAGAATGAAAAAGGTATTTGGCAAGTCCTAACTAGTGTTCTCTGATCTTTCAGGTACTGTTGACTTTAAAAGGTATTAAAAAATTGAGAGATCAGGCAGAAAAATCAAATCTCATTGCAAACAAATAGATCCTGCTCCTGAAAAGTGAGGGTGGAAGGGCCGGGAATCAGGTGGAAAACAGCCTATTTACTACTGCAATAAAGTCAGTATTTAGCCAAACCTCAGACACAGAATTAACTTCCAAATTAATTCCAAATTAATTTTAGCTTTTGCTGCTGCTAACAACTAATGAAATCTAATACACTTCAGGTAAGAGAAACAGAGCACTTGATTGGCCTTAGGTCTTGGGAATCCATGGAGACAATGGGGTAAATATCATATTTTAGGAGTACTTGTGGCACCTTAGAGACTAACAAATTTATTTGAGCATAAGCTTTCGTGAGCTACAGCTCACTTCATCGGATGAAGTGAGCTGTAGCTCACAAAAGCTTATGCTCAAATAAATTTGTTAGTCTCTACGGTGCCACAAGTACTCCTTTTCTTTTTGCGAATACAGACTGCTGTAACACGGCTGCTACTCTGAAACCTATCATATTTTAGCAGAGAACTAAATTCTTAGCTGGGGGTGAAAAATGTTCTGTTGAGGGTGGGGAGTGTCAAGATGTGGGGTGTGTTTTTCTATGTGGCTAAATCTTTTCCACATTTTTCCCTTAGACCAGGGTCCCCAACGCGATGCCCGCAGGCACAATGGCGCCTGCTGGGGCAGTTGTGGGTGCCTGCAGGACGATGCACTGCCGAAATGGTGCCACCAAGCACGGCCACCTGAGAACCGCCTGCCGAAATGCTGCTGAGAACCGTTGCCAATTCTCGGCAGCATTTCAGCGGTGAGGCTTCTTTGCGCTGCTGCTTCTTGGCTGCATTTCAGCGGCGGGGTGTTTGGCGCCCGCCACAGTCTGTTGGGAATAGGAATGTGCTATTTCCACAGAAAGGATGGGGACCACTGCCTTAGACTGTTCTCTCATTATTCATCTCTACAGGGCCAGATTTTCAAAAGAGCTCAGCACTCAACAGTTCCCATTGCTCTGGAGCAGAGCGCTTCTGAAAGTCCATCCCACAGTGCTGTAAGTGTACAGGTGCTGCAGAATAGACAGGACATACCAAGTAAAGAAAGCAGTTCTTGCACTGAAGAGGTTACAACCTGAGCACCTAAAAGCAAAAACAGGTACAATGCAGACACCAAAAAGACAAACATAATTGGAATTAATTTGCAAACTGGACACCATTAAGTTAGGCTTGAATAAATGGGACTGGATGGGTCATTACACAAAGTAAAAACTATTTCCCCATGCTAATTTTTCCCCTACTGTTACTCACACCTTCTTGTCAACTGTTTGAAATGGGCCATCCCGATTATCACTACAAAAAAGTTTTTTTTCTTCTGCTGATAATAGCCCACCTTAATTGATTGGTCTCGTTAGAGTTGGTATGGCAACACCCATTTTTTCATGTTCTCTGTGTATATATATCTTCCTACTGTATTTTCCAGTGCATGCATCCCATGAGGTGGGTTTTAGCCCACGAAAGCTTATGCCCAAATAAATTTGTTAGTCTCTAAGGTGCCACAAGTACTCCTCTTTTTTTTTTTTTTGGCTGATACAGACTAACATAGCTACAGCTCTGAAATATGTGTATGTGGTAATTAAGCTTCACAAATGGAGTGGATTTCTTAGGAGAGATTTGGAGGAGTAAGAGGCTCAATATGTGAAGGCAAAGAATAGAGTAGTTTCCAATCACCTTAGCTGCCTTTCATTGCTTAACTGAGATTATTACTAATATCTCAGAGCAGAGGAATACGTAAGGCCTGTAACATTTTCATTCCTTCCAGAGCAAAACAGCAGCCAGCAAGATATAGAAAAGTCTCTTGGGGCTAGTCTACACTGGCAACGCTAAAGCATTGCTGCGGCAGCACTTTAACGTGGCTTGTATAGTCACGGCAGAGTGCTGGGAGAGAGCTCTCCTAGCACTCTAAAAAAACCACCTCCACGAGAGGTGTAGCTATCAGCGCTGTGAACACAGCTCCCAGCGTTGGTGCACTGTTTACACTGGCGCTTTACAGTGCTGAAACTTCCTGCGCTCAGTGGGGTGTTTTTTCACCCACCCCACCCCCAAGCGAGAAGCTTGCAGCGCTGTAAATTTCCAGTGTAGACAAGCCCTTAGGGTTAGTCCTATGACTACACTTAAAATGCGACAGCTGTGCCACTGAAGTACTTCAGCGTACACACTCAGTACAGTGACGGGAGGGGTTCTCCCATTGCTATCTTCCCAAGAGTTGGTAGCTAGGTCAACAAAAGAATTCTTCCATCAACCTAGCACTGTCAGACTTAGGTCTGCTTAACTATGTCACTAAGGGGTATAGCTGGGTCTAATTATCTTTATAGTGTAGACCTGGTCATTGCAGGCACAAACCATTGCATCAGGAATCATGTTATGACATACTAGTCTACCAAACCTGTTATGGAGCCAAACCATGTCTTTAGTAGTTTTATAACAGCCAGGGCTTATTGATGCTATGGTTTACTGTTCTGATATTATATTTGCCTGTGTAAAGATCAATCTTCATTCCTGATTCTAAAAGAATTGGTATTACATATAAGCAATGAGTTAAATGCAAATATTCAGTAGAAGAGGGATGAAAAGAGTAAGGAAGGACTTCAATAGCTCAGACATAGGTGAGAGGTTTATTGCAGGAGTGGGTGGATGAGATTCTGTGGCCTGCATTGTGCAAGAAGTCAGACTAGATGACCATAATGGTCCCTTCTGACCTTAATATCTATGAATCTATGAATATTCCCTGAAGCCACTAATGTTTGGAAACCTGGAACAATTACATCTACATAGCAAGCAGCCCACAGCACCGAGTCTCAGAGCCCGGGTCGACAGACTCAGCTTTGTGCGGCTTGCGCTACGGTGCTAAAAATAGCTGTGTTGACATTGCAGTTTGGGCTGGAGCTCAGGCTCTGAAGACTAGAGAGTGGGGGTGGGGTCTGAGACGCACTGCTGCAGGCTGTGTAGACATGCCCTGAGAGATTAAGTTGCTATTGGATGACCCTTTCTATAGGCTTAGGACATACTTTGGTTGCCATTTCTGGAAGATGTCTCCTGGAAGGTGGTATTTTCTGGAATTATAATACAATTCTGCTATTTGGTGTGGACATGAATCCTGATAAAAATCTAGTTTCAAATTACTAGCCCCATGCAGGGCTTCTAGAATTTTATCTTTTATTGGGACTACGTAAATCATGCTCAGACATGTTCAAGTGACACTAGACTGCTAGTCTTCACTTTAGTCTATAAAACACATTGGTACAGCTAGGCATATTTGGTCCACCATTTGTTAACATTAATATAATTGGCTCTCTCTATGTTCAAGACAGATTCAGGACTGAAATATCAGGGCTGTTACAGACACAAACTAAGGTGGAGTAGAAGAGCTGTATAGGGAGAAAAATTGTGCATGAACTTCCTGTGCTGTATGAATTTCTATCCATTGTTATTTGTCCCATATTTGTCATGTGAGCATGAAATTACTTTTTATAAAATGAGTCCACTATTCATATGCTAAACATCCACAGAATTTAGCATGAAAACTCTTGGCAAGATACAACTGAAAAATAAAGAAGACAGAAAATGAATTTTAAACTTCCTTTTTTGCTATTATTTCCCACTGAGATACAGTTCAGCTGCAGAAAAGTGTTAAATTAAAAATTAAAAGGAAATTATATATTAACAAACTTACACAGAAATATCATTGAGTTGAGTGTATGTCTATAACATGATAACTTTGCAATTTCAAAATTTCAGAGAATGTTGTAAACATCAAATGACCAGAACCCTATTGACTTGGGGAGGGGAAATTAGAAAACAAAAGGGGAAAGTGGGGAATCCCTGGAATTCCCTGGGGAATCTGCCATCTGATTAACATAGCCACAGCTTCAAGTACCTCTGCAATTGTCTACAGAGGAAACAACTGATTGATGGCACCCATTGATGCCTTCCAACATAACAATACCCCATCTCTATCTTTGCTCATCTTCCCAATACAGCTTAACATGTTGACAGGCTGACAACCTCAATGTCTTATCTCCTAGAAAAATGATAGTGGTGGGAAGGGAATGGGGGCATGCACACAGCCTCTCCTATGAAGAGGGAGAATGAGGGATCCTGCTATGGGACCGAGGGTATACACAGACCCTACCATGGGAAGGAAGGAATGGCAGACAAAGAATAGAGTAGTTTCTAATGACCCCACCGTGAGGAGAAACGGGAATTGAATGCAAACCGAGACCCTGGAATAGGGGGATATTGAAGGATCTGTTATGGAGGAATGGGAGAAGTGGGGCTTGAGAGGAAGGGGCATGCACACAGAATCCCTGCAATGGAGGGTGTACATAGAGCTGCTGGAATAGGCATGGAATGGGGGACCCTGCTACATATGGGAGGAGGAGGGTAGGCAGGGCACATACCAGAGTATATGGAGGGAAGTTTGGGGGTTGTTGCAGGGAGTCCCCAAAATGAAAGAGGATGGGAGAGATACAAGGAGCCGCTGGAGCGGGCAGTAAGCTCTGCCTACTCAAGCTACAAAGTGTGCAACCTCCTACCATTAACAATAATATACTGTAATCTTTGGGGGAGCAGGGGCTCTCATGGAGCCAGGCCCCAGCTGGCCTAGCATTTAAAGAGAGCAAAGAGATTACAAAAGCTGGGCCCTAACTGATATGGTGATTGGAGGGAGTAGGTTCCCAGAACAATGTTCTAAAGCAGGGGTGGGCAAACTTTTTGGCCCGAGGGCCACATCAGGGTGCAAAACTGTATGAAGGGCCAGGTAGGGAAGGCTGTGCCCCCCCACAGCCTGACCCCCGTCCCCTATTCACCCCTCCCACTTCCCACCCCCTGACTGTCCCCCTCAGAACTCCTGACCCATCCAACCTCCCCGCTCCTTGTCCCCCTCCTGGGATCCCCACCCCCTGACAGGCCCCCCCAGAACTCCCAATCCCTATCCAACCCCCCATTCCCCAAACCCTGACCGCCCCAGAACCTCCACCCCATCCAACTGCCCCTTGCTTCCTGTCCCCTAACTGCTCCCCAGGACTCCCTACCCAACCCCCCCACCACCGCACAGATGTGCCGCCCCCTTACCATGCCTCTCAGAGCAGCAGGAGCTCACAGCCCCACTGCCCATGTGGCATGCTAAGGCTGCGTGGGAAGGGGAATAGCGGGGAAAGGGCGAGCATCCCAGGCCAGGAGCTCAGGGGCCTGGCAGGACAGCTCACCTCTGCCCTAAAGAAACACAGATTCTAGAATGTCTCTGGAAATGAAAAGCCCCTACATTGTATTTGAACAACAACAAAACAATTATTAAAAGATTGTAAGAAGGAAACTGACTGAAGAAGTTTGACTAAAGAGAAATAATGGAAGCAGATTGAAAAAGATAAAGTTTGAAAATAAGAAAGAAATCAAATGGTCAACTCAAGGGCCTCTCCTCTGTTCTGCAGTCTCCAATATACAGGAACTCCTCACTTAACGTTGTAGTTATGTTCCTGAAAAATGCAACTTTAAGCAAAATGATGTTAAACGAATCCAATTTCCCCATAATACTTGATGTAAATGAGGGGATTAGGTTCCAGGGAAATTTTTTTCACTAGACAAAAGACTAAATAAATATATATATATATATATATATATATACACACACACACACACACAGAGTATAAGTTTTAAACAAACAATTTAATACTGGTACACAGTGATGATGATTGTGAAGCTTGGTTGAGGTGGACGAGTCAGAGGGTGGAATATTTCCCAGGGAATGCCTTACTGCTAAATGATGAACTAGCAATTGGCTGAGCCCTCAAGGGTTAACTCTCATACTCTACAAGACAGCAGGAAAGGAGGGAGGGCAGACAGAGACAGAGACACACACCCTATGTGCATTTGAGAGATAGAGATGCACATTTCCCCTTTAAGTATGAAGACTGAGGTCAGAAGTACACTGCCTTGTTAATTAGATCAGCAAGATGAGACTGGACCACAGAACCCTCCATCCGTGTGTCCCCCCTGCTCTCTGGGAGATGGGGTAAGCGAGGTGCAGGATTGGGGGGGGACACCCTGACATTAGCCCCCCTCTTCTTCCCCGACACCCCACACAGCAAGCAGGAGTCTCGGGGAGCAGCTCCAAGGCAGAGGGCAGGAGCAGCACATGGCAGTGGAGGGAGGGACAGCTGAACTGCCGGCAATTGGTAGCCTGCTGAGCAGCTGCTGCATAGGGAACTTAGGGGAGCTGATCAGGAGGCTGCCGGTCCATCCTGGTTCCAACTACCCACCAGCTAGCTGCAATGGGCTGCTCTTCCTGCAAGCAGTGGACAAAGCAGGTGGCTGCCAAAAGACTTAGAAGGGAGCATTGCACAACTTTAAATGAGCATGTTTCTTATTGATCAGCAACGTAACAACGAAACAATGTTAACTGGGATGACTTTAAGTGAGGAGTTCCTCTACCATATTGTATATCCACTGATTTAGAATCATAGAATCCTAGACTTTAAGGTCAGAAGGGACCATTATGATCATCTAGTCTGACCTCCTGCACAACAGCCAAGGAATCTCACCCACCAACTGCTGTAACAAACCCCTAACTTATGTCTGAGCTATTCAAGTCCTCAAATCATGGTTTGAAGACTTCAAGGTGCAGAGAATCCTCCAGCAAGTCATCCCATAACCCACGCTGCAGAGGAAGGCAAAAAAAACCCAGGGCCTCTGCCAATCTGCCCTGGGGGAAAATTCCTTCCCGACCCCAAATTTGGCGACCAGCTAAACCTTGAGCATGTGGGCAAGACTCACCAGCCAGACACCCAGGAAAGAATTCTCTGTAGTAACTCAGATCCCATTTCAATCTAACATCCCATCACAGGCAATTGGGCATATCTACAGCTAATAGTCAACTATCAATTAACTGCCAAAATTAGGCTATCCCATCATATCATCTCCTCCATAAACTTATCAAGCTTTGTCTTGAAGCCAGATATGTCTTTTACCCCCATTGCTTCCCTTGGAAGGCTGTTCCAGTACTTCACTCCTCTGATGGTTAGAAACCTTCATCTAATTTCAAGTCTAAACTTCCTGATGGCCAGTTTATATCCATTTGTTTGAATTCATCTTTCTTAAACATGGGAGACCAGAACTGCACACAATATTCCAGATGAGGTCTCACCAGTGCCCTGTATAATGGTTTATAAACCTGTATAAACTAACATCTCCTTAGCTCTACTGGAAATACCTCGCCGGATGCATCCCAAGGTCGCATTAGCTTTTTTCACGGCCATATCACATTGGTGGCTCATAGTCATCCTGTGATCAACCAATACTCCGAGGTCCTTCTCCTCCTCTGTTACTTCCAAGTAATGCGTCCCCAGTTTATAACAGGAATTCTTGTCATGACCTTGCACTTTTCACTATTAAATTTCATCCTATTACTATTACTCCAGTTTACAAGGTCATCCAGATCTTCCTGTATGATATCGGTCCTTCTCTGGATTGGCAATACCTCCCAGCTTTGTGTCATCCGCAAACTTTATTAGCATATTCCTGCTTTTTGTGCCAAAGTCAGTAATAAAAAGATTAAATAAGATTGGTCCCAAAACTGATCCCTGAGGAACTCCACTAGTAACCTCCTTCCAGCCTGACAGTTCACCTTTCAGTGTGACCCACTGTAGTCTCCCCTTTAACCAGTTCCTTATCCACCTTTCAATTTTCATATTGATCCCCATCTTTTCCAATTTAGCTAATAATTCTCCATGTGAAATTGTATCAAATGACTTACTGAAATCGAGGTAAATTAGATCCACTGCATTCCCTTTGTCTAAAAAATCTGTTACCTTCTCAAAGGAGATCAGGTTGCTTTGGCATGATCTACCTTTTCTAAAGCCATGTTGTATTTTGTCCCAATTACCATTGACCTCAATGTCCTTAACTACTTTCTCCTTCAAAATTTTTTCCAAGACCTTGCATACTACAGATGTCAAACTAACTGGCCTGTAGTTACCTGGATCACTTTTTTTTTACCTTTCTTAAAAATAGGAACAATGTTAGCAATTCTCCAGTAATATGGTACAACTCCTGAGTTTACAGAGTCATTAAAAATTCTTGCTAATGGGCTTGCAATTTCATGTGCCAGTTCCTTTAATATTATTGGATGAAGATTATCCAGGCCCCCCGATTTAGTCCTATTAAGCTGTTCAAGTTTGGCTTCTACCTCGGATGTGGTAATATATACCTCCATATCCTCATTCCCATTAGTTGTCCTACCATTATTCCTTAGCTCCTCATTAGACTCATTAAAGACTGAGGCAAAGTATTTGTTTAGATATTGGGCCATGCCTAGATTATCCTTAATCTCCACTCCATCCTCAGTGATAAGCGGTCCCACTTCTTATTTCTTTGTTTTCTTCTTATTTATAGGGTTATAGAACCTTTTACTATTGGTTTTAATTCCCTTTGCAAGGTCCAACTCTACATGGCTTTTGGCCTTTCTCACTTTATCCCTACATGTTCTGACCTCAATAAGGTAGCTTTCCTTGCTGATCCCTCCCATCTTCCACTTCTTGTTGGCTTTCTGCTTTTTCTTAATCAACTCTCTGAGATGCTTGTACATCCAGCTTGGTCTACAACTCCTGCCCATGATTTTTTCCCCTTTATTGGGATGCAGGCTTCTGATAGTTTCTGCAACTTTGACTTGAAGTAATTCCAGGCCTCCTCCGCCTTTAGATCCACAAGTTTTTCAGTCCAATTCACTTCTCTAATTAATTTTCTTAATTTTTTTTAAGTTAGCCTTTTTGAAATCAAAAACCCTAGTCACAGATCTATTTTTGTTTATCCTTCCATTTAGTTTGAACTGAATTAGCTCATGATTGCTCGAACCAAGGTTGTCCCCTACAACCATTTCTTCTATGAGGTCCTCACTGCTCACCAAAACCAAATCTAAAATGGCATCCTTTCTTGTTGGTTCAGCAACTACTTGGTGAAGGAATCCATCAGGTATCATATCCAGGAAAATCTGAACCCTATTATTATTACTAGCACTTGTTCTCCAGTCTATATCTGGGAAGTTAAAGTCTCCCATGATCATACAATTCCCATTAGTATTTACTTCTTTAAAAATATTAAAGAGGTCTCTATCCATATCCAGATCGGATCCCGGCAGTCTATAGCACACCCCGAGCACTAACCCAGGAGAGGCTCTAGTAGCTTTCTTCCCCAATGTGATTTTTGCTCAGACAGACTCTGTCTTATCCATTCCATCACTTCTTATTTCTTTACAGTCTACCTCATCATTGATATACAATGCTACTCCACCACTTTTACCTTTATTTCTGTCTTTCCTAAGCAGCACATACCCTTCAATACCCGTACTCCAGTCATGACCACCATGTTTCTGTTGTCCCTATAATATCTGGTTTCACTTCCTGCACCAGTAGCTCTAGTTCTTCCATTTTGTTATGTAGGCTCCTTTTGATACATTAGTGTACAAACATCTTAATTTTTGCTGTTTGGCTTCGCTCACATTCTTTACCTGATTGGGCACAGACATTCTACCGCCAATATTACCTATTAGATTGGTATGTACACTGCCCTTCCGCCTTATGTCCATTCTCCTACCCACGGCTGTATCCTTTCTTACTTTGTTTTCTTCCCTCTCAAAGAGAAAATCTGGCATGGAGATTACCTGGACATCTCCCAATCATCTCCCCTGAATTCCTAGTTTAAAGCTCTCTTGATCACTTGTGCCATCCTCCATCCTAGAAGTCTATTTCCCTCCTTACTCGGGAAGTCCATCCCGGGAGAACAGTACTCTGTCCATGAATGCTTCCAGTAGCCATACATCCCAAAGCCCTCCTCATAGTACCAGTGCCTGAGCCATCTGTTGAGCACCATAATCTTGTCACACCTTTGTTGCCCTTCTCTAGAACAGGCAGAATCCCACTGAAGATCACCTGAGCCTCGATTTCCTTAAGCATCTTCCCCCGCCTGGCATAGTCTCCCTTGATACATTCCAGCGAGAATCTAGCCTTATCATTTGTTCCCACATGAAGGACGATCAGTGGATTCTTTCCCACTCCTGTTAGTATCCTCTTCAGCCTCAGGTCCACACCCCGTATCTTAGAACCCTACAGACAGCACACCCTTCTGTTCTCTGGATCAGCTCTTGTTACAGGCCTGTCTATTCTTCTCAGTAAGGAGTCCCCAATCACGTAGATGTGCCTTTTCCTGGTGATGGTGCGATTCTCCAGTCTATCCACTGTTCCCTCTGGCTGCAAGTCCTCTCGATTCCTATTGTCCCTTGCAATCCTCTGCAACCCATCCTGTATCCTCCTGGGGCTCATATTTGGTGTTGTTATCTCCATTGACTCTTGCCCTCTTCCTATAGGACTAGCTGCTCGTCACTGATGGTGAGAGAACAAGAAAGAAGAGATCATCTGCTGTGCCCCTTCTTCATTTTCCAACTCCGCAAACCTGTTCCTGACCTCTATTTCTTTTTCACTGCCCCATCTTTTCCTCTGCCTGGTTCTCTTAGTCACATGCTTCCACTGTCCACTTTCCTCACCCAGCAGTATCCCCTCAGAGTTCTTCGGTACTGCTTCCATCTGCAAGTCTGAGCTTTTCCCTTCAGCCTCCTCATGTCTTTGCTCCATCATCCACTCGAATCCCCTTCTAATCTCAACCAGAGTCTCCACCTGCATCTCCAATCCTCGGATCTTCTCTTCCATCAGCTCTATCAGGCACCACTTCATGCAGACAAAATTCTTTTCAGGTATCCCCTCCAGGATCATGTACATGCCGCAGCTTCTACATCCAGTCATCTTCATTGTGTCTTCCACTACTTGGGTCACTACCACTGCTGCCTCTGTGTCTGTCATAGCCTTCTCACCTAAGTCCTGTTATTCTGGGAAACACAAACCAAACCAAAACACCACCACCCACAGCTAAACAAACCCCCAGCGAGCACCAAAACACTACCAGAACACTACACACTCCCTTCACTAGCCTGTCTGTTCCTTTGCCTGGCTCTTATTCTTCCCTCCAAACTCCCCTTACAAACTCCCACTCAAACTCCTCTGTTTACAGCTCTGTTTACCATAGATCCATCTCATCCCCAGCTTGGACCTATGCTTTAGCATTACAAAAATCCATCTGTTTTCATGTGTTAGTACAATGGATCCAGAACTGAAAGTGAGAAGAGAAATAGAGGGATCACATATCCCAACACATTTTGCAATACGCTCAAGAGAAAGGTACATGTAGTTTTCGTGTTGGTATAACTATTTCAGTTGGGAGTGGAATTTTTACCAAAACAGATACAGCAATATAACCCCCAATGTAGATGCAGGTATATCACTGCAATTATATCACTGTGCCTTATACTTGTATAACTTATTCCCCTTCTTTACAGGAGCTATACCAGTATTAAGCACCTTTTTACCAGCATAACTGCACCTATATGAGGGGGCAGAACCACTTTTACTTTATGGGTAGAGTTAAAGGAGTACAACTCATGTTTCTAGACAAGACAGCCCCGGTACTACAGGTGTTGCAACCTGAGGGACTGGGACCAGGGGGGTTCTGGGCTGCTGACACTCTGCATAACCACAGTAGGCTTAGGTTGGATGACCTTGCAAGGCTGGGCTAGGCAGGAAGTACTCTCCAGCAGTACCTGGGTGGTGACCCTTCACAGCCCCCTGATTGGCCAATATCAGTACTTAAACCAGGAAGCCATGAAGGGGAGCTGTCTGATCAACACCACAGACTGCCTGGATGCCTTCAAGACCCTGCTTGTGATTGGCCCTAGACTTTGATTGCTGTTGGTAACTTGGCACCCAATCCGATCTCCTGGTAACCTGACTCTGCCTGCCTCCTGAGGCCTGACTCTCAGTTCACCCTCCGAACTGCCTTGGACTCTAACCTCCTGGTACCTGTCTCCCAACTCCTGCTCCAGTCACTAGATCTGAGCGCCTCTCATCCTGACATGACAGGAGGTGGGCAGGGCTACATGAGGAAAATGTCTCTTGCCACTAATTTGATTCTGACCAGTCTATCAGTTCCTTTATCTCAAAAGATAAATGCAGTGCTTCCACTTAATTAGATCACTGATCCTTGCTTTGTTCAATCAACATCACTGCAATCAAAACCATTTGTATCTATTCTTATTCCATTTATTTAATTAATTTATTTATTTATGCATGGTAGAACTAGCTAATTTGATCAAGAACGTATTAGAAACTTCCATGGTAACTGAAATAGACTCTCTTTCACAGTTGATCAAACAGAAATGAAATAAAGTGTCAAACATTCTGCACAATTCTGAAAGAAGATAAACGAATCCACGTGAGCTAGCAAAGTGCTACATGGTAACACAGTCCTCATTATTAATAACATTCACTAGCCAACCAAAACTTCAAATGTAAACATGAACAAAATATCTGTATAGGGTCACTTTAAATTTTTATTTGTAAAACTAATTTTTCAGATATCAGAGGCCTATCTCTTTTATAGGTCAAAGTCACTCTACACTAACCAATTAAGAATGGATCTGATTTTCATTCATCGATTTTAAGATCTGAAGGGACCATTGTGATCATCTAGTCTAACCTACTGCATAACACAGGCCATAGAACTTCCCCAAACTAAGTCCTGTTTGAACAAGAGCATCTTTTAGAAAACCACTGAGTTACTAAAAAAAAAAAAAAAAAAACTCCTTTAAGAAAAACACCTACCTTTTTCATATATCACAAAATAGCTCCAATGATTTTTAAAACTTTCAAAATAAGTTTTTATTTATACTATCAACAAGCATAAAAAATTTCAGTCCATTTTTCTCTTAAAAGTTTGTAATTAACCTGAATATAGGGGTTTAAAATGGAATTACTTTTTCAATCTATGTTTATGGCAGTTGTAAAGCCAATCTTTGTGGCAAGAAAACCAAGAAGAAATCTACAGCTCTGATTTCTCAAGATCTTCAAAAACTACTTCATTTTCTGAACTTTTTTTATTAGCTAAATTTAATCGTGGGTCTAATAGTGTTTCCATTGAAGCCAATGGCAAAACTCACATATCGGTATCAATGGGAGAAGATGTGGGCTCTATATTAGTCCTATATTTTATACTTTCTGCTTTTTGAAGTTTTAAAAACAAATGTGGATTTTGAGCTGGTCTAAATTAGAAAGTTAGCTACATTGTTCAGAGGTGTGAAAAATTCACATCCCTGAGAGACATTGTTAAGCCAAACTAAGGACTGTCCCAGTGAAGACAGTGTTAGGTCAATGGAAGAATTCTTCCATTGATATAGCTACTGCCTCTCCGAGAGGTGAATTTACTACAGAGATGGAAAAACCCTTTCTGGCGCTGTAGAAAACATCTACATTACAACGGGGCAGCTGCAGCACTGCTGCTGTATCACTGTAGCATTTCTAGTGTAAACATAGTATTCTTAAAGCACTCAAACTGTCCTGCTGCTGCAGTTTTTTTTAATGAGGAGGCAGGACTGAGAAGAAGGAGCATTCAGTTGCCTCAAATTGCTCATTAAAAAAAATTCAAACATGAACTTATGACCCACTCCTGCTTGCATGGGCTTTAGTGAGAGCAAGCACTTTGGTTCAAGTCAGTCAGTGGAAGTCTTTCCATTTATTTCACTGGGCATAGAATCAATGCTAATGCTCAAGGAGGACAAGTGTCTTTGGGTTTAAAACAAAATTGTTTTAGAAATTCTGAAGATCAGATTTTTTTCTGGTGACTTTTGATAAGATTCAGAAATTTACATATGAAGCATAAGTGTGCATGCGGTTTAGAGAGAGCTCTGGACAATGAAGTTAACATTGGTGGTCTTTGCAACATGCAGTGATCCATTTATAAAACCACTGAAATGACAGCGATGCAGCTTAATGGGGGATAGCTTTACCCCATCACACAGGGTGGTTATTATTGTTGGGCTTTGGGGGGGACTAGGGAGAAGTGAGGCAGTCCAGAAAGGATTAGTGGAACTGGTGGATCTGCTACTACTCAGCACCACTAGCTATTGCCACGCTGAAGAGGGTGAGCTGCAGGAGAAAATACAGTCCTGAGTAGAAAGAAAAGGAGTACTTGTGGCACCTTAGAGACTAACAAATTTATTAGAGCATAAGCTTTCGTGAGCTACAGCTCACTTCATCGGATGCATTATGCTCTAATAAATTTGTTAGTCTCTAAGGTGCCACAAGTACTCCTTTTCTTTTTGCGAATACAGACTAACACGGCTGCTACTCTGAGTCCTGAGTAGAACGCACAGCATAAGGGAGGTTTCAGAGTAGCAGCTGTGTTAGTCTGTACTCGCAAAAAGAAAAGGAGTACTTGTGGCACCTTAGAGACCAACAAATTTATTTGAGCATAAGTTTTCATGAGCTACAGCTCACTTCATCGGATGCATTTGGTGAAAAATACAGTGGGGAGATTTATATACATACAGAGAGAACATGAAACAATGGGTTTTATCATACACACTGTAAGGACAGTGATCACTTAAGATGAGCTATTACCAGCAGGAAGGAGGGGGGGGAAGGAGGAAAACCTTTTGTGGTGATAATCAAGATGGGCCATTTCCAGAAGTTAACAAGAATGTCTGAGGAACAGTGGGGAGTGCGGTGGGGGGGAGAAATAACACGGGGAATAGTTTTACTTTATGTAATGACCCATCCACTCCCAGTCTCTATTCAAGCCTAAGTTAATTGTATCCAGTTTGCAAATTAATTCTAATTCAGCAGTCTCTCCTTGGAGTCCGTTTCTGAAGTTTTTTTGTTGAAGGATAGCCACTCTCAGGTCTGTAATCGTGTGACCAGAGAGATTGAAGTGTTCTCCGGCTGGTTTTTGAATGTTATAATTCTTGACGTCTGATTTGTGTCCATTTATTCTTTTACGTAGAGACTGTCCAGTTTGACCAATGTTCATGGCAGAGGGGCATTGCTGGCACATGATGGCATATATCACATTGGTAAATGTGATCAGTGGCACTGCGATGGGTACCTGCATGGCCCCACAGTATGCCAACATTTTTATGGCTGACTTAGAACAAAGCTTCCTCAGCTCTCGTCCCCTAATGCCCCTACTCTACTTGCGCTACATTGATGACATCTTCATCATCTGGACCCATGGAAAAGAAGCCCTTGAGGAATTCCACCATGATTTCAACAATTTCCATCCTACCATCAACCTCAGCCTGGACCAGTCCACACAAGAGATCCACTTCCTGGACACTACGGTGCTAATAAGCGATGGTCACATAAACACCACCCTATATCAGAAACCTACTGACAGCTATTCCTACCTACATGCCTCTAGCTTTCATCCAGATCATACCACATGATCCATTGTCTACAGCCAAGCTCTACAATATAACCGCATTTGCTCCAACCCCTCAGACAGAGACAAACATCTACAAGATCTCTAGCATGCATTCTTACAACTACAATACCCACCTGCTGAAGTGAAGAAACAGATTGACAGAGCCAGAAGAATACCCAGAAGTCACCTACTACAGGACAGGCCCAACAAAGAAAATAACAGAACGCCACTAGCCATCACCTTCAGCCCCCAACTAAAACCTCTCCAACGCATCATCAAGGATCTACAACCTATCCTGAAGGACGACCCATCACGCTCACAGATCTTGGGAGACAGGTCAGTCCTTGCTTACAGACAGCCCCCCAACCTGAAGCAAATACTCACCAGCAACCACACACCACACAACAGAACCACTAACCCAGGAACCTATCCTTGCAACAAAGCCCGTTGCCAACTCTGTCCACCTATCTATTCGGGGACACCATCATAGGGCCTAATCACATCAGCCACACTATCACACTATGCCTCGTTCACCTGCGCATCTACCAATGTGATATGTGCCAGCAATGCCCCTCTGCCATGTACATTGGTCAAACTGGACAGTTTCTACGTAAAAGAATAAATGGACACAAATCAGACATCAAGAATTATAACATTCAAAAACCAGTCGGAGAACACTTCAATCTCTCCGGTCACATGATTACAGACCTGAAAATGGCTATCCTTTAACAAAAAAAAAACTTCAAACACAGACTCCAAGGAGAGACTGCTAATTGGAATTAATTTGCAAACTGGATACAATTAACTTAAGCTTGAATAGAGACTGGGAGTGGATGGCTCATTACATAAAGTAAAACTATTTCCCCATGTTATTTCTCCCCCCACCCCACCCCGCACTGTTCCTCAGACATTCTTGTTAACTTCTGGAAATGGCCCACCTTGATTATCACCACAAAAGGTTTTCCTCCTTCCCCCCCTCCTTCCTGCTGGTAATAGCTCATCTTAAGTGATCACTCTCCTTACAGTGTGTATGATAAAACCCATTGTTTCATGTTCTCTCTGTGTGTATATAAATCTCCCCAATGTATTTTCCACCGAATGCATTCAATGAAGTGAGCTGTAGCTCACGAAAGCTTATGCTCAAACAAATTTGTTCATCTCTAAGGTGTCACAAGTACTCCTTTTCTTTTTGCGAGTAGATCACTTAAAATGAGCCATCACCATCAGGAGGGGGGGGGAGAAGAAAAACCTTTCATCGTGACAATCAAGGTGGGCCATTTCCAGCAGTTAACAAGAACGTCTGAGGAACAGTGGGGGGCGGGGAGAAATAACATGGGGAAACAGCATAAGGGAGGGGTCTTCCAATTCCCTTCCCTCCAGAAGCCTCTCCAGCCCAGGTTTTTGAGTTGGATGCCATGAACAAGATTTTCCCTGCAGTGTCTTGTATTGGATTTTTTACTTTTTAAAAAAGAATAGTTTGTGCATTTTTCAATACAAAAGTCAAGGTCCAATATTTTCAAAAATGGCATCTGATTTTGAGGTAACTTGGACTTGATTTTCAGGACCACTGGGATCCCACAACTCCATCTGAAGCCCAGAAGAGTTGTAGGTGCTCAGGACTCCTGAAAAGCAGACACAAGAATTGAAAAGCTGGTCACCCAAAAACTGAGGCACCAAAAATCGCTTTTGAAAATTTTGACCCAGTGCATATATTTGAATTTTCTAATAAACACACAGCATAACCCTTCTAGCAGAGGGGAGAACAGCTAGTAGCAGATCCACTAATCCCTTCAACTCTGTGTCACCTCTTTAAAAAAAATCTGTGCATTGGAGACACAGGTAATCCCCATAGAGCTCTGCCTTGAAGCACTCAGTGATCCAGGTCTCTTGAGCTCCAGTTTGTTCTGCTACACCCAGGGCTCTCCAGGCTTCAGTTAATACAAAATTATGATTGAGAATTTAGCCACACAAAATCCAGTGAATTCAAAGTGATAGTTCCCAGACCCCCTATCTCAGCCACACAGCACTTATCCCATAGGCATAAATTCAACAGCACATACATTAATACCGAAGACTACATGTGCACAAGGAGTATGCGTTATTATGGCCATGGGAATTTCCTGATTTATGCATCTGAATTCAACAATAATGCGTTCATTTAGGGGCAGTTTGCACTGAATATATATGTATACAACTGTCTAAAAATAAGTTCTGTAGAAACATTTTCACTTCTTTTATATCATATAAACAAATCAGCATGGCTGGATCCTCAGGTGGTATAAACTGGGATAGCAACTCTATCACTACTACATCAGTGTACACCAGCTGAGGCTCTGTCCAGTCCCATCTATGTTAACAAGTATTTCTTCATGTTTTTGGCACAATAAAAAGCTTGTTTCTTTCTGCTGACCTGCAAGCTCTTTTATGTAGCTGGCTGGGGGAGCTCAATAAAACCTGCCTAGAGAGCCAGCTAGGGCTTTTAGTGGTTGGTTGGTTGGTTGATTGGTTGGTTTCTGAATTAAGAAAAAAAGTTATCCAAGTTTGCAGGTCCTGGCAAACAAGATTTACATTTAAAAGTAAATTAAGATCTCAAATGTGAGAAGACAATTAGAGCACGGAAAAAAAACTTGGTTTGGTTATTGTAGGAGGTTTTCTTTCTAATGAATCCTCCAACAATTCTCTGTGCAAAGCAGCTAGTGTGCAATAAGAGTACTCAGCATCGGTGGCACAGCTGCAAATATTTAGTTTGGAGGTGTTTGCTTTTAGACTCATAGTGCTAGTGAAACCACACATTATCCAGGAGCTACTACCACAAATGCTGAAACAATGCTCAGCTGGTTGGTTTCTCAAAACCTTCTTTCCTGAATCCCCCCATTCTTTCTCAGTTCACAAGAACTCTATCTGAATGCTACATAAAAGACTGAGTTGTTTCAACTTCTCCGTTACCCTGTTACCTTCGTTAGCCTTACATTTTCTCTCTTGACTGAGCTTGACAAACTTGACCCAGCAGCTATTTCTTTCCTTCTCTTTTTCAAAATTAAAATAAAATGAAATAAAATAAAAACTGCTTAACATTTGTTAAAGTCATAGCAGTTAAAAAAATAGAAGTCAGTTTCAGAAGCCGCTTTTGTATTCCTACAAGTTAAAACATCTGAAATGTAGAAGCTAGTCGCTGGCTTGGTAGAATTCAGTTTTCATTTTGACAGATAATGTTTATTTTAAGCATTTAGATTTTTATTTACAGTATACTCCCTGCTATTCAAAACCCTATTATCTGAATCTCTGCATTATCCAAACCCCTTCTTTGTCCCCCAGCATGCCCTCCCTCCTCAGCATGTATCTCATGTTGGGGGACAAGGAAGGGGTTTGGATGATAGAGCAAAGATCCCCAGGCACGACTATGAAGAGGAGGAGTTGCTACCTCTGGCCATGGGGGGAGGCCACCCTGCTGAACAGTCCTTCAGGAGCCATGGGGAGATCCTCTGTACTAGCTCTGCTGTCATTGGAGTGAGTGAGCAGGAATATGGCAGCAGAGGTCCAGAGGGCTCCCTGTGCTGTCAAAGAGCCAGTAGGTGTCACCTGATCCTTGCAGGCAAAAGGTGTAGTAGGGAGGCTGCAGTCCTGGCAAGGTAGAGCAGAGACCCCAACCAGTCTGCAAGCAGAAGGAGAATGACATGCCCTTAGCTGTGGGAAAGGCCACCCCACTGCTGAATGGCTGTACATAAATGTTCACAAAATTATGAGTTTTTAGTATTTTTAGTATTTTAGATTTGTATTGATTTTAAATTTCAATTGTGGGAAATTAGAGTGTCAGATTATTATTTTATGACGCTAGGTATGGATTTCAAAAAGTTAAATCTTGATAACCATTAAGATACAAATTGTCAAAATATACAAAGTCAAATAGCCTTAAATCAAACTCTACTAGTTCTCAAGCAACATTTTTCTTATTTTACTTATGTAAATTTTGATGATCATCGATGGAAATACTTTTACATCTGTTTGTTTGTATGGTGAAATCAACGTTTACTGACATTTACCAATAAAAACCTAATCCTTCCAAGCCTCGCTATTTGTATAATGTAACCACTGGCTGGAGAAATAGAGGAAGTAGTGTTGATAAAACACTGGAAAAGGAATCTGAACCTCTGGGCTCTAGTCCCAGCTTTGCTATGGTCTCATTTTGTAACCTTGGGGAAATTATTTACTCTGCATCTCAGTTTATCCATCTGAAAAATAAGGATAATACATACTTAAACTCAGTAGAGTTTAAAATTCAGGCTTAAAATTTTAAATGTACTGTGAAAATATCGGATCTAAGTAAAAAGTATTGTTATTCTAAAATATAGATTAGAGTCATGGGGAATGCAGTAAAAAGCAAAATAAAAACTTGATCAAACTATTTTGTTTAGGGCAATGGCTTCTGTAAATGCATAGCAACATTTTCAAAAGAAATTGCATGGTTTTAGACCACATGTGTAGTGACCATGTTTGACAATGAGCCATTACAGCTCTTTCAGTGCCAACGATCTTTGTAATAAAAGAATTTGTTTTTGTAATAGACTATAATGGCTCCGCAGGAGCCATCAGAATGTCTCATATTCGAAATCCATGTACTAGGAAAAGGAGCTCAAAGACAATCTGGTATTTTAGAGCCATTGCAGTCTATTTTGTCAATAATAATACACGTATAAACATTTGGGTCTTGTGACTTGGCTTGATATTACAATAATGTTTGTCATTTCTAGGCAGCTTTTTAGCATGGTACATCAAGGGCAGCTCCACAAATGACAATATAAAGTGGTCAGGAATGACAGATGGATATGTTTGTCAGTGTTCCTGTTCTGATTATTTTTAATCATTAATGTATTTTTGTGATGTATATGTTGCAATTCTTTGGAGTAGTGGTGTTCATTGACAGTTAATCAATGTGAAGTCAGATATTTCAGGTACAGCTTGATTCAGAACAAGCTTAGTACCAGGGGAGAAACCATGCAGGGGGCATGGGATAAACTCAGGTATTGTAACAGGTGATGGAGACTTTCATCATTAGGTCACCACTTCAAATTCTGCCCAAGATACTAGCAGCAAGCATCTGGAAAGTATTCAATGGCCAATGTGCAGTGAGTTAAGATCAGGTCTCACTTCTGGTCCACGTACAAAGGTGTTTGTATGACAGAAACTTCCACAGTTAGCATGTATTTTTTGACTGCAAGTTCTTTAGGGCACGGACTATCTCTCCCTATATATGGCTTTATAAAACCTAACACATTTCTGACACTACAGTAAATCAGATAATAAAACAACATCATCTTTATTAGATACTACATAATTTGTCCTAAATCCCAAAAGCCTAATTTGATCATGAATATCTTTAATCTGGCAAAGGATTTTGTTTCTGATAAATTCCAATAATCCTACTTCCAGCAATGGAAAGCCTCTCTATGAAAAAGAAAGGTCAGCTCCTGTTGTACAAAATGATTTGGGCTTCAAAGACACTTTCCGTATCCTGAAAGTTATCCTGCAAGCATAGAAGAAAGTTATCCTTCTCACATAATGAAGAACAAAGTTCCTGAAGCGAGTGATATCTATCTTCCGAAAATCAGTAGGGAGCTCCCTGTAAGTGTTACAAGTTTCATGGACATTTTGTAAAAAGGGTACAAAAACGGTTATTTCACATTTAATTCTAGCAGAAGCAAAACAGTTTCCTGACATGCTGGTTCAAATATTTTGAAGCAAATTAGGTATGGTTTTACAACATGCTTGATGGCTGCAAACTCAATTCAACCTCTACACCAACATTCCACACAAAGATGGACTACAAGCCGTCAGGAACAGTATCCCCGATAATGTCACGGCTAACCTGGTGGCTGAACTTTGTGACTTTGTCCTCACCCATAACTATTTCACATTTGGGAACAACGTATACCTTCAAATCAGCGGCACTGCGATGGGTACCCGCATGGCCCCACAGTATGCCAACATTTTTATGGCTGACTTAGAACAACGCTTCCTCAGCTCTCGTCCCCTAATGCCCCTACTCTACTTGCGCTACATTGATGACATCTTCATCATCTGGACCCATGGGAGAGAAGCCCTTGAGGAATTCCACCATGATTTCAACAATTTCCATCCTACCATCAACCTCAGCCTAGACCAGTGCACACAAGAGATCCACTTCCTGGACACTACGGTGCTAATAAGCGATGGTCACATAAACACCACCCTATATCGGAAACCTACTGACCGCTATTTCTACCTACATGCCTCTAGCTTTCATCCAGATCATACCACACGATCCATTGTCTACAGCCAAGTGCTACGATATAACCGCATTTGCTCCAACCCCTCAGACAGAGACAAACACCTACAAGATCTCTATCATGCATTCCTACAACTACAATACCCACCTGCTGAAGTGAAGAAACAGATTGACAGAGCCAGAAGAGTACCCAGAAGTCACCTACTACAGGACAGGCCCAACAAAGAAAACAACAGAACGCCACTAGCCATCACCTTCAGCCCCCAAATAAAACCTCTCCAACGCATCATCAAGGATCTATAACCTATCCTGAAGGATGACCCATCACTCTCACAGATCTTGGGAGACAGGCCAGTCCTTGCTTACACACAGCACCCCAACCTGAAGCAAATACTCACCAGCAACCACACACCACACAACAGAACCACTAACCCGGGAACCTATCCTTGCAACAAAGCCCGCTGCCAACTCTGTCCACATATCTATTCAGGGGACACCATCATAGGGCCTAATCACATCAGCCACACTATCAGAGGCTCGTTCACCTGCGCATCTACCAATGTGATATATGCCATCATGTGCCAGCAATGCCCCTCTGCCATATACATTGGTCAAACTGGACAGTCTCTACGTAAAAGAATAAATGGACACAAACTTCAGATGTCAAGAATTATAACATTCAAAAACCAGTTGGAGAACACTTCAATCTCTCTGGTCACTCGATCACAGACCTAAGAGTGGCTATCCTTCAACAAAAAAACTTCAAAAACAGACTCCAACGAGAGACTGCTGAATTGGAATTAATTTGCAAACCGGATACAATTAACTTAGGCTTGAATAGAGACTGGGAATGGATGATTACACAAAGTAAAACTATTTCCCCATGTTATTTCTCCCCCCCACCCCACCCCCACTGTTCCTCAGATGTTCTTGTTAACTGCTGGAAATGGCCTACCTTGCTTGTCACCATGAAAGGTTTTCCTCCTTCCCCCCCCAGCCCCGCCCCCCGCTGCTGGTGATGGCTCATCTTAAGTGATCACTCTCCTTACAGTGTGTATGATAAAACCCATTGTTTCATGTTCTCTGTGTTTGTATATAAATCTCCCCACTGTATTTTCCACCAAATGCATCCGATGAAGTGAGCTATAGCTCACGAAAGCTTATGCTCAAATAAATTTGTTAGTTTCTAAGGTGCCACAGGTACTCCTTTTCTTTTTGCCAATACAGACTAACACAGCTGCTGCTCTGAAACCTGTCAATTCAACCTATCACTATAATGTCGACTTGTGCCTCGAAAGCTAGTTTTCAGGCTGGCACCATGAAGCAAAGAATCCTTCAAGAAAGAGGAGGGGAAGGAAGAGAGAGAGTGTGTATGTTTAAATATGTGTTTAAATACGATCAGTGTACATAGTGCTTTACAAATAAAGACAAAGTTCCAGCTAGATGGGGTATCCCACGTGAGTGTGCTAAAGGCCAACATTTTCAAACATGGATGGGTGCACCAAAAAGAGGCCTGCTTTACACAGATCTTTACCCGCATCTTCTATTGAACTAATGGAAGTTGAGGACGCTCAACATTTCTCAAAGGACTTGGGCCTTGCAGGATTGGGCCTAAAGTCTCCTGACTCCCAGTCCTGTGTGCTAAAACAGGACCATCTTTCCTGTCATGGTAAGTGCTAAATATTATTATTGGGATACTCCTTCCTGTTCTGGCAATACACTGGCATATATACTGGCAATAATTTATGGCTTACATAATATAGATTTCATTCTTTGATGTGGGAAAAATATATTGTTGGGGGGAGGAGAATTCCCATTATGCCTCAATTTTCCATTATACTGGGAGGCATATCTTGCAGCCAGAACACTGTCCTTTCTACAGAAGAGACCTTCTGTCAAAAACTTGTCAAAAAGGTCTGTTCCTTTCAAAAAACAAAAAAAGCAAAATCCTAGTCCTATTGAAATTGGTGGAAGTTTCCCCAGTGGTTTAAGTGGGATTAGGATTTGGGCCCAAATCATTAGTAATGTCTTATAAAAATAATGGACCCAATTCTCATTTGCAGTAGGACCATTTTACACCATTCTGACACTACTAAGTGGCCTTAAAGTGAGTATAAGTTACATTTCCACCTACTTAAAAGCTCTTTACACTGCCAGAATAGTGTATAGTGTAAATGAGAGGCAGCCTCAATAAGTGCATTTTTGCCATATTTATAGATATTTTAAAAAATCCTAAAATCTACTAAGATCCTACATTAGAAGATCTCAGCTACATAGTTGTAAGAATCAAACATTCACTTCCTTGAAAAAAGAAAAGGAGTACTTGTGGCACCTTAGAGACTAACAAATTTATTAGGGCATAAGCTTTCGTGAGCTACAGCTCACTTCATCGGATGTATCCGAAGTGAGCTGTAGCTCACGAAAGCTTATGCCCTAATAAATTTGTTAGTCTCTAAGGTGCCACAAGTACTCCTTTTCTTTTTGCGAATACAGACTAACACGGCTGCTACTCTGAAACTTCCTTGTAAGTTATCAATTGCCTTCTTTTTCAGCTGGCTAAACATGATTTTCCTTTCTCACATTTGTTATCAACATGCTGGCTCAAAGATAAACAGCCTTGGAATGTCAGTAGCCCATTGAAATGAAAGTGTTCATTGTGGATTACAAACTAAATTCATACCACTTAAACACAGAATAGACAAATTGGCTGAAAAGCCATTCAGAGTGCAAAGTGTATGTCAGTACACTGGCAATACAGCAGCTGCCGTTCATTTTGTTTTGTTTATACAATAGAACCTCAGAGTTAGGAACATCAGAATTACAAACTGACCAGTCAACCACACACCTCATTTGGAACTTGAAGTACTCAATTAGACAGCAGCGGAGAGGGGAAAAAAGGCAAATACAGTACTGTACTGTGTTAAACGTAAACTATTAAAAAAATAAAGGGAAAGCAACATTTTTCTTCTGCATAGTAAAGTTTCAAAGTTATATTAAGTCAATATTCAGTTGTAAACTTTTGAAAGAACAACCATGACATTTTGTTCAGAGTTACAAACATTTCAGTGTTATGAACAACCTCTATTCCCAAGGGGTTCGTAACTCTGAGGTTCTACTGCATACAAACTTAAAGAATTTTCTGTTTTCAGAGTAGCAGCCGTGTTAGTCTGTATTCGCAAAAAGAAAAGGAGTACTTGTGGCACCTTAGAGACTAACAAATTTATTTGAGCATAAGCTTTCGTGAGCTACAGCATCTGATGAAGTGAGCTGTAGCTGACGAAAACTTATGCTCAAATAAATTTGTTAGTCTCTAAGGTGCCACAAGTACTCCTTTTCTTTTTAAAGAATTTTCTGAGATGATTATAGCACAGACATTCTAAATCTGTTTTATAGCAACCAACTTACTTTATATAGTCCCCTGCCATCCTCCTCAAACACAAAATCCATGTCACAAAGATAGAGAACCACTTTGCAAAATGAAACTTATAAGAAAAACAGAGTAAATACCTGAAATTGTGGATAGCCCAGAATCAAAACCTTGTATCCAAATAGTTTCAAACTTTGAGAGTTTGGATCCACATCTGAGATATGTGGTGGTTCTCACTCATCTCATTCATTTTACATTTCATCTATTACAGAAAAACAGAGTAAAAAATTGCATCTTCAGTATTGATAAGTGACCCTCAGAAGTTTGGATGATTTTTCTAAAGCCCTTCCCAAAAATTCTGGTTCCTACTTCTTTGGTCTCAGGATTCCACTGAAATTAAGAGTAACTGAACTTGGAGTCTCAAGAGGCTGAGTTCAAGTTTTAGGCAAAGATTTGGGTCACTTCTTATTTTCCCTGTTCACCCATCGCTCTTTTTTGGTTAAGATGTTAAAATTAGGCTGAGCAGTTGCCTTTAGTGATTGGAGAAAGGTAGTTTGTTGCACAACAGTGAAATGAGCTAACAAAATGTTCTACCTCATAGTACTTGTCTTAGAGCTCTACTGAATTTCAGCTTCAAATAGTCATTTGGCCTAAATGTTGATGAAATTCTGATATTCAGCTTCACTGTACTTTTATATGTTATACAAATACTTTTGATTCCCTGTTTGAAGCTGAATAGTTGCTAATAGCCGGTTGTTAAAAAGCCATGGAAGAAATAGTATACTCTGTTTTGCGAGGTTATGACTAAGTATTGCAGTGCTGTTTGAGACAAATTTAAGGTGCTTTGCACAAATATGTGGTGCTTGAATCTCCACTGTTACACCAATTTGTGCCATTGTAATTCCATTTTTACTATATAATTTATTATCATCCTCCCTATCATTTAGCATGGTTTCCATCTTCAGTTAAATAAAATTTCTAGGTGTCTGGTGTTCACTTGGACAAAAATATTCCCCTGACTTTGTGAATAGGATTAGTAGTAGACCTCTGTTGAACTCGGATCTGTATAGAAAATATTTTAAGATTCTTGTCCACAGTGAACTCAGGGCCAGATAAACCAAAAGTGATATTTTAAAATATGTGCTTTGGTTTGTGGTTTTTGTTTTATTTTTTTAAAAATAACTGGTGTAGAGATATCATCAGAGAAAGGTATCATGGCTGATTTCTGCACAAGATGATTCTTGCTAATCAGTTTCACTGAAAGTTGAGTAGGCTGAACAATGAGTAATCTAGTCAAAAAGAGAGAAAACTATATCATGGACAAAGCTCTCCTGAGACAAAGATGACCTGGTGTGAAATCTAGCCATGTTTTTCTAGTGGTAATGACAGGTCCTAATCTGCTGATCACAGTGTTCACAAACACCCTTGAGAGAAATCACTTCTATACACAATAAGAGATTTTGCAGGAAAAAAATACACTTTTAGGGTATGTCTACACTATGAAATTAGGTCGAATTTATAGAAGTCGGTTTTGTAGAAAGCGTTTTTACAGTCGAGTGTGTGTGTGTCCCCACACAAATGCTCTAAGTGCATGTAGTCGGCGGACTGTGTCCACAGTACCGAGGCAACCGTCGACTTCCGGAGCTTTGCACTGTGGGTAGCTATCCCAAGTTCCCACAATCTCCACCGCCCATTTGAATTCTGGGTAGAAATCCCAGTGCCTGACGGGGCTAACCACGGGTGGTTCTTGGTACATATCGTCAGGCCCCCGTTCCCTCCCTCCCTCCGTAAAAGCAAGGGCAGACAATCGTTTTGCGCCTTTTTTCTTGAGTTACCTGTACAGATGCCATACCACGGCAAGCATGGAGCCCGCTCAGCTAACCGTCACCGTATGTCTCCTGGGTGCTGGCGGACGTGGTTCTGCATTGCTACACAGCAGCAGTTTATTGCCTTTTGGCAGCAGACAGTGCAGTATGACTAGTAACCATCGTCGACGTAGTCCTGGGTGCTCTTTTAATCGGGCGCCTGGGCAAACATGGGAATGACTCAGCCAGGTCATTTCCCTTGTTTCGTCTCATAGCGATTGAGTCCTACCGGCAGTGCACTGTCTTTTAATCTGCAGCTAGCAGAAGACGATGACCAGTAGTCATATGCACCGTCTTCTGCCGAGCACCCAGGAGGTGACGATGGCTAGCGGTCGTACTGCACAGTCTGCTGCCAGCATGATGTATAAAAATAGATGAAGTGGCTCAAAACAAGAAATAGACCAGATTTGTTTTGTATTCATTTTCTCCTCCCTCCCTCCCTCCCTCTGTGAAATCAATGGCCTACTAAACCCAGTTTTGAATTCTATCCTTGAGGTTTTGAGTTCTATCCTTGAGGCGGCCATTCAGTTTCTCGCAAAGCCACCCCCTTTGTTGATTTTAATTCCCTGTAAGCCAACCCTGTAAGCCATGTCGTGAGTCGTCCCCCCTCCGTCACGGCAACAGCAGACAATCGTTCCATGTCTTTTTTCTGTGCAGACGCCATACCATGGCAAGCATGGAGCCCGCTCAGACCACTTTGGCAGTTAGGAGCACATTAAACACCACACGCATTATCCAGCAGTATATGCAGCACCAGAAGCTGGCAAAGCCAAACTGGGCAAGTAGGCGACATCAGCACGGTGACGAGAGTGATGAGGACATGGACACAGACGTCTCTCAAAGCACAGGCCCTGCCAATGTGGGCATCATGGTGCTAATGGGGCAGGTTCATGCGGTGGAACACCGATTCTGGGCTCGGGAAACAAGCACAGGTTGGTGGGACCGCATAATGTTGCAGGTCTGGGATGATTCCCAGTGGCTGGGAAACTTTTGCATGCGTAAGGGCACTTTCATGGAACTTTGTGACTTGCTTTCCCCTGCCCTGAGGCGCAAGAATACCAAGATGAGAGCAGCCCTCACAGTTGAGAAGCGAGTGGCAATAGCCCTGTGGAAGCTTGCCAGAGAGCTACCAGTCAGTCGGGAATCAATTTGGAGTGGGCAAATCTACTGTGGGGGCTGCTGTGATGCAAGTAGCCAACGCAATCAAAGATCTGCCGATATCAAGGGTAGTGACCCTGGGAATTGTGCAGGTCATAGTGGATGGCTTTGTTGCAATGGGATTCCCTAACTGTGGTGGGGCCACAGACGGAACCCATATCCCACCGGAGCACCAAGCCAGCGAGTACATAAACTGCAAGGGGTACCTTTCAATAGTGCTGCAAGCACTGGTGGATCACAAGGGACGTTTCACCAACATCAGTGTGGGATGGCTGGGAAAGGTACATGATGCTCGCATCTTCAGGAACTCTCTGGTCTGTTTCAAAAGCTGCAGGAAGGGACTTTCTTCCCAGACCAGAAAATAACCACTGGGGATGTTGAAATGCCTATAGTTATCCTTGGGAACCCAGCCTACCCCTTAATGCCATGGCTCATGAAGCCATACATAGGCAGCCTGGAGAGTAGTCAGGAGCTGTTCAGCTACAGGCTGAGCAAGTGCAGAATGGTGGTAGAATGTGCATTTGGACGTTTAAAAGCTCGCTGGCGCAGTTTACTGACTTGGTTAGACCTCAGCGAAACGAATATTCCCACTGTTATTACTGCTTGCTGTGCGCTATACAATATCTGTGAGAGTAAGGGGGAGATGTTTATAGTGGGGTGGGAGGTTGAGGCAAATCGCCTGGCTGCTGGTTACGCACAGCCAGACACCAGGGCGGTTAGAAGAGCACAGGAGGGTGCGATGCGCATCAGAGAAGCTTTGAAAACCAGTTTCATGACTGGCCAGGCTATGGTGTGAAAGTTCTGTTTGTTTCTCCTTGATGAAACCCCCCGCCTCTTGGTTCACTCCACTTCCCTGTAAGCTAACCACCCTCCCCACCTTCCTTCGATCACCACTTGCAGAGGCAATAAAAAGAAAAGGAGTACTTGTGGCACCTTAGAGACTAACAAATTTATTAGAGCATAAGCTTTCGTGAGCTACAGCTCACTAAAGTCATTGTTGCTTCACATTCATGCATTCTTTATTAATTGATCACACAAATAGGGGGATAATTACCAAGGTAGCCCAGGAGGGGTGGTGGAGGAGGGAAGGACAAGGCCACACAGCACTTTAAAAGTTTAAAACTTATTGAATGCCAGCCTTCTGTTACTTGGGCAATCTTCTGGGGTGGACTGGCTGGGTGGCCGGAGGCCGCCCCACTGCGTTCTTGGGCATCTGGGTGAGGAGGGTATGGAACTTGGGGAGGAGGGCGGTTGGTTACACAGGGGCTGTAGTGGCGGTCTGTGCTCCAGCTGCCTTTCCTGCAGCTCAACCATACACTGGAACATATTAGTTTGATTCTCCAGCAGCCTCAGCATTGAATGCTGCCTCCTCTCATCATGCTGCCGCCACCTTTAAGCTTCAGCCCTCTCTTCAGCCCGCCACTTACTCTCTTCAGCCTGCCACCTCTCCTCCCGGTCATTTTGTGCTTTTCTGCACTCTGACATTGTCTGCTTCCATGCATTCGTCTGTGCTCTGTCAGTGTGGGAGGACAGCATGAGCTCAGAGAACATTTCATCGCGAGTGCATTTTTTTCGCCTTCTAATCTTCTCTAGCCTCTGGGAAGGAGAAGATCCTGTGATACTTGAAACACATGCAGCTGGTGGAGAAAAAAAAAAGGGGCAGTGGTATTTGAAAAGACATATTTTATAGAACAATGGGTACGCTCTTTCACAGTAAACCTTGCTGTTAACATTACATACATAGCACATGTGCTTTCATTACAAGGTCGCATTTTGCCTCCCCCCACTGCGTGGCTAACAGTGGGGAACATTTCTGTTCAGCAAACAGCCCAGCAGAAACAGGCACCTCTGAATGTCCCCTTAAGAAAAGCACCCTATTTCAACCAGGTGACCATGAATGATATCACTCTCCTGAGGATAATACAGAGAGATAAAGAACGGATATTGTTGAACGCCAGCAAATATACACTGCAATGCTTTGTTCTACAATGATTCCCGAGTATATGCTACTGGCCTGGAGTGGTAAAGTGTCCTACCATGGTGGATGGAATAAGGCTGCCCTCCCCAGAAACCTTTTGCAAAGGCTTTGGGAGTATATCCAGGAGAGCCACCAATGCCAAGGCAAATTAACCATTAAACATGCTGGCTTTTAAACCTTGTATAGTATTTTAAAAGGTACACTCACCAGAGGTCCCTTCTCTGCCTGGTGGGTCCAGGAGGCAGCCTTGAGTGGGTTCAGGGGGACTGGCTCCAGGTCCAGGGTGAGAAACAGTTCCTGGCTGTCAGGAAAACCAGTTTCTCTGCTTGTTTGCTGTGAGCTATATACAACCTCCTCATCATCATCTTCCTCTTCCCCATAACCTGCTTCCATGTTGCCTCCATCTCCATTGAAGGAGTCAAACAACACAGCTGGGGTAGTGGCGGCTGAACCTCCTAAAATGGCATGCAGCTCATCATAGAAGCGGCATGTTTGGGGCTCTGGCCCAGAGCGGCCGTTCGCTTCTTTGGCTTTCTGGTAGGCTTGCCTCAGCTCCTTAAGTTTCACAAGGCATTGCTTCGGGTCCCTGTTATGGCCTCTGTCCTTCATGCCCTGGGAGATTTTCACAAATGTTTTGGCATTTCAAAAACTGGAACATAGTTCTGATAGCACGGATTCCTCTCCCCATACAGCGATCAGATCCCGTACCTCCCGTTCGATCCATGCTGGAGCTCTTCTGCGATTCTGGGACTCTATCATGGTCACCTCTGCTGATGAGCTCTGCATGTTCACCTCTGCTGATGAGCTCTGCATGGTCACCTGCAGCTTGCCACACTGGCCAAACAGGAAATTGAAATTCAAAAGTTTGCGGGCCTTTTCTTGTCTACCTGGTCAGTGCATCTGAGTTGAGAGTGGTGTCCAGAGCAGTCACAATGGAGCACTCTGGGATAGCTCCCAGAAGCCAATACCATCTAATTGCATCCACAGTACCCCAAATTCGATCGAGCAAAACCAATTTCAGCGCTAATCCCCTTGTCGGGGTGGAGTAAGGAAATTGATTTTAAGAGCCCTTTAAGTTGAAAAAAAGGGCTTCGTCATGTGGACGGATGCAGGGTTACATCAACTTAACGCTGCTAAATTTGACCTCAACTGCTAGTGTAGACAAGGGCTTATTCTCTTATTTAACTAAAACCCCTTAGCTTTCAGCGAAGTGCAAGAGTGATGGTGAAATGTGTCTAAATAAAACAGTGAGGAAAAGTAAATGGGACTTTGCAACATCACATCATAACTGACTGTTGCAAATAGTTTTAAATGTTTTTGTTCATCTCCTTGCTCTTTCCACATCACCACAATAGTATTAAGGTGTATTCTATTCAGTATGAAAATTAGACATTTTAATGCAAAAAAAGGATTTGTTTTTAAGCTGTTGCTTATTCTCTTTTAGTTATAGAGTATCTTATTTTAAATATGTACTAAACAACTTTGAGACATTCCTTTTTCTTCTAGCATTTGCAGTGCTTGCCAAGCCACCTGACAGCAGCTTCATCAGCAGAATGATGGGCCGTAAGGCCACCATGAAGTCTGGTTAGTTGACAGTCATCAACAACATGCACCACTGACTGACAGAAACCACATTGACAAAGTGGGTTGTCTCACAGACCCCATGTGTAAACGTTGACTGTGCATATTCCTTGGCTAGTTTGGAATCTGTTCAGCAGAGACCAAAGGTGACATGGCAGGTCAAATCCAGAAGGTCAAATGGCTGCATCAGCTACGATGAAACCATTCTAAACATCTGTAGGGTTACCGCCTCAACGTAAGTCATGCTCTGACTGAAGGGGTGACTGAAGATGTCTGTTTAGATTTGCAGATCTGGATTGGCATGTAGCTTTTCCACAAATCTGGCTATAGACTCTGTGTGACAAATGCTCAGAACTGGTTGCCATGGAATAGGAGTGTACATTATTAAAGATGAATCATGTACACCCAGGCACACTTCCGTAATATCAGTTAGTGTAGCATTTTCTACATGATCCACTTTGTCCTCCCAGTAGTACAAGATAATCTCAAAAGACAGAAATCATCCAACACGCTTATTCTTAGATTCGTAACTCCTAATTTAAGGGACATGGCATAAGAACAGCACGAAGGTCCAAATCCACAAATATGCACTTGATTAAATTTTTTACATGTGATCTTAGAGTGACTATTCTGCAGCATTGCCAGGGCTTGGCATTTTATCATGAGTCTCACAATATTTGGTGCTTTTCTTGAAGACCCAGCTCCTGGAGGCAAGATATTACATGAGCATTTCAGCTTCCATTTTAAGAGTTTCAATACCTTGCACTGAAAATGTGAACTGAGTGCATCCTTCAGGCTGAGAAACCAGAAGGCACATAAAGAGAACCTAAAATTGATTTCTTTTTTAATTATATGATTTTCAAGCTAAACTCATGAATTTTGGGGGCTGATTCATGACTTTTGAATGCTTGAGGTTGTTAATATTCCATGTGCATAAAATCAAATACACGCATTAGACTTGGCAGGATCAGGGCCTTAGATACTTTCATGATTGACATGATGTAAATACCTAACCAAGGTAAACATTAAAAATTACATGTTTAAAGACAGATTCTCACTTGCTTAACCAGTGAAAAGTTAGAAATTATTATTTAATGTCACTGTGATCAGCATATAGGGAAACATACATTTGCCAAAGTCTAGTATAAGCATCACCTTAAAAATTAAGCGATGTTAGCCTCTCCTTTCATTGCCCTAAGTTTGCTGAGAAGCACCACTTGGGAGACTCTTCATTATCTATAAAAGGGCAAAAACAGGACATAGAATGTACTTTCAAAAGTTCAGAGTTGCTCCTTATCTGGACATACATAGTATACATCACCAGGCAGTGAAGAGGTTAAGTACATTCCCTATTATTATCTACAGGAACAGCTATGAAATAGGATTAATAATTAACAAGAATAAAATTGGAAAGGCAACAGCTGTTCCAAACAGAGTCCCTAGGGAAAACTAACTTCTTCAAGAATGTATTATGAGAACAAGTTAAGATAGATAACTACTATCTTTGGGTGGCATTGGTAACAGATTGATTGTATCTTGACAAGTAATTGTCATTACTGACATAAATCGTTGCTAGATGCCAGTCCAAAAAGCCCCAAAAGACACTTAAAACACTACTGAGAGAACCTGTCAATTAGACTTGGCTGAGGTGATTAGGTATGCCTTTAAAGGAACAAGGCACATTTTAGCTAAGTAATGTTTGAAAAGTGTTTTGCAGCCAACTAGAGCTTGATCTTTATTTAACGGTTTTGCTATGCAGGTCCTTTTATTATTTAATTAAATCCTCATCCAACCCACATTCATATAAATGGCTAAAATGATGAGATTTTGCTGCAGGGCAAGGAGGTGGAATGGAAAGGCAATCTATTCATTTAATTTTTAAAATAAGGCTGGCACTCATGAATGAAGTAATGACTTTACCATAGAAAGTCTTTGCCATTAAACAAGGACTCACTGTAGAGTCTGAAATCCAGACTGGTTTTAACAAAATGTCTCTTTGATTTGAAAAACAGATCTGTACCATGCTGAGGCTTAATATTTCTATAGAGACATTTGGCTCTTGTTTATCTTTGCGGTCCCTGGGCCTCAGGTACTTGAGGATGAACTTCCTTGTGTCAACCAGGGCACTTCAGCCAGGTCTCCTGATGCAGTAGCCAAGAGATGTGATCTCATTTGCCTGTGTATTCTTTGAGTTCTCTCTTACCCCTTTTATTTCTGATCTACCTCTCCATTAAAAATATCCCTATTCTTCCCCCCTCCCAAGTAGTGATGTGCACTCCATACAATTCTGGATACTTTTCTGCAGACAGCAGGGCTATGTAGCTCCCTTTGAAGGATAACACTACATTGCACAGCCAACTAGTGTATTTACCCTAAAAGTTAGGGTGTTAGCCTTGGTGTCCTTGCCAAATTCCAACTTGGATAACTGCATTTTTCCTCAAATCCCCTTGCACTTCAATTTCATACATCATCCTTCACTACTTATCCTAAAACTGTTTGTGCTAACGCATGAGAACGTGACAGGGATGGGAGAATTTGGTTGGGGAAACATAGATGTATAAGGTTTCTAATTCTGTAATGCACTCTGCTTGCTAAAAGCACACCAAAACCTAATATATAATAATGTGTCCAGACAGAGCTATTTTTGGCAACGGGCCCATGCACAGGGGATTGAGGTGAGGGCTCTCCCCTTCACCCTCCAACTGAAGAGAGATCTACATTGGCTGCTTCAGTCTAATGGCTGAGTTTATACTTTGTGGGCCACTCCAGGGGTAGATGTAATCTTTCTATTCAATGGGTGTACTATACTAAACTGCCAAGGGAGCACCAACCACCTGCAGTGTCACCCTCCACCCGGCCTCATAACCCTAATCCCAGTCTGATACGAAGAGGAGGCCTTCGCAGGGAGCCATGGAGAGTGAGCCTGCCCTGCCAGAGCAGCAGCTCCTGTCCTGGCAGGTTGAGTCTAGCTCCCTGCTCCAGGTGTAGTCACCTGACCCACAGAGCTGCAGCAACACTCAGGTTTGGCGATGAGGTTGCTACACCTGCAGCGGGGAGCAGAGTCCAGCCACACAAAACAGGAGCCACTGCTGCAAGATGAGCGCGAGGCAGGTTCGCTCTCCAACACCCACACCCCCTCCCTCTCATCTACACCAGGCTGGGAGAAGTATATGTTTGCCTGGTTTTGCACCCTTGATTTTATTATTTCTGTGGGTGCAACTGAACCCATGGGCTGCTCCCCTTCGGTGCAATTGACACCACTGGGCTGCTCCCCTTGATATCCTATCCCGTTCCCATGAGGGCATGAACTCCCGAGAATCTGCATAGCTGTGGGCCCTTGGATGTGGAGAGGGGGTATGCCTTTTCCCCACATTTCCCTTTCTCTGTGTCATAGAGCCACACTTGACTATCCTGCCAGGATGAGCTCTGCAGCCATGGAACAGGCATCAGGAGTTGCTTCCATTTCAATTGGGTATAAAAGGAAAAATAAAAATCATTTACTATCCAAAATAATATTCAACAATTGGGACTCTAGAAAATAATGCAGAGACTGAGGTATATTTTGGAATCAATAACAAGTATTATTTCATTAACTATGCAAAACCTAATGAACACATAAAGGAAATAAACAGGCGCTGCAGTAACAGGAAATGAAGTCTTAACTAAAAACTGCTGGCTGGGAAACAAGCTATTGTCAGAGCTTGGAGAGTTCAAATCCCTCTGCTGTTATGACTGGCGGCTTGTCATACTGGCTGGATGGAGAACTGGCCTATTTATGGCAAGGGAGGCAACTCTGAGACTTATTAAAGCTGTGCACCACTTACAGAAGGTGATCAGTCAGTTGAAAGTTAGTTATAGTAAAGTGCTTAGCTGTGTTTGACGTCAATGAAGATTTACTAATATTTTAAAATGCCAACTTTAGATTTGTCTGTTTTAACTGATGAGTTTGCTCATATTAGGGTATTTACTGAATGTGTTATACCTAATGTAAATTGAGCAACATCTGCATCTCTTTTTTCTTTTCTCTGGGGAGCCCCCCGAAAGTTCTTCTTTTGAGTACAATGACGATGACTTACTTTACTGTGAGGGAAGATTTGAAAATGGAGGTGGTAGTCAGCATTCAATCACGGTCTTTGAAATGGTGGTGAACATGGTTTGATGCTGTCCGCAATTGAAGTTGGACTGTTTTTAGCACACAGTTTCAGCTGCATACATTGTTGGCACCCATTGTCCATGACGAGTAAGTTCCTGTTTACTCTAGGGACATTTTCTCATCATTGCTAATGTAGGCTCAGTTCTACTGGTTTTAGCAATATTGGGAGCCCCAAATATCATTATGTGGATTAGACCTGCTCTGAGCTGGAGTACATGACAAGGCGTTAAAAGTGCCAGTAGCCTGCCAATACCAGAACTTCCAACGTTGCTAAATCCTGTGGAGCTGAACTATTTCCCCTAGTGTAGACAGGGCTATAAGGTTGACAAAATTCATAATGATGTGGGACACATTGGAGAGAGCTGAGAGGAGAGCAATAAAAATGATACAAGGTTTAGAAAACCTGATCTATGAGGAAAGGTTAAAAAACTTAGCCCTGGTCTACACTGGGCGGGGTGGAGATTCAATCTAAGTTATGCAACTTCAGCTACGTGAATAATGTAGCTGAAGTCAACGTACTTAGACCTACTCACCGTGGTGTCTTCACTACGGTGAGTCGACTGCTGCCGCTCCCCCGTCGACTCTGTCTGCGCCTCTTGTGGCAGTGGAGTACAGGAGTCGATGGGAGAGTGCTCGAGGATTGATTTACCGTGTCTAGACTAGATGCAATAAATCAACCCCTGCTGGATCGATCTCTGCCAGCCGATCCAGTAGATAGTGTAGATATACCCTAAGTATGCTTAGTCTTGAGAAAAGAAGACTGAGGAGGGACTGATCAAAATCTTCAAATATGTTAAGAGCTGTTATAAATAGCACGATGCTCCATTGTCTTCCATGTCCACTGAAAGTAGGACAAAAAGGAATGGGCTAATCTGCAGAAAGGTTAGATATTAGGAAAAACTTTCTAAATATAAGGACAATTAAGTACTGGAATAGGCTACCAAGGGAGGTTGTGGAAGCCCCATTTTTGGAGGTCATTAGGAACAGGTTATACAAACATCTGGCAAGGATGCTCTGGGTTTACTTGGTCCTGCCATAAAGTGAGGCAAAGGATGAGAACTAGATGACTTCTCAAGGTCCCTTCTAGACATACCTCTCTATGATTCGATAAGTCCAAGAAATCCTACATCTCCTCTCAAAGAAGTGTTAGTAAAATCATACATATATATTTTTTAAAAAACACACACCATAGAATTAACCAGACAGTTGCTGAACATCACTGCTCATTTATTTTTTGTTGCGTCCCATCCTATATCTATACGTTTCCTATTTAAACTGTTAGCACTTCCTGGAAGAAGAGGCTCCTGTCTTTAGTTTTAGTGCAACTGTATATAAATAAAAGTAATGCACAGTGAGGTGTTGCATGCATTGGAGAAGAGAAGCTGGGCCCATGTATACCAGCAAATGATTCTTCATAACACCATTGAAATGTCTATATAGGAACCAGTTGGTGTAAGGTCTGAGAATGACAATAGAGTCTGAAAGAGTGAATGAGAGATTCCCTTCAAGACTGCTGAATGCTACTAATCGTGGATAGTACATAGCTGTACTTAACAGCAAGAATATACTTCATCATTTAGAGATCATGCCAGGTGCAAAGAGCTGGCCCATGCAAGTTACCATGGAAACTATTAGAAAATGTGGGAAGTTCAAAATCAGGACTTATTTCATGCGATCTCCATAAAATATGAAATATTGAAACCATGCACAGTAATTGTTTGCAGAAAGCTAATTATATAAATGACAGCTACAATATTAAGATTAATATAATTTTCTGAGATAATTCAAGCAATCCAATTGCTATTATACAGGGAATTAATTTTCTATACATACACAACTGAAACTGCCTCAACTGCTAAACAAAAATACATTCATTTATGGGTGTCCTTCATTTTCAGCTTTACAATAGTGATCTTAGCTGCTCTCAAGGGCATCAGTGCCTAACTAGTCAATCATTAATGTCTAGTAAATGCCCCATACCTCCATTGTTATTGCTTAAATAAATACATAATGTTATAACAACATGTACTGTCTAGAATCTACATAGGATGCATAAAATTAGAGAGTGAGTTTCATAATTTGTGACTAAGGCCTTTTATTGAGTTACATCATCATGGAATAACAAGTCCCCATTGCAAACTATCTTATAAGAGGAAAGAAAATTCTTATTCTTAAGCAAACAAGAAGATGTGAATCAGAACTATTGGGAGTGTGATATCCTTCTGAGAAGCAATATATCTCATTTAAAACAACCCATGTAGAATGACTAATTCTAATCACAGATCATGTTCTAACATCAGTTTTTAAATAGGCTCTAGTGAAATCAAGTAAGGCATTCTCCCTTAAAAATACTAGGATTCACTGATTCCAAGATCAGAACAGACCACTGTGATCATCTAGTCTGATTTCCTGTATAACACAGGACATTGAGCTTCCAAAAATAATTCCTCAAGTATATCTTTTAGAAAAAACATCCAATATTAATTTAAAAATTGTTAGCGATAGAGACTCCACCACGTACCTTGATAAATTGTTCCGGGTTTTATTCATCCTTATCCCTTAATAGTTCAGATACAGCTACAGAAAAGTGGTCCAAAGTGTTCCAAGATATAGTTCCAAGATATATTTTCTTTCAGTGGCAAACATAATGCACATTCAAAAAAAAATTCATCTATTACTTCTTGACTGCTCTCCTGGAATCCCATCCAGTTAAAAGACTTTGACTTTCCACAAGAAAAGTCCTTATTGTGCAAATACAATCAAAACAAAATCTTTTAAAAAGCAATATATTGAGTATTTTTCACACCCTGGCAACAAATCAGGGCATTTAATTTTATTCACAGAATTATGAACCCTTGTATTGCAAAAAATATACAGGGCAATTGTCTTCCACAGAAAAACATAGCATACAGATACTATCTCCAGGGGAAATCTCAGTTAACAGTGACATCTTTCTAGGAGCAGCACATGCTGAATGTGATGATGTTTTTAGCTCTCTTCAACATTTCAATACAAAGTAGTAACTTTGAAGTAAATGTAATTGATAATTGTAATACAACAAAATAGAGTAAGCTGCATCACATTTAATTCCTTAAGAGCCTTATCTACAGATCATTGAATGGATCAGGCTTATGCCAAGAAATTCTCAACTCACCCAAAAGGGAAAACCTTTTGGTAGCCCATGTCCACTAATGAAGCAATTTACATTCTGCCATAAACATCACTGCAACAGCATCAGCATCACTTATCTGGAAATTAGTAGGGTACTTTCACATTTACTTTAGATGTGCTTTTAAGAATTAATACACATATTGCAGCTGGATCCCAATAGCCAACTCATTTTTTATGATTCCTCTATCTCTGAAGGTCTGAGTAATACTGACGGGGCACAATCAGCATGTCTAATGAGCAACCAAAAGAGCTAATTTTATAGGGATGTGTCAGATTTGTCAGAGATGGGTAAACACTGGCATTCCAGAAAACACAACTGGATTCAGATACATTTCCTTTCCATGCCAGTGAAGGTTCTTATTCAAAAACAAATCTATTAATCACTTCCTGACACTGCTGTTGGGCAGGGTATCCTGCTACAGGGTGGAGCATCAGATTGTTCAAGGAAAATGCTGGTCCTTGGCCAATGGAAATTTCATATTTTATGGAGCCTGCTGCTATTCTGCAGTGATTCATAAGCTTCAGCAGTGCTAGGTATGGTGTGTGTGAATAGAAAAAAAAATTACCTTTTCATCCAAAAAGAAATGGCTATTTATAAGAGCTCAAGTACATGGCTCCTGTCTCTGTATTTTCCTGTGACATGTGCCATGAGTTATATTATTTTCTATTGAAATACAAAGTTTAATAAATGTTTTGAAATTCCTAATGTGATCACTTTTGTGTTATTAAACATAGTTTACATTTAGTGCATTTAAATTTAAATGTTGAAACCATATATTAAATGTTTCATGTAGAAGCTTTTTGCAGACAATTCATTTTATACCTGAATCTCTGGCCGGAAAGATTCCTTCAGTGGTCTCTGTAGCTTTCTCTTCTAATCCATCTTCCCTTCATTACTCCCCACTCTCTTGTTATAAGATCTCCATCCTTCCTTCTTCCCATCACTTCCACCTCACCCCTCTTTTTCAGAAATCTGATTCCCATTTCCATTTTATGATCTGCCAGTTGCTTTATTCAGATGAGTTTTCCCTTAGCCCAACCCGCCCCAAGCTTTCAAGCTTGCCTTTAGGATACACACTTGCAAATCTTTTCTACACCCCAGGTCAGATATATTCCTCCCATTTCCAAGCTTATGCTCCCTCTGAACTGTTGCAGCATATTCCAGAAACCCATTTTGACCTTTCAGTTTCCCACTCCCTGAAACTCAGACCCTACCTTCAAAACCATCATCCTAACTCCATTTCCATTGCTGCTTCTCCTTTTCTCACTCTTCCCAACCTGTAGGCTATGGCAACAGCTGCCTCCTCTCATTCTTTTGTTAATTCCAGGATTTACCCCCCACCTCCCAATTTTCCCTTCTCCTTTCAAGAGCCCACCATGTCTTCCCACTTTGCTTCCTCTCCACCTTTAGCTATAACTTAAAGTCCTGGCTATCCCTCTTCCTCAGTCCCTGTCTCTGATCAATCTGACTCCCCTGGAGTCTAATTTAAACCAATGACCACTTTGGTCTCCGACCACTTCCAAAATCCAGGAGGTGCAGCACAGCCATCTTTGCCTCACACCCCTCCTAAACTGAAAAGTTCATCTTGTTACTAGAGAGGGGAAACAATACAATGTGATTTATGCCAACACAAATAGCCAATGTGAAGAGTTCATAAACAACTGAGAGGCCAAAATTTGTTCACATTAAATTTTCAACCAGATGAATGTTAAATAATCGGGAGAGCATGACAAACCATTCAGGTTCACTTCAAACAATTCTAATATTCCATCATTTAGAACACAACCCTCTTCCAATCCACCAAAGATACCATCTTTTTCTTCAAATCCCTATTAAAGCTACTTCTTTCCTTAGCCTTCCATTGCTGAATTCTTCAGATATTTTACAAAAGCACACACAAGAGGGCTTTAAACACTGACAAAGCAGAATATTCATGGAAAATATGCATTTTTGATAGTGACTGTCATACAGAAAATACAACATAAAACTGTATTGTACCATAACATTCTACAGAAAATAATGATATTCAGGAATGTGTTTGACATCAAAAAGCATTCCTTTTTACCTGCTTTCCTTTGGTTTTGTAGAGCTGCACATCAAAAGCAGAAAGTAATGTACCTGCTAAGAGAAGTCAGGGGGGAAATTATGATGGTATTATAATGATGAGACAGTTGAAGAAACTAGCATGCATAATGGTAAATGTCATCATGTAGTGAGTGTCACCTGTACTTACTAAGTACATTAGTACTAGAGCTAGGATTGACTCAGGCCTGGTCTACACTACAGAGTTAGGTTGACATAAGGCAGTTTACGTCGACTTAACTCTGTAAGTGTCTATACAAAAAATTAGCTCCCACTGATGGAACTTGCCCACTACACTGACTTAATAACTCCACCTCTGTGAGAGCCGTAGCACTTAGGAAAATATAAATAGGTGGACGCAGTGTCAGTGTAGACACTGCGTTATTTACATTGACTGTCACTGCCTTTCAGAATCCATCCCACAATGCCCCACACAGACAGTTAAATCGGTGCAAGTGCTCCTGGTGAGGAGGATGCACACTGCCAACACAAGGAATGTAGTGTGTACATGGAAAAGTGATTTTATTACTGAGGTGGTGGTACGTCAATGTAACTTAGGTCAACCTGCCCTTAGGGAAGTCTACGCTACAAATCTACATTGGCACAGCTGCGCTGTTGTAGAGCGTCTGGTGAAGATGCTCTAAGCTGATGGGAGAGCTCTCCCGTCAGTTTAATAACTTTACCTCTGCAAGAGGCAGTAGCTATGTTGACAGAAGCAGCTCTCCCGCCGACATAGCACTGTCTACAAGGAGCGTTAAAGTCAGTATAACTACATCGCTCAGAGGTGTGGATTTTTCACACCCTGGAGTAACATAGTTATACTGAAGTAAGTAAGTAAGTATGTAGTGTTGACCAAGTCTCAGTTTCACCATTTGTAAAATGGAAATAACTCGATTAACCATTTCATAGGTATGCTGTAGTAATTAATGTCTGTCCAGAACTTCTGCAGAGCACTAAGTGACAAGTATTATCATTACTATTGTTTGCTGACATTAGTTATGTGTAGGGGTTGTTCTGTATTATAATAAACTTCATTGACAAAAGCATAAAATAGCAGCACAAAATAGGTCAGCATATATATATATGCAAGAACCCACATCACCCCTTTAAAGTTCAGAAAGAAGAAGGAGCAGGGGGCTAATTTAGACAGTTTTTATTATATTATATCCCATTTCTTACAGGAAATAAGCCTGTTCTCATTCTTAAAGCCATGTTTTAAGATGTATCACACTTAGCATCAGAATTTGTCCACTTTAACTAAGGGTTACCAAGTTTTTTAAATATTCAAGTAAAAGATTAAATAAATAAGATCTGTGATGAGCTGCTTAAATTTATAGGGCTTGTTTCATCCTAACAGATCCAAAAGAGTGATGTAATTGGTTATACAGGAATTCCTAGCCACTAGACTCATAGAACTGTGGATCCAGTAGACATTGCCCTCACCCATCCCAATTGCTTCCCTTCCTCCAGTTTATTCAGAGAGCTTACTCAGCACACAACCTTCACCTGCATTAGGGGGGAGGGATAGCTCAGTGGTTTGAGCATTGGCCTGCTAAACCCAGGGTTGCAAGTTCAATCCTTGAGGGGGCCATTTAGGGATCTGGGGCAAAAAAAAATTGGGGATTGGTCCTGCTTTGAGCAGGGGGTTGGACTAGATGATCTCCTGAGGTCCCTTCCAACTCTGATATTCTATGATTCTATGATCACAGAATATGTCTGTCTAAAGCAGCTGCTCTGCCATTACTCCCAGTCTCAATATAGAAGGCTTCTGTGCATGGAGAACCTTTCAGTGAAACTCTCTACAACAAGGGTACAGCTCATATGTGTAGGAGAGAGAATTTTCTTGGGGGCTGGTCAAGACTGTGGAATGAACTACCATAGACCTAAATACCATCACAAACCTCATCACCTTCCACTCTAAGTGCAAGGTGCTTTTCTTTGACTTTGCCTTCTCTCACATAAATATATAGCAACAGGAATATTGGGAGGGCTTGGGGGGAACTACCACCAAAACAAGACATTCCTCTCCACACAATTTTCCCCATACAGAGACGCTGAAAAACCAAACAGCACATGACAGGTGTTAGTTGACATCCTTTACTGCTCTACTGAAAGGCACTCTAATACTTTAGTGATAAGCATAGTCTATATAGAACCTATATAGAATAGAATTCTCAAGTCCAGACCGTTTTGTCCAAATTCACTTTCTCTGATCTGCTAATTTTCCAGAAACAAAGATTATATGGAGAAGACAGAGAATGGGAAGCAAAGAATATATATGGTTTTGTTGTATTAAAAACTGCAGGTACATATTCTCATGGTTTATAAACATTATGCTCAATCACTTTTACAATCCCAAATAATCTTTACCATTAAGTGCCATTGAAGGTGCCGTTTATTATTTAAATCAACTTTCTTCTAATGCAGAGAGATAGATGGACCGAATGTTGTTTCCAATGAAGTTAACAGAAGCTGTCAACTGACTTAACTGTGACCTGGATTGGGCCTCTTATAAAAAGTTTATATACAAAAAAAAAATCTGCAAATAAATAATCCTTTTCCACCAAAAATGGATTTATGTAAATATTCTGGGTTTCTTGTTTTGTTTTTTGCTTACATGTGTGCCACAGTTTAAGTGAAACTAACACCAGAAATGCTATTAATATATACATTTGAAATATTAATAATAAACTAAATTATATGGCTGAATTCTATACTCACCTCATCCTCTGTTACAATCCAACAGGTTGAAAATCTGCCCAACATTAAAGTGACAGTTAAAGAGAATCCATGCTTGCAAATTTCTATTGACTTTGGTAATTATTTAACAAGCCTGATAGCTGCAAGTAAATAATTCTTGTGCAAAGTTTCCAGGATCAAAGGCTTGCCCTAGGATTGGTCTAGGGACTAGTATGGCTGACTGACCTTACAGTATTGTCAGGTTTCAGAGTAGCAGCCGTGTTAGTCTGTATTCGCAAAAAGAAAAGGAGTACTTGTGGCACCTTAGAGACAAATTTATTTGAGCATAAGCTTGAGAGACTAACAAATTTATTTATCTCTAAGGTGCCACAAGTACTCCTTTTCTTCTTACAGTATTGTGGTTTCATTTTTGTGGCTCTTTTTTTCAGGCTTTTTCCTGAATTGTATGAATATTTCATGACTAACTGTGCATACCGTAACAGACAAAGAGCTAATAGTTTGGTAATTTGACCTGCTATTTATTGGATGTGCCCCAAACATGGAGTGAAAAGGACTCTGATTTTCTGTTGAATAATCATGAAATGCAATATGGTTAGCTCTAGAAACTTTATCTCTACTTTAACCTAGCTAATTGCTGTTGGGTGAAGAGGCAAAGGAAATGATAAGAATTCACAGCTGGAAACAAAAGAAATGTAGTGAGTGATGTAGTTAGACAAAGATAGAATGCTATATATCTTAAACACATACATTTAAAACAGAAGTTAATGTAAAAAAGAAAAACATTACCTAAAATCTTTGCTTATCTTACTAAGCGCTAAGCCTTACTATTGGCAAAAAGTGACTAAATATTTTGGGTTACCAATACATAGGAAATAAAATATTTTTTCTTGAATTGGGCAACATTTACATTTTTGTAACAGAAGAGTTGTTTAGGAACAGAAACTTGGGTTTTTTTGGACTATATATGTTGGAAATTTTGAGCTGAAGTGATTTCCAAGAGACTGCTTTGGAAGCAGTTTTTTGCATGTCAAAAGAACATGTTAGAAAGGTATTTGCTGATCGGAAATGCAAAGTTCTAAGAGAAGAGCACAAGTGGTCTCACTTGACTAACTGGGCACAAAAAGAGTCTTCATATTCATCCCCCTGTTCCCTACCCTCAAAACAAAAAGCACTAGGTTGATCAAAAAAAGAGAGAAACAGGAACATGGGGTACAAATTTAAATATGGGGCCATTTTAGTATGTTAAGTAAACATTAGGGCTGTCAATTAATCACAGTTAACTCACGCATTTATTTCAAAAAAATTAATTGCGATTAAAAAAGTTAATCCTGATTAATTGCAGTTTTAATCGCACTGTTAAACAATAGAATACCAATTACAATTTATTAAATATTTTGGATGTTTTTCTACATTTGCAAATATATTGATTTCAATTACAACACAGAATACAAAATGTACTTTGCTCACTTTAGATTACTTTTATTTCAAATATTTGGACTGTAAAAATGATAAACAAAAGAAATAGTATTTTTCATTTCACCTTATACAAGTACTCTAGTCATCTAATGCAATCCCTTTATTGTGAAAATGCAACTGTAGCAGAGTGGTCACCCGCTCCGGCCTTAAAGGGTTTAAAACAGTCCAGGAGAGGGTTGTGGCTGGGAGCAAGCTGATTGGGGAAGCAGGCTCAGCTGTGGCCACACCCCAATCAGGGCTCAGCTGACCTTATAAAAGGGCAGTGGGGCAGGAGCAGAGACAGTTTCTTCTAGGTGTGGAGGGAGATGGGCCTGGCTGCTGGGGAGCTTGAGAAGGTACCTGGCATGGAGCAGGACTGGGGGAAGGCTAGGGGAGCTCAGGCCTGGAAACCCCCCAGGCTGCAGGCCTAGAGGATGGCCAAAAAGGGTACTCGGGTTGCAGGGGGCAGCCCATGGGTAGGCAGAGGCAACAGGTCCAAACCCCTCTTGCCTGTGATGATCGGCTTATACACTGCAGTCCGTCCCAGTGTGTGTGGACTCAATGGTGACTGGCGGTAGCCAAAGACTGAGGTGAGGTGGGGATAGTGGGTGGGGGTTCCCCTGGGAGGGGAGACCTAGAGAGTGGGGGCACTGCCAGGGGGCAGCACCCAAGTGAAAGGGGTACCAGGGTCCAGGAGGGACACTAGGGCCTGAAGAAGCAGTGAGACACCAGCCTGCAGAGGGTGCTCTGGGGCTGGAAATGCTAATTCCCTGCAAGACCAGCAGGAGGTGCCACAAGGATGAATCTCGCACAGTAACAGCAACTTACAAATATAGACTTTTTTTTTTGTTACATAACTGCACTCAGAAATAAAATGCAAAACTTTAGAGCCTACAAGTCCACTCAATCCTACTTCTTGTTCAGCCAATCACTAAGACAAACAATTTTGTTTACATTTACAGGAGATAATGCTGCCTGCTTCTTGTTCACAATGTCATCTGAAAGTGAGAACAGGCATTTGTATGGGACTTTTGTAGCCAGCATGGCAAAGTATTTACATGCCTGATATGATAAACATTTGTATGCCCCTTCATACTTTGGACACCATTCCAGAGAACATGCTTCCATGCTGATGACGCTTGCTTAAAAAATGTGTTAATTAAATTTGTGACTGAACTTCTTGGCAGAGAACTGTGTGTCTCTGGCTCTGTTTTACCTGCATTCTGCCATATATTTCATGTTATAGTAATCTTGGGTGATGACTCAGCACATCTTCATTTTAAGAACATTTTTGCTGCAGATTTGACAAAATACAAAGAAGGTAGCAATGTGAGACTGGTAAAGATAGCTACAGCACTCAACCCAAGGTTTAAGAATCTGAAGTGCCTTCCAAAATATGAGGGGGATAAGTATGGAGCATGCTTTCAGAAGTCTTAAAAGAGCAACACTCCAATGCAGAAATTGCAGAACCCAAACCACCAAAAAAGAAAACTAACCTTCTTTTGTTTTTTACAGTACAAATATTTGTAATCAAAAATAAATATAAAGTGAGCACTGTACACTTTGTATTCTGTGTTGAAATTGAAATCAATATTTGAAAATGTAGAAAACATCCAAAAATATTTAAATAAATGGTATTCTATTATTGTTTAATCAAGCAATTCATCGTGATTAATGGTTTTAATTGCTTGACTGCCCTAGTTAACACACAAAGTATATAGACAGGTTTCAGAGTAGCAGCTATGTTAGTCTGTATTCGCAAAAAAGAAAAGAAGGACTTGTGGCACCTTAGAGACTAACAAATTTATTTGAGCATAAGCTTTCGTGAGCTACAGCTCACTTCATCGGATGCATTCAGTGGAAAATACAGTGGGGAGATTTATACACACAGAGAACATGAAACAACGGGTATATAAGCATCCGATGAAGTGAGCTGTAGTTCATGAAAGTTTATGCTCAAATAAATTTGTTAGTCTCTAAGGTGCCACAAGTCCTTCTTTTCTTTTTGCAGATACAGACTAACATAGCTGCTACTCTGAAATCAAAGATTTTATTAAACTGTTAGTAGACAATCTTATGTGATCTAGTTGTTATACCACAAGCCTGTTAAACTCACATTATATTCCCAGCTCAACCACTGACCTTGAGCAAGTCACTAACCCTCCCTATGGCTCAGGTGATCCATGTGTAAAATGAGATGTTAACTAATCCTCTCAACATCTCTAAAGCACTCTGAGGTTTTCAGAAGAAATGTGCTATATAAATCCAAAGAACAATAGTCATAGCTAAGAAAATAATAAAAATACAGAGTAGATAAGTCCCTTTCCATAAAAATCAATGCAATAAGTGCAACCTCCTACAGCGTAAAGGAAACTTTCACTTTGTATTGTGTGAGGAAGAGTCACTCCCCCTCCTTGATGATTAGACTCATCAGTGAAAATCATTATTAAAATCAAATTTTCTTCAGAAGAAGGCACAGAGAAATTCTTCCTGGATAGATGGGATGATGCCACACACTGGTTCACATTCAGCTAAAAGTATCTAATATGTGAGCCCAAAAATCTATAAGAATAAAAACCAGGCTATGGGCATTTATCATCTTTTATGGCATTCCATGCACTGACGTTGGAACCTATTGGGGCGGAGTGAAGGGAAGGGAAGGGAAGGGAAGGGAAGGGAAGGGAATGGGGCCATGGCCCAGCATAGAGCAGTGCTGGCAGGAGCTGTGTGGGGGAGCTGGTCATGGCGCTGCAGGCGCCAGATGGTGACTGGTGGGAAGAGCAGAGGGACGAGTGCGTGTCTGGTTCCTGGCAAGTTATGTACAGTCACTGGGAGGTAGGAGACACAAACTGCCTGGGGTGGGCCAGGAGGGGCGCCACATGGGGAGGGAGTGAAGGGGGTTAGGGCAACAAGGGAGTGCAGGGGTTGGGGGAAAAGGGGTGCAGGTCTTCCCCCCCCCATTGCTACAAAGGTTCCAGCGCCCTTGATTCCATGCCAATATCGTTAGACTTCTACCAGCCTCCCTTGTGTCAGATATTCTGAAGCCATCTTCCCGCTGGTTTCCTTGGAACTCCTTTACATTAGTTCTAAATCAGGGGTTGGCAACCTTTCAGAAGTGGTGTGCCGAGTCTTCATTCATTCATTCACTCTAATTTAAGGTTTCGCGTTTCAGTAATACATTTAAACGTTTTTAGAAGGTCTCTTTCTGTAAGTCTTTAATATATATAACTAAACTATTGTTGTATGTAAAGTAAATAAGATTTTTTAAATGTTTAAGAAGCTTCATTTAAAATTAAATTAAAATGCAGAGCCCCCCAGACTGGTGGCTAGGACCCGGGCAGTGTGAGTGCCACTAAAAATCAGCTCGCGTGCCTCCTTTGGCACGCGTACCATAGGTTGCCTACTCCTGTTCTAAATCAAGGAGAGTTAAAAGGTAGCAGTTCCCACTATTTGGCTTTTCCCAGTCCTATCTCATCTTAGCTGATCAATCCTTTCCACCTCACAAAAGTTACTTCCTTACGTGGATTCCATGAGAAACCTCTGAATAAACAAAGAGTTTTCTCTTAGCCCTGATCTGCACTACAAAGTTATGTTGGTATAACTACATCACTATGGAAAATCCACACCCCTGAGTAACAGAGTTATACTGACTTCACCCCCAGAGTAAACAGCACCATGTTGACGGGAGTGGTTCTCCTGTAGACATAGGTACCACCTCTCGGGAAGGAGGTGGGGAGGGGAGTACCTATGTCAATGGGAGAAGCTCTCCCATAGGCATAGGTAGCATCTTCACTAAGCGCTACAGTACCACTGCTGCAGCACTGTACGTGTAGACGAGCCTTTAGCCTCAAGGGTATTTTTAAGGCTCACTGCAGAGACTTAACCCTTGGTACTTTAACACTTCCAGCCAATATATATTGTGCTCATCCTGGTCTGCTCTCAGCTATTATTTATATGAACTTTTCTTTAAGCTGGATTCAATTTAACTCTGCTCATGGAAATTACTTTCCCAACAGCAACACATCTGAACTGTCAGAGCACAGCTCTCCTCAAAAACACAAAGAGAAAAGCTATTCAACTTCATGGAGAACAGAAGCGTAGGTTCACAGAGTAGTCCTTACCAGCTCAGAAATTTCCACTTTTTTCACAGCTATAAATAATGAAATGAAAGCAAATCACAGTCAACTCTGATATAGTGAAACTGCACTCCATTGTACAGCAGGTCAGAATGACTGTCCCGCATTGTCTCAATACATTGCAATATGCGAACAGAAAAGCAGTACTTGTGGCACCTTAGAGATTAACAAATTTATTAGAGCATAAGCTTTCATCGGATGAAGTGAGCTGTAGCTCACGAAAGCTTATGCTCTAATAAATTTGTTAGTCTCTAAGGTGCCACAAGTACTGCTAATATGCGAACAGTTACTCAAGTCACAGTGAATCTCTGCTTAAGAAGAGTAGAATTGTGTAAATAAAAAAAATAATTAAAAGGGGAATCTACTGCAGATAATGGTGATAACCCTATTACTAACATTGTAACACCACAACAAAACACTAACACAACAATAAATCAAATGCTCCCATAGTACTTTTCCTCTGTCAACCTCAAAGTGCTTTAAAAAGGTGGACAACTATAGTTATCCCCATTTTTACAGTTTGGCAAACTGAGGTACAGATATGAAACGATTTGCCCAAGGGAATTCAAACAGGGAATTAGTGGCAGAGCTAGAAGACTCAGATGGCATTCCTGAGCACCCAATCCTGTGTATTCTTCATTGGATCTTCCACACACAACTTATTCAAATTAAAGTTTATGACCATGTGTTTTTTTTCCATAGTTTCAAAAATGTTCAGACAATATTCAAGTAGCAGAGTCAGATTCAGATCTCAGATGCATAGGACACCTCATCGAAAGCTCTGAAACTGAATGAAGTATATGTCTGAACAGTAGAGGATTTAAGGTATGCAGTGTAAAATCCATGCATCCAAGATCAGGCTCTGGCCTTTGGTGATGTGCTGCTAGACAAGAGACCAAGGTTCAGAGGTAATCCCTAGATACCTTCCATTGGTAACGAACTATATGTGTCACACACAGTCCTGGCAAAGTACCCTCTGCAGGATGCTCACCAGGCTGCTGTGTTTGGGTCCTAATAAACTGACCCATGTACTCTTAAGCTTCCCTGGACCTGAGTAGGCTGCAGTATTCTCTTTCCCCTTGGCTTCTCTCTGGCACACTTCCTGGGTATAGAGTCTAACACTCCTACATGGAAATGGGACCACAAGGCCCAGCTGCCGTAGGCCCCAGGATCAGTGCTTAATACCTCTCCTGCCCCATTTCCACAGTAGTTTAAGCACACTTTTTCCCAGAGCTCCAAGTTTATGTATACTCTGGGTTTATAGTTTCTCTCTTCAGGGACATACAGACTTTGTAAGGGTTCTAAAAACCAGTCACTCTTGATGTTAGCTAGGAACAAGGAATTCACCGATTAGAAACAACAACAAACACACTTGTATGCATTTCCCTGCCTCAGTTTCCTCACCACTCGAGTATTCTTTGGGCATACATCAGAGTCCTCTAAGGAGTACAGCATCTGTCCTCTCCCCCTGCCCTCTGGCACATGGCCTCTCCTCCACCATGATTTCAACAATTTCCATCCCACCATCAACCTCAGCCTGGACCAGTCCACACAAGAGATCCACTTCCTGGACACTACGGTGCTAATAAGCGATGGTCACATAAACACCACCCTATATCGGAAACCTACTGACCGCTATTCCTACCTACATGCCTCTAGCTTTCATCCAGATCATACCACACGATCCATTGTCTACAGCCAAGCTCTACGATATAACCGCATTTGCTCCAACCCCTCAGACAGAGACAAACACCTACAAGATCTCTATCATGCATTCCTACAACTACAATACCCACCTGCTGAAGTGAAGAAACAGATTGACAGAGCCAGAAGAGTACCCAGAAGTCACCTACTACAGGACAGGCCCAACAAAGAAAATAACAGAACGCCACTAGCCATCACCTTCAGCCCCCAACTAAAACATCTCCAACGCATCATCAAGGCTCTACAACCTATCCTGAAGGACGACCCATCACTCTCACAGATCTTGGGAGACAGGCCAGTCCTTGTTTACACACAGCCCCCCAGTCTGAAGCAAATACTCACCAGCAACCACACACCACACAACAGAACCACTAACCCAGGAACCTATCCTTGCAACAAAGCCTGTTGCCAACTCTGTCCACATATCTATTCAGGGGACACCATCATAGGGCCTAATCACATCACCCACACTATCAGAGGCTCGTTCACCTGCGCATCTACCAATGTGATATATGCCATCATGTGCCAGCAATGCCCCTCTGCCATGTATATTGGTCAAACTGGACAGTCTCTACGTAAAAGAATGAATGGACACAAATCAGACGTCAAGAATTATAACATTCAAAAACCAGTTGGAGAACACTTCAATCTCTCTGGTCACTCGATTACAGACCTAAGAGTGGCTATCCTTCAACAAAAAAGCTTCAAAAACAGACTCCAACGAGAGACTGCTGAATTGGAATTAATTTGCAAACTGGATACAATTAACTTAGGCTTGAATAGAGACTGGGAATGGATGAGTCATTACACAAAGTAAAACTATTTCCCCATGTTATTTCTCCCCCCCCACCCCACCCCACCCCCCACTGTTCCTCAGATATTCTTGTTAACTGCTAGAAATAGCCTACCTTGCTTGTCACCATGAAAGGTTTTCCTCCTTTCCCCCCCCTGCTGCTGGTGATGGCTTATCTTAAGTGATCACTCTCTTTACAGTTTTCAGAGTAGCAGCCGCGTTAGTCTGTATTCGCAAAAAGAAAAGGAGTACTTGTGGCACCTTAGAGACTAACAAATTTATTAGAGCATAAGCTTTTGTGAGCTACAGCTCACTTAGCTCACGAAAGCTTATGCTCTAATAAATTTGTTAGTCTCTAAGGTGCCACAAGTACTCCTTTTCTTTCTCCTTACAGTGTGTATGATAAACCCATTGTTTCATGTTCTCTGTGTGTGTATATCAATCTCCCCTCTGTTTTTTCCACCAAATGAATCCGATGAAGTGAGCTGTAGCTCACGAAAGCTTATGCTGTAATAAATTTGTTAGTCTCTAAGGTGCCACAAGTACTCCTTTTCTTTTTGTGAATACAGACTAACAGGGCTGCTACTCTGAAACCTCTGGAATAGTCTCTCTCTCCCCCTCTTGTAACTGACAGTGACAGACCCTTACCTTTTAGCTTCCAGACCCCTTTGTTTGGGGACTCCCTGATCAGTCTCTTCAGTGATCAATGTCCCTTAATGGGTGATTTATTGCTTTGTTGCCAGCCCCCTAGAATTCAAACTTGAAAAACTGGTTTGACCTGTGAAATAGCTATCTCTTTGTTGAAGAGTGCTCTATTTAAATGAAAGATCATCAAAATTTAATGACCTTCACTTACTAGCCCTGTGCCACCAACCCCTGGAGTTTTAGTCCAAGATGGAGGTAAAAGAACAACAGAAAGACAAAGACCAGCCTTACAATCAAAATGGAGTTTGCAGATTGATAAAAGTTGCATACAGAGAATTCATAATCTCAAACACAAATAATAAATTGTACACAGACATATTTCCAAATAGTAAATATCATACAAGTCCAAAATAGGTTTAAGTTAAATTCTCAAAAACTGCATTAACATAGAGTTAAGGTTATCCAGCGGTGGCCTTCTAGAATGTGGTGAGTGGCTACATTTCTAAGAGTGAAACAATGCTGCCTGCGCATTTGTGATAAGGTTATGTTCACCTTGTGGAACTGCATGCTCAGCATTCAATGGAAAAGCCTCCAGTGCCTACGAAAGAACCATAAAGCCACATATATGAGTAATGCATTGTTTCTCTGTCCCTTTTAACAAATGACAGAATCCTCTTTACACTTTCCTGGAAAAGTATAATCAAATCCTTTTGGTAATTACCTTCATAACATTCCAAATGCCTGTTTGCCCAAGGATGGTACATTACTGAGTTTGGCTCATGTAATGAAATCATTAAGGTTAGCATATTAGTAGCTACAGCAAAATCAGAAGATCACATCTTTTCAGCTACATGCAAGTAGAAAAGCTTTCACTTCTTTGCATAAGGATGAAGCAATCATATTGTAAATAGGGATGCTGCAGAAGACAGGCACCTCATTAGCTCTCTGAGCACAGTGTACTGCAGTTCATGATTATCCAATACATTTCCACATAGCCAGTGCACAGGGGCGGGGAAAACCACACTCACTGGGGCTGCACTGCAGGGAAATATTAATGATAATAAGATGACATGAGACATTGGGTATTGTTCCCAAATTAATTCTGTAGTTGACATGTGCTTGTTAAATGGGAATAAAAAAAAAGAAGCAGCAGAATTGCTGAAGTGCAGGATCATCACCCAAGAGTTCATTTACGACATACAGATCAATCTCATAGGGTGCCTTATCTAAGATCATACCCCAACAAAGTATCTCTCAAAGATGAGAAGGTGAATTTGTCATAATGATAAGCATTTAGCATGCTAACTTCATACTGTAAATATGGGATTTAATATAAGAGTGGTACTGAGAAAATAGTCACAGTAATTAGCATAGTAGTTCAAGCATTTTTCAAGAAGAGTCTTGTACCAATTTCAGAACAGAAACAATTGTTAATTTCATTTCATTTCCAAATTTTGCTCAGAGGTGTAATGCCTCTGGAATCAATGCTACTACATCAGGAATTAATGTGTCCCTAGTATACACTCAAGTTTCCAATGTTTTCTGTTGTACATTACCTCACTCTTAAGAAGTGCATAGGAATCTTATCTTTGTCTACTTATTCTGTCACCTCCTACTGTGTCACAGAGACTTTTGGAAATAATCAGGCTACAGTTGTGTAGCTATTTATTAAAACAAATGGTTTTAAATATTTACTGTTTCCTGAAGGGCTTAAGTGCTCTAATTCTTAGCTGTACATGCTTGTTTATTTAAGAGAGAATGGGCAATAGTTAAGTACTGTAGCTGCAATAAAACAAACAAAAAAGACCACATCACAAGAGATAGTAAAGAACGGGATGTGATATCTCTGAGAAAAGTGCAATAGTTTAGTTTGAAATTAGTAACAATTTTTTCACAAAACATTGCACTAAAATCTCCACCAACTCATTTCTTCTTTTTGGTTTGGTTTTGAACCTTCAAAATGTCATTTTCTATGACTTTTCAGAGACCATTTCCCCCAATATTTCACAGATCAGCTTGTGAAATTCATTTCCAGGTGAAAGTTTTGTGATTTTGCAGTTAGGCTCCTATTATACATTACACTCCCAGAGAAGCCATCTTTGGAAATGCTGGCTTGTAGAAAGAAATTGAAAAGATAAACTACCGCAATAAAGTCATGGATTTATAATATATTATACACACACCAATACCTACCAGGCCAGGCAGGGAGAGATACAGTCCTGTTCCACCTCCAGATCTGGCATGAGGAGTTTTACTAAAATTGCTCCCACCAACTCAAGTGATGCGTAACTTTAAAGTGAATTCTGGTCAGAGTAAGAGAAAGAGAAGCAAGTAAGAAGCTGAGGCTTCAATGCAGAGTGGTTGTTATTACAGCTGATCAAAACTAGGAATTTCTAGTTTGTGAGAAATTCTGATATTTCAAAACTTGTTTTCACTTTGAAATCAGAACAAAACCAGCTTATTTTAAGATTCAGAACATTTTCACAGAAAATTTTCAGTTCTTGAACTTTTCTGATTTTTCAACAAAAAAGAAAAGCTTGAACGCTTTTGAGTTTGTTTTTCCCCCTCATCCTCTGTCACCTTTTCCTCTCCTTTTCACTTTGCCACTGAAAAAGTGGGCAAAAGAACAAAAGGGGAAGAGGAGGAAAAACAAAAAACAGAATTTGAAAGCTGAGTATTTCTTCCTTTGCTGTCTTTGGTAGAAAATAAAAAGGTTTTGTTTTTTTTTTTAAATTTTCCCCCAAAGAAATTTCAAAAAACCCAACATTTTTACAGAAAGCATACTTTTTAAAACAGTTCTTCACAATAGCTTCTGCTACATACACACTCTCCTTCTCCTTGATCCTCTCTGCCACCAGGATGTCCTTTCCTTTTCCTGGGCACTCTGGGTAATAGATTAGAATCTGATTTGAGTTTTTGCCACTGCCAAAGTGACCTGTGGCCCAATCTTTTCCCACCAACTCATTTTAGAAGGAAGGGGGGACAATTACCCAGTAAGGAGCCAGAAAGTTGGTTACGCTGCTAAAGGTGAACTACAAAGCAAAATAAATAGATAAATAAAAATTAAAGTTTTGCCCTTCATTTCTCCCTCAGTATTTATAAGGTGTGGCACAACGTTTTTTCCCTCTGCTTGTTTTTTGCATTAGAAGTATCAGTTCCTCTTTGCTGGAGAGCTGACTGTAGTCTTCTAAAAATAAAATTAATTTTAAAGATACAAGCTCCTTTGATAGTTTCCCCAACAAAACTGGCTGAAAATAATGATTACACCAGCCAAAAACAACTCTTATCTGTCTTGCAAAAGCACTTGCAAGGGCACTTGCAAAAGCACTTGCAAGGGCACTTTCAAGAGAATCTTCAGAGAATGGGAAGTATGAGATAATGTTTCTCTCTTGCTATGTTACTATTTATTTTATAAGGACACATTGGAATGGCTGGTGTACTCTTAAACTAAAGTATTAGTATAGTGAAGAGGAGTTTACTGAAGTGCACAGAGGGAATTTGTTACCTGAATATCCTTCTTTCCCAGACAGGTGTAAAATGTAGCATAGCTGCATATATTGTTACCTAAGGAGCTTTCAGAATGGGATAGGCTAGTGATTTGCAGTTGCAGGGCCTACAGTTGAGTGAATAATTGATTTTTGAGTTTGGTGGCTGAACCAAATATTAAAAAAAAAAAAAAAATCAGCTTGCTTTGAACTGAAACTGATTTTTTTTGTTTTTCTCAACAAAATGAAACATTGAAAAAAAAATTAGGTTGAATTGACATTTGGTTTTGAAAATGGCAAACCAACATTTCCAATTGACATTTCATTTAAAAAAATGTCAATAGTAGTCAAAAATGTCAAAAGTGTTTTGCGACTTTTCAAAATGAGCTATTTCAGCATTTCCAAAATTTTTGTTTTCAGGTGTTTTTTGTTTTAGTTTTTTAGCTGAAACCATTCACCAAATTTGACCTAAATTCATTAATAGTTTTAGTGATCTGAAAATGCATTTTGTCAGCAAATTTACTATTTGACAAAAAAAATTCATCCAACTCTAGCATTGGGGTCCTTGGGGGAGGAGTTGTAGAGAAGTTTAGCAGCTAGGAGCTGACTCATTGCTCTTGTTATGGGTATTACAGGTGGGTTTGGCATCAGTAAATTGGGGATGGAGTGCTTGTTAAGGAGAAGCTTTATAGGAAGATTAAGCAGCTAAGTGAAGTTCTGAACACTGTTGGGGAGTGGTGCTGGTAGAGCAGGGTTCAGTAGCTGTGAGAGGTTCAGGTCATAAATTTTGTTGAGCTGAGGGAGAATTTGCCAGCTGGAGTAGCGGACAGGAAAAGATGTTCAGTGCAAATTTATCACTTGTTGTTAGGAAGTAGTCAACATTCTCTTGTTGCTTATGTTAATTTAACTTGGGTAACTTCAGTGGTTGCTTCTGTTTTACATTTCTATGGGCAGAGAATCAGGCCCATTGCACCTGTACCTCCAAATACTGGAAGGACTTTAATAGTTGGTATTCCCTATTAAAACTGTTACAATGAATGTTCTATACTGATGCAAACCAATCAGGCAGTTTATTGCACGTCTGTAGTTCAGATATCATTCAAGCTGGTCAAAATTTTCCAAGCAAAAACAGAGGGCTTTTTTGATCAAAATATGGTCTTTTTAGAACATTAGAGAGAGAAGGTAGGTGAGAATCTTTTATTGGACTAACTTCTTTGGCGAGAGACAAGCGTTTGAGCCATACAGAGCTCCTCTTCAGGTCTGGGAAAGATACTTCCAGCATCACAGCAAAATGCAAGGTGGAGAAATGCATCCGATGAAGTGAGCTGTAGCTCACGAAAGCTTATGCTCTAATAAATTTGTTAGTCTCTAAGGTGCCACAAGTACTCCTTTTCTTTTTGCGAATACCAGACTAACATGGCTGCTACTCTGAAATTTAGCATAAGTAGTTAGCATATATTGTCATAGACTATTCAAAGTATAATGACCCATTAACACCTATGCAGTCACAGGACAAAAAGAGGGTGTTAGAGGATCACATTTTTTGTAATAAGCCATAAATCCATGTCTGAAGCAGAATTCTGTTATGACTAAATAGCTTATCTCACCAACAGAAATTTGTCCTATAAAAGATATTACTGCACCACCTTTTCTCTCTAATATCTTGGAATCAACACAACTACAACTACACTGCATACAACAATGGCAATTTTTAGAACATAAAATTGCCTACAAAAAACTACTGACATTGCCAAAGTTTTTCATTTTCTTAAGAAGTGTCATTACTTCCCCCCCAATTATTTTCAAAAAATTTATCAAAACTAATAAAATAAAATTGCATGAAAATTAAAGTTTATAAATGCTACCATTGCAAAACAGATGAAAATTTTAAAAAATCTTTTTTGTGTGTGCAAAAAATTGATTTTCATTTTTTGACCAGCTCTACTCATCATTAGGGCTCTGCGTCTGTCACAGAGGTCGTGGAAGTCACAGATTCTCTGACTTTCTGTGACCTCCATGACTTCTGCGACTTCTGCAGGGGCCAGTGTGGCTGATCCCAGGGCCCCACAAGCAGCTGGATCCAGGGCCAGCTCCTCCAGTGGCCCCCCCAGGACAGCTACACTAGTTGCTGCTCTGATGGCCCCCAGCAGCGGTTCCAGAGCGGACAGAGCAGCTGCGGTCCACGGCCCTGGGCAGCGATCTCCAGGTGGGCGGCCAGAGCAGCTGCAGTCCATGTCCCCGAGCAGCTGGTGCCACTGGCCCCATGTCCCCCCAGCAGCAGACCCCCGACCCTCCCAGCAGCAGCCCCCCATGTCTCCCACTGTCCCCCCCCCAAGATTTAATCACAGGTATTTTTAGTATAGGTCATGGACAGGTCCCGAGGCCATGAATTTTTGTTTACTGCCCATGATCTGTTCATGACTTTTACTAAAAATTAGGGCTGTCAAGTGATTAAAAAAATTAATCACACTGATAAACAATAATAGAATGCCATTTAATTCAATATTTTGGATGTTTTCTACATTTTCAAATATATTGACTTCAATTACAACAGACAATAAAAAAATTGTACTATGTTCACTTTATATTTTATTTTGATTACCAGTATATGCACTGTAAAAAAAAAAAGAAATAGTATTTTTCAATTCACCTAATACAAGTACTACAGTGCATCTCTTTATCATGAAAGTTGAACTGACAAAGGTAGAATTATGTACAAAAAAACTGCATTATCTCTCTTCATCAATTTCCAGTTTGGAGGTACTCTGTGCATCATACTGCATTAACGAAATCCCCTAACAGCAAAGATGGCATATCAGCAAGGCCAGGTATTAGACGTGGAGGCAATAGAAGCCGTGTGCATACTGTGTGGAGACTGTAGGTGCCCTTTAATTGTTGGTCATTTTTCTGTTTAGGAGACTTGTCCTTTTTCCATGTGAACTCAGATGTGAGCACTCTGCATTGCTAACATTGAACCTCAAAGCTTTTATTAGCAAAAAGAAAAGGAGTACTTGCGGCACCTTAGAGACTAACCAATTTATTTGAGCATAAGCTTTTGTGAGCTACACCTCACCTCATCACTGTGGAAAATACAGTGGGGAGATTTATATTCACAGAGAACATGAAACAATGGGTGTTAACATATACACTGTAACGAGAGTGATCAGGTAAGGTGAGCTATTAGCAGCAGGAGAGCAGGGGGGAAAAAACCTTTTTGGAGTGATAATCAAGGTGGGCCATTTCCAGCAGTTGACAAGAATGTCTGAGGAACAGCCGGGGGGGGGGGGGGGAAAGGGGAAATAGTTTTACTTTATGTAATGACCCATCCACTCCCAGTCTCTATTCAAGCCTAAGTTAATTGTATCCAGTTTGCAAATTAATTCCAATTCAGCAGTCTCTCCTTGGAGTCTGTTTTTGAAGTTTTTTTTGTTGAAGAATTGCCACTTTTAGGTCTATAATCGAGTGACCAAAGAGATTGAAGTGTTCTCCAACTGGTTTTCAAATGTTATAATTCTTGACATCTGATTTGTGTCCATTTATTCTTTTACATAGAGACTGTCCAGTTTGGCCAATGTACATGGCAGAGGGGCATTGCTGGCACATATCACATTGCTAGATGTGCAGGTAAACGCGCCTCTGATCGTGTGGCTGATATGATTAGGCCCTATGATGGTGTCCCCTGAAAAGATATGTGGACACAGTTGGCAACAGGCTTTGTTGCAAGGATAGGTTCCTGGGTTAGTGGTTCTGTTGTGTGGTGTGTGGTTGCTGGTGAGTATTTGCCTCAGGTTGGGGGGCTGTGTGTAAGCAAGGACTGGCCTGTCTCCCAAGATCTGTGAGAGTGATGGGTCATCCTTCAGGATAGATTGTAGATCCTTGATGATGCGCTGGAGAGGTTTCAGTTGGGGGCTGAAGGTGATGGCTAGTGGCGTTCTGTTATTTTCTTTGTTGGGCCTGTCCTGTAGTAGATGACTTCTGGGTATTCTTCTGGCTCTGTCAATCTGTTTCTTCACTTCAGCAGGTGGGTATTGTAGTTGTAAGAATGCTTGAAAGAGATCTTGTAGATGTTTGTCTCTGTCTGAGGGGTTGGAGCAAATGCAGTTGTATCATAGAGCTTGGCTGTAGACAATGGATCGTGTGGTGTAGTCTGGATAAAAGCTGGAGGCATGTAGGTAGGAACAGCGGTCAGTAGGTTTCCGATATAGGATGGTGTTTATGTGACCATCGCTTATTAGCAAAGTAGTGTCCAGGAAGTAGATCTCTTGTGTGGACTGGTCCAGGCTGAGGTTGATGGTGGGATGGAAATTGTTGAAATCATGGTGGAATTCCTCAAGGCTTCTTTTCCATGGGTCCAGATGATGAAGATGTCATCAATGTAGCGCAAGTAGTGTAGGGGCATTAGGAGACAAGAGCTGAGGAAGCTTTGTTCTAAGTCAGCCATAAAAATGTTGGCATACTGTGGGGCCATGCGGGTATCCATAGCAGAGCCGCTGATTTGAAGGTATACAGATTGACAGAGCCAGAAGAGTACCCAGAAGTTACCTACTACAGGACAGGTCCAACAAAGAAAATAACAGAACCCCATGAGCCATCACCTTCAGCCCCCAACTAAAACCTCTCCAGCGCATCATCAAGGATCTACATGTACATTGGCCAAACTGGACAGTCTCTATGTAAAAGAATAAATGGATACAAATCAGACGTCAAGAATTGTAACATTTAAAAACCAGTCGGAGAACACTTCAATCTCTTTGGTCACTCGATTACAGACCTAAATGTGGCAATTCTTCAAAAAAAACCTTCAAAAACAGATTCCAAGGAGAGACTGCTGAATTGGAATTAATTTGCAAACTGGATACAATTAACTTAGGCTTGAATAAAGACTGGGAGTGGATGGGTCATTACACAAAGTAAAACTATTTACCCATGTTTATTCCCCTCCCCCCCAACTGTTCCTCAGATGTTCTTGTCAACTGCGGGAAATGGCCCACCTTGATTATCAGTACAAAAGGTCCCCCCCCCACTCTCCTGCTGATAATAGCTCACCTTACCTGATCACTCTCCTTACAGCGTATATGGTAACACCCATTGTTTTCTGTGTATATAAATCTCCCCACTGTATTTTCTATTGAATGCATCTGATGAAATGAGCTGTAGTTCACGAAAGCTTATGCTCAAATAAATTTGTTAGTCTCTAAGGTGCCACAAGTCCTCCTTTTCTTTTTGCAGATACAGACTAACACGGCAGCTACTCGGAAACGAATGATTTTATTAAACTCCTAGATTTAAAAACTGCTAGTAGACAATCTGTAAAATTGTTACAAATTTAGGAAAAACATTGCAATTTTAACTTTTTTTTAGCAAAACAATGTGTCTTCTTTCAAGTCTACAGGAAAAGACACCATTGTGACCCTCTATCTGTAAGCAAGGGCAGACTTTGGCCCAGAGAATAAAATTCCACCAAATACAGCATGGGGTAAGTGGGTTCAACTTTCATGGAAGTCTCTGACTAAAGGCAGAAGGTAACATAAGAATGTCCATACTGGGTCAGACCAATGGTCCATCTAACTCAGTATCCTGTCTTCCAACAGCGGGCAGAAAAATAAAATTAGAGACCCATAAAAATCTAATTCAGCATCCCTTTGGATCCATTGTGCTATGTCTAATGTACCTGTACATGGTAAAGCAAACTCTGCTTACTTACTACCCCTCTAAGCTGTAAATGGTGTGGGAGGCAGTCGGAAAAGAAGCAAGGGTAACACCCTTAGGTGAAATTCAAGCATTAATATTGTTTTGTTACTTGCATATTTGTATTAGTCAAATTGCAGTCGCAAAACTTATTGGGTTTAAATCTGTTGCTCTGCAGCATTATTCCAAAAATAGGCATCAATTTAGTAGTGATTTTGGACATACACAACATGGTAAAAGGAAGCCAGCTATGTATAAGCTTTCTGCTTTACACAGGAAGTATTAAAGCAAAATGTAGCAGCCTTTGCTACCCACAACGTGACATCCGATGAAGTGAGCTGTAGCTCATGAAAGCTTATGCTCTAATAACTTTGTTAGTCTCTAAGGTGCCACAAGTACTCCTTTTCTTTTTGCGAATACAGACTAACACAGCTGCTACTCTGAAACATGAAACATAGTTATTGTTACAGGTCTTAATTCACCAAAAGAAAATGTTCAACTTCTCTTGCAATTTTCCCTTTACATTGCCTAAACAAATAAATCATGTGTTAATATTTTTCTTTCTTACCCCATTGTGTTTTAATCTAGGGTCTGCAAGGATGCAAGGAAAACATCCTTGGCTCCTACCTAAATCATTGAACTTCTTTTATAGACAAATCAAGTGTAAACCTAGGAAAATTAATGATTTCAACCCATAGGTTTCCTGGACCTGTTCTGAACAACAGTGTTTAATCGATCGGTGGTATGGTTTGTCGGTATTCTGGGATTACTTACTTGTTTGTTAGTTATATGTTTTGTGTCATGTGATTAGATTATCATTGTTCATACTTTTGGGAAGTTTTTGTTGCAACAACAATATTTTTGCACACGGGTATGAATAATAAAGCTATTAATAGTGAAACATTTTTCTTTGGTACCACAGTATTTCCATAGTATAATTAGGGCTTAACCCCCAGGGGTGTATCCTTATAAGACACCAGTGGTGGTTCAATTTCTGCAAAAGTCAATCACAAATATAGGTGTGATTGTCAATGAACAACTTAATTGCAACTAACTTTTTATACGGCTGTCAAGCGATGTAAAAAATTAGATTGCGAGATTAGGTTTCAGAGTAGCAGCCGTGTTATGTATTCTGTATTCGTATCTGTATTCTCAAAAAAGAAAAGGAGTACTTGTGGCATCTTAGAGACTAATAAATTTATTTGAGCATAAGCTTTCGTGAGCTACAGCTCACTTCATCGGATACATTCGGTGGAAAACACAGTGAGGAGATTTATATACCCACACAGAGAGCATGAAACAATGGGTTTTATCATACACAATGTAAGGAGAGTGATCACTTAAGATGAGCTATTACCAGCAGGAAGGAGGGGAGGAAAGGAGGAAAACCTTTTGTGGTCATAATCAAGGTGGGCCATTTCCAGTAGTTAACAAGAATGTCTGAGGAACAGTAGGGGGTGGGGTGGGGAAATAACATGGGGAAATAGATTTACTTTATGTAATGACCGATCCACTCCCAGTCTCTATTCAAGCCTAAGTTAATTTTATCCAGTTTGCAAATTTATTCCAATTCAGCGTCTCTTGTTGGAGTCTGTTTTTGAAGTTTTTTTCAATGTAGCGCAAGTAGGGTAGGGGCATTAGGGGATGAGAGCTGAGGAAGCTCAAATCAGCAGCACTGCAATGGGTACCCGCATGGCCCCACAGTATGCCAACATTTTTATGGCTGACTTAGAACAACGCTTCCTCAGCTCTCGTCCCCTAATGCCCCTACTCTACTTGCGCTACATTGATGACATCTTATCATAGAATCATAGAATCATAGAATCATAGAATATCAGGGTTGGAAGGGACCCCAGAAGGTCATCTAGTCCAACCCCCTGCTCAAAGCAGGACCAAGTCCCAGTTAAATCATCCCAGCTAGGGCTTTGTCAAGCCTGACCTTAAAAACCTCTAAGGAAGGAGATTCTACCACCTCCCTAGGTAACGCATTCCAGTGTTTCACCACCCTCTTAGTGAAAAAGTTTTTCCTAATATCCAATCTAAACCTCCCCCATTGCAACTTGAGACCATTACTCCTCGTTCTGTCATCTGCTACCATTGAGAACAGTCTAGAGCCATCCTCTTTGAAACCCCCTTTCAGGTAGTTGAAAGCAGCTATCAAATCCCCCTCATTCTTCTCTTCTGCAGACTAAACAATCCCAGCTCCCTCAGCCTCTCCTCATAAGTCATGTGCTCTAGACCCCTAATCATTTTCGTTGCCCTTCGTTGTACTCTTTCCAATTTATCCACATCCTTCCTGTAGTGTGGGGCCCAAAACTGGACACAGTACTCCAGATGAGGCCTCACCAGTGTCGAATAGAGGGGAACGATCACGTCCCTCGATCTGCTCGCTATGCCCCTACTTATACATCCCAAAATGCCATTGGCCTTCTTGGCAACAAGGGCACACTGCTGACTCATATCCAGCTTCTCGTCCACTGTCACCCCTAGGTCCTTTTCCGCAGAACTGCTGCCGAGCCATTCGGTCCCTAGTCTGTAGCGGTGCATTGGATTCTTCCATCCTAAGTGCAGGACCCTGCATTTATCCTTATTGAACCTCATTAGATTTCTTTTGGCCCAATCCTCCAATTTGTCTAGGTCCTTCTGTATCCTATCCCTCCCCTCCAGCGTATCTACCACTCCTCCCAGTTTAGTATCATCCGCAAATTTGCTGAGAGTGCAATCCACACCATCGTCCAGATCATTTATGAAGATATTGAACAAAACGGGCCCCAGGACCGACCCCTGGGGCACTCCACTTGACACCGGCTGCCAACTAGACATGGAGCCATTGATCACTACCCGTTGAGCCCGACAATCTAGCCAGCTTTCTACCCACCTTATAGTGCATTCATCCAGCCCATACTTCCTTAACTTGCTGACAAGAATGCTGTGGGAGACCGTGTCAAAAGCTTTGCTAAAGTCAAGAAACAATACATCCACTGCTTTCCCTTCATCCACAGAACCAGTAATCTCATCATAAAAGGCGATTAGATTAGTCAGGCATGACCTTCCCTTGGTGAATCCATGCTGACTGTTCCTGATCACTTTCCTCTCCTCTAAGTGCTTCAGGATTGATTCTTTGAGGACCTGCTCCATGATTTTTCCAGGGACTGAGGTGAGGCTGACCGGCCTGTAGTTCCCAGGATCCTCCTTCTTCCCTTTTTTAAAGATGGGCACTACATTAGCCTTTTTCCAGTCATCCGGGACTTCCCCCGTTCGCCACGAGTTTTCAAAGATAATGGCCAAGGGCTCTGCAATCACAGCCGCCAATTCCTTCAGCACTCTCGGATGCAATTCGTCCGGCCCCATGGACTTGTGCACGTCCAGCTTTTCTAAATAGTCCCTAACCACCTCTATCTCTACAGAGGGCTGGCCATCTCTTCCCCATTTTGTGTTGCCCAGCACAGCAGTCTGGGAGCTGACCTTGTTAGTGAAAACAGAGGCAAAAAAAGCATTGAGTACATTAGCTTTTTCCACATCCTCTGTCACTAGCTTGCCTCCCTCATTCAGTAAGGGGCCCACACTTTCCTTGGCTTTCTTCTTGTTGCCAACATACCTGAAGAAACCCTTCTTGTTACTCTTGACATCTCTTGCTAGCTGCAGCTCCAGGTGCGATTTGGCCCTCCTGATATCTTTCCTACATGCCCGAGCAATATTTTTATACTCTTCCCTGGTCATATGTCCAAGCTTCCACTTCTTGTAAGCTTCTTTTTTATGTTTAAGATCCGCTAGGATTTCACCATTAAGCCAAGCTGGTCGCCTGCCATATTTACTATTCTTTCGACTCATCGGGATGGTTTGTCCCTGTAACCTCAACAGGGATTCCTTGAATCAACAGGGATTTCTTCATCATCTGGACCCATGGGAAAGAAGCCCTTGAGGAAATCCACCATGATTTCAACAATTTCCATCCCACCATCAACCTCAGCCTGGACCAGTCCACACAAGAGATCCACTTCCTGGACACTATGGTGCTAATAAGCGATGGTCACATAAACACCACCCTATATCGGAAACCTACTGACCGCTATTCCTACCTACATGCCTCTAGCTTTCATCCAGATCATACCACACGATCCATTGTCTACAGCCAAGCGCTACGATATAACCGCATTTGCTCCAACCCCTCAGACAGAGACAAACACCTACAAGATCTCTATCATGCATGCTTACAACTACAATACCCACCTGCTGAAGTGAAGAAACAGATTGACAGAGCCAGAAGAGTACCCAGAAGTCTCCTACTACAGGACAGGCCCAATAGAGAAAATAACAGAACGCCACTAGCCATCACCTTCAGCCCCCAACTAAAACCTCTCCAACACATCATCAAGGATCTACAACCTATCCTGAAGGACGACCCATCACGCTCACAGATCTTGGGAGACAGGCCAGTCCTTGCTTACACACAGCCCCCCAACCTGAAGCAAATACTCACCAGCAACCACACACCACACAACAGAACCACTAACCCAGGAACCTATCCTTGCAACAAAGCCCGCTGCCAACTCTGTCCACATATCTATTCAGGGGACACCTAAATTCAGGGCCTAATCACATCAGCCACACTATCAGAGGCTCATTCACCTGCGCATCTACCAATGTGATATATGCCATCATGTGCCAGCAATGCCCCTCTGCCATGTACATTGGTCAAACTGGACAGTCTCTATGTAAAAGAATAAATGGACACAAATCAGACGTCAAGAATTATAACATTCAAAAACCAGTCGGAGAACACTTCAATCTCTCCGGTCACACGATTACAGACCTGAGAGTGGCTATCCTTCAACAAAAAAACTTCAAAAACTGACTCCAAGGAGAGACTGCTGAATTGGAATTAATTTGCAAACTGGATACAATTAACTTAGGCTTGAATAGAGACTGGGAGTGGATGGGTCATTACATAAGGTAAAACAATTTCCCCATGTTATCCTGCATTCAAAAATTAAACAAAGTAAAATTTTAGTACTTGCAAGTCCACTCAGACCTACTTCTTATTCAGCCAATTGCTCAGACAGACAAGTTTATTTACATTTACAGGAGATAATGCCTACCACCACCACCACCCAGTTCTTTTTTACATTGTCACCTGAAAGTGAGAAAAGGCATTCTCATGGCACTGTTGTAGCCAGTGTCACAAGATATTTACGTGCCAGATGAGCTAAAGATTCATATGTCCCTTCATGCTTCAACCACCATTCCAGGGGACATTCATCCATGCTGATGACAAGATGCATCTGCTCAATAATAATCCAAAGCAGTTTTTGGTGGTTTGTGGTCTGTAGTTTCCGCATTGGAATGTTGCTCTTTTAAGACTTCTGAAAGCATGCTCCGTACCTTATCCCTGTCAGATATTGGAAGCCACTTCAGATTCTTAAACCTTGGGTCAAGTGCTGTAGCTATCTTTAGAAATGTCACATTGGTATCTTCTTTGCATTTTGTCAGACCTGCAGTGAAAGTGTTCTTAAAATGAACAACATGTGCTGGGTGGTCATCCAAGACTGCTATAACATGAAATATATGGCAGAACGTGGGTAAAACCAAGCAGCAGACATACAATTCTCCTACAAGGAGTTCAGTCACACATTTAATTAACCCCCCCCCCTTTTTTTTTAACTAGCATCTTCAGCATGGAAGCATGTCCTCTGGAACGGTGGCCAAAGCATGAAGGGACATATGAATGTTTAACATATCTGGCACGTAAATACCTTGCAATGCCGGCTACAAAAGTGCCATGTAAATGACTGTTCTCACTTTCAGGTGATGTTTTAAACAATACTTGGGCAGCATTATAGTGACGCACTCTATATGATTTTATGAAAGTATGCTGATGAGTGTGAATATAATGTAATTAAAATATGCTTCATGCAAAAGGTCTCTTGTAAGGTATCATTACAAATCTTATAATCTACTGAGTGTGGTCATCCTATTTGTATAAATGTATCACTCTTCTATCTGAAATTAGAAATATGAAATATAACTCTGAGGGCCTATTGTAATTATACAAAGTGTGGGCCATTAATGGTGGTTTGGAATCTTGATGGCTCCCATCAACCAGGACAACTGACTGTGGATGGCTCTGTTTGCAGGCAGGTCTTCCCATGAGTCAGGCTGGGAGAAATGAAGGCTTGGGGTCTCACAGGACATGTGATCATGTCACCTGAACTGGAATCCATCTTTAACCCGGTGTTTTTCCATTGAGCAGGAGGGATGGGAATCCAGAGGGACAAAGGATTCCAGCCTTATGCAAAAGATATACAAGTGGGTGGAACAGACCAAAGAGGAGCCATCATGAGGAATCCCCTAGCTACCACTTGAACTGGAACAAGGGCTGTACCAGAGGAAAGGATTGTGCCCAGACTAGGAAGGTGTCCAATCTGTGAAAGAAACTTATTGAAACATCCCTAAGGGTGAGATTAAATCTGTATTCAGTTTTTATTAGTGTACTAGACTTAGACTTGCATGTTTTATTTTATTTTGCTTGGTAATTCACTTTGTTCTGTCTGTTACTACTTGGAACCACTTAAACCCTACTTTCTGTATTTAATAAAATCACTTTTTACTTATTAATTAACCCAGAGTATGTATTAATACCTGGGGGGAGGGGGGAACAGCTGTGCATATCTTTCTGTCAATGTTATGGAGGGCAAACAATTTATGAGTTTACCCTGTATAAGCTTTATACAGGGTAAAACAGATTTATTTAGGGTTTGGACCCATTGGGAGTTGGGCATCTGAGTATTACAGGCAGGAACACTTCCTAAGTTGCTTTCAATTAAACCTACAGCTGTTAGGGGATGTGATTCAAACCTGGGTCTGGGTTTGCAGCAGGCTAGCGGTTCTGGCTCAAACCAGGCAGGGTGCTGGAGTCCTAAGCTGACTGGGCAGTAAAGCAGGGGCAGAAGTAGTCTTGGCACATCAGGTGGCAGCTCCCAGGGGTTTCTGTGATTCAACCCGTCACAATTATCTCCTGCAAATTGTAACCAAACTTGTTTGTCTGAGCAACTGTCTGAAGTAGGACTAAGTGGACTTGTAGGTTCTAAAGTTTTACATTGTTTTATTTTTGAATGCAGTTATTTTTTGTACATAATTCTACATTTCTAAGTTCAACTTTCATTATAAAGAGATTGCACTACAGTACTTGTATGAGGTGAATTGAAAAATACTATTTCTTTTATCATTTTTACAGTGCAAATATTTGTAATCAAATATAATATACACTTTGATTTCAATTACAACATAGAATACAATATAGATGAAAATGTAGAAAAACATCCAAAATATTTAATAAATTTCAATTGTTATTCTATTGTTTAAAAGTGATTAAAACTGCAATTAATCACGATTAATTTTTTTGAGTTAATCACGTGAGTTAACTGCAATTAATTGACAGCCCTACTAAAAGCACCTGTGACTAAAATGTAGCCTTACTCATCATTCACCGAATAACAGACCCCAACTAGACTGGATTATTACAGTCCAATATATATGTGCTGGCCAAGACAAAAAGACATTGGTCCTTTCCACTCTTCTCTCACACCTGGTTCACATCCTTTGAATCAAATTCTGGGATTTTACTGTCAGCCTCCAGAACTTTGAAACTCCATGGACTTGATTCTTCACTGCCTTGCACCTGGTCATTTATCCCGGTGCAGAGAGAGTTTCACTACTACTCAGTGGCAGAGCCAGGTTTTGCAACCAAGGTGGTAATGCGTCATTTGTGGTGGGCTACAGAGCAAGCCCACCCCATACTCACCTGGCATCGGTGGCTCCTGTCCCCTGCTCCCCATTCCAGGTGTTGTGACCCAGCACACAGAGTTGCAGCACAGTTCAGATCCTTGTGAGTGGTGTTGTGACATATCACATATGTGCAGTGTTACAATGTCCAGAGTGGAGACCCAGGCCAAATCCTGCAAGACAGGAGCTGCCACTGCCAGGTGTAGCAGGATGAGCTCTTTCTCCAGCCCTGCTTGAAAAAGTGCCACACATAGACCTAAAGGGCACCAAGATGGTGGTCGCCCCTCCTCAACCCCCACCCATTAGCTCTGCCACTGCTACCAGTTCCAAACAGCAGAGCTCTATACCCACTTTGTACAATATAAAAAAACTATACATGGTGCATGGCAGTGCAGAATCAGGTCCAATATCTTCAATAATTGCTCTTAAATCAAAAGTGTTATCCATTTAAGCAGATATTTCTTTAACACTTGCCTAGAAATATATTATGACAAATATAAGAATTTCTTTTTCAAATACCACTAACTTATAATAAGGTGAGCAGATTGCTTTGTAGCTGGCTCATCCAGTCTAGCACAGAGCATTGTCTTCCATCACATACGTTAGACAGTTGTTCAATTTACCCCACGTAAACATGTGCTATTCTGATCTCACAGGAAAAGCTGATGGTCCTCTCACAGCAAATATGATTTGCAAAACACATTTCTAAACTAGCCCTGGCCCATCTTGTGGCCTGTAGATTTTCCAGTGAATCTCATTGCAGAATTGTATTACTTTGCGCTTGTAACCATAGCTTTGATTTTAAATTTGCTTTCCATTTTGTATCTCACAGAGAGATGGGAATTACTCATTTCCTCTCACTTCTTCTATCAATTGAACATCATGAGAATATTACATACATGCTTCTATTTCTGCTTTGTGTGAAGGATTTGATGTGTGAAATGTGACCATTCAAAATTCTGTTGCGCTATTCCTGCTCAAAATAGACATTTGCAATTGAACATTAGAGAAAAATCAGTGTCAGGTATATGGCATAGGTACTTACATTGAAACAAAAAGAAAATGAATGTCCCACAGGATATGGATTGATGATAGGTTTGCCATGATTGTTTCCCTGCCCTCCCTCCCCCACCCTTGGGAGATTATGTCTCTCAGGAGGTGACAAACACTTAAGGGACAATGAACCACTATTTATATCAATGTCCATCAAAGAAACGCTCTAAACAATTGCAAATATTGACTGACATGCAGCAGATTAATTTCATTTTATCATTGTTGGGATAAGATGTAGACAGCTGTTGTGGAGCAGCAGATCTTTTACATCTATATTATGGTACATTACAATATAAGTTCAGAACACAGGGAATTTCTGAGAACAGTAGAAGAAATGCTTCATAGACACTTTGCTTTTCAAATTGAGGCATGTATGCCCCCTAATAATGGAGGCACTAATAATGTTTTTCCTTTATGCTTAAGATTATCAATGCAAACAATCCCCATTCCCCCACAATGCTAACAAAGGTTCCCTGGTCTATCTCCATGGCAAGTAGCTACAGTCAGTAAGCACAATGGGTCTGAAAAACAGATCTGTGCTCTGCTGCCATTCTGCAACTACTGAAGTGCAAGCAAACATCAGGGGCTATTAGGCCAAAAGCATTTTCCTGTGTTGCAAGAGCTACTTTAATGTGCTTTTTATTTGTATTAACACTGCAAGTCCTCGAATTCTACTGCATAGCAATTATTATAGCTGTCTGTAATCTAAGTGAACTAAGGAAAGGAATCAGAGTAGCAGCCGTGTTAGTCTGTATTCGCAAAAAGAAAAGGAGTACTTGTGGCACCTTAGAGACTAACAAATTTATTAGAGCATAAGCTTTCGTGAGCTACAGCTCACTTCATTGGATGCATTTTCCACCAAATGCATCCGATGAAGTGAGCTGTAGCTCACGAAAGCTTATGCTCTAATAAATTTGTTAGTCTCTAAGGTGCCACAAGTACTCCTTTTCTTTTTAAGGAAAGGAAATGTGTAATGTTCAAGTTCAAATAGGGGAAAACAATGCTGGAAAGGAGAGAATACTTGCTTCTGCTACAAAAAGTCCCCAAGCAAAAGATCCATAGATCCCTGTGCCACCCCAAAATTACTTTAGGATTATCTCAAAATGGAACCTTGTCCTTGTCATACTGTAGTGACTTCAAGTTTACCTGCCTTGCTACTAAGCATCACATAGCTAGAACTTCTATTGCCTACGAACAGCGGATGCTCCACAACTTGGAAAATCTAAAAGTGCTTTTCCATATTCAAATTTAAAAGCCCCTGTGAGGTAGGTAGGTCAGCAGTGTTATAAATGAGAAAACTGAAGCACAGAAGTTTAATAGGCTGATTTTCAGAGGTGCTGAGTGCACACTGCTCCACTGATTTCAACCTGAGCTGTGGGAGCTGAAAGTCAGACCACAAGAGACTTGGTCCAATGCCAGAGGTGGAATTGAAGTCAGAGCCAAGTATAGAACACAGAAGTTTCTGGCCCCTACTTAGCCACATCTATTCTTGAGATATAATTGTTTTATTAATTTTAGAATTGTGCTCCTTATTGGTATCACAGCCATATTCCCATCTGGGAACTAAAGGAAGAGCTTGTATGTGCTGGTATTAAATAGGAGGATGTATCAGCTGGAAGCTGATAAAAACATCTTTCTTTTGTATTGCAATTAAGTATATCCCTAGAACTTGATTTTAAATATGTTTATATAAATCCTTGTTTTACTCCCTCCACTATCCCTTCCCCTGCTGAAGTGTTTGAAAGAAGAAAGACCGTTGTGAAGCAGGATAATTAGGCATTTATACTGTATTTGTTAGGAGGACTGAGCACAAAGGCAATACTAATAAGACAAGCTGCTTGAAGCTTTGTTGACCGTGGGAAGTGGCGTTACCAAGGTAATCACTTTTAACTGTTCAGCAAAGCTGTGGGGGGAGCTCAGCACTGGGAGGGATATGCAAGCCAAAGCATATTTCCTGAAAAATATAACATGAGCATTCACAGACAATTTGTAGGATTTCCATGTTTTGTCTTAAATATATATTTCTAGCTTGCTATAAACTGGAAACCTGAGCTCATAGTGAACTTTTAACACCTTTTCCTATCACATCCTGATTCTTGCAGTTGATTTAAAAATCAGCTGAGGCTTAAAAGGAAAGCAAATTGAGAATCACAAAGACTCTAAAGTTAGGGGTAAAGAGACAGATTGGGTCTGGCCTAGCCATAAATTCACATGGGTGAGGAGGTAAGGAGCTGCATTCTCCTCACAGAGGATAAGCACATTTGCAGTCTCTGCACTTTCCTGAAAAAGCTGTTAGTAGCCCCTAGGGTGCCATTACTACTGTTATTTGCATTATAATAGTGTAACCCACTGTTCAGTGTGTATGCGACCCTCCGTGCCCAATTCACAGAGGATTTGAGTCTGTTGGAGCCCCCAGCTATAGCATTTACTTCTTGAGGTCAAGTGTAGCAGCTCACACTTTTAGCTCTAGAGGTCCCCTCTTAAGTCAGTGGTCATGACTAAGATGGCAATTGTTACAATAGCACCTAGGATTGGGGCTCATCGTGCCAAGCACTGTACAAACAAGTAACAACCCTGCCCCAGAGAGCTTGGTGTCAGATAGGCTGCAACAGCTAGACAAAACAGACACAAGGGGTGAGAGTGCAAGGGGGAGGGGACAACGCAAACAGAAATTAGCAGAAAAACAGAAAGGGGAGGAAGGGAGAGAGAGCCTGTAGGAGCTATGACCTTACCTCTTTCACACCAGTCAGCAGCCAGCCCCAGAAAGGAGAGAACAGCACAACACACACACCCCTTCCCAGGAGCTCGTGGGTGTTGTCTCTGAATATTATGGGACAGATTCCCTGGAATCACAAAGCAGCCTTAGAAGCAGCTTAATTGGACAGTGTAGGGTTTCCCTGCTTTGGGGATCATCCTGCTAATTGCAGCTGGCGTAGTGCCCCACCGTTCACTCCCCCAGCTCTCGCCATAGGGGATGTGGCTAGGGGAAAGGCAGCGTGGCCCAGCAGTTCTGAGACTGCACTAACTTTTTGCCAGTACCAGTCCCATGGCCAGATGGCCCCAGGTTCAGGGAACCACAAGGATAGCTTAAAAGCCGCATTTGGTATCATCGAGCACAACTTGTCCAGAGCAGACGGTCTGGTCCAGTATCTTACAATACTGATACTGTAGTATTTGTGTGTTTGCTGTAGGTTCATTTTTGGTTTCTTAAAGCTTAATACAGCTGTTTCCTCAGTGTGGATGAGGCCTTGCAGCTTGGCATAGTTGCCAAACTCAGGGTTTGTCTTCACTGCTCCACAAGGTGTGTTTTTACCTCAGGGTAATTAACACCTGTGAGCTATCCTGAAGTAAAAAAATGAACAGTGCAGACCACTCACTTTCATTGTACTGTGAGGTAAAGTAGGAACAGTGAGCCCTACACCCCCAACCACTGTTCACTTTGTCTAGTTTACCTCACCGCAAAGTGAAAGCGCCTGGTCTTGTCTTTACCTCAGAAGAGAATAAGTTACTAAGAGGTAAAAAACAAGGCCTCCATTTAAACACTATTTAGCTCTTTCCATTTTAGGTGGCCATGCCATGTTATAAAATGGTCTGGCTAATCAAACAGTGTGTTAAACTCCTTAACAAAAATTGTCCGAAAAAAGAAGTCACCGAAAGGTGCAGTGTCCATGACAAGGCCTGTCATTATTTTCTGTGTACAGCATCTACAGCTTTTTGCCTTCTACGCGAAGTGCCTGTAGCCTTCTACACTGCTCTCGGCACTAAAGATTACTGATAGCTTACTTGGAAGAAAACTAGCGTAACCTACTTCTGCACTCTGACCACACAAGATGACAGACACCTCCCACAGCATTTTCCCCAACCCCAAACACCCTAACCTCCAGCTCTTAATCAACCTCCTCACCATTAGGAGAAATGCCTGGGAATACAGGTAGCATTTGCAGTATTTCCTGAAGGTCACCAAATCTGGGCTCTGGTGAAATGGGAGAAGCAAATTTTAGAGATAAGGACAAGGACCCCTCGCTGAAGACAAAGGCTGCCCATCCCCCAATCCTCCCCTTAATTTTCATCAGGAAGGGGATGCTACCTCAGAACCTCAGCTGCTGCATGGATACATCTATATGGCAATAAAACACCTGTGTTGGCCTATTTCAGCTGACTTGGGTTCGTGAGTCTCAGAGTGCAGGGCTATAAAACTGAAGTGTAGATGTTTGGGCTTGAGCTGGAGCCCAGGTTTGGGGACTGCGTGGGGGGAGGATCCCCGAGCCTAGGCTCCAGCCTGAGCCCTAATGTCTATGCCGCAATTTTTATAGCTACACATCTCAAACCTCACAAGACTGTGTCAGCTGACGTGAGCCAGCCCTAGGTGTTTTATTGCAGTGTAGACATATCCTAAATATTCGGAGGTAATCCTATATTATCAGCATTTTTTCACCGCAGTTCTTAACCTAATATTTTCAATACATTCTAGGGATTCCTGTCATATCAAATCTTAGAGAGATTTAAAACTATATTTTATGTAGAACTCAATTCCAAAACTGTTTGTAATTTGCTGATATGGGTACGAATACATTTTTTTTTTCAGCACTCAAGCCCCATGCTTACTGGATTCCAGTACATAGTATGGAAAGGCAAGTAAGAGTGTAAGCAGTCTTCATTCTTTACTGACGTACTTGAATAATGCTAACCCTTTAACCTTAGAACACCAGTTTTCATGGGATTGATTAAATGAAAAGTCTGGTTTGGTCAATGGTAATTATAGCTGCAGACCCCAAGTTAACCTTGGTGGAGTGCATTTTATCTTGTACATTATGTCAATGAAATGCTTGGGTGTCATTCCATTAGGCTGGTCTCAAATTACATTCTCTTGTAAGATAAAATATTGCCAATATATATTGCCCATATTGTAGATTATCCCTTTATACTATGTAATACTTAAGTGGGAATTATTTTTCCTGGGTCAAGAAATGTTGAAAAAATACTAAAGCTTGGTTTGCAAAATACCTTTTAAAATAGGGGTCTAGGCTTCGTGAATTTCCTGCCCTTTTATATCTCTTTTGTGTGTTGCCAGCTTTTCCTCTGGGTGTTACTGTGTTTGTATTATTACTAAGCTGAGTAAACAGAAAAACAGACTCATGTGTGCTAAACTTTCTACAGTGTGAGATAAACATTGTCTCTACCCATTTTTATGTCATTTTATCTTGTCATCAGTGAATCATCAAGTATGTTAACAAACACTATGATTCAAAAGAAGAAAAATCAGTTTAATTTGGCCCAGAGGCAGGACTAAGACTTTGGGCCCTGATTTTTATCTCACATCAGTGATACATCAGAGACTGCTATGGCATTTTTCCCAATTTTCACCAGTGTAAGATCAGAATTAAGCCCATGATTTTTAAAACCATTGCATGTGACAGCTATTGAAGTACTGATTCTGGGCTTGACATCAGAAATATCAGGTCCTTCGTATTTAATGAACATAATCCTAAAAAGCCAAAACATGATTTAAATATGTCACTGCAGATCAGACATATTGTTAGGCCCTGCCCATTGGTTAGATATTTTAATGCCTTTATCTTCTATAATGTGGCTTTTTCCCCCTTGTTCACAGTGGTGAACCGAATGGCAATATAGACTTTGTACAAGATTTTAGGTCAAATAGGAATGAAGGTCCTATTTTGCACCCTTTCAGAAAATGCATTCTGCTAGGAAGTATTCTGCTCCAACACACTTTCCAATTTAGCCCTGAGTCTTGGCTGCGCCAGGGTCAGCTAGTTGCAAAGAGGGCGGGCATCACTTGTCTTCTGAAAAGCCTGCAAAAGCTCATTTGCATAGAGAGCACTTCTTCAGTTCAGCCCTGCTCTGCCAGAGGTGTTGCAGTAGTGTGGATCCAGGTGGTTATAACCATCTCCTTGCCATTTTCCCTGATCCTGGGAACGAGGAGGAGATATTAAAAGTTGCTCAGCTATTGCCCTAAAAAATCTTAAATATTAAAGTTAGCAAAGAAATGGTTTGGAGCAAAGCAAACTGCCTCTGACTGCTGTGGTGGAAGCTGGAGCTCTGACAGGCTGGACAAAGGAGCATGACCGAGCACCAGGCCATGCTGCAAAGCCAAACCACCTCTAGAAACTGAAGCAAGGCAGGACAACCTGTGCATCACAGGACTGTGGGAGATGCTAGGCTGCAGAAAGTTAAACAAGTGTAACTATCTCACATATACCAGGCCATTATAACAGACTTCTTGGACAGATGAGGCCAGCATGATTTGGCCATTTACTTCTAAGCATAGCATGTTTCCCATTATGGCTGTGAATTTAAAATCTAATCCAATTCTTTTGTAAGTGAACACAGAACAAAAATTAAATGGATCATCATGTATAGTTGCCATTTCTCCCTTTGTTAATTCATGCTGAAAATTACATGTAGAGTAGGCTGGCTTCAGTTACACCACACATCAAATGTGAAAAATCGGGATGGGGGTGGGGGGGTAATAGGAGCCTATATAAGAAAAAGACTCAAAAATCTGACTGTCCCTATAAAGTCGGGACATCTGGTCACCCTACACACCGGTGAGCTGTGAAATCTAAGTGGCACTAACAGAAACTCAGTCGCTAATGCTTATTTATTTTAAATTACATAATTCAACAATTCACTCTGTGGTAAAACTAATTTGTCCTATAAGAAGCATATCAGTACTAACAAGACAAATATTTTAATTAAAAATATTTAACAGGTTTACACAAACATCCACAGGTAATTTCTAATCACTGAATAATTTAGCATTACTAGTTGTGTGTATGAGATGATAGTATACCAGTGACATGACTTGAGATGACATTTTCAACAGTCCTAAATTTAACACAGTATTCGATTAATTTTTCATTCTTTTTAATAAGAGGCTGCCATACCTAACCATATGCTTTGTTTTAACAAGGGCTGCAACAGTCTCAAAATTCCAGCTTCTCAGAAATTGATGAGCTCAGTTTCTTGGGGTTTTGAGCCACCCAGCAAAGGAACTGGGGTTTTAAACACTGCCATAGCTCTCATTAGGGAGACAGACTGAAAATAAAGGTCCCAATGCAGCAAACACCCACATACACAAATAAGTGTTTGCAGGACAGAGGCCATAGAATGTAATGTTGGGAGTGTATGGTGAGAGGAAGGAGGAGAATTATAAATGTGGGACCTGTTAACCTCGAATCAAAAGAATGGAGCTTCTAAAATAGTAAAAAAAAAAAAAAAAAAAAAAATTAAAAGAACAAAAGAGCTTCCAAAAAGCCCGAATGAATGAAAGAAATGAATAGTAATAAAAATAAAATCCCCCCAACAATTGGTGACCAGTCTTGCTAACTTCAGTAACCCCAACAGTCCGCATTAGAAAAATGGACTTCTGGGAAAAGGTAATCCAGCAGCTTTGGTCCTTGGCAGGAAAATATTCAAACAAGTTTTTGCATAATTCTCATTCTCAAAGAAATAATTCTCAAAGAAATAAAATATGCACACTGACAATTGTTAGTATTTTTCATATAGAAGAAATAATTCAGAGACAGACATTAACTCTTATTTAAATAGTACCAACGTTTTAGAATGTAAGTAAAAAATCCAATAAACTCTATCAGTTATGTAACAATTAGATTATTGAACAGTACAATGTTGTGGCACTATTCTTACAATTCTTACGTGGGGCAGAGGAAAATGGAACAATTTAGGATTAAATTACAATCAAAGTACTGTAAGCATAAGATCTAAAATGCTTCCTTTTCATAAGTACAAAAGAAATGGCTTCTCTCAAGAGAAAAAAAAAAAAGGCAGGTAAGGTAAACAAAAAGTACAAAAAAATATCCCAGACCAAAAAATAAAAGTGTCTACAGCAGTGAAATTGGTGATATAGCCCTGGTCTACACTAGGAGTTGAGGTTGAAATTAGCAGTGTTAAATCGATTTAACCCTGCACCCGTCCACACGACAAAGCCCTTTTTTTTGACTTAAAGGGCACTTAAAATCGATTTCTTTACTCCACCCCCGACAAGGGGATTAGCGCTGAAATCGGCCTTGCTGAGTCGAATTTGGGGTACCGTGGATGCAATTAGGTATTAGGACGGTATTGGCCTCCGAGAGCTATCCCAGAATGCTCCATTGTGACTGCTCTGGACAGCACTCTCAACTCAGATGCACTGGCCAGATAGACAGGAAAAGGCCCGCGAACTTTTGAATTTCAATTTCCTGTTTGGCCAGCGTGGCAAGCTGCAGGTGAGTGCAGAGCTCATCAGCAGAGGTGATGACGCAGAGCTCATCAACAGAGGTGACCATGACGGAGTCCGAGAATCGCAAAACAGCTCCAGCATGGTCTGAAGGAGAGGTACGGGATCTGATCACTGTATGGGTAGAGGAATCCGTGCTATCAGAACTATGTTCCAGTTTTCAAAATGCCAAAACATTTGTCAAAATCTCCCAGGGCATGAAGCCCAGAGGCCATAACAGGGACCCAAAGCAGTGCTATGTGAAACTTAAGGAGCTGAGGCAAGCCTACCAGAAAATCAGAGAGGCAAACGGCCACTCCGGGTCAGAGCCCAAAACATGCCGCTTCCATGATGAGCTCCATGCCATTTTAGGGGGTTCAGCCACCACTATCCCAGCCATGTTGTTTGACTCTTTAAATGGAGATGAAGGCAACACGGAAGCCGGTTTTGGGGACAAGGAAGATGATGATGGTGAGGTTGATAGCTCACAGAAAGCAAGCGGAGAAACCGATTTTCCCGACAGCCAGGAACTATTTCTCACCCTGGACCTGGAGCCAGTACGCCCCAAACCCACCCAAAACTGCCTCCCGGACCCGCCAGGCAGAGAAGGGGCCTCTGGTGAGTGTACCTTTTAAAATAGTATACATGGTTTAAAAGCAAGCATGTTTAATGATTAATTTGCCCTGGCATTCACGGCTCTCCTGAATGTACTCCCAAAGCCTTTTCAAAAGGTTTCTGGGGAGGGCAGCCTTATTCCGTCTACCATGGTAGGACACTTTACCACTCCAGGCCAGTAGCACGTAATTGGGAATTATTGTAGAACAAAGCATTGCAGTGTATGTTTGCTGGTGTTCAAACATCAGTTCTTTATCTCTCTGTGTTATCCTCAGGAGAGTGATATCATTCATGGTCATCTGGTTGAAATAGGGTGCTTTTCTTAAGGGGACATTCAGAGGTGCCCGTTCCTGCTGGGCTGTTTGCCTGTGACTGAACAGAAATGTTCCCCGCTGTTAGCCACGGGGAGGGGTGAGGGACTAGCCACGCAGTGGGGGGAGGCAAAATGCGACCTTGGAACGCACATGTGCTATGTATGTAATGTTAACAGCAAGGTTTACCGTGAAAGTGTACCCATTGTTCTATAAAATGTGTCTTTTTAAATACCACTGTCCCTTTTTTTCTCTCCACCAGCTGGATGTGTTTCAAGGATCACAGGATCTTCTCCTTCCCAGAGGCTAGTGAAGATTAAAAGGCAAAATAAAACGCACTCACGATTAAATGTTCTCTGAGCTCATGCTGTCCTCCCACACTGACAGAGCACAGACAAATGCATGGAGGCAGACAATGTCAGACTGCAGGAAAGCACAAAATGACCAAGAGGAGGGGTGGTGGGCTGAAGAGAGTAAGTGGCGCGCTGAAGAGAGGGCTGAAGCTGAAAGGTGGTGGCAGCGTGATGAGAGGAGGCAGGATTCAATGCTGAGGCTGCTGGAGAATCAAACTAATAAGTTCTAGCATATGGCTAAGCTGCAGGAAAGGCAGCTGGAGGACAGACCGGCTGTTACTACAGCCCCTGTGTAACCAACCGCCCTCCTCCCCAAGTTCCATAGCCTCCTCACCCAGGTGCCCAAGAATGCAGTGGGGGGGCCTCTGGCCACCCAACCACTCCACCCCAGAGGGTTGCCTAAGCAACAGAAGTCTGGCATTCAATAAGTTTTAAACTTTTAAACTTTTAAAGTGCTGTGTGGCCTTGTCCTTCCCTCCTCCACCACCCCTCGGACATGATGACAATGGTTTTCAGGCCTATTGTACCATCTGCTGCCACAAGGCAATGGGTTGCTGCTGCTGTGTAGCAATGCAGTACCATGTCTGCTAGCACCCAGGAGATGTACGGTGACAGTGAGCTGAGCGGGCTCCATGCTTGCCGTGGTATGGCGTCTGCACAGGGAACTCAGGAAAAAAGGCGCAAAACAATTGTCTGCCGTTGCTTTCACAGAGGGAGGGAGGGAAGGAGGTCCTAACGACATGTACCCAGAACCACCTGCGACAATGTTTTTGCCCCATCAGGCATTGGGATCTCAACCCAGAATTCCAATGGACGGCGAAGACTGCGGGAACTGTGGGATAGCTACCCACACTGCAATACTCTGGAAGTCGACGCTAGCCTCGGTACTGTGGAAGCACTCTGCCGAGTTAATGCAATTAGAGCATTTTGTGTGGGGACACACACAATCAACTATATAAAAACGATTTCTAAAAAACCGACTTCTATACATTCGACCTAATTTCATAGTGTAGACAAAAGTTTCAGAGCACCAGATGGTACCAAGGACTGAAGAGATTTTCCTAATCCTAATTCGCTTCTGAATGTTGGGATGTGAGTGAGATTCAGGAATAAAAGGACTGTCGTCTTCCACTTAAAACTACGATTGGTTGTAGAGCTGCCAATATTCCTGCCACATGATGGGTTTCCCTGGCAATAGCAGCTCTGTAAGGAAGCAGAACTCTTAGGGCTTCTGCAACTGGGAAACTGAGTGTAAGACACAAGCGGGCAAAAATGAAAGAATCAGGTGAAAACCAAAGGAGTATGTTTTTGACTTTATGAGCAAAGCTTTAATTTGAAACGCTCCTGTTAACTCAAAGCAAGAAAATAGGTGTTAAGATAATGCAGCATTTATAGTCAACATTTTTCAATGGTGTTTGTATTATTAGCCTCTGATCTCAGTATATTAGAATGGATTGTCACTTCATGTACATCTGGGGTATTAATAGTCAACTAGTATCCGTTTCATAATATTCTCCAGCCAAGCATATATCCAAATATTGGTTTGCCAAGACAGGAAGCTTTACTGTTCCAGGTACTGCAGATAGCACTAATTTGTGATACATGCATTTTGACAATTTCAGTGAACAAGCCCATTTGAAGCATTTTGGACTGTAAAACCCCTAGCCAAATATGGCTAATACACATACCAATCAAGTTACATATTTATTTTATTTTATTTCTAGTTATTTTACCACATATTTCTGAAACTTGTTCCAAAACTTTGATTTTGTACAAGCAAGCTTTTACAAATTCTAAAATAAATAGATGTTTCCATGTTTTTTTGAAAAATTCTAACAGCTGTTTTAAACAATCATTCCCATGAAATGTTTGTCAACCCAGATGTTGCAGAATACAAACTGAAATTGTTACTTACCATCAATTCTTTACTGCAAAGCAAAAAATTAATGTAATTGATTATTGTCCAAATGGAAAAAATACAAACAGAAAAAGTAAACTAGATTTTAATTTTTTTTATTTTCAGTAATTAGGTGTTACTAATAGCACATAAAGATATTTATTTTGACCAATGATTAAATAGACAGTGTCCCCCAGCAATATAATTTTGAAACGTCATTCTCAGAGTTGCTGAACTAGTTTTCTGCCATATTTTTCAGGTAGCTCAACATATGAAATAAGAGTGATTTGTAAAATAACTCACCGTCCAGGGTAAAAATACCAACAGTGCGAGCATCAGTATTCCAGCAAGAATAGCCACCAAGATGATCCACCAAGGCACTCCTGTATAAAGTGCTACTGTCTTTGCAGAAAAGACAGTAACTTGCACCTAAGGGAGAGGAAAAGTTTTAAGTAAAGGCGATGGTAAGTTTGACAAGTTCCTAATTCAAACCCAAAATTCACTTCTACAGCAGTGCCTTGAGTTTTCTGAGCTATTGAGACTAGTCTGAAGAGGACATCATGTCTCCTATTCTTATATGCCTACTTAAAGCACTTCTTACCACCAGCGGTGAGCTGGAGCCGGTTTGCACCGGTTCACGGGAACCGGTTGTTAAATTTTGAAGCAGTTTTAGAACTGGTTGTTAACCCGCTTCCCTGCAGGGGGCGCTGAGGCTTTGATGGGCTCTGGCTGAGAAGTGATGTAAGTCCTCCTCCAGCCACCCACCACCCTGCCCGCAGCCAGCCTCTGCCTCCAGGCACCCCCATACCCCCTGCCCTGCCCACACCAGCCTCTGCCGTACACCCTGCCCTGTATCCAGCCAACCCCTGCCACCCGCACCCCCTGCCCCGTCTCCAGCCAGCCCAGCACCCGCTGCCCGCAGCCAGCCCCTGCTGCATGCACCCCCTACCCTGTCCGCACCAGCCCCGTACCCACCACCCTGCCTGCAGCTGGCCCCTGCTGCATGCACCCCCTGCCCTTTCTCCAGCCAACCTCTGCCACACCCCCCTGCCCGAAGCTAGCCAACCCCACACCACCCGTCTCCAGCCAACCCATTGCACCCTCCTGCCCTGCCTGCAGCCAGCCCCGCACCCCCGCCCTGCTCGCAGCCAGCCCCTGCCGCAACCCCTACCCTGCCCGCAGTCAGCCCCTGCTGCACCCCTTGCCCTGTCTCCAACCAACCCCTGCCACATGCACCCCCTGCCCTGTCTCCAGCCAGCCCGGCACCCCCCTGCCCTGCCTGCAGCCAGCCCCTACCTCCAGTCAGCCCCTGCCCTGCCTCCAGCCAGCTCCACACCCCCTTACCTTCAGCCAACCCCACACCCTCCTGTCTCCAGCCAGCTCCGCACCCCCTGCCCTGCCCACAGCCAGCCCCGCACCCTCACCTCCAGCTAGCCCTGTCCCACACCCCTGTCTGTAGCTGGACCCACATCCACTGATGCCCTGCAGTTCCCAGGGCAGTAACCCTGCACACCTGCTTCAATGAGGGGGGCAGGGAGCAGCTGGGACCCACACATATGCACACCCTAGGGTGACCAGACAGCAAGTGTGAAAAATCAGGACAGAGGGTGGGGGGTAATAGGAGCCTATATAAGAAAAAGACTCCAGAATCTGGACTGTCCCTATAAAATCGGGATATCTGGTCACCCTAGCACACCCCCAGGGAGTGGCGGGGACCCACACATGTGAAACAGAGCTCATTTCTAGTTCAGGCCCATCTTTTTAAAAAAGAACTTTAGGTAAGGTTCCCTAATACATCCGTATTTTCCCGGACATGTCTGGTTTTTTGGTTCTTAAATCGCCGTCCGGGAGGAATTTTTAATATTTAAAAATATTATTTCCCTCCCGGGAAAATACGTATGTATGGTAACCCTACTGGTACAAAAAATACATACTGTGGCACATCCCTTAAATCAGAACTTTTTATAGGGAACCAATTGTTAAGATTTTGGCAGCTCATCACTGCTTACCACCCAGTTTTCATGAGCAGCATCTGACTGCCTGGGCTCATGGGAATGATGTTGGAGAATCCTTGGAATATACTCAGGGAGATGTAGTATCCCAGTATGTCAGCAATTCCTTTCACACTAATTGAAGATGGGTGGGAGGAATAGCTCAGTGGTTTGAGCATTGGCCTGCCAAACCCAGGATTGTGAGTTCAATCCTTGAGGGGCCTATTTAGGGATCTGGGGCAGAAATTGGGGATTGGTCCTGCTTTGAGCAGGGGGTTGGACTAGATGACCTTCTGAGGTCCTTTCCAACCCTGGTATTCTATGATTCTAAGTTTATTTGGGGGGCGAGGGATAGCTCAGTGGTTTGAGCATTGGCCTGATAACCCCAGGGTTGTGAGTTCAATCCTTGAGGGGGCCATTTAGGGATCTGGGGCAAAAATTGGTGTTGGTCCTGCTTTGAGCAGGGGGTTGGATTAGATGACCTTCTGAGGTCCCTTCCAACCCTGATATTCTATGATTCTAAGATAAAAAGCGTGAAGGGCTCACAGCTCAGAAGTACTGGACTCTTCCCTAGCTGAAGGCTCCATGCCAAAGGACACCCAAGGGAGAATGAGAAAAAAAATCTATTGGGAAGAATTGGGTTAAACCAGTCATTTACTGGAACCCCTCCAAAACTAGAAAATAATCCTGCCAAGCTCTGGGCAAGGACTTTCTTTTTTACTCTGTGTTTGAACATCACATAGCACAATGGGGTTCTGATCCTAACTGGGGTCTCTCTGTGCCAATACAGTACAAATAACAATCATCTCCTAGATCTTCAGTAATTATTTTTCTTTGGGGAGGCAGGGGAATCAGTATCTAGTGCAGAGGACTGCCCTGGAATCATCTTACCCCATTGCTCCCCCTCCAATCCACACAGTTGATAAATGGATTAGTTTTCACTTGAATGATCCATTCAGAAGCCCAAAGAATTAGAAATATTGCAGCATGGGAAGCAAAGTAATATGCGTATTCTCTCCATATTGGGCACCCCTGTGTCTTGTAGCCACCAAACTCTATAGGTTTTGCAGTAGAAAAACTTTTGCTCCAGACAAGTCAGCCACTTGCAGAGCCGGGACCTATGGCTTTGCACAGTTTATGGGGCTGGAAAGGCAGCATGTTGGTGACCAAATCTAGCTACAATGACAAGAGTACATAACCTGCAGTGTTCACTGTCATATCATATAGAACTCCTCTCACTAGGGAAGAGAAAGCTCTACAGAGCCAAAGGTGATGTTTGAAGCTTCTGGATTAAAATTTTCACTTTATGAACTACATATAGTGCTTCTGTTTTTTTGGGATTATTTTTAGCAATTTTTGAGTTTTATGTAGCTGTCAAAAATTAGGGATTTCCTGGGCTTCCTTTTGTATACACTTTAATGAGTAATGTATGTTATATGCTATATACTGTAATGAGTAATCTCTTTATAATGTTCCCTACTGTGCTTTAATATAGTACTGTTTCAAACAGCACTATGTTAAAACTCAATACAGAACCTTTAGTGTATACCAGCAGGGTAACCAGCAAGGTATACATAGACCAATTAATGTGCAACACTTTACTATGGTTTAGAAATCCCACCCCATAGTCCACTTTACTGCTCCATGTAGACCAGTGATTCTCAACCAGGGGTACAAATACCCTTGGGGGTACATCAGCTCATCTAGATATTTGCCTAGTTTTACAACAGGCAACAGAAAAAGCATTAGCAAAGTAAGTACAAACTAAAATTTCATACGGACAATGACTTGTTTATACTGCTCTATATATTATACACTGAAATGTAAGTACAATATTTATATTCCAATTGATTTATTTTATTATATAGTAAAAATGAGAACATAACCAATTTTTCAGTATTAGTGTGCTGTGACACTTTTGTATTTTGATGTCTGATTTTGTAAGCAAGTAGTTTTTAAGTGAGATGTAACTTGGGGGTATGCAAGACAAATTAGCCTCCTGAAAGGGGTACAGTAGTCTGGAAAGGTTGAGAGCCACTAATGTAGACAAGCTCTTACATACAAATAACCAATTTTAATGTTTCTCCAGTGGTTTATTGGATAACTCCAATTTCATTTTTTCATATTGGAGGTATTTTCTTGGTGTTTACAAATTAAAACCTAAAATCAGAAGCCCTAAGTATGTGTTACATACACAGGAAACGCCACCTCAATAAAGTGCATGACCAGTGTTAAAGGAATTTGAAAACTCACTTGAGCAATTTCATTTGGGAGCTTAATGTTTTCAGCTGCAGCAGCATTCCCTAACAAGGAAATCTAGGGAGTTAAGCTTAGAATATTCCTGTTTCAAAATATAAGGTAGTGTAATAGAATATACATCAGAAGAGACAAGACAGGGAGAGTGCAATTGCCTCAAGAATAGTGTTAATAGAACATACCTCTGGGAAAGTACTATTCCATAACCTTGAAAATAATATAGCAAATGCCTTGCTGACCAAGCCTTGCAAGGGGCATTTTATGTTCACACAGCAGTCCTCACATTACAATCCTGTAATTTAAATTTTATATACCAGTATGCATTTATATGCATGCATTTCAAAAATCACATTTTACAGAAGAATATTTGAGATATTTGCCAAGTTACAAGATGATAGACTTAAGGGTATGGTTCTTTTAGAAGGCCCAATCTTTAATTTGCTGAAATCAATGGCAAAACTCTTATCAATTTCAATGCAAACAAGATCGGTTGCCAATATCTGTCCTAGTACTTGTTAAAATATAGGTATCAGTTTGTGCAGTCTTTCTTTACTTTGTTCTTATTAGTTATCCCTCTCCCCTTTAAAGTCCACTTCTGAAAGCTAAATATTTAACTAGATACATTTTTAAGTAAATCTAGATAGATACATTCAACTGCTTTTTTCCAGCTGTTTGGAAATAAATGCAATATAGTGACCAGATTTAGAAAATAATATTGGAAAACATCCATACAACAACATGCCTTCTTTCACCCTGCTAAACCTAGAAAGGTTCTGTATAAGTAAAGGGAAGGGAAAGAGACCAAAAAATAAGTGTTGTTTTGATATGGAAATGCTTACCAGGCATAGGTGCTAAGTCTCTGGGTGCTCCAAGGCTGGAAAAAAATTAGTGGGTGCTTAGCACCCACTGGCAGCCAAGCTCCTCCCTCCCCCCAGCTCCTCCCGCCCACTGGCGGTCCCACTGATCAATCCTTCCCCTCCCTCCCAGAGCCTCCTGCCCTCCGCAATCAGCCATTTTGCAGCATGCAGGAGGCTCTGGGAAGAAGGGGGAAGGGCGGGAACAGGGCATGCTCAGGGGAGGGGGCAGAACTGGGCAGGAAGAGGTGGGGCGGGGTGTGAAGAGGTGGGGCCGGGTACTGGAGTGGAGCACCCCCTGAGCCGGAGGAAGCCAGCGCCTATGTTACCAGGCTCTTATATTTTCCTTCTGAAAATAAAGACTTTTTTGAGGTCATCATTAGTGTGCTTCTCTGCAACTTCACATTTCCTCCTTGAGCAATGGGACTCCTTTAAGACAGAGAATTATATATCGAGAAACAAACTAAATGAAATGGATTGATTACTAGGCAGAATAGAAATGTGCCACAGATTGTTCGAATATTGGGCCTTTAAATATTTAGCTTAGAAGTGTTAAAAATCAAAGTACTAAAGGATAGAGATATTGGCCTTTTAAATAATCAAATCTAAAATGTCAGGCTTGTTTATTATCTACTGTCTATTACCGTTCCCATAACACAACCCTGTTTTCAAGGGTTAATATACTGCAAACATAAAACTCAGGGAAAACAAGGTTTCCATGTTGGTCTTAAACACAGGTAAACAATTTCAAGAAGCAGGCCTTAGAATAAATACAGACAAATCTAAAGCTATTTGGCCCCAACATAAAACATTTATTCCTCCATTAATCAATGACATCACAAAGGTATTTCCTACACCTGAACAAGTGACTATATTGAGGTGAACGAAGAACACAGTGATGGTAGGGCTAATGCAGATATCACACTAGGGATACCGCGTATGTTCAATAAAAGTTCAAACATTGCACTAGTTGACCAATAAAACAAGGTGGTTCATGTAGTTACTAATTCAGTTTCAATGGCAAACTTGCAAGTACTTACAAAAGACAGAGTTCGCATTGTTGTTTAATAGAAGCATATGTGACAGATATGGCAATTTCCTGCAATATCTTTGGGAGATGTTACTGTATTAAGTTTATGCATCATTGTGGGCCAGACATAGTATAAAATTCCACTGTGGCGTGCAGTGGGGAGAACAACAGCTCATCCAGGAACTAAGAACAGTGGGGGGTAATCAGGCAAATTCATTCAGGCTATAACTCCTCCAGCAAAGTACCACCACTTCGCATATACTGTACTCTGGATTGTCTAGAGACCAGACAGACAAAGAAAGGATTTTTAGATAAATAGCCTGAGTTTAAACTGACTTAGAGCCTTCTTTCTGATCCAGCAAACAGACAGGACCTTCTGTCCAAGGGAGACACCAATTCTTCCTGGGAAGGATTGGAAGGCCTTTGGCCTACTGAGGCCCCATAAGACTTATGGGCGACCTCTAGTATTAGCATACATGTAGGGTTTTTTGTTTGTTTGTTTAGTTTTTAAATTTGTTTTCTCTGCAATGTTTTCACCTTAAGAATAAATGCGCTTGCTGGGATAAAGTCAGACCGGACAGCTATAAGGGAGTGATGGAAGGCATATATAACAGCCCTAGAATGGTAAAGGCCCTTTTCCTTATGAATTAAAAAGAGGCTATCTCAGGTCACCATCACCACCAGAGGGGGAAACACTGAGCCCAGTGGGGTGAAGGAGATACCTTGCCACTTTGCTTATAAAGCGCTTTGTGGTAACTCATAACTCTTGGCTGGCAATGACATTGTTCATAGCCTTCAATGAGAATGCAAAGCTCCTGTTTAGGCAAACTGGCTTGCTGGGAATATCACAGTTTAGGCAAGGAAGAGTGCAGACTGGAAAAAAACCCTGTCAGAAAGGAGAGAAACGCAGGCCTTGTTGTATTCATTTAGATGTAATAAATGGCCAAAGGTGTTAACATAACCCAGCTCCTCCAGGAACCCAGTCACTGTCCAACATTAAACAGTGTAAAAGTCCATGGTTTGGCATAGAGAGACCTTAGCCTGCTTAGTACCATGGCAAATACACCATTAAAAAGCCTTTTAACCTTTTATTAAAAGATAAAGAAAACAAGGAAATACAATTAAGCATTTGAAATATAAAGTATTAAGTAAGGCTTTCATTTTAACAACATCCCTTGTTCCCTTTAGCTGGAAAAATCTCTTTTTCTCACAGTCTCTTAGATGGTATCAAAAATGGGAATAACTGTCCTTTTGGGAAAAAGAGTAGAAGTTGAGATGGGCTGGAACTGTAGCCCAATCCCACTTCATCCCAGGTAGTGTTGGGGTTTCATCTGGAGCCGGTGAAGGTGGTGATGTCATCTGGGTCCCTCTCTCTTTCGCCTACTCTGGAGACATCACTCAGGATTAGGATGAAGAAGGTTCAGGGTCCCAGGAGATGGTAGAGGTGGCAGCCACAATGGTGAAGCTTGCTCCAATAGACTCATAGACTCATAGATATTAAGGTCAGAAGGGTCATTATGATCATCTAGTCTGACCTCCTGCGCAACGCAGGCCACAGAATCTCACCCACCCACTCCTGCAATAAACCTCTCACCTATGTCTGAGCTATTGAAGTCCTAAAATCATGGTATAAAGACTTTAAGGTGCAGAAAATCTGCCAGCAAGTGACCCGTGCCCCATGCTACAGAGGAAGGCAAAAAACCCCAAGGGCCTCTTCCAATCTGCCCTGGAGGAAAATTCCTTCCCAACCCCAAATATGACAATCAGCTGAACCCTGAGCATGTGGGAAAGATCCACCAGCCAGATGCCCAGGAAAGAATTCTCTGTAGTAACTCAGATCCCACCCCATCTAACATCCCATCACAGGCCATTGGGCCTATTTACCATGAATAGTTAAAGATCAATTAATTGCTAAAATCATGTTATCCCATAATACCATCTCCTCCATAAACTTATCGAGTTTAATCTTGAAGCCAGATAGGTCTTTTTCCCCCCACTGCTTCCGTTGGAACGCTGTTCCAGAACCTCACTCCTCTGATGGTTAGAAACCTTCGTCTAATTTCAAGTCTAAATTTCCCGATGGACAGTTTATATCCATTTGTTCTTGTGTCCACATTGGTACTGAGTTTAAATAATTCTTCTCCTTCCATGGTATTTATCCCTCTGATATATTTATAGAGAGCAATCATATCTCCCCTCAGCCTTCTTTTGGTTAGGCTAAACAAGCCAAGCTCCTTGAGTGTCCTTTCATAAGACAGGTTTTCCATTCCTCGGATCATTCTAGTAGCCCTTCTCTGTACCGGTTCCAGTTTGAATTCATCCTTCTTAAACATGGGGGACCAGAACTGCACACAATATTCCAGATGAGTCTCACGAGTGCCTTGTATAACGGTACTAACACCTCCTTATCTCTACTGGAATACCTCGCCTGATGCATCCCAAGACCGCATTAGCTTTTTTTCACGGCCATATCACATTGGCAGCTCATAGTAATTCTATGATTGGTATTGGTTAACCAATACTCCAAGATCCTTCTCCTCCTCCGTTACTTCTAATTGATGCGTCCCCAGTTTATAACTAAAATTCTTATTATTAATCCCTAAATGCAGGACCTTACACTTCTCGCTATTAAATTTCATCCTATTACTATTACTCCAGTTTACAAGGTCACCCAGATCCTCCTATATGATATCCTGGTCCTTCTCTAAATTGGCAATATCTCCCAGCTTTGTATCATCCGCAAACTTTATGAGCACACTCCCACTTTTTGTGCCAAGGTCAGTAATAAAAAGATTAAATAAGATTGGTCCCAAAACCAATCCCGGAGGAACTCCACTGGTAACCTCCCTCCAGCCTGACAGTTCACCTTTCAGTATGGCCTGCTGTAGTCTCCCCTTTAACCAATTCCTTATCCACCTTTCAATTTTCATATTGATCCCCATCTTTTCCAATTTAACTAATAATTCCCCATGTGGCACGGTATCAAACGCCTTACTGAAATCTAGGTAAATTAGATCCACTGCGTTTCCTTTGTCTAAAAAAATCTGTTACTTTCTCAAAGAAGGAGATCAGGTTGGTTTGGCATGATCTACCTTTTGTAAAACCATGTTGTATTTTGTCCCATTTACCATTGACCTCAATGTTCTTAACTATTTTCTCCTTCAAAATTTTTTCCAAGACCTTGCATACTACAGATGTCAAACTAACAGGCCTGTAGTTACCCGAATCACTTTTTTTTCCTTTCTTAAAAATAGGAACATATGTTAGAAATTCTCCAGTCATACGGTACAACCCCTGAGTTTACAGATTCATTTAAAATTCTTGCTAATGGGCTTGCAATTTCAGGTGCCAATTCCTTTAATATTCTTGGATGAAGATTATCTGGGCTCCCCGATTTAGTTCCATTAAGCTGTTTCAGTTTCGCTTCTACCTCAGATATGGTAATATCTACCTCCATATCCTCATTCCCATTTGTCATGCTACCATTATCCCTAAGATCCTCATTGCGTCAGTCTTTAATGAGGCTAAAGTATTTGTTTAGATATTGGGCCATGCCTAGATTATCCTTAACCTCCACTCCATCCTCAGTGTTTAGCGGTCCCAGTTCTTCTTTCTTTGTTTTCTTCTTATTTATAGGGCAATAGAACCTTTTACTGTTTTAATTCCCTTTGCAAGGTCCAACTCTACTTGACTTTTAGCCTTTCTCACTTTATCCTACATGTTCTGACCTCAATAAGGTAGCTTTCCTTGCTGATCCCTCCCATCTTCCACTCCCTGTATGCTTTCTGCTTTTTCTTAATCACCTCTCTGAGACGCTTGCTCATCCAGCTTGGTCTACAACTCTTGCCTATGATTTTTTTCCCCCTTTCTTGGGATGCAGGCTTCTGATAGTTTCTGCAACTTTGACTTGAAGTAATTCCAGGCCTCCTCTGCCTTTAGATTCACAAGTTCTTCAGTCCAATCCACTTCCCTAACTAATTTCCTTAGTTTTTGAAAGTCAGCCTTTTTGAAATCAAAAACCCTAGTCACAGATCTATTTTTGTTTATCCTTCCACTTAGTTTGAACTGAATTAGCTCATGATCGCTTGAACCAAGGTTGTCCCCTACAACCATTTCTTCTATGAGGTCCTTACTACTCACCAAAACCAAATCTAAAATGGCATCCCCTCTTGTCGGTTCAGCAACTACTTGATGAAGGAATCCATCAGCTATTGCATCTAGGAAAATCTGAGCCCTATTATTATTACTAGCACTTGTCCTCCAGTCTATATCTGAGAAGTTAAAGTCTCCCATGATCACGCAGTTTCCATTAGTATTTACTTCATTAAAAACATTAAAAAGGGCTCTATCCATATCCAAATTAGATCCCGGTAGTCTATAGCACACCCAAGCACTATCACAGGGAGGTTCTAGTAGCTTTCTTCCCCAATGTGATTTTTGCCCAGACAGACTCTGTCTTATCCATTCCATCGCTTCTTATTTCTTTATATTCTACCTCATCATTAATATACAATGCTACTCCACCACCTTTCCCTTTATTTCTGTCTTTCCTAAACAGTACATACCTTTCAATACCGGTAGTACAGACATGACTACTATTCCACCATGTTTCTGTTGTCCCTATTATATCTGGTTTCACTTCCTGCACCAGTAGCTCTAGTTCCTCCATTTTGTTACCTAGGCTCCTCGCATTGGTGTACAAACGTCTTAATTTTTGCTGTTTTGTCTCGATTCTTTACCCGATTAGGAATGGACATTCTACCGCCAGTATTACCTATTAGATTGGTATGTACACTGCCCTTCCGCCTTATGTCCATTCTCCTACCCCCGGCTGTATCCTTTCTTACTTTATTTTCTTCCCTCTCAATGCTAAAATCTGGCGTGGAGATTACCTGGACATCTCCCAACCATCTCCCGCAGATTCCTAGTTTAAAGCTCTCTTGATTACTTGTGCCATCCTCCATCCTAGAAGTCTATTTCCCTCCTTACTCGGGAGGTCCATCCCGGGAGAACAGTCCTCTGTCCATGAATGCTTCCCAGTAGCTATACATCCCAAAGCCCTTCTTATAGCACCAGTGCATGAGTCATCTGTTGAGCATCATAATCTTGTCACACCTTTGTTGCCCTTCTCTAGGAACAGGCAGAATCCCACTGAAGATCACCTGCGCCTCGATTTCCTTAAGCGTCTTCCCCAGCTTGGCATAGTCTCCCTTGATACGTTCCAGCGAAAATCTACTGGTATCATTTGTTCCCACATGAAGGACGATCAGTGGATTCTTTCCCGCTCCCTTTAGGATCCTTTTCAACCTCAGCTCCCCATCCCTTATCTTAGCACCTGGAAGATGACACACCTTTCTATTCTCTGGATCAGCTCTGGTTACAGGCCTGTCCATTCTTCTCAGTAAGGAGTCCCCAGTCACGTAGACCTGCCTTTTCCTGGTGACGGTATGATTCTCCGGTCTATCCCCTGTTCCCTCTGGCTACAAATTCTTTCCATTCCTATTCTCCCTTGTAATCCTCTTCAACCCATCCTGTATCCTCTTGGGGCTCATATTTGTTATAGTCTCCATTGACTCTTCTCCTTTTCCTACAGGACTAGCGGCTCTTCTTTTCTTCCTTGCCTTTCCACCTTCAGTGACCACCTGCTGTGCTCCTTCTTCATTTTCCAACTCTGCAAACCTGTTCTTGAGCTCTATATCTCCTTTACTAGCCTGTCTTTTCCTCTGCCTGGTTCTCTTAGTCACATGCTTCCACCGTCCATTTTCTTCACCCAGCAGTCTCCCCTCAGAATTCTTCAGTCTTGCTTCCATCTGCAAGTCTGAGCTTTTACCTTCAGCTGCCTCATGTCTTTACTCCATAATCCACTTGAACCCCCTTCTAAACTCAACCAGACTTTCCACCTGCATCTCCAATCCTTGGATCTCAGACAGCACTTCATGCAGACAAAACTCTTTCCAGGTACCCTCTCCAGGATCATGTACATACCGCAGCTTCCACATCCAATCATCTTCATTGTGGCTTCCACTACATGGGTCATTCCCACTGCTGCCTCTGCATCTGTCATAGCCTTCCCACCTAAATCCTGTTAATCTGGGAAACACAAACCACACCAAAACACCAGCACCCACAGCAAAAATAAACCCCAAACAAGCACTTCAATACAAACTCCCCTTACAAATGCCCACTCAAACTCCTCTGTTTACAGCTCTGTTAAATAGCCAATTTTTCTCCCCAAAGTCTCTTTCCTAAAGGAAAGATGGGTGGAATAGCCCATCCCCTCATTCTTACGCCTAATTTCCAACATACCAGTTTTGGCTCACTGGGTTCTGGTTCCACATTTATCTTGTTTACCAAACATGATCTTAACACAATGCTTTAGTTATATCAGTAGGCCTTTTTGTTTGGACTAATTCAGTCTGCCTCTGTTTTGTGCCTTTTCCCATCAACATTTGTTATTATAGGTTACTGCAATATCTTATGAACTTTAACATACTTTTTACAATTGAGCTCAAAATAAGGGTATATTTGTAGGCCCAATTATCACAAAAGTCTCTACCTTTCTGAAGAACTGTGAGCCTAGAGTGGTTTCTCTTGGTGGATCACAAAGGGGTAATATATGTGCAGTTGCCCGGAACTGTGACAGCATCTGAATTTTAATATTTCTTTGGAAAATAAGGTCATGCATTAAAAAAAAAAAAGAGACACACACACACACTCTCTCTTTGGGACAAACGCTGTTCTCACTTTCACACACACACAAACGCCCTGAAATCAGTGGGATTGTAAGTATATCAATGAGGACAGATTTCAGAGTAGCAGCCATGTTAGTCTGTATTCGCAAAAAGAAAAGGAGTACTTGTGGCACCTTAGAGACGAAAAAATTTATTTGAGCATAAGCTTTCGTGAGCTACAGCTCACTTCATCGGATGCATTTGGTGGAAAATACAGTAGGGAGATTTATACACACACACAGAGAACATGAAACAATAGGTTTTATCATATACACTGTAAGGAGAGTGATCACTTAAGATGAAGCCAGCAGCGGGGGGGGGGGGAGGAAAACCTTTCATGGTGACAAACCTTCAGTCCCTTTGGTATGATGTCCATCTGTTTGCATTTGGAGAGGAAGATGATGTCTGTCACCATGAAAGGTTTTCCTCCTTTCCCCCCCCGCTGCTGGTGATAGCTCATCTTAAGTGATCACTCTCCTTACAGTGTGTATGATAAACCCATTGTTTCATGTTCTCTGTGTGTGTATATAAATCTCCCCACTGTCTTTTCCACCGAACGCGTCCGATGAAGTGAGCTGTAGCTCACGAAAGCTTATGCTCAAATAAATTTGTTAGTCTCTAAGGTGCCACAAGTACTCCTTTTCAATGAGGACAGAATTTGGCTCACATATTTTAGAAACATGAACAAAACAAAGCATAATGGATCCCATTATATAGGGATAGAGAAAAGCTTACGTAGATACCTAGCTTTAAAAGTCCTTTAAGTTGTGGTTTATCTCCACTTTTATTTTTTAAAATATGGGCTAAACTCTGAATTTTTCTGCACATGGAACTCTAAATTACTTTAATAGGTGCATGTGTGTGAAGGACTAACAGGACCTGGTCATTTGTTTGTTTATTGTCTACCCTTTGTTCTTTATTTGAGTGTGTTCACATAAAAGCAGACATTTTTGTCCTTTTCCACCCATTCTATTGAAATAATCCATAAAGCTCTTTTAAAACAAACCATGGGTTAAGTAAAATAAACACTATTAATAAATAAATGATAGAAGAAAGAAAAACACTTACCAGAAAAGAAATCCCATTAAATTAAGTGTGATTTTTTTTTCTGGCTTTTTTTCCCCATTTTGTACATTTGACAGCACGTAGGCCCTTATTCAGCGAGGCAATTAAGCACATGCATGACTTTAAGAATGTGAGTAGTCAAAGCATCCATTCCCCAGTCCTTCTGCATTTTCTTTTCTGTACACTTTGAAGTTAAAAGAAGCCCAGTTCCTTCTCAACAGGTGAAAGTACACTAATACACCTTAAATTGCAAAAAGTTTACTTGATTTTGAGGTTCACAAGGGATTTTCCCCAATTCTTTCATCTAATAAAGCAACCATTTGCCATTGCTGATTTCTTTTGGCCACTGGATATCCAAGGAAGCTGTGCCAAATGTTTGAAGTGGTCTACCTAAGTTAGTTACCCATTAGAAAAACAAAACCCACAAATTCTCTTATAAACTAGAATTTACTGACACCTGAAAAGGGGTTTTCTGGTATTAAGAAAAATCACAGGAAAGCACACATTCTGAAGATTTACCAAACAACTTTTGATTGGAAATAAAAGGTAGCAAACCTTTTGAATTATAGACAGCGTGCCCACGGTACAAGTGTCCTGGAACATCTAGCATACCATTTTGTACACCAAAATCAAGAGAGACTTGATGTTCAGAAGTTTTATTTAAAAGTCTGTTGCTAACAGTAAAACTAGAGCAGTTGCAAGATTTACTTGTTCTGTTCAGACCTCACAATGTGTGCTTTCCTGTGATTTTTCTTAATACCAGAAAACCCCTTTTTTCAACAGGTGTCAGTAAATTCTAGTTTATAAGAAGAAAAGGAGTACTTGTGGCACCTTAGAGACTAACAAATTTATTAGAGCATAAGCTTTTGTGAGCTACAGCTCACCGATGAAGTGAGCTGTAGCTCACAAAAGCTTATGCTCTAATAAATTTGTTAGTCTCTAAGGTGCCACAAGTACTCCTTTTCTTTTTGCGAATACAGACTAACACGGCTGCTACTCTGAAACCTGTAGTTTATAAGAGAATTTGTGGGTTTTGTTTTCCTAACGGGTAACTAACTTGGGTAGACCACTTCAAACATTTGGCACAGCTTCCTTGGATATCCAGTGGCCAAAAGAAATCAGCAATGGCAAATGGCTGCTTTATTACAGGACTATGAAAATGAAATATAAATAAAAACTTTGGTTGACCTGACTGATTGCAGCTATATTTAGGGTTAAAACATGTTCCAGTTCAGTCCTGAGCTACTGTGTCTACAGATGTAAGTGGGATCTGTTCTCCTCTAACAGCAACAGGTGGCAGAACCTTCTAGTGGTAGCAAAAATGTTATAAACACGCAGGAGGATTACAACTACAAGGGAACATCTGATGCAAACAGAATTACATCTCTGGCCCTCTTGGTCCAGCAGTATGGTAGTTGGGAGTTTTGTTGTTGTTTTTTTAAAGTCAGGAGAACAAAACAGCAATATCTAGAACATTGTTGTCAACCCACAGAAACTACAAACTACACCAAGTATTCTAGATTATTGCATTAGGCATATGTAATGACAGCTGTAAAGGGAAGTCTTCAGTAGCCCAAGGCAGGAACAAGAATGATAAAGAGAATGGAATTAGGTCAGAGGTGAGCAAACTACAACCCAGAGGCTAGTCCCCGGCCTCTCTCCTGCAGCTTCAGCACGCCACGCTGCCGGTGCAATGCTCTGGGCAGCCAGGCAGCGCACTTGCAGAGCTGCAGCCTGACCTGGTGCTCTGGGCAGCACAGCTGTAGCGCCGCCAGCCTCTGGTGTTCCAGGCAACGTGGTAAGGGGACAGGGAGCAGGGGGGGTTGGATAGAGGGCAGGAGAGTTGGGGAGGTCATCAGGGGCAGGGGTGTGGATAGGAGTTGGGGCGGTCAGAGAGTGGGAAACAGGGGGGTTGGATGGGGCAGGGGTCCCCTGGGGCAAGTCAGGAATGAGGGTGGAGGTTGGATGGGGCAGTGGGGACAGTCGGGGTGGGAAGTCCAGGGATAGTCAGGGGACAGGGAGAAGGGGGTGGTGGATGGGGTAGGAGTCCCAGGGAGGCCGTGCCTGGCTGTTTGGGGAGACACAGCCTCCCCTAATTGGCCCTCCATACAATTTTGGAAACCCAATGTGGCCCTCAGGCCAAAAAGTTTGCCCACCCCTGATCTAGGCGCTTCTGAACTTGAGACATACTCCTTGCCCTTCCCCTGAAACTCTTTTCTCCAGTCCTCTGACAGAGGTCATGAATGCACAAATTAACCACCTCCTAATATTTGCACTGGAGCATGGGGAGAGGGGGCCAGGATTCCAGCTGCAAAATGCACCACAGCCAGTCAGGATGTGTTTTGCAAAGAGGGAGGGGCAAAGGCAGGGAATGTTTCTGGTGCAAGAGCAGCCAGTCTTGCGCGAAAAGGGAATAGGCTGCATTGAATAAATGTGTGTGGAGGGGAGGGAAAATATAGTGGAGCAACCTTTTACACTGCAAACACTAGAGCATTCAGGAATGAGCAAACCATTTGAGATGCATCGATATGAGATTCTTGTCTTTGGGCATGGCTACGCTTGCAAATGTAGAGGGCTTTGAGTTAAACCAGTCTTCGGAAAGCACATTAGGGAAAGTGCTGCAGTCTGTCCACACTGACAGCTGCAAGCGCACTGGCGTGGCCACATTTGCAGTGGCACTAGGAGCGGTGAATTATGGGCAGCTATCCCACAGAGTATCTCTTGCCATTCTAGTGCTGTGGCTTGTGGAAAGGGGGCAGGGGATGTGGTGCATTCTGGGTCCTGTCCCAACGCCCCGTGATGCATCAGTTCGCATCCCAGCAATCCCTGTGCTTCCATCCACTTTGGTGCCATTTTTCAACCTTTTTTGAACTGCACGCTCTGTCTTCCCTTTTGGTCAGCAGGAATGGAGCCCAAACTGCTGTGGAATATGCTGACAAGTCGCCAGCACGTCACATTTGGCAGTCGAGTTATTCCTTAAGATCCAAACTGACAGTGAGGACTCTGATGACAATATCCACTCAAGTAATGCATATGACATGAGATTGCTAGTGGCATTCACGGACGTGCTCACCACCGTGGAACGCCGCTTTTGGGCTCAGGAAACAAGCACTGAGTGGTGGGATCACATTATCATGCAAGTCTGGGATGATGAGCAGTGGCTGCAGAACTTTCGGATGAGAAAAGCCACTTTCATGGGACTGTGGGATGAGCTCGCCCCCACCCTGAGGTGCAAGGACATGAGATTGAGAGCTGCCCTGACAGTGGAGAAGCGGGTAACTATTGCAATCTGGAAGCTGGCAACTCCAGACAGCTATCCATCGGTTGCTAATCAGTTTGGAGTGGGAAAGTCGACTGTTGGAATCATGCTGATTTGCAGGGCCATTAATCGCATCCTGCTCAGAAGAACCATGATGCTGTGTAACGTTCATGACATTGTGGCTGGCTTTGCACAAATGGGTTTCCCTAACTGCGGAGGGGCGAAAAATGGAACACATATTCCAATTCTGGCACCAGCCCACCTGGCCTCCGAGTACGTTAATCGGAAGGGGTATTTCTCTATGTTCTCCAGGCGCTTGTGGATCACTGTGGACATTTCATTGACATTAACGCAGGCTGGCCAGGAAATGTGCATGATGCACGCATTTTTCTGGCCTTTTCAGGAAGCTGCAAGCCGGGACTTTGTTCCCAGACCAGAAGATCAACGTAGGGGAAGTCGAAATGCCCATTGTGATCCTTGGAGACACCACGTACCCTTTAATGCCGTGGCTCATGAAACCCTACACAGGGAGCCTGGACAGCCGCAAGGAGCGGTTCAACAACAGGCTGAGATGGTGCAGAATGACTGTGGAGTGTGCCTTTGGCCATTTAAAGGGTCACTGGCACTCTCTGTATGGGAAGCTTGACCTGGCCGATGACAACATCCTCGTGGTTATATCCGCGTGCTGTACCCTCCATAACATTTGTGAAGGGAAAGGTGAAAGATTCACTCAGGCATGGAACTCGGAGGTTCAACATCTGAGGCTGAATTTGAACAGCCAGAGAGCAGGGGCTGCAAGGGGCCCAAAGTGGGGCTGCAAGGATTAGGGATGCCTTGAGGGAGCAATTTGAGGCTGAAAGCCACCAGTAATGTTTGGTGTCCTGCACAGGAGTGAAGTGCAGTGGTTCCAATGTTAGTAGGAATCTGTGTTTGCTGCGCAGACTTGCAGTGAGGCTCTTCTATTACAATGCGGCTTCTGCCCTGGCCCATATGCAGCTAGCCTGTGTGCAGCAATGGTCTCCCCCCCTCCCCCCGCCCCTCACAGCACAGTGGCGCGGACAAGGTAGCCTGACTGGGACAAAGACCACAGTGGCTCTCCCAAGAAACCTGCGCAAGCACATTGACCAACTTCTGGATGAGACCTTTGAAGAGATCACTGAGGCAGATTACCGCGATGTGAGAGAGCACATCAACACCTTATTCTGTCCTAATGCTCCTCACCCTGAGAGTCCGCACCGAGTAACTTCCTTCCCAAAATAAAAACCACTTACTGGGATCCTCCTCTGGTGTTTGTCCTGCCCCAAGCACCGGCTGCTGCAACTGGCTACCTTCCTCCTGGCTTTCGAACAGTTCCTGGCTGCATGCATCTAGGAATTCCAGGTGTCTTTCTCCGCCTCAGCACCCTCTCTCCTGTTTTCCTCCTCCTCCCCCAGCCTTGTTAAACTGGGCTCTGAAGTGTCCATGGTGGTCCTCGGTGTGAAGGTGGGGTCGCCCCCAAGTATCGCATCCAGCTCTTTGTAGAAACGGCAGGTCGCAGGGGCACCACGGAGCAGCCGTTTGCCTCGCAGGCTTTGCAGTAGGCATTCCGCAGCTCCTTCACTTTAACCCTGCACTGCAGTGTGTCCCAGTCATGGCCCCTTTCCAGCATGTCTCTTGATATCTGCCTGAAGTATCGTAATTCCTACGGCTGGAGCGCAGCGGGGACTGGACAGCTTCCTCCCCCAAACACTGATGAGGTCCAGCACCTTGCCATTGCTCCAGACTGGTGATCGCCTAGCGCGTGGAGGCATGGTCACCTGGAAAGATGTGCTGAGAGCACTCCACGCCTGGCTGAGTGAACAGGAAGGAGATTTACGAAATTCCCAGAGAATTTAAAGGGTGGTCTGATGGTTGGTCAGTAGAGTTCAAAGTGATGACCAGAGTGGCTAGAACAGGCATTGTGGGACACTTCTGGAGGCCAAGCACAGCGCACTAAGAGACCAGGGCATCCACACTGGCGCCGTGGTGCTCCAGCAGGGGTGCAGCAAACGTTATTTCACTCGCTGAGGTGGAGTACCAGCAGCGCTCTAGCCGTGGAATCAGAGCGCTCTACGTGCCTTGCCAGTGGGGGAACATGTTGTGAGTTAGGGCACCCAGGGCTGCTTTAATGCGCTGTAACTCACAAGTGTAGCCAAGGCCTTAGTAATTAAAAGGCAGAAGGCCAAGAGAGAGATATTTTCAAAAAGGGCTGCAACACAGCTTGTTTGTGGATGCTCGCCTTTACGTGCACAAATATCTGCACACACTTTCTGAGCACGAGCACTGGGCATACCATTGATGGATTTTGTGTATGTAAGTTTTGTTACCTGTAGGCTTGGATGCTTATTGGAAGTGTGACCCTGAACTTTCAAGGCTGGAGGAAGCCCCACTTTTGATGGGCCAGTCAGGTTTGTGTGTTGTGGAACGGAGGAGGACATGGTTAATGGTGATGATTCGGGTGTTGGGCAGCCAGATTTTAAAATATTCACACAAGTGTCAGAAAAAAAGTCATCATTATGTTTTAATAATCTAGATTAACTCTTTCTGAATTTATATTCTATTATTTTTCCAACATCATCTTCAGATTTCATAGCACTCTCATCAATGATGTTACTTCCAAAGTACACCTGGGAAGGCTTAGCAACTCTGTTTAATTTTTTAAAAAACAGATCACATTTTAGTACCGATTGCAGCAAAGGGTTCATTCTCACATTGATTTCTTATGATAACTATCAATACCTACACAGTGAGTGACAAAAGCAATTCAATAACCACTTAAGCAGTAGCAGTAATTGGAGCCAAATTAACTTGATTTCGTGTTCTATAATGAAAAGGAAATGGCAGTGTTTATTTTAAATTTTAACAGTTTTCACATTACAATAAAATTGCCTTTACAAAATAAATTGAAGCCATTCTTAATGTTTACAAGTATATGGGAAAACACCAAGAGAAAAAACAATGAAAAACCTGGTTTCCAACTTCAGAATAATATCCAAGTCAGTTTTGTCAACATTAACTCTAGTTGTACTTAAAATCAGACAAAAGCTTACCTAAAGAAGAAAAAAATCCAGACAGTAAGATACTAAAGTAATGTATTTTTGCAAGCACAAGCTTTGCTTTATATGAAAAAAATACATCTCAGAATTCTGAAATTCATCAACCGAAGGAGGGTAGTCTGGACATGCACCACCACAGTAATTACTGTGATGGCTGTAAGTCAACCGAATAGAGGTCGATTTACATTTCTAATGTAGACATACCCTGAGAAAAACTAACATTTGCTAGAGCAATGCAGGGTGGTGCTCCTCTAAAGGTATGTCTACATCTCGAGCTAGGGTGTAGTTCCCAACTCAAGGAGACACACACATGCTAACTGTCACTGAGCCAGCACACTAAAAATTGAGTGTAGCTACAGTGGTGCAAGAGGGGGCAAGCTGCCATGAATACAATCCTGTCTGAAACACTAGGCACATACTTAGAGCAGATAGCCCCTCGTGGTACTGGCGCCTCCAAGACTACTTTTAGTGTGCTAGCTTGATGAAAGCTAGTGTGCATGTCTCGTCTCCTCAAGCTGGGGATTACATCCCTGGCTTGACATGTAGATATACCCCAAGTTCCAGAGGCAAACCTTCCAGGACACCTTGACCCTACAAAGATTAATTGCATAGTGCTCGTGTGATGTGGGACATGCATTCACAAGGATGAGACAACTCGATTAATTTTCACTTGTGACCAAAGTTAAATTTCAACCTGAGTCTCCTGGAGTGCAAAGTTAGTTAGTGTGTTAACCAGCTGCCCATTATCCTGGCTTTTATAATAGATTCATATGAATGATCAGAACTGGCATTTTGCTTCTCACTGAATGGTAAATTACAAAGCCAGAAGAAAAAGTGATTGTCTCTCTCATTCGTTGATATTTTTTAAAAAGAGACTTCAAGAAAATGTTTATAAAATTACATTGTTTTTCCCCTTTAAAAAATATTTCTTGTATCTTGGCTTTCCTGTATTTCCTGGAGGATCCTCTATAGAACTAATCAGATTATGTTGCTATAAAAGACTGAAACCTGAACATCTATGTAAAGCTGCAGATGTCTTGCATTTTTCCAAAGTGCCATGCCTCTGAAGGAGTGCTTCTTTCAGGTGGGACTTTCCCCACCTTAGGTCTAGCAGATGCAAGGAAAGTCTGAATTTGGCCCTGAAATGTTATAGGCCAGATTGGCACAAAGCGTGCACTGCAATATGGCCACTCTGTGGAATGCAAATTAACCCTAAAGCCACTGTAGCCAGCCAGGAAGATTGTACCTACTTACTGGGTAGCTTAGATGTCCATTTTAGGGTTTTATGCTGCTTCCCATCACTGTAATATCTAAGCATCATGATATATCCTCTACCATCACCCCTCCCTGCTGCCAGCACAGAGGATATGGCTGGGCTTGCCTGTGCCCTGGTGACTGGTGTGTGCCATAATGGCTTCCTGGGAATCCTCAGGCTCCTTTAACACACAGCCACTCCAGGACTGGGGGAAGCATAAAAAGGAGCTAAAAGCCACTTTTGCACAGACACCTTCTTGAACTTTGCTGTAGCCGAAGATCTGGGGCTGCAGAAGGTGCACAGAGCAATGCCTATTGTGGAGGTTGCCCAGTATAATAATTTTTTGTGGAACAAAATTTCTTATGCTTAAAATGCTCTGCAAGGCTGAGCACAGGTGGTAACGCGTGTTTAATTACCTGTGCTGGCTTTGTATTTATTCCATTCTTGGATCCGTGATATATGAACACTTTGCCAAAATCATCATATGGTGCCCCCACTGCAATATCTGTTGAAAAGAAATTAGGAGATTAAGACAAATGCTATCCTGATGAATGGTTACAGTCATGATAAAATAAGATGCTCTGAATCTTGTTTTAGAAAAATGTATGGACATTCATATTTTCTTATCTGGGAATCCATCCTGATTAATATCACCAATATTTTCAACTGCAATACCAAACAGACTCAGTGGTCCCACTGAGGTGAATTGGCATTAGTCCTTCCCATTTGCCTTGTTGGTTAACATAGATATACACAGCACCCCCAATTACTCCATCTCTGTTAAAATATTGTGGACCTCTATAACAATATGTTGCCAACTTAAAATGAAACAAAGTACAGCAATTTTAAAAGAATTGTGAAAAATAAATGAACATACCTGGCAATTTAAAAACAACAGGCTCAATATAATTTAAATAAACTAGTCAGACAAAGAGGTAGCTGCTGAGCAAAGGTCACTAGGAAGCACTTTAAGTTGGTTCAGTTATAAAAGATAGCCTGTTGACTTTTAGTAAAGGAACAAATTGAGTTTGTGGCTCTCTGCCCCAGCCCTGCACCCCCTTTTTTGCGATGTATAAAGAAGGCCAAAGAGGATTTTTCTTTGAGTGTGAAATCTCTTTTTCTTGCCCCCTTTTAAAAAAAAGACCCTTTCAAGACTTATTCATCTTTTTATCTAACTGGATTCCCCTAACGATGAGTGGAAAAGAATCTAAAACTATTCAATACCTATGGCTCTTCAAGTAAATGCTGAGAAAGCACTCCAAGTACTTCTCCGAAACTCTCAGAATATCCTACAACAAAACCAAGAAAGCCCAGATTCAATATTCTTAGTATTCCTAACGTAAAAACCAAGCAGAAAAAAAACAAACTTCTTTATATATCATAGACAACTAAAAAAGACCACAATCCCATTCCTTCAATCCCCACCACCACCCCATCCCCAGATGATGGTCGAAGAAACATAATATTATATGGGTATGTGTTTGTGTGTATTCACACACATACACAAATACAAATACAGATCAGAAAGATGTTTCTTTCTCTTGACACTATTTAGTTTTTCCAAAGATTCCATTCAGCCTCTTCTTATTCACCAATTTATCTTTCTGATTTGCCAACAGCACCTATCATTTGGCTGAGCAACGTTTTTTCCTTCTTTATTGTTTGCATTAAGTGAGACCGTTTTCTTTTGCTCTTCTTCATGAACACAACACACACATTGTTATCAGTGTCAGTCCATGCTAATGATTAAAGCTTTTAAAAGCGTATCTATAATTACCATGCTGCACTGGAATTATTAAGGACAGCCATTAGCTGTGTAAAGAAGCCTTAGGAGTTAAAGAACTGGTAGTTGGATGCAATTTTTATGCTCTCAGGACACACACAATGAAGACGTAACCGTCATTCCCAGAAACGCAAGTTTTACCAGAGCTCCCAATCTTACATGCTGGCGGCCATGTGACCCAGGACTATGGATCCACAGATAGTACTTACTGTTAGAGAGTGATTATAATCACTCCATGAGATTTTGCAGGTCCTTGTCACAGGACTTAACCATCTCATTAGTTTAGTGTTTGCAGTATTGCTGTAACTGGGCTGGTCCCAGGATATTAGAGAGACAAGGGGGGTGAGGTAATACCTTTTACTGGACCAACTTCTGTTGGTGAAAGACACAAGCGTCGGAGCTCTTTTCAGGTTTTCTGTGTAGCTTGAAAGCGTGTCTCTTTCACCAACAGAAGTTGATCCAATAAAAGATATTACCTCAGCCACTTGTCTCATTACATTAGTAGCTCTTGTAGGGAGGTACATCAACTGATCTTAAATTTCAAACTGGCCTGTAAAGGTAGAGGAGGATGTGAATGACTAAATATGTGTTGCATTTTACAGGGTCCATAAATGAATTACTCTCTGTTTGTATTTTATGTTATTGCAACAGATTTGGATAGCAAGTGCTCCAAAAGTCTGAAGAGGTTTACCACATGTGCTTGAATGGGAACTGGACTTTCATCACCAACTTCATAAGGCTCATCAAAGATACCCATGTCAAAAAATGTATGACTTTTTTACTCTGCATGAACCACCCCCAAAGGAATTAAAGGGTAAAATACAAATGGATGATTGACAAAGGAGGAAAATAATAGATGAATGGTTCCTGACTGACATTAGCAATATTTTATTGTCATTGTAGGAGCTGGGAGGAAGAATAATAGCACATGGTGTGAAGTTAATTTTTAAGAACCAATGAATTTGTAAATTTCAAGTTGTGACATCTTCATAAGCAAACTAGGGAAATGTGGTCTACATGAAATTACTATAAGGTGTGTGCATAACTGGTTAAAACACCAAGCTAAAAAAAAGAGTAGTTATCAATGGCTCACAGTCAAACTGGAAGATACATCTAGTGGGGTCTCACATGTGTCAGTCCTGGGTCCAGTACTAGTCAATATTTTCATTAATGACGTGGATAATTGAGTGGAGAGTATGCTTATAAAATTTGTGGACAACACCGAGCTAGGAGGGTTTGAGCCAACAGCATGATGCAGTTGCAAAAACAAAAACCCCAAACACAGCTCTCAGATGTATTAACAATAATGTTGTATATAAGACACAAGAAGAAACTGAACTGCTTTTATTTGATACTGGTGAGGCCTCAGCTGGAATACTGTGTCCAATTCTGGGCACTACACTTTAGGAAAGATGGACAAATTGGAGAGAGTCCAGAGGAAAGCAACAAAAATGTTAAAAAGGTTTAGAAACCTGACCTATGAGGAAAGTTTAGAAAAAGCTGGGCATGTTTACTCCTGAGAAAAGAAAACTGAGGAGAAACCTGACAACAGTCTTCAAATATGTTATGGGCTGTTTAAAGAGAACAGCATTCAATTGTTCTCCATGTCCCTCGAAGGTGGGACACGAAGTAATGGGCTTAATCTGCAGCAAGGGAGATTTAGGTTAGATATTAGGAAAAACTTTCTAACTATAAGGGTAGTTAAGTTCTGGAATAGGTTACCAAGGGAGGTTGTCGAATTCTCATCATTGGAAGTTCATACGAAGAAGTTGGACAAACATTTATCAGGCCTGGTCTAGGTTTACTAGGTTCTGCCTCAAGGCAGGGGGCTGGACTTGAGGACTTCTCAAGGTTCCTTCCAATCCTATATTTTTATGATGCTATGAAAAATCTCATGCATCTGGGAATCCTGATGCAGCAACTTTATGCTGTTATAAAAGTGATCTGGAAAATATGGTCTGAATTAATAAAATTGCCAACAAAACACTGAACAAACAGGTTTTGAACGCTCTTCACTCGGCATATCAATTTGCTATTTTAATGAAAGCCTTACAAGACTAGATCCATAAGATTTCAAAAATACTGATGGTAAAATCAATATCCAATTACCACTAAATGCAACCAATAATATAATCCAGTAACTTTTTTTTAAAAAAGGGAAAAAGTTAGATCAAAAACCGCTACTCAATAAAAATGGGTGCTTCCCTTTTGACAGGCATATTTAACAATATACCAAGTACAAATATGTTTTTCCATGATATGAAAGAATACTCATAAAACTGATGTACTCCACAGATACTCTCTGCAATTAAAGTAAAGCAATCTCTGAATTCAATATGCTCTTTCAGCTTGGTCAAATTTTCTTGACAGAAACAGATATTTGGAAGATTAAGTTTTCACAAAAGTATACCTTGTGCCAGAGTTTAACTCAAAGGTTTTTCATGGTTCATGTGCCAGACACAGGTGTATGAAGGAACAATTTATAACAGGGGTCAAAGATCATACATTCTAAAGGAGGGGGAGGGAAGTATTTTGCAGCTGTTGGTGTAATGAAGTGCAAAGAGGAAAATCACTTTTTAAAAAAAAAAGAGAGACAGGACTGGCATTTGAAAATTTCACAGCATAAACCAATATAAATCTATCCACTTGTTTTTCTAAGTTTTGCAATACTTGGTAGGTGATCTGTGTCAGTTGCTATGGTCCTTAGTTTTACTAAGGCAGAACACACACTAAAGCCAATGGAGTTTTACTGGAGTAAAGACTTAAGGATTTGGCCTTTTAAATATTTAAATTTTTGCTCTGTCTAATCATCTTCCCATGATCCTGTCATACTGAATTTGTGATATTGGTTTCCACAGCATAGGACTGATGTCACAAACACACAACAATGAGCACATTACAGGCTCAACTAGGACAAAGGGCTTAATGCAGACATTCATGTTTGAATAATTGCTCAAATACAGAACAACAAAATATTGGGCAAATAACTATAAAAAAATGTATACACTATTTAAAATTTGCTCAGCATGAAAGTTCACCCCTTGAAAAGCACACTGAAACCTGCAGTAAAATTAAAACCAGTGAGGCAGGAATTTCTTACATGACTGTGCATTAACTTGTTTAATCCATCCAAGAGCTATTTCAGTTTTTTTAAAGCCTTCAGTTTTTTAATTTGACTCTTTTTTAAGAGAAACTTTAGAATGGTTATGGACCTAAAAATTTAGCATTTATGAAAACAGTGTAAAAACTTCTTGAATTGATGCTGGTCAGGTTTTTTTCTGAAAAACTGAACTTTTTTTCATACAGAAGAAAGTAACACTGGTGAAAAAACTATTTGCCGTGCAGAAGAAAGGGCCAGACCTCTCCAATAACAAGTGCCTGGTGTACCACATACAACAGATCATTAGCCTTTGAAAATTAACAGCTACATGTTGCTGATATTAACTAAATTTCTCACAGCCTCTGTCTACCATCACAAATCTCCATTCACCATCCATATCAACCATACGAATGAGATCCTGACTCAGCACATAGCACCTCCCGATGATATCACAAGTTTCCTGAATTGTTTTTACATATTGCCTTTTCTCATAGCAATGTGCCCTGCAAGAAAAACAAAGATACAGAAGATTAGCAAAATATTTTGCTTCTGTATGTGTATTTGTTCCTGCAAATTATAATTAAAGTCAAGTAATGAGAAGGTGATTGCAATGACTGGAGCATAAGCAGTCAGGCTGAGTGATTAAAGTAGAAGTCAGATCTAATGGTCAGACCTGAAGACAGCATCAGGTGCCAAGCTGAAGGCCAGAGACAAAGACAAGGGTATGGCAAAGGAGCAAGGACCTGGAGTAAGGCAGGAAAGCAAGAACTGGGACTAAACAGGGTCTGGGATAAGGAGGCCAGGAACCAGGAGTCAAATAAGCAGGAGAGGTACAGAGTAGTAGCCAGCTAGAGAGTTGTCTAGTTGCTCAGACAACTACTTGTACTACTTCCCAGTTTATATAGAACTCCTCAGCCAATCAGTTGGGAGTACTGGATGTTTCCCCCAATTAGGAGCTTCTCTGGTTGCTCGGGTGAGTTGCTGGGTGGCAACTGTGGCCTGAGCACTGCCTGGGGACTCCTAGGCCCAGGTTCAAAGCCTATGATCCCTCACAGCCATTCTCTATAAGCCATATGCTCCTCTAACAGCAATAAGCATACAAACTTGTGTTCTGGAAGAACTCTGACAACAGAGGCTCAGAAGTTGGGTCACATCCTCTTGTAATGTCTGCATAATGGATGGGAAGAAAAATCACCACCACCAGATAGGCTGCACTAATCCATGTAAAATTATTGGAAACCCTGCAGGTCACCACTCTAATATTCACAAATGTTGGGGAAGGTGGTGTGTGTTTGCTCCTCCTGCCAATAGATGGCACCATGGATGGGCAGAAGCCAGGTTGTCACTGGTTTCCTGCTGATGAAAAGGTGGACTTGCCCCTTCACACCATGCTGCCTCCAGCAGCATCAACTAACTAACAGTTTTGGAGGTAGTGAGGTTGGAAGGAGTAGTTTTGCAAAAACACAGGGACATGGGGGGAGATTTTTCACCATGCCCCCATTTCTAACATATAGCTGATGAACTGTACTACTGTAAGTAGCATATTCAGTAATGAGCATATGATTAAGCTACAAAGATTCATGGCACCATTCTGTGCTAACTTACAAAATTTTCTTGCCTCGTACTATGTAAAATAAAGATATGACCTCATATCATTAGCATTTTAACAGAGTTGAATTACAAAGTGACTTCACTCCACAATCCTGAAGTAAAAATCCTGGAGTAAAAACAGACTTCAGGTCAACTGTTAGCGGCTATTGGGACAGACTGCACCTTTATGTACACCACTTTTCATAGATTCATAGATTCATAGATACTAAGGTCAGAAGGGACCATTCTGATCATCTAGTCCGACCTCCTGCACAGCGCAGGCCACAGAATCTCACCCACCCACTCCTATGAAAAACCTCACCCATGTCTGAGCTATTGAAGTCCTTAAATCATGGTTTAAAGATTTCAAGGAGCAGAGAAGCCTCCCTCAAGTCAACCATGCCACATGCTACAGAGGAAGGCGAAAAACCTCCAGGGCCTCTCCAATCTGCCCTGGAGGAAAATTCCTTCCTGACCCCAAATATGGCAATCAGCTAAACCGTGAGCATATGGGCAAGATTCACCAGCCAGATACTACAGAAAATTCTTTCCTGGGTAACTCAGATCCCATCCATCTAATACCCCATCTCAGGGGATTAGTCCTATTTACCCTGAGTATTTAAAGATCAATTACTTACCAAAATCCAATTATCCCATCATACCATCTCCTCCATAAACTTATCAAGTAGAATCTTAAAACCAGATAGATCTTTTGCCCCCACTGCTTCCCTTGGAAGGCTATTCCAAAACTTCACTCCTCTGATGGTTAAAAACCTTCGTCTGATTTCAAGTCTAAACTTCCTGGTGGCCAGTTTATACCCATTTGTTCTTGTGTCCACATTGGTGCTGAGCTGAAATAATTCCTCTCCCTCTCCTGTATTTATCCCTCTGATATATTTATAGAAAGCAATCATATCTCCCCTCAACCTTCTTTTAGTTAGGCTAAACAAGTCAAGCTCCTTAAGTCTCCTTTCATAAGACAAGTTTTCCATTCCTCGGATCATCCTAGTAGCCCTTCTCTGTACCTGCTCCAGTTTGAATTCATCCTTTTTAAAACATGGGAGACCAGAACTGCACACAGTATTCTAGGTGAGGTCTCACCAGTGCCTTGTATAATGGTACTAAAACCTCCTTATCCCTACTGGAAATGCCTCTCCTGATGCATCCCAAATCCGCATTAGCTTTTTTCCCAGCCATATCACATTGGCAGCTCATAGTCATCCTATGATCAACCAATACTACAAGGTCCTTCTCCTCTTCCGTTACTTCTAATTGATGCGTCCCCAACTTATAACTAAAATTCTTGTTATTAATCCCTAAATGCATAACCTTACACTTCTCACTATTAAATTTCATCCTATTACTATTACTCCAGTTTACAAGGTCATCCAGATCCTCCTGTATAATATCCCGATCCTTCTCCGAATTGGCAATACCTCCCAGCTTTGTATCATCTGCAAACTTTATTAGCACACTCCCACTTTTTGTGCCAAGGTCAGTAATAAAAAGATTAAATAAGATTGGTCCCAAAACTGATCCCTGAGGAACTCCACTGGTAACCTCCCTCCAACCAGGGGGGAGGGAGTTCGCCTTTCAGTAGGACCCATTGCAGTCTCCCCTTTAACCAATTCCTTATCCACCTTTCAATTTTCATATTGATCCCCATCTTTTCCAATTTAACTAATAATTCCCCATGTGGCACCGTATCAAACACCTTACTGAAATCTAGGTAAATTAGATCCACTGCATTTCCTTTATCTAAAAAATCTGTTACTTTTTCAAAAAAGGAGATTAGGTTGGTTTGGCACGATCTACCTTTTGTAAAACCATGTTGTATTTTGTCCCATTTATCATTGACTTCAATGTCCTTAACTAATTTCTCCTTCAAAATTTTTTCCAGGACCTTGCATTCTACAGATGTCAAACTAACTGGCCTGTAGTTACCCGGATCACTTTTTTTTCCTTTCTTAAAAATAGGAACTACATTAGCAATTCTCCAATCATTTGGTACTACTCCTGAGTTTACAGATTCATTAAAAATTCTTGCTAATGGGGTTGCAATTTCAGGTGCCAATTCCTTTAATATTCTTGGATGAAGATTATCTGGGCCCCCCGATTTATTCCCATTAAGCTGTTTCAGTTTCGCTTCTACCTCAGATATGGTAATATCTACCTCCATATCCTCATTCCCATTTGTCATGCTACCATTATCCCCAAGATCCTCTTTAGCCTTATTAAAGACTGAGGCAAAGTATTTGTTTAGATATTGGGCCATGCCTAGATTATCTTTAACCTCCACTCCATCCTCTGTGTTTAGCGGTCCCACTTCTTCTTTCTTAGTTTTCTTCTTATTTATATGGCTGTAGAACCTTTTACTATTGGTTTTAATTCCCTTTGCAAGGTCCAACTCTACTCGACTTTTAGCCTGTCTCACTTTATCCCTACATGTTCTGACCTCAATTAGGTAGCTTTCCTTGCTGATCCCTCCCATCTTCCACTCCCTGTATGCTTTCTGCTTCTTCTTAATCACCTCTCTAAGATGCTTGCTCATCCAGCTTGGTCTACAACTCCTTCCTATGAATTTTTTCCCCTTTCTTGGGATACAGGCTTCCGATAGCTTCTGCAGCTTTGATTTAAAGTAATCCCAGGCCTCCTCTACCTTTAGATCCATAAGTTCTTCAGTCCAATCCAGTTCCCTAACTAATTTCCTTAATTTTTGAAAGTCAGCCCTTTTGAAATCAAAAACCCTAGTTGCAGATTTATTTTTGTTAATCCTTCCATTTAGTTTGAACTGAATTAGCTCATGATCACTTGAGCCAAGATTGTCCCCTACAACCATTTCTTCTATGAGGTCCTCACTACTCACCAAAATTAAATCTAAAATGGCATCCCCTCTAGTCGGTTCAGCAACTACTTGATGAAGGAATCCATCAGCTATCGCATCTAGGAAAATCTGAGCCCTATTATTATTACTAGCACTGGTCCTTCAGTCTATATCTGGGAAGTTAAAGTCTCCCATGATCACACAGTTTCCATTAGTATTTACTTTATTAAAGACATTAAAAAGGGCTCTATCCATATCCAAATTAGATCCCGGAGGTCTATAGCACACCCCAAGCACTATCATAGGAGAGGCTTTACTAGTTTTCTTCCCCAGTGTAATTTTTGCCCAGATGGACTCTGTCTTATCCATTGCATCGCTTCTTATTTCTTTACATTCTACCTCATCATTGATATACAATGCTACTCCCCCACCTTTACCTTTGTTTCTGTCTTTCCTAAACAGCACATACCCTTCAATACCTGTAGTCCAGTCATGACTACTATTCCACCATGTTTCTGTTATCTCTATAATATCTGGTTTCACTGCCTGCACCAGTTGCTCTAGTTCCTCCATTTTGTTACCTAGGCTCCTCACATTGGTGTATAAACATCTTAATTTTTGCTGTTTGGCCTCGCTCACATTTTGTACCCTATTAGGCACAGTCATTCTACAGCCAGTATAACCTATTAGACTAGTATCCACACTGCCCTCGCTCCTTATATACATTCTCCTACCCATGGCTGTATCCTTTCTTACTTTATTTTCTTCCCTCTCAATGCTAAAATCTGGCGTGGAGATTTCCTGAACATCTCCCAACCATATCCCCCTAATTCCTAGTTTAAAGCTCTCTATCAGTTGTGCCAGCCTTGATACTAGAAGTCTATTTCCTTCCCTACTCAGATGAAGTCCATCCCAAGAGAACTGTCCTCTGTCCGTGAATGCCTCCCAGTGGCCATACATCCCAAAGCCCTCCTTATAGCACCACTGCCTAAGCCATCTGTTGACAGTCATAATCTTGTCACACCTTTGTTGCCCTTTTCTAGGAACAGGAAGGATCCCGCTAAAGATCACCTGAGCCTCAATTTCCTTAAGCGTCTTCCCCAGCCTAGCATAGTCTCCCTTAATACTTTCCAGCGAGAATCTAGCTGTATCATTTGTTCCCACATGAAGGATAATTAGGGGATTCTTTCCCGGTCCCTTTAGGATCCTTTTCAACCTCAGGTCTACATCCCATATCTTAGCACCCGGAAGACAGCACACCCTTCTATTCTCTGGATCAGCTCTAGTTACAGGCTTGTCTATTCTTCTCAATAAAGAGTCCCCGATCACATAGATCTGCCTTTTCCTGGTGACAGTGCTATTCTCCAGTCTCTCCCCTGTTCCCTCTGGCTGCAAGTTCTTTCCATTCCTATTTTCCCTTATAATCCTCTTCAACCCATCCTGTATCCTCCTGGGGCTCATATTTGGTGTAGTCTCCCTTGACTCTTCCACTTTTCCTTTTTACAAGACCATGCTGCATCATGAAAAATGTAATCCAGCCAGGGAGCCCAGCCTATAGAAGAGAGTATAGGCATGTGGCACCAAGCAGATCACATAGACACATTTTAATGCCAGATTGACCCATAACAGAATGTATCAATTTGTTCAGACTAAAGTGTATCTATTTGGTTCAATCTGAAAAAACCCTTCATTTAGATTTTTCCAATCACAAAATTTCAATTTTTCTGAAACCGTATTTTCCGTTGAAAAAAAAGACATTTAAAAAAAATCTCCCCACCAGCTCCATTAAAAACCTTCAGGCCTTGTTTACATATCATAAAGGAGCGAAAAAGAAAGTACATCTTGACTTTCTACATGGCTCTGGGGGAGAAGGCGGAGCCCCAGCCCCACTGCCCTGGTGGAGGTGGAGCTCAGGCTTCAGCTTCAACCCTGGGTCCCAGCAAGTCTAATGCTGGCCATGGGGACCCCATTAAAATGGGTTTGCAACCCCTTTTGGGGCCTGACCCACAGTTTGAGAACCCCTGGGTTAAAAGATACAATTTCACTGCAGCACAAGTCATTGTAAAGAGGCTGGAAACTATTAACTTTACTTTCTTTCATTCCTAATAATGTTTGATTAATCTTTGAATCAATAAATCAAGCAAAACATGTTGTAAAAAATTCAAGTCAAGTGCATGAACTGTGCAATCTACTTACCTGCATACCGCTCTTAAAGGTTCATTTTAAATAGCAGGATTCTATAATAGAAACTACTGTACTACTTTCATAAAATAAAGCTCTGGTAAATGATAAGATATGCACAAAGCTAGTGAAGCACGGGTTTTATGCACCACAGTGAATTTCATCCTGACTGAGGCAGTCTAAATGAATCAGATTGTATGTTGCCTGGACAAGTTCTGATAGATGCACAAGAGCATCATTACAGATTGATCGTCTCTTTATATATGAGTAGTCACTAGACTGTTACTTATTCTATTTTTTTTTTAAATAAAAGGAACTTTAACCAAAAAATGTGAGCTTATGTTGAGAAATATAATGGTTTCTGCAGCTGCATGCTTTCTTGAGTCTATTTTAGCTTTTTCAGTGGTGATATAAACAAATTCCTCCCAGGAAACCAGAATAAAAGTTTTGTTTTGTTTTTTTAATTGTTTATATTGGCAGGGAAAACATTGTTCTCAAAAAGTGTTTATTATGAAAATGCAGATTGATGGAATGAGCTCTTTATTTCCTAAGAATATAAGAAAGGTCAGACTGGTCAGCCCAAAGGTCCATCCAGCGCAGTATCCTGTCTACCGATAGTGGCCAATGCCAGGTACCCCTGAGGGAGTGAATCTAACAGGTAATGATCTAGTGATCTCTCTCCTGCCATCCATCTCCACGTCTGACAAACAGAGGCTAGGGACACCATTTCTTACCTATCCTGGCTAATAGCCATTAATGGACTTAACTGGATAAATTCATGGAGGTTCTCTTTTAAACCCTGTTATAGTCCTAGCCTTCACAACCTCCTCAGGCAAAGAGTTCCACAGGTTGACTGTGCACTGAGTGAAGAACTTCCTTTTATTTGTTTTAAACCTGCTACCCAATAATTTCATTTGGTGGCCCCTAGTTCTTATACTATGGGAACAAGTAAATATCTTTTCCTTATTCACTTTTTTTCACACCACTCATGATTTTATATACCTCTATCATATCCCCCTTTAGTCTCCTCTTTTCCAAGCTGAAAAGTCCTAGCCCCTTTAATCTCTCCTCATATGGGACCCGTTCCAAACCCTTAATCATTTTAGTTTCCCTTTTCTGAACCTTTTCTAATGCCAGTATATCTTTTTTGAGATGAGGGGACCACATCTGTACGCGGTATTCAAGATGTGGGCGAGCCATGGATTTATATAAGGGCAATAAGATATTCTCTATCCCTTTTTTAATGATTCCTAATATCCTATTTGCTTTTTTGACTGTGCCACTGCACACTGCATGAATGTCTTCAGAGAGCTATCCACGATGACTCCAAGATCTTTTTCCTGATTAGTTGTAGCTAACATCATATTGTATAGTTTGGGGTTATTTTTTCCAATGTGCATTACTTTACATTTATCCACATTAAATTTCATTGAAATTTCCTCTGTTGATGGAGCTGCTTTGCCCATTTTTTGCAAGCTCTCCTTAATGCATAATGACTATAGCCAAAACTTTTCAACCACAAGTGCCTCAAGTTAGGCTCCTAGATCCATTTTTAGACACCTGAACAACTGTGGCTTGATTTTCAGGGTTGTTCAGTCAATGGGAGCTACTGGCTGGCACTCACCTCAGAGTCTCAAAGGTTCAGCTTCTATAACTGATTTTTCTACTTTATGTGCAGCTTAATATAGTACTGTTTATGTCATAAAATATAAATCATAACATGTAAAAGAGGCACAATGTGACCAAATTAGCATTTTTTATTATTTCAGATGTGCAGACTAAGGGCTGTTTTCTGGCAAGTAATCTTGAAGGGACCATGCATGCAAATAAGCTCACTACTTCTCATGAATAGGGGATTGCAAAATCAGACCCTTAGTGTTGTATTTGGATCATCATATTCATTTGGTTTAAATGCATATTATACTACTAGTAGCACTGTCTCTTAGAAAATCAAATTGCAAAGTAATTAAATGCACTTCCAGTGTCATCCTTGGCAAAAATTCAGTTTTAAGGATCATTCTGCCACTGGATATGATTTGCTTTATGAAGGGGGGGGAAAAAACAACCTGATTTACCACCTCATATCTGAGCAAAAGGCTACTATTCTCCCTTAGGTCTAATCATAGCACAATAAATTAAGAGCTTGAGCTTTCAAAATTAAAACTAGTAGAGAGCATGAGGGGGTTGCCAGCCTCCACAGTGGTCCCCTCACATGTACTGGGTAGCTCTGCAACAGTTTCCCCGTTCCTCAGGGCACAACCACTCCACACCACAGAAGGTACTCAAATCAAAGCTGCCCTTTCAAGTCCTACTTATTAAGTCCTGCCAACAAGGTTAAAACAGATGGAACTCCAACCAAAAGTAGTCTCCACCCCAGCAGCAGGCTGGGCCCAGCCCCTCTTCCCTGAGGGTCTGTTTTCCTTTCATGTTTCACGCACTCTTCTGCACCAGCCCAAGCTGGGCTCAGCCTCTCCTCCCTGCTGGTCTGTCTTCCTGCTCTTCCAGCCATAATTCCCCGAACTTCTTGCCTGGAGTTTGGCCTTCTCACCTTAAAAAAGGTCCAAGGCCTTCTCAGCTGTATCCACAGGCCACCAATTTATCTTTCTCAGGCCTGACTGAACCACATGACTCACTCACTCCCCAGTCCCATTCACCACACCTCACCTGGAGAGGAGAGTTGGCTGTGTCTTAGGTGGAGCTGAGCCCCACATCTCTTTAAAAGACCAGCCACCCTGGAACAGTGCCAGTAGTAGAAGCAATAATTCAACTATTTTTCTGAGCTGGGTGTCTTCAATCATGACTGAGGTAAGTCACACCTCCAATCTCAATCACTGATCATCAGCTGGCTTCCTATACATGGATTTGCTCTGTGACAAGCCTGACCTAGTGTCCAAACCTGAAAAAAACATACATGTGTTAAGGCTATGGCACTGAAGGACCAAAGTTTTGATTCCAGGCACACATGAAAAAAATACCACCACCAATTTAATTAAGCACCAAGGTGCAGTTTTAACTCAACTGAAAGAAATGTATTTTTGATGCCAAGGTCCCAAATTCAATCCCTGTCAACTACTGTAGTATGTGCATGTGGCCATGGTTCATTATCATAAAGAGAGACTTATAGAATAGAACAATACTAATAACCCTTCTATACAGACAGAATTATGGAGACAAAAGTTATGTGGTTTTTCATAAAGTATATGGGTCACTGTACTACCCCCTGAAGGTAGTAACAAAACTCCTCTTGATCTCAGCTAGAAAAGGATCCAAGCCATGGAATCAAAGTGTTTTATGTTCACCTTTCAAATAAGAGGAGGGGGAAATTGGCCATCCAGACATTGTGAGATGGCTCTGATATGTCTACATTTGCCAGTTGTTGCTGAACAATGTTCATTGAAAAGAGTCTGATGAATCTGTAATTTAACCAGCTATAGGACCTTAGCCAGCTTCTCTGACAGCTGGCCCCTTTCACCACCAGTTAGCCCTCTGATTCAGCAGGCCAGTCTTCTCCAGCTGGTGTTTGCTCTGCTGTGAGGGTGAAGGGAGCCTTTATGTTGGTCACCTTCTCCCAGCTCATCCCTATTTGATTGGGTGTTAGGGAAGTCCTGGAGGGACAGCAGAACCAGAGGAGGGGAGCAGTAGAATCATTGGGGTGCTAATGTATGTTTCTGGCCTCCGCCAATGTTTTCCACCCCCATATTTCTCAGAGGTGAGTGCAAGACCTAGCTATATTTCTGCCCCTGTGCACACATGCAGGGGGATGGAGCCAGAGAGGGACCCAGAAAAGGGGCTGGAGCAGCCGCCATGGTACATCAAATTAGGCCAGCTGCCAGGGAGGTAGGAACAGCTCTCCTCTTCCTGCCTCTCAACCACCGCGGATCTCAACAGAGACACCTAGACAGGGGGAGGGACATGAGCATGAGCACCAGCCACCAGGGTGAGATAGGAGATATGGCACTGGTTTGAGATATTTATAATATAATAAAAGGCCTCACTACATTCCCCCAGCCTTAGACATCATGAAAAGACTAGGTGGAAAACTTAAAGTAGAGGAACAAAGATTCAAAAGTAGCTTTGAACGTACGAGACCCCCACCTTACAAGAGGGTTCATTGGTGACGTCCGATAGCTGTACACCATTTTTGCCACAGAGTGGGTGAAATCTTGGCTCCACTGAAGTTAATGGAAAACTCCCATTGATTTTAGTGGAGCCAAGATTACACAATGTTTGTTTATGCCTCTGAATGCACAATCCAATCATCCAAGGGCAGCATCTTCTGGTTCTTCAGGTATTGTTTAATAGTAACTGGTATTTAGGTCGCTCTGAAGAGACCATTAATTGAGTTAATCTTATGGGGAGCAATAAAGTGGCTTGAGGTGTTCATCATGACTAACATTAGTGGCCACTGTAGTCGGAGTACATACTTCAGGGCCGATTCTGACAGGTGTTGTGCATTGGACTCTTCAGAAATACCTAGCCAGCGACAAAAGCTCAGTGCTAGAGCTGTCCGGGTGCTAGCGTTGGGTTGTTCAGAGGCAGAGCCCAAGGATCATCAAAACATAGTGGACTTGTCTATAGAAACAAGCAGGAAAAAAATATTTTAAAACACTCTTACACCTTCTTCACATACAAAAAAGAAGCAATAAAAAGCACAACCATATTTTTCCCATTTCCTCAAAAAGGACTGATGTAAAATGCAAAGGATTACTGATGATTTCATCTGATGACTTTTGAAAAAAGACAGAATTGGGAATATTTCAATAGTGAAGTTGAAATACTCTGTAAAATGTCTGCTATCCTTGTTCTCTTTCTTCACATTGAAGGATGGGAGGTGCAAAAACACTGACTAATGGGATGCAGCTCCTCTGAGGGGGAACAGGTAGGGGAGTGAATCAGCACATACTCACATCATGCTAGTAAATGGAGTCTAAAGCTTTTTGCTCCAAAGTTTACTTTTTCTGTGAAAGCTAATCATCTCCCTGCTTCCCGTTGGTTACAGGACTGCTAAGTGCTCTGTCATATGACACAATGGTGTTACAATGGAGGAGACTTTGGAAGACCCCATCTTTCTGAATTAGTAACTATAGCCTAAGGGCTAAATACTGCTCTTCTGTAAACTAGTGCAACTCTACTGACTTCAGTAAAGTTACAGCTAATTACACTAGGGCTGAATCTGGACTTAGATATTCAGTTCTTTCAGACTGGGAACATGTTGAGCTTCAAGATGTTGATAAATATCTAGGTTGCTTTTTTAAAATACAGTTTATCAACCACTCTTTACTGTGTTTTTAGTTGGGCAGCGATGAGCTATGTAGTTATAGATGAAGCAGTGAAGTAGCTGAAAAAGAAATGGGTCTAGAAAGAGGGGGAACTGGGGAAGTCAGTCATTTCCAAAGAGCTTAAAAAAAAAATCTCAAGAAAATTTTGATGAAAACTTTTCAACTTTGAAGTCCCAAAATAGCGAATTTAAACATCTCACAAGTTCATATTTATCCACAGGATGTAAGCTGGCTCAGATTCTGTTTCTCATGATATAACAGTATCTTTTTTTAAGTCTGTTTCTGATAAGAGAAACATACACTTATCTTCCTGGAGCATGGTGTGCAGTTCCTCATGCATGCTATATCACACTAATCGAGGACCAGATTCTGCCACTCTCCATCATACTTTAACTGTAGCAATCCATTTAGATGTCGGTGAAGGAGAGAGAATTCAGGACCTTAGTACTTGCTGTGCTCATAGCTTGAATGGGGTGGAGTTTTAGCTCTGTATGCTGTCATCTGTTTCTGCTCCACTTGATTCATTACTCACTCACTGATTATTATAAAAGCAGCTGTGATGCCTGTGCAGCTACCGAATCCCTCACCAAAAAGGGAACTATTACTGCATTAAGCCACTAAAATGACTATTCTATCAATTTTAAAGGGATGCATTATCTGGTCCATAGAACATTGCAATCTGCCTATTAGAAACATATCAGCTGTTAGGCTTGAAGTCCTGCAAGTTGCAGTGTCTGTTATACAGCTGACATACTTTAAACATGAAAAGGATATTTCATACTGAAATGCATTACAATCGGTTTTTGGGGTGCATTTTTTGGTGGTGTGGTGGGAGAGGGGAAAAAGAGAGTGAATTACTGCTGTAGCTATGTATCTTGTAATAGTTCTTTCAGTTGACAAACTATGATAATATTTAGAGAGACAAGGTGAGAAAAGTAATATATTTTATTAGACCAACTTCTGTCGATGAAAGAGAGAAACTTTTGAACTACACAGAACTCTTCTTTAGGTCCCATAGCTCAAAAGCTTGTCTCTTTCATCAACAGAAATTGTTCCAATAAACATAGGCGCTGATTCCGTGGGTGTTCCCACTGGCAGCCAGCACCCTCCCGCACCCCAGTACCTCCTGCCCTCCAACAACCCCTCTGATCAACTCCTCCCGCTCCCTCCTAGTGCCTCCCACCTGCCGTGATCAGCTGAAGGAGGGGGGGGAATGGGGATGGGGCATGCTGGAGGGAGGGGGCGGAACTGGGCCAGAAGAGGCAGGGAGGGGTGTGCAGGGGCAGGAAGAGGCGAGGCAGGGGCGGAGGTTTGGGGGAAGGGATGGGTTGGGGGTGGGGGCTTTGAGGAAAGGTCGGGTGGGGGCAGGGCCTGGGACGGAGTGGTGGGCTGAGCACCCCCTGAGCCCAGAAGAAGCCAGCATCTATGCCAATAAAAAAGTTATCATCTCACTCACCTTGTCTCTCTAATATCCTGGGATCATGGCTACAACACTAAAAACAACTTATGACAATCTTTAGTAGACAACATGGCGCTTTGTAATCAGAAACCATCTATGACCACTGCCTCCTTTACATACAGGAGGTTCTTTGCATCTCATCAAGTCCAATAACGTTATTTATTAGTGGGAAAACAATTCATTTAGTATGTTTGAGTGGCTGATTTCAGACTTCAACAGTATCACCAAGTAGCTGGAATGCAAGAGATGAGCTAATGATTCTCACTGGCACTCATAATGATCTATACTGATTACTTAAGAATCTCCAGTTATCACTGTGAAGGTTGACAGGTTCTTGTTCCAAGATCAGGCTCAGTATTATTCAAATTATTATAGAGTTGGGAACACCACTGTGCACAGTTGAAACACTCACACTATAGGAATTCTTCTATATTTACAAATTTATTAATACATTTAGCACAGTCACAAACACCCCAACTCAATAAGGTAGATAAAGATACTATAGAATGTACATCTGCACATCCATATACTCACATCACCCCTTGTAGAACCTGAAATGTTAGCCATCATCTTCCTCAATACCATCACCTTGCCCATCACCACCAGTGGCCATCATTCTGGCATCTCCCAAGGACTACATCTCTTTCTCCTACTGCTCCTAGGTTGGGATGTAAGTATTATAATATGATATGCTGACGCCACTATGTTTGATGCATATTCAGTAGGGGATTTTTCCACTTTTCCTTATTTGCATTTCCTCCTTACTAATGTTGGAGTGTCCTTTGATAGGTTAGTATATCAAATGATCTCATCTTATACATCAATTTGTTACCATGGCCCTCTTGTGATTAGGTATCTGCAGATGTAGTTCATGCACTTGTTATGTACGTCAGTTCATTGCCATGACACTTTTATGGCTAGACTCTTAGATACTCTTGTGGATGGTTGTTCCTATAGTCAGGAATTCCCCTTAAACACTATTTTCAGCTCTTCAATACTTGGAGTTTTCCTTTGGACCGTAGATCTCTTCAAAGTTTATCTGTTCAAAATTCATAGGCCTCAAGCACTATGCTAACTTGTTGAAGCTAATGTTTTACAGAATACAGACCTGTAGGTTCCTTGCACTGCTGAATATAATGCAAAGCAGTGAATATAATAAAGGCAAGTTAGCCCTCTGGGCTACAGACCACCTCTTGATAGGCTGATTGTTAATCGCATAATATGTTATCGTATAATTTTAGGGCCGTACCCTTTAGAACTTAAACTCATGCTTTACATAACATGTTAACAGATAAAGGAGAATTGCCACCTGCTCAATTAGTATATGTGCCTTTGAGGTTTGGCAAAAATGTTGATCCTGTGACCCTGCATTCCAATTGACCATAAAAATAATATTTTGATATTTGGTTATTACAATACTGGAATACTGACCATCTCCACTATACGTCACTTTCTCATAAGAGCCTCTTACCCAATTAGCCTGGCAGGCTATCAACAACGACAACAGATTCTGTTGCTACCTTCCTTCTGACCACACTGTGGTGTGTCCACTTCAAACATATTGTATCTGCCAATGTACTGATACCCATTTTTGGAGCAACAGGCCATTGGAGAAATTTTCCCTGTTTGGGTGATAAACTACCAGAGGAGGTACATTAATGTTATCTTCAAGCAGGAGATGCAGAAGCTCCCTAAAAGTGGGGGGGCCACTGGAGCCTGAACCCTGGCCCTGCCCCCCACTGCCCCTCCCCCAGAGGCTCTGCCCCATGCTACCCATTTCTCTGAGCCCCTGCCCTGACACCGCTTCTTCCCCCGAGGCTCCGCTCCCATGCTACTCCTTCCCCCCACCACCACCCAAGACTTGCCCCCCCCTCACTTCTCTCCACCCCCTCTCCTCCATCACTCATCCTTACAGCTGTTAAAAAGTGATGGTGCCATGGCCCCCCAGTCCCCTCTGTTCTGGACCCCATCTTCAAGGTGGCCTGAGTGACCAAACACATCCTCACCTGGATTGAACACAGGCAAAGAGGCTGTGGACAGGACACATACGGTTTTGCCATGGTAGTCTTATTTAAATAAGAGTCTTATTAGGGTGCAGTGTCACAGACCCCATATCTGAATTGCTCCCAGTGGCACTTCTGACAAGAATTAAACAAGTAGCTCTTCCTGTTCCATGTTTTTAAAACAGTATTTAACAATATAATTTAGCTACTGCTAATTCTTGACTAAATGTGGGACCTTTACCAATTCTAAAATTATAGGATGACACTATATGTGTATATTGTATGCAGAACTGATTTATTTCATACTATACCTATTGCTACTTCTGGTATAGAGGTAGCTACTCTGGAGTTATTGATTAGAAGACAGACCTTTTCCCAGGTTACTAAAGGTGACACTGTTGCATCCACTAACTCATAGTTGAGAACCGCACTTTCACCTGGTATGCCCTTTACAATATGTCCCTTTTAGATCCATATTGTTTTCGTGTGTGTGTGTGTGTGAAACTAACACCATCGGTTCAAGCAATAAACTCAATACTGTACATGTTTAGTCTTCCCCAAGTTCTGTATACTGTCATATTGCTCCGAAGATTAGACAGGTGCACCAAAGGGTGTCCTTGCACCAGACTGCTACCATTGGCTCCAGACCACAATTACTACAGAGTTAGAGTTCACCATTTGAAGGTTTACACCAAAGTCTGTTTTCTCAGCCCTTCATATGGTACAAACACTGGAGCTTGGGAGTCGGCCTTTAATTGGCCAGCTGCCTCCCTGAAACAACTGTCAGGACATCAAGGTTGCTATATAGAAGGAACAATGCTGTCAGCTCACGGTGCTGTGACCCAGTCTTGGCCTGAGTCTCCTCTGAGAATTTTGTATTGTTGCTGAGTACATGTAAAGACATGTCCCTTTCCTGGTACAGCATCGTGGGACCTGATGTTATGGGCATTTACCAGGTTTGAATTTGATAACTTAGTTCCTTTCCCTAAACAATGACACAAATTATGCAAGGGCAAAATTCAAAACAAAAGAAAATTTCGTCCCAGTACAAACATTTAGACCCCCTGCTTAGTTAGGGTGATAATACTGACAATTATTTCAACACCATGTTACTTACCAAGTTACATGGAACTTGATTTTTATATTTTCATTGAGTTTTATTATGAGAACAAACTATGTATTGTTACATTATAAAATATTGTAGCTGTAATATAACTAATGTAGACTTCTACATTAATATTATGGTGGTTTGCTCAATGAACTTCTGAATTTCAATTTAGGTTCTGCCAAACAATTGGCCATGTTGCCTGACAAACTCCAAATCAAATTTTATATAGAAAGATAGATAGGGCTATCAATTAATCACAGTTTTAATCGACTGTTAAGCAATAGAATACCAATTGAAATGTATTAAAATATTTTGGATGTTTTTCTACATTTTCATATTTGTTGTGTTCTGTGTTGTAATTGAAATCAAAGTGTATATTATTTTTGATTATCATTTTTACAGTGCAACTATTTCAAAACAAAAGAAATAGTATTTTTCAATTCACCGCATACAAGTACTATAGTGCAATCTTTGTTGTCAGAAGTGCCACTAGGAGCAATTCAGATATGGGGTCTGTGACACTGCACCCTTAAGATGAAAGGAGCTATGAAAGGAGCTATGTAAATAGAGAGTATTTTATTAGTTACTATATCTAAGTTATTGTTATCTGAGGTTCCTATGGGGCAAAGGTTCATTCTAGTACAGAGAGAAGAATGATAAGGAAAATAATTTTTTATTTATTTGTATTTGGGTAAGATCAGAGAAAATATTATCTCAGCTATTTAAGTAGATATAACATTTAAAAAACCCCACAGGTTGACAAGTCAAGCAAACATCGAAAAGTTAGAAAATGCTGGAATTGGGATTCCCTGTGCAACCTGAATTTGGCCCCCTTTTGCATAGGCATTATGATACAGACTTTAATTACGTGATTACATACTCTTTTTCCACAGGACCCCTGACCTGCCTGATTGAATGAATGTATAGTTGTTCAATTTCTTTTTATCCACCACAAGCATGTGGCCCCAGGCCTATTTAACTCACTGTGCGTGCTATCTGTCGCCCCTTCGCAGTTAGGGAAGCCCATTTGTCCACAGTGGGTAATGTGCATGACAGAGTTACGGCCTTTCAGAGCAGGATGCGATTAATGGCCCTGCACACTTCCATCAACATGACTCCTACGGTCAACTTTCCTGCTCTGAACTGGTTAGCGACTGATCAGTAGCAGTCTGGAATAGCCAGTTCCATAGTGCAATCGTCACGCGCTTCTCCAACAGCAGGGCAGCTCTCGTTCTTGTGTCCTTGCGCTGCAGGGCTGGGGCAAGCTCATCACACAGTCCCATAAGTATGGCTTTCCTCATGCAAAAGTTCTGCAGCCACAGCTCGTCATCCCAGACGTGCATCACGATGTGATCCCACCACTCAGTGCTTGTTTCCCCGAGCCCAAAAGTGCTGTTCCACTGTGGTCAGCACCTCCATGAATGCCCCAAGCGATCTTGTGTCGTAGCTACTATGCGTGGTGAGATCAATGTCACACTCCTCTTGCCTTTGTAGTTTAAGGAATAACTCCACTGCCACTCGTGACGTGTTGGTTAGAATGAGCAGCATACTGGTCAGCAGTTCGGGATCCATTCCTGTAGCCCGAAAGAGGCAGGGCGTGCAGTACATACACCATTGAAAGATGGCGCCAAATGCGGACGGAAGCACAGGGGTTGTTGGGATGTGAAGCAATGCATCACGGGGCATTGGGACTGGACCCAAGATGCCCCGCGACCCCCTCCACCTTCCCACAAGTTTTAGCAGCAAAAGAGAAAGAGGTGGTTTGAGGAATAGCTGCCCAGAGTGCACCACTCCGAATAGCTCTGCAAGTGCCGCAAGTGTGAACATGCTATTGCACAGGCAGCTGTCAGCGTGAACACACAACAGCGGTTTTCCTTCTGTGCTCTCTGAGCGGCGCTGTGACTACCAGTGCTGTAACTTTGCCAGTGTAGACATGCCCTGAGTGCCTCAAAATGTAGTCCCTCCCCTTATGGGCTAAGCCTCTTCCTTTCTCTCTTTCTGGTGCTTGCTATTGCCAATATTTGAATCAGCTTCTCCCCTCCCCTTATTCAGGGTTGGGTCCTGGATTCTGTTCTTGGCACCAGGTTCTTTTCTATGTCCAAATTACAGCTCCAAAAGTTGATGCCAAATTTCCACACAATCTCCTCCAGCCAGTGCTCTCTCCCACCAGCACAGGAGAAGACATGCATTTGAAGAGTTCCACCTCCCAAACTGCCTTTTCTGCCTTGAATGCCACTGTGCCAGTCCATCGAAGTGTCATGTGGCCTGCTGTGAGAAAGCTCCACTGCAGAGACTATGAGTAGTGAATTAAAGCTGGCAGCTGTAGCCTGTCCCTGAAACACCTCTGATTCAGAGAGGTCCAGCTTATCCTCGTCTCTGTGGAGTCTTCTGTTAGGAGTTCCCTACAGGATGCCCCTGCAGCCATTGCTTAGTTAGGCTGAGAGGATCCTCAGGGAAAGAACAACCCATGCTCTGAACTCCACTTTGTACCAAACTCTGGCACCTTGAACTTCAGTATAGACTCTCTTTGTCAGACTGTGTGTTTTTCAGAAGTGCGGTGCTTGTTGTTAACATGCTGGATTCCAGTGATCGTTCCTTATGACTGCATCTTCAAACCGCCTCCCTCTTGTCAGTACTGGCTCCAAAGAAAAGCAGAGCACTTAGAACGGTTAGTTTTGCATTAATGTCTTACTAAAACAACTAGGGTCATAGTCTGAACCCTCAGGCACCGTGGGGGATGGCCTGCAGGTGAAAGAAGGGGTGCTGATTGATATTTATATTTGTTTTATAAAGCATTGCATTTTCCACTTTTTGTCCATTTCCCAGTTGATTTTAAAAGTTCTCTTAGCCCTGTTTTTTGTTTCAAGAAAAGCTTGAAAATGTGAAGAGTGTAACCAAAGCAGCAATATCTGTCTGAGCCTGTAGACTGTCTGAAAAAGAGCTTTGAGAGGTGTGAACTGCCACATACATATCAATGGGTTTCAGAGGTAGCAGCCATGTTAGTCTGTATTCGCAAAAAGAAAAGGAGTACTTGTGGCACCTTAGAGACTAACAAATTTATTTGAGCATAAGCTTTCGTGAGCTACAGCTCACTTCATCGGATGCATTCCGCAGAAAATACAATGGGGAGATTTATATACGTAGAGAACGTGAAACAATGGGTGTTACTATACACACTGTAACGAGAGTGATCACTTAAGGTGAGATATTACCAGCAGGAGAGCAGGGGCGGGGGGGGGGGGTTAACTCCAAAATTCATGCGCTAGGGGGCCCTGTTGACACCACTCCAACAGAAGATATGTGTTGCAGGAGAGTGCAGCAACAGTGGCACTCGGTGAAGAGGTAGCTAGGCGGACCCTGCTTCCCCCTCTACCTGATCTCTCCTTTCCTGCTGGTCCCAGCCCTGTGACAGTCAGCTGAGAGCAGGGGCCAGCTGCAGTGTTGTCAGTGCCCCAGCAGGCGAGGGGATAGGCTATTGGTAGAGAAAGGGGTGGTATGGACCAGAAAGCTATTGGGGTAGGGAAAAGCAGAGACAGGAGCTATTGAAGAAGAAAGGGGAGGACAAGGACTTTTGGGATTACAAGAGCCATGGGTGGGGGGCGGAAGGGAAAGGGAAGTTAATTGCTACTGACAAGGGATAGGTTTCAGAATAGCTGCCGTGTCAGTCTGTATCCGCAAAAAGAAAAGGAGTACTTGTGGCACCTTAGAGACTAACAAATCTATTTGAGCATAAACTTTTGTGAGCTACAGCTCACTTCATCAGATGCATGCAGTGGATAGGAGCTACTGGGTTAGCTAAAGGGGAGCTGCAGCCAAGGAAGAAGCAAGAGCTAGTGTGGAAAACAGAATGGGGGGGAGATAGGAACTAATCAGGGGACAAGGGCTAATTCTAACTCATAGTAATCCCTTACCCATAGGTTCCCCTCCCATACAACTGCACATATCTCCTAAGACTTCCCCGGAGCCCCCTGCCCCCAAAAACTTCCCCTGACTTCCCACAAGCCCTCACTTCCCCCTCTTTTGAGGGGTGCAATGTATATGGCTCTGTCTCCCATACACCTACTGCTACTGCACAGGGGAAACTGACAAGGGGAACAATATCATTCCAATGCCTTTCATTGGCACTAAACCCACAGTGTTTTTGAAACAGATGAATAGGACCATATACAAATTATTTGTACATATCCTAATTAGAGTTTTGCATAAAATGTCACACATGGAGCAGCACAAAACTTGGCAGCTAAGGGTAAATACTACTTTTCCTTCTATTGGTGCTGTCAAGGTTCCTTCCCCACTCTGAACTCTAGGGTACAGATGTGGGGACCTGCATGAAAAACCCCCTAAGCTTATTTTTACCAGCTTAGGTTAAAACTTCCCCAAGGTACAAACTATTTTACCTTTTGCCCCTGGACTTTATTGCTGCCACCACCAAGCATCTAACAAATATATAACAGGGAAAGAGCCCGCTTAGAAATGTCTTTTCTCTCCCCCCCAAATCCTCCCAAACCCTACACCCCCTTTCCTGGGGAAGACTTGATAAAAATCCTCACCAATTTGCATAGGTGAACACAGACCCAAACCCTTGGATCTTAAGAACAATGAAAAAGCAATCAGGTTCTTAAAAGAAGAATTAATTGAAGAAAAAGTAAAAGAATTACCTCTGTAAAATGGTAAATAAGGATGGTAAATACCTTACAGGGTAATCAGATTCAAAACATAGAGAATCCCTCTAGGCAAAACCTTAAGTTACAAAAAGACACAAAAACAGGAATATACATTCTATTCAGCACAATTTATTTTATCAGCCATTTAAACAAAACAAAATCTAGTGCATATCTAACTAGATTGCTTATTAACCCTTTACAGGAGTTCTGACCTGCATTCCTGCTCTGGTCCCGGCCAAAAAACAACACACAGACAGAGAGAGCCTTTGTTTCTCTCCCCCACCCCGCTTTGAAAGTATCTTGTCTCCTCATTGGTCATTTTGGTCAGGTGTCAGCTAGATTATCTTTAGCTTCTTAACCCTTTACAGGTGAAAGGGTTTTTCCTCTGGCCAGGAGGGATTTAAAGGTGTTTACCCTTCCCTTTATATTTATGACAAATGCTATCCCTGCCAATCCCATTCTGAGGGGTAAAAGGGATCCCTTGATGCTACAGCTGGAGATGGGAAGAAGGGGACTCCATGCCACTGTTCCTGCATCTCTGGGTAGGGAAATGCCACCACCACCAGTGAGGAACAGAATTGTGGTGATGGCCGGCAGTAGAGCCATGGGCCCACTGCCATGATGACGTGGCCTAGAGCATTAGGTTACCTCAATCCAGCCCTGGCATTAATATGTACCTTAAAAAAATTCTGGGCGGGGGGGAAATATGAGATCTAAAATAGATGTTGCAAAAGACCTGCCAAACTACAGCTTTTCAACAGCCCTTTCCCTAATCTATTGTCCCTCTAATTTACACTCCAGCCACATTCTCTTGTCTGTGTGATTTTATTTAGCTCCTGGATTAAACTTCTAAAAAAAAAATTAGGCAGAAATTAACATCAAATGGAATTTCCAATTGAGGTGTGTTTATTTTATGCTAAAACACTGTTGTGAACAGAGCTGGCCTAAGGATTGCTGAGGGGATTCTTTGGGATACACCCCAAAATGTAACATTCTAATTTTACAAAAAGAATGTGTGAGGATCTTTAAGTCCCCTGCTGCAGCAATGGAGTTATGGACTAGACAGCAAGTGTGAAAATTGGGATGGGGGAATAATAGCTATCATTTACAAAGTGCAGCTGAACTCCACTTAGGATGACCAGATGCCCTGATTTTATAGGTTCTATCTCAATATTAGGGGCTTTGTCTTGCATAGGACCCTATTATTCTCCCATCCCAATTTTCACACTTGCTGTCTGGTCACCCTAACTCCATTGCTACAGCAGGGGACTTAAAGATCCTCACACACTCTTTTTGTAAAATTAGAACGTTACATTTTGGGGTGTACTTAGACCAGTTCTGTTCACAACAACGCTTTCATAATGGACATAATTTGGTTATGTTTTGACAGGTGGAGCAATAAAATATTTCACAGGCTGTCACTGATGCAGTAAGGCATGCAGCTGGTCATCATGCTATAGGGCAATAGTAGGCCAGGGGCGCCATAGGCCCAAAAGCTATCTCCAGTTCAATTCCATATTGGAATTTCATTTAGTCACTGGATCAGAAAGACTGGAACTTTTCCTCCTGTGCCCCCTACCCCTTCTTTCTGCATTTATGTCTTCAGGGATCTAGAGGATCCATGCGGGTTTGCATATCCTATACATGTTGCTGGTATACCCAAGTACCTTCAAACATGGGGTATGGAGTAGATAACTATACTTTAGGTTTCAGAGTAGCAGCCGTGTTAGTCTGTATTCGCAAAAAGAAAATAAAGTACTTGTGGCACCTTTGAGACTAACAAATTTATTTGAGCATAAGCTTTCGTGAGCTACAGCTCACTTCATCGGAAGCATTCAGTGGAAAATACAGTGGGGAGATTTATATACATAGAGAACATGAAACAATGGGTGTTACCATACACACTGTAAGGAGAGTGATCACTTAAGATGAGCCATTACCAGCAGGAGAGCGGGGCAGGGTGGAACCTTTTGTCGTGATAATCAAGGTGGGCCATTTCCAGCAGTTGTCAAGAACCTCTGAGGAACAGTGGGGGTGTGGGGGGAAATAAACATGGGGAAATAGTTTTACTTTGTGTAATGACTCATCCACTCCCAGTCTTTATTCACGCCTAAGTTAATTGTATCCAGTTTGCAAATTAATTCCAATTCAGCAGTCTCTCCTTGGAGTCTGTTTTTGAAGTTTTTTTGTTGAAGAATTGCCACTCTTAGGTCTATAATCGAGTGACCAGAGAGACTGAAGTGTTCTCCAACTGGTTTTTGAATGTTATAATTCTTGACGTCTTATTTGTGTCCATTTATTCTTTTACATAGAGACTGTCCAGTTTGACCAATGTACATGGCAGAGGGGCATTGCTGGCACATGATGGCATATATCACATTGGTAGATGCGCAGGTGAACGAGCCTCTGATAGCATGGCTGATATGATTAGGCCCTATGATAGTATCCCCTGAATAGATATGTGGACACAGTTGGCAACGGGCTTTGTTTTCAAGATACCGGGGGAGGGGGGGAAGAAGGCCTGATCCAACTTTTTGTATTTTAACACGCTCAAATTTACTGGGATTTATTTGATACACAGCTCTGATTTCCACAGTTTAAGGACATCTTTGATATTCTGATATCCATTGACTTTACTTTCATATGGCTGGGCAATGGTGCTACCACATTTTTGAGTATTCCTGATAAAGTTTCTGAAGAAAATATAATGCATCCGATGAAGTGAGCTGTAGCTCATGAAAGCTTATGCTCTAATAAATTTGTTAGTCTCTAAGGTGCCACAAGTACTCCTTTTCTTTTTAGTATAAAACCTGTAACTCTGCTGGGCTGGAGCGATGACCTGACCTCTTTCTAGTGGTAGTGCAGTTGAATTTAGTGACCCAGCAAATGTGAGTTGCAGAAAGTAATTGCTCCTCTTTAGTAAGAAAAGTGACCGTGCAAGTGCTGCTTTGATAAGGAGGAATTAGAATTGCTGAGTTTGTTTATAACTTCTCTTTGCACTCATGGCTGAACATATTTATTTTACTCATGGTCTAAGAGCGCTCTTCCTGTGCCGTGCATGCACATTTTGAATGTTGTCCTCAAAACATGTCAGGCAGGAAGTAAGTGAATCAAGATCCTTTGTGATATGCACCTGACACACACACACATCCGATGAAATGAGCTGTAGCTCACGAAAGCTTATGCTCAAATAAATTTGTCAGTCTCTAGGGTGCCACAAGTCCTCCTTTTCTTTTTACACATTCCACTGTGAGTCACGCTTCCAGGCTAAATCGTTACTATTCTGCCAAAAGAATGTACTTTGGGCATGGTATGCCTTGCACGCACATGTTCCTGAACACATTCTTATCATGCTTCTCCCAATGCTTACTGTAATACTGTAAAACCACATCTATGTTGCCCCACCTTAATGCAGGTTAGAATTTCAGATAACCAGTATCTTACATTTGGCTGCATTTCTTGTGCTAGTGGATGTTCTCAGACGGTCACTGCAGAGCCTCAAAGGGTATTCCTATTCAGCCCTCAGCAATGAGGCTCTCAGTGCAGTTCAACAGACTTGGGCTAGCACCGCTTGCACTAGCACTTTCAGCAGTCGGGAGCTCAGACTTCATAAGAGGGGAGTGGGCTTCACAGCTTTAAATTTGATAAGACAAATGGCTTAGGTTTAACCTTTTTGGTGGGAGTTCCCAATCTGTCCTGGTGTCTTAAAGTATTTCTTTAACACTAGTTCTGTTTTCTGGGGTCGGGGTGACAGATATTTCACAGGTGGTTTGTACTTTTGCAGAGTACTTCCCAAGCTGCTAGGTTTCCTCATCTACTATAGAAGGTAAATTCAAGACTTTTCCCAAATGGCCTTGTGTGACTGTTTGTCTGTTCCACAGGAATCTGACACACAATACCATCAAAAGTGGACTCAGAAAAGGAAGAAAACCAAAAGGCAAGAGACGGGGGTCTGTTGGACAGATATCCTCCAACCAGTCAGTTACCTGGACTGACCAATGTGACCCGGGGTGCCTGGGGTAGCCTTCACTGAAAATGCCCTGGGCATGGCAGGCTGCAAAAGGGAGAGCAGATACTCCCAAAACTGGTGGTTAACAGTGAAGTTAAACTCACAAACAAATCACAAACTGTTCTTCCGATTCCTCACAGTGGTTATCAAGTCACACAGTCCCCTTATTGCATTCCAGTTCTCTGGCTCCCAATCAGCACCTAGATCCAGTATAGTGAGAAGTTATTTAAAAAAACCTTTGCTCGCTATACAAAATGTTCTTCTGAACGTCAAAGGGCCAGCCACATTGCAATGCCAGGTCAATATTAGGTTGGACCTTACCTGGCAGCGTGGTATTTTGGGTAATCCTTTAGTGTCTAAAACTAGAGGTTTATTATAAAGAAAAAAGAAAACAACAAGAAGAGAGTTGTTAAATGATAAAGCACTCCGATACGTACAGAGATTCAAAATCCATATAACAAGTTCTTAGCAGCATTGGCGAGTTTGCTGGCTTGAAAATCCCTCTGAAACACATCCACAGCTTGGATGGGTTATTCAGTCCTTTGTTCAGAGCTTCAGTTTGTAGAAAAATTACTCCAGAGGTAAGAAGCAGGAATGAAGACAAAATGGAGATGACACAGCTGCCTTTTATAGTCTTTTGCCATGTGACCTGTACTTCCTTTTACCAAACACAAGCTGTCCAGCACATGGCATGTAAAAGCCTTAGAGTTCTCTGTCCATATGCATACCACATCTCTTGCTGACTCATAAGGTGTATTCCCTGGTTCCTTTCAATGGGTTCATTGTACAGCTGATAACCCTGGATGGGCCATTGAATAGTTTCGGCAGTGCTGATGCCAATCTCTCTGGGGGTGTCACCGAGATGCACAACACACATTTGAACTACAGATATATCATACATATCTATAACTCACAGTAAAAAGGTGATACAAACATATAAACAAAATCATACTTGGCAAATCATAACATTTTCACAGATACCTTACACGGCGTAGCTGGTCAGATTCCTTGCAATTTTATAATATTGGTAATATTTATAAATGGTCTCCCATATTCCATACAGCATCACAACCAACATCCAAGAGTGTTAAACCAGCTGATTGACTGCCTGGTACAGCCACTAATAAAATCTATTCAGATTTTAACTTACCCTTTATCCTTCATGTAGATGCTTCCAATAAGGGACTAGGTACAGTCTTGTATCAGCATCAGAAGGTAAACTAACACTCACTAGATATGGGACAAGAACTTAACTGCAGTTGAAAAAAATTATCACCTTCACGGAGGAAAGCTGGAGTGTCTACCTTTGCAATGGGCCATAACTGATGCATTCTGTGACTATTACTATGCACAGTGCTTCACAGTTTACAGAGATAACAACCTGCTAACTTTTGTCTTCACCTCTGCCAGGCGGAAGACCACAGCACACTGGTGGGTTGCAGAATTGGCTGACTTTAACTTTCCAGTTAAATATCATCCAGGGAAATCTAATGTGGAAACAGATGCTACCTAGAAACCCCCTTGATATGGAAAAATAGAAGACAGAATGGACAGAAAGGAGAAGCAAAAATTTTGTTAATGCTGTCTTACAGTTCTTGGATGTACAAAGAAATGACAAAGTATCTCAGTTAGCAAATATTACTGTTAATTCTTTGGCAATGGAAGACTTCTCCATGGGTATTAAATCCACCATAAAGCCAATTCCATGGCAAGACAGTTTGGCTGCTCAGAAGGAAGATCCAACAATTGCTAAAATTCTTCATTATAAGTCCTTGCACACAAACTGAATAACCAAGAAAACACAGTAGGATGTGTTAAGATTGCCACCCTGATGCATGAATGGTATCAGTTGCAGTTGGATACAGATGGAATACTTTATCGAAAAAACCAAGTTTCAAAATCAACTGGTATTACCTGAAAAATACAAAAAGGCAAGTATATCAAAAACTACATGAAGATAGGGGACATTTTGAATAGAGCAAGTAATAAGTCTTGCAAGAGATCAATTTTATTGCTCACAAATGAAGAGGGACATAAAACATTATGTCACTAGAGTCTGTACATGCATCAAGAAAAGGAAACCTCACCACCTACCAGAGTTCCACTAACTGTTACAACAGAATCATTTGACCTTGTATCAATAGACTTAATGTATCTAGGCAGAAGCAGAGGGGGATATGAATACATCTTTGAGTGATTCACTTCACTAGGTTTGTTCAAGCCTACCTCAGCACCAAGAAAGAAAAGACTGTGGCAGACCTAATCTTCGATGACTCTCTTTTAAAATTTGGATCCCCAAAAAGGATTTATCATGACCGAAGAGCAGAGTTTGAAAATATTTTTTTCTGAAAGGTACAGCACTATAGTAAAATTGAAACACCTTCCTTAACCTCACTTTACCCACAGGACAATGGGTAAGTAGAAAAGCTGAACTGAACATTGCTGGGTATGTTGAAAACATTGCCAGAAGAACAAAAGTCAAACTAGAGGGACTCCTTTAATAAGGTAATCTATTCATATAACTGTACATGAAGGGAGGCTACAGCATTCTCACTCTTTAATGGAAGAGATTCTGATAAGTAAGAGTGAAAATGAATTACATTATATGATGGTACCAGATATTCTGAATCTATGGACAGAAACATTTTATCCACATCTTGGAAATGAGGATGTTGTTGATCCTGTAAATTTGGAAATTGTAGCTCAGATTAGTGCAACATTCACACCAGCCATTGATAGACATGAATGCCAAAATGTGATAACAGAAACTGAAATCAACAGGTTTCAGAGTAGCAGCCGTGTTAGTCTGTATTCGCAAAAAGAAAAGGAGTACTTGTGGCACCTTAGAGACTAACAAATTTATTAGAGCATAAGCTTTCGTGAGCTACAGCTCACTTCATCGGATGAAGTGAGCTGTAGCTTACGAAAGCTTATGCTCTAATAAATTTGTTAGTCTCTAAGGTGCCACAAGTACTCCTTTTCTTTTTGAAATCAACAGTGCACAAGAGGACAGATCACCAGAACAATCCACTGGCACACAAAGTCACCCAGTTAGAGAGAGCAGAGCCCCACAGACAAAGATGTACGAACATTTAGGGACACTTACTTATTAGTGTCTAAACCCAATAACTGGATTGGAAAATGCACCATGAGGTTGCCCTCATGTTTGTCACATGCCCTACCAAGTACTATTCCTGTATTAGCCTCCATTCTATCTAAGACTGATGTAATATTTGTAAATGGTGTGATATTGACTTATGGTATGGATATTGTTCTAAATCAGCAGTAGGCAGGCATGCCAAAGGCGGCACGCGAGCTGATTTTTAGTGCACACACACTGCCCGGGTCCTGGCCATAGGTCTGGGGGGCTCTGCATATTAATTTATTTTAAATGAAGCTTCTTAAACATTTTAAAAACCTTATTTTCTTTACATACAACAATAGTTTAGTTATATATTATAGACTTATGGAAAGAGACCTTCTAAAAACATTAAAATATATTACTGGCACACGAAACCTTAAATTAGAGTGAATAAATGAAGACTTGGCACACAACTTCTGAAAGGTTATTGACCCCGGTTCTAAATGGAATGTTAGTTCTACATAGTTTGCTATGTTTATTTAATAGATGTTTTCTAAATAGTTTTCCATAAGTCCAGTGACTTGGAGTTACATGATTATTCCATTGATCATATAGAAACTGTTATTTCATAGGATAGGAATATCCTTGGGAATTTAAGCTGCTCAGAACTGGTTATTATGTTGAATAGTGGAACAACAATTGAAGCAAAAGCTTTCTGCTTGATATGAAATAAACTGAAGAAACATGCACAAGTTTTCACCATCAATACCAGAACTTTGGAAAGAGGAGAAATCTATGTGAAAATGCAAGCTAAGAGTTGTAGAACTCAAGGACCACTGCTAACAAGCCAGATAAATCAACTGTGTGTTACACTTTGTTAATAAAAATGTCATAACATTACATTTACAAGGGAAAAGTGTAGTACTCATAAGGGAATGTCAGGGTTAGATTTACTTGTGGTCTGTCCCTTTAAGAATTGAAGGTCTGCTGAGGGGATAGGTCTTGGTCACAGCAGCAGAGCTGTGCATGCTCTGAAAGGACTGAGCAGCAATGGGGCTTTTGCAAGCTGTTTATTTGATACCAAGTTTAATAAAATTCCAGTTTTAAAATTGTCTCTGGTCTGGGAGTGTATTGCCATCACATTTGCTGGTGTCCAACATGTACCTGTTTGAAGGCTGAGAGGTAGACTCCATATTGGCAAGGCAGCGACAGGGGACACAAAAAAGGCAGACATGTAATACAGGAATACTGCAGCCACTCCTGGTTATCAGTAACGCACTTGATAAGGCTGTCACTTTCATCTATAACAAGATATGTAGAAGAAATACATACCCCAACTTCAAACTAACACAAAAACCTTAAACCATGACCTCATATGGTTTTATGCTTTCTAACTATAAAGGATAGTTAGTTTCCAAGGGAAATTGTGGAACCCACATCACCGGAAGTTTTTAAGAACAGGTTAGATACCCACCTGTCAGGGATGATCAAGGTGGGGGGCTGGACCAAATGACCTCCTGACATCCCTTCCAGACCTACATTTCTATGATTCTATGCTCAACAGAGCAGTACATCTGACTACCACATTCCCTTGCATTTGGGAAGTTATTCTGCTTTAACACTGCTAAGGTCACCATTAATGTTTTACATTAGAATGCAAGTTTGATGAAGCTGAGGTAGGCATTGCTTTCTGGGGACTGATGAAGATTGAATGTGTTATCAATAGCACTGTAGGCAATGTGAAGTTGGAAAGGCATGCACAAGTCTTTCCCCTTAAACTTTCTATTTCCATTCTTTAAGTTTTGGGTGGTTGGAGTGCGTCCTGCCACAACCTCAACTTCTACTAACTGTAGTTTTGGTTTGTTAACAACTCCTTAAACAACATCCTTCATGCTCCTAGTCACCCTGACTAAAGCAAATTATACTTCGTAGTTTCATCTGATTTACTGTGAGATTTCTTGCAAGACTATATGTCCACATAAGCATATTTAACTGTAAAGTGCTACATTGAGATCTCTCTGGAGAAGTCCAAGTCCAATGTTTATCCAATAAGTAATGATACTTTTCAATTATTGCATATAATGTTTTTCCATCCCAAAGGGTTGCAAAGTGCTTCAAAAGGGCCTGAACAGGAATTCCAAATCCTCCTGCATTTGGAATCAGATCCAAAGCTGAATATTTCCTAAAACCAAACTATGTAACTCATACCCCTTTCCACAAGCATTAGTTAATTAATTAATCCATATCCCCATGAAGAAAGCATGAGAGGAGTAAATTGAGGTAGAGGGGGGATTGACTTGCCAGACATTCGTTTCACGCCTTTTTTCCTGGGTTACCCATGCAGACGCCATACCTTGGCAAGCATGGAGCCCGCTCAGCTTACCGTCATCATATGTCTCCTGTGTGCTGGCACACACAGTACCTCATTGCTACTCAGCAGCAACTCATTGCCTTTTGGCAGCAGACAGTGCATTATGACTGGTAGCCATCGTCGTCGTACTCCTAGATGCTCTTTTAGCTAACCTCGGTGAGGTCAGTCAGAGCACCTGGGCAGATATGGGACTGACTCAGCCAGGTCATTTCCCTTTTTAAGTTTCATTTCATGGAGATTCAGTCCTGCCAGCAGTCATACTGCACCGTCTTCTGGTAAGCAGCCAGGAGAGGACAATGGCTAGCAGTCGTACTGCACCGTCTGCTGCCAGCCTAAGATGTATAAAGATAGAGGAAGTGGATCAAAACAAGAGATAGACCAGATTTGATTTGTATTCATTTTCTCCCCCCTCCCTCCCTCCCTCTGTGAAATCAACAGCCTGCTAAACCCAGGGTTTTGAGTTCTATCCCTGAGGGCGCCATTCTGTTTCTCCTTGACGCAAAGCCACCCCCCTTTGTTGATTTTAATTACCTGTAAGCCATGTGGTCAGTCGCCTCTCCCTCTGTCAGAGCAATTGTTTCGCACCTTTTTCAGCACAGACACCATAGCACTGGGAACATGGAGCCTGCTCAGATCACCACAACAATTATGAGCACTATAAACACCGCGTGCATTATCCAGCAGAATATGCAGAACCATAACCTGCACAAAAGCAAAACCAGGCGAGGAGGCGACTGCAGCATGGTGATGAGAGTGATGAGGACATGGACATAGACTTCTCACAAAATACGGCCCCCTGCAATGTGCACATCATGGTATCAGTTGGGCAGGTTCATGGCGTGGAAGGCTGATTCTGGAGGGAAGAACAAGGACACACTTTAAAACTTATTAAATGCCAGCCTTCTGTTGCTTGGGCAATCCTCTGGGGTGGAGTGGCTGGGTGCCCCCTCACCACGTTCTTGGGCGTCTGGGTGAGGAGGCTATGGAACTTGGGGAGGAGGGCGGTTGGTTACACAGGCGCTGTAGTGGCGGTCTGTTCTCCTGCTGCCTTTCCTGCAGCTCAACCATATACTGGAGCATGAGTTTGATCCTCCAGCAGCCTGAGCATTAACTCCTGCCTTCTGTCAGCAAGCTGACACCACCTATCATCTTCAGCCCACCACCTCTCCTCGCGTTCATATTGTGTTTTCCTGCTCTCTGAGATTGTCTGCCTCCACGTATTTTGCTGTGTTCTGTCAGTGTGAGAGGACAACATGAGGTCAGAGAACATTTCATCGCAAGTGTGTTTTTTTCGCCTTCTAATCTTTGCTAGCCTCTGGGAAGGAGAAACATATGCAACTGGTGGAGGGGAAAAAAAAGGGGGAGAGTGGTAGTTAAAAAGACACATTTTATAGAAGAATGGGTAGACTCTTTCTCGGTAAACCTTGCTGTTAACATTACATAGCACATGTCTTTTGGCTTCTTTAACCTTCATAACATGTGGGAATTGTTTCAAACAGCAGTGCCCTCATTTCCCATACGAAGTAGCTGTTGGGTTGGCCATTTAAAATGGGTTGGCAATTTAAAAGGAGGGGCTGCGGTTTCCAGGTTAACATGCAGCAGAAACCCAACTAACCCCCCCCCACCATACACACATACACACACACAGTTCTCTGGGATGATGGCTTCACCCATCCCCCCCACCGCGTGGCTAGCAGCGGGGAAGATTTCTGTTCAGCCACAGGCAAACAGCCCAGCAGGAACGGGCTGAATGTCCCCTTAAGAAAAGCACCCTGTTTCAATTAGGTGACCATGAATGATATCACTCTCCTGAGGATAACACAGAGAGATAAAGAATGGATGTTGTTTGAATGCCAGCAAACACTGGGACCATACACTGCAATGCTTTGTTCTGCAATGATTCCTGACTACGTGCTACTGGCCTGACCTGGTAAAGTGTCCTACCATGGAAGATGGAATAAGGCTGCTCTCCCCAGAAACCTTTTGCAAAGGCTTTGGGAGTACATCCCAGAGAGCTTTATGGAGATGTCCCTGGAGGATTTCCACTCCAACCCCAGACATGTTAACAGACTTTTCCAGTAGCTGTACTAGCCAAGAATTAATTAATTCAAAATTAATAAATAAGGGCAAATTAATCATTAAACATGCTTGCTTTTAAACCATGTGTAATATTTACAAAGGTACACTCACCAGAGGTCCCTTCTCCGCCTTCAGAGTCCGGGAGCCCGCCTTAGGTAGGTTCAGGGGGTACTGGCTCCAGGTCCAGATAATAAACAGATCCTGGCTGTTGGGGAAACCGGTTTCTCCGCTTTCTTGCTGTGAGCTATCATCTTCCTCACCCCCAAAACTCGCTTCTGTGTTGCCTCCCACTCCTTGGACGGAGTCAAAGCACAGGGTTGGGATAGTGGGATTCATTGTCTCCATTGGAGATTTTTTCAAATGTTTTGGCACTTTATTTTTTCGAACAGAGTTCTGCCAGCATGGATTCACATACAGCGATCAGATCCTGTACCTCCCGTTCGGTCCATGCAGGAGCTCTTCGGCGATTCTGGGACTGCATGGTTTCCTGTGCTGATGGGCTCTGCATGGTGACCTGTGCAGGTTAGCTTGTCACACTGGCCAAACAGGAAATGAGATTCAAAAGTTCGCAGGCCTTTTCCTGTCTACCTGGCCAGTGCATCTGAGTTGAGAGCGCTGTCCAGAGCGTCCCAATTGAGCACTCTGGGATAGTTCCCGGAGGCCAATACCATCAAATTGCGTCCACACTACCCCAAATTTGACCCAGCAAGGCCAATTTCAGCACTAATCCCCTCGTCGGGGGTGGAGTAAATAAATTGATTTTAAGAGCCGCTTAAGTCAGAAAAAAGGGCTTCATTGTGTGGACGGGTGCAGGGTTAAATCGATTTAACACTTCTAAATTCGACCTAAACTCGTAGTGTAGACCAGGCCGAACATTAAAGTGGCTTACTGAAAGCCCAACCACAAATCAGGGGAACAGAGCCCAGACCTCTTGTGTCTTTCAGATATGCTGGGAGGTTTGTTAGCTTTCCAGCTCTGATCTAGTGCTCTTAATCCTGCACGCAATGGATCATTGACATCATAGCAGTGATCTGTAACCTAACACTGAGAAAAGCTGCCAGTTAATGTGCAGAATTGCTCTGGGATAGAAAGAGATTCATATCTTGATTATCCGTTCTACGTGACACGTTTCAGAGTAGCAGCCGTGTTAGTCTGTATTCGCAAAAAGAATAGGAGTACTTGTGGCACGAAAGCTTATGCTCAAATAAATTTGTTAGTCTCTAAGGTGCCACAAGTACTCCTTTTATTTTTGCGAATACAGACTAACACGGCTGCTACTCTGAATCCTATCATTATGCAAGGCACTGCATTTAGCCATATAGAGTGGAAATCTATCAACTTCATGAAAAAACTCATACAGATACAGACAGACATCATCTTCCTCTCCAAATGCAAACAGATGGACATCATACCAAAAGGACTGAAGGTATAAAATCCATTACAATCTACATACCACACAGACTATGCTGACAGCTTGTGCCACACACTCTCAAAGAAACTGCGGAACCACCTGATCAACATCCTCTACAGCAAACAGGGGAAGATTAAGAATGAGCTCTCAAAACTGGATACTCTCATAAAGAACCGTTCTATGTGAGGTTATGCAGTCACAGGCTCTTACAAGCGTCAACTCATCCTGCCCTTGCCAGGACAGATTATCCAGTTCCTGGATCCCTCACTGTCAGAATTAACTTCTGATAAACTTTTATTTATTCCCTTTTCATAGTTTCACTTATCAGACCTTTCCCTGGCATCTCAGTACCCTCTTTGACTCTGCATGGATCCTCTCTCCAGTGGGTTTGTAAATCTCATTTGTCCCATATCAGCAAGGCATACATTAAGAAATACTCTGTGTGAATGTAAAAATCTTTTGCTGCCACTGGCATGAAAAACCACCACCACCACAGTAGTGACTGGGATCTCTACCACTTCTATAATAAATGCTGCACCAAGAAATAGCCAGTGGTTTACCTGCCCCAATCAGAGCTCTACTGTTTAGTTTATTTCCCCCTGATTTACATGTAACATTATTCTTCTGGCAGAGCAGGAATATCTCTGGGTAGTCATCAACATCACTCCTTAACTGGGTGGAGGAGTCACTGCTGAACAAGGCAAGTCAGTGCCTATTCTTTTCCCCCTCAGCACACAGTGTCTCCACAGCCTTAATCACACAACCATTAAAGCAACCCTGAACCAGGGAATGAATAGATTGCTCAGGGCACTGGTAATGGGATAATGAGCATTTTGCCTCTGGCTCATTGGTTTTAATCCAGGCTGGGGGATTGTAACTGAAAGTCTTTGTAAGAGGCAGCTCTTTGATGGCCTATGTACATTACACAAGCCAGTGCTTTCACTCCAGTTCTTAGCATGCAGGTGTCAACCTCACAAGACTCAAGCGGCACCTGCTTGTCACTCAGCAGAAAGGCAAGAGACTGAATCAGTGAGATTGAAAAGTGTTCTCACCCCTACAGGATTCAGAGTAGCAGCTGTGTTAGTCTGTATTCACAAAAAGAAAAGGAGTACTTGTGGCACCTTAACAAATTTATTTGAGCATAAGCTTATGTGAGCTACAGCTCACTTCATTGGATGCATTCGGTGGAAAATACAGTGGGGAGATTTATATAGACACAGAGAACATGAAACAATGGGTTTTATCATACACACTGTAAAGAGAGTGATCACTTAAGATGAGCTATTACCAGCAGAAGGGGGGGGAGGAGGAAAACCTTTTATGGTGATAATCAAGGTGGGCCATTTCCAGCAAGAACGTCTGAGGAACGGGGGGGGGGGGGAGAAATAACACACTTTGTTAGTCTCTAAGTGGTGCCACAAGTACTCCTTTTCTTTTTGCGAATACAGACTAACACGGCTGCTACTCTGAAACACTGGTGGATAGTGTGGCAAGTATATATCACTGCTGTCCATGTTGAACCTACTCTAAACAGAAGATAAACAGAAGATTCAGCTGCCCAATCCCATCAATTCATCACCTTTTATAGCACTAAATTAAGTTTAAGAAGGAGAGCAAGAATTTGTTTTTACAAAGAAATCAATAATAATAGCATGGAATCAACAACTCTCTTCTTAGCATAGGGAAAGCATAGTCCAACTGGCTAGGAAAAAAAGAAAGCATTTGATGGTCCCTTCTACAATAGTGTTTGTCTGTGTCTGTCTTTTCTCCCATATTCCCCACACCTCTCACACACAGACACACACACACACAAACCCCTTCTGATGGAATCAGACCACACAAAAAAAGTATTTGTAGGTGGTGCTGTTTGTTATGCCGTATGTGTGCGGTCTCTCTGGAAAATAGCATGTATTTACATGATCACAGAACCTCACATTAAACCAAATCCTAAATCTATTATTTGTATTATGGTAGTACCTAAAGATCCTAACTGGGATCAGTGCTCAACACTGTGCTAGGCCATAAAGAATTTACAGTCTAATAGACAGGACAATCAAGGATAGGAGAAAGGAAGTATTATCCACATTTTACATATGGGGAACTGAGGCACAGAGATTAAGCTATTTGCCTAGAGTGTCTTTAAGCGACCATCCAAGTCTATGGCAAGAATTGTTGATGGTCTCCCCAAGCCCCAGCCTAATGTCTTAACCACAAGGCGATTCCTCCTTTATTATAAAAAAGGAGGAATTATATTATATTCTTTTTGCGAATACAGACTAACACAGCTGCTACTCTGAAACCTCCTTTATTATGTCACTTTCTTCCACCAATACTGCACACTACTCACTGGAGCTGAAGTATAATGTAGCTTACACGATTATGTCAGTATGGTAAATACTGTGCTCTCTCTCTCTCTCTCTCTGCTAGTGATATCTCCATTACGTACTATGCCTTAATTCTTAACAGCTCTCATAAATGCCTAAAAAACCCTAAAGAAAAAAAGGGATTGTTTGACATGTTGTAGATTAGAGAGTTTTCAGTTAAGATTCAGAATCTCCTCTTGTTTGGGGATACAAATAAAGGGTAACACTGAAGGCCAAAACAAGATTATGCTTGTTAATATCAGATAAACTTTCATTTTCAAGTATGAACATGGAGATTAGAATGCACATTACAACATACATTCAGCTAGATATCAAAACAAATGAATTAGCTGGATACAAGCCCAAGAGATTTTTGGTTAATTTAGTCTTCTTTCCAATTCACTGTCTCTCTCCCCTGACCATGTACCTGGAAAGATGTTTTGTCTTGCACCATGGTAAACACTGTTCTCTGATTAAGGGTAGGGAGGGCTGGAGCATGAAAGCCTCTACCTGGAAATCTAGTGCTATCTTGCTGTATTTGTTTTCACAGACTTGAGGTGAAGTCATTTCCTTCTGGCCCTAAAACTTGCTTTTTCTTTTAATAATTAACTGAATAGAGTAGTAACTGTCTCAGCTAAATGCTGTAGAATGAGTTGCTATTATAAAGCCCTTACTTTAAGATGTGAGAGCCAAGAAAGGTTCCTTAAAACTCAAGTATTCACAGATTAAAAAAAAACAAACATACAGGTACAGACAGTCTATTTTCCAGAACAAGCCTTAATCAGTCTAGCTGCTCAATCAATCTTTCAGTGAGGGAACAGGTATAATGTTGATAGAAGAACTCTGTTTAGGTATGTCTCAGAGGAAAGTAATCTGCTTATGTACAAAACAGCATTAAGGTGCCCTGAAGATGTTATCATTTAGATGGAAGATTGCCAGCATGCTTTCTAAACGTGGCCTTTGGTGCACAGAGAAATCTAGAAGCCTTTCAAAATAAAATGAAAACAGCAAAGGGATTTTGAAGTGTGTCCTCCCATTAACTTTTTTTTACTAGCAAAATGTTAAATCACACAACAGAGCAACTTAGTTTTGGAGATCTACTAAAATTATAGTGCCCATCAAAGGTTATTTAATGACTAACAGCATGCTCAGCCCTTATTCTGTGTTTCTACAGCCTTAGAAAAAAACAAGGTCACAGTCTATGGTTAGGGTACCTAGGTGCTATAGCAGGGGTTCTCAAACTGGGGGTCAGGACCCCTCAGGGGGTCACGAGGTTATTATGTGGGGGGTTGCGAGCTGTCAGCCTCCACCCCAAACCCCACTTTGCCTCCAGCGTTTATAATGGTGTTAAATATGTTAAAAGGGGTTTTTAATTTATAAGGGGGGTGGGGTTGGTCACACACAGAAGCTTTCTATGTGAAAGGGGTCACCAGTACGAAAGTTTGAGAACCCCTGTGCTATGGTAATACAAGTTAATATCTGGAAAAGATAGACATAGCTCCACCCCAGGGAGTTTATGATTCCAAGATTATACAGGCAAAAGTAATCTCCAAAACACAGAAGAAAGCCTAGCTAGCAGGCCCACAAAATTCATCTGCCAGTCAGGTATGTCAAATCTCATGGACTGGGTACCAAATGAGACAGCTTCAGTATCTAGTACTTCAACAGAGTATTCATCTCCCAGTTTTAGTTGCATCCTCCCATATTACTGACCTCCTACCCCCCGTCCACACCCCACCTCCCCCAGGCCACGCCACAATAGTGAATGTAGGTGCAACAACAATTTGATTGATAGATAGATAGACCGATCTGCTTTGGTTTTGGATTTGAAATTTTTTATTTCAGCAAGGGTTCATTCGCATTATCAACAAAAATGTAAGAGCCATGTTTTCCTCTCAGTTACACTTCTGAAGTCCACTGAAGCAAAAATAGCACAAGCATAACTGTTTCAGAGTAGCAGCCGTGTTAGTCTGTATTCGCAAAAAGAAAAGGAGTACTTGTGGCACCTTAGAGACTAACAAATTTATTAGAGCATAAGCTTTCGTGAGCTACAGCTCACTTCATCGGATGCATTTGGTGGAAAAAACAGAGGAGAGATTTATATACACACACACAGAGAACATGAATGTTCTCTGTGTGTGTGTATATAAATCTCTCCTCTGTTTTTTCCACCAAATGCATCCGATGAAGTGAGCTGTAGCTCACGAAAGCTTATGCTCTAATAAATTTGTTAGTCTCTAAGGTGCCACAAGCATAACTGTGTAATTTGAGTCTAGATCTTAGAGGTAGTTTAATCAACTAAATAAAATACTGCTGAAGTTTGAACTAGTGTTGGTGTTCTTTGCCTTCCCTAATATCAGGGAAAGGAAATGCGGGAGGGAGGGGGGAGGGAGTGGAAATTAGGCATGTCTTACTTACACGTAAAGTTATATGCCTCAGGCTACCTATTTGCATAGTTGCCTTATGTAATTGGACACACCTAAAGGATTTTGTAATACGGTGTACATCCACAGTACATGAAAATGCTGTACTTAAGGGCACTTGATGAGTGAGCACAAGTAGAGCATGGATATTGATGATAAACTGTCATATTTAATATGCTTTATAGGATTTGACTGCCTTCAGATAAGTTACAAAAGCCCTCTCAATATATTGTATTCCCATTATTATTCCCATTGTATTCAGATTACAGCCCCCAGGCATTAGCAAGATCCTAAATGGCCCAGTCATGCAAAGGGCCCAGGACTTCCTGAAGAGAGTTAAGTGCCAGTTCCAATGGGAGCTGTGGATGTTCAGCACCTCTGAGGACTGAGCCCAGCTAGCACAAAATAAAACTGCCGTGCTCTCATTTCACAAAAGTGTTTGGCAAAAGAAAGGGTCTGAATTTGCACCTACCATTCTTTAGCCCAAGAGGCAGCAACAAGCTACACAAGCTCATCAGCCAGATCAGGGAAGTAGATGCACTAAAGTAGCTTGTCCGTACCCCGCTCACCAATGAGATTCTGGAAGACTTCCATAATTCCAGCAGCCATTCAGGAGCCCAGGGTGGAGCACCACAGTCATGACCAATCTAACTGTCTCCTCCACGCGCACACGCGCACGTGCACACACACAGAGAGCAGTGTGCAAGAGGTGGCCTGAGTTTGGCTCAGACTCTCAGATAACATGGAAGTTTAAATATTGTTATTCACATTCCACAGTGCAAGTCTGATTAAAGGTCTGCAAGACTCCAGTCAGCTGCGGAACACAGGGGAGAGCTCAGGCAGCACTGCTGAGGAGGCAGCACAGCAGAGAAGAGGAAGAGAAAACACAACTCCAGGACATAAGGAAAGGCAGCCCTTGTCTTATACTTCACTTTGAAAATATCAGAGTGGAGTGCAAGATATTTATTTTTTCTCCCACTTTATACTATAATATGGGTTTCCCTCCAATAGCTCCATGCATCCACCTCAACTGCCACCTCCTCACCCATGCAGCAGATTTGCTGTACTCAGGCTAACAAAAGGAAATTTTAAGAGTCACAGACCTGTTTTCTTCTGGGAAGGAAGGGGGTTTTCCCCCTTTCATCCCATCTCTTGAACACTGGTCCCCTTCCCACCTCTGCCTGTTGCAATGGCAACCAACCACTAGCATTGCAGTCAGACCCAATCAAGGTGACACAAAGTACTTCAACAATGATTTCACATATTCAGCTCTAAGGAAGACTCCCACAGTAGAAAACTTCTCTCTCTCTCTCTCTCACACACACACACACAGTTCCAGAGAGGTGAATGGGCCAGATTCTGAATCTCCCTTATCCATGTAAGTCTGGAGTATTTGAATGGAAGTAAATGAAATACACCAATATGCCAGAGCTAAACTTGAAGTAACTGAAACAGTTCAGCCAGAGACTACAAACAAATTCCCCAATTCCTAGGGATTAACACATACAGACAAAATCCAGTGTATCCAAAAGACAGAACTTTGAAAGCTTATTTAGTCATATTCAGACATTTCAGCCAGACAGGATGTATTCAATAAAGCTGCCAATTCTTTACTTTATCAAGAAGTCTTAACGTATTAATACCAATACACAATTAATACACAAAACTGTGTTACTTAAATTACAGTCTTTTTATTTAGCCACTTTGAAAATAGCCATTTTAAGCCTACTCTTTGGCTGCTATAGAACAAGATTAGAGGACATAGAATGAAATAGTTATTGTTCCCTGCCACAGAGACTGATCCTATCCCATTAAAGTCAATGGGCTATTGATTCTGCTCCCACTGAAATAAACCCCAAGTTAGCAGTTCTTCTCTGGACAAAAGGGCTACAAGTCTTTCCAGAGCATTCCAGATATTTCCTTGTAAACACGATCCGCCTTCTGAAAGCGTGTGATATGAGGGCCTACACTGGATTCCAGTCATATCACCACACTTTGCTTTTTACAATGCAAGAGAGTGGACCAGATGATATGTCTGGGGGGAGAAAGCGGAAGGAGACTCCGCTGGTTGGGAGGCATGAGATGCGATGTCCTGAGGTTGGGGGTTCCACGACCACCACTCCCAAGAGGAGAAGGCGGGTGGTGGTGGTCGGGGACTCTCTCCTCCGGGGGACTGAGTCATCTATCTGCCGCCCTGACCGGGAAAACCGAGAAGTCTGCTGCTTGCCAGGGGCTAAGATTCGTGATGTGACGGAGAGACTGCCGAGACTCATCAAGCCCTCGGATCGCTACCCCTTCCTGCTTCTCCACGTGGGCACCAATGATACTGCCAAGAATGACCTTGAGCGGATCACTGCGGACTACGTGGCTCTGGGAAGGATAAAGGAGTTGGAGGCGCAAGTGGTGTTCTCGTCCATCCTCCCCGTGGAAGGAAAAGGCCTGGGTAGGGACCGTCGAATCGTGGAGGTCAACGAATGGCTACGCAGGTGGTGTCGGAGAGAAGGCTTTGGATTCTTTGACCATGGGATGGTGTTCCATGAAGGAGGAGTGCTGGGCAGAGACGGGCTCCATCTTACGAAGAGAGGGAAGAACATCTTTGCCAGCAGGCTGGCTAACCTAGTGAGGAGGGCTTTAAACTAGGTTCACCGGGGGAAGGAGACCAAAGCCCTGAGGTAAGTGGGAAAGCGGGATACCGGGAGGAAGCACAGGCAGGAAGGTCTGTGAGGGGAGGGCTCCTGCCTCATACTGGGAATGAGGGGCGATCAACAGGTTATCTCAAGTGCTTATATACAAATGCACAAAGCCTTGGAAACAAGCAGGGAGAACTGGAGGTCCTGGTGATGTCAAGGAATTATGACGTGATTGGAATAACAGAGACTTGGTGGGATAACTCACATGACTGGAGTACAGTCATGGATGGTTATAAACTGTTCAGGAAGGACAGGCAGGGCAGAAAAGGTGGGGGAGTAGCACTGTATGTAAGGGAGCAGTATGACTGCTCAGAGCTCCGGTACGAAACTGTGGAAAAACCTGAGTGTCTCTGGATTAAGTTTAGAAGTGTGTGCAACAAGAGTGATGTCATGGTGGGAGTCTGCTATAGACCACCGGACCAGGGGGATGAGGTGGATGAGGCTTTCTTCCGGCAACTCACGGAAGCTACTAGATCGCATGCCCTGATTCTCATGGGTGACTTTAATTTTCCTGATATCTGCTGGGAGAGCAATACAGCGGTGCATAGACAATCCAGGAAGTTTTTGGAAAGCGTAGGGGACAATTTCCTGGTGCAAGTGCTAGGGGAGCCAACTAGGGGGAGCGCTTTTCTTGACCTGCTGCTCACAAACCGGGTAGAATTAGTGGGGGAAGCAAAAGTGGATGGGAATCTGGGAGGCAGTGACCATGAGTTGGTTGAGTTCAGGATCCTGACGCAGGGAAGAAAGGTAAGCAGCAGGATACGGACCCTGGACTTCAGGAAAGCAGACTTTGACTCCCTCAGGGAACAGATGGCCAGGATCCCCTGGGGGACTAACATGAAAGGGAAGGGAGTCCAGGAGAGCTGGCTGTATTTCAAGGAATCCCTGTTGAGGTTACAGGGACAAACCATCCCGATGAGTCGAAAGAATAGTAAATATGGCAGGCGACCAGCTTGGCTTAATGGTGAAATCCTAGCGGATCTTAAACATAAAAAAGAAGCTTACAAGAAGTGGAAGGTTGGACATATGACCAGGGAAGAGTATAAAAATATTGCTCGGGCATGTAGGAAAGATATCAGGAGGGCCAAATCGCACCTGGAGCTGCAGCTAGCAAGAGATGTCAAGAGTAACAAGAAGGGTTTCTTCAGGTATGTTGGCAACAAGAAGAAAGCCAAGGAAAGTGTGGGCCCCTTACTGAATGAGGGAGGCAAGCTAGTGACAGAGGATGTGGAAAAAGCTAATGTACTCAATGCTTTTTTTGCCTCTGTTTTCACTAACAAGGTCAGCTCCCAGACTGCTGTGCTGGGCAACACAAAACGGGGAAGAGATGGCCAGCCCTCTGTAGAGATAGAGGTGGTTAGGGACTATTTAGAAAAGCTGGACGTGCACAAGTCCATGGGGCCGGACGAATTGCATCCGAGAGTGCTGAAGGAATTGGCGGCTGTGATTGCAGAGCCCTTGGCCATTATCTTTGAAAACTCGTGGCGAACGGGGGAAGTCCCGGATGACTGGAAAAAGGCTAATGTAGTGCCCATCTTTAAAAAAGGGAAGAAGGAGGATCCTGGGAACTACAGGCCGGTCAGCCTCACCTCAGTCCCTGGAAAAATCATGGAGCAGGTCCTCAAAGAATCAATCCTGAAGCACTTAGAGGAGAGGAAAGTGATCAGGAACAGTCAGCATGGATTCACCAAGGGAAGGTCATGCCTGACTAATCTAATCGCCTTTTATGATGAGATTACTGGTTCTGTGGATGAAGGGAAAGCAGTGGATGTATTGTTTCTTGACTTTAGCAAAGCTTTTGACACGGTCTCCCACAGCATTCTTGTCAGCAAGTTAAGGAAGTATGGGCTGGATGAATGCACTATAAGGTGGGTAGAAAGCTGGCTAGATTGTCGGGCTCAACGGGTAGTGATCAATGGCTCCATGTCTAGTTGGCAGCCGGTGTCAAGTGGAGTGCCCCAGGGGTCGGTCCTGGGGCCCGTTTTGTTCAATATCTTCATAAATGATCTGGAGGATGGTGTGGATTGCCCTCTCAGCAAATTTGCGGATGATACTAAACTGGGAGGAGTGGTAGATATGCTGGAGGGGAGGGATAGGATACAGAAGGACCTAGACAAATTGGAGGATTGGGCCAAAAGAAATCTAATGAGGTTCAATAAGGATAAATGCAGGGTCCTGCACTTAGGATGGAAGAATCCAATGCACCGCTACAGACTAGGGACCGAATGGCTCGGCAGCAGTTCTGCGGAAAAGGACCTAGGGGTGACAGTGGACGAGAAGCTGGATATGAGTCAGCAGTGTGCCCTTGTTGCCAAGAAGGCCAATGGCATTTTGGGATGTATAAGTAGGGGCATAGCGAGCAGATCGAGGGACGTGATCGTTCCCCTCTATTCGACACTGGTGAGGCCTCATCTGGAGTACTGTGTCCAGTTTTGGGCCCCACACTACAGGAAGGATGTGGATAAATTGGAAAGAGTACAGCGAAGGGCAACAAAAATGATTAGGGGTCTAGAGCACATGACTTATGAGGAGAGGCTGAGGGAGCTGGGATTGTTTAGTCTGCAGAAGAGAAGAATGAGGGGGGATTTGATAGCTGCTTTCAACTACCTGAAAGGGGGTTTCAAAGAGGATGGCTCTAGACTGTTCTCAATGGTAGCAGATGACAGAACGAGGAGTAATGGTCTCAAGTTGCAATGGGGGAGGTTTAGATTGGATATTAGGAAAAACTTTTTCACTAAGAGGGTGGTGAAACACTGGAATGCGTTACCTAGGGAGGTGGTAGAATCTCCTTCCTTAGAGGTTTTTAAGGTCAGGCTTGACAAAGCCCTGGCTGGGATGATTTAACTGGGACTTGGTCCTGCTTTGAGCAGGGGGTTGGACTAGATGACCTTCTGGGGTCCCTTCCAACCCTGATATTCTATGATTCTATGATTCTAAGAGCACATCGCTGCCAAGTGGGGTAATTTTTGGCAGTGAAGTCTCAAAGCAAACAAGAAGGTTTTTCCTTTCACATTTTATTTTGTTGAAAAGGAATATTTTTTTCAGAATTTGTCCTGACCACAAACATACTATTGGACTACTCTGTATAAGTACTTCCTTTTATGCTTCTCTGCACCTAGAGATAGCCATACTGGTGAATTTTCATTACCAGTTTAGTTTCACATTTTGGTTAGCTAGTTGCTTCTAGATCAATCTTAGCTTTCTGCAAATCTAATAAATAGTCAAGGCTATGAACTGTTCATATACAGTTTGCTTTGACTATTCTTTTTCTGTGGTCATTTATGTTTGGGCAGACACTTGCATCACATGACATTGTTCTGCCTCCTAATTGGGAGACAGATTTTTTTTTAAAATCCAAATACAGTGAACAGATTAATGTTCTTCATACAAGATTTCAGGTGAATCATTGTGAGGGGCTAGAAGTCATGAGGCATTTGGAAAACATTAGCGAGTCCCAACTAACCAGCAGCTGTATGAGTATCTGCAAATACAACCCTTTAAAAAAAAAAAAAAACCAAGGAGTCCGGTGGCACCTTAAAGACTAACAGATTTATTTGGGCATAAGCTTTTGTGGGTAAAAAACCCGCTTCTTCAGATGCATGGAGTGAAAATTACAGATACAAGCAATATTATACTGACACATGAAGAGAAAGAATTTACCTCACAAGTGGAGAGCCAGCCTTGACAAGTCATTAACTTTGAGAATGTGCTTTACTCACATCCCCCATTTATGAATAGGCTTGAAGGGAGAGACTGCTACAAAGCTGAGTTAAACTATGGACTTGTAGCAAGTGCTGTCAGTAAAGGTAGGACTGACTTTGTATTACAAGACACGTTTTAGACACAAGTCCAAACTTTCTCAAAGAATCCTTTCAGCTTCAGAACCCTTGTGTGTAGTCCTTGTCTCACTAGATATGGGGGCCAGGGGTGGAGTCTGAGGTTAACTGGACATAACTTTTGGTAGACAAGTGCCTGAGAGTTCCATGTCTGTACAATGTGTGTGGAAATGGATGATTTGTCATCCTATCTGCCTGAACTTCCCCTTGTGGATGTTCACCAGCCTGGTGTAACAGATCCAGACTTTGGCTCCCTCATACCCTTAGGCTTAGTATGATCCTTGGACTCCTCATGAAGATTGGGAGTCTGCAGTCTACCTGCTTAGGCCTTGATACCAGTGCTGTTCTCCCCAGCCTCCTAGAAACTCACACTTGCACCTCAGAACTCCACTCAATCTGTGGAGCCTCTGGATCACTGTTGCTGAGATGTATTGAAAAAACTATAAACATTATAAGTTGTCACTTTAAATTTTAGGGGTTTTCCTGCTCCTATCTGCAGGGTAGGAAGCTCTGTAGGGAAGCATGTGATCTGGGCCTAGCAGCAGTCAGGCTGCAGACAGCCTAGAGTAAAATAGGGTGAGTTGTGCCTCTCTGTTTCAGGGAGCAGCGTGCTTGGTCTGTTGTTGGTTTTTGTTGTCCTTGTGCGTTAGCATTCTGATTTTTAAGAAATAAAGTAGTGTTACACTGCAATCTTCCAGCAAGAGCGTTTTATGTTTTTAACTTCTCGGTGTTTATGCCACAAACATCAGAGTTTTGCCCTCTTCAGAGACTACATAGTTAAAGCAGGGGATACATAGACTTTTCAAAGGAGTTTCTAAACCAGACATATTTCACTCATTGTGAAAGCACCAGGGCTATACAAATCTACAGAAAAACAAACCTAGGTGCAAACCTCCTCCCTCTCCCATGTCCTCAACATTCCCATAGCTCTTTCATGATCCCAGGACCCTCCTCACCAGTCTTGTCTTCTTGTTCTGGTCTTATCCCAAAGTGGCTGGTGAGAGAGCCTCCCTTTTATAAAGTTTCAGCTACCTCCCACCCCCGCAGCTTCAAGTTTCTTATCAGGTGAGTTGTTGCTTGGTTGCAGCCCACCTACAGTCTAGACTAGGAAAGCTGGTTACCAGAGCTGCAGCCAGTTCACTGTTCTGGGGTGCTTCCATTTGAGTGGAAGACATCCAGGCTGGCAACTCCTGATTACATTCCATTGTTAGCCTTCTACTAGGAGCCAGGATTTCTCCTGACACTTCCTGGACAATTCAGCTCAAGATAGAGGCTGCAGAGCCAAAGTAAAGGCTCAGTACAGTCTTACAATCAAAATGGCATTCATGAAATAGAATGGAGTTTTCAAATTGATAGAGACAGACATGGTTTCTGTAAAGGGAGATCATGTCTTACTAATCTATAGAGTTCTTTGAGGGGGTCAACAAACATGTGGACAAGGGGGATCCAGTGGACATAGTGTACTTAGATTTCCAGAAAGCCTTTGACAAGGTCCCTCACCAAAGGCTCTTATATAAATTAAGTTGTCATGGAATAAGAGGGAAGATCCTTTCATGGACTGAGAACTGGTTAAAAGACAAGGAACAAAGGGTAGCAATAAATGGAGAGGGGTAACTAGTGGTGTTCCCAAAGGGTCAGTCCTAGGACCAATCCTATTCAACTTATTCATAAATGATCTGGAGAAAGGGGTAAAGAGTGAGGTGGCAAAGTTTGCAGATGATACTATACTGCTCAAGATAGTTAAGACCAAAGCAGACTGTGAAAAACTTTAAAAAGATCTCACAAAACTAAGTGATTGGGCAACAAAATGGCAAATGAAATTTAATGTGGATAAATGTAAAGTAACGCACATTGGAAAAAATAACCCCAACTATACATACAACATGATGGGAGCTAATTTAGCTACAACTAATCAGGAGAAAGATCTTGGAGTCATTGTGGATAGCGCTCTGAAGACCTCCACGCAGTGTGCAGCGGCAGTCAAAAAAGCAAATGGAATGTTTGGAATCATTAAAAAACAGATAGAGAATAAGACGGAGAATATCTTATTGCCCTTATATAAATCCATGGCTCGCCCACATCTTGAATCTGCATACAGAGGTGGTCCCCTCATCTCAAAAAAAGATACATGGGCATTAGAAAAGGTTTAGAAAAGGGCAACTAAAATGAGTAGGGGTTTGGAACGGGTCCCATCTGAGGAGAGATTAAAGAGGCTTGGACATTTCAGCTTGGAAAAGAGGAGACTAAGGGGGAATATGATAGAGGTACATAAAATCATGAATGGTGTGGAGAAAGTGAATAAGGAAAAGATATTACTTGTTCCCATAATATAAGAACAAGGGGCCACTAAATGAAATTATTGGGTAGCAGGTTTAAGACAAATAAAAGGAAGTTCTTCTTCAACCAGTACACAGTCAACCTGTGGAACTCCTTGCCTGAGGAGGTTGTGAAGGCTAGGACTATAACAGGGTTTAAAAGAGAACTGGATAAATTCATGGAGGATAAGTCCATTAATGGCTATTAGCCAGGATGCATAAGGAATGGTGTCTCTATCCTCTGTTTGTCAGAGGGTGGAGATGGATGGCGGGAGAGAGATCACTAGATCATTACCTGTTAGGTTCACTCTCTCTGGGCACCTGGCATTGGCCACTGTCAGCAGACAGGGTGCTGGGCTGGATGGACCTTTGGTCTGACCCAGTGCGGCCATTCTTAGGTTCTTACACATACCAATCTGTCACACCCATTAGGTTCCTGCTGTCATGACCAGACAATGCCTGTGCTGCTGTCATGCTCTGACAAGGACCATGCTATAACATCACAGCACTGAAGTGGTGATGCTCAGTTCCCCATGGTGCTCAGTTAAGTCCTTTGCATTCAGCCCTTGATTTTCAATATTTGACAAACTGTTATAGAATTTATTTGCATTATCCTCTTAGACCCTTCGATACTCAAAGGGAGGCAAAATGTTTGGAAATCTAGAAACTGTGATGTTGACTTGTGAGAAGAAAAGGAGTACTTGTGGCACTTTAGAGACTAACAAATTTGTTAGAGCATAAGCTTTCGTGAGCTACAGCTCACTTCATCGGATGCATTTGGTGGAAGTGAGCTGTAGCTCACGAAAGCTTATGCTCTAATAAATTTGTTAGTCTCTAAGGTGCCACAAGTACTCCTTTTCTTTTTGCAAATACAGACTAACACAGCTGCTACTCTGAAACCTGACTTGTGAGAATTATACTTGCAGTGTTTCTCAGAACCGTATGTTCTTTCTATCCAAGATATTTATAATACCTACCAAACTGGTAGCTAGACAGCCTAATGCACATATCTTGTAGCACAGGGGGAAGGATGGTACTGTAGTTAAGGTAAGAGACCTGGACTATTTCCCCCTCTATCTATGGTACTTGTATAACCCTATTACCATAGTATCTGGCCTCCTCAAAGTCTTTATCTCTCAGCACACATGAAATAAGAGGCAAATCATGGACTGAATGGCGGAGGGGAGAGGGCAGGTATCAAGACTCAGGCTAGTCACTGGATCACCCTTCCTGTCTGCCACAACTTGAGCAAGTCATTTAGCCTGTGCCTTTTCTCATGTTATTTACTCATCTTACAAGACTTTTGGGAAACTTAGTTCATTAATATCTGTAAAGCTGCTTCAGTTCCTGTGAAAAAGGTACTATAGTGGAAAAATAAAAAATCTTTTCTAAAGAGAATGATCTTGCTTGATCCTAGACTGCAGAGCACCATAGAATATTTCAGATGGACTGTGCTACATGAAATAAGAGTGATCAAGCAGACAATTATGACAGGGTTGAGACATGTGCTTGGCAGAGTGACAGACACTCTAGCAGAGTTCTTAATTATGGACTTAAATCCTGCAGTTTGTTACTAGTCTATTAGGCTGCCCAGAAAACAGAGGTTAGGGCCACTTCCTCACATTCATTTTTAGGATATTCCACACCTTACTGAGTTGTACTATAAAAGATGAGTTCCTTCAAAACTGCTTTGTGATACACTTTTATTTTAGCATGCTGATTAGAGCATTTTGCAATATCAGTACAAATGACAGCAATGTGTCACAGTGACAAGACTGACTGAATATGAAGTGCTAAAAAAAGAAACAAAGAAGCTACATTTTAGTTCTATTTCAAGCATCAGGCAAAAGTAGTCTTCTTCTTTTGTACGTGTGACCATTGATTTTTTCCTAAAATATCCAATGCAAGTCAGGGAAAGTCTTGCTCACATTTCTTTATGACTTTTTTCCCCCCATGAGGGGGTGGGGGCAGGGGGGGGAAGAAGGGGAGAGGATAAAAGGCACCTTGGAGTAAGAGCTCAATCTGTTTATCTTATCAAAAAGAGAGGTAACTTGATTATGGTGTACAAGAACCTTCACAGGGAGAAAATATTAGGTACTAAAGGGCTCGTTAATCTAACACTAAGAAAAGTGAGACAAGAACAAATGGTTGAAAGCAGAAGCCAGACACATTCAAATTGGAAATAAAATGTACTTTTTTTTTAAACTATTTAAACAGTGAGGGAGATTAACCTTTGGAACAAACTACCAGGCAGAGCTGGATGGAAAACAGCTTTCCCACGCCTAAGAGAAGTTTTTGCAATTTCAGAGAGTTTCTCATTAGTTTTGTACGACACAGAATATCTTTTAAAAAAAATTGTGAAAAAGGACAGAAAGAGACCAAACCCAAAACAGCCAATAGCCTGGTGGTGGGGGTATTGACCTCGGATTAGAAGACATAGGTGTGAGCCCCTATTCCATATCAGGTAGTACAGGGACGCTCACATCCATAGTGAGTGCTCTAACCACCACCCTACTGGTGGCTCTGGGATGAGAGGGTGTCACTCACACACACACACACACACACACACACACACACAAACAGCCCAGAAATGGATTGTGGGCCTGATACACCTTTCCCAGTTACAGTTTTGCCAAAACTGACCCTTTCCCACAAAAAGTTTTGATTCCTACAAACTGGCATTTTCCAACAAAAAGTGTTTTGTCAGAAGGTTTGCACCAGTTCTACTGAAAAGGGAAATGGTTGATTCTCCACCTCTTGGCATCTGGATCACTTTTTAAATAGATGCTTTAGACAAACAAATACTGGGCTCAGTACAGGGGTAACTGTGTTAAACGCAATGGCCTGTATTATACAGGAGGTCAAATTGGATATAATGGTCCCTTCTAGCCTTGAACTCTATAAATCCATTGAAAAAGGTCAGATTGAAGGCAAAGGCCTTGCCCCTGCCCAAGTAAATGAGCTGCATGCAGGAGACTTCTGCTGGGATTGAAGAGGTGGAATCCTTTCCTCCTCCCCAAACCAGTGCAGCAAGTAGAACTACATGACAACAGTTACTGAACTGAACTGGCTGCAGTAGCTCTTAGGACAAAGGCCCTCTGCAGGTCACAAGTGGGTTGGCCAATGGAGCTTTAAGGACTTCAAGATTTGACTCCCCAGTTACAGCTTTGCTTTACAAGTAAAGATATTAAAGACACTGTCTGGAGTACATCTCCAGTAAGCACAGGCTTTGGTATCTGAGGCAAGCCAGAGTTTGCTAATGATGGAACCTAAAGGACAAGAATAAGCTTAAATGAACTTGCACAACTGTCAACCTGACCACACTGTCAAACCCCAGAAGTAAATGCAGACAGTGCTCTTGTGACTCAGTGCTTTAGCCAGTGGTCATTCTTGGCTGGAATGTACTTTTTTGCAATATGCCAGGACTCCATCCAAAATAAATGAGAGAAGGGACACTATAACCACTTCCAGTTACCCTAATCCCACATTTTCAAAGCTCTACACGGTGCAAGAAATGAGGACACTGAATTCTTCATTTAACAAGAGAATCTCTACAGCCTATGGAGTTGCACTGCTGCTGGAGATTGATTGGATGTTACTATTTGTCAATCTACTGTCACTCATCTTTGGAGGGAGTGAGGAGCTCCAGTTTATGGTTGGTTAGCAGCTGAAGCCATTGTAACTATTGCTGTATACCTTGAAGCTGAGTAAAGAATTTGTATCATTGGGGAAAGTCTGAAAGTTTTCCCTCTTCTGCTAATTGCCAACTGCTGTTACATCAGATCAAAGGGTCATGTTGTGGTCTTATAGAGCTGTGATTGCCTGAGTTGACTCCCTCTAGTCCTGCACTAATCTGATATTGGGGGCAGACAGTGCCACAGATTAGCCAATGCATTTTAGATCAGTCCTAAAACTGTGCTGAAATGTGTCCAACTCCCTGTGGTCCAAGGGACTATTCTGGCAACCAGGAACTACAGAGGTAGAGAGATGTTCCAGGCATGACCACAAGGCCAGGGACTGGCAGGGATAGCATGGCTGGCACTGTGCCACCCAGTGACTCCTGCTGCACTAGAAGGATTCCCCAGAGGCTGGTTAAGACAACACAATTTCTCCTTTGATCACCCACAAAGGTGCCATGGATGGACTGTGGATCTGGCTCCATATATCAGTGTGCCAAGTGTAGTTGTCTTACAGTCACTTGAGACCAGAAGATAAGCTACCATTGAAGACAATATATTCAACTCTCCCACTGGGATAGCTGACAAGTCATTGAGAATGCTATGCATTAGACTGGGAAAGAAAAATTTGCTAAGAGTATAATGCCTTAGCGATAGCACTATCCAACTAAGACAAGTCTTCCATAAGAAATACTTGAGTCAAAAGACAGACATTGAGATGGTGGCAGGTATAAGATACCAGTATTTTTGGGAAAGCTTCTTCTTCCAAACTAGCCACTTCCTCCCTGCTCCAATCTTGTGCAGAAGCAAACCATTTATGGTAGCAGCACTGTTGAGAGTTATAGTAAGGGCTCCAGTTTTACTCCACAAGAAGATAAAAGCACTGGTGGCAGATTATCCACCCTATCTGAAGCCCTGGGTTGTACCTTCCTTCCTGCAAATTAGAGACCTCTCATTTCAAACTGTACTCATGAAACAAAAGGTGTTTTGATAGGGTGGGGGTGAGAGAAGCAATACACATTTTGTTGTGCAGATTGTTGTATTCTTGCAACATCAGCTTCTCCTTTGAGTCTTCTATGCTGCAACCACATGTGGGAGGTTTAGCACAATGGCCTCATTCTTATCATATAGATTTGGCTTTGTCTTTGGGGGGCGGGTGGGGGGAATATGAAGGAATCCCAGCATACCAGAGATTTACAAAAAAAAGAGAAGTTGAAGCCAGAAATCAATGACCTAATAGGCAGAAGTCTGAAGGCCAGCTAAGCCCCCAGAACCTGTAGGAGATCTCTAGATACATTTGGGTTCCACTTTGGCATTACCATTGTCCCTTAACTCTTCCTTTTCCTTCCTCAATTGTACTTTCTTTCTCTTTCCTTCTCAGTAGCAGGTCCCCTAACCCTATGGCATCCTCCCTTCTTTTTCCTGTAGTTATATAGTCCTAATCCCACCATTATTGCTACCCACCTATTGTTATGTTCCTGCCACAGAGTGGCCTACTTACAGTGACTTACAGAAGGAAATCTTGAGAAAGCACAATGGAGACAATGGACATGCTACTCTAACAGCACCTCAGTGACTATCAGAACTCAACAATCCCTGAATGCCAGTTGTCACATTTGATATACCAGCAACGCAGAAGAGCTAGCAGAGACACCCATCCTTTGTTAACTATAAAACAAAAGCAAAAAGAGAAGAGAGTGTCCTTTATGGTTACATAAAAGCCATTTTAAGCTTTCCCTCCCATGTTGTCCCCCCACCCATCTCTGGCACATGCATACACAGCTTTACCTATTTTTAGGCTACACAGGAAATCAGGCTCACTTGCTTTTTTGCCCACAGTCTTTGCGCTGTACCAGTTCTGCACCACACAGCTTAAAGATAATAATGGTCAGTAATAATTAGAATTTGTGCGTTTCACTGAGAACTGAGACAGTTTAATCATCATTTTGGTTGTTCTCAGGGTGGCACTCTGAAATTTGAATGACCTCAGCTGTAAGTTTCCATAATACTGTGGGTCTTTTTGTGAAGTGCAACCTTAACTATGACTTTCCAGATTAACATTTGAAAGTATTTTGGAGGAGACTATGTCCTCTAAGGTTATGTCTACACTGCGTTAAAACACCTACAGCTGGCTCAGGCTGTGAGGCTAAAAATTGCAATGTAGATATTCCACTCTGGCTGGAGGTTGAGTCCCTTCCCGCTCACAAGGTCCCAGAGCTCCAGTCCAGACATCTACACTGCAATTTCATATCCCTGCAAGTTGAGTCAATGGTGGGTATTTCATTCCCGTGTAGACCTACTTTAAAGGTTTCATAGCTGAAGTAACACATTTATTCAATGCTAACTTAGAATTAAGGCAGCGTTGCCTGGAAATATGGACACATGCAATGAGCAGTTAGGCATCCCAGTAGAAACTAATTAGATTAGAAGAGAAAAACAAAACAAAACCCAAATAATGTGTATTAAAAATAATAGGGAGACCTTTTATGGATTGACATGTTTGTCAAAAGAGCAGAGTAACTTTGCGTCCCCTCCCTCAAGTTATAATAATAAAGTGGACTGTTGTTTATGGGTCTGTGTCTGAGGTATGTGGGTGTTAAACTGTGTAAAGAGTGGTTTCAGAGTAACAGCCGTGTTAGTCTGCATTCGCAAAAAGAAAAGGAGGACTTGTGGCACCTTAGAGACTAACAAATTTATTTGAGCATAAGCTTTCGTGAGCTACAGCTCACTTCATCAGATGTGTAAAGAGTGCATCAGGATCACCTATGAGGTACGAAAGGTAGTTAACTAACAGGCTTTCTGTCTTACGGAATTTGGTGGATGTAACCCACAAGGCTCAGAGCAAGCTTTGAGAATCTTTGCTTCCTAGGATGATTGGTGCTTAGTTGACATTGGCACTATCTAAGTAGTCAATATTTGTGAAGGTCACCTCTCTCAGAGCCACCTCTAAGCAAGGCCTGTAGCAATGAAGAAGCAAACAGCTCAGCTATCCAGTCTCTCTCTCTCTGTCTCTCACACACACACACACAGGATGTGAAAAGGATGTGAAGAGTCACTCTTGGATGACTCAGTCAGTACTTAACACTTCATCTGTGACAAGCTGTGTATAAGCTTGTTGCACAATGGGGTAGCCTGTTATTTCTATGAGTCTTTCCGTCTCAGAAGTGTTACACACCCATGAAGCAGTGTTGTGGAAAGCATGCTGGCAGCAATACAAAGACTTCTCTGATATGAAAGCTAAAGTCTTTTTATGAGCTGAGTGGCAGGGCTGCCAAGCGATGCAGTTTTGTTAATACTATACATTACTTAACACTGTCCCCCATGCCTGATCTTTAAAGGTAATACTGTACTTAGAGTCCCAAGTTTTGAATATTAGTAGAAAATTTAGGTCTAAGAAAGTGCTCAAGTGAAGCAATCTATACATTAACTTTATAGGTTAAAGTAGTTTGAGGGAGAATTCCACTAAAATGCAATTCACAGCTCAATCAAGTGTTCTAGTTTAATTAGAGATATAGAATAAGTGGAGTAGATTTCACCCACCTGAATGTACACTATTTTTAGACAGAAAACAAATAAGACTATGGGATCTTTACCCTCCAATACACATGCAGAGTTACTTAAAATAGCAAAAATTTCTAGGGCTATTGACCCACTTCTGCTGATAATTTGTCTGCATCACAAGAAATCCAGTTTGGCAAAGATGTGCGATTGGTAAAGCCCACATGAAAAATCATAATACCTCATACAATGGAATAGATTTTACAGAGAATTACCACCATGGAGGGCCGGGGGAGGGAAGGCCAAGGAAGACATTAGCAATTACTGTCAGGCAAGAAAGGTTATCCTCTTCTTCCCCCAACTGGTTAGCATCCCATTCCAGGGTATAAAAGAAATCATGGCAGACCTCCCTACACTTTTGGCCTGCATATGTTCAGAGTGCATATTGAAATGTGTATTTCACCTACATTTACATGCAACAGGCCATCTTCCCATACTCTGGATATTAGGGCCAATAGAATTAGATGTGCATCACTGCGACATCCCCAGCCTAGGTAAACTCTGCTCTAGGTTTTTTGTTTTAAACTCTTGTAGGATATGGTGGACCTAGGAATGCTGCATGGGTTGCTACATCTGTTGATTTACATTCCATACTCCGGATGCTCTTCTACAGCCTCAATATCTCATAGAAGAACTGGGCCTGAGCTCTGGGAACAATCAGAGCCTGACCCCTGATAAAGTTTGTCACCCACACCCCCAACAAAGCAGAAGCACTAAACCAGTAAACAAAATCAGAAGGAGAAAGCTTTAACTTTTTTGGGGTAACATTTATAAAGCTATAGTGCAACCAAGTGGACACATTTAGAAAATACATACATTAACAACTACAATACCGACCTGCTGAAGTGAAGAAACAGATTGACAGAGCCAGAAGAAAAGGAGTACCCGTGGCACCTTAGAGACTAACAAATTTATTAGAGCATAAGCTTTCGTGAGCTACAGCTCACTAGAAGAGTATCCAGAAGTCACCTACTACAGGACAGGCCCAACAAAGAAAATAACAGAACGCCATTAGCCATCACCTTCAGCCCCCAACTAAAACCTCTCCAGTGCATCATCAAGGATCTACAACCTATCCTGAAGGATGACCCATCACTCTCCCAGATCTTGGGAAACAGGCCAGTCCTTGCTTACAGACAGCCCCCAACCTGAAGCAAATACTCACCAGCAACCACACACCACATACCAAAATCACTAACTCAGGAACCTATCCTTGCAACAAAGTCCGTTGCTAACTGTGTCCACATAAAGAAAAGGAGTACTTGTGGCACCTTAGAGACTAACAAATTTATTTGAGCATAAGCTTTCGTGAGCTACAGCTTACTTCATCAGATGCATTTGGTGGAAAATACAGAGGGGAGATTGATATACACACATAGAGAACATGAAAAAATGGGTTTTATCATACACACTTTAAGGAGAGTCATCACTTAAGATGAGCCAACATCAGCAGCCAGGGGGGGAAAGGAGGAAAACCTTTCATGGTGACAAGCAAGGTAGGCTATTTCCAGCAGTTAACAAGAACATCTGAGGAACAGTGGGGGATGGGGTGAGGGGGGAAATAACATGGGGAAATAGTTTTACTTTGTGTAATGACTCATCCATTCCCAGTCTCTATTCAAGCCTAAGTTAATTGTATCCATTTTGCAAATTAATTCCAATTCAGCAGTCTCTCGTTGCAGTCTGTTTTTGAAGCTTTTTTGTTGAAGGATAGCCACCCTCAGGTCTGTAATCGAGTAATCGAAGAGATTGAAGTGTTCTCCAACTGGTTTTTGAATGTTATAATTCTTGACGTCTGATTTGTGTCCATTTATTCTTTTACGTAGAGACTGTCCAGTTTGACCAATGTACATGGCAGAGGGGCATTGCTGGCACATGATGGCATATATCACATTGGTAGATGCGCAGGTGAACGAGCCTCTGATAGTGTGGCTGATGTGATTAGGCGCTATGATGGTGTCCCCTGAATAGATATGTGGACAGAGTTGGCAACGGGCTTTGTTGCAAGGATAGGTTCCTGGGTTAGTGGTTCTGTTGTGTGGTGTGTGGTTGCTGGTGAGTATTTGCTTCAGATTGGGGGGCTGTCTGTAAGCAAGGACTGGCCTGTCTCCCAAGATCTGTGAGCGAGTTGGGTCGTCCTTCAGAATAGGTTGTAGATCCTTGATGATGCATTGGAGAGGTTTTAGTTGAGGGCTGAAGGTTGATGGCTAGTGGAGTTCTGTTATTTTCTTTGTTGGGCCTGTCCTGTAGTAGGTGACTTCTGGGTACTCTTCTGGCTCTGTCAATCTGTTTCTACTTAGGCTTGAATAGAGACTGGGAATGGATGAGTCATTACACAAAGTAAAACTATTTCCCCATGTTATTTCTCTCCCCCACCCCACCCCCCACTGTTCCTCAGATGTTCTTGTTAACTGCTGGAAATAGCCTACCTTGCTTGTCACCATGAAACGTTTTCCTCCTTTCCTCCCTCTGCTACTGGTGATGGCTCATCTTAAGTGATCATTCTCCTTACAGTGTGTATGATAAAACCCATTGTTTCATGTTCTCTGTGTGTGTATATAAATCTCCCCTCTGTATTTTCTACCAAATGCATCTGATGAAGTAAGCTGTAGCTCACGAAAGCTTATGCTCAAATGAATTCGTTAGTCTCTAAGGTGCCACAAGTACTCCTTTTCTTTTTGCGAATACAGACTAACACGGCTGCTACTCTGAAACCTGTGTCCACATATATTCAGGAGACACCATCATAGGGCCTAATCACATCAGCCACACTATCAGAGGCTCGTTCACCTTCCCATCTACCAATGTGATATATGCCATCATGTGCCAGCAATGCCCCTCTGCCACGTACATTGGCCAAACTGGACAGTCTCTTTGTAAAAGAATAAATGGACACAAATCAGACGTCAAGAATTATAACATTCAAAAACCAGTTGGAGAACACTTCAATCTCTCTGGTCACTCGTTTACAGACCTAAGAGTGGCTATCCTTCAACAAAAAAGCTTCAAAAACAGACTCCAACGAGAGACTGCTGAATTGGAATTAATTTGCAAACTGGATACAATTAACTTAGGCTTGAATAGAGACTGGGCGTGGATGGGTCATTACACAAAGTAAAACTATTTCCCCATGTTTATTTCCCCCCCCCCCACTGTTCCTCACATGTTCTTGTCAACTGCTGGAAATGGCCCACCTTGATTATCACGACAAAAGGTTCCCCCCGCCCCCGCTCTCCTGCTGGTAATAGCTCACCTTACCTGATCACTCTTGTTACAGTGTGTATGGCAATACCCATTATTTCATGTTCTATGTGTATATAAAATTTCCCCACTGTATTTTCCACTACATGCATCTGATGAAGTGAGCTGTAGCTCACAAAAGCTTATGCTCAAATAAATTTGTTAGTCTCTAAAGTGCCACAAGTACTCCTTTTCTTTTTGCGGATACAGACTAACACGGCTGCTACTCTGAAACCATACACTAATCAGACCAACATAACAGTGATGGCTGTAGGCAAGAGGCATTGTCAGGCTCCAGGACTCTGGAACAGGGGGTCCCAAATCCCCCCGAGGCCCACCTGTGCAGCTGCAATAGGCACTGTGGCTCACTGTTAACAAGCGTCCATCAGGGAGAGGGCAGCGCCGAGCACATGCAGCCCCTTACCTCAGCAGGGACCAGGACCAGCGAGAGGGCGAAGGGGCCAGGCAGGTGCCACAGCCAGCCCCTGCCAATACCCTCCACTTAGCAGCTTGGTGAGTGCCTTGAGCTTGTCACTTGGCAGCCCTGCCCCATAACACCCAGCCGCACCTTTCAGGCACCCCTGCCTGGGAACGAGGGAGGAGCTCAGGGGCTACCAGTGCCGGACAGAGGCAGGTGCTTGGCACATCATCTAACAGTCCCGATCACAGCGTTGTCCAGGCAGAAATAAAATGGCACTGCCGAGCCCCAGTCCCTGATGGGGGATGAGGTGGGGTTGCAAGGCTGATACTCAAGGGGGGCCCAACAGCCATGGATCACAGGGTGCGGTGTATCAAAGCGGAAATGGCCACAAACGGACCAGCCTCGTCCCGCTACCCTGGGAGCTGCTGCCTCTCAGGGCCAGCCCCTTCTCCTCACCCTCTGACCACAGCCCAGTTGCTCCACTTCACCTTCTGCTGCCTGCCAGGGGTGCTGGGCTCCCCAGCCCTGGGCAGTGGCCACCACCAGCCATCACTCCACCAGCAACACCCCCTCCCCCCAAACTCTGCCCATGGTGGACTACCCAGGACTGTTTCATGGCCCACCTTTGGGCTGTGGCCCACAGTTTAGGAACCCCTGCTCTAGAGCAGAGGTTGTCAAACTGTGGTCCGCGAGCTCTATTCAGATGGTCCGCAGATAGTTCCCTTGAAGGTGCGCACCTGGATGACCGCACCCAACAGAATGAAAGGCCACCCACCTAATTAATGGAGTCATGTCTGCCTGGACCGTGGAGAAGATGCACATGTAAGATGAGGTGGTGGCCTCGGGGCGGGGGGGGGAGGAGAGGGGAAATATGGGGTAGGTGGGAGGGGGTAGCAGGGGGAATTTGGGATGTGCAGGGCTGCAACAGCCAGAGAAAGAAAGAGGCAACTCCTCAGCACCTGTAGCCCTTGAGCTGAGGAAAGAGACCCCCCTCCTTCCCAGCCCCAGCTGCCACGGCAGGAGAAAGGGCACATTTATCGCATTAGAAAGAAACTACTGATTAAACAAAAATATGAGTTGTGTGCTATTTGTAGAACAAAAAAGTTTAAGGTTTTTTATAAATATAGTGCTTTTTATCCAAAGTGCTTTACAATAGTTAGCTAATGGTACAAACAACATTTGGAAAGATCAGTAAGTGGTCTGCCGAGACTTTTCGCAATTTTCAAGTGGTCCACAGGGAAAAAATAAATTTAATAACTACTGCTCTAGAGGATGATATGGAAGCACACACTATATGTATTTGGAAAATAAAACCTGCTTTTAGGAGGAAAGCTTTCACTCAAGTGAAAGCTCAGACATTGTTTTTCACTTGTAAAAACAGTGTGTTAATACAAGTCTACTGTATTAATGTTATTACTCTGATGAATATTAGCACATATATTGACTACAGATGAAGTTACACACACACACACCCTTCAGTGGGTGTGTAACTGGAGGCAAACTAAGCCATGTGTGTTGTAGCACATGCTTTTTTAAAAAAAAAAAAACACTCACACACAAACAAACCTGAAGTTAAGGGACTGTATAGTTCACTTTATTTATGAACCATGATGTCCTTCAGGGAATCTCCTTTGTATGCCCTACAGGGAAATTGGACTTTTCAACTATATCTAATGTTGAGGAAAACAATTGTGACAACTGAAAGTTTTTCACTAAGACTATTGAATTCTTACCACTACCTCTAAGGGTGACTATTTTCACTAACATTCAGCTAAAGGCATTAAGGATCCCAGAATATCACCGCAGTTCATTGCAGAAGAGGATTTGCACCCAGTTCTCAGTGTATACTCTTCTCTTTTCACCTCCATAACTCCCACCTCTCCACGGAGAGAGAACAAGCTTCCAGAACTGGTCATCAAAATCACCTGTGCAAGTCTCACACCTGTGCCCATGAACAGATACTCACCATAGTTACCCATTCTGTACATAAACGGGAAATCTGAGCACACAGTTTAGATCAGTTTTGAAAGTGCTTTCCCAACTGTCTCCTCAAGAGACTAAATTACTATTCTTTTACTTCCAGTACATTAGATATTTGTGACTAGGACCTCGCACAGTTTGTTAGGGAGTTTTTAGGCAGAAAAAGGTGACAGATCCTGCCCCCAAAGAGCTTCCAATATGAAAGCACATCTGTGAATCTCCAAGCACTTTACATGTGCTAATTAAGCTTCAAAAGAACCCTGTGAGGTAGGAAAATATCCTCCCTTCTCCTCCACCACAAAAAAAAAAATGTGCAGATCAAAAAGATAATAGTCTAAGTTTCCAAAAGTGATCACTGGATATTGAATGCCCCAAAGGTGTGCGTCCACTGCTTCCACGGGACTTCAGTGGCAGTTCTGACTTCTCAGCATTTCAGGAAAAACAGATCTAATGTGTCTCAAGCTGGCCACCAAAGAAGAGTGGCCACTTTTGAAAGTTTTAGTGCAAATGAATTACCCAGGATCTCACAGAAGTCTGCATCACAGCTAGAACTTGAACTAAAGTCTCCTAGCTCCAAGTTCTTGGTCTAACCCCATAAAGCCTTTAAAAATATATATTATATACATATACACACATATACATATCTAAACACACACACAAGTTTACAAAACATTCATGAATGGGATAGAACCTTAATTCCTCCTTGATGCTACCAGGCAATAATATTGATAGAATATGCTGTCTGAAGGAGACTATGCATCACTGACTGACTGCTTTAATGGACTTGAAACATGGGACTTATGTTAAAGATAGCATGTCAGATGCGTCAGTCTAGCCTCTGTCAACACCAGTAGGAGAATGAGTGAGATGAGGCAAGAAAACTGCTTGATGTCAAATACATCACCTGAAACAGGAAGTTCCAATTTGTTTGACTCCAATGATATGCTTAAATAACTGCTAGTTTGGTTAACAGATAGACTGGACAGATACACAATATCTTGTGTGTTTACTTTGCTATCCATTACCGGCATTGATTTCCGTAATAAGGACTTAATACAGTGAAGCTGAATGACTCTTTAAAAGCACCTTTTACCAACATGATTATTGTATTCTAGGCTAAATACACAGTGCCACTGCTAAGGAGTCTGAACTATGTAATTCAAGCCAGAAATTAAGGCAACCTCAGACCTAATCTACACTACTAAATTAGGTTGAAGTAAGTTACCTAGGCTCAACCTATTGCCCAACTACCTACACTCAAATTTGTTTATGGCCAATATAAACACCCATTTTAGCAATGCAGTAAAACCACCTCCCTGAATGGCACAGAGCCATGGTTAACCTACTGAGGTCAATACAGTGCAAGTTTAGACACTGCATGACTTTGTGTCAACCCTTACAGTCCTCCAAGCAGCTGTCCCACCATGCTACTGTTGCAGGAAATGGGGCAGCTCTGGTCACAGTTATAAACCACTGCATGGGGATCAGGCGACTATCAGCCACACAACACTTTAAGAAGTTATGTGTGTTTCTGAAATGCCTTTGCTTGATTGCCCACCTTGTCAAGCACACCTAGCAGCTCTCTTGTTGCATGCAACTGCCCAGCCGACCATGCTGACTCAACGCAGTAGACAGGTTTCAGAGTAGCAGCCGTGTTAGTCTGTATTCGCAAAAAGAAAAGGAGTACTTGTGGCACCTTAGAGACTAACAAATTTATTTGAGCATAAGCTTTCGTGAGCTACAGCTCACTTCATCGGATGCATTTGGTGGAAAAAACAGAGGAGAGACTTATATACACACACAGAGAACATGAAACAATGGGTTTATCATACACACTGTAAGGAGAGTGATCACTTAAGATAAGCCATCACCAGCAGCAGGGGGGGGAAGGAGGAAAACCTTTCATGGTGACAAGCAAGGTAGGCTAATTCCAGCAGTTAACAAGAATATCAGAGGAACAGTGGGGGGTGGGGTGGGGGGGAGAAATACCATGGGGAAATAGTTTTACTTTGTGTAATGACTCATCCATTCCCAGTCTCTATTCAAGCCTAAGTTAATTGTATCCAGTTTGCAAATTAATTCCAATTCAGCAGTCTCTCCTTGGAGTCTGTTTTTGAAGCTTTTTTGTTGAAGGATAGCCACTCTTAGGTCTGTAATCGAGTGACCAGAGAGATTGAAGTATTCTCCAACTGGTTTTTGAATGTTATAATTCTTGACGTCTGATTTGTGTCCATTCATTCTTTTACGTAGAGACTGTCCAGTTTGGCCAATGTACATGGCAGAGCAGCATTGCTGGCACATGATGGCATATATCACATTGGTAGATGCGCAGGTGAACGAGCCTCTGATAGTGTTCCTCTGATAGGAATGCATGATAGAGATCTTGTAGGTGTTTGTCTCTGTCTGAGGGGTTGGAGCAAATGCAGTTATATCGTAGAGCTTGGCTGTAGACAATGGATCGAGTGGTATGATCTGGATGAAAGCTAGAGGCATGTAGGTAGGAATAGCGGTCAGTGGGTTTCCGATATAGGGTGGTGTTTATGTGACCATCGCTTATTAGCACCGTAGTGTCCAGGAAGTGGATCTCTTGTGTGGACTGGTCCAGGCTGAGGTTGATGGTGGGATGGAAATTGTTGAAATCATGGTGGAATTCCTCAAGAGCTTCTTTTCCATGGGTCCAGATGATGAAGATGTCATCAATGTAGCGCAGGTAGAGTAGGGGCATTAGGGGACGAGAGCTGAGGAAGCATTGTTCTAAGTCAGCCATAAAAATGTTGGCATACTGTGGGGCCATGCGGGTACCCATTGCAGTGCCGCTGATTTGAAGGTATACATTGTCACCAAATGTGAAATAGTTATGGGTGAGGACAAAAAGTCACAAAGTTCAGCCACCAGGTTAGCCATGACAGTATCGGGGATACTGTTCCTGACCAGCACTCCCAGCTATCTTCGAGACACCACTGACTTCCTGAGGAAACTACAGTCCATTGGTGATCTTCCTAAAAACACCATCCTAGCCACGATGGATGTAGAAGCCCTCTACACCAACATTCCACACAAAGATGGACTACAAGCCGTCAGGAACAGTATCCCTGATACTGTCATGGCTAACCTGGTGGCTTTGTTGCAAGGATAGGTTCCTGGGTTAGTGGTTCTATTGTGTGGTTGCTGGTGAGTATTTGCTTCAGATTGGGGGGCTGTCTGTAAGCAAGGACTGACCTGTCTCCCAAGATCTGTGAGAGTGACGGGTCGTCCTTCAGGATACGTTGTAGATCCTTGATGATGCGTTGGAGAGGTTTTAGTTGGGGGCTGAAGGTGATGGCTAGTGGCGTTCTGTTATTTTCTTTGTTGGGCCTGTCCTGTAGTAGGTGACTTCTGGGTACTCTTCTGGCTCTGTCAATCTGTTTCTTCACTTCAGCAGGTGGGTATTGTAGTTGTAGGAATGCATGATAGAGATCTTGTAGGTGTTTGTAGGTTAGTTGCCCGTTGCCAACTCTGTCCACATATCTATTCAGGGGATACCATCATAGGGCCTAATCACATCAGCCACACTATCAGAGGCTCGTTCACCTGCGCATCTACCAATGTGATATATTCCATCATGTGCCAGCAATGCCTCTCTGCCATGTACATTGGCCAAACTGGACAGTCTCTACGTAAAAGAATGAATGGACACAAATCAGACGTCAAGAATTATAACATTCAAAAACCAGTTGGAGAACACTTCAATCTCTCTGGTCACTCGATTACAGACCTAAGAGTGGCTATCCTTCAACAAAAAAGCTTCAAAAACAGACTCCAAGGAGAGACTGCTGAATTGGAATTAATTTGCAAACTGGATACAATTAACTTAGGCTTGAATAGAGACTGGGAATGGATGAGTCATTACACAAAGTAAAACTATTTCCCCATGGTATTTCTCCCCCCCCACCCCACCCCCCACTGTTCCTCTGATATTCTTGTTAACTGCTGGAATTAGCCTACCTTGCTTGTCACCATGAAAGATTTTCCTCCTTTCCCACCCCTGCTGCTGGTGATGGCTTATCTTAAGTGATCACTCTCCTTACAGTGTGTATGATAAACCCATTGTTTCATGTTCTCTGTGTGTGTATATAAATCTCTCCTCTGTTTTTTCCACCAAATGCATCCGATGAAGTGAACTGTAGCTCACGAAAGCTTATGCTCTAATAAATTTGTTAGTCTCTAAGGTGCCACAAGTACTCCTTTTCTTAATGCAGTAGACGTATTGGATCTCCTGGGCCTGTGGGAAGAGGAGGTTGTGCAGGCATAGTTATTGACCAGCTGTACAAATCCTGATACGTAGGAACAAATTGCATGGGGGGTGCAGGCAAAGGGACAGGACAGCCATCAGCAGCAAGGACATATGAAAACAAAGAAACTTTGCAAGGCATACCACAAGCCTAGGGAGGCCAACAATCAATCTGATGCTGAGTCACAGACCTGTTGCTTTTACAACAAGCTGCACACCATGCAGAGACCCCACCAGCATGCCACAAAGCACCATGGATACCTTGGAGGAGCCTAAGGCAGAGACCCCTGCTGTGAACAGCAAGGTGGAAGAGAAGGAGGGTGACTCTGCTAGTCTAGCCAGTTCCGCCAGCCGAGCACAATGAAGGGAAAGGGACCTCGAGAAAGTGTGTGCATGTATTTTGGCTTGCAATGTTTAAATTTAAAGATGGCATCCAGCCCATCCCCACATTAACAAAACACAATATTGACTTTCATTGTTTTACTCCTATGAGAAGAGCCAGCAGTACAAAAAGAGCGGTAGAGTTGGCATCTGCTTTTCACTCCCCGTTGGATTAGGCAGTGAGGATGTGTGGACCACTCAGTTTATGTGAATAGGGATGTTCCCTTTATCCTCCGGAGACCTTGATGAAACCTTCATGGAGATACTCTGCAATAGTCTCCCAAAAGTTTCTAGAGAGAGCTGTCTTGTTTCTTCCTCCACGGTAGGACACTTTCCCAGGCCACTGCACAATGAGTTCAGCAGGCACCATCGCAGTAAACAGGCGAGTGGCAAATGGGCTGGACAGCTTTGGGACACCAAGAGCAGCTGTGCTCTCTGTACCTTTTCTACCCTCAGGAGTGAGAAATCACCTACAGCCACCAGTAATAATGGAAAACAGTGCTGATATTCGGTGTCTTTGCCCTGCACTTATACCCAGGGACTAGGGGCTGAACTTTTACTACTTCTTATAAATGAAAGTCCTTCACCCTCTTATCCATGGGGGGGCCATACTCACCATGGCAGGGACTGGAGAGCAGTGCCATACACACATGCTCCAAAGTGTCAAGTTGTCTTATTCAAAACTCCTTTCCCTTAGGGTATGTCTACAGTACAAAATTAGGTTGAATTTATAGAAGTCATTTTTTTAGAAATCGTTTTTATATAGTTGATTGTGTGTATGTTCCCTTTAAGTGCATTAGCTTGGCGGAGTGCTTCCACAGTACCGCGGTTAGCGTCAACTTCCGGAGTGTTGCAGTGTGGGTAGCTATCCCACAGTTCCCACAGTCTCCGCCACCCATTGGAATTCTGGGTTGAGATCCCAATGCCTGATGGGGCAAAAACATTGTCACGGGTGATTCTGGGTACATGCCGTCAGGCCCTCCCTCCCTCCATGAAAGCAATGGCAGACAATTGTTTCGTGCCTTTTTTCCTGAGTTACCTGTGCAGGTGCCATACCACGGCAAGCATGGAGCCCACTCAGCTCACTGTCACCATATGTCTCCTGGGTGCTGGCAGACGCGGTACTGCATTACTACACAGCAGCAGCAACCATTGCTTTCTGGCAGCAGACAGTGCAATAGGCCTGAAAACCATCCTCATCGTGTCCGAGGTGCTCCTAGCCTTCTCGGTAAAGTTGGTCAGGAGCGCCTGGGCAGACATGGGTGCAGGGACTAAATTAGGAGTGACTCGACCAGGTCATTCTCTTTAGTCCTGCCGGCAGTCCTATTGTACCATCTTATGATGAGCAGCCAGGAGATGAGGATGGCTAGCAGTCCTACTGCACCGTCTGCTGGCAGCCAAAGACATAAAAGATAGATGGAGTGGATCAAAACAAGAAATGGACCAGCTTTGTTTTGTATTCATTTGCTCACTCCCTCTCTCCCTGAAATCAACAGCCAACAATCGTTTTGGTGAGGTCTGTCAGGGGCACTTTGAAAACTTTAATGGAGATTTAGTCCTGCCTGAAATACCAGAGGGAGGGATAGCTTAGTGGGTTCAGCATTGGCCTGCTAAACCTAGGGTTTTGAGCTCAATCCTTGAGGGGGCCATTCTGTGTGACAGTTGTTTTTGTTTCTCCTTGATGTAAAGCCACCCCCTTTGTTGATTTTAATTCCCTGTAATACAACCCTATAAGCCATGTCGCCAGTCACCCCTCCCTCCGTCAGAGCAACGGCAGACAATCGTTCCAAGCCTTTTTTCTGTGCAGACGCCATACCACGGCAAGCATGGAGCCTGCTCAGATCACTTTGGCAATTAGGAGCACATTAAACACCACACATGTTATCCAGCAGTATATGCAGCACCAGAACCTGGAAAAGCGAAACTGGGCAAGTAGGTGACGTCAGCACGGTGACGAGAGTGATGAGGACATGGACAGACTTCTCTCAAAGCATGGGCCCTGGCAATGCGGGCATCATGGTGCTAATGGGGTAGGTTCATGCATAAGGTCACTTTCATGGAACTTTGTGACTTGCTTTCCCCTGCCCTGAAGCGCACGAATACCCAGATGAGAGCAGCCCTCACAGTTGAGAAGGGAGTGTCAATAGCCCTGTAGAAGCTTGCAATGCCAGACAGCTACGGGTCAGTTGGGAATCAATTTGGAGTGGGCAAATCTACTGTGGGGGCTGCTGTGATGGAAATAGCTAACGCAATCAAAGATCTGCTGATATCAAGGGTAGTGACCCTGGGAAATGTGCAGGTCATAGTGGATGGCTTTGCTGCAATGGGATTCCCTAACTGTAGTGGGACCATAGACTGAAACCATATCCCTATCTTGGCACCAGAGCACCAAGCCGGCGAATACATAAACCGCAAGGGGTACCTTTCAATAGTGCTGCAAGCACTGGTGGCTCACAAGGGACGTTTCACCAACATCAATGTGGGATGGCTGGGAAAGGTACATGATACTCGCATCTTCAGGAACTCTGGTCTGTTTCAAAAACTGCAGGAAGGGACTTTCTTCCCAGACCAGAAAATAACCAATGGTGATGTTGAAATGCCTATAGTTATCCTTGGGGACCCATTCTACCCCTTAATGCCATGGCTCATGAAGCCATACACCAGCTCTTGACTACTGTCCAAGCTGCCTTTCAACTACAGGCTGAGCAAGGGCAGAATGATGGTAGAATGTGCATTGGGACATTTAAAAGCACGCTGGTGCAGTTTACTGACTCGCTTAGATCTCAGCGAAACCAGTATTCCCACTGTTATTACTGCTTGCTGTGCGCTCCACAATATCCAAGAGTAAGGAGGAGACGTTTATGGCAGGGTGGGAGGTTGAGGCAAATCGCCTGACTGCTGGTTTAGCACAGCCAGACACTGGCGGTTAGACAAGCACAGGAGGGTGCGGTGTGCATCAGAGAAGCTTTGAAAACCAGTCTCATGACCCGCCAGGCTATGGTGTGAAAGTTCTGTTTGTTTCTCCTTGATGAAACCCCCTGCCCCTTGGTTCACTCTACTTCCCTGTAAGCTAACCACCCTCCCCACCTCCCTTCAATCACCGCTTGCAGAGGCAATAAAGTCATTGTTGCTTCACATTCATGCATTCTTTATTCATTCATCACACAAATAGGGGGATAACTGCCAAGGTAGCCCAGGAGGGGTGGTGGAGGAGAGAAGCACTGGGAGGGGTGGTGGAGGGAAGGACAAGGCCACACAGCACTTTAAAACTTATTGAATGCCAGCCTTCTGTTGCTTGGGCAATCCTCTGGGGCGGAGTGGCTGGAGGCCCCCACATCGTGTTCTTGGGCATCTGGGTGAGGAGGCTATGGAACTTGGGGAGGAGGGCGGTTGGTTACACAGGGGCTGTAGTGGCGGTCTGTGTTCCAACTGCCCTTTCTGCAGCTCAATTATATGCTGGAGCATATTATTTGATCCTCCAGCAGCCTCAGCATTGAAACCTGCCTTCTCTCATCACGCTGCCACCACATTTCAGCTTCAGCCCGCCACCTCTCCTCCTGGTCATTTTGTGCTTTTCTGCACTCTGCCTCCACATATATTCATCTGTGCTCTGTCAATGTGGGAGGACAGCATGAGCTCAGAGAACATTTCATTGCGAGTGTTTTTTTTGCCTTCTAATCTTCACTAGCCTCTGGGAAGGAGAAGATCCTGTGATCCTTGAAACACATGCAGATGGTGGAGAGGAAAAAAAGGGACAGGGGTATTTAAGACTCCACATTTTTATAGAGCATTGGGTACAATCTTTCACAGTAAACCTTGCTGTTAACATTACATACGTAGCACATGTGCTTTCGTTCCAAGGTTGCATTTTGCCTCCGTGTGGCTAGCCCCTCACCCGACCCCTCCCTGTGGCTAACAGCAGGGAACATTTCTGTTCAGCCAGAGGCAAACAGCCCAGCAGGAACAGGCACCTCTGAATGTCCCTTTAATAAAGCACCCTATTTCAACCAGGTAACTATGAATGATATCACTCTCTTGAGGATAAGACAGAGAGATAAAGAATGGATGTTGTTTGAACGCCAGCAAACATACACTGCAATGCTTTGTTCTACAATCATTCCTGAGTATGTGCTCCTAGCCTGGAGTGGTAAAAAGTGTCCTACCACGGTGGATGGAATAAGGCTGCCCTCCCCAGAAACCTTTTGCAAAGACTTTGGGAGTACATCCAGGAGAGCCGTGAATGCCAGGGCAAATTAAACATGCTTGCTTTTAAACCATGTATACTATTTTAAAAAAGGTACACTCACCAGAGGTCCCTTCTCTACCTGGTGGGTCCAGAAGGTACTGGCTCCAGGTCCAGGGTGAGAAACAGTTCCTGGCTGTCAGGAAAACCGGTTTCTCCACTTGCTTGCTGTGAGCTATCTTCCTTATCCCCAAAACCTGCTTCTGTGTTGCCTCCATCTCCATTGAAGGAATTAAACAACACGGCTCAGGTAGTGGAGGCTGAACCCCCTAAAATGGCATGCAGCTCATCATAGAAGCGGCCTGTTTTTTGGGCTCTGACCCGGAGTGGCCGTTTGCCTCTCTGGTTTTCTGGTAGGCTTGCCTCAGCTCCTTAAGTTTCACGTGGCACTGCTTTGGGTCCCTGTTATGGCCTCTGTCCTTCAGGCCCTGGGAGATTTTGACAAATGTTTTGGCATTTTGAAACCTGGAACATAGTTCTGATAGCACAGAATCCTCTTCCCATACAGCCATCAGATGCTGGACCTCACATTCAATCCATGCTGGAGCTCTTTTGCAATTCTGGGACTCCATCATGGTCACCTCTGCTGATGAGCTCTGCATGGTCACCTGCAGCTTGCCACGCTGGCCAAACAGGAAATGAAATTCAAAACTTAGCGGGCTTTTTCCTGTCTACCTGGCCAGTGCATCCGAGTTGAGTGCTGTTCAGAGCGGTCATAATGGAGCACTCTGGGATAGCTCCTGGAGGCCAATACCATCTAATTGCATCCACAGTACCCCAAATTTGACCCGGCAAGGCTGATTTCAGCGCTAATCCCCTTGTTGGGGGTGGATTAAGGAAATGGATTTTAAGAGCCCTTTAAGTCGAAAAAAGGGCTTCGTCCCATGGATAGGTGCAGGGTTAAATTGATTTAACACTGCTAAATTCAACCTCAACTCCTAGAGTAGACCAGGGATCACGCCCATAAATTCTTTTAATCTTTTCTTTCCCTTTTCATTATGACCGTTAATCCAGTGATACTTCTGACTTTTTTTTTTTTTTTTAATATAATATTATTAGCAGCTTCTCCCATTGTGGCCTTGAAGGATGTCCCCTCCACATCCACAGAACACCTGAGTCTGATGAGAAAAAGAGGAGGAGTAGGAAGGATATGTTCAGTGAGATCATCCAAGCACCGTCCTGCTGAGACAGTAGTTGAATCTTTCCGAGGTGCTGTGGCCAGTGTGCAGTTTCATGATCCTCGGTAGCCTGGGTTTCCCAGAATCACTCTTGGCATTTCAACTTCGACAATGGCAATACCCCAGTCAAGAAAGAACATCCCTACTTGCAGCTTTCTGAACAGGGCTGTGTCCTTAAAGACGTGAGCATCATGCACTTTCCCTGACCAGAGTACATTGGTATCAGTCAACCGTCCATGGTGATCCACCAACACTTGTATAACCACAGAAAACTAGAGCCCTATCTGTTAATATATTCTGTGGCAAGGTTGGCTGGTGCCAAAAATAGGGATAGGCATGCCATCTATTACCCCAGCACGGTCTGGGAACCCCACTGCATCACATCCATCATGTCCTGCACGTTGCTGAGAGTATCACCCCCCAACTATGCATTTTCCAATTCCAAAATAGTTTCCCCGACTGGTAGCAATCTGGAGTTGCAAGCTTCCAGAATGCAATCACAACTTGCTTTTCCACTGTCAGTGCAGCTCTCATTCTACTGTCTCAGCACTGGAGGGACAGGATGAAATCAGCAAGCAAATCCAGAAATGTGACCTTTTGCATCCATAAACTCTGCAGCCACTGCTCATCATCCCAAACCTGCATTATAATCCCACCAGTTGGTGCTCACTTCTCAGGCCCAGAAATGGCACTCCACAATCTGCAATTGCTCCCTGAATGCCAACAATACTGAATTGTTTTTCCACCATTTGCCTCAGTAAACTGTCCAAGAAATCATTATGTCTCTAGTTGTTGCAGTATTTTCTAAGGGTCTGCAAATACAGGAGAATCCTATGTTTGCAGTATTCATGAGAATAGTTCAGAGCTCTGCTGGCTCCATGCATCTGTCAGAGATGACAGAGACTGAGAAGTGCCTTACAGGTTAGTAGGATTATTTATATACAATTTAAAAAATAAAATAAAATATAGTGAGTAAATCATAGAATATGCATGGCATTATGGGACAGAGAAAGTTGCACATTGGGAACTTGACCCTTAGCTGCCAGAGATCCCTGTACGAGTCATTTTTGCTCCACAACACATTGCCAACATTTCCCAAAAGGCTTAGTGCGGGACAGCAGCGTGTGTCACACTGGGATATCTACACTCATACAAGCACTTTGCAGTGACAAGCACTCTGTGTCGGTACGGTGTGAACTCACCATCAGCCAACTATACATACACCCAGACTATAACAAACTTATGTTGGCATACAGCCGCCAAACTTGCATTGACCAAAGTTTGTAGTGTAGATATGGCTTCATTCTCAGCCTACAGACAGGTTTCAGAGTAGCAGCCGTGTTAGTCTGTATTTGCAAAAAGAAAAGGAGTACTTGTGGCACCTTAGAGACTAAAATTTATTAGAGCATAAGCTTTTGTGAGCTACAGCTCACTTCATTGGATGCACTTGGTGGAAAAAACAGAGGGGAAATTGATATACACACACAGAGAACATGAAACAATGGGTTTATCATACACACTGTAAGGAGAGTGATCACTTAAGATAAGCCATCACCAGCAGCGGGGGGGGGGGGGAGGAGGAGGAAAACCTTTCATGGTGACAAGCAAGGTAGGCTATTTCCAGCAGTTAACAAGAATATCTGAGGAACAGTGGGGGGTGGGGGGGGGAGAAATACCATGGGGAAATAGTTTTACTTTGTGTAATGACTCATCCATTCCCAGTCTCTATTCAAGCCTAAGTTAATTGTATCCAGTTTGCAAATTAATTCCAATTCAGCAGTCTCTCGTTGGAGTCTGTTTTTGAAGCTTTTTTGTTGAAGGATAGCCACTCTTAGGTCTGTAAACGAGTGACCAGAGAGATTGAAGTGTTCTCCAACTGGTTTTTGAATGTTATAATTCTTGACGTCTCATTTGTGTCCATTCATTCTTTTACATAGAAACGGTCCAGTTTGACCAATGTACATGGCAGAGGGGCATTGCTGGCACATGATGGCATATATCCCATTGGTAGATGCGCAGGTGAACGAGCCTCTGATAGTGTGGCTGATGTGATTAGGCCCTATGATGGTGTCCCCTGAATAGATATGTGGACAGAGTTGGCAACGGGCAACTAACCTACAAACACCTACAAGATCTCTATCATGCATTCCTACAACTACAATACCCACCTGCTGAAGTGAAGAAACAGATTGACAGAGCCAGAAGAGTACCCAGAAGTCACCTACTACAGGACAGGCCCAACAAAGAAAATAACAGAACGCCACTAGCCATCACCTTCAGCCCCCAACTAAAACCTCTCCAACGCATCAACAAGGCTCTACAACGTATCCTGAAGGACGACCCATCACTCTCACAGATCTTGGGAGACAGGCCAGTCTTTGCTTACAGACAGCCCCCCAGTCTGAAGCAAATACTCACCAGCAACCACACACCACACAACAGAACCACTAACCCAGGAACCTATCCTTGCAACAAAGCCCGTTGCCAACTCTGTCCACATCTCTATTCAGGGGACACCATCATAGGGCCTATATCACATCAGCCAAACTATCAGAGGTAGATGTGATATATGCCATCATGTGCCAGCAATGCCCCTCTACCACGTATATTGGTCAAACTGGACCGTCTGTACGTAAAAGAATAAATAGACACAAATCAGATGTCAAGAACTATAACATTCAAAAACCAGTCGGAGAACACTTCAATCTCTTTGGTCACTCGATTACAAACAAAAAAACTTCAGAAACAGACTCCAACAAGAGATTGATGAATTGGAATAAATTTGCAAACTGGATACAATTAACTTAGGCTTGAATAAAGACTGGGAATGGATGGATCATTACACAAAGTAAAACTATTTCCCCATGTTTATTCCCCTCCCTCCCTGCCACTGTTCCTCAGATGTTCTTGTCAACTGCTGGAAATGGCCCAACTTGATCATCACTACAAAAGGTTTCCCCCCACCCCGCTCTCCTGCTGGTAATAGTTCACCTTACCTGATCACTCTTGTTACAGTGTGTATGGTAACACCCATTGTTTCATGTTCTCTGTGTATATAAATCTCCCCATTGTATTTTCTACTGAATGCATCCGATGAAGTGAACTGTAGCTCACGAAAGCTTATGCTCTAATAAATTTGTTAGTCTCTAAGGTGCCACAAGTACTCCTTTTCTTTTTGCGAATACAGACTAACACGGCTGCTACTCTGAAATAAATGCAATGTAAGATTAGTTAGTCTGCAGCATTTCTTTTCAGTGTAAGGAAGTGAAAGTGTTCTATATGGCAAAAATATATGGTTTGATTTTCCACAGCCTTCCTCTCCCTCCAGTATACCATTCTGTCTGTAGGGTTCTCCCCCAGCTCACTAATACTAAAACTTAGAATTTGTGAGTGTACTATATTAAGTGCCAACTGGCAGTCACAGCTACTCACCCCATGCTGAATATTCACCAGCAGCTCTATTTTAAATTTAGGACAGGACAACTCCCTTGCTCTGTCTCACAGCTAGACCATGCTACATCTCACTACTGAGCTTCCCCCTCCCCTCTTGTAGCCAGAGGGCACATTGCCTCTTCTGCAGGTGGGGAGGGAGCTTGTGAAGGGATGTAGCATCATCTGTGACAGGTTCTAGAACAGGGATCTCAAACTCGGATCACCATGAGGGCCACATGAGGACTAGTATATTGGCCCGAGGGCCGCATCACCGACACCTTTTAATATAAAGGTGCAAAAGCCCACCCCTCTGCCCCCGGCCCCACTCCACCCCTTCCATGAGGTCCCACCCCTTCCCCAAATCCCCATCCCGGCCCTGCCTCTTCCTCCCCTGAGCATACCTCATCCCCACTCTTCCCCTCTCCCGCATGGAAAGTCCCAGCTATTTGGCGGCAGGAAGCACTGGGAGGTAGGCAGAGGACCAGCGCACTTGGGGGATGAGGGGAGCTATGGCGGGCTGCAGGAAATAATTCTGAAGGCCGCGTGCTTGAGACCCCTGTTGTAGAACCATATAGTGTCTGGGATTCCCCCATCAGGGACTGCGGGAACTGCACATGATTGTTGCAGTTCTCTCTCACACACACGCACAATTCCCCCCCAGGTGGAAGAGAGACAGGAAAGTTTATGAAAAAACAAACCACATGCTGCATCATTTGCTCATATGCATTTTTAATCCTCAACCAAGAGATAGCACACATTACCCAAAAGGAACAGCTTACAGTTCTGCAAGGAGGACATGTGTTCAGACTGCCAGAGTCAGGCCTGCTCCTCTTCATTTATTTTTTCCAGCACCAGATCTGTTATGAAGTTTTAACCAAACCAATACAAGTATACTAGAAATACATTAGTTAAGGAAATGGCCAGAGAGGACTGCAAGGATCTTAAAATATTACCGTTCTGAATTTGACTGTCTTGTGATCCATAGTTCACTTCTACCATTATTTAATACATTGCACAAATGTTTAAAGAGCTTGAGCTAGAATTCTGGCCCTTCAGCTCCAAGAACACAGTAAAAAGCTTGTCTCCCTAGTGATCAGTTTCACCAAAGAGATCATCTCACAGCATATTTTCACAGCTCTTATTTTTATGTTATATCTGAGCTGAGGTTTGACATGTATATGATCACAAGAGTCAGAGCTAAAGCTGTGGGTTTTGTAAGCCCAGATGCCAACTCACATCAGAGCTTCTTTGTTCCATGCAAAGCTACTACTGAAGCCAAAAGAGCCAAATTATCACTAGTGTAAGGGGACTCAATTTAAAGGCCATTATAGCCAGATTCGTTTGGCCCAATGGAAGTCTTGTGCCTACCAAGAGGGATGCTAGAATAGGATCTATTGATAAAAATCCACACCCAGCCTTGAAAACTACAGCCACAAAATTCATGAGACATTGTTTGTTGGAAGAGAAGCCACACCTCAAATGCCTCTCTCCCCCCAATGTAGAATTTCTAACCAAGACCTTTCAGTTATAACCCAACGTGTACAGTCACACAGTTATGAATTAGACCAAGTCCTCCATGGAAAGAGCACAGTCTCCCTACATATTCTTTCAGAGCTGTGCACACAGGCAGCTATTTGAGTGTCAGTTTGCATTCAGATTTTAAAAACAAAAAACTCCTAACAAGTGAAAAGCCAGCCATGGACTGCAGCAGCTAATGAATTTCGAAGTTGCTCACAATCTACTCATTGTTACTCAGACTCAGAGATCTGGTCTATAGTACCATTTAAACTAGGCTAGAAAATCATGTGTATGCATACCGTTGCTAGATAACTGTAGAGTTAACAAGGCTGCAGGGTGCCATAAACATTGTGCTGTTATCAATGGATGATCCCAGATTGGTGAGAAAAGCACAATTGCAGTAAGGACATAGAAGCATAATTAAACAGTGGTATACACCTAGAAGAAAGGGAGAAAGTCAGGACCTATTAGGAACAGAATAGTCTCCTCTCACAGTTCTCCCAACAAGCTGGATGGTCACCATATTGTTATTCACACATCCTTTTTTGCTAGGCAGATGAGTCAATCCAATAAGACTTTCTGGGCAGGACAGCTCTACAAGTAGTCGCTGTGCTCCTCTGTCATATACACAGTACCTGACCTCTAGAATTCCACTAGAACTGCAAAGGCATCACTCATTTGGGGGCTGAGGTAGTCTACCCCAGCAGATCCTAAGCATTTAGAGACAGATATTCAGAGGTGACAAGAACTTTCAGCTAACCTTAAACTCAGCTGGATTTATACATACTTGCTTAAAATAAAAATATTCAGGTTTATGTTGGCTGACTCATCAGAGTTCTTCCAAGGTATCAGGAGCACATATTGCAAGGGTCACCACTACACTTTTAAGACGCTCAATAGGAGGGGACTATGGCCCTGCCCCTTTACAGGAGTGCAGTGTCACTAGCTGTGCTCCACTCTCCCAGTCCTAGTACTTAGCAAACATGTGCTCCTTACTCTTCCCCTTGCATATCCATGTAGAGACAACTACAGTCTGGCCCTTAATGCATAGTTTATAAATAACTTTGGGGACCTGTCTGTTATTTAGATGGCACATCCTATAAGAAACCTTCCCTTATTAGCCATTCCTATCATTTGCAGCAGAAAGAACCCGAGTTCCATATCTGACTGCTGAAGGAACCGAGTAGTTAAAGCAGAGGACTGAATCAGGAAATTTAGGTTCTCTTCTCAGCTCTGCCTTAAGCTTTGTAGGTTTGTCTAGCTAGTCTGTATTAGAAGGTATCTGGCAGTATACAAGTTCAAGTTCTGCTCTCACTAATGCCAAAGGAAAGCCATTAAAAAAAAAAAAAAAAAAAAGTCAATGGAGCTGCCTCAAGTTTTCAGCAGCATAAAGAGGAGCAGGAGTTTAGCTAGCATAACACAAGCCAACCAACTACAGCATCCCTGGTCAAGTCCAAGGGAAACTTAAATTGATTCTTTCCAGTATGATCTTTCAATCATATTTTGTCTATTCACAACAAATGAATAATCTTAGTAAAAACCTCAGACCTTGTCTACTCTGTCCTGTATGGTTCACTGAACTTCCTAATACAGGAGAGCTTTGATTGGCTCACTAAATTTCTTCCTTCCTCCCTCCATAAGCCACAGTCACTACTGAACTTCATCCTCAACCCAGACATAGCTGGCTAGCTTCTCAGTTAATAAAGGCATATCACATGCAGCTCAATACAGTGCACCAAAGAGTAAATGTCAATCCTTAAATCATGGGCCAGGGTGGACGTAGGTGAAGCTTTGTACTACAGGATAAATGCCCTGTCTGATACATTAGTGTGGAACAGAGGTGACATCCAGTGGCCAGTTAATAAAAACACTTAAGTGTTAATAATCTATTATTTACTTTATTTATTCAAAGCCATGTTGTCCGAGGATTCCATTCAGATCCAAGTTCATTTCATAAAGTTATGAGCCCTAAATGCAATGGGGTTCTCTCAGCTGGTCTCCGACAAAGCCTTCTACATAACCCTTTGTTAAAAGTCACTCCATACCACTTTACACACCCCACATTCCTGTTAACTTTTCCATTTTTTTTTTTTAATTCTCTTTCAGCTAGAATCCACATATACTAGAAGGCCCACATAAAGAGGCTGGCCTGCTGTTATGACATAGTGCTCAACTGTGACAGGCATGCATCCAAGACAAAAGGGACATTATTTTTCTTTGATTTGTTTAGATTTATAACATCTTTAGAAAACCCCTATCCTCAGCTCTAGGCACCCTTGTGAACATTAAAAATACAAGCAAATTAAAAATAAAGCCAGCAAGTACTTTCCATCCATAAACCCAAAATAACTAGCCACAGTACAACTCAAGGCCAACAAATCTTCCCCGTCTGAAGACAATAATAGCCCCTTTCATCCCCCTCCCTCCAAAAGACTAGGTTCCAAAGGGAGAGAATCCCATAACAGCAGCTCCCCCTGATTTCATACTCAGGGGTCCGACTCCAGCTCAAGCACCTTAATGGATTTCAGTTGTGGCAGCAGGACACAAGGAAAAGGTGGTCTCTCAAACAGAGAGTTTACAAGCCAGTTACAATTCTCCAGGTCAAGATCAACACCTTACAATGAGAATTGATTGAAAAAAATGTGGGAAAACTTTAATGAAAAAAATGTTGATTTTTTGTGTGCAATTTGTCTAAAATTTGACTTTGAGAACTCTTTATACACCAATACACAGCCAAAAAAAAAAAAAAAGTTAAAATTCCCCCCCCCCCCCCAATTGAAAAGCTGTATTTAAAATACCCTAGGAAACCAACTGGCTGCCAGCCTAAGTTCTGGAGCATTGGTGTCCTATGCCCCTACCAAGAGGCACTGCTTAATAGGCTGGCAGCTGCATTTCTACTTTACTTTCTGAGTGGATTTAAGGCATAGTACCATGTGGACTGCAATACAATAGTCTATCTTGTCAAGAGCACATAGCAGCAGTCTAATCTCCTCAAATAATGGTGTATTGAGCAAAGACTGGTAACCATTTCTTGAAGAAAAGCCAACATCCAGTCCTCCCATAGGAGGGTTCATGGTCTCCACTAGCAATGGACCCATTTCTTCACCAGCCAGGAAGGACAAAACATAGGATAAAACACCTCAGATAGTATTACCTGCCTAAACTCAGCCAAGAAGATTGAAGAGAGCAATGTTAGGTCTTCTCAAATGTCTGTCTGTGTCAAGGAACAGAGACAATCTGCTCAGTTTTACCTACAAAACAATCTGAAATTTCATCAGAACAGAAGAGATGAATATTAATTACCAAATCAAGGCAGTTTAGATTAACCAAGCTGTTCACTGTGAACAACAAATCCACCGATTGAGATTTTGTGGCTGTTAAGATAGAAGCAAAGAACCTCTTCTTTGCCACCCATCCAATGATGATGCAGGAACTTCAAAGCCATTATGATATAAATGAGATTAGCTTCAGCCTGAGACTGTCACCTTTACTCTGGCCAGCTTCCCTCATGCTTCATCCAGCACAGGCCATCTGTAAATCAAAGCATCAAACTCAAGTGCCTTGTGATGTTTACCCCAAAACTCATTTTATGGGGTCTGCTACACTAATCTGCCTTAAACTGTTCTTCCTGAGGTAAGAATTCCCAGGGTTGCTAAAGAAGCATTCTAAAGGACAGATATATAACCTACTGAAAAAGTAGTTGACATAGGCAGTTATCTTTCAAAACAAAAGTATTATCTTTTCATTAAAGTAATAATCCCTAATACTGTGTATTCTAAAAATCCTAAACAATGCACAAAATCCCTGAGACACTAATCCCTTATTGCAAGTTAAAGGGCATTTAAATTACAATAGCATATAGTACAAATGATCTAAGCAAAGCAATTTGTTGCAAGTGGCCAGTTTGCAACAAAATTACTCACAGGAGATCTTAAATTGCTTTAAAGTGTACCTAAGTAAATAAAACATACGCATCTCAAGCACGCACATATTAAATACTATAAAACAACCCTAAGCTAATATTAAAACTATAATTAAAAGAATGTTAAGCTTACTCTATAAATCCATTACTACTTGCTTTTAAAAAAAAAAAAATCAAATCACTACTGCTGTTGTTCAGCTCCTGGTCAATCAGTTTTGCTCCACTCCAGCTTTCTTTTTTTTCTCTCTCTCTCTCTCTCTCTCTCTCTGCATCAGTTTGTCTTTAGCTTCTCTTACTAGCTTCCCAGCTCCTTCTACACAGCCCTCCTCTTCTCAGATGCACTTTACTAGCAGGTGGCCTTTTATGCAATGTTCTAGCTCTTTCTTTATACAACTCACAGGCTCTAACTTTTCAAAGGGGGGGGGGAAGCCAACCCCTGGCCCCGCCCCCCTCCACCCCTTCCTCAAGGCCCCACCTCTTCCCACCCAGTTCCATCCCCTTCCCCAGACTCCTGCACAACACAAAGCGAAACAGCTGTTTGTGGCAAATGGGAGGCACTGGGAGGGAGGAGGAGGTGCTGACTGGTGGGGGCCACCGGGGCAGGTGGGAGGGACTGTGAGGGAAGAGCTGATGGGGGGCTGCCAGTGGGTGCTCCAGCCCCAGAGCACCCTCAGAATCAGCACCTATGATATAGCTTTGTGTTCTTAGCTACAGTTACCTCACTCACATGTTCAGCCTTGACCATTACCTCAGAATCCTGATTGACAGCTCTGACCTTTAAAACCAGTTGTGAGTGGTATGAGTGGGTTCTGACCCCCTCGAGGCTTAACTGACTGACCTCTCTCTCTCACCCTTCCCTTTACTGCACATCCTCAGTAGCACTATACCAGGGGTTCTCAGACTGGGGGCCAGGACCCCTCAGGGGGTTGCAAGGTTATTACGGGGGGTCATGAGCAGTCAGCCTCCACCTCAAACCTTGCTTTGCTTCCAGCATTTATAATGGCGTTAAATATATAAAGAAGTGTTTTTAATGTATTAGGGGGGTCGCACTCAGAGGCTTGCTATGTGAAAGGGGTCACCAGTACAAAACTTTTTGAACCACTGTACTATACTATTGGCCATCTGGTCTTTGCCTGGGTATGATCGTGCACCTGCTCACTAGTTGCCAATCTTCAGTGTGCTCATTGATGTCCTTTACTTCAGAGCTGTGATTCTGCCTAGCCCCACCCACATACACTTGGCTCTTTGCCCGGGCACCTTTTTTTTTTTTTTTTTTTGGTAAATCCTAAATTCTTACTCAGCATGCTCTAAGTCTGTAGCATCATCTCAGCATGGAGTGCTGTCAAGGTTCCTTCCCCACTCTGAACTCTAGGGTACAGATGTGGGGACCTGCATGAAAGCCCCCCTAAGCTTATTCTTACCAGCTTAGGTTAAAAACTTCCCCAAGATACAAACTTTGCCTTGTCCTTGAACCGTATGCTGCCACCACCGAGTGTTTTACTCAAAGACCAGGGGAAGAGACCACTTGGAGATGTCTTCCCCCAAAATATCCCCCCCAGCCCTACACCCTTTTTCCTGGGGAAGGCTTGATAAGAATCCTCACCAATTTGTACAGGTGAGCACAGACCCAAACCCTTAGATCTTAAGAACAATGAAAAATCAATCAGGTTCTTAAAAGAAGAATTTTAATTAAAGTAAAAGAATCACCTCCTTAAAATCAGGATGATAAATACCTTACAGGTAATCAGATTCAAAACATAGAGAATTCCTCTAGGCAAAGCCTTAAGTTACAAAAAGGCACAAAAGCAGGAATATACATTCCATTCAGCACAGCTTATTTTACCAGCCATTAAACAAAAGGAAATCTAACGGCATTTCTAGCTAGATTACTTACTAACTAACAGGAGTTGTGAGGCTGCATTCCTGATCTGTTTCCAGCACAAGCATCACAAAAACAGACCCTTTGTTCCCCCACTCTCTCCAGAGTTGAAAGTATCTTGTCCTCTCATTGGTCATTTTGTGTCAGGTGCCAGCTAGGTTACCTTAGCTTCTTAATCCTTTACAGGTGAAAGGGTTTTGTCTCTGGCCAGGAGGGATTTTATAGCACTGTATACAGAAAGGTGGTTACCCTTCCATTTATACTTATGGCAAGTGCTTTGCTATTCAGAATAGAGATCAGAAATACAAAACTGAGGCTAGAGGATTTTCTCTGGTAATAGTAAGGGTAATTTGGGAAAGAAAATTCTTAAGGGCCACCCTTTCAATGGCTCAGGAAAAAGTTTATGATCGCATCCTATCAAAGAGTGGTCTGTCACAGCAAGAATACCTTCCTTCAGGCCTCCAGGATCCATTAGCCTTTGAGAGAGTGCCAGCAAAATGGATTCTTGGCCCTGACTGAGGGGTGTTCCCCAACCTCAGAACACAGAAGATAATGGTGGGTGTATGTTATTACCTAATATACAAGTGTCTGTGTCTAGCCTCTAATCTGAGCCCAAACACCAGATCAGTGCTTCAGGAGCCAAATTACCCATAAGAGCCACAGTAGTGTGAATGCATTGTTACTATAGTACTATATATTCAGTATGATAGGGGAGATATTTAATTTTTATATATACATATGTTATTCTCACAGCAAAATGATTGACCAATTATTATTTTATCAACTACAATTGGCTAACAACATAGTAAAAGCATCCTGACTGGTTAATAGTTAAATCACACAATATTTTAATATATACTGCAAAGAGCCACAGGAGACACAATAAAGAGCAGCTTGTGAGCCTCAGTCCGAGTATCACTGAACTAGATCAAGAGTGTGACTAGCTGTGTGAGTTAAATCAGAAACCACCCAGGATAGTCTGTGTTTTTCATGGTGGCCATAAAAGCCTGAGCTAATTCTAAGGATGTGTCATCCACACAGATGTTAAAACCATTGAATACTATCAGTGTCTCTAATGCCACTTAATGTAGGTAATATTATTGATCACACAAGACATTTGCAGTGAAGTGAGGAAATGAGTACATTAAAACTAGTCCTATTTTGACATAGTCTTGGGACTCCCATACAAGCTAAACTATATTTGATCTAATTTTGGGGAAGGGAGTTTCCAGCATTTGAGGCTGCATGCAAACAGCACAGCCACATCAGCTCCTCAAAAGTATCCTTTAGCTTCATACTGCACTGACTATCCAGTTCTGACATGGACAGCAGGGAAAGATTCTGCAAGGCAGAGCAACCAAAAAAAAAAAAAACAACTCATCACTTTAGAAGGAAACATACAACTTTGACATACATCTGCCAGGGCAACCACTAATAATATTTTCCAGTTTGGGGTTCTTGCTAATAACTAGATTGTGACAGAGTGTGAGTAGCGTATGGCTGATTCATGACTCTGTACTCTTGGGAAGTGTCCCCACATGGGGTAAATTGACAAGGTAACAGTTTAAGTACTAAATGATTAATTAATTAGATGGTTGAGTCAGGTCCTCAGCTGGAAACAGTTAAAGGAGAGGCAGGAAAAAACTATAGGGAGACAGAAGGCCCAAAGAATTCCAAGAGCAAAGCTTCCCCTCCCACTGTCCCAAATATGCCTTGGTGGTAGGTAAAGGCTTGGGGGGAAAGCCTTATGCTGTGAGAAACAAACACTTGTAAAGCATGTAATAAATACAGCACATGACATTGAACTTGTCATTGGGGTGGGTGAGGACTGTTTGCAGCAAGGAATCCAGGGTGAGGGAACCCTACCCTGTGACCAAGGTTTTGTCAGCCTACACAGACTGACTTCACCTGGGAGAGCAGTGGTGGCTGACCATCACCCTGTTCACCCCTACACCTTCCCTGCAGCATTTTCACTGTGTAGTTCCATGGAAAGATAAAACCAAAACAATATGGAGAAAGAAGACAAGACGCAAACAAACTTAAATGCAGTCAGTGCAGCCACTTAATTATGTACCTCCCACCTCATATCTCTGCTGTTTTTCCTCTCCAGGAGTGTAGGATTCTATACTTAATTAGTTCAAAATCTCCACTCCTAGCCTCCAGCTCCAATTACTCTAATCTGATTGCTCCTGTTTTCTTGTGCATTTGCTACCCCTTCAGTTTGACAGTGCCTCTGGTCTGGCTACTCAACTAAATCAAAGAATAAATGTAATAATATACAGGATGTGGGCTTGATTGCCAGGAACTGGCCAAGCAGACTTGGCTAGCCCCTAAGGCAACAGAGAGTAGTTCCCCTTACAACAGCCTTCCTTTGCTTTCTCTTTATAGGACCCCCTCATTAGGAAGAAAGTGAGGCTGCCTGTAGTGAATCAGGCTCCCCTAGAATGCAGCTGTCCCCTCTCAATTCTCCTGAGGTGAGAGAGAAAAACTTCTGGAGTCTAGTTTCTCCTGGTGTATTCCTGTCGAACAGTCTAAATCAGTGTCGCTTTCTCTTATTAGGAAGACACGAACAGGAAAAAGTTATGACCATGGGAGCCCTCTTTCTCTACTGACCACGATTTAGTTGATCAAAAAGCCTGTGGAAAGCCTAACAAAGATTCAGACTGCCAGGAAGCATCACTGTCTTAAGCCTGACTCCATCACTGTGGGAGAAGAAACTGCAGGGAGCTCCTAGACATGGTCTGCATATGATCCATGGACCACAGACTGAAAACCGCTGTTCTAGCATTTTCTTGCCTCTTGCTCTTAGGGCAGAACAGTTTCTCTTTCTGGTTATACCAGTGATTACATCCCAGAGTGTACTGATGTTTTACTACCATCCCAGGCAGCAGGTAGTGCAGCTTTGAAAGCCATTGCACAATATGAATTTCCCCAACACAGTGCCTGGAAACAAAGTAAAGAAACAACTGTTTTAAATAACACTGGCCTAATCCACTATTAAAATTCATAAATTGTCCTCCAGCAGAGGTTTTCATTGTTTATAGGTGCTGAGCTGCCATAGTATCTTCAGTGAAGGAGATAATCTGAAGTCAAGGTGGCTTAATAAACAACTCCAGAAGGATTTTGCAGAGCACATGTCTCAGACAAAGCTTGAATAAGCTGTTTACAACAAGGACCAAAGAATGGAAATTCTGGGAGAGCCAGGCAAGGGGGCAATTCCCCCAGAAGAGTTTTGTGATTTTTAGAATAGAGTAATCTGGTACACAGATGGATGAGAGAATAAACAGTTTTTAGAGAGAAAAATGATAGCACTGGATTCTGAAACTAAACACAGCAGGCCGGAAGATTCTGGATGGATGTTATAAAAAAAACTATCCCAGGGCCATGCTATTTTCTAAAGCTGATATTCTTAAACCCTCACAGAAAGAAGTGTAACTGTTATCATTATTTCAAAATGTAGTGCCTGATCTCCTGGTTATAATGCAAGTATTAACCATCCTCAAGACTTAATTTGGCACATTACTAACTAGTTACCCTTCTGTTATGTAGGCAGAGGCCTAGGATTGTATGAAATGCCATTACTCATCCATAGAAACTGTTTGCTACATTCCTGGAAAGAAGAAGACTAGATCAGCTGATGGGGCACTATTATAGAAATTATTGCTGTTTCTATAAGAGAGTTCATAATTGTGTGTGAGCACATGTATTCCATTGCTACCACATTCCAAATTGCTGCAAATCACTGACACCCCATGGAAAACTTTGAAAAAATTTCCATTTCATAATAATTCCACTTATACATCATCTATATTCTATATTGCCCATCCTTCTTTCTTTACTATTCAGGGCATCTGATTAAACCATGATTTCTGTTTCTCAGGAGTTCATCACCTACTTATTCTTCACCTAAAAGCATAATCCTTTGTGATACCACAGTTACTTCAACATAAACCAGCTGTGATGTGTCAAGCAGAGAATTAAGTTTTCACATGAGGAACAGCATGAGATATTTATTCTTACTCTTCTTAATACTGTACTAAAACATGGGAGGAAAACAGTGGCTCAGGGGATAGGTAACTGGCTATTGAGTCTTTCACCTTTGAATCAACTCTGCTCCAGGATGTTAGTAATCAAAGGTCACTACTATCCCATGGCTCTTTAGTACTCTTATGGATAATGAGTTGATCCATTTGTTAAGCCTGATCCACTGAATGGGAGTTAGGTCAGAGTTGGACCTCTAATGAGCAAAACAATGCACCACAATAGCCATCCTCACTAGAAAGGCCAAAGACTGATTGGGTATTAAAAGTAAAGTGCTTTCTCAGTGCTAGATCTAGTCACCTCCAGGTCAGGGTTGAGCCAGATCTCTGTAGGACAGCTTGCATTGCTCGTGCCTGTGTTAAACCTATTCTGTACACAGGGGAATCCAACCTCCAATACTATCTTTTAGGGGCCTTTTGATAACATTAAATTCACAAAGGAAAGAAATGAAATATAACAGATATTGTGCAAGAAAAAATGTTTTTAATAATTTATGTGAGTCATCTGCAGCCAGACTGTACAAAAATTGATGCACACTGAAAGGATTGAATGATCAGCCCCGGATATGCTGATTTTTAGTAGGAGCTGGATGTTTCTTGGGAATGTGTACTGTTAATTTAATAAACAAAACATGTCATCGGCATTCTTCTAACTGGGTATGTGGATGCTTCTAAAACAAACAAATTAACAAAAAGCAGTTCAATTATCTTGCAGCCTTTGGCACTGAATGATTCACAGTACATATGAATCTCACAGCTAAAACCTTTGACAGTGCAGCTTTCAGTGATCAAAAGCAATGTGTTTCTCTCCCATTTGTTTCAGAGTAGCAGCCGTGTTAGTCTGTATTCGCAAAAAGAAAAGGAGTACTTGTGGCACCTTAGAGACTAACAAATTTATTAGAGCATAAGCTTTTGTGAGCTACAGCTCACTTCATCGGATGCATTAGTGAGCTGTAGCTCACGAAAGCTTATGCTCTAATAAATTTGTTAGTCTCTAAGGTGCCACAAGTACTCCTTTTCTTTCTCTCATTTGTGACTGCCTGATTAAAGCCTCTTTTTGCGAATACAGACTAACACAGCTGCTACTCTGAAACCTCTAAATATTTTGTGTCATTTACAGTGCACCTTCTGACCAAACTACTAGGTCACAAACAACTGACCTATAATTCCAAATCCATTCAACACTTCTGTCATTGCTGAAGAGTTAAACAATGTATACAAAGCATTGATATTTTCCTGGCTGTCATTTCCATGTCTCCTTTAAATCTCTCCTCATAATCCCCATTTTCCACAGTCACTCCAACAGTATTCCACTATGTTGTGCTAAACTTCTCAACTAACCATATAAAGCAATGAGAGGAAGAAAATAGACTATGATTAATTTCATGTCAAAAAAGGCAACTGCATAAGCATAGGCTATGTCATGACATCAGTTTTTAAGTAGAATCCCTCACTGATTTCAGTAGGACTGATGGTACAAAACCACGTTAATTTCAGTGTAGAGTTTTGATTGAAAATCTATAGTAATATAAGGCCCCTTGTTTTGTGTATTCCGCCCTCCTTTCTTCCTCTTGCCTGATGTAATCTCCCCTGCAATCAAAGTTAGCCTTTACTTAGGGCTTGGTCATGCAAGCCCTTATTTATAGGAATAGTCCACTAAAGTCAATAGAATTACTCATGTGAGTAAGGACAATTCAGCTGAGTAAGAATCGCTGGATGGTTTCATAAGGAGCCAGTCCTGCCAATGTAGACGAATCACTTTACTGATATGAATGGTCTCATTCATTGATTTCAGTTAGATTACTTGTGTAAGTAAAATCACTCACATATGTAAGGTTTCAGAGTAGCAGCCGTGTTAGTCTGTATTCGCAAAAAGAAAAGGAGTACTTGTGGCACCTTAGAGACTAACAAATTTATTAGAGCATAAGCTTTCGTGAGCTACAGCTCACTTCATCGGATGCATTTGGTGGAAAAAACAGAGGAGAGATTTATATACACAGAGAACATGAAACAATGGGTTTATCATACACACTGTAAGGAGAGTGATCACTTAAGATAAGCCATCACCAGCAGCGGGGGGGGGGGGAAAGGAGGAAAACCTTTCATGGTGACAAGCAGGTAGGCTAATTCCAGCAGTTAACAAGAATATCAGAGGAACAGTGGGGGGTGGGGTGGGAGGGAGAAATACCATGGGGAAATAGTTTTACTTTGTGTAATGACTCATCCATTCCCAGTCTCTATTCAAGCCTAAGTTAATTGTATCCAGTTTGCAAATTAATTCCAATTCAGCAGTCTCTCGTTGGAGTCTGTTTTTGAAGCTTTTTTGTTGAAGTATAGCCACTCTTAGGTCTGTGATCGAGTGACCAGAGAGATTGAAGTGTTCTCCAACTGGTTTTTGAATGTTATAATTCTTGACGTCTGATTTGTGTCCATTCATTCTTTTACGTAGAGACTGTCCAGTTTGGCCAATGTACATGGCAGAGGGGCATTGCTGGCACATGATGGCATATATCCCATTGGTAGATGCGCAGGTGAACGAGCCTCTGATAGTGTGGCTGATGTGATTAGGCCCTATGATGGTATCCCCTGAATAGATATGTGGACAGAGTTGGCAACGGGCTTTGTTGCAAGGATAGGTTCCTGGGTTAGTGGTTCTGTTGTGTGGTGTGTGGTTGCTGGTGAGTATTTGCTTCAGATTGGGGGGCTGTCTGTAAGCAAGGACTGGTCTGTCTATCCTGAAGGACGAGCCATCGCTCTCTCAGATCTTGGGAGACAGACCAGTCCTTGCTTACAGACAGCCCCCCAATCTGAAGCAAATACTCACCAGCAACCACACACCACACAACAGAACCACTAACCCAGGAACCTATCCTTGAAACAAAGCCCGTTGCCAACTCTGTCCACATATCTATTCAGGGGACACCATCATAGGGCCTAATCACATCAGCCACACTATCAGAGGCTCGTTCACCTGCGCATCTACCAATGGGATATATGCCATCATGTGCCAGCAATGCCCCTCTGCCATGTACATTGGCCAAACTGGACAGTCTCTACGTAAAAGAATGAATGGACACAAATCAGACGTCAAGAATTATAACATTCAAAAACCAGTTGGAGAACACTTCAATCTCTCTGGTCACTCGATCACAGACCTAAGAGTGGCTATACTTCAACAAAAAAGCTTCAAAAACAGACTCCAACGAGAGACTGCTGAATTGGAATTAATTTGCAAACTGGATACAATTAACTTAGGCTTGAATAGAGACTGGGAATGGATGAGTCATTACACAAAGTAAAACTATTTCCCCATGGTATTTCTCCCTCCCACCCCACCCCCCACTGTTCCTCTGATATTCTTGTTAACTGCTGGAATTAGCCTACCTGCTTGTCACCATGAAAGGTTTTCCTCCTTCCCCCCCCTGCTGTTGGTGATGGCTTATCTTAAGTGATCACTCTCCTTACAGTGTGTATGATAAACCCATTGTTTCATGTTCTCTGTGTGTGTGTATATAAATCTCTCCTCTGTTTTTTCCACCAAATGCATCCGATGAAGTGAGCTGTAGCTCACGAAAGCTTATGCTCTAATAAATTTGTTAGTCTCTAAGGTGCCACAAGTACTCCTTTTCTTTTCACATATGTAAGTAATTGCAGAATTGAGCCCTAGGGCTGTAAGCCCCTTGGGCAACCACCATGCACTTATTCTTGCAAACTCTCATACATGTGCAAAGTTCCATTGACTGAAGTTGGGCTACATGTATAAGTAAGAACTATTCAGAAGAGTAAGAGTGCGCACCATGCACACATAAGGAACAATACAAAATATTAACTACCTCTAATACCTTATAAAAATATTTCATATTTTTAGACAACTGAAGCCTGCCATATAAAGACACAGAGAGACTATGATTAAAAAATCTTTCTTAGCCCATTCAGAAAGGAGTAATAAAAAGTGTAATTTTTTTCCTTTGTATCTCACCTTTAATGAGTATTTTGAGGGCTTAAAAATATGGTTTGTGATCAAATTGTGTTTATGTGACCGTCGCTGACTAGCACCATAGTGTCCATGAAATCGTGACTGTAGGAATTGAATATAAAAGAGTACCATTTTGATTACTCTGATCACTGTTTTTAATCTCTGAACATTTTCTCCTCTTTTGTACTATTCAATGGCTGTTTTCAGCTGCTGGTCTCAAGCCAACAATGAGGGGAAATATTATTGTCAAGATCTAAGGATTATGCATCTGGGGTACATTGGAAATCTAGAACATGCACTTTGGAAATCAGCAAACCTTGTGATCTGTATAAAATGTACCAGTTTTTACAAGGAACAATAATAGATGAATTTATTCTCTATATTTTTCTGAATTTGCTTTGATATTTACTGTTCCACCCATACACTGAACAAACAGGCTTCTGAGGCCCCCTAGGTAAACACTGGATTTAACTAGATGCATCAGGTATGTTTTCTGTCTCTTATGGGTTTGAATGCATTGTTTATTTTAGATCAGATTTAATTAATAATGTGTGGTTTGTTATTCATTATATTATTATTTATTATTATATCTGAGGATTTCAAACTGTTTTACAAACAAGAATTGATTGACGTTTCCCAACATCCCTGTGAAAGGAAGGAAGTATCGTTATCTCCATTTTGCAGATGAGGACACTGGCTGAGGCAGGGAGAGATTGGGACAGAACATGATGTCAATGGAAAGACTCTGATTAACTTCAGTGAGGGTGTGAATCAGGCCCCAAGTCTCCTGCCTCTCGATGCTATGTCTTAGCCACAAGAGCTTCTCGTCTTTGTTTTCTCTTCTTATCCTCTCTGTATCCTCCCCTGCTGTGAAAAACGCACCGTGAAAGTCCTGAGAGCACATGCGTGCAACGCCCAGAATAGGTCCCACTTACCTTAGACCAGGGCATTTCTGTTGAGCTGCAGATAGAGACGGAAGCTGCTAGCTCTGCCCTGAAAGGAAGCAAGCGCTCAGCAGCCAAACAGAGGCTTTCAAACTCCTTGTTCAAAGCAAACACGTCGGGCACAGGGCCTGGGACAGTGAGGGCTCTGCAGCATTAGGAGCCTTGTCGTCCATGTAGGGGCACTGAGGAGTCTGGCTCAGCATCTAAGAGGGAAATCAGACCAGGCGTTTGAAGAAACCGGAGTTAAACTCCAACCTAGGGGCTCTTGGAAAGTTCGTTTGTTCTCTGGATACTGGTAGCAGCCCGCAGCCCCTTCCCCCGCCCCTTTTCCTCTCCTCGCGTCCTCACAAGCCCTTCACACCAGAGCCTCGCCCGGGCTGTAGTTTGCAGAGGAAGGAGACACGCGGTTACCGAGCTGCTGCTACAGGTGCTGGGGGATCCGGGAGGATGAGAGGCAGTGCTCTAGGTCCGACCGGGCGGGGACCCTCTGCGATGGGCACTGAGGGACAGGGGGAGCTATTGCTAGAATGATGCACAGCTTGGCTCCTACCCTCTCCCTATCCAGGTGGCTACCTCTGGCAGCCACGGGAGATGGAGAGCAAAGACACAAGGATGCTGGTTGTTTCGCTCTGCAGGTTAGTGACATGACCGGTAACAAGTGCAATGGCTGGAGAGTAAACAAGGGCGATCTATGGCAAACAAACCGCTCAGAGGGCCCAATTAAAAACTCACTCTAAAGGAAAAACAGAAATACATTGTACCCTTGAGAGGGTGCGATTTCCTTATATTTCATGGGGTCAGCATGCACTTTTTAGAGTCACTTTGTCAGTAAGTTATGTTCCCACTTTGCTGAGCTAAGCCAAAGAATGTCTGGAATCATTTGTATTGAGATGGTTCTTGGCAAAGTAAAGCTACCTAGAAAGTTAGACAGTAGCTAGAAGTGGGTTATCTGGTCTTTTCTTTGTTCCTCTCCTGAGAGTCAAAAATATGATGTCCTAATGCTGAATGCTCACATTTTAATTGTATATGCTCTTCAACAGAAGACATGAGATAATATTTTTCAGAACACCAACTTGTTTTCCGTTCCACTGTTGATGCAACAAGTTGGTTCAGTGACACAATGATGTCTTTCCTCAGAGGAACTTCAGGCAGTGAGTTTAGCACAATTTTGTGGCTTTTAATTACCATTTTGTAAGTTGTTCTTTTGGGTGTTTGAAGAGACTGGCGCATCGGTACGAATAGACTATATATCTATCTACTCTACCTGAATTCAGAGATACAGTGTTTTCCCCTCTAGGTGGCGGTACAAGGCAATATCATAAATTTAACTTGGGTATCCATAAAACGTGTTTTCCTTCCTCCCAGTCTGTACTTCCCACGTTAAGAAAGAAGAGAATCAAACCGGGCTTTTAAAAATTACAAATGTATGTTGTAAACAATCGTTAAGAAATAAAAAGTTATCCTGAGACCGCAACAAAACATGAACGTGCAATTCATTTAATACCGGTGCAGTATATTGTTCAATGGGAAGTGCCCTAAAGAATTTGGAATGGAATCTGACTGTTAAGGATACGAATTATGAAGCTCAGTTCCGTTAAGAAACTATTGTACATCTTTAGTTTTTCATCTTTCTAATTCGATCTAATAATGTAACAACATGCACATAAAAATAGAAATGATTCAGGTAAGCAGGGATGTTCCCGAATTGACATAGTAATAAATATAATAATTTGTATGTTATATAGAGTCTTTCATTCAAGACTCTCAAAGCACTTTATGTAATCCAAACATTCGTTAACTGGGACTCAGGACTACACCCACCCCTGAGAGGTGCAGATTATTAACAGCTCTAGGTCCATGCAGATATTAAAAATGAATACCGTTTGACACCTACATAGCAGTTTTTAATCCCCAGATTTCAAAGTACTTTACAAACAGGGATGAGGGTCCTTATCCCCATTTTACAGATGGAGAAATCGAGGCACAGAGAAGGTGAGTGACTCCCGTCCAGGGTCACAAAGCGACTCAATGGTAACCCTAGGTATAGCACCCAAGTCACTTGTCTCCCATTCTTCTGCCCTCTTGTCACTGAATTACATCCATCTGTCTATTTAGATTCTTGAACGGAACCCATCACCTTGTATCTGAGGGACATGCTTTATGTGCGAACTGTATAATATTCTGGCTGTATGTCATCATCATTCCAGTAATAGCGCCCACCGCTCCACTCTAAACTCAGCTCTCATGAAAAGGATGTGTTTAAGCGGGAAACCAGAACAAACGAGAGTTTGCGGAGACTCCAGGGGTTTCTTGCCTCCGTGATAACTATGTCAACAAATATACCTAGGGCTTCACCGGGGACATAACCAGATCTGTCTAAAGTAGAATATGACTCGGCTAAAGTAACATCTGATTAGACTAGAATCTTGCTGGGCTAGGATCTGGCCGTGGATCTGACGGGGCTCAGATCTAACTGCTCCATCTTCCCCCTAGTTTGCCGTATTTATACATACTGCTGCAGTGTGAATACTAAAATGGCAACACTCTGTTTTGTGTAAACCCCCCTGTAGGCTGGTTCCCTTTTGTATTTGTTCCCCCTCCCCGCACATACCCCTCCCTTTCAGCGCACGTGTCACATTTGAGGCGCCTCCTGTGTCCTGGGGTTCTATGGAACCCGAGGGGATACAATGTGATTGCGCACTTGATTGGCTGTTGCTAGGTGACGTCGCCTTCCCTCACGTGACTGGTGTTAAATGCCCGCCTGGCAGCTTCCACCGCAGCAGACAATCGTAAAGCTGCTGGGGAGCCGAGTGAGCTGCTGCGGCCGCCGCCCGGTGTCTGGGAGAGTGTGTGACCGGGCTATGATGGTGACTCCTCCAGCAACAGAGTGGGACCTCCAGTGATCTCCTCCTCGGGGCTTCCAGCAGCGGCGTCTCTGCTCTCCCTGTACTTGTCCTGACTGCTGAGGGCTGAGGCGCCTTTCCCCCTCGCCCCCTGCTGCTGCGGCTGCCTCCCCCCCTTCTACATTTGGGGAGGGAGGATCAGGATGACTGGAGTCTTTGACAGTCTAGTCTCAGATATGCATTCAAACCAGATTACCTCCAACAGTTACCACCAGCACAGCAGCCTGCACAAGTCCCAGGAGTCCCCCACCTTACCCGTGTCCACAGCTACCGACAGCAGCTACTACACCAACCAACAGCAGCACGGAACAGGCGGCGGAGGAGGCGGGTCGCCCTATGCACAGATGGGCTCTTACCAGTATCACACCAGCGGCATCAATTCGGTTCCCTACTCCACCAAAGCCGGCTACGACCTGGGTTACACTGCCACTTACAGCTCCTATGGACCTTATGGAACCAGGGGTTCCCCGGCTAACAATGAGTCTGGTAGGGCTAAGCCTCTGGGAGAAATAGTTTGGGGTCAGCTGGTGTCAAACAGAGCAGCTCCATTGCCTTAGACAGAGATTGGTCTGTTTACACCAGACGAGGATTTGGTCCATTATTTTTAAATGTGCCCCTCCCTCCCCCTCTCATTTTTAAGGCAGTCAAGCAGCTCTGGCTGCGGATCACTGGTCTGGCCGGGGATGGGAGCAAGAGGCTAGCAAGGGGATGGACTGGCCACGTTTCTCCCGGTAATTCACGCAGGGGCTCATAGGAGTAGGCTGCATGGGGAACAACGTCTTGCAAATCAGCTGCCCTTTGTTGATTCCAGGTTAACTTTTCTCTACAGCATGGCTGGTGAGTGATGGTGGTGATTGTTGTTGTCATTATAGCAGAGAAGGAAGAATGCGAGCCCGAGGTCAGGATAGTAAACGGGAAGCCAAAGAAAGTGCGGAAACCCAGGACGATCTATTCCAGCTTCCAGCTGGCCGCTCTGCAGAGGCGTTTCCAGAAGACCCAGTACCTGGCACTGCCCGAGCGAGCTGAACTGGCGGCATCCCTAGGCCTCACCCAGACGCAGGTAAGATGCCCTGGTACTTTTCATCCTCAGGGTGAACTCCTGGCCCTGTTGCATTCAGTGGCGGTTTTGCCATTGACTTCAACAGGGCCAGAATTTTGCCCTTTACGCTTTGCACCCCCCGTCCTGCAGCACAGAGTCCGAGCCTTTTAGCGCTGGCTCAGAGGGGCACGTGGCATGTTCCCTGCTGTGTCTCACCGTGTCTGGTCTGTTTTTCCTGCCCGCTGTTACACATTCAGTAACGGAGGACCCTGTTTGCAGTTCCCTAGTTTGCGCTCCCGGGATGATTCAATGGGCCGTGGCCCTTACCCCACTCGTGTCCGTGGGAGGGAGACGCTGGGGTTAACAAAACTCTCAGATAAATAACAGGTTTCAGAGTAGCAGCCGTGTTAGCCTGTTCGCAAAAAAGAAAAGGAGGACTTGGGGCACCTTAGAGACTAACAAATTGATTTGAGCATCAGCTTTCGTGAACTGCAACGATACAGTTGCATCCGATGAAGTGAGCTGTAGCTCACCAAAGCTTATGCTCACATCAATTTGTTAGTCTCTAAGGTGCCCCAAGTCCGCCTTTTCTTTTTTTCTCAGCTAAATGTTATCTGCGCTTCGTCTGCTCTCCGCATACGGAGGGGTTGAAACAACTGATTGGCCCTTCTTGCTCTCTTTAGCGCCCGGTTCCCCACCCCCACTCCCCTCCAGCTCGCCCGCCCGCATGCTCCGTCCGGCCCAGCTGAGGATCTTGGAGCAAGCCCTCTGCTCATAATAACCTCTGGCTTGCCATTACCCTGTCCTGCCAGCCCCCACACACCCAGCACCTCCCCAGCCCAGCTCTCACCCCTGTCTGTCCGTCTCCCTTTGGAAAGGTGAAGATTTGGTTCCAGAACCGCCGGTCCAAGTTCAAGAAGATGTGGAAAAGCGGCGAAATCCCCTCGGAGCAGCATCCTGGAGGCAGCGCCTCTCCCCCCTGCGCTTCGCCCCCGACCGCGGCCCCTACGTGGGACTTTGCTCCACACCAGCGCATGAGCAGCGGAGGAAGCTCGGGATCTAGCCCCAGCGGCGGAGCGGCCGCTTTCCTCGGTAACTACTCCTGGTATCACCAGGCGGCTAACACCGCTTCTCACCTGCAAGCCGCCTCCCCGATCCTGCAGCAAGCGCAGCCCCATCACCATCACCACAGCGCGGCCATCAGTGCAGGGACGATTTTCTAACTCGGCAGAGACTGAGCAAACAAGCCCCGCTGAGCAGAGATCCAGGGGGATCAAACCCAACACACACCCGAGCGGACTGAGGTACAGACACTGGTGCTTTGATGAAGAATTTCTTCGGCATGCAACGCCTCCCTCTCCCTCTGGCACATTAAACAGGCGAATAACTCTTCCCTGCAGACTTTGCTTTGTTGTGATCCGGGTTCGGTTACCTCTGTGTCTCCCTCACCCAGTGTCTTTCTCTGTTCCAACTCGCAGACTAGTTCCTGCCTGCGGTTTATTTTCCCCCTGCCGTGTAGTTCACAGCAAATAGAAAATAAAACTCCCCCTTCCCTCCTCTCCTATTTTTCATCAAATCACCAGTGGATAACTTTTGTTAATTTTATTTTTTAAAAGTTTAATAGGTGCCTTTGCGGATGACCTCATTTTGATGTTGAAAAAAGATAAATAATTTTTATATGTAGATTAAAAAAAAAAACCTCCCGAGTTTAAATTATCTTTTTTAAATGGGTGCAGGACTATCGTTCCCGAGGAAATGTTTGTAAATAAAGCTGTCTGTGCAGATTTTTTCATGTTTTCTTTGTATAAAAAAAATTCCATTGGATCAGCCTGTATTTCATTTTTGGTTTTTGTGACCAAAGTGTGGAAACTCCCAGCTCTCCTGTAGGCGCCACACCTTCCTGATTATTTTCAGTTTGATACGTTTTCTCTTTGCTGTCAAAATAAGCTACTGATTTCCCCCTCACCGTCGTTGTTTAAACCTTAAAAAAAAATAAAGGTACTGTTGGTTATTTATTATGGACACAAAATACTCTTAATGTTGCTTTTACAATAAGAGATTATTTAAATAAATTATTGTTTTCACTGTACTTGGTCTGTATTTCCTTCGGGATCCAGACTCACACACATTATAGACACCTATTGACACTAGCCCCTGCCGCTCTGCAAACTTACCTGGCACCCCCTTACAGCCCAGCCCTGGAGGAGGGGTCTGTACGTTTCTCACGTGGCTTTCTTTGCCCTCGTTACAACTGTTGCATTGAGTAATTGACCGTCCCCTCCCCCTTCGCTTCCCTTCCCTTCCCCTCCACAATAAAATCTCGCCCCTGCCAGTCTGCAGCAGCCATGAATCACTCAGCAAGCCCCTAGCAATGCCAGACTCGGCCCCTCCCCCCAGCGCGCTGGCGCCACAGACATTTAGCCCGGGACTGTCTCCTGCCGACTTGCCGCTCCTCCGGGCTCCAATGTGACACACGGGGCGGCGACACTGGTAACCGATTCCAGCCCTGACCAGTCTGCACTGGGCGCTGCACCCCCAGCCCCAAGAAGCTTTTAAAATTCATTAGTAACTACCTAGTTCCAAACTCAAGGGCCCTGCAGTGCGCTGGGGCTGGCTGCTAGGCAAAGCTGCCCTAGTTCTGCCTGCATGAGTGCTGATAAGGGGAAGGTTGGGATCCTACAATGTTATTGCTGTGCGAAAGCCTGGGCCAGTCGAGGTGTTTTGTGTGTTCCATGGTACCTGATCAGTGACCTCCCTTCAAAGTAGGCCTAAATCTGGCTCCCCACCAGCCCAGCTGGAGCTGTATGGGTCTCTTCCAATCAGGCCCAGTCAGTGCAATGTGCAGGCTGGTTAGATTGCAGACGGGGAACCAAGTCTTTATCAGGCTTCCTTAGTTTGGTTACCAATAAAACAAAGATTTTTTTAAAAAATAAAACCAACTAGGTAGGCCTTAACTTTGCTCAGTTGCACCAGTGTTCATCTGGAGTAATTTCTGTTGAAATCAGTGGGGAGTTACTCCTTAAACTGGTCTAATTGACCCCCCTTTGGCCCTAACTTGTTACCAGGAGCATTGTTTAGTTTCAGCTTCTGGCTGCAGGACACGCACAACTAGTTGGTGTCACTTGACTTTACTGTTCACAAGCCCCTATGTTTGGGTTGCCAACACCGCAGGGGACTGTTTATAGCCCAAAGAGGCTGTTTTCATTGCAGGAAGAAAAGATGGAAAAGCTTCTGCTGCCACCAGCTTTTGCAAAAGCTTTTATTTTTAGCAAAGCCTAACTGGGGGTCCTAACCACCGGCCAAAGTCCCTGGAAGGGAGTCTTGCTCTAACCAAGATGCATCAGTCTCAGTGCTAACATCTCATGCCTCTGGTGCTGCTTTTTGACGCAGGCATTTTCGGGCAGAGAGCAGCTCTGAAAACCATGCTAGTATTTGGTGTAACCCCCAAAGGGCTGTAACATAAAAGAGCCTTTTGGCAGGATATGAAGCCAGGCACCAGAGAGGGCTCTCAGGAAAGCAGGCTTGGGTCCAAATCCAAGGCGGCCCCTTTATCTGTTGAAAGAAGAGGAGTACTCGTGGCACCTTAGAGACTAACCAATTTATTTGAGCATAAGCTTTCGTGAGCTACAGCTCACTTCATCGGATGAGCCTCTGTAGATCTTGCTGTTGTTGCTCAGCAAGTGGAAGCTTCAGCCCCAACTGGCTGGTGCTGAGGCCTTGGCTGCAGAGATGATTAAGAGGCCAAAACCACAGCGCCTGGGGCAGGGAATGTGCAGCCCCAGTTGGAATCACGCAACAGGCTTTGGCATGAGAGCGGGGCCGGCGGGACAGGCGCTGGGGTGGGCTGGGGTGGCCCGTAGACGCGGCGGAGTCTCGGAGCCTGGCAGGGCAGATTGCTCCAGGGAGCTACAAACACACTCGCCCCGGATGAGACGGAGACAAGGGGGGGAAGGGGGAGAAGACGAGCGAGTGAGCAGAATGAGAGAAGAAAGGGGCGGGGGGGACACGAAAAAGAAAGGGGGAGTCAGGAGAAGAGCGGAGTGTGGGGGAAGGAGAGAAAGATGGGAGCCGAGGGGGAGAAAGAAAGAGACAGAGGAGAGAAAGGGAGCGGGAGAGCATGGGAGACAGAGAAGGGAGGGGAGGAAGCGAGAGTCTCCATAGCCGCCCCAGGCAAAGCTCTTGGAAACGTTTCTCACAAGTTGCAGCTCTCCCCAAGACACAGGGCCCTGTGATCCGGCCCCTAGCAGACATCCCCTCCCCCGGTGATGAACGGGCCTTCCAAATGTGCTGATGACAAATGGAAATGGGAAACAGTCAACTCCCCTGCATCCACCGGGAAACATCCCGACTTTATCAAACCCATAAATCTTAATTGTAATCCCTTTCGACCTGCACCAGAGCAGTGTCAGGGGAGAGCCAGGCTTTGGCAGGTGCTGGGAACGGCAATCTAGCTGACTAAGAGCCTCTGCTTTAGTTAGCCACGGCAGGGCCACAGGAGTTTCCAAACTCTCAGACATGATTATTTGTGCTCAGGGGTATACGTTTCATGTTTCGCTTGGAAGCAAACCACTGAAATAAAACCAGGCTTGCGAGGAGCTCTACAGGCACTTTGGAAGCGAAGGAAGAGTTTCAAATTCAAATACCCTGGAAATGATGGGCATTGAACCTTCCTGGTTTCTTTGCAGGTCAGCAAGGACCTAACAAAAAACAAACCCCTTCCCCCAATCTTTTCAGTGTGATCAGCAGAGACAGAAATGTGGGTTAGATCTGACGGCTTCCTCATTGCACTCAGCCTGGAGGGTAAAAAACTGGGAATATTCCTCTGTGTGTAACCATTTCCGAGCCTCTTTAGCGAGGTTTTGAAGGGACACTTGAGCCGTGTTTGTACAGAAATGGAGGAGCCCTTTTCCATTCTGCTTTTGCTGCCTAATGCCCGCTTTGAAATGCACCGTGTGTACAGCGCGCCAGGCGCCAAGCGCTCGTTTAAAAGCAGTCCCACCTTTTGTATCTTCATAAATAAAAGACGGCTCTCTTTACACCGCCTTATTTCAGCCGCGGTCACCACATACAATACAGAGAGGGGCTTGCTCCACGAGGTGAAAAGTTCGCAAAGCATTTCCCCGCTCGCTACTCACTCCGCCAGCCTGCAACAGGCAACTAGGGCCCGGGGTGGATTTACACCTGGAACCAAGAAAGTCATTTGCTAAGCTGGTATTTTGGGTAATGAAGTCCCGACACAGATCAGCCAGGCGGAGCGTGCACCCGCCGCACCCCGGAACCGCGCGGGGCGCTGGAGCTGAAGATTGTCCCCCGTTTATTGGGTTCAAGCGCCCGCCACGATCGCGACACTGCGTAACAGCAGGAGGTGGGGAGGGAGCAGGGTTCCGATGCCTCGAGGAGCGGGACCTTCTGCATAATAGGGATGTACTTTGTCAGCGATTGCTACATTACAAGATGCTACATTACGCCCTGGGGCTGTCAAAAATATATAGCCGTGTAAGCGCCCCCACTGAGAAACAGGAAAACTAGGCGATCGCGCCAGGAAGACAGACAGACAGACTGACTTGTCCTGACAACCTTTTTCGTTTATTTGATTTCCGTGTACTCCGGATACCACTTGGACTGGCCGCTCCTTGGCATGTCCCAGTGTCTGGTCTTTCAAGCCATTGCTTCCAGTTCCCCTCTCAGTCACGCGGGTGCTATTTATTTTGCTTTGGGCTTGCTTTACACGAGCTCTAAGCGCACGTAACATTCATTGGGGGAAGGCGCAAACACCCAGCGATACTTTACACTCAGACACCTCTTTTATTATTGTTTCCCCATCTTCCTGTCTTGTCCGGGCTAAGTGCGGCGCCCCCAGACCCGTGAGCCCTGTCCAGTCTGGGTCCCAGCTACATTGAGTTTAGGCTTTGCAAAGGCCAGCGGCGGGAACACAGAACACTTCCCATGCCCGGAGGAAGAGCCGCGCTCCAGCATTGGTGGGCAAATCATGTTTGCCGGCGGAATAAAGGGGCTGAGGCGGGGTGGGGGCTGATCTTGGAACATGCAACCGCTGGGGCGCTTTCAAGGTTATTCTCCAAAAGTGGGGAGGAAAGTGGGGCTGGAGATTTCAGTTCTCTCCCCCACCCTCCTGCATGTTTAGCAGCGAGCGTGCTCGGATTTGCCTGAACTGCTCCTGTGACTTGCTGCTGAAGGGCTCCTCCCGCCGCGCCCTCTTTCCCTGTGGGGTGTCTGCCACCCTAGGGCTCCTGCAGTGGGTCAGAGCTGTGCAGCACGCTCGGATCTCCCTGCTGCATGCCCGGGTGGGGAGGGGGATGGGGAACCGAGCCAGAGAAAGAAGAAGGGTGGGAGGGAATCTGGTGTAATTAACTTCTCCAGCTCAGTTACCAGATTGAGTCTCGGGGGACTCAACCCGGGATCCAACCTGAGCTAGGGGAATCATCTCCCTGGCAAATTTGCAGGGAGAGGCTGGTGAAATTTTGCCATGGGTAGGCAATTTACTCATTTGCTTCTATTAAGAGAAAAGGCATGAGAAATTGAATTAAAGCAGCTCTGGCAAAGGAGTTACTTGAGGCATAAATGTCTCCCCTAAAGCTGTAGCAATCATGTGGCATTAGACACTTCCGGAATCCTATAGCCAACTTGAAAAATCCCAGACCCCCTTGTTCCCTAATTTTTGCTCTGATCTGTAATTTTATCCACATTTGCACTAGTTTGAGCATTCTGGCTCTCCCATCTGAAAGCCTGCAATTACTATATAATTCTTCGCAATTTCACATGTCCTAATATGGACTGTAATTTTTGCGCAAGACAATTTCCTGCTATTTCAAGCATCAACATTGTCAAAGTTGTATGTACATAATAAATGGGAATATCAATGCATAGTTTTTAGCATAACATCTTGACTCCTCGGTAATTATATCCGTTCGGAGCCTACGCAGAATTAGCCTGAATTGCATGGTAACGGCTGCTGCTTTAAAATTTTTAAAAATTACTCATAATTTTCCCAAAGATTACCAAGATCTCGAGTGCACAATGTCATCAGCGTAATGAAGAGTAAACATGTATGCTAATAATCTGCAATTTTTTTCATCAGCTATAAAGACAGAGGCTATATAGCAGAAAATTTCAGTCATATTCTGCAAGAGCGGAGCTGCAAAAAAGGCTCTTGCTCTCCGAGGCATCTTCATCTCTGGGGGATTTCAATCCACATTTGCACTCTCGGGATATTATTATTGTGCTTGGCTTCTTCTTCTTCTTTTTTCTTTTTTTTTCCCCTTACTCTCCATCCTCTCTCCCACTCTCTTTCTCCTGTAACTTTCATAGCAAAATGCCGCCTTCCATCCTTTGAGTTGTTGTAAAGCACAGAATTGTGTCCAGATTAACTGAAATTGAGACTGAAGGTAAGGGTGGCAACACGGTTTCATTTTTCTGAAGGGTGGATAGATGCGCTGTGTCGATAAATTTCCTAGCGCTGGGAGTAGGGGGGGTGGGGGAGTGATTATATGTGCACCAACTAATTCTTCCATCAAAACTTCTTGTCAGTTGTGTCAAGATTATTAAAAGGGGGGGGGGAAACCTTGATGCTAGACCCCTTAAGATTCATAGTGCAATGGGGGGGCTGGTAGAGGAATCTAGATGTTTCTGTTCGTGGGGTCTCTGGTGGATGTGTATAGCATATACTGTGTTTGCGGAACTGGTGGATTTCAGTGTTTGCTTTGGAATAAATCAGAAGTAACAAAACTACAGTCAAACGTGCACCGGTGTGATGATCACAAGCTGCTGACCTGTGCGATCAAATACGATATTTCCTCCCACCTGTTTTAATAAAGAGGCTGGGATGCAGAGTGGGGAAATTTATTAGGAGGGGGAACCTCACGCACAAAAGAGGAACCTGGTTTTATTGATAACCGTTTCTTCTTCTAGTTGGTGCTGAGCTGAACAGTTTCCTCTTTGATATGACTTAGTTAATTTAGGATGTATTTTCTAGTTTCTGTGATTTTTCGCAAACGTTAAAATTATTCACGGATTAATAAATATTGGGGGTAGCTAAAGCCAAATCAAACTTTTTCTCTGCTGTGAAACTTGTGAGGGAGCTGCAGGGAAGCCAGCGGACTGTGGAAGGATATTTGATCTGGACAAAATGTGGATTTATTTTTAACACGTGGGGGGAGACATCAGATGTAAACTGATTTGGACTCTGATTTTTAAAACATTTCTAGATTCAGAGGCTGTGCTCTGCTCTGCAATTAGACTGACATATGTACAACAGCCATTCAGGGAGTTCTAGAAGACGCGCGAGAGGATTTTTTCTTCTTTTTTTGGTAGAAGATATTAAAGAGATATCTGTTGTTTGGCAATTTTGCTAAGTCTGCCTTCATTACTTCGACATTGTGCATTTGCTAATTTGGAAGCCCCTTCCTATTGACAGTCTGGCTCCATACACCTGCAAGCAATTTGCAGAGCTCCAATATAGGAGAATTGCAGAGATGGCAGCTCGCACCTATTTTATTTTTTTTCCTTCCCTTTTCTCAATGCACAGCAAATTTGGCTTTCAGTGCGTTATCTCTTTTGTTAATGCAAAAAGATTCCCTGGGCGAAAAAATTGCTCATAATTACCAGAGAGATGGGGAAACTGCATTAGAATAAATAAACCTGAAATTACTGTAATTATGTTGTGTTTGATGGGCTCGGCTTGTAATCAAGAAGAGAATACAGTGAAATGATGCTGACCCTCTTGGGTTTGCAGCTGTACGCACACTTTGGGGTCTTTTTTAGCAGAAAAGAGTCATTTTGATCATCATTAAGCGGTGTGTAGCCTATTTCAGAAGTGTCTGAAAATGAGGGCCACATTTTTTTCCGACAAGAAAAAAAAAGTCCCCAAATTGCATTTTGCCATTTACAGACCCATCCATACGGTTGTGTTTGCAGGGTGACAATTGGTAAAGGTATAATATTCGAAATCAGTATTTAATCATTGTAATGAGGTATTGTTTCAATATAAGCATCTTTGGATTATTCATAGTTTAATTAATATCCTCATTATGAAAATCTTCGAATCAGATATTTGATGAACTACTTGTCAGCAACAAGGCAGAATTAATTAGATCTTTATTGAGATTAACATTTTAAAATGTACAATTATAATAGACTCTAACTCAAGACCGCCTAGTTGAGAGAAAACTAATAATTTCTCTATTTGAACTGTTAGCAAGACGTTATTGAATTAGTAGAAGCTAATATATCTTAAAGTGTTCCAATATGCTTGACCACACCGTTCCTGTCCCGTCAAAGGCATTTGGTCTCTGACTGCATTAGGCTGGGGAGTGTGAGATTTGCAGTATTATCTGTAAATAATGTAGCCACTGAGTCAGATAGGGGCTGTTCGTGTTCACATTTTAGCCGGTGGTATTGCAGGAAATACAGAGTGTTTCTCCAGGCAAAATCTTTCATTCCCTGTGAACTCAAAATGCAGCGGATCTCCCTTATCTCTCCCCTTTAGTCTCCTGCTCCAATCTTGTGTTTACCAGTAACTGCACCCCGTGCCTTATCTTTTGAACGTACATTAAACATGACCGCATCATTTGATCACTCATCACCAAGAATTGAAAAATGGGTGCGTGTCACAACAAAATCGATACAATTTATCATTATCTTCCTCCATACAGCCTCCCGGGAGGGATTTCCCCCCCCCCCACACTATGGAAACTGCATGCAGATGCCCACATTGCAATCGGAATACAAAGCAGATGCAGCGACTTCCCAGATCAAATCTACCATGTGACGATTCTGCTCTGATTTATAAAGCTTTAACCAAAATTACAGCTGTGGGCATCTGATCTTTGCAAAGCCACTTTAATAAGTTGGTATATCTGAGCCCAAACCTCGGTCTTAATAGCTCTTTAAATTGTTAGATTAGTTTAGTCAGAAAATTAAATTTTGCAAAAAAACCTAACTACTGTGAGCTATGGAACCATGTCGCGGGCTCGAGCTCCTTTCCCACCACATCTCCATTGCGTTGCATTTGTGACAGGGCTCCCCTGTTTTATATCTATTTGATAGCCTTATTAGCTTGCAAATTTCCAGCGGCGATTGTTTTGCTTAAGGGTGGGGGATTTGAGGGCAAATTGTATCCTTCAGAGCATCCCGGTGATTGCTGGCGGCTTGCTCAGAAACATGCTTCTTCATTTCCTGCCCTGACCAAGTGAGTTTTCAGGGACAGCAAATCTCCACCGGCCCACACAAGCTGCGTGTCAGAACTGCTCAGATCCAACATGGGGAGGAAGGGAAAATCTCCTCTGCATAATAACGACTTGCCAAATCCTTGTACAGAGCCCCCACCACCACCACCACCACCACCACCGACTCACATCAACCTGCTCCCGCCGCAGAAAAACGGGAAAGCTGGCAACGCGCATTGCAGCTCCATTAACACCGGGAGACATTTTCGGAGCCTACAAAGCCTGTGGTGCATAATTTGCCGCTGGATAAACTCTGCTTGGGGTCTTTAAAGCTAGGTCTGTGCCCCGCTTTAGTACCAGGGCACCCAAAACTATGGCACCCGCTTGAACAAACGATCCAGCCTCCCGCGCCCACTCCCACAGCGGGGGACTACGGGGAATATTTCCCTTTCTCCCCTGCTCAGCCCTTCTCCCTTCTAGCCGGGCAGCGGCGGCTCCCACGCCACCCCCCAGCAGCCCCGAGCTTGGCTCTGAAGGGAGGCATCAGGTCCTAGAGCTGGAAGTCTCTGAACCAGCTGATGCTCTGACGCTCCCAGCCTCGCCTTACAACGTGTCGGTCCCGTGAAAGGCGAGAGCAAAGCCCTGGCCCCAGGCCGCTTGGGACACCGGCTCGCTTCGGGCGCAGCTCGCCCTCTGCCATGCCGGCGCTCCGCTTTTGACGTCTGGTGTAAACACACCTTGTGTGGTTAGAGAGCAGGGAGCACGTTAGCCTCCTTTTAAAGCCCAGAGGGGGCTGCCGCTCAAGGTGCTCGCTCAGACCCCAGCATCCAGCCCAGGCCCCTTTGAACTTGTCAGCCCCCCCCCCTTTTTTTTAACCTGAAGCTCCACTTTAACTGTCTTTCCTCCAAACCGCGGCCTTTTCCTGCAGCACCTGCTTCTTCTTCTAACCATTCACTTAAAACACATCATAGCTTCCCCCGCCATTCCGCCTAGGGGAAAAGATTGCGCCCAATCCAAGAGAGGCAAAAAGAGGAAGCCGGGAGCACCTCCGCTTGCAATGAACAGGACAAAGGATGCATCAAAACAGAGACAGGGGGACGATGGGGCGAGAGGGCGGCAGAAATGAGTTAAAGAGGAGCCGGAGAATTGGGACTAAACACGTAGCCAAAGCTGATGTTAGTAACATTCCCCACTGCGCTCTCGAGGTCTATTTTCTCCCTATCAAAACAAAACAACAACAACCAACCAGTGACTGTGGGCGAGTTGCAATGAATCGAAGGTAAAACCCAAAGGAGTCCGCACGGTGTGAGTTGTCTGTATCTTCTTCCACAGACAGGATCGTTTTGAAATCGGAAGGCAGGATATTCTTAATATTGCCTGTGTGAAATGCCCGCTGGGATCTTACATATATATCACTTCTATCATGTCATATGTACATTTACACACACACACACCCCATGTGTGGAACACACCGAGCCCCTTATTTAGATGCCGATAGAGATCTGTCAATGAGATCTCTTGATTTATTCGCCCGGTTAAAAATCTCTCTCTGTGGAAAGTCTCCCACGTGGATTGGTCTCCACGACGCTCAGATATATAGAAGAGGCCGCAGGTCCCTTAGCCAAGGCCTAATTCCCAGGCTTGAAAGAGGCTTGCACTTTCCCTTGCTGAGGAAAGAGTGCGAAACCTCAGCTGACAGTGTCTGTCAATGTCCCTTCAGATCGGATTGCAGGGTTCCCATCCCCAGTGCTCTTGAGTCTGCTACAAGCGCTGCACGTGAGAAAATGCGCAGGCGATAAACAGCACACATGCAGAGGCTCTTTTTCCAAACCATAATTTTACTGTCTCAAAGAAACTTTATAACTTATGTACAAAGATTTGTGTTTTCCCCCAGATACAAAGCAATAAGTTAACATTCTCAATATAAAACTAAAACTTTGACATATAGAACACTAAACACGACTGATCTCAGTTTATCACATCTTCCGAACTTCACAAGTCAAATGTCAAGATCTCAGGTCACAAAGCATCATGTTTTACAGCCACACAAAACGGAACGGAAAAAAGGCTAAATTTGTGCAACGTGTTTACAGAACAATAATAATAATAATAATTAAGAGTAAAATATGTACAGCGATCGGATCCTGCACTTCAGTAGCGCATGTAGACTTCAGATTGGCATTCTGTGGTAAAGCCTCGAGATTTCGTTTAAAGCTGAATTGTGTCACGTTAGAGCCAGTTGGCATCTCTTCTTCTCTGCCATCTCTTTCCAACTGCTGAGTATAGGGAACTATTTCCTTCCTTTCCCTCTCTTCACACTACCTAAAGCGATCAACAGCTGCCGTGATTCCACTTCCATTAAATAATGTGTATTATTTTCTTTGCTAAATAACTCTAGAGATGTGAAAAATGCAGACCACTCGGAACAAACCTCTCCACACCAGCAAAGTATAAAAGTTATTGTAAAAGTTAAAAATCACATCCTTCTTTTTGCTGTTTTTTGTTTTGTTTTGTTTTGTTTAAAATAAACTGTGCGTTGAAACAGTGCCCTTTGCAAGCCAGATAGTCCGTGTGTTTCTAGCACTCTTACAGTGGTAATTTAAGTCAATAAATTAAATCTCCATCTCTCCCCTTAACAACAACAATAAAAATGTACACTGACGAGTCGTGAAGGGTACAGGAAAATGCAAAGAAAAAATATCTGGCTATAGTACAGGTTGTTTTCGCATTGCTGTTAAAGAGGAGTGGGGTAGTAAATAAATGACCTACATTTCATCAGGCTAGACATAGACAGACAGACAGGACAGAGGAGAGCTTTTTTCCTCTACAAACATATTTTTCTGATTGTCCCACAAAGCTGAGGGTCGGATTTTCTCTCTGCTCCCAGGCTGTTCTCCGGTTGAACTAATGGCTGCTCTGTCAGCTGTCAGCAGTTGGGAACCAGCCCCGCATCACATCTGTGCTTGTCTGCACCACGCTATAGTGCAGTGTTAATGGCTCTGTGGGCAAGATTCCCTCTTTCCCGATTGTTGTTCTTTTTATTTCCCCCTCTCTTTTTTCCCTCTGTTTATTGATTGAATTTATTTATTTTTCTGGACCGATAGTGCTTGAAATGGGGAAACTGGTTTGTAATCACATCAGCTGAGGTTGCTGCATAGCTTCTTGGTGGGCTGAAGGGTACCACGATGTGTAGCTGGGTATGTAAGTGCCCGGGGTCCCCGTAGAGGTCTTACCCGATGACGAGGTGGTGTTCCACACTGGGGGGACTGGGGGCGAACTGGCCGAGAGTGCCCTGCCATTCGCCAGAGAGCTGCTTTCCAAAGCTGCCCCTCCCTGCTTCATTAGCTTCTTGAATTTAGATCGCTTGTTCTGGAACCAGATCTTCACCTGGAATACAATGAAGCCATTACTGAATGGGAAGAAGGGCAGAGGGAGACGGGATTGTTCATAGGGCTTTGTGTAAAAGTCTGGAGACAGTGTGCCCAGAACAGAGACTTGCCAGCGCCTCTATTGCAGAATAATGGAAAGTTTTTAGCTAGCCCTGACTCCTAATCTCAATGCGAGAAGTTTGATACAAATAAACCCCTAATACTGGCCAAAGGACTGAAATACACTCGCCTAGGACAGCCAGGATCAGGCTTTGAAATTTCCAACCAAACTGCCTTTACAGCAGGAAATCCTTTCGCAATCTCTCGGCATTTTGCTATCAAAGCAAAGATTTAGAGATTATTTTCCCCTTTCCCCTCCCAGAAAATGGGTGCACGTGGGCAGAAACATACATTGGAGTTACAGTTTAAACACGGGCTTGAAACAGTAATGCAATCAATAAACAAATCGTCCCTTTTGGAAATGAACTCAAGCCTCCCGCTCCCGGTCGTCTCCGGGCGAGCTGTTCATTCCAAGCAGGCTCATTTCCAGGGTTTCCTTCCCCCTGCTTTTGCTAGCGGGGCTGGTGAAACCGTGTTTTGTTTTGTTCGATCTCTTCTCCCGGAGCAGGCAACTTTGCTTTATGGTTATTGCTCCAAACTAGCCGAGAGAGGTAACACTGAGCCGACCCCAAACGGCCAGGCGCCCGCAGCTGGCAAAACCTACCCTCAGGTGTGGAAAACTTCGCGTCTCCCGTTTCAAAAATGCCGCGAGGATCAATTTAGAAACGCCGTGGCGAAGCACTTACAGTGAATACACAAATAACCCCGGCCCGAAGGCTGGCGGGGAGGAAGAGGAGGGCGACGCTGGTAGATTTGGGGTGTGGAAGGCTGAGTGATTAGCTCTATTGCTCCAGCGGTCCGGCCACGCGTGGCCCCAAAGCCCCCAGACAGATCCTGGGCACAGGCTTTCCACAAGCCGGGCTAAGGCAGCTCCCGGTGCAGGGCAGGGCCACTCGGTGCGAGGGAGAGAGAAGGGGGGAGAGAGGAAAAAGCAAAGCGATGAGACAGGCTGTGTGGAGGGTAGGACTGAGCGGCGGCTGCTGTACCTGTGTCTGGGTAAGTCCCAGCGAGGCTGCGAGCTCGGCTCTCTCGGGCAGAGCCAGGTACTGCGTTTGCTGGAATCTCCTGTTCAAAGCCTGCAACTGCAAACTGGAATAAATAGTCCGGGGCTTGCGGATTTTTTTCCCTTTCCCATTAAAGCGAACTTCCCCTCCTTCTACCACAGTGCTTTTCTCCGAGTCGGCCCCTACAACCACAAACGATGCACAATAAATAGGAGTAACAAGAGAAGCAGCATCAACAATAACAATAATGAGAAGGAAGAAAAGAAAAAGTGAAGAACAAGTCGAGCTAACAAAGGCTCCAGGCGATTATGGCAGTCCAGGCTCCTTCCCAGAGAAAGTTTGCTATTTTTACAGGCTGCAGTTTAGGTTTAATTACCCATAATTGCATACATTGTTTATAGCGCTACGCAATAAATAATTACGAAGACTAATACGTGCACATCTGGGTTGATTTTTTTCCAGCCGGGCATTGTGTGCTCTGTGTGCTGATCCTCGCTGAGCCTCAGCCTTTTCTGACTAATTATTTTTATTTTATTTTTATAGCTATATTTTGATACAAGCAACCTCCCTCCCTCCTTCCCCTCCCCCACTCCTCCCCCCTCCCCAAAGCCAAGTGCACCTACCTGTCTCCTCTAACCGGGTCTGAGTCAGGCTGGAGCTGTTGGGGTAGGATTGCACTGAACTGATGTAGGGGTTAGACGAGTGGCTGCTGACCGAGTTGACATAGGGGTAGCCCAGCGGTCTGGAGAAGGACGAAGCTGTGCTGTACGAGCTGTCAGGCTGAGAGTGGCCAGCTGAGTGTAAACAGTGCATGGAATAGTGTCCGTGGGACATGGGAGAAGGAGACATTTGCTGGCTGGGTGGCCCAAACTCCATAAAGACAGCCTTCCCTGAGACAGGGCTATTAAGACTCTCTGGCATGGTAGTCATGGTCATTTCTTGTCGCTTGGTCTGTGTGTGTGTTCTCTCTTCAGCGTGCCTTTTTGGGGTCTGTTGTGTTTCTCAGGACAGGAAAGAACCCAATTTAAGCGGAACAGGGCTTTTCACTTTCCATTCATAAGAAAATGGAGTTTGTCTCTTTGAAAAGTCTAAGCATGATGCCGTAGATCTACACAAACTCGCCTAAAAGCTTTGACTCAGCCAAGCCTATGAATAGTCATGAGCTGGTGGAGCTGATTGGTCCGCCGTCTTGCATAATCGCTTTGGATTGGTCAAAGGCGCTTGGGGCTCGCCTGGACCCTAGTGAGTGAGACGAGCCGGACTTGGTGAGCGGAGAGTCCCCTGTCCCCTGTGTGTGATCATCTGGAACAGACAACGCCGGGGAGCACAATGAAGGCGGCGAGAGGGAGGCGGCCCAAAGTTACTCCAGGCCAGGAGCCTGCCAGCCAGGGGGCTTCACATCCTCCTGGGAGACCCCAGTGCACCCCCCAGAGCCCGCTCCCCAGCCCGGACACCCCGGGATTCGCTGCGTCCACAACCTATTAGGAAACAAGCGCGCGGAACCGCCTTGTCTGCTTTAGATGGAGAGAAACGGCACAGGACGCGGTCAGGCAATGAAGGGATGGCAGCAGGCACAGCAACTCCCCACCGATCTCTCCCTCCTCCCCCTTCCCTGGCACGAGGCCTGAGGGTCATCGCACCAACCTCTGCCGCGTTGCTGCTCAGGCAGGACAGTCCTGGTCCTTCCGGGAACACACGGGGGGACGAGTGCTCTGGGAAAGGTGGCCCTGCGTGTCTCTCGCAGCAACACTAGATCCAACGGGTCCTGTTAAAGGCCTCTTGCCACCCACTGATTTCTACTTCACCATAAAGGGGCTAGTACCTATAGACAATTGTGTGAGCTAAGCTGCAGTTAGCATACTGTTAGTGCTATATTTGTTTTAGCATATAGTTTTTGTGTATACATGTAAATGAATACACACATATGCTCGCATATCCAGAGACACAGTGCATGCTTCTCTGAATTCTTTGCATTCATATATATACACACACACATGCATGCATTCTGTACCCACACACAAATATCACTAATATCTGCCACACTGATTAAATTATTATTAAGTCTTTGCTATCACCTGAGCTGGACCTTTTCAATTTTTTTCCTCCCTAAAGTATCTAAATTGTGCATTGAAACCCAGCCTGGGATGAAAACTTCCGTGTACGTGCGAGGTGACAAGGTGCGACTTTGGAGATCCTGCACAGAAAGCCTACGCTGAATTCCAAATTACTTTGTTAGATAATTAGAAAGTGTTGATAATTATTTCTTTCATAATTTAGTGGTGTGTGGCTGTAACAGGAAAATGATCTTGTGAAAGTTCACACGTGCAGATGTATTAGTTACTGATTCATTTGATTAAATGCTAGTCTCAAGTGCTCTGATCCACAGCTGAAGGCGGCTCCATTAGCATAACACTGATGTTTAATTTTCATACGCATAATTAGCCATATATTTAACACTAATAGCAACATGCAGCCTTTAAGCATTAAACAGCCTGGGATTTGATCTGGCCTGAGCTGAACTTTCTCGGTTACACCTAGATTGTCTAGGGTGCGCAGTTATCACAGAACCAAATCTATGTAATCAAGCACATTTTGGCAAAGGGAGAACACCAATAAAAATGAACAAATCACATTGCTGATGTCGTTACAGATATTAGTGGAGGCTTCTCTTCCCTGAGCTCCCGCAGCTCCTGCTCACGGTATTTCTCTCAGGGTATCTGATAGGGACACAAATATGGCCGGAAGCGTGGCTGGGACTCAACTAACTCCCAAAATACGATCAGAGACCTTTGCCGGCGTTTAAAAGATGTGTAAACTCTTCGGGCAGTGGTGATGTTTGAAGCAACCAGCTAATGACCGTGCAAGCTGACAAGTCTAAGCCTCTCTGCTCTTTTTTTTTTTTTTTTTTTTGCTTTAGTGGCTCTGTCGGTTTTAATTGCCCATTTCCTAGCGCCTGTTTTATATCCTTTTTGGTTGCGATGCGTAAAGTTCATTTTCATAAAGTAACTGCGGATTGGTGCGGGAAGAAGGGGCAATGGTCTATCCCCACATGGACTCCGCTGGCCATCAGCTCTCTGCCCCGGGCTCATCTTGTCAGCCCTGGCTATGTAAGTGATCATTCGAGGCGGGTTGGAGTTCTTGGACAGAGAGGGAATGGTGACTGTTATCCGAGATCTAGGAGAGGCGTGATTAATAAGCAATAATTAAGTAATGTCTATAGTCAAACTGAAGGGAACTGGCTAGCCAGACTGAGTAATTTATTCCAGATAGCTGCAGATATGTCAACTACTAAGCAACAAGAGTGTGCAGTTGAGGATGTTCATTGCTAGATAAATGCGGTGCCTGAGTATTTTCACATCTGGACCATAAGATGGATGGACTCCACTCTGGGTACATGGGCGTCAGATTCTGATCCCGGTTACGCCGGTGAACATACGGAGTAACTCAATTGTCTTCACTATCTTTATTCCGGATCCACAGTGGTGTAAAGGATCTTAATCTGCCCATTCTGTTAAATGTGCTCCACCTAAACGAGCTCAGAATGTTGACAGTGGGGCTTTGATGCCGCATGTCCCACAAGAGATAAAAGCGCAGGCTGAAAACGCTTAGCTTTTTCTCCTCTCTGGTTACTGGGTTTGGTGTTTTGGGGGTATAACACACACACGCTCCAACATGTGCGTGTGTGTGTTTAAATCCTCACTTAGTCAAAAAGATTGTTATGATTCTCAACCAGTACTGTGCTTGGTTTTATACCCTTTGGAAGTATGGGACACAAAAGCCCACTGTAATTGTACATAACACCTGTTCCTAGATAGCCTATCTTTATTTGCGTGGTTCTGAACACAGACTAGAGATATGCTCTTCCATGCAAAGACTCTCAAATGTTTACTTGTCTGGAAAGTCACCAGGGAGTAGCAGGACAGCCCTAGCTAAAGGTGCACTTGGACGTAATGGTATCCAGATGCATTGTGAAGCCCATCCTCAAGCTGAGAAAAGTTTGGGTGCTAGCAAATGAACGGGGAAAAATAATTAAATCCTTCTAAGCCAGCTTCATAATGTCTGCCTGAAACATATAGCCTGCGTGAAGTATTTTAAAACGAGTTGGTTTCCCATACAGCCGAAACGTTTTTACTTTAGTAGTCACCTTTATAATTAGGATTATAAATGTGTACCCTAAATACCACCACCTCGGTATAATTGCTACCCAAACAGCTTGTTACCACAGCAGTTGGTAAAATCCCGCAGTCCTAATAAATTTATACTTGGGAAAACCTCAGAGTAAACAGAGACTAAAACAAGATGCTGGACTAATTGCTAGCAATCTGATTACACTTTGAGGGGATTCAGAGTAGCAGCCGTGTTAGTCTATATTCGCAAAAAGAAAAGGAGTACTTGTGGCACCTTAAAGACTAACAAATTTATTAGAGCATAAGCTTTCGTGAACTACAGCTCACTGTAGCTCACGAAAGCTTATGCTCTAATAAATTTGTTAGTCTCTAAGGTGCCACAAGTACTCCTTTTCTTTTTACTTTGAGGGGAGAAATCACTTTTTGGTTCAGCAGTTTATCACATCGAAATGGTCTATCTATCTCCCTATATTGTATTGTTCGTGCCGATCACCCACAGAGCTATGCAGAACGCTGCTGCTCACCTTTATCACTAGACATTTCTGTAAATCGCTAATTGTGTTTTTGTCAAACTACAGTCCATTGCCTGTCGCTTTTGAACAGCTCATCTGGGAGGCTGAAATATTACCATTCTCGATTAATAGTCCAGGCCAATACAAGTGACTGATTTCATAGTTACAACCCAACTGTTGGTAAAGAATAAGAAATGAGATGAACAAACTGATGGAGTAAGAATTGAAAGGACACATATAAAGGGGAAGGTGGTAGGATATTTTATTGTTCCACCTTTCTACTTTAACATTTAAGGCCGATTCAACATCCTTGATGCACCCAGAACTCAGTGGGAATTTGGGGGGGATGTATTCTTTTTATTTCATTACTAAATTGTCGTTACTTTTTGTAGGGATTAAACCTTTCAACACGGCGAAATAGCAAAGCATATTCTAAACACAAGCACTGGTAGCCCAACCTTCGTCTTCAGGAAACAAAAATCTATTTCCCAGTATACTGTATTATGGATTCTACGTCTTCCTGGGATCAATGACTATTTAACTTCTGGGTATTAGTAAAGTTGTTTGATTCATCATTTATTGTACAGGTTTTAAAAGGCCAGCTAACTTCCAAATTAATCTAAAGAACTACTGTGCAGTGCCTAAAATGCCTAAAAAAATCCCTTTACAAGGCTCCAGGAGTCAGAATTGTGCTTTGCCAAAACCGCTGTAAGAAAGGACCAGAGCTGACAGCTTGTTGTGTTCCAGAACAAACAAACAAACAGCAGAGTAAAGCTAGTAGAATTCGGTTACTTTGACCCCCCGCCCATCAGTCACGACACGCTGGCCTGGTAAGAGGCTAACGAAAGCAGTTCGCAAAGAGAAGGCAAGTGATGAAGAGTAAGTTATCAGTAACAAAAACAGATTGGCGTTACCGGTGGGCTTGTGGCAGTTTTGAATGCCACTTGTCTATCTCTGACATTGCAGTGCCGGGGCTGGGGATCTGCAAGCGCAGCAGCAGCATCCAGTGTATTTAAATACCAAATTCAAAACACTTACACATTCGGGCAGGGTGATTAGCAGCCACCTAATGGCAGATCAAAACCTTAATCTTCAGGACAGGTCCGGCCTGAGATTTTAGCAATTCATCTTGGAGTGGTGCAGCTGGATTAATTATTAGTTATTATCAATATTCATGGGATCAGAACAGATGCAGTTCTTATTAAAAGTCCAAACTCCCACAAACAAGCAACCACAGGAGGGGAAGCTGGGGTCATCTAACTCGGGGTCTAGATCCTAAAACCCACTTCTTAATTTTTGCTAAACGTTCAAAAATGCGGAATGAGTTTCTCATAACTGGAGCTGAGATCATGAGAAAAACGAATGCTCAATATAACATGGGCAAGCTGGCTAATTCTCCAGCAAGGGCGATGGTTGATCTAACAAGGGAAAGACGCTTTTTAGCTCACCCGGAATCTCGTTTTCATCACTTTTTCTTGTGTGCAAAAAAAAAAAAAAAAAATTAACCGAGCCAAGAGGGCAGAGAGCAGCTAGGCAGGCCCGCTGGAGGAATACGATCTCTGTGTTTGATAGCACAAACGCCACATTTCGGAAATTAAGTATTTGAATTTATTTATTTAGTTTTCCTACTAGCGTAGATCACAAGCTTGGGAAATCGCAGTGTGCTAATCACAAGGAAGGGAAATTGTTCCATAGCTCTCCACAGTTCAGATATAAGAGGAAACTACCATTTTCCTCTGTCTTCTCAGTTGCATTTACTAAGAATCATCCGATACGTGTTTGTCCAGTGTAAGCATCTGGAAGCAGGAGTAATACCTTTGTGTATCTGTCCCCTTCCCCCCCACCCTTCATAATTAAGAACCCAAACTCTTCTTGCTTTTAGAGTGTGCACGGTAGCTTCAAGATTTACACAAATCAACTCATTTGTATTAAATACTTATCAGGCAATGATCCGCAGTACGTGTCACTCACATCTGCTCTAAAAGCTGTCCACTACCTTTCCTCTAACGAGCCACAGCACCTATTCCCCGTAAAAGTTCCAGAAACCTCCTCTGGCTTGGTAAAGCTGACAGGCATTCCAGGAGCACAGTAACTTCAGCCACTTCTTGAGCCATCCTTAAGATTCTTCCAATACTTTAGTAAGGCTTTCTGCTCCTCCTGATGTAATTACAATGGTATGCTCAAACTGGGCTGATCTGAAATACACATTTAGCAATTATTAGGGGGCAAAGGTGGCTAGCAGTGCCTATGAAACTCACCCATTCCTTCCGGCTGTCAGTGATCAATTCCACGGTTTAAAATATATAAGTAGTAAATTCAGGCACCTTTTATTGTCGACAGAAACTGCAGTCCATTTATCCTCTAGGATCTTAAATTCAGGGGATCCTTCCATTATTATTGGCTCTGTAATAAGGGGAGGAAAAAACGTTCTCTAAACTGGCCACAGCACATCGTTTTCCTGTTTCTGAAAAGAAAAGGTCCCCAAAGGTAGAGTTTTGAAATTGTATCGCTAGGCTAACATAAGAACTAACGAGGAGGAAAAGGTTTCAGCGTAGCAGCCGTGTTAGTCTGTATCAGCAAAAAGAAAAGGAGTACTTGTGGCACCTTAGAGACTAACAAATTTATTTGAGCATAAGCTTTCGTGAGCTACAGCTCACTTCAGCGGATGCAGATAGTCAAAGAAATCCGATGAAGTGAGCTGTAGCTCACGAAAGCTTATGCTCAAATAAATTTGTTAGTCTCTAAGGTGCCACAAGTACTCTTTTTCTTTTCTTTTTTTTTTTTGAGGAGGAAGAGGAAACTCTGAAGTATGACGTTCTTCATTTATTTTTTCGTGAAAGACTAAATAAGTACATTTTAATCAAGCTTTAATTAAGATCCCGTGGATAATAACCAAAGCACCAACCACTCTTAAAAACAGCAGATAGTTTTAAAATATTTGAATTTTTAAAAACAGGCTTAAAATGTTCATTAAATCAGCAAAACAACAATTTTCTTATTTCCCTCTAATTGCAGCGCCATTTAGGCACACAGTGAGAAGAGGGCTTTTTCCCCCTTAAGCTTTCTATGATTGGTATTTAGCACATTCAACCTTCCAGGGAAAGGATTCTGACTGGTTAGCTAGGATGTATTACATCAAAAACCACACAACAGCTCCTGTCATGAAGCAAATGACAAAACAGTCACCAGACAGCTTGGTGGTAAAAACTATTGCTTTGGTAACAGAATTAGATTGTACTATTTCTGCAAAGGCAGCTCCCAAATGTGCTGGATAAGTCTCTACCCTACAAAAATATGGACCAAATCTGTTATTTAATAAGATTTTTTGGAGGATTTTCCTCTTCCAGATCTTATCACATGGCAACTATTTCCACGAATTATTTCACAAATTAAAATTTAAAGGATGTTTTCAATTTGCTTCCCATGGAGTTAGCCTAACCCGAAATCCCAAAATCTGAAGAGTAGATAGTCAAAGAAAGAAAAGGTAGGGATGTGGTTTTAAAAAAGAAAGCAAAAGAAAAACATTCGCAACTGTTACTAACCTATTGTAAACGCCATTCCCTCTTCCATTAACAAATCATTGTCATTGTCTACAAAAGAAAACAAAAATGCTTTTATGATGGGTGGGTTTTTTGTTTGCTTTTTTAAGTAAATGTAACCAGCACTTGCTTTCAAAAACCCTTTTTTGTCCCGCAGGTACCATGTAAAGTAATTCCCTTTAAATATCCGAGGAAAGTGTTTAAAATAATCTTCCCAATCTCAAAGCAAAGCAAACCAGGTATAAGATCTTCAAGATCACTCTATTATGCATAGATGAAACTATTTTGAGTACCAGCTCACTTCTAAGGGAATTACAGAATTTTAAAATTTAATCAGTACAGTCATTTGTTTGTTTGTTTTGCAATAAACTTTGCCCGTTTCGATCAGCTTATGACTATCCGAGAAGAATACTAATAAAAATAGGTTTCAGAGTAGCAGCCGTGTTAGTCTGTATTCGCAAAAAGAAAAGGAGGACTTGTGGCACCTTAGAGACTAACAGATTTATTTGAGCATAAGCTTTCGTGAGCTACAGCTACAGCTCACGAAAGCTTATGATCAAATAAATTTGTTAGTCTCTAGCTCACGAAAGCTTATGCTCAAACAAATTTGTTAGTCGCTAAGGTGCCACAAGTCCTCCTTTTCTTTTTCAATAAAAATAGGGACTGTACTCATATTGATCTTTAGTCTTTCTGGCTTAAACAAGTTATCTGTTGTTCCTGAAGAACAAAACTGACTATAAAAGGGGAAAGCCTGCAGGTAAACTTGCATTTGGTCGAACAGAAAAGTTTAACCGATTCTTATTCTTTTAACCGAGGCTTTTTGTTGCAAAACAAAATCAAATATATTTGGCATAGGATAGGTCGTCATCTAGGGATGGTGTTTCAAATGTCTACTTCCGAAGAGGGCGCTGCCCTAGCCCAGTCTATTGTGATCTTAGGTATTATTTAGACCTCTTCTAAACATGCTGCGCCAGTAACACCTTCTGAGTGTCCTCCGAAGAGAGCCTCTGCTGCAAGGGGGGTAGCGCCAAGGAAGGCCCGGCAGAGGGGAAGCGCTTTACTCCTATTCAGAGATACTGAGCTGCTGAGCTTCCGCTGGGACCTTCTGGGCGGTTTCAAGTGGCCTTCGAAACAGTTTGCAAACTGTATTTGAAGGCCTTGCAGAGCCATGCGTGTCTTCGTCCTGGCCTGTCTCAGCATCTCTTGTCATCAGGTGTTAGTGGCCGGCCAGCCATGCTGTGAGCGGGCCCAGAGGTTGGCAGCGGGAGGAAGGGAGGAGGAGAACAGCAAATACTCGGCCAAGGCTGAGCAGTCAGCGCTGATCACTGCTACCCCCCACCCCATAGGGAGCGCAGAGTCTGGGTCCGATTCTGCTCCCGGTGAACTCAACGGCAAGGCCATTGTCTATTGATTTCAGTGGGCGCCGGCCAGGCCAGTGGGAGCGCCCAGCAGGGCTGCGGGGGGGGGGGACCCCAAGCCAGCGCTCAGGAGAACGCGGGCTGCTGGCGGGGCCCTGCCGCCTGGAAGTCCCCGAAGAGGAACCCGCTGCTCCATCAGCTGTCAGCACGAGGGAATGTAATGAAGCTTAACAGCAACAGCCAGCGGTTATGCCTGCTGGGACAGTGATGCAGCGAGGGTTTGTTTTTATTAACTTTAACTTTTCTCCCAAACAAGTAATCCCAGTGCCTTCAAACCCCACCAGCCTGGGGATCCGGCAGCAATCTCCCCAAGTCACTAATAAGGAGGGGGGGGGCTGTATTCGCAGGGAAGAAGAGCTACTGCTGTCTCAGGACTGGTAGATTGCGGTGACCCCTAGGCGGGAGGAGGGGGTCGGTTTTTGCAGCTGGGTGGCATTTAATTAAAATACTTCAGTAAGATTCCTACGTAGCTTTCACAATGGACTTCCTTACCATGATGCCAAACTTCAGGGTGTCCATGGAAGTAAGATCCTATTCCATGCCCAACAAAGTAGGGGCAGACTCGGAAATCATTCTGATGTGCTATGTGGCTTTAAGGGACAGCAAAAATAAAATAAGATAAAAAGAGAGAGAGACACAAAGCCCATTTCCAATAGACATCAGACCCTCGCAAAGCCCGCATTTCGGACTATGTAACACTCACAAACGTATTAGCCCCAAACTGTAGCAGTGACACTGGGATAATTCCAGGCACTTTCACAATAAACATTTGTAATGCAGTGTGGCTGGTGATAATCTCTTTGGAGTGTAACACAATGACACATTCACACCATTAGTGGAGGCTCCTCCGGTATTCTTTATAATGGGGGCGGAGCCCAGGTGCACTCAAGCCCCGCCCACAATTCATAACTCCACCCACAATGGAAAAGTAGCCGGGCGTCTCTGGAATGATCAGCGGTGGAACAGGGAACCATGTCGCCAGTGTAATTGTCCTGGTTAGGCTTCAGCTTTTTTATACCAATACACTGGAATCTGGCAGCTCAGAGCTATTGGTTCCGACCCTCTCTGTGGACTCTGAGCACTTGATCAGTTTATATTCCAGAGGGTTGTCTTGGCAAACAAGTGTGCTAGAATCTTATTTGTTGTAAAGAAAACTTAAATAATACAGAAATTGAGGCAGGGCTACCCAATAAAGGAGACTCCCATATACCACCAAGTAGCAGTCTGAACCCTGCAGCCAATCTGGGAAATGGACACTGAGGCATTTGTTTGGACTCTACCCACACAGATTTACAAATATTTTTGCAAACACAGATTTTTGCAGAGATAAAAGAAAAAGAGCAGGTCATATTTGGGGACTACCAGTCTGGGGCCCTTTAAAAAAGTTACAAGTCTAGCAAATCCATGTAATGCTAATTAAACAGTCCACCTATTTCTAACATGTCCATAATCACAATATCTGGGCACCAGAACATCTATGAGAGCTGAAACAGGGCCAGATCACTCATCTCATCTCTATGCCTTTCTAATATAGGCTTGGTCCCGGTGGTTGTCTTTCAGAAAAGACACTGCTAGGCTATTCTGCCGTCCCCATTATCTGTTTAGGGAAGGCCCGTGTGAAGCTTTACATTACATCCAAAATATGAGAAATTTGGGATGAACCTGTTCTCAGGAGGCATACAGTTCTATAGGTAAGGATGTCCTACCCCAGTCCCCAAAAGTTTCAGCCTAGGGCTACAGATTTCCCTTCGCTCACAGCTATTTGCAGAGAGAGAGAGAGGGTCTTCTTAGGTAGCTGTGCTTTCAAAGCTTTAAAAATTAGATTCAGAACCACAAATAGAGCCTTTACAATTGCCAGCCTGAGTTACTGGGAAAGTCAAATTACTATACGTATCAGCATTATCTTAGACCCCTACAAATAAGTTTTTATTTTATTAATTTGAGATCGGCCATGATGGCAGCTGTGCTCATCCATATCACTTCCATCCAATTTCTAAAACCAAACAGAAGTACTGTAAAGAACAAAGGATTAGTTTTACCCTTAAAAAATGTCACCTAAAACACAGAAAAGCGGAATTTGTTGGTTTCAAATCCCGTGGACCTGGTTGTTTCTGTCAATATGAAAGGTAAGTACTTAAACACACTGCTAAATGATTTCCTACAGAAGCCGGGATATTCACACCTTTGTGCATCACAGGCCAAGAATTTACCATTGCTACAACTGAAGTAAGTGGTGTAATGCTACTGTAAAACAAGCGTTAACAGGGTGGAGAATGAGGTCAATGGTGGTTAATAATGTTACAAAGCTCAGATCTAAAATGGATGCTTGAAAAGGCTCCATATGTTATCTAGTACCTGCCTTCCAGGCTAATAAGCATGTTTGATAGTACTTCAGTTGACTTTGAAGGGAAACAAGGTCCTCAGTTTAAGATATCCCCAACTTCTTTAAGACTCTCCTAATTATTGGCATAAACGGCTAGTAATAGTACAAGATCTTGGGCTCCATTCTGCTGGGATTTTTATCCCATGAAGTACACAATTTAAATAACATTAAAAATAATGTAAGTTAGAGATGGAAAAGCCATATAGGATGCATCTTGGATATGATGATAGTAAAGGCCAAGGAGGAAGCAATGGATGTGGAGAGGAATTAGAAAATTACAGTTTATTCACTAACATATAAAGAACAAAATGTGAAATGATGTGAGTTCTAGAAAATCAGAATTAGTGCAACACAAGCAACACTTCATGTAACGATGAAATATTCTTGAACAATTACCCTACGGGAAGAGAGGAGTGGAAGACCATTTATGCAACATTTGGCAAGCTTTTGTTCCACCTCTATTTTTCTTAAAGTATGTTGGCCAGTGCAAGAGCAAACCCATTCACTATTCAGTTTTGCCTGTCCCCCTCTTATACCATTCAAAGAGGTTGATAGACCCCAGAGTCATTTTTTTCAGGCTTACAACTTTGCTATAGGATGTCTTTTCAAAACTCTTCTACCATACCAATACAAAGTCTTCTTCTATCTAGGAGCTACATCCTCTAAGTACCAAAACTAATTATCCTCATCTTGGCATGGAAAGCTCCAGTGTGCACCATTCAACTAGCCACTGAGAGAATAATGTTCAACACTAAGACTTTAGAAGCAACAGCAGTTGCTTTGAGACATCAAAAGCAGGAGCACCATGGCCATCATCATGAGAAGACAACATTGAGACAGTTTTTCTTCCTCATACAATGAAAGTAGTTCTTGTGCACTGCATTGATTAATTCTGCCTCTTCCTTGCTCAAGAGCATGAAAACAACTCTATTAGCATCACTACTTATGCTATTACAGTCTGATCAAAATAGGGATCTTTGTGCTCATATGTATTTGACATCTGCACTGAAGTACTCAACTGACCTTCCCTCTTCACCCATAAACAGAGTATGGATGTTCTTTACATAAAATGTAATGTATTTTATGAACCTGCATTGCTGTATGGAACATCTGCAGAGAAAAAAGCTGTAGGTATGAAACTCAGCCACTTTCAACCTCTTTCTAATACTTACACTTACATATGGTAGCACCTCACATCTGAGAATTTTAAAAGACTAAAGTGTTAACACCTGTGAGGGGAGATCTTCAGGGTCCTGTGTATTCCTCAGTTCCACATTCATCTAGTTAAGGTTTTGCTAACAAACTGTGCTCCAAAATCCCTGCATTCATTTTTTTAAAAATTGCTTTTAGTCCTGATAAGTGCAGAGATAACCTTGTAAATATGAATTGACTGTAAACTGATCCAGTGATGTCTTCCTGAGTCAGTAGAGAGCTTGAAACATCACTCAGAGAGGTGCCACCTCAGTCAGGGCCCTGTGGGCTCTGTGATGCTGGGGCTGTGGAATTTGGGATTCTTCATCAAGACACCATGGAATGCAGCATTTTTGGCATGAAATTCACCATTTGCTGCAGCCTGGGACTCAATGTTTTGTTGTCTGGCTCCCTGCCCTACCAGGATTTGCCTGCACTAGCCTCACTCTCTCTCCAGAAGAGGTTGTTAATCAGACTACGGTGCATGCTTCTGCCACTGTTCCATAGCACTGGGCAACAGATCAAGGAGCCAGAGGTGAAGTCCAGCTTGAGGTCAGGCAGTGGAGGTAGCTGAACATATAAATGGTGAGCTAGGCTGCTGGAAGTATATCCCTGGCATTGAGGCCCTTGTTGCCAAGGAGGTGAGCTGTATAAGTTCCCCCGTCCCTTGGGTCACACATGGGGAAAAAGGTCCTGAGTCTGGCTACCAGGATAACATGGTGGAATGAGGGCTAGGAAGCAGAGCCAGGTTGCCTGGAGAGCACAGAAAAAAAACCCATTCTTCAAAATAATCCCTATTGAAAATAACTATTGACAAGTTTTACCTCAATGAGTATTTTCAGCTACGAACCATAGCTGTGTTAGGGAGTAGGAAGGACAGGAGTGACAACACAGTAATTTAATGTTGCAGCAGACTTTAGTCTGGTGGTTGCCATGAAATGTTATCCCAGTGTACTGCAGAGTGCACAGGACCCTGGGTATTATACCTGTTTTACAGATGGCAAAAAGAGGTTAAATATCTAAAGCAAGGTCACACAACCAGTCAGTAGCAGAACTGTAAGCAGAACTTAGGACTACTCACTATGGGTCAGATCCCCCCTCCAAAATGCCTACATGCAACCATTTGCACTCAGATATCACCCCTTGCTATGAGTGGTGGGGGAAAGTGGGACATCAGCCATCAACAGAGCATCATCTTCCCAGAGTCGCCCAAACTATGTACAGCCCTCTGTGAACAGAGGAATCCATACAGAAGGATGGGACAGTACAGATATACATTATCAGACAGCAGATACACATTATCCCTCCACAAACCCTACAGGTAAGCCGCAGAAAAGCTACAGGCAACTAGAGACAGGACTGGATTCTCTACAATGCTATCCCTTTATGCTGTAGAATCTCTCTCAAAGGTCTTCTGGGGCAGAGGCGGCTGAGGTAAGCCCCAGAGCCCTCCTACCAGGAAGCTGCAAAGCAGGCTCATGGGCTCCAGTGCCAATGTGGTGGCACAGATCCCTCATACAGCTGGTCCTGTGCCTCTAGCAGATCCCCTAAGGTCCTGGGGGATCAAGAGGGATCTATGGCAAATCCCATCCCTTGCCAAAATGGGGAGAACTTGGCAGTTTCTTTCACCCTCTCTTGAAGGTTTTTCCACAGGAGGGCAGATCTGCCCCAATGCACTAAGCAATCACCCAAGAAACACAACTGAAACAAGTCCCATTGTAAGCATTTATAGTGGTACTATCTAGCTGCTTTACTCTGTGCTCTGGTGACACAAAGCAGCTGTTAATTAGCAAGTTAAGACAGGTTAAGGCTGCTTCATAAAGCAGTTGGAGGCTACTGGTGAATCTGACCCTCTAACTGTAGATTCCAGTTTCCTTACAAAAAAATTAAAACTTAACTGAAATGGTGTTAAAGAGCAACAACAACAGACTAAAATTACTAAATAGATCTGACCCACACTGATGAGACAGGAAAACTGCTCTGCAAACAGGGACAAGAATATCAAAGCTATGAAAATAATTCTTGTGTAGGAAGTAATAAAAAAGCATAATGCACCTTAGAATTTAAAAAAAAAAATCACATTTTTCTTTATAATATTATTTGTAAACTATGGTTACTGAATGACATTACTATTTTTTGCACATTCTTAAAGAGACATCACTAGTTTAAATCATATTTGCTCATGAATAAAATATTTATTTTGAATGCTACAATATAACCTCATTTGGTAAATTACAAAATCCAACTGCACGCTTTTAAAGGTATTTTTCTCTTAAGTAGTAATCTTAGATTGAGAGAATGCACAAGTTCAGGGATTCCCTTTAATGACAACGAAAGTTGAAGTATAATTACTAATATTTTTGAAAGCCAACAATTGTTTTTTTGAAAGAAAGGTACATTTTGGTTTCAAACTGGAACACAAATTACTGTATTTTTCTTACAATAGCGTTGAACTTTTATTTGAGGTTCTCTGTTTCTGAAAAGCAGACATGATGGATTGAAATAAAAGATAATTTATTGCAATGCTTACTTTCAAGTGTAGAGAGAAGCAGTGTAATTGTAATTTACAGTAGCTGTCAAGGAAAATCTATCACAGATGACATTAAAATGACTTATTTTGCCTGAGCCACTTATTGTTTAAATGTGCATAATCTGATAGAAACAGATTTTTTTAAATTTGCTTTATATTGTTCTAAATTAATATCAAAACATATACTTATGAGTTAAACATTTAAAAACCATTTATTAATACTTTCATCACTGCAATTTTTTCCTATGAGTTTGAAATTGGTTTATTTAACTATGCCACATTTGCATTGTTTGGATCAATATATTCACAACACTTTCACATATCTAAACTCACTACATAACAACTACACTGTATACATGTATAAAAACTATAATTCAAACTATATTTAATCTTAAAGAAAAGCATCACAAAGGGTATAAGAAAATAGAACGAGGGCCCAATCCTGCTCCCTCTGAAGTCGATGGGACCTTTGTCATCAATTTAACTGGAAGCTTAGCAAAGGATTAGCAATTTGCTAGGCAAAGGAAATTGATCCATTCATGTAATGTTTTTATTTGTAAGTTTCAGCTGATGACACTGAAGAGCTACTATATACTATATATTCCATTTTGATGGGTCTGAACACTTCTAGCTTTAGGTGTTTGCTTACAGGTATTTATATTATATATTTTTCCACTGAACTAAGATTTTTACTGCATACATAAATGTAAAATGACAAATATACAGAAAATGATGATTCAACACATCAGGACATTCCTTCATCAGAGTTAATGTTAGAGTAGTTTTAAACAAAACAAAACATTAAAATAGCGTGCACAATAAAATCTTTTAAAAAAAGTTCATGATCTGTTATTTTGTACACAGTTTTGAACAAGCACTAGTTCTGATTAATTTGCTTTTCAATGGAGCCTTTGCATACATATTTACACTCTGTGAGAAAACGGACCTCTGCATCAACACAGTGAAAATCCAATGTCACTTTCAATTCTGCTCCTCTTTTTTTTTTTTAATATAGTTAGAATTAATGTAGTGAATCTGTAATGAAATGCATTATCTTGCATGGAGATTTATCAGATTTTCCAACTGAATGCCATGCTTTGCTAGTACTAGCTGGAGTTCACCTGCATGTTGGTGTGGCGTGTGGCTCTTTTTTGTGAAGAGTTAAGTTGAACACAAAAAAAAGGGAACAAAGGTCAGCACCCAGCCGCCACTTGAATGTGAGATTTTTCTTTTTATTCCCCTTGATGTATACGAGGCTCTGGGTTATTAGTCTTAATGATGGAAAATTGTAGTGTTGATACAAATCTTTTTTTCAAAGTAGTAGGCGGGAGCTCCATTTGTTAGTAAGTTTTTTTGTGACTAAAAGCCACGGACAGTACATTTATGTAGCAGTAAAAGGCCTAGATGCTCTTTCCATAGCAGAGCTAATTATTCCTACTGTGACCTTACTGATCTACCCTGTTCCTAGTACATCTCATCTGCACGCCTGTTCCTCTGTGTAGATGGTGTCAGAGAATATGAAAAACCCTATAATGAAACCATTTTCATGATGGAGAAAGGCTACTGGAGTTGCACTTGCTACAAAGAGGCTCAATTATATGAGTAATTGTGATAATTTTCTACATTCATAGCCTTCAATGGGGAAAAAAGAATGAGAGCCACAAAGGAAAATTACTTTAACAAGAAAGTACAGAGAGTAAAAATGGAAGAAGAGACAAAAAGGGGGAAAAAAATAACCAGAAAAAAAAGTTTAAAAAATAGATCTGGAGGGAGGAATAGCAAGACAGTGAGAACAACAGAAATGCTCAAAAAGCCTATGTGCAGCTGTGTTGCACAATTAAATTGAATTTTTTTCTGCAGTTGATGAATGTGACTACTGCAAATGTGCCTCTGTAGTTAGCTATCATTTGTTGTTCCGTGACAGGAAAAGGATAATTACCTCTCAGAGAGAATCAAAGGCTGACATGCCCTTTAGACACAGCCATGAATGCAGAGCTCGATAGAATGCTTGAATAAGAATCTAGTGTTCTGTGCCCCCTTCTACTCAAGAATAAATTTTGTTAAAATGCAAGAGCACCACCAGTAAATCTGTTGAACCGTAGGTGTTCAAAAACATGAGGTGCCTCTATCGACTCATCCCATTTGCAAAAATAAAACTACATTTTGAATTCACTTCTATTATATTCATGGACAGTAAGATAGTGAGATATGCATTAAATTTCTTTTCCCAGTAGGGGTCTGATTCAACATTTCCTATGAAAGAACAAAAAGACACTATTCTTTTTCCTCAGGCTAGTTAGCCTATAATTTAAAACTGTCAAAAACACAATTTTGTACAAAGTCTTCAATAAAGGCTTCTCAGATATAACCCAAAGAGGTTTTACTAAAGTTCGATTCAGACTCTGTTACAATATTTTTAAAGCTATAAATACATCTAACTGATATTTTGCCTCTCTCTTCCTCCCCCCCTTAAAGTATTTGAAGATTTACAAAGAAAAAAAGGCAGTATCTTTTCAAAGTGACTAAGCCTTGCAGCTTTTAAGCAATCAGAATGCATGCAATAGTTTGTCACAGCCATTAAATATTCACAAAAGTACCAGTGAGGTACCTGTTAAGGAAAATGTATATGACGTGTTTATTTTTAAAAAAAATCAAAGAAATAGATACATTCAGGAAATAGTGACATATTTTAATTCAAACCAACAAGAACAAAAGAACAAAGATTACTTTTATATAAAAGAACAAATGCAAAATAGGAAAACTTCTTCAAGAGGGTGCTCTTTCCTTTATGATATTTGTATGCACTCTGGTTTGAAAGGTAAGAATTTCCTGAGCTAAATATTTTTGTACTTTTTTAGCAAAGTGACTTATTGATGTTGACTAATTCCTTTATAACTTTATTTGCTATACAACAAAAAGAATGTAGTTTTTTAATCTTCTTACAATGATTCTATTAAAGATGTGATGTTTCAGGTAAAAATAATAATAAAAAAAAAGGGAATGAAAAAAAACTACAAATCACACCTCTTAATCTAAAACCACAGCAGTCTGATAAATATCTTTGAGTCTTTCTACAGGTATCTTTGCTGACCCCAGTGTAAATCACTTTTTGAAATCTTTCTTATCCAAGGAACAACATTATAGCCTGGCAGTTCACATACTGATATCAGACTGAAATGATGGTCCTGAATCATAAAACATGTCATCAGCTTTATACCAAACCACCAATAACCTTTGTCCCACTTGCCAGCCCTCCCTTTACTTGTCAGTATAAGGCTTACCTGATTGTGTTTCCAATTACAGAGAAGGGAGCCCCTGGTCTGCAAGCTGCAATTGCTTCATCTCTGCATTTCCTGGCAACCTCCACTAACTTTTGACCAGATTTATCCACATTGCCCACCAAAAATGTTTCAGAAGTGTCACCATGGTAGCCATTGTAATATACCTAAACACATGTAGAAATGTAAAGACATTTTCTTGTTTTACATTCAGAAACAGATCTCCTGTTAGTTAAATTCATCCTATTTATTTTAACAGACAGGTTTTCTTTTAGGTTGCCGTCAAGCTCAATTTGCAAAAATAAGGTAGAGGAAATAAAAGATTAGAAATTAGACCTAAAAATTCAACATTAAGGTATAATTGTAATGATAAATTATACGTAAAACCTTTCAGTTTTATGTCTAGGGCTGAACACTTGAACAAATACTGGAAATGCAAAAATGGAAGTTCTAAGAGCCCCAAATACACAAACAATTAAATTCATCTAATCTACAGGAAGTTAGGGCTTGTCTTCACTACCGGAGTAAGTCTAACTAAGTTTTGCTACTCCAACTATGTGAATAATGTAGCTGTAGTCGACGTAGCTTAAGTCGACTTACCACGACGTCTTCATTGCGCTGCTCCGGTCGATTTACCTTAATCTTCTCAGGGAGCTGGAATACTGGGGTCAACTGGAGAGCACTCTGCCATCAATTTAGCAGGTCTTCACTAGACCCCCTAAATCGACTCCCGCTGCATCGATTGCAGCAGCATGATCTCCCTGTAGTGAAGACCAGCCCTTAGAGTAACTGACCTTTATGTCAAAGATGTGCAAGAGGTGGGAGTGGGTCTGTGGAGGATGAAAACCACTTCCCAAAACAGGGCCAGAGTGCAGGGGTGGGATAGTAGCTGCTGCAGCTGCTCGTCCATGCCACTTGCCTGTATAGTGTTTGGTGGTGTCACTGGACTGACATGATTGTAGATCCCATGGCTTCTCTGACCTCAATGCCTTCCTACACTCTGGCTTAGGCGGTGCAGAGACCCTACTCATGGCATACAGGGGATGTTAGTGGCTGGGAAGACCTTTTATTGGCTCCTCACACCATAGTGAATATCACCCAAATTGAATTTTAAAATATACATTTAATAGACTGATTAAAAATCCAAACTACTACAAAGTGTAATGTGTGTAAACTAACATAGCTATAAAAAGCTTAGGACAAATTCATTGTTAGTATAACCTAGTACAGGGCCACTGATGTTGTGCACATTTCACTTAATTACTTTTTAAATTCCAGTTTCAAACTGTAACATTGCATTAGCATAGATTTTTGGATTTAATTTCCATGGTTTAATTTAAAAAAAGAAAACACGTAGCTCTGGCACTATGAAGTTGCCCACAACAGAAATGCAGCATTCTGTTAGATACACAAAACCTCTACCTTTTTGCCTATGCAATTATGCAACTGTTCTTCAGGAGCAACATAGATTGTGAACTACAGCACCCTATAGATTTCTCTACAAACACAGGAAAACCCCGCTCTTTTACTGTGAAGTCTTATAATGTGGCATTAAAAAGGAGTTTGCAGCTCCACAGTACTTCAGGCAATAACTGAAAGATTATTCGAAATTTTCCTGTGCATATGTAAAGGACAATTTTAATTGCATACAACTTTGGTGTTATAAAATATCTTTTTCTCAAACTTAGTAGGCAACTACTCTTCAGAGACTAACACGGTTCAGTGCTTAACGTTCTGCTACTTGTGAGCTATTTGTGAAAGAAGATTTGTGACTCTTTTTAATGGTCAAGTATTCTTTGCCCACTCCCAAACTCAAAAAATAGCTAATGATATTTTTCCTCACACTTTTCTGCAAAAAAAATATTATACTCAACATGAGACTTGAAACATTTTTTAGATATACTTATGAGTGAGTGGTAACAAGTTATAATGAAAGTTGAATTTCAACAAAAAGGCCCCACTTGCTCTCACTGACTACAATGAGAGTGGACTCAAGTCCTTAGTTATACACCTTTTTCTGCCAGTTAAGAACATCACTGCAGCTTTTCATTATGTTGTTATATGTTATAGGACAGTTTTTGTTCTATCAGGTTCACTTTTAATAGGACCAGATCATTTTTAGTAGAACTCCTCTCAATCTATCAGAAACCAAACTGTAAAAAATCTGATCATTACCATGTCAGAAAAATGAGCACAATTGTAACAGAACACTGGGGGTGGGGGTGAAGAGTTGATCCTGCAAGCTCTGCATGACTTTAATGAGAACTGCATGCACTCAGGGCTTGGAGGATTGGCACCTAAATTAATGAAGCAGGACTCATCTAATACTATCAAAACAATTTCTTAAATACAATTAGGGTTTACTACAACCCACTTATCACAATTACATATTTTTGACATTAATAAATTACAATAACAGAAAGTAAGATATGCTAGTTCTATAACAGCCAGCGCTAGAACTAAGACATAGGACACGATACTTGATAACGGATGGTTGAGAGCTATAGTATGTTGGTGAAGCACGATGTTTTTTTTCTATAATTCTTTTGAAAATTTAAAGGCAACATGATTTAAGTCAATAAAATGCCTTTATATTTCATCTATGAAATTTCACAAACCCACTTGTGTAAAATACATTAAATTTTTTATTCCTAGATAATTTGCACTCATTGTGAAGTATTTACATTTGCTAGCTGGCAGATTATTATGTAATCATTTTATAGATCCTGTACACATCCATAAACAAATTAGTGTAGAATGTCTACTGTAACTGTACTGTTATGTCCATAATAATTGTTTCCATCTGTGAAATGTCCCAGTTTTTCTCATTAAAAATAAACTAATAGGTCAATTATAAACACTATAAAGCAATATTTTTCCTCAGACATATTGGAAATGAACAATTACCAAACACAATGTTTATTTTAAGTGATAAATATACACACACACACACACACAAAAACCCAAAGATAGGCAGTCAAAGATGAGCGCTGTTCCCACAACTGTCATATTCTTGGATACTTGCAAGATTTATTTTGTTTTATGAGGTTAAACAGAAGAAAAACTCAATGTATTTTCAAAAAATATCCCTCTTATTTAATCAAATGTTATTTGAAAAGAAGAGTGGAGAAAGCAAAGAAAAACGAGAGTAAAAATGCTTAGAACAGTCACTGTGGAAAATACCTGTATGAATGTGAATGTTGTTATTAATCTAAGGAGTCAATGTCATCTTTGGGGGCAATACAAAAAAAAGGAAAATTAACTTTAAACCAGATTTGATTTAAAGAAAGAAGAGGCCAGATCCTCTCAGCTGCTGTCAATGGACACAGTTCCACTAACGTCAGTGAAGCCACACCAATTCAAACCAGTCAAGGATTCGGGCCAAAAATATATTTTGAAGAATACAGATCATCCTATGTAAATCAAATAGAACAAATACCTACAGCTAGAAAGTGTAGAGTATGGTGGAATGCAATAAAATAAGTTAAAAAACCCAGTACAGGATCACAAGTGAATAGTATAATGGGGCAAAAGTTCAAGTTGACTAAATATAATGTAAAGAGCTATCTAAAAAGCTTTAAATGCGAGGTCAGAGTTATGGCACTTTAGAGCTGCTCCCACTTATGCCAGAGGTGAATTTGGCCCACGGTAAGCAATATCAAACAATTGGTACAGATAAGTGTATCAGGAAATTCTTTAATGGGTAAAAAAAAAAACTTTCCCTTACAAAACATTACTTTATTCTACACCATTTATTATTGTAAAGTAATGTTTAGAATTCAGGAATACATTTGTGTATTCACTAGAAATAAATTGCCAAAGCTTTGGGGAAACTTACCACAGGGGGACAAAAATAAGAACCACAAAACATGATTAATCCCCATTTCAATAAATGAAAATACCAAAAAGCATCACAATTAGGTTTTCTGTTTCCATATTTTTTTTGTTCTAATGCTAATTTGGTCAGCCTTTATTCAAATGATATAAGTGACCATTCTGTGAAAATGTTAAGTTAATGGTTATATCACACTATCTGTTAGTGAGTAAAGGGTTCAAGGCTCTTATACCAGAAATGAAACATAACACTACCTTCAGGGATTTTAATAAATGTAGGGAACACTGCTAGCAAAAGAGTTGCTGTCCAAATAGACTGACATACACAGGCCAGTGTAGCCTCTAATGACAGAGTAAGATAATGACAGGCCCCACTCAAAATCAGCAGGAAGAGGAAGATCAATCTTGGCAGAGTGAAGGAAAAATGCTGGCTTTCTTCATGTTAGCTCATCTCATACATATCTGTCTTCAGCTGCTGCCCAGTACTGTGGTGCTCTGCATTAACTACACAGTGGATCAATAACAATTACACCTTCTCAAAAACATGACACATAGCAGGATTGGGTTGACATTTCACTTAGGCCAACATTGATCTCAGTGCATCTGATTCCAGCCTTAAATTCAAGTCAGGCCTGGGTCTAGTTGGAATAAACACAGAGTTAAAAACAAAAAAGGAAACCAGCTGCTTGTGCCTTGGATTAGAAATAAACAGCACATCCATCTGTGCATTCCACACTTTCAATCTACAGCTCTTCCTGTTGCTACTAGCAATTGTAAAGTTGATCAAAGACTATTTTTTATATGAATTACTCACTGTGACATCAATGTTGATAATGTCTCCATCCTGAAGAGGTCGACTGAAACATAAACAGACAAAAAAAAATAATGGTGACAGACAGTTCTCAACAAAGGGAATATAAGAACAAACATCTAATGACACACACATACACAAATCTGGGGATGGAGAGGGGAGAAGATACTTTTCTGGTGGAGGAGGATGGAGACAAATGGAATAACCTTTTCTAATCTTCAGCTCTTGCTACTTAAAGAACAAGTACAGATGAATATAATATAATGACAAACAACTGACAGAAAACATTATCAGCGTCTGAAAATCTACCACCATACTTGCTCTGATTTATAGTGAGCTGATTTTACTTTCTGAGCAGCCTAGTGTATTGTTAATAATAAAAATTTGCATCAATTCAAATGTCTTCAATTCCTTAAACTACAAGTATTTTGCTGAAAAATTAGAAGCATTTACTGTACTGTATTTTTTCAGACTCTAAACTCTGGAAGCATTACACCACAATTTATGAGCGTCATGACAAACAGTCGATTACGTTTTTATTATTATTAAACAAACTCCCAAAGTGCCCATTGCCAATGTATCGTAGCATGCTATGCAGCTGCAATAGGTTTATAGGTGTTTTTTTAGGTAAACTGAAACATGTTTAATATTAACCTCTAAGTTATGAACATTAACATAACATTTTTGTTTGCAATGGTAAAATGTGTGTTATTAAGGGAATACCTGTCAGGAATACCATGACATACCACGTTGTTCACAGAGGTACAAACAGATTTGGGAAAACCTCCATAGCCTAGAGGTGAAGGATAGGCATTTTGTCTGATTATTTCATGATGAACAATGGAATCTATTTCTTCAGTTGTCATGCCAACCTAAAATATAAAATAAAAATTGTGCTGAAAAAAAAAATTGAAGACATTTTCTCTTATTTACTGAATGTGATCGCAGTCATGCACTTCAGTGAAATCTAGGATGATACAAATCAAATGCTTTGATACAAAACACTAAACTGTTTGATACACTTTATAGATATATTATGTTTTATTTAGAGAGAAATCAAGCATGCAGTAAAGGGAGCACTTAAAAGCTTCCAGAAAACTGAAAATACTGTCTACTTTCTTTCTTTATCCACATTTGCCTTCTCAAGGCCACAATTTTCTATTGGCCTCTCTGTTCAGTAGTTGCTATAGAAGTGTCTGCTTTTTTAAACTTCCTTCCTCTCTCTTTCCATCCCCCTTACATAATTAAAAATACAGTTGCTTCAATTTGTACTTACAAGTATTGCATTTAATGCTTTCAACCTTTTAAAACATTTGCTGCCATTTCTAGATAAAGTCTTAATTCTTATGATTTGCAAATAAGATTACAGTCATATTGTTGTCAATTATTTTTCCTTCAAATTATTTTTGAAACCATTTTAATTCATTTATACATAATTTTAATATTTGGTTTCATACATGGGAGCTGTTTGTATTACAGTGGGCACAGCAGTGACTTTAACAGTGAAATCTGCGTTAGAATTTCCATTCTAGCACCCTTATTTCAGTGACCTACAGTTTTCAGAAACACTCATTTTTGACTGAAATTTTCTATACTCAATCCTTTTCTGAAGGTGAATTTTTTTGTAAGATTAACAGAAATGGTTTAGCCATTTTTGACTTGTGAAAAAATACCACACACTTTAAATATTATTATTCCAGCTTTTCTTTTTGATCAGCTTTAGTTCTGAAATGGTTCAAGGTGAAAGTTGAAATTTGGTAGAGAAACCTCCCTCATTGAGAAGTGTTCCTGTGAAAATTAGTTTTGATTTGAATGAGTTTTAAACCTTTGAAAATCACACTTTGCACATATGCACTACAGGGGCTTCAATTTTTGAGTACTTTTTAGTATCGTTTGGAATAAAGGTAGGCTGTGGTGCAGGTGTTCATATAGCTTTCCTAGCGGTGTAGTGAAAGATTTAGTAATTGTGCGTGCTGAATGAGGCAGTATATATAGCATGCAAGGAGTAAGGGCTGTTGTGGACCCCTTACTTCATTCATGATGAACTTCTGGTTGGTCAGGTGAAAACTACTGCCCACTCCCCTCCCCCCCAACAAGGGCAGGATGCTGTGTTGCTCCCCTATCCCACAGCAACTATTCCAACCTATGTGCTGGAATCGTAGTCACAGCCCCTGCACACAGACTGTATTGGATACTAGGGCCACTGGATCAAACACAGACCCATAGTTCCCATCCTGTGTGACCTGCATAACACCTTTGACGCACACGCAGCATGGGCCTTCTGTACCTGTTGGTGCCCAGCTCCTTTCTGTGGTGCACAAAGAGTGCCTGGGCACCTGTGCATGTCCATTCAGTGGGCAGATCTCCTGAATAGCGTGGGAGTGGGGCTTATGTGTTCCAAAGAGCCTTTTGCCACCACTCCACACAGCAGGCAATTTTGCTTAAATTGAAAATACTGTCTGAGGGGCAGTAACAGCATCCTCTGGTGGACCATTTCTGCTACATGGGATAGGGTATTCTGGTGGTCTCTTGCCACATAGTTCCATATTGTGGAATTTGATTTTTCTTTCCAAAAAACACTACAAAATTCCATCAAATATAATGTCAAGAACATGTTATGATTGCATGGTTAAGCACAAAAACGTAAGGAAATTACAAAGTTAAGACCATACATTCAGCCTTAACTCTGTCCCCTGTGTGTATACATTACAATATAGCCTTTAATTTACATAGTGACATACTATTTCTCAAAATATATTCCCCCCACAAAATGTAACCCACATATACATGGCATCTCCTATTACTTTGTACATTCTAGCCAAAAAGAATAATCAATATGAAAAGAACACCATAAACCACACTTACACAGAGCACTACACATTACTACACAACATCAAAGAGTAATAGTGAGAAACTGCTGTTATTTATAATCCAAGTAAGTTTGGTGCTACGTCCCTGATTCTGCAAACACTTATCCATGGGCTTAACATACATATGAGCTGTTCCACTGAAGTCAATGGGATTACTCACACAGAAGAAGCTAAAAACACCCACAAGTGTTTGCAGGATCAAAGTCTAAGTTACTTTTATTATTTGCTGCATCATCTCCTGAACTATTCCTAAGGAAAGCTGTATTGATGGTTGAAAAGCAAATACACACTAGATGAATTCTGACAAAATTTTTCAGGTTGAAAGCACTGAACTAAGAGTAGTAATATAAACATTTTAAATTAATAAAGATATTTAGGAAGATTACAATAATGAAATTAATGTGAGTATAAATAATGAACAAATGCTACACATGCACTTAAGGTTGCAGAAAAATAGTATATTATATATTGTCGTCACAGAAATAGTATGTAATGATCATGTAATTAAAAACTGTATTATAATGCATATGCATGAGGGGGAAGGGTACATAATTTTGTCATTTTCTGACTTTTGAGTGCTTAACTGTGCAATATTAATCTTTTCTCAGTGTCTTTTTTTGATAAATTATATTTTGTACCTCCACATGCTCTGAACACCCCTTCTATACCGCCACACTCATATCCACTAACTACAGGATATATTTCACCCTATCTTGTGTGTTATTCATTAAAGAAAGGGAGAAGCTACCAAAGCATTTTTCCATCTCCAAAGACTTTAAGGAGGTTCCCCTTTATTATGTGGGAGGCATCCCACAAAAATGTTCTCTAAGAAACATTACTGAAAACCAAGAGTTTTCCTTATCAGTGCACTCTGGCAAGGTGCATGGAATTTTACAGTTGCATGTAACCTCTTTAACAGTGGTTCTGTAGTTTGTGATGTGTCTGATCAATTGGCCAGAGGAGAAGGAGCAGCAGAATGGAAGGAACAGCCCAATCCGTCAGATTTATGGAAATGTAGAGCTGGAAAGCAGAAAGTGTGAATCACAGGATATTCTGTGTCACAAAATCATATAGAATCCCATGTGCCTTATGACAAACCCATGCAACTTGGCAGGTCAGAATGCAGACCTAAAAGGATTACACTTCAAACAATGAGTAAATGTAATCACACCCCACACAGATTTCAATGATAAAAGAAATTAAACAGGTATCTTATATAGCAAAAAAACCATTAAAATTAATAACCCCCCCTTTATTCAGTATGTAATTTAATAGCAAGTTAGCTGTACATTAAATAAAAACAAAAACAAAGCACAGAAAGCATTTAAGTTGTTACAGGACCTCATGTGACTGTTACCTTTAAACTCTTTCCAGCTAGAAGTAGAATATGACAGGCCAGTTGACAAGCCTGATGAAGCCCTTGAATCTGATCTTCATTCTTAATTTCTATGTAGTCTCCCCAGTCTGGTACAATGCCTGTCGTCACATAGTCTGGCTTCTTTATGTGCTTGGAGAAGAAGGATTGAAAATGAAGATCAGAAAACTGAGCATGACAATGGGATCATTTTCTCAGAAAGTGCCTCCTGCTTCATGGCAGTTTGCCCTTTCTGTCATAGTATTGACCTTCCTAAGCCATCAGGGCAAGCCCTCAAGGCTGCCTCAGTATTTCTTCCAATGTCCTTTTGAACTTAACATTGCCTGTTACTATTGACTTAGATAGTGCATTAACCTTACAGTACTGAAATCCAAGATATTGCAGTAGTCTTTCAGTCCAAATAGCTGTGAGCTTTAAAACTATCAGAGCAAGACTTAAAAGATCATTTTATTTTTAAAACAAAGGTAAATTTTATATAGAAGCCCATTACACACACACTCACTGAACAAATATATGTACAGTAGTACAGGAAAGTCCTGAGCTTCTTACTCAGACAAAATTCCCATTAACTTCAGTGGGAGTTTTTCCTGATTAAGAACCTCAGTATTTCTAGCTGTCAGCCTCATTCATGTATGAAGTGTAGTTGTAGCCGTGTCAGTCATAGGATATGAGAGAGACAAGGTGAATTTGGATATGGGTGTATAGTATTATAAAAAGAAAAATGTATGTGCAGCATAATAGATATGAATGAGATGGGTAGATATGAATGAGAGACAAGGTGGGTGAGGTAATATCTTTTATTGGATCAACTTCTGTTCTCTCTCTCACCAACAGAAGTTGGTCTAATAAATGATATTACCTCCCACACCTTGTCTTTTAATCTCATTCATATCTATTATGTTGCACACACATACCTCTTTTTAACAGATTTAATTTTTTTTATTAAAGCTAATGTTAATAAAAATATATAATACACAGGTTAAGAAATGTACATCTGGCTATAGTGCTTAGATTATCCACAAATACCAAGTTTGTTTTAAAAATCATAAGCTACATACAGTACATAATCAACAATAACCCTACTGTACAACCATGTCCTAATTCATTGTCTTTCAAGGAAAACTATAATATATTTTTATTTCATGAAAAGGTTTCAGGCCTCATGCATGTAAAATTCTATTTCCATTTTAAAAAAAACAACATTATAATTCTAAGGCAAATATATGGTAACAACAACAAAAATATCTTACATATATATACAAGCACATTTCATCCTCCTAAGGATTCCAGAATATTTACAAGCTATACATAATTATCACTTCACCCATCAGAAAGGGCCTGGTGGTCCTGCACCGTCCAAGTCATTGCAAGAGTTTTACAATTGACTTCAGTGGAAACAGGATCAAGCCCACAATGCACACAGGATTAAATGGACATAGGACCCAGGCTGTAGGGTAGTTACATAGAAGCTGTTTAAACAGCACACAGCAAGACTACACAACATTTTAGTGTAGGAAGTGAAGAAGAATGGCATATCCAATTAACTCTAAAGGGGGACTTTAAGTAGGTAGACTATAGTTACCCCAACTGGTGTTTGGCCGCCCCTACGCTCACAGAAAGTATCATAGGATATTTAATGATCCCAAGCCATCAGGACTTTAGGTTTTCATCTCATTCAAACACACAGCAACCCCAGCAGCACAGAACCTGTTCACACCATACTAGGACATTAATTTATTTCTAAATCAGAGGGAAAAATCCCACCTCCCAAATTACCAGCTCCATGCCCTGCAGCACTCCGAGTTTTCCCTTGGAGAACACTCATCCAATAACTGCCTAGTGCTGACTCTGTTTAGCTTGTGAGATATGATGAGATAGCAGCTCAAGATGGTATAGCTGCAGACATTTATGTCTACCTTTTCTCACCATTTCTCCTTTCCTACAAAAATCTGTAAAATTCATATGCCATTTTTAATATAAATATTATTTCTGGGATATTCTGTAGAAAAAATGCCCTTTCCCCCACAAAATATATATTCCTGTAATAAGTTTCCCTCATTATTTAAATATTTCCTAAATTATTCTTATATCCTGTTAAATTGTAATTCTGTAGGCAGATGAAAAATGAACAGATTATTAGAGATGAGCATTGCTACCTGTGAAGATTAGTTTTCAACATGACAGTTTATTTTTTGTATTCATCCTGAAAGAAATATCTACAAGTGCTACAACAATTTTTCAATTCTTTGAAAATATACAGGGTCTTGATCCTATATTCATTGTGTATCCAAAGCTTCTATAATATTTTAGGCTTAAGAACTCTATGGTAAGCATCCTCAATTTTTATATCACCTTAGGATAATGTAAATATTTTATATTTTGTGCTAGAAATCTACTTTATAATAAAAGAAATAAAAAACTACTTATAAAACATCACTATAAAATACTATCCAAAATTATTTTAATTAAATAAAGGGTATGAAACAGCCAGAGTACATACTGCAATTAAAGCAGAAACAGGGAAAGGGCAATATTACACCTGTTAGAACAGCTCTAAATAAAGTCATAATGGATTCAAAAGCAGACAAAAAATGTATTTTCCAAAAAAACATTTAGTCAATGATAGAAAAGCTTAGTTCATAAGTTACATAGCAGGGCAGCTGGCTGACATTTTGATGTATGCTTTCATATAAGCCTGAAATCACCTAATCACCAAAACTGCAGGAGGATGTAAATGTTTGAGACTTAATGTGTTAGAAATTTACATTGAAAGGGCAATATTTTGCCCTCAGATGAGCATGTGCATCTCATGTTGACTTCAGCTGGAACTATCTGCTTCTCTCTGTGGGCCCTAAGCAGGAATATTTTTCCACCTCCCTTATCTCCTTCACCCACTCCCTAAAACTACTAATTGCATTATTTTCGCAAACCAAAAAATATACCAACACAACACATACTAATACACTGATTAAAAACTCCATATGAAATTAGAGGCATGGTATTCTGGGCGTAAATCTAAATCAGGGCCCCCTTAAGCTGCCTGGCACGCTAAACAATTGCTGTGTATGCCTAATGCCACCACTGCCCGTAGCCAAAGGGAGAATTTGGATCTAAAAGTGTTAAATGTTATAAGGTGATCAGTTACAGTAACAAACATAATATATGAAGAACTGCCAGTTTTAAACTCCCTAATGGCGTATTTACACCACTCTGTTTAGCATGGCAGGGAGCTGAAAACTTCTCACACCACTGTTCCTATTTCAAATCCCAAATCAAGTAACAAGACCACGATTCAAACTCCCAGCTGTCAGAGGATGAATGTACTTCATCACTCGTGCAGTCAATCTTTATACTGACTGGAAAAAGGATCAGATAATAGAAATTACAGTACCTTAGGAACTGGGTGAGCTAGAGAAACTATAGCTGGCCGAACTATACTATAAGCAGTATTTCTTTGTCTCTGGAAAAAGAAATATCTTCTTTGTTGACTGCATGACTGCTTGTGTAAGCAGATATGATTGACCAGTGAAGAGAAAACTCCACGGCAGTGAGTCACACACCCTGTGAATAGAAATGTTTTTTTTAAAAATGGTTCAAGAAGTCTTTTTATTACTACCAAATTACTAAGTGGTGACTATGCCAAAGAAAAAACCCTAGATAAAAAAGATAATCAGATTGTATACAATAGCAGGTTCCAGTTCACTAATTTAATTATGATTTTGCTAACATATTTATTACTTATCTGTAGTTTTATATAAATCTACATAATGAAAAAAAGTGTGTTAACATTTAGAAGCACTGAGAACAAAACCACATATCAAAGCCTTATCTAGCAAAATACTGGATCTATTTTGGTGCGATGTATGAGAAAGTTATGTAAATCCCCAGAGCATCAAGAGTAGAATTGACCCTATAATTGTGCCCTGTTCTCAATGACTTGAATTACTAGTCTGGACAGGCCAATGCTTGGGGCAACAGTAAAACAAGGGGCAGCATCTAGAAGTCAAGGGAGAGAAAAGGATGTAGAGATGATAGTATATACAATTTTTCCATTTGTGTTTTGGTTTGGACTGTGTCTGCATCAGAGTAAACAACAGGCTGGTTCAGTTTACTTTGCCATTAAACTTTCAATAACTCATACAAGAATGTTTGGAAGCATTATGGAGTAAATTTCACATAATAAACTAATTGATCTTGAAAGGTGTCATATATACACAAATACACTAGCAACACTGATGTGGCAGAGAATCAACACGGACAATGACTCCTCAATAAAGGGGCAGTATTTTTTGTTTTGTTTTTAAACCTGAGCTAACTATTCCAGTTAGAGTCAGAAAAATTAGTGATGGAAAATCTCTTGAATCATCTAGTTCAACTCGTTGTCAATGCACCATTTCCCCCAACTGCACATGTTCTATTGTCTTGTGTAATCTAGTTTTAAATGTCCCAATTAAAATTCTTTATTTCTCTTAGAAAATACCCATTTCTTCCATATCAGGGATGCATGCAGTTTTGTTCTACCTCCCCTCCAAATACACCTATTGTGACCAGTGGAAATTTCACTCTACATTTACGTTTGGCTTCTGAGATAGCCTTTGTCAAGGTTCCTTCCCAACTCTGAACTCTAGGGTACAGATGTGGGAATCTGCACGAAAAACCCCCTAAGCTTATTTTTACCAGCTTAGGTTAAAACTTCCCCAAGGTACAAACTATTTTACCTTTTGCCCCTGGACTTTATTGCTGCCACCACCAAGCATCTAACAAATATATAACAGGGAAAGAGCCCGCTTGGAAACGTCTTCCCCCCAAAAAAATCCTCCTAAACTCTACACCCCCTTTCCTGGGGAAGGCTTGATAAAAATCCTCACCAATTTGCATAGGTGAACACAGACCCAAACCCTTGGATCTTAAGAACAATGAAAAAGCAATCAGGTTCTTAAAAGAAGAATTTTAATTGAAGAAAAAGTAAAAGAATCACCTCTGTAAAATCAGGATGGTAAATACCTTACAGGGTAATCAGATTCAAACATAGAGAATCCCTCTAGGCAATACCTTAAGTTACAAAAAGACACAAAAACAGGAATATACATTCCATTCAGCACAACTTATTTTATCAGCCATTTAAACAAAACAGAATCTAACGCATATCTAACTAGATTGCTTATTAGCCCTTTACAGGAGTTCTGACCTGCATTCCTGCTCTGGTCCCAGCAAAAGCAACACACAGACAGACAGAATCCTTTGTTTCCCCCCCCTCCAGCTTTGAAAGTATCTTGTCTCCTCATTGGTCATTTTGGTCAGGTGCCAGCGAGGTCATCTTTAGCTTCTTAACCCTTTACAGGTGAAAGGGTTTTTTCCTTTGGCCAGGAGGGATTTAAATGTGGTTAGCTTTCCCTTTATATTTATGATAGCCTTTTTACAGTGTTCCATGGTACATGTAAAATACAGGAGTAGTAGGACACTCTTTCAGGAGCCCAAAAGTATAGAACAAAAGGAGTTATTGAATAAGCTCTGCCACAGAAGGGCTTTCAAGGATATTTTCATATTTGGACAAGTGACAAGGTTAATGAATATTGTTCGTATCTTTATAGCACCCTGAAGCGGTGCAGAGGCCCCATACATTACTGTTTAGATCTTCCACAGGAGTACAGGGTGAAGTAATGAAGTAGTGATGGAGGCTGAAGATTCAAATTAGTCTCTCGGAGGAGAGCCAGGGAATTCTGTGAAAGTTGTTCCACAATAGTTAGAGCATAGAGGGGCCTCTGAGGAGGCAGAGCTTCACAGTTTTTAGACGGCTGGGTTGTATCCTGAGCTGGGTTCATTCTGTTTGCTTTTTTGCTTATGTAAAATCCTTTTTTTTTTTTTTTGGAGCTGTGTACCTTGGATTCAAAGAATGGTACCTGAGAGAGAAAAACCTGCTGGTTTTTCTTTTTTACTTGCTGGACCATTTAACCCAGCCTACCAGTTGACATGCAGCATTCATCCCCAAAGAGACAAACACACAACTCACTGGCCCAACTTGCATCAGTTTCCAGTGACACTAAGTGCAGAGTCTACAGAAGCAGCAACATTTAGGTTATCAGAATTAGCAGCAATGAGTCTACTATGTGTGATCAGTGTGATCAGACCACAATAAGACAGTTCTTCTACAGAGTCTAATGAAGGTATCTTGCTCCTAGCACAAACAGAGGCTCTTTCTGTGAAGTTTTACACAAACGTAATAATTTTCCAATCCATTTAAAATCCACCCTCATTGATGTGGTCAGCTAGAGTCCACTCAGATATCAGGATGTGAATGTGCATTTCAGATGCTTTCCTTCATGAATGGCATGCTGCCAATGCACGTGTCCTGCCACATAAAAGTTTAATTGGGGAAAAAAGATGCAAGTGCACTTGTCAATTATTTGACAATAGAACTCTAAACGTTACAAATGCATGCTCTGAAATACACCGGACCCTCGCTAGAACATGGGATTTGGGATCCATGCCAAGTACCGTGTTATAGCAGGGACCACGTTAAAATGAAATTACTGTATACAGTAAATGTCACATCCAGAAAATAAACTCCTACTTGAAGGAAACAAATAAGAAAAAAAAAAAGTGTTGCTTTACTAGAGATTTAAAGTAGACATTACAATAAACTAGTCTAGTTTTTCTTAAAAAAAATCGGTGAGTTGCTTTTGTTTCTTGCTGCTGTGCTGCTTCCGTTTAGCAAACTGCAAAAGGCTACGTAGCTGCATAATTTTTATAGGCTCAATGTCTTGCGTCTCAAACCATCTCAAAGCAGTCTCTAAACCGGCTACGGTCGCAGTTGATGTTGGAATGACGTCCACTTCATCTTCCTCTTCTTCCACGGCGAAGGCCAATTCTTCAGCTTCTGGAATGTTGTTTGGTCATACTGCCTGAAGAATTTGGTCATCCGTTAGACTTTCAGCAACAGGACAAAATTCTTCTGCTTCATCATCGCCTCTTATCCAGGATTTGATATTTTATGGCAGAACAGTTACCCTAAGGCCGGACAGTTGCTGGCACAGCTCCTGCATCCACTCCATGTCTGTTCTTCCAACTTCCTCCTCTGTAAATCCCTTGAAGTCAAATTCCTCATCAGACTGTGATCTGCTTTCTTAATTTTCTTCCAGGAGCGGGTGGCCAAACGACTCTCTCAGTCACACCATCCAACAGTGGTTTACCATTTCAGCGCGTAATAAATTCCAGGAATTGCCACCAATATAAAAGAAGTCTTTTATAGTCAACTTCTTCAGAAAAATCGGTGACAGACAACTCGCTTTCTATCATTTGTCGTACCAAGTTCCTTTGATAGTGCTGCTTAAAAATGGCAATAACACCTTGATCAAGCGGCTGAATTTTGGAAGTCATGTTTTTAGGTAAGTATTCAACCCGTATTTTACCTTCATGGGTTCTGAGTCTTTTGGCCGGAGGATGCGCTGGACAGTTGTTTAGTAAAGAACGGCCTTTTCATTTAAGCGTTTTGCCCACAAATGCTTTCGCACAGAAGGGACAAATTTGGTGAAGAACCATTGTTCAAAAATCTCTCATCATCCAGGAATTTTTGGAGTTCTTGTATGAAAACGGCAGGAAATTCACATTTACGTGATGAAAGCACTGAGGCATGCGAGACTTTCCAATGCACAATGGTTTTAATTTATGCTTGCTTGATGCATTCACACAAAACAATAAAGTAAGGCAATCTTTTGCCTGTTTATATCCTTCTTTTTTACGTTCACCTGTTCTGAAAGCCAGGGTTTTATCGGGCAACATTTTATAATAAATTCCTGTTTCGTCTGCATTGTAAACATGTTCCTCCGAGTAACCCTCTGCCTGTAAAATTTCCCTCAGCTTCGCAGGGTACGATTGTGCATTGTCATTGTCAGCAGAGTGTTTTTCTCCCGAAACTGCAATCTGAGAGATTCCGTGTCTTTTCTGAAATCACTATAGCCAATCCGAACTCACCTTAAAATTGCTGAATTCACCATTAAGTTCCCGGTTGAATTTTTCTGCTTTCATGGCTATAAGCAGACCAGAGATCGGAATGCCTTTCTGCTGTTCTTGCACAAACCATGTGTCCACCGCAGAACCAAGATCGGCATCATTCTCTAAACAGGCTCATTTTCTTTGAAGGCCATGCTCTTCATCCAGGTTATGAACATAAGTTCTAAGGTTGTCAGCATCCTTTAGCTATCCACGAAAGGTGGACTTGTTAATGCCAATACCATGGCTAATCTTTACCTGAGTTTCGCCATTTCTAAGTCGTTCGATAGTGTCCAATTTCTCCTGCACCGAGTAAGCCTTCTTTTTCCCCAACATTTTTGACATCTTTCTAAAGATAAATATAGTACTGTACCTGTAAATTTTTATTACATTACATTTGTATGACATTCTAGGCCTACAGCAATCGTCATAGGGCTTGTCTACACTACCGCGCAGGGTCAATCTAAGATACGCAACTTCAGCTATGTGAATAGCTGACGCTCTCCCGGCAACTCCGCTTGCGCTCCTCGTTCTGGTGGCATACTAGAGTCGACAGGAGAGTGCTCTGTGGTCGATTTATCACATCTACACTCAAAAAAACTGTACTGTAATTACATTTGGGATCCATGGCTGCGACCGCGTTATATCTGAATTTGTGTTACATAGACGCACGTTCTAGCGAGGGTCCAGTATACATCAAATCAATTTATATTCACTGGTGCACTCCTATCAGCTACCCCAAAATCAAAGGGATACCTCTTTATTTAGAGTTAAAATTTTACCTCTTTCCCACAAAAGACATACTATAGGTGTTGTCACAAGATAACAGGATAATAAGGTACTGGTGTGTTGTTATTCTACTAACTATTCATTACAAACCAGAAATTTGTTTTACTTGCACTGGTGAAATGCATAAACCAAATGAATGCCATTAGATCATCACAAGAGCCCTAAAATAAATTGGTAAGAAATACAAAAATAGGATAATGAAACCTTTATTTAAAGGAGTAAATATAATATTAAAATATTTTCTTCTAAGATTTCTTTAAAAAAAATAGAATGGCATTACAAAAATAATGCACAGTGTTTGTTTAGGGGAGAAAATATCTAATTACTGTCACCATGCTTCCTTTACAAAGAATGCATTTTTAATGTCTCTACAACTACTCTTAATTTTTAAGCTTCCCTATTCACAGCTAATTTGATACACCAACATCATCAATCACTAGACACAAGAACAACTGGCTGTGTTCCATAACTCTTGTCCGCAGACTCCCAGAGCCGCTGACACACATGGAGGCTGCTGTCTGTCAGAGTCCTGTTTACTTCTATTATTCTACAGTTCGCAGTGCATTTTCCTTGTTAAGCTGTTTTGGGCCATAAGTGTGTATATTAATTCTTATAAGATATAATTTTATAAATGTAGAGTTTATGATGTTTCCAGTGGGAATTATAAACATCTGGGAGATATCAGAGTGAGAAAGCAGTAGCCTTGTAACACACAGATCATCATAGCAAGGGTGTAATGTTGACTATTTACAGGGTTTCTTTTTCCCCAACACTAAATCTGTGTTATTTGCCATGAATAACAGAATATTTATTATCAGCTGCAATAAGGACACTTATTACCAGTGTTACCCCCCCCCAAAAATATCACATCAGCACATGGCTTGTGCTGAGCACAGAAAATTATAGACAACTGCTTCTTTGACTCCATGGTGAATCACACTGTGCAGCTTGTACGTATGTATGTCTTTGGAAGCTGCTGGATCCCCCAGCATATCTTCCATGCTTTAATTTGTATTAATAATACAAATATGCACAAGTATGTGAGTTATTGCAATTTACAATATGAAATTATCTTTTATGGAAACTATATTTGATTTTCTTTTAACTGATTCAGCCAGAAAGGTTGAATACAGAAATCAAGAATGATGATGGGAGGGAAACATTTTAAGTGACTAATTTTGCAGCACAATGTGCCCCATATTTATTAGCCTTTTATTCCAAGTCTATTTTAATTGTTATCCGTTCACGCATGCTATACTATATAATGAAATTCTCCCATTTCACCTACTGAGTAGTGAGGTTTTTTATATGTACCTCTATTAATGACCCTTAATTAAGTTGATTTTAGTAATTTAAATGTAATTTTTCTTCTGGTCAACAAATATTTTTAAGGGAGAGGTCAGGAATGAACTGTTAAGTCACTGCTTTTAAAATGTTTCTTATTTAACTGTAGAAAGAATAAATGCTGTATGTTTCAATGACTGTGGCCTACCAACACCAAAACCATAAGTCTACATTATTCAACAGATTTGAGCCCCAATACTCTCACGTCATTATGCTCTTTAATACTCGTTTAGTCAAGATTTCAAATGTACCAATTAAGAAGCAGAAAAATTACTACAGCATAAGCTTCAGTTTGATTCTACTGTACAATAACTAAAACGTACCTTTAAAAAGATAGACACTATAAAACATATATTTTAGGAGTACTTGTGGCACCTTAGAGACTAACAAATTTATTTAAGCATAAGCTTTCATGAGCTACAGCATCTGATGAAGTGAGCTGTAGCTCACAAAAGCTTACACTCAAATAAATTTGTTAGTCTCTAAGGTGCCACAAGTACTCCTTTTCTTTTTGCGGATACAGACTAACACGGCTGCTACTCTGAAATATATATTTTAGAATCTTTTCAACTATTACAATGATCAGTAGACTACAGAAGTGTACCAGCAAAAATATTTATGGGATATCAGAATTAACATCCAATTAATTTAACAATATAGGCAATTAATTCTTGGTGAAGTTAGCCTTGCATAACACAAAATAATTAGCAATTACCAACATCAAAACCAGTGTTTTACTATCCTATTTTCAAATATTGGGCATTAGTTCATCTGAATTCAAAACGGAGTTTGGTGATTTACATGAAATATACACAAGGGAGTAAAAAATGAGCATTTAAAATTTTTTATTTGTTCTATAAGATAATTTTAACCTTGATACATAATTATGCTTCTTCTGCCAGTTTTGATTTTTAAAAGAAAGGAATGACGTTTGAAGTGGCTGATTTAATAAGCACATAGCTAACAGCACCTGGACTTCAACCAGCATAACTAGAGTAAGAGTACTCAATTTTTTATTGTTAATTACAAAATGTTTAAATACAAATTTTCAATGACCCTATCTAAAATACTGGAGTTACATTCCAACTTTTTTTTGGCAGATCTTTCGTGGCACAGGTTATTGTAATAAAAATTTATTCATACAACACTGATTTTGTAATGCCTGTGTTACAGAGGTGCACATGTGCTTCAAAAATAAAATGCGAAAGATTAAAGGTTCTTTCCAACTCTGTATAACCTGTACAACAGAAGAGCAACTCACATTTCACAAGCAATAACCTGTGCATTTGCTGAAGAAAAGAACAACACAGAAGAATGCCTCAGGCAGAAGTTGAAACTGATTGGGCAAAGTAGAAGAACAAGAGCCCTTGAAACTAAACAAAAGTAAATTCATTCTGTTGACAGATGTTGATTACATCAAAGCAACGAAGGACTTTTTTATTCAACAAATATCTCTGCATTGTCTGTACATGAGAGATGTAACATGTCTTAAATCAACATAATCTAACATGTAATAATTTTTAAATTTAGTAAAAATATATTGAAATGAGGTCTTAACTACAGGCTTCTGTAAACAACAGTGTATTCACATGGTCGCGTCTCCATACCCGTGCTGGTAACGCCACCATCAGTCCCTTACTATCAGGGGTTAACTCCTTTGGCAGCCAAATAAAATACAGAGAGAGCCGTATAATTATGGAGACAGTCAAAGGGCAGGTTCTATTTTGAAATCTATTTGCACAGACAAGGTCTTCCAATTTGGCTTACAGGAAACTAGCTGGTAAAGGGAGTCTCCTTTTCTCCAGATGCTTTCCACACTTTTCCCCCACATCAGGAAATCATGGATATGGACACCATACACCACTGTTTCCTGGGTTACAGGCCTATGTGTCATTACAGGAAGAAGACCAAGTCCATAAAACAAGCTTGTGAGAAGTATTTTCCTCTAATTGATAATATCAGGAAAAAGCAAAGCATAAAAAGACTACTGAAAATGTTAATCTTGCAGCAGTTCTACACAAGATTTAGCCAGAGCTGACAATAAGGTGTTGACAAGGAAAAAATAAAAATGCATGATAAGCATGTCTGTGTTTTAAACAACATGCCTGTGATAAACATAACATTCATCAGCATAGATATGCCTTTGGTTACAATTAACAATATATTAGTATAAATCTCTACAATTATGTGGTTCTGACTGTGCAAAATATTGGCAAAAACCCCAAGGTCCTTAAATACATAATGCTGAAACAGAATTTATTTTTATTTAATTATTGAAATGAAATAGAAATTTATGACAGAAGTTGGTTATTAAATACTGTAATTAGCAGTCTTCCGTCTGACTTACTCAGACACAATGAAGTTGTCCTGTTTTTATCAAAATCAATAGCAAAACTCTCACTGACTCCAATAGTGCAGGATGAAGCCCCAAACCTGGCATCACTGGGGTTCCTCAAAGGCATGAGGCAAGTTGGATATTGTCTTTAGGGCCCAAAACTACTCCCCACAAATTCAAAGTTTTGCCAGTGACTTCATTGGGAGCAGAAGTAGACCTTCTTTGACAATATTTGAATTTGTAAAGTATTATATTAAAATTCACTTGGCATTTTCACAAATATTGACACTGCTTATTATTTCTTTATATATCTTCCATATTCATATTAAGATAATTCAATACTATCTTTTCTAAGATAATACAGTTCTTGTAATTCTTCACTGAGCCCAAACCTAAAGCCAATAGAATAGATATCTTAGAAGTAGGTAAACTGGGAAACTATGAAGAATCAGAACCTCTTCCATGTACAGGAAGGATGACAGCCCGAGGGTACTCCAGCCCAATAATAACAACATTCAAGTACTAGCACCCAGGTCATGACAAGCCATGACCCTCTCCCATTGCTCTTTCAGGAAGTTGGCTCTGTGCCACACTTTATCAATAGCAATTAATAGCGTGTAACAAGTAAAGAGAAAGACAAAAACTTCTATTTTACATGTTAAAAACCAATAGCCATACAACAAAAATCCCCAGATCTTCAACTGGTGATGATTCCCTGAGCAGCTGTACCAAAAAAAGTCACACCAAAAAGCCAGTAAGATAAGTTAAATTTACTGCTTCACTGAGAAAATTCTGGTATAATAGTCAGAGCATATTGCCACTACATACTAGGGTTTAGGAAATACAAAACCAATAACTGAGTATAACTATGTCTGAGTATTACAACCCAGGCTCATTCATTCATTCATACCCCAAAGGAACTTCATTGTCCATTAAAGTGTGACTAGATTCCATATGCTTCTATTATTAAAAGCAGGATTCTTAACATTTCTGCAACACACAGACAGGCAGCTTCTTTGACAAAGAAATACTTTATCTTCCCTGTTGGGATAACTGGGTTTATTAAGATTGTACATTCTAGTGAGGTTCTAAGAAAACAACAGAAGTAATCTTACATCCAAATTTTTGTCTCCAACATAAACAGAAAACAAAAGGCAAGTGTTGTTTACAGCAGTAACAGGAGCAAAATGAAACAAGTCAGATCCAAAAGCCTGGACAAGGCAATATTAAGAGTTTCACACACAGTTAATTCCAAGGAAATATAAGCCCCGAATCAGCACAACACATCTGGCAAATTTCAACTTTTCTAACTAACAAATGAGCCATTCCCATTAACTTACTACATTCCTGTTAAGATGAAGAAAATAAATGAATTCATCTTAAAATGCACAAATTAGAACCAGAAACACATTTGCTCAGGCTTGCACATTGAAATACATCTTAAGAATGGTTTCTAAGAATTTTATAAATAAAAAGTTTAGTCCATCTTGAAAGAATAGTTGATATATTAACTACTTTGCTTTTCTCAAGGAACTGATCATTGTTTGGATTAAGTATTTAACTTTAAATAAAACAAAATACCCAAGCCCAGTTCTGATTAAAATAATAAATGATTCAAAAAAATCACACATACTCTCAACACATACACAATATAGAATCTCATTGTTAATATGCACACAGCCACAGCTGTAACATTTATTGAATTCTACTGTTATAAAATAATTTCAGATAGTATATGGACCACAACTGTTTTTCAAATAACACGTTTATGTCCTGTATACTGTATCATTATTCTGATATACAATTAAATGTTATGGTGCTAAAAAAAAATAAATCTTGCTATAAACTCTTTGTTTCCCATTGAACTTCACAAACCTATATCCGTATCCTCACAAAAATGCTTTACACATCATTTCTTTTATTGTGCAAAACCATGACAAAGATTGATAAAATAAGAGCATAAGTTTGCATAGAAATTTTGTGGACTATCATGATAATTATCTGAATATTCTCTATGTAGTCCCTCTAAGCTGAAGCAGTGAGAGTTTGTAGTTGGTAATCTTTTCCCCAAATAAAAAAAGATACCAGCCATTACAGTAATGTGTCATCATACTACAGTAGTTCCACATTTCTGCAGTTGAATCTCTGAGGAGTTAAAACAAAAGGATTCTTGAATCACAAGCCAGTGTTATCTCAACAATGAAGATAAGTATAAATTATCTTAGCAATTTCTTCTGATAGAAATCTTTCATTAAAATACTTATAATTTTACTCGTTTGGAAATAATGACATATAACCACTGGTGTTTCCTGCTCTATGTCAAGTTTTGCTAATTATTTGTATTATCTTGTTTTATAAGCAGTGGCTGCAAGCATCTAAAAACACGATTTATATATTATAGGGGTTAGTCCCCCATTGAGAGACTTTACAAATGTAAGTTACATGCATCCATCCCCCAGCACATCTATGATGGAGAATAGACTTTAGGATATCTGTCATTCCACTACCAAAACTAATATTAATGTCACCAGCTTATAAACTATGAGTCTGATTCTTTACTCCTTACTCAGGCAAAGCTTCCACTGAAGTCAATGAGAGTTCTGCCTGAGTAAATATTGCAAGGTTGGGCCATTACACTCTATAACCTATTCTTCCAAATATATGAGCCAAATGTAATATTTTGCAGCATTACAAAGTTATGTTGGTGAGGGTTGGGAGGCAAGCTCTTATTTTGTTATCGGAAGATACACTGTGTAACAAAGATGACCCAATCAAGAGCTCACTATAGCTAAAACTTGGTAGCTTTATCACAGTATTTATTTTTCTGCCAACGATTCATTAAAATGCACTATTATATCACTGCGTAACTAGGACATTTATTCATAAATGTGACATTTGATTTACTGAGCGAATCTGAATTATAGGATTACAGATCCTGTTTAGAAGAGTGTAATAAATATTTTGTTTGTTGTTGTTGTTGTTTTTAAATAGAAGATTTCATCTTACCTTCTTGCTTAAAATATACAAAAATCTCCTTAGCATAAAAGTGCCTGTTTATCAAACAGTGATACAGGAAGAAGTTGTTTACATTTTCAGCACAACCAACATACATCATTTATGACAAAAAAAAAACCCAACCACTCAATAAGAAATGCTCAATCACTGTCAATCAGACACACTAAAATATACATAAACCAAAGCCTGTGGTGTGAACTGTATTAGATTCAAATTGAACACAGAATTACTAATATAACAAACAAAAAACAAATAATTATAAGTGACTCATAGACCTATTTGCACATCTCATAAAACTGTTGAAAAGGTGGGTAACCATAGAAACCTTTTGACAGCCTAAATTAAATATTTTAAAATTTGTATTCATTTTAAAATGCTGGAAATGACGTCCCTATCTAATTAAATTAATATTTTTTTCAAAAGCCCCAACTCACCTTTGTTTCCTAACTAGTGCTCAAAATGACTTTCCAACTCAATTACTAATAATTTGCCATTTAAATTTGATTTTATTCAAATAAAGAAACAATTTAGTATCATTGTGCTATAAAGCACATCAATATATTTTAGTCCTGCAAATTAATATTTCTAACTTCCTTCTTTAATGTTTGAAAGTAAATAATAAAATGATGCAAAACAAATACTCTGATTTTAGTGCTTTATTACAAAATGTGTTTTGACATATAGACTTTTTTAAACTGCACACTTGCAAAAAAAAAAAAAACTACACAAATTAACTGTTATAGCTGAAATGCTAATAGCCTTTTCAATTTATAGTTCTTTCTCACTGACAATTACAATTTGCATGGCTTAATATTTAATACTATGATTAGTACTAATGTCCTATATTTTACTTCATAATCTAAATGAGTAAAATATTATTTTGTAGTTCACTGGTTCCTATACTTAAGATGTAATGTTCGGTGTGTATTTCATTATGCAGATGAGCAATGGATGTTGTCTGACATGATTTAAATGGGTCAACAGTATTTTCCTATTCACATGAATCATTCAGACAGCTAGAAGAAAAATGCTTTGAAAACTAAACTAGAAAACCTGTTTTACCACTGATACCTACCACTAGTTGGTTTACCAACAGTACAGATGTGTTGTGTGAGACCAGGGCTGCAGAAATCAGACAGAAGTCTGACTGCTGTTCTTGCTCAGGAAAAACTGCCATTGAAGTTAATGGGACAAATTCACTCTTGGCATAAGTGCATTCAACTCTGCTGAGTTCAAAAGAGTTGTGCCCATTTGTGTCAGAAGTGAATTTGGCACAAAGTATGTTTTACGCAAATACAGATTGCAGAAAAACTCCCATTGAAGTAAATGGGATCAGGATCAGGCCATTTATTAGCAATTGTTCCCAGAGTGCATGAAGACCACAGGCTCTATTCTCAAACTATGTAACCATCATCTAAGGCCAATTTTGATATATGGCAAATTGCAAGGAAAATTGTAATTTATAAATAATGTAGTATTGCTGTGCAAAGGGAAGATTTTCCACTAAGTGCTAGGGGAAGTGCATAAGTACAAAACAAGGTGGAAATAGATGGGAAAAGGAGGATTAGGTACAAAACACTAGTTTCAGCCATTCAGTGAATGAAGCATTTACAACATTTAAAAAAACTGAAAGAACAAGCCAGTTTCCCCGGCACGCAAACTGCATTACCGTGACGGAAAATGCGCACAGAGCCAGACACAACATATTTGGTCTCATCACTGTGTAACAGCATTATCTAAAAATCCTGCTGTTAAAAGGAGATGATCCTGCTGATATAAAATGGGTTTTTACTGATACACTGTTGCAGCTGGCTCTTTATTCCACACGGATATAAAGGAAAGGGGAGACCAAGATCTAGTGTGTGGGCTGAGTAGTCTTTTCTGAGGAACCCTAGAAGCAACCACACATAAGGAGAAAGCTTGGACTGCATAAAATAAATTTTTTCAAATTCCTTAGGTGAATAAAGCCAAACCCTAGGATGGAGATAAATTTTGAGTCATTGAAACTTGTATGGCCTATGTTTTGAGCAGTCTGGGAGAAGCCACTTACTCACACTAGGGTTATAATTTATACTCACACTAGGGTTATAATTTATACAAGACTTAAGCTGGTCTTATTCATTTTCATTAATAGTAGACACAAATTTTTATTCTTGGGGGTTGCAGGGTGAGACTTATGTTGGTTTTCATGTTCTGGTCAATATTTTTAGTGCACATTTTATGGCCATGAATCTGATGCTGCATGAGTCTAACTAGTGGATCATCCCTTTCTAAAGGCAATCAAAGCACAGGTGTCCAGGCTGATTTTTTTTAGATCTATTAGTAATCTTTGCTACCACTGACAAGGTGGTGTTGAGTCATCTGTGGACCCCAGGTGGGATACATCAAAGTGTTTTGGTTCTTTCTTATCATCTGGTTGGTAATTGTTCATCTACTCAAAGGGCTCTTGCCTGTAGGGTATGTGCTGTGACCTTATCCTGTTCAAACATATATGAGGCAACTGGGGGAGCCTGTTTTGTGCTGCAATGCCATCAATATGCAGGTGACATACAACTCTACTTTCACCCTCCACCCCGCACAAAATGGGGAAGTAATGCAGTCTCTTTATTTTCCCAATGCCTAATAGATGATGGGGCTTGAATCAGGGTAGGGGCACATCTACACTACAAACCAGGGCTTTGGAGCGGAGCCCAGAGCTGGAGCGCAGAGCAGAGGAGCACAGCTCCAAAGCCCTGCTACAAACTGAAGTCAACTTCAGTTAAGTGAACATCCAGTGGCCGCAGAAATTAATTCAGTTGTGTGTCCACACCACACTTCTTGTGTCGGTGGAGTGTGTCCTCAGTTGCATCGATGCAGAGAGCCAGTGCTTAATTTTTGCCCGGGCTGACCAGGGCTGAGCTCCAGCACCTCCAGGCTTGCTGCATCAGTAAGGCCCTTCATTTTCAGTTTTTATTTTATTTAATTTTTCCCAGGAATTCATCACTATTTATTACCGCAACAACAAAAACAGGTGAAAATCAGTGCAAAAAACTATTAATAATTTTTCTAGGTAAATATTGGGGTTTATTTTATTTTGGGAAAGACGGGGGAAAAAGTATTCAGTAGATTAATGCTATGAGTTCCATACATCAATGTGGTTCGCTACAGAACTCAAACCTCTAAGTTTAAGAAAACAATATCTCTAATCCCCAAATAAAACTTCTCATTTAAATAAACAGTGTACTGTTTTAGACTTAGACCTATTAGCCTATAAATATTTACATTTAATAATTGAGCGATACCATTTGCAGCACATACATTCAACTTCATCCTTTTCTCCTGGTTTTTGTTTTTTTTGAACTTCCGAATACTTCCGTGTGTTCTGAAACGTATTCTGATATAGATTTTCCTTTTCTTCCCACTTCAGTGTGTCAAATCTTTAAACCATTATCTGCTAACAGCTTGAAATCACAGTTGCCAACTTTCATGCGGTAAATAAGCACCCTGACTTTCACAATAAGCCAAAAATCAAGCTAATCTCATTTCAAAACAAGGTCAAAACAAGCCAATCCCTAAGAACCCCAACACTCTATGTGACTAGATCCCCCTGGTGTGCAGTCTGAGACTGTGGTGCACCTGCTGTGCCTCCCGACTCTATCCCCCCCTTGCCCCTGCTTGCCGGAAGCCGATCAAAAAAAAGAAGCAACAAGCTACAACAAAGGTCTCATACACGCGGCCCACGGGGTTATTTTCTGCGGCCCGCAAGCTCCCCGCAGCCCTCCCACCCCTACCAGTGGTTACCTAAAGAGGCTCCGGCCCAGCACACATTGGGGGCAGGGCAGGCTCCCTCCCTGTCTGTCTGCCCTGCCCCTGCACCGCTCCGGAAAGCAGCCGGGACCTGGAGGAAGGGCGGGGGGCACAGGGGTCTGTGTGTTGCCCTGGCCGCGCCTCCAGGTACCTGCCCTGAAGCTCCCACTGGCCGGGAACGTGTAGGGGGTGGTGGTCAGTGGTGCAGCCCTCGGGCCAATGTACATTCCTTATGTGGCCCTCATGGTCATTTGAATTTGAGACCCCTGAGCTACAACAAGCAACAAGCTACAGGCCAAAAACTAAACAACAAGCAACTCCCAAGCCAATTAAGCCAAAAAAAAAAAAAAAGCCCAATTTCTGCGTTTTTTTCACAGGGTTGGCATGTATGTTTGAAATGGGTATATGGTGGGTGTGAGATTCATCAATACATTCAAATGTGCATGCACTTCAGAGCTAGAGTGCGTGCCTGTTTGTTTATTGTGTGCATCTTCTAGACTAATACATAGCTTTACTTCAACAGGCACATACACTTAGCCCTAATCTACACTACGAGTTTAGGTCCAATTTAGCAGCATTAAATCGATTTAACTCTGCATCCATCCACATGACGAAGCCATTTTTGTCGACTTAAAGGGCTCTTAAAAATCTATTTCTGTTCTCCTCCCTGACGAGGGGATTAGCACTGAAATCGACATCACCAGGTCGAATTTGGGGTAGTGTGGACGCAATTCAACGGTATTGGCCTCTGGCAGCTATCCCACAGTGCTCCATTATGAGCGCTCTGGACAGCGCTCTCAACTCAGATGCACTAGCCAGGTATACAGGAAAAGCACCAGGAACTTTTGAATTTCATTTCCTGTTTGGACAGCGTGGCGAGCTCATCATCAGAGGTGACCATGCAGGCCCAGAATCGCAAAAGAGCTCCAGCATGGACCGAACAGGAGGTACTGGATCTGATCGCTGTATGGGGAAGACGAATCCGTGCTATCAGAACTCTGTTCCAAAAGACAAAATGCCAAAATATTTGAAAAAAATCTCCTAGGGCATGATGGACAGAGGCTATAATAGGGACCTGCAGCAGTGCCACATGAAAATTAAAGAGTTCACGCAAGCCTACCAAAAAAACAAAGAGGCAAACGGCTGCTCCGGGTCAGAGCCCCAGAAATGCGACTTCTATGATGAGCTGCATGCAATTCTAGAGAGCGCCCCTACTACTACCCCACTCCTGTCCATGGACACCTGCAAGGGGGGGGTCTCACGCAACAGGGATGAGGATTTTGGGGACAAGGAAGATGATGATGAGGATAGTACACAACAGGCAAGCAGAGAAACCATTCTCCCCAACAGCCAGGAACTTTTTATCTCCCTGGAGCCAATACCCTCCCAAGGCGGGCTCCCAGACCATGAAGCCGGAGAAGACTCCTCTGGTGAGTGTACCTTTAAATATAATACATGGTTTAAAAGCAAGTGTGATTTAATGATTAATTTGCCCTGAAGACTTGGGATGCATTCGTGGCCAGTACAGCTACTGGAAAAGTCTGTTAACGTGTCTGGGGATAGAGCAGAAATCCTCTGGAGAGATTTAGAGGTGGCCATTCCTGCTCAGCTGAAAAGAAATCATCTTTTAGCCGCTCGATGGCGGGTGCCCCGTTCACGCTGAGCTGTTCATGCTTGGCTGGCAGGGATCTTCCCTGATACTAGTCACGCGGTGAGAGGAGGGGTGAAGCGATCATCCCAGAGAATTCGGGGGTGGGGGGTTAGTTGGGTTTGTGCTGCACGTTAACCCAAAAACTGCAGCCCCTCCTTTTAAATGGCCAACCCAACAGGCTTTCCTTGTTATGGGAAATGAGGGCGCTACTGTTTGAAACCATTCCCACATGTTATGAAGGTTGAAGAAGCTGAAAGACTGTGGCTTATCACGGCTGCCTGCAAGCCAAATTCTGTTGCCTGGCCCTGCGTGTGTGATTTCTCACACCAAACTGGCAGGTCCTCAATATAAGAGGCAAAATGCAACTTTGTACCAAAAGCACATGTGCTATGTAACGTTAACAGCTTGGTTCACTGTGAAAGAGTCTACCCATTGTTCTCTAAAATGTGTCTTTTTAAATACTACTCTCCCTTTTTTCCCCCTCACGCAGCTGCAAATGTTTCAACACTCCATCTATCAACTCCGTTCCAAAGGCTAGCGCAGATAAGAAGGCAAAAAAACCACACTCGCAATGAAATGTTCTCTGAGCTCATGCAGTCCTCCTGCACTGAAAGAGCTCAGCAGAAGTGTGGAGACAAACAATGGCAGAGTCCAGGAAAGCAAAAAATGAACGCGAGGACAGGAGAGACGAGTAAGAGGAGAGGGGGCAGGAGCAAGAGGAGAGGAGGCAGGATGCAATGCTGAGGCTGCTGTGGGATCCAACTGACATGCTCCGGCATCTGGTGGAGCTGCAGGAAAGGCAGCAGGAGCACAGACTGCCACTGCAGCCCATGTAACTGCCCGCCCTCCTCCCCAAGTTCCATAGCCTCCTCACCCAGATGCCCAAGAACATGGGAGGTGGGGGGCCCCTCTGGGCACCCAACCACTCCAGCCCAGAGGACTGCCCAAGCAACAGAAGACTAGCATTCAATAAGTTTTGAAGTGCAGTGTGGCCTTGTCCTTCCCTCTTCGCCTCATCCACCACCCCAACTGGTGCTTCCCTCCTCTCCCACCCCTCCCGGCCTACCTTGGCAGTTATCTCCCTATTTGTGTGATGAATTAATAAAGAATGCATGATTTTGAAACAATAATAACTTTATTGCCTCTGAAAGTGGTGATCGAAGGGGTAAGGGCGGTTGGCTTACAGGGAAGTAGAGTGAACCAAGGGGGCGTGTTTTCGTCAAGGAGAAACCAACAGAACTGTCACACCATAGCCTGGCCAGTCATGAAATTGGTTTTCAAAGCTTCTCTGATGCGCAGTGCGCCCTTCTGTGCTCTTCTAATTGCCCAGGTGTCTGGCTGCACGTAATCAGCGGCCAGGCGATTTGCCTCAACCTCCCACCCTGCCATAAACGTCTCCGCCTTACTCTTACAGATATTGTGGAGCATACAGCAAGCAGCAATAACAATGGGAATATTGGTTTCGCTGAGGTCTAACCAAGTCAGTAAACTGCGCCAGCGAGCTTTTAAGCGTCCAAATGCACATTCTACCACCATTCTGCCCTTGCTCAGCCTATAGTTGAACAGCTCCTTAATATTATCCAGGGTGCCTGTGTATGGCTTCATGAGCCAGGGCATTAAGGGGTAGGCTGGGTCCCCAAGGATAACTATAGGCATTTCAACATCCCCAACATTATTTTCTGGTCTGGGAAGTAAGTCCCTTCCTGCAGTACCTTTCCCAGCCATCCCATGTTGATATCGGTGAAACATCCCTTGTGATCCACCAGTGCTTGCAGCACCATTGAAAAGTACCCCTTGCGGTTTATGTATTCGCCGGCTTGGTGCTCTGGTGCCAAGATAGGGATATGCGTTCCGTCTATCGCCCCACCACAGTTAGGGAATTCCATTGCAGCAAAGCCATTTAGTATGACTTACACATTTCCCAGAGTCACTACCCTTGATATCAGCAGCTCAGTGATTGCACTGGCTACTTGAATCACAGCAGCCCCCACCGTAGATTTGCCCACTCCAAATTGATTCCCGACTGACCGGTAGCAGTCTGGCGTTACAAGCGTCCAGCGGGCTATCGCCACCCACTTGTGAACTGTGCGGACTGCTCTCATCTTGGTATTCTTGTGCTTCAGGGCAGGGGAAAGCAAATCACAAAGTTCCATGAAAGTGCCCTTACACATGCGAAAGTTTCTCAGCCACCAGGAATCATCCCCGACCTGCAACAGTATGTGGTCCCACCAGTCTGTGCTTGTTTCCCAGGCCCAGAATTGGTGTTCCATGGCATGAGCCTGCCCCATTGCCACCAGGATGTCCGAATTGCCAAGGCCTATACTTTGAGAGAAGTCTGTGTTCATGTCCTCATCACTCTCATCACTGCACTGCCGTCACCTCCTTGCTTGCTTTTGCAGGTTCTGGTTCTGCACATACTGCAGGATAATGCACGAGGCGTTTACAATGCTCACAACAGCAGCAGTGAACTGAGTGGGCTCCATGCTTGCCGTGGTATGGAGTCTGCAGGAGAGCAGAGTTGCAGTGGAAGCGGTGGCTGACGATGGATGCCACGAGAATAAATATTTATAGAGAACGACGAGAGGACCTGCGAGGTGGATTCATGAGAGCAAGAGAGCAGAGTTGCAGCGGAAGCAGTAGATGACAATGGTTAGCACCTCACACATTTCCCGAGGAAGAACGCACGTACCTGGGAGCCCATGACAGACAACATGGAGACATTCGCTAGCGAGACAATAGCAGCAGAGTAGAGCTGCAGTGGAAGCGGTGGATGACGACAGTTAGCAGTCCGACTGCACCATCTGCTGAAAGCAGTATGGTGTCCGCACGGAAAAAGGCACGAAACGATTGTCTGCCGTTACTTTCACGGAGGGAGGGGCGACTGATGACATGTACCCAAAACCACCCGCGACAATGTTTTTGTCCCATCAGGCATTGGGAGCATAACCCAGAATTCCAATGGGCAGCAAGACTGCAGGAACTGTGAGATAGCTACCCACAGTGCACTGCTCCATAAGTTGATGCTAGCCACGATAGTGAGGACACACTCCACCGACTTAATGCACTAAGTGGGGACATACGCAATCAACTGTATAAAATCGATTTCTAAAAATCAACTTCTATAATATCGACCTAATTTTGTAGTGTAGACTAAGGTATTATCATAATACATATATCTCATGCAATGTATTGTATTTTCCTAATAACACAAGTTATTTTCATATATTTGAATGATACAAAAGTCAGGTGAAAATCAGAAAAAAGCTGAGTAACACTTTCTGTAAAACCTGTGAATGTTTTGGTAAAAATGGATTTAAACTGAAAATGAAGGGGCTTTTGCATCAGTTATGAATGTAAAAAAATCTGCTTGAGCCTCAGCACCTCTTTCATTACAAATTAGGCACTGCAGAGAGCAGGGCACTATGGATAGCTCTTGCACGGCACAGCTTGCCACTGGGGTTTGGGGAAGGGCTTGGAATGCCTCTTGGTACTAAAACATTCTCACAACTGCAAGCTATAATATTTCATGCCTTTTTTCAACAGGCTGGAATAGCCATGCGTACGCCATATCCTGAGAAGCATGGACCCCGCTCAGCTGTGCACTCTAGTTCTGAGCATTACAAATACCACATGCTTTATCCTGCAGTATTCCAGAGCTGGGAGAGGAGCAGCTACGCAGAATATGGCAATATCCTTCAAGCAGCCCTACTGGAAGCCACAGAACAAAACAATTCCTGGTTGCTGCTGGCAGTCCCATAGCAGCCAAACATGGTTGAGCACCATTTTGGTCCCAAGAAACAAGCACTGACTGGTGGAATTGCATCATTATGCAGCTATGCAATTTTGATCAGTGGTTGCAGAACTTTCATATGCACATGGCCACTTTCCAGGAACCATGCGCGGAGCTCTCCCCAGCCCTGCAACACAGTGACACTAAAATGAGATCTGCTCCGACAGTGGAGAAGCAAGTGGTGATCGCTGTGTGGAAGTTTGCAATGCCAGACTGCTACCAGTCAGTGAGGAATCAATTTGGAGTTGATTAATCCACTGTGGGGGCTATTATCCAAGTATGCAGAGCCATTAATTGCCTTTTGCTAAGAAGGGTAGTGACTCTTGGCAATGTGCAGGACATACTGGATGGTTTTGCTGCAATGGGGTTCCCTAACTGTGGTGGGACAACATATGGCACACATATGCCTATCTTGGCACCAGACCACCACGCCAAAGAGAACATAAACAGCAAGGGATACTTTTCATTGGTGCTGCAAGCACTGGTGGATCATATGGGGCGTTTTATTGACATCAACGTGGGATGGACAGGGAAGGTGCATGATGCCTGCATCTTTAAGACCACAGGTCTGTTTAAAAAGCTGCAAGCGGGGACTTTCTTTCTGGAATGCAAAATAACCACTGGTCACGCTGAAATGCCAACTGTGATCCTGGGAGACCCAGCCTATCTCTTGTTCACATGACTCATGAAGCCATATACCAGCAGCCTGGATAGCAGCAATAGGCTGAGCAAGTGCAGAATTGAATGTGTCTTTGGCCATTTAAAGGGTTGCTGGCGCAGTTTACTTACTAGGTTAGACCTCAGTGAAAGCAATATCCCCACGGTTATAGCTGCCTGCTGTGTGCTCCATAATATCTGTGAGACCACAGGTGAGAAGTTTCCACAGCAGTGGGGTGTGGAGGCAGATAGGCTGTCTGCTAATTTTGAGCAGCCAGATACCAGCGGAATAAGAAGAGCTCAGCATGGAGCGCTGCAACTCAGAGAGGCTTTATTGTGTGAAGTAATAAAGATTATTTCATTCCCAGGACCTGCACTTTTATTGCACAAACAGATTGAAACTGAAAGATCAGAAAGATAATTTAATCTTGGACAGACAGTGGAATAAAATTGGGAGGGGAAAAACATATCAATGTTGTCTTTAAAAAGCACAGTGGCCTTGCCTGTCAAACAGCATCATATGTGCGGCTTTTACTCTTAGAACCCTCCCCCAGTGTTGAGTAGAAGGGATATAGCATTTTCCCTCCTCACCTCCTGGAGGATTTGGGAGAGGGGGAGAGGAGAATACAGAGCTGCAGGAATGCCATTCTGCAGGGGCTGCAGAGGGAGTCTAGCCTCAGGTGTTTCTCCTGAAGGTCTACTAGAAACCTCAACAGAATTTTTGCAGAATCCACAGCATTTCCTGCTGCACGCCATGCTCTCTCTCCTGGACTAGTCTCCTGCTCATCATGTCCATGTCCAGTTTTTCAGAGAGAGAAATCCTCCTCGCTCCCTGCTCAGTGTCTGCTGTCTCAAAGGCATTCATAATCTCATTGAACATGTCGCCACACATTCTCTTTTGCTTTCTTCTAATTTGGGACAACCTCTCCACCAGTGCGGAGGAAGAGCTGAAGACCACACTTTCAGCTGTAAGACATGGAAAGCACAAAGCAATCATTGTCAGTGCAGACCCAGGGTCTAGTGCACAGCTGATGTATAAAAATCACTCCCCTTATTCCACTGAAGTACAAGGCAGAACATTTTAATTTACACAAGGTATTCATTGAACCGGCTTGCTGTCCGAGTCATGGTGAGCATAGCTCAGGGACATGGGCGCCGGACCACCTACAGCATTGGGCAGGCAACCCATGGTGGGAGCACAAGTGGGCAGGGAGCCAATGCCACTTGTCCTTTATAACATGAATGTTGTGTGGAGAACAGAGACCACTGTTGACCCTCCCAAACCACAAGCCTTAGTAGAGGCAGCACTGGGGGTGGGCTTGCGATGGCGAGAGTGTACAAGAAAATTTCCCTTCCCTCAAACGCCCCCAGTGCCGCTGCTGCTAGCAACGGCCTGAAGCTTGCAGGTGCTAAGCTCAATGCCAACCCCTGCCACTCAAACTACCGGCATGTCTGGGAAACCATGAAGGAGAGGAAAAGCACAATGGGGATGCGATCACATGCACTACTGTTTGCAGTCTGAACAATTGAAATGAAAACTGCCATCCTCTCCCTAGATGAGCCTAGCTGATAACACTCTCCTGAGGGTAACAGAGGCGGCAGGAGAACAGATGTGGCAAGCATCCAGGGGTCCTTATGCTGCTATGCTGCGTACTGCAGTGTTGCCAGAGTTAATACTGGAGTGACGTGGGAAAGAGTCCTACCATGGTGGAAGAAATAAGGCAGCGCTCCCCAGAAACGTTCTGCAATGGATTGCAGAGTACCTCCAGGAAACTTTCTTGGAGATTTCTGTGGAGGATTCCCAGGCCACCCCTCTGGACATCAACAGTCCTCTGCCTAGCTGGTTTGGCCACTAGGAAGCAGATAGCCAGTCTACCTCACCTTTTTAAAAAAAATTAAACAGACCATAAGAACGTGTGACCCCAAAATATGAATTGGAATTGCATACTCACCAAAGGTCCCTTACCTGACATCATGCTTGGCCACGATGCTGTTCTGCAACTAGCTGGACTGCTCCGGGGTTTCAAAGAGCTCCTGGCTCTCTGGGAGAATGGATCCCCTCCTCGCCTGTTTCCCATTCACCTCCTCAGTGTTGCCTGCAGTGGCCCAGGACTCTGACTCTTCAGAAGTAGCCACACTGCTCTTGGGGGTCATAATGGGGTCGCCGCTGAGGATTACATGTAACTCACTGTAGAAGTGGCATGTCTGCGGTGTATAACCAGAACGACTGTTCACCTCCCTTGTCTTCTGGTATGCCTGCCGAAGGGCTTTAATTTTCACGCGGCACTCCTGCATGTCCCTGGTGTTGCCCTTGTCCCACGTGATCCTTTTGTAGATGTCTACATTTCTACAGCTGGATTGAAGCTGTGCCTGCACTGACTCTTCTCTCCACAGACAATAAGATCCACCACCTCCTGTGTACTACAGGTTGGAGTGCGTTTGGGACATTGAGTCACCCTGATCAGCTGGGCTGGTGGGCTCTCCTCACTGATCAAACAGGAAATGGGAATTCAAAAATTCCCAGTGCTTTAACAAGGGAGGGGCTGTTTCCTATGTACCTGGCTGCTGTGCAGTGGAGTTGAAATCGGTCACAACAGAGCATTGTGGGACACCTCTTGGAGGCCAGTAAAGTTGACGTAAGTAACGCTGTGTCTACCCTGCCTCCGCATCAACCTAACAACATTGATTTAAGTGCTATGCCTCTCACGGGGGTGGAGTAATTAAGCCAACATGGCAGGCAAGTTACGTCAGTTGAATGGACCTGGCAGCATAGACACAGATATGATTAGGTCAATATAAGGCAGCTTACATCAACCACACTGTGTAGTGTGGACCAGGCCTGAGTTAGTTAAGCTTTAACCCAGATGTGATGAACGTGTTTTTGGGAAGCATGGGCAATCAAATGGAAAAAGCTTGACAGGGATGGCATCTTTCCTGTTAATGCAGATGCTTTTTATGTTTGGTTAGCAATCTGTGAGTGTTTATGAATCCCCTATTGCTGCTGGAGTCCCAGGTAGCATGGTAGCAGTTTGGTGCTTATTTAAACATAATGGATCTCAACATACCATTAATGCCTGTGTGACATTACTGCAATAAGTTCTATTTGTTCAGACCATTTGGAGGCTTTGATTATTGATGAGTGTGACTCTGCTTGCTGAATGTTGCTTGTGATAAGAAACACAACATCTCTTCTCCAGAAGCTGCACTGGCTTTCTATATACTTCTGGGTGTAATACAAGGTGTTTGGCTTGCAGCTATAAAAGCTTGTATGGTTTGGACCATGGCTACTAGCGAACAACTGCAGTGCTTTCATTAACCATCTCTAGTTTTCCAGTTCATTGAACTGCATGTGGTGGTGTATTATCCAACTTCCTTTCTTAGACTGTACCATCCTAGAGACGCTAAAGGTCACTCTACACCAGCTATCGCCAGTTCTCAGATAACTCCACTTCACATGCAGCATTGTTGCCCCAGAGCAGGTGTTTTGCCATTGTCTTTCCACAACCACCAGGAGTGAACCATAAGCAAACCATTTTATTATGATAAACAACAGAAATGAGGGAAGCTTGGTAAGTGTGGAATATATTCCTGCTCAAATTAATGAGGCATTACTACAATGAAGAGAGTCCAGGATCCAGAAAAATATGCACGTACAGCATGAAACCTCCATCAGCACTGACTTGGTAGTTTATTTTTAGGGTAAATAATATGCCAAAACAGTAGCCATCCAAATAGCAGCCCTGGGTTTAGTCACGACCATCAATTTCTTGGAGTTCTTCCTGTTGTTGGTAGCATTTAAAAAAAAAAAAAAAAGGAGGCTCCACAATAGGCCCCAGGTGTGCCAACCTAACTGAAGTACATGTGATCAGCTGCCACTCCAGGAGTTACCCTTGCACGTAGGCCAACCAAAGTTAATGTGTCTGCTATAAACATGAAAATATTATGCATCAGCCATAAATTAATTCATTTGCAATGTATGTTCCTGGGCTTAAAGGCAGCACTGCCAATACTTTTCAGGTGAACAAGATTCAAGCCTTGATGCCAGGAGTCAACAAAGGGCCTTCCGTGGTACCATGTCTCATCTGCGGCCATGGAGAGTGAAAGACAGCTGACTAATCAAAAGATCTTTTGTTCTAAAAAATTGAGTCACTGTGAGAGACTCAAATTTTGCATTGTTGAAACCAAGTTATAAGCTGCCTATCACTCTCTCTTTAGCCTAGGAAGACAAAAGAATCTTTCTTTTTGACTTTGGGAGCAATCCTGACCTGAAAATTGGTCAGTAATGCTGCTGGGAGCATGTGATAAGAATTTTACTTTGAACCAAGCCTCGTTTGTAAAGTTTAGTACTAAAAAGCATTTTATCTTTATTTTTCCTGTAACTATTTCTGACTTTAATGCCTTAATACTTGTACTCATGTAAAATCTCTCTCTTTGTAGTTAAATAAACTTTTTGTTCTTTAATCACCATTAATTCAGTTTTGTGAGCTGTGTGGATAATTCCATGTAAGGTGGTGCAGTGGTTCAGCGGCAGGGTTCCTCCCCCTCCGGGTCCATGGAAGGCCACTCCACCTCACTACGTCTCTGGGCGTTGCCTGTCGTGGGGAATTAGTGACATGGCAAGAGTTTATAGCTCGGGCCTGTGGTCAGGGTCAAGCAACAAAGGCAGTTAGGTAACCCAGGCCCTCAGTCAGGGCGGGGCAATAAGTCTTTAGCTCCGGCCTGTGTTCAGGGCTGAGCAGCAAACACAGTTAAGGCTGCCAGGCCCTTAGTCAGGGTGGGGCAACAAATATCTGTGTCTCGGGCCTGTATTCAGGGCAAGCAGCACTGGGTTCGGGCACCCTAGCTCCAGTGGATGGCTGACAAGCACTGGCTTTTTGGCCTAGAGAGAGGAAGACTGCCACCCCAGGGTTGGGATGGCAGGGGGGGCACAGGCCCACTCACTCCACTGAGCCCCTGTCCAAGACCTTAACAGTGGCAGCGGGATTTGCCACTAAGTCAGAGGGGATCCCGACCACAACACACTGACCTAAATTCAGGCAGTGCTGCAGCCAGACTAGGGTCTGCTGCCCCTGGGCCATTTCCTAACTCGCCCTTGGATTGTACCTGGGTCTGTAGAAGGTAGTCCAGATCATCAGGGTAGAAGACCTTTGGTAGTCCTGGCAACTCCTCTGTGGTCAGGTCGGCATATGGCTTCAGCGGCTCTGGCCAGTCCTCAGCTTCCCAGGGGTCTGCAGGAGTCTCCCAGCTCGGGAGCAAGCAGGAGGCATCTGCCTCCTCTGGTGGCTGCAGCCCAACTCAGCTCCCAGACTTGCCTTTTCTACTTCCTCTCCTGACCACTGACTTCTGGGGGGAGGGGGTGAGTCTGGTTGGCTCCACCCACCAGGGTTCAGTGAGGGGTTCCTCCCCCTCCGGGACTGTGGGAGGCCACTCTGCCTCACTACAGGTGGCAAGTTGTATATTGCTCCCTTATAGGGACAACGGACCTTTGTTACCTGAACTGTTCAGGAGAGGGCTGGACAGCGCAGTACAGAATACACATTTTTTGGGGGGGTGGAATCCAGGATTGGGGATGAGTTGGGATCACCCTGCATATGGTAACCAAGGCTGCTGGAAGCCAGAGTCTGGCTGGTGTTTGCTGACAGGATGCTGGAGTCAGAATTGCAAAATCAGGACTGTGGCTATACACAGACACTCCAGGAGTGACCTGCTTGCTGTTTGTGAGACGCACTTGTTGGGAGCTACAAAGTCAAAGCATTGTAAGGCATCCAAGGCTGCAAGGCAGGGGTGCCACAGCCCCTCACTCATCTGGATTGCACCCTGGAATGTCAGATCTTCCCACATTGTTAAGATCATATGCAAGTCCAATATATAAAATATTACACACCTTTTTGTTTCAGAAGGGAGGGGTGTGTTATAAAACATTATCAGATGAACTATAGTTGGCCAGATCATTTTAGGGAATAGGCTGCATTTATAAGACACGGGGATTGATTATAACTTTTATGACTATCTGTGGATGGTGAAAAGTTTTTGATTACCCCAGGAATTGGTGGGAATCACAGCTGTGTTTTGCTGACAGTATGGAGGGAGACACATTGTCCTAGCCCCATCTCCAAATCTGAATATTGTTTTTTGAATGGGAGACCTTGTGGTATGTACAGAGGTAGGAAATCGAGCATGGGAGCAGGCACAAGTACAAGGCTTGTCCTATCAAAGAACCTAATACCCCTAGAGGAAGGCTTGACACAAGGGCTGTAGCAGAGGACCACAACTCATGCTACTTGGTTAGTAGCTTACAGTAATTGATTCTTTACTTTGCAGTGATCTTAACTGTGACAGCAAGACTAAGAAGTGTTTGGAAAAACTTTCTGTAGGCTTTTATAAAGTTGTCCTTTTGTACAGGCTTTAATAAAGTTATGCCCTCAGACCCTGAAACTCAAACATCTGTCAGTTTTTAATGGTGATATTAGATGCAACAGCAATATTACTGAAGTCATTTATTTAAATTGAAAAAGTCAGTTCAATAAAGTCATTATTCAGTACATTAAACACCAATGCAATTATCTGAGTAGGATTCATCATGTCCTTGCACTTACTTAAAGAGCATAAAACAAACTGAATGGAGAGTTACAAAGCCTAGAGAGTGCTAATATTCTTTTTTTTTTTCCATTGCATGCATCCAATGAAGTGAGCTGTAGTTCACGTAAGCTTATGCTCAAATAAATTTGTTAGCCTCTAAGGTGCCACAAGTACTCCTTTTCTTTTTACTAGTATTCTTGGTCTCTCAACTTTCCACAAATGAAATGAAACAATAAAACTTCACTATGTAACAGTTAAGATTTGTAAGTGTTACTCCAAAGATGGTTACTCTTGTATGTAGTTCATTTAAACCTCATTAAAAACTGGATATAACTAAGTTTAAACAAACAATTTTGACACTGCTTAATACACTATATAATAACACAGCCACAGACTGGAACTTTTTGTCTGTGCAAAAATCCAAAGAACCTTAACTTGGCTCAGTAGAGATACTCACTGCCTTCTATTCCATCTACCTCCAGTCCTGAAAAAACTTAAACAAGTGCACAATTTTGCTCACAAGTAGTAATAGAGAAGTCAGTGGTACTTCTCACATGAGTAATTGTAAACATGTCTTTACAAGATTGGAGCATTTGGTTTTTTTTTTGTTTTTTTTGTTTGTTTTTTTTAATATTTACATCCTGAAAACCCATGCTTACAAAAATAAGCATTTGCAAGATCAGGCCCCTAAGCTGAGGAGTTTAAATTGGACAGACCATACAGTGCAAATACATAAAGGTGATCAAGGACCAGAAGGTCCAGTCTCAGAGTGGTGCAGTGTTGCTTTTGGTTTGAGTTTTGCTGTGTTGTTTTCTTCCTGGGTGGATTACCGTCAGCAGGATATCCAAAAGAACTGCGTCTCAAGGATGGATCCTAACGAACTGAATGTGGTCATTTGGTGCACTAGAAAAGGAAGACTGTTCCAAGGACAGGATGCATCATGGAAGAAGACACAAAACCAAGAGTGGAAGAAAGATAAAAAGGAGTCGTGGGTGGAGCAAACAGCATGAGGTGGTGGGAGTGAGATAATGCAGAAAGTGAGAAGAAGACAGTAATCAGTCATGCTACACCTCCTGGACCCAGAACTATGCAGGGGAGACTTCCCACACACACTCTAGGGGCTTTAGGATCCAGGTGGTGCTTCTCCCCCACACAACAGCCTTGGGGAAAAGATACAGAGAGGAGCCACCCAGACTCCAGCCAGTAGCAACAAGCAGCCAAAGCAGGGACTTTTTTCACATTAGGACATGCCACTCAAAACTGTAGAAACTTCTCTGACTCTCTGCCCTGTGTGGATTGGCTGCTTCCCCCAATCCTCCCTGTCCTTCATTGTCTTCTTGGTTGGCCTTTAGGCACTGCCATAATGATAAACATGGAAAGTGAGGAGAGAGCCAGTGAACAGACATGATGCAAGTGACAAGAGAGGACGAGGATTTTAGTGGCACCCTTTCAGACGGACTGAAGGCGAGCAGGCCACTGGGGTGGGAAAGATTGCAGTAGTCAAGGCAAGAGATGGACAAGGCTTTTGGCAGAAAGGAAGGAGATGAAACATTTGAGAGATGTTCGAAAGGAAGAAACAAGAGTGTGCAGTGAGGGAGAGAAAAGGGAACTGAATGAAAATAGATCCCTGTCATATGAAGATCTAACTTTTACAATTCTGAAAAAGAGTTCCTGTTGTTCAATTTTAAAAACCATTTTGAAGTTCAGATTTTTGCTATAGACAGCATAGGAGGGAGATATGGACTAACTTCCATGTTAAAAACTCCTGAACACAAAATATGAGAGAACGTTTGTAAATGACAACAGAAAACTAGACTTTGATTTCATGTAGTGCCTTTCATATTTTGGGTGTTTCAAATTGCTTTAAATATTGTGCTGGCAAACAGCCATTATGCACTTATGAAGAACTCACACATAATACTACTAGTTAGCATTTTTACAGCGCTTTTCATCTTCAAGTACTTTACAAACAAATCATTAACCTTCACAGCACACAGGTGAGATAGATAAACATCTCCATTCTGTAAGTGGAGAAATAGACAAAGAGATTAAGTGATTTGTCATTGCCACATACTATCAGAGCTGGGATCAGAATCCAAAGATTTTTGGCTCCTAGTCCTGTGCTCAGATCACACCTTTCACATATGTACAGCTGTGGAAAGGAGAACCTGTCCTATTGAGAAGGGGATGCTGGGCAGGATAACAAGATATCCGATCATGTCTGAAAATGAGCAGGATGGTCCAATAGACATGGCACTGGAAAAGGACTTGGGAGAGCTGATTTTTATTTCAAGCTCTACCCTGATCTACTGTGTGATGGTGACCATGGTCAGTTCATCTTTCTGTGCCTATATTTTCTCTCCCATGCTTTGTCTGCCTTGTTTATATAGAATATAAACTCTTCAAGGCAGGGATTATATGTTCTTATAGGGTTTAGTGTTAGGGGCTCCAATCTAAGATGAGGCCTCTAGGTACTACCATACTACAAATAATAAAATAACTTCTGCTTAATGTCTCAGACCTCCCGTAATTGTCCACAATTCTGTGATGAGCATGGCTCTACCTTTATCTAGCAGCCACAACTCCTCCCCATTATTGTTCACCTGCAATGGATATTTTTTTTAATGGGATTATGCCCTTTCAGTGGTTATCCTGTTTTTTACCTCAGAAATATTAAGTACATCAAGACTGGTCTACTTGAAGGGGTGGGAAGGAGGGTGCTAAAATATTTTCCAAAATGTTTGTTAGACACTGGAGTTAAATATGTAAAAATAAAAAAGTGTTAAGCAGTCTGACAATTCTTTCCTCTCCCAACAGCTCAACTTTCAGCCTCTTGCCTCATGTGATACCATAACTTCATAAGTGCTCCAGTCACTGTAGAGTCTTCCAGAGTAAACAAAACCCAATTTTTTTAAAAAAAGTTTTCTTTGTAAATAAATATACATCATAAAGGAGGAACAATGGGCACATGCCCAATTTTTTTACCATCACAGATCACCTTTAACCTTTCAAATGTTATGGTGGTTACCATAATGAACACTTATTTCGATATTTCTCAGGCTATCAGAAAAACTCCTACTTAATTATTATATGTACAAATGTACAATGGGATAAACAGTTAGTGCAATGAATATATATGAGAAAAGATAAGGGAGTAAGGGGATTAAAACCTGTTTGGCAGTGCAAACCAGGAACCTCTCGATTTCATCTGGCAGAGGGTTCAAGAAGCACAGAGTTTCACAGGGATTCTGGATCAGTTATATTCATAATAATTCACTGAAGGATGTCATGTGAGTTTTCTACTAAGAGCCAGTAACACCCTGGTCATCATAACCATTCTGAAATGTATGCAAAGACAGTATTTAAGGAAAGGAGTACTTGTGGCACCTTAGAGACTAACAAATTTATTAGAGCATAAGCTTTCATGTAGCTCACGAAAGCTTATGCTCTAATAAATTTGTTAGTCTCTAAGGTGCCACAAGTACTCCTTTTCTTTTTGTGAATACAGACTAACACGGCTGCTACTCTGAAACCTGTATTTAAGGAGTTATGTACCTATACTGCAAATTATGTTATTAAGGTCTGAGAGCTGAAGCAGGTCACCAGGAGGAGACATACATGTTCCTTTCAGGCATGCAGGGGCTGCTTATCTATCTGTTGGGCTATATGCAAACTGAGTATTGTATACTTCGCAATGAATACCTATCTGCATATTAATCCACCAGCTAATCAAAATTCTGAAATTAACAAGAGATGATAAAATTTACAGGAAGGAACACACAGCAGGAGGGTGTCCAGTTTATGGATAAAGTTCAAAGGACTGTTTTGATATATCGGGGTTGCAAAGGACCACCCTGGTATCTTTCACCCAAGTAGTAAGCAGACAGTGGGCTTGCTTCGTGAACAAAACATCCCAGCCAAGCCTGGCTATAGTACGCTGGAAGGATCTGGGGTGAGCTTTTGCTTTTATGACATAATAATGTCCTATTACTGTAGTAAAGTTTGGGCTCTAATATGTGTGTTATGATTTTATTTTATATGTAACTCTGTTTCAAATATTTCTGCTTGCTATCATTTCAATCTTCTTTCTTTGTTAAGTAGACTTATATTTGTTTTCACTATAAACAAATCTAAGGTTAAGCCAAGATGTGGTATAACAAGTAAGCTGTGGTGACCATGTACTATTCCTTTGGGAAGAGTTCTTCTGAGAATGTCTAGTAGATTAGGGCCTTGACACTGCAGGGGGATTCTCAGAGGACTCAGGGGCTGGAGTGTGCCTATCACTAACCTGCATGAAGAAAGAGAAAGGGGCCTATGAGTGCTAGTGTTGCCAATAGCTGGTGGAGTCAGGGAGCTGACCCCAGCAGGCACAGACACGATGTCCTCACACTAAGGGCAAGTGGTATCGAGATGCTTCACAACCAGAGATTCTAGAAATCTGTTTGCCATGGAAAAATGTGAAATTTGAGTTTTTATACAGACTCTTTAGTTTTTACATTTTGTGAAAAATAATAACCATATACACTAGAAACCTGTTTATTTGAGCCTCATTCTCCGGCTCTCTGTGTTAACTGAAACTCACCCCAAATTCTTCCAGCGTATTATAGCCAGGCTTGGCTGGGATGTTCTGTTCGTGGAAGCAAGTACATGATAGTCTGAGCCGCAGTCGAGGGAAACTAAAGTTCAGCGTTTCATTTTAATCATGGAAAAACATGGATTTTTATGTTTTTCTGTCAGAGAATTTTGGTTTTTTTATCATGGAAAACTAGGATCCCTGCTCACACCCCTGGGCATCCCCAGGAAGTGTCACAGGCAGAAAAAGTAATGAATGTTCTCTGAATGGATGCCTGGCTCACTTGGACAGAACAGTTGATGTAGGGAAAAGAAACCACTTCATATTGGCCCTCTAAAACTTTAAATAAAAAAAATTAAAAAATAAGAAAAAAGCACCAGCAAGGAGAGAGTCCTAAACAACATGAAGAAGCCGCTGTTGAGTATGCAAACAGTTACAAAGCGTCCTCTAAAACTAAAGTGGTTTTTATTTTGTTTTAAAGTAGTATGGCCTGAGGTTAAAATTATGGCTTATTTTTAAACAAAATCCTATGGCTTCTGCCATACCAAATCCATATTTTCCTTATATATGCACAACAAACTTACAGCCCCAGATGAAAATAAAGGCATGTAGAAGCAAACTAAAAATAAACCAAACAGGAAATGCAATTAAATTTAATTACATTGAATACTAACACTCACCCTGCAATCATAACAAATTTTAAAATATTTTCTAATGAAAGATCCACCCAGATATTATGCAGCTAATAATAATATATTTGTATAATGTCTAAATAGTATACCATTATAAAGAGACTATGAACCAGACGAGAGAAATAAAACATGTAAGAACAAAATGAATGTAATTGTGTCGACCAGTTAAATTCTGTTAGTATAAACAATGGTAGTAATATTGTCAAAGATCAGCAGATAACTACAGAGCTACAAGTAACATTTATTATTTTATTTAATAATTTGTCACTTTTTTGGTAAGCAGTAATCAAGAGATGTCAAGGCAACTTCTTTCATTGAATAAACTGTTGACTGTGTTTGTATTTATTCTATTTTAAAAGAATCCTTTTTCCTTAATTACCAAAAACCTAAAAGAGTTTTCACTAGTGGTGATGTACACTAGCCCATAGGTATAACATGATACCATGTAACACCAGCAAATAAAATAATAAAAGCAAGAGCCAAAGCTTGAACACAGTTTTCTTTCAACTTCCTTGGGAATTCTGGTACTATAGATCTTGGATTCCTTAACAGAGGGGATCATGTTCATCAGTTACAACAGTCCATCTGGGACTAGGTCCAGGTAGACTGCTTGACGAAGTCTAGGCGCCACCAGGTAACAGCAGTGGTCAGGGGTCCTGCCAGACATGTGTAACTAACATCTAAAAAATGAAATTAAAACACTACTTTAGTCGAACAGTCTTTTTCTATAGGATGTCATAACTGTAAAACAGAGTACACAACACAGACAACTCCTTGTATACTTTCAGTAACTTTCTCATGTATTTAATAAAAGAAGTTAGCCACTAACACTTCATTTTAATTGCAAAATCCTACAATAGCAACAACCACCAAAAAACAATTGAAGCCTCGAGATCTCACCGTCCAGTAAAATGGCATGAAAAAGCAAATAAGCAATGGAATCTACTCTTCCCTTCCTTCATTAAAATTTTTTAAAACAATTTCTAAATGCTATGAAAATGTGTTCATTTAAATTTTTTTGTACCTCAGTAGACAAACTGATAATTATGAAAATTACCTATACCTATGGATTCTAGAAACAGTTTTAATATAAACAAACATCCTCTGAAGTTACAGATCACGTAAAATAACATTTGTTGCTTTTAAAAGAATATCTAATTGGGTTGAGACAGCAAAATTGTGACTGTTAACACTCCTCATGTTGAAAACTATGAGCTTTTGTTTTCATTTGTTCTTGGTTCACAACAGTCAAAAAACCACACTGGATAGGATCTAAAATTAGAAAACGACTTTCTTTCTGGTTCTACTTCAGCTGTGGCCAGATTTTACACAGAACAATTCCACCATTTAAAGACAAAAACTTCAGACTTTAGCCCTATCAAGTACAAATCAGAATGCTGGCATTTTTGTTTGCTTGCTTCCTTGTTTTTTGCTTCTATCAGCCTTGAGAGTGCACAAAACGAACTTGGAATTTTGTCAGAATGAAACAGTTTTCCAAGGCTACAAAACATATACGACATAGTATATTAGAACATATATTGTGATATTTTTGCCTACGACTGTTATAAGTGACTTCAGAACTAAAGAATGAAATTCAGTGTGAAAGCTAAAGCGAAATGAGGATACTATCAAAACACAGAAAGCTGGTCCCTGTTTTAAAGGGACACAGTCATCTTACTTTAAGCCCATTTTACTTTTGTTTAAATGTCAGTAAAAACAGTTGTTTGCTCATTTTAACATGGCCCTGTAATGCTGGAAATACAAACACCACTGTAGTAGGTTAGGAGAATCAAAAAATGAATCTGAGTGATTTAGTGTCATCACTCAGTCGAGCGAGATGGATGTAGTAAAAATGGGCAAATACCTAAACCTTGGATTCAAACACTGCTAAATTTTGAGGAAGTTCAGATCATAATCTGGACAAGTTGGGCCTATCTCGACCAGAAAATCAAAAAACAAACAGTGAAGAGTAAATTAGATTTTTATTTGTTCAGTTTTAATAATGTAAAATCTAAGAACTGGTAAGGATATATAATTGGAGGAAAATATAGTTTGTAGCTGCTTTATTTTCCCAGCTAACCTTAGCTAACAGTAGGAATAATATATTTTCAAAATTGGAGCTTGCAAGTTTCCATGCCTGTTTGGTAAAGATAAATATAGATATGGGCATCCTGTAGAAATCAGTCTGTTTTCCAGCTGCATAACTATTATTAGATGTGACCATAACTAACCATTTCATATATGCTGTATCTTTAGTATTACACACTGTATCTTCACAATATATTGCATCTTTTCTTTTGCATATAGGAATATGATCTATGGATACTTCCACTGCAAGATATCCTAATTTAGATGAAGCAAATTTGAGAGTAAGTATGTGGTGAGCATATTAGAATTTACAGGAATATTCTGTTATAGTGTCACTAGAGGCAGGCCCTGAAGTCAAACCATTAATTCTCATTTGCCTCAGAGAAATTAAGTGAAAGTCTGTGGTAGGGAGTTAAAAAAGAGGGGTCGGGGAGAGTGTAAAGGGAAAAAAAAAAAAGCATTGGAGACAATGTTGCTTTTTCCTTCTTTATAGTGTATACTGAAGGCCTGGTTTTATTATTATTTTAATTGTATTTTAATTATATCAATTCCCTATCCCTATTTTTTCTATTAGAAATTCAAATCTCTTCCAGCTTGATAGGCTCTATGGTGACTGGAAAACTAGTGAAACTAGAAGAACCAAGAAAGTGACAGTTCAGCAACTGAGTGGAAGACATTTTTAGTCAGGTTGTTTAAGAACTTTTTTGTTTGTTTGTTCAGGGTTTTTGGCCAGCTATTTAACATCAATGAGTAATTTAAGGGAAGGGTAGTTTAGTGGTTAAGACACTTATGTGGAGACTGGCTATGCCACAGCCTCTCTGTGCTTCAATTCTCTGTCTGTAAAATGGAGATAATCCCTTTCCCCCCCAACTCTTTAGTCATGTTTATTTAGCCAACGAGCTCTTTGGGGCAGTGGGCATTGTACTGTATATATGTTGTCTGCAGTGTTGTTGTAGCCATGTTGGTCCCAGGCAGGGGTGTGCACAGGAATAAAAATTTGGCCGCTTTTGGAGGGGCACTTTCTGTGCCCCACAGGACCAGAGGAGCTGGCTTGTCCCTCCCCACTGCAGCCGGAGGAGCTGACTCTCCCTCCCACGGCCAGGCCGGTGGAGCTGGCTCTCCTCCCCACCCTCCACAGCCCCAGGGCCAGTGGTGCTCACTCTCCCCCAGCAGCTGGAGGAGCTGGTTTCCCCTCGCCATGGCTCCAGGGTCAGAGGATCTGTCATCTCCCACCCCAGCCCAGGGCCAGAGGAGCTCACACTCCCTGCCCCAGCTCTGGAGTTCTCTGCCCCTACCAATTGGGGCAGGGACACGTGCCCCTGCTTGCCCCCTCCCCCTCCTTGCACACTCCCCTGGTCTCAGGACAAGGACTAAGAGGTCAAATATGGAGTGACTACTGTTTGTGAAAACTGTTCACCAATGGGTGATATGGTCTTTTTGCCTTTTATCATTTTTTTGAGAGTTCATTCAAGAACATAGTGATATTCTTGTATCACCCACAGAGTTATTTAGTGCACTGGATGAGGTACACCACATGTTGTGATAGGCATGTGGAGGACCCGTGGATCTCGAAAGGTGTGTTGTGGGGGTATTTCATCACAGCACTGTAGAAGGTCCCTGGGGGATAGGGTTGTAGAGTTTCTCTTGGAGTTGTTTGGGGAAAGATTTGATGATTTCCTTAAATTCTTGGGTGAATTGTGGTATGGGGTATTCTTTGAGTTCTTTATAGCAGGTGGTGTCAAAGAGTTGTAGGTTGGCCTCATTGATGTAATCATCCTGGTTGTCATCAGAGAAATTACCTCCCTATACACCAACATCCCTCACCAGGATGGCATTGCTCCTTGCCTCAAATAGCTACAAGACAATGGAAAACATTCAGATATACACCCCAAACACATTGCCAAACTCATCCATTTCATCCTCACCCATAAAAATTTTACATTCAGCAACAAACACTGTCCAAACCATGAAAATAGCCATGGGGACTAGAATGGGTCCCCAGTAAGCCACTTTGAAGAAGAATTATTGGATAAATGTTCCATGAAACCAATGATATACCTCAGTAACATCAATGATATTTTCATCCCCTGGACAGACAACCTATACTGCACAGATTTCCACCATAACTTCACCCTTTCTAGAACACTTCCAAACCAACATCAGCTTCAACAATGGAATCCTACAGACAACTATATACAAGAAACCCACGGATCACCACACTTACCTTCACAGATCCAGTAACCACATCAAACACACCAAGAAATCTGTTATCTACAGCAAAGCTCACAGATACCACAGAATATGTTCCAAGGAGAAGGCCCAGGACACCTTAACACACTTAAAACCATGGTCACCAAGCAAGGACACACAAATACCCTGAAAGAACTTGCTTCAATACAGAAGAAAAAACACAAAAAACACCAATAGCATACCCCTAGCAGTCACCTTCCATCCCACATTGGAATCCATCTGGGGTGCCATTAAACTATTATAACCGATACTCAGTGGGGACCACATCCTTAAAGAAATCTTTCTCAAACTCTCTTTGAACCTCCAAACAAGCCCCCAGCCTTGCCAAGCCCATCATCAGAAGCAATCTCTCCAATGACCAAGACATGCCCACTCAAAGCAGCACCAGACTCTGCCAAAACCTGCAGAATATCTCCACTGCTATGATGATCAAGACCCTCCACAACCCATCATTCAGGATTTTTGAGTCTTACACATGCTTATCACAATATGTGGCATACCTCATCACGTGCACTAAATGCCCCAATAACAACTATGTGGATGAAACGAGAGAATCACTAGACTCTCGAATGAACTCACACAGAAAAATGATAAAAGACAAAAAGACAATATCACTCATGGTCAAACACTTTTCAAAAACTATCACTCTAATCTGACCTCTTAGGCCTTGTTCTCAAAGGCAACCTACACAACACCTTCAAAAGATGAGCCTAGGAGCTTAAATTCATAACTTTGTTAGACACTAAAAACCATGGACTCAATAAAGACACTGGATTTATGGCTCGTTACAACAAGCTACAACCCACTAACCTTCCTTTGTCCTCGGACAGCAGAGGTGTTAACTGCCCACTTCACCTTGAATGGTCTCTTGCAACATGTACATAAGAACCACCATACTGGGTCAAACTAAAGGTCCATCTAGCCCAGTATCCTGTCTTCCAACAGTGGCCAATGCCAGGTGCCCCAGAGGGAATGAACAGAACAGGTAATCATCAAGTGATCCATTCCCTATCGCCCATTCCCAGCTTCTGGCAAAAACATAACTCCTTATGCTTAACAATGTGTTCCACCTTGTATTTAACTGTGACACTCTGAAGTACCTTTCCCAGATCTGAAGATGAACTCTGTGTAAGCTTGAAAGCTTGTCTCTTTCACCAACCAGAAGTTGGTCCAGCAAAAGGTATTACCTCACCCACCTTGTTTCTGTACTCTCTCTCTCTCTCTCTCTATATATATACATACACACACACACACAGTGTCTAGCATCATGATTTAGTAAGAGTGTCTAGGTGGTACTATAAACACAAAATAAATAATTTGGGATCCAGGATGTCTTTGTTAAAGACACAGTACTTTCACCTTTTCTATTAAGTTGTTAAATTGGCAAATTAGATCTTCTCTTCACTGGCTGTAAAACTCTCATTAAATATGGTTCAAACATAGTTGTAGCAAAACTGAGTTTAGGATAATTGTAAGGCTTGTCTCAAGCAGTTTTTTAAAGTGTACATCTAATGCAGTTCTGCCCCCATCTGCATTTGTGCAGACCACTCATACTATTGTAAACCAGTTCTCATTGCACAAAAATTTCAATCATGTTTTAAAAGTTTTAAAATGCAACTCTACAGCCAGTAAAGCAGGCACTATTTGAATCAATTTATAGTAACGTTTACTTTTAGAATATAAAAGAGCTTTTTATCTTTCCACAAGCATACCTATTACAATAATTCAACTTTTATTAACATTAAAAAATAAACAAATTTCTAAAGTTAAAAAAAGTATGCTCTACAGTCAAGTTTCTTTGATAATTGGTGGAGGGTATTTACCCAGCATTCAAATTCCCAATATCCAAGATTTTCAGATATGCTTATTTTCCCAGTTTCTAGAAACAGTTCCATCACAATGAACAATCCTTTTTATAATTTATCAAAATATTTTTAAAAATCCATTAAAAGATATCAGTAAGGCACAGCTGACAAAAACAAGGTAATTTATATTCAATTTAAGTGGAATAGATTCCCTTAACCCAACAGCAATCTTTTAAACTGGGCTGTCCAGTTCAGGGAAAATCAGCCCTACATAAACTGTTTGGAGGCTTTTGCTTTACAAACTTCTCATAAAGGAGAACTGAGAAGGAAACTAGATAAAGTAAGATGCCCTGAGAGGAGGTTTGACATCTTAACAAAATAAAAATAACTTGGGACAATAAAATGGATAACAGACACAAGTTTGCACCCACAGGGAGAAAGAAAGTGCCAAGCAAGATGGCTGCAGAGTTTCCAGCTATAAAAGCAGAAATTGGTGAAACAAAGCACTCAAAGCAAGACAAGCTAGACTAGAAGCCCTGGAAAACCTTGCCAGGTTTTGAAGCTTCTGAAATTTAGAGAAAAGTGATAGTGTGAAGCCCTCTACACTGTTACACTAAAACCCAATTAATTTGAGACTCAAGTCAGAAAATGATTCTTTATACACAGAGCAGTGCTACTGCATACTTCAGGAAAAAGAATGGATGTGAATGACAGAGGGAAGATCCAACAGCTACCAGGAATAAAAATAAATAACTAAGAGTTTGAATCTGAAGGACAAACAGTGTGGCTTTTTACGGACTTGAGTAAAGTAAAATTTCCTTACTGATACAAACATTCATCACTAAAGAAACTGACACTTCTGCCCTTCAAAGTTCAGGTTTATATACAAAGACTTTTATATTTTCAAACTCAAAGCCTGCTCCAAAACTGTTGGATAGACTTAAAACAAGAAGTATGGCAGAAGATATGAGCTCCTTATACAAGAGAAAGGAGACTGAACTTTTGTTATGTATTAGCTCTAACCTTATGCTTTAGTTGGAAGCATGCAAAGTTTGGCTTAATGTTACAGTTAATGGTTCTCATATTTTCAGTTTATGCTCTGTTATTGTAAGAGATTATTTAACAGACTTTTCCAGAACAACATGAAAGAACTTTTCCTTTATGAAAGACCATTATTTCTCTCTCCTTACAGATTTAGAGACCAACTCTTACTCAAGCAAGTACTTTGTTAGGATTATTAATTTACAACTCTCAAAAGCATGCTTGCCTGAAACAGCTTCCAATTTTATATCATGTGACACAATAAAACGAAGTGGGGAAGGGTTCAGAGAAAAAAACAATAGAAATCACAGCAATAAGATTATACAGTTACTCAGCAAAGGTAAGTGCATAGCATGTTTGAAAAATTTTTTAAAATAGTTTTTAATCAATATGCTACTTAAATAAAAATAAATTGTCTTGGCTGACTCACTTCTTGTGGGCTTCATGGCAGAAGTGGTGCTTTTAGGAGGGATTTGAACAAGGGGAAAGTGGTGACCTGGCAAATAAGTTTGGGGAGCATATTCTGCACATAGGTAGCAGTGTAGAAAAAGATATGGAGTGAGGACTAATCATGAGGGTTTGCAAGATTGGACCCTTATTAAGGGGACAAGAGGTAGCTGGGATGCATGCACACACTTCTGTCAATATATTGAACCTATTGCTGATACAAACAACAGCTAAAATTATAACTGAATGGTTAGAGGAAAATAATTATCCTGTGTCTTTATATTATGCGTTCAGTAGTACTGTGGACCTGATATGATTTTAAGACCGCATCATCTAATCCTGCTCAGAGCTGGGTTAATAAACACAGACAGTAATACCCAATATGAAGGCTGCCATTTTATATTAGTGACTCCCAAAGTGACTAATTCTGGTAGAGCTGATGCAGTGCTAGCAACAGAAGAATTTTTTTGAAAGTTATCCTGATGTAGACTGGGACCTTCTGTAGGAATGGGTTTGTTTGTGCCTTGTGTGTAGTAGCGTGTCGGGGTGGACAGCACTGTGTCCCCCTCTCCCTTGAGTATGGTGAGTTTGCTATATCTGTGTAATAGTTTCTCTTGTAGGAATGGGTTATTTTGGGTCACAGTCTCTCCCTGCAGGGACAGGAAGATAACCCCTCCCCTTGAAAAGATTTTGGAAGTGTGTTTTATACTCCCTAGAATGTATAGGTGGGATTTTACTCTCTCTATGTGTGCATCTATAAAAAGCATGGTCTACTCTAGAAACTCACAAATAAAATTTCTGTTAGTTCCACTAAAATGGTGTTAGCATAACAGAGGAAAGTGTATACAAGCTTCCCACGGCAGGACCAATTTTTACCATTGTTCAGTTACACTTGCTTTTGGTATTAACTACAATGGCGGGAAAGAGGTCCAGCCATTGAAACCTTGTCTACACTACATCTCTCAAGAATGTAGAATCTAGTGGGAATTTCCCCCCAAAATTTCTACAGCATAGACACAGTCTCTCCATCAGGGGAAAGGGGACGATGATGAAGTTGTTACGAGTTACACCACGTCTCCTTGGAAAAGGAAAATGACAGTGTTCGTTACTGTCTGTCTCCCAGGGATCAGTGATTTTGTTATGTGTTTCAGAGTAGCAGCCGTGTTAGTCTGTATTCGCAAAAAGAAAAGGAGTACTTGCGGCACCTTAGACACTAACAAATTTATTAGAGCATAAACTTTCGTGCATCCGATGAAGTGAGCTGTAGCTCACGAAAGCTTATGCGCTAATAAATTTGTTAGTCTCTAAGGTGCCACACGTCCTCCTTTTCTTTTTGTTATGTGTGTTACTCCTTCTTCCCATAGGGGAGCCCAGCAGTGGGCGTTAGCGTCTCTCGAGCAGGGGAGCGTGGGGAGAAGAGCATTTTGCTGTATAGGTTTGTTACAGTCGGTCTCTGGGGTGGGGGGAGGATTGTCTCTCTCTCGGGGGCGGAGGAAGGATTCTGCTAAGTGGTGTTTTTGGTAAGGCTGCCACCTCCGGGGAAAGATACGTTAGTGGGTTTTACAAGGAAACTTTCACCGCCACGCCACGCCACCTCCCCTTCCCTGCACACCGATTCCCTCGCCGCCGCCGCCGCCGCCGCCAGGCACAGAGTGGGGAACTCACTCACCTCCGCTCACCAGCGTGCAGACGGCCCTGGGCGCCGCCATCTTGAACAGATGGGCCAGGGTCACGTGGGCACGGGCAGCTGCGGCCCAGGTGGGGGCAGGGGGCCTGCCCGGCGGGAGGGGCGCGCAGCGCGCGCACAGCCCGCCCTCTAGCCTGGTCGCGGGCAGCCGATCCTGCAGCGCCCCAGCCCAGCCTGAGCCACTCTGCCCGCCGGGGCTCGGAGCAGGGAGCGCCTGGGGCTTTGCCCCGCTCTCAGCCGGCCCGGCGGTCCCTGGAGCGCGGCTTTCCTGGCCGAGGTTCCTTTGAGAACGGAAGCGGGAGAGCGAGGCTAGAGGAGAGCCCGCCCCCGCCGGGGCCTGTCGCCTCGCCCCGCCCGCTGCCCCACCAGCCTGCCCCCGGCTGAGGGCCGCTGTCAGGTGTCATCGTGCGCCCTGGTCACTCGTCTCCTTGCCCAAGGCCTTTAGCGCCCGCTGCTCGCTCCGACAGTGCTACGCTTTGCAGGGCAGAACTTCCCAAGCCCTCTCTGTACAGCCCCCAGCTGAGCGGGGTGCTGCTGGCCCAGCGCCCTTTCCCGAGCCCTCCCTTCCTTTCCCTTCCTGCGCACCCCCCTCCTTACTGCCAGTGCTCGCAGGGGACGGTCCTGAGCCTGCTGGGGCCCCCTGCTTCTAAGCCGCTGTAGCACTGGAGGAGACAGCTGGCTTGGCCTCTCCCCTGTTACAGCCGCTTTTGCAGGCATCCAACTGAGCTCCTCTTGATAATATTGAGATTGGGCAGCTCTTAAAGTGACAAGGTGGAACAAGCAGCACTGGAACCTGCCAGACCTTCTCTGAGCTCCACTCAGAAAGTGCTTCACAGAGCAGGGCTTGAAAACTTCTCTAAGGTCCCATCTACACTGGCAAGTTTGTGCGCAGTAAAGCAGCGTTGAGTGCTGTGAGTCCCGAGGTGTACACACTGCCAAGCCACATAGCGCGCAGAAACCACGCGGATGCAGCGCTCTAAAAAAACCACCCCAAGGGACGTAGAGATTTCTGCGCCAGGGCTACAGTACTGCAGTGCCAGTATAGACAGCATGGTGATTACAGAGCTGCAACTGGAACTCTGGGAAGTGTCCCACAATGCCTGTTCTCACCTCTCTGGCCATTGGTTTGAACTCAATTGCCATGCCCTCAGGTGATCAACCGTCAGCCCCCCCCCCCATACATTCCTTTGCAAATTTGAAAGTCCCCTTCCTGTTTGCTCAGTGATGTGTGCGGTGGTCTCAGCGCATCTTTCCAGGGGGGCATGCCTGCTCCATGCACCAGGCGATTCTCTGCTTGGAGGAATGCTGAGCTGCTGGATCTCATCAGCATTTGGGGAGAGGAGGCAGTGCAGTTGCACTCCAGCCATCAGAATTATGATGCCCATGGACAGATTTCTAGACGCACGATAGAAAGGGACCATGACTGGGACACTCTGCAATGCAAGGTCAAAGTGAAGGAGCTGCAGAACGTCTACCACGAGGCACAGGAGGCAAACCGCCACACCGGTGCTGCACCCACAAGCTACCGGTTTTACAAAGAGTTGGACACAATACTCTGTGGTGACCTCACCACCACTGCAAAGGAGCCTGTGGATACTTTGTTGGCTTGTATGCCAATCGAGAGTGGACCGAGGCAGGAGGGGGCGGCCATCTTGGACGAAGAGGGGGATGGGGTCCCAGAGGCAGAGGGTGACTTGTAGGCCAGAGATGCATGCAGTCAGAAGCTCTTTTCTACCCCGGAGGAGCTTAGCCAATCACAGCAGTTGGATCTTGGCAAAGCGCAAACAGGAGAGGAGGCCCCTGGTAAGTGGATCTGATTTTGGGAACTGCTGAAGCAAGTTGTTGGGGGTAGGAGAGTTGCAGAAAGCAGGCTTGACTCCCACCTCATGCCTAGTCTGAATGGCAGAACAGGCTATTGATACACTCCCTCACTTCACGGGACTCTCCCTCAGATCTCCAGGAAACTCTCGTGGAGATACTGGGCAAGGTGCTGCTGCAGTTTCCTCAGCAGAGCTGCTTTTTTTTTCTTGCCCCATGAATGGTAACTTTCCCATGCCACTTTGCCATGATGGTTGGGGGGAAATTGCTGCCCACAGGCTAGCTGCATAGGTGCCAGGGCGGAAGCTAGAGGCTTGGAGAAGACCCTCCATTGATTCCATGCTCACCCTCAGCAGCAATATATCTTCCATAATGATCAGCTCCTGTGGAAAGCGTGGGGACAGGAATGATTATCAGGTCCACCCTACAGTGCTGGCTCTCGCCAAGTGCCCAAGAGCCACGTGCCCAGTGTATAGCAGGGTCTGGGAACAGTGATTTACCCTGCCCCTGCAGCTACTCACCATTGTGGGGGTCTTGTGGCTTATGTATGCTTGCCTGGGGTCAGCCAGTTAGTGACAGGTGTGTGTTTTAAAGCACTGAATCAGTGTTGTCTGTGTTGCAAGCAATACTGCTTCTGTAAAATGTTGCATTTAAACTTCACAGAGATGACCTTCAGAGCACAGCCTCCCTCTTTGTTATCAGCGGCAGAATGGCTACGCAGAATTAGAAAGCGTCCAAGAAGAACTAAGGAGGACTTTATGCATGATGTTATTATGCACTCCACCACAGAGAAAAAAGAATGGAAGGAGCGGCGGGACAGCAAGAAGAGGGACCGAAAGGAGAATGCGGCACACCAGAAAGAAGCTATGGAGCGGCTCTTAAGAGTTATAGAGCGCCAAGTAGTCACACTAGAGGCGATACTAGCTCTTCAAACCAAGCAGCTCTGCGCCTGCCCTCCCCTGCAGCCGCTGTCACAAAACTCTTTCCCATGCACTTCCCACACACCAGCAACACACTGTTATCAACCTCCTGGCTCCACTCTCTACCGATAGCATTCCACTTCTCCCTCCTCAAAATCCAGCAGTGTGGACTCCCACTGCACTCAACATCATCCCTCTGCAATTTGGTTCTGCTGAAGTACAGCACCTGCTGCATCCTACTCCAAAGGAGGTTGGGTATGATCCCTGGACATACACAAATCTGTAGCCATCCCGGGACCCCTCCTCTTCCTCTTGAGACCTTCCCTTCCCCCATCCCCACTGATGATTTTTTTCGTTTGACTCTGTCCTCTGGTGGTTGTTTTTCAATAAAAGAATTGTGTTTGTTGGAAAGCAATCTTTATTCTATTAACTGAAAACAAAAACAGCACTGCAGAACATACAATTACGTTAAGGCCTCTTCTTGCATCATGTGCACCAATCACATACTAGCATTACAAGCACTGCAATCCCGAACATAGCAACAAATATTAGTAGCTTTCAGCATCAAATTGCTGCCTCAAAGCATCCCTGATCCTTATGGCCACGCGCTGTGCCCCTTTAATAGCCCTGGTCTCTGGCTGTTCAAACTCAGCATCCAAGTGCTGAGCCTCTGCGTTCCAACCCTGAGTGAAGCTTTCGCCCTTCCCGTCACAAATATGGAGCGTACAGCACGCAGCTGTAAGCATAGGAATATTGTCATCGGCCATGTCCAGCTTCCCATACAAGCATTGCCAGCGGGCTTTTAAATGGCCAAATGCACACTCCACAGTCATTCTGCACTTGCTCAGCCTGTGACTGAACCGCTCCTTGCTGCTGTCAAGTTGCCCCATGTATGGCTTCATGAGCCATGACATTAAGGGGTAGGCTGGGTCTCCCAGGATCACAATGGGCATTTTGAGTTCCCCTATGGTGATCTTCTGGTTAGGGAAGAAAGTCCCTGCTTGCAACTTCTTGAACAGGCCGGTGTTCTTAAAGATGCGTGCATCATGCACCTTTCTGGACCAGCCTTCGTTAATGTCTGTGAAACGTCCACGGTTATCCACAAGCACCTGGAGAACCATTGAGAAATACCCCTTGCGATTAATGTACTCAGTGGCTAGGTGGTCTAGTGCCAGAATTGGAATGTGCGTGCCATCTATCACCCCTCCGCAGTTAGGGAAGCCCATTTGTGCAAAGCCATCCACAATGTCCTGCATTTTGCCCAGAGTCATGGTCTTTCGGAGCAGTATTTGATTAATGGCCCTGCACACTTCCATCAACACGACTCCAAAAGTAGACTTTCCCACTCTGAACTGGTTAGTGACCAATCGGTAGCAGTCTAGAGTAGCCAGCTTCCACAGTGCAATCACCACACGCTTCTCCAGTGGCATCTCTCATTCTCAAGTCCTTGTGCCACAGGGCTGGAGCAAGTTCATCACGCAGTCCCATGAATGTGGTTTTCCTCATGCAAAAGTTCTGCAGCTACTGCTCATCATCCCAGACATGCATCATGATGTGATCCCACCCCTCAGTGCTTGTTTCCCGAGCCCAAAAGTGGCGTTCCACTGTGATCAGCACCTCCATGAATGCCACTAGCAATCTTGTGTTATAGCTAGTGTGCGTGACAAGATCAATGTCGCACTCCTCTTGCCTTTGTAGTTTAAGGAATAATTCCACTGCCACTCGTGACGTGTTGGTCAGTGCAAGCAGCATACTGGTCAGCAGTTCGGGATCCATTCCTGCAACCCAAAAGATGCAGGGCAGGGCACGCAGTACACAAACAGTTGAAAGATGGCGCCAAATGCGGAGGGAAGCACAGGAATTGCTGGGATGCGAAGCAATGCATCACGGAGCATTCGGACAGGACCCAGGATGCCCCACAATCCCTTCCGCCTTCCCACAATTCTTAGTGGCAAAAGAGAAAGGTGCTCTGTGGAATAGCTGCCCAGAGTGTACCGCTCCGAATAGAGCCGCAAGTGTGAACACGCTATTGCACAGGCAGCTGTCAGTGTGAACACACAACAGCGGTTTTCCTTCGGCGCTCTCTGAGCAGCACTGTAACTGTCGGCGCTGTAACTTTGCAAGTGTAGACGTGCCCTAATATACACTACCAGTAATTGGTTGCCTACAGAGTGGCAAGCGTGGCCTGTTGGGAGCATTGGAGTCTGTTCTAAAGCTTATATTGAAAAGGACTGTTGAATTTCTCTTTTGTGCTGTAATTTAAATCATATTGAGTCTTTGCTTCTAACAAAGTTAGTTTGATTAGGGACGCTGCTGTAAGCTGTATGAAGTAGTCCCACTTATTATTCAAGTCATGAGTATTCTCTGTTTTTTCATAGCTTTGAATGGGGAGTAAAAAAAAAACAAAAACAGAAATAGGGTCTAGTCATTTTTAACCAGTAAGTGAATCAGTGTGGCAGAATGATTCCTAAAGAGAAATTACAATCCACAGGTGAGTTGTATCTATACCGCATTCCGTAATACTAGAAATGATGTATTGTATAATTTCCTCTTTTAGAATTTTCTCTATCTCATTTGCTTACATCAAGAAAGAACAGTTTATGGAACAAACCCTGGACATGAAGCAGTCACATGAGAGGACAAAAGTCTTCACTGGAGCCACAGTTTCATTTACTACTGTCAAGGTTCCTTCCCCACTCTGAACTCTAGAATACAGATGTGGGGACCTGCATGAAAACCTCCTAAGGTTACTTTTACCAGCTTAGGTTAAAACTTCCCCACGATACAAACTATTTTACCTTTTGCCCTTGGACTTTATTGCTGCCGCCACCAAACATTAACAAATATATAATTGGGAAAGAGCCTGTTTGGAAACATCTTTCCCCCCAAAATCCTCCCAACCCTTACACCCCCTTTCCTGGGGAAGGTTTGATAAAAATCCTCACCAAGTTGCATAGGTGAACATAGACCCAAACCCTTGGATCTTAAGAACAATGAAAAAAGCAATCAGATTCTTAAAAGAAAAATTTTAATAGAAGTAAAAAGAATCACCTCTAAAATCAGGATGGTAAATACCTTACAGGGTAATTAGATTCAAAACATAGAGAATCCCTCTAGGCAAAACCTTAAGTTACAAAAGGACACAAAAACAGGAAACTACATTCCATTCAGCACAGCTTATTTTCTCAGCCATTTAAAGAAATCAGAATCTAACTCATATCTAGCTAGATTACTTACTAAGTTCTAAGACTCCATTCCTGTTCTGTCCCCAGCAAAAGCATCACACAGATAGAGAGAGCCTTTGTTTCTCCCCCTCTTCAGCTTTTGAAAGTATCTTGTCTCTTCATTGGTCATTTTGGTCAGGTACCAGCAAGGTTATCCTAGCTTCTTAACCCTTTACAGGTGAAAGGGTTTTTCTTCTGTCCAGGAGGGATTTTAAAGATGTTTACCTTTCCCTTTATATTTATGACAACTACATAAACTTTGCTTAATCCATGCAGAATCATTAAAGAGATGTCTAAAACTAAAACAAGTTAGTTGTATTTTAGTCCAGCTAGTTACTTCATCTATAGTCACTTACTGCAACACAGCCAAACATCATGCAATAAAAATTAAACACCTAAAACAAACAAACCAGCTATAAAGCAGAGGTTCTCAAACTGTGGTCCATGGACCATCAGTGGTCCACAAGCTCCATTCAGGTGGTTCGCAGATAGTTCCCTGTAAGGTGCGCACCTGGGTGGCCCACACAAGAGAATGAAGGGCCACTTACCTAATTAGTGGATTCACACAGGCATGGCTCCACTAATTAGGTGCCTGGACCCTGGAGAAGATGCACATGTAATGTGAGGTGGTGGCCTTGGGGGGGAATAGGAGGCAGGTGGGAGGGGGAAGTGTGGTGAGAAAAGGGGCTGGGGGGAATTTGGGATGTGCAGGGCTGTGGTGGCCAGAGAAAGGCGACTTTCCTCAGCTCCAGGGCTGCAGCTGTCGGGGAGAGACGGCCCTCCTTCCCAGCCTCAGTTCTGGCTGCCATGGAGGGGAAGAGAGGGCACATCCATCATATTAGAAAGATAAAACTACTGATATTAAAATATGAGTTGTGTGCTTTTATTTGTAGAACAAAAAAAGTCAATTGTTTTTTTTTAATATAGTTCTTTTATCCAAAGCGCTTTACTATAGTTAGCTAATGGTACAAACAACATTGGGAAAGATCATTAAGTTGTCCGGCGAGACCCTCAGCAATTTTCAAGTGGTGTGTGGAAAAAAAAAAGTTTGAGAACCACTGATCTAGATGATGAACTCAACAGCTCTCAGGCAAACATATCAAGCACAAAGGGATCAAATACCCAACTAATAAGAGGAATGGGGAGCAATTAGGGTAGCAGCTACAAAAGGAAAGGGAGGGAACCCGAAATTCAGAAGTGACATAAATAGTCCAAGAGGGGAAAAAAATCCAAAAACTTGCAGTATGTTTTAAAGTCAGCTGTGGGGGAGGGGTGGATTGCTCCTCCAAACTTCCAATCAGATAAGAGTAGATGGCTAAAACTTGGTATTTATTTCCTGGCTTTGTACTTGTCGTCTCCGGGTGCATATACAGATTCTTAAAAATAAAAAGTAAAAAGTAGTTTACTAGAAATAGGTTAAAAATCAGAGAAACACCATCAATGCAATCAGCCCCCCACCCACTCATGGAAAATACATGAACTTTACCCTGCACTCTCAAGGATAGACTACCTACTGAACCAGGGAGGGGGCAACTTCAAAAGTTGAGGGCCTCCTATTCAATACAATGTGCAACCTATCCCCCACGTATTCCTGTTTAAGGACTGTTAGCTAAAGTGTATCAGTTGATCATATACCTCATATGCAAACCATGTAGTTCTTTAAAGATCAGTAGCAGTACCTTGTATTGCCCCCAGATATGAACAAGTAAGTTAATCTATTCCTTACATCAAGACCCACTAAGCAGATGAGATGCTACATTCTATATCAGTTGTAGCCTGTGACTTGTCTTCAAGGGTAGCACTATAATAATCCAATGTGGAGATGAAAGTGGCAAGATCTAAGGCAAAGAGAAATTGAGCTAAAATAGATGAAAAATGGAATTTCCCCCACTCTTACCCATTGCTACCTAGTAGGACTCAAGGAATTCCCCTACTCAGAGGGGCAGAATCCAACACCTCCATATGGCTGCTTCTTCAGCCAAACAGCATGATCCCTCTCTCACTGGATTGAGCTTCAACCTGCTTGCTTCATCTTGGCAAGGCACTTGGAAAACAGACATCTCACCTTTGGTTCAATTAAAGAAACGTAGAGCTTCATGCAACCTGCACAATGGCCACCCAGCTCAAAGTATCTTACATACATGCTGAAATGGGGGGAGGGCTGCATGCCAGAAAAACTACAGAACTTCACAATAAAGTTTATGAACGGCATTTACATGGTGGGGTTGTCTGCAATAACAGATGGCTGGGCCATCAGGTCCTATGTAATCCGTGTGTGGGGGTGCTGATAGGTAATTAGCTATCACTATTCTCTGGAGTTTTTCTCATGGGCAGAAACAGAAACTATTCAAATTCAATTCTGTGCTTTCTTGCCAGGGGCCATAGATGACTCAACAAAATCTCAGTCAGTCTTATTGAGTGCTGCTGTCACAGGAATTAACTTGACTGTTGACCATTGCTAGTAGACCAATGACAGAGGTTAGCTTGATCTCCATGAGCCTGAAACCCAACTGACAGGGACCAAGGAAATCCAAGCATTTCAGATATGCCACAATTGTCTTGCATTACCTTGCCAATAGAGGGCAGATTTTGGAACTAGTACATGTGGTTATATACTACTGCTAAGACTAAATTGTTTCATTTTTTGTATGGGAAGTCAAGTGTGGATCAGAAGACTGGCTTGGCCAGCTTCTTTTCTATTATCCTAAAGAACAAGTGCAACTTCTGGATCAGTTTCAAAGGAAGCCCAATTAGGAAATCATTATAGTAGTCTTAAATTTGTGCTTAGATGAGGATTTTTGCTACTCAGTAAGAAAGCACCTATAACCTGCCAGATTTAAGTATAGTCAAAACTTTTATATGGATTCAGATACAGTGGAAATAAGTGAGGACCGATCTAGTTGTAGTCAGAAAGGAAGTGCCCACTAAATCTAAGCACATTAAACATAAGGATTTGCATCCTGCTGTGACCAGATACTACTAGTAAATCCACCCCCGGAAAAACTTTGATTTTGCTACTCTGTTCTTAGATATGTCTTTACTCACAAGTCATTCAAAATCTTCCAAAACCTTTGAAATGATTAGTCAACTTGTTGTGGGAGGAGTTTCCCCCAGGAATTGAAATTAGAGGAGTGTTCAAAACCCACTAACTTGGCAACACTAGATTTGACCACTAAGGGAAGGATGGCGGAGTTCAGGAGAGGTGTAGGGAAGTATTTAGTCTTGATGCACATGCAAGTTACCTACATTAACATCAAGTGAAAGTCATATGCAAATGGCAAGGAAAGAATATACCTATAGTCGGACAACTTTAGGTAGTATCAGTATATAACATGATTTTTCTCCTAATGGGTATTCAGTATTGAAAATGATATTTTCAAAATAAACTGGAAAGCGTTTCTAACAGAAATTGTTTCTAAATGAGTGATAAACCAAACATATAAAATAGACAAAGATTACAATAAATTTCTAAACCACATAAAAAAAATACAGCCCTTTCACTTACCGAAACAGGTTTCATGTTAATATTAATGTGTCACATGAAATAGATAAACTAAGCAGGGAACATGAAAATCTTAAAAGCATGCTTTATTTCAAAAGATAAGCAAAGGCTCAGTGGGAAGGGAGATGAGCATCTTCAAAAATAAATTATATTAAACATGGAGCATCTCCTTCATTATAATGCATTTAGAAACAAGAAGGCAGATGCTGAGCCTTCCCCTCCCCTATTGAACTAGATTTCATTTATGTTCACTCAGATTTACTCAGAGCAGTCCTAACTAGAGCACATTCTTCTTGTTTGAGGCATGTTAACAGCATTACATTTTCTCTGATCGCTAAAGGAAGAAAAGCTGCAGCTGCTGCAGGAACAGACAGCACACAGCAGCCCTGCTCTGCTGTCACCCAAAGCTTTCACAATGAACAAGACAGAACACTGAGGCACATATGTGGTCAGCCCAAGGCTTCTGTATGTAGTCACCTGCCACAATAATTCTTTTTAAAAGATCTTCCAGCTGAACTGAATTTGTCTAAATCAACATTTTTCTATTAGCTTGCAATATTTTGAAAGGGGTGAAGGGAGGAATTTCCTTGCCCTTTTAGATCTGTTTCTCTGTGCTGGAGATTTAAACATTTTTAACCTGGGAACCTGAGAATTGTCATAATAGATCAGATCAATGATCCCTCTAGTTATATGGGGCTAACAATGGGATTGCAGAGAAGCCTCATAGATGCTCATTGTTAGGCTTGGCAGAATTCAATTTTTGTATATACTTTTGATGTATAATATGGATGTTAAAGCATTTTTCAATTTTTATTGATTTAAATTTTCACAGTTGCATAAAATTATGCAGGGTTGTCAGCATCACATATCTAAATATACAAAATAAATATCCTTAAATCAAACTCTTAATTCTCAAGCAGCACACTTCTTACTTTGCATGTCTGTAAATTATCATTGATGAAAATATTTTTATTGGTTTGGGTGTACATAGTGAAATCAATGTTTACCAACATTTACTGATAAAAATCAAATCCTTCCAAGCCTGCTTATTGTCCAGTATCTTGTTTCTGACAACAGTCAGTACCAGATGCTTCAGAGGAAGGTGCAATTGACCCGATGATAGACAATTATTCAATAGGTGGAGTAGTTTGAGTAGACATGGTTATTTATATTGGCTCTCCACTTTATTTTTCCTCTTGCATTGTGAAAGGTTTCGGTGGTGAAGAGAAAGAAGTATTCCTATTCCTTCAGCTTTTCCTCCTTAGAAATCAAACAAGTGTGATGATGGATAGCATCCTGTAAACTGACTATCACGGCTGATACTCTGAAACCTACAAACAAATTGTGCATCTATTAGTATTGCTTTGAATAGTTAGCCTTCCATTTTCAAGCACTGCTTGAGATTTTTGGGTGAAGGATACCAATGAGAGCCAATTGTGTGGCTAAAAACCTGTGCAAGCTAAACAACTGTATAAATTGAAATTAAGTACTGAAATCTTTTTCCTCCCCAGTCACTGGTCCAGGACTAGTGCTTGGAATAGCTTAGTGGTCCTAGAGGCACTTGTATTCATCTGTCACAATGTTCCTAGCCAGTGCAGAGATATCAGACTAATATTTTATCATGCTACCTTCTTTGCCCCACTTAAAATCCAACATTATAGTGACAAGTGCCTTACAAATCAATAGCATTAGAGAATGTTTTGCAGTTTGAAAGTCTCAGTTCCAAGTTTTCAGGTGGTCAGCTTACAGCCATGTATTTCAGCTCCAGCAGTTTGACACACTGCTGAAATCAGGTCAGAACTGATATAGGGAGAAAAGGTAGAATGGTAAAATATACAACATAGGATTTAGCTAGCACTTTTTCTCCATAGATCTCCAAGTATTTTTCAAAGAAGGGTAGGCACCATCGCCTTTGCTCAGATGAAGCAACAGTCAAAAAGGTAGAGTATCTTGCCCACAAGTTAGAGACAGAGTTGGGAACTGAACCCAGGTCTCCCTGTATTTAGCTGTGACATTCCGAGTACATTTCCCAGACCTGCAGCACAGAGCTGTATAAACTCAAAAGCTTCTCTCTCATCAACAGAAGTTGGTCCAATAAACAATATTACCTCATCCACCTTTTGTCACTAGTATTCTGGGACCAACATGGCTACACCACCACATACAACCTATGCTTAGTCCATCTTAAAGTTTAGTATTATGTAACTATTCAGGGTAGAAAACATATGCTGTTTACCTTGAAAAGCTGAAATTCCAAACTTTACCAATGAGTATACAATTTTCTTTACTAGCCCTGATAGAGAGGTTCAGTTTCAAAACTGTTGCTGGTCCCCTGTTCTAGCAGTGCTTTTGGCACTGGTCCCAGGACCAGGCCAAGTCCCAGATCTCAAACCAGTATAATTTTCAGCCCCTGCAATAAACAAGAAAAGTTGGGTCCACATTTCTGCATGTATGTACTTATTAAGACAAACATACTTGCTAATTACTTATCTCCTGTTCTGAGTGTCCAACAAACCTTTGCTAAATTGAGTTGCTCTCCCTTCTGTAGGCTAGAATGAGGATCAGAGCACATCCTCAAGCAGTTGCTCAGCTTCAGTCTAAAGGAACAGCTGTTAGAAAGGTACACTCACAAAGCAGTGACAGTACTTAAACTGTTAGGAGATTGACAAAAGATTAATTTGCAACTATCTTCAAATAGAAAGTTATAAGAGACAGTTGCTATCAGACACTCAGAATCAGAGAAAGGACATTACAAGATAATCTAAATTTCTTCCTTCTTCCAGAGTTCAACAATCCTACTATAAGATAAAGGGCAGTGAATAAATCGATAAAGTTATCTGTATAAACAAGAGTAATTCCTAACAAGGCATTACTGTATGCCTCTGTTGAATGTTGCAGAGGATGATAGTAGGTTGGACTGAAATCACATACAGCAGCTTTTTGTATTTCTTCATAGGAGGCATGGACATCTTCTGCCCAGGATATTGTTTCAGATGCAGAGCCTCAGCTGCACAAACCTCTATCCATATTACTTTGTGATTTATGCCTCCTTCTCTACCTTGACATCAGATAGTTTCAGGAACCAAGAAAGAAATCCATTTCCTAGTGACGTTTTTGTATTTCTTTTTAGTTTTTACTATTTGTTGTTTATCCAGAGGTGGTTTCCTCATTGGAGATGTCAGATAGATACCACTCATGTTATAGCATAGTCTCAAAGTATGTGGCAGAGTTTCCTTCTCTCACTGCTCTTAAAACTTCAAAAGCTTTCCTTCTACTGTTTCTAATTCCTGGTTGATGGTATTGCTCTCTTCAGGACAGCAAGTGAAAAAGAAGTTGAGAGGTGTATTGCTCCTCACTTGCCTTTGTCATCATTCTGTGATTTAGCTGTTGATTGTGACTCAGGATCAAATGCTGATGCATTTATGCTGCTCATCCAAAATAGACTCACTCAAAACCACCCTGCATCTCAGCTTGTGCTTTTTGTGTAGTTGGGTGTTCTGCATTCACCTGCCGCAAAGCCTTTTCTTCATGACAAACAGAGTCAATTTGGTAGGACAATGGCTAGGGGGGCAACTGAGATCAGCATAGTTCCTAATAACTACTCAGAAAGGTTGCGGGCCCAGGTAGTCCCATTTGGAGAGTCCTGTCATGGTTTGGACCCCCCTTCTGGGATGCCACCTGATCTACTGGGATTTCACTGAGCCTCCCTGCTCCACTAGCCTGGGCTCCCTCTCCCCGTTTTGCTGAATTAGCCTACTGTACCAGAGGCCGGAGAGCGATGCACCAGCTATAAAATCACACAGAATCTGCGAACAACTCTCTATGGGAAGACTCAGCTAGGAAATCGTCTTTTTTTGCACTCAAGTGCAGCTCCCCTCTGGAAGGTACACCCAAAATAATATTGTCTTGTGCTGTAGAGAAATCTATACAACGTAAGCTTAGAAATTCACCCCCTCCCTCAATGTGGAGGAAGAGATGCACAACTTCTCCTCCACCCCCAGTTAAAAATTGCACAAACTGTGTTTAATAATAAACAAAACAAGTTTATTAACTATAAAAAGGAAGATTTTAAGTGATTATAATGGATGGCAAACAGAACAAAGCAGATTGCCAAGTGAATAACACAAAACATGCACACTAAGCTTAAGATCTTAAAGAGACTGGTTTCAACAAGTAATTTCTCACCCTAAATGTTATTTTAGGCAAGTTGCAGAGTTTCTGTAGCTTCGAGTTCCAGTTATTTCTCTTTACAGACTAGACTCCTGTCTTAGTTTGGACTCAGCCCTTGCCTTTCCCTCAGCTCAGTTTCTTTGTCTCGTCAGGTACTTTCAGCAGTCTTTCTTCTTGGGCAGGAAGACAATGGAAAAGAGTCCTGTTTGCCTTACCTCCCAGCCTTAAATAAGATTTACAAAATGCAGGAATCTTTTGCTTCCCAGTCTTGACCTTCCCCTCCTTTTAGTGGAAAATTACTAGGAGTCCAAGATGGTATTTAGTACCAGGTGACAGGACCACCTGACCTAGTAGCGTCACAGCTATGTCACAGGATGCCTCTCAGGAAGGAGAGAGATTAGTATCTTCAAAGTCTTATTGTTTCTTCCTAATGGCCCATCAAGCCTGATGGCCTGTTGTCTGGTGGATGTCTCCCAAATACACACACACAGTTGTAATTGTTACATAGTCAATATTCCTAACTTTAGATACAGAAATGACACGTGCATACAAATTGGATAATCATATTCAGTAAATTATAACCTTTCCGATGATACCTTACAAGACCCATCTGGCATGAAATGTATCTCAGTTATGCCATATCTATATCATAAGCATAAAGACTATGGGGTGTAACATCACAGGTCCTTGCTCCCTCTAAAGACTACAGGGATATGGAATTGGGAACTTGGGGGTATGAAGAAAGGCAAGTTGTCTGCCTGCAAACCAGCACAGCCAAAAGTCTCTGGAAGAATTTAGTTTCCCCGTCCTGAAATTCAGGCAGAATCATGGAGAAGACGGGAGGTTGAAAAGACAACCAAGCCACCACCCAAAAAGCTCGTGGGCACGAGAATTCTGCGGAGGCCAGGTTCCCTATTCCTGATGCATGTGAACCCCTGGTGCGGCTAGTGCTGAATCTGCTGTGGGCAATAGAGCTAACACCAGGGACAGGGAGTTGCCCTTTTGTGGTAATGTATGGTTTGGGTAGCCCATCCTTTAAATATAGCCAGGTTCTCACTGAGTTGCTGGTTTGGGGGAAGGAGGGCAGAGCAGCTACATGAGATTTTAAGGATTTTCCCCACCACCAGCAGTTTGCCTGCAACATCAGATGGGAGAGAGATATGTGCGGACAGAGTACTGGAAAATTTTCTCAGATTCTGTTCCATCTTCATGTTTTGTCACAAACTTCTTCAGCCTTGGGTGGGTTAGCAATGACTCAGAAGAATCACATTCCGTGCTAGAGGATTTTGTGCTTGCATTTACAAAAAAGTTTTTTTTTTTGTTTTTTGTTTTTTTAAAGTTTGCTTTAAACAACATATTTTGCACAGGAAAAACTTATTCTTAAGGTTCCATAGTAACGGGTTACCTGGAACATCCTGTTACTGCTGCAGAGGGCAAGGCAGTTCTCTAATGCCTTCCTAGGGACCAAGACTAGCAACTAGCTGAAGGTCTTGGGCCTAGTCTTTCTCCAAATCTCATGAAGGCAGAACAATTCATCATCAATGATCAGGCACTAGAAGTTGAATGAAATTATCTTAATGGTTCTGGGAAGTGCTCTTCTCTCTCCTCCTGATCCTTTAAAGTTCTAGTATTTAAGGACTATCTTGTATTTAAGAAGCACTTCTTTTCTGCTCTATTTTAGGCATTTATGATCTCCTCCTCCACTGGTGCAGGGGAACACGGAACTCTAAACTTGGCACTGCTCAGGTAAGCAGAGGAATTGGGTTTTAAAATAATATTTAAAAAACGCATTTGTCATTAACTCTACCCATATAATATGAAAATTAGAGTTTGTTTTCCAAAAAAGTGTACAAAAATTTGCAATGAGTATTCCACATTTTGATTGTTTTGAACATATTTGCTCCATTTCAAGTAAAAAATGTTGGTTTTTTTAGGTGACCGCACATAACATGCGGTCTGACAGCCTAGCTGAATTCTCACACATCAACACTAGAATAGGAGCGTGCAACCCAAATTCTGTTCTGTTAAGCCTGTGCAATACCACAGATGGCAATGGGTTTGCTCAGATGTAACAGAAAAGAATTTGACCCTGCAGTTGAACGGTATTAACAATTCTGAAGATGTGAGAGCCAAAATAAAATCCACCTCAATTTCCCATATCTGGTGTTCTCTCTGTATTTTATGCTAGCAGGCATAAAAAGTACTAAAAAACCCTGTTACTGTCAATGATCAAGCAGCTGGGACTCTGAATTAGTACAAGGAGCAGATAATGGTGAGTAAGGTGCTGTTTCTACATAGCTGCTGGTCAGAGTAGAACTACATTAAATGCTGAGCATAAGCTTTCGTGAGCTACAGCTCATGCTCACGAAAGCTTATGCTCTAATAAATTTGTTAGTCTCTAAGGTGCCACAAGTACTCCTTTTCTTTTTGCGAATACAGACTAACATGGCTGCTACTCTGAAACCTGTCATTAAATGGTGAGTTGCTGTTACTGTAACTTTTTTATTTTGAGACTGAACGGAGTTTGGCTACTTTTCAAGTATTCCAATATTTTTTCATTTTATTTTACCCCTTTGCTTTGAATACCTGCTCAGATTCACAGGTTTCTGTACTGGTAACAAGAGACTTTCACTGTTACTTGCATAAAAATTGTCTAGTAAGCAATGAAAGACTACATCAGAGAGCAGAAAGCAACACAACTTTAGTTTCTTGACCAATGCTGGAAGTTCAACACGGTATTTCAAGGACAGCAAACTCTCCTTTAAATCCTGTTTCAAGAAGAAGTTTAAAGTTTCACTTGGTCTTCAGTTAAAGTGACTGAGCAACTTGGTTGTAGCCAAAATGGTAAGAAATACATGGCGAATTTTTAAAAAGATAAAATCACTTAAAATAAATCTGTTAATGTTATTCCATATATAATGAAAAGTTCCCATTAAATATTTAATAATTCAATGGAAGAACAGCAACTTCTTGGTTTAGTTGGAAAATTTAGATTAAATTTGCTTAAATATAAATTTGCATTCAGAATCCTTCTAGTTTTCTATAGAATGCTTGTCATTGGAGTGTCTGTTAGTAATTATTTATGTTTAACACGGGTAATGAATAGGAGAAGACATGGCCTAATTCAACATTTAATTATCCAATTTCAGGTAGCTTTTTTTTTGTGCTAATATCTATAGCTGAAGTGTAAACTTTTCCTTTCTCTTTCAGCACTTAAAAGAACCAAGATATTTAAGTATGAAAAGTTAACTACTGAATACCTGTATATTATGCTACCAAGTTCATAGCTCCACAAAATGAGATTCCCGTGACCATTTAGTGGCAAAGCATGTTATCCTATCAATGCAAAATCAGGATGGATGAAAAAAATCAATGATTTAAAAAAAAAAATCACACATTTTTAAATTTAAATTAAATACAGATTTTTAAAAATAAATCTATTTAAAATTAAATTTGAAATTGACAGCTTATGTTAATGCCTAAAAATATATGAAAGTCATTTAAATTAAATACAAAAATAATATAAAGCAGCATGTCTGTTTCTTTAAGTTTTAAAGAAAGTCAAAGCACTGAGCTAGTGGAAGTTAATAGCTAAACACCTGCAACCAGAGTTGGTTGAAGTGCTAAATCAATGTTTGACAGCAGAAGCATTTTTTGCAGGTAGAGAGAGAATATTTTCTTCACTTTTGTTGATTCAACTAGTTCAATACAAATGCAAGTTCATTCAAAATTAAGAAGCTGACTGGGAATTGAAAAAAGCAGGAAAGCTGGTTTTTTTCTTCCAATTTGTGAAAAAAAACTAGGTGTGAGAGGATGAGACCCAATCGTTCTAAAATCTCGCAGGACCCAGTGACCAGAAACAATCAAGTCAATTCATTAACTACACAGAGAACACTTCCTTTGTTTAGTAAATCGCTGTTAAAGGCAAAATGTGTTTTAATATTTTTTTTGGATAAACTTTTCTTATGTATCCCACACATTTAAGGCAGTTTTACCTAATACAAAAAAACCTGTTTTTGTGTATTTTTAATTGAATTTGAATTTCCGTCCAAATAGAACTTGACACAAATCTCAAGTAAAAAATTAATCTAGTAAATAAGAAATATATCATTCATTATTTTATAACAATAAAAAATGAAAAAGTTAAGACAGAATAATTTAAGTTTAGCTACATCATTGCTTAAATAAATGTGTATATAGTGTATCCTCCTGGTTAGCAAAAAGAAGCACCACGTTGAGTGTAAAGGCTATACTTAGTTACAAACAACATTTTAATGATTAGCAACTAATGAGAAACTTAGCAACTAAAAAAACTAAATTACAAATGCAAAACATAATTGATGATTTAAATGATTCAAATACGTTAAATCGCTTTGATTTCAACCAGTCCACCGTGAAATCTATGAAATAAATTGTAAGAGCAAGTCCATAGAGCCTCTCTGTCAGTATAACAATTTCAATGCTAACTATATCATCCCGTACATTACTGAAAGAAGGATTATTGACACAGGGGACTACTGTACAGACAGGATTTTGAGAGGGAGCAGTTATGCAGAAAAGGATGATTCACTCTATCAGACTTACATTTATTTCATTAACTTGAGCAATGTGGATAGTTATAGTTGTTGTCTGTACACTTTGAATATTACAGTACCACAGATGGTTTGCAAGTAAAGTACATAATAATATTAAGCGTTGTGGGACTCTTATGGATCTGCAGGAGTTGTAAGTCATAAAGCAAAGTGAAGGGTGGTCTGATAGCATCAGTTGAACTTGGGTGTTCTTGTCATCAGTTCAATTTTTAAAAGTTTTTGATCTGGCAAATTTTGCCAAAAAAGTCCAACTCTCAGAGCTAAGGAGTTAACAGCAAACTGGTAGTTTCTGAAAGCTGTGAGTTATAGGAGTTGATTATGGGATTGCAGGTAAATACCATCACAAGAGAGTGTGGAACATTATATAAGTAACCTAAGCACACTGAAATGAGAAGCTATGCCTCCATAGGCTAAGCACACTGAGTTAAGCCAATTGCTTAACCATGAAGAGTTTAAAAACTATTAAATAAACACATAAATATGTTACTGTTTATCAACGGTTTCAACAGGAATTCCCTAGAGAGAGAATGACCATGCATCTCAGTGTCTGGAGCCAAATGTAAAGTCCATTTCTTCAAATTAGCATTCCATCAACAACTCTCTCTCTCTCTCACACACACACACACACACACTCATCATTCAACACAAACTGAAACTTACTAAAAAAAATCACTACTAGTTATCTTTATTCCTATAGACAGGAGGGGATGAGATTTTTATATTGTTTAATTAAGATGGGCTCAGATCATATGATGAGGAGGGCCATATTACAGTATATGCACCAGGCAGGTCATGAACAGCAGAAGGCAGGAGAATGAAATAGAATTTTGTAAAGATTTTCTAGTAGTTAACATTTCACTTTTAAATCATTTGGTTTTATTTCTAACTTACCTTATGAACAACTGAAGTATTGAGATTGTTAGTGACTTCTTAAATACTCCAGGCTACGGTAGTCCAATCTGCTTCATCTCAAGCCTCACTAAGCATCTGAACAAAACTGTACAGAAGACCGGAACACTTACAGTGATAGTGCATCTCAGAATCTACATTCTTGTTTATTTAAGCAATAAGTGTCCCAAAATCTAAGTACAACCATCTTTAAATCTACAGCACAAAAATAGAAAATATTCAAAATGCACAGAAAAAAACACACACAAAAAGTCATCTTAAATGTGATTAAAACGTCACATGAGATTTTGCAATTAAGTAGCAATTATGGATGTGCTTCACAACACAATGTATAGAAATCTGCAAGTTTCCTGTACAGAAAGGTAGAATTCTCATGCTTGAGCAAGTCGTTCTAGGACCCTTCGGTAATCTGAAAGAAGTTGCTGGAAGCTCTCTTCTAACTGTTCATGCTGCATATTTAGGTCTATTTGGTTCAACTGGTTCGTCAACTCTTCTGGTCTCAGACATCTTCTCATCTTGGCAAGTTCTCTTTGCTTTTTCTAAACAATTAAATAAACAGGTTTAAAAACAATATCACCTTTATTGGCAGATATTTGTATTTTCAGAATGAAGTGAACAGCAGTAGAGTCTAAAGATTTATCCAAAAGATATTTATTGATTAAATATATTCCTTTTATTAGTACATATTTCTTTCCACAATGTCCCTACTTTTAAACAAGAGCAGTGGGAGGCTGGGTAAGTTCTCCTGATAAAACACTTTTTCTCTTGAAAGTCTAAACAAAGAGGTCAATAATAAACTAAAAGAAAGTAATATCCAGATTTCTGTATTTTTTCCTGAAGCTAAGAGACTGGGAGTAATACTACTCATTTGGTGGGTTTTTTGTGTGCATGTTGTTGGTTTGATTTTGAAAAAAAAATGTTATATTGACCTTAATTTTGGTAACCATCTGATATTACTTTATATATTACTCCTCTACCAGTGTTAACCACACCTATGTACTGTTATGTTGATCTTCTGCCAAATTTGTATATTTCCCACAAAATCTATTTAACAGCTACTAAAAACTAACTTTAACCACCCTTCCTCCACTACTTAGAAAATAATCTAAGAATAATCAAGGAAGGCCTAATAATTTATCTGATGCAAAAAAAATCTTATGCGGATGATCAATATTTGGGAACGGCAGTAAAACAGACCCATCCACACAAACACTAGCAGAGGAGAATTATTAGTGGAAACACATAATGGGTTACTTGTTGCACAATATAACAGACAAGAATGCACCTCAAAAATGTTTCCTCACTAATTGGTAAGCTCCTCCACATACTCCCACCCCATTATCCATCAATAAATTATACCTAACTGCTACCAAACCCCCCTCCCCAAAACCTATTAGGAATTTAAAATACTGATCAAAGATAATATGGGACTAAGTACTTCCTCAATGCGGGTGTCCTCAGTCCACTTCCAGTTACGAAAGTCAGGGAAATAAAGGAATTGCTATAGAGGAAGAGCGGTGTCATGTAATCCAGTACCCTTTGGCCAAAGTGGTGTGCTTCAGAGCAAGTGATAAACCCCCACAAAATGGACCTAATTTTGTAATTATAGCATGAATGCAGACAAAAGAGAATTTCTTCCCCCAGCTGGTGGTCAGTTTGTGCCTAAACTGTACCTAAAGATTGAAATGTCTTTTGATTTTTAAATTGCAGATGATATTCCTATGAATGTTTATCTGTTCCTTCTATGAATATTAGTAAGCTAATGTCTCAATGCTACCAAGAGGCAGTCTATTTCCACAAGTTAATTATATGTTGAGAAAAAAAGTATTGCATTTTAATTTAGAATGGCCTCTTGTTCTTGTATTATAGGGAAAGGGTAAAAAGGAGCACTCAGCTGGCTCACTCTAGACCACTTGCTGTTTTACATACATCTCCTTTCTTGTACTTTCGCCAACTTAATAGAAAAAATATTAAAGAGAAGGAATTCTTTAGGCTGACCTCAAGAGTAAATAGCCTGAAATGATGGGATGAAAATGAGCAATGGAAACTATAGGCTGAATAGCAGGAAAAATAAAAGGTCTGGAACAGTTTCCCAAAGAAAGCCCACATCACTTGTGTTATTTAAAAACTAGACTGGACAAAGCACCCATTAATAGACCAAAAACAGTCCAGCATCAGCAGCGAGGTTGGACAAAGTGACCTCCCATTTTTCCAGCTCTGACTTCTAATTCATCTTTTTAGTCACTCCTTCTATGGAAGCCCTAAACTAGATTTTCACTGCCTCTCTCTGGACCTTTTCATTAGCGTCTGGGTGATAAAGACCAAAACTGAACATAGCACTGAAAGTGAGGCTGTATTATCAAATATATACTGGCATGATTTCTAGCCTATTCTTAAAAACAGCCTAACGTTATTTGAGCACAGCTGTGCAGTAAGAGGACTTCATTGAGCAGTACACATGTAGCCTTAGACTGTTTTCTGAGATGTTAACTAATTTAAAATTAGTAGCAGACAAGAGTATTTTTGTTACTTACAATGTGTTTTGTCCTACCAATGACTACTTTGTACTTCATCAAAAATTGCCTGATTCCTTAGTTTTGTTTGCTTCTTTCCAAGTTCAAGTCTTTCCTAGTTTTGACTCATGTCATCTACAATGTTACCACTTAACTATTACCACGCCACTTCTCCCACCATTATCCCCACCCGCTTAAAAATTAAATAGTGACCACCACTAGTCCTATTCATGATCTCTGCTCCTATTAACCTCTTCTCCATCAAGAGTTGGCTATTTATTTTCATATCTCAATGAGTTCTTAATCTGTAATAGGGCTTTACCTCTTTCATAGTGGTTATCAAATTTTCTTACTGTCCCTTGGGGACCGTCTTTATCAGAAAACCTTTTAAAGTAAAGATTACAGTACTGTTTTTGCTATCACCATGAGAAGTTACCAATTCTGTAGCAAATGCACTTACTCTGTATGAAAAGGAGCAGTAAGAAAAATCTTAGTTTCCTGAACTTTCCACCTAAATGATCTTCTCCCAGTCTATCCTAATAGAAACAAACTGCAAGTATGTCAGATTCATCAGTACTGTCACCTGTGTGTTACATTTGGCTATGCAAGTAGGTCTAAAGTGGCACAAATGGGACATCATCTTCTCATGCTGCCACTCTGTTCTTCCTGGTAATACATTTTACAGACTAAAAGCTCTTATTTGGAAGCAGGAGTTAAACTGGGGGACTAAGTTTCATTCAGTGTTGCAAAAAGGGACATCACCATTTTGGTCAGCTGAGCTCAAACATAATACTAGTTTCCACTGATATAAAGTGGCAGCATATTGTGTCAAAGACACCCTTTCTGAGTGTGTTTTGAGTGTAGCTGTAGTAAGTTTTGGATAGATCATCCATAGTGAGGGAGACAGTGTTCAATATATGGCATGTTAATATTCTAGTATTTGTGCCACCTGGCATTTGTTTTTCCAGTGGAACGCACCATTATTTGTTTTTTTTGTTCCTCATATTACCTCCCTACAACTACCAATACTTTCACCTCTGGGATGGGAATAATTTTGTTTGTTAATGGAACAGTTTGTTAGTACCACACACTCCTTGCACTGGCTTCTCCTCCCAAAATACTCTTTAGGACACTTTTCAGGTTTACTATATCCCATTCCTGTTTTTAAGATGTAATTGCTCAGATGCATCGACCAATAAAGAGATAAATAATCAATATATGTCAGAGTGAGAGAACCCCTGCAACAATTTGACTCCATTATACTTCCATAATTACTCTCCCACTGCACTGTCACTAAAGAATTCTGATTTTCACTTATTCCCCCTTTTTCTGTATCTGTTGTCAATTAATCTAAGATTTTTGCACACCACTTTTGCACACCCTCCTATTTTGTGGGGCTGGAAAGGATTGAACCAGTATTCCTGGCCTTTCTACAGTATCTAATAGCCCACCACTTGGGTCATAGCAGTATTTGTATACATTTTTCACAAAGGAACTAGCTACTGCAGTACACAGTTAGAATATGAATAAGTACATACATCATGATTCCAGGTCTGTGTCCGAATGTCCAGTATGAAAATACCAAGAAAAACAAGCACTTATTGCTGTTCTTGTCTTTTCCTCAGCTCTAAATGGAAGTATATCAATTAGCTATTTTCTTCTAATCGAACGTATATAGTTAAAAATCTAAATGCTACCAGAAGTGAAATTTTTGAAATGTCAGTTATTTAAATGTTCATGTCTGTAGTTGAAGTTTGCTTAGTCTTCATGAGCCAATATGTTTATGTTAGTCGACAACAGCTCAGTAAGGGCTGAGAAGTCAGAGATAGCTGTTCTATATAAAAGTTTCATGTGAGAAAAATATGTTTTGTTGAAAGCAAGTCATTCAGAATTGCAATGCTTTTAAGAGATATGCTCAGTGTCTTTATCTCTCTATTTGTGTGCATATGCACTTCTCATTTCTGCTTCAGACAGGACCACTGCTTTGTCTCTCCACCTCACAGTACCACCACTGGTATTTCTACAATAATAGTATCTAGCTGAAAAGAAGGTATTCATGCATCACCAGCATTACAATCATCATCCTACATGCCGAGTACATTAGCAATGAATCACCCTTTGTGATGTCTATGTAATTATACCATCTCTGGTAAAACACAGAAGAAAAATTCTTAAGAAATTTCAGTCCCAAAGCCAGTCTCAAAGTAAAAGCCATTCTACACACCACATATTGCTTTTACACTCATTTCCCAGAACGTAGAGAAAAACAACAATATTTTGGATTGTAGAGCCTTTCAAGTTGACCTGGGCTCCCATCTAATGAGAATTTTCAAGATTTCAAGAACTTTTCCCACACCAAATCAAGATGAAAAGTCAGAATCGTGAAAATTTCTGTGAACCAAAAAAATCAGGAAAATTCAGATTTTCATAATCTTGAAATGTTTTGATTTGATTTAGTTCTTTACATTTTACTATAAGGTAACAAATTTCTAAACAAAAAGTCATTTTGAACAGAAAAATGGAACTTTCATTTCAAAAACATCAAAATGAGGTTTCAACATTTTTGAATTTTTTTTAAAAAAAAAATCTGAAATGGGAAATTTGTTGAAACCATCTCTTTCCTGCAAAGAGTTTAGGTTTTGACAAATTGGCATTTTCAGATGAAAAATGTTTAGCTGAAAAATTCCAGACTAGCTGCACTTTCAATTTTTTTTTTTTTTAAAAGAAAGAGGGAAAACACCACCAGTTCAGTCACCAGTATAATTGTTAATGTTTTTTCAGTCTCACTCTTCGCACTATTCTTTGCTGCCTTCAGGAAGCTGCTATCAAAAAAAATTAAATCTCCCCTCACACCTACATATCCAATTTCTTTGGAAGTTATTTAATTGGAACAGTATCACCTATGAATTTAAGCCTAATATTACTCATTCTTAAAACATCATCAATTTTTCAGAAAGGCAGGAAGGTACCTTTAAAGTCTAGTTTTACTTGGAAATAGTGACTTTTGTTAAAGTGGCATCACAAGGGTCCATGTTAGTTGAAGTTATTTTAAGATCAAATTTATTAACATTTTTTATTTCTTTATAAAGCTACCAAACTGAGATATTACTGTCAAGTTAAACTCTTTCTTTTCTCATGGTCACCTGTAAGATTCTGCATGCCAAATTCTGCCTTCACTTATACCTGTGCAACTGGTTACACCTGTGCAATTCCACTATGTTCATTGGCATTACACAGGTGTAAGTGAAAGGACAATTTGGACTGCAACTGAATATGTGTAATGTGACATTTTTGTTCCTTACCTGCAAGCTGGTAGTTTCCTACCAGTATATACCTAATCCAGCTCATAGCTGTTGTCACAAAAGCAATTCTCAAGAAGATTCAAGACACCAATTTCCAATCTATAAAGACAAGAGGTACCTCAACATACTTCCAGTAGATACTTCAAAACCTTAAGCAAAACATATCCACAACTAACAATAAATGCCCAGCAACAGCAATCAATAAGAGAGAGGAGAGAATAAAATAATTGCTGGACTGGGTAGATGATCAATTTATAGTGAAAGGAATTGTTCCATTCTCCTATCATCAATCCACCAGTTCTGTTCCAACTGGAAATTAAACAGTAAGGAAAAAAATACAGGAACAAGAACAGGGTCATCTTGCAGGACCCAGTAACAGAAAGCAGCATCCAAAAAGGCTACGATATCAGTTTTATAATGCTTAGTAAAAACAGCAGAAACAATCCAGTCAAAGCTTCTAAGATGCTGTTTCTGAGACTATCATGGGTATAGTTGGCTGTGCGCTCAAAGTGGAAGTTTTCCTGCTGATTGTGAGACCCAAATAATAGCAGAACAAACTCATCTTGCTATACTGCTCTTGATGCTTTGAGGCTTTTCATGATCTCCATAAAAAATGAAAAGGCAATTCTATCTGCAAAAAGATTTTTGTTCTGTCCAGATAGTACTTTTTAGCCTTCTTAACATCCAAAAGGTGATGGTGAAGCTCCAAAGGGCAACATGGATAGTTGGAACATAAGCTTTTGTGAACCCAACACCCTTGGGAGTGGGGGAGGAATGGGACAACAACCACACTGCAAGACTTTGACAAAAGCTTTTTTAAAATAATATTTTTAGGGTTAATGCTGAAGGGGGCACACCAGGCTGCAAGTGAAGAACAATTCAGTGGTAAATCTTAGTTTTAGAGTCTCATCCAGATTTCAGGATAAACTTACCTGATCCCTTGAGTAGGCAAGAGTCCAGAAAGTTCAGCTTCTTGGGGTGAGATATTCTAATCTAAAGTGCTCAGTACTAGCCTAAAATCTGCATGGACTTCAATGAGAGCAGAGTTAAGCTAATACAGAGAGCTTTGGAAAATACCACCCTTTGTCTACAGGTTTAGAGACAAGCACCTCTGGATAGGGTGCAGGAGTAAGACCAAGTTAGGAGATCTCTGGTTACTAGGCAGCTTGAAGAGATCTTGCCTTGACATATGAAAGCCAAGATCTTTGTGGCCCTGTTCAGGCCACTTTTGCTAATGACGACGGATGGAATGAAGGCACAGAACTTTCCGCTTGAAGGAAAAGGTGTCCATCTTCCAAGAAGACTTCTGTCAGTGCTGGGAGTAGAAACAAGAACTTCATTGTTGTAGAAAAAGTTCCATCTCTGGGACCGCACAGGTGGGGGCGGGAGGGTAGGGGGAGAAGAGGAGGAAAGGTGTGTAAAACATGTTGGTTTAAACTTAATTACTACTCTTTGGCAGGGGCACTTACTGAGACATAACTGTCTGCTTCCTATGACGGCCTTTCAATACAAGGCATAATCCTGATCACCTCTACACAAAGAGGAACTCCGAAGTGCCCCCACATTTGGTAACACTGCTTGGGGTCATTCTGTTGCCACAATTTGTAAGAATTTATAGATTCCAGGGAAAAAGTAAATTTCTTCAACAAAGAACAGATGAACCCAAATTCTAGTCAATTGATGCTCCATTGATCATCTTCCTGGGAACACTTTGGCCAGCACATCAGGGAGCCTAGGTGAGCACACCAACTTCTGAAGCTTGCTACTTTGGAGATCCTGATATTCAGTTACAAGAGTGGGTTCCCTTGGAACAAGTTGTTTGGGGAAGTAAATAACTGAGGAACAAACTATTTCTATTGAAATGGGAGACAACAGTAGAAATTATTTTCTTATTAGTCTCATAACAAGAGCATTGATTGATGGATCCTGTTGCCGTCAGGTATGGGTGGAAGGAGAACCGAAGAGATGAAGGGAACAATTTCCTGTAGAGAAGAGGCCTACTAATGAGCCTGAAGTAGAGAGTAAGCATCCACAATGAAGCTGTATATGCAATGTACAGTGACTGTGCTGATACACTCCATGTCTATACATGCTGGGAAGCTGACTCCAAGAAACCTTTATAAAGCTGCCACCATAACAGCAGCTGTGGCCTGTACCTCCCTGCAGTTGGTGGATTGGGTACAGTATGAGAACAATTCCACTGATGTCTGGGAAGAAACACAATTCCAGCTCACTATTGCATGCTGTGTGTTGGTTCTGCAGGGCAAAGAAGAGTTAAAACAAACAAAAAATTATTCTTTTGACCAAAGTAAGCCGATCTTACTTTGAATACTCACATGAAGCACCTCAGCTGAGAACATTCTGTTTTTACATAGTCACCTTTCACAGCAGAATCATATTTTAAGTCACAAAACAAATCCTCTGCTTATCTTGCTGACAGTCTACTTCCATGCTCTTTTATTATCCCAAATAGAACACTTAAAAAAAAAAGTTATAATTGAGTCATCAGCCCACTTTCTATGATCTCTTTTGGAGAAAGTTTTCTTCCCCCTTTTGATGCCCTATACGACTTCATAAGTAATCCACCGCCTCAACTTCAAACAATTATATTCTCCTGTTCATTTTCATACCAAATCTTTTGCTTTTTAAAAGAATTGTTATGAAAAAAAGAAAAATCTTTAATTATAGCAATTACATTCATCACAACATTCTCAACTTCAGCAGTCCCTTCAATTCATGGACCAGTAAGAACAGATGTAGTATCTTAGTTCAGTGTTTTCAGCAATGATCTTTTGTTAACAAGGACAATTCTAAAGGAGTGAAAGTATTACAAAATTTTTGGTTTTAATTTTCTACACTCACTTCATTAATCTAGGAGAGAGCTATAGGATGGAATAGGTATATCATGAGATTGAGAGTTGTAGATAGTTTGCAATATTCTGCATTTATACAGCCCTGTTCAACTGAAGATCTCAAAGTGCTTTAAAAATATCAGACCTTACCATCAGTACAAGAAAGATATTAAGAGTGTAAGTACATCTCTGTGATGTAAAGATGAGAAAATGTTTGACAATATGAAAAGCTGTTTCACAACAGGTTATAATTTGAAAAGTGAGGTAAGTACAAGTGAGTTAGTTTAATTGCAATTGTTTTGAGAAGCAGTTTTTGAAAATAGCATGGCTGGAATTTATTTATCCAACCACAGAAGTAATGCGCTTGTTATTTCAAACTATACTTATGACTGTAAGATATACAGCAAAACCTCAACCTCAATATTTAGTGAAAAAAAATGGGTATGCAAAGTGGTCATGTTTCAAGAAAGTGAAATGTGAAAACTAACTTAAAACAAAACTTATGTTAATTCAGTACAGAAAAGGTACATGAACCCCAGCACAAGGATTTAGTGAATACATGAGGGGCTGCTTATATGCCGAAAGACAGCACTGTGAATTGGTTGCTCTGGTTAATTGCCATGTGAAAGTATGTGTCTTCTAAGTCAAGAGCAGTATACCAGACCCTGGTATCTAAGGAAGGGATAACAGATGCTAGACTAACCATCTGGAATTTTGTTTTCGTTAGGAACTCGTTTAGCTCCCTTTGATCTAAAATAGTCCTAAAATCCCCCTTTGCTTTTGGGATTAACAAGTATCTGAACGACATGGGAAACTTCCTGTACGTCCCCCATGAGGAGAGACTGGACTTCCTGAAGTAGTACGCTCTCATGAGAGTGGTCTCTGAAGAGGGATGGGGAAGGGGGGGAGACTGAAATAAATTGAAGGGTGTATCACAATTCCACCGTGCTTAGGACCCACTGATCTGTGGTGATTACCATAGTGTCATTGGAACAGGGGAGACTGGTTCCGAGTCTGGAGATGGGGGTACTAGTGAGATCATTACCAACTTCCTCCTGGATGGAACCCTACAGAGAGGTACAGCAACTGTAGCAGCCCACAGTATTGAATAGTGGTTTGGGGCTGAAGCTGGGACTGTAAGAGTGTGCACTTCCAATCCTAGTACCAAGCAGGAGTCCTAAACCATGGGGGAAGCCAGCACCAACAAGTTCAGTAACTCAAGCTGCCTCAGAAGCCTTGGGTGTAGATGGTACTGGAAGGGGCTCCTGACTGTGGTATCAAAAGGTGCGCCAACACTTCAGGGATTGGTCTCAATGGACCCTTCTTGGGCTCCAGAGTCAGCAGTCCTTGCTGGCTTACGGAGTGTGTCTGGTGGTGCCTCTTCTTGGTCACATCTCTGAATCCTTGCCTCCACTCAGTGCCTTCACTGTAGATTTTGAAGGCTTCGGTACTGAGTCTTTGGAAGACTTACGTTGTTTCTTCTTAGGTACTGGTGATAAGGATCTGTTCCGAGTTGGGAGGTTCCAATGGCAGGTGAAGCACAGACTCCATAAGCAGGTACTTGATTGTGGCAGCCCTGTCCTTTTTTGATCAGGGCTTGAACCCTCTACAAATGTGACATTTGACACTAAGATGGGCCTCTCCTACACATTTAAGGCAGCCGGTGTGGGGGTTTCTCACTGACATAGACTTTTATATGAGCAACAGGCCTTGGTACCAGTAGAACAAGGCATTAGTCGAGTACCAACCCTCGTACACAAATGGGAACTGGTGACCCAATTCTAGAAAAAAAGACTCTGAATTTACTCTTATATCTAACTATGTACAAACACACTACACTAGACTAAAAACCAATAGTGCACATACTATATACGCTAAAAGGGGGAAGATTTGTAAATACAAGGATCGAAGCTCCAATAATTGTCATTGGCAGTAGGAAGGAACTAAAGGGGTGTCAGGGAGCAATGTTGCCCTTTATACCTGCGTGCAGTGGCACAAGGCACCAGAGGGTGCTCACGCTGCCCTGATGGATAACACTGAGGGAAAAATCTCTGATAAACATGCCCACAGCATGCACACACTCACAGTGGAATGGATATGTGCAATCACTCGAAGAAGAAACATATTATTTAAATAATGCAATACAACTAAATGTTAGGTAAGAAATACCGCTTGAAATTTCAATGATGTGGGTATCTCAGATTTTAGCATATAAAGTAAAATGGGATCTTCAGCATGGCAGTGTAAAAAGATACCACTAGACAATACAAAAATGCTCTACATTTGTGTATAGATCACTTTCATGCTGCATAACTAGCAACAGTTGATTGGCAACATAACTGGCATCAGCTGTATTGATAGAAACGAAAGCAAAAACCATGTTTGTTTAGTTCTGGAGTAAGTGTTAAAAGGTACTTAAGTCATATACACCTTATATGGGCCAATCAATCTTTTTTTGACGTCCAACCTATAGCCTCTGGACTGTTCTGGATCACCCATGTCTGTTGCACGCAATCGGAGAATTTCATAAACCCGTCTTGTGTGTTGCTAATCAAAGAAAAAAAAAAAGGAAAACAGTATGAATAATAATGTTATAATTTGCAATCTTATTGCTGAATGATTTAAGAAATGAAAAGATGTGCAAATGCTACATGATCAATTATTTTGCTCAAGATGTTACATTTATCATGAAAGATTCAAAGGGCATTGACAGAGACTTGATTCTCCTCCTCCCATCACTTCCTTACTCCTATGGTACTTCGTAACTAACAAGTTTGGCAGCTCGCTCAGTTTTCTACCAATGTTTCTTCTAAAATAATCCCCTCTGTGCAACCAATGCCTTTAATGCACCCCAGAATCCTTTGTACCAGCTGCAGAGGCACTTCAGAAGCAGCATTGCTCAGTTGCAAAGGATTCTACCACTCAGAGTCACAAAGGCATGAGCTGCACGGGAGTTCATCTAATTAATTGGCAGAAACCCTGCAGCCAGAGTTGAAAGACAGTTTGGGACTGGTCTGTTGGTGGGTAATTCATAATACTGTGGTTCCATTGCTAATTTGGAGCTGCTCCACTTGCAGCTTTCCTTAAAGCCACCTCCTCACAGTTCTGTATATAAGCATGGAACAGCAATCTTAAAATTAAACTATTTAGGAGATGGGGAGGGACGATCGGACAAAAACCCCAAACCAGTAAAGTGGGGCAAGTCAAGGTAGTGATGCAATTGTATTTAGCAAAATTCACGAATTTGGAAAAAAAAAAGATTCCTGTTGCCATTACACCATTACATTTCTGTTGCATCTATTCTATAGCTTTTGGGAACATTGTTCTATAGGAAAATGTTTCCATCAGTCTCTAGAAATAATGGGCAATGAAGCATTATTTAGAGGAATACAGCAAATTTCTGGTTATATTAACGGTTTTATTAACTCAATTTATTAACTTAAGAAATGAGTTCAGAAATTTCTTTACTCAAAATGAATAGTTTAACAAAATTGCCTACTACCTCTGAAAGCTTCCAGATCAACAACATATATGAAATCAAGTTACATATTTTCAGATTTAAAAAGAATTTATTCTGCCTTTATTGTATGTTCTTTAAATAGAGATGGAGCCTTTGATACACTTATTATTTCTACATGTTTAGCTAAGTTTTCATTTAAATGTTAAATATTTATTCATTCAAATGTAATGTCCCATAGACACACAAGAGGTCTGCACTCAGCTCTCCCCTTACACCACTATGTAGTTTTCATACGTAAAATATGGGTACACTTTTCTTTTTTATTTAGGTCTCAGTATTTTCAAAGACTTCATAAAAATCAGAAGTTCAAATAAATCAGAGTATCCTGAAAAAGTGCTGGCCTCTGCTTTCCCCATTGGCCTGGAGTGGCGAACCACAGCCAGCGAGAGCCGCGATCAGCCGAACCTTCGGACGTGGCAGGTAAACAAACTGGCCCGGCCCCCCAGGGGGCTTACCCTGGAGGGCCGTGTGCCAAAGGTTGCCAATCCCTGCTGTAATCCTTTCTCCTGTGAGTGAGCCAAATTAAGGGAACAAGCAGAGCTCCTAAGCAACTCCGCTCCTGCAGTTTAAACACTCCGTAAGGAGCTTACCTTCAGTCTTCAGTTCTGTAGCATCTTAGAATCTGCCTTTTTGCAGTTTTTCCCTACATTTTAGTATTCTATATATATATATCCAATTAAAACATATTTTATTTGTATAAAACACACTGTTCCTCCTAGTCAAGTCTTATGCCAAAATACTAATGGTACCATACCAAAGCATTCTAGGACAGAAAAGCATTTTTTTAAAACCACAGTAAGCTAGGAAATGTTTCATTTCCAAATGCACTCCAGAAATATGCTGCATGTAGACCAGGAGGTGTGTGTTAGAAACTTGAAGAGCAGAGCAGCTGTGTTTGTGAAAACTTCTGAATACTAAGCACTAGATTTGATTACATTAGGCCTGAGTATACCTGTACAGATTTTAAAATACCTTATTTATTTTCAGTTTCTGTTGAGCCTCTGTCACCATTTCTTGACTGAATCCTTGCATTAGCTTCTCTGAGGAAAAGCAAGGCAGATCTTGGCAGAGCTTCACAAGTACAAAGTCTCTGAGTTTCACATAGTTTTCAGATGGATCTTCAGCTGGAAAGAATATAGAACTATACAGTAACTATGAACTTTTTAAATTTGTTAGTCTCTAAGGTGCCACAAGTACTCCTTTTCTTTTTATGAACTTTCTGTAATCTGTTCTTTCTTCAAGCATCTAATTATCTGATACTTTGGAAAACTTATTAAAAGTAAGGATAGACAACATCCTTAAAACACAAAAACAAAAGAATGCATAACTGTACTTCATTATTCACCCATATTTTGAGTACTGCCATAATATAAACAAACCTAAATACGACAAGTTTAAAAAAGATCACAGTGAGCCACAAATTCTTAAAATGTATCTAAAAGACCTAATATACAATGTCGTTACACATTCAGCTACTGTCCAACAAATTCTCAGTTTCTTTTTCTGAGGTTAAGACTAATCTAACTCTCCTTCTATCCCACAGAACCTATACTGTATGCGTTCAGTGGGTGATTTTTCTTATAAAATCTGTTGTAATATGTAAGGCACTAAAAGGCGGGTTGGACCAAATATTAACCTCAGTTCTTCCTTGCTTTAAACTCAGTGGCTTCTACCTTCCAATGCCTGGAGTATGCCCTCCAATGCCTGGAGTATGCCCATTTTTTGTGATTTAAAGGTGGTTCTTATAGTGCAAATCAGAGTCCATCTGGACAAAAATTATATTGGGGAAGAAAACTAGTAGAGCCTTCCCTACGATAGTGCTTGGGGTGTGCTATAGACCTCCGGGATCTAATTTGGATATGGATAGAGCCCTTTTTAATGTCTTTTATAAAGTAAATACTAATGGAAACTGCATGATCATGGGAGACTTTAACTTCCCAGATATAGACTGGAGAACAAGTGCCAGTAATAATAATAGGGCTCAGATTTTCCTAGATGCAATAGCTGATGGATTCCTACATCAAGTAGTTGCTGAACCGACAAGAGGGGATACCATTTTAGATTTGGTTTTGGTGAGTAGCGAGGACCTCATAGAAGAAATGGTTGTAGGGGATAATCTTGGTTCAAGTGATCATGAGCTAATTCAGTTCAAACTGAATGGAAGGATTAACAAAAATAAATCTGCAACTAGGGTTTTTGATTTCAAAAGGGCTGACTTTCAAAAATTAAGGAAATTAGTTAGGGAAGTGGATTGGACTGAAGAACTTATGGCTCTAAAGGTAGAGGAGGCCTGGGATTACTTTAAATCAAAGCTGCAGAAGCTATCGGAAGCCTGTATCCCAAGAAAGGGGAAAAAATTCATAGGAAGGAGTTGTAGACCAAGCTGGATGAGCAAGCATCTTAGAGAGGTGATTAAGAAGAAGCAGAAAGCATACAGGGAGTGGAAGATGGGAGGGATCAGCAAGGAAAGCTACCTAATTGAGGTCAGAACATGTAGGGATAAAGTGAGACAGGCTAAAAGTCAAGTAGAGTTGGACCTTGCAAAGGGAATTAAAACCAATAGTAAAAGGTTCTATAGCCATATAAATAAGAAGAAAACTAAGAAAGAAGAAGTGGGGCCGCTAAACACTGAGGATGGAGTGGAGGTTAAGGATAATCTAGGCATGGCCCAATATCTAAACAAATACTTTGCCTCAGTCTTTAATAAGGCTAAAGAGGATCTTAGGGATAATGGTAGCATGACTAATGGGAATGAGGATATGGAGGTAGATATTACCATATCTGAGATAGAAGTGAAACTCAAACAGCTTAATGGGACTAAATCGGGGGGCCCAGATAATCTTCATCCAAGAATATTAAAGGAATTGGCACCTGAAATTGCAAGCCCATTAGCAAGAATTTTTAATGACTCTGTAAACTCAGGAGTTGTACCATATAATTGGAGAATTGCTAATATAATTCCTATTTTTAAAAAAGGGGAAAAAAAAAGTGATCCGGGTAACTACAGGCCTGTTAGTTTGATATCTGCAGTATGCAAGGTCCTGGAAAAAATTTTGAAGGAGAAAATAGTTAAGGACATTTAAGTCAATGGTAAATGGAACAAAATACAATATGGTTTTACAAAAGGTAGATCGTGCCAAACCAACCTGATCTCCTTTTTTGAGAAAGAAACAGATTTTTTAGACAAAGGAATGCAGTGGATTTAATTTACCTAGATTTCAGTAAGGCGTTTGATACCGTGCCACACGGGAAATTATTAGTTAAATTGGAAAAGATGGGGAATCAATATTAACATCAAAAGGTGGATAAGGAATTGGTTAAAGGGGAGACTACAACAGGTCCTACTGAAAGGTGAACTGTCAGGCTGGAAGGAGGTTACTAGTGGAGTTCCTCAGGGATCAGTTTTGGGACCAATCTTATTTAATCTTTTTATTACTGACCTCGGCACAAAAAGTGGGAGTGTGCTAATAAAGTTTGCAGATGATACAAAACTGGGAGGTATTGCCAATTCAGAGAAGGATCAGGATATCATACAGGAGGATCTGGATGACCTTGTAATCTGGTCAAAACTGGAGTAATAGTAATAGGATGAAATTTAATAGTGAGAAGTGTACGGTTATGCAATTAGGGATTAATAACAAGAATTTTAGTTCTAAGCTGGGGATGCATCAATTAGAAGTAACAGAAGAGGAGAAGGACCTTGGAGTATTGGCTGATCATAGGATGACTATGAGCTGCCAATGTGATATGGCTGTGAAAAAAGCTAATGCGGTCTTGGGATGCATCAGGCGAGGTATTCCAGTAGAGATAAGGAGGTTTTAGTACCATTATACAAGACACTAGTGAGACCTGACCTGGAATACTGTGTGCAGTTCTGGTCTCCCATGTTTAAAAAGGATGAATTCAAACCGGAACAGGTACAGAGAAGGGCTACTAGGATGATCCGAGGAATGGAAAACTTGTCTTATGAAAGGAGACTCAAGGAGCTTGGCTTGTTTAGCCTAACTAAAAGAAGGTTGAGGGGCGATATGATTGCTCTCTATAAATATATCAGAGAGGAAGAGGAATTATTTAAGCTCAGTACCACCGTGGACACAAGAACAAATGGGCATAAACTGGCCACCAGGAAGTTTAGACTTGAAATTAGACGAAGGTTTCTAACCATCAGAGGAGTGAAGTTTTGGAATAGCCTTCCAAGGGAAGCAGTGGAGGCAAAAGATCTATCTTGCTTTAAGATTAAACTCGTTAAGTTTATGGAGGAGATGGTATGATGGGATAATATGATTTTGGTAAGTAATTGATCTTTAAATATTCATGGTAAATAGGCCTAATCCCCTGAGACGGGATATTAGATGGGTGGGATCTGAGTTACCCAGGAAAGAATTTTCTGTAGTATCTGGCTCGTGAATCTTGCCCATATGCTCAGGGTTTAGCTGATCGCCATATTTGGGGTCGGGAAGGAATTTTCCTCCAGGGCAGATTGGAAGAGGCCCTGGAGGTTTTTCGCCTTCCTCTGTAGCATGGGGCACAGGTCACTTGAGGGAGAATTCTCTGCTCCTTGAAGTCTTTAAACCACGATTTGAGGACTTCAATAGCTCAGACATAGGTGAGGTTTTTCGTAGGAGTGGGTGGGTGAGATTCTGTGGCTTGCACTGTGCAGGAGTTCAGACTAGATGATCAGAATGGTCTCTTCTGACCTTAGTATCTATGAAATAAAACTAACCTTACAAAAATGTTCTATCTATGAATCATAAGAATTGGATAACACTGAGTGAAAATAACCTCCAAAATATACCAATTATAAAATTTCAGCTATAGAAAAATAATAAAAGCTGCACGGAGATGAGAACCGTGAAATGGCCAAGACACCCAATAGCCGGTGTAAGGAACGCAGTGTCTGCAGACACGAGCATAACCGCTCGTGGAGCTGGAGTTATGATGTTGGAGTAGTAGGGCACTTACATCGGCAGGACAAAGGTGTAGTGTGTACACTGACATAATTAGGTTGACATATGATGCCTTATGTTGACCTAACTGTGTAGTGTAGACCAGGCCTCAAGTTGTCAAAAAAAAAAAAAAAAAACCCTCTCAACTTTTTAGATATTTATGAAACTACCTAACAACAACAAATATAATCATAACAGCATTGGGTTTGTTTTTATTATATCTCAGGATCTGACAGAGTATTCAGGCAACTATAGTGGTATGGACAGGAACAAACCTACTCCATTTCAATGAAGGATAGCAAACGGAAAAACCTCCTGTGAGATTCGAATTTAAAAATGACTCACTATTAGTGATATTTTATTTGGAATCTGATAGTCTATCATCATATATGCTTCTCTGTAAGCAAAAGGAGTTAACTCTATTGAAATCACAGCTCTGGAGAGCTACCAGGAGTAGGAAGTGGGAAGGAAACTTAAAAAGACATGTATCAGCTACAATGCAAACCAGCATGGAGTCATTTGTGCAGACTTATTTCCACCTATGAACTACTCAGCAGGAAACGATTACAAAACCATTGCAAGCAGCTTTTACTCCCTACTAAACCTTCATAGTCAGGTCTCTGACAAAAAGTTTATCTGAAAGAAACACTGGGCTCCCCAGAGCCTGGGAGCTGCTTTTGATCTCTAACCTGTGGAATTCAGTGCTACAGGCAGCCAGATTCACATAATAATTGGATTTTTAAAAGAGTTGGTAAATGTCTGACCATTAACACTTGTGATTTAAGGATAATCAGGTGTCATGCTTCAGGGCATAAACTGACCACATAAACAGGGTTAAGACAGAATTTTTCCATCACACGTACAGTACTGCACAATTGGCTAGTTATTTTCTTGGCGCAGGAAAGGAGAAGGCTTCTGATCATTACCAGGGAAAGTATATCAACTTGGTGGACTAATGATCTACACTTGTATGGTGAGCCTTATGAGCCTATCCTGAAAGGAAGGCAAGAGGATATGCACCAGAATTAATTTTTGATGAAAAGAAAAAACTGGGGACTGATTTCTGGAAGGACAATAAAGGTGAAACTGGTGAATTAGAGCAAGACAAAAAGAGGTGGGCAATTCCTCTGTAATGAGCACTGTTGAAGTACATTTAACTGACGTGAACTTAGAATCAGGCTTCTGTGACCAAAACGAAACGTAGGAATGGACTATTCACAAAAAAATGCCAAGTTCAAGTAAAATATATACGCAAACTGAAGACAAGTTAACTGCTTTCAACTCACTCCAACCAAGCAACAATTTTATAAATCCACATTATCTTGTACTCCTCATTGAGTTTGATGCCCCTTCCTTACCCACCTTGTAACTTTAGATGACATCTAATTTTCATAATTTCCTACCCATCTTATGCCTATCCAGCCCAACTTTTCCCCAGCAGTGGCAATGAGAAATGAATGAAAAGATGAATTTCTCTATATATACCATTTTAAACTCTGTGTAGAGAACACCATGGTTCCTAGCTGATTATTCCACAGGGCAATTTAAACTCTTTTTTGGAACAATTTTAGTGGGTCAGAACACATACCACACTATGTGTACTGAGGGACAGACTGGTCACCTGCCTTTTACATCCTGGTTCCATCTCTTCTGTAACGCTATGTTGAACATTTTTTGTCAAATGTTTCATTTGCTTTGCCACAATCAGATTTACTGGATCATATGAAAGGTTTTGTTGTATAACTAGAAACCACAGCATTTTACCTTAACAGGAAATTAGATATACATTTTATAATGTAAAATATTCCACTTCATTTCACATAACAGTTTAAAAAAAAAAAGTGTTTGTAAGTATTTGTGATGCTTCAGTGAGGTTTCTGTAACTTGTATTGAAGTTCAGAGACCAGATATCCTGTATGTATTAGTTGATAATTCTACAGCACTGTGTAGAAGAAAGCAAATGTCTTATTGTACTTAATGTTTCTCTTTGAATAATTTTTTAAAAAAATATCACAATTAGATGTTATTTGTACATAGGTAGCACCTAGAGTGGAGTGTTATTCTACTTGACATTGTTCTCACAGTTGTTTATCATACTGTGGACTAACACATGGGCTACAGATACAGTATCTCTCCTGTGGTTTCATATGCCAATTCCTTTCCCTGTTATAAGCAGCACATACCTCTTCTTTTTATATTCTTTTTCTTTCTTCTCCATCCTACAATCCCATTAATACTTTTCAGGTATTCATGCAAGGTCACCACTGACTTCATGCAGATCTTCAATCAATCAGTCTACTACCCATGCTCCTGGAACACCAGACTGCTGTATATGTTTCCAGTGGTTGAAAGACTCTGGCCTTCACATTAACATGAATATTTTACCATCAGTATATTTTCCGATTTGCTGTTTTGTTTAAAAGGAGCAAGCTCATCAAGGAGTTTGAGAAAGCTCAATCTCTCGGCAAACTCAGCTGTGTACCTCACAATAAAATAGCTAATTAACTGGTAATCCTTTCATGCCAGGGATTTGATTTTCCTGGTGTGCTGTTCTCTGTAAGTACAGGATTTAAAGAGTTGCATTATATGCAGTTCTTCTGTAAAACAGGGTAATATTAACCCTGAGTAAACTGAAGCTAAATCTTCAAAAGACCATTTAATTCTGACAGATGAATACAAAATTTAGGCAGCAGGCTAACAGGCAGCAAATGCTCCAAGTTTTGTCTAATTGAATTCACATATCTAATAAAACGAGCATTCACATACCTGTTATATCAAGCACCGTTGGAGAAGACGTATAGTATCTATGAACAGTTTCAAAAAGCTGAGCACCATGACCTTCTCCTTGGAATGGTGGCAATATCAGCATCTGGCTGCAGACAGAAAGGATTTTTTTTTTTTTTAAATTAAAAAGGGACTCAACTAGGAAATAACACAACTTAAACATTTAAATATGTTGTGTTATGATCAACATTTTATTTAAGGATTAAAGCTAATTCATGGCAATTTGGGGGCTAAAACATGCAATAATTTTTTAAAAAATTGCTAAAATATTCAAAACTGGGTTGAGATTCCACTCTGCTACAGAGGGTAACAATGAAACAAATCAGTGCATAGCCAAATAATAATGGGGACTTTTTTTTTTTTTTTAAATCAACACCATTATAAACAAGTATTGGGAACTTCAGCAGTTCCCTCTTCTGAAATAAAAGGGAAGGCACGTGTTATGCTGCCAATTACCTTACACGTGGCCGGGTTTTGTCTGGGTACACATAGTAATTATAGACTGTCATGTAGCCTACGGTCGCAAAGAGTGTAGCTCCATCCTTATTATACTTCTCAAATCTGCAGATAAAACAGAAAGCCAAGCAGGTCAATTACAGTCACGCTCCCATGCAGTGTCCATTTTCTTTTCCATTCTCCAACTGAATTTTCAGTGTCAGCAAGCTACTCTGTGAGGGCCCAATGGGTACACCTGCTATGTTCTGAATGTACAATTCACTTAATTGGTGTGCAGCAACTTGGATAAATCAGGCCTCTTTACAGCAGTTTAGTGCACTTGCCTATTATAAAGATGAATAGGTGGCAAGTAAAAGAAAACACAGGCAAAGCTCATTTTACTGTTTAAGCCTACATTCAGGGTTCTAACTGACAACAGCATTTAATTCAACTCTATTCTCAAGGTCTCCTAAAGCATAATGGAGAAAAACTCAAGCCTGGTAAACAATGGTTTTTCTTTCCTGGGAAAAATATCACTATACTGTTCCAATAATTGGCTAGCCACAATTAAAATGCAGGCTTTGTGGAGGTAATAAGTTCCACTGTTGCTTTAGAACTGTACTTACACTAGAAAGTAGTTCCATCTTTCATCATCCACATCAATAAAGCTAGCAGTTTCAATAAACCACATCAAGAAGGTCTGAAGCCTTTCATGATATTCTCGAAAGCCTGGACATGTCATGTAAGCCTAGGGAAAAAGCCAGGAGAAGTCAGGTGAAACTCATCACCAAGGTAAAAGAGAAAGCCTGCAGAATACAATTAAATACTCCTGTGGGAAAATATTTATAAGCAGAATACTCTGGATCAACTAGACACACACTGAAAAAAGATTTGGTAAAATAATGATGTTTATACGTTGCTGTTATAACAGATTACTAAATATATATCACTACAAAACCAAGCTATATCTGTCCTAAAGGATCTATTTGACTTTTCATACCTGATATATCTGATACGTTATGTCTTCTCCTGCTTCCTCATTATGAACTGAGTATGTGTGTAGTAACGTTCCAAAGGGCTTAAAATTAACTTCCTTTTCCAGCAAAGAGACAAAGTCATCTGTGCTTGTGCAAAACCCAGGAGGGATGATTTTTCTAATTTTGCTTTCTACATCATCTGCCTACAGAATAAAAGAGTGAGAAAGAGATACAAAAAAAATCAAAAGATAGCATTCCACACACAATATTATGAAAGCATATTTCTACTGGGAAAAACAAATTATTGTAAAAAGTTGGTAAGACCTGTCTAATTTCAGGAGGAGTACTCAGTACCAGGGTGAAGGAAGGCAATGCCTTTCATTGCTTAACAATAACCCTTCTGGTTGATGAAGCAGCAGCATTAAAGGGCTCCAAAGGAAGTTTGGTCCAGTCACTGTCTCATGGTAGCTATACTGTATGCCCAAAGGGTAATGATGTGAAACGGGGAAAGACTGGGAGTGCTGGGGGGATAGTCCTCAAAGCTGTCAACTAGTAAGGGATTTTTTTGATAGGCCAATTTTTAACATTTACTCCGTTAAGAAAGAAGATACTGTGTTGATAAACACCAATGAAGATGATGGGATAAAAGGGAGACTGTGAACTCAGAGACGCATAGGAATTCCCACTTTCCCATTTGCCAGTGTGAGATGGATGTGGTGCAATTACTCTTCAAAGTAAGATGCTGGCTCCACTTACTATTCCTTAAGACTCTCTTCAGCTGGTAAATCTTTGAAACTGCACTGATTGTGGTGTGCTCTTCCATGATACTGCTTTCTCCAAGCCAAGCAATGGCAGCTAGCAAAAGGCATAGGGGAGGTAACTGAGAAAATGGCAGTCCTAGTAAGAGGGAGTGGCAGCTAGCGCTCTCGTTCTCTCTTACACACACACACAAACACACACTTGAAATGCATGCTTCAAGGACCAACCACAATAAACATTACAAATGCAAAGAAGGAGAGCCTACTTCCTAAACAAAATATTTTTTGAAAACTGAATTCGAGACAAAATGATATTACACAGAAATGTAACAGGACAATTTTCAACAACTTGGATTTGTAACCTCAAAATGGGGGAAGGGAAGAGACATGAGTCTTCACAGCAAATTTTAATTCAGAGATTAAAATTACCTTTGTTAAATGACCACAGTGAATGTTAGAGGCTATCAGCTGAGCAGACTTCATAATCCTTTTCAAACTCCCAAAGACCACTTGAATGAATACATTTACTACTTCTCTTTAACCATGAATATTTGATGAAGTTTCACAATAACATATTACTGCTTCTCACCAGGCAATAAAACTTAATGAATTGGTCTCAACTTAACAAAAACCTAACCCCTCAATACAACCCCTAAAAGCCTGACATTACATTCAACAAAATGAGCTTACATTCTATTCAAACTTTCCTCTGAACAATGAACCCAGGTTTTTACTTAATGGAGTTTGCCATGAGTTCAGCTGTAATGTTTGTATTGTATCTATTTCCACAAGGACTGACACAAGAACACTGTGTTAACTTACTAAGCAGCTCTTTCACACCGTTTACATGCACGATGGGTATTAGTTCTAAACCAAGACCCTTGCTACTTAGCATTCAAAACAGGGAAATTAAGAAGCTTAGGACAAAATACACTACAAAAGGCTAATACAACATGCTACTAATTCCTGTCCTTTCAACCACAGTCCCCTAAGTAGAAGTAATGCACCTGCAAATGAATAGCACTTTATCATCATTCAGTTAGATTTTTAGGACAGAAAACCATGGATGGAGTTCAGCACAAACAAGTTTTATTCTCAATGGTTTGGTACTACCAACATTTATATTTAACATGCTTTATATCTATAAAAAGAGCTATTAACCAGTTAAGATATAGCTCTACAATACTTTGTCTAAGAGCCTATTTTAAATCCATACATCAGTCTTTGCATCCATTTCATTCTCAAGACAAAGAAGGTGCATTTACTAGAACCTTTTCTGTTCTCTCTAAAGCAGTATTTGATAAATATTTTTTCCCCTGGAACCATTAATTCAACTGAATAATGGATCGGGCAAAACAAAAAATTATGCATTTTTTAAAGACCAACTCAATGTAGTTACTAATGAAAGAACAATACAACAGAGTGAATGTGTGTATTAACATTAACATTATTTTTCACAACCTATTTCTCTAGCCATAAAATGGTAGTCATGCCTTGTGAATGATTATATGTATTAAAGTACTTATGCTTGCAGAAACTGGCAAAATTGAAGAAAACGGCAAATCAACATTTACAATAAAATTTATTTTGTATTTCAGGAAAAATACCACAAAATAAAAATGCAATCATCCATTCAGTAAATGCTTACAGTAACACCTCACAGTATATATACAGAAAATCTAGAAATAGGAGAAATTATGTTCAGTATGATCCATTTGTTATTTGTTGAGTCATTGTGCTTAAACATGTATATTTGAGAGTGCGAGTTCCCTCCAGTGTACTCCACAGAACAGCAGCAGCAAACTTTCTCACATCGCTAGGCTAGTGGTGGTGGTGAGGACATTGCAACTCTTTCCACTACTGAGATTAAGAAGATACACCAAGCTGTTTGAATATGATTAACACTTCCTATAGGAGCCCTCATTAGCTACTGCCATAGTGGGGAAAAAGCTACAGAAAAATCTAAAGCAACCTCTGAATAACAAATAAACAAATTTACAGTCGTGGCTAGAAAAGCTTTATTTTGTTTGCGGAAGACAGAATTGGTAATTCTTTATAAAAAGTTGTATTCCTCATACTGCTTAGGAGTTTGTGAGGTTACCTCTTACAAGGGAAAACCCAGAATCCTCAATTTGGGGTGGTGGTAGATGTATAAAGTCTTGATTTTCAACTATTTTGTTTTGCTATATTTGAATATGAACTGCCTGAAAGCACAGGAATAATCACATCTGAGATTTTGGTTCTAGCAAATGGCTAATAATTTAAATCTGCACATATATTTTATTAATTTTTGTATTCATTTATGGCAGCACCCATATTCAAGAACTTAAATAATCATTTCCCCCTTGTCATGGACTGCCCATTGCTTCCTTAACTTCAGGGTAGGAGTCAGCTCCCTGAAATCCTTCCATTTGAAACTATCCCACCGGACTTCTAACTCCTATAAAATGTGTGCAAAATGTTATGGGGGGGGGGGGGGAGAACCTTTGAAAAATATCCAGAAAAACTGAAAAAAATCCCAAATTTTCTGTAAATTTTAGGTTTTCCTCCTGCCCTTACTCAGTATGCTAAAAGCTTAGTCATTTCTTCTTGAAGACCAAGAACATTAAGTGGAAGGGAAATAAGGATCAAACCCTTTTAATAAAGAATAATAAGGGAGTTAATGCAATTCCCACAAGAAATATTTTCCTTTTAAAATTGAAAGAGGGCCATCGTGTGGGCTTCCACACTGGCACTCAGGAGACCTGGATCCAATTCCCAATCCAATATATATTATTCTTTGGGATAGAAAAAGATTATTGCTGTCTAGTCTAGTGAACTGAAACTTTGTCAGTTAAACCAATGGTACAGCACATATATACTAGCTATGCCATCCTGCTTCATATTCACACGTCACCTATATGATTCAGTTGCCCAGCATTTTGGGTATTAATCCCATGGTTCCTAGTATAGCTCCCTACTACAGTTGTTTCACTGAGATTTTGAAAGGTGTTTGGTGAGCTCAGAAGAATTACGGGAAAGAATAAATTCTCAGGCTCTGAACACTCAATTATCAGTCCCTATTCGGGACTGAAGACATCTGCCAGAATTTCTGGAAAAGCAACTGCAAGGTGGTAGAGTGTGGGCTTCATCTCTGTGCAGGAAGCAAGGCCTACAGTTGATGGATTTTTTGCTTTAATTCCTCTTCCCCTGCAGAGACACTGTCTCTATACCATGCTTAATAATGATTACTGTGTGGCGTGATGCTTTTATTTTTGGATCATGACTACAGGCAACCGGGAGAGCGCTGTTCTCAGCGCCTAGTATGAACAGCTATGGCTGCCTAACTTCAGAAGGGGGAGACTTCTATACCTCTGTGGTAATTTAGTACCAACACTGCAGCACCAGGGCAAGAACAGAAAAGAGTGACTAGCTACTCTTAACAGTTATGGTTAAGTTTTGTTAAGTTATGGTTACAAAGTCCACATTAGGTACTGGTACCTACTGCTACACTTAACAAACAGAGATATGAACAATTAGAGACTGATGGAACCCAACGTGCCCGTTCTTAGTCTGTCCAGGAGCACATCAGCCTTAATGACAGTGATGGAGATCAACATAGCAGTTACAAACAAGGACCAAGCAAAGTGCATGATATGACTTTTCAATAGGGATTATTCCCAAATATTTATCTTAAATTATCTGTCCCCAGAGATTTTGAATGACCATGTATGTCAATTTTAATCAGCCATTGCAAAAATGATTGCCCGATGAATCAGTATCTCTCTGGGTTTGTTTAAACAAATTCTGCAAATGCATGATAATGGTGGACTCTGCCTTTGACAGATCTCCATCTTTATATCATTCTCCCAATCTCAATGACAGTTCAGCCAACTAATATAGTAATTATAAAAATCTGCCTGCTACATCTTGTATAACAGACAAAATCAAGAGTAAGGTATTCAATAAACAAGAGTGAGACAACGAAATAACCTATGCACAGCCACACAGAAAAGCTGTTGAACCTGGTGCTGTTACCTACATAGGCATCACCTGCAGTTTGTATGCTGCCACATAAGAAATGCCATGTGCACTTAATTTCAAAGTGATGGTGGGGAATTGGGAATGGATTCATGAACTAAACCCTACTTTTATTAGGAGATGTGCCAAATTGATGTTGGATTTCTCCTTGTGTATTAAAACTTTACTTTAATTAGTAACCTTATTCTCTTATTTTCATTGGTGGAGGTGATTTATGGAGAAGTGCTTAGTTGTATTGACGGGCAGTACTAATATGAAGTTCCTTTATGTGGCTTGCATGCCACTATTAAGTAGCTTCTTATAAACAGGATTACTTTTGTTTAGATACATAAAATGTATCTCCTGCTTTAGAAATGATTTGTATTAGTTTTGATAAGGGAGTATATGAAGAAGCGATCTGAGGTAGTATTATTAAATAACATGCCAGCTGTTAAGTTACACACACTTTTCATACAATTTCTTTATTAAAAGCAAAAGAGATCACAAGCCAGCTGCAATGGCACAACAAGCTAACATTTACAGTATAAAGAGCAAAAGTTGTCTAAGAGGCTACAATGCCTCATTTAGATTCCATGTAAAAGAATGCAGTATCTAGGGAATGGCAGTGAGCAAGCGGTAGAGCAGGAGGAAGTCCAATAGGTAATACTGTTCCGATTTAAACTGTGGAATGGGGGGGGAGGGGAGGGGAGGAGAAAGAGAAGAGAAATAGTGTTTTTTTTCTAATCTCTCTTTGAAAAACAAGCCCCACCTCTAAGCTAAATTCTGCCTTCTTGTAATACCAAAATTAAGTACTACTCTCAGAAGAGTATGCAGATGTTCAAAATATATCACATGCTCCACTGGGCTCCTCAGGCTTGCCTCTCTCTCAATGGGATTTAGATACACTTATGGGCAGTGCAGATTAGGCACATGCCTATGCCTTAGGTCCTAGCTTTTAAAGTCAGGTGATGTCAATCTCATCTTTAAAAAAAAAAGAAAAGAAAAATTAGGTTTCTTGTCCTGATTGTTCCCCCCCCCCCCCAAGATCTTTTTCACATGATCCAAGAAACTATGGCAGAAATCTCTGCTCAAATTTGCGGACAGCCTCCTCCAGAGGAAAGGGCAGCAGCCCGTCACCAGGAAAGCAGCAGCATGGCTCCCTTTCCACAATCAAAGCAGATCATGGCCTTCTGGATGCCTTACTGAGCTCTGAAGGATTGACTCCCCCTGGGTAAGGTTTGCCTGACATTTTTGGCTACATGGATCAGTTTGAGGGGAGAAGTGGTGGTCTCCTCCAAAGCATCATCTATTCATAGCACTAAAGTTAGCTGTCACTCTCAGTAGACTGCACAGACCTTAATCATCCTCCTTTCTTATGTGCTTTGATCAACATTAAAATAGTTAAAGTTAAAAAAAAAAATCTGTTGTTGGGCATCTGAATAATACCCTTTCGAGTTGACAACTCGTGTTTCAGTTTCTCTGCAAACATCACCATATTGTTTATTACTCTGTTCATGTATTTGGAATTTCTCTCCACAGCCATAAAGGGTAGAGGTGCTTTTTTTTTTTTTTTTTTTAAATAAACGAAAGATGAGATTCTGGAGAACAAGATGACAGCCTCAAACAAACAAAGTGCCTGATCATCAATTCAGCTCAATCTGGTCCAATTCAAGACCTGACACTTCTCTCTCAAAAGTGACCTTATTTGTTTGTCTTTAAACCTATATATGCAATCTGAACGTGCTGAGGAATACGTTTTCCTTGCTCTTCCTTTTCCTGGACTTGTGATTTGTGAGCCTTTCCTCTGGTAAGGATTCTGTCTATTTGCCTGGCACCTACTCTGGTATGTCCATACTACTGAAGCAGTCACTGAAGTGAAAAAACAAGAAATGAAAGATAAGGGACAGATTTGCTAATGCTATGTTAACACACCAAGGAATAAAATAAAAGTAACAATTAGAGTTCATTTTGAATTCCAGTGCTCTCTTGCAAGCAATTTTCTCCTTGGACCAGATATGATAAAGACTTATTAAAGCTAATATAACCCTTTTAAGAATAAAGGTGATTAGCTATGGTCAACTAGTGCAATAATAATGAGAATGAGAGGTGCCCATAACAGTTTATTACTTAGGGCAGACAATATAGGACCTTCAAATATCTAAGGAGTGTCCTCCATTCAGGGAAAGACTGATATGCTTGCATTGTGTTGTTTACACGGAAAACAGAGGACCACCTTCAGGAAGGAAAAAGTTGTGCGTGCTTCTGTGGGGATGGAGGAAGATATGTGTTGTTCCAAAATCTGATTGTAAGGCAAGAGGCCTTGCTTTGAGAGTTTTTCCTCCAGATACAAATCGCAAGGATGGAGAAGAATAGAGGGGTAAGATTAACTTACATTTCTGCTAGATTTAGAGAAATGTATAAAAACAACAGAGAATAGGCAATATTTTATCTAGTCCCATGGCCTGTGTCACTGGTGCATCATGTGGGCTCAATCAGCTGCTCTTCATGTAGCCAGCAACAGCAGCCAACGCAGTCAAAAGGGAAGGAGGTATGCAAGGGGGAGAAACACCACAGGAAGTAACGAGGAAACCAAATCAGATGGACTACAAGGGACTTGGCAGCTCAGTGGAGAGGTATGGGGAGAAACACTACTAGGGGAACCAGGAGATAGTTTGCCACATCTGTCCTCAGATGAAACTGTAAAAGAAGACCACCACCACCACCAAAAAACCTTTTGCAAACTTATAACAACGTTCATAAGAACTTAGGAAAAAACCTCAAAACCTGCAGAACCAGTAAATTTTACAATTAAAGAAATTACATATCTGCTACAGAGGATACCAAATCTCCAGAGTCCTTTATTTTCTAACTACCTCAACTATAATCTCTAGATCCTGGGATCCCAGTGTATTTAGCATTTCCTGGTCTGTCACCTCTTCTCACTTGTCTACCTAGTTCACAGAGTGGGTGTTTTCTTTCACATCCTCCTTGTCCTTCACCAACTCACTGTATGGTGCCAGAGTGATATCCAGAAGCCCACTGGGCTTGGTAGAGTCCTGAGAATTTGGCCCAGTTTGTCACTAAAAAGGTAATATTTCCTCCGAGTCAGACAGACTTCTTATTCTGAGCCTTGAGACTGGAGATCTTCCTGAAGCACTGATTGCTGCTCTAAGTGATGTATGTCCCCAGTAGCTGTTTGGACATACACTGAAGTACTGTGCATGGTAAAGCATAACTGGCACTAGGTCTTCCCCTCTCTGAATTGTGATAGTGCTTGGAGGTCCCAGCCCCATTGTGCTGGACAGTATACAAAAAAAAAAAAAAATTAAGATGGTCACTGCTCCAAACATTTTATAATTTCAATAGATGGCTGCCTGCACATCTGTTTCAGACCACTGGCACCATGTTCATAGGAAGGCCTCCTCCAAGATAAATATAAATAAGTAAGTTTGTGTCTCAAAGCAGCACACAAATGAGCTCAATTGTGTGCACAGTACTATTTGTACAGGTAAATGTCTTCCAGTCAACTTGATCCAGGTACAGTAGAATGCAGGAAGTAGATCAGATAGTTCATAGTCTATCTAAACAGTGACTGGTGTGATGGCAAAAGGAGGAATATTTTTTCTGCTAGGGCTATAGTGTACATGTGGTGTGTTGCAGTCATGCAAAGGTAAGACAAGCTATCTGCCGCATCTCTCTCATGCAGACAAGGCGCATGAGTATTTCACAAAGGGAAAGGGTGTGCTTTCATAGTGGATAATGACACCTCTAGCTGATTGAAGATTGTTCCTTCAGGCTCTGAATGAGTCCTGATCAGTCTTCCTCAGCCAGAAAGATGGTAGATATCACCATGAGGATTTGAGAGAAAGTTGAGAGCTTTGAATGAGCAAAAAAGTTGGAGGATCCCAGGGACTACAAAGGTGAACAAGGACTCTCCCATCGTGAATAGAGAGGGAAGGAAGCCGTGTTGGTGGTGGTATATTAATCAGGATGCTCATGGAAGTTTGCTGTGGTGTTCTACACCTCGCTCTACATTTTACCACAGCTCTGAAATTACAGTGTTGAGAAGGGCTGAACCTATTCAACTGTGTTATCTAGATAATCCTGATTTTGGAGACTGCCATTTCTCATCTCTTTTCAGTTCTAGAAAACTAACAAGATTACAGAGCATGATCTTTAGGTGTCTTGATATGTTGCCTTAGTCTTGATACCATTTTAATCATAGAGTAAATGATTGAATATGGCTTCATGCAACTTTAGAGAAGCAATGGCAAATCCCCCACCAAAAAATATTAATCCAATTTTTCTCTTTAGAAAAATTAAATGCGTCTTTTCTTGAAGATATTTAAGTTTTCTCCACTTTTGAAATGGGGAACTTTAAACTCAGTTTGAAATCATAAAAAGGAAGACTGCTTACTGGTAAAAATATTTCTCAATGGTAAACCTTGTTTTCAGGCTTAGTACAATGAGAAGTCAATACAAATGCATAGCTATTTTTCACTCTATGCAGTATTATAAAGATTCAGCAATAACCAAATCAATAGCACTTTTGGAAAGAAATCAATACAACTTTTTCTTCCTTGTAACCAAGTAATAACCAAACAATGGTGAATTTTCTTAATCCATCAGGAACCACCAGCAAGATCTTAGACTTTTTCTAAACAACTAGGTAGACTCTTATTCAAATGTTTAATATCTAGTTGTATAAACATGACTAGAAACTTCATTATTAATATTCTATGTCTATGGTATACTTTAGCCTACTAAAGGGAAAAGCAGGACTATCAAAAGTTAACTGTTCAGCTTCTGTTTTCATATCTGAATAATTCAGCTAAAAGGCTGTATAAATGGATTCAAAAACTGAGGTTAGCTCACAAAAAGAAGTCAACCTGATAATGAATGATATGTGGGGTGGAAAAATTAGTTTACTAAATTTTTAAAAGAATATAAATCAGAAGGGAAAGATTTTCCTATAAAAATGTTTTGTAAGCACAGGAAGTGTGTGTAGTAAAATATAAATACTGACAATATCCCTTTAAAATGAGATCAGAGAGTAATTGATACATAACTGGGATGGGAAACTAGGATAGCTCTATTTCTAAAACAAAATTCCATATCAGTTGCTTTCTGTACCTCCCATTTAAAAGGATATTCTTAAATATTCCTATTTTACCATACACATTTTATTTACAAGAACCTCTTTACGGTCAAATGGGATTATTTTAAATCTGGAAAACTCAACACCACCCTATCTTCTAATTAAGATGAAATTTCAGCCTTACTTTATTTTTGAACACTAGCCTTGATGTCAGCTCATCTCTGGAAACAGCTTGCATTAATTTGAGTCCTGCAGTCAGAAGATGCACAACGGCACAACACAGGTGGGTTCAAAGCTTCCCCCCACCCTTTTTTTTTTTAAATTAGCTACAGTATGAAGAGAATATATTTTTAAAAATTGATAGTCTAACTATGAAGTGATAAGTGCAGGGCCTAAACCTCTTGATTATGGCCCTTTTAAGAATTTTGAATATTCTACAAAGATTTGAACATGTAAGTTTGACTCTGACTTTACCTCCACACAGTCAAAGTTTTCATTAACTTTAGATGTATACTCGATGCGGAAAAGTGTTGACAGGTTACCAGCATTGTAGTATAAAAGGATCTTCAGACCCTTGTAACCGAAGGCAACTTCACTGGGGGAGGAAAAAAAAAAATAAAGCAATCAGGAACCCTAGACTCTACTAAACAATCATCACAGTAAACTGTAATCTGTATAAAGCTTTGAAATTCATGTCTACTTTCCAAGTTAAGTGTACAAACCTGCTCATATATGCAAAGAGAAATAGAATTGCCATATACTACATCAGAATATATACAATGAAGGTAACTCCTTACAATATTTTATCATGAATGTACCACTCATATTCCTTCATCTGTCATTATGAAACAAAGTGGTGAAGTGACTAGTTATCTGTGGAATTTGTCATAAAGGAATAAAGACAACTCATAAAAAGAGTCTTAGACCACGCACACATCCCCGACCTTAAAGGACAATGTATACATGCGTAAAACAACGTCTATTTCAAAAGTCAAGAAGTTAGGAGACATGATACAAATATGCATTCCATTTATTTTATAAGATCTTTTAGAAATAATTTTTAAATCAATCACTTGTAATTTGACCTTTTAATACAGACAGATACTGAGGCAGATTGCATTTACTGGGATCCTTGTTTCAGAATGTGGATTTTATATTCAGGTAGACTACTGCAAATGACACTTGCATATTTAAAAAAAAAAAATTTATAGCAACCTCAAGTAAGCTCTCTTTTGGTTGATGGTTCTGATGAAACATACCAGACTTAGGACAGAACTGAAGGAAATGCAGGGAAGTCTAATATTGAAAACAGAAATGGGGTTATATGAAGGGGTGGGGAAGAAGCAAAGATGTTTTTGAGCCTTCTACTACCTATTCAAGGAATAGAACATACCCAGAAGACCATTGACACAAGGTCTATGAGAATTTCTATTCATGAATAGAGAAATACACTTTATTTCTGGAAAATAGTTCTACTTACAGTGGCACAAGTGTTACCGGGTTACTTACAAACCAATATTGACACTTTTTATTTTCCCACGTTTATTTAGGAAAAAAAAGTGACATTTCATTCATATTTTCCCTGAAAGGTAACAGGCCTTCAAAATTGATAGCAGCAGTTTTGGAAATAATATTACTAGCACAAGGGAATCACTTTAAATGGACAGATTGGGAAAATTCTCATAAAAGCATTGAGAAGTGAGATTGTTAGTAATAAACTGAAATAGTTAATAGTTGTAAAGTTGATAACTTATTATGGTTGGTTAATGTATAGAGACCATTTCAAAATCTGATCTTTTTAAGGATGCTCTTTAAGGAATCTCAGAAATTAGAAAAGAAAAAATCCCTACTACATCTAGTACTCCACTATGTCAACACAGGATTATTACACATAATACATTTTTATTTATAATGGACAGACTGGTAATCAGTACTGTATTAAAAATAATGAGTGAAATCCTGCCCTATTGAAGTAAATGACAAAACTCCTGTTGACCCTTTTGGGGCTAAAAATTCATCCATAATGCAGAAGCTTTTTTATTTTTAAACTTAAATATACAGACACGCATTAGGACACAGACTACGGTTTCTATATTTTGTCTAGGTACAAGTTTACATACAGTAGATTCCACTTAATAGCAACCTAGATATTTACACCTTCTGGTTAATAGCAACATTTTGCCAGAAACCAATCCCATCCCACTGACTAATGTTAATGGGATTTGAATATTGGCAATGGTATGCCACTTATTAAAACAATATTTTTGGAAGAAAGGCCCAAGTTGCAGGCAGGTTTGCAAAAGTGAAGCCAGGGAAGGAAGTGCTGGGACACGCCTTCCTGGTTTGCAACCCCACTAATCTGGTTGAAGCCGGTGCTCAGCCTGTCCCACTGGTTTCCTTCTGGGACAGCAATCTTGCAAAATCTGCCTGCACATAGGGACTGCAGAGGAGGTAAGCGACTGCAGGCTGAGAGGGGAGGCTATGGGCAGGGCAGTAGCAGGGAGGAGAGGCTACAGCCCAGATACCAGAGCTGCATAGTACCTCTCCCCATGCTCTTTGGGCTGTACCCTGCCTGGGGACTGCACCCCGGGAAGAAAGCACTGGGACTTTTTGAGCCCTGACCCCTGGAATGCAAGGAGAAGTACCGTGTGGCTCCATGTCCCCCCCAGAACCCTCACAGATAGCCCAGACATCTGAGCCCCACATCCCACAGGCAGGTTTTTCAGGACTGCAGCCAGGGAAGCCACATCCCAGTGCTTCCTTCTCTGACTGCAGCCTCACAAACCTGCCTTCCACTTATCAGCAATTAACAGATAATGGCAATTTTTTTCTAGCAACCCAGCAGTAGCTTATAAGGGGAATCTACTGTATCTGAGAAAATACTCTCCTTAATTTCAACAGTCATGTGTTAAAAGGAGGGATCTGGATTGAAACTAAAACCTAGTGTGTACAGATGTGATTTTAAAAAAAAAAAACTGATTAAGAAACTAAAATGTAGTTAGCTAGCAGTGGTCCACAAGTATCTATATGAGTTTGGCACACTAATGTGAAAGTTACCTAATAGGATTTGGAACTGTTCCATGAACAGAATTCCCTTTGAAGTAAATGGCAATTTTGATTACAGAATCAGACCCAGCATTCAACAATCTGACAATTTTTACAAAAAAAAAAAAAAAGTGACTACAGTCCCAAACCGTCAGATGACCATTGAGGTACCTTTCTTACCACATGTTCATTAAGACATTTAAGTATTTTCTTGTATGATTTTAAAAACCGATTTAAAAACAAAATACATTTCCTATTTTCTAAAACTAGAACAAAAGTGACCTCTTCCTTCAAGCTCTATTCATTTGTCCTGACATTTGATTAGATAACTTACTCATCCCCAAACACTTGATGGCTGTACTCAGGATTAAATGTTGTGCTGTCATCTTCCAGATCTTCAGGAAAACGAACTGAAAAGAAAATGGGCATAATTTTACTATAAGCAACAAGCAACTGTGATTTGGCAATTTTTTTTGCAATTTATTTTAAAATACTGTAGATGCCACACCAGTTTAACACCCATTTTCTCATTGTGGTCAGACAACTTTATTTGCCCTTGTGATCAAGAAAAAATTTAACAGTTCTGAGAACTCTTTGTGGTTCTGTTCATAATTTAAAAATATCTACAGGCAGGGTAGATTAAAATTTATAATCCCTATTTCATGATGAGATACATTATAGCTGGGAGTGGAATAGATCCAGACAAGGAGAAATCTGGAGATAAATGTGAAGAGAGAGGGACAGGCAGTAGAAACAAAAATTAAACTGTTTGAGCAGCATATTTCAGGAGTGTTGAGGTCTTTCTGAGTGTAGTCTTCACTGATTTGAGATCTACCATACCATTCTCTCACTAGAAGGGAAAAATCTATAAAGGCAGCACGCCGTAAGAGAGACCCAGTTTGGGAATATTTTAACAAAGTTCCTCTACCTGTGGGTAAGACAGCCATGCGTGCAAAATGCAAACAGTGCAACAAAGAAATGCAAGGCCTGGTTGCCCACATGAAACAAACGTCATGAGAAGTGTTCCTTCTCAGGAGGAAGCTGTGTTGAAGATGATGAAAGGAACATGTCTTAACATACAGGATCTTCAGGTTGGTAAACTTTTTTATTTCATACTTCTTTCTTAAGGACTGCCTGTCTTCCTTCTGGACTATTCTTGAATTCTCACGTTTGAGAAAAAAAAAATATAGTTTTTATTCTATGGTACTATCATTTTAAATGCAGTTAAAATAAATAGCTGAAAGAGACATATCTTCCTTTTACAATTTCACCTTTGAAGTAGTACTGAGCATCAGTGAATGCAATGAGCAATACTAAATGAGCAGTGTAATTTATTTTGTTTAGGAGAATCCATCCTCAACATACAGGATTCTGATGACTATCCACCTTCAAGATCACTATCATTTTCTATAGTTTCAGTTATCTGCCAATTATAGTGTTTCAGTCACATCATTTATGTCACATAGCCACAGTATATCACCTGTAGCAAAAAGGAAAAAAAATCTCCATCATCCAGAAACAACCATAGATAAGTTTGTGATAAGAACCAGCCGATTGCCCAGTTTGTTTATGCAAACTCTCCTTTCTGTATGAGTGAGAACCTACACGTCATTAACATGGTTCAGTCATTAAGACCAGGATACAGTCCACACACCAGAGCAGATGGCGCAGGCAAATTGCTGGATAATGTGTATGAAAAAGAAATTTGGCAGTGTACAAAAGGTCTAGAGGGTGAAATTGTTAACCCGAGTCTTGATGGGTGGAGCAATGTTCACAATGATCCTGTTGTACGAGCTTGTGTGGCAACAGAAGAAGGGAATGTCTTCCTTACAGAAACAACTGATACATCAGGAAATGCAGACAGCAGAATACTTACAAGTAGCAGCAGTAAAAGCTATAACAAACTGTTTGGGAAAAAAATTCAAATATTTAGTACACAGCTTTGTCACAGACAATGCTGCAAATGTATCCAAGATGAGAAGAAATTTAGAAGAGAGTCCCAAGCTAACATATAGTTGCAGTGCTCACTTGATGCCCCTCCTACCCAAAGACTTCAGTGTTCCAGAAATAAAGGCTAATGTTGTTGAAATTGCAAAGTGGTTGTTTTGGAATTATTTTGCAGCAGCTGCTCTGAAAAAACTGGGAGGAACAAAGCTAACTCTCCCACAAGACGTGCAAAACTCAGTAATGGACTGTTTTCAGCACTATACCAAGAATTGGCCTAATCTGATGACGGTTTGTGAAGAAAATCGTGACAAAATAGAGGGCACTGTCACAGGCAAAGTTCTCAACATTGGTCTTCAGAGAAATGTTGAACACATACTGAGTAACCTGAAGCCTATTTCTGTAGCCTTGAACAAAATGCAGGGAAATTGCTGATGCTGTTGAAATTTGGAAGGAACTGAGTGAGATCTTAAAAAGAGAAATATGCAACGATAGTTAAATTATAAGCATTAAAAAAAGAGAATGGGACAAGCACCATCTCTAGCTCATTTTCTTGCAAATATTCTCAATAATAGATACTAGGGTCAAATCTTAACTGCTGAAGAAGAGGAGTTGGCGGTTATGACATGGACATCCAGCAATCATCCCTCCATAATGCCAACTATAATAAACTTCAGAGCTGAGGATGAACCATTCAAGAAATATATGTTTGCTGATGATGTTTTAAAGAAACAGTGACCTAGTGGAAGTCACTTAAGCACTTGGATTCAGAGACTGTTGAAGTGATAATCTCACTTTTAAACAGCAGTAGCTTCTTCTGCCAGTATAGAAAGAACATTTCCTTCCTTTGGACTAATTCATTCCAAACTGAAAAATCGTTTGGGACCTGAAAAAGCAGGAAAGCTTGTTTTTCTTTCCCAGATTATGAACAAAAAGGAAAATGAAGGTGAAACCTGAGTTAGCTGCAGAAGCCAGTATTTTAAGTTTCTCATGTTGACCTGGCTGACATAGCCAATTTTTTTTTTTAAATATGTCATTTAATTATTTTAGTTAAACAATTTTAACAAAAACAAACCTGATTTTAAAAAACTTGAATGTTTAACCAAATTCAAAATCATATGCTTGTTTTGTTAAACTATTATATGTTTTAAGTGTCTGCCTGGTGATGTTCTTATCCTAATACAGCATGGCAAGAAAATCCTCCAAACATTAATGATTAACCTGCTGAATTGGAAATGGTTCACCTCCCCATGGACTTCATAAATATCTGCTTCAATTACCTTTGGTAAATGAAATAACCAAACAATCATTCATTTTCCAACATAGCTGTAAAATTAAAAATTTTCAAAATAAATCACTTAAAAATGTATAGTGTGTGCCTTCTAAAAATGAAGGTTACATCTCTGAGCTGTGAAGAATATGTATTAACGTTATAACAACCAACAAGAATGCACTTTTATCTAGAAATCTATGATTAAATCGAGTCTTCCTGACTAGTGATTTAAATCAAATCCACCCTGTCTACAGGCAAACTGTAACACCATTAAAACTGGAAAGAATAAGTTAGTGTACACAACCATTTGTTTGTAGTATATTTTCATAAGGGCAATATTCAGATGATTTTTTCATCTAGTGGTAGTTCTAGAATGCCAGTAAACCTTGCTAATGCTATACTAACAATTACCCAGGAGGCCTGCTATTCACTGATTTCCCATCCCCCAACAATTAGCAAGCAAAGACAATACAAAACAAGGACACCACATTAAAATACGAACAATGCACATTTTGTATCAATTGTAGTTTAGTTGTATTTATGCTTCATACTGTCCATGAGAAAAGAAATCTTTGCACTGTGAATTTTCACTACATCTGCTTTTACATTTTTATTAAGAGCAGCACATCACTCCTTTGCATAGATAAGTTTTGCAGGTCACCAACGTTCTATAATATGAAAGTACACACAATCAAAATTATACCTCTAGGTTTTTACTGTACTTTCAGAACATTTGGTTAAGTGACAAAGTTTCATTTTCATCCGTTTATAGTGTTATGCATTCAAAATAAACCTGTTATTTAAAATGTTTAACAAATTGAGATCTCTATTGAGAAATTGATATATTTTCAAACTTATGTATTTAATCATTACAATAGAACATCACTGTGGTCACTATATAAAATTACAGACTGAGGCAATCCCATAGAAGCCAAATCAATCTACCCATCTCTTTGCACATATAAGCATATATGTAACATTGCTCCCCCACTCTGTCAGTCTTCTCTGTACTTGTGAATAAGCAAAATATACAGTCAGTTGCAGGTGATTCTAATAATGCAGCAAGGAGTAGAGAGATCCTGTTATGTGCTAGGTCTAATGCTTCTATCACTTAATGACATCAAAACCAGAACACACATGCAAGCAAAAAAAATTGCACCAGTCCTGAGACTATTTTATCTGATTACACTGACTTTGTTAATCTCAATAAACAGGTTACTTATTTATTTTTCAGCAATATAAAAATATTCACCACAGATGCATCTACACAAATGCAATAGCTTACTAAAGCTATGTTTTATTCACATTGTGGACTAATGGCAGTTACTCTATAGTTAAGGTTACAACAGTGTTTCCGTCATAAGTCTGCTTCGCCTTAATATCAGTAGGCGAAGTCTAAAACTGAGGTAGAATTTTTCTGGAAAATTGTGAAAGATTAGGATAAGGGACTTCTGATTTTCAACACCTCACAAACAATAGTCTTTTCAGATTTCTAGAAGTCAATACATTTGCATCATTTTGTAGTGCACACACACAAAAAATTTAATCCTCTGGACTCCTTCAGCTAAAATAGAGTGCACAGGATCAATGTTCAGTTTTATTAAGTGAAATATTAAGTTCAGTTATTTTTTTAGAAATATGCTGTGAATTGCCAGCTCTTGCTAGCTTAATGTAACTTCTTGGGAGTAAGCAGAATCCCAGGACTTCCTTTAATTCTAAATTGTAGTCTAGTCCTTTCCCCTGCAGAAATAAAACTTGAAATGTAATTTGATTTCAGGGACAATTTCAATGAAAAAAATACACACACACACACACACACACACACACACCCCGCCAGCCGAGGCCGACTAGCCCCTAGAGTAATGGCATGATCTCAGATATGGAAAATGGTAAGATGGGTCCCTGACCTCCCCCATAACAGCAAATGATCCCTCCCAACCATGTCCCATCACTTTACTGCCCCCTTTTTAGACATTTAACAATATCTTCTATGATGGAAAAACATGTAATAGGGTATAATGTAAAAAACTAGCAATTGCAGAAGTCATTGTAAAAATAAGTTTATATCCAGTGTGTTAAAATATATACTTGTACAGTAACATATGATAAAGATGTAACTGATGGGAAAAAAGTTCTTGCCTCAATTTCTGATTCCTGTGACTTTCATGGAAGTTCTTGCCTACATTTCTGAAAATTCTACAAGTATCTACTACATCCACATTTAAAAAAAAAAAAAATCAGTTAAATGAAGTTTTGTAAAGATATAAAGTGTGCAGTAATATATGCATTACAATGGCAGTTTGCCTATACCCTTAATTAAGGGGAGGCCATTCAAGACACTATAAATTGTGTATTCATTATCATACACTAATCAAATACACATTTAGTGTTTACACATGTATGCAATGTTGCAGAGTTAAGCTTATTATTGGAACCTTCATTTTTGCATTTCCTGCCTGCTGTCAAATATTTAACTTTATAGGTGCTTTAATGCATCCTTCCACATTTAAAATGAGAAAATTAAGGGGTAAACAAAGATATTTTCACATAAGACTAGAAAGCAACAGTACAAGAAAGAAATGCAAACGAGGAGTTTCCAGATGGAGAAAACCGTCCCTGCACCTACGATAGCAAAAAGGGACAGAATCCATTGCTAGATTCAGAAAGCAGAATTTAAACTTGCCTGAGGCAAGCCCATAGAGAGTTTTAATAAGACAAAGCACTTTTGAAATGAGTGAGGGTCCATAAAAGGTGATGTACTCATACTTCTTTGTACACATGCAGGAAAAACAAACTACATTTTCGAGGAGGAGGGAGACGCTGCAAAGACATGCAAGAAATAGAAGTGGTTGATCCTGAGGATCCTCTTCAGTCTCAAGTTGGAAGAGGAGAATAAAACAGAAAAGGAAGACTAGAATATGGAGATATTAATTAATTTTAGGGGGACGATTTGAGATTTTTTAATATTAATGTAATTGCTCATTTAATTGGTAGTCAAAATTCAAATACACCCCATTATTTCCATCCCTTTTGAAAAATGTAGGAGGAAATGACAGATTGTCTCAAAACACAAAAGTGAAAATGAAGTCCCTGTAAAACGTGACATTTTCAAGAAAGTATATGTAAAACAATACTTTTTTAATCTGAGGAAAATGATTTTACAAATCCAATATTTAAAGCTTTAAACTACTTCAATTAGAACAAAATTTTGGCTTACAAGTTTTTAAATTGAGTTTATATTATGAATTTTAATTATAGACCAAGTCAACTTATTAAATGCTCATCTTCTCCAAAATAGAGAGAGAATGAACGTTTCCTTATTGTTTAATTTTTCTACTTTAGAGTAAGCGTACTCTTTTCTTTCCCACTAACCTGGAGTATAACACATACTCTTGGTCCTCAAAGCAATACTCTTCTACCCTGAAAGTCAAACACTAGTTTGATATTAGCTTTCTTTCAGTATTCTGAAGATTGCTGCTGCTCTCTCTTCCAAACTTAGGCCCCACTCTTATTACCTTTCAACTATGCAATTCGGTCATATCAGAGGAACACACCCCTGCAGGTGGAAAAATTTAAAGTTACAAAGATATGGTTTATTCTTCTCCTATTGCAAAACCTTTTTTTTTTTTTTGACACTGATAGGCTTGTTTAAGTTAAATTATGTTGCATCCACATCAAGCAGAGTTCTAAAGTTCTTTTTTGCATTTCAGATGTTGTTTAGGTAAATTCACTACGATGAAACTCAGAATTGCAGATATTTTCATTCAGATTTCCCCTCCCCCCAAAAGTTCTCATTAAAAACTCAAACCATTGAGAAAGTCAATGAAAATGAGAGATATTTCTGGAGTATTTTCTTTCAGACCACCACCAGGATTTCATACTATTTTACTAAGTAGCAAGAACAAAAGATTCCTTTTCTGGAAAGAGTAATTTAAAGAATTAATGGATAGTATAAAATTAATGCATAATTGGATAATTTGATATTGATTGGATATTTGTGCAACTGAAAAGAAATACAGTTGAGTAATGCTAATTTTTTCACTAAATCCACTGAGAGGCCAAAGGTACCCTCAAGAGAGCTGAATACCAAAGACATGGAAGGAAAGGAAGAACAGAACTGCTATGCCCCTTCCCTCCCAGTATTATCAGCATGTACTGAATGCCACATAAAAATAAGGGATGGGGCAATTTCAGCATATCACTAATTTTAACGTAGGTTTACTAAAGTGCTGAAACCAACTAAAGGATCATTCAACACACATTATGGGGAGGTGGGACTGACTTTATTTGCATGAGTCCTTCAATGACTATTTCTATACCTGTGTACTTTATCTCCACTGAGCCCAGGGGACTACACATTGTTAAACTACACTTATATTGACACTTCATGAAGTGTATAGTGAATAGAAGAAAGTGAACAAACTTTTAATAGACAAACTTTAAATATCAAACAACGGTTCTAAAATACTTGGTAACATATTGCAGTATCAAATGCAAAGACTTGAAAACAAAATTACCTAATTTCAGTTGAATTGCTTCATTTGTATTACACTTGAACTCAGCCAACTTCTTCTCCATAGCACTGAGCCCTGGAAAAAAAGTTTATGCAAATCATTATTTAAACTACATACTGCCACAATCCAAGGGAACATGTTTAAAACAATAAGTTTCTCATTTAAACTTTACAGAAGTAAAGAAATAAATACACATCAAAAACACTTCAATTTGTCTCTTTACAGATATGGATTCTCATTTTTAAACAGGACCCTTTAGAGATGTAACTAAATGTTATGTAAATCTACAATATACAGAGAGTAATTACACACAGAATTACTCTGTGCATCAGAGTGGCAAGAACCATTTAGAGGGTACAGAAATACCCTAGTTCATATTTTTTGAATAAAGGGCTACCATTTTTTACAATTAAAAAAAAATACAGTCCTCTTAGTAATGCAAAAAAGTCAGCTAAAATATTCCTGGTTTTGGGGTATTTTTTTTTAAACAATAAAGAGAACTGACATTTTGTAAAAATTAAAAAAAAAAATGTCTTGGCAAAGAACTTGTATTTTAAATTTCAGCCAGTAGTAAATATGCTACTGGCTGAAATTTAAAATACTGTGCTAGTTCTTTGCCAAGAATTATTTTTCCAAAATGTCAGTTCATTTTGGAACACTGATGTTACAAATAGAAATATTGTAAAGATTGTAAAGAGTTGCATCAGCGGATACCAAAAAGTATGAAACTTCACATTAAACAGGAACTACTAGCAGCTATGCATTATTTTTTGTTACATTTGTTTTTTATTTAAAAGTTGAGCTGCTAAGGAAGAAAAAAATATTTATATTATGTAGCACTAGAAGCTCCAACCAGGATTAGGGCCTGATTATGCTAGGTGCTAAACAAGTACATACGAAAATACGATCCATGATTCTTCAGGTTGACTGAGAAAGTACAGGTTTCTTCCTGCTTATTTTTTGCTTTAGTAATTCAGGTCTAGTCTGCATTATTTTTCCAGGAAGACTAGAAATTAACATAAGTACCAAAAATGTGACACTTAAGCAACAGAGTGGTGAGATTTTTAATCAGACTGTTTAAAGATGTATTTTGTTGTACTGTTAACACCTTTTTAAACTCAACTGTCTTATAAACCTGCAAGGAAAGATGCATGTTAAATATTCAGATGAGTTTATTTTTTAAGTTGCTGGTGTTCCTTTAATAAAATTACATCCTTTGTACCTAGCAACACCTGTATTCTTACATCAGTTTTTGGACGGTTTACGTGTATTTGTATTAATTAGGCTTGGTCTATGCTTAAAATTTAGGTTGACATAGCTAAGTCACTTAGGAGGTGAAAATCCACACTCCTGGGCGAGGGAGGTATGCTGACATACCCTGCCACCATCCACTGAAAAAATGTGTCTATTGGACAAATTGTAGGTAAAAGCTGTCTGGCCTCCATTCTTTAGGTAAGCACAAAAGCCTCATACAGAGAATAGCTAAACTAACAGTTTTTAAGAGTACTATACTGTAGTAAAAGTGGTTTCAAATGCTAATTTACACCAGCTGTATATACTTATTTAAATGCACATAACTATGAATCAAGAAATATCAGACATGGCTTTGTGGCATGATGTTGAATCAATACTTTCCTGTAGGTTCCTTTGAATTTCTCTCAAGTTTCTGTTTCAGACTGGATTTGATGCATTTTATGAAATAGGAGTAGGATAATAGTAAAAGAATACTGAAGCATTGACATGAATCTTATTTTATATAAATAAATCAGTAACTGCATAAGCCAAAAATCTTTAAAATTTAGTTAGTAATCAACAATTATTTGAAACAAAAGACCAAAACATGAAAGGCATGTGCCCTGGGAAGAGAAAACTACGCCACTAAGGGGGATTTCTCATGGACTATTGATTACACCAAAGGCTTAAAAAGTGTGTTTTAGCACCTGGGCTTTATTACACTGGGAAGCAGTCACTCAAAGAGATTGGGGGTAGGGTGGGTAACCAGTTGAATATGACGGGTTTCAGAGTAGCAGCTGTGTTAGTCTGTATTCGCAAAAAGAAAAGGAGTACTAGTGGCACCTTAGAGACTAACAAATTTATTTGAGCATAAGCTTTCGTGAGCTACAGCTCACTTCATCTACTGTATTTTCCACTGAATGCATCTGATGAAGTGAGCTGTAGTTCACGAAAGCTTATGCTCAAATAAACTTGTTAGTCTCTAAGGTGCCACTAGTACTCCTTTTCTTCAGTTGAATACGAGCTCCCAGTACAACGCTGTGGCCAAAAGGGCTAATGTGATCTTTGGATACATGAACGAGGGAATCTTAAGGAGCAAGAGGTTATTTTACCTCTATATTTGGTACTGGTGCAACCATAGTTGGAATACTGTGTCCATTTCTGGTGTCCACAAGTCAAGAAGGTTGATAAACTGAAGAGGGTTCAGAGAAGAGCCAAGAGCCAAGCAGAAGTGCTCAAACATTTTAATGGGGTCGCCAGTAGGCTTGCTGGGGCCCAGGACCAAAGCCAAAGCCCAAGGGTGGTGGGGCTAAGGTTACAGGCCCCCTGCCTGGGGCTGGAGCCCTTGGGCTTGGACCCCACCCGGGGCAGCAGGGCTTGGGCGGGCTCAGATTTCAGTTCCCCCTCCTGGGGCCCTCTAGTAATTTTTGTTGTCAGAAGAGGGTTGTGGTGCAATGAAGTTTGAGAACCCCTGGATTAAAGGATTACGCAACATGTTTTATAGTGACAGACTCAAGGAGCTCAGTCTATTTAGCTAAACAAAGAGAAAATGGAGGGGTGACTTGATTACAATTTGTAAGTACCCACAGGAACAAATATTTGATGATGGGCTCTTCAATTTCGCAGAGAAGGGTATAACATGATCTGCCGGGTGGAAGCCGTAGATAGATAAATTCAGACTGGAAATAAGACATTAATTTTTATCACTGAAGGTACTTAATCACTGGAACAATTTACCAAGGGTCATGGTGGAGTCTCCATCACTGGCAATTTTAAAATCAAGATTGGATATTTTTCTGAAAGCTATCTCTAGGAATTATTTGGAGGAAGTACTATGACCTGTGTTACACAGGAGGTCAGACTACATGATCACAGTGGTCCCTTCTGGCATCAGAATCTATGACTTCAGTAACTCTGCCAGAGGTTATGGGTCTATTACAGGAGCAGGTGGGTGAGGTTATTTGGCCTGCAATGTGTAGGTGGTCAGACTAGATCAGTGGTCCTCAACCTATGGCCCAATCAGCACATAGTTGCGGTCCACGTGACATCCTCAGGGCCATACAGGTAGCACTGGATACAGCCAACAATGGTAAATAGGTTGAGAACCATTGGACTAGATGATCATGGTGGTCTCTTCTGGCCATAAAGGCTACGAGTTATAAATTTCAGAACCTAATGCTATTGTTATGAGATAGGAGGAAGAAAAGCCACCCACTAGTTTTTAAGTCTGTGCATCACATTGCACTAGTGTTAATAAAATGACCCAATATTACAGAGACAGAGGATATGAACCTCTCCGGGTGGACTGATTTAAAATCACCAATTTTAAAATCACAATTTAATCTTTTTCTGCATTTGTACTATATTTTGAGGAAAAATAATTCAAGATGTCAATTCTCCTTGGTTTACAATCATTAATACATAATATAGCCTCTACACTAAACCTGGTAATGCTTTTTACTAGCTCGGAGGATACACTATTACAAAGCTTATATACATTTATTCAGATTCTTAATGTTTACATTTTTACTGTGTGAGCAAATGATGAGTTTCTTATCTATTCGATTTTTTGTTTTTCCACTTGTGATTTGTGTCAAGCTAAATTTGGTTGCAAACTATAATTCAATTAAAAATGCACAAAAACATATTAAAGTTTTTTTATTAGTTAAATAAAGCTACATTAAATGTGCTGAATACATAAGAAATAAATTTATCAAAACCTTGTCTTTAAACTAATATATTAAACAAAGGCAGTATTGTCTGTACTTAGTGAACTGAACTAATCTGATCTGTGGTCTCCATGATCTTCAATATTTTAGAACAAGTAAGTCTCAGTTGCTCACACCCCATTTTTATTTAGACTGAAAGAAGAAAACTGCTGTTTTTTCAACTCCCAATCAATGTCTCAATGTTGAATGGACTACTCATTCAGTTGAACAAACTGAAATGAAGAAAATATTTTCTCCACACCTGGAGAAGAGGCTATTGCTGTCCAGAGCAGGTTTAACACTTCACAAACTGGTTCCAGGTGGTTAGCTATTGACTTCCACCAGTTCAGTGGCTTGACTTTCTTTACAACTTCAGAAGCAAACATGTACTGCTTGAATATAATTTTTTTAAATTTAAATTATTTTAATAGATTGTACTAAGTTTAGGCATAGGCTGTCAGTTTCAGATTTAAATTTTAAACAGTTTTTTTTAAATGTACTTATTGTAAATTTAAAAAAAATCAAAAATAAATCAGTTTAAGTTAAGTTACCATTTTTCTCCACTCCACTTAACAGGGGCAAATCTACACATACTAATATCAGTCAATAGGGCACAGACAAAGATGCCCATTCCCACTGAAGTGTGTTGAAAAAGCTGAGAGAAGATACACACAGGAGAGAAGCTATTGGACAAAAGGATGAGGAGAGAGGTGGTGGTAGGCTAAACAATTAACAAAAACAATTTAAGTGATTAAAAAAGCCTCTCCATCTCAATAAATCAGGGTTTTACTACCTTGCACTTTGAAAAACTAGCAGGGCTATGATATCACGTTGTTCAAAGACCAGCCCTTAATTTCTAATGTAAAGTACAAGCTGACATTTGAAAAAAAGGTGTCATGCATTCAGAAAGATCATGAAGAAAAAAGGGCACAAGTGCAATTGTTTTTCTTTTGCAAGTCACCACTAACTTTGAAATGAGTAGTTTAGCCAATAGAACTTCAGAAAAGTCTGCCTAACTCTCAAAGCATTCAATAATGTGCAAAAAAATAATTCCCAAACATTAGTTAGTTAATTTCTGATATCTAGTTACCTATGCATCTCACACATTTCTAGTGCACCCATCATATTATCTAGCCAAATGACCTTGACCTTATATAGGACAATGGACTAAAACAAAGGAAGTTTCTAAACCACACTATTTATAGGCCACAGCTTTATAAAGTTTAAAAAAGTAAATTTTTGAAGTTTTTTAGACCCATCTCATAAATCAGCTGAAGTTTGCACAAAAGATTTTGCAGTTTAATTAGTTTCTGGGGATCCAGAAAAATAGCATAAGCATGTTCAAAGGACAGTTGGTCCTTAAAGGAAAAATTTGCTCCTACCCTATCCAGACCATCTGCAAAGTTGTTTTTTATTGACTTATCAGGCTGCTGTGTATTTAAGAATTGGGCAGACACCTGAATCTGGACTTAGCTCACAGGTGTGAATGTATCCTTGGCCCGGGCCTATAGAGCAGAGCCACTGCGGAGTCATGTTCCCCTTGTTCTTCCCCAGAAGCAGGGGGCAGACACCCCGGGAAGAGTCTCATCGGCTCGTAATGAGAGAGTCTTCTGGGCTCTGCTTCTCGGTAAGCGCGTCCCTTCCCGCGCCTCCTTACCACACTGCGACCCGGATCCCCTCGGAGCAGCCCAGCCAGGCCGGGTCGTAGCGAAGGGAAGAGACACGAGCAGCAGGACACAGGGAGCCGCTTTGCGGGAGCCCCAAGCTCCGGGGGACGGGGCAGGCGGCGTGACAGGAACGAGGCACCCCGTTCCGGGGAATGGCAAACACGCCGTTGGCGGCTCCCCCAAACAGCGGGGTGAGGGCGGACGGCGGGAGCTGCCCCCGCGGGGAGCAGGAAGCCCCTCCACAGTCGGAAGCTGCGGCACCGGGGAGGCCCCTATACTCCCGGGCCGCAGGACAGGCCCAGGGAAAGCCGGGGTCCCTCCCTGCACCGCGCTCGGCGAAGCCGCGACGGAGCCCAGGGCCACAGCTCGCTTCCGCCGCCACAACTTACCCGCCATTTGGGAGCGGCGGCAGCAGCCAAGTCACCCGGACAGAGAGCGAATCAACCCGCGCGCCCACACACCGGACGTGAGAGCATAGCCACGCGCTTCCGCTCGCCGCCAGCTGCGGGGCGCAAAGGCGGGAAGGGAAGAGGCGGCTATAGATAATGCGCATGCTCTGTACAGCCCAGTGGCATGGTAACGAACCGTCCCTGTTATTGGGGCCGCTGTGTTTTTACAGAATTAGTGGCTCATTTGCATAAGCCCGCCTCCCTCTAGTCTCCGCTTCTCCCCCCTCCCCCATTCAAGTCCTCCAGCTCCTTGCCAGCCCAGGGCCTGTGACTTGGCCTGCTCCCAGCTCCTGGCTCTTTTGGTCCCTGTGGCTTCAGCTCCATGCTAGGGGACGCTCATGTACAGAAGGGTTGCCCCCTGTCTAATGGCACAAACCCAAACATCCCTGCCCCGAGGCCACGCCCCTTCACCGCCTCCTGTCTGACGTCCCGCCCCCATTCTCTCCATCCTTCCTCCCTCTGTAGCGTGCTCTCGCCCATCCTCACTGGGGCTGGGGGGTTGGGGTGTGGGAGGGGGTGCAGGCTCTGGGCTGAGGGATGGGGTGTCGGAGGCTCAGGGAGGGAGATTGGGTACAGGAGAGGCTCCGGGTTGGGGCCGAGGGGTTTGGAGTGTGAGAGGGAGTGCGGGAGGAGGCTCAGGACCGGGGCAGCAGGTTGGGCTGCAGGAGGGGTTTGGGGTGCAGGCTCTGGGAGGGAGTTTGGGCATGGGAGGGGGCTCAGGGCTGGGGTAGGGGTGTGGGAAGGGGTGCGGGGTGCAGGCTCTGGCCTGTTGGTGCTTACCTCAGACAGCTCCTGGAAGGGACCAGCACGTCTGGCTTCTAGGCTCGGGGCGGCCAGGCAGCTCTGCGTGCTGCCCCTGCCTGCTGGCACTGCCCCCCGCAGCTCCCATTATCTCTGGTGACTGGCCAATGGGAGCTGCAGAGTCGCTGCTCCAGACGGGGGCAGTGCGCAGAGACCCCTGGCTGCCCCTGTGCCTAGGAGCCAGAGGGACGTGCCGGTCGCTTCCGGGAGTCTGCCTTACACCCACCATGCTGTCGACTGGACTTTTAGCGGCCTATTAAAATCTCCCAGATTGGTTCAGTAGCCACTGGGAGATTGATTCCGATTCCAGGAGACTCCTGGACAATCTGGGAGGGTTAGCAGCCCTAATGTACAGTGAGTACTCAGCCCTATACAGCCCTGGTTTTGGCTGGAGATGCTGTAGTACAGATATGGTGTCTAGCTGGTTCTGCCTCTTTGAGCCAGTCACTCCCTCAGGCTGTCTCCACACTTACACCAACATCCTAGTGTGTTTTCTTCTCTCTCTGTAGTCTTCTCCAAACATGGTTCTCTCAATTCCCATTCTCTCTACCCTATGCCCTCTGATTTGGAACCTCTTTTTGATGCTCTTTGTGTTCTCCTTTCCTCTTTCTTGTTGTGGACACCAGACTCCCCTTCCAATACCTTCTATACCTAACAGTTTCACACCCTTCCACTAAGGCTGTTTTTCTAGGCTGCTTATTCACTACCTTCTGTTCCCGTTCTGTCACTGTTGAGACATTCGTGACATACACTACCTCTATTTAAAGAAATATTTTTTTAAAAAGTTAAGGCACAGTTTTTCTTTTATTTAATATTTCTATATTCAAAACCTGCATATTCAGGAGAAAAAAATTACTTAACAGATATCCCATGGTCACAGTGTTAGTTACACCTCTGCCCCCTTCCTGGTCTTTGAATGTACCCCCTCAGATGTTAGGTCTCATGCCTTTACCTATCCTGGGGTGGATTTGTATAGTTTTCCCACTCCTACACTAGATCTTGGGCTACACAGTGTCCTGTGCATCAACTCCTCACATGGAACAGACATCTCTTATATGTGTTTCCACCAGTTCTTACCCTGAGGTCTGACTGAGTTCGGACACCTGTAGTCTTTGTTTCAGGAGTGTGTGACCAGTGGTACACATTGGTCAGACAAGTCTTCTTAAAATCAAAGTATTGTTTATTTTAGCAAAAGGAATAGAGCTTTTAGGGGAAGAAAAAGGATTTTAATATAAAAAAAGTATACATGCCTCTATTCTTAACTAAAATCTTATCACCCTCTGATGGTAACGTAGTCAGGCCTAACTTCTTCAGGCACCCTCAGCAGGGTGTTGTGTGTCTCAGACAGGTTCCTCTGAACAAATTTCCCTCTCCTCAGAGACAGTCCTGTCTCATACTGCAAGAGTTCTTCTGTGTTCGTGGACCTATCCTGGCTAAAACCAGTTTTGTAGGTTGGCTGGAAAGGAGGCAAAACCCAAGCTAATGGTTCTTCAAATAGTGACCCTATAGGTGCATGTCCCGGTGCTTCAGATTGGAGATTTTTGGTAGTAGTATCCATTTGGCCTGCGTATGCGCACTCCCCATCTCACACTGCTCTGTTGCTAAATAGTGTTGTACGGGCAAACCGTCCTCAGTTTCTTCTCAACTACCCTTGGCCTGAGACTGAGCCTTAGCAAAGCCCATTGATAGAGATTCTTCTTAGTGTTTGCGTCTTAATAATTTTTTTCCTTAGTAGTAATACAACTTCCGTTAGTTAATGTTAGTGTTAATAATTTCTTCTTTTTTAATTTCATTCATATATATTATTATTTTGCTTGTAGAATAGTATAAATTATATTTCCCTAGTTCTTCCATTCAGAAAGTGAGCCCTAAAAAGGGTCTGAGCAGCTCTCCCCAAGTTTAAACATTGCCTCTTCTGTTGGGAAGCCATTCCTGTCAGCAACGGCAATTCCTGTTGCATTCGCTGCCTCAGAGACAGACACGTGCCTCAGAAGTACATGTTTTGTCTCAAACTAAAGGCAAGAATAGAAAGAGTCATGAGCTGAAATTAAGACTACTCATGATAGAAATTCAGTCTGATCAGCCTCTGACCACAGAGCCCGGGACCCCCCTTTTGACAGCAGTCGCCAACATCGTCCAATCAACACTCTCCGATGGCTTCAAAGAGGAAATCCTTAGACTTCTCTCAGAAAGTTTCAAAAGAAGTGGGCCACAAGTTCCCTGAGCAGGGAATCGGCCAAGAGAAAGAGATCTTAGGCATGGTCGATAACTTCAGTACCGACTGACACACAATTAGGTACTTATGAAGCTGCAGGATCCTCCGGTACCGATACCACCAGTAAGCCCTATGAGGGCAGGCTCAGGCAGAATAGTCCCATCAGGGGAAAGGAGCATCAGAGAAAGACCCAGGTCCTCTAAAAACAGCACCAATAGAGGCTTATAGACAATCATACCGAGTACACCAGCACCGTAAAAGACTACGATGATGCCTGTTGGCCATTCCTCGGAGTGCAGAGGGCCTCCACTACAGATTGCTATCTCCATTTCAGTGGCACCTACTCTTATGACCTCAATGGTACTGATGGCTATTCCAGTACTGTAGGAATTTCAGTTCCCCAAAGACTTGATGGTCTCGGAGATAACTGAATCACCATTACCAGACACCGACATAACTGAGATATGGATTACACCCATGTCTCTGGATTTACATGTGGTACCAGGACAGTCTATTCCACCACCCATGACTGCTTCACCCTGGTCTGACGACAATGATGGGGATGACTTATAGTCATTGTCAATCCAGAGCTCTCCATTGCAACATCAGGGAGCTAGCCAGGGGAAAACTCGTGTTCCTTCAATCTACTGCCAGAGTAGAAGAGACAGTTGGTATGGACACCTTTGGGTGCCCCTGCCCATGCCATTTCCACAACCTCAGTGGCCACATTGGACCCATGGGTGACATATAGACAACAATTTTCAAGAACCTCTAGCATCACCCAGAGAGATAGAGAAAGATGATCTACCTCATTCTCAATAGCCAGACCTCCTGATCCTCAAGAGGAGAGACTAGACAAGGAAGCCACTCTGGTGACCAACATTTCCTCATCATCTCCTGACAAGGCAGCCATGCCTCCCTCTTCTACCAACAAAAGCAGATGACTTCAAGCAGTTTCAAGACCTCTTTAAGAGGGTAGTGGATTCCCTTCAAATCCCACTTGAAGAAGTCAAAGAGTCGCAGCAGAAACTACTTGACATCCTGCAGACGTTGCCATCAGCCATAATTACACTCCCCATAAATGAGGCACTGCTTGATCCAGTGAAAACTATATAGCAGACACCAGCCAAACACCAGCCAAAAGGGCAGACAAGAAATATTATGTGCCCTTTAAACACATGGACTTTTTGTTTTCTCACCCATCCCCAAATTCACTGATTGTCAAACCTGTTAACGAACATAACAGACAGCACCATGCTAAAATGACACCATATGACAAGGACTGGAAATGTCTGGATTTATTTGGATATAAATCATATTCTTTGCCAACCTTATAATTTAGGGTTGCTAACTATCAAGCCCTCATGGCAAAATATAACCACATGAATGATTACAATTTAAATTCCTTTATTGAACATCTCCCATTGGATCAGAAAGAGTACAGATAGACCTATTCGCCACAGCCAAGAACTGTAAGACAATGGCCACTTGCTTGCTTCTACACCTCTCTATGAAAACTGCATTCCTAGTGGTCATCACATCTGTTCAGAGAGTGGGAGAGATAGGGGCCCTAATGGCATATTCCCCCCACTTTATGATTTTCTTCAAGGACAAGATCTTTGAGGCTGCATCCCAAATTCCTACCACAAATACCTTCAGTCTTCCACATAAATCAATATATTCGCCCTTCCAGCATTCTTTCCCAAACATGGGATAAAAGGGAGGCAACTCTGCACTCACTTGATGTCAGGAGAGCATTAGCCTTCTATTTGGAAAGGACTGAGCCTTTCAGAAAATCTCTCCCTTGCAGACAGATCTAAGGGATCCCAAATAGCTAAGCAGAGACTCTCTAGATGGATATTGGAATGCATTAACTACTGCTATTGCATGCATGATGTACAACCCCCTTTGGGAGACCAAATTCATTCCACAAAATCTCTGTCCACTTCCATAGCCTTCCTCAATAATGTTCCAATCACAGAAATATGCAGAGCAGTGACTTGCTCATACATTTGCTAACATTATGCAATCACTCATGATTCAGCATCTGATGTGATATTTGGTTTCACTATATTATCATCAATATTGGACTCAGCTCCAAAGCCCCACCCCTCCATCAGGGACACTGCCCCAGAGTACCTAGAATAAAACACCCATAGGGACACTATTCGAAGAAGAGGAAGAAGAAGAAAAGTTTACTCACCTTATGCAGTAACTGAGGTTCTTGAAGATGTGTGTGTGATGGGTTGGATCACAGAAACCCCCTTGGGACTGCCACCTGATGTGCTGGGACCTCTGAGCCCATTTTCCCTGCCAGCTTGGGACTTCAGTACCTTGCCTTGTCTGAGCCAGACACACTTGCCTGCTGCAAGCACAGATCCAAGTCTGAACCATATCCCCCGCAAGCTGCAGGCTTAACCGAAAACAGCTTAAGAAGTGCTTCTGTCTCCAGCACTCAAATACCCAGCTCCCAATGGGGTCCAAACCCCAAATAAATCCATTTTATCCTGTATAAAGCTTATACAGTGTAAATTCATAAATTTTTCGCCCTCTATAACACTGATAGGGAGATATGCACAGCTGTTTGTCCCTCCCCCCAGGTATTAGTACTTACTCTGGGTTCATTAATAAGTAAAACGTGATTTTATTAAATACAAAAGTAGGATTTAAGTGGTTTCAAGTAATAACAGACAGAACAAAGTAAATTACCGAACAAAATAAAATAAAACACGCAAGTCTAAGCCTAATACAGTAGGAAACAATGCAGGTAAATCTCACCCTCAGAGATGTTCCAATAAGCTTCTTTGACAGACTAGCCTTCTTCTAGTCTGGGCCCAATCCTTTCCCCTGGTACAGTCCTTGTTCCAGATCAGGTGGTAACTAGGGGATTTCTCATGACTGCAGTCCCCTTTGTTCTGTTCCACCCCCTTATATATCTTTTGCAGAAGGTGGGAATCCTTTGTCCCTTTCTGGGTTCCCACCCCTCCTTCTAAATGCCAGGTTTATGATGGATTCCAGTACCAGGTGACATAGTCACATGTCCTGTGAGATCCCAAGCCTTCATTCTTCCTGGCCTGACTCACAGGAAGGCTTGCAGGTAAACAGAGCCATCTACAGTCAATTGTCCTGGTTAATGGGAGCCATCAAGATTCCAAACCACCATTAATGGCCCACACTTTGCATAATTACAATAGGACCTCAGAGTTATATTTCATATTTCTAGTTTTAGATACAAGAATGATACATTCATACACACAGGATGAATACATGCAGAAGAACATAACCTTTGCACAGAGATGTTACATGGCATATCTAGTATAAAACATATTCCAGTTATGTCATATTTACATTCATAAGCATATTTCTATAAAGTATTATGGGGTGCAACATCACAACGGGTTTCCCCCAGGATGCCACTTGGAACTGGGGTACCACTGAGCCTGCCTGACCCTGCAGCCTGGATTCCCTTTCACACTGTGGTGCTGTGATAAATTGCCATGCTCTCTAAGTTTGCTCTTTTACTAACATACACACAGATACCAAACTGCAGCTTCACACACAGATGCTGAGATCAGCTCTGCATCAGATGGCTCAGCTAAGGCACCTCTCAGATGCTAAGGCATACATCCCCCTCTGGAGTGCAAACCCAAAATTATACTGTCTTGTGCTGCACAGGAAACTGTACAGTAAGGTCATAAAATTCGCCCCCTTCCCTCTATGTGGAGAGAGAGATGCAACAGCTTTCTGCTCCAAGTTATAATTTCCACACACTGGTTTTAGACAAAACAAAAGCAAGTTTATTAACTACAAAAGACAGATTTTACATGATTATAAGGGATAGCAAACAGATCAAAGCAAATTACCTTAGAAAATAAAAAACCCACAAACTGAGCTTAACACGCTAGATAGGTGAGATAAGAATTAGCAATTTCTCACCCTGAGTGATAAACAGGCTGTCTGTCTTAAGACACAAACTGCCTTGGTTTTCCCAGGTTTTCATACACAGACTAAAAATCCCTCTTGCCTGGGACTATCACTTCCCACAGTTCAGTCTTTGCCCCTTAGGTGTTTCCAGGAGGATTGTTGTAGGGAGAGAGAGGTACCATCATGATGTCATTTCCCCCCTTTTATATCTTCTTCCCACTTGCTCAAAAGCTTTTGCTGTGACATGGGTCAAACAGTTCCCATTGTGTAGTGCTATCTCTGAGAGGTGTCTATTGTACACAGTCCCTGGGGTAACCTTGTGCTTGTGTACATTTCCTCAATAAACCATTACCATTGTTTGGCCTTTTTACTGTTGTACCTGAAAGGCTCCTTGTGGGTGTTTTCAACCTCAAAACATGGTTCAGTAACACATACATAGCCAAACTTCATAATTTCACATACGACGATAGCACATACAATCCAATGAGATATTACTGTCTAGCAGATCAAGACTTTTAGAGTAATACCTCACAAGGTATATTTTGTACAAAACATATCCTAATTACATTATATTGGTAAATATTGAGGTTCCTAGGTGTCATAGTGTGTCCCTATGGGTGCTCCACTACCCGCATTCCTCCCCTCTGCTTCGGAGTTCTTATATATGAGCTCTGAGGTAGAGAAGGAATTAAGGGCAGTTAGCCTGCACAGCCGGATATAGCAACAGAGCACAGCGTGAGATGAGGAGAGCACATGTGCGAGCCAAACAGACACTGCTACCAAAAATCTCTGATTTGCGGAGCAGGGATCCGAAGACACCCAGAGTGGAGCACCCACAGGGACACATCTTGAAGAACCTCAGTTACTGCACAAAGTGAGTAACCTCTTCTGGTCCTGTCCCTTACAACTCTCAAGTGTTTACTGAGAAGTGACTATCTATCTTGAGCCATTACTTTCCCTTTTTGACTTGTTCACCTAGATAGCCCTCTTGAGTGATCCTAAAATATTAATACAGTAAACATTCCAATAACTAGGTCAACATACAGTGTTTATAAATTATTACAGAGCAGCTCCAAATCTGACACAAGGTATATTAGCACAACTGATGTGAGGGGGAAAATGAAATGTGCCTACATTATTTTAATCTAATCTAATCTGATATTACAAAAACTATTATGCATTAATAATAATTATATGGCTATTGCATGGCATCCCTACAGGGTGTAGTTTAGGTTGTTTGGGTGCCATACCTAGGGATTTCCATACCTGGGCATTTGAATTTCTTTTAAATTTAACAGTTAATCATTTATTCCCAAAAGAATCATGTGGCCAGCCGATCTTCAGTAGGCCTTGCAACTCTTAATATATTCAGCCTCACCCAGGCTTCCAATATCTTGAAATATATCTTGACTACTAACTAAAGATAGAAGGCCTGATTCTCCTCTCATACTGCTTTTACACCAGGGAAGCTCCACTGACATCTGTAGAGCTACTTCTGATTTAAAGTGGTTTAAGTGAGAGCAGAATCAGGCCCACAAAATCATACTGTTACAAGCTTCTTAAAGACCTGTGACAGCAGATGTAGATGAGGAAAAAAATGCCTTTCCCCGATAGTTGAACAGGCATTTTTCCTTAGGAAAATAAAACAAATTTGAAGTTTGTAAGCCAAGTCATTTTAAAAATATGAACCTCACAAAAAAAATTAGGAAAATGTTGATAAAATGAAGAACAGGATTTTTTTTTTGAAACAGCATATCTTTAAGAATATTCCCCTGAATTTTTTCAGTATTCCCAGAAAAGCTCTATCCTGCCGTGACATAAGGTATATGAAATTTCAGAGGGATTATTAATTTCTTTTTGATAAACTGAAAGGGCAGGGAAGTTGAAATTTTGGCTTACCATAGGCTGCTAATTTCCATATTAAATATAGAGAGACTACCACAACTCCATAATACTGTACATCCCAAATCCATGTGAACTCCCCTTTTTTCCATACTCATAGTAAATGAAGAGCTTGGTTTGGTAAATGAGGTATTTTGTGATCTGTGTGCTAATGAACACATTCTTAAGAAGTCCTATTGGACTTCAAAGGCCTTGTACCCACCTACACCAGTAGAAAATTTGTGCAGTTGATTGGGTAAAGAAGCTTACATTGTCTGTGTCTGGAATAGGGGGTTTTGCAACTCACGTCATGAGGTTGCTATAGTGTGGTCCCAAGTCCACACAGGGAGGTGAATGTATCAACTTCAAGTGGAATGGTGGATATCAGACAGCAGTGTTTGTGGACTAGTTATCAAAGGTGGGACTCATATAACTCCAAAATGAATCCTTGGTGAAGGTGACTGTTTAAAAATATAACACTTCCAATCTCAACTTTGGACTTAATAGACCAACCTAAAAAAATACGTCAATCAATATTCTACTTCCAGTTCCTTTCTGTACACACACTAAACTGCATGACCTATGTGCAGTAGCTAATCGACATTAGGTAAATTATACAAAACTGTTCAACCCCTCTGCTATTAGCAGAAGTGGGAGCCCTAGTGTAGGGGGCCACTTGCTGAAGCTACTGTTTTAAATACTATGCCTGTTCTGATTAAGGTTACCAGAAACCTTGTTAAAAACCCTTGTGACCTATTCATAGATCTCCCACCATTGCTAACATTAGTGGGGGAAGTTTTAAAAAATGTCTCTAGAGTAGACAGGACTTTAGTCTCCTTCTATAGATCTAGGATGATATTCCTTTTCAAATAGCATATATATTGGTTGACTTTTGCAAGATTATCTCTGCTGCCAGCCAGTAAGTAGATTAAATGGTAATGAACTACAAGTGGGCTGTGGGAATTTTTCATTGAGCTGTAGCCTGACAAAGTTCCACTCTACCATTCATAAATCTACTTTTCCAATTACCCTTATATTACAGCAGAGGACCTATGGCTGTATCACACTGTTTATAAACCCTAAACTCCTATCTACTGTAGTTGGAAATATTTGTGTGTATCTTATCTGGGGTTAAAACAGCAGCAGTCATATATGCTTTGCAAAGAGATCTTGTTGGTCGCTTTGAAATTTTTATAAGGCAAAATAAAAAGTGCATTATTCTCAAACATTTGGTTCCCAAAGGCAGATTGTGAACAAGTTGTCCAAACATAGTGCCATTGTCTCCTTCCTTGAGAATGAGTAGCCTGCATATTTCTTTCAAATTTAAAGAGAGGCAGGCAGCATTGCCTAGTATTTAAAGCACAGGACAGCTTCTAACCAGAAGCTTCTGAATTCCAATCACAGCTCCACTGATTACTTTGTGTCTCCATTTCCCCATCCATAAAATGGGGATAATAATATTTATCTGCCTTGCATGGATCATGTTGCTAGGATTTATTAGTTTAGGGGCCAAATATACCACTTGACGTAAACAGGTGTAGTTACATTGGCCTTTAATGGAATTGCTGCATCTGGTTACGCCAGTAATGAATTTGTGCAGCATTTTACCGATATGAAATGCTATTAAATATAAGTACTAATTATAATTGCTGGAACTATACATGCAACATAATAACAATAATTATTGTTGATAAAAAGATGGCAAAAAGATTTTTTGGGGGATGGGCAGTTTTTGTCAAAAGTTCAAGTTTTTTTTACTAGGTCTACTTATACTGTGATTTATATAGTGCCTTTAATAAGGATCTTCAAGCACTTTACAAACACTATTAAATAATTTATGCAACACTCCTGTGAGAGGGCAATGTTATATCCATTTTACAGACGAAATATATAGGGGTTAGTGACTTGCTAAATCACTGATAGAGCCAGGAATATGACTCCTAGTCAGTCTTTTCTACCTAGTAGACCTTGCTTCCTCTGCACTGCATCTTGCTTAGGTGTAAAAGACTGTATAAGGTGTAAGGCAGTACAGAGTCAGACCCCCTACAAAAAGAAAAGGAGTACTTGTGGCACCTTAGAGACTAACAAATTTATTAGAGTATAAGCTTTCGTGAGCTACAGCTCACTTCATCGGATGCATTATGCTCTAATAAATTTGTTAGTCTCTAAGGTGCCACAAGTACTCCTTTTCTTTTTGCGAATACAGACTAACACGGCTGCTACTCTGAAACCTGTCATTATTTCCCCATGGTATTTCTCCCCCCCATCCCACCCCCCACTGTTCCTCTGTCCACATATCTATTCAGGGGATACCATCACAGGGCCTAATCACATCAGCCACACTATCAGAGGCTCGTTCACCTGCGCATCTACCAATGTGATATATGCCATCATGTGCCAGCAATGCCCCTCTGCCATGTACATTGGCCAAACTGGACAGTCTCTACGTAAAAGAATGAATGGACACAAATCAGACGTCAAGAATTATAACATTCAAAAACCAGTTGGAGAACACTTCAATCTCTCTGGTCACTCGATCACAGACCTAAGAGTGGCTATACTTCAACAAAAAAGCTTCAAAAACAGACTCCAACGAGAGACTGCTGAATTGGAATTAATTTGCAAACTGGATACAATTAACTTAGGCTTGAATAGAGACTGCGAATGGATGAGTCATTACACAAAGTAAAACTATTTCCCCATGGTATTTCTCCCTCCCACCCCACCCCCCACTGTTCCTCTGATATTCTTGTTAACTGCTGGAATTAGCCTACCTGCTTGTCACCATGAAAGGTTTTCCTCCTTCCCCCCCCTGCTGTTGGTGATGGCTTATCTTAAGTGATCACTCTCCTTACAGTAAAAAGAAAAGGAGTACTTGTGGCACCTTAGAGACTAACAAATTTATTAGAGCATAAGCTTTCGTGAAAGTACTCCTTTTCTTTTTGCGAATACAGACTAACACAGCTGCTACTCTGAAACCTCTCCTTACAGTGTGTATGATAAACCCATTGTTTCATGTTCTCTGTGTGTGTGTATATAAATCTCTCCTCTGTTTTTTCCACCAAATGCATCCGATGAAGTGAGCTGTAGCTCACGAAAGCTTATGCTCTAATAAATTTGTTAGTCTCTAAGGTGCCACAAGTCCTCCTTTTCTTTTTGCGAATACAGACTAACACGGCTGCTACTCTGAAAGATTTTGAGGTTGAGCATTAGTGGGCAAGATCCATACCAAGGCCTTTGTAGGAAAGGCTGGCACCCCCCCTTCCCTTCCCTTCCCTTCCGCCCCGCCCCCCCCGGGACCACCAGCATCTGACCTAGGTCAGCTTCCTCACAGCCCTGTGTGGCAGGCGCTAGGCGGCCACAGCCGCAGGGCTGGCACCCCTGCCCCGCTCGAGACCGGTGTCCTCCTCTGGGAGGTGCCCCTCGCCTCACTCCGGCCACCCTCCTTCCGTGGGGACCGCTTAGTGCGGCCACAAGGTTCAGGCGCCCTCACTCCGGCCGCCCGCTGCCTGGCCAGTCGCCGGCGGGGTCCAGCAGCCCGGTTCTGTCCCAGCCCGTTGGCGCAGGGCCCCGGCAGGGGCGGCTCATTAGCATAGGGCCGGGCTGCGGCGGCGCGGCTGGCTGGTGGTAGCGCCGGGCTGGCAGCTCCTCCTCCCCCTCCCCGCGCTCAGCATGGCGGTCAAGGTGACTCTGCTCCTCCGTCGCTTGTTGCATAAGGAGCCGGGTGTTGCGGGTGGCCCCTTCGCCGCCAGTTCGGGGCTATGCGGGCAGGCGGGGAGCCGGCGGCTGCTGCTGCCGCCCCTCTGTCGGCCTGGTACCCGGCAGCGGCCCCCGAGCAGCAAGGGGTCGGGGGAGCGGGGAGGAGAAGGCCCCCCACCCCGGGGGAGGAGAAGGGGAGAGAGCCCCTACCCCGGGGGCAGGGGCGTGTAGAGGGAAGGAAGGAAGCAGCTTTGGGGGGAAGGGTCCTGGGGTTGGGGGATGGGAGGGAGCTCTGGGTGGAAAGGTCCTGTGATGGGGGCAGGGAGCAGCCCGGGGGAAGGGTCCTGTGGTGGGCAGTGGGAGGGTGAGAGCACCTCTGGGGGGAGTATTGAGGGTGAATAGAGGAGCTCTTTGGGAAGATGGGAGTTTTACAGCAGGAGCTTGCAGAGCAGTCCTCAGCTGGGGGAGCACAGTTGGGGTGGGGGAGTTTTCAGAACAGTATATCTCACTTGGAAAAATATTGATGATTCTTGTTGTGTGTGTTTGTTGTTCTGTTGCACATAGTCAAGCCAAAGGTGTTAAAATGTGTTTGCTTAGTGAGTTTTTAGCCTACAGGTATAGCCTGGATGCTGGTGCATGTGGTTGAACTTTTAAGCGTCCCAAGGTCTTCCCAACTGTTTGTCTAAACTAGAGCATGGTCATGTTTTAATTCAAGTTAACTAAGACAATTATAAATGCAATTGGAGACACTTCACAAGTGTTGGTGATTTACTGCAACTCCTTCTGCCTAGGGCAATTTCTACCATTTGGGGCACTGGAAATACTGTTGCGTCTGACATTTAATCCTGTTTCACTGTCTCCCTTATTCTCAGCCAACAGTTACTGAGTTTGACAGCTATCACTACTCCCTGAATTTTTTTAAAGTTAAGCAATATAAACTTAGATTTTAATGTTTGGGATTCTGTTTATCAGTTAGATAAGAGAGCTGACATTTATTACCCTTATCAGCATAGATTGCATGAGGATTCTGTACACTATAAGTCAATTACCTAGCTAGTAAAGCATTAACTTTCTTTTCTTGGCTTTACAGGTGCAAACTACCAAAAGAGCGGATCCCAATGAGCTACGGAACATATTTTTACAGGTAAACTGATGTATTTGATTGACAGTTTTTCTTTAAGGGTATATCTTCACTACCAATGTTAATGTGCCGCGGCGGCAGCGCTTTGACGTGGCTGTGTAGTTGCAGCACCAGCGGTGGGAGAGAGCTGTCCTAGCACTGTAAAAAACCACCCCCACAAGGTGAATAGCTACAACCGCTGGGAGCGTGGCTCCCAGTGCTGGTTCACTGTTTATACTGCCACTTTACAGCATTGAAACTTGCATCGCCCAGGGGGGTGTTTTTTCACATCGCTGAGCGAGAAAGTTTCAGAGCTGTAAAGTGGTGGTGTAGACAAGGCCTAACTCTTGATATGCCCTGATATGCTAGGGAGGACGGTTTCCTTGGAGAGTGGTTACCATGGAGGGCGGTTGCTATGCGGGGCAGTTGGTATGTCAAAGTATGTGATACACATTTTATGTCACACTCAGTAAGATCTTTAAAGTTCACACTGTTTATATTGTATGTCTAAAGGCCTTTTTAGGTTTGAGTGGTATTAAGCTAAACTGATATTGAAACAAGTTATGGCTTAATACTACTTTCCTTTAAATATTTTTGAAATAGTTACAACATTTCCTCTACAGCACAAAAACAAAACCCCAACCCTAAGCTGCATTATTTTTTTAAGTTATACTTTTCAAGATAATAAAAAGCTGTACCTTGAAAGTGGTTATATACTGTAGATCTTGCCTTAAGGATAACTTAAGGTTACAACTTGTGTGTGTGTGTGTGTACTAGTCTGTTTACATCATGTCACTTTCTTAGTAAAGGGTGTCCAAATTGGTATGTTTATATTGAATTACTGGAAACTTTTTTCTTCCTTCCTCTCTGATTTCCCTCAAGCCATCAGAAAGATAATTCTAAAAGGAAAACACAAAATTATGAAAGTAAGATTTTTGTAACAAGATTGATGTGATCAAATGTGTCTTTGGTCCTTGATTGTGTCCCTTAATATTTTAAATATCTTTCTATGTAAAGAAATCCTTTACATTCAGTAATTCTCAAGTAAAACACTTTAGCTAGAATACAGGAAATGAAAGTAATTTTAAATTAAGGAGTTCCCCTGGATATAAGACAGTAATAACACAAGTCACTTTTATGTCATCCTTGACATGTGACCTTTGATGCTGTATTATCAAGTTCCCAGATATGATAAGCAGCCAAGAGACCCTTTTGGCTGAGAGAACTAATTATATCTGACCATCACATTTTTTCATAGATGGTTAATTTGAATACAGGAGTGGGTGCCAAAAATTGCAATGTTGTATTCAAATGATTGTCTAATTTTTTAACATCTGATATACCCTGTAAAGATTTTTCCCCACCATAAAAGCATAAACTGGATGTGTAGTATTTAGTTTTAAAGAATAAAATAGTTAAGTATTAATTTATTGAAATACAAATGAGTATCAGATATCTAAAAGCTCTTTTATTGGCTTGTGGACTTTGGTAGTTAGACTGTCAAAAAAAACATTTTGCAAGTCATACAAGACTTGAAACATGACTGGGTTGTTTTCTGACATTTGGCATATTTAACTTTTGCGTAAACTTATTCTGTTCAACTGGAATGCTTCACATAATGCAGAGCGTATATGATTCTTGTCTTATGTTGTGTTTTGAAATAGGAGTTTTTGTTGCTGAAGTGAAGTAAATTATTTGAAACCCTTGATTTAAGTCATGTATGTAGTATTTTTATCCTTACCGTGTTGCTAAATCTGTAAATTCTCCATATGAAGTTAAATATTTTACTGTCACGTGGGCAGTTTATTGTTTTTAAAAAGTCTTAATTCCACAAGTTCTACAACAGATATGAAAACGACCTTGTTTTGTGCACATAAGAAATGAAGATGTAATGGCTGCCATATTACTTTTCTTGAATAGCTGAAACTTGCAATAAAAAAGCTATAGGAACTTAAACATTTTAAATTGTATTCCTGTTTAGAGGTACACCAAATTAAGAAAAAGTTATGGTCATAGAAAGAGATAATCTTCTGTTTCTTTTTGATAATTTGGCAAATTACACAAGTTTGAAATCCCGTTCATGCTATGTTGATAGGTTATAAATAAACTTATATTTTTTTTATCACAACAGAAACTCTCAAGACAAAAAAGAATAGAACTTTGTTGAGAAATATTGTTAGTGTTACAACACATTTCATGGGTCAAATATGTTGTGTTACAACACATTTCATGGGTCAAATATGTTGTGCTCTTTGCTGAGGGTGCAAGTCTGTTCCATGTTGTTCAGCTAAAGGGCATGCATTCCTGCCTAAATTTGGCTTCCCTTGAAAATAGACACAAGTAACGATGAGGATCATGAAGAGGAATAGAGTTCATGTGTTCACCTTGCACTGTGGTACAGGGTGTCCTTATCCTTCCTCTTGTTCACGTGATGCATTCTACTAAATATTACCATCCAATTCACATGAATATATTAGTGTGTATGCTGTGCATATTAGAATTTGTGAAGCTTGGTGTAAGATTTTATTGTTTAAATTATTAAAGTGTTAGCGGAAAATTTTTATTTTTAGAGTATGAAAGCATAAAGGAACAAAACAAAGGAGAAATTGAAATGGAGAGCAGGAAGGATACAGGTCTCTTTAGGACAGTGTTTATCTAATCTCCTGGTGAACCTCCATTTTTTCCCCTAGAGGAGATGCAGTTAAATGTAGGAAGCATCCGGTTGAATGAGTCCCTGTCTGCTGAACCCAAAATGGAACTGAACCAGTAAGGAGGAAAAAAGAACATGCTACCCTTTTCCATTTATTTAAAACACAGTACAATTTTTTTCATTAAAAGTCCATTTTCTCAAATCTATTGCACCTGATTTAATGAGAATGATGAGAGGGATACCTGTGAATATTTTCTTCTATCAAGGATAAAGTTTGGAGGAAATATTAATTTTGGCTGAAAACCAGTGTGATGGCATCTAACTGTATGTTAAAAAGACAGACTGTACTTAGCTTAGACATGTTATGTTGTGGTGGTAGAAAACAAGATGTTCAAATTAATCAAATGCTCAATTTTGAATTATCCTTTTTATGTGTGATAAGAATTCTCTTTTGCAAAGAAATAATTTAGAATTGAAGAATCCATTTTTAATTTTAATATAAAGTTTAATGTGTAATGTAAATTTATTTTAATTTTGGGGTAAATTAAGTAACTTCTTAATAAAATATAGATGAATATAAAAGAATATATATATCGGAGTTTAGTCAAACCTTTTATTTTTTTCATGCTAAGAGATACTTGCCTTATAGGTTGCATCACAGAAAGGTCACTTGGGGCCAGATACTATGAATTTCTAAATACATGCCAAAAGTGAAAGGCTTACTTATTTTGTCACTCCTTAATGTGTTGGCTTTTCGCCAGCATCCTTTCTAATTATCATGACCTTCTCATATGGAGCTGAGAATAATCTATCAGATAATGGTTCATTCATTTGTATCAAAAATAAATTCCGTAACAGATTATTATAAAATAATTCACAATTTAATAAAAATAGTTTGATTAGTTTTTAAAGAAATAGGATAATTATGTTTACAGTATTGTATGCTTAAATGTTTACTGTCTTTCATGTGTCCTTGACTGCGTGCTTCCTCTTTTATAACTGAATTCTGCTGCTATTGTGGATATTTTCAGTACCCTGTATGTTTCGTGATCTTGCATGTGCAGAGTTTACTGTGGAATGCACTCCTTACAGCAGACTCATGCTTCATAATCTAAGGTTTTATTATTTTAAAATGGAAAGGGAACCTTAAGAAGGTGTTGCAAGGATGTTTGCCTGACTTTGCCAAACATGCAGGAACCCTGAAACAATAGCTCTGATAAAGTTTGAACTATCCTGTTTATTTTAATGGAGTGTTAATTCTTAAATATAAGACAACAGTTTATTGTTTGTCATATGGTGAGTCCAACATGCCCCAGTCAAAATAAGGGCCCATCTTGCTAGCTTTCGTAAAATACATAGACAGGTGCAGTCCCTGGCCCAAAAACTTTGCAGTCTAAGACAAGACACAAGTGGATGTAATAAACAAATAGGAGATGATTGATGAAGATAATAATTATAGGTTTGGAGTCATTTAAAGTTTTGGTTTTTTTTTAATTATAAGGGATAAATTTAAATGTTAGCTTTTAACTATGTCACTGCTGATAATTTTAACAGCAGTATACATCTACTATTCTTCTTATCCCACAGTCCCAAACAATTTCTACACTTTCTCTGGAGCCAAAAGCTTTGCCTTCCTCTTTCTCAGATTTTGAAACCCCCAGATTCTCTGATAACGTCTGTTATGGATGGTCAAGACAAAAATATATTTTCAGTACAAAAAACTATGAAACATTGAAGACTAAAAATGTGGACCACAGCTTACAGTACAGGTCAAAAGAACATCCTATCATGTAAATTAATTGTAAACATGGGATATCTCAGTATTCATCTCTCTTTGAAATGTACGGTGAATAGTGGAGAAACAAGCAAATGGCCTTATGTTAATTTGTATAGCTAAGTACCCGCTAAGTACCCTTTGATGGACCTCCTTCAAAGTCATCCTAATTTACCTTTCTGTTCTCTGAGGAATTCCAACTTGTCAAAAGACATGAAATTTTATAAAAGATCTTTGGGTCGTGATTCTGTCATCTCAGATCTGCTTAAGCTTCATCGGGGAAGTTTGAGTCGCAACACTGAGATCCCAGTTATTCTAGTACTCCCTGAATATGATATTTGTACATTGCACTATGACCTATGAACTGAATTCTAAAGGAACTCTTGGCAACTGCAAAGCTCACCATCTCTACTATGAATCTGAACCTCAAGAATTGAACTCATGTCAGTATGTATATTGATCTTTTTACCATACTTCTCTCTCTCTCTGTCGTTTTTTAAATAAATTTTAGTTTAGTTAATAAGAATTGGCTGTAGTGTGTATTTGGGTAGAATCTGAAACATTCATTAACCTGGGAGGTAATGCGTCCGATCCTTTGGGATTGGTAGAACATTTTCTTTCAAATGATGAAATAAGATTTACAGAAATGTTAATCATATTTGATGTGGGTCCGTGGATGGAGGCCTGAGGTTGGATCACTTTAAGGGAACTGTGTTGTTTGGACTTCTGAGTAACCAATAAGGTAATAAAGAAACTGGCTTGGCGAATCTAAATATTGGAATATCCACCAACTTTTTGGGGTTTGGCTGCCCCATTCTTTGCAGTTCACCCTAATTGAGTGACCATAGCAAGCTCCCCAGTAGGACCCCGGTCACAAATACCCAAAACTCTGAAAACTGTTATATTATGAGCAAGTGTAGTATCACTTTTTAATATCTAATACTTCTGTAGAGATAGTGGTAGGGTCTACATCCTGCCTTTGCAAGGGGATGGGACGAGACTAGACTAGGTATGTTCTGCCTCAGGTTACTGTGGTCCTAAAACCAGGCATTTCCTCTCCTTTTTTTTCTCCAAGAAGTTCTAGAGTTATAAACATTAAAGGGATAATGTCAAGATTGTTCATGTGTCCTGAAAAATGGGTAAATAGTGAGGTGGCAAAATTTGCAGATGATCCAAAACTATTCAAGATAGTTAAATCCAAAGCAGACTGCGAAGAGTTACAAAGGGATCTCACAAAACTGGGTGACTGGGCAACAAAATAGCAGATGAAATTCAATGTTGATAAATGCAAAGTAATGCACGTTGGAAAACATAATCTCAACTATACATACAAAATGTTGGGGTCTAAATTAGCTGTTAACACTCAAGAAAGAGATGTTGGATTCATTGTGGATGGTTCTCTGAAAATATCCACTCAATGCGCAGCAGCAGTCAACAAAGCAAACAGAATGTTGGGAATCCATTAAGAAAGGGATAGATAATAAGACAGAAAATATCGTATCAATTCAGTAACCCCTAACCTAATCATCCAAATTATGTTATTTTGTTTTCTCTCTTTTTCTCTAGTATGCCACTGTTGAGAAAGATGGAGAGCATTACATGACACCAGGAGATTTTGTGCAGAGATACCTAGGACTATACACAGACCCAAATTATAATCCTAAAACAGTGCAACTATTGGCGGGAGTAGCAGATCAAACCAAGGATGGGTGAGAACTTTGCTTTCCATTAAAAGCGTATAATTGGCAAATGATTTAATATGTCTTCTGGTTACTTTATTGCCTTCTAAAACAATATCTTACTATTTGTGTTGAGCTATATGAGCTTGTTTGTTTACCTAAATAATGAGATTTTTCTCAAATTCAGTAGATAATTTTGTTTCAGATTAGTGAGAATATAGAGTATAACAATTTTTAAGGTGCTTTAACTGAGGGGTTAACATAGTATTTAGGTTATTAATATGGGGCTTAGCCAGAGGCCATTGTGTATGCCTAACAGAATAGCTACATTTTTGATTAAAATAAGTACATCCATTTTTTCATGATTGCCTTGAAGAAGTTCATTCTCAGTTTATTCAGGTCCATGATCAGCAACTGTAGAGTCTTTAGCGGGGTGGGCAAACTATGGCCCACAGGCCACATCTGGCCTGCCAGCCGTTTTAATCCAGCCCTCAAGCTCCCACTGGGGAGCGGGTTCTGGGACTTGCCCTGCTCCAGCCAGGGAGCAGGGTCGGGGGCCGCTGCACGTGGCTCCCGGAAGCAGCAGCAAGGCCCTCCTCTGGTGCTCCAGCTAGGGAGCAGGGTCGGGGGCCACTCCATGCGGCTCCCGGAAGCATCGGCATGGCCCCCTTCTGGCTCCTATGTGTAGAGGCAGCCAGGGGCCTCCGCTCTGCATGCTTTCCCCACCCCAAGTGCAGCCCCTGCAGCTCCCATTGGCTGGGAACTAATGGACAGGGCCGCATGCAGAGCCGCCTGGCCATGCCTCTGTGTAGAAGCCGGAGAGGGACATGCCGCTGCTTCTGGGAGCCACTTGAGTTAAGTGTCGCCCAGAGCCCTTCCCCATGCTCCAAGCCCCTGCCCCAGCCCTGATCCCCTTCCCAACCTCCGAATCCCTTGATTCCAGTCCAGAGCACCCTCCTGCACCCCAATCCCCTCATCTCCAGCCCCACTCCTGAGCCCGCACTCTCAGCCAGGTCCTTCGCCCCCCACCATTCCCGCACCCCAGCCCCATCCCAGAGGACCCTCCCGCACCCTGAACTCCTCATTTCTGGTCCCACCCCGGAGTCCTCACCCCAACTCCAATTTTGTGAGCATTCATGGCCCGCCATGCAATTTCTATTTCCAGATGTGGCTCTTAGGCCAAAAAGTTTGCCCACCCCTGGTCTTCAGTATCCATAATTAAACACAGCTTGGAAAAATAAAAAAGATGTCATGCATTTTCTGTAGTGTGTGGTCTTTATAATACCTCACTGCCACCATTCACATACAGATCAAACCACTGAGAACCTCTTGGCAAGAGAGACACCAAACGCTTTTTATTTTGGAAGAAAAGTATAACCTAATCAAGATAAAGTTATACTGCACAGTTTTTTAATAATTGCTTATGAACAGTAGTCATTGTTTATAAATTGCTCTCTGAAACTATTTTACAAAATGCCCAGTCTTCTAAGACGCATGTTATTTTTTTAACCGACTCTGTTCCGAAGTAACCTTACCTTCTTGCTCTTTTCCATTGCTGCGTGTAGGCATTCGGTTTGGCATTGTATTGTAGCAAGAAGCATGGATGTTGTTAAAGTGGAGCCAAGAGGTTAAGAAGCATCAGAGCAGAGGTCAAAAATACCATCAGAGAGGAGTGGGCATTTGGTAGAGAAGAGATGGAAGGCTGCTATTAAAATAGAATACAATCTATTTTTTATAGATAAATTTCATTTATTTGAAATGGAAAGCCTCTTATTTTCCTTGATTCTGTAAGTGTAAATCTGACCCTGGGTGATATTTAGATGTTTTTCGTTTTCCTTTATTGTAGTATTTTAGAATGTTTTATTTTATATTTCAAGGACCCTGATCAAGAAAGTTTGGTATCTGCACTAGATAACTAAAATTATCATTCTATGAAATGCATATAATTTGTGTTAAATAGCAAAAATAGAATTTACTCTGTTATATAGTTACATAATGTTTGTTAAATAAGATTGCAACATTTCTCCTTGGACTTTTAGGAGGTATTTGATAACCCAAAAAAGTTACATTACTGTCTCTAACATATGGATGTAATGGGATGTATCACCAGCAATATGGCTGAATATACGTATCTTTTTGAAATCATGATCAGTAAACAAGCAAATCTGTAATATTTTGCTTTCTTCCTCAGCTGTTGGTCATCCTTTAGAAGTGTGTTTATTTGAAGAGTGGTTTTTTGTACAGTTAGGAATCAAGAGTGTCTTTCACTTCTTATAGCAGACCCTCAGACTGAGAAATTGCTGGTTTTCTATCACTTTCTGTTTTGTGTGCAGCTTTTTGTTTGGGCACTATTGTTCAGAGTGAGATCAGTATATTCATGCAGGTGATAAAATATGATGAAATAATGTGTAACTTGCTATCCAGAGTTTGGATTTTTACAGAGACAGAAGAAGTTGGAAGACAGCCAAGGTATTTGAGCACTAACTTGTCCAGATTTAGCTTTCCTTCTCAGTTTTTGAGCATTTAGTTGCTCATTGGCTAATGGTAATTTTAGCACCCTCCATGAGTAAAGGCCAATATTTCCAGCCTTACATGCCTACTGTAAAGAAGCAAAACCTCCACCACTTGATGTGATAAATGTAGTTTACATCTATTGATCATGAAATCTGCTGCTTAAAATTCAGAAGAGCAAGTACTTATAACATCTTATTATTCCACCTTCACTAGTGTTTGGATTTTTGTAGTTGAGAGCTTTCATATCAAAACATTCTCAAAATATGAATAGGACTAGTAAAATATGGTTTATATCTTGATTGGTATTTACAAATTAATGCAATATTCTCTAATTTTCTATTCACTTTCGGTTTCATTTTTATGAGGCTTGAGCCTGCTCTCCAGAATATGACAATCTACACCTTGGAAAAAGAGCTCACTGGTTAATTTTTACAAATTACAGAGTGAAGCATGCTGCATATTAGAGGGCAAAAATTACACCTTTACCCCGATATAACGGGACCAATATAACACGAATTCGGATATAACGTGGTAAAGCAGTGCTCCAGGGGGGGCGGGGCTATGCCCTCCAGTGGATCAAAGCAGGTTTATAACGCGGTTTCACCTATAACGCGGTAAGATTTTTTGGCTCCCGAGGACAGCATTATATCGGGGTAGAGGTGTATCTCTAAAATCTATTTTAGATTATTTAACAGGATACAAAAATGTGATTAAAATAATCTTGCTTGCGTAAAACTAATCTTTTTTTCAAATTTACTTGTAGGCATTTTAACATTCTTTTTAAATGCTTTCTTTAATACCTCTTTCTCGTCCACTCACAATTTAAGCAATTAATGTTGTGTGCTTGAGATTCTTAGTTGAATGGGTCTAGAAAATGTTTTCTCTTCTTGTTGCTATCATCCAAAATTGGCGGGAGATAGGAACTCAGAGTTGGATTTATTTAGGAGTCCTGGGTTCAGATCCTAAAAGAATCACAAATGAAAATGCATTTGGTTTTGTCCTAGTTTCTAGTTCTGATTCAGATGCAGAATACTGCTTCATCTGATCAGTAGTCTCAGTTCAGGAAAATGCATAACTAAAATAGGATTTCCCTAGGCTAAGATTGAGTTCCATTTTCAGAATTATGTGAGACAATTCACAGAGCACCAGACTGCTGCATGTCAAAGCGTTATTTCCTCAGTTAAAAACACAAAATTAATCTAGAACTAAATGTGATTAGGGAACAGAAAAAATAAGGATATGATTCTATATCATATTTGCTTGTGAGAAACGTTTGAAATAGTAAGTTGGTGTTATAAATAACTTTTATGTTCAAACGTAGAAGTTAATAGAAAAATAGGATGATGTGAATTGCAACTTAAATGTGAAGTTTTAGTTGTACAATTAAAAATAAAATGACTATGCATTATATGCAAATAACTGATTATGTGATGGGGAACTATTATTGTGTGATCTGGAATACAATATTTGGACACTCAGTTGTCTGAAACTGCGCCTTCCGGAATCTTCAGATCTATATTTATCTCTAGTCAGGATTTTTTCATGTGAAAGATTTATTCTGTCCCTATATGGTAACATCATCAGGTTTATCCCTGAATTTTTTTTTCTAGAAGCATATTCTTTTGTAGCCTTCATTTTGAGTCTTAGCATCTTATACCAAATTTCAGTCTTCAATAACTGTATTATTTCTACAGGTAGTTTCATTTATAACATTATTAATTACTTTAGTCTACAACTAAATTGTAATAATACATTACACTTTTCAGAGGCTCTAAAATTGCTTTACAATGTTTAGGTAAGTATTAATGTCCCTTTTGTGTACACACACAAAGAGCTGAAGCGACTACCCATAGTCACACTACAGATCAATTGCAAAACCTGGGAATAGAACCAAGGTCTTCTGAATAACCGTCTGCCCCTAAAAATTAAGTTCTCAAGTTTTAAGTAACTCAAGAAGGATTAACAATCCTAGAAAAAATGGCCGAGAATAACCAAAGTTTATGACAGTTCTGGAAAAAGATGGAGTATTTGGGTACCAGTTTCCTTTAGGTGCACCTTAGAAAGGTTTTTGTAAAAATAGTTGTTCTGTCCTTTAGTTTGATACGTTTGTCATTTTTTTGGGATTGAACTCACCAGCAGCAGTGTTTGGCTTTCTTGGTAGAGGGCTCCTTTTGAAACCTCCGTCAGTGGGTACTCTCACACAATCCAGAACTGATGGTCTTCAAAGCACAGTGCAAGTGATATATATTTGGTTCAGCTTCTTGTTTACTTTGTCCCGCAGTTTGGCTATCAACCTATTTAAAAGATGTTGTTTCTCAGGGGCTAGAATCTAATTTGCCTATCTTTAATGTGGAGTAAATTGTGTGTTGTGTAAGACTGGATGGTAATCTGTCTTTTGGATGGATGTAACTGTGTTGGTAATTGAATAAGTTCTTGCTCCCATTCTAATTTTTCTTGGTTAAATCTAATAAATAGAATCAGGGCCCTTAGATTTCAACTTTTCCAAAATCATCACTTTGTGGAAGAAACTCATTTTTGTAAATTGTTAGACTGGTTGTCTATGATAGAAATGTCAAAGTTGAGATTTTTCCTGTTTAGTGGCCCATAATGTTTCTAGATTCTAGTTCAGTGGGACTACGGAAAGTAAAGAATCTTGTTATAAGAATCTATATTTTGGTTAGTGTATGTATAAGGGCTAGATGAACTAATGGCTACTATGGCCTAATTCATTAAACTGTTTCATAAAATATGCATCTGTTCAATTGAGATCTTCAGACATGAACAGTCCCAGTGCAAAATAACTGCTATGTTTAATTCACTGAGTTCATCCTTCAACATTGAGAGTACTGGAAGGCTATATTTTGTAAATTGAGATCAATAAATATTTTTTTGAGAATTCTTATCTTGACAATCTGCAGAAATGTTATGCATGTTACTTTATTGCTATAGATGCAGTTCATTTTTGTGGTTTAAACTTATTTCGGAGATTACAAAGAAAAAAAACTGATGGTAAAATAAAGTAGATAAAGAAATTAATGATGGAATGTGAATAAAATGGGCTTCGTGCTATACTGCAACTATTTTTCTAGATACATGCTAATCTGAAATTCAGAACTGTACACGTTTTGCTTGCTTAATTTGAAGAGTAGTGTATTATTTCAGTGTTCTTAAAAGAATTTCTAAGTGTGCTTATATTCTGCATTTTGCGAGGAAAATCTCATTTTTATCTGTATGTTGGTTCATAAAAAATCCAGCTGTTTCTGGTACAGCATCTATATTAGCAATATAGCAGTGGCAACCCTCTAAATTTCATTTCAGCAGAAAAGCTTTGTTACTTCACACTTTGTAAATCCAAGTAGAACAGCACTTGAAAAATAATTATGAAGTATTAAATACTAGGTTCACACTGAGAGTTGTGTCCACAGATCTGAATGCAATTGGAAACTGAGTCATAGGGGTTGTGACTTCCCTAAGGCCACACAACACAATTGTTCCCATTTTTAACATAGAATCAGGTTTCTTGTCACCTGTTCTTAATCACTGGATTGTGAAGCCTTCCAAATTATCAAACTCCAACCTTCATGGCCCTTGTGAATATCTTTTAAAGCCTTTACCTTCTGTTTTTCCTTTGTAGGTTGATCTCCTATCAAGAATTTTTGGCATTTGAGTCAGTTTTGTGTACTCCAGATGCAATGTTCATTGTTGCTTTTCAGTTGTTTGACAAGAGTGGCAATGGAGAAGTGACATTTGGTAAGAATGTTATACCAATAAAATAAAAACCAGCAGGATCTTATTAAAGGGGAAAAGGCAAAATGCCACATTTATTGTGAATACAGAAGGAATAATAGTAAGCAGTTATAGCTATAACATTCCATTCAATTTCATATTTATTCACGCACACGCACACGCGCGCACACACACACGTTCTGCAAGATTATCATAGTTACTAGCCTTAGAGTTGCTCATGCCAAGCCACTGGCCAGGTGGCCTGGACATGAAGAGGGAGCAGGGCCTTGTCAGATGCTCATCTGATGCTCCTGGAAGTTGGTTTGCAGAATCAGACCCCAAATTTCTCACTTTCTAGAGTCCATTGTTATAGGAATTTCTTCCTATGCCAGTCTATGGGAATTGCTTCATCATGCTGTTGCTGAATCAATCTGGCTCCGTGCTGCCAGATGTTGTCTTGTTCTTTGGTTCTCCCATTCTTGAGGCTGTTGGGTGGATTCCAGTCTGCCCTCCAGGGATCCTCTGGTTATTTCCACTTGACGCCTTCTTCAGCCGATGAACACTGGATTCTTAGGCTGGTACCTCCCTGATCATTCAGTTATTATCCACACTAAGCATCCATCCACATACATCCTCTATCTCTATTATAATCACAATTGTTAACAAAGTGAGATGAATACAACAAAAGGACGGGGAGTCTCTGGGTACTGTTTCTGTTGTTACAGGGCATTGCTTTGAGTCTCTCTGTGTGAGTAGTTGTTGTTACAAAGAATTGCTTTGAAAACAGACTCTGTCTTAGAATGTACTAACACAATTAACAGCTTGCAAGTTTCACACACAGAGGGAGAAAAACAGTACCAAAAACCAAGAGACCTCTTAATTAGTGATACCCTGGAATTTAAACTATGGGGAATCAAACTCATTTGTGATTTTAATACAGAACTTCTTTAATATGATCCAACAATAATACTCTCAGAAAGCACTTTAACAGATTAAGGTCAATAGTATCGATAGCAAGAATGGCCAAAACTCCCTGGAAATCTAACCGGAAATGCATATAGTTCTGGACATACAGTACTGATTTCCTAAAAGGATATCTATAGGTAAATACTTGTTTTCATTTTTTCAGAGTGTTGGTTAGAACACAAGCGTAAGAAATCGAAAAATGTAATTACTATACTTTGTTGAATCATTAACTCTTACACATTCCTAAAATAGGTGGTGCAAAACTTGCATGTGCAGGACTGTCCTGAAACTTAGTGAACCATGGGTACTAATTCCTTCATTCCTGAAGGGATTTTTGTAAGAAGGTCAGGATCTCCATGTACCACTTTTGGAGAACTGTTACTACATTTATTGAGAAGATACTAGGGGTTGCAGGTAGAAATGAAGGTGTTCTAATTCATGTTTTAGAAATCCCAATTTAATTTTCTTGTTTTAGGGACAAACTTGTTTTAGGGACAAATTCTACTCTGTCTTATATGGGTACAGCTCCTGAGCTGAACCCATGTAAATAAGAGTGGAATTTGGCTTTTAGACTTTTATTGTTACAGTCTGATTTTTATCACTAAGAACTGAACTGAACAGGATTCTGTAGGTGAAGGATTTTCATTTTATCATGTTAGTGAATAGTAACTGAATAGGTAAAAGCTTACTGATTATAACAGATTGTATATTTGTTATTTAATGTTAAGCTAAAATGTATATTTAGATTAGAAAATATTTAATGCTGAGAATTTTAATACATGGAGTGAGAAATGTTAATTTTATCCAAAAGAATAAAGTTTTCAATAAAGATAATGCAATTTATGCTTGGATTTGTAGCCACTTACTGTCTGTACCAGCTATTTCTGAAAATTTTTGCCCCAATTTTTGAGGTGGTGGTGAAACTCAAATCATGCATGAGTCTTTTTCTGAAAAAATATATATAGTATTGCTTGAATCATTACTCGTATAAAGTGACATGATTAACAAACAGGGCAAAATATTAAGTGCTCAAAATATTAAGGGTCTGCCGCATCCTAAAGAGAAATAATATGTAAGAACTTTGTAAAAAGAAAAGTAAATTTAGGTACTAGCTAGCAGTCAAACTGACAAAGCGATCCATTACATTAATTCTCACCAAAAAGTGATGATGCCCCGATTTCTCACAAATGTACATGAACATAGTCAAGTTGAAACAGTTGGTTCAAAAAATGAGTTAAAAGTAATTTCACAGAGTACATGTGCCCTTGTGTCCTTCTGTGCTGATTTTGGTGGTTTTATGGTCAGAGCTTCCTATTGTTAAATTGTGTTTTCCCTCTTCTGTTGTTGTATTAAAGGATCACAAAACAAGGGAAACTGACTAGACACAAAGTGTTGTCAAATGCACAAGGTAATCTCTAAAACTAGATACAAATTTGTCCTCTTTCAGTTATTATTATGTTAGTTGTAAAAATACAACTGAAACCAATCTTTCAGATAGAATTGTGATTTTTAAGTTGATATTCCTTTTAATAACGAGTGCTGTAGAGAAGTTTTATACTACTGTCCCCAGTTCATTACTTTTACAAAATATGCCGTAGTGCAATTACTTGTATATTTTATAATTAGTGGTGTACTGTGAAATGTTTTAATTTCTTTATAATATATGTTTTGTGGTGCAGTACCCCTGACTTTCTGTTGCTTCTTGCTTGGCAGTTTCCCTTGGCAATTTTCCTATATGTAAAATGGGATACATAACCACCTTCACAGGGTTATTATAAGTGTGTAGAGTATGGGGAAAAATATAAAGCACTATATAATTTCATATGAAATACTCACATTTGCTAATCAGCAATTGGTCTCAGATCACTTTTGTGAGTTAAGGAGATGCGTCTGTATTGGTTTATTTCTGGGCTCCTCCCCCACCCCCGATTACATATGTATCAGACAGTAGGTTAGCTTCATATGAGTGCAGGAGACAATTTCAGTTATGTCAAATTAGGAAACTCCCCAAAGACCTCACGAGATGAGATCATGGTGAAGTGTGATATTTCCATTTTGGATCTTTGCTTCAAAGAATCTTACAAGATATTTACTCCTTGTGGGGTGAAGGGAGAAGGCCAGTTTTCTTCGGTTTGTAATTTTTGACCTTAGCCAATCAGTGCGAATAAACAAAGCTATTACCCATTGCTTGACCTAAAATACACACACTTAATGGTGGCATATTGTGTATATTAATCTGTGTAGTGTAAAAGATTCTGTGCATGTATAACATGTCCCGTATTTATAAATATTTATAATGTAGAGAATTATTAGAAATTATACCAAAAGGAATAGAGTTAGCCAACTAGAGTGCACGATTGGTAGACAGTTGTAGATCTGGAACTGTGGTTACATTTCAAACACACAATAGGTAGTTTCCTTCACTCGGATTTTTTTTTTTTTCCTCCCCCATATGCTTGACCCTTCATATATACCCATGACAAATGTGGCCATCTTGGCTTCTTGCTGATTTTTTTTTTTTCCCCTGTTTCTGTCACTCTTCTACTTTTGCTAGCTCTTTATAAAAATGTTTATATTCTACTCCCAATGGGTAATTTGTTTGTTAAATTATGTGTAAAGCTTTTACACAGAAACACCTAAAATCTCATAGAGATCAAGGTTAACAACTTCATATTTATATGGAAACTATTTGTCGGAAAGATTGATCCATTATCAGTGGATAACATATGTAAGATTATACATTACTGAGAATTATCTAAAATCTAAGTTTATTGAAATAAAAGAAAAGGGGGAGAAATGGTTAGCAGTCAATACCTAGTTGAACAAGTAACAACCTCATGTAACAGGTTTCAGAGTGGTTTCCGTTTTAGTCTGTATCAGCAGAAAGAACGAGGAGTACTTGTGGCACCTTAAGATTAACACATTTTTTTGAGCATAAGCTTTTGTGGGCTAAAGCCCACTGTGCTCAAATAAATTTGTTAGTCTCTAAGGTGCCACAAGTACTCCTTGTTCTTTCAACCTCATTTAAACCATTCATTCCTGTTTCAGTTTTGGCTGTAATAGAAAGAAAACAATTTTTGAGAAAGGGATTTAGCATCCCTCAATGATAAACATGCTAAGGATTTGTGAAATCACAGTTCACCTTTAGAATACTTTCAAGTCAGGACTTTTCCTAGTCAGGTAATTCTAAGACCCTGATTATTTTTTTAAACTTCATTGATGAAGGTAAGTAACTGTCTACTTCATTGATGACAAGCCTTCTTAACTTGAAAGAAGTATTTAAAATAAGATATAAAACAAATGCTACAAAGCTGAGAGAATTTACAGATTTTTTTTCTATACATTTTTAGTTGAACTGAAGTTGGGTTAGAGCAAACTTTCATATTGGGTAGTTTTTGCTTTTCACCTCTGTCTCTTGAGATAATTCAAAGAGCTGTGCCTTTGCTTGATGCTAAGCAGATAATCCCCATCCTGGGGGGTAAAAGTGATTGGAACCCGGGAGTGCCAAGACTGCTTAAAATTTCTCTAGAAGCAGGTATTTGACTGGAAATGAAAGGATTCTTCTTGAACTGTCAACTGGGTAAACTTTAAACTGATCTGGATTGTGTCACTTAACTGGTGTGTACAAGTCCAAGACTTTCTTCCAATTTTGCACCTTCTCATGCAGAGGCTAGAAGGACAGCCATTCTCATGGAATGTTTCAGAGACTGATTTTTAGTTAAATACCTGAGCTAACTTAAAATCTTGTAGCTCTGAAGAGCAGAAGAACAGATAATATAACCAAAACTGTATCGTGTTTTATAGTTTTCCTGTTCATGATTTCCCTGTGTTCAGTTTTCAAATTCTTTTGGAGCAAGTTGGAAGGTATTTGGATACCTGAATGCGGACTAATGCAAGGCATTTAAATATTGTTGCTCAGAGCAAAAAAGACTATCTTCTAATCTCTTAAGAAAGCATTTACAAAAGCTCTGTCTATACTATTATAGATGGATGGAATTATTAACCAAATTTCTGATTTTAAACCATTAAATTTACTCCAACAAATGTAACAAATTACTCCTTGGGAAAGAGAGGGTTAAATCTTCCTTAAGATGGAGAAACAGTAGATTTTTTGAGAGTGGTGGAGGATGGGGAGGGGCTGAAGAAGAGGGAGTGAAAGAGGTAGTTGAGAACACTTCAGTATAACTGTTTACTTTCCTATTTTGCCAACCCCCAATGCTCAAAAATCATGAATCAGGCTCATTTATTTAGTGTATTTTTATTACCTTACCTGACGTTGGTTTCTGTTTAATGTGGTATCATAGGTACATGCAGTGAATATGGGAACATGATGTGGTACATCAATGCATTTTAGTTATTTGTGATAATTCCAGTAGTTCCTGTGAAATTAGAAATGGCACCCTTCCTTTCTTTGGTCCTTCCATATGGTTTTCTGTTTAATCTTTCTTCTATCCCACTACCCTTTCTCCTCTCCAATCTAACAACTAGAACCACTCAACATAATCTGTTATCGATATGTGAGCGGCACCCATTCAGTTTTAATAGTAAATAGTTTAAAATCCAGGGACAGTGTTAATTTACAGAACAAGAGCTCAGCAGCACAGGAAGCAGTGTCTTGTAAGTGTTTATTTACACAAAAATGATTAATTCATTACCTTTGTACTTTGGCCATTATTAATGATGGTCCTGACCTTTTAAATAGGAATAGAAATATATTTCCATTCATTTTAGTTCCATTTTATTCACCCCATACATCATCCTCTTCCACCTCAGCACTAGCAGGCGTACTGCTGCACTTGTTACACTTGGGGTCTGGCTATACAGCAGATGGGAGGGTACTTCCCAGACATGTGCTAGCTCCGCCTGAGTGATTATACTAAAAATAACAGTGTGACCACAGGCAGCAATGGCAGCAGTTGGGGTGGCTTGCTCATGCTGCTGAAGCCATACAGCTATTTTTAGCATGGTAGTGCATGGCTGTCTACCTGAACTGGGAAGTCCCCTCCCAGTTGCTGTGTAGACATACCATTGGATTCCTTCCTCTGTTGTTCCCTAACACACCACTTGCGCAACATCCCCAGGGAGCTTTTCAGACAGACTTTTGGTTTTTATGTTGTTTGCAAATAACAGCAGGTTTTTGTTTTGATTTTTTTTTTTTGTATCCTGAAGGTGGAAGTGTATGAAATTAGCTTTTAGCAGAAATAGCAAAAGATCATAACAACACTTTAGAAATGCAGTGCTTACATTAGTGCTTAGACTTTTAGTGATGGGGACCATAAAAGAACCTGGATACATAAATAAAATCTCACTTAACACTCCCCCCGCCCCCAACATTGACGTGTTTATGCTCATATAGCTTATCTGTGGAATGGATTTTGCCTGTAACTTTAGTGTGACCTTTTTCTTATGAGAGATGATAGGGAGTTACAAACTCTGCTATGCAGGCTGGCAGAGTGTAGAACTTCTATGAAATCTCAACTTGTGGTTTTTGGGTAGGCTGTATTGGAGGCCTCACAAACTATAAGCATTGCCTATATAAAGTGATGAACTTGTACTTACAGTGAGCCTAAAGTTTCAGGCTCAGTTACAAGCTTTAATACTCCCAGATCTTAAATTTTGGGAGAGTTCAGAAAGAGAAGAGAACTCAGAACCCAGGGTACCCAGCTAGGATCACTTAAAAGGCTGCTTTGATTCTATGCACTCTCCAGTGTATCCAGAAAAGTTGAGACAAAGTTGATAACCCCATCTCATGCACATCTTACAGAATGACTCCCTTCTCCTTGTTCCAAGGAAATGTCTTCAATTTTTGACAAAATGTAATTTAATTTTAAGTGTTTTTCAATTTAAAGTACAAGCATTTTGTGTAAGACGCGTTATAGTAGCTATCACCCAAGGGCCAAAAGAAAGGGAGTACTTGTGGCACCTTAGAGACTAACAAATTTATTTGAGCATAAGCTTTCGTGAGCTACAGCTCACTTCATCGGATGCAGTTGTAGCTCATGAAAGCTTATGCTCAAATAAATTTGTTAGTCTCTAAGGTGCCACAAGTACTCCTTTTCTTTTTGCGGATACAGACTAACACAGCTGCTACTCTGAAACCTGTCATTATCCAAGGGCCAAGATGTCCAATTGCCAGTTTTGCCTCTGTGCTTACCCTAGTGTTAAATTGTTGGTGAGGGCTGCTGCCTTTCCTTTTTTTAATGTATGTGCAATAGCATAGTCTGAGTCCTAAAGTTTACATTCTGCTGCAAACATTTGAAATGCCAAAAGTCTGCAGGCTGATCCTAAATTTGTGATGCAACATAGAATTTCCATTTTGTGCATTTCCAGTGGCCTTAGCCATAACTAGAATGTGCTAAGCACTATACTAACTTCCATTCTATCCTAAATTGCTGTACAATTCAGCTTGTTTAGCCCTCTGCTCAGTATAAAGCCAAGATTAAAAGATAAGGGCTGTTGGAGATTGTCATGATGTAGGTGCAATGTTAGAGCTACATGGAGCAATTTACGTTATTCCTGGTTGCAGCTGATATTCATATTTGTTCACAGTTTAAAAAAATTAAGTACAGTATATAAAAGTAAAACAAATCTATAAATAGAAAACTTTCAGCACTATAGCTCAGATCAAAAGGATTGAGTAACACTGTTATGATTCTGCAGTAACATAGTCCCTTCCCCCCTTGTGGGTGGGTGGGTTAGGGGGATGATGGTTGTGCTCAGTTGTACCTGTGTTCTGTTTGGGTTCTTCTACCATGCTCCTCATCTTTGTATCTGCGTGCCTGGAACTCAGATTGGTATTTAGCCTCTTCCCTTGAAATTGAAGGTTGTCTGAAAAGGACTTCGTTTGGAGAAAATTTACTGAGCCTCACAGGTGCTGACTTTGGCCCTATCTTCAAAATATTTAAAGGTGATAGGACAAAATCTGGTATGCAAAGTCTTCAAATAAATGCTGTTCAGATACAGCTATAATTTGCTTTAAATGGTCAGGTGGAAAATTTCTGTGGCAGTCATGTAAACATTTTGTCTAGACACTTGCCTCTAATTTGGAGGTAGTGCACTGGAATGCTGGAGCTATGGGTTTGTATGTGACTTTAGGATTATAACTCCTGGGGCTGATGGTAGATTGGATTCATCACAGGGCTGTGCTCTGGCCGTACCATTTGTGTGGCAGCCCCCATCCAAGCTGCATCATGGAGCCACATTGATATCTGCCTTGGAAGAGAGTATTTGTCCTGCAAAAGGTAATTCTACCACAGAAAGGTTAGCAAAGACTGGGAAGAGACAAATCAGTAAATAAGCAGCATGGATTGATGGGGACAATGAAAAACTTCTGTCAGATTGTAATAAAATGGTGTTTTTTACAATTTTTTTTTCAAGTTTAGTGAATTGCTATCTGATCTCTTTCTTATTTGAATGGTTCTATCAGATATGAACTACTTGCAGTTTATCTTTAATAATTTGCTGACATCTGTCTCAGGAAATAAAAGGAGTACACGTACCTTAACATTAGCCGATTTTATCAATTTCTGTTGTTATAAATACTCTGTCAGCTTAGACGTAGAAATGTTAGTACCTGCTGCACCTGCTGTGATAGAACAGATTAAAGAGAAAAATTAGAGCATGGGACAGTGTGACAAATATGCTGGTGGACATCACTTCCTTCACAGTCACCAGAGTATGACCATACTTTTGAAACCTCCCTTGCAACTGCACTGTTATTAGTTGTGCACGAGTTTGGGATAATTGCACTTCCCTTTCATGTCAGAAAGGTACTGACAAAACTGGATAAAATAAGAAACCAAAATAAGTACTTGGCATAGTGCATCAAGAGGGTAATATTGTCAGGAAATAGCAATTCCATCTATTGTGAATGAGTTCCATATTCTAATGCCTCCCCCATGATACCTGAAGACTCTGTAATATGTTTTTGAGCATTATAGTTATAATTCAAACTGCTAATTGTTTCTATGAATTACTTCTGTAGTGTATCTTGAATGTTATATATAAAGTCAATGTGGAACAAAATATAAGATACCAAAGTGAGTTCCTACCTCCAGCTTCCTGAAAGATATTCAATATATACTAATAATTGTTAGTCCTTTTTGATAGTCCTAAACAAATACCATTAAGATTGAGCCTGATTTTTAAAAGTATTTAGGTACCTAGCAGGGTTTTGAAAAGTACCTAGGTGCCCAACTTCCAAATCAGTGGGAGTTAGGCACCTATTTACATCTTTAGTCACCTGGATAAGAGGCCATATTTTTAAAGGTATTTATTGATAGCCAGTTATAAAACCTCATAGAAAACATTGAGAGGAGGAAATTCATTCTCCGAGTTATAAGTAGTCTCTGGGGAAAATGCTTAAAGGAAGAGTTCTGCAAAGATTGAGGGCTTCTTATCAGTGCTTAATTCTTATTAAAATAATTGAGAGTTTATCTGTATGCAAGCCTTTCTTTTGAAAGGAATGTGAATAATTCTATGTGATAAAAGCGGTCCCATTTACCTTTCATTTTTTCTTTTAAGTTGCAGACATTTTGAAATAATAGTTGGAGGACTGTGGATAAATATTTTTAATCACCCAATTTTTTCAGCACATTGTTTCTAGACTGTTATTTTTCTTGTTATTACAGTCAAAAGGAAACTCCGAATACTTACATCACACTTTTTCATGAGAAGATTTGAGCACTTTGTAAAAGTGAACATCAAGACGGGGGAAACAGTCACAAGTTTAGGGTTTATCTACACTACAAACACAATTGGATCAGTAGACCCAGTTTCAGCACTAGTGTCCCCTGTCCCAGTTACAACATGATTTCATTTTGCTGGCACAGCAGGGGACAACGCTGACCTGGCTGTATTTGTAATGCATGAAGATCCTAAGTGACTTGACTAGGAGTTCAGTGGTAGGTTGGGGATTAAATCCAGGTCTCCTGGTCTTTGGTCTCTAGCTATAAGTAGTAGGTTTACTGCCTCTCATTAAATTAAGAGCTTTGAAACAAGTGCAGCAAAATGTGTTTGAGTCATTTCCTTTGTGCATAATTGTTGTTCCCTTTCTCTCACCCTCTCTGTTTACTGCACCTTAGGAATTTTTGACTACTTACATTTATATCAACCTGGTTTTTATTATTTGACTGCTATTACCTATTCCTGATAATTTTATTATCATTTTGTCCTCATTTAGCAATCTCTCCTTTAAAATAAACATATAATCTATAATGTGAGGCAAATGATATAACCAAAAACCCAATCTTGTACATTAGTGAATTGATCTGGAACTCTGACCCCTTCTATAGATTTCCATTCATCCCTCTTTCTTTCCTTCCCACAATGATTTCTCATACACTGAACCAATAAAGCCTCTACAATCATGGAGTAGTATTGACTCATGTTAAGAAGGCAACTATAGAACTGAAAAGCATATACTTTAAAACATGAACAAACCAACTGATCACTTAATGTAGAGAAGGGAACAGATTTCCATCAAAGAAAGAGTCTGTGATGAAAAAATGGACAGAAGATATTGCAGTCCACATCTGTGAATTTCCTCTTAGAAACAGAGTAGATAACTGCTCATAGGGTAAGAGTCCTCTAATAATATACCTCTAATACTATTGATTAATGTAAACTCAAACAATGTTAAATAAGCTAGCTAAGTTGTTAACAGAAAAGAGAGCCAGTCCTGTCTTAAAGAAAATATGTTAGCATTTCTCTTTTAACTTAAACTCTGTGGTGGGCTTTTAAATTAGTTTAGTTTCACAAGCAAATTTAGAATTGATTTAAAAGTTTTGAGCTGAATTTAGAAAACTGTGTAGTCTAATTTGCATGTGTCCAATTTGTGTGAACAAATGTCCAGTTGTGTCCCATTGACCATTTGCACACGCATACCAGACTTGTATGCACATAATATCCCATTTAATTTTTCTGTATCAGGCTTTGTTACTAAGGATAAATATACTATAGGTTGATTTGTTGTACAGTACACAGAATATAATTCCATACCCTAAAACGTGTTTTTTTTCCCCTCTCTACTTCATTTAAAAGGTGAGATCTTTAATTTCACTTACCTTCAAACATTTTAATAACTGAGACCAATCATGTTTTATAGGATTTGATTTCTGTGTCAGGGCCATATTTTATGACACTCTCAGAGGCTTTTAATAAGGTGCTTTCTGCTGAGCTAATGATATGCTTTAGGTGGCATTTCTTATGCCTATCTTCAATAGACATATTCAGGCTAGTGTGAATGTAATAATCAAGTCTCAATCAAACCATACTTAGTATGACAAATATTGCATTAGACAGTGATGTAGGTATTCATGCTTTTGATAAAAGGCTTAATTTGACTCCTTGCAGAAATGGGGAATTACTATTGATTTTTGTATCAGAGTACAAAGTAGCAGCTATTTATAGTGCTACAAGAGAAATTGCTTCTTAATTAAAATTAAATATGAAATTATTAATTCCATGGCTTTACATAGTAATGTACAAATTTGAGTAGTAAATTCTGTAGTAAATGTGTTCTTACACATGGCTCTGAATATGCAACTTAGAAATTAATCTAATGTGACCATACTACAACACTTTCTAAATGGCCTTATAAAACTTTTGTTTATTTTCTACCAGGAACATTTAGGCAGGGGTGAATTATTTTATCATACAACTCATTTGCTTTTTTTCCCCTCCCAAGAAAATGTCAAAGAAATTTTTGGACACACCATTATTCATCATCATATCCCTTTTAATTGGGATTGTGAGTTTATTCGACTGCATTTTGGACATAACAGGAAGAAGAATCTTACCTACTCGGAGTTTACACAGTTTCTGCAGGTCAGTTATTTATTTTTCTTTCTGTACATAATTGGCCATCAGCTCCGTCATTTGTGCTGTATTAATGCCATTATAAATTAGTTTTATTACATTGTGGTGAGAAATTTGTTGTCCAGATAGACTAATCAGAACAGAGCTAAACGATCACTTTACCATACAGATTATATAATAAGATCACATACAGTGCATTAGACTTTGGTCCACCACCCTGATGGAGGGAAGGATTAATTTTGTTTCTAAAACATCCCCTCATTGATGAGTGTCAATGTCTGGTCCTGCTCCTGTAGGAGTTCAGTGGCAAAACTGATTTCAATGGGAAAAATATTGGGACCTGAATATCTCCACTGGCTGTTACTCCATAGCTTCCCTTGACACTTTGTTGTATTGATTAATTTTTCATTTAACTTCATAAAGTTTTTCCTATTTACCCTACATTTCCCCATAATATACACTACTGCACATCAGAAGTTTAAGACCCTTGTGCCAAACTTGCAGTAAGCCAGAAGTCTTCCTTTCAAAGATTTGCTGAAGAATCGTTTGGGGAGAGGACTTTAAAAGTATTCACTCCCAGAACCATACTTCACATTAGAGGGGGAAAGGGAGTTGTCAACCAAGAGAAAAGGAAAAAAGGAGAATGTGGACAGCTGTGCATTGTAATTAAGGGGAAAAGATTTTGCAAATTTATGGTGTTAGGTAGTTGAATTCTATATAATTTGAAATGATCAACTCATATTATATTTTTGTTGTGGTTTCTGGCTTTTAGGCCTAAAGAAAATTTAAAATTTCAGAACTGACGTAATTCCAGGACTGGCCTGTGAAATTAAATTGCTTTGTTTTTGGAAATAATTGCAGGAAAGTACAGGGCGTTGAATTAGATTGGTTATATGGCTTGTAATTATAGTTTAGGACATAGATACTGAGGGCATTCTACAAAATAAAGAGTTTGGTGAGGTAGGTTCTAAAGTCCATGGTGTGTATGGAAGAAATGCAGTAAAATTGTGGGAGGTAAGTAGGTAGAAGGGCCAGAAGATAGTGGTACAAGGAATTGTGGGAATGGCAGTGGAGAGCCATCTAAACTCAAGCCCAGATACCTCTGCTGCACCCACACTGTACAATAGTTGGTAAGGGAGGGGTGGGTCACAGCTCAGTATACCCTTATACAAATGTGAGCTGGGGTTCAGTACATCCCTAGATGTGGCTTTAGGGCTTTGAATGGGGATAATAAGGGTTTTCGGCAACAATGCACTTTTCATATATCCTGAGTGGCAATTTTTGTTGAGATAACCCAGAGCAGTATCCTTGGCAGCCCCAAGGAAGCTTTCTTATGGGATACAGGAGGGTTCTGTCCAGTGCTTAATTTGTAATGAAAGGTGTCATGGCTTAAGCAATTTTTTTACATTCATAACTGATGCAGCAAGCCTAGAGGTGCCCGGGCTATGAACTGCCAAGCCTAGAAGTGCCAAGGCTCAGCTCTGGCAAGCCCATGCAAATTATCAGACCTGCTACTGCATTCAGCTGGCTTAGTCTGTGTTGTGCTGAGATCAGAGTTTGGATGAGGGCAAGCTGGTTGCAGCTCAATCTAGACAAGACTGAGGTAGTACTGGTAGGTTGGGGAAACTAACCAGAATATTTAGTTCAGTGGGTATCAGCTGGAAAATTTTGCATGCCTTTTGTTACGCTGGTTAATAACCTGGGCATATTTTGGATTCCCAGCTGCTTCTAGACGTCTAGAAATAATGGGAGTTGAGTGTGTGCTTTATTATTATGCATGGCTAGAAGGATGCAGGTTTTTTTATATGGGTCTCACTAGAGTGATCCATGCTTTTGTCACTTTGGGATTAGATTGCTGCAATGTGCTTTATATGAGGCTATTCTTTTTAAATTCATTTGTAAACATTAGATGGTATAAAATGCAGTGATCCACTTATAAAGAGATGTTTCTCTAAGGGAGCATGTTAAACTTGTATTCTGGAATCTTCATAGGCCTCCAGTTTATTTTCAGGACAATTCAAGGTGATAATTTTAACCTATAAAACCCTAACTGTGTATTATCTAGACTGTCCCTGACAAGTGTTTGTCTAACCTGCTCTTAAAAATCTCCAATTATGGAGATTCCACGACCCCCCTAAGTAATTTTATTCCAGTGCTTAACTGTCCTGACAGTTAGGAAGTTTTTCTTAATTTCCAACCTAAACTGATCTTTCTGCATTTTAAGATCATTGCTTTTTGTCCTACCTTGAGAAGTTAAGAAGAATAATTTTTCTCTCTCCTTGTAACAACCTTTATGTACTGCATAACACATCATTGGAGGAGCATTGGCTAACAGCTCTCTGGTTTAACATTGAGGAGGCTGCAGTCAGGGCATTGGTTTCAAACTGTGAAAAGTCCTTTGTGCTTCAGTTCACCAAAGCCCAGATTTGATGACATTTCAAACTCTGTTTGTTCTCCTTGGATTTTCTTGTGACAGCAAAGATGAATGGTGGGAGTGGTGGGAAGACTTTTTGGCTTCCATTTTGGATTGGAGTTTTTTGGGATGAATCAGTTTGTCGGGCGCTTTTACTAAAACTACTGTTGTATTTTTATATAGTGTATAACATTTGCATGCACGCTCTTAGGCAGGTGGATGAAGACAGTGGGAGTTCCATGCACAGTGGATGAACAGACTCATATTCCTAATGTGATATTTCTAATTCTTATTTCAGGAGCTACAGTCAGAACATGCAAGACAAGCCTTTGCACTGAAAGACAAAAACAAAACTGGTATGATTACTGGACTGGACTTTAGTGACATCATGGCTACCATTCGTTCACATATGCTAAGTCCGTTTGTGGAAGAAAATCTAGTTTCAGTAAGTGTAAAGAAAATAATGTCTTAAATATAAGTGCTATTCAAGTGAGAGTTTGTAATTTAATTGCTATATGTCTAAAATCCTTAGCTCACGCCTTATCTTCCTCTTCATTAGCAATACTGACAATGCAGTACCATTCATTGCTCACATAGGGTTTTTATGCAATATAGTGTTTTTATAGAAGTGATAATGATTAGGGCTGTCGATTAATCACAGTTAACTCACGTGATTAACTAAAAAAATATTAATTGCGATTAATCGCGGTTTTGATCACACTGTTAAACAATAGAATACCAAATGAAATTTATTAAATATTTGGATTTTTTTCTACATTTTCATATTCGTATTCTGTGTTGTAATTGAAATCAAAGGGTATATTATTTTTTATTATACATATTTGCATTGTAAACATGATAAACAAAAGAAATAGTTTTCAGAGTAGCAGCCGTGTTAGTCTGTATTCGCAAAAAGAAAAGGAGTACTTGTGGCACCTTAGAGACTAACAAATTTATTTGAGCATAAGCTTTCGTGAGCTACAGCTCACTTCATCGGATGCATTTGGTGGAAAAAACGGAGGGGAGATTGATATACACACACAGAGAACATGAAACAATGGGTTTATCATACACACTGTAAGGAGAGTGATCACTTAAGATAAGCCATCACCAGCAGCAGGGGGGGGGAAAGGAGGAAACCTTTCATGGTGACAAGCAAGGTAGGCTATTTCCAGCAGTTAACAAGAATATCTGAGGAACAGTGGGGGGTGGGGTGGGGGGGAGAAATAACATGGGGAAATAGTTTTACTTTGTGTAATGACTCATCCATTCCCAGTCTCTATTCAAGCCTAAGTTAATTGTATCCAGTTTGCAAATTAATTCCAATTCAGCAGTCTCTCGTTGGAGTCTGTGTCTGAAGCTTTTTTGTTGAAGGATAGCTGCTCTTAGGTCTGTAATCGAGTGACCAGAGAGATTGAAGTGTTCTCCAACTGGTTTTTGAATGTTATAATTCTTGACGTCTGGTTTGTGTTCATTCATTCTTTTACGTAGAGACTGTCCAGTTTGACCAGTGTACATGGCAGAGGGGCATTGCTGGCACATGATGGCATATATCACATTGGTAGATGCGCAGGTGAACGAGCCTCTGATAGTGTGGCTGATGTGATTAGGCCCTATGATGGTGTCCCCTGAATAGATATGTGGACAGAGTTGGCAACGGGCTTTGTTGCAAGGATAGGTTCCTGGGTTAGTGGTTCTGTTGTGTGGTGTGTGGTTGCTGGTGAGTATTTGCTTCAGATTGGGGGGCTGTCTGTAAGCAAGGACTGGCCTGTCTCCCAGGATCTGTGAGCGTGATGGGTCGTCCTTCAGAATAGGTTGTAGATCCTTGATGATGCGTTGGAGAGGTTTTAGTTGGGGGCTGAAGGTGATGGCTAGTGGCGTTCTGTTATTTTCTTTGTTGGGCCTGTCCTGTAGTAGGTGACTTCTGGGTACGCTTCTGGCTCTGTCAATCTGTTTCTTCACTTCAGCAGGTGGGTATTGTAGTTGTAGGAATGCATGATAGAGATCTTGTAGGTGTTTGTCTCTGTCTGAGGGGTTGGAGCAAATGCGGTTATATCGTAGCGCTTGGCTGTAGACAATGGATCGTGTGGTATGATCTGGATGAAAGCTAGAGGCATGTAGGTAGGAATAGCGGTCAGTAGGTTTCCGATATAGGGTGGTGTTTATGTGACCATCGCTTATTAGCACCGTAGTGTCTAGGAAGTGGATCTCTTGTGTGGACTGGTCCAGGCTGAGGTTGATGGTGGGATGGAAATTGTTGAAATCCTGGTGGAATTCCTCAAGGGCTTCTTTTCCATGGGTCCAGATGATGAAGATGTCATCAATGTAGCGCAAGTAGAGTAGGGGCATTAGGAGACGAGAGCTGAGGAAGCATTGTTCTAAGTCATCCATAAAAATGTTGGCATACTGTGGGGCCATGCGGGTACCCATCGCAGTGCCGCTGATTTGAAGGTATACATTGTCCCCAAATGTGAAATAGTTATGGGTGAGGACAAAGTTCAGCCACCAGGTTAGCCGTGACATTATCGGGATACTGTTCTTGACAGCTTGTAGTCCATCTTTGTGTGGAATGTTGGTGTAGAGGGCTTCTACATCCATAGTGGCTAGGATGGTGTTTTTAGGAAGATCACCAATGGACTGTAGTTTCCTCAGGAAGTCAGTGGTATCTCGAAGATAGCTGGGAGTGCTGGTAACGTAGGGCCTGAGGAGGGAGTCTACATAGCCAGACAATCCTACTGTCAGGATGCCAATGCCTGAGATGATGGGGCGTCCAGGATTTCCAGGTTTATGGATCTTGGGTAGCAGATAGAATACCCCAGGTCGGGGTTCTAGGGGTGTGTCTGTGTGGATTTGTTCTTGTGCTTTTTCAGGGAATTTCTTGAGCAAATGCTGTAGTTTCTTTTGGTAACTCTCAGTGGGATCAGAGGGTAACACAACAGAAGCACTAACCCAGAAACCTATCCTTGCAACAAAGCCCGTTGCCAACTCTGTCCACATATCTATTCGGGGACACCATCATAGGGCCTAATCACATCAGCCACACTATCAGAGGCTCGTTCACCTGCGCATCTACCAATGTGATATATGCCATCATGTGCCAGCAATGCCCCTCTGCCATGTACATTGGTCAAACTGGAGAGTCTCTACGTAAAAGAATGAATGGACACAAACCAGACGTCAAGAATTATAACATTCAAAAACCAGTTGGAGAACACTTCAATCTCTCTGGTCACTCGATTACAGACCTAAGAGCGGCTATCCTTCAACAAAAAAGCTTCAGACACAGACTCCAACGAGAGACTGCTGAATTGGAATTAATTTGCAAACTGGATACAATTAACTTAGGCTTGAATAGAGACTGGGAATGGATGAGTCATTACACAAAGTAAAACTATTTCCCCATGGTATTTCTCCCCCCCACCTCACCCCCCACTGTTCCTCAGATATTCTTGTTAACTGCTGGAAATAGCCTACCTTGCTTGTCACCATGAAAGGTTTTCCTCCTCCCGCCCCCCCTCCCCCCGCTGCTGGTGATGGCTTATCTTAAGTGATCACTCTCCTTACAGTGTGTATGATAAACCCATTGTTTCATGTTCTTTGTGTGTGTATATCAATCTCCCCTCTGTTTTTTCCACCAAATGCATCCGATGAAGTGAGCTGTAGCTCACGAAAGCTTATGCTCTAATAAATTTTAGTCTCTAAGATACCAAAAGAAATAGTATTTTTCAATTCACCTCATAAAAGTACTGCAGTGCAATCTTTGTTGTGAAAGTGCAACTTACAAATGTAGATTTTTTTCGTTGTTACACAACTGCACTCAAAAACAAAACAATGCAAACTTCAGAGCCTAGAAGTCCACTCAGTCCTACTTCTTGTTCAGCCAATCACTAAGACAAACAAGTTTGTTTACATTTACAGGAGATAATGCTATCCTCTTCTTATTTACAGTGTCACCAGAATACCAAATAAATGGTATTCTATTACTGTTTTAACAGTACGATTAATCACAATTAATTTTTTAATTGCGCACTTAATCGTGGTTAATTATTTTTAATTGCTTGACAGCCCTAATAATGATGATAAAGTACAAGTTATTCTGCATTACTGAAAGCAAGATTGTCTTGAATAGCTGAGTATTTTGCTTCTTTGTAAGTGTCAATGAGATGAGTCACCATAGGTGCACTTTCTTATGGCTTGGCATGTCATAGTAGTGTCTTCTCATTAGATGCCTTCTGCTGACAGTCACTCTAGCCCTGCAGTGGTCTGCTGTTCTCATGACTTGGCCCTCTATATGGTCCCACCTCTTTTGGGGTAAACATAATCCTGTATGTCTGTCGCCCAGTGACTTTATGTTGGGTTTTCATCCCAGCTACAGGCTTAAGTCCTTTCCAGCCCTTATATCCAGGGGCCTCGTCATTACTTTTGTTAGTAGCGGAACCCAGGCCCTCCCTGTACTCCAGGTTCCAGCCCAGGCACCTTGTAATGAACAGCTAAGGTCTGCCTACATGTGTCCACTGCTTCCTACTGTGGCCTGCTTCTAAGCCTTTCCACCAACCCCTTCCTGGGCGCATTCCTTCACAGATCCCAAAAGGAAAAAACCCATAGCTCTGGGTACAGACAACATATATGAGTCCCTTGCCAGGCCTACATACCCCTAGGGAGACTCAGGTCTAACTGTGTCTTGTTATCTTTTGGCTCTGGCTAGGCCTTTTTTTCAGTCAGTTCTGGGGTAGGCCCTGGTCCTAATCAGGCCTTCCTTCAAGAGGCTGCCTTCTCTTCCTAGTCAGCCCCTGCACGGAACGTTTCCCCTTTTAAACTCCTCCAGGCTTGGCACTTCTTGCAAGTGAAGCAGGATGGGGCTAATTGCGCCCACAGTTTCTCATTAACCACTTCCCACGTTGTATAGGGTTTGTATACTCTGTTACAATAAGTAAAAATTTGAGCTGAAATTTGCAGTGTAAACAGTATTGTAACTAGTGACATGAAATATGGTCCAGATCCTGCAAATTCGTACTCATGTGAGTAATCCTATTTACTATAATAAGACTATTCATACGAGTTAGAATTTGCCCATCTTTTGGCTCACTGCTCTTTATAGGCAAGTCTCCAGTCCAGCAAAGAAATTAAGCATGTGATTGATCTTAAATAAATGAGAAGTCCCATTGAAGTCAATGGGGACTATTTATACACTTAAGTGTTTTGCTGGATGGGGGAGGTGTCTTAGTTTGGAAAGTAAGGATTTGTGTTAATTTCAACTTCTAAGGTTAATTGTTAACACTGTTATCTATTGCTATAAATTATCTAAAATAAAACATATGCAAATTTCACTATTGGAAAAATCTAGAACAACGCATTCTACAAAAAAGTTTAAAAGTAATTCTACAGTTGTTTCCTGATTATTTTTATTGCATCAAAAACCATAGTACACTTTCTATGTAATAACGATACCCTCACTGGTATCACTTAAAAAAAAACAGGATATAACTACTACGATATAAATATATCTTAATCTTTTCTTGTATGTCCAGATGGATGTTAATTTACAGTAAAGCTCTCTTGGGTTGTCAAGGGGGTTAAGGTTATCAGCTGAATCCTAACCACATATCAGGATCTGTGTTTTATCTTTTTTTTTTTTAATTTTATTATTTGTGTTTTTAAGGTAGCAGGTGGAACTATTTCACATCAGGTCAGCTTCTCCTATTTCAATGCTTTTAATGCCCTGCTGAATAACATGGAACTCGTTAGAAAGATATACAGTATTATAGCAGCTACAAGGAAAGATATTGAGGTCACAAAAGGTAAAATAAATTTACTATATTAATTTTCAGCTCTATAAAGTGTCTTTTTTTATATTGTATATGGATTGAGACTAGTAAATCTAGTAATATGGAGGTTTAGCACAGCTGTGCAAGTATTTCAAGTTTGATTCTGAATGTGGTTCTCCTGCTCAACTCCAGACTTCACAGGCCAGCAGAGGGTTCTAGCTAGCTCTTTAACGAGAAGAGTTGTCAGGGCTCTGATAAGAGCCTTGACTGGTTCTGATATCCAGGGGATACCACTGCTATGTGGACCTTCTTATGGTAGTGATAGGTGTTTACATAGAGCATAGAAAAGTCTGGGGAATATGGCAGCTATGGCAGAATGGGTATGCTTTAACAATAACAAAAATACGTCATCAGACTCTCTATGTCCTGTTGGCTGTTCCGGTATGCTAATGTAGCTCTTTCCACACAATTTTAGCGGAGTTTGTAACCGTTTAATGGCATGATGTGCACTAAATATAATTTGTTTCCACACATACAATAAGGCTAATACTGTTAGCAAGCGTGCAAGTTAACTATGATTCAACCTTGCCAGTGGCCTGGATTGATTGGCTTTCTGTAACCATTTCATAACAAAGCTATTTCCCATCTGTGGATGGGACCCACTAACTATATCTTCTGAGTTGGCCCCACCCCTTTTCTTTCCAGTTCTCATGAAGTTAGACATCTAAGAGTGCAATACCCCACATATGCTGCTCTATGTTCATATGCTCTGGGTATCCTCTGTCTTTGGATGGTAGGATGGGACACCTGTCCAGATTCTCCAGTTTGCACTGATACATCACCATGTAACTATTTTTGTGGATGTGAATGCACAAACGTGGCTCACATTTGATTATCTTATGGAAAAACTTGTTTTATAGATACTACTAAACCATGTTTTCTGTAACTGATCAGAGGAGTGTCATGGATGTGTTACAAATTGTATTTGTAGTGTGGATAGGCACTTATCCAAACCTGGGAACAATGAGAGCTAGGGGAGGAAGGAACACTGAAATGATTGTGCTAGTTTTAATGCTGATTGGTTCATACATAAATTACACCATTGTCTGCTTTTACAGTAGAGCCCCAGATACTGGATCTGATCTATGGACTTTGCTGATAGGAGAATTGCTATAGATTTCAATGGGGACTACTTGCATAAGTAAGAGTTGTAAGATCAGATTTACTCTGTGATTGAAGCCGCTGTTCTGAAATAGATGTGGTACTAATTCTGGCTCATTTCATTCTATTTATTTAAAGTGAAAATGTGATAAATGATTCAGGAACATTTACCTTATTTTCCCCTTCCTCTTAAATCCAGAGGAGTTTTCCCAGGCTGCAATCAAATTTGGACAAGTCACACCGCTGGAAATCGATATTCTCTATCAACTTTCAGACTTATACAATGCTACAGGGTAATTTATAACCATCATAATCATTCATATTATTCTTTCCACCCTATTTTGTATTTACTTTAAAATAGATTTGTTTTATGTATATTTCATTATGGATTATTTGATGACTGCTGACTGTGCTGGAGGGTGAGTGGTGTATAAGTATGTATAGTGCAGTCATCAGATAATCAGTATATGGTGTAAAATAACAAAATACACTCCCTGCTTCAAAAAACTTGTAATACACATATTGTTGGTGTAAGCTTGAAGTGTGAGAGGTGTCTTGACTAGATTGCAGCATGTGAGTTATTATGGGGCACGTGGTGCCTGCTGCATATACAGAGTGCAGACCCTATATTACCAGTGTGCAAGGGCCCAAACCTGGGTAATACTGAGTTCCCTTTATTCCCACTGAGGACAGTGAGAACAGAAATGCTTATAACTCCCAAGATTGGATCCTGCAACAGTATGTAGTAAAGTACTTAGGAATACCTGAAATATAACAAGTAATATATAAAGCCATAATCTAGTCTGTTGAAGAAAAGGTGCTTGCTGAGATTTGTTTATGATTTTGGCTAACAGTGATTTATTTTCTTTGGGCTTGTCTGAAGGCGTTTAACTTTGTCAGATATTGAGAGAATAACACCACTGGCTGAAGGTGCCTTGCCTTACAACTTGGCAGAACTCCAGCGGCAGGTAGGTAGGAGTGATATCATGTGTACAGTCAATTGTGAAAATGCTAAACTGAAGGAAACATTTAGAAGTTGGCAATTTATAAAACTTCTGAATATTTGCTTACGAAAATTAGAACTATTTGCCTTAAAAAGACTTTTACAAAACTCAAATCTGTGCTTATAGCTTAAAAAAAATAAAAAAAGAAAAGAAAATCTGTTCCCAGGTTTTACAGATTTTCTTTTCTCTCTTGAACATAAAGAAAACATGTTGGATCCCTCTGACATTAGTGATGTTTTTGTTGTCTAGGCACTAGATTTTAAGGAAAGTTCTTATTATGTTTTTTATAATTGGACTGAAATTGTAAGAATGTTTTAAAACATTACTTCCTAAAACAAATCATTCAGTGAGTAGATGTTTATAGATTTTAATCAAAATATTAGATATTTTTTGTACTAGAGAAGAAACTTACAAAACCGTTAAACCCTCTGATGAACTGTCTATACACTTGGATTTCCCACTATTGTTAATAAACCAATTAAAAACGTATCCAATAACTCCTGAAAATATCTGGAATTTTCTGTTAAAATCCATCGTTAAATAAATACTAGTTTGGAAGTACACTTTGAGTTTTATTTCTATTTTAGTTCACTTCCATATTGAGCTCCATAATAATGCTCTGTCTTTTTATGTTGTGAATATACTTTGTATACAGCATGTAAGGCTGATAAATGTGTTCTCCTTTGAGAGATTAGTTGGAGTAATTATCTTCCATGGTGATTGACTTGTATGGTTTGCTTAGAATGCTCACTGAATCTTTCTAATGTTGTTTGATACTCATTAGCTCTTGAGATTTACATAGCAACAGAAGAATCCTGTTTGTGTGGGGTTGATGAAAAATGTAGAACTGGAGGATGGAAAATACAGCTTCAGAATGTTAACTCTTTACTTCACCTGAGCAGGGCTGGTTCTAGATTTTTTGCCGCCCCTACCCAAGCGCAAAAAAAAAAAAAAAAAAAGGATGGCGGAATGCCGCCCTTGGAATTGTGCCGCCCCAAGCATGTGCTTGCTTTGCTGTTGCCTAGAGCTGGTCCTGCACCTGAGATCTTACTTCATAGATTTGTGTGGTTTCCTTTCATGGAAGTTTTATATACTTTAGATTTAGGTGTTTTACAAGTCAAGGCTCTGTATCCTGTGTGGCATGTTACACTCTTTGTTTTACTGCTACCTCTTCTAGTATGAGTAAAAATCTGAAAATTTCTGAAAATCGGAGTGATTTAGCTACTATCTATCCAATGCAGTGAGCTGTAGCTCATGAAAGCTTATGCTCAGATAAATTTGTTAGTCTCTAAGGTGCCACAAGTCCTCCTTTTTCTTTTTGCAGATACAGACTAACATGGCTGCTACTCTGAAACCTATCTATCCTTTAGTAGACCTTTGGAATTTTTAGAGTACCTGTCACCACAGTGTCTATGGCTGTGTTGACACTGACAAAGATGGAACCCTAATTCTCCATCATTGTGCAGTGGTGTACCTCCACTCGTGATAGAAAGGGTGGAATATGTACTGAGTAGAGATAATTAATATGGTGGTTAAAAACACCTGAGCCTTGTCTACCATACGGCTTACACCATTGTTACCATGTTTGGAACTGTGAATTGGGGCATCCTATTTTTGCCATCCTATATAAAAGACCCAAGAACTGGTGCAGAAAGTGAGAACTGAGAAAGATATATTGCTAGTTTCTTTAAGCAGCCAGGATGGATGTGTCAAATGCATGCAATGCTGTATAGCTTTCTGCCAGATGAAAAAGAGATGATCCCAGAAATGTGTCCCAGTGACACTGCATTAATGAGTGAGCAGAGCTTTCTTCTCCAGATGCACAGTATGTTGTGAGTGTCTACCTAGTCTAGTGGCCATGTGGGTTACCATCTCCAAAAACACAAAGATTTCCCTGAAATCTCTAGAGCTTTAAGAGTAATCAAGGACTTTATAAAGCCCCTTGCTGGAACTCCTCAGCTCAGTTGGTTTAAAGTATGTGTATTGGAAACAGATTTCTTTGAATCCACAAGAAAGACCATAGAAGTCCAATCCTTGAATCAGTCCCTGAGGAAACCTTAAACCTATTCAGCTGCTGTGGTTGAGAGATTGTCCCATGGAGAGTATGGTCTTGAGCAGAGTGATTTATGATGAAATTCTGTGGACAACCTGTGGCTCATCATATACATTTTGGTCACCGTCTCTGACATGGATTTGACAGTTGAACAGAATCAGTTTCTGGAGGGTTCTTCCCTGTTACTACTTTGTTTAAATCCTTATGGGTAAATACATACCTGAGCTGATGAAATAGGCGTCTACAAAAGTTACGTACAGATAATGCTTTATTTTGTAGACTTTTGTGGCAATCCATTCCATCTTTCCTTCCCTGCAGAAATCTTTCTGTTCATCTGGACTGATAAAAAGGACTTTGAGAGATACTGTACTGTCAAAAACATGCATTGCATTTTATGGTGTCATATTTGGTTTTCATTAATGTCTTCAAACAGAATGCCTAGCTTTTCCTTGGTCAGAATTATTTTTGTAGCTCACCTATGTGGTAAGAGGAATGTGGGTGGAAAAAAAGTTTTGCTCACCTAGTTTTGCTCTTTCCTTTCTTGATGTAGCATCATCATCCTCCATTCAGAATGCTGTTGCAAAGTTCATTTTCTTAACCTGTCACTTTGATTGTTATCCCTGCCTCCCCCTTCACTAGTGCATCAAACATAAGCTGTTTGTATTCACTGTTAAGTTCTTGAATCTCATCTCTGATCAGCCCATGATGCCAGCCTCCATTGTCCACTTACTGATTTTGCATTATACTTTTGTGTTGTCTCCCATACTGCCCCTCATGCTTGGGAGGGGCTCCCCATAAATATCTTGAAAGCTGTCTCATTGTCCACTTTCAGAACCCTCCTGAAAACTCTCCTTTGTCATAATGTCTACAATACACTTGACAATGGTTAGGCTGCTGGTGTGCTGAGATCATTGCCTATTGTGCTGACCAGTAATGTCTCACTGTTTCCTTTTGAGTCTGTCTGTCTATAGCCCTCTGTTATCTCTTGTCTTATACTTTAGATTATGCAGTGTTGTTGTAGTCTCTCTTGCCAACAGAAGTCGATCCAATAAGAGATATTACCTCACCCGCCTTATCTCTCTTATACTTGGATTGTAAACTCTTTGGGGGCAGGGACTATCTTTTTTGTTCTGTGTTTAAACAGTGCCTAGCACAATGGGGTCCTGGTCCATTACTTGTGTTCCTAGGCACTATGGTAATAATAATAAGCACAGAATGTATTTTCCTTCCATCTTCCCACTTTTGGAATAAGACATTATTCATCCTGCCTATTCTGCTCTGTTTTTAAAAATGCAGATTAGAAGGAATAGTCAATTTTCTTTGTGTTCCTGAATCAGCGGGGGTGGGGGGTGAACTTTGATCTCCGTTGGACTCTATTATCTTATTGAATTCTATGATTTAAACTGGGGAGGATATGTTATCAAATCCTAGAGAAGGATAAGAAATTCTATGAGGTCTAAGTAGTATGTACCTTGCAAGGGAGCTATGAATTGGGAAGAGAAATAGAGATGTTTCTACGGTGACTTTAAATGACCCCTAAATTCTGGGGTTTTTTAGAAAAAATTAACTAAATGTAATGTAGAAAAATTAATGTAAATATCTCTTCAGTGAATTCCAAGCATGAATGAAACTTGTGGCTTGTCTACACTACTCCATAGTGCAGACTACGAGGGTTTGAGTTGCGCTTAAACTGCCCTGTGAGAATGTTGCTGGCAAGAACGAAAAGGTACCAAGTTTGTGTGCAAATCTTTGTGCTCTGCAGTTCACACCCCTGTAGTCAGCACTACAGCTCAGTGTAGACATAGCTTGTCAGACATGTTTGCTGATTATCTGATTAATGTAAGAGTGTGTCTCTAGTGCAAAGAAAGGTGTCTTCTGAACTAGGGTGGAGCAATGAAGACATGGCAATTTGGCTTTTAACTCAAGTTACCTGCTCAAGTTTAACTCCATGCTCCCAATAGGCTTTAGCTTGAGTTAAAAGCTGAGTTGCTGTGTCTTCACTGCTATTTTAACCCAAGTTAAAAAAACTCCTTTTTTTTCAGTGTTGACATATCTTAAGACTTTTTTAAACCTTGCAGTTGAATATCAGTATACAGTGGTTAGATGGGGATGACAGCTTCACTAATTTTCTGTTTATAAATATGCATGATCTGAAAGCTATAGCATTAATTATACTTATTTACAAGTGAACTACAAACTATAGTGAACACTCATTTAATAGGATGAAAGTGACTTTTGTTTCACAAACAACTTGAGTATTAACATCCGGATTTAAGTCTGAGTATAATGTTTTGGTTTTGATAAGACTCTGCTGCTTACAAGGAAGAGATTAGCTTTAAAAGATTAAAGAGAAGCAAGTGTGCTGAAGACAGAAGAAAACTGTGCAGGGATAAAAGAACTAGTCCTTTTTCAAGTCTTTTAGGAGTGCATTACTTTTATCTATTTTTATCTACATAAATCGAGACTTTGGGATTTATTTAGTGTTGCTTTTTTCAGTATGAATTTTTTTGTGATTCATGGGGAAATTCTTCAGATTTATCTTTCTTTTCCATTGTACCCATCAGGGAAATATATTTCTGATCTTAACTAAAGGTTTTTCTTCTGATGTAATCTTACGGGGGTTTTTTTTATCTCTGTGCACAATTGATAAATATCTGATATGACTTCAGAATATTCTCCATTCTTCTCTGTTAGGCTGTATTCCAGTGAGTTATTCTGGAAGAAAATATCTTGGGGAAGGAAATTCTTGATGGCCGTGTATATTGTGGAAGGCCTTTGTAAATGTTTCATTATATTTTAAAAGAAGTGAGCTCATCTTAATCTCATAGTTGCCAATCCTATATAGTACCATGTACTTCATGAGCAGCATGAAGCCCTACTAATTTCAGTGGAGCAGTTCAGCAACATGCAACATGCAGGATCAAGGACCTACTGAGCCCATTCAGTGGATGGCTGCTAAGATTTTAGTAGAAGCTAACAAAGATCAGTGACATGACATTTTGTGAGATAAAACTGCATCAGGGCCTAGCAATGAGAAGGGTTGCTGCTTGGAACTGTATGCATGATAGAACTTTTAAATGTCTCATTGAAATACACATAGTAATATCCTTCAAAAATAAATAAATAAATACATCTGCCCAATCAAAGTGAAAAAGAATAGTGGACCCCAAAATTATATAATCTTTGCAATTTTTGCTGTATTCTCCACACTTATTTAATAAAATTGAGTAACGCAAAATGTACAATATATTATAACTTCAGGTTTGTACCTGTGCAATGGAATATCAATACCAATAGGACTGCTTAAATGAATTTGCTGCAGTGCCTGCTGCATGGCAATGGCTATTTCGCTCCCCAGTGCTGCAGCAAGCTCAGCACAACTCGTTTAAGCAACCTTAGCGATAGATCCTTTAAAATATACTCCTGTGGATATAGGAACTGTGTTTTCAGTAAAATGCCACGTATCTTCTAATGCATATTCATGTGTTCATGTGTGGTCTAAGAGCAAAACCTTTCCGTAACACCCTGGGGCCTCTGCGAGATCTAACTATACTGTCAGGAGTGTTGGGGTCATCTGCCATGGTGCAAATGGCTTTAAAAACGTCAGGGAATGGGGCAAGGAGATTTACTTATACACCTGTTGATATTTTCCCTTCTTGCTTGTTCAACCACAGCATAAGCAAGAGGGGACTTTGATGACTAATTTTGATTGTAAGGCCTTGGAGGTGGGGTCTTGGTTTTTGTGTCCATAGAGCACTGTGCATATCTCTGGCAAAGTATAAATATCACCCTTACTGTGCCAGACCAGGTATTTCCCTGTCTTGAACACAGTTAATTCCCAATAATTTCCATTTGATCTCAATTCACAATTTTGAATCATTCACTTTTTTTGGAGTGGGAGGAGGGACTAGTCTTGCTGCTATCTTCCTTTCCTTCTGTGTGCAATTCATCTTACATTCAATGAACAAGCTCTCCTCTACCCCACTGATTTCTGTTTGGCCCAGTTTGCATATTTTACAGAATGCCTCATCAGTGCAAGTTAGACTAGTTTGCTACTAGCACCTTTTTTCTAACTAGTCGACACCACTATATCAGTCTCTAACTTTTTCCTTGCAGATGTACATTTGTTTAAGTCTATCATTGAAAAATTCCAAGGCCATGTACTGCTTTGTTACTCTAGCATACATCAGTGAAATCTGAGGCTTATCATTATAACTTAAAACAAAAGTCAACCCTATAATTATAACTTATTAACCTCTCAGGGGTGTTAGGAGGACTAGATAACTTTTTTTCCTTGCTTTTGAGACTGTAAAGTACTGTATGTGCTAAGTATGGATATCTAATGCATATATAATGATAAAATATAGACTATATTGATGATGCTCTTAATCCTGTGAGGTGCTGAGCTCCATCTCTGAGGTCCTCAAAGCTTATTGAAATTAGTGGGCGTAGAGGACACTCACCATCTCATAGAATCGAGCCCTACAGGAGGGAAAAATCATAAATTAAAAGCATCTCTGCATGCACCTTTCACATAAAGAAATCATTTTTCAAACTGTTTCTTTGGTCAGAAAGGAATATAGGAGGTAGCACTGTATAAGAGATTTATTTCAAAATGTACTATTTCTTTTATGCCAAAGGAGGATTATCCAGTCTTTTTTCCCTTGAACTAAAGCTGCTGTTCTGTCAAATTTTTTCTTTAATTTTACAAAAGCCAGTTTATAGGCTGCTTCAGTTTCTCACATGTTTTCCAAATCATGTCTCCCTTCTTCCCCGCTTCCTCCCCAGCAATCTTACGGCGGTATGGGCAGGCCTATCTGGCTCCACATAGCAGAGTCTGCTTACAGGTTCACTTTAGGCTCAGTTGCTGGAGGTGAGTGACATGTCTGTGTACTGTTTTCAAGGCTGGGTTAATGTAATATTATCTCACCAGACTAATGGAGATCATCTAAGGTGCAGTTCATTGTTTGAAAGGGTAAGAACTGGAGAGCTTTGTGAAGTGCTCTTTATTTTTACCTATGATCAGAAAACTTGGCAGAACATTGCAGTGGCTCCAGACAGTCTTCAAGGCAAAATGTTCATAATGACATCGGCTTTCTGCATGCAGTATTGCACCGCCATTGATTATACTTGATGGGAGTGATACCAAAAACATAAGAACAAAATTGAGAGGGACAAAACTGAGGATTTTGCTATGTCTGTCTACATAATTATAAACAAACTTTATTTATTTTGTTAGCTTTTGTCTATTTTCCCCTTAAATATAGTTTTTGAACATTTTAACATGCCTTTAAAAAAAAAATCCATGATCTATTGGTGTCGCAAAATCCATGATCTATTTGTCCTTCATTTTTTGTAATAGAGTTTGAAAGCTTTGTGTTTGTTAATTTCAGCGACTTTTTGCTTAAGACATATTGTACGTTGGGGTGAAATTCAACCCCTTTTGCTCCTACCCAGCCTGAGTAAATGATCATGGTGCAGAGAACTACTTGAGGGTTGGGAGGGCCAGAATCCATCACACAGCCTGCAGGAAGGGTTCAGAGAGCCACTGAACGTGTGCTTCCAGATACCCAGGAGCCATGCAGCAGAACAGGTGAAGTTACAGTGCATTCTGAGCCTTCTGCAGTCCTTACAACCTTTGACAAATTTCAAACAAGGAGAACAAATTATTTTACATATTCACTTTTCTGTGGTTCTCATCACTATAATATCTGTGCACCTCACAAATACGAATATTTATTCTTACAACATCTTCGTGAGGTTGGGAAGTATCCTCTCCATTTTACAGATGGGGAACTGAGGCATAGATATTACACTCCTGATCCAGCAAAGACTGGCACGTGTTTACTGTTTCACAATGTGAGTAGTCTCATTAACTTCAGTTGGTACAAATCACAGTGTATACAGCCTTCTTATGTGGCATCTCCATTACTAGAGATGGAGGATTGCAACCATATTAGCCTATTCTGTACCATCCTGTGCTAATCTCTGTGTGGCTGAATAATTCTTTTGATCCACCAAGGATGCCACATTGTCCATCCAAGATTTCTTTTTCTGCCTCGTGTTCTGCCATCAACTTTCCCTTGCAGTGCCCGTAAATGTGAATTACCCTCTGAACCTCATGTTTTGGGTCACTGCTGTACAAAACTAGTACTTTTTTTAACAGTCAATTGCAACATACACACCTGTGATACTGTAGAAATAATGTTTTGTAATTTTTGCTTATAGCTGTGGGTGCCACTGCTGTGTACCCCATAGACCTGGTGAAGACACGAATGCAGAATCAGCGCTCTTCTGGTTCAGTTGTGGGAGAATTGATGTATAAAAACAGCTATGACTGTTTTAAAAAAGTTTTGCGTTATGAAGGCTTTTTTGGTCTTTACAGAGGTAAGTGAATAAATCAAAGGTATCTAGTAATTTTCTTTATCCAGTGCATCAACAGCCAACCCCTTATGGGAACACCAAAAAAACCTCTTGATAATCAGAACAATTCTGCTTCTATTTCACATAGCTGAACTGAGTATTTATCTTCCCTTGATCAGTGTCATTATAAACACTTGCTTGGAAAAACAGGATCTTTGTTCCTCTAGTGCTATTTACATTGCTTGAAGTCCTAATTTTCTGGGGTGTTATGGGTGCTGTGGACTTGATTGTTATCTTGCAAACAAAGGATTGTGACTGTAGATGGGAGATAAACAGCAGGAGCAGATGAGTGTCTAAGGAGCAAAGATCCTATTTTAATGCAAATATTTGTTAGAGAAGGATGAGAAATACATAATACAAGACAGAAACAGAATCATTTGAAATGTAATGTCTGAACTAAGGGTCAAATCCTGCTCATCATACTCAAGCAAGTAGTCTCATGCTTTTAATGGTTCTGTTCACGAGTGATAAATGGGATTTGCTCCATGATTTGTAAATGTTTCCTTAGGAAAAACTAAACGTCATTCGCTAGGTGAAGCCTTCCTTGTTTTTTGTTGCTGTCTACTATTGTATTCGTTCTAAAATACGAATAATATGTCTCAGATTTTATAAAATTGATTATCAGTGTAATACTGATTTTAAAGTCTAGGTTGAGAAATTAAAACTGCTTTTTATCAATCAGGTGCTTCAATATACCCAAATATAGGTGCTCCATCTCCTGTTTTTAACTCGGGCATATTCCAAAGGACTGTTACTATTTCATGTCGTATGGTTGGGGCCCTTCTCACTGGTCATCTGCAATCTTTGCGTTTTAACCAACCTCTCTATTCTTATTTACCATTTGGTGTAACTTAATTGTGCTCACAAAAACTTTCTCCAGCTGCCATAGGAGTATTTCTTAAATTGGTTCTTTTCCTTGGGGTGAAGTCCCTCACCTCCTTGATGCTCCCCGTCTGGGTCGTCTGCATTGTGCTGTGTCCATGGAGGCATTGATAATCTTCCACTTTATTTAAGGGATAAACCCTGAGCAGTTTTACACTAGAGAATCCAGTTAAAATGAGACTGCTCTGATCAAAGAGGTTTTAATAATCTCATTATTTGTGGTACGTAGTTAATGTACAACTTTTACATTGTCTTTCTGGGGGCTTGCAATGAAAGTGAACACAAAGGGAGGGATATATTAGGGATGATGTAGTTAGTGTAGCACAGCTTTTGTTATGGCTCTTGCTAGTAATTTATCTTACTGGTAAATAGATTTGCTTTCCCATGTTGCTAATTGTTTCACAAGAACAATTTTACCCCTTAATTCATAATTTAAAATTTCACCTGAAACCCCAACACTTCTCTTCCTTTTCTAATGTATTTCCTTTTCCTTTTCTAGTCAAATAGCTTTGCATTGGAGCTTTTGGCTTTGATGCTCTCTGAGTTTTGATTGTTGCTAACAGTACCATTGTTGCCTCTTTTTGTAACCTTTAACAAGCACTTTGAAAGCAAAGACTCTCTCTACATGAATGATACACAATGTTTTACATTTTTAAAGTATTGCTTAAAATAAACAGTGATCAAATTATTTTTAGATCTGTTCTATACTTTTTTTATTTAGATTGTATGGTCTTTTATAGTATTTTTGTGTCCTTGAAAAACTTAAATCTGTGGAGACTCTGATACTGAGTTCATAGCGCTAGATTGTTTCCACAACCATGCTATACTGTCATAATTCAAATTATGTAGAAGTAGAAGTACAGAAACATTTAGATTGCATTCACAGAAGAGGTGCCCAGTGTATCTGTAGGTGGATTCTTGCATGCATAAATGTGTTCATTTTAATTGTATTCAGACAGAATAGGACAGTGCAGACATGACGTGTGTTTTACTACATAAATTACATTATTTTTTATTAATATCTGTCATAAGGCTACTGGATTCTGCCACCCAACTCCAGAATTAACTCTGAAATGTTTTGTACATTCCTCTGGCTAGAACTCACTGAATCTCAGGCTCTCTGAAATATAGATTTATGGAGTGTGTGTGTGTGTGTGTGTGTGTGTGTGTGTGTGTCTGCATGTATTTAGCAGCACATAAAAGGCAGTGGGAGGTGTGACTTGTGATGATTTGTCTAGCAGTTTTTTTTTTGTTTTTTGTTTTTTTAAACTGTGGGCACTGCAGAGCTGGATTTTCTTTTCACAGTGGATCAGAGCTGGGAGGGCAGTGTTTCTTTTTGTCATTGTCAACCTTTCTTTGTATGTAATAAGTACCTTTCCTCAGTATAGTAAGCCTGTAAATTGCACAGAAAATACTGGGTTGGAAGAAAACAAGATATTGCATGTATTATTTGTTGATCCTTCTGTGTAGGTGCATGTTTTCTGTGGGTTCGCTTAGAGGAAGGAATTATGTAAATTAAATGGGCTGAGTGTGGTGGGGGATCTTTATACCTTCTTTATTATTTAAATAGCATAATATTTTCATAGATTTTTTTTTCCTGCCTTACGCAAGACAGTAGGACACCTGTGGTTGTGTTGTATTTATTGATGTTGTCTGATATCACCTATAACTGGTGGTCTATTGTTCCGGCCGTTGAATGACAATATTCTTGGCAGGTTAGCCTAATGTTCGTTAAAGCTACAGTGATATCATCAAAGGGACAAATCAATACTTTAACAATTTGTAACCTTTTATTTATGCAGGTTTTGTAACATATATACTATATTGACATGATTAAGCAGAAGATTTAGATTAAAAGTAACAGGAGCTAATCTAATCATGATATTAGGAAGTTAAGACTGCCATCTACTGATTTATTCTTTTAAATCAGTCTGCTCCTAGAAAGGTGTATGAGTAGATCATGTGCTTTTGTCATTGATTCGGTCTGACTGATAGTAGTATGTATACAAGAATATTTGCAGGCTGTCTACAAGCAAAAAAAAAAAAAAAAGTCCCTCTCATCAGCCTCTTCAAGGTAGATTTTAGGGGTCCATCAACACACACACTTGACAGAATAGAAAACGTTTATTAGTAGCAATTTTTAAAGTGCATACTACCCTGTTGTACTGAAAGAATGGAAATCCTTTAAAGCCTTATATAAGCTCTAACCTCTAGAAAATTGAGCCCTGTGACTCCATATAGAAGTTAATTGTTAGTTTGTCTTAGGCAGCTGCTGCATGCCAAAACGTAGCCTCTAAACAACATTTTTAATGGTTTAAAAGTTAAAGTACTGCATGTGCCACCTCATGTGGTGCTTGGAGAGAAACTAGTGAATTTGAATTGAATGTTACTTACAACTCACTTTTTTCCCTAATGCTGATCCTCGATATTCATTCTAACTATGTAAGTTAAGTAATAGGAAAAAAAAAAACCCATACATTTTTGAGTAGTACATTGTCATTTGGGCAAATTAAACTTATATGTGTGTGTGTGTGTTGTGTTTTATTAAACAAGGCACCTAAATAATGGCAACACTTGGCAGTGTGTAACAATGCTTTGCTTAGATGTCTAATAATGCCTTTTATTTCAGAGACAAGGTGGGTTAGGTAGTATCTTTTTATTGAAGCAAATTTGGTCGGTGCAAGAGACAATCTTACACATTTTATTTATTTTATGTTGGGAATTTTGACATTTAACTGGTTGTTACCAAATTTGCTTTAGTTATCCAATAGCATGATTATGTGTTTAATGTGAATAAATTAAATCAGGTGGGGAACATCCTTCATCAAAAGTACAAGATAAACTTTTGTAGAGGAGAGATCCAAGCTCAGTCTGCTTTCAGTGTACTGTAAGGAGAAAATATTAGACAGTCGTTCTTCAGTCTCACTCTCTCATAGAGTAAATCATTCATTTGTATACTTCATGGGAGAGTGGTGCTGATTAAGGAGGCTAAAATATTCATGAAAATGCTGAATGATCCATTGTGTAAACAAATATTCCAAGCCCCTCCCCTTTTTTACCCGTTTCTGGTTTCACTTGATTATGGAAGGGGATTCAATTATCGTTCATATTGCCAATTTCAGCAGAAGTATTAAGATATTCAGTTGCATAAGTACACATTCAGCTGCCAATGTTACAGCCAGCTCTACATGCAGAACTGGCTTTGAGTTCAAAGGAAGTTCCACCTGTGGAGAGGCAGGAGTGTTGGGCTCTTATAAAAGTAATATTTTCTTTGATAGAAAAAAATGCTTCCTAATGATTTTCTCTATCTCTATAGGCTTGTTACCACAGCTTATAGGTGTTGCTCCAGAAAAGGCCATTAAGCTCACAGTAAGTTTTTTCCGTTTCTAAATTAATTCTGTCTCTTACTAATCTTTGTCTGATTTGTAGTAGTAAAAGACAAGTCTGTTTTCCTGGCATTCCCATGTTTGTAGAAGCAGCTGGGCTTTGTTTCCTTTAAATGCATGAATGATGAACACTTACTAGTATTCCATTAAGTTTGGTTACAAATGTAATGTGTGTTGATCAGAAAAGTTCAAGTAAAAAACTGTTTGTGATATATAAATTGTATATTTTTATTAGGTTAATGATTTTGTCAGAGACAAGTTCACTCAGAGAGATGGTTCCATTCCAGTATTTGCAGAGATCCTTGCTGGAAGTTGTGTAAGTATCAGTTCTGTGCTGTTCATACCTATTTAAAAAAAAAAAAAAAGAGAGAGAGAGAGAGAATTCCCACCCTTGCACTGGCCAGTCAGAATAACCGATAAAGTATAATGTATATTCCATGACATCAGGCAAACCATCCTCTTACACACACAAACATGGGAAAAGTTACTGAAACTCTGTGGTTCTCCATGTGGAATGACCAAACATTATCTGCTTGTTTCAGTGCTGTGAGAAAGGGGCAGGAAATATAGAGTGATCCAGTTCCCTAAGATCTATTCACACACCCCCCTTCCAGTCTCATGAATCGTGGAGAGCAGCATGGAATTATGGCCCCTCTGTATTGCTCCTTGCTTCTTTCCACCCTAACAGCACAGCTAACATATGAGATGTGCTGGCATTGCTGACCCAGCCAAAGCTGCTTGTTACGTCCACCTCTCTTCATTGTTACCTTCAGCTACAGAGATAAAGTGAATACTGCTGTCAGCAACACTGATGCTGAGTGAATCTTATACTCTATAATTTGCCATGGAAGCCTGCTTTGTGGAGTGGCTGCTTACCATTGCTCCTATCTTTGACTGACCATACTTTCCCAGCTCAGTCAGACTGAGTCCCAGGATGTGGTGTTCATAGGAGGGGCTTCCGCAGTCTCAAAGAGAGGGTGCTCCTCCTCCCTTTCCATAGTTATTGGCACATCAACTTTCTTTGGTCCACCCAGAAAGAGTCCCATAGAAGGGACTGACCATAAAAGGGACAGTTTAAAAACTGACTTGGACAGCCCAGTTCCTGCTGTAAATCTCCCAAAGGGAATTAAACTTACGTCTTCACTTGGTATCTTCTGTTTAAAAACAGCAACGACAACAACTCTTAATACATTGTTTACATAAATGTAAGGAGATTGAATAACAGTATATATTGGCTTTGAGCTAACAGATCTGAGGGAGCTTGTTTAAATTCCTTATACAAAATTTTAGAGTTATTTTACTTCATCTTTTAACTAAAAGCAGCATGAAAAATTAGTAAATATACAAATGGAATTTACACTGGAAATGAAGTCTATAATTTGGTAGTTCTTTAAGCAATCTGTACTTGGTTTGCATTTTTAATGACAACAGACTTTGGTGTTTGTAACTTGGCTAATTTCATTTGTGGGATTTCCCAACATTTGGTAATAGTATAGAATGTTTAAAGCTGGTTAGGGATACTTTTGTAGCAGAGAACCCTAATAACTTCCAGCTGGAAGTTGGCAAGCTGGAATAAAACTTCCTCAGCTTGCCACACAACCTGGGGCAATAAGGTGGTTGACCTCTGCAAGATTTAAATTCAAGAAGAAGCCCTGAAGGTAGGCTAATTATAGTTCTCCCTGATTAGATTTGGCAGTATGGTACATACCTGAGTCTTCACCTGTCAGTGTACAAAGTTTACTTTCATGGAAATGGGAAAAAGGAGTTGCAATATGTAGCTAGCAAAAATCAACCACAAACGCTAACCTTCTTCTTGAAGGCTCAGTTGTACAAACAGTATTTGCAGACCATGTAATTCATTAAGTGTTTTTCTCTCCTGTGATGTGTTAAGATAAAAATATTTGCAAGGTATTTGTAATTTCCATCTGGCTGTGAAATCTGATCATCAGATTTACTGTGTTTTAGATCCTTTTGTACCAAAATGTTTCATACACAGTAAAACCTGCATTAAAGGCCATATCTATTTCTAATAAGTAGTTCCCTATCTGAAGGATCTTCTTTATCATATTTTAAGAGGACATGTGAAAATTTGAGAGAATGTTTGATTTTCATATAAGGGTTCAAAAATTCAGATGCTCCTCTGAAATTGAGGACTCCCCATATTGCTATCTAAACTCAATCCTCTCCTCCAATTGGCTGTATTCTCAGTAATTATTTTCTTGGGGGGCAGGCCATTGGCCTACTACTTCTCTCTGGTGTATTATGGTGTGTTTAGTAGTCCTGTTTCTCCCCTTTTGGCATCTTTAGGGGAAGATGGCATACCTGTTCTGCCCCTCCATTCATTTTTAGGAGGTGCAGACAGCAGGCCACTTGCCCTCACTTCAGCTACTTCAGAGACCACATTCTTTTTCTTGTAGCCCCCATAGGTCATGTGTTAGCTTACAAATGAGTGACTGCTCTGTCTGCACTGTTGCTTCATGCCATTTCAGCTTCTTTTATTCTTTTCACAAATACTAGTGTTGAATCTAGGACACACTGCTGGTAACTCATTAAAAGCTAAAGTAGAAAACTGACAGGATTAGGTGGTTGAAACAATGCCAGTTGATTGTCAGTGCTTCCCTCTACGTGTTCATACCTTTTCCACATGGATCCTGTTCCAAGCAAGGTAGGGCAGGAGAATTCAAAGTGAGGCTATTGTGCTGGCTGAAAGTAGAACCCTGCTGGAGATGCTTCATGAATCCCATCCTGAACGTTGGTTCCTCACCCTCAGTGTGAGTCAGCCTCTGTGCATGTCATCTGCTTTGGGGTACAGAGTGAAAAAGTTCTTCTCACTTCTGATGTTTACAAAGATGTCAGTTTACTGCAGAGTATTATCAAATGTGTCGCTGACGAGCTGTTATGATCAGCTGGTACAGGTCTGCCCTCAGTACCTAGGCTCAGTGAGGGCCAGGACATGGCAGGGTTTTTTCAGTGAACAAATCTGCTGTGAACTCCTTTACTGAGGTGTGTCAGAGTCCCTCGTTGTCTGTCTTTAGGACACATTGCAAATCCCATCTGGCTCTTTGGCCTACTGTTGACCATTTTGGGGACCCACCTTTCTCTCCCTGCCCATTAATCCATTTTTATTAATTGGGAGTGGGGGGTTGTTAGTAGGGCTATTGGATTCTTTCCCATGCCAGACTTATTTGTGTTTTCAGGCTGTGTATTTGGGCTGGTGGGTTATTATTAAGTATTGTAATTTGTTTTTTATTGTATGACTCTTGAACTCTTTGCTGATAGTTGCTTTATAAGTGGATTAAATAAATAAAATTAATTAATTTCTGGAGACCTATAAGTTACAAGCTTTCCTCCTACTCGGCATCATGGTTTTTGCATTCAGATGAGAGTGCTGTGAGAGAGCCCCATAAGGCTGTATAGTTTAAATATTGTCCCTGAAACAATCAGTTCATCAGTCAGGAGGAGAGAGTCCATGTTAAGTCTGTAAAGCCGCATGCACACCTATTGTGCTGTATGAATGCTTTGAAAGGACTTTCACAACCTTTCAGAAACAATGTTCTGTGACTTCTAAAGTTAAAAAGGAAAAAGTTGATACCTCCTAAACAGTGTGGAGACAGTGCAATATTAAAACTTGGGACAGGGATGCATCCAGTCCCAACTGGAGCAGATCTCTGCTGGAGGGAGGAGGAGGAGGATGTGGGATGCAAGAGTCCCAGGAAGCCCAAGGCCCAAATACTTTCTTTCAGGCAGACGTGGAGCTTCCACTGATGTCTATAGCTGTCATATGCATGCATCCAAAGGCCAAATATGACCCTAAAAATAATCTTTTTTTAAACCATTTTGTGTGTTTTTAACTAAAAAACAAATATGATATTGTCTAATCTCGAAATGCTTCTTGGATTTTATTTTAAAAAAAGAATTATTAAATTTTAATAGTTTTTTTTATGTGCATTTCCTTCTAGCTTGTCAAGGTAGGCATTTGTCAAATATATTTTTAAAAACTAAAGAAGTTATAAAATGTTTAAACAATTGTTTTTAATTATCAAAGAGGAAAAATTCAGGAAGTATAGAATTAGAGATGATTGTTTACCTTTACTTGTACTGTTGTATGTTTTTGCCTATTGAAAGTACAAGGAGAGTTAAGGGCAAAGTCAGCTACGATTTGAAATTGCTTTGATTTCTGTTACAATCTTAAACATAAGTAGTTAAATGTAAAGGGGGTGTATTATTTAGCAATATTGTAGTAGGCTTACTGTAGGTGTATGAACAATGAAAGCTCTGACTTGGGATTGGAGTGCAAGTTCTTTAAATCTGACCACTTCATAAACATCAAAGAACATATTCTTATTTTAGTTGGTTGAGTGGGGAAATAGTTTTGGTCCAGGATGTGGCAGTTGCAAGGAGGAAGTAAACAAGGGCTTGGAGCAGACATCTCCCACTTTGTAGCGTATGCCTCTGGGGTGGAATTGGAAAGGGCAAGAGGTCTCATGTTGTAGGGTCATTTGTGTATTTCCTTCAGGCTTTGGCATGTCATGAGGTGTTTGCTGTGGGATCTCAAACTACATCTTTTCTCTCATAACCTTTGCTGTCAATTGTAGTTGCTTCATTCGCTTCTTGTGGAGTTTTTATTTTACGTGACATTAAGGTTAAATAGAAGCTTTTATTATTGTTTCTGATGTGTATGAATAACCTCCATTCAGAAATAAATTTGTCAACTTTTTTTTTAATGCGTCTGTTGTAATTCAGGTGCAAAAGGACAATTCTATATTAAAAAGAAATAAATTTTAATATTAGTACTTGAATTTCTTTTGAGATATGTGTGTCTGTTTATATATACACACACACAAAGAAATAAATAGAAATAGAACTATTTAAAAAAGGAAAAAAAGAAGTACGAATATTTGCACAACCAATTTGCAAACAAATATTGAGGATTTACAAGCAGTGCCTACACTCCACCAATTTCTTTCCATTAACACTTCCTTTCTATCTTTCTGCTTCTGCATTATCTTCAGTACTGTTCCCTATGCCTCATGTTACCTCCCTGATCCTATCCAATTTAGTCTCCCCTCTTCCTTATTCCTCAAAATCCTCTTCTTTTCATAATCTTTAAAACAAACAATACATTGATAAAAATAAATTAAAAAATTACGATACATACACTGCCAAAATGTTAACTTGTGCTTCCCCTGTTTTCCGTAAATGTCCTCTGTCTTGCCTTCCCTCCTTCTTCTGTCATACTCATAAATGATATGTTCAAGGAACCAATCTGGCAAAACCCTGCTCATGCAAATAGTCCCATTAAATTCAGTGCAACTACTCACATGAGTAAAGTTACTCATGTACCAAAGTGAATGCAGTATCAAGTCTTGGATTGTAAGAACATTTTGGGAAAGTGGGGTGTCTAGTGAGGTATGTCTAAACTGTAGTAAGAGGTGTGATTGCAGCACAAGCTGGCAAATGTGCACTAGCTATAAATTAGCTAAAAATAGTAGTGAAGCCAAGATGGCACAGACTGACAAGGCGAGTATGTATCTAGGGTGACCAGCATGTTTGTACAGCCCATGCTGAAGCCTGTGCCACCGCATCTTTGTGCCTTTTTTTTAGCCATTTTATGTAGATTTAAGCTAGCATTCAATGCAGACATAACCTCAGAGACCTGCAGAGGTCCAAGCACACCTATAACACTGGATGAAAAATAAAGCTATGTTGAGAAATCAATGTTTGGGCAAGAGAATTTATTCTTAAAGAGCAGCTTTTAAAATGGGTTTTAGTTGTGCTTGTAGTTATTATATTATTATATTATTTAAAATATTCTGAAACTTCTCAAGTCACCTTTGTGACAAGTGTGCCTGTTATTGGAGTCCGTCAGTATCTTGAATACTGTGCGCGCCAAATGTTAATGAGGTTGGTATGATTAATGCACTTTTAAAAATACTACTTTAATGATGACACACAAGCCCGCACATGTTAGGGCTCCCCTAGTAGATGTGTTTTATGCAGCTATCTGTTGATCAAAACACACATTTTTAATAGAAAATGATTAGAGAGTTTTGTGTGAATTAGAGTCCTATTTGTTCAACTCTGCCCCTTCAGAAGCAGGCTTTTGTTGGGATTTAACAGAGACCCAGCCACTTTTGCAGATAGAAAAAGAGAATGTTAATTACAGGAAGATTGGATTTTTTGTAGAAAATAGAAATGTTTATAAATTGGTCTGTTTGTGTTTCTGTGCCATGTGTTAGGCAATGAGGGACAGTTTATTTTGCCTGCCCTGCAGGACATTCTAATTTATAGCTGATTAAAAATAAAAACCAGAATTTCATGCATGTAAACACAATATGCACATTTAATGAGCAGTTAACAAATTATTGTCTAGCAGAACTGAATTTCTGGTTTCAGCATCTAAATTTGTGGTTTCTTTGAGGATTGTTTTTGTGGTATATTGCATTATAATGCAAGCATTCTGCCTAAGATTATTGCTACCACAATTATTGAAATAAATGAATGTAGGAAAATCATAAAGTTTTTTCAAATTGGTTTGATGCTTAATACAACATGAAGAAAAATTAATTAGGTGATTATTTCACAGAATTTGCCGGCTAGTAATTTTATAAAATTTATTTAGATTGAAACTTTGAAATGTTTCTCCTGCAGGGCATCATCCATTGTTGTTTTGTTGTTTTAAGTGCATGTAAGGGGGAGAGAGACTGGAAGGAAGGAAACTAGGTCTGAAAAATGGCGTTGGACACTAGTGGCATTATTGCACTGAGACAATTTAACTATATATAGTTCATCACAGAAGAGCTGGGGTCAAATTGAGCTGGCTTGTAGGGGCTCAGCAAGTTGGCACTTTCCCTGATGGCTGCATCAAGTGTTCCAGAAAAAGAAAAATTGAAGACCTAACTCCTCTGTTTGAGAGAGATCCTTCAAAAAGTTATCCAGAGGTAAACCAGTATGATGATGACAAACAGGAAACTATGCCATTAAGATAAATGTGAACTGCCCTTATTTGGGTTCAGGGGTTTTGACTCAAAGCATAATGACCATTTAATTGTCAGGGTTGTCATTCTCTTTTATTGCAAACTTTGATCAGTAGTGAAATAATTTACAGTTGGTGCAGTCTACAGTTGTGATCAGTGGAGAGATGATGTTTGATTCTCTCTCTAAATAATAGAAGGGGTGAGGGATAAACTGGGGCTCTGCAGTGTCGTCCTGCCCCTGATTTGAAGTAGCCCGATTTGCCAACTTTCACTCCATGTTGCATGGCCTTTTAATTACACCTGCCTTTAAAGAGAGGTAAGGAGATTGACATATAGGCCAATATGTTATTGTCTAATGTCTAATAATGTCTAATTATTAATTTGTAAAGAAATGATCCTGGGGCTCAAATAGAGGCTGCCGTACAGAGGGTGCCATTTTGTGTGCTGTTCCCCTCGGCTGGCCTGACCTTGCACACACAGTGCGTTCGAGGTCATGCTGCACAGAAGATGATATTTTGTAGAGTATGCTGCTCCACCCCTGCCAGCATGACTACACATGACAAAAGAGGCTGAGCCCTGGCAAAACCTAACACAGATTTCAATTCTGGATATGTCGAGATTTGGTTATGAGCTACTGCTTGGCAGGAGGGGTGAGTTGGTTGAACTGCATATTTAGTTTAGTAATTTTAAATCATTAATAAGTACTCAAAGCCTGGGTTTGGGTGCTTTGTAGGAGATAAGATAGCTGTCCAAAGAAGCAAGTTCCTGTATTTTTCCACTGTGCTCACAAAGGGGGAGTTGAATTCCTGGATGACAAAAAATAAAGCTGTTTGGGGTAGTCTCCCTTTCCTTAGGTGGTGATTTTGACAGGTTGGGGTGAATGTAAAAGGGCTATGAGGAAGGGATTCAGAGTTTTTAAAATGAGAGGAAAATGCTAATTAATATAAAGCTGGGCATGTTCAGTGCCACATGTTTTAAATAGAATTTGTAAATGGTTTTAATTAAAAAATTAAAGAGGAGGAGAGGAGAGAAAGGAACATTGGGGTTGGCAGTAAAGACGAATTATCCGTTTTGTGATGGACGATGCACTTTGCCAGAAGTGAAGCGTGGTACCTACAGCATACCAAAGAAAAGTCTAAACATGTTACTTTCAAGTACATGTACATGCTTCTTGAATAAACTGTCATGTTGAATCTCTCTGTAAAATTTGAGATGCAGCTCTGTGAAAGTCTTAGGCTAAAATGCAGAATCTGTAAAACAGTTCATGCAGCAATATTAGATGGGAGAAACGAGCAAGATATGGTGCTTCTGCTTTGCTAATAAAGTAAAAACAGCTATTGCCAGCTATTAAATCTGTGTCATGATCAGGTTAGAAAAATGGATGCCCGTCTGTATCTAGCTATCTATTTTCCTTTGTAACAAATTTGGAAATGTTGGTATGTCTGTTGTTTAGATTTATTTATTTAATTTTCCAGATAGGACAATTAAAAGCTCCATACAAAAAAATATGACCACTCTGCCGATTTATTTAAAATTACAACCTCAAATATAAATTTCAGTCAGCTTACTTCCCCCAGGCAGCAGCACTAACTACAAACAACACTTCAACACATTGGCCAGTTTTCATTTATTGAACCCAACTATTCTACTGCATATCAAATATAACTGTACAAAATTTCATAACTTTCAGTTTTGTAGAGTTATGGCAACTAAAATATCCATTTTTCTGAGCTGTCACTGCATATTGTAAACTTCATACATATTCCCCTAATATTGATCAATTAGATTTCCCTTTTTAATATTTATTCTTCATCTCTGTGGCAAAACTCTACTTGATATATACTCTACTTTAGTCTGTGAATGAGAGCAGTTTTCTTTTGTTCTTGTTTTCCTGAGCCTTGGACTGCAGAGCATTATGATTAACTTAACCTGATATCTAATATGGATGAAAGCTTATAAACTTTTAGGCTGTAATGTGGCTGTTTAGAAATATGGATGTCAGAGGGAGAAGAAAAATGAAATGAATTGCTGTAATAGAAATCACAAATTCATACAGAACCATGGCAGTCTGCCTTTGTTTCTAAGTTTCAATTTACTTTAAAAAGCACATGTTTTTATGCAGAAGAACGGGAGACTTCAGAACAAGGATTTTACTGAGTGTATTACATATTGCAGATACGTAATGTAATAGGGCTCTGTTGTCCTTCAGTGGGAGCTAAAGGTGCTCAGCACCTTGCAGGAGTGGACTCTTATTGGTGTGATATAATGATAGAATTCACTGTAACTAATTTTTCTCTGGTCTTGCAGGCAGGCGGTTCGCAGGTCATCTTCACTAATCCACTAGAGATTGTAAAGATTCGGTTGCAGGTAGCAGGAGAAATTGCTACAGGACCCAGAGTCAGTGCCCTTACTGTTCTAAAAGACTTGGGAATTTTTGGTCTTTATAAGGTATGTTTTTGAGCATTCCTGGCACACCACTTTTAAACCATTTTATGCTAAATGTAAAAGAACTTTTAAAACAAAAACATTGCTGAAAAACAAAAATCTTTTCAAATTTAAAAATAATCTCTTCCTGCAGGGCAGCCCCATGGTAGAAAAGGGGGGAAAACACATTTAGCTACAGCTCACGAAAGCTTATGCTCAAATAAATTTGTTAGTCTCTAAGGTGCCACAAGTATTCCTTTTCTTTTTAATTTTGTAGTGTAGACTTGCCCTCATACTCATATTAGTGGAAGAGAGATACATAAAAATACTCTCCTGTTCTATCCTTTGGGCTTTTATATCTGGACTGCAGACCTGCTGGCTTTTGGCATGGATCATTTCATTTGGAGGCTTTTGTGAAAAGTTTCTTCTTCAGCTTTTCTTTTGTGTTTGTTTAGGAGCCTAAATTGTCTTAAATTTATTTTGAATCTCAGTTATCTCTATTGTTATCTTCACCGCAGAATCTTCTTTTTGTCTTAATAATTTGGGCAGCAGTGAAACAGTAGTAGAATTTAGTAGGATTCAGATCTTTAAGAAGTTAAGTGATGGGATTTGTCAATAATGAATTCCATTAAAAAAAAAAAAAGCCTGTACTGTACTGTACTTTACCAGAATGCCAGTCAACAGATTCCTTCCCTGCAGGTATACTTACTACCATCATTACAGATCAGATGTAATGGTGCAGAAGTGATTAGTTTTCTTAAACAAGGAAGAGTATTTCTTCCTGTATCCTTTGCCAGTGCAAGGAGTAATACGTAAATTCAACAGCTATAGGCAGCTGTGCACTTCCATAATATTGGTTTAGCTGATTTATTTATGGAGCTATGTAGCACTGTAAAAATGTGTAAATTTACGTCCATAGCTGCAGCTTTTATTCTGAATTCACTAGATTAGATTCACACAGCTATAATGTTTCCCTAAATAGCATCGATATTTTGGTACATAGGGCAAAATTTTAGTGCAGTAATCATTTTTGTGTGTGGTGACTAGAAAGATGGTTTTATTACAAATTTCTTTAAAATTGCACAGTCATCTCAAGGAGGTTTAGGATAATTAAGTTAAAGAAAAAAAGAATACAAAGCTCAGTGGAGTAAATACCAAAAGGGGACGGGTTTTAAGACATGTAATAACGGTGAGTGAAATTCATCCAAGCACAGAGTGTCTCTCCACAAGACCATCCATAGCACTTAAGCCCCACAGATCCCCTGCGGAGAGCACTCTGTCTGCTCCAAATAGGTCAGCGTGGAGGGGAACTTCTAGAAATGTGTGACCTCCCAAGGCCCTGGCATCACTCTTATGTGGCTCATGGCCCAGAGCCTCTTATGTAGGGGACTCAGAGAGTCAGTGGCCACTATTCTGGCACGGAGTGGACTGAAGTCTTGGGTGGAGGAGATAGTTTTGAAGCCTCCATGGCTCACCCTCAGAATGAGCTCTTTGCAGCAGGAAGTAATTCACCCAGTATCAGATGAATAATTGGGGAGTTATTTTAATAAGGATTCTTGACATAACATATTTTAACAGCACCTCCACAGATATTGTAGCATGTGTCAAGATCTAGAAGGACTCTCTTTAGTTTGCTTTTAGGCCTTGTATGCCAAGTTCATGAGAACATGAGAATGGTCATACTGGGTCAGACCAAAGGTCTATCTAGCCCAGTATCCTGTCTACCGACAATGACCAATACTAGGTGCCCCAGAGGGAGTGAACCTAACAGGTAATGATCAAGTGATCTCTCTCCTGCCATCCATCTCCACCCTCTGACAAACAGAGGCTAGGGACACCATTCCTTACCCATGCTGGCTAATAGCCATTAATGGACTTAACCTCCAAGAATTTATCCAGTTCTCTTTTAAACCCTGTTATAGTCCTAGCCTTCACAACCTCCTCAGGCAAAGAGTTCCACAGGTTGACTGCGTGCTGAGTGAAGAAGAACTTCCTTTTATTTGTTTTAAACCTGCTACCATTAATTTCATTTGGTGGCCCCTAGTTCTTATATTATGGGAACAAGTAAATATCTTTTCCTTATTCGCTTTCTTCACACTACTCATGATTTTATATACCTCTATCATATCCCCCCTTAGTCTCCTCTTTTCCAAGCTGAAAAGTCCTAGCCTCTTTAATCTCTCCTCATATGGGACCCGTTCCAAACCCCTAATCACTTTAGTTGCCCTTTTCTGAACCTTTTCTAATGCCAGTATATCTTTTTTGAGATGAGGGGACCACATCTGTACGCAGTATTCAAGATGTGGGCGTACCATGGATTTATATAAGGGCAATAAGATATTCTCCGTCTTATTCTCTATCTGTTTTTTTAATGATTCCTAACATCCAGTTTGCTTTTTTGACTGCTGCTGCACACTGCGTGGACATCTTCAGAGAACTATCCACGATGACTTCAAGATCTTTCTCCTGATTAATTATAGCTAAATTAGACCCATCATATTGTATGTATAGTTGGGGTTATTTTTTCCAATGTGCATTACTTTACATTTATCCACATTAAATTTCATTTGCCATTTTGTTGCCCAATCACTGAGTTTTGTGAGATCTTTTTGTGTAAATATTGTGTAATAGTGTGCTTTTGTTTTAACCAAGAATTACTTTTTTTCCCGGCAAGGGAGTCATTCAAGTTTCCCATCCTTTGTCTCCGTATTACTTTTCCATGCTTTAATGTTTCCATGTTGTGGCAACTTTCCCTTAGGGAAAGAGAGCAAACTGTGCTAGCCCTGCAGTACAGTTTTTTCTGGCAGCCAGAGAGGGTCAGTGGAGATGCTCACTAATGCTCTCAGCTTCCTGTGGAGCAAGTGGCAAGCAATGGCCCCAGTCAACTCTCTAGTGTGGCAGTACATTCCCTGTCGCCAGGCCAGGAGGATCAGCTAAGAGAAGGTTTTTTGCAGGTTAAATTGTCATGTACATTTCTGTATGAAAAATGATCTATCTAAGGTTTGATGGCAGGCTCTTAATTGTCAAGTGTCACTCTTTTGCTAAAGTTAGAAACCATTGCTGAAGCTGAGAGCTGACCGTCGAATGACTAACTGTGCTTCTTTTGATGTTCAAATTTCCATACTACATTCCCTAAGACATATTGCATTTACTGGTTACCTTGTAGATCCCCTCAAGAGCCTTGGCTCAGTCTATACCCAGTGGCCTGGGGCTTCTTGCTAGCCTTTAAGTCCAACCCTATTTATATAACGTGTGTATATTATGTTTCCTTTTTGTGTGACAGGGTGCCAAAGCGTGTTTCCTCCGAGACATTCCCTTTTCTGCAATCTATTTTCCTGTTTATGCTCACAGTAAACTGATGCTTGCTGATGAAAATGGCCATGTGGGAGGGCTTAATCTCCTTACAGCTGGTGCCATTGCAGGTAACTTCTCAATATGTTTTGTAGAAATAACCTTTTCCCCTTAATAGATAATATTTAATATTTGTTAATCAGTCCCATATAAATGAAAGGTAGTATGCCATTGTATCTGATTTAATCTAAATTTGATCATTTTTATCCTTGGTGGGAGGTAGTGTAATTTTGATGAGAGCTAATTACATTTGCATAATGTGGATAAACAGCTTAATGCAGCTCAGCAACTTGTAGCCAAATTTGATCTGTCTGTCTCAATGGGGTTTTAGTTGTTACCAGGCTCTCTGACTTGAAGGCTAATTTGAATCTTTGATGAACATATACTGAGAAGAATTAAAAAGAAAATGATTCATCTAGCTTAGGGCTCCTAAACAACTGGGGAAGAAACTTTCAGTTCAAAGGTAAATGCCAAAACAAGGATTTGAAGGTGCCTTTACTGTTCAATAGCTGGACAGGATTGGAAATAACATACTCTTCATGTTTTTTTAAAGAATTTCTAATCAAGATTTCCCTTCTAATGATAGTGGGACAAACTCACCCCACTTACATAAAGTTAGTGTTTAGAAATGACTTCTGTAGCCTTTTATTTTATTTAAAGTGAATTTTGTAATGTGGTATTACACCACCATGGGTTTGGCTTTGGTGGCTACAGTTTCAGGCTTAATGGAGTGAAAGTCACCTCTGCTACTTGCTTCAGATTTAGAGTCTCTAGGAACACACAAAGACCTAGGGTAGAGACCACACATACATTTATAAGCATAATGTCTAGTCTGACAAGTTTTATTCAAGTTACAATCAAAGTTATGATTACCTAAGCATATAGAAATTCTATACAGACCTATGCACACATTATATAGTTATACTCACACCCTCCTAGATAGTGTTAGGGTCTGATGGGTCTCTCATGGATTGATAATAAGTAAAGGGATGGTTCCTGCTGGAGTTTCCCATAGGGAGCTCAATTTTCCTAATCTGAGCACCCTCTTTTTATAATGTGATTCTGACTATACCTCATTAGTATTTATGCATATAGTGCACCCTGCGGTGAGGGCATGTGTTAGAAAAATGTGATTACTGAGCATCTTGTAAGCAAAAAATGACTCTTACTGTTAATATTTTTGCAATATCACCCATTGGTACATGTTTTCTGGTAATCTTGTGGCATAGGGTCATTCTTTGGTTGCTTGCTTTTGTCAAGCTTTTCTTAAGCCTATGGCCTAGTATGGCTAAGCTAAAATCTTACAGGCCTCAGCCTGTAAGCCTTGCCTTACAACCCTACTTACTCCGATATCTAATACATATTTACCCCTTCTAACTACTGATCAATCTTATATTTCTATAATCCTACTATTTATCTCTATTTCGCATACAGTGATTATATGTAACATAACATGTTAGTAAATCATAACATTACCCAATGAATAAACAATAAACTAAAATCATTCGCTACACTTGGTATGAACAGAATGTGTAACTGATTTGTTGGTAATAATGGCCTTTTATCTCAGTCAGTAGGTTAATAAAATTAGATGTGATGTGGTGAATAAGCTAAAAATGCACTGCTAGACAAATTAATGGTGGACATCCTGGGCCAAATTCTCTTTTGCACCCAGTATCTGCTATGTGTAACACAAGTGGGGTGGAATGCAGAGGAAATGTTTGCAGTTCCTTGATTCTGGGCCCATTTGGTGCTGGCCTATGTGTAGTTTATTAGACCATCCTTGGAGCTATCCAGGGATCATTAGAGCTCTGGGTGTTCCAGCCTGCCACCTAAACTGGAGTTGGCGGAGGACCTGGTTATGCCCGCTCTTTCCCAATTGGGTATGCCCCCATGGCTGGGGAGATGTGACAGTTTTCTTGGCCCTTTTGCTCTTGAATGGCACAAAGGGCCCAGAAATGGGAAGAAAATCTGTCATTGTATTCATAGAACTACTGAAAAATACACTGTAGGGGCTAGTATCCTATAATAAGACTTGCCATTTGTGTTTTTTAACCACAGCTTAATTCATTAATGTTTATCAGACATTTGGATATTAATGCAATGCGCTCAGTAGAAATGGCTATAAAGCTTGTTTGAGATATAAAATTTAGCCTACAAGAATCCTTCTTTCTGAGCTGCAAATTCACCTTACTGTTTAATGGGAGTGGATCAGATAAGCATAACTGAGAACATTGTGTACACACGTGGCTTCAAAAAAAGTTTGTAAGGTTGTAATAGTGCATAGTTAGCTTTAGCAAATAGACTGGCTTTGCTGCTCCTGTTCCAATATAAAACCTCCTGAATTGATCAGCAGGATGTTTTGGGAAGGTTTACTGTAACTTCATTAAATTTCTGACCTGTCAACTTTATAAATCTCCTTTAACTGCTATGTAGACAGTGTTAGGCTGTTTTTTTAATTGTATTGAAATCGACAGTAACAATTCAACCAAGACTGAAAGAGAACATTCAAGTTCCAAATTGGAAGGGAATTCTTGGTTTTGGTTAAGTGATTGAAATGAGTCAGTATTCATTATACTAAAAATGAGAGTTGGATTTTTACATCTAAATTTTATAAATATTCTAACCGCATAGTACTTTACCTGCCCAGTTTCCTTTTCATTTGAATAAGAAATCAGTGCTGGTGCTTGGGGTGAGGTACTGTTACTGTACCATCATTGATGGCTGTTACCATAGTGTCTGTGCCCAAAATGCCTTTATTGCCAACCTTTCTTCAGAGTTTACTTTTTAAGTAGACTTATGTTCCTGTGTTCTGCTAGTGAACTGGCCAAAGAGCGCCACAGAAATCTCACACTGTAGAATAGAAGGCCTCTAAATGATCACTTTGCATATTTACACCTTTAAACAACTGGATCTGTGAAGGATTGGAATGTTAGTACTTGAGAGGTTTTTGCAGAGCAGTTAATCAGCTATAGTGTTACAAAGTACTTGATACATACAATAGGTGAGTAGAACTATTAATATTCACAAAGCACAGTAAGGCTGACAGAGCTCCTAGAATCAGCTGAGAGCACCACTAATTTGTGTCAGGAATATTTAATCCCTTATACTGAGAAAGAGAGAGTTTTAACTATTTATACTTGGAAATATTTGCTTCTGTCTTTAAACAAGGTAAAATAAAAGATATTTGAAATGACTGATGATAGAACTCAAAGGGGAGCTCTTGAGAGAATTGTTCTGTTTAATATCGTTGCATAATTTTTGCAGTTCTCTTGGCTGTATTTTCATAGTATTTTTCTTTAGCATCTGTATTAAAATTAACTTTGTGATTTTGAAGAGACATTTAGAAGGATTGTGCTATGCTAGCTGCAGTAAAAGTCAATTTTGAATACTTTACGTTAGTACCAGGGTGTGTGGGTTTACATTTTTAATAAGCTTTGATTTCATAAAAAGATTAATGTTTGCAGGTATTTTCTTTGACATTAGAAAAATTTCCATCTTTTACAAGATACTTTGTGTAAATTAAATGCTATTTTTTCCTAAAAGGTGTGCCTGCTGCTTCCTTGGTAACCCCTGCTGATGTCATCAAGACAAGACTGCAAGTGGCAGCTCGCGCTGGTCAGACAACATACACTGGAGTTATTGACTGTTTTAGAAAGATACTTAGAGAAGAAGGCCCTTCGGCTTTTTGGAAGGGAGCTATAGGTAGGGAACTTCCTTTATATTTTAAGTCAGACCACAATCCTGCACATTTTTTCTGTGTTATTTTACTCAGGATTACTCCCAGCAGTAAAGTTTGCAGGATTGGGCCCTAGTATTGTAGTTCACAGGTTCATTTGAAATTCTCAGACCATCTTTCTTGATCTAACATTGCTGTATTACAGTATTATTTGTAATATTCAACAGCTCGAGTGTTCAGATCTTCACCTCAGTTTGGTGTTACGTTAGTGACCTATGAACTTCTGCAGCGATGGTTCTATGTTGATTTTGGAGGAATGTAAGTGCAAACATTTGCTGACTAACATGCAAACTGGATCTGCCAAGTTTGAATTCATACAGAGCCTTCAGAGAACTAAATGGAAAGAATATGTTGAAACAGTTGTAGTTAAACTTAATGATATTGATTAGCTGTAAATCAAAGTGCCAGAATTTTATTTTAAGTGTGCCCTGCACAAAAAAACCTCAAACACTTATTACTATTAAAACTGAAAGAGCTTAAACAAATCAAATTGACTTGATTTGTGTACTATTTCACTGTTTAAGCAACAGGAAGTATGTCAGTTTCACTTTTCTTAATACACTGCACAAAACTTCTGTATTTGGGTTTCCTATACTGCATGATGATGATTAAATCCCCCTCAAACTGTTAATTAAAATCATTTCATATTTTTTTTATGAAAATATTTCTATTTTAAAATATCCAGAAACTAAATTTTAGCCTGAACTACTTGATAGTAGCCTTTAAAGCAAGCTTCCTTTATTTTAAAAACTAATCAGAATAATTAACTTCTAACTATGTTGATTTATATGTTGTAGACAGATGATCATTTTTAGTATTTGATGCAGGAGAAACATTTTAAATAAATAATCTTTTTTCTTTTTTTCTCCTCAAACAGCAAACCCTCTGGATCAGAACCGACCCCCAAATCTCGAATTTCAGACCTTCCTCCTGTTAATCCTGACCACATAGGTGGATACAGACTTGCTACAGCTACATTTGCTGGAATAGAAAACAAGTTTGGGCTTTATCTTGCAAAATTTCGATCTCCCGATGTTGCTTCAGTTCTACCAAAAGTAGCAGCTGAATCCTGAGATGACCTTTCAGCCTAGTATAATGATGCAATGAAAAAAAAAAATTCAAGAGAACAGTACTATATCTATCCAGTCAGCTGCATGTTGCTCTTGCTGAACGGAGAATTTAAGTCAAATCACTCCTTTCTAAATGATATACAATATGCATTTATTTGTTTATAAATTAATCATTTGCACACAGGAAATGGATTGAAGCTTTAGTTCTGCATAGATTTTTTTTTTCCCTTAACCAGTGGCATGAATCAGTAAGCTTTACTTGGCTTTGCACAGCTTGCACTTAATGTTACTGTACATATTGTACATCTTTGTACAGAGACATCATGGCATCCATACACGATTTCATTTATATAATGGGTATGCAGTTCTAAGCAGTTTGAAATGTACAGAATGTTTTGAAGGTGTTTTTATTAAGAATCATGTGACAATAAAATATATTTAAAGTCATTTCATTTTCTTATATTTGTGTAATATATAAAAATAAACCATCAGCTATTTGGTGTAGTTAGATTTTTAAGGCCAGAAAGGTCCCATTATAGTGTAGCGTGACTTGTTTTAGGGAATAAGTCAAGATATTAGTTAATAAAGGCAACAGCATAAACCTGCAATGCTGATAGAAAGTTACAGCACAGGAACTCAGAGTAGCAGCCGTGTTAGTCTGTATTCACAAAAAGAAAAGGAGTACTTGTGGCACCTTAGAGACTAACAAATTTATTAGAGCATAAGCTTTCGTGAGCTACAGCTCACTTCATCGGATGCATTTGGTGGAACTGTGGGTATGTATGTGGGGAGGAGTGCTTGGAAACTGTAGGAATTACCCAGAAACTCATGGTCATGTTGATTAGTAACATTTTGGTAATTTTGAATTCCAGCATATCATGTTTAATTGTAGTGAGATTGTATTTACCAGTTATAAGTGCATTTTATTATGAGCACTCTGAATAAATTTATCCTGTAAATTTACATATCTGAATAGCAAGTAAAATAAGGCTAGGGTTTAGTTTTAGCATATTCAGATGAAATAATTGCCAGGATATGCACTGCTAGTTTGCCAGCAAGTCCCAAAAGTGTCATATTTGTAATTAAGTAATAAAAGGCCTTGGCCTAACTCATCTTTGATGTAACTTTTGTGTTCAATGGAATCGTCTAAAGATAAATTTGGCTCCCTGTGTAGTCTAGGAAATCTATCACCAGGTGGTTGGATTAGTGAATATTCATAACTCCTGAATTCTGATGTAATCTCTTTTTGTTTAAAAGACACAGTTTTCATTTTATTATGATTGTGCCTTCACTAGCAGTACAAAGTTTGGATTAATGTGCAGTGTGGGGAAATCTGCCAGGGGGTTAACATCTGATCTGTAGCACTGTGTGAATGTGTGCAAACATCTCTGAGTACAGCTTTGCAGACTTACAAAGCTGCTCTGTACTCTGCACAGGAGGTTTCTGTAGCTTTAGAAGAATGACTTCTGCTAGCTGGGGGAGCTGCAAGCCCTCCTGGCTTTGTGGGCTTGAGGTATATACGAATTAATCCACTTGGAAATACTTGCTCAGGGAGGGGCTAAGTTCCTTCTTGGTAGGAGGAAAACAAGGGGGAAAGCTAGTTGTTTTCCAAAATGTCTAAATTCCAGAAAAAATAAAATGAAGGTAACTGGTTGTGTTCCACAGAAGGAGTGCTATACTCTGAGAAGATTTCCAGGTATTTTGAAGAAGAAATTATGTAGAACTTTTGCCTCAAGTTTGCTAAATTAAAATTTGCTAAATTAAAAGCCCTTTTTGACTGGTGGGTAATTTGCTTTTGGAACAATGCAAATGCAAAATTCCAGCCAGACTCTCAGGAAAAAGCAAGAGTCCCTGTTCATAGCTGTAATCTATCACCCTACTTCGTAGGATAACTGGTCTCTGTAAGCAGTGCAGGACCAGTGCCCCTGTATCAGAGCAGGTGGACCCAGTTGAGCCAATTAAAGGAGGCAGGGCTACACCTGGGGCTGTCAGCCTGTCAGAGGAGTAATGATTGGGACAGGCTGTACTTGGCACCACAGGAGAGTGGAGCTAACTCCTGTGGTGGAGCTGCTGTTCCAGAAGAGCAGCTGGAGCTGGCTGAATGAGGACTGGCTGAGCAGGGAGCTGGAAAGCTGCAAGAAGCAGAATTACCAGAGACCTCAGGGAGGAGAGGCTAGGATAAAGGGTGAGCAGAAGGACTATTTTCTGTTTATTGTTTGGACAATAAACCTATTTAAAGGAGACTGGGTCTGACAATGTATGCTTGGTAAACTGGGGAGAAGCCCTGCCATGCCTTGCCTACAGACTGACTAGTGTGGGGACCGCTAAAGTAATGCCTAGCTCACTGGCTTGCTTCCATGTTCTGGGTTTAAGAACTGCAGTAAAATACCACATGACAGGCAAGGTTGCTGCTGAGCTCAATCTAGTTGCCACTTAATCTCAGGCAGCTATTTTGATTGAAATGGGGGACAGTGAAAGGTTTGCAATTCCTTAGGAAACTGTTAAGGAAATGTAATACTGAGAAGAGAGAGCTGTTGATTCCACAAGACAGGCAGTGGCCAGGTTTTTATAAACAGGGTAGAAAATTACCTATCCTACAACTTCAGTTTCAGACACCATAGTTTCTGGGCCACGGTTGTGTTAAATAGCCTCTAGGACTCTATTTTTTTTTTTAAGGCAACTAGAATTGCCTTGACTTTATTCCAGTTAAATATTTTAGTTCACCTTACAACAGGTGAAGGCTAAGGCTTCAGAAAGCAGTTAAGGAAGAAGGAGCCTTTTAAAAAAAAATGAATAGGAATGTCCAGGCTTTATTGTCTCTGCCAAATAAACACTTGCAAATCTCCCTGTGTTTTAGTCGCTGTCCAAGAGATGGTAACTTTTTGTAGCCTTCCCTTGACTTCAACAGGAATTGAGTGCATGTAACCAAGGCTATTATGGGGCACCCAGTTCCCGGTCAGAGAATGTATCTGTTTACGCAGTTTGCCTCGGCATAAGCTTCTTAGGCAGCTCACACTTCTGTATCTTCAAATTTTGTTCTGCTCTGTGAAAAGAATATGCTCCCTTGAGGGGTAGAAAAAAACTGGCATTTAATCTTGGTCACAGCCTGTTGACTGACTTGAGTTCCACAATAGTTATTGGATGGTGAGGCTCCTGGGATGGTAATTACAATATCTAGCATCCTGCAACTGGCATGCTGGTGCCTCCATAACTACTGACATGGGATTGTCTAAAGAAATCCCATCCACCCTATCCTCTTTTCATTCCCTAACTGTTTGGGGGGATGGGGTTGTCAATGCAAATATGGTTTGGGAGGAAAAAGAAAAATGGTTATGAAGTGCTTGAAGCTAGATTCCATTTTCCAATATGTTTCCCTAAATGTTATCTGACCTGTGGATCCAGATCCATGCTGAAGCTGCCAAGACTCATATTCATACCTAGTGCTTGTCAGGAGTCCTCTGGAGCAGAACTAGTTTCTTGTGTTTTTGAAAATTTTAATCTAGAACTAGAAGAAATTGTTTTGGAATGGAGATGGAGGGAAAAATACCTCTAAAATTTATTTAAATTCCAGCAGAAGCTGCAAAGCTGTGCTCCGCTCGCTAAAAATTCCCATGCCTGGAGGGTAGACACCATCACATGACATGCCTGTTATTTATGCAGTCCTTGTGTGTCTCAATTGAACAGAAAGCTACTATCATAAGGTTGGTGAAAATATACCGGGCAAATGTCAAATTGAATAGCATGATTTTGGATTGAAAATAGAGGGGGTACTTTGATAAGGCAAAGCTGATGGAAGCCTGAAGTTATTTCACTTTCAAATCTATTGGGTGAAGATAACCTCCTGAAGACATAATTCCGATTGCAGTAGCCAGTCTCCATATGAGCTTTGCTCATAATAGAATGAGGGTTTTTTTTAATACCAAGAATTTGTAAGAGAACTTCTGTTTATAGCATAGATTAAATAGCAACATAAACCCATTTCTGATTTTGAAATACGTAAAATGGTTCTCCTGGCAAAGAAGTAGGATTGTAGAAGAGATTAAGAACAAATGGCACTAAATAAACTTTGAATGCTCTCTGGTACTAATGCACAGAAGGTGATTTTCACCCATATAGTAGAGCTAGTTAAAGCATTTTCAGCTAAATGTGTTGTGTGTATGTGTGATGTTTTTTGTTTGTTTGCTTTTTTTTTTTTGTCAACACATGAAGCCAAAATGTTTTGCGCTGTGTGGAACAAAAAAGAAAAGTCAAAACTTCACAAGTTGTTGTGAAACAACTGTCATTCTCCAGCCAGCTCCACTGTTTAGCACAGGGCTCTGTAAAAGCTACTATGATGATGACAGCATTCTCCCTATGCGTGCCCATTTTCAGGCACTTGTAACTTGCTGGGGGGCTGGGGGGAGGAAACCCTTGGGGTTATGATGTTTCCCCTTGTTCTCAGCCCAAAGGGTATTTTTTATTTTGTGAAGCACTGGGCAGCTGTTGAGATTTTCAGAGTGAAGGGAGAGAGGGGGAGTATTTGTGCAGGTGGTTAAATCTGATGTTTTTTCCACCTGGGTAGTTCATCTGGATTAATTTTAAAACTTCAGTCTCCCACTGGATTAAGTCATCCCTTTAGACAAGTGCCACTGAAGTGTTTGAAGTGATTTGGATCAGAAATTAAGTGTTTTTAAAAATCATGACATATTTGCAGTCCAGTCCCAGCTCTCCCCACAACCACAGCACAAATGGACTTAATGCAGAGATCTCCCTGTCACCAGAATGCCAGCTGAGAAACTTTGATTGCTGCTGCAGCCCGTGGGCTGCAATAGCCTCTATGATATAGACCCCTCCCGCCCAGTGTGGCAGAATTAGCTAGTGGAGCTGCATAATTGAAGATCCACCTGGCCTCCCTTTAAAACATCCTTTTGATGCTCCCACTAATGTATGGAACAGGTCTGTGGTGGGGGAAGGGAGAGATTCCCATCCTGGGCCATTTGAGCCGGGTCCCCTACATAGTGGGTGGGTGAGCTTTGCTGCTTTTGGAGCACTGCCTATCTGTATGAGCACCTCTGAATTTTCTGCCAAATATTTTGAATGTAGCAGTGCTGCATTCCAGCTCTATGCATGTCTAATGCACACTGAAATAAACAAGTGCTTTTAGTGCTGTGATTACATGTCTCATTACATAGACACAAAGACATGTAATTAGAACATCCAATGCTGCATGGCATTTATTTCCATAAAAAATATAGTGCAGTAAGCTGCAGCTATCCTGTGCATGTACCTGGAGCGCCACCCATCTGAAATGCACAGTCAGACAGACAAACACTTGAGATTTGTGTTCTTTAAACCTACATAAGCTAAGATTGGTTCCTGTGTTGGATTTTTCTATTGTTTTTGTTAAATCCTCAGTCTCAAGTTTGTTTTTGTTTTGAAGTGTTTTTTTTTTTTTTTTTTCTGAAACAAGAAGGTATAAATTATCTTCCCAGGCACCTCGAGGCAGAAGCGATGTCACTGCCTGCCCTGAGTAGCTTTAAATCCTGACCGGTGCTGAGTAGGGACTGGACTGTGGGAGGCTGCCGAGAGGATGTACCGAATCAGTGCATTTTCCAGCCGCCATGGCCCCACACACCCTGCCCAGCCTTGCCCTGCCCATTTGTGGGACTTTGTTGGGCCTCCTATGTATCTGTGTGATTAAAACTGCTCTCTTGCCACTGTAGTAGCCTCTGTGCAGAGAACTTTCCACTGTCAGGGCCCTGCAGCAAGGTCGATGCCAATGCCGCTAGAAGCTAGTGTGCCTCCAGGCCTTAATTTAGCCTACTTTTTCCTAGGGTCTCCAGCACTGGAGAGTTACTAATATTCAGTCTTGTTTGAAGTATTGCCAGATCATTTGTTTGAAATAGGATAAGCTACTCCGGAAAGGCGACTTGCTCTCAAAATGAAAGCCATGCTTTCATCCACCTTAGGACTGAGCACAGATTTCTTGCTTTACTCTCAAACAACCTGGATCCAAGTTTCTTTAGGAAAAGGGCACCCTCTCTGAACATGAGCATTTTTGCTACAAGATGCACTATTAACATTTTTTTCTATTCAGGCTGCTTTGGAAGCTGCCAAGATCAGTGGTTGATCTAACCATATACAGTGTCCCATCCCTTACCATGGCCAGTGTCTGATAGTGCTCATACATCTACTTTAGACATATTAAATTACTGGGAAAAGGTCTTCCTAGCTCCTCTATGTCATACTGGAGTATACGCTGAAGCATAAGAAATTAAAAAGTTGTTGCATGTTAATGTAGTAAGTGTAATTGCACCTGCTAAGTCTTTTGTGTGTACAATGCTTCTAAGCATTTGCTACTAAGATATTGCCTCAATGATACCTTGCAGTAGCGAGTTCCACAGGGTGTATGCTGCCCAGAAAGGTATTTCCTTTTATCAGTTTGATCTTTATTGCCTTCCTGGTCATTTCACCTTTGCACTATGGGAAGTGATAAACTGAACTACATGATTAACTCTTTTATACCATTCAGAATGCTGTATTCCTCTTTCCAGATTATTAAGAAACATTTTGAGATTAAAAGCACTAAGATTAAATAGACCATTCCTATTAATTTTCCCTCTATCTAGACTCCTGCAGAAGGGACTCATTTTTGTGTCCTATTCCGGATGTCTTCTTTTTTTGATAGTTTTTAAGATGATGACCAATCCTGAGCCCCTGAATGCTGCAGTATAGCTTTAAAGAGCTTTTCCAGTTTTCTGCACTGAATTTCAACTGCCATGTTGCCCAATTACAAGAGCTGATGACATTTTTTTGAATGTTTCTATTGGATTGAAAAAGGGGTGATTTCGCATAGCTTGACAGTTGGTCACATTCTGAGTTTTTTGAAATTTTTCAGCAGACATGTTTAATGACGATTATTCCCATTTTTGAATCCGCTCTATCACTTACTCAGTTTCATTAGGTTCCTTTGGGGTTGCTCACACTCCTGTCTAGTTTTCATGCTTCCCAATCCTGAAAGAGTCATGTAGGTGTCATGAGATGGGAAGCAAAATTCTCCTTCAGAGCTAAGGAGCGCTCTGGCCATAGGTCAGGATTTGTCATTGGTGACCACCACCCCTCTCATGGTTACATTTAGTGTGATAACACATTAGCCTTATGCATTTTCCACCATGATTCTGGCAGGGATTCTAGCAGATGCAGTGTCACAGCAGAAAAAAGCATTACTTCATCCTCTTTTTGACTTATGTCTGTGGTGATCCCAGAGATAGATCTTGTAAGTACCCCCTCCACCCCTCCCCACATTAAAGGCAACAACAATTTATTGTAAGGTCCTTCAATCTGCCTCCAGAAGGGAGCATCACTATTTTGGGCTCTTAGGTGAGAAAGGCATTATCCTTCCAGAACTTAGCAGGTTCTCTTCAACAGCAAGAATAATCATGGGACTGAATATAAGGTTGAGTTGCCAAGGTTTCAATCTTGGGCTCAGGTGATTTATCCAAAGAATTTAAAAACAAGCAGATCCTACCTTGCTTACCAATTTATTTAGGTGGGCTGAAATGGAAAAGATTGGAGTTCAGGGCTATCCTTCGGAAAGTACTCGGTTTCACTCAGATAGCTTAGCAAGCCTTAGTAACAGGGCAGCTAAGGCAATTCAAGTAATCGGAGCTGGAAAGGCCTGGTTTGCTTTCCCCCCCTGCCCTCAGTCTCAAATGATTGTGTAGTTTAGAACAATGCTTCTATTCCAAACTCTCTCACACATTGGGATGACAACTACTGTTTAGTATCAGAGGGGCAGCCATGTTAGTCTGTATCCACAAAACAATGAGGAGTCTGGTGGCACCTTAAAGACTAACAGATTTATTTGGGCATAAACTTTCGTGGGTAAAACACCCACTTCTTCAGATGCATGGAGTGCAAATTACAGATGCAGTATATTTATACCTGCAACTGTTTGTTTTTTTTTCACTCCATGCGTCTGAAGAAGTAGGGTTTTTTACCCATGAAAGCTTATGCCCAAATAAATCCGTTAGTCTTTAAGGTGCCACCAGACTCCTTGTTTTTGTAACTACTGTTTTTAGTGCAGTGCTTTCACCAGGCAGAGGACTGTGTATTATGATGGATATCTTATCTACTTTTAACAGTAGGAAGTCCCTCAGTTGCACTATTAACGTGAAGGAGAGCAACAACAGGCATACAGGATGCCAAGTTCACTTAGTGGACACGATTCAATTTTGAACCAAAAACTATCAGTCATTTCAAGTCTAGGGTCAGATGACTTCCGCCCTCCCCCCAGTATGATTCTTTGCACTATCCCAGGGAAAAGCATGATCTAAGCCAGTACAGAAGAATGGCCATACTGGGTCAGATCAATGATCCATTTGGCCAATATCCTGTCTTCTGGGAGTGGTCAATGCCAGAAGCTTCAAAGGGAATGAACAGAACAGGGAAATCATCCATCCTGTTATCCAGTCCTAGCATCTCGCAGTTAGAGGCCTAGGAACACTTAAAAGTATGAGGCAGCATTCCTCATCTGGTCCTGGTAACTTATTACTGTTTAATTTATTGATTTGTTTCAAACCTCCTCTATCTGGGACAGTTCCTCAGATTTGTCACCTAAAAAGAATGGCTCAGGTGTGTGAATCTACCTCACATACTCTGCAGTGAACAACAGTGCAAAGAATTCATTTAGCTTCTGCATTGTGGCCTAATCTTCCTTGAGTGCTTCTTTAGCATGTTGATCATCCAGTGGCTTGTCCCTACCCGTAAGAGCTGGAATGGGGACAGACCACTGCTTCTGGGAGCTGCAGTACATGTGGACAGTGGCAAGCCCCAGATCCCACTCTCTGGCAGTAGCTCGAGGGCCAGATTAAAATGTCTGAAGAGCTGGATGTAACACCTAGGCTGTAGTTTGCTCACCTCTGAGATAGCGAATCCCCATTAATAGATCCTCCCCTGCACTGGTGAGCTTTCCTCCAGCCCTTAGTTTAAAAACTCCTCTACAATTTTTTTAATTTTACAGGTTAGCAATCTGATTCCATTTTTTTTTCAGGTGGAGCCCAACCTTCTGTAAAAGTTCCTCCTTTCCCAAATGGTTCCCCAGTTCCTAATAAACCCAAATCCCTCCAGTTTTATCCATGCAGTGAGACCCTGGAGTTCTGCCTGTCTAACTGGGCCTGCATATGGAACTGGAAGCATTTCAGAGAATGCTACCATGGAGGTCCTAATCTCTTATCTGGCAGCCTGAATTTTGGCCTCCAGGACACTTCTCCTGCCTTTCCGTAGGTCATTGTACCATGTACACCAGCTCCTTCTCACCACTGCATATGAATCTGCCTAGATGTCTCAAGAGATCTGCCACCTTTGCACATGGCAGACAATTCACCATGCAGTTCTCCTGGATATCACAAACCCAGCTATCTATATTTCTAATGATTGAATCCTACATTGCTATTACCTGTCTTTTTCCTAATAACCAGGATTCCCTTCCCTGGAGAGGTATGCTCAGTACGAAAGGATACAACGACTGACATAATCTGGAAGGAGGGTCCTAACTATGGGATCATTTCTCTCCTCTTGAGGAGAATGACAGTCTCAACAGCACCATGACTGTCAGATGTGGAGTAGGATTGTTCTACTATGTCCCAGAAAGTCCCATCTATGCATCTTTCTGTTTCTTAGCTCCTTCAGTTCAGCCACTTTAGTCTGAGAGGGCCATGAGCGCCTGACACGCCACCTGCCTACAAGGCAGTTAATCATACGTGCTGCATTCAGTGCAATAAACTGGTAGCCTACGGGGCTGCTGGACTTCTGCCTGCATTCTTTTTTCTCCTGCAGATATTTTTTTGGGGGTGGATGGGAAAAGGCTACTTTTAGAGAATGGTAGGGAATACCTTCTACACCTACATTTTTGAAATAGCTCTGGACTACTACCTTATTTAGTCAGGAGCAAGTCTCTATTGCTCTTTAAATATTAAGAGCCCTTCCCTTACTTGCATGGTGGATAGGTATGCATTCTCCCTGCATGAGTGAGATTCACCTTGGGCTAGATTATGGTCCTTGGGCTCACAGCACTTAGGTGTTGCTTCTGCTGTGGTTGTAAAAAAGAGGGAAAATAATGGAAATAGGACCTAGGCCTCAGAGTAGAAGATTGAGACTTTTCTTCTGGAAGCACTGACCTAACATTTCGAGAGAGCCCATTTTTGTCACTTGCCAAACAAATGGGCCCAAGTTTGGGGGGAGAGAAGATAAGCTAAGAGTTTCCTTCCCCTCCAAGATGGCTCTGAGGAAGCATTAAGGGAGCACTATTCTAAGCAGATAGTTTTGAGGAGTCCTATGCAGCATCATTCAGCTACACAGAAGCTATCTTGCAAAGTGAAAAACCTGAGAAACCAATGTTCTTAATGGAGGAGTCAGGCACTCTCCTTGATGTTCAATTAGGGCCTTTTCTGTACAGAGAGCACAGAGATAGTTAAGCGGACATAGAATTCATAAATGTTTTTTAAATCACTGTCAGTACTCTCACAGGAGGTATGAAGGAGTGACCTTGGTCTTGATAAGACAAAAGGCTGTATTGGAGCAGACATATTAATCAGAATCTTGGTTCAAGAATGGAGAGGCACTGTCTTCTCTACACAAAAGGCAAAGCATCTTTCTCGCTGCCAAAGCAAGAGAGGGGACAGAGTGGAGTAACTGATAAAAGAAAAATAAATATAAAAGCAGAGGGGTGATACTGCTGCATTGAACTGGCAAATCCTTGAGAGGAGAAGCACCCATGATAATATAGAGAGCCTTTGTAGGCAGTCCTAGTTTGAAAAGTTGGGGTCAAAAGGGTCTCTGAAAGTAAGGTAGCAAAGAAGGTTCTGGCACCCTAATGTTGACCTGGGCTAAGTCCTCCAGGGATTAATTAGAAATACTTATGGTGACATTTGTGGGGAAACAGACTGAGTTAGAGCAAACAAGAGCTTAAGAGATCTTATTCTTGTGATACAAACTAGTTTTGTTTGTTTTTTAAAGGTGGGATGGGGCAGGGGATAGGCTAAGCTAGATACACATCTCTACAAAAGCCCCTTTACTGCCACACATGAACTTGGCATAAATGGAGCATGTTTCTCTTTGCTTTTTCTAGTTGCTTGGCAATTTTATTACCTATAACATGAAGTGAGGTTTTTCTAAGTAATTTCATCTACTCTATTCATTTTTTCATCTTGCAGATGACAATAGGCTTTTCAACATCCTCCAGAAGTCCTCCTGCTCGTCCTGGAAATCTCTAGCCAAAACATTGAATAAGGACTCATTTCTACATTCTTTGCACACATTAAGTTAGTCACACAGAATGTTTTAATACCATATACTTCTACATACGGCTGTGGCAACAAGGACACCAGCACCTAGCTCTTACAGTATGATGGGGATAGCAATCTTCTATGACACAAGTTGATAACCTCTTGGATCTTTGAATTGTCTTAGGGGGAACAGGAAAGAATCTCATCCTGATTTTTTGACTATAAAGAAGTGGTTCCTAATGATTTTGTACATCTGAGCAAAGATGTTACTACTAATGAGAGACTGGGGGGCTGGGCTGGTGCTAAAAGTTTGCGTAACCTTTATTTATAAAGAAATCTCACCTTTTAACAAAGACCTAGTACTAAATATGTATTGTTTTACAAAGTCAGGTTAAGTGTAAATATAGTTTAAATAAAGTTTATTACAGACTAAATATTTTATTCATATACATAAACCTACTACCCTAGCCTTGCTTGCTTATTAAAAAAGATCAAGAAAGAAACAAGATGAAGGTTTATTTTGAACGGATGCATGCACTTCCATGGACAGTTCTAATATCCTAATATTAACAATCCTTCAGAGATTAACTATCTAATGAAAGTTAGCTAGTGTAATACAGGAAGTTTTGATTGAGAAATGGAACTTGTGTTTATCTTTCAGGAATAGTTACATACTGTTTGAAAAATTCAATAGCGTTACAGCTAATATACATCTGGGTTAGTGTTTCAGCAAAACATTTCTTACAAAGTCAGGGCAGCTGTATTAAAAATTAAACAAATTCAAGAATAATGTGCTGGTAATTATGTATAAAATAAGTGACACTGCAAGACTTAATTTTCAGTGACCTTTATACATTTTCAAAATCCACAGTTTATTCCACGTATTTCTCCTCAGGTTACCAGTTAGACTGAAGCATGCTATTACTCTGAAAACGTACGCAAGGCAGACTCAGATCTACTACAACTCCTCATTCTGAAAGATTTAGGCAGGTATGCGGGTTGCAGCTTCCTCCTCTGCATCAGCTCTGTTTGCATTAATTTCTGCTAGTGTTCGACCAAAACGTGTCCATTCATCATTGCGTGGAACAGCAATTTGCTATAGAGAAATATCAATAGGTGTAAATAATATTCTAAGTACACAATGTAATTTAGCTCATTTTACACCTTGTCTAAACACCACATTTATGAATTATGCTAACAGCTTACCTTATTCATTAAAAGTTTTCCAGTAGCCTTACTAGCAAATACAGCTGGTATGCATTGCCCAACAAATGGTGGTAACTATGGCTATAGCTACACTACGCAGTTTTTAGCCACATGACTGTGCTGCTACAGCCGTGCTGCTAAAAAGGCGTACAATGTAGCTGCTGTTTGTCAGCAGGAGAGAGCTCTTCCCCTCCACTCCACCAGCAGCTCTGTCAGCAGAAGAGTCCTGCAGGCAAAGCACTATTCACACCGCGCTTTTTGTCAGTAAAACTTTTGTCGTTCGGGGGTGAGGAGTTTTTTTTTTTTTTTTTTTAACACCCCTAAATGACAAAAGTTTTTCCAACAAAGTGCCAGTGTAGACAAAACCTTAGTAAACTTTAAAAAACTAATAAATTCAGTGCTTGATAAGGATGCTGTCTGACTTTCAGCACTGAAGTCCTGTGTTTAAGCACAGAACAAATATGGCAGTGGTAGTAATAAGCTTGGTCCATGCACTTCAGTCTGGAGAGACCACCTCCACAGGAGAAAAGTAGTTCTTTATCCTTGTCCAACAATCCTTGAAATATATATACACCAATTGTAATTGTTTGAGAGACTGACAGCTGCTCAGTAGGAACTGAAGTGAGGCGACTACTTCTCACTTTACAGATCAAATGGCCATTGGATGGTACATTTTGTTCACAACCAACCTGGCATGCATTCAGAATAGTGATAAAGGAGGTGAAATCTTGTCCACACCAGCTACTAATCTCTTCTACATGCAATTTCTACTGCAGTATAAATTACACAGACTTTGTAAATTGTTAGATCTCTTTATTTCAGCAGCTTAATACTGACCATTTTACTTTTAGTTGCACAATTACAACACGTCAAAGTTTCTTTAAAATGCTAAAATATTGTATGAAGTTGAACTGAGATTGAAACATTTAAAAACTATAATTAATCCTGAAAGCAAGAGGACTAGAACCTTTATCTTGAATTACCATTTATTCCTGGCAAAAATGTTTTGAAGGAAAGTTGAAAGTTAAAAAGTTAGGTGACAGAGTAAATTCAGAAAGAAGCTTTAAATCCATGTAACACAAAGTAGCAAACACAAGTTACCTACCTCTCCCAAGTCATATATAACTATTTGTCCTTCTGAATCACCTACAGCAATCTCTCGCCCAGAATGTGTCCATCTCACACGATTAAGAGCAGGATTACCCTCCACAGTAATGCTTGCAGTTGGCACCTATATCCATTTAGAACACAGTGAAAACTAGCAGCATAAAAATCATACGGAAATGTGTTCTAACCAACTGTTCCCCCTTGAGAAAAAGGAGATGTTAAAAGGTGAAACAAATCTTCAACATTGATCTGACAAGTATTTTCCCCAATGGTCCAATACATTGGGAAAGGAAACTGGGAGAGATGGGAGCTTACAAGTCTTACCCCAGTTACTCTTTCCTACTCCTGTTTCCTCCCAAAAGCTACCTCAGTTCTTAAAATAAATCCTGAGTTTGTAGCATTCATGAGATATACATACACAGAAACGATCATGAGAGCGCCTATTTTAAGCAATCCTCATTTAGAGAGAAAAAAGTTGCTTCATAACATTAATACAAACAGTCCCTAAATCACTAGGAACATCTCTGGTATAAATACAGTATGTGTTACAGGACAAGAGGTATGGATTCGAAGTTTACCAAAAAATCCTAGGACAATTTTCCCCCTCTAATTCTTCTTAAAACTCATAACACAGCAAACAGATATTTGTTTAGTGGCAATCAATTTCATTGCTACTTGGAAGACCTGCATTTAGCAATGACCTCAATAGTCTCTGCTAGTACAGTGAGGATCAGGTGCATTTTGAGGTACAAAGCCCTTTGGTATTAAAGGCTCTATATAAATGTAATATAGGCATGTATACTTGGGCTTTGGGATAGGTACTGACTACAATCCTTTACAGAACCTTACTGTTTGCAAAGCTGTGCTGTAAAAAGAGGAAATAACACTTCCTTAAACAACACAAGAACTAGAGGTCACCAAATGAAATGAATAGGCAGCAGGTTTAAAAACAAACAAAAGGAACAAAAGGTATTCAGGGGATACCATCATAGGGCCTAATCACATCAGCCACACTATCAGAGGCTCGTTCACCTGCGCATCTACCAATGTGATATATGCCATCATGTGCCAGCAATGCCCCTCTGCCATGTACATTGGCCAAACTGGACAGTCTACGTAAAAGAATGAATGGACACAAATCAGACGTCAAGAATTATAACATTCAAAAACCAGTTGGAGAACACTTCAATCTCTCTGGTCACTCGATCACAGACCTAAGAGTGGCTATACTTCAACAAAAAAGCTTCAGAAACAGACTCCAACGAGAGACTGCTGAATTGGAATTAATTTGCAAACTGGATACAATTAACTTAGGCTTGAATAGAGACTGGGAACGGATGAGTCATTACACAAAGTAAAACTATTTCCCCACGGTATTTCTCCCTCCCACCCCACCCCCACTGTTCCTCTGATATTCTTGTTAACTGCTGGAATTAGCCTACCTTGCTTGTCACCATGAAAGGTTTTCCTCCTTTCCCCCCCCCGCTGCTGGTGATGGCTTATCTTAAGTGATCACTCTCCTTACAGTGTGTATGATAAACCCATTGTTTCATGTTCTCTCTCTCTGTGTGTGTGTGTGTGTGTGTGTGTGTGTGTGTGTGTGTGTGTGTGTGTGTGTATAAATCTCTCCTCTGTTTTTTCCACCAAATGCATCCGATGAAGTGAGCTGTAGCTCACGAAAGCTTATGCTCTAATAAATTTGTTAGTCTAAGGTGCCACAAGTACTCCTTTTCTTTTAAACAAAAGGAAGTATTTCTTCACACAACCCACAGTCAGCCTGTGGAACTCCTTGCCAGAGGAGGATAAATCCATCAACGGCTATTAGCCAGGATGGGCAGGGATGGTGTCCCTAGCCTCTGTTTGTCAGAAGCTGGGAATGGGCAACAGGGGATGGATCACTTGATAATTACCTGTTCTGCTCATTCCCTCTGACACACCTGGCATTGACCAATGTCAGAAGACAGGATACTGGGCTAGATGGACCATTGCTCTGACCCAGTATGGCCATTCTTATGTCTGAAAATAAGCGTGTGTCACCCTACCAGGTGATTAATGATTGTGGGGTTTTTTTTCATGCTAGAAAAATTAACAGCTGCATTTGAATGTGAGCCAGTGAATCTACTAGAGCAACTAACAGCATAATAGCGATCTTATGTGACTCACTCATAGTATTAGGGGGGTTAGCCCTTGTATGCTGTAGCCACTAAAAGGTGTCTGGGTCATGTACTTGGGCAAGTCCAAGGAAAAAGCCACACAAGTATAGCATGCTATATAGATGGAAATTCTGTATTGCTTTTATACTGGGAGGACAACATTTTAGTCACCACCATCAGACACTAAAAACGAGGTGATTTGAATTATTCCCCTCTAATCACACATCTACTGCGTAATGCCACTGCAGCAGCAGAAATACATAGTGCAACCATGATGAAGCATTTCTGGCCATACACATTACTGAAGAAGCCTAAGATTTTTAGTTCTTGTCAGATTTGAAGTAGGTAAGTTATTGTGCCTCACCTCAGTATCATTGTTGAGATTCCACAGATCAAGCCTACCCATTCCATCCACACAAGCAAACAGGGCAGGGTGAGTGGGAGACCACATCACATCATAAACATAGTCTGCGTTGTCTTCAAATGAGTAGAGAGGCTTATTATTCTGAAACAAAGCACCATATAGTACTTTACACCACATAATCTTTACATTTGGGATTCTGAAAGCGAAGTCTTTTTGCAATGAAGGTGAAAGACTGAGTTTTTGTACAGTTCATATTGCAGCAATTCTAAAATAAAGTAACTATCTGTGCTTAAAGAATGTCTTAAACTGTCTCTTACATAGAAAGAGGCCAAAAAATAACCACAGGATGGGGGAAAAAAACCCAACCCCCCCGTTAGGATGAATTATATAGCATGTTTACTGCCTGCTATTACAACGTAGCTTCAATAGGAGGGTGGTATAACAACCTAAATATGAGTGAATTCTGGTAAAGTCTCCTGAGCTGACCTGATGGCCTAGGGGTAGGGTTGTGCACTGTTATGGGGGAGACCCTAGTTTGACTTTGACCCTAGTCCAGCTTCATGCTCCCTGGGACAACAATGTTGCAGAGGCAGCTTGCTAAGCAAGCAATGGAAAGGACATGAGTATCATGGCTCGAATGCAACTCTGTTCAGGCTCGTTAGAAACAGCGATGATGGCAATGCATTGTGTGCTGCAGTGAGGACTATGGAGATGCAAGGACCTGAAATGGACATCTAAATTACCATAATTATAATATACTTAATATAATACATAATATACCTGAATTACAACATAAAACTTATTTGAATCATTACATTGGTCCTCCCAACCCAGTTACAAAAGTTGAAAGGATGAGCTAAATGGACCAGAAATAGACAAACAGCCAGATTTACATATAAAAGTTACATTTAGGTGATAATGAGTTACAGTAATCTTGGTGATGCTACTTGCAGGTTATTAAAAGAGAACTAAGCTACATAAATTAACTCATCTGATGTTACCATTCACCCAGTCGACTTAACAAGCTTCCCTAAACCCTTTGACAACACTTTGGTTAACTAAAGCTTTCATTATAGCACCACCTTGTGTCAAAGTCTAAACTGTTAGATGCCTCTGTTTTAGATACCTTAGTTGTCCAAAGCTTTACTGTCCAGTCAAATGATGAGGTGACAAAAAGATGAGAGAAGTCTACAGGTCCAACTGCTGCATGGCAATGGATACCTGTGATTGGTCCTTGGTGTCCTTCAAACATCTCACTGATTCCTGCTTTGCTGTTTTAAAATACATTATGTAGGTTAATTTCCTTTGAAACTATATTTCACACAGAGGCAACAAGGAATACATGTTTTAAATAAACTGGGAGTGGATTTCAATAGATTTGGCCTGCAGAGGGGAAGTGAAATGTAGGCTTGAATATGATCCTGTGTATTAGCCTCTCTTTTCCAAAGCCCTATTCTGTTATATTTAAGTGTAGACATAATACTATAGAAAACAGTAATATTGGGCAAGGCTATCCCATCCAGATTTGACTAGGTACCTCTTCAAGCAATAACTAAATATTTGGATCAGATAACAAAATTCAGTCCTCAAATATGGATACGAAATTCCTTAAATTGCCTTAAACAGGAGTTGCACATAAGTAGCTGGGGCAGACTTTAGTCCCAGTGACAATACATCCCCAATAATCTCATATCAGAACTGATAAAGTGGAGAGAAGGGAAAAACGACGTTACAAAAAAGAGGCAATTTTGGCAGTTTTAAACCAAAGAGCTGTGCTGTGAGAGTGATGTGTATCTGAGATGAAAACTGGACACTCAATTTTATTAAAGAAAGCAATTGATAAGATACAGCCAGACAATTTCAAAGCAGATTGAACAGCAGGAGAAATGCTAGCCAATTTAAGATGTGTGCGTGATTTTACTGTACAATTATCTGTGGAACTGATACAAAGTTTGGGATGTTCTACTACAATTCAAATGAATAGAACTGAAGTCTACTAGTTCATCTTCCTTTTCGTAATTAAAAGTATTCCTAGCCAAGGTAAAGATCCAACAGTAGCAATGGTGGATCCTTTTCTTGAACTTTAAAAGTCTGATTTAATGTTTCATATATTTAAAAAGATATTACCTTTTTATATAAACACGAAGCTCTGCTATGAATGTTAATTAAGCTTGCTCAACAAAATCTTTCGATATTAAGGAGAAAATCCTGATAAGCTTTACTATTTAAAACAAAAAAAATAATTTGAGTGTCTATTCACCTGCCATGGCGGCATGCTGTGTACACGGAGCCTTCCTCACTTCCAACAACAAAGTTGTTGACGTCTCCAACAGGAAAGGACATGCACGTGACAGCTACAGCCTTGGATTGCTTATGAATCAACTCCATACTATCCTGTAAAAAAAAGTAGCAGGAACTTATTTTTCAAACTTGCCATCTTAACTTTTACCAGAAATCATGTAGATTTCCTAGTACTAGTTAGTCCACAAGCCATTCTTATTCCAGCCCTTTTCTACATTTGGAAATCTCTCTCTTATTCATGAATCCAAACTTTAGCATCAGTACTGAAGAATCCAAATATTAGTATGACACTTAATGTACTACAGTAAAAATGGAATTTATCTTACAGAATTAGAATACAACTACTCAAGCAGGGAATGTCTGCATATTGTCAAAATGCAGAACACTACTTTACAAAGTCTTATGAAATAGGTAAAGCAAACAGGTGAAATTAATATTAGAATTCTAAGTATTTAGTAAGGTACAAACTACCTGAGCTAAAAAAGAGGTAAGTGGTAAATAATAGTCTTATCTATAGCTCTCTATTACATACTTTCTCAAGTTTACTCTACCTGTGGTTGGGAAAGCATGTCCAGACTCCATGAGCATATCTTTCCATCAGTTGAGATGCTAATCAAATTATGAGCATTTTGGGTCCCAACCACATTTACACAGTATACAGGGTGCTGAAGAGAGATTACAAAATCCTTTTCAGAAACAGTTTCCATAATAACAAATTTAATAACACTCACTTAACACAAGTGTGAAATACAAATTTTAATATTTTATACAACAGTTTAAGTTGACTAACAATACTATTTGAAAGATATGAAAACTTATTTAGCCTTTCAGCATGTAAGTAACGCATGGTGTTGAGATAGGCTCCTATAAAACTGACAGCTGCATGACAAAGACAATTCTTCAGTGCTACTATTGTTAAACCCAGACATAAGTATTAAAACATCATCGCTGTTCATCCAGGGGAAACCCTCTCCCACCCCAAGGGGTTAATGACTCAAATAGCGAGTAGTTCTCATTTCACCCCCTACCGTGTGAGCAGCAGCTGAAAGTGGAGTTCTCTGCACTGGGGTTCTTTTATTGCTGCGATTATCCCATAGCACAATTTGGCCTGAATATGTGCCACCAACCACCAGATTTGGATGAAATTTTGCAAATGTAGCCGACATCACTGCTGACTGCAAAGGACACACACACACACACAAAAGGAAAAATTTTGTTTTAAGACTAAAATCCAGAATTTAAGGATAGAAAATCTGACCAATTACAGGTAGTGAGCTGTTTCTCAATTACATTTGATATTGCTTTTCTTATCTTCTGCTCCTTTGTCCAAACACACAAAGGTTCACAAGTACATGAGTTGAATGGTTATTTAAAAACCTTGACATTCTTCTGGTCTCAACTTTTACTAAATACAAATAAAAATCCAACTCTCCCCATATGCATACTACTAGGAAAGATACAAATCAAATGTAACAGAAATAGAATCCAGTAATAAGACACATTCTCTGGTCATTTTTTAAGGAGAGCAGAAAACTGTTTTGTCACTATAGTATGAAATCATAATATAAATTACCTTTGCAATCTATGCCTTGACAGTAATCTGACAGCATCAGATTACAAACTAGTTTTAATTCAACTAAGTGATTTTTCAGAATTATGACATTTTGAAAATAAATGGTTATTGCAGGTTTGGTCAAACAGAAAAGGTTTGCACATTTTAAAACCTGCATCTGTTTTCTACTTGAAGCATGTGTTTTTACTTATCTATTTTTTTCCAATTCCTCAGGCTATGTACACTTTATTCAGTGGGCTAAGGTCTAGTTGTACATTCTGCATCATAGTTCCTGAAAAGTCCCTTGAACTGAAGGCATAAATGTAAGTTTTTCTTTTAATAAATGAGATTAAGAAACAGATTTTTAGACGTACAAAATTTGACATTCAGAATGTTTAAATGGAGGAATCTTTTCAAACTGATGAAGTCTTCAGACATCAACATCTGTTTGCAAATACATGTGGTTAAAGTACATGCCAACTCAATGAAATCATCATGTTGACAAGTATAAATAAGGCACTTGTCCAAATTAATCAACATAAAATCTTGAGCCTGGTGAGACAGGAACTCACATCATACCTGGCAGTGAAAGACGTACTCCGGGGTAGTTTTCTTGTACTTCATATTCCACACAAGAGCCACACCATCAGGCTCATGAGGGGCATCTTCATTGTTGTTGTAAGAGGCTACAAGCAATTCTGGATACTAGTTATAGAGAAATTAATGGAAAAAATGTTCAAAACAAACAAACTGTCTTATGGTCCAGTCAGTCCTAGAATCTTGATTTATACTGGCAAAACTAAGTTTAACCCATGGATAAGTCAGCCCCATAAAAAGAAAATATTAGATTAGCTAATTACCATAGTAAATATAATTACAAGGGTTTATTCAAAAATAGTGTTAAAATACAAGATAATATTGTGTTCAGTACTTTTGTATTGTAAATTGTATCCATTTAAAAAAAAAATTAGGCGAGGCTAGTTTCTTGGAGCTAATACTATATCTTTATGCCTTGTATGCATTTTCTGTTCTATTTATAGACTGCATTTAGAAGAACATTGAGTTAACTTCTGTTACCTCTTTCAAAATATATAAACACAATCACATCCAATTACAGTATGTAAACAGCAGAATGTGTCAGAGCTATTCTAACAACTATATGTAAACCACTGCATGTATGGTTCAAATAAAAGTTGAACGCACAAAACTTAAGGTATCTGCAAAGGTGAGTCAAAGTAAATATTTTTTTTTTACCTGAGATGACCAGTCCAAACAACTAACAACACGATGCTTTGACCAGCGTTCATCAAAAAACTGTCTGTTAAAGGACAGTTTAGCGCCTGCTTGAATCTCTCTGTAAAGACAGACAAATGGAGGGTACTAATCAAGATCACGTTTTCAGTTACAAATATAGTAAACACAGTAAAGCACTCAATACTCCCACATTACCCTTCTTTGTCTTCCAGATCTCTTCCACTGTAGTCAAAGAAAATGTTAATCTGCTCAGAAAGAGCTCTTTCTACGATCCTTGTAGAATGGTCAAAGAAACTTAAAAACTCTTCAGAGTGTAAAATTTGCTGTTTTTCCTCTTCTGTAAGCTCATGAGGGACAGCTGGGGGGAGGGAAAAAAAGGTTGGATTTTCCTAAAGTTCATTCTTATCTGTTAAAAGATTTATTAAAACACATTTTCATATCCATATATTTTAATAATTTTTACATAGGATTTTAAGTTATTCATATTTTTGTTTACAGAAAGGTGCTAAAAAGTCAAATGTCAGTTTGATTAAAAAAAACTATTACATTAAAATTCCTAAACATCCTTTTATTTGCAATGCCTAATACTGCATCCTAAAGCGAGTTGTACCTTCCTCCTCTTCATCATTTTTCAATGTTTTTTCTTCTTCGGGTTCAGTTGATGGCTTTGGTACCACTACATCATCTTCATCTTCATCATCTGAAAAGAAATGATATAGCAAAATAGTTAATAACTGTCCTAGAGAAGCACAGTAAAGTTCCATCCAGTTTCAAACAATACAAAAGTAAATACATTCGTGCATATAGAATAGTTTTACATAAATTGATTCAGTTCCTAAAACATAATTCTTAAAAAGGATAATGTTTGGTTAAAGTGAAGGAATATTAATCAGAACATTATCTACACCACTATTTAGTATACAACAGTCATACAAATTGCATAGCTGTGTAAACTGAAACAGAATACATAAGCAATTGTAGAGAATTCACAGTGGAAATCTCTAAATTTACAAGCATTTATCATTCCAGACAGAATGTTAAAGTACCACAATTTTATGTAACATGCTGACACATTAATGCTGCAGAATAAAGAAAATCAAATGTCTAAAATAGCCTACAGAGCTGCTGCTTACTTGTGATCTGAAACCATCAGTGTCTAATGGGTCTTCATATGGCATAAAGATGACTTACATTAGCTTTCAGGTTGCTATTCTGAGAGGCAAATTTTGCTAAAGATAATAGCTGAGAGATTACATTTTCTTTTCTGTCATTCTAAATGCAAGTCTCATTATCTGTATCATGTTTGGCAATGAGAATTTTAAAGCAAAATTGTTTTCCCTAATTGCAATGAATAACGTAAAATGTTAATGTTCCGGAATACTGACAAGGTTTACAGCACTTTTTACATTACTACATTTTATCCTTTGAATACTGTAAACCAGAAAATAACTTTAAAATTACTTAGTGTTGTGGAATATGCATTTCCTGTCTTTTCTTCCTCTCCTTTCTAAGTTAAGTTTTTGAAAAGACTATTTTTATTGGTTAAACAGCTATGTCATCTGTCTATAAGGGAATGGCAGCAGGAGGCTACAGCATGCTTCATCACAAGTAACGAGACAGTATTCAACAGGGACTCTGCTTGCTTGTCACAGACGTTTCTCTCTCCCATGTTTAAAGTTCTCTAACAAAAAACACACACGAGCACACACACAAAAGAGTGGTCAAGGGATGGGAACCAGCTGCCAAGCCATGCTCCCAGCAGCCAGGCCAGCTGACTAGATAGCAACAACCAGATGGTACTGCTGGGATTGTGTGTCTCTGCTATGAGGTGGCAATGGGATGGCACAACATTTTTCTGCCTCACTGCTTCCAATCATGTCTTTCCCCAATGGCAAGCCTGTGCAATTACCAGCACTCCAGGAGGTCCACAGACAAGCCTTTACCCTCTAAACAAAATACATCTTGTAGGCCATACCAGCTGCCAAACCACACACATAGTGATAGGTTTAGAGAGGTCTGAATATCCTTCTAACTCCATAGTACAGGCAATAAAATATAACTTTACCTGCAGGAAAGAAAGCTTTAAATGACACTGTATAATGCTCACAATAATACAAACTCTAACTTAATCAAAATGATAATGACGTATGCCAATCGTACATTACTTGAAATTGAGCGATTTTTACGTTCTGACAAGTTTACAGAACTAGGATAAATGGCATGAATGATTTCAATATATGCTCATACTTTTGAACCAAATGGTGAAGGTTAAAATCTTTCCTTTCAAGGGCCTCAATCAGCCACAAAGGAAAACAGTAATCACTGTCTTTTCAGCCAGCCCAACCGCATTTGTCAGCCCTTTCTCTGTCAATGCAGCCAGAGCAATCAACCTGCCAAACATTCAGAATGGAAAAACAATCTGAAAATACAGGGTATAATGCACCTGCCAGTGAAAATGGCCATTTCAAGAAAAGCTAGTGATCTCAGTGACCCTGCTGAGGAGGCGGTGGTGCAAAGGGGAAAGAACGCGTAAAAGAATTCTTAGTGATCTCCACTCTCTTGCACATTGACACTTCCTTACAAAGCATGCCAATTACAGCTTTTGTGCTACTTAAAAAAAAAAGCTTTTTTGCGCAAAATAATCACATGGAGAAACACTATTCCTTTTTAGATGGATTCGTATGTACAACTGACTATTAATCTGAAAACTGTATAACTTGTAGCACTTCTAAACTGTACTGTTCAAAGCAAACTGAAATTCTAATGTCCAGTCACTGTGGGTGTGAATATTGATAAATTTGTATTTAATAGATGTGACTGAGAATAGCATATTGCAAGACAATTGATGTACAATGAAAATTATGTAAAAATATTTGTTTCCCCAAGCAATCTTGCTGCAGTTAACAAAATGCCCTATATTTAGAGACCTGGATTCTGGTCACTCTGGACAGCTTCTCTAGCTTTAAATGTAATGAATTAGAAAATGCATCCCAACTTTGCTGCATCACACTGATTTTAAGTACCATTTTCAATGACAGGAGTCAAATTCCTAACAAATGCAGATGGTCAGCTGTTTAGTGCTAAGTGACCTCATAATCTACATATTTTACAGAAAAGATCTTGTAGCAGACTGTTCCTCCCTTTTAATGTTTCAACATAGATAGTGTATATTATAGAGATCCAGATTCCTTCATATTACTCTCTGTATATATGTTGTCATCTTATGAGTTATTGCTGCAGCTGAGTCCTAAACATAGTAGAGCAGCAATTATTCCAATACTTTTTAAGGTATCAGGTCTTTTGATGACTCAGTCCTATTTTTAGGTTTACATATGTACAAACATCTCCCTGTCTCATCAGACTTGTAGCCTTAATTCTATTGTGGTTACTTTACATTACGCAACACTATTATATATATATAAAAAATGGATTAGTAAAGTATCTTGAATTAAAACATAAAAGCTTAGAAAATTAAAATGTTGTATATCAAGTTGTTAACAAAAGAATGGTCCCTACCAAGAGAAACTTACAATCTAAAGACACAACCAGAATCCACTGGAGAACAGGAAGGATCAGAGTTAAGTTTTTAAAATGTCCTTTCCTCTCCTCTCTTCTCCCCTCCAACCCTTTTCCCCCCCAATCACCACCACTTACTTTATCAATAATGGTCCAAGTGTTAAGTGTTTGCAGGGGTTGTGATACAATATGATGAATAGCAACACACACTAAAAAGTATTAAAAGTTCTAATGTTGAAAAATAATTTACCGTTTCTAATGTATTAAGTGTTCATTTAAAATCTAAATGCATCATACCAACCCAAAAATCTATGATCTTAGCCTGAACTTTTGTGGAGAGGACCTTCTTTACTTCAGCCTCCCCTCTGTTTATTACTAACAACTTTATCTGCTGGGTGTTTATACCACTTAAGTTAGCAATACAGCTGATACAATTTCTAGTTTTTTTAAAAAATGCTAACCTTTTTCCCCCCCAAAAAAAGATGAAGATAAAGCAGTTAAAACTTTAAAAACTGCACAGGAGCATGAAGACTGGAAATGGGACTGTATGTCACATCAATTTATTGATGAATATTCATTACAATATTCTAAGTGGTTATCTTCATGTTTTTTCCTGACAGGGGATCTAAGGTTATAAACTAAGTAGTAAAAAGTGCATAAAAGTAGCAGTTACTTTTAAAGTGACAAATCTCTTATTGATGAATGCTAAAATCAAATTTAATGAACCACTGAATTTTTACTTTGAGTTAACATCAAAATTGTGACGTATTTTGGTGAGATGGAAAGAAAAGCAGTGCTGTAAATTAGTCTGCACCTAGCAGTAACACTATAGAGTGAAGTTCCAGTTGTCTGAGTAATCTGTTGCTGAGTAGGTTAATCAAAGTTAAATCATCTGTGAAATGGGTGGCATTTGTTAAGATGAAGTTGTCTTCCTATTAAGTTTTCCATCTGTATTTCACTGTATATTTATAGCATGTACTGGGAACTAAAGGCATATATAAAACTAAACTATTTCTTAAAGAGTACTATTGGAATATATAAATACTATGTGTGGTGTTGTTTGTATTGCTGTAGCACCCAGAGGCCTTACATGCGGATGTTAAATATAGTTAAAACCTGAGTTAAAATAATCAGTCTTAACCAAATAATATTTTCATCATACAGGTTTTATCCATTTTTTAACTAATAATTAAGCAGTTATAAGTTACCAATAACAAATTAAATACTCAGTGTGGAGCTAATACAGCAATATTCTCTTTAGTTAAATAATTACATACGATTTGCACAAATGCACTTTACTGTACAGAGACTGCAAATACATTAATTTTATAATCTACAAGAGTAAGGAATACAATAATTGTAAATTAAGAGGTTCCCAGTTATTAAGTATATTACATGTCAAAAATGTCCCATCTATGCAATAAATTATTGAAATAAGCAAAGTCCATCTGGTTCCGAGGAAATACTAATACATTACTAAATAGTGTCCCAAACAGAAACTGAGTACAATTCTTTGCTAATTTTCACATTTATACAGATCTTCTGTTGATTTTCATGTTTATAATACTTACCTGTTCACATATGCCTTTCTCTCTTTGTGTCTTTCTCCCCAGACTCCTGTATATTATACTTATTAGTGCAATATTCTATTCTACTGCTTATGAGCAATTCACTCATAGGAAGTCACTCTGAATTCCCCAACAACAAACATGAACTGCAAAACTTTCAGGGAGCGTGACAGCCTGGACACTTCCCCTATTTACTTTCTAAATGTAGGGTGAGTTTTTACTTCAACATCAAACTTGTGATGTATTTTGGAGAGATGGAATGAAAGGCAGTGCTGTAAGTTAGCCTATACCTAGAAATAAATACTAGAATGTGAAGTTCCAGTTGTCTGAGTAATCTGAAAGGAAGATGTTATGAGATGGTTAGAGAGAAAAACTGTCACCTGACTTCTTACTAGACATCCTACGTTCAACCCTCTGCTGCATTGGAGTACCGCTGGCACGAACAACTAAGGGGAAGCCAACAAGGCGCTTTGTCATCTTTCCGTCACCCCAATTCATGGGCCTGTCCAGAGGCTGAACTGGCACAACAACTAAGTCCAGCCTGAAGACTGGACTAACTTTCTCTGGCTACCACTAATAACCCCTGCATTGGTTAAGGTCACCTGAGCACACTGTGCTCCAGATATATGCCCTCTGATGGGAGCGAGGAAAGCCAGAATTGGCTGGCTACGTCAACTCTAGGTTAGCCAAGGATTCCCTCACAGCAGGGGAATCCTCAGCTGCTCCTTTCAGCTTTACAGTCACTTAGTATTGCTTTGGTACAGCACAGTATCGTAGAACCTCAGAGTTACAAACACCTTGGGAATGGAGGTTGTTCGTAACTCTGAACAAAATATTATGGTTGTTATCTCAAAAGTTTACAACTGAACACTGACTTAATATGGCTTTGAAACTTTACTATGCAGAAGAAAAATGCTACCTTTAACTATCTAAATTTAAATGAAACGAGCACTGAAACAGTTTCCTAAGCTTGTCAAATCTTTTTCTTTTTAACTTTCCCTTTATTTTTTTTTAGTAGTTTACATTTAACACAGTACTGTACTGCATTTGCCTCTGCTGCTGACTGACTGCATACTTCTGGTTCCAAAGGAGGTGTGTGGTTGACCGGTTAGTTCATAACACTTAGGTTCTACTGTATCTAGTTTTAAGAATTTGTTTCATGCCTGTTACGTAGGGTCTAGGCATGTGTATATACACACACAATTTAAACATTTAACAATAAATGAGCCACATCCTATCTTTTGTCTAACAGAATCAGTGTTTCTCAAACCTTGGTCCATAAGTGCTTCCACGACACAGGTGCAACGTGGCATTTAAAACAAGAGGTGGGCCTCCTATCCCAGAAAGCATCCATTAACAATGAGCCAGTGTTTAAGCAGAATTTCCTTGGATGCCTATTCCTGTTTGGATTACACATGAATCATATCAAGTCTTAGTCAGGTGTCTCTGGTATTAAAATTCTTTCATGATCAAATTTGCTGACACCATAAAAATTGTGGGGGTAGCAAATCACAAGAGGACAGCCCAAAACTATAAAATGACCCAGACAGATTAGATCAGTGCAGTGACAATTATAGGCAACAGGAGCAGATTTAGTACAAGGAATAAATGAATTCAATACTCTACATTATGGAAAGGTAACCAAAACAAAATAAGGAGAGAATGTTACCAAGACAACATACTTGTTGCATTGGAACAAGTTTATTTTCATCTCATCTCCTTATGTTGTTCTAATACTACTTTAGGTAATCAATCATTATAGCTACTGCATAGCTATGGGATTAGCACTGGGGGGGGGGGGGGAGACCATCCATAAGAGAAGATCTGGCTGAAGAAACAGTCCACAAATATGAAAAAATTGAGAATTACTACAAAAGCCTAAAATGTGCTTTTTTATTATCTTTTTAAAAATGTTTTTAAAAATGTTTATTTAAAAATGTAGCACATAGACAAGTACAGAGAATAAGGCTGAATGAACTGTGTCTGGTTGCTTGACTTTCACAACCTTTCCTGCCAAAGTCAAGCACCTAGGGAAGAGCTGGGGGAGTCCAGTAAGGCTTCCTCTTTCCTCTTTTTTGGGGTGAGGAGGCGGCATGGGGCAGCAGAGGGTTTGAGAGAAAGGAAATGTTAAATGTAGTTCCAAAATTGCTTTAAAACTACACTTTTTAGGGTGTCATAATTGACAAACACTGTGTCCAATTCACCACACATTTTATAGAAAAAAATTGACCTCCGCTCTGGATCTAACCTGCTAATTTTCATTTGTGGATTTTTGAGGGAACTGCCAAAATTAGGATTATAAATGGAAATTCAGTTGCAACCCTAACTCTGAAGTGACTGCCTCTGACTATATAGTCAGATATTCTAATACAGACATAGTTTGAATATACAGATGAAGGAGATTCCAATACACATTCTCATCATCATGGTTCCCTGTATACAAAACATTTTGTTATTCTATGTAATATCAAGTTACCCTATGTTAAACAGAACAAGCTTCAAATATACTTCTTACAGTCTTGCTACTCAGTTTATACACTATAAACTAGAAATTCCATAACTAAATACTGCCTAGAGATTAAATGTGATAATTGAGAAGATATACATGAATTAAAGGTGCTCCATTCTCACTGAACTCACACAAATCATGTGTACATATTTGCCTGTATCCTTTTAGATATTTTAGATAGAAAAACCTATGACCATAGCATCCCACATTTCAAGACTCCAGTTTGCTGTGGCAATTTCACTTTCTGACTGTAGTATTATTTGTAGTCCCCATATTAAAGAGGCGGGAGCATAATTCCCAGTTATTTATAAAAGATGTATTTGGAAAGAAGTCGTATGAAAAAGACATTCAGGCTTCAAAGCAAAATTTGTCAGTCCCATTTCTTAATACAAGTGTCAAGTCACTTTGTAGAGATGCACATACATAGTACCAGTAGATTTAACAATACAATTAAAGCAGTAGTTCTCAAGCGAACAGGAAGCAAGGAACTTTTAAGTTTCACTTTCCTGAACTAAAGCTCTTTAACTACAGCATATCTGTTGAGTAAAACTAACAAGGATCATGCAATCCCAGGCAATTAACTCACAGCAGGCATTGTAAGTAAAGCACTTCAGCACACAACCCATGTGCTAACTCTCCACCTTCCAGTAAGGATCTTAAAAAGGGAAGAAAATGAGAGGGGGTGCGGAAAAAGAGGCAAAGCAAAAGAGAAAGACTAACATGGAAGGAAGAAAGAGGGAAGACAATGAGAACTTTGGTAGCTCACTTGCTTTTTTGAAATAGTTATATGGGTTATTACAGTTTATAGGCAAGATTTCCTTGATAGATTAAAAGTAATGTGGGGCAATTTCTTCCCTGGACTGTGGTCTACTCCCTGGGACTATGTTCCATGAGCCAGAAGCTATTTGGAAATAATGAGACAAAATGGGTGAGGTAATATCTTGCATTGGAACAACTTCTGTTGGAGAGAGAGAGAGAGAGAGAGAGAGAGAGAGAGAGAGATGAGCTTTCAAGCTTACACAGACCTGAGGAAGATCTCTGTGTAAGCTTGAAAGCTCAACTCTCTCTCCAACAGAAGTTGGTCCAATGCAAGATATTACCTCGCTCACCTTGTGTCTCTAATATCCCAGGACCAACACGGCTACAACACTGCATATCACAACAGAAATAATGAAACAGCCAAGAATCTCACATTTAATATTTGTAGTCTTTCCATTAGGAAATGCTGTTTTCCAAAAATATGGACTTTCCCAAAATTGCATGAAAGGGGAGCCTGATGTAGAAGGTGTCAACACAGAAGTTATTTCTGTCACCAAAAACACATTTAAATGAATACTGTCAATTTAAATACACTTTTGGCCAATATTTTTACCTACTATTGTTATATATAAACAAAATTAGTATAGCTGAAAGGTTACAGAAAAGATTTTTTTTCCTATTTGTTTACTTTGCATATAGTCAGGTTTCACTGTTTGTGTGGATCTCATAGCAATAGGGAAGAGAAAAAATCTGTAAAAATTGAAAAGGAGTGACTATAAAACCACCAAAACAGGCAGAGGAATTAAGAGGCAACTGTAGCACTTGACACTATTTTAAGTCAGCTTTAAATTCACTACATTTCAAGATAGCATTCTTCCTTTACAACGTTTCAAGTTTAATCTTTGAAAAACCTGAACTGCCTTTTTCTAGACTATATTAGAAGGTAACCAGTTGTACTTTCAATGCATGTTCCAACACACTGTCTCATTCAGTGGTCTAGATATACAAATGGATGGAAGGAGCAGTATTGCATAGTTATGCTACAGGGAGCTTCCTAGGCAAAGGAGTGGTTATTTTCAGGAGAGTCAACGAGGGTACAGAATTTGAGAGTTAAGTCATCTTTAATCCTCAAAAAACGTATGTTATGGGACTTAAGATGGAGTTTCAGGTTTAACTCCGAGTTCAATGTATCCAGTTCCCCTTTTATCATTTAACTTGCCAGTTTTAAAACACCCCTCCCCACCCAAATTTCTAAAATAAAATTGTATACAAATCACTCTGAAATTAAACTAAACAACTAAAGTTTGTTTGAGCACAAGTAACCAGAAAATCATGAATTCTAATCCAAGCTCCATGGTTTTGGAGGCAAGAGAGAATAGAATAAATTACTTAACCTCTGACTCAGTCTCCCCATCTATAAAATAGGAATATCTACTTACTGCTTGAACATCTTATGAGGATTATTAGTAAAATATTTGGATGAAGAATGCAATCCAAGAGATAACATTTTATCTGTTCATTAATATTTCCTCAGCCTATGCAAAATTTGCAGCAACACCATGTTAAAGAGAGACACACTCAACCCCAGCAGACTTAGTTTTAGTACTCTCAAAAAAGTAAACACTCTTTCGTACACTTTCTGCATAAACTCCTATTTTTTTTTCCAGACAAGAAGATTCTTTAAGGAAAAGTTGTTCCGTCACTGAAAAATTCTGAGATGCCACCCAGGTGCGATCTCACCAAAACAGTGAATTACATGATGCCAGGAGAGCGGAGGAGAGTTTGAAACACTGACAGCAGATACCATGCCCAACGCAATACATGAAGAATGTGAATGCACACCTATACGGCTCTTGATACTGTAAGCTCTTAGAGGCAGAATTGAGACGACCTCATAAATAAAGAACAGTTAAAGTGGAAATCAGCATTTTCATGAACTGGTGAATTCCTGAAGAACAATGTGATTCCTTTGATGTCACTACTGATGTACCCTTGACAAACAAGCATTCAGCTTCCATTTTTGTCAGTGCTCCAAGTAGAAGCCACCATTCAAAAACTGAAAAGAAAACTACAGAAAAGCCTTTGAACTGGTAAGTATTTTAAAAAACCCTCACATATGAAGGGATAGAAAGCTTGTTCACAAGAGAATGGTTTTGCCTATGATCTGTAGGCAATATATTGAATATTCAATAAATAAGTTTAATTGAAATATTAGTACATATTTCAGTTTGTCAGATAAATAAAAATAAATACTAGGTCTATATATATTTTTGTGGGGGAAATAAAACAAACCATTTCAATACAGGGAAAAAAATCCTCTTATACTCTATTTATCAAGTTTAGAAACCTGCCCAGTTAGGTGTTTGGAACGTATACTGGATTCCCTTATATGAGGGAAAAGGGGAGGGGAGAAAGAAAAGCTCTTTTTCAACAGAGAGGTAGTACTGTGACTTGCTTTTTCTCATTTCTCTTCTATAGATGTGTGCTTCTAATATAAGTGGCTTCAACATAAACCACTGTCAAATGTTTAAAAAGTACTGATGCAAGGTAGTGTGCTATACATTCTGCATCAAGCCTCTTCAGACAATATGCTTGTGATTCTTAAATGAAAAGATTTAAAAACTAAATCCTGTAAAAAATATAAATTTAACAGAATAAATGAACACATTGCCCAGAGCTTTTATCTATATTTGAGAAGATGCCAGAAAATTAAAAAACAAACCCCAACAAAGCTAGGAAATACAAAATTGGAAGTTGAAATTCAAGGCCCTCAATTTATGTCCTCATAGTGAACTTCTCATCAGAGATCAGGCAGACAGTCACACTGAACAATTCAGTGTTTTTGTGATGTGAACCAAGGACAGGCAAAGACCAAATATTGTCATTTGTGATCGAATTCCCAGGTCTCTAAAAGTTAACAGCAAGTGAATTAACCCACTGAATCTTCTTAAAAAAAGATCTCTTTCCTGCAAAGACAGTGAGTTACAACTGAAGCTTTAACTTAGAAATTTCCAACTCTTTTCAGTTTGTGCCCTAAGCTAAGAGTCAAATATATGATTAGCATATGCAACTCCTATTCTCATCAATGGAATTTTGATCAATGATTAATGGCAGTCTATGTCCCAATACATAAAAATCAATTTATAAAAATAAGTCTTTGAGAGTGGTATTTTTCCATCAACTGCTAGTGATGCCACTCTTAAAGACTTTTATTTTTATAAATTGATTTTTATGTATTTTGACACAGACTACCATTAATCATTGATCAAAATTCCATTGATGAGAATAAGAGTTGCATATGCTAATCACATATTTGACTCTTAGCTTAAGAACAAATGGCTTAAGAACACAGAAGCCTTCAAATAAACTGATTTTGTTACCTTAATGTGCGTGGAACACATTCTACATTGCTTAAACAGCAGGAAGTCTACAAATAAATGTAGTAAAACTTCTAGAAAACTGTGTATTTGGGGAGAGGAAAATACGAGTGCTTAATAGGTTTCCTTTAATTAATTACAAGATGCAGTATGATATTCTTTAAAAAGACGTGTATGGACTCAAGACATTACCAGTCATCCCTCAGATCAATTAACACTTAACCATGTCCAGCTCTGAAACACTATTTATTTTGTAAAATATAAAACATCAAATAGAAATGACTGATCTCCATCTGTCCTTCTAGAATAGTCTTGGTACATTTTAATAACCAGAAAAAATACATGCAATAGTAGTATAAGTTAACATTCACCTTCCTTTGGTTGAGTCATAACTGGTGTTTGAGTCTCCTTCGTGTATGTAACAATTTCTCGAGGAGGAAAGTCAACTTGTGTAATTTTAGCCATTCCAAGTTTAATAGGTCCACGTCTAAATAAAATGAACAGAGACATCAGAACAATTGATATTTTTAATACAATCATGATTAAGTTATAAGGAGTTTCAGATTGCAAGGCATCATCTCACTTCACACTCTAAAAATCAAATTTAAATCCAAAGGATGCTATCATCTGAAAAATGTTATATATGTTAGTGATATGCTATCTTTATTTTTTAAAAAGGTGTCTGGCTTATACACACAGACTAGAAGAAAAAGAAAAAAGGCAAAGATATCTTGATTTCTTGACTTTACACAAAGTGTTTTTCAAGGCTTGCTAAATCTTAGTGTATGACAAGGCTCTTTTTCACTGGCTAAAGGGTCTATTTTACAAACCAAACTCGTGTGAGCACTAACATTGTTTTCCTTGCTCACATGAAAGATATTTGCAGGACCAGGGTTCCAATATTGCATAGCTTGCAAAATTGTTTAATTATTCTGCAATTAATGACTGTTTGCCAGTCCATTTAACTATGTTGGCCATTTCCTTAGTTCTCCCAAACCTATTATTTATGATTTAGAACTGTAAGTCTGTTCCCAAACAGTAGTATAATATCCTGGAACGGAATACTAAAGAACTTAAAGATTTAACAAGAAAAATTGAGAGAACAAGATCTCATTTACAATACTGACATGGATAAAATGGGTCTAACTGCAACACACACATGCACTATGTATGTATATGTGTGTGTGTGTATATATATATATATATATATATATATATATATATATATATATATATATATATATATATATATATATATATATATAAATTTTTTTCCTTCCATATATATTGCAAGTTAGACCCACCTCAGGTAAAAGTTTTTATGTAAAAACTCCTATTAACTTCAATTTGTATATTAATCACTAGTCCAATAATCCAGCAATAAAAAGCAGTATGTGAAAATTAATCTTTCCATCATCTTCTTCCACACTTAAAAAAAATCCATTACAGACTCAACCGGCTCAAGGAAAAATTCTAATATTCTTTCTTTAATTTTTGGAAGGCAAATAATTCTATAACATGATGTGGGTCTTAATGAAAAAGCTTACAATTTATAATAGAGTTCATGATACATTAGCCACAAAACAATGAGTTCCCATCTTTTCTTATACTAGACACATTTTGTATATATTTAAAATGTGTAGTTATTTTATTTCAATAAAATGACATTTTATAGTTTGTCTTGCCAAGAAAAAAAGATGTAGATAAAAAAATGTTAAAAAAGAGTGAAACTTATTGCTGGAAAAATGATAAACTTGCAATCAATCACAGTAAGACTGAAGTTGCCCAATATAGGCCAGTTGCACTAAACCCAGGGAGAGCATGAACTTTGATTACTTTCAGAACTTGTGTTCCCTTAATAGTAACTTAAAGTTCATTTTTTAAAAAGAGCTCTCATATTGGAGTATATATATAAAAATTGTATACTTATAAATACACAAAAGCGGGAATATAAAATCTATGAAATACCCCAGATCGGAATCAGAGTGGAGCTGTAGAACTGATGGATCAGTATCCCAATGCAGCGTCCTGATTCCGTAGGTTGAGCAATCATGCAGCATTAGCAAAAGAGGCCAGAGATTAGTGAAGCAAATACACACTATGAAATGTTAAAGCTATTGTAAGTTTACAGTTTTTTCATTGTTTAAAGGAAACAAAATATAATGTCACTTAGTGGAAATTCAGTGAACGTTCAATGCTACAATACATGCAATAAGTATAAAACAGTTAAACACAAACATACAATTCAGAGCAATTAGAGACATTCAATTCTTTCAGAGATGGGAAATTAAAGCATTGCAGAATTGCTGACAAAAGTAGCCTAAATGAAAGCCAAATGAATAAAAATCCATTTGAAACAGCTTAGGAACTGTTAAACTTCATTTTAAAGCTATACAAATTTGGTTATGTCATATGAAGTCAAGTTTGTTAATGTACTGCAATTGCCCAAAGCATTAAATATGTGCAGGAAATTGTCATATTGGTAAAGGAAATGAGTCAACACACAAACTTTTTGGTAGAGAAGCAAAATGCGTTTCCACTGGGATACAGAACTGCTAGAGTTTCCAAGATGTGACACTGCTGTAATTATGGGTTAAGCACTGCCTTGGGCTTACAAATGTCATCTGATTTAAAGCCAATTTAAGATATTCAGTATCCTAGAAAACAGTGGGCTTTATATTAAAACATTTCAAAATAGCGAGTATTCAGCACAGTACATAGGAATAAGAAGTGGAATGGATCTGTTACAGGTCACTTATATAAAATAGGACCTTCTTTATAGTTTAGTCTTGCCTGGAGGGGGCGGGGAAATCTACTTCATCTAGTGTTGGTGTCTACTTCTAACTCTACCAGGGCACAAAGCAGCAATTTCAAACAAACGTACATGAAATATTAGCAGCAGAACATCTGCTTTTAGTAAGCTTGTATACGCTACCATACTCTGTAGAGAATTTTACTATTATTTTGTATCAGAAGCTTAAAAATAAAGAACATGTAATATGTTTGTATGCTAGATCAATAAAAGGTTCTCGTATGATTATTTTAGGAAGACTAAAGTTATTTTCCAGTGTATGCATCTGATGAAGTGAGCTGTAGCTCACGAAAGCTTATGCTCAAATAAATTTGTTAGTCTCTAAGGTGCCACAAGTACTCCTTTTCTTTTTTGCGAATACAGACTAACACGGCTGCTACTCTGAAACCAGTGTAACTGGAGAGTTCCTAGAAAGATGTAAAGTTGCTCCCAATAGTTTAATACAGTGTGGTAAAAATATTAAATTAAAATGTATGTATCTTTAATTATGTACTAGGTTGTTCTAGTAGCAAGTTTTGGTGAAAAAGGCACGAACTTTTCATTAATGATTTAATTAGAAATGCAAAGCTTTCGTTTTACTGTCCGAAAGTAGGGACAACAGTTTTTGGAAGTCACTGGAAAATTCTCTATGTATTACTTGCAAATGGGAGGTACTGTCTGCAAAAAAATTGTTTTGAACGTACTGTTTTTTCACAGCAACTTTCTCCTTCCCTCTCCTACATAAAACATGCCATCAGAGTTTTGTAAAGATGTAGTGATTGCTGAAGCAAATTAGTATGTTCAAACTCTTTCATTCTTTTCAACTCTCAAGTTGTCTTCAGAAAACTTGATCGTATTGCTTTGGTATAAACCTAGCTTCTTAGAGGCTGCTCATGGATTCAAACTCACTCCCTGACACTCTTTACAGTTTCTTCATTGGTACAAGGAATATTATGTCCTTTAAGATCTCATTTGTAATGTCTCAATCCCTACACTTTTTGTTGGAAGATTAATTATTATTATTTTACTAGAGATGCTCTTCTGAAACGAAGATGGTATTCTGAGATTGGAGTTCAGCCCTTTATTTGGGGTGACAGACATAATATACTATTAAAAATGTAATGTGCCTTAAAGTATGAATTATCTATCTGCTTTAATGATTAAACTTTAGTCAGTTGCCTAATACTTCATAAATATTAACTAAAGCCTCACAACATCCTTCTGGCATAAGTGTACATTATTATTATATACCTCAATATAGTCTAACATTCTCCATTAGAATAGTAAGTGATATTGGGTTTCAATATGTGATATTTCAATTGTTCTTTACAGCCTTGAATTTTTATTCTGAATGTTCCTGAGAAACATAGGGAGTGGGAAAGAGAGGCAGAAGAGCTGCAATAAACACAGCAACTTGAGGATGAGAAGAAGCAGGTATGCAAAATGGTTTACGGATGAAAAGGACAGGAGAAGCAGTCAGGTAAAGTGATAGCAGCAGTGGATATAGGGCTTGAACAGTGGTTTACAGCTTATCAGGTAGTTAAGAAATGCAGCTGTGTGCCAACTAGCATAAGGGAGAGGTAAAAATGCAGAGGAGATGCTAAGCTAACCAGGAAGACAATCTTTGTAAACTGAAAAGGAGTACTTGTGGCACCTTAGAGACTAACAAATTTATTAGAGCATAAGCTTTCGTGAGCTACAGCTCACTTCATCCGATGAAGTGAGCTGTAGCTCACGAAAGCTTATGCTCTAATAAATTTGTTAGTCTCTAAGGTGCCACAAGTACTCCTTTTCTTTTTGCGAATACAGACTAACACGGCTGCTACTCTGAAACCTGTCATTTTGTAAACTGAGTTGCTGCATAAGAGAAGCACTGTGATCATGTGATCACATAGCTGTTCAACATGCAACTGAAGTGGAATGTTGGGATTAAAGGGTTAAAAACATGGAGAAAAAAATAGAAGGATCAGTTTTACATTTTCAGGTCAGTATCAAACTTTTAGAACTAGATTCCAAAAGATGATGTGTACTGATTGGGCACATTGATGGGCCTCTGAAACTGGTTAACTCCTTAGTATGGTTTCTAGAGGCGATCATTCTAAACTATTCCTGCAGAATGATTTTCCAGATTCAAGATTTTTTGAATACCAGTGTGTCTCACTAAGAGTTCATATGCACTAATATACTATACATAGAGGCAGATATTTTAGTACTTTAAATTATCTGAAAGTATTGTCTGGTGGTTGACTCTCCTGACTCCCAATGTAATGCTCAAAATTATATTTTTTCTACCACTGACTCACTCTTTGATCTTCAGCAAATTAGGTTATCTATACCTCAGTTCCCTCACCTGCAACATGGGAAAACTGCTGTACTGTACTTCCAAACTCTATAAATTGCTGTTAATCCTAACATGTAGGGCACACTAAGATATATGGATGAATTTATAGAAGAATTTATTTATTATTTTCTCTCAGTTTTCAAGCACCTGTGCCTACTCTACATTTATCTGACATACATTTATGAAACTGCATGTGCAGAATACACAATGGTGGGGACTATAATATTTTCATTAGTTAGAGATGAATTCACCATAAAATGTACACGTGAAGTTTGTTTCATGTCAAACATGTTTCATACACACTTCACCATTAAATATTACACATGAATGGAATTTAATCTTAAAATATTTTAGACTAAAATAATGTTAGCAGAGAACAACACTCCCACCCAAAGGATTATGATACAAAATGATTCACAGATCATGTCACATGTGGATTGTACTACTTAAAATCTGGTTGTTACTAAATGAAAGACTAATATTACTGGATATTTTATTACATCAAAAGTGGGCTTGATCCACACAGACTGAATGAAATATTAAACACAAAGTAGCATTCAAGAGGTATAGTGTCCACGAGCAGTCAGGAAAGCAATGCGTCTCCATGTTAGTGATGTGTTGCATTCTCCTAATTTTGCTTACACTCATTTTTTAGCAACCTAAACTTTTGTTTATGCCACTAACTGGTTATGAAAATAATCACGTTTTTTTTTTACAGTTAGGATGGTGGGAATAGTAACATTTTAAACTATACATAAATGGGGCGCAAGCACTCATTCTTCACAGCATGGGGTATGCAAAATATGGGAATGACATATCAGCCACAACACAAGTATTTGGAAGTCATGAATATGTGCGTCCTGATAAATAATATAGCAAACATCTTATTTAAACTTCTTCCAAAAGGAGCAAAACTCATATGCAAGCACACACAAAGAAATCTAGAGAATAATTATGTTTTAACAAGTTATTCCATAATATAAACATATAGTGTGATAAGTTAAAACACATATTTGATAGCGGCATAATACTTTAATCTCTTTGCCAATTAATAGATTTTCTGAGCAAATTATTATGAGAATTTATTTACTATCCGAAGAAAGTGCACTGATATGACAGCGAAAACACCCCTTTGATATAACACTCTTTCCTCCCACCCGCTTTAAACTATCGGTCCATTAGAAACAAACATATCTGATTCATCTTAAAATTAAAAAGAAATTCGAAGTTTCATTTTACATTTTATTTGTAGCTTCAGTATTTAAATAAAATACATTCCAAGAAAATTATCCGAATCAGAGGATAAAATGGTTTTACATAATCACTAGATAAAAAACATTAATTGCTTTAGAAGAAGAGATGTTATGTGGTTTATCTTAAAATGACTTAGACATATAAAATTTGTCTAAGTCAAATTTTAAGTTAACACTAACTCAATATTATTTTAAAGCACTTCTCAACCTACAAATATTTCTAACATTTTAACAATCTAATCTAATGTTTTAAGAAAGTTACCATACCTAGATCCAACAGCACCATCACCAGAGTCTTGGCTTCCAGCCTCACTTGGAGTACTCACAGATTTGGAAGATGGAGACATAGGAGGAGGGACTAAATAGTGAAACAGACAGGTATCCGCTGTTACTATTCGTAGAGGTTGCACAGCTTAGGATGTTTCCAAATTAATTTAACATGAAGTATTAAAAAAAAAAAGTGATGGCAAACAAAAAATACGTGGATGAAAATGAATAGTAGAAAGAGAGGGGAAAAGACAATGTTAACATTTCATGCTGGAGACTCATGCAACTATTTGGTATTTAATATACCTGGGATTTTATATATATTAAACAAAAACAAAAAACAAAAACACACACCCAGGAGAAAATGACTGGTGAATCTTTTTTAAAAAAAAAAAAAAAAAAAAAAAAAAAAAAAGAAGAAGATCTCAATTTCTACAAAATGCTGCCACCAACTTTCAAAGGAGACAATGTTCCTTACAATTTGTCATTTCCAAATAAGTTCAAGGCATTTGTTAGTATAGCATTAAGAACTGTTTTCATGGATTAAACAAACCATAAAATGCACTATTTAAATTCTACTAAATTTGCCTTTGCTTCAGTTACAACTACAACAATTTTTTTTGCCATACAATAAGTTTTAACCTGTACTGTTGTTTTATCGGATAACAGTAATTAACACTTCTTTTAGACACAAGAATTGCTGCTATCCTGAAGCTGTTTTTTAATTAAATATAATGATGGTATATTTAAAATATATATCTCCTTTAAAAGTTTCAAGCATTTTGGGCGAAGATTCTCAGCAAAATTTAAAAAGCAATATGCTTTTGGGAACTGATGCATAATGAAGAGTGACATCATGCAATTTAAATACCATGCAAAACGGTTTCCCCAATCTAGAAATTGTGATTTGTAAGAATGGCCTAAACCGTCTTTATACCTTTTTGACAGCCTAATAATGCCTCAAAGTTCTTTGCACGTTTTATTTTTCAGTAATATAGACACCCAAAGCCATGGTTCTCCCCTAAACAACAACAAAAAAAAAACCAAACCACCAAAAAACAAAATTCCCCCTTTCCTCCCAAAACAGGGAAAAATTACAAGTAGAGTTGGTAGATAGCTCTTTTTACAGGTATACTTTTACTGGGTAAAAAGAAAAGAAGTACTTGTGGCACCTTAGAGACTAACAAATTTATTAGAGCATAAGCTTTCGTGAGCTACAGCTCACTTCATCGGATGCATTCGGTGGAAAAAACAGAGGAGAGATTTATATACACACACACAGAGAACGTGAAACAATGGGTTTATCATACACACTGTAAGGAGAGTGATCACTTAAGATAAGCCATCACCAGCAGCAGGGGGGGGAAAAGGAGGAAAACCTTTCATGGTGACAAGCAAGGTAGGCTAATTCCAGCAGTTAACAAGAATATCAGAGGAACAGTGGGGGGTGGGGTGGGAGGGAGAAATACCATGGGGAAATAGTTTTACTTTGTGTAATGACTCATCCATTCCCAGTCTCTATTCGAGCCTAAGTTAATTGTATCCAGTTTGCAAATTAATTCCAATTCAGCAGTCTCTCGTTGGAGTCTGTTTTTGAAGCTTGTTTGTTGAAGTATAGCCACTTTTAGGTCTGTGATTGAGTGACCAGAGAGATTGAAGTGTTCTCCAACTGGTTTTTGAATGTTATAATTCTTGACGTCTGATTTGTGTCCATCAATTCTTTTATGTAGAGACTGTCCAGTTTGGCCAATGTACATGGCAGAGGGGCATTGTTGGCACATGATGGCATATATCACATTGGTAGATGCGCAGGTGAACGAGCCTCTGATAGTGTGGCTGATGTGATTAGGCCCTATGATAGTATCCCCTGAATAGAGATGTGGACAGAGTTGGCAACGGGCTTTGTTGCAAGGATAGGTTCCTGGGTTAGTGGTTCTGTTGTGTGGTGTGTGGTTGCTGGTGAGTATTTGCTTCAGATTGGGGGGCTGTCTGTAAGCAAGGACTGGTCTGTCTCCCAAGATCTGTGGAAGTGATGGGTTGTCCTTCAGGATAGGTTGTAGATCCTTGATGATGCGTTGGAGAGGTTTTAGTTGGGGGCTGAAGGTGATGGCTCGTGGCGTTCTGTTGTTTTCTTTGTTGGGCCTGTCCTGTAGTAGGTGACTTCTGGGTACTCTTCTGGCTCTGTCAATCTGTTTCTTCACTTCAGCAGGTGGGTATTGTAGTTGTAGGAATGCATGAGAGAGATCTTGTAGGTGTTTGTCTCTGTCTGAGGGGTTGGAGCAAATGCGGTTATATCGTAGCGCTTGGCTGTAGACAATGGATCAAGTGGTATGATCTGGATGAAAGCTAGAGGCATGTAGGTAGGAATAGCGGTCAGTAGGTTTCCGATATAGGGTGGTGTTTATGTGACCATCACTTAGTAGCACCGTAGTGTCCAGGAAGTGGATCTCTTGTGTGGACTGGTCCAGGCTGAGGTTGATGGTGGGATGGAAATTGTTGAACTCATGGTGGAATTTCTCAAGAGCTTCTTTTCCATGGGTCCAGATGATGAAGATGTCATCAATGTAGCGCAAGTAGAGTAGGGGCATTAGGGGACGAGAGCTGAGGAAGCGTTGTTCTAAGTCAGCCATAAAAATGTTGGCATACTGTGGGGCCATGCGGGTACCCATCGCAGTGCCGCTGATTTGAAGGTATACATTGTCACCAAATGTGAAATAGTTATGGGTGAGGACAAAGTCACAAAGTACAGCCACCAGGTTAGCCGTGAAGCTACCCAAGATCCATAAACCTGGAAATCCTGGATGCCCCATCATCTCAGGCATTGGCACCCTGACAGCAGGATTGTCTGGCTATGTAGACTCCCTCCTCAGGACCTTCGTTACCAGCACTCCCAGCTATCTTTGAGACACCACTGACTTCCTGAGGAAACTACAGTCCATTGGTGATCTTCCTAAAAACACCATCCTAGCCACTATGGATGTAGAAGCCCTCTACACCAACATTCCACACAAAGATGGACTAGAAGCCGTCAGGAACAGTATCCCCGATACTGTCACGGCTAACCAGAGGCTCATTCACCTGCGCATCTACCAATGTGATATATGCCATCATGTGCCAGCAATGCCCCTCTGCCATGTACATTGGCCAAATTGGACAGTCTCTACGTAAAAGAATGAATGGACACAAATCAGATGTCAAGAATTATAACATTCAAAAACCAGTTGGAGAACACTTCAATCTCTCTGGTCACCTGATCACAGACCTAAGAGTGGCTATACTTCAACAAAAAAGCTTCAAAAACAGACTCCAATGAGAGACTGCTGAATTGGAATTAATTTGCAAACTGGATACAATTAACTTAGGCTTGAATAGAGACTGGGAATGGATGAGTCATTACACAAAGTAAAACTATTTCCCCATGGTATTTCTCCCTCCCACCCCACCCCCCACTGTTCCTCTGATATTCTTGTTAACTGCTGGAATTAGCCTACCTTGCTTGTCACCATGAAAGGTTTTCCTCCTTTCCCCCCCTGCTGCTGGTGATGGCTTATCTTAAGTGATCACTCTCCTTACAGTGTGTATGATAAACCCATTGTTTCATGTTCTCTCTCTCTCTGTGTGTGTGTGTGTGTGTGTGTGTGTGTGTGTGAATATAAATCTCTCCTCTGTTTTTTCCACCAAATGCATCCGATGAAGTGAGCTGTAGCTCACGAAAGCTTATGCTCTAGTAAATTTGTTAGTCTCTAAGGTGCCACAAGTACTCCTTTTCTTTTTGCAAATACAGACTAACAGGCTGCTACTCTGAAACCTGTGATTTTACTGGGTAGTCACTGCCATCTGCTGGATAATTTATAGAATGACTGCCTACAACCCTCTATTCTAGTACTGCATGATTTATCACTAACTTGTTCAATTAAAAAAAAAGGTAATTAACAGGTAATAAAAACAGACAAGCATGAATGAAAACTTTTTCTGCTTTTACTAAATTAAAAAGTTAACTCCTGAAAACAGAGCTAAGGGATCACAATGCCCAGACTATAAATTTAGCTCAGACTGTGTCAAATACATGGCCTTGAAAAATGTGTCATGGACCATGAAATCAATTCTTCCCTGTGAAATCTAGCTATTGGAGGGGGTAAAGAGGGACAGGACTGAGGGTGGGGGCTCCTATCATAAATCGGGCTCCAGCTGCTAGTCCTAGCAGGATTGGGGAGGGATGGTACTTCCTCTTCCCCTGCACAGCTGCGGGGGAGAGGGGGGAAGAAGGGCGGCAGGATAGAGTCAGACCCACCTCTGGGTACCTCCCAGAGTTGTAGCAAGCTCCATGGCTGCTGTCTTCAGAGCCCAGCTGAAGTGCAGAAGCAACAGTAGTAATCCTGTGACCACTCTGCAACCCCACACAACCCCTTTTTGGGTCAGGACCTCCACGATTACAACACCATGAAATTTCGGGTCTAAACATCTGAAACCATAAAATTGACTAAATTTTAATTTCCTATGATTATGAAATTGACCAAAATGAACTGGGAATTCGGTAGGAGCCCTAATAATGTGCAATCTAGTGATTGAGCTCTAACTAATAGATATAAAGTATCAAACACTGAACTATGACATTAAATATCACAGAGCCAAATCTAAAAACTTACGTATACTGCAACTTAAAATTGTATGTATTTTTTCTCCAAAGCAGAGCAGCTCTTCCCCACACTCCCTCCAAAAAAATCCAAAAGAAGAAAAAGATGAGGACAAATGACTGACTTTCCAGGATTTCTTTTGCCCTGGGAAGCAGCTGCTTACTGTACACAACTTCACAGATCATGAAAGAGTCAGATACAAAAAAGGTAAGAGTAGCAATAAAAAACCCACCAAAACATGACATGACTGTTCCCTGAACAGGGGGCTGCAAACGGGGGAGTCTGAGAGGGATATACCCTGCTGAAGGAGCGAACACCAATTCTTGGGGTAAGTGAGTTTGTTTCTGTTTGGTTTTTCTTTTGGCCTGCTTAAAGTTTACAACGTGGTCTATATGGGACTGTGTGGGAGTGGGGGCCAGAGGCCTGCTAACTGAGTGTGCATTAGCAAGGCTCCAGCCTCCTGTTCCTTGATCCTGAATCATCTTTGATCACCCTTCCCCTGTGCGTTAACGTGGGGGCATGGGTCAAAAAGGCCACATTGCCAATGCCTACACTGCTCCTGTGTCCAGAGAGAGAACCCAGTCATGGATGACTCTATAGTGTGGATTTGCAGAGACTGTGACCTGTAGTCCCCATCACAGAAAGCCAGGCTAGAGAGGTCATCCAGTGTGAGAGTTTCCTACTGGTAGAATCCCTCGGGAGCAGGTGGGAGAGCTACACAAGGAGGTGGCTAGGTTGCAAATGATTGAAAATATACACATGGAGACCAAGATTGAAGAAGCAATCCATGTGGGGAGGCCAGCAGTAGCACCACCAAGGGAGGAGGAGTGCCTTCATAGGGAGGAAGCTGGATGCTGGCTACTTCTGCTCCCAACCCCCCCTCCATAGAGGCAACCCCCCCCCAAAACTAGTTTTCTACCCTGGCAATGAGGAATCTCCCCCAAAGGCAGAGGAGGAGAAGCCACATATCCCCAAGGCTGGAAGGAATGCGGCCACCAGTCCTGAGAGAAAACTACCTGCTGGTAAGATATAACCATGGGCAGATCAGACGTGACTACAAGCCTCTGGAAGTGAGGGTGAGGGAGCTGGGGGCACAGGTGGTAGTGTCATCAATCCTTCTGGTCAAGGGTAGGGACCCAGGCAGAGAGAGAGAGACAGACAGACATCCTGGGATGAATGCAAAGTCGTTCGGTCACAGTGTTGCCAGGAGTGCTTTGACTTCCCTGACCAGGAGATGCTGTTCCAAGAAGGGACTGTTGAGCAGAAAGAGGATCTATCTATCAAGGAAGGGAAAGAGTATCTGGCTGGCTAACCTACAGAGGAGGGCTTTAAACTACATTCAAAGGGAGCAGGAAACAAAAATCCACAGGTAAATCCAAAACATGGAGATCTGGATGAAGGGTCGGAATCTGGGGAAACATAGGAAATCATAGCAGGGGAAATCTAATCAAAATCTTAGATACCTGTACATTAACGCAAGTAGTATGGGGAATAAAAAAAACTAGTGACTAACCACAATTACAACATACTTGGTATCAGAGACTTAGTGGGATAATTCATGTGACTGGAATATCGATATAAAAGGATACAGCTTGTTCAGGAAGCACAGGCAGGGACAAAAGGGAGGAGGGGTTGCTTTGTACATGAAAGGTGTATATACTTGCATTGAGACTGAGACAGAAGTGGGAGGCAGACCTGCTGAAAATCTCAGAATGAAGATAAAAGGGCTAAAAAAAAAAAAAAAACCCAAAAAAACCAAGGATGATGTCCTAGTACGAGTCTACTATAGACCATCTAACCCGGAAGAAGAGTTGGATGAGGCTTTTTTTAAACTAACAAAACCATCCAAAGCACAGGACAAGGATCTTCAACCACCCAGACATCTGTTGGGAAAATAATACAGCAGGGCACAGATTATCTGACAAGTTCTTGGAATGCAGTGGAGAGAATTTTTTTTAATACGGAAGGTGGTGAAAGAGCCTAGAAGGAAGAAGCTATTTGAGATTTAATTCTGACAAATATGAAGGAGAATCTGAAGGTGGAAGACAGCTTGGGTGAACATGATCTTGAAATGATACAGTTTATGATTCTAAGGAACAGTAAGAGAATACAGCAGAATAAAGATAATGGACTTCAAGACGACAGACCTGAACAAACTCAGAATTGGTAGGTAAGATACCACGGGAAGCAAGTTTACGGAAAAAAAAAAAAAGGAGTTCAGGAAAGTTGGTAGATTTTTTTTTTGTTTTTTTTTAAAAGAAGATATTATTAAGGGCACAAGAGCAAGCTATCTCAATGTGTAGGAAAAATAAGAAGTATGATAAGAGACCACCCTGGCTAAAGCAGGAGACTTTCAATTCCCTGAAATTCAAAGAGTCACACAGATAGTGGAAACTCGGTCAAATTACAAAGGATGAATGTAAGAAAACAAACACAAATATGTAGCGACAAAAACAAGTTTATACTTGTTAGGCACATAAAGGGTAAAAGGAAAACATTTTACAACTACATTAGAAGTAAGAGGAAGACCAAGGACAGAATAGGCCCATTACTCAATGAAGAGGGAAAAAACTAACAGAAAATGCAGCAGTGGATGAAGCATTAAATGCCCTTTTTTCATTCACAAAAAGAAAGGGAGTACTTGTGGCACCTCAGAGACTAACAAATTTATTTGAGCATAAGTTTTCATGAGTTACAGCTCACTTCATCGAATGCATTCAGTGGAAAATACAGGAGGGAGATTTATATAGACAGAGAACACAAAACAATGGGTGTTGCCATACACACTGTATTGAGAGTAATCACTTAAGATGAGCTATTACCAGCAGAAGAGGGGAATAAAAAAACAAAAACAAAAACCTTTTGTAGTGATAATCAAGGTAGGCCACTTCCAGCAGTTAACAAGAACATCTGACGAACAGCAAGGGGTGGGGGGTGAAGAGGGGGAACAGACATGGGGAAATAGTTTTACTTTGTGTAATGACCCATCCCTTCCCATTCTTTATTCAAGCCTAACTGTATCCAGTATCCAGTTTGCAAATTAATTCCAATTCAGCAGTCTCTCGTTGGAGTCTGTTTTTGAAGTTTTTTTTGTTGAAGAATTGCAACCTTAGGTCGTAATCGAGTGACCAAAGAGATTGAAATGTTCTCCGACTGGTTTTTGAATGTTATAATTCTTGACATCTGATTTGTGTCCATTTATTCTTTTACGTAGAGATTGTCCAGTTTGGCCAATGTACATGGCAGAGGGGCATTGCTGGCACATGATGGCATATATCACATTGGTAGATGTGCAGGTGAACGAGCCTCTGATAGCATGGCTGATGTGATTAGGCCCTATGATGGTGTCCCCCGAATAGATATGTGGACGCGGTTGGCAACGAGCTTTGTTGCAAGGATAGGTTCCTGGGCTAGTGTTTCTGTTGGGTGGTTGCTGATAAATATTTGCTTCAGGTTCGGGGGCTGTCTGGAAGCAAGGACTGGCCTGTCTCCCAAGATCTGTGAGAGTGATGGGTCATCCTTCAGGATAGGTTGTAGATCCTTGATGATGCGTTGTCTTCCTGAAAACACCATCCTAGCCACTATGGATGTAGAAGCCCTCTACACCAACATTCCACACAAAGATGGACTACAAGGCATCAGGAACAGTATCCCCGATAATGTCACGGCAAACCTGGTGGCTGAACTTTGTGACTTTGTCCTCACTCATAACTATTTCACATTTGGGGACAATGTATATCTTCAAATCATTGGCACTGCTATGAGTACCTGCATGGCCCCACAGTACGCCAACATTTTTATGGCCGACTTAGAACAACACTTCCTCAGCTCTCGTCCCCTAATGCCTCTACTCTACTTGCGCTACACTGATGACATCTACATCATCATCTGGACCCATGAAAAGGAAGCCCTTGAGGAATTCCACCATGATATCAACAATTTCCATCCCACCATCAACCTCAGCCTGGTCCAGTCCACAGAAGAGATCCACTTCCTGGACACTACGGTGCTAGTAAGCGATGGTCACATAAACACCACCTGTACCAGAAACCTACTGACCGCTATGCCTCCAGCTTTCCCCATGTCTATTTCTCCCCCTCCCCCCACTGTTCCTCAGATGTTCTTGCCAACTGCTGGAAATGGTCCACCTTGATTATCACTACAAAAGGCCCCCCCCACCCCTCCCCGCTCTTGCTGGTAATAGCTCACCTTAAATTATCACTCTTGTTACAGAAAGAAAAGGAGTACTTGTGGCACCTTAGAGACTAATATTTATTTGAGCATAAGCTTTTGTGAGTTACAGCTCACTTCATCGGATGCAGTGTGTATGGTAACACCCATTGTTTCATGTTTTCTGTGTATATTAATCTCCCCATTGTATTTTCCACTGAATGCATCCGATGAAGTAAGATAAGCTCATGAAAGCTTATGCTCAAATAAATTTGTTAGTCTCTAAGGTGCCACAAGTACTCCTTTTCTTTTTGCAGATACAGACTAACATGGCTGCTACTCTGAAATCTTTTTTTATTTCATTTTTTCACCAAAAAAGCTAACATAAGTGTAAATGAGCTAGGATCTGTGGAGAATGGGAGAGATCCCAAAGGATTGGAAAAAGGCAAATATAGTATTTATAAAAAGGGGAATAAAGACAACCTAGGGTATTCTAGACCAGTCAGCTTTACTTCGATACCTGGAAAGTTAATGGAGCAAATAATCAAACAGTTTGTAAGCACTTAGAAGAAAATAAAGGTGGTAACTAACAGTCAACATGAATTTGTCAAGAACAAAGCATGTCAAACCAACCCAATATCCTTCTTTGACAGAAGCCTTGTGGATATAGAATGGAAGCAGTAAATGTGATGTATCTCAACTTTACTAAAGTTTTTGGTACTGTCTCGCATGATGTTTTCATAAGAAAGATAGCCTATGTGAACCTGCTATAAGGCGAGTGAACAACTGTTTGGAAAATGATAATGTAGTTATCAATGGTTCAATCAAGCCAGAAGGGCATAAAGAAGGGGGTCCCTTAGGGACCTGTCCTGAAAGCAGTTCTGTTCAGTATCTTCATAAATTATTTGGATAATGGCAGAGAGAGTACACTTGTAAAGTTTACAGATGATACTAAGCTGGGAAGAGTTGCAAGTAGTTTGAAGGACAGGATTAGAATTCAAAATGATCTTGACAAACTGGATAAATGGTGTGAAATAAATAGGACGAAATTCAGTAAGGACAAATGCAAAGTGCAACATTGTCATAAATATAAAGGAAAGGATAACCACCTTTCTGTATACTGTGCTACAAAATCCCTCCTGGCCAGAGACAAAATCCTTTCACCTGTAAAGGGTTAAGAAGCTAAGGTAACCTAGCTGGCACCTGAGCCAAAATAGCCCATCAGGAGACAAGATGCTTTCAAATCTGAAGGGGGGGTGGGTGGAACAAAGGGTTTGGTCTGTCTGTGTGATGCTTTTGCCAGGAACAGATCAGGAACGCAAGTCTTACAACTCCTGTAAAGTTAGTAAGTAATCTAGCTAGAAAATGCATTAGATTTTCTTTTAATGGCTTGTAAAATAAGCCATTGTGCTGGAGGGAATGTGTATTCCTGTTTTTATGTCTTTTTGTAACTTAAGGTTTTGCCTAGAGGGATTCTCTATGTTTTGAATCTTATTACCCTGTAAGGTACTTACCATCCTGATTTTACAGCGGTGATTCTTTTACCTTTTTTTTAATTAAAATTCTTCTTTTAAGAACCTGATTGATTTTTCAGTGTCTTAAGATCCAAGGGTTTGGGTCTGTGTTCACCTGTACCAATTGGTGAGGATTCTTATCAAGCCTTCCCCAGGAAAGGGGGTGTAGGGCTTGGGGGGATATTTTGGGGGAAGACGTCTCCAAGTGGTCTCTTTCCCTGTTCTTTGTTTAAAACGCTTGGTGGTGGCAGTATACTGTTCAATCACAAGGCAAAGCTTGTACCTTGGGGAAGTTTTTAACTTAAGCTGGTAAGAATAAGCGTAGGGGGTCTTTCATGCAGGTCCCCACATCTGTACCCTAGAGTTCAGAGTGGGGAAGGAAACTTGACAAACATGCAGGAAGTAATTTTTCGAACAACTGCACAAATACAAAATGGGAAACGATTGCCTAGGAAGTACTGCAGAAAAGGATTGGAGGGGTGGTTATAGTAGATTGATCACAAGTTAAATGAGAGTCAACAATGTAATATCGTTGCAAAAAAAGTGAACATCACTCTGGGATATATTAGAAGGAGTGTTGCAGGCAAGACATGACAAGTAATTCTTCCACTCTACTCAGCACTGACAAGGCCTCAGCTGGAGTACTGTGTCCAGATCTGGCTATCACACTTCAAGAAAGAAGTGGACACATTGGAGAAAATCCAAAGGAGAGCAACAAAAATGATTAAAGGTCTAGAAAACATGATCCACGTGGAAAGATGGCAAAAATTGGGTTTGCTTAGCATGGAGAAGAGAAGACCAGGAGGAGGGGGGGGCATGATAAGTCTTCATGTAAAAGTTTGTTATAAATAGGAGAGTGAAAAATTGTTCTCATCCACGGAGGACAAGAAGTAATTGGGCTTAAAATTGCAGCAAGGGATATTTAGGTTCGATGTTAGGAAAAACTTCCTAAGAGTAAGGGTAGTTAAGCACTAGAACAAATTATCTAAGGAAGTTGCGAAATCTCCATCATTCAAGATTTTTAAGAACCCGCCAGACAAACACCTGTCAGGGATAGCCTAGATAATACTTAGTGCTGTCTCAGTGCAGGGGACTGGTCTAGATGACCTACCGAGGTCCCTTCCAGTCCCACATTTCTGTGATTTTATAGTCACAGCCATGAAAGTAATTAACCAATGAAAACAATCATTTGAAGGTTCCCTGGTTTTCTACACCAAATTCTGCCCCAATTGAAATGATGCAACCCTGTTAGAAACATTGAAACTACGTGGAGTGAGTCAGGAGAGATTTTGACCCTCTAATATACACTGAAGTTAAAATGCTTTTTTCTTTTTAGGAATCTCTTGTTCAACAGAAGACCACACAAGTATTTAATGAAAATTCTATTTTTATTAAATCCTATTTGTACCAGAATTATTATTATTATTATTATTTTTAAAAGAGAGACAGCACTATATAGGTGGAAAGGAAAGACTAGTATCAACCTGAGTACCTACTCTACGCCTCCCAGTTTATTTGCATTTGTATGAAGTTTCCATTTTTTTAAAAAACAACTGCTATATATAGCACAGCTGAGTGATTTATCTGTAGTACAATGTGTATATGCTAAAGAAACAGATTCTCATTACCAAAGTAAATGGCAGATCTAATCCAGGGTTTTGGAAAATAATTCTTATTTCTGATGTTCTGCCTATTTAAAAAAACCCTAAAGTTGCTCCTCCCGCAAAATGCTTTTCTTGTAGAGGAAATTACATTTAGAACTCTCCAATACACATCCGGTAAAAGCAGATCTAAAATACTGTAATACAAGTCGAAAACACACTAAAGCTAGGCAAGAACTAGTCCTTTTAAACTGATTTACCAAAAGGCAACTTGTAGCAGCCTATCATTTACTTGTAGTAGGCATATATATCTAGCAAACAGATTTTCAGGTAAAACCATGATTTACTACATCTCCTTCTACAGTACTTTATTCATAATCAATATTACAAATATTAAGATGCAGTGAAGAGGTTTGGAGGCCTAATCTCTTTAGGCTCTATTACTAGACTAAAACTTGCACACTCTTTCTAATTAAGAAGTGAGCTAGTGGGAAGAGCAGATCAGAGGACTGTTGAGAAAAAGATTTGTGCACAGGATCCTTATGACTGGCACAAAGTGTATTATTTCTAAATCATTTTCAAGTTTAGTCTGTGATACTGCAATGCCCCCTTGTGGAGCACGACACTTCCAAGAAGGCAATCTCCCCCTTGGTGGGGACAAGGCCTATTTAATGCATATGTAATTATCTTACAAGACACTCCAAATAAGGATGCTTAATTTTGGTTGTTAGAAGATAAAACTTTAATGATTTCTTGAAGCAGTTTTGTGTTTCACTAAGCAAGTATTGTTGTTAGATGTTCAGCTGCGTGTGTGTGTTCTCCCTGTGTGCTGCCCTAGCTCTACGCAGACAGATGGCATAACAGACCTCAAGCGAACCGTCCAATAACCACAAGATCCATTAAGGTACAAAGGCACCAGGCCAGGTTTATTGCAGAAAAAGCACAGCAATAGCACCTGGCAGATTCTTCGAGGATACTAAGACATGTATGCCCATGACATAGCTCTGTGAATGGCAGAACTTTCCATTCCTTCCTCAGCTGGACCAAGACACTCTCTCAGGGCATGTCTACACTTACCTCCGGAGCGATCGATCCAGCGAGGGTCGATTTATCATGTCTAGTCAAGACGCGATAAATCGACCGCCGAGCACTCTCCCATCAACTCCAGTACTCCACCGGCGTGAGAAGTGTAGGCGGAGTCAATGGGGGAGCGTCAGCAGTCAACCTACTGGAAAAGACACTGCAGTAAGTAGATCTAAGTACATCGACTTCAGCTACGTGATGTAACTTAGATCGATGCCCCGCAGTGTAGACCAGGCCTTAGAGATACCTCTTTATACTCTGATACAAACAAATTACGTATTGCCCCTGTGAGATAGATAGTTACTGCCCCCTGATGTGGCTAGTTATCACCCATCTCCTTGTGCATGTTGGTTCATCTCCATTTATCACTCTGTTATCCTGACCTTATCTTTGGGGGGGGGGGGGGGAGAGGGGTCAGCATGTTCCTGTTATTCTTCGAAAATATTTTTGTACCATCCTTCATATCGGGATGTTTTGGTACCACTCTTCTAAAATGTGTTTGCATAAGGACTCTGTGCCTAGCACTTCTTAGAAATGTGTGTTTCTGCAATATCAGCCCTATTCTTGCCAGATTCTGTGAACTTGCAAGCAGGCAAAGCCTGATGTTTGCTCACAGCCTAAACTTTTGCTAACTTTGCGTTATATTGGCAAAAGCTTGCCCGCTACTTTAGCTCAGGCCTCATACCAGGCCTGTAACACAAGGGCTTATATCGCAGGCTCTCTTCCTACTATAAGTGTGTCTTCTTACGTCAGGGATATGGTGGTATTTAAGAAAACCTGGATCAGAGGATGAGTTCTTAAAAGTGAAATCCCATATTCTATCATTAAGGAAATATCTAATATAGGAAAACCGCCTTACTGGAAGTCTACAGAAAGGAAAAACTATCAATACGTGTCTACTTTATACATTTTTCCAATACCACTCTTTTCTTTGAAGAAACTTAATGTAACCTGAGTTAGAGCTTGATCAAAGCTACTGCTTGAACTTAAATATAGCCACTGAAAGAGAGTGTTCTCCACTGTCATATGCAAGCAAGGTCCAGGCTTTGGACAAATGGTTTCCTGCCTGAAGAGTACCAATTTTGTTAGGGCATCGTGTTTCAGACAATTTTCCATTAACAGTTATACCTTATAAACCCATTTGTTTCAGAGAGATTACCAGTTCATGGCTTTCAGACTTTCACAGACAACTAGTAAGCATATGCTTGTGGACTTCTGAAAGAGTCTTTCATATTTGTTCAGCAGAACTATCAAACCTGTACAGAAATGTCCTAAATTTTAGTCTACCAAAAATATACAGAGGAATGGATAGTTTGTAACATATTGTACTGCTCAAGACGCCAAAACACTGAATGGCAGGCACAGAGAAAAATACTCAAACATCTGTGGAGTACAATTGCCAGAGTAATGATTTAAGGGCAGGATTATTGCCAGAGTAATGATTTAAGGGCAGGATTCTACCCTCACAAGCCATTGTAGGTCATTGCTGAATCTTATTGAATAAGAATGTTTTTAATGGCATCCCCATGGTTGCTTTCAAAATACATAGGGATTGTTTCAAGACCAGATACAACAGGATAGTCAGCGAAGGATCATGTCCATAATGGAAAAGCAACTACCACACTGCTTCATACTTGCAAGACAAGATTCAGAGTGAAAGCCCAAATCAAAAGGATAACTTGAAATCCTGGGTGCTCAAAAACTAGTAATGAGAGAAGTGTCTGAGATATAGGATGGAGTTTAAAAATACTTCTCCAGTCTGATTTTTTTTCCAGAAAGATATGACTAAGGAAAGTCTGAGCAATCAGACATATCTGATATACAAGCCTATCCAAGAATGGGGTAGGATCTGAGACTAAAACGGGGAAAGAAAGAACAAGTATATTTTCCTAGACAGTTAAAACTTACATTTATCCTTGCTGTTACCCCCACTATTGGAAGTGAAAGCACCTTTAGGCCTGACAGAAGACTGCTGTGGATTTTAACACTCTGTTCTGATAACATTTAACAGCATAAAGAGAACTGTGTACATGTAAGAAATTGCAGAATAATCATGTTTAGTGTTGCATATGTGTAAGAAATTGCAGAGTAATCAAGATAACTAAAAAGCTAGAAAAGACCGGTCTGCTTTAAAACTAAACTTGTACGGACAGGGAAGAGAGTTAACATGGAAATGAGAAACTAGTACATATGTATAAGAAAATATAACCAGAAGTTATAAATAAGTTTGTGTACATATGTATAAGAAAATATAACCAGAAGTTACAAATAAGTTTGAAGGGAGGCTGCTGTAGTGTTTGGTGCTGGAGAAGACTGATGAGATGGTCCTAATGAACTTCCCATTTGTAACTGATCACTACTGTTTTTCCTTAATAAATATTTGTTAGACCCATCGGCTGATTAAGTGAACCTCAATCCAACACCCATAAGACTGTGTTGGTGGGAGGGGGAAGTAGTAGAAACAGAACAAATGCACAGACTGATACATTACTGATAATGTATAGTAATTAAGGTCAATGATTGTGGAGAAGTAGAAAATCGCTAGCCAAAACCCTGCCTGTTGACAGAGGACAAAATACCAATGTGCCGTTCAGGGAAAACAGGAGGAAAACAAAAATGTATGTTGTTTAATGCAGACCAAAACAGATTCCCAATAATTCATTTTTGTTTATGCTCCGCAGGAAACTTACTTTTGACATATATTCCTCAATTTTAATTTAATATGTACCAAAGATACTTTAAATTTAGATCCCAGTTCTCAGAGATGGTCTTAAATATTGAGCAGATTTACAGAGTTCAACATTTTACTCCCAATATTTTGTAAAAGAAGAGAGATTGAGCATTTAATTGCGTGCACTGAGGCACATCATTTAAATTGACACTTATGACAAATGGAAAAGGAGTACTTGTGGCACCTTAGAGACTAACAAATTTATTAGAGCATAAGCTTTCATGAGCTACAGCTCACTTCATCGGATGCATTTGGTGGAAAAAACAGAGGAGAGATTTATATACACACACACAGAGAACATGAAACAATGGGTTTATCATACACACTGTAAGGAGAGGTTTCAGAGTAGCAGCCGTGTTAGTCTGTATTCGCAAAAAGAAAAGGAGTACTTGTGGCACCTTAGAGACTAACAAATTTATTAGAGCATAAGCTTTCGTGAGCTACAGCTCACTTCATCGGATGTAAGGAGAGTGATCACTTAAGATAAGCCATCACCCGCAGCAGGGGGGGGAAAGGAGGAAACCTTTCATGGTGACAAGCAAGGTAGGCTAATTCCAGCAGTTAACAAGAATATCAGAGGAACAGTGGGGGGTGGGGTGGGGGGGGAGAAATACCATGGGGAAATAGTTTTACTTTGTGTAATGACTCATCCATTCCCAGTCTCTATTCAAGCCTAAGTTAATTGTATCCAGTTTGCAAATTAATTCCAATTCAGCAGTCTCTCGTTGGAGTCTGTTTTTGAAGCTTTTTTGTTGAAGTATAGCCACTCTTAGGTCTGTGATCGAGTGACCAGAGAGATTGAAGTGTTCTCCAACTGGTTTTTGAATGTTATAATTCTTGACGTCTGATTTGTGTCCATTCATTCTTTTACGTAGAGACTGTCCAGTTTGGCCAATGTACATGGCAGAGGGGCATTGCTGGCACATGATGGCATATATCACATTGGTAGATGCGCAGGTGAACGAGCCTCTGATAGTTTGGCTGATGTGATTAGGCCCTATGATGGTATCCCCTGAATAGATATGTGGACAGAGTTGGCAACGGGCTTATACCCACCTGCTGAAGTGAAGAAACAGATTGACAGACCCAGAAGAGTACCCAGAAGTCACCTACTACAGGACAGGCCCAACAAAGAAAACAACAGAACGCCACTAGCCATCACCTTCAGCCCCCCACTAAAACCTCTCCAACGCATCATCAAGGATCTACAACCTATCCTGAAGGACGACCCATCGCTCTCACAGATCTTGGGAGACAGACCAGTCCTTGCTTACAGACAGCCCCCCAATCTGAAGCAAATACTCACCAGCAACCACACACCACACAACAGAACCACTAACCCAGGAACCTATCCTTGCAACAAAGCCTGTTGCCAACTCTGTCCACATATCTATTCAGGGGATACCATCATAGGGCCTAATCACATCAGCCACACTATCAGAGGCTCGTTCACCTGCGCATCTACCAATGTGATATATGCCATCATGTGCCAGCAATGCCCCTCTGCCATGTACATTGGCCAAACTGGACAGACTCTACGTAAAAGAATGAATGGACACAAATCAGACGTCAAGAATTATAACATTCAAAAACCAGTTGGAGAACACTTTAATCTCTCTGGTCACTCGATCACAGACCTAAGAGTGGCTATCCTTCAACAAAAAAGCTTCAAAAACAGACTCCAAGGAGAGACTGCTGAATTGGAATTAATTTGCAAACTGGATACAATTAACTTAGGCTTGAATAGAGACTGGGAATGGATGAGTCATTACACAAAGTAAAACTATTTCCCCATGGTATTTCTCCCCCCCACCCCACCCTCCACTATTCCTCTGATATTTTTGTTAACTGCTGGAATTAGCCTACCTTGCTTGTCACCATGAAAGGTTTTCCTCCTTTCCCCCCCCGCTGCTGGTGATGGCTTATCTTAAGTGATCACTCTCCTTACAGTGTGTATGATAAACCCATTGTTTCATGTTCTCTGTGTGTGTGTATATAAATCTCTCCTCTGTTTTTTCCACCAAATGCATCCGATGAAGTGAGCTGTAGCTCACGAAAGCTTATGCTCTAATAAATTTGTTAGTCTCTAAGGTGCCACAAGTACTCCTTTTCTTTTTGCGAATACAGACTAACACGGCTGCTACTCTGAAACTTATGACAAATGGTGAACTATGCAGGACAAATTGTGCCAAAGACAAGAGACACATGCAGGCTAGAACCACTAGTCAGTCATTTAATTTTCATGCTTCTAATACAAATGCTACATTCTTAATGTAGGATACGAGGGATGAAACATTTAACTGGTATTATTCTTACCTATAGGAGAATCTGGTGTTAATCCCATGCTTTGAAGCAATGCTTCAGCTTCTCTTCTTTTCTTTTCAAGGTCAGACTCTTCTTGAACAGGAAGAAGTTCCTTCTTCTGATCAGTCTAAAAAAATTTCAGGAACAGACAACCTTTATGAGACAGTATATAGTTGGTGTAAAACATTTTGTGGTTTCATGTGTGAGAAAACATTTAGTTTTTTTCAGTATTCATTAACATCATGAGTAGAACTTGGAAAAGTCTGATCTAGGAATCCTCGAGCTCCTTTTTGCAGGGAAAGTCAAAGAGCTCTTTCTATGTTCCTTAAGATAATGGTCTGGAAAACCTTTAGAATGGCAGTAACTGTTATAAAGAAAAATACTATGGGTTTGGGACAGCAAGGAGACAGACAGAAGCTTGGCCAATGGTATGACAGGATACTCTGCCCAATATGGCAAATATTTACATGCTTACTAATTAGGAAAATATATAGATCATGTGCTAGCAGGCATGAACATATTCAGAACCACTTCTCTGTAGGCGTGTACATGGGCTGCTTAGGTTTTCTATGCAATCACATAGGTTTCACAAAATGAAAGAAAGGGAAGGGTGAACTAACTATATGACACTCTTTCTTTACGCAAAAACACAACTGATGGATGCAAAGTACAGATTAAGTTAAGTTGTTTCTTGCAACACTCCACAAAACAGAAGGAAAAATCAAGTAATCAAACACTTCAGCATATTATTCAAAATAATAACCAAAAGATTGTTTGGGCCAAGGGAATTTTAGGATTAAAGCACACTCAGCTCCCAACAATATCACTTCAGACTAAAAATCAAATGAACTATCCTCCAACTGGTCACTGAAAAAAGTCTACAATAACTGATGTTCTACAGAGAGAGTGAGAGATCCATAACACTTCATTAAGTTTAAACAAATAAGTCTATGTCTATTACTTATTAACTTGAAGAAATATGATTCAAATTCAAGTTGCTCATACCATACCATAAATTTATCTCAATCACATAATTAGAATATGATCACCGGCACTCTGTCACTATCATTCTTTTTTGTAAAGATAAACCAGTCATTCAACCGGAATCCTTTGTATAGGTGGAAAAACCTAGATAAGTCAATTTTCTCACTATGTTTATGGTTAAAGATAAATGCCTACTCCTCTCTTGGACACGCGTAATATTTCCAAACCATTGTATGATTTCTCCTAAATCAAGGAGTTTCCAAATATTATAACAAGCCCCTGATGCTGTGCTATCTGTATTATACATGATTCCTGGAAAGTGCGAACTGTCAATACACTTTTTTGTGATCATTGGGACATGGATTATATTGCAAAATATTTCTCTGTCTTTTCTTTACATATGAATCATGCTTATGGCATGTTCAGAAACGTGCTGTTTTAAGATTCTTAACAGCTCATAACTTAAGTGCAGAAAAGACATGAACAAAGGCCTCAGTTAAGCAAAGCGTTTTAACATATGCTTAATTTCAAGCACATGCGTAAGTACTTTATTGAATGTGTGCCAATGTGCAGCAGAAGTTTGCAGCAGAAGACTCTAGAGTATAACTGCCAACTGCACTTAAGAAATTGCTTGGATTTCTTTTTACTGATTATTAATTCTATATTCTAACATGAAGAGTAGGTGGCTTTGACCTGATTATTGTTTTGACTTGAAAATGCAGGTTGAAGATTAAAGTTGACTATGGCACAATATTCTTCTTGGCCACTGATAGTCATTACTGAGGGACATATTGAGAACTACATTTAAAAAAGTACTTTAAATTAAAAAAAAAAAAAAAAACTTTTCACAGTTTATGCAGTTTACTTTCTACAGGTGCAGCCCTGATCACTGATTAGTGATCTAACTAATTACTTCAATTTTCTGTTTCTCATGCACTAGTATAATGCTATTATGTTTGGATTTCTAACAATGCATGGGGAAGAAAAACAGTCATTGAAATATTTCTATTCAAAAGTGGTGTTAGTTCCCCTTAAAAACAAAACAAAACCGCACATTTAAGTTTTAGCCCTACACTACTTGACAGCATACTTTTAAGTAACATGAAGCAAATTAATAACTTACTAAGTGTAAGACAAGTTACAGGACATAAGCAAATATTTGATAATTTTCTTGTTGATAAAATTTAGGTTCTTACTTCCTTTTTCTTTCTTTCTTCCTCCTTTCTTTTCTTCTCCTCCCTGATTTGCGCCAAGCGTTGTTTTTTGCGCTCTAACTCTGCCTTCAATTCACTTTTGTCAGACATGGCTGGAATCCTGATCAAAATGAAGTGATTATTAAACAAGTCATATAATACTGACAGTGATGTATTTTTAACATAGTGGACTTCCATGATTTTTCAAAAAATTAGTCAGTTTGATAAAAATATACTTATCTGACCTACTAAAAACAAAGCTGTGAAATAAAGCCTTAAGTAGCCACCTAAACATTTGTTACATCATATCCAGATTTCCCTCACTCACCATATCCTGCTGGCTACCAAAAGATTAGAGCCTCTAATCAGACAATGTGTCTCTGCATATGAAGAGTGTCAACTACACTCAGGATCCAGGCATAGGACAGTAGGAAGGAAAATATCAACAAATAATATACTGCCTTTGTATTTAAATTCATTTTAAATGTTGCAGTTTAACAGCATATTCTGTAGTACGTAGCTGTATTAAATCTATATTCTGAATCATACGAGGAACGCCAACTTTATTATGAACTAAAAAGCAAGGTAAGTATAATTTATTAAAGAACACAATTTAAACTATACAAAATGTAGATTACTCAATGTTTTTCTGTATAATTTTTTTTTGTCTAGTGTTTACTGTCAGGGATTCCAGTGTATTTTTCAAAAGAAAAATGCAGACACAGGTGGATTCAGAAATACATGGTCAATTATATGTTATACTGTGAACACAGCAAGGTTTCTCAACTTAAACGGGTTGGTAGAAGTGGAGAGTTCATTCCCATTAAACAAAGGTACCAAAAAATTAAAATACAGATCAGAAGAGCTGTATGTGTATGGGCTGGAAGACTAAGAGATCAAATTTGTTGATGAAAAGGAAATCCAAATTATGTCTGAGGAAGTTCTACAGTGAACAATAGGAGGAGCTGTGAATGCCTTTAAACCCTGATCCTGCTAACAGTGATGCACGTGCTTAACTTTAAGCCCAAGTAATAGACCTATTCAAGTGCTTGAAGTTATGCACTTGTGCAAATGTTTGCAGATGTAGTGCTTTCCAGAGATGATGAAGCTAAAAGCCGTAAACCATTAATTGACAGCTGTTTCTTTTTTCACATATATACATGTGTGCGTGAGAAAAGAAACATACCAGAAATTTCATATATTTAGTCCAATGTAAATTCTGATATTTTTATATTTATTTTAAACATAAAATTGCCAATTGATTTGTTTTTAAGATCGTCAAAACAACTTCAGAGATTAATACTATCACTGCATGTTTTTGTTTAGTTTTTAATAAAGGAATTCGAAGTTTAATACTAAATTTACAAAGAATAAATTATGTAACATGTGATGGCTCCAGCACAGAAAGCCAGCTTCAAAGCACTACTGCAACTAGAAAAAGATGAAAAATTGATTTGATTAGGTGCGTCTTCCTGACCCAGTACATTATCACGAGCTGCAAACAGCCTCAGCGTAAACCAGAGACGCCTGAAAGAGGCTGTGCCAGCGGGGATAGGCGAACAACGGGTGAGACACCTCGACGGTGGCTGTGTTGCTGCTGCTGCTGCACAGACTCGTGCTGTCACCCAAAGTGACAGCATCGGCGCACCCTGGAGCCCTTCGGGCTGGAAGGAGACGCCGCCGGGATGCCTGGGCTTACCCATTACAGCAACCGCGGCGCTTCAGCCCAAGGCCCCCTCCCCACAACACAAGGCAGCAAGCCCCTCCCGAGAGGCCTGGCAGCTCCGCCTGAGACAGGGGCTGACTCTCCCCACCACCCTCCCAGTGCCCCGGCCTATCGCTTCCTACTGCCCAGCGTGTGGGCCGCCTCGCCCACCACAGTCCATAGGCGGAACCTTCCTCCCCCTCTCCCCACTGCCCGCGGTACCCGGGGGGTGGCTTCTCCTCCCTTGGGCGGCACCGGGTGTGGGGGGAAGGGAGGGGCCGACACCCCTCTGCCGCTAGCGGTGGCTGGTTCAGGGGCTACGGGGCGCTCCCCTCCCCCAGGACTCGTCGGACACGGCGCTCACCTGACAGCGGGGCCTCTCTCCGCTTAAACCGCCGCTGGGAGGCTCCGCGCCCAGCTCCGCTTTCGCCTCTTCACAAAAGCGGTGGCAACGTCGGGCGAGCCGGGAACCTACGGCAAGCGCGGAAGGACACACCGGCTTCTCCCGATGGAACGCGCACGCGCTGCAAAGCTCAGCCGGACACATGCACTTCTCGGCACCGAACGCGCATACACTGGAACTGTTGGCAAAAAGCTGCCGACCCCGCCCAGGAGAGCTGAACTCCAGCGGCACCTAAATGGCATAAAATAAACCCACCATTGCTCCCATGGTGTCAAAGTCGGGAACTACGACCGAGGAGATCACAATTCCCATCATGCATTGCGGCGCCGTAGGGCTAACACTTCCCACAGGTAACGCGGCCAGGCCGCAGCCCCGGGAATGGAGCAATGCATTCTGGGAACTATCGTTTCAGGGGCTGAGGCTGCGAGGAGCACTGCATGCTGGGAAGTGTAGTTTCAATAGGCCACATGGGCACACTGAGAGCATACGCAGCCATGGTGGACCGCAGGGTTGGAAGTGGGCGGTGGGTGCGGTCAAGGTGTCGCCCTGGTCACTAAGAAGGCTCCCAACGTGTGTTCACTGCTGGTGTGAGGACATGGCACTCCTGGGCCCCAAGAGCTCCCATCCTTGTCATATTCATGCTGAGATGAGATAGGGACGGGGAGAGGCATTTCCCACCTTGCTCTGGCTAGGGACACAAGCAGGGACATCGCCTGCAAAACCCTCTCCTTCCTCACCTGCTGCCCCCTCCACTTACTAACATCTCTGCTAGTGATGGGGCAGTAATGTCACTGCGTTCATAAAGAAGCAATTTTAACAAGGCTATTAGGACTGTCACTGTTTTGTGCAGGGTGATACCAAAGTCTCTTAAGTGCAAGTGCCAGGTCAGTAGTCAAGTTTCACACACAAAGTAACTGCTTTGGCTCGAGGGCCAAGCTGGATGAAGTTACACAAACAAGCTGTATCAGTGCAAGTACCAAGCTGGGTAAAGATACACAGGACACTCCCATGTGAGCGGCAAGCTGGGGTGAAGTTCCACACAAGTCATTTCAATGTGAGTACCAAGCTGAGTGAAGTTACAAACTAGCTAGCTGGTTCTTCAAGAGGATAGAAATGAAATAAGATACAAATTATTTCAGTATAAGTACCAAGCTAGGGATGAAGTTGTGCACTAAAAACCTGCTTTGACATGGGTGCCAACCTAGAAGTGGAGTTACAGAAATAAATCAATATGAATGTCAGACTGGGTTAGGTTTCAGAGTAGCAGCCGTGTTAGTCTGTATTCGCAAAAAGAAAAGGAGTACTCGTGGCACCTTAGAGACTAACAAATTTATTAGAGCATAAGCTTTCGTGAGCTACAGCTCACTTCATCGGATGTGTTTGGTAGACTGGGTTAGATGAGATTACATGCATCCAAGTCACTTTGATGCAAGTTTTGTTAAGCTAGAGGTGATGTTGCACACAAGCTGTTTCAATGTGAGTGCTGGGCTGAGGTGAAGTTACATGCAAACAATCAGCTTTGATTCAAACTCCAAGCTAGTGCTGAAATTACACATAAAGAAATCCCAGTTTAATAATATGGTTAGTAAGGTTAAGACAAATATTCCAAAAGATAAGGGGTTGCCACTTGTCCACTGGGCTGCCCTTTTGAAGAGCTGCCCTTTTTCCTGCTGGTTAAGCCAAAGCCATAGGCAAACCTTGCCACACTCAGTACAAGACTTGATTCTTCAAAATGCTGATCTCTGTGATCCTGAGTTAGCAAATCACATATGCACACATTTTAAGCATGTTATTAATGTGGACGACTCATATGCTTAAAGTTAAGCACATGCTTAAGTGCTTTGCTAGATCAGGGCTAGAGTGCCCAGCACCTTGTAAAATTGAATCCGTAGAACAGTGATACTCAGACTGAGGCTTGCAAGCCACAAGTGGCTCTGTGTCTCTCCTTTGCAGAACATGATATGAAAACACTGTGCGATTTAATTATTAACCAGTCTAAGTTATTAACCGGTCAGGATGGTTGTACTATGTTATTAACCAATTGTAGTTGATAAAATAATAATATTTGGTCAGTCATTTTGTTGTGAGAAAAATATATACATATACACACACACAAAATATTTCCCCTATCATACTGTTTAAATATGAATATATAGTACAAGAGTAAATGAAACAACGAATTCACACTATTGTGGTTCTTTTGGGTAATGTTGATCGCTAATTTGGCGCCTGAACCCCTGAGGCCAGTATCACTGCAGTAGAGCAAAGACCTGCATTAGTTAGCTCAAGAGTCAGGGGTCCAGATCCTCAGGTGGTGTAAATTGGCATAGCCCATTAGATGTCAATGGAGTTGTGCTAATTTACATCTGCTAAGGAAATGCTCCAATGTCTCCTGGTTGGCTGGCTTTTTGTTCTCAGAATATGTAGTATCAAGCCTGCATTCATGCCACTTCAGGCTTTGATTTTGTTATATATCATAAACTAGAGGTCCCCAAGCAGTGGGATGCGACCCCTTTTGGGGGGGCAGAGGAACATTCGGGAGTCATGGTGGGGTCCAGGTCAGTCCCCACATGGGACAGGGAGGGAATGCCACCCAGCCCTGCACTGCCCCCAGCTCTGCTCCGGCCCTGCCCCCAGCTATGGCCCAGCTCCTTACCCTGCGCCCAGCCCCTGACTGTGGCCTATCCAAGGCTCTGCTCCTGGTCCTGACCCCGCCTGAGCCTCGGCTCCCTTACCCTGTCCATGCTCTCCTTCCCCCCAGGAAACATGGCCCCAGGCCCAGCTCTGGGGATCCATGGATGATGTAATGGGGGGTTCAACCCTGAAAAGTTTGGGGATCACAGTCATAAACTAAGCAGGTTAGTACATGACTTATATGTCTCCAAAGAAAACTCAGGTTGCTGCAAGAAGCAGTGTTGACTATTCAATAGCTTGTCTGTTATGTGAGTCAGCCACACTATCAGAGGCTCGTTCACCTGCACATCTACCAATGTGATATATGCCATCATGTGCCAGCAATGCCCCTCTGCCATGTACATTGGTCAAACTGGACAGTCTCTACGTAAAAGAATAAATGGACACAAATCAAACATCAAGAATTATAACATTCAAAAACTAGTCGGAAAACACTTCAATCTCTCTGGTCACTCGATTACAGACCTGAGAGTGGCTATTCTTCAACAAAAAAACTTCAAAAACAGACTCCAACGAGAGACTGCTGAATTGGAAATAATTTGCAAACTGGATACAGGTAATAGCTCATCTTAAGTGATCACTCTCCTTATAGTGTGTATGAGAAAACCCATTGTTTCATATTCTCTGTGTGTGTATATAAATCTCCCCATTGTATTTTCCACTGAATGCATCCAATGAAGTGAGCATAGCTCATGAAAGCTTATGCTCAAGTAAATTTGTTAGTCGCTAAGGTGCCACAAGTACTCCTTTTCTTTTTGCGAGTACTGAACCATTGACCTAGAATATATTTAGGGGGAATTAGAAAAGGTGTCTTGTGTCCTGGCTGCTACTAATTGTTAATGAGTTCATGGTATTATTCATAAGAGTAAGGGATACCATTCAAGGGAGACTATAAAGGGGGTAGGGATAGCTCAGTGGTTTGAGCATTGGCCTTTTAAACGCAGGGTTGTGAGCTCAATCCTTGAGGGGGCCATTTAGGGTTATGGGGCAAAAATTGGGGATTGATCCTGCTTTGAGCAGGGGGTTGAACTAGATGACCTCCTGAGGTCCCTTCCAACTGATATTCTATGATTCTATGAAATGCTTCTTAATGAAACTGTCAGAGGAGATTTCATGATGTGCAAGAAAAGGGGCTGCCTTTCACTGATGAGACTGTGAAGACGACAATAATGAACTGCTACAAACATCTGTCTGTGTTTGAATTTCATTGCTAAGGGCAATATGTCTTGTGAAAATTGTGTGTGCCTGAAAACAGGAATGTACTAGATTTTAATTTTATTTCTTTAATGTTATATATTTTTATATATATATCAAATTTTGATATTAGTTAACAAGTCATTTTAAAATGTTTTGTAAGATTTTGAAATATTTGCAAATTCTTTCAAAAGACAGGTTACAGGAGTCAAATAATACTTCATATGTAAGATTCTATATAGAGAAAAATGTATTAATTCTTAGCAATGAGAGTCCAAAGAAGAGATTGTCGTATGGACAGGTTAAAAAAATCATGATGAATTTGGCTCATTGATTTTTATTAATTTATCCTTAAATTCGTTAATACTGGTCATATTTCTTACTATAGAGCATAGTTATTATACTTAATGAAGCCAGTTTTTAAAATTAGTTTTACGTTTAAAAATAGTATGTATAATAGTTAATATTTAATATTTATTAGCATTAGAATCCCTGTCTTTCTTCTTTCTCCACAACCACTTCTGCTGATTAGTTTTAAAATAGTATTATTTGGGGCAAATTAGCAATGGTGTACAAACATCTACAGAATGTTAATTCAAATACAGTGCAGATCCAGCACCAGCATAAATCCATCATTTTCCTTACTTCATCCCACTATTCCCAAAGTAAAGCTGCTTAACAGAGCATCTGGAAATTCCTTTTGAATAGGGTAAACATTGGCTGGCATGGAGCCAGCATAGCTATCTCTAACCTTCCCCTGTTGTTGCAGCATCTTGTACTACAGGGATCCCCAGCTGTGTAATAGCCTCTGCCCCTGTGTAAATTAGGTTGAAGATGCTCTAATTTATGATGGGAATACAGTTGGCCCTGTCTACTCCCGGGACTGGGGGAATGTAAAGGTGGCTTTTGGCTTCCTTCGTCCAACCCACACTCTACAGTTGTATAGGAATATTCTGTATCTATAGTCACCTTGCAGGAATATTTTTTTACTCAAGCTTTTATTGTATTTTCAGGTAATAATAAATCCTGTTGTCTCTTTTCTTTAAGCCATTGTAAACCTGGTTCAGATTTTGCTAATTTATGTAAGCATTTTAATTGTCTCGTTCTCCTTGCATTTCAGGAAAACTCCTCAAATACAGTTTGGGAACTCTGTGAAGTGCATGAACTGACAGGCAAGTCTTTTCTCATAATGCGATAATATTACTTTTCTGTTATCTTTATTATTGTTCTAGCCTGTGTTTTTTCCCTTTGGAAGATTTTCTACGCCATTAACACAGGGTTTTCCCCCTGTTATTTCCCCTGCTTGATACACATATTTTCCCCTTAGTGTCAAAATAAGGTGATGGTGAATTATGAGTCCCTTGGGAGATGAGTACGCTTTTGCAATCTGATAACCTTTGGCACAAAACACATATACTCGTGAATAGGCCAGCACTTAAGAGTGATTCACCACTGAGCATTATAGAAAATAGATATACCAGTTCAAAAATTCAAGGTAAGTTCCTTTTCCTCAGTGTGGTCTATGTACTATACTCTCAATTTTTCCTATTATGTGATTAAAAAGAGGGGAGATAATGAAGGCTTCTTAAAGGTCCCTATAATGCATCCAAACCTGTGCTAGTTATAATGGTTTTAAAAGACAGAATGAAAACACAGCCAAAAGATCAGCACCCAAAGAACCATTTTCAGATATACTACAGGCTGTGATATAGTCTGCTCTCAATTTGTGCATCTAACTCCCATTAACCCTTACAGGGATTATGTGTATGCACCGAGGAGAGAGTATGCCTGAATGTTTGTTAGAAGATGCTATAGGAGTTCCTTATAAATTTATTATATACATTTTGTTAATTAAAATAATTAATAGGATAAGTCTGGAGAGATGAATCATCTAATTTTTCAGTGGTATTCATTTTTTTACATTGGTTTTTAAGTTGTAGGATAAAATATGCTCTTTGCTGAGTTTTTGTGAAGATTAATAATTGTTTGTTCAGTGCTTTGCACTTATAAGTACTTAGTGTTATTAGCAGTATTATTTACCATCATGTAGCAATTGCCAGTTACTAACATGCAAAATGTTTTCTGACTTCAGAAAAAAACAAAGATTACATAAAAGAAAATCATTAATCTTAAAACTGCAAACCGGGGAATTATATATAGGTTTCTAATCCTAGGTAGATTTAAAGCCTTTCTGGTTATAGAAAAAGTTCAGTATGCTGATGACAAGTAATAAACATGGCAAAGAGCAATAAAATATAAGGATATAATAATAATAATTCTTTGAATTTATACACTGCCTTTCATCTGAGAACTCATAGAATCATAGAAGTGCAGGGCTGGAGGCACCTTGAGCAGTCATCAAGTCCAGTCCCCGTGCTAAGGCAGGACTGAGTAAACCTAGGCCATCACTGACAGGTGTTTGTCCAACCTGTTTGTAAAAACCTCTAATGATGGGGATCTCACAATCTCCCTTGGAAGCATATTCCAGAGTTTAACAAACCTTATAGTTAGAAAGTTTTTCCTAATATCTAACCTAAATCTCCCTTGCTGCAAATTAAGCTCATTACTTCTTGTCATACCTTCAGTTGACATGGAGGACAATTAATCACAGTCCTCTTTATAACAGCTGTTAATGTATTTGAAGACTGTTACCAAGTCCCTTGTCAGTTCTCTTTTTTCAAAATATGCCCAGGTTTTTTAACCTTTCCTCATGGGTGAGTTTTTCTAAACCTTTTATCCTTTTTGTTATTCTCCTCTGGAGTCTCTCCAGTTTGTCCAAATCTTTCCTAAAGTGGTGCCCAGAATTAGACACAGTACTTCAGCTGATGCCTCACCTGTGCCAAGTAGCGTGGGATAGTTACCCCCTGTATCTTTTAAAAAAAATTCAAGTTAATACAACTCAGAATAATATTACCCTTTTTCACAACTGCAGCACATTGTTGACTTGGATTCAATTTGTGACCCATTATAATCCCCAGGTCCTTTTCAGCAGTCCTACCACCTAGCCAGTTATTCCCCATCTTGTTGTGTATTTGATTTTTGACTTCCTAAGTGAAGTACTTCACACTTATCTTTATTGAATTTCATCTTTTCAAATTCAGACCAATTCTCCAATTTGTCAAGGTTGTGTTGAATTCTAATCCTGTCCTCCAAAGTATTTGCAACCCCTCCCAGTTTGGCGGCATCTGCAGATTTTATAAGCATAATCTCCAACCTATTATTCAAGTAATTTATGAAAATATCAACTAGAACTGGAGCTAACAATGTAAATAAAAATAGAATCTGGCCCTTTATTGAGGATTCAGTAAGAGCCTTGCCAATGTGATGGACAAAGTCCTGAAAAATGATGTGCAGTTAAACTACAGAGAAAATGTGTAAACAACAATATTGCATTGCATCATACATTTTTCTTACTTGCCTTAAAACTGAAACAAATCCCTCATATTTAAAATAAGTAGCAAGGCTGTAAGTAGTTGAAAATGCAGTTCTACCATTGTCAGAAAACCTACACTCCTCGCTCTTGCCTACAGAAGGTCTGTCCAGAGTGGGAAGACAGAAGTAAAGCTGGCTATTTACTGCAACAAAACAGGCCCTAAAGCTCACTGATACAGGCCCAAAAGTGGGTGGATATAGCTGCACAGGGCAGAGACATGATGTCACTGCTGTGCTAGGCCATGGGGGCCCTAAACAGCAATAATTTTACCCACCCCAACACATATTAATAATTACTTGGGTTGCTCGGGGCCTTAAGCAATTGCTTAATCTTCTTATGCCTAGCACTGGCTCTGCTGTTTGTGAGTTGAACAGTTGTTCACTCTAGTTTTAGAAGTCCTAAGCCATAGGGCTACTTCCCCTGCAAGACTTTTCACAGACTATGTCTGTGAATCACTCTGAATTACTTTATCTAATCAAATCTGTTTGATAAATGTTCTGGTAAATCTTTTCTTATAAAGTACTCTGGTCTTTAAAAGTGGTTTGATTTAGAAATAAAATTATTTTAGAGCAAAAGACTCATATTTTTATGTCCTAGCAATCTGGTTTGAGTCATAGAATGTTTCATTTTATATTCTTGATTGTTTTAAAGAATCTGTATTGGGATACAAAAAAAAATTAAATAAAATATAAAAAAAATTGAAAAAGGCCTTCTTTTATGCTTCTGATACAATGGAATACATGCGTTAAATTGTGTGGAGTTAAATGAGTTTCTATCCATCCTTTAACAAGGGATTTTAAGACTGAAGAAAATCATAAGACAATGAAAAGCACACATCACATAATGTTAGAAATTTAAACAAATACTGCTTTTAGTTTTTAAAAAGCTGAGAGAAGTGTGCAATTTCCTGCAAGGACGGTGTATTTTGCTGCTATGTATGTGTAGAAGTTGATACTCTACTGCTGGCAAATTTTTATCCTATAAATGATTTTAACCATAAGGGTAATCTCCACAGGTCTCAGTGGTTCTTAGTGTTCAATTTCCTGTGGAATCAAATCTGTCCTTTCTGTCAGTCATAAGTTATGTCAGTTATAAGATGCATAGCCTGTTTGTCTTAAGGAATTGCAGTTTGTGTTTGTGTTTTGTTGTTTGAGTTGTTACTGGAGCAGAAGTGCTAGTATAAAAGAAACATTACAGCTATGCCATCAAAGATGTACCTTTCTCATAGGGGACTGCCCACTAGCCTGTGGCTAGAGAGGAATGTACTGTTACTTCAACATGTGTGATATAGTACATCTAGATTTAGCATAGCAGATCAGTAGTTAATCTGAAGGGATTGATGATAGTGGGCCTAATTCTCATTCTTGAAACTACAAACCTAAATTTGTACACACATAAAAATATTTCTATCAGGTAGTGGGCTGAATCTCATTCTTAAAACTACAACTTTAACCTTTACACCCACTTCAAGGGCCCTTTACACTACTGGAGAGATGTAGAGCAGCTGTAATGTAAATGAGAATCAGGGCAACTGTATGCTAACGTTGACCAATTGCTGGTCAAAACCCCAAATTAACCATTAGCAGATCTATTTCTTGTAAGCCAAAACTTGCAGTCATTACACAAGTAAAACTTTCATTGACTGGTACGATTTGGTGCATCTTTGGATGCATCAATTTTTGATACGTTTCCAAGTGAATGAAGTGTGTGTGTGTAATTTTGAGAGCATAGTTGGTAGCTTCTTAAGCAAAGGACTATAAAATAAACTTTAAAATAAAATAGATTGGAATAGGATAGTTATTGGGTTTTGGTCATCCATAGGATAGTCATCCATGCTTGCCTATCTGAAACCAAGAAATGCTACTAAGAAATCCTTATAATTCTTCTCAGAGATTTGCTACTAAAAACTCTTGCATTGTGTTAGTAATGTCTTCTACATTGCTCAAGTTTATAGCTTCTTCCAAACATATATTACAAACAATAGAACATAGAGTACACTGTTCCTTTATGTGTCATAGTCTATTTCAGTGAGCTCCCTAGTGAATGAAAAATTAAAGTATTTTATAGCTTTCGTTAAAAATTTTCTAATAGAACAGATTTTGGTGTAAAACGCCATTTTGATTAAATCAGGAGCACATCGATTTTGATTAATTTTGTTTAGATAAAAAATTGAAATGAAGCATTTTGAAGCATATTGCTGAAACGGTCCATTTTGATTATTTCCAGAATGGAATGTTTAAATTTTTAATTTAAAAATGTATCAAATTATTTTTTAAAGTCAAAATCAAAAATGATTTTTTTAAAATTTCATTTTGTGGTAAATTTGGAAATATTCAATATTCTGATTCAGAACAAAATCGAATTTTAAAATTGCACAACTTCCTGCTAAATGGACATTTCAGTTCCTGTACATTTCTAGTATTTTACAATTAAAATTCTGCTCTCCACACAAAGTAAAAGTTTATTATTTTCAGAAATTCTATATATAGTTTCATTACATGTGGTGGAAATATATACTTTTTCAAATATTTTGACTAGATAAATAAAATGTGTTGGAAATACATTCTCTCATGTATTTCAAATATATAATTTAATTAAAACTATACACCTGGTTGCTGTTTGTGTTACAGAGAACATATTGCATGCTACAATATTTTTAAAATATTGGGCCCAAAATTAACTAATGGGCAAAAGTCAAGGATTCCAACTCAAGAATTGTATCAAATTGTTGAGATAAGGCAAAGGGCCTGACCTACAACATGTACTCACATGCCGGGCCATCCCTACCCATACGCAAAGTATGCAGCTATGTAGGGCACCAGGAAATTTGGGGTGCCAAATTCCCTGGTGCCCTACGCAGCTGCGTGCTGCTCCAGCCCCTGCCCCGCCTCTTCCCCATGGCCCCCGCCCTTGCTCTGCCTCTTCCCACCCCTGCTCCGCCCCAGCCGCAACCCCACTCCCCTGAGGACTGAAGCAGGTCCGGGCTTATAGTCACCAGCAGCGGGAAGTGCAGCAACCGGGCCCCAGATGCGCCACCGGTGAGTGCTGGGGGGTAGTTCCCTCCTACCCCTCAAGGCAGCCCTGCCCCTGCCCCCTCCTGCGGAGGCCTGGGGCCTCACACCCCTCCCTGTCCATAGGGGGGCTGCATAGGGCCCCAGAATAGCTAGGGACGGCCCTGCTCGCATGCTTAAGTTTAACCATATAAGCAGTCCCATTGATTTAAGTGGAGTTATTCATAAGCTTAAACACATGCATAAGTGTTTGCAGGATAAGGGCAAAAGTTTGAAAGAGCTTTGGATTCTTGGAGTGAAAGTTATGATATAAAAGCAGGGTCAAAATCATTATAGATAATCCCTTTAACTGAATAGGCAAAAAAGAGAAATATGATGATAAGTGAATTTAAAATCCATGTAACCAAAATGAAATGGCCTAGTTGATCATTTCCCATAGAAAAACCTGTAAGAGTGGGTGACTGGGGAGAAAATCTCTGCAATGATTCTCTTCAAATTTTCCCCAACATAATACTACAGAGAAAGGGGAGTTTGCGGTCTTTCCCATCCTGCTAGCACAAGAAAAGGTCAAGAAACCCAACCCCAAGTGTAGCTGATTTCCACAGTTTGATACAGATCCCAAAGAATGCATGGATGGCCCTATGCCTCCATATGAGCTGTAATCCCTGGCACGCTGGCTTCTTGATGGTGCAATTCCCTGACTATATTTTTCCCTTGTACTCCTGGGACGTGAGGCGGTATTATCTCCTCCGGGGATTCTCCTTAGTATTGGAATGGAGATAACATGCATTCCCACCATCCCCACCCATTTTTCACTGGCACCCAGACCCACAAGGCACCTGGACTCTTTCAAGGCTGAGAAGAGGTGGAATATTGCTGTAGAGGTGGCTGAGCCCATTTCTACACTGAATGTGGGAGGTCTGCAGTCACAGGTCGCTTTCATGTGTGAATCTGGGAGAGTACAACGTGGAGCAGTATTCTGAGTGTGTTTTGTGATTCATATTAGCACAGGAAGAAAAGGAGAGAAGAAATTATGAAGGAATTACTCTGGTGTTTAAAGAGACTTCAGCATATCTCATTATTAAGTTGTCTGGCCAGGGTATAAAAAAACGAGGAGTTTTGTGGCACCTTAGAGACTAACAAATTTATTTGGGCATAAGCTTTTTTGGGATAAAATCCACTTCATGGATGCATGCAGTGGAAAATACAGAAGGAAGATGTATATACACAGAGAACATGAAAAAATGGGTGTTGCCATACCGACTGTAACGAGACCAATTAATTCTAGATTGCTCAGACAATAGTTGGTCGGAGAACACTTCAACCCCCCCGGTCACTCAATTTCAGACCTAAAAGTTGCAATTCTCCAACAAAAACACTTCAAAACAGACTCCAACGAGAAACTGCAGAATTGGAATTAATTTGCAAACTGGACACCATTAAATTAGGCTTGAATAAAGACTGGGACTGGATGGGTCATTACACAAAGTAAAAAGTATTTTCCCATGCTAATTTTTCCCCCCTACTGTTACTCACACCTTCCTGTCAACTGCTGGAAATGGGCCATCCTGATTATCACTACAAAAGGTTTGTTTTCTACTGCCTATAATAGCCCACCTTAATTAATTGGTCTCGTTGGTATGGCAACACCCATTTTTTCATGTTCTCTGTGTATATATATTTTCCTACTGTATTTTCCACAGCATGCATCCGATGAAGTGGGTTTTAGCCCATGAAAGCTTATGCCAAAATAAATTTGTTAGTCTCTAAGGTGCCAAAGTATTCCTCGTTTTTTTGTTGTTTTTTTTTGCTGATACAGACTAACACGGCTACCACTCTGAAACCTGTCCAGGGTATGAATCATTCCCAGAAAGTAAAGAATTTAGGATGCTTTGATTTTTAGTGCAACAATCTGAATTGAGAATTTGACTATATTCCCATTGCAGCCATATCAATTCTCAGTTTTATCAGAACAGAAAGTCATCATTAGAGATGGACAAACTTAATAAACCTTGTTTTATTGAGCTATCACATAAAATCCCTACAATTAGCAAAATCGGAGTCCTATTGAACAGCCGTGAGGTAGCAGCCCAATGTTACTACCACTCAGCTTGAATATGTACATTGATGAAATACATTTGTTTTGTAATGATCTACATGTTCTGTAATGATATGGTTCACCTGTAGTCCAAATTAACTGGTTTTACAGTAAATAATGGTAAAATTGAAGTTAAAAGTGACCTAAGTATAAGTGAAGAGCTGCATCCTTGTCTTAAGTCATTAAAACAGAAACATTCCTGGCCTCTAACCCAAACTCAAGCCCTACACCCATTATATTGTTTATATTGCTCTTTTCATTTCAGGGACGTAATTTGTTTGACCATTAGTGTTTTTAATTATATATTTTATGAGTGCATTTGCAGAAAGTGGGATGCAGATCTGTTCACGATGAAGACTCCATGTTTTAGGGTATCTCTACACTATCAGCCTTACTGGGCACAGCTGTGATGCTGCAGCTACACTTGCTACAGCAATGGAAGGGGCTTTTCCACCACAATGGTAAATCCAATCCTCCAAAAGATGGTAGCTAAGTCGATGGGAGAATTCTTCTGTTCACCTAGTGGTGAACTCCGGGGCTTATAAGGGCATCACATTTTAACTGTGCCTCTCGCACCCCGAGCAATGTAGCCAGGTCATCCTAAGTTTAGCTATAGACTAGGCCTTATGAACTTTCAGCACAGCTTTTGCCCTTTGGGTGTAATCTAAGCATACAGCATGATAAAAAATTGATAGGCTTTACATAAAAGACATTATTTACACATTTTTTCAGTAATTTTCATTGTGGTTTTTAAGTGAATGGTGTAGTTAAGGAGCCCTCTTCTGGTAAAAAAACAAATTAACAGTTGTCACTGTTTCAATTGCCTGAAATCTAACAAGTATGGGGGAGCTTTGTTTGAGTTTCAGTTAATAGTCTATCTGGGGCAACAGATATTAATGGATGAGGAAAATCCATGAATTCCAAGGAAGTAGAATCTCTTAAAAGAATTCCCTAGAATCAAACTTTTTTTTTTAAACGCTTGCTTGCCTATCTATAGAGGTTTGTGTGAATTTTTAGTATGTAGAACAGGGATCTCAAACTCAAATCACCACGAGGGCCACATGAGGGACTAGTACGTTGGTCCAAGGGCTGCACCACTGAAACCTTTTCATACAAAGATACAAAAGCCCCCCCCCCGGACCTCTCCCACTCCACCCCTTCCATGAGGCCCCACCCCAACTCCACCCCTCCCTGCCCCTATTCCAACCCCTTCCCCAAACCCCGCTCCTACCCTACCTCTTCTCCGCCTCCTTCCCTGAGCACGGGGCTCCCCGCTCCTCCCCTCACCCTCCTGGAAAGAGCCTGGAGGTAGGCAGAGGAGTGGGGACCTGCCGCACTGGGGAGGAGGGGCGGGGAGTGAGGGAAGCTTGGCAGCCGCAGGAAATAACTCCGGAGGGGTGGGGGAAGCTTGGCGGGCTGCAGCAAATAACTCTGCGGGCCGCATGTTTGAGACCCCTGATGTAGAACCCATGTAGAGCAGGAGCCATGGATATTAAATCAAAACTGTTCTAACCATGTAGTCAGAAGTTGAGAGAATTTTTCTTTTTGTTAGCTCTGCATGCTGGTACTAGCAAAATCTAGCACAGAGTATGAGATGTATATGTAGGATCAAAATCTATCTAATGCTGTGGGTTTTTAGGCTACTGAGGTGTGCAATATTTAAATAGCTCTCCCCTCTAGTTTTAGGAGAAATTTTCCTCCATTTCCATTCCAAATGAAACAATTGCATACTGTAGCAGTTCTTCACCCTAGTGATGAGGAAAGAATCGCCACGTATATAAACCTACAGTGCATAGATACAAAGGCGGATTTTGGTCAGTTATTGTGATATATTTGTAATCATTAATGTTTTTAAAATCCAAGGTAAGGGTGTAACAAAAATGGAGTTATACAATTCAGTAATTATTATTATTATATTCTGTTTGTTGGTAAATTTAATGTTTTTTAGAACTCACTTTCATGGGAGGGAAGACAGTCTTGTGGTTAGTACACAGAACAGAAAATCAAAAGAACTGGATTATTTCCCATATCTAGCACATATATCCTGTTTCCTTTTTTTGGGCAAGTGAGTTAGGACCCAATCCTCCTCACGTTGATGTCAAAGGGAGTTTTGACAGTGATTTCTGTGGGAGGAGAATCAGAGTCCTTATTCTCTCTAGGTTTCAGTTTTCCTTAAAATGAGGATGATAATACTATTTTACAGGTGAGGCTAAATTCATTAATATTGGTAAAACATGTTGAGCTCTTTGAATGGAGCTATATATAGTAAGTGTAAAACGTTATTATTATTATTTATTATTAAAATTTGGATCCATGCTGCATACCGCATATAAGAGCTTTTCTTAACAGAGAAATCAGTAAATTAATAATACTTTACATTTACATAACTTTCTATTCAAGGATCCCAGCCCACAGCGTTTAGAGTAAACTAATGGAGTAAGCTTTACAACACCCCTGTGAGGTAAGTATGACAAGTATTAACCCCAGTATTATAGATGGGACAGCTTAGGCACAGAGGTCTTAGACAATTTGACCAAGATCAAAGAGCCACTCAAGAGATAGAGCCAGAAGTAGAATCCAAGACTCAGGTTCCATGGTCTAACCAGAAGACCACATTACCTCTCATAATTAAAAATAATACTTAGAAGTAAACCTTTTAAATGAATGAAATTTGTCATGTCTCCTATGACTAAAAGGTTTCCTCTTTCAAGATGGAAATGTTCAGTGGAGCTTTAAACTCAGAAAATCTGCTAAAGCAAATTTCATACATTTCCATTAAGAAGGCAAATTACTTTTCTTAGAAAAGGATCAAATGCATCAGATAGAGTGGGTATGCTATGTTAATGATAGGAGGTGGGGCAGTGAGAGTAGAAGAACTGATGGGACACTTACAGTTCAAGGAATTCAGTGCTTTTCATTTATGCTAGAAAATATGTAAATGATGTCACCTTCTCCTGCTGGTGCAAAGTTATCAGGCAGACATCACTAAATGCATCATATATCTGACATTAAAATGACTAGATGGTTATTTCCTTCTATTTCTTTCCTCTTGGAAATTTTTCAAGATTTCATTGTAGCTAAAAAAAACCCTGCATAATGCTGCAGGAAACAAAGCTTTGGCTAGAGTCTTACTACTGGATTATTGCCATTCTATCTCAATGCCAATTGAAATCCAGGATATTTGTATCAAACCATAATGAAATACTGGTAAATATCTTTCTGCCCCACTGGAAATGTAATCTTTCTGTTTAACATTTTGTTTTGGTGACTTTCATTTGGGGGGAGAGATAGCTCAGTTGGGGGGAGAGATAGCTCAGTGGTTTGTGCATTGGCCTGCTAAACCCAGGGTTGTGAGTTCAATCCTTGAGGGGGCCATTTAGGGATCTGGGGTAAAAATTGGGGATTGGTCCTGCTTTGAGCAGAGGGTTGGACTAGATGATCTCCTGAGGTCCCTTCCGACCCTGATAGTCTATTCTATTCTATAACAGGAATAGGCATTTTGCATTTGAACCAAGTAGGTCACTGCTTTGGATCAGATGATGTGGTATATACTCCACTCATGTTTAGATTAAATTGTTGAGTATAAGACAGCGAATTTTTAGAAGAAATTATCTTATTGTTTCATCTAAATGAATTTAAGTAATAGTGCTACTACCCCTATTTGAATTGTGCATGTAACTATAAAATGACTGCCAGTTTCCAGTGCAACTATTTCCTCTATAACCAATTACTCCTTGATATTAATACATTTTAAATACCCAATTTACTTCTTTAATAGAAAAAATATAATCAGATACTTTCCCTATATTTGTATAGTTGATAAAATTTCCCTCAGTTCTGCACCAGTAAAGGTATGGTCCAATAAATAACTATTCAGAATATTTAACCTTTTAAAAACCATGTGTAGAATTCATGCATAGCATCCTGCTCACCTTACTCTCAGAAATAGTCTCATTGACTTAAATAAGAGAACCACCATGTAAGCCCACAATATAGAATGTTACCCCTTGTGATCTGAGTGGCTAGGCAAAAATGTGGGGCCTAGTAGGTTATTCCACTTGGGAAGAGAAATTGGTGACAGTCAGGTATTTCTTTGATGCAGTTTTGTTTATTTATAAAGAATGTACAAAGTCTGTGTCTCTGAATGCAGAAGGAATCAAATAACAGGAAACAGCTTTTATTGCTTGTAGTACCACCAAGAACACTTTTCAGCCTGACCCTTACCCAAAAACCTCTCCCCAGGTTTCTTCCAGGGTCAGCCACCGTGCTTGCAGCAGCTCCTTTAAGTGCGCACATGTGTGCTCTCTCTCCTTCATGCAGTCTTTCCTTGTTTTTTTGTCTGTTCAGCCTTCACACATACATACCCCATGTCACATGCCCTTCCTGCCACCCAAAGTAAAACTCAGGAAAAGCTCCTTTGATCTTAGGTGAGTTCACGTACTCCTTTTGGCTAGGGTTACTGCGATTCAGTTTCCCAAGTAGAGGACACCGCTGGGAGGAGAGGTAGGGAGAGTTGGAGGAGGAGTGTACAGTTGGGGGTGCTAGAGGGATGAGTGTGTGTACTGGGAGGGGGTAGTGGGAGGTGCTAGAGGGATGAGTGTGTGTACTGGGAGGAGGTATTTGGGGTGCTTGAAGGGGTATTTGGGGGGGCTGGAGGGGGTACCTGTGGCCTCACACTTGAGGTGGGGGGCAGTGTTGCACTCTCTGTTACGATAGCACAGGCTGGCACAGGCCCAGGACGCAGCACCAGCCCATCAGTCAGAGCCTCTCTGCGGGCCTCTCCCCCTCCCGAGGGCAGGGAGCTGGGGCCTGTCCCTGTCACCTCTCTCAGCCCTGTCACCCCTCCTGGTCGGGCTCTGATGCCCCGTGGCGGGCAGGCAGGTGGGCTGGGCCAAGGCAGGTGGTATGCAGCAGCTGCTGATGCAGTGAAAGGCCTATCAGTGTGTGGAGATGGTTCTTTCTGAGCTGCAATGTCTGCTCCGCAAGGAAAAACCCAGATGTTTCCTTATTTAAAAAAAAACTGCCCAGATGGAGATCGGCGGACCAAAAAAGAGGTCATGTCTGGGAAAACCTGGACGTATGGTAACCCTACATTTGGCTTATGCTTACAGTTATGTTAATTGAAGGGTGAGTTTACACCTATCACTCTCAATGGGGTTTTAACAACCCATAAGAAAGTTTCACTCAGCTCATAACACTAAAGTACATCAACAAACTGTAAAATTGCCAGTAAACTTACTTGAAAATGGGGTTTATTTTTTTTTGATACTGAATATATTCCACTAAATATATGTATATATAATATAAAATCAGCATTTTGTCATCTTTTTGTTAAGATATGACTTCACAAAAAAAAGATGTGTAGATTTTTTGATATAAATGCAAAGTAGTTGTGCATGTAGGCTGGGATTTTCAAAGGGGCCTAAGGCAGGTAGGTGCCCAACTCCCCTTGAACTCAGTGGGATTGGGGTGTCTAACTCCCTTAGATTACTTTGATAAGTATCAGTGAGGACATATGATTATAATTATATTTGGTTTTCCACCAAATGCATCCGATGAAGTGAGCTGTAGCTCACGAAAGCTTATGTTCAAATAAATGTGTTAGTCTCTAAGGTGCCACAAGTACTCCTTTTCTTTTTAATTATATTTTGTTACACATATTCTGTTCAATACCTCTCCTTTTGAAGTCAGTAGTTTTCCTCCCACAATAGTCAAATCAGAGCAGGATTGGGTGCATTGATCACATTATTTTCAATTTTAATGTATGGAATGGTAATCTTGCAGCTGCATTTGGTAATTTAGGGTCCAGTGTTGCTCCCTTTGATACCATTAGCATAACTGCCATTGTCTTAAATAGGAGCAGGATCAAGCCCTTAGCTAATAAAGGGGATATTAACAAGGGAACAAATAGCAATTAGGGGTCTAGACTTGATCCTACTCCATTTAAATCAATGGGAGTTTCACCATTAATTTCAGTGAAAACAGGATCAAGCCCCTAACTCCCATTGAAAGTCATGTTATGTGCCTAACTATCATTTGTGCATTTGAAAATCTCCCACTAAATAAATATAGGGAAATTAATCTTTTTGATATTGGAGCTTATTTTATTAAAATAAATTCATGTAGAATATAGTTTTATTGTTACAGCAAAATAACGTCACATCTAGCATTCGAAAATCATCTTCTTTTGTTTGTTGAAACATCTCTGGCCTTATGGAATTTTGATGTGATGTTTTTGCATTGTTTTGCATTGAATTGTTTCTGTACTATAAGGCATAGAGCTAGTGCTAGAAGGCTGAGAGATGTGAAAGTACTATGTTATAAATGTGGCTGCATTGGACTGAAATACATTTTAAAATAGATATTTTACATAGGTGCTATAAGTGATAGAATTTCTGGTGTAGTGTCTGTTAAGAAAATGTTGGTACTGCTTTAAATGAGAGTTCCTTAATCCACACTGAATTTAGATTTGGTTGAAATTTGTCAGCATAATAATCAGGGGATACTAAAACTATAATTTTGAATGGAAAATAAACAACTCTCATAGTAAAAGTTGTATGGAATTGCAAAGTCTGATATGGATAGTCATTTTGAGTCTCCTACCATCCAAAATTGAAGTATATAGTGGGCCAGATCTTCAGCTGTGGCTTTGCAGTACATAGTACAAGTTGGGATGTGGGATGATGGAAGGGTAGCATAAAGCTCACTTTTGCACTTCTCAAATCCTGGACTAAATCTGTGCTAGTCCAGTCTTGGCCCCATGGGACCAAAATAATATCTTTGGGTCAGCAGGGTACAGAAACGCCTCCAGTGATATCTCCAGCACTGAGAGCAGGGAGTGAGTGGCTAGTCTCCAGGGCCAGATTCTGCTGGCACACCTGAGAATCTAGATAATTAAATTGCATTATTTGCTGCATATTATATCACTTTGGCCACATGATGATTGTGACATATCACTGTACAATCCAGACTAATGAGCCGCTGTGTCACCCTTGCCCTTCAACCTTGACTGCCTTACAATGCCTTGCTGAAGTAATTCCCACCTGGGCCGCTCACAAACAGCCTTCCAGCATGCATGCCACACCAAGTGTCTGAGTGTAACTGCAGCTTGCTAGCCATACTTGGGTTATACTCCAGCTCTCACCAGCCTTGGTTATACTGCAGGGTGACCCTAGCATAGGCCTCGTCTCAGATTTTCCTCCCAGAACATATGTCTTGTTCTGCTCAGCCCTCTGCTGTACAATAAAATCATTTGAATCCGACATTCCTTTAAGGGAATAATATGCACATAACTTGCTACCCCGAATAAAGTTACCCAGGCGCTTCAATTTAAACATACTGGATTAGATAAAACAATAAGACAAGTTTATTAACTGCAAAGATAGATTTTAAGTGAGTACAAATAATGAGGCATAAAAGTCTGAAATGAAAGTTAACAAAAAAAATAAAGATAAGACATTTACTATTCCCAAATTTAACAAACTACATCAGATTCAAGCAAAGTTTCGCACCATATGCTTTCAGCAATCTTACCTTATGGGTCAGGACCCTCTTCTCCGAGAGTTCAACAAATGCTTCCTTTGTCGCTTCAGGTACTGTGAATATGATAGGCAGGGGAGCAAGGGATGAGAGGAGTGGCTTAGGTATTTGTCCCTCCCTTTTTATTGTTTCAGTCCTCCTTTTGAAAAACATTTCCAGCAGGGCACTAGGAAACACAAAGTCTATGGAGAAGGATGTTCCCTGCTGCTTTTTCCTCACCTGTTTAAGCTTTCTTTGTTTCCCTTCCTGCTTGATGACTCCATTTACTGCTTAAATGTAAATTAAGCCAAGCACACATTCCTTTGTTTAGGACAGACTTATTTATCGATTTCTGTTTGGGCTGGGCTGTGGGGTTTGGAACACATATTAATAACACTGTGCAGGGGTATCTTATAACTTCACATACATATTTCACCAAGACATGACCAGTAAATTATGAGTTTTCAAATGATACCTCACAAAGCATATTTTGTACAAAAATTATTTCAGTCACGTGTAAGGTATGAATACATACACCCCCAGGACTGACAGCAGGGAGTGAGTTGCACAGGCTCCAGGGCCAGATTTTGCTGGCATACCTGAGAATCTAGATAATTAAATTACATTATTTGCTGCATATTATATCACATTGGCCATGTGATCATATAATGTTGATATCACAACATAGGTGATCATATAATTATATATTGCATTATATTATGATGCAGAGTATTGTCTGCTCTTGGAATTTTAACTTGGTATGGTTTAACTTTTATGCATGTAAAATCAGAATGTTTCACTGATAGTTTTCTGTGTAAGTTTATTTTTACCAAAAAAGTGAAAATAGCGTTTTTATTAACATTATTTAATAAGCACAGACAGTACACACACAATCCAGCCAGTCCTTGCATCAAATGGCTTACAGTTTAAACAAGACAGACAAAGAGTGGACAGGATGCACTGGAAAGATCAGAAAAGAGAATAACTTCTTTTGTTTTTTGAAAATGGTGCATGGTTGTTGTCAAGATTCCTTCCCCACTCTGAACTCTAGGGTACAGATGTGGGGACCTGCATGAAAACCTTCTAAGCTTACTTTTACCAGTTTAGGTTAAAACTTCCCCAAGGTACAAACTATTTTACCTTTTGCCTTTGGACTTTCGCTGCCACAACCAAACTTCTAACCAGTATTATTATTATTAGGAAAGAGTCCGTTTGGAAACGTCTTTCCCCCCCAAAATCCTCCCAAACATTACCCCCCACTTTCTGGGGAAGGTTTGATAAAAATCCTCACCAATTTGCATAGGTGACCACAGACCCAAACCCTTGGATCTTAAGAACAATGAAAAAGCATTCAGTTTCTTAAAAGAAGAATTTTAATAGAAGAAAAAGTAAAAAGAATCACCTCTGTAAAATCAGGATGGTAAATACCTTACAGGTAATTAGATTCAAAACATAGAGAATCCCTCTAGGCAAAACCTTAAGTTACAAAAAGACACAAAAACAGAAATATCCATTCCCTCCAGCACAGCTTATTTTCTCAGCCATTTAAAGAAATCAGAATCTAACGCATATCTAACTAGATTGCTTTCTAAATTCTAAGACTCCATTTCTGTTCTGGCAAAAGCATCACACAGAGAGAGAGAGAGGCTTTGTTTTTCCCTCCCCCCAGCTTTTGAAAATATCTTGTCTCCTCATTGGTCATTTTGGTCAGGTGCCAGCGAGGTTATCCTAGCTTCTTAACCCTTTACAGGTGAAAGGGTTTTTCCTCTGGCCAGGAGGGATTTTAAAGGTGTTTCCCCTTCCCTTTATATTTATGACAGTTGTTCATTACTAATTCTAATTGACTCATTTTTTGTAGTAAAAAATAAAAAACATAAGAAAAAAACCCACAAAATTGAAAAGAAAAATAAGAGAATAATACATTTGGTAAAAACACATTGGTGTATATACCTCTACCCTGATATAACGTGACCTGATATAACACGAATTTGGATATAACGCGGCAAAGCAGCGCTCCGGGAGGGCGGAGCTGCGTGCTCCGGTGGATCAAAGCAAGTTCGATCGAATGCGGTAAGCTTTTTTGGCTCCTGAGGACAGTGTTATTTTCAGGTAGATGTGTATTTGATTGTCTGACCCACAAAAGCTACCAGATATGTTTTTTTAAAACTTTAAAAAAAATTTAGGCTGAAAACAAGGATGAGAAGAATCAGTCTACAGACAATTGTTTTGGAAAATTATCTTAAGCTACTAAAAATGGGTCTGTAAAATGAAAGTGCCATTTCAATCATATACCTGTAATAAAATCAGCCAATGCATAAATGCATTCTGGCAAGAATAAATAAAAATTGTAAAGTCTGATGTGAACAGTGCAGAAAGGTATCCAAGTGAAAAAAGAAGGATTATCTGTATTTGTGAGGAATCCAGTACAGCAAGAGATTGAATTGGGGACATCTGCATCTAAATCAGTAGCACTAAAAGAGAATCTGTGATCTGCTGAGATCTGTGAAATATACTGTGATACACAAAAAACACTTCCTTCAGATTTCTTGTTTATTTCGAGGTCTTCCATCAAAGTACTAACTAGACCCTGTCTTTCTGAGCTTTAAAAACAATGAGCCAGATCTGTTGAGGTGCTGCATTGGACAGAAAGGAAGGGTCTGATTTTCTAAATGTTATGGAAGAAAAAGAAGCACAATTTGATGATAATCTAATTGGGCCAAGGGAAGGAAAGGATTAAGAGAGTCTGAGATTTCATCAAGTTTGAAGACCTACAGTAGTAGTGATGTTAACAGGAAAGGGGGAAGTTCAAAGGTTTTAAGAGACATAATGTCCATATTTAGCTTGAGTTGGCAGCAAGCCAGTATGCAAATGATAGAGACCCTCAGTTATGTGGGAGTGGATGTCAAGAGACAGGACAGGTATGAAAGAGAGATTTGAGATCTGAGCACTGCTATGGTAGTTGAAGCTAAGGAAATAAGGTTACACAGAGATAAAGTGTAGAGAAAGAGAAGAAAGTCCTAAACTTTCATAAGCAAGATGTAGCAGGAGGAGAAAGAACTGCCCAAGGGAACACTGAAAATATTGTGCTTACTTAGTTCTTAGGGTCATGGATAGGGCTCTGTGTGTGTCATGGAGTCTTTCAGCAATTGTTATGACTTCTGCAGCAGCCAGTGTGGCTGACCCCAGGGCCGCCCAAACAGCTGGTTCCGGAGCCGGCTTCTCAGGTGGCCCCGGGGACAGCCACACCAGCTGCTGCTGGGGCAGTTCTGCAGCTAGCCACTTAGGCAGCCCCGCAGCCAGCCACACCAGCCGCTGCTGGAGTGGCCCTGGGGCCAGCCTCACCGGCCACTGCTTGGGCGGCCCTGGGCAGCTGGCCCCAAGGACCACCTGAGTAACAGCCAGTGTGGCTGGCCCAGGGACAGCCTGAGCAGTGGCTGGTATGCCTGGTCCTAGGAACCACCTGAGCAGCAGTCCCAGGGGCGGTCAGAGCAGCCGCTGCTCAGCAGCCCCCGGCAGCTGGTGCTGCTGGCCTGGGCCCCCAACAAGCAGCAGCCCCGCCGGTCCACACCAAGCAGCAGTCCCGGGGGTGGCCAGAGCGGCCACTGCTCAGCAGGCCCCAGCAGTTGTCTTGGGGTGGCCCCCTGCAGTTGGTACCGCAGGCTCCACCAACCCAAGCAGCGGCCCCTCGAGTCCCCACCACCACCAGCAGGGCACCTGCCCCCCAAGATTTAGTCAGGGGTATTTATAGTATAAGTCATGGACAGGTCACGGGCCATGAATTTTTGTTTGTTGCATGTGTCCCATCCATGACTTTTACTAAAACTACCCATGATTAGATCGTAGCCTTAGTCATGGACCATCTTTTCATTATCCATATATTTGTAGTGCTTGACATAGAGGGGCTCTGATTCCCCATTTGGAGTTTCTAGGTGCCATGTAATAACAAAACAACAACAACAATAATAAAGGAGGTTAGAGAGGTAGGAGATGAATCAAGACAGGACAAGGCCATCCAAATCAGGGGAGTCTTGGTGAAAGACCTAGAAATCTCTCTTCTGGAAGATTGCTAGGACTAAACCATGCCTCATTCCTCAGTGGTAGCTATCACAGTGATGTAATCACGTGCATAAATTTGCACCTGTGATTATTATGCTTTGATGTAAACTTAAATCATAAGTATATTAATATTCATTGCACGCTTTGAAACTTTGTTTAAAAAACAGAAATCTTTAGACGAGGCAAAATTCATATTCCTCATTCAGGATTACATATTGTATATGCCAAAATTGAGGTTTAAGATCACAGCCATTATACTTATTTGTTCACATGATTATTTGCACTCAGTTTTCTTAACGGATAAAACTTTTTTTCATATTTAGATAATTAAAACACATTGAGGCAGATTTTCTTCAGCCTTTCAAAAAATATTAATCTCCTGTCAAAACTAAGTATTCAACGTTTCAGCCCTAAGGGTAATATTTTCAGAAAGATAGAAGCAACAGAAAATAAGAATATTGAAAGGAGATTCCATTTCAACTGTAACTTATTAGATGTCGTATTTTGTAAACACATGCCATTTGTAAAACTTTGTTGATGTACATTTTGTATGGAGACGTAATTAGCAAAAATCTTCCAGCAGAAAGATACTGAATCAAAAAGTAAATTAACCACAAAAATCATGCTTGTTGTTAGGAGAAAGCATTTGAGGAGTTGGTGGTGGTTGGGTCTGCATCATCTGCTTTGGCTGTGTGCTTGACTTTTGTCAAATGATTTACAGACTCTGGTTCTATTAAATTCATGGTTGTGCCTGAATTCCCAGCTGGCGTCAATGATCATGGTGTCCTTTTTATCTACAGATGGCTATGGTACTGCAGCAATTCCTTTCTAATGCAGACTTTGCAACAGTCGTCAACACCTCTGTTACCTCCACCCTTGACTACATAGTGAGCCACACTTATGCTTGGGTTTTCTCAAGTTAAAAAGTTCTCCTCAAACCTGGCCACTATCTTTCCCTCCCTCTCTTACCATAAAAGACTGCAGGAAATCATTCATTTTCTCTGTTCTTAAATAGTTATATTTCTCCAAAATGTTTTCCCCCAAATGTTTCCAACACCTTCCTAACCAACAATGTAGTTTCCAACACCTCCACAACACTAATCTTATGTCTAACTGGGGCAGTTCTCATTTATCCACAAGTATAGGTGCTGACTCCGGGGCTGGAGCACCCACAGAAAAAAAATAGGGGGTGCTCAGCACTCACTGGGATGACCAGCTGTTGGCAGCCAGGGATCAACTGTTTTGCGGGTGCTTCAGCAGATGAGCTGTTTCCTATGGGTAGCCTGGGTGCAGCTGCGATCAGCTGTTTGGCGGGCCGGCTCAGATCAGCTGTTTCCCACCTCCCTGCTCCGGCAGGGGCTGAGTGAGTCTCATAAAAAAAAAAGCCTTAGGGCTAGGCATGGGCGGGAGTGCTGGGCTATCAGCAGTAGCCCAGCCAGCCCCTGCTCACCTAGGGCCACGCTACACCTCTTGGGCTGATGGCCATGTCCTCCATGTGTATGGTTGCTCCCTGCCAGCCAGGCTCCACTCCAGCCATAGCAGGCATCAGGTAACCCAAGGGAGCCCGCTAGGCTAGGGCTGGGTACAGTGGTGAATTAGGGGAAGAAAAGCCTTGGACCCCGGCAGGAGCCGCACTGAGGGGGGGGAGGGAGGAGAAGCCCCGGTAGGAGCTGCACTGGGGGAAGTAAGAGGGAGGAGAAGCCCCAGACCCTGGCAGGAGCTGTGCTAGGGAGAAGCCCTGGCAGGAGCCACACTGGGGAGGAGGGGGAGAAACCACAGACCCCAGCAGGAGCCGTGCTGGGTGAGGGGAGGAGAAGCCACGGACCCTGGCAGAACATGTGGGGCTGAAGTCCCCAGCTCGTGAACCCCAGCCACACTAGTGGCAGAAGCTGCAGGGCTGAAGTCCTGACTCCTCTCTGTGCGGGGCTGGACTGAGCCCCTCTCTCTCTCTTGTCCCCACTGGGGAGTTGGCTCGCACTCTCTGGCTGTGGAGAAATTCAGCCCAAATCTACCCACATTGGTATCTCCATTTCCCCCATCATCACACAGCCATGAATAGATTTAGCCTAGGAGGCAGGGTCAGCATTAGTCCCATTTGGCAGATGGGCTCTAGGGCACACAGAGGTGAAGTGACTTTCCCAAGGCTAAGCAGGGAGTCTGTGGCAGAGCAGAGAATCAAACCCAGAACTCCTGAGCCCGAGGCCTGTGCATTAACCACTAGGCAACCTTCCCACCCAAAGAGGGGGAACTTCCTCTGCCACTTTGAGTGGGTGGGTGGGAGCAGGCACTAGACAGAGTCACCAGGTGGTGGGGAGCAGAGAGAGATGGGAAAAGGGACATGGACAGGAAGCAAGAAGGGGGAAACATCAGAAAGGGGAGCAAGGACTTAGAGAAGAAACAAGAGAAAGGGAAAGGGGCAGGCAGAGGAGAAAGGGGCAGGGAGAGGGGAAAGACTCTCCACTGCTTGTCCTTCCCATCCACCTTCTTCCCACAGCCATCAGTGGCCTCAGCTCCCAAACAGGCCCCAAGCAGGTATGAAGCTCAGAGCGAACGTAATGTCTTTAAACAGGGATGTTAGTGAAGACAGTTGTAGCTGAGTGTAATGATTTTAATATACTGTAATTCATGATAATGTAATGATATATTTCATTACTATTTTAATAATGATTACATTGTTAAGATGCCAATGATAGACACACATTCAATAACAGAATATGAAAGAAGAGTATAAATATGCTGAAAATTGCCAGTTTTGGGGGGAGGCTGAGCCCTCCCTCAACACAAACACCTCACCTTCAAGGCAGGAAGGGGCAGAAAGGAGTGAGCAGTGGGCAGGAGATGCTCAGGGGAGAGGACCTAAGGGGAGGGGGCAGAGCGGGGGCAGGAAGAGGCGGAGTGGGGGCAGGGCTTTGGGGAAGGGGGGCAGAGCCAGGATGGCAAACCAAAAGTCAGCACCTATGTCAACAAGTATAAAATTCACCTGTGCAAAGGACCTCTGCAGAGCTTAAAGTCTGGGAAAGAGGGCAGATGGCAGAGAGAGTTTCTGCAGCTCTTGTATGGAAGAGGGTTTAGTATTGACCTTAAAAATGTACTGTGTGAGAAGATATAAAGGGGGCTAGAGAAGGAAAAATTAGATCTGTAACTACACAGCTCTGACTTCCTTTACGCTCACATGGAATATGAGTAGTAGTTAGATTTGTAGGCAGGAGTAGTGGATGAAGAGGAGCTTTGTTACAGCATACAAGTTGTTGTGCAGGTGGGGGCCATGAATTCCATCTCCCTTATTTACTCTGATTTTTTTTTTTTTTGCAGGAGGGGTGGTCTGTGCTTATGTGATGTACAGTCAGTGATTCTCAGACTGCACTGGCTCAGTCATATGTTACTCACTGATTTTTTTTTAATATAAGCAATAATCAGTATTTCATTTCCAGTATCAAGCTAATTTGTTCAAATAAGCAATCACAGCCTGAACATTTGTTTCTAATCAAATGAGACTGAGGTTATAATATAATTACCATGTCATAAAAATGACAAGAAGTTTAAGGCAAAATGAAAATATACCGTAAAGATACATAGGAACAGACCCAGTTTATTTTATTAACTAATTATTCATTTCACTTAACAGTCAACCTCATAGGGAGAAAGCAGATTTGAAAACTTGAAATCTGTCTTGGTACAGCTGATGGTCTAGATCCTGAAGTGTATTTTTGTAGTAATATTAAGACTATATAGTCTTTAGGTTATATTTTTATTGATATTTAACAGTGTATATTTTTTTCTAGTATTTAAAACTAGAGATGCTCCTGAACCAAAAGAGATGGAGAATGAATACAAAGTAGGAAACAAAGAGAAAAGAGCAGGAACAGAATCAGGTGATATCAGCAAAAAGGTAAAGCTGAGGAAGGAAATAAACCAAAATGTTATAATTGTAAGATCCCTAGCCGAAGAAATAAGATTAGGTGATGTTAACCCGGTGAAAGAAGCTGACTGGGGATATTGTAAGAGCCAGGGGGCTGCAAGATGGTGATCTTTTAGTTGACTATAAAAACAAAGATCAAGCTGATAAATCGCTAAAAATTTAAATGTTAGGGAAAGTTAAAATAAGTTGTCAGCTACCAAAGTATTTGACTGAACTGAAGGGGTAATATTGGAGTGCCACTAGAGCTGACCGATGATGAGATAAAGTGTTAGAAGTAAGCCACTAATTCATTAATGAGGAGGAGAAAGCAAGCAATCAGCAGCTGCACTGATTAGGTTTAAGGGAATGATTCTACCTGAGCAAGTAACACTAGGGTTTGATATTCAGATCCAAGCCCGTGGGTGGCTGGTGAACCCCCGCCCCCCAGCCAAGCTGCTGCCAGCCTCCCCAAATACCAGTTCCTCCCCCCACCAAGCCGCTGGCCCCAGCAGTGCCTGGCTGAGCCTCCTCAGGCCACCGGCCACTGGCTCTCTGTGTTGCTCCTTACCGCCCACCTCCATCCTGAGGAGGAGGGACACAGCGAGCAGTGGGGGCTTTTGGAGGTGGAGGTGGAGTGGAGGAGGTGGTGGGGGTCTCGGGGAAGGGGTAGCCGCAGCCCAGTTGTTGAAGGCCCCAGCCTTCCCTGGCCTATTATGCCCGCCATCCTGTCCAAGCCCTATACCTTCCTCCCCTAAGATGTCATAGGTCTAATGGTATGGGCATGTAGTAACTGTTTGTAAAGAGAAAATGAGATGTGGTAAATGTGGGGGAGAGCATTCCTATGAAAATTTTATAGAAGGGGGAGAGAAATATAATAACAGCAGTAATAATTACAGTCCAACATATAGAGGGTGTATTGCAGCAAGACAAGTTAAAGAGTTACTAAAGAAAAAAATTATTAATAACATATCTTATGCAAAAGGTGTTAGGAGACTCAAAGCATCAGCCAAGAAGGAAGAGACAATCAGCATAGGAAAGGCAAACTGCAAACACAGCCTTATTTTATAAACAATATGATAAACATTGTGGAAGGAATAGGCGATATATACTAGTAGTGAAAAAAGAAAGGTTTATTGCATTTATGATAGAAGAGATAAAACTGTATATTACAAACTAAAGGAAGAAATCAGAAAAAAAATGAAAATTGTAGAGACAGCAATGGAAAAATACGTGTTTGTTAGCAATTTGTTAGTGGACTGTATTCATGCAGTTTTGGGTGAGATTAATGGTGAAATGTGACTAATATGGGAATCTCTAACTTTTGTTGGAAAATGCACAGTCTGATAGCACATGATCAAGAACTGAAAAAAAATATCCTGGCAATGAAAACTAAACCAGATATCATACGAATCCAAGAAACATGATTGGTTGAAAAGCTTGCTTGTAAAATTTCAGGGTATATAATCTTTAAGCAAGACTGAAAACTAGGAAGGGGAGGCAGCGTTTGTAATTCATAAGGGAAAGATTAAATGAGATAGCAATAGAGACCGAAGAAGTAAGCCTACCATATAATGCTGTTGAGATCCTAATGTAGAAGAGAAATATTTCTTTAAGGATTTACAATATCTGTAACCCATTCGGGAAATTAGAAAGGAGCTGCAAAGAATAGTGAAGAATGCTAAATGACTATGTGTGTGTATATATGTGGTGACCTATACTGTAGATCCATTAAAAAAATATGGGGAAGTAAAACAACTGATAAAAATGGCACATGTTGAGTAAAGTTCATTGATGAAAACAATCTAGTAATTTTAAAAGATGGTACCCAACTAGATTTAATGCCGCAGATTGTAGTGTTTCCTAGTTATAATCTGGGAATTATGACAACAGATATTGCAGCTACATGCAACTAGGAAATATATAAGGAAGAAGGAAAGGGGAGTGATCATTTCCCTATACTTATTACTTCTCAAGGGCAAGGTAAGGTTGAAGGTAATAGAAAATTACCCACCTGGAATTTTAAGAAAGCTAACTGGGAGCTATTTGCAAGTAACTTTACTGAATTTGTGACTAATTGTGTGAGTGATGGCTTAGAGAATTTCGATTATAATGTAATAAAGGGATTAATAGCAACAGCTACTATAGCCTTATCTAGAATACTGAAGTCCCCCAAAACTGAAATCTCACTCCAAGGTGGAATAAGCAGTGCAAAATGACAGTTAAAGAAAGGAACAAAAACATTTTAAAAAAAGCAAAAATACAATGAATAGTGAAGATCTAATGAAGTATAAAAGAACTAAGGCAATAGCAAAAGAATTATTAAAAAATCAAAGAAAGAAAGTTGGGGGAGGTACTGTGGGTGAATAAATAAAGATATCAAGAAATATATAGGGAAATTAGAAGAATGAATGGAATGCAGCCATATCCCAGGTCTTATTGGTACTGACAATGTAGTTAGAAGCTCTGATAATGAGAAAGCAGAAACTTTCTGGGGGGTGAGTAGCAATGAAAATCAAAAAGAAGTTTTCCACCAGATTAAAAGACAATTCATTGAAGAGAGTCATGATCTATTATGTAGTTGGCGTAAACATGAAGATACTATACTGTATGAATGGTTTTGTATGCAGGAACTTGAGAAAGCTATTGATAGCAGCAAGAATACATTCCCAGGTAAAGATAACGTATGTAGTGTAATGTTTAAATATCTCTGCGAGAGCAGTTTGAGGGTTCTCTTGGAATTATATAACGCTATGGGGGAAAAGGCGTGATACCGGTAGGGTAGAAACATTCAGTAATTCCAGTATGAAAACAAAGCAAACTATCCACTGAAGTGGATGCCTGTATACCAGTTGCCCTTACATCCTGTCTGGGTAAAATTATGGAAAGAATGGTGAATGAAAAATAGGTTGTTTATTTGGAAAACAGTGACATTATAGATAAAAAGAAAAGGAGTACTTGTGGCACCTTAGAGACTAACAAATTTATTAGAGCATAAGCTTTTGTGAGCTACAGCTCACTTCATCGGATGCATTTGGTGGAAAAAACAGAGGAGAAATTTATATACACACACACAGAGAACATGAAACAATGGGTTTATCATACACACTGTAAGGAGAGTGATCACTTAAGATAAGCCATCACCAGCAGCAGGGGGGGAAAGGAGGAAAACCTTTCATGGTGATAAGCAAGGTAGGCTAATTCCAGCAGTTAACAAGAATATCAGAGGAACAGTGGGGGGTGGGGTGGGGGGGAGAAATACCATGGGGAAATAGTTTTACTTTGTGTAATGACTCATCCATTCCCAGTCTCTATTCAAGCCTAAATTAATTGTATCCAGTTTGCAAATTAATTCCAATTCGTTACCAGCACTCCCAGCTATCTTCGAGACACCACTGACTTCCTGAGGAAACTGCAGTCCATTGGTGATCTTCCTAAAAACACCATCCTAGCCACTATGGATGTAGAAGCCCTCTACACCAACATTCCACACAAAGATTGACTACAAGCCGTCAGGAACAGTATCCCCGATACTGTCACGGCTAACCTGGTGGCTGAACTTTGTGACTTTGTCCTCACCCATAACTATTTCACATTTGGTGACAATGTATACCTTCAAATCAGCGGCACTGCGATGGGTACCCGCATGGCCCCACAGTATGCCAACATTTTTATGGCTGACTTAGAACAACGCTTCCTCAGCTCTCGTCCCCTAATGCCCCTATTCTACTTGTGCTACATTGATGACATCTTCATCATCTGGACCCATGGAAAAGAAGCTCTTGAGGAATTCCACCATGATTTCAACAATTTCCATCCCACCATCAACCTCAGCCTGGACCAGTCCACACAAGAGATCCACTTCCTGGGCACTACGGTGCTAATAAGCGATGGTCACATAAACATCACCCTATATCGGAAACCTACTGACCGCTATTCTTACCTACATGCCTCTAGCTTTCATCCAGATCATACCACTCGATCCATTGTCTACAGCCAAGCGCTACGATATAACCGCATTTGCTCCAACCCCTCAGACAGAGACAAACACCTACAAGATCTCTATCATGCATTCCTACAACTACAATACCCACCTGCTGAAGTGAAGAAACAGATTGACAGAGCCAGAAGCGTACCCAGAAGTCACCTACTAAAGGACAGGCCCAACAAAGAAAATAACAGAACGCCACTAGCCATCACCTTCAGCCCCCAACTAAAACCTCTCCAACGCATCATCAAGGATCTACAACCTATCCTGAAGGACGACCCATCACTCTCACAGATCTTGGGAGACCGGCCACTCCTTGCTTACAGACAGCCCCCCAATCTGAAGCAAATACTCACCAGCAACCACACACCACACAACAGAACCACTAACCCAGGAACCTATCCTTGCAACAAAGCCTGTTGCCAACTCTGTCCACATATCTATTCAGGGATACCATCATAGGGCCTAATCACATCAGCCACACTATCAGAGGCTCGTTCACCTGCGCATCTACCAATGTGATATATGCCATCATGTGCCAGCAATGCCCCTCTGCCATGTACATTGGCTAAACTGGACAGTCTCTACGTAAAAGAATGAATGGACACAAATCAGACGTCAAGAATTATAACATTCAAAAACCAGTTGGAGAACACTTTAATCTCTCTGGTCACTCGATCACAGACCTAAGAGTGGCTATCCTTCAACAAAAAAGCTTCAAAAACAGACTCCAAGGAGAGACTGCTGAATTGGAATTAATTTGCAAACTGGATACAATTAACTGAGGCTTGAATAGAGACTGGGAATGGATGAGTCATTACACAAAGTAAAACTATTTCCCCATGGTATTTCTCCCCCCCACCCCACCCTCCACTATTCCTCTGATATTTTTGTTAACTGCTGGAATTAGCCTACCTTGCTTGTCACCATGAAAGGTTTTCCTCCTTCCCCCCCCCCCCCCCGCTGTTGGTGATGGCTTATCTTAAGTGATCACTCTCCTTACAGTGTGTATGATAAACCCATTGTTTCATGTTCTCTGTGTGTGTGTATATAAATCTCTCCTCTGTTTTTTCCACCAAATGCATCCGATGAAGTGAGCTGTAGCTCACGAAAGCTTATGCTCTAATAAATTTGTTAGTCTCTAAGGTGCCACAAGTACTCCTTTTCTTTTTGCGAATACAGACTAACACGGCTGCTACTCTGAAACCTGTCATTATAGATAAAGTGCAGAGTGGTTTTAGGAGAGGAAGATGCAACATTGATCACGTTGTTAAATTAGAAACTGAAATATAAATAATATACCAGCATTATAATAGGTACAGGAGCTTAAGTTTAGAAAAAACCCAGGATTTGAGCTGAGATACAAGTCTCTAGTTTGAGTAGAGGTGAACCAAGGAAGCTGTGTTTTTAGATCTAGGTATAGGCTAGAATTTTGAGATTCATGTTCAAGGGCAAATCAGGGTTATTTGACAATACCAATATCTTGCAAACTGTTCTTGCAAGATTTTAGCCCTAAATGGCATTTCTATCTTGAACACTGAAGTCTTTCAAGATAACTGCTCTTGTGAGATTTCTGCCTGCTTGGACTGAAAGTCTCCTGACAACGGCTGCTTTTGCATAACTTTGGCTGCATCTGAACTAAAGCTGAAAAATAAGCTCCTTCCAAAACAATACAGTTGGATTCATATCTCGGAATTAACATCTAATCTCCTGAACTCTGAAGTTTGAAGGGAGTTTGCTTTGATAGTTCAGTTTTTTTGGGCCAGCTCCATGTTTAAGCAAGTTGTATTGATGAAGTGCTAACATGGATTTGAAATGATTACTTGAAGTTGTTTTGTACTTTCTATGTTAAACATTTTAGCATGGAAATTTAACTACACATTGTGTTGTACTGTTGTCATGAAACAGTCATTATTTTGTTATAACTTCCAAAAAGTACCTTAAAATCAAAATGCTGGAAGTAGTTACACTGCCAATTATTAGACCTCTGCTTTGTATGTATGTATGAATATTAATTATTGCTGTAAAAATGAATGAGTAATCACATGAGATTCAGGATCAGGAAGTCAACTTCAAGACTATTTCTCTAACAGTGCCACTGATTTTTGGGTCTCTCAATTTTTGGGTGACCACCATGAGATATTTTGGTTTTCATTTTCAGATATAATGACCACATTGATTTAACATGTAGTTGTGGGTGCTCAACACTTCTGAAAATCAGACGCAGCATGTCTCAAGTTAGGCACTCAAAAACTGAGACACCCAGAATACCAGCCACTTTGAAAATTGTCATTCAAGGGCAATACTTCCATTGATTTCCCATTGGCTGTTTAGAGTAGGTAAGGACTGCAGGATCAGGTTCTAACCCTCCTGAATCCACAGGACCTACTTTGTAGTTGTTTGCCAGTTATCTGAAACAGCAATTAATTTTGTTTGTACAGGGATGTATAGGAAAATAATACATCTGTCTTTGTTTTGCTTAATTATACCAAGTATGTAAAACCCAGAATGTAATTTGATCCATAGTATCAACGGTGTCAGCTGTGACCATCTTTTGTAAATTATATTAGATTTTTTTTACTTTGTATTAGGAGTTTGTCTTGCAAGATGGTTGCATATGTCAGACTTTGTCATAACATATCATACGTATCATAATAGCAGAAAAGCAATAATATAGTTTTATATATTGTGGGCATTGTGCTGCAGTTCCTTCTTAGGCAAAATGCCCTAATAAATTTTGCCCACATGCAAAGTAAGTTCTTATCTAACTCACCATTTCCTACTCTTGTCATTGTTTAGGCTAGAAAAGTGCACTAGTTTAACTAAATTGGTTCTAAAGTGGTTTAGTTGAGCTGGTGCAGACACTTACTATAGATTCACTTCAACTGATTTAATGAGACAAGGTGGGTGAGGTAATACCTTTTATTGGACCAACTGAACTTTAAGTCAGTGAATTATTTTTGTGTGTGGACAAGTCTACGTGGAGCTTCTGGATGAACCAGACCCTTTGGTGGACCATCCATTTAAAGCAGAAGCACAGAATTATGCCAAAGAGTTCAGAAAAGACAGGAATAAGTACTTTTGACAACCATTACTAAAAAATACTGATATGAAACTTGTAACAGGAGCTAAAAAATGTAAACATAAATTCAAGAGGAGGAAAACTAATTAGCTAAGTCATTTGGAATCAAATCTTATGTGCTTGTTTAGACTACATGTATTTCCAGGAAAATGGTAATGAGGAACAGCACATCATTTCCAGTGCTTTCGGACCCAATGAAACATATATAGGGGTTTTCATTTTATTTTTGTTTTCTATAACAAATGGCTGGGTATGGGTAACATAATAGATGTTGAGTAATGATGTGTGAATGAGAGATCATCTCAGAAGAGATACAGCAGACCTCCGTTTATCTGATCTAATTGGGACTGGGGCCAGATCAGATAACCAAAAATGTGGATAATTCAGAGAATGAGAGAGTGTGAGGCTGCAGCACCATCTAGTGGTCACAGGAGAGATCACCTGCTTCTGGATGTGTGAGTTGTTAGGTTAATATGGAGAGCCCAATAAATGGGATTCTATTGTATTTGTACTTCTGCCTGGGGAATCACATGCAGGCATTTTTACTTTCATTGTAGTCACTTATGGCCCAATCCTGGAAGCCCTCTAGACATAAAACTCCCATTCAACTCAACAGCAATTCCAAACATGGGGGCCTAATCCAATGTCAACTGAAGTCAGGGCACATAACAGCCTTTTCACCAGGCACTGCTGTCTCCCTCACAGCTTTCCAGAAGTATGTTCCACTGACATTCTGCAGTTACTCAGGCTAAAGTTAAATCTCTCCTTCCACTTGTGCAAGTGTCCAGTGTAAGGCTTCATAAACCAAGGAAGCAGAAAGTAAGTTGCATTCCAAGAATGAATGGAGGCACCTTAATTCCATGAATGTCTACAGTGTTCTGAGGAGGAAAAGTTCCCTTGCTCACTCCAGCAAACAGGCATGATTTTCTAACCATAGTTGAATCATGGACCTTTTCAGACCACAGTACATTACTACTGATTCGTCTTCCATAGTGATCAAGCATGCCTTGCAGCTCCATGGAGAAATACCCCTTCCTTTTGAAGGGGGTCTGTGGCCAGTCTCTGTGGCCTGGGTTGGGGACATAGAATAGGCACATGTGTCCCATCAATAGTTCATGGTTTGGGAGCCCCAGGTCATCAATAACCTCCCGTGTGTTGCCAAGCTTTATGAAATGGCACAGTAGCACCCTCTTCATAGCATTGCAGACCCTCCTGACAACAGCCCTGACAGTTTCCTTGTCAACACCAAACTGGTTAATTACTGACCAATACCAATCAGACATGGTGAGCTTCCAGATGGTGATGGCAACACATTTCTTCACGCAGAAGGGTACTCTCATGTTAGTCTTCTGCTGTTGCAGATCTTGGATGATCTCTGCATAGATATTTAGGAAAGTTGCTTTTATCATCCTGAAGTTCTGCATCATTACCCTCTCTCATCAGTAACTGTTAGTTGGCCGAGCACAGAAGCAGCACTCCACTGGGTACAGGTGCTCCTGGTACATGCCCTGTGAAAGTGACTGCTCAGTTTCATCCTCCTGCTTCTCCTTACCTTGTAGCCATATTGCCACAGCATCAACATCCCTATGAAACCGCAGAGCCAAACCCATTGCCTACATGACTCAAAATTCACATGCATCATCCTCTTCATATGAATGATTACCATGATCACAGTCCTGAGCACTGAATGCTCCATGCTGCTTGATACCAACTGGCAAATGGGACCAGTAAAATGAACGAATGACAGGAGAGGAATCATGGGACTATTAGTTTGACACAAAGTCCTAGTATTCCTGGAGTTTACAGCATGCATCAGATGTATCATGTGAAAAACCATAGAACAGAGTAATGGAACAGTGCACCATGAGATATCTGCCCAGAATGAAGAGCAGTTAATTTGATCTAAGGCAAAAGTGTGTGTACACTATTATTAACAATGAAAGTACACTGTAGTAAGTGCTGTGGATGCACTTCTGTTCACTACAGTTAAATCGCTGAATTTTAGAGCAAACAAATTACATCACTGTAATATCCCCATGTAGGCATGGCTTAACTTTATACTATTATTTTCTTCTGTCTTGGCTTATAGGTTAAGTTATAGCAAACTAATACCACTTTATTCCTGAATGAAAGCATGCACACATGGATTTAACCCACTGTAACTTATGTGCATTGACTTCACCCTGTTAGTTGATTTCCCTTCCGTTTCCTGAGTGTCCTCATGTAGACATTAAAACTAAACACAACTAAGAGCATGTTAGCTGGATTCTTTTCCTTCTTGTATAGCAATAGAATGTTTTACTGACTTCCAATTAATTACAGGACAAATTGATTCTACCTGTGCAAACTTATTGATGGCAGCTTACTTATAAGAAGAGTCACTGGTGGCTGACTTGAAGACACAGGGTTGCACAGGTGTCAATGATTGCCTAATTCATCCTGCCAACCTTTATTACAGGTGTTAATGCAGCAGAATGAAAGAACTCAATTTGACTTTGAGTTTGCAGGGTTGGCAGTTAGAAATTTTTTTTTACTTTTACAATGAGTACACTGTATACATAAGTCTTTGAGACAGACAATAAGTATGGAACCCCACACTGCCATTTTGTAGAGCCAGAATAAAATTGCACTTCAGTTTGTTTAAAAAAAAACGCCTTTATTGATTAGAGCATATACTGAAATCCAGATTCTATTATATGTCTTATAAATTTTGACACTGAACCTGAATGTCCACAGGCAAAAAAATATATTTTAAAAAAATTATTGTGATGCCTTTTTCACAGTGACCTTAAAATTTGTCCCCTTTCTTTGTGATATTACAAGAGAGAAAATAAATCTGTTCAATCTTGTTCTCCTTAATTTGTATGATAACTAGCACTTAATTATAGGTATAAAAATGTGATATCTGTAGTGATTATAATTAATAGGGACAATGCATCCTGTAATTTGCATGGGTAAAGTTCAAGGGTGAGATTCCTCCACTGCTTGCACCTAAAATTCCCATTGATGTCAGCGGGAGCTCTGGATGTGAAAGTTATATTGAATTGGGTTCTCAGGCAATACTGGCCATATATTGGATGAAAGGAGAGAACATGAATTGGGCAGAGAATTGCTGTTGAATGACATAAGAGCCCTTGCTAGCCTCGTTGCCATGGACAATATGCTGGTGTACTCAGTAATGGAGTATAGGATTCTGAACACAGTTCCTCCTTCCATGTGTTTCATTTATTGGGACTGTTAAGAGGCTAATGGCCAAAATCCTGGCTCCATTGTAGTTAGTGGAAAAATACCCACTGACTTCAGTGGAGAAAGGTATTCATAATGTGTATATCACTCAGTAGTCCAGGGGCTTATGTTCTAGAAATACATTCAATCTGTATAGGGATGACAATTTATAAAATAACTATCAATCAGCAGGATCATATAATAGAAATAAAGCTTCTTTTTTTCCTTCTAGGAAGGAAGTAGAACACTTTAAATATCAAAGGAGGGTTACTAGGTAGGCATTGTGATAGTTGCTTATGTAATTGGAGGCTAAGAAACATCCAATTTTTATAATTAATAGGCTAAGAAAAGATGTTACAACACATCCAGCTAAGATAAAAGCATCTTAAGTGTGTCCACCAATTTTGCACTCTCAACAAGCTAATCTATAGATATCTTAGATTGTAGACTCTTTGGGGCAGTGACTGTATTTTTATTGTATGTGTATATAGTGCTTAGCACATTAGGGTCCCCATCCCATTATCTCTAGTGCTACCACAATAGAAATACTTAATGATATTATCTGACTGCCTGATTTCTGAGTACACTTCTGTTGCTAGCCATCTAGATACCAGCATTTGTACCTGCAGTTAAGTGAGTCCACAGAATCAGAAGCTGTTTTTCAAAAGCAGCCTGTAGAGTGTGTAACCTCCCTTTTCCAAAATAGCTAGCAGCAGCTACAGCCGAGAGCACAGATCATCCTCTCATCACTCCCCAAATATAGGTCTGTGGTTGAAGGAAATCTTGTAGCTTTGTTTAGGTAGCTTTTTATTTTTATTTTTGGGGGGAGGGAATCTTTTGCTCTAAAAGATGTCTGAACTGTGCCCAGATGGGCATAGTTCCATGCTTGTCTTGGTGCTGCTCCGATTGGCCTTTTGAAGATTAACAATTTAAAAGATTAAAATTATGTAAACTAGAGATCTAAAATGAATTTTAATTATGTCTGTTTAAACATTACTATGCTTAGGCAGTAATCAAGCTAGCATTGCAAAATATTAATACAGCAAGAGAATAAAGGCTAAGTGAAAGCATTTATTGCTTTTCAAATGTTTATACCATTTAAAGAGGAAAAAAATGTGGAAAACTTCTTCTTGTGTCTAATGACTTTACAGGCTCCAAAGTACACAAGGGAGCTGAATCCATTCCAAAGAAAAACCGCAGGAATGAAAACATTTCACTAAATACAAAACAGTCCTGTTTTGACTTTCAAAAATTGTGTTATTGCAACATCCCTAAATTACCAAAAAACTGGAAGTCTTCTATGTCCAAAAGTTGTGATGTGGGCCAAAGGAAATATTTTACTTAAAGTGTAGAGAAAAGCTAGTTACACTGTTTCAGCAAAGCCTAGGAGCATTGTGATGTGTAAGCGGAAAAAAGAGCAACACATTTCTCCACAATCAAGGAGCTAGAGGAGTAAATTCTGTCCTCAGTTACACCAGTGTAAGTCTGGAGTAACTCCACTGATTTCAGATTTCAGGCTCAGAATTTGGCCCTTTATATTACATAATTAGAAAAGCTTAAGTACAGAAGTATCCAAAAAGAAATAGCCATATTGAACTCGAAAGCAAAAGATTAAAAGTAAGCAAGTAGTTACTAGGTACCAGTGTCCTGCTAAGTAGTAGGTTTATCAGTTCTCAGTAGTTGTTGGGTGAGTGTCATGCTATTAAGGTATGTTCAGCTCATTGAAAATCTTCTGTTGTTCTGTTTCTGTCTTTTTTTCTTTGGTTGAGCGTGTTGCCACTCAGTATCCTGCTAGAAAGCTTTTGTAGGTTGAGTTTCTGTGAACTGGTATTAGCTGACGACTCTTTATGTCATTATGACTATCATCATGACAAATCTTGAGGGAAAGTAACCTTCTTGAAGATTGAGTGCTGCCCAGATCAGTCTCTAGTTAGGTCCTTAAGATGATCTGCCTGGATATTCAATCAGTGTCCAGCATGGGTGATCTTATCATGCCAGCAAAGCTTTTGGCACCCATATAATCACCAATCATATAGCAGCATTTTTTAGTCTGCCAAAATGGTCATGCCATTCTAATCTGTTAGTATCAAGAAAACTGCCAAAACCTCAGCAGTGCTGATGGAGATGATTTGTAGGTTCAGCTACGGATATTATTACTGATCTTTTCCTGCTACTTATAAGGAGCAGCTGATGAAGGTGATGAGACTTGAGCATGTCAGTCTGGTCCTTTTAAGTCTTCCTCAGCCTCCATGTTTCGCTGTACAATAGAGTTGATATAACTGTAGTTCTGTTCATCTACAGCTTCACAGTAAGCTTGATGTCCAACATATCCACAGAGGCCGCTGAAGGCCCCAGAATGTGGCAGCAGCTTCTGCATACAAGCATTCACATCTTTCGACATCCTCCAGCACTTGTCTGTGATACTTCTCAAGCATAAGATGGGTGCATAATTAGTTGGAAGAAAGTAGTTATCAAGGGTTCGCTGTCAGACTGGGAGGAAGTATCTAGGGGGGTCCTACTGTGGTCTGCCCTTGGTCCAGTACTATTCAATATTTCCATTAATTATTTGGATAATGGAGTGGAGAGTATACTTTTAAAATTTGCTGATGGCAACAATCTGGGAGACATTGTAAGCACTTTAGAGGACAAGATTAGAATTCAAACCAACCTTGACAAATTAGAAAATTGGTCTGAAATCAAGACAATGATATTCAATAAAGATAAGTACAAAGTACTTCACTCACAAAGGAAAAATCAAATGCACAACTACAAAATGGGGAATAACTGCTTACGTGGTAGTACCATTGAAAAATTTCTGGGAATTAGTGGATCACAAACTGAATATGTCAACGATCTGATACAGTTGTGTGTGTCATATGTAAGACTTTGGAGGTAATTTTCCCACCCAAGTTGGCACTGGTGAGGCCTTAGCTAGAGTATTATATCCATTTCTGGTCACCGCATGCTAAGAACGGTGTGGACATATTGGAGAGGAGAGCAACAAAAATGAGAAAAGGTTTAAAAAAATCTGACCTATGAGGAAAGATTAAAAAAAAAGATGGGCATATTTAGTCTTGAGAAAAGAAGACTGGGGGGGAACCTGATAAGTCTTCCAATATGTTAATGGCTGTTACAATGCGGATTGTGATCACTTGTTCACCATGTCCAATAAAGATAGGACAAGAAGTAATGGGCTTCATTTGCAGCAAGGGAGATTTAGGTTAGGTGTTAGGGAAAACTTTCGAACTATAAAGACAGTTAAATACTGGAATAGCCTACCAAAGGACGTTGTGGAATCCCCATTGTCTAAACTGTTCTTACAAATCTCCACAAACACCCACCCACCAGAGATGGCCTAGGTTTACTTGTTCTTGCCTCAACACAAGAGGCTGGACTAGATGACCTCTTGAAGCCCTACATTTCTAAGGTTCTATTTGACAGTTGCCACCTGCTTGATATCCTGTCCAGACAAGTCAATACTGTGCTGCTTGATGGTAATGGCGAGGGACAGTTTATCTAGTTACATTTAAACTTTGGTTGAAAAAGTTTCCTAATACTTGCCTAATAGCAGTGGAATGCCTGCCATTCTTCCCTATAGACTTCCTTTACTTTCCTATACCAAAGCTAGCCTACTGCTGCCCAGTTTATCGTGGGATTAGTAAATTATTGGGATACTCCAAAATACTTATCCCAGAGAGCAACAGTCACTGCAGACATGGCCTGTGCAGTCACCTTTCACCACTTCATTGTCCAGAAGCTACCTACTTGTACAAGAAGTGCAGCACGCTACAGAGAGTGCAATTGCAAGTCATTTTCATAGCAAAGCTTTTCAACCAGAACCTATTGAAATGCCACAGTGTTCAGATGGCCAGACCTTTGTGGATATCTATATCTTTGCCTTTAAACTGAGGAGCATATCAAGGCATAGCTGACAACTACCAAAGCAACACCAACATGTATTAATATTTGACTTAACAGCTGTTTGCACACTGTTGCAAGCAGGGGAAGGATGTGAGACATGCAAAAAACCAACCAAGGGTCACAATCGCACAGAGGTGGGCAAACTATGGCTCATGTGACCCTTCTGCCCGGCCCCTGAGCTCCTGGCCCGGGAGGCTAGCCCCCGACCTCTCCCCTGCTGTTCCCCCTTCCCCGCAGCCTCAGCTCACCGCACCGCTGGCGCAATGCTCTGGGCGGCAGGGCTGTGAGCTCCTGGGGCAGCGCAGCTGCAGAGACCAACCTGACCCAGTGCTCTGAGCTGTGCAGTGGCGTGGCACCACCGGCGCTCCAGGCTGGGCAGTAAGGGGGCAGGGAGTGGGGGGAGTTGGATAGAGGGCAGGGGAGTTTGGGGGGGTGGTCGGGGGTGGGGGTGTGGATAGGAGTCAGGGTGGTCAGAGAGTGGGGAATAGGGGGTTTGAATGGGGGCTGGGGTCCTGGGAGGGCAGTCAGGAATGAGAGGATGGGTTGGATGGGGTGGCAGGGGGCAATCAGGGGCAGGGAGTCAGGGAGGGGTGGATGGGGCAGGAGTCCCGGGGGGGCCATCAGTGGGTGAGAAGCAGGGGGGGTTGGATAGGGGTTGGGGGCCAGGCCACACCTGACTGTTTGGGGAGGCACAGCCTCCCCTAACCAGCCCTCCATACAATTTTGGAAACCCGATGTGGCCCTCAGGCCAAAAAGTTTGCCCACCCCTGCATTGCCTGTTACTATATATCCATTCTACCAGGACATGGACAGAATCCTCAGTAAAGATCCAACCTGGCAGTAGATAATGCCAGAGCTCATCGGAGAGCCTTGTCTGGGTGAAGAAGAGAGCTAGAAGGAGGAAGATGAAAATGAGATAGATCTTACCAGCCAGGAACTGTTTTCCGAGATGGCAATAGAAGCCACAGAAGATTATCTGACTTTGCCAGAGGCATAATACACAAGTGATGCAAAGTAAAACTGCAACTACTATCCTTAAACTGTTGCAGGATAACCATACTTAGCAATTAAGCAATCAATGTATATAGCACCAACTGATTTCTTGAATGTAGACAAGAGCTACAGGGTTGGTAAGCTGGAAGACAAGGCTCAGAGGGGAGGAAGGAGGCAGCGTGTACCATAATACACTCAGATTTGCCTTAAACTTCTCTCACCAACACCATGGGTGAAACAACATGCTACTTAGAGGGTACCCTAACAGTATATATCAGTTTTTATTGTCAGGTTGCTACCTACAGTCAGTTCATTTTGCAAATGGAGTCTGACCGGGAATTGCTCAGCTGTATTAATTAATGGGGTGGCAGACACACACATACACACACGAGTTATGTATGCCAACTATTCCCTTTTCACTGGGACTGTGCTTTTTTTTTTTTTTTTTAACAGCGCTGGTGTTTGTTTCGCCAGCCATACTGCTGGATGGATCTGTTTTTTGTGTGTTTTAATGTGTCTCATCATTATATGTTGCTGTGGGTGGGGGAGTTAGGAAGCTGATGACTTAATGCTCTCTTCATGACATTTGCTGTCTATAAATATATCAGAGGGATAAATACAGGAGAGGGAGAGGAATTATTTAAGCTCAGCACCAATGTGGACACAAGAACAAATGGGTATAAACTGGCCACCAGGAAGTTTAGACTTGAAATTAGACGAAGGTTTCTAACCATCAGAGGAGTGAAGTTTTGGAATAGCCTTCCAAGGGAAGCAGTGGGGGCAAAAGATCTATCTGGTTTTAAGATTCTACTTGATAAGTTTATGGAGGAGATGGTATGATGGGATAATGTGATTTTGGTAAGTAATTGATCTTTAAATATTCAGGGTAAATAGGACTAATCCCCTGAGATGGGATATTAGATGGATGGGATCTGAGTTACCCAGGAAAGAATTTTCTGTAGTATCTGGCTGGTGAATCTTGCCCATATGCTCAGGGTTTAGCTGATCGCCATATTTGGGGTTGGGAAGGAATTTTCCTCCAGGGCAGATTGGAGAGGCCCTGGAGGTTTTTTGCCTTCCTCTGTAGCATGGGGCATGGGTGACTTGAGGAAGGCTTCTCTGCTCCTTGAAGTCTTTAAACTATGATTTGAGGACTTCAATAGCTCAGACGTAGGTGAGGTTTTTCGTAGGAGTGGGTGGGTGAGATTCTGTGGCCTGCGCTGTGCAGGAGGTCGGACTAGATGATCAGAATGGTCACTTCTGACCTTAGTATCTATGAATCTATGACATAGCCGCTCTGATCATTACAGAGTGGATCTAAAAACTGACTGAGACAGAGAAGGGGGAGCTGTCAGTAACTGGCCTCCTACCTTTCTGCAGGTGTCCTGGTGTTGCAGTCATGTGTATATATGAAAGTTACCACAAGGAGGAAATGGAGGAAATAGTGTGCCCATCTACCCCTGAAAAGCTGTACTGTCCCTGTTACAAAAATCAGTTTTGTGCCAGTTTTTGTAAATGTGTAACGGCTAGAAGAAGGAGCCATTGGCCAGATGAGACAGAGAAATTATTGACACTTGCTGAGTCAATTGATCTCCCATGACTAGGCCTGCTACATATTGATCCCCTGCCAGATGTTCTGAACAACCCCCTCTAATCAAGCCCTTTAAACAACTCATTCCCCCTTTGGACAGAGTCAGATATATGTGGTGTCAGGTGAGTTCTGTAGTGCAGGAGAGAGAAGTGAGCACCTTTTTTCCCCCTCACCCTTCCAGGCACAACTTTTTGAGGCCCATAATAGAATCACGGACTGGAAGAGACCTCAGGAGGTCATCTAGTCCAATCCCCTGCTCAAAGCAGGACCAACACCAACTAAATCATCCGAGCCAGGGCTTTATCAAGCTGGGCCTTAAAAACCTCTAAGGATGGAGATTCCACCACCTTCCTATGTAACCCATTCCAGTGCTTCACCACCCTCTTAGTGAAATAGTCTTTCCTAATATCCAACCTACACCTCCCCCACTGCAGCTTGAGACCAGTGCTGCTTCTTCTGTCGTCTGCCACCACTGAGAACGGCCTAGCTCCATCCTCTTTGGAACCTCCCTTCAGGTAGTTGAAGGCTGCTATCAAATACCCCCTCACTCTTCTCTTCTGCAGACTAAATAACCCCAGTTCCCTCAGCCTCTCCTCATAAGTCATGTGCCCCAGCCCCCTAATCATTTTCATTGCCCTCCGCTGGACTTTCTCCAATTTGTCCAGATCCCTTCTGTAGTGGGGGGAGACCAAAACTGGATGCAATACTCCAGGTGTGGCCTCACCAGTGCCGAATAGAGGGGAATAATCACTTTCCTTGATCTGCTGGCAGTGCTCCTACTAATACAGTCCAGTATGCTGTTGGCCTTCTTGGCAACGAGGGCACACTGCTGACTCATATCCAGCTTCTCGTCCACTGTAATCCCCAGGTCCTTTTCTGCAGAACTGCTGCTCAACCAGTCGGTCCCCAGCCTGCAGTGGTACATGGGATTCTTCCTTCTTAAGTGCAGGACTCTGCACTTGTCCTTGTTGAACCTTATCAGATTTCTTTTGGCCCAATTCTCCAATTTGTCTAGGTCACTCTGGAACCTATCCCTACCCTCCAGCATATCTACCTCTCCCCTCAGCTTAGTGTCATCTGAAAACTTGCTGAGGGTCCAATTAATACCGTCATCCAAATAATTGATAAAGATGTTGAACAAAACCGGCCCCCTGGGGCACTCCGCTTGATACCAGCTGCCAACTAGACATTGAGCCATTGATTACTCCCCATTGAGCCAGCTTTCTATCCACCTTATAGTCCATTCATCCAATCCATACTTTTTTAACTTACTGGCAAGAATACTGTGGGAGACAGTATCAAAAGCTTTGCTAAAGTCAAGATATGTCACATCCACCACTTTCCCCATATCCATAGAGTCAGTTATCTCATCATAGAAGGCAGTCAGGTTAGTCAGGCATGACTTGCCCTTGGTGAATCCATGTTTACTGTTCCTGATCACCTTCCTCTCCTCCAAGTGCTTCAAAATGGATTCCTTGAGGACCTGCTCCATGATTTTGCCGGGGACTGAAGTGAGGCTGACCGGTCTGTAGTTCCTCAGATTCTCTTTCTTCCCTTTTTTAAATATAGGCACTATATTTGCCTTTTTCCAATCATCCGGGACCTCCCCTAATCGCCACAAATTTTCAAAGATAATGGCCAATGGCTCTGCAATCATAGCCTACTCCTTCAGCACCCTTGGAGTAATTAGATCTGGACCCATGGACTTGTGGATGTCCAGCTTTTCTAAATAGTCCTTAACCTCTTCTTTCACCACTGAGGGCTGCTCACTTCCTCCCCATACTGTGTTGCCCAGTGCAACAGTCTGGGAGCTGACCTTGTCCTAAGTAATCTATTTACATTACAGAGATATTAAAAGGGAGCTTAATCATGGTTTGTAGGTACCTACATGGGGAGAAGAACTGATAGAAGAGGGTTCTTTAAGTTAGCAGAAAAAGTGTAAGAGCCAATGGCTGAAAGCTGAAGCTTGAGAAATTCAGAATAGAAATAAAGTGAAAATTTGATAGTGAAGGTAATTGACCATAGTAATAATGTAGATAGGAACATTATACTTGGAGTTTTTAAATCAAGACTGATGTCTTTCTAAAATATACACTGTAGCTCAAACAGAAGTTGCTTGATGCAGGAATTACTAGATGAAATTCTGAGGTCTATGTTATGCAGGATCAGACTAGTGATCATAATGGTCTTTTCCAGCCTTAGAGTCTATGAACATCTCCTCCTAAGACAGGTTCCTGTTTTTTCCACTTTGAAAATCTGAGCATTCAGCAGGGGAGGAGGAGGAGGAAAGAGATGTGAGGATTGCCCAATTTTCCCCAGGCTCTGACGTCCACCTCATGATGTCATGGAGGGAAGAGGGGAGACAGAACAAAGGTAAAGAGAGAAATAAAGGAGAGTTTGAGAGAGGGGAGAAGCCCCAAGTCTTCCCAGTTCCAAAAGGGAGAATTTCCAAACTCCCACTCTGAGAAAACAACAGACACCTCCTAAAAATACTGCTGTATGGAACAAGCCTGCCCCATGTGTCTAAACAAGCTGGTAGAGGTCATTAGGCTTCCCCTAGACAGAAAACCATAGGCATAAGGAAGTCTGTTGGGGAGGGAGGATCACCGAGTCTTGTGAGAAAGGGCCTCCATATGGTCAGATAAGCATACAAACACCAGCCTAAGGCTCCCCACTAGTTTTTCCTGGCTGTTCTCCTACTCTAATAACTGCTTATTTCCAGGTCTGCTCTCCCTAAATAAAGTCTCTCTTCTGACTCAATGCAGGCTAGCCTTATCACTACCAGCAGGCCTGGTTCTTAGTCACATATTCTCCTGCCATGTGACTTTGTACTTATTGCCTCCAACCTGGAGGAGATGGACTAATCCTGTCACAGAAAACGTTGCATTCCAGCCCCCCTAAAGGGGTTGCTCACCCTGTGACAGATCCTAACAGCATATCACAAAAAATAAACATACAGCAGGACAGAGGGACATTTTGTATATGATTTTAATTTTAAAAATATGTTTCTTATTAAAGATATCATGTGCAATTCATTGGATATGGAAAATAAATTACAGAAGAACAAGGAATAAAACAGTACAATATGTAGGAATTTAGATGACACCACAAACCACTGCAGCTCTTGTACGTTTACCATAATGTCGTTGATATATGTATATAAATAGCTCACTTATACTTGTATCATATTCTCTCTTTCCATACTTCAGAATGTTAGAAAGCTACCTAAAACTGAATTACTAGAAAAATTGTTTGAATATATAATACTGTCTTAAATAACAGGGCTTTTGATTATCTGGTCTAATCTATTGAATTTTGGAATCAAAATATTTTTCTGGCTATAGATTCCATCTTGGTGTAAAAGATATAGACTATGTCCCTCAAATCTCATGCTAACAATTTTTAGTAATTTAGATCAATAATTTGAGGTCAAACCCATTTTGATAAAGATAGACTGTATAGCCTGTATGCAAAATACAGTGAAAGACAGAGACTTCAGTTTGTTCCCTTTACAGATTTGTTGCTTTGAAATGGAAGGATGGCAAGTTTTCTGAACCATCAACTGTTATTCTTTCATAGAATCATAGAACTGGAAGCGAGCTCGAGAGGTCATCTAGTCCAGTCCCCTGCACTTGTGGCAGGACTAATTAGGTGTTTGTCTAACCTGCTCTTAAAAATCTCCCATGATGGAGATTCTACAACCTCCCTAGGCAATTTATTCCAGTGCATTCCACCCTGATAGGAAGTTTTTTCTAATGTCCAACCTAAACCTCCCTTGTTGCAATTTCAGCCCTTTGCTTCTTGTCCTATCCTCAGAGGTTAAGAAAAACAATTTTTCTTCCTCCTCCTCGTAACAAACTTACATAGTTGAAAACTGTTATCATGTCCCTTCTCAGTCTTTTCTTTTCCAGACTAAACAAACTCAGTTTTTTCAAAAAGAAAAGGAGTACTTGTGGCACCTTAGAGACTAACAAATTTATTAGAGCATAAGCTTTCGTGAGCTACAGCTCACTTCATCGGATGCATTTTTCAGTCTTCCCTCATAGATCATGTTTTCTAGATCTTTTATCATTTTTGTTGCTGCTCTTCTCTGGACTCTCTCCAATTTGTCCACATCCTTCCTGAAATGTGGTGCCCAGAACTGGACACAATACTCCAGTTGAGGCCTAATCAGAGCAGAGTAGAGCAGAAGAATTCTCGTTTCTTGCTTACAACACTTCTGCTAATACATCCCAGAATGATGTTCGCTTTTTTTTTGCAACAACATTACACTGTTGACTCATGTTTAGTTTGTGGTCCACTATGACCCCCAGATCTCTTTCTGCAGTACTCCTTCCTAGGCAGTCATTTCCCATTTTGTATGTGTGCAACTGATTGTTCCTTCCTAAGTGGAGTACTTTGCATTTGTCCGTATTGAATTTCATTCTATTTACTTCAGACCATTTCTCCAGTTTGTCCAGATCATTTTGAATTTTAATCCTATCCTCCAGAGCACTTGCAACCCCTCCCAGCTTGGTATCGTCCGCAAACTTTATAAGTATACTCTCTATGCCATTATCTAAATCATTGATGAAGATATTGAACAGAACCAGACCCAGAACTGATCCCTGCAGGACCCCACTCATTATGCTCTTCCAGCATGACTGTGAACCATTGATAACTACTCTCCGGGATCAGTTTTCCAGCCATTTTTGCACCCATCTTATAGTAGCTCCATCTAGGTTGTATTTTGCTAGTTTATTTATGAGAAGGTCATGCGGGACAGTATCCAAAGCTTTACTAAAATCAAGATATACCACGTCTACCACTTCCCCCCTATCCAAAAGGCTTGTTACCTTCTCAAAGAAAGCTATCAGGTTGGTTTGACAAGATTTGTTTTTGACAAATCCATGCTGACTGTTACTTATCACCTTATTATCTTCTAAATGTTTGCAAATTGGTTGCTTAATTATTTGCTCCATTATCTTTCCGGGTACAGAAGTTAAGCTGACTGGTCTGTAATTCCCTGGGTTGTCCTTATTTCCATTTTTATAGATGGGCACTATATTTACCCTTTTTCAGTCTTCTGGAATCTCTCCCATCTTCCACGACTTCTCAAAGATAATCGCTAATGGCTCAGATATCTCCTCAGTCAGCTCCTTGAGTATTCTAGGATGTATTTCATCAGGCCCTGGTGACTGGAAGACATCTCATTTGTCCAAGTAATTTTTAATTTGGTCTTTCCCTATTTTAGCCTTCTCTGATCCTACCTCATTTTCACTGGCATTCACTTTGTTAGACATCCAATCACCACCAACCTTCTTGGTGAAAACTGAAACAAAGAAGTCATTAAGCACCATTTCCACATTTTCTGTTATTGTTTCCCACCCCTCTTATTGGTAATGGGCCTACCCTGTCCTTGGTCTTCCTCTTGCTTCTAATGTATTTGTAGAATGTTTTCTTGTTACCTTTTGAATGCATATTACCTTGTTGTTTTTTTTAAAATCACCAGAATATTTGAAAGTTTTAGTGACTAGAAATCTTAGGAGAAAAGTGAAACAGTTTAAGAGGATATTTTTGGTTCTTCCGCCCCCCCCCCAGTCTGCCAGTTGCACTCATGTGAAAGATTCCTGCTGATTTGACTTTTGCCAAGATTTACATGATTGCTGTGGGGAGCAACTGGATTTAGCATGAGGAAGAGTAACTGCTTTCCCCCTAGGGAGAGACAAAAAGGAAATGAGAGAATGAGGCACATAGGCAATATTATCTGGAGCCATATTTCTGTTCAATTATTTTATTCAGCCTCTATTTTGGATTCTACTGCAACTAATAAAAGTCAGGACAGCTGGTGGCCTGGAGCCAAGTCTGAGATTAGCAAAGAAACTGTGTATTTTAGCATAACTCCATTTGTACCAGTTGCCAGTCAATAATGGAAGTGACATAGTGTTTTTATTTAAAGCCAACCATGTTGCATTGTGTAATGTATGTATAAATAAAAAAAACTGCCATTAGAATTTGCCAGATGGAGCTTTGGCTTGCACGCAGGGTTCTTCCTCGAAGAGAAAAGAGTCACTGTAGAACTGTGCATCATTACAGTCATTTTAGCAATTTGTTGTTGTGCATATGGTCTTTTTTGTGTTTTTAGATTTTGGATAACATGCGCTGAATGATAAAATAGAGGAAAAAACATTTTTGCTTATAATCCAGACCTGTGTGATGTTTAATCATCTACAGTTAGCCTTCAAGCTATTGTTTGTGGCTTACCTTACAGTACCTATGGAAAATATAAAGAATATTGAGATGCAGAAATATGTTTACAATGCAGTGTTCCTCAGTGTGAGGATCTTCTTGGGTGAGGAGAGGCTACAAACTGAGGAAAACAGATGGAGTGACCACAGGCGAGTTTGAATGATGTGTGAGTTTAGCATTGAGGGGGGAGTAGACTTCTAAATGTAATTATTCATAGATGATTAAACTAAATAATTAGAAGTTCTTCCCTAAGTGATTAAATAGAGCACATAAAAACTTTACTCTAACTATATTCAGACCCAGACTTATATTTAAACCCAGTCTAACTAAGGAGGTAAAACACCTATTGCACACTGACCAGGGTGGGCATTAACCAGTTTAGACTCAGAGTTTAAGACTAGAAGAGTCTTAAACTAATCTACTATGACTTTCTGTGTATCACAAGCTAACAACCAGAATTAGATTAAAGTATTACAGCCACAGTTGCCAACTTTCACACGGTAAATAAGCACCCTGACTTTCACGATAAGCCAAAAATCAAACTAATCCCATTTCAAAACAAGGTCAAAACAAGCCAATCCCTAAGAACCCCAACATTCTATGTGACTAGATCTCCCCCGGCGTGCAGTCTGAGACTGTGGTGGGCCCACTGTGCATCCCTGATTCTCTCCCCGCTCCGGCCCCTGCTTGCCCCTTGCCACAGCTTGCCAGTAGCCCGTCAAAAAAAAAGAAGCAACAAGCTACAGGCCAAGCAAGCTACAAGCCAACAACTAGCCAACCAGCAACTCACAAGCCAATTAAGCCAAAAACAAGCCCAATTTCTCCTTTTTTTTCATGGGTTTGGCATGTTTGATTAGAGCCCTGAGATGAAACTATTATAAGCCACAGGCAGAGAACAGGAGAAACTGAGGTGCACCTATGCCCAATGCCCCTGCAATAGGAGGGAATTGATTTAGTGAAATTTACCCAAATGTTTCTAGCAAGAGACCCATCTTCAGTGCTGCAGAATAATGGAGGAAGAAGAAAGAATGCAAAAACAAAAACCCCAGTATCCAGGCCAATCTGACCTGGGGGAAAATTCCTTACGAGTCTGGAATAGGCAGGCAGTTGCATCTTTGAGCACATGAGCAACACCTATCAGCCAAGCACCTGAGAGAGAATTCTCAGTGCATCACCTCTCTCTGTCCAGTGTCACATATCCAGCCATGGCCATTTCTGATGCTTCAAAGAAAGGAAGAAGCCCCCGCTCTCCCCAAAACAAAAACAAAATCACCCCCAAACATAGAGAACAAATTTCTGTCCTGACCCCTGCAGATGACTGGCTTCATAGAATATCAGGGTTGGAAGGGACCTCAGGAAGTCATCTAGTCCAACCCCTGCTCAAAGCAGGACCAATCCCCAATTTTTGCCCCAGATCCCTAAATGGCCCCTTCAAGTACTGGACTCACAATCTTGGGTTTAGCAGGCCAGTGCTCAAACCACTGAGCTATCCCTCCTCCCCTTTATATAACTATTTGTTTTTTTATGCCCAAGTGGTGTACATATGTGTCTGATGCAAACAACTAATGGCAAAAGGTTAACAGCAGAGTGCCTCAAGGCTCTTTATTAGTTCTGGTATTGTGCAATATATTTATTAATGATCTGGAAATGGAGATAAGCAATGAAATAACAGAATTTGCAGGGCCACAAAGTTAATTAGGTTAGTCAGGACCAGAGAGGACTGTGAGAAATTTCAGAGGAACATAATCAATTTAGGTGAATGAGTAACACAAGGCAGATTAAGTTCAATGTTGATAAATAAAAAGTAATGTACATTGGGTGGAAGAATTTAAACTACAGGTGTACTCACTTACCTACAGGGTTGTAAATTAACTGTATCAACACAGGAAAGGGATAGGGCATTACTGCAGACAGCCTAGTTTAGATATCTGCTCAATGTGTGTAGCTGCAGTCTGATGCAGTACGATAATGTCTATATCCTATGTTTCTTTTTTGGGTTTGGAACCTAAGCAAGAATTAGAAACTCTGAGAGGTTAAAATAGAGGAGATCACAGGGCTCTATGGGGATTATGGAGGACTCCTGAAGGGCAGGGAAGAACCCAAAACCAAATTCTGCTGTCAGTTACACACTTCCAACCTCACTGAGAGGCAAATTCTGCCTCACCTTTAGCAGAAACAGAAGACCCTATCTGCAGTGCAACTGGCATGGTTCCACTACATGGGATAGAGGACTCTCTGTAAGGGCTCTCTCTTTGCTGTGGCAGTAGGACTTGGGGTAGGAATAGGATCAGTGAATCTGCCATTATGTGCAACCACCAGCTGTATTCTCAATGCAGAAGGGTAACAGCCATAGAGACTAGAGCAGCTGAGGGTATCGCTGAGTACTACATCAGTTGTTGTAGTTGTGTTGGCCACTGCAGCTAGTTTTATAGGGACCTTCCAACCTCAACTTTCATAGAATACATAGACTGTGCATTGAGGGACAGGACTTGGTTTTGACAGGATATTGGTAGGCTCTACAAAGGGAGTACTATCTATTGCTAGCTGCTGTACTGTTTAGATATGAAGAAAAACAGGTCAGAGGTGTGGTTGAATTGCAAAGACCAAAAGTGATATCTTACATGTTACACATTTTTACTCGACTTATGTGCCAGACCATCTTTTTTCATTAAACACGCTTGCCATTGCTGTAAAACTATATTGAAAGATGTCAATTAAAAGTACATTTTTAAAAAAGTTTATTTTTTGAAATTTGGTGTTTTCCTTAAAAACATAAGAAGAAAGTTTGACAGAAGTGTGATTATGGATAGAGAGGCCTTTATTTCTGCAAGATTTAAATATTAAGTATAGACAGAATAACTCAATTCATGAGGGAACAATTTAACCAGACTGCATTGTAATTATATATTTTACTGCCCATTGGGAATCCTACATTTGGGAGATAATCGTTTGAAAGTCCTGCCTAAACTAGAAAATTGATCTATTCGACCAAGTCTCAATAACTGTGCATCCAATGAAGGGAGCTGTAGGTCACGAAAGCTTATGCTCAAATAAATTTGTTAGTCTCTAAGGTGCCACAAGTACTTCTTTTTGCGAATACAGACTAACATGGCTGCTACTCTGAATCCTGTGTCTACTTTGAACTTTTTGTAAAAATCAGTGCAGTTCCACCAGTAATAGCAATGGTGGGAGCACTAGTGTAGACTGACCGTCAGCATTTTTACATACAGTGTTGCCTAGGTCTGCGCAGAACCAGTAGCCAGTCAATGCTAATGCTCCCACTCCTACTGCCATCTGTGGCACTGCCTGTGAACTAGTGCAACAGTGGAAAATGTTAACAAAAAGATCAGCATAAAGCTGGGCATACCTGATACTCCAGGGCTGTATCTACACTTGATTTCTCCCACCATTATGTTATTGCCAGTTTAGATCCAGCAATCACAGCATTAATGGGAGAGCTAGTATACACTGGGGTCAGGTGTCCACTGGTATTTTTACCACTTTGTCATCTAGACCTGCTCTAAACAGGTGTAAAACCACAAATATTCTGTCTATGCGAGTGCTCCCACTGTTGCTACCACCAGTGGATCTGCATTAGTGGTAATATAATGATGGGAGATTAAAAAAGTCCTTCCAGTTTAGATACGGCCTCAGAGAACCAAGTATATTCAGTTTCAACACCCAGAACAAAAAGCAGCATCTATACGACTTTCAGAGTGATTTCTTGTGGTTAGAACGAATGTAAGTGAGTAAATCAATTTATTCATGCCTGAATATCAGTGACATAGTAGCAGAATTTTTGGAAGCCTTCATGATCCATTGCTAAATTGGAGCATATAGTAGCTGACCTTCCACATACCGTCCATCTGTTTCCTCATCGGTTGTCCCATGCACAAGGAACTGCGTGGGAAAAAGAACGAAGATACTTGTTGGAAATTTTAACAAATAAGCAATGAAAGCTAGCATCACTGGCGGAGCAGAAGTGGGAGTCAACATCTTGATAATGTCTAAGAGATGATAGGGATGTGGTAGACCAGGAAGGGCCTTAAAAGTCAAGGTGAGTAGTTTGTATTTGATGCATTGTAGGATGGCAGCCAGTGGAGAAATGCAAAGAGGGGTGATGTGGGCAAAGCGACAAGCCAGGAACATTTTCTTTGCAGCAGTATTTTGAATGGGTATATGAGTGACAACACTGCATTTCTGAAGGCCTGTGAGGAAGGGATTGTTGTAGTTGAGATGTGATAATAAGGGCCTGGATAAGACATTTAGTTATCTGGATGTTAGGGAAAGGCTGGATCTGAGATCTGGTCTACACTATATGGCTAGGTCGACACATACACAGCAAGGTAAGCTGCCTTGTGTCTTCACTTAAATTTGGATCCTGCCAATGTAAGTGCTCCGCTACACTGCCTTAATAACATCATCTCCCCAAGTGGCATAGACTCAGGGTTGACCCAGCGGTAGTGTAGACATTGCATTACTTACATCAACAGTTACTGACTTCCAGGAACTGCCCCACAATGACTCATGCTGACTGCTCTGGTCACCGTTGTAAACTCTCTTGGAGTCAGGTAGATAGGAAGCCACCCCCTCCCGTTTAAAGCCCCATGAATTTTTGAAATTCCTTTTCCTGGTTGCCCAGCTTGGCAAGCACACCTAGCAGCTCCCCATTGTTGAGTGTAACTACCCAGCTGACCATGCCAGCTACACTGTGCTCCTTTTCTGCTGTTTTCTGCTCCTCTCTGGATTACACGAGGTGGTGGATCTAGTGGGTCTGTGGGGGAGAAGAGGCTGTGAAGGCAAAGATCCAATTCAGCTATAGAAACGTGGACATCTATGAACAGATTGCTACGGGGTTGCAGGAGAAGGGCTACAGCAGGGACCAGCTGCACTTCCACATGAAAGCTAAGGACCTCTGGCAGGCATACCAGAGGGACGAAGAGACCAACGATCTGGTGGAGAGCTGAAGACCTGCCACTTTTATAAAGAGCTGCAAGCCATCCTCAGTAGGATCACCCCATCCCCCCAAGAGCACCGTTGATACTTCTGAGAAGCCTGAGTTACAGGCCCCTGCATGAACTGCAAGGAGGAGGAGGTGGATGAGGAAGAGAAGGAGGAGTATGGGGCACAGGTGACCAGGGGATCCAGCTGTGCAGCGAGCCAGGACTTGTTTGACTCCACTGTAGTCAGCCAGTCCTGACAGTCAAGCACGAGAGATGTTATGCAGGAAGAAGCAGTGAGATTTAGACATGGCCTGGACGTGAGGAACTAAAGAAAGGGCTGAATCAAAGATAACACCCTCCATAAGCGAGTGTGTGTTAATGGTCTGTGTGAACTGAGTGTTAAAATTGGTTTCAAAATTGCTTATGTAAACTTCGCATGCACTTTGGTGTTTGTGGACTTTTTGCAGATGTGCCTAATCGTATGTTATCTTTTGAACTTCATTTAGCAGCCTTAATAATAATGTAACTTCATTTTTGTTGTTGTTTAATATAACTTATGATTTTCTTCAACTCCCATAGAGGTCAAGGACAAAACTGCCTTTGAATTCAATGAGAGCTAGACCTGTCCCTTAAGGCTCAGCTCTAATTGCTGACCATCTGAGTACCACTGTAGGTAAGGGTCGCAGGTCCTAGTCCTTATATTGTATAAACTCGTTGATACAGGGTCATTGTCTTTTTATGTCATCTGCAAAGAGAGACACAAGTGGTGTTGTAAAAGCAGGAATCATTTGTGCAATTTTACTTGTTTTGTAAATGTGCTGCATCAAGATAGTGGATATCATCCAATTTATTTATATAAAAATATTGTGTCAATAAATGGTCCCTAACATTTGAAATTTCATAATATTAAGCACCAAACAAGGCAATGACCTGCAAAAACTTGTGCATTTGTTTACATTTACACACGAGTAGTTTCATCAACTGTGGAACTACCCACAAAAGTATAATAGCTGTAAAACAATCACTGAAGCCAGATCTTACTATTATTGACTTCAATAGTACTACTCATTTTCATTAAGTTAAACCTCTGTGTAAGTCGTTGCAGTATCAGGGCTTAATATTTTACTTTAAAATAACAGTGAACCATAAAAGCAAGGAAGTTGTTAGATAAGGGTGAAATATATCATAGATACTCCCAGGCTAACTGGATTTTTTTTTCTTTTTAGTGTGTCCTCTTGTGATTTGTTGTTGGTAGCAGTGAACAAAAATATTTTGGTCTTAAAAAATCCTCTCCAGTATAATTTGTACTGCCTCAAAATTTCAGTATATTACATCTGTAGCCATTGAATATTAATACAAAAAGGGAAAATCCTGACTTATCTGTGAATTTTCATCTTGGGTTCTCCATGTCAGACAGCTTCATAGTGGGGCATTCCCAGTCTTCCTGGCAACTGAAGACAGACTAGATCTGTGCTCTCACACTGCCTTTAGGACTACCATTCAGAAAGAACTCTCCAGAAACTGAAAAATATTACCTTTATAAAAGTGCTATTCAACTCAAACCATTTGCAGCAGAGCTGGGATTTCCTGTAGAAACACTCTCTTCCCTTTTCAAACTACTTAACAAGTGAGCAATAGTAGATAAAACTTTGGATATAATGCAGTCTTCTGAGGGACGGTCACACTGTCTGACATGGAGGGTCTGAGAATGAAAATTCACAAGACAGAATTTTTCCTTTCTCAGTTCCCTCCATGTCAGACAGTCTTCATGATGAAGCACAGAAAGCAGTACATTATCCCTAGGGGAGAGGAGAATTGAAAATGAATTTATGGATTACTGGGGCCCTTTGTTCTGTAACACCCTTCAACCGAATGCTGTATCAGCAGGAGTGAGGATGTTCACGCTAAAGTATCAAAGAGTGTATGGAATACATTGTAGGCAGGAGTGTCCCTAGCCGTTTTGCTGGCCAGGACTGAAAATGTTTTCAGTGCCCCCGCCCCCCACAATGAGTAGCCAAGCAACCTCTCTGCTGGCTCACTCCTACACCCGGCCCTGACGATAGGAGCTGTGCAGACCTCCTCAGAGGGTGAGATCACTCCACCCACAAAATTGCTTTTTTCACAGATACAGAGTAATGAGAGGATTTGTACCTGAAGCTTTGACTCCCTCTGCTATATTCACCTGTAGGCTCTGATCACATCTAGAATCATAGAATCATAGAATATCAGGGTTGGAAGGGACCCCAGAAGGTCATCTAGTCCAACCCCCTGCTCAAAGCAGGACCAAGTCCCAGTTAAATCATCCCAGCCAGGGCTTTGTCAAGCCTGACCTTAAAAACCTCTAAGGAAGGAGATTCTACCACCTCCCTAGGTAACGCATTCCAGTGTTTCACCACCCTCTTAGTGAAAAAGTTTTTCCTAATATCCAATCTAAACCTCCCCCATTGCAACTTGAGACCATTACTCCTCGTTCTGTCATCTGCTACCATTGAGAACAGTCTAGAGCCATCCTCTTTGAAACCCCCTTTCAGGTAGTTGAAAGCAGCTATCAAATCCCCCCTCATTCTTCTCTTCTGCAGACTAATTTAACTAATCTAACTTATGCATTTCCACAACCTCAGGATGTTTGGGTTCAGTCACTAGGGCAACAATATCACTGCTACCATAGGAGGAAGATCATGGAGACTTTGGGGATGGAGGCCTGATTAGTTCACAGAACTACCATGTTTGAAATTTTCCTGCTTGCTCTGCAAACTGTGGGAATAAGGGTCCCATGCCTATAGGAGAAGGAGTGTATCTTTCGGGGGAAAAAACACCTTCTCCCCGTTTCCATTATTCTCACTGGCATGTGGACAAGGTCCACATTGAGGCAGTTGAGCATGTGAGTGAGGTCCATGTTGAGACAGTTTAGCAGGCTACAGGAAAACTGGCTCCCTGCCAGAGTGTGGAAAATCGATACTGAGACAGGTGAGCAGGGTGCATGGAATTGCTAAATGAAAGCTCGCAAAAAGAAAAGGAGTACTTGTGGCACACCTTAGAGACTAACAAATTTATTAGAGCATAAGCTTTCGTGAGCTACAGCTCACTTCATCGGATGCAAGTACTCCTTTTCTTTTTGCGAACACAGACTAACACGGCTGCTACTCTGAAACCTAAATGAAAGCTCATAACTCTCTCTGGAGGAATTTCTGCAGAGGAAACTCTTTTCTGCTATGCCTCTCCCAGGCAAGAAGATACCAAAAGATATTTTTTCACACCAATCGACAGGATAATTTTGTTATACTCTGTAAATTTAAGTCTGACAGTACTTTCCTATTATTCATATAGGTGTGAATATGGGATAACATTTTTTGTAAAGCACTTACATGATTTATAAGCCTAATTCTCATAGATTTTCAGTGAGATTAAGGCTCCTAAGTATTTACGTGACTTTGAAAAATGGGATTTAGGCAGTTTGTAAAAGTTTACCCATAGTCAGTTGTCTTAAAATCTCTCCGTAAAACTGCAAATAAAGACTTCTTTAGTTTAGGCCAAACTGAACTGGGTATCTTTTGGCCATTATTCTTGGGGTCAAGGTAATTCTGCCTAAATGTCAGGTGAAAGGTGGCAGTGCTACAGAACAGCTGGCAAAGATCACTATGAGGGGGGTAATAGTCTTATAGAATATAACAGCTTTATGGCCATATTCTTTTCTCCAGTATGTCTGTACAACTTCCACTGAAATCATTAAGTGGTGAATATGCAAAATTTCTCCCTTACGATACCATGATTATAATCAAATCTTTTAATGTTGTACCATGCATAATATTCAGCATGAAACGTATAGGGAATATTTACATCTTCAGTTACTGAATTTTCTTACACTCTTCACTATAACAATGTACTGTATGCACTGTAATTAAAACCCAAATTTGAAATAGCACCAAATTCAAACGCTTGAGATTTAGTATCAGAATACACCTCTACACTAAGTAGTATTGCAAGCTTCAAAAATACTTTTTATTGACATACAAAAGAGTAAGGAAATATACATTGTAATAAAACATTTTTCTTTTCCTCTAAAATAAGCCCTGCAAATGATAAAACATTCAGTTGCGTCAGTTCCTTATAAATAGGCTGAAATAGAGTAAAGAAATCTTATGAAATAGAAAATATTTTGATAATATTCTTTTACCGTCTCACTAAAATCCCGGGTTGAAATTTGCATGTACATTGTTAATCCTTATTTACAGTATCATATGCTATCATCTTCATTATCTGTGGCAGAGAAATTTACATGTAATTATTGTACGTTCAGCTATTTGGTTTTATTCAACTCCTTTTTAGCTTAAAAATCATTACCACCACTTTAAATATTCAAAATAGAAATTATTTTTAAATCTAATTATCAATAATTTATGTCTGTCTAGTGCTGGCATTCACTCAGAAGAGTGAATTTAGTTCTCAGTTTCCCTTTTTTCGGTTGCATTCATGAGGAACAAAATGCTGTCATGTCCAATGCCTAGTACTGCAGGGAAGCATTTAAATACATTAAAAGTTATCCTGTTTTCATTCAGTTTAAAAGAAATTACTTGTTTATTTTAGGTTTTGTAGTCTTCCCCACCCCTCGTTTATATATACTGTTACACAAGTCCAAAATTGGTGTCTAAGCTCTGTGACAGTCTCCCTTTAAAAGTCTAATAGTTTAGAGGGACATTTTCAAATGCACAGTTAGGCTCCAGTTGAAAGCTGGTGGGAGCTGTGGTCTTAACTCCATTTTTGCCTTTGAAAATGACCTTCGGGTTCCACGTTTCTACAAGACTTGAACTTGTTTTTGCACATCACATTTTACTAGAGGTAATACAAGTTACATATTTACAACATTTGTCAAACAGAGCAGGAATATGTGCGGTATATTTATCTGATGTAAGATTTAACAGGTTTCTGAATGCATATTTCTTGACAAATTGCTCTGAGAAATACCCTATTATACTCTATGATGAGAGGTAAGCTAACCTGCTCCACTTACAGTGTAATAATTTAAGTTAGAATGTGAGATTTCCATTGCCTTTTAGGAATTAATTAATTAAAAGGTGAACATTTTTTCTTCAATCCTTAAAGCAGCTTTATTTTAAAGATATTTTTCAAGGACAGAACTAAAAGAAGCATTTTTGAATTGGGATAGAAATGTTATTTTATTATCAGTTTAGAATGAAAGATTTTATAATGTATTTCATAGGAAGGGAAAAAAGTGATACTGCCCTTTTAAACAGTATCATTACAACTAATTTCAAGTTAATCTTAGATAGTATAGGTAGCAAATAGAAAATAAAAGGCATAGTCACTAGTATAACTCAAGGCACTGTTAACAGAATGCAGAACTTTTCACCTATAAATTTCTGGTTCCACCATAGCCCAAGTTAGAAGTGATTAAATAGTTACTGTGCTATGTCCCATGTGAAATTAGTCTATTCCAGGCCACTTCCTAGGCAGGTGTCCATATTGCACACAAAAGACCCACATTTATTATGCCTTTATTATGTCAGATGTCACATTTATTAGCAGTCTCAGCAGCGCATGAAGGATTAAATGGATATTAAAAATGTATTACATATCTCCACAGGTGGTTGAGACACAATAGTTGGCAAGTTTGTAGACATTTAAACTACTGCTTCCTATGCTGTACCTGTTCTATAGATAAACACAGGAATCCAGCCTCCAGAGTTGTTAAGATGGCACCTTTTATAAGCACTAAAGCATTTTTGTTGTTTTTTGTTTTGTTTTGTTTTGTTAAGGGCCTTATTCAGGTATCGGGTGCTCACTGAGTCAAGTTTTCAAAAAACACTGTAGATTGATCCGATTATGAAACAATCAGAGGAAAAAAACACAGTGCAATTTAGCACATTGTGTAAATTACGGTGATCCTTCCTTTCTCATGTGTAGCTTGTACAGCCATAATAGGATGCAATAAATTCAAGGACATATAAATTGGTCACAGTGAACTTTAACAAGTACTCTAATTTTCCTCACTTTTCCTCTTATCTTAACAAACATTACCATGAATGCAGAGTACCTTCTTGATTTTAGACTCAGACTACAGAGGGATTCTTAGTGAATCCAGATCGTTTTGGGAAATATAGACACACCTAGTGTATACTTTAAAAAGACGGAAGCAGCAGCCCTCTCTTTTACTAAGGGCTTGTCTACACTACGGCGTGGGGTTGATCTAAGGTACGCAACTTCAGCTACGTGAATAGCGTAGCTGAAGTCGACGTATTTAGATCTACTTACCACAGTGTCTCCACTGTGATAAGTCAACAGCTGACACTCTCCTGTCAACTCCACTTCCGCTTCTCATTCTGGTGGAGTACCAGAGTTGACAGGAAAGCACTCAGGGGTCGATTTATCGCGTCTATACCCGATCCAGCGGGTAGTGTAGACAAGCCCAAAGAGTGGGACTGGAGGTCTCATCAGGCAATGGGAAGAAAGTATTTTCCCTTCTCATATCTGAGTTCTACATTAAAATGTGTAGAAGTTTCTGATCTCCTAAGGCCATATGTTTTCTAAGAGGAAATGGTAGATGTCAATAATATGATTTTTTTTAAACAATGTGTGTAGAAATCTTTTTCTAAGCAATTATATTAAGATCAAGCACACATTAAGACTTTAAGCTCTGTCAGACATATATGTAAGTGATACAGAAACCTAGGATATAACCTTGTTTACCAAAACAGAACTGTAGAGAAATTTTTCTAAGAATTAATATACTACCTTTTCTTGTATTGTCAAATGATTCAATGTTATTACAAACCCAAGCTCGTGACATAAGGTACTTTATTATCTCAAAGGAGACCTAAAATAACAATAAGTAATCAAAACTATGTACGTCAATGCATCACTTTGAGCTAGAAAGTTTAAAATATTTGTGGGATCCTAATGTGTTTAAATATATGTGAGAAGCTGAAAAATAAATCAAAATGAAAATAGTCTTCAGAAGAAATGGAAAGTGGTATAATGTCCACAGCTCTAGTCTAGAGCTCTTTGCAACATGAATAGTGGTAAACATGAAGTAGTTATGCCACTTGTCAATATGATTTTAGGTCTAGACACTAGGATTCCAAAAATAAATTTGGCAACACTTATCAGCAGATTGCAAGAGAAAAGCTAATCACTTTGGACACTTAAAATCACATAAAGCCATCCACTATAATTATTTTTCTATGAGAGTAGTTTTCCATTCTTCTAAAATTATGCAAGTAAGTAAAAGCAATGTTTATTTTTATATCTGAGAGAGATTTTAGATAAAAGTAATGCATTAATACTGATTGTCAGAAGGAGCTATAGAAGTGCAAAGCACTTTTACAAACATTAAATTAATTGCCTAAGGTAAGCATTACATAAATCTTCAATTTACAAATGAAGAAAGTAAGACAGAGGTTATCTGATTTGCCTAAGATTGGAGTGAGCCGGTGGGAACAGAATCCATGTGTATGTCTACACTGTAATTAAAAATCTACCACTAGACCGTGCCAGCTGTCTACCCTGCAATTAAACAGCCTTAGCCCAAGCCCCACAAGCCCAAGTCATCTGGCACAGACTAGCCACTGGTTTCTAACTGAAGTGTAGACATAGCCCATATGTCCTGATTTCTACTCCAGTACTTAAACCATTAGACATTGCTTTCCTCATTTTACTCTTCCAGATTAAAACGAAAAGAAAAAAGGCTTCAAAATATTAGCTTATAAGATACAACCACAAAGGACCATACTGTACTGGTTCCAGAGGCCAAGGAAAAGGGATGGATTTGATGACCCAATACATAGTTTTTGTAATTCTATTAATGAAGTGAATGCAAAAACTGCATACATTTCAAGATGGGTCAAATGCTTCCCTTAGATGTCTACTTGTAGCTCCCATGGATTTCAGTAGCAATCACGTGGATCCAAGGGTGAATGCTGGCTATAAATCTATACATTTACTAGAGCTGGTTTAAAACCAATTCAAAGTGTTGATGAACTCTCATTAAAAAAATAAATGGAAAAAGCTGGTCAAAAACAACATGACATTTTAGTGAAAATTTCAACAAAAATTCTGTTTAATTTTTTTCCTAATTTCAAAACTTTTGGCCAAAAATGTTTACAATGTGATTCTGAAAAATGCTTGAGAATCAGGCCCTTAAGAAAGTGGAACAATATTATAAAACAGCATAGGCATGTGCTATTGGATAAATTCTTCACTCTGCTGTGCATATACAACTCTCATTTATGTCAATTCACAGCATAACTCGGGGCAGCATTTTGTCCTAGTCATAATAACTGGTTAAAGAAACTAGTGAACTGCATAGGAACAACCAATAAATTAAGATGTGATGTAGAAATTTTCCCATTAGATGCTTTTTTAAACTCCATCCTTATTCTGAACATACTACGTTTTTCTTAAAAGGCACAAATCTCAACATGATTTTTCATCCCAGTTCCCAAATCTTTTAGACAGAGATACAATAAGGAATGTCATGACAAATGTGGGTCTTACTGAATTTTAGACACCTTTTCAGCTCATACTAGTTGTACAGAAAAATTGAACTGCATTAAGCAAGCCTGATAGAAATTCCCAGTTTAAATACCAAATGTAATCAATAGCTGGATAGGAATAGCTTTTTTTTTTATAATGCAAGACTACAGCAATTCTGTGTACTCCCTTTACATGGTAGACCTTTGCCCTACCTCATCAACTTTGAGGTTTCGTTTTCTGGCTGCTGCTTCACTATTGAACTCCACATCAGATTTATCTGTATTGTTGCAGTCTGTCACAGTGGATTCCTCTTCTGTACCTTCACGTGTCCCTCCATTTGGTTGCTGAATTTTAGAATTCTGTTCTGGTGGGCGCTTCCAGTGGGGTCTTGTTGCCATCCACAAAATAAGAGCACCAAAGATTAGAATCAAAAGACCAAGAGTGTTGACAAAAATCGCCTCTGGTGGAGATGTGCTATATGCAGGGTTTTTCCTTTGCAGGAAAAAATAAATAAAAAGAACTGTTTTAAGGACAATCATCTTAAAGTTGCCTAAAAAAAGACTACTATTCATGTTGTTAAAAATAAACAATGGATCAATACTAGAATACATTGGTGTATGCAAACTTGACGATAGTTTTCAATGGTTGAATTTAATGAGCAAACAAGTGGAAGGGTGAAATTATGAAATATAGTACTTACAGAGCAAAAATGAGTTTCTCTGTGAATCCCATGAGAGCTGTTGCAATCACTGTTGCAAAGATGAGGAGGCCAGAATAAATATGTATTGGCATGAGAGATGCTCGAAGAGAAACTGGAGCAAAGGGCAGCAGAAAGACAGCAAAACCTAAGACAAGCTAAACACAGAATACAGATTCAGCATTAAAACTGTGAAAGAAATCTGTACTTTTAAATGAAAATTGAAACCACCCTAAAAGGTTCATTTTTAAAGTGTCTGAGATCCAAACCTAATTGGACTAGGAATATATTTTTAAGTATGTTGCCCTATAGTGTTAAACCCAAAGAAAATATTGTGCTAGTACCTAAGAAACAGTCCATGAAATGGATTATAAATAAACCAGTCTTTTACCACTATCCAAACTAAGTGGAAATGGTAAAAAGTAACCAAACTGCATAGTGAAAAACACCATCTTAAGTTACATAAGAATGGCCATACTGGGTCAGACCAAAGATCCATCTAGCCCAGTATCCTGTCTTCCAACAGTAAAGCTTTCATTTTCAATAAACTATGGCAGAATAATACTGTATGGAGTAAAAATTATTTTTATTTTAACAGTATCCTCTTTCATTTCGATTTCTCCCCCTTCCCACAAATCAACTAGTCTGACCTGTATAAGACAGGCCAAAGAATTTCACCTGGATACCCCTGTATTGAGCCAAGTAACTTAAGTTTGACTAAAGCATATCTTCCAAAGGCATCAAGTCTTGATCTGAAGACATCAAGAGATGGCAAATCCACCATTTCACTCTGTTGTTTGTTCCAGTGGTTAATCCCACTCACGGTTAAAAACGTGCATCTTATTTCTAATTTAAATTTGTCCTGCTTTCTCTTCCAGCCATTGGCTCTTGTTATGCCTATCTCTGCTAAAGAGCCCTCTTATTTTCTCCCCGTGAAGAAGTCACCTCTCAGTTTTCTTTCTGATAAACTAAACACATTGAGCTCTTTAATCTCTCATGTTAAGGCATTTTTTCTAGCCCTCAAATATTTTTTATGGTTTTTCTCTGCACCTTCTCCAGTTTTTCAACATCGTTTTTAAAATGCAGTCACCAGAACTGGATGCAATATTCCAGTATCAATCTCACCAATGGTGTGTATACAAAGGTAAAATCACCTTCCTACTCACTGTTCCCATTTATATATCTAAGGATCACATTAGCCTTTTTTACGCCAGCATTGGGAGGTCATGTTGAGTTACTTGTCCATTAAGACCCCTAAATCCTTTTCAGAGTCGCTGTTTTCCAGGATAGAGCCCCCATTCTATAGGGATGGCCTGTATTCTTTTCTATTCCTAGATAGATTACCTTTCACTTCACTGTATTCAAATAAATTTTGTCCAAATAGGGCAGGTTACAGTACCATATCCATAGGAACAGAGTATCTTCTAGCTACAGTACTGTATATGAGCACTGTCTCAGGAATTCTACTGAAATATAATTATTCAGACTATTAATTTGTAAAAACTTATTTTATCATATTGCAAATTTTTTCTTTAGGCATTACTGCTTTGCTATAGAAATGTCGAATGGTGGGCCATGGTGAAATGTCTAATAATGAGAGTAATAAGCCAGTAATTGTTGCTCTTTTAGTCAACAATAGACAGTATGCTGAACAGCGATGCAAAATGCTTCCCCTTTGCAGTATCAGAACACACTGACTTCCTGCTCTTGCCAGCCTGAAGAATGAGGGACAAAGCTCAGGAGTGGGCATTTTCTATGTTTCCTCATGACCATTAGGTAATCAAGACCTCTTTTAATTGTACGGGTTTCAGCTCAAAATGCAGAATCACTAAACTGAAGGTAGAGAAAATGACTCATATTAAACTTGTAGAGTATATGAACACAACAAGCAAGGGATGTGATTCCCAGGTCGTGTACACATACTTGTGCTAGCTCTTATCTGAGCTAATACACTAAAAATAGTAGTGCAGCCATGATAGCACAGGCTAGCTTCCCTGAGTACAAACCCACTTGAACCCCTTGAGTACATACTCGGGACAACTGGCCCCCACGACTGCCGCCGTTGCCCATGCTACTGAGGTTATACTATTATTTTTACATCAAAGTAAAATAAAAAAAATACATTGTGATACAGTATCCTTGACATTTTTTAATCGTTTGTGTGTTTATTTGCACATTTGCAAAATTCAGTAAATCAAAATAGGTCTACTCGTAGTTAATGTAAATTATTGAGGTTCTATTGTACTTTAATTAATTATAGAACACATTCTTCAGCTTTATATCTTATTTATAAATACAGTAGTTAAAATCTGACCTGCAGAGTATAAAATATAACAGCAGCCAGTCCAATCCAGCTGTGCAGACTGTACATGTTGGGAATGTTCTTGGCATTGTGGAAATCAAAAACAGCTACCAGAGAAACAATTGCAAGAATCATTGCTATGGTATTTAACCCAGCATGGATGAATTTAATCAGGAGTTTGCTGCATTTCCAGGTCCATGGCAATCTGTACACAATAATGGCTGAAGAGGGAATAAAAGCAAGATTTAATAGTAAATCTCTTTTCTATAAGGATTTTGATAATCATGCATAATTCAAATCATTCCAGTGTAAACTACAGAACAGGAAAAACTTTAGAGGAGTCAGATTTTTTTCCTCCCACTTCACAGTGTTACATGTAATCTCATTAGTTCCCAACACACAGTTCAGGCCAAAGTATAACCTCTAGGGAGAAATTTTCTTCTAACTTTTTCATAGAAGTTTTGTCTAAGCAGGTTAAAAACTAACAGCAAACAAATGTTAGGCCCCACTCCTGAAGCCTGATCTGTGTGGGATCATACAGGGCACATGGGTCCTCTTTTGCAGATAAGATTGCAGTATTGTAGCCTAATTCATTTATCCATGGGATCATCTACTGGAAAAGTTTATTCAGATGCCTTTACTCATTTTAAATAACGCTTTACTCCACAAGTAGCTTCACTGCCCCAATGAGACTATATATGGAGTAAGAAGCTACTCAGTGAGAGTGAGGGAATCAAAATCTGGCCCTTAAAACCAAAGGGGTTAGGCAAGAACTTAATCTTGTATCAGTATTGTTTTTGGTATATTCATATTGCAAAAGAATGCTAGCAAGTTGTACATTTTGTCTAAGTCTGAAAGTATTACTCTCCTGTCAGGTACTGACTTTTTAGATACCACATGCCCCTTCCTGAAAAAAACTGTGGAATGAATTGCTGTGCAAATGTTATTACTAATTCAGAATCCACTAAATGTACACAAGTCATGTCTTTTTTGGCACTGACCCCTTTTACACAGCTGTCAGTCCTTAAACTATATTATATACAGAAAGGAGAGGCTGCATCTGACTCTGGATTCAGATGAAATAGCATTATCTTAACTGCTCACCAATAAGAAAAAAACAGATTATGAGCACAGGTCCCTCCCTTCCAAGGAAATATCAATGAAGGGAGGAAAAGCAACTGAATGAAGAGAGGCAGAAATTTACCACTTTAATGTAAAAAAAATCCCAAAATCATTTAATGGTTGGAGGGGACAGTCCTTTCATACTAAACAAAGCAACAGTTTCTTAACAATGAGCTAATTGATAAAATCCTCATTTAATTTTTCTGGCTGCAGACTGACATTCAGATGTGTTAGGATCAAGCTGTGTATATATAGTTAACTGTGCTGAAAACAAAAGAATGAAGTATTCCTAGCTATATGAAATGTTCCTGCTCTGAGGGAGCATGAATGCATTATTATGTACACGGGTGGAGGGGGGCGTGTATTTTTTGACTTTTCCCCAGTAACATAAGGATAAAATCACTACTTAGCAAAATAAACAGCATTCATGCTTTCAGTTCACAGCTGCACTATAACCTTAGTATTATTAAAGAACTCATATATGATAGGAATCCTGAAAGGAAATACGTGTTGTGTGTGTTTGGATGAGTAATAATGAATGGCAAATTGCTTTTAAGGCCCTATTTATGCATTTGGATTTTTATTTGGGTACAGTGCATTCTAGAAATTACAGAATTTCACTACACAATTCACAGAGAACTCTGTTCACCAATGGAATGTCCTTGAATATGAACAGGTCTCAGATCAATGTAAATTTCTACATCCTATGGAAAGCATAACATAGGAATGAAAAAATCCTCTTAATATAACTGTGCATACAGCATTTAGGTATTTTATGGGATTTTGTTCAAGAATGGGATACAAGTAAAGCATGCACTATTCAAACTCAAAAAAGATGGCAGCCTCATTTTCAAGACAGCTTGACAGAAGTCAAACCACATGACATAGCAAAGATTGCTACAGTTCAGCATGTCAGTCTCCTGATTACTGTCTAACAAGAAGGAAACGCCTTGCCTTGTCCTACTATGAATGAAGCTAAGTAGCATAATCGTAAACAACTTCTTGAAGATTTTCATGTAATTATTCCCAAAGTTTTCTGAAAATAACGTGGGCATAATTCTGCCCTCTGATACACAAATGCGACTTCTATTATTAATGGATATCTGAGGGCAGAATTTCGTCCTTTATATTTTACAAACTAATAATAATATTTAAAAAATGAGAAATATACATTTTCTATTACATATGAAATTTTTTTATTTCAAATTAAAAATAACTAAGAGTTACAAAGTTAAAAGCCAGTGCCAGAATATTACTCCTTAACTCTGGAGAGTTATTGGCTAATTTAAGGATAGTTGGATTTTATTTAGGATAGGAGACTATTAAAGATGTTGTTACCTATAAACACAATATTTATTCACGTACTCTGAGCACAGGAGCTTTGAGGCATCCCCATGAACTAAATGATAAACAGCTGTAAGAGTTTACATTTCTTCATTTCTTATGATCTTTAACTCACAGCTGTAGAGCTGAGTGATTACTTGATTTTTTTTGATTTGGGGGCCAAACCAGAAAAAAATTGGTTATTTTCAAACCAAAATGGATTTTTTTTCGGTTTCTTGATGAAATGATAAATCAAATCAAAACAAAAAAAATTGTTTCAGATAAAAAAAACACCCAAAACAATGAAAAAAAATCAAAACAAAACAACTTTTTTGGGGGAGGGGAGACTTCGTTTAGTGTTTGGGGTATTTTTTGATCCACAATGATTTTTGTTTGATTTCTGATGTTTTTCACTTCCCCTCCCAATAAATATAATTACATTTTTAAATGAAAAGTCCAAACATTTTATTTCAAAATTATCAAAACCAACTGTTTTGACTTTTTCAGGAAAAAAAATCCATTTTATTTTGGCTGAAACTAGTCACCAAATTTGACCTGAATTCACAAATAGTTTTGGTGCCCTAAAAAATGTGTTTTGGGGTCACATTTTCTATTCACCAAAAGAATTTTGCTCAGCTCTACTCATGTAGTAGTTGTTTACTGGAACTAGGTGATCATAGCTTATAACTTAAAGCATGCAGCTTCTCTCTGCAGCAACAGTGGGTCAAGGTTGGCATCATTGATGACCCAGATGTTTCAAGGAAAGTAAGGAGCAAGTAGCATCAGGTGTTGCTCTGGCCTCAAGAGACAGCCCTTTCTTTCCATAGTCTTAACCTTACCCTACAGGGTAGGTTTCCCTTTATTCCGTATCAAAGATCACCTTTGTAGCTTCAGGGCCAATTAAGTGTATCCAGGTATTCTGGATAAAATAATTGTAATTCTAGTGGGCAGTTTTTAAGCTGTACTTCATCATATGGAAAATCCTATCTGAATGTCCCTGGCTGTACAAGATCAGATGTTCCATAAACAAAAAAGTTACATTTAAAATTGTTTAGAAACTTGTTTGGCACAAATGGATTGAGGAAGATGTAATGCATTTTCTATCATCTTTTTATGAAACTTTCAGAATTGAATTATAAGGGCAAAAATTCCACTGGGTTTTGGATAAATTGTGGGAATGGATATTTATGTGTCCAAGAGTTTACCAACTATTCCGACATGCTAAGGTTCCTTGGTCACCCGTTTTGGAATAATCCTAATTTACTGTAATATTTCTTCTTGGAAAGGCAACTTAGGGAAGAAGTTTGGGTTCAACTATAGTTGCTTATTTGTGTCTCTTTTTGGGAATGCCATAGGAGTTGTTCAGGCTGTGTTTGAGGCCCAGTTGCTATGGCCTCCATAACTGTACTCGAACTGATAATTATTTGCTTCCATTATCCATCTTACAGTGACAAATGGGAATTTTGCAGGAGGAACACAGATGTATTCAAAGTTTTGTGAAACTAAGGAATTCCAGTGAAAATGTTGCTCTTAAAACTCAGATGATTAAGAGCTCACTATCCCTTCCACTCTCATGTGTGGATGAACCTAAATTATTTTCTGTTTATGTTCATATACTGGCACCATGCACATCACTGTGGTAACTAGGGGGCAGTTCGAGGTGGACATTAAAACGCAAGGGGAATACAGCTTTGAGGCATTCTCCAATCCTGCACAATCCTCCATTCAGCCCATTTACCAAATAAAGATACTGAAACAGTGACAAGGATTTCTAAAAACTGCTATGAAATTATCTTATTAGTTAAGAAAATTAATAATTTCATTAACATTTAATTTAGTTGCATTAAATATGCATGCTAATCTCTGAAACTGCTCATCCTCGTACACATTGTTGTGTCAAACGCATCTTGGAGGTAGAGCTGGTGCCATGCAATAAAGATTTTTTTACCTCTGTGTAGGGGCCCATGCACCTTTTTCTTTTACAGCTCATTTCCTATGTTTGTTCTCCAGTTATGCTTATTCTTGTGTCACTTACAAAGAACAGCAATACAACCAGCTTTCTCCCTTCTTCCTGGACTGAATTTAGATTGTCTCGATCATTTTACAAGTCTACTTCTCAACCACTGTCCATGCTTCTTTTTCATACCTCACACTTCTGCTTTTCCGTAACTTTCCACCCCCTCTGTCTCCTTCCCACCCTTAAATAACCACATGAGCTCATTCTGTTCTCAGTTTGGATGATCTGGTTACCCATTCATATCCCACAGTTAAATTTAATTTGAGATTCCATTCTAATACAATATTAATTACTTTGAAATTTTACTACTTTTCACAAGTTTGTGTACAAAGAGGTGCCCTATTTTAAGGCTTGATCCAATTCCAAATCCCTTTTAAGTCAATGGCAGTCTTTCGATGGACTTCAGTGAATTTTAGATCTGGTCCATAACCTTGTTATTTATGTTCTTAATTTTGTATTAATCCCAATTTCTTGCACAATCTTCTTTTCATTCTCCACATTTGCTTTTCCTGTTATTTGACAGTATTAACTGTACTCAGAGTTTAATATTACAGATAATTCTTTTACCAATTACTTCTTTTTACACTTATTTCTTTTGAAATGTGAGGACCTTTTATTTACTTTTTAAAAATTCTCTGTGCAAATATTGCTTTAAACAAAACCTTTGGTCACAGCAGAAGGGCAAACCAAATCTCAGGGTGGTTGTGATGGTGGTAGGGGAAAGGTCTATAGAGAGAAACTTGTTTACTTTCTGCAAAAATAAATTCCCCTGCTTGTAAATAAAAGTTGTTTGTGTGATGCAGACTGATTAAAGGCCTTGTAACAGAGTCCTTGGTGGTTACTCCCTTGGGGTGGGGGGAACATGACCAAGCCCAGTTATCTACACCAGATGGTCACAACGCCAGCCCCACTTCCGTACTATTGGCAGGTGGTGGTCTGCCCTTTGTGGGCTGCCTTAAGTCTTTCTGGTTGGGAGATCAAAATGGAAGTCACAAAACCCCATGCCTTCATAGATACTTTCTCCATGAGGTCCCAGAAAAACGGATTGGGGAAGGGAGCTAGTGAATATACAGTGCTGTCAACAATCCAGTCACAAGGTAATGGGTTTCTGGAAGTAGCTCTAGCTAGGTCTCCGTGGCAGACTCAAACTGTCTGTCTTGCCCTCGGAATCTGCTGTATGCTACTTAGTGGTGAAGGTCTCCAACCTAGGAGTTCACTCTGCAGTATCAGGAGTCACTCCTACAGCCTGGTGCCTAGAGCAGTGGTTCTCAACCACGGGTACATGTACCCTCGGGGGTACACAGAGGTCTTCCAGGAGGTACATCAACTCATCTAGACATTTGCTTAGTTTTACAACAGGCTACAGAAAAAGCACTAGCAAAGTCAGTACAAACTAAAATTTCATACAATGACTTGTTTATACTGCTCTAAATACTATCACTGAAATGTAAGTACAATATTTATATTACAGTTGACTTATTTTATAATTATATGGTAAAAATGAGAAAGAACAATTTTTCAGCAATAGTGTGCTGTGACACTTCTGTATTTTTATGTCTGATTTTCTAAGCAAGTAGTTTTTAAGTGAGGTGAAACCTGGGGGTACACAAGACAAATCAGACTCCTGAAAGGGGTGCAGTAGTCCGGAAAAGTTGAGAGCCACTGGCCTAGGGCAATCCTGCTCTTCCCCGCCCCCAGCCCCCCTTGACTGCAGTTTCCACCCTTTCAGCCTTCCTCCCTCTTCTGTATTATTGACAGGGCCAGAAGGGTGGGGCTAGTCTTATCACAAGGGCCTCTCTGGCCTCTTCCTCACCCACGAGGCTCTCTTCACCCTGTCACAGGCCTGATCCATCTCCGACTGAGATTTTACCATTAGAAGTGTAATCAAACCCTAAAACTACACTTCATGTGATCTACTGAACCTATTAGAAATGGACAAAAAAGAAATATTTTTACTTTAAGCTACCAAACAGGGACTACTTCCCCACTGAAGGAATGAGTTTTGGATTTTATTTTTAAAATCACAACTCCCTGTCCAAACCAAAACTAAAAGGCCACCCACACCCTTATGTTTTGATTTTAAATCTGAGGCTATGTCTACACTGAAAAGTTACATCAGGCTCACTGTGTCCATCAGGACTAACAACCCACAGTGTAGAATGCTTCCGTCAATGTAGATCATGTTGTTTGGGTAGGTGGTGTTGCCACTCTGAAAGAAAAACTTCTTCCATCCGCGTATGCTGTGTCTACACTAGGGGGCATAGCTGACATAGATAGCCCCATAGTGTAGAGACAGCCTGACTTTTCTGCTGCAGGAATGTGCATGCAGCAGTTTCCTATGAAATATTGGGATGTTTTGGACTAGCGAGCTTACTTGATGAATCTGAATCATCATTCAGCAGTGAACCAAACAAAAACTTTGGTATTTAAAGTGGTCAAAAATAACCTTCTAAATTAACCACTACTATATAAATTGAAAAAAAAAAAAAGACACATTTACATTTATATTGAAGTTTTTTGCAAAAAAAAAAAAAAAAAGGCTAGAAGTGATTCCCTGCCCTCCTGCAAAAAAAGTTTAAATGCTTAACAAAAAGAAAAAAGTGGTAAAATAATCTGGTATTTCACTTTTTTTCTGCACTGCACCTGGACATTTGTTAATATAGGGATTTGATTCTGCTCCTGTTGAAGCCAACAAGAATTTTGCCAGATTGCAGTGGGAGCAGATTCTTGGAACCCTTTCTATTATTCTTCTATGTCCATTTCCTCTATTATTCTATCCCTTTTATTTTCACCCACCATTTCAGTATTTTCTGATGCAGTCTAATGCCTTTATTTTTTGCACTTTTTAATCTCAATTTGGACCAAATCATAGACATAATAGATTAATGTCACTGTTATTCCACTCACCCATAGCTTTCCTACCACTTTCTCTATTGTTTAAAGCCTAATCAGAGAATTGCAAGTTTTCCTCTTCTCCCCCATATTACATAAAGATACAGTTGTGCTCCCTAGTATGTCTTCATTCGTTGTTTCTCTGAACTAGCAAACATTCTAAGTAATAAAAGTTCAGTCACAGTCCAAAATGGAAAGTAACGATGAGCCCATTCTGAGCACCCTGTGCATTTAGAACAAAGGTGCCAGGGACTAATGGTGCGTCATGAAAGGGAAAGGAGAAATAGTTAATATTATCGGGGTAGTTGTTTAACAGGAAGCGCTTGAAAGTCATTAAAAGTTTGAAGACTACGCAACCAAAAACAGAGTTATTGAAAACAGCTCCCTCCACGCCCTGGCCACTTCACAATAGTTAGCTTGCAACGTTAAAAATACATAAAACAAGAAGTGGAAGTCGGGTGGGGTGACTTACACTGAAGCCAGAGCGATTAATTGCTTTTTAAATGGCCTCTATGATGCTGCCGTTTGCTCTGGCGAAGGCAAAACTTCCCTGGGCAGGGTGTCAGTGGTGCAGAACCTCCTTTCTCTTTCCTGATTTGCTTGTTCCCGGGCTTCAGAGACCCAGACGCGGCATGAGGAAGAGGAGCCGAGGAACGCCTCAGCCCTGACATTTAGTTCCACAACTTGCGTAAAGGCTGCACCCTGCCTGCCAGGCCACCGCCGCGTTACTCGAAGCGCCCAGAAGTGCCAGGCCAGGGTCAATCAGTGGCCCCAGCGCAAAGCACATCCAGCCACCCCGGCGAATTGGGAAAGCCCCGGCGGGGCGGGGCGCTCACGAGAGAGAACGCGCGTCTCCGGGGTGCTCCCGTCAACAACAGCAAGAGCCGCACGAGCCTATTCGCTGGCCGGTCCCGGCGGGTCCCACCAGCCCCATGCTCCCCTCCCCCTCAGCCCCCCACGCTCCCTCCCCGCGCCCTCGTGGGCAGGCGCCCCGCACGCACCGATCCCCTGGATGAAGACGAAGCCGGTGAGGACGAGCACCGGGTGCCAGTTGAACTCCGCCGCGCCCCCGTCCCAGCTGAGCCCCTCCCGGTAATGAAAGACCCAGATGAGGGCGAAGAGCACGGAGAGGAAGCCAAGCAGCAGCGCCGAGCCCAGCAGCGCGAGGAAGAGCCCGTAGCCCTCCATCTTCCGAGCCCCGCGCGCGCTCCCCAGCCAGAGGGGCAGGCGCGGGCGCGGGCGCGAGCGCTCGTCCCCTTCCGTCGGGCCGCGCAGCCGGCCGGGGCGCCAGGGGGACGGGAAGTGGGAAGGGGGCAGAGTCGCTGCCAGTGCAGAGGGAGGCACCCACGCGACCCCGCCCCGAGCGAGAGAGGCGCACACCCCTCCCCCCCCCCCATCGGATGCGAGGCTCAGCACTTCAGCAAGTCACTAGCGTGGCGAGGCAAACCCGTCTCGTCCAAGAGGTACTCCGCGGGACGGAGTTACCGATTGCCCCACCGCGGGGGTTAGCATTGTGTTCGGGGAAAGGCTTATTATCCCTCTTTCGTTTGGGTCCCTTTCTGGGCTGGTAGGTTGCCATCACTGCCTCTCTCCTTCCCCCGGCTTTTCTGCCTCGCCTTTTGATGAAAAGTCTCAATGCGTTTAAGATTTTGAGAAAATACTTTGCTCTCTGTTCCTCACATTTTGGACAGTGGGGAACAAAGTGTTTTTCTATCTCAGGCGCTCCTCTTTCAGGAAGATTGCACTGACCTCCTCTGGATTTTGGTGCTTTCTCTCTGGTTCATAGCCACTGATTTTGTATTTGGTAAGAATCAGCCTTCGTTTTATACTTTTTGCTGTAGTGAGGTTGTCTGCTGGGGTCGCAGATGAATATACTGAGGCAGATCACAAGGATTCAGAGACAGACTACAAAGACAAAGGTAGGCAGCCAAAATCACAAAATAGACTCAGAACGTTACAGAGAAAAACTGACACTCGTACACAAACACACAGTACAGAAATATTCTTAGGGTATGTCTACATTATGAAATTGGGTCGATTTTATAGAAGTCGATTTTTAGAAATCGATTTTATACAGTTGATTGCGTGTGTCCCCACTAAGCGCATTAAGTTGGCAAAGTGCATCCTCACTACCATGGCTAACATCGACTTACAGAGCAGTGCACTGTGGGTAGCTATCCCACAGTCCCCGCAGTCTCCGCTGCCCACTGGAATGATGCTCCCAATGCCTGATGGGGCAAAGATATTGTCGCGGTTGGTTTTGGGTACATGTCGTCAGTCACCCCTCCCTCCATGAAAGCAACGGCAGACAATCATTTCGCGCCTTTTTTCCATGCAGACACCATACCACGGCAAGCATGGAGCTGCTCAGCTCAGCTTACCGTCACCTCTGCTGTTGTGTCCTGGGTGCTGCTGTAAGCAGACGGTGCAGTAGGACCGCTAACCGTCGTCATCCACCGCTTCTGTTGCAACTCTGCTCTTCTAAATGAGCTCAGTCTCACTAGCAAATTTCTCCATGTTGTTGTCATCCACCGATTGCACTGCAACTCTGCTCTCCTGGTGCCATAAATCCACCTCACAAGTCCTCTAGTCGTTCTGTAGAAATATCTAGTCTTGTGGCATCCGTCGTCAGCCACCACTTCCACTGCAACTCTGCTCTCCTGCAGACGCCATACCACGGCAAGCCTGGAGCCCACTCAGTTCACTGCTGCTGTTGTGAGCATTGTAAACACCTTGTGCATTATCCTGCAATATGTGCAGAACCTGCAAAAGCAGGCGAGGAGATGACGACAGTGCGATCACGATAGTGGTGAGGACGTGGACACAGACTTCTCTCAAAGCACGGGCCCTGGCAATTTGGACATCATGGTGGTAATGGGGCAGGTTCCTGCCATGGAACACCGATTCTGGGCCCAGGAAACAAGTACAGACTGGTGGGACTGCATAGCGTTGCAGGTCTGGGATGATTCCCAGTGGCTGAAAAACTTTCACATGCATAAGGGCACTCTCATGGAACTTTGTGACTTACTTTCCTCTGCCCTGAAGCACAAGAATATCAAGATGAGAGCAGCCCTCACAGTTGAGAAGCGAATGGCAATAGCCCTCTGGAAGCTTGCAATACCAGATAGCTACCGGTCAGTCGGGAATCAATTCGGAGTGGGTAAATCTACTGCGGGGGCTGCTGTGATACAAGTAGCCAACAGAATCACTGAGCTGCTGCTATCAAGGGTAGTGAATCTGGGAAATGTGTAGGTCATAGTGGATGGCTTTGCTGCAATGGGGTTCCCTAACTGTGGTGGGGCGATAGACGGAACACATATCCCTATCTTGGGACCGGACCACCAGGGCAGCCATACATAAACTACAAAGGGTACTTTTCAATGGTGCTGCAAGCGCTCGTGGATCACAAAGGACGTTTCACCAACATCAACGTGGGATGGGTGGGAAAGGTTCATGACGCTCGTGTCTTCAGGAACTCTGGTCTGTTTAAATGGCTGCAGGAAGGGATTTACTTCTCAGATCAGAAAATAACTGTTGGGGATGTTGAAATGCCTATAGTTATCCTTGGGGACCTAGCCTACTTCTTAATGCCCTGGCTTATGAAGCCATACACAGGCACCCTGGACAGTAGTAAGGAGCAGTTCAACTATAGGCTGAGCAAGTGCAGAATGGTGGTAGAATGTGCATTTGGACATTTAAAAGCTCGCTGGTGCCGTTTACTGACTAGGTTAGACCTCAGCGAAACCAATATTTCCATTGTTATTGCTGCTTGCTGTGTGCTCCACAATATCTGTGAGAATAAGGGAGAGATGTTTATGGCTGGTTGAGGCAAATCGCCTGGCGGCCGATTACGCACAGCCAGACACCAGGGCGATTAGAAGAGCCCAGCAGCGCACACTACGCATCAGAGAAGCTTTGAAAACCAGTTTCATGACTGTCCAGGCTACGGTGTGACAGTTCTGTTTGTTTCTCCTTGATGAAAACCTGCCTCCTTGGTTGACTCTACTTCCCTGTAAGCCAGCCGACCTCCCCCCTTCGATCACCACTTTCAGAGGCAATAAAGTCATTATTGTTTCAAAATCATGCATTCTTTATTAATTCATCACACAAATAGGGGGAAGACTCGCAAGGTAGCCCGGGAGGGGTGGGTGAGGAGGCAAGCACCGGGTGGAGTGGTGGATGAGGGGAGGAGGGAAGGACAAGGCCCCACTACAGTTCAAAACTTATGGAATGCCAGCCTTCTGTTGCATGGGCAATCCTCTGGGGTGAAGTGGCTGGGTGCCCGTAGCCTCCCCCCACCTCCCATGTTCTTGGGCGTCTGGGTGAGGAGGATATGGAACTTGGGGAGGAGGGCAGGCAGTTATACAGGGGCTGCCACGGCGGTCTGTGCTCCTGCTGCCTTTCCTGCAGCTTCACCAGATGCCTGAGCATGTCAGTTTGCTCCCCCATTAGCCTCAGCATTGCATCCTGTCTCCTCTCATCGTGCTCCTCCCTCCTCTCATCACGTTCATTTAATGCTTTCCTATACTCTGCCATTGTTTGCCTCCATGCATTCTGCTGAGCTCTTTCAGTGCAGGAGGATTGCATGAGCTCTGAGAACATGTCATCGCAAGTGCATTTTTTTTGCCTTCTAGTCTATGCTAGCCTCTGGGACGGAGTTGATAGGGGGAGTGTAGAAACATTTGCAGCTGCGGGAGGGAAAAAAGGGAGAGTAGTATTTAAAAAGATACTTTTAGAGAACAAAGGGAAGACTATTTCACACTGAATCAAGTGATTCACATTACATAGCACATGTGCTTTTGGTACAAGGTCGCATTTTGCCTCTTATATTGAGTGCCTGCCAGTTTGGTGCGAGACATCACACAGCCTTGGCTGGGCAACAGAATTCAGCTTGCAGGCAGCCATGGTAAGGCAAAGGGTTTCGGTTCCTTCAACCTTCATAACATGTGGGAACAGTTTCAAACAGCAGCATCCTCCTTTCCCATACCAAGCAAAGCCCGTTGGGTTGGCCATTTAAAAGGAGGAGCTGTGGTTTTAGGGTGAATGTGCAGCACAATCCAAACCCGCCCCCCCCCGCCAAATTCTCTGGGATGATCGCTTCATCCCCCACCCCCACTCCATAGCTAGTATCAGGGAAGATCCCTGTCAGCCAAACGTGAACAGCTCAGGATGAATGGGCCTCCCTCCACCACATGGCTAACAGCGGGGATGATTTCTTTTCAGCCAAAGGCAAACAGCCCAGCAGGAACGGGCACCTCTGAATGTCCCCTTAAACAAATTTCCCGTATTTCAACCAGGTGACCATGAATGATATCACTCTCCTGAGGCTAACATAGAGAGATAAAGAACGAATGTTGCTTGAATGACACCAAAGCCTGGGTCCATTAGCTGCAATGCTTTGTTCTGCAATGAGTCCAGGCTACTTGCTACTGGCTTGGCATGGTAAAGTGTCCTACCATGGAAGAAGGAATAAGGCTGCCCTCCCCAGAAACCTTCTGCAAAGGCTTTTAGGGTACCTCCAGGAGAGCTTCATGGAGATATCCCTGGAGGATTTCTGCTCCATCCCCAGGCACATTAACAGACTTTTCCATTAGCTATACTGGCCACGAATGCATCCCAAGTCTTCAGGGCAAATTAATCATTAAACACGCTTGCTTTTAAATCCTGTATTATATTTACAAAGGTACACTCACCAGAGGTGCCTTCTCTGGCTTCATGGTCTGAGAGCCTGCCTTGGGAGGGTTGGGAGGGTATTGGCTCCAGGGTAATGAAGAATTCCTGGCTGCCGGGGAGAAGGGATTCTCCGCTTGCCTGCTCTGCGCTATCCTCAACCTCCTCCTCCTCCTCCTCATCTTCCTCCTCCATAAAATCCTCCTCCCTTGCAGGTGTCCACGGACAGTGGTGGGGTAATGGTAGGGGGTCTCCCTAGAATTGCATGCAGCTTATCATAGAAGTGGCATGTCTGGGGCTCTGACCCAGAGCGACTGTTTGCCTCCTTTGTTTTTTGATAGGCTTGCCTGAGCTCCTTAACTTTCATGTGGCACTGCTGTCTGTCCCTGTTGTAGCCTCTGTCTATCATGCCCTTGGAGAATTTGGCAAATATATTGGCATTTCGACTTTGGAACCGAGTTCTGCCTGCATGGATTCTTCTCCCCATACAGCAATCAGATCCAGTACCTCCCGTTCAGTCTATGTTGGAGCTCTTTTGTGATTCTGGGACTACATGGTTACCTGTGCTGATGAGCTCGCCACACTGTCCAAACAGGAAATGAAATTCAAAAGTTCGCGGGGCTTTTCCTGTCTACCTGGCCAGTGCATCTGAGTTGAGAGTGCTGTCCAGTGCTGAATGGAGCACTGTGGGATAGCTCCTGGAGGCCAATACTGTCGAATTGCGTCCAGACTACCCCAATTCAACCCAGCGAGGATGATTTTAGTGCTAAACCCCTAGCCGGGGAGGAGTACAGAATTTGATTTTAAGAGCCCTTTAAGTTGACAAAACAGGCTTGGTCGTGTGGATGGGTGCAGGGTTAAATCGACCTAATGCTGCTAAATTCGACCTAAACTCGTAGTGTAGACCAGGGCTTAGAGATAGAGACTTAGAGTTTATCTACACTGCACTCTAAGCCAGGGTCTGTGGGACCCTTGCTTGTGTACTTGATGTTTCCAAATCCAATTGCTGGACCTAGGTCTCACAGCTGTGCTTATGTGTCATTACTGTACTATGCAGACCTTCTGACTTGGTCCTGTGGCTTGACCTGCTTCCACACTGTAAAATGATTCGGGCTCTGACCCACCATCCTAGCAGGATCCTAGGACCTGGGTCCTCAGTGCCTGCTGATCTGAGTCAGACTGATTTGTGTGTGGATGAAAGGGGGGCTTGGGCTCAAACCTGAGTCAGAGCTCAGGTTTAGTGTGCACTGTAGACATATTTAAGGATATGCCTACAACACTGTACTCATGGACTGTAATTGCTGCGTGTGTAGAGATACCCAAGATAGCTTTAACATGTCTAGTTTGGGTACTGGTATCAATTAAGCTGTGGCAGCACAGGCTTCAATGTGGCCTATCTGCCCAAATAATTACTGAGCATTCCAGGCAGGGTTGCACAGTCACTCCTGAAGCCCATAGTGCCACAGTTTCACTGCTATCAATATCTGAGCTAGCTAGATTAAAGCAGCCAGAATATGTACCAGCTGGGGGTGGGTGCAGGAGAGCTAGGAAAATAAGGGATGCCTTGTGTCCAGGCATCCTGGGCTTGGAAGGACACATGGAAGAAAGGGGAAATGATAGTTTAAATAATGAAATAATATCTATTCAAACATTTCTTAACATCTAACATTAAATATACATCATTCCTTGAATAAAAATGTAAGAACATATTTTAAATTACAGATTCTTTTTATTGAAATTCTAAAATATGGGTAGGCCTTTTACAACACATGGCAGGGTTGAAGAAGGATGCAATTTTATTTTTCTGAAAGAGCACTAAACTTTCAAAAGTTTGAGGAAAAGTTGTAAACAAAGTGAGTAATGCTATAGTGAGGTTTAGTGTGGCATAAGGCTTTTATTGGCCTATGTTTGGGATGAATTTACTCATGAATAAATGTGCAGGAATTGCACATCATCACAAACTCTTGCTCACTGGAGATGCAGGTCATTCCAAATCTATGCCTATAAATTTTTTTACACAGTGTATATCCTATACTGTATAATCAGAGACACACACACAAAAGGAAATTAATTCACATAAGTGCCTAGCACAATGTGCCTATGATGAGGGCTCTTAGGTGCTATGGCAACACAAATAATCATAATAATATTATGTATTACAAACCCCAATGCATAAAAAATCATAAATCGGACCCCCTAAAAAATCATGAGTGGCTTAAAATCGTGATTTTTTTTAAAAAAAAATTAATGTCGGGGTCTTGAAAACAAATAATGAGTCACATTTTCAAGCTCTTTGTGCAACCCATTTATAATTACTTTTTTGAGGGGGGGATCTCTGGTATAGAGTTATTTTCCTAAAGTATTGTTTTTACAGCATATTTATTTCTGACATTTTCGAAGTGAGCTGTAGCTCACGAAAGCTTATGTTCAAATAAATTTGTTAGTCTCTAAAGTGCCACAAGTACTCCTTTTCTTTTTTGCGAATACAGACTAACACGGCTGCTACTCTGAAACCTGATGAAATTATAAATCGTTGTAAAAATGTTACATAGCTCAAGCATCACTTTTCGTAGTGCTTGTTTGTTTCAAATAGGGAAACGCAAATGATCCTTTGTAAAGAATGATGAAATAGACAGCGAATAGTAACATACAATTATTCTGGGCCAGATTCTGCTCAGTGAGCCCGATCCTGCAAAGGGTTGAATGGCAATGCCCTCAACTCGCATTGATTTCAGTGGGAACTGACATCCCAGACAGCTTGCCCCCAAGCTTCTCCCCAGGAAGCCCCTACACATTCACCTTCAGGTCTGCCAAATGTCTCGCATCTTGTGGATACTCACAGACAGGCGCATTCCCGCGGGCCAGGCAGAATGTCCCGCACAGCTGAGCTTCAGGAATGCGCTGCGATTGCAGGTCACGCCCACGAGAGGGCGCCGTGGTACCTGCTGAGTTAGGCTGCCAAGCGGCCTCTGTCTCGCTACTCCCCCTGCTGGATCTGAGCGAGGCAACAAGCGGGAGGAGCAGGCAAGTGGCACCAGCTGCAGCTGCTGAGGAGGCAGCAGGGGTAAGTGAGGGGAGGCGGGGAGCTAGCACTGGGCCTGTGTTCTCCGCAGGTGTCACACGCCCAGCCCCTCCTCCACTAACCCCACTACCTGCATAACACCAGCTACTGCCCAGTTTTCCCAAGGAACCCCCCAGCCAGCCCAGCTGTGCCTACCCCCCCGCCACACAGCGTCTCCCTATCTTTCCCCACAACCCCAGCTCCCTGTAGCCACTCCCCATAAACGCAGCCCCCAGTCACCCTCTCCTCCACCCAGACACCTCCACAACCCAGCTTCCTCTAGCCACTGCCCACCCAGCTTTCCCACAGCCCTCACGCAGCACCTGCCTGCTTCCCACATGTACCTCAGCATCCACGCACCCGCCAGCCACACACGCCAAGGTGTGAGCAGCTCCATGTCCAGCCCCTTCTACTGCCCCGGGGCAGGGTGTATTGACATTCAGCTGAAGTTTATGGTCTTCTATAAATGTATCCTGCACAAAAGTTGGCAGCTGTGCAGTTCTTCCCCCACCCCCAAGTCTCCCACTCCACTTAGCAGCCAACTACCCCCAGGCACCCTCCACCGCCCATCTCAGGTACCCTAACACTGCAGAGACTTTCCAGCCCCCACCTATTCCAACCATAGAAGATGAGTTTGGTGCAGCTTCTTGCCCGACCTCCACCGTTGCTTGGAGCAAGGTTTGTTGACTGTAAGCTGAAGTTTATTTGCAGACATGAAAATTAGACAAAAAATTGCATACATTTCACACATGGAGCTGCGCAAAACTTGGTAACTATGTGTTTGTGAGTAGGGTATGTATGTGCATGTGAACACAATGGAAGTAGATAGACATGCTGGTAGCTGGGGTTTTGTTACCTCTACTGACTGCCTCTGGTTTTAGACACTTCCCATCTGCCCCCTCCCTGTTCCTGACAAGGATGAGAGGCAACCCACATGGAGGACTGCCTGGTGAACCTGCAATCAGACAGATGAAGAGAAAAGGTCAGTTGGGGGGCAGATGATGAGCAATATTTTTCTCAAGAGAAAACTCCATAAGTAAGCTCGGGGCCTGGTGGAAGGATAATTCTGGTGAATTTTACGTCCTCCTACCAGTTGCTTTTTTCATTTCTCCCTACGAAGAAGAAAATGGCCTAAAATTCACCAGTGTATGCACAGGAACCCCAGTTGATTTGGTACCCTCAGCCTATGAGGTGAGTTGTTGCTGACAAACATTTTCACATGTTAACTACAATGTCTATGCAAAAGCTGTACCAAGAAGCTCAGTTCTTTTGACTGCTTCACTACCCCCATTTGTTGTGCTGGAAGAATGTATAATGTTGTGGGGTTTTTGGGTGAGAGTGAGGGGTTGCAGCTAAGTGCTTGTTTCCTTATTGTGCAAAGCAATAAATTTTACTGTTCCAAAAGATTTCTTCTCTTTAAATAACACGTATCAAAAGGTTGGTAGCCATATTCTGTTGGGCCCTCCTGATGGCTACGTGGAACATTACTTTCAATAAAATAGAAATATTTGCTAAAATCATGATGGGGTATATGATAAAACCAGGAGTTGGGGAGCTTCGAGTGGCCATGTCTGGATGAATTTGAAGGTGAAATATAATGACAAAAAAGTTTTCCTTTTTAAATATCTGCACATTCTGTTTTATTGCTGTCTAGCCTTTTCAATATGCATAAGTAAATACTAGGGTATAATTTTTTTAAAAACTATCCTTTAAAAGTATTTGGAATGCAAATTAATATGGATAAGAGAAATCATTTCAAAGCCTCAGTGTTGACTTTCTTGCACTGGATTTAGACTACTAAGTCACTTAAATGCTTTTGAAAATTGTTCCCTAAGTCTATTTTGGCATACATTCTTCTACCACTGCAGATAATAGCAGCATGCAGACTGTAGAGAAAAAAGGATATGGCTAGTTGTACCAAAGACAGTGACACAGTTTGCATGTAAAAAGAGATCCATGGAATTTAGGATGATATGTGGAGATTTTCTCTAAAGGAAAACAAGCACATAGATTTAATAATAAGATAGTTAATATATTAAATGAAAAATGTAATTTCTCAGGGCCTCTTAAGCTAATGGATATAGGAAAAAAAGGATTCAGCACAAGCAGGCAAGATAACTCTCTGAAGATATTGCAGCCATGAATATGGCACTATTTTGTTTGTAATGGGAGTGTATTACAGATAAATTAAAGTAATAAAAGCAGCATTTTACTTATGAACAAAGAAAGAGGCTGTTAATAGAAAGGACAAAGGTAGAAAGGATGGATTAACAAAATGCTATACAATATTTGTGTGTCATAGCACTGCAAGGTTGAAAGTGAGTGAGTAATACCCTGTCAGTTTTATTCTTGTGATATATGTTTTAATGATCTTGAATATTATATTAAAGTTGACTTTAAAAACAAATGTCATTGAATGTAGAGCTTGTGAAGGTCACATATTTATCCATATAGCTCAAAGAGTGGCAGTGCAGACTTCTCTGTCAATGCGGCTGCACATCAATCCTTGTTCTAATTCTTGAAGGTCTGAATTTTATTTGAAAATCTCATAGAATGATAGAAGTTAGGGCCTGATCCTGTGAGATGCTGAGTACCCACAGCTCACACTGAAATCAGTAGCAATTAAGGATGCTTAGCATTTCACTCTTTATAAATCCAGGCAATTGTTGTTGTTGGGCTAAAACCGCAGCTTTCCTGATATTAAACCATTGAACTACTGCCTGGAAAGAAAATGCAGATTTTAGTTTCAAATGAGCAACACTGAAAAAATAATAAAATGTTCCACTTTATTTCAAATGCATTGGAAAGCTACACACAATTTTCAAAGGTATTTCCTGCCTTCTTCCTTGTGCCAGTGCCACACTTTGATGTTGAAAGAGACAATTATGCTGAGCATGTGGATATCAAATGTTTTTTTTTCTTGCAATTGGAACCATATGGAAATCCTCGGAATTTTCCACTTTACTCATTTCTTACTGTTTAGCATATTGAATAATTCAATTAATATTAGTGATTTCTAGTATCTATCTATTTTACACTGGTTATAACCAGAGAAAGGTAAATGCTCCACAGTCACACGCTGGTAGATGCGTATCAAACTCTGGGACCTCAGGCCAGATGTGACCTGATTTCATATATCTATTCAGACTTCACTTTAGTTTGAGATTGCACAGTAATTTGGCCTCACCAACAGCAGCAACCAAGAAGTGCTTTAGTGCTTTTTATATTGAATCTGTTGCAAATGAAAATAGACCAGGACTGAATGCAAACCAGAACTGGGCTCAATGACAGTGGCTCAATACATGCACCTTCCTCTTGTGGCTGTGTATTGTGTTTCAGAATCTAACCTGAAATGAATTGGGGCTGTCCATACACAGGACTTCAGCCATTTACATTTGATTCACATATAAGATTATTTTTGCAAGAATAAAGGCTAGTTTTTTTTCTTTAAAATGAAAATTTGTTATTGGATTTAACTGGGGTTCTGCACAGGTGCAGAAGCCCATGCAATCAGATTCCGTTGGGGGACTGGGGACTATAAATATTTATAGGCTCTAATCCTCCAGTGGATCTCGCCCAGACTACAGCTAGGATTGTATGTTAACAGTTATGGGGTTGGTCACCTTAACCAGTTGTGTTGTAAGATACACAGTTGGTGTGTGAAAATAGAATGTTTTCTTCCATCACAACTGTATTTTTATGTCCACACCCAGCTCTCCGCCTCTTATTAGCAGTTCATGCTAGGACTTTCTGGGCATCTCTCTCATAATGCCCTATCAGCTGCTGCCAGTCCCATGACCTATGTGTAATTCAACAACACTTGTTCTTTCTACCTAGGATTATATGATTTCTTACATAAAGCCCATAATCTTCTTCCAAGGGAGTCACAGTGGCCACTTGGTATCAGAGACCTTTTTGTCACTGCTGATGATTGCATCCTCCAGCTTCTGAATTTTGATGCATGATATACTGGAGGAAGAGCAGAGCAGAAATGGTAACAAGATCCAGAGCATTCTGAGGTGCTCCCTGAAAAGAAGACAAGGGGATATGTATAGATTTGGGTTCATCTATATGCTGAACTGAGTTGGGAGGAGTGCAAACTTTGAGCCAGATCAGGCTCTAGCCACTGGTGGGACAATGTTGTGACTCCTGGACTGACAGTGACTAGCTGAGACAGCTGTGGTTGACATTCCTTACAAAGGCTTAGCTTACACCATAAAATTATGCATTTGACAGCTGTTGTCCTTGGTGACAAGAGAGGTGTCTTAGGCATCTGGGAACTAGCACCAACACATACTAATGCTCCTTGGCATGTAGGAGACCACATACGGGTGGAGTGCAATGAAGTAAATGCTGTAGACTTGTGTGATCAAGGTTACGAGTGATCCTGAAATAATGGATGGCTTTGAACAATGCTGAAGCTTTCCAAACTGTACTGGAATAATCCAGGGAACTCATTTTCCAATTCTTTGTTACCCTAATCAGATTCAGAATTCTACAACTGAAAGTCTTACCGCTCATTGATCAGGCAAGCTGTGGTGGACTACAGAGGGCATGTCAACCATACAGCTAAGGGTAGCCTAGAATTCCTCCTTACCTGTAAGGGGTTAAGAAGCTCAAATAACCTGGTTGGCACCTGACCAAAAGGACCAATGGGGAAAGAAGATACTTTCAAATCTGGGAAGGGGGAGGTTTTGTGTGTGTGTTCATGTTCGTGTTCTCTTGGGAAGCAGAGAAGCATCAGGTCAGAAAACTCCTTCTCCTATAAACCAATCCTGAACCAGTTTCTAATGTTACAAAAATAGTAAGTAAAGCCAGGCAAGGCGTGTTAGATTATCTTTTGTTTTCGTTTGTGAATTTTCCCTTTGCTAGAAGGTTTATTCCTGTTTTTTGTAACTTTGAAGTAAGTCTAGAGGGAATTCCTCTGTGTTTGTGAATCTTTTGTTACCCTGTAAAGTTATCTTCCATCCTGATTTTATAGAGGTGCTTCTTTTACCTTTTCTTTAAATAAAATTCTTCTTTTAAGACCCTGATAGATTTTCAGTGTCCTAAGACCCAAGGGGTGTTGATCTGTGCTCACTTTGTAACCAGTTGGTTAGGATACTATTCTCAAGCCTCCCCAGGAAAAGGGTGTAAGAGGTTGGGGGGATATTTTGGGGGAGATAGGGCTCCAAGTGGCCCTCCCTGAATGTTTGTTTAAATCGCTTGGTGGATTTGTGCCTTGGAGAATTTTTAACCTAAGCTGGTAGAAATAATCTTAGGGGGTTGTTCATGCAGGTCCCCACATCTGTACCCAAGAGTTCAGAGTGGGGAGGGAACCCTGACATAGAATTCTACAACTGAAAGTCTTACCACTCATTGATCAGGCAAGCTGTGGTGGACTACAGAGGGCATTTTATGGATGCAAACACTGGATGGTTTGGCAAGGATCATGATGCTAGAATATTATATTTAATAATTCAAGCTTGTACAGGAAGGGATATGCAAGAATACTTTTTCATTTCACACCAGAGATATCAGCGCAGCTGCTGTGCCAGCTGTGATTAACAAGGACCTTGCACTCCCTTTGTTACTCTGAGGAAAATTATGAGGATATTAACAAATGGTAATTTGACAACTGCCTTTGTCACGTTGAATTGGTGATTGAGTGTGCTTTTGTGATACTGAAAGGGCAGTAGAAATGCCTATTGAAGCAAAATGACAAAGACCCAAAGTACATCATTGCAATCATTACTACTTTCTGTGTATATTCCCTAACATGTGTGACTAGGAGACAGAGCTTTACATGAACACACAGGGTTGTTGTGGCCTGACAGTGCCCATTTTCCCAGGCCACATGTGAGCTGGGAGCTGCATGACTACTACTGCTGGTCATGTAGTGCAGGTGAGCATAATAAGGGCTAGTCTGTGCCAGAGCACAGGTGCTCTGCTCTGTTGCTCAGGTGAACACTGAGGGAAGGGGAGAGGAAGAGGAAAAGAAGAGTACTCTCCATGTCTCTGTGCTTCTGTCATATACTCTGAACGAGTCTGCCTTGTTTTAGTCCGATTTGACATCATTCTATTGTATGTACTAAAGCGAAGTTATATGAAGGCAAATTTTATGGCAGAACATGTTTTAATAAAACAGTAATGGATGAATCTCATATTCTGGGGTGCAATCTAGTGGGGGATTGTGTCACTACTTGCCCTGTAACCCTGAGTGCCTTAAAATGCTTTGCCTGTTGCAGTTCCCTGTCTAGATGCTCCCAACCAGCGTATAAGCATGCAGTGAGTGTCTGTGTTTTATGCAGCTGTCACTCGACAACTCTGATTCCAGCAGCCTGCTTGTTGCACCCCAATTACACTCTGACATACACTAGCTCTGGCTGCACCAGGTGAGATGACCCCAACAGCCCTCAGTTCCAGAATTTTCCAGAACCATCTGCTGTGCAATGTCCAGCTCTCTCTTGACCCTTCACATCGATATTTGTTTGTTCCTTTAAAGATGCAATGCCCAGCAGCTTGCCACATTAACCGGAGTAAACATTCACTTTAAATCATACACAGCACTGCATTGGTTTATTAAAAGTAAAACAAGTTTATTAACAAAGAGATGGATTTTAAGTGAGTTCAAGTATAAAGGATAGAGTTGGAAACAGATACAAGCAAATAAAAGTGGAAAAACAAGTCAGTCTTTAAAAAGTAACAAAACTACAGTCTTGGTTCAAGGGAAGATTCTCATCTTACTACCTTCCAGCAAGATGGCTGACTAACCCCTCTGGTCAGTGTCTCCTACGAAGTCCTAAGTGCTCAGTTTCTTTGTCTTCTTAGATGAAATAAAACTTGGGGTTCTTTGTCCCTTTCCTTTATGGTCGAGTGAACCTTTGAAATAGATTCTTCTGAAGCTTACCCCCCTAACGTAAACTTCATTCAAGCTGTCAGGAAGGCAACATTGAGTCTGGTGGTGAAAGTTCCTTGCTGGTTTCTTACCCACTGGTGTTTGCTAAATTGCAAATTGATATTTCCTGCAGCCTCCTCCCCTGCTGTCTTGATGGTCCTGTTTTATCTTCTATGTAAACTGCAGGCCCATTTTCTCTGGAAATATCTTCAAGGTCACAAAACCACCTTCCCTTGTCTGTCGGCAGACAGACTTTAATAACATAACTTTCAATATGTTTGAAATTTTGAATTTGTCCTCTGTACACCACACAATGATATTTATGATCAGTATGTTATTAGCGCTCTATTGGTATCTTATATGCCACCTTTTACATACAGGTTATCACATCAGTGAATTGGCATACATTCAACTGATCAGGCCAGCTGAAACTCACTACCAGATACCAGTGAGCCTTTTGGCATTTGGATGCTGTTAGATCACAATAACATTTTTGGAAGTATAAATTGATCCAAATTGATAAATAGAAGTGCAAATGTTCTGCTTACTTGTTGTTAATGGACAATAGTTCCTGTCCTGTACACATAGTACTCATGCAAAGCAAGTCTGAGATTCTGAGACGGATGGGGGCTATTTGGGAAGAGTGGAAATTTGAATAATGACCGTCTTTAGTGCTAATTGAAGATGGGAGTGAAATGTATTTGAGGTCCTCTTTTTGATCTGATAGTGAATGATAATTCTCTCTTCACTTGCAGAAGAGCTATACTATGTGAACAGAGCCTAACTGGTGAAACTTGCAGTGGACTGAGAGTGGTGTATGGCCCTAATTTTATAGCATTGGTCCATGGATCCTAACTTAAAATGAAGCCTTTCACAGAATGAGTCCAGTGATGCATCATTTTCATCACACACATCTGACAATTAAGAAAACTGAGTTTCTTCCCACATTTCAGAAGATTTCATCTGTGTAACAAGACAACTGATTTAGTAGGATATTACAAGCCTGCAATGGCCTTAAAAAAATTAGTTGTTGGAAAGTGTCACAAATCCATGCACACATCAACAGATCTTCAGATCAACAGCTGAGTCCATGGTACAATGTATAATATAGGCTAATGAAGACTTTAAAATTGGAAATGGAAATTTTCATTCAGGGAAGAAGTGCTTTGACCACACATATAATGATTACAGAACACCAATTTGGAAAACAAAAAGTGTCAAGAAAAGGTTGAGTGGGGTTTTTTTAGATAACAGGAGCAATTCTGCAGATCTGCCATAAGATTGCCAGGGAGCCAGATTCAATACCAGCTCTGCCCAATTGGCACTTTGAGGAAGTTCCTGTGCATCTCTGCCTTTATTGCTTCCTGCCAAATCTAGTTGTTCAGGTTTGCATGGGGCAGTAATGCAATGTGTAGTGTGCCCTTCTGATGATCAAATAGTCTATTGCTAATCAACTCTAAAACCAATAAGAGGGAAAGAGACTTGTATTTGGGGGTTTTTAAATCCTCTTTGTGTAACTCTTAACTGCCGTGAGCAGAGATGCAAGTCTTCTGGGTATTTGGAGATTGGTCTACTGCCTATAAAATATCTTTTTAGTTTTTCTTTCCTTCAGTCCACGTGACATTTTTCCAGGTCTCACTAATGACTCTTATTACTTCCCATTGGCTTCCATTTAGATAGTTTAGCATCTTGCAGGATTGCTCTGTCTATATTGATACCACTACAATTTCAGAATAGAGCCCAGTTATTATTGATTAAAATTCTATTTTATAAAGGTTCTTATACTGCATTCATCACTGTAGTATCTGAGCACCTTCAAGTAGTGCATTAAATGATGTAACAAACATCTGTCACATGTAGTTCATCCTTTTATCCTCTCCTCAGGAAAGACTTGTGTGTGCAGTGTAGTGTTTTTGTTTTGGTAGATTTTGTTTAAAATTTCTACAAGATGCTGTTTATATTAGAGAAGACAAGTTGAAGTGTGCCTTGCACATGGAGCGTAAGGTGCTGAGGTTTATGGTGGTCCTTACTTCCTGTGGGAATTCGTTCCACAGCATGGATCAGACCCTGAGGAAAGACCTGTCTCCTGCAGAGGAGCTTTGTCCTTGTGGTTGGCGGTTCCACTGTGTCCGAGTAGTGGATTTGTCAGCCACAGTCCTTATCCTGGATCTGTAGGTGGTCTCAACTACTTTCACATTCAAAAGATCCTGAACTTATTCTACATGTAACATAAGCACTGTCTTTCTGGACCAGTTTTATATTGGATAATAAAGTAAAAATATCTACCAAAACAGCCTAGGTACTGCAGGGTGCAGTTGTATTTTGAATTTTTAAATATTTGTTGGGTTCAGATTCATATTGCTTAAATCTTCTGTTTTAATATACATTAATGTCCCTAACAAATGACTCTTTAAAATTGAATTAAAAAGGTGACATATGGATTCCAATATTAGATAGTATCAATACAAATATATTGTGTGCATCCAAAATAATGATGTAGAAATGGGAATAAAGAGTATTATTAAAACCGAGTGTGTGACATTTCCCCCAAAAGTATACAAGTTCTAGACATGAAATTGGTTAACAGAAAGAAGAGGTGGGAGGACAAGAAAAGAATGGAGGAGCTTGAAGTATGTGGGGTTTGTAGAGAAGTGGATAGGCCAGGCATTCTAAGGGAAGATGATTAGAAAAAAGTGAGAGGTGAAAGGAAGTGTGAAGGCTATCAGATGAAGAATTATTGGGTTGAGTTGTTTGGAACCAATAATATATAGAAGCACTTCTTGGGATTGGAAAGGCCCAGTTGCCTCTCTGCTTGAGAGTAATTTTATCCATTTTAAGTGTTGATGCCAATTCTGTTTTCCAGTGACTTTGTAACAATTTATTTTCCTGATATAAAAACAGGGCTATGAGACTTTTTTGAATAAAAAGGTTGTTTGGGATTGTCTTCATTGTGACTGAGAAGGCAGAATCTTAGTAAAGGGAAAAATGGGTACTGAGTTAGAGATAATTTTTGAAAGTATCTGGCTTTTGTTCAGTTATATAATTAGAGCACAAAAGGCTGCCTGGTTAAGGACTTGGCTCTAGATAAGCACTTTATGCTTCACCCTATCTATCCCATCTGTCCTATATAGCACCAGATACTGTCCACTGACTAGGCAGGACACTGGACTGGCTGGCTTAAAGGCCTGAAACAGTAGGGCAAGTGTTTTGTCCTTATTAGTGCTCAGAATGTTTCCACATCACAACTTGGTGGTGAGAGCGCAGTTGATGACTGGTAATTTGACCCCAAACTAAGTGATTATAATAAAGTAGTACTTTTAAACCAATTTTAGATTAAGGGTATCAAACTAATGCCATGTAATAAGGCAGAATTACATTGTTAATTATGATGTATGGTGCAGGGAATACATTCAGGACTATATACTCTCCACAGTGGATCTCCTACTGGTGGCAGGGGGAGGCTTATAGAAAGATCAAGGATAAAATTATGGTCAGGGGTGCTGAGAGCCATTAAAGGAAACTGTAAACCCTGAATATAATGGAAACCACTTCAAGCCCTTATGTTAAATAAGGCCCTTATGTTTAGTCATTATTAAGGATAAGATTTTGTCATCGGGAGCTCTTGGCTTCCATCACTTTCAGAGACCCCTGTGACATTTTCCGCTTTAGCTTCAGTCCCATTGTAGCAGGGCCAGAACTGCTGGGGACTCCTGAACTATCAGCTGCCAGTGGTGGCAGGGGCCCTGGAGCTGTCTGCCATTAGGGGCAGGTGGGACTGGAGCTGTCAATCCCTCCCTCCTTCCCCCCCATTATTTTTAGTAAGTCGCAGACAGGTCATAGGCTTCCAAAAAATTTTGTTTATTGCCCGTGACCTGTCTGTGGCTTTTACTGAAAATAAGTGTGACAAAATCTTAACCTTAGTTATTATTAGTTGTGTCTTATTGTAACATTTAGTATCAGAGGGAAATATATGCTCAGTTTTTTTACCACTATTTCTCTGTTTCCCATCCTTCCCCATTCTCCTCTCTCTTTTATTCCTCCCTCTTTGTCTCTCTCCTTTTTTTTCCACCATCTGCATTTCATTCCTGGTAGAAACTCACAGTATACACTGCCACTGGCTTTATGCTCAAACCCTTCCTCATTCCATTTGCTAAAATGATCATCAATCAAATAGATAATGCTTACATCTGAAGTATAATTATAAGGATTGAGAATTAACACTCCTGAGAGATGAATTAGGGGAGGGGAGTTCACTTCTCCCAGAGCCACTATTTTAGGGTGTTTGTGGCTCATATTTGGAAAGCTTTTCTTGCAGTCATGAGGCCGAGACACTTGCTGTTTTTTAGAAATGAATGCTTGTATTTCTGTATCCCATATGGCATATTGAGATTCTGCAGAATGTATCAAAGAGGCTTGGTGTTTGACACCTCTGCCTCAGATTTAAAAATTTCTGGACTGTGACATAGGAAGAGACCATCAAATTAGTGGGTTTCACAAAGAGGGAAGGAAGGATAAGTAGGTTAGGTTAATTACTAGACACGTCATTTAAAAAAAACCCTGAGTGTTTTTACACTGTCAAGTAGGATTCACAGCAGGTCATGGTTCCCTCATGTCTAAATAACTTGATGACAACTCTGCCATTTTGATTCTATATATAATTTTATCCTAAAATCTTTATTTACTACAATATAGACTAATTAAAAGAAAGTTGCAAGAGAAGATCTAAGCTTAAGTAAAAGAGAATATGGTACAGTATGGATGTCAGTAAGTTCAAGTCCTTGTGCCTGATACACAGTATTTAAATCAGACTGGTTGGTGGACAAGGGCAATAAATATGATCATTATTTTTGTTACAATATCATAATCAGTAGCCATAATCAATAGCAAAAGTAAAAGGTAAATAAATGAAGTTAAATTGTGGTTTATGAAAATATATACGACTATCTTTATATGCAAAAGAGAAATTAAAAACCCCTGACAGTAATACAAATATTTAAGCTCAAAATATACATTTTAACACACAGTGGTTGAAACATAATATTTGACTAGTCCAAAGAGACAAAGTCTGTGGATATTGTGTACAGTGAAGCCTATGCAGAAGGTCTTTCTCTCTTAAAAACATTCAAAAATTCTCTCCCCTTTTTCACAAAAACCTTTCTCCGCTTTTTCAAGGCTTGAATGTTCATCTTCCTGTGCACTATCACAGAACATTTGATAAAGATAACAGATGAAGATCCTGTTAGGCTTTTGTTCTATATGTAACACAATGTCTCTGTCAAAGTAAACTTCGTGATTGTAAGTCTGCAATGAGAAAATAATTTTGAATGACAGCTTCATTTCCCAGAGGCTGGTGTAAGTACCATGTAAATAAGACTTCCCTAGAACTGATTAAAAAATTACAGCAGAACACTGTTCATTTTTCTAGTACACATAACAAAAAGCATATATGGATAATTGGTCTTTCAGATAAAGCAAGGACAGTGTTTAGAAACCATGGTCCAGACCTTCAAAGGTATTTAGGAACCCAACTCCTATTAAAATCAATAGAAGTCAGGTGTCTAAATACCTAAATTCCCATACAGTTAGGCCCATACTTAATTTTGTGCACATTAGAAGTTCCACTGCCATCAGTGGGACTGCTCAAAGACTGTAAAGTTAAGCACACATACAAGAGTTTGTGGGATCAAGGCTTAGATTGATAAGCATATTATAACTGTCAAAAGATACATTTTTCAATGCAACTAATGCACATTGAGGGAAATCCTGATTTAAGATTATGGAGATTTTCAGATAAATGAACTACTGTATCACAGAATACTTGGAAATTCAACAAAGTAATTTTTGCCACAGATACTATACATAGGAATTGCCAGTGGGATTTGTATTGTACATCTGACTCAAATTTGAACAAAACAGTTACTTGGATGCAAAGCAGTGTGTCAAGTCGATACAGGGGAATGTTAATGTAAACTGAATTCAGTGGATTATACTCACCACATCCCAAGACTCCACTAAAGGAATACTCTTAAGTAGAATTCCATGTTCATTACAGTGAAAGTCAAGGTGAGCTTTCCCATCAGCTCCTATCTGAGTAACTGCCACAACAGATAACAAATCCAGCTCATCTTCATAGTCCACAATTTTGAAAGTCTGATGAAAAAACAAAATCTCAAATTGACCAGTTAATAAATACACTTTTACAGTTATTTTAAAAAAAACTTTACATATGTTTTTTTCGGAAGGGGAAAGCAAAGAAATAAAAGGTATCTGCTATCATTCATTAGGAAAATCTTTGCCATCCAGATAGTAAGCTATAGGCATCTTTCCAACCACGGACTATTCAGTGCATTTCAGCAGAGCCCCTGTATGAGGGGGAGAAGAGAAAATAAGGTCCTGTACTGTCTCAGTGAATGAGTATAAGGGTTTTACATACACCATATAGGAAATGTAAGACAGAAGTAAACAAGAGAGAGAGGAAGTAAGGCATCACTTCAGTTCAGTGCCCTTTGCTTAAACACATTAGCAGCAGTATGACTTAAACCTGCTGTCAACATCTAGGTCGTGAGATTTGAGAAATTTACGAGGGTAATATAAATCACAAAAACTCCTGTATCCTCTCTTTAAAGTTACATACCTCTACATCTATACACAGTCAGCAGTTCCAGTGTATGATGGGGGAAGGACTGTTTTAGAAAAGCTATTATCAACACATGTAAGTAAGCATGGTCTACACTGCTATTTTTAGAGTGCTAGTGCAAGTCTGTGGACCAGGCTGGGAGGCTCGCTTCCGGATGCAGCGGAGACATACGCTAAATGACTTTTTTTGCTCTTCTCCTGTCTAAATCCAAGGAAATTTATTTTCTACATAGTTCAGAGCATAAAGCTCAATAGCAGGAACAAAATCTGTGGAGTTCTGACTACTGAAGTGTCTTCTTTGTAATTTTTATTCTGTTGATTATAAATGAATATACATTAACTCCAAGCTTTAAGGGCTATGTAAAAACTTACCCTGTTTTCACTGAGCTGATATCCATTTCCATGGCAACGAGTGGAAATTGTTGCCAGAAATTGAGGCATTAGAATTCTCATTTCAGTGTGAATTTCAGCTAAGTTCTAGCTGAGAGCTAAAAAAGTTTTTCAAACACTACATGAAGACCTCAGCAATATAGTGTTTTTACTTTGAAAATATTTAATTAAAAAAAAAAACCTTAAGTAATTTCCCTATAATTTACCAAGACGGCTGAATAACTCCTCTAGTCAGGATCTATTGGCATCAAAATTTAAGGTAGGCTAACCTGACCAAAGAGCAGTTACATGGGTACCCAAACACTCAGAACTTTAATTGGCCAATTAGATGGTTCAGACCTCTTTTCATAACAATGGAGCCTAAACTATCCAAACGTTATTCATCTGACAACCCATGTTATCTAACTAAGGGCATATCAGGATCCTGTCTTTAACTGTGGATATAATAGTCGTATTTTAGAAAAGTGCTGTTCAGATAACTGGAGAAAGTCTTCTGGCTCATTCCTTACTTACCTTTGTGGGGGTGGGAAGAGAAGACGAGGGAGAAGGGAGGTTTAGCTGAAGCACTTTGGCTAGAATGATCTAGCAAAAAGTCTTACATTGAATCCTGGGGGATTCAACCACCAGTCTCTCACTCTTCCTTCCACCCCCTCCGTTTTTAATGGCTGCATTACTTAGGAGTGGCAAAGTCACAGCAGGCCTGAACATTCTTCTGGTCTTCAGGACTATAATGTATTTATATCCAGAGTAAAATAAAACTGAATATAAACAAACAAAATGAAAAAGAAGACTACGTGAAGATTTTCACCTCTTTTTCTGCACTTCAAAACTATGAGCAGGGGGATGGGATACAAGCTCCAGCCTAGTGAACTAGTAATTCCCATACTAGTTTCTTGTCCAAGTTGAAACAAAATGCAAAGACTGAATAAATGAAACACAGAAGAAAAAAAACTGGAAAGAGATCAGCAGGCAAGACGGATACATCATGGTTAATCTGAGGATCTGGATAAGATCTGCTCTGTAGCGTTCTCGCACATTTATCATATTCCAGTTAAGCACTGGAATAAATTGCCTAGGGAGGTTGTGGAATCTCCATCACTGGAGATTTTTAAGAGCAGGTTAGACGAACACCAGCCAGGGATAATCTGAGTCATATTTAGTCCTGTCATGAGTGCAGGGAACTGGATTGGATGACCTCTTGAGGTCCCTTCTAGTCCTATGATTCTATATAGCCACATTGCAGCTTACAGCTGAATTGTGATGTCACAGGAGTTCCCATCACCACCCACTGTTTTTTAAACTTCAATTTTATTGAAAACAAAGAAAAATTTCATGAGTGACGAGTGACAGAGTATTTTTATTCACAATCAATAACGTATCAGTGTGTGCTTGGTGCTGTACAGAGCAGAGGAAGAGATGGTCCCTGGCTTGAGTTTACATGCTACAGTAAAATGGGGAGACAATGTAGTTCAGACACAACACACCAGAGTCTGGGGATCAGACGATCCAGTCTCAAAGCAAAAATATAATTTTAAAATTTTGTTTCTTTGTATTTACTGCTGAAAAGTTTGTCAGTAGAAATATTTTAAGGAGCGATCTGAATGGTTGTAGTTTCTCACATTAAGGATGTGATCTCATACCACTTAAGTCACTAAGTGTTTTGCCATTGATTTCAATGGGAGTAGGATCAGTCCTTACATGAGGAAGACTCTTTCAGGCACCAATAGCAACAAAGAAGAAAAAAGAGCTAAAGATGAGAAGAAAACAAGGGAGGGGAATGAAGGCAGCAGAAGGGTGGCAATAAAGAATGAACGTAGAGCTTAATATAGCTAAAAGTTCCAGCGACTGCTCTTGTAACGAGAGATATGCCTTGATGGCTCAACTCCTTGGCCAATCTTTTAGTCCTTTTTAGCTCACTGTATCACAATTACCTCTTGTTCTGGGTCGTCATCCAGCAGGTTAAAACGCTTTTTCACCACTCGGCCAGAAGCAGTTACAGTTACTGAGTTGTTCACCTGAGAGAGAATTTTTTTTAAAAAAAAGAGAGTGTGTCTGCATGGCAGGTAATAATATAGGATGCGTATACTTTTTTAGTAGTATATTCATTTTATTTTAAATTTTGGTAAAGCTTTAAAATTGGTTGTAAATGGCTCTTTACTTGTAAGTCTTTCTGTATAGTGTGTGCTGGCAAGTGGGTAATGAAGTCTTACAATGCCATGTGATCATGTCACCTGAACTGGAATCCATCTTTAACCTGGTGCTTTTCCATTTAAAAGAAGGGGTGGGAACCCAGAGAGGGACAAAGTTTTCTCGCCTTGTACAAAAGATACATAAGGAGGTGGAACAGAACAAAAGGGGTGGCAGTCATGAGAAATCCCTTAGCTACTACCTGAACTGGAACAAGGACTGTACCGGGGAAAGGATTGGGCCCAGATTAGAAAGGAGTCTAGTCTGTGAAAGAAGCTTATTGGAACATCTCTGAGGGTGAGGTTTCATCTCTAATCAGTTTCTTACTGTATTAGGCTTAGACTTGCATGTTTTAGTTTTATTTTGCTTGGTAATTTACTTTGTTCCATCTGTTATTACTTGGAACCACTTAAATCCTACTTTTTATATTTAATGAAATCACTTTTTGCTTATAAATTAACCCAGAGTAAGTAAGTAATTCCTGGGGGAGCAAACAGCTGTGCATATCTCTCTATCAGTGTTATAGAGGGCAGACAATTTATGAGTTTACCCTTTATAAGTTTTATACAGAGTAAAACGAATTTATTTGGGGGTCTGGATCCCATTGCGAACTGGGTATTTGGGTGCTGGAGACAGGAGTACTTCTTAAGCTGTTTTCAGTTAAGCCTGAAGCTTTTGGGGGATGTGGTTCAGACCTGGGTCTGTGCTTGCAGCAGGCTAGCATGTCTGGTTCAACAAGACAGGGTACTGAAGTCCCAAGCTGCCAGGGAAAACGGGCGCAGAGGTACTCTCAGCACATCAGGTGGCAGTCCTAAGGGGGTCTCTGTGACTCAACCCATCACAGATGATCCCTGCCATATGGTTGGTGAAGCATTTTAGGATTGTTTGAGGTTAAAACTATATAAATATATAATATAATACAAGGTAGAAAAGATAGCACTAAACTACTTTTCCTCCTTTAAAACTATTTTGTTCCCCACTCCCTGCAGAGAAAATAGGAATATTTTTCACATCTTTAAAGATTTCTCCCGCTATCCTGTTCTTCCGCTATTTTTATCCCTTGATATGCCAGTGAACCTAATTTCACTGTAGAAATTCTAACACATAGATTGTGTAATCTTGTTGATTTAATTATTTTTGTTGATTGGAGTATTTTTTAGTGACTTGAGGTAATTACAGTTTCTACAGAAAAACTGGGTTAGTTAGTTAGTTAGTATCGAAGTCAAGCCAGCAATTTAGGTTCCAATCCTGCACCTGGCTGTGCACAACCACCTTGAAGTTAATTGGGTTGAGCCTATGTGGCCTACATAAATAATCTAATATTTAGGAAATTAAGATACAAATAATAAGGCAGCAATCCAGCTCATATGGAAGACCCTTAATTTAGCAAATAGGTACATTGGTGAATAAAAGGAGACTTCCAGTAAAAAAAAAATCAAGGGCTGCAGCCCCAAGCTCTGGGTGTCCTTTAGCTTCTGATTGCCAGAAGCTGGGACTAGATGATGTGGATCAATTGATAACTGCCTGTTCATTCCCTCTCAAGGGTCTGGCACTGCCTGCTATCAGAAGACAGAATACTGGGCTAGATGGATCATTGGTCTGACCCAGTGTGGCTATTCTTGTATTCTTATTAAACCACCACATAACGTCTACTTTCTCAAAGTGATTTAAAAACATTAATATATTCTTGCAACACTCCTGTGATGTAGGTGCTATTATCCCCATTACATAGTTGAGAAAATGGGAGGATAGCAGCATTAAGAGCCTGATCCTGAATGTGATGAGGGTCCTTAATTCCCACTGGACATCAGTACGAGTTGAGAATCCTCAGCACCTCTCAGAATTGGGCCCTTAGTGTCTTGGCTAAGGAAGGTCACAAGAGAAGGTTGTGGCGAATTAGAACTCACATCTCTTGATTCCTATTCCCAAACCAAGATCATCCTCCCTAAACAACATCCCAGGAAAAGGAAAAGAAAAGGAGTGCACTTGGGACTACTCCTGCTCCTACTGATTTAATGAGAGTTTTACTATTGACATTATGTAGATTTTTAAATACACACATTTTTATTTATGGGGGAACTTCAAAAGCAGTGTCACTGACTTCAAAAGCAGTGTCAATACTGACTCAGTATTCATAAACTATGAAAAACCCTACAAGTCTCTGCTGAAGTACACTGCAGTTCCAAGCTACAGCAGTGTCATCAAAGGTTTTTCACTAACATGCACCAGAGAGGGGTCTGGTCTTTTTAGCATTCCCATTTTGATTTTTGTGGTTTGCTGTCACAAATGTTTGTTTTCACCAGGCTTGACATTTTTCAGCCATTTGAACTTCATTGCTATCAAATTTGCATATAATTATGACTCAAGTCAGTGACACCTCCTTGCCAAAGAAATCCATCTCTGTATGCTTTTTAAGGTTTACACCCTAGGCAACTATTTGCATTGTTCACCACAACAGATGCCAAGAACCCAAAAACTGACAGCAGGTTTCAGTGAGAGACCCCAAAAATATAATTGTCTTTGAAATCCTTCTCACACCGGCCTGATGCAAAGACTGTTGAAGTCAAAGTGTCTTTCAATAGGCTTTGGATCAAGCCCACACAATACACTGATACACAATACACTGATATACACATGCATATAAATCACCTATATACGCTATATATATATGTGCTATGCAAAAGTAAAATATATTGTTTGTATTAAGAATTTCCTGCTGTAGTCTCACATTGTTCTGCCTGTTGGCCATGATGACAAAATCTTCTGCAATTTCCTGCTGGTATTTATTATTTTCAATTTCTTTCAGCTTCAAGACTCTTTAAAAAAAAAAAGATATAAAATAAGTCATGTTAAAATCTAATATGCTGTGATTTCTAAAACCAGATGTATTAAAATAGCACAGACAAGTTACAGTCATAACTTCTTTCAAATACAATACAGGGTAAATATATACCACATTTGAAAGATGTTATTACTGTAACACATTTATCTGTGCAATTTTATTACATCTGATTAGCACATCAGTTCTAGAATATACAGTATGTTTCCTTATTAAATTCTACCACTGCTCACATCTACCATGTGGAAGTCTGCAGATGTTTCTTCTAGAATTCCTGATGCTGGTTGGTTTATAAATTCTCCAGGTGCTATAGGTTGGTGGTAATTCTTTGGCCTACTTCTTCTCAGCCTAAGTTGGAGTCATGTAGGGGAGGACTGGTCATAATTATGTCACTAAACTTTAACATTCCATAATGCATACTACTGAGACCAATATGCAAGTTTTCCTTTGAGAGAACGTCAGGAATAGCTATGAGTGGCACAGTTGAAATTTGAATCTGACTTCTCCCAAAGTTCAGAAGAGGGCTTGGATATGAGCTTTTAGTTTGGGTCCATTGCTTGTTATCAGTGTTTTACACTTCTTACACTTCCTACATGTTTACAAAGCTGTTTGATCCAGCTCAGGATCCACTGATGGAAGCAACATATGAGTACTAAGTCTGTAATTCTTTCGGGGTGGGATATTTGTGCATTCATTGCCTAGTACAATGATCCTCTAATGGGGCTTCTAGGCACTACCACAAAACAAATAGTGATCACTCCATAACAGAAAATAAGCCATACTAGCCTTTAGAGAACAGTAATTCTCTACAGAAATATGCCCAACTTTATTCATAAAATGAATTATCTTAAAATTTGAAAAATGAGCCACAGTAACATAACATTTACGGAAAAGGGGAAAATACAGAAGTAGAATTTAGTCTATTTAGTAACCCTCCCTTACAGGAAATAAGAGTGAAATCTGCCTTTGTGATTTAGATATTTCCCAAAATAGGCTTCAAAACTACAATCTTGACTATATTTTCCCTTAAACAAAATTTAGTTCTCGTCCTGTTTTCAAAATATTTTTATAATTAAAATGTAGATCAATGTAAATAAAAATGTCTTTTATGATATGAACTACTGTATAATTGTGGGAGGTGACCAAAACATTTTGTGCTTCAATGCATGTATGTATGTATGTAACTTTTAAAATACATTCAAGCAACAGAAATTAACCCCCGCCCCAGTAGTATATTTGCATTAATAATGTTAAGTTTGAAAATTTATTTCTTTGGGGGGAGGGAGAAAGCTTTGTTACATTTTACAGAAAGCTGAGATTTTTAAACTCTAAAAAGTCAAGAAATGATCAATTAAAGTTTCAGAGCCAGCACTTAAGCAATCTCCTTAAAATACATCTTCTATTTGGGGGGAAAAATGTATGGAATAAGATGATTGTCATTGGTGTGTGTAACAGGGTAGCTGGCCCTTTAAGTGAAACTGGGCTTAGCTCTCCTGTTCCAGTCCAGGTACTCCAGTTGGGCTAATTAATAGGGTGGGGCAGCACTTGAGGAACTCTAAGAGGCCTGGAGAGAGCCATTGGGCTGTTGGCAGAAGACTGGGAGATGAGAGTTGCCAGAAAGAAGGTGGTTTCTTGGAGAGAGTAGCAAGAGTGATTTGCTGGCAAGGAGAGGGCGGGCAGGAGAGGGCTGAAGACCAGAGGAACAGCAGAGGGAAATGCCTGCTGCCTCTAAGCAAGAGCTGAAGCCAAACGCCAGAGAGGGCTGCAGGAAGGGGAGCAGCAGAGAGGCTTACCTGCTGATGTCTCCTTGCCAGAGAGCTGGGTCCCAGAGGAACCAGTGGAGAGACTCTGAGAATTCCCCCTAGGAAGAGTGGGTTGTGCCCCAGAAGAAAGGGCTGGGGTGGAGGGTCAGAGGAGGACTTCAAGAGTCCACAGCTGGTAGAAGACACCAGGATGGGGAGAATGAAGCCAGGGCTCAAAGAGTACTTGCACAGGGTTGATGTGGACTATGCTGTGGACATTTGGTTTGGGACTTTTGCACTGTTTTGGCTAATAAGCTGTAGGAGGGACTAGAGAAAAAGCTCATATGCACTTACTGGGAACCGAAGAGAGAAACTGAGGCAAGGGATCACTAGCAAGGTTGCCTCAAGGATGGCAGCTTGTTTACAGTGTGTTCAGTTTAATACCCATAATTTTCATTGTCAAAAGAAAGACATTGTTCTGTCCTCTTTCCCACCCACCCTATCCCAAATCCATTCTCTTGCAGTCTGGGCTTGGGCCTCAGATCTTTTAGCTGAACAGAATGAGGGTCTGTATCAGTCTGTCAGTAGAACATGGCAGGAGTATCAGAAAGTGATTGCATGCTCACAATGGTGGGGGAACAGTCTGGGAATATCTGAGCTAGGAAGTAAGGTATCATGGGCTTGTCACTGAGTATCTGAATGTGTGCTGAGAAGATGAGACATTCAAATCAAACTGTGCATATTCTAGAGTTGACATCCCAGGGTGTACAAAATTTAAAATTGACAGGTCAGGAAGGCGAAGTAAAATGACTGGAAGATGTGCTGGTCTCATTTGTACATCATCTTAAAAGTAGTGGAGGGGATAAAATTTGGCCCAGTTCCACTCTTTTCAGGTGGCACTGGAAGAGCAAATCTGGCCTGATTCCTTACTTGGCTCCCTCAGGTGTTAATTTTCTGCTTACGCTTAAAAGTGCCCTTTCAGTGCAAAGCCAAAAAACCTGCAAACTTTGGAATAAAATTCCCATAAATAAACTTCGGGGTGAGGTACAGAGAGGAAATCAATGAGAAGCAATGGCAAGCGAGGACTGCAGGACAGTAAAGAAAGGTCAATGGTCTGAATGATAAAGTCAGATTTGTTTTATTTTAACAGGTTAAATCTGATGATAGGAAATAGAAAATGCACAGCATTAGTTGATCAAAGCTTATGCACCCAAAAAGGAGTTTGTGTCTCAAAGGTTTATTCTTAAGGCATGTGAATGAACTTGTGATAATGGAAGCTGGAATTCTTAAAAAGCATCTGGATTTATTACATAGACTAGGAAAATACAAATTTAAAAAAAAGTTTTCCTATGTAAGCAAAATCACAGCTATTTTTACTATTTTTTTCAGAGCTATTTCATACACAAGAATTACAGATTAGTGCTCTTTAGAGAGAATATTAAGTATAACTATGGGCTCACTCTTTGTACAGGAGCCTTTCCCAGAATGCTCCTTTTCTGGCAGATGGCCCGTTAGTAGTGCTTTAGGCCAGAGGTGGCCAAACTATGGCTTGCGTGACCTCCTATCTGGCCCCTGAGCTCCTGGCCCAGGAGGCTCGCCCCCAGCCCCTTCCCCACTGTCTTCCTTCCCCCACAGCCTCAGCACACTGTGCTGCTGGCTGCAATGTTCTGGGTGGCCTGGCAGCACAGTTGCAGAGTCGCAGCCTGACCCGGTGCTCTGGGCAGCACAGCTGTAGTGCCGCCAGCCACCGGTGCTCCAGGCAGCGTGGTAAGGGGGCGGGTGTGTGTGTATGTATGGATAGAGGGCAGAGGAGTTCAGGGAGGGTGTCAGGGGGCAGGGGTGTGGATAGGGGTTGGGGCAGTCAGAGGATGGGGAACCGGGGGGTTGGATGGGGCAGGGGTCCCAGGGAGGCAGTCAGGAAGGAGAGGGATGGTTGGATGGGGCAGGGGTCCTGGGGGGCAAGTCACGAATGGGGGGGGTTGGATGGGGCAGCAGGGGGGCAGTCGGGTGGTCAGGGGACAGGGAGTGGTGGGTGGGGAGGACTCCCCGGGGGCCCATCGGGGACGGAGGGGGTGGGGGTTGGAGGGGCAGGAGTCCCAGGGGAGCCAGGAGATGCAGGGGCTGGGTGGGGTGGGTCCGATAGGAGGCGGGGGCCAGGCCATGCCTGGCTGTTTGGGGAGACACAGCCTTCCCTAACTGGCCCTCCATACAATTTTGGAAACCCTATGTGGCCCTCAGGCCAAAAAGTTTGCCTGCCCCTGCTCTAGACTCAACCTGGTGCCTGAAAATTGAACCCTGGTTTTTCTGGATTCTTTTATCATCACTAGTAGTAGAGTCTTTCAAAAGAATGTCGTGTTCTGGGAGGATATAAAAGACAGAACCTAATCCAGTTTGTTTTTCCTAATTGCACTGCCTCTCTATTGCTTACAGTACCAAAAAACGTATTAAGAAAACAAGCAAACATATCTGAGATGGAGTCATTTTTATAGTTACAATTGGGATCGTAACACCCTAAGGCTGCAAGAGCTATGTTAGTCTCATCCCTATTTATCAAGCCAATGGTATTCTCTGGCCCATTACCATAAATTTGCACAGATAATAAATTTCATGTTATATATACATGTACTCTCTCATGGAAGAGTAAGCTGAGTTCTTTCTACCTCATGTATCATGAAGGATCCATCTTGCCCTTCTGTAACTGTATATAATGTTAATTATTTAACATGCAAGTTTATGTGGAGGTCAGAAAAAAAGAGACTTTGTAAAAAACCACATGATGTCATTTTTACAGATGTGCTTTTCTGACTCTATACACATTAACAATGGCATTCCTCCTGGAACTCCATAATTACCCTGTCTAACTCTTAGCCATCTCCCAAAATCAGAATGCTAATAAGATTTTATCCTGTAGCCTCTTTAATGAAAACAACAAGCTCTGAAAAAAATTAGTGCTCATACTTACTTTATCAAATTTGGTCCCACATGGATTATTCTGCCTGAAGTATCTGGATGGAAATATATCCAGTCGGGTTCTAATGAACAGCACATCATATCCTGTACGCCATTTTTTGCCTGAAGGTGGAAGAGAAGGCTTTGAATAATTATATTTAGATCTGATTAAACTGGAAAAGCTCAGCTCCCACCCATCTGCATCTGAGTGTTTACAGTACTGGGTAGAACCATATAGACACTACAAAAAGTTGAAGCAGCAGTGGAGCTGGATCAGTAATGGGAATAAACAAACCCTTATGGAACACCAAGACTTAAAGAAATCCCATCACACTGGGTTGTAACATTGTTTAGTATCTAATGAACAATGCTTTTAACATGATTAGACCTGTTCCTAGTTCTCCTGAAACTACACATTGAAAATTAAAGACCTAGCCTGCAAGCACTTCAGCAATTCAAAACAAAGTGAGCTTTGACTTAGGATGAGACCTATGAAAAGCTTTTATACTAGCATTGAGTTTTATAACAAACCCAAGACCTGGGTGGGTATGTGGAAAAGCTTACTGAGGTCTGTGAGGATGCCTGAATTTTGCCTGGTTTGAGGCTGAAATCATAAACCGTCCCGGGTTTATGATTTCAGCCTCAAACCAGGCAAAATTCAGGCATTTTGGCAGAGTTTTGTTCTGAGTTAATTTGTAACAAACTTTTGTGGGTGTGAACTCATACAAAATAAAACCAGGGCAGAGGTTTGCCTGAGACCTGTGAAGCAAAAGCACCACATTTTGTACAGCTGTACTTCACCATGAGGCTGAAGACCTGTATATTCTGATATTAAAAGAGACAGGAAGGAAGGGACATTGGTCTCAACAAACTAAGAGATGGGGACATGCATAGACGAGAAACTTTGCAGTTGAAGAATCCTAAGCCGGCAGGCCAATATTATAGACATGTTTTTAGCCTGAACAAGGAAGCCAAAATAAAGTCTGAAAAAGTGAGCTCATGCAAATGACGAAATGGTGGATAATACAACTTTTTAACAAAGGACACAATTATAAACATAGTGTTCAAAAACATTTTGAAAGAGAAACCACAAAAGGAGGATACTCCTAGGGGGAATTCTGCGCACAATATTTTAGAATTCTGCATATTTTGTCGAAATTATACAATATAATCACACCAGTTTCAATTGTTTGGGTAATTTATTTCAAAATACCTGTCAGCAAGTATGTCTATAACAAAACAGACAACAAAAAAGATTCAGAAAATGTTTTTTGACAAATAGATTCCTTACTAGACATATTAATGCAGAACTCTGAGTAATAATTTATTTAAACTACAATACAGAACTGTATTTATCATACCCCGTCAGAAGCAGTGCAGAGGCTTTGGGGAATCAGGGGTAACAGAGGAGCTGAGGGAGTAATTGCTGGGAAGGAGTTTGGTTGTGAACTTTGAGGGTTGTTGGGTGTGAGTGGGAGAAATATATAACACATTTTTTGGGGGGTCAGGGAGGGACTGTTAGGGAGCCTTCCGCTTGCAGACCCTGGCTGATCCCTACCTCTCCTATTCAGTCAGGCACACATGTCCCTGTCTGCATGTGGCCCTGCACCCCCGCTCAGCCATTCCTCTTACCCCCATCCCCACTCAGATAGCCCCCTCACCCTCATCCCTATGTGTCCCTGCACCCTCTCTCTGTCCCAATTTGTCCCTGCACTCCCATTCAGCCATCTCCCTACCCTGTCCGCATGTGTCCCTGCACCCCCATTCAGTCTCTGCTCCAGTCTGTCTCCGCACCATTAGCCCTTATGAAGCCCAATCTGTGATCCCCTCCCCAGTATCCTCATGTGCTCAATGCTGTCCATCTCCCTAGCCTCCTAACCTGGCCCCAAGAGCAGGGCACTGTGAGGAATGCAGCTGCAGCTGGGGCTGGCCTGGGAGCGGCTGCTCTGTTCCGGCACCACTGTGGTCCCTGATGGGTGAAAGGCATAACTGCAGCAACTTTCCAACAGAATGTATTTCTGCAGGGGAAAAAATTCTGTGAGGCACATAAATTCTGTATGTGCACAGTGGCGCAGAATTGACCCAGGAGTAGAAGGATCAGACACCAAATAATAAAGCAGCTTATTTGTAAAATGGTTGTAGACAGTAGGAAACAACACGGCACCATGCAGGGTATTGGTACAAGACTCAGCTCCAACCCATCACTGTTGAGGTGGGAATACAGAGGAGGTAATGCTATGTGTGCAGGGGAAGGTAGGAAGCACCAGAAGCAACAATGCTGGGAAGAAAATATTTCCATTGCTTTGTGTTGATTCTTTTGGCAATTTCAGAAGCAGCATTGCTGGGCTACAGATGCAGCCCATTAAGTATGGCACTCCCCGGTGAGGGGGCAATCCGCACATTAAAAGGGCATTGTAGGAGAGAATTAAAATCTTTATTGCTCCAAGTGTTACTCAGATGGTAGGGTGAGTGAGGCTGCTATGTGAATATATTACCAAAGCATTGTCTTTCAGAGCACAAATATGGAAGACTCCTTTAAGCTTTTTCTTGTTAGGTGTGATGATGTAATGCCAAGGGTATCCTCCAATCTGAAATGAGTTCTCCAGAGAAGACACTTCAAATAGCAAAGGTGGGGTATCTGTAAACGTTGTGTAATGTTAAGATCATTATTAACAGCCTCATAATTTCATTGGTCCATAAAATTCTAATTAAATTATTCATTCTTGAGAACTTCTAAAAACTCATTAGTGTTTAATGTCATTGTGCACATAGAAATACAATACAGATGGGTAACTAACTTCTACCTAGCAAAGTGGCATTATGTGCAAGAAAGTGTCTGAACTTTAATATTTCCCTTCCACATATCTCTCAAGAAAACAATGGGGGAATCACAATAAATGGGATCTGCAGCTGCGTTTATAAATTTTACAAATAGAAAATCTTAGGACTCAGTGCAGCAAATGGCAAAAGGAATCTAGTTCTCCCTTCAGCTCATGTGCAGCTAGTTACATTCAGTATTAATAAGCTACTCATATAAATCCTCCGTGCAACAATGGGAGAAGGAATTTACATAGCAACTTTAATCTAAATGGATACCAGAAAACTTTACAAATCTTTACTAACTAGCATTCTACAAATAATTTCTACAGCCATTAACATGGACCCAACTTTTGGGCTGAAAAACAGCCCTGTTTAACAGCACATTGCAATACTACAAAACAGTCTCACAGGAAGTAAAAACTATTTGAAATTATTAGGGGAATTGAAATAGGTGGTAATATAATTACCCAAGCTGGAGTTTGGCCAGAGCAATAAGGCCCACATCTCTGCTTTTGTAAAGTATACTGTGGTACTTTTAATGTCAAGAACTGGTTATGACTTCAGTGCGATGCCTCCTTTGAAAGACTACATTTACAGCAGTAAAGTGCCCTCTTGTGCTGTGCTGGGGCATGGTTACATGCTGCTTTAGGGAAAAAATGCCACCAACTGAATCAGCCATAGTACTTCTTTCAGCACCTTAAGCTTTCCCTAGACGTCTCAGCCAAATTCTGACCTGGTTTTATGTTGCTTAACTTGTGAGACTGGACAAAATTACAGCTTGAAGTAGTCTGACTGCATCCAATACCTAAACTTATATTTAGCTAGTGCTCCCCATCCCCATGCATCTCAAGATCCCAAAGTGCTAAGCCAGCTATTCTGAGAGGAGTCGCTTTATCTATCATGGAAATGAAGCCACATCTGAGGTGGAAAGTGGCAGCTGTTTAGCTGCAGCCTGTAGGTTAGGACAGGAAGTGAAGATGACTACCTCTGATCTAACATTTAGTAAAAAGGGAGATTCTAAGCAAGATTTAGTAAGGTAGGGTTAATAAAAAATGATGTCTCTGAGGGAAAAGTGCAATATGTGGTATATTAGATGCACTGGCAGAGGGTTGATAGCAAACAGAATTGGTTAAAAAATTAGAGGAAAACCCATTCCCTGACAGGCTGATTATTTTCTTTATAAAAGCATTTACTACTAAGAATTCTGAAAAAGTTCAGGGGGATGGATTAAATTACTAACTCTGAGCCCATTTTATGCCACAACAGCCTTAGAAAGTTTAGGCTTTTCAAGTCTCTCTTTTTACACTTACATTGTCTTTTGCCAACAGTTTTAAAGATCAGACCCCAAACCACAGCAACTGCTATCACTATCTCCCACCTCTCCTTTCTTTCTTATGTGTTGCTTTCTTCCATTACCCAGCAGTCCACTGTTTGTTAGAATGCCTCCTAAAAATGTCTATTTTCAATCACTATTTGAGCCTCTTTAGTTCATTTCCACAAAATATTCCAGTATCCTCTAAATGCAAAGCCTGATTTGCTCCTGGCAGTAATAGTATATTTCTTCTAAATCTGGAAAAATAATGAACGAGATATTTTCCTCTCCATTTTTATGAAACTACCAAATACTCTCATAATAAATGTTTGTTTGGTTGGTTGTTTTTTGATTTTTTTTGTGGGTGAGTGGGGTTAAACAGGAAATAGCATTTTAAAGTTCTGGACCTTTTAGATAGTAGATTTATGAAGGTTTATAGGTCTCTTTCCCTCTTTCAGATTTGGCCATGGTCAGTAGTACGTGAAAATCATTACCAGCCAACAGCTGTTTGGTGACCTATGTGCACTAACTTATTGATCTCTGTGCAGTTCCTCTTGGATAGGTGTCCACATCACCTATGTTGTTGTCAGTCTTGGCAGAGAAGCCAAGAACTAAATACACATGGAGACTACTCTACCCTGTCATCTGTAGAGATGGTCTCTTCAGGTCAGGGTTACCCTTGCAGAGCAATGCTGAAGTGTGTGTTGCTTCTGCCCAGGATGTGGTTTTTCTGTGGAAAAATACAAGATTTCAAGTGCCCATAGCTTTCAAGGCTTCACATAGCATCCCAAACAGTTAAGTTTCAACAAGTACAAGTTTAGACTCTGTAGTCTTCAAAAAGATCAGCTGCTTCTTCATGGAAGCACTAAATGTCACTACACAGTTTAAGTCAGCGATCTCACTCATAAAAGAAAACTCAAAAACCACAAAAAGAAAAGGAGTACTTGTGGCACCTTAGAGACTAGCAAATTTATTTGAGCATAAGCTTTCGTGAGCTACAGCTCACTTCATAGGATGCATTCAGTGGAAAATACAGTGGGGAGATTTATATACATAGAGAACATGAAACAATAGGTGTTACCTACGCACTGTAAACAAAGTGATCGCTTAAGGTGAGCTATTACCAGCAGGAGAGTGGGGGGTGGGGGGGACTTTTTGTAGTGATAATCAAGGTGGGCCATTTCCAGCAGTTGACAAGAACATCTGAGGAACAGCGGGGGGGATAAACATGGGGAAATAGTTTTACTTTGAGTAATGACCCATCCGCTCCCAGTCTCTATTCAAGCCTAAGTTAATTGTATCCAGTTTCCAAATTAATTCCAATTCAGCAGTCTCTCGTTGGAGTCTGTTTTTGAAGTTTTTTTTGTTAAAGAATTCCACTTTTAGGTCTGTAATCGAGTGACCAGAGAGATGGAAGTGTTCTCCAACTGGTTTTTGAATGTTATAATTCTTGACATCTGATTTGTGTCCATTTATTCTTTTACATAGAGATTGTCCAGTTTGACCAATGTACCTGGCAGAGGGGCATTGCTGGCACATGATGGCATATATCACATTGGTAGATGTGCAGGTGAACGAGCCTCTGATAGTGTGGCTGATGTGATTACGCCCTATGATGGTGTCCCCTGAATAGGTATGTGGACACAGTTGGCAATGGGCTTTGTTGCAAGGATAGTCTCTATGTAAAAGAATAAATGGACACAAATCAGATGTCAAGAATTATAACATTCAAAAACCAGTTGGAGAACACTTCAATCTCTCTGGTCACTTGATTACAGACCTAAAAGTAGAATTCTTCAACAAAAAACCTTCAAAAACAGACTCCAACGAGAGACTGCTGAATTGGAATTAATTTGCAAACTGGATACAATTAACTTAGGCTTGAATAAAGACTGGGAGTGGATGGGTCATTACACAAAGTAAAACTATTTCCCCATGTTTATCTCGCCCCCCCCCCCCCCGCACTGTTCCTCAGACGTTCTTGTCAATTGCTGGAAATGGCCCACCTTGATTATCACTACAAAAAGTCTCCCCCTCCTACCCCGCTCTCCTGTTGGTAATAGCTCACCTTAAGTGATCACTCTTCTTCCAGTGTGTATGGTAACACCCATTGTTTCATATTCTCTATGTTATAAATCTCCCCACTGTATTTTCCACTGAATGCATCCGATGAAGTGAGCTGTAGCTCACAAAAGCTTATGCTCAAATAAGTTTGTTAGTCTCTAAGGTGCCACAAGTACTCCTTTTCTTTTTGCGAATACAGACTAACACGGCTGCTACTCTGAAACCTGTCAAAAACCACAGGAATGTAATTATCTCCAAACAGCAGCTATAGTCAGTGTTCATCAGAAGCTGAAAATGTCCTAACAACAAACTGTTCTTGAATAAAGTTCAAGATCAAAAAGGTTTCTTTTTCTTTGTCTCTAAAACTCATGATCCAAAACTCTAATGATCCACAAGCCGTGGCAATGTATCTAATATAAGCTGCTTTCAAAACTCTCACAGGCCTATTCTCAACAGGGCATCCAACATTAAGTCATGGTTTAGTATACTATGTCAGAGAGGAAACTGAAGAGAGATTTCCTCAACTCCCTCTCCTTTGCACAACTTGAGCCAATGATCATTGTATGGTCTCATTTCTTGTTTTCATATGATGTTACATAATTAAAGCTTTAGATTATTATCTAGCTCTATATTATATCTTTGTGAATTACTTGCATTAGGCTGACGTATCTGGCTTGTTTTGTCTGCTATTATTATGTGAAATCCTTCAATAAAAATTAATGTAAATATAAAATGCACTTTTTATATGAAAAAGAAAAGGAGTACTTGTAGTACCTTAGAGACCAGCAAATTTATTTGAGCATAAGCTTTCGTGAGCTACAGCTCACTTCATCGGATGCATTCAGTGGACTTTTTATATGGAAAATCATTTGTTAAAATACTGACTACAAAAAGCTGAATTTTTTTTTTAAAAGGGAGCCTGAAATTGGTATTCTAAGTGCATATTTGGCAGCAGTGGGAGCTGGCAACTGCTTAGCACTTTTGTGCCCAAATGTTAATGTAGGAGACTCCTACTTTTGCAGGAACGCGGAGGAAAAAGTCTAGATTTTTTTAATTAGAGAAAAAACAAATTAACGTGCTGAGATGGGGAAGTCCTGGGCTTGGGACCCACCTTAAGATTCTGATCTCAGATGCACTGGTGTAAAGAAGCCTTTTGTATCTGAGAACTGTACACACACAAAAAGTAATACAACAGAATACATGTTTGTAAGCTGGACATAAGAGTTATTTTCTAAAATAGCTTAGTTTTGGATAAATTACATTCTGTCCCCTTGAGTTCTCCCTGCAGTTTAGATTAGATACAGTAATCTGTTTGTCACTTCCTATGTTATACCATTGTTAGGGCCCTACCAAATTCATGGCCAGGAAAAATACATCACAGACCATGAAAACTGGTCTTTTGTGTGCTTTTACCCTATACTACACAGATTTCACGAGGGAGACCAGCATTTCTCAAATTGGGTGTCCTGACCCAAAAGGGAGTTGTAGGGGGGTCGTAAGGTTATTTTAGGGGGATTGTGGTATTGCCACCCTTACTTCTGCGCTGCCTTCAGAGCTGGGAGGCTGGACAGCAGCAGCTGTTGGCCTGGTGTCCAGCTCTGAAGAGAGCGCCCTGCCAGCAGCCATGCAGAAATAAGGGTGGCAATACTGTATCATGCCATCCTTACTTCCGTGCTGCTGCTGGAGGTGTGTCTGCCTTCAGAGCTGGGATCCTGGCCAGCAGCCACTGCTCTCCAGCTGTCCAGCTCTGAAGGCAGTGCTGCCCCCAGCAGCAGTGCAGAAGTAAGGGTAACAGTACCGCAATCCCCCGCTACAATAACCTTGCAACCCCCGACAACTCCTTTTTGCATTGGATACCTACAATTACAATACCGTGAAAGTTCAGATTTAAACAGCTGAAATCATGAAATGTATTATTTTAAAAAATCCTATGACCATGAAATTGACCAAAATGGACCATGAATTTGGTAGGGCCCTAACCATTGTGTAGCTTTTTTGCGTGCAATTTAACAGCTATCACGTTCTACCCCAGAAGTGGCTGCTTTACAGTGGTAGGAGAAGGGATTCCTGTTTATGCACAGTTTTTAGAGTTTCTGAAGCAGTTTTGTTCCTGTTCCAACTTTCTGTAGAAGTCCTGTTTAGTATATTCTTGAGTTTGGATGAAAAACAGAAAACTTTCTGAATTATAACATGAATACCCAACTAAAAGTAGAGGTACACTACAACACGACACACAGCAGTTTTAAATGTTCTTGCCAGCACTGAAAGATTCACAGATAAAACATAACAGCCATCAGTCTCGATAATGCAAAGATAAAATACCTGTTATTTTAATGTTACAAGGAAGGCCAAATGGATACTTTCCTACAATTCCAACTTTACCATTCCAGTTGCACTTGCATCCCAAATCAAATTGCTGCTCTGTGAACTAAAATAATGCAAAACAAATTGGTTTTATTGATGTACACATTTGCTGTTCAGTTTTACTGCGTTACTCAAATGGTTCATTTAAACCTAAAATCTTATTTTCTAAGTACTAATAGATTTTTTTGGCTGAAAGAATTTAAATTCACTTCCAGCTCTACAACTGATTTTTTAAACATTTAAATCTGGAAATATTATTCCTAGACTCTCTCTGATTCCATTTCATACCAGGGAGTCTTCCTTGCCCATTGGTTTCCAACCTCAATACTTCTTCCTGTTATGACAGACATGACATGTAGCAGTCTGTAGCTACTCGTTTTGGTAAGTTGTCTCTATGTGGTGTCTGAGTAAGATCTCTATTTATGTCAGTACCCACTCTACGTACATTTTACAATTTGAGAATAATACTATTAGAATTCTTTGGTAAGGTAGTGTGCCCATTCATACCTTAGACTGTAATTTTCTTACAGCATGGCTTCTAACCTTTGTTTGGTGCATTTCTCCTATTATAAAGTGTCATATTAATACACAGTGCTAAATTAATAATAATCAATTTCCTCAATGTATAGTAGGCTGTGTGTCAAATTCCCTGCTCCATTACCTGCTCAGAGATGGACTGGAAACTATAGAGCCTGACCAGACCCACGCTATACATCACAATCAGCATTCCATGAGAAACAGCAACATCTGTCACATTGTTCCCAAATATCTGGCTCAAGGAAAAGAAAATATTCCATCAGGAAAGAGATCATTAAAAAGAAAATGTAAAACACCAACACTGCTTGACATAGAAATTGACTTGCTTTGTTTCACAGTCTCATTTCCTGTTACACTCTTCTCCAAAATTGCTGACAGATGTTTTATTTTAGATGGTTTTGCAAATCAGATATTCTTTTGTACTTCAGTAATAATACTTTGCACTTCTGTACCACCTGAAGTCAGAGAATCTTTACCAACATTCATTCTCAACATGCCTCAACAACAGGTAACTTGTTACCCTGTTTTTACAAATGCACACAGTGATGAAGTAGGTTAAGGGTACATAAGTCAGTAGCAGAGCTGGAAATACAATCTTTTAATCCTGATTCCTAGTTCGCTGCTATAACTGGAGGCAAATGTTCATTCTGCTCATGGATCCAGGACAGCACATAGGTGAGAAGTTAACTATGTTACTAATGCATCAGTCAGGATACAATATTGGATGTTTAAGCTCTGAACCTGAACCCAAAGTCGGATAGATCCATGGAGAGGTGCTTATAGCTCTTAATGACACTGCAGTATTCATTTTGTCCAGAATGCCTCACGCATCTCCACTAAGGAAAACAACAAAAATCCAAACAAACAAACTTTTGTTGGATGTAAACAGATGAACTTTATCCTTAATATTTAATGGACCACACACACGCTTCCAAGCTGAATTTCTTCCTACCTTTTATAAAGCATTTATAAAGAGTAAAATTTTCACTCTGCTAATCAGATATATTTTATGGAAATGTGGTTAAAATGGGGGAGGGGAAAAGCCAAAAACAAGCATCAAATCAAATGTTCCTTGGCATATACGTAGGACCAAAAAACCCAAACCACTTGGATCCACTGCACATCTCAGGAACCACATCCCAAATGCATGCTGTCAGATTCTGGCTGTCTTAGAAATACATGAATTGCCTGCTTCACAGGCCAGAGGGGGCCAAATCAGTGGGGATTAGGTCTGAATCCACGTGCCTCATTTGATGCTCTCTCCACAGAACTAGTCACTATTTGTACAGCTGGTTGAAAATTTCTGATGAAATGTTTCTTCATTGGCATTTGCCAATTCATCAAAATCAAAATGTTCTGCGGAGACAGCTTGATTTCTGTGAAGTTCTGATGAAACCTGCCTGGTTTCCTGCCAGCTTGCTTGTAGGCATGCTGGGGAGCCCAAGCTTCCAAGTCCTTGGCAGCCCATGTTCCCAGTTTAATCTCAAATTTGACCCTCACAGTTGAAATCTCTGTATTAAATTCCCTACACAGGTTTGTTTTCAATTATGTCAAATTCTATGCTTTGTGGTAAACTTTAAATAAAAACATACTAGCATATAAGACGTTAGATTTCTAGTTTGTGTCAGACATTAATTTATATGGGCTCTCAAGAGTAATTTATAGTTTTGTTATAAAATAACCCCACTTACTGATTTGCAGATAGTGCATTCAGTGTTGTCTTTTTTTTTTTTTTGACCACTTGCTCATCATCCAATTCATAAACTTTATCTTGCCACTCAAACTATGTATGGACAGGTTTCAGAGTAGCAGCCGTGTTAGTCTGTATTCTCAAAAAAGAAAAGGAGTACTTGTGGCACCTTGATGCATCCGATGAAGTGAGCTGTAGCTCACGAAAGCTTATGCTCAAATAAATTTGTTAGTCTCTAAGGTGCCACAAGTACTCCTTTTCTTTTTTATGTATGAACAGAGGTGCTTGTTGATAGTAAAATGTCACTGTTGCTTCTCTCATCAATAGCCTCCTAATGAACATGCTATTACAGACAAATTTCAGATAGGACATGTTTCCTCTTGACTGGAACAGCAAGACTCACATTTTTATTATTTTTCTAGCATCTTTCCAGCTTAATGTAAACACAAGTTAAAAATCTCTCACTATATGTAGTATTTACATTTTACACTCTTAACGGTGGACGGGGATATTTTCACAGCTAGCTTCCTTAAAAACCCCAATGCCCACAAACACCCACCAATTCCCAACTCTCTTCTTCCTCTAAGGAGGAACTAGTTTCAAACAACCTTTCCTAGCACCTACATAACAGACCAGGTGCACTTGATATTTTCCCAGCAGGTCACTTGTGTGAAGAATTACTCTGTGGTCATTTCTATCCAAGGGAAGTGGGATACTGATACATTCACTAGGGAAATAAGCCACTGCATTATATGAATTAGTCCTGCATTATTGGGACATGCAATGAGGCAACACAATGCTTTTTTAAATTACTACACCTTGGAGCATAGTTAATACAAAAAGTAACTCACTTTTTTGTTTATCTCCAGCATTCCAATAAATTTCAGAGGTAGCACTCTGAATACAGCAAGAAAGAATAGCACAGACTGTTGGATGCCTGCCTGTGGAAGAACAGTAACACTGAACTTAGTTATTGTATTTCAGGCAATATTACATGCTAGGACATTAATCTAACAGTATGAAACCATGATAAATATTGTTAAGGCCTTTACAACACCTTGTGTGTTAGGGGAGGATTATCACCTTTTTTCACAAGGGGAGACTGAGACTCAGAGAACCCAAAGCCATATGAGGAAGGGAGGGGTTCTTGACCCGGTTCTGTCTTCTAATCACAAAGCCAGTCATGTTTTTTCTTCTACTAACATAAAAGAGGAGAGTGTTTCCATACCTGCAATAGTTAATGACACAGGGGCAGCTCACAGAGAGTTCTCTCTGTACCTCAACTGGTCCTGTAAATATTTGGCTATACGTACCTCACCTAACAGAATGCTTGAGTCAACCTACCTGCTGTGCTGCTGCTGGAAGTTTATGCTGAGCTGACTTGACAACCATAATCTCTTGAGGAGTGTCCCAGCTCAGATACCTATTGGTGATAAACATGCATTTTTTAACGTAGTAATTGTTTTAGACTTTCTTAAGGCAAATGCACCATTTCTCACACAAAACTTTTTGTAATACAGGTTATAACACAAGTCAGATCATGTGGATGCTGGAGCAGATCCCAGCGTCTGGCCCAGCTCTGCCTGTTAAATGATCTGGGGGTAAAGAGTGTTTGGGCACCTGGAGTAGCACAACAATGATGGAGCTGGGGGCCAAGATCTGGCTCACTTTATCTGGGACAATGAGACGAGCACTATTGCAAGCTCTTAATATATTAAAACTGGCTAATGCACTTTTCCCCTTTCCCTTCATAAACCAGTTTTTTGATTCTGCAGCATAAAAACGATCATTTCCTCTGGGAATTGAAAGAAAAACTTGCAATTCTCCAGTAGCAGTAATTTCCCTCCTCTTAAATGGCAAAATGGATACTTTGTGCAAAAGAACATTCATAAGTTAAAAATTGCCTATTTCTGAATTGATAATATTTTCCTTGTTTTATGAAGTTTGCTTTGCACATCTTAAAAGGTACATTCTGGTATGTTGTTGTTGCAATATTAAAAGTTGTAAAATTGGCAGAGAAAAGCCAGCGATAGCCTGATTTTGTGGTTTTCTTTCTTTTCCAGATGAGTTAACTGGAAATGTAGGTGTAAACTGAAGTCCATAACATTTACAGTGCTGAAGTTTAAAACTTTTCCAAAAGAAAATTCTGTGTAGTAACTATGCTCAGAAAGATACCAGATTGAGAGCCTTGAAGTCATCCATAGAGCAGGTACAGCATGGGATCAGCACTGCAGGCTGCCGTTCATTGCACCAACAACATGCCTTTATTCTGATCTGGAGGATAGTTCACCTCCATGCTATTCAACAACTTGCACCTCCACAGAGTATGAAAAGAATGGTGTTATTTGCTGATGAGTTTTGGGCTTCATCCTTTTCTGCCGTGCATTTGAGAGAAATTCCATCCATAAAAATGTATTTTACAGACCTCTGGTTAAACAATATAGATTCTGCCTTTCCAAAGTAATACAGTGTTAAACAAAGCTTTGTGAATGCAAAGGAACAAAATAGCTTTAATATATTGCAAATTAAGTGATTTTCCCTTATAGTACTGCTATAATCCTAACTAATTAAAACATTACTTGTAGAAAGCCCAGCCAATAATTAATACCTGAATTTGCAGTAGGGTGGGAGGTATATTTTTTCCAGTATTTCTCCAGAATTAGCAGAGAGACGAAGGAGCCAGTTGTGAGCAGTCAAAACTGCAAGGGAAGATTTATAGTCTGATGGATTGGGAAGTGTTTCCCCCTATATAAAAAGAAGTTATCAGTAAAAAAAATTTGAATGTGTACATGAGGAAAGCCTTATTGCCTACTTTCTATAGTTTTTAAAGCAAACTATCTGGCCTAGATGGAGATTAGGGGCCAGATTTTTGAACACCATCCTCCCTTTTCACACTCACAGTTTGCAGGCACAAATAACTGTGGGCACAATTGTTCCTAGGTGCAATTGATATCACTTAGGCTGACTTTACGTGGAGAAATTGACAGGCAATGTTATTGCGGAATAAGCTAAATCAGAATAGCTCCCTATATGGACTCACTTTGTGAGTGGAGTAATTATTTCAGAATAGAGCATCCACACAAAGAATTATTACAGAATAAATAAATTATATCAGAATATCTAGTTATTCCAGAACAGCTATGCTGGTCAATTTCCCCCATATAGGCAAGGGCTTAGAAGTCTAACTGCTTGATGTTAAGCAATTGGATGTCATGCCAATTGTGCTTACAAAACTGCAAGTATAAAAAAAGATGTAAGTAGAGGCCAAATTCAAATTCAGCGACTTAGTGATGGGTGGTGTTTACAAACCCAGACTAAAACACAGATACAATTAAAATGTTCTGCAATAAAAATGAAACATACAGACACAAGACTGCAACAGTGTTAAAGTAGGTAATAGGACTGCTGGGAGGCATTAGGGGAATGGTGGATTCATAGTTTTATAACTACCTTTTGCCACTTCCTAAAATCCACAATCAGCAGCAACTGACTCGCTTTCCCACCCCCATCTAATATTCATCAGATACTTTATAACTCTTTCTTTCCTTTTAATTTAATACTATTACGGATGCTGTTCCATCTACAAAATCCTAAAAGGCAGAAGGTGTCAGACAGCCCTTTTGCAGCAAGATTGCCGACGAGGCAGAGGCTGCTCCTCTGAGACTAGATGAAATTATGGACTGGCTAAAACAAATCTCAAGTGATCTATCTTGAGGAAAAATATCTGAAGATATAACAGAAATCAAAACTATTACGAGTACACATCAAGCCAATTTGTAAAACTCAGCATCAAAACTAGAGGAAGCTGAAAACCGAATCTCTTCACTAGAAGACACAGTGAGTACTATGAATATAACCTCAGAGCAACAGGAAAGGACTACTAAAACACTGCAGGAGAAGGTTAATGATCTCGAGGGAAGACAAAGGAGAAAACATCTGAGAACTGTGGGTCTCCAAGAGGGGCTGGAAAAAGGGAAGCTTGTGGAATTTTTATCTACCATGTTGCCAGCTCTTTTTATCTCTCCCCCTCCCCAATCAAAGTTAAATATTGAGATAGTCCATTGCTCATTTGTGCAAAACCCCACTCCATATACAAAGCACCAGGCCATAACTGTAAGATTTTTAAAATATAGTTTTAAGGAACTCATTCTTAAAGAGGAACTTAAAAACCTAACGAGGAAGGGACACAGGCTGATGACTACACCAAGGATGTGGTGAAGAGGGCTAAATTTAACAGATCAAGAGCTGTAGCCAAAGGATTGGGTTTGGACTACTTCATTTCCTTCCCTTCTACTTTCAAAGATAAAAAGGAAGGCAAGATGGTTTTATGACAGCAGAAGAAGTTGAAAGGTGTCTGATATCACTACTACTACTACTATTACTACAACAACAACAAAAACCCTGCAAAAGAAACAGATGGGATGTATTAAAACAACTTTACCAGATCAGCCACTGCAGTGATGGAATTTAGTTCTCAGTCTAACAAAACAATTGTAAAGGACAAATCCACCATTTTGTCCCCTTACTTTTCATTTCTTTGAACTTCTATTGTTCATCTGCAGAGGGGGTTGGTTGGGAAGTGAATGGCTGGGAAGAAGGATCTCATCTCTGATTTGAATTTTGACCCTCCACTGAAACTCAAGAAGCAGCTCTGTGCTCCAGCTGCTGCTGTGACCAGGTTGGAGTATTACAATACGGACACACCTGCTTGCTTGCATCCACTCCACGCCCCTCATTAATCCAGTGTACTGGGAGCACAACCACATTCAAGAACCTCACTCCAACCAAATTGCTTAACTGGACCCATGGACTCCTTACAGCTGTGGATCGGTAAGGTTTCACAGAGAAGCATGGTTTTGTTTTCTGTCTGAGGCACTCTCACTCCGGATATCTTTTCCACCCCCTCCCCACCTTTTTTTATTTTTTAATTCTTTCTCCCCTTTTACCTTCCTTAATAATTTTGTTTCAGTCCCATCTAATTTCCTAGATTTTGGGTTTATAGTAAATGTGGAAATGTTCAATCCATTTGCCCTAAATGTATACTTATAAGAGATATCCGATCTAAATAGTGTAATGAAGATTTCAATTGAATGATGAACTGTTTCAATTCTCCCACTGTAAAGAAATCTGATCTCCTAAAATCCTATCCAAGAATAATTACTATTATTGCTGTTTATGATTCACCAAATTACTGAGAATATGTTGTTATGACACTGTTGTATGCAGTGTAGTTGTAGCCATCTGTTTTTTTCAGTAATATTAGTTCAGTTTTTTTCTTTACTTTTTATTTTTTGTTAGAGTTGAAATAAATGTTATGCTGATTTACACTGCTAATGTGACTATGAAGTTTATGCTATAATCCAGTGTGGACAAGGCTTCAGGGGCAAAGTTTAGGCAGAACTGTTCTGCTAATGAACCCTTATCTGCAAATGATCCAGTTGTGTTGGAATAAGGTTGTTTAAATAATTTGTGTAACTTTCTTATATATCCGCTACAGACTTGTCCTTAAGTTTAGACACTAGCCTTCTTCACCCTTTTTTGTTGTTGGGAATAGTGCAGAAACCACGCCCTCCCTTGATACGAGACTATTTCTCCTTTATAAAATTAAAGGGAATCCAATTATACCCGAGTTGGGTGTTTTGAGTGGTGGGGAGAATGAGTGATGTGGCCACTCTTCATGTCTCCAAGGTGGTGAGGAGGAATCCAGATATGCAGCCCAAGCAATGACACTATTCAGCCACCTGATAAAGAGATATTTGACCTAAGCATGCCTTATTGCTAATATTATAAACTGTGTTTCCTGGAACATCAAAGGGGTCAATCATTGTATAAAAAGAAAAATTGTCACTCATCTTAGAATACTGAAAGCAGATATTATCTTCCTACAAAAAACCCACTTAATTACTTGGAGCCAGAGACATTTAGGATAGGGGGAGGGGTGCTTAACAAGTTCTCCTCTGCAGCCAAACATGTAGCAATATTGTTTCATAAAAGACTCACTTTACAAATTCTAGATGTAAATAAAGATCAGGAAGGTAATTTTTGTTGGTGAAGGCTATGACCTCTGATTCTATATATACCCTAATTGATGTATATGGACCCAATAAACTATAGCAGGGTTCAAAAAAGAACTAGATACATTCATGGAGTATAGGTCCATCAATGGCTATTAGTCAGGACGGGCAGGGATGGTGTCTTTAGCCTCTGTTTGCCAGAAGCTGGGAATGGGCGATGGGATGGATCACTTGATGGTTACCTGTTCTGTTAATTCCCTCTGAGGCACCTGGCATTGGCCACTGTTGGAAGACAGGATACTGGGCTAGATGGACCTTTGGTCTGAACCAGTATGCCAATTCTCATGTTCTTAATAAAGATGCTCCACTTTTTAAAAACACTTCCCCCCCAAAATGAATTAATATGCCATTAGAATCAATCATCGTAACAGGAGATCTTAATGAAGTATTGGACCCTTTTTTTAGACAAATCAGGCCAGCCCCAACATACACAATCGCATACTAGAAATATTATAAAAGATTATAAGGAAGAATTGGGGTTAAAAGATGTATGGTGGTTGCAAAACCCTTGGATGAAGGATTTTACTTTTTTTTCCTCCTTGTAATCCACATATTCACAAATAGATTTCTTCCTGATTTCTATGAATCTGGTAGACTCAGTGCTCAATAATGAAATCAAGTCTATTGTGATCACTTATCATGCACCAGGATGCTACCCTCCCAAGACAAACTGGATTTGTAAAGATAGATACTGAAATCCGCTTGTGCAAGATAAACATTTTCGAACTATGTCACAGAAGAAATTCAGTTTTTTCCCTAAACAATTGACCCACCAGAGATATCCCAGTCCACCCTATGTGATACACTAAAAGCTTTTATTGGGGCAGGATTATTTCCTACTCAGCAGATAGGAAGAGGGCTAGCCAGGTTCAGGTCCTAGAATAAATCAAACAACTTAAAGATATGGACCCAGAATGTGCAAACTAGCCCTAACAAGAAAATCGTAAAAATTAATCTATCTTTGGTAAGAAGTAAATAGACTGAATTCAGCACAAGCTCAATTTGCTCTTTTTAGACTCACAAAACATACTGGGAGTCAGGGGTAAAAGTGGGGAAAATTCTCGCATACAGATTAAAAGAAAGCAGTCAAAGGTCCCAAATACTATCACTCAAATCAGAACAAGAGCAGGTTATTACTAATCAAAAAGAGATCAATGATAAATTTTTGAAATTCTACCAGGCTCTTTACAATAATGATTTGCCACCTGACCCAGAAGAACTAAATAATTTTATTAAAGCTCTAAACTGCCCACAATCTCATAAGAACAGCAGACCAGGCTGGCCTTTCCCTTGAAATTAGAGAAGTTAATCAAGGCCATGGAGGAAGTGAATCTGGCCAAGACCCCTGTCCTTGATGGCTTACCAATAGAATTCTATCAAAGTTTCAAAAAAAAATTCTGGCCCCTAAGCTGTTATACTTTTCCAAGATGCCTTAAAGAAAGGTATGCTACCTCCTACTATGAGAGGAGCCCTAATTTACTGTATTACTTAAACCAGGTAAGGATGCACAAAACTGTAACAGCTATATATCCATCTCATTAATCAATATTGATGTAAAAATACTTTCACAAATATTGGCTAAGAGACTGGAAAAAGTAATGAGTGAAATGGTTAACCCTGAACAGGTGGAATTTATTTTAAAAAGGCATAGTTCACATTCTAGAAATTCCCATGCAATTGTTTCACTCAATGCAGAGAAAGCCTCTGACAGAGTGAACTGGCAATATCTGTTTGGGACCCTGGATAAATCTGGCTTGGGAAAATCCTTCATTTCATGGATAAAGCTGTTAGGATCTGAGAATTGGGATTGGAATATAACAAATAACACAATAACACCCCCGCCCCTTTGATCTGTTTCAGAGAGCAAGACAGGGATGTCCTCTATCCCCCCTCCTATTCAATCTAGCATTAGAATCACTTGTAATACAAATTAGGGAACTCCAAAATATTCAACAGATCAAATCTGAGACTCGGGAGACAAATTTTTCTATATGACATCCTCCTATTTATTAAAAATCCAGATCAATCTATTCTAAATATTCTACAAACTATAGATAACTGGTAAATTCTCTGGCTACTAGATAAATTGTGATATATTTGAAACAATAAAGATCTCATTGGATTTAGATGGAGGTGGCTTTCCCAGTATAGGGATATTTAGATGGCAAAAGACAAACCTCCGATATTTTGGCATCCTCTTCCCTAAAGAAATTAAAAGCACAATCATGGTTACCCTCACCCCATTAATCATGCAGTTAGCAAACTACCTCTCTCCCTTTTGGGGAAAAATAAACAATCAAAATGAATGCCATTCTGAGGATCCTTTTTACTCTGAATTCCTTTCCTACCCATATTTCTCCCTTCTATTTTACCCAAATTGACAACATGTTCAGATCTGTTTTGTAGGGTGCTGGTAACAAACCGAGAATCTCCTTACAAAGATTACAGCTCCCTGTCAAAACAGGTTTTAGATGTCCCAACTTTAAACTTTACCATCAAGCAATAATCCTTAGCCACCAGAACAGTGGTTCATTCCCTCGTGCCTTAGAAACTCAGATTGGTTCCAGCTGGAAGCAGAATTGGTTGTTCCTTTACCCCTTTCCAATGCGCTGCATTTGGATTACTACTGATTCCCTAAAGAACAACTACCAGCTATTGTGGCAGACAAAAATATTTGGCGTACTAGGTCTATTAAATTTAAAAATCACCCTCTTCTACATACCAAGGAGAGACTATCTGAAGTAACTTGAAACTCTGTATAGCAGACAACCCCATCATTTGGCCAGATTGGATTAGGGTTATAATATTCAAAGAAAGGTTCAATCTATAGACTAAGGAGTGGCAATATGTCCAAGTTAAATGTGCCATCTCCCATCTGTTGGGCTCCAAAGCCTGTGTTACCCCGACCCACCTGAACTGCATTCATCTCTCAAATATTACCCAGATTGCCAAGATGTACAGCAATACTATATGCACATTTGGCCAGCAAATTTGAATGAAACATGGATTCCCTAAAAAAGAAATGGGAGAAGAAACTAGGCCAATTTCTCTCTGCCAGCCAATGGAAACAAATTTTAGCAGGTACATCGAACTGTTCCTTGGATCTCCTTTTAAAATTAATCCAGCAGAAAATCATCTGGAGGATGCACTGTTCAAACAGGTGCTGCTAAGTGAAACAAATATTGGCACTATGATTCAGCAGGTGCTAACTTAACCCATACGTTCTGCGAATCCTCCTATATCCATATATAACATAATAAAATTGTGTTATAATCTAAACATGCAATCTTAAACCTAATGGATGTTAACTGGAAGCTGAATAAATCTGAAAACCTTTAGCTCAGCGGGGCACTAATAATTACTAAAAGACTAGTACTACAAAAATAGAAATCCAAAAAAATGACCAGTAACTGAAGACTTGAGCACAGACTCTATAAGCTTGGCCACCACGGAAAGCACTGTATACTGTAACAGAAATACCCAAGAAAAATTCTCAGTGATATGGTATGCTTTCCTGAGGTATCTGAATGATGCTATTCAATGCATCCCCCCTTACCTCCTCCTCTTCTCTACCACTTCCTTCCCTCCTCATCTTGGTACCTTCCTCTGAATTTTGCTTCTATTCTTTAACAGATTTTAATAATTTTACTTTAAGTAGTTGGATTTTAATGTATAAACTGTTGCTTACAAATCGATTGTTTTGTAAGTTGCTCCAGTATCTTTCCACGTATTGAAGGTAAGCTGACTATCTATAATTCCCTGGGTTCTCTTTGTTCCCCATTTTAAAGACAGTACTATATTTGCTTTTCTCCAGTCCTCTCGGACGTTATCCATCTTCCATGAGTTCTCAAAGATAATTACTAATGGTTCCAAGAGTGCTCCGACTAGTTCATTAAGTACCCTAGGGTGAATTTCGTCAGGTCCTGCTAATTTAAAGACATCTAACTTATCTAAATATTCTTTAACCTGTTCTTTTCCTATTTTGGCTTCCCTTCTTAATATTAATTTTGTTATGTATCTGATCTCAATTTACCTGTTTAGTGACGACTGAAGCAAAACAATCATTAAACACATCAGCCTTCTAGCTGTCATCCACTATTAGCTCTCCCTCTCCACTAAGTACAGGACCTATACTTTCCATGCATCCGAAGTGAGCTGTAGCTCACGAAAGCTTATGCTCAAATAAATTTGTTAGTTTCTAAGGTGCCACGAGTACTCCTTTTCTTTTTTGCGAATACAGACTAACACGGTTGCTACTCTGAAACCGGATACTTTCCATTGTCTTTCTCTTTCTCCTAATGTATCTATAGATCCGCTTTTTATTGCCTTTTACATCCCTTACTAGGTGTAACTCAGGATATGTCTACACTACAGCCACTAAGACGGCACAGCTACACACGGCAGCTGTGTGCTGTAGCATAAACACTTCCTATATCGAAGCAAGGGGCTTTTCTGTTGATGTATTTAATCCACCTCACCAAGAGGCAATGGTTAGGCTGACGGAAGATTTCTTCTGCTGACCTAGCTGCGTCAATACTGGCAGTTAAGTTGACCTAACTATGGTACTCAGGGCTCAGAATTTTTCACACCCCTGAGCCACGTAGCTAGATTGATCTAATTTTTAAGTGTGGACCAGGCCTCGTTTTATGCCTGACCTTTTCTGATTATGTTCCTACATGCTTGTGCTATTCTTTTGTTCTCCTCTTTGGCAAGTCATCCATGTGTCCATTTTTTGTACAATTCTTTTAAGATTTTCAGGGCTTAAAGAGCTGCTGTTGGAGCCATGATGGCACAACATCTTTGAAAATAAGGCCATTAGTTCTTGAAAACAGGCATTTTTTATACATTTACATAAGTTAAAGTGTACAAAGTAAACAAACATTACTCCTGGAACCTTAACTTTCACATTTTTCTGACACTTGTGTTCAAATATGCAACCTAAACATTAATGCACTATGCATTTAAATAGAAAAGTACTTTCTCTGACACTATGGAGTTATCCAATTGTTTCTGCATGACTCGATGGGATTTAAACTGCATTTCTCTGTACAGGCCTGATCCTGCAAGATGCGGACTATCTTCAACTCCTGTGGGAGTTAAAGATACTCAGCTCCTTATAGGAGGCAGAAATCTAGGAGCAGCACGGTGGAGAAATGCGGCACTATAAAGTCACACAATATTATTGTACCATAGGCAGTAACATAACTAAAAAAAACTATAAAAGTGTTGTAGGTTGCATTCATTAATGCACATTTTAACATGTTTACTAATTTTTCTCAAAATTTACCAAACTATTTCCCAGTAGAATTTGCCATATGAAAAATGTCATATTTAGAGTTCCCCTATTTGAGTTAGTCAGACGCAAATAAATCTTAATATGAGAAAACTGCTCAGTCTTTCCCTAAAAGTCACCTTTGGTCCGAAAGTATGACAATTTCAGTCAAAAAATGAAGTTTAGAAAAAGTTGTGCACAAATGAAAACAGTGGGTTAAAATGCCAGTAGAGTTATGACCAGCTGTATTCATTAAGGATATGTGTACATGGCAAGCAGAAACCCATGGCAGCAAGTCTCAGAGCCCCATCTACAGACTCGTGCTATGCCACTAAAAATAGCATGTAGATGTTTGGCTCAGACTGAAGCTCAGGTTTTGCAAACTTTAAATGAAGCCTGTATTTTCATAGAATTTTTTCGAAGATGATTACTGAACTCAGAGGAGAGAGTGTTCACTAGTGTCTAAGCCCATTTCATTGCAAAAATTCTCACTTATCTACTGTGTGAAGATCATCATTCCTGACAAGCACTGTGAAAGTTGTTAATAAGAATGTTGTTACAAACAGTGCAACTGACCCATTAAATAATTGCTCCAAGCAAAGAAGAGCATAATATATTAATGTATATTGCTTTGAAGTTATTTAGTCAACTGAAAATGTTAGAGAAGAGCAGATTGATAATATGGTCTCTGAATACTTGGCTTCTTCCACAAAGTAACAGCAAAACTCCTACCAACTTCAATGGGAGCGATATGCAGCCATCTGAAGACAGAAATTGACCATAATTTGCAATAAACATCATCCCAATTATTTGAAATGTTTGGTTTCAATTTTGTCTACATTATCAGTGAACTGTTCTTCAACAGCTAAAATAGTTGCTATATTTTGTTTTCAAAATTTCTTCAGTAAAAAGTAACCTTACCAATGGGCATTCCAATAATAATGCATCCTCTATTTTTTCTGATTTAGAACATGTTGGCAGTTGATAAAGTATTCTTGGCTCTCGTGCAATGCTGAGAAAAAAGATTATAAACGATCAGTCTACTTTATAAACTACCTCTGTCAACAGGTCAGTTTAAACACTATTATAAATCATTACCTCCTCCTCATGCAGTCAGCATTCTGAACTTCCCAGCATGCTGGGCTATTCTTATTCTGAGAATTGTCTCTCTGTGCTACTCTCAGAATTTGGGTACTCCCACCCCCCCCCGTATGAGATGCCATTAAAAAGATCAATTTTCATCTAAGTAAACATTTTAGACAAGAGATGTACCAATAATGTTCTTATTTTAGTAACATACTTTAAAAAAGAACTAAACAGAAAATACACACACACACACACACACAAAAGCTCTACCAAAACAAAATACTTCACAGCATGCACAATTCTCCCCCGGGGAGAGGAGGAGAAAAAGAATGAAGCACACATGACAGATGTTACTCACGTTGCTGATTGCTCTACTAGGTGCTCAGACTCTAGAGTCATGAGGGTGATATTATAGCCTATATAGATTAGAACTTGGGGTGAGGGGAGCTATTAGTTTGTAACAAGTTATTGTGCCAAATTCTTCTGAGTTACAGTTAAGAGTAACTTCATTGACTTGCACTGTGTATCTGACAGAAGAATTTGACCCATTAAGTATTATCAGGAGGAAACTCTTCCACTGTATCAGAGCATCATGCCTTTCATGGCATGGGTGCCAGAAGCTGAGAATTCTTTAAGAATTTAGCAACATACGTTTCCTGAAATAAACTCTGTCTCTAGTTCGGTCTTCTTCTTTTGGACTTATTAAATGACACCATTAACAAGGAATTTTACGTGCTGGAAATCACATGCTAAAAAGAGGCCTGATCCTGCAAGATCATAAGTATCTTCAACTCCCATTAAAGTGCATCTGGCACGTAAATATCTTGCGATGCCGGTTACAATAGTGCCATGCAAACGCCTGTTCTGACTTTCAGATGACATTGTAAATAAAAAGCAGGCAGCATTATCTCCTCCAAATGTAACCAAACTTGTTTGTCTGAATGATTGACTGATTGAGTGGACTTGTAGGCTCAAATGTTTTGGTTTTATTTTTGAATGCAGTTTTTTTTTTACATAATTTGACATTTGTAAGTTCATCTTTCATGATAAAAAGATTGCACTACAGTATTTATATTAGGTGAACTGAAAATACTATTTCTTTTGTTTTTTACAGTGAAAATATTTGTAATAAAAAATAAAGTGAGCACTCTACACCTTGTATTCTGTGTTGTAATTGAAATCAAAATATTTGAAAATGTAGTAAATATCCAAAAATATTTAAATGGTATTCTATCATTGTTTAACAGCGCAATTAATCATGTGATTAAAAAAATTAAATCACAATTAATCACTTGCCAGCCCTAATCTTAAACATGTGCGATATTCTTGGGTAACCCCCACTGGATAGAATTTACATTAGAGCCAGATTAGCTATGTTTTGTCAACTGCTGGAAATGGCCCACCTTGATTATCACTACAAAAAGTTGGATTTTTTTGTTTTTTTGTTTTCCTCTCCTGCTGGTAATAGCTCACCTTACCTGATCACTCTTGTTACAGTGTGTATGGTAACACCCATTGTTCATGTTCACTGTATTTCCACTGCATGCATCTGATGAAGTGAGCTGTAGCTCAAGAAAGCTTATGATCAAATAAATTTTTTAGTTTCTAAGGTGCCACAAGTACTCCTTTTCTTTTTGCAGATACAGACTAACACGGCTGCTACTCTGAAACCAGTCAGGACACTCCACTCTAACAATGGGCAATAGAAGAAACCCATTCTGCCCAGATAGCTCTTCCTGTGGATGCCTCAGCAAGAATATAGGCAATGACTACCCCTGTGCATCATCAAGCCATATAAGGACATGTGATATGCTTATGTGATCCTGAACTCCATCTTGAGACAGTAACTTTCCACAACTTGGGCTGTGAGCTTTGTTTTGAGACAGTACATTTACAGGCACATGGCAGAGAATATAAAAGACTCCTGAAATATCTTCAATTTGCCTCTTTCCTGCCCTGATTCTCTGGACTCTGGATTCCAATCTTCGGGAAGTCACTGAGAGACTTTACAAGTTAGCAGTTTATTCCATCATTGCTATAAACCTGATATAAGAACTTTGCAATTATTTGATCTATTAACCGTTAACAACTTTCTTATTCTTTCTTTTATTATTAAACTTTTAGTTTATAATTACTAAAGGATTGGCATCAGCGTGATTACTGGATAAGATCTCAGTTATACATTGATCTACCTATGTGCCTGATCTCTTGGGGGTAAGAAGAACCCTATTTTTGATTAAATTGTTTTTTAGTAACCACTCATCGTAGAGTCCAGTGTTTGCACGGTGAGACAAGAGCTGTAATGCCTAAAGAAACTGTACCCGTGACTTCTTGTTAATGTGCTGAGACAGAAGTTTACTTTTGTTACTGGCTTAGTATAATTTAATGATAGAATAACTACCAATTTAGGGTGAGACTGCCTTATTTCCCAGCAGTTTGTCCTGAATTTGGCATCCTCAGCTGTGACCCATTGAGGCCCGGTGACAACTACAAGAAATAAAACTAATGTTCAGTCTGTTTAATTTGAATTCTGTGCAGTGCTGAACATCCTCAACTCCCATTAAAGTCCAGTGATAGCTGAATATAAACAGCACCTCACAGGATCAGGCCTTACCTTGCCAAAAGCAATGTAATATTTAATGCTAGAGCTATTGTCTAACACTTAAGAGATAATAAAATAAGGGTCCAATCCTGCGAACAATTAGGCACATGGGTATCTGTGCTTATACAAGTAATCCCATTCAACTCGGTCGGACTACTCATGGGAGTTTCTAAGATCAGAGCCTGAGTATTAAAATGAAAAATAATGGCAATTTTTAGCAATCAAATAATTACCTGCTCACACAACACCGATAATTGTCAAAATAAATTCTTCCGCGCTCATAAGCAATAGGAGATGTGGAATGAGTTGTCCAAACATTCTTGAATTTAGTACTTTCCTGAAATAGACAATGAATAGAAGAAGGCTTTTATGACAAGCTGTGGTTTTGGAAAATATTTCACTTGCCCCTACTGCTTAATAACCAACGTTAATTGAACATAGTCTGTTGAACACATAAAGGACTGTTTAAATAAATAAGTCTCCTGGAGTTAGCTAGCCATTTTTAATTTTTCTTTCCTTCTTTCTATAATTGTACACTAGATGCATCCAGTTGTGAATACAGTAGGCATTGAAATATGGCAAACAGGGCTTTGACTCAAAAGTATTTGAAAAGTTAGTCTAGAAAAGTTGGAGGGGGTACGGTGGAGGAAAATGTCATAAAATTTATGAATGGGCCTTCATAAGAAAACTAGGGACAAAAAAATGAAAAGATGCTTTACCAATTCATGGACACCATGGAAAATAAATATATATGTTAGTAGTCTGAATTCACTGAGTTTTGGGATCCAGCCTACTCTCGGTATTTGAAGGAAGGCACAGAAGGGAGTTTACATGCTTGCTTCCATAAAGAATGCAAGATGTTAATGAGTTCACTTGAACTATTCACATGCATAAAGTTACTCATGTGCATTAGTGATATCACAATATGGGGTTGTAAATAATTTTATCTGTATTAATTAAAGCCCCAATTCTTTATGAGACGCATGTAGTGGGCTATGGTCAGACAAAACCCCATTAGCTTCAGTGGGGCCCTATGTGGGTGCAGGGATCTCCCTTCACACATCTGGTTGCATGAATGGGGCCTAACACCTTAGATTGTTAAAACTAAAGTAATTTTTAAATACTAATTTAATTATTCCTATATATGCTATTTCTACATTTCTCTCAGCTTGGCCAATAAAAAAAATTAAATCAGTTTCACTTTGGTTTATAATCAGCTGCAATTTCAGCTTCCCAGTGCTGCAATGTTTGGTTTCCACTTCAGAGGCATATTCATTTGTTTACGAAAACTATTGATTTTTTTTAATTGTGGAAAAAATTCTGTTGCACTTAGGCCAGATCTACACCATCAATTTACACTGGTATAACTACGTCATTCAGGGGTGTGAAAAATTCCTGAGTTATACCAATTTAACTGCTGATATAGTCAGCACTGTGTTGATGGGAGAGCTTCTCCTGCCGACATTGCTATTGTCTCTTGTGGAGGTGGATTAACTATACTGACGGGAGAAGCTCTCCTGTTGGTGTAGTGGAGTCTTCACTAAAGTGCTACAGTTACTCCTGAGGAAATTCTGCGTGACTGCACATATGCAGAATTCATGTCGCTCTGCAGAAAATACATAATGCCAGAGGCTCTGCAGTTCTGCCTTTTTCCCACCAGGGGCCACCGTGCGCCAGAACAGCCAGCAGCTGGCTGCATTCCTCAGTGCTCTGCCTGCAGAGCCCAGTTAAGAGTTATGGGATATGGGGGGGAGGGGGCACAGACAGGGTGGGGCACACAGGGGTCGGCACAGACTGGTGTTCAGAAGGGCTAGTGGGGTGACAGCATTGAGCAAGGGCTGAATGGAAGGTCAGGAGCAGCAGAAGCACCCTAAAAGTGGGAGTGGGAGGCCACACAGGCACCCAAACCATGCTCCCCTGCAAGTCCACACTGCCCCTTCTTCCTGAGTCTCACCGTCACTGCCCCTTTTCCCAAGACCTTGCCCTCACACAGCCTGTTCCCCCAAGATCCCACCACCTGCTTGCTCCTCTCCTCCCTGTCACTCGCCCTTATGGTTGGTAAAAAGTGGGGGGGGCCCATGGCCCCCCCGTTCCAGCACCCCTGCTGCAGGGCCACATAGGGAAGAAGGGGTAGGAGCTGCAGGGACACATAGGGACACCCAGGGGTTGCATGGGGGAACCTCCCTTACTCCCTAACAAAAAATCCTGTTCCATACTTCTCCCACTCACACGCAACCACCCTCCAGGTTCTCTCCCAGGCTCCTTCCCTCTCCCTCAGCACCTCCATTACCCCTGCCTACACCCAAACCTTTGCTCTGCTTCTGAGGGGTGGAGGAAATATAGTTCTTTATTGTAGTTTAAATAAATTACCCAAAGTTCTGTATTAATATGCCCAGTGAGGAATCTATTGTCAAAAAAAAATTCCTGAATTTTTGTTTTTATTGTTAGACATACTTGCTGACAGGTATTTTGAAATAAATTACCAAAATAACTGAAACTGGTGTGAATATATATTGTGTTAGTTTGACAAATAAAATATGCAGAACTTTAAAATATTGTGTGCAGAATTTTTAATTTTTTGGCACAGAATTCCCCCCAGGAGCATATAGTGGAGCAGCCTGCACCGCTACACATGTAGACAAACCCTTAGAGTACCGAGGTCAAATTTAAAGTTGATGATGTCCCTTACACTGCTACCATAATTTTAATATTAAGTATTATATAACTGTCTTCAATAATAGTCCCCCAATTAAGAAATCTGAGTGAAAGAGTTTAAGAAGAGTCACACAGTAACACTGTTATCATGTAAAATAAAAGTTTGATTTACAAATGGTAATGCCATTTTTTCCACCATACGATATTCTTCAGGTTTGAATGATAAAGAGGTTGCATCTTTTCCAGATTTTTCCTGAGGTAAATTTAATAGTATTGCTAACTCTCTCATCCTTAATCAAGAACTCAAGCTGTTTGCTCTCTCACAAACTTCTCCTATTCAGAGTTTGGTCCAGAGGTTGCCCAAATTCCTGCCCTAGACTGAGTTCAGAACATCTGGACTGAAGAAATCAGGTTCCAAACAAGGAACTGCTGGAAAATGTTAGAAGCGGTTACCTGACACACTAGCATTCTTAGGATTCCCATGTTTTTTCTGTGGGCGACACCCGCATCTTTTGTATAAAATCCGTGAGACCTCCTGCTTAGAAGGCGGCAGACATTGTGAATTTTAAAAGCACTGGAGAAGAGGCTCTTGGCGGAGGAGGAGGAGGAGGAGGAAGCGAAAGCGACTGAATCTGGAGACATTTTTATTTCTTGGGAAAAGCTCGAATTCCTTCTAATTCCTCCTGGCTCAGGCAGCACGCGCGGGGCTGTTCAATACAAGGAGACAACAACGCGTGTGCCGGATCGTCTTTCGATGCCACAAGTGTGAGGGGCCCACTTGGCGATCCTGCCGTCTCCCTCCCCCAAATCCCGGAGCCCTCCGCGGGAACAGGGTAAAACAAGGCGGGAAAGAGCTGCCTGCACAGCCCCCGCTACGCCCCAGCCCGGGCTGCGAACAAGGAGACCCCTGACTGCCCCGCCGCCGGCCCGTTCCACCATGGCCCCGAGCTCTCCCCGTTGTCGATGGCAGCTCGCCGGGGCCGGTGCGTCTGAATCTGTTCACGGCCTGACAGCAGCGCCTGGCTGGGCTCTAAGAGGAATGTACCACAAGCCATTGGCGGGGGGGGGGGGGGGAGGGGAGGAGAGTAACTCAACTGTCCAGCAGCCCGTCAGTCCCCACCGTGTCTGTGCCGCAAACCACCTGGCAGCGGCTGACAAGGGCAGCATCGGCCAGGCCGCTCCACGGCCCCGCCCTCTCCTCTCCTCTCCTCCTCTCCTGCGGCGGGCAGTTTTCAGGCGCTTCTCAATGACGCGCCAAAACTACAAGTCCCCGAAGCCATGGCGCTGCCCTCTCTATGCGCCTCCTCCCACGGGTGGCGCCTGCCCGCCCTTCCGGGGGCATGTTTGCAGCTCCCTGAAGAGTGTTTCCCCAGCAGCGGGGCTGGGGCGCTGAGCAGAGCTCCCGCGGGTCCTGTTAAGTGCGTTGCCAGATGGGAAGGTGTGGGCACACCCAATCCAGGGGGCTAGGCATTGCTAAAGAGAAAGGTTGTGGGGCGCCTGAGTGGGGACATCACGGATGCTGTGAGCCCCGTGCAATGTGCTACCGTATTTGCTTAGAGACTAACAAATTTATTAGAGCATAAGCTTTCATGAGCTACAGCTCACTTCATCGGATGTACTCCTTTTCTTTTTGCGAATACAGACTAACACGGCTGCTACTCTGAAACCTGTATTTGCTTGTTACGCAGTTCCCTTAGCTGTACACAGAGAAGCAGTCCTGGGGAGGAAATTAGTAAAAAGTCCCTACGATTATTTTAAAGGATTTTCTCTATAAACTAGAAGAACATTTTGAAGGTATGTTTTGGGTTGTTTTTTTTTTTTTAAATTAAAATATTACTGGCACTTTTCAGTAAATCAGCCACGGTCAGCTCTTCAGAGCAAGCAAAATGTCTTAATATATAAAGATTATGAAAATTTACAGTGCTGGTGTAAATGAGAATAAATTAAATACACACATATAGTCCCTGATCCTGCAAAGACTTATGCACCTGCTTAACTTTACAGTAAAGTAGTCTCAGTGAGATCAATGATACTACTCGTGTGCACAAAAGTTAAGCATATGGGTAAATCTTTGCAAGATTAGGGCGTTAATAGTTCATTATAATGATTTCTTTGCTTTCTTGTAATGAGGTTCCAAAAAACAATATAACTATTACACATACGTTGTCATATTTAAAAAAAAAACAACCCCTTCTAAATAAAGGCATTTTATCATGCATTTAAAAAAAACAAAAAGGGGAGTAAATATATAGCATTTATTTATGATTAGGAAAGACAATATAATTTAGGTGGGAATTTCTTTCCAATTTTTTTGTTTTTATTTCCCTCATTGAAAATAAAATACCTTTTAAACTGAGCAGGAGAAAAGAAGAAAAGTCTGTGTTTGCTCCGCACTGTTACTTTCCAATAATATTCAACAATATTAGCAGGGCAGTTATATTGTGCAACTCACTGAAACTGTTCTCACTATTCTGTGCAGTCATGCTCAGTAGTGAGATGCCAGTGATGATAGTGGTCATTTGTTTTTTAAATATAAATTTGGGAATGTGAAAGTTGCTGGACTGAAAACTATGGAAGTTGAATTTTTTTTTTTTTTTGTATAACAGATGCAGAAGGTTAGAAGGGTAATTTGAATCTTCATGGAGACTTGGTTTTGTTGGTGATTTGTCTGATATGGACATGTGGATATGGAACTAATGGAATTCACAAACTCATTGTATTTGTACCGTTGAACAGCTATCACCAGGTAATGAATTCTGGTCACTATTGAACTGGGCTGGATTTGAATTGATTCAGTTCCCGATCCTAGAAATACTTATTGACATACGTGAAGTTTGCCGGATCAGGGGCTTAGAAATGTAAAGCACTTCATCTCGGTAATAGTTCCCTGAGACGTACAACATGTGGGACTTCTTACTGCATCTCTTGATAGATCACAAAGCACACCTCCACAATTGATAGCATTTGTCAGCAGAGAAGTTGAGCTCTGAATACCCATGGTAATTATCCTCTTGCCTGAAGAGGTCTGCAGATCAGGAGTGAGGCTTGTGTGGAAACTGGTGCTACCACTGTCTATGAGGCTAAATAGTGGACATCAGTCTTTAGGGATGTCAAATACACTGGCACTTTACGCAAGTACTAAATTATCTTAAAAATTTAAAAATATTTTGAGGGCCAAGGGAAGATGGAGTTGCACCATAAATGTCTGTGGGACAGTTGCCTTTAGGCCAAGCCCTAGCAATGGCTGTGAATCAATAATGAATTAAGAAAGTCAAGTGGTAGTCCAGAGAGTGTTCCTTCAAGAAACAGGGGAGAGTCAAACTATTCATGTTGTGCAGGCTAGTGAGAGGAAAGTATGTTTCAGGTGCACACCTGCCAATGAGGGACTAATGCTAATAACATTGAGGCTATGTCTACACTACAGATACTACAATGGCACAGCTATCACACCACAGATGTGCCACAGTAGCATCTGTGGTGTAGACACTTGCCACAGTGATGGAAGGGGTTTTTCGATCACTGTAGTTAATCCACCCCTCTGAGAGGTGGTAGTTAGGTCGAAATAAGAAATCTTTTGTTTGACTTGCCAGTGTCTACAGTGGGCATTAAGATGGTTTAATTATGAATTTGTCACACCCGAGTGCCATAGCTAGGTTGACCTAAGTTTTAGATGTAGTAAGTTTTAAGCCTGACAGTGCTTAGCTGGTGCTATAAAAAGAGATGTATCCCTAAACTATGAAATTCTGAATACTTAGAAAAATTCAAGCTTTAGTACTCATTGTAATGAAGAGAACTAAATGCATGATCACTGTGGTAGCTGCAAAAAGAAAAGGAGTACTTGTCGCACCTTAGAGACTAACAAATTTATTAGAGCATAATTTTCGTGAGGCTAAGGATAACGAGGTTAGTTCAACCCTGATTAAACTAACCTCATTATCCCTAGCCTGATTCTTGCTTCCATATTTATAACTGCCTCTGGAAATTTCCACGACATGCATCCGACAAACTGGGTATTCACCCACGAAAGCTTATGCTCTAATACGTCTGTTAGTCTATAAGGTGCCACAGGACTCAGTGCCGCTTTTACAGATCCAGACTAACACGGCTATCCCTCTGATACTTGTGATTTTCATGTTAGTGATGAATTAGTCCATTAAGCTTTGTTAAAAGTTTTAGGTATAGTACAAAAGTTCATTTTGTGTTAAGGCTATTTATTTTTTTTAGTTGTATGCTTGTTTAGTTTTCTATAAGTGTTTAGAACAGGGGTGGGCAAACCACGGCCCATGGGCCGCATCTGGCCCGCCAACCATTTTAATTGGGCCCTTGAGCTCCTGCTGGGGAGCGGGGTCTGGAACTTGTTCTGCTCCAGCTGGTGAGCAGGGTCGGGGTGGCTCCGCATGGCTCCCAGAAGCAGCAGCATGTCCCCGCTCTGGCCCCTACACATAGGGGCAGCCAGGAGGCTCCACCCCAAGCGCCGCGCTAGCAGCTCCCATTGGCCGGAGCTGCCGGGGCGACGCCTGCGGACGGGGCAGCATACAGCAAAGCTGCCTGGCCGTGTCTCCACGTAGGAGCTGGAGGGGTGACATGCTGCTGCTTCTGGGAGCTGCTTAAGGTAAGAGTGGCCCGGAGCCAAGACCCCCCCCCCGTGCCCCAAACCTCTTCCCCAGCTCTGATCCCCCTCTCAGGCTTTGGTCCCAGCCTGGAGCACCCTCCTGCACCCCAAACCTCTCATCCTCAGCCCCACCCCAGAGCCTGCACCCCCAGCCAGAGCCCTCCCCCCCCTTACACCCTAACCCCAATTTTGTGAGCATTCATGGCCCGCCATACAATTTCTATACCCAGATGTGGCCCTCGGGCCAAAAAGTTTGGCCCCCCCTGGCTTAGAACATGCATAGGCATTTTCAACAAATCAGAATAAATACATAAAGTGGTCCTATAATAATAAATATAAAGGACAGTTAAAAGAAATAACTGCAGAGAATATGCCATGTGAAAGGGATGCTTTTAAGTAGTTTTGCCCACAAATGTAAATTTTGCCTGCTTTAATTAATTTGAAAAAAAAATCAATATTTTAAAAGCAGTAAGAGAAAAGTTCAGTTTCCCTTCCTCTCCCTCCATGGATTAGCTAATGTGTTCTAGCCTTTGCATTTAGTTAGGACACCTGCATGTTTAGAACCTTTGCCAGATAAAATATTCCGTTCATAATGCCTGTTTTATAAAACAAAGCAACTTTTAAACAAATAAAACATTTAATCTAGAGATTTAATCATATTTTGTTAAATGAACGTCTAAGAGTATTTAAGTTACAAATCAAGAGCTGGACTCCTAGTTAAAATGAACATAATTCTAGTTTAACATATTGACTAGTTTTGTGACTGTGTAGTTTTTGGATTTCTAGTAATTTAAAAAGAAAAGGAGTACTTGTGGCACCTTAGAGACTAACAAATTTATTTGAGCTTAAGCTTTCATGAGCTACAGCTCACTTCATCGGATGCATTTGGTGGAAAATACAGTGGGGAGATTTATATACAGACACAGAGAACATGAAACAATGGGTTTTATCATACACACTGTAAGGAGAGTGATCACTTAAGATGAGCCATCACCAGCAGCAGGGACGGGGAAGGAGGAAAACCTTTCATGGTGACAAGCAAGGTAGGCCATTTCCAGCAGTTAACAAGAACATCAGAGGAACAGTGGGGGGTGGGGTGTGGGGGGGAGAAATAACATGGGGAAATAGTTTTACTTTGTGTAATGACTCATCCATTCCCAGTCTCTATTCAAGCCTAAGTTAATTGTATCCAGTTTGCAAATTAATTCCAATTCAGCAGTCTCTCGTTGGAGTCTGTTTTTGAAGCTTTTTTGTTGAAGGATAGCCACCCTCAGGTCTGTAATCGAGTGACCGGAGAGATTGAAGTGTTCTCCGACTGGTTTTTGAATGTTATAATTCTTGACGTCTGATTTGTGTCCATTTATTCTTTTACGTAGAGATTGTCCAGTTTGACCAATGTACATGGCAGAGGGGCATTGCTGGCACATGATGGCATATATCACATTGGTAGATGCGCAGGTGAACAAGCCTCTGATAGTGTGGCTGATGTGATTAGGCCCTATGATGGTGTCCCCTGAATAGATATGTGGACAGAGTTGGCAACGGGCTTTGTTTCAAGGATAGGTTCCTGGGTTAGTGGTTCTGTTGTGTGGTGTGTGGTTGCTGGTGAGTATTTGCTTCAGATTGGGGGGCTGTCTGTAAGCAAGGACTGGCCTGTCTCCCAAGATCTGTGAGAGTGATGGATCGTCCTTCAGGATAGGTTGTAGATCCTTGATGATGCGTTGGAGAGGTTTTAGTTGGGGGCTGAAGGTGATGGCTAGTAGCCTTCTGTTATTTTCTTTGTTGGGCCTGTCCTGTAGTAGGTGACTTCTGGGTACTCTTCTGGCTCTGTCAATCTGTTTCTTCACTTCAGCAGATGGGTATAGTAGTTGTAAGAATGCATGCTAGAGATCTTGTAGGTGTTTGTCTCTGTCTGAGGGGTTGTAGCAAATGCAGTTATATCGTAGAGCTTGGCTATAGACAATGGATCGTGTGGTATGATCTGGATGAAAGCTAGAGGCATGTAGGTAGGAATAGCGGTCAGTAGGTTTCCGATATAGGGTGGTGTTTATGTGACCATCGCTTATTAGCACCGTAGTGTCCAGGAAGTGGATCTCTTGTGTGGACTGGTCCAGGCTGAGGTTGATGGTGGGATGGAAATTGTTGAAATCATGGTGGAATTCCTCAAGGGCTTCTTTTCCATGGGTCCAGATGATGAAGATATCATCAATGTAGCGCAAGTAGAGTAGGGGCATTAGGGGACAAGAGCTGAGGAAGCGTTGTTCTAAGTCAGCCATGAAAATGTTGGTATACTGTGGGGCCATGCGGGTACCCATCGCAGTGCCGCAGATTTGAAGGTATACATTGTCCCCAAATGTGAAATAGTTATGCGTGAGGACAAAGTCACAAAGTTCAGCCACCAGGTTAACCATGACATTATCGGGATACTGTTCCTGACGGCTTGTAGTCCATCTTTGTGTGGAGTGCTGGTGTAGAGGCTTCTACATCCATAGTGGCTAGGATGGTGTTTTTAAGAAGATCACCAATGGATTGTAGTTTCCTCAGGAAGTCAGTGGTGTCTCGAAGATAGCTGGGAGTGCTGGTAACGTAGGGCCTGAGGAGGGAGTCTACATAGCCAGACAATCCTACTGTCAGGGTGCCAATGCCTGAGATGATGGGGCATCCAGGATTTCCAGGTTTATGGACTATGGGTAACAGATAGAAAACCCCAGGTCGGGGTTCTAGGGGTGTGTCTGTGCGGATTTGTTTTTGTGCTTTTTCAGGGAGTTTCTTGAGCAAATGCTGTAGTTTCTTTTGGTAACTCTCAGTGGGATCAGAGGGTAATGGCTTGTAGAAAGTGGTGTTGGAGAGCTGCCTAGTAGCCTCTTGTTCATATTCCTACCTATTCATGATGACAATAGCACCTCCTTTGTCAGCCTTTTTGATTATGATGTCAGAGTTGTTTCTGAGGCTGTGGATGGCATTGTGTTCTGCACGGCTGAGGTTATGGGGCAAGTGATGCTGCTTTTCCACAATTTCAGCCCGTGCACGTCGGCGGAAGCACTCTATGTAGAAGTCCAGTCTGCTGTTTCGACCTTCAGGAGGAGTCCACCCAGAATCCTTCTTTTTGTAGTGTTGGTAGGAAGGTCTCTGTGGGTTAATATGTTGGTCAGAGGTGTGTAGGAAATATTCCTTGAGTCGGAGACGTCGAAAATAGGATTCTAGGTCACCACAGAACTGTATCATGTTCGTGGGTGTGGAGGGGCAAAAGGAGAGGCCCCGAGATAGGACAGATTCTTCTGCTGGGTTAAGAGTATAGTTGGATAGATTAACAATATTGCTGAGTGGGTTACGGGAACTACTGTTGTGGCCCCTTGTGGCACTTAGTAGTTTAGATAGTTTACTGTCCTTTTTCTTTTGTAGAGAAGCAAAGTGTGTATTGTAAATGGCTTGTCTAGTTTTTGTAAAGTCCAGCCACGAGGAAGTTTGTGTGGAAGGTTGGTTCTTTATGAGAGTATCCAGTTTTGAGAGCTCATTCTTAATCTTCCCCTGTTTGCTGTAGAGGATGTTGATCAGGTGGTTCCGCAGTTTCTTTGAGAGTGTGTGGCACAAGCTGTCAGCATAGTCTGTGTGGTATGTAGATTGTAATGGATTTTTTACCTTCACTCCTTTTGGTATGATGTCCATCTGTTTGCATTTGGAGAGGAAGATGATGTCTGTCTGTATCTGTACGAGTTTTTTCATGAAGTTGATAGATTTCCACTCTATACGGCTAAATTCAGTGCCTTGTATAATGACAGGTTTCAGAGTAGCAGCCGTGTTAGTCTGTATTCGCAAAAAGAAAAGGAATACACACTGTAAGGAGAGTGATCACTTAAGATGAGCCATCACCAGCAGGGGGTGGGGGGGGAGAAATAACATGGGGAAATAGTTTTATTTTGTGTAATGACTCATCCATTCCCAGTCTCTATTCAAGTCTATTTCCCCATGTTATTTCTCCCCCCTACCCCACCCCCCACTGTTCCTCAGACGTTCTTGTTAACTGCTGGAAATGGCCTACGTTGCTTGTCACCATGAAAGGTTTTCCTCCTCTCCCCCCTCCCCCCCCGCTGCTGGTGATGGCTCATCTTAAGTGATCACTCTCCTTACAATGTGTATGATAAAACCCATTGTTTCATGTTCTCTGTGTCTGTATATAAATCTCCCCACTGTATTTTCCACCAAATGCATCTGATGAAGTGAGCTGTAGCTCACGAAAGCTTATGCTCAAATAAATTTGTTAGTCTCTAAGGTGCCACAAGTACTCCTTTTCTTTTTGCGAATACAGACTACCACGGCTGCTACTCTGAAACCTAGTAATTTAAATGAACACTGTGAAGAGTTCAAATCTTTATTTGCAAAATAGAAATATTCTAAACCAGTGATTCCCAAACTTGTTCCGCCACTTGTGCAGGGAAAGCCCATGGCAGGCTGGGCCTGTTTGTTTACCTGCCGCGTCCGCAGGTTCGGCTGATCGCGGCTCCCAGTGGCCGCGGTTCACTGCTCCAGGCCAAGGGGAGCCGCTGGAAGAGGTGCAGGCCGAGGGATGTACAGATTCTAAACAGATTCTGTCACTTTCAAAGTCCTCACATTAGGTTTTACTATTCTTATAGTTTGGATGAAGTATTTCATTTCTAAATACTCATTTACTCAAGATCTATCACTGATTTAAGGCCACTGTTCATGCATAAACTTAACTTTGCTTTGTTTTGCTGTTGCAGCACCAGGAAGCAGGGGATACGCAAATTAACTAGCAAACCCTGTGCCCAGAGCTGTGATGTTCATTGATGACTTTCTCTTACCATGCTGATGGGGGGCAAAGAAGTCAGTGAATCAGATGCTTGATAGACTCAGCTTTATAAGTAACAAAAAGGGAAGTGAGTTGTCACATGTAAAAAGGAAAAACTACGTCTACACAGCATTTTGGAGCAAGCCTCTCAGCCCAGGATGACAGACTCGGGGTAGTGGGGCTCGTGTTAGTGCTCTAAAAATAGCTGTATGGACAGCACTTTGAAGTTGTGGCTCGGGCTGGAGGTCAGGCTCTGAAGCCCCCCCCCCCCCCCATTTCCTAGGCTTCAGAGCCCCAGCTCTAGCTCCAGTTGCCACTGCAAAGCTTTGTTTCTACAGCTATTTTTAGTGTCATAAATGGAACACTAATGCAAGCCACACTAGCCCGAATTTCTCAACCCAGGCTGGGAGACTCGCTCCAAAATGCTGTGTAGACATACCCTAATAGGGAAAGAAGGGGGATGGGTTCTTTTCAGCCTTTTGGAGGGAAGTACATATGTGTGTCTAAATCCTACATGCTGCAAACACTTACCACCAGGACTACTCATGTGTAGAGTTAAGTCTTTGCAGGATCTGGACCCAAACATTTAAAAAAAAATGTGAGCCTATCCCTTTAAATTAGCAAGCATTAGTAACAAAGAACTCTGAACTGAGGGTCACTGATATTTCCCTCGCGTCCATTATTTAAAATCTCTACATCAGGAGTAATTACAGGCACCAGTTTTGCTGTGTGCGCCTTTCAGTGCACATTAAGAATAAAAATCTTTAATTGGCTTGATTAACACAAACACTATTACATGTATCAGAGTAGCAGCCGTGTTAGTCTGTATTCGCAAAAAGAAAAGGAGTACTTGTGGCACCTTAGAGACTAACAAATTTATTAGAGCATAAGCTTTCGTGAGCTACAGCTCACTTCATCGGATGCATTCCGATGAAGTGAGCTGTAGCTCACGAAAGCTTATGCTCTAATAAATTTGTTAGTCTCTAAGGTGCCACAAGTACTCCTTTTCTTTTTACTATTACATGTAGAACTTGCTGAAGAATGGAATTTCCATCCTGCAAGAAATTTTGAAATATCGTTTTTCATCCCAAATCTCAATGAAAAGTTGAAATCTCTGAACTTTTCATAAAAGAAAATATTCCAAGATATTTCATTTTGACATGGTCAAAAATGTTTTGTTTTTATTTTTATTTTTTTTAACTTTTATAATTATTAACAAAATATAATTTAAAAGTTTAAACATTTTGACTTTTGTAATATAAAAGTTGAAACAATAAAGTTGTAACAAAGTGTTTGAACCTTATCAAAATTAACCATTTTGATCTTATTGTAACTAAATGTTTTGAGAATTTCCCACAACATTTTCAAGGAAATCAGTAAATTTTTACAAAACATTTTGATTTAATCAAATCAGCATTTCTCAATGGATACTGTTCCATTGGAGAATTCCTGACCAGCTCTAATTACAAGTAAAAAAATAAAATAGGGGCACAGATTGTTTTGGATGGAATGAGTCCAAGCAGCCTTTTACAGACAGCAAAGTCTGTCCTTGCTTTTGGTTGGTAACCATATCCTGCAATTTTCCTTGCATAATTCATTTTCAAAACTGCTTTTTTTAGTTGTTTCACTCTGAGTGCATTTGTATTAGTTAATTAAAGATTCTTTAAATAAATGAGATCTTTATGTCGAAGGTACTTACTCCTTCCTTACCTGTCAATCCATTCATGTCTTTGTTCTTGCATTTGGCATTAGCTCAACTTGATTTGCATTTACATTTTGCTTTTAACTGTAATGTTTATAAAAACATATTCACAAACACAGTAGATTCCCTCAGTGCAATAAAGGATAATTTGGAGCAGTTCCCTTTAAAAAAATTCAACACACTATTCACACTCCAATTCATATACATTATTAAAAAAAATAGATTTCCCTTTTGGTGGAGGTATGACTATTATTGTTTAGCAAAGGAATATTGATAACTTACTGTTTTTCACCTATATCTTTGCACTTCATCATAGACTTGAATTATCTAGCAGAATAATTTTAACAGGCGTCTACAGAGGGAGAACAGTGACTAAGGAACAAATCTCCAAAAATGCCAAAATATGATTTTAAAAAAAACAAACAATCCTCCAAATTCAGTATGGCTATTCCATAATCTTAGACATTTTTAATTCACCACTCCTTCCACATTAGTGTATGCTGGCTGTTGTCTTGCTTTTTCAGGAGCCAACAGTAGCTCCAGAATTTTTACCCCAAAGAATGTATTCCTTATAGTTCAGCTGTTGGCTTTAGCAAATCTTTGCTTCCAGAAAGGCTGTTTTTATATGACTTTTTTTTCCTTCCGACAGCTCTTGGTGAGGGAGATACAGTCAGGAAAATATAAGCTTTCTTCCTCGTTGTACAAAACATTTCCTCTTTCCCTAGCTACTTTTAAAGACCAGTTCTACTCTGAAAGGTGATTGTAAAAATGGTGCCTTCTTAAACTCAACTAATCTGCTCCTTGTGTGTATTCAGAGTCATATCTGCTGACCTTAGTGGCAAAAATAACTTTTTATTACTTCAGTTAGCTGTATTGACCCTACAGTGCTGAGAGAGAGATTTGGATTCTATTCCTTCTTATATATATAAAGAGAATCATTGACAAAGTTTTTCCATAGTTAATTTTGTGCAAACCCTTGGAAGGCAGCAAGGTTTCACAGGAGTCATTGTGGGCCTGAGTTGGCCTGCGTCACCGCCCGAGATGGTACATGAGAAGGAAAGTACTACGTTTGAATCTCTGATTCCAGGTTGTTTGCGGGATTGGCAGCTAGAAAAATATCATTTTACTTATAAATTGAGCACATCATCATACTATTGAGAGAAAATGAATATGGAACCCCACAATGCCATATTTAGAGTGACTTTTCAGAGTAGAATTAAAGTCCGTCGTTTTCAGTTTTGTCTGACGGTACTACAATAATGGTGCCTGACGAGGAATTTTTTAAAAGCACTTAATATGTATCAGATCTTTTCCCTCATTGTACACTTGTGGCATAATTTTTCCCTTGAAGCCCATTGAGTCTACTCCCTTCTCACCTTTAAGGATTCCCAGAACTCATCTGTTTCCTCTCATGTGGTATTCCAGCATTTCCATTTTTCTCTCCCAAATTCCTGTACTTTAATACACTAGCTGCAAAGCCCTTGCTTTTCTTCCAAATTATCTGTTTTATTTTCTAGCTTCTGTGTGATTTTCTGCAGTTTCCCAGCTCTCTGAACCATCAATTTCTGTGAATTCTTTTTCATCTTTATTTTCACAAGAGATTAATGACTTTGTTTTGTTGTCCCTGTAATGGCAAAGAAGATCCAGAGAGGCTGTAATATCTGCCTCCTCTCACTGCTCAAGGCAAGATCAATATATTTTTTTTGCTGCAACACCTGAGCTATGGAGGCTGACTGGTTTTTAAAAGTCCATTTTGTCTATTCTTGTTGGTTTGGTTTAGGCTATTCTCAGTTTATGTCTGGACCTTAGAAACATCAGTGTTCAAATGTTAGGTAATTTGTCCACCACCAACTCTGAGTATTCTGTTCTGCAAGATCTTCTCCAGGACTGACTTTTCTGCCTTGTGTCCGCTGGCACCTCTTATCTTTTGTAGATGTTTTGCATAGCTAAGGTCTTTTGAGCCTCAGTAGCATTTTGGTAATAAAATACAGTAGTACAGTACCTGCTCCACAGGAGAGTTGTGAATGCTTGTACAACTAAATTTGTAAGTGCCGAGTAATAGTATGATGTTCCACTTTTTCAGAATATCTTATTTCATAAGAAGGTAAATAGAGTAACCCAAATTATTACAAATATAGCCCCATTAGTCCCCTTATAAATATAACTGTAACAACAACAGCAGGACCAGTGGTTGCAGATAGAATGAATCAGTAGCTTTGTAGTCCAGAGAGCTATCAAACAACAAATCGTTTTTGCCACAGTTTATTGGAAACAAATTTTCAGATAAAAGAATCCTTTGCTTGATTTTTGTCTGACCTCAGTTTCAGAGCTGATACTCCTCTGGGCTTTACTCCTCCATGTTGAGTGGTTTACAGTATGTCCTGGTGTTGATCTCTTGTTCCAATCAGAAGAAAACTTGACTCTTTGCTATTTAAAGCAGGATGGAAACAGCTCTTCCCTCCCCCATCCTGTCTGTTTTACAAATCTCAAGTTCCAGCAGGGTGGAGACCACCATTGGGAAGCTCAAATGCCAACTTCAATTTAAAAAAAATAATACTTTCCAGTCCAATTGGCAGTTTAAACATAACAGCTTCTCTGTGTGTGCACCGTGAGAAAGCTGCACTGAGTGTGTAGCTTTTTTTCTTTTCTTTTTTAAGAATCTCCTCCATTAGCTCAGCTGAGGCAGAGTCTGTGGTTGTCAAGATGATAATTAGAAATAGAATGTCTCACCACTAACCTCTAAAAGCTTAAACACATCACTCTACAGGAAGGCAACTTCCACTCCTTTTCTAGCGTGTTATTCCTCTAGTGTTTTTGCTGGATAAATGGCTCTGCTTACAGTGGTTGGTAATTTTTTATGTAAATTCTGTGGGTGATAATTTCTGGGAAGATGAAGGGTTTTCAAGTGGAGGCCAGATTATTATTGCTATAATAATCAAGTGTATAGTCATTTTGCTTGTTCCTGGCTATGGGTCTGTACCAAATAACCAACAAACAAAAAATTCAAACAATGTTCCCTGGTGTCAACTCCACAGTGTGCAGATAGCTGGCAGAGAGTTGGTTACCTCTTTCAATAGATCATTAAAAAAATCAGGAAAAGAAGCAATTGAGCGATGAGTCACTTTTGAAAATGGGATTTAGGCTCCTAAGTCACTTAGGTGTTTTTTAAAATTTTATGCTTAGTAGCCACACTGCCCATTAATCACATGATCAGTAGTTCCGTCAGCACATCAGTGCTAAGCCTGGTTCCAGGGCTTTCCTCTGCATTCTTATCACTTCCAGCTTCCATATTTGACTTGCCTTTTCCCTATATCCTTGCAATATTTTGAATATTGCAGGCTTCAGCAATTAGTCAGCTACAAATTCTCAAACAAAGGTCAAATTCTCATACAAATCCCAATGTTTCACCTGTTACTCATGCCAAATCATTTTAGCCTGTCTATATATCCCATCTGTGTATCTTTTCATGTTCTTAATGAGATAGAGAACCAACCAAAATTATGCCTAGCATCTGAATCATTTTTATTTTATGTTGAACATCAATTATAGCAAAGGAAATTTAGGGCATGAATTCAGGCCTTGGCAGGTAAATGAAGGAGGAGCTGATTTTGAAACAGTATGTAATGTAATAACATAATTTGCCTGTAAGCATCTATATAATCTGTTAATGATTTGAGATCACAGTTTGGTTTTGGGGTTTGTTTTGTTGTTTTTTGTATCTTTTAAAATAGTATTAATTTCGCATAATATAAATCCTACATTATGGAGCCGTAGGTATGTTAATTTTTAATCCTAACAACTGTACAGAAGCATTTCTAATAACTTTTTGTGTGCAGTCTATATGCATGCTGTTGCAGAGCTGTACTGTAGCTTTACCTGATAGGATGTGAATCTGTTGTTTTATTGTAAATAAAAAAAAATTAGCTAAGGCCCTGATCCTGCAAAGACTTAGGTACATACTTAACTTTATGCATGAATGATCCCAATGAAGGACTATTATAACTTGCATGCATAAGTCTTTGCAGAATCAGAGCCTAAATGATTTTATTGTGGTGGTTTTATTGTAAATTGGAATTATCATTTTAGTTACCCAAATATGTTGCCAAGAGACATAGTGAACTAATTAAAATTAGAAGTGGTTTTCATTGAAAAAATAGTTTTGTTATATGATTAAGTGCTACATCTTCACCTTCATCTTATTGCACGTTGCAATAAGGGGACACCTGTGTACTGGCAAAGAAGCTATTATATAGCAGGCACAGCAGCCCTAATGTACCAGTTGTTGTTATGAGACACTGGAAACTTAGAAATATGTTTTTAAGCCTTCAGACATATATAAGGAAATGTTAATCTTGTTCTTGCTCTCTTAAAGGCTTAAAATTAATAAACAATAGCATTTCTAAACTATTAATCATTCAGAAGCACATCGTAACTAAGGAATTGTTCAAGTTATTTAACTCATTCCTCTACAAAGATTTAGATCATACATCTAGTGAATCTTTTTTTGTTCACAATGCAAGACTTATGGTCAATCATATAGTGCATTACTGGTTTTTTCCTTAAGATAAAAATCTTCATCTTTTAGCCAGTTTGCAGAGAATGTTTTATAATAATGTTTGCATTTAAATAGTGCCTGCATCTTTGTAACTAAATGTGGTGTTCTCAATGCTACATGCATTAGATTTATACACACGTTTTATGCAGAGAGAACACTCTAAAAATAATGACTTAGTAGCATTTTTTTTGTAATATGCAGAGCACTTGAAGGAGAAAAGAACAAAGGCACATCAAGGTAAAAATAGGAGGAGGAGCATTTCGTTTTTACTCATTTTAAAAAAAGGGCTTGCATCAACTAGGATATAGAAAAAAAAACCCACAAGAACAGGATGCTGGTACTAACAACAGCATACTTCTCATCTTTGCTTATTAGACTCATTTGAACAAATTTAGAGTTAACAGTTTAGAGTAATAATAATGTAAAAAAAAAGAGGTGCTAGGTTAGAATTACATGTTTAATAGAAAAATCTCAAACACTTTATAATTCACAGGGATGTAGAATTAACATCTGATGAGGCATTGAATACAGATTACTATAATGCGCAGTAGAAGTTTATGAAAGATGTCATGTGCATACCGTATATAATACATTTCTGAAGCTTTCACTTTCTATTTTAAAGAGTGAAACCACAGTAACAGCTTTAGAATGAAATCCTTTGAAAACCGTAACCTCATGAGTGGGGTGAAAAATGTCAAGTAGAATAACAATATGTTTCCACTAGAACAAATGGTTTGCGTTCTGATCACTTCTTGATTTTTTTAAAGGGACAGTGTCAAGGTAAAAACAAAATAATCCAAAAATAATTTCCTTACCTTGATTACTAATAACATTTTACATTTTTCAAATGGAAAAACAAAACACATAAATGCATTGATTCACCATTTTGTTTGTGTGGCTTTTTGTCACTGTCTATTAGGACTTTGAAAGTAGGTTGGCAAGTATTACTTTCTGCTTCCTATATAGCAGAAGCACATTTTGGGTTATTTGGGTTTCCAGGACTCTTGAAAGATGTTAACATTTTTAAAAAAGCATTTTAATTGATTTTAAAAAACAATCTGCATCATTAAACCCATATTGCAAATTGACTACTTGACCAAGGTCTCTTCTAAGTGACATATACGATTAAGTTCTAGCAAAGCTATAATTTCAATGCATTGTGTTTTTACAGGTCTCTGATCAAAATGAATGTCATTAAAAGACTTTCTGCTTCATATCTGAGGAAAAGCAAGATGCAGCAGAGGTGCCAAAGTAACAGACGACCAACTGCTCCACTTGGGTCACGGATTTTAACTGATCCTACTAAAGTTTTTGAACATAACATGTGGTGAGTTGCCTCTTCAAGCTTGATGTTTTATACTGATTCATAACGCTTCTTTGAGATGTGTTGCACATGTCCATTCCACGGTAGTTGTGTGCGCACCTTGTGCACAGTTGATGGAGAGGTACTGTCAACTGGTGTACCATCAGAGGTACCCATCATGGTGGTCTGAGTACCCTCTATTGCCGCTCACTACTGCATGCTGGTATAAGAGGGCAGAGCTGCACCCAACTCCCCCCTTCTCCTCGTTCCTTCTTACTGCCTGTGATGGTTGTCAGAGCAATTCCAGACTCGTGACAAGTGCTTCCCTCACTCCTTTATTAGAAGTTAGTTAGTTTTTAGTACTAGGTTTTCATTTTAGGTCTTTTTTGACCACTCTTTATCTTGCATTACGAGGATCTTTAGTAGGATTAGTACTGGAATGATGTCTCACCAGCTGGGGTTTAAGTCCTGCTGGACTTGCACTAAGCCTATGCCAGTCAGAAACTCTCCCATGGCCCGCTTGAAATGTTTGAGGGAATCCCACATTAGTTACAAATGTGACATTTGTAATGGATTCAAGTCTTGCTCACAGAAAGACAGAGTGTCAGGGTTTGAGTGCTTACTTATGGAGGCAGTGCTTTGCCCTCCTTTGGTGTCATCACATCGGGAAAGCTTACCAGGTACATCAGCTTCAGTGTGGAGCGCCCCAGCAGAGATATCTGTAGCTTCTCGGGCCCGTTTGCTGATACAAAAGAAAAGACTTAGGCCTTCCTCAAGTTTGGTACCTCAATCGAGTGTGTTGGTACTGAAGCCAAGGAAAGGCAGAGACTCTGCCTAACATTGAAGGAAGAAGCTCTCTTTGGAGCTCTCATCACTAGAAAGAGGGGATTGCCACCTCCAAAACGTATGCCCGGTCTGTCAAGGCTGTACCTGGAAAGAACTTTGCAGAACTATCAGACAGTGCCGCTCCCAACCACCCCGGAGGCAAACATAGCTGCAAGGGACCTGCTTAGCATGTCAGTACCTGTATTGTCTGCAGTTCAAGAAGGTTTTATAGCTGGTACTGATGTTGAAGCTCCTACCTCACTGCGTCAAGAGCCTGCGGTACCGTTACCTCCCAAGCTTCTGCAAAAGCCGGTGCAGTTGAGAGGCAAGCCTCTGATGATATCTCTAGTAATGCCATCCCTGGGCTCAGGCTACCTCTCTCCCACCCCAGCTGGTTCTGCCCCTCCATTTTCAGAAGTTTTGGACTCTCAGAGGTGAGGTCATCTGTATCCTGTCAAAGATGGGGACCGTGGGTCATGCAGTAACCTCAGCACTGGCCTCCTTCTAAAGGACAACAGTCTGGACAAGGATGGGTCCCAGGCCCATACTGCTTGCCATTTTGGACACCATGGGGTGCCCCCCCTTCAGACCTCCCCTCAGCTGTCTCATTCACTGTTTTCAAGAACATTCTAGGGGCATTGGCACCAAATTCTCCAGTTTCTGGCACTGAAGTCAGTACTGACCAGCCAGAAGTCATTCAGACAAGACATAGACCAGCCACCACCTTAAAAGCCTTTGGCATTCTCTTCCTCGTCACCAGATGAAGCTATCAAACTGGCAGGTGATTCACCACCACCAGAGGACTGCAGAGCTCATCAAGATCTTTCAAATAGAGTGACCTCTGTGCTTGACATTCAGGCAGAGAAAATCCATGAAATCTCGTACAAATAGGTGAACGTTCTGGTATCGGTGGCCCCTGCCAGAGTGGCTCTGCTAACTAATGAAACCATTATGGAGCCCATTAAGGTGCTTTGGCAGACACCCTCCTTCTCGCCTCCCACAGCAAAATATGCTGAGAGGAGGTACTACATCCCTTCTAAGGGATACGACTATTTCTACTCTCATCCTCCTCCTGCTTCCCTTATAGTGGCAGCTGCAAATGAGCAGGAGAGAAAAAGTCACTAAGCATCGACCCCAAAAGACAAAAATTCAAAGAGACCGAATCTGTTTGGTTGCAAACTTTTATTCCTCAGGAAGTCTACAGTTCAGACACTCCTGAGTCGCTCTCTGGAAAACTGTTATAAAACGTAAAAATAAGTTACCAGAGGGCTGTAGACAGTTTGCAATAATGGTGGAAGAGGGTAAACTGTTTTCTTCACGATAGTTTAGATAGCACAGACTCAGCTACTTGAACCATGGCATCGGCTATTACTATGAGAAGGTGTTTTTGGTTGCAGTCATGTGGGCTATCCCCAGAGGTCCAGCACACCATCCAGGACCTCCCTGTTGAAGGTCCTTCACTGTTTTCAGAAAAAAACAGATACAGGGCTCCATAGCCTAAAAGATTCAGGGCAACACTAAACTCTCCTGGAATCTATGATCCAGCAACGAAAAGGAAACGGTTTTGTCCACAACTCCTGTGTGGGCACCAAGTCTTTATTCCCCTGTCCCCAGATCTGCCAAGGAGAAAGGGCAGGAGTTATAGGAGGCACCTGTACCACCCTTCTCTTCAGCATCAGTGGTCTTATCTGATCCAGCTGCCTGGTTCAAACAGCCATTTTAATAGCCTGGTCAAGAGCAGTGTGCCAGTGACCATAATTCCATTGGTTCCCCACCTTTTGTTTATTCTACTTCCTAAGTGTTTGGTCTCACGTAATGTCAGATCATGGGTCTTAAAGCATGGTGGACTAGGATATGCCTTCCAGTTAATTTCTACCTCCCCTTTCCACCTCCCTCCCTTATTCCTCTCCAGGGACCACTTTCACGAGATTGTCCTTCAGAGGTCCAGTCTGTTCTTCAGGCAGGAGCCATAGAGGAAATCCCATTGTGCCTCATGTGGAAAGGCTACTATCCCCACTGCTTCCTTGTTCCCAAGGCAAAAGGGGGCCTCAGGCCTATTTTAGATCTAAGAAAGTTGAACAAATTCCCGAAGAAAATTAAATTCCACATGGTTATCCTACCTTCAGTTATTCCCTCCCTGGGACTGGTACGCTGCCCTCGAGTTAAAGGGTGCTTACCTCCATGATGCAGCATGCCACAATTATCAGAAGTTTCTCAGATTCGTGGAGAATGGGTGACCATTATCAGTTCCATTTTATTTTTCACCTGTTCCTCGGGTGTTCGTGAAGTCTGTGACCATGGTGGCACTGCATCTATGAAAATTAGGAGCCTACATGTTCTCAAACCTGGACTACTCGTTGATTTTAAGTTGGTCCAAGACTCAGTGATATCTGGCATATCCACAGTCCTGTCCACGTTCAATGTGCTGGGATTCCTACTAAATGGAGACAAACCAATCCTAAAATCAATACAGAGACTAGAGTTCATTGGTGTGGTCTTAGACTTCACAGAGGCCAAGGCCTGTCTTCTGCAATCCAGGTTTGAAATGTTATGGGACCTAGTGATGCAGCTGAAAGCCCATCCTTTCACTCCACAGATAGCTGCCTCAATCTTCTGAGTCACATGGGAGCATGCATCTATGTAATTCAACATGCCAGGCTATATCTCAGAAAGCTGCAGTAGGGCTAGTTTCAGTGTTTGCACTGAGTTGTCATCGTTTGCACAAAGTGGGTTGAGTGCCAGTGTTAGTTTTGTCATCTCTGGTTTGATGGATGGATCCTCTGAAAGTTTTCATGGGTGTCCCCTGTGATGGATTAGACCCCCATTCTGGGATGCCACTTGATGTCCTGGGGTTTCACTGAGCCCCTTCTGTTCCACCAGCCTGGAATCCCTCTCCCTGTTTTGCTGAATTAGGCACAGACTGATGTCAGCACACACACGAGGTAGACACAGACTGATGTCAGCTCAGTGTGAGAGGATTCATCCAGCACTCACATGCACACCCCTTTTGGGGAATAAACCCAAAATAATACTGTGTTGCACTGTATAGAAAGATCTTCACAGTGCAAGCTCATAAAAATTCGCTTTTCTCCCTCAATGTGAAGAGAAGTATGCACAACTTCTTGCCCCCCCCCGTTAGAAATTGCACATACTGGATTTAATAATAAACAAAACAAATGTATTAACTATAAAAAGCAGATTTTAAGTGATTATAAGGGATAGCAAACAGAACACTTCTTCTCGCCCCCACTCCACCCCTTCCCCAAAGCCCCCGCCCTACCTCTTCCCACCCCTGCTCTGCCCCAGCCCTGCCCCCACTCCACCCCTTCCCCTGAGCAACATCCCAGGGGACTGAAGCAGAGATCGGGCACGCCCTGCACTCACTAGGTGGCAGGAAGTGGAGTGACCCAGCCCGCTCCGCTCCACCAGCTCCCAGCTGCGCCACCGGTGAGTGCTGGGGGGCGGTTCTTCCCTGCCCCCCAAGTCCCAAGGCTGGGAGCCAAGCGAGCAGAACAGAGGGGGCTGGGGCCAGGTCACTCCACTTCCCGCCGCCCTGTGAGAACAGGGTCGGGCCTCCCCCTTCAATCACTGGGCGGCAGGAAGTCGAGTGACCCAGCCTCAATCTGCTCTGCTCTGCCGGCTCGTGCTGGGGGGCGGTTTCCCCCCTGCCCCCCAAGCCTGCTTCTGCCCTCCCCCGCCCCCATGGGGGGCTGCATAGGGCACCAAAATGTCTAGGGATGGTCCTACACCTTGGCCTTCCTCCCCCATGTAGTAGGGAAGAATTTATTAATTCTAACAGAAGACTCTACAGCTGTGTCTTACATGAACAGGGAGGGAGGGGCACGATCAATCCAACTCTGCCAAGAGACGATTTGCCTCTGGGACTTTTGCATAAACAACTCAATTCATCTCAGAGCTGCTTACCTTTCAGGGGAACAGAACACATTAACTCATCAGCTGGGCAAGTCCTTTTTCAACCACCAGAACTAGCTGTTGTGTCCAGATATGGCCAAATCCATCTTTCATCTCTGGGAAATTCCCCGAGTGTACCTGTTTGCAACAAAGACCAACAGAAAATGCCATCAGCTTTGTGCCCTGAGAAGTCTCAGCCCAGGCTCACTGACAGATGCTTTTCTCCTATCCTGGAAGAATTCCTTCCTGTATGCCTTCCCTCCAATTCCTTTGCTACCCAGATTCTTATTCAAAGGCAGATAAGATCATGCATGTCTCTTTCTTATAGCACTAGCATGGTCTCATCAACACTGGTTTTCAGTCCTACGAGCCACATCAATCAAGCTCCGCTGTCTCTCTTGTTGGATCCAGACATCATTTCCTAGGACCACAATCACCTTCTCTGTCCCAGCCTCTGAGACCATCATCTGATAGCATGGGTACTTCATGGTTAACACCATTTGAGCGATCTTGCTCAAAGGATATTCAGAAAGTGCTTTGGAATAGCAGAAATCCCTCAACTCAGAGTACTTACCTGACTAAGTGGAAGAATTTCTGTGTTTTGGTCCCATCAGAAAGCCATATCTCGAGGGGGGGCTCCCCTGAACCTCGTGCTGGACTGTATTCTATATCTAAAACAGAGTTTTGCTATTAGCTCTATAAGAGTGCATTTCAGCCTTCCACATCTCAATAGATCCCTTTTCTCCAAAACCATCATCACCAGACTCCTCAAGGGTTTGGTCAGATAGTACCCACAAATGCAAAATCCCATTCCTCCTTGGGATCTGAACTTGGTCTGAGCTAAATTGATGGGACCAACATTTGAACCCTTTGCAGCCTGCTCTCTGCTGCACCTGTCCATGAAGGTAGCATTTCTAGTGGCCATTATCTTGGCCAGAAAAGTGGAAGAATTGAAAGCCTTAGTAACAGGCCCTTCTTACACAGTTTTCTGTAGGGATAAGATTTATCTTCTCCCTTACCCAAAATTTCTCACTTAGGTATCTCTAATTTTCATGTTAACCGGGCAGTCTGTTTGCCGATTTTCTTTCTGAAACATCACGCTCCTAGAGATTCGGAGAGACTACATTCGCTGGATGTGAGAAGGGCTCTAGCTTTCTATCTGGAGCATACTAAGACCTTTAATCCTCAGTTGTTCATTGCAATTGTGGACCGAGCTAAGGGCAGACCAGTGTCTACTCAGAAGATGTCATCCTTGGTCTCTTTGTGCATTTGTTTATGCTACCAGTTGGCTAATATAACCCCACCAGCCAGGGTATAGACACATTCTACTAGAGCGCAGGCAACATCTGCATCTTTCTTGGCACAAGTACCTGTCATAGACATTTGTGAAGTGGCAACTTGATCATCTGTCAACACTTTTGTTTTGTATTATGCCATTTCCTGTCATTCCAGGGACAGTTCCAGTTTTGTCTTTCAGCCACAGGTCAGGTAGACTCCGAGGCCTCCTCTACGTTTGTCTGCTTGTGAATCACCTACAGTGGCATGGACATGTGCAGTACTCAAAGAAGAAAAAACAGTTACCTACCTTTCTGTAACGATTGTTCTTGAAGATGTGTAGCACATGTCTATGCCATGACTCAACCGCCCTTCTCTCCATTGGAGTCTATCCAGTACAAAGGAACTGAGGGGACCTGGGAATGTCTCTGCCTCTTATATCAGCATTCAGTGGTGTGTGGCGATACAGGGTGCAGGGACCACCCTGATGGGTAGTGATGAGGGAAAAAATTCTACAACAATTGTGCACAAGGTGCTCGCTCACCTACAACAAAATGGACATGTGCAACACGTCTTAAAGAATAACCGTTACAGAAAGGTAGGTAACCTTTTTTTCTGGGTTCGGTGCTGGTGTGTATAAAGGGGTAACAGTCATAGAATAGAGGCCAGGAGCAAGCAAACTTGAAATCTGATATAATTTAACCTTCATGTGGATGTTGTTGGTTATGAAGTTCTCTGTGCCTATTAGGCTACTAACAAGTAGTCATTGGTGAGATATTGTTACGGATCAAAAACTGGCCAAGTGACAGAAAGCAAAGAGCAAGGTTAAATGGCCAATTTTCATAGTGGAAAAAGGTTATCAGGTGCCTCAAGGTTCCATGTTAGGTTCCGTATTGTTTAATTTATGCATTAATGATCTGGAAATTGGATGAGTAAAGAGGTGGCAACATTTGCAGTTGACACAACGTTATTTAGGTTAGTCAGAACTAGAGAGTACTGTGAGGAACTTCAGAGAGCCCTAAACAAGCTAGATGAATAGACGACAGAGTGGCCAATGAAATTCACTGTTAATTAATGCAAAGTAATGCATATTGGAAGGGAAAATTTAAACTATTCATATACCTTAAAGGGTTCAAATTAACTGTATCAGCTCTGTTGTCCTCACTGTGCAACTGTGGTCAAAAAAGTAAACAAGATAGACAAAGAGTATGATGGCAAATATTATAGAGAACCTCATCATGCCTTTATGTAAATCAGTGGTTCGGCCTCATCTTAGTAATGTCTGCAATATTGGTCACCCCATCTCTAAAGGTTTTTGCAGAATTAGGGGAAGTTCAGATAAAGGTGACAAGAATGATCAAAGGCTTAGAAAAATTATCTCTTGAGAGATTGTAGAGGTTGGGGTTGTTTACCTTAAGATATATAAGAAGTGATCTGATAAAAGTATATAAAATAATGTCTGATCTAGAGAAGGGAGATCTGGATCTTCTGTTCCCCCATTTCATAACACAAGAACATGGGGACATTCATTGAAATAAAAAGGTTGGCAATTGTGTGAAAAACTGTGTAAGTAAACTGGAAATCAGTGTGTCAGGAAGTTGTTGAGCCTTAATAAGAATCAAAAACGGATTGGACAGGGAACATGGAAGGGCTATTACACCTCATGCTTCAGAATTTAAGCCAGTCTCTTAAGTATTAGGGTACGTCTACACATCCCTCAGAAGTGAGCCTCCTAGCCCAGGTCTACAGACGGGGTTAAGGGGCTCCTGCTAGCACTCTAAAAAGAGCAGTGTAGACATGTTTTGAAGTTGCAGTTGGAGGTCTGAAGCCCAGCCCCCTTCCTAAGCCTCAGAGCCTGAGCTCCAGCCAGAGCTGCAACTTCAAAGCACTGTCTATTCAGCTATTTTTAGAGTGTTGGCTTGAGCCTTGCTAGCCAAATCTGTCAACCCAAGCTGGGAGGCGTGCTTCCACGAGCTGTGTAGGCATTGTCTTAGAGATCAGGATGAAATCTAATGTGGGGACAGATTGTCCTGCATCTACCTACTGCAGGGTTCTCACACCTTCCTCTGAATCACCAGCCACTGTCACAAACAGGATACTGTGTAGATGGACCTCAGGTCTGATCCACCATGACAATTCCCATGCTCCTAAATAAGGTTTGTAAGTTACTGGATCTTTTAATAGTGTCTTTTATTTGTCCATCAGGTAGGTATGATTGAAATCTTTTCAAACTAGCTTTTAGTAGAATTTTGGCAATAAAAAAGCAGATAAAATGGGTCAACAACATAAAAGATAGCAGGGTCACGCTATTGAAACTCAGGATAGAAATATCACCACAATCATGATTATATAATGTGGAGGGAAAGGTTTAAACTGGACCTTTCTTTGTATATTTTGAGCATTTTTTAAGCCTATGACTCTTGCAGAGGATGGGGGCAAATGTTTTAAAGCATGACCGAGAGAGCTAAACACAAGAAGGACCAGTCCAAGCTTTGTTTTTAGTTACATGCATATTCATAAGAGAGTATAAATCTTAGAGGAAGAAGCTGCATAGCTAAGAAGCTCATTAAATAATGTGCTGGTTTGCAGAATTTTCTCTCTCCCGGTTAATGTGGCGGTGGTGTACTATTATTTAACAGGTAACCCTGATTTCCCAGTTAAACTCATGTAGGATTTACTGGCAGATATTTAGGTGGGGCTTTGATTAAAATGGTCCTCTATCCTTTTGGGTTGCCTTCTATATATTGGTATATTTCCCTAGATGCTTGTTGCATGATCTTTCATCATTTAAAGAAGTGACAAATTATGCAAACAATGCAGAAAATGTCTGCTTCCATTTACACCTTCTGTTCAGGCCAATAATTTGCTGGGTTTTCACGTGTGGAGATGTGGGGACAGTTTGTCCCCCTGTTTAATAGGAAAGTTAGTGGAAATAACTAGTGGGTAATAAACTGAAGATAGAATTGCCTAATCTTACATCAAACATATTCAAGTGAATACTATTCTGACGGAGCTGAGATGGAGAGTTCGTAGGGTCCCTTTGGAGAGCGCTATTGAAAGAAGTGTTTAAAGTATTTATGTAAGCTTTATCCTAGTTCTAGTTGGCCTGTATGAAAGGCAAGCAGTCTCCTTTAAAGCATACAACCTCTAGTCTTGCTACTGTGTGTGAGACATGTCACACATCTGATACAGACTTTTAGGGAAAAGCCAAGAGTCTTTCATTCAGCTTAATGAAAATATCAGTGGCGTAAAAGCAATAAGTCATTAATTAAAAATGAAAACTTCAGGCCACCATGATACCTGAAGCACAATAGCATCGCATGAGGCACATCCCCTGTGTAACTGATTCCCCTGGGATAGGCAGGGAATGCTGTTTTTTATGTTAACTATTAGAGAATGAACAAAGTTCCCTGGTTGTCAAGACTTTCTCGTCTTTTAAGAGCCACCAGAGTTCTGCAATTTCCTTTCCCCTCTGTGATACACATGACTGACTGGCTGGCTTTCTTCAGGACTCCAGATTTGAATTTTTAGTTATTACATATTACATGTGCATCTTTTATCTTCCTCTGCATCTTGTGAACAGCAGATTGGGCAAACTGGCTGAATTAAATTTATTAAAAAAATAACCTCAAAACACAGAATGAGATGCCCGTGTATGGTTGGGAATTGAGCACCCAGTTGCACGTTTGGGCACTGATTTCAATTAATGTCTAAAGAGGGATTATTGTCTTCCATTTTATTAGGGGACTGCAAACATTATTCATTGCTTATAAGACAAAATTTCTACTTAGACTTAATACCAAATTTTGTTCTCAGTTACATATGTATAACTCCTGTTGCAGTTACTAGAAGTTACACCTATGTCACTGAGAGCAGAATTTAGTCCTTAGTGCGTAGGAACTAGCTGGCTTTATGAGAGCATGGGAGAATTACCTCAGAACAGCAACATTGTACTGATGTTCCAGATGTCACCTATTCCATTGTTCTGATGTTTGTTTTTCCTGTCCTCCATGGTTCACACTGATGCAATAGAGTAAGGGTCACTCTCTATATAGCTCTACCTACCATCAGTCCTAAACCTCAGTGTCCAAACTGGCATAAGGACATCACATTTTTCAAATGGGTGTGGAACGTGCTTTGTTACATCATTGACTCTAAGAGAAACACAACAAAATCAGACATGGGTAGGATTTTCCTTGCTTTGCCCATGACAAATATTTGTTAAAGCAAGCATGCAGCTGAGAGAGAGGAAAAAAATGTATAATTGTTAATGACAGCAGGTTTGTCCACATCTTAGCCTCTGATCATCTTTATGTGGAGACCTTCCTATGTAATGCTGCCTGCATCAGTGTCTGTTTGCCATATCCCATGTAAACATGCTGTTTAACTGTCAGAAGTCTTTTTATATTTTTTTAGTTTCTATGTTTCACATTCAGGAATTGGCCTGACTTATTCCTTCCACCCTGCTCCTCATTTCAGCTCACATGTCCTCTTCTTCATAACATAAGAATTTTCTTTTCTATTGTGAAAAACATGTCTGAAGCTGCTGATTTCTGGAATAACTTAGCTGGGGGGAGTCTTGAATGATACTTGGCCCTGTCTGAAAATAAATGTAGCCTGGTTAGTAATATGCTCAAAGACTGTGTCCAGTGCATTTTAAAGCAGAAGAACATGGCCCTGTTCAAGTTTAACGTGCAAGCTAAAATAAAATTAACCTTTATTGCTATTGTGCATTTGAGATGATGATTTATATTGTGGCAGTACCCAAAATGCGCTAGGAGCTTTCCAAACACAGAGGAAGAGGAAGATTCTGCCCCCAAAAGCTTACAGTTTGAAAACAATCTTAGAAAGGAGTTAAAGTAAACAAGTTAAATCCAAATCCTGCTTATGCCGAAGTAAATGGGAGTTTAGCAGGTCTTTAGGGCCTGATCTGAGAGCTACATTAGAGTGAATAGGAATTGCCGGAGTTCAGCACTTGTCAGGGTCAGGTTTGTATTTTGTCCCATTTAAGGTATGCCATGAATCTGTTAAATGAGCAGGGTGAACCATTTTAGACAAACATAGTAACGCATTCCGGAACCACAAAGTATTGCAGCATAGCTCGCCTTTTTTCAGAAACTGATTGCTCTTCCTTCTTCCATATATCCCGGAAGAATTTCTGGATAGAAAAGTGTTCCCTGTCTGAGCAGCGACTAGTTTCCTATGTAGATGACATTTGTTCCTCCACATGATAAACGTTAGTAACAAGTGGATTCTTTGGATCAGAATCTGCGCTAAAAGATCTGCCTAGACTCAGTCAAGTATACATCTAACGTGACATATGAAATAAACGCATATAAACAGAATTAACTTGCAAGGTGCATGCTAAATCCAGGGATGAAAACAAAATGCTAATTATTTTGCCTCATTTTCAGTTGGAAGTCTATGTTTAATCATTCTTCTGGTTGAGATTTATGTCACTAGTGATTTGTCGTTATCTATAACACACAAAAGCTTAGATTTTTTAACTTGTACAAACTCCAAGATTTGAAACTGCGTCATTCCTGGGAATTTGCTCACACTGCAAAAAATCAGTGTTGTTTTGGAGACATAGCCATAGTGGGATAGTAGGGCATTGGCTCCAGTATTCATTAACTCTAGTCTGGTTGACATTTGCAAGTTATTGATTGGCCAAGAGATCTGAATCTTTATTTCTGTCTGGTTGTTCATGCTTGGTTATTAATTGCTTTATAGCACCATCCTTCTGGATTTTGTATCTATGTTTTTGCAGTCCATAAGTGTGCACAGAAATTGCAAAATTCTTTCACCAATCCAATGAATATATTTTTGTATTAAATTGTTGTTTCTAAAAAGTACAGTTCTGTAGGACATACTTCAGTTCACCAGGATACCAAATTGTATAACTATAAACTCATGGAGGAAAAGTTAAGGTGACACATTGTTTTTGTTGGAATGACAATATATCGCTCCAACATAATGAATCAACTTTATACAAAAACAAGACAACATAGATAAATGCAAACTAGCAAGAGACCCTTTTTTTAAATTACAAAAATATAAAGAAAGCAGCACTACAATTTCTACCATTGCCAGTGTAAGAATAAAGCATCGAGCAAAGGGATAGCTACAGAAAATCTCACAGAGAGAGCAACAAAAAGACAACATACCACAGAGTCATTCAGATAATCAGCTAGTAGGGTGTACAGTTAGGAGAGGATGTTATATTAGCTGTCAGCACAGAGGCTGCTGGAACTCAGAACAAAGCAAAAGACCTAAACATAAGAACTGTAGGAGCTCCAGATTGCATCAGGACCAGCTGAAAGAATTCTCTTGCACCAGAATGTATTTATTATATGACACTTGAACATACAATGAAGTTCATTTGCGAACAGTCCCCCCACCAAAAGGCTATGGAGAAATCATGTTAAAAACGTGTTCTGCAACTGTCTTTTTGCAGGGACCACATGCAGTGGTCACAAGAGGAAGAAGAAAGAGCCAGAGAAAAAGCAACAGAGAACTCGCTTGTGCGAGTTCAACCGGAAGATCAAGGTACTGAACCCATAATTCCTAAGAAGTTCTAATGCTCCAAGAATGCTCTTTTTTTATTTATATTTTTCCTTGATTAAATCCACTTTTTGTTCATTTACCTTTGTCCTTTCAACCACGACAAATTTGTCCAAAAGCATTCACCTTTACCTAGCTAATCAATTATCCCTTTAAAGTATTTTCCCTTTCTCCAGGGCAACAGATCTCAGCCTAACACGATGAAATCTGCAAATTGCGATTTCCAGAGTTGTGAATCCCGACCTTTAAAATGCTTCAAATTGAAACCCCCCATCGTTCCTTATGCTGTCACCATAGGGAAAGGGAGTGAATTTGCAATCGTTGGGTGTGATGAAATCTAAAGTTCTCATGTACAATTTTCACTTTTGCTTTTTAATTTGGTTGCAGATCAGCTTAGTGGGCTAGTGGATGCACATAGCATTGTCTCTCAGGAGATCTGCGATGGATTTCTGGTCCCAGCTTTATGCCCTTGGCAGCTTGAGCTAGAAGTGCTTTAGAGACATTGTGTTCAGCCCCTGGGCAGAAGGTGTTTTCTCATATCATTCAAAGGTGACTCCTGTGAACTAAGGAGGTTCCTTGGCTGGCTGTATATTCCCTTTTTCAGAAAGATGGTAAATTGAGGGAGTAAAGGAATTAAAATTTTCAGGGCTTTGCCCTGTCCCTAGAATACCTTCTTAGGGAAGTAAGCAAAGAGTGTGACACACACACTGGTGGCATCATCATAGTGGAATTTCTATTCACAGTTGGATCTCACTGAATTCATATCCCGAATGATCCTGTTACTACAGTTGAAAACCAACACTCCTCTCCACACATGCATGTTTCTGAAGCATTGGCATGCAGGAGGAGAGTAAGGCAGATTACATTGCATATTTTGATGAAAAAATAGGCAATATAGATTATTGCAGCACCTGGTGAAATGGACAGTGTTGATCAGGGGCAATTGGAGGGAGATCTCCATGTACAGGAAATCCAGAATCCTGGGTTTGTTCTGTTTTGTTTTTGTACATTCCCAGAACTGGGGCATTAAGTCTATCACAGCATTAATCTTGGAGGCCGATAATCTCTCTATTATTAGAATCTATATTCTGAAAACAGTTATTTTTGTGTGCATTAAGGTAACAATGAGGATTGCAGGTCTTGAACTTTGTCAAACTAGACTGTGTCATTATGATGTTACACACATTTTAATTGATAACACGTATTGGAATGTGTTTGAATTACCTGTGAATACTACTTCTGTAATGTGCTCTTCATCACTTTTAATACCTTTTGATTGAGGCTTTTTTTCTGACCCTTATTTCTTTGCTGCATAATACCCTGACAATAGGGCATGCATTTCCCATCATGATGAATGGGAGTGATTCTCTGCACACCAGACTGAAAAAATGACCCTATTCTACGGCCTTCCGTATGATCCTGCTCTTTTACATTCTCTCATTCTTTATCTAAATCCACAAAGATAATGTTTATCTTTTCAACTTCACATTTAATATTTTCATCTATTTATTGAAAACAGTTGAAAATGAGCCCGTGGTTGAAAACTTAACTGTGTACACAAGTGGTTGATGTAACATTCTTATTAATCATCTAAAGTAAATTATAATTTAGTTTAACACTTGCTAGAAATAAAATAAGCATGTGTTCGCTTATTGCCAAGAAATGTAAGAATCCAAGGACATTTTCTATGTACGTCGCTCTGTGTAAAACTTGAATTATGCGAGCATTGCCAGTAATGTTTCCCCAAAAACTCCAGCTTGGTTCTGCAAGTGGATTAAATTTTGGCCTATTTATATTAACAATGAACTAGACTGAAGCTAATAAGCAGGTATTTTGGTGCCTTGGACACTGCAGTAAGGGGGAAAAATGAGTTTCCTACAATACTGTAATATCACTAAAATAAAATAGCTGTGACAAACCTCAGTACAACCAGGAAATGCAAAACTGAATGGACTGATGATACCACTTTGGGGCATTTGGTTTGCTTATTAGCATGTTCAGCTTCTTCTCAAGCAAGGGCTACAGGCTGTGGCAGAGCAACTGCACAAAAGAGTCCATTAGAAAATGAGGCAAAGTAACCAATTTCTGCAGGGTCCTAGTTTCCGAAGCTAGGTGCACCTAATTTCAGAAGCAGGTTTTGAAAAGTGCTACAATTGGGCAACTTGAGAAAATAAACAGAAGCGAGGAAAAACTATGACTCAGGAGCTAGGCTGACTGACATTTCTTACTTATGAAATTTTCAGAGATTAAGAAAGGAAAGTTAATAATTTAATTTCATTGGAGACTGCATTACCCATCTCTGTGCCTGAACCACAAAGAGAGTCAGTTGCGCAGGAGCATTTTAGGTTGAATTTGATGAGTAATACACTCCTTTCTGATCAATTTATAAAGAAATTGTTAAGTGAATTAATTTAATAATGATGGGTTCTGTCATATTGATAGGAAAACTAACTGGCATAACACGATGCAGTGAAGGATGGATGTTTTTTTTAAAAAAAAAAAAAAAAAAAGACTGGCTAACAAACTACTGAACCTGAATTTTAAATGCTTTAAAATGCTTTTTAAGCATTGTGCTCCTGTATTAAACAAACTATCAAATCTAGAAATCTTATAGGGAAGTTAAATGCAAGGTTTTTTAATTGTGTTTTGATCAGACATTTAGGGAAAATTGTAAATCTAACAAAGAGATGAAAGTAATTTAAGACTCTTTTGAGAAGGAGGCTTGATTTTGCATTTTTATCAAGTATCTATACAAGTGCAACATAGACTTTTGAAATCCAGTGTGTATTACCTCAGTTAACTCTGTACTTGCAGTGTAAAATAACTCTGCACCATTTCTGAGCATGACTAGGTCTTGCCCTTTAATAAAGAATTATGTACAGATCTCTAGTACACGGTATTCTGTCATCCTATTGGCACGTCTCACTACCTCTCCTAAGCCAAACATCTCTAATGGCTGTTCTCAGCTTTATTTAACTTTGCAAAATTGGAGTGATTGTAGGCAATTTTATTTTAAGATACAAAGTGACAGGAGAAATGTGATGTAGAACTAGTGGCCCTGTATGTATATATTGTATGTAATAGTTGTTAAATCATGTACTAGATATTAAATAAATTGACTGAGAAATCAGAATTCTTGAACACAAAGGGCCAATTTTTAACAGATCTCTTTAAAGGGTTTGCAAAGTAAACAAGCATTCCTGTTACTCCTGCACATGTTGTTATTTTCTATAGCACATCAGTGGTATGGTTAAGAGTATGGGCTGCTATTGGTCACATGCAATAACACTGATCGGTGAATATGGCTCTGAAGGAGTGGATTTCTAATAGCATATATTTAGAGAGAGAATTGCAGTTAGCAAAACATTTGCAGTTGTTCATATACATTCATAAGTCACAAAAGAGTATTAATTTCAATGTCATGTTTCTTAATTTAGGGGAAAGGGCAGAGAAAGCTTAACTAAAATGATGCATTGCTTTTATAATTTGGCTTATGGCTTCGTTATTTCCTGAACAATGTATAGATGCATGTGTTTATATATGTGTGTGTGTATGTATACGTGAGCTGTTACAGTAGACGAAAGCAGGTTTGCAAATTTGTGTATTAAAAATCCATAGGTGTTTAGATTTTTATAATATTGCTTATGGATTTTTGGATGGGACAATATTAGAGCCATGGGACCAAATTTAGTGCAGTTGCATCAGCTTACACCAGGGATATTTATTTTTGGCCTCCAAACTAATATTTTATCTCAATGTTCTAATATTTGCTTGGTAATTTTGCATGTAATAACTTTGTCCGCAATATAGCTACATGCATGGATTTTGCAAACCCATTTCCAGAGGCCTTTCCCTATAGTTAATATAAAGTAAATATATCTCTTATTTATAAAAATGGAAGTATTAAGAGTTGGTTTATATGAAATAAAACGTAAGTAGGTAGGCAGGTTATTGTGCATTTTGGTGACATTCTCCTTGTGCGTGACTGAACAAAAATAGAATGAAAGATGCAGAAAGCCTGTTTCTATAGTCTTTATGCAGGTAAAAGCCTTTTTAAACCCAGTAGGAGTTTTCCTTGAACACAGGTGAAAGGACTGGGCCCAAAGACTTGATATTTGATTTAAACAACACCATGTGGAGAGCATCAGATTTCTTAACCTTTATTTCTGCTATTATCTAGTTTGATTTTTAAATGTCATATTGTTTTATTATGACAGTTAAGTGCCCATCCACCAATTTTTTTATTCCAGACAAATATGAAAGAGAAGCTAGTAAATACTGGAATGAATTTTACAAGACTCACAAGAATAACTTTTTCAAGGATCGTAACTGGCTGTTTCTGGAGTTTCCAGAAATTCTTCCAAAAGGAAGGAAAGATCAGATGAATAAAGAAGAAAAATCTTGTTGTCATGTAAAACTGAATGCTACAAACAATTGCACAAATGTGGGCTTTCCTGGAACGTTTGAAGAAGGCAAAGATTATTGTCAGAACAATTTGGCGGATGGTCTAACTTCTGTGCAAGGACACGCATACAACAAAAGCCAAGCAGAACCTGTTACTGACAACAAACATGTTAAGAACTGTGAACAAGAATCTGTGAAGCAAGAATCCTTTCCTGGCAATGGTGCTACCTACAGAATACTAGAGGTACTTTACTGCAGACATTCAACACATAATTTACAGCTCCAAATGATGGCTTCAAATATAGTGGTTGCTTAATAATTATCAAGGCAACAACTATTCAGAGGTCACAACACTACTTTTGCCTTGTGCTTGAAATTTTCAAAGGGACCGAAGAAAATTAGATGCCCAGTTCTCATTGAAAATCATGGGGAGTTGTGCTTCTAATTCCCTTAGGCCTGTCTGAAAATCCCAGTTTAAAATATTTTGTTCTGTCTAAACCAATGCTGTGTGACAAAATAGCAAAATTGTACAAGAAAACTGTACAATTTCCTGTGCAGCTGCCCCTGGGAGAATAATCTTTTCTGGGCATGGGAGAGAGTGTAGGACCTCTCATAAGAATAGCGGAAGAGTCAGTGCTTCTGAGAGTTGTGGTGTAAGGAGCAACAAAGCCATTTACCCCTTTTTTGCCTCTTTAATCACTGTGATGGTTTCAGTTAATTTGGGACTAAAACCCTGAGATATAGGCTTTATTTGATGGTTTAGTTAAATGTTTGTTTCTGCTTTAATTCCAGGTTGGTTGTGGTGCTGGAAACAGTGCTTTTCCTATTTTGAAAGTTATATGGTAAGCAGTGTCAGCATCCCAAATACATGCCCAACATTAATGGAAAAAAAAGTTTTAAAATCTTATGCTGTGAGAAATGCTGGATTCACAGTGCTAGACACCAGAGTCTTCTAGTTACCCACAGAACAGTAGCCATGTGAGTTGTTCCCCATGATGCTGAGCCAGTTATTCAGCTTTGATTTAGAAGGGAAAACATCTAGTGTTGAGGCGGTAGGTCAGTCTTCAGGCTCATTCAGGCCAACTGATAACAAAAATGTCTGTCACTTGTGTTAGTTTGGGTGTTTACACCAGTCCAGTGGCACTGGACAGAGACCACCAACACTTGTCATACAGGTCACTGAACAGCCAACAGATAGTATCAACTTCTGGTTCCAAATTCAGAGGTGACAGAAATGATGGTGTATATTACACATTGGCAAGAGATTCTGAGTGCTACCTTTGACTCCTTATGTCACTTTTGAATTTGGTCAATGTTCTCGATTAAAGCAGCTCAAGTTTTAATGACATAGAGACCCAAAGTTCCATGTTGCATTACTAAATCCCCTGACCCCTCCATCCCATCCACATAGCTTTTATCTTTAGAAGGAAGTGTGAGTGAATGTTCTCCTTTCGGTGCACGTTCTTAGCTTTCACTGGAAACCATGTCCACACATCAGCGGAAGGGACAGACTCTTTTCTCCTCTCATCTCTGAAACTTGTGTGCAACACACTAATTGTTGTTCTGCAGACCAATACTAATAATTTGCACTTTCGTAGTGACTTCAGTCCATTTCACAAACATTATTAGCCACGCATTTCTGTGGTATAAGCGCTATTGGGTCCATTTCACAGATGAGAGAATTCAGATACAGAGAGATTCAGGGCAGCTGGGAGCATGCTTCCCAGCCCGGGGAGACATACACACGCTAGCTCTGCTCTAGCTAGCATGGTAAAAATAGCAGCGTGGCCACAGTGGCACAGGTGGTGACTCAGGCTAGCTGCCTGAATACAAACTGGCGGACCCCCAGGTACATACAAGGGTAGCCTGAGCTGCCACCATATTGCTTGTTGGCTCGAGCAGACCTGGTGTGTGTCTGTCTGCCTGCTCACACTGGGAAGCACCTTCCCAGCTGCTATGTAGACATACCCTACGTGGTGTGTCAAGGTCACACAGCGTGTTGCAATGTTAACAAAAGAATCCAGTCTCCAAACTACCAGGCCTTAACCCCAAAGCAATCCTTCTTCCCTAAACATCAGATTATATTGTGAAAGGAGAAAGCTGCATTATCAATGAAAACAACAGAAAGTAGTGTTGTGTGGGAGAAAAGACATTATTAGGTACGTGTATGGGGAAAAACTCAAACTGGTGTATATTATACAGGAGGCATTATTTGTACTGCAAAACTTCTTATATTTAAGAGTCGTCTTATTAATCAGTATTTTACTCGGTGATCTCAGTTTTTATGCAAATCCTGCATGTGACCAGATAGGTGCATTAACTATATAGTATTTAGTGTTTAAAACACAGAGGTGTAATAGAAGTCTGGATGCAGTTAAGAATATACATTGATTTCATATTTGAATTGATGGAAACAATCATCAACGGGCCATTAAAAGTCCAGTCAAAGGTGCAGCGGGGCTAAGGCAGGGTCCCGGGCTCCGCGCAGCTCCCAGAAGCGGCTGGCATTTCCCTCTGGCTCCTAGGCTGGCATTTCCCTCCTGCTCCCAGCACCAGCTCTGCAGCTCCCATTGGCCATAGTTCACGGCCAATGGGAGCTGCTGTGGTGGTGCCTATGGGTAGCGCACACTGCACAGAGCCGCCTGGCCATGCCTCTGCCTAGGGGCTAGACATGCTGGCCGTGAAATAACTGTCCAGATCAGAACTGTCCCTGTTGTTTGACAGAGGCTTTTCATGCAGCTTGCTTCCCAGTTTCTGAGAAGAGAACAGCTGTTTATACACGTTGGGGAGTCAATTTAATAAATGGGACTAGGTCAAAAACCCAGCTGCTTTCCCTCAGTCATGCTAGGGGTTCCAGGTTCCACAAGATCTCGCGTCCAGTCTGGGACCTGTAATTCCACTGTTTGCTTGAATACATCTCTTAAGTATTCACAGAGCTAATGAGGGTTTTGCTCAGTAGTGAGATCAGGATGGGCTGCTCTTGGTCCAAGAGGGTTCTCCAGCTCAGCCACCTAGAGATATGGTCTGTTGAGCTGGATATACAGCAGAATCTGCGGGGCACAGGGACACATTTTCTCTTTGATGAGACACCTTTTCCAAAATCTCCAGCACTTTAGCAGAGATGGCTTTTCTGAGGGCTAATCCTGTTCCTTAATTAGTGGGACTGCTGCTTGACTCGCCCTCATTCACATTGATTATTGAAGACTTGAAAAAATCCTACCCTGGGTTCCTGACATCAGATGTTTTGATGTGAGGGAAATTTGCAACTGGCTTTGCAGTGAATGTGAGGGGAAGGAAAGTTAGCACTACAGGAAACCGACATGTATTTTGATGAAAAAAGGCCCAGGGTAATGGAAGGAAACAATCAAAACCACATAATCTGATCACAGCCAGCACAAATGACACCTGGGAACCCAAATGTCTTCAGAACAGTTAATAACTGTTAAGTAATTTCCTCGGTTGAAGCTGAAATAAATATTTTTCATGTTGCTAATTAAATTACATGCATAGACCAGTGCCAGAAAAGTCTCTGAGTGGAGTTGCAGAAACCCACAAAACGAGTGCAGAGTGACATTGTGACCCATTATTGCATATTGATGCAATGCAGCACCTGGGTATTGTCATGAGTATTTAATGGCTCTCTGTGACTCCATCCAATGGCGTCTTCCTTCTCTTGCTTTTCACTTTCACTTTCTTCCTAGCTTGGTGTCCCGCCTCGCAATTCCTACCCCATGAACTGTTGACAGATTATTCCTACAACTCTGGCCTGTTTGCTTAGTGCTGAGCAATATAAAGCATGTTGCTGAGTGAGTCCCAGTGAAAGGGATTTTGATCAAACCTGTGGAGTACCCCAAAGAGCTGCATGTGGTTAGTACAATAGCAGTTCTTTAATTGATGTTTGTTTTGTGTTCATAGCAATACCCCAGGAGCCTTTCTGTACTGCTGTGATTTTGCGCTGGGAGCAGTGGAGCTAGTAAAGGTATTTCAAGTGTTCACTTTAGAAAGTGTGGTCGTCATTCAGAAAGCTGCAAGGAGGCCATTCTTGTGAAATGGAGCAAAATGGCTTTGACAACTTTGAACTGGAGGTTTTAATATTCCAAAGAACAAAGTCCTTCTCTGCAGAGAGAGGAATGAATGCCACCAGTGGGCCTGTCTCTTGCCCTGAGCAAGATCCCAGAACAGAATAAGCTTTATTACAAAACTGAATAATCGAAAAAACGTTTCTTGGGTCATGATAAATTGACTAACTACTGCTGTTCTCTCTATGTTTCTCTTAATCTTTATCATTACAGTCACACTTGTCCTACAATTCAGCCTGGTGTTCTGCCTTTGTTCATGATGTGTGTGATGATTCCTTACCCTACCCTTTTCCAGATGAGATCCTGGATGTCATTCTCCTTGTCTTTGTGCTCTCTGCCATTCATCCTGACAGGTAAATGAAGACTAAAGGGCAAAGCGAATGTGTTAAAGCTCTTTTATCACTAGTGGTTTTCAAGAATATCAAAGTGAGATGATGAATCTTGAATTTATTATTTAGGAAGCTACATTATGTATAATGCAGGACATTTTAAATGCTGCTTTCCCCTTTTCCGAATCTAGGAGAGAAGCTGATCGAACTACTTCATTAGTGAGCCTCCTGTCACCATCAAAATGAAATGAACCTCTTCTTGCAAGACATATACCTATTAAAGGTGACAGTGCTTCAAGAAAGTTACAAATTCAGAAACAGCCCACTAGTCTCCCAGAGGGAAATTATTCTTGGTGATCAAAAACAAATATCCTTGATTTAGCATCTTACAACATGTTGATAAAGACCCAGGCTACTGATTCATTAGTTGCACACAATTGCATACATATTGGCCTCTTGTGAAGAAGAGTATCTGGCTTGTTTGGATTAGGCAAATTAATCTAATTTGTACTATATTGGGTTGGTAGCTATTAGCTTTATTACTGAAGCAACTCTCAATATCTAAAGAATATAAGAATATAAAAATAAGCTAACACTGACAAATTTTGAAAGAATATTCTTTCCCATGGGAAAAATACAAAAGGGTATATATTATTCACGCTTACTACTCAACTGCCCCTTTAACCAGACTGTACAAAGGGAAATGCATATTGCACATATAATGGTAAGTGTGTTGTTTTAAGAACTGCATTAAATATGGCCATCCATGCTCAGCAAACATTAGAACAATACTCACCTGAGTCAGTTGTACATTTGAGGACTGTTTTCTTGCCTGAATGGCTGAGTTATTAATCATTAGCTTTTGCAGAAAGATGATCTTTTCCAGAAAGCATATCTCTCCTTCCTGTTTGTGCAAAGATGAGCATATGAGTCATGTGCAGAAGAGTGTTTTGCTAAGCCTGGGTGCAGATTCCAAACACAATTCAGACAGTAGATTGAGATTTGTGTAAGTGCAGCAATGCAGTGGGTAAGAAACCAGGCAAAATATATTTTTATCATACCTTTTGTCCACGGGAGCAATAATAAAATGCTCGCAGACAAAATTTCTGAGGGTGTTTTTCCCAGTAACGCTTAAGAGTACAGTTCCCCTCCCCCGCCACCAAGATTAGCCAAATGAATGCTGACATGGGCATTTATATGTGTATATGCATACAGATTTCTGTGTAGATTTCTATGCAGTATAATCCAGTCTCCAGAAGTTTAAGTACTAAAAGATACTTACTTCATTTCAATATCTCCTAGAAATAAATTCATTGGATAAAAAAATTGTAATCTAGACCCTTGTTGATTTTTATAACAATTGTCTAACAGCTTGAAATATAAGAAATGACAAGGAAAACGAAGAGAATGATAATGCAGAGCCTTAAATAAAAACTCTTGGGGGCCTGGGAAATGTAAGTTTCTGGGATGTATACATTCTCATTCAGCACCTTTGTTACTTGATGATTTATTAATGTTGTTAGCTATTGTGTTCTCATTTTGACAGTTGCTGTTCTTTTACTTTATAAAGCAACACTCTTCTTTTCTGCTAGCAGCCCCCCTGTTGAAATTATGTTGTTCTCAAAAACAAGATAATTTGGAAGCCATTAACCTTTCTCCATGCCAGGTGGTATTATACTGGGGCAAATTTTCAAAGGGTTCCTACTTCATGTGCATGTAGAATTTGTCAATATCCCCATGTGCGTGCACAGAACACACATTTTCATGTGCAGAGTTTGTAATTCTGTGCCCACCTATCTGCTCTGAGAACTCTTTTATGCCCATTTGTACATGCAGCTGCCCCTTTTTTGCTTGGGCAGAAACATGCAGATTTTGTGTATGAACAAAACAGAGGCCCTTTAAATGTTTGTCTTCCTCTATTTCTGAATTTAAGCATGGGATTTCTTTTAAAAGTGCATGTTTTTCTTTTTGATGGTTTCTCTTAGCTCTTAATTCTTCTTTTCTGCTGAGTTAGGGCCTGATCTTGCACCTTCAAAGTCAGTGGGAGGAAGACTGGGCTTCTGCTCTCTTGCAAGATTGTGCTTCTAGGGATAGCCTTAAGCATGAGCCAGTATGTGAGCTGGCGGAGCCCAGGAGGCACTACCCAAGAGACACCCCTTGGAGGTGCAGTGCCTCTATGCTCATATCTTCTATTAGAGGAGGATGTATCTCACAACAGCTCTTTTCAGGGTGCAACATACTCGCTCCTCCCCCACTTAGCACGCAGCCAGGTCCACTGGCTGGCTGGTAGGAGGAGTAGAGCCATTGCTTCCACACTTTCCATCCACTGTCTTGTGGGATGGAGGGGAGTGTCAGGAATGCAGCTACTACCCTGCCCCCATTCTAGGAGCTGTGTTGTGAGAGAGTCTTTTGTGGCCCTGCTGGGATGTAGGCAACCTTACTCCTGTGCAGATGTGGAAGACCAGGGCACAATTGAGCCCTAAACGATGATGAGTGTTTTTACATTTTAATCTGAGGTTTGCTCAATTTTAAACTCCTATCAGATTACACATGCCTTGCAGAACACACAGTCCTCCTAAGAAAAAACGAGGAGTCCTTGTGGCACTTTAGAGACTAACCAATTTATTTGGTGCCACAAGGACTCCTAGTTGTTTTTGCTGACACAGACTAACACAGCTACTGCTCTGAGTCCTTCTAAGATGGTACTAACAAGTGGGAATCGTAAACTGGCCAAAGAAAGGGGAGATAGAACAAAGAGCCTTTTCACGAGTGTGACATTTACTCCTACAGTAACTGCAAATAGTTTGGTGATCTTTGGTAAGCAAAGATTAACGCTAGACAAGGCCCAGATCCACCAAAATTTCACAGCAAGAGGATGCTAGACTTTTCCCCTCTCTGCTTCCTGCCAGCATCTTCAGACAAGTTTAACAAATTCCCCTCCATCGACAGATCTCAAACTCTTCCTTTTATTCCCCTAGGATAGGCACTCATAATCCACTGTTGTGTGTATGGTATAAATACCTAGATAGATAGCTGGATTAGAGAGAGAGCTTTTTGTCTGCCTCCTGCTCCAGAGTCTTTGATCTTCCTTTCCAAGAGAGACAGTCCAATCCACCCTATCCTGGCAGGTCACCCAACCCATCCTACCTTGGTAGCTGGCTGTTCATTCAGCTGTATGCCATGCAACTGCCTGCTGCTTTACCTGTAACTCACTGCAGGTCTAGGCTTCCTCTGATCATGGGAGATCAGATCTCAAGAATCTTACTTTAATCCATCCTTGATATTTTGCTAAAGAGGAGGAAAGGACTCATTTCCTCTCACCTCATTTTATACTATTTAATAAAAGTTCCTAGTGTATTTTTGTACCTTTGCATCTTTGTAAAAAAAAAATTGTTCTTCCTACTGAAGCTGTTTGTTAGTGTCTGGCATTTTTTGGTGATTGAAGACAGTCCCTTCTCACTGAGACCTCAAAAACTACATGTTGGACCTAGTGGCGAGAGAAAAGCAGTGTTTGGAGTTACACCAATGTCACATTTTATTTTCTAAGGATGCAAGGAGTTGTAAGTAGACTGACCAGATTATTGAAACCTGGAGGGATGTTGTTATTTCGAGACTACGGAAGATATGATTCATCTCAGCTTCGTTTTAAAAAAGGTATTTCTTAAGAGACGTTTATTTGTTTAGTATTTATTTTGCACTTTGCATATCTTTTAAAGGGACAGCTCAGTCTTTCTATTCACAATTTTTGTCTTTTAGGCCGCTGTTTGTCAGAGAATTTTTATGTACGAGGAGACGGTACCAGAGTTTATTTCTTTACAGAAGGTAAAACAAATTTCAGTTTTATAGAAAAGTTCTGAGTGTCTCTTTAGATGACAGGGGTACAAAGCCTCTTAAAAGCCATTTAAGTAATTTTCCTAGCCCTTCAACTCTCCGTTTTTCAAAAACATGAAGCTCATTTTTGTGGAAGATCTTTTCTTTTACAGCATCAGATTTTGATTCCCTTTCTCAGCTGTGTCATTGAAGCTGAAGTCATCATGCTTCAACTATCTTAATTTAACAGTAGTTTGAGTGCCTCTTTACCCTGTATAAATAAGTTACTCTGCACTAGCATCATTGCTTTATATCTGTCACTATCTCAGATTAATGAATGACAGCTACAGAGCTGGCAGAGGGAGCACACAATTGTTTTTATGGGACCAGTAAAAAGTGTGAGGTCCATTTTATTCTTTTTAAATTTCTAGGACTGGGCTGATCAATTTTAGCAAGAAGTAGGTCTATACTGGGATATTAGCTGTTTTAACTAATTAGGTACCTTTATGATAATTTTTGGAGTATCCAGGACTATGAGTCACCTAGTTACCTCCCTGTCTCCAGTGAGAGGGAAAATTGCTTGCGCTTAACTTTCAGCTCCCTGACACCTCCAGTCTGTTAGCCACCCAAACAATCTCTTCTGGGCTCTTTGCCTTGCAAGTTAACCAGAGGTGCACATGCGTCCTTGATCCCCTTTGAAGCATTTTCCTGTAGTGTTCAACCCCTTATCCACTGAACACCCATAGTAACACCAGGCCTGCTGTCCCCAAGGAACAGCGTGCACGCCATCTTGAATGATTCAACTCAGGATCAGCTCCTTGTACTACACCACAGCACTGAGATATATTTATAGTGAAAACAAGAATAAGTTTATCATCAGCAATCAAGATTTAAGAGGTAGTGAGTAAGAATAATGGAAATAGATGGGTTATATAAAACAAAATCATAATACAATCCACAGAGACTAAATTTAATAGGCTAATCTCCAATCTTAAATAAGTTTCTCACCTGGATGTCGTTTGCAGCGCTTCAGCCAAGTCTGGTTGTGATCCATTTTCATGAATACATTTGCACTGGTCGATGACTTCCTAGGTGTAGGATAAAGGGTGTCTTCCTTGCCTTCATTTTATATTCCCTAAAGTTCATTGCTTGTACCTCAGAGTCCGGCCAATCCCCACCATAGGTTATTCTCTAGTGCACTGTCTCCCTGCTGACTTCATATCTCCCCTCTGATTTTGTATGTAAATGACTTCCCTTTGTGTTAACTTATAGTTCTTAATTTGCACACAGACCGACAGAGACGGGTGAATAAACATCCTTTGTCTGACAGAAACCTGTTTGTCAACTCTGCCTTAATACAGACTTGAGGAACATATTTTTAGTATACATACAAAACTCCTTACATGGTATTTGTACATGCCTTGCACAACGGTATTAATGATCAGTGTGACCCTGGCTTTCATTTAAGACCTCACATGATATTCTTTGGTGAACCAGAATGTTCATACCATAATCAGGATATTCCTGTAACTCCCTTGCCAGTTGGCACTGAGGGGTTTATGGGTCATAACCTTCGACCTACTTTTGATAGCATCCGCAGTTTTACACAGATATAACTGACTTTCATGGGGCTAGCTCCTGATTAACGAGGGCATGAGATCCAAAATCAGATCTCTTAAATACCATTACGCAGTGGCTCTTAGGAGCTGATTGTGTTCCCATGACCTATACAAAGAGCAGTCTCAGTGTGTGAATCTTCCCCCTCCCATGGGTCTGTGGACATGCAAGTTTTACTAAGTTTTGAGACCTCTGAAGAGTCTCACCTCTAATGCTTCCTTAAAGATCCTTCCTGCTGTGAAAGATATGTTTGAAAATATCTTTGAAGTAAAAATGAAGGGCCAGATAATGGACTATTGCTTTACTTCTGGCAGATCCTGACTGTCTCTGGCAGGTATCTCTGGCTTCAGTAGAATCACCCATAGCTCTGTGAATGACTGTTGGCCTCTTGGGGCTATTAGCAACCAGCAAAACCTGGCAGAGGAGGACTGGCCCTACACCCAGCAGCCAAGGATTTGGGGAACGCAAAGGGGAGCTTTATGCTGCCTATACCTCCCTGGCCTGCACTGTGTGCAGTACAGCTGAAGCCAAGGGTCTGGCCTGACAGTTGTGTAATATGAGACTGGGGAAGTGAGTAGGAGGGATTAAGATATTAGCTATGGTGCGGGGGGGAGGTGTACGGGGAACCCTAACATGCCATAAGATCTCTTAATCGTTAGCAAAAAATGAGGAGTACCTACTGTGGTAAACTCAGGCTCCATTTATACAGCTTATGAAATCTGGTTGCTATTGTGAACTTGTGTTATGTCATGAGTGCCTGTATGTATGTGCATCCACCATTGCTGACAGGTCCTGTAGCAGGTACACATGAGAGAATAACACTGGGGAATATTTTATGTTAATGATGGCACTTTGACCACACAGAGGCTATTCTAAAAAGCAGCTGCATCCTTAGAAAACCTGTTTTAGCTTCACCCCTTGAAGGTAGGAGCAGTGAAAAGTTACCTAAAGGACAGAATAAAAGAAGTGGGGGTTGGGGCAGCATTTAAATAGCAAGCCACACAGGGATAGAGAGGTCTAGATAGGAAAAGAAAGCATGAGATAGGAGGGAGCAAAGTCACCTAGCATGTAGCAGCCTCATGGGGGCAGTGGAGCCCTGCCCACTTTTCTGAGCCCAGATGGCCCCAAGGACTCTGGACAGCCCAAGGGACTCTAAATGCAGCCAGAAGAATGCCCTGTAGTTGGAAGGATATTGCGGCAGGGTGTGTGGTGTTCATTGTTTTGTATGAGTTGTATTCTTTTGTTTTCTATGTGATTAAGTATAAAAGAGCATTAATGTGTTAGATTCTGTGCAAAGCGTGTGGTTTGTGTTAACTGCTTCACAACTGCTGTATGCCCTTGGGGGAGTTAAACTGTAATCAGAAGCTTCAGACCTTTAAGGTGGAATTCACAGGATGGGGTTCTAGGCAGCAGGTCTGTGCTCTGAGCTCTGAGGCTTCATCTACACTACAGTGCACACCACTGCCTGTGGCATGTAGCAACCTGCCTCAGCAAAAAGCAAACTGCATCCATACTGTGGTGTGTAGCTACAAGTTTCAGTGAAAGCTGTGGCAGAGAGGAGACAGCAGGGAAAACTCCCTGCTGTCAGAGCCCTTCACCGCAGCAAGGAAAGGCTCTGTCAGGGGGGAGGCAGTGAGAAAAGGTTCTGTCAGAGCTTTTCCTCTCTTCTGAAATCTTTCTCTACTGTGGGGAAGGCTCCAGCAGCAGGAGACTGGCAAAGCCTTTCCTTGCTGCTGGAGCCTTTCATGGCAGTGGGGCCTTTCCCTGCGGCCTCCCCCGTGCCAGAACCTTTCCTCACCTCATGGAAGAGACTCTGGCAGAGGGCAAAGGTTCCAGCAGCAGGGAGCTGGTGGAGCCTTTCCCTGCCAGAGCCTTTCTCCGCTGGTGGAGACTCTTCCTGCAGAGTGGAAAGGCTCCAGCAGTGGGACATCACATTGCTCAAAATGGCAGTGTAGCTGGAGAGGCAGGGCTTGGGTGAGTAGAGAGCATAAGTGACTTTTCTCCACTTGTCTACACTGGGCCTCACTGGCTAAGCTGCTGTTTAAAAAAAAAAAAAAAAAAAAAAAAGAGGAGTACTTGTGGCACCTTAGAGACTCACAAATTTATTTGGGCATAAGCTTTTGTGGGCTAAAACCCACTTCATCGGATCCATGCAGTGGAAAATAGGTAGGAACAGTAGGAAGATATATGTATACACACAGAGAACATGAAAAAATGGGTGTTGCCATACCGACTGTAATGAGACCAATTAATTAAAGTGGGCTATTATCTGCAGGAAAAACAACAACAACCTTTTGTAGTGATAATCGGGATGGCCCATTTCAAACAGTTGACAAGAAGGTGTGAGTAACAGTAGGGGGGAAAAATTAGCATGGGGAAATAGTTTTTACTTTGTGTAATGATCCATCCACTCCCAGTCTTTATTCAAGCCTAATTTAATGGTGTCCGGTTTGCAAATTAATTCCAATTCTGCAGTTTCTCATTGAAGTCTGTTTTTGAAGTTTTTTGTTGAAGAATTGCCACTTTTAGGTCTGTAATCGAGTGACCAAAGAGACTGAAGTGTTCTCCGACTGGTTTTTGAATGTTATAATTCTTGACGTCTGATTTGTGTCCATTTATTCTTTTGTGTAGAGATTGTCCATTTTGGCCAATGTATATGGCAGAGGGGCATTGTTGGCACATGATGGCATATATCACATTGGTAGATGTGCAGGTGAATGAGCCTCTTGTATATCTATCCAAGGGACACCATCATAGGACCTAATCACATCAGCCACACTATAAGAGGCTCGTTTTATACAGTAATTTACTGTGAAAACCAAGGGGTAGGTCTATATTGCAATAAAAAACCTGCAGCACGGCTGCGGCTGGCCCATGTCATCTGACTCAGGCTTGTGGGGCTCGGGCTGTGGGGCTCTGAGACCCCGTAAGGGGATTGTCAGAGCCCACATTCCAGCTTGAGCCCAAATGTCTACCATGCAATTTTTAGCCCTGCTGCCCAAGCCCCTGAGCCCTAGTTAATTGACCCAGGCTCTGAGACTTGGTGCTGCAAGTTTTTTGTTGCAGTGTAGACATATCCAGAATTATCAAAATGTCGTATATTTGCCTTCCTCAAATCCTGTGTAACTTAGAGCTCTGAAGAAAGGTTGTTTATAAACTATGAGCAATATGTTCTGGACCCCAGGTGTGAGATTTTATACCATATTATAACTCAGTGATGCCATAAAGGTGGTCTCTTTTACAGAAGGATTTCTCATAGACTGTTCTAGCTCTGGGTTATCAGATGATAAAGCAGAGCTGATTCCAGCTCTGATGAACTACCTGTTAAATTGGTAAATTCTTTAACTGGCTGTATCAGTTTGTTTTATAATTATAGTAATTCTACTTCTCATTTGGGGAACAGATGAGGTCCACAACATGTTTACCCTGGCTGGGTTAGTTGAAGTGCAGAATCTAGTTGATCGACGATTACAAGTCAACAGGAAGAAAAAAGTGAAAATGCAGCGAGTTTGGATACAAGGCAAGTTCCAAAAACCATTTCAGCCACCTCAGAATAGCCACCAATCGGCACCCTCATAGCTAAATATATAGTATTCCCCAGAGACCAAAACAAGTGAGTGCACATATATTTCCTGTGGATCCTGTGTTAACTGCTGAAAAGGCAGGAAAAATGTTGAACTGAAAGCATTTTCTTAAAAAAAGTGTACTTTGTTGTTGTTAAGAAGTGATGTGGAAAATGTCTCTTGTCTTGCCTGTATACATAATAAAATGGCTGTGCACTAACCTATTCATATCTCAATGATCTCTTATTATTTGGTGTGAATAGTTGAACAATAATATTAATTTTGTGTCTGGGAGCATTGTGCTGGGAGATTTGTGTTAATTTATGTAGGTGGTGAATGGGTATGTGCTTCAGTGAAGGGCAATGTCTGTTTGGGGTTCTTGTGTATGCTGGTTGTGAGTGGTTGTGTTCATTTGTGTTTGTTGGGGGTGTACTGGAGATTTGTGTTGATTTTTGCAGGTGGCAGTTGGGTATACAGGTGTGGCATTTGGGCCAAGTAATCCACCATCTGTGTGGTCTCCCTCATACAACCAGTTAGGTTGTTGCATGCAAATTAGCTGTAGAGTAAGAATGGTGACTGGTTGAATTACCTCTGATATCACACTGGTTTAGGACTCTTGGCATGGCATAGACCAGGGGTGGGCAAACTTTTTGGCCAGAGGGCCACATCGGGGTGTGAAACTGTATGGAGGGCTGGATAGGGAAGACTGTGCCTCCCCAAACAGCCTGGCCCCTGCCCTCATCCGACCCCTCCCACTTCCTACTCCCTGACTCCCCCCCCTCAGAACTCTCTACCCATCCAATCCCGCCCCCCCATCTTTGTCCCCTGACTGCCCCCTCCCGGGACCCCACTCCCTGTTCCCTGATGGCCCCAACCCCTATCCACACCCCTGCCCCTGACAGGCCCCCCCTCAGGACTCCCACACCTATCCAACCCCCCCATCCCCTGTCCCCCCCAGAACTTCTGCCCTATCCAACAGCCCCTGTTCCCCCCCGACCGCCCCTCCCCCAAACCTCCACCCCATCCAACTGCCCCCTGCTCCCTGTCCCGTGACTGCCCCCCGGGACCTCCTGTCCCTTATTCAAACCCCCCCCCCCCCAACCCTGGCCCCCTTACCATGCTGCTCAAAGCAGCATGTCTGACAGCCACGCCACCTGGCCACAGCTAAACACGCTGCCACTCTGCCCTGCAGGAGCACGCAGCCCCGCCGCCCAGAGCGCTGTCCATGCCATAGTGTGGCTGTGGAGGAGGGGGCCAGCGGGGGAGGGGCTGGGGGCTATCCTCCCCGAGTGGGAGCTCAGGGATCGGGCATGACGGTCCCGTGGGCTGGATGTGGCTCGCGGGCCGTAGTTTGCCCTCCTCTGGCATAGACACATGCCTCACTATGGCTGTGCAGGTGTAATTTGTAAAGTCAGAATGGCTGTGTTCTTAAAAACTGGATGGTAACAAACCATAAAATCCAGTGATGATTCAACCTGGTGATATTCTGACCAAAAAGAGCTCCCAACCATGCTTGTAGCTGCCTCCATTGCTTCACAGTACTCAGCAGCCATTTTAGGCTTCAGAATGACATTCCTCAAATCTTTTTAGATATTTAATATAGACCATCGGCACCAAATCAATTTATTTCACCAGTTCACAGACATACTTGTTCTGATAAATATCATCTCTCTCCTTAATCAGAAGTATTGGTTTACAGAGAATCTTATTAAAAGATGAAGTAAGTATTACCAGAAGCACCTTTTTGTTTGAAAGGAGGGTGGTGTTTGTATCAATATATAATACAACTACCACGTTGCACTCTACAGGCAGTTAAGTCAAACACAAACTTCCCATCAAGCTTTTAGCTTTCTTTCCTGTTGTTGTTTGAGTCTGGCCTAACTAAGCCATTGTATTTGTATTTGTTTTTATTTATGCAAGCAACATCCTAGTTTGCTGGTAGTGCACAGCTGATTTCTGGATGCTGAAAAATAAAGCAAGATAAAATTATAGAAAAGGTACTAGGAGTACTGTGACCACACTTTAAGAAAGATGTGGACAAATTTGGAGAAACTCCAGAGGAGAACAACAAAAATAAGAGATATCGAAAACATAGCTTATAAGGGAAGGTTGAAGGAATTTGGCACATTAGTCTTCTCTTCTCTAGACTAAAGCGGGAGATATGATAAAAGTCTTCAAATGTGTAAAGTACTGTTATAAAGAGGATGGTGACCAATTATTCTCCTTGTCCACCAAAGGTAGGACAAGAAGTAATTAGTTTAGTTTGCAGCAAGGGAGATTTAGGCTAGATATTAGGAAAATATTTCTAACTATAAGGATAGTTAAGCACTGGAACAGGCAATTTAATGGGGCTATGGAATCCCTGTCCTTGGAAACTTTTAAGAACAGGTTAGACACATGTATGCCAGGGATGGTCTAGCTATATTTAATCTTGCCTCAGTGTAGGGTGATGGACTACATGAGCCTCTTGAAGTCCTTTCAAGCCCTACGTTTCTATGATTCCTTCCATTATGGTAGATGTGAAATGTCCCTAATTTGTCAAAATATTTTTGTTACACTTTTAATGTATTCTGTCCAGGTAAGTTATTTTAAATATGTGACATAGGTCTGAGCTTTCCCTTCCCTCTCAGAGCATATAGCATGCCAGAAGGTAGGAAATAATGCCCATTGCATCTTAATCTCTTCCATTCTTCTCAGTGCCAAAATGAAGTCTTTAAAACTTTTTATCTATCAAGAGCCTTTTAAATCGCAGGAGTTATAGATGGAAAAGACCTTATCATCCAAACCATTTTCCTTCCCATTCCTCTAAAATGTGCTTTTGTTAAATTTCTAGACCCTTGTTAGGGCCTGCGGTAGATTACAGAAACATACGTCCTTGTTTTCTACATTCACACAGAAGAATTTTATGGACCTGATCCTGTATTCCTGATAAACATGTAGCTCCTGTGGAAGTCAGTGGGAATTTTGTGAGCACTATGCCTGTAGTGTCTGGCACTAAATCATTTATCCACCATTGAGACTTAGCCACATGTAGGTTGAAATATGGTAGCTCTATAACTGCACAGATATGCTACACCACTGTTTAGGACAAGAAGTGAAGAATATCACTATTATTGTGAACTGTAATGGGGATCTTCAGGAGACGGAATGTAATTACCCCCAATTGAAATTTAACCAGGACACAGGGAGGGTAACATCCCTACCACTGCAAAAAGTGTTGTGAGATCTTTCCTGACCACAGCTGGTCAGCACCTCAGGACACCTCATGCAAAAGACAAATTGGTTAAAAAATGCAATAAATCAACACAATATAATATTGGCATAATCCATCTAACTGTATAATATGTTGTTTTGGCTGGGCAAGTTTATTGATCTTATTCGTGGAGGGATGAGCAGTCCACTATATTAGTATACGATATTGTTTTATTTAAAAATATTAATGTAATTTTTATTGTTGCAAGGGCATTCAGAGCATGGGAAAGTGCCTTTTGGTTGAATGATTTACAGTGAAATAAACAAAACTATATAATCTTTAAAATTTAGATTTATAATAAAATGTACTTTAAAACAATATTTTTCCACTTTAAAGGATGACTGATCATGTGCTCTGCATTTAAACTATAATCAGTGATTTTAGTATCTAATCCGTATGCATTCATCTTTCAAACTCAGCAGGACTCTCATGGTGACAAAACACTATGTGTCCAGTTTCAGAGGTTTTCCAGCTTGCTTCCCTCTGATATTTTGGGTTCAGTCTGGTAAGGACAAATATTCAACAGACTCCAAGTGTTCCATTAACATCCTTGAACGAGAGATGGATTGGCTCTGCATCAGACGTCCTGTTAATATCAGTTTACTAGTCTGTAGTGCAGAAAAGTATTTTCCATATGTCTTCAGACGTATCCGGCTCTAATGTAATCCTTATCAATATATCATATTAATTCAGAAGATGTCATCAACTCCAAAATATCTGCTATAATTTGTTTCCTTATAAATATCTTGGATGTGTTAATGACATATTTGTGTAGTTTCAAAACAAGAAATATTAAACTTTTTTTAGTGATAGCTTTTAAAATACAGAATAACACCCCCAAAAGCCTAAAGGTAACTGCAGGTCATAATCAACAGGATCATAAGTCAGATTAAAAATAGAAAACTGTAATGTATATAATATATGTAAAGCTCCTTAGGTGGTGACCTGAAAATCACACAATAAAGGAATGTCAAAAACGAGGCAACCCTCCATTTATGTGGGTGGAGTGGAGCATATTGCAGCCAAAATTGCTTATTTCTCCGGGTCTGAATCAGAAACAGCTCAGAAATAGCTGAAGGATGCAAAATAGAGAAACCCATTGTGTGATATATTATCACAGTAGCGTAATGTAAACAACAGTAAAGTTAGTAAAAAGAAAAGGAGTACTTGTGGCACCTTAGAGACTAACAAATTTATTTGAGCATAAGCTTTCGTGAGCTACAGCTCACTTCATCAGATGCATTTCCACCAAATGCATCCGATGAAGTGAGCTGTAGCTCACGAAAGCTTATGCTCAAATAAATTTGTTAGTCTCTAAGGTGCCATAAGAACTCCTTTTCTTTTTGCGAATACAGACTAACACGGCTGCTACTTTGAAACCTGTCATTAGTAAAGTTAGTATAATAGATGCATCCAGGATATCGTATCATTATTCACAGAAGAGAGACAGGTTTCTGAGCCCTCACCCAATGTCTTAGAATCCAGACACAAAGCAATATGATCTTCGCTGTAGCGAGACGCAGATAAGATCCACAGAGCACACAAACATTTCACGTGGTTTTAAAAAGAAAAAACATCCTGAGAGGCAGGTGCTTTTCAAAGCGAGTCCATGAGATATGACCCCTTGAACTAGTATTTAAAGCAATAGACACCAATCCTTCCAGTCTTAGTCACTTAACATTCAGTGACAGAGGGCAAGAAGCAGGTGAGTGAATAACCAAACATCAGTGATATTTTAAAATGGTTTTGAACACATGCAACTTTGAATGCCATCCAGCCCATGGAGTCCCCATGGTCTCTTCTTTTTCCCTTTTGATTTTTGTCTGACAGGTAAGCATGGTGCAATCTTAGCATCATAGTTTTTCTGTCAGATATTAACTACAAAACTAGGAAAAATTGTCTTCTAAAATGGCAAAATCAGTATTCACCTGCTTGGCGGGAGAGGTGAAGTTTTGAAGTATAAGAATCTTTATTACTCTTGGCAGTGTTAAGGACCAGCTTATTTTTAAGAAAATCAGATAAGCCTCACAGATTAAAAAGCAGTAAGGGATCCCAAGTTAGGTCCTGATCCTGCATACCTTGTACATTTAAAGCTCCCATTGATATCAGATGTTATGTTCTAAAGCAAAGCAGCTCTTTGTTTTTCATTCAAGTCAGCAATATCTAATCTAAGGCATGATTCAGGCCTGTAACTAAACTGCACTATAAATCAAGTCAGAGATTAAAGCTTCACTCCGGTCCCTAAATTTGGCTACGGGTTTTAGTCTATTGTACAATTTGCATAGTTTAGGAAAGAGTAAACATAAATACACATCTGCTGATACATTATATTAACTTTCTACACTATGATACTAGTTCTCTGCATGGCTGAAACAAAAAGCATTTTCAGTTGTGGAAGTTCCTAAGTGATGGTGGTAGTGATCATTGTTAAACTCCAGAGGATGTTACAATCTTGTTTGTATGTGGGTAACATGGATTTTCCATAGGCTCAGATTAACAAAAACCCATTCACTCTGATTTAGATTGATATGCTGATAATGGATATAGGATCTGTGTGTGTATGTGTACATATGTTTCTAGTTTTAACAAATATATGTCACCAGATGAAACAAAAACTTGCCTTTTCAACATGATTGACCAGTTGAATTCTCTTAAGGCCTGGAACAATACAGGCTTCACTTATTGGCTGTTTCTGCTCCAGGCATTGCAGTTAGAGTGCTGAATGGTGGCTGTTTCAAAAGCCATAGGATAGGCTAGAATTAACTTTAATTCTTAAGTGCCCTGTTTCTTAACAGAGATAGCTAAAATCTCAGTTCCAATGAACAGCAGCAATATGCCTCTCTTTTATAAAAACAAAGCCCACCTCATCTCATGAGAGCAAATAAAACTGATCATGCCCAGTGAGGTGACAGGGAGTCCAGTAACACAAGGAAACCATTTCCTGTGTGTGAAAACTGTCCTGTGAAAAAAGTAGTATGTGAGCATGTAATTGAAGAGTGTACCATAATGCATATGCACAAGGGAGCCAGATTAAGGTTGTATGGACGACCCTAATCCTAGCATTTCCTAACTTTTGAGTGCTTGACTCTACAAACTTAATAATTTTTTGACATACTTTTTTACATAAGAACATAAGAATGGCCATACTGGGTCAAACCAAAGATCCATCCAGACCAGTATCTTGTCTACCGACAGTGGCCAATGCCAGGTGCCCCAGAGGGAGTAAACCTAACAGGTTTACTCAGTGATCTCTCTCCTGCCATCCATCTCCACCCTCTGACAAACAGAGGCTAGGGACACCATTCCTTACCCATCCTGGCTAATAGCCATTAATGGGCTTAGCCTCCAGGAATTTATCCAGTTCTCATTTAAACCCTGTTATAGTCCTAGCCTTCACAACCTCCTCAGGCAAGGAGTTCCACAGGTTGACTGTGTGCTGTGTGCCGAAGAACTTCCTTTTATTTGTTTTAAACCTGCTGCCAATTAATTTCATTTGGAGGCCCCTAGTTCTTATTATTATGGGAACAAGTAAATATCTTTTCCTTATTCACTTTCTCCACACCACTCATGATTTTATATACCTTTATCATAACCCCCCTTAGTCTCCTCTTTTCCAAGCTGAAAAGTCCTAGCCTCTTTAATCTCTCCTTATATGGGACCCGTTCCAAACCCCTAATCACTTTAGTTGCCCTTTTCTGAACCTTTTCTAATGCCAGTATATCTTTTTTGAGATGAGGGGACCACATCTGTATGCAGTATTCAAGATGTGGGTGTACCATGGATTTATATAAGGGCAGTAAGATATTCTCCATCTTATTCTCTATCCCTTTTTTAATGATTCCTAACGTCCCCTTTGCTTTTTTGACTGCCGCTGCACACTGCTTCGACATCTTCAGAGAACTATCCACAATGACTCCAAGATCTTTCTCCTGATTTGTTGTATCTAAATTAGCCCCCATCATATTGTATGTATAGTTGGGGTTATTTTTTCCATTGTGCATTACTTTACATTTATCCACCTTAAATTTCATTTGCCATTTTGTTGCCCAATTATTTAGTTTTGTGAGATCTTTTTGAAGTTCTTCACAGTCTGCTTTGGTCTTAACTATCTTGAGCACTTTAGTATCATCTGCAAACTTTGCCACCTCACTGTTTACCCCTTTCTCCAGATCATTTTATGAATAAGTTGAATAGGATTGGTCCTAGGACTGACTCTTGGGGAACACCACTAGTAACCCCTCTCCATTTATTCCTACCCTTTGTTCCCTGTCTTTTAACCAGTTCTCAATCTATGAAAGGATCTTCCCTCTTATTCCATGACAACATAATTTATGTAAGAGCCTTTGACGAGGGACCTTGTCAAGGGCTTTCTGGAAATTTAAGTACACTATGTCCAGTGGATCCCCCTTGTTCACATGTTTGTTGACCACTTCAAAGAACTCTAATAGATTAATATATCTTCTTACTATATGTTCCATTCTATGCATCCGATGAAGTGGGCTGTAGCCCACAAAAGCTTATGCTGTAATAAATTTGTTAGTCTCTAAGATGCCACAAGTATTCCTGTTCTTTCTAATAGATTAGTAAGATATGATTTCCCTTTACAGAAACCATGTTGAATTTTGCACAACAATTTATGTTGTTCTATGGGTCTGACAATTTTATTCTTTACTATTGTTTCAACTAATTTGCCCATTACTGATGTTAGACTTACTGGTCTGTAATTGCCAGGATCACCTCTAGTGCCCTTTATAAATATTGGTGTTAAATTAGGTATTTTCCAGTCATTGGGTACAGAAGCTGATTTAAAGGAGAGGTTACAAGCCATAGTTAGTAGTTCCACAATTTCACATTTGAGTTCTTTCAGAACTCTTGGATGAATGCCATCTGGTCCTGGTGACTTGTTACTGTTAAGTTTTTCAATTAATTCCAAAACTCCTCTAGTGACACTTCAATCTGTGACAATTTGTCAGATTTGTCAGATTTTGTATTTACGTGTACGTGTGTGTGTGTGTGTGTGTGTGTGTAAGGAGACAGAGAGAGAAAATTAATTTTAATACTGACTAAAGCAGAGAGCTATTATCTAAAACTAATAAAAAAATTAATCCACCTCCAAAGCATATTCCCCCTTGGGCACTACTATATTTTGACTTTTATGGTGAAATATTATATGCCTTGCCTTTAGTCCACACGTATCGCAACGTATTTCAATGTATGGAATATTTTATTTGCTGTACTTTATATGTGCCATATTATGTGTTCTTAAAACTGCAGGAAGGTTTATGATATACCTGCTTATTCTTTTGCCTTGGAAAAAAATGTTTTTCCATTTTTCAAGTAGAACTGGTTTCAGAGTAGCAGCCGTGTTAGTCTGTATTCGCAAAAAGAAAAGGAGTACTTGTGGCACCTTAGAGACTAACAAATTTATTAGAGCATAAGCTTTCATGAGCTACAGCTCACTTCATCAGCTGTAGCTCACGAAAGCTTATGCTCTAATAAATTTGTTAGTCTCTAAGGTGCCACAAGTACTCCTTTTCTCTTTTCAAGTAGAACTGTAAAGTTGCAGAAGCTAAAATCCTAACCTCCTGTGACACTAATGCAAAAAATAACAGAAGTCTGTAAACACTGATTGTTTGTTGAATTAAGGTAGAACAATTAAATTGATTCCAGGTGTTCCATTTAAATCAATGCTGTATGTCCAGATTAGCACCTTGAAGTTCCTCCTAGTCCTGGCTTCAGTTACACTTGCATCTGTTCTACAGAACTTCAATGAATATATATAAACTAAAAAAATTGTTTAAAAAGAAATCACAGCTGGACAGTCCTTGAGCCTTATGTGGGATTCTAACGGAGTTCTCACTAGCAGGAACATATCTTCAACATTTTTATTTTTAGAAAACAACAGCCAACCCAAACAGAAACATTGTTAATAAGAGACGCATCCAAAGGGCCTTACTTCTCAAGATCCCTCAGGAGTGTTAAACCTAATGCCTGTGTAACAAAGCCTTGTATCCTTCACATCATTTAGCTCAGTGTGAGCCAAAGACATCCCTGATGTAACGCCATTGAAAAGGGAGAGGGGACAGTGAAGTGGCAAAATTTGCAGATGACCCACAATTATGTAGGTTAGCGATGTCTGTGAGGGATTGAGAAAGAGCTAGAAAAGCTAGGTGAAATGGGCAGTTCAGGGGCAAATGAAACTCACTGTTGACAAATATAAGGTAATTAGTATTGCAAAGAGTAATCTGAGCTATTCATGTACAGTGCTGAATTCTAAATTAACCGAAACCACACAGGGAAAAGACCTGGATATTTTTATGCATAGCTCAATGAAAACCACTGCTCAGTGTGTATTGGCAGTTTTAAAAGCAAACAAAATGTTAAGATGTATAAAGAATGGGATAAAAATAGTACTGAAAATATTGTGATGCCATTATGTAAATTCAGGGTATGGCTCATTTGGAATACTGTGTTCTGTTCAGATCTCAAAAAAGATATAGCAGTAATAGATGGTGAAAGTTATTAGAGTCATGAAAAGACATTATATGAGGACAGAGCGAAAAGATTAGAACTTTTTAATTTAGAAAGGAGATGAATAAGCAGGAACACAATAGAGGTATATAAAGTCGTGCTTAATATAGAGAAGGTCAGTTGGGTGTTTCTAGTTACCCTTTCACATAATACAAGAACAAGGGGTTATTCAATCAAATTGAAAGGCAACAAACTTAAACTAATAAAAGAAATTGTTTAAGTAGTACACAATTAACCTGAGAAACTCACTGTCACAACATATCATTGTGGCTAGGAGCTTAGATAGATTTCAAAAATGGAGATTCCACATGTACATGGAGAATAGAAAAATGTAAATTTACATTATTTAGGCTAAAAATAATTAGGAACATAAAGCCTTATTCTTTAGAGCATAAACCAATCACTAACTATATTAGGCTTAGGAAGAAACTTCTCCTAACGGCAGGATTATTCCATCATTTTCTAATATAGTACAAGATTTCTTGCACTTTTCTCTGAAGTATCTGGTACCATCCAGCATCAGAGCCAGATATACCATTGGCCTGATGCTATAGGGCAGTGGTTCCAAAATTTTTCTGCCACTTGTGCAGGGAAAGCCCCTGGCGGGCTGTGCCAGTTTGTTTACCTGGTGCGTCCGCAGGTTCGGACAATCATGGTTCCCAGTGGCCGCGATTCACTGCTCCAGGCCAATGGGAGCTGCTGAAAGCAGCGTGGGCTGAGGGATGTACTGGCCACTGCTTCCAGCAGCTCCCAGTGGCCTGGAGCAGTGAACCGCGGCCACTGGGAGCCGCAATTGGCCGAACCTGCGGAAGCGGCAGATAAACAAACCGTCGTGGCCCGCCACGGGCTTTCCCTGCACAAGCGGCGGAACAAGTTTGGGAACCACTGCTATAGGGTAATTCCTAAGCAAATGTTATTGAATCAAGGTAGAGGGGAAAGCACCATTTTAAAAAAAATGGAAGTGAAGTCCTCTATATTCCAACAGGTAGTCTATATAGCAGCTAGTAGTCTATGTAAGTTGACAAATTCAGTACAGTGTAGAAAAGAGGTACATAACTGTCAGCTTCATTCTCCTGTGACTTATCACAGTGTCACCATAAATAAATATTTAGACTACTCAAAAGTGAAGGGAATAAAAAGAAAAGTTGATTTGATAAATGTATGTGCAATTGATTAATTATGCCTAGTTGAAGCTGTCTGTGTTGGATGATTCAGATGTGCAGGCAAACATTCATTTTCTTTTTCTCTACTGTCAGACTTTCTCTGGTTTCTGTTTCCTTCCAAACAGCAAATGCTGTTTAAATAGGTGAGCTGCATCTTTGGACTCTCAGTGCTGCTATGTTGTGTGAGATCTAGCAAATGGACTTTGGTTCTTGGTCATATGCTCAGGGTCTAACTGATCATCATAGGACATCAACCGTAGGACTGGAAGGGACCTTGAGAGGTCAGTCCCCTGCACTCATGATAAGGACTAAGTCTTTTCTAGACCACTCTGACAAGTGTTTGTCTAACCTGCTCTCAAAAAATCTCCAATGAGGCAGATTCCACAACCTCCCTAGGCAATTTATTCCAGTGCTTAACCACCCTGACAGTTAGGAAGTTTCTCCTAATATCCAACCTAAACCTTGCTGTAATTTAAGCCCATTGTTTCTTGTCTTATCTTGGGAGGTTAAGGAGAACAATTTTCCCCCCTCCTCCTTGTTACAACCTTTCATGTACTTGAAAACTGCTATCATGTCTCCTCTTCTCCAGACTAAACAACCCCAATTTTTTCAATCTTTCCTCTTAGGTCATGTGTTCTAGACCTTTAATCATTTTTGTTCCTCTTCTCCATACTTTCTCCAATTTGTCCACATCTTTCCAGAACTGGTCACAATACTCCAGTTGAGGCCTAATCAGCATGGAGTAAAGCAGAAGAATTACTTCTTGTGTCTTGTTTACAACACTCCGGCTAATACATCCCAGAATGATGTCTGCTTTTTTTGCAACAGTGATATACTGTTCACTCATATTTAACTTGTGATGCATTATGATCCCCTAGATCCTTTTCTGTAGTACTCCTTCTTAAGCAGTCATTTCCCATTTTGTATGTGTGCAACAGATTGTTCCTTCCTAAGTGGTGTACTTTGCATTTATCCGTATTGAATTTCATTCTATTTACTTCAGACCATTTCTCCAGTTTGTCCAGATCATTTTGAATTTTAATCCTATGCTCCAAAGCATTTGCCACCCTCCCAATTTAGTGGTGTCTGCCAACTTTATAAGTGTACTCTTTTTGCCTTTATCTAAATCATTGATGAAGATATTGAATAGAACTGGACCCAGAACTGATCCCTGCGGGACCCCACTTGTTATGCCCTTCCAGCTTGACTGCGAACCACTGATAGCTACTCTCTGAGAATGGTTTTCCAACCAGTTAGGCACCAACCTTTAGTAGCTCCATCTAGGGTGTATGTCCCTAGTTTGTTTATGAGAAGGTCATGCGAGACAGTATCAAAAGCCTTACTAAAGTCAAGATATGCCACAGCTACTGCTTTCCCCCTACCCTGCCAAAGAAAGCTATTAGGTTGGTTTGACATGATTTGTTTTTGACAAATACATACTGACTGTCACTTATTACCTTATTATCATCTAGGTGTTTCAAATTGATTGCTTAATTATTTGCTCATTATCTTTCCTGATACTAAAGTTAAAATGACTAGTCTGTAGTTCCCCGGGTTGTCCATATTTCTCTTTTTATAGATGAGCCCTATATTTGCCCTTTTCCAGGCCTTTGGAATCTCTCCCATCTTTCATGACTTTTTGAAGATAATCGCTAATGGTGCAGATATCTCCTCAGTCAGCTCCTTGAGTATTCTAGGTTGTATTTCATCAGGCCCTGGTGACTTGAAGACATCTAACTTGTCTAAGTAATTTTTAACTTGTTCTTTCCCTGTTTTAGCCTCTGATCCTACCTCATTTTCTTTTGCATTCACTGTGTTAAATGGCCAGTTGCTACTAACTTTTTGATGAAAACCGAAACAAAAAAAAAATTAAGCACTTTTGCCATTTTCACATTTTGTGTTACTGTTTTCCTACCCTCATTGAGTAATGGACCTACTCTGTCCTTGGTCTTCCTCTTGCTTCTAATGTAGTTGTACTATGTTTTTTATTACCCTTTATGTCTCTAGCTAGTTTAGTCTCGTTTTGTGCCTTGGCCTTTCTAATTTTGTCCCTACATACTTGTGTTATTTGTTTATATTCATCCTTTGTAACTTGACCTGGTTTCCACTTTTTGTAGGACTCTTTTTGAGTTTCAGATCATTGAAGATTTTCTGGTTGAGCCAGTGTGGTCTCTTGGCATACTTCCTATCTTTCCCACACAGTGGGATAGTTTGCTCTTGTGCCCTTAATAATGTCTCTCTGAAAAAACGCCAACTCTCTTGAACTGTTTTTCCCCTTAGACTTGTTACCATGGGATCTTACCTACCAGCTCCCTGAGTTTGCTAAAGTCTGCCTTCTTGAAATCCATTGTCTTTATTTATCATATATGGGGTTGGGAAGCAATTTTCCCTCTGTTCAAATTGGCAGTGACCTTGGGGTAGTTTTTGCTGCCTTCTGCAGCATGTGGGTGCAGGTCACTTGCCAGGATTATCTGGGTATATATTACTTAGTAATTTCCAAGCCATTGCATGGGCCTTGGAAACCAGTGCAGGTCAGACCCTCCTGTTCTCTGACAGTGGCACATAATAGTCTAGTCTCCTGTGGGCTGTAATACTTTGGTCTAATTTCAGTTGGTGTGTATAGTGTGTGGGTGCTGGGGAGTGGCCTGTGATATACAGGAGGTCAAACAAGATATGATGGTCCCTTCTGGCCTTAAACTCCATGACACTTGTCTGAACCACCATCGTTCCATTAGTCTTATTTTTGGTCTTTAGTTCTTACTTTAGAAACTTACTTTAGTTCTTCACATGGAAAAATTTTTAGGACGTTAATGTCTCTGTTTGCTTTACTGTCTGCCATATTGAGGATAATATTTAGATGTCATTCTGGAAAATCAGCCAGTTCAGTTTCCTCTGATGTTTGTTGTGGTTGACATAAATAAGAAAGCAACGTGGGTGGGAAGGTGAAAAGAAAGTACTAGGGACTCCCAAAAAAAAGGATCACCCTTATCCTGGCACTTGGGTGACAAATCTTTTTGCAAAAGGTTATTTTTATTCTGAACTAGAGGTGAGCCAATTCTGCTAAAATTGAGTCTGGTTTTCAACTCCTCCCTCCGCAAATTTTGGAGGTGTTTGGATTCTGGTTCATCCCATTATAGAGAAAGGGCCTAATTGCAAAAATCTGATCTGTGTTTGGGTCCAGATTTCAAAGCTCCCTGTGTTTGGCAGAGTCCAGAATTGTGGTTCTGGATAGAGCCTAATTGTTTGACTTCAGGTATTTATTCCTGAATACCCATTTCAGAGTCCAGGGGTGTTTGGATCAAGATTCCTGTTCAGGATCATCTCTGTTCTTAACAATAACAGAAACTTGTTTTCATGTGATGTATTTTTATAGATATAGATTGTTATGAAATTAGCTGAGAAAAAAGTAACATATGGAATCCATGGACTCTGCTTATCATGCATAATGTTGACACTGAAGGAAATATAGGTGAGGCATAGATGAGATGGCTGCAAATGGCACATTCTGCGATTATTGTTGTTATGCAATATTAACCCTTCATTTCATATTATCAACATGTGAGCTCATTGACAAGGTGAACAGTTCTCTCCACAGCATTGGGGATTTACACAGGCTTATTTCCCATTGAAGTTAAATGCAGTGAATGAATGGAAATACTCCCACTGTGAAAGTTAAGAATGCAGTATTATCAACTATGGGCTTTCAAAAATCATGAGTCATGCTTCCCAAAATCATGAGACTGGCTACAAAATTATGAAGTAAAAAAAAGGTGTGGTTCTTTTTGTTTGCTGTGTGGTTTCTGAGCCTGTAGCTTCCCTCGGGTCATGTTTTCAGACTTTTCTCTGCAATCATTACAGCAAGAAACTTACTTTTACAAAAATAAAAACTGAGTTTCTCTGGTGGTCACTTGCCTTCAAGAACTGGGGCTTTAAGAAACAATGTCAAATATTGTGAGAGAGTCATGAGAGTTGACATGTGCATGTGTTTGGGGTCAGGGCCTATCTGAGATCAGGAACAAGCCTGAATCTCCTGAACAACCAGGAACTTTTTTGTGAGGTGGTTCTGTTCGCTGTTCATAGGGCAATCTGATGTGCACATCTTGACTCCCTTTTATACTAAAAAACTACTGTGTTGGGGGTGGAGGGCGCACAGTTACAACATAGCAGTCCTCCAGCCTAGCACATGGTCCAACTTTTGCAGTGTATATAGCACTGGACCATGATTTAATCATTTTCCCAAGCCATGCTACAGTCCTGGGGTTTTAGCAGGGCACAAACTTGATTCAAACCCACCTACGCTCCAGACTCAAACCTTCTTCAATTGTCTTACCCGGTCCCTCAATTTCAGCAGCTATTACAGTGAGAGAGGAACCTTAGGCCCTGTCTATACTGGGGGGAGGAGCGAGCTAAGTTGGTCTAAGTTATGCAACTTTAGCTACAAAAATAGCGTAGCTGAAGTTGACGTACTTAGAGCTACTTACCACGGTGTCTTCACTGTGGTAGGTTGACTGCTGATGCTCCCCCATTGACTCCGCCTATGCTTCTCGCTCTGGTGGAGTACCGGAGTTGACGGGAGAGTGCTCGGTGGTCTATTTATTGCATCTTCACTAGACACGATAAATCGACCCCCAGTGGATCGATCGCTCCGGAGGTAAGTTTAGACATGTGCTAAGAGATCTTCAATCTGAAAATAGCCTAGAAGGCAATAAGGTTGGCAGAAAAATGGTGAAGGTCTTGGATTATCTGCGTATTTCCTCATGTATTTTCATTATTATGCAAACAAAATTCTAAATTAATTTAAGGGAAATCCTTGTTTTAGTTTTAGAAAATAGCTGCAGTGAATTTTCTCAGGGATTTTTAAAATCCATTTATGGAACTTGCAGTGCCTGTGTAAACTCATGAGGGTCTGATGGAGTGGTTCATACAAAGTTAGAATAATCACTGTGAGTGTATGCACATCCTGGCACTGACACACTGAGCTGACAAAGCCATTTCATAAAAACATTTCTATTAATTGTTGGTTTTGTAAGATGGTTTTTGTTTTCAAAATGATTGTTTTGAGAGAAAAATACTTGAGCCCCCTTTTAAATTTTTTTCTTTAAAAAACAAAATAACAGAGTTTAGTTTAAAATAAATAACACAATAGAATAAAAATAAGTGAAAGCTACATCCCTGGAATGAAACGCCTATGAATTCTCAAGGGATGGATCTCATTAATCCTGGGTATAAGGGGGTGTAATGCCAATTGAAGCCAATGAGGGCTAAGCCTACTTACAGCAGGGCTGAACTAGGCCCAGAGATGGTGAGTAGAATTGTCAAAATCCATCACTCTCATTCTCTCTGCATTTCTGTGACCTAACAACCAAAGAATGTGTCAATAAAGCGTGAGGTGCTGAGACTATGATTGGTCATTGAGCATGATTTGATTTAAAATGAAAATGGTGACAAACACAATAATAATTTTATTCCGTATAAATCAAATATCTCTTATCATTGTTCAAGAGCAAATATTAGTAGGCTAAATGAATACCACATGACGGTTACCAAATGTGAAATAAGGTATATTTTTAAATTGTAAAACTCTCACATGCTCACAGAGAGAGAAAATACAAAATCACATTGGCAATAAAGTCTACACTTTATTTTACTGAAGTTTATGAGAAATCAATAAACATTTTCAGCAGAAGCCTTGTTTGTAACCTTATTTGTTTCTACATGTGCTTATTTTCAAAACAAATGAGAGCAGCTAAAAGCAGCTAAATGACAGACAGCATGCAATGCATTAAAAAGTATTGAACCTTTCAAGATATTTAATCAAGTACTAAACCAAACTGTTTCCTTCTTGCATCAATTGGCTGGAGAAAAAGTAGTTAATATTTGTTTTGCTTTGAAACAATAAAAGCCTAGTAACTTTTAAGGGGAGCTCAAAGGTTAATTTCAAAAGTAAACCCTCTCAAGGCTTTGGTTCAGATTTTGGCACTTGCACCAGTGTAAATCCAAAGGATTCTCAGTAAAGTCACTGGAGATACTCCAGACTTACACCAGCATAATCATGATCGGAATCCAGACCAACATGTGCCCAAAGTATTTTAGAAAAGAAAGTTGAAGAAATAATGGGGACAGATTTATTTCACCTGTGAGATTTTGCAAAAATTAATCTTGCTAATCTCTCTCATTTAAAAGTTTCTTGCAAAGGGGAAAAATGGGTCTGTGTCCTGTTTTGCTTGTTTATGTTGTAAAAGGACAGAAAGTCTTGTGTAATAAAAAGTTATTTTTATTTTCCCCCCCTTGCATGTTTTTTATTTTAGGAATTTAGGCCTTGTCTATCCTGTAAACTATTTAAGTCACTGCAAAACTGATAGTAAGTACTATGACATCACAGCCAAGGAAATGAACCCTGATAAAATGAGATGGGAAGTGATTTTTTATTAAAGCTATTTAAAATTCTTTCTTTCTGGTATTTCATAAATTCCTTTTTAACTCAAATGCCTGAGAATCTCTGGGGAGAAAATATGTTTATTTTAAAATATTCAACATCCCTTTAATTAGGGGCTGAGAGAACTTCTAAACTGCTTCTTTGAAACCCTCAGCAGGTGCTGCAGCAAAATTAGGGAAGATCAAATAAAAAATTAGCAGAAAAAATCCAAACACTTGTCAAAAACCTTTCACGCTTTCTTCATATATCATAAAAAAGAAAAAAATGTACCTAACCAATGTATTTTTTCTGCTTTTCGGATTAACTCTATACTACTATTACTAGGGAGACCATAACAAAATGCAAAGAAGTCAGCTCTAAGAAAATACCTGGTAAAGTAATGGCGTTATTTTGGGGAAAATAAGACTCCTCTGGCCTAAGACTAATCAGGCCAATTTTCAAGGTAAAAGGGGATTTCTTGCTAGTAATTTAGGAGGATGAAAATAAGAATATGACCCAAGATAAAACTGGGGGCCCATGACCATCATAAGAATGTAGATTAGAGGGTGGCAAATATCATGTAGATAAGCTTACATGATACTAATCTTAAATGGCAAAGCCTACATGGTCCTGGTGGTGTTGTTAGAGAGCATGGAAATGCTCTGCTCATTTTTGAACTTTGAGTGCACAGTTTGCATATATATCAAGAATATGAACAATAACCTCAAAATGGAAGGGTAGTTCATGGAGAAAATGGTCAGTGGAAGGGATTTGGAGTTGATAATAAAATGATATCCTCAAGTCTTCATGGCAGACACCAACATACGGTAAAAAGGGAAGTCGACAAAATGGCTATAGGGCAGTGGTTTCCAAACTTGTTCTGCCACTTATGCAGGGAAAGCCGATGTGGCCGAACCTGCAGACATGGCAGATAAACCGGCGCAGCCCGCCAGGGGCTTTCCCTGCACAAGTGGCAGAACAAGTTTGAGAACCACTGCTATAGGGGTTGAGGCTGAAATCTTGTAAAAGTGTGATTGGCTTGCCAGAATGTTTTTGCTAATTGGAAGCAGTTCCTACTACCTCATCATTGCATCCAAGCCATATTGGCTCCTATTAGGAGCCAACTTTTGGTCTTGTGCTGCTAACTATATCTTGAAGAATTTGCATCTGTGCTCTCTGTCGCAAGGGCAGAAAAGGGAGCTGCTCAGCTTTCAGAGGAACATGATCCTGATCCATCTCCATCCGGTTTCTGGTTGAACTGGGCAGATCACTTCATTGATTCTACTTCCACTGCTACCACAATGTACTGTAATAAATCTATGCCCAGCCTAGACTTCATGTCTGTTGCTTTGCTCCATGTGGTGGCCATTCAGAACTTCACAACAGCATGAGGATAAAATTCAGATTCCCAGGCTCCAAAAGATCAGGTCCCAAAACATGGCCTAAAAGAGCACTTCTGCTGGCTGCTATAGATGTATAGGGACTATCACACACAGCTCAGTTGTTCTGATTTCTTCAACTTGAGGAAAGTGTTACACATATTAGCCACTAATTTAGGGCAGGGCAGTCAAACTCATTTTCTGGAGAAGACTGAATGCCATTTTTGATTATGGACTGTGTTCTGGGGAGATAGATTTAGCACTCTATACTATACTCAGTTCCCGGCAGAATCTCACTGAAATCACTGATTGGTTTGCATAAGATCTAAGGTAGAATATGGCCTTTGTGCAGTAGCTACACTTTTTGTTGTTGTTTATTATGTGTTCAATACCTTGTTATCCCGTGCAGCATCACTCAGTAGGAAAATTGCTTACTTTGTCTTCCCTTTGTTCCTCTCCCTCTTCCCTGTCTCTGCTCCTTCTCCCCTCTGTATTTTCTTCTCTGCAGCAACTCTCTATTTCTGACTCTCAGGGGCTTTGCTCCTATCCCCATCTGCTAAAATGAGCTGCAGTTAAATAATTAAAGTCATCACTAAATTTTAAAGTTAACACCCCAGTGAAATTGGGGAGTCCTGGTTCTGGACAAGGGCTCATAGGTGTTATGTAAATACAAATAATAATAATAATAATTGTTAGTGGGAAATAGTAAGGGGAAATAACACCTCCTAAATGCATTGGTTCAAGCTGTCTGCATACTCAGGAAGATATTACTGAATCAGTGACACTCAAGTCAAATTTGGAAGGTTTCCTTTGCAATTTCTTGAGGGCTAGAAATATACATTGTTAAAAATGGAAACTTAGACTTGGCAAACTCACAATATGCCATGGTGTCCAGGTGTCTGGCATCCCTGCATTAGAATGTGTTTATCATAGAATTTATCCATTTAGCTTTCCTACTTTGCCTATGAAACACATCATTTAAGACTTTAAAATAATTCCCATAATTACAAAGCAGTTAAAATAACTTAAATACTTCACTAGCAAGAATGTTTTAGACTATGGAGAATAGGAAGGTTTAAGCTAAGGCCACCACTGTTCATATTCCTGAAAATTGAGGGAAAGTGACTATATGGGAATTGCTCACCTGATCATCACATGATGATTCCTTTACATTTTTCTAGAGGAGGATAAAATCCCTCTGTGATTTCCACCAATCAGGTAGTTAGGTGTACACTATTCTCATTTGAATTCTTGTTTCCATTTTTTATTGTTTTACCACCTTCTCTCTTGAGTTAGGTCTTACATCCCAAGAGTTGATCATTAGTATGGGTTCTGAGTTTTGAAGATGCCCTTTTGAATGTTATGTGGTGAGAGTAGACTTACCAGTTTAGTGTATGCTTACTGTAATAAATGTTCTAGAAATTTACTCCAGTCGACAAGCTACTGCCAAATAAGGCCCACAATAGCATCCTAGACTCAAACTACTAGACAGCACTTGGGATGACAATACATTGGTGCATAACTTACCTCGAGTCAGTCATGTACATTACAGAACAGCTGAACACAATGTTTTTTTTAATGTAATGCCTTTCCTAATCGTGTGATCCCAAAGCACCATGCAAAAAAGAAATAATTTTATATTAAAGGTGAAATTTTGGCTCTGTTGAAGCCAAGGGAATTTTGCCATTGACTTCAGTGGCATCAGGATTTCACCTTTAGAGAGCAGTGACCGAGTAATCAAACCTGTAGCCATTACATGCTACTGCTCATGCTGAGCCTTAGACATTTGCACCTGTTTTATTGAGACATGAATATGGGGCTGCTTCTTCTGTACCTTTTTAGATATTTCTGATTTACAGGGATGAAAACACAGGATCCTTCAGGTAAATGAAAGGGGTGGGGAAATTAAAACATGCATTGTTAGAACATGAGTCAATGTTCTTTATACTTTTATCATCACTTCTTAAAACTAGCTTTTAACTTCTTACAAGAGCCTTAGTATGAGGGTAATTTTGGTGTTCAGACTAATTAGGACAGAAGCAGCTCAGAGCTGGTAGCTGACCTTATATAGAAGATCAGTAATAGAAGCAGCAGGATGAGTTAATAATACAAAGAATTCTTAAAGAAGAAACTAAACTTCTGTGTTCTCATTTATTAGACAGAGAAAAGGTTTCTCTTCAGTTTCTTTAAGAAACTAATTTAGTACCTGAATAATTTGCATTTAGAGAATCTGTGCCTTTCCTGTTCAGCTGGTTTGTTGATTCCATATTAGATTTCTGTACTACTGCACAAAAGTGGCATCTACAGTGCTTTGCCTAAATGAAAGACTATCCCTTGGAAACTGGTTCGGTTGCGTTACAGTTATGTTTAGTCTAATAGAGATTGTGAAGGACTTTGAACTGAATGGTATAAACTCCCATGGCCATTGAGAAGCAGCTTTACCAACAACTTGGCTTGGCTGGGATTCTGGCACGTTAGGAGTTCTATTGTTTAATACAGCTTCTATGGCTAGTAGCATGCTCCCATTCAAAATACTTTATGAGCTCAGATTTTAGTTATTTGTTATGATAGCATGGCCTGGCATGGCATTTACTTAATAATAATAATATTCACTCCTGCAGTACCTTTCATCCAGTTGGGAAATTAAGTAGAAGGCAGGTCTCTTGAATAATTGTCTGAGGTCCCTGTCATTTCATTGGCAGCGTCTTGTGATAACTGGACTCCTATATTACTGAACAAAGATTTTGAAAATGAGTATGTTTACAAGCCAGAGAGGATGGTCAAAATGTAGACTGAACTTATTATTTTTATACAGTGGGCAATGTGCATTGGCAGAAAATTCATCTTGTAGATAGTGGTCATGAAAAGTATTGCCCTTGTAGTTAAGACAGAAATGTATAAATCTTGCAGGAATATGAGAGAAATCTAGCTGTCTGAATATACAAGCTATGTTAAATATGCCTGTTTCACTCTTTTTTTAATTTCAGCACTTCTGTGTGGTCCTGTTGTAAATGTTTTAGAAAGTCAGTATGGATACAGGACAGAACTTCAGTAGGTGATTGAAACCTTTAAAGTTTCAGGAATCTTTTCATCGTTGCCTTGGGAAAAATTCAGGGCACTTAATATATAATATAAAAATAATGTTGCAGTCTAAGGTGGATCAAGTATGTGACTAAACTTCATCAGTGATTTGTGGGAAAATATTACCTTTAAACACTTAAAATTATAATAAGAAAAGGAGTACTTGTGGCACCTTAGAGACTAACAAATTTATTTGAGCATAAGCTTTCGTGAGCTACAGCTCACTTCATCGGATGCATTCAGTGAATTTCCACTGAATGCATCTGATGAAGTGAGCTGTAGCTCACGAAAGCTTATGCTCAAATAAATTTGTTAGTCTCTAAGGTGCCACAAGTACTCCTTTTCTTTTTGCGAATACAGACTAACACGCTGCTACTTTGAAACCTTAAAATTACAATGTAATTTACAGGCCTCCATACCCACCTACATCAATCATAAAATAAAAATCAGACTGTGGATTCCCTTACTCAGAATGGTGAGCAGTGACTTTAATGAGACTACTCATATGAGTAACTGATCACCAGTACAAGTAAGAAGATCAGAGTTTAGCTCTTCTGTGGGGAAAAAGGTAGAATGTTTTGTCAGTGAGAAGTAGGCTCCGATTTTTGCATAGCAACTGAACACTGTATTAACTCTGTTGTCTTTATGATGGTTTACAATATAAGTACAATTGCTCTCATGATCCAAGGAGTCTAGGATCTGGTGAATATTATCATTGTACACTAGCCTCAGCCTCAGCCACTGACATGGTGGTCTCCTAATGGCTCCTTCTTCCCCATCACCCACACAGATCTTAGTTTTTTTGACACCGTGTATCAGATGAAGACAGAGGGGTAGAAATGTGAGTGCTGATGGAAGAAAACATTGATTGGTTGATGCAGAAAGGAAAAAATAAAATTAAAAAAGGGTTAGAAAAAAGAAAAAGGAATCCTACCAAAATTAGAAACATATGGACTGAGTACAAAAACATATGTTAATGAGTACAAAAAATAGCACAAACATGTAGGAACAAAATCAGAAAGGCTAAGGCACAAAATGAGTTATACATAGCAGGGGTATAAAAGACAATAAGAAAAGATTCTTTAAATACATTAGGAGCAGGAGAAAGATGAAGAAAAGTTTAGGTCTTCTACTTAGTGGGGAAAGAGAGCTAAGAGCTGATGACATCAAGAAGGCTGAGGTGTTAATGCCTATTTTGCTTTAGTCTTCACTTAAAAGGTTAATGGTGACCAGATACTTAATCTAATTAATATTAACAGCAAGGGGGAAGGAATGCAAGCCAATAAAGGAAAAAAGCAAGTCAAGTGGGCAGGGCTTAATGAAATTCATCCTAGGGATACTTAAGGAATTAGTTGAAGCAATCTCTGAAATGTTAGCAATTATTTTTGAGAACTCATGGAGGATGGGTGAGGACCCAGAGGTCTGGAAAAGGGGAAACATAGTACCTATCTTTAATAAGGGCAACAAAGAAGACCTGGGGAATTATGAACCATCAGCCTAATACTGATACCTGGAAAGATACTGAAACAAATATTGAACAATCAATTTGTAAGCACCTAGAGGATAATAGGGTTATAAGGAATAGCCAGCATGGATTCATCAAGATCATGCCAAAGCAACCTATTTTGCTTCTCCAACAGGGTTACTGGCCTAATGGATAAGCAGAAGCTGTAGATGTGATATATGTAGATTTTATTAAGGCTTTTGGCACAGTCCCAAGTGACATGTTCATAAGCAAACTCAGGAAATGAGGTCTAGATTAAATTACTATAAAGTGGGTACACAACTGGTTGAAATACTGTACTCAGAGGAGTTGTTCATGGCTTGCTGTCAGACTGGGAGGACATATCTAATGGGGTCCCGCAGGGGTCATCCTGTGTCCGCTATTATTAAATATTTACATTAATGACTTGGATAATGAAGCTGGGAGGGCTGCAAGCATTTTGGAGGATAGGATTAAAATTTAAAATGACCTTGACAAATTGGAAATGTTGTCTGAACTCAACAAGATGAAATCCAATACAGATAAATGCAAAGTACTTAACTTGGGAAGGAAAATTCAAATTAATAACTACAAGATGAAGAATAACTGGCTCAGTGGTAGTACCGCTGAAAAAAATCTGAGGGTTATAGTGGATCACAAATGAATATGAATCAACAGTATGATGCATTTGCAAAAAAGGCTAATATTCTGGGATCTATTAACAGGAGTGTTGTACATAAGACACGGTAGGTAATTGTCCCATTCTACTCAGCACTGGTGAGGCCTCTGCTGGAGTATGGTATCCAGTTCTGGCCTGAATCCGGATTGTGTTGGGTCTACGATAATAGCTTCAAATATATGAGCTTGTAGATGGTGGCTAGCTTCTCTGTGAGCTGCTCGGGAACAGAACGTTTGACACTGAGCAGTAGTTGGCTGAAATTGATATTTCCAGTATGGGTTTCTTTGGTGTTGGTCAGATTATTGCGCGTTTGAAGGAGGAAGGGAAGGTTCCTTCCCTGAATGAGACATTGGCTGTTTCAGTCAGGAGCGGCACCAGTTGCTCGTGACTCTTTCACAACCAGGACTTACATGTTTTGGGTTGTGACTTCCTTATGAGTTAATGTACTGAACTCCAGAAATGCAGGTGGCCTATTGGTTGGTGAGTGTGTACAGACAGAGCAGATCCAGATTGTTTGCGAAGCTTTCCTGATTGTCCATGACATAGAGGCACTGATTGATGATATTCTGTTAGTGAATAAAGACCAGAAATGGTACTGGATTTAAAGGACTAACTACAAGGGGGTTTCTTTGTACTCTGTAAAAGGAGTTAATAAATGGGACCCACAAAGGGACCTCTTGTTCTCAGTTCCTGGCTCTGAGTAAATCATTGCAAGACCACAAGAGGGGGCAAAAGAGGGCAGCCAAACAGCAAGCGGATGCTGTGCCGCAAGAGGGGATGTCTCAGGGCACCACCCCATCACAATATCTTTTTTTAAAAAATCTGAAACACCCCACTGCATACACTTCTCCCTTTGGGGACAGAATCAGAGAACAAACACATGATAGATGTTAATCACATTGCTTAATACACTACTGGAAGGCGCTTGGTTACTAAAAGCAGAAGATGAGAACTTATATGGAATGGAATAGAACCTGATTTATATAACATTTAATTTTTTAATTCTGTGTTTTGTTTATCTACAAAGCATGGCATAAATAAATGAATATAGACACTTTAGCATATGCTATCCCTATTCACAAATGACCTGAGAGCTTCATTTTAGGCTAAACTATACAGAAAAATTCACAATTTACTTTTCTTATATAAATTGGAATTTTGATTTCTGAGTGCATTGTGAGACTCTCAACAAACAAGAAAATGAAAATAGTGGGTAGAATAAGAGAATAGGGCTAGAGCTGGCACAAATCAGCAAGGAACACAAATGAATCAGAGAGACATATATTATCCAGAGTACACGTCATTATGGGAACCCTGGTCAGCATCACATCCATTGCGATGCATGACATTTTCTCATGATGGACCACATTATCACAAGAAGAGTTGGCTAGCACTTAGCTTCGGTGATGGGATGTACCAGGCATTTGCTGCCTCCTGCCAGAAATCCCACTGCTTTGGTGCACCCCACCCCAGGAAGAAGCCCTTCAAGAAGATAAGTGCAGAACCTTTTAGACCTCCTGCATTGCCTAGAAAGGTCTCCCAGGGTCAGCTACTGGTGGAACAAATGAAAGTTGGTCCTCCACTGCTAGAAGGGCTGGAAGCAGGCAGTAGCCTGATAGGATCCAGCAGGCAAATGAAAAGGGCTGGCTGCTTCCATCAAATGGCAGTTCCTGCAGGAAGTCATGGGATGGAGATTGGGTCCTCTACCATAATCCAAGAAGCCAAGATGGGTCAGAGTCCATTGCTGACTGCACTTTGCATTTAGGTCAATGAGAGACTTTTTAGTTTTCTCTGATGTAAAGCCCAGGCAGGCTAACCTGATTTAGATATTGGTCAGGCTATTGAAAACCAGAGGAGCTCACGTTTTGGGACACCCGCTGGCGCAGGTGAGCAAGTGACAGTCTTCTTTTGAAGTTAGAAGTTTAAATTACATGGTGGTTAAACAACAGGCACAGATGATGTGGTTATTAAAATGTCAGCAGCCATCAACACCCTGTCTACACAAGGGCTACACATTGCTACCACGGGTGAAACTGCCCTGGTAATAGAGAGTGGTAATTTTTAATAAAAACTGTCAGGTGAGAACCAGGCTGTCTACATGTGCCTGACAATCAAGTTTAATGACCAGCTTTAGCAGTTTAAGCTTGGCTGTGGCTGTAACAAGGTCTAATTGTTGGCTGGTTAGTGGGAACTGTTACTACAGTGCTACTCATTTTTAAGTATCTAAACTACAGGTACCCACAGTACATTTTATAAGATCAAATAGATCAGTGCTACTCAAAGTGGTGGTCCGCGAACCGGTGCTGGTCCGTGAGCCATCGGCTGCTGGTCTGCGCGCACATTGGGAAAAAAAATTGCCGGTCCCCCACAGCAGATAGCTTGAGAAGCACTGATCTAAATCATTTGTTCCCTTAGATCATGAAACCTTACCCAGATTACACCACCAGAGACAGACATAGCTTTGTTGCTTTAGCAAGAGCTGAACAGGGTGGGTGAGCGTTTCTCTGGAAGGCTGAAGATGAGGTGAGGATAACTTCTGAATTGCAATGAATTAGTTTAAAGTACTGTACCTGCAGTGTTATAGCATGTTAAGTTTTGCAAAACATTTGTGTAAAGCAAGTGGGTAAATTTTCCCCAGGGAAAGGAATGAGGATGTAGAAAGTGCTACTACAACTCCTCATGCAGAAACGCTTACAGTGAAATCCTGGCATTGTTGAAGTCAAAGGAAGCTTTGCCATGAACAAAAATAGGGCCAGGATTTTGCCCTTAGAGTGCAGCCCTGCTGCTAGTATCATCTAACTTAATGTGTACAGGATAACCTTTGCTAATATTTTGTCAATGTAGTAACAAAGAGAGAAGATAACAACTGTTTGCCAGAAGCTGGGAATGGGCGACAGAGGATGGATCACTTGATGATTATGTGCTCTGTTCATTCCCTCTGGAGCACCTGGCATTGGCCACTGTCAGAAGACTGGATACTGGGCTAGATAGACCTTTGTCTGACCCAGTATGGCCGTTCTTATGTAAATGACCTCCGTGGTCAATAATATCTGTGGTAGGAGCAAAATAAAGCAGTGTATTAATTTTAGTCACCACTTCCTGGTTATGTATGATGCTCAATTATTTCCTCAAATTTAGATGAGGTAGGCATGGGAGGAATGAGGATATTTTTATGTCATCAGTTATTTTGAGAGGTTTCAGATTAGCAGCCGTATTAGTCTGTATTCACAAAAAGAAAAGGAGTACTTGTGGCACCTTAGAGACTAACAAATTTATTTGAGCATAAGCTTTTGTGAACTACAGCTCACTTCATCGGATGCATTCAGTGGTACTCCTTGGAGTTCATCACAGTATTTCAGATATGATGCAGTTTCTTCTTGTTTATCAGTAATAACCTCACATTTTATAATAAACCTTCTAAAGCCCTTCATGTTCATGTATCATCTTATTTCTTAGATTTCCGTGTCATCTTCTGTTTAATAATTTTTCTCTAATTCTCCAACGCTAGGTTGCTTTCAAAAGGTCTTGCCTTTTGAAAACCAAATATTATTATGCACACATTTCTATTTTGCACCCTCCACCCACTGAACTCAAAGAAAAGCCCCTCTCTAAATATTACTGCAGGTAAGATTAATGCTTTCCCATTTTAGTATGGCTGATTGAAAAGGGTCATACATCACCTCAGCTCAGAATATAGTTCCTTAGCATGTTGCCATGAGAAGGAACTTTTATAAATGAGAATTCTATTGCATAGGGGTATCCTGCCCCCTCCCTATGTAACTGTTACCAGTAGTCAATTTCCAAAATTTAGGTCAGCCACCCTTTGCAAAAATGGACTTCTACTTTGTGCCTCTCATTGCTCCTCTCGGCTGAATTAATGATCTGAGCAGCACTTCTTCTTCCTCTCTGAATGTTGTGCTTGCTGCAACAGCAATGTACTTTACCCCTGCTGAACTCTGAGGCACTGCCACAATAACAGCAATAATGGGTGCTTTAATGTACTGTGTTATGTTTTCTTCCAAATTATGGAGAATCCTATACATCAGTGTTAGCTTTTCTTAGCTTGTGTTTGATTATACAGCTGGAATCAGTTGATTCTAAGACTGACTGTTGTCCTATGGCATCAAACTTGGCTGTGATTATTATCTATGTTAGGGAACTGTTATATGCTACTGTAAATGAAGAAATAAGGCTCATAATAAAGCTATGTTGCTAAATTGCTTTGTAGTGACCCACTTCAAGAACCTTAAGCTTTCCTGAGTGCAAATGGAAATTCTCCCTTCCAGCTCATGAAGGGTTGAATGCTCCATCTTTGGGTTGTGGTGGGGAAAGCTGAGAAAAGGGGAATACTGGATAATTTTCCAGTCAAAACTGGATAAAAACTGGATAAATTTTAGAAGCCCAAAGAGATGGGGTAATGAAGAAAGATGTCATTGGCTTCTGAGTCTTGCAGAAAAAATTGAGGTTCTCCTCAAGAATGGGTCAAATTAATCCCTAATGTAACTGCATTTAATGGAGGTGTTAATTCAGAAATTTTCATTTTGGTGTTCTATTGCACACCTGAATATTCAATATCCTCAAATTTTGGCTTTTATGTATTGTGCTGAATAGTCTAAATTTTCCTATACAAACAGGCAATATCTTGAGTTGTCCCAGAAATGCTTCATGGATTCAAGCTGACTGTTAATCAATATTCTGTACATAGACAATTTAGGTGTTTTCCTCTAATGTCTGGAACACACAGTACTAGATTTATCCCTGGCACAAATGTCATCTCAGACCACACTTAGAATGATTGATTCTGGACACCTCATTATCAGAATGGTGTCAGCAAATGGGAGGGAATTCAGAAAAGTCCCAAAAAGGAGTTGACATACAAAGCAAGATTAAAAGAATGATATATGAGTACTTTTGGTAAATGATAGTCAAAGCAGTATGGACTCTAGCAGTTAATAGGCAACATAATTTTCTTATATAATACATGAATGGAGCAAACCTCAAAAAGAGGCAAGAATTTTAAGGATGATGTATTAGGAGCAAAGGGATAAAATAAAGATCATTAACAATGATAGAATGTCAGGAAAAATGTCCTAACAATGAATCATAGAAGATTAGGGTTGGAAGAGACCTCAGGAGGTCATCTAGTCCAACCCCCTGCTCAAAGCAGGACCAACACCAACTAAATCATGAAGTCTGTTCACCTGCAGAATAACCTTCCAAGTTAACACATAGAAGTCCCATTAATTGAAACCTCACAAAGCTGTAGAAAATATTATTTGAAAAATCCTGCATTGGTCAGGGAATGGACTGGATGACCTCTGAGGTCTTTCCCATCTCTAATTTGTATTATTATTATGTGCTACTTCTTGCCTGACTTTGTTTGCTTTGAGGCTGCTATGAAACACTGCCGAATAGCCATCAAGAAGATTAAAAATGAAAGATGAATGAGTCCCTTTTGACCTTTGAGCCTCTTTGATTAGGTGCTGGTAAAATTCAGTGGCACCTGCGTATTGTAGCATGTGTTTAATATCTGCTCTTGCTCTCTGGGTAGGTTTGCAAATTTGAGTCCTTTACTTATGACCTTATTTACAGATTCTTCTACCACAATATGAGCTATCATCTGACTACAGTCCACAAGGTTGTATTCACAAAATCCCTATTGGCAGCCATATTAATAACAAGCAATACTCTAAGCCAAAACTGCAGTAATAAAGGTAGTGGTTTATGGACTCAACATCATCTTGACTGAATCACAGTTATTTTGAAGCTATCTTGGAGTGATGGGAGAGGTAAAAATGCCTTCCATCCAGTAGATTTCTTTTCCCAAATGACCAGTTTTTATTTATATAATGTTTGGATATTGCACAACCTCTTTACTGCTTTTCTTGGGCTGGCTTGATATTTAGTTCCAAAGGTGACCAAGGAAGAGCCATATATGACACCCATTTAATCTCTTTCTTCCCATCTGCACTAAGTAAAATAGAGGCAAATGGCTGCCAGTCTCAGGAACAAACCAGGGAAGAAGCCATGTGTCCCAAAAAAGAAGAATCCTCTCACCCTCCCTGAGGCTTTTGCTCTCCTTAACTCTAACCCAGTCTAGTGTTGAGAAGTAAACTGGACCATAAAGAGAGAGAGAATATACAATAAACTCTTCAGTGGAGCAGAGGGGTAGCCTTGAACCATTTCACTCCTGTTAGCTTGGGTTTTAAGTTAGATGCAGGATTCTGGGAATGTTTCATTTTCCTGTACTGGCCAGTCTTACACACAAGGATTAAATCTTTGCCTCTGCCACTGCTGATCAGAAGCAGCAGAATGAAACGGATGTAATTCTGATGAATGTACAGTATAGCTCTTGGTGGTGAATTAGATGCAGGAATAGCTATGGGGACACACTGAGAATATGAGTTGGTGAAAAGATGAGAGAGAAACAATTTCACTGTGATGCCACTTCAGGCTATATGCAATATAACTCGTCCCTAGAGGAGGTGTGGGAAGGAGAGGGACCCAAAATGCAATTACAATTTGAGCTGGCTTAAAAGGAAGCAATTCTAAAAGTATGTACTCCCACTAGAACCTGTATTTATATGCATTACTTATCATTTTATATGCACAAACTGGATAACTATTTACTTATGATTTTTGCATGCACAAATGCACAGTATAGGTGAAGCTATTGTGGTTTCCTTTGACATTTTCCCCAAATAGTTGTTATAGTAACCATTGTAATAATATTGTTATGTTATTAGAATGTCTTTTTGTTTTATGTTGGAGTCTGCTTTTCCATATCTTTTAAACAAGCTTGAAAAAAATCCTATATTCTAGCACTCGGATAAACTAAAATCCAGTCCAGGCAAGTGAAAAAGTAATGACCTGGAGTCTGTCAGAGAAACTGCTGAAAAACCTTCTCACATTACTGCACTTATAAATCCTGGGTGCAGTCGTGTATTTGGAAATTAAAGCTGGCCTCCTACTCAGTAGCCTTGCAAATGTGACACAGTGGCAGAGGAAGTGGATGTTTGAGTGCTTGCTCATGTCCATTCCATGCTAGGTGTGTGCACACTGTGTGCACAGTTGCTGGAGATTTTTCTCTCAGTGGTATTCCTAGGCCTAGCTCTAGTGCCCTCTGGAGCTGTGCGCATATGTGCCGGTATAAGGCGCCCCGCTGGTCCCGCACCCTCTCAGTTCCTTCTTACTGCCCATGACGGTTGCCTGGAACAATCCTTGCTCCCAGTGGTTTGGACTTTCCTGTCATATATTGTAGTTACTGTATATAGTTCTTAGTTAGTGTTAATGCATATAGTAGTGATAATAGTTGTCCCTATTGTTGAGGGAGTTTTGTCCCAGGGGCTGGGCACGCACCAGATCCTGTGCTTCAAACCTGTACCTCCTATGGCAAGCTGATGCCAGTGAGAGGCTGTCTAAGGTGCCTCAGGGAAACACATTAAAGAGAAGTGCCAGATCTTCAGACTGCACACTCAAAAGGACAGAGACATTCATTTAGGCCTTACTCATAGAGACAGCTCTCGGACCAGTCTTGGAGCTGAGCTGCTCTGAATTGATGTTGAGCACTTTGACTTCCATGCTCCTGGCACTGTTCTCCGTCCCTGGTGCCAAGGAAGAAGCATAAGAAACAGCGCAACAAGAGAAGGTGCTCTCTGTGCTGAAGAGGGACAAAGGTGGACTCACCAGTATCTTGAGACCCAAACCGGGCCACTCATCCTCCCCAGAGGCACTGTTAGCACCAGCAACTCTGCCTAGACTGTTGAGTCCAGTCTGGGACCTGCCTCCAACTCCTGGGAGCGACCATGTGCCTGTGGACCCCTACAACTCCATAGGCTTTCCAGGCGGCAAAGGACCTGATGTCCCTCCCGATCCTGCAAGGCCCCCTGCCAACTAAAGTGACCGGGGGTGGAAGGGAACAAGGGGCGGTGAGGTCCACCATAGCACTGTCCAGGGGCAAACCCTCATGGTCCCAATACAGCGATTTCCAGCCCGCCACTGGTCCCCAGGTGACCGGCACTGCCCAGAGATAGACACAGGTACTGCCCCACCATGGTCTTCAAAAGAATCCTCTTCGGAGTCTGAAGGGGCATCCTTCACTCCATCTAAGTCCTACTGGTACCTGACCTACTCACTGGGCTTTGGTACCAGCCCCCTTGCTGACACATGGCCACTGGCCAATGCAGTGGCAGTATTGGAACTCGTGGGGGTTTCCCCTGGTACCAGGCCCCACTTCCTACCACTCATACTTAGTGTGTCTGGCACCGGACCCTGATTCCGGTACCAACCCCGGTGCCGATGTCCAAGAAATGACCCCAATGGACGTGGTGCAGGTGGAGGAAGAGGAGGCAGGCCCTCCTCCGGTATAGGCCTCTTCCTCACCATCCCTGGATGAGGCAGTTGCAGGCTCTAATAATCCACTCCAAAAACATCAAGGTCTGGCTCTCTCATTTATTAAGATTCACGTGGCAACCATCTCAGCCTTCTACCTGGCAGGGCATGCCAGATCAGGGTTCTCTCATGAGATGATAATCAGGTTTCTCAAGGGGCTAGAAAGACTCTACCCTCAGGTTTGTGATCTGATCCCCCCTGGGCTTTAAATCTGGTCCTGTCAAGGATCACAGGGTCTCCCTTTGAGCGATTAGCATTGTGCCCCATACTCTTTCTCTCTTGGAAGATCGCCTTCCTGGTGGCGATTACCTTAGCCAGAAGGGTCTCTGAAATCAAAGCCCTGACATCAGAACCTCCTTATGCAATGTTCTTCAAGGACAAGGTCCAGCTACGCCCCCATCCGGATTTCCTACCAAAGGTGGTGTAGCAGTTTCACAACAATCAGGACATTTTTCTTCCTGTCTTCTTTCCAAACCTCACAAGACCACTGAGGAACGTTGGGTTCATACGTTGGATGTTAGGCAGGCCCTCGCTTTCTATATTAAGAGAACTGAGCCCTTCTGCAGGTCCCTGCAACTCTTTGTAGCAGGAGTGGAAAGGACAAGAGGGCTACTTGTGTCATCTCAAAGAATCTTGTCCTGGATAACCACCTGTATCCAAGCTTGCTACAAGCAGATGAAGATTCCACCTCAGGCCATTGTGACTGCTCATTCCACAAGAGCCCAGGCTTCATCAGCAGTGTTCCTCGCGCAGGTACCAATCCAAGACATCTGCAGAACTGCAACATGATTGTCAGTTCATACCTTTGCTTCCCACTATGCCATCATCCAACAGGCCTGTGACGATGCCAGTTTCAGGAGAGAAGTGTTGCAATCAGCATGTCCGTGAACTCTGAGCACACCTCCGGACATGAGTGGACAGGAGTGAGCACTCGAAGAAAAAATGGTTACTAACCTTTTGTAACTGTTGTTCTTTGAACTCTCTTCCAAGTTACTTACAAGAAGGAACTGAGAGGGTGCGGGGCCGACAGCACCCCTTGTACCGGTGCATACATGCTTGGCTCCAGAGGGCACTAGAGCCGGTCTTACAGATACCACTGAGGGAAAAATCTCCAGCAACAGTGCACGCGGTGCCAACACACTTAGCATGGAATGGATATGAGCAACTCATCTCGAAGAACAACAGTTATGAAAGGTTAGTAACCTTTTTTTTTTCCTTTCTGTCTTACTACTTTGCTACATTCCTTCTCTGCCTCCACTTAACTAGTTGTGCCTAATACCAGCTTTCAGGAAATACACACATCATACATGGCTATAAAAAGATATGGTAGCATAATCTGAGGTCCATATTGTTCTTGGCTAAGTTATTTGGGGGGGGGGGAGTTGCTATCTTGTTTTAAACAGTTGACAACATTTTAGTAAGCCTGCCAGCCTGTCAAAGCTCATCAGAATTCTCCTGTAGGGTTCTGCTGCACAAGTAACTAAAACAAATTGATAATTGGGACCTTTCCACTGTATGTGGACACACATCTAATGTTTTGAATTAGAATTCCTCTATTTACTTTCTTCTTGTCTCCTTGTATCCCACTAAGTACAAATCTAGGATGAAAGACCAAATAATGAGGAATTCGATTTAGTGTTTTGTTTTGAGCTATGATTTGAATGTTGGTTGGAACACATGAAAAACCTACTGTGGTGCAGTTTGTTTTGTAAATTACTACACGCCCCAGGTTTCAAAACCTTGCCATTTTGGGGTTATTTGAAAGTAATAAAGAAAATCTTCTAAAATGTTAATGGAATAGAGTCTCTCTTTCATGGTTGGATAACTAAAAAATGACCTTTTGCCATTTATGAAAAAACGGTTTTGAAACCTGGGATAAGGCTAAGTTCACCCAATGGTGCTTTTGTTTCTTTAAAAGAGTATCAGCAACTCTCAGGATGAACCTGTTATCTTAACTGTAACTATACGTTGACACTTTGTGCTTGTGTGTATGTATATAGATTGATATTATCTAAATACCAGTAATTGATACACAACACTACTGTAAATAAAGCTGAGAGTTTCTGATGATAGCATGTTAATCACAAGAGTAAAGCTCATGTGGTTTATGATATCATGATAATCCTGAGGTGCTGACATAGTCTTATTCACAGTTTTCCTGTGGGGTGTTTTTAGTTACTATATGTATCACTTATATTCTTTCTTGTTAAAATCTGATATATTAAGCTTATTTACAAGTGTCCCATTGTTTTTCCCCCTTTTTAAATTAACCCAATTAATCAGGAATACATAAAAATTAAAATACTTTGTACCTTCCTATTTATTTTAAAAATATTTATACTTATTTGATTTCAGAATACACATCAAACTCTGGGCAGTGGAATTGTGCTTTCAGAGACGATTCAATTAATTAAGAACACAGTTTAGTTAATGTGAACACTGTAATATAACTTCTTCCATTGAGTAGTTATTTCCATCAATGTGCCATTGTCAATTCTTCATTTTAGTGAAGTGAGTTTTGAATGAGGCAGTTCCAAAGACAAATCCATGCACAAATGGTGTGAGCTGAGGTTAAATTTAAAAAACCAGACAACTCTTGATGCCCAAAATCAAAGATTGCTGGAGTCAGAGAAGCAGCATCAGCGTCGTGTTCTTGAATGTCTATTATCTATTGTTGAATATCTATCGACAAACAACCTTGCTTTTAGAGAAAGTGTTGAGAAATTATACTAACCCAAAAATGGCAATTTTTGGGCCTTGTACAACTGCTGGGAAAATTGGACAAAGTGATGAATGAACATCTCTGAAGTGTAACTGAAAATGAAATACATGATCACTATTTGGGACCAAGAATTCAAAATGAACTGATCATGCTAATGAGTGGTAAAGTGAGAGACAAAATTGTTTCATTGGTTTCTTTGGCAAAATATTTTGCCGTAATTCTAGATTGTACTCCGGACATAAGTCATAAAGATCAGATGTCATTAGTAGTGAGATTTGTCGACATTAGTGATTCAGCACAGATTACAATTAAGGAATCATTTATCACATTTTTAGAAGTAGAAGACACTACAGGTTTTGTACTTCTTTAAGCTCTCCTTGATGAACTAAAATGAATGGGATTGTCCATAATGAACATCAGAGGACAAGGCTACGATAATGGCACCAATATGAAAGGATGCATTTCTGGCACGCAAACTAGATTGCTGGCAGAAAATCCACAAGCCTCTTTTGTTCCGTGTGCATGCCACAGCCTTAATTTGATTTTGTGTGATATGGCCAAGTCTTCTGTAGAAGCTATTTCTTTTTTTGGTTTGCTGCAGCGCCTTTACATGCTCTTTTCGGTTTTCACTCAATGATGGCAAATATTCAAAGCACATGTCAGTGGTATTACCATTAAGTCTCTATCTGAGACATGCTGGGAAAGCAGAGTAAAACGTGTAAAAAAGTTGAGATATCAATCTGAGGAAATTTACGAAGTACTAGTTGCTATTTCAGAAGAAGCCAGAGATTCAAAATCTAAAAGTGAAGCACAGTCATTGGCCTCTGAAATATGCAGCTTCAAGTTTCTAACATTTGTCGTAATCTGGTATGACATTCTTGTTAAAATCTCAAGTGTAAGCAAAATAATGCAGAGTCTAATGATGCAGCTTGATTCAACACTTACCTTACTAAACAATACACAAGACTTTTTAGTGAAATACAGAGAAAATTGATTCAAAGAAGCACAGGTCACAGCAAGAGAGTTTGCAGAGGCACCCAGTGTAGAACCAAAATTTCCATTTCTTGTCCAAACGTGACAAGAGTTTCGAGGAAAAAACAGCAAGCAGAATATAAAGGAGCAGATGAGCCCATAGAAGATCCAGAAAAGAAATAGAGGTTAAATTTTTTTATTGTTGTAATGGTTAAAGCAAGATCTGCCATTGAGGAAAAATATAATACTTTACGAGTATTGAACATGAACAGTCTGGATTTTTGTATGACATAACTAAATTCAATGAAATAGGAAAACAAGAACAGCTAATGACAAAGTGCAAGAAACCTAGAGACCCTCCTGAAACACGGTGATAGTTTTGATTTTAATGGACTTCAACTGTACGAAGAATTGAGTACATTATCATCAATGTAACCACATGCAAAGTCGTTGATGAACATTGTACAGTTTATTCATACCAGCGAACTTGTTGACACATATCCAATAGTGTACCATTGACGGTTGCAGCAGATCTTCCTGTAACAGTAGCATCAAGTAGCATCAGGAGAACGGAGTTTCTAAAATCTAAAGCTCATTAAAAACTATCTCTGCTCTACAATGAGTCAGGAATGCTTGATTGGTCTTGCTATTCTTGCAATCGAACAGGACATCACTTTGTCATACAATGACATTATTACTGATTTTGAAGACAAAAAAGCCAGAAAGATTGCTTTTAATTAAAAACAAATCTTTGTTTCGGTACCTCTTCATAGAAATTTCCAATAAAATGTCGACAAATTTAAAAAATTATCTTATTTGAATCATTCTGTCAATAAATCAGAATTTTTTCTATAACGCTACTTCTTTAGTTCAAATATAGTACATAAGCATTATACTGTGCTTAATTTGTTTAAACTGGTTTTAATAAAGTGCACGTGACAAGTTTTCCAATAGCTTATGGAAGCTTATGTTTGTGTTGCTAAGAGCAAATCTGGCATAGGGGCACCAGTTTAATAATACTGCATAGGGCACCATAAATCCTAAGGATGGCCCTGAGTGCACAGTAGAACACTAAATGTGTGTGACATTAAATGAAGTCACCTACTACAGGACAGGCCCAACAAAGAAAATAACGGAACGCCACTAGCCATCATCTTCAGCCCCAACTAAAACCTCTCCAACGCATCATCAAGGATCTACAACCTATCCTGAAGAACGACCCATCACTCTCACAGATCTTGGGAGACAGGCCACTCCTTGCTTACAGACAGCCCCCCAATCTGAAGCAAATACTCACCAGAACCACACACCACACAACAGAACCACCAACCCAGGACCTATCCTTGCAACAAAGCCCGTTGCCAACTCTGTCCACATATCTATTCAGGGGACACCATCATAGGGCCTAATCACATCAGCCACACTATCAGAGGTTCGTTCACCTGCGCATCTACCAATGTGATATATGCCATCATGTGCCAGCAATGCCCCTCTGCCATGTACTTTGGCCAAACTGGACAGTCTTTACGTAAAAGAATGAATGGACACAAATCAGACGTCAAGAATTATAACATTCAAAAACCAGTTGGAGAACATTTCAATCTCTCTGGTCACTCGATTACAGACCTAAGAGTGGCTATCCTTCAACAAAAAAGCTTCAAAAACAGACTCCAACGAGAGACTGCTGAATTGGAATTAATTTGCAAACTGGATACAATTAACTTAGGCTTGAATAGAGACTGGGAATGGATGAGTCATTACACAAAGTAAAACTATTTCCCCATGTTATTTCCCCCCCCCACCCCCCACTGTTCCTCAGATATTCTTGTTAACTGCTGGAAATAGCCTACCTTGCTTGTCACCATGAAAGGTTTTCCTCCTTCCCCCCCCCCCCCGCTGCTGGTGATGGCTTATCTTAAGTGATCACTCTCCTTACAGTGTGTATGATAAACCCATTGTTTCATGTTCTCTGGTGTGTATATCAATCTCCCCTCTGTTTTTTCCACCAAATGCATCCGATGAAATGAGCTGTAGCTCACGAAAGCTTATGCTCTAATAAATTTGTTAGTCTCTAAGGTGCCACAAGTAGTCCTTTTCTTTTTGCGAATACAGACTAACACGGCTGCTACTCTGAATCTTGACCCTTGGTAACTGTAGAATTATCAGCAATGATGGTGAAGGGTGTTGGAGTAGGAAGAGAACTCTCTCAGCAGCTGGCCCATGGACATGGAAAACACTTCCTCAAGAAGAAGTGGTGTTTTTGCCCAAATAAATCTGTTAGTCTTTAAGGTGCGACCAAACTCCTTGATGTTTTTGTGGATACAGACTAACATGGCTACCCCGTGATACTTCCTCAAGAGAAGCTGAGGATAAATGTGGAGTTTACCATACCTTAATGTTTAAAATAAAGTCAGTGTATGTTAAGAATGTTTGTTAAAGTTCTGCAAAAATAAAAGGAGTATTTGTGGCACCATAGAGACTAACAAATTTATTTGAGCATAAGCTTTCGTGAGCTACAGCTCACTTCATCGGATGCATCCTTGGTCTGCATCCAATGAAGTGAGCTGTAGCTCACAAAAGCTTATGCTCAAATAAATTTATTAGTCTCTAAGGTGTCACAAGTACTCCTTTTCTTTTTGCGGATACAGACTAACACGGCTGCTACTCTGAAACCTGTTAAAAGTTCTGTAATTGTGCACTTTTATCGGAGTACACTGTTAGCCTCACTGGTGTAATGTGTGCGGTGAGACCAAGCTTCAATTCCCTTCCTCTCTCCCTTGTTCCCTGTGCTTTGGGCAGGTTGTTAACCTCTTCATTGCTTGAGTTAGTGTTAGGTACAAAACATCCCCCCAACCATTCCCCTCACCCAGTGCTGGCTACCTCCTCTTACACTCTTTTGGCTTAAAATACAACCAGATTGTGAACTCCTTACAGTGATGGGCAGTTAGTCACACAACTAGTCCCACTGTCAACCGTGTTACTAACTCCCACAATTTATCATGAGCCTTGTGTGTTTTAATATTTTTCTGAAAGCCCCAGCTGCTGAAATATGATGTTGCATGAGAAACTCAGCTTTCATTAAAAAAACAAACAAACCCAAAAGGTGAGATTCTAGTCCTCAGGGTTGTGAAGAAAAGCATGAAAATATACAAGTGCAGTCTGGGAGGTAGGAGGGTCCCAGAGTTTGGGCTGCAGCCTGAGCCTACACATCTGCACCACAACTAAATAACCCCTTAGCGTGAGCCCTGTGAGCCTTAGTCGGCTGGCATGGACCAGCTGCGGGTTTTTAATTGAGGTGAGTCTTTAATTATTTATCCACAGTGAAACAGCTTCAGTAGGAAGGACTGGATGATACCCACATCAGAATATTTCATAGCCCCGTGTTTAAGGTGCTTTCCTGAAGGGTGGGAGACCCCTGTTCAAATTTTTTGTCCCCATCAGGCTGAGAGGGGAAATGAGTCTGGGTTATCTCCCGCAACCCAAGTGAGTTTTCTAACCACTAGGCTAAAAGTTATAAGGTAAGAGGTGGAGGCATCACACCACCTCCTTCTCCTCCTCTGGCTGTTCTGTGTGGAGTTAGGCAGGTGCCTAATTCATTCCTGCAAGAAATGGCTTAAGTGCCTAAGCTCCCTGACTCCAAGAGATGGTTTCCTCATTGGGGATACCAAGCAGTGAGAGGTGCCCCCTGAAGCCTAAACTGAGGTGTCTAACTGCATTTAAGCACTGCTATACAACTTCTTTGTATGCATGTTAATAATTTTCTGATACAATCTGCCTCGATAAAGGGAAACTATACATATAAATCTACTATATGGCCACTTTTATTTAAGCTTGAGTTTGTTAAAATGTCAGAATACTTCTATTTCTGCAAGAATTTTTTTTTCCAGATGTCACTGAAGAGTGTATGTCCTGGAGCCCTCCTAATGTACCAAGAAACGATGTTACTTTTTATTTCAGATTAATACATCATTCTTAAGAAATCTGCAGCTCTGTTGTATGCTGACATGAGGTGAGGATGTTAGACAGTTTGAGAGGTGTCACTTAGAAAGTGAGGGGAAAAGATCTGTAAGGTCCCTGGGATGTACAGATCTGAAATCAAACTTGCTACATATGTAGTATACTCCTCACCTCCTACTGGATATAAACATCCTCACAAATACAAGAGTAACTAGGATGGGGACTAGAGGACCAGGAAATAAGACTTCTTCACACATTTATGGAACAATTACAAAATAACTATGAAGAAATTATGAAACTGCAGGTTGCATGCCTGGTTACATAAGAATGGTCATAGTGGATCAGACCAATGTTTCTTCTATCCCAGTAACCTGTCGCTGACAGTGGCCAGTGCCAGACATTTCAGAGGGAATGAACAGAACAGGGCAATTTCAAGGGATCCATCCTCTGTTGTCCAGTCCCAGCTTCTGGCAGTTGGAGGTTTAGGGACACCAAGAGTATGGGGTTGCATCCTTGTCCATCTTGGCTAATAGCCATTTATGGACCTATCCTCCATGAATTTATCTAATCCTTTTTTGAACCTAGTTATATTTTTGACCTTCACAACATCCCATCACAATGAGTTCCATAGTTGACTGTGTGTTGTGTGAAGTACTTCCTTTTGTTTGTTTTAATCCTGCAGCCTATTAATTTAATTGGGTGACGTCTTGTTCTTGTTACGTGAAGGGGTAAGTGACATTTCCCTATTCACTCTCTCCATACCATTCATAATTTTATAGATCTCTCTCATATCCCCTTTTAATCATCTCTTTTCTAAGATAAACAGTCCCAGTCTTTTTAAGCTTGCCTCATAGATGAAGATGGTAGCCTTGAGAATCATGGCATTAATAATCAAAGCTGTCCTCAGCAGTAAATTGCATTTACAAATTATAAACTACTAACACTGAGTTCCCTATATACCCAAAACTCTCACTGAAGTCCATGGGAGTTTTGGGTGTGCAGGGAATGAGGAATTAGGCCTTATGTTTGTAGCTGTGCCTTAATACCAACTACTCAATACATTTAAATATATTAATACTATATTAGCTATAGATTAAAAAAATCATATCTACAAATTATATACAGTACTGACATACCATACCAGACCATTATTGTTGCTAAATATTTATACTATTGTAGCACCAAAAGGCCCCCAACAGGATTGAGACTCCCTTGTTTTAGGTGCTGCACAAACACATCAGAGATGGTTCTAGCCCTGCAGCATTTAGAATCTAAGAATACATGTGACAGATAAAAGGTCTGAGGAAAGGGAAACAAATATATGCAATTTGTGAATACATTTGGATTATCTTTATTATTATAATTAGACAAAGTACCCACTATCTGTATCTGCCCCTCAAGCCATCATTAACTGGCTGATTTCTCATAGGCATGGAAGCAGAGATGGGTTTTGAGAAGAGACAAGGAGGAAAATGTTGTGGCAGTGTGGGATGGAATTCCATGCACATATGTGGATAGGTGGTGATGGTGAGGTCTGTGTATGGGAGAGTCAGTGCAGCAGGTAGGGCTGTGTTAGGGGCATATGGGAAGATAGTGGGGAGGTGTGTGTGTGTATGTGGGGGTGTCAATGCAGCAGGCACAACTGCACTGTGCAGGATCAGTGCAGAAGACACAGCTGTGTTAGGTAGAGGGGTGATAGGGTCTATGCAGCAGACACAACTGTATTCTGTGGCTGTGTGGGGCAAAGATGGTAGCATGTATATGGGGGGTGTCAGTGCAGAAAACAGGGCTGTGTAAATTGTGGAGGGCTGCCGCAGGCAGGGCTATTAGGTACATGGGGGTGGTCAATGTAGCAGGCATACCTGTGTGAAGTGTGGGTGGCTGTGTGTGTGGCGGGGGGGGGTCAGTGTGAGCTGTGGGAGGTTGTGTGTGTGTGTGTGAGAGGGTAAGTACAGCAGGCAGGATGGGGTAGGCTGTAGTGCATGTCGGGGGTCAGTGCAGCAGGAAGGGTGGTGTGAGGGGTTAGAGTGTGTGTGGGTCAGTGTAGCAGGCAGGGCTGTGTGAAGTGTTGTAGTGTGCGTGTGTAGGGCACCAGTGCAGCAGGCAGGGCTCTGAGATGGGGCGATTCTGTACATGGGAGGGGCGTCAGTGAAGCGGGGGTCAGTGAAGCAGGCAGGGTGGTGTGAGGAGCTGTAGTGCGTATGGGGGTTCAGTACAGCAGCCAGGGCAGTCATGTGGACGAGGGTGAAGGGGTGTAGTGTGTGTGTATGGGGGGGGAGGGGTTGTAGTGTGTGTGTGTGTGTGGGGGGGAGAGGCTGTAGTGTATTGTGTGTGTGTGTGTGTGTGTGTGTGTGGAGGGGCGGGGGAAGGTGTCAGTGCCCCTGCCGGCGGGGGGAGATCAGGCAGAGCCGGCCGGCAGGGGCAGGTGTACGTGCGGCTTCCCTGCCCTGCCCTGCCCTGCCCGGCGCGCTGGAGGTGCGCGGCGCTCGCTGCTGGTGGTGGTTGCGCATGACCCCTCCCCGCCCGCCCGCTCGCTCCCTCCCTCCCGGCGGCGGAGGTTAGCCTGAGCCTCAGACACAGGCGGCTGCTCGGCAGCAGCCGCGGCGACGCAGTGCAGAGGTGCGGGCAGGTTGCGCCGGCCCTGAGCCCTGTCTCCTTCGCGCCCCGCCTCTCTCCGGAGCCCTCTCGCCGCGGCGGCCTCCTCTCCCCGGTGTCGGGCCGGCCCCCCGGCCATGAGCGCGGCGCGGGGTGTCCCCCCGCCGCGCCGCCTCCCCCGCCGCCCCCGGCGGCTGCCGGGCTCCAGGAAAGTAGCTTGATGAGTGTCCAAAGTAGCAGTGGAAGTTTGGAGGGGCCGCCATCTTGGTCCCGGCTCTCCACGTCCCCACCGAGCCTGCAGGGCTGCTCCTCGGCGGCGGCCTCCCTGCTGCACAGCGCGCCGCCCGGCAAGCCGCCCAAGGAAGGTAAATAGCGCGCTCCGTGCCCATGGCGCTGCGAGGGGGGCCCGGCCCTCAGGGAGGGGCCCAGCCGCCGCTGCCGGAGGCCAGTCCCAGGCTCGTAGGGCCGGGTGCGCGGTGACTGGGGGTGAGGGCCGGCGAGAGACTTGTCCTCCTCCTCGGGGTATTGCCCCTTCAGTACAGGGGGGACCCTCCCTTCTCTTGAGGGACAATCGGGAGACACCCCCGGTCCCTAAATCCAGCAATCTCTCCCCCATCCCTATTTGTTAGCAGTAAAAGCGTTTTGATATTCTCCTCCCCCCATCTTTTCCAGGGCTACGGCGGGGGATTGATTAATGTTTGTTCATTTCTTTGACAGTCCTTATAGAAAGGGCTAAGTGCACGTGTTAATTTTTCATCCCTTCTCTGTGATTTTTATGGCAGAGACTTGCATCCTCTGTTCCTTTCCTTTCCAAATTTTATTCTCCACCTTGTATTACAAAGTAAAAGTGATTTGTTAGATGTATTGGGTGAATGTGGCTGTGGTTGCTTAATGGAATGGGTCGGGTCCTTTTGGCATCATGGAGGTGGAGTAGAAAAAGAGACCGAGATCAAGGAATTTGTTCCCATCGGGGAGACACTTTTCTGAGCAGCTAATTTGGAAGACAAAAGTGACACGAGACCTTAATACCACCACAGAATGACTGCAACTTTCTCCTTTCCTCCATCACATCTTAGATGATGATATTTTTCTCCTCCCCTCCCCTGCTCCTCCCCTCTTGTGTTATACCGACAGTGAGAGCAGGGTGTTGTGGGTGTTTTCAGGGAATATCTGTATGAAGGTTATGTGCAAACAAGTCTCTTTTTATTCTGTTTCAGTTATTGTCCATTTTTCTTCCTTGCACTTGAAATACATTGCCACAAGATGTAGCAATTATACAGGTAGTGAAATGCTCAGGGCTTTTAACTAAAATGACTGCTTGCTATATACCAGTTACTGCTGGAGAAGTTTTATACCCAAATGCATATATTTGGAAAGGAAAAAATATGCATATTAAGCAATTGTATAATTTGACTTGGATGTTTGATTCAGTACTGAAGGCCTCAGAATATTGAGTGCTTCTGTTGTCTTGTATAGAGAACACTGGTAGCCACGCTCAAAACTTTCAAACTTAAAATAGGCTATTAAGGTCTTAGAGAGAAAATGGATAGCTTCGTTTAGAGGACACTTGTGCAGTACTACAAGTTTTATCAGTGAACAATGTAAAGACTTGACAATGTGTTCAGCCCCTTGAAAATGTTTAAGAACGAGTGTGTTCTCAGTCTCCATGCCAGTAATTGTTAGACTTGCATCATTCCTTGTGACTTTTGCACATGCTCCTAGATCTGAGACTGGCATGAATACCCTCCAGAAGATGTATGGAAAGGTTGGATGTATGGCATATGTTAAAGAGGGTGAGTAAAGTGGCAAGAATTTTGTACTCTTGCCCCCTCAAGCTGAAACTTTAATAAGAGAAGACAGTGGTTTGTGTTTTATATATATAAAAATGTTTGGACTAGATTTACCAGGCTTAGAATTGTACATATTTTACTTTGTGAATTTTTTTTAGGCAATATATTTTTGGATGCATTTATTCACCTGTCATAATTGGGATACTTGGTATATAAATCTTAAATTACTGTTGCAGTGTTAAGTTTATAATTTTTTGTTAATGAGTGAGAAACATAAGTGCTGCTTGAACAGCCTTGACAATAACAATACACAGAGGCATAATTTTACATTTATGTTTCTTAGCATTTAAAATTGGTTAACAGTATTACTATTTTTTTCTGGCTACAGTAATTTAGGTTGTGCAGTTCAGAGGTTAGAGAGCATCTACAAAACCTGCTCTGTGCTTCAGCATAGCATAGTGTATTTACGTACTATAGTAATATCATTTATTCCCTGTGTGAAAACAGCAGACTCTGCTTTTGCCTCTTCCTTACTGTAGAGTTACTGAATTATTTCTGTCTTTTAAAAGAATGTGAGATATAAACAGTCCTTGGGGTTGTTTTTTTTAATATACATCTCTACCCATTGGGCATTAACACTACACCTTACATTAACGCAAAGGAAACTTGCATGTCAGAAGAACCTCACATCAAGGTAATATGTCCCATAAAATAAAAATTAGCTATTTAACAATGGACTCGCACTATTTTCCATTTATGCACATCAATAAGCTCTATAAATGAGTGATGGTTTGAAAGTTCTGTTAGGTAATAGATTCATAGCTGTTTGTTCTCTCGTTGATTAGTGCTTGTAGTTCCCAGTGATGTTAATGCAAGTTACTTACAGAATCATAGAACTGGAAGGGACCTCAAGAGGTCATCTAGTCCAGTTCTTCTTGCTTGTCTTGAGTAGAGCCTGAACCTGCATGTCCATGCTAGGTTAGGGGGTCTGTTTATGTTTTGTATATGTTCGTGTGAATAATAATTTAGGTTGGCTGATACTATCAGGTATGACACACTCAATATTAAAATGAGCTTTGCGTCCTGTTCAGATGTGTTGATGGTAACGCCAGTCCAAGTCAGAGCTGCGCCTATGCATTTGAAGGCAGCATGGGAACTTTATTGGATACATCATTAATGTTATGATTTATCCATTCAGTCTATATGATTCATTTTGAAAGTTGAACCTGCCAAATCGCATGCACTGGCTCCTAAAGTGTCTAATTCATTAACAACAAAATAATAATAAAACTGACATTCAGAGTTGGGAAGTTCCAAAAATGTTCTCTAAAGCTCTTGTACAGACTCCATCATGACTTTTTTTTTAACGTAATTATGTCCAAGAAATTATTAAAAAGCAGGAGTACCTCATTAATAATCAAGAGCAACTGCGTAGAGAAGACAGGACCAAATTAAAACAGAAATTAAACTAAACTTGAATTTTCTTCTATGGGGTGTTACATAGTTAACTGAAAATATTTCTAGGGATATCTTAAAAGTCATGCTTGCATCTAAGGATCTGATCCTCTAAAATCCTGTCATCGCCCTTTCCTATTTGCATATATGTGTAATCAGTACTTGTATGTTATTTACATACATCAAACCTTAACTCTATCTCTTGTATGTATGCATTATAGTTTTTAATTGATGTGCTATTTCTCAATAATACCACATATTACAACTTTTCTATCAATTCTGATATGCATGTGTACTGTCTTATAGTACTATATACTGCTGTGTATTACAGTAACTTGTATGAGAGATACTTGATAAAATATATATGGGAGTCCTACAAGATGCACCTTCAAGAATATAAAACTATTATTTTGCATTATTTGAGATATAAGTATGTGATTATGTAACTAAAGCTTGTGCCATAATACATAAAACCAGTACAGATTTAAGGTAGCACTACAACCTTAAATTTGGAAATGTTGATTTTTTTTTTGATGCTGTAGCTATGACTAGCATTCCTTTAAAGTGGTTGTGTTTTTTTTTGTTTTTTTGGTTTTTTTTTTTTTTTTTTTTGGAACACCCTATTTTGTGCCATTTACTAGGTATGTAGCAAGGAGACACGTGGTTGTGCAAGTTATAGTCTACAAGGTATGCAGAGGCTGAGGGTGATGGAATGTATTTGAATACCTTATGTTGTTTTATTGTGTGTCGCGCAACATCTGTTACTTAAGTACTTATCAAATATTGCTGTTGGTAGTGAAAACTTCAGTAAAAAGCAAAAGGCCAGATTCTGCTCTAAATTACAGTGGTATACGAGTGTTGTATATCTGAAAATCACCAGTGTAATGTAGTAGAATTTGACCAAAATTTAATGCACATGATTACTAGTTAGGCAGAAATGTTTTGTATGTATTAAATTGATACAACTTTGCAAATATTTAGACATTCGAGGAGTTCCTATAAAAATACTGACAGACGTTGGCAATTTTTTCCCTTAAGTTTCTTGACAAATATTGACAGGTTTCAGAGGAGCAGCCGTGTTAGTCTGTATTCGCAAAAAGAAAAGGAGTACTTGTGGCACCTTAGAGACTAACAAATTTATTAGAGCATAAGCTTTCGTGAGCTAGCTGTAGCTCACGAAAGCTTATGCTCTAATAAATTTGTTAGTCTCTAAGGTGCCACAAGTACTCCTTTTCTTTTTGACAAATATTAATACTTATTATTATTTGTATTCCTATAGCACCCATACTATGCTAGGTGCTGTCCGTACAAACATGAAAACTCAGTCCCTTCCCTGAAGAGTACCCAATCCGGGCAGTGTTTCCAAATGCAGGTTTGCCTTGTGCATGGTACATATAGAGCAGGGGTTTTCAAACTGGGGGTCTTGAGGTTATTACCTAGGGAGTCGCGAGCTGTCAGCCTCTACCCAAATCCCACTTTGCCTCCAACATTTATAATGGTGTTAAATATATAAAAAAGTGTTTTTAATTTATTGGGGGGGGTCTGACTCAGAGGCTTGCTATGTGAAAGGGGTCACCACTACAAAAGTTTGAGAACCACTAATATAGATTGTTGTTCATAGGTATGAACATAAAGGCCACCTATTCATAGTGGTTCCTTGTCTAAATTAAATTTTAAATACATGTATACTTGGGCAACTTTCAGGGATTTTTTTTTCCTGTTATGACTTGTGTGAAGTGTAAAACTCAACAATGGCAAATTAGTTACAGGTAAATTCTTAGCAAGTCCACAGTCTCTTGTTGTTTCTTGACATCTAGTGGGAGATGCGTTTTGAGTTTTGAATTGTTTTATTTTACTTTATTTTATTTGACTTTGAAGAAGTCAGTTGACATAAGACAATGCAAGAAATCTGGGAGGTATTTCAGATTTCACGGTGATACTTTGCTTTTACTTTGTTTTAAAATGTGAATGAATGCAGCACTCATGAAAGAAAAGGTTTAATGTTGGTACTGGCTTATGCTTCCCTACATACCTTTACCAGTGTGCTCAGCTTCTTGTTGTAGGTTTCCCATTAACAAGCTGCCATGACATATATGGATTTGTGATGTGCACAAAATGAGGAATGGGAAAGGTCACTAAAATCATTTGTATCTTTGCCCTTTATGGGGGTGCATTACAGGAGTTCTTACCTGACCAAATTCTCTGCTTCTGCTGGCTTCCAACTTGTAGCTAGCTACACTTTCCCCTTTTCTGTACACCTTTGGAGGAAAGTACTAACACTTCAAACTTTAGGAAGTCAAAACGAGGAGAACTACATTCTTACGTCCTTTCTGTAGGAAATGAGCCCCTATCTTGTGTAAATACCCAAGATACTTACTCAGATTTGCAAGTGTCGGACTCTCTTTCTCTTGACCTAAGATTTTTGCCAAATAGATTCCCCTCAGGATATAGATGGAGACTTTTGTAAGTATTCAATATTGCGTGGCCAAGGAAATGTCTTCCCCTTTCGTCCACGGTTTCTCTCTGGACTGTTGGATTGGGTCTCCCCTTTTGTGGATTTTCTAGGATTTCCAGGATTAGGGCTCTTATCCAGTGTCCCTTAATATAATTTGTACAAAAATTAAAAAACAAACCAATCACCCATGGGAAATTTCATTAAGATGAAGGAAAGGCTGCAGGTAGTCCACAACATTGGTTTGAGCAAATGTTATCTTTCAAGAATGTTAGTTTTACCAGTACACACACAAACTTCAGAAAAACCCAGGAAATTCAGAATTGAGATGAAATTTTACAAAAAAACAAAACCTTTGGAAGTATGAAAATTCATAGTGAAGGTAGCCAAGTTACATTAACTCTGCCTCATGTTGATTCTAGGCTACTATTTTTCCTTCTTTGCATGTAGAGCATAAAAACTTGGCATTACAGAACACTGCACTCTATAACTTTGATACTGTTTTTCTTATACAGTAACTAAAATCTAGCACATAATATTTAAATGTAGTTGAATTGACATTCTTGGCCTATATTCTATAGAATATAGGCATTATATTACTAGATAATTTTATTAGTACAGCACCTTGTGCATCATTAAAAGTGATGTGCATCTATCTGAGCTAAACTTTCACCACTTATTGTTAAGTGCTTAGTACTGTAAATAAACAAGTTAAGAGGAACTGTCAAAGTTCCTTCCCCACTCTGAACTCTAGGGTTCACATGTGGGGACCTGCATGAAAAACCCCCTAAGCTTATTTTTACCAGCTTAGGTCAAAACTTCCCCAAGGTACAAACTATTTTACCTTTTGCCCCTGGACTTTATTGCTGCCATCACCAAGCGTCTAACAAATATATAACCGGGAAAAAGCCCGCTTGGAAATGTCTTTCCTCCCAAACCCTACACCCCCTTTCATGGGGAAGGCTTGATAAAAATCCTCACCAATTTGCATAGGTGAACACAGACCCAAACTCTTGGATCTTAAGAACAATTAAAAAAGCAGTCAGGTTCTTAAAAGAATCACCTCTGTAAAATCAGGATGGTAAATACCTTACAGGGTAATCAGATTCAAAACATAGAGAATCCCTCTAGACAAAACCTTAAATTACAAAAAGACACAAAAACAGGAATATATATTCCATTCAGCACAACTTATTTTATCAGCCATTTAAACAAAACAGAATCTAACGCATATCTAACTAGATTGCTTATTAGCCCTTTACAGGAGTTCTGACCTGCATTTCTGCTCTGGTCCCGGCAAAAGCAATACACAGACAGAGAGAATCCTTTGTTTCCGCCCCCCTCCAGCTTTGAAAGTATCTTGTCTCCTCATTGGTCATTTTGGTCAGGTGCCAGCGAGGTTATCTTTAGCTTCTTAATCCTTTACAGGTGAAAGGGTTTTTTCCTCTGGCCAGGAGGGATTTAAAGGTGGTTAGCCTTCCCTTTATATTTATGATGAACGTACTAGATGACTTCGAAAAACGGTGTTAATATTCTGTGCACAAAGTGCAGGCATTAAGTGGATTCACTTAAGAGTGGTAATATACACTTCAAAAAAATTTGCTTCTAAGTTGTCTTATCTGCTGCTTAGTGTTAATTTTAAGCGTATCACTAACTGCAAGCTTAGGCCTTGTCTACACACACTTTTTATACTGGTTTAACAGTTTCAGATAGAGGGTTGATTTTTTTTTTTTTTAACCAAAATGGTTAAATTGATAGAACATTACAGCTGTGTCTAGAGGTTATAAATGCTCTTTTATACCGATATAACTGCACCCATGCTAAGGGGTTGTAATGCTTTATACCTGTACAGTTAAATTGGAACAATCTTGTGTGTAGACATGGCTCTACTCAGTCGTCCTTCAGGTACTAGCTACCGCAGGTATTTGTTGCTTCCTGATACACAATGCAAGGATAAGAATGTCATAACAGAACTTTGTGATGTCAGTACCTTAAACTCTATTGCACTATCCATTTTGGGTTTTTTTTCAGCGAAGGGGAACATTTTTTTTTTCTTCTACTGACATAATTACAGATGACCACTTATTTTAAAGGTAACATAATCTGCAAATATCTTTCAGAATGAAAAATCCTGAGAAGTATACTATGCATTCTGTATGACACCAGACAGAGTTAAAAGTTAAATTTCACATTATTTTTTGAAGGTCAACAAAGCCCAATCATACTGTGTACTAGTGGGCCTTGCTTGGTATTAGTCCAGCATGCACTTTACTGGCATTTTCAAATAAACAAACAATCACTGATGGCTGGTTGGCACACTAATCTGCCCAAAGTAATACTGTAACTAACCCCATTGAAGAGGTCACTGTGAGTATTGTGTTATCCCAAATCCTTTTAGATACTTGGTAATTTTCTGAGCCTTCTCTATACTAGAAAGGGTTTGCTAGTATAGCTTGTATCCGTCCCCTAAACAAGTCCTTTGTTGGTATCTCTTATTTTTCTTGTTTAGAAGCATCTACACTAAGGCTTATATCAACAAAAGCTGTCAGTCACCCCCCTCGCCCCCCTGACCAACGTAGCTTTGCTGTTTTAAAGTTTTAAGTATAAATCAGGCCTCAGACGCATATGATATAGACACTCCAAGCACTGTGGTTAACAAATTTAACTTTTGGTGGCTTCCCAGTAAACAATTCACATGCTTCTAGTAGGTACAGGAGAATTGTTCAGTGTGATTGGCTGGAGAGAGGATGCTCATACCCTAGGTATAAATCTTAAAGGTTAATTACAAAAGGAAAGTAAAGAACTTCCAGACTACATATGCAAAGGCAACCCAAAAGAAGAATACCAAAGGTTCTTTGCCTTAAATGCCCAAGCTGCTGCTTGTAGCCCACATGATTCGGAGAGAAAGAAACAGTAGTAGACTTGGTTTCAGCTTTGGTGGTGGTGTGCTTCTGGTGCTTCGATGGTTACATCAGGGGCTCCTCTATTGTCACTCTGCCATCCATTCAATTGTTGGTCTATGTCCACTGCTGAATGGCTTCTGCTTCTGGGCAGGACAGACTATGTGACACACCCTGTTCCCTACACTCCTTTGGCTGAGACTGGCTTAACTCCCTGCCTGCTACTCAATTCCCCCAACCCCCTCTCCTCTGCACTAGATTTTCTATTTCTCAGCAGTTCCGCTGAGTCTGTTCCAACCGTCTATCTATTAAGCTACAAAGCCTCCTTGCTGGGTTGCTGTCCCTTTCTCAGCCTTGCACTCTGCCATGCTCTTTCCACACCCAGAGACCCTCTGATCCTCCTAGTCCTAGCTATTCTAGGCTCTGTCTGTGACCATTTATCAGGCATTGCTACCTTGCCTTCCTGCCACTGTCTCAAACCTGCTGCTTACATGCAACTGGCCTTCAGGCAATTCCTGGTTGTTTTGTTTTGAGACCTCAAATATACTCTACTGTCTTGTTAATGATTTGGGTCCCTGTCCTGGATGACCAGAAGCCAAATCCTGTCTCTCCAAGTCATTCTAAATACAGGTAATGGGAGAGGATGCATCCAATAATGAATTAGCAGCTTATTACAAATCAGGTAACACAGTAAAAACAAAATAAACTTCTCTTTAACTTTATTTTAAGATTAATTAAAAAACTAAACATAATTGAAAATTATAGTGAAAAAGGGGTTTACTCTTTTAGGCAGGCAAGTGAATATTATATTGTAAGATGGCTTAGTTGGCATTGGTGATTTAACATGACAAAATTTCTTGTAAATTACATTGTTGTAATTACCTATTGTGCTTTTACAAAACTTTAAGGAGATCCATTCTTTTAAACAACACAACAAATCTCATGTTTGCTCTGCATCTTTTAAGGGCTGAAGTTTTTAAATCCATGATTTGAGGATTTCAGTAATTCAGCCAGAAGTTATGGGTCAATTACAGGAGTGAGTGGGCGAGGCTCTTTGGCCTGTAATGTGCAGGAGGTTAGAACTGATGGTCCCTTCTGGACTTTCTATGAGGGTATAATAACTCTTTTGAAGTAGTTTTGCTTTTTAATATACTTTGCAAATATTTCTTCATACATTGTATGTAAAAATATATTTTAAAGCCATTATACTGGAGATTCTTTACCTTTTTGCAAAGGCATTAGATCTGATGAATAATGAACACATTTTAAGTCATAGTAACTCTAAATTGGCAGGAAAAACTTTATGGTAAACTGGTAACAAATTCTTCCAAATGTTTTTTGGTGAAAGATTTTTTGCTGTTGTTACAATAGATGTTTTAATAATTCTTTATTAAGCCAAAATTACTTTTACAGTCACTTTTTTTATATGAAAATAAAAAAACCCCAAACACTGACAATTCTCTTCAAAGTTTGGACCTGTTAAGAATGGCCAAAATAAAAGTTCTTAATATAAGAGCTAAGCTTAGCATTTTTCTTTTGAATTAGAATTTATGCTACAGTACAAAAATATTTATAATTTTAAAAACATATAGCATCTTCTAGATTATAAATCTGAATCAAGGAATGGTATATAAAGACATCAATAAAAGTGTATATTAAAAGCTCACCCCTAAAAAGCTAATGTAATTTTTTATAAGAACTAAAATAGTAAACTTGAGGCCCCTATCTTAATCACTTTTTTTATGTGTTTAAGACCAATCCCCATACAGTATTCCTAAAAGATGTTAAACTCTTATTAGGGCTTGTCTTCATGGGGGAAACCCAGGAAAGTTAAGGTGAATCAAAAGGTGTGAAATGAATGCACTTAAATTAAAGTGCTTTAAAACTTCTAACTTCTCCCGTGCCCCCCAAAATTTCTGAATTCTTTCATTCAGAAGTAAAGTGGCCTTAGTTCCCTGTAGCTTCATTCTCCTCCAAGATAAAGCAAACTAAAACCACTTTGGCTCCTGCGTGAGAGCATCCATGCAGGTGTTTAATGTGCTCCAACTAAAGTGCATTTGGGTCCTCTGGCAATCAGTGCATCCTATATGTTGGTATTAAGAACTGTAACCAAAAAACTCGGCCTCACTCCAGTTTATTTTAAATGGTTGAAATTTTCTCTTTTAAAGCAGCATTTGACAATAAGTCTATTGAAAACAAAATGTGGAAAATACACAAAACATTTGTAATCAAACATGTATTAACACATTTGTGTTATAACATGGCTCATGTGACATCTTTTTATTAAATTATGTTTGTAACTACTATGCACTACTCATGTAGCCATGTACTGGCTCTCTCCTGTGTTAAAATTTTAGGGGCTGGGGGGAACTATAAGCAATGGACTTGTATGTTTGCGTTCTTTTGTTCTGAAATCTTTATAGTAACTTTTGTATTCCTCTAAATGTCGTCTTGGTTGTTACATTTTGTTTTTGCATTTTTCTTGAGAAATAAACTGAAAACAAACAAATTTTTAATGAAAGGTAAACTTGGGGCTAAACAAGTTGTTCCTATATCGTTTGCACTGTCTTCCTATGCCTAAGAAGAAAGGCGTATGTATTTACAACTGTTTCTGAAACCGAAGCTGGCCTCTTGGGGAAGCTCAAAGAAGGCCAAGGAAAATGAAACATTTTTATTCTTAGAATCTTCTCTGCTAAGGACTTGTCATAAATCAAAGAGTCTATTGTAAATAGAATAGTCAATAGACTAGTCTGCTTTAGCTGAATTCTAAGTTGAAATGATGTACCAGGATGGAGAAATTAATAAGGTACTTGTTATTATTGCATGGTATATGCTACCAAAATGCACCATCTCCTTTTCTCCCTCAGGATCACACCTATAATTTTTTTCTGAACAGGGATCCTTCTACAGCTACCTCCTTGGTTTTGTATGTTTTAAGGTACATCAAGAGAGGTTTGACTGGTTTTTCTGTACTTTAGGTGAGGGCAGGACTTACAAGTTGGCGAAATAGAAGGTACTGTTCTAGGCAGTTGGTTTATCTTCATGAAGAGTATTTCTTTTGCTGTCTATAGCTAACTCTATTGTTACTAAATTAATTAGCATCTATTTATTCACAGAAATACGTTTTACTGCTGCTCTCCTTTTAAAAAAAGAAAAGTTAAACTAAGAGTTACAACTGGTTGCCATGTTATAGATTTAGATGCCATTTGGTTATGTTAATATTGCATCAACATTCACAAATATATTTAGCATGCGGAATATACTCTGAAGCAGATTAAAAAGATGTCTTGCAGATGTGCTATGTAATCTAGTACTGAATGTCAGGATATGCTTTCATAAATAACTGTCATAACTTAAGTGTATTGAGGAATGTAAAATTAGTATGAAAATATTGTTTTTGTTCATATTTATGAGTTAAAATAATAAAAGTTAAATGCAGTTTCCTGTTTAAAACAGTGGTTCTCAAACTTTTGTACTGGTGACTCCTTTCACATAGCAAGCCTCTGAGTGCGACACCCCTTATAAATTAAAAACACATTTTTATATATTTAACACTATTATAAAAGCTGGAGGAAATACGGAGTTTGGGGTGGAGGCTGACAGCTCCTGAGCCCCCCATGTAATAACCTCATGACTCCTTGAGGGGTCCCGATCCCCAGTTAGAGAACCCCTGGTTGGAAAATATATTTATATGTATAATTTATGTAAAAATTCTGAACTAGCAGTGCTTTTCTGAGCACATTAAATCCTCATTAATCTAATTTGAGTAATTGTGGCAAGCCCAGCCTCCTTTTAATTCTTCCTATCAACTACCTGGACTGAGTCCTTCAGTGAAGCAACTTCTTTGTAATTAAATTATGTTGTTAAATGATTGTGAGATAATACTAATCCCCATGAGTGCTGAAACCCAAAGCCAAACTATGAAGGGAAAATTTCATTGTCTTTGGGTACATCAACACTGCAATTAAAACCACATGGCTGGCCCATGTCAGCTGACTTGGGCTTGCAGGGCTCATGCAACTTGTGGTGTAGATATTTGGGCTGGGGCTGGGGCTCGAGCTCTGGGACCCCAGAGCCCAGGCTGCAGCCTGAGCCCAAACATGTACACTGCAGTTTAAAACCCCCATAGCCAGAGCCCTGTGAGCCCAAGGGTATGTCTTCATTACCCGCCGGATCGGCGGGCAGCGATCGATCCAGCGGGGATCGATTTATCACATCTATTCTAGACACGATAAATCAACCCCCTAGTGCTCTCCTGTCGACTCCTGTACTCCAGCGCCACGAGAGGCGCAGGCAGAGTTGATGGGGGAGCGGCCATAGTCAACTCACAGTGGAGATACCATGGTAAGTCGATCTAAGTACATCTACTTCAACTACGTTATTCACGTAGTTGAAGTTGCGTAACTTAGATTGATTTCCCCCTGCCCCTCCCCCCAGTGTAGACCAGGACCAAGTCAACTGAGAAGGATCAGCTGCAGGTGTTTAATTGCAGTGTAGAAATAACCTTTGATAGCATACTCCAAGGCCACGGTGTCTTGTCATTTGATATACGCTGTATATCCTAAAACATCCAAAGGGTTAATGCTAAGGAAAAATCAGTTTAAATTAAATGTATATATGTTCCTTAAAGTTGTAACTCCCTAGCACTTCAAGAACATTAGGTTTGTTACTAGATTTCTTTTTAATGCTGCAATATATTTGTTCTAAGCTTACTCTAGAACTTTACATTCAACTCAGACAAAATAGTTCAGAAATACTGCTAAAAATCAGTTCCGTTGCACCTCATTTGAAAAATTGGTTCTTGCTTTCACTTTTTCTTGAGTCAGCACCTGAAATGGGAAACAACTGTTTAATAATTGGCTCTTCAATTTAGCAGAGAAAGGTATAACATGATGCAGTGGCTGGAAGTTGAAGCTAGACAAATTCAGACTACAAATAAGGCTTAAATTCTTAATGGTGAGAATAATTAACCATTGGAACAATTTACCAAGGATTGTTTGATTGTCCATCATTGACAATTTTAAAATTCAGATCAAATGTTTTTCTAAAAGATCTGCTCTAGGAGTTATTTTGGGGACATTCTATGCTTGTGCTATACAGGAGATCCGATTAAATGATCACAGTGGCTCCTCCTGGCCTTGGAATCTATTCATCTATGAATGTAGGTCTGTTAAACCAACTAATTAATTAATAAGGTACAGATATTCCAAAATTCAGATATCAGATTGTATTCAAAATTGGTGTTGCCAATCCAAATATCTTGATTTTAGTTTTTCTGGTATTGCTGGCTTTTAAAAATAGGATTGTGAATTTTATTAATGTTTAAAGCAACATAGTCTGTTTTTGCATTACATTGCAATTGTGTATCTTGGTCTTCTCCACCCCACTTGTTGTGCTTGGAAGATGCACAAATACTTAGTTTCAAAATTAAGGGAGATCCTAGAGGCAGATAATAGTTTATCTCATAGAGCAGTAGTGAAGTCTCAGGCAGGTTGCTGGGGATAGCTATAGTGGGACCAATGCCATGCAATACAAATGGAATGCTTAGTCACCAAGGTTGACGGTCCTCTTTATGTCTCTCAATCTTAACTGTGTGCTTTTCCCTCTTCATATGAGTCTCTCTTCTCTCTGGAGCAAGAGGAAACAGCAGATGCAGTAGTGGGAATAAGATGTGAAGAAGGCAACTACAGCAGTGATTCTCTACAGCAAAGTGCTGTGTATCTGCTGCAGCCATTTCTCTCCCCAGTGGCTCATACAGCTGTAATGGCTTCTCAGGTGACATTGGTCCCACTACAGCTACCCCCAGGAACCTGCCTGAGACTTCACTACTGCTGCATGGGATTAATGATTCTTTGTCTCTGGTATCTACCTCCTGTAAATTTTAGTGATGGTGCCACTAGAAATAATGTAGTAGCTGTTTGTTAGGCTGTCTGTTTCCCCAAAGAGGCAGTGTTCTCCAACACAAAGTGTAGCCTCTTGGCTATACCCATGGGAAACTTTGCTCCTCCTGTGACTTCTCTCCCTGCCTTGGACTCTCAGGTAGATGGTAATCAAAATTAATTCTTAAAGAAGCCACAGTCTTTAGGAAACAAAGTCTTGGTGTGTTGCAAAGAAGTAGACAACAAAAAGGTACAGTAGAACATCAGAGTTACGAACACCTCGGGAATGGAGGTTGTTTGTAACTCTGAACAAAACGTTATGGTTGTTCTTTCAAAAGTTTTGCAACTGAATGTTGACTTACTACAGCTTTGAAACTTCACTACGCAGAAGAAAAATGCTGCTTTCCCTTTATATTTTTGTAGTTTACGTTTAACACAGTACTGTACTGTATTTGCTTTTTTGGGGGAGTGGGGGTGTGTGTGTCTGCTGCTCCTGATTTACTTCCAGTTCCAAATGAGGTGTGTGATTGATTGGTTTGTTTGTAACTTTAACTCTGAGGTTTTACTATAACATATTGCCCAGGAGTTTCACTGTTTTCCCAGCATCATCCCTCCGATATATGTAAAATCTAACCAGGGATACAAGAAGAACCTAAAAAGAAAAGGAGTACTTGTGGCACCTTAGAGACTAACAAATTTATTAGAGCATAAGCTTTCGTGAGCTACAGCTCACTTCATCCGATGAAGTGAGCTGTAGCTCACGAAAGCTTATGTTCAAATAAATTTGTTAGTCTCTAAGGTGCCACAAGTACTCCTTTTCTTTTTGCGAATATAGACTAACACGGCTGCTACTCTGAAAGAAGAACCTAAAGAAGGAAGAGATCATCCTGAGTCCAGATTTTGACATTAGCTTAGAGCAGCCCATGGTGATAGGGAAGTTTCTGACTTGCAGCCTTTTAACCTTTTCAAATTGGCAGAAAATCTTGATTTGTTGCCAGTCCAGTATTGTAAGTGACAAAAGTCAAGTAAATCCAAATGCAGGAGGAAGTTGAATTCAATCATCTTCACCTTGTTCATTGCCAGAGTAGGCAGAGCTTTCCTACTCAGATCAAGGGAAAGAGAAAGAAGCAACTGAAAATGGATCAGCCATCCACACCCCCACTTCCTCTGTGAAGTAACATAGAAGAGTCCAAGCCACTAAAAAATTGGGAAGTCCTCTCGTGCAAATCAATCTCTCCTCTGGATCTTAGATCATTCATTAAGAGGGCATAGGATAGGCTTGGTAGAGGAAGAAAATGTAGATCAGATTATAATTTCAGAATCTTTACTAGTGCCAAGTAAACAGCATGACTTGGGGGAACTACTGCTCAAAGAGTCAGATTGCCTGGTTGGGAGACTAGAGATTTGCTCATGGTTTGTTTGGTTTTTTTTGGGGTGGGGGTTGGAGAGACACAACTACCTCAGATGTGGTCTAGTGACAGCTTAAAATAGATAATTGATTAAATGAATAGGTACCCCCAAAGGAAATGTGTAGTATTTTGAAAAATCAAAAAATCCATAAAAGCACAAATGAGGTCATACAAGCCATCTAACATTTACTGATTGGGGCCAAAGAACTGGCCCCATTGATTGCAAGTGTATAGATCATTCATGATATTCTCTTTGGCTGCCAAAATGAATGGGGAACATACAGGCCATCTTGGATCCCAAAATGTTCAACAGATTCTCCTAAAAATAAGTAAGTTCAGGATGGAGATCTTAAAATGTGTAATAGCAACTTTAAACTCCTGTGAGTTCCTTTCATTGATAGACTTGTAATAAGTGTATCTCCACATTTCCATTGAGGGTGTGTCCTCACAAGTTACTTGCACTTCTGCTACCACTCAAGGCGCTTCCAGTACAGGGTCCTTTCTTCTGGTCTGTTGACCTCGTGTAGGGATTTTATCTAGGCCGTGCTTGAAGCCCTGTGCGAACACGGAATCCATGCCTGCCTGTTTCTGGACAGCTTACTCATCAACTTGCTGCAGAGTGAGAAACTGATCGTAGATTTGTGATTCAAGAAAGATGTGGAAGGGTGTACCTTTGTTATGTGAAGAGCAACTAAAGTCTATCCAGATAAGTCTGAAGTCTATAGAAAGTTATCTGCACTGCACCAGCCAGTAGTCAGAAACAAAAAAGATACCAAGGCTTCTGTGGTAAGGTGGATCAAAGCACTCAGCTTGGAATCAGTTTTACTCAAAAACTTCATATATTATTCTACTGAGAGCTGCAGATGAAAGATGAAATGTCAGGAGGGATTTTCTACTATTTAGAGAGCTAGCTTGGGAATCGGAAAACCTGCTTTGCCATAGACTTCCTCTGTGATAAGAGTACTTCCCCATCTCACTGAAGTGTTGAGGAGAAATACAGCAAGAAATTGTGAGCTGCTCAAATTCTATGATGGTAAGAGCTATATAAGTATCTGAGTGAGGTAGAAATGTGTCAGGACTACATTGTCCTCTTTCATACTCATCTTTCTGCTCATTCTCAAGATGCTGCTGTGTAGATATCCTGTCCTCTGAGGACACAATATATGGAAGGGGAGTCCTTCTGAATGTGTGATGCTTTTAGTAATCTCTGACTTCTCTATTGATACCAATTATTGCACATAGTTGTTCAACTAACTTTTCTTTCCCAGGATGACTTTTACTGCTGTGAACATCCCTCAGTTAAGTTGTTGGACACGAAAAGGACAGAGAAGGGTAAATTAGTTCTTGCCAAAGAATTTCTTGTATTCTTCATATCTCAAAGTGACTCTCTCTTGAAAGTTATTTCTAAGGAGAGACAGATTTAAGGTGTGTTTTCTTTAGATCTGTTGCCAATAGTTGAAGGCTATCTTGCAAACAGGTATTAGTTTAATTTTATAGCTATATTGAGTATTTTGGTTAATTAGAACTGTAGTATTTTAAAACTATAGAAGTTTGTGTACTGGGAACAGATCAGAAAGATAACGGTGCTGTGCCTCTTCTAGGACAGAACGTCTGGAGTGTCACCAGTTACCTACCAAGGAGGGAGAAGGAAATTCATTGTTAAAATTGTGGAATATAAAGGGTCCAAGAAAGGACATGTTCAAGAAAGAACAAATTTTCCCTCCTTTAGTGTTCTCTAGTGCTCTAAAATACAGTGAAATCTTATAAGTAATAGAAATAATTATTTTTAAAATTTCCATTTAAGACCAGGGCATTTTACAGTTGCTCTTCATTAAATTATATTTGATATTTTGAGTCTATTGGTTTTGTTGAAGATATTGTCTGAAGATAGAGCATGGAAGGCATTTTTTCAGTAAAATGTATTTTTATTTATTATAGGAGAATTCTCTATTCTGATAAACAAATGATTTAGCCTGCAATCCATTTAGAAAAATGTCTTTACTATATGGAAGCAGTAAATTACAAAATGTTGAATTAGTAACTCCAACAAATACTGAATCACTAGACCGGGGTCGGCAACCTTTTAAAGAAGAGGAACCATTTTTTTGTTTTTCTCTTTAACCAAAATATTTCGAGAGCAGCATCACAGGCAAAGCTACTTGTAGAGTTAGAATTTATCAACTAATAATAATTAAACATATTAAAGTTGCTAGTACTCACCAATACTTTTAATGCGACTTCTGCCATTTGAATTTGAATACCAACAGGAGTGGGCTCCGGGCTGGGGCAGGGGATTGGGGTGCAGGAGGGGGTTCTGGGTGCAGGAGATGGTTCTGACCTGGGGCAGAGGGTTGGAGTGCGGGGAAGGGTGTGAGATGCAGACTCTGGCCGGGAGGTGCTTACCAGGTGGCTCCCGGCTGACGGCGCAGCAGGGCTCTGGCCCCATGCCGCACCTGGAAGCGGCTGGCTGCTGGCACATCTCTGTGCACCACTGATAATGGGGGAGTTGGCTCTGTGCGCTGCCCCCACCCTCATCACCGTCATCACAGCTGGCCAATGGAAACTGCAGGGGTGGTGCTTGAGGCTGCAGGCAGCGCACAGAGACCCACTGCCCCCTCCCCTCAAGGGGTGCACAGAGATGTGCCAGCAGCCAGCCACTCCTGGGAGCGGTGTGGGGCCAGAGCCCTGCTGCGTTGCCAGCTGGGAGCCACCTCTGGTAAGTGCCTCCCAGCCAGAGCCTGCACCTTGCATCCCCTCAAAAAACAACTGCCCCCCAGGAGGCAGCCAAAGAGCCGCATGCTGCTCCAGAGCCGCAGGTTGCCGACACCTGCACTAGACCTAAACTAGCAAAATATGTATGGTGATAGCTATTAAGGATTTAAATTGGTTTCATTAGAGACTAGACTGATTTATATTTGAACAATAGTAGCAAAAGAAACTGTATGCTGTGGTGGTTTTTGTTAGCATGTGCCACATATTTTGAAGGTTTTCAATGAATAGGCTTTGCCTTATATGCATATTAATTTTGATAGTGTTGGTCATCAATAAAAATTATGGCTTTTCCTGAACCGGCATCTAATACCTGTTTTACTCTTGCTTTGTTGGAATGTTCTTGGAATTGAAGTCACAATAATGTAGTAAGAATTGTATGATTCACAAAAGGGAAAACTCCAGTATGCTTTCATATAATTTTACTCTATCAAAATTTGATTTTGTATTCTGAGGATGAAAACGACACTTCATGAGGGAAGGAGGTAAGTAAATGTCTCTGTTTCCCTAATCTTCATTCCTTTTTGTTGTTACTTGTTTAGTAATTTCCACTTGCCCGCTGTATGTGGTACTCTATTATCAGGGCCTGGAATATTTGCCAGATGTCTACTAGCCAAAAGTAGATATGAAAGATGAGTAGGGTGTCCCCAGGTGTCCTCTGCCTCTTTTTCAATTGGCAAATGTTGATTGTTAAACTATCCCTCTTTGTTTGACAGTTTTTATGTAGTTATCCTTAATTAGTTCAGGTTTTTAGTAATTTTAATAATTTTTTTGTCCATTCAACAGCCACTTAAAATGATAAATCCAGAGAGCAAGCTTTGTTTAAGAGGAGTGTATGACAAAATGTTTTATAAATCTTCGTATCATGTGCCCCTAAGTTGTTCTTCGTGTCTTAGGGCTTCAGCCTTGTATGCTAGAAGACGGGCCAGTCTTCTCGCACCTGTTCAGTCTGTGCCTGATTCATGCCAAGGTGAATGTGGGCCACCTCTTCCTTGGATGTCATTGGGGGGAAGGGGAAGAAAGACAGAAGATCTCAACTCGTCCAGATGTTTTGGTTTGGAAAATTTTCAGTGCAGTTGAATGACACTTTCAAAAATGTATCTTGCTCTAAAGGCAGACATGTAGAATCAGTTGTATTGAAATACATATAGGGCTATGATTCTGTATGTGCCTAGAGGTTCGGAGGGTCTACCTGCATGAACAAAGATTAAATTAAGAGAGCCTGACTAATCAGCCAATCTATAATTTAAGCTATCACCTATCTAGTAATTATTACAGCCTAGTTGCTGCTGGAGCTACAGAGGAGTGGACCAGCTGTGGTTCACTTTGGGTATGTTTACACAGCAACCAGCCACTCTTGGCTGTCCCATGCCATCTGAATCAGGCTCGTGGGGCTTGGGCTATGGGGCTGTTGCACTGCTGTGTAGATTTCTGGGATAAGACCCTATCCCGAGACAGTCCTAGAGCCTGTGCTCCAACCTGAGCCTGGAAGTCTACCCAGCAGTGAAACGGCCCTGCAGCTTAAGCCCTGTGAGCCTGAGTTGCCTGGCCCAGGCCTGCCATGGGTGTCTAGTTGCTGTGTTTGGGGCTAGGCACACATTTAAGACTGAGCACATGGCATGAGTTGCCCATCCCTTCCCCTGGGGACAACATATGATACAGGAGCGCCTTCCACTTCCACCTAAGAGCTGTGTCAGTCTTCCCTCAACTATTGCATGGGCTCAGCAGTCCATCTACCCCTTCTCCTGCTACTAACTAATGTAGTTTGTTTTGTAGATTAAGTGGTAGAAGTCTGCTATAGAGCTGAAGGTTCAGGATTCAAACAGTACTGATGATGTGAGATGTAGGAGTTGTTACAGTTGTACATCATAACATTTTTACATTTCTCCTTTTAAAACAAACAAAAATACCATTAAAAGAAAGCTATTTAGGTTGTGACGTCAAACATTCGAAAACTAGGAAATTCCAGATTCTGTTGCCCATACAACCTTAACACTGCTCCTTTTGTGTACACATTATGAGACTCTAATTAACCCAAACCCGTCTCATACTGTTGTTCTTCACAGTGCTTCATTCAGTGCACAGGATGGGCTGTTCTTGGAAAATGAATTGGTGCCATGTTGTGAATGAAGCTATTGTCTCTGGGATTCCTACTCTAGAAATTGGAATGTATGAATTTGAGAATTAGGTGAGGCCAGCAGCAAGAGAAAGGATGATCTTATGGTTAAGACAGGTGAATGCCACACACAACTTGGTTCTGTCCTTTTTTCTGCACTGACTTGCTGTGGTGAAGCTGAGCAAGTCACTTAAACTAAAATGTTGGCAAGTAGTCACTAATTGTGGTGGTCTCTTTTTTTCTGGATGCCCTGAGCACTAAATTTTCAGAAATGCTGAGTGCCTGCACCAGAAGTCAGTAGGAGCTGTGGATACTCAGAACCTGTGGTAATTCTGCATTGTGGACTGGAGGAATGAGCGCAAGATAGAGAGTCAGTAGGTTTTAAGTTGTAAACTAGGCTTTTTCACTGTGTGGCCTTAGGCATATCTCTGTTTTCCCATCTGCAAAATGGGAATAATACTCTTATCTCACAGGGGAGAGCTGTATATAAAATGTTTTAATATTTGAAGCGCTTGGATGCTGCAGTGATAAATGCCTTAGAAAAGACTATGAGTAAATGAATAATTCTACATTCAGTGCAGAGTTAGGAGGGTGCACAAGTAAGTAAGGCAGGGGCCTCTCACTGAATGATGAGACTTAAAAGTATTGAACTGATGCCTTATTTCCTGTACACTAAGTGAGGAAAGACCCCAGTGGGGGTGGGGGAGTATGGAGTATTTTAGAATGATTTATACATATGCACAAGGGGACAGAATTAAGGTTGTGTGGGCAACCCAACTTTCAAGTGGTTGACTTTGCAACTTAACTAATGTTCTTTTAACATAGGTGTTTTTAATATGTTATGTACTACATATGTCATACAAATGTTTATAAATGAAAATAATTGAAAGTTGATTGAGCCACATGAACTTCAGTTTAAAATGGTGGTAGTTTTAAAAGTAAAGTAATCCATTAGCCTTATAGTTGCAATTAGAGATGGTGTAATAAGACTTTTTTTCTGTAGTGTGCATCTGAGAGTTCTGATGTGTACACCTGAGTTTTAAAGTTAGTCAAATACAGAAAACGATGGTGTACTTTTGCTTCTGCTCTAAAATAATAATTGGTCGAGTATCGCTCCTGAACTATAAATCATTTTCATATACACTGTTGGAATAAAATATACCAATAATAATTTTCATATACATTTTTTGAGTCTTTTCTGCTGTGGCTCTCTTTCCTCCAAAGCGGGGGAAACATAGACATTTCAAAGTTTTATGACATTACCTCTTTATTCTGCTTGCCAGATGACCTTATTTCCCCCATCTCCCCTTTCTGAGAGAAGGAACCATTGTTGTATTTGTTCGACAGGACATGAACATGGGGCCTGCGCCATTTTAAACTCTGACAGAACAGCCATTTCATGGTAAATACTGACTTGAACATTCAAAGCTTCTGACTTGTCTCCTGATAATGAGTACAGAGAAAGTGTTTGGCTAGTAGTGGTTTCAGTGATCCTTTGGTCAGATGTTCATTCTTGCTGTCAGCATTGCTCTGGATTTTTAAGATCTTTCAGCATCCAAACAGAAATTGGGACAGATGATGAGTTTCGTGTTAACAGATAGTAACGTATGTTACAGCCCCAAAAAAACCTAAATTTATTCTGAATTGGTCTGAATCTTGACCTCTCAGTTGAAATGGTATTGTGGCTAGTGCATTGGACTGGGACTCAGGAGGTCTGGGTTCTTTTCCTAGGTCAGCCACAGACTTCCTATATGACCGTGGGAAAGTCCCTGAGTCTCTCCTCTTGTGTATCATTTTCCCATCTGTAAAATTGGGATGTGTTCCTTCCCTATACGGTAAACTCATTGTTTGTTGGATCCTCAGATACTCTGTTGGTAAGCATCATAAAAATAATCGATAAAATAGTTCTTCCTGATTGTGGTGAGTGGAATGCAACACTACTGCTTCAGTATGTTATGAAATGCTATAAAACAAAACTAAGGATATTTTATGCACTTTTTAGTTCCCTGAGAGGCAGTCATGTCCCATAGACTCAAAGATGTGTGTACTCATTTTTATTTTCTGCTGTGATGGCCTTTTCTAATCTGTCCCCTGTCTTAGTAAAGTCATAGTAGTAGTACTTCTGAAGTAACTTACCTTTACCCAAGTCTTCCTGAAGACTCCAAATAAAGTGAAGATGTTCTCAGTTCAGGAATAAGTTGTTGTGACCCTCGGTGATTCAGCATGCAGTTCCTGTTTGAGGGAGGCTCATTGGAGGGAGCACAGATGGAATGACTGCTCTTTCTTTTACAAGGGGCCTGAGAGGAGGAAGTTTTATCACTGTACAGAACACAGAAAATGAAACTGTCATGGACAATCCCCAGTGCCCCAGCCCCATGGTTCTTGGTACTTCCCAAGTTGCTGCCAGAACTGACAACTATCTTGAACAAAGACTTCCCTAGAAGTGCTTGGTTAGAGTAGACACTTGGCACCTTTTCTTCCTCCATCATCACATTAGCACTTCCGCTCATATGCTATTATTAAAATAGACAGTGGAGATGTTTTTTGAGGGTGCAGAATGTTTATCAAAATCTCTCAATTTTGTTTGAACTCCCTAAATGTTTAGAGATAAGTCCTGTAGATAATGAGAGTTAACTGGAACTTAACTTTCTGTCATCACTGTCTTTGGCTACACTAGGAGCTAAGTATATTTTAAATGTGTTAACTTGTCAGCTAACACGTTGTAATGTATTTTCCTACTGTAGACATGGCCAGTCTCTGCCATTCCATTGTATTCCTTGATGATGCTGAAAATACACTTTAAGTCCTTGTGCCAAATCAGAAAGTTTCTCCATTTGGTTACCTTCACAAGTAGGAACACTTCCAAGAGGGATGTTCCTTCTTGGTGTTTGTCTCTCGCAGGGTATTGTATTGTTGTTGTCTTAGATGCAGAAAGGTTGGAGAGCAAGTTCAGAATGTAGCTGGGACCCTGAAAATGAGGAAAAGAGAGGGGAATATATGCTTTCATACCATCATGGCTAACGAAATCAGTCTCAGTATTGTTCTCAAGAATAGAGAAGAGATTACTGAATCTGGAATGATGTCTTAAATATCAGGATTCCTACACCCAATATGATCACTCTTCCCTTTTGGCCACTGCACATGTTTTTTTGTGCTGCTACTCCCAGGATATAATTTGTTGGTCTCTTCTCTAGTCCAGTTATAGCAGTGGAGAAAGATAAAAGAACAAATAATTTTGATCTTCGTAATGCAATCGTATGTCTTCTGTCTTATCAAGCAGTAACAATTCTGTGGAAATAGCATGTTACTGATGTTACGTGAGTCTGTCTTTATATTCTTCTGATCAACTATTTCCTGCACCCAAGCTAAATATTATTCAACAGACTCAGGAAGGACCTTGTCGTGGTTCTGTTGCTCATAGCATTATTTGCTATGCTAACGCTTCCTGTGCATGCTGCAAAAAGAGGCACCTTGAAAGTTTTGGGAATAGGGCAGACAGACACATAATGTTGAATCTTCTATACTCTTCTGCATCATCTCTGTATTCGCCTTTTTATGCTTACTGATTTATTTGGGGCCTCTGTTATCGGGATGGCCAAACCATTGCAAAGTAGTATGGAACATGATTTAGTAATTTGCGGGGTGGGGTAGGAAAGCATGCTCAGTGAAGAATTTCTCTAGAAAAAGCCAGCTTAAAGAAGTGTCTGGCTAAAAACTGACTTTAGTTTTTAGCCAGAACCGTTTGCCAAAACAAAAGTAGACTCTTCTTTTTTTACATAGAGGAAAAATAACACTTAAATGAGGCACAATATCTCAGAATTTCAATGAATTATGAATCTTTCCAAAAGACACTTTATATGTTTCAGAACCACCAACCATAGTCAGTTTCAGTCTTAAAAGCATCTCTACTATGTGCTGATCATAAAAGTACATCATCAGGTACTGGATCAGAATTTTTATTTCAAAGGTGCTGGAGCTAGCCTTATTCTTCCTAATTCCATGATGGTCCTGCCACCTGGTTTAGTGCTTATCTTTCCATATGTTGTAGCAGAAGTGTAGAAATGTGTGCAGAATCTGAAATCATTGGCTCCTGAAATCAAAGTATGCAGAAAATTTTGATCCCAAGTAATGCAAACTAGAAAAAGAGCGGTTTCAGAGTAGCAGCCGTGCATCCGATGAAGTGAGCTGTAGCTCACGAAAGCTTATGCTCTAATAAATTTGTTAGTCTCTAAGGTGCCACGGGTACTCCTTTTCTTTTTTAGAAAAAGAGCAGCAGACTTGGTGGAAATTGAAGTAACAGTTATTTTGCACTCTGAGGATTAGAACCAACTTTCCCTCAGTGTGGTAGCTATAGGGTATTTATTCTGTGCATTTGGGGTTTTTTATAGTTTTGTATTACGTCTTTCCTCTATTCCCTACTTCTTGGTATAAGAACAGAGGCTGGAGAAAAAGATTTGTATTATCTTGTGACTGTTGAACTAAAGATTAGTTTTGGGGTAAAAAATGGGACAGAAAGCTGCTCTGAAAGCTGGCAATTGAGTTTACTATTTCAGAGTGTCTGGAGAATGAAAAGCCACATCGGGGACGCCAGTGAAATTATGAAAGGAAAAAATGCTAAAATTACATTATTCTTGAAAATCTGTGAATGTTGTAGAACAGTGATCATCTAATACCCTAACAAAAGATAAGAACATGACTAGAAAATTGACAGTAAATATGCATGTCTCATAGGCAAATGTAGGAAATAAGTCTATTCTTTATTCTTGTGTGTGTGTGTGTAAGTCACTTGACTCAATTAGCTGATCTTAGTATAATGATGCAAAAAGTTTGTGGCCACGAAGAGGCCTGAGAGTTCTTTTACTCAGTATTTGGGAGAAGGACTGCCAAATTCAGAAATAAGAGCTAAGGACGATGAAGGCAATTCTTTTGGTCTCTACTGGACAGACAGATGCTGACTGTGTAAGCACTTGATGAAATAACTTCTGCTGACTATTGCCCTCTGACAACTTTTACAGTAGTCAAAATGGAGACAACAGTGTAAAGTGGGTGGCTGTCCAGGAGGCAAGGGGAGGAGAACTCAGTTAAAGGGACTGCTTTTTAATTTTTTTCTCAATGTTGGTCTGCTAGCATTCTGCATGTGGTGATCATCCATAATAATTCCCTGGAGACAGAACTGTCAGAGGCTTATTCCTTCCCTCATCCCCACTGACCTGCTCCTTTCTAATGAACCTTTCATTGCAGATTTTTGGTCAGAAAACTGGAATCAGGAATTGGCAGCAGAAATGTGGGTCATGTGAGGAGTGCGGGCTAGAGATCAGTTAAGAGTTTCCAGCATCAAGGAATTATTTTGGGTTGTAGCTTACCCTGCAAAAATGACTGCCTTTTTCTAATGTTGGAAGCTTTCTCCAGTTTCTGTTGCCTCCTCCAGCTCTAGCAAACTGCTGAAAAAATGAGAACCACCAATTTCTAAATGGCCAGAATTATTAATAAACTAAAAAAAAAATCACTTGAACCAGTTTTGAAATGTAGCTACTAAAAGCTTAAAATGTAACGTTTCTTCCAAAAAAATGCCCCCAGAGAATCTTATTCCATGCTTTCAGTGCAAGAAAGATGAATATAGAACTATATGCTGCCTGACTTCCAGAAGTGTTAAGTGCTCAAATCTCCAGTTGACTTCATCAGGAGTTACATGGGCTCAGTAGCTCTGAAAATCAAGCAACAAGTTTCTTTTTGTATACAGATACACATTACAACTGTTTTAAGTCACTGATTGGATGCAAACTGGTTAAATTGCACATTAGTTCAATTCTGTTTGTTCAAGATAGATATGGATTTAATAATGACAAGTCAGACATGTTCTTCCATTTTGTGTCAACAAGTGCCCGTGTGCTTTTCTTTTGTGATTATTTTTCCCCCAAATATGGATACTGTTTCAAACAAAAAAGTGCCCTGCTTATTTTACCTTCTCCAGAAGCTTCATGTAGACTGCATGACTGATCAGATATTTCCACCTGTATTAAACATCTGTTTAGCCCCTCCCCCCAAAAGAAGATAATTAGGGTCTTTTTTATAGTTGAAATTATTTCCTAGAACAGCATATTTTGAAAGCTATATACATTTAGAAAGTAAAGATCATTCAGGAAAGAAGTGCAGACTTTTTGGGAATGTAAATTACAATAAGCAGTTTTTCTCATACAGAAACCACAAGCTAGAACATACCAGTACATGACTAATGTTGATGTCTTTAACTTGGAGTGGTAAATTACATTGAAATTCAAGTTAGGAACACAGGTCTATCTTATCCATCCTTTCTTTTGAGGCAAGAACACCTTTTCAACAAGCTGCTCATGCATTCACTTTGTATCTGCTTTGCCTCTATGAATTGCTAATGGAAAAATAGCCAACATACTCCTTCACCACTTTGAAATGCTTTTGAGTATGTTTTGTTTTTGTTTTTAAAAAGTGCTAGACTTCACAGTACTTAAAGATTTGAGTTTTAAAGGGAGGTTGTGCCCTCACATTCTCTCATATTCATGTTCTACACAAATATATCCAGAAGGAATGGTATAAAATTAGAGCACTTCATTTGTTTTTAATATAAATTAAATTAAATTTAAAAATATCCTCCTTTTTATTTCCTCTGTCATGCTTTTAGACTGACTCCATTGCAGAGAGTTGAACTCTTTGAGAACAATCTCCTTGTATCCAGGGAAGGAACTGTGCCCCACTCTCAGGCCACTGGTCCATCCTGTTTCTTCATAGAGCTGGGTGACATATTTTAATCAAATAGCTTATTTGCTGAAAAATTCAGTTTCAAGTAGTCTGAAACTATTCATAGAATCATAGGACAGGAAGAGCCCTCGAGAGGTCATTTAGTCCAGTCCCGTGCACTCATGGCAGGACTAAGTATTATCTAGACCATCTTTGACAGATATTTGTCTAACCTGCTGTAGCAGGGGCTGATACACCCCAACACCCCATGGGGGCCACGGAGAAGTGCATCACAGCCCCACGGTCAAGTCTGAAGGGTTGCCCCGTGTCTCGGGGCTGTGCGGCTTAGTGGCCTTAGTCCTTAATATGGCTCTTGTTAGCAGGGTGGTGCAGCCTAATGGCCAGAGCTAATACTACAGCCCTTGTTATCAGGGCAGTGCAGCCAACTGGCCAGAGTCAGTACTGTAACCCTTGCTGTCAGTCAATACTGGTGAGTTGGGCCACCACCCTGGGGTGGGTGGTGGCTAGGATATGGGGACTCTGGCCTGCCCTCTCCACCAGGTCCCAACCTAGGGCCCTATTGGTGGTGGGGTTACCTGCCGTAGTCCTGCTGAAACACGCCGAGTCTTGGTCTGGTTCTGTAACCGTTTCCCCTGAAGATTTCCTGGGTCACTTGCTACCCAGATCACTCCAGTTCGCCATCTCTGGGACTCTGATCTCTCCACCCCCTGTGGTGTCCCAAATCTGGGTGTCAGAGTCAGTCTCAGTCTGGCTGGCCTCTGCATGTTGGAGTGCAGGCGGTCCTCTCCCAGGAGCTATGGACGCACCTCCTTCCCTGCCAGTGGTCAGCCCAGACTGAGCTGCTCCGCTGCCTTTTGTATCCTGGCTCCAGCTGGAGCATACCCAGCAGAGCTCTGGGGGTGGCAGCCGTGGCCTCCTTGGCTAAGAGAGAAGGGTTAACTCTTGCTGTACCACTGTGGGGCTGATGCACCCAGTCGCATCTGCTTTTAAAAATCTCCAATGATGGAGATTCTACATCCTCCCTAGGCAATTTATTCCAGTACTTAGCCACCCTGATAGGAAGTTTTTCCTAATATCCAACCTAAACCATCCTTGCTGCAATTTAAGCCATTGCTTCTTGTCCTCTCCTCAGAGGTTAAGGAGAACAATTTTTCTCCCTTCTGCTTGTTTACAACCTTTTAGTTACTTGAAAACTGTCATGTCCCCTCTGTCTTAACTCTAGAGTGAACAAACCCAATTTTTTCAATCTTTCCTCATAAATTATGTTTTCTAGACCTTTAATCACTTTTGTTGCTCCTCTATGGATTTTCTCCAATTTGACCACGTCTTTCCTGAAATGTGGCGCCCAGAACTGGACTCAATATTCCAGTGAGGCCTAATCAGCCTGGAGTAGAGAGGAAGAATTACTGCTCATGTCTTGTTTGCATCACTCCTGCTAATACATCCCAGAATGTTTGCTTTTTTTGTAACAGTGTTAAACCGTTCACTCGTATTTCATGAATTCATGTTGTTTGCCATATAGTTTCGACTGAAGGAATGAAAAAACAATTGAAAAGTTTCAATAACGTCACAACAAAAAATTTTGTTTAGGCCTGAGTCAAAAAATTTTGTTTTGATTTCAAGAATTCTGACAAAAGCAAAGGAAGTTAAGATTCACAAAACGACCAGAGGAGGTAGTGCTGCTGCTTCTGCCACCTCTTATAAGATTTAACGTAGTGGTTAGGGCACTTACCTGGGATATGGGAGATAATCTCTAAGCCTGATGTGGAGAAAGGATTGCACGTTGCAGGAGAATGTCCTAACCACTGGTCTATGTGGGCTATGGAATATTCTGATAAGAGAGTTTTTCAATCTCTCCGGTTGAAGTTGTTCCACTTTGAATAAATAATTAACAAGTCATTGGAGCAGGGACATGAATTTGGGTCTCCCACATCCTAGGTGAATTCTGTAACCACCAGATTGTAGGGTAATTCTTGGTTCTTTTCCTGGCCTAATGACGATTCATTTGTCATCCATAGTTTGTAGTTCATAGTTCCTTGTGACCTCTGAAACATAATTGCCAGAGAACCAGAAAAATCCATTTTTCTCCCAGTTCTAATTCTTCATTTAGGTAGGTTTCCTTGTCTGGGGGTGAGCCTGTTAAGAAGGCATCGCTGTTTGTTAGGGCTGCATCACTACTACTGCACAGTTGTTTGCTGTGTTTTTGGTTTGATTATAATGTATGTGCAGACATGGTATGATGCAGTGGTCTTTTCCACAATCCCTTTTCTTCATGGCAGGACAGCCATGATGAGGTGGCTACAGGTTAACCTTGTGAAATGAAGACCTTCATTGGAGATGGTTTTGAGACTGTTAGGTAGGGGGATTGAAATGAAAATAGGTTGATTTGAGGCTAGCTGCTCAAAAGGCCAAAAAAGCTTTTGTGTATATAGTGAATAGTGGTGGTTGTTTGGGTGTCTGTCTTGTTTAGATTGCCTTGGTGGACTGCTTTGGAAGTTCTTATTTGGGCATTCAGCTGTGGCAACTGTCACATTAGTGACTACCTCCGGGTGGAGTAGATCACTGAACAATGCTATCACTTGATTACAGTGGACTGTAAAGAGATTTAATTGTAGGGCATGGGCCCTTGGATCAAAATGCTAATTGTAGGAAGAGGGAGCCAGCAGGAAAGACTATGTATTAAGTGTAAACCAGGGTCAAATGTATGGTTTTGGTTGCACTGGATTTCACCTTATGTTTCCTTTTGGGTGTCTGTGTGTACATGGACCTAGCTCTGTGTGTCAAACCTCTTAATGCAGGGTTGATGCTTATTAAAGTTACCACCAATCATGATATAATTAAGGATGAAGCCTCCAAATTTGCATGTACAGCGGAGACTTGATTGCTTGCCATTGCCTGTGTTGGCAGAATTGTGACAGGCCTAGTATGTCGTTCAGCATAGAGAGGATTGCTTGTAAAGCTGTGTGCTGTTTGTTTGTGTGTGTGTGTGTGTGTGTGTGTGTGTGTGTGTGTGTGTGTATATGTCTGATTCAGATGTCCATCTCATTTATAAGTCTTTGGGATTGAGATAAAATGGGTCTAGTGTTAGTCTCCAGGATATTTCCCTGCATATCAGAATGCCATTTTGAGCTCTGTAATGGTGCAGGTGATGAACTATTTTAGGTAACTATAGTGTCCATACAAATGATGGCTCTTCTGAGTTAGCTCAAGATCTCATGGACACCATGGCAACCACTGGACTATCTCATTTGGCTTCTGACTTCAATTTGTGTAACTTGAGTATAAGCTGAACTTTGTGTTTAGATTTGGTTTGGAGACTTGTGCGCAGCAGGTTACATCCTCACCATTGACTGACTGACTGCATCCTTCAGTTTAGTGCTGAAAAGTATCGTCCTCATCAGGGTAATGGAACTTTTTTGATGATCCATCAGAGTTTAATAAGATCAGTTGTGCTTCCTGGGGGATCTGAGCGAATACTTTTCAGTTGACAGACTACTGTATCAATGACCTGGGAGGACTTTTAATGACTAACCACAGATAGGGAACAGTGTATTTATAAATATTCTAAATATTTGTAAGAAGCAGAATTTTTTTCTTTACCACCAAAACACCTGAAAAGTCCTGCATTAGTTGTCTGTACTTGGTACATAGCCGAGTTTATCCTGTTGCTTTTCATGTTATTTTGATAATTTGCTTAGGTCTAGATTGAGTTGTTTGCCTCTCTCTAGGCATAGCAAGTTGAACCAATGGGTTTCCTTTAAACACAGTCTACTTAATTTCCTTCTGTTTTTGGTTATCTTATTGCTGTTCTTTGGTCCTTTACATACAGAATAATTTTCCACATTAAAATGACATAATCAACTTCAAATCTAGTCAATTTCAGGCACTACACCTGCCCAAGTCCTGTTTCCAGTTTTTGTGGATTTTGTTTTTGTTTTTAAAATGCTTTTCTGATTCCACTCGCTTTGTGAAATACCTGGTTATAAAAGGGAAACAGCAAAACTGTCTATACATCAATGTCTGTGAAAGCATAAAGTAAATAAACAAAAATAGAATATTTTCTCTAAAACTTCAATTACAATAATCTTAGATGTTACAAGTAACAAGGTATGTAAATATTTTTGAGACCAAAATGTGACTTTCAAATTGTTGGTTTTAAGCAAGGAATGCTGTTATGATCAATATGATTTATTAAATTAGCTGAAAACACTATAAGTAGAATTTTATGCCCCCAGTCACTTGACATGTAGATTTCTTCACATCCTTGACTTTTTTTCTTTCAGCCAAAGTTGTTGCTTCATTGATCTGCCAATAAGTGATTATGTTTGTCCTGAACTTAAATCTAGTAAAGCAGCTGCTGTTTGCTTGTTTCTTTTTCCTGTGCATAAACTTCGGATAACATTTGATGATAATACTTTTTTTGTTGGTATAAGGCTTATTATGGAAAATAATATTGCAATTGGATATTGCACTTTTCCTGCAGCAATGGGGATTATGTATTATCCCCTTTTAAAGATGGGGAAATGGAGGCACAGAGAAGTTAAAACCTGGTCTACACTTAAAACTTATACTGGAATAGTTATGATGGTCAGAGATGTTAAAAAACCACATACCTGGCCACATAGTATGCCAGCAGCCTCCCCTTGTCCCCTTCTGGTAGGTGCAGATATGCTGATAGAAGAAGAGGGCTTCTATAGACAGAGCTGAGGTCATTGGGAGAAGGTGTATGCCTATACCAGCAGAACTCCTCCTTCTGTCAGCATTCTCTGCATCTACACTAGGGAACTGTGCTGGCATAGCTATGCCAACATGGCTACATTACAGAGCCTAAGTGACTTCCTCAGATTATACAGCAAACTACTAACTTGAGGGTAGAACATTCATCACTGGATTCACAGTCCCATGCTCTAGCCTTTTGGTGAGTAGGATGTTCTATGTACACTGTACATATTATAAAGCTATTTAACAGAGAACTTTTTGGAATGAGATTTGAGTTGCCAAATCAAAGCATTTGTTCAGATTTTTCCTGTATATTATGGAAGTATAATTAATGCTTCTGATTTGTCTCACCTCCTTAATGCATTTAAGGTGACCCCTTGTGTATCTTTTTGTTGAAAGAAGACAAATGAGTGCTGTAGTGTCACTGATTGGAGCCATGACCTTCAGACTGCAGAATGGATTAAAAGGTTCTTAATGTTTAATGTGCAAAATTAACTATCTTAAAAATTAAAGCACAGTATCAAATAGCATAAGCCCAAAGTTATGTTCCGTTTCTTTTCCACTGCGGTCAGAGGGGCAGAAGTAACTTTTCCAGCGCAAGGTAGGGGTATGTCTACACTAGAAGTGCTACAGCTGCACCCATGTAACTGCACCACTGCAGTGTAGGTTTTTCCGTTGGTGTAGTAAATCTACTCCCTTGAGAGGCGGTAGCTAGTTCAATGGAAGAATTTTTCTGGTTGACCCAGCATTGACCTAGCTACGTCTGCTGTGGGGTTTAGGTTGATTTAACTACATTGTGCAGGTCATGACATTTTTCTACAGCACTGAGCAATATATGTAGATCAACCTAATTTTTAGATGTAAACCAGGCCTAAGGAGCAGGTGAAATAGGGATCTTGAGAGTTGGCTAGCTTCATAGTCCGTGCTGTGATTTTTTTTTTTTTTTTAGCTACTTTCATAAAAGTAAAATTGACTCATTTTCACTTTCAGGCAGAAGTGCAAAAAGTAAATAGAATAAAAATAAATGTTGAAATTACTAACTTTATTCTCAGTTATATTTACATTGTCTTTAAGAAACAATAGATCTTTAGAAGATTTTTTTTAAATTTTCCTCCTGTAGATAGGCTGGTAATGCTGTTTTGAGCTGGCAAACTCATTTTGACAAACTTCTTCGCTTTTGAGATTTTACGTGGATTGAAGTTAACTAAAAGTTGTGTGGTCACTATACAACTTTTTACCTAGCCAATAGTCTTCCCTGAGGTCTGAACAAGAACTCCAGTTTCTCCCACTGTAACTGGAATGGAGAGTGGAGTATAAGTGCAGAATAAACTATTACTGGGTTGTTTTGGAAGTCCGGGGGGGGGGGGCAGGGAGGAATGACTGAAAGGTATATTTTAATTGTAGGCTGAAGACACAGTTAAATTTTTATCCTTGTTAGCATCATTTCAACTTTGTACTTAGCAAATGAGGAACCATCAATTCAACATTGAGTAATAATAACCAGTATTCAATACTGGATTCTTGTTTTCCTAAATCCTCTAGAACAGAGAATAGCTATTCCTGTTTAAATTTCCCTTGTCTCCCACAAAAACAGGTTCCAGCCTCCTTAGGGAGGGCAGCCTCAGAGTTTAAGCAACATTGGAATATTAAAATGTTTACGACAGATAATCATCAATGCTTCTCTGACACTCAGACATGAGCAAAGATATTTTAAGAATTTTGTATATCACATGGACCTCTCTACTCATGCATAAGAGATATAACCTGAAGTGAGAGATTGTCAAGTTGATTTGTCCAGAATGTTTTCAGAAACAGATGCCTAATGGAAGTGATTGAAACTTTGGCAGAATTAGTATTGACTGTCATTGCCATTGTTTACCATAAGTGCTTGTTTGGTGGTGGTTAGAAATGAGCGTGTCTTTTAAATCTTCCTTAAAAACAGTTGATAATTTAACTGCTTGTTGTAATAATGCTCTCTGTACTCCTGTGGACATAATCAATGAAGTGCAAGTGCAGTGAAACTTGGGAGCTTTCATTTATTTTTCTAGTCATTGATCTGGGTAAATTTTTGTTTGTCAGCAAAGACTAGTTTTTGACGTTTTCTAAATGAGGTCAAGACTAGTAAATACCTTTTAAATTGTTGCTATAGGCAGCAATGTGGATGTGGTAATGGTGAATTCATTTTGATTTAAAAAAAAGTTGGTTTCACCATCTTTTAATAATTACACACAAAACCTACATTAAAAAAACAGTATTTAGGTTGCAAAGTCAAGCAGTTAGGAAATGCCAGAATTAAGGTTGCATGTGAAACCTTAATTTGGCCCATTTGTATGTATGCTACGATACAGTCTATAATTACAAGATCACATGCTATTTTTTTTTCCATAGGGCCCTTGCCTCATTCAGGATGGACTCTACAGAATTTATGAGCAGCTATCTGATATTTTATCGCAGGGGTTCTCAAACTAGGGGTTGGGACCCGTGAAGGTTATTACATGGGGGGTCGCAAGCTGTCAGCCTCCACCCCAGATCCCACTTTGCCTCCAGCATTTATAATGGTGTTAAATATATAAAAATGTTTTTAATTTATAAGGTGGGGTCGTACTCAGAGGCTTGCTATGTGAAAGAAGTCACCAGTACAAAAGTTTGAGAACCATTGCTTTTATTGTCTAATTACTCAGTGTGTGATCCTCTGGCCTTATTTGCCACATACTATTCAAACCCTTTCTAAAAGACAAAATTATTAATTTCCTTCCAGGTTTTTCTATAGCACTCATATAGTATCTGCCTCACAAACATTTATTTATTTATCTTCTTAAAACCTGTGAAGCAAGGGGGTATTATTCTCCCCATTTTATAGGTGGGAAGCTTAGGCACAGTGCGATTAATACCCAAAGTATTCACTGATTTTGGGTGCCCATTTTGAGGCACGATGGGTCCTGATTTTTCAGTGTTCTTTCAGAGCTCTGATTGACTTCAGTTACATCTGTGAGGGCTCAGCACTTCTGCAAATCAGACCTCATGGTCTCAAGCTGGGCACTTGGCAAATAAGGAACACACAGTTAGTGACCACTTGTGAAGAGCTTGTTTTTGACTTGCTTAGCATCACACAGACACGGGAACTCTGTGGCACAGGCAGCAATGGAATCCAGTTCTCCAGAGCAGCATTCAGCTGCCTTCACCATAAAGAACATCCTTTCTCTTTCTGCAGTCCCCTGCCTCATGCATTGCATATCTTTCAACTTCTGCAGCAAATGCGGCTGGGGTCCTACCGCTGACAATCTTCTTTACTATTTCATCTTAATCTTTTGCTATTTCATCTCCAGAACAAATCCAGTCTGTGCACTGAATGAGGCAGGGCGATTATGAGTAAAGCCACGTCTTTTCCTGTAGCTTCATTCTTAAAAACATCTGAATCATTTTGACTGAAATTTTCCAAAAGTTCAGTCCGAGGCAAATGTCCAGCAGGGAAAAGTCAGCCCAAATGGTTAAAGTTTGAGAAAGTTATAAGCAACTGAAAACAAGGTCTTGTAATGGCAAGTGTCAGGCAACCTTAATCGGTGCTGCTGCCAGTCCGGCCTATATAAAAGCGCCAAGCATGAGGAAGTTGTTAATCTTTGAGTTTTGTCCAGCTCTTGTATAAGATTGCCTCCACAAATGCATTATACTGTTTAGATTGCATATAGAATCCCTAAATAATATTTGGTATCACATATTTGGTGAATATTGCATCATGACTCTGTAAACACAGGGTTTTTTTGCCTTGCACGTATATGTATGTCTAAAACAATCATTTTCACATCCTCATCTGACAAGTCAATATTAGCATTAGTGAATAGTTTAGCTCAATCAGCTGCAGAAGTTTTTTGGATTTGAGAAGTACCAGTTCCTGTTGCCTGTCAGTGTAATATTTGGAGGACACACCCATCAGTTTCAGATTTGTATATTCTGAATTTGCAGAAACTATGATAGGTCTTCTGACTGTACAGGAAATTTATGAAATTAATAGCCTCTCCCTACTAACTCCTTTTTGTCAGCAATAATCTACCATTTCATCACTATCGTGTATCCCAGCAGAGACTGAAACGCATCAAAATGTTTGAGAATTTATCAAATCGAAGTCAACAGGTCATTCTGTTACAAATCACCCAATTTCCAATGAGCTCCAATTTGACCACCACCAGTTTTAATCCACATAATTTTAGGGATGTATATTGGATTGCAGAACCAAGAGCTGGTGTCCCCTCTTTTACAGAGTACACAGTCAAAATAATACACAGGCTAGTGGTGATGACTTTCTCCTGGCTTCTTCTTTTTTTTTTTAAAAAAAAAATGCTGCATTCTGCTGCCTCTGGAACTAAACAAAGGAAGAAGATTCCAGCCAAGCAGTCCAATAAGATATAATTTTACAAAGTTTCTGGAACTCACAGATTTGATTGGTGACTAAGATGGAATCATTCTCTTGTAAACTTCCTTTCCACAATTCCCTATTTAGGGCATGCATGAGAAGTTTAAACATTAATGAAAAGCATTTTTTCTTCTTTTAATACAAAACTTTCAGATTTAAAATCTGAAGTGTAATGTGTACACATAAGCTTGTGAATATTTTAGGACTGTCAAGCAATTAAAAAAATTAATCGTGATTAATCGCACAATTAAAAAAATAATTGTTAATAGAATACCATTTATTTAAATATTTTTGGATGTTTTCTACATTTTCAATTATATTGATTTCATTTGCAACATAGAATACAAAGTGTACAGTGCTCACTTTATATTTATTTTTTATTACAAATACTTGCTCTGTAAAAAACAAAAGAAATAGTATATTTCAGTTTACCTAACACAAGTGATGTAGTGCAATCTCTTGATCATAAAAGTTAAACTTACAAATGTAGACTTATGTATAAAAAAAATAACTGCATTCAAAAATAAAACCATGTAAAACTTTACAGCCTACAAGTCCACTCAGTCCTACTTCAGCCAATTTACATGCCAGATGCGCTAAAGATTCATATGTCCCTTCATGCTTCAACCACCATTCCAGAGGACATGGGTTCATGCTGATGACTGATTCTGCTCAATAACGATCCAAAGTAGCACGGACAGACACATGTTCATTTTCATCATCTGAGTCAGATGCCCCCAGCAGAAGGTTGATTTTCTTTTTTGGGGGTTCAGGTTTTTAGTTTCCGCATCTGAGTGTTGGTCTTTTAAGACTTCTGAAAGTATGCTCCACACCATGGCACTTTGGATTCTTAAACTTTGGGTCGAGTGCTGTGAGCTATTTTTAGAAATCTCACATTGGTACCTTCTTTGCATTTTGTCAAATCTGCTGTGAAAGTGTTCTTAAAACGAACATGTGGTAGGTCATCATCTGAGACTGCTATAATATGAAATATATGCCAGAATGTGGGTAAAATGGAACAGGAGACATACAGTTCTCCCCCAAGGAGTTCAGTCACTAATTTAATTAACGCGCATCATCAGCATGGAATCATGTCCTCTGGTACGGTGGCCAAAGTATGAAGGAGTATACGAATGTTTAGAATATCTGGCATGTAACTTAGACTTAATTTAGACTGGTGGTGGTCAAAATGTTTAGAATATCTGGCATGTAAATACCTTGCAATGCTGGCTTCAAAAGTGCCATGCGAATGCCTCTTCCCACTTTCAGGTGACGTAAATAAGAAGCAGGCAGCAGTATTTCCCTTAAATGTAAACAATCTTGTCTGTCTTAACGATTGGTTGAACAAGAAGTAGGACTGAGTGGACTTGTAGGAGGCTCTAACCTTTTACATTGTTTTGTTTTTGAGTGCAGTTATGTAACAAAAAAAATCTACATTTGTAAGTTACGCTTTTACAATAAAGAGATTGCAGTACAATACTTGTATGAGATGAATAATACTATTTTTATCATTTTTACAGTGCAAGTATTTGTAATAGAAAATAATATAAAGTGATAACTGTACACTTTGTATTCTGTGTTGTAATAGAAATCAATACATAAATGTAGAAAAACATTCAAATATTTAATAAATTTCAATTGGTATTCTATTGTTTAACAGTGCAATTAATTGCAATTAATTTTTTTAATTGAAGTTAAAGTTTTTTTGAGTCAATCGCGTGAGTTAACTGCAATTAATCGACAGCCCTAGAATATTTGTTTTACATTTAAAAAAAATAATTTCTCCCTCTCCAGGTTTGTGTTTTGGTATGAGGATTTTTTGTTTTGTTTTTCACACTATCATGGAGTATATCCTCTTAGGAAGCACGTACCCATAGCAGATGTCAACATTCATCCTAGTAATCACAGTGATAACTGTGAAACCACAATTTCTCCCATAACTTAGATGAGAAAATAACTTTTTCAGATCTATGAATGTACAATAAATGTAGCTTAGATGTTAACTCCTTAAAGGGCAACCAGTGTAATATTCAAATATCTGCAGCGCCATACTCCCAACTATTGGGAGGTAGCCGTGTTAGTCTGTATCCACAAAAACAACAAGGAGTCTGGTGGCATCTTAAAGACTAACAGATTTTTTGGGCATAAGCCTTCGTGGGTAAAAAAAACCCCACTTCTTCAGATGCATGGAGTGAAAATTACAGATGCAGGCATTATTTTATTATTATATTACATTATTTGGGCATGAAAGCTTATACCCAGATAAATCTGTTTAGTCTTTAAGGTGCCACCATACTCCCAACTGTATATTGTTAATCCCCAGAATTGTCTTGGGAATGAATGATAGCATTGCTGTTGTGTATAACACTGACAAAGTACTAGTTAATATTTTTCAAACCTTTGGTAATAATTTTCCTTTTACTCTTCCTTGTATGTCTTCTTCCTTCTCCTATTCCTTTCTTTTTTATGTTCTAGTTTGAGACATTTACAGTACTGTTGGCTCTATGAAGATTTTGTTCTCTTTCAGCATGAATGTTGAGAGGGAAAAGACAAAGATGTCCTGTCCTAAGGGGAGAAAATATTGGAATGGAAAAATGGATCCTGACTCTTGACCTCATCCAAACTTACCCTGCCTGTTTTTGCAGTTGTTCTGTGCTTCATGTGTTGATTTTTAGGGAGTAGGCTGCTGAGAACTGTCATTGTCCTGAAGCAGATCATCATATAGCCTAAAGGTGACACCATGTAGAGGAGCTAGTCGTAGGAGGAAGTAAGGTGGATTGGGCAGGAGTTGGGGCATTGTGGCTGAATAGCGGTCACAGGTGTGGGAGGGCTCTCTTTTGAGACAAGAACTGAAGTAAGAAATTGGAGTGACAAGGGAGAATTAGCTGTAGGCACAGAGTGGGAAACAGATTTTTCAGGTTGCCTATCCTTCACTTTAGACAAGAATTTCATCCAAGTTAAAATACAGGCATAGTGAGAAAAATAAGTAGTAATGATCTGATGGTCCTCCATATTTATTTTGAGTCACTTCTTGATTTTCTTATCTTACACATTTTCTTAACTTTCAATTCAAATAATGGTGTTCTAGCTGCCAGAATTGCACACTCGGTGTTAAGGCTAGTCTACACTGGCAACGCTAAAGCATTGCCACGGCAGCGCTTTAACGTGCCTTGTGTGGTCGTGGCACTGTTAATTGCCAGTTTAGACAAGCCCTTAGACTTGAATATCAAGCTATGTTCTCTGCTTCTTACATGTTACCAGTAATAAAGATTTGAGAATTAAATCTTAACTGATAAGGTCAGCATAAGGCTGTGCAGAATCCAGTTCACTCTTCCATAGCTGTATTGGCTTTGCAGTGCTATCAGTGGTAAGAAGCTTAGTTATTTCTATTTTAGTGGAAAAGCTGGTGCTCCTTGCTACTGGTAAAATGTGTGCTGTAGATTTTGGTTGTCTAACTATTATAGTGGTGCTAGGTATATATATTTTTTGAACTTGTAGAGACTTCATGTTGCTATCTGCCTCCTTCACTGCTAATTTGGTCAAGTGGGATGACTTGACTCCTGAATTCTCAATACTGGATAATTATGGCCTTGAGGTTGTGATTCACTTCCAAGTGTGCTGATAAATGAGGGGCTGCATTTTATTGCCGCTATCTTGGTTTTGAACTTTTCCTTCTCATATTGCTTCTGCTTGGCTTCACACCATTCTACTGCCATCACCATCTCATTTTCTGGCAACATCAGTAATTCTCTCTCGTATATTAAGATCCTATAAGCATTATTACCGTATACTTATATAAAAAGCCTCAAATGCACAATTATAATAAAATAAGGATATTATAATGTCTGATATACATAATATAGTCATTGCTCATTTATGTATTATAATTGTTAGGATTATCTTGGTCAAAACATTGATGGTCCTGCTCCACTATAAAGTAGGTCATTTTCTAAACTACAGTTATTTATTTTAAAACGTTGTAGTGCCCTTACACTTATAAAACGTACACTCTCCATTCATTTGGATAGTAAAGCAAAAGAGCAATTGTGTAACTGTACCTGCCTAACAAACTTATGCTGCTTCTGTTTCTTGCCATTTAAACTCTCTGCTTTTCATAACTGTGCTTTATGGTATGTTTCAGAGGAATAAGTTCTCACTGTGAGGGTGGATCATTAGAATACACGTAAAGATATATAGGTACATCTGAAAGCGTGTGCTGCTTTTAGAAACCAGCTTATCACATAGTGTGAGGAGCTCACCATTATTTTCTTTGGTACATTGGCCAAACCGGACAGTCCCTATGTAAAAGAATAAATGGACACAAATTGGACATCAGGAATGGTAACATACAAAAGCCAGTAGGAGAAGACTTCAATCTTCCTGGACATTCTATAACAGATTTGAAAGTAGCTATACTTGAACAAAAAAAACTTCAGAAACAGACTTCAAAGAGAAACAGCAGAACTAAAATTCATTTGCAAATTTAACACCATTAATTTGGGCTTGAATAGGGACTGGGAGTGGCTGGCTCATTACAGAAGCAGCTTTGCCTCTCCTGGAATTGACATCTCCTCATTTATTATTGGGAGTGGACTACATCCACCCTGATAGAATTGGCCCTGTCAACACTAGTTCTCCAGTTGTGAGGTAACTCCCTTCTCTTCATGTGTAGGTATATTTATGTCTGCATCTATAATTTTCATTCCATGCATCTGAAGAGGTGGGGGTTTTACCCAGGAAAGATTATGCTCAAATAAAGCTGTTAGTCTTTAAGGTGCCACCGGACTCATTATTTTCTTTGACATGATTGCAAAGAGTACAGTACACAAGATAAGAATGCTTGAAGGGCAAACAGTTTTAAGAGGATTCCTGTTTAATTAGTTTTATTATAGTAATGCCTAAGAGACCCCAGCAGATATTAGATTGTGCTTAAATGTGGTAAAACACAATCCTTGCCCTGAAGAACCTGCAGTATAGTCAGTCATGACAGACAAAGGGTGGGAGAAAACATGTCAGCTAAACATGCTTATATTTAATCAGTTAAGATCAGGGTGGATTTGATTTAAATCATGTCAGGAAGACTTGATTTAATCATGATTTCTACATAAAAGTGCATTATTGTTGGTTGTTATAACCTTTAATGCATATTCTCACAACTCAGAGATAGGTGTAGGTTTCATTTTTAGAAGGCACATGCTATACATTTTTAAAGTGATTTATTTTGAAAACTTTTCAGATTAGTTTTCCAGCTATATCAGAAAATGAATGATTGTTTAGTTATTTCATTTACCAAAGGTAATTGAAGCAGATATTTATGAAGTCATTGGGAGATGAACTATCTCCAGTTCAACAAGTTAATCATTAATATGTGGAGGATTTTCTTGCCATGCTGTATTAGGAGGACAACATCACCAGTCAGACATTTAAATTGTTTTATTTAAGTAAAACAACAATATTATGTATTCTGGATTTTTTTCTTCAATAGCAAACATAATATTTTAGCAAAACAAGCATATGCATTTTTGAATTTAGTTAAACATTTGAGTTTTTTAAAATCAGGTTTGTTTTGGTTAAAATTGTTTAACTAAAATAGTTAACTGAAATATTTTTTTAAAAAAAATCAACTGTGTCAGCCAAGTCAACATGAGAAACTTAAAATATTGGCTTCTGCAGCTAACTCAGTTGTCTTCACTTTATTTTCCTGTTGGTTCATAATCTGGAAAAGAAGAACAAGCTTTCCTGCTTTTTCAGGTTCCAAACGATTTCTCAATTGGGAATGAATTAGTCCAAAGGAAGAAAATATTCTTTCTACACCCGCAGCAGAAGTCACTGCTGTTAAAAGTGAGGTTATCACTTCAACAGTCTCTGAATCCTAGTGCTTAAGTGACTTCTATCAGTTCACTGGTGTGACTTTCTTTAAAACATCATCAGCAAACATATATTTCTTGAATGGCTCACCTTCAGCTCTGAAGTTTATTATAGTTGGCATTATGGAGGGATGATTGCTGGATGTCCATGTCATAGCCAGCTCCTCTTCTTCAGCAGTTAAGGTTTGACCCTGGTACCCACTTGTCAAGGTTCCTTCCCCACTCTGAAGTCTAGGGTACAGATGTGGGGACCTGCATGAAAACCCCCCTAAGCTTATTTTTACCAGCTTAGATTAAAACTTCCCCAAGGTACAAACTATTTTACCTTTTGCCCTTTATTGCTGCCACCACCAAGCGTCTAACAGATGTATAACCGGGAAAGAGCCCGCTTGGAAATGTCTTTCCTCCCAAAACCCTACACCCCCTTTCGTGGGGAAGACTTGATAAAAATCCTCAGTAATTTGCATAGGTGAACACAGATCCAAACCCTTGGATCTTAAGAACAATGAAAAAGCAATCAGGTTCTTAAAAGAAGAATTTTAATTGAAGAAAAAAAGTAAAAGAATCACCTCTGTAAAATCAGGATGGTAAATACCGTACAGGATAATCATATTCAAAACATAGAGAATCCCTCTAGGCAAAACCTTAAGTTACAAAAAGACACAAAAACAGGAATATACATTCTATTCAGCACAGCTATTTTATCAGCCATTTAACTAAAACAGAATTTAATGCATATCTAGCTAGATTATTTACTAAATTCTAAGACTCCATTCCTTTTCTGTTCCCGACAAAAGCATCACACAGACCGAGAGAGCCTTTGTTTCTCCCCTCCCCCCTCCAGCTTTAAAAGTATCTTGTCTCCTCATTGGTCATTTTGGTCAGGTGCCAGCGAGGTTATCCTAGCTTCTTAACCATTTACACGTGAAAGGGTTTTTCCTCTGGCCAGGAGGGATTTAAAGGTGTTTACCCTTCCCTTTATATTTATGACATGAGTATTGAGAATATTTGCAAGAAAATGAGCTGAAAATAGTGCTTGTCCCATTCCTTTTTTTTAATGCTCGTAATTTAACTCTGTCATTGCATATTTCTCTTTTTAAGATCTCACTCAGTCCCTTCGAAATTTCAACAGCATCAGCAATAAAAGAGCTATATCCCTGCATTTTGTTCAAGGCTACAGAAATATGCTGTAGGGTACTTAGCATGCCTTCAACGTTTCTCTTAAACCCAATGTTGAGAACTTTGGCTGTGACAGCGCCATCTGTTTTGTCACTATTTTGTTCACAAACTGTCATCAGATTAGGCCAGTTCTTGATATTGTGCTGAAAACAGTCCACTACTGAGTTCCATCGTACGTCTTGTGGGAGAGTTAGCTTGGTTCCTCCTACTTTTTTCAGAGCAGCTGCTGCAAAGTGGTTGTTTTGGAATTATTTTGCAATTTCAACAACATTAGCTTTTAATTTCTAAAACACTGAAGTCTTTGGCTAGGAGGTGAAGCAAATGAGCACTGCAACTGTATGTTATTAGCTTGGGACTCTCTTCTAAATAATTTCTTCTCATCTTGCCGGATACATTTACAGCATTGTTTGTGACCAAGCCATGTACTAGACATTTGAATTTTTTTCCCACAGTTTGTTTTAGCTTTTACTTCTGCTACTTGTAAGTGTTCTGCTATGTGTGCATTTCCTGATATATCAGTTGTTTCTGTAAGGAAGACATTCCCTCCTTCTGTTGCCACACAAGCATATACAACAGGATCATTGTGGACGTTGCTCCACCCATCAAGACTCAGGTTAACAATTTTACCCTCTAGACCTTTTGCACACTGCTCAATTATTCTTTTGTACACTTTATCCAGCAATTTGCCTGCGACATCTGCTCTGTTAGGTGGACTGTATGCTGGTCTTAATGACTGAACCACATTAATAACGTGTGGGTTCCCAATCATATGGAAAGGAGAGTTTGTTGCATAAACAAACCGGGCAGTTTTTTTCATCGATTACCTCTTTTTTGTAATCTGCTGATTTTTATCACAAACTTATCTATGGTTACCTGGTACAAATAAGTGATGGTCACGTTAACACCACCCTATACCGAAAACCCACCAACCACTATCCCTCCTTTCATGCCCCCAGCCTGGACACATCACGTGATCCATTTTCTACAGCCAAGCACTGAGGTACAACAGCATTTGCTCCAACCCCTCAGACAGAGACCAACACCTACAAGATCTTTGCCAAGCATTCTCAAAAATATGATACCCACACAAGGAAATAAGGAAACAGATGCAGACATATACCCAGAAGCCTTCTGCTGCAAGATAAGCCCAAGAAAGAAACCAACCGAACTCCACTGGCAGTCACATACAGTCCTCAGCTAAAACCTCTCCAATGCATCATCAGTGATCTACAACGCATCCTGGACAACAATCCCTTACTTTCACAGGCCTTGGGAGGCAGGCCAGTCCTCGCCCACAGACAACCCACCAACCTGAAGCATATTCTCACCAGCAACTATATACTGCACCGTAGTAACTCTAACTCAGGAACCAATCCATGCAACAAACCTCGATGCCAATTCTGCTTACATATCTATACCAGCGACACCATCACAGGACCTACCCAGATCAGCCACACCATCATCGGTTCATTCACCTGCACGTCCACCAATGTAATATACGCCATCATGTGCCAGCAATGCCCCTCTGGTATGTACATCGGCCAAACTCGACAGACCCTACGTAAAAGGATAAATGGACAAAAATCAGATATTAGGAATGGCAATATACAAAAAGCTGTAGGAGAACACTTCAACCTCCCTGGACACAAAATAGCAAATTTAAAGGTAGCCATCCTGCAGTAAAAAAAACTTCAGGTCCAGACTTCAAAGAGAAACTGCTGAGCTTCAGTTCATTTGCAAATTTGACACCATAAATTCAGGATTAAACAATGACTGTGAATGGCTAGCCAGCTACAAAAGCAGTTTCTCCCTCCTTGGTGTTTACACCTCAACTGCTAGAAGAGGGCCTCATCCTCCCTGATTGAACTAACCTCGTTATCCCTAGCCTGATTCTTGCTTGTGTATTTATACCTGCCTCTGGAAATTTCCACTAAAAGCATCCGATGAAGTGGGTATTCACCCACGAAAGCTTATGCTCCAATAAGTCTATTAGTCTATAAGGTGCCACAGGGCTCTTTGCCGCTTTTACAGATCCATACTAACATGGCCACCGCTCTGATACTTGACACCATGCAAGGCACTGCATTTAGCCGTATGGAGTGGAAATTCATCAACCTCATGAAGAAACTTGCACAAATACAGACAGATATCATTTTCCTTTCCACATGCAAACGGATGGACATCATACCAAATGGACTGAAGGTGAAAAATCCATTGCTATCTACATACTGCACAGACCACAGTGAGAGATTGTCACACGCTAGCAAAGAAACTGAGGAACCACCTGATAAGCATCCTATACAGCAAACAGGAAAATATCAAAAAAGAGCTCTCCAACCTGGAGACTCTCATAAATAACCATACAAATGGACTTTACTAAAATAAGACAGGAGATCCACATTACACACTTCACCTCTCTATAAAGGAAAAAGGACTGTAAACTGTCTAAAATCCTACCTGCCACATGGGGCCACAACAGTGATACCTCTAACTCACCTGACAGGATAGTCTTCAGAATCCTATATATTGAAGATGGAGTCTCCTTAACAAACTAAGTTGTTGCAGTTATTTCATTATTATTACCATACTGCTAATTTAGTATTATTCATTGCATTCCCTGACACTCTGTACTACTTCAAAGGTGAAATTGTAAAAGGAAGATGGGCTTATTTCAGCTATTTTTTTATCACAACTGCATCTAAAATGATAGTACCAGAGAGTAACAACTATATTTTTTGCTTAAACGTGAGAATTCAAGAATAGTCCAGAAGGAAGACAGGCAGTCCTTAAGAAAGAAGTATGAAATAAAAAAGGTTTCGAGTAGCAGCCGTGTGTTAGTCTGTATTCGCAAAAAGAAAAGGAGTACTTGTGGCACCTTAGAGACTAAATTTGTTAGGTGCCACAAGTACTCCTTTTCTTTTTGAAATAAAAAGGTTACCAACCTGAAGATCCTGTAGTTCAGACATTTTCCTTTCATCATCTTCAACACAAGCTTCCTCCGAGAAGAAACACTTCTCATGACGTTGTTTCATGTGGGAAACCAGGCCTTGCATTTCTTTGTTGCACTGTTTGCATTTTACACACATACCTGTCTTACCCACAGGTAGAGTAACTTCATTAAAATATTCCCAAACTGGATCTTTTTTATGGCCTGCTGCCATTATAGGTTTTCCCTTCTAGTGAGAGATGGTAGATACTCAAATCAATGAAGGCTACACTCAGAAAAAACGTCAAGACTTCTGTAATATGCTGCTCAAACAGTTTCACTTTGTATTTCTAATGTCTGTCCCTCCCTTCTCACATTTATCTCCAGACTTCTTCTCCTTGTCCAGATCTATTCTGCCCCCCCAACAATCTTCTATTCATCGAACTTTTTGAAACTTTGCACTTTTAGAGAGAGAGGTAAGGGATTGACTCTGTCTACACAAATTTGCAGAGGGACAGTAGTGTTGAGGTCTGTTATTTCTCACCTGTATATATTTATTTAAAAACATTTTTGCTGTTAAGAAGCATGTTATCTCTGGAGACTCAAATCCACAGTTTGAGAACTGCAAAACTAAGCATCTCTGATGGTCTCTTCTAAACTGAGCGCGGAGTCCCATTGGGTAGATAGAAAGTTTAACCTAAATAATCTATACAGAAGTCCCTGGAACACCATAAGATTGGGTCCCTAATCAGTGAATTATTGGAACCCAATTAAAAAATTTTCTTAAACATTACATGAATATATTGTGTCATACTATAAAATTAGAATTTATAATCCCTATTCCATGATGAGATATCTTTTGAGCTATAATGTATCTTAATTAAAGCTATCTTTAGATAGGTTTTTTCCTCAAAAAGCATTTTATCAAAAACATTTTCTCTCTCTCTCTCTCTCTCTCTCTCTCTTTATATATATATATATATATATATATATAATTTTTTTTTAAAATCATTGATTTTTATCCACCCTGGTTAAGATAACATTTAAGTATTTTCTAGCAAAACCATACACATATATCAGCACCTACTTCATCTTTACAGAGGATAAAATTTTACTGGAAGAAGTTGCCTAATGGTTTTGGTGTTTGCAAATACATTTTAGGTGGGATGGGATGTATTGGTGGAAAAGGCTTGATAAAATATATTACTGTAAAGCTATAGTTCACTTTTCTTACATATTTCACTTTTCATATTAGCATGTCAAAAAAAGTGAACAGTTAAACTTGGGAAAAATCTTGTAAGTGAAATTTGAATGTATTAAAGATAAACTTGCCTTTTTTAGTGAGGTTGTTTTTGGGGTAGGAGGGAGGGAAGTCAGCTTCTGTGACCAATAGGTCTTTCTCAGGTATAGCTTCCATTACAAATAGTGTGTATTAAGTCAGTTATTCTTCCAAGGAGGTAAATTGGTTAAGTTATCTTTACTGTTCAGATTTCTATAAGGTGTACCAGATTGCTATAATATGTAGAACTTCAAAATTCTTTTTATAAATGGTCTTCCATATCCTGCATTGTAAATATGTTCCTGAATCTGTTTAAATTACCATGTTCTTAAATTAGAAAAAAATAGTCTTTTTGTTTTGCTTTATAAACTGAAAAAATTATAGCCTAGTTATTAAAGATACTGAGGACTTACAGATACCACTTGAAATCAACTTAAGTTTTAGGTGCTCAACACTTTTGAAAAATCAAGCCAGAAATAAAATAAATATTTTAAGAGAAGAATTTGTAACAGCTTTTTTTAGTAAGTATAAGTGAAAATTGAAAGTGTTACATTTTAAAATGGTGATTAAACAGTGTAGGGATATTTTTGGAGAATATAGAGAGAAGATTTTCTAGGCCCAGTATGATGATAAATATAAATAAAATAAAAGGCCTTTCATAGTCTAAATTCCTGAGGCAGCACTATGACTGCTAGAAAGCCAGTTATAGTATTCTCCTTCACCACTGCCCCCCCCAAAAAAGGGCTCTGTGTGTACATGTTTGGTGAAAAAACGCTTGTGATTTACTTCCCATATCTACTGCACTTTGTAAGACTGTGCCAACAACAGACTTCCTGAGTGTGTCTGCTTCCTGGCTGTCTAATTTCAGCACATATGCAAAGTTAAGCACATGTACTATGAAGGAATATTTTATTTGTGTCCTAATGTGGTTTCTCCTTCCATAAGAGTAGTTCTTGGTAGTAGAATCCTCAGTAAAGAAGAGAGACAATAACATTACGTTCTTTGATGGTCTTTCATCATATTTTCTTACACTCTTATGTTGGGACAGTGAAGAAAAAACACCAAGGAAGAGATTAAGGCAATTTTGAATTGGCAAAATAAGTTTCAGCACATTCCCTGTCAACAAAAATCAGCTGTGGTTTTGCATTGACACACACTCTACCTCAGCCAAATAGTCAACCCTGCATGGGCATAGATTAATCAAAATGAGCAGCCTGGGCACAAAAGGGTGCAGGACAGAAAAGTCTAATTGTTCTACAGTAAAGGGTTGTGTTGTATATACAGGGATTACTAATGTTAAATAAATAATTCAATTAAATACATACGCAAATAATACAAACTAATTGTGCCTTATGCTCAGGTTAACGTGGGAAGCTTTGTTTCTTAATTTCATCTTTAACAATAACAACCCTGTCTGCTCCTCCCGCACGTGCACATTTTCAAAATCTTCTCATTTGGGGCTTGGGCTATGGGGCTGTTCCATTGCTGTGTAGACTTCCGGGCTCAGGCTGGAGCCTAGGCTCTAAGATCCTGCAAGGTGGGAGTGACCCAGAACTTGGGCTCCAGCCTGAGCCTGGATGTCTACACAGCAATGAAACAGCCCCCAGCCCTAGCCCCAGAAGCCAGGTATGCTGTGTAGACCGAGCCTCTGGGGGTTTTATTTCTCTATTGATATAACACCAGGTAACCATGTGCAATCAGTTTATTAATCAAAGATAGATCAGCATAATACAGAAAGGTTAGTACATTACCAGTCTGGAGAACAGGTTTGCAGCGGTTATGTCTTCGCTTTGTTTCAAGTTGTGAGCTTATTTTGGGTGTGAAAAATGGCTAGAATTGTGATGGCCAGACCAGTCACGTGTCTAGTTGGTGTGGAGACATACCCTATGTAGATTCTTGTTGACCGAAACTATTTGCAGATTTGAGTTGAATTCTGCAAATAGTTTCAGATGAATGGAAAAAAGGAAGAAAAAGATTTTGGAAATCTCAGAACATTTTTTTTTGACTTTTTGTTTGAGCAAGAAATTTCATTTAGGAATTTACCTCCTTTTAATTAAAAAAGAATACAAAATGTCCCCGAAACCCAAAAACAAAATAAAATGAAAAACTGGAACAAAATGTTTTGGGCCAGTCTAAAGTGTTTTATTTGATCCAAAAGTACATTTTTTCCTGACAAAATGAAAAAAAAAACACGTTTTTGTTTTGTTTTTTTTTTTGTTTTGCGTTAATCTCAAACAGAAGTTTTTCAATTTTTTTTTTCAGGTTGACAACCAAACCGAAAAATTGGTTATTCCCACAGGCCTATTAAAAACTAGGTGTGCAAAGATGAGATCTACTAATTCTAAAATCTTGGAATGACAGGGTGACCAAAAATAATCAGTTCAGTTCACAAACTACAGATAATACTTGCTTTGTTTAATAAATCATTAGTCTTAAAAGCAAAATATGTTTTGTTAAACAATATTTCTTATTTAATCATCACATTTTAAAGTAGTTTAATCTAACTAATTTTTTTAAATATGCTTTTTAAAGCATTTTTAATTGAATTCTAAAATCCATCCAAATAGAGCATGAAGTCATGAGTAAAAATACGAGTCTAATAAATCAGAAATGCATCATTCACCATTTTCTAATATAATAAAAAGGTTAACATTAAGACTCTTAAGTAAATGTATGTTAAACTAATTGCTGTAATAAATTTGTAGGTACAACATACCCTCCTGGTTAGCAAAAGTGCCAAATTTAGTGTAAAGGCTATATTTCATTGCAAATCAACATGTTTTAATGGTTACTAACCAATAAGAAACAACCTTTCTTCAGGAAAATAACAGAAAAGTACAAATGCAAAACAAGATTAACATCAATTATTTAAATCAAGGTTTTCTGCTTGCTGATTAAAATCAGCAATTTAAATAGCTTTGATTTAAATCAGTCCACCCTGATGCCCTATATTATACTGTATGTGCTCCTTGATTTTTAAAATCTTTTAAGATTAAGTGGGATATGGTTTATACAAAAAATGCTATGTAAAATGTGTGGTTTTAAATATGAAGCAACTTAACTTTGTTTTAGAAAACTTTACTAAAACTTTTTAGTGTTTTCAATGTCACTTGAAAATGTAACAATCCAGTAGTTAAACTGGAACAAGCAAAGAGCGGTTGCACAATATCAGTAATTCTCTGTGCAAATGCAGAGTATTAGGAATGTCCACTTCCTCTGTCAGATTGGTTTAGATCCATAAGTGATTTATAACGTAATCTAGAGGGTTGCACGCTTTGCTGCTTCTGTAGGCCGAGCGCACTGAACACACATCCCTCCATTCCTCCCCCAGGAGCTCCTGGTGTGCCACCCTCCCATCTCTCTGTACGTCAGGGACTCCTTGCAACCCATCCACTGCCCTCCTTCATGCCAGTGGCTCTGTGTGCCCCACCATCCCCCTTCACTGCATATGAGGGAAATCTGTGCCCCTTCTCTCCCCCCCCCGCATTGCTTACAGCTCTCCTCAACTTGCCAATGGCTCTTTGTCGCACCCATGCCAGGGTTCCCCATTCTCCCCCAGCAAGGGCTTCTGTGCATCCCCCATCCCTCTGCTCCCTCATAGGTCCATTCACCCCTTCGACATAATGGCAGGGACTCTGTGCTGCATGTCCTCCTCCCCTGTTGGACGCTAGTCATGCCAGGAGCTCTGTGTGCCCCTGTTTTTCCCCATACCCAGATTCCTCTCTTCCTCTCTCTTCTTATTTCTTTTTGGTCTGGGAGACAAACTATTTAGGTGACAATATATTTAAGTTGTACTGGACCATGGGCAGAGCTGGTGGAAGGAGTTATAATGACTGCCATCAATTGGTTCTTTGATGCTCATATAAATTTGTTAGTCTCTAAGGTGCCACAAGTACTCCATTTCTTTTTGCAGATACAGGCTAACACGGCTACTTCTCTGAAACTTGATCTAGACAATTACTGATGTGGTTGAAGTTGTTGGATCTGCTAACATGATAAAGGGGCTCCTTTTGTCTCCTGTTTTCCTCTTCTGGATTTCTGATTTTCACCAAAATTAATAGGGTTCAGTATAGAACATTCCCTGAAATTTTGGAATTGGTTAGATGTTCACAAGTTGCTGTATAATGGACAGATATGCCCTAGAGCTGAGTGTGAGACCTCGCATCATGCAGCTTGTTATGGTCTATACTACAGTGAAGATTTTGTATAATTATTTGGAAACTTTCTTGTGCAAGCAAGTTTGTTATAGAATATAACTAATTTAAAATTATTTTCTTAGGTGCAATGGATGAGCTTCATAGCCTGGACCCAAGAAGGCAAGAATTGTTAGAGGCCAGATTTACAGGAGTAGTGAGTGGCAGCACTGGGAGTACTGGAAGTTGCAGCGTTGGAGCTAAAGTAAGTAGAATTGGGGTGGCTATTTAAACCTCTCTGTGAAAGGTTAATTTAATTTTAATTTAAGAAAATATACTGTCTATAAAACATACACCATATATAGCAATGAGTCTCATCAGAAAATGCTGTAGCCTATTTGGGGTAGGTTGACATGATTTATTTTCTAGTTTAGTCTCGGATTATTCCAGTAAAAACATTGGCTCCTGGGTTCCATATTATACTTTTATAAAAGTTTTTCTTTTGGTAGGATGTGCAAGGGTCACTGTGAAAATGGGATAAATGACTCCTCTAGGACAGCTTTCATTTTGGGAGAGAGAATGAAGGGGTATTCCTTTTACATGTGTACCTCCCCCCACATCCTCATTTTTCCACCGTCTGAAACCAGCAAGACACACAGGATTTGCACCTAAGAACATCTGTGTTTCCTGTACAAGGAAGTAGTTGAGATTCTAGAACTTTCCTCTTCTCTTGATGGGCAGGTATGTGAAAGTTCCCCTTATTTCCGGGGAAGAACAGTTATGAAAAGAGTATCTCTATCTAACTGCTGCAAAAGAGTTGTTAGAATTTTGTAGAACATAAGGTGAAAACTGTAATAAATAGATTCTTAAAATGAGTGCTCCTGGTTGGTTTCTATGTCCAAATAACAAATAGACAAATGTCAGAGGAACATCAGATATGACCTGAAAAAGAACTACCTGAAGATGTTCCTAGATAACAAGGAAGATCCCTGAGAAAAGCCTACCAATTCTGTTTATTCTGTTTATGTTTCAATAGGAACTTTAATTCACAAGTCATGATCTAGTCTGAGGTCAGTCTCATTCTGCAAACTTGCTGAATAATGGATCAGTGATCCAGTGTCTCCAAGATGAGAACTTGCTCTGGCAAGAGTTATAATTTTGCATCATAATATTTCTGCACAGCCTTGCTTTTGAGTATTGGATTTGTGGAAGAAAAGAGAACAATCCATTGATCAAGGAGGTAGAAAATGGACAGCCTAACATATATCAAATACATTGGCAATAGGGCAAGTGTTTCCACTAAAGGGCTTTGTTGCAATTCTTTGTCACAGATCTGTGAATAGATATAAACCAGGCCAAGAAAAGACCTGTTTTACATTACTTCTCAGGCTGCATGACTTCATACATTTTTATAACCCAAGGATATTTATGGTTTAACTTCTTATTTTTTCTTGGCAGTCGAATCCTTTTTATATAGGGAAAACTATTTCCATTTAAAGAGTAGGAAAATACTGGCAATAAATTGTAGTTTTCGGATAAAAGAGGAGGGTTCTGCCATTAGGTTTGAAACCCTAGTAAAACCTTTCTGCAACAGAAACATCTCAGTCAAAGCATAACTTGAGGACGTTAGATGATGGGGCTGAAAACCCAAGTATGACAGATGTCAGTGACAACCAAAAGGAAGCTGAGAATCTTGACGATCAAATTTGTAACAAGAATAGGTATGTGGAATGTGTGTACTTTGCACAGTACAGGAAAGCTGGCACAGGTTACATGAGAGGAAAAAAAATGATCTGAACGTACTTGATGTCTGTGAGAGGAGATGGGCGAGGAGAAGCAAGATGGTATGTGTGCTACAATCTTATACTCAGGAAGAGGAATGTATTAAATGTAGAAATTACACTGGATAACATCACAGCAAAGACCCTGTTGGCTTAGGAGCCAGTGAAAGACACAATAACAGCCAGGCTGTGAAAAAGACATGTCTGTAATAATAGGGCACCATAGATGGTGGTTAGTGGAGATGTTGCACAACTTTGACTTTGCCAGTAATGTTGCTTTACTAACTATGATGTGGAACTGAATGGTGGTTCTTACATCAGAGGTAGAATAGGAAGCAGCAAAAATTGGATTGGAATTAAAGAAAACCAAGATCATGAAGGTAGGAAGCCAGACAACAGGTGCAAAAGTGCAAGTGGATGGAAAAGAAATTGAACAGGTGGTAGAGTTTTGCTATCCGGGCAATGTGATGACATTTGAGGGTGGCTTCGATAAGGATATTCATATGTGATTAGGAAAAGCAGACATCACTTTTGGAAAGATGAACAATATCTGATCAAACAGGTCTCCATGCCAAACTAAAGATGAGATTATATCATGCAATTGTTCTGAGAATGCTACGGTATGGAGCAGAGAGTTGGCCAATGATCGTGGCTAACAAAAAGAGATCGGAGGCTGCCCATCACAGATGATTGGGAAAGATTCTATATGTTTCATGGAAAGACATCATAACAAATGTGAGGGTATGGGAATTGACAGAGCAGGACATTCTAGAAAATACCAAAGAAAGAAGCCTCGGGTGGTTGTGACTTGCATTGTATTTAAGATGGCAGACATGGTAAGCAAGTGTTGAATTGATTAAAGAAGGGAGAAAAAAGAAAATGAAGAAAGTCAGGGAAGAACTAATAGAAGACAGTGACAGAGGATATTGAATGCACTGGCAATTACTTAGGAAGAAGTACCAGATCTAGTAAGAGACCATAGTCAGTAGAGGAACTGGGCTGCCTGATGTCAGTGGCACTGGAGGAACTAAGGTCTAAGGTAAGATAAGGTTCCTGCTGTTATGTGGCTATTAGATAGCTTTTGGTGGTTTTTTTTATTCTCTCAGAATCCAAATCTCAGACAAGACTACAGTCCTTACAAAAAGAAAGAATTGCTAACTCTCTCTTCAAATCTCCTAGCATTAGTTGGTATATAAATGCATACTCTGAAGTCAGAGCTTTCAAAAAGTATCTATCAGATACTTTGCTGGTCTAAAATAAGACTGGAGGAATGTGGATCATTCTAGAGGTTTAACTTTTTTTTTTTAGGAAAGTCTTTCAAAATGATAACTTGATTCTGTATCTGACATACTTCTTGGGCCATGTCTACACTACCACTGATGTTGGCAAAACTCATGTCACCCAGGGGTATGAAAAAAACACACCTTGAGTGACATAAGTTTCGCCAGCATAAGGGGTAGTGTGCACTGAGCTATGTCGGTGGGCTTGCTTCTCCCACAGACATAGCTTCCACCGCTTGTTGGGGGTGGTTTAATTATGTTGATGGGAGAGTTCTCTCCCGTTGGCATAGAGCTGCTACATGAGAGATCTTAATAGCAGTGCAGCTTCATTGGTACAGCTGTGCTGCAAGCTCTCTAGTACTAAACACATCCTCATTCTTAACCTCTTAATCATTTTAAGTGGTTTCCTTACGGGTGTTATATTGGCATGACTGTTTCATGAGTTAGTGGTCTGTCCTGTAAATTATGTTTGTGTATTCTTTTCAGAGAGGATATGTACATACAGTTTACTTTCCAATTTTGATAGCAAACTACATTGTTCAGAATAGCTTTAGAAGCAATTAAGAAACATAGAATTTACTGTCCTGGAGCACATCATTTGTCCATCAAATCTGGTATTCTGTTTGCAGGTCATATCATCTTTGCAGGTGATCACTGTGTCTTGAAGCATGAAATTTGTTTACCCTTACTTTGCATAACTGCAAATACTGTAATTTATTAAAAAGAAAAGGAGTACTTGTGGCACCTTAGAGACTAACAAATTTATTTGAGCATAAGCTTTCATGACCTACAGCTCACTTCATCGGATGCTTCACGAAAGCTTATGCTCAAATAAATTTTTTAGTCTCTAAGGTGCCACAAGTACTCCTTTTCTTTTTTGTGAATACAGACTAACACGGTTGCTACTCTGAAACCTGTAATTTATTAGCTGTTTTAAAAATCTGAACATAGTATATGATATATTATTTTTCTCAATAGGCCTCAACAAATAATGAAAGTTCTAATCACAGTTTTGGAAGCTTGGGATCTCTAAGTGATAAAGAATCAGAGGTATGTATGTTTACAAAATTAATTACAAGTACAATATTTTAATGCAAACAAAATACTTATTATATGTTCTAATGTAGTTAACACTTTTATATGTAAACTTCTTAAAGAAAATATTATATTTCTATGTATACAATAAGTTTAAAAAGTGCATGCAGTGGTAAAAGCTAAAATTTGTTACACCTTTGGACCAAACTAATTTTTTGAGATGGAGATGTGTATGGTAAGACTTCATAAAAGAACTGTCATGAAGTGCCCTGCTTGGAGTGCCCTCCTACAGCTGGCCATAGCATGACAAATATGCCTGCCTCAGTTTCCTCTTTCATAGTCCCAGAAATAGTCTAAACAGTCTTCCAAAGTATAAATATAGCCCTTGGGGTTCATTTTATTATAAAAGTTCCATGCACATAAACCATAAGAAAACAAGTCCCAATGCCAAGTTCTACAGTTACAGTCCTGTCTCCACACAGTACATAAAGTAGAGCCCCAGCGTCCCTCATCAGTGCCCGGGCTATCCAGTGCAACGCCAGTGTCCCTCACTGTGTCCTGGGTCTCCAGCACAGTCCCAGTGTTCTTACCCATGCCTGAAGCGTCAGCCTTCTCTGGTTTTGAGAGCCAGCAGGAACCTTCCTCTGCTGCATTCAGCCTTCAACCCTCTCCAGCCTTTTCTGGTGGTGGCTCTCTCACCCAGGAAGGATAGTTGGCTAGCTTCTCCAGGGGCTTCCAAGCCCTCAGCCCTTTTCAGCTTCCCGGCACTGGCTTTGACTTCTGATAGTCAGCAGGCTAATCCCTTTGTTGGCTTCATTGATAATTCCTCCCTCTTTCCAGGGAGTCTCCTGACTGGCAGCCTTAACTCACTAGGTCTCCCTCTTGCTGGGTCTCTTCCTCCCTCAGATTCTCCCAGTTTCTTTATAGTACCAGGTGCTGCCTGGCTCTCTTAACTGGCCAAACTGTGGGCACCTGTTCCGGCACAGGGAGCTAGACCCTGTTTCATTTAGTGGGGCCAGCCATCCTGTGAAAACCTCCTTTGGACCCGTGTTCAGAGAATTTTCACTTTTTAGCTTATGTTGCTTCTGCATTGTATCATGAAAGGTTAACTACATTTTATATATAAATAATAACTATTTTATCTGAGGCCTGTTATTAAAAAAAAAGGGAGAGATTCTGTGCTATGCCTCTAAGAGCAGCTGGGGGAAAGATTAAGACCACCTTTGTACCCTCCTGATCCTGGGAGGTTTTGGACAGGTGAGGCCCCTGGCATAACTCAAACAGCTCTGGAGGATCTGTCTGAGTTACAACGTCCTTGGGTTTCCCTGTGCGTTGGAGTGCTCTCCAGAAACTGCATAACTCTGAGTGCTGTGGCGCTGTCATTGAAATGCTCTTATGTTAGGACTCGCAGGTGAGAGCGGGGGCCTCAAAGTGGTGGTCTTCACAATGCCTGCACTAGGGAAATCCCCCCTTTAGAGCACTTGCATACCATTTCAGCCCTTTTACCACTGTGGGGGGATAGTATGAGGGTTAGACTCTTGCCCCAAGACTTGACATATAGCTATGCTGCATGATGATTAAGGTTAAGATTCTGTCACAGGTATTTTTAATAAGAGTCGGGGACAGGTCGCAGGCAATAAACAAATATTCTCAGAAGCCTGCAGCCTGTCCCTGACTTTTACTAAAAATACCTTGTGGAGGACAGGGACAAACAGAGCGCTGACCGCTGCTGCTCCAGGCCAAAGAGGGGCTGACCCAATCCCAGCTACTGCTCCAGCGGGTGGGAGACTGGTCAGCTGTTCTGGTGGCCCTGCTCCAGAAGTTCTGGACACTCTTGAAAGTTATGGAATCCATGACCCATGTGACTGTCATATTCTTCATGAAGATAAATTCGTATTTTGGAACTAAGAATGGTGTGTATAGCTTGCTAAATTTTTACCTTAAGGCAGTAAAACTTTCACCAGCACAGGGAAACCTCCTTAGCCACTGTTTAGTTGTAGCTGTGTAAATATTCTTAAAACTTAATTCGTTTGCCAGTATTTATTATTCTGAGAAATACAGAAATGTGTTCAAAGAGCAGACATTAGATCATTTTCCACTTCTAAAACCCTTTTTCTTCGTAGTTGATAATATCTATAGCATCTGAAACCAAAATTTTTACCACCTTTATTTTTTTTCTTTTTGTGTGGTGTGCAAACTAGTTTTCTTATTGTAAGGATGAGTTTCTGGGGTTTTGGCAGCATTTTTTTTCGCAAAAAGTGTTTTATAGGAAAAATTATAGGTTTTTTCATGTTGAGAGGAATACTTGTATAAAAATTACATGGACTTTGTAAATGAGATATAAAAGAGTTGAGAAGAGCAGGAGTAAATTTGAACCTGTCATGCTTTGAATGTTTTTTAATATCGCTCAAATTAGAAACAGCTTAGACTTTTTCACTTTATGAAGTGAGATACTGAACTTTTAGTCTGTAATTTCAAACATAAACACTTTCTGCTGCTGGCTCATTAGCCCTATAAAAATGACAAATCAATTTTCAGAATTATTCCAACACTGCTAGTTCAGCTGTCTCCCTCATCTGTCCAGTCTTTGCCTTGAATCACTGTGAAAATATACTGCACATCACTAAAGGTTAGTGGGCTTCTGACATTCTGACCAAATGTGGGGTCAGTCAGTTGCCATTAATGGACAGAGAGACAGAGCACTGGAAAGGACATTGTTGCGCCAAGTGCTTTTTGGATATCTAGCTCTCTGTTGTCCATCTTATATTCGTATAGTTGTATGGACCCTCACACTCCAGAATACTGTGGCAGAAGGCTCTGACTCATTGGGGATTCCCTTTTCCAGAGAAAATCGGCATGAAGGACAGTGCAAGTGATGGAACCTTCTCTTATAGTAAATTTGCATTTGATAAATATTAGGGGAGTCTCTTGTGCACCATGTGCTCCAGTACAGTTAATCTGTACTTTTTTAATTGGACCTTGTGATGGGGATGAACTAGGCCCTTCAAGGCTCCCTACTATACTTACCACATAACAGTTATAAATAGTTTTTAGTTCTTAAATAACCTATTGATTAATAGTTTTAGAATAGAATCAGATTACAGTCCCCCCCCCCGGTCCAATGTTCAGGTACCGGACTATGCTCAGAATTCTGTGCTTCAAACTATGCATCTCCTGCCTGCAATCCTTCTTGGTCAGTGATGACCATCAGTGCTCTCTCTACTGCCTGGAGGAAGCTCACATTGTGGCTCAGTACAGTGTTTGCCAGTCTTTCCCTTGTTATACCTGAGAAAGTGAGCACGTCGCCTCCGCAAGTATCTCCTGGACACAGCCATTAGACCCCAATCAGACCCAGGCCAGGGAACTTCCCCCATACATCATCCTGAATCAGCAAGGCGTGCGCCTCCTGCTGCAAAGTCCAGTCTGGTGCTGGAGAATCCTCCCCCACAGATCCTGTGACGGGGCCTAGATAGGAAGCACTGTCATAAACATGGGACTAAGTCTTCCTCTAAGTCCACTTCAGAAAAATCAGACATCCCATCCACCAGCATTGCCTCTGAGGACTCGGTATGTACTGTCTTAAATCCCAGAAACTTAGGGCTCCACTGGCTCCAGGCTGTGTTCCATCGGTACCACCATTTCCAGCTCCTCACAAGACCCAGGACCCTCTGTCACCGGAAAAGACAAAGTTTCCTTACATGTACACCCCAAATTTATCCCTATAGTAGTTAGTTTCACCTTAATTAATTCATTCACTTAACCTTTATTCTTTCTGAAACTGCACACTCCCTCAATGTGTGGTGAGCTTTGGCCTTTTACCTGAAGAGAACAAGACCAATCAGGACATCCCTGAGACTATTTATTGCGATAACGGAGAGAGTTGGGGGCATGTCATCTCCACCCAGAGAATTTCTAAATGGGTATCTGGGTGCATTCTACATTGGTATCCGGATGCATTCTTCTGTCAGCTCTTGAATCTTCCTCCCCCTACAGGAGTATGAGCTCACTCCACAGAGCACAGCAATCATGGCATCTCTTCAGGATGTACCCTCCTAGACATCTGTAAAGCTGCTATGTGGAGTTCCATCCACACATTTTAAAAGCATTACGCCCTAGTGCAGGACTGGCTACTGATGCCTCCTTTGGAAAGGTGGTCCTCTGCTCAACCCTACTGTCCTGATCCTTGCACCCTCCTCCTACTTAAGTATTGCTTGTCAGTCACCCACAGTGGAATACGATAGGGACCATCACTTGAAGAAATGGTTACTTACCTATAACTGGAGGTTTGTTGAAATGTGTGGTCCCTATGTGTATTCCACTACCTGCCCTCCTTCACTTCTGCTTTGGATCTTTCTGATTCATGGTGGAGAAGGAATTGAAGAGGTGGTTGATCTGCCCTGCCCTTTATTGCCTTAATCAGAAGCATGAGGTGAGCCTGGGTGCATGCACAGACCAACAGATACTATTTTCAAAGTTCTCCGATTCTGGGTGCATGATGCGCATGTCTAACCCACAGTGGAATACAGGAAGGCACCACACATCTAGAAGAACCTCCAGTTACAGGTATAACCTTCTTTTTCAGAGTACACAAAGGTTCAGACATGTATTAGGTTGCAGGATGCTGAATAAGTTCCACCTTGTCTAGACTGGAAATGTGTCCTGATTACAGCCATAATTGGTCTGCCATTAATTTAACTGCACTGGTATAACCCTTAATATGGACAAGCAAAGCCACTATTTGCATCACTGGAGCTCATTCCATTTTTAATATAGGTAGGTTTGCCTGCTGTAAATAGCTAGCTTTGACCATCTACACCAGATACTGCACTGGGTAGCAATACCGATGGCTATAATCCGGGTAAATCTCCAGTCTAGATAAGTCCTTTATATAGTATGTACCAAACCTAAATATCTAGTACCTATCTTGAACTCTTTGGCTGGAATGATAGTTTGCTTATTCTGAATGATTATCATGTGTGTTAATTAGTATTGCTAATTAGAAGCATTGCTGGTTAGCTTGGAGTGCTTTCATTTTAGGAGGAGTTTCATCATGTCCAGGTAACTTAAACCTTAAGGAACTATGCTTTTATAATTAACAAGCTAGAGAGCTCAGATTCTGCCTAAGCTGCTGAAGCTTATTTCAGTTGTCTAGTAAGTGTGTGTCCCTTGCAAAACAGGTTCCCCAAGATGGCTGTATTATACCAAGTTTACCAGTCACAAAGAGGATGTGGATCCTAAGTCTGACATTGTTTGTTTGTTCACTCCTTTGAATAATTTTGCTAGCCAGATAAATTTTGTATCTTGTCCTTCCAGGATGCATTTTCTTGGCGTTAATAAATAGACGATTTTCTTGGCCAGAAGGGTGTGACTGCCTATATTTTTTTTATTTATGGTTTTTTCACAAGAACAAAACACTCAATTTTCTGTTGTGGCAGTCCACTTAAGAGAAAAGTCTTAATTCTCTAGCTTTTTTTTGTCCATCTTTCTGGCAAAGGAGAAAGATATAGCATTACAATACTGCTTTCAGATTTTATCTGGTTAGATAGAATTAGAGGGTGGCCTAGATCTAGCTCTGATCTTCGTTTATTTTGTTTGAATCCCCGGAGAGTGATTGTGTAATTTCCAGAATACTGGTAAGCAAAAATTGCCCAACTTTCAGTTAGAGCCTTTTTTTTAACTGGCAGCTGTGCAAACTCAACATTGTGTCTGAAAGTTCAGCTGTGTTCATTCTGGTTTGTGCATCATAATTAGGCAGAGAATCTCTGGGACACTGTCTATAATTGGACTAAACAGGTTTAATTAAAGGCCCAGTTTGGCCTCTAGTTGATACTTAAACAGTTCTGTTGGTGACACACGGGTTAGACTAGTGTACATCCTCCCAAACCAGTACTGGTTCTTAAGTGCTAAAAAGAGTAAAAACTAGTAACAATGTAAGTTTAAAAAAAAAAAGAGAGAGAGAGAGAGACAGACAGCAGAAAAACTTTTGAATGTATGCCAGGAGCAAATCTGATAGGTAAGAAGTTGCTATTTTAAAATTTCTTTTCTAACTATAACTGCATGTTGAAGATCTTGGATTGTCTGAGGCATGGAGCATGATCTACTTGGGTAGTATCTCAGTTTTTCAAATAGAAAATTTCATTAAATTTTCATAATCTATTTACCTCTTTCCCATTAATCTTGAAGGAAATTTGTAAAAAAAATTCTAGAAAGCAACTGAGTGTTACTGCTAGTTGTAGAAATGCCTAATTAACTTTTTAATGACACTACTTGGAGAACTATTAACGGCTATACAAAGAAATTAATGGTGCTGCCTGGTAACTCTCTTTGAACAATATTGCAGTGGTGTAGGTTGGAAGTTAAGGGAGATGACAGTGGAGGTGTCCCATTGCACGTTGGAAATTATGCTACGTTGTTGCAATTCTGTGAAAGAAAAACATGGTCCTATATTAGGATGGTGCCTATTATCTAGGACAGAGCTTCCCAAACTTTTCTTGTTGCGTGTCCCCTTCCAGTAGTACCAGATGCCCACAAATCTCTACCCTTCTCATCACTGATGCTTTGTGTTTTTTTTCTTACTACCGGTCTTTAGCCATCTGTCCATATTTCATTATTACATACAGATATAGTTATAGTGCAGGGATAGGCAACCTATGGGATGTCCGCCAAAGGCGGCACGCGAGCTGATTTTTAGTGGCACTCACACTGCCTGGGTCCTGGCCACTGGTCCGGGTGGCTGTGCATTTTAATTTAATTTTAAATGAAGCTTCTTAAACATTTTAAAAACCTTATTTACTTTACATACAACAATAGTTTAGTTCTATATTATAGACTTATAGTAAGAGACCTTCTAAAAACGTTAATGTATTACTGGAACGCGAAACCTTACATTAGAGTGAATAAATGAAGACTTGGCACATCACTTCTGAAAGGTTGCTGACCCCTGTTATAGTGTGACATATACAACCAAAAAAACCCCTGACTAAGTTCTGAGCTCAGTTAGACTGGACAGCTGCTGGGTAACTAAACCTGCACTGTACGATGATTGGAGGTGGGGGCTCTGTACATCAGTGTCTTGTTGTTTCTGTGTTCTCATTGTTACGTCTTGAAGTAAATTAATTACCATATTTATATACAACAAATTCCCATTGAGTTTTAAAGCTTTGTCTCAGTAGCCTATTATGAAAATGCAATAAGTAAAATACAGTCCACCATTACACAATTCCTCCTGTGTACCCCCCAGAGATGTCTCATGTACCACAGTTTAGGAACCCCTGATCTAGGATCTTGTATGACCTCCATCACTGGAGATCAGTAGTTCTCAAACTGTGGGTTGGGACCCCAAAGTGGATCGCGACCACGTTTTAATGGGCTCACCAGGGCTGGCATTAGACTTTCTGGGGCCTGGGCTGAAGCAGACGCCCTAGGGCTTCAGCCCTGAGAATCGGGGCTCAGGTTATACATGCCCCTCCCCCACAGGGCTGAAGCCCTGGGGTAGGGTGACCATCCATCCCGTTTTTGGGACTTTTTCTTAGATAGGCGCCTATTACCTCCTACCCCATGTCCCGTTTTTTCACAGTTGCTATCTGGTAACCCTACCCTGGGGCTTTGGTCCCCCCACTGCCCTGGGCGGTGGGGCTCAGGCTTTGGCCCCCACAATCCTCCTGGGGTCGTGTAGTAATTTTTATTGTCAGAAGGGGGTCACGGTGCAATGAAGTTTGAGAACCACTGCCATAGATTATTTAAATGCCTCAGAAACACTGATGAATTTATCCTCAGAACACTCCTGTGAAGTAGGAAGGTCCATTATCCTCAGTTTACATATAGGAAACTGAGACACACAGAATAAGTGATTGATCCAAGGTCACACAGGAAGTGTGTGCCAGAACTGGGAATTCAACCCAGATCTTCTGACACAAAGTACAGTGCCTTAACCACAAGGCTGTATTTCCAAGGCTGGGATGATTATTTCTAAATTGTAAAGTATCTTTGTATATTGGATTTTTAAAAACAAAACAAAACAAAAAAGCCCCCAAAATTCAGCAACCACACATTTAAAAAAAAAATTTAAAGGGCCCTAAGCGGAGCTATTCACTGCATTATGTCTCCTGCTGGAGGTTCCTTCCATGTTCTCTGAAAGATGATTTCTGCCATGCCCAGGCTTTATTTTTTGCAGCTGTGATGATTCATAAAAAAAAAATTAAGTGGAGGATGTCTTTACATTTTGAATGAGCAATCAGAAAAATGGTGGCACTAAATAAAGGAATGTGCTTTCTTGACCCATTTTTGAAAAGGTATTACGTTCTCTTCAAAGAGTTTGTAGTTATGCCAGATGATATGATGAGAGATTGTAGCATTTCACTCCTTTAAATAACATCTGGTTTGTTTTCACACTAAATGTAATATTTTTACAGAATAAATTTAAACTTTTAATGTTACATACAAGGGTTTTTGAAATGGTGTCATAAGAGTTGGTTATGGTAGACAATTTGTCATATGAAAGGTAAAGTAGGAGCTTGAAGATATATTCATAAGGTGAGCGGTGCATCCCTTTGTGATGCTGAGACCTTAACTGTATTGCAACAGATTGTGAAAAATAATGTAGAAATTTAGATCTTAATTAGAAATGCAATACTAATATTAGTTTATTAGTGAGAATGTTAGTTTATTATCAAACGCTTATGCAGGACTGATGCAATCAGGCTATGCTTTGTTAGTGATGTGTTATATAAAAATATATCTGTATTTGACATTTTTAAATTTCTCAATGCATGATGTACTTTTCCTTTCTTTTTCCAGTGTATATTTATCTCCTGTTTTGTATGCCAGACAAGGATGCAGAAAATATAGTAGAATTTAGAAATTAATTATTTTTCTATGTCACTAAGACGAGTATTAAAATCTAGGATTTTGGAATAGCAGAATTTTAATAGAGATGCCTTGCAAATATAGGTTCTGATCTGCATGGATGGACCTAAGTTAATTTGGTTGGATTCCACCCATGCGGATCAGATTGCAGATTTGGTGTGACAATGTAAGACAATTTAGTAAATGCTGTATTTCTTGTACTACTTTGATACAAAATAGTCACATATAATTTTACTGAATGTTTGTTCCTGAAAACTATACCTGTATTTCAATGTCCTTTTACATGTGAATAACATAAATTTACTAGATTCTGTTCACATTTAAGGTATGTAGGTTTTGATTGGAGTACAAATTGGCTATGAAGAAAAGTACTTGTGGCACCTTAGAGACTAACAAATTTACAAATTGGCTATGTGCATTCATGGTTAATCTTAAACGGAGTTCTGTGGATTTTGAGTGCTTCTGATAGTGTATGAATACCTTGGTCTTTCCCACCATTATAAGTTTGTATTTTCTCTTCTCTGCAGATAAAGAATTCTTTAAAACTTTTTTTATAGTCTATGGCTGTAAATCTGAGTGGTGAAGGGGGTAAGATTTAGGGGGAAAAGTAAATTTAAAAAATATAAATGCATTAATTATACATGGGAAAAAATTAATGATTATTAAAAACTGAAAATCTCAGCACCATTAAGTGCTGTAGAGAGAGAAAGACATTACATATTTAAGACACAAATAGTACAAATTGGTGGTTTTCCACATTTTTTCTTTGAAAAAATTCTATATGCTACTATGAATCATTCTTCAAGTAAATATAAAATATTTATATAGACCTGTATTTCTATCTTAACCCACGATTTTGGAAAGAGAGAATAATTATTTTAGAGACAGACTATTACAAATGAATATGTTTTATAAAAGGAAATATTAAGGCCAAAATTAAAAACTATGAAGCCAAGACAGAAACAAGTGGTAAACTACAAAATACACAGGTAAACTAGGGCCTGAATCACATAAAGTATAGAGGTCTTGGCAATATGCCAGCTTTGTGTTTTTCTTCATAGTTCTTGAATCTGATATTGGTGGCCTTCTAAAAATGTTTTCTTGTTTGTAAGTTCTGCTAAAGTTTTATACGTGAAGGCAGCTTTATTATTTGGGGAGTGTTCACCAGGAAGATATTTCCCCAGCTCCATATCTTGAATTTGTTGTAATTCGTATGGTTCCATTAGAAGAAGAAAGGTGCTGCGTGGTTTCTGGAAAACATTTTGTGGTGATTTGAACTGATATGCCCAAGTTTTGCGTATGCATTGTGAATTATCATATGAATATTGTATTTACCAAAAGTGAAAATTACCCCCAGTATAATTTTAGACATCTTATTAGAGTGCCAATACTGTTTGCAGTTTAAGGTTAAACTAAACAGAAGGAATGAAAAGGGTTAAAAGAAAATGAAATATTTTTCTACAAATCATTGGAGTTTTGATTTTTCAAAATGAAATTTAAATTCCTACAGAGGTTTATAGATGAGAAAGCTGATACTTTTCCAATTGCAGAATAATTAACTTTTTGGGAAATTGAAAATGATTGTGTAGACATATTTAATAGTTATAAAGAATGTACAATTTTAAAAAAAATATACTTTGGCTATTTAAGGTGCTTATTAAAATGCTAATAATCGAATAACAAATTTGAGAATTAAATCACTTAACTATTTTCCAACAAAACTGAAAGCAGAAAAGGAAAGAGGAAAAGATTACTTTTTAATGTCATCAATACGTGGTTAAATCTTGTCAATTTATCACTTAACATTAATTTGCTTTGTTCACAGAATGTTCATTAAATGTTTAGACTGAACATAACTTAAGATAACGGTGCATCACTCAACAACATAATATAGAGAAACATTTGTAAGCATCATGTTCCTGTAGAAAGATACATTTTGAAAATAGCTTTGACAAACTTTTATTCTTGTCTCAAAACTGTGCAGTATATGGAAGTCAGTAGTGTCCAGAGCTGTCAGCCCGGACTTGGGCCCCTTTCAACTGGGCAGGGTACAAATATAGTAAAAAAGCAGACTTTGACCATAACTCCTTATCTCATTTAAAACTATAATAGAACCTCAGTTACGAACATTAGAATTATGAACTGATAGATTAACCACGCATCTCATTAGAAACTGGAAGCATGCAATCAGGTAGCAGCAGAGACAAAAAAAAAAATACAGTATGGTGTTAAACATAAGCTACTAAAAATATAAAGGGAACATTTAAAAAAAAGGTTGACGTGGTAAGGAAACTGTTTCTGTGCTTGTTTCATTTAAATTAAGATAGTTAAAATAAACATTTTTTCTTCTGCATAGTAAAGTTTCAAAGCTGTGTTAAATCAAGGTTCATTTTGTGAGCTTTTGAAAGAACGGTCATAACATTTTGGTCATAGTTGCAAACATTTCAGAGTTACAAATAACCTCCATGCTCCAGGTGTTCATACCTCTGATGTTCTACTCTAAACACAACAAACAGGTGTAATAAACCTTATAAAGGGAAGGAGTACAAGAGTAAGTACTCATATTGTCATCTTTTTTCCTTCAGTTAAAATCTGAAATGATATTCCGGCTGAACTGAGACCATGTTTTATGAATGAGATTTTTTATTTACTGCATGTAACAATAATATAAATAAGTAGAGCTGTTGCTGGATCAGATTCTTTTGCATTTAAAGACATTAATTTGCTTTTTGTAGACTCCGGAGAAGAAACAATCAGAACCTTCCAGGGGAAGAAAGAGGAAAGCAGAGAACCAGAGCGAAAGCAGCCAAGGTACACCAAACATTTTTTTGAATTATAACGAATCAGTTAGGTATTACATGCATTTAGTCAAATTATATTTGCTTGAACACATGAAATTTAGGGCTTGTCTGCACAGCCCTGCAGTGCAAACTATGGGGGTATGAATTGCAGTGCACAGTAAAGTGTTATACTGTAACTTTCCTGTGTATACCCTGCTAGCGCAAACTAGACGGTTCCTAGTTAATGTTTCAAACAGGACTACACTAACACACAAACCAGGTATCTTTTAGTTCATACTAGCAGGGTCTACACAGGACAGTTACAGTGCAACACTTTAGCACTCACCACAGTTCATGCCGGGTAGTCTGCACTGTGGGGCTGTGTAGACAAGCCCTTAGACAGCCTTACAGAGTTCTACACTCATTGCCTGAGACAAGTGATGATTTTAAGTGGTGAATAAAATATATCTTTTTCCCCATTATCCATCTTGGGTAGGTACAGGCAAGTAGATTCTGTATCTGAGCTGTTAACTGTGTAAAAGAATTTTGTATGGCTGCAGTTAGCTCTTGCCATTACGACATTCTACCTGTTTGTTCAGACTGCAGCAGTTCTTCTCACTAGTATGCCTCTGCAGTTCCTTTTCTTATTCCAGCTGACGAGCAGAAATTCATGGTTTTAAAGTTTTCATTTGCTTGCTCTTCAGATAAATTTCCATTATTATCCTGAGTGACCTTTTTCCTCCAACAAATGTTCATAGGGGAGGATTACGTTGGGGGATCAGTAGAGTGAAACAGATGACTTGCATCTGATATGACTTGACTTTAACTTGAATCCAGCCATAATTGTTACTATCCAGTGGCTGTTTGGCCTTTGTGAAATGTGTGGTGCTCTCAGTCTATTTCCTAGTGGACAAATATATGCTTGTTCCTCAAAACACCGTCATGATACTTACTAATTGGTACTCTTTTAGACAAGTATGGGGTTCATTGAAATATCCTGTCCCATTTTAAGGTGACTTCTTTTTAGGGCAAGAATGGTGGAGACTCATAAGTCTCTGGGTAACTATCTAGCATATAAAGAAAAAGTAGTTGTGAGAATGCGGCCTATTTTATTGTTTTGGTGTTCCATTTAAACTAATAAATATCCCTTTAAATGCAAATATATAAGCTAGGAGCATTGTTCATTTGCCTCTTGGTCATTTACTGTGTTTTTTATTTTGTCTTTATGGTTGGTTCTTGTCCTGCCTCTGAGTTGAAATTGAATACTTTACCTGTTCTAATCTCTAGTAGGCCTGTTGAACTGGCAGTTCAAACTATATAAATATAATTCTAATGATCAAGATTGCTATTTTAAAATACTGTGGCTTAGCTGCCACTAGCACCTGATATTCCAGCCAAGGGTATATATACCATTCTGAGCTGAGTGGTGTAGGTTTTAGACTCCTTGGTGATGTACACCTGGGCAATCAGCAAACATGGACTCTGGCAACTAAGGGAACAGAATGTCAGCTAATTAAAAGGAAATTAGAGCCAACTGTGAGGGCTTATGTGGTTTGTTCATAAAGACAATGTAGTGGGAAATTCCCCTTCCCTTTACCAGAGTGATTGATAAAAGCATGACCTGCCCAGGAAATTACTTGGGAAGGAGAAGGGGTTTTGGGTCTTTAAATACAGAGCCTTCTTGGGAGCAAAGATAAAGAACTCCTTCAAATGAATGGTATTTTTGGATTGGAGAAATGTATTAATTTGTGACTGCATAGTTTAATGTTAACATGGTTTTAAATCACTTGATAAATCATACCCTCTTGTTTGGGTATGAAAACTTATGTCTCTGGGACTGATTTCTATTAAATATCTCTGGTCTGCTTGAAGCTACAGTGGCAATATTTCACATATACAGATAAATAAGTTGGGAGTTTTTCTTGTAATGTCTTGCCAAGATCTGAATTTTGGGTTTTATATGTTCGCTGCAATAGCTGATGACATCACCGACATATAAAACAATGGAGGCAGCTGCATTCCTTATAATGCTTTAGATGTTAATGTTGTTAACTGTTACAGAAGATACTCTGAAAACTAGAATAAATAAATTAAATAACTGGCTTGCATTATAAAACAATCTTTTTATCCATTTCTTTTAATATTTAAATTATTCTAGGAAATTTTTTAGTATGTGTCCTCAAGAGTAATTTCTCCTCTAGCTACTTATGCATGGTGTAAAGTATAATGCAAGCAGTCTAACTTAGTCTCGCAATACATTTTTTTTGTACATTTTTCAGGGAAGTGTAGGCTATCCCTTCCCACATTAAGCCAAAAAAGCAAAATGTAAGATACATTGCTTTAAAATATTTCTGTTTAGGTGATCATTTTGATTTGAGTGTTTACTGCTATTTAAATGTATACTTTATTTTGTTCTTTAAAAAAAAAGTTTCAGACAATATGACGGTCTCTCCTCTTACTTATTCGACTCTTGGTCTCTTAACTGTTGTGGTACAGTCACCTCACAGAGGCTATGCCTATTATAAACTTTTTTGGGAAATTTCCCACAGCTGCTCTTCTAGTCCTCCCATCATTGCTGCCCCTGATGGAGTGGAACAAGTGGTAGTAAAAGCAAGAAATTTTAACCATTTCTTAGAGCAGACAACCTGGTAATAAAAACTGTTATGCTCTGTTTACCTTGTTACTGCCCATAGAACTTTATAACTACAAAGTATCCTAATGTAGACAAGGCAGTAGTGTCCTCCATGCTAGATAGGACAGAATTTCAAATGTGAAAAACAAGCAGAAAAAAATCTGTTTGTAGCATAGGATCACCTTTCTGGCCTTCCTTATGCATTATAAAGAAGGCACAAAGCCCAGTTTTTTTTCCTTACAGATCACTTTTAATGCTTCTTAGCTGACAAACTCCTTTCTTACCCATCCAGGTCAGCTTTTAGATAATTGGCAAGACTGGTATGGAGATAGAGAAAGTGATAAAATGGGGCATTTGTTTAAAAATGTAATAAACCATCTCTTTCTTTACTGAAACCATGAAGAGTAGGGGGTAGGTAGGTGTAGGGAAATGGCTTTTATGAAAGAGACACTTGCAGTATGTGCTGGAATCCACTAAACTGTGTCATTAAATGCCATCTTGCTTCATTAGGGTGATTCTAAGGGAACAGGTTTGTTTAATATGTAAGAATTGGTTAATGGCAGCATAAGTCAATATAAGTTGCATTGTACACTGTAATAACTTAATGTGTTGTCGAGCTAGTTATCACTCAGTTGTCCCTCAGCATGATAATTACAATACATTGGGACCATGCTGTTGTGTTCTGTTCAGGTGTGTACAAATTTGTTAGCATAAGTTTCCTTCTGGTTCTTTCCTTTGTTCTCATCTTTCTGTTTTCCTGATCTCTTAAGGCTTCTCAATAAACCATCTTGCCCCTAATATGTCTAAATATATAATGATTTGTATGCTTTGTAAAGGCAATTAATGGAAATAAAGGAATATCTCCTAGCATAATGTATTTCTAGGTGTGTCTGATAGGTTTGAATGCTTAATTTGAAACATCTATACGTCTACCATGGTGTGACAATTAATGGGGTCTACAGTAGTTGTAAGAGACAGCTGCACCTTCATGGTAGTGCTTACCTGAAACCAATGAACAAAAATCTCTAGAAGCTTAATGGTTGAAATATCAAATGCACTTTTTGTGGAAAACAAATGCATATGTATTTCTTTTTTAAAATAAATTTTCTGTGGCTTGGTTCCCCTGTGCGGTTCCGCAGTTCTTCTCTTCTGGTGTCAGGAAGTGGAAGAGCAAAAGATAGGCAGTCTCTCTCCCCTTTAAGGCACTGTTCCCAGTCTCTTCCTTCCTCTCAGTGAGGAAAACAAAAAATGCTTCACATAGATGTGTTGTCTTTAGACTTCAAGCACAGGCACTACGAAAGATAGCACAGAGGAAACAGACAGACACCCTCAAAATGGAAAGTGTAGCCTGAGAGTGGGTGCTTCCTGCAGCCCATCACTGCAGGGCCGGTGGGTCTGAATTGTCTAGTCAGCAATTCAGCAGTCCCCTGTCTTGCCAGTGGGAGCAAACCTGTATTGTGTGGCTTTCCCTCGCATTTAGAGCACTCCAACTAGATTCATTTTAGAGAAAATGCCTAGAAGAGCAGGGGAAAAAGTGCTATGGTGCTTCCTCCAGGTCCCTTACCTATTCCTTCCTTTGTTCTGAGGGAGAAGCAGAGATGCTTAATCTTGAGACCATTGCATGGACCAAAAAGAATACAAAGCCCATCTGCTCTCTGTACTGAAGGACTCTACCCTAATTTACCCCAAGCAGTTCACTACACTCACTCCTTTGTGGAGCTTTTCTCTCCCACTTCCTCCTCAGTAATCTTCCTTCTCTCTTTAGGCTCCACTAGAGATGCACAATGAGGACCCGTCCCACTGGGACAAGTTCCTTAGGTTTATGTCCTATCTTAGGCCTCCTGTGAAGTCTCTGAGTCCTCAATAAGGTGCTCAATGTTTTGCTCAAACCTTGTTGAACTTCTAGCTTTGGTGCTTCTTTTTGTGCTTTCCTTGAAAGTGGAATTCTTTAGTCGAGGTCGCCTTCACCTGACAGGGCTTATGGCGTTTGTTTGCCATCAACACTGTCTTGTTTTTCTTAAGGAAAAATTAATGCTTTGCACTTGTTATAGTTTCCTTACCAAAGCAGTTTCTTCTTTTCACCTGAACCAGGAGATTTTCCCCCCAATCCCAACTTCTGTCTGATCACCAAAGCCCAGAGGAAATCCCCTGACACTGTGTGGATATATGTGGGACAGTGAAGGTGTACCCTGTCTCAAACACAGGAGTTCAGAAAGTCTCATTCCCTCTTCGTGCTCCGAGAGTCCCTGCAATGGTTTAAAGCCTCTGATTAACTTCCCCTGCTGGAATCTGTTGTTGCATTTGAAGACTCTCCTGCATCTGTTCTGTCAAAGCCGTGTCTGCTTCCATAGCTGAGAAAGAAACCTCCATAGATGACTATGCATGGCAAAGACTTGCAGCTCTATCTGCAGTCACCTTCACCAAGCACTAGAGACTGGATCCGTCCTCTTGGTCAGAGCATTCTAGTCATTCCTCTGAAGATTTATGGCTGACTTGCAAGGGGAAAAGAGCTGCTATCATCTCCACAAGGTGATACTCATTCTTTCTACTCTCTGTTCAGCCCCTGTGCACCTTTATATTGCCCCAACTGTCACAGCCTACTGAGTTAGCTCGTCAGTAAATTATTGTTTTCTCCATAAATTAGTACTGTACTTCTAGTTAAACTTTGTCCTCACTGTTTTTGCCCACTCAGGTTCAGGAACTGAGCAAAGGGACTAGTATAGAAAGTGAGTTGTAGGCTAACCAGATTTGACATTTTTGGCAAGTCATTAACTGGTGAGCCTGGAGACAGAGTGCCTAAAAGGTGGAGGAGCTTGGCACCAAAACTGTTGCCTGCCGACATTAATGATGAACATCTCATCATGTTAGATGGGGATAGTTTTGTGGCTAAGGCACTGGAGTAGGAATTAGGAGATATGATTTAATTCCTGGCTTCTCTTCTACAGACTTCTTGTGAGAGTTGAACAGGCTATTCTCTGTGCCTCAGTTTCCCATTTGTGTGTGTGTTTTTTTTTAAAAAAAAGCATAATTATACTTCATTGTCGTATGTGGATGATGTGAGAATAAATTAGTCAAAGTGCATGGAGTTCTCAGATGCTGTGCTGATGGGATGCTATATGAATATCTAGATAGAAAGATCACACATTGGCTCACCAAGCTGCAGAAAACTGCTTGGCAGATTCTAAGACTTTATTTGACATACTGTATACTTTTCACCTCCGTAGTAAGTATAGCGGTCTATTTTTGTCACTTCTAACGTCTTTAATTTTTTCTTTAACTTCAGGGAAAAGTATTGGGGGACGTGGTCACAAAATTAGTGACTATTTTGAAGTAAGTTTTTTTTATTTATTTTGAAAATTACTTTTTTGACTTCTTTAAGGTTGCAAGTAACTGTATAAGATACTAAATTTAGTTAAATTCACAAGCATAAATGTAAAGAGTACTGCACTACTCAAGCAACAAATTTGTTTAGATTGTCACCTGCCTTGATTTAGAAACATAAAATGCATGGCTTTCTAGACAAAAATAAAACATACAAGTCATGTATACACTGTGAGCTAGCAATGACTTTTAAATGTTACATTATTTTTACTAGTGTGGACAGGAGCTCAGTCTTTGAGAGAATAGTGATCTTTAATAGAACTTTTTATTTTTGGGTCTAACAGTTATGGTGGGATGTTATCTTGGTCTTGCTGGAGCTGAAAAAGGATAAGGGAATGGATGGTTTAAAATAAGTAGTTTTTAAAACATCTTTGGAGCTGTTTATAAAATTTATATTTAAAAATTAAAGCTACATCTTGAATAGTGGTTTTTGGTTTTTTTTTTGTTTTGTTTTGTTTTTTTGCTGCACTCTCCTCCTTTTAGACATACAGGTTGTGCAGTAATATAATAAGTGATACTTTTTTTTTTTGCCTTACAGTTGATTTTCGATAAGAATGTTAACTAATTCTTTGGCCATATTTCCTCTTCAGTACCAAGGTGGAAACGGCTCCAGTCCTGTAAGAGGCATATCTCCTGCAATCCGTTCTCCTCAAAATTCACATTCACATTCCGCCCCTTCTTCTGTAAGTTTGAACTATTAATCTGTTCAATTTCAGCATTCAGTTCAAAAGTTTTCAGTCACTGAAAGTAACTTTAATTGGGAATCACTGATTGTAAATAATTACTGTAAATAGTTAAACTTTCTAAACTTACTTTCAAGAAGAAATCTATACTACTACTTGTTTGGTTCGAAGAATAAAGTTCAAATTTTTAAAAATGCTTTCAGTAAATTTTAGATGTATAAAGTAGGATTACTGTCTGATTGAAAGATTGTTGTGAAATCTGAAGCTCCAAGTTAATTATTACACTGTGTAACTTCAGGTAACTGGTCACCAGGTATGGGTGGCTGATGAATTCCAAGTCGTTTATTTAAAATAAATTCATAACGTTTTCACTAAGTAATTTCAAAAACAGGACATAATAGCATCTGTTCACATCTACCCTACACACGTTAAAAAAAAAAAAATCTTACTCCTTTTTGCTAGGAAGGAATAGTGAGCAATCCAGGTTGTTCTGTTATAAGCAAAGATGCTGATAAACCAACAGATTCTAGTTAAATTTAAATACATGACTGCTGTATCCCATATAATTCTCCTTACTAGTAATGTTTTGAAATGTAAAAGTTGGGATTTAATTTGAAAATAAATAGTTTCTGCTCATATACAGGCTTGCAGTGTTAACGTTGGACTTGCCTTTGTTTATCTCCGGGTGGCAGGACCATTTCTGGACAACTACACTTTATTCTACTTGTTGTCAGCTTCAGAATTTGAACTCCAAACTTCCCTTACGCTCTGTTGCTCAGGAAATGTTTTTTGAGTTTTGCTCTTTATTAGGGCTGTCAATTAATCACAGTTAATTTACGCAATTAACTCAAAAATTAACTGTGATTAAAAAATTTAACTGCGATTAATCACACTGTTAAACAATAGAATACCAATAAAATTTATTAAATATTTATGGATGTTTTTCAACATTTTCAAATATATTGATTTCTATTACAGCACAGAATACAAAGTGTACAGTGCTCACTTTATATTTTTTATTACAAATATTTGCACTGTAAAAATGATAAACCCAAAAGAAATAGTGTTTTTCAAGTCACCTCATACAAGTCCTGTAATGCAGTCTCTTTATTGTGAAAGTGTAGTTTATGTAGATTTTTTTGTTGTTGTTACATAATTTCATTCAAAAACAAAACAATGTAAAACTTTAGAGTCTACAAGTCCACTCAATCCTACTTCTGTTCAGCCAATGGCTAAGACAAACAAGTTTGTTTCCATTTACGGCCGATAGTGCTGCCTGCTTCTTATTTACAATGTCACTTGAAAGTGAAAACAGGTGTTCGCATAGCACTTTTGTAGCCAGTGTTGCAAGATATTTACGTGCCATATATGTTAAACATTCGTATGCCCCTTCATGCTTCAACCACCATTCCAGAAGATTTGCTTCCATGCTGATGATGATCATTTAAAAAAAATAGTGCGTTGTGACTGAACTTCTTGGGGGAGAATTGTATGTCCCCTGGTCTGTTTTACCCACATTCTGCCATATGTTTCCTGTTATAGCAGTCTTGGATGATGACCCAGCACATGTTGTTTGATTTATGAACACTGTCACTTCAGATATGACAAAACACAAAGAAGGTACCAATGTGAGATTTCTAAATAAATAGCTACAGCACTCGACCCAAGGCTTAAGAATCTGAAGTGCTGTCCAATATCTGAGAGGGATGAGGTGTAGAGCATGCTATTAGAAGTCTTAAAAGAGCAACATTCCAATGCTGAAACTACCTAACCCGAAACAAACACACACACACACACCCCTACCTTCTGCTGGTGGCACCTGACTCAGATGATGAAAACGGACCGATGAATGTTCACTCTGCTTTGGATTGTTATCGAGCAGAACCCGTCATCAGCATAGATGCATATCCTCTGGAATGGTGGTTGAAGCATGAAGGGACATATGAATTTTTAACATATCTGGCACATAAATATCTTACAATGCAAGTTACAACAGTGCCATGTGAATGCCTGTTCTCACTTTCAGGTGACATTGTTGTGATGTGTTTGGTCACAGAGACCCCCTTGGGACTGTCACCTGATGTGCTGAAATTACCTCTGAGCCCGTTTTCCCTAATGGCTTGGGACTCCAGAACCCTGCCTTGTTGAGCCAGACACTCCAGTCTGCTGCAACAGAGACCCATTCTGAACCATGCCCCCAAAGCTGCAGGCTTTAATAGGTAACCTGCTGAGTGGTTTTCAATCTCCAGCACCCAGACACGCAGCTCCCAATGGGATCCAAACCCCAAATAAATCCATTTTACACTGTATAAAGCTTATACAGGGTAAACACGTAAATTGTCTGCCCTCTATAACACTGATAGAGAGAGATGCACAGCTGTTTGCTCCACCAGGTATTAATCACTTACTCTGGGTTTAATAATAAACAAAAGTGATTTTATTAAATAAAAAAAGTAGGATTTAAGTGATTTCAAGTAATAACAGACAGAACAAAGTAAGTTACCAAGCAAAATAAAACAAAGCACGCAAGTCTAAGCCCAATATGTTAGGAAACTCAATACAGGTAAATTTCATCCTCAGAGATGTTTCAATAAGCTTCTTTCACAGACTAGACTCCTTAGTCTCTGCCCAATCCTTTTCCTGGTACAGTCCTTGTGCCAGCTCAGGTGGTAGCTAGGGGATTTCTCATGATTGGCAACCCTTTTTGTTCTTTTCCACCCCCTTTTATAGCTTTGGCACAAGGCGGGAATCCTTTGTCTCTCTCTGGGTTCCCACCCTCCTTCTAAATGGAAAAGCACCAGGTTTAAGATGGATTCCAGTACCAGGTGACATGATCACATGTCACTATAAGACTTCATTATCCATTCTTTCAGGCTTGGCCTGCACGTACCCAGGAGGGTTTGTGAGTAAACAGAGCCATTTGCAACCAGTTGTTCTAGCTAATGGGAACCATCAAGATCCTAAACCACCATTAATGGCCCACACTTTGCATAATTATAGTAGGACCTCAGAGTTAACTTCATATTTCTAGTTTAGATACACGAATGATACATACGTACAAATAGGATGAACACACTCAGTGTATTATAAGATTTGTAATGATACCTTACAAGAGACCTTTTGCATAAAGCAAATTCCAGTTACATTATATTCGCATTTCAAACATATTTTCATATAGCATATGGAGTGCAATGTCACAATTTGTAAGCAAGAAGCGGGCCCCATTATCTCCTGCAAACGTAACCAAACTTGTTTGTCTGAGCGGTGGGCTGAAGTAGGATTGAGTGGACTTGTAGGCTCTACAGTTTAACATTGTTTTGTTTCTGAATGCAGGTTTTTTTGTACATAATTCTACGTTTGTAAGTTCAACTTTCATGATAGAGATTGCAATACAGTATTTGTGTTAGGAGAATTGAAATATGCTATTTCCTTTGTTTTTTACAGTGCAAATATTTGTATTAAAAATAAATAAAGTGAGCACTGTACACTTTGTATTCTGTGTTGTAATTGAAATCAATATATTTGAAAATATAGAAAATATCCAAAAATATTTAAATAAATGGTATTTTATTATTGTTTAACCGTGCGATTAATCGCAATTAATTTTTTTAATTTCTTGATAACCCTTCTGTCTGTCTGTGTGTGTGTGTGTGTGTGTGTGTGTGTGTGCACGCACATGTGTGCGCACACACACTCTCTCTGTCTCCTTCCCCAAAAAGTGATTTCTCTTAGAGGTTTCAGACTGTTGTCTCAGTGATGTCTGGTTCCATAATATACAACAGGTTTCCCCTGTTCTGGGCCCTCTGATGTCAGAGAAGCCTTCCAAAACTAAAGGAAACCCAGCTTAGTTATTTTTGAGTTGTCAAACTTAGTCTAAGGTTTTATGTACACTAGAAACTCAGTGGTGTGAAAAAAATACCTCCCCCCCGAACGACACAAGTTTGGCCAACGAAAAGCACTAGTGTGAACAGCACTTTGTTGGCAGGAGCGCTCTCCTGCCGACAAAGCTACCGCTGCTCATTGGGGTTGTAAGTTTTTTGTCGGCGGGAAAGCTCTCTCCCACCAACAAACAGCAGCTTCACTGCGCGCCTTTTAGTGGCACAACTGTAGCAGCACAGCCATGTCACTAAAAAGTGCGTAGTGTAAACAAAGCCTCACAAAAATGTAGCTGAGGGACATTGGAAAAGGATGCAAACTTATGATACTAGTTGCTACCAGACAAAGGTTGTTAGACTTGGTATACAAGAGTTATTTTTAGATCAGCTTTGTTCATACTATCTAACTGCTGTGGTTGATGCCAATTTTTTTTTAATTGAGCATTAGTGTGAATTGATATGTATTGTGACTGTTTCTGCAAACTTTATTCTATTCCTCTTAAGATAAGTAACGGTCTTTAGAAATTTTCTAATAGCTCCTATTCCATAGAGAGTAAGACTAAATCTCTCATCCTTTTTCCTGAAAATGGATCTAATCTTAGTTCTTTTAGAGTATATTGCATCCTCTCCAAAATACATATGTCATTAATTGCATGGTGAACAGCTAGATACAATACTCCAAAGATAGATCTGTCATATAGTTAGAGTATGGTCTTTCCTTGTTTTGTATTTTAGCTTGCTAATTACAACCAACGGTCAAGTAGTTATTTTCACAGGATTTTGAGATACACATTCAAAACACTTTCACTTTGCAATCTGAGTATTTCAAGTTGAAACTGATATCTTTTGTTTATGTATTTTAGGTTCAACAGAATAGTCCTTCTCCTACTGCGTTAGCTTTTGTGGACCACCCTGTTACACAGCCAAAACAGTTATCATTTAAAATCACTCAGGTAAACATTTTTGTGTAGACACGTGTAGACACGTAGACACTCCCATGTCCTTTTTAGAATACATGAAAATATTGATTAATGACCATTTATTTCCAAGCCTGATAACTGGTTCAAGACCAGTAATTACAAAATTTACAGGTTCTGCAAGCATTTGTAGTGGTCTGCAAAAACATTTCTGTCCTTGATAAATTGTGAGCTGCTAGTCATTCTGATTACCGTTTTGCTTTTTATGCTCACATAGCACTTCATGAACCATTAGAGTTAGATGAATGCTTTGTACCTTTTATTCAAGATTCAGGTTGTCATGTGATCTTAAGTGTTGATTTCTAGCTCTATCAGTATTTAAGATAGCAACCACTGTGACAGTGAGATATGGTCAGATACAACATGGCCTTTCAGAGCTAAAAGACACAGTTTTTTGTCAATGAAAATGGCAATCCTTTCTATGCCCTGAAGCACCCTTATTGTTGAACCGCTGTTTCGTCTGGCATGTCCATCCCAATCCTCTCACCCTCTGTCTTTCACAGTTGGTTAGTTTAAAACTTCCTTACTTAGAGGGATACCATTTCAGACCAAACAGAGACAATTTAACACAGTATTATTAGTAGACGTTTTCATTCAAGCCATTTTGTGTTCATCCCTTACTGGAAAAGAAAATTAATTGCTCTTTAATAGATTGGCTTTCAATTAATGAAGAACTTTATCAGTTAAAGTGGTTCATCCAAACTCTTAACTCAACCCAGCCTGTTAATGGACAAAGACAATTACAATAATTTACAACATTGATACAAAAATGAGGAAAATCATGTGTTACAGCTGCCAAAGAATGGAATTAAATATTTGAAAATGTTTTTGTTTAGACTGATCTCACGATGCTGAAATTAGCTGCACTGGAAAGTAATAAAAATCAGGACTTGGAAAAGAAAGAAGGTCGTATAGATGATTTGCTCAGGGTAAGTGTAAAAGACTGAGTAAAAGATGTCTATTTAACATATCAGTTAGTAACGATGTATAGAAAATATTTGTACTACCATATAAAGCTGAAAATGTATTAAAGTTTTAATATAAACATATGACAGAAAACACCAGATCTGTAAAGATTAAAATATTCTATAAAATCTGCATAAATGCTTTTTCTGAGAAGCAGCATATACTATAAGCTCACTTCATCCGATGAAGTGAGCTGTAGCTCACGAAAGCTTATGGTCTAATAAATTTGTTTAGTCTCTAAGGTGCCACGAGTACTCCTTTTCTTTTTACGGATACAGACTAACACAGCTGCTACTCTGAAACCTAGCATATACTATGCGATAACTAAGTGCATGAATCTCATTTTTTTCTGCTTCAGCATTTAAAAGAAGTATGTCTTTGGCACATCTAACTATTAAATATGGTTATAGACTTCTTGAGGCTCCAGACAAGGGTGATATTTTATAAGGCAGTGTGTTAATTTAATTTCTTTGGCTTTTTACAAATCTTGATATATTTTCACATGACAGATTTCTTGCTTTAATTGTAAAGTAAAGCATTCCTCAGTAGGACAATTTATTACTACCTACATTTTCAAGATTACCATGGCAGAAGTACCATGGGCACAAAATAACTGCCTATAATGAGAAAAAAATGAAGTACTTTGGAAAGTTCCTGTACTAGAGTAAGGGAGTTGGGATGGTTATATTCCAGAAGTAGTTGGGATGCAGAGGTAACTATATCAACAACTAGACAAACAGGATTGTGACAAAAAGCAGACAACTGCGCAGATACAACAAATAGAAGCCTTTAAAGGAGATGAATAAAAGGGATTGTAATAACTTCACAAATTGTATGTGTCTTATCTAATTTGTTTATTTCATAATATCTTGTATGTTTCTGTTTTTACCTGCTAAACTATGTAAAAGTAATAAAGATAACATTGCAAAAATTCTAGTATGTTATAGCTAGAACAACATAACTTCAGTCTTCTGAGGTCATAATATGAATACAAAGAGCATGTTTTAAACTTTTCATTCCCTTCCACTCCTCAGATTTTTTTTAATTTGTCAGTGTGAATTTTATTTTACTGAGGATAAAAAGAGATAATTGTATTTCCATTTGACTCCTATATGCATCCGTCGAAGTGAGCTGTAGCTCACGAAAGCTTACGCTCTAATAAATTTGTTAGTCTCTAAGGTGCCACAAGTACTCTTTTTCTTTTTTCATTTGATTCCCGAAATCCTTTATGTGAAGAGGAACTGGAGCTAGAATTAAGCTTCCTATTTAATATTGGAAGGGTGGAAAAGTACTAGTACTAATGTACTAGATAAGATGTATTTATTTACATATTTTATCTGATAAAATGCATCTGACACTTAAATATGAAGATACAATTCAAACCTGTGTAATGTTATGTAGCATTCTAGTATACAGCTTCCAATGATCATGGATCCCCTTCTTTGTGGGAGAGGGAAAAAGTAAGGCCACCTCTATACAGACCTGATGAGGCTAATGCACTGAGAATAGGGTTGTTTTGTTTATATATTTGTATATATGTAGGCATTTTGCTTCAGTGCATGTCACTGAAGATATACATTTGTATTGATAATAGTTGTATGTTTTTGATTTGTAGTATTTTCCATAAAATAACCCTGATCTGAAATATAACATTTTTTTTCATATTGTTCTTAGGCTAACTGTGATCTTAGAAGACAAATAGATGAACAACAAAAGCTACTTGAAAAATATAAAGAAAGGTTAAACAAATGCATTTCAATGAGCAAGAAACTTCTGATTGAAAAGGTAAGGTAGAACACTGTTTTTCAGTGTGTGTGATGGAAAGCACTATAGATAGTTACCTATGGAATGCCGTTATTAAACTCTCCACCCCATTTTCACTTGCTCATAACTTTCTGTTTGGGCTGAAACTTTCTTCCTTTTTGGTCTCAGTCCAGAACGAATTAATTTTAAATTTGAGAAAAATCCCTTCAGCCATTTTTGAAATATGGAAGAATAGAAAAAATGCATTTTTGAACATAAATGTTTGTTTGCGCACTAATAATTCAATCACTGCTGAGCATGAAATATATGACCATAGCATGTGGCTTTTCCTCTGGGTGACATTCAACCTTTTTGTGAACTTTGGGCAAACTGTTTTAAAATAAATGTACAGGTGATTGAAAAATCACTTCTGAACATGCTTACTGGGGACATTCTTTTTGTGAAAAGCCACATAAGAGAGCTAGGAGAATTTCTACTGTAAATAGATCCACTGCTACCTTCTGTGTTCAGCTTAATATTAAGAGCAGCAAAAGCAGGTACTTACCCCTCTGCCATCCCATTCACCTAAATGAGATATGAACTTCAAATTTAATGTTAACTTTCTTAAACGCTAGCAATACTAAAAGGAATACTTGTGGCACCTTAGAGACTAACAAATTTATTTGAGCATAAGCTTTCGTGAGCTACAGCTCACTTCATCGGATGCATGCATCCGATGAAGTGAGCTGTAGCTCACGAAAGCTTATGCTCAAATAAATTTGTTAGTCTCTAAGGTGCCACAAGTACTCCTTTTCTTTTTGCGAATACAGACTAACACGGCTGCTACTCTGAAACTAGCAATACTGCTTTTCTTAAAAACAACCCCAAAAAGTCAAGGAAAATGAATGGAAAAATTAGTCTAATGCAATGAATAAAAGACAAGTCAGGACATTAAGAAAAGAAACTAAATTTTTCCTTAAATCTGCAGCAAGAGACTGCGGAAGAATTCCCACAATGCAGGGTCACCCTGAGTGCCTATACTGTCACCATTGGTAGCCCCAGCACCTGGGTATGCTGAGAACAGGCCGTAGCAGTTCATCATACTAGGAGGAGTGTGGGCTGCTCTGGAGTGTAGAGCATCCCATAGACAGCTCTTGTGCTGGGGGCACACCAGCCTGCTAAGCAGCCTTGAATTGTGTCAGTTTAAAGGTAGCTCAAATTCCCCCTGCCTTCTTTCCTCATTCTTTGAATTCCATGTCACATTTGCAAGTAAAGTCAAGCTTGAGTTTCCTGACTCATGTATCATTATGAATAATAGCTAAATTCTGATTAATGTATAAGCCAGAAAAAATAACATGTATGGGTTCTGCAGAGATAATTGGAATATGAGTAGTTGAAACTTATTTCCATCCATCATTCTTTTATCTACTACTCAAAAAAAGACATTAGAGGGAGGGCTGTGTTTTTTGCTAATTTTTAAACACTTTAGAAAAACTGAACGGTAATATTTTGATTTTCTTAGAGCACACAAGAAAAGCTGGCAAGCAGAGAGAAGAGTATGCAAGACAGATTACGCCTCGGGCATTTTACAACAGTTCGACATGGTGCTTCATTTACTGAACAGTGGACAGATGGCTTTGCATTTCAAAATCTTGTGAAGTTAGTCAATGTTATGTTTTTAAAATTCTCAGTAATTGTCAGTTCCCTCCAGTGGATTTTTTTTTTTTAATTATTAAGAGCTTCTAGGATTGGAGCTGCTTTTCATATGTAGTATTTCACTTTGCTTTTTGAAGTTTCAGAATACAGTACAGAACTCCCTTAATCAACCAACAGAATGTAGAATGCTAAATCCTGTTGTTTTTGAAAGAAGATGATTGGGCCTCACTTGATTTTAACAAGCCTTAGAACAAGTGTGAATTTACTAACTGAGCAGCATTTCATTAATCATCACAATTGATAGAAAAAGTTGTAAACCTAGATCAGTGATTCTCAAACTGTGGTCCACCGACTACTGGTGGTCAGTGGAACAGTTGATGATCTGTGGAGGGCTTGCTGGTCACATGGTACTGGCTCCACATCCTTCATTATAGCAGCTTCTACAGACATCCAGGCTCTTCATTGCAATGAAGGAGGAGCGAGGAGGAGGAGCAAACCTAGCAGCCGCCACTAGGGGCTGCTGCTAGCATAAGCGGATGGGGGAAAGGAGCCTGTAGCCGCCAGCAGGAAAAGAGCTGCCTCAACAAGGTACTTCAGCAGAGAATGGGGCAGAGAAGGAGCTTGGGGAGATGGGGCAGAGGGTGGAGCTGTGGAGTGGGAGGAAGAAACTAATTCATGACTTCAGTTACATGCTTTGGAAAGTAAACTGATTTGACCTTTACATTGTTAAGTATTAATGTATTCACTAGAAATTCTAGTTTTCTCAAGAAAGATGTGGGAATGCAAATGGGATTGTGATTGGGTAGGGATTTGGTCTGTGAAGACACTCTTCAGAAATGGGTCCACACTAAATGTTTGAGAACCCCTGACCTAGTTAATATCTAATGATTTAGCTTTTACAGTTTTCCTTATGTGTTTTGTCCACACATACGATAGTTATTGTGTAACCCAACTGATTATTTATTTAGGAAGGTCAGCTCAGCTAAAGTATCTGATTGGTAAAACAATCATATTAATATTCTTTATTGACATCTGTGACTTTTTCTTTTCTTTTGGTGTTGGTTGTAAGTGATAATATCCACTTTGTCAAAATATCATTTGTTTCCAATCTGGAAAATACAGTATGTATGTTACACTTTTGGAAACCTATTACAAAAGAAAATTATACCAACATGTTTACAAAACTTTGTGAGAATACTCCTACCTAATAGGGAACATTTGATTTCTCTTTAACATACTCTTACTCTTCATTTGTGCAAAAATGATGACTGACAGAAAAAGTACAACCTTTTCAATTACCATCCTCTTGCCAAATTGCAAATCTGTAGCATATTATCTAACAAAGAATACACCAAGAAACAAACATACAAAATAAAATAAAATCATGCAAATTCTTCTTCTGCCCCCCAAAATAAATATTCACATTTACAGTGCCTAGTTAAGAACGCCTCACGAGCTTTTCATTTTTACCAAGAAAAGAGATTATGGTAATTCAGTGGATTAGAATCCATCATTGCCATTATTGAAGCCTGCTTTTAAAAATGTTGTTAGCTGTAAAAATATTAATAATTAATGCAATATTTTTGGTTTTACAGGCAGCAAGAATGGGTGAATCAACAAAGGGAAGATATCGAAAGGCAAAGAAAGCTCCTAGCCAAACGAAAACCTCCATCTACGAATAATTCTCAAGCACCATCTGCCAATTCAGAACCAAAACAGAGGAAAAATAAAGCTGTCAATGGGGCAGAAAATGATCCCTTTCTTAGACCCAGTTTACCACAGCTGTAAGTTTACCAATTCAATCAATCTTTTTCATAGTTTCCTAGGTATTGTCCATTTTGTTTGCAATGCAAGTAGTGGCATAACCCCAGCAGTTACGCCATATGTCAGCAAGTTAGGGACTTACTCTGTTCTCACTGATGGCTTGTCTAAATTGAGGAAACTTGCACCAAAATCTAGGTAGCTGCAATGTATCATTGCAATCTTGGATAAATTGCATCAGTCTCTTTTGCCCTGATGCAATGTGTCTACTGGTCTCTAATTAGACATGTCTAATTCTAGTATTTTACACTTGTAACTCCACTGATTTCAGTGGAGTTAGCCTTCTTCTCCTTTCAGTTAAATTGATGTAAAGAAGGCTTTTGGTGACCAATTCAGCTTCGACTGAAGAAAATAATAGTCTTTCAATTGGCTTCGAAAGGAGTTGGATACAGCCTGTAGTATCTGAAGGCCTGCATCTAAATTAATAATGCGCTAAAAAAAAGTAAATGATCTTGCATCTTTTCTTCTAATTTAAATACTTTAGTGCTGGTTTAATGGACACCATCAATTTAAAAATTACCCTTCTGTCTGAAAATTTTTTACCTACTATGGAAAGAGATTGAAAAAAAGAAAACTTTGCTTTTTTTTTCCAATTTGTTTACTTTGCATTTGATTGCACTTCATCATATATACTGTATAATCATTATCACTATCTCCCTGTATAATTTCTCCTTTTTTGTTTGAGTTTTCCATACAGCATCAGGAGGGAAGCACACTTTTACAAATATTATAATGTGGTTGTTAAACTACAAAAACTTGGCCAGTGCATCAGGAGCAGTACTTCAAAGTTCTTTTAAACTCCTATTTTGAAATTGGCTAGATCCCAGGTTGATTGTGACCATTAATCATCAGAAAAATCATTATTTTAAATATTTACAATTGCAACAAATGTTCAGCTTTTTCTTATTATCAAATCCAATATCCCCTTCACCTCTGCATCATTTTTCTGGCACATTTTGCACATGGTGTCAGAAGAATTGAGACTAAAAGGGGGCTGCAATAGGATTTAGAAATGACAGAGCTTTAAGTTAATACCGATTGTGGTTTGTTTCTTAAAGTGATGCTTCTCAGAAAGTAGGAAGGCTGTTCAGAGATGCTAATTTAAAACAAAAACCCTTAAATTTTCATATATAACTTACCACTTAAGATGTGCTTCTTTCTCATATAAATGCTTCCCTCTGCAGCTGTATTCTGATGTTTTCTTTTGAAATAATGCTGGAACTAATATGGGCTCTTCTCTAGAATATTTGTTTTCAGGGGAACTAGCTATTTCTTCTTGCACAGTTGGTCAGTCCCTAACTCTTTGTTCTAATTAAGAAAAAGGAATACATACATTGGGATCTGTAAATCTTGTGTTGTGTTTGTAGAGACTTTAGCATTCTTGTTTTTTTTAAGATCTGCAGGACAGCTCTGTAGCCTCTTTTACTTTCTACCATACAAACAAACCTTGTGCCAATGTAAATGTTCTATATATTAAAAGCCAAGCAATTGTTACTCTTACTCTTGGCCATTAATATACCTGAGCAATGTATTTGGCTAAGTCTTTTTAGTCTATATTAATGTTAAATTTTCTGAGATTTTCTGCTGCTTTAGTAGATGATAAATTTTGCTTCAGTTGCATGATTCACAAGCGGCATTGCATATTTAATTGTACCATGAATCTCTCTTGTCCAATTTGTTCCAGATTCACAAATAGCTACTCCTGTCCTTCCTTCACAATATTCTCAAATTAGTTATATTTAAAATTTTCAAATTCACATTTAATTTAGGTTTAATTAAGCAGATTAAATTGAATACAAATTGAGCATTGAAGACTTCTTTTGACAACTGTATATGCAATAAGTTAATTGCAGTTTGTTTTTTATATTTTAGTAATTGAATGGTAGTTTACACGTATTAATCATGATTGAATCAAGACTAGCTGTGCTTTTGTATACATTAATTTGATCCTGATATAACTGCTGTTTTACATACAACACTGCCTGTCTATTTTGTCTTTGTTGAACAATTGTGTGTTATTTGCTGGGGTCCTTCATGCGACCTGGGATCACCAGAACACAAGGGCCTCTCATGTTCCTTTGCCAGGAGCTTTAGGGGTTTTTCAGACTTTTAATTAGGATTGTTGTAGTCTTGTTAGTGTGATACCTCTTCTTCTCTGAAAGATACCTACAGTAAAACTGCTGTTCCCCATTACAGAGCTAGACAGATAACACATGTCTATGTGGCTGGTTAAAATTATTAATTTTGCTTTACCAGTCTAGTATTCAGTATTCATTTACTCTTTCTGATCACCATTACTGCATTCATATTGTGCTCATCACTCTATCCACATCGCTCTGAGAATAATGGTTCTAATTAGTCCATAGACGAAGGGAAGAGGCTTTATTTATACCTAATGGAAGGAAGTACAGAATTGCTGAGATTAATTAACTAAAACAGAGGTATATTAGTACAACATACATGTATGTGATTAGGCATACCTTTACACTGCTATGCTGAAAAAAATGATCTGGTAACAAAGCTTGTCAGCAGTGAGTTCCTCTAGCACCACCTTATTTAGTTTTGACAATGGCATAGCTTTTTGTGTAGAGAAAAACAAATATTTTTTTAGCTTGGTTACAAAAAAGTGTGATTGAAACCAGGGTTGAAAACTGCTTTTTGTATATGTACAGTTTAAAAACAGTTTTCAAAACCAATAGAAGGTGATGGCTGTGGCTTTGCCAGTGATAGGTCATTTTCCTGATGTAGTTGGATGATTAAAGGAATAACAACTTACCATGTTTGTATAATGAGTTTGAAAATGAATCAAAGTATTCATCAAGATGGCAACTGACCACCTGAAGAAACCCTCAATGCCTGTGTTTAGATGGTTTCAGAGTAGCAGCCATGTTAGTCTGTATTTGAAAAAAAAAAAAAAAAAAAGAGTACCTGTGGCACCTTAGAGACTAACAAATTTATTTGAGCATAAGCTTTCGTGAGCTACAGCTCACTTCATCCGATGTACGTGCGTACGCGTATGCGCGCGTGTGTACGCACATATATACCTGCTACTGTATTTTCCACTCCATGCATCTGATGAAGTGGGTTGCAGCCCACAAAAACTTATGCCCAAATAAATTTGTTAGTCTCTAAGGTGCCACAAGGACTCCTCGTTGTTTTTGCTGATACAGACTTAACCCGGCTACCACTCTGAATCCTGAAAAAAAAAAATTGGGTTTGTTTAGTCTGGAAAAGAGAAGACAGACGGGGGACATAAGTGTTCAAGTATGTAAAAGCTTGTTACAAGGAGGAGGAAGAAAAATTGTTTTTCTTAACCTCTGAGGATAGGACAAGAAGCAATGGGCTGAAATTGCAGCAAGTGAGCTTTAGGTTGGACATTACGAAAACTTCCTAACTGTCAGGGTGATTAAGCACTGAAATAAACTGCTTTGGGAGGTTGTGGAATCTCCATCATAGGAGATTTTTAAGAGCAGGTTAGATAAACACCTGTCAGAAGTGGTCTAGATAATTAGTCCTGCCGCAAGTGCAGGGGACTGTACTAGATGACCTCTTGAGATCCCTTCCAGTTCTATGATTGTGTGTTCTTCAAGTGAGTAATAAATTATTGCTTTTAGAAAGAACAATTTTGGTTTCCATAAGTGACTTCCTCCCTTCACTTTTCAGCTTTAGCTGTTTTGGTGCTGGTGATTTCCTAACCATCACTTCCTCTGTCACTCCATTTATTCAGTGGCAGTGTCTCATGCAAATACTTCAGATCCAATCCCTGTGTCTAATTTAAAATGTTTGTAGGAGGGGATACTAAGCTGTCAATTATGCTAATCTAATTGAACAAACTTGTTTAGAAGGAACATTCAGTTGAGCATGGAGGAAGTAGAAAATATATTCAACAATTTTTTTAGAATTACATGTTTAAGCACCAACAATGTGCCTGGGTCTTTACAGAACAAATAAAGACAGCAGCTTAGTCTATAAGACAAACAGAGATCAGACCCAGAGCAGATGTTGAATTAGAACATTACGGGTGAGGTTTTTGAAAATGCATAGTATTGGCCTAGCTCTGTAAAAACCTCCAATAGAGTTAGGCTAGCTCTGGAGCACTTCTAAAAATTCCATCCTAAAACATTTTCTTTTTGTTGTGTAAGGAAGGTATGAGTAGATGTATTTGAACATTTTGTTGTATTCATAGCCCCACTTTTTTTTTTCTCCCTGGGGGGAGGTCGAAAGGAGAGATCATTATACTAGTAGCATCATGTTGGTTGTGATCCACTATAGATTATGTTTAAGGCTGCGAGTCTGTCATGGAGGTCACATAATCGGTTACCTCCATGACTTCTGCAGTGGCTGGTGCTGAGCCAGGCAGCCCTTGGGCCAGCAGCAGCAATTTGGGTGTGTGGGAGGAGGCTAAGATCAGGAGGTTGGGGGGCACTTATCTTGTGGTGGGGAGCTCTCACTGGCATGACCCTGTAGTGCTTAGGTGACTGTGGGGGAGGCGCTCCGTACTGCCTGCCCCAGCAGCTCCCATTGGCTGTGGTTCCCGGCCAATGGGAACTGTAGCAGCCGGCACTTGTATTCCTCTACCAGCTAGGAATCGCAGGGATGCAGAGCCAGGTAAGGAGCCCCTGCCAGCCCCGGGCCACCTCCCCCAGCACCTGCAGCACCTCCGGACCACCCGTGCCTCTTTCACATCCCCTCTTCCTCCACCCACTCATTTTTAGTTGCAGGTATTTTTGGTAAAAATCATGGACAGGTCACGGGCCGTGAATTTCTGTTTACTGCCCGTGACCTGTCCGTGACTTACTAAAAATACCTGTGACTAAAACATAGCCTTAGTTATGTTGCATCACAGTTTCTGTTTTAACTCCTTGTCTTCAGTCATTCACTTCTGAAATTTTCAGGTTTTAGCTGAAATTTTTCATGATAGGTCTGTGCCTAATGATTATTTTTTATAAGAGAAAAATCACTGAGCTGCTCTTGCATGAGAGGAGAATGAAGAGAAATATATCAGTCAAATAGGGGTACTCTTCAGTATTTTTGTCAAGAGTTTTGAAATCTATCTGTGAAAGAGACTATCTAAATTATGTGGCCCATCTAACAAATAGAAAAACTAAATCTGAAAATTTAGGTGACTTGTCTGGGCAGTACAATGATGTAGTGGCCTCTAAACCAAAAAAACTGACACCAGGTACATTGTTAGAACTTAACATGTGATAAATAGGAGTAATATTGCTATTAAAGTTTCTATAAACTAATATGTGAGGGGTAGCACACTTTAATGTTCAAATAAGGAATAATTAACCTACTGCTAGCAAGTAACTGTTTTTGAATCCAGGTGGGAACGAGGTTTGTCTCTTCAACAGTAATCTAACACAAATTAAACTAATTGTGCCTACAATAAAATTTAGCATTTCATAAGCTTCTCTGAAAAATTGTCAAGTTTTAAATTACTTATGCATCGTGCAGCGCCTCTAACCACATTAGATTTGTAAATAAAATATACTGTAAGAAAAACAGTTGTTTACTGGGCATAGTGTGAAAGGATGGAGAGAGTCTGGCTTGAAATGGTAATAAATTTTCAAGGTGACCTCAGCATATTCATACTTGTGAGTTGTGCCTCTCAAGGGTTACTGAGCTTCAGGAACATCCTGTAAAGCGGTGCCTATTGGAGCTATACAAACTTCCTGTCCTGGCTCTGCATGTAGGTATTCAAAGTTATGAAAGGACCAGGTTTCCTAAACTGCTTTAGTTCCTTCCTTTCTTCAGCTAGCTGTAGCTGAAGGACTTTCACTCAGTGCCCAGAGTGATTTCTGGAGGATTTGATATAAAACTTATGTTTCCAGTGATAGTTTGTGTTTGTGCCTTTATTCTAGATCAGGGGGTCCTCTAACTTTCTGATTGTGGCCTCTAGGTACTCTCATAAGAACAGCAGATTTAGGTGGTGAGCATTGTGTCTCTCCATGTTTCTAGAAGTAGACACACAAATCAATAGTTTGTTCTTGCCATGATATGTGTAGGGTCATCATATCTTGACTCCTTTGGGCAGCCGAGGCTCTTTTCTTTTCTACTCAAGGAAACGTAACAAATCCAGTCCCTGTATCAGACATTGGACATGGGCCTTGAGGAGAAATCTCAATCATGGCCTTTCTTCTGTGAGTGTCTGGCTCAGCCTTGGTACTGTCTTGTGCAGTTAACAGGTTCATCGTGACAGTTCTTCGAACTGGAGTGGTTGGTTTGTCCAGGGCTCATGTTCTCACTTGCGCTCACTTCTCTGGCCTACTGGGACAAGCCATTTGAGGCTCCATTCATTTGCTCTCCGTTTAGCATGTGGGCTATATGACCTTAATGACAGGATCTCCTCTCCCTTGTGGGTTTGAAGAAGATCAGACATAAAACCTATCACTAGTCATCCATCTGCTGCTCCCAGACAGCTAAGGTTTTTTCTTCACTGCCACTTCCTCTGCTGCCCACACCAGTATCTGTAAAATTGTCCCCTCGGTTGGTGTGCTTCACTGCCTTTCACCCAACAAAGAAGTTGTCGGGCACTTTGAAACAATATTGTCTTGAAAGGAAGGATTGCTTCTTCCTCAAATTTTCCTGGGGTTGTGGCCACGTCCTTGTTTGTTTTGCCCCCTGATTTCAGCTGGTTTCACGAGATGTTAGAACATATGACTGAAGCTCTGAAATTCAGATGTCCGTAGATAGCCTTTTTAACTGTTTGAATGAAATCCAGCAGTACTAAGAGAAAGAGAGAGTCTCGCTACATTAATAGTGAGCTAGTGGACCCTGCTAAAGACATCTGGTTGATTCCAATGTTAATCCCAGCCATATTTTAAAAAAGGCAGTGACAATAAGGAATTCCAATATTTCTGTACCTTTATTGGCTCATTAGTGGTGTCGTTAGTAATTGAAAGCTTGACAAAAATCCAAGGTAATTCTTACCTTTCAACTGGGTAAGAACACCAAAAAGCTTGACTTTTGGTGAGAAATGTTTAGTAAATTTCTCTGGGTATCTGTGTGGCTAGGTACCATTGCATCTTTGGGAAGAGATGCGTCTTCTCATTGATCACCTTTCTGACAAGTAGAAAAATGCTCTAAGATAGTGACTGAGAAGTGTTCAGTGTCCTAGCATGTCTTACAGGCATGACATGTCAGATGCTTTGATTCTTATGGTGGCATTAGTTGTTTTTCCTTAGTACTCCTACATTATTCTAAGGCTCAGATCTGTGGAGACCTACTCCTATTTGATGGGGAGTGCCCTTTCAATTTTAAGATGAACGAGGTGCTTCAAAGAATAGAAGACTCCGAAGTATAACAGCGGTAAGTCTCGGGGAGTCCTTCCATCAGTCCTGAAGAGGGAGAACTCTTTTTGGTATTAGAGACCTTACATAACATTCTGAAATTCCGGCCTCACTTCTGGAAGGTGCAGGCTTTACAGTATCAAAAGAAAGAGTGGAAAATATGTCAGGCAGTGAGCTGATTAATCTTCTTCCACTCGTTTTGTCATCTTTGGGATCAAGCCTTCAGATTTGACACATTGAATGAGAACTGAGAGGTGATTTTAACTTTGTTTTTTCTCCATTTCCCCTTCTTTTGAGGATCTGTTTAGTCTGTTTCTGTGCAATTTTGGATGGAATTACTACAACTCGCTGGGTAGCTGAGGTTGTTCAACTTGGATGCATGATGCAGTTCTGCTCCATGTTATTTCGTAACTACCTTCCCTAATTTCTGTGATTGGAGACAGTGATCTGGAAATCCTGAGTCTTAAACTAGATTCTTTCAAACTGTCTATGGATTCCTTTGTGGTAGTGCACTGAGTGACTAGTGCACTGAGAGAACCAAGCACTGAGGCAATTGCTAAGATTTTGGGATGGGAGGTGGTCAAGGAGAAAATCTCGTACTAACTAGTGGTCTCCTGAATGGGAAGTGGTCCTAGCATAGACAATTAATGTTTCAGAATACCAAATAGGTTTCTATAAATAATGGGTTTTGGCCCTGGAATGACAGACTATTTAAAAAAAAAAATCCAGACAATTTTAAATGTGATCTTGTGTTGGTAGTTATAAATGGTAATTAAAGAATGCTATTTACTGTTGTTTGACAAATACATTAAAATATGAATATTTCTGTATCTTTTATAAGATAGCAAAATCTATAACTGTATATTATTATTTTTGCAGATTGACTCTAGCAGAATATCATGAACAGGAAGAAATTTTCAAACTTAGATTAGGACATCTTAAAAAGGTATGTGTAGTCATTTGCTCTGTGATTTTTGCTGCTGTGCATCGAAGTGCAAAAACTAATACTGTCACAGTGTAAAAAGAGCTTGTTAGAGCTGTCTTACAAAATTGATTACCAGTAAGCAATGAAGAGTTCTGTATATGTTGAATAATGACTTTATTCCTTCCTGTTCCCTAATGTGGCATATTCTGGAGTATTGGAGAGAAAACATGCTTAGCTTCATGAAGTACTGAGTACATTGTATCAGTCTGCACTGACCTCTTGGATCAATGCAAATAATTAAGCAAGCAATTTACAAACACATAGAAGATAATAAGGTGATAAATAACAGTCAGCATGGATTTGTCAAGAACAAATCATGTCAAACGAACCTGATAGCTTTCTTTGACAAGGTAACACGCCTTGGGGATGTGGGGAAAGAGGAAGATGCGGTGTATCTTGACTTCAGTAAGGCTTTTGATGCTGTCTCGCATTATCTTCTCATAAACAAACTAGGGAAATACAACCTAGATGGTGCTACTATATGGTAGATGTATAACTGGTTGGAAAATCGTTCCCAGAAAGTAGTTATAAGTGGTTCACAGTCATGTTGGAAGGGCATAATGAGTGGGGTCCTACAGGGATTGGTTTTAGGTACAGTTCTGTTCAATATCTTCATAAATAATTTAGATAATGGCATACAGAGTACACTTACAAAGTTTGCGGACGATACGAAGCTGGGAGGGGTTGCAAGTGCTTTGGAGGATAGGATTAAAATTCAAAATGATCTGGAGAAATGATGTGAAGTACATGGGATGATATTCAATAAGGACAAATGCAAAGTACTCCATTTAAGGAGGAACAATGAGTTACACACATGTAATGGGAAGTGACTATCTAGGAAGGAGTACTGCGGAAAGGGATCTGGGGGTCAGAGTGGATCACAAGCTAAATATGAGTCAGCAGTGTAATGCTGTTGCAAAAAAGCAAGCATCGTTCTGGGATGTATTAGCAGGAGTATTGTAAGTAAGACAAAAGAAGTAATTCTTCCGCTCTACCCTGTGCTGATTAGGTCTCAACTGGAGTATTGTGTCTAGTTCTGGAAAGATGTGGACAAATTGGAGAAAGTCCAGAGAAGAGCAACAAAAATGATTAAAGGTCTAAAAAACATGACCTTTGAGAGAAAGTTGAAAAAACTGGGTTTGTTTAGTCTGAAGAAGAGAAGGCTGAGAGGAGATGTGATAATAGTTTTCAAGTGCATAAAAGGTTGTTACAAGGAGGAGGGAGAAATATTTTTCTTCTTAACCTTTGAGGATAGGACAAGAAGCAAGGGGCTGAAATTGCAGCAAGGGTGGTTTAGGTTGGACATTGGGAAAAACTTCCTAATTGTCAGAGTTGTTTAGCACTGGAATAAATTGCCTAGGGAAGTTGTGGAATCTCCATCATTGGGAATTTTTAAGAGCAGGTTGGACAAACACCTGTCAGGGATGGTCTAGATAATACTTAGTCCTGCCTTGAGTGCCGGGGACTGGACTAGATGACCTCTCGAGGTCCCTTCCAGTTCTATGATTCTATAATGTAGGGATATTATTGTTTTCTGGTCACTGAGTGAAGGAAGGTTGACTCAATGGGTAGAGCTTATCAAATGGGACTGGTACGGACAGGGTAACTTTTTTAATCTTTGCTTGGTATTAATGGTATTTGCTGCATATAAATTTTTATCAGCTATGTAATACATTAAATATGAAATATCAATATACGAAATACTACGGTTATCTTTCTGTAGGCCCCACAGATGAGGTCACTGGGAGTTGAGGGGACTCTGCTTCCTGCAGTGAGATGCTCCATACCTCATTGTCCCTTCCACTAAATCATATTTCTTATCTCTGCTTAGGAAAAGGGCATATTACTCCAGTTCTTAGCTTCAATGCAAGATGCAATGTATAAGGCTACGATTCCCTCATGGGAATTTTTAGTAAAAATCAGGGACAGGTTGCGGGCAATAAACAGAGTTTCACAGAAGCCTACAATTTGTCCCTGACTTTTACTAAAAATATCAGGGTGGGAGCGGGGAAGGACAACAGAGCACTGGGGCTTGTAGCTACTTCAGCCCCCTGCTGCAGCTCCAGCTCCAGCCCCAGGAGGGTTGACCCAAACCCAGCCACTGCTCCAGCGGCCCTGGAGACTGCTACTGATCAGTTGTTTTGGCACCCTTCCCCCTAGCTGTTCCCAGTGTGTTTTCCTCGGGGCTGACAGCTGCTCCAGCTGTGCCCCAGAAGAAGTCACAGAAGTCCTGGAAAGTCATGGAATCTGTGACAGAATCATAGTCCTAGCAAAGAATGTTATACACATACTACAAATTAGAATGATTAATGTGAAAAAATTAAAATGGAAATAGCAAGATACTTGGTAACCGGGCAGTGTTCTATTTATGCAAATAAAATTTCTTGTCTCTCCCCTCCGGCTGTCTTCATGTCCAGAATTGCCACGTTTCAGCCTGAAGGAAGATTAAGAATTTCTCTTTTGTTTAAAAATGTTTAGGCCCAGATTATGCTAACTGATTTGGTGTTACGATGCTTTGTGTGCTCTAGTGTCACACCTCTGAATGTTACAATCTGTCAAGTTTGTATTGTGTACAGAGGAAACAATGCTGTGGAAGTAAATATTTTGTGTTGGCAATATCCTGTCCATAATTCCAGGTGCGCTGATATGCTTTATTCTTGTTATGAACTTCCTCTGTTAGAATAATTCGTGAATTCAGCCGTTCCTTTAACAATATGTTTTAAAGTAAAAATGAAAATTGATTTAAGGTCAAATATCTTTGCTGAATATCTTGACTAACCAAGTTGTCGGGGCATTCAGCACAGAAATAAGTTTTACAAACCCTTTATTTTCAATTATATTTATCATTTCAAGATGGAAATGATATGTCATGTTGTGACTAAAGTTGAATCTCTCTGTGAATCCTCATGATACTTTTTGATACTGATTCTCAGTAAAGATCTGAGAATGCTGTAACATTCTGTAACATCATAAATACCATGGATAAACTAGGTTGCAATGACAGTTTTTTTTATTTGTCACATTCTGGAATAGCTTCAATCAGCCAGGAAATGCAAAGAGGGTGTCACAAAGTAAGGGGAAAAGAGGTTTTAAAATGCTAAAATACATATCCCCTTTGAAAATCCCCATATAATTAGATTAGTGGAGGCATTAAACACAAAAACTCAGGCTTAGTTATTATTCATTCCTCCTTGGCAGAGTACCATTAATGGTCTATGTGATCTGGGTGTCTGATCTACATTTTCCAATATCACTGTTTTTTTGACATTCATTTCTGTCTTGGCATGATTACTTTTTTATTTGTTAAACATTTTTCTCGAAAAATAGAAGAAAATATATTTAGTTTTAATTAATCAGCATAAATGTATTTGACTCTGTTCTTGTGGTTAAAAAGCAAATTGGAAGCACTTACTGTTCCTGGAGCAGGCATGTTTTCAGACTTCGTTCTGGGGAGGAAATGCTTTTTGTAAGGCAGTGACTCAGCAACAGTTGAGTTGTTTAAGATAGATTGTTAAAAAAGCATTTAAGGCCCCACTGCTACAAAGATTTACACACATGCCTAACTTTACTCATGTGAGCAGTTCCTTTGTTAAACAGAGGGACCATTCAAATGGGAAAAGCTAAGTATGGGCTTAACAATTACAAACTATTTTACTTGTAAATAATTCTGTTTAATTTTAGAATCGAGTAATATACCTGGTCTGGTAGTTTGAAGCTAATGCAGCAATACAGGAGAACTAAAATGAAAGCTTAAATCCAATGTATATGTACCTGCAAGGAAAACGATCAGTAGACAGACATTTTGAAGTTTCACTAAAATTTCTCCATTTACTTCATATTAAAATTAATTGTAAGTCAAGGAAATCGTCAAAATCACTGAAGTTAAACTTCCAGTTTAAAACAAAAAAAAGTAGGTTTTCAGGTTTTATTTTTCACACCAAACTCAAGGTTTCTCGACTTGTCTTTGCATTGATTTTATATATACATTATTATATTTACATTTTGTACATTTGAATTCTATATATAAGCAAGTATATGTCCATGTTCACTAATGGCTCAGTTTAAAAATAAAGCTAAATTAATCAGTGGCAGAATAAGTGTCAGTCTGTCTGTCTGTCTGTAAAAAGTAATATTAGAAAATATTTATTTGTAACTCTATGTAATGTGATGTCCTTTTTTAGAAAAAAATAATCAGTCTCCTTTTTGCTTTTCATTTTATCTTCACTTTTATTGGTTCTTCTCATCTCTTAGTGTTCCCTTGATATGTGTTTTTCTGCTGCCATAACTCTTCCTTCTTTCCATCTGCATGCCTTCTCTCCATCTGGTTCTTTGCTGCCTGGTCCTCCTTCCCTTCACTCTCTAAATGCTTTCACGTTGCTCCTTTCTTTGCTCCCCTCGGTGTGGTGCTTACAAATGGTCCTCTTGTTTCCCAGCTCCTCAAGAAATGTCTCTCCTGCTAGATCCTCATGGCTCTTGTTCTTACGTTTTTACATAGCTGGTTCTTCCTTGTTTACAGGTATTCAAAACCTTAGTATCTGAAGTAACATCTGGAAACTGAGAGACCAACCAGGTCTCTTTGGACTAACACTGGTCTAATGAACCACATTTTGAGAACCACTGAATTGCATAATATATGAAAAGAATTCCAAAAGAGGCAAACAACAGGATCCCCCCCTCCCTGTAGTCTCTGAGAATAACACGGGCAAGAAGAGACAAATAGGTTTTTTTTAAGAAGGGGTGTGTGTCAAATTCTTTATAGAAGACTAATGGCTTATGAGAAGCTGCATATCATTTCAGGATATTCACCTGAGAGCTGCCAAGTGAAGCTAAATATGAAAAAAATAGCTTGTTAACATACAAACAGGAAAATGCAAATAGTATTATATACTAGGAAAAACAAATACTCCACTTAGTTTTGCCAGCAGAAGAGGCACCTTGCACTAGTCCAACTGCTGAAAATTGGGGATTTGGTCCTTCTTATCATTGAAAATGTATCTTGTAGATAGTTTTTTGTCCTGTCTGTGATGGGGAGGGATTCTTGATTCCATTGGCAGTTGTTTGATTGATCTGTATCTTAAGACTGTTGGAGATGTACTCATTTAATTTATATTCCAGATAGCAACAACATAGATTTGAGTCAATTATGCAGTATAGGTAACACTTCTTTCCTAGGAGACATTTTTCTTAGTGGGTATCATCTTAGAGTAATTCCATAATTACTTGCTTTTGTGTATGGATTGATTTCCAGTCCGCTTTGTAATTATAAAGTTTAACCAAAGAGGCAGTTATTCCAGAAGTAAGGTATTATCCATTCTTTCTAAATTACGTTCCAATTAATTTAAACTTTCTAAGCAGAACTATCTAGAGTGGAAACATGTAACAAACAATACAGGGAAAATATGAAAATATTGTCTCTGACATTTTCTATTGAACAAGCGTAGATCAATTTACCAATAAGTTTATTCTAATGTTTCACATTATAAGCTTGTAGTTGCACAGAGAGGTATTCTGTTCCCTTCGTGGGTCATTCCACTGAGGCAAGGCTGTCAACTCTCTCCCCAATTCATGCAAGTCTAGTTCTGGTGTTCAGTAATCTGGCAGAATCACATATTGTATTGTCATAATTATGAAGTGATATTCACCCAAAAATTCTGAAGGAACTCAAATGTGAAATTGCAGAACTACTAACTGTAGTCTGTAACCTACCATATAAATCAGCTTCTGTACCAAATAACTGGAGGATAGCTAAATGTGACACAAATTTTTAAAAAGGGCTCCAGAGGTGATCCGGACAATTACAGACCAGTAAGCCTGACTTCAGTACCAGGCAAACTGGTTGAAACTATAGTAAAGAACAAAATTGTTGGACACATAGATGAACATAATTTGTTGGGGAAGAGTCAACATGTTTTTTATAAAGGGAAAGTATGCCTCACCAATCTGCTAGAATTCTTTTAGAGGGTCAACAAGCATGTGGACATAGTGTACTTAGATTTTCAGAGAGCCTCTGACAAGGTCTCTCACCAAAGGCTCTTAAGCAAAGTAAGCTGTCATGGGATAAGAGGGAAGGTCCTCTCATGGACTGGTAACTCGTTAAAAGATAGGAAACAAAGTGTAGGAATAAATGGTCAGTTTTCAAACTGGAGAGAGGTAAATAGTGGTGATCCCCGGGGGTATATACTGGGACCAGTCCTATTCAACTTTCCTAAATGATCTGGAAAAAGGGGTAAAGAGTGAGGTGGTGAAATTTTCAGATAATATAAAACTACTCAAGATAGTTAAGACCCAGGCAGACATAGAGCTACAAAAGGATCTCTCAAAAGTCAGTGACTGGGCAACAAAATGGCAGATGAAATGCAATTTGATAAATGCAAAGTAATGCACATTGGAAAACATCCCAACTATACATATAAAATGATGGGGTCTAAATTAGCTGTTACCACTCAAGAAAGAGATCTTGGAGTCATTGTGGTTAGGTCTCTGAAAACATCCACTGAATGTGCAGCGGCAGTCAAAAAAGCGAGCAGAATGTTGGTAATCATTAAGAAAGAAATAGATAATAAGACAAAAAGTATCCTATGGCCTCTATATAAATCTATGGTATGCCCACATCTTGAAGACTGTGTACAGATGTGGTCATTCCATCTGAAAAAAGATGTATTGGATTTGGAAAAGGTTCAGAAAAGGGCAACAAAATGATTAGGGGTATGGAATGGCTTCCGTATGAGGAGAGATTAATAAGACTGGGACTTTTCAGCTTGGAAAAGAGACAACTATGGGGGGATATGATAGAGGTCTAGAAAATCATGACTTGTGTGGAGAAAGTAAAAAAGGAGGTGTTAATAAGGGTCACCAAATGAAATTCATAGGCAGCAGGTTTAAAACAAACAAAAGGAAATATTTCTTCATACAACGCACAGTCAACCTGTGGAACTCTTTGCCAGAGGATGTTGTGAAGGCCAAGACTGTTATAGGGTTCAAAAAAGAACTAGAAAATTCATGGAGCATAGATCCATCAATGGTTATTAGCCAGGATGGGCAGGGATGGTGTCCCTAGCCTCTGTTTGCCAAAAGTTGGGAATGAGCGACAGTGAATGGATCTCTTGATGATTACCTATTCATTCCCTCTGGGGCACCTGGCATTGGCCACTGTTGGAAGACAGGACACTGGCTAGATGGACCTTTGGTCTGACCCAGTATGGCTTATGAACACCGTATGTCAGTGGTTCTCAAACTTTTGTACTGGTGACCCCTTTCACATAGCAAGCCTCTGAGTGTGACCCCCCCCTTATAAATTAAAAACACATTTTTATATATTTAACACCATTATAAATGTTGGAGGAAACGCAGGGTTTGGGTGGAGGCTGACCGCCCCCGGCCCCCCATGTAATAACCTCATGACCTCCTGAGGAGTCCCGACTCCCAGTTTGAGAACCCCTGCAGTATGTCAATCGATAAAATATAATGTAGACACTATGCTAAATAACTTTAATTAACATTTCACAATTCTTAAAGAACAAAATTGTAGGCTGGTACTTTTAATATTCCATGTTCACCTATTTTTTGAAAATGAATAGTTCATTATCTGCCAATATTGATTTTCAGGTTTTATGATGATCATTCTCCATTAACATAAACGGGATTTCAGATATAATTTCCCTGTTCTTTTGAGGATTCCCATTTTAAAAGCGCTTCTCACTGCTGCTCAGAAATTCTCAAAATCCTTGACTTGGATTTGGCTGTGTTAAATATAACAACCTTGTTCATACCCAGCTCTCATGCTAGACATTACAACATGTGTGAAAGATGGAGTAGAGTGCATACCAGTGTCATTTTAGGACAAAAATGTAAAAATACTGAAGAATATTTTTTGAATCTACCTTTCTTTGAAAGTAATAATAAGTTCTAAACTTTCTGTTCAGTGCTTATTCTGAAATAGTTTAGAAATGCCTTAATCTGAGATGTGTGCAAAATACTACTGGATTGGAACACTAAGAAAGCTAATAGAGTGTATCCATTGATAGTGCAGTAGTCATAGTAATAAGATGATGATGCTGGTGCAATGACTTCAGTGCAATGATTTCAGTTAAATTTTAAACTTGTTAAACTCATTTTCTACTTGTAGAAAGCAAGCAATTTCTACTTGTATTGTATTTCTACTTGTAGAAATAATTGATGCTAGAACATCAATTATTATCTGTCTTTCTGCACCATTAAATTGTGTACTTGTACTATGGGGTATAAATCAGTGATACTCGAGAGCCACAATAGTGTGAATTCATTGTTGCGCGCGCGCGCGTGTGTGTGTGTGTATACACACAAATTCCCAAAGCAAATAAGTTAATAACATAGTGCAAATTGATAACTTAATTGGTTAATAACATAGTAAAAGCATCCTGATTTAATTATTGACCAATCTAAGTTATTAACCAGTCACACAGTGTTTTAATATCATGTGCTGCAAAGAGCTGCATTAAAGAGACACATTAAAGAGCCACTTGTTGCTTGCGAGCCTCCGTCTGAGTATCACTGATATAAATGAATTGTAACTAAAGGATGTTTGAATAGGCAAGTATGGAGAGTACCGATGAGATTTTCAAAGGTGCTTAAATTAGGGGTTTTGCTCCTGACTCCCCTAGATGCCTTTGAAAATCCCACAGTAAGTCTTCGAAACATACATTCAGCATTTGTGATCTCGATAACACATAAACGGGAGAACTCTGAAACTATAAAAATATTCTTTGATCAATGTTACAGATCAAATGCTTAATTAAATAATATTCAGATTATTATGAATATTCTTGCCTAGTCTTGCTTTGTTTCACATTTGAGCTTTAAAATATTTTAAAGCATCATTTCTAAAACTGCACATATCTCAATTTTTTTTCACATTGTACATCAATTTCAGACCCAGATAATCTCTCTCCCTGGCTGAGGTACAAAACCAGCTGCCACTTGATTTGAATAGCATCCCCACAGTGCAGGACAAAACTGAACATCCCATTACTTATAGGTTTCATGGAGAGAAGGATTCCTTGAAATAGGCTTACACCTTATCTCTATGAATTGTTCAGGTATTAAAGAGAAAAGCAGTTTGGTTTTCTGGTTCAGCAGCGTTTTGTAATGTAATGTTCCTCCATCGCTACCAGTATTGATGCCTGGGTAAAAATATCCTTTTCGAACAGTGAATAAATTGAGTTTTTATAGTTCATTCATTTCATTTGCAGGAAGAAGCCGAAATACAAGCAGAACTTGAACGTTTGGAAAGAGTTAGAAATCTTCACATACGAGAACTCAAAAGAATAAACAATGAAGATAATTCACAGTAAGCCACTAGATTTTAATTTTGCATGTTTATTCTTAAAAACCTAATGTAGTTTAAAAACCACCTTCACCAAAATTGAACAGGATATACTATAACTTTTTATTAGGTGTTCTCTCTTTTTATATTTATCCTGCCTTAAATGGACTGTAATTTTACCTAAAAATAATGGTTATAATATAATAATTTTACAGGGCATATGGGGATTGAGCATGTAGAGCTGAAAATGCAGAAAATCTAAAACTTGCTACATCACGGTTCTGACATAAAGAATAGTTATGGGGGAGTCTAAAGCAACCCACTCATCTGAAAGTAATGCCTGTAGACATGGTGAAATCTTGATGCACTTGCGGAAATTTTATGTTGGTGTAACACTATATTCAGCTCTATTGCGGTATTGTTCACATATTTATCAAAGCGCCAAAAAACGCAAAAAAGCAAATGACTTAAGTCATTTATATGTTACTGATACCTATTACAACATTTGAATTTGTGTGGTAATCGATTGTAAGATAAAACTTGCATCTAGAATTAACTGTGACTCTATATATACATCATAACTGAGTAAAATGAGCTCCTTTATAATGGTAGAGGATACCAAAAGTTCAATTTTATGTTTACTCTTTTGGCTATTATGAAACTCTGCATATATGGTTTCAGCACTTCCAAAAGTGTTAAAGCCCACAGTAGCGCACTTGGATGAGTTTTTAATCTATAGTATTTTTAATGGTTGCCATATGCTGGGAAAAGTCTGGTTGCTGTGAGGCTGTATCATTAGTGCCATATTTTGCCATTGTTTTGGATTCAAGAAGTAATCGACATAGATGTTTTGCATAAAAACCAATGGCACAACATTATCCTTTATAAAGACAAAAATTCTAGACATTAGGTAGCTGTCCAATGTGTAGAACTCAGATGAAGTGAACATTTGGCTAACTGAAGAAGAAAGCATACTTAAAACAAAGAAGCAGGATGAACAAGAAGGAACTTACTGATTCTTGGAGAATGGCAGGTTTTGGCTATCCTATGCAGTAGTACCTGGTATGGTTGCCAATTCTGGTTGGATGAATTCCTGGAGATTTCACCACATAGCATAATCTTTCATTACAGATTAATCTTTTATTCTTGGAGACTCCAGGACAATACTGGAGGGTTGGCAACCCTAATACCTGGGTAGGAAAGCCCAAACTGTGCTTCCTGTTCTGACAGTTGAGAACAGTACCTGTTACACAGGCTCTGTAGGAGTCCATGTACTTCAGTGCTGATTTTTTGCAGTAGATGATTATAAATTCTGTGTTGGAAAATGAAAAACTTCCTATCTTGTGTATGTGTTGGGTGGATGGAAGTACGTGTGTACCATCACTTAAAAATAGATTGGATCCTCTGTTTCTGGTGCTCCTGGAGGACACTGTGTCCCTAGAGCTATGAAATCAACCCCACTGTTATATATGATACCCTGAATTTGGTTGGTGATACATATAACTGTCTGCTTTTAAAGTGTTCTGTTTTTCTTAGACAAAAGTTTTCGTGAACATACAAATAAATTTTGATAATGAGAAATGAAACTTTTGATGTTTCATAGATGGCAACAGTAAATAGTAATGTACTTGTTACTTCTAGTAACTACATGTTACTGTGGCTAGCCCGAACACATACTTCCAACCCACACTTTTATGTAAACATAAAAACCCAGCTACTGGCAAACCCTAACATGCAAGGCCTTACATAAATTCTGCAGAAAACTAAGGAAGCAGTCCCAGATCAGAGAGAGAAAAGTACATAGCAATGTCTCACCACTATGCTGGAAACAATGTGGTGAGAGGATTCTTAATACACACGTGGTGGGCGCACAATTATAAGATGATTTGGTTAAAGGTCCCAGTACTACAGATGAGAAATACATAGCTCCAGCTACAACAAATACAAGAATCATACCTTCTAGGATTATTCTTGTCATGGATTTCTGTCATAACCTCTATACTCATCTGATCAACAATTAAAAACAAAATTGCACACTTTATGAAGGAGAAATACACCATCCCATCTTACAAAGTCTGATGGATTCAGGGAGTTTGTTACAATATGGGCATGGATAAACTGACTTTCTCCTATTGGGATCCAGGAAGGACCCCCCTTAGCCTAAGGGGAGGATCCACAGGACCTGGAAACCAAATGATTCCGGAGGACAACTAATGAAATAACAGGCACAGGAGTGCAGTCAAAGAGTCAAATGAAGGGAACCTGATGGGGACACCGAGCAGAGAACCCCGGACAGCGCCCACTGCTCCTCAAAGGCATCAAGGGAGCCAGTGGACGCCACCCAGAGGAACTTTGCCTGGATGCGTGAAGGGGCGGAAGATCGGAAATAGGCCTCACAGTTACAGGAGGTCTCGTCCTTCAACCTCCTCTCCCTGGTTTTATAGATGGCCATTTTAGCCAGGGCCAGGAGGAGGTTGACCAAGAGGTCCCGTGACTTTGTGGGGCCAAAGATAGGGAATGTGTAGATGAGGAGGTGAGGGGAAAGGTGCAACCAAAAACATAACAGGATATCTAAGAGGAGCCAGAATAGGGGCTGCAACCTGGTGCACTCCAGGTAAACGTGCACCAGGGTCTCCCTCACACCTCAGAAGGGGCAGGTGTCCGGGACGGGGGTAAACCGTGCCAAGTACGTGCTTGCGCTAACGGCTCCATGAAGGAGCTGCCAATTGATATCCCCAGCGGGCCTCGGGACTAGGGTAGAACATAGGCTGGCCCATCGGGGCTCCTCACCCTCTAGAGGTGGCAGGAGGTCCCGTCACTTTGTGTCGGGGCGGGAAGCACGGGTGAGGAAATAAAGGGTGTGGAGCACGAATGTGTGTAGATGTTTCCTTGGCACAGTCTGAAAACGAACCGGCTACAAATTGTGCAGCCTGCTCACATTGAAGGGGGAAGCCAGTCAGGTCTAGGGGGCAGGGGCCCAATGAAAAGGTCTGGAGGGCCTGGGGTGGAAGGTGGACGGGGCATGCCCTCTCGCAGGACCCAGTCGAGGTAGGCCTGAGCAGCGGGCGATAAGGCGGCCCTCACCTCCTGAAGTACGCACCAGGGAGTATGAGGCCTGGAGAGCCCCATGCGCCGAGTGAGCATCAGGGGATCCAGCCAGTCTCGCCGGTCGTAGTCCAGGAGGTTTCCCGACTCTGGTGACTTCTACCAGGTCCAACCTTTGGCGCACCGAGGGGGACTCTGCCACCTGCACACGGAGCTGGGGGTTGTGTAGCAGGGACTCCATGAGATCTGCCCCTTGGTGGCTGCCACGGACCTGGTCGCTGAGAACAGTTTCCAGGTCCGGAATAGGTCCTGGTGAAGACCGGCAGCCCGGAGAGGTCTCGCGGAAGACCTCTTGAATGGAGATAAAGGAGCTGCCGGTCACGTCGGAGCCCTCGGAAGCGGCGCAGAAAGGCATGGGCCAGTACTCTCCACGCCGGACTACCTGAACTATAAAGGAGCCTCTGTAGGGCCTGGAGGCGGAAGACATGGACCTGAGTGCATAGGCACTTCAGGCCCTGCCCTTCCTCCTCCAGGGGCAGGTGGAGGACCCCGCAGAGACCCAGTGTGCTCCTGACCAAAAGAACTCCAGAATAGCCATCCAGAGGCTGGCCAGGAAACTCAGCACCGGGACTAGGGTGTTGAGCCAGTACCAGAGCATGGACAGGACTGGTTGATTAAGCACCAGTGCCCTGGCACCAGAGTAGTCCTGTCCATTTCTGGAGCCGCTCTGTCACCCTGCCTTCTAAACCGTACCAGTTTTCTGGCTGAGACGGATGCATAGCAGAAAGGTAAATGCTGAGATAGAGCAGCAGACCCGTGCTCCACCAGATGGCCTGAAGCTCGGGTGGGAGGGAACTCGCCTGTTACCTGTCCCCGACCACCAGGCCAGAGCTCTTGACCCAGTTGACCCGGGTGGAGGAGGCTTCCAAGCAGACGGCCTGGCAAGCTTCCACCCGCGCCAAGTTGCACGGGTCCTGGACCACGAGGAGCATGTTGTTGGCTCTCGCAGCACCAACCCCGTCAGCCTCTGACAGAGGAGACAGAGGAAGGGCTCGATTGCCAGAGCATACAGCTGGCCCGAGAGGGGGCACCCCTGCCGTACTCCCCGCCTGAAGCTGACCAACTCTGTCAGAGTCCAGTTAAGTCTGACCAGACACTCTGCGGAGGCGTAAAGCATCTGGAGAAACCCACAAACTGGGGTCCGAAGCCTAACGCTTGCAGAGTGCCCGGGAGATACCCATGGTCCACCCTGTTGAAAGCCTTCTCCGGATCCAGGGACCAACTGGTCCTTTCTCCTAGGCACAACTGACTTTGTCCTTGGCACAAAGACTAGGACTAGTTTACCCTTGTTAGTGCTGAGTGGGTGAGAAGAGGTCTACGGTAGAAGATAGCTAAGCCCAACAACCTGAGAATGTTAGTGGGAAATGAACAGATTGAAAAAGGCTGATGATTTGCACATGTGACTGTTAAGAGCAGGACGCTATAAAAAATATTAAAGCATTGCCACAATTAATTGTTGAAGAAACATATTACAATAATATACAATGCTACAGATGTAAATTTAGGAAATCCCATATATTGGCAAAAAGATAAATCATTCCCATTCCCTGTCAGCCGCGGGGCAGCAGGGACACGGTTTGTTTGGGCCAGCAGGAGAAAGAAAACCTGTGGTCCCTTTAAGAACTTGTACATGAGCCCTCCTCTCCTTATGGACACACAGCCTCCTTATGGGCTTGTGAAGGAGCTCTGTGGCTCATTGGTTAGACAGAAGAGTGCAGCATAAGCCTATGACTCCCTTGCATCTAAAGGGAGGAATTATAAACCCTGCTCTGGGATGCCATTCTGTGCTGAGAAAGAAAGCTTCCCCTCCCTCCTCCTGGGATTGGAGTAAGAATAGATTTTGGGGCCTTGCTGGTGGGTTACACTAGTTTTGGGGCTGGGAAGGAAGGAAATTTTCCCTCAGTGAAGTTTGGCTTGGACAAAGTACATTTTTCAACTTCCTCTCAGCAGCCCAGGGACCTGAAGGGTGGGGTAGGTTGTAAAAAATAATTTTATTGCAACTTGATAGGTGTGCAGTGCAGATAATTGTTCCAAAGTGGTCCGCTTCACGGGTGCACTGGAATTGGAAGTGGATTAAGAGAAGGCATCTCGTAAAGAAAGTGGAGAATGAGGTTGGCGCTCTTAATGTCTGGCATAATAAGGACATAATCCCCTCTTCTCCACTCCCTTTACCCTTGTATGAGGGAAGGTTGGTAGGGTCCCAGCATGTTTATGGGGTGGGGGGCTGTTGGTATGGGTAGAACAGATTATCAAGATAGGGTGACCTGTGCTGGACACGTTACTGCCAAATAGATCCAAGGTGGGTTACTTAAAGTTGCAGCCTAATTAAGCCACCTTTCTGGTGTCTTGTCTTCCTGTAGTATATGGGACCTGGGACAAAGGCTAAACTGAGGGATGGGGGGAAGGAAAAAGGAATGTTAAGAAATATTTTGGGTTTGTTTTTTCTTTTGAAAACAAACAAGGAACTGGAACTAGTGATGTAAAATGCAAATAGAAAATATAATTTGTATTGTTACTGATCCAATAAAATTTGAAAATCAAAGTAGCTTGAACACTTTTTCCCAGACAGTACATACCCAAAAGAACAGCTGAAATTTTGTTTCTCATTGGACTCAACTCACATAGAGTAAAAATATAAACAGTTAAAAGCTTAATGGTAAAACTTAAACTTCTCATAATCTCTCAAAAAAGACTTGAACAAAACTAAGTGGCTGAATGGCAGTGTTTTGGTAGCAGTTGTTGATTTAATACCATAGAATGAGAACATTAATTTACTATTTTAGCTATATTACACAGTGCTGCCTTAAAATTATATTTAGTAGAATATCACTGAACAGGATTTTTCTCTTATCAAAAAATACTCAGGTAAATTAGGTTAAAATAATAATATGAAGGGACCTAGAATAGAGCTTGAAATTTATCTGTTACTTGAAGTCTTCCTACTTTCTTTTTAAGGTTCAAAGATCATCCCACATTAAATGAACGATATTTGTTACTTCATTTACTTGGTCGAGGTGGCTTCAGTGAAGTATATAAGGTAATCTGTGTTTTGGTCTGCCAATATAATATTTCATAGCCACATAAGTTTATATATATAATTTTCTTACTTTTGATCTCCCAGACTAAGAGGGTTCTAGTTAGACATGCCAAACCCGTGGAAAAAAAAATGCAGAAATTGGGTTTGGTTTTGGCTTAATTGGCTTATCAGTTGCTTGTTGGCTTGTTTTTAGCTTGTAGCTTGTTTGGCTTGTAGCTTGTTGCTTCTTTTTTTTGATTTGCTCCTGGCAAGCAGGGGCAAGGTGGGGAGAGAGTCAATGGTGCACAGTGGGCCCACCACAATCCCAGACTATGCACCTGGGGGATCTAGTCACATAGAATGTTGGGGTTCTTAGGGATTGGCTTGTTTTGAAATGGAATTAGCTTGATTTTTGGTTTATTGTGAAAGTTGGGGTGCTTATTTACCATGTGAAAGCTGGCAACTGTGGTTCTAAAACAGTAGCACTTCTTAAACAAAGGCTGGAAAAACCCCTTAGCTTATTTATGGAAGGAGAGAGCATCACTGAGCTGAGCATCACTGATCATACTTATGTAATCAATAGACAAAGGCTCCATTGGTAACAGGGAAGAAGCCAGGATTGTGACTGTAGACTTGCTGATATGTACACTAAGGAAAATACATTATACAACTTGGAAAATTAGGGACTTGTGGTACAACCATAGAAGGGAGCGCTTGCCACTGAAATGAGCCTTTAAGAACCCAAACATAGATGTAACCTCTTGGTTAGTCATAGCTTCTCTGGATACATTTATTTTTCTGAATATAAAATTGGCAGAAGTCTTGCTAGATAAGAAAATATCTGAGGAAAGTGGAAAAAAATTGTCAATGTTATGATAAGCTATCTAGTGCAGCACCATGGCTCTACCAACTGCATGTAGTATTACTTGTATAATAAAGTTTGTATACGTCAAATTAACTGGGTCTTCACGATTATGAAGTGTTTTTCTATAACCCATCTGTATAGTTTCATTTTGCTTAATTTGTCTGTAGATCTGTGGATTATATGCTGAATTTGGACCTTTCTGGGTGTTGTTTTTTTGTCATCTTTGGTTGTAATTGTCCCATATCTGGTTTTCTAGGCTTTTGATCTTTATGAACAAAGATACGCTGCTGTGAAAATACACCAACTTAACAAAAGCTGGAGAGATGAGAAGAAGGAAAACTACCACAAGTAAATATTAATAATTTAGGATTCTTGTGGTAAATTGAACTGTGTTCTGTTGATCATGGAAAGTTAACAAACATCTTAAACATCTTCTTTTAGACATGCCTGCAGAGAGTATAGAATACACAAAGAACTGGATCATCCCAGGATAGTTAAACTCTATGACTACTTCTCCCTGGATACAGATACGTAAGTGAAATGACACTGGTTTTAGAACATTCCAAGTATTTTTAATACCTTACGTTTATTAAAATGAAGACTGTATTTGAACACTAAGGGTGAGATCCTCGCCTCAGCTCTGACCTCATTATCTAAAATGACTGGAGCAATAATGTAAAGGTGCTCTAAAAGCTGTTCTGGCAGGTAGAAAATTGCCCATGGTGCAGACATTGTGGAAGACAGTCGCATAAGGGGCATGTTGGGATGGACTGCAGCACACAGTGCTGCAAGTGAGTCCAGGTAGCACTGTAGTCCATAGGACAGCCCAGGGAAGCTACTACAATTTAGACAGACCTCCAGGGCTGTCTTAGTTACACCAGGGGCTTCTTCAGTTCCCTTTGCAGGCCAGGATTAGGAATATCCATAACCACTGCCATGCTTCCCTTGGGCTGTGCCTTTAAGATACCTAGCACAGAATTTCACTGTAAGAGATTACGCTACGTTTGTTATCAAGAAACTTGTCTAAGTATGCAAAAAGGAAAGTTTTTACATGGCCTCACTAATATTTGTGTAGTCTCTTTTTTCTGTTGAATACAAATGCTTTGATGTTGGGTTTTTAATTAACTAGTTGTTATGCCAGATTCCCTTAATTAAAAAAGCTAGATTATTTTATTCATATAAATGAAATTGTTAACTTGTCATTATCAGTCTTTACTTTTTTTTCATATGATTGTGCAATTAGATGGCAATTTGTGCTCTACCTTATCTGACACTGTATTTCTGAATTTTTAATCTAGGTTTTGTACAGTGTTGGAGTACTGCGAAGGCAATGATTTGGATTTCTATCTCAAGCAACATAAACTGATGTCAGAGAAGGAAGCTAGGTCCATTGTAATGCAAATAGTAAATGCACTACGGTATCTCAATGAGATCAAGCCCCCTATTATACACTATGATCTTAAGCCAGGTAAATGAAAAAAGTTACAGCTGAAAATGCAATAATTTTGTTCTCTCGTATTTTACTTGTAATCCATGTTGGAAAAATCTTAGATTAATTTCTGGTTGTCATTTCTTCTTAAGCATCTCCAGAATCCATCTTTCTCTTACATCTTTACAACTGAAACCTTTGTCTATTCTTTGCTAACACTTGCCTCAACTCATTAATCATTTTGCATTATTTTGTGATTTTAATTTATGGGGTAAGTCCCTGTCACAAGGTGCAGCCCTCATCGCCAGACTGACGCCTCCTCCTGGTCATGCTGGGGATGTAGCTCGAGGCAGATGCCCACATCTGCGGTCTGCACACCAGCACTCTGTCTCTGCTCCTGCCTGCGGCTCCTCTCTTAGCTCCCAAAACGGCAGCATCCTCTTCTCAACTCAGCCCTCTGGATAGATCGTCATCCGTTTCCCCCTTTCAGGAAGGGATCTCTATCCAACAGTTGAGCCACTTCCCCAGTGAGGAGTTCGGGGGGAGACCCAGGCCAACCCACTAATGTGGTCCAGGGACTCAGTAAGTAGCAGCCTCCTGCTGCTCCTCTATAAACTCAATCAGTGCTGCTATATTTCCCTGGGCCACTTCCCCATGGCCCTAGCACCTTCTTTGCCCTTACCTCAGGGCATTCAGCTGGGCTCCCTGCAGCAACTCACCCTACTTGTCCCTGCAGCTCCCTTTTATCTGAGCCTTCGGGGCCTGAGTTGCTCCCTGCATCTCCTCCCTAATTGGCTGTACTTCACAGAGCCTCTCTGGGTTGCTGGGAGAATTACTCCTTCCATGATTAACCCCTTTTATGCCTGTGTGGGGTACAGACCCAGAAAACATGATGGACACCTTCAGAAATGCAAAGAAAATAATTTTTTGTTTCATTCCCCTCTGGTCTTTCCAGAATGCTGCTGTGAAAATCATTTCCGTTCATTGCGCATTTTCCTTGTCTACTCAAATCCTTTCAATGGCTATCACCTACATCTAGTTAAGGATTTTACCTTCACATTGAAGTCTCTGTGTAATTGCACTCATGCCTACAAGTGTTGTCCTTCTTTGCTATAATCAGGCCTCTTTCCTAGCTGCTCCCTTTGTATCCTCCTTCCAGTGTTATCTTCATGTCCTCTTCCATGCTATCCCCTTATGCCTGGAACACTCCAGTTTTTCTTGCATGTCTAGTGACCATCATCTTTATTCAGTTCTCTCCTTAAATCTTAATGGATGCATCTTCCAATGGATAAGTCTTCCAATAAAGACTCGACATAGAGTAAATAAAGTGAAAGTGACCATTTTTAAACAAACAGATTTACACCATCTTCTGCCTTGGGGCTTCATTTGGCCATCTAGTTTGTTAGTATTCTCTTTGTGAATCTTAAATTGTTAACTCCTTAAGGCAAAGCTAGTGTCTTTGTAGCGTACTGTACAACATCAAGTTACCACTTAATAAGTAGGAAAATGTTAACATCTACCAATGTGATATATGCCATCATGTGCCAGCAATGCCCCTCTGCCATGTACATTGGTCAAACTGGATAGTCTCTACGTAAAAGAATAAATGGACATAAATCAGACGTCAAGAATTATAACATTCAAAAACCAGTTGGAGAACACTTCAATCTCTCTGGTCACTTGATTACAGACCTGAGGGTGGCTATCCTTCAACAAAAAAGCTTCAAAAACAGACTCCAACGAGAGACTGCTGAATTGGAATTAATTTGCAAACTGGATACAATTAACTTAGGCTTGAATAGAGACTGGGAATGGATGAGTCATTACACAAAGTAAAACTATTTCCCCATGTTATTTCTCCCTCTCACCCCAACCCCCACTTTTCCTCAGATGTTCTTGTTAACTGCTGGAAATAGCCTACCTTGCTTGTCACCATGAAAGGTTTTCCTCCTTCCTCCCCCCGCTGCTGGTGATGGCTCATCTTAAGTGATCATTCTCCTTACAGTGTGTATGATAAAACCCATTGTTTCATGTTGTGTGTGTGTGTGTGTGTGTGTGTGTGTGTGTGTGTGTGTGTGTATAAATCTCCCCTCTATTTTCCACCAAATGCATCAGATGAAGTGAGCTGTAGCTTACGAAAGCTTATGCTCTAATAAATTTGTTAGTCTCTAAGGTGCCACAAGTACTCCTTTTCTTTTTGCGAATACAGACTAACACGGCTGCTACTCTGAAAACTGTTAACATGGATTTCTTTTAGAGAGGATAGAGTTGTACGGTATGCATGCTCTTTTGCACAGTTCCAGGGATGACTGTTCTCATATAGAACAATTCTGAATATATTTTTATTAAGACAACTTGCGTTCTCTTTCAAAAATATTAAATTAAGATTTGTAAAAAAAAAAAAAAAGTTTGTTTGAATGATGAATAAAGTATAATGCTAAAGGAAAACCAAAAATAGCATGAGAAATTCATTCTGCAGTTTAAAAACATGAGGGGGAGATCCTTGGCCTGTCTGTAGCCCCTTTGCACTGTTTTTGGGGGGCATATAGAGGCTGGTCTTAAAGCCAATTTAACCAGCTTCCCGTGAATTCTGTGATGCTGGTAGAACATGTTTTTGGGACAATAAGTGGGGAAAAAGCACCATGGCCAGAGTTGCTGTGATTTGGTGTTCCCCAGCTACCCAATCAGTCCCTTGGGGGGCCACTGCAGTTGGGAGAAACTTAGAACTGCGCAGGGGGTCAAAGTGATTTGAGTAGGAGGGTAGAAAGGTGGTGTTCAGCTGTATCAGGCACTGCTGCAGATTGAACCTATTAAGAAGCACTTATTTAGTATTCTTGTGATAAGATTGCATATTCATAATTTTTTGTTATTGTTAGGTAACATCCTTCTAGTAGATGGAACGGCATGTGGAGAAATAAAAATCACTGATTTTGGTCTCTCTAAAATAATGGATGATGACAGCTATGGTGTGGATGGAATGGACTTAACTTCACAAGGGGCAGGAACTTATTGGTAATTTTAAGTTTGGACAGATATGTTGTTTAAACTCTTATTATTCAAATTTCAATAATGTAAAATCAGTTTTACACGGATATCTAGGATTAAAAGCATCAAATGTAAAATGGTGAAAGGAAAACGATTTATATGCAACATTTAGCCTGTGGATCTTAGTGCTGAAGAAACATAATACTGAATTTTGTAGGATGCATAATATAATAAAATGTTTATAGGAGTACAAATATCTTCTACAGTTACATTAGCTAATCTGTTTTCAAATCTGGGAATCAGCTGAAGTAAGAATGAATCACCCTTGCCCAAAGCATAGTGTTGCACAGTTAGGTGCAATATGAGGGTTTTAGTATGGGGTTTTTTCCCGCCAAAGTGTTGGAAAAATGAAATTGGACTAGGAGGACCTTTGATTACTTCTAGTATGGTAATTCCTATGTTTCTATTTTTACTTCTCCTGTGGAAGTCAGTTTATACTTCACTCATCATCTTCCAGGAAGGCAGCAGCCAGGATATATATTTGAACATTCTGAAAGAATCACCATTTTAGTTCAGAAAACATAAGGTTATGCATTTAGGGATTAATAACAAGAATTTTAGCTATAAGTTGGGGACGCATCAATTAGAAGTAACGGAAGAGGAGAAGGACCTTGGAGTATTGGTTGATCATAGGATGACTATGAGCTGCCAATGTGATATGGCTGTGAAAAAGCTAATGCGGTTTTGGGATGCATCAGGAGAGGCATTTCCAGTAGGGATAAGGAGGTTTTAGTACCGTTATACAAGGCACTGGTGAGACCTCACCTAGAATACTGTGTGCAGTTCTGGTCTCCCATGTTTAAAAAGGATGAATTCAAACTGGAGCAGGTACAGAGAAGGGCTACTAGGATGATCCGAGGAATGGAAAACTTGACTTATGAAAGGAGACTTAAAGAGCTTGGCTTGTTTAGCCTAACTAAAAGAAGGTTGAGGGGAGATATGATTGCTCTCTATAAATATATCAGAGGGATAAATACAGGAGAGGGAGAGGAATTTATTTAAGCTCAGCACCAATGTGGACACAAGAACAAATGGGTATAAACTGGCCACCAGGAAGTTTAGACTTGAAATCAGACGAAGGTTTTTAACCATCAGAGGAGTGAAGTTTTGGAATAGCCTTCCAAGGGAAGCAGTGGGGGCAAAAGATCTATCTGGCTTTAAGATTCTACTCGATAAGTTTATGGAGGAGATGGTATGATGGGATAATGGGATTTTGGTAAGTAATTGATCTTTAAATATTCAGGGTAAATAGGCCAAATCCCCTGAGATGGGATATTAGATGGATGGGATCTGAGTTACTATAGAAAATTCTTTCCTGGGTATCTGGCTGGTGAATCTTGCCCATATGCTCAGGGTTTAGCTGATTGCCATATTTGGGGTCGGGAAGGAATTTTCCTCCAGGGCAGATTGGAGAGGCCCTGGAGGTTTTTCGCCTTCCTCTGTAGCATGGGGCATGGTTGACTTGAGGGAGGCTTCTCTGCTCCTTGAAGTCTTTGAACCATGATTTAAGGACTTCAATAGCTCAGACATGGGTGAGGTTTTTCATAGGAGTGGGTGGGTGAGATTCTGTGGCCTGCGCTGTGCAGGAGGTCGGACTAGATGATCAGAATGGTCCCTTCTGACCTTAGTATCTATGAATCTGTTTTCCAAGAAGAAAATATATATTAAACCCTTTGGCTTTTGGTAGTTCATGACAGCTATCCCAGGGGTGATGGGTTTGCATAGATGCTTAGCACTGGGAAATCCTACTGGGAGAAATGTTATCAATTCCAAGAACTTCAGATCCCCAGATTATCATCTTCAGATAGACCATGTATATGCACACATTAAAATAATTCCTTTAGTCTTAAAGGTTCAGTTGACTAGAAAACTGACCAGCCATACTATATGTGTAGGGATAATATATATATATATTGCAATTTTTATTACATATGTACGTATAGCATAAATCTACTGTCTTAGTATAAAACTGTTATGGAGTGTTTTCCAGTGTTGTGTATGTTAATTAAAATGTGTAGAGTAGGTTAGACCCTTAGGAGGACCTTTGAGAATTAGGCATTTCTCACATGCGTATCTGAAACCTTCATTACCATGTAGTGAAATTGCAGCATATGTCCTAAATGAAGCATTTTAAAAAATGCATGCCAAAATATATTTCCCAAATCAGCACAAGTGTAAAAGTCTTATGGAAAAGTAAGACTGAACACACTCTGACCTCTCACTTTATGCAAAAGCCCAAAAACTATGAAGGGCATGGCCAGTTTATATCTTCATATGACTATTTATTTGAAAAATATATGTGGGAAGTGGAGGGAGTACCCGCTTCTCCTGCTACTTGGAGAGTTTAAGGCCAGAAAGGACCATCAGATCATCTAGCCTGACCTTCTTCATATTATAGGCCATCAACACCATCCAGCACCTGCACGTTAAACCCAACAACCAAAATTAGACCAAAATATTACAACCCACAGGAGAGTAGCCTATTCAGTGCCACAGACAGAGAATAGGAGAGACCAAGGTACACCAGGGCTCAAGGCCCCAACAGTGGCAGGGAAATGATTAAATGAGATGCAACTAAATAATCATGGCAAGTGACCCACATCCAGACTCTGTAGAGGAAGGCAAAAAAACTAGGGCTGTCAAGCAATTAAAAAATTAATTGTGATTAATCGTGTTGTTAATAATAGAAATAACATTTATATAAATATTTTGGATGTTTTCCACTTTTTTCAATACATTGAAATCAGTACATTGATTTCAATTACAACACAGAATACAAAGTGTACAATGTTCACTTTATATTTATTTTTATTATAAATATTTGCACTGTAAAAATAAATGAAATAGTTTTTTTTTATTTCACTTAATACAAGTACTATAGTGCAATTTCTTTATCGTGAAAGTTGAACTTACAAATATAGAATTATGTATTCAAAAATAAAATAATGTAAAACTTTAGAGCCTACAAGTCCACTCAGACCTATTTCTTGTTCAGGCAATCGCTCAGACAAACAAGTTTGTTTACATTTGCAGGAGATAATGCTGCCCGCTTCTTGGTTACATCACCTGAAAGTGAGAACAGGCGTTCTCATGGCACTGTTGCAGATGGTGTTGCAAGATATTTACATGCCAGATGCAGTAAAGATTCATATGTCCCTTCATGCTTCAGCTACCGTTCTAGAGGATGTGCGTCCATGCTGATGATGGGTTCTGCTCAATAACAATGTTCATTTTCATCATCTGGGTCAGATGCCACCAACAGAAGGTTGATTTTCATTTTTGGTGGTTCGGGTTCTGTAGTTTCTGCATTGAAAACTTCTGAAAGCATGCTCCACACCCCATCCCTCTCAGATTTTGGAAGGCACTTCATATTCTTAAACCTTGGTTCAAGTGCTGTAGCTATCTTTAGAAATCTCACATTGGTACCTTCTTTGTGTTTGAAATCTGCAGTGAAAAAGATGTTCTTACAACGAACAGCATGCAGGGTCATCATCTGAAACTGCTATAACATGAAATATATGGCAGAATGCAATAGAGCAGGAGACATACAATTTATTATTATTTATTATTTTTTTAACCAGCGCCATCAGCATGGAGGCATGTTCTCTGGAATGGTGGCCAAAGCTTTGAAGGGGCATACGAATGTTTAGCATATCTGGCACGTAAATATCTTGCAATGCTGGCTACAGAACTGCCATTTGTATGTCTGTTCTCACTTTCAGGTTACATTGTAAATAAGAAGTGGGCAGCATTATCTCCCGTAAATGTAAACAAACTTGTTTGTCTTAGCAATTGGCTAAACAAGAAGTTGGACTGAGTGGACTAGTAGGCTCTAAAGTTTTACATTGTTTTGTTTTTGAGTGCAGTTATGTAACAAAAAAATCTACATTTGTAAGCTGCGCTTTCATGGTAAAGAGATTGTACTATGGTATTCGTATGAGGGGAATTGAAAAATACTATTACTTTTGTTTATCATTTTTACAGTGCAAATATTTGTAATTAAAAAATATAAAGTGAGCACTGTACACTTCATATTCTGTGTTGTAACTGAAATCAATATATTTTAAAATGTAGAAAAACATCCAAAATATTTAATAAATGTCAATTGGTATTCTATTGTTTAACAGTGCAATTAAAGCTACAATTAATAGTGATTCATTTTTTGAGTTAATCGTGTGAGTTAACTGTGATTAATCGACAGCCCTAAAAAAAAAACCCCACAGTCACCACCAGTCTGACCTAGGGGAAAGTTCCTTCCTGACCCCACATATGACAATCGGTTAGACTCTGAGCATGTGAGCAGGAACCAATTAGCCAAGCACCTGGGGGGGACAGAGAGAGAGAGAGAATGCTTGATGCTGCCTTAGAGCCCTGCCCAATATATCATCTCCAGCTGTGGGTCCTCCCTAATGTTTCAAAGAAAGGAGATAAAAACACCCACCCAAAATATACTGGGGGGCAAATGAATAATCCCTTACTGACTCCTACTCGTTGCCAGGTGAAACCCTGAAGTATGAGCTTCAGATGCATAAGACATAAACCAAAAGTGAGCCCCAGGGCAATTGAGCCCTTCCCCCTTACACCACGAGCAACCTCATCATACGGTAGCTCTCATAAATGTATTTTGCTCTCTCTTAAAAATAATAAAGTTGCTTGCCCGCTCAACTCCTTTTGAGAGGCTGTTCCAGAACCTCATCCCTCTGACAGTTAGAAACCTTCTTCTGATTTCAAGCCTGAATTTGTTCATAGACAGTTTATATCTGCTTGTTCTTGCGCCAGCATTGTCCTTCAGCTTAAATAGCTCTTCACCCTCCCTGAGAGCAATCATATCCCCTAATGTATTTTTAGAGAGCAATCATATCTCCCCTGCGCCTTTGTTTTAGTAGACTAAACAAGCTATGTTCTTCCAGTCTTCTCTCATAAGATGGGTCCTCCATTCCCCTTATGGTCCTCCTTATTCCTACTAGCTCTTCTCTGCACTTGGTTTAGTTTAAATTAGTCTTCTTGAACATGGGTGACCAGAATCGTACCAGTATTCCAAATGAAGTCTTACCAGTGCATTACACAATGGCATTAATACTACTTTATCTCTACTGAAAATGCCTCACCTGCTACTTCCTAGGATCACATTTGCCTTTTTCACAGCTGTGTCACACTGGTGGCTCATAATCATCTTGTGATAGACCCACACATCCAGGTATCTCTCCTCCTCTATTACTTCCAACTGATGAGCCCCCAGCTAAAGCAGAAATTCTTATTATTGGACCCTAAGTGAATGACTTTGCATTTTGTACTATTGAATTTTATCCCATTTCTCTCTCTCCCGTCTTCAATGTCATCCAGATCTTCCTGTATAATAATCCAATCTTCCTCTGTTTTGACGATGCCTCCCAGCTTTGTGTCATCAGCAAATGTCATCAGCACACTTATACTTTTTATGCCAAGGTCATTAATAAAAATGTTGAACCAAATTGGCCTCAAGACTAATCTTTGAGGAACTCCCCTAGTAACCTCCCTCTAGTCCAGTAATTCACCTTTTAGCATAACCCACTGCCTTCTCCCCTTCAGCCAATTACTTATCCACCTTACAATGCTTGTACTGATCCCTATCTTCCCTAATTTAAAAAAATAATTTCTCATGTGATACTGTTGTCAGATGCTTTACTGAAGTCCAAGTGTATTGGTTTACTGCACTTCCCTTATCTAAAAAATCAGTTATTTTTTCAAAGAAGGAAATCAGGTCAGTCTATCATGTTCTGCCTTTGTTAACCCTTATTGCATTATATCTCCTTTACCATTTACGTCTATGAATGCAATTACTCTTTCCTTCACAACTTGATCTAAAACTTTGCATATTACTGAAGTCAGACTAACAGGCCTATAAATGCCCAGATCACTTGTTTTCCCTTTCTTAAATAGCTATTTTCCAGTCATATGGCATTACCCCTGAATAGGCAGATTTATTAAATATCCTTGCTACCGGACTAGCAATGTCATATGTCAGTTGTGTCAGTATTCTGGGGTGGAAATTATCTGGTCCCACCAATTTGAGCACAATAAGATCTTTAAATTTTCCTCCACCTGAGATGTAGAAATTTCCACTTCTTGACACTCATTTCCATCACATATAAATATCCTGTAATGTCATTTTACTGAAAACTGAGGCAAATTATGTATTTAGTTTTTGGGCTGTATCTAGATTATATTTAATCTCCATCCCATCCACACTGCATAACCTCATCCTTCCATAGTCTCTGTTTATATAACTAAAAAACTTATTTATTTAAATGTCTGTGGCAAGAGCTAATTCAGCTTGACTTTTGGTAATTCTCGCTTTTCTCCTACTTTTTCTAACCTCCACAATGTAGATTTTTTTTGCTGATCAACCCCTTTTCTTATTCCCTATAGGTTCTCTGCTTACTCCTAATAAATTTTTAAGGTGGTTATTCATTCAGCTGGGTCTGTAGGCTTTCCCTACAAGTTTTTTTCCCTTTTCTTGTGATGCAAATTTCAGATAGTTTTGTATAGTTGATCTGAAGAAATTCCAAACCACCTCCACATTTAAGTTTTTTCTGTTCTTCATTACAGTTGGCTTCTTTAACTAATTCTTTTAATTGACCAAAATCTGCCCATTTACAATAAAAAATTATAGTTGACAACCTGGTTTTGATTATCTTTTCATTTAATTTAAATTGAATTAGCCCATGATCACTTGATCCAAGGTTATTTCCTATGATTTGCTCTTCTTTGATGTCCTCACTACTTACCAAAAGCAAGTCTAAAATTGCATCAACTGTTGTTGGTTCAGTGATTATTTGAGGAAGAAAACTGTCATCTATCACATATCACATCCAGTATTACATGGGTCTTACCAATATTAAGCACATTTGTTCTCCAATCTGTATCCAGGAAGTTAGTCTCATTATTATTGTTCCCAAACGTATTTGTGTCTAATAATATTGGAAATCTCTGTGTATATGCAAGTCTGACCATGAGGGTCTATAGCAGACCTCTGATACTATCACAACAAGACCCTCTTTTTACAATCCTTCCATAAAGTGAATTTGACCCAACAGATTCTGTTTTGTCCATACAATCACTTTGTATTTCTTTAGTGTACCACTTCGTTGACGTACAACCCTTACCTTTATTCCTCTCTCTCTCTCTCTCTCTCTCTGTCTCAAACAGCACATACACTTCAATACCTGTATTCCAGTCATGAATGTTTCTGTAATCCTTATATCTGGTTTCACTTCTGCACAGTAGCACCAATTGCTCCATTTTATTGTCCAGATTCCTGGCATTTGTGTACAAGCATTTCAGTTGTTTTCCTCAGACCTCACATGGTTTTCTTCCTTGTGATGTTCTTCTACTACTTACTATATCTTCATTTAGCTGATTTTCCTGTTCCAGTGTATTGAGCCAGATGTGGAGATGTCACGAGTCTCTCCCAGTCTTGTCCACTCATCTCCTGGTTTAAAGCCCTTCTTGTCAATTGTGCCACCTTTAATCCCAGAAATTGAATACCCCTTAATTAATACTACTTGGTTTCAGGAATAAGCCCCACACCTATTGAGAAAAGAGGGAGCACTTTGGAGAATTGTGTTTGCTATGAAATCTAATCATGTTAGAATATAACTTTAAAGAGTTAGTTAACAGTATACTGGCCACAGTTTTGTAGTCATTGTAGAAAAGGATAAGTTAGACTCAGCATTGTCACCAAGACATGGTTGAACAGAATCAAGATTAGCTGACACAATGTGAAATAGAACTTGCCCTTGTCTGTACTGACTGCAAAGTCATGGTCCAAATTGTGTTGGAACGTGCTTTTTAAGAGTCAGGTTAACTAACTAACACAATAAAATGTTATAACCAAGACAAGCCCTAGGACTTGCTCATGGAAGCCACGTGGGGAGGTAGTAGGAAACACCATCGCTCTTAAAGACTGAGGATATTAGCAGCTGTAGGGCAGGGAACAGCCAGCCTGAGATACCCCAAGGAGGGAAATTACACTCACACCCTCCCTCACATCCTAACTTCAGTAGGTAGGTAGGAGGCCCAGAGACATCCCACCAGTGTATCTGTTTGGTTGTAATGAAGGCTGGGGATAAACCAGCTCTTCTCTCTTGTGCACTCAGGCACTTTTACAAAAAGCTATTGTGATAAAACTGCCTACAGAACAGGAAACCCAGTGAGTATCTTCATTGCTTATAGAAACTTCTTGGCTGGCATTTGCTGTGCCCAGTACCTCCCTGTTCTGAAAGGGCTTTTGGCTTTTCTGCTCTTTGCAATAGTAGCCCTTCAATCCTGCTAGTGGGTGTGAAGGGTAAGTAGGAGGGTAGTATTGGCCAGCCCATTATCTGCCAACTCTTCTGAGCGCTTAGCCTCTTTTCATTAGTTTACCTCCAGGAAGGAAAGAAGTCAAGGGCTCAAACTTAATTTTAAACAGAAAAGTCAACACTGTACCTATCAGTTCTGTAGCTTTTTCCGTTTACTAAGTTTTAAATAATAGAATTTGTTTTTACCTTTTTCTTTAGCTAACGAAACACAAAACGCCCCACATTGAAAAAACATAATTTAGGTTGCAAAGTCAAGCGCTCGGTAGTTAGGAAATACTATATCCATATGGCAGGGGGAGGAGGGGGAGAGAGACACGCACATTAATATTTGGAAATATTTATGCCAAATGAAAATTTTAAATAACATGGATGTGTTAGGATTATTTTCACTCATTGTGGTATCTCTCTACAACTTGATTTTGACTTTTTCACTTTCTAGTCACTGTGTCAGGCTAAAGGTGTTCTCTAGTCCACAACTCTATATATCTTGTGTAAAAATGTCTATATATACATTGTTTTGTTTCATTAATGTTTCAGTTTGGCCCAATATTTTGGTATAATTTATTATTTGCTGTGTTTCATCTTTTAAAATTATTGGTATATTAATGTTCTGTTACTGGCATAATAATGCCTGCAGTCATTTATACAATACATACACACACAATCACCTGACAAAATTTTCAATCTTGGGAGCCTAAAGTTGGGTGCTTAATTCCATATTTAGGCACTTAAATAAGTGGCTTTATTTTTTAGAGATATTAGGCACCTTGAACTATTTCTGATGTTATATCTACTTAAGCCTCTCAATATTTATTTAGGTGCTTAACTTTAGGGGAATCTGTTATTAAAATTTTGGTCCTTGACCTCTAGCTAGTCTGAAATGCCTTGTGCATTAATTACATTATAAATTAGTACAAGTTCAAAAAATAGTAGGGTCCATGACCTTTATACCACTACCAAGTTTCAACACATCACATTGCCAAAATGATTGGATTTTCTTTAGAAACTAGCTGTTTTCTGTCTCCTAGTATGTCTTGAAAAGGTTGATTCATAGAAGGAAATGCTGTAAGATAATTTGAAGTGAGAGTTACTTCATAAGGAATTTATGTAAATTGTCATGTACAGAAGCTGAATGTCTATGTTCATTGTGTCTCTTTTAAATTATTCACTATCTACTGTGTGTACTATACAGTGTATTTTCATTTAATTGATATACAATACATTGCAGTAGGTCATCAGGTGTGAAGAAGGGACAGTAATGAAAGGGTTACATAAGTAGAAAACAATCTTGTGATTTACATAGACATTTCAATAAAATACATATTTAATTTATTTACCTCCTGTGAGAACAGGCAACAAAAAAGGAGGAGTATATATCCAGTCTAGAGCCCCAATCTCTAAATAATTAGTATCTCAGGCATTAGTTATTTTGCCCTCTCCTAGGAATATGAGATAAAGAATAGGGTCTATTTTATTTAACTTTAACTTCACTTTCTAAAAATTGAAATCTCACTATATAGTTGATTAGTTCTATTACCTGTGTCTGACACTATGGAAAATTGAAAATTACAATGTCACTCTTGATATTAAAAAAAAAAAACAAAAAACAAAAAACAAACCCACAGACTTGAAATCACTGTACCCATGTTAAAGAATCAGGTGCAGTCAGATGTATAACTTTGCGTTTGAACATGTTATAAAGATTGTGGGCTTACTTGCAGTGACAAGATTTTGGTTTTACAGGTACTTGCCTCCAGAGTGTTTTGTAGTTGGGAAAGAGCCGCCAAAGATTTCAAACAAGGTTGATGTATGGTCAGTTGGAGTAATCTTTTTCCAGTGTCTTTATGGAAGAAAGGTGAGACGCAATGTGTTTAAAGACCTTGTACAGCTTTAAGACAAGCTTCTCTACGTATATCTCCACTGTGCACTGAAATTGTGGTCATAAAGACCTTAAATCAATGTTACTTCAGTTTCTGAACATTGATACTATGTTCATTGATGTCTCTTTCAAACAAGAGGTAGAGGAACAAATAGTCTAGCCTGACATAAAAATGTAATTTTACTTAAAACTGGTGTTAGATATTTTTGTGAGCACACAGACAGTTTAAAATAACATAAATTAGAGTGAAGATATGTTGTCACTGAAATTGATACTTGAATGCTTCATGAGGAAATTTATCTGAATTTATTTTTCAGCCATTTGGTCATAATCAATCACAACAAGATATCCTACAAGAAAACACAATATTAAAAGCCACAGAAGTCCAGTTCCCAGTTAAACCTGTTGTAAGCAATGAAGCCAAGGTAAATTTTCTTAGAACCTAATTAAGTAGCATGAAACAAATACTAAATTTATTGATTGGTTTTAGAGTATTTACTTTAGAAGCAAGCTATAAAATTACCACTAATTTAAGAATACCATGTAAGTGGGAAAGACACAATGGACAGGTTACATCCTCTGGTTACAGCCTCTCTTTTCAGTTTGAAATTATTTCAGTTTTTTGTACAATATATCTCTTTTGGGACTTAACCAGGGTCAGATGCCCAAAAGTAATCTGGGAAAGACTTACTTCATCATTTTACATTTACGTAGTGCCTTTCCCCCAAAAGGACTCCAAAGTGCTTCAAACCAGGCCTTCTCAAAAACTGTCATCACTGATGCTGTCTTTTTTTGGTGTTTATTCCCTAGAAGACTCTGGCTGCCTCACTGTATTATCTAATTAAGTCATTTCATTAAAAGTTTGTTTTGTAACGGGCGGCTTCTGAAAGTAGTGGATGTTTGTTACCTAATTTTCTCAATCTGAAAAACCAGCATCACTGCTGGAATGCATCTGGAAAATGCCTTCTACCATTGCTCCTTTTGAACTTCATAATGTACCAGACACATTAACTCTAAGCTGATTAAGTAGTACATGTTTTCAAGATCGGATCAACTTCAGGAGGGACAAGAATATCAAAATAGTTGGGCTGCCATAGGGCATGCAGGGCAGAGATCCGTACATTTAAAAACACACATTATTTTGGGACTGGAAGAAATGTCTAACTGCTTCTGCCTGGACATATTATTCAAGATTCTACAGAGAAGTGAGGATAAAAGGAGATTCCAATGGCTTTGGTGATTATAGCTGTGGATACGTGTACCATAAACTAGGTTCTAGAAATTGGGAAGGGGGGGAAATAAATCTGAGGTACTTGATTTAAAATTGTTCTTATGCTTATTCTGGATATTAGTGACTTGACTCAGGCAAAAGACTCAGTGCTGGTTCAAAACAATGCAATAGGAAAAGGGATTGGGCACTACTTCCAGTGTTCGAAAATAATTAATGTAACAATGTAAGGAATACATCTTTTGGAATTCAATTGGCGTAGAAGTAGGAGCGATGTGGAATCTTGTTCAAATAAGTAAGATTCTGCCTCTGAAGGTTAAGAGGGAAAAGTAGACATAATTTAATAACTCTAGAGACTAGGTTCATAGATACTAAGGTCAGAAGGGACCATTCTGATCATCTAGTCCGACCTCCTGCACAGCGCAGGCCACAGAATCTCACCCACCCACTCCTATGAAAAACCCCACCCGTGTCTGAGCCACTGAAGTCCCCAAATCATGGTTCAAAGACTTCAAGGAGCAGAGAAGCCTCCTTCAAGTCAACCATGCCCCACGCTACAGAGGAAGGCGAAAAACCTCCAGGGCCTGTCCAATCTGCCCTGGAGGAAAATTCCTTCCTGACCCCAAACATGGCAACCAGCCAAACCCTGAGCATTTGGGCAAGATCCACCAGCCAGACACCCAGGAAAGAACCCTCTATAGCAACCCAGATCCCATCCATCCAATATCCCATCTCAGGGGATCTGGCCTATTTACCCTGAATATTTAAAGATCAATTACTTACCAAAATCCCATTATCCCATCATACCATCTCCTCCATAAACTTATCGAGTAGAATCTTAAAACGAGATAGATCTTTTGCCCCCACTGCTTCCCTTGGAAGGTTATTCCAAAACTTCACTCCTCTGATGGTTAAAAACCTTCGTCTGATTTCAAGTCTAAACTTCCTGGTGGCCAGTTTATACCCATTTGTTCTTGTGTCCACATTGGTGCTGAGCTTAAATAATTCCTCTCCCTCTCCTGTATTTATCCCTCTGATATATTTATAGAGAGCAATCATATCTCCCCTCAACATTCTTTTAGTTAGGCTAAACAAGCCAAGTTCCTTAAGTCTCCTTTCATAAGTCAAGTTTTCCATTCCTCGGATCATCCTAGTAGCCCTTCTCTGTACCTGCTCCAGTTTGAGTTCATCCTTTTTAAACATGGGAGACCAGAACTGCACACAGTATTCTAGGTGAGGTCTCACCAGTGCCTTGTATAACGGTACTAAAACCTCCTTATCCCTACTGGAAATGCCTCTCCTGATACATCCCAAAACCACATTAGCTTTTTTCACAGCCATATCACATTGGCAGCTCATAGTCATCCTATGATCAACCAATACTCCAAGGTCCTTCTCCTCTTCCGTTACTTCTAATTGATGCGTCCCCAACTTATAACTAAAATTCTTATTAAACCCTAAATGCATAACCTTACACTTATCACTATTAAATTTCATCCTATTACTATTACTCCAGTTTACAAGGTCATCCAGATCCTCCTGTATAATATCCCGATCCTTCTCCGAATTGGCAATACCTCCCAGCTTTGTATCATCTGCAAACTTTATTAGCACACTCCCACTTTTTGTGCCAAGGTCAGTAATAAAAAGATTAAATAAGATTGGTCCCAAAACCGATCCCTGAGGAACTCCACTGGTAACCTCCCTCCAACCTGACAGTTCGCCTTTCAGTAGGACCCGTTGCAGTCTCCCCTTTAACCAATTCCTTATCCACCTTTTGATGTTCATATTGATCCCCATCTTCTCCAATTTAACTAATAATTCCCCATGTGGCACGGTATCAAATGCCTTACTGAAATCTAGGTAAATTAGATCCACTGCATTTCCTTTATCTAAAAAGTCTGTTACTTTTTCAAAAAAGGAGATTAGGTTGGTTTGGCACGATCTACCTTTTGTAAAACCATGTTGTATTTTGTCCCATTTACCATTGACTTCAATGTCCTTAACTAATTTCTCCTTCAAAATTTTTTCCAGGACCTTGCATACTACAGATGTCAAACTAACTGGCCTGTAGTTACCCGGATCACTTTTTTTTCCTTTCTTAAAAATAGGAACTATATTAGCAATTCTCCAATCATTCGGTACTGTTCCTGAGTTTACAGATTCATTAAAAATTCTTGCTAATGGGCTTGCAATTTCAGGTGCCAATTCCTTTAATATTCTTGGATGAAGATTATCTGGGCCCCCCGATTTAGTCCCATTAAGCTGTTTCAGTTTCGCTTCTACCTCCGATATGGTAATACCTACCTCTACATCCTCCTTCCCATTTGTCATGCTACCATTATCCCCAAGATCCTCTTTAGCCTTATTAAAGACTGAGGCAAAGTATTTGTTTAGATATTGGGCCATGCCTAGATTATCTTTAACCTCCACTCCATCCTCAGTGTTAAGCGGCCCCACTCTACTTTTCCAAGAAGATGTGAATCTTTTTGGAATGAGCCTTTTTGTTATGGTTTGCCTGCATACATTTCTGTTGGTGATATTCTTAAAAGGTATTTCATATAGAGCAAGTTTCAGTTAGGGGTCACATAAATTTTATGTAGACATTTCAAAAAGAATTGTTTGTCCTTTAATTTTTGTTCTCCTTTTGGAAAAATTGGGTCTCTTGTATTCAGTTAATGGACACAGGCACATACAATATGAGAACAGCATGTGACTGATAACCTTACATTTTTTAATAGTTTATGCCCCTTACCTTTTAGTTTGACCCAGATGTTTTTTGTGATTGAATTTATTGAAGGAAAACATGAGGCAACAGCTATTTAAATGTGGTTATAGTCAGAAAATGGCTATTTAAAACTGGCAACTTATTACTCTGTTTGTATTATGAGTAGTATTTGTTTCCATTAGTGACAAAAAATAATTTTTACTCATCTTTTACTGTTTTTAGCATTGATTATCCACTATACCTATATATGAGAGAATTCTTTTCTGATATGCACACCATCGTCAAGTGTAAACTAACATGCATTTGCAAACTTTCTATTGATGGCAGTGTAGAAGCAAGAAAGAAGCCAGACCTGGCAGTTGGAAAAAACACATTGTAAACTGAAAATCTGATCTAAAAATTATTTAGATTAAATAAACATAGATATTCTTGATGATATTTTTACAGTCAGTTTTCAGTGTGTGACTGTACTTTAAGGTCGGTCCTCCTGTCATTTTCTTCCTATTTGTGTTTAGCTCTCTTTTGCATTACGTTGTTGTTGTTGTTTATACTGTTATAGGTGCACAAAGATTTAAAAACAAAACCTTGCCCCAAGGAATAACTAGGGGAAGATCAGGACAGCAGCAGTGGAGGGTTGACTGCTGACCCTCTCTCTGATCCGGAGAGAGAGTGTTAAAGAAGGCTGAACTCTAGTTAGGAAGGGCAGGTAGTGGCTGCTTGGTGCAGAGCAGATTTAGAGAAAAAAACAGCTCCAGGATTGGCTGAAGGTACCAGAGCTGAGTATGAGCTTTTTGTGTTGTGGTGATGGACTTTATTTTGGGACTTAGAGGCTCATTTTGAATGGGCTATGATGATAAAGTCCCAGGCAGGATAATGTTCATCACCAGAAGGCTGTGTGGAGTTTATTAAGGAGCCCTGAGAGAAGGGGAAACTGAGGTAGGTCTCTGCAGAGCCACACTTGACCAGTAGGGGGCGCTATAGGGAAAGCATGTCCTTTTACATACTGGTGATAGGGATTACCCATCACTGAATGCCAAAGCCCTAGCCCTTATTAGGATGCGGAAATTAATGTGTAGCCTGATGCTGGGCATTGGACTCAGGGACTAATGGCAGAAGACTGGGATTTAAGACTGGACAGTGCCTTAGTATTTAACAATTCTGAGGTACAGAGAAGGATTCTGAGTTGATTATAGAATATATATAGGCTTGGAAGGGTCAGATGTTTATCGGTAAATGTTAATTTAACTACACATGAATCAACAAAAAATATTTCCATTGATGATTGAAATGTATAGGTAAGCAAGGTAAGAAAAATGCTTCTAGAGAACTGATTTCTACAAGAATTGATTTAAGAATTTTTTTAGTTTTTATATTTTGAAATATGATGTTGACAATTTGTGTGTTAATGTTATTAAGCTTTAAGTTTTTGAATCTCAATGTCCACTGTTGTTAAATTATTTTCTGATCCTCCCGTGTGATGTCTCCCAACTGTAAAACTTTAAATCCATTAAAAATGGGAAAAAAAATGTTTAAAAATAAAAAATCAATATTATCCATGGAAATTATTTTTTAAAAAAATCAAATTTTGTCAAGCCTAGTTATGTAAGGTGGGGGAAGTAGGTTGGGGGCTGGGAGTTTGCTGTGAGGGGATTTTTTCAGCCAACTTTTTTTAAATACAGGATTCTTAGAGGTACAGGGCCTTTCCAGCACCATCAAGGGTAGTTTTTTGCTAGATTCCCGCATATCTAGGCAAACCAGTATGATAAAACCTTCTTAATTTACAGAAGACAACTAGAATGGAATAATTTCATCAACTTCTCATCTACTCTCCATCTGATTCACAGTAGAATTTCTTACAGTTTCCACAAAGGAAAGTTATAGAAATCTTCTAAATTTTGAAGATGCTAATTTCTTACATGCCATATGATCTTGTGAAAATATATTTGATTACACATTCAATAATCCTAGCACAGTCTGACAGCTACTTAATTTCACTGCCACAGAGCCTCCCAAATTCAATCTTTCTGAAATGGACCAAGATGATTCCTTCCCACCCACCCACCAGTGCCAATATCCTATTTCTGGAACATTGCCATAGCTGTCCTCATTATTACAGAGAACATCACTAAATCTGCTAGAGAGAACAACCCTTCTAGCATCACTGAATGGAAAAATAAGCATGTATCTGGAAGGACCATAGAAACCCACTGGCAAACATGCATTCTCTCTCCACATTCTGCACTTGCTTCAATTTATTGGTAGCAAATATTTCAGAACAGTAATGTGTTTTGTGTTGAAGGATGTTTGTTTTCATGTAAAATGTGGATTCCATAGTTTTTACCTGTTTATGAAATTTTTCAAATAAGATAGATTTTTTTTAAGTGACACTAGATTCGTTGTTACATGCTAGCAGATAACAAGTATGTAAACAAGTGTCATTGAGAAATGGTTGGTGTAACGTCAAGAGTAAGGGAAGGCAGAGCACAGAAGCAGAACTTTGAATCAATGTAGGTGGTGGGAAAATCAAGAGGTTTTTCAGTTTTGTAATCCTTAATATGAAAAAACCTTGTAGGCAGAAGAAGGAAGATTATCTTCAAAATTGCTGTTACAAGCTAATATTGTCATAGAAATGCCAGAGGCTTCACTGAAAGTTGCCATAGAATTCTGTCTGCTCTGCATTTGCTGTACCCTTCCTACCATTTTGACATAAGTGTTGTAGAATTGTGGGGACCCACTAGTTAGATACAAATTACACTGTCTTGCTGAATTGAGCTGCTTGAAAACAACAACTCCTCTTAAACTGTTTAGAACTTGTTAAATCAACTGGAGGAAGAATTGGCTCATAAGCAGCATTCATTTTGTTTGGAATACTAGTAATTTTTTCCCCTCTGCTTTTCTAGGCCTTTATCAGACGCTGTTTAGCCTACCGCAAAGAGGATCGATTTGATGTCCACCAGCTGGCTAACGATCCTTATCTTCTCCCTCACATGAGAAGATCAAATTCTTCAGGAAACTTGCATATGACTGGGCTGGCAGCATCCCCTACACCACCTACTTCAAGCATTATTTCGTACTGAAATTTCTCCAAGTGAAGACTGGCATGATATATTTGTAGTTTCCAAATGCAGACTAGTTTGTGAGCATTTGAGTGTTTTTACACAGGACAAGTTTGATTACTGTGTTTTCAGACTGAAGTCCTTCTGCTTAGTGTCCATTTGTATGATGGGAGTGGATCATGGACTGTGAATAAATATACCCTTCTGACTGTAACCTTTAAACATTGAAGAATGACACTGCTTGTTGCACACAAATCGATGTGCTATGTTTAAGAGTAAAGAAAAGGTTTGGGGTTTTTTTGGGAACACTGTAAATAATCTTTTTAATACTTATAAAGTACATTTGGTTGATACTGGAGAGTGCTAACATGAAGGGTAGTTTTTCATTATTTAAATAAGAAAAGTAATGGACAAATTTGAACACACAGGAAAGGTTCAGTGTCTGGACATAAAAACAAAACAAAAACCTACTTCCCAAGTAGTTGAAACCAAAGTTAGAAGTGAGTGTCACAGCTGTATTCTGTATTAAGCTTTTCAGATAAAATTATAATCTTTTATTTGGCCTTATTAAAGGCTGTACCTCAAAACCCATGTGTTCTTGTTTCACTGAGATTTTGAAGGGTGATGCATAGTTTCTGGTACATTATCCCTCAAATAGCTAATTTTGAACCCATCTACATTTTTCAAATTTATTGTACTTGTCACAAGTTTTGACAATACTGCCACTTTCCAGGCCTTTGATAAAAGTAAATGATAGCATATATCCAAATGCAGACAGGTTATGTATGATGTTCTATGCAGGATAATGATGAATTCCCTTCTACGGCTATTGTAAATTGTTGTACAGAGGTCATATTTTCAGTTATTAAATTTCAGCAACTTATTTCTGTACAAATGTTTAAAGTATGGCTTTTTCTAATTGGATATTGTATTTTTTTTAAGTCTCCTTGAAGGCGCTTTTAATTGCTGCTAAATTATGTTGCTTTTACTTTTGCAAAAGAATCAGATGACCTCCTTAAAGTGCAAGTCAACTGTACGTTATAGAGAGATTAAAAGTAGATGATTCATTAACAATCAAGGCATGTAAAAGAAATCTGTGTTGGACATATACAGTACAGATCTTTAAATAGGTTTCTTGTGCTCTCAACCTGTGGAGCACATTGATACTAGATGTAGAAGTTGTTCATGGTTATTTTCTATTTCTGGAAGTTACTATCAACAAGGAAATGTTTCTTGTGGCTTGTACAGATATTTTAAAATGTGAAACATTTTCTAACTGCCTTGTATGGTAGAAACTTATTCTTCAGAACTCTGTCTCTCTTACGTACATTATTCCTTTTACTGTCCCATTCATGATGCTGAATACGTAAATGTAATTTTGTCCATGCTGCAGAAAAAGGAGGCTGTATTACCACAGGTTTTCATTTAATATTGTACAGTTAAACTGTGGCTCTTGTTTTTGATGTTACAAGCCATTTTGTTTTAATTGTACATAAAGATACATTAACTGTCTCTTTAAGATGCTGCTGAAATTGTAGAGAATGTAGCCAAAACAGTAATAAACAATGACAGTTGAAATTTCAAGTATGCATAAAGTTATTGCACGCGGGGAATCAGCTTGTCAACACCTCTCAGACACTGCTAAAAGCAATTCTTTTGCTCACAAAAAAGCCAGTAGAACTTAAAGGGTCCCAGAGTATTTCAGACAATAGTGGTATTGAAGTAAACTGCTACTGTTCTTTCTTACAGAGGCAATACTGTGGTGAGTGGGGCTCATAGAAGTCATCATCTTAAGCGAAGGTTTCAAACTACTCTTCGTCTCCCACAGAAGAAAACATAACATATTAGGTCCAAATAGCGATTTTCCTCCCCAGGTGTGCAGGGACCCTTCTCCCCATTGTACCATCCACATTGCAAAGACAAAGCCATTTCTCTTGCTCTCTGAGCTCAGGTGGGAATTGGAGTAGGGGGCATAGCTAGAAATGTTCTAGGCACTCTAAAGGTTGTGTTACCTTCCCACACCATGTCTGTACTGATGTTTGCAATTAAGTCAAGGAGTATTTTTGCTTAAGCAAAAAAAACAAAAAAAGTGCAAGATTGAGTAAATTGTATTGTTGTTCAGATTGTTAATTATGTATTACATCTATTATATGGTAGTGCCAGGGAGGCCCTGTAATAAGATACAGCCTGTTCCTGCCCAAAACAGCTTACAATATTATAAATGTTGTTACCTAAAAATTAGTTTTCACACATACTGAGTCTTGAGGCTCTGAAACATCATCTGCTCTGGGAAGAAGAAATTTGATTGTTAATTACAGAAGTACTTAGAATTTAGCTTTATTCTGTATGATCAACATCAGTTTTTCCTGATGTCAGTTCAGAATGTGAGATGCTATGGTGGAACATATCACAATTGTTTATTTTTCTGTATTTTTGAAGTTTTTGTATCAAACTTTTATACAGATTAGAGCCCTAGCTCTGTAATATATTCTATTCTTTTCACATAGCTTTCTAATCTGGATATATCATCACTAGATCCAGAGTTAGTGCATTTTAACTATTATCATCCAGGTGGCTTTTCTACAGAGGCTCTTCCTAGCCATGTACCATAGAAAAGGTGCTGCAGCCCCAAACATCACACAATAAAACACCAACTTTGCTTAAACAAAGTTTGAAGCTGGGCATCAGTGGCTCCTAGGTGATCTATTTTAATACAGTAATTTTTCTTACATCACTTTTACACCTGTGTAACTCATTAGCTTAACTGATGTTACTTCTGATACACAGTGTCACAGTTTGGATCAGAATCAGGCCTTACAGCTCCCCCAGGCAGTTCAATGGGGCATTTTGATCCCAGATCTGGCTAAATGAAAATAAAGGTGATTGAAAACTGGCCCACGGTAACAGGAGAGTTTTGAGCAGTGCGTGACCTTTATATGTACCTTTGCTCACTCTAAAGGTCAATCTAAATGGGAAGCCATAAGAATGAGCTCTGCTTCCAGGTCCTGTCTCAGGTTGCAGAATATGGGGGAAGAAAAGACTACTTGATATGGGAAAATGCAGAAACTTTAAAAATAAAGATATTTATCAGGAACAACACTGTAATATAGCTTTGATGTACCTAATGAAAGGTTGAGAATGAAGACTTGCTTTCCTATTACTGTACTGCTGTTTAATGGCCTAGAAGTCAGTGTCCTATCAGTGACCAATGCCTGTTCAGTTTCTTTTCAACTCATTAGAAGGCAAATAATTTTTGACTTTTTACATCTCTTTTCCCCAAAGTTTATAATAGTAAAAATGATCCCTGGACTAGAGAAAGCTTTGAGATTCTTCAAGACTAAAAGTGTTCTATAAATCGGGGAGAATATTAAACTGGCATAATATCTTGTTTTTACCTATTCTTTCGCTATGTACATGGAGTCATTTTATATTTGCAATAAGACAAACCAGTTTTATCTCAAATTAGTACCTTCTAGTGCCTAACGTTCAGTAGAGTATGTTTGAGGGGAAATTCTGTTTGTACTGACATTTGCAGCTTCAAGTGTAGCTTATGATAGAGAATGTCATATGCATCCGATGCTCGCTTGTGTATGTTCCTAATTAGTCGATATACATTTAAAATGTTTTACCTCGTATCTAGCTGTCACTAAAATTTTTAGATCATCATCTGACTTATTAGCAGGGAAAGAGAAATAAAATAAATGTAGGCAACATACTTTCATAATGAACCTTAGAAAAACAAGTCTAATAAATCTCAAAAGTAGTCAGATATAGAATTTTTGCCTTCACCTAGAAGTGAAATGGGAGTGTCAATCAGAAAAGCTGCACATTGTTAGCTGTGGTTATAGTGTTCTGTTACAGGTCACATTAACCACAGTTAACAATGGTTGGCTTGTCTCACAAAACACCCTTTTCAAGCTCCTCAGAGATGCCAGAATAGTCTGTTTGGATACTAATACCAGATTTGTTCAAACTGCTGTGCAGAACATTATGTACCACATCTTATTGTACAGTCAGTTGTTAGACACAGTGTTCAGGAAAACTAGTTAATGTTTTAGTTTGCCCCAAGAACCTCAGCAATATCAGCAAGAAAATAGGAATTGTGTTGCATTGCTGGCCTTCTGCCCAGATTCTATTGACTGCATACACTATGGCTATTAGTGAACTGCTGCATAATTAGTGGAGCTTTCAAGAATTACAAAGCTCTGTATGCTTTTGGTATGCAAGTCATGCATGATGCTAGGTGCAGAATCACTGATGTAACAGCAAGATTCCCTGGAGGACGCTATATTTTAGTTAGACTGAAACATAAAAATTAGCAACCCCTAAAGACTTAAGAGGTGGTTGGCAAGGTGTGTTTAAAATTAAGTACCCTTGATACATGCTATATAGCTGTTAAGTAGCCATGATGTGCATTGATCAGACTTTACTATCTATCTTGAAAAATGAAAACTTGGGGGGTGGGTTGGAGGGGAATGGGTAAACTTGAGGGCCAAGAAAAATAACATAGGTGTGTCTCTACGAAGCTCACCTCAGCAGTATTGAACTGTCCTGTTTGTTGCCAGGTGATGGTAAATATGAGCCAAATTCTGCCCTCAGTTTTTCCAGGGTAAATCCATGTAACCTTAGTAGAGTTACTCTAAATTTACACAGCTATAACTAAGGGTAGAATGTGGCTCATTTGTGTGCAAGACAGCAGCTACATAAAGTTGTCACCTGAGACAGCATTAGGATTCTTATGATCTTCAGATGTTAAAAAGATGTAACCATGTTTAGGTGAGGGGTAAGTTTACCATCCAGGATGGTGTCAATGCATAGAGTTATATGGGTTCTCATGGAGACCTGGAATTTATGATCCTTATGTGTGATCTATTTACTAACGTTGGCTGAGCTTGTTTCAGAATTTAAAGTTTTTTCTTAAATATTCATTTCATTTTATTTTATTTGTATGGAGTAACAAAGAAAGGCTGGGGAAATACAAATGCATCAGCCAGAGAAACATTCACTGGTGGTGTCAAACAATAATCCATTGAGATGTTTCTCATTATTGTGCAATGAAGATGGACAGTAAGGGAGCTCCAGAAGTTGGTCAATCAGTTTATTGCATGTACCAGTGAACAATTATCTTTTCCCTAACTCTAATGGTATCAATTCTTATAATATGTCACCTCTGCTGCAGTTTTAGGAACCAGTGCTCTGTGTGTTTACTAGATAAATAGAAATGATGGTCAGTGGCCTATGGATCTTATGAGGGAGCTGATGGATTTTCCTGCATGGCTCATGCTGGAGTCACAGGATCCAGGAGAGTTCTTCAGGAAGATATATTGGGAGAAGTGAAATCAAAGGAAAATATTTTTTTTTAAATTATGCTTTAAATTCAGAGAGTGAATATTTTAAGGGGTGGATTATTTAATGGACTTGCATGATGTTGAAAGGTCATTATTGGCTCCACTTTGGTGCATGCATGCTGTATATCCCACGTATGCAGGGATTGAATTGCCATGGAAGAAGGAATCATGCTGTGTTACCAGATTTGCTCATTACTTTGGGGTATGCTCATTTATTAGGGTTATTTTTGGCTGTGGGGGGGAAGTGTTGTAATTCTATCAATGTACTACTTGTGTTCTCATACGGAGCTCTACTTCTCCCTTCTGCAAGTTCCCGCCCAATGGAGCTATCCTGCAGGACCTAGGTTCCCCAGGGCTGGGTTCTTCCAGCCCCAGAATCAGACGAACACACACACATTAACAAAGTATGTCTGAGAGGACCAGGTTAATCAGCCAGGTGGTGGTGGTAGCTGAGGGTCTGGAGTGCTGGAGACTGGCAGAGCCTCCAGCACAATCAGTCAGCAGAAGATGAAGTCCCAATGGAACTGATGCAGATTTTGGATCCAGGCATCAGAACTCTTAGTTGAGCATGGGTAAGGGTTTTTGTAGGAAAAGAACGATAGTTCAAGGGAGAACATTAGATTTGTTTATGGGTAAACTGATGGCTCAAGGGAGTATACCAAAGTTGTTTTGCTCAGGCTAGACAATAGGAACTGATCATTCCTGGCTATAGGTGGTAGTCCTTGGAGGGAGCTCACAATGCAATTAGGCAGCTTCAGTATTGTAGATACCAATAAAGGATTTATTACTAGAATTGGTCTGATAACTACTGAGCTAGGCATGGGTGCAGGCATGGATTCATTAACATCTGGAGCAGCGATTCCTCATCATTCCGTGCTTCAGTGCGGTTCTTGCCTTGGAATCTCTTTTCTCCATTCTGTATGCTAATGGAGATGCTCCCTGTCTCATCTTTGATTCAAATGAGTCTAGGGGAGTTTCCTTAATGCTGTCACCCTTGCCTGGAGGGGTTTAGGTGTGTCTCCCACTGGCTTTTAATAGCGTCTGTTAGCGATTTGAAACCATCAAGCTGTGCAATAGTTAATCTTAGGTAGCTCTGGGATGATGTAGCCCTTGTTAATGTAATATAAGGCAAGGTATATAAGGGACAAGGACCAATTCCTGCTGTTTGTTTGTAGAGTACCTAGCACCATGAGGTGCCTTGCTTCTGATTTGGGGCCTCTGCGTACTCTTGTTATACAAAAATGAAGCTCAAGTCTGAGTTTCACAATGTGGGCTTCATTCCCAGCTCTGCCAGAGACTTCCTGTATGAATTTGGGTAAGTTACTTCACACTCCCTAAGCTTCAGTTTTCTTCCTCTGTTAGATGAGAGCAAATAATACTTCCTTACTCCACAGGATAAATTCTTGGGAATTGTAGAGTGCTTTGAGTGCAAAAGAAGTACAAAATATCACCTGGTATCCCTTAAGTCTCATGATAAACGGAATCTGCATAACACCAGACCTCCTGTGCCCACTAAACATCAGACGTGTCCCTGTAATCTGTTCAAGTGGCTTTTATTTACGTTGGCCCATTACTTTTGTCGTGAAAGAGTCTGTCACTGGGAGCAGGTAGACCCAAGAGGTTGGTTGGTGGGTGAATGCAAGTTTAATGGGTAATTGTTCTTCATTCTCTTTAAGTTCCAGGCCAAGTTCCTTTGAGCTAATAGGTTGACACTGTGGAAGCTGTACTGGTGGTAGTGCTTCTGAAAGTAACAGGAGTCCACTTTGTTTGGTATCAGCGGGGAGCCTCTGTTTTGAGTCAGGTGGGTGGGGCTAATTGGCGGTAGCCTACTGGATGAGGGTTGTTGGCACTATAAAGCCTGCTCCAGTCTTGATAGACTGTTTGCTTAGGAAGAGGCCTGTGCCAGCTTTGGAGGACTTAATTATCCTGGGACTGATGTTAGCCTGAGTCTGGTTTAGGCAAAGGCCTAGCCTGGACTTCCAAGACTTTTGTTTGGCCTCGATAAAGGTTTGTTCCAACTCGGTGGGGGGAGAGGGAGCTATACTTTATGTGGGAGCTATATTATAAAATGTCTATGGTAATTCTGTCATTTATGTTTCAATTGCTATGGGACCTACTTTTTTTTTTTAATTAAAGTATTCCCCCCCTCCCCATTTTTGGTGTTTCTAGGTCTTTTTCTACCTCATTTCTCTCCATGGTATCTGTCTCTGTGATCCACAGTTCACACTTGTTAAACTGCTGTGTGACAACATGCATTGACCTATCCAGAGCCGGCAGTGCAAGTGAACCTTTATAAGGTTTGAGTGTTCAAAAGTGTCAGAAAGCAATAGCTCTAGCCTGGTAAAGCATTCGGTAAACTAAGTACTGAAATGCTACTGCCTTTTAAACAAACATATTGCAATTAATCTGGCTTCACTTTTAATTAAAATTGCTTTGAAATAATCAGAAACAAAACATGCTTTAACTTCAGAAAATCAGATGAATGCAAGAAAGGCTGAAACACCATTGTGTCTTTAACAGAAACAAGTGTACGTGTAGATGGAGTTCACTGACGGAGTCAGAGCAAAGAGTCTTAGCAGCTCCCTGGGAAATGCCATGCTCAATGAGCAAGCAGCTGTGCTTTGGTGAGCTCTAGAATCTATAGAGTGCATTTGTATGATTTTTAATAGGCACCATCTTCTAAAAAATAAATGTTCAAAATGTGTGACATTCCTGGGAAGGAAAGCATGTCTCTGGGAATTGGGAGAGAGATCTCAGGGACTCCAGCCCTTCTTTAGTCCGACTATCCTATTCTGATGTCACAAAATAGAGTCAAGCAACAGAGGATGTATTCATAATAAATGTATTGAACACACATCATTTAACCATCTAAAAGAGAGGCCGTATAGTAGAGTGGCAGTGTTTCCAGACAGCATATTTATCTAGATTGGTGAAGACTAGAGGGGGTTTGTCAGGAACTACTCGTGGATCTCCCAAGCTAGCTAATACAGGAAACACTTTGTATTTGTCCACACTAAGCTTCACCTACCAAAATAACATAAACTGGAAGGAACAACCTAAACTGCTTCTATACATGTCTTTGTCTACAAAGTGTTTCCCAAACTGTGGTGTGATGTGATATGCTGCTGGCTCCACCTGCCTGTGTGTAGCTCCAGCCAGGACAGCTGGAAGGATGTACTCTGAGCTTGGCATGAGGGGCCACTGCTTTTTAAAAGCAGCTGTCTCTTGGGCCAGCCACCCTCCCTCCCAGGTGCAGCCACTCCATTGCTACCATGCTGCCACCAGAGCACTTGCCATCCCTGCTTTACCAGCAAAGGGGGACCCTACAAATCTGGGTTGGGGCAGCAGGACAGATTCAGACAAGCAGAAGTAGAGCTGAAAAACAGAGTTACATTTCGAAAGCTCAGGTCCTAGCTGGAGTAAAGAGACTAAAGCAGGCAGCATTTTCTCTCCCTCCCTGGCTTTATAAAGCTGAGCGAGAGCAGCTGTGACCCTTGGTTAATGGGCTTAATCAGCGCAGGTAAGACTCATCACCCAATCAGGAGCTTATAAGAAGGGCTGGCACCTGTTTTAGGGTAGGCAGACAAAGGGTGGAAGAGACTGCTCTCAGACTCTGCAAGGAACTTGGTATGTATCCAGATCATCCCATCCCAAATTACTCTCAATTTGAGTTTCTTTTCATGTTTGTATTAAGTCTTTGTTGGCCACCCCAAGCCTGGCTTTGTATGTGTTACCTGCTCCTAGAGAGGGGGCTTTATTTCCTTTTGTCAAAAGGCATTCAGGTAGTGGGCGAGAGAGGCTTCCTGAGTAGACTCAGCCCACCCCATGAGAACATCAGCAGTGTAATTGGGGGGCTGCCAGTATTTTACTCACATGGGAAAAAATAAAAAATCCTCTCATTTAACTGTTGCTGAAGCATGCAGCCCAGGGTGGCTGCTGCAAAACAGAGAGAGGGGAGGGGCTGGGCATCTGTGTGTTCCTGTTTTAACACTAACTAAACAGGGAGGGAACAAAACTAACAAATCCAAACCAATGCACTTGTTGGGGGAATTGTGTGTACTCTTTTTCCTGAGAAAAGCACTAGGTTGTGCTCAAAGCAGGGCACAGTAATCAACAGTGTAGCTCTGAGGAGGGTGGGTGAGAGAGTGGTAGAAAGATGTGAATCTAGGAAGGGCAGAGAGGCATCTGCATTGGGATATTTTTTTAAAAAATAGGGGACTTTTGGTCCATTTCAAATGCAGAAGCTTTTCTCTTCTGAAGTATATAATGAGACCTGGAGAAGTGTCCTTTCTGTCAGGGAAAACTGAGCAGTGCTCAGAGAGAGGTAGCACTCCAGCAGAGGTTTCCATTTGGGGGCAGAATTATAACCATGTGCCCCAAAGCCCCATATATCCCTCTACCTCACCTCATTGCACCTGGTTCTAGCAGATCATCCTCCATCTCCCTGCTGTGTTTTTCCTCCGTTTGATCAATTATGAGTATTTAGCACTTTCCTGTGACTCTCTTGGCTGCTGTCAGCATGGGATCTAGACTAGGTGTCTCATTAGTTTGTCCTAGTACAGCAATTTGAGCTTTCTTCACCCTTTACTAGGCATGGCTGATTATTGTAATGTGTGTGGTTTAAAAGAAGTAACCAGTTAAAGGGGGTGGAGTAGTAGTGTATATTACTGTACTGTGGAGTAGTACTGTATATTACTACTAGAGGTTCCCCTAGATAGTGATTGGGTTGAGCTACAGACCCCCAGGATCCAATTTGGATATGGATAGAGACCTCTTTAACTTTTTTAATGAAATTACTACTACTGAGAATTGTGTGATTATGGGAGTGCTAATAAAATTTGTGGATACACAAAAATGGCTGTTTTTGCCAATACAGAGGAGCACCAGAATATCGTACAAGATGATCTGAACAACCTTGAAAACTGGAGTAATAGAAATGGGATGAAATTTAATAGTGTAAATGCAAGGTCATGCACTTAGGAACTAACAAGATATTTTGCTATAAGCTGGGGACGTATTAGTTGGAAGTGACAAAAGGAGGAGAAAGACCTGGGGTTATATTGTTTGATCACAGGATGACTATGAGCTCTCAATGTGATGCAGCCTTGAAAAAGGCTGATGTAGTTCTACAATGCATCAGGCGAGGTATTTCCAGTACGGACAGGGAAGTGTTAGTACCATTATACAAAAAGAAAAGGAGTACTTGTGGCACCTTAGAGACTAACAAATTTATTAGAGCATAAGCTTTCGTGAGCTACAGCTCACTTCATCGGATGCATTTGGTGGAAAAAACAGAGGAGAGATTTATACACACACACACACACACACACACACACACACACACACACACACACACACACACACACACACACACACACAGAGAACATGAAACAATGGGTTTATCATACACACTGTAAGGAGAGTGATCACTTAAGATAAGCCATCACCAACAGCGGGGGAGGGGAAAGGAGGAAAACCTTTCATGGTGACAAGCAAGGTAGGCTAATTCCAGCAGTTAACAAGAATATCAGAGGAACAGTGGGGGGTGGGGTGGGGGGGAGAAATACCATGGGGAAATAGTTTTACTTTGTGTAATGACTCATCCATTCCCAGTCTCTATTCAAGCCTAAGTTAATTGTATCCAGTTTGCAAATTAATTCCAATTCAGCAGCCTCTCCTTGGAGTCTGTTTGTTTTTGAAGCTTTTTTGTTGAAGGATAGCCACTCTTAGGTCTGTAATCGAGTGACCAGAGAGATTGAAGTGTTCTCCAACTGGTTTTTGAATGTTATAATTCTTGACGTCTGATTTGTGTCCATTCATTCTTTTACGTAGAGACTGTCCAGTTTGGCCAATGTACATGGCAGAGGGGCATTGCTGGCACATGATGGCATATATCACATTGGTAGATGCGCAGGTGAACGAGCCTCTGATAGTGTGGCTGATGTGATTAGGCCCTATGATGGTATCCCCTGAATAGATATGTGGACAGAGTTGGCAACGGGCTTTGTTGCAAGGATAGGTTCCTGGGTTAGTGGTTCTGTTGTGTGGTGTGTGGTTGCTGGTGAGTATTTGCTTCAGATTGGGGGGCTGTCTGTAAGCAAGGAGTGGCCTGTCTCCCAAGATCTGTGAGAGTGATGGGTCGTCCTTCAGGATAGGTTGTAGATCCTTGATGATGCGTTGGAGAGGTTTTAGTTGGGGGCTGAAGGTGATGGCTAGTGGCGTTCTGTTATTTTCTTTGTTGGGCCTGTCCTGTAGTAGGTGACTTCTGGGTACTCTTCTGGCTCTGTCCATCTGTTTCTTCACTTCAGCAGGTGGGTACAATACAGTACAGCAACCACACACCACACAACAGAACCACTAACCCAGGAACCTATCCTTGCAACAAAGCCCGTTGCCAACTCTGTCCACATATCTATTCAGGGGATACCATCATAGGGCCTAATCACATCAGCCACACTATCAGAGGCTCGTTCACCTGCGCATCTACCAATGTGATATATGCCATGTGCCAGCAATGCCCCTCTGCCATGTACATTGGCCAAACTGGACAGTCTCTACGTAAAAGAATGAATGGACACAAATCAGACGTCAAGAATTATAACATTCAAAAACCAGTTGGAGAACACTTCAATCTCTCTGGTCACTCGATTACAGACCTAAGAGTGGCTATCCTTCAACAAAAAAGCTTCAAAAACAGACTCCAAGGAGAGACTGCTGAATTGGAATTAATTTGCAAACTGGATACAATTAACTTAGGCTTGAATAGAGACTGGGGATGGATGAGTCATTACACAAAGTAAAACTATTTCCCCATGTTATTTCTCCCCCCCCACCTCACCCCCCACTGTTTCTCTGATATTCTTGTTAACTGCTGGAATTAGCCTACCTTGCTTGTCACCATGAAAGGTTTTCCTCTTTCCCCCCCCCCCCCCGCTGCTGGTGATGGTTTATCTTAAGTGATCACTCTCCTTACAGTGTGTATGATAAACCCATTGTTTCATGTTCTCTGTGTGTGTGTATATAAATCTCTCCTCTGTTTTTTCCACCAAATGCATCCGATGAAGTGAGCTGTAGCTCACGAAAGCTTATGCTCTAATAAATTTGTTAGTCTCTAAGGTGCCACAAGTACTCCTTTTCTTTTTGCGAATACAGACTAACACGGCTGCTACTCTGATACCGTTATACAAGACTCTGGTGAGACCTCATCTGGAACAGGGTGTGCAGTTTTGGTCTTCCATGTTTAAGATGGATGAATTCAAACTGGAACAGGTGCAGAGAAGGGCTACTAGGATGATCTGAGAAATGGAAAGCCTACCTTGAGCTTGGCTTGTTTAGCCTAACTAAAAGAGGGATGAGGGAAGATCTGATTGCTCTCTATAAATACATCAGAGGGATAAATATCAGGGAGGGAGATGAGTTATTTAAGGTAAGCATCAATGTTGGCACAAGGAAAATTGGGTATAAATTGGTAATCAATAAGTTTAGGGTTGACACTAGATGAAGGTTTCTAACCATCAGAGGAGTGAAGTTGTGGAACAGCCTTCCAAGGGGAGCAATGGGGGCAAAAAAGTAACTGGCTTCTAAACTAAGCTTGATCAGTTTATGCAGGGAATGGTGTGATGAGACTGCCTACATGCCATTGTAGGCAATCTGTGGCTGCTAGCAGCAAATATCTCCAATAGCTACTAATGGCACACTACATGGAGAGGGCTCTGAGTTAATATAGAGAATTATTTCCTAGGTGTCTGGCTGCTGGGTCTTGTTGCCCACATGCTCGGGATCTAACTGATTGATTGCCATATTTGGGGTCAGGAAGGAATTTCCCCCCAGGTCATATTGGCAGAGTCACTGGGGTGGGGGGGTTACTTCCCTCTGCAGCATGGGTGACCTGCAGGTTTAAACTGGTGTAAATAGTGGACTATCTGTAACTTGAAATCTTTAAATCATGATTTGAGGACTTCAGTAACTCAGCCAGAGGTTAGGGTCTATTACAGGAGCAAGTGGGTGAGATTTTTTGCCCTGCAATGTGCAGGAGATCAGACTAGATCATCATGATAGTCCCTTCTGACCTTAAAGTTGATGAATCTTTGAGTTTTGTTTCTTGGATTCATCATGTATATATTTGATATGTGAGAATTCTCTGCCAAGAAATTAGTCTGGGGCTTTATCCATTTGAAAGGATAGTGGCGCATCATCAGTCTGCAAAACCACATCACCTTGGAAGTGCTGTTAGAGGCAGCATATATTGTCATGGGTTACACCCCCCACTCCTTCCAGGATGCCACCTGATGTACTGGAGTCCCACTGAGTCTGCCTGTTCCACTAGTCTGGGTTCCCTCTCCCTGACCTGCTGTGTCAGGCCCTCAAGCCGCCTCTAGCGCACACGCACACTGAGGTAGGGACATACCCAGCTGCAGAAAGACCCAGACAGCGAAATCAACTCGCAATGGGAAGAATCAGCAAGGGGATTGCCCAGTACTCAAGTGCACACCCCCTCTGGGGTGCTAACCCAAAATTGTATTATCTTGTGCTACATAGAAAACTGTACAGCATAAGCATATGAAATTTGCTTTCTCCCTCAATGTGGAGGAAGATATGCACAGCTTTTTGCCCCCCAGTTATGAATTGCACAAACTGGTTTATAGAAAACAAAAACACGTTTATTAACTACAAAGGATAGATTTTAAGTGATTCTAAGGGACAGCAAACAGATCAAAGCAGATTACTGAACAAATAAAACAAACATGCAAACTAAGATCAATACATTACTACTTGTAACTAATGTATTTAATTTCTCACCCTAAATGTTGTTTTAGGCATTTCTTTCACAGGCCAGACAACTTTTCCAGCCCAGGCTCAGCAATTCTCTCTCTCTCTCTCTCTCACTCTCTTCCCTCCCCCCCCCCACCTGGAGGTCCATAAACACTGCCAGTGTGTGGCTGGGAAGTGTTGGATGCAAGTGTGAGAGGCTGTGGCATATTCACTACTTGATTTGCACCCTGTACTCCTAGTGGAGTTTTCACAGGATTGCCAAGAGGACGACACACAATGGGTTGTTTTTCTAGCTTTTATTACCAATTGAAGAATATTTACACATAAAGGTTGAATTAGTGTTGCCATTTGTCAGGGGGCTGCAGGCACCTCTCTTATAATGGATTTCACTTTAATGCCTTTGTTCCACAGTTTCAGTGATCATTGCTACTTTCCATATATGCTGCATGGCAAACTGACAGCCTGGAAATATAATGAAAAGTAAATGAGGTGGGCTAGCTCTTTTTATTGACACAAATGAAATCTGTTGCTGGGGTAAGACAGCTCCCAGTATCGTGAGTTAGGAACAGATATTGCTGTTGCATTGACAGGTTTGACATGAGTTGGGGAGTGCATTTGGGAATGATGTGAGGAGAAGGAGAGTTGGATCCCCTTGTGCCCCTGAAGGATGAACTTTCCAGTCGTAAAATAAATTCTAAATTGATACTTTTCATATGAAGAGTGCCACAAATGTTTTTCCAGGAAAACACTGACTTGGGTGCAGTTATTGTCCTACCGGGAGAAAGGAGAAAATGATGCAAAAATGGAGTAGAGGAGAAGAGAGCATTTGAAACGTTAGTCATCTGAAATAAATAGCAGCATAGATTACCAAGGCTGGAGTCAGGCAGCAAGGACCTGCTGAAGAACTTGTGCTGGAGACTAGCTGTTGGTTAGACAATTGTAACTGCTCTGGAAAGGACTTTGCACACCTGGGTAGAGAGAAATTTAATTGATGCTCAAGCTTTTTCCAGAGTTTTACATGTGGAAAGTTTTACAAACATCAGGACCCTGGCATCCTTAAATCAGAGATAATTGAGGGATGTGAGGGGTGGAATTCTGAAACAAATAATTTTGTTAGAGTTTAAGATTAAGAGCAATTAAAGAAAAATGGTCCCTACTGAATGCACTAGAGGTGAGGAAAAATCCTTAAAGATTAAAATAAATGGAAATCCTAAGATACAGTAGGTATATGAATTGAATATTAACCTTGCTGTCAGATTTGTTTCTGCTTGTGATTTCCATATTTTTAATAATTAGGGTTTTTTTAATAACTTCCTCTGTGGCACTCATCTTCTCTTGCACTGCATTTAGCTATCTTAATTGCAACTTAATTGAGGCTTTGGTTTTGGGGTTCTCTTAGTCTTCTCCCTCACTGAAATGTTTAGTGGCTGGGACCTGCTTCTTCCTGGATGTGCTTCTCTTTGCATTCAAAGTCTATAGGACTATTGCAGACTCCGTTGGCTGGTTTTTGCAGCTAGGGCATAACTTTTCTGTTTCTTGTTTAAGTAAATTGTCACACTCTGGTTTCCCTACATTGCTTTTCTACTGAGTCAAAAGACACAGCACTCCCTAATATTCTTCTTTTTGACAGGGTTACTGGCCTAGTGGATGGGGGAAGCAATAAACATCATATATCTTGATTTTCAGTATGGTTTTTGACACTGTGCCACATGACATTTTCATGTAGTCTAGGGGAAATTACTGTAAGGTGGGTGCGCAACTGGTTGAAAGACCATACTCCGAAATTGTTGTCTTCTCTTTGGCTATCTCTTGATGCGGGGTTGATGTCTGCCAAAGGGGTTCATTGATGAGTTTTATGGGCGTGAGCCCTTTGGAAGAGGCCTGCACGTGAAATCTTTTAACATGGGGAAACCGGTGCGCAGGCGGTAACCACGTGTGACCTGACAGGAGGAAAACCCTGACCCAGTGGGAGACTGTCCTTTGATTTCAGTGGGCTTTGGAGATGGCCCCACATCAATACTATGTAAATATTGATTTACTGAGAGCGTGCATTTGTAAATATGATGGTGGTTCAGATTATGTATATTTGACTCTATAATCTCTATCTTTCATTAAGAACTGCAAGACTTGGGTACCATGGAAGCAACACTGTCTTGTTATAAATTAACTGAGATTTTTTCTTAAATTAAATCCTAGAGTCTCTTCTTAGTTCTATAAAAATATTTTGCTGCCAGGCAGTTTTGCAGCAGAGATGCATTTAGAAGAGGCAAGCTGAATGTTTAATGGCAGCACAGGTTGATTTGAAAAGTATATGCCACCTAGGAGCAATATGCTTAAGTTACAGAAAAAGAAATATTTCTTAGGAAATGATTAGCCAAATCTAATTCACTTTCAGGCAGCCTCTCACTGTCTGTATTGGCCCTTGCTTCTCTCTCTAGGGTCTGAAAGATATGTCTCTGAACTCCTGGTTTGCCCTTTGAAGTTAACTGATTGGAAATAGCCCACCTCCTGAGACTCACAATTCCTACACTTTTAAAATTAGATTAATTGAAGAGAAGAGAGAACCTGTTAGCCACTAACCTTATTTGAATGATTTCTCCTCAGGGTATTGGGAGCTATTAGTGAGGAGTGATTCTCCTATGTGGTATCTGTGAGTATTTGGCCCATGGCAGTCCAAGACACAGCCCGTTGTGCTGATCTAGGTCAGGCTATTCTGTTTCTCTCTACAGGTTTCAGAGTAGCAGCCGTGTTAGTCTGTATTCGCAAAAAGAAAAGGAGTACTTGTGGCACCTTAGAGACTAACAAACTTATTTGAGCATAAGCTTTTGTGAGCTACAGCTCACTTCATTGGATGCATTTGGTGGAAAATACAGTGGGGAGATTTATATACACACACAGAACATGAAACAATGGGTTTATCATACACACTGTAAGGAGAGTGATCACTTAAGATGAGCCATCACCAGCAGCGGGGGTGGGAAAGGAGGAAAACCTTTCATAGAATCATAGAATATCAGGGTTGGAAGGGACCCCAGAAGGTCATCTTTCATGGTGACAAGCAAGGTAGGCCATTTCCAGCAGTTAACAAGAACATCTGAGGAACAGTGGGGGGGTGTGGTAGGGGGGAGAAATAACATGGGGAAATAGGCTTTAATAAAGACTGGGAATGGATGAGTCATTACACAAAATAAAACTATTTCCCCATGTTATTTCTCCCCCCTACCACACCCCCCCCACTGTTCCTCAGATGTTCTTGTTAACTGCTGGAAATGGCCTACCTTGCTTGTCACCATGAAAGGTTTTCCTCCTTCCCCCTCCGCCCCCTGCTGCTGGTGATGGCTCATCTTAAGTGATCACTCTCCTTACAGTGTATATGATAAAACCCATTGTTTCATGTTCTCTGTGTGTGTATATAAATCTCCCCACTGTATTTTCCACCAAATGCATCCGATGAAGTGAGCTGTAGCTCATGAAAGCTTATGCTCAAATAAATTTTAGTCTCTAAGGTGCCACAAGTTTTCTTTTTGTTTCTCTCTACATATATCTCTTCAGAACAATGAGCCTGCTTCTCAGTGTGGTGTCTAGGTGCTAACATCAGTGCAGTGAACAATTTAGTTCTGAGTTCACAAGCACCTGTAGGATCCAAATCCGGTGGAATGGGCCCATTTCAGCAGAGTTGTAGGGAGATAGGAAGTAGGGGGAGAGGATGCTGGGAGCCCAAGGAGAGGGTCATCACCGCCAATGCTCATGGATTTGTTCTTTTAAAGGGGATCTTTTTGAAGACTTGGATATGAACCCAGCTTGTTATAGCTGGACTCTGAGCTGAATGGTAATGTTTGTCCAGATCTCCCTTTCCTCTGCAGACCCTCCCCCCACTAGTAAGAATTCCAGATATCCAGGGCATAAGGGGATGGAGGCTGTAAAATGCCAGGGTCCAAACCCTTCCCCCCCCGCTTCACTTTAGGAGGCAACAATTCCACAGCTCCCCGAAGGAGGACACTAGAATTGGGTTTAGGGGCTCCCACACTGACTCTAACTCTTGAGTGTAAAGAAATCCAAATGCAGCCATGACATGCCAGCCACCAGAGGACACTGCCCTCCCCCTGCATTGGTGAGGCTGGAGAGCATGACTGTGTGCCAACAGCTGCCTCACCCGCACCCTGGGTCTGGATCTGAGAAATTCTCTGGAGGAGGTGGGCAGTGAAAAAATCCCAGTCAATCCTCTCTAATCAGCTGTGAATCAGCAAGAGGAAGAAGCTTACCTGTGGCTGGCAATGTCTGCAAGTGGGAATGCAAAACTGCACACAGTGTGTGTCTTCAGAGTCTATTTACCCCAGGGACTAACGACTGATCTATCTAGTGGTGGGCAATGTCGCCTCTGTCTAGTTAGCTTGGGGCTTCATAGTGTCACTGGATTGCCAATAATGTGCTCAGCACAGGAGTCACTGGCTGCTTTAATTATCCTTCCTGGGATTCATAAGTGTTTCTGAAGAGCTGGTAGGAGACAGATGGGACTAGACTGCAACAAGTGTTTGGCATATTCAAAAGATACCTTAGCGCAGGATACTCCCTGCTCCTTCACACAGTGTTCACCTGCACCCCACTCTTCAGTATACACACTGGATGCCATGTTATGCTATCAATAGACTCACTCTGTTTCTCAGGAATCAAGTATAAGCATTTCTGCCAAGTACTTTTTATAGAAGTTTGCCAGGTGGAGTTGACAGCCTCCTCAACTGTGTGACCATGCACGAGTATTTTCTATTTAAATGCAAAATCACAGAGTCTCTAGTCTCTCTGTGCAGCACATGTACCCCTGGGGCAAAGGGTTTCTAACAGGCAAAGGGAGGTGTTTCTGAGGCTGCCCTTTGTTAGTACTGGCAGCACATACTCGCTTGAACAGCACCAAATACAAAGCTGGTTTTCAAGATAACTTTTTTAATTTTTTTATTTTTTTTTAAGACCAGGACCAGTCTTTTTCTTCACTGGGGCTTCATGCATCTAACAATTGCATCTCTCTTCAGTGACCCTTCTCTCTCAGGCAGCAAGAGGATTTCATAGGCTTGGAGCAGCCTCTGAAATGTGGTGTTTCCCATCATGGCGAAGGAGAGTTCCAAGGAAGAATTTGTGTTTGTATGCCCTTTGTATTTCAGCATCTTCAGTGCCAGAGCAGCCCAGGGATGTTGGCTTTGCTATTGAACTCTGGCTCTATTGATTGATGGACTTGCTGTGCAACAGGCATCAGGGCAAAAATGTTTGGGGTGCAGATATTAATGAAGTACTATTGTTTGTATGTAACTTGTTTTATAAGGTTTCGGAAACGGAATTATCCCCCTGCCCCCCTAGTAGACAATGGGACTCTGCGCTTAATGCTATAGGAGAACCTGAAGTAAGCAAGATTCTTCCCCAAGGAACTTGCAGTGTAGAGACCTGATCCTACCAAGTCTTAATGCTGGCAGTGTGCTGACTGCTTTGAGTAGTCTTACTGATGGCAAGAGAGAGAAGACTGCTCAACTAGCCAGCACTGCACCAGTAGGAAACGTTTGCAGGATAGGGCCCTCAGGACACTGGGAATGTTGCCCACTGGTTTAAAAGGTGGGACTTCTAGCAGTGCAATTAACATGCCCTCCCCTCTTGCAACTCAGCCCTCATGTTGAGGGTTATGGTGAATTCAGCCCTCGCACCTGGGGTTGAAGTATGCACACTGAGCAAGTGACTCCTATGTTCCCAAATGTGACAGCTAGTGACATGTGAGGAATGTCTGTTGCTGTTGCCTCAGAAAGAGACCCAGTTAGCCATTGCTGAGGGTGCAATTGATTTGGACTGTAATGGGTGTTGCTGTTTGGGTTTATGCTGGCATCAGGTAGGGCCATTAAGGCTTCTGGATTTTTCATAATTCTTAAACTGAAAAATACCAGAAAGTTATTCCCTTTGGCTTCTTCCTCTGAATCCCTACGTCAGTTTTTCAGGCTTTGTCAGTTTTTTGCTCTTTCTGAGGCACACAGCAACAGACATTCCTCACATGTCACTAACTGTCACATCTGGGAAGATAGGAGTCACTTGCTCAGTGCATACTTCAAACCCAGAGACCTGTATGACAGCCAGCACAGGATGCCTCCTGTAAGCAGTTTAAAATCTAAAAGGCATTAGAAACACAAGACATCTGCCTCTCTTGGGACCTCAAATGGACTATGATCTGTGATTCTCCAGGTTGAGACCAAATGCAGCAAGAATCTTATTGTCAATATGTAGAAATAAATTTCTAGCAGAGCTGGGCAATGCTCCAGACTATCTACTCTACAAAGCTGACACTCCAGGCAGGTTTGCTGATAGATTTGCCAAGGTTCTTGAAACTTTCCCGTGACCCTTGGCTACCTACTACTTTGGGTGAAAACCAGACAAATCATCATGGTACCTAAAGTTTCAAATTCAGTCAAACAGAAAACTCCAACTCAGGCGGCCTGAACCCAAACTGAAAAGGTGCCAGATTTTTCACAGTTATTCTCTAGGCACTAGTGTTTGAAATAAGTGCCTAGAGCCCAAACCAAACTTCATTTCTGCACACCCCTTTAATTTTAGGAAAGTTTGGATCTGAATCACTGCTCAGCTGCCCCCTGGCTCTGTAGTGGAGTTCTGCAATTTGCTAAATCCCAAAGTTAAAGAGAGAGTGCAGATTTTCTCAATATCCACTAGATGGTGCAGCAAACTGCAATATTCTGATTTGTCAAAAACCAGCTTTCAATTTACCTTAGTTACACTTTTCATTCGTGGGACTAATGCATGTAATAAGAAAAGTGGACTTTGTGCATCAAGCAATCTGTACTTTTATCATCCTTGGGATATCAGTATGCGGCTAAGCACATGACTTTCTGAATCTGCTCACATGGTTCACAAGAATCTAGAGATCAGCAGTTCTCTAATTCTTCTGCTAGTTGGCATTGGATGTCAGGTACTTGCTAGAGTGTGACAAAAGCAGTTGACTTGGTCTTTGCTTGGCTAGCTTTGAATTCAGCACATACTTCTTAATGCTCATATTCCCTTTTATTTTAGTTTTCTCCTTAGATGTAAACTTGGAGAAAAGTCTATGGAGGCTAACAATGGAAAAGACTTATTAGGTCAGCAAGGACATTTGATCCAGAGCAGGAGTTCTAGAACAGAGATTACAGCTCTGCCAACAAGAATCCAGTTGAAGCAGGGCTCTGGTTACCACAGTGTGGGTTGCACTGTATGCTAGATGGATCTTAAAAGTAGCTTATCCTTATTGTTATTTATTATAATTGAGTTTCTGTCCATCTCATTGTTGTGTAATTCTTACCCTGCTAGAGCGCTCCCAGGTGCTCTGATATTGCAGTGATGGCTCCCCATAAATACCTAAATAGATATACCTAATAGTCTGAGGCAAGATTCACAGAGATGATTTTCATATGAAACTGGCTAGCAATATTGTAATTCAGCTCTATTTAACTCTGTATTTTAGTCATCTTATTGCCATCTTGACAGCTGAAATGACAAAATTGCAATTCAGAAGCTTTTTAAGTATCACATTTATCACTTTCAAGTCATACATTTCCTTTTGATGGTCACTACTTAAAATTCCCAACATAGTATTCCTGGAACATGTGAAGTGATAAAGATGAATTAATGATAGGGCATAGTTTTCAGTTTGATTTGTAGTGTGGCATTCAGGCAAGAAATAGCATATCTGATTACAATATAGCCTATACAAGGGAGTTTTGTACTCTACTTTATAATTTTAAAATACTAGTTTCCGGTCTTAATCGCAAAGCAATTGTAGTTTTTAATTTCTAAAAAAATGCATTAAAATACATTTTACCATTACAGCTTTTGTTAGATCTTTCTCCCAAGCAAATATTTCCACGTGATAACTGACTGAATGCTTCACATCAGTTGGTTATATAGCTTTCTGATAGAGCTTTAATCTCGTCTTTTTTATTATTCAATATTACGTTGTACTTCATTGGCATAACAAAGAAGAAAATACTCTTGTCTAATAGCTGCTATGGTATCACCATCCACAAGGGATAATTAAGGATGTGACAGCCCTGATGTTCACATGTCTTTGTTCAATGTCTTTGTTCAATCAATTTAAAACTATGGTTAAAAATTTGCTCTGGGATAAAGCTTGTACTATATATGAGATCTCAGCAATCAGCTTAGTCTCTTTAATTAGAAGTTTGAGTGTGTGGTTTGGTGATGTGGCAGGGCACTGTGTGGCCAGGTGGCATTGTATGGCATAATGACTACCCTGAATTATACCTGATGCCAGCCTGGAGCTAGAGCATGGTGTCTGCCCTGCCAAGGACTGGGTAAAATGCCAACAGACTGGCCTCCCTGAAACTGCTGGTATCCTGCCACTTGATGCTTCAAAAAAAGTGAAAATAACACTGCATGCACTCAGTCAGCTGCACAATTTAGAGGCTTGCAGACTTTTTTCATAGTGTGGACCACATCTTACTAGAGAGCTTCTCTAGTGGACACCTCCCTTCTCCTCCTATCTGCACAGATAACTTCCCTCTTCAATTATGGTCTTGCAAAATATGCCTTATCCAGCTGAAACAACGGGAAATTTCACACACGCTACAATAATGCATCTGGAATCTTATTTGCCTAACACCAAGGATATGCTGTTCTTCTCACTAAAGGAAGGTGAACTCGTATTCAATAGCTATTTTTTTTTTCATTTGTACTTTACATGCATCTAACTTAACAAAACCGAGTTGGCACTTAGCGGTAGCCTGCAGTTCTCTCCTCTGTTGACAAGTCACAGAGCCCTGCATTCCATTACGGAGGGTAACATCTGCAACTGCAGCTTTGCACAACAATTATAGTCCCTCCGTACTAGAAATAAACTCCTACTCTGGTGAGAAGTGGATTTGCTTCTTTTAATGACCACAGATGGTCATGGTGTGGGGGCTTTCTCTCTCACTTGATAGATACCGAGCAGTGAACAGTATGTTGAGCCACTGGGGAAGTGCTACCTCAGCAGGAAGAGTATCCCCAGCTGAGCTAACACTATTTCCTGAAGCACCCTGGGTTGGTTGGTTTGGCTGGCTTGTTTTGGTGTTTCCTTTGTTTTTCATGCAAGTACTGACCAAACCTGATCCTGCTTAGTGCATGAGAGATGACGAGAGCACAGCTCAAGCTGGTATGTCTGACCTAGTGAATCACAAAGAACTGTACTTTCCAAAGGGCAACAAAGATCGACAGAACCGTCTCAACCATCTTCCAGAATCTACCTGCACTTGTCTGCTCAGAGCCATTTCTGAATAGCTCTGTCTTTAGAGAGCATTATTACAAGAAGGTGTATCGTTTTTTAAATGTTCCCTGGCTCTTCAAGCCAATACGATGGAAGCAAGAACCTGGTGTTCTAACTAACTCCTTTGTAATAGACTTTAATTCAATTATCTTTTTAATTTTTGCATTAACTGAGTGTGCTAAGCATGCATCTGTCATTGCATCTGTGGCGCATTCTCATTCATGGACACGAACCTGAGCCTATGTGAGGCTTTGAACCTCTTTGAGTGCCCACTACTAGGATGTTTTTGAAATTGCTCTTTGCAGATGTGCACCAAGCCATGTCCCAAATATAAAGTATTTTCATCCATGCAATAAACTTGTAATTTTTTTTTTTTGGCCAGAGAGATTCACTCTGACTGAATCAATAGTCTGCTGTTAAACTGATTAATAGCACTTCTGACTCAAATGAAATTTGCTAAAAGATTAGCAAAGATTGATGCTAAACAAAGTCCAGCATATCTGCCATCAATATGCTTTCAAAAACACTGAAGTTACTTTAGAAATCATTCATTTTTCTTTGTAGATAGGGCTTCTTAAAGCCAATTAATTTTAACACTCATGAAAAATGTCAGCTTGACAATCCTGGAGACAGAGGTCCCCTAGTTAGCCACATAATAGGCACAGCACTTGTTACCTCAGAGGCAATGACTATGTTGTCACTTTGACCTGGAGGGGGTCTCCTCTAGGGTGTAAAAGAGGAGGCCAGCTGCCAGTTAGTCCTGGACCTCTTTGTTGGGGCTGTCAGCTGGAGTACTGATTGTTATGGTGGCTTTTTAAAATTTTGCATATGTTCACTGAAAAGTGGACTGTCGCAACCAGTCAATTTAATCAAGGCCAATGGCTAGGACTAATTTTATTGCCAGCTTTGAACTAGAAATCGAGGTGAAAGAGAAGTCTGAGGAAGGATGAGCTTGTGATCAAGTACTAGATTGGGAACACAGGAGATGTGTGTTAGGTGCCCAGTTTTGCCACAGACTTCCTGCGTAAGCTTGGCTGCCTCACCTCGTCTCTCTCACTTTGTTATCCCATTTTTAAAAAACCAACAATGGTCCCTCCCTCCCACAGTTCCACTTCTCAACTCCCAGGCTCTCAAAGGAGGGACAGTGACCCTCGAAAGGAGGGACAACATGTTTTGAAATGAAGGACTTCAAATTTCTTACTGCCCACCCCAGGAGTATACACTTTCTGCTCCTCCCTTTCAGCCCCATTACCACTGAGCCTCTAAACGCCCCACCCCAAACATTCCCCTCCCCTTCACTCCTTCCTAATTGCCAGTGCTACCTCCCTTGCCCCACCAAACACACCGGCCCAGTCTCCCATAACAGACCACCTCCTTCCCTTCCCTGGGCTCTCTCCAAACCTGTTTCCCTCCTGCCCCACAAAGACTGCTCTGAGTCAGTGTCTCCCCACGTGCCCCCCCCCAGCTCCTCTCCATGCCTGGATCCTCCTGAACTTGTCTCCCCCACCTTTCAATCTCCTTCACTTGGATGATCATAGAATTGTAGGACTGGAAGCAGAGGTGCTGGAAGTAAGGAAGCTGGGGTGCAGCTGCACCCTGTGGCTTGAAGTCATTTCCATTATATACATGGTTTACAGTTTGGTTCAATCGCTCTCAGCTCTTCCATGATACAAACTGTTCCAGCACCCCTGAGTGGAAGGAACCTTAACAGGTCATCTAGTCCTGCCATGAATGCAGGGGACTGGACTAAATATTATCTAGACCATCCCTGACAGGTGTTTGTCTAACCTGCTCTTTAAAATCTCCAGTGATGGAGATTCCACATCCTCCCTAGGCAATTTATTCCAGTGCTTAACCACCCTGACAGGAAGTTTTCCCTAAAGTCCTACCTTAACTGCCCTTTCTGCAATTTAAGCCCATTGCTTCTTGTCTTATTTTCAGAGGTTAAGGAGAACAATTTTCTCCCTTCTCCTTGTAACAACCGTTTATGTACAGTACAACCTCAGAATTACGAATTGACTGGTCAACCACACACCTCATTTGGAATCAGAAGTACACAATGAGGCAGCAGCAGAGACACCCCCCCACCAATGCAAATACAGTACAGTACAATGTTAAACTTAAACTACTTTTTAAAAAAGGGGTGGGTGCTAAAAAAAAAATTGACAAGGCAAGGAAACTGTGTGCTTGTTTATTTTAAATTAAGATGGTTAAAAGCAGCATTTTTCTTCTACATAATGAAGTTTCAAAGCTGTATTAAGTCAATGATCAGTTGTAAACTTTTGAAAGAACCACCATAACATTTTGTTCAGAGTTACAAACATTTGAGTTACAAACAAGCTCCATTCCTGAGGTGTTCATAACTCTGAGGTTCTACTGTTCTTGAAATCTGTTATAGCGTCCCCTCTCGGTCTTCTCTTCTCCAAGTTAAACAAAACCAGTTTTTTCAATCTTTCCTCATAGGTCATGTTTTCTAGACCTTTAATCATTTTTGTTGCTCTTCTCTGGACTTTCTTGAATTTGTCCACATCCTTCCTGAAATGTTGAGCCCAGAAATGGACAGAATGCTCCAGTTGAGGCCCAATCAGTGTGGAGTAGAGAAAAAGAATGATTTTTTTGTCTTGTTTTACAACTTTACAACACTCCTGCTAACACATCCTAGAATGATGATTGTGGGTGTTCTTTTGCAACAGTGTTCCGCTGTTGACTTGTATTGAGCTTGTAGTCCACTATGACCCCCCCCCCCCCGAACTCTTTCCACAGTACTCCTTCCCAGGCAGTCATTTCCCATTTTGTATGTGTGCAACTGATTGCTCCTTCCTAAGTGGAGTACTTTGCATTTGTCCTCATTGAATTTCAAACCATTTCTCCAGTTTGTCCAGATCATTTTGAATTTTAATCCTATCTTCCAAAGCACTTTCCACCCCTCCCAGCTTGGTATCGTCCGCAAACTTTACAAGTGTACTCTGTATGCCATTTTCTAAATCATTGATGAAGATGCTGAACAGAACCAGACCCAGAACTGATCCCTGCAGGACCCCACTTGATGTACCCTTCCAACTTGATTGCTAACTACCGATAACTACTCTGTGAATGGTTTTCCAACCAGTTATGCACCCACCTTATAGTAGCTCCAACTAGGTTGTATTTCCCGAGTTTGTTTGAGACGGTCATGCGAGACAGTATCAAAAGCTTTACTAAAGTCAAGATATACCACATCTACCACTTCCCGCCAACCATAAGGCTTGTTACCCTGTCAAAGAAAGCTATCAGGTTGGTTTGACATGATTTGTTCTTGACAAATCCATGCTGACTGTTACTTACCTTATGAACTTTCTTCGTACTGAAGTTAAGGTGATTGGTCTGTAATTCCCTGGGTTGTCCTTATTTCCCTTTTTATAAATTGGCACTACATTACCCTTTTCTTGTCCCCTGGAATCTCTCCCATCTTCCATGACTTTTCAAAGATAATTGCTAATTGCTCATATATCTCCTCAGTCAGCTCCTTGAGTATTCTAGGATGCATTTCATCAGGCCCTTGTGACCTGAAGACATCTAACTTGTCTAAATAATTTTTAACTCATTCTTTTCCTATTTTAGCCTTTAGTTTTTTGATGGAGGAGCTGGAGCTGGGGGCTCGTGCTCTCCTCTGAAGCAGGCTCACCCTCTGCTCTGCCCTCAGAGCCTAAGGATGGGCAGGCAAGGCCTCTGGCTCCTGAAAATCCACCTGCCAAACAGGCTGCTAAGAGGCTGCATTACCACCTGAGACTGCAACGGCAGGTGCATCCTCCCTGTGCTGCTGATCAGCTCAACAATTGATGGGCAATGTGGGACTAGGTTTAAAAACTGGAGCCAGATGTGGGATGTCCTGCAAAACATGGGAGGCAGGAATGGTATGCCACCATTTGCCTGTCTTGTGGGTATAGATCGTAAACCTTTGGGGGAAGGCACTGTTTCTTACTATGTTTTTGTACCATACCTAGCACAATGAAGCTGCAGTATCCTTAGGGACTCCTGGGCATACTATTGTAATGCAAATAACAATAAGCCACTACTAAGCCTAAGTGTCAATTTCCAATGCTCTGTGGAAAGATGGTAGTGTCAGCACCTTATTTGCTTATACCTCAGGTAAGCAGACACAGCCCCTGAAGCAGATGACTTTCTAGAAGCGAGAAGTATCAAGGGTAGGAATGGGGTATGGAGAGGGTTAAAATTGTGGAAGCAAACACTTGCCCTTGTTGAATTCTTATGAACTATATTTGTTATCTAAGCACCATTATGCCATGCTAATGAGACAGAGGCACTTATTTTCATTTGGAAAATAATTGGTATTACTGATTTTTTCATTCGTAGTTTTAAAGCCCACTCATTCTAGCAAGGTGATTAGCAAAAGTTACATTTTCCCTGAAGTATATTTGGCTCAGAGTTGAAATTCATAGGTAGATTGGAAACATTTTTAAGAGTACTTGTGGCACCTTAGAGACTAACATTTATTAGAGCATAAGCTTTCGTGAGCTACAGCTCACTTCATCACGGCTGCTACTATGAAACCTGCCATTTTTAAGAGTGTAACTCTCCTCCTGGCAATAACTGCTGATAAACTCATGTAAGCAAACGTGTTGTACATCTCACAGGGACTCAGTACCCATTAGCCCAACAAGGCACCTCTCCCTGCCCATTTAGTGAAGACTTGGGAAGATTCCTCTGTATAAAGTGTTAGTGAGATCATTACTGGAATACTGTGTCTAGTTCTTGTGCCCACACTTCACAAAGGGTGTTGAAAAATTGGAAAGAGCTCTTTGCTCAGCCACAAGAACAATTCAGTGTCTGGAAAACCTATCTTACAGTGAGAAATTAAAGCAGCTCAGTTTATTTAGTGTAACAAAAAGAGGGCTAAGAGGTGACTTGGTCTCTAAGTACCTACACTGTGAGAAGATTTCTGACCACACAGGGTTCTTTAATCTAGCAGACCCCGGAACAAAACAAAATCCAATGGTGGAAACTTAAGCTAGATAAATTCAGACTAGAACTAAGGGGCAACTTTTTAAGTGATGGTAACTAATCATTGGAACAATTTACCTAGGGATATCATCAATACTCTATCACTTAAGTCTATTAAGATTTGATGTTTTTCTAAAATATATGTTCCAGCTCAGTCAGAAGTTATGGGGTTGGTACAGGAATTATGAGTGAATTGTATAGCCTGTGTTAAGCAAGAAGTCAGACTAGGTGACCATAATTGTCCCTTCTGGCCTTAAAAATCTGTGAATGTATAAACTAAGCTCCGAGGCTGTAATGGCTCCACTTGGATTTGTAGGCTTTATTGCTGATGATAGGTCAATAGTGCCCCTACCCACACGAGCACCAGGGAGAGTCAGCAGCAGAGAGATGGAAGAGTTATGAGTCGGGGAGAAGGACATCTGAAAAGCAGGGGCAATATCTGAGACTTAAATCAATACAAATGTTTACTTTGTTCAATCATGCTGGTTAAGAGGGGTCTTTCCCATTTTGTCTTTGGCTGGCCTAGGGCTCAGGGATACTTCTATTTATGCCCTAGTAAGTCAGATGACCAAGGATTTTTGAGATGTTTCACCCAAGTCTACCTACTTGACTTACAGGAAAAATAGTTCTATACCGCTAGACTGCAGAACTAGTATCTTAATGACAGGTCAGCACATTCCAAAGAACATTACACCCCCACCAGATTCTCTCACAGTGTGCCTACAATTCACTGCTGACCAGGGGGGAGAAGCATCATGAGAGGTGTGTGTGATGACAAAGATTAAAACAATCCATATCTGTTGCAAACATATGCCCATAAGGTAAACCATCCCCTATGCCTCAATCATTGACCATAAATACCCATCCAGCTAATTAGCCAAATCAGCTGCAAAAAAAAAGTCTTGTACTATGTCTTAAAGGCTGTTAGTTGGGCTTTGTTGAACATGAAGGGGAAGTGAAAGCAGAATGAGAGAGGAGTCTCAGAATCCTATAAAACAGTTATAAAAGGTCTATTGGTTCCAACAATTCAGTGCAGGTTTGTTCCTTGTGTATATTATTCAGGCCTTTGTCCTTTAAAATGGCCCTACGGATGGGGATTCCACCATTTCCCATGGGAGATTATTTCAGACTAACAGATCTCTGTCATAGGAAGTGTTTCCTGCTATTTAGTCTAAGTTTTCCTTTGGTCAGATTAATCCAATGACCCCAACCCAATGACCCTGAGCAATGCCTTTCCTTTTTTTGCAATTACATCCATTCAATACAGAGAAGGGCTACTAGGATGATCCGAGGAATGGAAAACCTTTTTTATGAAAGGAGACTCAAAGAGCTTGGCTTGTTTAGCCTAACCAAAAGAAGGCTGAGGGGAGATATGAATGCTTTAAGGGTATTTATCCCTTAAATATATCAGAGGGATAAATACCATGGAGGGAGAAGAATTATTTAAACTCAGTACCAATGTGGACACAAGAACAAATGGATATAAACTGGCCATAAGGAAGTTTAGACTTGAAATTAGACGAAGGTTTCTGACCATCAGAGGAGTGAAGTTCTGGAACAGCCTTCCAAGGGAAGCAATGGGGGTAAAAGACATATCTGGCTTCAAGACTAAGCTTGATACATTTATGGAAGGGATGATATGATGGGATAGCCTAATTTTGGCAATTAATTGATCTTCAACTATTAGCAGTAAATATGCCCAATGGCCTGTGATGGGATGTTAGATAGGGTGTGATCTGAGTTACTACAGAGAATTCTTTCCTGGGTGTCTGGCTGGTAAGTCTTGCCCACATGGTCAGGGTTTAGCTGATCGCCATATTTGGGGTGGGGAAAGAATTTTCCTCCAGGGCAGTTTGGCAGAGGCTCTGGGGGTTTTTCGCCTTCCTCTGCAGCATGGAGGACGGGTCACTTGCTGGAGGATTCTCTGCACCTCAAAGTCTTTAAACCACAATTTGAGGACTTTAATAGCTCAGACATAGATTAAAGCAGTGGTTCCCAAACTTGTTCCGCCACTTGTGCAGGGAAAGCCCCTGGCAGGCCGGGCCGGTTTGTTTACCTGCCGCGTCTGCAGATTCGGCCGATCGTGGCTCCCAGTGGCCACAGTTCGATGCTCTAGATCAATGGGAGCCGCTGAAAGCAGCAGACAGTAAGTCCCTCTGCCCGCGCTGCTTCCAGCAGCTCCCATTGGCCTGGAGCAGCGAACCGCAGCCACTGGGAGCCGCGATCAGCTGAACCTGTGGACGTGGCAGGTAAACAAACCGGCCCGGCCCGCCAGGGGCTTTCCCTGCACAAGTGGTGGAACAAGTTTGGGAACCACTGAGTTAGAGGTTTGTTATAGGAGTGGGTGGGTGAGATTCTTTGGCCTACACTGTGCATAATGGTCCCTTCTGACCTTAAAGTCTATGATTCTAATACCTACAGCTATACTGCTTTCTAAGAGGAGAAACTTGTAACAACTCTCTCCTTAGTAACTGCTTAGCTGAGCTGTCCAATCAATCCATCAACCGATCACCTCCCACACTCATCTTCTTAATTTGCTTCCAACTTCCAGAAAAGGTGGCATTTTAGAAGTTGCTTCTTCCCTAGGATGGTTATTTTGGTTGTCTGTTTATGTAAATACTTCAGCATGTTAATAGATTAATTTATTCTAATCGATGGGCTTTCTGCTTTAAATCCTTTGCCTCTTTGGGCGAAGCATTTTTATCCTACTGTTGGTTTTTACAGCAGCTAGACATAACAGATCCCAGGGAAACTGAGCATTAGTGACAGCAGGCAACAGGGATATCTTCTCTATTCATTAGACTTCCAGCCCTATGAGTAAAGGTTTCTCACTTAAGGCTTCACTGCCAGCAGCTAACTGGGAATATTTCCAACCCTTTCAGAAATGATACTGGTAACCATCGACCTGAGATGGCTGCTTTATCATCCCCAAAATTTGATGGTGTTACTCCCCATCTGGAAGATGAATGGGGATCCATAATTTATTACCTTCACCTCAGAAACAGGCAGATTCCTTTTATGGAAACAAAAGGTTATTCTGTTTCTCTCTGGGTTAACAGTCACTTCTCTCCTCCCCTTTATTTCATTTAGGGTTTCACACACATTCTGTCTCTTGAGCTTAGGGCTTGGAATCGGAGATTGTTGCTGCCGCCCTCTCCAGAGTGAGGGGATAGGAAGTAGATTAGGTCCAGCTCCATAGGAACACATAGCCCACCTTCCTAAACCAATTTCTCCTGTTCCACCATGGCAGCCCAACCAAGAAATGGAAAACATTCTTGTGACTCTTCTTACTTCTCCAATCTAAATTACACTGAGTGCTTCTTTTTATAATATCCCTGCATGCACCATTTTGTGATGTGATCCCTTGAAGTCTCACATGATACAAAAAGATGGGCCAGATCAATCCTGGCAACACCTGCAGGAAAGGGTGTTATGGATTCAGAAGCTGGTACGTACTTAGTGATTCAGTACTGAACCAAGGCCACAGCATGGTGTTGGGCGAGTACTGTGCTGCTGGAGCTAACTTTGGAATAAGAGGTTGAATGGAGGCTCTGACCACTTATGGTGATGACCAAATCTATGAAGAGCCATGAGATCTTTCAAAGTTAAAATCAAACGATTGTACTCTGCCTTCTTAAATCTAATTTTCTATTGTATTTTTTATTTGCCTCTTCTACCTTCCCCAGATTAATTATTGGACTCTGTTGCTGTGAGCTGTCATACAGCTATTCTCAACACCACATTAGTGTTCTTTATTCAAGTTTCAGCCCACCATGAAAGGGAAAAGGACCAAAAATGGATTAGAAACAATAATGAAACTGACTAGTCTCTTTTCATGAACTGAGCCAAGAAAAATAGAAATCAGCATAAAAAAAGAAAATATGATTTTGGAAGTTTTCTCTAAGTGTTACTGGTAAGACTGGGAAAAGAATCTGTGTTATAAACATTTAACCTCTAAACGAAAGGTAATTTTTTTCATTGTCAGTTATTCACACTACCCAGCATGCCATTTGGCAATGCCTGGCTTCCAGTTGGTTTCTATTTTCTTAGCAATTGCAGTTGCTCTCCAAAATGATTTTATCTGAGCACTGTTCAAATTTACAAAATCACTCAAATCCCCTAATGGTGGATTTCTGGGCTTGCTGGAACTGTCACTACCTGGGATCATTTTCATTCTGTTTTCAATGTCTTCTGAACATGAATACATGTTAGAACATAAACAAAGCTGTGAAATCAGTCCCATTTCCTTCCCTGCAATTCTAGTATTAAAAATTCTATTTATTCAAGCTTTCTTCAATTTGATTGGTACCCAGTTAGTACTAAAAATGATCTGTTGCTGTGCAAGTTTCCACCCCAGCTTTTGAGCGGATTTACTCTAATGTTCTTATCGTTTGTCTCAACCATTACTGTTCATGTGATTTCCTACATCCCTTCTCCAAGCTCTTTAGACTTTGCATAATAATAAATATGAATACATGTGTGTGTTTGTGTATAGGTGTGTATGGATGTAAAGTTCTGTACATAAGATACTGAGTCTTTAGTTTTGTTTTATTAAGAATGTTTTCAAGATTTAAGAATTGGTCTATTGGGAAACTTTTTCTACTTAGGGTGGGATTTTCAGAAGCACTCAGCAGTGACATAACTTTGCACCTATTGAATGGGAATTAAATTTATAATAATTTACCTCATCATTCCTGTATGTTTTAGGCCGATGCTTACAGGATCAGTCTCAGAAATATGGTAAATCTATTAGCAAGGTATCAACTAACCTGTCCTATCCCCACACACTGCAGGGTGTGGAAGAAGTGGAATATCTTTGCATCTGCTTGACTCCTTTTTGTTGAGATTGTATGTGCAAATATGCATGCAGTGGTGGTGTAGCTGTAGACTATTAGAGAGACAAGGTGATTGAGATAATGTTTTATCTGAAGTTGGTCCAATAAAAGATGCTACCTTACACACCTTGTGTCTCGGTGCAAATATGTAGCAGTTCAGATTCAGTACTGAGGCAATCAGCCATTTCTGGCTAATGTTCATTTATACAAGGGCAAGAAATCTGAAATGGACCATCTGCTTCATGAAAGTTAACACACACTAAAACAACAAGGGCAAGGAAGAGACTTGCTATTAGCATAGGGTCTGTGCTGGAAACTAAGGGCTAGAGCCAGAAAGATCCCCAAACTTCCTGCTCAGGTGCTGCCTAACCCTGTAGGTGCCTAAATTCTCTAGATGCCACCCATTCCATCCATAAAGTCCCATGGCCCTTAAAAATCTACCAGTGAGCATGTGCCCATCTCATGCCTAAGCCCTGGTGGGATCCTCAATTTAGGCATTTCCCTGCTTGTCTTGCTTGTGGGGCCCATCTGGTAATCCATTTCAGATGCTGCTAACAGATCAGGTCCTGCACAAAACACAGCCAGATGGGGATGTGGTGGTACTTCCTCACCTTTACATTTTTAGCCCGGTGGTGGGCGCTTACCCAAGATGTAGGAGATGCAGGCAATGGGATATTCTAGGGTGGGGTGCTCTCAACCTACCTGGGGAACAAATATTCAATAATGGGTTTTTTCAATCTAGCAGCCAAGGGTGTAACATGATCCAACAGCTGGAAGTTGAAGCAAGACCCGTTTAGACTGGAAATAAGGCACATGTTCTTAATGTTCTTAATTGGAACAATTTATCAAGGGTCATGGTGGATTCTCCCTCGCTGGCAATTTTAAAATCAAAATTGGATGTTTTTCTAAAAGATCTGCTCTAGGACTTATTTGGGGAAGTTCGGAGGCCTGGGCTATACAGGTCAAACTAGATGATTGCAGTGGTCCCCTCTGCCCTTCAAATCTATGAATTTTCCTGTTGAAGCTGTTCCACTTCTGATAAATAAATATGCATTGGGCCAGAGAGTGAGAATAAGTCAATAGCGTAGCAGTTAGGGTACATAGCTGAGGGTAGGAGATCCAAGTTCATATTCCTGTTTTGATTACTTTGAATGTTTATACACACATCCTAGCAGGGGCCCCTTTAATGACATACATCAGGAAATGTGTTTCATTATAGGATTTGCCTGTAGATCTAGAGATCCTGTGTAAACTGGAGTCTTTGCAGTCTGAATACACCTGCCAGCTGTTCTGGTTTTGTTACTACTGCCCCAAAAGCTAAATGATGTAAAGAAACTTAGCTGGAAGTTCCTTTCTTGGTGAACAAAGCACTTCGATCTTCAACTATTGTGTTCTCTATTCGTGGCACAGCTCTCAAACTAGGGGACTGTTGTTAGTATGGGTTGCTGTGCTGGCAAAAGTAGCATCCAAAATTCCTGAGTGAGAGCTGCACACGGGGAGTCCATCTCTTCTGGGTCTGCTAGGTCTGGTCTCTTTCTTCTGGAGAGCTGTGGCAATGTCAGATGGTGCATTTGAGGCGGACTGTCCATACAAATAATGGACAGAAATGATAATTGTTCTGTGCTAATGAGTAAAAAAAAAATTGTATTATGAACTTCAGAAAAAAATCTTTCTAACCCCAACTTGTTTGCCAGAAAGGCTTGTTCAGGTGTAAAAGGCCAGGCTGCTAACTTAGCACTCTTAGCCTTGGTCTACAACTACGAGTTTTGGTCGAATTTAGCAGTGTTAGGTCGATTTAACCCTGCACCTGTCCACATGACCAAGCCTGTTTTGTCGACTTAAAGGGCTCTTAAAATCAATTTCTGTACTCCTCGCCAGTGAGGGGTTTAGCGCTAAAATCGACTTCGCTGGGTTGAATTTGGGGTACTGTGGACGCAATTCAATGGTATTGGCCTCCGGGAGCTATCCCACAGTGCTCCATTGTGATCGCTCTGGACAGTACTCTCAACTGTCCATGGACACCTGCAAGGGGGGAGTCTCACAACAGGGAGGAGCATTTTGTGGATGAGGAAGATGAGGAGGAGGTTGAGGATAGTGCAGAGCAGGCAAGCGGAGAATCCCTTTTCCCCGGCAGCCAGGAACTCTTCATCACTCTGGAGCCAATATCCTCCCAACCCTCCCAAGGCGGGCTCCCGGATCATGAAGCCGGAGAAGGCACCTCTGGTGAGTGTATCTTTGTAAATATAATACAGGGTTTAAAAGCAAGCGTGTTTAATGATTAATTTGCCCTAAAGACTTGGGATGCATTCGTGGTCAGTATAGCTACTGGAAAAGTCTGTTAATGTGTCTGGGAATGGAGCAGAAATCCTCCAGGGACATCTCCATGAAGCTTTCCTGGAGGTACTCTGAAAGCCTTTGCAGAAGGTTTCTGGGAAGGGCAGCCTTATTCCATCCTCCATGGTAGGACACTTCACCATGCCAAGCCAGTAGCAAGTAAGTCTGGAATCATTGCAGCACAAAGCATGGCAGTGAATGGTCCTGGGTTTTGGTGGCATTCAAGCAACATTTGGTCTATATCTTTCGGTGATATCATTCATGGTCATCTGGTTGAAATATGGGAAATTTGTTTAAGGGGACATTCAGAGGTGCCCGTTCCTGCTGGGCTGTTTGCCTTTGGCTGAACAGAAATCATCCCCGCTGTTAGACACGCGGTGGGGGGAGGCCCATTCATGCTGAGCTGTTCACGTTTGACTGACAGGGATCTTCCCTGATACTAGCCACGTGGTGGTGGGGTGTGGGGGGGTGAGGCGATCATCCCAGAGAATTGGGGGGGGAGTGGATTATGCTGCACATTCACCCTAAAACCACAGCCCCTCCTTTTAAATGGCCAACCCAACAGGCTTTGCTTGGTATGGGAAAGGAGGACGCTGCTGTTTGAAACTGTTCCCACATGTTATGAAGGTTGAAGGAACCGAAACCCTTTGCCTTACCATGGCTGCCTGCAAGCTGAATTCTGTTGCCCAGCTGAGGGTGTGTGATGTCTCGCACCAAACTGGCAGGCATTCAATATAAGAGGCAAAATGCAACCTTGTACCAAAAGCACATGTGGTATGTAATGTGAATCACTTGATTCAATGTGAAATAGTCTTCCCTTTGTTCTCTAAAATGTATCTGTTAAAATACTACTCTCCCTTTTCTTCCTCTCGCAGCTGAAAATGTTTCTACGCTCCCTCTATCATCTCCATCTCAGAGGCTAGCGCAGATTAGAAGGCAAAAAAAATGCACTTGCGATGACGTTCTCAGAGCTCATGCAGTCCTCCTGCACTGAAAGAGCTCAGCAGAGTGCATGGAGGCAAACAATGGCAGAGTCCAGGAAAGCATTAAACGAATGTGATGAGAGGAGGGAGGAGCACGGTGAGAGGAGACAGGATGCAATGCTGAGGCTAATGGGGGAACAAACTGACATGCTCAGGCATCTGGTGAAGCTGCAGGAAAGGCAGCAGGAGCACAGACCACAGTGACAGCCCCTGTATAACTGCCTGCCCTCCTCCCCAAGTTCCATATCCTCCTCACCCAGACGCCCAAGAACGTGGGGTGGGGGAGGCTACGGGCACCCAGCCACTCCACCCCAGGAGATTGCCCAAGCAACAGAAGGCTGGCATTCCATAAGTTTTGAATTGTAACGTGGCCTTGTTCTTCCCTCCTCCCCTCATCCACCACCCCTCCTGCTGCTCCCCTTCTCACCCTCCCTCCTGAGCTACCTTGTGAATTCTCCCCCTATTTTTGTGATGAATTAATAAAGAATGCATGATTTTTGAAACAACAATGACTTTGCCTCTGAAAGCGGTGACTGAAGGGGGGGAGATCGGTTGGCTTACAGGGGAGTAGAATCAACAAAGGGGGCGGGTTTTCATCAAGGAGAAACCAACAGTACTGTCACACCGTAGCCTGGCCAATCACGAAACTGGTTTTCAAAGTTTCTCTGAGGTGCAAGGCGCCCAGCTGTGCCCTTCTAATCACCCTGGTGTCTGGCTATGCATAATCGACTGCAAGGCGATTTGCCTCAACCTCCCACCTCACCATAAACGTCTTCTCCCTTACTCTCACAGATATTGTGGAGCACACAGCAAGCAGCAATAACAATGGGAATATTGGTTTTGCTGAGGTCTAACTAAGTCAGTAAACTGCGCCAGCAAGCTTTTAAATGTCCAAATGCACATTCTACCACCATTCCGCACTTGCTCAGCCTATAGTTGAACTGCTTCTTACTACTGTCCAGGGTGCCTGTATATGGCTTCATGAGCCATGGCATTAAGAGGTAGGCTGGGTCCCCAAGGATAACTATAAGCATTTCAACATCCCCAATGGTAATTTTCTGTTCTGGGAGGTAAGTTCCTTCCTGCAGCTGTTCAAACAGACCAGAGTTCCTGAAGATGCGAATGTCATTCACCTTTCCCACCCATCCCACGTTGATGTCAGTGAAACGTCCCTGGTGATCCACCAGTGCTTGCAGCACCATTGAAAAGTACTGCTTGCGGTTTACGTACTGGCAGCCAAGGTGGTCCGGTCCCAAGAGAGGGATATGTGTTCTGTCACCCCACTAGAGTTAGGGAACCCCATTGTAGCAAAGCCATCCACTATGACCTGCACATTTCCCAAAGTCACTACCCTTGATAGCAGCAGCTCAGTGATTGCGTTGGCTACTTGGATCACAGCAGCCCCCACAGTAGATTTACCCACTCCAAATTGATTCTTGACTGACCGATAGCAGTCTGGCGTTACAAGCTTCCAGGGGGCTATCGCCACTTGCTTCTCAACTGTGAAGGCTGCTCTCGTCTTGGTATTCTTGCGCTTCAGGACAGAGGAAAGCAAGTCACAAAGTTCCATGAAAGTGCCCTTACGCATGCAAAAGTTTTGCAGCCACTGGGAATCATCCCAGACCTGCAACGCTATATGGTCCCACCAGTCTGTGCTTGATTCCTGGGCCCAGAATCAGCATTCCACAACAGGAACCTGCCCCATTACCACCACCATGATGTTCAAATTGCCAGGGCCCGTGCTTTGAGAGAAGTCTGTGTCCATGTCCTCATCACTCTCATCACCGTGCTGCCATTGCCTCCTTGCCTGCTTTTGCAGATTCTGCATGATAATGCACAATGCTCACAACAGCAGCGGTGAGCTGAGAGGGCTCCATGTTTGCCATGGTATGGCATCTGCAGGACAGTAGAGTTGCAGCAGAAGTGGTGGATAACAACAGATGCTACGAGATAGATATTTATACAGAACGGCGAGAGGACCTGTGAGGTGGATTCATGGCACCAAGAGAGCAGAGTTGCAGCGGAAGTGGTGAATGATGACAGTTAGCAGTCTTACTGCACCATCTGCTGAAAGCAGTATAGCATCTGCGTGGAAAAAAGGTGTGAAATGATTGTCTGTTGTTGCTTTCATGGAAGGAGGGACGACTGATGACATGTACCCAAAACCACCCGCAACAATGTTTTTGCCCCATCAGGCATTGGGAGCTTAACCCAGAATTCCAATGGGCAGCGGAGACTGTGGGAACTGTGGGATAGCTACCCACAAAGCAATGCTCCGAAAGTCGATGCTAGCCACGGTACTGTGGACACACTCCGGCGACTTAATAGGCTTAGTGGGGACACACATAATCGACTGTATAAAATCGACTTCTATAAATTCGACCTAACTTCATAGTGTAGACATACCCTTAGTGTGTGCTATGTTACACTGTACCAATACTGTGCTCTGATTTCTCTTCCCCCAGCTCAGTGAATAACGTTCTCAACCAGATGCTGCTCTCTTAGAGTGAAATTTGGTCTTTTGTTAATGTGAGATGCATTGGGGAAGAGAGAGGAAGGCAGCTAATTGGAAGGTCCCTGAACCATCCTGCCTCTTGAGGAGAATTAGTAATTTAAGGAAAGAGAATAAGAAGTTAAAAGGAGTTTTGTGCAAATAAACGCCAAAAAGTTTGAAAGAAATTAAATAGTTGGGGCATTGTAAAAATGCTAAAGAGAATGTTAGAGTATTTTTTTTGAAAGAGTGCTTAATTTAATAATAATAACCCAATGATGGCAGTATAATTTAGTGCAGTGACGCCTGGTAAAACCCTTAGTAAAAAAAACAAATTATGCACAGGGGAGGTCAGGTGGTGATAACTACCACCACTACATGCTTTTCCCCCCCAAGAAGTCTTCCAGCTTTTCTGAAGGGAATGGGCCTTTCGCAAAGAAAATGTCTACAAATACTCCGTTGTGCTGGTTGCTGCAGGCAGAATGATAATCTGATTTAAATTATTGGACTATGACTAATTTAGTCAAAAACAGAAATGGGGATTTCTATATAACTTGACTGCTTCTGAATAGTGGGAATATATCCTGGGTACAGCTTGTTTAAAAAAAAAACATGTTCTGAGCAGTGCCAGAGGTGTTAGTTCGAGTAACAGATTGTTTAAAACTAGGGGAGGGGGAGCACCTAATGAATTGAAAAAGAACTACTGCCTGTTTAAAAAAACCCAAGCTGCTTACTAAAGCCTTAACCAGCTAAGAGCCAGAAGGAAAAGAAGGGAGTACAAAGCCCAATAACACAAAACATTCTCAAATACAGCACTTCTCACAGCCAAGGTCAAAAACGTTACCTTGCCTATTTTTAGTTTAAAAAAAAGAGAGGCAACCCCAAAGGAATTGTAATATGGAGGTCACTGAACAACAGGATTGTGGTGCTTCCTATGCACAATGCGAGTTAAAATAAACCACTAGTAATTAGCCTGCCATGGAGAGTGGAGGCAGGGAGCAATGCTGGTGGATGGAGAATGCAAAAAGCTTGTAGTGAGAATTTACCTTGAATAGTCAAAAGTGGGGAAAAAATAGCTACAACTGAAGTCTGAGCTAGTGCCAAAGATGTCAAACCCCCACCCTATGAAGTGTGCTGGGAATAATCCAATAGCAGGCACTTCTGAGTGGAGCCAGCTGCTGCCCTGGCCCCCCGCAAATACTCCAGCAACACCTTTGCTTAGCCTGCACACTCAGCCACATGGGTGCTATTGCTGCACCTCTCAGTTTCACAGATGCCTGGGGGACGGGGGACTTTCCTAACTGAAGAAGAAAAAAATCTCAGGTTCTAATGTTGCCCTTTTCTGGCCTGCGCACACTTAAACTGTCACAAACCCAACTGACCCCTGGACTATAAAGATTAGGCTGGGCTGTTCTCCCTTTTCATTACATAAGCCCCAAACAGGCTGCTGCCTGTAATGCAGTTTTCAAGACAAGCTTCAAAACTCATATGCCATAACTAGCTTGGCTTTTTAATTCTTCATATAATTGCCAGTGGGTTCTTGGAGTCCAGCAATAGCGAGCCAGAACAGTTCCACTTACTGGTCTTCTCTGCCTCCAAATTACAGCTGGTTGGAGGTTATTCATAATTCCTTAAAATGTTGTGCTAGGGTCCAGCTGTCACAGATTCAAATGTGGTGAGTTTCTGAGAAAGACCACAGACCAGTGCCTTTATTGGGCATTTCCTTGCCAGTTAAAGCAAAGAGAAACTACACAGCACCATCTAGTGGAACAACATAGCTTTCTCTCTCCCACCAAAGGCAGCAGCAAGAGATTCTACAGGTGTAATGAAAAAGGACTTCAGTTATTTTGACTCACTGTACAGGAATATTTTACTCCCTCTATTAAAATGTTTGCATACAATGGGATTGGGAGTAGCTTTCCATGTATCAGGCCAGAAAATACCTCAGTGAGATTTTTCAGCCTTCAGCGTGAGCATCCAAATTTATACAGCTCCTTTACAATGTGAGCAGCTGGTGCTGGAGTGGAATGAAGACACAGTACTCATTATGTATCATCAACTTTTAGTAGGTAATAAATTTCTTGAGCGCACCCATAATTAAAAATAATGCCAATTCCCAGCTATTGATCAGCATGGCTCTTGCCCTATGCTTACAGAAAAAGAGTGACCAGATGTAGCTTTCAGAGTAGCAGCCGTGTTAGTCTGTATCCACAAAAAGAAGAGGAGTACTTACTTGTGGCACCTTAGAGACTAGCAAATTTATTTGAGCATAAGCTTTTGTGAGATACAGCTCACTCCATTGGATGCATTCAATGGAAAATACAGTGGGGAGAGTTATATATATAGAGAACATGTAACAAGAGAGTGATCACTTAAGGTGAGCTATTACCAGCAGGAGAGCGGGGGGGGGGTTGGCGGGAAGAGACCTTTTGTAGTGATAATCAAGGTGGGCCATTTCCAGCAGTTGACAAGAAGGTCTGAGGAACAGCAGGGGGGGATAAGCATGGGGAAATAGTTTTACTTTGACCCATCCACTCCCCATCTCTATTCAAGCCTAAGTTAATTGTATCCAGTTTGCAAATTAATTCCAATTCAGCAGTCTCTCCTTGGAGTCTGTTTCTGAAGTTTTTTTTGTTGTTGAAGAATTGCAACTTTTAGGTCTGTAATCGAGCAACCAAAGAGATGGAAGTGTTCTCCAACTGTTTTTTGATGTAGCTTGTTGGACATGTCAAGCTATTAGCTTTTCAAAGCTGCAGCAGGGGGGACCCTCTACTACTGCCAGATTAAATATGAATCTTAGCTCTCTAGGTATGTGCAGTCTGATAAACTTTAATTGCATGATCATATGGCTTTTAGCTAATCTTCTAATACAAAGTGCCTCTCAGACAAATCACACAAACGATCTCCATTTCTCCTATATGCAAAATGGGACTAGTATATTGCATTAATTTAGTCCTTCAGCTGTAGAACTCAATGTGCATTACAAACATGTATTATTAGCTCCAATTACACATGGAATAACTACTCTGATACAGATAGTTGAATACATAGGAGGGTGAGTTACAATTAGCTGAGATGTGGCTCATGCCTTCCCTGATGACAGACACCCTGCTATGCAATGTCTTGCAGAAAGTAGATGACTTCGGGAACTTGGGAGCATGCTGAGGAAGAGCATCCATGCAATCTTCTCCAAGGTACTTCCTGTTCCATGAGCAAATAATTCTGAAAGTAACTTACTGATGACAGGTGGTGAAGGGTATAGAGTTTTGTGGAACACTGGTCCACCATCTAGGGGGAGGCCTCTCAGTTATTACCATCCAGCAGAGTCTCTGTGGTAGTTTCTTCAGCACTCTCGAACCAGGCATATTGTTAAAATGAAAGCTTTACTTAAAGCAGATGAAATGTTAGTTTTTCCCTATATTTAGTAGAGTTTTTCATAGTTTGTCAGGGTCCAAAGCAGCTGAGGTCCCTATATACCACACATAGTTCAACACTATTTAGTAGTGGTCATGTGACAGGGTCATGTTAGCACATCTGACTCTTTAGGCCCATTTATTCCATCAAAATAAATACAAGAGACTCCCATCTCCATGTCAGGTGGAAGGGGGAATTGAACCAAGATCTCCCCCCTCTCAGATGAGCCCTCTAACCAGTTAAATTTAAGGGGGTGCTGCCTGTTCCTCCAGCTGTTTTTTTGGGGAAGGTTAAGTGTACTCTGAGAACACAGGCCACAGAATTAAGCCCTTGGGAAAGGGCAACCTACACAGAGGATCCTGATGAGACTGAAAGTGGCAGTATGCATGCTCGCTGGCAGAAGGTTAGGCAGCAGCTTTGGGGGAGCTGTGGTACCTAAATGCTGAACTGCCACTTTAGATGGTTGAAGTCCTTTTCTGGATCCAGCTTCTATAGATAGTTTTTTTTAGTCTGAATGGTGCTGTGCATGTGAGGGGGGTTAAGGAAAAATGTTGGCTCCAGTATTTCAGACAGCGTGGGCAGAGCCTCAACTTCAGTGCAAGGAGATGGAATGGGAAGTACTGCAAGTGTGCAGTAATCTTCACCACCACAGTGAAGGAGACAGGACAAGGTATGTCAGTTTAAGGTTTTCAGCTTGACAAAGGGAGCTTCTGGCTGAAAGAATTCTTCCTTGTGCTGCAAAAGTGTGTTTGGGTGCACTCTTACAGAGTTCTTAGTGAAAACACGAAAATCCACCTCGCTTGTGACCACTAAAACCCCTCAGTGCCAACTGGCGAAGGGTTTATTGTGCTGTAACAGCAACTCTTTACAAAAGTCTCTAAAAAAAGGTTGTCATAGTGATCCTTCAACAGGGCTCAGGGTGCATCTATTTTTAATCTGCACCGCTAAGGGAGGTGGCATAGTTCTGAGAAGATTGTTGAGGTGGTTGTGGCAAGGAGCTGCCACCCAGTTAAGCACCAGCAAGTCTTCTCTTGCTGGTGGAATAAGGTGATTCTCAGTCCTAGACACCCTGACTAGATCAGGCAGAGTTTCAATGTGTCCCTGTTCAAGTGCAAATCACTCAAAATATCCCCACCCTGAGGTACTAAGCTTGAGGACTACCTCTGAGCAATACGAATACAATACTTGTAGAAAAAGGAAACTGATGCGCTTCATGTACGTGAAGATGCTAGCTACTGCACAATGACAAGGAAAGATTTGCACTTCAACAGTAGGTGAAGCAACCCTACTACATTTTGTAAAGCACTTTATTGATGTAACAGTCAAACAATCCCCTTCATCCTGAGAAGCAACTGAAATGCAAGCCTGTGCCACAAACATCACTCTGAGATGAGACTTACCAGTGTTAAATGCACCACTAATACTAGGTCATGCCTCCCATCCTTTTCTGTGACAAAGACTATTTTCTCTAGGGTAGGGAAAAAAGGTCACTGAAAAGTGAACAGAAAGTTGTCACATCTTACACACTGAACAAAAATATTGTGCTATTTTTGTCTCAGAATAAAATTCCAGGACTTTATTGCTGTATGTATGTTTTCCTCTATGTAACTTATCTTACAATAGTCAAAGTGCCACCTTCTGGTTTAAAACTGTGCAACATTTAACATTCATTTTCTTCTAAAGACCATTATACAGTGGGGGTGTAAAGCAATTCAGCAGCAGTTACAAAATGTTGCCGACTATTTTTTCTTAAAAGAGTAAGATAAAGATCTGTACACAAGCTGAATAAAAAGATGCTCAATTGACAGATCATTCAGTAACTTTAATAAAACATTTTTAGTTGGAAGTTTTGTAATACTAAAATTTACAACTAAAACAAAAGTAAACACTCCCCCCTACACCCCCACCCCGCCATAGACACAAGATTTCCATACTTGTAAAGAACAAGAAATCTGGTATGTAATTGTCTCAAAACCTGGTTCATTTCTAACAGAAGCAAAAGTTGGGGAGGCTAGCAGACTGTCAGCCTGTTAAACCTGCAAGTTTGGCAGTGGAAGTCTGTTTTACTACCATGATGCTTCTTTTGGGTTGTTTAAATACAAGCCTTTTTCTTTCCCTCCCATTCAGTACACAGTTTAAATCCCATTTCCTTTTATTTATTTTTTATCCTCAGTATTATTTACAGGACTCCTACAGATAAAGTACAAACAAATATGAAATTAATGGTAGTTTGCGCCTTCAAATATGCATCCCATGGCTAAATTTACCAAGACACTCCAACAGAATGATTTGAAGTTATGATGATTCTGAAGTATGTACAGCTGTGACCGTGGATGGTTTTTCATTTACTGTAGTAGATTCATTTGATCGGTCATCAAGAGGAGTTGCCTTAGAGGTGGGGACAGCAGTATCCAAGGTGAGTGCAGAGGTTTGTTCTACACTTACAGTAGTGCTATGGGGAAGCTGATCTGTAGGTGGAGTAGATACCTCTGTGACCAAAGGAAATTGTGCAAGAAACTCAGGTGGCATTGGGAGAGGAGTTATTCCAGATAGATTTAGAGGTGGCAAGGAAGGAAGCGGTGGCAAACCTAGAAATTTTAAAAAAACAGCAACAAATCACACACCATTCACTTATACTTCTTTTAAAGTTTTCCCCAGGATGCCATGTGATCAGTTTGATCTACACTAGAACTATGAGTCTGCCAAGCCTCTTGGTATCTGTCTGTTCTCCTAGTCACTATGGGATTTCTTCTACTCCTATTGAGTTCAGTGGGAACATAATCAGGACTTTTAAGCAACAATAACTCAGAAACAGCTAGTTTTAAAGCTTTAAATATTTTGAAAGCCAAACAATCCTCCTCAACTAGATCTCAAGCATTCCTTAAAGATTAACAATAATGGAACTTGTGTTGGCCTGCTGACATGTACAAGAGGCAGCTACCAGCCTCGAGACAATGCTTTTAATGTATTTATTTGTACTACAGCTTGGATTTTTCCAGCACATCCTAAAATTGCCAATGCCCACAGAAGCCTTGTTCCACTTTTTGCTTGCTCAATGTGTATTTTTCAGCAGTTGTATTCAATACCATAAATTTAGTATTTCTGATACTTATTCTGACTTCTCAATTTTCTTGGCTGGCTCACAGAAAATATGAACTGTGCATTTCACTAAGCCTCCCCAAAAAGCTATATACTCCCTCTAATTTTTAGCACAAAGGAACATCTTTTGAAAGTCTTTATGAAGCCCTAAATCTGATGGGAGTAATGAGGAAACAACATAAACCTAAGGCAGGGAGGACTAGATTGGATTATTTTGACACATTCCTTGACTGAGCAGAAGAGGTCACCAATGAGAGCACCGTTCCACTGCAGCTCTGGCAACAGAATCAACCATCCTCTTCATGACTGAACCATAGAGCACAACTTGGAGTTAGTAATGAATAGGTGGTATCAAGGAAATAGTGTGGTCTAAGATCTTCAGAAACCAGTTACTGTAATATTTACATTTGTAAACATACCAGGATGTAGGATTTCTGACAATCCAGCACCAGGAATGATGGGTGGTGCAGGTAAATTCAGACTGGAAAGACTGGTCAGGTTAGGAAGTCCAGTCGGTAATGACATCAGACCTAAAAAACAAATACGAAAGATACAAACCTCAATTTCAAGAGATACATCTAGCCAGCTGAAAAACTGTTCCAGACAGAACCTGCATATCACTGGCTCACACTATACTTCAAAAATTTGGTTCTTTTTACAAATGGGAAAGTGAATAAGCTTCTCTTTTGATCTTAAAATGATAATGAAAGGGATTTACCTATACACAGTAGTCACAAGAGTTAGGGCTAGAAAAATCCCATTTCCCAGCTAATTCTATTTTTACTATCATAGTAATAGAGCATTTTCCATAGGATTAGCAATAATGAAGGGAAAGTTTTTTTTGTTTTTTTTTTAAGTGACAAATAAAAACAGGAAAATCAAGGCTAAAACAAAACAAGCAAAAAAGTGTTATAAACACAAAGAGAAACGGCTATGGTTAAGGACAAAAAATATACAGAAATAAGGGCAAGTTTTAAAGTTATTTTCAAAGTCAGGCAAGGGTTATAAAATGCAATACAAGTGTGGAATTAAGCTGTCATTCTGCCTGCCAACAGGTATATCCTGTTTCCTCTCCCACTTTCCTTTTTTTTTTTTTTTTAAGTGATCCTATATGGCAGTGGTCTCCAAAGTTTTTGGATCACGCACCCCCATGGTGCCGCCAAAGAAAGAAGGAGGAAAGACCTGCGGCAGGCGTGCAGAGCTGCCGCCAAAGGGGGAAAAAAAAAAAAAAAAAAAGACTGAGTGCCGTCCAGTGGCTCTCCTCCTGCCGCACACCCCCTGGGATCCTCTGGCGCATCCCCTGGGGTGCACACACCCCACTTTGGAGACCACTGCTCTATGGAGCAAGGACCACCTCTTTCTTCTTAAGTGTGTACATAGGGTTTAGGTTAATGAGGACTAATCCTGAAATAAACCTTTTGTGTCACAACATTAATAGAATACTGTAAAATAACTTTTTTGTTGGATCTTATTTAAAAACAAAAATCAACAGATTCAAAACAGAACCAGCCCAATAAATAGTTAAGATTAATAAGTAGGTCAGCAGTAAAATAATGGCAGACTGATTCACAAAGAGAGCTTATCTTTAGACTGAAAGCTAAGACTAGTGTGAATATTTATCTGGGAAACTCTTAACTGTACCCAGAAGCCCACCCTTAGGACTATAAAGGCTTTCAACATCTATACTTGTAGTAGTGAAATTGTAGATCAAAGAAGAAGTGAACAGTTTTCCTGGGGATTTCCAAACCACATTCATATTGCCCAGAGTTGGCAGGGAAATGTTCACACTTTAATGAAAGCTAGACTTCCTAGTAGTTTGACATTTTAATCTTGTGGTACAGGAATTTAGAATTTCCTGACATTACCACTGCACGCACATACTTAACTCTACTGTATTTTCTTTCCACACTGGCAAATCTGTCTCCAAGAGTTTTTTTTTAAAACTTTACTAAATTTCCAATATTTCAGTTATATTAGCATGCAAAAAGAAAAGGAGTACTTGTGGCACCTTAGAGACTAACAAAAGTTTAAATTTTAAATTTGTTAGTCTCTAAGGTGCCACAAGTACTCCTTTTCTTTTTGCGAATACAGACTAACAGCTGCTACTCTGAAACCTGTCATTAGCATGCAAAGTACATCAAGTAATCCTATGTATCCTATACCAGTTAGTAGGAAATATATAGAGAAATTCTACATAAGACTTGCACTGTCTATCAAACCTACAGTAGAACGATTTTGGCACATAAGAATTCAGTGTTTCATTAATCTCAGTGAATAAAACATTACTTTATTCACAGGGTATGTAGCAAGAGTTTCCACACCGGTCTAAAATAATACATTATGGAAACTGAGCTAGTAAGCCTGTTAAATACAGGAACTCTCAACAATTTAGAGATAATGGAATCATCACTAAACATTTTATGGTAGACTGACAATGCCATCTTTTAGCAAAATTTAATAGCCTATTATCTAAACTGCTGTTAGTAACTTTAAAGTGACCCAAATGCAAAAATACTTGGCTACCACCCATTGTTCTAGATTGATAATCTTATAATACTCTGCACATAGTTTAATATGAATACTAAATTAATCCAGTGTAAATATACATATGTAACTTTAGTCTAACCATACATAATGTGTTGCAAAATAGTGCTGTTAATATGTCAAACATATCTGACACCTAAGCCAGTGGAGCATAGCAATCACAAGAGAACTGTTAAGCTCACTCCATATATTTGCTTCTCTCCAAAAAGGAGAGCCCCACTGGGCTATAGGGTAGCTGCCTCCTTCCTGGAGAAGGGCCTCTTGATCTGCCCCTTTTCCCTGAAATGTAGCTAAGACAGTCATGCAGCACTGTTTGTGGTGGGGAGAAATGAAGTCTGCCGAGAGCAGCTTCCAGCTCCACTAGCTATTCAGTGGACATCTAAATACCCAAGGGAAGTAGAACCCTCAGTCTTTGGGTCTTGCAGAAACTAGTCCTGCAAGACCTCCAAGATGTACTGAGAGTTCACCAAAAAGATTAGGGGCTGCAAGATTGATTGAAATATTAAGAATTAAATGTATATAGACTAATTAATAGCTGACGTATAGTGTGATTTTAGTCTAAAAATATTTGAAGGATGTAAATATCAAGGAGAGAGAGAATGAGAATCATTTAGTTGGGACATAAGAGTATAATTAATAAGGAGAAGAAGTTAAGATAGGTATCCTTTCCTGATATCTCCTAATTTTTTTTTTCCTGGCAGTGAGCTCTATTAGGCTATGAAAATCCCATTGCTTGAGACTAGACTGGACATTACACTACCAGATATACATTAGAGATTAATCCTTCATTGGCAGGGGATGGCTTAGCAATGAATGAAATGACTTAGCAATGAACCTCTATTAATTTCCATGTTTTTTCTTGTATTGCATACACATTCAAATAGACAGCTATTTTTACATCAAGATGACCTCCAGATCTATGTCTTGTGTGTGTGCGCGCGTGCACTTATGGGGACAAAATCAGAAAGGCCAAGGCCCAAAATGAGTTATACCTAGCAAAGAACATAAGGCAATAAGAGGTTCTGTAAATGCATTAGGAGGAAGAAGGACAAGAGAAAGTGTAGATCTACTACTTAAGAGGGAAAGGAAATCTAACAAATGACATAAATAAGGCTAAGGTATTAAGTGTCTATTTTGCTTCCGTCTTCACTAAAGAAGTTAATTGTAACCAGATGCTGAACATAATATTAACAGCAAGAAGGAAGGGACACAAATCAGAATAGGAAAAGAACAGGTTAAACAATATTTAGATGTATTCAAGTTGCCAAGGCTTGATGAAATTCACCCTAGGGTACCTAAGGAACTAGTTGACACCATCATGGAACCATTAGCAATTAACTCATGGAAGACAGGTGAAGTCCCAGAGGACCGGAGAAGGGCAAACACTACTATCTTTAAAAAGGGAGAACAAAGAGGACCTGGAGAATTATAGACTAGTCAGCTTAGCTTCACATTTGGAAAGATGATAGAGCCAATTGTTAATCAATTTATGAGCACCTAGAGGATAATAGAGTGATAAATAATAGCCTACCTGGATTGGTCAACAAATCATGCTAAACCAATCTGATTTCCTTCTTTGACAGGGTTACTGGCCTAGTGGGTAGGAGGAAGCAGTGGACCTATATCTTGATTTTTAATAAGGTTTCTGACACAGTTCCACAAAACATTCAAGCAAACTAAAGAAAAGTGGCCTAGATTAAAATGCTATAAAGTAGGTGCATAACTGGTTAGAAAAAAAAATATTAAAAAGTATTTGTCAATGGTTTATCATCAGATTGGGAGGATATATCTACTGGAGTCCTGCAGAAGCCTGTCCTAGGTTCAGTACTATTCAATATTTTCATCAATGACTTAGATAGTGAAGTGGGTGGTATGCTTATAAAAATGTATGGATGACACCTGGAGTTGCTATCACTTTGGAGAACAGGATAATAATTCAAAATAACCTTAATAAACTGGTCTGAACTTGTCAAGATGAAATTCAATAAAGTGTTACACTTAAGAATGCACAAATACAAAACTGGGAATAACTGTCTTAGGCAGTAATATTGCAGAAAAAGGATCTGGGGGATTATAGTGGATTGCAAGTTGAATGAGCCAACACCATGTTGCAGTTGCAAAAAAAAGGCTAATATTCTATGGTGCAGTATAGGAGGTAGTTGTCCCACTCTGCTCAGCACTGAGGAGGCCTCAGCTGGAGTACTGAATCCAGTTTTGGATGCCACACTAAGAAAGATGTAGACAAATTTGAGAATCCAGAGGACAGCAACAAAAATGATATAAGGGTAAGAAAACCTGACCTAGGAGGAAAGGGTTTAAAAAACAAAAAACACTGGGCTTGTTTAGTCTTGAGAAAAGAAGGGAAGGCCTGATAAGTCTGTGAATACATTTAAGGGATGTTATGAAGATAATAGCAATCAATTGTTCTGTATGTCCACTGAAAACAGTGCAAGTCGAATGGGCTTAATCTGCAGCAAGGTAGGTTTAGGGTAGATGTTAGAAAATAAACTTTCTAACTATAAGGATGGTTTAAGGTTTAAGCACTGGAACAGGTTACCAAGGAAGGCTGTGGAATCACCATCACTGGAGATTTTTAAGAACAGGCTAGACAAACACCTATCAGGGATGATTTTAGTATATTTGGTCCCACCTCAGTGCAGCAGGATGGAATAGGCGACCTCTCGAGATCCCTTCCAGCCCCACGTTTCTGTGATTCTGTATGTTTCATCCCTAACCAACTTCATATTCATGTGCATATATAGGCCTTAACATCTTAGTTCCACTGTAATGTAATACGCATTAAGTACATTTCAGACCACAGAAATTTAGTGATGGGTTGGTTACATTTTACTTTTACTCCAAATGTCAAACTGCAGTGAAAAATCAAATTAGGATGAACTCCTGACCCCACTGAACTCAATGGCAAAACTCTCATTTGTTTCAACAAGGCTACGATTTCACCAACATTTATTGTAGATATAACTGTTCCCTGAAAATGCAGACATTACCAAATTGGGGGATTTTCAGATATTTGAGAGTCCAGTCCCAGTTTGCCAACCCACTACCTCCTCTTTATTTAGATTACGCCTTAAAACTCTGTTCCACAGTGTGACAGAGTGCTAGGTACAAAGGCCTGAGTTAGCACTCTTCATAGCAGCCCCATTCAGACAAAGCAGATTGGAGCTGACTATACAAGGCTGAGCCTAATTTGTGGGCCCAGCAGGGCAGAAAGGCCAATTAAGCTATTAGGCAAGACCCCACAACTAGGCACAGGAAGGAAGAGGGAGATAGAGATTAAGCTCCTCTGCTTGGGAAAGGTCTTAGGTATGCTGTGAGGGTGATGGGATGCAACTGTAAATAAACTACACAGGGTATTGAACCAGCAAAAGGGTCTCCGCATAATTTGTGGACTGAGACAGAAGCAGGACCAAGGCAGCCCTGTTACAGTGTTCTAGAGAGTCAACATTTAAAAAACGTAATTGAATCATCAAGTTGAGCACATCTATCTTCTCCTTCCTCATCAGTCACATCACATCTAAAAATTTGATTGTATGGTGTTCGAGGCAAAGGCCACACAATTTTTTTTTTCCTGTTATGGGTCTAGCACAATTATAAGTGCTGAAGAAAAAAATATGTTCTAAATGAATAGCAAGTATGGTTTATCTAGATATAGAAATGTAGGGCTGGAAGGGACAGCACACATAAATTTCATCCATCCACTCATGCTGAGGCAGGACCAAGTAAACCTAGATCTTCCCTGACAGGTGTTTGTCTAAACTGTCCTTAAAACCTCCAATGACAGAAATTCCACAGCCTCCCTGGGTAACCTATTCCAGTATTTAACTATCCTCAGAACACCATTACACCTTAATGCTGTTAGAACACATTATGACAACGAAAGGGACAAATTACTCCTATATTCCAGTTAGACAAAATGACAGAAATGGACAAACATGGATAAACAATTTTCTAAAGAATGGGGCCAAAAAATACAAACCTCCTCTTTCTCCCTATCATTCTATACTATCTTGCGTTATTTTGTTTCTAAAATGTTTGAGCTTGCTCAAAATTTTCACTACTCACCTGGTAATGTAGTTGCTGGGTTAACTGGTGGCACTGAACCGAGGGACTGATTTACTTGTGGTGGCAATAATGGTACAGTTGGGACACCTAATGAAAGATTCACGTAAGTATATACCATCATTTCAAATATGTCCAAGTATGCAACATTCCAACACACTTCCTCACACAGTATCTCAAAGAGGAGCTTATAGGTTAGGGTTAGGTCATAGGATTTTAAAAAATAATAAATGTCATGATTTCAGCTATTTAAAATTTCACAGTATTGGGTGTCACAAGGTTATTGGGGGGGGAGGGGTTGTGGTACTGCTACCTTTACTTCTGCGCTGTTGCTGGCGGTGGAGCTGCCTTAGAGCTTGGTAGCTGGAGAGTAATGGCTAGTGGCTGGGATCCCAGCTCCGAAGGCAGAGCCGCCGCCAGCAACAGCACTGAAGTACGGATGGCCTGGTATGGTATTGCCACCCTTACTTCTGTACTGCTACCTGCAGAGCTGGACCGTCAGTCAGCAGTCACCACTCTCCACCCACCCAGCTCTGAAGGCAGCAGTGCAGAAGTAAGGGTGGCATGGTACAATATTGCCACCCTTACTTCTGCACTCTGCTGGCAGGGTGCTGCCTTCAGAGCTGGGCACCTGGCCAATAGTCACCATTCTCTGGCTGCCCAGCTCTGAAGGCAGTACAGAAGTGACCCTGCCTGCAACTCCCTTTTAAGTTAGAGCCCTAAATTTGAGAAACGTTGGTCTCCCCTATGAAATCTGTATAGTACAAGGTAAAAACACAGAAGACCAGATTTCATGGTCCATGATGTGTTTTTCATAGCATGAATTTGGTAGGGCCCTACTTATAGGGATTCAATGTTTCTGCATTAGCATTTTATGCCATGTTTATAAGGTTTTGCTATCAGTAATTTTGAACCCTGGTGTTAACAGGTTTGGAGACACTCACCTTACAGCGAAAGTACATTTTACCATTGGGCTATGATGTGAAACATACTAAGTCCTAGTTTTTGGGAAATGGTTTTGGAAGAGGCAAAGGGAAGAAGTGAACTCTGGAAATCATATGCATTTCTACAAACATGTTTTCTCTTTGTGAAGTTAACTGACAAATCCATCTTTCTGAATTACAGAAGTCAATAAATTATGAATGCATTTCACAAGTGAGGTTGTTTTTATTTTATACATACCTGTATTGAGAACACTACTGACCGTAGTAGGGGTTGAACTAATGGACAGTCCTGACAGACCCTGTTCAATTCCTGTTGTTCCAGACGGTAATGTGGATGGGGGATTAACTGAAGACAGCTGAACCTTACAAAAATGAGAATTTAGTGTTAGTAGTTTTGTTTCACTGGAATCCACAACAATGAAAACAAATGTTAGTTATACTTTCAGTTATTTTATCAAGCTCAAAAGAGATTACAACTTACCTCTGTAAATCCATCTTTGAGTGGACTGATGGGTGCACTATGCAATTGCCCAGGGAGAGAAATTTTCTTTCCCTCTTCAAATGGACGTGTAGGTATCCGATGTAAATACCCATAGCCAATGCCACATCCTAGGCTTTTAAAATATGAACATTTAAAGGTTAGACAGGAACAGACCAGTCTGACCTTGGTATATGCATAAGCCACCATCACCATGGACCCTACACTAAACAAACAGCACAGAACAACCTTGCTTAATGTGAAAAGGACTCGGTTCTCGGATTCCCAAAAGCCACAAGAATGACGTCTTGAATTACAGCGAGACACAGAAGTGTGTCCACCAACAGAGCTGTAGGCACTTATTGAAGAGACTTATTAGATTAGTCCATTCCCTTGCGACTACAGTATTTTTGCAGTTCCCCCTACAGTATTTTTTCCAAGGGCTTCCTTTGTGTAATCCAGTTTTAAGTGACAACTAATGAGGCTTCTATAACTTCCTTTGGGGGACTGGTTTACAATATACCATAAGCAAATAGCTATTAGAAAACAGCCAGCCAATTACCTGCAAATGGCTCAAGATGTCATAATGAATCTCAAGATAGAATAAAGCCTATTGTTATATGGAAAAGTACTAGAGTACGTCATTTTTCTGTGCAAATACTCTCAATAGTAGATTATACTTATTACTTTGAACCTCTATAGCTCCTTCCAACCACTAGTATCACTACACAACACCACAGGTGTTCAAAAGATTTAAAAACTATTAGAAAACATAGCTAAGCCTCAACCACACCCTTGTAAAATAGATTTACAGATAGGGAAATAAGGTACAGAACTTAGTTACCTGCCCCAAATCAGAGTAAGTTAAAGATATAGCTGAAAATACAACCCAGGTACATCAGTTGCAGTCTTCAGTTCTACCTACTACATGCTTTAGCATATTATACAGTATCAAGATTTCAAGTCTAATGCACTAAGCATTCATAAAGTTTTATGAACTTTTAAACGAGCTAATTTGAGTAACTACAAAAAAACAAGGGCCCTCCTACAAACTAATTTGTATGTAAATCACCACTGCACACAGTTTCTTATTACAGTAATACTCTTTGCAACAGGAATTACCTTTTCCACCGTTTCTACAGCATCAAGCAGTGGGGCCCTAATCCTGAATGAGCTAGGTGCTGCTGCAAAACCACCATTTGGTATTAGTTGAATTAGCTTACCTGCCTTCTCCACCCCATGCAGAATTGGGGGTAATAATCACCTCTCGACAATTATCCGTGTCTGTGTTGTACACATAAAGTTTTAATGGTTTTCCTTCGTGTGTTTCAATAAGAGAGAACAGATCTTCAGACTGAAAAAAAATAGGAACATTGCCAATTGGTTAATTTTTTTAAATAGTATTTTAATTTTAGGATCTATAAACATGGAAATTGGCATCTCATAGGCTCCACTGCAGAACTAGCAGAGCCTGGCACCTCTGAGGTGTTTATTGCAGGACTGGCGCCTTAGAGAGTGCGTGCCTGTAAAACTTCAATATACTCCACAGATAAAATAGTTTACATTTTCAGACTGAAAACAGATGACAAACTACTACATTTGGTATGATAACTCAGATTTCAAATCAAAATAAAAAAATTAAAGTTTAAATTATGTTTTACTACTTGTTCAATTCCTAATGAAATCTTTCAAATTATTTTTAAAAAGTGTAAACTAATCCTATCTTATTATATGAAAGCATTTTAAAGAGCATTTTTAAACTCTAAAGTTATATTTGTGTACTCAGAAATGTAGACTTGCTGTGCCAGAGCTCCTCCCACTAAGTGGCAAAGAATTTCTATTAGCACAGGATACTGAGAAAGTTAGGCTTGATATTAATATTGCCCTGGTATTCTCCTTCTTGTACATTAAATTCAAAAAGTTATACTACCTCATTCATGACAGTATCTGCTCCGATGACATAGTCACTATGTGGTCTAAGACCTGCTAGTGCAGCAGGAGAATTTGATTCGACTTCCTAGTTTCAAGATATAAAATTACAGAAGTTAAATATGCTCAAAGTATTAGGAAACACAGTAATAAAACCCTTTCCAAACTTTGAGTTTAAAGGAATTAACACACACAAAATGTAAAATGTTCCAAATATTTAGTCCCATTTTAAAAGATACTGTAAGATATTCAAAATTCCTAAAACAACAGTACATATGCAAATATAAGATTTGATAAGATATCCCACAGACATATGGATCTCTGTTTTGTCACTATTATCCCCTGCCACACAAAATGTTTTTACTCCAGTCTTCAAGCTGGAGGATGTGTTGGGGAGACCTCAATATTTATGCAAAAATGAGTATCAACTATTATAGTGTATTCTTACAATGTTAGGTCATTACAAACTAGATTGCACCTTTATTGAATTTTAGGATGTAGCTACAACTATGCTATACTATGATAGCTGAGAAAACATTACTGGATACAAGCCAAGTGCCGAGGGAGCTAACTTGTTTATGACCCTTGGACTGCAGCCTGACAGTCTGGTCTATTTTCCTTTGTTTTATGGATTGAAGGATGTGTATAGGTGTCAACTGGTAGGTGTGTGTTGTATGGAATTTTCCACAGACATATTTGCATTCAAATAGTAATTGTTGCAACTGGGAAAACACCATTTACTTGAACAGACAAAGCTCATCACAGAGTGATACTACTTTGGTATAAAATATCAATGGGCAAAGAAAGTTTTATCCCTATCAACATTTTTTGCAAATAGTTAGTCCTGACTTCAAAATGATGTTAAGAGCAAAAAAAAAAAAACAAAACAAAAAAGGTCATGAATAGGGATGTGTTATCCCAGTCATAAAGTAGGAATAAAGTGGGTTTCTTTCATAAACACAATTACAGCTTCATTTTTCAAATGTAAAAACATTTATGGTTGGGAAACATTTTACAGAAAACTTTACTTATAACACGTTTCCACTCAAAAATAAAACATCTTGTAATTCTTTAGATTATTACAGTGCATGAGCCTCTTTCAGATCTATATTCACATATATTTTGTCTAAAGCAAGCATCTAATATCATAACTTCCTAATGCAATTGTTATGTGAATAGGAAATGGTTACAGACCAACATAGCAAGATCAATTGGTTAATTACCTATCTAAGAAAATATTTTAAAATAGAAATTTATATTGATGCAGTATTTCAGCAACTCCTCACAAAACAAGAATCACCTCTTCAAAGACTAACTTAGTAACTCTTCTAGTTTGAGGACAAGGAGGAAGAGGTAATATCTTTTATTAGACTGACTGCCGCTGGTGGAAGAGAGAAGCTTTCAAGCTTACACAAAACCAAACCCGAAGAAGAGCTCTGTGTAATCTCAAAATGTTAAGACCATTTAAAAAACTTTAAAACTAGGAGCATTGAACTTTTAAAAACAGAATTTCAATTCCTGTTGAACCCTAATGAAACTGAAGAAATCTCAGAAACAGAATTAAAAAAAAATTAAAACCTCTAACATGAACATTATTTGAGAGAGTCCTGCCACAAAAGACTACAAGCACTTAGAAGTATGCTACATATTCATTAAAGGGACTGAATGTTCAGGAGCTGAAGGTGTCAACAAAACCTGCTCATGAAGCCACTGAGTCAATACAAAAAGGATACCAATGAATATTTTAGTCCAACCCAATCCTAAAAAGGTACACCTTGGTCTCCAGTAAAGCTATGACAGGAGAAACTCCCAGCGATAAAGCTACCACTGCTGGTTCGGGGTGTGGTGGTGTGTGGTTTTTTTTTTTTTTTTTTTTTTGTTTTTTAAATCGCTGAGAGCTCTCTCCCCGGCAATAAAGCATGTCTACATTGCCCACATCACAGCACAGTCATGGCTGCGCAGTAACATGGTTAGTATAGACATACCCTAATTGTAAGGATAGTTAAGTACTGGAATAAGTTACCAAGACATGGGAGGTTGTGTCATTGGAGGTTTTTAAGAGCAGGTTAGACAAACACCTATCAGGGATGGTCTAGGTTTACTTGGTCCTGCCTAAGTGCAGGGGTCCCTTCTGGTCCTACATTTCCGATTCTGTGACTTTGCTTACTTGTAATTGTGGTGACTACTAAGGTATGTAGATGAACCCGTGTCTAAAAACAGTGGGAGCCACATCCCTAAGTTGGCCTACCATTTCTTGTTTCACTATACAAGATTTTTTTAGTAACTTTGGAGATAAATTATTTGGCACTGAATAGCTAGCCTTCCCATTCCACAGGTGCATGTTTGTAACTTATTTTCAGCTAAAAATTAATGCAATATGATTAATAAATTGTAGGCAATGACTTTTTACAGTAGAGAAACCTTGAAAAGATTGTACATACCAATACATGCCATACATTTTCATTGGCTCCATCAAAACTGCAGAAACGAATACTCACTCCCAGCAGGCCCTGTCCACCCCACATATTACTGGGAGTTACTGATGTTTCTCTCAGTTCCAGCGTTTTGCTACTGTACACTTGCATTTTTACAGGCTTTTCAACATTTGCTTTCAAGAGATCCTTGAGTGTGTCATTGTCTTTATTCTGGAAGTACACATACAAATCACTTTGGTTTATAGTGTTTAACAAAAGAAGTGTTCAATTTTATAGCACCAAGTTTGCATTTCAAAGGTCATACAGAGAACAGTGAGATTAGGAAGTATTTATTGGATTTCTCTACAGTGGCTTTCATATTAAAAAATTTCAATTCCTCAAAGTTTCCTATCAAGTAATTTCCTTAACTTCTATATTCAGAGTAAGAAATATACCTAAAGTTTTGTCTTGATTTTTTACACACAAATCACCCAAACATAAACAATTCAAAATTAAGGAAATTAATTCTTTGTGCTTTAATGTGATAGGAATCTGGCATTGGTAAGCAATGATCTGTCTTATGCAATACATAAACTTAACATGGTAAGTAATTATTAAGCTTCCAATCATTTTGTATACAAAAGTCTTTAACTGTAGGGTTAAAGTGCTGAACAAGCAAAACAAGAAGTGTAATGGGGCATTCAACATGATGTATAAACTTACTTTTTGTTTGCTGCAGAAGTGCAGAGTGATAGTTTCATCTGGACTTGTGAAAGTAAGCAAAAACTTTCAAAATAGACATTTTATAGATAGACTAATGTTCCTATAGGATGTAATATTCAGAGTGAGGCTCACAAGCCACAAGAGGCTCTTTAATGAGTCTCCTGTAGCTTTTTGCAGCACATGATATTAAAACCCAGTGATTTAATTATTAACCAATCAGGATGTTTTACTGTTATTAACCAATTGTAGTTGATAAAATAATACTTGGTCAGTCATTTTGCTGTGAGAATAATTATATATATAAAAATAAATAAAATGACTGACCAAGTATTTATATATAAATAAAAACTATTTCCCCATCATACTGTTTAAATTAGACAGACAGACAGACAGATATAGCATAATAAATGAAACATTACTGTGACTCTCTTGGGTAATGTGATTGCTAATTTGACTCCTGAACCACTTAGGTCTGAGTATCACTGCTATAAGATCTGAAACAGTCCAAGTAATCTTAGATTAATTTGTTTATTCAAAAACCATATAGGACACACTACTCAGCCCAAATCTAGCTCAAAATTTTAGTTCTTATTTAGTTGCAAAATAAAAGCACTGGAATCCAAAATGACTTGGCTTAAAACATAAATGTTTTTAAAGTTTTTGGAAAAAGAGTTGTTCCATAACTAACAGGATATTGCAAATAGCAATTCAATAGCCAAAAGCTAGCCCCTCCAGATGCAAACAATAATCAAAACATGCAAAGTAACTATTTCAGACATATTTAGTTCAAGGCTATAAAATATTTACATTTACAATACAATGTTAGTATAAGATGTCCACTTGCAAAAACAAGCCTTGTGGTTCAGAAAACTTTTAGAAAGATATCTCCAGTTTACTTTGACTTCAAGTGCCTATTTTCTTTTCTTGCATTGGACCTATGTAGAATGCAACCAGAACTGCACTTTGATCATAGAAGGTCCTTGTTATTTCCCCCGTAGGCTTAGAAGTCTTCTGCGCTGAAAAGCCTGTGGAAATGCAGTTATCCTGCATTACAAACACTGGAAGATGTGGCTCTACTAAGGCTGCCCTATCTTCCCTTTTAGAAGTTCTGATCTTCAATCACCTGCTATCTAAAGTCAGAGAAGAGCACCTGTGCAGTTCTTCTTTAGTTACGGCAGCAGCATCAAAACAGCGCACAAGATTCACTTCAGTGACGGCAGAATGCACAAAATCTTTTCCGTTTACCCAGCATGTCCCACAGGACCTGTTACCTTCTCCGGCAAGTGGCCTGTACCACATGGGAGGTGCCAGGATCAAATTACAGATCTGAAAAAGTGAGTTCAGGTACACCAAGTATTCCTATTTTCCTCCTAGTTAAACTCTGCTCTGGTAGAATTTGAGGAGTCTCGCTGAGATGTGGCCAGATCTTTCTCTTCCACTCTGCCAAAATCCAGTGCCAGCGGGCCTCTAATATATGTTTCAATCTACTCTCCTCTCCACAGAAGATTCAGGATCCATTCAAATGGGAAGGGACCCTGCCCTCAGAGGGGAGAGAGACAGCTTGGATCACTGCATTCTCCTTTGTTCCTGTTCGATAATATTTGCATGTCAAGATACCAAAGTCCAGCAGCTTTGATCAGGGTGGATAAAAATCAATGTTTTCCAAAAAATAATTAAAACAATACATAAATCATAAAATGGTAATTGAAAAAAAAAACCATACTAAAATGTATAATAGGAATGTAAAAATAAGTTATATAGTTGCTTAAATAAACGTATATCATTATTGTGTACTCTCCTAGTTATCACAAAGATGTACCAAATCTAGTGTAAAGGCTCTATTTAGCTATAAATGAACAATGTTTCAACAGTTATGTCAATCAACAAGAATGCACCTTTCTTTAGAAAATAGGAAGTACAAATGGATGATTTAGATGGAGCTTTTCTACTTGGCAATTTAAATCAATCCACCCTGGTTCTGATCAAGACAAATGCTGTTCTCCAGTTTAAATTTTGCTGAAAATCAAGCTACTGGGTAAGTGACTCAAGACTAAGTATTTTGATTTGCCAATTTAGATAAAACAATTCAAGTAAAATATGAACTCAAAGTTTAGCAAAACCAGATTCTCACCACAAAAACTTATTGCTTACATGCAACTAGACTGTTACAATACGCAATGAACTTACCAATCTTGAATCATTAATAGAAACAATAAAATCAAAGAATGGCTCCAGTCCAGCCCTATGTCCTGGTGAATTTTCTTGTACCTATCCGAAAAAAAAAAGTTATAATAGAGGGGGATTTAGTGGAAAAATTACAATTGTATGAATATTAAAATTTGTATTTTACAACTCCTACTACTGCAAACCATATAATTTTAGAAGTCACAACACCCAAGTACAGTAGCTGAGTTTCAAAATTTGAACTGCCTTGAAATAGCTTGTTGGGAAAAATTCTCAGTCTTAAAATACATCATTAATTTGTTGGGAAATCAGTTATACAAGGTAGCTATTGTTTCTGACCAAAATTTAATTTTATTCTTCTGCTGCAGATAAATAGCTCTAGATAACTTAAAATTACGATTCAAAGCCCAACTTTATTTAAGCCTGCTTTTTACAAAAAGAAAAATTAAATCCTTCTTAGCTTGTTCTATTTTAGCACCATTAGGAGACAGTCAGTGCCACATCCTGAAATGTTACAACTGTGGGTCAGGAATCCAAAGTGGGTTGCAATCCTGTTTTAATATGATTCCCAGGGCCGGCTTTAGACTTGCTGGGATACGGGGCTGGGGTCGAAGCCAAAGTCTGTCACTCAGGGCTGAAGCGCTTAGAGGTCAGGTTATAGGCCCCACACCTGGGACTGAAGCCCTTGGACTTCAGCTTTGGCTCCCCCCCCCCCACCGCCCCGGCCCAGGGCAGTGAGGCTTGGGCTTTGGCCCTCCTGCCTGGTGTGGTGGGGCTTGGGTGAGCTCAGGCTTTGGTCCCCCTACTCCTGGAGTTGTGTAGTAATTTTTGTTGTCAGAAGGGGGTCATGGTGCAATGAAGTTTGAGAACTGCTGTATTATAATGACCGCAGTGCACCTTTAAGCAGGGGGAGAGGGGGTGACATCCAACTTGCCAGGGAAGAGGGAACAGTGCTTTACAGGCAGGGCAGGGGTGGGAAGAGAGGCTCAGAAGCTGCTGCAAAAGGAGGAGGGGGGCCAGCATGCTGATGCTGACTCATCCCCCAAGGACTGGAACTGTGGGGAGTTGATAAAGGGCAAGCCGAGTGGGAGAAGCCCCTTTTCTCCAGACCAGGTAGAGCAGCACACACCCTTCCTCCCTCAGAGGGGCAAAACACCAAGTTTGGTCGGGACCTGTTGTGGACATCGCACTAGCCGCAACTTTCTAGGGGACTGGCCCTAGGTGTAATGGGGGTTGGGGGCTTCACCTTCCCCACAGCAGGTTTAGGGAGGGATTTGTTATGGGAGTAGGGAAGGGAGTTAGGTTAGGATGATGCAACTCATGAAGTAAGTGTGGGGCAGATGTCCAGTACAGGTACTCCATAGAGAAGAGATACAGTGACCAAATAAATGGCTTGGTAAAGGACTTAAAAAGGAGATGTTGGTTAAAGGAGCAGAATGGGAGGTGGGGGGGGGGGGAAGATTTGCAGCCCTATGAGTGGTATAGCATGGAGCCAACCCCCCCCCCTTTCTTACAGCCCATTTTAACCCATGTTCCGGGGGGGAGGGGAAAAGAGGAGGAGGAATGGTAAGGTCCCAGCAATGGGTTGGCTGGGGGACCATGATGGAAAAAGAGGGAAACTGGAGGAAGCCTCCGGGTAGATATTGAATGAACATGGAGTTACCTGCACTGTACAATTTTACCTGCCCAGTAGTCCCAGACATCTAAAAATAATAAAGTTATGGCCTGATTAAAACCCTACCAAGTGTCTCCAGTCCTCCTTTTGGTATAGCCACACAACTAGAATACACACTATCCCATGAGTAAGCTGCAACCGTCAATATTATGGAGAAAAATTGGACATCTGCAAACTATAATTAGTTAACACACCAATATGGGGTATAAAAACAACAAAAAGTGCCTTTTTACAACCACATCAGCTCAGATAATCTATCTTCATAAGAAGAGAGCCTAGATATCTTATAGACTCTCAACCTTTTTCTTTCAGAGTGCCACCTTCCACGCCCCCCGCAACATGCTATAAAACTCCACGGCCCACCTGTGCCACAATAACTGGTTTTCTGAATATAAAAGCCATGGCTGGCATTAGGGGGTAGCAAGCAGGGCAACTGCCTGGAGCCCCTGCAAAGCTACATTGCTCAGGTTTCAGCTTCAGCCCCAGGTAGTGGGGCTTTGGCTTTTTACCGTGGACTCCAGTGAGTTTGACACTGGCTCTGCTCGTGGCCCTAACCCCTGGTTGAGACCCACTGTTATTGACTGCACCCAGGAGCTTGAAATCTGCTCTTAATACAAAAGAGAATAACTTTAATCAGAAACTGTGGTAAGTATCTTTGCATTTACATGGACTCATGCGGTATCTAACTACCATAACTTCAGACCTGAAGAAGAGCTGTGTAGCTTGTACCTTCCACCAACAGATGTTGGCCAAATAAAAGATATTATCTCACCTATTGTCTCTCATATCCCAGGACCAACATGGCTACACCACCGCTGCAAATAACTTTAATGAAGATGCTAAATTATTCCTCCAACTGTTCCCTTCTAACATGATTCATTTCACCCAATGGCTTTATTGTTTATACTCTACAGTCATCTTTGAGAGATTTAAAACAGTTTAACATTTTCTCAGAATAGGGTTTCTTACTGTGTATTTTCTGCAGTCTTAACAGAATTGGTGCCATACTGGTAGTTAGTCCTATGTCAGTCTGATAATTGCAATTTTGCTTTGCCTAGAGGAATGTGGTTTTCCTAATATGGGCTACCTAGAGTAAAATGTTCTACTATGGAAAAATCTGAGGCTTACTGTCACTTTACCCCTAATGTGTTCATGCATTTTTACAGATTATGCATACACAAAACTAGAATGTGAAACATCTTTTTGTAATTGGTGAGTGAGTAGCTTTCCACAGCAAATGTTGGGCCTAAAACATTTCTACTTTACTCAAGCTTTTACTAAACAAATAAACAACACACAAACACAGAGTGTATCAAGAACCTGTTAACATTCAGAATTTAAATTCTGCAATTTGAGTGCCACATAGCAGCAGCATGAAATTAATGCATCTCTGGTCAGTTTCACAGCAGCAATTTAGAACCAAAGGGGCAGAAGTGAAACTACTAGACCAGTTACTTGCCTGTAACTTAAGCAGAGAAGACTGCCTACTCTTCAATGTGCCTGCACACTAACATATACAACAGAACTTTGATGACTGGTTGCACGCACATTCCCTTGGGTACAAAACATTCAGGCTGTATAGACCCACAGCCCTGATTCATTACTCGCTTTCTTAAACCACCTTAAAGGCCAGTTACATAGACTCCAAGTATTGCCTACAAGTAACCAAACTCTTGGACAATCGAATAGCAGTGGCCCAAAGGTGGTGAGTCTGAGTACCATCAAACTAAATAAAAAACGAACACTACACTAGGAACCTGAGCACTGGATCAAGATAAAAAAATAATCGGGACTCTTTATGGCGTAAGAGTACAGACAGAACTATGTACCAGATATTGGCGAAATAGAAATCCCTGGGGCAAGCTTTGGCAGTTGATTAGGCTTTAGTAGATTGTGCCCAGAGGTTATCACAGAGTCAGTAACTATTATAACCATGTCTTAATGCAAAGTGTTTTCAACTGAGACATTTTTGAAAATCCTACTAGACACATATCTGCATCTTACATAAATCTTTGAAAATCTGTCAATTCACTACCTACACTTAATACTTCCTTAGTTTAACTGCAAAATTTGTTTTGATAAGCTTACTTTCGCATGTATCCATTACATTTAAGGTAGTTTTATTTAATAACATTTTTAAAAGCTATTTTTGTATATTTTTAATTGAAATCCAATTTCCTCTCCAATAAAGCTTGACACAATTGAGTAAAAAAAATCATCTAGTAAATAAGAAATGCATCATTCACCATTTCTTAACATAATACAATTTAAAAATTAAGACTCTGAATAAATGTATGCTAAGCTATATAATTGCTTAATAGAGGTGTATCCTCCTGGCTAAGAAAAATTAGTATCAAATTTAGGATAAGGCTATATTTGGTTGCAAATAAACATGTTTTAATTAGGACTGTCAATTAATCACAGTTAACTCACACGATTAACGAAAAAATTAATCGTGATTTAAAAAATTAGTTAATCGCATTGTTAAACAATAGAATACCAATTGAAATTAAATATTTTGAATGTTTTTCTACATTTTCAAATATTTTATTTCAATTTACAACACAGAATACGAAGTGTATAGTGTTCACTTTATATTTATTACAATTTGCACTGTAAAAGACACTTATCGTATATACTCGTTCATAAGCCAAATTTTTTTTTTAGTAAAAAAAGGGAAGCACCAGAGAAGGGGGTTGGCTTATGAACAGGTATAGAGAGGGGGAGAGGTAGGACACAGTCCCTCCCCCCAACAGAGGGGGCAAGGAGAGGCAGCACAGCCAGCAGAGCCAGAAGGGAAGAGGCGAAGCCAGAGTTTCTCCGCTCCCCCCAGCCTCCAAAGCAGCTGCAGCTCTTGGGCTGGCAGGCTGTGGCCGGGCCACCTGGCCCGGCCTGCTGGAGCAGGCTGCGGCTATGCCGTCCAGCGCGGCCTGCCAGAGCAGGCTGTGGCCAGGCCAGAGACATCCTCCCCTGGCCCTCCCCAGATAAAGTGGGAAGGGATAGGATGGGGAGTGTGTGTGGGGGTCCCCGGCTAGGGGTGGGGTCATGTGGGAGGTGGTCACAGGGGTTATTTCCCTGACCCCCAGCTTCTCCCTCCCCCCCTCAAAAAATTTCCTCACTACTTGCTGTCCCGGTCCCTCAGGGTAAGCAGCTGGCACGCCGGAACACTTTGTTCACTTAGGTTTACCTCTGTGCCTGCAGATGCTCGAGGTAAACAAACCATCTTGACCCGCCAGCAGCTTATCCTGATGGCCTGGGAGCCAAAGTTTGCTGACCCCTGAATTATAGGGTCGGCTTATGAATGGGTCATAAACATTTTCTATTTTTACTTATCCATCTTGGGGGGGGATCGGCTTATAAATGAACCAGCTTATGGATTGAGTATATATGGTATTTCCCTTGTTTTTCAATTCACTTCATACAAGTACTGTAGTGCAATCTCTATCATGAAAGTGCAACTTACAAATGTAGATTTTTTTGTTACTGCACTCAAAAACAAAACGTAAAACTACAAGTCCACTCAGTTCTACATCTTGTTCAGCCAATCACTAACACAAACAAGTTTTTTTATATTTATGGGAGATAATGCTGCCCACTTCTTATTTACAATGTCACCTGCAAATGAGAACAGGTGTTTGCATAGCACCACCACATTGCTAGGTATTTACGTGCCAGGTATGCTAAACATTCGTATGCCCCTTCATGCTTTGGCCACCATTCCAGAGGACATGCTTCCCACGTTGATGGTGCTTGGTAAAAAAAATAATGAGTTAATTACATTTGTGACTGAACTCCTGGGGGGGGGGGGATTGTATGTCTCCTGCTTTGTTTTACCTGCATTCTGCCATATATTTCATGTTACAGCATTCTCAGATGACGACCCAGCACGTTGTTCATTTTAAGAACACTTTTACTGCAGATTTGACAAAACGCAAAGAAGGTACCAATGTGAGATTTCTAAAAGTAGCTATAGCACTCAACCCAAGGTTTAAGAATCTGAAGTGCCTTCCAAAATCTGAGAGGGACAAGGTGTAGACCTAGGGTGACCAGACAGCAAGTGTGAAAAATCAGGATGGGGGTGGAAGGTAATAGGAGCCTATATAAGACAAAGCTCCAAATATCAGGACTATCCCTATAAAATTGGGACATTTGGTCACCCTATGTAGAGCATGTTTTCAGAAATCTTAGAAGAGCAACAGTCTGATGTGGAAACTACAGAACCCGAACCACCCAAAAAAGAAAATTAACCTTCTTGGTGGCATCTGATTCAGATGATGCATTGGATCATTACCAAGCAGCACCCGTCATCAGCATGGAAGCACGTCCTCTGGAATGGTGGGCGAAGTATGAAGGGACATATGAATCTTTAGCGCACCCGGCACATAAATATCTTGCAATGCTGGCTGAAATGTTTTCACTTTCAGGTGACATTGTAAACAAGAAGCGGGCAGCATTATCTCCTGCAAATGTAAACAAACTTGACTGGCTGAACAAGAAATAGGATTGAGTGAACTTGTAGGCTCACTGTTTTATTTTTGAGTGCAGTTATTTTTTTTGTATACAACTCTACATTTGTAAATTCAATTTTCATGATAAAGAGACTGCACTACAGTACTTGTATTAGGTTAATTGAAAAATACTATTTCTTTTGTTTCTTTTTTACAGTGCAAATATTTGTAATAAAAATGAGCACCGTACACTTTGTATTCTGTGTTCTAATTGAAATCAATATATTTGAAAATGTACAAAACATACAAAAATATTTAAATAAATGGTATTCTACTGTTTAATCGCACTATTAATTGCAATTAATTTGTTTAATCATACGATAATAATTAATTGTTTTAATCGCACAACAGCCCTAGTTTTAATAGTTTAGGGTGATGGGTCTCCCATTCTTCCCCCACTAATAGATCTGGTTCTCCCATTTCTCCTTCCCCCATGCCAATAGCTCTGCATACCCTTCACTGCTCTCCGAACCAGGGAACCCCAATCTCCCCGCCAGGAGTTGTGTAGCCCCTCATTCCCCCATGGCTACCATTCCCACCTCCTCCACACCAGGGTTGTCTCCCATTCTCCCAACAACCAGGGATTTGAGTGCCCCCCCCAGGTCTCCCCCATGCCAAGGGCTGTGTGTGTGCCCCCGGACCCAAAGTCCCTCATTCTCCCCACATGCTTTGGGTGCACTCCCATTCTCCACTTCCTCCAGTCTCATCTTTTGTCCTCTCTTTCAGGGTGTCAACATTTTTAAAACTATTCGGAGGATCAGAAGAGATGCTATTGGGGGTTATGGTGGTGGGGGTAATTATGCTGGAATGTGGTAATGGCTATCAGCAGCCAGTTCTTTGATCTACAGACAATTACAGAGGTATTTGCCGTTACTGCTGCCATTACTAATCAGATGCCAGAGGCTGTGTCCTCATCATCCCCTTTCAGTTTTCCTGATCTAGTTTTAAGAAAATAAATCCCCATACTTAGCACTGAATTTCATTCCAAGTACAGTTCATATAGACTGGTCTTTAAAAAAAAAAATGATTATTTGCTGCCTTGCTATAAGATAACTAAGAAGTGTTTAAGTAAAAAAAAAAAATAGAAAACTCTTGCTAACCCTTGGGAGTATTTATACTCCAATTCCCTTTGCACCAAAGCAGGGAAAAAAGTACTCTAATATAGGTTTCAGAGTAGCAGCCCATGTTAGTCTGTATTGGCCAAAAAAAGGGGGAGTACTTGTGGCACCTTAGAGACTAACAAATTTATTGGGCATAAGCTACGAAAGCTTATGCTCAAATAAATTTGTTAGTCTCTAAGGTGCCACAAGTACTCCTTTTCTTTTTACTCTAATATAGTAACCTGTAAATCACTAGAGGCCAACTTAAATATCTTTATTTGCGACAAAGAAATTGGTTGAATCAATACAATCAAATGTCCAAATTGATTAGTCATGCAAGGATACAGAGCAACTGGAATAAAACGGAGAGAATATATTATTTTCAGACTTTTACTCTCCATTTCGTCTTGAAAGTGCAGAAATGAATGAATAATCGGTCAAAACAGAAAAGACTGTTGCCTTAATTAGTTAAGTGCACATAAGAAATTAGAAGCCTGACTCTGTTTCCAGTGAAAAGACATAGTAGGCATTCCAATAACAAGACAAACATTACTGGGGAGAGGTTATAGAGGTAAATAAGGTTGAATGTTGTCAGCCTGAATGGGGTTAATAAATTAACAAATCTATGGGCATGTTATACAATCAGCAAATACAAAGCTAATGGCAAATGTGAGGAAGTTGGTATGCCCTCTGGGAATGGAAGAGCAGAAAAATTTTCCAACAAAAGGTTGGTTCATAAAGCATACTTGGGAAAAGATTACTTAGTTTAATGGTAAAAAGGAAATTTAACTACTTTAAATTATATAACCACAAATTTATTGTATTTGAGGATTCTCTCCTCCTCACCACAAAAAGAAAAAAAGTTACAATACAACTTTTAGTTTTAAAATTTAAAAGTTAAAATTAGTTTTAAAAGTCTGGGCAGCCCTAGAAAGACAACCCCCATCAATATATGCATGCTAAGTGAGAAACAAACAGATCATTTCCCCCCCACCACTCTTGTGCTTGAGTATTCAATATATTCAGATGACTATATTTCTTTTTCCAAGTGTACAAATAAGGCTTATAATAAAAATACTACATTAAATATAGCAGAATCAACAGGAACCACCACAATGAAATGTGAAAGGCATTTTAGATCATCCAGCCCATCCCTCTTCCAAGGATGCATACTCCCAATACTTTTCCAGTCTAGTCTGGAATGGCTTGAATAGTGGTGTTTCTACAGTTTTCTTGGGAGATTATTTCATAGTCTATAGGTCTCAGCACAAGGCAGTTTTCCCAGACACTAATCTTATTATCTTTGCTTAATTTCCTCCCATAACTTCCAGTCAACCCTTAGGGACATTCTAAATAATCCATTGGTTTTTTTTGTTTGTTTATTTATTTTTTTAAAACATCCTTCTAACTTTTCTTCCTCTTTGTTATTCACCTAAACTACATTTACTTTCTTTTGAACCTCCTTCATAAATTCATTCTCACCAACACTATCATTTTTTGTTTATCTTTTCTGAATTTGCTCCAATTTGTCAACATCTAATTGAGACAAAGCCATCTATAGTCCAGTAGCCAAACAGATATAGTTTCACGAGGCAGTATTCCCTCTCTATGGCCCTATCTGAACTGAATCCATAACAGAAGGCACCTACAGTTCAGCTTTTCATACTTTGCCCTACACTTTTATTAAAAAAATATTAAGCTCAGGGAAGATACGCTTCAGTGTAAGTTAACAAGAAACACTTAACATTTTAGGTCTCTGAAAGCTGGTTCATGCAGACAGATCCAATGATAGGATCAATTAATAGGGTTATGCCTGCACAAAGCTCATTGCAGGATATGGGCCTTAAAACATTCATTTTAGGGAAAATATTTTAAACAAAAAAAGCTCTTCAATATTTCTTGTCACTGTATATTATACGTGTGTAAATAAATCATTCCATTACTGTTGTGAAAAGCTTCCATTTGATTTTTCCTACACAGCATTAATGCAAACTCCCAACTACATAAAAATATGGACAGAGGTGTCATTCGATCATGAGGTCATGTGCTATTTAAAGAGATTTTTTTTTAATATACAAGTTTGACCACAGTAGCAAAGAAAGTATATTATGGTGTTTTCAGAAGAAGTTAGCAACAGAGAACAAAAATAGTGAGAAATACAAAAATCATGTCTACAAACATGAGCCTATAAACTGAATTTACAGTGATGAAAACCTCATTATCCTGAATTTCTGACATGCCTCTACAGATAACATTACATACAAATGTTAACAAAAATTTCAATTGTGCTGTCTGAAGATAGTATACCAAAACTGAATTAAAATGAAGACTGTGTCTACCTGACTAGAAACAAAACATGTCACATTTAAACAAGAGTGCAATTCCAACAACAAAGTGGATTATACCACATCGAAGAGAGTCAATAATTTGTTAGTGTTCTTTATTCAGAGGGCAAATTACCCTATGAACTAATACTGATCTTGCAGTTTTAGAGATGTAAAGTAGTAAATTGTGCCTAATAGTTATACTGTGCCCTTCACTTAGGCTGATCCTAAATCATGTTTGTTTGTTTCTTTAAAAAAAAAAAAAATGATTCCATACTGAGCATACCAGTTTCCTCCTCTCAAATTCCAACCACCTCTGGCATGAAACACAGCAGTCTTTCTGTACTTAAATACAAAATTGTTTCAGTAGGAGAAATGAAGCATATACCCATCTGAACCCTCCATGGAACATTGTACGTACAAAGAACACAATTACCCATATTGAGATTTGGCCAGTACTCCAGGGTTTTCTCAGGGGATTTTCATGAGAAAAGGAAATTTACAGTTCTTCTGAAAGATGACCCTTGCTCAGCACAGTATTCAATAAATACTTCTAGGAACATCTCCTTCACACTGGAGCACTGGCTCAGTACAAAAAATCACCAGCCTGTAGGACAAGTTTACCTTGGATGCTTCTACGCTAAGCAGGGTTAGACCTAGTCAGTTAGCAATATGGGAAAGTTATGTGAGATCATATCTAAATGTGGTATGGCTACAGGCCATATATATAGTGAAAGATATCAATAGATGATATTCCAATCCATTCTCATTTACTTTAAGGTTGTTTACTCCACAAGTACACAGAATACAAGTGTCAAGGTTCCTTCCCCACTCTGAACTCTAGGGTACAGATGTGGGGACCTGCATGAAAAACCCCCTAAGATTATTTTTACCAGCTTAGATTAAAAATTCCCCAAGGTACAAACTATTTTACCTTTTGCCCCTGGACTTTATTGCTGCCACCACCAAGCGTCTAACAAATATATAACAGGGAAAGAGCCCACTTGGAAACGTCTTTCCCCCCAAAACCTACATCCCCTTTCCTGGGGAAGGCTTAATAAAAATCTTCACCAATTTGCATAGGTGAACACAGACCCAAACCCTTGGATCTTAAGAACAATGAAAAAGCAATCAGGTTCTTAAAAGAAGAATTTTAATTGAAGAAAAAGTAAAAGAATCTCCTCTGTAAAATCAGGATGGTATATACCTTACAGGGTAATCAGATTCAAAACAGAGAATCCCTCTAGGCAACACCTTAAATTACAAAAAGACACAAAAACAGGAATATATATTCCATTCAGCACAACTTATTTTATCAGCCATTTAAACAAAACAGAATCTAACAAGATTGCTTTACAGGAGTTCTGACCTGCATTCCTGCTCTCGTCCCGGCAAAAACACCACACAGACAGAGAGAACCTTTGTTTCTCCCCCCTTCCAGCTTTGAAAGTATCTTGTTTCCACATTGGTCATTTTGGTCAGGTGCCAGTGAGGTTATCCTAGCTTCTTAATACTTTACAGGTGAAAGGGTTTTTCCTCTGGCCAGGAGGGATTTAAAGGTTTTTACCCTTCCCTTTATATTTATGACAACAAGGAAGTCCCCTTTATATCAGTCAGGAATTTTATGAGTCTCTCATATAGGAATTAACCTTCAGCATCTCTGAATTTCTCCCATATATGGAGAGAGTGGAATTCTAATAAGACATGGTACCAAAAGCAAGCATACCACGCGTACAAAAGTGATGCCACTGTTGCTACCGCCAATGGTAGGGTTCTAAAGTAAGCTTTCCCAAAAATCCTAGTACTGAAAGGCCAAGTTTGCTTTCTTATCTATAACTGGCTGGCCTTTGCCTGATAAACTTCTCTCACCCTGTGCATAGTAGCTACTTATTGTATCAATGTTCATAGCACAAATCCTCCAGCAAACAGCTATTGTGCTGCCCAAAGTACCAGGTACGTGATTCAAATGCCATCTTCAGAACTGCCCCATGTTTCTCATAAACCCTCTATAGTGTCAATGGTCCAGTGGAAGACTGTATTTGACCACACTGGTGAATATATGCAACAAAGGTTTTTGGAAAAAGAGAGGAGAGAAACATGAAGGGATACTAAGAAACTTCAACTGTAGCTGTAGTTATCAAGAGTTTCTCTCCCTGCCTGGAAGTTACTTTGTTATACAATCTGTAACTCCTGTACTGCTTTCTCACCACTTTCCTCTCAGCACTTTCCTTAATCTGCCAGAGCTCATATAAATCATATTACTAGCAAATCAATTACATTTTAAAAATCATATAGTCAATTTCCAATTAAGTATTGGATAAACTCATATAAGCATAATCTAAACCACAACAGCTAATCAAAACAGAGTGATCTGAATTATGGAATAAAAAGTCACAAATTTGCTTCTTTATCAGAAGCACAATATATTCATCTTTAGAACTCTGGGTAATTATTTGAACATTAAGACAAGCACAATATTATGACAAGAAAGGACAAGTGAAGTCAGAGTAAGGCCACCCATCCTCCTTAAGCTTTTTAACATTACCATCCTTACAAGTGTCTACAAATAGACCTAATGAAAATATCAACTTTAAGGGTAAGTACTGAACATCTGTCCCTATGTGAACCAGTCTATGAGAAGAAATAAGCATATTCAGCCCGCACCCCCCCCCTTGGACATAGCATATCCAGCCTTGTCATGACTAGTTTGCACTTCTCTAGTTGACAATTCAGCATGCAATATGTTGATGATGTCACAGCAACTAACAAACCCCACTGCAGCATAAAACTAGCCTAAAAGGAAACAGGCAAAGTGGAAACATTCTGTTTTAATATTTGGCATGTTTTGGACCAGGCAGTTGTGCACTATGTTACAAACGTTCACTCTTTGTCCTCCCATCTTCTGAGATTAATTCCTGTCTTCAATTTACAGTGGTACCTTGAAGGTATACGTAAGTGGATCGTGTTTCTTTGCATTCCCCTCTTCTCTTATTTTTGCTATGTAAATCTGGCACCTAATTACTATGTGTTGTCCAAATTATAATATGCCCTCATGTTGTCTCTGTTTAGTTTACTTAATACTTTACAGAGAAAATAAAGACGGTTGTTCTCTCTTAAGGAAAGGAATAGCCTTAAATTGTGAAGAAAAGAACATTATAAAAAGGCTAGAATTAAGGGAACAACAATTAGTAATAACCCAAGATTCCAAGCCATATAAATATCAGAATATGCCTCCATGGACTAAAATGTGATCACTAAAATACAGAACTTGATGAAAAATGATACAATGTTCTGGGGGTGAGTGCTTAAGATAGACAGTTTTCTTCCCTTATGAAAACAGGGCCTTTTAAAAAAAGTTTTCCATCATTGCTAATTCTGCTTCAGCTCCACTGGTGTTTACAACATTGGGAGCTCTTGGACTGCCAACCTGCTGGTGTTTAAACATTGTGTTCATTAGACCTGGCCTGAATAGGGCTTTGTGACAGCATTAAAAATGCCAGTAGCACATCCACTCTAAGGATTATCAATAGTAAAAAATATTTAGAAAGGTTCCCTAATGCAAATAGGGATTAGAGGCAAGATGTTAGACAGCAATCTTGATCTAATGAACACCTTCTAAAACTCTAGTCAAGACAAATTAGCATGTTCTAAAATAAAGTTTAACTAGTTGAATTAAAGCCTGGGGGAATCTAGGGTTAACTGCGACCAACTAACATGTTAGAAGGACAGTAAGATTTTAACACAGTCAAAACATCTTTTTTCCTGTTGTATGCATAGTCTATGTCTCTGAACACAATCCCAAAGGGAGCATAACAACATACATTGCTTACACAATGAAGTACAAACAAGGGGTAAATGGTTAGTTATCCTGCCAATAGTTTCTACATAAGTAACGTAGATACAGTATCAAGACACCAGAATTTATGAAGTTAAATCGTTTTCTTGTACAACTACCATTTTATTCTTCCATTTTTGTTGCAGTAATAGGAAGGACACTGAGCATTCCTGGAGTCAGACTCAAAGCATGAAAAACAGGGTGTTGCGGCACTGCTGTGGGTACCCACATGGCCCCACAATATGACAACATTTTTGTGGCTGACTTAGAACAACACTTCCTCAGCTCTCATCCCCTAATGCCCCTACTCTACTTGTGCTACACTGATGACATGTTCATCATCTGGACCCATGGAAAAGAAGCCCTTGAGGAATTCCACCATGATTTCAACAATTTCCATCCCACCATCAACCTCAGCCTGGACCAGTCCACACAAGAGATCCACTTCCTGGACACTATGGTGCTAATAAGCGATGGTTACATAACCACTCCCCTATACTGGAAACCTACTGACTGCTATTCCTACCTACATGCCTCCAGCTTTCATCTAAAGCTCACCACATGATCCATTGTCTACAGCCAAGCTCTACGATATAACCGCATTTGCTCCAACCCCTCAGACAAAGACAAACACCAACAAGATTTCTATCATGCATTCTTACAACTACAATACCCACTTACTGAAGTGAAGAAACAGATTGACAGAGCCAGAAGAATACCCAGAAGTCACCCACTACAGGACAGGCCCAACAAAGAAAATAACAGAACGCCACTGCCCATCACCTTCAGTCCCCAACTAAAACTTCTCCAACGTATCCTCAAGGATCTACAATCTATCCTGAAGGACGACCTATCACTCTCACAGATCTTGGGAGACAGGCCAGTCCTTGCTTACAGACAGCCCTCCAACCTGAAGCAAATACTCACCAGCAACCACACAACAGAAGCACTAACCCAGGAACCTAGCCTTGCAACAAAGCCCTTTGCCAACTGTGTCCACATAACTATTCAGGGGACACCATCATAGGGCCTAATCACATCGGCCACACTATCAGAGGCTCGTTCACCTGCACATCTACCAATGTGATATATGCCATCATGTGCCAGCAATGCCCCTCTGCCAGGTACATTGGTCAAACTGGACAATCTCTATGTAAAAGAATAAATGGACACAAATCAGATGTCAAGAATTATAACATTCAAAAACCAGTTGGAGAACACTTCAATCTCTCTGGTCATTCAATTACAGACCTAAAAGTTGCAATTCTTCAACAAAAAAAACTTCAAAAACAAACAGACTCCAATGAAAAACTGCTGAATTGGAATTAATTTGCAAACTGGATACAATTAACTTTGGCTTGAATAAAGATTGGAAGTGGATGGGTCATTACACAAAGTAAAACTATGGAGGGATAGCTTAGTGGTTTGAGTATTGGCCTGCTAAACTCAGGGTTGTGAGCTCAATCCTTGAGGGGGCCGTTTAGGGATCTGGGGCAAAAATTGGGGATTGGTCCTGCTTTGAACAGGGGGTTGGACTAGATGATCTCCTGAGGTCCCTTCCAACCCTGATATTCTATGATTCTATTTCCCCATGTTATTTCTCACCCCCACCTCACCCCACCCCCCACTGTTCCTCAGATATTCTTCTTAACTGCTGGAAATGGCCCACCTTGATCATCACTACAAAAGGTCCCCCACTCTCCCGCTGGTAACAGCTCACCTTACCTGATCATTCTGGTTACAGTTTTCAGAGTAGCAGCCGTGTTAGTTTGTATTCACAAAAAGAAAAGGAGGACTTGTGGCACCTTAGAGACTAACAAATTTATTTGAGCATAAGCTTTCGTGAGCTACAGCTCACTTCATCGGATGCATTTGGTGGAAAAAACAGATTTTCCACCAAATGCATCCGATGAAGTGAGCTGTAGCTCCCGTAAGCTTATGCTCAAATAAACGTTACTTTCTGGTTACAGTGTGAATGGTAAAGTTCTCTGTGTATATAAATCTCCCCACTGTATTTTCCGCTGAACGCATCTAATGAGGTGAGCTCTAGCGCACAAAAGCTTATGCTCAAATAAATTTGTTAGTTTTTAAGGTGCCACAAGTACTCCTTTTCTTTTTGGGTGTTGAGTGTCACCGCAGATGGCTTTGATAACATCAGAAAAGGTAGATCCACTTAATATTGCTGAAGCTGGACACGGACAAGCCATAACAAACCCTGAGCTGAGGGGCAGAGTTACCTCTACTTTTAAAGAAACACCAAGCAGGTCTGGCGGATTCGCCCTCGCGGTCACAGGCAGGGTTTTACGCTCAACCTGCGGCTCGGACATCAGGAAACCCCAGTGCAGGCCTGGGAAGCAGATCGCTCTTGTAGTGACCGCGCAGCAACTTTCGCTCTGCCCGACCCTGGAAACTGGCCAGTCCCAGCGGCTCCACACACCTGGGCCCAGAGGCGGGCGAGGGAGACCCGAGGCAGCAAGGCACCCAGCCAGGCCCGGCGCCGGGGCCGCCCGAGAGAACCGGGGACAGAGGGGCCGCCCGCCCCCTGCAGCTCCGGCCCCCTCCTCCCGCACCCCTGCCCAAGGGGCCAGCGAAGCCAGGCCCACGCGTGACAGAGGCCCGCCCGAGCGCCCTGCCCGGAGCCCGCCGGCCCGGCTGCCGTTAGGCCCCTTGGGGAGGCAGGCCCGGCGCCTACCCGCAGGACGTGGTAGCCCTCGGTGCCTCCGCCGGGGATCTCCACGCTCTGCGAGGCACCCATGGCTCGGGCCGGCGGAGGAGGCGGCGCTGCTCCCCTCACAAAGCGCCGCACTAGGGACGTGGCACTCTCTCCCTCAGCCCCGCCCCTGCCGGGGAGGCGGAGGAGCGGGGGATGCTGGGAGTCACGGGCACCAGCCATCCGCTCCCGGGACAGCGCCACCTGCTGGGGCCGGCGGGCACCACGGCCGGAGTGGGGAAACAGGCTGCGCGGTGGATTGTGGGACAGCCGGAGCGTCACCACCCTCTTCCCACCAGGACGTCCTACGGTGGCCATCGCAGGACAGACTTATCACCGAGCAGCGCGCTCGCTAGCGCGGCCAGCGGGAAGGGGCTGCCAGGGATGGTTCTGTGCCCAGCGGGCTCTGACCATCGGCCTCCCCTAGCCCCGGCCCCGAGCACGCACCACCCGTGGCATTCTGCGCCAAAGTCTCCAAGGCCCTCGTGCTGCCCGCCGCTCCGCCTGGGTCGCGGCCTCATGGGCTTTGACAATGGACCGATTGTTCCGGGAATTTCTGAGTCTTTGTGTAATGCGAAGCGGAGCGGCACGGTGGCACTAGCAGCAAAAGCCATGTTGTTTACATAAGTTTTCGTCAGCACCCATAAGCGTGCTAGGGCCCTTGCAGGAAAGAAGGAGAAGGTGTGGGCCTTGCTCAGAACACTTCACAATCTAATTTTAGATGTGATATGACCAATCGGACTAGCCTCCAATGGGGAGGAGATGGGGAAGGACAAAGTACATGTGCTCATCTTGATGTTTACATTAAAAGTGTTTTTAAAGATGCTTAAAGAGTAATCTAAATAAAGAGGGAGTAGTGAGTTGGCAAACCAGGACTGGAAAAGGACTGAGCTCCCAAATATCTGAAAATCCCCCAATTTGGTAGTATCTGCATTTTCAAGTAACAATTACATCTGCAATAAATGTTGGTAAAATCCTAGCTTAGCTGAAACAAATGGGAGTTTTACCATTGACTTCAGTAGAGGCAGGAGTTCATCCTGGCTAACTTTAGATTACTCTTCAAAACTCCTTTTTTTACAAAACAAGCAAGTTGATGTCTTGCCAAGTGTTTAAAATGCTGTTTGGTTTCTAGCCTGACTCAGAGTAGGACAGAGGGTTGGAAATTTGGGGCCATATTAAGGGAGTTGATGTATACGCTAATTTGTCAGACTTCTTCCACTCAGTCTCCCAGCCTCTTATACACATTGATCCAGATTGGTGTACCTCACATGGCAAGGTGAGGAAGTAAAGTGTTGGAAGGTGTATGTTAAAGTTATGTGGGAGCTACTTTCTCTTACTTTCCTTTTTATATCTTTGTAGTCGTTGCTTTTCTTGCTACACTGGTTTTCACTGGTTCTCTGCACCTGAGTTACAGGTAGGCCCCATTCCTACAAAAATGCATATAACTTTACATATATGAATAGTCCCTTTGAACTTGATGGGACTGCCCCCATGTATAAAGTTACTCGTGTGTAAGTGTTTGAAAGATCAGGTCTTAGACTCCGTCTAAACTTACTAATTCTCAGTTTAATCTTTCTTAGTCACTCCTCTGCATTTGGCCTTTGGCCTTTCAAAAATGTATGGTTGGCAGTTATAACCTGAGCAGCAAAAATAGCTTGATGAAGAAAAGCTCATAGTGGGAATCTTTGGATGAAGATAGGGTGATCAGACAGCAAGTATGAAAAATCGGGACAGAGTGTGTGTATGTGTGTGGGGGGGGGTAATAGGTGCTCATATAAGAAAAATCCCTGAATATCGGGACTGTCCCTATAAAATCGGGACATCTGATCATCCTAGATGAAGGCATCTCTAGGGGAGATTCAGTTTCATGATTTGCCTTTGGAGTTGAGGAGCCTGGAATTATATTGCTGCTGTTAATAAAAAACCCAAACCGCATTGCAATAGAAAGCTTCTCTCCCCAGCCAAGGTACCATAAATTCTAGAGTGGTTTTAGACACACAGTAAATTTCAGTGGCAATTCTGTTTCTCCCAGAGACTACAAACAGATAAATGGCTATGGTGCTGATAAACACTTCTTTAATAATAGGTATTTCCCACCCAGCGCTTATGGTGAGTCAGACATAATAATTGCTAATGTACTTCATTGAAGATACATTAAATCCTCACCTAGGACTGCATGTCTCATCACTTACAAAGCTACCCTTGGTCAGAGCTTCCTATAACATAAGCTCTACATTACACTGAAAAGTGCTGTAAAACACTTTTAAAGGCTCTCTCTGTATAATTAAAGATGGGCTAGCAGAGACATATCTAACCTCCCTGGCTTCCTCGGTACATCACCTACAACCCCAAATTGGACATTCCCGGCTGGCAAAAAAGAACGACCTTTTGCCCTTGCTGCAATTTGAGTGAAAACATGCATGAAAATTCTCAAGGTGCATATTGGTGATTTTCACACACTTCCATCTCCATATGTGGAAACAGATTCTGAGCTGGTCATGGGCAAACTACCCACTGCTACTGCTTTGTTTTTCAGGACAATTCCAAATTAATATATTCCTGTTGGTTGGCAAAGTCACAGCTACCTCTTCCCCGCCTGCATCCAGAACACCTTCAAATGGGAAGCCATAATTTGAACTCCCTCATCATTCATTCACAATCATTCAGTGGGCTAATAAGGCAATACTATGATAGTCTATGTCTCCAAAGTGATTAACAGTTAATATTTCTAAGTGCATTACATCTCTGAGACACTTCCTCTACAAAAAATTAACTTTACCTCACCATTGTTACTACTAATGAAAATATAATCTGCATGTTAAGTCCATTCGGGATCTTTCCAGTTAGTAATGATTATCCAAGGGGTTTTAAAAATGCCCATTACTGGCCATTATGTACTGAACAAAGACCCTGCTTCATTTATCTGGGGAATATATTTTAATTTGATCCGATGCTGTAGAGGTAAAAAGCCAGTTTTGTATGTAACGAAAGAGAAACATTCAAAATAGTCCTTTAAAATGGAAAATCCACAAATATAGTGAGAAATATGGAGGACAATCATCAGTTAATACCTAAAGACAACAGACTGTATTTGCAGAAATTAACTAACAAATATGGCCCTACCTGTTCATCTCTGTATGTACCTGAGCAGCTGCATTTCAAAGTAATTAAAGTTAATGATCTGTGCTTTGTGATAGAACCATGGAAATTTAACTGTTGTAATTAGTTGGAAAATGGCAAGTGCATCTATTGAAGTAACATGGTGTCATCATCTAATAAGAGTAATTAATTTACTAAATAAATCAAGGCCCTTAATACATTAGTAAAATAATGACATAGAACCCATACATATCTTCAAATTATGAATTATTAGTTTCGCTATTATATATAATTGACTAAACAAGATGGACATTAGAGTAGCCTTCTCAAAAACTGACAGCCAAAGTTCATCTTTACAAAAATCCACCCACAAATATTTTGAAATGTCCCCTGAGTGACTGTTGAAAAGAGTGTGCTGTGAACACTTTAATGGAGGGGGTAAGCCTCTCAGAGGAGCACTACCTACAGGTGCTGGAGCAAAGCAGACCTGAATCCCTTCTTAACACCTTGTGGACGCTCAGTGCTGTGCAAACAGGAATAAAGATGGAAGCAGAAAACAAATCATGTGTAACTGCAAGTGAGGAGTTACTGAAATATGTACAAAAACATGACCCATCGGCCCTAAAGCATTTAGCAGCCAAGGCAGCCAGAAAATGATGATTTATTAAAGAAAGGTACCTAAAGTCAAACACAGACAATTATGCCAGATCCAAAACTTTTCTGGAGAATATTAGGTATCTATAAATAGACTGGGACAGGGGAACATTACACTGTGGTAGTCCTCTGCTGCCAGAACAGCAGCTTGAGGGCAACTGCAGCCAGGTGAAACTTAAAACAGCCTTGAGTCCTCTTGAAATTAAGCTGGAGATGGAATCAGCCTTGCTCTGGATTGGGGAGCTGCAAAGGGTGTGCAAATCTTTGCACCACTCTCCTCAGCTGTGCAGGTGCAGCACTGGGGTAGCTGAGGATCTGCCCCATAGAAATAAGAAAAGGCTTCAAGGAATTTACAATCCCACTTGTGCCGACAACTCAATGGGTAAAAACGTCAAGTCATGGGCATGGCTGGGAAGAATAGGTGCTATAGCATGGGAGGTGAAAGCTCCTGGGATAGAAGGAACCATTCTATGACGTTAGTTTGACCACCAGCCATAGAATTTCACCCAGATTTCTATTTATTTATTTATTCTGCACAGTTAGGTGCTGACTTCTGAGGACTGCTACAGGCAGGTAACTTTCTGGGTTAATTTTCTGTTTTGTTTTATAGCTTTATCATGGGAATGCCAATGGGAATTATCTGAGTGGTGAAAGATGGACTTTAAGGAAGAATTTGGAGGTGTGTGAAGTTCCTTTTCATTGTACCATCTTCAGCAGACAGTAAGAAAATATACTTTACAAAGTAATTACAGCACGGAAGTAAATAACAGGAATGTTAAGGGCACAAGTGTCTCAGGTAGATAGACAGATGAATCTCAGAGAAAATGTCCCTGGGGGCAGAGCGCTAAGGGAAGATAGTTCCAGGTAGAAGGCACAGCAGCAGTGAGACAGTGTGATCTAGTGGATTGAACACAAGACCAGGAGTAAGGAGCTCCTTGTTTCTAACATCTAAAACTATCTTTTCCACTTAATCAATGCATGACTTCGTGTATTCAGTCTGTGTCCTAGCTACCCACTGTAAAATGCAGGGCCAGATTCCCTTCTGTGCAGCCTGCTTGTTTGTTAATCACACACAAACACCCCATTTAGAAAAATAGATCTTTAACTTCGTGGGGTCCTCAGGAGTTTAAATTCCACTCAGTTCCAGTGTCACAAATTACAGTTGTCAGGGAGCTGTCCAGATGTCACTAAGCCACTTGGAACTTCACATCATAGATAGAACCTAGTTCCTGCTACACCAGGACTCAGACCACTGCCACTAGAGCTAAACAAGTAGCACTATTACCTGTCAGCAGTATAGGTCTGATGACACACAGTGGAACAGTTCTAAACCTGTTCAGCAATCTGCAGTAGTAGTTACACACTAGCCATTTCATTGCAATATTAGCCTAGGTAACCTTTAGATGGATGTGGCATAAGGATAGTCAGTCTGATAAAATAGGGGCAGCTGGCATGGATGCAAGATACAAAACACTGTTAGCTTTAGAACCTGACCTTGACTGGGGATGTTAAAAAGTTTGTTTTTTCTGGTTCTCAGATCACGTGGGAAATTTAGTAAGAAGTAACAGTGAATCACTTTGAACAGACTCGAGCATTAGTGACTCTCACACCAAATGAGCCCCAGAAATTAGGCAGGCTGTGATAAAGTACTATGGTCTGATACACTAAAAGTTAATTAAATTGAGGAATAAAGCATTTCTTTAAATGGTCATTAGTTGTTGAACAGCTGTAAAGGAAGGGAGAAGTTAGAACTAGCCAACCAGCTTTCCCTGCAAGTATGTTCTCCTAACTCAGAACTCTACAGGCCCAGTTTCCCCCTGTGGCAGGGTATGAGTAGCTCCCACTGAAGTTTGAGGGCCTGATTCTGATCTCTCATCAGTTTTACGACAGTGTAACTCCACTGACTCTAATGGAGTTACTCCTGATTTAGACAAGTGGATATGAAAAGGGAAACGGGTCCAGTGGGATTTCAGTGGGAGTTACTCATATCTTGCAGAGAAAGTATTAGGACCTATTAATTCACCATTTTACAACTAAAAGAAAATTCTAACTTGGTAACACTGGCCCTCAGTCTGGGCTGTGCTGCAGCCCTCTTACACCTTCACTAGCAGGAAGTGGCCAGAAAGCTGGCAGATCTGGGTCCTGACTCCTGGGTCATATCCCCTACTGCTACATAAGAGGAATATATGAGGCACCTAGAGCTGGCTGAATGGCTCTCACCCCAACCTCGGGGACAGGCAACATGCCAGAGGAGTAGACGAAGTGCTTTTATACTCTAGCTATTATCAAAAGCAGAAACAGCCTCTTGAGGGCCATTGCAGCCAAATGTAAGCTAGAGAAGTCCTCTGCCCACTCTAATTTACACTGAGTACTAGAGCAGTCACCAGTTAGTCAATCTCTTTAGGATGAAGAAGGTTAAAAAGGTAACACACAGCCCTCCTTCCCAAACCATGTTCAGCCCAGCTGAGAATCAGGGCCATTATTTCAGAAACTAGCAGCTAGGCCAAATTATGCCCCAATTGGCTTGTGATGTTACCATTAGAAAATGAGTTAGAAGTTAAGTAGAATTTTCATAAACATTTGGGACTTGTCTAGACAAGCAGAAGTGGTTGAGTTTGGATCAGGCTAAACACCGACTAGATCCCATTGATTTGGAGTTACGGATGCTTTGTATCACAGTGCCAACATAACTGTGCCTGTATTTCCCGTCCATGATCCACTCCAAGAGCAACCATTTAGGTCTCAGGCCTCCAGCCATCTCCTGTATCTGAGCAGGGACCTGAATCACATTCCCTTCTGATCAGGGTTTTTAAGGCTGCACAGCTTCCTGCCTTACACTGATATCCCCAGCAAGCCAGTCTGCCTAAAGGCCAGCACTTGGGCTGTGGTTTTTCTCCAAGGGCTCTGAACAGGGCATTGTCAGCTGTTACAAGTTACCACACAGCATTTCCAAAGCAAAATACATTTATTCTTAGGGCAAAAGCAGCACAGAGAAAACATAAAAACGATAAAAGTTCCCACATGCTTACTGACTGTACCAGAAATCATCCACCTTCCACATGGGCAGTCTGGTAGCAATGTCCTTTCCAACCTTTCCCTCCAGGGTTGCCTCTCCCAGGACCAAAGCTCCTGTCTGTTCACTGAATCAAAAAGAAGATCCTGAGTCTGTTTAAATTCAACCTTTTATTGCAAAATCTTGCTTTGTCCCCCAGCCTCCTGAAAACAGGTAACACCAGTGCCTCCCTCTGTTGCCCAGGAGATCAAGCTTCAAAGACTAGGAATTTACATAGCAAGCCTTGGGATTTTGCATTAATCACCCCCTAGTGATTCCAGAATCCACAGGAAACATTCCTCCTTCTTCCCCTCCACCCCCCACAGTGAACAAGGAACACATAAATACACATCACCTGTATTGATACAAAAGGCCATGAATATTCTACAGCTCACATTATCTGGGCCATCTCAATATAATGGCTTTTTGAGGTTTTCATGCTTCAGCCATAAAATACAATATGGTCTTCAAAGATGCTGCCTATGGCTGCAACATCTATCGTAGTCGGCACTATTGAAAATCAGGCCCTAGGTGTCTCCAGTCGGACATCCAAAAACCAAGGTCCCCAAAATGAGTGGACACATTTGGAATGTGAACCTGAATGAGCCAGAAAAAGACAGTTTACAGGTGAGAGTGGCCTTGATTTTTACCCCTACAAGTGATGGCTTTGAGCCTGCAGTTCTTATCCAGACATAGTCCCATTTTCTCCAGTCATCAGCCCCTGATTCCTGGCCAGAATACCAGAGAAAACCAGGTTATTGAATGGATGACTAAAAGCAGCAAGAATAAAAGAATGCAAGAATGCATCCGATGAAGTGAGCTGTAGCTCATGAAAGCTTATGCTCAAATAAATTTGTTAGTCTCTAAGGTGCCACAAGTACTCCTTTTCTTTTTTGCGAATACAGACTAACACAGCTGCTACTCTGAAAAGAATAAAAGAGAATAATTACTATGTTAATGCACTTGGCATAAAAGATGCCTAGGTAAATGGTTAATAGAGAACTGAGAATTAATAACAAATGTCAGAATGATTTTAACTCAGGTTTGCTTTGTTTTTAGCTAGCCAGTTGCATACTGCACCAGAATCATAGACAATGGATTTGCTTCTTTGTAAGTGAAAAAAAAATGGTTGAATGGCTCTTTTATTTAAGTAAGCTAGAGGCTGAAAACAGGGTTCAGAATAGAAACACTGAGAATCTTAATTATACAAGCAATTCTATAATCTAGGGGGTCTATCCATCCCATTTAGGAATTAGAAAGCAAGTACTTAGTAGGTTTAATAGACCCAACTATTAGTCTGCTGCAGGTGGCAGCTGGCCCTTAGAGTGTCAAGGCTAAAGATCACAAAAGAGGGTTTATAATGGCTGTTGAATGAAATAATTTTGCACCACTTCTTTATAGGTTATTTCAAGTATTTCATCCAGAAATGGCTCTCAAACAAAAGCCTGGATCTGAACTCTCCCAATCTAGGAGTTTGAAAGTTGGATCCACATCCAATCTTTACTAAAGTTTGGATTCAGCTTGTTATAGAGAGAGACTTGAGCTACAAACTTGGATGAGGAATTTGCTCAGTGCTTAATTTGTAATGAAAGAAGCGTTGGGACCAAGCAATTTTTTTACATTCATAATTGATGAAACAAGCCCTGAGGTGCTGGGACTATGAACTGCCAAGCCTGAGCCCCAGCACAAATTAAGCACTATTGCTACCCAACTGGCAGTTTCTACCTCAGAAAAGTCTAGAACTGAGCTAGTATGGAGACTGATTTACATCACATTCCTAAGGGCAGTCTGCCTAGGCTTGAGGTCATGGGTGAGGAAGCTTGAATTTAGAAATGGGCCAACACTGAAATCTTTTAGTCCTTCACTCTGAAATCTGAACTGCCTAGGTTTAGCAAAAATCTAAACCTGACTTTTTTAGCTGACCTCCACTTACCTTGCAAGTGCCTAGGGTTACTGTATCTAACAGGTGTAGAAGACTTTACTTTTCATGGCTGCCAACCCCCTGACCCTTCACACATATGTTATAGAGATAAAGAAAATGCACAACAAATTCACAAAAGAAATTATACTTGGCTAGATGGCAGGGAGGGCAACATCCTTCCTAATATATCTATAAGAAAGAATTCAGAGTAGCAACCGTGTTAGTCTGTATTCGCAAAAAGAAAAGGAGTACTTGTGGCACCTTAGAGACTAACGAATTTATTAGAGTATAAATGCATCCGATGAAGTGAGCTGTAGCTCACGAAAGCTTATGCTCTAATAAATTTGTTAGTCTCTAAGGTGCCACAAGTACTCCTTTTCTTTTTATAAGAAAGAATGTTTCTGTAATGGTTTCATAACTTGTACCTACCTGTGTATGCTTGGCCCAATACACAATGTTCTCCAAGGCCCAAGAGCAACCTTAGAGGCCTTCAGAACAAGGGAACTGCATATGAGCCAAAGCTCAAATAAGGCAGAGATTTGTCTCTAGAAATTTCATGAGTCACTTCAGTTACCTTAAATTTTAAACAGTCACCCCCTACTGGCACTGCCCACATTGAGCCCTATATAAATGCAGAGTATATTATTTCTGGTGTTACTGGGCCATTTGAACTTTCTCTTGCCTGGCAAGGGGAATGTGAGAGAGACAGAAGGCCTCTCCCTACAGACAGGTGCAAGAAAAGGCACAAGAATTTCATTATTATTTATTAGCTGTAATACAGATTTGTATTTTATTATTATTTATGAATTCTAGAACCTAGAGGCCCTAGCCAAGATGCTGCAAAAACAGAAAGGAGACAATCAAGCTTTCCCATGAGGAGCTTCCACACTAAGTGGACAAAAGATAGGAAGAAGGAAGTATTATTATTCCCATTTTGCAAATGGGGAACTGAGGCACAGAAAGCAAGAGCTCAAGATCACACAGAGCCATGAACAGAAACCAAAGCAGTTGAATCCCAGTCCAGTGCCTTAGCCATAACACTGTCCTTCCCCACTCACACAGTTACAGTTTGACATTCCTTCCTTTCTCCGTCATTGGTCATACAAAGGCACAGTCTTCCATCTTCTGGGCAGCTTCAGACTAAACACCATTAGAAGTTCTCACTCAGAATGATACATTTGTAGCTCAAAGTAATCTTTCTTTAGCAGCGGTCAAAAAGGCTCATGGTATGTTAGGAATTATTAGGAAGGAGATCAAAAATAAGACAGAAAATATCATAGTGCCACTATATAATTCCATGGTGTGCCCGCTCCTGGAATACTGTGTACAGTTCTGGTCACCTGTCACAGGTTCCCGTCCTCTCATCTCTGTGCTTAGGCTGGTCAAAGAAAGGGTCCCAACACCTCTTCCAGCTGTTTCACCCATGTCTCTTTATTATAGTGCTTAGCCCCAATTCCCCCAACACCGATCCCCACACTGACCCTTCCCTGGGTGTTCTGGCCCCTGAGGCTTCCTGCAGTTGGTAGAGACAGAGCTGCAGTCCACCTGTCTTCTCCCCTGGTTAGCCTCCCTCACTGAGCCTTTCCCTTGGCTTATATCTCCTCCCAGGCACCAGCCGAGTTGGCTCCACTTGGCTCAGCTGATTCCCCTGAGCCTGCCCCCTTTGGGGTCTATAGCTGAGCTCCTTGCTGAGTGTCTGGGCCTCTACACCCAGCTGCTCTGCCAGGAAGCAGGGGAGGAGCCACCCCTTTAGCAGGGCATCCAAGGGGTTTATACCTCTGCCCTACCACATCACCCCATCTCAGAAAGGACATAGTGGAACTGGAAAAGGTTCACAGAAGGGCAACAAAAATGATCTGGGTATTGAAAGGCTTCCATACAAGGAGAGACTAAAAATATTAGGGCTGTTTAGCTTGGAAAGGAGACTTCTAAGGGGGGAATATAATAGAGGTCTATAAATCATGAATGGGTGTGGAAAAGTTGAATAGAGAAGTGTGGTTTACCCTTTCAAACAATTTAAAAAAGTGGGGTCACGTAAAGAAATTAATAGGCAGCAGGTTTAATACAAACAAGAGGAAATACTTTTTCACACACCCGACAACTAACCCATGGAGCTCATTGCCATGAGATGCTATGATGGCCGAAAATATAATTCATTTCAGAAAAAAACTGGATAAATTCATTTGTTATTCTAGGTGGTCAGGGACACCGCCCCAAACCTCTGACTAGCAGAAGCCAGGAATGGAAGACGGGGTGGATTACTCCATAATTGCCTGTTCTGTATGCTCCCCCTGAAGCTCTGGAATGGACCACTATTGGAGACAAGATACTGGGCAAGATGGATCATGGTCTGACCCAGTATGGCAGCTCTTATGTTCTTAAATATGGATTTGTTTAGTCTCTGTTATATTTTGAGAGTTATTTTTATCCATGACACAGATTCTGCTTACTCTATTGTATATTTCTTGAGCTATTTTTTCTCCCTCCTCAAGAAAAAAAAAAGCTTCTTCAACTCTCTCTCTCTTTTTTTTTTTTTTTTTGGCCCTGAGATGCCTTTAGTGATTTATTTGCTTCTGCCCTGGTGGCTGATAACTTCTTTCCCTTCAGACCTCGAGGAGAAAGGCTCTTTTATCTTCCTGATTTTACTACACCTCCTTGCTGTGGATTTTTTAGCATTTCGCTGATATTTGTCACCTCATTGAAACAGGGCACTACTTCTGTTGGGGACTTCTGGAATATACCTTACTAATTCTGAGCTTATATGTTTACTAAGGAATGAAATTTAAAAGCAATCAACCAAGATAGTGACCAAGACTATGTCTACACAGCAGTTGGGAGGTGTAATTCCCAGCTCCGACAGCCATACACTAGCTCTGCTCAAGCTAGAGTGCTAAAAATAGCAGCATGGTCATGGCTGCACAAGTGTAATGTGCTAATTGGGAATAGTGGCAGGGCAGCAGCAAAAAACAAAACAAAACACCCTAATGAGAGTGCAAGCTGGTGAAATACTCCACAAACATAGATTTAGCTGCAGTCAGCAAGGTCTTTCCTCAAAGGATCATTTTTATAGGAAGAAAACAAAATCAATTAATATAAATAGAAAAGGAAAGAGAAAACTCTCTTGTGCTTGAGAGCAACCAATCCTAGGAGCTTGGATGTAAAGCCCTGCCTTCCCAAAGACATTTTCCTACCTTTGTCTTAAAAGCAGCTGGTCTTCCCATGTACTCCTGTTTAGAAGGGATAGGGAGCTATGTTGAGGTTAACCCCTTGTTCAACAGGGACCACTGAGTGCCCTTGGACAGCATTGTGTGTGTGTGTATGTGTGTGGGGACCCTAAAAGACTGCGGTGTATAAACTAAAAAAATGCCTTGCAGCAGAATTACTTGCATTTTAGAAGAAAAAATATTGTACCATTTACTTCCACTGCTACCAAAAATCAGCAGCAATTAAACTGCAGTAGCTATATAGCTTAGGAAAAGATGCACCATTCCATATATGGATTTATTTAATCTTATATCCAATTTCAACTGCAAAGTTTGACAGGTGAATAGGGCTCCCTTACTTGTTTCTGCTCATTTAAATGCTGTAGTATACTGAGATCAACAGCAGAGACACTGCTGTCACCCATGTGTTATGCCAAAGGATGATCCAGACTAGTTTGTCATTTTAAATGACTGCAGCTAGGACCAAATGAAACAGAACAACAACATTTTCAATTGCAACTGCATTACTAAATGTCCTCTTCTAATGTCCCTGGTGGAATTCTTCCCAGAACAAATCCTAACTTTGGCATAAGAATTGCAAGACCCACCTAATTGACACTGGCACTTCCCAGTTACTCATGTCATCAGTCATTCTCCCGATGCTGGCCTAGAAACCAGCCCTTTGATTGGATCACTAGCAGTCAATGGCTTTAGCAGATGGACAACAATGGTGTATCTTGAGTTGCTGTGGAAAACGCCTAGATACGACATTTGAAATATATAATAAATATTTCATAATAATGCTTTTAACTCAAACATCAGACCACTGGCTTAAGGATAAAACTTTTTCCCAGATGGACTCACAGTCCTTTCCTTTTGCTTTAGAAGAGACTGACTGCAATAGACAAAGAATTTATGTACAAAATGTTATATCTGTTTTACTGGTAGGTATGTTTCTAAGGTGCCCATGTCTGTAATATCTTAGTTTGGGAATCTCGGGAGATTGATACAACAGAACTGACCTCTTTTTCTGAGTGTCCTGGGCTTATCATGGCCTCATACCCATTCACTTCTTGTGTCAAACCTATAACCTTCTTTGTGGTGGGTCCCCTCAAAAGGTAGGATGTGGGACTGGGCTCTAGAGCAGGTATAACAGATGTATACTGGGAACTGCTAGGGAAAATGTGACAAAGCTGCTACAGGAACAGTAATTGAGAAATGGCAGAGACAAGCAAGGAATAAGTTGGGATCCTTGTTAGTGTAGTCAGCATGAAGAGAAAAAGCTTTCACAGAAGGCAGACAAAAGGTCAAATGCCAGTGTAGAAAATGTTACTGAGGCCAGAAGACTGAATGAGTGATTTGCAGTTAGTCACTGGCACTGGCAATAGCCACAAAACTATTTAAGCTCTGTGCGCACTAGGAGCACTTTAGCAGTAAAGGAATACGGACACAGCTACACCAGTAGCTGATATAACTGCAGCTACACTAGGGGCTGTTGTTGTCACAGTTATGTCAGTCAAGGATCACACCTCTTCACACCCCTGACCAATATAGCTATGCCAGAAGAAGTATGTAGTGTATACCTGGCCTTAGTAAGCTAGATCCTAAGAGAGAAACAAGGGGGTTCTGTAGAACCGGTTGGGGCCCTACAGGCTTAGGCCCTGATCCAGCAAGCTACCAGATGGTAGCTCCAAAGTGGAAGGGAGAAGATTGCAAGCAAAGGGCCTGTCAAAGGTTCTCTGAGCCTAAAGGCCATGATGCATTGGGTTGGAGCAGCGAGTTTAGGTTGTACTACACTGCGATGTTGAGTACTATGTTCATTGTGAGTCCCTGAACATCTTAGAAGGTATTTAGTGTTTCTACAGCGCTTGTTTCATCCCTTGTGGTCCTTTACTACAGTTTTCAATACATAGCTGAATTAGCCTTGCATGCATTTGCCACAAAATTGGCCATCTCTATCTGTGCACTCTACAAATGTGGCAGGAAAACATCCCAAAAAATCTACTGATCATGTGCTGCATGCAATTTTCAAAGGTTCAAAACTTGACTATATCAAAAAGATCAAAGGCACTTCTCTGCCGTGAGGGCTATTTCCATGCCAAATTTCAGCTTTCTATTAACAATTCATTTTGGCTGTTTATTAATTTTTTTAAATAATGGGAATTCCTTTCCTCGCTTTCCTATTCAAAAATAGCTATGTTGCTTTTGCTCAGATTTTCTTCAAAATTACCTTCAGGCAGAAATTTAGCATGAAAAATTCAGTCTGAAAGGTGAAAGTATCAAAAGCTTGTAAATACTGACAGGGAGTCAGAATGCAAAACACACACATAGATCGGGGGTGGGGGGGTGTCACATAAGTGGTTTGGGTTTGGGTTTTTGTCTCTGTTTCAAACAGAACTGTAAAACCAAGATTTGTTTGGTTTTGACAGACCTTGTTTTTCAGATTTCATTTGAAAAACCCAAACCTGGCCCATTTGGTCTTAAATCCCACTTTAAAGAAAATGTATTACAAACTGTATAGGATAGCAACAAGGATATGAAGATAGATCATAAAACCAGGAAAATTAAAAAGCAGAAAATATTTTGAACAACATAACTTCAGTCAATATGTGTCATGCATCAAATAACCCAGTCTCATAAGACACTAAGCACTTGTATCTCTAGTAGATACAAGTGAGATACATACAAATGGTTAGTTAAACTACCAGTCAGGACTTTTATATTTTATATATATCTGATAGGTCACATTATTTACCCACAGAGGTCATTGCAGGACTGTTACCTTACATTCGCCATTGCTTTGCTCCTTCCAGTTTCAAATGACTCAAGTGATGAGACTTTTATTATTTAACTCAGGGAACTGTTATAGACCCCCAGTACTATTATGAATTGTTCATGATATAAATTAGTTTTCCTTTGCCCATTTTATCCCATTATTTTAAATTAACCCCTCCCATCCAGAACACCCTAAACAATTCCCTTCATGGTATCGTCACTTTTCCAAATTTTGTAAATACTTAATATCTACCTAAGTTATTGTTTAGTGAAATAAATTAATAGACAAAAAATTAATGAACTAAATTAAGGTTTCTATTAGAGATGCATGTATTCTAAAGATACATATAGCAAAAACCCTAAGCATTTAAAAATATGGAAATTATCCGTTAAGGGAAGGTAAATATTCAAATCAATTCACACTTTGAATATATACATATAAATTGTCACATGGTAAACTGGGATGGTGAGAGCATTCCATTGCAAGCTGTATACAGTGGATAAATCATTAAATAATTCTAGATTCTGTGATTAAATAATTGGGCTGCTCTTGATTGCTTGCTACCTTATAAATTATTCATTCTTAGGGGTGCTCTTTGTTTCTTTTTCCTCCTCTTGGCAATTTTGTTTTGACATGTCACTGGAATGGGCACTGTGTGAATGTTACTTGGAATTGAACCATCCCTTTTCCCTTCTACTTGTATTTGGGATGAGAGGGTCTGATTCACAATTTCACATTATTGTGATCTCTTTTTGTACACCCCTCCATCTCACAAACACACGCTCTGCTCTCTCTTGCTTGATCTGATTTTTCATCCAGTACAGGGCAGAGGTACACAGTACTGGGGGACAGACAGGCAGAGAATTATTCATTCTGAGAATGCTTTGGGATACTGTAAATGAAGGGTAACACAATAATGGTACCCTTCATTTATCCATGAACCATGTTTGTAAAGAGAGCAACATGACTGGGTAGATTACAGACAAATGCTCAAATAAATTTGTTAGTCTCTAAGGTGCTACAAGTACTCATTTTCTTTTTGCAGATACAGAATAACATTGCTGCTATTCTGAAACCAGACAAATTAGAAGCTTATCTCATAAAACCAAATGGAGGACCTGTTTTCAGGGGTGTCGTTTGTTGGATTTAATGCATTTTTCGGACAAAAAAGTTTCTTCTATTAACCAGAGTCTTCTTTAGATGCCTGGAGATCCAGTAATACTCCTTTGGGGCCCATGACAATTCCAACTATCCCATTCCAGTCCCCTAGCCAGCCTTCTATAAACCTTCCAGACAGCCAAAAGCGGCTCCTGAATTGAGGTGCAGAGTAAAGTGAAGATTCTCCAGAGCCCCCAATGGCTGTACATACCATTTCTGTAGCACTTTCAGAGCTTCAAAAATTCTAAAATTATAGCAGCATATAGACAATAAATATGGGTACTTGAATCATTCAACATAATTATTAAGACTATGCTCACAGAATTTCTGACACCCCCACCCCTCTATGAGATATGACTTTTTAGGAAGGCAACTTGGTGCAGTTACTGGACTACTGGTTCTTTTTACAATGTAGGTGATGTATTCAAATGAGGAGAATTTTGTGGAGGGTTTTGGTTTTAATCAGGGTGTGGGAGACTACAGCAGCTTGTATTCCAGAGATGCAATCAGAACATGGCTTGTGCTCACAAAAGAAATCTGAGGGAGCTGTCTGAAGCCAATTGAAAATTCTCACTGTGGTGGGACCTTGTTACACAAATTAACAAATATAAAATTGAAGAGCTTATTTTGATCTCTGATCACATCTTGAAAAACATAAATCATGGCTTTCTTTGGAAGACAGGCAAATATAAAACACAGTGTCATTGTCTAACACAATACTGATAACAAAACCACTAGCTAGATTACTGCGGATCAAATGCACTCTTATAGAAATACTACAATTCACTAGGAATAATAAAACAGAATGGAAGAAGTCAAGCTTCCAACTTGAGTGTGTTTAATAGCACTGGTGCTCTTCCATGTGGAAAAATATGTGAAATAATTGAAGACTCATAATAATGCAAACTAACCCTGAAACCTAACTCAATAAAGCGCAAACAATATAATAGGAAAAATGAAAGTGATATTAATAAACTGACCTAATTAACTGCAGACCTTTACATACCAGTAAATTAACAAAATGTTAATTTTTGTTAGTTAATTTTGCAGTACTCTGTACTTGTTGTAGTATATTCAATATACATACAAAAAAAGTACTTGAAACCTGAACAAAATGGTCTAAAAACATCCAGAGATTATGCAAACAAGGTATAACCAGGAAAATTAATGAATATTTAAAATTAGTTATTTTTCCAAAGAGAAATCTAGCAATAACTAAGAACCAATTAGTTTTGTCTAAAAAAATTAATTCCTCAGACAGACAGACACACACACACACACACACACACACACACTTGGGCAATCCCAATAGTAACACTCACCAGGCCCACTTCTTCTGACATGTCAAAAATAAAAACTATAATCTCTGAGTCCACGAGTTGCTACTCTGACTCCAGAATTCTCCATTAATCTGTCTCAGAAGAAGGAATCTATGACTTGCAGAAAGCCACAAACTTCTAAACCCAGGTTTTGAGACTTAAGTAGCTACAACATTCAAAAGCCATATAACATCTTCAGGTCAATAAAATTCTCAACAGCTTCTTCTCTACCATCTGAGGTGTTTACTTGTATCAAGTTCTAAGTTCAAATGCCAGGTAACTAACAAGAAAAAAACACCTCTTTTCTGCTGTTCTCATTCTTCTAAACACTTTCCACAGTGTAGGGCCAAAAATGGTACTGTGCAAGCGATATGGACCAGATCTACATTCTGAAAATAATTGCTAATAGTGGGGAGCACCAATAGTTCTCAGGTGTTTATTAATATTCCATGGACTAGAAGATATACCTTACATTCCTAAAATTTCACTGTAAATCCATAGTTGAATTTTAGGTCCTGCTAATTGAAGTATCTGTTACTTGTTGTTAGTACATTGCTAAAAATAATATTCCTTGCTAAACAATTCTTGTAGAGGTTATAAGATCTTTTATATCTTATAATATAATTCTTAGTAAGTTACTTTCTGGCTTCTTAGCCAACTCCTAAAGCACTTCGGGAGTTTGGCTCAGAGGCAATTATAAGCCTTATAAAATGTCTAAACCCCCAGATTAATAGATACTAAAAACAGGGGGAAACCATTCTGATGATCTAATCGGACTTCCTGCATAATGCAGGCTGAAGAATTAAATCTAATAATTCCTGCTTCAGACTCTCAATTTCTGGATTAACTAGAACACATCTTTTAGAAAAGAATTAAATCTTGATCTAAAGATTTCAGGTGCTGGAGATTCTATCACATATATATTCAGAGAGAAGAGAACATTATTGCTTTCATTCTTGATGGAATACTTGTTTTATATGGAATACTTGTCCTGACTTTTAGAATTTTTTAAAATTGTATTTTCTTACCATACATGTCCTGGAGGAAGTCATAGCCAGCCTGGCCAAGATCATACAATTATGTTATATTATATGCACACACGTTCACTCTGTAAGAATTCCACCTAGGCAACAGAATAGATTAACTAGTACAAATTAAAACATTTTAAATTTTGGTGTGTAACATGTTTCTGTACCTTTTTATGTCTGTCTGTACTGAGAACCTTCACCCCTTTCTTCAGGAGACTTCTCTAAAGGAACAGAGCATAAGAAGATTTTTCTTTCTTTACTGAGTCCATTGTAAAACCTATTCCCCCGCTTTTTTTCCTAACTGTAATTGAAATTCTTGCTTTGTCCAGAATACTGATCCCCAATCACACTCTGATGAAACCCAGATTACTTCACCTTGTGCAGTTCTCCTTTTAACCTTCTTTGTTTCCTGTTGATGCTGCATCTTCTCATTTTAACTTCAGCAGCTCTACTTCTCTCTTTGTTCTTCAGTAAGTTGCTATTTCCCATTGCAAGTACTTCTTGTTTCAAATAACTTCATCCCTAGTGTAGAGCTTGTAATTGAAAATCATAAAACTCTAAGGGACAAAGTCAGGCCTGGTGCAAACAGGTGCAATTCCCTTGACCTCAGTGAAGATGCATCCACTCCCAAACTGTCTGAATTTGGTGCTAACATTTTATCAGTCAACCAGGTCTCTGCATTAGCTGATCATTCCTAAACATTCTTGGGGGAAGAAAATATTCTCCAATATAATACAATAACTGTTTTATGTCAGTGCTTTATATTACACTTTTATATATTACACTTAGATATAAACCTTTAGCACACTTATTTGTAATATAAATTGCCTGCCTCCGTCTGTTTTCTTTATGTAATCTTATAAATCAGAACTAGAACAGGTCCTAAAATCCCTTAGCATATAAATACAAGCAACCTCAAAGTTTATACAAATCCACATTTGTGTGCATGCTATTGAAATAAATTGACACAAATTTTAATATCATGCTATAGATAAAATATAAGGTAATATTTTTTCAGCAATTTCTATCATCATGCAAGAAGAAAATGTATTTGTTATTTTGAGTACTAATTCAAAATCACCTTTATTTTTCAGTGGCACACATGAGGAAAGTGTTAAAATTAATTAGACTCCTATAGTGGCACTGTAGTTTGCCATAGAACACAATACATTAACCAAAAGTACACTAACCTTTTGAACCATCTTCTTCAACTTATACATGCAAGATAGTATTTAAGAAGTTTTATGACAAATTGCCATACATTCATATATTTCTTACACAGGAAAAGTTTTGGCTTTTGTATTTATGATGCATAATTCAAGTCCAATTTAAAATTATGTTCTACTGCAATAAATTATGGCATTCTTGCAAACCCTCTGTCTTATTTTTACATGACAGGAATTTTACATCCATGTATAACACATAAATGCTATTAAAATATAATTAGTATTTTGCTCAACTATTACATACTCGTTGAAATGCATATTGTGGCTGATATTAAAATGTATACAATATTAGCTATAATCCTTTGAATGTGTATGACCTTGGTATGCCAGTGCCTACTTTTACAAATAATGTAGAAAAGGCACCATTTTCTCCCAGCTTTGATTTAGAATCCCATTCTATAGTTGTTATGTTAGCAAAACTCCCATTGTATTTTACTTATCAGGGACTGGATTCTGCTTCCTTTGAAATAAATAGAAACTCCCATTTACTTCAGTGGCCACAGGATTGGGTCTTTCATGTATACTTTAGAAAACAATTTATTTTAAAGTTTGTTCAGGTCATTCACAACATAAACATTTAAACCTAATTTATATATGTTTAAATGAATCATTTTACTATAACTGACTGTGTATTATGATACTCAGTCATTCAAGATGTTGAGCATTCTAGCCCTGACCTAATAAAATACTTAAGAACATACATAACGCTACACATGTACGTAGTTGCATTGACTTCCAAAAGAATACTCCTGTGCCTAAAATTAAATTAGCACTTAAATGCTTTTCTACAACAGGTCTAGGGCATTCTGCGCCTTGTAGGACTGAACCCATAATGAGAAGGTAGCCCTTGATCTTGCATTTGATTGCGTGTGGTGCAGTCTGGCACCTGTGCTATGCAGGATCAAGTAGCTGCAAGATCAGGATGCAAGTAAATACACATAACACTTTTGACCACACTTGCAAAACCTAATCCTGTATTTATTTTACACACAAAACTCCCCTTGCAGTATATAGCAGTTCTGATTACATAAAAAAACTGGATCCCTGAACCTGCAAAGACTTGTACACCTGCTTAACTTTTCACACTTAGTAGTGCCATTGACTTCAGTGGGACTAGTCACACTGTGTAAAGTTAAGCATGTGTGTAAGTCTTTGCAGGAATGGGGCCTATGACTGGGATCATGATGACCACTGCTACAAGGATGTTAGTTTTATAAATACATCCACATATTAAATAGCAGTGACATGCAAATATTTGGCTCTGTGTCTTCCAGAAGAGCTTGGTCCACCTCTTCTTAGTTCAGTGGTTCTCAAAGTATGGGTTGGGATCCCAAAATGGGTCAGGACCCCATTTTAATGGGGTCACCCGGGACAGCATTATTCTTGTTGGGTCCCAGGGCTGAAGCCAAAGCCTGAGTGCTTTAGCCTGGGGCAGCAGGGCTCGGCTTTGCAGTTTCTCCCCCACCCCTCAGGGTCACATAGTAATTTTTGTTGTCAGAAGGGGGTCTCAGTGCAATGAAGTTTGAGAACCCTTGTTTTAGTCACACTAAACTGACATACTTTCATGTGAGTTTTGCTTGAATAAGATGAATTGGGCCTTCAGCTGTACCAGATGAAGAGATATTTCTGCTTTATGCTTTTCACCAGATGAGCCACAGTCCCTGCAAAGTGGTAAAACTTCATTACTCTGTTCATATCTGAATACTGAAGTTCTTATGCAGCTCGTATGCATGCAAGATCCCACGGAACTCAAGATTAAAAGCTGTGTGGTGTCCTTAAGATTTGGCTCACTGGTTTTCGTGTTTAAGATTTGTGGTGAGATGTACATCTCATGTTCTGGATGAAAAGCAGAGAACTCACAAATAGTATGAGACAAATGAAACAATTTTAAGATAAATTTTTATTGAAAAATTTAAATTGCATTGCTTATCATTTTTATAATTTCACAGTTCTTTTAGCCACGAAACACAGAGATTCTGTTTAAAAAAATCTCTTCTTATTTGTCACCATTCAAAAACCATGTTGTGCCCTAAATAAATGATTATTTTAAAAATTCTGCGCTATTCTCCAGAACCCTGGTTCTGCCTGTCTGCCACGGATGGTAAAATCTTGTTGTGTTCTCCAGAAAGGGGTTCTAACAACTGAAACTGGAACTTTTCCTACTTAAAATAAACAGCTGCTTTGGCCAGTGGTTATCCTTTTCCAAATCTAATACATCAGCTAGTAAACACTGAAGCAACAATTTCCAGTTTGGCGTCTTCCCTCTATTTGGCATTTGTAAAGGTACTTTGAATTCACCCATTATAATAGTACAGCACTTGTCAGTAAGATTTTAAAGAAGAAATCACAACATCAGAGTAAATTACCAACTCGTTACATCAGGAAAATTGAGTTACTCATCTATAATTGTATTTCTTGGAATGAGTCACCTCGTCCATGGCTTCACACTTTCTGATCTTCCCCACACATTGCTGTGTGGATTTAAGAACAACATAGTTCCAGAGAGGTCTTTGTTTGAGAAGCCGTTAGAATATTACTCAGATGAAGATTGCCTAGTGGAAGGGAAATAGAGAGAATTTGTCTCATTGATGACCATGGCAATCTCCTAAATAAGGCTCTGTTAAATCAGCTATCTGAGTTGGGGTAAACAAGTACCCTGTGCTGGTGGTGATAGGAAGTCATTACTGATAAATATCCTAATGGCTGATATCAATCACCAGGAAACACCAGAAACTGGTTGTGGGCATCATTTGCCACAAAACTAAGATACAGTGATACCAGAAAGGAAAAATTCCATACATCAGGTATGAAGATAAACTTAATTCTCTTGGCTGCGAGAACAACCTCAAAGATAAACTACATGATTCTGTGAAATACAGCAGGATCTACATTATTAAATGTCTCTTCTAGGTGCAAGCGATCATTGGCAGTAGCTAGAGCAGTCTAGTGGTTCTGATCTGACAAAAGTAAGACACTGTGCCAAATGGAAGAGGAGCCATTTGTAATCGAATTACAGTTTGCACACTACTTACGAGAATGAGATTCTGTTCCCAGCCAGTACTATTCAGGACTTGCTGCATGACCTTGGACAAGTCACAAGACTTTGTCCTTTTCCAGTCTGCAAAATGGGGATCCTGTTATTTAGCTTCCACACGTTTCTAAAGTATATAGAGTTCTTCAAATATTATTGTTATAAAATGGTGATAATCTGGACACTAGTGCCGGAAAGTTAAGATTTTAAAGTTAGAGCGTAAAGTATGAAGACTGCATCTTACCTGTCCAGTGGTACTGTCACTGAGATTCCCTGAGTGAGGGAATGAAAGGGGATCATAAACTCTAAACTAAAAGTTGGTCAAAGAAACCACAAGAGGCTGTTGCTGATGTATGTGGAAGAAGTAGACTCCCCTTTCATGGTCAGATGTCTTGGCAATGACTACCATAGGTCATAATGTTTTTCATACACTGTGAAGAGTAGAGAGATGCTGTAATCTTCTGTAGCAGGTATTTGAATAAAGTGAACTATTCAGAGGGGGAAAAATCTCATCCATAAGCTTATGCTTCAAAAATGAATCCAGCCTTTTCCTTTCTAAGAAAGGAGTTCCTTTCTGGACACCTGAGAACAGCCTTGTGAGTAGGAGAACTCTGACATTTAATGAGAAATGGCCTGCATCTAGAGAGAATGGCATTTGATTTTAAAAGGATGAAGCCAGAACCAACACTGATGCTGACAATATCCATGGTAGCAGGATTCAGACCTTATATCATTGGACTTTTATACCAAAGGTGCTAGCATCAAAGAAGGGAAGATGTCAGGAATAATTATTCTGGAAGATCAAAATTCAAGAGTGTAGAAACATGGCCCACTGCAACTATTTGCACCAGCTGCGTGAAGCAAAAACATTGCTCTAAGGAGATGGGACTACTGGAAGGGCAACTGTGCTAGTGGGATTACTTGGTGGCTTCATAGTCATAAGATTTTGAGGTGGATAATATGGATCATCTTCTGTATGTCATTGTTAGGAGGCAAAAAGAGAGCCACAGAAGTGAAACAAGCCCTGAACTTGACTCCAATGAGCAATAAGGTCATAACAAAATTGATTTAAAGAAAAAGCTTGTACAGAGGATAAGGGAGGAGACAGGTATACTGGGTCTCTAGGAAAAGAGAGAGAAAACAGTGCTTGGGAATGACTAGCCACCCAAAAATCATCTCCTTAAATTTTGGAAGAATCCTGGTGACAAAACTAAGCATGGAGTGCTTATACATCAGAATTAGAACCTCTGGACCTGGAAGTTAGATTGGGCCCACCAACATTAGACTCTTGAAATGGGTTTCTCAATTCCATATCACCACAGAATGTCAAAATGCCCTAGGCTTTCCTGGCTATATGAGACAGGTTAGACACGGTGTTTTGAATATCCAGCTGGTATTTACTCCAAAGACCACGGGTGAAACTCTGTGCTGTGCACAGCATAGAATTTGCAGCCCAACCGGACCATGGTCACCTTTGTACCTTCCCAATCCTGGGCTGCTCCAGGGGCTGGAAAGACCGGGGGCGGGAGATGGGGGGCTGTGTAAGTTCTGGCTGACTCCCTGGATTGTCCTATGAGCTGCAGTGATGTCTGGAATTTCCTTAGTGCTGTGTGATGCGTCCCTGTCCCTGATACACTCCTCCCTTCCCCAGCCTGCTTACTAAGCCAACCTTACATACGTCTTCTGCATTGCCTGTACTAAGGGAATCCTCTTCTGGCTACAGCCAAGGCTTTTAGGTACCCTTCATGCTACTGCAGCCCGTTAACATGGCATAAAGAAAGGCGGCGAGGTGGTGAATGGCTCACTCCCTTCAAATAAATGAAAAAGTAACACAAAGGGTGAGGGACTTTTTGGACAGAGTATTGCTGTAGTTTTAAATCAAAATGTGTCTCTTTACACTCCTTTAATAGACTATTTCTAATACAATTAAATTTTATTTCAGAGTTGAAAGAAAAGTAGCTTATTACAGACTTTCCTGTACAATAGCCATAGCTGCATATTTTGAAAAGATTTTGAATCAGCATATTTAAGTTATCACCACAATAGTCATTCTGTAGACAGAGGACTATTGAGCCTTTATTTGATTCCACTACTTTGCTGTCTGCCAGTACAAAATCATGTACTTTGTAGAACTGGTTACCTAGCTAATTAAAAACTGAATGGGCTGCAGTTGGCTCTGGTGTCTATATTTTGAATGTCTGATCAGTTAAAACTGGTGACAAGCCAGCTGTATTTAAACATTCTGTGGTGAGTTTTTCTTTTCCTCTCCTGTAAACTCCAAAATACATAGTGAATTCCCCTTCTGCAAAACATTACTAAACCTGGTTAATACTCTCACAGATTTGGTACAGATTTTCTTCAGGAATCTTGCCACAGAATTTAGCTAAACTAGTCACAGAGATTGGTCCTGAACTACAACAGAAGTACAGGGGCCTTGGTTATTATCCAATATTCACTAGAAAAGCATTCAGAACACTGGACATACAGGCAGACATTACAATTAATAAAGGTGAAGAGTCATAGAATCATAGAATATCAGGATTGGAAGGGACCTCAGGAGTCTATTAAAGTAACGGGATTTAATTATACTAGAGTCTATATACAATGTTAGAATTCCTAATGATCAGTAAAATTATCTGTAAGTTGTTATTTTAAGGGTACTATTATATAAATGAAAGTGTCAACTAATATTTTTATCGTCTCTTTGGCTCACAAATGCACTAAAATACCATAAACATCATTTAGAACTTCAATAATATATAAATAGGATACATTACAAATGGAAGAAAATACAAGACAACTCTTTAGCATGGTAAATCTCTGCATATAAATAAGCAAATATTTCATATACTTAGAATTGAACAGTTATCTTGCTGTAAAACTATTACATTTAAATCCTTTTCACAAAATCATTTAACAATAATATACACAATCTACACAAATTAATCTCTAAAAATACAGCAATAATATACCTGTTACAATGACTCTGCTACTATTATCCCCTGATATGACACTAAAGGGGAGATACAACTACCTTATTGGGCGGTGCTTTTAGGATCCATTGTTTTTATATGTGAGAGAAGCACCAACAATAAGGTTTAATACTGTTAAACATTTTTCTTAGCTCCTAAGAGTCTACATTTTTTAAAATGTTTCTTTACAGGAATTTGCATCTGTTAGAATGATCTGCCACACATTGTCCACATCATTAACTGTTGAAAGAAAAGTTAGTTCTCTTAAAGTGGAAAACATGCTGTGGCTTAGTTCTAAATTCATTACCATATATATATATATATATATATATATATATATATATATATATACACACACACACACATACACTGTACATATATATTGTTCATAGTTCTTAATTTTCTATTTTAATACTTATTAGTTTCCTGCTGACTATAATAAACAGACTAAAATAAGGATCAATAATACACTTCAAGATAATATATTTTCCTTCATTAAAATGACCTACCAATACATATATGTTTCAGTAACTCATAGGTGCTGGAACTAGGGGTACTGGGGTGTATATGTGGGCTACTGCACCCCCTGGCTTGAAATTGTTTCCATCATATACTGGGTTTACAGTTTGGTTCAATGGCTCTTAGCACCCCCACTGTACAAATTGTTCCAGCACCTCTGCAGATTTTTTTGTGTTAGAGTTTCTTAGGAGAGTGGAACATTTAGAAAGGGAATTTCCTTAAAGGGTGTTCTGCAGAACTGGGTAAAAAATAGCCAGTGCTGGAAAACAGTGGACTACAGGAATAAATAGTTTGCCAAGAATATTACAGATCCTGCCCCAATCTTTCTATTTCTTCAATGAGGAAGTCAATGTCAGACTTAGTTGCCGCTGGGTTTGAGACAACCATTCGGAAGAAGTTGACTTTATCTCCCTGTGGCTGATATCCAACCATTGTGGTACCTGACTCCATCATCAGAGCTTTGATTTTGGGTGCCACCTTTATAATTAAAACAAAACAGGAAAGAAATTTAGAACCTTTTTCCTTTTATTAGTCACTGTATTTCTTAATTTAGAAAAGAGAGCAATTACACCAGAGATAGATGTTTACATAAAATGTCTGTAGAAAGAAAATGTTTGATTACATATAAGTTATATGTAAATTAGATGTTCAAAATTCTTCCATACTTAATACTCTAAGATGTTATGATTAGCAATGATGTCAATCTAAAAACCATAGCTTATGCAAACAGTATTCCTTATTAAGCTACTAATAACATCTTAGAGTACTGGAAGAATTTACAAATCTTAATTTACATGTCACTATTTATTCCTTTGATTAATTATTGGAATTCTTATAGTTTGGACAATGAAAAGTAACAAAGCCAATTTCACTGTGGTTTATAGTCTCATTTTCAACTTCTTAATGCTTCAGTATTTGTATGACAAACACTGAAGGTGCATCATTAATGTTTAAAACAGGTCAGGAAAAGAATTCAGTCGAAAATTTTAACAAACATGAAATTTTTTTGTCTTTGTAGGAATTTTCAGTGGAAAATTTAGACTTTTTATCAAAAAACAAGGAAAGGAGACACTTTCCATTAACATTTTTGTTTACTCAGAAAACCCGTCAAAAATTTTGATGGAAAATTTTCAACCAGTCCTAGTGTATAAAAAAACTTTCTAGTGGTATTTTTTTTTAAATCATGAAAACATATGGATTGATTTTAAGCACCATGCAGTTATTACAATTATCTTCTTTATTTTCACTTTCAAAGAAAAAATTCCATCAAAGTCTTAACAGTTGCACGATATCTGTCAATAAAGAGCAGAGCACCTTGTCTTTCCTTGTCTAATTATGGGCCAGATTCTGCCACCCTCATCTTGAATAGTACTCCATATGAATAAGGGTGACACAATTTAGTCTTGTGAAATTGGGGGTCTATCTGAGAAGACTCAGTAGAGTACACAGGCAAGTAAAATGATGATTCCCAGAACTACTTCCCCTCTGACCTAGCCATTCAGTGTCTATCTCCAGGTGCCATTTGACACTTTTTCCTTAATGTCTCATAATGTCCCATCACCAGCTCACTCTTAACATGAGTGAGCTGGTCAAATCAAACATTTCATCTTTCTTCACAGACTTTTCCCCCTCTCTCTCTTTTCTATCACTCCTGGCAATTCCATTAGTCATCTTGTCCCATAGGTTCACACAAGTAATTTTAATTCCTCTCTGTCCTTCTTTCCCCACAGTGATGCTGCCACAAAATCCTGCTGGTTCTTCCCCTACAATATCCCCAGTCTGCCCTCTGCTTTCCATTCTCACTACAAAAAACTCTTGGTCAGGGCCTGATTATCTCATCTTAACAACTGTAATCTCTTTTTGTCTCTTATATTCTTAACCTCTCCCCAATCTTAACTATCCAAAATGCTGCCACCAAAAAATATACTTTAGAAGAACTGGATATGTTCCATGTCTGATTTCAAAAAAAGAGAAATATAACTTCAGCCCCAATAAGAACAGGAGAGGAAGTATCAAGGTCCAGAGGCCAGTCAATAACATGGAACTCTGAGGTAGAGCTGGTCTGGAATTTTCCAGTGAAATAGGTTTGGAAAATGCTGATTTGTTGTACCCAAAGTGTTTCATAGCAATGTATGGGGTTCAATGAACTGACTAACCACCTGCCTGGGTTCCTGACAGCTCAGCTCAGAGGGAGTCCCACCATGGAGACTGTCCTGGATCCCAGAGATTCCAGGCTCCTGGTCTCAATGGCTCTCTGTGCTGTTGATTCCTCAGGCTGCAGGAATTGGGAAGCCCAGGGAGCTAGCTGGCCTAGGAGTCTAGCCCTGGGGTTCCTGGCCCTAGACAGTCTGCATGATGTGGCTGCCCAAAGACACAGACCCTTGAATATCTGACAGCTATGGACTGAAACTGTGGACATTATTCTTGTCACTTTCAATTCCACCCATCACTGAAAAGCAGCTGTGAAAATGACAAGAATCATGACAATCTCAGTGAGCAGTTGCCAGAGTCCTGCGGGAAATATTTTTGGAAATACCATGTGTTGGCATTTCCAGAACAATGATTTTACAGAATTCCCCTTTCCCCTGCTAAACAGAAATCCCAAATTTCCATCAGCTCTATTTTGGAAACCTGGCTCAGAATCAGACTCATCAATCAGCACATGCAGAGATATGTTATTTTAGATAAATGGAACCCTTTGGCTTAGAAATGAAACAATATATTATACATTTAATGTGAGCCACATACCCTGTGTAGGTTTTCTCTTCTCTCCTCAGAGTCTGGTATGCCCCTGAGACTCTGAGGAATGTACCAGAAACATACATTTGTGTGTTCAGGCTGCAAAAAAAACCCGCAAACACGTAAGTGAATAAACATAAGAAGAAAATCTCCACACCAATCTCCTGAAGGACAATAAATTATTATTGACTATTTTATTACAGAAGTGGAGTCCACACATTTTATTAAGGCTGCTAGTTCTATATATTAAGAAACAATAAATTCTGTGTAATATTGCTACTTCAGTGTACTTGCAGCCGCCATCTTGGATTCACTATGCCTTGTCCCTTTCACAGTATTCCAGAGTGCTGATGAAGTACAAACATTGTTCAACACTTATGTAATTTTAAGAGGCTGTTCCTTCCAAGATTTCAGTGCCAGACAGCCCCAAGTAGTATTCAGTGACATCCTACACAGATAGGTCTGTCTTTTGGTAACTGATTTTCCTCCTCTTAGTAAGTGAAGAGGCAAAGTGTGCATCAACCAAGACTTTATACAGAGGCACCAGCAGCAGAGGAGGTAGCAGCTTTCAGAGAACCAGGAGTGACAACCTCTGCAGTGTCAGCATGAATAGGCTGTATTAAGGCCATCTTCATACCCTAATCTGAGAAGCCAAACCAGTTCCTCTGCACTACATTCTTATGGGAATCTGGCTTTTTGCTGATAAATAAAGTATTCAGCTTGTGGTCCAATACAGTCCTTCAAGTTGAAAAGAAAAGAAAAGGAAAGAAAAGAAAAGAAAAGAAAAGAAACGAGGGGAGGAATCCCTATGTTCATAATTGAAATCCATACAGATGTTCAGTGTGTGTCTGGCTAAAAGTCTGCCCAGATGTCAGTGGCCATGTTGTTCTTTTTCATACGTAACTATGAGCTCTTGAGAAACCTACAGAAATTTCAAGATTGTTCCAAGAAATTTATACAAACTTGGTTTCCAGATGTCAGGTTACATGAAAAATATTTTTGGTCTATGTAATGACTTACCTCTCCATCAAAAACCATCTCAAATTCTTCCCTGTTTTTAATTTTAGTATAGAGGTATTCTGACAATTCCAGACATTTGTTGATCTGATTTTCAAATCCTGCTGTACCCTATTTTAAAAAGAAAATATTTTATTAGTTAAAAAAGTTTCCCCTCTTTTCTTGTACCATCTGGCCATCTCTAGTCATTAGGTTTGGACAGAAAATAAAATATGTAACAGGAGTATCATATTGCAAGTTAAAGGATGACCACAAAAATAAATAATACTTTTAGTGCAACTTATTTTGTAAATAGTGAAATTCACATAGTTAAATGTGACCTACAAAAGAATTACTATTTTATTTGTGCACTATTTTGTTTTTAAAAGAACTTTATTTATGGTGATAAATAAAAACAAATAAATGAATGAATAAAGGTCTTTTTAAATTTTTAAAGAAGATTAATTTTTCAGGGTTTTTTTGCCTTCAAAATATCAGGAATATAAAATCTTGGTTCCTCTGTTTTTGCTGGAGGACTAGAGAATTGGGGACAGTTTTAAATCTTTTCTCCCGGCTGTTTGTCAGGAATTTGCATTAAGAAAAGCAAGCTAGAAAGCAAATAAAGAGTTTTAAATAGTTTGACTGAAAATCCCTTTCCCTACTCCGTTGCTCAATTTTTCAGCTGGTCTTTTGTAATGTCATAATCCCACCCATTCTCCAGTCCTCCAAACAAACAAATAAAAACAACCCTGGAAAAATAAAGCTTTAAAAAAATCCAGACCACCTTTGTGTTCATTGAAAAGGTAAATAAGGGCATGTACACATTTTTTTCCCCCCTCTTGCAGGTCACCTCTCAGCACCGGTAACGCCCTTAATGCCACCCTCATTATGCATTTGTGGTGCAGGTTCTCTATTCTGGGATAAAATTCACACTGAAAGAATATTTGCAAGATGATTCAAGGGCTTAGATAAATATCACATTAAACCCACTGTCTAATTTGGACGCAAATTTGTGCTCATTTTTGGCAGCTGTTAATGCTGGAAGAAAAACCTCCACAGCTTCCAATGTCTCATTTTCCCAAAAAATGACCCAAAGGCAGTTGTTGCAATATAACATCCAATTTACTAGAAGTGGGTCCAACCCAAAACCTCAGAGCTGAAAGCTTTGAGAAAGTCTGCCTCTATTAAAGACCCAGACCAAAATGCTGACTCTGAGTGCCTCAATTTTTGCAGAAATTTGAATTTCTTCAGTTGAATTTTGTGGTGTGGTCTGGGGTCTACAATTTGTTTTAATAAAGAATCACAAACATCCTACTCCACTTCTGAAGTGCAAAGATGGCCGTATCACATTATTGCTTAGATGTAAGCTTGTTGGGGCTGAAGACTTTTTATGTTCTTGTACAGCACATACTACATTGGGTTTCTGTTCCATGACTGGAACTCCTAGGCACTAAAAAATGCAAATAATAAATAGCAATAATATTAAACACAACAGTCTTCCTCCTATTCTCCCTCTCTGCACCATTGACTGGCAGTCAAATTCTTCACACACCACACTGGTGCTCTAGCCTCTCTTTGATAAGCAGGGGAGGATTTTGCACTTCACACCTGTTCTATATTCATGCTTTGATTTTGGCTAAATGGCTCTCAACCATAGGTGTCCGGTGAACTGGAGGCTGGGAGGGCTAGCCCCCGACCCCTCCCCTTCTGCCCAAGGTCCTGCCCCTCCCCCCTCTCCTCATGTGCCCCTCCCCTGCAGGATCTCAGAGCATCCCCATCGCAGCCCCTGGCCCCAGCCCTGGCCAACCAAGTGCCCCCAGTCCTAGAGGGCCCAGCGGTACAGCAGCAGTGCCTCCAGCCCTGGAATGCCAGGCGGCATGGTCCCAGTGCCCCTGCCCCAGAACACCGGGCAGCCAGGAGGTGTGGTTCAAGCGCCAGGTGGGCAGCGCAGCCCTGGCCCCAGTGCCAGCTGCCCAAGCCCTAGTGGCAGGCCGTTCCATCCCAGCCCCAGCCAGCATGGGCCATGGAAGAGCGCCAGAAACTGCAGGAGCGGGTCTGGAGGCATAGCCTGGGTGAAGCCATGCCAGGCTGTTTGGGGACACACAGTCTCCCCTGGCCTATGATACCTGCTTGCCCATGCTCTCAGCCACAAAAGAGAATGTTTGTAGTGAGGTTAGCTGCCAAGAGAGGGCCACAGAGTGGACAGTATGGAAATGCATCCGATGAAGTGAGCTGTAACTCACAAAAGCTTATGCTCAAATAAATTTGTTAGTCTCTAAGGTGCCACAAGTACTCCTTTTCTTTTAGTGTGGACAGAGTGACTGCTGATTCTGTTGAAGAAAGCCAAAGGCAATAAAACACATGCTAGACTGATTTTTAGAAGGCCAACTGATCTATGGGTGACTCAGGGTTGAGAGTGTTCTGTAGTCGGTAAATGGTGATTAGTACTATACATATAATATTTTCAATATATATAATATGGGTCACAGTCCAATTTTAATGAATCGTAGGTGGATTTATGCCCTGGGCCTGCAGCCCCAAAAGGGTTTGATTTGGAGAAAGAACTGGTATTCAGTGTATTCAGAACGGCCACCAAATCTGTGTTGGATACCACAGTAATTGGAAAAATGAACACAAAAAAAATTTAGGATGTTCCAATAATTCTTCATGCTTTTGCAAATCTGAATGTTAATATTTTGTTCAGTTGTATTTCCTTTGCTGCAGTATTTTTAAAGACACTCTGATGACTCAGAGAAAACTTTGAAAAAATATTTTGTTTAAAAAACAAAAATAGAGAAGCATACTTGTTATTTGATTTCCCATTTTTTAATATTAAAGAAATTTATAGTAAAAATGAGCTTTTATTCATCAGAGGTTATGTGCTGCTTAATCCTCCTCTGAAGTCAAAATTCTCTTTATATGACTATAAAGTGTGCCATAGCAATAATTATGATTTCATAAAGGATTAGATTGTGGCCACCTTATCAACTGAATCACGCATTTGGGTAATTTTGCCTGACTGAGCGCTACAGGAATAGCCACAGAGTATTACAATTTCATGTAGAGAAGTAGAGAGCAAGAAAGTAGTAGTATTAACAGGAAGAAATGTGTTTACCTGAAAATTTGGGCCCCGATCCCACAAACACTTATGCGTGTGCTCAACATTAGTCTCATGAGAAGCCACATTGACTTCAGTGCTATTAATGTTAAGCATGAGCCTAAGTGTTTGCTGTCTCAGGGCCTTGGGAACCAATCCTGCTGTCCTTTGTCAGGCAAAGCTCTTCATAGAACCAAACTTTGTTTTCTAAGTTTTCCATAAAGTCCAAACAACTCTTCTAAAGAAACAATATAGGTATTTTCTCTATTATATACACACAAATTAAATATATTTATATATTAAATATATTTCTGAGTCATTTTAATTGGACATTTATTGTTTACCTTAGCTTTCCACATCAACCAGAATTTGAAAATGTCCACATGACGACCACATTGTATTGCTTTATCTCCAGTGTCATAGGATATATCATATTGTTTATCTTGCTGGAACAGATATCCGGCACACATCTGATTGCAACCCTGAAGTAGACCCTATTATGAAAAAGCGAATATGTATAACACATATGTAAATATAACCATTGAATATACATATATTGTAGAAAAATTGTTCTTTTAGGGGCCAAATTTTCAGATACTGACCTGATTTTGAGGGCACAAGCTGTAGACACAATTTTGTGCTCTCAAGCTGATCATTCAGATGTCTAAGTTCCTGATTATTCAAGCGGGAAGTTGCATGCATATCACACTGAGACACTACATGCATATCACACTGACATAAAAATAAGTTTTAACAATACTTAAAAAAAAATTACTGAAAATGCCAGGCTAAATGCATTTGAATTCCAAACAAATGTTTCCTGCCTTATACTCCTGGATTCTAGAATATGAGACTACTGTTTCTTAGAAAATAAGACTTTTCAGAGAATCGTAAAATACTAAAGTTGGAAGAGACCTCAGGAGGTCATCTAGTCCAATCCCCTGCTCAAAGCAGGACCAACACCCACTAAATCATCCCAGCCAGGGCTTTGTCAAGCTAGGCCTTAAAAACTCTAAGGATAGAGATTTCACTACCTCCCTAAGTAACCCATTCTAGTGCTTCACTACCCTCCTAATGAAATAGTGTTTCCTAATATCCAACCTAGACCACCCACACTGCAACTTGGACAACATTGTACCTTGTTTGGTCATCTGCCACCACTGAGAACAGCCGAGTTCCATCCTCTTTGGAACTCCCCTTCAGGTATTTGAAGACTGCTATCAAATCTCCCCTCACCCTTCTCTTCTGTAGACTAAATAACCCCAGTTCCCTCAGCCTCTCTCATCGTAAATCATGTGCCCCAGTCCCCTAATCATTTTTGTTGCCCTCCGCTGGACTCCCTCCAATTTGTCCACATCCCTTCTTTAGTAGGGGGACCAAAACTGGACAGAATACTCCAGGTGTGGCCTCACCAGTTCCGAGTAGAGGGGAATAATCGCTTCCCTTGATCTGCTGGCAATGCTCCTATTAATACAGTCCATCATGTCATTGGCCTTCTTGGCAACAAGGGCACCCTGCTGACTCACATCCAGCTTCTTATCCACTGTAATCCCCAGGTTCTTTTCTGCAGAACTGCTGCTTAGCCAGTCGGTTTCCAGCCTGTAGCAGTGCATGGGATTCTTCCTTCGTAAGTGCAGGACTCTGCACTTGTCCTTGTTGAACCTTATCAGATTTCTTTTGGCCCAATCCTCCAATTTGTCTAGGTCACGCTGGACCTTATCTCTATCTACCTCTCCCCACACAGCTTAGTGTCATCTGCGAACTTGCTGAGGTGCAATTAATCGCATAATTCAGATAATTAGTGAGAGTTAATTGGTTGAGAGTTAATTTTTCATTGTCATTTTCTTTGTTATTATATGTTTATACTGAACTGTGAGACTGAGTAAGCTTGTTCTGGTGCATAAATTAACTTAAAGCATGGAGGAAGGCTTCAACTCCATTTAGGGCCCAACTCTGGTACTACTATACATCAGTGATTAGTATGAGCATAACTGGGTCCATACTAGACACATGCTGCTTTTACTATGAAAAGAAAAAGAACTGTTCCACTTCTTAACTAGCTCGATTAGTAATACTTTTACTAATAGTAGTAATATTTTTCCTTGAGTGCATATGATCTACACAGAAATATAAAGAGAATCCAAAGTTCTCATGCTCTGAGTTATCATATGAAGAATGTATACTATACTTTCATCTTTAGATCTCAAAGCACTTTACAAAGGAAGGCAATTATCCCCATTTTATGTTGAGGAAACTGAGGCACCGAATGATGATGTGATTTGTCCAAGGTCACCCAGCAGGTCATGGCATGACTAGAACTGAGGCCTTCCAAGTTCCACTCTTGTGATCTATGCAGTAGACCAGTGTTTCTTAACCTTTTGATGCCAGGGACCAGCTTGCTGCCTTCCTAAACTGTGTCAGTGAGCTCTCAGGGACCAGTGCCAGTCCACGGGACCGGTCGTTGAGAAAAGTTGCATTAGAGACTAGACCACACTGTCTCTCTAAGTAACCATTTCCAAGAGTGGTAGTTAGACAAGTTAATGGAAATTAGAAAGATTAAAATGTCCTGCTCATAGATGATAATATTCACATATTGAAAGAGAAGTATTTGGATTCTAATCCTGCTCCCATTGATGACAAAGGCAAAACTCTGAGGATCCTAAAATTGCTTCTGGAGTAGAACTGAAAGTAATGTGGCTACTTTCCAGCAAGATTTTAAACTCTTAAGCCACTTGTGCAATGCAAAAAGTTTGCTGTTTATTTTTAAAGCCTAATATTTGTCCAATTATCAAGTCACAGGGTGCATGTACAATGTTTTATAAAAACACAGGGCCAGATCCTCAGCTGGTATACATCAGCATGACTCCATTGACATCACTGAAGCTTTCTGAGGATCTTGCCCTGTAGTGTTTACCAAAAGCTGAAAAAGGAAAAAGTACTTCCCTCCTCCTCCAAATAAAACAAACATAAATCTACCCAACTCTTCCTGTCAGAAAGAAGCCTACAAAGAAACAGACTTTGCAGGATGCCCTAAAAAACTCATGGCTCATTTCACTACTTGTTCTATTGCAAGACTATCAAACAATATAAAACAGACCTTTTCCCGAATCAGAATGGCTGAACATTGTAACAAAACTCCCATCATCTTGTGTGGATTCCATGTGACCGAATTGGCTCTGCAAAAGAATTATGCCCTCAGAGTAGATATGGAAAACAAAGATAAAACTTACACCAGTGTAAAGCCAGTGTAAGTGACAACAGAATGGTCATAAACAGGTTAGCTGTTTTGCCTAATTGATGCAACTATGGAGGGTATCAGTGTCTTTGATGTCACCTTTCCCAGATGTACTGCCTAGGAAAGCAGTTCTTCCAGGATTGATATTACTGTGTCAGACAATAGTGATTACTTGATATTGTAATTAATGTCAACTAATTAGTGTCAAACTATGCTGATTACTTGATATTGTAACTTTATTCCCAGAAGAATCACCTTCTGGAGACAGCACTAACAGGAATAACAAAAACAGCATGACAACTTCGATTAGTTCAAAGTATCTGCAGGTAGGCAGGGAATTAAGGAGACATTCTCACACACCAGGTATCTATAGTTCTTTGCTAAATGGCTGGTGCTGTTATAGTCCTCCAGTAGGAAAAAGAAAGAAAAGAAGCTGCTAATTCTTACCCACTTTTCCAGCTAAAGCTCTAAGGGATCTTTTTCTTGTTATTTTGTCAGACATATAGGTTGTTAAGAGGCTATAAAACTCTTTACAGTGCATGCCAAACATATAATGTATAAACTTTTTAGGCTGAAGAATCAATGAATATGTAAGATCAGTTAATTTACTTGCCAAGCAGGTGAGATGTCCTGTGTTTTAAACACACTGTCCTAGATAAAAAGAAAAGGAGTACTTGTGGCACCTTAGAGACTAACAAATTTATGAGAGCATAAGCTTTCGTGAGCTACAGCTCACTTCATCGGATGCATTTAGTTTTTTTTTTCCACCAAATGCATCCGATGAAGTGAGCTGTAGCTCACGAAAGCTTATGCTCTAATAAATTTGTTAGTCTCTAAGGTGCCACAAGTACTCCTTTTCTTTTTGCGAATACAGACTAACACGGCTGCTACTCTGAAACCTGTCCTAGATAGTTTCATAGTGTTGCTAGAAGAAATGTCCCAACATTTTGCTGCTACTGCCCTCTCCATTCCATCTTATTAACTACTGAATATCCCCTTGTGTAACTATGTATTTTAGATTCTTTAAAGAAGGAAAGTATATAGTATGGGTGAGATTTTTCATGGTGTTTGCCTGGATGCACACAGGGTGGGGAAGGACAATTCAAAGAGTTGTTCTCTTTCCTTGCATCCCCCTCTCAAGAGCCAGAAATAATCATAGTCCCTGCATTCTGGGGAGCAAAGTGACTGGTCCACCCTAGTGGCCATAAATGAAGCAGCTGTGCCCTCTGCTACCAGAGCTATCTCAGGGATGGAGAACAAAGCACATCCACCAAAGGAATAGCGCAGCATGTGTGGTCACCCTGAACCTTTGGGAACTCATAGTCCCTCCAGGAATGCCTCTTTGGGTAATGCAGTCCGATACAGGCCCCGTATGCACACAGCACAATCTGGACTCTCTACATAGAAACCAGACTGTGTGGGATGTGATTTTTTCCAAAATAGTTCAATGGCAGAAGAAACATTTAGGAAGTAGAATTTATTTGTTATATTTTCAAATGGTGAGATATGGTCTCAATCTGTGTTACTGAATCTTATCTTTATTTTTCAAAAGCATGAGAGAATTTTAAGTACTTTTTTCAGGACATGTTAAAAACTAAAAAAGGGGGATATTAGGAGGGTTTTAACATAAGGGCACCATTCACTGCCTTGCACAATAAAAGGGCATGCCATGATAGCTCATTCAGGCCCTACCTCCATGGCAGAAGGCCATTCAGAGCGTGTACACATTTTTTGGTATACCAACTCTGGCTAGAGTGCTAATAGATCCCAGCTGGGGCCTGTGGCAATCAGTTATGCAGCATGTGTCTCTACCAGTGACTGCAGATCAATGTGGTTTATTATGGTGAGAAAAATCAAAACAACCACTGGGACCTGCTGTTTTCAGTCACTGCTTAGAGTGGGAATTTAATAATTAGCCTTAGCTGCCCTCAGGTCAGCATCAGTGTGCCGATTCTGTCCTGATTTACCAATGGGTTGAATAGGGTATAAGGGCAGAATTTGGCACTATGGCTCCTCAGTGGACCTACAGCCGTAATAAGAGTGGCTGGCCAACTGGATTGGCCAGTGGTTAGAGGTGGGTTTGTGTGGCTCAGTTGCTTTGTGGTTTCCCTGCCAGGTGCTTCATACTGCTTTCTTGATCTTTGCACTAGGAGGGTCCACATTATTTTCCCACCCACCAACCTCATTCTTTGTCCTATTTTTGCTGGTTACTTGTTATATATGCTAAATTTCCCACCAGTGGGAAATTTTGGCTTTTACAAGAAAGCACTTATGTTTCACTGTTTCCTTTTATCGTGCTACATTATATCTACCTTTGTATCCTGGGAATTAGAAATGAATGGCTCCAGGGTATGGAAGGAATTTTGTGCTAGGCTTTTCCATGCTAATTTGTCTGGTCATGGGTAGATTTTACCTCAAATGCCTTTTTGCTTTCCTTGGAGATTCAGATATCTTGCACATATTAATGGTGCACCTTGTATGGTTTCTGGGTATGCAGCAGTTTTCTGATTTACATGCATATGGATAGTTCTTGCTGATACAGCAATATCCAGTGAGGGCAGGTGAGTCAAGAGACAGACCCTCACGTAGGTTAAGGCCTTGCCATCATTGGATGAGAGCCACACCTGTGGAAAAGTCTTCTCATCATACTAGACTGGACCACTGTTGAGGTATGGATAAGCTTGGAAATACAGATGGGGTCTGTCCTGTGACACAGGCTGTGGACCAAGACAGTGCCCTGGTGATGCAGGTTACCGGCACATGAATCTGGGTCAAGTTCAGCAAGAACTTGCTGCCTGTTTTAAATTTGGTTGATTTGAATCAAGGTTATTCAATAAAGGTCAGGTCCTTGCCTCAGTGAACATCCAGATGAAAGGGGCTGTGTAATAGGGAATGCCATAAAGGCCCATGGAGGTAAGGTATATTTCCCATAGACCATTCTCTGGACACTACAGTAGCCTTAGGCTTTCAGTAGCCCTCACAGCACCTGTGTCCCTGCTGTAAAGAAGGAATAGCTTTTGGGACAGTGTATTTATGGAACCACTAGTCACACCTCCAAAGTCCCCTGCACATTGAGATGCAGTGACTCTATGATGCTGTGCCTGTACTGCAGGAAGACCCCTATATGAGCTCCACAAATCTTTCTGCTCTTGCGTAATGGAATGGTACCAGCTCTGCTGCCGTCATTGCCCTTTTCAGCCATGGAGAGCGAAGGTCTGCCCCCAAAAGCTGCTGCCAGTATGACCCCACCATGTGTTCCTCTACTTCAGGGATGGGCAAACTACGGCCTGCAGGCCACATCTGGCCCTCCAGCTGATTTAATCCAGCCCTTGAGCTCCCACTGGGGAACAGGGTCTGGGGCTTGCTCCAGCCAGAAACGGGGTCAGAGGCCACTCCGCATGCGTGTGCCCTGGCTCCTGGTAGCAGCAGCATGTCCGCCCTCTGGCTTCTACATTTAGGGGCAGCCAGGAGGCTCTGCACGCTGCCCCTGCCCCAAGCGCCGCCCCCGTAGCTCCCATTGGCCAAGAACTGCGGCCAATGGGAACTGCAGGGGAGGCACCTGCGGACAGAGCAGCGCACAGAGCCTCCTGGTCACGCCTCTGCGTAGGAGCTGGAGAGTGGACATGTCGCTGCTTCCAGGAGCTGCTTGAGGTAAGCGTTGCCTGGATCCTGCGCCCTTGACCCCCTCCCATGCCCCAACTCCCTGCCCCAGCCCTGATCCCCTCCTGTCCTCCAAACCCCTCAGTCCCAGCCCGGTGCACCCTCTTGCACCCCAAGCCCCTCATCCCTAGCCCTACTCCAGAGCCTGCATGCTCAATTGGAGCCCTCACCCCCACACACCCCAAATTCCTGCCCCAGCCCAGAGCCCCCTCCTGAACCCTGAACTCCTCCCACCCCAGAGCTCACACCCCCAGCTGGAGCACTCACTGCCCCCCGTGCCCCAATCCCCTGCCCCAGCCCTGATCCCCCTCCTGCCCTCTGAACCCCTTGGTCCCAGGTTGGAGCACCCTCCTACACCCTAGATCCCTCGTCCCCAGCCCCACCCCAGAGCCCGCACCTCCAGTAGGACCGCTCCCCCCCATACCGCAACCCCAGCCAGGAACCCCCTCCCACACCCTGAACTCCTCATTTCTGGCCCCACTGCAGAGCCCACACCCTCAGCCAGAGCCCTCACCCCCTCCTGCACCCAAACCCCAATTTTGTGAGCATTCATGGGCCCCCATACAATTTCCATACCCAGATGTGGACCTTGGGCCAAAAAGTTTGCCCATCCCTGCTCTAGTTGATGTTTATATCATTGGCTCTCATTTAGAGAAGATTCATCTGTAGCTAGAATAAAGGCTCAATATTTACTGGAAGTGATTGCAAAGAGCTTCCAGGTGAAGATTCCCATAACCTTCACCTACTACACACACACACACACACATATATATATATCCCTTCCCAGGATTCCTCTTTTTTTTCCCACCCAAGTTTAGCCTTCTAATCCTTATTCTCAAGGCCCAACCCATCTTAAATCTCATTTCCTACAGGTCAGCCTGTCCTCTCTCTTTTGTTTTCCCATTGTGCCTCCTTTGAAGTTATGCTTTACTTTTGGAACTGTCTCCCCTCCTCCTATTTGTTAAACAATCTCCCTGTCCTCCTTCAGACTTACCTTTCACTTTGCCTTCCATCACTGACCTCCTCTCCAGTGCAGTTTTCAACTTCCTGTTCAACCTTTTATTGTTTCTGTTTAATTTACAGTGCAAGATCCTTGAGGCAGGGACTTTGTCCTTCCATACATTTGTGAAAGACAATGTACAACTGCATAAATAAATAGCAACACCAATAAGCTGTGTGCAGTACCTTTCTATTCCATTCAGTTTATGACGATGCTTCCTGGACATTAACAGTCCACCTCCCCAAGCAGCCTGAAAGTGTTGCAAGAACAGGTAAAAAGTCAGAATTTTTGAAAAGTCTATAATATATTAGTTTACCACGCACCCATCCCTTTAAATCTTCCGACCACTGAACTTCTAATGGAAGTTAAATACGTGGAGGATTCTTAGGATGGGGCTCTATATCTATTTGCAACTCTCTTAAAATCAAAATCACAGGAAAGATGAGCATTGCTCAACAGTAAAGATTTAAATTCAACACCAAACATTTGCAGACTAGAATCCTTTGTCACTAGGATTAGTTTTAGCAGATTGTTCAGTTACTTACATCTACATGGAGCCAGAGGTTATATTTTTCACATATGTCTGCAATCTCCTCTATTGGATCAAAGGCCCCGTACACTGTTGTGCCTGCGGTTGCATTTACATAAAGTGGAACATGTCCCTGCAATATAAATAATATTGATTCAGTGTGAAATCTGATTCATCTCAAAAATCAGACTTAAAAGTGATTTCAGGTGCTTCACCTGTCCCTGTGTCTCCGTGTCAATGTTTGTGGTTTTACTACTCAGTTTTTCCATTTTTAAAAAATGTTTTTGTCTCCATTGTTGCTGCATGAAAGACCCCCACAAACAACCATGAAAACTGATTCCCTGATTGGCGACACAGGGGAAATGGGGAAACTGGTTATACAAAGTGCTGTCAAATGCCCAAAGTAAACAAACAAAGAAAAATTTTGTTTCTGATCTCTTTCAGTTATGGTAAAGTTAGGAGACTTTTGTAACAATATGAAGCAAAAAATAAATAAATGAAAAATAAAAAAGTTCAGACGGAAGTGTGAGTTTAAGTTGACAGTTATTCCTTTGATCTTTCTTGTATACAGTAGAATTTTAAAAGTACAACTGCAAGCTGTATCAAACTGAGATGACTTTGAACTTCATTAAATATAATTTAAAATATACCTATCTACTTGTTACTGGGACAGCATAGCTATAAAAATATATTTAATTTAATATGCAAGCTACAGCTTGTTTAGAATAGGTACTTTTGAATACCAACTTTTGAAGATTCCTCTTTACTGCTTTACAAAACATTAATTTGTTATTGCATTGATTTTTATTTTTAAATATAGGATTTCTCACATGGAAAATTAACATTAATGTTTAAAGGGACCAATCCTATAAACCCACCCTTGAAGTCAATAGGAATTCTAAAGAGTTCATAGGATTAGCGCCCAAAAGGTTCTTACACATTTTGATATAATTTTTCATATTAATAATAATTTTTTTCAATTTTTCTAAAACAGAAAAATAAAAAGGAAAAATCCTACTCATTGTTCACAAAGATATATGTGTGTATCAACCAAAATCTGTAGATTATTTCTTGAACAGTGTAGAAATATAGAGCTATTCAACCAAAATCACCATTGTAGAATAAAATAGGTCTCTGACAGCGTCTAGAATAAATATTAATGTTATTCCTCATCCTCAAAGGGAAAATGTAATAAATTCTTAATCTAAACATTAAAGCACTAAGCTTTAAAATGTGTACCTTTTGCTTAGCTTCCAGAATTTTGGCTTCCAAATCAGCTGGTATTATTTTCCCTCTGTAATTATTGCAGAAACAAAAAGACAAAGAAAATTAGAAGATTGTGCACAAAAGAGTTTCAGCTACACAGAAATAATTTAATGGGATCTTTTCAACAGACCATTAGCAGCTTGACACACTGTACTGAATCAGTCCTTAGGCACAATAAAACAAATTTAACAGATGAACACATTTAATATATCAAGAACTTAACATTCATCCTACCTTTCATTGCATTTTATCAAAATCACATTTTCTGTTCCAAACCCAAGTGCAGCCCCAGCTTTCTTTATTGAGTAATGACTCTGCAGGAAAAACATACACAACCTTAATGGTGGAATAGTCACTTATCTGAATGTGTTAAAAACATTTAGCAATATATATTAAACAACAACAATTAGCAGCGTGTTAAACTCACATGTTCCGAAGTGAAGAGAACCAGTTTAGGAACTGCAGCCATGCCTTTAGTTTTGACTTCAGGGAAATACTTGTAGCGAGCAGCCATTATGCTGTACATATTGGATATAGCCCCTCCTATAAAAGAGCACATAACAAAACATTGAAAATGAGAAAAGCAATCTGATCTTTAATAGAAGAAAGGCATATCAATATCATTTGTGCAATGTAGTGAAAACTTCAGTGAAGTATGAAAGAACAAATTACTGAGATGCATGGTTATCGGTCAGGAAGATCTAAAAGACAGACCTTTTAAGAGTCCATAATAGAAGTCAGAATTTCTTATTTATCTCCCCTTCTGATTGTTAATATTTCTGTAACACGTTCATTAGAGGATCAGTGTTCAATATGTTGCACTTGGGAATGAGGCCCACAACCTTGGTTAACAAGAATAGCAACTTCATACCTAATTCCATGATACTGAAGACTATAACAGACTCTAAAACAGCTTTTCTTAAACATTACCATTAACCAGTGCATTAGGCCAAACTGTTTTGTGTCTTTTTCCTGCATAGGGGACTAGGACCTTAGTGAGTTTGCATTCATGGGTTTTGTGCTTAAGATTTGTCCTCCATCTTCTGAAACAAGAAGGGGATTTGTCCCCCAAAACCCATACATCCCAGGAATCCTGCTAGAAAGTAGGGCAAGCAGCAAAGAGGCCATGCACCTCTGCACTGCTTCCCAGCCCCCTTTGCCACTGACCATTGTCCCTGTGCTCCACTCATGGAGTGGGTTCAGAGCATGGAGGGGGATGATAAGAGAGGTACTTTGGCCTGGGCCAGCATAATCATACTCTCAGATTCTCTTCGGTTTCCGGGGAGATGATGCCATAGAAAGTGGCCAGCCTCCAATCCTTCACCTAGAATCCAAATCTTTATTGATCACCCAAAGAGCTGCACCTATGAATTATGAGGAAGGAGAGGATGATGCGGCAAAGATAGCACACTCCTCTTCTACAACCTCCAGCCCAGATCTGTACCTAAACTTGTGTCAGGATTTTTAGAGGTGTGAGCGGTTAGCCAAGGAGATGTAGTTGCTCAACACCTCTGGAAATTAGGCACCTAAATATGGATTTTGGTACCTAACTTTAGGAGTAAAGTTTGAAAATTTTGGCAAAGTTTCTGAATGGCCCCTGCCATTATATTCATAACTATACTAAAAGATGAAAACTGCATATGAATGTTTTTAACCCTTTATGGGAAGTTTGAAAGAAACAAACGCTTTAGGTGGACCATTATTAGTTGTAAAACTCAGACACTGCATTTTCTATTACAGTACTTACATGAACGTATGCTTTCAGCTATAGGCAATATTTATCTCAACTTGTCAAAAGTGAGACTAAAACCTACCAGGTGAGAATATTCCATCACCATCTTTATTTGACCATCCAATAATCTCTCTCATCTTTCGAAGCGTTATTTGCTCCATGAGGACAAAAACAGGTGCAATTTCATATGTAAACCTGAGTGGATAAAAAAAAATAGATACATAGTTCACATTCCAAAAGGCACATAAATGCTTAATCTTTGATCCTTTGTGAAAATATTTAAGACTCATAAAATTGCCTGTGAATGCAGGACCTAATACTGCAGCTCTTACTCAAGCAAAACTTCCTACAAGGCCAGTGGGAATATTTTGCAAGTAAGGACTGCAGTATTGGGCCCCACGTACGTTTTCTACTGTTTCTGTGTTTATACAATTTACAGTAATTATAACAATATTGACAATCAGTACCAGGCAAAATTAGACTGTAAAATATTTGGTTCACAGAGTGCCAGTTTCACACTTGTAGAATAGCATATTGTCAGAATCGTAGAGTTATGAAAACGTAAGTGTTAGACAGCTTACCACAAAGATAATTAGAAATATTGAACTAGGGCTTAAAAATCTAAATACAATTATTTATGTGAACATAGTTTGCTAATAATCCCCAAGGACAATTTATTTCTACAATGCCATGCAATCAATATCTGTCAAGAGTAATTATAAATGATGATTTTCTAATTACCAATTACAAACAACAAGAGAAAAGGAGTACTTGTGGCACCTTAGAGACTAACAAATTTATTTGAGCATAAGCCTTTGTGGGCTACAGATCACAACAAGAGAGCAGTCAACTGTTTTATCCACCTAATGCAGACCAGAAGCATTGCATAGTCTAGTATGCCATGCATGTCATGGACAAAAATTTGAATCTAGATTGGCTATGCTACTCTGCTAGGTGACCAAGAAAGGCTTATTGTCAAATTACTATCAGTGTAAACAAGCTATGTGAGACAAGGTTTATTTTGAACACTGAAAAAAATGAATTTAGAATGGGGCAGAAAGTAACTAAATGTAAGGGAATTTTCAAAGGGGCCTAAGGGAGTTAGACACTTGAATTTCATGGGATCTGGGCATCTAAATTCCTTAGTCGCCTTTTTAAAACCTAAACAAGGTCCTTAATGATATCCCTCTTCTGTCCTAATACCAAGATGACATTGTTAGGATATCCATTTAAGATGAGATAGGCTTTGTATTTTTGTCTATTCCTAGTTATTTTCAGTTTTGAAGAGTCAAAACAGTACATTTATTTTTCTTTAGATCATAAGAATTGCAACAGGGAATCACTTCTAGTGGTGTTCTGCAAGTTGGGCATTGCCAGCTATGACAGAAATACGGAGTTTATAAATTAAGCTCCACCTGCAGTATATCCAGAAGCAGAGTTATAACATTGTTTTTAAACACTGCAAATCTAGGTCCCAATCTTCCATTCCTTATTTGGAAAAATTCCAACTAAAGTCCATGTGAATCCTCTAGTGTACAGGTCACTGAGGGCCTAATCCAAAGCCAACTGAAGTCAAAGGGATTTTTTTCTGTTGATTTAAATAGCCTTTGGATTGGCCCGGAGTACTTTCAAATGGAACTCCAAATATCTCCTGAAAGAATAAATTGCCTGTACACAGAGTACAGAGGTATTAACAAGGTTTTTGTGTGTGTGTCATATTAAGAGTATTCACAGAGAAAATTTTAAATAAGTCAAAATGAATTAATGAAATTGCTAGGGAAAATATTGCATGAGCCTGCAAAGATTCACAAAGAAATGATGGAAGATTGTGGATGATAAAAAATCATAAGTCCAATACCCAAAGACTAAGGCTAAGATTTGCAAAATCACTTTTAGGATTTGGATGCTCTAGTCTAGTCCCATTTATTTTTATCCTTAAGTGGCTTTGACAATCTCAGCCTAAAAGTATAAAATGTGTGCAGCGATGGAAAAACAACTGTTGTTATGAAATGACCTTCATGTGGATATGACCCTTGGAACTCCTATACTAATATAGTCTTTACAGATATCATTGACAGTGATTGCAAACATGAAAGGGTGGGTTTTTTTAAAAACTACCCAGCAGTAGCTTAATTCTGCTCCCACTAAAGCCAATGGAAGCTTTATCACTGACTATATGGGAGCAGAGTTAGATCAACACTGACCACTTCTGAAAATTCTACCCTAAATGTCTTATGAGTTGTCATTTCAATTATTGATACTACCCTGGTACTCAATTTGTATATCTACATGATGACTCTACTATGATTAACATGGCTTATCATATTCATAAAAACATCAACAAAATATAAAGAAGATCAGATGAAATTCTGATCACTAAAAGCCCATATGGGAAAAAAATATTCTCTGCAATTAATCAAAAGTATTGAGAGGTGTTTAGAGGTGGAAAAGAAAAATGGCAGTAGGAAGATAACTTTGTCTCAAGAGTCCAATGTTACATGCCACATTACATGCTTCTGTAGCAGAACTAGGTTAGAACAATTTTTAGATAAAGGTCATTCATTAACTCTTCTTCAGTGCTGGAAAGCTGCACTAACCAGAGAATCTATTCTCTAGAATTGATCTGTTTGAATCATATAATATTGTATAAACACATCTTTAACAGTATCTGTAATTACTGTGTTCTATTAACCTATTTCATTTTGGTCTTAAATTCTTGAAATATATTGCATTTTTCCATTGCACAGCTGAGGTAAGAGAACAGTCTATGTGATTTGTGTTTGGTAAATCCAACACAAAAATGGGAAGTTGTACGATTTTCATGCTTACAGAAAATTTTCTATATGTATTTAATATGTGTCTCTGTTTAAAGTGCAAATGGTCCAGAAAGGGTACAGAACTTTACCGAGTTAAGCTATTTTAACAGGACAATTTTCTAAGTCAATCTAAGAAAAAAAACCCCTTCATAATAAATAATCACCTTTTTGAAATTAGATAAGTGAATGAAATGGTCTTAATAATTATTTTTAATATATACAGCCACACAGTATGTTGTCATAAGGTAAAACTCTGCTTTGACTTACAGCTTGTGCAACCTAACTGACTTCACTGCGATTGCATGAGCTGATAGTCAAGAAAGAATTTTGCTCACAATAAGTGTCATCTGCTTAATTTACCTGATAACTTTAAAAATAGAGTATGCTTTCTCCCTACACAGTAGTGAAATTTAAGCAATTTTTTTTAGAAAATTAATCACATTTTTAATTTTAAAATGTTGTGTGTCATACTAAACAAATCATTCAACAGTCACATTACAAATTGAGTGTATAATGGGTTTTTTCAATTATTTTTCTTATTTGACTTACTAATACAATTTTTTTGAAAATACGACATTAACTGGGAGTAGTATTATTAAAAAGAACTAGGTGTTTTTAAATTGAGTCTTTTATGTGGTTTTCTTTGTTTCTGGAGTCACTGGATGGGCACATCTGGCAAACTACATACAACAGCTAGTAATCAGCTATACCCAGTGAACCATTATCAATGGATGAAGGAAATGAAAATAATATTAATTTTTAAATTTGCAGGTAAATTTCATTGTGCCACACACATTAGCAACAACAAAGCTACATTTTCGTGCTAGTGGCAGTTTTAGGTGAAATGAACACAGCCATAACACAATATATACACACATCCATTAAAGTCCTGAAATGAAAAGTGGTATTTGTTATCTGATAAATATTTTGACTCCAAGCATGTCACACTTTTTGGAGCATACACAAATCAATACATAATTTAAAACTGCCCAAAGGCTTTTCCCCACCTCTCTGAATGACACTATTTGTTGTAGAAATACAACAATACACCTTGAACTTAATTTTCACTTTCATTACATTTCAATGTAATGAATAATGGAGTGTAATTTATTAAATAAAATCTAGGTCGAAAAGGTTATCTGTCTGATAGTGCCATACTCTGTATTTTAACTAATCTCAGTCAGGATAATTCCTTCATATTATCAAGTTAATTTGGAATATTATGGTTTTTAATCCTTTTGACAGGTTTTCTGAAGCCACTTAAAAGCCACTTATGTGATGACAACTGAATAAAGAGGAAGCTAAGGGCCCAATCCTGCTCTCACTGAGGTCAATGGGAACAGGAGCAGAATCAGGACCATAAATAGTTTATGCTCTAGTGTTCGCATTAGGATAATTGCAAAATTATTAATTGGAAGTCAGATCTTAACAAGAATGGATCCAAATTAGCTAAGAAAGAAAGAAAGAAAGAAAGAAAGAAAGAAAGAAAGACCATCTAAATTATAAGAGTTCTGGTTGTAACACACTGGGATAGATAAACAATAATTTCTCCAAAAGAAGTTCCATCATTTGGTTTTGCATTATCAGAATGACTATAGTTTACTTACACTTTATTTTGGGATATTTGAGTTTGTGTGTGATAGTAGTGCAAGGTTTCCTCTTAAAATCTGTTCAAAGCTATAATTGTTTCCACTAGTTTATTGCAGCACTATATAACATAAGAAAGTGTAGGACACATAATACATTACATGGGACATCTTTATTATAAATGAGTTGGAGAAATCAGTCCTGTATAATCATTAATCACAAAAAAGAAAGAAAACTAGGAGATTGCTTACATGTTAGTATTTGCAGTTGATGTCAGCCATTCACCAGCCAAGCCAATAACATCCAGTCCAGTGGAGAGCTGGTTGAAAAAACGAGGATGACCTGGGAAGATGATTGAAAACAATATAGCACATCACATTCCTTTCATTGTTATCTTTGGGAGTTCATTTTTATTTTTTAGCAGACACCCAAAGCCTGGCTTTATAAGACAAAATGTGTGGCACCAGGTAATACCTTTTCACAAAGTGAAAAGGTTGAATCTGTGGTTTATTCTGTTAGATGCCCCTCGAACTGCTATAATTGAGATGATGATGAAGTGCAGGGGGATAACATATTTCAGCACTAGCGGTCAGCAGACTTGAGTCATATTTGCATTTAAATACAGAAAGGAGAAAAGCTATTCAGAGTGTACCCCTCGGTCTCTTTAGATAAGCAATAGTTAGGGTCGGGAACAGTAGGCACGCGGAGCTGAACAGCCAAGAACTCTGCTCTTCCCTTCTCTTGCATGAGCCTCTGCAATAAGGAAAAGTTTAGCTGGGCCTGATCCTGCTTGCACGGAATGCATGATTCCCACAGACTTCAATGGGACAGATTGGGGCAAGGCCCCTGAAAAGTTTTGAAAGAGAACATTCAGCTAAACTAAAATGAAGGTATTGCTCTAACAGAGTCAGGCAGACCGCTGTATTTTAGCTGGCCTCTCTTTGCAAAGACAGAGTGAGTCCAAATATTAGAACAAGTCTGTTCACTCCCTTAACACTAACAGGTGGTAATCTCTCCCGACCAGAAATCCTGAGCTCCTGAGGAGTACCCGGAACAGATATATAATGCAAAGCTCTCCCACATATTTATCAATTCAACCAAATACATCGGGGAACTATGGTAAGGTTCAATGTTGGACACCAAAAAGGGACATGGGCACCTCGAATTTGGCCCAACATTTAGCTTGAAAACAAACAAACAAACAAACAAAAACCAAACTAAACAACCTCCCCTCCCCTAAAAACAAAAACAAAACAAAAACAAAACAAAACAGTTTTTTACAAAAAGTTGAGTGATAGAAGTATTGCCATAGGATTGTTAAACGTTCTGGTGGAAACAATTTTTAAACAAATAAATATTCCTCTGTAGTGTTTGTATCCCCAACACTCTGCAAAACCTGAAGCTGATGCTGACTATAAACTGACTATCAACTTTCATTGCCCAACCTCAATAATGCATGCATGCATGCATTCATAAAGAAATACATACAACAAACACCATTAATAAGAAAAGGAAAATAAGAACTTTAGAATCATTGCAGTTGTAATAAATGGCCAAATCCTTCTACTACTGAAATCAACTGGCAGAACTGCCAGGATCAGGCGCTACAATGTTTAATGTACTGATTTTCACACCATCCCCATTTTACAGATGGGAACTGAGACAAAGAAAAACAAAATGATTTGCCTAAGATCACACAAAAAGTTTGTGGTGGACCAGGGAATTGAACGCTGCTCCCCCAAATCCTTGGCTAACACCCTAGGCCATCTTTCCTTTTAAGTGATCCTTAATATAGATAAGAAAATTTGCTCTAGAACATTGTTAACATCCCTTTCTTGCAAATAGGATACACTGTGAACAATTGATCCTTGAGGTGCTTTAAAATAATTGATAGAATAAAGTAAAAAAGGCTCCAGAACTCTGTTGTAAATAGCCTGTTGCAGAGCATAAAGATTCCACATGTTTGTGATTCACTGAGTATACAACTGTAAGATTTGTGGGGGATGGGGTGGGGGGGAAGAGGTCTGTCCACTAGTTAACCACATTCCTAAACAATACACAACTTGCTCAACAGCCATTAATTATTATAGCCTAATTAATTATTTTTACTTATACAAAATTAATTGCTCATGTATTTTACACTTTTCCTGCAAACCCCTCTTCAGGGGATTAGATACATGCATGGGATTCGCTACTTCTTTCACTCTGCTGCATATAATGTCTACATTACATGCCCACCAGGATTTTACAGTTGTATATTAACAAGCCACATCTTTTCTAACAACATTAACCCACACAGTTTTTGCAGGGAAGTTTCACATTCTCCAGAAAACCATATGCTAAATGAATGTAAATATTTGTTTCCAGTTACTGCTCTGCTGAATAGTGGTTGGGTAGAGGTTAAATAGCAGTTATATTAAAATGAATTCTCTTTTTATTTTACAAAACAATTATTTTTCTCTTGCTGTCTTGACACAGTTTGAGAAGCTATTTTAATAAATCAGCGGGGTTATCTTCCGCTGATGCTTTCAGCGTGTATCCTTCCCCCCTTATGATGGATTACTTTTAAACAGACTAAATCCCATGGACTTCAACTGGAGTTTGGCCTGAAGAAAGCCTTTACAATTCGGTGCCCGATCCAAGCTCCACTGAAGTTAATTTATTGGAGTATTTCCATTGCCTTTAATGGCTGCTGCTGGATCTGTCACCAAGCCTTAAGTTTCTGATTTTGAAGTCCTTAACCTGCTGCTACTATGAATACAGTCTATTTGATCGTATCTGCGTCTCAAATCTCGGGAACAGTTGTCCTTTAATAACATGAATAAGAAATAGCTGCCAGCATATAGCGCCAATAAAATCCCAGGTAACAAGTAGGAAGAATCAGGAGACAAGTGCTAGCTAAACAGCATAACATAACCCCACTAACAGGACAACAGAGAACACAGACAACCAGGCATGGAATTAGGAAATTCAATTAAACTGCATTAACTGTTGCTTTTGTTGAAAGAACATGCTGGTCACAGGTTAAAAGGGCTTGGGAGTCTGAAATATGCCATCGCTTGTTAAAACAGGCACACGACAAAAACACAGTACTGCTGCTCTTGAAGAATGCAAACAGTGCAGGTTGGGCCGACAAGATTAAAATGTTATTTTCGTGGTTTTTGTTGCTTAGTTCAAATCTATCGGTTTGTACTAGGAAGGAAGATATGAATAACCCTATGTGGCTGAACCATTCCGGAAGCAATGCTCGCAGTTTAGAAAGCATTGCTCTTAATAGCTCATTGGCAGAATTTCAGAAGGAATATTTGACTCCCCTCTCCCTCCCCCCCCCCGCGAACTTCTACTGTAAAACCGTATGAACAATCTGGAGCGATCATGAATAGTTTTGACAGAAGTTGTAGCCTTTCCCATCGGTCTCACGGAGTGAGCAGAATTAGCTGCAAGCTGCAATACTGGAGTAGGGGTGGGGGAAGAGGGGATCTAACCTGTTATTGCTTCAGGTCCTGAACTGCTATTCGGGTAACTGCCATATGCTGACTTATTGGCAATTTAAATTTCTACTATATAGACTTAAAACGTTTCAGGCGAAACAACAAGCGGAAGATTAGTGGCTTTATTTTGGGTTTGTGGCTATAGCTCACTGAATAAGAAGGGAAGTTGTGATAAAAGTATTTATTGATATGGGATTCAAAATGAGCTGGAAGTGAGAGACTCCCTGTGTGGTGAGTTTAAATCTGTTTATTAACGATTCCTAGGATTTCATTAAACGTCTTGTGAACATAAAGAAGAAAAATTGCGAATTCAGTCTCATTTATACCCTCATTTCCCTAATGACATCGCTCCCCGGAGATGCAGGCGGCTTGCATTTCATCAAGTGAAAGAGATTACGTCTTAAAAACTTGTGTCTGGGCTCCACAAAGAACCCCGGGAAATGCCCATTTGAGTGACGGATGGGGCAGCCGCGCCTGGCACTGGTGACAAAGTCGCTTTCCGTGAGAGAGAGGGGCTGGAATGAAACTTTACAAAGTTGAGCCTCTTCCGGCGAGGTAGAGGCAGAGGGCCCAATCCTGCTCTGATGACTCACGCAAGGAGCAACAGGTTTCAGAGTAGCAGCCGTGTTAGTCTGTATTCGCAAAAAGAAAAGGAGGACTTGTGGCACCTTAGAGACTAACAAATTTATTAGAGCATAAGCTTTCGTGAGCTACATCCGATGAAGTGAGCTGTAGCTCACGAAAGCTTATGCTCTAATAAATTTGTTAGTCTCTAAGGTGCCACAAGTCCTCCTTTTCTTTTTGCAAGGAGCAACGTTAGAGTCAACAGGCCCCCATGGGCCTGAGCCAAGCCCGCAGAAACCGGCCCCTTACCGCGTTTTTCCCTCCCCCCACTCTAGAGAGCAGGATCTCTGAGACTGTACCTGTCCTGACTCCGTACTTCAGCGTGTCCCTGCAGTCCACCAGGATCTGCTCCAGGGATTCGGGGTTGTCCGAGAGCTCCAGGTTGAAGCCCTCCATCCCTTCCAGCAGCTGGTGCGGGTGATGGAAGTCCAGGACTTTGGTGGACCTGTCGAACGTCTTCCTCACGTAGCTCAGGAGAATGTCAACCACCTCCAGCAGGAACTGCATGGTCTGCTCCTCGCCATTCTTGGCAGGCAGCAAATCTGCGGCGGGCGGGACACAAGAACTCAGCGCCTGCCTTGCAATCGGGAGACAGTCTATGGACCAGCTCCCTTCGGAGCGTCATTTCCCAGGCTAGCAGCGGAATGCCCCGGCTCCCGCTCCGCCGCAGCGCGGCCGCCAGCACAGGAATGGCGTGACAGTGTCTGGTGTCCCCTGCCAGGGCTCTGTCAGCTTCATGCCCATTCATCATCTGGCGGCGAGGGCACTAAACCGCAGCTTACTGCTAGATGCTAAAAAGCGCATGTCACTGAAATCATGACACCCTACAAGCTAATCTATTGTGTTCCGAGGGAAAACATGCTCAGCAACCAGCCCGAGAATTAGACGCTGCTCCCTGCACAACATTGTCTCAGTTCACTCGCTCTGTCTGGCGACAGAAACCTGTGGCTGAAGGTGCTTCTGGTTCTCCCCCACATCACCCCATTAGGAGTGTATTAACTGCGATGCTTCCTAACCGGATAGCTATGCTCTTTTATCTAGCTTTTAAACACACACTGGTAATGAACACTCTTCCCAAATTAAAAATAGATTTACTGTAAGTATTCATGGGATAATGGAACAATAAAATATAAGACCAGCACTCTGTTTATCCTCTCTCGCCTGCAGCAGATTGTCAGAAGATACCAGCTTATGCATCAAAACGTAATCACAGCAGACTGACACAAACACACCCCTGGTCAAGCATACTTTGTACTGGAAAGAATTTAACGTTTTTAGTGGCCGATTTACAAAGAAAAAATGCGTGTAACTGATTGTGGGGCAAATGCTTAGATGGTGCAATTGGCGTAACTCCACTGAAGTCACTGAAATAGCTGAGACGATTTACGCCAGCTCAGGATCTGGCCCAAAGTATTTTAAATACATATAGGTACGTATATATTGATATTATACGTGTTATCTACAACATCTACAGGGTGTTACTCTGACAGCAGAATTCTCAGAAAAAAGATATTCATTATTAAAAAGCAAAATCTGCAGCTAGATGAAATGCCAGAAAGACAGACCATAAAAACACTGCTGAGATTAAGCAGCCAATTGTTGTAAGGAGCACTTACCTCTAGCAAATAAATTGGAGAAGTCTGTCTCGGCCCGCCTGAACCTGGCTTCCCTCTCGCTGTTCTCACAAGCCAGCAGGTTCTTGGAAGACTGCCTTTCCTTGAGAGAGGTCACAATCCGGCTTTTTTCTTCCAGGCTGTTGTTCCTTTGCAAGAACCCTACGTTATTATTACAAGATCCACAGGTCAGAGTATTCTCACTTCCCAGCATGTTTATAAACGCTTAAAGCAGCTCACTAGACAACAGTCCAAAGTGGGGTTTGTTCTGTATCTACCTAATGAGGTCAGGAAGAAGAGTATTTATGGGGATTATTTGCCTCCAGGAGGATGAGCTGGACTACAGAAACCCAGCCATGCAAAAAACAAATTTTCGTCATTTAGTGCTGTGGTAAATTCTTATTAAGTCCATCAGACAGATTCCACTTCAGTAATCAGCCACGGGAAGAGCGTTCAGGATGAGTCAATGCCATTGCAGCCTGCAGGCGAAGCGTATGGGCCTAGCAGACAGAAAGGGGCAGTGATGTGTGATTAAAATCAGGGCCACTTTCAGTTTTCCTCCTCGTGTTGCCATCAGGCTAAGGAAGCATGTTAGTAACTGGCTAATTTAGGAGATTGTCCAGTTCTAAAGATACAGGCACTAACCTCAGCGAGATTCCTCTCCCTATTAGTGGTGATAAATTAATGTCAGTAAAAAGTGAGGAGATACTGATTTTCAGGTAAAAAAATATTTCTGTGTTTTTAATCATTTCCTCCTCGCCTCAGAAAATCTGCTATTATCGGAGATACAGTTCTAACACACAAGATTATATAGAAATAATCATTATGACAATATTTTCAGTCGCTCAAGTACTTCCGCGATGGGCTCCATATAATATCCTAATAGAAAACAACAATATCATCCGTGCATAAAGTAGAAATGAAACAATAATTATATTTGCCATTCAATCCACACTAGCTATACAAAAGTAAACCAGCTAAACCTATCTCCTTGTGTTAACGAAGTAAATGGATTTTTATTTCCCATCTGGCAACATTGTTTTTATTAGAGACCTTATAGAAACGTCTTTAGACATGATCAGCTCTTCAGCCTCTGTAGCCACTTAACGTCAAACGGTGCCATAGTTTTGTTTTAGTTTGAGAATGGCACATTCGGAGGTAATTCGACATTATGAAAGGGATGCTGATAAAGTAAACATTTAACTAGAACTGAAATCATCTGTCATCCAAAGGTTCCTACTGACCCACCAGCCTCTCGAGCCTTGGCACTTGAAAAAAAACCTTTACCATCAAATTTGAATCCATCAAAACCAATCACATTTCGTGTTACCAGTTAAGGAGAACGACTGCGTGTAGGAAAAGCCAACACTGTAACTAGAAAAGGAGTACTTGTGGCACCTCAGAGACTAATAAATTTGTTAGTCTCCAAGGTGCCACAAATACTCCTTTTCTTTTTGCGGATACAGTCTAACACGGCTGCTACTCTGGAACACTGTAACTGTTTTCCTTGTTCCGTTCTGTCCATTTCCCTTGGCTGGCTTTCTAGACTGGAAGGCTTCCCTTTTACCGCTCTGGGCTCGCAGCCACCAGTATACTAACTAGCTAGAGGTTTAATCTCTCATAGGTAAATGCTACGGGGGGCTGACAATTGAAATATCCTTCATGATTTTAGACTTTTGCAAACTGAAAATTGCAGATACTTCTTGAAGGGGGGGGGGAGGATTCTGCTCTCAATTACTGCGCAGTAAATCCGCAGGCTCTGGAGTTCCTTTTACAGATTGGCTCCGTATACTGGGAGGGCAAAATGCAAAGAAGAGGGAGTGGTAGCCTTTTTTATTTAAATTGAATTTAATGATTCTGTATTAAACCACAATGGATTTAGCTCCTGTTGCTACAGTTTCAATCTCAACAGAGTGAAAAATCACCTCTGCTGCTTTGTTGTGTATATGAAATACCATATGAGTCAGAGTTTACCATAGAACTAAATAACACGATGATAACTGGATGAACTAATTGGCTACAGAGTAATACTTGTGGAACAGTTAAAAGTGAGCCACTAGCTGAAAATTGATGGTCTTGGAAGTTCTTCGTTTCAGTTTCAAACGTAGAGAAGAAATTTGTCGCATAAGACCAACACAAAAAAGTGGATGCAGGACAACAAACCCTCACTGCACGAGTCACTTAATATCTGAACAGCCAAATGACATCAACAGGATTACTCCCATAATTGAGGATTACTATCCCATGTTTACAAGGCTGGCCCCAGATAGTCATTGTACTCTGGACTACCACTTGACGATCACCTCCACCTGCTCTAGCTTGTAGTTCTCATCCTCCCACCTCTACCCCATGCATTTAAGAGCATGAGCCTCCAATCCGGAAACTTCAGAAAAATTAAATAAGGGTGTCTCAGATCTAGTGCATGGTAAGGTGAGCTGTTCAGGTATTAAAAATAAATCATTTCTTACCAACAAACAAAAGACAAACGAACCTAACTGCTGTAACCTTATGAGTAAATGATCCTCTAATAAAGAGAAACAGGCTGTAGCATAACAAAGTAGGCATGTGCTATTCCGGGGGTATGCTCTGCCTCAGGAAGCATATTATTTTCCATACAAACAACAAGACATTTCCTTGAGATATTCAGTGCAAGAAGTTCTGTAAAAAGGACAACTGCTCTGAAAAATAATAATACAGAGATTCCTCACTGTTGCATACCCCCTATGGCGTTAATATTATAGAATGAAAATAAACATATTTTTAAAATATTTCCAATACTAAGCTGAGGGGCAGATCTTAAATTACAGACAAGATAACAACCTCCCGGGAGGCAGAAGATTGTATTTAAGATGGTTGGAGAAGTTGTCTAGATGCTAAAGGGATCGGTATAGCTGGCAACTGCTTGGTTGCCTCTCCTTGGTGGTCGCAATGTTTCAGTGCTCAGATTGATCACCTTACCGAGGAGACGGAACCAGAGTCCTTGTCCAAATTAAAAGACAGCAGTATTTCCTTTGACATATTTAAGAAAGTTCCCCTAAACCCCGGTCTATGTTGTTATCTGTGTGAATCTAAAGTGAATAAAGGCAAACAAGGTTAATTCCAGAACAAAGCAATTGAACTATTAATAGTAAGCTTCAGAGGGGTAGCCGTGTTAGTCTGGATCTGTAAAAGCTGCAGTCCTGTGGCACCTTATAGACTAACAGACGTATTGGAGCATGAGCTTTCTTGGATCCGACGAATTGGGTATTCACCCACGAAAGCTCATGCTCCAATACGTCTGTTAGTCTATAAGGTGCCACAGGACTCTTTGCCGCTATTAATAGTAAGTGACAGCTTCACTTGAGCGCACACCTACAATGTAAGGACTTTTATCAGTCTTGATTCCCATTTAGCAGAGAATCTAGCAGCGCTGGTTAACGTTACAAGTCACTGAGAACACGGTTGTACCCCCAGACATGAGTTTACATAACTACTTTGTAGCCAACTTGGGGGCCTCCTCTTGTATTTTTTGCTCATTCAAAGCTTCCAGAGAAATCAATGGACATTTTGCATGACTCAGGCTCAGGACTGTGAGTTGGCGCATTACTACCTATGTATAGACTCACATGGGATATGACCACCTGCCCTTATTGAGAACCTATAAGACAAAAGGCTGGTTTGAGGGCCTACATACCACAGGACTGAATTTAGGGGCTGTTGCTGCTTTAACTTTATTTGCCTATAGGTATACCTATGTACGTTGTGGAGCTCTCCTCGACCACAGTATTATTTTAATGGAACTTAAAAGTGGAAACTAAAGTGGTTAAAAGCTGCACCAATAATAGAATGGTCTACTGCTTTCTGATTGGCCGACAACAGCACAACAATTTCTCTTCCCGTCTACTTTTTTCCCCTGGGCATCTTCTAGGAACTGGTGATTTATAAATGCCTCACTAGTTCATCGGCATGCAGAAAAGAGTAGCCATGCTAGGGCTTTACTTGGAGGCTGTTTCTATGCCTGAGGGTAAACACATGGATAGATCAAACGTTAAAATATCTGTATCCCACTTATGAATTTAAATTAAGAATTATGTTGGAGAGACAGTGGAAGCAGCCGAGAATAAATAACTGTCCTGTGCTATTTGTCATCTAACTGAGAAGACGAAAGCCCTTATTAGCACCTGCTACACTCAGAAATTAAACCGCAACTTATTTTCATAGTTTTGCATGGGCAGCATTTTTAAAAGCTACTTTTCTCAGGAATGTACCAGAAGGGACAGAACTAGAGTCCTGAATCTCAGGCTTAATAACAAATAAAATGGATAGGAAACAATAGCATTTGCACTCTAAAGGGGGAATGGATAGTGTGCGTAAAACCATCTTTTATACAATTTACACTGCAGATCAAATAGACTTCGGAATGAGGGATATAATCCAAATTTCCCAATTCCCAGTTCAGTGCTTTAACCACAACACCATAGTCCCTCCATACACACACAAATCATTTGTACTAGATGCATCATAAACCTATATCTCCCTGGGGTGTTAATTGAGAAAGAGCCTGGATGAGTCATGAGCAAAAGTCTCCCAGACTTTCAGGTTTCAGAGTAGCAGCCGTGTTAGTCTGTATCTGCAAAAAGAAGAGGAGTACTTGTGGCATCTTAGAGACTAACAAATTTATTTGAGCATAAGCTTTCCTGAGCTACAGCTCACTTCATCGGATGCATTCGGTGGAAAATACAGTGGGGAGATTTATATACACACAGAGAACATGAGACAATGGGTTTTATCATACACACTGTAAGGAGAGTGATCACTTAAGATGAGCTATTACCAGCAGGAAGGAGGGGGGGAAGGAGGAAAACCTTTTGTGGTGATAATCAAGGAGAGCCATTTCCAGCAGTTAACAAGAATGTCTGAGGAAGAGTGGGGGGTGGGTTTCAGTAAGTCTTACTGACTTTCAGTAAGGCTTATGCGTCTAACTCACTTAGGCGCCTTCGAAATTCCCACCGTGCCGTGTTACTTGCTGTTCTGTAGAGTATTATCATCCGCAGTGAAAGCAGACTGGGCCCCATCGCCCAACGCGGACGCATATGAACAGTTTTACTCAGAGGAGTAGTCCCACTGATTTCAATGGGAGTAAAATCAAGTGTTTGTCGAATGGGGTCCCTTCAGAAATATAGCAGTCTGGGGCGGACACTTTTTTGTGTGGGTCATAATGAAAGATTATAAATGAACTATACCCATAGTGAAAAACCTGAGCACTGCCAGCAAACTTGGCTTTTAATGAAAATTAATCAAGCCATTTAAAATACATTTGCTTTAAAAAAAAAAGGTATTTCCCCCTTCAGACTGTGGCTTTTAATTAGATAAGAGGGCAGACTGACATATTTAACGGAAGATATGCCGCATAAATCTTGGACAAGTAGTTGGTAAAAATTTAAAATACTCGATATACAAAAACATTGTTAAAGACCTATACATTGCTCACGTGTTTGCTTTTTTTGCATGTTTTGAATCTTATTTAAAGTTTGCGTTCAAAATTAATGGTTTTCAAGAAAAAACAGTTCTGCCTGACACACAGAAGCGACTAATGTCCGGTTTACTGTAAAACTCTGTAATTCCATGATATTTAGGCTCTGAAACAATATTGTGTAGAATTAAGAGGAATCGACTGTAAATATTTCTAAATAGCTGTAGTGAAAAAATGGTATTTGGCAGCATTCAGCTTTTACACTATTTAGTTTCCAAGGGTAACTTTTTATTTCTGTGCTTGAGCTATATAGCAGTGTGATTGTGTGTGTGTACTTATACGTGTGCTGAGTAAAATAAATCACTGTATTAGATGAATTGCCGTGTATTATCATTATTATCGAGTGTATCATTTTAGTATAAAGCAGAAAAGAGTAATAAAATAAATAGTACTGAAAATTAAAAGTAAGCCTTCATGCAATACAGTGTCCTTTCAATCCTTGTTTGTTTGCTTGCTTGGAAACCAGATGGTTATTTGTTTGAATTCCCCCCAACAGTCCTTTTCCTTCTTCAAATCCAACATGGTGGGATTGTTCATTTTCAGTTTATTTTATTTAACACCTGCATTGTGTGGTGCTGTGATGTCCCTTCATCACCCTGGTAGTCTAGCAACACAGAACAAACCCAGCGGTGCGTTACTTTATCAATTCTGCTTGCCGTGCTAAATTAAAACGATGATGAAAAAGCCCATAGCTCCAGACACTGAAGGGACCCGTAGGGGAATGGTCCATTAAACCCAGATCAGGGGCTATTTATAGAACTAAACGGCTACTCGTTAATAGCCCCATTGGGTTCCAATGCAACTTCTTAATAGACCTAGGGCTAAAAAAATTGCAGCCTACAATTTCCTGAATCCAAACTTCCATGTAACTAAGCATCTAGCGAATGAGCTTTGATTAGGGAAAAGGGAGCTTAAATAGTTCTTTGCATTGATAAAACGCTCTCACCGCCCATTTCACACACACTAAAATGGTCCTCTTACTAAAAGATAATTGAGAATGGGGAGAAAATAATTCCTATTCATAACGGGGGAAATGCTGCGTAAAAGGAATGATCGTTTGGCATCAGATAATAAAGATCAGACTGTTTGTCTTCAAAAGGAAAGGCGCTATGAAGAAATCTGGAGAGGCGAAGACAGCTTGTTATCTGTAAATGAATCTCTTGCTGTAACGTTGCAATCTGAGTGTATATTTGTTTCCTTTCCTTCATTTAATCGGCCTGCACGCTGACTGGCTGCCAGCACTATCTCCCAAACCCAGCGCTCTGACGAATTGCTGTTTAATAAGGCTCTCGTTATTCTTCCCCCCCCCACCCCCAGGAGATCCGTATTTTCTGGCCTGATAAGGTTGAAAATTTTCAGACAGTGAGATATGGCAAAAACCTTGCTCGTTTCTCACAGCCGCTCCCTCACTCTCATTAAGCTTCCACATGTTCTGCGCCAGCCCCTGCCCCTTTCGCCTCCCCTTAGCACTCTCCCCAGCTCAGAGGGGCTGTGTCATCAGACAGGAGACCATGGTGAGCTACAATGCTCCTCAAAGCTCTTCTCATAAAGAAGCAGCATAGAGACAACCCTTCGTTTTTAGCAGATCAAATAGTGCTGGAATGGGTAACCACCACCACGTCCCATACACCTTCCCCGCCACAGCCCCGGTCACTTTCTGCCAACCTCAGTGCTTGAAAACATGCTTTTAAATGTGGCTCAGAAAACCTCCGGGATGAAAAGCTACGTAAAGCGGCGCTCTGAGCCACAGACCTGCACCCGGGGACATCGATGCGAGCGCTCCGATTGACTTCAACTGGAGCACGTTCGAGCACAAGGGGGTCGGGTGAAATAACCCGGGATTTCATTGTGTCTAGACCGAGTTAGGGCGGTGCTGCGCCTCCAAGCGCTGCGCTGCTCTTGCTCTCTTCGGACAGCAGAGGGCGAAAGAGTCCGCAAAGAGCGGCGCTCACGCAGCCTCCCACGAATTACTAAAAGCAAATCGCATTGCTAAATGAGTTTGGGGGGTTGCTTGGGGCTCAGTGGGAGGAGGCACAGCTCTTCTCATTTTGTTCTTTTGCTGAGTTATCTTAATACCAAGAGATGGCTTACTAAAGCTTCTCTCTCTCAGCCTTGCTTCATACCAATACAGAGCGCTCTGTTTGGCAACAAGAAACTCTTAGGCATGGAGGGGGTCAAAGACAGAAGAAGGGTCACAAATGGACATTGCGAACTGTTGACAGCCTCTTTGCACTTACCACATATTTTGAGACCAATTTTTCTGGTACATCCATGAGCCACATCACACCAGGTGTCGTAGGCTAAAACAAAAGACAGATTCACATAATACAGAAGCCAGGCACTATGGGCTAAGATCCAGACATTTCCATTTGGGGGGCATCTGCTGTTAAACTGTAATAAAATACCCCCAAACCAATACAATATACACTCCGCCTCTTGCCTATCTCCTCCTCCCTTTCCACCCTCATCCTCACTGTCCTCTGAGGAGGTGTACAGATAATTTCAGAGATCACCATTTTAAAAGGGCTCCAAGAGCCTAGTCTGTGTTGGACCAGCGTCTGGAGTCACCCGGGGCAGCGATGACGGTCTTCAAATCAGCAGCACCATCGAGATGTCACACCAGCTCATCAAGAAAGAAAGAAAGAAAAGGCATCTGGGACCTTAACAGCTAATAATTTATTGGCAGGCCTCCAACAAAATGGCAGCTTAAAATAAACTGGCATGAAATGGGGTCCTGGAAAAGTTCAGGAATTAATTGGGTGAAAAATAGTATTTGACTACATGATCGGACTTGCATGAATAAGCTTCAGCCGGACTGACAGTGGGAAGCACATTAGTGCGTCTCACGTCTTCTCCCTACTTCTGCTCCCCACTTTCCACCCGCCCCTTCATTCAACCCCACCCCCGGACTGTGCTTTCAGACGGTGCACTGCCGCCAGGGTTCACCGCTGAACTGGGGATGGGCGTGTGGGCGGAGAGGGAGGAGGACAGAAGAAGCAATCGTTGACATAATCACAAGTCTCTTTGCCTGGCGTGTGTGTGTGTGTGTGTGTGTGGTTTGAATTGCCGACATTCAGCTACCGGGAGGTTACTGTCCCCCTACAGTGCCAGGCAGCTACACCGCATAAGTAGCTGCTATATTTCCACGCTACCCTAAGCAGTCCCTCTCCAGTTGCCTTGATCTATTTCCTCGCAGGGCACGCTCCTGTGGTCACCTGAGCTTGGGGTGAGAAGATCAGGCAAGCTAGCCCCCCGGAAAACAACGCCGGGAGGGGAATGGAGGAAAACCAAAACCAGGCAACGAGTGAAAGGCGGGCGAGAGGGGGGTAGAGAAGAACGGAGGATGAAAGAGCGGGCCCAGTCTTCTCCCTCCGCCGAGCTCCGGCTGGGCGGCGCAGCCGTGGCAGGGCGTGGGCCCCGGTCGCTAGGCTCCGGGTTACTTGGCGCCTGTCAGTAACCGGACTGAGCAGTCGAGGTATAACACGTGCCCCACGGTCAGGGCGAGTCCCGTGCAGCGACGGACCCCACCCCGCCGCCTGCCCTGGCTCACGCGCCCCGCGAAGGCTGTGGGGCCGGGCTAGGAGCTGGGCCCCTGGGATCCCTCGCTACTCGCCGCGGGAGCCCGGGGCATTGGGCCCGCCGTGTCCCGCCACTCACAAGCCGCTGGCTGACCAGGCAGGCGCCGGGCCTCTGGCGATGGAGCCAGGCCACCGCCGGAGGTAGGGCCCGGGGCCGCTCACGAACCAAGACCGAGGTCTCCCGGGAGCCCCGCGCGGGTTGAGCTAGAGGGGCGGATCCCGCCTGCCGGTCCCCCACAGGCGGGCGGCTGCCAAAGGGCCACAGGAGGCGCCCCGAGGCGCGGAGCGCGCCAAGCCGGGGCGGGCGCTGGCCCGGCGCTCTGAGGGCTCAGCGCGGGGAGGGGCGAAGGAGCAGCGGAGCGGGGCCGCCCCCTTGGGCACGGCGAGCTGACCCTCACCCAGCCCAGCGCCCTGGAGAGAGGTACCGAGCGTGAGCCCGCCCAGCTGCCTCTCAGCGCCCGGCCGCAGGCGGGACCGGCTTTGGCGCCTCAGGTCTCCCGCCGCCCGGGCCCCCGCGGCTTCCTGCCGGTAGGGGGCGGCAGGGCGCTACGGGCCGGAGAGGAGGCGCGAGAGCCCAGGCCCGGGGCTGGCTGGAGAATAGACAGGGGAGGTCCCCCCCGGGAAAGGGCAGGAGCGGGAGCTTCAGAGGGGCAAGGGGGCTTGGGGAACACGGGGCGGCTGGAGGGGCCGGGGAGAGAGGCCGAGAATAGCCGGGGCTGCGGGGCAGGCGGGAGCGAGCGGGAGGGGGGGGCTGGGCAGAGGCAGCGGCGGGGAACAGACTGGGCAGGACCAGGGCCGGGGCTCAGGACCGCAAGGCAGGAGGTGGCGGGCGAGGGGACCTCAGCTGAAGGGTGGAGACTGGCTCGGCCAGGAGGGAAGAGGTGCGGGGGCTGGAGGGGTCAGAGGCGGACCCAGGAGGGCAGGAGAGGAGAGAGTGACAGCCTGGAAAAAAAGCTCTGACACGTCAAGCAGCCGAAGGCAACTAAGGGCTAGAATAAGATGGAGCCTGACAGCAAGACCATGGCCAAAGGGAGCCAGGGGCAGAAGCACTTACTCCGGGAACATGGCAGCCCTCCCCAATCAACGCCCAGGCGGCTGAGAAAACAGCAGGGCGGGGAACAGCTCGAGTGGATGAGGGAGCTCTGCGCTCCTGGGCTATTTCTAGCCTACGGATTTGGTTAGATGGAGAATTTCGTTAAGTGCCCCTCTGGGTGATTTTTTTTTTTTTTTTTAGTTTAAACCCTATCAGATTGTCCCCTAACCATTTTTTGCTAATCCATCGTAGATACAGAGAGAAAACGGGATTTTGTATTGCTGGCATACATAGTTATTTCTTCATTAAACTGAATTTCTGATTAATCAGATTTTGGTCCTGACATCTCAGCAAAAGACAACGCCCTCCCCACCCCCAAAAACTCAAGCCTCACACAAATGAACTGTTTTCCAGTGGGGTTTTTGCATGTTGGGTGCCCCCCGCCCATTCTTTCCAGTTGCAGAATAATCACAATAATGACTCTAATGTTCATGCCTCATAGCCCAGGCAGCCCTATCAGGGTAAAAGCTATTCCCCGCGTTACTGTGCCTGCCAAGCTTTTATTTCTTACTATTCCCCCCTCTTTGTCTCCGGTGATTATGTCATCGAGCTCCCCCCTCCCTTCTTTTGGTAGTTGATTGTCTGAATTGTCTAGGCAGAGCGAAAAAAACGATTCTCCCTCCACCTGCACCAGATCTGCTTCCCACTCACACCTCAATAACTTAAGGCAAATTCGGGGCAATTAGGGATACAGAGCTCTGAAAAACTACAATTAGCATCGAAATTTCAGTTGATTATAGGCCTCAGTGTAAGCAAAAAGGAAGCTATAGCATTAGCAGTATAAAATGCAAGTCTGGAACACACTTCACACCCAGGGTCTAGTTTCACCCTCTAACCAAGTCAGTTCCCTCCACCCCCTTAAAACAAATCTCGATTTTCTAGCCATCTGGAGAGTTAGTTTATTTTCTAAATCTCCCAAAATGTGCCTGTAAAACCAAACACTACTGGAGCTGAGGCTTTTCGGCATCCTTAGAAAATTAGTGAAAAATCTAAGGAGCAGCCTCTGATTTTAAACCACCAGAAAGATGTGATCTTTCTACAGAGCAATTTCCACACCTAGTTTAAGGGCATGGAACAAGGATTTCCAGCTTTGTCGTTTTGTGTCGAATTTGGTCTCACCGAAGAGCCATGCTAAAATGATTAAGCATCCAAAAGGTTTAAAACGAGGAGAAAGACTAAAACCTACTTGTGGGTCGTAAATTAGTGGGGTTGGAGTCCTGATTGGCGTTGGAGGAGGATGGAGCAGAGGATGCCATCACTTCAGAAAGTCAAAGTCGTTTGGTCCCGTATTTTCCTCCAATATTTCTCTGGTGGATGGACAGTAAAGAATTTACTGGAAGGAAAGAAAAGGCGGCTTTAGAGATCTGGTCTCCTGAAAGGATGAAACGCGAGTCCTGTCTAGATTAACTAGTCAGGGTATGATTCTGCAGCCAACAATAAGCAATTAAACTCCTCGCGAAGTGACAGTGTCTGGGAAAGCCTGCACAAAGGATTGCATCTCCAGTAGAAGAGTCCTTATCACGACGTTTCTTAGCCAGGCAAAAATATTCACAAACAAAGCGATGAAAAGGAAAGATTAGGGAAGGCGCGCCGCGGACACTTATTTAGTTTAAGGCAGCTAACATGGAAACATGGCAATGAGAAAATTCTTCGATAGGCTGAAGAGCCAAATCGTTTCTTTGCTGGATGTTGAAGCGCTATATCCTGTGCGGAATGATGGATTTAGCAGACCATGAAGTCTATCGCAATTATATCAATGGCCACTGAAGAGGGCAATTATGGCTCATGTCAAATTGAAACCAATTTATAAAACAGGCTTTTAAATTATCAGTCGAAATGACCTACAATCTCAACAGAATTCTTGCTGCGATTCTATGTTTTATCATCTAATCCCTGAAATATTAATCAGATTAAATACAAAAATATTCAGGAAGGATTGATATATAAATCCTCAGCTCTGCCGCCGGTAACAAAGGCACATTTTCTTTTTTGCCTTTGTACGCCTGTATGTGTTATATGCATGTATTCATGTGTGTGCATAGATGCACGTTCAAACGTACGCACGACTGAACCATGCCATTCACATTTAAACTTTGGCATATGCTATCGGGGTACATAGCTGAAAAAGGTGATCATAGTAAGATCGACCTCTCATGGACTAACCCTTGTTCCTAGCCAGCTGTTAAGTTCTTTACAGGCGGACATTGCATTCCAATAACCAGTTTTGGTTCGCTGATCGAGAACCGCTGGTCAATGCCTCGCTTATCTGATGGTCCCCACCCCTGGCTGGGTCTGATTTATTTCATCCAGAAAAATCAAGAAAGAATATCAAGGTCCAGTAAATTAAGAAGCCCCCTCCTCCAAAGCCAATAATACTCGTTATTCATTTTCACTGAGCGGATTAAAACCAGCGTGTAAATACAACGGGCCAGTGATTTCAATGGTAAATGGGTAAATTATTTAAAAAACCCCACAACCAACCAAGATATAAATAGACATCCTAAAGCAGAGGGGACTCACTGGACAATGCCTGGAAGTGAAGTAACAGGTTAGCTCAACAGTCTACCGCACCGGGTGACTCAAAATACATATTATTTCTCCCTGGACAGGGCAGCCACACAAAAATGGTTTTGGGAAAAGCCCCCCATTCCGAAAGAGCCTCCTGAAGGCTTGAACAATACAATCTAGTGAGGAGAATTTAAAGGAGACTTACCGCGGAGGCGAGCGAACCCACACTTACTCCAAGTGTCCAAAAAGCCAGGGGATTCTAACCTTGGGAGGGAGTCGCCGGTTATAAACTCCGCGAGAAACGACGTCGGAATACCAATCGCGCCTCGGAATTTAATTCGCGATGACCTTTTTCCACTAGTACTTGGATTTGCTTTTTTTAAAGCCTGAATCGCCGATTGATCTGCTCCGACGCAGGCATGAGTCACAGCGCTTCCACCACCTCCTCTTCTTCAATATGGAAGGCAAGCAGGCAGGCTGGGGGGAGATCGACCAGGTCAATTTGCTGGGTCGGAAATCACGCGCCCAAATGTTGCCTTCCCAGGCTAACGTGACTTATTTGCAGGTGTTTTGGTCGCCTCGGGGTTTTATAGTTCGCTTGTGAATCCAGATCACGAAGATGCACCCAGAAAGGCTGAACCTATGAGTAATACAGTACGTACTCAACACGCTCTGTTTTCAGAGAGGGGCAGGGGGACTAGTAGGAAAGACACTTCCGCTCGGCGATGTGCATCTTTTAAAATACCTATTGAGGTCTTTCTGAGCCCGAGAAGGTTATTTCAAACACACCAGAAACGTTCATTATATAAACACGAAGCAGCCGTGACTGCCAACAAACAGCCGATTTTTAAAAAAATCATCTCTTTAAAAGAAAGCTATTTGATCTCAACTTTAGCTTCCTTTCAGTCTCTTTTGTTCTAACTCATATCACACTGTACTACCATATAAAACATGCTATCTCCAGAATAATTTCAGGCAGTGTCTTTGTTAAATGGAGCTTAGTGAAGAGAGGGGAGTAGTTTTGCTATGATCAGAATTTTATACCCCATTTATTTTTTTCTCTTTAGGAACCCCCCAAGCTATGATTAATTATTTTTGTGAGTCTCCACCAGAGGGCGTCAAAGATCCAGACGGATGAATCTTTTGGTCTTTACCATGGCTACAAGGAGCACCTGTTTTTTTTTTTTTATGACTGAGTTTAAATGTTTTAATTAGATCCAGGACTTACCACCGACCTCCTTTTGCTAAAAATAGATACATGCAGAAAATCTTTTTGTTTTTAGCCTCTAAAACTCAGAAGAGCATTACATTTTAAAGGAGATGTTTTGCTAGCAATTTCCAATGAGGATTGTAGTGTTAGGTTTCAAATTGTTGAAGTAACTAGACATATGAATCAATACGAATGTCTCTAAAGAAGACAGGTACATGATTTGCAGGAATGTGCAATGACAGAAAAAGAAACGTTTTATGGAGGTCAAAGAAGTGTTCGTCAGTCAGAAATGTTAGCAGCATAAAAGGTTCAGACTTGTCCTTTCTGAAGGACTTGGTGGTTGGAAGAAGGAAAATAACACCTTAAAATCTCCAATTTGGAGAGCGAAACTACAGAATGACAGCACTAAATGCCCAGAACGATCGCTCCACCGTGAAGACGCGTTGTCTAGGAAATGGACACACAACTAAAATACTCGGAATCAAAAAAAGCATCTTTTAAACATCTTTTTGAAAGGATCTAATAGCTCCAGCTATTCTTGGGAAAACTATTAAAAGGATATTTCAGGTAATGAGACAGAACCTTTGCTCATTACAGAGAATGAGACAGAATAATGTAATTATAGTTAATTGTCTATATAATTGTAAATAAATATATTTGCTTATATGAAATTAATACAAAATATGGCAATGGGTGCATTTGTTCTTCTAGATCTTGAAACTTTTCAAGCTATGTCTTCGAGTAAAAGAGAATATCTATACGTCTAGGCTCAAGAAAAAATCAAACTCTTTAGTGGGAAGAAGTCAAACTATTAGAACCCAAAGTGCTGTCAGTGGCAAGCTGAAGACAGAGTTGTTTCAGCGTCTGAAACAATAAATCATTAAATGGCACGAACGACCGTCAGGCTGAGTTCTGAAAAGTGCTGTCTAGAATTGCAAGGCAAACGGACCAAACTTTGCATGTTTTAGTCGACGTTTAGCAGGCACCATGTTTCCAACCGAAAAGGTAATGCGAGAATAATGGCAACCCAGAGACAGCAGAACATTCCTGCATAGGCTATAGAGTAAGAAAATTGAATTCACCCCTACGCGCTAATTTAGCTGTCAAAACCCCGGCGCTGGTTTCAGCACCTCGGACAGCAATCATGTAATGGCAAGGGTGTTCGATTCCGGTGCCTTCTGTGAATTAGCACTTTGAAGGGCAGGCGACGATTATACCTCACGCCTCTCCCTTAGAGGGTTTTGTACGTACGTGCAAACTGCCCGCAAGGTTTTTTGCTTCAGCTTTATGATCCACTCAAATAATTCAACTAACTATTGGGAGCGAAGCCGGAAGGCAGGGATCTGGCAGGGCCATAATTATTTCAGGCTGTTGCTAGAGTAAGAGTGGGAGGAAAGGGGAAAGCTGAGTGATGGGAGAGGGAAGGCGACCAGTGGTACAAGCTGAGCGCTCTCTCACAGAGGTGCCTTAGAAAAGCACACAGAGCCTTTAAGTCAATGCAAAACCAGCAAAAACATGGTTCTCTCTCTCCCTTCGAACCCGAATCCCCTAAACCCGGGCACATTTACCTGGCCAGAGCTCCAGTGGAAACAGAGCTCTGGCAGATAAAAGGTTTTGTGTTTGAAGTCAGTTCTTTGTCAAGGCGGATAGATACGGAACTTCGGTCTGAATTTAAGGTGCTCTTATGCCTTAAAGATCATTTTACATCCTTCTCCTAAAGGGTTGTTCAATAACACACCGCATTTGCTTAGATCCTTTTAATCCTGCAATTTCATGCAAAACATAACATCCTGCCCCTATTACATTTATCGAAGACAACCCCCTTCATCAACAAGGGGAGTATTTATGTGCTAGCAGCTTCTGTGCCACAGCAAGTAGTCCGAACCTTCTAACCGGGCAGAGGCTTTGTCAAAACCAAATTAGGGAACAGCGGTTTATCTAGGGGCAAACAAATTTGTGGGCCCCAGTGTAGATTAGTCAGGAACGTTATTTTATAATTTAAAACAAATGTAAAATAAATCCGAGTTGAATCAAAGTGGTTTCAAAAAGGGGTTTACAAGGGTGCAGCAGTCTATTTATTTTGACTCAGTAGGGCAGCGGGGGAAAACCCCGGGACAAACACAACAGTAGTGAAGCTAGCCTTTGCTACAAGGGGGAAAATGTTTTAAGAACAATTCCTGCAGATGGCGCTATTTCTCAATTTCAGCTTTTGAATAGAAGTAACCTTAATGGAGATGGGCCTGTAGTGAACGCAATAATGTATAGCTTGCACTTACAGCGTTTATTTCACTCTGTGTCGTGTCATCTGAATTAGTGTGCAGTTCAAGGGGGCGAGCCATTAACTCCTGTGGCTTCAAGGGCAGGCGAGGGCTATCTACACTGTGCAGAATCCATCCTTACATTAAGGGGCCTAGAGTCTCATTTTACACCCATTGGAGAGTATAAGCAAGACACCCTGGGAAGGAGGTGGGAACAGTATTAGGCCCTTAACATTTTCCCAGCATAAGTCCCTGCATTTGCTTTAAAAATTCAGAAACATGGTAAATATTTAGACTTTTAAACACAAAAGGTTCCTAAGCAGTTGTAAAGATTATTTCCTATGGTTAGACAGGGTCCAATCTGAGAGACGCTGGTTTCAGAGGGAGCTGCTCAGTACTTCTCAAGATCAGGCCCCCACTCTGTGATACAAACTTGAACTATTTGTACAGTTACTTTACCCTAAAAATGTGTGTAAATTGTGCTTTCGCTGCCTTGTTTGAGTGCCCCTTACATAGACCATGCACACAATTGTTTTCTGTTGTGTGTTTTGCAAGCCAGAAACCTGACAGAGTGTCTCCATTCTTTAAACTTACAGACCTTTACTGAATGAATTCAATATGTCAAATGAAAACTGTTGACCTGTTGTATACATTCAAAGATAGTAGTAGATGTACTAGATGTTGTAGTGCTACATTCTTGCTGCCTTTACTATGGTGCAGGTTAGAAATCTCCTATACAAATATTGTTTAACACCTACTATTGGTTCCATTTAAACTCATCTGAATAAGTTCTCAGTGAACAGGGAGCAGTTAATATGAACCTTGAGAATTCTGGGAGGCAATCGGAGCCAAAAATAAATATCTGTATGGCTATTCAATAATTAAGGTGCATATATAAATTAACATAGATCTGAATAAAAACAAATGGAAAGGGTCATTAAGATACAATATACCAAATACTGGAAGCTAGCTCTGCCTGTTTAGAGTTTCAGGAAGTGCATTACCGAATATGGTAGTTTCTCCAATACTCTGTCTTCTATCTTTATTTGTTTTTTCTACACTTGTTGCCTCAGTTCTCAGATGTTTAGACAACGCTCTCTGGGGCAGGTACAATCCTCACACATACCCCAATCACAGTTGGGGCCTCTAGTGTCACAATAAAAATTATATTCTACTCAAAACTCATGCTTCTTCATTATATCACATTTGTAACCACTGTAACTAGTTACGATGAGCTCTGTTGCAAAATATTTTGTTGTGTATATTTATCTACTTGTACTTAATAAAAGGTTGCTTTCACTGTTGATGGTATTTTTAAATCCTTGCATGAGAGACCGTCTGCTTTATGTTTATGATTGATCAGTCACAGATCTATGCTAAGTGTTCCACACTTAAATCAGGCCTATCACTTATTTCAAAAATAGCTCAATAAAGGCTGCCAGCTAGCACATTCTGCACCCCTGCGATGAATGACATGCAGAAAGGTCGAATCAGAAATCACATTTTTTACATACACTGCGTCTCCCTATGATGCAAGATATTCCCTTCTTTATTCATGCTTGTTTGTGCTGCTGTCTATTCTAAACATTTCTAATCTCAGGAAGAAAAAAAAGTATGTAGTTTTCTTTAATGAAAGGACAAAAAGGTGGTCCTACTTTGAAAAGTAACTTTGTAAAAATGGTACTTTACTCAGCAGATCTGCTCCTTGGAACTAGTTAGAGAGTCACAGCTGCTTACTTTTGTGATTCATAATTTTTTACTCCCTCTTCCCCAATTAATCCTGCAGTGTTAATATAGATAGAGCTGGATTCCATTCGTTGGAGACTGGAGAAATACATTTTGTAAATAGGCCCATTTCCCCTGCATTGTCCTATCTGAATGAGGCCTTTAGATTCTGGAAATAATATTTTTTCCTTAGTTTAATTAGGATTTATATGAATAAAATCTGACAACTCTTTTGCTAAGAGGTGAGCCTTTATCCAATTTAGGAAAATTATTGTTAGTTTCCCAATTCTTCACCAGTAAAAAGTCCAGTGAGAATTAAATGAATGATTGGAAGGATGAGTGAACAACACTGATCATGTGAAGACTGCATCTGTACACGCACAAAGGAGGAAAGCTAGGCCACATCTGTGAGTCAACTCCTGCTGATCCCATGATTTTTAATATTATTGGATTAATCTGTTATAGTCCAGTGATGTACGTCATTACAGAATTGCAAATAAGAGATGGGGCTTTCTAGTTTGACCAAATGTGGAGCTCACTCACCCTCAGCTCGGATTGGACCATGTTATCAGGGTGATCCCCTGATTTGCTCAGAGCTCTGGGAAGGTGCCAAGGGATGGAGTGAACTAGAGTTGCAACTGTAAAGATCCAGGTGATCTTCCTAGGCCACCACAATACCAGAAAGGACTGCCCCTACCATCCTATTCCCCTAGGAAGGAGGGGACCAAGCCTATGCCATCTGACTAGCCAGGTGCTTCAAAGGGAGCCTGCCAGAGAGCATAAGGTACCAACTAGAGATGATATCACTTAGTCCCCTGAACTGCAGTTCAGACTGGTGCTTTGAAGACCAAGTAAACTAAAGAGATGACCTTTTCCTCTAAGTAACCTTTCTTCCTCTTTTTTAAAGCTACTTGGCAGGGATGCCTGCCACCTGTTTTAAAGATTTTTTCCTTAATACTTTTTAAGGTGTGAATAAGGGGGGTGGGGAAGAGAGAGAGAGATTATGTCAAAGAAATAGCACATGCTTATCTAAATTTGAAGTAAATCCTATCTTAAATTACTCTGTTACCCTGGGTTGTGAAATAATATTTGCAGAAACTACTCTGTCCTGAAAGGGGAAACTAAAGGTTGCTAATCTACTCTGTATCACAGTGTCTATCTTAATCAGAAAAAAAGAGTCAACTGTAGAAAACACTCAGTGAATGGCAATTTTGCAGGAGTTTACGTACTCCTTCACAGGGCTGTGTAGTAACAAGAGGGTTTTCAGGACCTCAGACAAATGATTTATCAACATTTAATTAGAGTCCCTTTAATCAGAGAAAACCTATTTGGTGTCTTTTTATGCTCTCAAAAAGCAACCATAAGCTACTATAAAGCTAACTAATTTATTATAAATTTCTAAAACATGAGACTTCAATTCAGCTTACAATGCAAGTTACAGTAAGGTTTTTAACAACAGGGCACATTAAAATTGGTGAACCACCAGGAATAAAATTTGAGACCAAAATTGATTAAATCATTGCATAAGCACAATAACTCCCAGATTTAGGTGCCTAAATCCCATTTTTAGGCACCACTGCAATCCACTAAACCCCTACTTGGCTGCCACCTAAACCTGTAAGTGCCTAAACTCAGCACCTAAGTTTTTTCAGTAAAAGTTTCCGCTTCTGGGTATGCACACTGCTGCTTCACTCTGTGCCCTTATCTCCCACTTTTTCCCAAAAGCGATCCATGAACTGCCTTACTGGCTTTTAGGCAAGAAAACGTTAGCTTCAGCCTGTTCTAATGGAGACAACATGAATTTCAGCTTCTTAGCACGTTGTTACATATTTCAGGTTTTCTTTACTGTCTGCATCTGACATAGCATTGTGCAGCAAAATATTAAACTCAACTGGGGCATTAGAGTACCCAAAGACATCTATTTCAGATGTACTGTTAGTGACTGAATGAAAAGACCAATTTATATTGATCACCAGGATCTACTTTTAAGGTTCAAAACCAAATTTCCCATGTCCAGAGCAAACTTTTGTCTCAGTGACCTCTCATTTTCTGAACTATGTATTCCATTGGGCACCATGATAATGGTACCTATTGGTTGAACTGTCTATAGTGTACCAGAAGCCATCAATTTCTGTTGGGTTTTTAAACAGGCAAGGGTGATCTATTAAAGGTAGAGTTACCCCTTTGTATGCTATTTGTTTTAAGAGCGTATTAATGTCTTTTGTATAGATTAGTATAAGCAGTAAGCAGTATTCTAAATTGCCTTTTAAAAAAAGGAGGTGCTTCTGCTTCTTTGGGGACCTTACCCTTTGTAGGCTTGTTTCTCCACAGTCACAAAAGTTCTTTGCAAATATTTCCCGGTGTTCTATCTGTAGCTGCGTCAATTCTTCGCTTTGCTGACTATTCTCTAAAGCATCTGCCTGATGTACTTTTTCCTCTACTTCTTGTTCAAAGTCAAAGGATGCCTGGGTTTTTTACATTGCACTGGGCTTTCAAGGGAAGTTGTTTTTCCTAAGAGGTTTTTACTGAAAGCACCAAGCCATTCCTACCGATGTCATTGCTTGTTACTCTGTGCATAGTATTTTCCAAAATGGATCCAGAGTAATGGGAGCACGAGGCTACGTTTGCATTGTCTCTCTCAGGTTTCTAACCTGTAATATTCCTTCTGGTAATACCCAAATTGTAGGAATTTAGAGCTCAAATAAGTAGAAACCCTTATCAACTAGATAGCTAATTTCACTTCACGCAGTGAGGTTTCTCTCTGTAGGGGTGCAATTGGTAACCAGGAGGTAATAGCTTCCTGACTGAATTTTAAGGAGGGAATTGTGACAGTTTGGGAATCTGTCTGTGCACATTATGAGTTGTGAAAGGTTATGAACTCTGTTTCTTTTCCAAGCTACAAACTCCATTATGAAGGTGCAGACTTTTGCTTTCTCTATGGTCTGTTTGCAGCCCAACATGAAGGAAGTCCCAGCACATATTGCTACAGGGCTGACAATAGAAGGTAGTTACTTTAAGTACCCAAGCACCAAAAATCTATTTACTCTAGCCAAGAGATTAGCTTCTATCCAAGGGAACTGGTTTTGCCAGAGGACAGGTCGCCTTGATAATGAAGTCACTTGGCATGGGTTGGAGCTTGTGTGGGGAAGCTGGTGAGGATGTCACCTCACAGAGGGGGCCAACAAGTTTTAAAAGGACAGCAGATGTTCTGCTCAGGACAGGAGCCATTTTCTGCAGTCCATGAAGGGGAAGCAACCCAGGTTGTAATGTCCCATGAGATAAAGGACACCCTGCCTGTCTGGACATGGATGGTCCCTAAGGATATAAGATGGAAAGTGAGGAAATAGAGGTAGGGACATGTATGTAGTGTTTATTGGTTTGTATGAGCTGTTGTCTCCTGTGCTTATATAATTAAAGTATAAAAGGAGCATAAAATGTGTTAGACTCTTGTGCAAAATGTCCTTGTATGTTAACTGCTGTGTGCCCCGAGAGTTAAACTGTAACCAGAAATGTCCTACTTTCAGGGGGGAATTCTGGAAGAGGGGATGTTTAAGTAGAAGGAAGCCTGAGGGGTCACCTCTGTGCCCAGAGGGGTTAGGACAGCAGGTTCCCTCTCTCAGAAGGGGTGTTAGATAGAAGGTCTGCACCCTGAGAGTATGCCTAGGCACCACAAGATTGAGGCAGTGGCTGGACTTTATTCAGCCTCCAGATTAAAACACCCAGGGGATTAAGGGACACAGAGGCTTGGATTCCCCTCACAGCAGTCCAGTGGGTGGCTGACAGGGGTCACCCAGCTGGATCTGTGACAGGGATACACACAAGGTCTCAACTGTGTAGACAGCAACTACTGTGAAGAGATTAAAGAAAGCACATTCACCCCCTGGTCTCTCTCCCTTCTATATTGCAAAGTGTAGGGGCAGCCCTATCACACCAGCTGGGATAAATCACTCAGCTTCAGAAGTTGCTTATCAAACCTGGGGAATGCTTTGACCTGATCTTTGATGCTCTGGCTCTTAGAGTGCATTTGCTCATCCCTCAAATCATAACCACAACATTTTATTTATTAAATCTACCTGGACAAGAATGTCTGCTTCAAGATGAATCACAAGTTTTAGTCCTGTAACCAATGAGGCCTAATGTAGTATTGCAGGTTTGCCCACTTGAATGTTTAAAGCACAAACTTCTTGGCTTTTCACACGCTTTTTCCATAGTGGGGCTACCTTAAGGATTTCAGTCTTTTGGACTACTGCTATGGGCGTTGGTTCTCACTTCATTGCTTGACTAGGAGATCTTTAACTACGGTTTTTTCAAAGGTGAGATTTAGCAAAGCTTCATTTACCAAACCCCCTTCCCCTTTATATGGGGGCATGGGGCAGACATATGGTCTCTGGTTGTTTGGATCTTTAGGGATGTTGGAGAGGCAGTCAGCAACCCCGTGCTTATCAAGCTGTGAAGCAAGGATTTCATGTGTCTCTTTGCCAGTTTTTTTAAATAAACTCCACATTTAATTCTTTGTCCAGATTTTGCATTGATAGTTGTTTTTCCTACTCTTGTAGCAGTTCAAGTTCTCCAAGGATTAACATTTGTGTTTCTTCCTAAGGTCAAACCTGCACTTTCAGTACTGTGGACTGTTATGCACAACCATATCTACATAATATTTTCCCATGTGGGTAATTTATATGCCAGAGGCTTTTTAACTTGTGCCCACAGGTTGTAGGAATTGTAATCTATTAGAAATTTTAAGCAGGCTAACAGGTCATTACTCACTAACAGACTCTTAGTTTAACACAGATGACAAACTGGGTGTGTTGCTTTCATGTGCACAAAGCTTTGAAATTAAGCAAAACCCCACAACATGGTATATTGGGTATAGCTAGTGAAGTTAGCCCTGCTTTTCTCAATGTTCCCTCTGTCATGAGGGTTACTTCTGCTCCCAAATCAAGAAGCTCTGTGCATATCACAGCATCTTGCACTTCAGTCCAAAAGTACAGTCTTCTGGCAGCATCTTCTGGGATAAACTCAGAGACAAACTTCCCTGAACTCCCTATTAGCAGTAGAGGGGAAAGAAAAAAAAATGGATTCACCTGCCAAGTCCTCCTGCCAGCAGTGTGACTTCTCATTTTTGAACTATTAGGAGTTTGTTTTCCTCAGTCATGGAATTTACCCTGTATTATCAGATCCCAGTCAGCTATCTTGGGAAGGTGGTTCCTGTGTGGCCACCTTAGATCTGGGGGTTTCTTGTCTTCCTACCATATGCTTTATGGCTAGAGGATAGAAACAGCGACATAAGCTCTAGTTTGTCATCCATCACCTGGACCATCTGCTTAATATGGGCACTTTAACAGTTTCTTTTGGCCTTTCCAAGTCCTATCACCTGTATTCTGACCTTTCTTTGACCATGTCAGTTGGGAAGGCTCCCTAAAGGCTGAGACTTTACCTCCTTGTCCCTGCTTCTTGGGGAATGATTTCTTGTTGGAGGTTGGCACTTTACCTTCTAACAATAGCTCAGTTTTTCCAATCTCTAGGGCATAAACACTGCCTGGCACATCAAAGGTCTTTTTTCTGCCTCTTTGGACAGTGCCTCTTGTCACCTATACCTTCTGGGTCAGAGTGACTGTTTCTCTCATGGGGTTTTGCCTGGATCTATAATCAACTTCATTTTTTCTCTGATGTAGGCTGGTAACTTTCCCAGATACATCATCTTCAAATGGGAGTGCTGGTCTGGATCCCAGCATTTAAGCAAATTAGCTTTATTTTATCATAAAAGGTGCATCATCCTTACAAAACAATCTTATAAATCAGAGCAGTGAGACTTACCTCATTGTAGTGATTGATTAGCTCAAGACATGACTTTTCAAAGTTCTGGCTGATGTCTGGAGATAAAGTAGATAACCAGACCTGGGATTTACGGTTAAAGTCCTCCTTAAAAACCTCATCTTATTGTTTTCTGAAACTCCTTCAAAAGAAGCTAGGGAAGTTTTCACCACGGTAATATGCTTGTGAATTTGAGCTCCCTTCTTATGGGGGAATTGAACTTATCAATATGTTTAGCTTCCTTAAAATTTTTTTACCTGAGACTTGAGGTGCAATGTACCAATCCAAGGGAAGGGCTAGATTCACCTCATGAGCATCTGGGTTGCCTTGTGCTCCAGAAGCTGCCACAGCTCTTCTTAACCTCCACTTAAGAGAATCTCTGTCTGCTAACAACTCATGGTTCTCCTCCTCCACCTTTCTACATTCTGCAATATTTTTATTCAACCTATTGTTTGTCCCTGTGAAAGTCTGAGTTGCTTTATCTATTTCTATCCCTAGGTTGTCTAAGTCTTGCTTTCTTTGACCAGTTCTCCATCAACTTTCTGTTCAATAGGGTGGAATCATAGGGAATATGAGGAGGCATCTTCCTGAAATATAGAGCCTGCCACTGTGCCTTTGATGATCCAGCTGAGGGTCTCTTGCAACTGATCAAAATCTTGTCTTTCCGATTTTGATAGAGTGAGAGACTGAGTTTGACACCTCTGGCCAAACAGTCTATAAGGAAGGGACTTGGCTTCATGTTTCAGATGAATTGGCTGACTCATGTTTATCGGCCAGAATTAATTCACCCCCTATCACATTGTGGTGTTGAATATGATTGGGGACAGTAGGTGGAAGGACAGCTGAAAGATGCTTAACACTCACCATTTGATTCTTCTGGGTGTGGTGGTTAGCTGTCTTTTCCCATGGCTACTTTGGGTAACAGTTCTTCCTCTGAGTTGAGGGAGACAAAGTTCAGCATCTCTAACAGTTTTCTTGCAGGTGAAGGCAAATCACAACGTGTGAAGCTTTTTATCTCACAGCTTTATCAAAACTCCTAGGAAATCCTCTATTCTGACTTTCTCCGGTTTGTTTGACCAGTGTGCCAGACCCCCACTCTCTTTCCTCTTTCAAACAGGAAACTTCACTTCCTCACAGTGTCAATTTAGGAGTACAGGTGATTGGAAAGGAACTTCCTCTCTCCTCTTACTGAGCAACTTTCAGCTTGTTAACTCTTTACAAACCTATCTTATGTATAGGTACACTGTTCAAAAACACCTATTACACCTTCAAAGGATTTCTCTCCAAATGACTGATGCAGGCTCCTGACTGACTCACCAAATCCATAGTAAGAATAGGATTGTCAAGGCTTAAATCAAATGATTAATGTTTAATTAAAGGCCCTTTAATTACATTTTTACCTCATCAACCCAAAATGATTTTTAGTGATGTGTGGTAAAATTTGCTTTGCACTTACATTAATTTATACTATGTGCCTATATGCATGTGTTATTATTGATCACCTCCAACCCCTCTCTAACAGCCTGGACAAGTTTTTCCTGGCAGGTAGTCCTACCCAGCTATTCCGTTAAAGAAAGAAAAAGAAGAAAATTACTTAGGAAAAGAAAAAAGACCTGTTGTTTGATTTGTTGGGTTCGTGGAGTTCTAGAGTCAGTCAGGAACTGCAGTTTGGCAAATCAGGCAATCACACTCGCTGGTATGGTCTTTCAGTCAACTGACTGTGTTTTTGTCTCCATTTTCCTTGGGACCAGCCCAAGGTAAATAGAAGCATTAGAGAGTCAATTGTGTTAGGGCTAGGACATGGGCAGCCTGGCCTAGGAGTTACAGCAGGAATGGGTGGAGGCTCCAGGAGCCAATTACCAGGAACCAGGCTAGGTCAGAACTACAGGAGATCAGAGACTAGCAACAAGCCACATGATCAGAACCATGAGACAGGTGTGAAGCGGCAGGCTGAGTCAGGTTAGCAGGAGGTCAGGATCACACAAGAGTACCAGACAGCAGGAGGCAGTTCCCAAGAGCAAGGCTTAGGCTGGATAACAGAAGGTCAGGAACAGAAAGACACCAGGGAAGAAGTTCATGGGAGGGTAAAGTGCAGCTGTTCAGACAACTTCCTGCCACCTCTTCTGGCTTCAATATGGTCTGCAGCCCAATCAGAACACAGGGGCAGAGCTCAGGTCCCAATTGGACTTTATGGGCTGCAGTCCCAGCTGCTATCTGTGAGCTAATAAATGGAGGATCGGAGTGTGATGACCTCCATGGACCTGGGTTCAAGGCCTGTGGTGCCTGACAGGTTGTCACTGTGGTGACCTCAGGAGGAGCATACGTCTTCCTCATTTACTTGGTTTTTAAGGTTGAGATAAAAGTTGGTAACATCTCATAGGGCATGCCCCCAGAGACCCTCTGAGCAAATCCAGGGATTACAGGTTTCTCACCCCAGCTGCATTGTCCAATCCTGGTCAAGTGTGGTCAGTCTGACCCTTGGTCTATACTTCAGGCCCTCCTTCCCAGGGGACTGTTTCTTTGTCATGTCCACACATTCACATGTTTTTCTCATGCAAGCAACAAGAGATGAATAACAGGAGTGGATGTTGTTGACCAAAATTGTTTTAACTCCCCTTATTTGGGGGAACAGTTAGGGCTCATAAATGGCTTCTAAACCACTGGGGGGCTGGCAAGTTTCCTGGTCCCAACTTATGATCCATTGTCATTTGAAATAGAAAAATTGTCATTGTTTCTTATTCATTAACACATCTGAGTCAGGCAAGACCTGTGAGACCTCATATGAGACAGTACTGTAAGAAATTACAGAACTGTTATTGCAGTTGGGAAACTGGAGACCTGGGTGCAAGGGTATTTCTCTCTAGCAAAGCCCAAAGCCAAGCTGCTTCAAGAATACTTGCTGAATTCCATTAACACAAACCTATTAAAATATATGCTTAGTGTGGAAGACAATGCCACAGCTTTATAGTGCAGATTTAGGGCATCATTACTTCGCTCAGGCCAAGAGACAGAGGTAATTCTAGCTGAATGCCCAAGGCTCCCAGTGAACAAGTCTGACCCTAAGCATTATAGGCATAATTGAGATACATTCAGATCTATTTGTGCAACTCACTCTTGGGCCCTGCTTTGGTCTTTCAAAATAGCTGAACAAACCCTCACTCACCCAAAACTATTGCATTCTGTTTATGTGAAGTTTTATGATGCATCTAACATGCTTTCATAGCTTAGATGGCAGTGTATTAGACTAAGCACCTAAGAAAGAAAACAATCTCTTGATTGTGATCAAAACTGGGACATTCCACAAAGGTCGAAATGGTAGAAAGGATCACTTTATTCTCATTGAACACTTGTAAAGGAGATTAAATCTAGCCCAGTCATCTCCAACACTTGGTATGCTGACACCATAAGAAAGAATGTCTTCATATTTTAGAGAACCCCCTCCCCCTTGCAAAATCAGATTCAATCTCCATGTAACATGAGGGGCTTGGAGGGCCAGATGGCCTAGTGGTTGGTGTATCTGGCTTCCTGCCTCTGCTTCTGTACTTCAGTCTTTAAGGCAGGGGGATAGGGGAATCCGGGGCCCTCCCAATCCACAGGGTCCCAGCCCAGGGCCCTGTGTAAGTCACCCCTGAGTAAGAGACCTCTCAGTAAAGAATCTATGTTCACTGCCCTTAGCTACTGCCTACTGTTGCCCCTTTAGTTTGGGGCATGGCCCCGATAGTCCAAGTTCCTGTGTTGGCTTATCTGTTAGTAGGGAACCCGGTGGATCCTGGGTAGCATCCTGCTGCAGTCCCAGGTTCCTCCAGGTGGGACAGCCATAAGTCAGGTGGGGTCAGAACCCCACAAGGTCTCCATGCTTCAGTCACCGAGGTTCCTCTCAGGCTCTGGGGGAAAAGGCTTAAGGACCTGATTGTATTTACATTCACACCTAATCTACCTAGGTATCCAGCAAACAGAGCTGTGTTGCCCAAGTGACAGATTTTGGCTGGGGCTGGGTTACAAATCACTTGAATGTGTGTGGGGGGGGAGGTAAAGAAATGTTGTTATTCTTATTGTTCGAGTAAAGGACAGTAGAACTCTACTTAGCCTCTGCTGATTGAGGGCATCAAGAGAGAAGGTGGGGACAGGTATTTTGCTTGATGGTATGCCTGAGTCACAAGTACTATTTGACCTGCCCCTCTCCAATGTTTAAAGGCAGAGCTGATTAGGCTCCATAGATAGTCTTTTTTTCTGTTAAGTGCTCACTACAGCTGAAATCACTGAGATTCAGGTCTAAGTGTTTAGACCTACTGTGGGATAGTTTTTCTATGGAAGAGATGGCCCAGTCTGTACTGTCACCGAGGTTCCCCCACTGAGAGCTCAGCTGAAATCACTGAGAGCTGGGTGGAACTTCAAGAGACCAACTCGCAGAGGTCACAGTGGCAGATGGCTGCAGAAGGGGATGGCGCAGGGCCATTGGCAACAGAGCAATGGAGTGAATGGTGGCGCAATGAACAACAGTGGCCAGAGTGAACAGTGAGCAGCCGGAGGAACGAGCAAGGTGCCTTCTTGCCCCCAACCTGGGAGGTGAACTCATGTGAAAGCAACTCTGAATCTCCACTGACCAAGAACAACACTGGTGAGTGTTAATTAGGCTATTAAGAATACTGGAGACACAACACAGTTCATGCGAACAAACATGGCTGTGGCATCATACTTTCTATTTAGGCAAGAGATATCACACTTTACAAACTGGAGGCCAATGTTACATGCATTGTCACTTGTTGAACACTGGTTCTGAACAAGACCAGGAAATGCTCACTATCTTTCTGCAAGAAACTCAACTGACTGGCTAGACGCATGTGGTGCAACAGTGAAAGACTCAACAGCTGAAAAAGTGAAGAACTCTCTCACCACATTCAAAAAATTTGCCTACATGGCTGATGAATGCACCAATGCAAATGGTCATCAAGTATTAAGTAATTGTGTACGTTATCTTAATCTCAGTGGTAGGCCAGTAGATGCATTTCTAGATGTTCAAGTTATAGAAGACAGATTGGCTGCATCTGTGACAACCCACATCTTAGAAGAGTTAAATGCTTGTCAGATGGCTGCTTGTGCAATTGATGGAACTGCAAACTTCTCTGGAAGACATGGTGGAGCACAAGCTTTGCTCAGAGAAAAAAGTATAACCCTCGTCTCTCCTATACATACCGCAGAGGCCATCTACTCCAACTAGTGCTAGTACGACCTGCAGACTCTTCAAAAGACATTTAAAAAGCTATACATTTAATGTCTTCATTATATTCTTTTTTCAGCAAGAGTCCAAAAAGACTGAATATCTTGGAAAATATAGAAGATACACTGGGACTGAAGTTCAAATTAGTCCAACCTGGGAAAACCCTCTGGCCTTCTCACGAGCGATCCTTGGCTGATGTCTTAAAATTACTCCAGCCATTATTACTTGCTTTGGAAAGTATCTACCAAGATGGGATGGATCTAAGTAGTGAGGCTCGTGGTTTACTTTTGCTACTACGTTCAGAGAAGACTTTTGCCATTCTCTCTCTTGTAAGTCTACTGTTGAAACCACTTGGGTTATTAAACAAGGCCATCCAGGCATCTGCTTCAACAGTAGTATGTCTTTGTCCAGCAAAACTTGTCCAGAAGCTACATTTGGATCAATCAGAGAGCTATCTATTGAAAAAGTACTGGAAGAAGCAAAGACTTCAGTCCAGAAGTTGACTAATGAAGGCATTTATACTGAATCCTTAAGTGAAGAGGACAAGAAGTGGTTGTTAAGACAACTGAAAAAGTACACAGACTTGATTCTTAAAAATCTATAACAGCAACTTCTAGATTCTACTCAACCTCTACATAGCTTTTACAGATCCTGTCTTATAAAACACTGACAGTTGAGTGGAGTGAGGCACTATCAGCAATGGGGCTGCCATGTGCTCAGGACAGAATAGAGAATTTGAACACAGAGTGGACTATCATATGATGAATTAATGAAGATTTGACTTCAACTTCTTTTTTATCATCACTAGTGGCTCAACCCGATCTTTATGCTATGTTTCCTGAGCTGAAAGAAGTAGGCATTCATCTCTTGCTACTCCCAGTCACAACAGCTACAGTTGAGCGTTCTTTTTCATCATTGAATAGAATTTTGTGTTTTGAAAGAAGTCGCCTTCTGTCTGATCATGTGAATGAACTAATGAGCATATCAATTGAAGGAATGGAAGTACTGGACACATGAGAAGTCACCAAAGATGAATGCATTGCATTCAAGAAGTTCATTAACAGAGTTGTGCAAAATTATAGCAAGAAACCAAGAAGGATGTAGATGTAGTGCTTCATAGAAGGTTTGAGTAGCCAACTTTAATTTGTGTGATTTTTAAAATCTAATAAAATGGTCATAAAACATTTTTTCAGTTTTTACTATGGTGCCATACAGCCCACCTTCATGGTCTCACCCCTCATAGGCCCTGATCCCCCCCCTTCCCGTAAATTTGAACACCCCCCTGCATTTCAATTCCTGGGGAAAACACTGAGACTACTTGCTCCTTGATGGCTGCCTCAACCGGCAGGCTAGTGATCCTTCCCTCAGGTAGGACAGCAGCTAGCTCCCACCTGTCTGGCAGTCAGCCCCAAACTGGGGCAGGCTTCCTTCTTTTCTCTCCTCCCCATGCATTGGCTGCAGGTATAATGGGGTGGGGCTAGCTGGGTCCAAAGGCTCTCCTTAACCCATTCTGGGCTTGTGGGTGTTTCCTCTACTTCCCACACACAACATAAGGATAATCTGTTTGAAGAGTTATATGAGCTACAAGGAAATGTCTGGAAAGGGATGCTAGCCTATAGGATAACCCAAATAGTACTCTGACAACCTTGAAGGCCAAGCCCTAATGCTTTGTCGGCCTGATAGTAAGGTTAGTATCAGACCTTTGCTGGAATAAATCTAAGATCTTACTGAGAGTCTCATTCAGGCTGAGTTGTTCTGATTTGCCATAAGAGGAACCTTTGTTATGTTTGCTTAGCCTTCTCAAGTCTATGCTCCATTTTTAATATCCTCTTAGAAGCCTAACTAAACTGGGTGTAAACTAGGTTAGCAAAAATTCTGAAAGTCCTGCTGGATCTCCCACTCACGCTTTTCACACTATATAATACAAAGAGACTTGGAGTTAATTCTGTGGATCCATTGGCCGTCACCCCCAGGAAAAAGGAGTACACTGGTTACAGGGATTACAGCAACCTTAAAGCTACAATACTGACCACAGAGTAAGGCCTAAGGGCAGATTCCTTTTCCCTCACTTTGAAAACTGAGGTTCAATATTTGGCCCTTAGCGTTTTCTTAGGCTAACATGTAACTCTGCTTGTCAAAGGAATATATATATATATAAAAAGATTAAGGCAATTTGTATTCCAAGATCGCAAAAAGAAAAGGAGTACTTGTGGCACCTTAAAGACTAACAAATTTATTAGAGCATAAGCTTTCGTGAGCTACAGCTCACTTCATCGGATGCATTTGGTGGAAAAAACAGAGGAGAGATTTATATACACACACACAGAGAACATGAAACAATGGGTTTATCATACACACTGTAAGGAGAGTGATCACTTAAGATAAGCCATCACCAACAGCAGGGGGGGGAAAGGAGGAAAACCTTTCATGGTGACAAGCAGGTAGGCTAATTCCAGCAGTTAACAAGAATATCAGAGGAACAGTGGGGGGTGGGGTGGGAGGGAGAAATACCATGGGGAAATAGTTTTACTTTGTGTAATGACTCATCCATTCCCAGTCTCTATTCAAGCCTAAATTAATTGTATCCAGTTTGCAAATTAATTCCAATTCAGCAGTCTCTCGTTGGAGTCTGTTTTTGAAGCTTTTTTGTTGAAGTATAGCCACTCTTAGGTCTGTGATCGAGTGACCAGAGAGATTGAAGTGTTCTCCAACTGGTTTTTGAATGTTATAATTCTTGACGTCTGATTTGTGTCCATTTATTCTTTTACGTAGAGACTGTCCAGTTTGGCCAATGTACATGGCAGAGGGGCATTGCTGGCACATGATGGCATATATCACATTGGTAGATGCGCAGGTGAACGAGCCTCTGATAGTGTGGCTGATGTGATTAGGCCCTATGATGGTATCCCCTGAATAGATATGTGGACAGAGTTGGCAACGGGCTTTGTTGCAAGGATAGGTTCCTGGGTTAGTGGTTCTGTTGTGTGGTGTGTGGTTGCTGGTGAGTATTTGCTTCAGATTGGGGGGCTGTCTGTAAGCAAGGACTGGTCTGTCTCCCAAGATCTGAGAGAGCGATGGCTCGTCCTTCAGGATAGGTTGTAGATCCTTGATGATGCGTTGGAGAGGTTTTAGTTGGGGGCTGAAGGTGATGGCTAGTGGCGTTCTGTTGTTTTCTTTGTTGGGCCTGTCCTGTAGTAGGTGAATTCTGGGTACTCTTCTGGCTCTGTCAATCTGTTTCTTCACTTCAGCAGGTGGGTATTGTAGTTGTAGGAATGCATGATAGAGATCTTGTAGGTGTTTGTCTCTGTCTGAGGGGTTGGAGCAAATGCGGTTATATCGTAGCGCTTGGCTGTAGACAATGGATCGAGTGGTATGATCTGGATGAAAGCTAGAGGCATGTAGGTAGGAATAGCGGTCAGTAGGTTTCCGATATAGGGTGGTGTTTATGTGACCATCGCTTATTAGCACCGTAGTGTCCAGGAAGTGGATCTCTTGTGTGGACTGGTCCAGGCTGAGGTTGATGGTGGGATGGAAATTGTTGAAATCATGGTGGAATTCCTCAAGAGCTTCTTTTCCATGGGTCCAGATGATGAAGATGTCATCAATGTAGCGCAAGTAGAGTAGGGGCATTAGGGGACGAGAGCTGAGGAAGCGTTGTTCTAAGTCAGCCATAAAAATGTTGGCATACTGTGGGGCCATGCGGGTACCCATCACAGTGCCGCTGATTTGAAGGTATACATTGTCACCAAATGTGAAATAGTTATGGGTCAGGACAAAGTCACAAAGTTCTGCCACCAGGTTAGCCGTGACAGTATCGGGGATACTGTTCCTGACGGCTTGTAGTCCATCTTTGTGTGGAATGTTGGTGTAGAGGGCTTCTACATCCATAGTGGCTAGGATGGTGTTTTTAGGAAGATCACCAATGGACTGTAGTTTCCTCAGGAAATCGGTGGTGTCTCGAAGATAGCTGGGAGTGCTGGTAACGAAGGGCCTGAGGAGGGACTTTACATAGCCAGACAATCCTGCTGTCAGGGTGCCAATGCCTGAGATGATGGGGCATCCAGGATTTCCAGGTTTATGGATCTTGGGTAGCAGATAGAATACCCCAGGTCGGGGCTCCAGGGTGTGTCTGTGCGGATTTGTTCTTGTGCTTTTTCAGGGAGTTTCTTGAGCAAATGCTGTAGTTTCTTTTGGTAACTCTCAGTGGGATCAGAGGGTAATGGCTTGTAGAAAGTGGTGTTGGAGAGCTGCCTAGTAGCCGCTTGTTCATACTCCGACCTATTCATGATGACGACAGCACCTCCTTTGTCAGCCTTTTTGATTATGATGTCAGAGTTGTTTCTGAGGCTGTGGATGGCACTGTGTTCTGCATGGCTGAGGTTATGGGGTAAGCGATGCTGCTTTTCCACAATTTCAGCTCGTGCACGTCGGCGGAAGCAGTCTATGTAGAAATCCAGGCTGCTGTTTCGACCTTCAGGAGGAGTCCACCCAGAATCCTTCTTTTTGTAGTGTTGGCAGGAAGGTCTCTGTGGGTTAATATGTTGGTCAGAGGTGTGTTGGAAATATTCCTTGAGTCTGAGACGTCGAAAATAGGATTCTAGGTCACCACAGAACTGTATCATGTTCGTGGGGGTGGAGGGGCAAAAGGAGAGGCCCCGAGATAGGACAGATTCTTCTGCTGGGCTAAGAGTATAGTTGGATAGATTAACAATATTGCTGGGTGGGTTACGGGAACCATTGTTGTGGCCCCTTGTGGCATATAGTAGTTTAGATAGCTTAGTGTCCTTTTTCTTTTGTAGAGAATCAAAGTGTGTTTTGTAAATGGCTTGTCTAGTTTTTGTAAAGTCCAGCCACGAGGAAGTTTGTGTGGAAGGTTGGTTCTTTATGAGAGTATCCAGTTTTGAGAGCTCATCCTTAATCTTTCCCTGTTTGCTGTAGAGGATGTTGATCAGGTGGTTCCGCAGTTTCCTTGAGAGTGTGTGGCACAAGCTGTCAGCATAGTCTGTGTGGTATGTAGATTGTAATGGATTTTTTACCTTCAGTCCTTTCGGTATGATGTCCATCTGTTTGCATTTGGAGAGGAAGATGATGTCTGTCTGTATATTCCAAGATCATTACTGCTAAATGCTAGTTACTGTTTTTCGAACCAGTGGAACAATTCACTTGGATTTGCCTGTCAGAAAGAGGCCTTTTCCCAAGCTGTATCTAGCATGGAATCAAGGTGAATGCAATGTAACTGATAAGAACTTTTAGTAACTATTGTCCTAGCAATGGTGTTACATATTGATCTACCTACCACTTTTATGTGCTTGTTAATCAATAGTCTTGGTAGAAAACTGTATATTTTAAGTCAGAACAGAGCTGATCAACACTTTTGGAAAACATATGAATGACACCAAGTCTACAAAAGATTTGTCCAGTACTGCTAATGAAGCTGAAAACATGCTTTACTGTAATCATAATCAGAAACTAGATCTAAATTAAAACTAGTTGGCTCTACAGAGTATATAACCAAGTTCTGAAGTTAGAATTGAGAAAAGTAACACTTGATTCAATAATTCAAATACTTCCTTTCCTTGAAGAAGAAGAAAAAAAAAGTCTGAGGACTTTCTAATGATTAGGAAGCTGTGAAAGGCCTTGGGCAGCATAGGTAAATGCTCAGAGGATATAGGACTTTCAGGTGTGTTTATGGGTTCCTGGGAATCCTCTTCTTGGGATTTGTATTTATTTGTAGCTCAAGTGACTCAACATAAACAATATCATCTTCCTAAATCACCAGCTGCACCCTCCTTCATATGGGTTCCAAATCAGTTACCAAGAATGAATCCGTTTAAACAAAATGGTACAAAATTCCTCCCTTAGGCTTCTAAGATTCAGAGCCATACTAGATAAGTCCTCCTGCCTGTACCTCCCTCCTTTACTTCTCTTTGAGCAGGTGAACCTCTTTTTATAGTTCCATTACAGGCCTTGTTTCCAGGTAATAATTTACTAGATGAAGAAGTGATGCAAACCCAGTTGTTTTCCCTTTGCACCAGATCAAAAGATGCAGTTCATGTTTCAGGGGGCAACCACACCTGACTAGAATCCAGGTTCATTATAAAGCCTGAACATTCCCTGTGTTCAGTTTATGGTTTTGGAGGCCACTGGTCCTTGTCTATATACAACCCGGTAGAGCCCTGCAGACAGACTGGGATCCTGCAGGTCCCACCGCCATAATAGTGGGAGCAGAATTAAAAAAAGTCCCATGCAGGGTTTTGCCACATGGCACTTCCTATAGGATCCAATGGAGACAGAGAGGGCACTTCACCTGGTATAGAAAATGCAGCACAGATGTCTGGCCTGAAAGGATATGTTAAGCCTAAGAGTTTGTGCACAGAGAGTTATAGTGATTTTAATAAAATCCTCTTAGCTATGTGGTGATGTATCATATTTGTATGTAATAAGAAAACTTGAGATTCCATTACCTTTTGATGATTTTGCTCACAATTATCATTACTAAGACTGGGAAAGTGTATTTTGTATTTATTTTTCATAATTTGCATGGCTGTCTTCCACAATTACAGAATGTGTTGTAGAATTCATCCCCTCCCACATGTCTGTGCTCTAGAAATAAACATTTCAGTTAAAAACGTTTCTAGACTTTACAGATTCTAGTCTCTAAGGTTCAAAATATGAACTAAACCTAAACCAATGCAGTGTTGTGTTCCTAGATTTGCAAACAGCCAGTCTGAAAGAATATCTTTAGGAGATATGAACTGCTCCTATTAGCTAATGGACACTATGCTTCACTGTCAATGAGCGCACTTTAAACATGGATACAAATATATGCAGTACACAGAAAACCTGTGAATACAAAATGTATTGAACTGGAACAAACAGGGAATAATGTATTGATTGCATTATTCATTTTCCTATTTAATTCATTAAAACCTTCGTTTAAGAAAATTTTATTTTTGGGAAAAATTTCCAGTTTCTTGCATTGGAATGCCACAGAATTTCACTGTAGAATTTAGAGTCAGCACACCATGAAGGGGCACTGGGTATCTATAGTAGTGTCTGCTTGTCAAAGCTGATTTGGAGTCACTACTCATGATACTTAGTTCTTGCTGTAGTACACTGAATCCAAAGGAGTTACACTAGAGGTGAATCTGGTTCAATATATTCTGATAGGTATATCAATATCCCCTCTCGAGTGCTGCTAGAGATGATGGGGCTCAACCTACTGTTATCAAAATATGGTGCTTAGGAGGCACTAAAATATAAAAGAAGGGCTACTAGAAAGAAAGAACAAAAAGATTAGATCATCTTTTAGAAGTTTTGCCTGTCTGCCTCAGCTTCTCTGATTGTGTAAAATTTTCCAAACTTTCCAAGGAAATAATTTTTTCTGGAGTCAGAATCATAGGCTTTCAGAGAAATAAGGCAGGTTTCTAAAGCTTCCATGATTGCACTATAACAAGGGTGGCCAAAGTGTGCAACCACAATGAACATAGTGGTAAGTTACTAATAGCCTTAAGGAAGTCACATGATTTGCATATATTGTAAATCCTCAACACACCCATACCCATAAGGCTGGTTTGTGTTTATGCAGCAAACAGAAGTTTGTTGTTAGAGTTCAATAAAAATATACAATTAATTGACTTTGCCCTTGTCCTCCAGAAGAGAGCAACTACAGGACATATTTTAGGACTTCTCATGCTGCATCTGGCCCTTGTGCCACATTTTGAGATGCTCTCCTCTGTTGCCCTACCTCACCATCAAGGAATGAGCAGATTTCCTCTTCATGAAATATTCTTTGATATATCATCAGGCCATACAAGCACATTCTTAAGGGGAAACAATATCAAAACTCAGATCAACAAACATTTGATCAAAACCGTAAGTGCCTATTTCATCCTTGTTGGGGTGTGTACAAAGGCATCCTTCTCTTCCAAGGTTGCCCCCTTTTTATGGTTATTAAGTAACATATGCAACTGAATGATAATGAGAAGTGGTGAACTGGGCAATAGTAGTGCAAACTTCCTCACATTACGCCATCAATATGCTCCAAGCCTAGATTAGGGAAAAACTTCTAGAGAAGAGAGGGTAGTTCAGACTTAATGCCCATTCAGTCTTTTACCTCCTTTTGAGGGTCCAAAATGGGTGTGAAGTAGGGACACAAGATGTTTTTGTGATATGGACAACCTTGTTCTGTCCACAAGGAATAACTGACACCACTACCTAATTTCACAAAGGCCAAGAAAAAATGTGATAATTTGCAATCACTATTGCCCTGGGATGGATCTAAGCCATTTTTTACAAGGCTTTGATAACTAAAAGTAACATGAAATTTTGTAGCTAGTTCTATCACAGCCATAGGTAAAGAGGACTAGTCATGATAGACAATCCAAGAAATCTTTGTAATATTAATTGCTCGCCACTCTGAAGTTTGGTTCTTCTCTGAAATGTGACTGTAAAAATGGCATTGTGGGGTTCCACATTTATTGTGTCTCAATAAATTCCTTATCACAAGTGTGCTCAATGCAGTCCAAATGTTTCCAAATAAAAATCTGTTCTGTCAGCCCTGCAAACTGGGTCAGCCTGGATTCTGGGAAACAAGCAAAGTTCTCTTCTTCTATATCAGCACTAATAAAAGGAAATAAAATAAAATTCTGCAGGACAAAACTTTGCTTTCAATCAGTAGAGCTTAGTAAACAATTCTGTTGATATACAAAGAATAGAATTCCACTCCCTTTCTTTTCGCTGCGTTAGTTCTGCAGGGCTAACAGGAATACATAATTATTTCAGCCACTGAAGTTAATGGATCTAATTCTCAACACATAGCAAGCAGATCTCCTCGGTAAGAAAGTGCCATTTTTAAAGTAATTTTTCAGAGTAAAACCTCACTTACAGGCTACACCCTATGCTTTGCTGAAAAGCTGATACGTGCTTGGCATAAGTCCAGGTATGGGGACACACGTCTTTAAGCATCCCTAGTGACTTCCCAGCCCTGGGACCTGTGGACACCAGTTCTGGCCAGAGCCTAAAGGCTGCTATCTTAGGCCAGCTACAGACAGACTCCAGGAGGTGTAGGGACACCCTGGCAATGCTCCCTTTCTCCTTGATACTACCTGCACCAAAAGCCATGATGGGAGTGCTGTAGGAGCTGCTAAGGTATCCCTATACCATGAGAGGATTTTTCTATGCAGAGAAAATCCTCCCAGGTTCATTTAAATTTGGGTTACAGCTCCTTTGTGCTTTCAAACCAATATAAAACAGCCAAAGGGACCTACAAATATCTACAAGAATCACAAATATTTGACAAGTATCTTCTACATCTTATTTGAAAAACATATTTTCATAATGAAATGCTTAAGAAAAATAACTTACAAAAGAAATAAAACAGCTCATAAATAAGACAACACCAACAGTAACAGATATTATGCATGCATACTTATCTATACACACAGGTAAAATGTCTTACCCAACTGATTTCTCTCACTTATCAGACTTAACTTATAAAAGGTGATGCTCCCATAAAGATTTGAGCATGTGTACCAAAATAAACAGGCAAAACATTTATTCTGTTATATTTAATAATTTCGTTAACCAACACATTTGTTACACTGAAGAGAAAGCAAGTAACAATTAGGAGCTACAACAGGAACCATGGTGTCAGACAGCTACTGACATTAACAAGGGGTCCTGAAATGTTAGTAGTGAAAAAGCAACACTATACTTAAGTGGACTGGTGCATGAAACAAAGGATGGTTACATGTGTACTGTGACACATTTTCTGCACACCAGAATGCAGTATTTAAAAATATGAATGGTTTTCATGGTTAGACTACATAAAACATAATAGTGTTCAATCCAAGTCTTGAATGCATATTTTCACACTATGCTGTCCACTGCTTTTTCTGCTGCATTCCATGCCACCTGAATGTGTTCGTTATCCTCACTTTGCACATCAGCTGAATGCCAAATTGGTACAAGTTACTCTACTTTATTATTTACATATATTTTCTGACTAACTTTATACCTGACAAATCTTAAACAGTAATGTAAGTTTTGTCTCCAAATCTGGCCAAGAAACTTCCACTGAAGTTGCACCCACTTATGTCAGGGCTATTGTAATTATCTAAGGTAAATTGTGGGGGAGTGGAAGGGGAGTGAGGGAGGAGACAGGTTGTATTAACAGAATTTTAGCAGGTATTTCCAAAAATATGGTTTAATGACAACATTTTGTAACACAAAATATTTATTTGGAAACCTGTATGTTTGATTTCTTCCAAGAAGCTGTATATTTATCTTTAAATTTTGAAGAGGCTTTTTACCCCATTCAGAGTCTTACCAGCATTGTGTGAAATCAATTGCTCTGCACAATCATTTAGGAAGATTTTATTGCCCTGCTGAACTGGTGTCAATGAATTTTGAAAGCACAAAATTTCTCAATAAAAATTCACGTTTTTGCTCAACTGATGACGCACACTAGCTTTTCATCTAGCTGATTGCTCCAACAGGAAAATATTTTAGGAGTTATATCTAAGGAGATCAATTTTGTCTATAGCATCAAATATGCTATGGAACAAAGTTAGTCTGATGCAGTGGTTCTCAACCTTTCCAGACTACTGTACCTTTCAGGAGTCTGATTTGTCCTGCATAACCACAAGTTTCACCTCACTTAAAAACTATTTACTTACAAAAAATCACATAAAAATACAAAGTGTCACAGCACACTATTACTGAAAAATTGCTTGCTTTCTCATTTTGTCTGGATGAAATTTTACTTTGTACTGACTTTGCTAGTGCTTTTTGTGTAGTGTGTTGTAAAACTAGGTAAGTATCTAGATGAGTTGATGTACCCCCTGGAAGACTCCTGTGTACTCCCAGGGTACATGTACCCTTGGTTGAGAACCACTGGTATGGCAGGCTGTGTGTGAGTGGGGAGGCAATCTATATGCAAAAGAATGCAGCAGTTTAAGAGGGAGAAAAGTTATAATGATTAAACAGTGCATTTTAATATGGTGTTTAAAAAGAGACTGTACAGAAGAATCAAAATAATCAACCTATAGGGAGTATAGAAGAATTACCAAACTGCTATACATTTTCATCAGAATCATCAGAACTTTCTTCTCCTTCATCATCACTGCTATCTGAACTGCTAGTATCCTCTTCACTGTCCGCACTGCTTCCTTCATCTGTTTCTTCACCCTCTTCATCACCAATATTCTGTGTACTTTCTAAGGCAATGTACAAGATATACATTTTAGGTAAGTCTTAAGTTTTGGTTAGTAAATAATTGACTATTTCAGGCATGTGATAAATACATAATATTTGATATTGTATTCCAAATAAACTCAAAATTATATATTCAAAATAAATAGGTTGTACATGGTGTTTTGGGGTATTTTTCTGAAGAAAATAATTGTATTCTAAATCAGTCATTGAATTTTGCTTTGTACAGAGGGAGATTAATACAATTGTTTTGATTGATAGTGCTGTCTAATTTTCAAAGAAATATGTAAACAAACATTTTCCCTTTCTAATACGGGAAGAAAATTATGTGTGTGTTTTTCCTGAGAATTTAGTAAACAGTCCATATATTCACAAATATTCCAAATATGTATCTTGTTTGAGATAGTGCAGATTTTGGAAACTTTCAGGAACAGTCTTATAGTGATAGGATAACTATTTTTGTCAGTTACACCAATTTTTTATCTATATAGTCAACACCCATTTTCCAAAATATTTTATAAAATATGCACAGCTTTTTGACAACATGAAGGTGAACGGGACTTCTCATGTGAGTAAAACTACTCATATTTGTTTTTACAGAATTGATAGCCAGTTTGGAAGAGCAAGAGCATGTTAAATCATAAAAATGATACTGCTGAAATTTATCTCGTCTGCAAGGAAAACAAGAGTCTCCCAACCTGTACTACTATGGGAACATGGAACTCGACTGAAATTTCCCATTTCAAAACCAATTTAAAAGTAAAGAAAAAAAATGAATACATGCTATTAATATTTTAGGTTCTTAGCCACAGAAGAGTATTTTTAAAATAGGAATACTCTCATAATACAATAACATACTTAAATTAAAAACTGATTTAAGGCAATTATCCATTTTGAGATAATAAGCTACAGGGCTAATGTTGTGAAGCTGGCCCAGATCTGTGTGCTGTGATCACTTTGCTCTCAATATGGAAAACGGGAGAGATTCCAGAAGACTGGAAAAAGACAAATATAGCGCCAATCTGTAAAAAGGGAAATAAGGACAACCCAGGGAATGAATTACAGACCAGTCAGCTTAATTTTTATACCCGGAATGATAATGGAACAAATAATTAAAGAATCAATTTACAAACATCTAGAAGATAATAAGATGATGAGTAACAGTCATTTATCAAGAACAAATTATGTCAAACCAACCTGATACCTTTCTTTGACAGGGTAACAAGCCTTGTGAATGAGGGGTGGGAAATGGTAGATGTGGTATATCTTGACTTTACTAAAGCTTTTGATATTATCTCGCATGACCTTCTCATAAACAAACTAGGGAAATGCAACCTAGATTGAGCCACTATAAGATGGGTGCAAAACTGGTTGGAAAACCATTGCCAGAAAGTAGTTATCAGTGATTCACAGTCATGCTGGAAGAGCATAAGGAGTGGGGTCCCAGGTCCAGTTCTGTTTAATATCTTCATCAATGATTTAGATAATGGCATCGACAGTATACTTATAAAGTTTGCAGATGATACGAAGCTGGAAGGTGTTGCAAGTGCTTTGGAGGATAGGTTTAAAATTCAAAATGGTCTGGACAAACTGGAGAAATGGTCTGAAATAAATAGCATGAAATTCAATAAGGACAAATGCAAAGTACTCCACTTAGGAAGGAACAATCAGTTGCACACATACAAAATGGGAAATGACTGCCTAGGAAGGAGTACTGCGGAAAGAGATCTGGGGGTCATAGTGGACCACAAGCTAAATATGAGTCAACAGTGTAACGCTGTTGCAAAAAAAGCAAACATCATTCTGGGATGTATTATCAGGAGTGTTGTAAGCAAGACAGGAGAAGTAATTCTTCTGCTCTACTCTGCACTGATTAGGCCTCAACTGGAGTATTGTGTCCAGTTCTGGGCCCCACATTTCAGGAAGGATATGGACAAATTGGAGAGAGTCCAGAGAAGAGCAACAAAAATGATTAAAGGTCTAGAAAACATGACCTATGAGGGAAGATTGAAAAAACTGGATTTGTTTTGTCTGGAGAAGAGAAGACTGAGAGGGGACATAACAGTTTTCAAGTATGTTAAAGGTTGTTACAAGGAGGAAGGAGAAAAATTGTTTTTCTTAACCTCTGAGGATAGGACAAGAAGCAATGGGCTTAAATTGCAGCAAGGGCAGTTTAAGTTGGACCTTAGGAAAAACTTCCTGTCAGGGTGGTTAAGTAGTGAAATAAATTGGCTAGGGAGGTCATGGAATCTTCATCCTTGTAGATTTTTAAGAGCAGGTTAGACAAACACCAGTCAGGAATGGTCTAGATAATACTTAGTCCTGCCATGTGTGCAGGGGACTGGACTAGATGACCTCTCAAGGTCTCTTCCAGTCTTATGATTCTATAATATTGGTACAAAGTAGCTAAAACTGGTGTAGCTGACCACAACAGGATCACTCCAATGTAGAGGGATCCTGAGAGGAGTAGAGACAGTATAGCAACTCCTATGCCACTCTCTTTCCCTGCAGCCCGCACAGCAATTATAGCAGGGAAAGAGAGGGTTTCTGACAGCCTCCCAATATTAGTTTGAGTGGCCTGATGGCAACTGTAACTCACCCCAGATGCCATTGGTCCCAAGGGGCTAATACAACTGTGACATGCCTCGAGGTGCAATCCAGACAGTGAAAACCCTATACCCCCTTAACTCTCCTGCCTCCTCTAGGCTGTCTCCTACACTGCTATACTAGTGAATAGCAAACCCATCCAGGCTCTGTTCACTCAGCCATCAGCATGCAGAGGAGCACGCTGCTAAGTTGCATGAAGGCTCTCACAAGCCGTTCATGAACTGTATATAGGTAGACATAAGCAAATTCCCCCAGCCTGGCACCCCAGAAATGTGCATCTTACATTGCTCAAGACCTTCTTGATCAAAGTTTGCCACTCGTTCAAAAGGTAGTGGACATGTCCCAGCCTCTGTAATCTGAGCAGATCCCCCAAGCACTTTAGATAAATTCTCTGGTTTAGATTAAACATCAAAATAAGTTTATTAACTAGACAAAGATAGATTTTAATTGATTAAGTGGAATTGGCACAGAAGATTAGAATTGCATGCAAAAGGAAATAGCAAAACCACAATCTAAATTCTAAATTTACCAGGCTAATAATTCTAAAATTAAGATGATTTCTCTCATCCAAAACTTAACAGCAGTGCATGCTAACTGGAACACCTTTCAAAATTTCAATGGAGATCTCTTAGTTTTCCTTGTATAGCAATGAGGGTAAGGGGCAGGCCCTGTGGTGACATCACTGTCCCTGATTTATACTTTTCTCCAGATACTGGAAAATCCATGCTGTGTCATGAGGTTAGGCAGCACTCATGGTGTACATAAGTGGCTGATCATCCTTCATTATAAATTGCAAATTTTTGCTTGCATCTGTTGTCTATGTGAAGATTGGCACATAAGGCCTCAGTTTTCCGTTTCTTTGTCCTCTCTGAGTTTCCCAGACTCACCGTGTTTCAGTAATAAACATATAGCAAAATGTCATAATTTCATATACACTGATGACACATACATTTCACCAGGATAATGAGGTTCATCAAATCAAGACTTTTAAAATGATACCTCATAAGGCATACTTTGTACAAAACATAACACAATAATATAACAGTGGTGAATATGTGGGATATGGGGTACAGTATGTCACAACAACAGCTTGAGGTCACCTGGGTTTTAAAGGACACCCCAGACAGTCTTAGGCTGTTGTATTAGCCCCTGGGGAGCACTAGCATCTGGTCTGAGTTAGAGTTGCCTTCAGGCCACTCAAACTAATGTTGGGGGGCTGACACAGCTGAACTAGCACTGGGGTAGGACGATGACAGGTTAAAGCCATCTCTGCAACTCCTTTCCTCCAAGTTCTTCTATATTCTCCTACGCCTCTGCAAAGGATTTTTTACAATGGGGTTACCATTTTTCAGTCTAGTATGCATTTTCTGAGCAAATGTGATTCCCAGACATGACTCTCTGTTTAAGTCAACTCAAATGTCTACAGTAAGGATATGCTAATATACTGAAAGACAGTATTAGTGCTTGAAATTGAACACTGACAATTAGGAAATGGTTGCTTAATGTGATTTTAGAGCCTAATGCAGGGGTTCTCAACCTTTTTCTTTCTGAGGATCCCCCCCCCCAACATGCTATAAAAACTCCACGGCCCACCTGTGCCATAACAACTGTTTTTCTCCATGTAAAAGCCAGGGCACACGTTAGTGGATAGTAAGCAGAGCAATTGCCCAGGGGCAGCTCTACCAATTTTGCCGCTACAAGCAGTCGCCGCCGAATTGCCACCACCGCAACAGCAGTGGAGCCGCCACTGAACTGCCGCCACGGGACACGGACTGCCGCTCAGTTCTAAATGCCGCCCCAAACACCTGCTTGGAAAGCTGGTGCCTGGAGCCGGCCCTTCCAGGGCCCCATGCCACAGGGGGACCCACAAAGCTAAGTTGCTTAGGCACTCCACTGCTTAGGCTTTGGCTTCAGCCCTGGATGTTGTGGCTCGGGGCCGCAGGTTTCAACCCCATGAAGATGGGCTTCAGCTTTCTGCCCATGGCCCTATTGAGTCTAATACCAACCATGCTTGGCGGACCCTCTGAAATCTGCTCGCAGCCCCCCCAGGGGGCCCCAGACCCCTGTTTTAGAACCACTCGCCTAATATATTACACTTAAGACACATTAAACACAAAAGTGATAAAAATATTTCTCACCCTATAGTTTTTAAAAATAAAATAGGGTCCATGCAGTTACAGCAGTCCCAAATATTGTTTACTTGTGAAAAGCATGAACGCTTCTCCAACAGTTAGTTAGTGTTCTCAAACTTACCTATCAGCAACTTTTCTTCAAGAAGTGGAAGAAACTGCTTGGCCTCAGTATTTTCTGGTTCATATATTAGAACTGAAATTTGACAACAGGATACGTTAATAATTCTGTATGGTGACAATAGCAATTGACAGACTGCTGAATAGTTTCAAGGCATATTGTTAAAGCGTATGCTGTCAGATAGTGGCATAATTTTGATTTCAGAGACTTAAAATGCAAACAATGATTTCTCAGTTATTTGTATTTATATTTCCTCATGAAATACTATATTAAGCTGGAGTTAATGTTGAGAGTATATATCAGTAAATATGTAACTTACAAAAATGTGTTAATGTTACAAGAAATAGGCATAACAAACCCAAGAAATTCAGATATAAAGTTAAACATAAAATAAACCCAAATATGTTCAGGCATGAAGATGCTGAGTTAATGTTGTTTGGAGCCCTGTAATGATGCCATAAGGGAAAAAATATTTATAAAACCTAATCTATTGAAAAATTAGTGAAATCTAATCTGGAACCACAGATACACAGTTACTGTATGGAAACCCACAGGAAATGATCCCTGTTACAACAGCACTTTGCCATACTATACCACATTCAGTCATATCAGTACTATTAGTCCCTTACTTTTCTGGGAACTAAATTCATTCACATTTAAAAATAAATAGGTAAACACACGAAATGATTATTAAGCTGCCATTTGTAGACAAAAGAGTGGAAGTGCGCACACTGGAATGCTCCTTCTGCTGACAAAACTCTCTTGCTTTGCCAACAAATAAAACCACCTCAATGAGAGAGAGCTATTTGGGGCGAAGTTATATCGACAAAACGTCAGTGAAGACACCGCAGTTGGTTATGTCACTCTAATTGGCCTCCAAGAGGTATCCCACAATGCCCATCCGGACAGCTCTGGTCAGCAGTTCAAACTCTGCTCCCTTGCACCCAGATACACAGGCATCCACCCCATAGGCCCCGGAATTTTTGAAATTCCACTTCCTGTATGCTCAGCGTGTACAGCTGACCATGGCGGCGCTATACAGCAAACACTCTCCTGCTTGGACCACACCTGAGTTGCTGGATTTTCTGGCAGTGTGGGGAGAAGAGGTTGTGCAGTCCAAGCTCCACTCCAGCCATAGGAACTTCGATACCTATGGCCAAATTTTTTGTGGCTTGTTGGAGAAAGGCTACAAACAGGACATGCAGCATTGCCGAACGAAGATAAAGGAGATGAGGTAGGCGTACCAGAAGGCAAGAGAGGCAAATCATCACTCTGGTGCTGCGCCACAGTCCTGCTGCTTCTATAAGGAAATGGATACCATTCTCGGCAATGACCCCACCTCCACTGCCAACAGCCCTGTGGATATTTCAGTGGGGCTGGAGGCAGTGGACAGCGCACTCGACCCCGTGGACGAAGTTATGGACGAGGAGGTCGAGATGGAGGACAATGTGGAGCACACGCCAGGGTCGTCCAGTGGCGTGGTGAGTCAGGACCTATTTTCCACTCCTGAGGGGTCTAGCCAGTTCTGGCAGCCAGTCTCTGGCGCGCATGATGCAGTAGAGGATAGCCTTGGTAAGTGATCTTTTTGAGTTGATGCTGCTTGGTTATATGAGGTAGAGCTGTCCTTTGCTCTGAATATTCTAAAAGTGGGTGAAGGGATAGAAATCTACAAGACTAGCTGTATTTGTGTGTGCTCCACATTGTCTTGTGCAGCTAAGTAGTGCAGTGAAATAGTGTGTTAATGCACACCGAGATTTCATGAGAATCCTCCTGCAAGAATTCTAGGAAACTTTCCTGGAGGTACCTGGCAAACCTCTGCTGAAAGTTCCTTGGCAGAGCTGCTTTGTTCCGTCCCACATTGTAGGAAACTTTCATGCATCAATCAGCAATTCCTTGAGCAGGGACCAAAGCGGCACATGGGTGAGCAGCATAGGGACTGGGTCTGAACCTGCAAGCATGCAGGAGATGAACCCTTGCATACCCTCAGGAGTGAGATATTGGCTTCAATGATCCCCGCTTGTGGAAAACTGGGACAGAATTTGCAATACTCTTCTGCACTTATTCCCTTAAAAAAAACCTAGACCCTTTGCCCCATCTTCAACATCCAAGACCACCCTCCCTCCTTGGGCCAAACTCACCGTGTTTAGGGTGTTCACCGAGATGTGTGCTTGCCAAGGGACAGTGAAAAAGTGATTCATATTTGAAAAGAGGTATATTTTATTATAATGATTCATGTTGTGCATGAACTAACAATCATGCTTCTGTATATTGTTTCTTGTGCTTCTGCAGATGTGGCCTTCAAGGGAACCCCCTACGTACTGGCAGAGCACCTCTGCCGGAAAACGAAGTGACCACAGTGCACCAAGGAGGAAATGTTACAGGAGGTGCTTCAATCCTCAGAGGTCAAAAAAGAGAACACAGGGAGTGGAGAGAGACCCTGAAGGAAAAATTTAAAATAGAAAGGCAGCACAGAAAGGAGAGCAAGGAACAAATTGTAAAGGGCCAGGAGCAGATGACAAAATTGATGGAGGAGCAAACAGAGATGTTGAAGTCCCTAATCACGCTCCAGGCAGAACAGATGCTTGCTTGCCCCCCGCCCATAGCCAATACAGAACTGCTTTCCATGACCCCCCAAACTCCTCCCATACAGTCTTTGCAACTTCCCAGAATGTCTCGGTACCTCATTCACTCCACCCCTTCAGACAACTTCCAAAATGATAGCTGGAGTTACACACAGCTATGAAAGCATATACTACCCTGCACTCTTATCTCCCTTCCCAGCAATCCTTTTGTGTGTGTTAATTGTTATTTAATAAAAGCAAACTGCCCCACACATGGTGGTTGCGGCTGGTAGAAATACATAGCGGCAATTTGATCATTTGCTGTCTACAAATCCTGGTCAGGAATCATCACAACTTTAATGCAAGGCGGCAAGATAATAAAGCATGACCGCTGTATAGAAAGGCATTACTGATGCTCATTGCCTTGAAGCCTCCCTGATTCGAATAGCCTCCTGTTGTGCCCCTCTAATAGCCCTCGTATCTGGCTGCTCAAATTCTGCAGCTAGCTGATCCGCCTCTGTGCTCCACGTCCGGGGGAATCTTTTCACCCTTAGACTCACATATATTATGGAGTGTGCAGCAGGTTGCTATGACCATGGGAATATTTTCCTCATTTAGGTCTAACCTGCCATAAAGGCAGTGCCAGTGCACTTTTAATCTGCCAAAGGCACATTCTATGGTCACTCTCCACCTGCTCAGCCTATTGTTGAAGGGCTCCTTGTTGCTGTCCAGATGCCCCGTGTAAGATTTTATGAGCTACAGGAGTAAGGAGTGCATTGGGTTTTTCAGGATCACTATGGGCATTTCAACATCCCCTACTTGAATCTTCTGGTCGGGAAAGAAAGGCCCTGCTTGCAGCTTTCTGTATAGGCCAGTGTTCCTGAAGATGTTTGCATTATGCATCTTCCTGGACCACCCCATGTTGATGTCAGTGAAACTCACTGTGCTCAGGGTGAACCACAAGTGCCTTCAGTACCATAGAGAAGTACCCCTTTCTACTGATGTACTCCACTGCAAGTTGGTCCAGGTCAAAATTGGAATATACATGCCATCTATCGCCCCTCCGCAGTTAAGGAATCCCATTGCCACAAAGCCATCCAATATTTCATGCACATTTCCAAGAGTGTCAATCCTTCATAGGAGGATGCAATTAATGACCCTGCATACTTGCATTAACGCTGCCCCAACGATGGACTTCCCCACTCCAAACTGATTTGCGGCCAAGTGGTAGCAGTCCGGAGTCACCAGCTTCCACATAGCGATTGCCATTTGCTTCTCTACTGAGAGGACAGCTCTCATTTTGGTGTGCTGGGGCGAGCTCTCCACACAGTTCCAGGAAGGTTTCCGCATACAAAAGTTGGCAGCCACTGCTTGTCATCCCAAACCTGCATAAGTATGCGATCCCATCACTCAGTGCTGGTTTCCCGAGCCCAAAAGTGACAGTCCAATGTGTTTAGCTGCTCCGTGAATGTCCAAAGTAATCTTGTGTTGTTTCTTTCCAGGGCACACACAGATCAGGCAACTCCGATTCCTGTTCAAATTGTGAGCTCATGATATACTGCATGATCATCCCGAGGTGTTCATAACAGTGACCACAACAATAAAGAGCAGTGCGGGATACATGCTTTCAACCAGAGATGGCGGGCACACAGTAACGGGCTGTTGAAAAATGCTGCAAAATGCATGGAATGCTGGGATGGAAAGAATTGTATCATGGGATGTTGAGCCCACACCCATGATGCACTGTGATCCAATCTGCCTTCCCACAACTCCTAGCTGCAGAAGGTGGCGAGTAGCACAGTAGGGTAGCTACCCATAGTGCACTGCTCTCACTGTCGATGGTAGACCACCAAGTGTAGACGAGCTCCGCCAACAGAAGGAGAATTGTGTGAACATGCACAAGTGATGTAATTATACCAGTTTCTGTCGGCATAACTTGTGTCTACAAAACTCTGTAGTGTAGACAAGGCCTGACTCTTTAACAAAGACATCCTTTCTCCAAAATGTCCATTAGATATTGAAGTTAAATGGGTGTTAACCAAAAAATCCAACCCCTCCCTCAATTACTTGACTATTAAGCAACTGTCAACTGTGGTATCATAATTTCACTATTTGTTAATTTATTACTGGTCTTGTCTATGCTAGACTTAGTTTCCTCAAATTTCACCCCATTTGGTCTGCAGTAACTTGTAATGCTACCTTCCCCATTTTGATTGGAGAAGTGTATAGTCTGGCTAGAAGATAAAATAGGGAACTGGAAGTCAAGACTCCTAGGTTCTATAAATGGTTCTGGCACTGACTCACTGTGTCCTCAAGCGAGTCATTTAATCTCTCTATGCATCAGTTTACTCATCTCTAGAGCAACACTACCTGTCTACTACATAGGGATGCTGTGTGTCAGAATTAATTAATACTTAGAAAAAAATCTCTGCAATGCTCATATGAAAAATGCTACTATGCTTCCATATGGTATTATGGTCTCTATGCTTCAGACAGCTTTCACAAGCCTGCAGCTACAAATCCAGATGGAAGGGAGAGCGCTACCTTCATAGCACGTTCCTTCCTTCATTCCAACTATGTGGAAATCTGTCTCTGGGAATTCCACAAGGTTACAGTTTCGTGGATAGAGAGAGGATGTAGCAGGGTAGGGATGATTTGAGGTTTCATCAGAATTCTCTCCTGCATGGAGAAGAATTATTTTTCATGGAGGAAGCTGGCACATATTACTGAAAACAGAGAAATTTTATATAAGCCAAATCCAAAATGAAAGGCTCCTGAACAATTAAGAAATTTATTTATCAGCACCAGGCACAGTGGCGCATGACTGTAATCCCAGCTACTGGGGAGGCTGAGGCTGGTGGATCGCTTGGGCTCAGGGGGTCCAGGCTGCAGTTTGCTATTCTGATCAGGTGTCTGGTGCCACTGAAAGCCTAGCCAGCGGGTGGTTGAAGGAATGGCTAGAACAACACGAATGACATGGTGTGATTGGCTCTCTTTTAGGGCTGATGGACCAATCGTTCAAGGTGACTAAGGATTTATAAGCAATTAAGAAAATGGACATGAGGAGAAATAATAAAATGAAACAGGTGAAATGTAAAAAAGTTTTTTATATATATATATATATATATATATATATATATATATATACTTACTCATCTGACACAGTTTCTTTGAGAGACTGTAGTCTTGATCCATAATTGCTTTCAGGAACTAAAAGAACAATATGGTTTAGTATGAAAATTAATACAGAAAATTGTTGATGTGCACACTTTGAGAATTAGTTCCAAGTTTGGTCAGTTTTTATATAAAAATACTTTAGTGAGAACTCTGATCAATTTTCCCAACAGCTATAAAGTGCAGAATTTTTCTATTGTTCAAAGTAGATCCACCAGGGGACAGTGAACAACTGTTAGTCCCACCACGACTTGTACAAACTCCATCGAAGCTACAACATCTTAGAATTGAGGACTATATTTCTGTGTAATTGTGTTACTCTAAGCACACAGCCAAGTTACTCTGGAAACAACTTGGTACATGTGTTGCTTTACAAATGAGTAATCCAATTGACTCCAGTGGAACTACTCACATGAGTAAAGTCATGCACACTCTTAAGTGTCTTCAGGATTGTGGCCTAAGTTTGATGTGAGAACTGATTATTTTTTTTACAACAGGTATCCTAAGTAACACCTCTGCTCACATAAGGTAAAAATTAATAGCCCTGAGATATATATTTGACAAGAGTAAATAACACAAGGCTTCACTGTCAGTATGGCACAGTGTGGACAAGGGTCTTGAATCAAGCCCTGACAACACCTGTTGGGTCCACAGTTTACTTTTGGCATCAGATGGAACAGCCTTGGATCTCAAACATGCTATCATTCATTGCTATCAAGTAAGAGGGGGAAAAACCCCAAACTCAAACATAAATCCATAAAGATCTCAATGATCTAAAAGCAGTAATACTAAACTAACAAATGGAAATCCACAACAGACCCATTTAACTGATGTTTGAGATGAAATTATCAGAATAGTGAGACAATGGTTAAACGCAGTATAAGAATCTACTTATATAATTAATGACAGGATGTTAAAAACTAATTACCACATAAGAAATATGATGAATACAATGGTCACCACTAAAAAAAAATAAAAATAAAAATCAACATTGGCCAAAAGTTATCTGAGGTATCATCATTTTCTCTCCTTAGATAATAGAGTATCTCAGACAGCACTGTGTGGTAACTGCTGGCTGTTGTTTTAATAATGAATATTATCACTATTCTTTCATTTGAAATCAAGTAGACAGTTTAAGAGTTGTTAAAGTCAACAGTTCTCTTTAAATTCTTGGAGCTATGTTCATAATAGGCAGACCTACACTACTTTGAGTTTTGCTCATGTCTCTCCTACAGCATAGGATCTAGATTTAAGTCTCTGACCCTTCCCACCTTTTGTACACTCAATAGCAACTAATAAAGCTTTGTTGGCGACTGCAAAGATAGTCAGTCCTGCAAAACAGGAGCTGAGTAAGGTTTTCTTCAGCTTGCCACGCAAAAATATTATTCCAGGGCGTTTCTTACTGCATCATTTTACCTGTAAGCGTATTAGTATCACAATGACAGCAGAGTCTTAACTTTAAAACACATACTTAACTCTTAATGAAATCAATGGGATATAAGCATATGCTTAAGTACTTTGCTCCATTTAGGCATTTGACAGGATCACTACACATCTCATGCTTTGTTTAAAAAAAAATAAAAGGAGCCACTGGATGTTGAGCAAACACAACCAATTAGCTGAAAAAACATACCAGCTACCATTTCACAAACATTTTGATATTCAAGTCTAGGTAACAGGAAGGAAAAAAACAAAACTCTTTTCCATATACACTGCGTACTCCAACTGAGTATTAAACACACAGTGGGTACTCAGGATCTCTTGTAGTGCTTAGAAGAGAAGTCGTCATACAAAGCTGACTGAACTGTTTTCCCTCTTCAAACAACTAAATACAAGCAAACATCTTTCAGACAGGAATATTTTTTGAAAAATCGTTTTTGACAGTGTCAGAGGGATTTTGTTTGCATAGTACATGCATAAAAAGACTAGTTTTCAACACAGTATTTACCATTACAGTGCCAGTCGCAGAGCCCCAAGTATTCCACAACTGCAGAACTTGCCACAGAATTCACCCCTTGCTGCACAAGTGTGGTTTAGGATTCTATTAAAAAATTAAGTTTCTAACCCTTATGGGCATACAAACCTAAAAAATGTAAGCCAATTGTGAACGGTGGCCATCTGAGTCTACAAGCCTGAAAACAATACTTCTGAGAGATGTGAATGGCCCCAGTCATTTCACTCAGGGCTCCAGGGACACTGATTGTGCAACTGTGGGCTTTGGCATTTTTCCAAGATACCACAGAATTCAGTATTTTTGTTCATAGTTTACTATTTTGCTGTAGCCAGATGCCTAGCATCTTGGGTTCTTTTGTCATCTTGTCCTGCTGGGACCTGCTCAAAGCTGCCTCTTACTCTGCATCTTTATCCACAAGAGGAATTAACTGATTATAGTGTATCACTATTCTACAGAAAAGACAAGACAGGTTCAAGGAGCAAGGGCTAGAGACCAGTTTGTGGCCAGGGAGCAGGGGGAAAACCATAAATTCAGGCTGGGCAGCTAGACTGTCTAAAGAATAGAGGCCTGTTGAACTCAGATGAACCACTGAATCTCACTATAAGCTCCCCAATTTTGATAGCATGCATGATGAAGGGAAAAGAGATTTGGAGCTGAGACACCCAGAAAACATTGTAACCACTGAAGCCCACAGAGTTGGGTCATCTGGAGGACAAAAAACAGAACAAAAAAAAGATAAAAAATAGTCATTGCTGAAAATAATCATTGATGAATTGTGCATCAATGAGTATTTTCAATTTTGAAACATGGTCGCAAGCATGTTTGCACATGACAGATACAATAAATAAACACTGATGCAGAATTTGGCAGAACTATGGAGTGTTTGCTACAGAATTGGGTCCCGCTGTGCTGCAGAGTACATGGGTCCCTCAGTCTATGTTCACACTGTTCGGGAAGGCGGGGGCCGGGAGTGAAATTTACCTCTCCCAGCAACTCTATTGGTGCATTTCTTTTTCTATCTTCATTTTCACTGCTGCTTTCGTCGTCATCTGTCGTTTCTGACAGCTGCTCATCAATATTATGGTCACCAATACTATTTGTCTGAAATTCAGTGCTGAGTTCATTGTTTGCTGGCTTTTCTACATTTCTGGAATTTTTCTCTTTATTGTCTAAATTCAAAATGAATATTATATCAACAATAAAAACAAATAATACTTAGCACTTACAGTGCATTTTGTGTGTTCAATTCATAAGCATTAATTAGTTAATGAGGTTCATTGACAAGGTGCTTTTGTATACAGTTGAAAAATATTTTTGATGTAAGAAGATAAACAGAAAAGTTAATATTTACATTACTGAGCTCAACTGTGCCTTCATATACACTAGGATAATTACCACTGAAGAAAATAAGAATTGTATGGTGCACCTCTCAGGGAAGGATTAGGCCTGCTGAATGTAACATGTCATAACTGGAACTCCATTTTAAAACTTGTTATATTACAGAAACTCACCTGTAATACCATTCTTTCAGATAAATATTCTGAAAGAAGAGTAATTGTACTGATGGTACTTATAACAATGTTTGATCTGCTTGGAGCCAAAAGGCAGTATATTTTTGTTTTACAGAATGAGTGTCTTACATGTCTTTGAAAGCACTGAAGAATAACTACTTTACCTGAAAAAGAATGCAAAATTTGAGAAAGTAATAGTTGCTTTGGGAACCATAACTGTCACCTTCCTAACTTTTGTTTTACTTATATTCTCAATCATAACAGTGCATTAAGTATTTATTATTTCATTTAATTTCTTCTTCATTATATTTGTAAAGGTTTTCCCATGAGTACATTTTGAGTATTTAAAATTGCTGCCATGTCACATATGAGTAATACCTAATACCACAAACTGCAGACTAGCATTTCTTGGACTTGCCTAACAAAACCCAACCAAGAAGAAACCTGCTCTGTCACTTTTAAGTATTATAAAGCATTAGTAAATTTACAATGCCATTCCTCTAGTGAAGAGGGGTATACAGCCTGGCTGGCAATTTTGAAGAAGCTGCTGTCTTGGTCTGAAACACCCTGGTGAGTAGGGTGTTTTTATTATTATTATTATTATTATTATTATTATTAAAGATGAAAGCTCTCTTCCAGCACAAATACAATACAACAGTTCACAGAGGCTTAAGTGCATGAGATGATATCTCTTTTCCCCAAGAGGTATTAGAATGTCCAGTTAATCAAATGATCTACTGGCTGAACACATAGGTGCTTTAGCATGAAAAGGAAGTAAGAATTGTGATTGAATGCACATTCAAATAAGTACATCTATATGCATGTGCAATGTGAATGAAATTATTATAGAAGGACTTATTCACTAATGAGCGAATTTATTTCTCAGGTCTCATATTAGGACTATACGTTGAAATGAACACACAGATTAGTGCCTAATCTTTTGAGTTGAAAATCAGTGAGAGGTCAATAAAGGTTGCTGGTCTCAGCTGAGTCCTAGTGGGTTTTTGTTCACATCATTGAACCATGACCTAATGGAGTCCAGCTGATAGCCTCTCCTGCAAAGTCCCAAGATTGAAATAAGCAGGCATGAGCTACTGGCAGAACTAGGTGGCAAAGCTTGGATTGTGCCAGCTTGCAGTATATGCCCTTCTTCAGTCAAATCTCTCATCTTAAATACACAAACTACAAGCTAATGTGTTTGAGGAGAAGTACTATGAAATTGTGGTAAGAAGGTCTGATAAAGTTTTCTGAGATTTCAAATTAACAAAGTGCAGAAACATATACAAACACACGGCCTGTTAAGTCAATACAAAGACTCTGACTTCAGTGGGCTCTGAATCAGGATCATAAAAGCAGAATGGGTTCTGATAAGAAAATTTTACCTCAGCTGTAACACCATTCTTTCAGCTAAATATTCTGAAAGAAGAGCCATTGTACTGATGGTGCCTATAACAATGTTTGATCTTCTGGAAGCCAAAAATGCAGTATATTTTTGTTTTACAGAAAGACAGTCTTAGAGGGACATCAACTTTACCAATTTTATCCTTAAGACGTTCTCCTATAGAGCAATCTAGCTAACAGCAGGTGTCACCGAACAAAGTAATAAGGAAGAAAAATGAAAGTTGAAGAAAAGACAACTTCTAATTAGAAAAAAAACATGGAATTCATAAAGTTAATGAATACCAATACTCTGTTATGGAGGTGCCAGTTGCAGTTCCATTATTAAGGCTGAGCTGTTTTGCACTTAAATTAGAGATTCAACTGCTTATGTATATACAAAATTGTGTATCCTAACCAAAATTACCAGCACTTACTCTTTGATTAAGAATTAATTTACATTTCTTTGATAATTAGTTTAGGAATTAAATTAAATTTAAAGATAAGAAATTCAGCACCTGCTGCTAGACTTTTTGTCCCAAATGATCTTATGAACAGAATAATGCACATTTTTCAAAATTTCCCCTGTGGTTTATTTACTGAAATCTTTACTGTGTGTAGGCTACATTTGAAAAAATATGTTTTTTCGTATTAATGGTCATTTCCCCCTGTGATACACTGTACCTCAAAATAGCATCCTGTAATCCCCATATTCATCATTCATATATTGTTCTGATATTTCATAAAAAGCATGCCATGTAAGATGGTATATGAAAGGTCATGACCTCCTGAAACCCATATTTCTGTCAAAATATGTGTATTGTTAGTGTGTATGAAGTTATGAGACTTCACTCTTTGGTTGTTATTAAAATATACCGCAAGTTTGGGAGTCCTCCACTGCTAGTTCTCCAGTGACAACAAAGAAGGTGATCCACAGCCAGGTGGGTGTTAAATGACCATTAATCAGCAGGGGAATTGTAAACAAGGGATTTACAATGCTCTAAGAGAGTTGCACAAGCAATGGGGGATTGCTCAACACTGACTCAGCAAGTATTTTCCTGGCACATGGACTGAGGGTATAAAATAAAGGACAGTGGATCTTGCTTTTTACCCTTTCTCCTCCCCCACCTAGGCTGGAAGCAACAAGAATGCTGGGAAGACAGAGACTTGAACTGAGGAGGCTGGACCCAGGCTTAAATGGAAAGTCTGTGTATTAAGTACTGTAAACCAACCTGCGACATCCAGTGGGGTAAGAAAAACTGCTTGATCCAAATACTGCTCAGTCTAATAAGATTCAAAATTTAGACTGCATGCTTACCTTTTATTGTCTTTGGTAACTATCTCTGACCTTTCATGCCTACCACTTATAATCACTTAAAACCTATCTATCTTTCTGCAGTTCACAAATCTGTTTTATATTTTACCTAAAACAGTGTGTTTTGGTAGAAGTGCTTGGGAAATCTCAGCTCAGTTTACAAAATCTAGTGTGTGTCCTCTCCACATCAAAGGAGGGGCGAACTGTGTAATGAACTTATACTAGTCAGGCTTCTGACCAGGGCTAGATGGTACAAGGCTTGGGAGATCTGCTGGTGTCTTTTCAAGATCTACCCAGCAAGAGGGCAGGAGTGAAAAGGGAACCATGTCTGTGTGCAAGTAGGCACACATGTAAGCAAGGGTATAGAAGGGAGAGAGGGAGAAATTGGGTGTGCGCATATGTGCAGGGGAACCTAGGGAAGTAGAAGAGGAGGGGGAATTTGGAGGATAGGAAGAAGAGGGAAACTGGGATGTAATTCCCCCCTTGCTTTGAGCTATTCTGGTGAAAACAAAGCAGCTGTAGACAGTTTGACTGACCAGGATGCTCTGACTGCATCATATGACTGCAGACTAGAGTAACACAATCAGGACATACTAGTGCATCTGGCTATAAAAAGTTAAAATTGTTAAAAAAAATATTTAAAGCTGGTAAGTCTAATGATTTGAAGATATTAAGTATCACATAGCATTATCTTTGAGTTTCTTGGTTGGAGTTAATGTATGGAATTTAAAAAACAAAAACAGACGTTCCTAAAATATTATATTAAGTAGGTGAGGAGAGTATATATCAGTAATTTAGGGTAAAATACATTAAAGGATGTTGTAATTATTCCCAAACCAATTGTTGTAAATCCAGGAAATTCAGGGTTAAAAGTTAAATTTAAAAGAAAGCCAAACATATTAAGTTATGGAAATGCCTCAATTCTGCCCTGTAGTGACACCACGAGGAGGTGGGTTGCGGGGGTAGAATCTAGAATGTCTTTAAAAGCCAATTTAATATAATCTAAGATCACAGACATTAAAGTGCCTTAATAACATTCATATAGTTGCTGCATAGAGCCACTGACGGGCAGAACTAGCTTGTCTGGGAATGCTGTTAGGGTCTGATCCAAAGCCTACTGAAGTTAATAGGAATCTGTTGATGTCAAAGGACTTTGGTTCAGGCCCCAAAACAAACAAGATCTCTTAGACATTATCCTGGGGTTAGCTCACCAACTATCCCAGTTTCTATTGCTGACTGCAGCTCCATAGAATCTATCAGTAGTCTTCTTGCCAGATTTTAAAGAGTTTCAAGTTTGCGTCAACTCAGTTCTTTATTAACTAGCCTTGACTTAACTATGACATCATATGCTAGCTCATAAAAGGGAGTATAAGTGCTGGCAGAGCAACTGTATATTAATCACCAAGATTCCCTTAAAGGGCAGTAAAACTGTGCTAAATACTATGTCAATTATTAATATTAACGAATTGAAATGCTGGTAAAAAGGAACTTTAAGACTAAGAACTCTAACAGGTAAACAGTGAGCAGTTTTCCAAGTTAACACTTTCTGTCAGGCACATTTGAAAGAAGTCGAATTATCATGCCAAAATGGCTTCTTCCAACAACAATCACCTGAGAGCTGAAATGTAGGCTAAGAGTCATGTGCTGTGTGGCTATACTTTCAAAGGAACATTTGGAAAAATAAGTGTAACAGTAGCATAAACAGAAACCCAAACTTGTTTACATAAGGGCAACTATTGAATGTCTTTAAAATATATAGGACATCCTATAAGAATGTGTCATTTGCCCTCAAAAGGGATGTCTGTAAACATCTTTGTTTGCATGCCTGGGATTGATGAATAGGCTAACACCTTGGAACATCAAAAGCATCACTGACTAAAACTTGGGGGATTGGAGATACCTGAGGAGGAAGGAAGAATGGATGACAGTTACCTGGAGCGGAAAGACGGTTTCACTGCCAAGCTGCTCAGCAAAAGCCGCAGAGGAGAAAGAGACAAGCTCACCAGAGAGGATATGTTCTGCATAAAATGTAATGTCCTTAATTGTACCTACCTATGTTATTTAGAAATTAAGAATAAATATGTTATGCAGGCTGTTTCTTTGGATTAAACTGGATTTTCTCTCTCGCCTTAATATATTTTATTTTTGATCAGACCAATTGAGTTATGTTTTACAATATGTCTTTGAAAGGAAGGCAACATTCTGACGAAGTACCACCCAATGACTGATTGGCTGACGACAAGAAATGGCAGGAATAGGTTACACTTACTTGTAACTGATTTCACTTTGTTTAGTTTTTATATTACATCAGTTGCACTGTAGCAACAGCTATAGTTAATATTATAAAACAGTTCCCATTATAAACTAGATATTTCTTACTCTTGGTTTCTAATTTTACTCCTTTACAAAGTTTATTTCAGGCTACTTTAATGCCTTGTAACGTTCTACAAAAAATATCTTTTATAGGTCTCTTTGAACTAACTGCATACATCTGAGCAGACAGTATTTCATTAGAAATAGAGATTAGAAATTAAGTTTTTTAAATCTATTTTTTGCATCCTATGTTCCCATTCTGTGTAACCACACAATAAAAAGGCTGCTTACTGTCCGTTATGTGCAGTCAAGAAATGAGGCATGCAGAACCTGAGCAGAAAATGAAACAACTTGCAATTTACAGAGGACAATGTGAACAGGATGTTAACTCCACTGAAAGAATCATTAAAAGAACGTTGCTATTTTGTAAGGTTCACTTCATATTTTTTAAAATAGACTTAAAATTACACTAAGTATTATTTTCTTCGTTGATTCTGGATTATACTGAACACCTGAATTGCTAGCTTAGCATTTAGCGAACAGGACGATGGATCTATTTTTAATGGCCCATATAAAGGCCCATTTAAAGGCCCATCCTACAAGGATAGCGCTGGCACATAGTTCTATGCCACAATTAGTGGTATCTGTGTTATAACACTTTTTACTGCTAGAGTGGAGCTAGAGTAGATCTGTAACTCTGCGGAGAAACAGTATTTTATATTCCCCATTGACCTTAAAGATTTCCCATATTATATTCCTTTATTTAAAAAAATCAAAAAAAAAAACAGAAAAAGGGTAAGTTATGGGTCCCAACAGCAATATTAATACAGTGACATTGCTGGAATCTTAACTTTTGCATATCTTGACTTCTTGTATTTCTAACTATGCAACCTTAACATTACTTTAACATTATATGGTATTTTATTAAATGTTATTTTGATTAGTTTTTTTTTTTTATAAACCTTGGGCCAAATTGTGCCTGGCCCTGACTACAAGTGCACAGCATGTGCATACTTATGCAATTGTGCACATGCATAATCTCCTTGCCCACCCTAAATCAAGACTTGTCTACAGTTACAGTGCTGCAGCAGCAGGTGGAGCTGCGCAGCTGTAGCGCTTAGTGAACATGATGCCTACGCCAACGGGCATCATGTACTTGTGCCATCGGCACAAGTACTTCACCTCCCGAAGAGGTGGTTGCTATGTTGATGTGACATACTGTTGACACACTATCTACAGTGGGCGTTAGGTCAGTAAAATCTGCACCCCCGAGTGATATAATTATACCAACATAAATCTGTAGTGTAGACCAGGGCTAAAGGCAAAGTAGAAATCAGTCCCCTTCCTCAGAGCTCTGACCCCAAAACACAGAGTAGCTGGCTGCTGGAGGAAAAGACAGATGCACCCAAAGAAGAAGAGCAATAGCAAGAGGTGCAGTCCCTGCATTTCCCAAAGACAGAAGGCCACCAGTGCTCCTTTCTGGGTATTGTGATTGAGATCACCCTTATTGTGGGCTGTGTCTAAAACCTACAAATTAAGCTTCAGACTACTACACTTTCCCCATACCAATCTCCGAAGCAAAAAACATTTTTTTAAATAATAAAAGGCAACTATGATAGAAAATATTTGCATGGAGAATTGTCAGGGATTCAGAGAGACATTTCACTTCAACCAAACAACCAATGACTTCTGATTTGATACTATCTGTCCTAGCTTCACTGATTGTTGTTTCATGATGTAGTTTGTGTAAATCAATTTTTAATCACTCACCATATAATATTCTATAAAATTAAAACAAACAAGGGATAAAAAATGCAGTCTGTTATTGTGCAATTGATGTTAATTCCAAAAGGGAAAGGATAATATATAGTATTCTATGATGACATTTATTAAACAAAAGAAAAATCTGCAAAGCCTAATGTGGAGTTTCCTTTGTAGAACCACTTTACATGTGGTCAGATCTTCTTGTATGCAATATAATATTACTGAAGCAAACAGAATTCTAGAAGTTCAGAACCGCCAAAGTCGGATAATATATTGTACTTGCTTTATGATGGCATGAGCTGTTCTGTTATGTCATAGCCATGAAATTATAGCCCCTTTTCAATCTAACTGAGAAAAGTCTCTTCCATGAACACTAGATATTCCCTAGAGTCTTCTTAGATAAAACTAAAATTTTCTTTTTGCAATTTTACAATGTATTATCTTCCACCACTCCTAAATTCAGGAGATATCAGAACTAAAAAAGATGGTTTCCATAGTGTGATGTATAAGCTATAGGCAAGCACTTCAGACACTTAACCACTGATCAAAACCAAGGCAATGTCTCCATCAAATCAGATACACACAAGGCCTAAGATATCACATTCAGTCCTTACAAGAAAATCCTATTCTTTCCACAATCATGCAGCACAGAAACTAGTATCACTTTATAATGTCTACTCCTTACCCATTGTTAGACTCATTTTTTGGGGGATGTGGCTGGCTGAATAAGAGACCTATCTGTAACTCAGTGAAGAAAGTGCAAATCTTACCTGTAGTTTCTTGTATGTAGTGGGGTGATCTTAAATTAGTCTCTTGAATCCTAGATGAATTTTTATTTTTTATACTTTTTGCAGAAGAATCCCATCTACATGTTGGATATAATTTCCAGAAAAAAAAATAAGCATCTTAAAGACTAAAAATAACATCTCCAGGTTAACCCAATTTTTACAAAGATGTACAGCAGCAGCACCAAAATAATAAGCCAGATATGATAATCCTGTCATAATTAATAACTGCTTCTTATGGAAAAGTGATTTGCCTGCTGGATGACTGTGTGCTTTTTGCAAAAAGAAAAGGAGTACTTGTGGCACCTTAGAGACTAACAAATTTATTAGAGCATAAGCTTTCGTGAGCTACAGCTCACTTCATCTTTCCACCAAATGCATCCGATGAAGTGAGCTGTAGCTCACGAAAGCTTATGCTCTAATAAATTTGTTAGTCTCTAAGGTGCCATAAGTACTCCTTTTCTTTTTGCGAATACAGACTAACACGGCTGCTACTCTGAAACCTGTGTGCTTTTTGAAGGTCATGATGGATATTTCTAGACATAAGATTTATTCCTTAATTGATGGTGAGATTAAGAATTCTCCTAATCAAAATTATAAATTAACAAAAGGAAGCAAAGTAAATTTAGTTTCTATTTCTCTCCTGCCATGGGTTCCCCACAGCAGCAGGAGCTTCATCTCTCATCCCAAGAAGTCGCCTTCCACTGCCTTAGATTTCCTGGGAATTTATAGCCATTTTGTTTCAAGATAATTAATCCAAGGACAACCTGGAGCTCAGTTTGGTTCTACAACAAAAAAATTAAGGTTCATTCAGGTTTGGTATAGTAGGGCTTTTTGGTAGCCATGTCAGTAGCTTTTCCAGTGCTGTGTTTTTACATTGCTTAGTGTTTACAGTGCACTGCACTGTTTAATGTTTTCTGATTATCTGGCATCTCAGGATACTATTTGCTCAGCCCGCTCTTGCTCCTGCTAGGCACTGGCAATCCACGCTGGCTGCAGTCATCTGAGCTGCCTAACCAATGCTCATGCTACCAGCATGCTTTTGTCTTGCCTAAACACCAAACCAACCTAGGCTTCATATTAGAATTTTCCATCCTGGCCCTGATGTACATCCCCTTTTCTGATGTACATCCCCTTGTTAGTTCCCAGCCCAAGGAAGTGGTCATTAACTTGTGATGGGGGACACAGGGCCATTTGATACTCATTTTAGCAAGATTTCCAGCCCAGCCTTTCCTCCCAGTGACCATAAATCCATCTTCCTCTGTCAGAGTGCTCCTGACTAGCTAATAGCTGAAGCATTAATCCAAAGGGTTAAAATTTATTTAACAAGCACAAAGTTAATATTTTAATAGCCCATTTTTCTTAAATGCACCTAACGAGCTACAAAGATATAAGACTTACTTTTCAAAAGTTGATTTAGCTGCACATAATGAGATTTGTTTTGTTGGGGTATAAACTCTGTTTGTAGATTCTGGTTCACATCCATGCTGCCTTGGTTTAAATTAAAATGGTTTTTCACATAATGAAACACAAATCAAATATTGTCATTAACTGAAATATAATTATGTTCATTCCATTGATACTTGTGAGCTTGTGGCTACCCAAGATTAATAACATCTGCCCTTTGCCCCACCAAAAATCAAAAACAAACAAAAAGACTGATCTGTACAATGGCCTCAATACATGATTCTATTTTTTCCCTTTCATTTAAATGTATATTGTGATATAAAAACCCAGTGCTGAATTTAGCCCGCACTGGAGGCAAGTCATTAACCTGAATATTTATGTCTTTCTTTATATAGATCATGTACAACAGAGATAACTGTATTTCTGTTTATGTACAAGAAATGCTGAATAGGGTGCAGCTGTTTCAAACTTTGACAGTTAATAAAATGGTTAAAAATGTAAATTATTTTATCCTCACATCTTTGTGGTACAAGACTACCATCCCACAGCATATCAATCTCCGTAAGGACCAGTCTTTAGGAAATAGCCTAACTAAACCACAGAAGACAAATTTTACCTGATTAGTGCCCCATCCATGTTGAGAACATTTCTCTGTTCTTCTATACATACTAAATGTTGCAGTTAATGAAAAAAATTATATTTTATTTAATGGCATGTGCTGATTAAATGAATCAGTAGTGGAAATCACATTTATTGATTATCAGTTCTCAGCTATATCATCAGCTTCCCTGTGTGTTTACAGAAGGGGTGTAAAAAGTTAACCTGCCTTAACTGTTCATCCCTAGACCAGCCAGCCAGAGCTGCCCCAACTGTACAACCCGGACACAGCAGCCCCAGCTGGTTTACTATTTAAACGAAATATTTTTACAGCATTTAAACTTCTACTTTTAAATGTTTACTTTTTAAACAGTATTTACATCCCTAGTTTACAGCTCATGAACATTCACTATGCCTTTTTAATAACTCTCTCAGAATGACAATGACAACTGAATTATGCAACTGAATATGCTTCCCAAAGAGCATATGTAGCTTTCTACATTAAAGCACAAAAATATAAAGTTGGGATCACAGAGAAATTAATTTTCGACATTGATTTTTGCATCTTGAATCTTCAAATCCCCAAAACATGTCATTTGAAGTCTTGAAAGTAGATCAATAACATCAATAATCTCTACAAATAGCCAAATCATCATCAAAATGATCAAGTCAGTGAACATATGAAGCTGCCAGCTAACTGGGTGCTAAGTTAATTATTTATCTTCATTTTTATTTCAGAAAATAGAAACTCCAGTAGACACCATTTAACAAATAATGACAGATAGTTCACTGGAAATAGATATTTTCTCCAGTTACAAAATCTGAGGGAACGTTTGTTTAGTACCTCCTATTACCTTTCAAAAGCTCTCCTATTACCTTTCAAAATCCCAGATACTTTTAAAATCCAATTACATTAGCTCACAGAGGTGATAAAGATACTCAGACATGGAATACAACAAAAAAATCCATGGACAGATGGAGTTTAATATCTATTCCTCAACAATATTGATATAGACAGTATTCAACTAAAAACAAGAATTAAACTGAATAAGATACTCTTGGATTTAAACAATAAAGTATTACTTAGTTTTGAGAAAATTAGAATAGATGCATGCAAATGGAGAAAATGCAACATATATATTGTCTGTACAAACTACATATTGGTGTATTTTATATATGATATATCTCCTATATACCTTGGATCATTAGCCTGAAATTGTCTTTAACTAATGCTTTTCCTTAAGAATCTAGACCAAATTTCCAAAAGTGATTTTGAGTGCCCAACTTGAGCCTCTTTAAAAGGGGTGTGATATTCAAAGGGCAGATGCTTAATACTTTCTGAAAAATCAGACTCCTTTAAAGTGTCTTAAAGTGGGCATCCAAAAATCACTTTTGCAAATACATACCATACAAAACGTAAGAAGGCCTATACATAACTGATTAGGAATAGGCCTTTCTCGTGAGCGGGAATGAATCAAATGCAATATAGCAGTTAACTCCTATTTTCTCCTTTTAATTAAATATTAAAATATATTCTATGCCTGTGATCATTACTACAGGTACTAACCAGTTTACACTGAATTGTCCAAGACCATTATAATGTAGTATTTCTATACATTTAAGATTAGTTTTCAAAATAACTTTTTAGAAGATTCACCAGATAAAGTCTACATGGAGCTGAATGAGAAGAAACAAATAGATCGCATTCAGATGGCAGGGAAGATGTTCTCATATCTTTTATACACATTTTCTAACACAGGAAACAAGCATCCGTGAACTGAGTTTTGAAAATGTACAGGTAACTCTTCCAATTGTGTTAAGTGCTACAGAGGACCCTTAACTGAATAAGAGTTTTCAAACTTCAGTAAAAATATGGAAACAGTCTCAACATAATTATACAAACTAGGGGTTACATATTCATATAAAATAAGTACCTCCATTCAATTACTTGCCTGTAATAAAGCTCAGTGCTAGGAAAAAAGACAATACCCATTCTTACAACTTAATTACTCTTTTACTAGAGATTAATATTCCATTTTTAAATATTGATTTAGTGATATATTTAATATACACATTTTAATGAATTGCAGTTATATTTTACATAATGATTGTTTGGGGGTTGTGGGGAGGAAGATCACAAATGGAATTTATTCCAATTCCAGCAATGAAAAAAAAAACCTAGTAACTAAAGCAATTTTATAGAGTCACATGGTAAGAGAAGTATCATAACATCAAGAACAGTCCACTTGGCAAGAATTTTAAGACCAAATATTAAAAAGTAGCTTTAAAAAAATTGTATCTACAAGCTTTTCCATAAACCAGCACATTTTGCATGGGTATTTCCATTATTTTACAATTTCCAGGTAAATTATATTTGTGTGAAAACTGAGAGGTCAAAAGCCAAGCTACCTACTACCTACCAGATTACATGTGTAAATACAGTTTGCATGCACAAAAATATTTGTGAAAATGAATATATCCAGGAACAAGAGTTCCCTTTTAACAGTTTGACCCATTTAGTCTTTGGAGTTACTCCAGGTTTACACTTGTATAAATGAGATAAAAAACTGGCACCCCACACTGAGTTTTATGGACATGACAATAAAGCAAGGAAGGATATTTTGGAGCAATCTTGGATAATCACCAGGGGACAAATTTTCAGACAGCCCTTAACAAGAATATTCACATTTTTTCATGCATACCCTTTCACGTGTACAAAGTCAACAATCCAAATTTAGAAACTACTTCTAAAAAAATGTGACCTTAGATCATTTACTGTACTGTGACACCTGCCTTTTGACTGCTTACATGGATGAAGGGATCTTGTCATGATGCATGATCCTGTTCCACTGAAGTCGATGGGAGGTTTCTGTTGTCTTTTATGGAAGCAATTTAAGAGCCATGGTAACTTATTTTGGAAAAATTTTCACAGTTTTCACTTAACCTCATAAGAATCTTAAATATAATGGTTGATATTTTCAAAGTAATTGAGATCATTCACGGCCTGAACTTGCACTCATTAAGGATAACAGCAAAGCTCTTGCTGACTTCAGTGATACAGAATCTGGCTCTTAGATAAATCTTCCATTAAATTTTAATCAACTAATTTCTAATTTTAGTTTATACATGAATTCTATTATTATTTTCAAACCAAAAGAGAAACAACAGAAAATGTTTTCATAGTTTCTGAAAATTTTATGTAAGTATATTCTACAACAGTAAAAAAAATCAAACTGAAAGAAAATAACTATTCAATAACGCAAAATTTAAAGGCCTTAATTTAAACAATATGTACTTCTACAATATCATCGAGATTTAAATTCTATTTTAAATACCCCATCAAAATAATAATGGTGCCAACTGAACCAAACGTTAATCCATGCATTTCCAGTCTTTCAAAATTAATTGACTGACAAATGATTTCATTATCTAGCTCTAATTGCTTAAAAAGGCATGTAATAGATCAGCTGCAAAACCAAAGACATCATCTTACCATGGCACTGTTTGAATTGGTTCAATAACCACTTCTTCTAAAAAACAAATGAACAACAGCTGTTTCAAGTTCTGATTTGCTTAATACAAATTCTGATTTTCAATTCTAAACTTTCTTTGACTGTGACAGATATAAAATGTTTCAAAGCTGCAAATAAAATTTGCACTGCTAAACTACTCAAAAACTTGCTTACTGGATTTTTTTAAATCATCAGGGAAAGCTAACACATAATAAAAAAAAAAATTTCTCCCCCCCCAATACTAAATCATTATTAGGTCACTTACCTTTTGGACCAAACACATGTAATCTGCCATTCTGTCCATTCTTTTGGTCCTAAAACAACAACAATAGTAACATTAAAAATGAAAACCACTGTAATTACTTAAGATATCCATCCCGCATTTATGAGGGTTCTTGCAGTGATGCAAATTCCCAGTAACTTTAACAGAATTCCACACCAGGATTCAGAACTGGAGCTTTGAAATTTCTTCACTACACATACGAAAATTTCAAATAGCAGTAGTTATTGTTTTTCAATAGCAATAGCTAAAGAACAAAACACATCAATTGCCCATGAAAGAGATGCCGAAGTAAATCCTATGGAAAACTCAGTCTTACCTTTACGGTATTTGTCCTTTCTAAATAGTTCTGCCTAGTAGAAAACACAGACATTTGTATTAACACATATACTCCTTGAACACTGGAATTTTAGTTTGTTCAAGTGGACATGTGGTAGCAAAACAAAATAAAATAAAATAAATCTGGAAGGCATCAAATTCTTACACAACTGCAATTACTGCAACAATTACTTAATCTGGCCTCTAAGGTCTGACTCAACAAAAAATACTAGGCCTTTTTCTGGGTTTGTACTAGCCTAGGATGCTGGGTTCGCCATTAGGGCCCACACCCACACTAGAAAGAATTATAACCAGATTTACGATCTGATTCAGCAACGCACTTAAGCACACACTTAAGTCCATCCCCTATTCTGTAAATCCCTTATGCTTTTACTACTGAGCTCACTAGGATTTAAATATGTATTTAAGAGCTCTGCTGAACTGGAATATTAGTAGATACAAAACACTTTCAGCTGCAATGGTATTACTAATATTGTAAGTAAGCTATTTAGTGTAGACAGGGCACAGGTGATTTCAATATGATTTCAGAAAATCTTGTTTCTCTATTGTGAGCCAACTTTCCTCAGTATAGGTTAGCCCCTTATCTAAACTAGGACTCTTTATACTGTGTAGCACCAGTTCACCACCACACAGCAATGATGTAACCAGGTACAGGCATTTTAACCCACAGAGTGATTTTTTTAAAATGTCCAATTTACACCAGTCTTTTCACCGTTAGAGATTCATTAAAATAAACTCGCCATGCACTGCACTCTATGACTCCATAATCTGGATCCATCTAGTCCTCTTTTTTCTCCACTCCTATTAAAGCCATGCGGTTGGACCTTGTCAAGGTTCCTTCCCCACTCCGAACTCTAGGGTACAGATGTGGGGACCTGCATGAAAGACCCGCTAAGCTTATTCTTAACAACTTAGGTTAAAAACTTCCTCGAGGTACAAACTTTGCCTTGTCCTTGAACCCTACGCTGCCACCACCAAGCGTGTTAAGCAAAGAACAGGGAAAGAGCCCACTTGGAGACGTCTTCCCCCCAAAATATCCCCCCAAGCCCTACCCCCCCTTTCCTGGGGAAGGCTTGATAAAAATCCTCACCAATTTGCATAGGTGAACATAGACCCAAACCTTTGGATCTTAAGAACAATGAAAAAGCAATCAGGATCTTAAAAGAAGAATTTTAATTAAAGAAAAAGTAAAAGCATCACCTCTGTAAAATCAGGATGGTAAATACCTTACAGGGTAATCAGATTCAAAACACAGAGAATCCCTCTAGGCAAAACCTTAATTTACAAAAAGACACAAAAACAGGAATATACATTCCATTCAGCACAACTTATTTACCAGCCATTTAAACAAAAGGAAATCTAATGCATTTCTAGCTAGATTACTTACTAACTTAACAGAAGTTCTGAAGAGTCATGAAGAGCATTCCAGATCTGTTCCCGGCAAAAGCATCACACAGACAGAGCGACCCTTGCCCTCCCCCCCAGCTTTGAAAGTAACTTGTCTCCTCATTGGTCATTTTGGTCAAGTGCCAGCGAGGTTATCCTAGCTTCTTAACCCTTTACAGGTGAAAGGGTTTTGCCTCTGGCCAGGAGGGATTTTATAGTTCTGTATACAGAAAGGTGGTTACCCTTCCCTGTATATTTATGACAGACCTACTCCAGAACTAGCAGGGAAGACATATCTTTGGTCTCTGTTAATGGCTAAGAATATTTCTTTAAGCTTCTTTACATTTTTAAAAATTATCTAAGAGACAACAGGTGACAGACAGCTTTAAACTACTGTGGGAGGGCGGGAACGAGGAGGGAGCAAGAGGAGTCAAATAATGTTTCTGCTGTTTGGTATCAAGAACAAATATGTACAACACCCTACTCCTATGAAAACTTGCATGGCATACTATCGCTGACAAATAGAGGAGATAGCTCGCAGACTCAGGAGCAGCATATGGAGCTGTGCAACACAGAAAGGTCAGAATTATTGTGGGCCAGAAGCCACCTTGATAGGGACCTAATCAATATGGGATAGTCTCAAAATGTTTAAAAAAACAGAATAAAAAAGTCTCCTTTGGGCTGAGAACAAGTATGAGTTAACTGAAAAGATACATTTTTCTCAACCAGACCTAAGCATCACTAGCACAAATCTATAATATTCGAAGTACAAGATGTGAATTTAACTGTTAAAGAAGTGCTTGAAAATATGACATTTTACAGTCATATCACAACAATTATAATAAATGCTATATTTAACCTTTTTTTATCTTTCACAATGTGCCCTTTTTGTATTAAAATTTTGATCTAACCACAGGGCATGACTCCTCTTGTGCTTGATCAATTTAATGCAATAAAAGAACCTTTAATGTATGAAATGATAATTGAATGTAATACTTTGAATTGTATCATTGCAAATCACAGTAAACAAATAAAACAATCCATTTTATATATATCGTGGTTTTGGTACAAACTTCCAAAACCTAAAGAAAGAAGCTTTTTGACCCCAAAGATTGCATATTATTATATACTGATCCAATGAAAACTCATTTCACTTACTTTTAAATACATATAAAGGAAAGAACAGACCAGGGATCGGCAACCTTTGGCCTGCGGCCCGCTGGGTAAAGCCGCTGGCGGGCCAGACAGGTTTGTTTACCTGCAGTGTCCGCAGGTTTGGCCGATCGCAGCTCCCACTGGCCGCGTTTCACCTTCCCAGACCAATGGGGGCTGTGCGAAGGGCAGCCAGCACATCCCTTGGCCCGCACCACTTTCCGCAGCCCCCATTGGCCTGGGACAGCGAATCACAGCCAGTGGGAGTTGCAATCAGCCAAAGCTGCAGACGCTGCAGGTAAACAAACTGGCCCGGCCTGCCAGCGGCTTTCCTTGGCAGGCTGCAGGCCAAAGCTTGCTGATCCCTGGAATAGCCCAATAAATGGTGGATGTGGGAAGCTACCAGTAGATCGCCTTGACTGTTCCTCCACCACCAGGTCTCCCCAAATTCACACAACTTACATTCCTTTACAGCTTGCCTCACACAACAGAAAACTTCTGGAAATATTTTGGGGCCAAGACTGTGTCTTTCTTTTCTTACCTTGACATTGTCAAGCAGGCTTCTAGAATAAATCCATCTAAACAAAAAGATGTACATGATGTATTAAGAAACCTCTGAAACCTGTCATGATGTATTAAGCACAACACAGAACAGACCATGTTTTTTCAAACTGTATATTTTTCTATTCACAATTAGTTCTTTATCAAAGTGTACAGTTAATGTTGGGCTGACAAAGTTTCTATATATTTACCAATGTAGATTGCACTTGCTAATTATTAGTGAGCCTATAAGAAAATGGCAAAGAGTCCTGTGGCACCTTATAGACTAACCGATGTATTGGAGCACGCATGTAGTGGAAATTTCCTGCCTCTGGAAATTTCCACTACATGCATCCAACAAAGTGGGTATTCACCCACGAAAGCTTATGCTCCAATATGTCGGTTAGTCTATAAGGCGCCACAGGACTCTTTGCTGCTTTTACAGATCCAGACTAACACGGCTACCCTTCTGATATAAGAAAATGGTTTATAAAACCAGATAACAGAAAATTTTTGAAGCACTGAATATTTCAAAACACTGAGCTATTAACAGATGGCTAAGATGTCAATTTATAAATTACATTAGCACTTTTCACTTTATATATTAATTTTCTCCTTGACATTACCTGGGTGTTCAAAAATCTCTGATACAATGCCATTTTTTAAAATGTTTCTGTATTATCTGTCTTCTTTTCCTTTATATATGGAGAATTGTAAATGTTACATAGAACAGACTTAGTATTGGTGATGTGAGAGTAACTCAAGAATCTTATCTTTGTACATTCCCTTTTTGATATCAAACTATTGTAAAATATAATTTTAAAAAATTAAATTACAATTTTCTTAGTTTAATTATAATTCAGTTGGTAGCACTCATCTTTGGACGAGAAGACTGTGAGTCCAAATTTCATACTAGAATTAGGGCTTATAACCAGTGCTGAAAATGCAATTAAGGATACTGTACCTTTAATGAGACATTAAATCAAGGTCCATATTGTCTATATCACATGGCTATCCAAGTAGAAGTTAATCACTCACATAGAACTTTTAGAGTAAGGGATAAATCCCGTGGTCTTGTCAACATTCCCTTCTCAGTTATAAAACAGTCTAAGTGTACAGTATAAGGTAATATGAATCTTTGTTGAGTGCATAATGATCACTAATTTTTCTTGTTCTGCATAATGTTATTGTAAAACAATTTGGGTGCATAAAGCCAATTTATATTCAGTTTTTCTGGAAAGTTTAAAGACCAAATCCTGCTACCATATAATCAAGGGCAAATTCCCATTGACATCACTCAGAAGAGACCTAAAATATTTTTCACAAGTTACATTTATTCAGTAGACTAAAGGAGATTTTTAAAATCTTGTGAAGTTCTATTATTCTGTATGGTCTTCCTTCCTTTCTAAAGATTTTAGAACTATTTGTTCATTAACATTCTTCTGTGAATGAACATAGATCAAATTTAGAAAACAGCCAGGAAGAGACGTGAAAGCCAACAAGAACTGTGAAATACTGTAGTACTCTAGAGTAACATCTACCTAAGCAAACTCAATGGTCTCTCTGGTCATCAATGGCATTTGCTCAATGGCTTGCTGTATATTCCAAATATGTTATACCGAACCATTGACTCTATGCTAAAAGGACAGAGCATGCATGGTATAGACGATCTAACATTGTATTCACCAACTGCGAACAGAGGATATTTTAACAACCTTCTTTCCTTCTGAATAATTATAAACCAGAAAAAGGGCCAGTTTTCTTTATAAAAAAATTGTGTGTATCATTATATAAATAAATACAGACAATTAAAAACCTTTTGGGATCAATGAACCAAAAAAACTACAGCAAGATGACTTTATAAATGTAAGAGGTATGTACAATTAACTGAATAAATACAGATTGTTAGACAGTTCATTTCCAAAGTTTGCATATGGTACACGGAGTTCCAGTTTTATGACACAGCCAGGTATGCAGTACAGTTTCAAAGGCCCAGATGCAGGAAGGGACTTAGGTGTTGCGATGCTGATCATTGTAGCACCTAACTTCTAGGCTTTTAGAAAAATCACAAGATTTTGTGATCCACAAAGCCTGAGGTAGGCGCCTAAGCTCCTATACAACGAATGGGGAGAGATAGGAGCCTTAGACTGTGATCTTCAAAGCCAGCATACTAGGTGGGAAGCCACCGAAACCAACCAATGGGCAACATCAACCAGATTGTGCTAAAACCTGTCCCTCTCATGGAGATAGGTGCCTAAGTCTAGGGTGCAGGGAGGTGCCTATCTCTGCTTGCAATCCACAAACCAGGGAAGACAGGCATTTGAAGCCTAAATCACATGCAGGGGCCCAATCTGGTAGACTTACTCAGAGACTGCCTACTGGATCGGACCCTTCAGGTGAGTTCATACAAAACTGATGGGGGGAGGAGGAAGAGGACCACCTCCCTTACACCCTTTTGCCTAGCAGATAGGATACTCACCCAGGAAGTGGGAGGCCCTCAGTTCAAGTCCACCCTCCTTCTGAGGAAAAGTGATTTGAACAGATGTGTGTTATGAAATATTCCAACGTGGGTCTCCCTCAAATCCTGCCTGTTGAAGTTGTTCCACTTCTATTAAATAATTGAATAATTACATATTAATTGGGCCAGTGAAAGCATTACAATGCCTCATGGTTAGGGCAGTCACCTGAGAGGTGGACAATCCCTGTTCAAATCCGCTGTCCCTCTCAGCAGGAGAGGGGACTATGTGAGTAGCCTATCCACAAGTCTAAAGCTTATAAGGGAATTCCTCCTCCTCCGACCCCAACTCCTGGCTGTTTTGTGTGAACTCACCTGAGGGGCCAGATCTGTTAGGTGGCCTCTGCTCATGCCTATCGGATCAGGCCCCCACACATAACTTAGGCAGCTGAATGCCTATCTTCCCCAGTTTGTGACTTTCTCTGAGACTCAGGCAGGAGATATGTGCCCAAGTAACTAAAGCATGCACACTGAAGCCTGACTCAGGGAGGAAATGGGCGCCCAGCTGCCTAATGAGACGGCAGCACACATGCTCAGTAATAAAAGCTTAGGCGCTGAATGAGTTGAGGGACCTACAGTGTTAGAAGGCAGTTGAGCAGGAGTTTTATGGATAACAGTAGTGCCTGAAAATGGGACTTAACTGCCTAAGTACCATCGTGGATCACACCCAATTCATGATCTGAATTTATGTTTTTACTGTGAGGAGGTGTTGAAAAGATTTCCCTTCATTTTTAATTTGGAACTTGGGAGCAGGATTGGGAATTCACATATGTATTTCATACTAAGTCTCTAAGCTTGTTAGCAGATTTTTACTCCTTGGTCTGTGCAATTTCCTGGAAAGCAGAGATGTGAACTACATAATTCACAGGATAACACCACTAAGTAGATCCATATCACTATACTGCTATTAGCTTTGAAAAAGCGTAAATGTGGCCACTCTGAAAGACAAGCTGCAAATATGAGGGACGTTTCTTAAAAAAATGGAAAAAAAAAACCCTTTAGTTTGAGAAAATAAAAACATCTGGATTAAAAAAATATGGTTACTTATGATTTTACAAGCAAATATAATAGCTACAGTTTTTTTAATTCAAAGGTTGGAAATAACACAATTCTTCACTTTTAAAACAATTGTATTAATTGATAACTTATTACAAGTACCGTCTGGTCCAATCACTTCCAGCATTCCAGAGACCTGAAAAAATTGACAGGAAAAAAATTCAAGTTATCATTAAGAAACACATTTTATTTTACGGGGATAGTAAACAAATTTGTTGAATGAATATCGATATTCATCTGACTAGATAATTCTTCAAAATGATCTTTTAAACAGAATCAGTTAGTCTGTTATGTGACAAACTTTCTATATGCTACAAATTGTCTGATTGCATACCATGGATAGATGTCTACAACTTTTCTTCTGACTCAAAAACAGAACTATTTGTGAAAGGGATTGACATGAAGTATATACAAATATATTCCTGTGACATACAATTTCCTAACTGTATGCTAAGCAGCTACAAAAATCCCAATTCCATATAATGACAGTAAAAAAAATCAGCTCTCCAACTCCTTAACTGGTAGTGTTTGTGGATCCCAGGTAGCAGTCACCCAATGCCTCTCTCCCCTATTTACTAGTATGGGTTTTAGTGCTTCCCCAATCTGCTATCCCCTTTTGAAAAAAGGTTCTACTTGGCCAGCTGTATTTCTATCGTTGTATTTGATCACTGGTATAACAGAGTGGAGAATCATACACAGTGAAACTTAAGAAATCACTGGGAAAAAAAATCTGACAGTAGACTTCTTGGCATTTTTATATACACTGTTCTCAGAGGAGAATTTAGCACTAAGTTCATCAGATAATTATGTAATTGTACATCTATGTTTTGCTAAACAAAATCATGTGATTTCAGTGCTCATCAAAACCAGTGAAAGAAGGACTTCAGTCTCCAGGGCTATCAGTCTGGGACAATGACAGTAAAAGCTTTCCTATATTGCCCTGCCAATATGCCACTAATCTGATTTGAATGGACCACCTCTACGGGTTTGAGGGTAATGCACTCTTCATGCTCATTTAGTCCTTGGCTTTACTGGCTGCTCTTGTCTTGCCATACCACAGCAAGCGTGCAGCCCACTCAGCTGTTGTGTTCTGGCAGCAGACGGTACAGTAGGTCTGCAAAACTGGTCATCCAACCACCACGTCCCCTGCAACTCTGCTCTCCTGCAGACGCCATACCATGGCAAGCATGGAGCCTGCTCAGATCACTGCGCAGTTATGAGCACTGTAAATATCTCACACATTATCATGCAGTATATGCAGAACCAGAACCTGCAAAAGCAAGCGAGAAGGCGACGGCACCGCGGTGATGAGAGTGATGCAGACATGAACATAGACTTCTCTCAAAGCACGGGCCCCGGCAATTTAGCCATCCTGGTGGCAATGGGGCAGGCTCATGCCATGGAACGCTGATTCTGGGCCCAGGAAACAAGCACAGACTAGTGGGACCACATAGTGTTGCAAGTCTGGGATGATTTCCAGTGGCTGCGAAACTTTTGCATGGATAAGGGCACTTTCATGGAACTTTGTGACTTGTTGAAGTGCAGGAATACCAAGATGAGAGCAGCCCTCACAGTTCACAAGCAAGTTGTGATAGCCCTCTGGAAGCTTGCAAAGCCAGACAGCTACCGGTCAGTTGGGAATCAATTTGGAGTGGGCAAATCTACTGCGGGGGCTGCTGTGATCCAAGTAGCCAACGCAATCACTGAGCTGCTGATATCAAGGGTAGTGACTCTGGGAAATGTGCAGGTTACAGCGGATGGCTTTGCTGCAATGGGATTCCCTAACTGTGGTGGGGCGACAGACGGAACGCATATCCCTATCTTGAGACCGGAGCACCAAGGCAGCCAGTACATAAACCGAAAGGGGTACTTTTCAATGGTGCTGCAAGCACCAAAATGGATCTCAAGGGACGTTTCACCAACATCAACGTGGGATGGCCAGGAAAGGTACATGGCGCTCACATCTTTAGGAACTCTGGTCTGTGGGAATAGCTACAGCAAAGGACTTACTTTCCAGACCAGAAAATAACTGTTGGGAATGTTGAAATGCCTATAGTTATCCTTGGGGATCCAGCCTACCCCTTAATGCCATGGCTTATGAAGCCATACACAGGTACCCTGGACAGTAGTCAGGAGCTGTTCAACTATAGGCTGAGCAAGTGCAGAATGGTGGTAGAATGTGAATTTGGACATTTAAAAGCGCGCTGGCGCTGTTTACTGACTCAGTTAAACCTCAGTGAAACAAATATTCCCATTGTTATTACTGCTTGCTGTGTGCTCCACAATATTTGTGAGTAAGGGGGAGATGTTTATGGCAGGGTGGAAAGTTGAGGCAAATCGCCTGGCCGCTGATTACGCACAGCCAGACACCAGGACAATTAGAAGAGCACAGCAGGGCGCGCTGTGCATCAGAGAAGCTTTGAAAACCAGTTTCATGGCTGACCAGGCTACGGTGTGACAGTTCTGTTTGTTTCTCCTTGAGGAAAACCAGCCCCCTTGGTTCATTCTACTTCCCTGTAAGCCAACCGCCCTCCCCTCCCCACTTCAATCACTGCTTGCAGAGGCAATAAAGTCATTGTTGTTTCAAATCATGCATTCTTTATTAATTTGTCACACAAATAGGGGGATAACTGCCAATGCAGTCCGTGAAGGGTGGGGAAGGAGGAGGAAAGGACAAGGCCACAATGCACTTCAAAACTTATTGAATGCCAGCCTTCTGTTGCTTGGGCAGTCCTCTGGGGTGGAGTGGTTGGGTGCTCGGAGCCCCCTCACCTGCGTTTTTGGGCATCTGGGTGAGGAGGCTGTGGGATTTGGGGAGGAGGGTGGTTGATTACACAGGGGCCGTAGTGGCAGTCTGTGCCTTTCCTGCACCTCAACCATACACCAGAGCATATCAGTTTGATCCTCCGGTAGCACAGCATTGCATCCTGCCTCCTCTCACGACGCTGCTGCCACCTCTCCTGTTGCTCCAGCCACCTATCTTCTTGCACGTCCCTCCTGTCCTCGCTTTCATTTTGTGCTTTCCTGGACTCTGACATTGTCTGCCTCCACGCATTCTGCTGGGCTCTTTCAATGCGGGAGGACTGCATGAGCTCAGAGAACATTTCATCGCGCGTGCGTTTTTTTCACTTTCTTAACTGCGCTAGCCTCTGGGATGGAGATGCTAGGGGCAGCATTGAAACATCTGCAGCTGTGGGAGGAAAAAAAGGGAGAGTAAAATTGAAAAAGACACATTGGCCATTTAAAAGGAGGGGCTGATGTTTTCGAGTTAACGTGCAGCATAAACCCAATGAAACCCCACCCCACATCCAATTCTCTGGGATGATTGCTTCTCCCCTCCCCACACCGCGTGGCTAACAGCGGGAATGATTTCTTTTCAGCCACAGGCAAACAGCCCAGCAGGAACAGCCACCTCTGAATGTCCCCTGAATAAAATTCTCCTATTTCAACCAGGTGACCATGAATGATATCACCCTCCCGAGGATAACACAGAGAGATAAAGAACGGATGTTGCTTGAATGCCAGCAAACACCGGGATCACACGCTGCCATGCTTTCTTATGCAATGATCCCAGACTACTTGATACTGGCCTGCTGTGGTAAAGTGTCATACTGTGGGGGATGCAATAAGGTTGCCCTCCCCAGAAACCTTTTGCAAAGGCTTTGGAAGTACCTCCAGGACAGCTTCATTGAGATGTCCCTGGAAGATTTCCGCTTCATCCCCAGACACGTTAACAGACTTTTCCAGTAGCTATCCTGGCCAAGAATGCATCCCAAGTCTTCAGGGCAAATTAATCATTAAACACACTTGCTTTTAAACAGTGTATTATATTTACAAAGGTACACTCACCAGAGGTGCCTTCTCCTTCAAGGTCCGGGAGCCTGAGTTGGGAGGGTATTGGCTCCAGAGTGATAAACAGTTCCTGGCTGTCGGGGAGAACGGTTTCTCCGCTTGCCTGGCGTGCACTATCATCTTCCTCATCCCCAAAATCCTCATCCCTGTTGCTTAAGACTCCCACGTACAGGTATGGTGTAGTTGTAGGGGCACCCCCTAGAATTGCATGCAGCTCATCATAGAAGCGGCATGTCTGGGGCTCTGATCCTGAGCGGGTGTTTGCCTCTGATTTTTTGGTAGGCTTGCCTGAGCTCCTTAAGTTTCATGTGGCACTGCTGCGGGTCCCTGTTATAGCCTCTGTCCTTCATGCACTTGGAGATTTTTTCAAATATTTTGGCATTTCATCTTTTGGAATGGAGTTCTGATAGCACGGATTCGTCTCCCCATACAGCGATCATATCCAGTACCTCCCGTTCGGTCCATGCTGGAGCTCTTTTGCTATTTCTGGGACTCCATTGTCACCTATGCTGATAAGGTCTGCATGGTCACCTGTGCTGATCAGCTTGCCACGGTGGCCAAACAGGAAATGAAATTCAAAAGTTTGCGGGGCTTTTCCTGTCTACCTGGCCAGTGCATCTAAGTTGAGAGTGCTGTCCAGAGGAGTCGCAATGGAGCACTCTGGCTTCCAGGAGCTATCCCAATAACGTCAAATTGCATCCACACTACCCCAAATTCGACCCGGAGATGTCGATTTCAGCGCTAATCCCCTCATTGGGGAGGAGTACAGAAATCAATTTTAAGAGCCCATTAAGTTGACAGAAATGGCTTCATTGTGTGGACGGGTGCAGGGTTAAATCGATCTAATGCTGCTAAACTCGTAGTGTACACCAGGGCTAAGAACATGAGCTGTAATGGAATGATGCTGTATACATGAACATTTCTGTACCTCAGTACCAGTGACCTGTGGCAGCCAAAATGTTTTAAATATGCATACAATGGAACTTACCAAATCCTATAGTCTACAGTGTAAAGATGTACTTAGGTTCATAAAAAATTGCTGATTTTTTTTCTTATAGAAATTAAACACCTTTACAAAGGTTACCACTCACATTAACAACTTTTACTTTTGTTTTAATATACAAAAAAGGGATTTCAGTGAAGTCGGGACTATTCACATGTCAGATTGTATTTTAAACTAAATTAGCTTTCAAGTTATACAAGCATATTTTTATATGCTTTTGAAACCAGCAAACCCATATATTTTATTCTCAGCTTTAACAAGTTTTCTGTTAACAAAAGGAAAAAATAGCTTCTTGAGACTTGGTATATCAAATTTCTGCCTAGGAGTAGGGGAGATTTTACAGAAAAATTACAAAGTTCTGAAAAAGAGAGTTTTATAATGGAAGTGCTGACACAATCTTAACTCTCAACAACATGAACTGTGATGATATAATACCAGATACTAAAAACAAAATTAGGCCTAACAAGACAGTGCAATAAAAATGTCTTGATGTCAAGTGGCTTTCACCAACGAGATATTGAGTAACTGTGTGTAGGATTTACAACTGTGCAGGATGCATTCCGAGATCCTGATTGCTATATGCACATCTGAGATATGAAGGATATTTGCATCAAGTGTCTTTTGCTGAATTCTTGAAAATCCTGTCTATCAAAAAAATGGGGAGTTAATGTTTGAAAACAGAAGAGCCAACAGGTAGTTTCAATCCATGCCACAAAAGCAGATGAAATTTGAACATTTACATTAAAAAAGTACCATAAATTATTGGAGTATTACCAAGACTACATTTAAAGTGTGGGGGGAGACTTTAAAGAACAGGAAACAAATAATTCATATAATAATAAAGTATATAGAGCCTTACACAATCCAGGAAGATTAAAGTAAAAGATAAATTCTATTCTTGATTAGGACAGCAATTACTAATGCCCATAATGTGCGTGCATTAGAAGGCAGAATTTGAAACTAAACCACAAATCACTCCTATGAGTAGGGACCTACCAAATTCAGTTCCATTTTGGTCAATTTCATGGTCATAGGATTTTAAAAATTGCAAATTTTATTATTTCAGTTATTTAAGTCTGAAATTTCACAGTGTTGTAATTGTAGTGGTCCTGACACAAAAGAGAAGGGGTTCCCAAAGTTATTGTTGGGAAGGGGTTGTGCTACTGGTACCCTTACTCCTGCACTGCCAGTGCTGCCTTCAGAGCTGAACAGCTGGAGAGCAGCGGTCGGTCGGGAGCCCAGCTCTGAAGGCAGAGAAGTCACCAGCAGCAGCGCAGAAGTAAAGGTGGCAATGATATGGTATTGCCACCCCTTACTTCTGCACTGCTACTGCACTCCCGCCCACCCAGCTCTGAAGGCAGCACAGAAATAAGGGTGTCAATACCATGACCCCCCTAAACTAACCTTGTGACCCCCCCTGCAACTCCCTTTTGCATCAGGACCTCCAATTTGAAAAATGCTGGTCTCCCCTGTGAAATCTGTACAGTACTGTATAGGACAAAAGCATGCAAAAGACAAAAACTGAATTTCACCGGGGGGGTGAGGACCAGATATCATGGTCCGTGATGTGTTTTTCACAGTCTATGAGGCTACGCAATTATATTAGACCTGTTTACAGATGAATAAATATAGTCATAGAGAGACTAGATTTAGGGCTAGATTTTTAAGGCATTAAGGTGCCTATTGGGTTTTCAAAAGCATCTAAGCAGGTTAGGCACTGAACTTCCCCAATTCTCTTACCTTGGGGGCTGCAGTGGGCAGCCGGGGGGTGGAGAGGTGGGGGACTCTCTTACCTTGGGGGCTGCAGTGGGTAGCCGGGGGGTGGGGAGCTCTCTTACCTTGGGGGCTGCAGTGGGCAGCCGGGGGGTGGAGAGGTGGGGGACTCTCTTACCTTGGGGGCTGCAGTGGGCAGCCGGGGGGTGGGGAGGTGGGGGACTCTCTTACCTTGGGGGCTGCAGTGGGCAGCCGGGGGGTGGGGAGCTCTCTTACCTTGGGGGCTGCAGTGGGCAGCCGGGGGGTGGGGAGCTCTCTTACCTTGGGGGCTGCAGTGGGCAGCCGGGGGGGTGGGGAGGTGGGGGGCTCTCTTACCTTGAGGGCTGCAGTGGGCAGCCGGGGGGGTGGGGAGGTGGGGGGCTCTCTTACCTTGAGGGCTGCAGTGGGCAGCCGGGGGGTGGGGAGGTGGGGGGCTCTCTTACCTTGGGGGCTGCAGTGGGCAGCCGGGGGGTGGGGAGGTGGGGGGCTCTCTTACCTTGGGGGCTGCAGTGGGCAGCCGGGGGGTGGGGAGCTCTCTTACCTTGGGGGTTGTCGTCCTGGGAGTCCCTGGGGCCCAGAGCACATCACACCTGGAGACAAAAGCAGGGTGTTTAGAAGCAGGGGCCGCACCGCCCAGGCACGGAAAGGCGCCGGGAAAGAAGCAGCAGACCCGCTACCTGCTCATATCGCAGGCCGAGCTCGCTGGCGGGGTCACCGGCTCCCTCCTGCTAGAACCGGAGCGCGGGAGCCAGGCCTGGCTGCCGGAGCGTGACCATGGCAACAGCAGCGCCAAGGCGCGGAGCCCACGAGAATAGGGCCCGGCCTGCAACGCTCCGGCAGAACTAAGGGGCCCGGGCCGGCTCCGCCCGCAGCCTCCCTAGTGCCGGGGGGGAGGGAGGGGGGCGCACTCCCGCGTCTGGGGGTGGGCAGCGGGGAGCCCGGCGCCTGCTGCTCCTTCAAACAGGCAGGGCCCGGATTGTCTCAGGGCGGCAAAGCAGCGCGCGTGCGGCAGGCGGGAGGCGGGGGGGAGGGGCCCTCTCAAGGCAGAGCGCGCTCCCCGGCCAGCCGCCCGCCTCCAGGGCGGAGCCGGGGTTCCCAACCCTCCAGGACGGTCCTGGAGTCTCCGGGCATGAAAGATGAATCTTTAATTAAAGATGATGTCAGGTGTCAAAGCCAGTAACAGTCAAGGGAAGCAGCGCGGTTTCCAGGCTGGCACTGCCTGGATCTAACTACACCAACACTGGCTCTAGGCCTCTCATGGAGCTGGAGTTATTAATTCAGCCTAGCATGGCTGTTACATCAGCGGGAGCAACATTTTCGTGTAGAAACTTACCCAGGGCGATGCAAGGACCTTACGCTGCCCTAATGCTGTAGTGTAGACCAGGCCTAAGGCCTTGCCTTCAAAAGGAAGTTAGAGCCGTTTAATTTACATCCGTTTGTAGATTTATGTGGTTAAGCCACTTCTAACCCCGGTTTCAGGTTGAGTAGATTTCTTCAGTGTCGTTTAAATTGATTCTGTACTGACTTAGGCCATGCCTGCATTACCCCTTATGTCACCAAAACATAGGTTGCTCGGGGATATGAAAAAACCCACACCCCTGGGCAACTCGGGTGGTCACCTGTCCACTCCCTCGGACCCAACCCTACCCCAAGGCCCCGGCCCTTCTCTGAGGCCCTGCCCCTGCTCACTCCATCCCCCCTCCCTTCGTCGCTCGCTCTCCCCCACCCTCACTCAGGCTGGGGCAGGGGTTTGGGGCGCCGGTCTGGGGCGCGGTGCAGGCTCTGGGAGGGAGTTTGAGTGCTGGAGGGGGCTGGGGCAGAGGGTTGGGGTGCAGGAGAGTGTGTGTGTGTGTGTGGGTTCTGGGAGGGAGTTTGGGTGCAGGAGGGGGCTCAGGGCTGGGGCAAGGGGTTAGGGTGCAGGATGTGGGCTCTGGGAGGGAGCTTGGTTGCGGGAGGGGGTTCAAGACTAGGGCAGAGGGTTGGGGTGCAGGAGGGGATGCGGGCTTCGGCTGAGACCGGGGATGAGGGATTTGGGGTGCAGGAGTGGGCTCAGGGCTGGGGTGCAGGCTCTGGAAGGGAGTTTGGGTGCAGGAGGGAGCTCAGGGCTATGGGGTGGGCTCTGAGAGAAAGTTTGGGTACAGGAGGGGGTGTGGGATGCAGGCTCCGGCTGTGCAGCTCTTACCTGGGACAGTTCCTGGAAGTGGCAGCATGTCTCTGTGGCTCCTAAGTGCAGGCAGGGGCAGCCAGGGGGGTCAGTATGTCCCTCAGCCCGTGCCGCTTCCAGCAGCTCCCATTGGCCTGGAGCAGCGAACCACGGCCACTGGGAGCCGCAATTGACCGAATCTGCGGACAGGTAAACAAACCGGCGTGGCCCGCCAGGGGCTTTCCTCGCACAACAGGCGGAACAAGTTTGGGAACCACTGGTATATAGTGACTACACATTTTTCAAAAGCAAAAACAAAAAAAATTATGTTGTGTGATAACTCCCTGTTGCACTCCATCAGGAAAACTACAAGAGAGCCAAACTTTGTAAGTCTCAAAGCTCAAGACAGAAGAAATAAAACTTTAATTCTCTGGGCACATGAGCAAATTAGAAAAGCAACATACTTGACCCTGCAAATATTTACATATGTGCTTAACTTTAATGTGCTTATTTCAGGCTGAAAGGTAGGGTATGCCTTTTCTATAAGTTGCTTCCTCTGCCAAGGTAGAGCTTCTTCAAGGTTCTGTGGAATGGCTAGCTCTGTGCTGCATCCTCCCATTGTAGATTCTAGCAACAGGCTGCATTGCCAGAACATGTTGTGCTGCACTCTAGCTATTCTTGACTGCCCAGAGCCATGAGAAGCATGAGTGTAATTTGGGCCTTGACTACACAAGAGAGTTACACTGCATATAAAAACTACAGATGTGATTTTAAACCGATTTAGTTAAACCAGTATAAACCCCTCTGTGGACACTTATTTCACTACGATTGCCTTTCAGATTTTGGGATGTATCTGTCTTCTCAATATGTATCTATAACTCACAATAGCCTAAGTGCATAATGTTTTGCATTCTTTGGGAGCACATAAGCCCTAGAAAACAACATAAGCCAGCTGCACACTGGTGAGTTTTATTAAATGGACTCCTACCTGAAATTCACTTGGTTTCTGAAAGGGAACAAGTAACTCATACAAATTAGCTTTTGTTACTCCAGTCAGACCACCTACATTTTCTTGGTTGTGTTTTCTCTCTCTCATGCTAAGAGCTACACAAGGGACAGGGAATTACTACGGATGTATGGCTCTTGCCTTTTGTGAGATCCAAGGGGATGGGAGAGAAGAGAATTGAGATTCTTCATTCTGTGCTGTTTATTAAGAACCATACTTGTGAGTATCTGGGCTGAGGGATTATTGTGTTCATCTCTATTGGATCCTGCAGGGAGTTAGGTAGGGGGATTCTTGTCCAAAGTTGAGTACCCCCCCCCCAATGAAAACTGACTATTTCCTTCTCTTTTCCATCATCCTCGAGATTATTGGAGGAGCGATAATCTTCAGACCCCTGCCTCTCTTATCTCTCTTCTTGAGGTATGTAACCCTTTCCAAGAAATGTCTTCAGTTGACAGGGGTGGGGGAGGGAAGAACCTGCCTTTGGTGAGATGTTGGTGGTGCACTGAGCATTGTAGTCCTCCATGTCATTTCCAAGAAGTGATTGGGGTAGAGCCACATATTAGTGTTGTAGTTTTAGAGTTTGCATACATTAATTGTGTTGCTCCAAAGTCAGTTTTACTTATAGTACCCCATGGTATCAGTCAGTCTAATTACTCTGATAGCACTGCTCACAGTGCTGTCTGATTGTTATCTCTGTCTAACTTAACTATTCAAACACTGAACATACTCTCTATTACCTTTCCTTTGCAAATACTGGAGATTTAATAAGCTGTGTAATGACCTTGACAATCTTTTTATTAAAAAGCTCATAAGATTAGGTCTCATGTAGGCACATATAAGAAGATTTGGTTAATATTTGGGAAAAATTGAAAAGATGATTACCTTTGACTACTGAAAAATATTAACACCCTGGCCCTGATTCTCCTCCGATGAAGTGAGCTGTAGCTCACAAAAGCTTATGCTCAAATAAATTTGTTCATCTCTAAGGTGCCACAAGTCCTCCTTTTCTTTTTGTGAATACAGAGTAACACGGCTGCTACTCTGAAACCAGTTCTTATTGTGTACATGAAGAGTAACTCTAATGAAGTCAATGGAGTTACACTGTTGTAAAATAATGTACAATAGAGAATCAAGCCTACTGTATTTAGCCACTAAGGTCAACATGCAATTTTTTTTAAAGTGTAAAGTAATCAGTTGTCAAGATTTTGATTGACCCTTGCAAGGCTCTCCAAAGACCTTCCTCCACCACAGCCCTGCAAGTGCAAAGCACAAGCGCAGTCACTGCGAAAAGAGACTGCTCTGTTCTTGCTTCTTCTAGGAGCAAAACACTCAGAAGGGGATGGGAGGAGGTGGAGCCATTGCTTCCCTTCCCTGAGAAATGGCACAGAATGCCCACTGGACAGCCTCAGGCTGACTTATCTTTACACCAATTTTTATAAAGGGGTCCAGAGGCAATCCTCACTCGTGAGCCTAACTTCAGTACTGGGCAAACTGGTAGAAATTATAGCAAAGAATGGGGGTATCAGATATAGTTGTACATTATATGTTGGGGAAGAGTTAACATTGCTTTTGTAAAGAGAAGTCATACCTCACCAATCTATTAGAATGCTTTGAGGGTGTCAACGAGCATGTGGATAAGGGTGATCCAGTCAATATAGTGTACTTGGATTTTCAGAGAGTCTTTGACAAGGTCTCTCACCACAGGCTCTTAAGGAAACTAAGTAGTAATGGGATAACAGAGAAGTTCTCTCAATTATCAGTAATTGGTTAAAACATAGGAAACAAAGAGTAGGAATTAATGGTCAGTTTTCACAATGGGAAGGGATAAACAATGGAGAGTGATCCCCCAAGAATCAGTACTGGAACATATGCTGTTCAGCGGATTCATTAATGATCTGGAAAAGGGAGTGAACAGTGCAGTGTCAAAGCTTTCAAATATTACAGAGTTATTTAAGATAGTTAAGTCCAAAGCTGACTGAGAAGAATTACAGGGGACCTCACAAAACTGAGTAGTGGGCAGCAAAATGGCAGATGAAATTCAACATAGAAAAGTAATGCTGTAAAATGGGAACACTCACCACCAGTGCCACCTAAGGCTCTGGCAGGGGTGCAGCTGGTGGTTGCTCCTTCTCACTTATAGTCCTGTCCTTCAGCTTCTCTTAGGGCTTTTGGTGGGCAGCTATGTTCTGCACTTTAGGGTACTATGCAGCTGCCTACCCCCAGAACTATTTCCTATCCACATTTCCCTTCTCCCTATGGAGTAAATTACAGAATAACAAACACAATCTCTGACCTTCCCAATCAGTCAACTATCTCTCCTTTGTAGGTCCTATAAGGTCTGTTTAGCCAAGTCTCGGGCTACAAGAACTCCTGGGACAGTATTTCCCCAGAGCTCAGAGCAGATATCTGCTTTCTTCCACTACCTGCTCTCTTCTGAGCGGCTCTGCTTCCCCTTTTAAGCACCGTCTCCAGTTTGTGCAGGCTTTGCAGGTGTGGCTTGTTGGGGTCACCTGGGCTCAGAGTTGTTCCTTAACTCCTTGTTCTCTAATGTGGGTTTTGTCCACCCAATCACAAAAGCATACTGGAAAAAATAATCCCAACTACACACATATAATGATGGGTTTTAAATGAGCTGTCACCTCTCAAGAAAGAGACTTTGGAGTCATTGTGGATAGTTCTCTGAAAACTTCAGCTCAATGTGTAGCTGCGGTCAAAAAGGCTAATGGTATGTTAAGAACTATTAGGAAAGGGGTAGAAAATAAGGCAGATAATATCATAATTCCAGTATATAAAACTATGGTTCACCTGCACCGTGACTACTGTGTCCAGTTCTGGTCACCCCACCTCAAAAGGATATAGTGGAATGGGAAAAGATTTACAGATGGCAACAAAGAGGAACAAGGGTAGGAACAGCTTCTATACAAGGAGAGACTAAAAAGATTTGAGCTGTTCATCTTAAAAAAGAGACTATTGGGGTGGCATAATAGAAATCTATAAAATTATGAACGGTGTGGAAAAGGTGAACAGAGAAGTATTATTCGCCCTTTCCCACAATACAAAAGCCAGGGGGGTCACCCAATGAATTAATAGGCATCAGATTTAATACAAACAATTTTTTCACAAAATGCACAATTAACTGTGGAACTCATTGTCATGGGATGTTATAATAGCCAGAAGTATAACTGGGTTAAAAAAGAACTAGATAATTTTAGGAGGATAGGTCTATCAACAACTATTAGCCAAGATGGTTAGGGATGTAACCCCATGCTAAGGGCAATTCTGAACCTCTGACTGCCAGAAGTCAGGAGGGGAAACTAGAGTGGATTTCTCCAAATTGCACTGTTCTGTAAACTCCCCCTGAAGCTCTGGTACTGGCCACTGTCAGAATCAGGATTCTTGGCTAGGTGGACCATTGGTCTGACACAGCCCTGGTCTACACAAAGGGCATGGCTACACTTGCAGATGTAGAGCGCTTTGAGTTAAACCAGCCTTCGGAGAGCACAGTAGGGAAAGCGCTGCAGTCTGTCTGCAATGACAGCTTCAAGCTCACTGGCGTGGCCACATTTGCGGCACTTGCAGCAGCATTGGGAGCGGTGCATTATGGGCAGCTATCCCAGCATGCAAGTGGCTGCAACGTGCTTTTCAAATGTGGGGGAGGGGTGGAGTGTGACAGGGAGTGTGTTGTGTGTATGTGGGGGGAGAGAGAGTGGGTTTTTGTGGGGCTGAGAACATGTCAGCATGCTGTCTTGTAAGTTCAGACAGCAGCAGACCCCCCTCACCCCCCTGCCTCTCTCTCTCACACACAGCATTCCACATTAATGATTGCTTTGTCCTGGAGCAGATAAGCAGCCGGCTGTCAGAAACTGAGCTTTCAAAGGGCATTTCCACATTCCTACAGCTAATTCCAAACAATGACAAGAGTGGCCACTTGACTTAAGGTAATCAGGGGATGTTTCCGGAGGCTGATCAGAGCACAGTAAAGCAACATGTCATTCACACTGGTGCTGCGGCGCTCCAGCGAGGGCGCAGCAAAGGTTATTCCACTCGCCAAGGTGCAGTACCAGCAGTGCTGTAGCTGCAAAGTCAGAGCGCTCTATGTGCCTTGCCAGTGTGGATGGCTAGTGAGCTAGTGCACCCGGGGCTCCTTTATTGCACTGTAACTCGCAAGTGTAGCCAAGCCTTAGGAAATTAGGTAGCTAATACTACATCACTCAGGGGAGGGAAAAATCCACAGCCCTGAGCAATGCAGTTAACCCAACCTAACTTCCAGTGTAGACAGCACTAAGTCAACAAGCGAATTATCACATTGATCTAGCTACTGCCTCTCAGAGAGGTCGATTACCTACGCCAATGGGAGAATCCCGCTCTGCTGCTGTAGTGGTTTATGTGTAGACAAGCCCTTAATATGGCAGGTGTTCTTATCTAATCTCTGATAGGGAAACAGTGTGCATGTATATAAATAATATGTCCTTCCCCACGTGTACATCCTGGATCTGTGGAGAGCTGTCTGGCGGAAGGGGGAATGCTGCAGAGGAGACATCTCCCTTTAGCATGGAAAGGGGGAGATCTGCATGTGAAGGGCCTCCGTGTGCAAGTCGCAAAGGTATAATCTGGCCCTGAATAAGGGTGGTAGGGCCCCCAAGTAAGAACTGTGGGGTTTGGTCTAATAATGTTTCCTTTTACCTGCTTTACAATTACAGACTATTTTGAAAAAGTGCTTTGTGGACTCCTTCCCATTTTAAAAAAATCAGAATGGTTTTGAGTAGTATATTATGTAACTTAATGCTGGAACCTTGTTTGGATAGCTACATACTGCCATATATAGTAGGTACTTTGCAGGTAATAGAAAAATATCTAGTTTTAACGGAAAATTCTACACTTTAATAACAATAACGAAATTGTAGCCACAAACTATGTTTTTTTAAATCCAGCTAGGGACTTGGAAGATGCAATTAGGAACTTTCTAACTACGAAAAAACTTACTATATACCCTATTTAATCATATATTTTTGTACTTTTCTTATGCTTTTTCCAATGTTCCTTCTACTTGTCAAAAATAATTGTGTTCTAATTAAGGACTTTTAAGTCATGGTTCATCCTGCATCCCATGCAAAAAGCTACAGTAATATAATACTGGATTTGTGACATCACAATCAGTGTCCTCACAGTAGAATATTGTGACAGGGTGGCCTGGCTCTTCCGTTGACTCATGCTGTTTCTTGGTGTTAGAACCAGGGCTTAGATTCAACCAGAGCTATCCAGAGCAGAGCATTCATTTCTGAATGAGTTTGACGATGGAACAATTGCAAGATCCAGATGTGAGTTTGATTTTTTTTTAAAGATTTATCTTATTAGGAAGCTCACCCATTATCACATATCACACAGGGAAAGAATATTATCAAAGAATAAGAGCAATACAATTGCAAGCAGTACTTCTGAATTCTCTTCCAGCTCTTATGTTGACTTGTTATGATGTGGACATATCATTTAACCACTCTGGGCCTTAGTTTATGCTTCTCTATAATAGGTATCACACTTACTCAACTGTTGTGAGGCTTACTGATTGCAAAAAACTGTTGTGAGGCTTACTGATTGGTCCTTGGATGAAAGGTGCTGTTAAATGCAAAGTTATTGTTATTAAAAATATCTAATAGGATGTCCTTTGTGGGAGGAAATATTGTTTTGAAGTTCATTATTCTTAAAGGGTTAGGGAATTACAGTTGATGCATGACATATTTTTCACAAGTTTGGCATGAAAATCTACCTGACCTGTGGGTTGGCAGGTAAATCCATCATCTCCTGAGGTAACTGAAATCTGCGTATCTTTAAATAAGAATTCAGATGAACTTCACTAAAATGGGTATATAATTAATGAGTAAACCTAGATCTTTTAAAATAGTTGGAAGAATAAAAACAAGAATAGAGGATCTATTCTAAAGTCATAAACTTTCTTGTCAATAAACTGGATACTCTGTGTGTGTACTTCACTACATATAGAATAAAGAAAAGGAGTACTTGTGGCACCTTAGAGACTAACACATTTATTTGAGCATCCGATGAAGTGAGCTGTAGCTCACGAAAGCTTATGTTCAAATAAATTTGTTAGTCTTTAAGGTGCTACAAGTACTCCTTTTCTTTTTGCAAATACAGACTAACACGGCTGCTACTCTGAAACCTGTACATATAGAATGAAACTCACCCAGATGAGGACCAGCACAATGCCTATGCACTGCTTAAGACTCACTTAAAGGTGCATAGGTACTGTGCTGGTCCTCTGTATGGAGGGAATATATTGAATAATACCTAAGCTACAAGTGGACTGCCACATGTCTAATGATTATACCAAAGCCTAAAATACTATTGGGGATAATGTTTCAGCATAATAAATAAAATGAAGGGTAGAATGTACATCATGTCCAATAAATAAAACTATCAAGATGTCAGCAGGTATATAATATTGCCTTTCTTCAGTATTCAACAATCTGTGAGATCAGATATGAGTAATGACAATGTTCAAATTTGTAAATGTGAGCTAGAGTTACTCTAAAATTAATGTAATCTATAGATATCAACAAAAATCCCAATACGCCCAAATTATGTGATTAAATCTTTAACAAATTTAATCTATTTGCTTTCTGTCCTGGAGGGAAGAATCATATATGTGGACATTATTTTAGTGGATACCTCAATCAAGTAAGAGACCTTTAACAATAGCTGCCTGTAGCAACTAATCTGATTCAGATGCAACACAGCCCAACTATTAAATGTGTAAGAGAAATTTGCAACAGAAAAAAATGTATATTATGGTTAGAAAACAAGAGGTGTCTGGGATGTTAACCCTCATAAGATAGAATCCATCTGAAACAACACAAAAAATGCCCAGGAATAATTTAGAACACAGGACCATATTCTGACACTGATTTTTATGCAGAACTTCCTATTGTTGGTTGAATTTACCAGTCATGCTATTAATAAATCATAGTTTGTTAGATTAGCTACATCACCTTCAGTGGTTTTACAACTTTATAATCATCACTTTAACTCAAGAGATTTGAAATATATATCATTTACTTTTTTTTTTTAATTTTCATTGTCACTTTTGTTTCTTTACCAAAGATGTGTGTTTAAAGAAGAGATTTCCCTTCACAATTTACTTTCTCCTTCTACTCAGTTCAGAAGTGAAGTTATGCAGCTGAAATTGTGATATTATATTTACTTCTGTAGTAACAAACTGAGATCCTCATAAACCCAAGATTATGGTTTTGTTGGATTATCAAGCAGAGAGGGAATGTGATCTGTAATGACTAAAATTCTCATTTTGCAATCCCCATTTAGGCATGAGTCCTACTGAAGTCATCTGAGTCATGTCTGGCTCAAGGCCTGAGTCAGGATGCAGATTTTGGCCCCTTAGCTAATAATAGTCATGGGGAATATATCTTTTTCTTTTAATATAAAATGTTCTTTTCCAAGTTTCCCCAGCTGTGAAAGTCACCTTTCAACACTGTACAGAAAACATTTCAAGATTTAATTTTTGAGACCACATAATGTACTTTTCTTATAAATTAATTTGAATTAACTGTGAGATAAATTAGCCTATATGATGTGTCTGTTATAGCAAATAACCTAGAATATTTAAAATTTAGAGCTGAATTGACCTTGAATAGCATACATACTCAACATTTATAATAAAAGAATATTAAGCATTTAATTTTATAAAACTAACAGCTAGTTGATTGGAAGCAATTATAGGTGCACAATGTATTTTAGAAATGCAAAGTTAATACAGTTACTTTTATTGTAGTGTAAAAATTGAGGTAGAAATAAGTTCTAGAAAGGTATGCAATATGTTATTGCAATATGTTGTTCTTTATATCACAAAATTCATTGGAGCGTTAAATTCTATATGACTTTTGAGGCTTCAATATTTACATTTGTCACTGATTCCAGATTTTCAGATTTTAGATGAGGTTTTTTGACTACCACACAGATTAAGATTTTAGGTAGCATTGACATAAAGTTTTAAATTAGCGCATATTTTGTCTTGCAAACATTCCGTTAAAGTTGACTTTCTGTATTTTTAATGTTAGCATTTTCCTGTTTTACATGTGGGTACCATGTAAAATGTATGGACTACTTCAGGGTTTTTGTTTGTTTTAGCAGAAATCCCCAATGACATAGTGATAGCACTATCTGGCCCTGTTCTACCATTTGAAAGTCCTATGGCCTGATCCTGCTAGCAATTAAGTCAATAGCAAAGCTTTATCTACTTCAACACTTTTGTCTTCAGGAACCAGCCAAAACACAACATACCACTTTACTATGAGCTTGATCCTGTAACACCAAAGTCAATGGGAGTTTTGCCATTGACTTCACTGGAAGCAAGATCAGGCCCCATGTATATTATACCAAATGAAATAATGTGTCCCACCCACTCTGAGTAATATATCTGATTAGTAGCCACAAATATAAGAACAGCAGCTAACTAAAGACCAATTTAATTATAAAAAAGTAAACATAAAAATGAACAGTTACAAGTAGCATGGCTTTTGATTAGCTAGATACAGATCAAATCCATGCTGTATTTCAATTAGAATACAGTTTTATCTAGTATTTTATCTAAACTGATCTAGTTTAGAAACTGCCACTCTGCTGCATCAGTGATCATCAGGCTATTTATGTTAGCCCTTGTTTAGTATAATAGGATAAGGGCATTGGAATTGAACACTGTCACAGATAGAAGCTTTCTCTGAATTTCTTACAGATTACAGACCAAATTCCTGCTATAAAACAAATATTTTGGTTCACCTCATATTTGTGCTTCACTTTGGTCTTTCCATTTTTTTTAGCAGCAAAAGGCCATTATACTGTGGCAACATCAAAGTCCATGATATTATTTCTTGAATGGAGCTTTCACACTGTAAAACTTTATGTACTTTCTCCCCATTGCTATCAACAACAGCACTGTCCATTTCCTTTGTAAATGGAATTGAATAGAATTGAAATGTACATGGAATTGAATGATTTTTTAAAAATTGGTCATTTCCCTATTTTGTGAACCAAGTTCCTATTTAAACCAGTGCTAAATTTGAAGCTCTCTATATCTTGTTGAGTTAATTGTACTAACCACTTAATGTGACTTAATCCCAAAGAAAGGAAGGTTGAGAAGAAGCCATTTTATACCAGAAAATATTTTAACATTGAAAATCATTACCTAGTTAACATATTCAGGGCCTGTTCTTGTCTCAGTGAAAGTGTTGCCTGAGTGAGGACCTATGGATCTGGACCCTCTGTATGCCTATCATTTTCCCTGTTATTGTTGCTTTCTTCTTTACAATATAAATAATATGTCATTAAGTAGTATCAGCAGCCTAAAGTTTTATCTAAATGTATATTTAGCAATGGAATTTCACTAATTCATTAAAATTAAACTATTTCTGTCATATAAGATATTATAGAATAGATATGCAAGAATCTTTAATAGCTCATTATATCCCATTAACTTAATACTTTGACCCTGAAATTATTGCTGCAGAAATTATTTTAGGATCATACAAATAAATGTATTCTCCTATAGATGTAATATGCAATTTTGGAGAATTACAAATTAGACAGGAACTCCTAAGTGTTTCAGATGTTAACGTACACTGGAGTACTTATGAATTGGGTTCTTTTCATAGAGAGATCAAATCTTAACAAATATATAACACCATAAATTTTACATTTACTATCATTAAATATTCTAAATATTTTTAAAACTGCTAACTCCAACACTTGATTAAAAGCTGTCTGACAAGCAATATCTGTAATTATAATTAAGGCTGTCCCAGAACTTCTATTACAATATCCACGTCTCAGGTCTATTTGAGCCTGAAATTTAATATGTAATATTCAAGCTAAAAACAAGTTGTGACCAATTTGTTAAAAGAACCTTTGATTATTTTATTGATAATTAAAGGAGTTTTATGTTTCTATCCAGTAGAGAATTGTTAATACATTAGCCCCTATTTTTAAAAGTGACATTTTGCAAGTGATTAGTCAAAGATCCTGGTTAGTATGATTTTTTTTATAATTAATTTTTTTTCTTAGCAAATTGCCTAATGTAAAATACAGTAACTACTTTTAAAAGACATTTGGCAACAGTATACAGTGCCTAAATACATACATACATGACTGATAATGCCTCAAAGGGAGCTGTATTAGTTTATTGGTAAATACCATTTTTGAAGTTCCTAAGTGTGTGTGAAAAATCCCTAGATGTTGATTTGCTCAACAGTTACTTGATAGTCATTTTGGCCTCTTGGACAAGAGAGGGAGCATTGTATATACCCTACGCCCAAAATACTGCAATGGTTAAACAAAAGGAAAATTAAAATATGAATAGTATTTTTAATCGTGCTGTGACATAGCCCAACAAAAGGCAGGAAATGGCTCGTTAAAGCTGACGCACAATATCATGCTGTCATGCATTTCTTTTTATATAAGAAGGCTGTATTAACTCTGACTATTCCCACCTTTCCTTGGATTCAGAATACAGTTTGTACCACTGAGTTTGTGAAGATTTAATTATTTTTTCATCTTTTGTTCCCCCTTTATGCCTATGGCTTGGCTTTCCCAGAACTAGTGAACGCAGTATCAGCCCAAAGAACCCCCACATTTTAGACCATTTACAAAGTTTGTAATTGTTATTCCTAAAGCAATGTGAATTCGTACTCTGTTGTTAAAGTTTAATGTTAAACATTGCTGAACTTCGGACTAACATCCGTATTATAGGTAAAGTGCACTCAGCGGAAGAAAGGCTTTCTTCTATTCCTGTAGATCGCAATGCATTCCATAAGGACTATGAAAACTTTGTCTTATCTTGGCAAAGATATCTGAGAGCATGAAATGTGGGGAACAGATTGTGGCTTAAGCTATTGCAACAGTTGGGTGTTTACCAAACAAATGTTGTCGATGCATTTGTTCAGACTAAATAAACGATAAAATAGTTCTTTAAACTGCGGCGTTTTGTAAAGCCTTCAGAAGCAAGAAAAGATCAAATGAAACCGACTCAGTGGGATCTTCCTAATGTGACCCCAGTGTTAATGCATTTATTTTCACGCTGGAGTTGCAGGTCGCTTTACAGAAACATCTCATGCTGGAGCCCCGCATGGAGCCAAGGACAAGAAAAACACTTTTATTCAAACAAAGCTATTAAATAACCTGTACACAAAAGTTCAGTCTCCCCTGAAAGAAATGAGGGCCCAAGAGCCAGGTCCCCAGACTAACGCTGCTGCTCCTATTTACTGTCTTAGAGCAGCCCCTTGTAAGTAACCCCGTTTCCAAACTGGGGGAGTGATCCTATGGCCCAGCCTGCGTCCAGAGCTCTCCCTGGGCCGGAGCGGGACAGTGAGCTGGAAACAGCTGGCACTTCGCTCTCATTGAGCAGCAGCTAAAAAGATCCTGATGCCAGTAGCAAGGCGTAAAGGAGTCACGTATTTCCCGCATCTTTGCCCGGGGGCCAGAGAAGGGGACTTGTCCAAGGGCTTCTTCAGGACACCGGGGCGGTATAGGGCAGTGCCGCCGGGGGCCTGTAAACCTCCCAGAGCCCCAGCGGGGCCGCAGACCTTAGGCCCACCCGGGCCGGGCACAGGTCCTCGATCGCCCTCACAGGGCTAGAGCACCTCCCGGGAGAAGGCGGCAAAGCCCAGAGCTCTCCCCGGCCAGGGCTCCAGGGCGGCGGATGCAGGCGCAGCTCCTGCCCCTCCCAGAGCGGCGGGTCCTCCAGTCTCCCGGGACAGGGCTCCGGCTGCCGGGGCCCCTCAGGCGGGGCGGTAGGTCCCGAATCTCTCCGGCCGGGCGGCGGGCCCGGGTCACAGGCCCCGCGTGTCCTCCCGCTTGACGCCGTCGCCCGCGGCTTTGAGCTTCTTGTTCTGGTGGGTCTTCACGTGCTTGGCCAGGTGGTCGCTGCGCATGAAGCGCTTGTTGCACACGGGGCAGGCGAAGCGCTTCTCGCCCGTGTGAGTCCGCAGGTGCCGCTGCAGCTCGTCCGAGCGCGTGAAGCTCTTGCCGCAGAAGAGCCAGTTGCAGACGAAGGGCCGCTCGCCCGTGTGCCAGCGCAGATGCGCCTTCAGGTGCGAGGTCTTGCCGTAGACCTTGCCGCAGCCCGGGATGTGGCAGATGTGCTGCTTCTTCCGGCCCGGCTCCGCCTCCGGGGCGCTGCCCGCCGCCGCCTGGCAGTTGGGGCAGCGGCAGCGGCGGCAGCGCCGGGCCGTGGCCGCCAGGGGTGACTTGGTCTGCAGCAGGGCGGCGATCTGCGTCTGGTACTGGGCCAGGTCCGAGGGGCCCAGCACCAGGCTCCTCGGCAGGGCGGCGGCAGGGAAGCGGTGGCCGCAGCCGCCCGGCGCCCCCGCTTGCTGGAGGCTCCACCAGGGGATGTCCTCGGGGGCCGGGTTGGGGGAGAGCTGCCTGCAGGGCTGCGGCGGGGGCAGCAGGTTGGAGTAGCCGGGAGGCAGGGCGGCCTGGGCGGCGTAGGGGACGTAGGCCGGGGGGCAGCTGGAGGGTAAGGCGGCCATGGAGGAAGGAAGCATCTTGACTGGGGAGAACTCATAGGCGTAGGAGGGGTCAGCCGGGGGGGTGAGGGGCAGCTCGTGAGCGCCCCCGAAGGAAGGCTGCAGGTGGCTCTTCTGGGGGGTGAGCCCCAGGCTGGGATGCGGAGGGGGGAGTCCCCCGGGGGAATGGGCTGGCATCTCGCTACTCCACGGGTGGAAAATCCTGGATGGGGATCCCAGAGCTGGGTCGTAGGAGACCTGCAGGAAATCCGAAGGGGCGGCGCCCGGCTGTCCGATCCGGCTACAGGTGGCGGCCAAGAGCGCCAGGGGCGAGTGCTTCGCCAAGTCTGGAGAGGCGCTGGGGGTGCGATCCTGCATGTGGGCGAGGGAGGAGAAAGATCAGGTCAGAGCATTTGCTGTTGCTGCCTGCCCCGCGATCATCTCCCCTTTGCACCCACTCGCAGACGCTGCAGCTCAAGGAACAGGAAAGTTTGTGTGCGTGTTCTCCAGGGAACCGGAGAGCTCTAATCGGTCATCACAGGGGCAGAAACTTTCCCCAGGCAATCCTGAGCTGTCTGTAAAGAGAAGCCTGAGTCAGCAGCAGGACAGGCCACAACTAGCGTCTGTCCCGCTCTCTAACACACGCCTGCTCTGTGTTGCGTGTTCTTTCAAGTAACCCTAGATCCCGCACGCAGAAGTGAATGCCCATCACTCAACCCCCCGACACTGCTCCGTAACCCAGGAGTGACTGTTTACAGTGCCCGTGGCAGGCGAATGGTTTGAGCCCCCCAAAGATCTTATTCATCTAGTGACCAGCCGGACTCTAAACGGAGTGGGGAGTCACTAATCCAAGGAGATTTCTTTAGCTTACTTGAGACCTGTCCGTTCAGCTGCAGCAAGCCTCTTACGGTTACGGCTGACACTGCCTTCGCAATCCCCAGAGCAAAGTAGCCTGGCTGCTCCCTGCTTTAGCGTTACTTGGAGCGTTGTCTCCTCCATAACTTCAAACTTATGTTCGTCTTTGTCAGAGTGTGAGACACACAGCGAGCCTCCGCCTCCCCCCCCCCAGCCACCCCCCAGCTGGGCTCTCCTTGGGAGGCGCCGGTACTGACCTGGAGGAAAGCCTGCAGGGAGTCGTTCCGGAGGACGGCCACTGCGGCCATGGTTACTGCTCCCGGAGCGAGGGGAGGACACCGGGGCAGTGCCGAGGCATGGAGACGCCACGGGGAAGACGAGGAGCTGCCCAGCTTCCTTCTCTCTCCTTCCCTCTGATCTCTGTGCTCTGCGTCCGGCCCACACCCCCGCGCGGCGCGATCTGCGCGGACTGTCTGACTGCACCAGGATCACCTCCAAGAATTTGATAAGGACTTTGCTGGGCCGCCAGCCAGTCAGAGGGAAGATTTATGGCTTTGAAGTTCGCCGCTGCCCAATCATCAAAGAATAGCGGCTCTTTCAGAAGCGAAAGCAAATCCTTTGAATCCACAAAGCTCCTATGGTGTGTTTGTTGGTCTGGATAAAAGAACTGATTATTAGGGGGGATGGGAAAGGAGGAGATAAAGGCGGGACAATTAATGAAGTAATCACTATGTGGGAAATGTATATACACAAATAATTGGATTTTCTTGATCAAAGGAGACCGCCTGGAGACCCACGCATTGGATGCTCAAGACACTGGATCTCCCCGCCCCTTGCTGCCTTTTTGTGTGTGTGTGTGTGCAATTAAGGATTTGGAGCAGAGCCCTAAAGTGACAATGTGTCTTTGTTACCCCCAGAGAAATCTGCCTGCGGATTCCGCTGTTAGAGTTTGATGACTCAAAGTAACAATACAAACAGAGCAAAAGTTCACCTGAGCCGAGCTGGTAGATCCCAGCGGCAAAACTTCCCTACGGGTTTCCCCCCTCTCTCCTGGAGCTGAGGCAAGCGAACTCCATCGACGTGGCTTAGCTAACAAACGCACATTTGCCCCGCTCCGGTGCTGGTTTCAGGAAGAGCTCCCTGGGCTCTCCGTATCGTCTGTGAGTACTGAGGCGCTGGGCTCAAGCCAGAGGTCGATGGAGTGGAGTTAAACTGATGGGTTCTTTGGTCACGTGCAATCAGCCTTAAAACGTAAAGACGGCGAAAATCACAGAGAAGGGGCCCTTTCCCCGGGGGGGCGGGGGGTGATATAAAGGTGTGTAAAAGACGTGGCTTTTTTTTTTTTAATGGTAGCGTCTGTGTGTTAAGCTGAACGTTTGTGGGTCAAACGCCTCCCAGTTCAAACTGCTGGAACTGTAGCACGGGTGGCCACACTGGGAAACTATTACTCCGCTCTCCGCTGACGCCGCTTGTTGCCCTCCTGCCGTCGGCCGCCGCTGCACGGAATCTCTTCCTCCCAGCTCTGGGGCTCCGGCTGTGGTTTGAAACCGAAGGGGCTTCGGCCCACGTGGGCGAGAAAACTTGCCGCAGCAACCGCGCCAGGGGTTCCCGGGCCTCCCCCGGCCTGGCGTTCGGCTCCCAGCGGCACCCGCCTGCCCGGTGCGCGGGGGGGGGGGGAAGCCGGGCGCCCCGCGCTCTCCCGTTCGGTAACAGCCGCCTCGGCTTCCAGCTCCTCCCCGGGAGCTACAGCAGCCGGATCCGTCCGGACACGTGACGGACAAGGAGGCTCATAAATATCCTGGCCAAAGGCGAGAGCAGAGAGTGCCCTGCCCCGCCTTTCGCTCACATTTCTGTAACGAGAAGAGGAGGACTTGTGGCACCTTAGAGACTAACAAATGTATTAGAGCATAAGCTTTCCTGAGCTACAGCTCACTTCATCGGATGCATCTGGTGGAAAAAACAGAGGAATGCATCCGATGAAGTGAGCTGTAGCTCACGAAAGCTTATGCTCAAATGAATTTGTTAGTCTCTAAGGTGCCACAAGTCCTCCTTTTCTTTTTGCGAATACAGACTAACACGGCTGCTATTCTGAATTTCTGTAACTGTTTCCCCAGGTAACTCGATCCTCCCAGTAGCCGTCGGGTTCAATTGTATTCACGTTGCCAAGGAAGCCCTTTTAAACGCCAGCACACAGAGATCTGTATCTGGTTTTCCTGTAGAAACAATCGCTGGCCTCTCAACGACTTCCAGGAGTGGTAGGGCTTGAATTAGATCGGTTTCTTTGAAGGGATTAAAGTGCCAAGTCCTCTCCCACGGCTCCATATTGAGTCCTGGGGAGAAGTATGGGCTCCCGCTGCTCCCCCCCCAACACTGCCCCCCTAATGCATGAGTCACTTGAGGCTCTTCCCTGGGACTTGTAAATGCTTCATCAGATCGATGCTATGGAAATGAGTACAACACACCCAAGCCTTTAAATCGATTCAGCCCCATTGCTAACGTTCAAGACTTCTCTGCCATGTATAACCTAGAGATAAAGACGCCTCCAAAACTTGGTGAATTATTCGGGGAATCTGATATCTGGGTCTGTTTGCCATGTAGAGTATGGTTTTAGGGCGGTCATTTCTTGTTGTCCTCACCTGATAGCAGAGGGCGAGGAGGAGCTGGTAATTACTGGTCTCCAGGACCCTGGGCAGGATTGTAACACCTATGACAGACAATCGAAGAGCGCCGGAGTGGGACACATGAGTTCCCAACCAAACTTAAAACCAAACGCTGGCCGTGCCTTGCGTGTGATCTCTCCTCCCAGAGAATTGCGAAATGTTTACAGCTGATTGAAAACAGGCGAGTGAATGCAGCAGCTCCAGCGCTCCAACAACAGAGGCATCGAATCGCTGGGGAGCAGGGGCAAGGCGCTCACTCGGGGCCACGCAGAAATCTCCGCAGCCGTCCCGCGGGTCCTTTGCGGGCTTTTCCCGGGTGACTTGAAGACACACAAGTGTACATGTCAGTGCCCGGGCTCCCTGGACGCAGCCTACTTGCCGTTCTGTTTAGGCAAGGGACAGAAACGCGCACCCGTCCCGTTTTACTCCAGAAGAAACACTCGGGGCAGAACAAGAGATTCGAGTTGCCGGGCACAACACACAATGGATAGGATCCTCAGTCCTGCCCATTCTGATGACACGTATCTTTCCTGGAGATGTAATAAGCGAACCACCCACGTCAGAATATGTCACTTTCCCCGTTCTTAAACTTTTACAAAAAGTTTGATCTGATTTCTGTCGAGATCTTTTTCACGCGTGAATTGTATCTTTGATTAAGGAATTATTTGAATAATAAAATTCAGAAACGAAATGGAAGTCAAAGGTACAATTTTTAAAACAACTGATCGCGCTGGTGTTTCCCTTTCCCCTTTATATAAATTATTCCTCCACGTATTTTGAATATCCAGAATGATTTGTTACATTGCAAAACAGTTAGTAGAAAGTTGCATTAAGTTCCTATAGGGAATCCATACCTCGGATGCCATAAACTCCGCATGGATGGAAGCAATTGACTTAAAAAATTGAGGGGGAATTTCTAGTTTCCGGAACAAACAACGGGCAGAATAATGAAATGTTGCAGCAGTAATTTTCTGTACAAATAATTAGTGTTCAAACTGAGAGCATTTCGGTCTCATGAAATGTATTCTTAATGAAGTGATGCTCAGAGCTGTCATTAAAAATGTAGGACTGGAAGATCAAAGTACAATATTTATTTTAGAAATTTGTTTCAGTTATCAGGAGATACAGGTATCAAGGCCAAATGCCAAGTCAGTTACCCAAAGCACTATTTTCATGAGAAATGGGCGGCTGCTACTTCCTAATGTAAAATAAAGAGACATCAAGGATCAGGAACAAGACACGAACCAGCCCTTAAAAGAGGCAGAATTGAATAGGATTCCACAACCACAAAAAAACCAAAACCCACCCAATGTGGGGGTAGAAGAGGGTCAATTCAAGCAGTTATTATCTGGGTTACAAAGCTGAGACGTATGCTGCTGCATATAAGCAGATGAAACATGACACTTCTACGTAAACCCAAATTCCACCGCATAACGACTAGGCTGTAATAGCAGGGACGGAGTTTTAAAGCAGCAAGGGCTAAGGCCAGACCCCGCTGGGAGACGGCAGCTGTAACTTGTCCCAGTGTGTGTGTATTTCTCTCCCTCCGGATGGCTGCCGCCTGGTGTAGGGACCACAAAGAGCAGCAGCAAAGCGAGCCCTGCAGGAGGCGATCTCCCGGCCCAGCAGAAGAGTGGAGCTGTGGGAGTAGTGCGCATTCACACGTCTTCCCCAGTGAGCAGAGAGAACCGTGAACCAAGGCGATCTGTGGAAAGAGAGGAGAGGTGGGGGAATGTCCTGTAGCACACCCCAGAGATCAGACACACTAGCAGTGAGTTAGCTTCAAACAATGCATTGGGGGCAGGCATTTCCATGGAGTGAGACTCCATGTGCCAACAACACACCCTACGTACTTCATAAATAACCTAAGTGGCGGCCCCTGCCCTGCCCTACCCAGGCAGGCTGGTCAGGGCTCTAGCAGCCTCTTCCAAAGACAGCCTCAGCCTCCTGGCTTGTCTGAAACGTTCGCATTTCCCACCTCTGTCTTACACCGTGTTCCTGCTTTGTTAAAGGTGCTTCAGGCTGCGGGGCACTGGAACCGTGAGAACAGCACACAAAGCTCGCGAAGGGCATCTGCCAATATCCTCAGTGATCTACAAGAAAGTATTCCTCAGCGCACTCACTCAGCGGGCCTTTGAAATCCTGCTCCAGCAGAAAGCTCCCTTTGTTCCCATCCTTCAGTGTGGAGGAGATCAAACTTTTTCCTCTCCAGCTGGAAAGATTACTCCCCCCTCCTCCTGCAATCCGATATCCTCTGCTTCACCTTTGAGGAGGTTTGTGGGTTTAAGGAAAAGTCCAGGGTACAAGAAGCAGTTACTCTCTAACTCCTGAACACCTGACCCTAGAACATACTGCCTGTGGTAAGTCAAGCCCAGTGACAGATTTCGGAGGGTTTGGAGAAACTGCTCCAGAAAGCAAATTCTGCTGTAAACAAATAGCTTTTCTAAATAAAAGGAGAGTTTAGCACAAATTACTTTCCTTTGTCTACTGCTAGTGCCCTGTCTCTAAGGCTAGTGCCAGTCAGGAGTGTCCTGAAGGAAGGTTCAGAGCAATGTACTCGGACTGCCACAGTAGCTGGGGTCAGTCACGTATTTTAATATTATGTTTACAATGCAGGCTCCATTTCATAATCAGGCCTGTATCTTTAACAGATACTGTTTCAAGAAGATCTTCTGAGCATGCATTTAAAAAGGAGCAGGAGGATTAAAAAGCACTGGGTCTACAATGGTCAAAATACCATTCTTTGGAGGACTGAACCCTAATGAGGTGGCAATTATAGCTTTTTTTTTAAAAACAGAAAATTATGCATGCATAATATTGACAGTCCTGGAGGCTGCAACCCTCAGAACAAACAGAGCATAGTCAGCAGCTGCAACCTTGAGGTGCAGAGAAAGTGAATAGGGAAGTGTTATTTATCCCTTCACAAGAACCAGGGGTCAGCCAATGAAATTAATAGGGAGCAGGTTTCAAACAAAACAAACAGGAAGTATTTCTTCACACAACACACAGTCAACCTATGGAACTCATTGCCAGGGGATGCTGGGAAGGCCAAAAGTGTGACTGAGTCCAAAAAAAATTAGCTAATTCATGGAGGATAGGATATTAGCCAATATGGTCAGGGATGCAACCCCATGCTCTGACTGTCAGAGCTGGGACTGGGTGATAGGGGATGGATCACTGGAGAACTGTCCTGTTCATTCACTCTGAGGTATCTGGCACTGGCCACTGTTGGAAGACAGGATACTGGGCTAGATGCAACATTGGTCTGACCTAATATGGCCTTTTCTTAAGCTATGCCAGAATAGCTCCCTGCGTGGACATCTTATTCAGGAACAAAAGTTACTTTTTTCCAGATAATTACTCTACTTTTTGAGAAAGAGCCTCCACTTTTCACCCCTAGGTAGGTAGACTCTGCTTCTCAGTCAGCCCACCAGGGTGAAATATCCACCCCCATATCTGACACAGACAACACAGTAATGACAGACCCAGACAAAGTATTAATAATTATTAAAAGCATCCCCCATAGGATATGCTCTGGACTGGAGAAAGTTTAATAAGGAAATGGAGTCCTCTGTTCACATTTTTTTGGTACATTAGCCTACAGGGTTTGTTTACAAGATCTGGATATCTGGCAAACAGGTTTGATACAGCTGTACCTTTAGAGCCTTAACTGTGTGCAGTTTGCATCTTGGATGGGACAAAAATAAAAGTGAGACTGAAGTTTTTTATAAAGTCTCTTGAGTCCACTTAAACATGGCACATTTTTCCTTCAGATGAAGGAAACACACTAAAACATATTGAGACTGACACAGAGCAAAATATATTGAGGATTTTGAGGGTTGCATTATCATTTTCCAACCAAAGTTTGAATTTCACATAGTTTAATATAGTGTTTCCCAAACCTTTTAAAGCTAATCTGCCAGTCAAGAAAATAAAACCATTTGTACCCCTGCTACAAATTTGCCACGTGTTGTTAACGACCTAAACATTTTAATATATACATCTTCTGCACCATCCCTGGCTAGTCTTTTATGCCACCTCTCCTTGTCTTTTGGAAACATTGGTATAGATTTTCATAATATGATACTTCCTCTCATTTTTTCCATGCTTTAATAAGCAGTGAAAGAGTTAAAGTATCATCACTAGCATCCAAGTTAGAGCCCAATAAAATTTATGCCATTCTCTTCTCAAAGCTATTGTTTCAAGCTCTCTGGAAACTCAGGTCGACATTGCTACATCGGTTATACCTGCTTCACATTTTGAAGATTTTCTTCACAACCATAACAGCTAGAAATTTATTGAAAGAAAGAAAAAGAAAGAAAGAATCAAGGATGCTGAGACTCTAGACAGCAATCAAGAGCCATGTTTGTTGATGTCCTTCTTGTCCTCACATTTTAGGAAACACTAGATAAAAAACATGATTTTTTTTAGCTGCATGATTAGTTTGGGTGAGATTGGTTGGGATCATTTAATTTTACAGACACAGATAAATAAACACTAACCATCTACTTATATTTAATTATTCACTATTTAATGTGGTTAGTCTTAACTAGACAGCAAATGTAAGATCTAAAAACTGGATCTGCATGGTAATTCATTTTGGTTTCTTAGTACATTTATTGACAAATTACACAGCTGTTTATGCTGTGTGTCAAAACTGCAAACAACAAAGTTTAAATGGAAACAACATATGATCAATCAGCACTTTAATATCAGGTGGATCATCCAGTTATAAAACTGTATCAATTTGACTGAATCAGTTATTCAAACTTAATAATAAAACATACAGTTGATAATGGATGACCAAGTTATGCTACAAATGCAGAATGCTTGCTGTTACATTAAATCTGTTCTAATGACAACTGAACTGCTTTCCAAGTAGCCTGTTCTTCAAAGACTACTGAAGAAGAGAGTATATCAAATCCATGTTTTTTCTTGCAAGGTACAATAGCTATGTAACTTCAGCTACTGTACCTTGCAAGAAATAAAACATGGTTTTGGTGTGATATAACTGCAGCAACTATAATTTACAAAAACTATCCCCCTCCCTCCCCGAACCGTGTCCACCTCCCCCCAAACAAAAACCAATCCAAACCAAAAAACCCAGCAAGACTGTGAGGGGCAGATCAGGGGAAAGGATGAATGGGAATCTGGTCGGGGACTAGAAATGTGGTGGGAGGGAACCAATGTCTCAGAACAGAGGTAAAATCATTTGAAGGGCTACTTTTATACCTATCTACATACATACTTTCCAAGTAGCCTATTCTTTGGCCATATTATATATATATATATATATATATATATATATATATATATATTAGTGCAATGCTAAGGAAATCATGCACCTGAATGAGCTGTAGCTCACAAAAGCTTATGCTCTAATAAATTTGTTAGTCTCTAAGGTGCCACAAGTACTCCTTTTCTTTTTGCGAATACAGACTAACACGGCTGCTACTCTGAAACCTGTCATTATGCAAGGCATTAAAGCTCACATGCTCCTTTCCACGCCAGTCAATCAGGACACAGGAAAGCTTTCCTTATCAACCAATGAAGAATTTTATAATTTACAAAACTGTACAAATTATTCCCAGAGTCTGGGAGTCAGAGTAATTTAAGAAAACAAAAAAGTCCATCATGACCATGACTCCAAATCACTTTTGGAGTCCCACAACTTTTGGAACATCCAGCAATGCAGCCAGCCAAGGGGCCGTAAGAAGCCAGCTAGGAAACATATTACATACCCAGATGTTACCAGAGAATACATTCCAGTGCTGAGTATATGGGTACTGTAGCTGTCAAGCAATGTGTGTGTGTAGCTACTGGTACTAACTAATATTGGGGCACATGTGGTTATCACCATTTGTCTGGTTAATAAAGGGGATTGTAAAAAGTACTAGTCCCCTCACACCCCCTCCCAGCCAGCATTTCAGGTCAGGGCCCCCAAGAAGGTTTTTGTGAAGTATCAGTCAGATTTATGAAATGACTGAACTCCTCTTCTCCAGCTGGACAGCTCTTTACAATGATTGATTTTTGAAACTGCTCTATTTAGAAAATCTCTTACAAAGTATGTGGTGTGTCTTCTGTGTCACATCATATTCTGAGGTCTTTGTATTCATTTGATGTAACACATAACTCAATACATAAGGAATGTGAAAAATTAAATTATTCAATGTGCTGTAATGATATTTTTAAAATTATGTTTTTCTATAAACAAAACTACTATATATATATATATAAAATGTTGAAGACTTATATAGCGCCTTTCATGTTCAAAGTGCTTTACAAACATTAACTAAGCTCTTAGTGACACAGGGTTAGCCTTCTTCTCCCATTTAATGGATGGAGCAATCAGGGCAAAGGATTTCAGTGACTTGGCCTAAGACACAGAGGGAATCAGTTTCTGAGTTGGAACTAGAACTCAGGAATTCTTTGGCTTCTAATCTGTATTCAGGTTACTAGATTGTACATTTCTTCCAACCCATTTTTCTTGATCAAAGATTTCAGATACGGTTTGAAACACAGAACTCCAAAATTAATTAACAATGATCAGGAAGCATTTATTGAGAAATTTACCTATTACTACACTTGGCTTGCCATTTACAGGCTGAAGCAGGCAGGATCATCCCACCACATTTTACTTAGCTCTTAAACTAGTCCCTATTGCTCAGCCCAAAACTGGGTTGGATGCTTGGAACTTCATAGGAAGAAACAGGCCATGGAGCAGCCAGCATAGCCATCACATGATGACTATTCCCGTCTAATGGCTGGGATAGTTTCCATTGCCTAATAGTCCCTCTCTGGCCAAAGGAGTAAAGGATCTTCAAAGTGGACAAGATCCCTTGGTCTAATCCTGCACCACCCCCAAATCCCCTGTATGACAATGTGCATCAAGCCCCAAATCCTACCCATCTGGAGCAATAGGAACCATACATGTTTTATGGCAAGAGGGCCCTCTGCACCCTGGGCGCAGAGGACAGGCTCTGATTTTACAGTAACACATTTATTAACAAGAGATACTTGTGTAGCTCTCAGAACAGAGAATCAAGGCTAAACTGTAACTTTGAGAGACAGGTGCACTGGGAGGTGGAAAGGCAGAAGGGCAGCATCAGAGTGGCAGTGACTGATAGGTTTCAGAGTAGCAGCCGTGTTAGTCTATATTCGCAAAAAGAAAAGGAGTACTTGTGGCACCTTAGAGACTAACAAATTTATTTGAGCATAAGCTTTCGTGAGCTACAGCTCACTTCATCCGATGAAATGAGCTGTAGCTCACGAAAGCTTATGCTCAAATAAATTTGTTAGTCTCTAAGGTGCCACAAGTATTCCTTTTCTTTTTGCAAATACAGACTAACACGGCTGCTACTCTGAAACTCACCTTAAAATTTATCTTAAAATGAAGAAGCAGGAGAGGAGACAATGGAGCAGAGAATTAGAGTTCTGTGGTCATTTACATGCCAATATCTAAACTTAACAGTGAAAGATTCTTCTCTTATTCAAAATGTCAGAATACAGGGCTAAATACTGCAGTCTTATACAATCAACATTCTCACTGAAGCCAGTGGGCGTGTTGCCTGAATAAAATCAGAGCAGAGACCTCATGCTTTGCTGCTTTTTTTTGTTTTATAGCCATTGCTACACATGCTAAGTATATTTGGTACATTGAGTGATTCAGGAAGAAGCTCTTCGGTAGTGTCAATGATTCTTTTTAATGAGATATGGTTATTGGTTGATTTATGACGTTCTCTTGCCAGTTTTCATTTAGTTGTTTCTAATTTAAGAATAAGATAATTTGCCTTCTAGAAGCAAAACAATGTTTATAAGGGAACAGGGTAAACAAAATCCCTCTTAAATCAGAGGTTCAGAAATGCACATAGTGAATTTTTGGGTGGTTCTTCCCAACATCAACAGAAAAATTGATTCCAGCAATGTTCACAGTCCTGTCTATTAAATTCTACAGCAGACACCCAAGAGAAAACAGTACATTTACAGTGTTATCTAGTTTTCCATATTAAGCTAGTGTTACCTTATCTGAAGAGTTTAATATAGGGAGAGACAAAGGAAAATTTCCACCTCAGTTTTCTGTTATCCTTGTGACCTCCTACTGGGCGATCCTATGCCCTCTGTTAATTGAGATACCCCTGCTGTTCCCTACTTTATAGTCCTAGCTGGGATTCTGATCATATAAAACTAGCCACTTCCTATATTCACTGCTGCCATTCCAATCCTCAGACGACCAGTATTTTCTCTCTCACACTGAGAGTAGTACCCCTTATAAGGCAAGCATATGTATAAGTAGGGATGCTACAGCCTATTTGCTGTGCACAAAGCACCAGACAGGAAGGGCTGGAGCAGGCAGTGAACCTGGGGTAGGAATAGGACTGAAGCTGGCAGAAGACCCAGGGTTAGGGTTGGGGCTGACAATAAACCAGAATCCCTGGCAAGAAGCATGAAATGGGATGTGGTAGCTGGATGGGCAGTACTTATCAGCTATACATAGCAGAAACCCAGCTCCCCTGTAGTTAGGGTTGAACATAGCTTTCTGTTTAAAGGTGGGATCTTCTAAGTGATCTAAAATCTGCATGCTTAACTGGATTATCTTGAAATGCAATGTACCTAATGGGGGTGCTGGGTAGTCCAAGTCTGAGGTCATTTGAACATGGAGTTCCTGAGATATAGCCCTCCTTAAAAACCCAGAATTTTAAAAAATCACCTAAAAGAAAAGGAGTACTTGTGGCACCTTAGAGACTAACAAATTTATTAGAGCATAAGCTTTCGTGAGCTACAGCTCACTTCATCGGATGCCACGAAAGCTTATGCTCTAATAAATTTGTTAGTCTCTAAGGTGCCACAAGTACTCCTTTTCTTTTTGCGAATACAGACTAACACGGCTGCTACTCTGAAAAAAAATCACCTGTTTCTTATGTTTTTGTGCCCATATCTGGGCCTTAAACTGTGGCTGTGAGCCTCCCCAAACTGATCTCAGTACCTTGGGATTTTTCTCCATTACTGCATGGCACTTCTACTTTGGGGAGAGAGGATTATATTAAAGAATTTATTCTGGGGGGCACAACTTCCTGGGCCCCCATGTGAGATGGGATCTCGGGGCCCTGCTCCTCTGATGGGGTCTGAGCTCTTCTCCCTCTCCCCCAAGGGCAGTCTGAGCCCCTCTCCTTTCCTGCCATGTATGAACTAGGGGCTCAGCCCCTTCAGGGGGTGGGGGCTGAGTTCCTCTTTCTGGACCTTGTGTGTGAACCATGATCTACGGGGCCCTGCCCCTCTTCAGGGGTGAGTGTTTAAGCCCTTCTCCCTGACTCCTCCTGAGAGAGCCAGGATCTGGGGAGTCATCCTTCTGGGTGCAGAGCTGAGAACAGACATGCTTGCTGCATAGCACAGGTTTATAAGCACTGTCAGTGAAGCTACATATATGTGCTCTACACTCAAACAATGCACCTACTTTACAGTAACACAGTTGCTAAATTTTACAACACCTCCACCACATATTACAACTGCTTCCCCCTTATCCATAAGTTTTCATCTAATATGGTCCTTTCACTACCCATCATTAAATACACAGATCTCATATCCCACCTCACTGTTGACAAACCCTATTGCAAGTTGACACCGGTGTACTGCTACTGACAACCTGCAGAACTCAGTGCTGAAATGAGGAATATTGGGTTCCTCAAAGGGCACAGGCACTCTTTCCTTTGATCATACACACACGAGGTGAGGGGTGGCCAGGAGAGGGGCTCACACACTTCCCCAAGATCCCACCCAGATCTCTTCATATCACAATCACAGCTCTGTCAACCTTCTCTAACTAATCCCTCCAACATTCATACAGCTTAAACACAGTGAATGCAACTGGAGTGCATGCAGATAATTCTCAGTGGGTGCTGCCAGCTCCAGGTGGGGAAAAGTTAGGGTTGCACTGGCATGTACCTTAATTCTGTATTACCTAGTTTTCAGATATTTAAGATTGCATTACTTTAGTTCTTTATTTCCTAGTTTTCAGAGGTTTGAGTTTAGCTGAGCTTGAAATCTTGGAAGGGCACAAGGCACCACAGGGCAACCTCAACTTTGTTAAATAAGTTTTTGGGCATTTAATTTTTTCCTTGCTAGTTTTACTCAAACTTTCCTAAAGCCATTATTTTATGACATAATTCACAATCTCACATCATGCGGGGCTGGATGGTTCAGAGGACTGGTAACTCATGGAGCTTTTCACCTTTTCACAGGCTTGAATTCAGGTCAGGGCAGTAGGGATGGAAAATCATTACCACATGACAGCTATTCAGTGGCCTCCCTACATGCAATGAATTTCAATCCTGTTACACATCACAATTTCTAGGCAATTCCAGATGAACTAAGAATTGAATTGGAGACTCTTAGGATACTGAGAACAAACTTGTACTGCTACTTTTCATACTGTACTTGATCTGTGATTAAACAAATTTTGACAGGTTTCAGAGTAGCAGCCGTGTTAGTCTGTATTCGCAAAAAGAAAAGGAGTACTTGTGGCACCTTAGAGACTAACAAATTTATTTGAGCATAAGCTTTCAGTATTTTCCACCAAATGAATCCGATGAAGTGAGCTGTAGCTCACAAAAGTTTATGCTCAAATAAATTTGTTAGTCTCTAAGGTGCCACAAGTACTCCTTTTCTTTAAACAAATTTTGTGAGCCAAGGAATCACTTATCAAGTATTTTGTACACAATTCATCAAACGCTTACTATTTTTAACAAAAATACCTGCCCTCAGCCCCCCATCCCCTTATTTGAGTGATTCAGTCCGACTGCAGGCAGGGACTGTGTATTTTACTGCATATGGTCTATAAAACATCTACTATAATTTAGGCACAGTATAAATAATAGTATTTATATCTTTATCTAGGTATATCAGCTCTGGAAGGAATTTTTCAGAGAGGGAATAGCAGAAACAAAATGATATCTTTTGATCTTGTGATATCTGTGTGATATTTTTTGGCCAGCCTAATTTGAAGGGGAAAAGATGTTTATGTTAGAGGGATCCAGGGGTATCCTTCTCCGCACCCCTCCAGGCAATTTGTTTGAAAATGCTCGCCATTCAGTGCAACATAGTACATTCAACAGGGGAAACACTGAATATGGTGGTGATAACTAAGTGATAAATCATGGAGCCATATGATAATCAATATACAACATATATGTGGAAGTGATATCTCTGTGATAAATTGAAGAAGGATATGATAACTTTATGTATCACATTCCTGTACAATTTCTCACATACCTATGATTTCATCATTTGCCCACTATTCCATCTCTCTGAAACACCAACAGCCACACAACTTGGCAGTACCAAACAACCACTATTTTTAAAAATCAACCTCTCTCTGAAATATTTCATCCTTCTCCACCCTATGCTGGAATTGCCCCCAAACTCACACTCACTCATGGTCCAAGACGCACAAGATTCTATCCTAAGCCAGTAACAGGTTTTTAAAATGTCATGACTTTAAATTCCAATATCTTGTGGCCCTGCAAGGCTAGGTGAAAGAACATTTTTTTCTTACCATCAGAAAGGGGAGATTTCCACCCTTTCCAATGGGACCCAGGACCTAGCCCGGAAGTCCTGATATCAGATTTTAATGCCATGGCAATTTTGTTTAAAAAAGCTACATAAGTTATTTTTAGAGGTATTTTTATTTTTTTGTTCTGATTTTGCTTTTTTCCTTTGAGCTTGTATGTTTAGCCTCATGGTAGCTAAGCTACTAGACTTTACAGGTGGAGTGATACAAAAAGTGGTCCCAATATTTAAAAAAAAATCTCCAAAGCATCTCTAAGAGAGTGTTTTTCTAATGTATGTGGCATGTGGAACTTAAATGATGATGTAATATGGTAAAAGGGCTTTATCACAGCACTTGTTAGGGATAACGTTCATAACTCACTTTAAAGCTATGTCTACACTATGAGATAGGGGTGTGATTCCTAGCTCTCATTGAGCTAGTGCTGTAATAATAACAGTGTAGCTGCAATAGTATGGGCAGTTGCATCAGTGACATGGACTAGCTGCCCAAGTACACACCCATAGGGTTCAGGTGGGTTTGTACTCACTGTGGCTAGCCTGTGCCCTTGCTACCATTGCTACACTACTATTTTTAGTGTGCCAGCTCAGATGAGAGCTAGCATGAGTTTGTGTATCACCCCTGGGAATCACCCCTCTACCACATAGTGTAAATATAGCCTAAATGTCTTCTATTTTCTCCCTCCTTTACCCCAATCTTCCAGGCTTTTCTCTCTCATATTCTATTGTTTCTTCCTGCTTTTATCCACGCCCACCTGTCTCTGTACCCCCATGAGCCCGGAATCTACTCACTTTTCCATTCATTCACCAGAGATCACCAGCAATGCTTTGTCCATCTCAACTCCTAGAACTGTCTCCCACTTTGCAACCCCAGAAACTGGATACTACAGTGAAAGGAATTACAGAAAGCCCTAAGACATAAAAGAAATAGTTTCCTCTCTCAGAGATAACAGTTAGTGAGCTGTTCTGTTGAGCTCAGCACAGCAGCATGAAGCAAAAATATGGCTGCCACTATCTCATTGTGCAGAGGGGAAGGAAGCCATCCCCACATTTGTAATCCATGTTCTTTTGAAATGAAATGGGAGATGGTAAAATCTCGGCCATTTTGATCTCAGATTCCCCCCTTTCCGTGAGAAGGAAGATGAGGCCTTTCTAGCCTCAATTCAGGGAGCTGATGCCAGTCATGTTTCCTGCTCCCCGAGACTGAGTTGAGCATAAAAGAGGAGCACAACACAGAGTTAGCTGTAACACTGAAGATTCCCAGGAAAGTCGTCAAAGAGCCCCCAGAGCCTCAGTCTACAGTTCAAGAACACCCCAAAATAGAGCCCTTTAGCCTTTAACTCTGTTAAGTCAGCACCTATCATGAGCACTACATTCATTTGAAAAATTCACATCACTATACTTTCATCTGGTCAGCAAAAGTTTCAGATATCGAATGAGAGGAAATTTTTCTCTTTATCAAAGCACTGCAAATATTTGTATCCTCTAGATTTCTGCTTGCAAATCAAAAATAGGCAACTTTGAAATGTACAATATGTATGCACTAGCTACTCAAATTTCTCTCTGAAAAGAGGTAATATTATCGAGCTACTAGACAGTTTCTAATATATAAAACCTTATATATTTTACTCTCATTGGGTGGTTTGATGATAGGTGTTCTCACCTTCTGAAAATCTGGCCCATTTAGCATGTTGCAAGTTGGCCCCAAAACACTTGTCACTTTTGAAAATCATGCCTACCATATCCTCTTAGTTGTAAGATAATTTACAGATAGATTCTGAAAGAAATTGCTCTCTGAAAATTGTTGGAAATTTCCATCCTGAAGAGAAAATATGCAGAACATATTGAGACTTGAAGCTCAATAAAGGCAAATGCTGAGTTTGTAACATACCTAGTTTACCAATCCATACAAACCCAAACAGTGTCAGTTAATGCTTCCAAATGTGGCCTCACAAGCCCTATACTTGAACCAAAGGAAAATCTGCATTTGCCATGTAAAAGCAATATTGGTTCTTTGTATCCTCTTTGTAGGCCAGACACTAATGCAAGTCTTTTCAATTAAATGGAGGCCCAGATGCAGGCATACAGACACACACAAGCTGATAAATTTCAACTTATTGGAGAGGAGGATCAAGCTTTAAACTGTAAATCTTACACTGTTTTCTCTCATTAATATGAAATCACACTACATTTTTCTGCTACAAATTCTACTGTGCATATATTTCTTTCAGTTTTAGCCCCAAGTAATCTCTGTGTAGCATTATATGGAATATAATTTTGCATTGTGAAGCATGTGACTCTAGAATAAATCATTCTAGAAAGACAGACATGTTTTACCGCATCAGTATTTTCTCTAGGTTTTTGTTACCTGTACAGAAAGAAGCCACACTTTCTGGGCGGCCTTAACTATAATGATCAGTGAGCAGAGCAAATGAGATTTGTAAGATTTGTTTCTGCTGTCATTATTAAACTTCATATGTGTAGCTATCTAGACAACATGTCGTATTTCTCCTAACTTGAAAAGAAGTTTCTGTCTTATTGTTGCAATTTATTAAGGGCAAACAATCTGGGGCTTATAATAGGCCTGTAGACAGAACAAAGCCCTTGTCAAATGGAAGGGGTGGCTGCTCAGCTGGGTATCATGTAAATGCAAAAAGAACTGTTCTGTTCAAAGACACTAGACATGCTTTTTTAATACAGCATCTCTCATATAATTGAAGAGTTGCCATTTAACTGTTATGTTGGAAATCTTAATTAAAAAAAATTAGCTCAAGAAAACAAATAGAGCTGCAATTGTATATTTTTGTAAGATCTCATGCTAACAAACAAAAACTTGTATATCACTTAGGTTTGTATTAGATTTCTGAGTATTATATGAACCTAAACAGGCAGCTCTATTGGCATTTTAGATAATTATATTATGTAAGTTAGGATAAGTTCATTGGACTGATCTATTCATCTGGACAGATAGTTTGAACCTTATCTGATACAAGTATGTCTTTTTAATAAAACAGGTCATTTTGACTTTTCCTTTGACAGACACTTGTGTCTCAAAACACAAGTCAATTTCTCATTCTGCAGTTCATTTAAAATTTCTAATTATGAGATTCCTTTGCAAGGACTGAAATTAAAATGACAGATAAAGATAACAATGCAATAATAGGTGTTTTGCATGCAGTGGTCCACTTGAGCTGAAAGATTTTTTCTCCTCTTCCTTTTGAAACAGATAATCAGGACAATGTCATCAATTAGATTTTCACTTTAACTTTTCTTAATGTTTCTGGACTTCACTACTTGGCAAAGACAATTGGGACAGATTTCTTTATTTTTTCCTCTGGCCTAAAACTCAGTCCCCCCCACTTCCCAAACTGTTACCACTGAAGAGTTTATTAAATGGCTAAAAAGACAGCTGGTCCCACCATCTGTTAAAATTTTTCAGGGGCCAAATGAAACAGGTTACACCTTTGGCCATGCCAAGTCTTCCAATACCCCCTTCCTCTCACAGCCTGCGGAGGGCTAATCTGAATTTCACGCTCTGATTTTGCTATTGCTAATGTCTGAGCTTCTTATTGTTGCTTATATTACTTGTCTTTTCAGTAACAAAGCCATCCTCTCCTTTCAACCAAGTTCATTTGCAATCAATGGAATACTGGTTCTACAGTTTCCCTTGCAGAAAAGACTACCTTGAAGGAAACCCACAGAGAACGAATATCTGACTTTTTGGAGCAATAGCAAGGAGCAGGAGTATGTTTCTGTTGTTTTGGAACCACTCTTCTATAAATGCTAATGGAGGTAATTCACATGTGCCAACAAAGACATAGTCTACAACACACTGCAGGTGTGAGGGAGTTGAAACAAAAGGGATGCTAACCCTAATGGTATTTCTTGTCATTAACAATTCTTTGATGTTCACACTCAAGGCTCTCTTTTATCTTGTAGTTTTTCAGCTATCTTTGTTAACATGCAGCACAACTGAACCTTCTCTCTCTCCTCTCCCCCCACTCCCCAGCATTTAAAGATATCTGCAAAATGTTTATGCTAAGTTAGTTTCCACAGCATCTTTCAGTAACACAGAGTGAGGCAGAATGAGATAAAGCTTATAAGGTTATTATTAAAACATCAGTAAGTTCCTATCATTAAATTGAAGGAGCAGATCAATAAAAAGGAACACTTAAGTTACTTTAATAAGGATGAGTTTCCTGTAACAGAACTGGGGATTAAGTTCAGTGTAACTCAAGTGGTGTTTGTAATTCAGCAACTCTGATAAGAATAATTTGTTTTACTTGCGCTCATTAAAAATAATTGCAAATGTTTCAAATGTATTAGATCAATAAATTCCTGTATTAAAAAGCTTTTATAATAGAGCGATATAAGGACATTTAGTTTTATAGAAGGGAAGGATTTCTCTACCGCTAAGCAGAAAGTGGCATTCAGCCAAGGAGCTGTAGGTAGAGTTTCTCCATGTCCATCTGTCTTTTCATGACCTACAGATGGTAAAACACTGTGTTTTTAAAAATGTACAACTTGGTACGATGACAGTAAAATGAAATGAACAATCAAGGCACAAAAGACATTGTTCTAAACTAATGCGCAGTATCTCCAAACAAATACTGTAGTACAATGCAGTAGGGTTTGTGCATGCTATGAACAGTGCCAGCATTTTGCTTTCATCTCATCAGTCACATCCTGTTAGATTGAATTCCATTTTATCACTGTATGTTGTGTTATATTGCAGTATGCTGTAATGTTAAATATATAACAAAATCAACACCCATTTCCAATCAGATTTCTGCTGTGAATCTGGATATTAGCAACTGTTTTTCAAAATGCTGATAATATAGTTATCAGCTATCAAAACTGCAGGTGTTGTGAAATCTCTATGGAGAATTTGCTTTTGTTGCCCTTTTAGAACTCCATCATTAATTTAGTCAAATAGTAATCTGTGCCTGGATAGGATGGTGTGAAACTCTGAACTGGGATATACATACAAGGCTCTTCTGCTACCAATGCTAAATATGAAGAAGCAGGCAATAAGCAATACTAAAGAACTATCGTATTTATTATTTACCTGCTTTATACCTTATTTTACATGATGTCTGAAAGCAAAATAATAACATTGCGCTGAGTATTATGTTATCCCAGAGTTTAGGTGAATAAAATGATGGATTGAGTGCTCTGATCTCTGTTTATTGCAGCATAAGGCAGACTCAGAAATGTTTATGGCAATTAGAAATATCACCTTATCAGCAATTTCAAAAAATGAAAATGTTGTTATTTTTTATTTTTGTATTGTGGTAGTGCCTAGAGTGCCAGTTATGGACCTGGGCCCCATTGTACTAGGGACAGTGAAAACACCGAACAAAAATACAAGCACTTTACAATCTATGTAGGAAATGTTCTGTGATCGAAGTTTCTACATAATCTTCCACCTTAAATTGGGTAAATTTGGTGCTTACCAAAAAAGAGTACTAATATTGTCAGATATTGCATAAATTTCCTCACATAGTTATGCCAAAGCCTCTCATTTCAAATCTATATCATCCCTTCTGTTTCAGTCATGGGTTGTGACAGAGCACTGCTTTTTCAGCTAATCCCTGATCCACAACAATCTTGCTATTCCAGTCCTGGCTCCCATATAAACCCGGATAATGCATCTCCATCAGATTAGCCATACTCGTGTTATCCCAATCCCACACAGCCCTGCCAATAAATTGCAATCCAGGCTTGCCACTTTCCTGCTACTGCAATTCTGGGCTTCTCTTGAGCAGAAATTCCAGTTGTGTCATGTAATGTGGCTTGTGATCAGGTTTTGTGATATTTGCCAGTATCATCAAGAGACTAAAATGAGGCCATCGAACTTATTTTCACTAGTGGCCTTGATCAATATTTATTATGGCACAACAGTGAAGTCTCTTGTGATCAGTATTTGGTGTCAGAGCCATTAGGTTGGTTCTCACAAGCTGATACATCTTATGGTATAAGAGTATTCTTAACCACATGTATTCATTTGTATTTGGTTCATTCCAATAAACAGGAAATATTCTAAAATGTCAAGGACAGATTGTCTTTCTGATTTATCCCATTTTAGGACTTTTAGGAAATGGGAAGGGCAGTATAAAGCCCCATGTTTGCCATTTATTATTTAGGTCTCCATTAATACTTTTGTAATGCAAATAGTCAGCAATAAGAGACCATGGGTTTCAAGAGACCATGGGTATGCACCCCTGAGAGTTAAAGAATTAACTCAGTTGGTTTTATGGCAGCTGCAAACATGGATGAAGGGACCAACTTGAGAGAGATCGCCTGGCACTCAACTTTATGCCAATAAAGTATGAGCTTAGAACAGGTGGCTGCTGCCTCCCGTGTTGTGTCGACGCTCAAAGTGAAGCTGGAGTACCTCTCCAGGGCGCAAGCCTGGGCAGATGATATAGAGGCCCTGAGTTGCCCATGCATCAGGACCCTGCTCTTGGTGTCACTGGTAAAATCCAGAGGAGAGGAAGAACTAATACATCTGGTACCCGATCCACTGCAGGAGTTGCCGGAAAGATACTAAAATACCTGACCACCTTTGGGGCTCCACTCCAGATTTTCTGTCTGAGTTTACTCTCATAGCCTTACATTCTCCTGAATTCATCCACAAGGCAGTGGGACTTTTCTGTCAGGGGCTGCTCCCTTACCCAGGCTACCCACAAGGCAGTGGGTTTGATGAGCCTCAGGTAGTACCGTCTACTCTCATTACGGTAGCAGGCATAGTCTGACTTGACTGTACAATTCAAATACAACAGTAATTTATATTTACAATTTTTATAGAAGTAGAAATCTAAGTATTTGATAACACTTCTCTTTTCACCTTTGGGACTGAATCTGATCTCACTTACATCTGTTCCACTCTGATGTCACTTCACGGATAGTACTAGTTACAATTGATTTATAAAACTGTGAGATCAGAATTAGGCAGCTGGAATCTGAGCTCCAGTACACAAATTTCCCTGTGGAATCTAAGTAGGGGCTTGTCTATACAGCCCTCCAGTTCGGACTACAGGGATGCGAATGGCAGTGCACGCCGAAGTGCTGTGCTGTAATTCCCCCCTTGTGGATGCTGTTGGCATGAACTAAAAGATTCCTCTTTTGCATGAAAGTAAGCTTCTTCAAACAGGATTTCATTAATGTGAACTAGGACCCTTTTAATTCAAGGCTGCATCATCCACACTGGGGAGTTACAGCACAGCACTTTGGTGCACGCTGCTAGTCACAGCCCTGTAGCCCAAACTGTAGGGCAGCAGAGCCATGCCCTAAGTTTAAGCATAAATTGTTTTAATGTTTAGGATGACAGAATTTGCTTTTGCTTAAACAGTAGCTTCCAAACACCCTACAAACACGAATGGGGTAAGCCTCATAACACCGTTGTAAATAGGTAAATTATTAGTGTTATCATTATCATCATCACATTTTACAAATGATGAAACTGAGCCACCGGAAGATGAAGAGGAAGTCAGTGGAAGAACTGGTGACACAACCCAGATTTCCCGACCTCCAGCCATCTTCTTTAGCCATAAGACTACCTTCTCTCTCTCCCTATTCCTGATATCATCATCCTTTCCCCCATATTATATGTCTCCTGACTAGGACCAAAGAAACAACTGTTGTGAGGACTCTCTATTTCCAACACCAGACCTTATTTCTGACAATAGTTATGCTTGGCTGACTATACTCACTTGAATGAAATCTGTAGCCTCTTCTCAATATCTGTTGGCTCATGCAGGATTTCATGCAAGTGAGTATGGGGCTGAGTTCTGGGACCTTCTACCCTCACAGGGTCCCAGAGCATGGTCTTCAGCTCGAGCACTACACAACAATTTTTCAGCCCCAGAGCCCAAGCCGCATGAGCCCGAGTCAGCTGACGTAGGCCAGCTGCAGGTTTTTTATCGCTGTGTAGACATACTCTGAGGGGCCTGGCTCACCGCTATACTCAACACATTTCTTAAAGTGGGTGCAAATGTGAAGTGGATGTAATTTATGTGTACTCTGGAGTCCCTTTATAGTACCAGAGTTGTGTAAATGGGTCAATGAGAAGCAAGCTGAAAATGCACAAACTAGAGGCACCATTATTTAAAATTAATTCCCAAATGCTCATTGTGCTTTTTTTTTTGTCAGCACTGGGAGGAATTTTCATCCCAATATAACAGTGAAGTCACGGGGAATATTGCCATTGAGGCCCCATGCTGGGATTTATCTTTCATTCAACCCTTTGCCTGAAGATAAGGTTTTCTTATTTTATTACACATACTGTCTAACGAAGTCTTTCAACTAGCTAGTTCACAAGACCTATATTCTGCGTACTTTGAATGAAGGCCCGCTAGGCAGCTGGTATCAGATATCAGCTCACCATGGCTGCTCAGCAGCAAAGGTTTCCCTCTACTTTTCTTTCACCACTAATCTCTCTCTCTCTCTCTCTCTCTCTCTCTCTTTATAATTAGAGCTGTTTGGAAAATTTCCACTGGAAATTTCAACATTTTGAAATTTGTTTTCATTCTGAATCAGAACAAAAATCTGACATTTCAAAATTTTGGAAAGGAAATTTGGAAAAATTTTGATGCAGAACCATTGAAACATTTAATTTAGATAAACTAAAAATGTTTAGTTTCAATAATGCAAAAACATTATCATATAAAATATCAAATACATTATGATAATGTTATATATCATATAATATTAAAATTAATATTTAAATATACAGCAAAACTAAATGAATTGAAATGACAGTGAAAACAAAATGTTTCAACATTACTGAAATGACAAAGTAGAAATGATTCATTTTGACGTTTTTCCCATTGAAAATGTCAAAATTGACTCAGAGCTAACTCCTTCAAACTCATTTTTACATTTTCACCTGTAACTGTAAAAGCCCATTCAAACAAATAGGGTCAGGTTAACTCTCCTGTGGACTCGGGGCTATTAGATTTTGTGGGGCCCCTGTAGACAAGTCTTTTTCCTAATTTAAAACAAAATGATTACAATTATGGCATCGAGGCTACTAACGCTATACTAAACTTGCCTTTTAATTAGGGCTGTTGATTAATTGCAGTGAACTCACGCAATTAAATCAAAAAAATTAATCATGATTAATTGCAGTTTTAATCACACTGTTAAACAATAGGATACATTTGAAATTTATTAAATATTTTGGATATTTTTCTACATTTTCATATATATGGTATTCTGTGTTGTAATTGAAATCAAAGTGTATATTATTTTTATTACAAATATTTGCACTGTAAAAATGATAAACAAAATAATAGTATTTTTCAGTCCATCTCATACAAGTACTGTACTGCAATCTCTTTGTCGTGAAAGTGCAACTTACAAATGTAGATTTTTTTTTATCGTAACTGCACTCAAAAACAAAACAATGTAAAACTTCAGAGCCTACAAGTCCATTCAGTCCTACTTCTTGTTCAGCCAATTGCTAAGACAAATACTTTTATTTACATTTACAGGAGATAATGCTGCCCTCTTCTTATTTACAATGTCACCAGAAAGTGAGAGCGGACATTTTTATGGAACTATTGTAGCCAGCATTGCAAGGTATTTATGTGCCAGATATGCTAAACATTCATATGCCCCTTCATGCTTTGGCCACCATTCCAGAGGACATGCTTCCATGCTGATGACCCTCATTAAAAAAAAATGCATTAATTAAATTTGTGACTGAACTCCTTGGGGGAGAATTATGTGTCTCCTGCTCTGTTTTACCTGCATTCTGCCATATATTTCATGTTATAGCAGTGTCGAATGATGACCCAGAACATGTTGTTTGTTTTAAGAACACTTTCACTACAGATTTGACAAAACGCAAAGAAGGTACCAATGTTAAATTTCTAAAGATAGCTACAGCACTCGATCCAAGGTTTAAGAATCTGAAGAGCCTTCCAAAATCTGAGAGGGATGAGGTGTGGAGCATGCTTTCAGAAGTCTTAAAAGAGCAACACTACGATGCAGAAACTACAGAATCCGAAGCACCAAAAAAGAAAATCAACCTTCTGCTGGTGGCATCTGACTCAGATAATGAAAATGAACATGTGTCGGTCCGCACTGCTTTGGATTGTTATCAAGCAGAACCCATCATCAGCATGGACACATGTCCCCTGGATTGGTAACGGAAGCATGAAGGGAAGTATGCATCTTTAGTGCATCTGGCACATAAACATCTTGTGACACCGGTTACAACAGTGCCATGAGAGTGCCTGTTCTCACTTTCAGGTGACATTGTAAACAAGAGGCAGGCAGCATTATCTCCTGCAAATATAAACAAACTTGTTTGTCTGAGCAATTGGCTGAACAAGAAGTAGGACTGAGTGGACTTGCAGGTTCTGAAGTTTTACATTGTTTTGTTTTTGAGTATTTTAATGCATTTTTGTACATAATTCTACATTTGTAAGTTGCACTTTCACGATAAAGAGATTGCACTACAGTACTTGTATTAGGTAAATTGAAAAATACTATTTTTATTTTTTTACAGTGCAAATACTTGTAATAAAAAATAAATATAAAGTGAGTACTGTACACTTTGTATTCTGTGTTGTAATTTAAATTAATATATTTGAAAATGTAGAAAACATCCAAAAATGTTTAAATAAATGGTATTCTATTATTGTTTAACAGTGCGATTAATTGTGCGATTAATTTTTTTAATCGCTTGACAGCCCTACTTTTAATTAACATAAAGCCATTCTGTGGTTACATTTCATCTTAAAACATGTAGAATATAGTTACGTTAATTCAAAATAGCCTACTTCTTACCTTAGAACAGCTGTTATATTAGTTTCTTTCTGGGAGGGAGTTTGGGTGCAGGAGGGGATTCTGACCTGGGGCAAGGGGTTGGGGTGCAGGAGGAGATATGAGGTGCAGGCTCCAGCCAGGAGGTGCTTACCACAGGTGGCTCCTGGCCGGTGGTGCAGCAGGGCTCAAGCAGGCTGCCTGCCTGCATGCTGCGACCCCACGCAGCTCCCGGAAGTGGCTGGCTGTTGGCATGTCTCTGCATGTCCCTGGGGGGAGAGGGACAACATGTCTCAGTGTGCTGCTTGTGCCCGCAAGCACCGCCCCCACAGCTCCCATTGACCGGTTTCCAACTGGAGCTGCGGGGACAGTGCTGGGGGTGAGAGCAGTGCACAGAGCTGCCTCCCCTCGACCAGGGGCTGCAGAGATGTGCCAGCAGCCGGCCGCTTCCAGGAGTGGCGTGAGGCCATGGCAAGCAGGCAGCCTGCCTGAGCACCACTGCGCCGGGGTCCCCCTTAGACCAGGGCCCTAGGCTGCAGCCCCTAAAGCCCCTGCGTTAATCCGGCCCTGCAAACAAACAAACAGACTTATCATACCTATAATAGAATAAAATAATGATTATTATATAAAGATATCCATTCATTTTCTTTCAGGCAACTCAGACCCCTCTGATATTGACATTTTAAAAATATGGTGATACCTGTATTAAAGGACACCTGTCTTAAATGACTGATGTACATCCTCTCCAAGCATTTTACAATACTAAAATATCTTATTAAGTGATCTCCCCACCCCCTAAGCAGAGACTGAACAAATGTTGCTCCACTGTGAAAGGCACTATATAAACATACAGTAAGAGACAGTTCCTGCTCCAAGGAACTTACAATCTAAATAGAGAAGACAGGACAAAAGATGGGAGAAAGTAATTAGCTTCATTTTACAGATGGGGAACTGAGGCACAGAGAGACTAAATGACTCACTCAAGGTCCCAGACAAAATCTGTGATAAAGTTGGGAATTGAATATAGATCTCTTGAGTCCCAGGCCAGTACCTTAACCACAAGTCCAACCATGCCAAAAAGCCAGAACTGAAATCAGCAATGGCACTCAAGCTGGAGCTTCTCTGGCATAAAGTGCAGAGAGCGGCTGGCAGGATCCTCTCTGGGAAGATACCTGACTTTGGAACTCAGCATTCATTCATTTCTCCCCTTGGTCCATCTAAGCTTGGATCTATTAACCTTTGGTCACATTGCAAGGCCCATTTTTTCTCCCATGTACTTAGTGAGAGGACAATTTGAGGGGGACTTTTTTTGAGGGGGACATTTACTGTTAGGAACATCAGGGATGAGGCTCACCTATTTATTCATCAATGTGGAATTGAGAAGGCCATTTGTTCTGCTGGTTAATGATATGAGATTGCTGGGTTAACTGTTGGGAGGACCCCAGGAGAAAAGGCTGGGTTTCTGTTAATGTAATGAAATATTCTATACCTCAAGAGAATACAAGAATATAAACATCAGAACTGGAACATAATTCTGCATTCATTTTGTTTGAACGCTGGGGTGGAGTAGCCTGGGCCAGTTCTTGACCCTTCTGCTCAGCAGCTGCAAAGCCCCATCAGAGTTCTGCACTCATGGAACAGTAACTGAATCCTACAGGGGGAAGGTTCAGTTACCTCTTCACAGCCACTACAGAGCTGAGCCCTGCATACACAGATCACTTTCTCACCTTGAAGCAGAATCAGATTCTACCTTTCCACATCCACATAAGGCAGTGGGGCCACCAGGGAGTTGGTTCCTTTGCCGAGGTCCCTATGGGGAAGCAGGTTCAGCCAGGGCAGCAGTGGGAGGGCTGAGAAACCTCTTCTCTCCCAGCAATGAAACAAGTTGAGAGCTCCCAAACAGCTGATGGGGTCTGGCTTCATGATGGATAGGATGCCAGAGAGCTTCCCCCCTGCAAAGCTCCCCTCCCCCAGCCTGCAGGATTTGGCTCTGCATAGTGGTTCTTTGAAAAAGCAGCTTTTGTTCAGGAATGCAGCAATATGAAACAGTGTTTCCTCAGTAGCAATGAAACACCCTGCCCCTTTCCCTCACTGTGAGCAGAAGAAGCCTAAACAAATGAAAGATGACAGACTCAATGACAGCAAAATCTCAAGTTTTTCAGCTGACTTCAGTGTAGATACACTGATTCACAGCAGCTGAGAATGTGGCTCTTAGCAGCAAAACTGTGAGACAAAAGTGTATGAGTGCACTAAATTAAGGATGAGAAGGGAGGTAACCTGCTTAGGTCTCTAGGCACTAGACTTATATGTATATGTAGGGAGCAATATACATCTGGGGGAGGATACAGAAATGTAGGCAGTTATATTTATGTCTATTGTGCGCTGCATTATGATGATGATGATGATGAAACATTAATATTATGGTAGTGCCTACATGCCTCAGCCACGTCGTTGGGACCCCATTCCCCTGTTCTCCTAGTCAGTGCACAAACAGGTAGTAATTGGGAATCCCTATTCCAAAAGGTTTATATCTTAGAAAACAATATGCAGGAGGACAAGACAAAGAAGCAGGTGGAGAAGGGAGGACAGGGTACAAAAGTAATAGGAAGAACAGACTTGTTGTGGATACAATTCTTATCCAATTAGATTTTCAGAATGGTACATGATTAGATTATTCAGTAATGAGTGCTTAATGTTGTAAATCTAATCATTTGGGGCCAGCTTCACCCACAGTTAATACTACTTTACTCTGCAAGCAGTCTCACTGAAAAAAACAGTTACTCACCTTCTCGTAACCGTTGTTGTTCGAGTGATTGCTCATATCCATTCTAACTATGCCCTTGTTGAGTGTCCCATAAGTGCCAGGGCTGGTGTCTTGGCCAGATAGTAGCACGTGCGGATGCAGGATGTGATCCAGGAAGATATTCTTTGAGATGAGACCAGGAGTCCTTTCATCCAGTCTGCCCCGGCTACGAACAACTGGTTCGACTTCTTGAATGGCTTAGTGCACTTGATGTAGAAGGCTAGCGCCTGCTGAACATCCAGAGAGTGCAGCCTCTGCTTATGGCTACTGGCATGAGGCTTTTGTTAAAAAACAGGCAGGAATATGTCTTGGCTGGTATAGAAATGTGACACAACCTTCAGAAGAAAGGCCAGGTGGAGTCTGAGCTGAACCTTGTCCTTGTGGAAAACTGTATAAGGTGGGTTGGAGGTAAGGGCCTTTAACTCCAACACCCTTCTTGCTGATGTGATGGCAATTAGGAAGGCTACCTTCCATGACAGGTAGTGAAAGAAGCAAGTTACCAGCAGCTTGAATGGGGGCCCCATTAATTTGGAGAGGACCAAATTAGGGACCTACCAAGGAACAGTCTGTCTAATCTTGGAAAGTAACAGGTCCAGACCCTTGAGGAACCGTCCAACCAGGGGGTTGGCAAAGACAGAGCATCCAGAGACTCCAGGGTGGAAAGCCGAGATAGCCATGAAGTGTACCTTTACGGATGACACTGCCAGGCCTTGCTGTTTCAGGTGCAGAAGATACTCCAGAATAAGAGGTAACAGCACCTGAAGTGGGAGCGTATGACGTTGGTCACACCAGCAAGTAAACCTCTTCCACTTTGCCAGGTATGTGGCCCTTGTGGAGCGCTTTCTGCTGCCAAGTAAGACCTCCCTTACCTGCTCCGAGCACAGGAGCTCCATAAGGTTCAGCCAGGAAGCTTCCAGGCTGTGAGGTGGAAGGACCAGAGGTCTGAGTGATGAAGCCAACCTTGGTCCAGAGTGATCAAGTCGGAAAGGAGCTGCAACATGACCGGGGCGTCGACTGACAGATCCAGAAGTGTGATGTACCAGTGTTGTTGAGGCCATGCTGGTGGTGCCAGAATTAGTTCCGCCCTGTCTCTGCGGACCTTGAGCAGGATCTTGTGCATGAGAGGGATCAGGGGAAAGGTGTAGAGCAGACGGCCTCCCCAGGGTAGCAGGAATGCGTCTGCAGTTGAGCCTGGGCTGCTTTTCTGGAAGGAGCAAAACAATGGGCACTTCCTGTTGTTCTGAGTGGCGAACAGGTCAACCTGGGGAAACCCCCATCTCTGGAAAAAGGAGTGAAAGACATCCAGCTCGACGGACCACTCATGGCTGTGGAAGGCTGCTGAGGTGATCCACCAGTACATTCTGGACTCTTGGCAGATGCGATGTTTCCAGGTGAATGGAGTGGGCTATACAGAACTCCCCGAGTCTGAGAGCCTCCTGGCAGAGGGGCGAGGACTGAGTTCCACCCTGCTTGTTGATGTAAAACATTGCAGTGGAGTTGTCCGTCAGGACTGCCACATGCTGGCCTTGCAGATGAAATTGTAAGGCCTGGCATGCAAGTCACACCGCTCTGAGCTCCTTGATATTGATATGGAAAGATCGCTTGTCCTGTGACCAGAGGCCCTGCATTTGGAGATCTCCCAGATGTGTGCCCCAACCTAGAGCTGATGCATCCGTAACTAGAGACAAGGGCAGCTGAGGGCTGCTGAAGGGGACTCCTTCACAGACTATTCGAGCATTGAGCCACCACTGGAGTGACTCTAGTATCTGCTGTAGTGCCATGATCCCTACTCCCAGACTGTCGTGCCACAGGCAGTATGTCGAAGCGAGCCACGTCTGCAGAGGCCTGAGTCTCAGCCTGGCATGTCAAACCACGTGTGTGCAGGCCTCCATGTGACCGAGACTGAGGCAATTCCTTGCTGTAGTGGTTGGGTACTCATGCATCGAATGATGCTTGCCTGGACTGAGTCCAACACTGCTCCGATAAACCCTATTCTTTGGGTTGGTGACAAAGTGGACTTGTTCACATTGTGGAGGACACCCAGTCTCTTGAACGTGGATGTGGCCAGACTGACCCGCGACTCCACCTGCTCTCTGGTGTGCCCCGAGTGGCCAGTCGTTGAGGTAAGGGTAAACTTGCAGCTGCCTCCTTTGGAGGAAGGCTGCTACCACTGACAATTACTTGGTGAACACTCATGGGGCTGTCGACAGGCCAAAGGGAAGGACCATGAACAGATGATGTTTCTGGCCAATCATGAACCTTAAAAGCATCTGTGTGCAGGGCAAACCGCTATGTAAAAGTACGCATCTTTCATGTTGAGGGCGGCAAACCTGTCTCCCGGATCCAGAGAAGGGATAATTGTATAGAGGGAAACCATGGGGAACTTCAACTTGTTGAGTCCTCGCAGGTCTAGAATGGGACTGAGACCCCCCCTTGGCTTTGGGGATTAGGAAGTAGTGGGAATAGAATCCCCTGCCCCTTAACTCCTGAGGAACCTCTTCCAGTTCTCCTATGGCAAGGAGTGCCTGCACCTCCTGGATAAGGAGTTGCTAGTGAGAGGGGTCCATGAAGAAGGACCGGAAAGGGGTGGAAGGGAGGGTAGGAGCAGAATTGGAGAGAATATCCCACTTCCACTGTGCAAAGAACCCAGCGGTCTGAGATTATTTGGGACCATCCACGGTAGAAGAGGGATAGATGGTTCAAAAAACACAGGGAAGGATCCGGCGTTGAGACAGGTGCTCCTTCCTCGGGCGCACCTTCAAAATGTCTGTTTTGAGCCTGACGAAGGCTTAGTCAGGTCTTTGCCTTGTCCGGACGGGGGATGGGAAGGCTTACGCCCAGGGATGAAAGTGAGCCGGTACGGGCTGGTATGGCATACCAGTAAGAACTCGCACCGGCCAGCACTTTAGTGTCCCTGCCCCTTTTGCCTCCCCCGTCGCGGCCTGGCTGGCAGGATCCATACCAGCGCTGCGATGAGGGTGGGGGGGGAGGAAGGGGCAGCGACGTTAAAGCGCTGCCATGGCAAAGGACCGTCCTTAAAGAGCTGCCATGGCGGTGCTTTAACATCGCTGCCCCTTCCCCCGCTGTCGGCAGCCCTGCTGGTAGGGTTCTGTACCGACCGGGGAGGCAAAAGGGGCAAGGATGTTAAAGTGCTGCTGTGACAGCGCTTTAACGTTGCTGTGCCCCTGCATTGGCAGCCCTACCAGTAGGGCCACCGATGGGGGGGGGTACAGCAATGTTAAAGTGCTGCTGCAGCAAAGGACCCTGCAGCGCTTTAACATCCCTGCCCCTTTTGCCCCCCCTCGGCCACCGACAGGTGGGGAAGGGGGGGCAAAGGGAGCAGCTGCCCCGGGACCGGCAATTTAAAAGGGCCCGGGGCTCTGGATGCCCCTGAGCCCTTTAAAACACCGCTGGAGCCCCGGGCAGCACGGGCCAGGCGGCTGGGAAGGGCTGGCTGGGAGATGCTGACCCTCAGCCCCGCCCCTTCTGCCTGAGCCCCCACCCCTTCCAGGGGCCAGAGCTGGCCCTGGCCCCATACTGGTAAGTGTCTGGAGTTACTTTCACCCCTGCTTACACCTGCCATTCCTACCCCTGTGCCTCTAAATATACTGCCTTGGTCAAGGAGGATACAGGCGCTGTTGCAGCCGTTGGGGCTTAAAGGGCTTTCGTTGGGTTGCTGGTGTATGCATACTCAAAGATTTCATTGTCACCCTGAAGTCTTGGAGGCTATGCAGTTTGGAGTCAGTCTGTCCGGCAAATAGGCTCACCCCTTCAAAGGGTAGGTCTTGCATAGTTTGCTGAACCTCGGACAGGAGCCCCGAGACTTGCAGCCATGAACTACGCCACCTAGCTATCTCTGAGGACTAGGTGTACACTGCCGAGTCTGCAGCGCGAAGAACTAAACAACTACAAAATAAAAACCTTCCGAAAGAGAAGCTAGGGAAACGTGGAGAGCTTGCAAAGCAAGATGCCACAGTTCCAATGACCATCACTGGCAGGAAGAAGGAACTGAGAAGGTGCCGGGTCAGCAGGGTCATATATAGAGCACTATGGAGGCGCCACTCCAGGGGGCTCCACAGCCAACCTGACGGGTGCTGCTAGGGGAAAAACTTTCTGACGACTTTGCACACGGCGTGCACACACCTAATTGGAATCAATATGATCAATCACTCAAAGAAGAATATGGCATACCATCCTTTAAAAAGAATGTCAGAAGATCTAAGATTAGTAAATGCTTATGCTTAATAACAGAAAAAACTGTTAAGTGTCTTCCTTGTGTTTTACAATTTAATGCTTTGACACGGCTTTCGCTGACCAGGGCCGCAATTCAGCAAAACACCTAAACATGGGTTTAAGAGCTTTGTTAAATAGAGCTGGGACTAAGGACATGCTTAAAATTAAACATGGGTTTACATGCTTTGTTGAGTTAGAGCCATATTTGGTATTATTGTAGAATTATATTCATATTGAATTTATGATTTTTGTTCCCTGTTACTTATGTGCGAAGCTTGGCTACCACCAAATAATATACAATTGGTAACCTACAATTAAACTGCCTATGACACTAACGTGGATTACAGCCATATATCCTGACTTTCTGCATTTAAAAATACATAAAACTACTTTAAAAACTGCTTTTTTATGAATGTCTTTGAGACACAAAAAATTGCTCTATGAAGAAACCATATATTTTTGAGCGTCTTGTGACCTAAGTCAGTATGGGAGCCCACACATTCATGTGACTTTCTTCAAGACAGTTTTATTTCCCATTCTAACGTCTCATAAATTCTAGCACTTTGAGTTTTAGCAAATTATCTCAAGAAAAAGTTTTCTCTTGAGATAGTACAAAGGACGCTCATTCACGGCAAGTTTTAGTGAGATGGAAAGAGGCTGATGGGCATCCAAGAGATTTCTGGAGAGAGAGAAACAAACATCCATCCATCGTATTAATTACCAGCCATATTTGTACTGCACTTCTGGATGTCACTAATTCATTGGCAGCTGCCCACGTTCTCATTCAGAACTATCTGTACTTTAAAGATTCTAACATGCACCCTCACACACTTAGTGTTCTCCATAATCCAAGGTCATGGCCCATTGCTTGCAGCTCTTTGGACTTTAATCTTGCCAGCCATTCTGTCAGGTTTTTGATGGAGACTGAAAAGAAGAACATGAATGGGAAATATTCTTTTTCAATCCTCTGAATTTTCACTTTTAGCCTCATACGCCAGACTGCAGGAACAGTACTGTGACCACTAGGAGAGATTTGAGGCTTCTGCTAGACTCCCTGTCTGCCTCCCTTTTCCTGGCCCAAAGCTTTAGGAAAGATTGAAGAAACTGGACATGTTTAATCTTGAAAAAAGAAGATTGAGGGGAGACCCGATCAGAGTCTTCAAATATGTTAAGGCCTATTATAAAAAGGACGGTGATTAATTGTCCTCCATGTTCACAGAAGATAGGACATTGCTATGGCAGCAAAAGCTCTACGTAGATGCAGTTTATACCAGTTATAAAGTCCTTTTGCTGGTATAGCTTCTTTTGTTCAGGAAACTGGCATAAGCTGCATTCCCACTAGAATGGTTACCAGTACAGCTATAGCCAGGGGTGAAAGTAACTTAAGGGACTTACCTGTATGCAGGGCGACCAAGGTCCTGAGCAAGGTGTGTGTGGGGAGGGGAGGGGTGCTCAACTGGAAGGGGTGGGGCCTCTGGTAGAAGGGGCGGGGTTGGGACCAGACTCCCCCAGCCAGTCCTTCAGCGTGGCCCGGTGGTTATTTAAAGGGCCTGGTGCTCCCGGCTGCCACCACCACTACTGCTACCCCAGGGCTCCGACAGTGATTTAAAGGGCCCGGGGCTCCTGGCCGCTGCCATCACTATGTACTGGTTCGTACTGCCAGGCCGGACCGGCTTACTTTCACCTCTGGCTATAGCTGGCAAATCATTTTTAGTGCAGACAAAGCCTGGGACTCTCTAAGCCCTTAAGTGAAGGGTTATGGCACTGTGTCCCAATTCAGCGCAGTGCTTGGATCTACTAATATATGACAGAGACTAACTAGCATGGTTTTACAAAGGAAAATCATGTCTCACTAATTTTTAGAATTCTCTAAACTTGTCAATGAAGTAGTGGATAAGGGAGAACTGGTTCATATTATTTATTTAGACTTCCAAAAGGCCCTTAACAAGTTCCTGCATAGGAGGGTACTGAAGAAGCACGGTCACAAGGTGAGACACAAAATATTGTCATGGATTAAAAGCGGTCTAGAAGACAGAAAGTAAAGAGTAAGATTAAATGGTTAATTTTCATCATGGTATCAGGTTAACAGTGAGCTGTCTTGTGGTTCTATACTAGGTCCTGTGCTGTTTAATTTATTTATTAATGATCTGGAAAGGGGGCAAAATTTGTAGATGACCCGCAAAGTTATTTAGGTTAGTTGGGACCATAGATGACGTGAGAAACTTTAGAGACACCTAAACAAATTAGGTGACTGGGCAACACAGTGGCAAATGGAATTAAATGTCAGTAAATGCAAAGTAATGCACACTGGAGAGGAAAATTTAAACTACTCAGATAGGGAAGTTTAACAATCGTACAGGGTACTAAATTAACCGTATCAGCTCAAGAAAGGGATCTGGGTATTGATAGCTCAATGAAGACCTCCCATCAATGTGCAGCTGTGGTCAAAAAGCAAACCAGATTTTAGGATGGATAAGAAATGGGATGGCAAATTCTACAGAGACTATTATAACACCTTTATGTAAATCAGTGGTGTGGCCTCATCTGGATAACAAGAATGATCAAAGGCACTGAAAAGTCTTCAATGAAGAGAAATGAAAAGGTTTGGGATTGTTTAACTTCGAACAGTGATGAATAACAGGATACATGATAAAAGAACACAAAATAATGACTGGTCTAGAGAAGGGAGTTTGGGACCTTCTGTCCTTCATCTCATAATACAAGAACAAGGGGACATTCAGTTAAATTAAAAGGTGGGAAATTCAAAACTGATATAGGAAATACTTTTTCATATAATGGGTAATTATACTATGGAATTCACTGCAACAGGAAATTATTGAGGCCAAGAGCTTAACAAGATTCAAAAAGGGGTTTGAGTACCGATATCAAGAATATCCAGAGTTCTCATAATTAATGATATTATATTTCTGTGGAAGGGATATTAAACCTCATGCTTCAGGGTTTAAGGTAATACCTAAATAGTTGAGGTTAGGATGAGACAGAACGTGGGGGACAGATCAAACAATATCTGCCTATTGCAAAGTTCGTACATCCCGCTCTGAATCTTCTGGTGCTGACTGTTGTTGGAGACAGGTACTGCCAGCCAGGATGGATAGAGCAATTTGGGTCTGAGCAATGATGGCAATTCCTATGTCCCTATACATGTTAGCATATGCTAAATTTAGACGTGCTTAAACCTCATTGACTTCAATGGACAGTGAATTTCACCCTAAATGAATTAAGTTTCACAACAACCCTGAGAGACAAGGAAATGTTATCCACATTTTGCATATGAAGAAACTGCAGCACAGAGAGATTAGATAATGTATCTAAGATTACGTAGATCTCAGAAGGGAACTCAGTCTTGTGTTTTAATCAAAAGAACCCTATAAAATTATACACTAAATTATTTTGTATCAATTCCTTTTAAAAACTATTTTGACTCATAGGTGCCGCCACACCCCCGGCTTGAAGTGGTTTCCATTATATACAGGGTTTACAGTTTGGTTCTATGGCTCTTAGCACCCCCACTCTTTTTGGTAACTCTTTCAGGGAAAGTATGAACATTACTAAAACTTGTGTTAAATGGTCTCTCATTAAATACTATCTTATGAGATAAATTCTGAGATACACAGTCAGCATTTTAAATGGTTTTTACACAATGCTTTTTATTGTGTTAATTCTTTGTAGTTTTAAAAACCATATGAAGTTCTGAGAGGCCTATATGACATATAATATTTTTCCTGTGACCTCAAATTATGCTGAACATCAATACAAAGTCCCAGTTCTGCAATGCCATGCTGCTGAGTTTAAAATTATACAGTATCCTGTTTTAGAAGGGATGCCTATTTAGGCCCTGATCCTGCAAACACTTACACCTATAAGTAACTTTATTGACTTCAACAGGACTCCTTATATGAGTAAAGTTAAACGGAACTACTCAGGTGGATAGTGTTTACAGAATTAGGGTCTAATTTTGCAAGAGGCTTCATTAGCTGTAATTATGTCTGTCTGTCTCTCTCTCAGACACATGTGCAAACCAGCATTGCTAAACACGTGCAATGACTCTTACCAGCATTAGACCAAAGCGTAAATGGTGAAGTTCAGCTCTGAGCAAAAGACACTCCTCTTGAGGAAAGAGGAGATGGGGGGTTGAGTGAGTTGTCATCTTCAGTGATAGATTCAACAGCTGACAATGATTTGTAATATTCATCCTCCCCATCAAGCACTTTGATTTGGCTTTGAAACAAAACACAAAACAAACTATTTTTATTAAGTATATAAAATAAAAAATACAAAGTAGTTCTCCAAAACCTTAAGAAATATACCTCTCTAGGGATGGTGAAATGAAAACACTGAAAAATTGTTAATACAAGAAGGGGAAAAGATGGGATGATTTTGTTAACAAGATGCAGCCTTTGTACATGTCTCTCAATCTTGCTGCCACTTTTTCAGTGCTTTAAATCTCTCTGTGGGAACTGAATGGCTCTGAGGATTGGTAACAGGTCACACAGCCTTTCATCTCTAGGTCTGCAGTACAGTCAGAGCAATTATTTGTAGCAAATATTTTATTTCACAAATGTAGCATTTTTGTCTGATTGAAAATTTTCCACACGCAGACTTTGATATTTACAAATACGTTCATTATTCAGAATTGTTTGAACTCCATAGGCAAACATTCGTTTGTGAACTATGGGCCTGATCCAAAGCCCACTAAAGGGAACTGCATTATCTTCAGCGGGTTTTGGATCAGGCCCTATTTGCGCCAACTGTGTCTTCAGCTTCTCATGATATATAATTGGACACCAAAATTACACAGTATTATTTCTGCTCCCCGACTGGAGGACAGAGTTTTATAAACTGGAGGAGATAACTCAAAGAGATACCAAGACAGCCATGCATACAATTCTGGTTTGAACCTTCTCACAAACCCCATTTGCATTAGTATCCACAAGACTTTCACTTTCCGTGAACATTGTTGTGAATAAAAGAAAGTCACTTACATAACTATCTGCAGAAAATGAATAAAAAAGGGTCAAAATACATCAAAGAAAATGTATGGGTGTCACTGCATGAGTGTTCATTAATATGTCTTTGCTGTGTTCATCCAGCACTAGTTGTTGCACATGTCAGTAATACATGAAATTTGTTACTGTTGGATGGTGGCTTTTGTGAAATGCACTAGTGATCTCTGCCCACCTCCTGGTGAAAAGCATCCACGTTACAAGCGATACTAATTAGCACCACTGGCAGTCTTAGCTGAGAGCTAGTGGGCAAAGAACAACCCTTTCTAGGAAAGAACTCCCCTCTCCGTCTTCTCTTAGAACTGGTCCCTCCTGAGGCAGGGCTGCAGCATATTGCTAGGGTGGTGAGAGGAAGCCTGCATGGCTTTTGTCCATGTTGTGCTTGTTCTAGGCTAATGGGCTTCAACTTCAAAGACTCTCAGTCCAGCACCTTTTACTATGACTAAATATGTTTATTTAAAAAGGGGAAGCTAAAATTTGTTTGAGTTGTACTGTGAGAGAGTTGGGGAGAATATTTTGTAAGAGCCAGTTCTAGTATTTGCAAACAGTATTAGATACATGTTTTATATTTGCTTCTGTAGAAAACGTCCAATGTCAATGCACAGAGATATGGTAATTGTTTATTTTTAGAAACTTCTCTAGAAAGTTTTTCATTTTCTGTAATATCACAAAGGACTTCTTCTGTTTACAGTTGCTTAGAACTAAGAAGATAGATATTTACCCAAGTTTTCTTGGCTTCCTCTTGCTCCCTTGATATTCTAGAGTTCCCTGTGGAGAGGGCCAAGAACACACAGTCAAAGCAAAGCAGCAAGTCGTTAATTTTTAATTCAAAGTGATTTTGTGTTGAATGCAAGCAGATGCTGATAATATCAGAAGTCACAGCATAATTTTTTTGATCAAAGGGCTCAAGTGAGCCTGATGAAGCATGCATCTTGCTCGTCTTTGATAAACCACATCAATTATTCACCGTGAAGGCAGACATCCTGACATGAAAGCAACAGATAAAGAGCATAAGCACATGTTCAAGACGAGAGCAAAAGAACGTGGGGGTGGGGTTGGAGGGGCTGGAACAGGTATTAATAACCGAATTATTAACTGGAAACAAAGCCAGTAAAACAGCTTTATTGCCACTTTGAACTCACATTTAACTGGTTATAGTACATGTTGTCCTCAGGGCTATCCAGCATTTTGGGCTGCTGACATCGTCGACGAGGTGTTCTCAGCTTCTGTTCGAGACAGTTTTCTGAACCTACAGTAAGATAACACAATTTAGTTTTAAGCCATGCCAGGTGCTGCGAACGACTTAGCATATTTTAGCTATAAGCAGTCCTTTCTTCTTTCCTGTTCACGCCTAGATTTATTAGCAAATCTGTCCTATTCTAAGAAGGTATACAGAAAGTTTGGGAGCTTTGTTTTCTGTTTTGGAACTTGGTTTAAACAAGAGTTTTTAGATGAAACTTTCTCTGATAACATCATTTTATTCCTGATTTCAGAGTAGCAGCCGTGTTAGTCTGTATCCGCAAAAAGGAGTACTTGTGGCCCCCTAGAGACTAACAAATTTATTTGAGCATAAGCTTTCGTGAGCTACAGGTCACTTCATAGTTCCTTGTTCCTTTGACCCTTTATATTGACATATTTTGTTATCTAAGCAGGATAAGCATTTGACTAGCTAGGGACTAGTAACAGCATCAGCATCAAAACTGTTCATCTATGTTTATAGATGCAACAGTAACAAATCCCTTTGATGAGAATTAGTTTATTATTGTCTTTGTTTTACTATATAAAAAGCGACTTTCTTGATATAACATTCTATTTAAACAGAGAAATCAGTGTCATTTGAGATAATGCCTCCTTGAGTTAATTTGTGATACACTATGGAGTAAGAGTTGGTTAAAGCCATCTGGAACTTTTACACAATTTAAAGATTAGAAAAACATTTTAGAAGGGTGGATTTTGTAGAAAATATGGTTTGAGCTAGTGCAAGATAACAGCCTTTGTATTTTTGCTTTTTTCAAAAAAGAATATTGTTCTGTGTAATCTATAAGAGGTGAGTCAGAAAAAAAAACTGTTGGAAAGAACCTAACACAGCAAAACTAATTGATGATAGAAGCACTATTTTAAGGACAATTCATAAATATGCTAATAGAAAAAAAATCTGGGAATTCATTTCTTTTCCAAAAAGATCATTCACACAGCCTATTTTGACCTTTCTAATATCTGATTTTAACATGATTTTTTTAAAAATAATAAATAACCTAATAACATTTCCAGTTCAAAGAAACAGGTGAATATTTAACTTTCAATACAAACATTGAAGGAAAAATATTAGTCACATTACACTTGGATCCTGCCTGAAGAGTCAAATTTGCCCCTCTCCAGGTCCTTGCCCAGCACAAGGTCCTTGTTCCACTTAAGCCCCTTTGAAAACTTCAAAACAGAAGTTGATGTTGGGCCCTGGGCAGATGTGGGGCTCTGCCCACACAGATCCATTTGTAGAATCTGGCCCTTGTTGATAACATAATTCTTTAAAGCAGTTTTGTGATGTTCCCAGGTCCACAGACTACTGATTGCTGGGTTTCTCCAGAGTTTTTCAGTGTTATCCCCATTTTGGGACAGTATTATCCCCATTTCCTGCCATTGTTCCAGATGTGAAGCACCCATGGAAATCAGTGTGAGTTTTGCATAAAAACCAGTGTCAGAATAGGGCTGTCTGTCAGCAAAGATCCAACACTGCCTTCTGTGCCAAGGAGCCTTTATGTAAGGTCTTTTCAACACAATTACCTAGTCCTTAAAAGAAATGATACATTTCAATGCAATTATATTTTGTAAAGAAAATAATCCCACTAGTATAAAAAACCAAAATCTCACAAACCCAAAGATTTGACAAACTGTTTTTTCTACCTGATTGCAGTAGCTTTTATAGCTTGCCTGGTACTATGCAATGTTCACCTATTATTTATTTGTTTTTCATGGAACTTCAAGTGTGATGCAAATCCATCCCTCAGCTACCATTGCCCATGAATTACTGTAGGAGAAAGCCCATTATTTACATTTGCCTGTGGGTGCCTCCCTTTATGTGTGTTTACTCAGTTTTACTCTCAACTATGATATGTACACAGTGCACAGGTGTGATTCCCACTACGTGACTCAGGGCAAAGTCAGGCTCAAAATCTTAAAGTTATTTGTTGGAAGAAATTAACTCTTTACAAGAACAAAATACCCTCAAGTAATAAATTCATAGTATTTGCTAACTATAATCACAAAAGCTCAAGATCTTGATGCTTTCCAATGCTCTACTCATTTTGCAAAGAGTGGTTTGTGGTTCAAGAAATTCTGGCGGCACTGCCTTCACCTTTGCTGTTTGCCGATATTGTCTCTAAGTAGACAAGGTACAAAACTCTTCCAGGGTATATTGCTCGAAAGTCAATGCGAGTTGGATGCCTAACTCCTCTTCGTGTCTTTGAAAATGTCCCCTTTGATATTTAAATATAATAAAGAGATTATCAATTAAATCTTGGTCCCATTACAATCAATGGACATTTTGCCATTGACTTCAACGAGGCCAGGATTTCACCCTATATCACTGAGCGTTTCCAAAATTATTAAGTTTGGGTTTGGAAGGGACCTTAGGATTCAAAACTCTGATGATGTCAGGATCTGTCATTGTCCTCATGGTGATGTTTCAGTTTTAGGGCCAAATTATGATCTCCCTTACAAAAATACAAATCAGGAGTCATTGCACTGAAATCAATTCTTGTTATACTGGTGTAAAGCTAGCATGAGTGAGTGAAGAATTAGACACTCTTTCACACATCTATCAGATGCTTGCCAAAAACACACAATTATTACAAAGTTTATCATCAGTACCCTGCTGTGATGCGATGTACTGGATTATGTGACAAAGGGAATAAATTGTATTCTTCTTTCAAAATATATTTTAATTACCTTTATTTTATTTTCCAACAACATCTACATTACAATTTTATGTTGCTATCATTTATTTTATCCATCTGAAGTCTAATTTAATAAAGTTTTGCTCTTGCTTTTTATCCCTACACATAATTATTTTTGCATATTACACGGGTGGCCTGCAGATTGCGTCCTCCAAAGGAAATACCTTTTCAGTGGGCCCATTTGTCTTAGCATTTAGTAGCATAAAATAGGAATAGTAAGAAAATCTGGTAACATTTATCATACACTACTGTATCTGGAGAAAAGTGTATTAACATATGCTCTACATTCAGCAGTTAAATAGGCATTTCAAATAGTGTTTTAAAATGTTTAGCTTTGATGACAAAGTTAAGGCCACTGACAGGAAAAATTACTTGTCATTATAATAATAACAACTATCTATTCATTTTTTTATAAGCACCGAAGTGTTCTACGTGCCTCTGGTATGCCTGCAAGAGTCTGTGTGCTACACATTCAGATGCCACTCCTAGAATTAGAAAAGAGGGCCAGCTTCATTTCCTTCACTCTCTCCTTAAGCCAATATTTCTATAGGGGAGATTTGACCCCTTTTCCTCATACTAAATCAGAGACTTAGGGCTAGAATGAGACAACCTATTGCCCTGTGTTAGGGCTAGGGTACAGCTGCACTGCCTCGGGAGCAGTACAAGGATGGACCTAGGTTTCAGAGTAGCAGCCGTGTTAGTCTGTATTCACAAAAAGAAAAGGAGTACTTGTGGCACCTTAGAGACTAACAAATTTATTAGAGCATAAGCTTTCGTGAGCTACAGCTCACTTACTCAGACCCTGTTTTGTTCCTTGTGGCAGTGTGAAGCATTACCTACTAGTTCTTTACCAGGTGCTGATTACTTCTGTCTACTGAACCAGCTCAGCTGCACTGGCTGACATGGTGGTGGTAGTGGTGAAGGGGAAGATGAGCGGAGGCTCCACTCAGCCTCTACCTCTCTCTCTCTGCTCACAGACCCCGCTTTTCCCCACTGTGCACACAGACCAGAAAATCTGGGCAGAAGCTGCAGGATGGGTGGACAGACACTTATTCCCGTTATATCCCTGATTTTTGTACCAAAATCAAAGTAGCCCATTTAAAAGGGTTAAAACTGTCTGACAGATGTAAAACAAAGTCATTATAAATTGGGAAACATTAGCCAATAGGGCTGTTTCTAATAGGGTCCTGAAGGGATCTTTTCTTGGCCCAATGCTATTCAATATCAATGATTTGGTAGAAAGTATAAAATCATTGCTGGTAAAGTTTACAAATGACATAAAAATTACTGGCATAGTAAGTTATGATAAGGACAATTTAATTTTACAGAGCAATCTAAATCACTTGGTAAGCGGGGTTCCCTGGAACTATATGTTTTTTAATAGAGCTAAATGATTTTGGAAAACGGGGATTCTGAAAGGTACTAAGGTATCATGGTGGATACCAACCGAGCATGAGCTCCCAGTCTGACACACAGCTAAGACTAACAGTGTGATTCTTGGATGTATAAGCAGGGAATAGTGAGTAAAAGTAGGGAGTTGGTATTGCTATTGCAATACCCTACAGCGTTAATGAGACCATTACCAATGGAACACATTTTAAAAGAGAAAGTAGTTAAGGACATAGAGGTAAATGGGATGAAATACAACATGACTTTACAAAGGGTAGATTGTGCCAGCTCAACCTGATCTCCTTCTTTGAGAAGATAACTGATTTGTTAGATAGAGGAAATGCGGAGGAAATCCTAACCCTAACCCTAACTCTAAGATACCTGGATTTCAGTGAGGCATTTGATAAAGTTCCACATAGGAAATTAGATTAGATTAGATTAAATTAGAGAAGATGGAGATTAATATGAGAATTGAAAGACAGATAAGGAACTGGTTGAAGGGGATTCAGAGTAGCAGCCGTGTTAGGCCGTATTCGCAAAAAAGAAAAGGAGTACTTGTGGCACCTTAGAGACTAACAAATTTATTTGAGCATAAGCTTTCATGAGCTACAGCTCACTTCATCGGCTGCATTCGGTGGAAAATACAGTGGGGAGATTTATATACACATACAGAGAACATGAAACAATGGGTTTTATCATACATACTGTAAGGAGAGTAAAAAGAAAAGGAGTACTTGTGGCACCTTGTAGCTCACGAAAGCTTATGCTCAAATAAATTTGTTAGTCTCTAAGGTGCCACAAGTTCTCCTTTTCTTTTTGCGAATACAGACTAACACGGCTGCTACTCTGAAACCTGTAAGGAGAGTGATCATTTAAGATGAGCTATTACCAGCAGGAAGGATGGGGGGGGAGGAAAACCATTTGTGGTGCTAATCAAGGTGGGCCATTTCCAGCAGTTAACAAGAACACCTGAGGAACAATGGGGGGTGGGGTAGGGGGAGAAATAACATGGGAAAATAGTTTTACTTTATGTAATGAACCAGCCATTCCCAGTCTCTATTCAAGCCTAAATTAATTGTATCCAGTTTGCAAATTAATTCCAATTCAGCAGTCTCTCGCAGGAGTCGTTTTTTGAAGTTTTTTTGTTGAAGGATAGCCACTCTCAGGTCTGTAATCGTGTGACCGGAGAGATTGAAGTGTTCTCCGACTAGTTTTTGAATGTTATAATTCTTGACGTCTGATTTGTGTCCATTTATTCTTTCACGTAGAGACTGTCCAGTTTGACCAATGTCCATGGCAGAGGGGCATTGCTGGCACATGATGGCATATATCACATTGGTAGATGCGCAGGTGAACGAGCCTCTGATAGTGTGGCTGATGTGATTAGGCCCTATGATGGTATCCCCTGAATAGATATGTGGACAGAGTTGGCAACGGGCTTTGTTGCAAGGATAAGTTCCTGGGTTAGTGGTTCTGTTGTGTGGTGTGTGGTTGCTGGTGAGTATTTGCTTCAGGTTGGGGGGCTGTCTGTAAGCCAGGACTGGCCTGTCTCCCAAGATCTGTGAGAGGAATGGGTTGTCCTTCAGGATAGGTTGTAGATCCTTGATGATGCGTTGGAGAGGTTTTAGCTGGGGGCTGAAGGTGATGGCTAGTGGCATTCTGTTATTTTCTTTGTTGGGCCTGTCCTGTAGTAGGTGACTTCTGGGTACTCTTCTGGCTCTGTCAATCTGTTTCTTCACTTCAGCAGGTGGGTATTGTAGTTATAAGAATGCATGATAGAGATCTTGTAGGTGTTTGTCTGAGAGTACAATGGGTCACACTGGAAGGTGGACTGTCAGGATTCAGTCTTGTGATCAATCTTATTTAACATTTTTATTAATGACCTTGGCACAAAAAGTGGGAGTGTGCTAATAAAATTTTCAGATGACACAAAGTTGGAACATACTGCAAATATAGAGGAGGACCAGAATATCATACAAGAAGATCTGGATGACCATGAAAACTGGAGTAATAGAAATGGGATGAAATTGAATAGTGCGAAGTGGAAGGTTATGCATTTAGGGGCTAACAACAAGAACTTTTGCTATAAGCCAGGGACATATTAGTTGGTAGCAACAGAGGAGGAGAAAGACCTGGGGTTATATTGTTTGATCACAGGGTGACTATGAGCCGCCAACGTGATGGGGCTTTGAAAAAGGCTAACACAGTCCTAGGATGCATCAGGCGAGGTATTTCCAGTACAGACAGGGAAGTGTTCGTACCATTATACAAGACTCTGGTGAGCTCTCGTCTGGAACACTGTGCAATTTCAGGTTTCAGAGTAGCAGCCGTGTTAGTCTGTATTTGCAAAAAGAAAAGGAGTACTTGTGGCACCTTAGAGACTAACAAATTTATTAGAGCATAAGCTTTCATGAGCTACAGCTCATTTCATCAGATGCATTTGGTGGAAAAAAAAACCAAAACCAAAACAAAACCTTTTTTTTTTCCCCCACCAAATGCATCCGATGAAGTGAGCTGTAGCTCACGAAAGCTTATGCTCTAATAAATGTGCAATTTCAGTCTCCCATGTTTAAGAAAGATGCATTCAAACTGGAACAGGTGCTGAGAAGGTCTACTAGGATGATCAGAGGCATAGAAAACCTATCTTATAAGAGGAGGCTCAAAGAGCTTGGCTTGTTTAGTCTAACCAAAAGAATGCTGTGGGGAGATTTGATTGCTCTCTATAAATACATCAGCAGGGAAAAATACCACGGAGGGAGAGGCCAATGTGGACACAAGAACAAATGCATATAATCTGGCCATCAACAAGTTGAGGCTTGAAACTAGATGAAGGTGTCTAACCATTAGAGGAGTGAGGTTCTGGAACAGCCTTCCAAGGGGACCAGTGGAGGCAAAAAACATAACTGGCTGCAAGACTGAGCTTGATAAGTTTATGGAGGGGATAAGTTTATAGGGAGTCTGATGGGACTGCTACAATGTAGCCAATCTGCGACTGCTAGCACCAAATATTTCCAACAACCAATGATGTGACACTAGATGTGGAGGGCTCTTAGTTACTACTGAGAATTCTTTCTGAGGTGTCTGGCTGGTGCGTTTTGTCCACATGCTTAGGGTATAACTGATCGCCTTTAAATCAAAGTCTTTAAATCAAAACTAGATGTTCTAAAAGATATGCTATAGCTCAACCAGAAATTAAGGTCTTGATACAGGAAACACTGGGTGAAATTCTCTGGCCTGTGTTATGCAGGAAGTCATACTAGCTGATCACTGAATTTAAGAGGCCAGTAGGGACTATAATAAATATTTTAGTGTGTCACTTACCCTGGGTCCCAATCTGCTGGGGATTGTTCTGTGCTGTTGATCTCAAAGAAACATTTTCACGCATGAATTTCCCTTTTCATTGCTGCTTCTTTGTTTTATTATGGAACAGGAACATTTTCCTTTGAGTTAAACATAGTCTCCGAGATACTAATAATTTTGATGACAAACCTTGGCCTGGAGGGGATTCGTATATTTCATGTCATATATTACATAGATTATCTACTGATCAAGACACTATCATTTGGACAAACTGCAAAGTACTCCCACAGAACTATACAAGGGCCTCAAAAACAAAAGTCAAATGCTCTTTAACTCTGATGCAAGGCCTCTTTTGCATCTAGGGGCCCATGTCTTGACCAGTACATTCAGGAAAGTTGCATCCATAAGGAATGTTCTTTTCTAAAGAATTCATATAGTGGGAGTGGAGGAGTGATTCCATCTTTGGAATTCAGCGGTTAGATGTCTCACCTGTGAGTGATAGTCCTGTTTATCAGACAGGCACTAGGTCCATTACTGACTGGGACTGTTAATACTGCCCTTTGAGATGAAGGCAGGTTGCTCCTAAACAGGTTCCCTGCTTTAAAAAAATCTCTTGACGTTGACAATTTTGCCAAATGTTGCACAATTTTTAGGGAATTTCATAGAGAAAGTGATGAAGAGGCAGCTGCAGTTGCATCTGGAGGCTATAAAATTCATTGACCTTCTTCAATTATGTTTTACATCTGCGTATGGCACAGAAGTGGTACTAATATCTCTGGGTGATGATATATTCCTGGCAAGGGATGCCCGGAATATATCCTTGCCTATGTTATTAGATCTGTCAGCATCTTTTAACATCAAGTATGATGAATTGTTGACTCCCTTGTAGGAGTGGATGGTTCTTTTCCTTCCTCTCCGAGATATTTCAGAGGGTGGTGTTGAGTCCTTCCCCTCTCTCTTTGAGGGCTCCCAAAAGCTGGGTGTGGCAAGGATCAGTCTCTTGTCACTTTTCTTGTTACATGTAAACAGCATGCCCTAATGTTGAAAGAAGGGAGACTCATCTTGTAAATATTGAGACACATGGAGATTAATAGCAAGCGGTGAAGAAAGAGCTTTCATTTACAGGATTTCATTTACTATTAATGAAGTAAACAAATAAAACAGATATATCAGTATGACCAAGAAATATAGCAAATATGTGGCTGATTTCCAACCTATCTTATCAGCTGAAACATGAAAGTGCAGCTCTTAATTATAGGCAAATATGAGCACAGACTCATGGGATCTCATCATAACATTTCAAGGTCTATATTCATGAAAATTTAAGCAATGTTTAAAATCATGTTAATTTGTTCTTTGTTTGTTTCTTTTCCTGCCAGTCTAATTTATTCCAAAGGACTTTGGTTCTCAAGCTTGGTTATATTGATCATGCCTATGTAAAAGCATTGTTATAGCCTGGGGAGAAGATTTTTGTGCAAAAACTTGTCTTTGTTCTCTTTTGATACTTCGTAGGTATTTTGATGCTTTCGAGCTTTTCCAGTTTTTCTCAGATTTGCATCTTCTTTCAAGGCAGCAGTTAACTTCATTTTTCATCCTGAAGTACTGGACAAATGCACAGATGACCTCACAGAGTATGATAAGGTACATCATCCTCTCTGACTGGATGCTAAGTGGATAATTATGTGCAGCCAGTTGATTCCAAGGAACAGTCATATTTGGTTTCCATGAAATATAAATATATTCCAACACCAAGCATCAGATTCTGATCCCATTCATACCAGCATAAAATCAGGAGTAACTCCATTGAAGTATATGGAGTTACACTGGAGTAAAATTGGTGTAAGAGAAGTCAGAATTAGGCCCTAGAAGTTGAATTATGTCGGTCTGATTGAAAAAAAGAAAGAGAGACAGACATTAAAAATGACATGTGCCGCTATGTATATGACAAGTATTCATACAAAGTCACAACCCTCCATTCCCCACTCCCATACTTTAGGTCTGATTCTTCAGTGCCTTCCACCTTGAGGAGTTATTTAGATTTATGCAAAGTGGATGTAAAACAATACATCATCATGAGGAAAAATCAGGACATCTAAGAGATACATGACCCAAACCAGGAAGTGCTTTATACTGTAGGTCAAAACTAGGTCCTTGAATTGCACCTAGAAACAAATCAGAAGTGAGTATAGATTAAGAGCAGAGCTGTAGCATGCTCCATGAGACAGGCACTATGGAGTAATCTGGCAGCTATGCTCTGCAATAGCTGAGGTTTCCAAGTGGTCTATGTTATAGATTATTTATTTATTTTATTAATTATTATTATTAATAATAATAATAATAATTATATTATGGTATTTCCCCATATGTGCTGGGTGCTGTAGAAAGATATGGGAAGATATAGCCACTGCATCAGAAAGATTACAATCTGAATAGCGATAAAGACACAAACAGAGAAGGGAAAACAAAAGTGGGGAGGGGAGGGAGGAGAGAATACACAGATCATATGGTTATTTAGGTAATTATTCATGTCTCTAATGTGTTTGAGGTTTTTATGGGAGAATTGGTGTTGAAATGTAGGAGGAGAATGGTGGGAAGCAGACTGTAGGAAGAAAAATGGAAAAGAAAGTGGGAGAGGAGTGGAAGACTGAGGAGAAGGAGATTGGAAGGGGGAAAGAGAAGAAAAAGGAGAAACCTAATTGCCAGGGAGAGAGAGCCTAGGGAGCCAAGGAGTTGATGGAATGGCTCAGGGGAGAAACCATCACCAACGACTAAGCGACAAAACCTAATTAGTCCAGGTTTTCAAGAGTTCAGTAAACCTGGTGACATTAAGAATCATGTTCAGTCTTGAAAAAAGAAGACTGGGGTGGGGGGGAGCACCTAATAACAGTCTTCAAATACGTTAAGGGCTGTTATAAAGAGCACAGGGATCAATTGTTCTCCATGCCCACTGAAGGTAGGACAAGAAGTAATGGGCTTAATCTACAGCAAGGGAAATTTTAGGTTAACAATTAGGAAAAGCTTTCTGACAATAAGGGTAATTAAACTCTGGACTATACTTCCAAGGGCAGCTGTGTAATCCCCATCGCTCAAGGTTTTTAAGAACAGGTTAGACAAACATCTCTCAGGGATGGTCTAGGTATCCGTGGTCCTGCCTCAGCACAGGGGCTGAATTTGGTGATTTCTTCAGGTCCCTTCCATCCCTAAATTTCTATGACTCTATGAGTAACTATCATCAGGCTACTTAGCACTGACATAGTGCTTTACAACTTCAGACCTCCTCACAAATGTTAACCATGGCTGTTCCCGCTGTTTACATAAAAAAGGGGACCTGACATGAGTGGAAGTCATTCTTTCCATATGGTTTAGGGTATTGCCTCCACAGCACCATCCCCTCATCCTTCGTTTCCTATAGAAGAGCATCTAGAAGAGCCAGTGCTCCTCAGGAATTTGGGGGCAGGCATGGATGGGGCGGTCAATCAGCTACTCTCTGCAACCCTGTGTCACGTTGAACTCTTGAATATTTGCAAGGAAAATCTGGGGATTAGCTCCCAGGAGTCACCTTTGTAGCTGCAACCAGTGGCTGCATGGCTCTTGTTGGAGGCATCCCCAGGGTAAGAGTGAGGCAGAAAGACAGCAGAGCAGTGCAGAGGGGCATTCACCCATGCAGGATAGCATCTGTTTCCACATCTCTGGGGGGTGGCCTATATACAGATCCTCTGAATCTGTGGGTCTAGAAGGCTGCAGCCCTTGTCCTCTCCAAAGCTCTAACCAACAAGGAAAATATCTTCAAAGCTGCTGGGTTCACGCTGCAGAGCTTTCAGTCATCACTGGCCTCCTCGCACAGACAGGCACGTGCTATCCTGCAGATGGCTGCCCGCTGCACTGCTCTGCTGTCCTCCTGCCCCACTCCCACCCATGACAATATATCCAAGAGCCATGCTGCCCTTGAGGGTAGCTGCAGAAGTGATTCCACAGGGCCTGATGCAGAAGGAAGGTGACCTGGCCCTAATTAAGTTAGAATAGGATATGGTGCCTTAGCATGATTTGCTTATCCTAGCCAAATCCTGCAGTTCTTGCTCAGGCAAAACTCCCATTGGCTTCAGCTGATGAGGCAAATAGGACAGCAGGATTTAGCCTTCTGTGATTTTTAATGTTAAGTACTTGGCACTGCAGCTTCGTAACACTAAGTGTGATTATCTGATTCCTTGGAAGTGTATAGCATTTTTAAGACAAACAGCTCTATAACAGAGAGACATAAAAAACCCAACAACCCCCAAATCAGCCTCTGGTATCACCTGAGATCCCAAACAATAGTGGCCAACTACAATTTTGTTTACTCAGATGGAGTGTGTTCATAGTGCCAAGAGCCATAGATTGCTAGGGAAATTCATTAGTGTAGACTCTTTGATGTCATGTGCATCTCAGAATCTGTAACACTCTGCTGAAACTGCAAGAGCTGCCTTTTGTTTATAACCCTAACCAGAACCATTTGAATACACACACTGAAAGAACACATAACAGAAGCAAAGCATTTTCCTCCATGCAGTGATTCATTACTTATGTCTTCATTTTGGCCACTGCAGCTCTATGTGAAGCCATATGCTTTAAATTATAAAGCACACTAAGCAAATCATAAGTTTTTCAAGATGGTGCATAAGGATTTTTTCTGCATCTGTTTGTTGCCAAAAACCCAGATGATACTGTAATTAAAACAACAAAATATTTTCTGTGATATCAATCATTTAGCTATTTATGAACCATGACATTATGGTCTTGAGATGCTTTGTTGGGAAACAAATTCTACAATTAGTTAAGATCTCCCCCCCCCCACCAGTACAATTCTGATCTTTCAGTATTTGTCATTTCTTTCTGTTTTTATTGTGAACAATGTAACTATAGAGGGAGAAGGCAGAAGTTAAAACAAAGCAAGCAGAGGGACCAAAATGTCAGCAACCAACATGGATAAGATCAAACCTGTCAACAAATCGCAAGCTCCTGGAAGCATTGTTTAAAACCCATGCGTTCCTATTCAAAGTGAACTGTAAGGAAGCTCATCATACACTCTACTGTAAAACTGAAACTAAATCCATATCTAATAGTGAATAGTGTGCGTCTATGATTCCAAAGAGGTAATAGCATATTTCCTAACTAATCAATGTCAAATGGGTTTACAAGGCTGTAAGTCCTTTAGCTTTGTGAATTGTTTCTCTTCCTGGTACCTGAGCTGGTTTGTAGAAGCTTCTTTTAGGATGGGATTTAACTGATGATAATCTGCTTTCCCCTCAACAACATTCTGTCTGATTCTTATTGCCAAAAATCTGGACTTATGCAATTGTGGAAGTTGCCTTTTGGGCAATAATCCAGTAAACCACTGGAGTGGAACCTCATGACCTGATTTTCAGAGAAGTTGAGCACTGGTGAAAAGCAGGCTATTAGCGTGTATGGATTGGCTGGAAACACCACCCAATACAACTATATTTCACAGCCCTATTAGGCCTTCCTGGCTTGTTAGCCAACCACCTGGAGAATATGTGGCCATCTGCTTTCAAACTGGCCAGCCTAAGCATAAGCACCAGGCAACGAGAAAGTAGCTAGTTTAGATATTTATATATCTTAGATCAATGTCTCTTTCGCTATTCGAGTGACATTGCATGATCAGTCTGGCTGACATTATAAATACTAAAATGAAGAGTAAAAAAGTCCATCTTGCTTGAAATGAGAATACAATAATACAAATCACATCAAACAGGGCATCAGATCCTAAAGTGATGCAAAACTGCCCAGAATGCACGTCAGGGGCTTGTGTGCAAAGATGGTTTATAGCTATCATTAACTATGCACCCTGCTGTGGCACTGCGCAGGCCATTTCCATGGAGCAATCCAAGAGCTGCTCTAATTTATGTCATACAGCAATGGCTAAGAAGATGGAGGTGGAAAACCCAGCCGAGCATTAGAAAAGTGCAGGGGTATGCCAACCATACTTCATTCCTCTGGACATCCACCACTTTCCCTGATACAATGATAGTAGGGAGGTGGAGTGGCATAAGAACTCCTACACTGGCTCTATATAACCAACGGATCACCCCTACACTAGAATGGTCTTGGCATGTCAAGCTGAGATGGCTTTAAGGCCAGATGCCACTGGAAGTGTGGCACAAGCAGCTATACAATACTAGAGCATCTGACTTGTAGATGGAAAGCTCCCACACTTCCACAAAATATATTTTGCGATTATACTCAAAACAAAGAAATTTCTTCACATACCTAACAACAAGGGTGGAAAGATCCATTATTATATCTGCACAATGGGAAGGAGACTATTCTTTTAGAAAAAAGAAAAGGAGTACTTGTGGCACCTTAGAGACTAACAAATTTATTTGAGCATAAGCTTTCGTGAGCTACAGCTCACTTCATCGGAGCTGTAGCTCTCGAAAGCTTATGCTCAAATAAATTTGTTAGTCTCTAAGGTGCCACAAGTACTCCTTTTCTTTTTGCGAATACAGACTAACATGGCTGCTACTCTGAAACCTATTCTTTTAGAGAAACATTACAATAGTCAGACAAACACTTACTGGTTGACTGAACATCTGTGGGAGCTTTAAAATACCGATCCTAAGCAACTTCATGCCAGTACTGTGAACCTCTAGAGCTGTTTTATAGATTATATTTGGAGCCCCTAGTACAGAGGTTCTCAAACTGGGGTCTGTGGAACACTGGAGTTTTGCAGATTGCATGTTAATGCACAACAGAGTTGACTGATCACATGAGGCTGGCTTTCCTTCTGGTTTCCAGCTAAGAAGAGCTAAGCAGATGGAGGGAGAGAGTAAATGAACAGCAGAAATTAAACATTTTAATAATCAGTGAAAACATTTACTGCATTAAATACAACTAAAGAATCACAAATACCTAATATATTTCTCCATGTGATCAATTGCTGCAGTTGCCACAAAGATGTTATATGATTGTGGGGAGCTGATCTAGGCAATCATAAATAGGATGGGTAGTGCTCCATAAATTCTCTCTCAGTTAATATTTGGTTTACAATATACATGTGTTTGAGAGACCCTGCCCAAGTATAAAGCGTTGATTTTTTTATAGGTAATCCCTCCCCTTCCTCCAAACTGTGATAATAGCATTTGCATCCCATATCCCAGGAGATTAAGACTCTTGATTGACTTTGAATTCTGGACACATAGGAAATTTGTATTAATTTAGCATAATGATGAGGCTCAGTGAAGGCTCTGTGGAACCAAAAGAGTAGGGTCTCTAAGGTTTTGTTCTATAAAGAAACAATTTGCATTTCTAAAGGCTTGAAATGCATAGGTCATATCGATATACGTACCGGCTCTTAAATCTACGCGTAGCAGATTCAGCATGTATTTCAAAGAATTGATGATAGAAGCCCAAGATAAAACTCTGAGTAGATTTTTTTGTTTGTTTGTTATGGCAGAAGTTTCTTCTAAATTCAAAGTAGTTGTCAGGAGTAACTTTTAAGGGAAGAATTAAAGAAACTTCGACTGAAAGTGGCAAAAAAAGTCAAGTAGCTAGATGATACAGTATATGTTCCCCAGTGGAGCCACAGTGATTTATGCCAGATGCTGATTTGGCCCTGCATTTGTAAATGTGGAAAGTGAAGGAGGTATTTTGGCCAGATCCAGAAGACTAGAACTCCAGAGGCCTATAGACCTATGCATGGAAGTGCCACAAGATCCATTCCTTTTAAGGGTGAGTTAATTGCTTCTGAGACTTGTTACATAAGACCAATAAATAACTATGGTTCACAACTCCACCACAAAATCAGTCAAACCAGAAAATTCTCAGGAAATAATCTGCAAGAACAACTGAAGAAGCTTGAGCGAACTCTGCAGCCAATGACACCTAATTACAAAAATGAATAGTTGGGAGTGAAATCTTCAGAGTTCAAAGGTGGGTGCAACTTGTGAAAAAAAAAAACCTAGATTTTCTCCTCACTCCAAATATAACTCAAGCGCCGTTTATTGATACTTTATAGTTTTAGAGTTTTGTGGCAGAGAACTGGGTGTATATAAGAGGTCGATATTTCAAAAGTCGGAAGCAGGAAGAGAATGACTCAGTAACATTTATTCTGTCTATCTGAAAGCATATTTAAAATGTGTAGAGGAGGGGGTTAAAGAGAACCTATGAACCTGGGGAAAACTGGCTTTGAGGAAATTACAACACCAATATTAAAAAAACCCCAAACATGATTTTGTATCCAAATTTGTATTGTATGCACACCTGAGAATCTTACTGCCTTTAGTAGGAGTTTAGGGAGTCCAAAGAACATAGAAATAGAGTGCATGAACCCTTCCTCTAATTTGTAAATAACCATTTCAAAAAAATTCTATCATAGAACATTAGTCAGTGGGGGGAAAATTGGTGTGCATTTAACAAGCGTTTACAGACAAATGAATTAATTTTCCAAGGTCAGAATGGTTCACTTTAAGCAAAAACATTTTTGACTCTTGAGCTGTGAAATTCAGTTTCTTGTACAACACAGATGCTCAATGTTACGTATTCTTCAGAACTGGGCCCTGTCCTTTTAACTTAGTGCTGCTTATTTTAGGTGGTTAAATACTAAAGAAGATGATGAAGGTTTTATTTTTATTATAAACATATGACTAATGATTTTGGTAATTTTTACATTTTGTCCATTAGCACTTTAAACTAAGGGCCTTCATTTTCCAAAGTGACTAGTGATTTGGGGGGCCAACCTGAGATACCTCAAAGGGGCCTGATTTGTAGAGGGTTGGTGCTCAGCACTCTCTGAAAATCAGACCCCTCCAAGGAGTCTCAATCTGGTCACCCAAAAACTGAGGCATCCAAAATCACTAGTTGCCCTGGCAAATTTAGAACAAGAATTTTAAGATAATTGCTTAGGGAATGTAGTAGTTCTTAAATTCTATTATACTTGGTGTCTGTTTTTTACAACTCTGGTCTGTGCTAGTATAAATTAGCAGAACTCCACTGAGTTAGACTGTGATATTAAACTATTTAAAATATCAAACTGCAAAATTAATTTAGGAATGATCCTGTAGCACTTTCTATTGGCTTTACTACTGTGAATAGACCCATCAAACTATACTACTAAGTAGTAGACTGTAGTCATAAGGACAGTAGTAGTAACGACTGCACCCTATTCCCAGCACTTAGGGTCTGATCCTGAAAACACGTACTCTTGTGGTTAATTTTACTACCAGGTGTAGGCCACAGAAGTCATTGTAGTAAAGTTAAGCATGTACATAAATGTTTGCAGGATTGGGGCCTTACAGCATTGGACAGATACTGTACAAATCTAAAATCAACATACCAATCAAACATAAACAACTAATCATTGTCCTTTAATCCATAACAGAGCATGAAGATATGGAAAAAATGGAAGGCACAGAAAAGAAAAATATATTTATATTAATATGGTTTAAAGAAATATGATTAAAAATGGAAATGCTTTTTAAATTTAATAGAATTTTAAACTATTCCCTTTGGAGAGTAATGCTTTAATTATTTTAATTATTAAAAAGGCTGTAGAAAGTAAAAGGCTAGGGGCAGAGAAAATAAGCATTTTTCTTGATTTGCAGAAGTTATATAGAATGTAAAAAGAACCAACTCCTCCCACCCCCTACACAAAACTTGAATTAACTCATGGAGAAGTTTTAATTCAGAGATAATCAAGACCTTTCCACTTTCTATAAACACAGAACAACATGTAGGATTACTTAGGTTGATCTTTGAAGAAAAATGAATATGTTGAGTTTTTCAATAAAATAAGTACAAGAACAATTTTTGCTTTTATGAAAAGTATCAATTCCACATGTAATTGCTCAGCATTGTCTAAATTAAGTGAACATGTGGCTGGCGGGTGGATGAAGAGGCTCACTGAAGATAATCAGCAAAATTTATGTTTTCAAATAAGGCACAAAACACATAAATCACTTCAAAGTGGTCCACCAAATTATCATTTTCAAACAAATATTTAAATCATCATGTAAAAAAAGGCAAAGAAATATGACATGTGAATCATAAGTTACAGTTCATTGTTTGCTTTTACAAGGTAGAATGGCAGAAAACTATCTCCCTCTTAACATGCTTTTCATTTTTGATTAGGTGATGTTGCATTATTTGTAACTTCAAAAAGCAGCAATAAAAATATGAAGACCTAAAGTACCAAAGATAATTTTTTTCTATGAAGGTGCAATTTCTATGAGAAAACTGATTTGTCTATAACACCACATGCTGCAATTTAGGGCACAAACCTGCACATACTTACTCATGCTGGTAACCCAAGTGAAGTCAATGGACTATGCCTGTGAGTAAGAACTCCTCATGCAAGGGCTTGCAAGAGCTGACCAATGACATCACTTATCACTCAATGCACATCTACTCTGCAGCTGGAAGTGTGCTTCCGAGTGTAGCTAGACACCCACTAGCTCTGCTCAAGCTAGCATATTCAAAATAAGCAATGCTGTTGAGGGTAGCACAAACAGTGGCTTAAGCTAGCTGCCTGAGTGCAAACCCATCCAGACCCTTAGGGTACGTTCTTGGGCAGCAGGCCTGAGTGGACACCCATGCTACACCCACCTACACTGCTATTGTTAGTGTGCTAGGTTAAACAAAGCTAGCACGTCTATCTACTCATGCTAGGAAGCATGCTTCCAGCTGCAGTGTAAACTTGCCTTTAGAAAGTCATTCCTTTTAGTGCTCATAATAAATGACAGATATCAGTTTGGAATTAATAATTACCATTTTGTCTTCAATATTTCATCATCATTTTGTTCTGAAGAATCCACAATTTTCTAAAAGCCACACAAATCCATATATAATCACTAATAAATGCACCCTTTGCTGTATTTTGCACAAATTATGTTAGGTATTCACTTTAATTATTGCACTTGTACTGGCCATTTATCTATCAGCAGGGCTGGAATTGGGGGGATTGTGTAGAGGGACAGAATACTGGCACTTCTCCTAAGCTGCCATCTTGTGCCCCAGAGTCCCAGCTTTTATTTAAAAAAAAAATTGGCAAGTCTCTAGATTTTATGTTTGCAAAGAAAACCTTAAAAGCATGAACCAAGCGCAGCCAATGCAGTGATGTCTGCCTGAATTTGCAGAAAGGCTGCGACAATAGTCCTGAGAGGAGCAAGCTGCATCATTCATCTCAGTGAGGTATAAATTAAGATGCCAAATGATAATTCTTTAAACGTTAACATTGTTAACTATTTCACTGTGCATCCCAACACATAAGAAAAGGGATGGTCAAGCATATTATGAAGAACTGAACAACTTACTGAGACAGATCATATTGGCACCATGAATGGGTTGGGCTTGGTAAAGATACCACTGCTTTTTCCCTCCCATTCAAGAAGGAGACAAGTCCATGAACACTAGCAGAGCTCAGCTGTACATCTGAGCCCCACTGTGGGGAAGCCAAGCCCAAGGACCGCAGCAAAGCCCCGGGCCATGTTTAAACCTCATAGTGGAACAGCCATTTCCAAGGGCCCAGGGGAGCCTTGAGTGCACGCATGATCATATTTTGAACATCTGCATGATCTACCGTGAATGACATTTCATATTGGCATATCAAGTGGGTGCTCTGTAAATACTAAGTTTTATTTTATTATTATTATTATTATTATTATTTATATGGAGAAAGATTCATGCTTACGACATCTCCATATGGGCCTCATATTTTTTTTTTCACTCTGCTGGTAGATGCTTACAGGTTTAACCAACTCATTTTAGGTAGAATGCAAAGGTGGGTTCTTTTCTGATATCAAGAAAAGTTGTTTTACATGGCACCACTGATGGCTTGTCTAGGTTACTATTGTCATTCAAATCCCAAAGCCTTTGCCAGCTGACATTTTTTGTTCTTGGAGAAATAGAAAACACCATTGACAGCTACGCAAGTAAGAAAACATACACTGGTACATCCAGCCCTGTCCCAAGTTTTGGACCTGATGTTGCTTTTAGAAACACTAAGAAAATCAGAAGAGCTTGAGTCCTATTATTCCAGAGGAATAGACCTGTTGAGTCAATCTGGCTTCTCAGGCTTGTATCCTCAACGAAGCTATGTCTGTTTACACCAGCTGGGGATCAGGCTCTTGGAGCTATTATTCCACCACCTTTAAGACAACAGTTATTCAGGCTGGACATTATGGAGAGGTGTATATGAAGAAAATTATCTGACATTACTTTTTGGTATTCTGCCTTGTTTCACACCATTGAAGAAAAGGCAAAAACTTCTATTTCATGTTAGAATCTAAGGAGTATGTCAGAACTAGCACTTCTGCATCTAGGGTCATTGCTGGCAAATTCATGGCAGTGCAACCAGGTGTATTTTACTGGTCCCTTTTGAGAACTTTTGGTTCTTTGCGGTCACTGATATATATTGAAAGTAGCTAGAGATCCTCTGATAACTTCTGTATCTCCTGAAGGTACCAGCTAGGAGGAGTTTGGCATTTTAGCTGTCATGGCCTTCCAGAACAGGTAATAAGTGGCAATGGACCTCATGTTCAGTCAGATAACAACTGTGTAAAGCACTTTGAGATCTAAAGCTGAAAAATGTTCTATAGTGCCAAATAACTTGCCACCTATCTCAATATTTCTCAGACCATTCTGATGTTTGACGATTATTGCGCATCAAAACTTTGAGCATAATACCAAGCAGTCTGGAAATCCTAGGATTTGACCTCCTATCTCCTGGCCTTTAAGAAGATTATTTTAAATTTTGCTAATGCCAAAGGAAAGGAAAGGAAAAGAAAAGAAAGAAAAATCTTTATGTATTTGGCTAGGTGCTACAAAGCTAGCCAATGACATGACAATGCAGTGTCTTGCTTTCCTCTCTGATGGTGTGACAAGTCACGTTTGCAATGTGAGAAGCTGTCAGGAGTGGAACTAGAAGTCAATAAAATGATCTTACTAACATTCTCTCAACATACCCAGGGAGTTTTAACTCTAAAAATAGTCAAGTGCTTAGTTGCACAAAGTCTAAGTGATGTTTAAGTGGATGAAAATGATTAAAGATATCTGAAAGGCATTTATACTAGTTGGCCATTAGCATGTTTCATTTGAGATAATTCAGGTTTACTTTTAGGCATGAATACTTAATGTGGGAGTCATGACCCTAGATGTCAATGTGTCACAACCATTCTGTCCTTCTATCATCCTAAATGGGATGGGTCCTAACTAGAGCTCAACTACATGGAAAGGAAGCCCAGGAATGTCCCAGTATGGAAAAGGTTGAGACCCACTGATCTAAGGGATAAATTCTGGCCAGGTTCCATGGCCCTGGACAAGGGGGTGAGTCAAAGATGTGAATGAATTGGTTTAGGAACCAGATAGAAGAATTGTAACTACTTGGCTCTGAATCTGGGAGAGCTACTCTGCACAGAGAGCTACTTCAGCTAAAAGCCTGAAACAGCTTCCTTAGAGTAGCAACAGAGCTGCTCTATAATTTGGACAGGGAATATTCCTCCTTTTCTTTGCCTGCATATCTGCCCAGTGCAAGGCCAGCTGTGTGGAAAGCACGCTGGGATATGGGTCAGGTCCTACTTTGTGAAAGACAGTATCATGGAGGGTGAAGAGCTAATATTTCCTAAAATCTAGTTTGTTTAAGGACAGATTAGTTTAATGACAAGAAATAGTGTTTTTTTTAAAGGAGTAAGATATGAGACATCTGTATCTATTTGTAGCCACTGTTCATCCCCATTGGCACAATTAATAAAAGTTATGCATAAATCACATGAAGATCATTCAATCAACTGGCTTACTCTGCTGACTAATTGGTAAATACACACTTCATAAAAATATGATGTGCATGCTGACTCTACATTTTAAAAGTGGTTTCTCCTTGAGCTGCCCCTGCTCCCAGTTGTTGCTCCAACTGAGATTGATTTTCATGGTATTCGGTCTTATGGGACCAACAACATCTAGGGAAAGAACATGTTCTCAAAGAGATCTCTGTCTGCAGAGCTGTGAAGACAAAGTGCTTGTTTTTGCAACACCCACTTTAGGGTTTCAAATAGCCCTATTTAAAGGCATAATTCCTGAGTGGAACTCTCAATTAGCCAATTCAGGCAAACACAGCTGGAGAGAAGGATCCAGCCCTATACTTAGGACAGACAGACAGGTCATCCGGTCCAATCAGAAATGCAGCATATTTAGATGTGGAGAAATATCAACTGAAAAACTGAATACAATTGTAAGATTAGACTTTCTGCCAATGACCAGGAGTCACCCACATTAGAAGAGGTGATGGGGAATCCTCCACAACTTTTGAGGGGTGACACACTGAGGCCTCGGTGCTCCCAGTCTAACACTCCCTGTTTTCAGGCAAAGTGGGGTCTGTCCAGGAGAAGGGAGGACTCAGCCTCCCCCTTTAAAAAGGACTCTGTATGAGGTCTCCCATCACCACCACAGCAAAAGGTTCTACTGCCACTCTCTGCAACATCCCCACAGACAGCCCCGGGTGAAGGGGCTCTTCCTGATGCCCTAGCAGAGGTCTCTGTTTGTGCTGGGCCCTCCTGACATCACAGGATCCCAGAGATGAGGGCCCTGTCATCATCATGTTCCCATTATGCCTATGGCATTTAGGGCAGTGACGAAACTCCTCCACTCCTGTCTATTTCTGGCAAGTCTTTCAATGGTTTCCCAGCTGTGCTCAAGGTTTTTCAGCTCAGTTTCCACAGCTCTTCACTATGTGTCCATCTTATTGCTATTCTGGTGATGGAATCAGTGTCCATCTGAAGCACATGGCCAATCCATCTCCAACACCTCCTGGTAATGATGGTGCTCATACCTTCTTGGCCGCAATGTGTGTGAATAGGATGAGTTTATTGTGCCTAGTACTTAATCTAGAGCTGACTGCCAGCTCTCTTCATTTGAGGTCTCCTGATCCAAATAAATAAAGATGCTGAACCGATATTAGTGGACATCAGAGCACTTGCTGAGGGATGGAGCAGAGGCTCACAGTAGAAGCACAAGAGATATAAGAGAGCAAGTCAATTTATCTCACATCTAGAGACGGGTCTGAACAGAATCACAGAGCAGCCCTCCCTCCCCACCAGGTTTTTTCCCTCCTGCCACAACTACGGATAAGTTGGATCCCCTATCCAAATAACAATGTAATTCTATTACAGGCTGAACCAAAAACTCCATGTTTGAACATGAACTGCCCTGTAATTGGGGGTTTTGTGGCTCGAGCCCATCTCTGCTCATAATCCCTACTCCTGCCATACAGTGTGCAATTAATAGAACAGCTCATTAAGAGCTCTGATTTCAGTACTTATATCCAACCCCCACTTACCCTGTGCATAGTCAAGACGATGGATGTATAAATATTGCCAAAGAATATTATGAAATGGTTACAGTTTCATTAGTGTAAAAAAGACTCAAATGAAGGAGATGGAAATAAAAGACTCGCTCCTTATACATCCAATGTGTGGTGAAGGGAGCTGTCCACAATGGGGAAAAAAATGTTCCCAAAGAAAAACATTTGGAAACAATAAAATGACATATAGCCATTTACGTCAGCTCTGCTATGCCTCCTAACTCCTTTAGGGTGAAATTTACCCTCCTTCTAAACAAATTCCAAGTAACTGGGCTTTGTCCAGGAGGACTGGGGGAGGGTATGAAACCTGCCCTCCACACATGGCCAGGCCAGGCCACAGGGCTGTAGAGCGGCTCCTCTGCAGCTGTGATTCTAGCACTTGATTGGAACAGCAGCTATAGCTCTTTACACCCCATATGAGGTGGCTGCACTGAATGTTTGAGAGTGTTGCTCCATAGGCCCATGCTCACCTGATCCCTCTGCACCAGCCTGCTAGGGCCTGTTTCCTCTGCATTCCCACCACGCAAAGCAGCAGAGCTCAAATGATGCAGAAGCAAACCCTTGTGTGGGCTTTCTGCAGCTGTGTCTGAGGAGTTCTCTAATAATCAGCACTATACCACCCTCTGCAAGACCAAGACGGCAGAGTAGGTAGGGCCACATTCTGGAGTATAGCGAGCATGCCAAGGCCTCCAGGGCATGCAGTTTCTGTGAAGCAAGATTTTCCCATAGAATAATATAGGTGCTAAAGCAGGGGTTCTCAAACTGGGAGTCAAGACCCCTCAGGGATCGCAAGGTTATTGCATGGGGGGGGGTGCAAGCTGTCAGCCCCCACCCCAGATCCCACTTTGAATCCAGCATTTATAATGGTGTTATATATATTTAAAAGTGTTTTTAATTTAAAAGGGGGGGGTCACACTCAGAGACTTGCTATGTGAAAGGGGTCACACCAGTTCAAAAGTTTGATAATCACTGTGCTAAAGTCTTTCTCTATTGAACTCTTTATGTACTGAAGGTTCTGCAGCTAATTTACATGATGCATTTTATGACACCTGATCTTGTGAGGTATATAATCTCCACACATACAAGCCTGGCTCTTGAGGAGCTTGTCAACCCAACAAGTGGAGGTACTTGTATCGTTTGGCAGTTTTTTAAAGCTCCACTAGTACAGATCTTTTAATTTACTGAGCACAGCTAGTCAAATACTCATCAAATAATCTAAGTGACTCATTTCTAAATATTGTAAAAGAAGTTGCTCCACAGGTTTTTTTTTTTCAAGGATGTAAAGTTTTCATTGACACTTTTTTGGGATGAGCTGCATAATCCACTTTTGGTATCACTATTTGTGAGTAATACAGACACCCCAGTCTTGTGCCAAAAACCCCCTTTATTCCACCTTATCATGAGCGTGGTACAGTGCAGTGGATAGAGCATCACACTAAGTAAGGACTTCTGAATTCTATTCTAGATCCTCCACTTACCAACAGTATGATCCCGAGTAAGTCACTTTACATCTCAATGACTCAGTTCTTCCATCTGTATAATGGAAATAATTACATTTCCAAAGCTCTCTGAGATGCAAGGATGAAAAACACTATATAAGGGCAAAGTCTTACATATTTGCTCTCTTTATATATGAGCACATGAGTGTGAGTACATCATATTATATATGTATTATGTTAAATATGGACCAAATCCACAAAATCATATCTGAAAAATATATAAATACTTTTGTCAAATCATTTGTTCAAAACCAGGAACTCATAATTCCCTGATAATTTCCACCTACAAACTGGGATTTCCTGCTGATACACCAAAGATACACGCCACCATTTGACACTACTTGCCATCAGTAAAACTGTTTGACTTCTAGAACCTTGTGAAAACACTTTAAAGTTACAATTCCCCTCACACATTGTGACTTTTACACACAGTCAGCCTTCTACATGCATCCCATACACGTGGCCAAGAGCTGGCCTTCACAGACTTCTGGCCATTTGTTTACTCTCTCCATTTTTTCCCTGCCAGATCGAGAGTGAATATTTCCCTATGGGGACAGAGTATGGTAGTAAGAGGGCACTCTAGGGAGCAAATCCTCAGATGATATAAATTTGTCATAGTGCGATCAGTGGAGACAAATTACACTATCTGAACAAGGACACAGCAACAGGAGGTTGGCTGTGGAGAGGCAGTGTACAGGAGAAAATGGGGCAGAATCGTACTGTAATTTAGAATTTCTATACATTTGTGAAACTGCTTATTTGTTGTTTTTCTGTATCTTTTTGTCTGTCTTGTCCTTTTAGCTTGTAAGTTCTTAGAGACAGGGGCCATCTACGTTCATGTAGTGCCTATCACAATGGGGCTCCCATTCTGGCTGGCGCCTTTAGGCCCTATCAGAATACAAATAAACAATAACATTGTACCATTTGAAACTCCCAACAAGTGTATTGTTTATATCACTGTATTTTGGTTTTAAAAAAACCTGAACTTAACATTGGCTGTTTTAGAGCAGCACCAAAGCTGAGGAAAAGCTGTCTCTCTTCACATTTAATATTTGGAAATGCTCAAGGGTTTTGGAAAAATATTTTCATGGAATGTTTGATGTTCTGAAAGTGCTCCAGGGCAGTTAGAGTTCTTTAGTTAACATTTCAGAATTGCTTCAGGACTGGGGGGCAGCGGGGAGATTGGATGAAATGCATCTACGTTTTAATTTTCCAGCTGGAAAATGAAATTCTCTTTAATATTTAAAAGGTCTTTGAAAAAGTACACAGAAATATTAAACGCTACCTGGGCTGTATTGCCAGGACGGGAAAGAAAACGCACATGCCTAAAATACAAGGTCCTGGAGCGAATCAGCCTTGGTACAGAGCAGCTGAGTCACTTCTTCTCAGTGAAGTCCCCTCTCCAGCAGACATAGAGTGCTATATGTCTTAGCCAAGTATTTGAAATGCTAAATGGAAAAGCAACAGTTTGCTTGGGCAATTCTTAACCACATTTCTGATGGATTGTGCCAGGCCCTTGAAAACTTCAAGAACATTCCCCATTCTTGCATCATTTGCAAAGGCCAGACACAATGTTCTTCCCTGAGTGCAGGGACTGATGTTTCCTAGTGCCCTAGGTCACATGCCACTCCAAACAAGCAGGGAGAAGGCGGGGTCAGGTCTCCACCTCATCTCTCTCCTAAGAGGGCAGACGTGCAGCAGGGAGCGGTCTGCACAATTCCAAGGGATGCTCCCTGTGTGCTCCCTGGGGTTCTCAAAGACATAGTCTCCCTGGCATCTCTGTGATTGTCCCAACCTGGGCCAGTGCTTTTAAAACACAATTTTGCCCTCTGTGGGCATGGAGAGGTTGGAATTAATGCAGTGGGAGAAAGAATGCAGAACACCAGAGCAGGGGGTCTATACCTCCCATGTGCTGCAGAGGTGTGCTCTGCTGAAGCACCATCTTCCTTAGCATGGAGGGATATCTTAGCAAAGGATGGCTTGAGAGATGGAGTTACAGCTAACAGATACACTAACCAGTTGTCCCATCCTGCTCATTTTGAAGTGGTAAGGGGAGCTAGCAGGACCTGTGGCGGCTATTTCACCCTTGAAGTGCACTAATGGCTGTAGAATGACTCCACAATTACTTTGAGGTCACTTTATCTACCTTGATCTTGCACAGAACTCTCCTATTCACAACCCGTTTTTTCAAACTGGGTGCAGAGATCAGGATTTGGGCTATGGTGAAGGCTGCATTTACTATTCTTTCAATAAAATTACAGGAACCTGTGTCACAAGCACTTGACAAGTATTGTCTGGTGGCGTGAACATAGGACTGTGAGCCAAGAATCAATACTCTAGAACCTCCCAAACAGCCTCCTGACCAGGAAATGTCACTGAGATGGCTCTAGTACACAATGTCCTTTTAGCCATGGAGGAGGGGAAATCATTCTTGGTGACATTGTCAGATCTTTCGGTCATAGTTCAGGGCAACCTGTATTCCTGCTCTATGGTTCAGCAAGGGCACCCCCTCTACACCATTACTTTTCTTGGGCGGAGACCCACATCTTTCTCCCTCCTCCTGGGGTATTTCCAGACTGCACAGCTGTAACCTCCCCAGCCCCGTCAGGCTGTTTTACTTTTCTCCTCAGAGATGATAAACAATGTAATTGCCAAAGTTAAGCTACCACACAACTCTGTCTAAGCAAGCACAATTAGTCTTAAGGTAAAAGCTTTACAGAGAAAATGTATAAAAATAATAAAAGACCCTACATGCATGCTATAAGCTTAAAAGTGATCACCCCCTCACTTCAACAAGGGCTCTGGTTGGTGATTAGTCCTTCAAACCCAACACAGGGGCTTTTCCTCTGGTTACAAGTCCATCTCAGCTTCCGCTCAGACAAAGCACACTCATGAGTAAATCAGTTACTCATTTATACAGCTTGTCTTTGAAATGTTCTCATGTAACAGGTGATCAGTAGGCAAAAGATTCTGCCCCCTCCTGGGTAAGCTTCAAAGGCTGTCACTAAGCAGGAGTTTGCAATCCCTTCCTCCCAAGAACTTCCTAGGCATTCCATTTCACATGTACTGTCCCAAAATATCATTCACATCTGCTACATTGTTCGGCATAGTCTCCTGAAGCTCACAGTACTTCCCAGAGATTGCATTAATCCTGCTTTCCTCCTCAAGAAATTCCATTCAATCCCACAATAGTACAGAAACATTTGCATTTTTAATACTATGAACTCCTAACATACTTAAACTTAACTCAGTCAAGTTTGTCCAGGATATTGCAGGCAATTACCATAAACTATCACACTTTCATCAGCCTTCTACAGTCAACTGTGAAGCACTTTTAGTTCATCCGCAAGACCTGGGAGGACTGGGGAGAGTTGCATTAAGCTGGCTCTGCTCATTCCTCTCACCTTCCAAAGGGTTGTAATAGGTGGGTCCTCCTTACTGAGAGCTGCCACCTGTGGGGTTTCAGCAGGTTAAATCCTGAACTCCCACTGTTTAACATTTATGGTAAACAGCTAGGAGAGAGTGTAAGATGCTATTGGTCCTAGGGATAACAATGTGCTGAAGTCATCTAGCTCTATGTTCCTTTCTCCTCATGAGCAGTCAGTACTGTCACTCAGGGTATGTCTACACGGGAATAAAAGATTTGCACCATGGACTTGGTTGGCCCGGGAGAGCTGACTCGGGCTCATGGGGCTTGGGCTGTAGGGCTAAAAACTGCTGTGTAGACATTTAGGGTGAGGCTGGAGCACAGGTTCTGGGACCCTTCCCTATTGCAGGGTTCCAGAACTTGGGCTCCAGCCTGAACCCGAATGTTTACACAGCAATTTTACAGCCCCACAGACTGAGCCCTATGAACCTAAGTCAGCTGACCCAGGCCAGGCCTGGATGTTTGATTGCTGTGCAGACACATCCTCAGTGCTAGAACGACATCAGCAGCTGGATGAAAACTAGAGGGATTAAATTCAATCCAGAAAAACCAGAGGTAATGCTGGCAGGTAAGGGAATCCTTTCAAGGACCTGGAAAGAAAACTGCCCTCTCTTCAGACTGGTGCTAAATAGATGACCAATTATCTTGACTCCTTTAGAAATAAGTCAAAGAAAACCATGGAACTGCCAAGATGGCATACTTAACTTCACCTCTCGCTTGCACATTTCTCATCACTTCCCATCCCCCCATGTCTGAACCATAAACGTTTTGGGGCAGGAACCTTGTCTGCATACCTGTCCGTAAAACACTAAGCACCCTGTTGGTGCTATACGAATAATGAAAAAGAAACTCCAGGAGCTCTTGCATGCTGGGCTGTCTAAGACGGGTACTCCACGCTCAACCTTGACTCTTCCTGATCTGATTTAAAGTTGTAGTGCTGATCAGTAAAGTCATCAATAGATAGGGGCATAGCTATTTAAAATGTGCCTCTCTGAATCCACAGCCCACTGTGCCTGCAGTGAACGGGAATGCTGAAACTGCTGAAGGATAGGTTGGAATTCTCATTATCTGGGGACTCAACATTCTCAGGAGAAGCCCTTGACTCTAGAATTCCCTACCATCAAAGATTAGGATGAACCCCATCTTGCCAATAGAAAGTGTTGAGGATTTCAAGGCTCCACACCATCTTGACACACAGGGACAGATGCCTTCAATGAGAGGGGCAATCAGGGACCCAGGATTGCTACAGACCCACATTTTTAGGCAAGTCACAAACTCTTTGTGTCCCAGTTTCCCCAGCTCTAAAATAGGAATATTGATTCTTAACTACTTCACTCGGAGTTGGGAGGTTTATTTAATTAATACTTGCAAAGTGCTTTGAGATCCTCTGATGGAAAGTGCTATAAGAATGCAAAGGATCATATGAGAGCAGAATTTGGCCTGTCCTATAAACTCAAAGTCTCATATTCAGAATTTGTGGCTGAAAATTGTTAATTCTTCAGTTCTTTTAAAAATCAGATCTTAACTTTGCAATGACTTCTTTTTCATTTGCATGCAAAATTTTAAAAATAGGACTAGTGTTTCCTTTAATTAGTACTTGATACAGTATTAATATTCCTATTTATCTTCTACATGCCATATGGATTAAATTCTCATTACTTTTGATCTTAATACTTTTAGAATATGTAAATCAGCAGACAGATACCCTCTTTAAAGCAGTGTTTGCACACCACATCTATTATTGCCTTGGGCAATAGGGAAATATCTGCATTGCTATAATTCCAAAATTGTGTGGAAATCTTAAAAAAATCAGACATTAAACTGATCAATCTCAACAAATTAAATAATGACCAAGTAAAATAGTCATTTAGATTCAGATGTACCTAAAATGTGACCAAAAATGGACACATACTAGAGTCAAACATACATGAAAAAAAGTAAATTTAGTTAATTTAAGCGAGGAGAAGAGTGTTTCAAAGACTAGTCTAATTCCACATGGGAAACAATTGCACCATCTAAAATAGAAAAATACTGTAGTTTATTTACTCATACATTTTTTAAATATAAAATTCTATGTTCATAGTTACAGAAGCTAAAATTATCTTACATCATGTTTTATTGCCCCAACATTACAATGCACTGCTTATGAACAGATTTTCATGGGCATATATTTCAGTTTACCTGAACAATACATTTAAATAGAGAGGGAAAACGTATAGGACTTAATAACACAGAAGACATGCAAAGAGCGGCCCAGAACAGACAGGGATGGCAGAGCCTGATTCAACATCTGATGGTGTGGGAAGGACTCAGATTCAGAATTGACATGCCAGCTGGGTAATGTTTATAAGCATGTGAGTCTGAAACAGACACCAATCCTAGTCAGTTTACCATGTAATCTTCCTATAACACATAATAAAATCTTTTTAGCTATGACTTTTAAACTTCTCTCCCTACAATATGCTGCTACTGTTTATTGCACAAGTTCTAGGAACTTATTGAAGGAATGAAGAAAATATTGTTATGAAATATTGAAAATGCCCTGGTAAAAAGTGTCACTGATTCTCAATGCCAGGGAAGACATCTTCAGTGGAGTTGGGCTCTCAGGAGTCAAATTGTCTCATTTTGTTCTCTCTCTCAGCTTTTGCTTCTATTCCCTTTTTGGGGGCCTGCTCTAATCTGCACTGAAATCAATAGGAGTTTTTCCATTGATATCAATGGGCTTTGGATGAGGCCCTTTATTATATATTACATAACTAACCAGTTTGTCTTATTTATAATACACATACTTTGCTTTTATCTTGTTTACTGTAGGTGTTTTTACTCCTGAAGCTTGAAGGACTGAAAACTGGTATTTATCCAAAACTTATTGGCAAGTGCAGATAGTTATTTCTTATTCTTTACCCTGCTGATAACCTCAACATGCTTCTATAGGGGTCTGACGTGTGACTTTTTTTTTTTTTTTTTGGCTAATAGATTTTTGGCTAAAAATGCCTTTTTCCAAGTCACTAAAGATATTCACAAATCTGAATCAAATTCAACATCTAGTTTCAGCCATAAAAACACTAATACTTTTTTTAAAAGTAGCAACATATAAATATGTTTCATTTGAAATGTTTTATTTAGACCATTTCAAAATGTTTCAGCTTGACCTTTTGTTTCAAACGGCATTTCAAATTAGACCAATTAAAAAGATCCTGAAAATGGCTGACTCAAAATGAAAAATATTAGTTTCAAGTTGGCCAATACATATGGGTCGATTCAAAACAAATTGAACCCCGCCTCCCCCCTCCAAAAAAAGTCATTTTGAGTTGACCTGACCCTGGCACATTTTGGTTGATTCAAAACATTATTATTAATTATTATTATTATTATTATTTAGTTTTCCAATCTGATGAAAAATTTCAAGAAAATTTGTTTTGGTTTGAATTGAACCAATTCCCCCCCCTTATCCCCTTCCAGATTTTTCAGATCAGTCTCCAAACCAAAAAATCCATTATTTGCTCAGCTCTAGTCTGAACTAATGTAGGGCCTGAGTCTGAGATCACTTATATCAGTTTTAAACCAGTTGCACTTCTCTGCCTTCACTGGGATTACTTCAGATCATATCAGTGAAAAGGTCTGGGGATCCTGCTTCCAGTGAAGTCAAGGACAGTTTTGCCAGTAGGCAAGATGGAAAGCCCTATTCTGTATGGTGATTTAGTCTAAAGGCCTGGTTTACACTAGAGAGTTTTACTGACATAGCTAGACCAGCAAAATCCCTAGTGTAGATGTAAAAGTCCTTTTGCTGGTACAGCTTATTACTTTTGTGGAACTAGTTTATGCTATAAGAGAGTTCTTTTGCTTGTATAAATTGTGCCTATACTAGGAGAGTTTGTTGGTAAAGCTACACCAGTAGAGTTTTACCAGCACACTCTTTGATCAAGTCTACATTTAAAGCGCTGTATTGGTGCTCTCCCGTCATCTTAGTTAATCCACCTCCCCAAAAGGCGGTAGTTCTGATGGTGGGAGAAGCTCCCCCACAGACATAGTGCTGTCTACACAGGAGGAGGTCAGTTTCACTACGTTGCTCAGGGGTGTGAATTTTTCACACCCTTCAGCGATGCAGTTATACTGATTATAGGTCTGTAGTGTAGACCAGACCTTTGCAGAGTAGACCAGGTTTAAATCAGTCAGTTCTGTGCATGGTAGTGTACCCTATGAAAAGATTGCTAATTTTGCTGAATTATGCCTAATTTTTTTTTAGATGCCCCACTGTCTAGGATCACAGATCACACCACAACATTTATTTCATGAAAAGAAAAGGAGTACTTGTGGCACCTTAGAGACTAATTTATTTGAGCTTTCGTGAGCTACAGCTTACTTCATCGGACGCATTCGGTGGAAAATACAGTGGGGAGATTTATATACACACACAGAGAACATGAAACAATGGGTTTTATCATACACACTGTAAGGAGAAAAAGAAAAGGGCTAACAAATTTATTTGAGCTCATTCATCGGATGAAGTGAGCTGTAGCTCACGAAAGCTTATGCTCAAGTAAATGTGTTAGTCTCTAAGGTGCCACAAGTACTCTTTTTCTTTTTGCGAATACAGATTAACACGGTTGCTACTCTGAAAACTGTAAGGAGAGTGATCACTTAAGATGAGCCATCACCAGCATGAGTGGGGGGGAAGGAGGAAAACCTTTCCTGGTGACAAGCAAGGTGGGCCATTTCCAGCAGTTAACAAGAACATCTGAGGAACAATGGGGGGTGGGGTGGGGGGGAGAAATAACATGGGGAAATAGTTTTACTTTGTGTAATGACTCATCCACTCCCAGTCTCTATTCAAGCCTAAGTTAATTGTATCCAGTTTGCAAATTAATTCCAATTCAGCAGTCTCTTGCAGGAGTCGTTTTTTGAAGTTTTTTTGTTGAAGGATAGCCACTCTCAGGTCTGTAATCGAGTGACCAGAGAGATTGAAGTGTTCTCCAACTGGTTTTTGAATGTTCTAATTCTTGATGTCTGATTTGTGTCCATTTATTCTTTTACATACAGATTGTCCAGTTTGACCAATGTACATGGCAGAGGGGCATTGCTGGCACATGATGGCATATATCACATTGGTAGATGCGCAAGTGAACGAGCCTCTGATAGTGTGGCTGATGTGATTAGGCCCTATGATGGTGTCCCCTGAATAGATATGTGGACAGAATTGGCAACTGGCTTTGTTGCAAGGATAGGTTCCTGGGTTAGTGCTTCTGTTGTGTGGTGTGTGGTTGCTGGTGAGTACTTGCTTCAGTTTGGGGGGCTGTCTGTAAGCAAGGACTGGCCTGTCTCCCAAGATCTGTGAGAGTGATGGGTCGTCCTTCAGGATAGGTTGTAGATCCTTGATGATGCGTTGGAGAGATTTTAGTTGGGGGCTGAAGGTGATGGCTAGTGGCGTTCTGTTATTTTCTTTGTTGGGTTTGTTACAAAAACTAGACATTTACAACACAAACTTTGCTTCTCTACAAAAGAAAAAGGACACTAAACAATCTAAACTACTACATGCCACAAGGGGCCACAAGCAGTTTTATATATATATATATATATATATATATATATATATATATATATAAAATAACCAATTATAACCAGAATTCAAAAACCAGTCGGAGAACACTTCAATCAAATGCATCCGATGAAGTGAGCTGTAGCTCACGAAAGCTTATGCTCTAATAAATTTGTTAGTCTCTAAGGTGCCACAAGTACTGCTTTTCTTTTTTCTCCTTACAGTGTGTATGATAAAACCCATTGTTTCATGTTCTCTGTGTGTGTATATAAATCTCCCTACTGTATTTTCCACCGAATGCATCTGATGAAGTGAGCTGTAGCTCACAAAAGCTTATGCTCAAATAAATTAGTTAGTCTCTAAGGTGCCACAAGTACTCCTTTTCTTTTTGCGAATACAGACTAACATGGCTGCTACTCTGAAACCTGTCATTTATTTAATAAAAATCCATAGGCTAAATTCATAATTGCACAACAAAGAAGGTATAGACTGGTACCTGAATCCCTGAACTACCCACTATTCTGATAAGCATGAAAAAAAGCATAAAAATATGAAGCTAAATTAAAACTCTCTGACATTTGATTTTATAGAGCAAAATTAGTCATTTACCAAGGCATAATTAGAAGGAGAATTCTATTCAGCTATATGGTAATTGCACGTTCCATAGTGTATATAATTATTGTGTTTAGAATTACTAGGTGACAGAAAATTTCAAGTAATTTGAATTTGCCCTTTTTAAGTGTCATAATGACACTGTAGGGGACAATGCAGAAATAACCACAATTATTGCACTATAATTGTTTTGTGTATGTACACCACAAGTAACTGCTCATTACTTTTCTGCTGTACAGGTATTATGTTATCTTTGTCCTAAGCATGAAATATGTCAAACAATTTTTATGACAGTCACTACACTGCCATGCATTTGCCGATATTGTCAAGTCAATTTATCTTCCAGGCCTTAAATAAGAATCCACAGTAATACTGTAAGCTGAATGGCACATACTCAGGCAATTACTGCCATGAATGTCAATGAGACTACACAGGTGAAGAAGTATTACTCAGCATCAGTAAGGCCATATCTATCCATACAGTGGTGCACTTTGGGGTCCTGACCCACAGTTTGAGAACTGCTGCTCTATGCCAACGGGAGAGAGCTCTCCCGTTGGCATAAAAAATCACCTCTAAGAATGACATAAGCTATGCTGGCAGGAGAAGTTCTCCTGATGACATAGCGCTGTGCACACAAGCACTTACGTCGGTGCAATTTATGTTGTTTAGAGGGTGGAATATTCCCACAGCACAGAGGATGAAATGCTGCCTGGCCCTTATATATGCCATGCAAGACAAGGGCCATTTCCTAAACACCTGCTCACTGCTCCCTCTACCTGTACTTCTTTGCACACTCACATAAGAACCAGGCACAACCAGGGCCCCACATGTTAACTACATCTCCTGTTTTCAAAGGACTGAAATGGTAACTTTTTTGCATTTGTCCTTCCAAGCAGGCCAACTGTTACAGTGACAGATCACTTTGTAAGTCAGCAATGGAATGTGCTTAACAAAACTTCACCCAAATCCCAGTACACAAGGCTCAGCCCTGCTCCTAGTTTTGTCATTAGCTTATATGAAAGTAGGCTCTGGCCCATCCCACAAAAACTTGGTTTGTACAATTTGTTTTTGTTTGAAAACATCCATGATGAGAAGAAATCTGGACAGAAATCCAGTTACAGTTATTCACAATGGTTATGTAAAAACACACTCAGGACGTCTATCTGTGGCATCAACATTTTCAGATGTTTGTATTTTTTGTTTCTAATTAGTTGTTCTTCCCCTATGTTCTGATGTTAATGTGAACAAAGCCAAACCAAACCAAGCATTAGTTTAACTAATGTAACCCAGATACAGAGGGACAGATTTTCAGGCCAGCTAATTTATGCTTGATGAAAAGTGAGGGTGGAGGGCAAAGTTAGGTGCAATGGGCCTGATTCATGGTTGCTCTAAGGCGTCTCCAGAGAACAGCCCCAGAGCAGGAGGTCCTCACTGCCACATGTAGAGCCAGCTGTGGGCTGCTGTCCCTACTGCTCTCATGATAAGAGCTCCTAATGCTGGAGCCATTCTGGAGCAGGCTGGTGGCAATATACTTCCTCGCTATTTCCCAGCCGCTACCAGGCCCCAAAGGGTCTTCAGTAGCTTGATGCAAGCTAGGACAGATCTGACCCAGTATCAGGGGCAAAACCGGCCCCCATCAGCTCAGAATCAGTGAGCACAACACTCCCCTCCATGCATGCTGTGACAAAGTTCCTGCTCTACCTTGATGGTTCTTGCGCTTATTGGTGGATTTGCTCGCCTTGGAGCTTCATGGCAGCCCTCAGCTTGGCCACTTTTCTGAATTCACAGTCCAGGTCGACTCCTCCTGTGTCTGACCAGGAGTTGGGAGGATTTGGGGGGAACTCAGGCCCACCCTCTAATCCGGGTTCCAGCCCAGGGCCCTGTGGAATGCAGCTGTCTAGAGTGCCTCCTGGAACAGCTGTGCGACAGCTACAACTCCCTGGGCTACTTCCCCATGGCCTCCTCCTAACACTTTCTTTATCCTCACCATAGGACCTTCCTCCTGGTGTCTGATAATGCTTGTACACCTCAGTCCTCCAACCATCCACGTTCTCACTCTCAGCTCCTAGTGCCTCTTGCTCCCAGCTCCTCACACGCACACCACAAACGGAAGTGAGCTCCTTTTTAAAACCCAGGTGCCCTGATTAGCCTGCCTTAATTGATTCTAGCAGCTTCTTGATTGGCTGCAGGTGTTCTAATCAGCCTGTCTTAATTTTTTCCAGAAGGTTCCTGATTGTTCTAGAACCTTCCCTGTTACCTTACCCTGGGAAAAGGGACCTACTTAGCCTGGGGCTAATATATCTGCCTTCTATTACTCTCCTATAGCCATCTGACCCGACCCTGTCATAATACATACACACACAGACGCACGCACACACACACACACACACTCTCTCTCTCTCTCTCTCTCTCTTCAGTCCCAGTCTTGTGAATTTGGCCCAATGCCTCCAAGAGCAGGGACAGGATAGACCTGAGCAGTGCTTGCTACCCTCTTTTACAGGTTACCATAGGCGGTTGTGCTGCACTAGCCCAGCTCAATTGGCGAGGCCATAGCCCTGCATTCATCCTTCCTCCCTACTTCCTTAGGAGTGTCTGCTCCTGCAATCTGTGCTAGACACCCCTGGTTCTTGCAGATCAGGAACACAGACTGGGATTGTGCCTGTGATCTCTTATACAGAGACACAAAGGCTCTTTTCGTATCTTTCCCCCCACCCCCATGTCTCTGTGCAGGCCTAGGTACAATGTAGCTATTAATCTGAAAGTAAAATAAAAATGCAACACAGGCTATGCATTCAGGGCAAATAGTTCCCTGCTTAGGACCATCAGCCAGGTGTCTCTAACCAATGGCAGTTCATTTTCAGTTCTTCACTGATTAGGCTAGAAGGTAATAGAGACAAGCAAGAATAAGAGAAGGGTGATGGCTGCAGAGCTAAAGTGATACAAAGCATCTACAGAACAGAGAATAGGTCAGGGTAATCTATTTTCACAGGTGTCATGAATGGATCCTGAACCTTCCTCAGTGAACAGGCCTTTCCATCACAAAGAATGACACTGACAACATCAACACCCCTCTTCAGCCCAATAAATCCCTACTAATGAACGAACAAAAATACTCTTCCCCACAGAACCCTGAAACAAATCAACCAAAAAGTAAATACAATTTAAGAGCCCCCAAATGTTTGTCCCAATCAGAATTCTTCCCCGCAGACAGGAGAAGTCACATCATGTATATTTTAAAAAAGTACCAGGGTGCTGAACAAATCACAAATGAGCCTTTCATACACAAAGCTTCAGATTTGCTTGGGGCTGTGGACTGGCTGGTTTGTTGCTAAGGATGTGAACTAGAATATCTCTGGGAGCCTCCCCAGCAAAGTGGTTTAAACCCACAACTTTTCCCCATGAATCAACCCATGAGGTAAGCCCCTGTATTCTGTTCAATCCGTTAATTACAGTACTTAATTTAAAATATTAGGCCACTGAAAAATATCCATATTCTAGAATCACAGAAGCTAGACAAATAGCAAATTGACAAGGTTTCTTCTTTGTTACTGCTGTGCTCCAGGGAGCTGGTCTCAATCATGTTGAGCCATAAAGAGCGCTCACACACTACTAATCTTATCGCTTGCTGGGTGATACCAACAAGACAGTACTATGCTAATCAAAAACATTGGAACTGTAGACTCATGAGCCTTTACGCCAGGTGAACACATTATCTACAGCAATATGGAGAAACAAACACTTCCAATAACTCTTTGTGTGCTCCGTGGGCAAACTACCATTGAGGCAGCTTTAGGTTACACTAGAAGACCAGTGTGGTACATAGCACTGCAAAGCAGCTGCAAAAGTAACCCTCTGCCTGCCCTGCATGCCTGCATGGTACTAGGTAGTCTTGGCAGGAGCCAATGATCTGGCCCAGCATATGTGATGCCCAGCTTGAACCCTCCATAGGCACCAACTCTATTAAATGAACCAAAGAAAAGCTTTCTAGTGGCCTCCTACAGAAAAGGCTGTAGTAAGTTTGTATCAAAGAGAGAAACTGCTCTTCTATAAATCACAGCTATGAGCCAGAGTTTTCAGAAGAGCCCAGCTCCCATTTAGACACCAAAATAAATTGCTAGATCTTCAAGGCCACTCAGTACGTTGGGTGCACCTTAGATGTTGAACTCTTTAGAAAACCTAGACTTTATTTAGGCTCGTAAATGGGAGCTGAGCTCTCTTGCTAATCTGGCCTCACTGGTGGGTGTTGAACTCGAGAATCTGGCCCTGAGCTCTTTTGGAAAGGTGGCCCTTATTGCTCATGTATTCCTTTGTCAGTAGATGATACTTCCAGCCCAAGCAAATGTACAAATCTTTAATCTTCAGTAAAAGGAATGTGGGGGGAATCGACATGTACTACTCAATAGAATAAAGACAGCTAAATTCAATGTGCCCCTCTTGGAGAGTCCTCCAAGCTCCCCTCAATTTCATTTTTAACCTCCCTTCTCACACAGATCTGTGGTGGTGTATGTGGTGCATAGCTGACTGCAGAGAGGTACTGTTGGGGCAGTGAATTAGAAAACTGCGTGGATCACTGCAGGAGTGACAGTGCCAGGGGGATTCCTATCCCTCCTTTCCACTCCCTTACCTCAGTAAATGTGACTGCCACTCTTCACCCTGCTCTCGCCTTAGACTACTTCCTGCCTTACTTCCACTCCTCCTAGTCAGAGTCCTCTCTTCTAGGGTCTACTAGGTCTCAGGGATTCCTATCCCTCCTTCCCTCAGGGAAAGTGACTACTGCTCCCTCTGTGGCCAGGCTCTTGGCTTTATGTAAGCTCTGCCTGTTCATTCAGACATGAGCATGCTTTCAATTAGTGGCTGCCTTCTAGCCCAAATGTCTCTTGTTTGCCACTTAATTGCCTGATTGAGCCCACCTGGCCTAATTCAGCTCTCTCAAGGGCCAGGATGGGGAGTATACCCATCACCCCCCCCCTTTCCTTTAGCTCTTCATCAGCTTTCCCCACCTGTTCTTTTCCTCACTCTTCTGTTTCTCTGCATAGGTTTCTTTCCTTGGTGGTCCTTTTCTTCTCCCCCTCCCCACTTCCCCCAACAGCCTGCTGGCTTGTTCCTCTCTTGTGGCTATCTGGTTTTTTCCTTTCTTGAACATGCTGTCTGGTTCCCATCTCCCACAAGGCATTACTTTCTGGTGGAGGGCTTAGGTCCCACTGGTGTCTCCTGTCTCCTCTCCTAGTGACAGCATCAATGCTACTGGTGGCTCTAGCCCCTGAGATAATCTTAAAAAGAAAAGGAGTATTTGTGGCACCTTAGAGACTAACAAATTTATTTGAGCATAAGCTTTCGTGAGCTACAGCTCACTTCATCGGATGCATTTGGTGGAAAATACAGAGGGGAGATTGATATATATATATTGATATTATGCAAGGCACTGCATTTAGCCGTATAGAGTGGGGTGTATATCAATCTCCCCTCTGTATTTTCCACCAAATGCATCCGATGAAGTGAGCTGTAGCTCACGAGAGCTTATGCTCAAATAAATGTGTTAGTCTCTAAGGTGCCACAAGTACTCCTTTTCTTTTTGCGAATACAGACTAACACGGCTGCTACCCTGAAACCTGAGATAATCTTGTTTCCTCTTCTCCTCCTTATGTAGCTGGAATCCTTATAGTGGTGGCAGCTAGGCTAGTTCCTCCATATTTCCAGCTGCTTTACAGGCATCTAGGTTCTTCTTTGGAAACATGTAGCTGGAAACAAGGCAAAGAGGAGCCAGCCCCATGTGATGTACCAGTTCTCTGAAAATCACAAAGTACTCTATGGACTACCAGAGATCCATGAACTAGTTATAGAATCTCTGTTGCAAAGTGACTGATACTTATTGCTCTTCTGCACCTTTGTTTTGTGGACAGGAAGAGGGAAGGAGAGTTTATGAACAGAGACTCATTTTTTGCACCTTGCACTATGACTGCCTTACCTGTGTCACATTGTATAGCAAGTCTACAGCCACACTCTGGATCCAAATGTTTATAGTTTGAATTTGGAACTGGATTATTTTGATCATAATCTTGCTCCCTGATTTACATGCCAGGGAACTTCTTTGCAAGTTGCTGTCTATGCTGACCACTTTCAAGTGAGTGACTCTGTATAGACTAGAAGCTCCCTGCTAATTTAGAGTTTCCTTTGTTTTATGTAGTGAAGCCTTGTTGGGTACCAGGGTGAGGAATTTATCCATGCTAGGCCTTAAACCAACTATCACAAGGCCCAAAGCATCAGCTCTGGCACTAAGCTGAAACAGATATCAGTATTAGTAATATTTATCATCCCTTTGCAGGATTCTGTTTGGTGTTTAGATTGCCTTTACGGCAGTAGAACTTAATGATCACAACTCTTCAAGAGTAATATTGCTACTAGTTTTTTAAATCAGTTTAATATAATTAAAAAATGACTTACAGAAACACAGCCAAACATAATCTAATGGAAAGCCTTTATGGTCTTTATGTCTGATAACATACAAATGAGAGATGAGCTCAAAGTGGAATCCTATATATAAACCCCCCAGTGAAGTTTGGGGAAGTTTGGATTTGGATCTGAACTTCATGTCTCAGGCCCATCGCTAAAAATAAATAAATGACTCAAATGTTTTTGTTCTACAAACACCTCTTCTACCTGTTTTAAACTGCAACAGCTGGTTATCTCAATATAGTTTGAAAATGACATCCGTAAATGTTGAAACTCAAATTAGATCACTCTGTGTTTTTGTAGAGCTGCAGCAAGCTGTTTGTTTTCCTGGCAAATAAGCCCTTTAAAGCTCACAAGCTTATTGTCATTCTTCCGATAGCCATGCTCTTTATCTTAACTAAGAAAATGTGGTAAAGAACAGTCTTAAAAAAATATACAAAAAACAATCATGCCACTTAGCTGGAGGATATTTTCGGTGTTTGCAAACTCTGGAGTCCACAGAGATGCTGAAACAATGCACTGATAATTTCCTTCTTCTGGGAGTGAATGTTTTTTGCATGTACGTGAGGCAAAAATGGAGACAGATTGGTGACTATGTCACAGAACCTGAAAGAAGAATAGATGAGAGGCAGTCTCCAAAATAGCACTGTACAGAGCTTGGTCAGGCCATAAAATCAGGGCCTAGATCTCCTTACTCACAACTCTATGCTTTAACCACTAGGCCGTGCGCCCTAAAGAACTCCTCTGGTACCATGACTGCCTTCAACAAAGCAGTCACCTGGCCAGAGTCCCTAGTTAAGAATGGCAGAGGGTTGTGAAGATAGTTGTGGACCTTTGAAACCTTTATTTATAGCACTTGTCATGTGACTTTCTGGCAGAGAAACTAGCAGATTTCTGAAGATCCAAAAGAGGTGGTAATTGTCTCATTTGTCACTGTTAATTACATTTTTAAATCACCCATAATTATAGAATATTTTCATTTCCCAAAAAGACTTTTTAAAACCTCGCCATTAGCCTGCTGTGACCAAATAGCCCTACTTGTGGAGGGGATGGAAGGAGGAGTGTTAATAGTGCCAGTGGAGATGGACAGCTCTCAGTGTGTGCACCTGTAGATTGCTCATCCTATACACCCATGTAGCTAGTAGATCCTAAGTGTACATAAAATGTGCTACTGCTGATCCATTTGTAGAAATAAACAGATATGAATAGCTTATTTGAAAGACCCCAATTTATTTAGGTTGTTTTTTCTTGCTGCTCTATTCAACAACTTTAACTTAATTAAATGTAGACTCGTGGCTTTCCAAGGCTGAAAACTTGGGAAGAGGATTTTCCCAGGGATCTAATCAAATTCCATAATGACCTTGACCACAGGATGATTTTCTGTGTCATCACATCAGGTCTCCATGTTTTTTTATAACTTCTTTGGAAGGGATTGAGAAAGGAAATCCTTATTGGATGCACCCAAGAATTTGTAGCATGATGCAATGAATGCTGCCTGTGCAAAAAGTGTCTAAACACACTTTATTTTGAGATGATACTCAGAGTCTTTTGCAACATCACTCAAGCACTAAAAAACTTTGGTATAGTAAATAACAGAATTTGACCCTTTTTGAATTTTGACTCAGGAATGTTTTCCTTAGGGCTTTGACATTTACACCTTTCTCACTGACATTCCAATATCTAGGTTTCAGAGTAGCAGCCGTGTTAGTCTGTATTCGCAAAAAGAAAAGGAGTACTTGTGGCACCTTAGAGACTAACAAATTTATTAGAGCATAAGCTTTCGTGAGCTACAGCTCACTTCATCGGATGCATTTGTGAGCTGTAGCTCACGAAAGCTTATGCTCTAATAAATTTGTTAGTCTCTAAGGTGCCACAAGTACTCCTTTTCTTTATTCCAATATCTAGTATCTTCTGTTAGTTAATGACAGCTTTCCTTTCATTATGTAATTATTTGAAGTCCTAAAGTTTTCTGAAGCAAAAGCACCAAAGAGCTTTGCATTGTTTTCTTCTTCACAACGTGAATTCAGTATTGTGCAAAACTTTAGTACGTTTATTTTTTAAAAAGGGGTTCTCTGTGCATATACTCAAAACTCTTAATCATTGGACATGGTCAGGTAAAATGTACTCAGAGATTAAAGCAGGGATTTTGTTATTTTTACTGAATAGCAAGAAGCCAAATATACCCGTCCTGCTAGTGATTTTTTTAAAAAAGGAAATGCGCTTGTAAATAAATTAAGCCTACATAGGGGCATAACTATGAAGTTGTTGTATTTATTGGACTTAATAGAGTATATATAGAAAATATTATACAAATTGCAGAATGGGAAAAATAATACAAAAAAGTCCTTATCAATTATGAGGAAATGATTAAAAGAAGCTCAAGTCTAAGGTGACTAAACAGACAAAGAAAGCACATAGAAAGGCAGAATGCAATTTTTATAATTCCTACAGCCATAGACAGTGCTTTAGAAACCATAAAAAAGAACCAAAGAGAAATTAATTGAAAGCTACAATATTTGAATGAGTGGAACAGTCATGTGCGACATAGTCTGCTGTTTTGGAGCACTAGCAACCGTGGCTAAGCTTCATAGGAAAAGCTGTCAGAGATTCTCAGAGAATACTTAAGAAAACTTTGAGCAATAATAACAGAACAGTGAGGTACAGTACGATAAAAAGCTTAACCACCAACAAAGAAATGGCGAAAAGAAGTACTTAGGCAAAGCTGTGTGTCAGGGATGGAAGATGAAGGAGACAGAAAAAGTAAGTATACTGGAAGCTGGAGTGAGAAACACACTGCTAGCCATGATATTTTATTGGGAAAAACCTGAACCTTTACTAAAATATTGTTGTGTGGTACTATTACATGTTGGTTATTGAACTTCATTACATTTCATTCTTATATCATCAGGTTTTTTTTGTATTTTAATGAGAGATTTACTTATTCTGCTTTATCACAACACGATCTGTACTAATCCAGATCCAATATGTTTACATCACTAGCAATAAGAAAGCTGTCTAAAGGAAACTATTCCATCCAATTCACACAGTCTCATGTATGCTATTCAGTTGCACCCTATTTTAATCTCTCACATTTGATCCTAATCAGCATTGACTACAGGTTAGATCCTTCTATTTCCAAAGCAATAACAATAACCAATCCTCAAGTAAACCAGCCTGTAATGAAATTCACAGCCCAAGGCTAAACACAGAGCTAACATGTGTTTAACAAATCAAAGCTTGTATTTATCATTTGTCACTGCTTGTGTCTTTGTTGTTTTTTTTCTCTCTCTCCAAGAGACAATTAAGAACCCGCATTGTGAAAGAAACTTCAGAACAGTCTGACTTTTTTTTTCAAAATTGGTTGATACATAACATCTGCAAAATGCAATCTGGACATCATGCCACTGGCAAAAGGATTAATAATAACTAGTAAGGTGTGAACCAATTCAAACTACAAATCCCTAAAATGTAGTCACAAACCAAACCTTAATAGGAAGTTGGGGGGAAATATCAGCTAACCTTATAAAAACTATTTTATTAATATTATGTTTGTTGTCACTTCTGGGTCCCCATTAAGACTGGAAGTGGAAGCGCTGAAATATCTACCTAGGTTTCCGCACTCCATCCAACACCCTAGTATCTGAGCACCTCACAGTGCTTCTGGCTCAGTTAGAAGCAGGAAGAATCAGAAACCTCATAAAACTAAGGTTTCCCACAAGATTAGCAGACAAAGGTCCCAATTCTGGGGTCTTTATGCAGGTGCAGGGGCCCATCCATGTACAACACATTGCACACTTGGAGCCGAATATTGTAATCAAAAGCAACTTGGATAATCTATCTCAACTGGAACCAAATCACACAACTTTTTGAGTCATTCATTGTTATTAATAATGACCCCCTTTTTGATGTACATGTATGTCTATTTTTGGTTCATTTGCCCAAGAGCTGCCTTGAAACAAACTGGGCATGTATCTTTCTTCTGGATGACATATCATTACAGCTTATACATAAAATCTATAAGCAACAAAATGAACTGGAAATCCTATTTATGTCTGCCATATTTAGAACTGTGCATTTGGCACAGCAGTCAAAGACACTCATGATCCAATAGCATGCAGTTTTAAGAGAAAAGGGTGTTATATCTTCTCCTGCCTCTCCCCAGCCAGATGTTGGACCAAACACTAGAAGAACACAAACAAATGGGTTGTGGTGGGGATAATCAGCTGAACATGAGCTCTCAGTGCAATGCTGTGGCCAAAAGGACCATTGCAATCCTTGGATACATAAACAAGGGAATATTGAACAGGAGCAGAGAGGTTATTTTACCTCTGTATTTGGCACTGGTGTGACTGCCGCTGGAATTCTGTGTCTATTTCTGGGACCTACAGTTCAAAAAGGATATTGATAAATTGGAGAGGGTTCAAAAGAGGACCACAAGGACAAGACAAAGAGGAAATATTTGGTGGATATTCTATGGCCTGTGTTACATAGAAGGTCAGACCAGATGATCACAATGGTCCCTTCTGGCCTTAGAGTCTCTGAATCTCTGAACTCCATCATGTATTCCTCTCAACAGCTGGAAATCCACTGTAGAACCACTGTATCACATCAAGAATTTCTCCAGTGAGGCTGAGACAGCTACTTGAGCAGTACCCCATCCAGAGCTTCTTCTCCATATTGTGGCATACAGCAGGAGAACACAGTGGAGACAGTGGAGAACACCTAATTGTGCTGTCCTAAAATCCAGCTGGATCATGCCAAATAGGACCTTTCCCAGCCATGTCCATAATATCCAGGGTGACCCATGAGACTGCTGTTATTTTCTTCATGACAGAATCATAGTCCTAGCCCTGACATGCAAAGAAAAAAGCCACATGGAATTTTTGAGCAGAATCAATGGGATTCTGCTCTCACGCAAGTGAGTCCATTGACTTGAGTGGAGTTATTCCTGATTTACACAGGTGTAAAATGAATCAGAGTTCAGAGTAAAGCTTATGCTCAAATAAATTTGTTAGTCTCTAAGGTGCCACAAGTACTCCTTTTCTTTTAATGAATCAGAGTGTGTCTTAGAATTAATGAAATTCTTGTATATCATCTTTCACCCAAATGGATTCTAAAATGCTTCACAGCCTTGATGTATTGGGATCACTTCACCTACTGCTGAAACACTGCCACCTATCAAGGTAGAATATGGGTGCCACACTATACAATAGTGTCTTTGAAATGAATCCAAATGAAACCAAATAGGAAGTTGAGTTAGGCAGAATGAATTGAAACCTGGCCAGAACTCTAGGATTAATCCCGTAACTCTTACAAAATGCACCATGGCATTTTTGATTAAAAGTGGTCCACTACAGACCTCAATATTACATCTCCTCTATAACACAGCCTGTCCAGGAACACAGTGCCTGCTAGCACCATGTTGGGGACCTTGACTCTGTGGATTCAAAGGGAAGGAAAGTGAACCGCTAATGCAGGATGGAGTATTCTAGTTGTGTTTTTTTAAAGCCATGCACAAAAAGAAGTTAAATATGAGAATATAATTAAACTTCTTCTCTGATATAAAGTCTACCTAATAGAAGTATGAATACTATACCTGACTTAAACATCCTGTAACACGTAAGAAAAATATATCAATTCAAGATGTCATTCTAGGATTCAGAATGGCACTTTGAGGATGGTAGATGAAAGACTATTCTTAATATTAAGGTCTGAAAGATATTGTAACTTGATTGTTAATGTTATTTTATAGGGATTGTAAATTTCAAAGAGTGAACTCCCGGTTCAGTATTTATTCAACACAGAATTTGTAATGTATAGCACCTTTCATTCAAGCACTTTATGCAAACTATTATAATTGGCAAAAACAATGAGGAGTCCTTGTGGCACCTTAGAGACTAACAAATTTATTTGGGCATAAGCTTTCATGGGCTATAACCCACTTCATCAGATGCATGGAGTGAAAAATACAGTAGGTAGGTATAATTATACAGCACATGAAAAGATGGGAGTTACCTTACCAAGTCGGGGGGGGGGACAGTGTCAGTGCTAACAAGGCCAGTTCAATCAGGGTGGATGTGTCCCATTCCCAACAGCTGACAAGAAGGGGTGAATATCAACAGAGGGCAAATTACTTTTTGTAGTGACCCAGCCAGTCCCAGTCTTTATTCAGGTCTAATTTGATGGTGTCAAATTTGCAAATTAATTCCAGTTCTGCAGCTTCTCATTGAAGTCTGTTTTTGAAGTTTTTTTTGTTGAAGAATGGCCACTTTTAAGTCTGTTATTGAGTGTGCAGGGAGATTGAAATGCTCTCCTACTGGTTTTTGAATGTTACAATTCTTGATGTCTGAGTTGTGTCCATTTATTCTTTTGCATAGAGACTGCCCAGTTTGGCCAATGTATATGGCACAGGGGCATTGCTGGCACATGGTGGCATATATCACATTGGTAGATGTGCAAGTGAACGAGCCCCTGATGGTGTGGCTGATGTGGTTGTCAACATCATCATAGGACCTATCCACGCATCTGGTGAAGTGGGTTTTAGCCCACAAAAGCTTATGCCCAAATAAATTTGTAGTCTCTAAAGTGCCACAAGGACTCCTCATTGTTTTAGTTAACATTGTGTCCTTTCCCAGTGCAGACAAGCTCAGAGATACAAAAACCTCAAGGACTGGACAAACAGAGATGAACACAAACACTCTGGAAGACTTGACATGGATATTTTGACCGAGACTGACATGCTTATGTTTCTCTCATAATTGATTGTCCCTCTAATCTACCCACTGCTTTCACTATAGACATCTGAAGTCATTATTAAAAAAATATGTGTTGAGATAGTTTACTTCTCTAACTTTCTGAAATGTTACTTGGATACCAAACCGAGTAAGAGTGGATAAAAACAGCAGCATTTGCTTACATACAACAATTTCCATCTCAGCTACATCGTGTGCATAGCAGCACCATATAATCCTTATTAGCTTTTTTGCTTTTCCAAGGGAGGGCAATCACATCATCTGCAAACAACAAAACAAGGAGAACAATATCCTTCATGGGCCCATCCTTTAGATTCTGCTCAGCAAAGCTTCCACGTTTTCAGTTAGGGTTTTGCCTGAGTAAGAGACTGCAAGATTGGGAAACATAATAATAATTCCATTTGCTTCTGGGATCTTGACCTTGCACTAATGAACACCCGCAGATCTGCCAGCTAGGAGAGATCAATGTGTTTTCCATACACAAAGAGAAAAACATGCACTCTTAGTCTGCTTGACTCATTTGAGATTAAAGAAAGCAATGACAGACATGAGAGAGAACACGCAGTGCCAGTCTCACTCTAAGACCCCATCCTGAATTGTCTCACAGCCCTGCCTCCCAGTGGACAAGCAGGTAAACCGTGTATATTTAAAGTTGCAGTACATAGAAAACAGAATCTTAGTTAGAGCATCACATAATTCAGCGTCAAAAGATTAAAAGAGTGGGCCAGTTTCTGCCTTGCATTACACAGGAATGAAACAAGGGTGCAGCCATTTAACAGAGCCAAGTTTGGCCCATTCTGTCTGAAAATGGAGGTAAGGACCAGTGATGTATGGTTTCAGAGTAGCAGCCGTGTTAGTCTGTATTCGCAAAAAGAAAAGGAGTACTTGTGGCACCTTAGAGACTAACAAATTTATTTGAGCATAAGCTTTCGTGAGCTACAGCTCACTTCATCGGATGCATTTGGTGGAAAATACAGAGAGAAGGAACTGCTTAGAAAATACAGCCTACCGTATATTTTAAAATCTTGCTTTATTTTCTGTTTAGAATGGGGAATGGGTAGTATCATCTGTGTAACAGCAGCCTTTTGGTAATGGCATTTGACTCTTCCTTAACCCACAGTGTCCCTTGCCAGACTTCAGAATGGTAGCCGTGTTAGTCTGTTTATGGTACTGTTTGAGATGGCAGAACGCAGCTGTCCCCTTGCCAGTAACTTTGCACATAGGAAAGTACCTATTGCATTTCATTACCTCCCTTGAGAATGCAGAGACTAGCTGCCCTCTTTACATGCAGCACGCAGCCACCGCCTCACATTTCTTTCCTAGCCCAACTCAATTGGGCTCCAGTAAAATCACATTACTGTCAATTTTACAGAAAGAAAGAGACAATCTATTAAACAAGAGATAGAGAAAAAATAAATATGGTTGTGAAACAATTCAAACGGGGCCACTGATTTTAGGCATCCAACTTGAAATTCCCCGGGCTTCATTTTCAATAATGCTGAGTACCCTAGTGCCCCTTAGACTAACAGGGCCCCCCAACATTGAAGAATCTAAAATCAAAGGACACTTTAGAAAATGTTGACTTCTACAACACTATGGGCAGCATGACTAGACTGGCATTAAGATTAGTTACAACACAGCTGGCTGTTTAACTCGGAACATCTTGGAACCTAGATATGTTTCGAGATTTCTGACAAAGTTTCAGTATCTCAGACAACAGGGTGAGGAGCATGGTATAAAAGAGATGTATCCTATTCCCTGCAAGAGCGCGTACGTGACTAGAGACTCTTCTCTTATATTCTGTTTGACTTTTGAAGCACAGGCATCCATATCTCTATTAGCATTTGAAATTACATCATCTCCTGGTCAATGAATAAATACTATTAGTGTTTTCTTTTACAAACATATTTCCTTTTCATCTAGAAACTCTCTGCTGTATTTATTATTGGTCCATCCATAGCTAAACATTAGGCAATTCTCTCTCCAGGGAGTACTTTCAAACACTGTGTGGGGCTGAGACATAGATAGCCAGGAGCTGGAATCTAGTGGTTAGAGCAGGAGTCAGTGTTGGGAGTCAAGCCAAGTGTCAGAGCTGGAGTTGAGCCAAGGCTCAGGAACAAGGCAGGAACCAAGAACAGGTCATTAAAGCAGAGTTCAGGAGTCAGGCAAGGTCCAATGTGGCAGCCAGGTAAAGACCAGTTGCATGGACAACTTCCTGTGCCTCTCTTTGGGTTTAAATAAGAAGCCCTGACCAATCACAGTTCACAGGATTCCTACAATCAGGCCCTGATGTAACTTCAGGTTTCATGGTCTCTCCTGTTCAGCTGCGTAGTAATAAGCTGTGGAGTAGAAGCAGGGTGGTGCTAGTTAACAGGGAACCCTATGGACTCAGGTTCGAGACCTACGAGATATTTTCCAGTCTCTCCAGAAAATGTCACTACTCTGCCTCTAATGTTACCTTATTGTGACTTAAATAGTCAGCTTCTGACTATCATATTAACTGGACTCTCCTCCCGATCTTACCAATAAAGGATAATATCAGAGAGAAATTATTCATATAGAAGAGATTGGGCAGGATCTTTGGCTCTGCTGCAGCACTCTGGTGTTGCTAATGGACTATAAGACTGGCTTTACTGTCTGGTGAAAGCTCCCCCCACTCTCCCCTCCCCTTGTAGGGGGAATTCCTGGGTGACACAGAGCCAGCATAGCTTTGAGGGGAGACTTTCAAAGGCACAAAGAAGAAGTAGATGCCCAAATCCCAGAAAGTCTATAGGAATTGGGCTTCTAACTCCCCATCTGTGCCTTTGAAAATCTCCCCTTTAAGCCATTTAAGCCTGTGCGTGGACACACCTTGCACTGTGTGTAGTTTGGCCATAGCTTTAAATATGTTTCTTATAGGCTGAAGCCAAAGCCCAATGAAGTCAATGGGAGTCATTCAGTGTCTACATTTTTGCATAAATCACTGACTACAGATTTTGCAGTGTCTGTGTGGAATCTCCCAGCTCTATCTTTTCCTTGCCACTGTAGCATAACTGGGAACATCCTAACATACTAGAGAGCCAGGTATCACAATGTGATGACCACTGTGCATGACAAACACACTGGCAAATTTTCAGAGGAAATTTGCAAACTTTTATCATTCCATTTCCCCCTTTTTTTTCCCTTGGGCCAGCCCTGTTTGTAATATAATTCTAAAATGGTTTAGAATCAATTTATAAAATTTGTAGTGTAATGTTTCATCAAGGAAAAAAAAGTACCATCATCATGTTCTTTGGATCACATAGTATATATTGCTTTTATGTGGATAATAATTTAGATATTATATTCAAAAGTTATAACAAACATATTTACACCATACTTACCCCAAAGATAATGCTCTATATTTGTCATTTCATTTTGGTTTTCATAAGTGCTACAGCACTGGGTGCCTAAAACTACATATCCTGGACCAAAAGTAAATACAGAATTCAGTGGGGTGTGAAAGCATTTGAATCTCTGACTGAAGAACTATGCTTTCATAAAGCACTGGAAGAGGCCATTATTCTTCAACAGGTTTATTTCTTTAACAGTTATTACTTTAAGTGTGATTTATATCATTTCCAATCTTGAATACCTTAAATGCTTTACTGAGATTTTTATTTCTTGTGGCTGTGTGCTTGTTCTTTTCACATATTTATTTCCTGAATAGATCAAATCAATATTTCAGTTATCTCTTCTTCAAAACAAGCTTTTTAATAGGAGAATACCAATCACAGTTATTTTAAAAAGTCAAATCTTAATTATTGGGTAATGGACCCTGAATCACACATTTGCCAAGGGCCTAATTTTGCCACATTTAATCCCTCTGAGTAATAATTTTACTCCATACCTAATATCATTGATTTCAATGGGACTACTCACAGAAAAAGGTACTACTCACTGAGATTTGGGGTGACAGTCCTTGACCATTAGTGCTTCTCTTAAGAAGGTATAGTGCAATGAAAATATTTTTGTTTGACAGGTTTATTGTTACTACCATTTAAAAGTTTTCCACTATAATGCACACACCTTCTGCAATCCCATTCCTCAAATTCAAGTCCCCTGGGAACTGAAACTCGGAACAAGAGTATAATGAACTTCCCAACCTATTATGTTTATGTAGAACTCTGTATTTGCAATTGAAAACAACTGTGTATCTATAAAGGATGAAAAATGCTACATTTGTGTAATTTCCTACAACATATGTACCTGATCCTGCCAACATCTATGCACCTTCTTAACTATATATATGAATAGCTTTGTTGACCTCAAAGTAAACATTATGTACATGTGAGTTGGCAGGATCAGGGCCTAAGTGTGCAGAAAAATGATTGTAGTCCTATTGGCCCTGTAGAAAAGTGTACAATAGTAATAATATGGTACATTTAATTGCACAATCAGATTAATTAGCATATAAGAAGAGCTCAGGACAGAAAGCCTAATTTTAGAGTTGCCAACTTTCTAATCCATGAAAATAGTACATCCTTGCCCTGCCTTTTCCTGAGGCCCCGCCCCATCCCACCTGTCCCCCCATCATGCGCTCTCCACCCCAGCTCCCATCACTCGCTCCCCCACACCCGGGACCCACCTGCTGCCTGCAGAGCCAGGCTGGGAGGAACTGACGCAGAGCCTGCCCAATCAGTGCACAGCGGGGCATAGCAAGTGTCATTCCCTGGAGTGAGGGGCTGGGGAGAGGAAATCGGGGCACAGCGGGGTGTGGGAGGGTCCGTCCCTGGAGCAAGGGGCTGGGGTGGGGAAATTGGGGCTCACCGGCGGGGGGGAGGACAGAGGGAGGGTGAAGGTTCTGACCCAGTAGCAAGGGACCGGGGAAATCAGGGCATAGCAGGGCAGGGGGAGGGGGAAACAGGTTACCACCCAAGATGGTGCCGGTACCTACTTTGGAGCTTGTTCCGAGAGCCAGTCAGTTCTGTCCGTCAGGCTCCTACAGCAGCGGCTGCTTTTCCCACCCCATGATGGCAGAGACTGGTTACTGCAGGTAACCGGACTTTTATCAATGCTGCCAGTTTCCCTTTTCGACTGGACGTTCCGGTAAAATAACGGACACCTGGCAACCCTACCTAATTTTCAGGAATGGCCTGCTAGCTTGTGTATTAGCATTTAAATATGGGGTCTGATAAAAGATATCAAACTATTAACCTTTTCTATCTTGAACTGTGGGTAATAATTTAGGGCCCCATACTGAACCCTGCATTCAGTGATCTACAAATACAGCTCCATGACAACAATGGAGACAAGCATTTTGATAAGTAACAATTTCTGATATTGATTTCCTGGAAGACTAGAAATATGGACCTGTTAAAACAACCTGGGGTGCTTCATTTTACATTTTTAAATTGATAAAATAAATCACCAACCAAGACAAGAAGGAATAGATTATCAAACAGAGTAATAACCACATTGGGTAGATTTTAGCATTGTTGTAGGCTTCGCTGTGTTGTAGAATGAACCTCTCTGAATGCAAACAAATCAGTTGTCTTTCATTCTGCCAGACATAAGAGGTTTCATAACTTCCAGTTTGTGATGCTTGCAGCTAGAGGGAGAGGTAGAATTCTCTGTTGCCAATTTTGTTTCATTAAAAAGGTATTTTTATGGAGTGAAGATCATGGCTCATGTTCTTAACAGAATGTTATCACACCATACTTCTGTCTCTGTATTGTACTTAAGTGCATTTGACAATGTAAGTTCAAATAAATTGCACATTTTCAGATGGCAAATGTTAAATAAATAGTTACTTACAGTATGTTTCCTGTCTTCCAGGGGACTGTTAAAAGAACTCATTGATATGTAAACTTACATGCAGACAACATGTATCTTATAAATATTTTTAAAAAATCGTCATTACTTTAAAATATTTCTTACCTTGTTTTTTAGGGGATCCCAGGGTATTTGATAATTGATTATTTGCAACTGCAAGGGCTTGGCTTATAGACTGTGGATCATTCATTTGGAGTGAATGCTTTAGAAGAAACTGAGATGTGGGAATCTCATCTGAATCCTTTTTGAATAAGGAACAATGTTTCAGAAACATAAAATAGTATAAATATTCCACACAATGAAGTCAACTTTTAACCACAATCTCATAGAAAACTAATGTATATTTTGTATTCATATTCATTGTAAAATGTCTAATGCTAGATTGAAGTCACACAAGATTCTTGTGGCTTTTAGCCACAGTGACTAAGCACCTGTGTCATAAACATTTGTTTATTTTCCCCCTCTAACTTATTTACCCCATACTCATGCGGTTAATCACAGCATGCACTGTATGCTGATTTCCTCTCATAGTTAATTTGTATCTTTAGAAAAAGGCTATAGGAAGGTATTAATCTGCTTAACATTTCTAAGTACATCATCCAAGGGATTTTGTTTTTTTAATCTTACATATGCTCAGCAGAGTTACTGGCAAAAACTGTACATTTTCTTCATTTCATCCTTTCAACATCAAATGGTAAGCAGCAAAAATTGGATCAGACTTCAAAGACTATGCTGTGCTCCAAGTCACAGAGCGACTCCTCCATTTCACATATTGAATTCAAGCCGGATATCAAAGTGCTACCAAAGAACCTCAGGTCCTTACTAAAAAAGAGACTAACATCTGTAGAAAGTGAAGTGCACAGTCAAATCACCTCAGGGAGTAGCTAGCATTTACTCTCAGCAGCAAATTTCTAGCCTTTTGATTCTCTTATTCACCGTACCTCCCTGTCTTTCTACAGAACTAAAGTTCTTAGCAAGCAGGCTTTTGTCTCAAAGACTTCAAAACATCACTAAGTTTTATATTTAGAATGCTATGCCAAGCAGATTGTGGACTCAGGAATTTGAATCTGAACTTAATAGTACCTTTTTCATTTGTTTGTGAAGAAAATCAGGCTCTGCAGGAGAAGTCTGGTTGTTGGTTTGCTGCCTAAAAATTACAGTAAAATAGAGAGTTTAAATATTGTTATTTTCCTCTGTACCACTAAAGAATTACGGGAACACACAAGTTTTGTCTTAGTGTTTTTTTCCAGTTGCCTGCACAAGATCAATTCTGAGAAAACAGACCAGTCACATTTCCTCTAATGATTAAATTCCTTGATATTAAATACATTAGTACTGTAACTAGAACTGAGCAAAATATTTGTCATTACAGCTTTGTGTGTGCGTGTGAGCGAGAGAGAGACAGACTAGATTATTATTATTATGAAACTTCTGTGAAATTAGAGAGCTTTTATGAAATGCGACAAGAGCTAACACTAAATGTTTTTCACTTTCAGAAGGCTGTGAAAAGCCACTTTCCCTTGAACGTTCAAACTCAGGAATTCTGGAAAAGCCAGCAGGAGGACCAGGTTGTATAGCTGTCCCCAAAGCAACATGGTCTAATTGATTAAGCAGAGGTCAGGGAATGAGGATTTCCCACATTTTTATTCCACCTCTGCTTGTCTTAATACTTCACTTATATAAACTTCACAAATATTATTTAAGGCCCAGTCCTGCTCCCACTGAAGTTAATCAGACCAACAAAAGACCCCTCATGTAGGCCCCAATTCATGTGAGGAGACTCTTGAAGCCAATGGGATTCTGCACTGACAGGAAGGTCTACCCACACAGATTCTGCTGCATGATCCCTAACTATAAAGCAGGTAAATACCACCAATGTCATTTTACAGGTGGAAAAACTAAGACTTACAGTGGGTTAACTGATTTGCCCAAAGTCACAGGTCAGGATTAATACCTAGGTCTTCTGATTGCCACTAAGGCCTAATCTACTAGACCACAGGATCCTCTGATCTAGTCGCACCTTTCCTGAAAATGAAGCTAATATCAATTACATATCTATCTTTCTGGGGATGAAAACATCTTAAATCCTGTATATTTTCAGACTTCATCTGCAGTAAATATCATTGCTTTCATTTTACAGATAGGGAAAATGTATAGCAGGGTGGGTAAGAGATTTGCTTGAGTAACTTCTAGAGTTTTACATGCTTCACTGTGAATAATTTTCAGTTCCTCATATTTTGAAAAAATAAAACCCAGGTTTTTTGGAGGGATAAATATCATATGGAACTATATTAAAAATACAGCATGCATATCTGTGAATTACATTTTTTGCCACTCTTTCCCAGCTTTACTCAGCTCTGTTAATAACCAAAAATGACTCTTGAGCAGTGGTGCAAGTATGGTGGTATGGTAAGCCACGCTGTACCAGTCAGGTATTTCAGCCCACTTCCAGCCCCGTCCCCTGCCCTTCCATGGAGCTGCGTCTCCTCTGTCTATACAGCAGCCCCGCTGGAGGACAGGCTGTGGGGGGGGCCTGAGGGCAGTACAGCCGCTGGAGGAGCTGCCGGCGTTCTGCTCTTTTCCCCACTGGGAACTGCATCCCAGGTAACGGGGGATGGATGTGGATCATGGGGAGGGGACAGGGAGAGCGTTGGGGCCCAGGCTGGGGGTGGGGCAGGGAGGAGTCACGTGGGGAGTCATGTGCCCCCCCTTTGTGTCCCTCCCATGAGTGCAGCGTACTGGGAAAAAATGATTTCTACTTACACCTCTGCTCTTGAGTAACAGCAGAATATCATAACGTGCTGTTTGAACAGTAACTGGTGATAGCTACATGTACAGACTTGCTTTTCAAAAACACCTACAATTAAAATAATTGAAACTAAATAAGGACATGAAATCTTTTAAACTGTTACTTTGAGTACTTAACTTGACACATGTACATCACTATGCAAACACATTACATAACGTGCATATCTTATCACCACATCCACAACTGCAGACTACAATTTTTGGGTTCTGACTTTCAAAGGGACTTGGGCTCATGAGTATCTCAGTCATTTTGAAAATGGGACTTAGGCACATATGGAAGTGTTACCCAGGTCCAGAGATCTGATTTAAATTGCAAGTTTTACAAAGCTGGTTGCAAAAGTAATGACAATTTAAGCAGTTGTTTAAATAAAACTCCCAAGAAGTGGCAACAAAATGAAGAATTCACTGATGAGTTCAAATGTCTAATTTCACTGGAATATTACAGTTCACATGACCACAAGTTGGGTTTTATTTATTGGGTTTTTTTTATAATTTATTCTTTAGAAATTGTTATTTGGAAAGATGACAAAATATTCTGCCCAAAGTCATACGTTAAATCTGAATATAAATATTTTATTTAATGTATAATATATAACTCAGTATCAGAGATAAAATGCTATCCATATTCTGCAATCAAAGAATCACTGGACAGTACTGTCTCTGATAAAAGTATTACCCATAATAAACTATCTCAAAATGACAATGAACCTGAGCTGCATTAAAATAGCATCTAGGCACAACCCTGAGGATTATCCTTAGGGCAGTTCTAAACCATTTGCAACTAAACACTTTGCAAAGTAATGTCTCCTACCCCCATCCCCCCACAAAAACCAAAAAAACCAGACAGCACTGTTATGTGCTCTGGGAACAAGCCAAAGAGTTTGGCTGTGCTTGTGGATACATAGAGTTATTTTCCATATGTACTACAAGCCAGAATTGTGGAAGGCTTTTTCCACTTTTAGCCTCCAGACCTTAACTGATCATGGGCCACTAAAATCTTTCTAAAAAGAAAAGGAGTACTTGTGGCACCTTAGAGACTAACAAATTTATTTGAGCATAAGCTTTCGTGAGCTACAGCTCACTTCATCGGATGCATTTGGTGGAAAATACAGTGGGAGATTTATATACACACACAGAGAACATGAAACAATGGGTTTTATCATACACACTGTAAGGAGACTAACAAATTTATTAGAGCATAAGCTTTCGTGAGCTACAGCTCACGAAAGCTTATGCTCTAATAAATTTGTTAGTCTCTAAGGTGCCACAAGTACTCCTTTTCTTTTTGTGAATACAGACTAAGAGGGCTGCTACTCTGAAAACTGTAAGGAGAGTGATCTTAAGATCACTTAAGATGAGCCATCACCAGCAGCGGCGGGGGGAGGGGGGGGAGGAGGAAAACCTTTCATGGTGACAAGCAAGGTAGGACATTTCCAGCAGTTAACAAGAACATCTGAGGAACAGTGGGGGGGGGGAGGAATAACATGGGGAAATAGTTTTACTTTGTGTAATGACTCATCCATTCCCAGTCTCTATTCAAGCCTAAGTTAATTGTATCCAGTTTGCAAATTAATTCCAATTCAGCAGTAAATCTTTGTAACAAGGAATTGACTGGTATACAATTTTCCATGTTCCCTGTTCCTACTAGTTCACAATTCCTCCCTTTCCCTAAAGGTTATTAATAAAATTAGAATTGAGAAGGCTAAAACATTATCTTTATTTAAACATAGCCTTTTTAGATAGAAAACTGCTTTCTTTTTCTTTTCTTATGAAAAGGGTGGAATGTGGGATTTACAAGTAAACATACAGGGCCAAATACCATTGGAATTCGCAAAATATTCCAGGCATGAAAAGGAAATATTGCATTCTTTGTTCAGAATTTTCGGAAGGGGTTAGCTCCCATAATTAGGCCCAGATTTGCAGAAAAATTTAGTTTCCACCCAGGCACCTAAATAAGCAATCAGATTTTCAAAAGAGCTCTGCATGAGGAGTGAAGAACTCATTTAAAAATCTGGCCATAAGAGTCACAGTGGCATCTGCTAAGAGTGAACTTTGAAAAATCTGGCCTCAGTTGTGGGTGCTTAGCACTTTAACGTCTGGCACGGAGCTCTTTCGAAAATCTGGTGCTTGCTTATGACTAAGGAAAGAAAACGGAACCCAGGATGCTTATCTGTTGATGACAAAGACTGCAGTAGGACTCAGGAAGCAGCCCAACAGTAACTCATTCTCATGATGCATTTAATAGTATTGGCAAACGTTTTCAAAGCTGGGTACTTAAATCTAAAGTGGTCTCATCCTGAGAGGTGCTGGGCACTTTCAGATTCCACTGAAGTCAGTGAGAGTTGAAAATTCTTAATATCTCTTAAAACCAGACCTTTATATTTAGACGGCTAAATATGGATTTATGAGCCTACCTCTAGGCATCCAACTTTGACAACTTTGACCTAGTGGGTAGGGGGAAAGTAGTAGACATGATATATCTTAGGCCTAGCCTACACTAGCACTCTAAGTCAATGCAAGTTACGCTAGTTAAGTTATGTAAATAACATGACTTAAGTCAACGTAGCTTACATTGACTTAAACCAGTGCCTACCCAACTCTTTGTCTCCCATCGACATAGCTTCCACCTCTCGTTGAGGTGGATTAATTAAGTCAACAGAAAAATGCTCTCACGTTGACTTATCGCCTCTTCACTAGACCTGCTAAATCAATGCCACTGCATCAATTGCAGTGGCGCCGATTTAGTCCATAGTATAGACAAGGTCTTAATTTTATTAATATTCTCACAAGCAGACTAGGCAAACGTGATCTAGATTAAATTAATATAAGGTGGGTTCAAAACTGATTAATAACTACTCTTTAAGCACAGTCTTTCAATGGTTCACTGTCAGACTAAGAGGATGTATCTAACTGAGACCTCCTGGGGTCTGCCCTGGGTTTGGTACTAATCAATATTTTAATTAATAACTTGGATAATGGAGTGAGGAGTATGCTTATAAAATCTGTGTATGACACCAAGCTGGGAGGGATTGCATGTACTTTGCATGACAGGATAAGAATTCAAAACAAACTTGATAAAGTGGAGAATTAGTCTGAAGGCAACAAGATGAAATTTAATAAAGAAAAATGCATACTACTACACTTAAGAAGAAAAAAAATCAAACACACAGCTAAAAAATGGGGAATAACTGGCTAGGCATTAGCCTGCTGAAAAGGATCTGAGGGTTATAAAAATAGAATTCAAGTCAACCATGTGATGCAGTTGTGAAAAAGGCTAATATCATTCTGGGGTGTATTACCAGGAGTGTAGTATGTAAGACATGGTTGATAATTAGCCTGTTCTACTTGGCACTGGTGAGGCCTCAGTTAGAGTACTGTGTTTAGTTCTGAGTGCCACACTTTAGGAAAGATGTGGACAAACTGGAGAGAGTTCAGAGGAGAGCAACAAAAATGATAAAAGGTCTAAAAAACCTGACCTATGAGAAAAGGTTAAAAACACTGGGCATGTTTAGTCTTGAGAAAAGAAAAACAAGGGGGGACCTGATAACAATCTTCAAATATGTTAAGGGCTGTTACAAAGAGGACACGGATCAGTTGTTCTCCAGGTCCACTGAAGGTAGGACAAGAAGTAATGGGCTTAACCTGCAGCAATAGATTTAAGTTAGATATTAGGAAAAACTTTCTGACTATAAGGGTAGTTAAGCACTGGAACAGGCTTCCAAGATTATGGAATCTCCATCACTGGAGGTTTCAAAGAAAGGGTTAGACAAGCACTTGTCAGGGATGGTTTGGAACACTAGGTCCTGTGCAGGATGCTCGACTCAAGGTCCCTTCAATCCCTTCATTTCTATTATTCTATAATTATGAGTCTCTTTTTAGGGGAGAGTAAATTACTGTAATCAAAAAGCCACTGAATAACCTACCTACCCTATGTATTCACTCTTAGAGTAAAATGCTGGTCTTTCCCAAAACTCTCTCAAATAGGCCTGATATGAAAAGACCTGATTCATTTAATTTTTTTTAAAATCAACCTATATTTGGCCTATTTTCACAATTAGGCAATTAGGAGCCTAAGTCTCACTGAAAGTCAAATGGAATTTAGATTCCTACATCACTTAGGTCCTTTTGAAAATGTTAACCAAAATTCCGAAACACTCCATTAGGAAAAATGTTGCTCACACTGCTGAAATAATACATTCCCAGATGCACTGAACTTTATTCTCCCATGCAGAAAGGATTATAATTCAGGGAGAAAAAACAAGGCAGAATAATCTGAAAAATTCTGGGCCTAATTCTGCTCTGTACACCACTATAATCAGGAGTCATCAGACACCAGTTTAAAACTTGTGCAAGTGAGAGCTGAACCTGACCACTTGAGTTTTCTCACACTGGTCATGTAAGTCATGGATCCCATGATTTTCTACCGGAAGCAAAAGGCTGAGGGTACATCTACACTATGGGGACTATACTGTCATAGCTATAGTGCCATAGCTATGCTGTCATAACTCAGTGGTGTAGAGCCAACCTATATTGATAGAAGGGGTTCTTTCTGTTGCTGTAGTAACACCAACTCCCTGAACAATAGTAGCTAGGTCAAGAGAAGCCCTCTTCCATTGACCTACCTGCATCTTCAATGGGGGTTAGGTCAGCCTAACTACATCTGCCCAGGGTATGGATTTTTCATACTCTTGACCAGTGTAGCTAAATCGACCTAAATTTTAAGTGTAGACCAGGCCTGAATGTGACTGTCACAGGATTACCAATGGGCAAATGAGGCAATTAAAAAGGAAGATGAAGAATGTTTTCTTTTTTGCGTCAGTCAGCTATCGCTGTAGAAAAAGAAAGGAAAATTCATATTCCAAAGGTTCTTTTTATGGGAAATCAGAGTGTGGCCTTTACAGAAACTGAATTATCCAAGGAGGAATTTATGGAGCAATTTGAGAAACCTACTATCAGGTTTCTGATAGTATTCATTTGAAGGTTCTGAAAGAAATTAAGTGTAAGATAATGGAGACACAATCAATCCTGTTGAGCCGTTGTCCCTGAAGACTGGAAACACTTTCTATTTATTTTTATTTTATTTTATTTTTTGACAAAAGGAAGCAATGGAAATTTGGGGATTTACTGACTGGTGAGCTCCACTTCAGTACAGGGCAGCCTGATTGAGAGTCTCACTAAGAAAAGAGTAGTCAAGCACTTACATAAGTACAGGTTATGCAACAGTAAGCAAATAGCATTAGGAATGCATGTTAATAATGAAGGGTCCCAGGGATCAATAACAGGACCAGTGTTGTTTAACATACTTATTAATCATTTGGAGAAGAAGTGGACAGCAAGTTGGTGAATTTTTTTTATTAGTAACCATGGAGGGCATTCCAGGTGGACTTAAAGACTTAAGGGGATGACAGCTGATGAAACTCAGTTTTGAAAAAGGGCAAGGATATTGTACTGATGGTTAAGGACCTGGTTCAATGGGCATTGGATCAGGTCCTAAAAAGGAACGGGGAAATTATATAGAAAATATGCTAATTACAGTATTGCGAATCTCACAAATTCATAAACAGATTTTTAAAAATCATAAGTTTGGCTTAAAAAAACAAGATATTTTTAAAATTCACATAGCTTTTTAGTCTGATTTCTCATTTTGGAACCCTTTGTGGGAATTGCTCCTTTGTACATATGTGAGCTTTTCAGGACACTCGTCCTGGAATACACAAAAAGTAAACACAAATTTGGGGGCAGCGAGGGGGACCTCCTCTCTTTTATTCCTGGTTGACATTTCTTACACTATCCCCTTCCCAGGTACTGATCTCAGCTGCCTCCTTCGTGCCCTGCTCTGAGTAACCCCATCACTCCAATAGGAACTACCTCCAGGCTTGCTCTTTCTGCTAACAGTGGGCATAGCAACAGGCAATCCTATCATTATGCCAAATAACAGTATGCCCTTATCTGTCATAGGGTGTCCAGTTTTTATCTTCATGCCTTTAAAGTGAATTGCAAGGTTAAAGTGAAAACACTGAAACCAATAGTAATAACAATCCATCTCTGAGACCTACAAATACTGGCTTGGCATACACTTGTGTATAGCTGTAGCTCACGAAAGCTTATGCTCTAATAAATTTGTTAGTCTCTAAGGTGCCACAAGTACTCCTTTTCTTTTTTTAATAAATAATGTGGAAGAGTTTCAGTGCTCCTGGAAGGAAATCTGGTCTGAGGATGTACAACATAACGAGACAGTGAACTGGATTAAAAACGTGAGAGAGAAATTTAAAAACCACACAATAGAAGAATACACAGGAATATCAAATAAATAAATAAATAAATAAATAAATAGATGAGGTACCAACAGGAATGAAAAATTGGAAAGCATCCAGACCAGATGGGGTGCATGGATTCTGGCTAAAATGCCTATATCTATGCCTCTATCGTTGTTTACTTGAGCAACTTAATAAATGTTTGAAGAACGAATGTCCAAGATAGATGGTGACAGGGAGAATCATCCTTATACCAAAAAAAAAAAAAAGAAAGAAGGCTGGAGTGATTCTATTAATTATAGTCCAATCAAGCATTTTCTAAATATGTGGAAATTTCTAACAGCATCTCTGGCAAAGAAGATCTGGATGGTGCTCGCTCACAATGGAATTGCACCTCCTGAGCAAAAAAGGTTGTACAGTAAACATGAAAGGGACAAAAGGCCACTTTAGGCTGAACAAGAGGATTACAGAAGATGCGCACACACAACCCCCCACCCCAAAAAAATCCAAGAAAAAATAAAGATGGTGTAGCTAGCATACGACAGCGTCCCACATTCGTGTATCCTCGACACACTGAAAATGCACAAGGTTCATCCAAAGATTGTTTCCTTTCTGCTGCAATCTATGGTTAACTGGAACACTTGACTCTACCTGAAAGGGACTCTCATTAATGAGGCCCAAATTAAAAGAGGAATTTTTCAAGAGAATTCCTTATTACCAATGCCATTTGTGGTTGCAATGCTGATGCAGACATGGATGCTCCATGAGATAAATTATGGTTATGATTACAGCAAAGAACCACAACCAGTTAACCATGTGTTATACATAGATGATCTGAAACTATGGATGGTCAAAAAAGGAGACAGAGAGCGAAGACCTGTTTAGAACAGTTTGGTGAAGATATAAAGCTATGGGTTGGGGTAGATAAATGTGTGTTGGTGTTCGTACAGGGGGTAAATTGGTACAATCGAAGGGCATACAAGTTAACAAAGGTACTATTTAAGCTCTCTCTCAGCATGGCCCCTACAAACACCTTGCAATCAGGGAACTGTTAAACTTACACCATAAGGAAGTCAAAGAAGAAGTGAGGAAAGAATATGAAAGACAAATAAAAACTACCCTGAGGACAAAACTCAACTCAAAGAATTTGATCCGAGCCATTAATACTTGGACAATACATTTGCTGGAGTGATCAAGTGGAATCAAGAGAAGAAAAATGTTGTCATCCAAACAAGAAAGCTCCTGGCAAAACATAAAGTAGTGAATACGAATCAAGAAATGGACAGAATGTACATCTGACAATGTGATGGAGGAAGAGGTCTGCTATCTCTGGAGGAAGCAATGAAGAATATAACATCAAAATATATGAGGAGTCAACCAGAGTAACAGATCATCTGGTTATGATAACATGCAACGGCCAAGCATGCATCCCAGCCCAAGACAGCATAAAAGAAAGAAGAAACCAAATTGCCAAAGAAGGACTTGAAAGATTTACAGAGAAATCAATGCACAGACAGTGGTGGAGAGAGACTGAACCCATTAGTGAACAAAGATTAACAAACTCATGGTCTGTAGAAGGACACCTCAAAAAAATAGACAGAGCGCCTCATTATGAGTGCATAAGAGAGATCCTTAAGACTTAATTACATTTGAAACAAAATCGACTAACAGAACTGCTCCCCAAACTGCGGAATGTGTTCTAAAGAGCAAGAGCTAGTGGAGCATGTGTTGAACACATGCAGGAGCCTGTCTGGGAGAGAATATTTGAACAAACACAATGAAGTCACCAATGGTATGTCTACACTGCAGTTAAAATCCCACAGCTAACCTATGCCAGCTGACTCAGGCTCATGGGCTAAGGAGCTGTTTAATTGTGGTGTAGATGTTTGGGGATCCCGGGCTCTAGGACCCTGTGAGGTGGGAGGGTCCCAGAGCTCAGGCTGCAGCCCGAGTCTGAATGTCTACACTGCATTTAAACAGCCCTTAGCTAGAGTCAGCTGGCACTGGCCAGCAGTGAGTTTTCAACTGCAGCGTAGACATAACCCAAGTGCATGTACCGGAGCCTCTACAGCAAGTATGGACTCAAACACACTATGTGGTATTATGACCACTGAATTGAAAATGCTCTAGATAATGAACAGGCTAAGTTTTTATGGGATTCAGCAAGTGCCACAGACAAATGGTGCAGGCAAATAGGCTGGACATTGTTGTTGTAGAAAAGAAGACAACTCTGACCATGTTAATTGATATTGCCATAACAGCAAACAGAAATATAAAAAAAAAGAAAGAAGAAGAGAAGATAGTGAAGTATGAAGAACTTTACCATAAAGTGGAATAATTATGGAAGACTAAAACAAAGATGATCCCAGTGATTACTAGGATACTTGGAGCATCCTTGAGGATGTGAATGAGCAACTCAAGAACACAAAAAGAAGCGCAAGACATCACGATCAGTAACATCCAGAAGCACATGCTCCTAGGCTTTGCAAAACTTTTAAGGACAGTCAGAGGAGAATGAGAGCATTTGAGCACCTAAAATGCAGGAATTCTGTGGAGGGTTTAACAAAATCCCTGACTACCAAAGCTACAGAGTCACCTTGTGGTCAGGATTTATTTGGTGACTCATGGGACAAATTTTAGACAGCAGCTTTCCTCTTTTTATGCTTACATATTTTGTATGTTTTTAAGGTTATTTGTTTAAAAATAAACCCCAGGATGTATTAATAATAAGGGATAATAATAAAATTAATCCTGTATTCCAGTGCTTTATTTACCTGCCACCCGCCACCTTCCCAGCACCCACTGAGAAGCCTGTGGGGAGCATTCAAAACAGAAATAAGTTATAACTAACTACCTAAAGAAATTCCCTCCCCCCACTCATCAAATCCGGCACTTCCTGGTTAGCTGACGATATCCCAAAATATGTCATTTTGTGACATCACAGATACCAGCTTGGAAAGATGTAGCATCTTTGGCTTCATAGAATGATACATTCTGAGATGGAAGGATCTGAGGAGGGTTCAGAAGGTTTTTCACTTTCCTTGATGGGATTAAGCATTGGCCAAGGCAGGCTCCTCAAGGTAAATTTTGCCCATTCTGTTTCGAATTAGATATTATAAGCAAGATTCTGATTGTGATTTGGCCCCTGTGTGCTGCTCAGGCCATGAAAAGGAGCCAGTTTCTAGCTGTGGCTGACCAGATGAGGATTCCTGCTTATGGCTGGGGATATCAGAAAAACGGTTGGCAAAACTGATATATACAGATATGCTTTGTTGCTAAATTCAGATCAAGGCAATTCACATTGAAGCCAATGTAACCCTAAGATTCTTCGCAATCAGAAAGTTCCACAGGCTGCCCCTCAGTTCTATACAGCAGAATGTAAGAACATGCCATTTAAATGACAGGAAGCATTTATGCCACTAATGTTTAAGTTAATGTTATGCAGCTATTTATACTCCTACTGTGTACAGTAAAAAACTATCTGTTAAGTAACTAGCAACATAGTCACAATTGTGATATCAATTACTGAGCTTCATATAAAAAGATCCTTTTTATTTGAGTACAGTTCCTTCTCATTTCAAATTAGGCAGCTAAATGTAGGAGATATTTAGTACTTAGTTGAAATAAGAATCTTGTGTTTTGAATAACATTTAATAGCCTGTATTTGCTTTTACTCTGCTCTACGGGCTAAGTGGATAGCCTAAATTCATTTGAAGGAATTTAAGTTTTAAAAAGTCTCTTCTCCTAGATGTGCCCATTTCTTTTGTATATTTTGGAAACACCATGATTTCCTCAAATATTAGAATATATACTCTCCATTCAGTTATGCTGAACTTTTGAATTTTCTTCAGGAAGAAGGCCAAATTGTGACACATTTAATTATATACAGTTGTGTTCTTGTGTGTGTCATGAACTGAAACTGAGTACCTAGATGTGATTCTGCTTTCTGACCCACAGAATACATTTCAGCTCATTTTTCTTTCTCACAAACTACTATCTTAAAAAACCCAACCAACCACCAAATAAAAATAAACCTAAAGATAATTTTATTATTCTACACTTGAATGTAAAGGTATGTGAATCCACAATGAAGCTGCCTTCTCTAGGGACATATTACAAGCTACTGTGTTAAACATCTGAACTATTATTAATCAGCATTCCTATTTACTACATTTCCTATGTGACTGAACAGCCATATGCTTAAAAAAACCCAGCACACAGTAACAGCCTCACGTGGAAGTGCAGCTTGATTTATGAAAGGTAAATTATAGAATCCAGACTTGCAAGATACTGAGTGCCTTCTATGAAATGGTGAGTACCCCAAGTCTCATTGAAGTCAATGGGAAGGTGGGGGTGGGAAAGAGGGTGCTGCTGAGAAATTTATAGGATCAGGCTCATAATCTTCAATATTTATCAGGGATAAAACCCAGTATCACCAGAAGTGGTGACATTTTAACAGAATACGGTTTTGGATTAGAGAATGTGTGGATTTTATTGAGACTCATAGAGTGTACAGTAACTCCTCACTTAAAGTCGTCCCAGTTAACACTGTTTTGTTGTTAGGTTACTGATCAAATAGGGAACATGCTAGTTTAAAATTGTGCAATGCTCCCTTATAATGTCGTTTGGCAGCTGCCATTGTCCACTGCTTGCAGGAAGAGCAGCCCGTTGCAGCTGGCTGGTGGGGGCTTGGAACCAGGGTGGACCAGCAGCCCCCCTATCAGCTCCCCGCTCCCCTAAGTTCCCTGTGCAGCAGCCGCCAAGCAGGCTACCAATTGCCAGCAGTTCAGCTGTTCCTCCTCCTACCGCATTTGCTGCTCCTGCCATCGGCCTTGGAGCTGCTCCTGGGAGACTCCTGCTTGCTGTGCAAGGAGGGAAGGGGGGAAAAAGGGAGACTAATGTCAGGGTGTCCCCTTCCCCCTGTTCCTGCACCCCACTTACCCCATCTACATGGGGGGGGGGAAGGAAACGACAGGACTGAGGACGGAGGGAGCTTCCTGACAGCAGCAGCTGCTATCTCAACTTGCTGATCTACTTAAAAAGGCAGTGTACTTACAGTGGGGTCAGCATACTTAAAGGGGCAATGTGCATCTCTCTCTCTCACACAGGGTGTGTGTCGCTGTCTGCCATGCTGTCTCCCCTCCCTTCGTGCTGCCTTGTAGAGTGTGAGGCTACATTAACACGATTGGTTAACCCTTGAGGGCTCAGCCAAAAGCTAGTTCATCATTTAGCAGCAAGGCATTCCCTGGGAAATATACCACCCCCTTCCATCCTCTGACTTCACCACCTCAACCAAGCTTCACAATCATCATTGCTGTGTACAGTATTAAGTTGTTTGTTTAAAACTTATACTGTGTGTTTATATATACACACACATCTACCCCAATATAACGTGGTCCTCGGGAGCCAAAATATCTTACCGTGTTACAGGTGAAACCGCGTTATATTGAACTTGCTATGGAGGGCCGGATAGGGAAGACTGTGCCTCCCCAAACAGCGTGGCCCTGCCCCCATCTGACCCACACCTACTTTCTGCCCCCTGACTGATCCCTCAGAACCCCCAACCCATCCAACCTCCTCTGCTCCCTGTCCTCTGACTGCCCCCCCGAAACCCTCTGCCCCTTATCCAACCTCCTATCCCCGGCCTGGCCCCCTTGACATGCCGCTCTGAGCAGCGTGTCGGAGCCAGACACGCTGCCACCATAGGTGCCAACTCCGGAGCTGGAGCACCCACGGAGAAAAATTGGTGGGTGAAGAGCACCTACCGACAGCTCCACCCCCCAGCTCACCTCTGCTCCGCCTCTGCCTCCTCCCCGGAGTGTGCTGCCACCACTCCGCTTCTCCTCCCTCCCTCCCAGGCTTGTGCAAGCCTGGGAGGGAAGGGGGATGAGGGGAAATGCTTTACTGCATTATATCCGAATTCGTGTTATATCGGATCGCATTATATCAAGTAGAGGTGTATATATAATAGTCTTGTCTGATAAAAAAAAATTTCCCTGGAACCTAACTCCCCCTATTTACATGAATTCTTATGGAGAAATTGGATTTGTTTAACATCGTTTAGCTGAAAGCCACATTTTTCAGGAACATAACTACAATGTTAAGCGAGGTGTTACATCAATCAAATACATTCCTGCATAAGAGATGGATGGGCAATGTACTCCCATTAGCAACTTAGTTTTCTATCCAGCCCAGATTTGCATCAATGCCTGCTGGTCCCTGAAGCTTCATGAGTCTGAGGGGCTATATAGATGTGAAAATTACTACCTAATCCAAGAAAACACATCTACCTGGAAAGCAGAAAATAATTCCAAAAATAGCGTGATGTAGGGTGGAGAAATAGTCAGCCTGGGATGGGCCTATCTATCAGAGAGGCAAGGTGGGCAAGGTAATATCTTTTACTGGACCAACTTCTGTTGGTGAGAGAGAGAAGCTTTCAAGCTTACACCAAGCTCCTCTCTGGGTCCGGGAAACGTACTCAGCGTGACATGCATGGTGACAGCTGATTTTTACCACCACCAGCAGGCAGCTGAAGGGATCACTATGCCACTACCGGCATGACTGAGATGACAGCAAGAGAGTCCCACTGGAGTACCTCACAAGGGTCGGGAGTTGCACCCTGCTGGTGCAGTTATGGATGGGGAGTTATGGATCTCCGCAGGGAGAGAGGACCAGCATGCAGACAAGTTGGGGTGGTAAGTTGTACAGAGTTCATTTTCATGAACTCTTCCTTTGCCTGAATAGCACTGCAACAAGCTTTTATTTCTTCTTTTTGCCCTTGTTCATTGGACCAAACCTTTCCTTTCCATAAATCAGATTGCTGCACTAAAGAGCATCTGTAACGTTCTGGGCTTGCATGGCCCAGGAGGATACATGTGGTTGCACCTGGTTAGAATCTTTTAATGACACACACTGTAACATTTAGTAAAAATTATTCAATCTAAACCAATCACTAAGTTATCATTGAATTTAACTGAACTGAATTTTATGAGTACAAGCAGAGAAATAAGAAGTATGGGTTTGGAAATTTCAAAGGTCACCTCTTTTTAAAATCTTACTCCATGAAATAATGCAGTCTGCTTAAAGTCAAGTAAGTCATCAGTTTTCTCAGAGAGCTCTATTAAGAGGTGTAGCAGGCTCTTACTGTACTGCTAACTGGGAAGTATATATTCCAGAGAGAACCCAGAACTGTCATTCCTTGGGCCAGATGGACAAAGATGTGTCAAAGCGAGGTTCCTACCCCGGTGATTAATCATTGCAATGTCATGGATGGCAGCTATAGAAGTGTAAGCTGCCTCCTGCAGCTCCAGTTGAAGGTAAGATACATGAGGACTACTGGATGGAGTGAATCAGCTGGTAGAGCTTGGAGTGAGAAAGGTTAAAAATACTGCTCTCTCAGCAAAGAGGTACCAAGGTTAAGATTTGCTGTACTCCTAGGCTCTCTGACAGAGACTTATCGACCTGCCTTTTACTGTTAAGGTCTCTACCTTAGATATGCATGGAGCATTACAGACATAAAAGAAAACCATGCCCCTACCTCAAGGAGGTTCTAATCTAGAAAATTTAGTCACCAGTATATAGTCCAGTCCTGTGAAATGCTGAGCAAACTCAGCTCTCACAGAAGTCAATGGGTGCTGAGTGTGCTGCTGAGAAATGTACAGGCCCACAGTCTGGACAGATAATACAACAAACAAAGACATCAAACTCTGATAAGAGAGAGAACATTGAGATGACTAAACTGGTGGAGGGACTGGCCTGGTTACAGGTTTCTTGCTTACAGAATAACAGGCTCCCAAAGAGATGGCTGAATGCTGAAGCAGGGTATTTGTTTTCAGTGCCTATTCCTTTCACCTTGTGTTGTATGATTTTTGTGAAAATAATGGACACCAAAGGATTCAACTCACCAATGTTCTTCACAGCCAAAACTGGGGGCGGAGCAGTTGTTCACAGACTCAGTATCAGCCGGGTAACCATTGATACTTTTCAATCTTGAATAATTTTTTCGAACAATGTATCCTCTGAAAGCTAGACAGACGTAAGTATGAATAAGAGGAAGCTTCACAATCACTCCTAGACAGAACTACCAGCTTCTCTTGTACAGAACAGGCACCGCTCCTGCTCAGAGCTGAGTGCTTTCAGTCCCTATTTAAATAAATGGAGGCCAAAGGCAGTCAGTGCCTTGGAGAATTGGGTCCACTTTTAAAACACTGGAAAAATATTTAGGGCCTGATTTTCACTTACACTAAGGCCACTTTACACCATTCTGGTAGTGCAAACAAACTTAAAGTGAGAATAAATGTAATTACTTAGTTTAATTAAAATCAGGCCCATGGTATATTAATTAAAACAGTAATAAAAAAGCCATTCCGTTTTACCCACAACTACCAGGATTAGAACTGATTAACATTTTTCAAAATCTGAAATTTTTACTTAATTTTTTGTCTAGGTTTAACAACGAAAGTCACAATTTTTTCTTCCCCTATTTTTCAACCAGTTGTAACCATAACAGAGCATTTTTGAGATACATTAGGCTTAATCATGTCAAATATCTTTACATGCCAAGAAATGTTTTGAAGTTATACCACCAACGCAAAAGCACACAAGTTAAGTAGGAGGTAAGAAACAGTAAATTAGATAGGAAGCTTCTAGTGAAGTGAAATGACAAAAAAAAGTCAGTGGGTAAAATTTTCAAATGTGCTTAAGCCCCACTGAAAGTCTATAGGATTTTGGCACCTGAGTCAGTGAAGCACTTTTCAAAATTGTATCCAATATAAATTTGGGCTTCATTCTCTCTAGCACTGAGCAAAGATATTATAACTCCTGTATACAGTACAAGTAAGACCAGACCTTATAAATACAGTGTTGCATTTGAGAAGCAAGAAATTTCAGGAAATATTAATATCACAAAGGAAAATAAAATCAAGGGTCTCCTTCTCTCCCCTAGGATCTATATCAAACACTGATTTATTTTAAAACATAAATAAAATGATTAAATGGCAGGAGGGGGTTGACATGAGGAAAGTACATACAACGGAATTTAAATACAATACACACACAAAAATGATGATAACCTTCTACTGCACAATATATGAAGCATGGAAACAACATAGGGAAAGGATTGTTTGTCATGGACCACCAGGGTATAGTAAAAATTAATAGGATGATAACATGCAAAGGAGAATTTGGGATGAATATGAGGACACATCTCCCAGCAGTGGCCTCAATTAGAAAAGTATCTTTACTTTAGGAAAGGCAGTTAAGCATCAGGTTCAGTCTGCAGAATTGTTCCACAATGGAATAGGAGAAAGCCCCATCACCTGAGTTGTTGAAATCTATGCCCTGATGTTGCAATGACATCAGTGAGACTCTGTATGGGCATAGTGGATCCCAGTGCAGGATCAGGCCCAAGAAATTTGAGAATATACTGAAGGGATTGATCCTGCACTGGCTAAACGATGTAGCAGGATGGAGAAAGGCCTGGATAACCTAAATATAGGAGGACTGATGAGAAGACCTACAGGTCATTTTGATCTCTAATGCGCAAAGTTTCTATGAAAACAGAAATGTGTGTTGATAACAGCTATTTTCCCCAGTATCAGAGGGGTAGCCATGTTAGTCTGTTTCCACAAAAACAACGAGGAGTCCCGTGGCACCTTAAAGACTAACAGATTTATTTGGGCATAAGCTTTGTGGGTAAAAAACCCCACTTCTTCAGATGCAACATCTCCTCGTTGTTTTTATTTTTCCCAAGATGTTTTAAATTCCAGGACTACTAGGCACTGTCCATGCAAAGGAAGTCCCTGCCCTGTACAGTTTACACCCTAAAATCCTCACATTTTGGGATTATTCATGGAGTCTCATCTTTCAGTGTTTAACTACTCTTTTAAAAGCAGCCCACACTGATGTTCTGTTGCATATTAATAAGAGTGTGTTAAAGAAAATAGAAAAATAGTCACCATAATCTCTTGTTAAGGGTTTCCTTAGGGAGAACTGTAACCTATCCCCTTCCTGTCTAGTTTAATCACAGGATAGCATTAACTACCTTCTCTTCAACCAGTGTTTCTCAAGAAAAATCTATGTAGTTACATTTTTCTGTGCAATGCACGAAAATGAAAGCCACCTGAACTGCTTGAGTTGTGGTATGCAGTGCACCATAATAACCTAAATATTTCAGTGCCTTTTGGAGTTTTCAGAATTGCCAGTGTTAGAAGCAGCAAAAAATGCTTTTTAGTGAGATGTCATTATCTGTCACTTCATTTCCACTGAAATAAATAACCATTCTTTTGCAGAAAGAATGATAGAAGTTTAGCCTGCTGAGGTGCTGTAAATACAGCATTCAGGTATCATGAGACTGAAGCACTTTCCTTCCTTAATAAGAAGACTGGAAAAGTTGCCTACCAGGCAGAGAGGAGGGAAACATTCAGCTGCCTCATGTGATCAGCCTTCCAATCCTTAACTGTCCCCTACTGACCAGACAAGAAGCCTACTGTGATGTTGGCTGCAAAGACAACTGGCCAGCAGCAGCTATCTCTACAGAGCTGAAATGTGCCAAATACTGGTCAGTCTATGGACAAGTTTAAATAAAAAGGAGCACTGAAAATAAACTAAAATAATAAAATGATGATAGCATCAGCAGGCTTGTTTTTCACCTTTTCTTAAGTCTGAACCTATAGACTTTTTTTTCCTTATTACTACTATTTTAAAAAACAGAGTGTCACATTTCTTACAATGGCTCTTTTTACCCTGTGGATACACTGGACTGCTCTTCAATTTTTTTTTAATGCAATGAAACAATTCAGGATTGTCCTTCATTCACTAAATAAATGGAGCTTGACTATATCTGATTTCACTGTAATAGGTTCCACTGTATTCCTTTGTTTTCATAAATATTTTAGAACTTAGCTTGTCTTTGATTAAACTCTATCAAAGGCAGGTTTCCTAGAATGCTTAGGTTCTGCAGGGTAACAGGTGTGCAATTCCTGATTCTCCTTTGACTCATGGGATAACCTCAGTAGCACGGCAGACCAGCATGTTTCCTAAAGATTTTATTCAACATTCAGAGGAGTGCTTCGCTTCAGCATTTTTGAAATGGATCCATAATGTTTCCAAAGCAACATACACACAGGGCATTCTACTGAGGGAGGCTGAGAGGTCAGGAAGCTGCTCCAACACAGCAATTTGCATTACTGACTATGGCTGGTTTTGACACTAAGCACTTGGCTCAAAGAGTGTGAAATTAGTAGATGCATGTTGCTAATGCCCCATGAACAATCATCACATCACTGAAGAAGAATGATTACCAGCTGTCACTTTATTTCACCTTATGTATCTCTACCGCAAACTTCATAGCAACAGTATATTCAGTCCTGATCCTTACATGGCTAATGACAACAGGATTTGAGCTTGGAGCAAAATGGGATATGAACTGCACATTATCACTCATATTAATAGTCATTCGATGTTAAATATTATATGTGCCATGCACTTTGGATACTGATGCTCATACAAAATGAGTTTTGCTCATTGGTTTGGTTCAGCAGGTAGCAAGTTGCAATTATTGTTACCTTCAGGACTCAGACTTGATGCTTTGCTGTTAAAGACCTTTATTCACAAAGAATTTACTGAGCCATATAGATTACACACAAAGTTGTTCAATTTTGGTCAACAAAAAGTCCAGGCATTTCCAAGCCAAACTTGGGACGCTGCTTGTTCAGGGAAAGCCCCTGGCGGGCCCAGCCGGTTTGTTTACCTGCCACGTCCGTAGGTTTGGCCGATTGGGGCTCCCACTGGCCACGGTTCACTGTGCCCGGCCAATGCGGGCTGCAGGAAGCAATGGCCAGAACGTCCCTCAGCCTGTGCCACTTCCCGCAGCCCCCATTGGCCAGGCACAGTGAACCACGGCCAGTGGGAGCCGCAATTGGCCGAACTTGCAGATGCGGCAGGTAAACAAACCGCCTGGGCCCGCCAGGGGCTTTCCTTGAACAAGTGGCATCCCAAATTTGGGAAACACTGGCATAGAGAACGTCATGCTACAATGGGCTGTTGAGCACAATGTAGAGAGCAATCAGGACAATTGTAGATCGATGCATAAAACATATAGGCAGGAGATACGGAAACATTTTAAAGCAGCAAGAGAGGATTCATCCTTCTCAAGAAACATCTCTCTCTCTCTCTTCATTCCTAACCATAAAAGAGCATGTAAAACAGCTACTTACATAGACAGATACTTTCAAATCCTAATCCCATTTACAGTAACAAACAAGAATTACTGTGCCCTTGGAAAAGCAAACTAGTCACTTGTTGAAGGGACGATACCATAATATCGTGGTACTTTATAGGCCTAATTTTCAAACTTGGGTTCCCAAGTAAGACCTCCGACTCCCTCATTTTTCTTCTCAAATAAGCACTTCCAGTGTTTAAATGCCAAAATTTGAGAGGGTTTGGACACTATGATCCTCCACTTTTTTACACAAGTTTTATGCCAGCCTAGTTATCCAGAGATGCCCGTTGTCTCCTGTGGATCTCAGGAGGTTTGCAGGTTTACAAACCTCAGGATGCAAAACACTTCTCTCCCCCCCACCGCCATTCCGTCAGTAGAAGAATGAATAGAAAACTGAGTTTCAACTTGTGGAATTTCTTTTCCCAGCACGTGTTCTCTCATAAAAGAGAAAATAGATGTACTAGTGGGTATTAGCACCTTTTTTCCAGGATTGCAAACAGGGCTTATGATGCTGCTGTGTATTATTGTTTACACAAAGTGTTTTAGATTAATGGGTGTTAAGGTAAAATCTGGAGTGCAAAAGCCACCCAAAATTGTGGATGCTAATTTGAACCTCTTAAGTCTAGAAATCAGGCTGGACCAAGTAGGAATAGGTTCGCCAAGGAGTTCTGTCCTTTCCTGGCTCCAGATGGGTCATGAAATAATGCAGGAATAGCTTGCCTGTCCAGTCACCTTTCAGTGCTTTTCCGTTTACAGTCAAAACCAGGAAGTACAAATCTAATGGAAATGTAGATGCGCTCATAGGGTATGTCTACATTTGGAGCTGAGGGTGTGATTCCTGAGCTCTTTTGAAAATCCTAACCATATACATTTTACATACATATTAACTTAATGTAAATCATACGTAGTTCTCCCCAGTCCCAAAATTTTGTTCTTAGAAGGTTTTTAGTTAAAACTGTAAAATAGTTGGTGAGCAACATCACATGGTAAAAAGTTACAAGACAGAACTAGTTCATAAAGGGATTGTCTCATTTCTCTTTCCTCCTGAGCATCACAAAAAAGAACTTGAATCTTGAATTCTTGAGTTCTCAGTAAATAATTCCACAGTAAAATGTGGCATATGGTGAGTGCATGAGTGTGTGTTGGAGGAGGGGATGGTGGCTCAGTGAATTAGTCATTTGCCTTTCACCTCTGGAAGCAGAGTTTAAACTCAATCCTGACTAGAGTTGCACAGCGTATTCCAGATGGCTAAAGAGGCCTTAATTAACATGAGTTCAATGATGTCACCTCAGATCTAAGTGAATCGCATGCACTACTCATTTGGCATTTTGGCAGTGTCTGCTCACAAATGAAACAGAGACTAAAATCCACTCTTAAGTCTTTGGAGAGAGCTGTCACTCGACATGGAAATCTATGCTATGGTGACTGGGAATGGAGTAAAAACAAACAAACAAAATTACCATTATAATTGAATTTACTTGGTTTTAATTCTAATTAATAAAACATGGTGATACAAATATAGCTACAGATCCAAAGCTGGTGTAAATCAGCATCGTTCCACTGAAATCAAACAATGGCAATCCACTGATTTACACCAGCTGTGAATCTGGGTCAATGTAACGTTAAATTATTTCAACAAAGTGATTTTTTCCTTGTTCTAGGCTTTAAACAAAACAATACAAACCACAGCACAAAGAAATAACAATACTTCATTTTTGTCTGAGCAACTCAATTCTTTCACAATATGTTTGCCTTCTCTGTGAGGTAGAAAATTGTTATTATCCATCTATGTTTTACTGATTGGGAAACTGGTGGGTAAGGTTTTGCCTACACTGGGGATATTAGCCACCAGTGTAAATACACTGATGTACCTCACTTTGTGTGAATCACTATTGTAGATGTACTGAACTGCTTAAATTCATAAACATTTTACCTATTAGCAAGGGGTTTTTTCCACCCCCAAATAATGACTTAGTTTTGGTGTAATATTATACAGGAAATGTATCTTCATGTATACCTGGGTTTTTTAAAAAAATTGTTTTTTCTTCCAACATTTCCATCAATGGATAGTGAACTGGTTGGGCCCACTGAGATCTCCAGACCAACAGCTCATGTATTTGAAAGGCATCTGTTTATTTTTAAAATGCAAATGTAGCCTACCTCAAAGACTGACTTCAAGAAATGAACAATCTGAACAAGTCAAGAGGTTTTCAATCAGAAGCTGTGTTCCTCCTTTCTATCAGGCTGTGCTTACTTGCTGTCAAAACCACTTAAACAATATCCTGGAATCTGAATGAAGTCCCCCCACAATTAAAATGAGCAGGATAATCCTGCGAGAATTATTCAGGCAAATAATTTTTCACACAGTTTAAACTAATGATAAGGTCATTTACAAAAGAAATCATTGCCTTTGAAACGTTGACTTGTAGACAGAGGACTGCCTGGAGCAGGGCCATAGATAACAGTGAAGACTGGCTTCCTAACACCACCCTTGCAGTCTTTGGAACTGATTCCAATGAAGAGAAGGCCCAATAAGGTTAATACCCCTACTTTGATCTCTGTCAAAGCGTACCAGCAAGAATTAATTTACATTTCAGATGAAAAAGGTTGACAGCATGAAAAGGCATCTTGTTTCTGGTATGTGAATGTGCTGTAATAGATCGGGAATTCTGAAAGGAAGTTCTGAGGAAGCTAAAGGGATAAGCTGCACTGCTGCTTTTATTGGGAAGGAGATGAAAGGAAAACAAATTTCAATATGTGCTGTTCTGTAGAAACATGTAAGCCAAATGCTTCCAAAATTTCAAGGACTGTTTTATTTTGGTATATATACTTTAATTATGTGGTTTTACAAATGCCTGACCAGCAAACACAAGTACTGTATCTCTGTGATCTAAATTATTCATTCTTTAAAATAATGTTAAAATGACCACATTTCTTTTTCTTGAAATGCTGTCCTTTATCTGTACTTACATTGTAAGCTCTTCAGTGTGGAGATTATGTCTATTTGCCTGTTCAGCAACACACACTTTTATGGTGGCATGGAAGTAACAATAGTAATAGACAGTCTATTTTAAAACCCAGATAATGGTCACACTTTGCAATTATTTGCTCAGCCTTGAAACACAAAAAGACTAATCTGCAGAGATAAACAAAATGTTTAGAAAGAAGTTTCAATTAGAGAGTCCTAGATATAGATTTCCTAAGGCAGAGAGTCACACACACTGAACTTTAATTTTCTGAAATAAATGATTATGCACCATAAATTCTAAAGCTGTGCCAAAGATGGGAATAGCTGTAAAGCATGATTAACACGAAGGTGCATTGTGTCACTCTGAACTCTGTAGTCCTAATGCACATCCATCCAATCTGATCCACACAGTGATCAATGGTTTAGCAATGGGCATACATATTCTCCATGCCCAGGACCTCTACATGGAATTCTGAGGCAGAATGCCTCCTAGCACCCTCCAGGGCCTGGTGTTGTACCACATTGCCTTCCTATTTGCTGTGCATATATGGGACAATCTAGTCCCAAATGACTACTTTCAGAACTGGTAATAGTGCAGACTGAAGGGTCATCTGTGACCTAGCCTCTCTTTCCCCCTGTACTGCACAGGCTGTTAGGTTGGCTGGGAAATTGAAGTGCAGGCATCCAAATGTAAATGTAATAATGCTTTCCAAAAAGAGCATTACTGTCAAGAGTCAGTGCTTTACAATACATCTAAAGATGGATTCCCTGTATGAAGAACTGGTACTCTGTGTTAAAACGAGAACAATGGAAGATAACAGCACAGGGGAGGGGACAAGTAGAGCATATGATTATCCAGTCACTTGGTATTTGCTGTAACTTGGAAAAACCTTCCCATTCAATAGCTCCCAATTTCATTGAACATACAGCATATAGCCCTAGAGCGAGGCACATGCTATTTTATGAACATACAGAATAATATGTATAAAGAGCCTTGCCCTAAGAGAAAAGTACATTGCCTTTCTAATACTACACCCAGAATTGTATTATTTTGCCTTCCTCTTGAAAGTCATAGTGATGCTGACTCTCAAGGAACAGGGTTGGGGAAAGGAAGGAAGTTGTTGGATTTATAATGAAAATGGCTTGTCAATGACATTTTGGTTTTATGTTCAGAAGTGAGAGAACACTCAACAGAAAATCTTTTCTTTCAGTTTAACTATCATCTAAGAAAAACAGAACTCAGAGGTAACAGAAGTCACATAATTATAGTAAAAGCAATGACTGGACTAAAATGTGGAGCACAGGTTTCTCTGTTGATACATCTGCTATGGCTCTTTTTAGATCTGCTACAAAACTACTTCACACTTGGTTGCACGGAACAATGGCATACACAGGTGTGGTACATCATCCCTAGTTTGCTTCATGTTGGCTGCATTTGAAACTATAGCCTCCCTGCTACTGACTTCAGTAGGACGAATCTTATAGCTTCAGTGCCATATGATCTCTTGCTCTCTATTAGAGACCTGCACCACCCTGCAGGCCTGTTCCTTCAATAATCTCTTTCCAGTTTATTCAAATTCATATTGATATGCATGCATTGAAGCCTGGCAGGGAATCAGAGGCTTGGCCCATGCTGGGAAAATCCACAACAATTAAGAATAAAGCCTGGCAATCTGCCAATATTAGGGATAACCACAAAGCCAGAGAGATGGCATGTCCAGTGGCTATCATCCACACTTTAAGCAAAACGATTCTAGTGCTTCACACCAACTCTACACATGGTTAATACACATTGATTCTCTGAGCCCAGATGGATCCCTGATAATTCATTCAATGGCTTTTAATCAGTATGTTTTGCTTTCAAAAAGGTACTCACCATAAAAGCTCCAAATTCCTGTCAATGGTGAAATTTGATATTGAAGAACGCATGATCAGAAGCAGTACTTTCTGATTGCTTTTGTTTGGGCTGTTTACATTTCTCTCAGCTATAAATACTGACATGAAGTTATCCATAGCAAAATAGTCTGTGGAAATAATGTTTTAATTACCTGCTTGAATATGTATAGCAGCATCAGTTCTTCTGTTCCTTATTTCCTTGTACTTCCTGCGAGCTTCATATCCTCTCCAGGCTAAAAATACAAACCCATGTGTTGGGAATTACGGTACAGTTCTTTAAGGAAGTGTTATAGAGTCAGAGATGTGCCTAATCTTTCATCCTCCCTGCCATAACCACCCCCCTCCCACTACCTCTTCCTCACCCACTCACCAGTTGAACTCTGGGCTCATGACTGGAGTATAAGCATCTCCACAACTTCAAACACATCTCCAGTCTTCCAAATTTTAATTGTATACATGTGCTCTCTGATGTCACAAAGTCAAGCAAAGACTGAGGTGCAGAATCATTGGAGGTCAAAGTTCAATGCAAACAACTGCATCCCTCTAACACCGCGCCTCCCAAAAAATAAATCAACAGAGTGAAGCATGATAAACTACTAATAATCAACCTTTGCAGTCCATGGCAGTATTTATGTTATTTGGAATGCAGAGGTACATGCAAAAAGGAGAATGTGCATCTCTTCTGTGTGCTGCACATTAGTGGAGAGACACTGAACAACACTCTTCCTTAGTTTACAGGCATAGTCTATAACAGTAAAACATTTAAACAAAGGCATTAGTGATTACTAAACAGATAACTTAGAAATTAATCTGTAATGTTGGTATCAGTTAGCTGGAGGGGGAAAGTACCGCATATTATTTTGATTTCACAGCAAACCATTGAGAAAATGAATAGATAATTTGCAGGCAATTTAAAATGCCAAGATTGTGCATGAAATAAGGAATATGAATGTTTACCTGACTGAATGGCGACAGCACTATTTTCTCTTCTCTCTTTGATTCTCTTATATCTCCTAGCTCCAAGCCACCCCTTGGTATAGGCCTGCATTACCACAACCCTGCCTATAACTTCTCGCAGGAACAAATTTAACTGCTCTATATGGTAATACTTTAGAAACACCTGAAATGGAACAACAGGTTCAGCATTACGTGTAAGCAGTAGAATAAAATCTTTTATACTCCCTCTTCATTAGTATTATTTCAATCTACATTACAGCATCATTGCTAGAAAAAACTGCTAACTCTTATAGCTAGAATTTCAGAAACCATGTGGTAGAATATATGTTTTTAGTTTATTGCACTAATTACAATACCCATTACAATGTAAGTCACACAATTATCCCATTACCCCCAAGTAAATCACTGATGACAGCTTGGTCAGAATGCTGCATTTCTGTATCAGCAATGTTTAAATATAGCTTTTCAAGCTAGAGCTGATTTGTGGTAACATTTTCAATAATGGTGTCTTTCATTAATGTGGCATTACACTGGAAATCCGGTGGGAGTCCTTAGGATAAACATTAGCACAAAGCGTTCCTCATGATAATGATAAGAGGGGAGAGGGGTGAGTTTATAAATACAGTATTGTATCCTTGTTCAGTGGCCAAATCCTAAGGGCCCTTATTCAGGAAACTCCCTTTGGCTTACTTCTAAGGAATGAGTAAACAATTTCAGGATTTGGCCCCATATTTTGCAAAATCAGTCAGTCCATTTTAAATCATGAACAAAGGCTGCTACTAAAATAGCCCAAAGCATCTCATCTGAAAGGCAGGACCTCTTCTAACACAGCAAACCGATACTGGCCTAAAGTGGTTCACAGATAGCAAAGGCTAAATGGTGGCATTAAGCCACAATCTACAGTAGGGAGGATTGTGGAGGAGCCCCACACCAGCAGGCGCTACTGGAGGCACCGTGCCTCAGGTGCACCCAGGGGTGATGCGGGTACTATGCCACCTTTGGAGAAGGTTCTATGTGCATCTCTTCTTATGCAAGCTAGACAGGAAAGGGGCAAGGCATTCCCTCAATCTAGGGAGGCTAGCATCTGCAGCAACACTAGCCTGAAGCAGCAGTCAGCGTGCAGGAGAGGGGACATTCCTGGCACCCTCTTCCTTTCCCGTCACATCCACACAGGGAAGAATGAGCCACAGCTTCATTAAACCACTCATTTGACATGCCTCGCTGCAGAGAGGACACCCCTGGAGAAAACCAGAAACATGCCCTACCTTTGTTTTCCCAAGAACCCAATTGTCTAGTTTCGATTTCTCCAAAATAGCAATACAACTTTCTCTGGTACCAAGAGGGTTCTGATGTGCCTTGAAAGCCAGGTAATAATACCTACAAACCCCAAAGGACAAAGAAAGAGCAAGTTAATTGCTACATAAACACACTTGGATTGCAAAAGGGAATTATTATACTCCTGCCAAAGAAGTACTCTAAGTATTGTGGGCAAGATCCTCAGCCCTACTAAGTCCCGAGACCCCTTTCCACTAATACGGTGGACAAAGGGGATTAAACTCCGAAATGGGCAGCTGAGGATACACTCGACAAAGGGGAATCTTTGAACCAATACTGCCGCCACCTATTCTATCCTTGGGTGCACGAGGAAGGGGCTGTGGCTAGAGTATACTGCACTCTGGCAATCCCTGCTAGTGTAATGGCCCATAAAGAGATTTTATGAGGCAGTGCCATTTAGAACAGCCTAGAGGCTGCACTTAGTTTTGCTTGGGAATGGAACTATGTCAGTGAGAGGTTGGGGAGGTGGCAGAAAGCAAAACAATGGAAAGGAATGAGAAAATTTAAAAACTCATCTCCCCGGGGACTCTACAAATGTGCCACTCAAGTTTAGATGTAGCTCTAAATGTCCTGAGAAGTGGGAGAAAGAAAGCACTCCTCTTTCCCTATGTGACACCATTGCATTCACACTTAGTGAGGCAGCAAAAGTGCTCACGCTGTCCCAAAGACAGTTTAAATGGAAGAGGGCTGCTTGCAGAGTATTTTCCTTGAAGTCCCTTTTTCTTTGGCACTTGCTAGCCTTCTAGCCACCCTGAAAAGCCCTTTTTTCAGATATTTGGGAAAAGTGTGGGGAGGTGAACACAAAGGAGAGGCTTTGCTGCTGCTATTACTGCTACTAATTAGCTAGTAATTATTAGTTAGGATTGCGTGAGGAGTTTCTCTTTCTCTCTGTGTGTGTATATATACACACACACACACATACACACACACACACACACACTCATTTTTATTGATATTATGCATTTTTAATCATTATGAAAGCCTCAAGGGCAATGGTCTCCCACTTGTTACAAAGTGTTAAAATAAATACAAATAAACACACATCATCATATACCAGTATTTAACAGGAAGAAGATCAGTCTTATTGTTACACTCCATCCTATTCTCCTATGCTACATGTACCTCTGTTTTTTGTATGTAGATAAAACTATGTCTAAAAGCAATGCTGTCTTTTTAAAAATGAAGGGCCACATTCTCTGTTGGTGTAAATTGGTTCAGCTCCACCAGAGTCCATTGGAGCTGTGCTAGTTTACACTAGCGGTGATTTTGACTCTGCAACATTTTAGATATTAGTACTTCTTAACTGTCAGTTGAGCCAATACCTTTTTTAATAGGGTGGAAACAAGCCTAAAACAGCATACAATGTCTGAATTCAAAATCAGACTTTATCACCACCAGTTATGGGACCATATTCAGCTTCATATTTATCTCTGGTCCCACAGAAAGTGGTGATTATGGCTTCTGGAAAGAAGAAGCATAAGAGAAAGGTGCTAATCTGGAACTGGTGTCACACTAACAGAGAGATGACATTCTGGCTCCACTGAAGTCAATGGGAGTTTTGCCTTTAACCTCCATAGGGCCAAGATTTCATCCAGTGACCACTCTTTGTGCCTTTAAATTTCTGGAGTAAAAGTCTGTGTACACTCAGCAGTCATGCCCCCAGTCTGGCCCACCGTGCATATTTACATGTAGATTAAAACCATCCAAGTTCCTTTTAATAGTCGGGTGCTGCCAGCTAGTCAATGAGCTGATTCCACTTGTCTCCAGCAGGAACAAAGTCAAATTCCAGCACCAGAGAGGAAGAAATACAGTGAAGCCATTTTAACTTGTTATCTAATGAGATGTTCATTTTCTTACATCAGAAGTAACAGAAAGGATTATTTCATCCCCAGTGTCACTGAATGTGTTTGCTATTGGTATTTGACTATTTTTCTCAGAGAAACATCAGCAGCCATAGTGCTCATTGGGCAGCCTGAGCTCACACTGGGGCCCCAAGTTTGGATTCATGATAGGGCTGCCCTCCATAAATGGAGCATTGCAGGGGGAGGTCTCCCAGTGATCAATATACCTAACAATGAGACCACAGATTCTGAGCCACTGGCGATAAAAGCCAGCATTAGCAGGGTTAGTAATACAGTGTTTACTGCTGTCTGTATTAGCGACATAAACTGATTATCGAGGCTAAGAGTCTGCCAGTGTGGCAAGAATTTAAAGATTAATTTACAATAAAAATGACTCTTGTATCAATCTTCACTTACAGAAAATGGGAATCTTAGACATTCTAAGAGACCACCCGTGCTCCCTATCTCTGGCAAAGGGGTGTGTTCATGCAAAATTAAAACCAGTAAGGCCCTACCTATCTCATTGCTATGGATTCATTGGTGGTAGAGATGGTAGCTGGTGGGAGATCATATGATGTTTTTAATTAGAAGGATTCCCACTGACTACAGTGGGCTTTGAACCAGGCTCATAGGGAAAAATAAATAATTTTTTTTGCTCAGGTGTCCTTCTTCACATGCAAGATTTTCATACAAAGAACAACCAACAATTATGTGAACAAACACTGTGCAAATAGCTGATGAAAAAGGGATATGAACGTGTTCATATTGAACAAGCATTCAGATTATGAATGAACCAATGTTCACGGACTCTGTTTTTGCACTATTCAAATAGCTCTGGCTATAAAGTACTGTATTAATTAAATAACTGATATTATGCACTTCCATTAGTTTACAAATTAAAATTATTTTACAATTGCACTTCTTTAAGCTGTGACAGCTCCAGAACTGTCACCTCTACCACATTTAAACTACTTGGCTGTTAGTCCTTAAGTGACATCTGTGTAGGAGCTCATTGTTTAGACTGTGATTGAGGGAGGGGTGACAGGCTAACAAGTAACAGGTGAACTAACTGTTCCCCGAGATATAAAATAAGGAACAGCAACCAGGTGACCCCTTAAGATCCAAGAAAGGGGAAACAGCAAGAACCCGAGACATGTGGCCATGTAAGGACAGAGCACAGTCTAACTCATACTAAAGAAAACACGGATAGTTATTATGGAGGATAGAATATAATGGCAACACTTTTTAACAGGAGAATATGATTTTCAAATACTAATTTCAGTTAATCTCTAGAAAGCAGCACCAATTGTCACAAGAAAGAACAAAGAACCACTAAAATTATCTATTAAGATCAAAGGGTAACAAACCAATGACTAAAGCATTGTAGCCAATACTGGACCAGACACACTGAGGAACTATGCTGATGTATCACGATTGAAGACATGGTACACGCTATGTAATGAATGGTGGCAGATTATGTATTATTAAAGTACTTTTTTAATGCAGTGAATTTCTCCATACCAACCATATCTCATAATTTATTGAGGCAAGTACTTATGAAGGAAATTTAAGGGTGATATCATTTAGCAGCTATGGAGAGCAGTGCTACATTCAGGAGAAAATAAAGGAGTGGATCTAGTTTATTACTAAGGTTAAATTTGTTTTTAGTGTTATAGCCTGGATGGTCCCAGGATATTGGAGAGACTTCTGTTGGCAAAAGAGACCATGCTTTCAAGCTATACAGAGCTCTTCTTCTCAGGCCCTGAATGTTGTCAGTCCTCAGAAGGGTGATGGACTTTTGCACTGTATTGGTGAAATCCAATCAAAACACCCCCAACATTTCCTAAAAGGTATGTGCTAGTTTGCAGTCCCACAACATCTATTTTCAACATGGCCCACAGTATACAATTTATGTAGAGTTAAATAAGTTCTGTCATAAATAACACTGAATGTTCATGTGATTTATGCATACTGATAACTTAAGTTTGTTTTCATACTTCTTTGGAAAGGTCATATCAGTTTCCCAGTAATCCATGTATTTTTTAGTCTGTGGGTTGGGGTGGGGCATATAAAAGTATAAAATAGTTTTCAGATCGTCTGGCTTTTTTGTAATTAATATCAAATATTCTTTCAACATCTAATAATCTTCTGCACATTAATATATTACAGTTGGCATCCTAGTAATTTAGAAGCTACATCAGGGTCACATACTGAAAAATTCTTGGTTATACAGGTTTTCGAGGTATTTCACTTATAGACTTGACCATATAATTTAGTTACATTATAAACTTATTACCATCATCTTTAGTTTCCTATACAACTTTGTATTTCAAACTGTTCATGGCTTACTTTCTGCTGCTATCCTTATAAAACAGTATATTGTTGAACTGTAAGTAAAAGCAATGACACTTTTCAGTACCAAATGCTTTTCCTGAGTTGACTGTCTGCTATTTATAGAAGATTTTAATCTTGTAAAAAACTATGCGCTTTATTAACTGAGAGATTCTGGGAATTTATTTTTGTCTAAAGAGAGTGTTCTATCTGTAGTCAGTCTTTTGATGGTTCCTAAAAGCTTTATTTAACTTAACCTGTGCTTTTCTAAACTTGTCAAATGTTCTTACAAAGTCCAGTCACTGGATGGAAGACTCCACTAACTGGTTAAATACGTTTCCTTTAGTGTCAAAAAGAAAAGGAGTACTTGTGGCAACTTAGAGACTAACAAATTTATTTGAGCATAAGCAAGTGAGCTGTAGCTCATGAAAGCTTATTCTCAAATAAATTTGTTAGTCTCTAAAGTGCCACAAGTACTCCTTTTCTTTTTGTGAATACAGACTAACAGGCTGCTACTCTGAAACCTTTAGTATCAAGTTTCTTGTTGGAAGCTACAACACTAAACCTTTTTGTTTATGATGTCAAATGTAAAAACAGAAGTGTTGTCGTCATAACATACAAAAGAGCTGCAAGACTGGCAAATCGTTTCTTATTGGTAAATGCTCTTGTGTAAGAACTTTTTTCCAGAAATGGTCCTGAAGTTCGAATAGTCCCAAAGTTTGAAGGTACTTAGATTTGGGTTCCAAAATTAAAATCCAGGTTGAGGTCTAGATTTTGGATCCCCCCTGAAGTTCAGTGTTTGAGACCAACTCTAGTTTTTCTCTTTTTTTGTTAGTGGATAGTTCAGTCTCCATCTGGTTCCTGCCTCTTGTTATATTGTAACCCACACACCTTCTGGGTGTCGGGTGTGGTGTTCTGTCCCTTCTAGTCAGGAGTGAAAGCAACTTAAGGGACTTACCAGTACGCAGGGTGGCTGGGGTCCTGAGTATGGTGGGGGCGGGGCCTCCACCGGAAGAGGTGGGGCCTCAGGCAGAAGGGGCCGGTCTGGGGCCACACTCCCACAGCCAGCCCTTCAGCATGGCTCCAACAGTGATTTAAAGGGCCATGGCTCTGGCCCTTTAAATCGCTGCCAGAGCCCCACGGCTCTGGCCGCCTCTGGTACAGTTGGCTGTGTACCACTCTTACCGGTACGCCAGACTGGACCGGACTGGATTACTTTCACCTCTGCCTATAGTGGGGGAAGGGTGGGGTGAGGGAGAGGGAGAGATCACACTGTTGTAGGCACCTATTTAATCTCTACTAAGGCTCACTCCCTGTTGGAACACAGGATTTGCCAAATGGGATCATACAATCAGTTCATCTAATCTAACATCTTGGTTCTGGCAATGGCCAGTACCTGATGCTTTACAGGAAGGTGAAACACCTGCTTGAGTCACTGTTCAACTGTGCAATCTTGTACAGGGTGGAAGAGGGAGGGCAAATGTGGCTCAATTGAGATATACACCAAAACATCTTGAGGCTATCCAAAGCAGCTGAAATTCTGAGAATTTCTAGTTTTTGGGCCTAATTCTGACCTCAGTTGTACTTGAGTAAATCCACAATAACTCTACAAAAATAACATACAAAATGGAGTTACTCAGGATTTACTCAAGTACAACTGAGGTCAGAATTAGGCTATATAGTTTCTATCAATTATGTAGGGATAAAATTAGAAAGGCCAAGGCACAAAACAAGATCAAACTCACTAAGGACATAAAGGGTAACAAGAAAACATTCTACAAATACATTAAAAGCAAGAGAAAGACCAAGGACAGAGTAAGCCTGTTAGTCAATGATGGGGGAAAGACAATAACAGAAAATGTGGAAACAGCAGAGGTGCTTAATGACTTCTTTGTTTCAGTTTTCACCAAGAAGGTTGGTGGCAATTGGATGTTTAACATAATGAATGCTAGTGAAAATGAGGTAGAATCAGAGTCTAAAATAGGGAAAGAACAAGTCAAAAATTACTTAGACAAGTTAGATGTCTTCAAATCACCAGGGCCTGATGAAATGCATCCTAGAATACTCAAGGAGCTACTGAGGAGATATCTGAGCCATTAGTGATTATCTTTAAAAAGTCATGGAACACGGGAGACATTTCAGAAGATTGGAAAAGGGCAAATATAGTGCCCATCTATAAAAAACGGAAATAAGGACAACCCGGGGAATTACAGACAAGTCAGCTTAACTTCTGTACCTGGAAAGATAATGGAGCAAATAATTATCAATTTGCAAACACCTAGAAGATAATGAGGTGATAGATAACAGTCAGCATGGATTTTTCAAGATCAAATTGTGTCAAACCAACCTGATAGTTTTCTTTGACAGGGTAACAAGCCTTATGGATACGACATAAGCAGTAGATGTGGTATATCTTGACTTTAGTAAGGCTTTTGATACTGTCTTGTATGACAGGTTTCAGAGTAGCAGCCGTGTTAGTCTGTATTCGCAAAAAGAAAAGGAGTACTTGTGGCACCTTAGAGACTAACAAATTTATTAGAGCATAAGCTTTCGTGAGCTACATCCGATGAAGTGAGCTGTAGCTCATGAAAGCTTATGCTCTAATAAATTTGTTAGTCTCTAAGGTGCCACAAGTACTTCTTTTCTTTTTGTCTTGTATGACCTTCTCATAAACAAACTAGGGATATACAACCTAGATGGTACTACTATAAGGTGGATGCATAACTGGTTGGAAAATTCCAGAGAGTAGTTATCAGTGGTTCAGTCATGTCAGAAGGCTTAACGAGTGGGGTCCCACAGAGATCAGTTGTGGGTCCAGTTCTGTTCAATATCTTCATCAATGATTTAAATAATGGCATAGAGAATACACTTATAAAGTTTGCGGATGGTACCAAGCTGGGAGGGGTTGCAAGTGCTTTGGAGGATAGGATTAAAATTCAAAATGATCTGGACAAACTGGAGAAATGTTCTGAAGTAAACAGAATGAAATTCAATTAGGACAAATGCAAAGTACTCCACTTAGGAAGGAACAATCAGTTGCACACATACAAAATGGGAAATGACTGTCTAGGAAGGAGTACTGAGGAAAGGGATCTGGAGGTCAGAGTGGACCACAAGCTAAATATGAGTCAACAGTGTAATGCTGTTGCAAAAAAAAGCGAACATCATTCTGGGATGTGTTAGCAGAAGAGTTGAAAGCAAGACATGAGAAGTAATTCTTCTGCTCTATGCTGTGCTGATTACACCTCAACTGGAGTATTGTGTCCAGTTCTGGCCACCACATTTCAGGAAAGATGTGGACAAATTGGAGAAAGTCCAGAGAAGATCAACGAAAATGATCAAAGATCTAGAAAACATGACCAGTGAGGGAAGATTGAAAAAAATTGGGTTTGTTTAGTCTGAAGAAGAGAAGACAGAGGGGACATGATAACAGTTTTCAAATACATAATAGGTTGTTACAATGAGGAGGGAGAAAAATTGTTTTTCTTAACCTCTGAGGATAGGACAAGAAGCAATGGGCTTAAATTGCAGCAAGGGCGGTTTAGGTTGACATTAGGAAAAACTTCCTGTCAGGTTAGTTAAGCACTGGAATAATTTTCCTAGGGAGGTTGTGGAATCTCCATCATTGGGGATTTTTAAGACCAGGTTAGACAAACACCTGTCAGGGATAGTCTAGACAATACTGCCTTGAGTGCAGGGGACTGGACTAGATGATCTCTTGAGGTCCCTTCTAGTTCTATGTTTCTATGATTCTAATTAGTTAAAATAAAATAGGAAATAAACTGCAGTGCTAAGTTTCCAGTAACAAACCTTTGGCTGTTTTTGATGCAAGTCTGTTGTCTAAATATTTCGAAGTAAAAACATTGGAACTTAGATGCAACCTGGTGCAAAAAGGAATATTGTATTTTCTACATTTGCCTGTTCCCATTTGCAAATTTCCTATGTATTGTATGTATTCAGTTACTTAGCACCTAAAAATACTTAACTAGTCACATTTGTAAGAGCAGCAAAACTGCAAGCTAAAGAGAAGGCAATCCCTCTTCAGAAGGTTTTATTCCTCAGAGATAGAGATACACTTTGAATGGTGTTAATGATAATTGTATTTATATAGCCTTTTTGAACCAAATGGTTCCTACATTGCTTTACAAACTATGCTGCCTGATGTGCAAACACATATATTTATAATATTCCCAAACAATATGTTAAAAATGGAGTTAAGATTAACTGTACACATCAGTAATTTAGGGTAAAACAACATTACAAAGAAGTTGTATTTATCACAAAATTGGGCATTATAAACCTGGGAAATTTAGAGTTAACCTTAAACGTAAAAGAAATCCAATCACACTAAGGTATGTAAATGCCGTGAAGTGGCACTGTCCAATAACCCTATGATTATGATTGAGGAATTTGAGTGTTTGTTGTCCCACATTAGATTAAACTGACCTTTAAATAAATATCTGAAGTTTTCTTTTTGGCCCCCTCGTATGATAAACTGCATTTATCATCCACATGTGACTACTAGTCTATACTCCACCCTCTAGCCTATCTCAGAAAGGTCCATTTCTAACACTGCAGACCTCTGAGCAGCTGCATAGAGCTGCCATTTATAACCAAATAAATGATTAACCCTTTCCCTCCCACGATCAAATCTCTGCCCCAAAGTACACTGGTATGAAGTGCAGAATGGGCAATGTTCAGTGAAAGGTTTCAGGTCCAGTATCTCACAACCCATTATTAGGTGATCCCTAGCTATGAGGGGAGATTCCCAACTTTCCAACAGGACACAATGTTTGTTCCTAGCCTTGGTAGGTCCTGAGATATTGGACCTTCAAATCATGGCATTTTTGTGCATGAAAAAACACCATAATTTTCAGAGATTTCTAAGTTGTATTGGCTATGATTTTTCTCTCATTCTCATGCCTGTACAATTGAACATCTGGTTCTAAGGGACTCTGGCTTTACTGGTGGAGAATGTGGAAAAATGTACCAATAATAATATTTTTTAACTTTTTAAAAATCCCTCTGAAAGATCACTACAATAGTTCTTCTGTAAAGGATTCTGTAAAGGCAAACAAGGTTTGTCTACCCTTCAACCTGGAGTGTGGTTCACAGGTTGAAGAGGAAAGAAGTACTTGTGGCACCTTAGAGACTAACAAATTTATCTGAGCATAAGCTTTCGTGTGCTACAGCTCACTTCATCGGATGCAGCTGTAGCTCACGAAAGCTTATGCTCTAATAAATTTGTTACTCTCTAAGATGCCACAAGTACTCCTTTTCTTTTTACGGATACAGACTAACACGGCTGCTACTCTGAAACCTGTCATTATCCAAGGTTGAAGAAAGACACTCGCACTAGCTGCATTAAGCCAGTGTACTACAAAAAGAGTATAGCTGGAGTAGCACCAGCAGTGGAATGGGCTAACTGCCCAGAGTATTTGTGCCTAGGGTGTCAGACAGATATGTACTTGGGGCAGCTGGACCCTCCCGCAGCTCACTCTGCCTGCAGCTGCCCGCTATTGTTAGCAAGCTAGCTTGGTGAGAACTAACATAAGTGTGTCTCCTCAGCCTGGGAAACACTGCTTCCCTGCAGCTCTAGGTGTAGACATACCCACGCAGATTACATGCATGTGTGGTGTGATGTAAGGGTTTCAGTGGTGCTCATTTGGGATGCCCTATATAACTCACGAGTGACTCTACATACTTGCACATAGGCAGTCATTTTTTTCCACCTATTGATTGCAAACCTCTCTGGAGTAAAATTCTATCCTGCAGCTGTTTAACAGTACACAACAAATTGCAAGAGTCCAGGAACAAGATATGGAAGATAAACTACTGTATCACATTTAATTTACAAGAGAAATCTGGGTAGACGAGGTGAATTCGTGATCCCACTGGAGTCAATGACAAAACTCCCACTGACTTCAGTGGTGCCAGGACACTAAAGCCATGTCCCCAAACATCATGTTGGGGCACTGGTTCAGTGGTGACTTAGAAGGAAGAGTGCCAATCACTTTACCACTTATTACAGAACTTAGGGATGAAATATTGGCTTCATTGAATCAGTAATTAAACTCCCATTGGCTTTAATTGGACCAGGATTTCACTCTAAGTTTTCCATCCTAAAGTGCTCTCCATTTGGAAAAAACAAACAAACCATAGGAGATGCAATACCAAATCAGATCTGTGGACCAGAAGGATCCTACATCATCCCACAGTGGATGATTATGGAATAAACTGCCTACATAAGGGACATTTCTTTCAAACTACCATGGGAAGCAGGATGGTTTACAAAAAGAAAAGGAGTACTTGTGGCACCTTAGAGACTAACAAATTTATTAGAGCATAAGCTTTCGTGAGCTACAGCTCACTTCATCGGATGCATTTGGTGGAAAATCTGTTTTTTCCACCAAATGCATCCGATGAAGTGAGCTGTAGCTCACGAAAGCTTATGCTCTAATAAATTTGTTAGTCTCTAAGGTGTCACAAGTACTCCTTTTCTTTTTGCGAATACAGACTAACACGGCTGCTACTCTGAAACCTGTCAGGATGGTTTACATTACTTATTAAAAAAGTATCTAGTGTAACTGAGGATGCTTTTATTATTCATATAAATATTCAATCTATTTTATCCCACTAATCTCTTGTCCTTGATGATGTCAAGATCCCAACAAGAGCAGTGAGAGCCAAGAGTCAGAGCAGGGGCAAACCTGAGGCTGGGAGTAGTGGTGGAGTTTGCAGTCAGGTTGCAGGCCAAAGTAAATACCAAGTAAATACTGAGCCAAGTTTCAGGGTCTGAGCCAGGAGGCAAAATCCAAATCAACCCAAGGTCAAATCCATCAAATTCAGATGCAAGGAGAAGGAATGGTCATCGCAACTATAGGAGATGCACACTGTTGCCTGCACACGTCCTGGAATGCCCTTTGGGTTTATATAGGGCAGGGAGCTGTGAGGCTGCTGTCTGTCAAACCCTTAAGGCAGAATGTCCCATGGTTTGAGTCCACAGCAGTTCATGGTAAGTGGAGTGCAAGCTGATTATAGCTGCTCCAGGCTGGCAGCCTGGAGATGTCAGCTGCTTAGGAGCTCTACAGACCTAGCTTCTAGATCTGTGGAGCCTTATAAATATCTCGTAGAAATCAGTTCCACCGACTGATTTTTTTAAAAAATAAGTATATCTTTTTCTCAGTTGTAAATGTGTTGCCTTTTAATTTCATTCACCTGTTCTTGAATTAATGAATGAGATTAGACAAAAGCACATATTGAGGGGACATGGCTTGAGGATTGCATATATTGATGAAAACATATTAGGGATTTAGAATGGCAGAGCAGTACTAAATGCAGTGGTTTCTACTCCTCTTCTCCCAGCGTGGACCCCCCCAACTCAAACCTATCATAGAATTTGTGTAGGTGGATCCTTGTGCCCCTAGGGAATCTATTAACATCAATGGTGCTCTCTACAGGTTCATAAGCCAGCTCGGGTAGATGGAGTCATAAGACCAATGCCATGGATTGTAAACTTTTTGAGACAAAAAGCATGACTTTTTGCATATTGTACAGTGTCTAGCACAATCAGGACCTGCATTGGCCATCCTGTTATATAATAAATAATAATATCATCATCATCCTGCCATTGAGGAGGCAATGTTCACAGGAGAATCATAACAGTAGTGTGCCCTGTCACAATCTTGGAGTGAGGCATTCTATAACAAAGGATAGGAGGCCAGAGAAGAAGGTAATGAAAAAGAAAATCACAGCTATCTTTTATTTTTTCCTCCCTAACTTGTTATACAACACTTCATGTCATATTTTTACATGCTTGTGAGGATCTTGGAAGTGATACTATTCAGTTGTGTTTATAGGGCTAGTGGTTTACTTCTTTCCTACTTCAAGGGAAGGGATATACATAGATATATATTTTATAACAGATGGTTGTATCCTTGGTTAAGGAAGCAGTGTGTGAATGGGTGAGACTTAAGCTCTTTTTCACTATCTGTTTTTAAACCCAATAAACTATCTTCCAGGTCTGCAACACTATGAAATAATCTGTTCTACTTGAAAACAGAAGACAGTAAAGAATAACATTAAACAAGACTTTATCTTTTATTTACCTCCACCTGATAAACCCTGAATGGCTCTGCTCCCTGACTTTGATTGTTTTGTCCTCAGATTTCCTGCTAAGAGTTTACAAAACACCACTATTGAACAGGAAGATAAGAAGCACACCTATTTGTTTAATAACATCAAGGGGGAAAAACTGCTGGCTCATCTATTTTGTTGTTATGTTGCTCAAAAGGATCAAAATACCAATTAACTTGCTAGCTTAGAAAATCTTTGATATCCTCAGATTTACTGACATTTTGAAACTCTTGTTCTTAATAGCTTTTTGATTATGAACAAAGAAGTGCCAATCTGTTTAGCATTTGACCTGTTTTCTCAAATATTTTTATGTCTTCAACTACTTCAATACCTAAAAACACTTGACTAATCAGAGCTGCTACTTAAGGGAGCCTGCTTTCTCTTCTACCTATGAATTTTTTTAAGCATTGCTAATTTTTTTTAAGTAGGGGATATGGAAATTGTTTTAAGAGAAGTAGGAAGGTGTAGACTGAAGACAAGGCTGGAGCAAGAAACTCCTGGCCTATATTCTGAGCTCAAATACTGAGTCCCCTATGGTGTTGGGCAAATCAATTATCTCTCAGCCCTCATTTTCCCTACTTAGATTCTCTTCACTAGAAAATTACATCAAGTTAGACCACAAACCTAAGGACTCTTTGACAAGATGTTAAACATGACTTGCACCTGTCTGCACTGATGGCAAAGCTGCAATTGGCATTGTGACAGGTTTCAGAGTGGTAGCTGAGTTAGTCTGTGTTAGACTTATCATGGCTTTTCAAGGTTGTGTTCTAACTCTCTAAATTTATAGAGAGGAGAAGTCTGCTGATAATACTGGCCCTGTTCTCCATTCAATTTACAGCTACATTTCAAGGGAGGTAATCCTGATGTACTCAGGTATAAATGAGAGAAGAATGAAGCCCAGTAATTCTCCCTCATCTCTCTTCAAAAGTGCTTTGAGTATTAGTTAATGTTCATAAAACACTACGAAGATGATGGGCCTGGTATAACCTCAGTGAAATCAATGGAATTACACCAGTGTAAAACTGGTATAATGAGTGAAGAATTAGACTCGAAAAGTAGAGTATTTTCAGTGAACAGAGAACTCTTCCTACCTGAAAAATTTGTTTCTTGCTCTCTTCCTTCACAATCTATTTTCCTATTGTATATTCATTAAGTGTATGGCTACACTATACAGTTTTTAGCAACATGGCTGTGCCACTACAGCTGTGCTGCTAAAAGCCACGCAGTATAGATGCTGTTTGTCTGCAGAAGAGAGCTCTCCTGCTGACAAAAAGCTTCCACCCCCCAGGAGCAGCAGTGGCTGTGTCAGCAGGAGAGCGCTCCTGCTGACAAAGTGCTGTTCATATCAGCACTTTTCATTGGTAAAACTTTTGTTGTTCGGGGAGTGTGTGTGTGTGTGTTTTAACACCCCTGAATGACAAAAGTTTTGCCGACGAAGTGCTAGTGAGGACACACCGTTAGCATAATAAGTCATTAAAAATTTAGCCCCTATTAGTTAGTGATTGTTCATGAACTGATTCTGATTTTCTTTGAATGGATTCATTATTCATAAGAAGAAAAGGAGTACTTGTGGCACCTTAGAGACTAACAAATTTATTAGAGCATAAGCTTTCGTGAGCTACAGCTCACTTCATCGGATGCATTTGGTGGAAAAAACAGAGGAGAGATTTATATACACACACACAGAGAACATGAAACAATGGGTTTATCATACACACTGTAAGGAGAGTGATCACTTAAGATAAGCCATCACCAACAGCAGGGGGGGGAAGGAGGAAAACCTTTCATGGTGACAAGCAGGTAGGCTAATTCCAGCAGTTAACAAGAATATCAGAGGAACAGTGGCTATACTTCAACAAAAAAGCTTCAAAAACAGACTCCAACGAGAGACTGCTGAATTGGAATTAATTTGCAAACTGGATACAATTAACTTAGGCTTGAATAGAGACTGGGAATGGATGAGTCATTACAGAAAGTAAAACTATTTCCCCATGAAGAAAAGGAGTACTTGTGGCACCTTAGAGACTAACAAATTTATTAGAGCATAAGCTTTCGTGAGCTACAGCTCACTTCATCGGATGCATTTCCCCATGGTATTTCTCCCTCCCACCCCACCCCACCCCCCACTGTTCCTCTGATATTCTTGTTAACTGCTGGAATTAGCCTACCTGCTTGTCACCATGAAAGGTTTTCCTCCTTCCCCCCCCTGCTGTTGGTGATGGCTTATCTTAAGTGATCACTCTCCTTACAGTGTGTATGATAAACCCATTGTTTCATGTTCTCTGTGTGTGTGTATATAAATCTCTCCTCTGTTTTTTCCACCAAATGCATCCGATGAAGTGAGCTGTAGCTCACGAAAGCTTATGCTCTAATAAATTTGTTAGTCTCTAAGGTGCCACAAGTACTCCTTTTCTTTTTGCGAATACAGACTAACACGGCTGCTACTCTGAAACCTGTGATTATTCATAAGTATTCTCTATATTGTCTGGATGATCAATTTTCAGACTATGCATTATTTCTGAAGTGTTTGCTTTAGCTATTCACTGCTAACATTGTCAGCTGGTACTGGTTCTGATCCCTGACTAGATGACAAATATTTTAAACAGGAGAATAATGAATAGCAAATAATTCACAGATTCAGATATTTTAAAGCTAGAAGGGACCATTAGGACCATTTAATCTGACTCGTGCGTAACACAGACCATGGAATTTCACCCAGTGATTCCTGCATTAAGCCCATAACTTTTGTCTGAGCATCTTTTAGAAAGACATCCAGGTTTGATTTACATATAATTCATTATGGTCTTCCAGTACAAATGTTCAGGTCAATAAACACTTGTCTTAAAATTCATGATGCTTCCAGGATACACGTACATTTTCACAAATATCCAGAGGCTGTCAGAATGCTCACAAGTCACAGGGTTTTCCTAGCTATAACTATTACTACACTAATATAGTTAAACCAAGATAATTATAACGCCCCATATGGACAGTCTTATTCCAAAATTCCTGAATGAGTGGCTTTTTCAGTGTAGCTTAAACCCCTTCCAAAGGGATATAAACTAAGCCAAAAAGGTGCTCTTCTGCAGGATTAAGTCTACATGAGGAGTTACATTGTTATATCAATTTAAATTTATACTTTAACTCAGACTGCTATAACTTTCAAATATAGAAAAACCTATAGCAAATCAAACAATGTTTTTAGTCACAAAAACATTTATAAATCATTTTTTACATTCATCTAGCTGAATGTGCAATATCCGCAAAGCCACTGCAATGTTGTCATGTGGCAGAAATCACCAATGGTGAAAAATGTCTTATGGGGTGCGGTTAGTTTTTTGCCACTATTTGATTAGTGCTGTGCAGACAACCTGAGACAGAGGCCTTGTCTACACTACAAAGTTTTGTCAGCAAAAGTTATGCTGCTTTAATCAAAACCACTGTTGCATGTCCACACTAGGTCTTTGTGTCTGCAGAGTGCATCCACACTAATAGCTCTTGCATCAACACAGAGAGCAGTGCATTGTGGGTAGCTTTCCCACTGTGCAACTGGCAGCAGGGTGCTTTGGGAAGAGTTTGCAATGCCTCATGGGGCAGGTACAGTGTCACATGATGCAGGTTTCTCAATCCCATGGTCCAAGGTTCATCCTAGTAGATTGTCAGCCGCAGCCCCCTTTTCAGCTGAAGTGTGGGGTGGGGGAGGGAAAGGAGAGTGGTGTGTCCGGGGTGGGGGAGACAGCAGGCTGACCGACCTATCTGAAGGCAGGGGGTGGGGACACCCCCCACGTCAGCCCCCAGCTCTGCTCAGCACAGCAGTCTCTCCCAAAGCAGCCTGTCTGCCTGCCTGCCTGTGGTTCTGTGAGGGGCATCCTAAGCAGCTCTGTGAGCCCTCCATGTTGAGGAATGTCAAAGCAGCACAGCAGACTCCCCCACCCCTTCCTAGTGTAGGGCAGAACAGGAGCATTCCACGCTAATGGTTTGCTCTTTGTTCCCCAAAGGGAGCAGCAGGCTCAGCTGTCAGATACTTGGAGCTTTGTAAGGGGAGGGGCACATGTCTGCAGGGCAGCAGAAATCAAAACAGTGAGCAGAGTGGTCATGGCAGGCATTGTGGGATACTGGTGGAAGCCAGTTCTGTCGAAACAGTGTCTATGCTGATGCTTTGTTGCTTTAACTTTGCTGCAAAAAGCGCTATGCCTCTCTTTGAGGTGGTTTTGTTTTGCAGCCAAAAATAGTTTTGTAGTGTGTACACCTCCCGTTTTGTCGGCAAAAAGCAGCTTTTGCTGACAAAACTTTGTAGTATAGACAAGGCTGAATACACTGCTCTGAGAGATTTTGTATAAAGGTTTGTGTTAATTTCATTTCTAACCATATGCATAGTCTTTTTATAATGGTTGAAGGAAATTAATTTCTCTGTACTTGTAATACAAATGTTCATTTACACGTCACTACTACAGGGACACGTGATGGGTATATTTTTTTGTATAGAGCATTAAGAGCTTGATTCTGGTCTCACACTGGTTTTATACCAGTGTAGCTTCATTGACCTCAGCAGGGTTATGCCGGTTTTCAGTGTTGTAACTGGGAGCAGAATCAGGCCCTAGGTTTACAATCCAACGTTTACTGAATCTTCTGCAACAAAACACACAATGTGTCCAAGAACGCACAGTCTACTGAATGGAGTCTTAAAGGGAAAATCATGTTACAAAAGAGACCTGTTTTACCTTTTCACAAACTCTTCAAAGAGGATGCGGTGAGAATAACCTTGTTGACGTATCTTGACAGTTTCTAGAATTCCTGTGTACCGTAGCTGTACTAGAACTCTTTCTTGGGAAAATTTCAGTGCCTCTCGGTCATCATTTGGTTTAATGCAGCGGACAAAGTGAGGTTGTCCAACCACCATTTTGGATAAAAGATCCATCAAAGAATACTAACAATGAAAGCAAAAAAACCATACAATTGACAAGAGACCCCAGTACAATTATTTTAAAGAAGCAATAAATATCCATAACTATATGTACATGCCTGAAGATATCACATAGAAAGGCTGGGAAATTATTTCTTTTTCTAAGAAAATGTTTTGATTATTTTTTTTTCATTTTCATTCAAGTTTTTCTTTGACTTTTTTTCATTTTTACCTAAGCACCAAACATTCAAAAACCAATCCCAACCCTACCCCCAGTTTTCAGATGCCACAAACAAAAACTAAATTATTTTAAGTTATTGGAAACTGAAATTTTTTAGTTGTTTGAGGAACACACTACAAATTTTGATGAAAATTGATTTTTGTTGCAAATTTCCATTTAGACATTTTCTGTTGAAAAATTCAATTTTTACAAAATTTTGATGAATTTTATCATCCAACATATTTGGCCAAGCAATATTACAAAGAACATACCAAATTGTACTAGAATGAAAAATATATTTAAGTAATTAAAATATCTGCTACTCAGGGTACTTCTATATAAGTGGATACCCCTGTTATAACCTGACTCGGTACCCCATTTTCTGATCATCAATCTGTCGCAAGTGGACCCAATCACTGAATCCCATGCTAATCCAAGCCAATTTGATCTGTATAGAGTCTACTCACTGTTTCTAGCTCTGGGTCTACATGGCACATTCCCAGGATCAAACCTGTTGTTTAACAACCTTCTTTAGGATATAGGTACTGCCACTCAGCTGGTCTAGACCTCAAAATCAGTGCGTCAGACCTCCTGACCCCCCTTAGTTGCTTATGTATGCTTCCCCAGAGTTCCATCTAGGCTGTGGCCAGTCTGGGCTTTTGGTTCAACCACTTCAGGGACAATATAGCAGACAAGCAAGGAACACAGGCTTAGCAAAGGAACTTCTTAACCACAGAAACTTTTCCCTTAAAGCATTTGAGAGTTACAGATCTTTGAAGACAGAAGTCCTGAGGTGCACCCTCCCCTGACCTGATCTCACCCCTTCTGTGAGTATGAGGCCTGTCAGTAGTGCAGGTTAGACATTCACGCCTGCTCTCATCCTCCTGCAAGTTTTTCCTACATGTGATGATGGTCAGCCCCCCGTACAGAGCAGCACCCTGCTCTTAAGCAGGGTCTCTGTTTTTATGCCATGTGCTTAACTTTGAAACCTTCAGCCCCTGCCAACCATGCTTGCCCTGCCCCCGCCTTCACTGCCCCCACACCCACAAATCCCCATATAGAAAAAAATATTGTTTCAAGGTGTGGGACAACAGTTTAGAGATGATCAAAGTTAAAAGGCCCCAGTTTTCAGTCTTGATGGATTCTCAGTGATAGTTCTTTAATGAGGGGAAAAGTATCCTTCTTGGGCAGGGCAGCTGTCTGTAAAGCATAAAGTTAAGTTGCCCTCAGGCAAGTTGAGCCACAGTTCAATACATAATACAAAATGGAGTTCAGCATTTGATAAAGACATACCCCACTCTTATACTCCTCCAACACCACTCTCACCCACTGTCATGAAATTTCTGGACTTTCAAACTACAGAAGCAGTGCTTTTGGAAAGGGCAATTTCATACCAGTGATTCCAATACTGATGCACCATCTTGGCCCCCATTCACAAAGTACTTGATCATGTATCTAATTTTAACTGAGAGTTCAAGGGACTGCAATAAATACAGTCCCAGCAGCTACTCACATGTTTAAAATTACACTCACATACTTCAAATACCTTGCCAAATCAGGTCCCAAAAAAGAAAACCTTTAGAGAGTTTGACGTGCTCAGACTTATATACCCCAGGATACACAGACAAGGTATTATTGAGCTAGAAGTAAAAGTAACTAATAGTCTAGAGGTAAATCAATGTTAATAATTTCTTTACTATGAAGCTTAATCCAAACTATACAATCAAGAGCTGGTGGAATAGTGGAAAACATTTTTGGTTTTCAAAAATACCATATACAACTTAATAAGGTTCCTGCCTCCTTGTTAGTCACTATTTGAAAATATTCCTGTGAATGGATGTTACTCAGAGGTGAAAGTAAGCTGAAGCGGTGTTGGAGGAGTATAAGAGTGGGGTATGACTTTATCAGATGATGAACTCCATTTTGTATTATGTATTGAACTGTGACTCAACTTGCCTGAGGACAACCTAACATAAGCAAGAGGCAGTACACAGCTGGCCATACTGGCAGGGGGCAGCTTCCCCAGGCCGGCAATTTAAAAGGGCCCTGGCCCTTTAAATCACCGCCAGAGCCCTGCTGCAGGAGCCCTGGGATAGCAGCAGTGGCTAGAGCCCCAGGGCCTTTAAATCACCTCCAGAGCCCTGGGGCTTCTGGCTGCCACTGCCGCTACAGCTACCATGGGGCTCCAGCAGTGATTTAGAGGGCCCAGGGCTCCTGGCTGCTACTACTGGAGCCCCAGGGGTAGCAGTGGCGATTTAAAGGTCCCGAGAATTTAAAGATCTGGCCCCTTCCACTTGACACCCCTCCACCCCCCTTTTTCAAGACCCCGGCCCTGCATACCAGGTAAGTCCCTTAAGTTACTTTCACCCCTGATGTTAATTAATGGTTAAGAAACAGCTGCCCTGAATGCAAATACCTATATTTACATGCAAACAAGTGTATTTGTGAATGAACAGTATTGGCATTTGGCTGTGAGCAAGAGGACAGTTAATTATGTTCTTGCTTTAGAGTTGCAATCAGCCATTCAGGAAGCGGAAATAATAACATATTGCTTAGATAAACAATCACTCCTTCTAAAGTTGAATAGTTGAATTGAACAGTTTCCAAACAACCTAGAGGAAACTGTTTCTCCAAATCATCCAGCAAACAATTTTGAACAACAAATACTTCACTGAAATCAGGATCAGTTTGCAAAATATTTGTGAACAGTAAAAAGAGCAAAAATATTGGGCCAAATCCTTGGGTACTGCCAGAATCCACAGAACACAGGCAGGCTGGTGTGCCACGGTGGCATAAAGCTTCCACTAGAAGTGCCCTGATCCTGGTTCTGTGCTGTACTGTACACTTCTTCCACTATGCGCTGTGTTTCAGTAGCTTGGGAGCTGCTCTAGGCTATGCTGGCCTACAATGACCACATGAAACCAAAAAAATAATCCAGGATCAGCATGTCTTAAGAGTGTTCTGACAGACTCCCTTTTAATAACCACCTCACCCTGTCCATACCAATTTGATTGTAATAAATTCACCTGCACTGTCTACTCTGAAACCTATGTTAACTCAATCACAGAAGTATTACAGACAGACAGATGACCTTTATCTTCTATAATGGTGCTTGCAAAAATGGATTGACTTTACTTATTTATTAACACACATACGGCCAGTATTTTTAAAAAGTAGGCTCACTTGCACAAGCAAAGATGCAAGGACAATTGAATAATTGCAATTATAATATTTGTATGCGCAAATAAACTGCACACTCAGTTTTGTGTGCTCAAACAGGCCTTAATTCTTGGCCCACAGTGTTTTAGAGGGAGAATATTCAACTGCAGCTCATCATGAAATGATAGACTGCAAGTCATTGTCTAGGCCCTAGATCCTAGTACCAGTAGATTTTTGGCCAGTTCTGAAAAGCACCAGGGTCAAGTGATGAGAAAGAGCAAGAAAAAGAGTTAGAGTTCTGTAGGTCTAGTGAGGCATCACAGTGGACGGGGGATACTCTCTTATCCATCACTCTCACTTAGCCACACAAATGCTAGATTAATCATCTGTTCATGTAATTAAAATGCATTTTGTAAAGTTTACATTTTATACCCTAAAATAAGAAGCCACGGTTTGCCTCTTCATGTTGGTTGTTTCTTCTGGGTGTCGCATCATCTCCATTGTGTCAATCTGGAAATACAAACTCAGACATCAGTGGTGTTTTACAGACCTTCTTGGATCCCAGATCTGAGAGCAAAGTACAATATTTATCAGGATCATTCTTTTATATATATATATATATATATATATATATATATATATATATACATTTTCAGTGGTTCATTAGAGACCTATATTTACACAGAGCCAGTTCCCTATGAGGTGCTGAACACTCAATTCTTACTGACTTCAGTAGGAATTGTGGGGGCTCTGCAGCTCTCAGGACTTAGCCCACAGAATTTCAGTCTTGTTAATCCATTTGTCAACATTTTCCTTCAGAACAGAGAAGAGCCCAGACAATAATCTTTTATCCCCATCCCCTCTTTGAGCATTGTCCACTCTGATGCAATGGAACTTGGATCCGATTCACCATGGTTTGGATTTGGGTTTTGCAAGCCCAAATCTTCTGATCTGAACCACTGAAATATTAATAATTCAGGTAAAATGGAACCCAGATCAATGCAACCTCTTGCTTGGGTTGTACAAAACTAAAATCTGACCCAAGCAGCATTGCAGAAACAAAACGTGGTGTCTTCTGCCCTTCTCTATCCTGAGAGAATATAAAACAGTGACCATCTGAAGAATGTGCAGGCTATTTATTCTCCACAGGGTATCATTGGCACCTCTCAAGTGAGCACTACACTATGGTATAGAAACAAAGTACCAAATTACCAAAGTAGTGAGTAGAAAGCAGAAAAAACACTGTGAATCCATTGTGAATCCATTCAGCAAATTTGTAGATCCCTCATAAAAAGAAAGGGAGGACTTGTGGCACCTTAGAGACTAACAAATATATCTGAGCATAAGCTTTCGTGAGCTACAGCTCACTTCGTCGGATGCATTCAGTGGAAAATACAGTGGGGAGATTTATATACACAGAGAACATGAAACAATGGGTGTTACCATACACACTGTAACGAGAGCGATCAGGTAAGGTGAGCTATTACCAGCAGGAGAACGGGGGGAGGGGGGGAACGGGGACTTTTTGTAGTGATAATCAAGGTGGGCCATTTCCAGCAGTTGACAAGAACGTCTGGGGTACGGGGGAGGGGGGGACTGGACTTCTACATAGAGTGCTTCTGCCGATGTGCAGGGGCTGAAATTGTGGAAAAGCAGCATCACTTGCCCCATAACCTCAGCCGTGCAGAACACAATGCCATCCACAGCCTCAAAAACAACTCTGACATCATAATCAAAAAGGCTGACAAAGGAGGTGCTGTCGTCATCATGAATAGGTCGGAATATGAACAAGAGGCTACTAGGCAGCTCTCCAACACCACTTTCTACAAGCCATTACCCTCTGATCCCACTGAGGGTTACCAAAAGAAACTACAGCATTTGCTCAAAAAACTCCCTGAAAAAGCACAAGAACAAATCCACACAGACACACCCCTGGAACCCCAACCAGGGGTATTCTATCTGCTACCAATATCCATAAACCTGGAAATCCTGGATGCCCCATCATCTCAGGCATTGGCACCCTGACAGCAGGATTGTCTGGCTATGTAGATTCCCTCCTCAGGCCCTAAGGTACCAGTACTCCCAGCTATCTTCGAGACACCACTGACTTCCTCAGGAAACTACAATCCATCGGTGATCTTCCTGAAAACACCATCCTAGCCACTATGGATGTAGAAGCCCTCTACACCAACATTCCACACAAAGATGGACTACAAGCCGTCAGGAACAGTATCCCCGATAATGTCATGGCAAACCTGGTGGCTGAACTTTGTGACTTTGTCCTCACCCATAACTATTTCACATTTGGGGACAATGTATACCTTCAAATCAGTGGCACTGCTATGGGTACCCGCATGGCCCCACAGTATACCAACATTTTTATGGCTGACTTAAAACAACGCTTCCTCAGCTCTTGTCCCTTAATGCCCCTACTCTACTTGCGCTACATTGATGACATCTTCATCATCTGAACCCATGGAAAAGAAGCCCTTGAGGAATTCTATCATGATTTCAACAATTTCCATCCCCCCATCAACCTCAGCCTAGACCAGTCCACACAAGAGATCCTCTTCCTGGACACTATGGTGCTAATAAGTGATGGTCACATAAGCATCACCCTAAACCGGAAACCTACTGACCGCTATGCCTACCTATATGCCTCCAGTTTTCATCCAGACCACACCACACGATCCATTGTCTACAGCCAAGCTCTACGATACAACCGCATTTGCTCCAACCCCTCAGACAGAGACAAACACCTACAAGATCTCTATCAAGTGTTCTTACAACTACAGTACCCACCTGCTGAAGTGAAGAAACAGATTGACAGAGCCAGAAGAGTACCCAGAAGTCACCTACTACAGGACAGGCCCAACAAAGAAAATAACAGAACGCCACTAGCCATCACCTTCAGCCCCCAACTAAAACCTCTCCAATGCATCATCAAGGATCTACAACCTATCCTGAAGGACGACCCATCATTCTCACAGATCTTGGGAGACAGGCCAGTCCTTGCTTACAGACAGCCCCTCAACCTGAAGCAAATACTCACCAGTACCACACAACAGAAGCACTAACCCAGGAACCTATCCTTGCAACAAAGCCCGTTGCCAACTGTGTCCACATATCTATTCAGGGTACACCATTATAGGACCTAATCACATCAGCCACACTATCAGAGGCTCGTTCACCTGTACATCTGCCAATGTGATATATGCCATCATGTGCCAGCAATGCACCTCTGCCATGTATATTGGCCAAACTGGACAGTATCTACGTAAAAGAATAAATGGACACAAATCAGACATCAAGAATTATAACATTCAAAAGACCAGTCGGAGAACACTTCAGTCTCTTTGGTCACTCAATTACAGACCTAAATGTGGCAATTCTTCGACAACAAAACTTCAAAAACAGACTCCAACGAGAGACTGCTGAATTGGAATTAATTTGCAAACTGGATACAATTAATTTAGACTTGAATAGAGACTGGGAGTGGATGGGTCATTACACAAAGTAAAACTATTTCCCTATGTTTATTCCCCACCCCTCCCACCCCCCTCCACCCCCGTTGTACCTCAGACATTCTTGTGAACTGCTGGAAATGGCCCACCTTGATTATCACTACAAAAAGTCCCCCCCCCCCCCCGCTCTCCTGCTGGTAATAGCTCACCTTACCTGATCACTCTCCTTACAGTGTGTATGGTAACACCCATTGTTTCATGTTCTCTGTGTATATAAATCTCCCCAATGTATTTTCCACTGAATGAATCGGATGAAGTGAGCTGTAGCTCACGAAAGTTTATGCTCAGATAAATTTGTTAGTTTCTAAGGTGCCACAAGTCTTCCTTTTCTTTTTGCAGATACAAACTAACACGGCTGCTACTCTGAAAATAGATCTCTTATGTTTCCATAAATTATTTAAAGTTGGTTTAAAAACAAAAAGTATTTTTAAAAAATAACCAAACACTAGCGATTTTGAACATCTTGAAAGAAGGAAAGAAAGATTAGTACAATAAGTTCTTTGGTTCCAAGCTATGTATTGAAGCATTTTATTATTTTTTATTATTGTTTTATTATTATTTTTACCCATTACTGTTACAGTTCCACCCCAAGATTTCCACTCATATACTCTTTCCCAACAGTGCAATGCAGGCCGAAGTGCCATCCTTTAAAAACAAAGATCCATTCTGCTCAAATCTGGTGACTGTCTATATAGATGTTAAAGATCTCCTAGCACTTAGTGAAGCATATGGTATAAAGTCAGTGTACCAGCCAGCATTATTTCTTTCACTAAAATTTTTCTTATTTTCAAAGTTGTTTATGTGGTATAACAGACCACATAACAGCTGCCATGTTTGCCTTTGTATTACCAATATCCAATTTGTTACCATGTAATGTGCTTTGAGACAGCTCATGTATGAAAGGTTCTACATAAAAAATCCACATAGGTACCACTCTTCTCTTCTATAAACTAAAATGCCAAAGCATTTTACTTTATCGAAGAGGTTAGAATTTCAGTGAAATATAGTTTAACATCCTGTTTTCCCCTAACCACAGTCAAGGACTCATGCCTACAGGTACAACTATAGGGTATAATAGAAATGACCAGGCAATTGCTGATTTTCAATAGACCCTGTAAAGTACAGGTGACATCTCTTTCACCCCAACATTGATTACTCCTGTCTGATAGCTGGGTCTTGTCTCAACCCCCTTCCCTAAGCAACAAACTGTACTTCACCTATATCTTCCTGCCAGGACAAGGACTCCCTCCAATCCTGTTAATCCAGCCTTTTATTAAATCATCACAGATTGCTAAACACTTCTCACCGAGTCAGGGTCTCAGTTTTGGATTCTCTGCAGGGTAACACAACTCTGGGTCCATGGAACAGTCACTAAAATACTTTTACCTTGGAAACTGATTTTAAAAAAGAGTTCCTGCCCCAAACCACTAGGAGGAAAAAATTTGACTGTTTTTAATGCTTTCTGTAAATAAAATGAAACGTTGATGAAGGTCAGGAAGTAAACTGTAAAACAGCTGCTCTGTTTTTGTAATGCTCAGAAAAATTACCACTCTCAGTTAATTAAATAGTATGTAAGAGATAATGAGGGCACAGAACTCAGAAGTATTTGCCTACCCACTGTTGGGATTGCTATTACAGTAAAAGCTTTGTTATCCAACATGTTGGGGAAATGGGGGGTGCTGGTTAGTCAAAAATTCCGGTTAACTAAGAGTTATACTTACCAATGGAGGGAGGGAGTTTGGGTACAGGAGGGGGCTCAGGGGTGGGGCACAGGAGGGGTGTGGGGCAAGGGCTCTGGGCGGGAGTTTGGGTGCACGAGGAAGCTCGGGGCAGGGCATTAGGGTGCGGAAAGGGTTTTGGGGTGCTGGATCCAGGCAGCGCTCACCTTGGGTGGCTTCCAGCAAGGGGCAACATATCCCTGCTGCTTCTAGGCAGAGGCGTAGCCAGGTGGCTCTGCATGCTGCCCACAGGCGCCGCCCCCGCAGATCCCATTCGCCGTGGTTCCCGACCAATGGGAGCTGCACAGCCAGCGCTCAGGGCGAGGGCAGTGCACAGACCCACCTGGCCACGCCTCTGCCTAGGAGCAGCAGGGATATGTAGCCCCTTGCTGGGAGCTGCCCAAAGTGAGCGCTGCCCGGATCCGGACACTTTGCAACCCTATTGAAGGTTTGTATTGGGAGATATCAGAAATGGTGGTTTCTAGAGCTTTCTGGTTGGTAAAGTGCCGGATAACATAGCTTTTACTGTAATTACCCTCTGTGACTGTTTAGATGCCCAGCAATTCTATGTTTCACCCAGCTGAACTGCCATTGCTCAAAATACCACCTTCTTGGCATTTCAGCATAGAACATGTCATAAATATAAAGCGAAGGGGTTAAGAAGCTCTGATACAGTACTATAAAATCCTCTTACCTGTAAAGGGTTAAGAAGCTCAAGTAACCTGGCTGGCGCCTGATCAAAATGACCAATAAGGAGACGAGATATTCAAATCTGGGGGTGGGGGGCGGGGGAAGGCTTGGTCTGTTTGTCTGTGTGATGCCTCTGCCAGGGACAGATCAAGAAAGCAAGCAATCCAACTCCTATAGAGTTAGTAAGTAATCTAGCTAAAAAATGCATTAGATTTTCTTTTGTTTTTGGGTTGTGAAATTCGCTGTGCTGGAGGGAATGTGCATTCCTGGTTTTTTGCTTCTTTTTGTAACTTAAGGTTTTGCCTAGAGGAATCCTCTATATTTTGAATCTGACTGCCTGTAAGATTATCTTCCATTCTAATTTTACAGAGTTGTTCTTTTATCTTTTTTTGTTCTTCTAATAAAGTTCTGTTTTTTAAGAATCTGATTGGGTTTTTAGGGTCCTAAAAACCCAAGGCTGGTCTGTGCTCATCTTGTTTATTCTCAAGCCTTCCTCAAGAAAGCTTTTTTTGGGTGGGAAGACATCTCCAAGTGGTCTCTTCCCTGATTCTTTGTTAAATTGCTTGGTGGTGGCAGCATACTAAATCCCAGATATGGGGAATTTTGTGTCTTGGGAAAGTTTTAACCTAAGATGGTAGAAATAAGCGGGGGGTCTTTCAGGAGGGTCCCCACGTCTATACCCCAGAGTTCAGAGTGGGGAAGGAACCCTGACAGAACACCAATAGAGGGTAGATGTGGACAGCAAGTATATTGTTCCTCACACATCTCAATTATACTGTCGATACAGCTGTTCTTATGAAAATCAAACCAGAATTTGTGAATGGAAATAACCAGGGTTACCAATCACAGGCAGATTGTGTTGCTCTATTACAGCTCAACAAAATTACACAAATCAACCAGCACACAGCTTGCATGGAGCATTAACAACATTTTAGTGTTCACTTGCTCTGTGGCAGTTTACCATCTGCTCTGAACAGGTGGCATTTGTATAAACTATGAACATTTGAATCAAATAATGCTATTGTCAGCACATGGGCTACACTTACTGGACTTCGCTTCACTGATCATTTCCAAAGCTTAAGACCACTCTTTTTAACTCTAAAAATAGTTGCAGAAAGATTATTGTTCTCAATAAAGTAACTATGTGTCTTACCTTGAGGAGATATTTAGGAGACTGCATGCAAAATATAAAGGAAATGAAGCCCTAAGTAGTATTAGATCAAGAAAACAGACTTTATATTGGGAAATAAATCAAAAGGAAAGATTGGATTTAGGATACAGATGGTACAAAGGCAACTAGATTCCATTAAAGGTGACAGTATGGTTTTATAATCTGTGATGCTCTCTGTTGCCCAAAGTCGTGTATGCATCTTATATCAATAGAGAAAAAGACCTCTATGAAGTATGATATTTATTTTTAAGTTGCTAAAGGAAAGACCCTGTTACATAGCACACGAGAAATGCTTCATCAGCCCAGATAACATCAAATGTTTCGGGAGGTCAAGTGATGATGTAAATATTGATGTTCTGATCAGAGCAGCATGGATGTCCATTGGAGGGACGGGGAAGAGTTTCAGAACTATTTTGGCCAGGCAACTATTTTGAGCATTCCTATCTGAACCACAGAATAAGGTCACATAGGAGACAGGACCACACTATTGAGCTCTGGCTGTTTAGGTAAAGGGGATAGGGAAAAGTTGCTACTACAATTAGTGTTACCTCTAAGAGGTGTAAGGATGCAATGCATCTCTCAATAGTGATGTACCATAAAGGTCAGTACAACAAACAGGCTTCTGTTCCTACAGTCATTTTTATTTCTAAAGAATCCATCTTGAATGCCCAACAGGGTGTGCTGAGTCCAAAGGTGCTACTATAAGCAGGTAGACAGACACATTGGACCAGATTCTCATTTACACTAAGCCTTCTTTATACTGTTCTGGCAATGTAAAAACACCTTCAAGTTACGTTTACACCCCCTGAAGGGCACTTTACACTCTGACTGTAAATGATAATCAGGCCCAAGGTCTGCAATGCCTGAGGAAAGGGCAGGTGTGAAGTTTATTTAAGGTCTTGTCTATATGGGAACATTTTTTTTAGTATAAACTAAGGTGTGAATTTAAGCCAGCATAGACATTCCACTGTTCAGACACCCTAATTACAGTATAAGAGTATTTTTTTTCCATTTAGCTTACGTCACTTGGGCAGTTAAACTGAAACAATCCTCTTACACTGAACTAAGACTGTCCACAAGGCTGCTGCTGGTGGTGGGGATAGCAGTAAAACTAATCATAATAACTGGTAAAACTTTTCCATGTAGACAAGGCCCTAGTGTTGGAAGCCAAACAGACTATTCACCCAAACAGAAAAAAAATAAAAACAAAAAACAGCACCCATAGATTCTTCTTCTTTCAACCGATGGAGCTGTAAATGCATTTCTCTAATAGTTGCATGGTCTAAGACCTGGCTCTAAATTATTTCAGTCACATGGGCCAGCATCCCTTTCGGTAGGTTCTTTTTTTTTTTTTTAATTCAATTCAAGGATTTGGATATAAATAGTTTAAATATTATTTAGTTTAACTGAATGCTTTTGCTAAAGCTGCCAAGACAGAGTTGCTCTGATCCACCCATGCCGAATCAGTAAAATGTATAGAGAGATGACTAACGGTGGTTGGAGCTGAAACTGGAAAGACAATGTGGGTAGAAGTGCTATCTTGCAAGGAAATTCAATAGGGTATTGTCTTCCCTTCAGCACTAAACAAGTTTATACCAGTGAGAGAATAAATCTCTGAAATCTGAGTCTATATTTGCAGGTATAGTGAAGTGTACTAACTCCAGAAAAATATATGAATGGCCAGAAAAGGCCCAGAAGGGGGAAAAAAATCAAAACAAAACAAGCCAGGAAGGTTAGTAGTTGTTATTACCACTATTTATTAATAATATGCATTGTAGGCATAGACAAAAAACAAGCAAACAAAACCCAAACAGTAATATACTTCACCAGTAGAGTGATAGAATATATAGGGAAGGACCAGGAATAACTGCCTGAATTCTTAATACTATCAACCTTATGCATATGGTTCTCTCCCTTATTGCCTGAGCTTGGTGCAACAAATGTTATTAATGGTCAGAAAATTACATCCTTTTAGAATCTTGCCACAGTATTTACTTGATGAAATCTAGCAGCAACTAATTCCATAGTTCCACTGTATGTTCCATTAAGAAGCATGTCCTGTCAGTGGTTTCACATTGACTGTGCATCTCTTTCAAATGTTTTTGCCTTAAAGGCAGGATAAAGCAGAGGAATGGGTCAGTTTTCTATTTTGCCTTCATAATGTTGAATACTCCAACCAAAGTCCAACCAATTAAATCTCCTTTTAGCCTCCTTTTAACCTCATTTTAATCTCCTTTTTCAGGCTGCACACTCCTAGGGTGAAATCCTGGCCCCACTGAAGTCCATGGATGTTTTGACATTGGCTTCAATGGAGCCAAGATTTCATCCTTAGCCTTTTCAATCTGTTGTCATATATAAATTCCATCATTTCTCTAATCGTATCTGTTAGTGTTTGCTGGACTCTTTAATGGGCTGGTGACCAAAACTGGATACAGTAATCCAGATCAAGGTGCATATTTTCTGAAATAGGGCCAGATTCTCAGCTGATATAAATCCTCCCATTGTGGATTTACAGCAGCTGAATATCTTGTCTATAGTTCCACAATAATATTTGCTGACTTAAATTTCTTCCCTTTTGCAAATGCCTCCAGGAAATATAACACTACTAACCTTGATGCGCCCAGCACTAAACTGTGGAGGCAAAGACCTAGATGCTGCTGTCACTCTGGCTCTTGCCTGTGCCAAGTTACCTGTTAAAAGAGATGGAAACACAAATTGAAAGAACAGTTGCTGTTTCACTCAGAGAAGGGAAAATCTGAAAGATGAGAAAGTAGTCTAAGTAGCAGCACTAAGAATGCTACCAGATATAACCACACTTCTTCTGCTGAACCCAGATAATCACAGATCCTCCACATCACTGAGCATTCAGCAATGGTAGGGGTAACAAAAGAGAGATACCAGGGTGCAGTGTTGATTTAAGAGGAAAAAAGTCGGTGATAAGGAGGCATGTCATTGGCCGTAGTGTATTGAGTTGATGAAAGCAGCAGCACAAAGGCATAACAGCTCAGTTGCTAGTAATCAATTTATCAGTGAATCATTCAAAGTTTTGAGAGAGAAAGAGCAGAAATAAAGCTATCCAGTAAGAAATCACATGGATCCCTGATGTGCGTCGATGGCATCTAAAAATCACAAACTAATGAAAGAGGTGACAAAACAATCTCTTTTTTTATCTTTGGACACACAGGCCTGCTTAATCCTGAATACTATTGTCTTTTGGGATTTTTAAAGACTGACTGGACTCCTTTGTCAAAACCGCATTGTTTTGCTGTGGAGTCAATTGAATTACATGTTTACATTTTTTAAAAGTACAGTGTGAATCACCCAAAACATTTCAGCTTTATTTGCAGAATAACAAAATAACTTTTCAAAATAAAGGGTCAGAGAAGAGAGAGGAAGTGATGTGGACTGTGCATACATATGCAAGACACACCATATATTTTAAAGTTTTAGCAAGTCTAGCACAAGATGTCCAAATGTTTTCTCTGGCTATATCTTCAGAGGCTAAACTGTGATTAATAGCATTGAAAAAACCCTTTGAAGCAGGATTGGTGACATCAAAGTCCTAATCCATGGGTGGCAGGATTTTTATAATGAGTGGGAAGCATTTTAACACATTTCAAAGGATTTACAACATGAATAAACAATAGACCTCTGCAGATGTATCACACACCTCTCAGAAACATAAAACATAAATAAGTTTCCATTTTAATTTAAATGTAAATAAAGTGTTAACACTTCTCTCAGGTGGTAAGTGTCTTGTTTGCATCACTCCAGAGTTTAGCTATTTGCTTTACAGAAGACTTGTAACTCCAAACATTTTTCTGGGTTTTGCTAAAGTATACATTATATAACTGGTAAGGAAGTCAAATGAAATACACAAAAAGCAAAGAATATTTATTTAAAAGTACTTATCCCACAGGGAAATTGCGAGAGTACATTACCCACATTAAACTGAAAAGAACCTTTGACAGTCTATGACAGGTTTCATAGTAGCAGCCGTGTTAGTCTGTATTCGCAAAAAGAAAAGGAGTACTTGTGGCACCTTAGAGACTAACAAATTTATTAGAGCATAAGCTTTCGTGATGAAGTGAGCTGTAGCTCACGAAAGCTTATGCTCTAATAAATTTGTTAGTCTCTAAGGTGCCACAAGTACTCCTTTTCTTTTGACAGTCTATGGTCTCACTTCCCTTCTAACAAGAAAACTGACAACCTTCTGAAAACAATCTGGAGACTGACACTCGAAATTTGGAGATTACATGCTCAGGAGCAATTCAAACACTTTGGACATTTATTCACTCAATGTCTTTTTGTGTTAAGGTCCTGGCATAGAGGACTGTGACACAATACTGCACAAAAATGATGCATTCTGTCCAGTCCAAACACAAAATGTGTCAATGTTTTCAGAACTTGTTTTGGAATGTAACTTTTTAGATGCTAACAAATCTGAGCCTGTTTTGAAAATCTGCTACAAAACTAAGGACAAAACCTGAACATTTTTCTCCTAATCGTAACAAAATTTCTCAACATGAGCTAATAGCTGGCAATTCTCACATTACAATGTTTCCTCTTATTGAAATGTACTTTTGGTTAAAAATGACTGGGGGCATTGGAGGGGGAGGGGAATAAGAGTTTCGGCTCTTTATTATATAAGGCTGAAAACATGGAAAAGTGTTCTGTTTGATTTGGTTTCATTTGTTTTTTTGGCTTGGGTTTTATAACAGCCATTCAGGTCCTGTTTAGGCTGGAAAGTCATGAACTGGAGAACTAGTATCAGTACACAAGGATAAAAGTTAAGCAATAGAGAGGGGAAGGAAATGTAAGTTGGATTTGTTCAAAACTGGTTTTTGTTTGCTTTTATTAAAGCATATCAAACTTTAATGGCTAATTAACATTTTGGATAAATGATGTTTTTGTTAAAGGTTCAATTATGATTGTAGAGCTCACAGTCAACATCCTAGCTTCAGACAGCCTCCATCAAAATTCAGACTAAACCTGACATTCCTGATAAGGCAATAAACAAGCAGGGGGGAAAAAGCAGACATAACCTTTCAGGCCTTCTTTACACATCATAAAGAAGAAAAAAAATGGAACAAGGCCAATTTAAAAAAATAAAATCCTTTGCAGTTCATGATTTTATTGGTTGGTTATTTTCAGTTTAGGGATAGATCAGAGCTGCAAATTCAGGTCCATATTTCAAACATCCTAAAGTTCTAAAGTGTTAAATTCTAGGAGCTTGGTTCCAACTCATCTCTTATATTTTTTTTGAAATCTGATATGTTATTATTTGTGTATGAAAATGAATTTGCTGTGCATTTACAATATTTTTCCAGTGTGCACACTAATTCCATTAAATATTAATCAAATACAACTTTATACCATTCCAACAGCGTTCTCTTTATAAACAGATTTTTTTTTTAAAAACAAACCTCTGTTTCTAGGGCTGTGGGAACAATTATGATAACTGGACATCTTCTTTGAGCTTGTAATAACAATATAATATCACTTTTACAAAGTGCTTTTCATGAGTAGATTTCAAAGTGCTTTCTAAAGGAGATCAGTATCATTATTGCCATTTTACAGCTAGGGAAACTGAGGTACAGGGAGGTGAAGTGACTTGCACAAGGCCACCCAGGAGACCAGTGACCAAGCCAGGAACAGAACCCAGATTTCCCAAGTCCCACTCTAATACTCTATCAATTAGGCCATTTTATAGAGCTCTGACAAACATTATTGGGTCGTTTGCTATTATTGGTGGTTTTATCTATCTCTGAAATGAATAAATGAAAATTTGTTTTAAAACTTTGGGGAAATGTTAAGGACTGTACTTTAAGGTTAAATGAATGATTTGTTTTTGTAGAGAATTTCAGGTTATTGAACTTACCACTTAAGAAACAGGTTTATCTGCTATTTGCTATGAGGAGAAACAGAGATTCTGATCCTCCTAACACTACTATAAAGCCCAACACTGCAGTCTTAACATCAGCATAATTACTACTGAATTCAATTAGATATTTGCCTTGAATTGAATTTAGTTGATTTAATTGAATATTAAGAGACCAGCAGAGTCCATTCCAGTTAAATTTTTCCACATACCTTGGGAGAACTGAAACATGGATATGTATGTTCTGTCTAGAACAAACTTTGAATACTCCCTGAGTTGTAGTTACATACCTAGAAGATATATGATTGCTTCATAATGAATGTAGTGAAGCCGATGGTCATCCTCACTAAGATTATTATCCTGTGTTATTTGCTTCCTGTTTTATTAGCTCTGTGACTGATGGACTCTTATTTTGTTACTGGCTCTTTAGACCATCGATGCATGTATATGATTTTCCATGATACTGCACTGACTGATAATGATGTTTAAAATCAACAAAAAGTTTGTTTACAATAAATAATTCAAGCATTTATAATGTACAATGCACAGAATGTGTGATTCTGTCTAAATAAAGTGTGGCTGAAAGAGACTGCCAAGTCAAAAAATAAGATTCACACACAGTGACTTGCTGCCTCTTCTAAACAGCTGATTTTATTTATTTTTACTAGCAAAAGCAATAGTAATTCTAGGCCAGATATAAGATCCCCTTTTACCTTTATGAATTCGTATTCATTCTTATTTTGGACTTCATTTTGTATTTCAAATGAGCTTCTATATAATTACTACATAATGGACAGCAGCTTCAAGAAAGAATTGAAAGAAAGTTTTTGTTAGGATTTTCCAAACCAAATACAAAATAATGCTTTAAATAAAGGTTTGTGACCCAATAATCTCAGAAACTCAAGGAAAATAACTCCTTCACCTACTGCTCTATACCTTTAAAACTAACAAACAGAACAAGCCTCCACATAACAAAAAGTGATAGACAAGAATTAATATGGGGTTTATTCCCTGATCAGTAAATATTAGAAGCTGTGCTCTCTGCATTTGATTTTCATTTACAATGTCATTTATTACTTTACACACCAAAATAATTAATTTTTATTCCACCTTATGACTAATATCAATATTTGAAGAATAAAAGTTTTTAGATAATATCACACCCAGTTAAAATGTCCCATGTGTTCCTGGAAAGGTTAAACTGATTAAAGACAGCACTGTTTCTTTTAGAAGTCTAGCTTCCCACATATAGCATTACAGACAATCTAGAAGAAACACAGTATCTGCTGGTGTAGATGTGTTTAAATAAAATATTGCTTACATTAAATCAAAATCCATAAAATGAGGAAATTAAAGTGACTAAAAATTAGAGTTTTTCCTAAACTATCAACATGGATGTTTAATTAGCAAAAGAGGGAGCACTGCCTAGTGGTTACACAAGAACAGCCATGCTAGGTCAGACCGGTGGTCCATCTAACCCAGTATTTTGTCTTCTGACTGTGGTCAATGCCAGGTCCTTCAGAGGGAATGAACAGAATAGGAAATCATCAAGTGGTCCAACCCCCATCATCCACTCCCAGCTCCTGGCAAAATATAGGACTACGGCCCCCATCCTGAAAACAGGCATATGCTTAACTTAACTTCAGTGGGATTAGTTACATGAATCATGATAAGATCCTCCTGCCTTAGTGTTTGCAGGATCAGAGCCCAGAGGCTCTGAGACTGACTTGCTGTGACCTTGAGGGAGTCACTTAACCTCTCTATTCTCAGTTATCCCTTCTGTACAAAAGAGCTAATAATGCCACTAGGGTTTAGGTAGGCTTCATTCATTAATCTTTGCAAAGTGCTTTGAGAGCCTTCTAGAGAAGGTGCTGGAGTCGTACAAAGGCCTGTATTATTATGTAAATGCTTATCCAGACTCCTTTTGTCAGAAACTGTGCTGGAAATTTCACAAGTACAGGTTTTCTTTCAGATACCCTGTTTAATGCTGGCTCATTTCAACCATGTAAGAAAGACAATACGGTCAAAATACCCTGCCTCCTCATTCCACCTAAAGCCAAGTAGTACAGGATTTGAAAAACAATAATAAAAAATTCACTAGATGTTTACAAACTGCAATAAAGATCAGGGTTTTCTTTTTTCAGGTTCAGTGTTGGGAGTGTTATCTAGTTGTTAGAAAGGGAGGACTCCTGGGAGTCACATGACTCCTGGGTTCCAATCCTAGCTCTGATGCTGACTTACTGCAGGAGCCTGATGAATTGTTTATTTTGCATGATCATCATTTTTTCCAACTGTAATATAGATAGCATAATACCTACCTGCCTCAATGAGGTCACAGTGCTTAATTAAGGATTGTAAGACCTTTATTATTCTCAGATGGCAAATACTACAATATCTAAATAAATATTAGTAAGAATTACAATAATCTTTTGCGTCCCTTTCCATCACTTCATCCAATGAAGTGAGCTGTAACTCACGAAAGCTTATGCTCAAATAAATTTATTAGTCTCTAAGGTGCCACAAGTACTCCTTTTCTTTTTGCGAATACAGACTAACACGGCTGTTACTCTGAAAAAAGGAACATTACTGAAACCTAAAGCTACAATGTAGAGGGCATAGCACAAGCACTTCCCTTATCTTCATCTATTTTATTAATTTCATTCATGCTTGTTCCTTAGATACGGAAGGGGCACTTTAAATATCAAGTAATATAATATGGTGGGGAATAGTAAAATGCATTCATATTTCATTGACACTGCTTCTAATCACAGCTAAGCACTTGCATCCTGGAAGAGGTACAGTCAGACCATGTCTTTGACATACAGAGATTCTTTTCTGCCTTTCTTTTTAGCACATTTTATCTTGCCTAAGGAAGTCGACTGCTTATCTCTATAATACATTTTCATCTTCTGCTACTATAAAAGGCTAAGCTTCTCTGAGCTAGACAATAAAGGAATACATGTCATTTTTTATTGGGTGCTCATTTGAATCTGGTCACTGACTATCAAAACTCGATTGAGTCACTGAAGCCGTTTAAGTTAATCTGTCTGCAGTAAAATAGCTAAGAATCCAATTTTCATACATATTACACATTTTACATACGGATATAATATTTATATAACTACTATATATAGGATAGATTGTTTGTCAACACACACACCAGATACTTCAACCTCAGATACTATACCGGAAAATACAGTGTACTTTCTACCCAAAATGAGTTATCAGTCCTGTTGAAGTCCCTAGAAGTAAACAGAGATCCTAACCAGTTTTTCAAAATCAGAAATGTATAAACAGCACGGAAACCATGATATTTTAGTAACAATTGTATGTATCTATGTGTGTATATATAGCTCCAAAATTATGATTACTATCTCCACAGTACATAATATGTAAATGATCTTTGTAGACAAATAAAAATGACAAGCCCCATGCCACAACAGTTTGAGCCTTTGGTTCTCATTTACACAAAGGCCTCTTTACACCACTCTGGTAGCATAAAGGGGTCTAAAAGTGGGCATAATGAAAATTACACTCACTTCAAAACCCCTTTCCATTGCCAACGTGGTGTAAAGGGGCCTTATTCTAAATAAGAATTAGGCCCTAAAGGCTTCCTTGTGCAGACTTCCCATAGACTTGGGCAAGTCACTTAGCCTCTCTCTGCCTCAGTTCCCCATCTGTAAAATGGGGAAAATAGCAGTGCCATGCCTTGCACTGGTGTTGCAAGGAAAAATACATTAAAGATTGGGAAGCATTTTGAGATCTACTGATGAAAAGCACTATATAAGAGCAAATTATTATTGTTATTTGTCAATGACCAGGCCCTAAATTAGACATAGCACACCAATGGATGGCAAACAAAGGAAATTATGGGAAGCAAGAGGTTTACATTAAATACGTTAAATAATATGAATGATTTTGTTATTTAAGCATATCGGTCATTTCTGTTTTGAAATCATTATTTTACTGGAATAAATTAATTTGTAATTTAAAGGAATAAAGTTATCAAAAAGAGTAGAGGGTGACAGAATAGATGCCAACCAGCCGATTGTTTCAAAATACACAAACTTATCTCAGTAACAAGGTTTTTATTTTCAAATTGACCACTAGGATTGATTTCATTGATCAGGACACAGCGATCAACTCATTGATCCAACAGCAGTATTACAATGGTTATCCTGAAGAACGTGAATTAATTATAACAGCTAGATTAGTTGAGTACCTGCAGAATCTGACCAAGAGCTAGTTGTCTGAGGCTCAAACCAGACAAGACAGAGGTAATAATAGTTGCTTGGGGGAAGCAACCAAGGATACGGTGAAAAACAATGTCTGTCCCTTAAACAGAGGTGTTGTGTACCACGTGAGGGTCATGGTTTGCAGTCTAAGGGTCTGGCTGAACTCTCAAGTCAGTGCTACCATAACATCAGGCAGCGCAATATGTAGCTCTGTTTTTTATCATTTATGTACAGCCAGGAGGCTAAGACCATTCCTTTGGGATGTGGACTCTGCCAATGTCATCCATGTCAATCCACAAGATTAGATACTACACTGCATGCTACATTCCGCCATTTCAAATGACCCCTCAAAATATAGATATTTCCTGCAGAATGGAAATTCCAAAAAATTTCAGTGTGAAACCATGATTTGGTCTGGTTTGGTTCTATAAGTGTTGAAAAATGATAATACAAAATATTAAATACAATATTTAATGCAATATATAAAATAATATTAAAATATTATAATATAAAAGTTTACATGAAATAAAAAAGGAATGAAAATGTCAAAACATTTTACTTTATCAAAACAAAACTAAAAAGTCAAAATGATTAAAATTAAGCTGAAATGTTCCTACAAAATATTTTGCTGTAACTACATTTTCTGACAGAAAACTGCTTGGTCAAATGTTTTTCAACCAGCTGTATGAAGAGCTGTCAGTTGTGTACAGCAATATTGTGGATAGACTGTATTAACTCATGGCAATTGTAAAAAGAGGTTTCATTTTCAAAGTGCTTGACGTACTCTAACTAGTCTTTATAGTATCTCTTTACATAATTAGTAATAATATTCTCATTATGGAAACAAACTAGGTACTTCAGTTGACACCTAACTTTAGGCACAGGAGCAGTCCAGTTGACTTCATGTTCTTAATACTAGGTTTCTTGTTTACATTCTTTCCTGAATCAGGGTCATAGAGAGGCTAAGGCAGGGGTGGGGAACCTTCTTTCTATCAGGGGCCACTGACCCACAGAAAAAATCAGTTGCGGACAACACACAGCCCCGCAGGACGGGGGAGGGGGTCGGGCTTCCTCTAGGCTCTGGGGTGGGACCAGAAATGAGGAGTTCAGCATGCGGGAGGGGGATCCGGGCTGGGGCAGAGGGTGGAGGTGCAGGAGGGGGTGAGCGCTCTGGCTGGGGGTGCAGGCTCTGGGATGGGGCTGGGGATGAGGGGGCTCCAGGCTTGGGCCAAGGGGGTGGGAGTATGGGAGTGGACTCAGGCAGGAGGATGGGGTGCGGGCTCTGGGAGGGAGTTTGGGTGTGGGAGAAGGCTCAGGGCTAGGGCAGTGGGGTACGGGTGGGGTGCAGGAGGGATTTCCAACCTGAGGCAGGGGGTTGGAGTGGAAGTGGAGATGCAGGGTCTGGGAAGGAGTTAGGGTGCAGGAGAAGGTTCCGACCTGGGGCAGGGGATTCGGGATGTGGGTTCTGGCTGGGCGGCCCTTTCCTCAGGTGGCTCTCGGTTGACGGTGCAGCGGGGCTAAGGGAGGGCCCCTGGCTCCGTGCTGCTCCTAGAAGTGGCTGCCATGCCCAGTCCCTAGGTGGAGAGGTCAGGGGGCTTTGTACGGTGCATGCTGTCCGTGCACACAGGCACTGCCCCCGCAGTTCCTATTGGCCATGGTTCCCAGCCAATGGGAAATGTGGAGCCAGCACTGGGGGCGGGTGCAGCGTGCAGAGCTTCCCTGATTGGCCCTGCTCTTAGGGGCCGCATGGACATGCCAGTTGTTTCCAGGAGCTGCGTGGAGCTGACCGTACTTTTAATGGCCTGGCAACCCTAGCTTCCCACTGCAGCGGGGCAAGCCGGTGCTTGCAGCTCCAGCCCCGCGGGGGTGCGCCGAGCTTCAGGGCTTTTGGCTCACGGGCTGTAGGTTCCCCACCCCGGGCTAAGGCCTGTCCTTGCAAGCTGGGTGTGTGCAAAAATCCCACTGTCTTCAACAAGAGTTCCATGAATGCAGGATTTGAAGGATAAGGCCTTAGTATGAATGACTTCCTCAAGCTCACAAAAGGCCTGATCCTCCTCCCAGTGCAAAGCTCGCAATGAGTTCATTGGTGAAGCTCAGACTCAAAACACATTAATGGCAGAGACTGGATTAGAAATGATGTGTTCTTGTCCCAAGCTAAGTCCTCTAGATCAAAGTGCCTCTCTCTCTCTCACTCCCTCCCCTGTGCAGACTGTGGTATGTGAACACCTTTTACTATCTTAGCATTGGTTTCTTTTCATAGATCATTTTAATTACCAGAGACATACTGCTTCTGTGACAATATTTCCTGAAGCATCACCTTCCAGAATCAACAGCAATGTTACTACTGTTCATGATTTTATTACAAATCTCACAAAGTTTGTCCTGAAGCCCTAGCTCCTGGCATCAGGTGATTAAGTGAAGATCTCCACTTTCTTTTTAAAACAAGCAAACAAAAAAGCTGGAAAATGTGTACCCTAAAGGCTCCTACACAAGAAAGTAAATAAACCCAAAATGTTTTTTTTTTTTAAATCTCATGATTTTTAAGCCATTCACATGATTTGGGGGACCTGATTCATGATTTTTGAACACTTGTGGTTGGGAATCCTGCATCAGGACTCGTGGGAACAATATCAAATTGCACCAGATTGGTAGCCCAATATTATTATTACTATTCATTGATTGTCACAATGAAAACAACCACCTAGATCCCTACACATAGCTCTTTTTGAAATCTGTCCTATAATGCATGAATCAGGAGAAATAACAATAATGAGACATGGGATATTAAAAACTACCAGGTAGTTGCCATCTGAAGGCAGTACTGCATTGTATTTTCTCTTTTCTTAATTCCAAATTTTCCTTTACAGGTAAGACTAACATCAGCCAGCTCAGAGAGATTTTCCAAACCTAGGAATTCACTCTTCAGAGACAGCAGTCACCTTCTTTAGGTTTTACTTTAGTACAAAAGACAGCTATAGAGCCTTGTGCAAGATGCAGAGGACCCATTTTGGAAGTCTGTGAGTTAAAGAAGTTGACTGTTAATTCTTACTGAATTGGGTCTCAAGGGTTACTCAAGTGAGTGTTTGTTCATTTGTATCTCTGTACATCTGTATATCTTATGTCATGTTCCCCAAAATATCCATTTCTGATAGAATATAATATTAAGGGAAATTATTCTATTTTTAATCTACGCTTAATAAATGGAACAAATACCCAGCTCTTTTGCTATTTTTGACATTACCTTACTGAATCATTGCTATCCATTGCTGATGCTGTTCTCACAAGCCAAGTCAAAAGAAACAAGACTGTGTTAACTAACAGGAAAACAGACATGCTGGTTCAAAAGACCACTGACCTTTGCAGCTTGTTGTATGGTGAAAGAGCAGTGAAGGTGGTGGACCTTGTTAAAACAAAGTACAAAATCAGAGCACAACAGCACCACCATCATACAAAACACTGAAATGAATATATGAACAAAATCTAATGCAGACTCAGAGGTAGTTTGCCGTAAGACACTTTGGCTATTAGCTACAATAAACACAAGCTGGATGATTTAGAGACATTTGGATTTGTTAGCACATTCTTTGTAAAAGTACAGTACACCCACAAAATATTATGGATGCTTAGGTTGTCAGTATGTTGCATGCATTACTTGAACATCCCACATGCTTTATCTGCTGTACCGACTCATATGAAAGCTTAAGAATTATTAATTTCTCATTTGGATCTTGATCCTTTGAGCTGCTGAGAGCCTCCTGTGAGGTGATGAGCACCCTCAATTCAATTTGACGTCAGAGCACTCAGTGCCTGGCAGGGTTAGCTTCTAATAAATTCACTTTTAAAATAATCAGTGTACATGTTTTCTAAACATTTTACTATTAAAATGACAGTATATACCACACAATGAGATCCATATTCTAATAGTTAACATTAAAACCAATAATATCTTCTACATAACACATCTTTGCTACCTCTAAGTTAATTTATATTTTAATTAAATCAGTATGAAATGAAATATTAAGATTAATTACTGTGTATCTATGTTAAATGACATTTTTTAAACAGGTAAGAAGTTAGGTTAGAAGTAAGGCTGGCTGGATAACACAATCACCATTCCATTTTGTGAACATTTTTGAGATTTCCACATTTATTTTCATTCCACAATAGAAAGAAAACTAAGATGTTTTGAATCTTGGTATGAAAAGAAAAAAAAAAGTGAGTGAGAGACCCTAGAACAGCCAAAAGCCCAACGGTTAGGGCACTCACCCAGTATATGGGAGACCCAAGTTCAAGTCCCTGTTCTTCCCAATTTGGAGCAGGGACTTCACTGTGGGTATGTCTACACTACGAAATTACGTCGAATTTATAGAAGTTGGTTTTGTAGAAAGCATTTTTATACAGTCAAGTGTGTGTGTCCCCACACAAATGCACTAAGGGCATGTAGTCGGCGGACTGTGTCCACAGTACCGAGGCAACAGTCGACTTCCGGAGCTTTGCACTGTGGGTAGCTATCCCACAGTTCCCGCAGTCTCCACCACCCATTTGAATTCTGAGTAGAAATCCCAGTGCCTGATGGGGCTAAAACATTGTCACAGGTGGTTCTGGGTACATATCATCAGGCTCCCGTTCCCTCTCTCCCTCCATAAAAGCAAGAGCAGACAATCGTTTTGCGCCTTTTTTCTTAAGTTACCTGTGCAGACGCCATACCATGGCAAGCATGGAGCCCACTCAGCTAACTGTCACCGTATGTCTCCTGGGTGCTGGCGGACATGGTATTGCATTGCTACACAGCAGCAGTTTATTGCCTTTTGGCAGCAGACAGTGCAGTATGACTGGTAGCCATCGTTGACGTAGTCCTGGATGCTCTTTTAACCGGGTGCCTGGGCAAACATGGGAGTGACTCAGCCAGGTCATTTCCCTTGTTTTGTCTCATGGCGATTGAGTCCTACCGGCAGTGCACTGTCTTTTAATCTGCAGCTAGCAGAAGACGACGGCCAGTAGTCATACTGCACCGTCTTCTGCCGAGCACCCAGGAGGTGATGATGGCTAGCAGTCTGCTGCCAGCATGATGTATAAAGATAGATGAAGTGGCTCAAAACAAGAAATAGACCAGATTTGTTTTGTATTCATTTTCTCCTCCCTCTCTCCCTCCCTCCCTCTGTGAAATCAACAGCCCGCTAAACCCAGTTTTGAGTTCTATCCTTGAGGTTTTGAGTTCTATCCTTGAGGCGGCCATTCAGTTTCTCGCAAAGCCACCCCCCCATTTGTTGATTTTAATTCCCTGTAAGCCATGTCATCAGTCGCCCCACCTCCGTCAGGGCAACAGCAGACAATCGCTCCGTGCCTTTTTTCTGTGCAGACGCCATACCACAGCAAGCATGGAGCCTGCTCAGATCACTTTGGCAATTAGGAGCACATTAAACACCACACGCATTATCCAGCAGTATATGCAGCACCAGAACCTGGCAAAGCGAAACTGGGTGAGTAGGCGACATCAGCGCGGTGACGAGAGTGATGAGGATATGGACACAGACTTCTCTCAAAGCCCGGGCCCTGCCAATGTGGGCATCATCGTGCTAATGGGGCAGGTTCATGCGGTGGAACGCCGATTCTGGGCTCGGGAAACAAGCACAGACTGGTGGGACCGCATAGTGTTGCAGGTCTGGGATGATTCCCAGTGGCTGCGAAACTTTCGCATGCGTAAGGGCACTTTCATGGAACTTTGTGACTTGCTTTCCCCTGCCCTGAGGTGCAAGAATACCAAGATGAGAGCAGCCCTCACAGTTGAGAAGCGAGTGCAATAGCCCTGTGGAAGCTTGCAACGCCAGACAGCTACCGGTCAGTCAGGAATCAATTTGGAGTGGGCAAAACTACTGTGGGGGCTGCTGTGATGCAAGTAGCCAAGGCAATCAAAGATCTGCTGATATCAAGGGTAGTGACCCTGGGAAATGTGCAGGTCATAGTGGATGGCTTTGCTGCAGTGGGTTTCCCTAACTGTGGTGGGGCCATAGATGGAACCCATATCCCTATCTTGGCACCGGAGCACCAAGCCAGCGAGTACATAAACCGCAAGGGATACTTTTCAATAGTACTGCAAGCACTGGTGGATCATTAGGGACGTTTCACCAACATCAATGTGGGATGGCCAGGAAAGGTACATGATACTCGCATCTTCAGGAACTCTGGTCTGTTTCAAAAGCTGCAGGAAGGGACTTTCTTCCCAGACCAGAAAATAACCGTTGGGGATGTTGAAATGCCTATAGTTATCCTTGGGGACCCAGCCTACCCCTTATGCCATGCCTCATGAAGCTATACATAGGCAGCCTGGAGAGTAGTCAGGAGCTGTTCAACTACAGGCTGAGCAAGTGCAGAATGGTGGTAGAATGTGAATTTGGACGTTTAAAAGCACGCTGGCGCAGTTTACTGACTCGCTTAGACCTCAGCGAAACCAATATTCCCACTGTTATTACTGTGTGCTGTGTGCTCCACAATATCTGTGAGAGTAAAGGGGAGACGTTATGGCGGGGTGGGAGGTTGAGGCAAATCGCCTGGCTGCTGGTTACACACAGCCAGACACCAGGGCAGTTAGAAGAGCACAGGAGGGTGCGGTGTGCATCAGAGAAGCTTTGAAAACTAGTTTCATGACTGGCCAGGCTATGGTGTGAAAGTTCTGTTTGTTTCTCCTTGATGAAACCCCCTGCCCCTTGGTTCACTCTACTTCTCTGTAAGCTAACCACCCTTCCCACCTCCCTTCAATCACCACTTGCAGAGGCAATAAAGTCATTGTTGCTTCACATTCACGCATTCTTTATTAATTCATCACACAAATAGGGGGATAATTACCAAGGTAGCCCAGGAGGGGTGGTGGAAGAGGGAAGGACAAGGCCACACAGTACTTTAAAAGTTTAAAACTTATTGAATGCCAGCCTTCTGTTACGTGGGCAATCCTCTGGGGTGGAGTGGCTGGGTGGCCGGAGGCCCCTCCACCGCGTTCTTGGGCGTCTGGGTGAGGAGAACTTGGGGAGGAGGGTGGTTGATTACACAGGGGCTGTAGCGGTGGTCTGTGCTCCTGCTGCCTTTCCTGCAGCTCAACCATATGCTGGAGCATATTAGTTTGATCCTCCAGCAGCCTCAGCATTGAATGCTGCTTCCTCTCATCACGCTGCCGCCACCTTTCAGCTTCAGCCCTCTCTTCAGCCCGCCACTTCGTCTCTTCAGCCCACCACCTCTCCTCCTGGTCATTTTGTGCTTTCCTGCACTCTGACATTGTCTGCCTCCATGCATTTGTCTGTGCTCTGTCAGTGTGGGAGGACAGCATGAGCTCAGAGAACATTTAATCGCGAGTGCATTTTTTTCACTTTCTAATCTTTGCTAGCCTCTGGGAAGGAGAAGATCCTGTGATCCTTGAAGCACATGCAGCTGGTGGAGAAAAAAAAAGGGACAGTGGTATTTGAAAAGACACATTTTATAGAACAATGGGTATACTCTTTCACAGTAAACCTTGCTGTTAACATTACATACATAGCACATGTGCTTTCATTACAAGGTCGCATTTTGCCTCCTCCCACCGCGTGGCTAACAGCAGGGAACATTTCTGTTCAGTCATAGGCAAACAGCCCAGCAGGAACAGGCACCTCTGAATGTCCCCTTAAGAAAAGCACCCTATTTCAACCAGGTGACCATGAATGATATCACTCTCCTGAGGATAATACAGAGAGATAAAGAATGGATGTTGTTTGAATGCTAGCAAACATACACTGCAATGCTTTGTTCTACAATGATTTCTGAGTACGTGCTACTGGCCTAGAGTGGTGAAGTGTCCTACCATGGTGGATGGAATAAGGCGGCCCTCCCCAGAAACCTTTTGCAAAGGCTTTGGGAGTATACCCAGGAGAGCCACGAATGCCAGGGCAAATTAATCATTAAACATGCTGGCTTTTAAACCTTGTATAGTATTTTAAAAGGTACACTCACCAGAGGTCCCTTCTCTGCCTGGTGAGTCCGGGAGGCAGCCTTGGGTGGGTTCGGGGGGTACTGGCTCCAGGTCCAGGGTGAGAAACAGTTCCTGGCTGTCGGGAAAACCGGTTTCTCCGCTTGTTTGCTGTGAGATATCTACAACCTCATCATCATCGTCTTCCTCATCCCCAAAACCTGCTTCCGTGTTGCCTCCATCTCCATTGAAGGAGTCAAACAACACGGCTGGGGTAGTGGTGGCTGAACCCCCTAAAATGGCATGCAACTCATCATAGAAGCGGCACTGACCGCTCTATGGGGCTCTGACCCGGAGTGGCTGTTCGCCTCTCTGGTTTTCTGGTAGGCTTGCCTCAGCTCCTTAAATTTCACGCGGCACTGCTTTGGGTCCCTCTGTCCTTCATGCCCTGGGAGATTTTCACAAATGTTTTGGTATTTCGAAAACTGGAACGTAGTTCTGATAGCATGGATTCCTCTCCCCATACAGCGATCAGATCCCGTACCTCCAGTTCGGTCCATGCTGGAGCTCTTTTGCAATTTTGGGACTCCATCATGGTCACCTCTGCTGATGAGCTCTGAATGGGGATAGCTCACGGAGGCCAATACCCTCTAATTGCATCCACGGTACCCCAAATTCGACCCAGCAAAACCAATTTCAGCGCTAATCCCCTTGTCGGGGGGTGGAGTAAGGAAATCGATTTTAAGAGCCCTTTAAGTTGAAAAAAAAGGGCTTTGTCATGTGGACGGGTGCAGGGTTACATCGATTTAACGCTGCTAAATTCGACCTCAACGCCTAGTATAGACCAGGGCTGTGTGGCACTCCCACATCTCTGGCAAATGCCCTATGACCAGTCTATTAGCTATTCTGGGGTGGGTCAGTCTCTCTCTCTCTCTCTCTCTCCTGGACCTGAGAAACCTTCCCAATAAAGTCTTTATTGAAACTTTATTCATGGAAAGATATTGGTTTAGACAAAACAGCATTCTGCAACAGGAAAAATTTTCATCAAAAATGTTTTGACCAGCTCTAGTAGTTGGAAATATTAAAAGAGAAAGGATCATCTTCCCTATGCTATTAAGAAGGTAGAGAACAAAACAAAGTTCCTCCCAAGTTTTGCTTATTAGGAATGCCTTTTATGAATTGACACAATTAAACCATCAATATCTATTTCTTAAAATAACTCAGTCCTATCTATGTCCAAGTCTTCAGACACTTACAGCCAGATTCTGCCATCTTTATCCAGGAGTAATTTATTCTGCAAGTACTCACACTGAAGTCAATTGACTTCTCATGGAGTAAGATACTACTTAATGAGAGCAAGGCTAGATCTGGCCTAGAGTAACAACTGTAGTGCTTACTGCCATGAGTAATCCCAGAGATTCATGTCACTCTTGATTGTAATGGAATTATTGACAATAGTGACAATTATATCTTGTATTGTGTGTTTGCATGACTGGGCCCTTACTTGTGATTTTGATAGAAGGTTCTGTCCCTAGGTGAGCTCCATTTTTATGGCTATCCCAGATAGCCTATATGGGTGGCATGCCCTGGATCCTACTTTTATTGAATCTGATTATGAGCATCTGTATATTTCCATTGCCTTGTGACACAAATCCTGGGATCTGAGGAAAAGCTTCAGACAGAGGAAGCGTGGAACTGTATGTATACTGTGCAACTGGGAACCTAAATAAAATGTAATCAAACACCCAACTCTAAAGCTCAGTTAAGCTCCATTTAATTTAGTTTACTGATGTCCCACATCTGCAACACAGTAAAGTTCACAATTGTTAAAGTGCACAGCTGTGGTTTAAAGCCTCTCTTTGCACACAATACACTGGCAGCAAAGCAAAAACAATTAATTTTTATATGCTTTTAACATATGGATCAAACAATCAGAAGTAGGAAAGCCTCTTGTGTTCTAAAAAGAAAATATATAGCTTCTATTAACTTGACCCAAATTCTTAGAAAATGTAAGTTCTGATTCATCTTTAAGTAGAGAGATTATAATTATAATGGCTTTGTTTCGGATTCATTTGATTTAAAGTGCCTGCAGTTATCTTTTAATAGGGAAAATATATGACACAAAAGTCCCATTATAAATAGATTTTATTATGAGATAAATTAATAAATTGTAAAATGTTTGGAATATTTTTTTCTATTGTGATCTGTGGAATTAAAAGGAAAAAAAAACAACCTTTAAGCCTAAATGGAAACACATTTCATTTCAGTGAATAAACATGACGTACACTAAGTCAAGGGCCCAATTCTGCAAACACTTATCACCAGGCAGAGTGCCTGTACTCAATGGGATTACACAGTAATAAGCAGTACAGGTAAAATCCTGACTCCACTGCTGTCAATGGCAAAATTCCCATTGTCTTCAATGGATCCAGGATTTCACCCTGTGTCTAGTAGTAAAAGGATTGAAGGATTGGAATCCAAAAGAATCTAGTTATTTTTCACTATTTCTGATTGTTCAGTAAGTATCATTTGCTGTCAAAAATATCGATAATTTATACGGAGACACTGTATATTAAATTGAAAATTGCCAAGTTAAATTGATAACTGCAAATCATTTAAAAAAATGTCAGCCCAGCCTCCATTGAATTCAATGTGGCCAATATTTCATCTGGTATATTTAATGAAAAACAATACTCTTTTAAAAAATAAAACCCTATTACTCCATCTTTACACACTATATAGGAGCCAAAAAAGGTTCAAACACAAACATTTCCTCCCCTCCTTCCCAGGTCACTATTAATGCTAAAAAGGTTACTCGTGCTTTTTTTAAAAAGCATGTATGGTTTGTTGTTAGAGGACAGTTACCAGATTTCTGCTAGTTGATTACAGCTGAGAAAGCAAACAGAAGACCCAAACTGCAGAGAACTGGATGTAGGCCTCTTCAGAATCAGCCGTGGGATTATTAGCTGAACCTTTGACATCCAGCAGAGGCAATCGTCCCCTAACAACTCATTCTACAGTATAGAGCTTATAAAAAGAGATAATACATTATTTGCTGAAGATAAACAACAGAGAATCATGGATGATGGCACAGTGGCAACAGACCAATGGGTGTCCCTCAGGAAAAAGAAGTTTCTTCTGAGACAGTTCCATGATTTTAAAAAGTTGGATGCCATGGGTGTTGGAATCACATATTAAATCAGGTGTTCTGACACTAGACCATGCACAGTGAATCCTCAATTCAAGACCAAAGGAGCTGTGGCACCCATGAGCATTGAACACAACGGGAAACAAAATTATGCAAGTGTGGACCAAGAAACAAATACCATTAGGGAAGTAGAAAATGAGTTCCCTCTTCTTCTGGGCTCATAAAACAGTTATCATAGGATACCATGGGAACAGTCTCCAGTATGCCATTATCTGTGTGCCACCCTGTTACTTTTAAATGATTCAGGGAAGACACTCAGAGATGGTCCTTCCATGAATAAGGATGAAGAAATATTTACAAGCTTTCTCTTGCCATAATGTAATCCAGTGCACAAAGTGGCAGGCAAGTGACTAACATACATTTTTTCTTTAGGGGAGCAGGATTGCTCAGGAACCTTTAACAATTAATGTTTTGGAAAATGGTCTCGGTAAGACTGTGCTGTGGACAGCAAACTTTGCTTTCCCATCACAGTAATTATTTCTTCCCTGTCAACACCTGAAACACTTGGACAATCAAAATATTGCTTTGTTAGTGGTTATGACTGGTTTTCCTAGAAGGGATCTGACGTTAACTTCCAAAACACCAAAAAAGCAGCTCAGTTCAAATTTCCAGCCATTTCTCACACAAAAACTGTCTCCAACTGCTCTGCAGAACCTGACAGTCTAATACCATCCAAAACACAGGGTTTACACAGCAGCTGAGAGTATGCTTCCCAGTGCAGGTAGACAGACACATGCTAGGTCTATTGGAGCTGCTGTGCTAAAAATAGCAATGTGGCTGCAGAGGCACAGACAGGGGATCATGCTAGCCACCCAAGTATAATCCTGCCTGACCCACTGAATACATACTCAGGTGGCTAGCCTAAGCTTCTACCCTTGCCATCATGGCCGTGCTGCTATTTTTAGCCCACAAGTTCAAGCAGAGCTAGCATGTGTCTGTCTACCCGCCTGGGAACCACATATACCAGCTGCAGTGTAGACTACCCTATGTTAGAACATTTATTTGAGCCATCCCACTGTGATGAACTAGGGCTATATCTGTATACCTTATGAATTCTGATTGATACTGTGAAGTTTTATTATGAAAATCTGCTCAGTCATGAGTGCCTATATGTATGTAGCTCCACCACTGCTGACAAGTCAGGACTTGTCACACCAGACAGAGATACAATGGAGTGGTCTTAAACTAAAGACCCTATTCAGGCGCAAACACCTAAACAGTGGGTGAAATGCATCCTAAGAAAACCATTTTTAGCTTAACTCCTCTGAAGGGAAGCGGAAGGCAGGAGCATTGGAAAGTTATCCAAAAGACAGAACAAAGGAAGCCAGGTGGGTTTAAATAGAGAACCACATGGGAACAAGGGGGCAATAAAAGAAGTGAAAGCATGGGGCAGGACATAGCAAAGTCCTAGTCCTGCCAATTCTCGTGATTTTGTCATGAGTCTCATGATAATTATTGTTTTTCTTAAAGCCCCAGCTCCTGGAGTCAAGTACATATGTGATGATTTCAGCCTTCATTCTTAAAGAAAAAGTAAGCTTCTAGTCCTTGTGGCTGTGGAGAAAGTTTCAAAATGTGACCCCAGTGCATTCTAAAGACTCAAAAAGCAGAAGGCAAATAAAAAGAACACCAAATCTATTATTTTTTACATAATCTTATTATTTTAAAGCAAATCTCATGATTTTTGGTGAACCTGACTCATGATTTTGAACATTCAGGGTTGGCAATACTGAGTCACAGAAGCTTTATCATGTGTATATGGTTAAGTATAAAAGAGCACAAAAGTGTTAGATTGTGCAAAGGGTGTGTGTGGACTACTTCACAACTACTGTGTGCCTCTGCGAGTTAAACTGTAACCAGAAGCTTCATACTTTTTGGGTGGAGTTCTGGGAGACGAATGTGTTTAAGTTACTGGGGTATCTCAGGGGTCAGTGCTGGTCCTGAGGCATACAGCAGGTAGGCTGAGGCGCTCCATTTTGGAGAAGAGATAGCAAACTGAGAGCCAGTGCCCAGGAAATATGCTAGAGAGGCCAAGAGAGAAACCACTACTGCAGCTTTGGAAACTTGAAGCACCCTAAGGTTCCATAGCACAACGGCTTGGATTCTCCTGGTGATGCTTCCCGGGGCACCCAGGGCTGAGAGTCACTTTGTTACTATGTGAGGGAGTCTTGCCTGTGTTAGCTGGATGTCATCTCCCTAACACAACCAGCCCGTCAGTTACTCAAGCACTCTCCTCTGGGCTACACAAGTCCTGTCTTTGCCTTGTAGGTTGACCCCAACCGCCGAGTCCCTTCAAAATGTCCCCCTGTGGTATCCATACTTTGATCACTGGATACCCACAGAAATCCCAGATGGAACAGACTACCACAGTTTACCAGTTTTGGCTTAGACCAATGCTCCTGTAGTATGCACAGCACTTGAGTTATATTATAAAAAAAAAAAGGACATTTACTTAAAAAGAATAGAGATTCGAATAAAAAACAGTGTGAGAGACCGGAACAAATAGTTACATATGAAACAAGATCATATCACACATTCTAAAGCCTCAATTTAACTAAATAACCAGTTATCCTTATGTCTAAAGAAGCTTATCTCACCCAAATTCTCTTCAGCATTTTCAGCCAAGGCATGAAGCAATCTCGCTGTCCATTTATTTCCTAGGTACAGTATACCATCGTGCCAGGGTGCCTCTTTGCACCCCCAAATCTACCAGAACAGACTATCAATTTTCACCTCAAGACAGGCCCGCCCTTCTGTTTACCTTTTTCTTTAATTTGCTTCTCAAGTCTCCCCCAGCTCTTCATTAGCATTTGACTTAGAATGCCAATACACATTGTTGCAACCTTAGGATAAGTGTCTCCCATCCCATCTGGGAGGAGTTTGTTTCAAGAAACACTACCTATGAGTCACCTGTTTTTAACTACAGACCTAGAAAACATAAATTTTAGGATATATACATAACTCCTCATATATATTTTCCATACATACATTTTGCAATGATTATGATGACTACTATGAGACAGGCTTTCAATAATGACATCACATGACTTTTTTGGTGAATCCAGGGGATCCCTGTACCCCTATATACTGCAGTGCCCCCTGCCTATTGGTATCCAGAGATTCTTGGGTCACACTGCTCACAGCAGTCCTAGTGGATGGCCAGGAAGGGGCACTCATTAGGATCTAAGACACTCATTTATAGCTTGTTACTAAGCCACTCTTGTGGGTAGTGGTGATGGTGGTAGGTAGCCGGGTTTAGCATAGAGCATGTCCACATTGGGGAAAGTGATATTCTAAGTGATATTAAAATTAGTTCAACAAAAGCAATTTATCAATCAGTTAGAGCTGTAGTGTAGACATAGTTTTAGGCAGTTCAAAGTGGCCTGAGCTGGTTTTACTGAACTAGAATGGTTTCAGAGTAGCAGCCATGTTAGTCTGTATCTGCAAAAAGAAAAGGAGGACTAAGGTGCCACAAGTCCTCCTTTTCTTTTTGAACTAGAATGGGTTAGGTTGCCTAAAACCAAGTCCATAGTATAGGCTTAATTGCTTTTAATATAGATTTAGGTGAGCTAATTAAAAAATTTAAGCTTCTCCAGTTTAAACAAGCCTACTACATTTAAAAGGAACTTTTGCTTGTTAAACAATAGGGGAGGCAATATGGCAATAATTTTCCATATTACTTACTCAAGTGCCTTAAAAATATTGGTTGTAAGCTCAGCCCAGGCAGATTTTCCTTCTAAAGTCCCTATATATTTGCCACTTTTGCTATAACTTGTTCAATTGTTTTTATGCAATTCAGTGATACATGTTAGAGATGTGTAGGGCTACAGCATCTGGCCTGATCAGTGGGGATCATGGGATTCTATTAGGATTTCTGAGGCAAGCTCAGGTTATATTTAACCATTACTGTATTTCCACAGCAGTAAAAACATGTAACACATTGTAGCTGGCACCAGAGGCTTAGTGCATAAATTCATGGGCTATTGACAATCCCATAACTATGCAAGCAACCCTTCTTTTGTTCAACTGTCGATCTCACCTAAAAACTAAACCTTTAAAAGGGCAGTTATAGCCACCTTCACTCAGAAGCTGAGGGTTTTTTAAATGTATTTTATCTATCTAGGGCACTAAAACGGCCCCATTACCATAGTATCTGCATGCTTCACAATCCAGTGAGGTAGAAAAGTTCTCTTATCTCCATTTTGGGGGCAACCAAGGAACAGAGACAAAGTGATTTGCCCAGGCTCATACAGAAAGTCTGTGGCTGAGCAGGGACTTTAACCAACGACTCCTCAGGGCTAACCACTGGACCATCCTTCCTCTGACCTCTTCCTGGTTTGAGGCAGGAGTAGAGAGAATTACTCTGATGGTATAAATATCAGACTCATCAGCTACTATAGGGAAATGCCAGGTATAATCCTCACCAATTTACCCCTCCTTGTGAGACCACAGATCCACACCCTCACAAGATGAGTTCAAGCCAGGAGGGCATATGCAAGCCCTTTGGGGCAACCTGCTCTGAGGGGAAGGCAACACCACCAGGTAGGTTTGCAGGATATTTACTATAGATATCGTAAAGCAAAATCCAGTCTCTAAGAGATTATGACAGAATCTGCTCAAACATCAAGGTGACATCAGTATCAGCATCTATAAGTGAAGTTACTAGGGTTACTTTTATAACTGCTGCTTGAGCCTTTTATAAGGCCACCTTCAATTAAACTCAGAATAATGTAAAGTTCTCGGGTTACTCTCTTTCCCAGATTATTTAATCCTTTTGTCTCTGACACTGTCACTCATGATACCAATCCCCCAAAATCTGTGAAACTAAAAAGACCAAAATAGTTGCATTTGGCTAAAACAGGAACTTGCAAATTCAGCAAAATAGAGACATCTTGTTTCTTGCAAGTACACTATGCTTCTCTCTTTTAATTGGGGCACAATCTACACTCATTTCACATACACAATTCTCATCAGCAAGAACTCTGCTGATGGAAATAGTGTAGAACATGGAAACAATTTGGAAAATCAATGGGTTAATATTTAGGTTCACTATGCAGAACATATTCATTTCTTTTTGAAGTTAAAGGTCACTAGAAAGTGCAAACAGATTCTGCAAGGTTCTGAATGAACCTTACCTCCCATAAGTAACAAAATAGGAGGTCTGAACCCTGTAGAATCAGTCCTAGAATTTTTACTTTGAGTATGGATGTCAGTTAGTGAGATCTGTGAACTCTTTTAACGGCAAACTATACTACGACATACATGTTCTTAACATCCTGCTGTTCATTTCTGGCACTTTAAACTACACATTCTGCTCCAACGAAATAGAAGCATTCACTGAGAGAGGGTAAGAACATTTGATAAATTACAGAGATTCACATGATCCTAAATTAGAAAAATAATTTTGTCTTTTTAATATTTATTTTCTTGCTGCTGCTCAGTTTTTGACACTTGAAAACTATATGTAAGGCATTAGATAAATTTACTTCAAACAGAGAAGAGTTTGTCAGGGCATGGAGGGAAGCAGGCATCTGGTTTCATTATTTTCATTCTTAGTGGCATTTAGGAAATGCATTTTGTAATAATCATCATGCTCATGTTTTTTTCAAACTTCTGAGATAGCACCACCTAGTGGCCATTGCACAGATGGACGGGTGCTCTTCGGCCAACAGCATGAACACCAAAAATTCCAAAGCTAGTTGTGAACAGATGTAAGACAGTCCTGTTGCTTATCTTCAAACAAAGCATTGAAGACACTGGAAGAAAGGCTCATATAAAGGCAACATTGCCTTGGTACATTTTTTTAATGTAGCCTCCATTTAAATTATTAACTTTTTGTGTCAGTAAATAAATCTACACAAACTGAAGAAAATGTTGTAAAGTCTTGGAATGTTAAATGCAATCCTGGAATCAGAGTTAGCATTTGATTTTGGCTTGCTTTGCTAATGAAGTATATGTCTGGGGTTAGGGATGCATTCAAATACAAGCAGAGGATCTTATGGGACATTTACATAATCTCTATTATTTTGTGTACAAGAGCTTTTTTGCAGAAAGTTAAGAGGAGACTGCCTTTAACTTCCTTCACAAAGCAGGGATGAGATATTAATAGCCATACTTATACCGTCTATTCTCTGCCAAACCTTTCATTTATCCTGCAGGCTGCCAAAGACAAACCTTAACAATCTGATTTCAGAACACAGGTCCCTACACCAGAAGTGGTGCCAATTATATTAGATGGCTGAAAAAAATAGAACACAAAGTGTCTGGTTTTTTTAAGGTCACAAAGACTTGTAGCATCATATGCAGAAGTACATGTTTAACCATTCCAAGTTATACTGACCTGGCAGAAAATATTGCTGCTGCTTTTTCAGAGAGAGGCAAAAATTTTGTAACGGAAGGCAGAAGTCACCCGAACCATTTAGAGAGTGACAACAGTAAAGAATTTAAGATACAAAAAATCATGAAAGCAACTCAGTATAAAGTTACAGTGATCTGCAACTCCTAATTGGCATGCCAGAGTGCAGTTCCTCCTGTGTCTCACCCAAAGCACTCAGTTCAATCCTGCTGCCGGTGAAAATATTTTTAAAAGCCAGAGAGACAAGTTTGTGTGAAAGGACCAGAGTTCAGGAGAAGCTTGTATGGTATAATTGCCTTGTTCACAATCAAGTTCACTGCTAATAACGGACAGTTATTATAATAATTGGGACTGCTAATTGGAACAAAGAACCTAATCTGTCATTTAGGAATAACAGGAAAAGCACAGAGTCATTGGATCAGAATGACAAAAACACTGACAAGGTAGCACAGTCTCAAATATCTGACTGGATGAATGGAACAGGCTCTCTCAATAAGTCAACCAGGACCCAAAAATCAAAGCATGTAAAGGTAAAGGGGTTTTCACCCCCAACTGGGCACAGAGCTGACCCCAGTCTCATAAGATAGTCCTCACCCACATTTCACCAACTGCTAAGCTCACAGCAGCAAAAGGAGAAGCAGACTCCTCCTTAACTACATCATCCCTTCACAAGCAGCCACTGAGTAGAAAAAGTAGTTCTTCCCTCTCCCTTCCAGCAAGGCTAAGATCATTGTCTCTATCTTGTTCAGCCCTAGTCCGCAAAGGATGAGAATCCCAAAGTAACATCCAAATGCAAAACCACAAGAAATAGGCTGACTCATAGTACTTATTAAAAACCCAGCTTGCTAACATTTCCCCCTAGGATCTCCTAAAAGGACGACAGAACTGACGTTTTGAAAGAGCACAATAATCCTTGACCTAGTGAAGTTACAGCAAAGTGCCTGTTAAGATCAATCAGGTTACACAGTAAGGTCTCATAATATAAAAGATGAACGATTTTCTTACAGGAAAGTTCAGGTTCTGAGCTCCACCTCCCACCTCCTAAAAGGAGAGAGAGAAGGTACCTTCTTAGGAATGGTTTGTAGAGGCCCAAACCAAAGCCACACTCACAAAAATAGTCCTCAAACTATACAGCCAGTATAATGGGCATCTAGCCTATACAGAATATAGTCAAATAGACTCAAAAATTGCTATCAACTACACTTGTGCAAACCCACTAAAGTTAATGCAGTTTCATGGCTTACAGAGTGGAATTCAGCCAAAAGCATTTAGAGTAATTTGAAATGACTTGTGCTGTACTCTACACATTAGTTTTGATATTTTGTATCAGCAAGATACTGATTATTGCATGAACTGGTTGGATATACATCATCGTATTCTAGCCTGTAACTCTCTAACCACAAGTGAATTACCAAAGGTCTCCTTACTCCTGGAAAGAAATGTCATATCCGACCAAAAGCCTTCAGGTGTCTACATCCTTTTAACGTGTTCTGAAAGAGACTTTTCTTTTTATGTAGCAACTCCTGACAGTCTCTTAGCTTTGTATGTGTGTTGTAGTGTTGGTGTTTATGTAACATGTCACATGCACACTCTACTGTAACGTTTGCAGACTCTTTTTGGCTGTGTGTGTGTTGCATTGTTGGTGTTTGTGTGGCAGAAGTGTCACATGCACATTCTGTTGGTATGTGGCAGCTATCTTTGAAGTCATTGAACTTCACCTTATTGTTATAAATTAGCAATAGACATAGGCACATATGTGTAAGTCAATGTCACCAAGTTTCAAATCATCTGAAATAATTAATTCTATCAGTTTGGTATATTTTTTATGCCATAACTAGTAAGATATTTTTAAAGTATTGTGCAGGTGTGTTTAAACAGAAAGGATGTTACTTGCAAAAACTATCTTTGCCTAAATTGGATATACATGGTTTACACAATGTAAAGCAAATTATGCAAGAAGCTAGAGACAGAGAAGTGTTGTCTAGTGGTCCGAGCACAAAACTAGTGCCCAGAAAATTCCTGAGGCCTCATTCCTACTCTGACAATGAAGTCTGGCCTTGGCTATCATTTAATCTCCCTGCATCTCTGAAGTGGGGATACCTCACAGCAATGCTGTGAGGATTGATTAATTAATTAATGCCCATAAATTGCCTTGAAAATAGCAAGCATTAAGTATTTTACAACTCCAGATTACTTTCTGTAACCCTGATGGAAAACAATGCCAGGGTTCAGTGCAGCAGTAGTAGAAGTCTGCAGGGGCATCTAGTCAAGAAATCTTAATATTAACAAAGCTATGCACAGAAATACCTGTTTTGGTTAATGGACTAGAGAACAGCTGCTGAAGAAGTTTGTTCTCTGAAGTTCTCAGCACCACCACTGTATCAGCAGGAAGAGTGTCTCTGTTCTTCTCAAGGAAACCGTAGGCATCATATAATACCTAGGTGTTGGAGACAGAATGAACAAACAGCTGAAATAGACTACCAAAACCCTGCCATTTACTTTAAACAGGCAAGTTGACCAAGTAAGCTAATTCAAACCTGACAAGCTGGTGAATTACTGCAGTGTCCTCAAAGTGTGAGCTGGCTTTAGACAGCATCTGCATTCATAACATGTCATTGGTATATCAAATTGGTTTAAGTGGCTTAGGCTGAGTCACACTGTATTACACTGTATCACATCAAACTACCACGTGCCCAATGCAACATAACACACTGCAGCACCACACTACTCGCATAACTTGACAGGTTACATGTGAAAGAGGCAATGGTTTTCAGACAGAGCAGCCATTCTGCATTTACTGCATGTAGCCAGTGTGTGATCTGTAATTAAATCTTCTGGAGAAACAGGAGAAAATTTCATATCTAGCACACTGGCAAAATGGATACAAAATGTACTGCCACTGTTACCAAATGGATATTTATTCATCTGGGATCCTCTCTTTAATTTGCACTGGCTTAGGGCACAATATTTTTAAAATTTTAATTCTGAAGGCTTTGAAAGGCAAAATTGCTCTGAATTGTTTTTCTCAGTTATTAGTTATTAGTAATCAATGATCAAATCTTTGTATCAAAATTGGAATAGAGTTATTCTGCTTTAGATTTTATTTTTTAAAACTACAATAATTTCCAGCATCCAGTTTTACTATAAATGGCCTCACTGCCGGAAAAACACAGGCACAGCACATGGGGCAGGTCTACACTACCGCAGGCATCGATGTTCTGAGATCAATCCACCGGCGGTCGATTTAGTGGGTCTATTAAAGACCCACTAAATCGACTGCAGATCGCTCTCCAGTAGCTGGAGTTGCGTAGTTCCACTTACTGCGATAGAGTGTAGACATATGGTCTTGAAGTTACACTAGAGCTGAATTTGGCCCTACTGTGGAGAATGACAGAAAGTCAGCACTGCCTCTAGGACTTAACATTTAGGTGGCAATGATTTACTGGAGCTTTGTGGAACTTTACAGTTTTCCTTAACAAACCCAAAAGTTGGGCGAGGTTTACCGGAAGATTTGTAGAGGTTCTTGACCCTTGCATTGGGCCTGAGTTAGGTCTGCATGGAAACCATGCAAATCTAGGCTGCTTTGGTGGAGTTTTGTGTACAACTGGGAATTTATACCTTAAATTCCAAACAAAACTCAGTGGACATGAAACCAACTAAAACCAAAACTGCTGAGTTCTGCAGAGTACTAGAGTACAGTATGTAGGTGGGAATTCTTCCAGTCTCTCCTTTTCCCTCTACAGGAGTTTAAAAAGAAAGCACTATTGCAGAGACAGTTTTAAACTGTTTTATTCATTGAACCTCCTTTCCTTTCCTGCTCTCTCTCTTCCACACAAACAACTATTACTGAGTATATGTGTTAATGGCTAGAGATATTATAACTGTGCAGGTTGTTCTGGGTCAAGGGGGGCCACCACTTCTAAGAAATGTCTCAACTGGGGTGACCAGATGTCCCAAATTTATAGGGACAGTCCCGATATTAGGGCCTTTGTCTTATATAAGCGCCTATTATCCCCATCCCTATTTTTCATAATTGCTAACTGGTCACCCTAGTCTCAGCTGGAGTGGCATTTCACGTGTCAGGATGCCACCTCCAGAATTGGGTAAGGAGCATTTATAACATGGGCAATTTTGCATTGTCAATCTTATCACAAATTCTAGGTTTCTTTAAAAACAATTAATCCATTAAAAAGAGAGAAATCTGCAAGCAATATAAATGCCTCTGGATGGAATGGATAGTGACTATACTACTTATTATATTCAGACCATATGGCCTTTACCTTTCCAGCATAGTGCTGAATGCCAAAACACAGCTCCACTCGTTTGGGCCTCCAAAAGTATTTGCATCTTAAATTATCTTCAAACTTATCTAGTCATTAAAAAAAGGTAATGGTTAAAGGTGAAAAACAGCAATTCAAACCACAACTCCCCACCATAATTAGGGACAGCTTACAACCCAAAAAATCAGAATTAGTACAAAATACTCTTATAAGTTATCACATTGTCCACCAATGATGTCAGCCTTTGTCAGCTTTTGCTACAAGCACCTGTGTTCTTTCTTCCAAGTTGCCACTTATAAATGAACAGCTTCCCCAAACTAGTCCTTCAAATCCCTCACGACTCACTTCTAATGGGATGCCTGTCGGAAACTAACAAATGAAATGGCTTGGTAGGTAGAAGGCTAGAAGAAACTTCTCATATATATCCTATTTATTTATTCATTTGTTTATATCTTATCTTTTTAATAAATAACCAACTCAAAGCCCTCTAGCTATGTACATATCTGCCCTATCTGAATGCCCTTGTTCCTTCCCATAATTGGTTATATCCACAAGAAAGAAAGGGCACAACACTCCAGCCAACAACTAGGTCCCCTCCAAGATTACACCTGTCACTTCTGTGGGAAAATCTGCAGGGCATGAACTGGGCTCCTCAGACATCTAAAAACCCACCAATGAACTCCCTTGGCAGACAACATCCTCGCATCAAGGGATAGCCAAAGAAGATGTCCACCTGCACTTTGATTTAAATACATGCTAAAGCCTTTAGGCATCTTTTATCCTGCATTTGAACTTCTTCAGAAAAACAGGCTTATGTCCAAAGGGACCTTCTGGGATATGTCTACACAGTAATTAAACACCTGCAGCTGGCCTGGGTTAGCTGCTCGGGCTTGGGCTACAGGGATGTAAAACTGCAGTGTAGACATTGGGGCTTGGGCTGGAGCCTAGGCTCTGGGACCCACCCCACTCATGGGCTCCCAGAGCTTGGGCTCCAGCCTGAGCCTGAACATCTACTATGCAATTTTACAGCTGTGCAGCCCAAGCCCTGGTTATTGAGAAATACAGACACTCTATGAGGTACATGCCCACAATACACTGAGCTAACGGAAAGAGAGACAGCTTATACAGCTGAGTGAGAACAAGGCCTTTTCTGCCCTATGAGATAATCCTATGATATTTTGTACTGAAACTTCCCATTGCATTTGTTTATCTTAGTCAGCAGTTCTGGGTTTGTTACAGGAATCACATGGAGAAATTCTCTGGCCTAAATTATGCCGGAGATCAGACTAGATGATCAGAATGGTCCCGTCTGGCTTAAAATCTGTGAATCTTAAATTTCATGATTTTTTCCTATTTATGTTTCATTGCCACTAAAATATTTTTTAGTTTAAGACACAGAATTAGGCTTGGAGCTTTATTTGGAGTGAGTTGCAAACTGGCACACCTGCATACGGTCAAAGATCTCAACTTGCTACACACAACTTGAGATCTTCCAGCACGCCCTGATCTCAAGGCAGCAGTAATAGAATTGAACAGCTCTGAGGCAGGGAGTCTGCCTATGGGGAAATGTAAACTCAATATTCAATATTGGCCTATTTATAGGACTCACAAGCAGGCTTCTGGCTCCAGCACATGAATGGGGATTGGAATGAAACTCTCTCATCCATTGCACCTTGGATCTAAAATCAAGTATGAACCCAGTTCTCTGGAAGTGAAAAACATGTGTATGCACTATGCTATCTAACCTGCAGCTATTATTTTAAGGCTAAATTTGGCTCTCTAAATCGCAGTGAATATCTCTACTGTGTGTTCTGTATTCATTCCATTGACAGCAACCGGAGCTCTGTGTTGCTGATCAGAGAGGAGAATTCCGCCCTAAGTAAATAAAAATAGGATCATATTTTAATATTGGCTACATGCATTTTAAAGTTGGCAACAAGATTTATTAAAATGTTCATGAAATAATCATCAAGTTAAGGAACTATCTAGGCAGATGGCACAGCAAAGTCACACACACACTTTCTCCTTATGATGAGGTAATCAGTAATAAAACAGTGGTGTGTAATGGGGTAATGATGTTAAAAGCCAGGAAGATCTGAATTCTACCCTTGTCACTACTACTAACTCAATGTATGGTCTCGGGCATCTCTCTCTTCCTTTCTGTGCCTCAGTTTTAAATGAGAATAAGAATCCTTAAAGTACCTAACACACAGCAGCATTGTGATGATTTTTTAATATTTGAAAATCCTGTAGATGATAATAAGCCCTATTTAGATAGGTATTAATATTTAAACCATAAAATAACATTAACCATATAAAACAATTAGAAACTAGAAAAATAGTTGAAGAAGTGAGCACCTGAGCAAAAAGAGAGAAAATAAATACTTAAGTAAATAAAAATCCATTTATTCCTGTCTGAATATTGGTGACATCAGAGCAGAATTTTCAGAAGCCTTCACAATCCATTGCTAATGCCACAGACTCAGTGGTTATATAGACTAGCAAAAATACTATAAGATGTCATGACTCTCACTCAATGTGTATCAATCATTCTTTAGGGGTTTTTAAATTATTATTCTTACCAACTAAAGTCAGGTCTGTCGCCTGGGGAAATCGACTTTCTTCGTCAAGCAGAGAAAGTACACCCATTGGTTTCTGGAGGAACATATCTAGAAGTGGACGATTGTCCTCATACTCCACTGTAGTAGCATCAATGCCCTCATTCTGATATTCCATCTACAAATTCATAAACACAGTTAATACTGAATTGACCATGGGAACATTACCATCAGGACAGTTCTGGCACAAAGCTTCTTTCTTGTTTATAGCACCTCATAACGTTTAATTGCCTACAAAACTCACAACAATTGTGTGGCAGCTAGGTCACAATATCATGTGGGAAATGGGTCTGAGTGAGGTCTAGTCTCTACATTTCCGTTTTCTTGTTCTGTAAACTCTTAATTTTTCTTTAGCTTAAGTAAGATTTGTATTAACAGAAAGCGACAGCGCTTTTTCTTAGAGATGACCATATGATCAAGCCATAGAATTGTTAGTGGCCTAATTCTATGCCAATAAAAAGCCCAGAATATTTTAAGATCTGCTAAGGGACTGGAAATATGAATGGGTGGAAGTAGGAGTGAAGTAAGAAATAATATTAACTTAATTAAGTCTTCAATCACTCTAGACCACATTTCTTTCTTTGGTTTGGTGACTTAGGTTGTTATAGAACTGCTAATAAGAGATGGGACTTTCCAGACTGACCAAAGGTCAAACTCGCCTACCCTCAACCTGGATTGGAGTTCTATGATCCCTGGATTTGCTTGGAAGATTTCCCAGGATGTGGCATGGGATGGAGTGAACTAGAATCACAACCTTAAATATCTCAGTGATCACAGGTGATTCTCCCAGGCCACCGCAACACCAAGAAGGGCTGCTGCACTCCCTCAACCCCCTTTCCCATAAAAAAGAAGAGACAGACCAAGACCACTTCAGACTATGCCAGCTGACTAGCCAAATGCCCAGAGGTAGCCTGCCAGCCAGCATAAAATACCAACTAGAGATGATGTCACCTGGTTCTCTGAATTACAATTTTTACTTTAAAAATCTGAAACCCAGCAAGCAGAAGCACTGTTAAAACATTTTTCTTTTTAAAAACCTTTTATTTTATTTATATATATTTATTTTTATTACTATAAAAACTATTTTGTGGATTGGTAGAGGGACCTACTTCCTGTATTCATTATTTTTTGTGTTAATACTTTTTAGATGTGAAAGAGAGAGAAAATATTAAACACATAGCACATGTGTATCCAATTTCTAAGTAAATCATATCTTAAATCATTTTGTGTTATACTTTTGTTCTGCACTAACAAGGGAAATTATAGGTTGTTAATCATTCTGTATCACAGTAGAGCTAAATTAATCAGAAAAAAGTCAACCACTCAGTCAATGGAAACTTAAAAGAATCTAGCTGCTTCAAAGATCTGAAAAGTAAATTACATCCCCTTAGCTTTCCAGGCTTAAATATATATAAGACTTGATCATGCACTATGCTAACTTCATGATTTAAATCCTGATTGTGTTCATCCAGTGATTTGGTCAATTGCTGATTTCATTCCATATTATTGTCAATATGTTGATTTATTAACTCAATTATAATTTGATTTGATAACCGTTCTCTTTAATTCTTAGTTTACTAAAAGTCTAATAGTTATTTTTAGCAAAAAGTTTCTTTATGTTTGTCTTTTTATTAATTTGTAATAAAATCCATAAAAATTACCTAAAGCTAGTTTTTCTTTCAAAAATGCAACAAGGGTCACAACACCCTTCCCAATGGCAAAAAGTAATTTAGTAAAGTATTTAAGAGCTATGTAGCTCTGTCCCTAAATTAGTACCTGTATCCCTCACAATAGGGTATATTGTTCAGCCACATTCTTGTATTAGAAATAGATTATTATAAAGAGAGAGATTCAGGAGTACTATATTGGAAAGACAGACAGACAGATCTCCTGAATCTAGCTTACAATCACAGCAGCCCAATTTACCTGTTCAAGTGCAAAGATGTGCTGATTGAAATAAAACTGGATTTGTTCATTAGCAATGTTTATGCATAGCTGTTCAAAGGAATTTCTTGTGAAGTTCTCAAATCCAAAGATATCCAGTATCCCAACATGCATCCGGCTTTCAGCATTGCTATGTAGAAAACACACACAAAATCCAACATGGGGCAAAACCCAGGATAAATCAAAAGAAACAGGATATTCAAGATCAGATACTATCACTAATTCAATCCACCACAAAAGGAAGAGAGACAGCCTGTACAAATCAAACACAGCTTGTGCATTTGTTTATAATCATTACTACACTCCTTTTTAGGGTGACCAGATAGCAAGTATGAAAAATCAGAACAGGGCGTGGAGGGAAATAGGCAACTATATTAGACAAAGACCTGAATATCAGGACGGTCGCTATAAAATCAGGACATCTGGCCATCCAACTCCTCTTCAACTCTGAGATTCTTGCATTACACAACCTGCTAAGGTTTTGGGAGGAGGAAGAGAGAAATCATTGGGAAGTGCTGATTCTAAGCAGCACCTCTTCAGAGGTATTAAGGGAATGGTTCCAGCAAGCAGATCTTAACAGAAAACGATTTGACAGCCTCTTCAGGTAGAAGAGGGCTGTGCAGACTATTCGGTGGACAACCTAGATAGCCATGCAAAAGTAGATTGAGAAAGAAAGAGGAGCTCTCATGCATTGGCTATGGAAGAGGAGGAGCTTTCCCTCTGCTGTTGAGAGAAAAGGGGGAGCTGTGCTCCCTCCATTTCCCATTACTTTGACCCTGCCTAAAACAGACAGGCAGGCAGTCTCAGACTGTGGTCTGCATCTTTTACTGTGTTGAGCTCATGTGCCGCACAGCTATGAGGAGACAAAGGAAAGAGAGATATCAGACATCATTCCACTTCTCCAATTCTGGCACTACCAGGGAATGAAACAGCCCCCAGCATAACTCAAAGCTGCCTAAGGGCTGCTCTAATTTACACCACCAGCAGCTGTCCCATGAGGACACGTTGCTGCAACCCTGCCCCTGATATATCCTCTCCATGCCTTCCCCCACTTCCAACATATCCTCTCCATGGAGAATGTGGGGGGAGCCAACAAAATCAAAGCAGCTATGCCAGCTTTACACCACCTGAGGGATTCACTTATGCTTGGGAATACCCAGTTGCTCCTTGAGAAGTGCAAAGCAGCTAGAACGGGGTCTGAGTATCTGGCTTTGTTCCAGGAAAGGAATAAGATGGCACAGTGTAAACATTTCCATAATGCAAATTGGCATTTAAGTTTTCATAATTAAATGTTTTGACAGCTGGTTTTAACAGCTTGCATTAGAATGTCAAAAATATATTCATTAAGTAGCTGTTCTGTAATCATTTATATTTATATTTTATCACTAGTTTAATACTACTTGAGAACTGGAAGGACCACACAGAACAATACTTGTGTTTAATGTATCCAGCCTGGTTATCTATGGGCATCTGGTAGGATTTTCATGCTTACCAGATACACAGGCTCTTTTTAAAGACTTGCCTGAGATTTTAACCACACAATTCCCATTGATTTCAGTAGCCAAATCCCAGTGAGCTCTTTGAAAAGGATGGAGTTAATGTCCTGGAAACAGAATTCAGGATCACAGCATGAAGGCCATTTTGAGGTCTTTTCCAAATAAACACAGTATTCCTCCAGCAAAATCAAAACTACAAAAGGGGATGATCCCATTACACATGTCAGTAATATGTAACTTGCCATATATTTTTATCTGGCTGCAGCAGTGTATTAATGCGATTTACAATCCAGCTGAAGAGTCGGCCATAAAGTGCTTTAGACATGGCATCTCGCACATCAGCGGCTTTGTCCACTGTGTTTGTTCGGATAATAGTCTCTCCTCGTGTTACAACACAGTGAGAGGTTAGAGCTTCCTGGAGCTCTTCTGGACCAATACTGAGCAGTGCAGCAGCTGGAAGATAACAGACAGGAAAGATGGCTGTGACTGGAGAACAAAAATTGCCAGCACTACCGACCTGATACCCATCAGTTAGAGATTTTTACAAATGCAATCAAGCTGCATTTATAGAACTGACAATATTAAAAACATATTTACCATTATCTAAGGCCTCTGCATTGGGAACTTCACTTTTATCAATTTGGTGTTGTGAGGAAATGGCAGCAAACTCAATGTTTCCTGTATTCAAGATTCCAGCCAGAATTTTGTAAACTGAATGCACTTCCTGCAAAATGAGACAAGAACTACCTTAACAAGACACAATTAGTTAGTTGTAGCCCCCAAATGTGGCCTGTTTAAAAATAAGATAGGGAGTGTGTGTGTAAAGTCCTTGGGTCATTCTGAGATTTTTACTTGCCCAGTTCAGTTTTTACTCTATTTTTATTCAGGCAAACTCCCGCTGAAGTGGAAAAGTGAGATAGAAATGGAAATGTGAAGGGGATAGAAAGGAGCTTGCCTCAGTAAAACTGAAGCCTCAGTCTGTCCTCCAGTTCTGTGGATGCAGTTTTGTACACACAATTACAAAGGTGAGAATAATGATATATTTAGACAATGATATATATAATGATATATTTAGACAACAAATGCCACTATTTGCACAGGAAGCGTTGGAGGTGGTTTTTAAAAATAAGGTCAATAATGCTTTGGTAGCTAGTTCATGATTAATCTCTTACCTCATCAGTGAATCCTATGATCCTAAAGCAATGTTGAATTGCTTCAAATTGTCTTCCATATGAGTCTTTAGTAATAATATCTTGCATTACTCTTCCAGTTTCATTATCAATATACCTAAATAAAGTGGCATAATTAAAATGCTGTGTTAACAGATGTACTGCTACAACCCCCACTGATTTCAATAGGATTGCATCAGTAATGGAGCAGACCACTTATTTGAATGTTTTTTAACCAAATAAATATTGTCGTGCTAATCAAAAAGATTTTGGATTATTTTCTTTCTATTAGTTTTTGTTCCTTCAGCACAAATTAAAGTGTTTTCCCAACATTATAGTTTTCCAATAAAGAGAAGGATAGCAAATGAAATCAGTAACTCAAATTTAACAAACAAGATTCAGCCCTGAAATAAGACAGTGCAATTCCATTTACTTTAATGAAACTGCACCTTCTACTACTACTACTGCATTCAACTAGAATTTGCCATAATATGCAAAGAGTAACATAAATTTAAACCAATATATTTTGAGTTGCTCCTTCAGTATTACCATAAAGCTACATTCACAGCCATTCATTTCTAGAGATAGAGAAGACCTGAAAGAAGGAATGAAAATCTAGATAATGATGAGATGGCTTTTTTCCCTCTTATTATAAATGCTGCAAGTCCTCACATAAAATAATAATGTAATTCCTTATTGTCCATCCACTTCTGTACTTGGGAGGATTAAGAAAGATCCGTAAGGGATAGAAAAAGATTGAGAGACATTTTAAAGCATCACACTGATAGCAAGCCCCGATCAATAGCCAATTACAACCGCATTAAAAACAAATTAGTGATAGTTACCTAGGAGGCTTTTTTTCAGGAAGTCTATACTCAGAAAGTTTCTTCTGATGAAAAAGACCAGCATAAATATAGTAAAATATATGGAAGTTTTTTTCTCCTCTGGAAAAAAAATGTATTATTTTAAAGCTTACAGGTATATCTGCATCTACATGTTTGCACTATGCTGTACACTGTCAAGTTAATGGAAGAGGGATTGATCCTATGCTCATTGAAGTCAATGGCAAAGCTCCCATTGACTTTAATGGTGCAGAATCAGGGCCAGAAGCAGCAAAAGCCCAATGAAAAGCTCTTCCATCTTATCTGTTAAACACACAAAACCCAGCCCAACCAGACGGTGGCAATGAGTCCAAGATCAGGCTCCTCTACTTCCCTTTATAAGTTGTTGGAGGTTGAGCACAAAGGTACAATGTTTATATGACATGTTTATAGGAAATAGGCTCTGGGAGAAACAATATATTATACAGAGCATCCTTTACCAAACAATGGAGTGGTATTGGTCTCCAGCCCAGAAGAATGAAACTAATTATACTTCCAGCCAGTGAGTTAGAACAAAATTTCATTGAAAAGCGTTTTTTGAAAAGTAAAAACTGTTCTGGAAAAGTAAAAACAACCCCCAAAAAGGTAGACTAGATTTGAAAGGACATAGTATTATTAACCTACACAGCCTGCTTTATGACTCTGGATTTTTCAAGTAGATATTCAGAAATTTTTGCCCCCATTACAGCTCCTGTTGGTGTAAACATCATTTCCAGGTATTTTCCAAAACGACTTGAGTTGTCATTGATTGCAGTACAGGCATTCCCAAACGCTTCAACCAGAGGGTTCACCTGAAGAATCTTCTCACGCAAAGCACGGTTATTGGCCTTGACAGAATAGACACAGATCAGAAGGAATGCCCCAAAAGAATGCTTACTCCAGGCTTCTTCCCAGCCTCAGAAACATAGTGTGCATTATCAGGTGTCCAGCATTTTCAGCTACTTGCACACGTGAATTGACCTAGTTACTGATACAACACACCCACATACTGAAGGGGAAAACAAAGTCTCTAGCAGGTATGAAGATATTGGATTTTCCCCCTCTTTGCAATTTATGTGCCTTAGGAGGGTCCATATATTTTATTTTAACAAAATAAAATATCAGACAATAAATAGCATTTAGGCTCTGATCCAGCCAGCATTTACACGTGTTTAACTTTAAGCACTTGAGTTTTCAAAGTGCTGTGACTTCAATGGCATTATTCATATGCTTAAAGTTAAATATGTGCATAAGTGTTTGACACAGCAGGCCCCTCCTAATTTCATTCTGACACTGATTCTTATAGTCTGAATAATGGACCTAGGTCATAAGCACTGTAGATAACCAGAGGCACTAATCATTATGGGCTTGAACATTTATCCATTGAAGTCAATGGCAAAGCAGGATCAGACCCTAAGGTCCCAATTCTGCAAACAATGGTGCATGTGAGTACTCTCACTGACTTTAATGGGACAACTCATGTGCATAGAGGTAAGCACGTGCATAAGCCTTCGCAGGAGCTGAGCTTAAAACTAGCGTATTCTTTATGTTAATAATTAATCACTAGGCCATGGTCTCTTCAGTGTAAAATATCAGATCCAAATTAATAACAAAGTCCCCAGTCTGTACTGCTCAATTTTCAGTATTCTCAACAAGCTAGAAATAAATGCATCAGGGCTTTTTTCAGCAAAGATAGTTTAAAATACAATGATCACTGGGCTACCTCGCTGGCTATAAATACCTTTCCCAGGAATGTCAAATGCTGGACAATCAGGTGGGCGCTTTCAGTCTTTCCAGCACCACTTTCTCCACTGATGATAATGCACTGATGACACAAAACAAAATTGTAAATGCATTGCTCACCATAAAGCTGATCAACTCAGATGTTCAACTACTACTTTTATATTGTTTTGAATATATACCAAGGCATCTTCAGAGTCAACTCTCTGTATATCAGTAAGAGTCACAGGTATGTTTGTTTCTTTACTCTTTTGATTGATAAAAGGTGCATCATCATAATCTCTGGGTGCTTATACATGTTATGGAGAGAATAAGATCCATAGAGCCCAGTGCTATGACACTATTTGAAACATGGACTCTTTTACTGGGAAAGTACAATTCTACCTAACGTACAGTCTAAGGGCTTGGCTACACTTGCGAGTTACAGCGCAATAAAGGAGCCCTGGACACACTAGCTCACTAGCCATCCACACTGGCAAGGCACATAGAGCTCTCTGACTCCGCGGCTACAGCACTGCTGGTACTGCACCTTGGCGAGTGGAATAACCTTTGCAGCACCCTCGCTGGAGCACCGTGGCACCAGTATGAACGAGGTGTTGCTTTACTGCGCTCTGATCAGCCTCCGGAAACGTCCAATAATCCCCTTAAGTCAAGTGACCACTCTTGTCATTGTTTGGAATCGGCTGTAGGAATGTGGAAATGCCCTTTGAAAGCTCCGTTTCTGACAGCCAGCTACTTATCTGCTCTGAGACAAAGCAACCATTAGTGTGGAATGCTGTGTGTGAGAGAGAGAGAGAGAGAGAGGCAGAGGGGTGAGGGGGAGTCTGCTGCTGTCTGAATTTACAAGACAGCATGCTGACATGCTCTCAGCCCCCCAAAATCTACGCTCTCTCCCCCCACATACACACAACACACTCCCTGTCACACTCCACCCCACCCCACACCCCATTTGAAAAGCATGTTGCAACCACTTGCCTGCTGGGATAACTGCCCAAAATGCACCTCTCCCATGCCACTGCAAGTGCTGCAAATGTGAGCACGCCAGTGTGCTTCAAGCTGTCAGCGTGGACAAACTGCAGCACTTTCCCTACTGCGCTCTACGAAGGCTGGTTTAATTCAAAGCGCTCTACATCTGCAAGTGTAGAGATGCCCTAAAGCCTGATCTTGCACTTAAAAAAAATCCTCAGTGTTTGCTACCATGTACAAGGAACACCCTACACACAGTGCTAATCCTGAGCTGGCACAGCATCCTGGGCTTCTAAAGAAGTCAGACAAACAAATGTGTATCTATTTATGAGAGTAACCCAGAAGAGAAGATCTGCATTCCTCCTGTACCTGGTGTCAGAACTAACAGATCTGTAGCCACAGATTTTATTGATTGGCTCAACCAACCCTGGGAGTCCTAGGCTCAAAGATTACTTGTACAATAGTCTTTTGGAAACAGCAAACAGTAAATTAGCTATGCTGACAGTATACCAAGATGCCTATAAATAATTAGCTACCTAAGCTCAAGGATATGGATCCACAAGGCAAAATTAGTGTGTAATCATATATGAGGCACTTGAAAAAATTAAGATTTACAAAATAAACCTGATGGGCTGATTTCAAAATGATGAACTTGCTTCTTAACTTCAACAAATCCCCTCATCATTTATTCTACACAAATACTAGTTTCTTAGCAAAACCCCTCAAGAGTTACATAACTAATAGCTATATCTAATGGACTCTTGGTCCCTGCACTCCCCAAAATCCAATAAACTGTCAAGTCTCTTTCTCCTTTGCGTCCTCATTACATTTATGTTAGAACTCTCATTATTATATTTTACCATGAAAATGAGTGATCCCATAGTTAATGGTTTGTATTTTCTGTGACTTGTAGTCACAGGGACTGATTCTCCATTGTCTTGCACCTATGCGAGCTAACTGCAAAATGCTACTGATATGGTAGAATTTTACATACATTTTGCAGTTGTAAATGAGTGTACCAGATGCAAGATAGTACAGACTCAGACCCATAGGGCAAAGATCGTCAGCTGGTGTTATCTGAAATCAATGGAGCTACGCTGATTTACAGTGATTGAATATTCAACCTTATAGTGTCTACTACTGTACCATGACCTTTTCAGTAGTCCTAAAACTGATTGGAATGCTGTTCCATTTTTTCTGCTATACATACATGCTCTGGAACAGAAGGTTTCACAGAGATCAATGACAGAATACTAAACGTAACATAAGCAATACAGCATTCTATGATCAATATTAAGTATAAAAAGAGATGAACATGTTCTTACCTGATCCTTGCTGAAAGTTACCATGCCCTGGTAAGCAGCATCGGCAGAGGCAAATATGTGGGGGGGATTTGATGACCGCTTCACACCATGGTAAAGCGTGGAAAACTAAATGAAAAAGAAATCTGTCAAAATAAAAATTTCACCCTGTGTAATCAGGGATGTCAGAAGGATGGTCTGATGATTAGGATGCTGGCCTGGGAAGATGGTTCAATTCCCTTATGTGCCGCCGACTTTCTCTGTGATCTTGAGCAAGTCACTTTGTCTGTCTGTGCCTCAGCTCGCTATTTGTAAAATGGGGATAATAGTACTGCTCCCCCATAGGGTGTTGTGTGGGTAAATATATTAGAGATTGTGAGGGCTCAAATACTTTGGTGATGGAGAAGGGCACGTAGCTAGATAGAGATGTTCTCCATAGAGTAATGATTTAAAGCAATTTTGTAAGTGTTATTTAAAATATATTTTTGTGGTTTTCAGTGGCCAAGACTCCTAACCATTTACAGGCCTTTTCTTTCTTGTGCATCTTCAATTTTACAGTCTACAGCAGGTATTGTCCTCATCTTGTTGTTTCTCTTACCTGTGGAGAATATATGCTGAGATTCTGGAAGGGGTTTAAGGCTATTAAAATGTCTCCAACATAAGTATAAATTTGTAGATCAGCATAACGCTTCTGAAGTTGATGGATAATTGTATCCTAAGATTATAAAACATTTGACAGTTAAGAAATATTTTTCCAGATAGCAAAATTCATTGTAAATATATTGAGAACACTGAGTAATAACTGATTATCTTAAATGTTATTTGTCATTTATGTCAACCACTGACCTCACAAAACCAAACCAATATTTTCAAAACATCACGCATCTCTCTTTACAGTATTGAAACAAAACCAAATTAAAAGCAATAACTCTATTTTTTTATTAGTGTATGCTGTTATGCCTGTCAGAGAAGCAAACACTTTAATGCAGTAAATGGCCATAGAGGTTATTGGATTTGGGGGGGTTTCATTGCTGAACTTGCATGTAAACTGTCACTTAATTTTTGTAATTTGACTCTTCATGCTCATGAGTTCATCACAGAACAAAAAGGAACATAAAACAAGATCATAATTTTTCAGGTATTACTCCATAAATTTGTTTTATATGGGAACACAGCACATTTTTATATTATATGTTGTTCCTGTTGGAATAAAAGTTAAGGTTCCCCCAAGCTAAAATTAACAGATTCTCTGCACACATGTGGTATATTAAAACTTGAAGATTATACGTATGGGTTTATCACTTTTTTCATAATAGAGTCTTTATTATCTGTAGCTGGGACATTCTTTTAAATACATTATTGGTTTTGAAGAATAATAATTCTAATCCTGGTTTTTGAGGCTAAACTTCAATTTTCTTGCAAATAGAAAATAATTTAAACTAGCATCATCCATCATTCAGTTCTTCTGTGTTTTAGGTTTTACTGAAACTGCTTTTATATCACTGAGTAGAATATAAATGAACTTGTGATAGCAGATCAGAATCACATGTGGAACAGTTATTCTTTTATGCCAAGACTATGAACAATTAATTTTGTGACGTGATGACACTGTTAGAATAAAACCTATAAAGCAGAAGCAAGCAATACATGTGACCTAATGGTCAGGGCTGAGAAACTGATGCCTGAATGGTACAGTACCTCATCTAGAACCTCTAGGTTTACTAGATCATCATCTAGAGGGCATTTGTCAGCTGCATCCACACGATAAGGTCTTCTAGTGTGTATTCGTTCATACCTGCAGATGTATTAACAGAGTATCAGTGTGAAAACACTATTCTAAAAAATTCATCCAGTGAGAGGCAATAATAATTAACTTAGAGGGTGATCTTTTCAAACAGAAAACAGGCACATTCTCTAAACTACTTACCATGGAGCATTTTGAGGGAATATTTTTAAATAAATGCATCAGCTAAAAGCCCAACATAGCTCCCATATTTTTTCCTTCACAATATTTACCCCTTATCTTTTTAGCAATGCTCACAGATGAAGGATTATCTGTAGGCAGGCTGTCTCTGAATATTACAGGTTTCAGAGTAGAAGTCGTATTAGTCTGTATTCACAAAAGAAAAGGAGTACTTGTGGCATCTTAGAGACGAACAAAATTTTTTTGAGCATAGGCTTTCGTGAGCTACAGCTCACTTCATCGGATGCTCCTTTTCTTTTCTGAATATTATAGAAATCTATCAAAATACCCTCCCCTTCTTTCCCACCTCCTCATCACAAGATGTTAGTCCCATGTAAACATGAATATATTACCAGTTCATCTAATTAAATATTTTTTCTAGGAACTTTTGTTATTCCAACTACTGGGGCTACAACAAACAAGAAAGAGTACAATGTCCTTCCCGTTACCTTGGCATTTGCCAGAGCGTCTCCTCAGATGACCCTGCACCTGGTCCAGAACAACATTTTTGAACCACAACTGCCATCAGACTTTAAATTCTATGGATGTTCAGTCAGCTTCTCCTCAGAGATTTAATCATAGTCTTTAAGCCACCCAATTAGAAGCAGAGACAAACTGTCTCATAACCCTTTATAATCTGATTACACTGAAGGAATCTTTGAAAAAGCTGGTGTATTTTTTTAAACAACATATCACATTTTATAAAGAAATGGGAATAAATTAAGATTGTATGAAATGTCTTCCACAGAGGAGGTGATAGATGAACACCATGTAAGCACGACCACGTTTTTCTTTACAACAAATATAATCAAAGCATAGCAGGAGGACACCCACTGAGATACAGCAGCATCCTGCTGGGTAACACTAAGCATTGATCCTCAATGACAGCTCCTGACAGATTGCTGCTGCATCAGTTGCCATGTATAAAGTAGGAATCACATGATAACACATTCCTAACCAATGATAATAGTACATCAGGTAGGTAGGACAATACTAGAATACTTCCGTCGACACCACAGATTATGTTATGTGTACATAATATGGAAGGTTAATGTGCAAAGAAAAAGATACCAGGTCTTCCCCCACCCCCCGCGTCTACAATTACTGACTTTTGAAAATCATGTTTCAAAGAGCAGCATAAGTGCTCTTGCTCTACCCCCGCCCGGAACATACATGCAGTTCAAAACTTAAGTTTTCCTAGACAACAAGCAAACATACGGTCAGGTACAGAAGAATTATTGAATTAGCCTTTTAGCAAAGAGGGCGTAGGTAGAGACATTTAACTACAGTGGCACTCTGACAAATGCAGATTACATTTAACGATCTTGTTTCTGGGTTTCTTTTTTTACTTATTTTCATTGTTAGTTTTGGCTACTTAGTATACTGTAACATCCTAGAAAAATCATTTCTATACATTTATTTGAACTCTGAATGTGTAAAATAGAGTCAGGATACAGTTGTTTCACCAGCAATGAAAAAAACCACCAAAATACTCATAAAATTTTTTGAGACAGTCTTATTTATATTTTGCATCCTATGTTTCCTCACAATCTGGTATTTTACTATGCTGCTGCTATGCATAACCAAGAAGTGACACAAGGAGAGAATGAACAGGAAGTGATGAATTAATAATTACCATAATGGGAATCATTTCCTGTGGACAGCATGGATAGGATGTGTACTAGTTGAAACTCCCATCAAAGGGAACTTGTCATTTTCTGTTTTTTCCTGTTTATTTTTTAAAAAGTTGATATTTAGAGATTTACATTCATAATGATGGGCCAGATCCTCAGCTGGTGTAAATCAAAAGAGCTGATCTGGCCCATCATTGTTTTGTTGATTGTTTTTGGTTTAAGCTTAAATCCAGAGTCTCTAATTAAATTGCAGAGAAGGATGTCATCATGAGTAATCAGGTCCATCCAAACATAGGAACATTCATTAACCCAGAAGCAGAACAACTATTTTAACATTAGTTCCTTTATCGGCCTTGAGACACACCAGGCAAAGTTGTTGTCAGAAAGGATGATGGAAGGAAACATCCATTTTCAGACATTATTGAAGTGAAAGATTGCAGGAGCGATATCAAATCTCAGCAAATTTGCAAGTACTTTGGATGTGCCTATGTTTATACTATAGGTGCAGGGAGGAGGTTACAGTCATATCTAAACATCTCCAATTGCAGAGTGGCTTTGTAAACTAATCTCTTATCTGATTATAAAATTCCAACCATTTCTTTCCCAAGCGATAAACAAGTCAGTTTTATTACTGGAAATTTTCTTTTTACCCTGTACAAACAAATGAGTAAAGAAACTATTCTTAATCAAACATAAGGAAAACATAAAGACCACTGTGAATATATATTTTCTTGTGCTTAGCTCATTTTCTGAAGTACATGATTAGGAGGAGAACATTAGGAGCATAACATCGCATTAGCTTCAGATCTCATCAGTTTTCTATTGACCCTATGGCCTGCAGATATGTTGACAGAGAGAAGGTAGAAGGAATGCAAATAGTAATATTTAATGGTTCTACCAATGTCAGCCCTCTACAGTTAATATTTTATCTAAAAAAATATTACCAAAAAGCAGAAGAAATCAATTTTTAATTGGGGAATAGCCATATTTTTATGAACAAGATAAAATCAGTGACAACTATTCTTGGTTTTGTGATATATATGTATGTATGTGTGTGTGTGTGCGCACGTGCACCTATGTATGAAAATAAACAAAAGAACACTGACATAGGGTATTGGTGGCAGCAGCATAGGGGAGGATTAATTGGTCATTTGGGGAAGAAAATGTAAAGGGGTCACGTGGCCCAAAGAAGAAGACATCCTCACTGACAGCTCCAAACTCAGGAGAAAGGCAGAGTGGACCAAAGATTTTCATCCAGGTAGTGTCTGGAAGTACCAACCACCCTCTCAAATTCCATCAGAGCCTCTTTCTTGGCCTGAACACTCTTGGTGCAATGAAACTTATCACAGTTTTTACTTTATTCATATTTTATCTAGGACCAACATAGGAACAAATAGTTTGCGCGTAGAAGAGGTGGAGGAAAAACAAAGAGTCTAAACTCCTAGTTCACCCTTTCTTACATTATTGTAATCTGAAAGCAAACACAGGATTGCTCCTGGACTAAGACTTTGCAAGGAAAATATTGAACGTAATGGGAAGAATTAACTGTGAACCTCTCACTGACCTTAATGACAGTCATAATGGAAACACTGACACAACCTTAAATGTAACATCACAAATTTTGGCCTGGCTATAATAAAAATCTATGTGAGCTCCAGCATAAGTATATACCATGTAATCAGGCTGGGAATCAGTAGTTTCCTTGCCCATAATAGTTTTCAGGTTTTTGTCTTTTAACTCCTTCTCTTGATATTTATACAGCTGATGTCTGGAAGAGTTACATTTAACCCACATTAAATCCTGCACAACATTTTACAATCTGAGCACTACTTTTGGTTTTGCTTGCCATTATGTGTCTTAGCTCAGGCAAAGAGGAAATTTCAAGCTTGATGCAATCAAATTCTTTACAGTTAATTGATTTCAAAACTGAATGCAAGCTGCCAAAGTAGCTGTCTGTCTGTAAGACCTTCCCCTCCTCTGATAGGGTCCTGCACTAATCAAGCTAGCTAATGACAATGCGGGAGGCTGCCAGGCCAGTGCTGATATTTGACCTGCTGGCACTTCTGAACCTGCTGTCTGTCTGCATTCTTTTAATGTTAGCTAGGAGGCTTTTAGACTTGCCTCCTTCCCTAGTGACAAATTTACAATCTCTCATTAAGGGCACGAGGATTCAACACTACGTTCCACCAGCTTCTACCACAGAGAGAGTCCACAAAGAAGGGACCCCAGTAATGGAAAGCCTGCTTGGGCAGGAAGCAGTGTCACCAAGCACCTGCAACTTCCCTTCATTTGGGGAGTTCACAACTGACCAGTGAATCCTCCAAAATGGGCTGCAGTGGGAAAGGAGAGGATGTGGAGAGGGTGGCTGTGGGATGGGACAGATTCAGCATATTTCTTGGGCAATCTTCTTCAGTAGGTCTGCTATGGCAGGTAACCAACTGCAGCTTAAAACTGCCCTCCCCCTGGAGGGAGTATGGGGGCGGTGTAGTGGTGTGGCTGGAGCAGCGCCCCTTTGTGAACCTTCCAGGTGCCCCGGGGGGAAGAAGTCTCTATTTCCGGTGTCCACTGAGGCAGACTGTGACCCATTGGCTCATTGTTGCCTCTTCAGACTTATCCCCTTCTGGATAGGTTAAACCTCAAAATGTTCTACAACAAAAAGCAATCCTAACACAATGCTGGGCCATCCCCCAGTCTTCCAGGACAGCGTTCCTGCCCTTTAATTCGGGCTTTCTTCCCAAATAGTCTCTGATTCAAGCATTGCACATTCCTTGGGGTATGATATTCTTGCCCAGTGGCTGCTCCAGCAATCAGGCCCGTCTCTCTGCAACTCTGCAAGCGAAGCTCCCTTCAGGCAGAGAGGCAGAACTCTGTCCTCCTTTCTGACAGTCAACCCTGAACTGAGTCAGGCTCTCCTTTTATTGCCCCTCCAGGCTTGAAATTGGCTGCAGGTATAGCAGGCAGGGCTAGCTGAGCCCACAGGCTCTTCTTCATCCTTTCTCTGCTGGTGCAGAGCCCCATTTCAGGGGAGTATAATTTGTATCTTTCTGTGCCAGCATAGATGGGGGGAATTAAATCTCACAAAAGATTAATTTTTCTGCTAATGGTTCTTTCTCTCTCAGAAATGCACATGGCAACAAAGCTCGGTCTTCGCTTTAAGACAGGGCGGCTCAAATAAGAACCCATCCACTCAGACACTAAATCTTCACTTTCCCCTATTATCATGAGAAGATGAGCTGGCCAGAAGCTGGCAGAACAAGTTGCCTGACTGACCCTCCTGAAGGGAAGAACTATTGGTAGAGGGGAGCACAGGCTCTCCAGATAGCAGAGAAACAGCAGAGAGAGTAGAGAGCCAGGTCTGGAGTGAGGCTCCTTAAAGCCTCTGTTAATCTGAGAAGTGGCCATTTTGAACCATAACCATTTTGGATTTGCCCAACACCAATTTGTGACCATCCAGATTCTTCCAGACTGCAGTTCAGCCTGGGAGTGCTACAAAAGACCACTGTTTTTGTCAATTTTAACCACTGTGATGGTTGATTGAGAGGGTTAGCAAAATAGACAGGTGGCAATGGATTAACAGAGCTGCCCCATATTAACTTCCTCTGAAAATCTGCCAAATGCCATCAAGGGACTTACCAATGACCTGCAACCTATATATTAAGCATAACTCTGCTAGACATGACATCCATTACCTTTTCATCTTCTAATATCAATAGCATTCTATAGAGAGCCCTCTAAGGCTCTTTTCTGTTACTCTTCTATTTCATCACAACAGTATAATTTGAAGTGTTTTTGTTGCACAATACCGAAAATGTTGAGGGCTGGTTCAGGAGGAGGATGCCAAGTGAAGGTTAAAATGCATATTCTACTATTTTTAAAATTGTTTCTAAATTCCAGTATTTTTCAAAATTGTTTTCCCTCACCAGGATTTGCAATTATTCCCCCAAACCCAAAAAGCAGAAACTGCTCTTAACTGAATTTGTATTCCTCCAGCTCACACATGGCCACTCTCTACTATTTTAGATTTGCTCCTGATTGCTAGAATGGGTACAATGATTTTTTATTTTAGGATTTCTTTTTACTTGCTGCCTGAGAATTTTTGAGTATTTGAAATTGCAGGGGAAACTCTTTGCAAAAATGTATCATGAATTATTTTTTGGTGTTTTTCAAAATATCAACAAAATATTTTATGCACTTTCCCCCCCCCCCAGCATTTTCCAACCAATTCCATTCACAATTACTCGGCTGTTGGAAGTATTTCTTGCACTCATTTTTTAGTTTTGAAAAAAATACCATGGAAGGATTTGGTTCAGGGATGAATCCATATGAAGAAATTAAGAATTGGCAATCAGACTTAAGGACGCAGGAAGAAGGTAGAATTTTGAGATTCCCAACTTTGAAGTTGCTCTTCTAAATGTAGCACAACAACATCTTTAAGCATAATGATATTATGAAGTTTGACATATGTTTTTCCATTGTTTACACTTTAAACCAGCTACCAGCTCTGCCAAGTTTGGATGAGGTCTTGACATGTACAATTCCACAATACACACCCACTTTTTGCAGTATATATTGCCAGTGAAGTCAGCTCAAAGAGCAGTTTAACATTTAGGAGCATCAGGAAACAGCCTGCTGAGAATCAGTCTAGATGGTGGAATCTCTTGTGCCATGAATCAAAAAAACAACTGACCACAAAAATGAGTTCAAGATATCAAAAGACATGTTTGGAAAGGGAACAGCTCTCCATTATAATCTCCCCGAATGGATTATCCAACATACCCAAATGCTATTTCACAAAAATATTTACCTACTGAAACTGAGCAAGTGTTTTATTGTGAACGGAGAGCTTGCAGTTTCCATAATCACTAATACTCCCTGCTTCCCTGAGCATTCCAAGGTACAGAGAAAATAGATAGAAGTAGGCAATATTCAAGTTCTTCTTCATTAATATTTTTACAGTGACTAAAAGTGTGCCTAAGGGTGTCCAATAGAACAAGTAAAATACAAACTTCTGCCTTCAAGAGATTACAATCTAATTTTATAGACATAATGCAACAAGTGAAGACATTATCATAATTACCACTTCACAGGTGGCTGAATTGAGGCACAGTGAAATCAAGTGATTTACCAAGCTGCCATATGGATTTAGTGACAGAACGGGGAACAAAACTTGGTTATGCTAATTCCCTGTCCTATTTTTTTTATGATAATGATTATGTATATAATTCCATGAAATGTTCCATGCAAATTGATGAGATCCCTGCCTGGAAAAATTTACAATTCAAATATAGCAAGACTGTGCCCTAACCACATTATTACACACCCTCCTTTATTTATGGCACAGAGTATTTATGTCAGAAAGTCTTTACAGACACTGCATGTGACCGGGAGCTCTGCTCATTTACTCCTGAACCATGCATCCATCTTCTGTTATTGATACCCTTTCCTGAATTTGAGTCCACCTCCCTTCTAGTTTTCCTCAGTTCATTACTATGTGGGGCCTGAGTCTATCAAAACAAACTCTATCCCTGTCCCTCATTCAGCACCAGGTCACTTTCTGTAGAAATATACTCAGTCCCTTCCCCAGCATCTCACATTCATTATGTAAGGCCAGGTTCAGTAACAAGAGTTTGATAAAAGAAAAGAAGTACTTGTGGCACCTTAGAGACAAACAAATTTATTTGAGCATAAGCTTTCGTGAGCTACAGCTCACTTCATCGGATGCATGCAGTGGGAAATACAGTGGGGAGATTTTATATACACAGAGAACAGGAAACAATGGGTGTTACCATACACACTGTAACAAGAGTGATCAGGTAAGATGAAGTGATAAGGAAGTGAGCCGTAGCTCACGAAAGCTTATGATCTAATAAATTTGTTAGTCTCTAAGGTGCCACAAGTACTCCTTTTCTTTTTACAGGTAAGGTGAGCTATTACCAGCAGGAGAGTGGAGCGGAAAAAACCTTTTGTAGTGATAATCAAGGTGGGCCATTTCCAGCAGTTGACAAGAACATGTGAGGAACAGTGGGGGATGGGGGAAATAAACATGGGGAAATAGTTTTACTTTGTGTAATGACACATCCATTCCCGGTCTTTATTCAAGCCTAAGTTAATTGTATCCAGTTTGCAAATTAATTCCAATTCAGCAGTCTCTTGTTGGAGTCTGTTTTTGAAGTCTTTTTGTTGAAGAATTGCCACTTTTAGGTCTGTAATCGAGTGCCCAAAGAGATTGAAGTGTTCTCCAACTGGTTTTTGAATGTTATAATTCTTGACGTCTGATTTGTGTCCATTTATTCTTTTACGTAGAGACTGTCCAGTTTGACCAATGTACATGGCAGAGGGGCATTGCTGGCACATATCACATTGGTAGATGTGCAGGTGAACGAGCCTCTGATAGCGTGGCTGATGTAATTAGGCCCTATGATGGTGAACCCTGAATAGATATGTGGACACAGTTGACAACGGGCTTTGTTGCAAGGATAGGTTCCTGGGTTAGTGGTTTTGTTGTGTGCTGTGTGGCTGCTGGTGAGTATTTGCTTCAGGTTGGGGGACTGTCTGTAAGCAAGGACTGGTCAGTCTCCCAAGATCTGTGAGAGTGATCAGTCGTCCTTCAGGATAGGTTGTAGATCCTTGATAATGCATTGGAGAGGTTTTTAGTTGGGGGCTGAAGGTGATGGCTAGTGGCGTTCTGTTATTTTCTTTGTTGGGCCTGTCCTGTAGTAGGTGACTTCTGGGTACTCTTCTGGCTCTGTCAATCTGTTTCTTCACTTCAGCAGGTGGATATTGTAGTTGTAAGAATGCTTGATAGAGATCTTGTAGGTGTTTCTCTGTCTGAAGGGTTGGAACAAATGCGGTTGTATCGTAGAGCTTGGTTGTAGAAAATGGATCGTATGGTGTGGTCTGAATGAAAGCTGGAGGTATGTAGGTAGGCATAGTGGTCAGTAGGTTTCCGGTATAGCGTGATGCTTATGTGACCATCACTTATTAGCACCGTAGTGTCCAGGAAGTGGATCTCTTGTGTGGACTGGTCCAGGCTGAGGTTGATGGTGGGATGGAAATTGTTGAAATCATGGTGGAATTCCTCAAGGTGCCACAAGTATTCCTTTTCTTTTTGCGGATACAGACTAACACGGCTGCTACTCTGAAAAGAGTTTGATACTGTCCTCTACATTTTCTGAAAAATGTTCCCTTCCTAGGGACATCTAAACCTTGATGGGTACGAGATTATTCTGGCTCCCAAAATGGGCTGCAAATTAGTTTCCATTTGCTAAAATGTGATGATATATTTTGGCTCCAGGATAGAGAGAGAACTGGAAAATATAGCCTTGCTGGAACACTGGTAACTGAAACCCAAGATTCTGGTTTGTTTATTCTGCTTTCTGGACTTTTCCTTATCCATTAGATACAATATTTTAAAATGAAAACATTATGCAAATATTGTTATGGTAAATGTGATAATGAAATGTATGTGGATATTATTATTTAACATATATATTGCAGTAGCATCTAGGAAACAAACAAACAGCTCTATTGTGCTGGATGCTGTACAAAGATACAGTAAATGACAATCCCTGCCCCAAAGAGCTTATTTGCTGGAGTTGGAGGAGATGGGGAAATAAAAGTAATGGCCAGAACTCATTTCCATGCAATGGTGACACCTGATTTTGGGCTAAGGGTTTACCAAGCGAGAATAGAAGGGACAGGTTAGACACAAGACCAGAGTACTAAAGGAAGGACAGAGGGTGAAATCCTGATTCCATTTAAGTCAATGACAAAACCTGCAGGATTTCATCTAGAGAAATCAGGTCAGATCCTTGGCCCACAGTGGCACGAAGTAGTCAGAAACCTACAATATCAGTGGTGATTCTCCCAGTGTTGGGCAAATCTCTCACTGGCAGAGAGACAATCACAGCATGTGTGACTGAAATGCCACTGTACTCCAGTAATCTGTCTGCCGGGTCGCCCCTTGGGTTGTGGGCAGCTGAAGAGTTTTGGTCAGCCCAGAAGTAGCTCTATTTAAGTCGTGGGGCTTGCATGGCATCCATTCACCCTAGGACCAGGAAAGTAAAAAAGGTAACTTAGAGCCACTTTTTCTCTCCCTTTAGCTGCACTAACCATGACTTGGCCACAACTACTGGTTGAGCCCATTATGGCAATAAATTCAAAGTAATGAATTAAACTGAGGTCATTTGAAATAATGTGGCCCAGAGTTCTAGAATTTAGCTTTTGCATTTCTTCCTAATAATATTTTTACAGTTTTTTCTTTTAAATACAAATGTATGTAAAGGATAGAATTCTGCCAGCGTGTTTCTGATTCCAATTTTACCAGTGTAAATCAAGAGTAATTCTCTTGAAGTTAATTGAGCTAGACCAGTGTAAAACTGGTGAGTGAAATCACACTAGAGCCATATGGATATTCATCTGAGACTGTGAATTCCTTTCACAGCTCATTTACTAATAATGAAAAAGAGGAGAATTTTATCCAAGAGAAACAAGTAGGTCTTTTGCTGCCTGTCATAGCCATGGTTCTAAAGATATGTCTACACAGCAAAAGCTGTGCACAGGCTCATCTACACCCAAGCTAGCTTGAATCCAGCTAGTACAGGAAACAATACCAGAAAAGACAGCACTGTGTGGGCTCCAGCACAGGTAATGCAAGCCTGGCATGGATCTTGGGTATGAACTTGGCTTGGTCACCTGCTCTGAAGCCCACATTGTGCTGTCTTCAATGCTATTACTCACACTAGCTGGATTCAAGCTAGTTCGGGTAGACTAGCCCATGCTTAGCTTCTTCTGTGCAGACACACCATAGAGTTACTTCCTGTTTTTAAACAAGGAAATTGACAGTGTGATAAACACCATGGAGACTAACGGCTTTGAGGCGAGCACAATAATTTCACAGGAAACTGAAGATAAAGGCTGCAGAAACCATAAGAGAAGAAAAGGACACAGTATCCTGATTTCTGCTTCCTTGAGTCTAGATAAACCCTGCTAACGAGGGTGTTGGATGGCACATTAAAGAAGAGGTGGTCTTAGAGATAACATGGATCTGTTCTATTGAGGGTTTTATAGCTCAGTATACATTTGAAATGGATCTGACAGCACACAAGGTTCCAGTGCAGGATGAGAAGCATGGGCCTAATAGATGGTCTTTGGTTTATACCACTTAGAAGTATTATTTACCAGTTGCAGCTTCTTCATTAATTTCTTGCTTAGGTCTAGATAGCATGGGTGCAATTGTCTAGCCTGGATGTGACAAATGCATGAACTACTGAGGCAAGGAATTTATCCAAGATAAAGAGATTGAATCTTATTAGCTGGAGATGGTGGGAGCAGCTAACAGTAACTGACTGTGGCAAGCTGCCACCCCAATACACCTCTTTGTGGTCAGATGTGAGTCAGTTTCCCCCACTGTCATTTGGCCTTCTCTGATTTTAGGAGTGTCTTGGCCATCCAGACAGCCCACTTGCAGATTCCTGCTTTTTCTGGGGCCACAGAGTCCTTTACCAAAGAACAACAGAAAGGTAAATGAAACCAAACCTTCAGCCCAACTGTGCTCAGCTAACCACCTCTTCCTCCCAAGCACACCTCACCCACTACAGTTTGTCCCCACGCCTTGTCTCAGGCTCCTGTGCCTTCATTAACCCAACAGTCCAGAGGCTGACACACTCCCCACCCCAGAGTTCAGGTAGGCTACAGCTCCTCAGGACCCCTATTTCCAGTCAGGCTTCCAGTTTACCCCTGCTCTGCTCTGCTTCCTCCTTCTCAGCCTTCTTTCAGGTTGCTTCCCAGAAGGACGGCATTTCCCACCTCCTCTCCTCTCCATCTCTCTACGTGGACTCATCCAGCTCATTATGGAGAAAAAAAACGCCAAAACCCAGCCCTCCCCCAGCTGGACTTTATCTTTAATTAGGCCTTGCCCATCCTCCAGGTGAACCCAGGCTGGCTAATTGGCCTCTCAAGCCCATATTAACCCTTTCATGACATATGTGGGGTACACACCCTATTACACTGATGTTATTTGATTTTCCAGGGTCAGTGATGTGTTCAGCATGACCTTCAGACTAAGCGCTATCTTGACTGACAAAAGGTATGTGTCTTTGACTGTAGGTGAAGTGATGGTGTTTACCACCTCCTCAGAGCATTCACATCTTTCAAGCATCATTTTGGGCTTTCCTGGTTTCAGTTTGCACTGTTCTTCTTCTTTATTTCTTGCTTTGCCGTAAATTGTGGAATAACGACTTGAGTTACAATCTCTACAACTCTGCAGCATTTCTAAGTCAGTTCTCCTAAGATTTCTAGCCTGTAGCCCTGCCATTTGTGTTGTGATCTCACAAAATAAGCAAGGCTAATCTTCTTAGATTCTCTCAGGATTTAGACGAGACACCTGCATGGAACACATAGATGCTGAGTCAATAATGAACCAATGCATGACAGCGGGCACCATTCTGATGCTGAAATCTTTCAAATCAGACATAAAAGTGGAACCTTCTGATCACTTGAAGTCAGTAATCACTAAGGAGTCTGGCTCTTTAGATATTAGATGGACGGGATCTGAGTTACCCAGGAAAGAATTTTCTGTAGTATCTGGCTGGTGAATCTTGCCCATATGCTCAGGGTTTAGCTGATCGCCATATTTGGGGTCGGGAAGGAATTTTCCTCCAGGGCAGATTGGAGGAGGCCCTGGAGGTTTTTCGCCTTCCTCTGTAGCATGGGGCACTGGTCACTTGAGGGAGGATTCTCTGCTCCTTGAAGTCTTTAAACACGATTTGAGGACTTCAATAGCTCAGACATAGGTGAGGTTTTTCGTAGGAGTGGGTGGGTGAGATTCTGTGGCCTGCATTGTGCAGGAGGTCGGACTAGATGATCAGAATGGTCCCTTCTGACCTTAGTATCTATGAATCTATGATCTTTTCACAGGAAAAGTCTTGGTAAATTCCCAGTTCTAGATAATTGCAGTCTGCCTCCTTAGTTTCCTTTAAGTTTTAATGGGAAAATACATTGTTTTCTGCTCTTTCTTCTAGACTGTTTTGTGGTGCTGATATGCACTCTCAAAAAAAGTTTCCTTATTTCCACACCCAAGCCGTTATTAGATAGATGATTTTATATAAAGACTAACATTTTATTATTCATTACATGTACATGTACACATTAAAGAGTCAGAGACAGCACTCACACCGTGTGGTGTGGCAAAAAGGTTTTATCAGCATGCCATCGGGAATTCCAATGTATTTACAAAAGGTGAAGCTATTGTACAAGTGACTTCTGCAGATCAGCACAAACGGATGTCAATAAATTTTTATATAACACTGCACCATCATGTGTTCTGTGTATGTCATATACTTTACTGAAAACTATTTTTAAATGCTTTAGAGACTTTAAAAACTTTTCATTGATACTCTTTTTTCATATCGCTCTGTTGTAAAGCCAGGTCCCTAAGCCCTGGTCTACATTGGGGGAGGGAATCAATCTAAATTTCTCAACTTCAGCTATGTGATTAACGTAGCTGAAGTCGATGTACTTAAACTTATTCACCACGGTGTCTTCACTATGGTGAGACGAGTGCTGCCGCTCCCCCGTCGACTCCGCCTGCGCCTCTCATGGCAGTGGAGTACAGGAGTCAACTGGAGAGCTCTCGGGGATCGATTTATTGTGTCTAGACTAGACGTAATAAATCAACCCCTGCTGGATCGATCGCTGCCCGCCAATCCAACGAGTAGTGTAGACATACTCTTAGTATCAAGAGTTCAACTGTACAGACCTCCGAGGAAGAAGAAAATTATAACTAACATTTGTTTGATCCCTTTAAAAATTAACTTAATTAGTTTTTTTAACAATAATAATCTTATGATTATTAGCATCAGTCCAATATCTCAATGTCTTTCAGAACTGGAAGTAAATGCCCATTGAGAAGTTATGGATCTCCCAATTCCCAAAGTATACTGGGGCAAACCTTAGTGATGGCCAGATGTAAGCTATTAGACCTTACTCAGACTGGAAGCTCTTTTGGGGAGGGGATGGTTTTTTGCTATATGTCCACACAGTACCTAGCAAGACTGTGCCTGATTCCAGATTAGGAGCTCTAGGTGCCACTGCAATTCAAAATTAAAATTTGTTACTGGGCTAGGGCTGTATATTACCCATCCTGAATCTCAGCTCAATGTCGTTTTGGGTGGAAATGGCACATTTAAATGGTGGGGAGTATAAGGAAACATGTCTCTGTCCGGTTGTTTTATAGAAATGATAACCTTATGATGGTGTTTAAGGCTTTGGAATGTTAGAAAAAGATGGATTATCGGGTCGACTGCAGTTAGGCAATCAAAGGTGTATGCTAAGTGCTATTTATAACAAAGTTCCATGATTAATCACATGACTGTCACTTCCTAATAAATGTGTGTGTGTGTGTGTCTGTCTGTCTGTGCATGCATGCATATGTCCCTTTCCATCACAGGAGTATTACAAAGAGTAATTTATTATTATTAATTTATCATTTGTATTTTAGTAGTGCCCTAACAGCCCCAGTCATTGACCAGGGCTCCATCATTCTACGTGCAGTCCGGGGCAGCCCATCCCCAGGTGCCACCGGGGCACTCAGACCAGAGCGGCCCGGCCCCAGGCACGGCCAGGGCGGCCTGGACCCAGCTGTGACTGGGGAGGCCAGTCACAGTACACAAATATGCCCCAAAGAATTAGAGTCTTTAAAGAGTTTTGAGATCCCCAAGTAGACCATATATAAATATACAATGTATTATTAGTCTGTGTCACACAGGGGGAGCCCAAACCAAAACCCACATTCCAAACTAACTCCCCTTTAAGACCCTATTGTCACTTGCTTATATCTTTGTGAAATTTTAAACATTTGGGCTGAAATTTTCCATGCCAGGTGTCTTCCTCAGCCTGAATTTCTTTGGCAAATTTCAGCCAACTGTTTCTGAGAACAAGGCTAATGAAGAATACATTGTTTTGAGATGTTAAAAAATTCTTCAGACCTTTTCTTTGAAATGCTCTAGCTCCTCTATGCTTTGGAGCAGGGACTTGAAATTTGCCAGCAGAGTGGCCTGTGTGTCTGGGACATGCCTTTTGCCATCCCCATGAAAATCCACCCACATTTTGCAAAGTTATAAACCTTTGAATATGTGTAGTTCACAGGTGCTCAGTAGAGACTTCTTTGATTTTAACAGCTAAAATCTGACTTTGCAACTTTAATTATGTTTGTAATGTAGTATGTGTGTGTATAATGTGAATAGTAGTGTTGGGAAAATATGCAGAGGAAAAAATGATTTCTATATTGTGTTGAAATATAACTAGGAGTCCAATAGCACCTTAAAGACTAACAGATTTATTTGGGCATAAGCGTTCGTGGGTAAAAAAAACCCACTTCTTCAGATGCATGTGAAAATTACAGTTACAAGCATAAATATACTGGCACATGAAAAGAAGGGAGTTGAAGGTGTTGAAGTATTTTTTTCACAATACTCAGCAGAAGTAGTACTTCATTTAATAAGAAACTAATAAACACAGAATCATAGTAATGTGGAAGAGACCTTGAGAGGTCATCTAGTCAATCCCCTCATCCTGCCCCCCCCAGCTGAGGCAGAACTAATGTAGCTAGATCATCCCTGATAGATGTTTGTCTAACCTGTTATTAAAAACCTCCAATGATGGGGATTCCACAACTTCCAATGAAAGTCTATTCCAGTGCTTAACTACCCTTATAGTTGGAAAGTTTTCCCCAATATCTACCCTAAATCTGCCTTGCTGCAGATTAAGCTGATTACATACTAAGCAGTCTGGGGATTCGAGGTTTCTGAAAATTTCCACTTGCTATTTCCTGTATCTAAGGCCTAAATTGTGTTTCTTCAGTCTGCCCTGTGTAGTGGTGGCACTGCCGCAGTAATAGCACAAGGAAGGAATTGTGTCCCAAAACAGTTAAGGTTCCTTCCCACCTTTCCTGTGTTTTTTGGGGAGGTGGATAGTAATCTGCTACTGGTCTTGATCAGTAGCAGATTGCTACCCTCCCTGCAGTTGAGCTGAATTGGCCATAGCATAGAGTCCAGGATTCCTCCACTCAGGGGGAGTAGCAGGTGGGAAGTGCACATTTACATCTGTGTGTCTGGACCCAAGGGCAGGGCTTTATGATGACAAGCCAAACCATTTCAGATGTTGGTAAAGATTGGTCTAAAGATGGCAATAAATTCCGTATGTAATGTATTTGGAATGGATCAGGTTATAAATTCTTTGGAGCAGGAACCATGTCTTCTTACAGGTTTATATAGCACCCACTGCAGGGGAGTTGCTGTCATGCCTTGGGACTCTGGATGCTAACTTATAGAATCACAGGATTGGAAGGGACCTCAAGACGTCATCTAGTCCAGTCCCCTGCACTCATGGCAGAACTAAGTATTATCTAGACCATCCCTGACAGATGTTTGTCCAACCTGCTCTTAAAAATCTCCAATGATGGAGATTCCACAACCTCCCTAGGCAATTTATTCCAGTGCTTAACCACCTTGACAGGAAGTTTTTCCTAATGTCCAACCTAAACCTTTTTTGCTGCAATTTAAACTCATTGCTTCTTGTCCTTTCCAGAGGCTAAGAACAACAATTTTTCTCGCTCCTCATTGTAACAACTTTTTATGTACTTGAAAACTGTTATGTCCCCCCTTAGTCTTCTCTTCTCCAGACTAAACAAACCCAATTTTTTCAATCTTCCCTCACAGGTCATGTTTTCTAGATCTTTAATCATTTTTGTTGCTCTTCTCTGGACTTTCTCCAATTTGTCCACAACTTTTCTGAAATGTAGCACCCAGAACTGGACACAATACTCCAGTTGAGGCCTAATCAGCACAGCATAGAGCAAAAGAATTACTTCTCATGTCTTGCTTACAACACTCCTGCTAACACATCCCAGAATGATGTTCGCTTTTTTTGCAACAGCGTTACACTGTTGACTTATATTTAGCTTGTGATCCACTATGCCCCCAGATCCGTTTCCGTAGTACTCCTTCCTAGGCAGTCATTTCCAATTTTGTATGTGTGCAATTGATTGTTCCTTCCAAGATGGAGTGCTTTGCATTTGTCCTTATTGAATTTCGTCCTATTTACTTCAGACCATTTCTCCAGTTTGTCCAGATCATTGTGAATTATAATCCTACCGTCCAAAGCACTTGCAACCCTTCCCAGCTTGGTATCGTCCACAAACTTTATAAGTGCACTCTGTGTGCCATTATCTAAATCATTGATGAAGATATTGAACAGAATCAGACCCAGAACTGATCCTTGCGGGACCCCACTCATTATGCCCTTCCAGCATGACTGTGAACCACTTATAACTACTCTTCGGGAACGGTTTTCCCACCAGTTATGCACCCACCTTTTAGTAGCTCCATCTAGGTTGCATTTCCCTAGTTTTTTTATGAGAAGGTCATGTGAGACAGAATCAAAAGCTTTATTAAAGTCAAGATTAACCACGTCTACCACTTTCCACCTATCCACAAGGCTTGTTCTCCTGTCAAAGAAAGCTATCAGGTTAGTTTGACAAGATTTTTTTTGACAAATCCATGCTGTTACTTATCACCTTATTATCTTCTATATGTTTGCAAATTGATTGCTTATTTATTTGCTCCATTATCTTTCCAGGTACAGAAGTTAAGCTGACTGGTCTCTAATTCCCCAGATTGTCCTTATTTCCCTTTTTATAGATTAGCACAATATTTGCCCTTTTCCAGTCTTCTGGAATCTCTCCCATTTTCCATGACTTTTCAAAGATAATCATTAATGGCTCAGATATCTCCTCAGTCAGCACCTTGAGTATTCTAGGATGCATTTCATCAGGCCCTGGTGATCTGAAGACATCTAACTTGTCAAAGTAATTTTTGACTTGTTCTTTCCCTATTTTAGACTCTGATCCTACCTCGTTTTCACTGGCATTCACTATGTTAGACGTCCAATCACTACCAACCTTCTTGGTGAAAACTTGAAACAAAGAAGTCATTAAGCACCTCTGCCATTTCCACATTTTCTGTTATTGTTTCCCCCACACACCCATTGAGCAACGAGCCTACCATGTCTTTGGTCTTCCTCTTGTTTCTAATGTATTTGTAGAATGTTTTCTTGTTGCCATTTATGTCTCTAGCTAGTTTGATCTTGTTTTGTGCCTTGGCCTTTCTAATTCTGTCCCTACATACTTGTGTAAACCCCCAAGGAGATTACCTAGATTCCTGGGGCTCTGTCTGCTGGCAGCTCAGGGAGAGGCACACTGTCTCTGGTAGGGAGGGAGAGCCAAGGCAAATTCAGAGTGTGCCCGGCAACTGATAGGGAGTGAGATGCCCTTCCCAGGGAGTTCAGGAAAGGGGAGAAGCCATTTTTGAGTCAGTCTGGAGCCAGCCAGGGCAAGGGAAGGACTGGCTGTGTGGGGAGCTGGTGAGTCCCAGGCCTGCATGAAGGGTTCCTCCTGAGAACTGACCTCTAGGGACCTGAAAGCAAGATCCCTCAGCTGGGCTTCTCCTTCTCCACTGATGATTCCCAGTTTGTAGAGTTTTACTGGGAAACTGCCCCAGCCAGGCTGAATTAGCCCCCCAGCTCCCTAGGTGAGACCAGTCATCACATGGTCAGCTCTGCTCTGTCTGCTAGTTCAGGGCTGCTGCCTGCTGTGAGTGTGTCTGGATGCTGGGCTAGGAGACGACAGTTTGGATTTTAGTACAGTTATGTAATCTGCACCTTGAGCCCTGCACCCCTTTGTGGTGAGGGGAAATCCTGGGACCAAAGCAGCCTGATTCCTGCCTGAAGAGGATCCATGCCAGCAGAGATCAGCCCCTCTTTAGCAACTGAGGAATCCAGAATCATCTCTGAATTTGAGAATCATTCATGGAGTTTGTGAGTGCACCATCTTTTAATCAGTCAGGGAATTTGTTTTCGGGACCCCCTACTCCCTGAACTGTGTCCTCAAGCCAGGGAGTAGGGGCTTGGGGGTTTTATAACCTGCTGCATATTAAACCTGTGGAGGGATTTACCACCTTCTCCCACTTGTGTGTCCTTTGGGCTGTACTGAACCCAGTCAGCCACACTGCTAAACCACCGCAGAGAAGAATTTTGTTGTCATAGGTCATCAAGAGCCCCAACAAAGTATGTGTACCAACAGGACACTAATCTTACATTTGCTACATCAAGTCACGTGACTGGGGAAAGTCACAGGTATTAGCAGCGTGGGCACCAGTGAACCTAAAAATAGTGTTTTACCCTGTTATATTCTATTTATCTCCTGGTTAATATAATTATGGTGTTGAATATATGTACGTGTTTGTGTTATTTCTTGGAAGTCTCCCACTATCTGGCAAGTAAGTGGGGATTACCCTGTGATTAGAATTTTCCTCCCAAGCTGCCCCGGTGACCCTGCCAGGAAGTAGCAAGGGGGGGTAGAGTCACCACCAAATAAATTCATAGGAAAAAATAAAGAAGATACACCCTGCTGAGTGGGTGGCTGGATACAGAAGAACCCAGACCTGTCCATCAAAACCTGTAAGCAGATTGGCATAAAAAAGGTAACCAGGTAGAGAGGGTGTGCTAGACTTGTGTTTATATTTGTTTATATTCATCCTTTGTAATTTGACCTAGTTTCCACTTTTTGTAGGACTCTTTTTTGATTTTTAGATCATTTGTGAACCCAGGTTGGTCTCCTGCCATACTTCCTATCTTTCCTACACAGTGGGATAGTTTGCTCTTGTGCCCTTAATATCTCTTTGAAAAACTGCTAACTGTCTTCAATTGTTTTTCCCCTTAGACTTGCTTCCCATGGGATCTTATCTACCAACTCCCTGAGTTTGCTAAAGTCTGCCTTCTTGAAATCCATTGTCTTTATTTTGCTGTTCTTCCTCCTACCATTCCTTAGACTCATGAACTCTACCATTTCATGATCACTTTCACCCACACTGTCTTCCACTTTCAAATTCTCAACCAGTTCCTCCCTATTTGTCAAAATCAAGTCTAGAACAGCCTCTCCCCTAGTAGCTTTCTCCACCTTCTGAAATCAAAAATTGTCTCCAATACATTCCAAGAACCTGTTGGATCATCTGTGCCCTGCTGTGTTATTTTCCCAACAGATGTCTAGGTAGTTGAAGTCCCCCATCTCCACCAAGTCCTGTGCTTTGGATGATTTTGTTAGTTGTTTAAAAAAAGCCTCATGCACCTCTTCTTCCTGGTTAGGTTACTTGACTAATCATAATGGAGAAGAACTGATTTAACATGGAGCCAAGTACCTATGATAGTAGCAGGGCAGGCAGAGAGTTAGATTATGCTGGACAAACATGGGCTAACAGGCACAATCCCTCCCCCAGCTCCCAGGCATACAGGGGCAATTCACATGCTGCATCTTACTTTTGGGTGATTGCAGCCTGCACCCCACAGGACTCCCAGCTAGCTCTATGAAATGGCATAGAGAAAGGGCCATAGCCATGGCCCTGACTCTTCCTCATCCCCTCTGTAGAGACTCTTGGGGTGCAAGGAGGAAGCAGTCTTTGAGCTCCTCCAAGCATTGGAAGGACACTGGGGAGTCTAGATCTTCTGCATGGTGCATAACTGGGTTGGGGAAGGTTCCTTGTGCCTTCTCCCCACCACTCCATATTCATATTCTATCCAGAGGCAGTTTGGTCCAGAGGCGAGATAATACAGAAACTGTTCTGATGTGATCCTGAGCTAGATGAGGGATTAATATTCCACCAGCAGAAAAATAGGGAAGACACATTCACCTTGAAACCTCTAGCTATTCCAGTATTTTAACTTGTACATGTACATTTAGGCTTTTCCTTTTTAATCAGCAGATTCTTACAGTATATAAGTATATACATTTTTATGAGTCATGAATCATGACATTTAATTTTCTTCATCAATATTAGTGGGTATTTGTTTATAACAATGGGTCTGAGCTTATCTAGTACTAGACAAATTTTATATTACAAAATGATTGCTGAGCATAGGAAGGTATGTTCATTTGCATTTAAATTCACTTTCAAAACAGTGAAATCCTGCCACCTTCTGGACAGTAACCAAACCAAGAGACATTTCTTATAGTCAGCCTTAAAGGATGCTGGAAAAAAGTACCCTCTACTGATGATGAACATTCATTGCTTTTTTTAACCACATTTTAAAAATTAAGTGTTAGGCTGTATAAAATTAATACTTGTTATTAATCCACAGGCAAAACAATCTATTAAGTATTAAAGGGCCTCCCCGCTCACTAGTAATAGCTAAACATGTTGCAAACAACTTTAAAATGTTCAATTCTTAATCTTTTCTGATAGTCACTTTGCTGCTCATGTTTATACTTTCAGGTCTGCTACCAAAACATAATAGAATTTCTATCCACTCAGTGTAAATAGCTTATTAACTGTTCAATAAAAATCCCTATATTAGCAGTACTAGTGATAAATGCATTAAATGAATATATATAAAAACAAAGTCAAATGGGAGAGAGAAAGATAGTGGTATTCATGTTATGGTTGAACAAAATAGGTTATAAAGGCACGAGTGGGAAGCTTATTTCTTCATTCATACGGCATGCAGCACTTAATACAAATAAAACTGCTAATGCATGTAGGTGAACATCTGAAATAATAGATGTCTGAAAATTAATCATTTTAAATTGTGCTTCCAGGACTAGTCAGAGGAAGGCTGCAGAATAATGTACCTTATTTTGGCTACAAAGCCTAACTGTTCTTGTGCTTGGATGAGATCAGCCAGCTGTTTTTGCAGAGACATATCCTTACCATGGGCTTGTCTAATAAATGGATGCTCTAAAAGGTGGGTGACTGAAGGACGCTTTTCAAAATCCTTAATAAGACACCTGTGGAAATAGAGCAATAGCATTACACATATAGTACATGCTGTTTGATAACAAAATCATTTAATTTGACTTGAACATTAAACTGTTGACTTATTGTCTGGCAGTTCTGTCACAGAAACCAGATTGCTTTTTCTACTTATTGGTATTATTAATTATATGAGGGGACAATATTCACTTTTTATTTACAGTGGTGTAAATCTGGAATAACGTTACTTAACTCAGTGGAGTTACTTAACACTTATAACACTGGTGTACCACAGCGGAATTTGGGCCAGTAAATATATGGCAATCTTTTAAAAAAGAGTAAACAGCATAAAGTACAGGTTTGCAGCATTACTATAGTCTTGTTTGAAGTGTCCATTCAAAGTAGTTTTCATCTGAGAACAAAGAGTAAAGTCCTGTAGTAATTAATTTCCTACATATTATCCAATGGGAATTCTGACTGAGTGAGGACTGTAGGATTTAGCCCAAAAAATAAATGAGTAAGTGAACACTAGTCAGAACAATTTGATGCCAAGTTTTTAATAAACTAAGAATGTTTTCAATATAATGTATACTATGGTGACAGGCATTAGTATAAGAACCTTGACTGGTAAATTAGTAAACCTACTTAATATAGATCAGACTAGACACAAATGATTCAAACTTAAATGCTAACTAGGATGGGCAAGTTCAATCGCTGACAGGGTCAGGTGATCTCGTAATGAGCAAACAAGCAGAGCTTATGAAATTAACATGGAATAATGCTTAACTAATAAATATCATAGATTACTGTCAAAGATCTAAAATCTAGGAAGCCATGGTAAGAAGTATAATTCAGTGCCCGTACAGTAAAGGTGGAATAATATGCTCCAAATAGAGAAATGCCTTTAAACTATCAGATTTTTTTCAAAACTTTAATTTCTTTTTGTATTAGTTTGTTCAATTTTATTTAGTTCAGTAATTATACTGTGATTGTAACATTTTGATCATTTGAGAATCAGCAAAGGAAAAGCTATATTACAGTATATATGGCAATCCTAGCATATATCTATCATTTCAGGGAACTCCTACTGGACTCCAGTGCAAGATGAGATTGTCTGAATAGATGCTTTAAAATTAAAATGTTTTTACACTTCATATTTACCGATGTTTCATGAAGCAATTACACTAAATATACATTTAAAGAAGTCTTTCCTTTACATGAGAAAATTTGGCAAGCAGAGGATACCATTTTACACAAAAAGTGGAATGAAACTTTCATATCTTTTATAGCATTCAATACTCTACCAGTAGCAATCCGCAAACTTTAAATTATATCTAAAACATTATACATTTTAGTTTATTACAAAATACACTAGCAAATTATTAAAGCTCAGCCTCACCTTGAATATTTTCTAGAACATTAAAGCCTGGTTCCCAGAATAATCCTGCAACATCTGTCTTTCAAAATAATTTTAATAATTGTGGTTCGTCAGGACCATTTTCACAGCCCTTTTCGTTGACCATCATCTAGTCCAGAAAAGACAGTCTGTAAAATGTTCTGTCAATTTTACAATTGGTCAGTGGAGTTTTGCTATCTGTTAGAACTGGAGCTTCCTGATAGAAAAACTAAACCAACAGAACCTACATTATCTCCATTCCTCTGACTGCAGAGCTATAAATACCACTCCTGTCCTGCCATGAAAAGAAATCAATCATTTGTCTTTTACGTGTTCTGACTCCTTTTTGTTTTGTTTTTGGGTTTTTTGTTTTTATCCATGATTTTTAAAAGTGAATGCACTCACATATAAAATATTGGGCATGTCAGTCTCCATTTAAATGTATACCCTTCTCTTTTGTGTGTGTGAGTTGTGTAAAAGGAGAGCAAACACTATAATGAAAATAGAGAAAAACACAAAACTAGCAGGTATTCAAAGTCACATATTCCTTATTTAATAGAACTAGTGATTAACTTTATTTCAAATGTCTACCATGGGGAATTGGTACTGAAAAGTTTATATTGAATTCATTTGAAGTTTACCACCCTTAACAATACTCGGTTCAAAGACAACATTCCAATTGTTTTAAGACAATAAAAGTAAGGGTTAGAGTAAAGTCTGTACAAGAAATGGGATAGCTAAAGTGCTGTTAAAAGCACTAATAGCATGGAAACTTTTTATCTTACTGTCTTGCAGACAGTAGGACAAATTATGCTCTGAGTTACACCACTGGAAAGTCTACAGAAACTCTGCTGACTAGGCCTAGAGCCTGTGATAGATGGTCTTACATGTAGGGATGGCCCAGGGCTGAAGCATTCAACTATCCATGGTACTGCATGTAATATATTATAAAATTACCTACACTACACTTTGGTTTTGTCACGGATTCTGGTAAATGTCACAAAAATATAGTAAAAAATATAAGTTAGAGACATTGTTTTGTTCTCCCATTTTTAATGCAATTAAAAAGCACAATGCTTAACACAATTATTATTATTAACAACAAGGCGGACAGAACATAAGGCAGGATAGAGAACTATCCGGTTAAAAATATTTAGATAAGTTAGATGTATTCAAGTTGGCAGGGCCTGACAAAATTCATCCTAGGGTATTTAAGAAACTAGCTGAAGCAATCTGGAAACCATTAGCAATTATCCCTGAGACCTCATGGAGGACAGGTGAGATCCCAGAGGACTGGAGAAGGGAAAATATAGTGCCTATCTTTAAAAGGGGTGCAAAGAAGACCGAAGGAATTTCCAGTCAGCCTATATTCAATACCGGGGAAGATACTGGAATAAATTATTAAGCAATCAATTTGTGAGCACCTAGAGAATAACAGGGTAATAAGTAAAAGCCTACATGGATTTGTCAAGAACAAATCATGCTAGACCAACCTAATTTCCTTCTCTGGCAGGGCTAGTGGCCTAGTGAATACGGGGGAAGCACTAGATGTGCAATGTCTTGATCTAAGTAAGGCTTTTGACATGACATTCTCAAAGCAAACTACAGAAATGTGGTCTAGATGAAATTACTATAATATGAGTGCACAACTGGTTGAAAGACCAGACTGAAAGTGTAAGTATCAATGGTTCACCGTCAAACTAGGAGGATGTATTTAGTGGGATCCTGCAGGGGGTTTGTCCTGAGTCCTGAATCCAGTACTATTCAACTTTTTCATTGATGACTTGGATACTGGAATGGAGAGTATGTATAAAATGTGGGGATAACATGAAGCTGGGAGCAGTTGCAAGGAATTTGGAGGACAGGATTAGAATTCAAAATGACCTTGGCAAATTGGAGAATTAGTTTGAAATCAACAAGATGAAATTCAGTAAAGATCAGTGCACAGCACTATACTTTGGAAGAAAAATATCAAATGAACAAAGACAAAATGGGGTATAACTGGCTAGACAGTAGTACAGCAGAAAAGAATCTGGGTGTTATAGTGGATCAGAAATTGAATATGAGCCTACAATGTGATGAAGTTGCAGAAAAGTCAAATATTCTGGAATGTTAGACACAGGAGGTAATTGTCCCACTCTACTTAGCACTGACGAGACCTTGGCTGAGATGCTGTGTCCAGTTCTGGGCACCACACTTTAAGAAAGATGTGGACAAATTGGGGAGAATCTAGAGGAGAGCATCAAAAATGAAAAGAGGTTTAGACAACCTGACCTAAGAAAAAAGATTAAAAAACTGGGCATGTTTAGTCTTGAGAAAAGAAGATTCAGGGGTAACAAACAATAATGGTCTTCAGATATCTTAGGAGCCATTATAAAGAGGCTGGTGATCAATTGTCCTCCATGTCCACGGCAGGAAGGACAAGAAGTAATCTGATTAACTTGCAGCAATGGAGATTTGGGTTAGATATTAGGAAAACTTTATAAGGATAGTTAAGTACCAGAATAAGTTACTAAGGGAGGTTGTGAAATCCCTGTCATTGGAGGTTTTTAAGAACAGCTTAGACAAACACCTGACAGGGATGGCTTAGGTATACTTAGTCCTGGCTCAGTGCAGGGGGATAGACTAGATGATCTCAAGGTGCCTCACAGCCCTACATTTCTATTATTCTATGGATTTAGAAGCTCCCACATGAGAGAGAATAGTCAGAAAAATGTATAAAGCGCTGGAGCCAATTCTCCCAGATGGGGTCCTGAAATTCATGGTAGAAATGTCATAAATGACAGACACATTTTGGAGACACCACACCATCTTTGTAAACCAACTCTATTCTTTAAAGAATATTTTTTAAATGATCATTTTGGGTGAAATTCCAGGCCCACTGAAATCAATGGGAGTTTTGCTAATGGATCTGGGATTTCACCTTTTGTGTTCAAAGGTCCCACCTTGGTCCAGATTCCCTCTGAGACACCAAGACCCCAATGCCTGCCTTTCTTCTTGCCTCCTAAGAGGCAGGGGAGGGCAGAGCCACCACTAGCACATCACATAGGCTGACCTATAAACATCCCCCACCCGGAGGAAGCAACCCAGAACGGCAGTGAAAGCAGCAACAGTATGATCAAAGACACACTTCACTGTCCCGTGAACCATGTCCTCACCCTCCAAGGTCAACAGGACTTACCTCACAGAATACTCAGTTTCTGCAGGTAAAAGAGGGATGGTGAGGAAGAAAAGGAACAACTTGACATGGAATAAATTGTAGGCAAGTTGCTAGGAGAAAGGGTCATAAATAATGTGACATGACTGGAGACAATCATTATTGGAGGCTGTATTTAGCAAGAATTTTAGTGTATGTTAAATGCTCTTCCCCTCTTCTTTGTCTCTTTTTTGTCTATTTAGACTGCAAGCAGTTGGGCTGGGACCTATTTTATTGTTTATCCATAAGTTTTGTAGAGAGAGTGGCTTGAAGCTTGTATTGTAGCTGGAAGTTTTCAGGGACTCTTTACTGAGAGGTTGACTTTTAGGAGAGGGGTCAGTTGTTAGATTTTAGTCTTGTTATTGTCTCCATAACCTGTCATAGGTGCCTGAAGATTAAGATTGTATCCTTCGTGTCAATATTTTAATAACTCTAATTAACTAAATAAATAGAAAGTGCCTAACATACTTTGGGCACTAGATGAATAATATTAATAAAATAACAACAACAACAGGGAAATGAAAGTTATCCTCTGCTCTGTCCCTTTGTTTCATTGCTGTATTCTGTGCAGTCCACTGTTCCAAACTGCAGCTTATAAAGAAGTTTGTTCAGCTGTTTACCACTCTCTCCTGACGAGCAAAAATCCCCAAATATCAAAAGTCATTGATATTGTAACAAATCTGTGGCCATCTAGGATTTCACTTGAGTTAGAGGTGAAACTTCATGAACTCATCACACTACAGACTGATAACATACAGCTGATTAGTCTGGAGATGATGAAGGGCTGTGGCCAGCTGCCAGTTCCTGTCCTGGAGGAAAAGGAGAAGTTTCTTACTAAGAAGACATTGAATTGTTCTTCACTATCTTGCACCACCTATGCGAGGTATAGACATCTTTCACATGTGATGCTACATATGACTCTTGGAGATTGTTGAGCTTCAGCTTGTATGATAGGCCCAATCTCTGCCAGGAGCCACGGGGTGATCTCAGTATATTAGTTGCACTGAGTTGCATGGTCAGACAGGAAGAAAGTATGTGGAAAAATAAAGAGTAAACTACTGAGTACAGTAGTTCCTTATCTAACTAGTGGACATATACTAGCAGGGATACTTCCAGTGTTTGTGACTGATACTCTAGGCTTCATCTCTCTGCCTTAGTCCCCAGTCCTCCATAGGGATCTTTATGAGCAGACCTTTGAGCTTGTGCGGATCTGACTGCAGATCATCTACCCTATCCCTGTTGTGTTTACTGCCATTCAGCAGTGTGTGTTCCAACTCACAATGGAAACTGGAATGTACAAACTCCATATGTTCACATAACTTATTTTTAGGCAAGGAAACTATATTAGAATATTTAAGAGGGATTGAAATCCTCGGGGTAATCTGGCAAAGTCAGGAAAAAGTATGCAGAAGCAGAAGCACATACCTTTGAAATATAGAGACATTTACATTTAGAAGATGAACATCTAGAGAAGGGCTAGCACCACTTCCTTGATTAAAATCCTGGGCTTTATGCCCTACAGCAGAAATCCTGTATCCTCTCACACTGCTCGCATGGTTTGGCTCTGCTAACATTCTCATGAGCTACTTCCCAAAGTGTTTTCTTTTATATGTTTTTAAAAGACCATAGCTCAGAGGCAGCTATGGACCAACCACAGTCCTGTCTGCCTTATTGACAAGAACATATCAAAATGTGTGTTGCATTATCAAAAAGATATTTAAAAGTTCATATCACTAAGGAAAGTGCTCTCTGAAGTAAGAAAAGGCTTCAACTAAAATATGTTCAGGTGCCCATTTGAATACTCATTTAGGACCAATTTGGACAGTTAGTCTAATTAACATGATCAGTCCAACATCAACTATACTGCAACTACAACACCAAGCCTACTGCACCTGCAAATTAATTAAATTTGTTTGGCCCATGGAATTTATAAATGAAAGTCCAAGCTGTGGGACTTCTAGTTCTCATTGTACAAATTGGCTCAAAAATACATTGCAAGATGTGTGTCATATAAGATACACTAAAATGTTGTTCAGATTTGGTATGTGTGCCTATAAAATAAAAAGAGGGGTAAGTAAGTAGGGGTTGAAAAGGAAACAAATACTGTACATGTAGGCCTTGACGAAAGTCAATCCATTACTTAATTTGAAATTCTAGTATCTTCTATTATGCTTTCTTCGCTGAAAATTAATTCTCAGAATTCATTAGTGTCACTACATTAAACATAGGTTGCAGCCATTTGCTGCAATCTCACAGCCAGGCTCCTAAGCACCATTTCCATTCTGCCACAATTACAGGCAAAGATGAAGCATTTATTAGCGGGGAACAAGAGCAGACACCCACACATAGGCCTGTCTAAGATAGCCTCTAAAAATTCACTGGCTGCTTGCACTTGGACGATAACATTGTTGGAATTGCTCTGTCTCAACAATATAATCTGCCATTTTGCAACTGGCAAATCAGATGACTGAAAGGGGGAACTATTTATCAGCAGTCATGAACAAATATTTAGTAATGAATAAATGGAATGAAATAGATTTTATAAGAGCACCAATGGTAGTCTGAATATTTTGTAAGCTCAGAAAGAGAAAACAATTACTAATGCCCCTCATTATTCCAGCCAAAGCTGATTAGACTAGCATTAGTGTTTCTTTTTGAAATTCTTTTTTTTTCCACCAGAGTGATTACAACCTCCACAACTACAAATTTGTTCTTTAAAAAAAATTGATTTAGTGAGTGGATCCAGACCTCAGACATATTTTTAGGCATACTTTATTTATTTCCAGCATTTCATGGACAAAACAATATACCTCCAAAAATATTTTAATCCAAGGTACTATGTTTTTAGATACACAAAATGCAGAATGACCTTTATTTAAATTAAGTGGACAAAAACAGGAACAAAAGTTAGGTTTCCACAAGAGATCACAGGATGTCTTTGTGTTGCAGATGTCTGTAGCAGGTACAGCAGAAAACAAAATTGTAACTGAATCTGCAGCAGAGAGAATATATCTTCTCCTGTGAGAAGATGCAGTGCACACACAGCAAGTCATAACAGATACACATTACACTCACCAAAGTGTCAGTCACTGCTATGGGTCTGTCTATCCAGCCATTTACACTGCATCCATCAATATGATATTTAAATGCCTGTGGATAGGCAACCCTGTCCAGCTGTGATAAGAAATGCCTCAATTCACACAGAAACTTTCCTGGGATTCAAAAAGTGCACTTTCTGGATCCAGTCAGAACTGGAGGTAGAAGGGCTATAATGCTGCAAGAAAGGCCAGTGTCCCAGCCTAATTTGCAAGCTAACAAGGCTTAGATAGTTCTTCACCCAAAGTCTGAATAAATTTCATCCAAACCTGTCACAAATGAGGGCCTGCATCTGGGCCCAGGATCAGCTAGCAGGTAACCATCGCCAAAATTCCTCATTGGCCAAATCACCTGATTGACCAAGCAGCACAGCCTGGACTGCTCTTAAGACCAAGCAGTAGCACTTGGCCTGATATTGTTCAATGCTTACACCTGCAGGTGTGATTGCTCCTGTGCCTGCCTTGTTTCTAGCCTTCCTCCAGCCCTGTTCAGCTCAGACTCCTGTTTCCTGGTCCCACCTCTGACCGCCACTGCTCCAACTGCCAGGTTTGACCACCCATGCCCCAGTCCAAGACAGTGGCAAACCTTTACAAGTTTGCCCATTGTCAACTGCTGAATACATTAGCTGCTACATCTCAGTACTGCTTGGCAATACCTTGATGATTCAGGGTAAGATTTATTTTTAATATTTATTGTTTCAATAACTCTGCATGGTCAAAAAAAAGTCTTAAAAATAAACATCAAAGGGTTAAGCCCCCAAAACAAAACTGAAAAATTAATAAAATCCAAGGCATAATCATGCTCAATTAATCTGCCTTTGACTAACCCCTGCTGTCTGTAGAGTAGAAAAACGCTAAAAAGCAAGATCAGCAAAGCCAGGTCTATATGACAGTTCAAACATTTCCAAGCACTTGAATCAGTTACATGTGCGTGCTTACAATAAATTTGAAGTTTTCTCTCTCACACACACACACATACACACAAAGATACTGCGTTAGATACTTAGCATTTTCTTCTCTTTTAGAAGAGAAATCTATGGATTTGTGCTGCCATTTAAGAAAAAATAGAGTGGAAACCACTCGTAAGGAACTCACTCTTAGTGAAAATGAACCTGCAATGAACAAAAAGTGAAGTCCTGGGTTTTGTCAAAGCATTCCAAGGAATAAAGCTCCCTTTATAGTGATGCGCAAATTAGATTGTAAGGAACTACAGGAGCTAGTGTTTCTTGAGTCTGGGGTCTCACAGTAGCAATAGCACGACAAAGCAAGCTTCATCCATGTCCACTTCCAACCTTTCTGGAGTTCCTGCATCCTGTTCAAGCCCTACTGTATCTTTTACTGCATGCAAATCTTATAAGGGCTGCAAATACATCTATTATTAGATGTGCATGTTGTAAAAACACAAGTATGGTTCTTACAGAATACAGACGCCCTTCTTGCATGGAAAATTAAAGGGGGCTTTCATGCAGTTGCCCTGCATCAGTTAGGGCTTTTCCACTGAGGGTCACATGCTAATTATAGGTTTCAGAGTAGCAGCCGTGTTAGTCTGTATTCGCAAAAAGAAAAGGAGTACTTGTGGCACCTTAGAGACTAACAAATTTATTAGAGCATAAGCTTTCGTGAGCTACAGCTCACTTCATCGGATGCATTTGGTGGAAAAAACAGAGGGGAGATTGATATACACACACAGAGAACAAGAAACAATGGGTTTATCATACACACTGTAAGGAGAGTGATCACTTAAGATAAGCCATCACCAGCAGCAGGGGGGGGGAAAGGAGGAAAACCTTTCATGGTGACAAGCAAGGTAGGCTATTTCCAGCAGTTAACAAGAATATCTGAGGAACAGTGGGGTGGGGGTGGGGGGGAGAAATAACATGGGGAAATAGTTTTACTTTGTGTAATGACTCATCCATTCCCAGTCTCTATTCAAGCCTAAGTTAATTGTATCCAGTTTGCAAATTAATTCCAATTCAGCAGTCTCTCGTTGGAGTCTGTTTTTGAAGCTTTTTGTTGAAGGATAGCCACTCTTAGGTCTGTAATCCAGTGACCAGAGAGATTGAAGTGTTCTCCAACTGGTTTTTGAATGTTATAATTCTTGACGTCTGATTTGTGTCCATTCATTCTTTAACGTAGAGACTGTCCAGTTTGACCAATGTACATGTCAGAGGGGCATTGCTGGCACATGATGGCATATATCACATTGGTAGATGCGCAGGTGAACAAACCTCTGATAGTGTGGCTGATGTGATTAGGCCCTATGATGGTGTCCCCTGAATAGATATGTGGACACAGTTGGCAACGGGCTTTGTTCCAAGGATAGGTTGTGTGGTGTGTGGTTGCTGGTGAGTATTTGCTTCAGATTGGGGGGCTGTCTGTAAGCAAGGACTGGCCTGTCTCCCAAGATCTGTGAGAGTGATGGGTCGTCCTTCAGGATAGGTTGTAGATCCTTGATGATGCGTTGGAGAGGTTTTAGTTGGGGGCTGAAGGTGATGGCTAGTGGCGTTCTGTTATTTTCTTTGTTGGGCCTGTCCTGTAGTAGGTGACTTCTGGGTACTCTTCTGGCTCTGTCAATCTGTTTCTTCACTTCAGCAGGTGGGTATTGTAGTTGTAGGAATGCATGATAGAGATCTTGTAGGTGTTTGTCTCTGTCTGAGGGGTTGGAGCAAATGCGGTTATATCGTAGAGCTTGGCTGTAGACAATGGATCGTGTGGTATGATCTGGATGAAAGCTAGAGGCATGTAGGTAGGAATAGTGGTCAGTAGGTTTCCGATATAGGGTGGTGTTTATGTGACCATCGCGTATTAGCACCGTAGTGTCCAGGAAGTGGATCTCTTGTGTGGACTGGTCCAGGCTGAGGTTGATGGTGGGATGGAAATTGTTGAAATCATGGTGGAATTCCTCAAGGGCTTCTTTTCCATGGGTCCAGATGATGATGATGTCATCAATGTAGCGCAAGTAGAGTAGGGGCATTAGGGGACGAGAGCTGAGGAAACGTTCTAAGTCAGCCATAAAAATGTTGGCATACTGTGGCGCCATGCGGGTACCTATCGCAGTGCCGCTGATTTGAAGGTATACATTGTCCCCAAATGTGAAATAGTTATGGGTGAGGACAAAGTCACAAAGTTCAGCCACCAGGTTAGCCGTGACATTATCGGGGATACTGTTCCTGACGGCTTGTAGTCCATCTTTGTGTGGAATGTTGGTGTAGAGGGCTTCTACATCCTTAGTGGCTAGGATGGTGTTTTTAGGAAGATCACCAATGGACTGTAGTTTCCTCAGGAAGTCAGTGGTGTCTCGAAGATAGCTGGGAGTGCTGGTAATGTAGGGCCTGAGGAGGGAATCTACATAGGCAGACAATCCTGCTGTCAGGGTGCCAATGCCTGAGATGATGGGGCGTCCAGGATTTCCAGGTTTATGGATCTTGGGTAGCAGATAGAATACCCCAGGTCGGGGCTCCAGGGGTGTGTCTGTGCGGATTTGTTCTTGTGCTTTTTCAGGGAGTTTCTTGAGCAAATGCTGTAGTTTCTTTTGGTAACTCTCAGTGGGATCAGAGGGTAATGGCTTGTAGAAAGTGGTGTTGGAGAGCTGCCTAGTAGCCTCTGTTTCATACTCCGACCTCTTCATGATGATGACAGCACCTCCTTTGTCAGCCTTTTTGATTATGATGTCAGAGTTGTTTCTGAGGCTGTGGATGGCACTGTGTTCTGCATGGCTGAGGTTATGGGGCAAGTGATGCTGCTTTTCCACAATTTCAGCTCGTGCACATCGGCGGAAGCACTCCATGTAGAAGTCCAGGCTGCTGTTTCAACCTTCAGGAGGAGTACACCCAGAATCCTTCTTTTTGTAGTGTTGGTAGGAAGGTCTCTGTGGGTTAATATGTTGGTCATAGGTGTGTTGGAAATATTCCTTGAGTCAGAGACGTCGAAAATAGGATTCTAGGTCACCACAGAACTGTATCATGTTCGTGGGGGTGGAGGGGCAAAAGGAGAGGCCCCGAGATAGGACAGATTCTTCTGCTGGGCTAAGAGTATAGATGGATAGATTAACAATATTGCTGGGTGGGTTACAGGAACCACTGTTGTGGCCCCTTGTGGCATGTAGTAGTTTAGATAGTTTAGTGTCCTTTTTCTTTTGTAGAGAAGCAAAGTGTGTGTTGTAAATGGCTTGTCTAGTTTTTGTAAACTCCAGCCACGTGAAAGTTTGTGTGGAAGGTTAGTTCTTTATGAGAGTATCCAGTTTTGAGAGCTCATTCTTAATCTTTCCTGTTTGCTGTAGAGGATGTGGATCAGGTGGTTCCGCAGTTTCTTTGAGAGTGTGTGGCACAAGCTGTCAGCATAGTCTGTGTGGTATGTAGATTGTAATGGATTTTTTACCTTCAGTCCTTTTTGTATGATGTCCATCTGTTTGCATTTGGAGAGGAAGATGATGTCTGTCTGTATCTGTACGAGTTTTTTCATGAAGTTGACAGATTTCCACTCTATACGGCTAAATTCAGTGCCTTGCATAATGACAGGTTTCAGAGTAGCAGCCGTGTTAGTCTGTATTCACAAAAAGAAAAAGAGTACTTGTGGCACTTTAGAGACTAAATTTTATTAGAGCATAAGCTTTTGTGAGCTACAGCTTACTTCATCGGATGCATTTGGTAGAAAAAACAGAGAGGAGATTGATATACACACACAGAGAACATGAAACAATGGGTTTATCATACACACTGTAAGGAGAGTGATCACTTAAGATAAGCCATCACCAGCAGCGGGGGGGGGGGAGAGGAGGAAAACCTTTCATGGTGACAAGCAAGGTAGGCTATTTCCAGCAGTTAACAAGAATATCTGAGGAACAGTGGGGGGTGGGGGGGGGAGAAATAACATGGGTAAATAGTTTTACTTTGTGTAATGACTCATCCATTCCCAGTCTCTATTCAAGCCTAAGTTAATTGTATCCAGTTTGCAAATTAATTCCAATTCAGCAGTCCCTCGTTGGAGTCTGTTTTTGAAGCTTTTTTGTTGAAGGATAGCCACTCTTAGGTCTGTAATCCAGTGACCAGAGAGATTGAAGTGTTCTCCAACTGGTTTTTGAATGTTATAATTCTTGACGTCTGATTTGTGTCCATTTATTCTTTTACGTAGAGACTGTCCAGTTTGACCAATGTACATGGCAAAGGGGCATTGCTGGCACATGATGGCATATATCACATTGGTAGATGCGCAGGTGAACGAGCCTCTGATAATGTGGCTGATGTGATTAGGCCCTATGATGGTGTCCCCTGAATAGATATGTGGACAGAGTTGGCAACGGGCTTTGTTGCAAGGATAGGTTCCTGGGTTAGTGCTTCTGTTGTGTGGTGTGTGGTTGCTGGTGAGTATTTGCTTCAGATTGGGGGGCTGTCTGTAAGCAAGGCCTGGCCTGTCTCCCAAGATCTGTGAGAGTGATGGGTCATCCTTCAGGATAGGTTGTAGATCCTTGATGATGCGTTGGAGAGGTTTTAGTTGGGGGCTGAAGGTGATGGCTAGTAGCGTTCTGTTATTTTCTTTGTTGGGCCTGTCTTGTAGTAGTTGACTTCTGGGTACTCTTCTGGCTCTGTCAATCTGTTTCTTCACTTCAGCAGGTGGGTATTGTAGTTGTAGGAATGCATGATAGAGATGCTACTTCACTGTAAAGCAGGTTCTACTGAATTTTATCAAAAAGGAACAATTTTAGAAAATAAAATTCACATGGAAGTGCTTATGGCTACACGTTTCTATTCAGCTCAGTTATAATCTCAGTGGGAATGACTAAATCAGATGTGGATCCTTTCACTTTATATTGTCAATTTGGATTTGACTCAAGTCAGTAAAGAATGTGACCAAAAGTGGGGGCTCCCCAGTGGACTATGTGGAGTGAGTTGGTAGGCTCAGTCCAATTCCTAGTGCCCAGATGTATACAGTGCATCACGAAAACCACCAACACAGTTGGGATTATTTTTCTTCTTTAGTGCACATCTCAAGGGTGAGATTTAGGATTGTTTAAGGCATTGAAATTAAATCTTCTCTTTCACCCCCAGGTGACTTACTATAGCCAATGTTTTTCCTGCTGACCAGTCTCATCTCATTGTTTCCTTGTGCTCTCCCCATCTATTTGATGTACATACCTGTTGTCTATAGTCTTACACTGAGATAGTAAACTTTTCAGAGCAGGGGTTGACTTGTCATTATATATTTGTACAGTGCCTACCACAAGAGGACCCAGGCCTGTAGGTGGTACAATAATACAAATAATAAACAATGGTTGAGTTGCAGTGGCAGATTGCTGTGGGGAAGCATGTTCTGCTCTACAGACCTGCTCTGTGGAGAAACAAAGAATATCATTCACTAGTACCATCAATCCAGCATTTTTCACCAGCTTTAAATCCATATAAAACCATTTTTTAAAGTGAATAGACAGAGTGGCAATGAGTGCCTAAGGATAACACAGAGCATACTGGCACAATCCATTATATCAAAGCCTCATCAAAGACATTTTAACCCTTTCAGGAAAAAGAAATTTTTAACAATCAGCACTATCATCTCTATCACACTTGTAAGAAAAATTCTGATTAAGTCAATACTTCCCTGTTATCAACACTGAAGAGGACCAAACATCAGGTTCCCAGGAGCTGGGAGTGAAAAGTAAGCTCTTTTGGAAGGTTGCTAAGTGGTTAATTTTCTATTCTTTGTTCCCTCTCTACACCACCTGCCTCTGACTGTTCATCCCTGCCTCTATCTTCCATGGAGCTCTCTGGCAGATGCTGGTTAGTCACATGCAGCAGACAGGTGGAGGGGAACAGGCACATCATGAATTACATTTGTAATAATGATCCAATGATGATGTGCCCCTTTCTCTGAGGCCTCCCTGCCTCCTGTTCTTATTCCTGTCCATCCCCCCACTCCTCCTCCTGTTTTGAAAAATAAAGGGAAAACGGTGGCAGCATTTCTGTTTCAGTCCTAATTCAAAAGGACACACACGATACAGACATTATTGTCTACAGAGCTGCATACCGATGCCCTTTCAGTAAAAGCACACTCTGTGACTGTATGTAATAGGACTTGTATCTCAAACCAACACACCAAGAGAAATAACATATTTTACTTTTCCTTAGCTACAATCAGAAACCAAGATAAAGGATTGAATTTATGACACAATGGTCAATTATCACATTCATAATATAAATTTTATTGCACAGAACACATTTATGTCTGCATTGATCTGCCATTTGGTAGCAAATACCATAAATTATTAATCTTCCCTAATGACGAGAGAAATATTCTAATACTGGAATGTCAACAACTATTTTCTTAATAAGTCCTCTTTCAGTTGGATTTTATCACTGGTCATCATGTAATCTAAATACCAACAAATGTTAGAAAGCTAAGAAAAGATCAGTTACTGTGAAATTATAAAGAAAGGTGTAACCATAAGAGACCACATCTGCAAGCTTTAAAAAAAAATGTCTATGGAACATCTCATGTGGTTTTGGCTCGCCACACACAGGTGGACTTTCCTCTGAAGGGTGAGGGATTTAAAAACAACAGATGGCATTTTCCAGAACACTCGTTGCTGGCCTAACTCTGCTCCCATTGAGAATTTTAGCAATGGCTTCAACAGAAGCAGAGCTAGGCTAACAGGATGTGGTTTTGAAAATCCTGTTGAATATATGATGATGAAGTCAGGATAAAGTTACAGCTCACCTTTTCCTTCCTCAGGCACAGGATCTATTCCATTTTATTGGTCTCACAGTCATATTTGGCTTTCAGATTTCTCTTCACTAGAACCAATAGGTCACTGATGACCTAATATTACAAGAAATATCTTTTGTCCTCAGCTTGGTAGGTTCTCAATGTGGTCCCCTTTTTGCCAGGTCATTGTGGCACCCAGATGATTTCTGCCAGATGAAGCATATAAGGGTCTAGAGTTGCAGCAAGGAAACCAAATTCCAAATGTGACAATAAATTGCTAAAATCAGATGCAGCTGGAATGAAGACAAAGGAGGTTTATATCTCCTCTCCATCAGAAGAGAATGTGTTTAATGAGATTTTTCCCATCATGCAGTACAGAAGAGGCCTCTTTTTATTCTAAGTCCTCTGGGAAGAAATCCAACAAAGGTGCCACCTGAGCCCACAAGCACCAGTCACAGGGCACATCTGCATCTGAGCTGGGAGGTGACAGTCCCAGCTTTTGTAGACAGACCCGCACTCGCTCTGCTCAAGCTAGCATACTAAATATAGCAGTGTACTGTATCACAGGCAGCAGCCTGGGCTAGCCACCTGAGTATGTACCCACCCGGACCTCCTTCTCCTGAGTTAGCCTCCTGAGCTGCTGCCCATGCTACCCTCACTACACTTCTATTTTTAGCACACTAGCTCAAGGAGAGTTAGCATGTGTACGTCTACGCAGTCTGGTCATCACACCTCCCAGATCAAATGTAGATGTAGCCAGAGAGAGCATAACCACTTGGTACTTAGGAATATACGTATCATCTCTACACACAACAAAACAAATGTATTGTAAGAAAAAGATTTAGCAAGGTCAATGGCCCTGATCCCTGGGTCTGGCTGAGCTGAGCCGAGCCACCTTTATATCTCCTAACCCCCCCAGTACTGAGGCTGGCAAGGGACCAGTTTGGCCCTTATGCCAGCTAAGAATCATTGAAGCTTAACAATGCTTCTCCCACAACCACACACCAAACATGATGTATACATCAGGGGCTGGAAGGGATGGCGTTCAGATCTGTGCCACATGGCAAGTCTCTGTAGGAGGCAGTGTGGTAACAGCACCAAACTGCAACTCAGGAGACAGGTTCAATAACTGGCTCTCTCACTGAACTGCTGGGTGACCTTAGGCAAGTCACTTCCCCCTCCTTGCCTCAGTTTTCCCATTTGTGACAGGAGGATAATAATAATTACCTCCTTTGTAAAGGACTTTGAGATCTAGCAGTAACAGACAAGCATTATTGATGTCTCCTTTCACTGCCAGTGCAATGCAGTGCAAGGGGCAGTTATCAGGGAAGAGGTTCTGATCTACTGTCTAGTTTATATTTTCTTTTCAGTTTTAGGCCTTTACTTGTCCTATCACTGTTTCATTGTTAGTTAATTCTCTCTCTTTCGTGCTGCAAAAATATATAATACACAAAAGCTGGATCCTATGTTGGTGGTGCTCTAGCCTATCTACGGAAGATAGAATAAGTTGACTTGAAAGGATTAAATCGTCCCCTGAAAATGGAGCTACTGGAAGAGAAATAGATGTAGAGTTTCTGTTCTCTCTGCTGCATTAGAATCACAGGTGAATCCTCCAAAAGAAATGCCAGGTATAGTAGATTCTGAAATACAAAGATCTCCTGGAATATTGTCTAGACATCCTGAAGAGGTACCAGACAACTGGGATTTTACTTTCAGTATTCTCGATGTCTGGTGAATGAAAAAATATGTGTGAGGTGAGGGGAAAGAAAATCTACATAACTCGTTGTAGAAATGCTCATGGAAAATGTCTCCAATATATTGGAGAAATAATTCAGGATTTCTGGATATAGAGATATTTGAAATTGCTGGTCTCTGACCACATCCTTGTGTTCCTCTGATTTCCACCTCTTGACCATCTCTTAAGCCCTCTCTGTCTAGCACTATCCTAAGATCTTTCTTCTCTAGTGAAAACACAATGTTAAAAACACTTCAGAGTTACTTAATGCCTTCCCAGAGCAAGTCTTAAGAATGGATGCACCATGGAGCACCTGTGGCACCTTGGTTCTCATAGGGGGTCTTAGCAGCTGAAGCACTGGGACTTTGAGCAGCTGCAATTAAGGCTTTCTTTCCTATAAAGGAAAAAGATGGAAGTAGTCAGAGTATTGTGAGCCACTAGGCTTTGAGCTGAGCTGCAAGAACATCTTGATGGGTTGTGCAATGAAGAGAGGAGTTTAAAGAAGGAAGACATGAAAGAAACTGTTACTTCACAGGCAATTCTTGCATTTCCTTTGTCTGACTGGCACTATGCTCTCCCTCATCCTGCTCATTATTCCTAGTATTGCCTATCTTCCTCCTCCCACTCTTCTTGTTACTCTGTCACAATGGGCAGCTGAGAAAAGCAATAGGATAAGCCCAGTGAAACAGGAAGAGAATCAGCAGCACTCTTAACACTAATGTTGATGCAGCAGTAATTTAAGTGGTATACTCTAGTGGACACAAGGTACCCTAAAAGTTTTTAGATCTCTTTAAAGATCTTTTAGTTCTCATTAAAGAACTCGTCTCTTCTCTGGTTAGTTGAAGGCAGTGAACTTCACTGAATACTTTTTTTTCCCCCTCACCCTGAAAACAGCTCACGTGTGTGAAAATATGACCTCTGCAATACTGCCAAGTTAATGAGATACAGGTTCAGCTGCTGAACATGGACTACCTTAAACTTATTCTATACCTAGATTTTCTAAGATTTCAGAAAAGTGTGAAGTGGAGAACATGAGTAATTTACTCATTTGTCCTGCTACCCCAATTCTAGCATCTCCTCTTTTTGACATTTGCAAACACTGCTCTCTTCCCTCACTGAGTAACTGACAAGTTTCTCAAGTCAAACATACATCGCATCCCAAGTGAGAAAATACAGTAATATGGTCTTTCTCTGTGTCACATTTTTGTGACCTATAGCCGGAAAACTGAGATCATAAATGAGACATCAGTGAGATCAAAATAGGGCCCTTAGGATCCAGATGATCAATTAGGAAATATAAATTACTCTTCAGTCTGAAATTCAACCTTGTGATGCATGGCTATAATCATGTTTTACATGAAAACGTAATACAAAACTCTAAATTTAAAAAGTTATGAAATCCGGTTTCCATTGTTTTTACAATCAGTCATTGATAGTATATGTGTTTATTATTGTGTTCAATGCTGGAGATCCTAAATCTTGAAATTTTACATTTTGAGCTTATTACTCCCTGAGTTTCTTAATTATTTAATTCCCTGCAGCTTGAGAGAGACAAATTAATTCCAGGAGCCATAATAGCTAATCGTTGGCTAAATAAATTTAAAAGGAAGTGTCTGTCCCTGGATATACCGTTGCTCATTTTAATTAAAATGACCATTTTCTGATGCAATGTAAATAAAGGTTATTGTAGCCTTTGCTCCAAGAACATATTAACTCTTCTTGCCACTTCCAGAGACACTGCAATATTATTTGTGGTGCTTGAACTCTTTTTAACTAATTTGTATCTTTACTCATTTTACCATTTACCATATTAACATTCCTGTATGAATTCAGAAACACCACATGTGTAAATGGTGCTTGACACGAATTGTTATCATATGAGGACAGACATTAATATTGCAGCTGCAAAAAAAGAAGTTTAGCCTCATAAATTTTCACAGTCATAGGATGGAGTGAACTTTTCAAACATGAGATTTTATTTCAGTTGAATGAACATATGTAAAAGTCTATCATTTTTAGTACGTATCAAGGTAGCAATCGATGCAGTTGTTAAAGTAACTTTATAGATAGGCTTGGTAAAATTTGATTTTTATTATTTTGATGGATATCGATATTTATTTCTAAACTTTTTTTCAATTTTTATCAAATTTTCAGTTTCAGGAAACTATAGGGGGTCAGACAGCAACTATTTAATGACAGTAGATGCTGAGATTCAAAAAGCTAAAACTCTATAACCATTAAAACACATCACATGTTAAAATATACAAAGTAAATATCCTTAAATCAAACCACAGCTCTCACAGAGCATTTTTCTTACTTTGCCTATCTGTAAATTTTTATCATCATTGATGGGAATATATTTTCAGTTTGTGAGTGTACAATGAAATCAATGTTTACCAACTTTACCAATAAAAATCTAATCCTTCCAAACCTACTTATAGGAAATGACATGCCATTTTGCTGTTGTCTGAGACGGCTTGATAAAGGCTATGTCTTCACCACCAATAAGGTGTGTTTCTACAGCAAGCTAACTATCTCATTAGCTATATCATTGCAAAATCCTAGTGGAGACAAGGTGCTATAGTTTTTACCTCAACATAGCTAGTCAAGTCAACACTAGGTGAGGGAAGGGAGAGAGTTTTGACTTCACCTAGGTACATCCAGGTAAAAACTACCTGTGCTTTGTGTCCACTGGGATTTTACAGCAAAATCACTAACTCAAGTTGTACTAGCATTCTGTGGATTTCATGTTAACAAAAGTAATTTACCTTTATTGCCTACAATCGACTCAAAAGCTAGATGAGAAAAACACTACACCTTCCAGCTTGGAAGTTTTACTGTGATATGTGACAGGTTTCAGAGTAGCAGCCGTGTTAGTCTGTATTTGCAAAAAGAAAAGGAGTACTTGTGGCACCTTAGAGACTAACAAATTTATTAGAGCATAAGCTTTCGTGATGAAGTGAGCTGTAGCTCACGAAAGCTTATGCTCTAATAAATTTGTTAGTCTCTAAGGTGCCACAAGTACTCCTTTTCTTTTTGTGATATGTGAGTGACTACTTAGAATACAAAAGGCTCTCGGGACAGGAAAAACATTTTGGCATTACATCTGGAGCACCGCTATTACTCTGAACAAGGCACAGAAATATGGAAAAGAAACTACATTGCCTAAATTTGCCACTGTTGGCAAGGATGAAATCACTGTATCAACAAAACTTAAGTCAAAGGTATGCTTAGCTGAAGCAGCATGCTCCGTTTTGTGTCAATACACAGGTCTGGATGACAACTTGAACCAGATAAGCTTGTTATGCAAATGATGTTGGCCATCAGAAGAGAAGTAGATAATGAAATTACTACAAAGCCAACCACTCATCACAAGGGTGACAGAAACATCAGGCAAGGTCCTAACATATGGATAAAAGGCAGTAAGGAATTTATAAAATCATTACTTTTAATTTATCATAACTAAGCTGTCATGAGTCATGCATTGACAAATGCATAACTAATGCGTATAAATGAGCCGATTATACTAATGGCTAAAAGGTTCACAGCTGTATAGTCTGATGTTTTTATTATTGTAAAAAAAATGAAGGTTTACTAATGTAAACTGAACCCTTGGTAAAAATGTTTCGTAACTTCACCTCTTATGGGAGATTGCAAACCAGTAAACAAAGTGTGGCAATGTCACAGCAAATTCCATTCCAATGTTCTCTTTCATGAAATTACAAAACTGGCAAATTTATTACAATTGTTGTATTGCTTCAGATATCATTTATGTTTAAAACACTGCTTATTTGTACACTTCACTGCTTTATTGTGTATGTTACTGTAAAAACAAAAAGCAGGTTCAACGAACTTGGAAAATAGCTGTTGAGAAACAAATTAAAATTGATCAGATTACAAATGTATAATTTAAGGATATAAAAAAACTGAAAGGTTTCAGAGTAGCAGCCGTGTTAGTCTGTATTCTCAAAAAGAAAAGGCATACTTGTGGCACCTTAGAGACTAAAAAATTTATTTGAGCATAAGCTTTCGTGAGCTACAGCTCACTTCATCGGATGCATCTTGGAAAGGGTTTCCAAGAATGAAGGCACCAAGAAGGAAGCATGTGGAGGATGACACTGAAGCAGGATGTATCAAATAGTTGAATTTTGTTCTCATATTTACAAACTGCCTTGCCTCTACACAACACAAATAGAATATTAGACCATCAGTGATGATTTTCTCCCAAACATTGGCTGCCCTCCACAAGCACCTCAAGCTTCACATTTTAGGGGTTCTCTGTCAATATAGAAGAAAAGCCAACTATCATCCATTGCAGACTTGGAAGATTTTTATCCTTTATAGTTAATCAGTGATCACAATGTACTACATAGTTACTAGTTAAACCAGACACATGTAGCATAGAAAAAGAGGTCGGGTCTATCTGCTCCAAAAGCACAGAGTTCTACTACTTCAGCTAAAAAAAATCTCCTTTAGTTTTCAGCAATAGTAGATACCATGTGTAGGTCAGCCAGCACCTTGCCTTACCTTATGGCCTGATCCAAAAAACACTGAAGTCAATAAGAGTCTTTCCATTGACTTTAATCAACTTTGGATCAAGTCCTTAATCTTCAACCTCCTAAAATGGGAAGTTGCCCCAAAAGACCAACTTCAGAAAGACTGTGTCATACTCAGTTCATGTACCACTGCTAGTTCAAGAGATTTCTGGATATATTATTTATATAGATTATACAGGTACAGAATGGACCTAGCCAGGTTTTCAAAGCCAAGGGGAAAAAACAAAAACTGAAGAGTGTTGTTTCAGTTGAAGCACCAGGAATAAGAGATTTAAAGCATTAAGTAACTTGAATAGTGTTGAATCAATAAGGATCTGATAATATAAGAGCATATTAGCGCAGAATGAAGTCCTAAGATATGGTGAACATAAGAACATAAGTATGGCCATACTTGGTCAGACAAAAGGCCCAAATAGCCCAGTATCCTGTCTTCCAACAGTGGTCAATGCAGGTGCTTCAGAGGGAATGAACAGAACAGGTAATCATCAAGTGATCCATTCCCTATGGCCCATTCCCAGCTTCTGGCAAACAGAGGCTATAGACACCATCCCTGCCAATCCCAGCTGATAGCTATTGATGGACCTATCCTCCATGAATTTATCTAGCTCTTTTTTGAATCCTGTTATAGTCTTGGCCCTCACAAAATCCTCTGGCAAGGAGTTACACAGGTTGTTTTAAATCTACTGCCTATTAATTTCATTTGGTGACCCCTAGGTTCTTGTGTTACGAGAAGGAGTAAATAACACTTCCTTATTTACTTTCTCCACATCCATCATGATTTTATAGACTCTATTATATCATATATTTGCTTATTAATGGAAGTTATTATAAGAGTTTTGGATTTGATGATAATAGGTAAATTATGCATTTCTTAGTTTACTTGTACTAACAAACAAAACATGAGTTTGGTTTATTGAGGATCCCATGCTGAAGCTGAGTGGCACTTAGATAACACATCAGTCCCTAACTTAATATGTTTTGCTGGTTTTGGTTTGTTAAAGGTATCCAAGGTTGGATGGAAGGGGGTTAGGACAACTGCTTTGTTCCTCTCCTTTTTAATTTTGATTTTAATTGCCTAGAATTTACTTCAGCAAACCCTTCCCTGCAAGGCAATTCCATATGTTGCTACCACATTTAAATCTCCTATACCACCAAACTTTACCTCTAAGCCATCAAGCAAACCAGGTGTATTAGTAGATTCAGCCTGGGTCCATCACAAGTCAAGAAGCTAGTCAACTTAGTATAGTCCACAGCTGCTGTTAAGCAAATTGCATGAAGAAATCAAACTGAGCTGGTCAGTTTTCAAAACATGATATGCAGTCTTCAAGTTATGAGAAGATCACGTGTTATAATCTTCTACCAAGCAAAACAACTGTGAATTCTGCTTCCAGGGTTTCATGTCACTCTGTAAGGCCTTGCAGAGTAAGCAGTTTTTAAATGGAGGAAAAACTCACTGTGAAATGAAGTGGTTGAATCCTCTGCACCATTTTTCTGGGTGTAGCAAAGTAGGGGGAGGATTTCTGAAAAATAAACACAATTTCCAGTTTTAAATATTAAGGGAAGTTCTGTTAAATCAAACTGTTATTGCAATTTTCTCATGGATATTCAATAAAGATAACATGAGCTCTATTAGAAAACGGTGACACAGAAAGGAATGTCCAAATAGTCTATATGCTTTGGATGCCTGTCTCATTTGGTTTGGGTTCTTTTAACAATTCTGCTCCCTCTTAATGAATTTCCCCTTTTTATTTCATTGATGTTGATGCTGGTGACAAGTACAGAATGCATAGTGCACATCATGCAAGCTTCCCCAGTTTGCTAATTCAGCTTGACTCTGCAGGGATCATCTGAGGGCTGAGCAGTTAATCCAGTCTCCATGCCCATTCAGTCTTTGGTCTCTCCACTCAGCTAACCAATTATGATCGTGATGTGCAGAAACATGGACGCCTGCACATTAAAAACTAAGGGAGAGATCATCAACAAATGGTGGTAACTTTCAATCATTAATGACTTGATACTTTTATATTCTGGTAACCTGAAGATTAATGTTTCCATATAATGAAACTAAAACTATTACAAAAGTAGCATATGAAATTTTTAGTAATATTTTCCATTCATTAGTTCTTATATTACATTTTAACAGGGGCTTCCATAAGAATGCACCCAGAAGCTTACATTGTTGTATTCAGTGTAGTTGTAGCAATGTCAGTCCCAGGATATTAGAGAGAAAAGATGGGTGAGGTATTATCTTTTATTGGACCAAGCTCTGCTGGTGAGAGAGACAAGCTTTCAAGCCACACAGAACTCTTCTTCAGGTCTGGGAAGGGAACAGAAGTTGCCAACTTCCCAGACCTGAAGAAGAGTTCTGTGTGGCTTGAAAGTTTGTCTCTCTCACCAGCAGAGGTTGGTCCAATAAAAGATATAACCTCATCCATCTTGTCTCTCTAGAGTCTTAGAAATAACAAATATGCTGCCATATATTAGTTGCCATATAACCACTTTCCTCACTGAATACTACAGTAAGTTATATAGACAAGTAAATATTGGCCCATAGTAGAACATCAAATCCAAACCACTTGAACACTGAGGAAATTCAGACCTGGATACAATCTTGGTGACTATCATCATCTCCATCAGAAGGATCTACCAGAAAACCAGATCTGAACTCCTCAAACTTTGTGCAAGTTTGGCTCCACTTCCAGATCCAGTAAGGCCAATTTCTAGTAAAAACAAAACAAAGTTTCCTGCCTAGCACATTGGGTCATTATCTTCCATAGCTTTCTTCAAGTAATTAAAGTTTTGTTTGGTAATTAAATATGTTTGGTAAGAAAGGTCTGTTATAAAACTTTACTAATTTGTGTTTTATTGTATTTGAGGACACACTGAACTGGCAAAAATAGTCATATACTTTAGCTTAATCTGATACCAAATTGTCATGAATAGTCTCTACATTGCATTATGAATCACACTCATTTAATTCAGGGCCACACTCTACAACAAGACATGGTTTGGAAACATTTTGGAAAACAAAGAGTAAGCAACATAAACACAATGTAAATTTGTACTGATCTGTTTAGCAGTCTTTGAATTTCTCTCCCATGTACATTCAAATAGTAGCTCCATTTAACAATTACTAGTCCAAAAAAAATCAAAACATAGTTTAAAAAAGACAATGTGGCTTTGTAATAAATGGACCAATTTAATTCATCTGTATCCATTCAAAACAAATGCAGTCATTTCATTTCATTGCAAGTTGTCATGTTGTCCGAGCTGAATATGTTATTATTTTTCTCTTTTGTTAAGCAGATGCCGAGAGTGTAATTTTCTTCACAAAGTAAAGAAATTCAGAATGTTTGAGGTGCACATCATTTATCAAATTTACCATTAGAAAAAATATGTGATGGGTTATTTTCAATGGTACTAATATTTCAGTCCTGTCTTCCATTAACTATGTTTATATCTTTGTGTACATCAGAGAATCTGTAACTGTACATTCAAACACAAAGCACAGTAGATGCTTTCAGAAGATGCATCAAGAAACAAGACGATATCTGAAAGAGACAAGCTTCAAAAATATCTCTAATGAACAATGGCTAGCACGTCAGATAAAACCAAGCCTCTCTCTAATGTACTTTCAGAGTGGCCTTGAGACTCCTGCTCCTTATTGTGGATAACAGCAAGTATGTTTCCGGTCATTCCACTTTTGACTCCACATACCTTACTTTACAGGAACACTGCTTTATCTGACTCTCCAAGTTCTGATAATAGCACCAATCAGTACAGTGTCTCAGTGTAAAGTATATTCCTACTGCCTGCAGAATGTTTGCAGTTAAACCTCCCTAGTTTGGAATTTCATTGCAAATTCAAAAGTCAAGCCTGGCTTGTTAAAAGTTTTGCCAGTATTCATGAATTATGTAATGTAGCTAATATAGAATTGTTTGCATGTTCTTTTAGATACTATTCTCAAAGTCTAGCATCTGATTATATTCATGAAGGTAATAATGGGGTTTAATATAAAGAATGTAATTCAGAGGTAGTGTCAGTTCCATAGCATTATTTCACTAAGAATATTCTAAAAAGAAGCTTTATAAAGAGACCACAGGGTAAAACATTTACACTTTAAGGCATCCCATGGTTTACAGATGTTATCATGGACCCAGGTAGGATTTCATAATAGAAGAACAGACCAGTGAACCAAATGTTATTGTTGATTTGCCTGTGGGAATACAGTTAGTCAATTGATTATTTTCTGACTAAAGGAAAACATCTAAAAACAGAACGATTCCTACAAATGGCTATCAGATTATGCTAGCATCAAAGGCACCTGCTTCTTCTTTTATTGGCTTTTCAATACTCCATCCACCAAATCATAAATCACTGACAATTATAAAGTAACTAATGAGTCCCTGAGTTTATGGACAGTTTCTTGAGCCTAATATTTCTATATCTGTTCATGGAAGAATTTGGTATTATTCCTAAATTTTCTCTAATCATCTAGGCTATATTGGAAAGGTGTTTTATAGTTGAAGCACAGAACTGGATGCCAGAAGTCCAGGATTCAATTCCTGGCACTGCCGTAGATGTCTGTGTTCTTAGGCAAATCTCCTAATCTGGGTGGCAATTGCCCTATCTGTAAAATGGGGTGACACTGTTTACACACCCCAGAAGCTTATTCATAGATATTAAGGTCAGAAGGAACCATTCTGATCATCTAGTCCGACCTCCTGCACAGCGCAGGCCACAGAATCTCACCCACCCACTCCTACGAAAAACCTCACCTATGTCTGAGCTATTGAAGTCCTCAAATCATGGTTTAAAGACTTCAAGGAGCAGAGAAGCCTCCCTCAAGTCACCCATGCCCCATGCTACAGAGGAAGGCGAAAAACCTCCAGGGCCTCTCCAATCTGCTCTGGAGGAAAATTCCTTCCCGACCCCAAATATGGCAATCAGCTAATCCCTGAGCATATGGGCAAGATTCACCAGCCAGATACTACAGAAAATTCTTTCCTGGGTAACTCAGATCCCATCCATCTAAAATCCCATCTCAGGGGATTAGGTCTATTTACCCTGAATATTTAAAGATCAATTACTTACCAAAATCCCATTATCCCATCATACCATCTCCTCCATAAACTTATCGAGTAGAATCTTAAAACCAGATAGATCTTTTGCCCCCACTGCTTCCCTTGGAAGGCTATTCCAAAACTTCACTCCTCTGATGGTTAGAAACCTTCGTCTAATTTCAAGTCTAAACTTCCTGGTGGCCAGTTTATACCCATTTGTTCTTCTGTCTACATTGGTGCTGAGCTGAAATAATTCCTCTCCCTCTCCTGTATTTATCCCTCTGATATATTTATAGAGAGCAATCATATCTCCCCTCAACCTTCTTTTAGTTAGGCTAAACAAGCCAAGCTCCTTAAGTCTCCTTTCATAAGACAAGTTTTCCATTCCTCGGATCATCCTAGTAGCCCTTCTCTGTACCTGCTCCAGTTTGAATTCATCCTTTTTAAACATGGGAGACCAGAACTGCACACAGTATTCTAGGTGAGGTCTCACCAGTGCCTTGTATAATGGTACTAAAACCTCCTTATCCCTACTGGAAATGCCTCTCCTGATGCATCCCAAAACCGCATTAGCTTTTTTCACAGCCATATCACATTGGCAGCTCATAGTCATCCTATGATCAACCAATACTCCAAGGTCCTTCTCCTCTTCCGTTACTTCTAATTGATGCGTCCCCAATTTATAACTAAAATTCTTGTTATTAATCCCTAAATGCATAACCTTACACTTCGCACTATTAAATTTCATCCTATTACTATTACTCCAGTTTACAAGGTCATCCAGATCCTCCTGTATAATATCCCGATCCTTCTCTGAATTGGCAATACCTCCCAGCTTTGTATCATCTGCAAACTTTATTAGCACACTCCCACTTTTTGTGCCAAGGTCAGTAATAAAAAGATTAAATAAGATTGATCCCAAAATCGATCCCTGAGGAACTCCACTGGTAACCTCCCTCCAACCTGACAGTTCGCCTTTCAGTAGGACCCGTTGCAGTCTCCCCTTTAACCAATTCCTTATCCACCTTTTGATGTTCATATTGATCCCCATCTTCTCCAATTTAACTAATAATTCCCCATGTGGCACGGTATCAGATGTCTTACTGAAATCTAGGTAAATTAGATCCACTGCATTTCCTTTATCTAAAAAATCTGTTACTTTTTCAAAAAAGGAGATTAGGTTGGTTTGGCATGATCTACCTTTTGTAAAACCATGTTGTATTTTGTCCCATTTACCATTGACTTCAATGTCCTTAACTAATTTCTCCTTCAAAATTTTTTCCAGAACCTTGCATACTACAGATGTCAAACTAAGTGGCCTGTAGTTACCCGGATCACTTTTTTTTCCTTTCTTAAAAATAGGAACTATATTAGCAATTCTCCAATCATTCGGTACTACTCCTGAGTTTACAGATTCATTAAAAATTCTTGCTAATGGGCTTGCAATTTCAGGTGCCAATTCCTTTAATATTCTTGGATGAAGATTATCTGGGCTCCCCGATTTAGTCCCATTAAGCTGTTTCAGTTTCGCTTCTACCTCAGATATGGTAATATCTACCTCCATATCCTCATTCCCATTTGTCATGCTACCATTATCCCTAAGATCCTCTTTAGCCTTATTAAAGACTGAGGCAAAGTATTTGTTTAGATATTGGGCCATGCCTAGATTATCTTTAACCTCCACTCCATCCTCAGTGTTTAGTGGCCCCACTTCTTCTTTCTTAGTTTTCTTCTTATTTATATGGCTATAGAACCTTTTACTATTGGTTTTAATTCCCTTTGCAAGGTCCAACTCTACTCGACTTTTAGCCTGTCTCACTTTATCCCTACATGTTCTGACGTCAATTAGGTAGCTTTCCTTGCTGATCCCTCCCATCTTCCACTCCCTGTATGCTTTCTGCTTCTTCTTAATCACCTCTCTAAGATGCTTGCTCATCCAAATTGGTCTACAACTCCTTCCTATGAATTTTTCCCCTTTCTTGGGATACAGGCTTCCGATAGCTTCTGCAGCTTTGATTTAAAGTAATCCCAGGCCTCCTCTACCTTTAGATCCATAAATTCTTCAGTCCAATCCACTTCCCTAACTAATTTCCTTAATTTTTGAAAGTCAGCCCTTTTGAAATCAAAAACTCTAGTTGCAGATTTATTTTTGTTAATCCTTCCATTTAGTTTGAACTGAATTAGCTCATGATCACTTGAGCCAAGATTGTCCCCTACAACCATTTCTTCTATGAGGTCCTCGCTACTCACCAAAATTAAATCTAAAATGGCATCCCCTCTAGTCGGTTCAGCAACTACTTGATGAAGGAATCCATCAGCTATCGCATCTAGGAAAATCTGAGCCCTATTATTATTACTAGCATTGGTCCTCCAGTCTATATCTGGGAAGTTAAAGTCTCCCATGATCACGCAGTTTTCATTAGTATTTACTTTATTAAAAACATTAAAAAGGGCTCTGTCCATATCCAAATTAGATCCCGGAGGTCTATAGCACACCCCAAGCACTATCGTAGGAGAGGCTTTACTAGTTATCTTCCCCAATGTAATTTTTGCCCAGACGGACTCTGTCTTATCCATTGCATCGCTCCCCACACTACAAGAAGGATGTGGATAAATTGGAAAGAGTACAGCGAAGGGCAACAAAAATGATTAGGGGTCTAGAGCACATGACTTATGAGGAGAGGCTGAGGGAGCTGGGATTGTTTAGTCTGCAGAAGAGAAGAATGAGGGGGGATTTGATAGCTGCTTTCAACTACCTGAAAGGGGGTTTCAAAGAGGATGGCTCTAGACTGTTCTCAATGGTAGCAGATGACAGAACGAGGAGTAATGGTCTCAAGTTGCAATGGGGGAGGTTTAGATTGGATATTAGGAAAAACTTTTTCACTAAGAGGGTGGTGAAACACTGGAATGCGTTACCTAGGGAGGTGGTAGAATCTCCTTCCTTAGAGGTTTTTAAGGTCAGGCTTGACAAAGCCCTGGCTAGGATGATTTAACTGGGACTTGGTCCTGCTTTGAGCAGGGGGTTGGACTAGATGACCTTCTGGGGTCCCTTCCAACCCTGATATTCTATGATTCTATGATTCTATGATTCTTATTTCTTTACATTCTACCTCATCATTGATATACAATGCTACTCCACCACCTTTACCTTTGTTTCTGTCTTTCCTAAACGGCACATACCCTTCAATACCTGTAGTCCAGTCATGACTACTATTCCACCATGTTTCTGTTATCCCTATAATATCTGGTTTCACTTCCTGCACCAGTAGCTCTAGTTCCTCCATTTTGTTACCTAGGCTCCTCGCATTGGTGTACAAACATCTTAATTTTTGCTGTTTGGCCTCGCTCACATTTTGTACCCTATTAGGCACAGTCATTCTACAGCCAGTATAACCTATTAGACTAGTATCCACACCGCCCTCGCTCCTTATATACATTCTCCTACCCACGGCTGTATCCTTTCTTACTTCGTCGTCTTCCCTCTCAATGCTAAAATCTGGCGTGGAGATTACCTGGACATGTCCCAACCATCTCCCCCTAATTCCTAGTTTAAAGCTCTCTTTATCAGTTGTGCCAGCCTTGATCCTAGAAGTCTAATTCCTTCCCTACTCAGATGAAGTCCATCCCGAGAGAACGGTCCTCTGTCTGTGAATGCCTCCCAGTGGCCATACATCCCAAAGCCCTCCTTATAGCACCACTGCCTAAGCCATCTGTTGACAGTCATAATCTTGTCACACCTTTGTTGCTCTTCTCTAGGAACAGGAAGGATCCAACTAAAGATCACCTGAGCCTCAATTTCCTTAAGCGTCTTCCCCAGCCTAGCATAGTCTCCCTTAATACTTTCCAGCGAGAATCTAGCTGTATCATTTGTTTCCACATGAAGGATAATTAGGGGATTCTTTCCCGCTCCCTTTAAGATCCTTTTCAACCTCAGGTCTACATCCCATATCTTAGCACCCGGAAGACAGCACACCCTTCTATTCTGTGGATCAGCTCTAGTTACAGGCCTGTCTATTCTTCTCAATAAAGAGTCACCTATCACATAGACCTGCCTTTTCCTGGTGACAGTGCTATTCTCCAGTCTCTCCCCTGTTCCCTCTGGCTGCAAGTTCTTTCCATTCCTATTTTCCCTTATAATCCTCTTCAACCCATCCTGTATCCTCCTGGGGCTCATATTTGGTCTAGTCTCCCTTGACTCTTCCGCTTTTCCTATAGGACTAGCCTCTCTTCTCTTCTTCCTTACCCTTCCACCTTCAACAAGTACCTGCTGAGCCCCTTCTTCATTTTCCAACTCTGCAAACCTGTTCCTAAGCTCTATTTCTCCTTCACTAGCCCATCTTTTCCTCTGCCTGGTTCTTTTAGTCACATGCTTCCACTGACCACTTTCCTCACCCAGTCTCCCCTCAAAATTCCCCAGCCCTGCTTCCATCTGTGAGTCTAAGCTTTTCCCTTCAGATACCTCATATCTTTGCTCCATCATCTGCTCAAACCCCTTCCTAAACTCAACGAGACTTTCCACCTGCATCTCCAAACCTCGGATCTTTTCCTCCATCAGCTCTATCAGACGGCATTTCATGCAGAAAAAACTCTTACCAGGTCCCCCCTCCAGGATCATGTACAAGCTTGTTAAGAGGCTAAATTTAATTAATGTTTGTAAAGCACATTGAGATCCTTTGATGGAAGATGCTATTTAAGTGCAAGGTATTAATACCTTTATATGCTTCTACTATTTAAATTACCCAATAGATGAAATGTTGCCTCTTGGTCCATTGCATAGAGAGTCTAGCAAGTGACTTTGGTTAATATAACCAAAGAATGTTTAACCAACATTAAGGCCTGATTTAAAATCACAATATTGAAGAACACTGAATGAAGTTTGGAACCCAGTCTTACTGTCCGCTCTGCATTCATGTGTGTTCAGAAAAAAGCCAATTCACTTGCCATGCAAGTTAAGTCAGATCTGCTGTGTTACTTAAGGATAATGTTATGCACTCCCATATAGCCTTCTACAGGCTGATTCTATGAAAGCAGTGGTAACCTCATAATAAACCATAAAGCCAAGAAATGTAGGCATGCCAATTATTGGAGTTTTATGGACACCTAGTACTCAGTGGATTTCCCTATAAATGGCCACATATGCAGGAGTAAATAAAATACCAGCTGAAATAAGGTATAGGACATGCTAATTAACACCTAATGCAATTCACTGAGAGTCATGTTATGCTACAATAAGAGATAATACAATTGTAACAATTCTAATAACAATACATTTAAGAATAAAAGTCCTTCCCAAATGGGATTTCTCAAGTGGTTGGCAGTTTTCCCTTCCACTAATCACTATCCTAGCTTTAGGGATATATCTCCTATGCCCAGATCTGCATTTTCCCCCATGCAAACTAGAACTCTGGCTCTTTCAGCTATTCTTCACTGCCTGGATATCTGGCTCCCTTGTTCCTCTTGGGTGACCGGAGCATCAATTTGCTTAGCTTCTCTTTGTGAAGCACTGCAAACATCACTTGTGCCACACTAATCCCAATTTAACTGAACTTAAATTAAAAACTAGTAGAAATATACTATAATGTTAATTGTTCCAATCCTTTGCACCATATCATAACAGACTTTCCAAGATTGACTAAAGTGACTATCCAAATTTTAGCAATCCAGATAAACTTTGACCTTTAGCATTTCCAATGCTCAGTTCTTTTCTTGGCTGCCATCCATGGGCTGAAGCACCCCTCCTGAGCTCACTAATAGGAGATTTTAAAGAAAATTCTAGTGTTGGTAAGGCCCCCTCTCAAAATCATAAGCAACACTCTGGCATTCCCTTTTCCCAGAATGGAGCCAACATATATTCCCTTTGGACCAGAAGGATGCCTTTCTTTCTTTCTCCTTTTGAGAAGCACCTTGTCTACTGGCTGTCCTACCCCAAGAGGATTCAGGGAGCTGTAAGTGACTCCGTTGTCATCAAATATCTCCTGATCTGTCCTGAGGCTGTAGCAGTTCAACCTCTGCTGGAGGAAGCTAAGTAATGGCCTTTTAAAATAGTGTGTTAGCTTAATTTTTCTTTTTATAATAGAATTTTTAAAAATTAGATTTGCCTTGAACACACAATACTCACCAAGGATTCCTACAGAGTTTTTATGGACAGTTCAATATTTAGGACAAGATCTTGCCATCCTGTGGAAAGGCACTTTGCAGGTCCCAAAGTTAGATAGGACAAAATGTGGTTTAGTTAGGACAAACGTTTCACTGCATTGTATGGTGGAGGTGGGGATTACCAAGGATCTTGGAGCATCTGAAGAGGCCAAGGTTCCTGCAAAAGGCAGCCAGACAAACTCCTAAGGCAACGGTTGAGTGTTAAGCACATGGAAATAGGTTAATATCCAGGGATACATAAATGTCCAAGAATTTGGTTTTTCTTTGAAATCATTTCCTGAAATCTGAAACTAATGATCAATTAAAAACTCTGATTTATAATACTGGAATTGCATGTATGAAATATAAAGTGACTGAATCAAATAGCTTATGTAGCACATACTGTATTATCATGTGTTGAATCACAGCCAAATACAGCACTTGTCTTGGTACTTTGGCCCAAACAGGTAACTATCTAAGGTCATTTGTGTCTCAAGATTATGTTATATCCAACATGTGTTATTCTATTGATGGCATCTTTTTGCATCAGCTGATGTCATTGGACTTCATTAGTATATCGCAGCTTCTGCAGCATTTTGCACATAATCATAGAAAAGCTAGATATCCATCTCTTAGTAACTTGCTGATGCATTTTATGCTATTCTTCTTGTTCAAAAAGAGCACATGTAACCAGTTCAATCATCCTTACCATATATAAGTAGCTCAAGGACAATAGCAGCTTATTTTCTAATATAAAAGTGATGGATAATTGCAAGAAGTAGATATGAAGTTCATTGTATGAGCTGGCATAGCTAGACCTTTCTAAATGCACTGTGAAAATGGTTCTCTTCTGATGCAAGAAAGGTAATCAACCATTTATTTCCCAAGTTTGTGCCTTTTTCCCCCTAGTCCTTAGTTCTATAATTAGACCAATACCAAATGTTCCATTTCCTTAGTCAGAATCATTCTTCTGCAGATGGATATTGTCCTCCTCTCATTGCATTCTCTGCCTTCCATGATCTGATTGTTGTCCTCACCCATAACTATTTCACATCTGGGGACAATGTATACCTTCAAATGAGCGGCACTGCGATGGGTACCCGCATGGCGCCACAGTATGCCAACATTTTTATGGCTGACTTAGAACAATGCTTCCTCAGCTCTCGTCCCCTAATGCCCCTACTCTACTTGTGCTACATTGATGACATCTTCATCATCTGGACCCATGGAAAAGAAGCCCTTGAGGAATTCCACCAGGATTTCCATCCCACCATCAACCTCAGCCTGGACCAGTCCACACAAGAGATCCACTTCCTGGACACTACGCTGCTAATAAGCGATGGTCACATAAACACCACCCTATATCGGAAACCTACTGACCGCTATTCCTACCTACATGCCTCTAACTTTCATCCAGATCATACCACACGATCCACTGTCTACAGCCAAGCTCTACGATATAACCGCATTTGCTCCAACCCCTCAGACAGAGACAAACACCTACAAGATCTCTATCATGCATTCCTACAACTACAATACCCACCTGCTGAAGTGAAGAAACAGATTGACAGAGCCAGAAGAGTACCCAGAAGTCACCTACTACAGGACAGGCCCAACAAAGAAAATAACAGAACGCCACTAGCCATCACCTTCAACCCCCAACTAAAACCTCTCCAACGCATCATCAAGGATCTACAACCTATCCTGAAGGATGACCCATCACTCTCACAGATCTTGGGAGACAGGCCAGTCCTTGCTTACAGACAGCCCCCCTACCTGAAGCAAATGCTCACCAGCAACCACACACCACACAACAGAAGCACTAACCCAGGAACCTATCCTTGCAACAAAGCCCGTTGCCAACTCTGTCCACATATCTATTCAGGGGACACCATCATAGGGCCTAATCACATCAGTCACACTATCAGAGGCTCGTTCACCTGCGCATCTACCAACGTGATATATGCCATCATGTGCCAGCAATGCCCCTCTGCCATGTACATTGGTCAAACTGGACAGTCTCTATGTAAAAGAATAAATGGACACAAATCAGACATCAAGAATTGTAACATTCAAAAACCAGTCACAAAAACCAGAACACTTCAATCTCTCTGGTCACTCGATTACAGACCTGAGAGCGGTTTTCCTTCAACAAAAAAACTTCAAAAACAGACTCCAACGAGAGACTGCTGAATTGGAATTAATTTGCAAACTGGATACAGTTAACTTAGGCTTGAATAGAGACTGGGAATGGATGAGTCATTACACAAAGTAAAACTATTTCCCCATGTTATTTCTCCCTCCCACTCCATCCCCCACTGTTCCTCAGATGTTCTTGTTAACTGCTGGAAATGGCCTACCTTGCTTGTCACCATGAAAGGTTTTCCTCCTTCCCCGCCCCCGCTGCTGGTGATGGCTCATTTTAAGTGATCACTCTCCTTAAAGTGTGTATGATAAAACCCATTGTTTCATGTTCTCTGTGTGTGTATATAAATCTCCCCACTGTATTTTCCACCAAATTCATCCGATGAAGTGAACTGTAGCTCACGAAAGCTTATGCTCAAATAAATTTGTTAGTCTCTAAGGTGCCACAAGTACTCCTTTTCTTTTTGCGAATACAAACTAACATGGCTGCTACTCTGAATCTTGTACTTACTTTGTGGGAGTTTTGTATGAGTGAGGACTGTTGCACTGAGCCCATACAGAAGGTAACCTACATACACACACGCAACGTTTTTAAAGTTCTGTGCTCCTGAGAACATGAAGACATTAGCAAGCTCAGCCCCAGAGAAGAATAGATTCTGAATGATCAGTAATAGGGAGTAGGTGCTGGAAGTGTTTTAATTCGTTGAGTTTAATGTGTTTTCTGTCATTCAGTTTGCCTCCAAAGTCACAGCTGATAAAACCAAATGGGTTATTTTACCACAATCAGACCAGCGACATGGTTCAGTGAGCACCATTTGTCCTTTACATTAAGCCGTGTGCCTAATTACTGCTCATAGTTAATAGATTTATGATATGCAAAAAGAAAACAACTGCTTCAGATTTTAAATACTTTTTTTGACAAATTAAAAATGCTTGAAAAGCAAAATGAACTTTAAAAAAAATTATTTCAATACCTTTAGCAAAGTATTTTATAAAGGAAAACCAGACCCAGTCTCCAATGAACAGACTGTGTCATCAGAGCCTGCCACATTGTTTCTAATGGGGGAATTAGCAGCTGAACATCCACACCTGTCACCATGTACAGACTCTGGCAAACACAACCAGGTACATGCTTCTTGTGCATTTCTTTCAACAGTTTGAAATGAGACAACCAGATATAATATTTATGTTGATATTGGCCAGGTTTATACTTAAGCAGATTTCACTTGAAATGATACATATACACCTATTTCCTAAGGGGAAATTTTTTGTCTATAAAAAAAGTGAAAAGTTAACGATGTGTAATAATGAGATTCTATCACAAATGGTTACATAATACAAATGGCTTGTATGAAAATAGGTAAATACCTGAATGAAATTTATACCTAACAAGTTCTCACACAAGCTTAAGGTCTGACCCTGCAAGGATTTACTATTCTGTACAGTAACACAGAAATTAATTAGACTGGTCACAGCAGGAGTGAGTACCTACCTATACCAGCACTATGGCAGATTTTCCATAGACTTTAATGGGAGTTGCCTGAGGCTTTAGGCCAAGAAATACACATTTACAGATTCAGATTCTGAGGTAGCAGGACTGGCTAGAGAGTTAGTCACAGCTAAATGAGCATCCTTTTCAAGCCCAAAAGATCTCCCACTCCACAGCCTTAGTCACATTCCATTTGAAAGGGCCCCAGAGCACTTTTATGTTGGGGTCTCACATAAGGAAGTAAAGAGGAGATCATAATGACAAGAGACGGGCAAGACATGCTGTCCTCATAATAAACCTAGTGTGATTTGTCAAAAGGCTTGAAAAATTTCCCCAAACCAAGCCACCAAAGCCACCAAACCAAGGACCAAGCCTAATAACCAGTATGAACACCTCCTGGGCCACTAATCACCCTAAAGCCACGTGCCCTGAAATTTTAGGGAATACAACAGTTGTTAATTGTGCACTGTATTTAATTAAAATATTATCAATCCACATTGAATTTAATTCTTTTTAAATATGAAACCTACTAAAAAGCTGATCACATAGCAGTAAAACATATTTGTTACAAATATTATCTGATGATTTTTACATCTATTTATTAAATAATACCTTCAACAAATAGTATTTGGTCAGCTATCGAGCTAAGTGAAGATTGCAAAAAAGTATTTGTTGAGGAAATTATTTCACTGAAATCTCAGATTATATATTCACTGAATGCTTATTCAATCAGCCCTACTTTCTATAGGCCACACCCATGCTCCTCCTTTCTTATGCCCATCTGTACCCTAAGCACCCACATATCAGGCTTGGAAAATTTACCAAGCAGCTTATAGCCAATAGACTAAACCTACTAGCCACAAACTGATAAAGATGGAGGTCCCACTAGCAATGAGTAATGCCTAAGAGAGAAAGCAACCCTGCACAGTCTCCCTCAGCTCCAGAGAAAGAGGAGAGTGCTGGGATGCCTACCAGGGTGCTGTCACTGGGCCACACGCTCAGGAAGGTCCATCTTTCTTATCAGCCTCTGACTAGTAGGTATTTGATAAATTTTAAGCCTCCATTCCCAGGGAGAAGGAGCATTGTCTCTCTTTCCCCCTTCTGGCACCAAAGTCATCTGGCTGATACAATGGGTGGGGTTCTCTGCTATCCTAGCCCTTCCTCAGCTTTTCAAGTGTTACAAAGGAGGTATGGCCATGGACTCTATCCCTGCCCTTTGCAGTCATGGAGTCTGGAAAACCTCCTATTGACTTCAATTGGCTTTGGATCAGTCCCCTCAGTGGGCTTTGGATCATGTCCTTAGATATAAAGAGTCATATTCTGAGGCACAAAAACTAAAGAAAGAAAAGGCAAGTTCTCTCTGCCTTACTGCTAGGACATTTTAATTTTCTTAATTTCATCCCATGTTTCCTAGTTATACCAGCCCCTACCTAAGTCCTCTCCACAAAACACCCTTAACAATTCTTCTTCTTCAGTGCTTGAATAAGACGGGAAAGTGCTAGAGTGTTCCTGCCAACCTCCATCTATCTTTTTTTTGACTGACAGCAGTGTATTTATGTATAGGCTTTCCATTCCCCACTCTCTGAAGTTTTGATTTCCCTCCTCTTAAACACACAATTTATCCCGCCTGAGGTTTGGGGGGTCTATCTGACAAAAATATACATAAATATAAATAAAAAATGTCGTGCCAAACCTGTGCCTCTGCTTACATTAAGTATTCTCAAATTAGGATGAGGTCAAGCGTTCTGCTTTGGTTTTTTCATCCTAATTGCCGTGGTTTTTGTGTAGCCAAAAAAAGTCACTAAAAAACCAATAGGCTCAATTTGACCCCTCAATGTTAGTCAATAGGGAAAATGAAAGTACTACACTTCCAAGGTCTTTGGGGGTCTCTTGGATCCTAAACACATACAAACATTTAAAAAAGTATGACAGGCAAACCACTGTCTATTCTTTCTTTAAGTATTCTCCATCTATGATTAGGACAACCTGTTAGCATTGGTTTTGGCTGCATACCTCTAGTGGTTTTATTGTAGCGAAAAAATGTCACTCAAAAGGTACTGGGGTCAATTCTATCCCAAATTAATTTTGCAGGTATTCCAAGACCAGATTATTTTTGTTTTGAGGCAGCAATTACAATATTATTATTTGACTCTTTTAGCATTGTTTTTATCATCAGAGTTTCAGTGATTTGTTTGTTTGTTTGTTCAAAAAAATGCACCAAAAAGGTCTTGGGGGTCTGAGAGACCCCAGATAACATTTGCCTCATGTATGATCACAATAGTCCAGCAAATTGAGTGTCTTTGAAGATAACACTGTCAAACTGAGTTTCTGAGAAGCCTACACTTGATAAGAAGAGTTTCTGGGGAAGCCACAATTGTCAGATACATTTTCTAGCATTTCCTACACTTGACAGATGCTGTTGCTGGAGCAAAGACTCGCTGTTACATTGCACATGCACTGTGTACGTCTGAATCCATACATTGTTTGGATTCTGTTGAATTGCACATGGCATAATAAATCTCTGAATAAGAGATGGATGTTTCTCAGGGACCTGAGTACAGAAATGGTAAAACCACTCATGCAGGTAAGAACATTGCAGCCTTGCCTCGCCTCAGGCTGCCAGGGAAGCCATCTCTAGTGTGCTGGATACTGATCCAGAGCCTAAGAAATGGGAAGATGTTACATCTGCTCAGAGACCGAGACAGAAAAACACATCCAAAATGTGCAAAGTGTCAAAACTGTGGTATGTTCAGAACATATGTCACCTATTTGCTCCATTTGTTCGAAGTACTAGGCCATTTACAGCTACTTTGCTGTGCCTGTGCCTTTTATATTCTTGCTGTTGCTATCTATATTCATTGTCTAAACATGGGGTCAGTTAGACCCTGACACCTGTAGAGAGTGTAGCTTTTTTTGTATTTGATCATGGGGTCAATTAGACCCCAGCACAAGCTTTCTGTAGCTGCTTTTGAATCTAGGAAAATTTTAACTTGCTCATAGTTTATTAGTTCACTGGTTACAATAAAGTCTATCTTAAATGCATCCCTTGTGTTTCCCTCCCCCCAATTTTGACATACTAGGGGTCTCCAAGACCTCAATATGGAATTAGTTGGGTGATTTTTGGTCCAATATGAAGGTTAAATGTGCAGAAAACAAAAACATTCAGTTTAAATTATTCCAAATCATCATCACTTCTGAGCAGTAAAGATATGCCAATTCAAATCATGTGGGATTTCCCTTAATTTAAACAAGAAATGGCTGTCCTCAAGTTAGACCGAAAGATATTGACAGACCAGAATCAGTTAAGGGTATCAGCACTGGAAATAAAATGCTTCTATATGTTTCACTATCTTTTAATTACAATTCCAGAGCCAGCAGATATTTCCTCCACCACCGGGACTCTCACTCTGACACTTAGTTGTGCGCATGCTACTAAAGTCAGAGCGAAGTCCCATGAAATATAATATGTATATTTTGAGATCCAAGTTAAATAGACAAATATACTGATAAGATTGTGGATTATTTATTGCTGAAAAGACTGTAGGGAGACAAAGTATTTTTCCCTGTGTTTCTTATGATTCATTCTCCTGATCCAGTAAAATATAAATTGGACATTTGTTTTCTTTTCGCTTCCCAGAAACAAATGATACTCTGGGAGCTTTGTGAGAATCATAAAGCCACATTGGTCCTCTTCTTTTTGTGATTTCAGGCTATATTTTTTCACCACCATTGAAGAGACAAAAAAAAACAGATTAACAATTAGACACTCCGGCTGGCTTGTGAGGTTTTGACTGACAGCTGGAGAGAATTTTTTCCTGCAGCTGTAAAAGAAAAACGAGTGAACAAGATACCAAACAGATTTTTAAAACTAAAATTTTTGTCAGAATGTCAGCCAGTCTCCAGCCATGAACATATTTTGGCAGTTGGCATAGTAATAAGCAAGAACCTATGTCGACAGATAAATTCAGTTTCAAAATTATACAGAAAACATTTTTCACGTTTCAAGAAGCACTATATAAATCACTGGAAGAAAAGCATTTCAAGAAGAATATAAAGAGGTGGCCAAAAGAGATTCATTTTCATGTATCAAGTCCAGTGTTTCAAAGCAGTATGTGTATAACAGATCATGAGTCACTTATAAAGCAATAATGATGTATGCAAATAAGTATGCATTTAGCATACTAAATTATTTTGAAGGTCAGATCATAACCTTCAAGAAAATAAACTCAAATATATGAATGTTTAAGTTCATACAGACTAGAAAAGTTCATACACACTGTTGAAGTATAGCAAAGTGTTCTGCTTGGGAACATCTGGTTTATCTTTGACTTTTTCCCTTAAACACTGCAATTCACAGGCCACTGGTTTGACAGCTGCAAAGGTTTCATTAGCTTTTTGCAAGACCTGACAAGGCATTTATTTCTGTCATTTACTTTTCAGTTTCCCGTTTCAGTTTCTAGCTTCATTCAGACAGAAACAAGTATTATATTTCACAAAAACCTTCAGATGCAGAAGAATAAACACAGTTTTGCTTTTCAATGGTCAAGCTTCATAATGTATATTTAACCTAATAACTTTATGGTTATGGTATTGCATTTCATTTTGTCATGAAAATCTTTGAAAGTTAAGGGGCAACTGAAATTAAGAGCTGGAATTGAAACTGGGGAAGTACTGTGAAAGATTTTTTTTTATTTATAATCAGTTCAAATCTTTACTGCAATGTATTATTTTGCTTTTTGATTAAAACCATGGCTTTGTGAATTTGCAAAGTGGAGAGTGCCAATTACCAGAGAAGAAAATATGGGAAGTAATACTTTTGCGCCTGACTGAAAAACATACAGTATTGTCTAGACATTGCAATTCTGTAGATAGAATATTAAAACATTCCAATTACACTGTATATTTATATCTGAAATTAATGCCTTTAGTAGAATCCATAGGTGAAAATCTGGCAAGTGGGTTCATAAGGACACCCATTCGGAGTTCTTTGTGTACCACAAAACTCTCATTGTTTTCCAGCCTATTTACCATCCCTGACGGGAGGGCCACGTGGCTGACAGCAGTACTTTCTTGTGCTGCAGAGCAAATCTGCCTCTGTTAATTCAGCCTAAGAGCTGCAAATGAGCAGGGTCAAGGGAAGGAATATTGATTGGGCAGCCGCAAGTCATTTTTCTGATGGGGAGGAAAAGCACATATTAGCAGGGCCAGATTAAGGCAATCCGGAAGTCTAAACACACCCCACGTGGGGACCATGCGACTCTGCTCCTATGTTGTGATTTGCCCCTGCTTGGGATGGCAGGGACCATGAACACAATAGCTGTCTGCTGAGGTTCCATCACCACCTCTCCCAGGCTCAGGAGGGTTGAGGTCTGTCCAAGAGGAGGGAATAATCTCCTCCCTCCCACCCCATCAAATGTAGGGGCCCTGCTGACACTACCCCAGCAAACCAGGATTTTCAGGTCTTCAGTTTCCATTTTTTCATTAAGAAAACCCAGCATACGACAACCAAAATCTTTCCATGACAATTTTTCTTTTAGTCGATAAGCCATTTTTGGTCAAAAAATGGTTCTATGAAAAAAATGCTGACCAGCTCCATTATTTATTTGTTTATTTATTACGCTAGGTACTTTAAAGGCAAAGGTTATTCCCTCCCTTGAACAATTTGGAATCTAAGGGCTCAATTCTGCCATCCTTATTCACATGGAGTACTGGTCCATGAGACTAGTTACAGAGTGAGATACTATTCAGTGTGGACAAAGGTAACAGTATTGGGTCTGGAAAAAAAAAAAGCAGGACACACAAGTGAAAGCAAAATGCACAGGAGTGGGTATGAGAGGTAGGGCACAGAGGTTCCATACACAAAATTACACCATGATGTCTGAGAGGAAAGAAAAGAAAGAAAATGGAATAGAAGGAAGGGAAGCAAAGTCTAACAGAAGGAATAGTAACAGGGTTACATTTTAAAAAATGTATTAGATAAGATACAATGGGGGGCAGTCCCTCCAGAAACGATGGAGGGCGGTGACCCTCCCATCCCCCACCTCTAGCTAATCAAAGCTTCTGGAGGTGTGCTGTGCCACCTCACTGTATACAACACAAAAGCACTGTGCAGTGCGCTGTGTTTGGCTATCTCCATTCACAAGAGGTTGGGGACTGAGATAGGAAGGGTCACAGGAAAAATTCAATAGCTGAACTATGTGAAAAGGTTTCTACAATGCCTGCCCACAATCAACCTTGCTTGCACCAGGACTGTCAATCACTCACTCTCATGAAGAGTGCATTCACTTCAAATTTTTAAAACAAAGAATACCTAGAGAAGTCACATACAGCTTGACTGACAATAGCATAATAGGGGGTTGCTGGTTTTCATCTGAAACACCACCATGCAGTATTTTGAAAATGATGTAGGGGCCCAATCTTTATCCCGCTGAAGTCTGTGGCAAAACTTTGTATCATAAACACTGTCCATTTAAAGGATTTCCACTATAGCAAACATCCACGCACAAGACAGTATCCTGAACTACTGCAGCATTTTTACCTTAAAACCACCAGAAATTATATTAGATTTCTATGCACAAGGTAGGTGCCTATTCTCCACATCTGAGTTACATTCCCTTTAAAGGTGTCCTGCAAAGCCAGGGGGAAATGGATTTGTGACCTTTTTCATGTTTATGACTTATAAAGAAGGCCTGAAATCTAACAATCACCCAATCTGGGTCAACAAGATCGTAATTTCTAATGTAAAATCCAGAGAGAATTAAAAAAAAAAAGTCAGGTAAGAAGGAAAAAAAGCACACTTTTTTCTCTTTGTAGGTTCACCAGTAATATTGAGGTATGTGAGTATGTGATCTCCTCTCAGCACATCATGTCGCCACATTACATGATGCACGACAGTATTAAATATACAGATTGGCTAAACATTAAAGGAAATTTAATACTCACTTTCCTCAGGTCAGATCTCTGCTTTTGTTTCCATTGTAAGATGTTTTCTGACTTTTTCTCCCCCAGACAGTTCAAGCAGATGTTGCCCGTAAAAGTCTGATGTGTTTGCATGCTGGCAACACATCATGGCTCATCAACTAGCCAAATAAAGCTACCCTTTTGTAATTCAGCACATCTCTTCTCTACACTTGTTTCTAGTATGCGAGAGGCCTGATCAGAGGGAATCTGTGATAATCTATAAACTATTAATTTTTTGTAAAGAAAGAAACCTAGGAGATGCATTCTGGCAAGTTCTATCAAACTAAGTTGCACAATATAAAATCTCCACTTCTAGCCTTGTATAGCGATGAAAGGCCAATATACTATACCAATTTTTTGATCCTGAAATTTCTTGGCACCAGGGCTGCTGGAGGCAAGTGCAGACTTGGGTGCTAAACTACCCAAAGAGGGCAAGAAATGGGTCATGTCCCTATCTCACTTCCCACTGGTTAGCAGAGCTAGGGTGGCACAGATAATAATCATATGCTACAACCTTTCGAAGGATATGACAGGGTTTTCTCTGACCCATGTTTCCAGCTCTCAGAGTCCTCATAACCTCTTCCCCCCCAACATGTGTCTGTGGCTGTAAAGCCGCAACCATATGGTCAAACATGCTGGACTTTCATTTTTAATATATTCCCTTTCTGCAGGTACAGTGCAAAAGAGAGTATGATGTCCTTCAGTGTAGAAATGATGATACTAGAGTCAGGCTGTCAGGAAAAACAAAAGCTGCTATTTCTCTCCCACTTACATCTTCTCTGGTCCTATTTGTCCAGTACCCCAAGCCCTGAGCCCCCTCCCACACCCCAAGCCCCTCATCCCTGGCCCCAACCCAGAGCCCGCACCCTCAGCCGGAGCTCTCACCCCCCACACAAACACCCCAAACCCCTGCCCCAGCCCCGAACTCTCTCCCGTGCCCTAAACCCCTTATCCCCAGCCCCACCCCAGAGCCCATACCTCCATCCCCACCCTTACCCCGCCCCAGTCCGGTGAAAATGAGCGAGGGTGGGGAAGAGCAAGTGATGGTGTGAGGGGGATGCAGTGATGGAGTACGGGGGGAAAGGGTGTTCGGTTTTCTGCAATCAGAAAGTTGGCAATCCTACATGGTAGCCAAAATTTGCATTTTTTTTACCTGAAGTTAGGCATCTAAATCCACTTAAAGACTCCTAAATAAGTGGCCAATGTGATATGGCTGTAACCTCTTGCCTTCAGAGTTTATTCCAGAGCATCTCCTAGTTAAACCCCCTTGAACATTTTCCTGCTTAGTGTTTACATCCATCATTTGATCATGATGAATAAGGACTATTTCATTCTTGCTATTAAAATGCTTCCCTGTCATGTCCAGTCAAAGGTAGATAAGAAACCATGTGATCTGAATATTTTATTTCTCAGTGTTGTGTCTCCTATCCCAACCCTCTCTCTCTTTCCATGAAGACAAGCAGAGAAACCACACTATGAGTTTGATTCAGTCACCATGTATCTGAGGCCCATGGCAACGGAAAGTCTACCCGGAGTGTGTGTGAAGCCGGGCAAGATGCATGGAGCCCACGGGTGGCCAGCCAAGCCTCAAAAGTGGGTGATGTTGATCAAGGAAGGGTCTTTGGCCAGGGAATCTAGCGGATGCACAGATCCAATGTATTCCCCATGCAGCACTGACTGGTGGGTCTCCTCTGAAGCCATTATTCAGTTTAAAGATGCCAACCCTTGGTGACATCCCAAAGGGAAGGCAGCAATGAAAACACCATTGTTCTCCCCAGGGGGTGGGGTGCAACTGGCAATGTCTGCCCTACAGCTCTTTGGGGATCATTTTTTTCAGAAGATTGAAAAAGTATCCACAGCATATTCACTGTTTAAGATCAGCTAAAGAAAAAGGAAAGCAATGTTCTTCTTCCTTCCAGTATTTAGAGCATTCAAAACAACCACTAAGGCTTTATTTGCTTGCAGCTGCTACAGGAAAAAAAAAAGATGAGTTTATACAATTTAAATCCTGACTCATACACTAACCGTTTTAAAAGGGAAACTGAATGCTATTTGAGCAGACTTTCTAAATGTATGCTTCATGCATGCTTGCTTTATACAGAACCAAGGTCTTCTTAAAATTTCAAGCAGGAAAATCTGCTCTGGTTACCTTGGTGATAAACTAAAGATAAAAATTGTACATAATTGTTGCTGATGTCACTGCTCCCATATTGTTTCCAAGGCTACAGAGAATCTCAAATAATTGTGATGTTTCATTTCTATACAGTATTGGAAGCCTATTTTGTTTGCTCAATAAATTGTTTAGTACTGCAGGCAAGCTATCTAAACCTTATCTAATAAGGCATCAGTAGCCTCTCAGCAACCTCTGGTAATGATGTAGATATATAGGTTGAAAATGTCGCTAGCTAGGTCTGTATCAAGCAATTTGACCCCTAGATTATCTCAATTATTTTTATCCTAAGACTCTATTTCCATAACAAAGTCTATTAATCAATCAATTAAAAATATCAGAAAAGTAAATGTCTTACTGCAAAGCAATATTACATGTAAATTATTAACCTAGCAGAAGCTGTTCTCTTGCCTGAATGGCAGAAAATTGGCTGATAAGTATTTATAACTCACTGATTTTTCCATCCAGCCTTCAAATTCACAAGTACTTCCCTACACAACACAAACTTAGCCATGCCCCATTTTCTCCATTATAACCTCTAGTTTACATTGCTCAGTAGCAAGAATCTCCTTAACATTATTAATTACTGTATTTAATGACAAGTTCTTGTTTCGAGTGTAACTGCCTCAGGACAACTACGATAATCGATGCCATTATCTAGTGTAGTTTCTTAGGAATTCTTGCTCAAATGGTAACCAGTTCTGACAACATACTAAAAAAAAATTTAGTTTGAAATTATTAGCAAAGCAGAATGTGTACAGCTAAGCACAGCCCTATAAATCTAACCAGAATGCTGCATTTCCAATGCTCAATTGTGTTGAAATAGACAATGGTTAGTGGGCATCCATCCACCACCTCTCCTCATGTAGGATGTGCCTTTCATCACTTGACTGCACTCAGAGTGTAGGGCTTGACCTTGTCAGCATGAAATTTTCCACTGGAGCGAAACAAAATGGCACTTACTGTATCTTAGCAGTCTGCTCTTACTTATGGAATGGATTCTGAATAGTAACAATTTACTTTAGGAACTGGTTGACTAAAATAGCTTATGTGCATATAATGCATGAAATGGGCTACATATGGATTCACTAAACAAATCTGGCAGGCAACTCTATTCTATGCTAGAATTCTGACAAAGTCAAAGAGCAGAACACAGAACACCACAGCATACAAAAGATGGTCCTTTCCCTCTGTTTGTAAAGAGAATGGCTAGTATCAGAGCTGGGCAAATACTTCCAACATGTTTTCATGATTATTCATTTACAATTCTCAGCTAATTCATTTGACTGTGCTCACATTTCGTCTGTGCTCACTTTCCACGAATGCCTAGCAAACGGGTTTACTGGCAGGAATGCTTGCTGAAATTGCACATTTTAAGCAAATATTGCAGAATATTTATATAAAGGAATTTTTTATGTTTGCAACTGCAAGTATTCATATTAGAAACGTAGTCTAAGGATGACTCTTATCAAATCAAGAAACAGCAGAGTACCATGTGCCCGTGTCCTATCCAAACAGCTGAAATTCTGAATATCAAAGACTAACAGTGAACTGCTCATGAACAAGCTACAGACCCTAAATTACCTGCTGAAATTATTCAGTAAATGGATGTGCACAATGAATGCATCTGCTAAAATCACAATCCATTTGTGGAAAATTGGTGAACAGAAGAAAAATAAAGGCAAAATCTATCGAATAAATTCTTAATTCACCCTGCACTAACTGTTATATATTTGCAAATGTAATTCACCTAAGAAATTATATATAGCAAATAGTATAGACCAGAGTGTTAATGTTTAAAGAAAGAGTTTTAAGTAAGCTATAATGGGAAAAACTTACATTCTTAAAGTCTTGCATCTTGTATAATGTACCTGTACAAAGTGTGTACCAAGTGGATGTAAAACACCACCGCCCAATGTGAGTGCAGAATTCTGACTTGATATCACTTTACCACCACTGTGGATATGTATAATTGACTACTCATGATGTAAGGCAGTGGAGAATTAGGCCCCCATTTTGTTATCATATGAATTCTAAAATCTGCAACACAAATACTATTTTGATTGTAGCCATTTATGACTAAAAGGGCAATAATTAATGGATGTATTTATATGGCTTTAGAAGCACACACACATCTCTCTCTTTGCCTTTTTAGCCACTACTAAACCCTACAATCAGCAACACATTATTGACTCATTCATCCCTGGCACAACTGCATTTAAACCAGTGGATTACACCAATGATGAATTTGGCCACTACCTCTTTTCATAGGGATTGGATTCTGTGCAAGGTTCCCAACCTAGCTCAGCCAGTACAAAGTCCTGATTTTAACACCCCTAATAGTTGCAAACTGTGGGCTTTTAACGATGACAAAATATTGAAATCCCAGAGCCTGAGACAACACAACTCATTTCCCATGGAACTAAGACCTGTTTCACCAGCCCTCATAAGTAAAAAGCTATTGCATTAATATCGCTCCTGTCATAAATATAAAGGGAAGGGTAAACACCTTTAAAATCCCTCCTGGCCAGATGAAAAACCCTTTTACTTGTAAAGGGTTAAGAAGCTAGGATAACCTTGCTGGCACCTGACCAAAATGACCAATGAGGAGACAAGACACTTTCAAGCTGGAGGGGGGGAGAAACAAAGGCTCTCTCTGTCTGATGTTTTTGTCGGGAACAGAAAAGGAATGGAGTCTTAGAACTTAGTAAGTAATCTAGCTAGATATGCATTAGATTCTGTTTTGTTTAAATGGCTGATAAAATAAGCTGTGCTGAATGGAATATATATTCCTGTTTTTGTGTTTTTTTGTAAGTTAAGATTTTGCCTAGAGGGATTCTCTATGTTTTAAATCTGATTACCCTGTAAGGTATTTACCATCCTGATTTTACAGAGGTGATTCTTTTACTTTTTTTCTTCAATTAAAATTCTTCTTTTAAGAACCTGATTGCTTTTTCACTGTTCTTAAGATCCAAGGTTTTGGGTCTGTGTTCACCTATGCAAATTGGTGAGGATTTTTATCAAGCCTTCCCCAGGAAAGGAGGTATAGGGTTTGGGGAGGATTTTGGGGGGAAAAACATTTCCAAGCGGGCTCTTTCCCAGTTATATATTTGTTAGACGCTTGGTGGTGGCAGCAATAAAGTCCAAGGGCAAAAGGTAAAATAGTTTGTACCTTGGGGAAGTTTTAACCTAAGCTGGTAAAAATAATCTTAGGGGGTTTTCATGCAGGTCCCCACATCTGTACCCTAGAGTTCAGAGTGGGAAAGGAACCTTGACAGCTCCTTAACTTTCACACTGTTGTGTGAATAATTTAATAGATTGGATTTTTAAAACAGAATGATTATATGCGTGTCTGGTAGTACACTTTCCATGAAGACCTTAGCATTCTGTATCCCCAGTTCAGTGGATGATGGGAGCATCAAAAAGATTATACGGGACTCTCACAAGGGTAAGCAAGCTTTTGGTTCAATAAGAACTGAAGCTTTGTCCACCCTAGAACCAAAAGGAGCATTTTTTAAGCTTTAGAAAAGTTCTGATAAGGACCCCTCAAGCTACACAGAAAAGGAGGGGGTACGGCTGAAAATCGTGGGGGTGACCTCCAGCTGAAATAGCAGTTTAGCCTTTCTCCTGACACCAATTTTCTAGGTTTATTCTCATACAGGGTTTGTTAATAAAATTAGTAACTACCACGCTGTTTGCAGCACTTGTACTGAGAATGTCTTGAATACCATGGCACAGTTATAGCACTAGTTGTAAACGCAACTGTGCTAATGCACTTCCAGAAAATTCTGTGGGGATAGCAATACCCCTTAGTCAATCCCACAAACAACCTAAGAATAGAAACACCCCCATTATGTACAATAGAACAAGAAGAAATGTTTCAGAATGGCTTCTATCTGTCTTAGGTACTTATATGCCCTACCAATCACCATAATATCTGACAGGTTTCAGAGTAGCAGCCGTATTAGTCTGTATTCGCAAAAAGAAAAGGAGCACTTGTGGCACCTTAGAGACTAACAAATTTATTAGAGCATAAGCTTTCGTGATGAAGTGAGCTGTAGCTCACGAAAGCTTATGCTCTAATAAATTTGTTAGTCTCTAAGATGCCACAAGTCCTCCTTTTCTTTTTGCATAATATCTGAGTGTCTCATAATCTTTAATGTATTTATCCTCGCAGCTCTCCCCTAGCCCCCACCCAGTGTAGGAAAGAACTATAATTCCCATTTTACTGAAAAAGAAATGAGGCAGAAAGAGAAAGATCCAGATTTTCAAGGTATTTAGGCACCTAAAGATACAGATAGATCTCTGGTGAGATCAATGGAAGTTAGGCGTCTAGGTGCTTTTGAGAATCCCACTAGGTGTCTATCTGCATCTTTAGGCACCTAAATACCTTTGGAAATCTGACCCTAAGAGACTTGCCTGGGGAAGTCTGCAGCAGAACAGGGGACTGAATGTAAATTCTCAAGTCCCAGGCTAGTGCCCTAAGCCCTAGACCATACTTCCTTGCTGCCTCTGACCAGCATCTTTACCCCTGAGTCCCTTTACTCTTCATATAAGCCAAGCAAAGAGAACAAAGAAAATCTCATATTTCTATTTATCTGGGTACTTACAACGCTCTCATAACTTAGCACCTGTTTCCAAGCCTGCACCTTACCACAACAAAAACATAGCACAAAATAACATTTTGACCGGGAAAGGTAAAATTATTCCCTCCGATATGCACACAGCGTTCACATTGAAGTCCCTATGAGCCACATGCATCCATGGCAGAATTTGGCCCTTTAATGACTATGTCACTGAATTGTTTTCCATATACCCAGTAAGTATGAGACAACTTAGGCTCTGATACATTCAAACCTTCCACCAAATTGTTCAGCATAAGACTATATTAAGCATTCCTCTTTTATTATTATAACTATCAAACATTTAATTTTAAATAACTGTGATTCCTTCTTTTGGCTCTTTCGCTACTTAACTTATCAACAGAGAGTTTTCTTCTATAAAGAAAACGAGTACTAGTGGAACCTTAGAGACTAACAAATTTATTTAAGCATAAGCTCTCGAGAGCTACAGCTCACTTCATCGGATGCATTCAGTGGAAAATACAGTGGAGAGATGATTTATATACACAGAGAACATGAAACAATGGGTGTTATCATACACACTGTAAGGAGAGTGATCACTTAAGATGAGCTATTACCAGCGGGGGAGAGGGGGTAAGGAAGAAAACCTTTTGTAGTGATAATCAAGGTGGGCCATTTCCAGCTGTTGACAAGAACGCCTGAGGAACAGTGGGGGGGGGGGGGAATAACATGGGGAAATAGTTTTACTTTGTGTAATGACCCATCCACTCCCAGTCTCTATTCAAGCCTAAGTTAATTGTATCCAGTTTGCAAATTAATTCCAATTCAGCAGTCTCTCATTGGAGTCTGTTTTTGAAGTTTTTTTGTTGAAGAAAAGCCACTCTTAGGTCTGTAATTGAGTGACCAGAGAGATTGAAATGTTCTCCAACTGGTTTTTGAATGTTATAATTCTTGCCGTCTCATTTGCGTCCATTTATTCTTTTACGTAGAGACTGTCCAGTTTGACCAATGTACATGACAGAGGGGCATTGCTGCACATGATGGCATATATCACATTGATAGATGCGCAGGTGAATGAGCCTCTGATAGTGTGGCTGATGTGATTAGGCCCTATGATGATGTCCCCTGAATAGATATGTGGACACAGTTGGCAACGGGCTTTGTTGCAAGGATAGGTTCATGAGTTAGTGGTTCTATTGTGTGGGGTGTGGTTGCTGGTGAGTATTTGCTTTAGATTGGGGGGCTGTCTGTAAGCAAGGACTGGCCTGTCTCCCAAGATCTGTGAAAATGATGGGTCATCCTTCAGGATAGGTTGTAGATCCTTGATGATGTGTTGGAGAGGTTTTAGTTGGGAGCTGAACGTGATGGCTAGTTGCGTTCTGTTATTTTCTTTGTTGGGCCTGTCCTGTAGTAGGTGACTTCTGGGTACTCTTCTGGCTCTGTCAATCTGTTTCTTCACTTCAGCAGGTGGGTATTGTAGTTGTAAGAATGCTTGATAGAGATCTTGTAGGTGTTTGTCTCTGTCTGAGGGGTTGGAACAAAAGCAGTTGTATCACAGAGCTAGGCTGTAGACAATGGATCATGTGGTGTGATCTGGGTGAAAGCTGGAGGCATGTAGGTAGGAATAGCGGTCAGTAGATTTCCGGTATAGGGAGGTGTTTATGTGACCATCGCTTATTGGCACCATAGTGTCCAGGAAGTGGATCTCTTGTGTGGACTGGTCCAGGCTGAGGTTGATGGTGGGATGGAAATTGTTGAAATCATGGTGGAATTCCTCAAGGGCTTCTTTTCCATGGGTCCAGATGATGATGATGTCATCAATGTAGCGCAAGTAGAGAAGGGGCATTAGGGGACGAGAGCTGAGGAAGCGTTGTTCTAAGTCAGCCATGAAAATGTTGGTATACTGTGGGGCCATGCGGGTACTATCGCAGTGCCGCTGATTTGAAGGTATACATTGTCCCCAAATGTGAAATAGTTATGGGTGAGGACAAAGTCACAAAGTTCAGTCACCAGGTTAGCCGTGACATTATCAGGCATACTGTTCCTCACGGTTTGTAGTCCATCTTTGTGTGGAATGTTGGTGTAGAGGGCTTCTACATCCATAGTGGCCAGGATGGTGTTTTCAGGAAGATCACCGATGGATTGTAATTTCGTCAGGAAGTCAGTGGTATCTTGAAGATAGCTGGGAGTGCTGGTAGCATAGGGCCTGAGGAGGGAGTCTACATAGCCAGACAATCCTGCTGTCAGGGTGCCAATGCCTGAGATGATGGGGCGTCCAGGATTTCCAGGTTTATGGATCTTGGGTAGCAGATAGAATACCCCAGGTCGGGGTTCCAGGGGTGTGTCTGTGCAGATTTGTTCTTGTGCTTTTTCAGGGAGTTTCTTGAGCAAATGCTGTAGTTTCTTTTGGTAGCCCTCAGTGGGATCAGAGGGTAATGGCTTGTAGAAAGTGGTGTTGGAGAGCTGCCTAGTAGCCTCTTGTTCATATTCCAACCTATTCATGATGACGATAGCACCTCCTTTATCAGCCTTTTTGATTATGATGTCAGAGTTGTTTCTGAGGCTGTGGATGGCATTGTATTCTGCACGGCTGAGGTTATGGGGCAAGTGATGCTGCTTTTCCACAATTTCAGCCTGTGCACGTCAGCGGAAGCACTCTATGTAGAAGTCCAGTCTGTTGTTTCGACCTTCAGGAGGAGTCCACCCAGAATCCTTCCTTTTGTAGTGTTGGTAGGAAGGTCTCTGTGGGTTAATATGTTGGTCAGAGGGGTGTTGGAAATATTCCTTGTGTCGGAGACGTCGAAAATAGGATTCTAGGTCACCACAGAACTGTATCATGTTCGTGGGGGTGGAGGGGCAGAAGGAGAGGCCCCGAGATAGGACAGATTCTTCTGCTGGGCTAAGAGTATAGTTGGATAGATTAACAATATTGCTGGATGGGTTAAGGGAACCACTGTTGTGGCCCCTTGTGGCATGTAGTAGTTTAGATAGTTTAGTGTCCTTTTTCTTTTGTAGAGAAGCAAACTGTGTTGTAAATGGCTTGTCTAGTTTTTGTAAAATCCAGCCACGAGGAAGTTTGCGTGGAAGGTTGTTTTTTTATGAGAGTATCCAGTTTTGAGAGCTCATTCTTAATCTTTCCCTGTTTGCTGTAGAGGATGTTGATCAGGTGGTTCCGCAGTTTGAGAGTTTGTGGCACAAGTTGTCGGCATATTCTGTGTGGTATGTAGTTTGTAATGGATTTTTTACCTTCAGTCCTTTTGGTATGAGTCCATTTGTTTGCATTTGGAAAGGAAGATGATGTCTGTCTGTATCTGTACGAGTTTTTTCATGAAGTTGATAGATTTCTACTCCATACGGCTAAATTCAGTGCCTTGCATAATGACAGGTTTCAGAGTAGTAGCCGTGTTATTCTTCACAAAAAGAAAAGGAGTACTTGTGGCACCTTAGAGACCAACAAATTTATTTGAGCATAAGCTTTTGTGAGCTACAGCTCACTTCATCAGATGCATTCAGTGGAAAATACAGTGGGGAGATGATTTATATACACAGAGAACATGAAACAATGTGTGTTATCATACACACTGTCAGGAGAGTGATCACTTAAGATGAGCTATAACCAGCAGGAGAAGCTATTACCCCCACAAACATGATACAGTTCTGTGGTGACCTAGAATCCTATTTTCGATGTCTCCGACTCAAGGAATATTTCCAACACACCTCTGAACAACATACTATGCAGAGAAATGCCCTCTCTCTACCAATCCCGTCAGCAGCGAGGGTACCCGCATGGCCCCACTGTATGCCAAAATTTTCATGGCTGACTTAAAACAACGCTTCCTCAGCTCTCGTCCCCTTAATGCCTCTACTCTACTTGCACTACATCGATGACATCTTCATCATCTGGACCCATGGAAAAGAAGCCCTTGAGGAATTCCACCATGATTTCAACAATTTCCATCCCACCATCAACCTCAGCCTGGACCAGTCCACACAAGAGATATTTCCACGTGTGCAGAACTCAGACTGTCAGCTGGACAATATTTCAGAATCACTACAAAGAGCAGGATAACCTGAGTCTCTTCATTGTGGTGGCTGGGAATGTCACAGAGTACATGGTAGATCCATGTGCAAGTAAGAAAAGCTAGTGCTTTTAAAGAGGAAATATTATCCAAAAAAGATGCGTGTCCCCTTTAGTTGTCCTTAACTAGCCAGCAGGTGAGGAAAGAAAGAGATCACACTCCAATGTATGGGCCTTTCCTTCCCCACACAAGGAGACAGAGTGAAGGACACAAAAAACTACTTTGGCATCTTCTAAGCCACATGATCTCATGGCTATACTATTTATAAAAACAAAGCATAGGTTTATTCTGTCCTTTCATTATATTGTATCTATAGAATAATAATAAAAATAAGTAGTAATTTTGCACTTCTTTAGCACCTGTCTTTGGAGGTTCTCAAAATACTTTGTCAATATTAATTACTTAAACCAACTCTGTGAGGTAAGTAAATATCTTTATGCTCTTTTTATAGATTGAGAAACTATGAGCTAGAGAAATTAAGAGCCCAATTCTGATCTCACACCAGTTTTAAACCAGTTGCATTCCATTGCCTTCAAAAGAGTTACTTCTGATTTACATTGATGTGAGAGCATCTAACTCTAAGTCACACAGAAAGTCTGTGGCAGAATCAGAAACAGTGCCTTAACTGCCAGCATTCATGCAGAGAACTGCCCTCTCTCTACCAATCCCGTCAGCAGCATAATGAAGAGTTAGATCCATAAAGACAATATATCTACAGCCTGGAAATAAATACATCATTCTGTACTGGTATTTATACCCATAATTCCCAAACTACAATGCAAGATATTTATCTCTTTTTTGTCACAGTTCTTACCCTAGCCATTAGTTTTCTTTTCAAAATTTCAAGATGCTACTAGCTTAAGAGATTTTATCTATATGTTGTAATACTTTTCATAAGATAACATAGCTTGAAGAATTTATGGGTCTATTTCACTTTAAAATCGTTAGTTCTAATGACAGTCAACATTAGACAACCTTTTACCTTATAATATTGTGCCAAAACAGACACACTTAAGTAGTGGCAGCAGATGGAAGAGGTTAAAAGTATCAAATCCTGAATTACCAACTTTGCTAGGCCACCTTCCCTTCATAATTTAGACCCTTCTGTTGGAGATTTGAAAATATATTCTAGACAGATGACATGTTAACAGAATCATTTCATGGTTCAGTGTCTTCTCAGTATGATTTATCTCTATCTGTAGGCACCAGAGGTCCCTATTCAGGAGATTTATGAGCTAGTTCCAAGAATTCATTTTCGTGAGGGAGAATGTGTGCATTATCACAAAATAAAAGATTAACATTTGCTTTAAGATTATGCTTTCTTTTCATGATCAGTTTTAGGGTAAGATGCTTGCATGTAACCCCAGAGCTACCATCATGACTTTAAGGATGCATATAATTAAATGTTTGTGAGGGTATGAAAGTGGTTTTTATAACATTTGTGCACTAGCCCATGAACATATATCCATTCCTCTTCTAAAGCAATACAAACATACAAAGCTAGGTTCAGAAAGTTAGTGTATAATGAAACATTTTGACCTGAAACTTAACTGAGACTTTTTAAAAAAAATCTCTGCTATCTAATTCTTGCTGCAGGCACTGGATTTTCCACAGGACCAGGAAAAGGGAAGAGTTTGGCCACTGGAGCTTTCTTAAACACAGATTTTCAAACAAGTTTGGGGCCAACGTTTCAAGTTCTCAGCATCCACAGCTGGGATAAGATTATCAAGAGAGCTCAGTTTCCATTTAGACACACAAAGGGTAGAATTTTAAAAGGGCTCAGCTTCCAGCAGTTCCAACTGTGACATTTCCATGTTGCCAGCTGCTAAGTAGTTTGGCTATACCCTTTTAAATACATTAAAAATGGGGGACGAGAAACAGTGCCCTTGTTTTTTTCCCAAGTGATGCTGTCCCTCAATATCCACCAGCCTTCCACTATAATAATGCTAATAAGCTCCCAACCTACATGGGGGAGAGGGAGGAGGGCAGGGCAGAATGCAAATGCACTAGTGCAAGTAAGAAGGCAGGAACCTCTCCCCTTCCCATCCACAAAGGAAAAGCAAATTGAACAAGACAATTTGGTGCATGGGCTAAGTTGGGCGAGGGAATGACTGAAGCTTGCTGTACCTGCAAGATCCCGTTAAGAACGGTCTACATTCAAACCAAACACACTCACCAAACTCACGAGGGCCCTGAGCAGAGACAGGAGAATTGAAGACTTTTAATAGTCAAGTCAAAACCATAAGGGCAAAGGTGCAGAGCCTCCACAATCAAAGAAAGAGAGTCATGAAAACAAGGAGAGAGCAGGAAACCTGGAGCAATGACAGGGGTCGCTGAAAAAAGACATCTTAGTTCTTGGGGTTCACAAACATCACCATAGCATGAATTTCATCTTAATAGTGAGAATCTTATAGACCACCCTCACCTCCCATTATAGGTCACACAGGCCATCTGCCATTTATGGACATGTCCCCTCTCAAGCATAGTCCCATAACCACGGCAGCTACATCAATCAGTTACATGGAGGAGTAATGTTGGGAGAGTAATGAATTTTAAGCCTCTTTTAGCAAGATCTAGCAACTGCTATGGTGTTCGTAGTGTAAAGACAAACTACTTTGGGGTGGCTAGCTATTCCCTAGGCATCAACTCTTTGGAAAACAATATGAAGGGTTTCAATTAGTTATTGGTTGGAGTTACAGAATTCAGATCTGGATCAGGAATGGCAGGAGGCTGTGCTTAAACAGGAGCATAGAGGGGGAAAGGAAGCAAGGGGGAATAGGGATATGGGACAGTGGAAAGAATGATGGAAAGGAGCATTGGTGGCAAAAAGAGAAGCTAACAATGAGGGGACTGTGAGGAAAAAGGATGTAAAAAGTTGGGACAAATACCAATCAGCATGCACAAAACAGTGTCCAAGGTTCAAAGTGAGAAACCTGATTAAGTTTCTTCCATCACAGTCACTGACTGAAAAGTGTATTTCACTTTCAAGTTAGAGGAAGGGTTATAAATAAGTTATGAGTATCCCATATTCTGAAGCATTTCTGGACTGAACTTCTATTCCAAGAATACACTTTTGTATATAATCCACATTGATTTTTAATTTCTTTCCGGCTAGAAGAATGTGTTGGATTTATACCTTGTAATAGCTACATTCTAATATCAGATCCTGTATGTTGTTTGCTTGCTGACAAGAATGTTTGACTATTGCTAAGTTTTTTCTATTTTTAATGTTTCCACTGAAACCAACACATGAAAGCATTAGGAATTCAGCAGTCCAGTCATGCAATGCCTATTAACTTCAGTGGGGTTCCAGATCCAGAGCAACTACTGGATAAGACCCTTAATAGGGATTTGTTTGTGTGTGAAGGGTGTGACTATGGAAAGAGGTACATTCATTTATGGCCTGATCCAAAGCCCATTAAAGGCAATGGAAAAACTCCAAGTGACTTCAGTGAGCTCTGGATTGTGCCCTTAACTCTTACTGAAATGCATTGGATTCAATTATTTTTTCACAGCAGTCAGAGAGGGAAAAGACCCCTCAGCCATCCAGGCCATATCCCTGCCAGTGCAGGACTGTTCCCTATATGTTTCCCATTGATAACTGGAAAGATGATGGAACAAGTAATTAAATAATCAATTTGTAAGCAACTAGAGGATAATAGGGTTATAAGGAATAGCCAACATGGATTTGTCAAGAACAAATCATGCCAAAAAAACCCTACTTTCCTTCTTTGACAGAGTTACTGGCCTAATGGATAGGGAGGAAGCAGCAGACATGATATCTCTTGATTTTAGTACAGCTTTTGACACAGTCGCCCATAACATTCTCATCAGCAAACTAAAGAAATGTGGTCTAGAATAGATTAAATTACTGTAAAGTGGGTGCAAATCTAGTTGCAACACTGTACTCAGAGAAAAGGAGTACTTGTGGCACCTTAGAGACTAACAGATTTATTTGAGCATAAGCTTTCGTGAGCTACAGCTCACTTCATCGGATGCATTTGGTGGAAAATACAGTGGGGAGATTTATATACACACACAGAGAACATGAAACAATGGGTTTTATCATACACACTTTAAGGAGAGTGATCACTTAAGACGAGCCATCAACAGCAGCGGGGGGGGGGGAAGGAGGAAAACCTTTCATGGTGACAAGCAAGGTAGGCTATTTCCAGCAGTTAACAAGAACATCTGAGGAACAGTGGGGGGTTTGATGGGGGGGAGAAATAACATGGGGAAATAGTTTTACTTTGTGTAATGACGCATCCATTCCCAGTCTCTATTCAAGCCTAAGTTAATTGTATCCAGTTTGCAAATTAATTCCAATTCGGCAGTCTCTCGTTGGAGTCTGTTTCTGAAGTTTTTTTGTTGAAGGATAGCCACCCTGAGGTCTGTAATCGAGTGGCCGGAGAGATTGAAGTGTTCTCCGACTGGTTTTTGAATGTTATAATTCTTGACGTCTGATTTGTGTACATTTATTCTTTTACGTAGAGACTGTCCAGTTTGACCAATGTACATGGCAGAGGGGCATTGCTGGCACATGATGGCATATATCACATTGGTAGATGTGCAGGTGAATGAGCCTCTGATAGTGTGGCTGATGTGATTAGGCCCTATGATGGTGTCCCCTGAATAGATATGTGGACAGAGTTGGCAATGGGCTTTGTTGCAAGGATAGGTTCCTGGGTTAGTGCTTCTGTTGTGTGGTGTGTGGTTGCTGGTGAGTATTTGCTTCAGGTTGGGGGGTTGTCTGTAAGCAAGGACTGGCCTGTCTCCCAAGATCTGTGAGAGTGATGGGTCGTCCTTCAGGATAGGTTGTAGATCCTTGATGATGCGTTGGAGAGGTTTTAGTTGGGGGCTGAAGGTGATGGCTAGTGGTGTTCTGTTATTTTCTTTGTTGGGCCTGTCCTGTAGTAGGTGACTTCTGGGTAGTGAGTGTAGCTCATGAAAGCTTATGCTCAAATAAATTTGTTAGTCTCTAAGGTGCCACAAGTACTCCTTTTCTTTTTGCGAATACAGACTAACATGGCTGCTACTCTGAAACCTGTACTCAGAGAATAGTTATCAATGGTTCACTACAACTGGGAAGGTATATCTAGTGGAGTCCTGCAGTCCTGGATCTGATACTATTAAATATTTTCATTAATGACTTGGATAACGGAGTGGAGACTATGCTTATAAAATTTGCAACTGACACTAAGCGGGGAGGGGTTGAATGTACTTTGGACGACAGGGTTAGAATTCAAAACAATCTTGACAAATTGGGGAATTGGTCTGAATTCAACAAGATGAAATTTAGTACAGATAACTGCACTTAGGAAGGGAAAATCAAATGCACAACTATAAAATGGAGAATAACTGGCTAGGTGGTAGTACTGTTGAAAAGGATCTGGGAGTTATAGTGGATCACAAATTGGCAATGAGTCAACAACGTACTGCAGTTGCAAAAAAAAGGTTAATATCATTCTGGGGTGTATTTACAAGAGTGTTATATGTCAGACACAGGAAGTAACTGTCCTGCTCTAATCAGCACTGGTGAGGCCTCAGCTGGAGTAGTGTGTTCAATTCTGGGCACCACACTTCAGAAAAGATTTGGATAAATTGGAAAGACTCCAGAGGAGAGTAACAAAAATGAAAATGATTTAGAAAACCTGACCTATAAGGGAAAGTTTAAAAGAGGGGCATGTTTATGATTCTATGGTTTAGTCTTGAGAAAAGATAACTGAGGGGGAACTTGATAACAGTTTTCATATATGTTAAGAGCTGTTTAAAGAGGATGGTTATTAACTGTTCATGTCCACTGAAGGCAGGACAAGATGTAACTGACTTAATCTGCAGCAACAGAGATTTAGGTTAGCAATTAGGAAAAATGTTCTAGATATAAGAGTATTTAAGCTCTGGAATAGGCTTCCAAGGGAGGTTATGGAAGCCCCATCATTGGAGGTTTTAAAGAACAGGTTGGACAAATACCTGTCAAAGATGACCTAGGTTTATGTGGTTCTGCTTCAGTGCAGATGTATGGACTCCAGGTCCCTTCCAGCCTTACGTTTCTATGCTTTCTTGTCAGGGCCAGGGAATGGACAACCTGGCTTAGTGGTTAGCACTGGGTATGGGCTAAGGGGCCTGGAGCCAGTTTCCAGGAATCAGGCCACGTTAGAATACTGGGAGATCCAAATCAAGAGACAAATTGGCAGGCAGTGATCAAGAGTCAGTTACCAAGAGCCAGACAGAATCAGGAACCCAGGATACAGTTACTAAGAGTCAGGATATCAGAAGGTCAGATCCAGGCAACAGAACCAGGTAGCAGAATCAAGAGTCAGGCCAAGTCAGGATACCAGGAGGTCAGGTTCAGGACATGGAACCAGAGGGCAGGAACCAGGAGGCAGTTACCAAAGGTCAGGCTGAGCCAGGATACCTGGAGGTCTGAATCAGGAGGCAGGAACACATAAACACCAGACCAGCAATCCATGGCAGGGAGAAGCCCAGTTGTACCTGTTTCCTCCTCTGGCTTAAAAAGGAGCTACAGCCCAATCAGGAGCCTTGGATCTCTCTCAATCAAAAAGTAGGGGTGGGGCTTGTGCCCCTGTGGGACATCATAGACCCCTGTCCTGCTGCTGTCTGCTGGGTGGAGGACTGGAATGTGATGACTCTCAAAAACCCGTGGGGCCTGACATTTCTGTGATTGTTTTGTCCAGTTTAGTTTTAAAAGTCCCAAGCAATGCGGCTTCTACCAGTTCTGTTTCCTTCCTTAAATTTTCTTTCATTGCTCCTAGTTATACACCCCGGCCACATTCATTTACTCTCCTCCTTGGTGCTGACATCCTTCAAATATTCATAGACTGTTACTTCCTCCACAATCACTGCATAACTAAGATTAGATAGATAGATAGATTAGATGGATAGATAGATAAAATGATAGATCTTTTAACTTTCCTAAGAAATCCTATGAAATCAATCCTTCCAGCTCCAGGATAATTTTGTTGCTCATTCAGGGCCTGATCCATTATCTTCAATGGGCTTTGGATCAGTCTTTTAAGGGACACAGCAAAAAAAGAATAATAATTCTACTAAAAAGAGAGTGCAAGAGAGAACTATCCTGCTCTTTGGTTGTTTATTGGAAATTAAGTTGTGGTCTTATTCCAGTTCCTAACTGACAAGTGTCTAAATCGTAATGCCACTGTTACTGGCATGCTTGTTGACAATCTGAGCAGAAAGACTCAGGATTGAATTAACATGGCAACTGAAATATTCTATCACACAAATTCAGGGATTAAGGAATATTGGGGTTTTAGTGTAGGGAAGCTTGCACTGATTCTGGCTATGTTGTATCTGTCCCTTGAACAAGTAGAGGACTTCTGTGTCCAAATCTGTCAGTCTGGCACTTCTCATTAGCACTAATGTTTCTTAAGTTCATTCAGGAGGGTTAATTGTCCTTTCCTTGATGAAACACCTCAAAATTCTATGTTAATGTAATGAAATGCGTAGCGCATATAACCAGTCTGACATACAAAAATGCTGTTGGAAATGGAAAGGTGTGAACCAGCTGTAGCCATGTATGTAGGGGAAATGAGGACATGATATTTTCAGACAATCCAAAACAAATACATGGGTCACTCATTGCAAATGGCAGTTACACCCCTCCCTCAAACTAAGATTCAAATCAGTCCATTCAGCAAAATGGCCAATAGAGAATCAACAAAGTTGGAATAATATAGGATGCTTTGCAGAAATGAGATTTGGACAGTAAATCAATACTTCATAACATTTATTGTCCATTCTAACTTGGTGGCATTTTATATTTCCAGATTAAATGCTTGTTTGACTGTAGGTTATCATAGTCACCGCAGAATTCTGTAACAAACTTTAGTGCAATCTCATCCCTGCATCATTATACAGTATATATGTACAAACAGCAGAAACTTAGCTTGTAATTGCCATTTAAACCATAAGACAATGAAAGCCTGAAAGAAACAGAGAGCCTCCATTTTAGCATGAGACACTATGGGAGAGTGAAAAACTGGGAGCTGCCTCCCCCCATATAGATACCTTTTAACGTTGTTTTTTTATCCAGGTTGGGGTGGGTATGCAGTATGCAGCACTGTGCCTTCCCGGGAACTTCCACCTCAGCGTACTGCTAGATCCAATGCTGTATAACTGAGAATCTGCAGAAGCAACTGAATGCTGGGGAGTTCATTTGAGTTCTCTTTCCTCCCTCTCCTTTGATTTGCTTTGCACCAGCACTCCAGAGAGCTAAATATGTTTGTTTGGGCCTATGAATAAATCAGCTGATCATGAGGGCAGGGTTTATCACTTACACAAGCCAAAAGGCAGTGGAATTTTTTAATTAATTTATTTAATTGTGATGGAGTGGATCAATAGATATTAAGAGAAGATATTACAAGCCCATTGTATTGTGCCCCCACCCCATACATACTGAACAATCACATACTTTCAATCAAATGACTTATTTTCAGTTAAGGGAAAACAACAAGAAGGAACAAAAGTAAAATCTCCATGAGTGAGCATCATGTACATGTCTCCTCTGTAAGAGGCTACAGCAATTCTAAGAACAAAAATGACTGATGTCTCTGCCATCAACAGATTTCCTAGAAATTCAAAAGTGTGTGACACACAAAACAAGAGCACCAGAGGGTCACAGCTTCATGTGCACACCTTGCTCTAAAGGCCTGCCTCCTTACAGTCACTGTCCTGCTCATGAAAGGTGCCAGATTGATAGTCATGGAAAATTAAATTCAGAGGGTTGTGTACTATACAATGTAGGCAGCTACGTTGCAAGCTTCCCCCATGTGCAATGCTTCCACATACTGCTCCTTTAGTGTGCTTGAACCATGTCCTGGAGACAAAATCTTTGAGTGAGAGAGATGCCTGTGACCCTAAAAGCTCCTCAAGACCCTTTGGCAAACGGTTGATTGTTCTGTAACAGCAACTCCTATCTGACCTGACAAACTCACTGCTCACCAAACATACTGTTTTCATAGTATTTATCTATAAAGAATGCCTTGTGAAGTATCAAATGAAAGCTCAAATCACACTGGTCATCAGAAGCATTGCAAGATATATGCATGGTCTAGGTGTACGGAATTTTGTGTACCTACCAATAATACATGTGTAACCAGGCAGTTGACAAACAGTTTTTTTCTTCCAAATAGTAGATAAGATGTATCTCTCTCTGTCACATGTAAATTAAGCCAACACAATGGACACCCTGTTTGCATGTGAAGTCAATAGGTAAAATGGGTTAACGGGGATGTGAGACCATCAGGAGGGAGCACACTGGACATCAAGCATTTGGGAGAAGAATCTTATTTGGGGGTGCATTTCAAAAGTTTACTAGACTATAAGAGGAAGGAAAAAAGACCCGTTTCTATTCAATTTACTGAGGAAATCTCTTGTAGGGTGGGGGAAGATATTCATGAAAACTTGGATTCTGGTTATGACTGAAAACCAGCGGGTCTGACAAAGACTGAATGATTGGAAGGACTCCACTTTATTAAATAGAAAAGGTAACCATTGATAAGTGAAGACCTAGGATTGCATTTTATGGTTTTGTTTTATCTGTAACATGTTGTTCTTACTATCCTTACTTACTAGCTCTTAAAACCTTTGTTAATAAAGGTGTATTTATTTTCACTATAGATAGATTACAGTGCTGTGTTGTTATAAAGAATCTGATCCTGAGTTATTCTAGTCAAGCTGTGTGTACTCTGTCCCTTCAGGGATAGCCTACTTGGTTATTCATACAAGTGTCCAATGACAGGAGTTGGATACAACAGAGGGGCAACAGATAGACTCTAGCAGAGGAGCTTGGGAATTGGTTTGTGTCTGTCAGTAGCCTGCACAAGAGAGAGTGAGATCTGCAGAGACCTGGAAGTTAGTGTGTGTTGGTGGCCAGAGGCTGTTGGTTTTCATGGATAGACAAGACTGCTTCATGCCAGAGGCATGCACAAGTCGGGGAGGGGCAAAGCAGCAGCATGGGACTCCCTTAATAGTGGGGGGGGGGGGCAGGCACAGAACTCCTCTGGCCCTAGGGCTGCGGTAGGGAGAGCAAAATCTTCTGGCTTTAGGGCCACAGTGGGGTCACAGAACATGTCAAATTTAAATTCCTGTGCACACCCCTGCTCCACACTAAGGGTAGATAGTAGCAAGGTACTGGAGCCTCCCTTGCTGCTTTAATTGCCATGTCCTGTTTTATATTTGTGCCTCAGCAACAAGATGAACTGCTGCCTCAGTCTGAATAATTGTTGGAAGAGTGGTGGCAGTTCACATCTGGGTCGGGTACAAGGAGATAACATTATGACGCAGAACCTAAGACAGCCTCATCTGCATATAAATAGACCTAATCAGAAATGCAAATTGCAATCAGAAGAAATTTTAAAAGCCCGTGATAATTGTGCGATTGTGCAGATAACAAAAGGTTAAACACTTTTATTGTCAAAGCTTTTAAACTGCTATCAGCCAGTGGCAATTCTTTCTTTACAAACGCAATGTGGAAAAGGCAACTATATGCCAATTTGCAGTCAACCTTGGACAAATACTTGAGAGATATTTCCTATTTTTCCTAACCGTGGCCCACTTGTTAAACCCTATTTCACACTGTCAATAAAATCTTGACTTGTCCAGTTAGAAACCCCAATCAGGTGATGGTAAAGCAAAACAAAAACAGATGATGTGAAATGAAATATTCAGGTGATATTAATAAATATGGAGATAGCTTCCATCTTCTTTTTATATGCATACTGCACATCTTATCATCCAAGGGTAAATGAAAAAAAGAAATGATGGACACAATTTAGTGCAACTGACAGATTGCTACATAACATTCTCAAAATTACATGTATTTCTTCCATAATCAGACAAGTCTAAGATTCCTGAGGAATGCCATTTAAAAACATTATGCTACATTTCAGATACTAGTTTCTGCCTATGTTGAAACAAATGCTTTTATTAATTACAGCTAAGAAAATTATATTTGCAGTCTATTGTTGAAGGTATATAAAATCAAAACCCAAGAGAAGAATAAAGTAAATATAGAATTCTATTATTTCAACTAGCCCTTACTATTAATTATTTCTAAAGTCAGATTGAATAGGAATCCTCATAATGATGACAACTCTTTTTTATCTGTTTTCCAGTGATGGTTTCTTACAATTCGAGGAGAAATTGTTTACCAAATATTTATTTTACTTCTCACTAGACTCCTTGTGAACAACAAACTAGTGAGTCAAGAGAGCCATCTAGTGCCATACCTTGGAATCTTAAAAAGCGTTTTCACAGGATGCATTTCAAATAAAGGTGGGTCTCCATCACCCAATTCAATAGCTGTGATCCCAAGGGACCATACGTCACACCGAGCATCATATGAGTAGTCATACTGTTGTTCACAAGCAATGACCTGTCAGATAAAAGCAGGGAAAACAATGCATTAACCTTCGCATAAATTCACGCGGTTCTAGCATGACATTAATGTACTTTTGATTACCAAAAATCACATGCAACTCCTATTTCTGCAGCTTTGCCTGCATTTTCCAGATGGAAAAGTCCTATAGAATTATAACCCTCTCCTTGGGTTTGTTTGTTTTTATTTAAAAAAATATTCCCACAAAATTTAATAGAGAATTATATCCCTGCTATAGAACTGTACCGGATGCTTCAAACAACTCTACAAAAAAATTCTCTACTAAATTCTATATATTTTAATTTCTACTGAAACCTATTACAATTCTATTTCATACCTATTAACTTCTACAGCTATTTGTAAGGTGAAAAGGTGATTTGCATTATAAGAATATTCCATCATTCACTCTCATCAGTCAATTTCTTGCAAATATATGTAGTTTGCCCCCTCTGGATTTGAGTAAATAGAAAAAGCTGAATCAATATATCATGGGCCTGATCTAAAACCCATTGAAGTTAACAGAAGGTTTTCCATAGACTTCAAAGGGGCTTTGGATCAGAACCTGCCAGTGAAAGTCAGTGTCTACATTCATATTATCACAAGTTTCACAACTAGATATAAGCTCAAAACAAACCCCTAAATGTGAACGTCCGCAAACCTTGCTGTGGAGGTCAAAAACCAAATCCAGGTTAAAATTTGATCCTTATCTCTATAAATGCATGAAACAAAACCTCAGATCCCAAAAACCTTGCACTTACTGTTGTTTGGAATCTTGAGCCAAATTTTCCAGCTCAAACTCCTCAAACACCACTACCAAGTGCTCTGAAAACTTTTTACACTCTGTTGTGTCATTAATAGGTATATGCATGGTTTTCTGAATGGGGTTAAATTAAATTGCAAATTTGTACTAACTATAAACAGAATTGCTGACAGCACAAATTATTTTCTTATAAAAGAAGTAAAGAGCGTTGAATATACAAGATAAGAAAATCTAGCAGAGGCAGTAGAAGTTATGGTTAGAATACAAGCATCTCCTATGACAGCAATAATTTATTTTTAATCAAGTCTTTCCACTTGGTCGATCTAGTTTAGTTGTTTGTCTACAGCAAATTGATTCCGAAAAATTAGACCCCCACCTGAACTTTCTCACAAAGCTAGAACCAAATGTTGTGATAACTCTCCTCCTTAATTTTTTTCACTTTAGTATGTCAGAGAAATTCCTGCTTCTATTCTGTTCTGTTTGGTTTTGTATATCACCCTCATCAGCAAGATGTCTGAGTGTTCCCCAGTAGTGCATTAAACATCATCATCATCATCATCATCATGTGAGGTTGTTTTTTTCCCTCTTATCCTCACTCAAGAGGTAAAATTAGAGTAAAAAGTTTGTGGGGCTTCATTCCACAATCTTGGACTGATCCCCAGGAAAGGTCCATCTCCTAAACAGACAAGCTTTACTCTCAAAAAGAAAGGGAGTACTTGTGGCACCTTAGAGACTAACAAATTTATTAGAGCATAAGCTTCATCGGATGAAGTGAGCTGTAGCTCACGAAAGCTTATGCTCTAATAAATTTGTTAGTCTCTAAGGTGCCACAAATACTCCCTTTCTTTTTGCGAATACAGACTAACACGGCTGCTACTCTGAAATCAAGCTTTACTCTGACACTGGACAGTTCCATTGTATCTGAGGAGTGGATTTGTCAACTACTGTCCTCATCGCAGAGCTTTAGATCAGGGGTTCTCAAACTGGGGGTGGGGACCCCTCAGGGGGTCACGAGGTTATTACATGGGGGGTCACGAGCTGTCAGCCTCCACCCCAAACCCGCTTTGCCTCAGCATTTATAATGGTGTTAAATATATTTAAAAAGTGTTTTTAATTTATGGGGGGGGAGTCGCACTCAGAGGCTTGCTATGTGAAAGGGGTCACCAGTACAAAAGTTTGAGAGCCCCTGCTTTAGATGATCATGAAGGTATCATCCTAGGCCCAAGCAATTGAATGCCTTGAAAATATGGACAAAGACCTTGAATTTGGCACGGTATTCTATGGGACACCAGTGTAAAGACCAGTTTGATGTGCTCACAGTAGCCCACGTTGCTAAAAAGATATGCTGTCATGTTCTGTACTAGTTAGAGTTTCCAGGTGGCTGCATGCCCAGGTATGTTGCAGTGCTGTAGGACTGGAAGCACCAAAATACCCCATAGGCAGAACAGGAATCAAGACATGCAGTAATCGTCTGTGTGGTCACTGTGGGCCAGAAGAGGTAGATATTTGCTGGGCTGCCTAGGATGGCAGGACTCATGGAGTTAGCCATGCTAGCCACAGGGAAATAAAAACAGAAGTCTAGTGATAAAACCTCTTCATGACATGTCCTGCTCCAGAGGTCTGGATAACTTCTTATTATTACAGTACCACATGAGACTTCGCACATACAGGATGATACTTTCCCTGCCAAGAGGAGTTTATAATTTAAGGGTATAATTCTACACCCATTGAAACCAATGCTAGCTTTGCCATTAACTTCATCAGGCCCTAAACTAGACAACATAGGGCACACAAGACAGGGAAAGAGAAAGTAACACACAGGATTATGCAGTGGAGAAGTTTGGCATGTGTACTTCTAATTTGGAGACAGGATGACAGATGCATTTGTATGTACATTTATCAGAACTGAAACATCAAACCCTTTTGAGATTTGCCTAGGATTATTTAGAACTGAAATTATTTTTGTCTTGGCTTTAGTAGATATAGAACATGTAGAAAAGGATCGCTGCAAGCATATAATATACCGCTGAATGATTATGGCTGGAGCTCTGCTAGCTGGAGACAAGCACTGTATAATTAGCACTGCTGACCCACCAGCTGAAAGTAGTTTTGAGGTTAAAGGGCTGAAGCTTCTTGGGAAAGGTGCTACTGTACTCAGTTGACAGCACGAGGTAAGCAGTTTATGAGGTGTGTGAGCACAATGCTGAAAGCAGAGCAGAGTGTATAAAAAATGAAGCTGGTACAAATTGTTACCCTTGCTCCAAGGAGAGCAAAACTGCTAACCATGCAAGTCAACAAATAAAATAAACCAGCTGAATGTCTTTCCACATGACATTATGCAGCCTATTTAATTTAATCTGATCTCATTTTAGGGGTAAAAAATATGTTCATAGGCCTTGTATACACTAGCGACATTTCCTAAAAGTCTCTCACTGGTTCAGTTCCACTGGTGTTTAGCTACACTGGAAGAACTGGTGTAGGCACACCAAGGTGAGTGTCTCTCTCTCTCTCTCACACACACACAAGCCAGAGTAAACACGAGGCCTAAATTGGTTATTTATTCCCCTTTCTTTATTCATGAGTTCGAGATCTTATTCAAAGATGACTTTTTTAAAACGTTTATCAATGAAAGATAAATTTTAATTGTTTTTTAAGTTAATTGAATTTCAGAACAATTTATATTAGTAGCTAATTATTGATTAGGACACAGAGCCTCCCTAACCCCTTTCCTGTCAGTGCAGGGTTCATACACCATCACACACAGTTTTCACAGGGAATTAGGCTTGGGGGCTCAGGGGTAATGGAATTTTCTTCACACTGCAGAGAAACTTACCAAGCCCTCCATATCTGTCATTCCAGCTAGACTGGAATAGCATCTAGAACCACTGCACCCTACAAAAGCGATTGTGGCAACTGGCTCTACATAATTACAGATCTATAGGGTGTTTCTTCAGCTTTCCTCAAAGCCCCGCTTCATGCTGCCTATCTAGGAAGTCAGCACTCCTGCAGGCAAAGGGTGACATGATGCAAATGTCCCCACTCTGCACAGTAGATTTGGTGTTGTCCCACTGCTTTTTTGACCTTCTCAGCTACTGTGCTGATAAATCAATTTTTTTCTTCAAGGACTTATCTGTAGCTTTCTGAATTCCGTTGTATTGCTTCAATGCTGTTAGCAGCTCCAGCATAACTTTTTAATTCCTATTGCAGTTCATTGTAGCTTTAGTTTGACCTTCATCAAAACTTAAAAAAGAAAAAAAATAACCAAGGAAGAAGCTAAATTTTCTCTAGTTTGTTTAAATTCTTTATCCACTTCCCAAAAACATCTGTGTTCCCAATGACATGTCACTTTACTGAAATCATGTGAGTCAGCTCCCATAAGGTGGTGACTCAGAGGAAGTCACAAGCAGTTAGCCCGTACATAGCTAATTAAATGGACATTATTTTTCTCCTTCACTTTCTTGAAATGTCAAAAATATTTATCTGCTTGGGCTACAAAGCTGCTACAGTCTATCCCCGGATCATGTTTGTCTAGTTACTTGCATGGTCCTCATCACAGCATTGTGTGAGTTCTTCAAAAATATTATGAAATTTGTCCTCAATACCCTGTGAGGCAGATGTAGCAGTTCCCCCATTTTGCAGTCAGGGAAGTGAAGTGAAATATGGAGAGATTTATTCTCAGGATCAGCTAAAGGTCACAGAGGTTATGTATGGCAGAGTCAGGAAGTAAATCCAGATCTCCTTAGTCCAAGTCCAGTGACTTAAAACACAAAGCCATACTTTCCCTACATAAGCATGGCATGTTGCCATTGTTTCTAATTCTAAAATCTATTGTCCACAGTTTGACAGCAAAATTCACTCTTCATCTAAACTTTGTTAGAAAGTTTATTTACAAGCTATGCCAAAATAATTAAATGAGTGTCACAGGGAATTGCATTCATGATGGATGATGTAGTGAAGGGATATCAGCACTGTTTACAAAACAATGTCATTGAGCTTCTGTAGGCTTCACAAACAGTTTAAGGCCTACAATATTCCAACAAAGAGGAGAGAACATATGAAGCATCGTTAGATACTCTCCTCTCTACAGGTGACAGCTTATGACTTCAGTATATATGGTACATCCTAGTAAAACTACATTACATTAAAAATCCCGGCATCCCAGGTGAGAAGCACTTAAAAAAATCAAATTCTATGTCAATCTATTGTGAGTTCTCTTTGTTTCCAACTAAATTTAATATGCAATGAAACATACCTTCAAGTGTATTTCAGGCAGTTTTCCATCACTCACCTCTAGCAAAAGAACTGCTCAGAAAACACATTGCATTTGTTGCCACCTTGCTATTGAGTATGTAGAATGTATATGGATTGCATTATCACAGACTCTGACTGATTACTGAACTGAAGACAGTTTGCCATTTACCTTGGGATTTGTTAGGATTTTACCATTGTGTGCCCTTCACAGCAGCTTGTAGTGGGGTGGGAGGGAAAGTAAGATTCTGATTTATTGCTTCACCCATGGAAGATGAGCATGGACAGCAAAGCAATTGTTTGGAAGCAAAGCAATTGGTTTGTGCAGCTGGTCGCAGTTTCTGTCTTGGCGCCTAAGGCCTTGTCTATACTACAAATGCTTTGCTGGTATAGCAACACTGGTATAGCTATTTCCACAGAGCACCCCGGCATAGATGCAACATATGCCAAAAGAAGGAGTTTTTCTGTCAGCATGGTAATACTACCTCCACAAACAATAATTAGCACTGTTGTGTCAGCATAGCTGCACCTACACTGGCGGGTTTGCTGGCATAACTATGTCTGCTCGGGGGAGGAGGGGGCTTCATACACACACACACAGACCATCATAGCTATGCAAACAAATCTTTGTATTGTAGGTCTGGCCTAAAACTGTGACTTCCTGGTCCCAAAACGATACTGCTACCTATTTTGAGTACTGTACTAAAGTTGCAAAAAAGAAAAGGAGTACTTTTGGCACCTTAGAGACTAACAAATTTATTTGAGCATAAGCTTTCGTGAGCTACAGCTCACTTCATCGGATGCATTCGGTGGAAAATACAGTGGGGAGATTTATATACATTTATATACATATATTTATATGTCTATATAAATCTCCCCACTGTATTTTCCACCGAATGCATCCAATGAAGTGAGCTGTAGCTCACGAAAGCTTATGCTCAAATAAATTAGTTAGTCTCTAAGGTGCCACAAGTACTCCTTTTCTTTTTTGCGAATACAGACTAACAGAGCTGCTACTCTGAAACCTGTACTAAAGTTAATGCTCATTCTCCTGTGCATCCAATTCCATAGACCCGACAGTGGGGCTTCAGGATATATGTGGCTTTAAGGGACCAGATCCTGACCTAGCAATCACAGGCTCATTGTCAAGATCCACCCTTCCTGAAGAGCATCCGGGTTTTGTCCTGTCTTCTGAGATATAGCTGGTGTCTAGACAACCCTCTGCAGAGCAAGAATCTTTTAAATTGAAACAAAAGGCAAAACATGACAGTCTGCCTTCTGTGCAAGAGATCCAGAACCACATATTCCTGGGGACACTTGTCCTTCTGTCAAAGAGTGCTTTAAGCCTCTCAGGTTCTCAGGGACTGATGTTTGAGATTTTCTTTTTTCTTTTCTCCTCTGTGCAAGGAGGCTAGAAAGGGAGAGGCACCAAAAGAAAATCCTAGACCAGGGAGTATGTTACCTACCCTGCCTCCCTTGCTCAAATACATAGTCAGACTTGTACCATATCCAAGAGTGTTCTTCCTCATTGACCCAAGCACAGACTGAGGAGGATTTCACCTCGGCTACCGTCATCTAGATCCAAAACCTGAATCCTAGCAGAAGAGTGCAGTGTCTCTCAGAATGTATGCTTAGCATGATGTGGCCCTGTTCTCATCTGGGACTTAGGCTCTACAGTAATACAATCAAATATAATAGTAAGTGCCAAACATTTCTTGAAATTTCTGTGCAATAAAATTCAAAATTGTATCTATGCTCTACTGCTACCATACTAGATTTATTGTTTTGTTTTCCCACCAAATGAGTTCGATTTTCAGAAATTTCAATATTCATTCATCTTCATGGCAAATAATACCAATTCAGAGGAACGTACAAGAATCTTCTTTAGAGTCATTTATGAAATAGCCTATCCTGGGAGAAGTTTCTTCCTAACCCCAGATAGTTAATCACTGGTTTATGCCCTAGATAATATAAGATTAATATCCCCTTTTGTTTTTAATCTTATCTGATGTAATGCATGCTATGAAAACAAAACTAACCTCTAAAAAGAGTTCTTTCAGTAATGCATCTTATAAGCAGTGCTCTGAAAATAGATATTTGCCACACATGCATTACATACGCTGTAAAAACATATTTTCAAAATTTTCCTCACAAAAGGCAGAAAGGCCACACATTTTCTTTTTAGCTTTATTTTCTATTACAAAATGTAAACAAGCTTTGCATGCATGATCATTTTTAAATTATTTTCAGACAACAAAAAAATTAAAATAAATTTGTTTTTATACTTTCTGATTTCTCACCTGTTTAAGTTGTCTCCCTTTACCATGTGGATTCCAAGAGTTTCTTGTGGTAATCAGAATTTACAACCAAAAAAAAGTTTCATATTTGAATGGCACCTAAATGCATAGTCAAAATGCTCATACCAGAAGAGCTAATTTTAGCTAAATAGAAGTTAAAGCAAAGAGACCTAAAGCTATTAACCCAGGGCTGACCTTGAGTCCCATGATGTAGGCAAGTGAGCAGTGAACAAGATAAATTGAAGGAGGAAATGGGGGAACATACTGGGTGCTTTTTAGAGGATTGTATGCACCGCACATGTCTATTTAGAATTAATTTTGAAACACAGAACAGAGTACAATTTTCAAATGAATGCAGCTCTGAGATTTGGGGCTTGGAGTTGGAATTTCTGTTCCAGATATTAGATGCCTTTTAACTACAGGTACTAACCTGATTTTTAGGGTTCATATAGTTTAGGTTTAAACAAAAGAAACCTGCTCTAAGATGAAATCTGGCATAAGGCAACTTCTTGGAGCAAAAATCAGGCCCTGAACCTGAAAGCCCTTTATTCACAGGAATATTGGATGTCAGAAGGACGGCTCTTGTGAAACTTTGCAGGATCAACCCATTGCTTTTGATATTTTTCAAATATATGAATGTAAACAACAATATTGTGCTAGTTTAATATTTGTGTTTACATAATGTAGAGAGAGCACCTCATATTACAGTATGATACTGCAAGTATTTTCTCATTGTTCCAACATTCAGTTTATTCTCTCTCTCCCAAAAAAAAAAATCTTCAGATTCAAAGCCATAAACTAAACAGGAGTTTTTTAAAATAAAAGGTGCTGTGGGTATATCTAGTTGAGCACCTGCTACTCTAACATTCTCAGAAGCATGCTCTTGTGCTCTGAAGTAGTAAATTTCATGGAGATGTCTATTTCACCAAGAAGGAGGAAAGCATTCTGCTGTTACTGGAATAATCTTGCTGAATGCTATGTTCTCTTGGCTAGTAACACGGACCCAAAACCAGGAGCTGATACAGCTTCAGACTCCTCGTTTGAAGTCCTGGCCCCATTTAGGTCAACAGCAAAACTCCCACTGATTTCTAAGATAGATGCTAGCAATGAAATCTAGGCTCCACTGAACTTATATATCATCTTTTCCAAAGTGAAAGTCCCTATTATATCTGTATGTCACTCTCCTATCCATACAGCTCTTCAATGGACACATTATTAAATGTTTTGTGCTCAACAGCCCCATAAGTAACTAGCATCTATGCACATCTGTCATTTTCTGATGGTTATAAGTAAAGTGTAAAAGTTGGTGTCCATGCTACCTCAGTCTGTGTTGTTTTTAAGTCACCCCCAATGTCCATCCCAGATCCTGTATGGCAATTCCTGTTCCTAAAACTAGATTTGGTACAGGGTGAAAGTGTGCTGATTCACATTAGATTTACACTTAAGTTCTGAGGTTCAGATTTCAGGCTGGACCAGGTCAAGAGTTTAGCTTTAATACTGCTAAAATCTTGTGAGCTTCTCTTGCAAAGTTTTGGATGAATGTGTTAGAACTCAAATGAGATCATCTGATTTTGTGATATTTTCACTATTCAGGGTAAGAATCTTGCAAAAACCACAGCACTGTTCCTTTGACCACTTCTGAACCAGAACTGGAAATGAGACACCACTCCCCTCCTTTTATTATTATATTTTTTTAAGATTCGGAATTAAAGATGTATAGGTGAGTTCAATTCAAAGGATTCAAATTTGACTCTCCTCCCTTGCCCCCGGAGCATTTTAGGGATGAAGAGAGATTTGAGGTAACTTATTTAACAGGTGACAAGTAGTATGTATAAAGTAACCTCAGCAATGATTCTGCTGAATCTAGCCTGGCTGTATTCTCTGTTTCCGTCTCTGCAACTGATCCTGTATGTGTGAGGTGATTATGATTAACATAATAACCAACTCTTAAGGTTACTTCTTAGGTTTAATCTTTTTTTTCCCCCTGAGCTCTTCAGCTGCTTCTATACAGCTTACTTTCTGTACAATCATCCCCCACTTTCACTTTCCAACCATATTTTGGTTAAACCCAGGATATGCACTGATCTCTTGCTCTTTTTCCTCTGTCCTGATGCTATTATTTGACATACACATACATCAGAAAAACATCTCTGAAAAGCCCAATTACTCACTGGGGGCTTAGTCCAATTTCCTCATTTTTTTGCTTTCAGTTTCTCTGAATCGTATTATTTCCAATTGACCCACTTGTTTTAAGCTGTTTCAGGGTTCTCCTCTGCTGTTTCTCCATAGACACCCCCACATATCAAAAACATCAGGCAAAAAGGAGCAAGGAAACTTTCTTTGCATGCTGCCCTATGTTTTCTGTTCACTGTACAAGTTTCCATTAACTTTCACTAATCTTACCTTAGACTCACTGGAAAATTTTGTTTTCAAAAAGCTGTTATCAAGGAGGATTTTTCAAGTTCTCATAGTTCTAGATTTTCATCTTTCATAGCACAATTTACACATGCGTTAAAAAGAACTACGAAGGCATCACAAAAAGTAATGCAAATCCTATATCTGATGGAATATAAATGTGTCATTCACACAAACACAAGGAAACCAGCCATAATGATATAAGCCCATAAGTCTTACAGTACTTGAAATATAAAAGATAGTTCAGGGAGCAGCATAATCAGGGTTGGAAGGATTAGATTTTTATCAGTAAATATCAATTTCACTCTACACACACACACAAACCTATGAAAAAATATATCCATCAATAATAATCAAAATTTACAGATAGGCAAAGTAAAAAAAGTGCTGCTTGAGAACTAATAGAGTTTGACTTAAAGGATACTTTCTATATTTAACATGTGATGTTAACAATTTGTATTTCAACAGTTACAAAACTTTAACGTTTTGAATCTCAACTCCTACTGTCATTAAATAATCATTGTCTGATTTCCCCTATTGTCTAGCACCCTCCCCCCATAATTTCCCACAACTATGAACATTTAAATCAATAAAATTGGAAAAAATGTTTAAAACCCATAATTTTGTATAACTATGAAAATTTAATTGCTAAGAATTTTAAAAATGCTAAAAACTTATCAATATTATCCTTCAAAACTATTTTTTTAAAATCAAATTCTGCCAAGCCTAAGCATAATGGATAGTTGAGCACTGTGCAGTTATTTTGCAGAGTTGTATGTCTGCATACATACAACTCTGAGCAAGTGCAGCAACTCTGAGCAGTGCATACATGGTGGCTCACACATGCAGGCTTACTTGCTGAGGGTAAATGTGCTTAGGGTGCTGGATTACTTGGAAATGTCTTTTCAGAACAGGAACTTCAAAAAGAGCTGCCTCTGTTCTGATGCAGTATGTACACACTCATTACATGTCACCATATTCTCAGGCCACTTACATCAAAATGTCCATTTATTTCTTTGGATTCTTATTCAAATTATTTTTATTATTTTCCAGTGAGATAATTAGAAGGGGGGTGGAGAGCAGGAAATTTGAGTAAGATTTCAACCATTATCTCTGACAGTAATTAGTCAAGAAAAACACTACCGTAAACAGCATCCTTAATTATCTGGGTTTAATAAAAATATTCTGTCTTCATAGCCCTTGGCAATGTCAGAATGAATGGTCTAAACTGTTTTTAGAGTGTCTTTAAGCAAGGTGATGCCATAAATAATGATGGCACGGTGGTTACTAAGGTGTCTCATGTCTCTACTGTGACGTCAGCTGGTTGTTATGGAGATGGTAAAATATCAACCATTCTTTGTGAGTCTGTACGAGATCAATTTTTGGATCCATTACAGCAGGTTCATTTCTCTGCTCAACTGTAATCAGTTTTCCATGGCAAAAGAAAGAAGACCAGATGGGACTGTAACATTTGTAAAAAGAAACAAATGTTTGCATTATATTCAAAACTGTATGCCGTATGATACAGACCTTTGCTTGTTTACAACAGATGCAGAATGTAAGCTCTATCCCAAATAGCCTGTGGTTCAAACAGACGATATGTTCCATCATTTTTGTTGGAGGCCACTATTTTTGTTTAGATTTAATATTGCGCATTCTCTCTCTTTTGTGTGTTTTTGTACCATTTTCTAAAACACAGACTCCTGCAATATTTGCAGTTACTTAAAGGGATACTATCAAGGTTACTGTTCTCTGTCATGCAGTCACTGCAAATGCAGGGAGGTTAGTTCATTTTTAATCTAAAAGTAAGACAAAATCTCCTAAAGCTGCATGAAATGGGATGAACAGTAAAAATACAGTGGGTAGTCTGTTATAAAAGTGCACTGAGTCAGTTCTCTTGCCTAAGAAGCTTGATGGGGATCCTTTAATTTTCTTCATTTCTATTCTATGTGACGTCCAAGGATCTAAACATGCTTTGCTATTTATGAGCATATAGAGGCATTGCACCCCACTGGACAAAACCAACCAATTCCGCTAATAGTCTACCTAGACTATCCACAGTCTCAGCGACTTGTGACCTCTCCGCTATGCTTAGCCTCTCACAGTCCTTCCTCATCTATCCAGTGTTTGGTGCCAGTGCTGCAGGCTGGCAAGGAGCTGTGCTAGAGCTCTTTTTCTCTTGGCACTCCTCCTCATGCTGTTTGTTATGTCCCTGGCAGGATAGCTGGTAGCATTTGTGGGTGAAGGAGTTACAGATGTTGGGTGCCTAGTCACAAGAGGGGAAAAAATCACTGGCCAAACTAAGTCTTCACAGAAAAAGACCGAGTAAAACCTAAGGCTGGGCTGGTAATATGCTGTTCACTCTGGGAATAAGCTCAGTTCATGAGGAGTGCCCTCTGCTGGTGGTGCTGTCCATCTCTCGCCCTAGATTGGCGTCTCGACCAGCGTTGCTCCTAGCTCGCGGTGTCCTCTTCAGGACACTGCCCTCCGGCAGTGCCCACTGCTCTGGTCTCACCCCCTTCTGGGGGTTTGGTGTTATCAGCAATCCTTCTCTTCGTCCCAGCCACAATGGCCAACCACACCCGAAAGTCTAACCCCCTTTGGCAGGGGTCTGGTGCAGTCCGTGATGGCCACTCCTAATGGCCAGGTGGAAGTGCAAGGAGGAGGGGGGGACCCAGGCCCACCCTCTACTTGGGTCCTGACCCAGGGACCCTTTGGAGGGCAGCCTTCCTGCCTGCCCTCCTTCTCTCCCTTTGTCCGTCTCTCTCCCCGAGCCGTTTCCCCTTCAACCCCTTTGCACCGGCTAGGTCCTTTTTCTCAGGGCCCACAGCCTGGCAGGTACCGGGCGGGACTTCCCTTCTGCTCCCCCTGCCTGCCCAGCACCACGCTGTCCCTGGTGCTAGTCTCCTCACACAGGAGACAGACCTTCACCCTCTGAAGGCCTGGGAGAGACTGCCTGCTCCCTTCCTGGGCAGCCTTTATATAGGGCCTAGCCCTGATTGGCTGGCTGTAATACTGGCCCTGACTGGCTCTCTAAAGGCCCTCCCTGATTGGCTGCCGCCTTGCGCAGCCTCTCTGGCCTGTTGTAGCCCAATCTGGCTTGGGGGTGGGGCACCACCCCACCACATGCACATTAAAGATTAAAATGAAAGAAACATCTACAGTCTTAGAATCTTAACAGTTCACCTTATCTGCAGGAGGCAATTAGAGTCTTGTGTGTATGTTTTAAACAAGAACTCGATGGAATTAACCCTGAAGCTCAGGTGGAATTTTAGGGGTCTAAAGCTGAATGTGTCATTCCCTGACTTCTGATCAACATAAGACAGCAACATGCAGTGTAACAGACTTGCTGCATCTAAGGCTGGTGCTCTTTCAAAAGGCTGGTGCACATGTTCTTCATAAAGAATGATTTCCATGTTGTGAATATTAGCTATCTTTATGCACAGTTGATATTATGGAACCTACATTTATTTCACTGCTTTTTACTGTAAAATTGCGTGTCATATGAGTCTATTTGTCTTTAGTTAAACACTTTCATGTACAGATTGTGGGCTAAGGGCTAAAGAAGGCAGGGCTGAATCTAGGTTTTGCAGGACTCCAGCTGCTTTCCTTCAAGTCTGTAAGTGGGAGACTTGGGTTCAGGTCTCAGCTCCACATCAGGCAGAGCAGAATTCAAATCTGGTTTTTCCATATCCCAGGTCAGTACCTTAATTATGAGATTATCACCTATTCTGGAGTGAACTGGTGACTCTCTCTCTGTCTCTCATTTTTTGTAGAAAATGTCTAAAGGTCTCAGGTTAATCCCCATACAGAATGGAAAAATTTTTGAAATCTTCAAAATATTACCAGGATGGGAAAACCATTTTCCACTCATTCCTGCACACTATATAATTTATATATATAAAAGTAAGAACAAGTTCAGTGGACACTAGCATCCTCATTAATTTAAACTTCCTGTTTCCTATGGGGATGTTTAGTTAAATACAGTAATAGATCAGGATAAACATTACTACTTATAACTTTGATAGCACACAAGAGTAATGTACTAACTACCAACCTATTCCTTTTAAATACGTTCCCAGTGCTCAGTTCTTCCAGAACAGCATGATAATATTGACCACCTTCAGAACTAAGAAAATAGAACCACAAAACAAGTCAACTAACTAGCTGATGGAAAATTATATCCATTTTGCTCAGCCCAGTAATCTTAGCATGTGTTATGAAAGAAGTGTATCTTATCACTGTAATGGTGTGGCTCCCACCTCTCACAAGTGCCTCTTCTGGTCAAGTATCTCTACAGTCTTTAAATTTGCCTGGTCCAGGTATCTGGCTATATCCCCAGGGCTTCCTCCCTGAAGGCAATGGTTTTACCCTCTCTGGTCTGTTCTGGCTCCAGATCACTAGCTAGGCCACTAAGTAGTTCAGATCCGCTTCTAGGGGTTTATCGCTGTCCAATTGTAAGCCGCTTCCCCAGTGACCTATAGAAGTGACCCAGGTCCACCCAGTATTCTGGGTCCCAGCCCAGAAACCCTAAGAATAGCAGCCACTCACTGCTGTGTCCTTTTAATGAAACTGCTTTCAGTTCCCTAGGCCACTTCCCCACTACCCCAGTCTTCACTGATGCTTCATCCTTATCTCGGGGCTCTTCTGTGTTCAGGCCCAGCAGCCAGACAGGAGCTCTTTCTCGCTTCCCCAGTCCCTGCCAGCACTGAGCTGTCTGCAGTGCTGTAGTTCCCTTTGGCTAACCAGGAGCATCATCTGCATTCCTCTGGCTCCAGGAAGGAACTGCTTGTGTCTGGCTCTGCAGCTTCTTTTTATATGACCCTCCTGGGTCCTGATTGGCTGTTCTCTGGAGCCTTTCTGATTGGCTAGCCCTTTGAGGCTTCGCCCTGATTGACTGATTCCTGCAAAGTCTCTCTAGGCCACTCGGAGGACTTAGCGCCACTGCTCTTTTCCTGGCCTAGTCCACCCTCTCACAATCACAAATCAACTGCTAAAGGTATTTGCAAACACTGACTGATGTGCCACCCATCCTGCACAAGAGCATGAGGAAAGGACTACTTTACTTCCAGAACTCTGGATTTCTACTGTAGCACAGAGTCCACATGTGACGCCCCTCCCCAGGTTGGTGGAACACCTGGGGATGGGGGACTGGCAAGGGATGAGCCCAAAAAGACAGTGCAGGCTGGGAATCTGGATCCCCAACTAAGCAGATAACAGCCAACTGAGCAAAGGGGCTCACTTAATCTGTTGTATTGTAACACCCCAGTTAAGGATAAATCCTATAGAATATAATAGAGATAAAATAATAGGATTAGATGTATATATATTATGCTAAAACCCACAGAATTTCATAGAGGATTAGATCCCTTCTATAGGCTTTTTGAACCATATAGAGTTCTATAGTTGGGATATAATTCTGTACTAAAATCCATTGAATGATTCACAGAAATCCATGGAAAAGCTATCTATTAAATTCTATAGGACACTCCCATAAGTGCCTCCCCTCGCCATGGGAGGAGCAATAGTCATTGGCCATGCTCTGTTACTCTGCAGAGGAGACTCACAGAGCGTAAAGCTAGAGTTATTTCATGCCTTAAGGAAGCATTACATAAGTTTCCTGTAGATTAGCCTACAGTTTTATGGGAAAGCTGCAAACAATCCTCTTTAATAGAAGAGGATAATGCCTCTGTTATTAAAGGAATCTAATTTCTCTATTCATCCCATTGCATAAGAGCTACAGATGTGGAAGGAAATGAAACAGAACCATAGCTGGGAACCACCAAAAGCTTTTTCTGGTTATTATAGGTATCAGATTTTTGAGTCAATGTAGAATTGGGACAAAATTGTGTATTGCAATGAACAGAGGCAACACTGATAAAATAAAGAAAATGCTTTGCCCACCTCAGGTGCCATCCAAAAGGGTGTTCCCACTGAAGTGTTTCTGCGTAGCCGGGTGCTGGTGAGCTGGGCTGAAACACCTGCAATAAAATGGATTCAGATTTTGGCCTAAAATGAATGATATACTTTCAGTTCAGATTATATCACGTCTCAGGAAAACAAATACATGATCCTTAAACCACATCTGGAAAACAACAGTCAAAATCAGAGCAAGGTGTATTATTTGTACGAAATTATTTATTTGATGAATTTCACATTTTGCTTTAATCATGACTTGTTTAAGGGCAGACCACCACTTTCTCTAACACAGTTGTTATTCAGAATTGTTCAAATAATTGCTCTGAATAATTCTTGGCTTGAAGCTCATTCATTCAAATTCAAACTATTTGACTGGTTACCTAAATCACATGGTCTGTTTCCATTTGCTGACTGGATGAATACAACTTAATCAAGCCTGTAATGCAAGTGCTCACAGAAAGTGAATTTAAAACTTATTTTTCACAAACATTCCCCAATTTTTAGCTAAAATTCACACTCTGAACCTTTCTGCCAGCAGACTGGCTTTCCAGAAGATTCACAAACGCCCCAGTTCAGCAAAGCTCTTAAGTACATGCTTAAGTCTATGCCTGTGAAGGAAAGCACTGAAGCTCATCTTAATCTTTAGTGTGTAATAAAATAAAGTACACGCTTCAGTGCATTGCTGAAGAGGAATGAACTAATGTGACAAGTGCAAAAGCAAACACATACAGAAAGCAAAAAGAGCCAAATCAAATTCATTAAAAAATTTGAATAAATGTATACAGAAAATGTTCTGTTCTATCCAGTCAACCCTGGTCAAAATACAGTTGAATCTTAGAGTTTCTGAGATTCCAAAAGATTTTACCACTAAGCCAATATTGTCTTCAAAGTATTTCAAATGAATTTTTTTTCATAAAACATAATGTTGCCTTCCTAATCCACAGACATAGAAAAAATTGTGGAATAGATATAATTTAGCAACATTTGCAGCTAATAAATAAGAAATTTGGAAGCTGGAACATCAGCTTCCTCAGTTTACATTGTTACCATCCATCCATCCTGCAGTATGGAGTGTGCTTCCCAGCATGGGTAGACAGACATGCACTAGCTTTGCTCAAACTAGCTTGCTAAAAATAGCACTGTAACCAGGGCATCAGCTTGGGCTAACCATCCAAGTACATACCCAGATTTTATACCCGCAGGGGGACAATCCAAACTTCTCTCTGGGCTACTCCAGCTACACAAAGTAGCTCAAGCAGAGCTACTGAGCATCCGTCTACCCATGCTGCAGTGTAGACATTCCTTACATCTAAGATCCAATACGGTATTTTATTTTTAATCTCACCATGATTGAAGATGTTCAATGATTCCCCCAGTACCACTCTGAACCCTGTATTGGTTGCAGCCCTTCAGCAAACTTATTTATTTAACTCTGATTCCTGCTCACACCCGCAGCATTTGTAGCTGCTATATATATAGACTTGTCTATGATATAACCGTATTTGTTCCAACCCCTCAGACACACAAACACCTACAAGATCTCTATCAAGCATTCTTACAACTACAATACCCACCTGCTGAAGTGAAGAAACAGATTGACAGAGCCAGAAGGGTACCCAGAAGTCACCTACTATAGGACAGGCCCAACAAAGAAAATAACAAAAAGCCACTAGCCATTACCTTCAGCCCCCAACTAAAACCTCTCCAACACATCATCAAGGATCTACAACCTATCCTGAAGGACGACCCATCACTCTCACAGATCTTGGGAGACAGGCCAGTCCTTGCATACAGACAACCCCCCAATCTGAAGCAAATACTCACCAGCAACCACACACCACACAACAGAACCACTAACTCAGGAACCTATCCTTGCAACAAAGCCCGTTGCCAACTCTGTCCACATATCTATTCAGGGGATACCATCATAGGGCCTAATCACATCAGCCACACTATCAGAGGCTCGTTCACCTGCACATCTACCAATGTGATATATGCCATCATGTGCTAGCAATGCCCCTCTGCCATAAACATTGATCAAGCTGGATAGTCTCTACATAAAAGAATAAATGGACACAAATCAGACATCAAGAATGATAGCATTCAAAAACCAGTTGGAGAACACTTCAATCTCCTTGGTCACTCGATTACAGACCTAAAAGTTGCAATTCTTCAACAAAAAAACTTTAAAAACAGACTCCAATGAGAGACTGCTGAATTGGAATTAATTTGCAAACTGGATACAATTAACTTAGGCTTGAATAGAGACTGGGAGTAGATGGGTCATTACACAAAGTAAAACTATTTTCCCTTATTTATTCCCCCCCTCACCCCACCCCCACTGTTCCTCAGTTGTTCTTGTCAACAGCTGGAAATGGCCCACCTTGATTATCACTACAAAAAGTTTCTTCCCCTCCCCCCCCCCCCCCCCGCTGGTACTAGCTCACCTTAAGTGAAAAGAAAAGGAGTACTTGTGGCACCTTAGAGACTAACAAATTTATTTGAGCATAAGCTTTCGTGAGCTACCGCTCACTTCATCGGATGCATCGCTGTCGTTACAGTGTGTATGGAACACCCATTGTTTCATGTTCTCTATGTATATAAATCTCCCCACTGTATTTTCCACTGAATGCATCCGATGAAGTGAGCTGTAGCTCATGAAAGCTTATGCTCAAATAAATTTGTTAGTCTCTATGGTGCCACAAGTACTCCATTTCTTTTTTCATAGAGATTAGAGTTACAACTACACACTAAAGCGGTACTGAATACCGATGAGCCAACAAAAATGTTTTAAAAGAGAAATAAAGAAAAAGAACTGTAATTCTCAGACATTTTAGGACAATTTATACAGTATGTGTTAATATGTATCATGCTGAAAGCAACTTAAGGAGAAATATAGATATATATTACATCCAAAAATATACTTTAAAGGAATGATGCAGTTGCAAAGTCAGGCAATCAAAAGTTAAGAAATGCCACAATTAAGGCTGCCTGTTCCACTTTAATTTAGCCCTCTTGTGCATATGCTTTATGAGATAATCTTTAATTACATGATCACATGACCCTGTATATCCCACAGGAATCCTGCTACATTCAGTGCACAGAATAGATGGTGTTTATTGAACGGATTCAATATATATTTTTATCTTCATTCAATGTGTGGTCCTGTGGCTAATTTCTGCCCACCACTCAAACCCTGCATGAAACACAGAACTATAATTTTTCTCATGGGATTTTCTATGGTGTTCTCATCATAGTATCTTAGAATTTTTAAAAAATAATGAATATATTTTCACAATGCCCCTTTGAGGTTAGGAAGTATTATTATACCTATTTTACACCTGAGTAACTGAGGAACAGAGATTAAAGCCAAAATTCTCAAATGTGTCAACTAATTTTCTGTGCCCAATTTGAGGAGTCTAGGTCTGCTTTTTTAGAGTACTTGGCATTTTAAAGCACTTTATAAGTTCAGAGCAGAGCTCCTATATACCACAGCTGCAGCTGAGCAAGGTCAGAACTTTTGAAAAACAGATCCCAGGGTCCTGAAACTCCTGCCTCATTACACACCTTCCAATTTCTGCAACAAACAGCATCATTCACTACACAGCCCTGTTTCATACCCCAAGAAGGTCCAGCCAATGCACTGAATGAGGCAGGGCTCCTGCCCTATCCTCTTCCCCATGACTATCCCACAAACTCCTGTACCATGTCCCCCCACACCAGTTCCTGCCCCTATCCTCCCATTGCCCATTCTCCTCCTTTTGTTCTGGCCTGTGTTCTCTCCTCCTGCTCCTATCCCCCATCTGTGGCTCCTGCCCCTTTCCCCCGTGCCTCTGCTCTTGCGCCTCTTCTTCCTATTCCTGCACCCGCTGGTCTTCTGTCTCCCTCTGCTCTTGCCCCTTTTCCAAATTTTTAGTTTCCTGTTCATAGCCACCCCCACAGCAGGGATGGTTCTTGCAGTGTCACCCTGGGCACCAAATCACCCTGCCATCAGCTTTTTTGTTTGTTTTTATTCTACTGATTGGCTGCGGGCAGGGAGGGATCAAAAACAAGTCACAGCCAGCCACTCAGGGGGAAAGGGACTGCAAATGTTTTCCACCCTGGCCAGCAAAATGACTAGCGCCATTGCTGCTCCCCAGACTCCTGTTCCACCACCCTGAATCTCTTCCTCACCTTCTGAATTTGAGTCACACTGTTTCCTCCTTCCCCTTCACACTACCTGCAGCAAGGGGATCCAGAACACTGGAGAGATTGTTTCCCTGTCAACTCTGCTCTCAGTTCCTGGGCCTGGGTCCACAACATCCTTGGTAACCAAGAGGAGTAACTGCCGGGAAAGTGTTGCCCAGTCCCTGGAGCCCCAGAATAGTGCATGCTCAGCCCTTTTGTGAGGATTGCACATGCACAGTCCTGTCACATGCAAGGGCTGTGAGGGGATGGCATGGGGCATGCTCAGTCACTCCCTGGAGATGGCACATGTACAGTCCTGTCACACACAGGAGCATGCTCAGTTCACTCAGAACCTTAAGAGAACTTAGGTGCAAACTCCAGTAAGTCTCTACTGAGTATGTGTGAATTGCAATTTTTCAGATGGTCACAGCGCAACCAAATTTGGGCAAATTGCCAGAGGACAGACAGAGTCACGTCCCTGACATTAAGGCATCCCCCTGCCAAATTTAAAGTCTCTGCTCCAAAGCGTGGGAGTGCTAGAGCTTCTTGGTGAAATCATTGTCAGTATTTGTTAAACAATGGAAAAACAACACACTTTTCCCTAAGCTCATTCTAAAAAACTCTAACCTCAAGCTGTAGTTTCTTCCTTCACATCAATATGTCCAGTGGTGTGTTCTTGTTTTAGAAAGGAAAAGGAAGATTTCTGCCAGTCTACACTAGTTATTGCTCAAGTTTATACTGGTAAAACTGCCTCAAATGAAAAGTAGTGTTGCTGTAACCGTGTCGGTCCCAGGGCATTAGAGAGACAAGGTGGGTGAGGTAATATCTTTTATTGGATCAACTTCTGTCAGTATGAGAGACAAGCTTCTGAGCTTACAGAGAGCTCTTCTTCAAGTCTGGAAAATTTATTCAGATTGTTACAGTTAAATACAAGATGGAACAATTATGCTAAACAATCTGTTCCATCTTGTATTTAGCTGTAACAATCTGAATAAATTTCCAAGACCTGTGTGGCATGGAAGCTTGTCTCTCTCACTGACAGAAGTTGGTCCAATAAAAAATATTACCTAACCTACCTTGTCTCTCTAATGAAAAGTGATTTTTAGCCCCACCATTAAATGCCAAAGAGATTACTAGACTATCACTAGTTTTGCCTTAGGCCACATATGTTTCTCCCAGCGCTACTTAAAATTGAGTGTCTCTACACTCAATGGTAATGAATTTCTGTCCCTAGCAGCTAATAAAGAGACATCTGCTTCCTAAATTTATTACACAAACAATCACCAACAGATTTTAAATATAATGCTAGTTTTATAATACTGTGACATTAAAATAGTTACGTTTGTTTTCCCCTTCATACATCATATTATAATTCTGGGCCATTCCTTTATTGCCAGAACTCTGGCATGCCAGTTTTATGGTACTTTCTCAATATATGAATATTTTACTTTAGCAACATGCAGAGTTAGGCAAACAGCTGTACAATACTGTCTTTTCAAAACTGTTTACCTAACACGTTATACTGACTCACTTTGATTTCATATATTACTACTTTCTTGTTCCCTTTACTGTTAATAAAATTTCTCTTTATATGTACATACCTGATTCTAGAGAGGAACTACAGCATTCTTTTACTTTATTAAATGTATACGTATTTCAAGATAGAAATATTCATCTCGGGTTAAATTCTATTGCAAAGTTCCCTTCCTCTGTCTCTCTCTTTATGCCTCTTGTGATGTTTCCAATCGTGCCAGGCTCATATCTAACAGCAGTAATCACAAATTAAATGGATCTGTTAGTTTGTGGACCCATAGGACCACTTTACCTTCTGCTCAGAGGGAATAAATGTGCTTAAGGCTAGTGAAAGCCATATGAAAGAGAAGAATGTATCCTTTTCATATGCAAAAGATGAAATATTTAAATTTAAATGAGAGACAACTTCCCTGAGATATGACAATCCTAATGGAATGCAAAAGTGTTTCATAAATAAAATGGCTTTTTTAAACTATTGTTTTAAAAAACCTAAAATAGATTTTCTGACAGGATTTCCTAGATTGCTCCATCTGCTACTTTTCCCCATCACTTCCTCAATATCTCAAGATTCCTCCTGGAAAAATCTCTCAATAATTGGTGTTCCAGAAACGCCTCTACCTTCTGAGTGGAAAATAAATGGATGCCTTTGGCTAAACTGCACACATCAAGAAAACAAATGGTAAGCAGTCATTACCAAAGTCAACAAGCTTGACTCCTCCTTCTGCTGTCAGAAGAATGTTGTTCCCTTTGACGTCACGATGGATGATTCGGTTATTGTGTAAATGTTGAAGGCCCTGTATGCCCATGACAACAAAAAATAAGTTTACTCACTTATTGAAAAACAATTACCCTGCTATTAGGGAGTGTAATGAAGACAATCTGCACTTCACTATAGAAACATCTGTCTGCTTGATCACATGCTTGATATGCACCCCTGCTGCTATAACAGCCAGCATAATATTGTCATTATCACCATAGTTTATAAATGGAAAATGTATGAGATGGGTAAATTGCACCCTCTACTGTCATTACAAGCATGATGAACATCCTTACCAAGAGAGCACCATATAAGATGTATGAGATTATAGCTTCATCCAACCGTTGGCCACGCTTCAGCAGGCCTTTGACAAGATCTGTGACAGAACCTCCATTACACAGCTGTGAAGAGAATAGGGGAGGAAAAAAAGAAACAAAACACAAGACCTCTATTACTCAACAGACTTGTTTAGGTTGTGGATTCCTACTATAGGAGTCTGAAACATAACACAAATCCCAAACCAAATAGATTTCCACCTACAATTATTTAAGTTGTCATTCTTGTCATAGAGCATATTTTATTAACAATGTTGACAATAAATCACAGTACTTCAGGGGGAGGGTGAAAAGTAGAAGTCAGAGATTGTAAAATTTAACTAAAAATGAAATATTAAAACAGAAAAACTATATTTTATTATAAAAAACAGAATCTATAGTTCCGGTTTAATTTATTTGAGTATTTTCACAATAATACGTGCATTGTCTTTTTGAAAAACTGCCTTTGTGTGAAAAAAAAGGCCAGAAAAGACAAGACTGATGCACTTAATAACTGGGAGGCAACAAATTACAGTCATTTCAAACCTTCAGTCCATCAATGCTCCTGCTGGCAGGCAATATAAAATAGACAGCAGCCATATCTCTATACTCAGACTTGATGGCATGCTCTGCCAACAATTGAGATTAAACATTCTGATCCAGAAAAGCACAGCTTCTTGCAAGCACTTTCCATTAATGGGCTGCCATACATCAGAGGAGGAGGGGGAGAAAAAGTAAAATTAGAACCTTTGTAAATGTGTTTTCACGCACATCATTAGTTCATCATCCATGCCCTTCTAGAAACTGTTTCCTTCTCATCCTCCTGCTCTCTCCCACTTTCTCCTTTTCTTACTTTTATATTTACAACAACTGTATGATACTTCAAATTAAAAGGAGCGTTGTTTGGAAGAGTTTTTTTGGGGGGGAAGGGGGTCATTATATTTGTTCTTCTGGAGTATTATTTTTGCAGAGCAATCCCTTCTACACCATACCAAGCTTTCTGTCATATAAAAATCATATGTCTATATCAACAGGATATTTGAACTCAGATCTAAATTCCCTTTGCATTGCCAGTATTCAGCCTAAAAACTCTAATGCATAAAATCAAACAAATGGCATGAAACCAAATACTAAAATCCTCCTTTGAAATCTGGTGATCTACTTCTCTTTTGTTTTTCCTTTCATCTCTAAATTTTGTCAATCTAGTATCAGTCTCTCTGCATGCTAATTTGCTATGTGCTATGGGAGGTATGGATATTTTTCACCATACATTGTCACCATTACCGTAGGACTAAAAAAATCTATTAGAATTCTGAACTTTTCTGCACATGAAAAGTGCATTATGCTAGTTACTTAGGATCCAGAACACGTGATACACTGGCTTCCTTTATGCAAATAAGCTACTGAAATAATATTCCATCAGTGGCTGATGCAAGAGTTTGCCTTTCCTTTTTTACTTGGTAGCTTGTTCCATCCAGTTGGGAAAGAGTCCTTAAGCCACTATCATACACCAAATACATTTGCAGATGAACTAAAACCTTAGGTGGAAGGGAGTGTGTGTGCTTACCTACCCATGTTTAGTTATTTGCCTGGGGAGCAATCAATGCCATGTATAGTCTTTATTACCTTTATTGTACTTTCTGTGTACTATTGAGATGTGTTGTGCTAATTTTATTTGCATTCTTTTTTCACTAAAAGCTAAAGCCAAACAGAAAAGTAATCCCAAGAGACTGGTAATGAGCTATGAAGCCATTCAGCTCTAGGCCACCACTTCAAACCCAACCCAAGTTGATTGAAAGTGATACAGTCTTATGGCTGTTCAGTAGCATATGTGAAATGAATCACCTTCTCTCCAAATAGCTAAGTACCCACAACACAAAGACCACCACCAATTTTGACAGTGACACCTGTGTTGGTAGTCAATAGAGAGCTCTGGAATGAAATGACCACGGACACTGAACTAGCCCCCTGCCCCTAGAGGTGGTCCTTACATAAGAGAGCTAATGCATGCTTTTAGGGAAGAGTGGTTAAGCCTGCATTACACAGCTCCGTGATATATCTTTTCTATGAATAAATATAAAATGTTAGTTCTCAATGCACCTTCCATCATCACATAAAATTAAATTAAGGGCCCACTTCTACTTCCCTTACTCACTTTGAGTAGGACTTTACCATGGACTTTAATGGAACTACTCACCTGACTAAGGTATTGCTCATAGTGAGTAAATGTTGCAGAATAGTGCAAGAAAAAAATTTTAATTAGAAAATTTTAAAGATGCTCATCACAAAGACCATATGATTTCATCAAAGAAACAGTGATCACAGTAACTGAGAGCTTTGTATATACCCTTTTATTGAAAAAAATTATTACACTATTATAAAATGTAATTGTTGTGCACAGACAAATCTGTGTGCAATTCTAAGGCAGGGAATATTTCCATGGTCAACTGTTTCAATAAACTTGTCATATCTAAGGAAAATGAGAAGTTTTGTCTTAAATTTCTTTACAGATTTTAAATTAGGTGCACCAAAAACAACAAGCTATAGATCATTAATGCAAAAAGCTAGCTTGAGGAAATGGTATGTTCTTCTGACATTCATGATTGTATTGTACAGAACAGCATGTCTGATATACTTTGGGATAAGAATGTTAGCTGTTTTTCTGTTAGTCACTAAGAACCCATACAGCAAAAAAACTTGATAATCATTTTGATAGTCATTGAAACTTATTATGAAAATTGGCATATGGTACTAAATCCTGTCCTCCATATTGTATAATGCTGCAATGCATAAAAGTCAGGTTTATTGTATTACTGGGACAGGGTTAAAGTAGAACATAAAGTGATAGTACTTTACTCTGATTCCACCCACAATCCCATAATAGCTGGATGGTCCTTCTAAAATGATCAGTAACAAACAAGTTAGTGCTCACATTTATATTGATGTAACTATGTTATAAAAAAATACTGCTATAGTGCAACACCCCCTATAAAATCACTCTAATCTCTGTGCTGAGCTCAATATACAATTAATCCTTTAGGAACATCCTAATCATCTGAGTGAAATCCTGGACCTACTGCAGTGAGACAATGAAATTAATTGCAGTGCAGCCAGAATGACATCCCTCATTTTGAGAACACTGAAGCCTGCTAAATGGGCAGAGTCTACATAAGCCATTTAAAGTGCTAGATATTCAACAGCATCCTGCTATTAATTTTACACTGCCATAAGACAGTTTTCCCATTACATTCTCTCAGCCCACATTTGCAATGGATCCCAGGTTTGGTAAATACTGTGTGTGGTACTTCATCCTGAAGTCATCTTTTGGATTATCCAAAATGAGACCTTGACTTCTCAACACTAACACAGATGTTTTCTCCAGCATGGAAGGTCAGTTTACTTTCAAGTAAGAAAACTACTATGGAGCTCATTCTATTTTTTTGAAGACAGAACAAAGTACCTTGAATGGCAATAAAATGCTGATACCAAGCCCCCATGTCTGGGGCTTGTTACTGAATAAACACTGAGTGTGTTTTTTTGAAGGGTGAATCTGCAAACACCTCCCACGGCCAGACTGTTTGATCAATATCCCTAAACACAGAAAAAAATTCTAAGGTTCGTCTCTCAGAACAGGGCATAGAGACCTACCATTTGCTGTTTCTGTTTTGTTCACTTCTAAAGGGGAGTACCTCACCCTAAAATCCATTTTAATTAAGTTCTAACATTATCAAAATATCTTACCTCAAGAACTAGCCAGAGCTGTCCTCCAACGTATTGATCCGCTTTGTAAAACATTCCAAAAAACTTAACAACATTAGGATGATTGGGAAGAAACTGTAAAATATTATATTCTGCTTCAATTTCCTCATCCACATCCTAAATGGAAAACACAAACAAATATGGTGTATAAATAAATAATAATTCACTACAACAAACAAGTAAATCTTCATGGATAAAAAGAAGTATCTATATATTATTTTATGCTTTGAAATGTCTTTATTGTGATGCACTGAAAACTATCTGATCAAATAATAAAATCTGGTCAAAAACCAGTCACACCACAATTGTCTTATTGCAAATAAAAGTGTGAACTCCATGTGCAGTCAGTAGTTTTGCCTCAAGGGTACTCTTAATGCATAACACACTGCTACCACAAAAGTAAAAATGATGCTTCGTTCTGCTCACTTGTCTAAATGGAAAATTTGCATATATATCTTTTCAAATCTGTTCATTATATCTGCATTTCTGATGGTTGAACTACTGTAAACACATGGATCTTAGCTTCATTTTTTTCTTTTTAAGGTAATCTAGTTATATAGCAGTTTGAAAAGACATTAAATGGGACATGAATAAAAATAACTACATCTTAAAAAAAAGAGAAATAAAGCCCACAGTGGAAAACAGACACAAGAGGAACTATTAAACAGAGTGAAAGTCAAAATCTACAAAATAAGCAAAAATTTGCCTAAAGAGGGATTTTTGTGAAGATGAAATAACAAAGGACCAATTATATTGCACAATAACCCACATGAGCCCCAGTTCAGCAAAGCACTTAAGCACATGCTTAAGTGTATTCCTATTCAACACAGACTTTTACTTTAACAGGACTTGAGTACATGCTTCAAAGTTAAGCATGTGCTTAAATAATTTGCTGAATTGGGATAGTTTGCTGTATCAAGACCCTAGTACTTTATTAAGTTAATCACATATTACATAGTACATTCTTCTGACTCATATTGTACAAGGGATGAACAAGTTGTATTTCTGTAAATAAAAGAGGAGCAACTTTTCTCAGTATGGGTTTTAGTCTCAACGTCCCAGTCAAATTCCAATGTGGATAATTACATACTGAAATCCTGTGGTTTCTATTGGACACAATATTTGTCACACATCGAGGTATAGGTGGTACAATCTAGTGGTCAGAACAGGAGTCTGGCCTCGTGATCAGAGCAGAATCAGAGGGCAGAACTGGAGGCATGGTCAGGAGGAAAGTGAATGGTCAGCACCAGGAGTCAGAACGGAGCCCCAGGGCAGAGCTGATGTCATGGTTAGGAGACAAGCCAGTGGTCAGAGTCAGTAACTATGAATCAGGGGGTTGGAGATACGCAGAAATTAAGGATGGAATGGAGCAGGCAAGGAGTGCAGCAAGGGCTGAACAGGAAGCAAGTATGGTGCAGCTGTGGGCATGGAACGCATTGAGCAGCCAATCTGCTCCTGTTGCTACCAGGCTTAAATAGGGATCTGTTTACCCTTCTGTCCAATCAGGGAGCACAATCACTTTGTGAGGGTTTACTGGGTCCATTCAAGCTCATTGGGTTGCTAGGTGACCATGCCCAGAGCCAACTGAGTTTCTGACAGTATGCCCCCCTTGTGGGCTCTTCTTAGGGGCTCATAGCCCTTGCTTGTCAGGGTATCTTCAGTGAAATTCCCTCAGGAGATCAAGAATGCGAACATTTTCTTTGATTCCCAGAATCACTGCTCTGGCCCATACCCCTTCCAGTCCATCAGATACTGGAGCTTCCCCCTGACTTATTGGGAGACGAAGACCTGTTGGACTTCATATGCCTCCTGCCGATGGACAATTACAGAGGGTAGAGGAGGATCTACCCAGTTGGGGAAAAAATTGTCAACAAACAGTTTAAGGAGAGAAACATGAAAGATAGGTGAATCTTGAGGATATTCTGGCAGTTGAAGCTTGAAGGCCACTGGTTTATTTGCTCGATGATCCAAAAAGGACCTGATGGTCAAGCTTGACCGAAGGATGGCCTGTTCTCAGATTCCCAGTTAAGAGCCTGACCTTAGCCCCTACTGCAAGGTTGGGGCAGCCTATCACTTTCAGACCATGTAATGCTTATATGTTTCTTTGTTGGCAAGTAAGTGTTCCTTGAGTTTCCGGACCATATCCATGTCCCCCAGTACAGCAGAGCCTTCGGGCAGGTTTGGATGGACTCAGGGGTAAAAACCAAAATTTGCAAAGAATAGAGTGTGTTGGGTGGAAGTGTGGGTTGAGTTGTTGTATACAAACTCAGCCAAACAGTATTGGGAGCCAATCATCCTAACAGAAATTCAGAAAACAGAAGAGATACTGCTCCGGGGTCTGACTGCCTCTTTCAATTTGATCATCAATCTGCAGATGGGAGGCTGTTAAGGTGAGGAATTTAGTGCTGAGAAAGTGAAGAAATTCTTGCCAGAATCAAGAAATAAATTAAGGCTCTCAGTCCAAAGTGGTGCATGTCAGTATGCTATAGTACTGAATGATGTGCTCCAGGAAAGCTCGTGCTATTTCATGGGCAGATGACATAGTGCAGCAGGGTATAAAATGGGCCATCTTGGACAGGAAGTCCACTTCAGCCAGGATAACTGAGTGCTGTTGGAGGTGCAGTAACTCCACTATAAAGTCCATTGAGAGGGTATACCAAGGAAATGGAGATTTGGGGAAGGGCTGTGTAGTGGGGTAGTCACCCGCTCTGACCCTGAAAGGGTTAAAACAGCTCTGGGAAAGGTCTGCCCTGGGGAGCCAATAGGCTAGGCTGATTGGGGAAGCAACCACAGCTAGGGCCATGCCTTAATCAGGCCACAGCTGGCCCTATAAAAGGGCTGTGAGCGGGGAGCTCAAAAAGACTCTCTCTCTCTAGCTGTAGAGAGAGAAGGACCTGGCTGCCTGGGAGTTGAGCAGAGTACCTGAGTGGACCAGGGCTGGGGAAAGGCCAGAGGAGCTGGGGAGCTCCAGCCTGGAGAACCCCCAGGCTGCAGGTCTTGCTGAAGGCCCAAAGCAGGTTCTGGGGTTGCAGAGGGGCAGCCCAGGGTTAGGCAAAGGCAGCAGGTCCAAAACCCTCCTTGTTGATAATAAGTGGTTTACAGACTGCAGTATGCCCCAGTGAGCGGGGGCTAGATGGTGACTGGCAGTAGCCACTGAGGGATAGAGAGTTGGGGGTTCCCCTAAGTGGGGAGACCCAGATTGTGGGTTACTGCTGGGGGCAGAACCCTGATGTAAAGGGGCACCAGGGTCCAGAAGGGACATGGGGGCCAGCGGCAAGCGAGACACTGGCCTGCAGAGAGTGCTCCATGCTGGAAGAACTAATTCCCGAGACAACCAGCCGAAGGCAGCACACCAGTGAGTCATCTCCTAGCTACAGGCTGAAGGAGGCTCATAAAGTTGTCTCACAGGTTCTTCATACAGGCACAGAGGTCACAGGACTTCACATAGTTTTTAACATCTGTTCATAGGGTCAGCCACCAGAAGTAACTAGTAATCAGGTTCCAGGTTTTAAATTGGCCACAATGTCCTGCCATGGGTGAGTCATTTGAAGCACCTGAAGTTGGGAGATGGATAGTGGTCATCATGTGACTAGTGAGGGCCCCACAGACAAATTGGGAGAGTTTAAGGAGAGTGTGAGGGCTTTCTGCTCCATTTCACAGTACTTGTCCTTGCAGGACAAGGCATTTGCCTTCTCATTCTTAGACCCAGGATACTAGGTAACCATAAAGTCAATTGGGAGAGGAAAAGGGCCCAGCGAATCTGACATTGGTTGTGTCATTGTGTTGTCTGTAGATGCTCCAAATTCTTGTGATCTATCTAGACTTGGACAGGGGCATGGTCCCCCTCAAGGAGGTGGTACCACTCCTCAAAGGCAGCATTGATGACCAGGAGCTCCTTATCCCATACATCTCTCACCAGGAGTCAGTTTCCAAGAGAAGACGGCACAGGGATGAAGCAACTGGTGAGAGGACCATACCTATTGCAAAGTCCAAGGCATTAGTCTCAACTATGAAGGCCTTTGTAGGATCTGGCTGGGCCAAAATGGGGGCAGAAATAAATAACTTTTTCATGTGGTTGAAAGCCCCCTGCATGTCAGGGAATCAAGTGAACTTAAGTCTCTTCTGGAGGAGGGACATTATAGGGGCTACCAGGTCAAAGAATCCTTGGATGAATCACTGGTACAAATTTATGAATACAAGAAACCATTGCACTCCACATATATTCAAGGGTGCCTTCCACTTGGTGATGGCTGCAACCTTGTTGGGGTCCTGCTGGAGAGATGAGACAGTCCAGAACCTCCACAGTATCCTTGTCAAATTCTCATTTCTTGTGTTTCACATAAAATTGATTTTGGTGAAGCCAATCAAGAATGGTGTATCACCTGGTTGTCACGGAGTTCTTGGTTTTCTAAAAAAATGAGAATATCATCTAAGATGATCACAAAGTGATCGAAAATATCTCTGAAGACATTGTTCATGAAATGCTGGAAAGTTGCAGGGGCATATGCAGACCAAACAGTTTGACCAAATATTCAAAATGGACATAGCTAGTTCAAACTGTTTTCTTCCATTCATCCCCCTGTTGGACTCTGACCAGGTTGTATGCTCCATACAGATCTAGCTTCATGAATACCTGAGCCAAATGGATTCTTTCCAGGAGTTTGTTTATGAGAGAAAGAGGATATTGATTACAGACAATGATCTTTCTTAGGGCTGGATAAGCAACGTAAGGTCAGAGGGAGCCATCCTTCTTAGGCACAAAATAGATAAATGTTCCCATGGGGGAAGTCAAAGGGTGGATGAACCCGTTACATAGATTTTCTTCAAGGTACTCCTGGAGGGCCTGCAGCTCAGGTTCAGATAAGGAAATATGCATTCAAAAGGAACCTCGGTTGAAGGCTGATTGGGTAATCATAACTGTGGTGAGGAGGTAGGGCATGATCCTTCTGTTTGCTGAATACTCTGGCATATTCTAGGTATTTGGCAGGAATTTCAGGCACTGCTCATAAATCTTTGGTTCCTAACTCTGGATCCTTCAGGGGCTTCAGCGTACTGCAGAACGTGACCAGCCACTGGCTTGAGCTGCAGAGGCATGTTCATTGGCACCGCAGGGAACACAACAGTATAGATCATGGGTGCCATCTAATTCGGGTGTCATGAGTGACAAGTCAGGGGATACCAAGGACGTCTGGTGAGTACAAAGCATGGATGACCCTGAACTGCAAGATGCCTCAGTGACCACCAAAAGTAATGACCTCCAGGAGAGCTGTCTGATGCTTAATGGGGCCCGAAGAGAGAAGTGACCCATTGATAGCCTTGACAAGCTCAGGGAAATCCTTGCAAAGGATTCCATACCCCTTAATGAACTCATGGTCAATGAAATTGCCAGAGGCGTCCAAGTCAACCAGTGTTCTAAGTGGACATGAGGGATGGCAGAATGCCACAACTGAAGAGAGAGACAGAGCAGGGAAGCATGCTGGTTAGGGGTTGCCAAGATTCTGGCAGAGAGCTGGCTGCACAGCTTGCTGTGGGGAAGAGGGGAGCATTGACCCAACTCTAGCCCCACCACACCGGGACTGGGCTTTGGTACTTCCCAAGCTGGAGGTGGACCAGTCTTTGATAGGTCACCCTGCTGCAACATGCCTGGGCATCCCAGAATATAGGCACAACCCTAATGCCTGACGAGAATTTTTTTTGTTGGCAGAGAGTTAGGGCTCAGTCAACTTGCATCATTTTGGGGTCTGGTAGGGCAATAGGAGCTCCAGGAGACATAAGAATTCTGACCAGCGGATGTCAGGTGGCCTGTTTTTTTTCTTAGGCTCCCTCTCTTAGCTGATCATCAATCCTAAAACGAAGCTCAATTAAGGCTCCCAGACTAGGTGGAAGCTCCACTCATGCTAATTCATCTTTGATTGGGTCATTGAGTCCCTGCCTGAAGTTGTGTCTCTGCGCAGTGGATATCTGCAGCCAGACATTTAAATTCCTCTGCATATTTGGTGATAGAACCAAGACACTGTCAGAGGACATGGAGAGCAGCTTCTTCAGTATATTCTTGATTAGGATAATCAAAGATGCTCTCCGTTGCCTAAACAAAGTTCTCAAAGTAGTCAAGGAGAGGACTGGACCCCTGCAGGAGTGGTGATGCCCACTTCAGGGCCTCCCCAGTGGGCAGACTAAGTACTAATCCCACTTGGGATTGATCCATGGAGTATGACTGTAGCCACAACATGAACTGGAATCCACAAAACTTGACACAATCCCTGTTTAATTTATCAGGTAGGGGCAGCTTAGGCTCACAAAAAGTGGGTGCATGAGTTGGGAGTACAGAAGACACTGCCCGGACATGTACCTGGGCTTGGAGGGATGCACTGTGGTCACACAGCATGGTGATCTGAACCTGAAGTTCCTGAAGGACCCCAACAACCTCTCAGAAGGTGGGTTGGCCTCTTTCTGGGCCCCATCTATGCCAGCTAGTAGGCTGCTCAAACTGTCACACACCAAGGTGTACACAGTGAGACCTAGTGGTCAGAGCAGGGGTCTGGCTTAGTGGTTGGAGCAGAATCAGAGGGTAGAACTGGAGACAAGCCAATGGTTGGAGCCAGAGATCAAAACAGAAGCAAAGGGCAGAGCTGGAGCTGTGGTCAGGAAACAAGCTGGTAGTTAGAGCCAGGAGTTAGGGGGTTCAGAGGTAGGCAGGGCTAGAGAGGAGCAGGTAAGGAGGCAGGGCAGGACAGGAAGCAGATCTGACACAGCTTCGGGTGCTGCTAATGCAACTAGGTTTAAATAGGGATCAGTTGGCTCTTCCACCCAGTCAGGGAGAACAGTCATTTAATGAGGGTTTAACTGGGCCCAGCTGAGCTCACTGGGTTGCTAGGCGACTGCAGCCAGCTGAGTTACTGAGAATATTCTTCTTCAATTCCTGTCTTAACTATTGTGCACTATCACTGTGCACTGTTAAAAAGCTGCTGCTTTCTATTCTACAGCCGGCAGCACTTTGGTGGTCGGTGAAGGAATTCCATTACAGAGTTTGTATAGATTTGAAAGTGATATGGGATCCTTTATGATGAACAGCACTATAGAATGTAAGATATTACCATTAGTGTATTGGAAATGCCACCGTGCAATCTGATCATATTCATGCTCCAACTGCTGCAACCTTGGATACCTAAAATCTGTGCCAGCGAACTACCCAGGTGCACTGCCAGAAATCAAGGTCAGCATGAATGCTGATTTTGAATAACACATAAGGCTATGAAAGGGGCAGATCTTACCAAGTGCTAAGTAACTTTCACTCCCACTGATGTCAAAAGTCTTTGTGAGTTGAAAGTGTTCAGAACTAGAGTTGGCTGAAAACCACAAAACAAGGTGCAATTTCCAAGTGGCTGTTTGGGTCAACCAGATTCATGCCCCTCATTATTCTTGTGATGTTTAGGGGTTGGCTGTCCATCATACAAACACACACGTTTGTATGTGAACAAGTATATTCCCTACTTATTTACCATCTGCTGTGTGTCATTTGCAATTTGCTCTTCTGCTGTTTGAAAAATTTCAGTAATCCAATAAGGGAGCAGAAACAATACCATGTGATTTAAATGACCAGTCACTCAGTGAGAATAGTTTGAGTGAACAGTTTTCTAACATCTCATTTATATACAAACAAGTTTCAGCCAAACTACTGATGAATATTTGTGAATAATGACAGGTTTCAGAGTAGCAGCTGTGTTAGTCATTATTCACAAAAAGAAAAGGAATACTTGTGGCACCTTAGAGACTAACAAATAAATTTATTTGTTAGTCTCTAAGGTGCCACAAGTATTCCTTTTCTTTTTGTGAATAATGACTAACCATACAATTTTTTCAAGTCATGAATGGTTCACAATTAGAAAAAAGGCAAAATTAATTATTCTAAACAGATAATTCAGTCTGCTCTCCAGAGCACCTTGTAGGACTGTGTCCTAAATTATACAAAAGAGCCTTACAAAGGGGTCCGTATGAGGCTGGATGCAGGATTTAATCAGTTTTTTTCTCTTTCCAAACCAAGTAGCCCACCCCTGCTCATAATATATTTAACAGTTCCCTCCAGGATATTTTCAGTTTGCCTAAACTTTGAGTCAGAGCTTCAAGCCTATTTGAGAGTAAAACCTTTTAATTTTAACAATGAAGGTATTATTAAAATAGGATTATAATCTTTTACTTACACTGATAGGATCCAGAATTTTTACTGCAGCCAGACTCCCATCTTTCTTATTGGCAACCTTATAGACTTTACCATAAGTGCCTTTTCCAATGGTCTCTATAATTTCCCAGGTATCTGAGGGATCAGCTAATGATGCCAGTCCAATCATATTGAGATTATATTGAAATCCATATAGTGGCGTCCTGGAAAACAAAGTTTGTACATTCGTTAAATGTTATGGGATGTAACAAACTGTTTCTTATTCATTTATTTATTTATTTATTTATTTAATAAGCTAGCTGAGGAAACAGATTCAGCACAGAATATGGAACAGAATGGAAACAATAAACTGCTATTGATGGCTTCCTTCTGCCCTGAGCACTACTACTAGCCATAGAGCACTGAACCAACACGGCAGGCAAAGGAAGAGCCAAATCAGAACCTCACCAGTGGATAAAGAAATATGGCCCCACTGAACATTTCTCTTTCCCAATCTTCAGCTTTACAGGTTTGGAGTACTCTGCCTGTTGCCTGGAAAGGCAACATTGAGCTCTGCTGCCTTCTTCTCTAGCATTTGAACCAAATGGCTCTCAAGTGACTCTATGCTGGAGATGGATTCTTGTGAGCAGGGAAGGGAAAAGTATCCTACCTTGGGGACATGAGAAGGGAAGTAGTGGGGGCTCTTGGAGGGAAAACAGGAGAGAAACTGAGAAAAATGCATAAAGGAAGGACACATTCCCTGATTATTAGGACCTTGAGCATGATTCTGGGCACAGCTATTTTAAAGATCTCCAAATACCCAACCAACCTGTGATTGAAATTTGATCACTCTGGAAAGGAACTAACATACAGCCAGAAAGGAAAGCCAAGGAAGGGGAGATCCAGCAGGAAGAAAACTGGCAGGCTGAAGAAGTGAGTGAACAGTAATCAGGGAGAACAAGCCATTAGAACAAGCAGCCTGCATTATTATCATGATATAGGTACTGGGTCAGTTTAACTCTGGTGGAAGGTGGCTCAACTCCATTGACTTCAGCAGAGTTGTGCTCACTTATTTCAGGCTGAATTTGGTCCATACTTTTATTGTGTAAGTAGCATCCTCTAATGTTCTTATTCTCACTAGTTGTGTCAGGAGGATTCATGTGGGAAAATTACAACTGGAAACATGTAGTAATATAGTGCCTCCCATCTGAAGCCAGGGACATTCTGTCTGGTCTTCAGTGAAGGGGGAGAGTGAGCTTGGAAATGTGTGTTGGGTTTTATAAGCACAAAGTTAAAATTCATGTTTAGTTTATGCACTTTTTTTAATTGTATGGACTCCTTAAACCCAACCTTATTATTTACAATACTTTGGTTCTTTACATCAGGCTTAAAAAGTCCATGTTAACATTTCTGAAGCCCCAGCAATGTGCTTGACACTGTTAAAGGAACAAGTCCTTTCTCCAAAGTCTAAAGGACACAAATACAGAAACAGGTCATGTGGGGAAGTCTACATTAGCTTGAAGGTTTAAGGAAGGGGGCTTTGAGTTTGGTTACTGGCTCATTTGTTCAGGACATAGGGTGACCATACATCTTGTTTTGGCTGGGACAGTCCCCTTTTTAAGACCTGTCCCCAATATCCCAACTTGCTGGGCATTTGTTCCATTTGCTCTTGCCAACTGATCATCAGCAAATGGGACAAATGCCAAGTTTTGTGAAAAAAAGCAGGGTGCACCCATCTCAGGGTACGGAGGAACATTCAGGAGTGGTGGTGCTCAGGCTCAAACTAGACTGCAATTCCAAATAAACCCAAACATGACTGACCTGCAAAACAAGCTGCACAATCTACCTGAAACACAATGTTCATTGACTTATTTGCCCTTCCCTGTCATCTACAGTTACCTACTTAATATTTTCATCCCCAGTCACAACAAACTAGCAAGAGGATTCTTTACTTTGAAAGAACCATGGGGCTGACTGGAGATACTTATTGCTGACAAAGAGTCATGAAATGAAGTGGGAGCTCTTGAATGTACTTTTTTGTTAAGTCTGTATGATTTTGTTATCTGATCAGGATAGAAAAGGCGTCTCTGTCATTAGAAATTCAGTGGCCATTGTGTACAACACAGTGATGAACATGAATTTGTAAATATTTTATCTTAAAAAGACAAGGACAATATTGGAAATGTTCTTCATTCCTGTAGCATTTAAAATAAAAACAAGAATATACAAAATCATGTTCCTTTTGGTCTATTTTTATTACAATGAACTTTTGTTCATCTTTTTCCATATGACTAAGTTTTATGAAGATAAGTGCTTTCGGGCAGGGACTGTCATTTACTATATATTTATACAGTGACAAACACAATGAGTCCCCAGCCTGGTTGAGGGCTTTAGGTGCTAGCACAAAATAAATGTTGAATAGTAATGTTTAAATGTTTATAATAGAAAAACCTACAAAACCTAACAGCCAAATGCTAAGTTACAATGTCTTTAAGTTGTGCAGGAGGCTGAACTTGATAACCTCTTTTCCCCCTTCTGTTCTCCCAAAATCTCCCTCATATGGAATACAAAGAGTGGCTTAAAGCTATGGTAAGCTTAGCAGTAGTACTTCCACTGACCTCACCAGAGGGTGTTTCAGTTGCCTACAGACCATAAGGATTCTGTGAGTTCATCCACCAGATAGGGGACACTTTTCAGTAGTTAAGTCTGTTCTAGCGTACAGCCCCCAATTGACAAGCAAAAAGCAGTCTATACCAGATGTAGAAAAATAAAGATTTGGCAATTAACACTACTGGGAGTGGAGCAGCAGAGCTATTTGTGACTGTGCACGAGGGGTATTTCAGAAATGACCAGATGGCATCAGCCTGCACACAGTACTGCACCTAACCTTATTCACAAAAGACAGAAGTTACCAAATACAAAGCAGGTGCAACTCAGTGGATTTTAGTGGACTTGCACCCACTTATGCTAAGATCAAACTGGGCTGCAGGCCTGTGGGTTTTTTTAAAGAGGAAATGATAACCTAAAATTAAAATAAGCCTAGTAAAAGTCCATCTGCCAAAGTGAATAGCCAGGGTGATACAACAAACTATCCACAGAGTGCAACGTCCCCTTGGCCATCTCTGGAGAGTATTCCCTTTATTTCAAATAGACACACTCTCCAGCAAGAAATTAAATTTGTTTTTCTAAAAAAAAATGTTTTAAGAATTATTTTAGGGAATTTCTATGGCCAGTGTTATACAGGAAGACAGAATAGATGGTTACAATGGTCCTTTCTGGCTCTCAAATGAATTCACACAGAAAAATGAAAAGACAAAAACTTATCACTCATGGATAAACACTTTTCACAAAGTGATCACTCAATATCTCACCTCTCAGTCCTCGTCCTCAAAGGAAACTTGCACAACACCTTCAAAAGACAAGCCTGGGGACTTAAATTCATAACTCTGCTAGGCTCTAAAAGCCATGGACTTAAACAGAGACACTGACTTATGGCTCATTACAACAATTTGCAACATACCCTACTGCCTGCTAACCACTAATTCCCACTTCATTTTAGTGACCCACCTACAGCATGTGTGGAACCCTTCTACTTAATCATCTGTCCCACCTTGTATTTAGTGCAGACTGTCTGGTTACTTTATCCGGACCTGAGGAAGAGTTCAGTGAAGCCTGAAAGATTGTCCCTTCCACCAATCTCACCTACCTTGTGTGTGTGTGTCTCTCTCTCAATACAAATTCAGTCAGATCTGGTATGACAGCTAGAAAACTTTCAAATACAAGAATAGATGTTTGTTAACTGCACTTACAGAAAACTATCCTTTATTGTGTAGTATCATCACATAACAGTATTTCTGAAATAAAGAAACAAAAAATTGAACTCATTATAAAAAAAAGATAGGAGGATGTAAAGGGGACATGGCATTGGCAATATCAGGACAATCTGTAACTCAATGCTCACATCCGATGAAGTGAGCTGTAGCTCACGAAAGCTTATGCTCTAATAAATTTGTTAGTCTCTAAGGTGCCACAAGTACTCCTTTTCTTTTTGCGAATACAGACTAACACGGCTGCTACTCTGAAATCAATGCTCACTGTTAACCACAGTTTTCAAAAAGGATTTTGAGGAAAGTTATCACGTTATCCCTTAATGCTGCATAATATGGGAAGCAAATATACACTTATTGTACCTACTTTATCTCCTCTTTTGAAAAAAGATAGGATAAATCTGACGCATCTCCAAAAACATAAAGGCAATGGGCAACTTGTTTTTCCCCCAGAACAGTGCTCCCAAATTAGTGGATCTTTTTGCAAGCCAGCATCTTTCATTCTCTAAAAATGCACTATAAAATACAGAAGATTATATAAAAAGCATATTCCAAATAAAGTAGAAAATTCAAATCTTTGCATGTATTAATGTAACAGATGATATTCAGCCAAAAAAATAAATCAGAATCAAAAGGAGTATCCCAATAATCCAATGTTCAATAGCATCTAAATTCCAAATGTACAAAAAGTAGCCATCTGAAATATCAAGCATGACAACTCAAAAATCAGTTGTGTATCTCATCATTGTAGTATCATTATTCACAAATCTGATACTGAGGTGTAAAAAATTTAAAAAAGAAATTATACTTGGATTTTGCAAACTGTTCCTGTTTTCAAAGCAGAATATGGCTCCCTCCTTGTCCTGCTTAGTGTGTCATAGATTTCCATGCCTCATACAGCAGGTGAGAGGACATGATATGAGAGACCAACAAACAAACAATTGCTTGATTGTGTTATTTTTATTGTTGTCTCACTGAAATTGCAAATATGGCAAATAGCAACAGAGGCTCGTCCATTGCTTTCCAATAGACAGTCATTATCTCATCCCGTGTCAAATAAGCCATCTGGACAGGTTTGCCATAGCCCTGAAATTAGTACAAGGTTCAGCTCCAGCCTAGTGCTTATGTAAGTCATGATGTACAGTACTAAACCTTTTTGGACTCCACTGTAGCTGGTAGTGGGCACAACAGCAATTCCAATACATATACTTACACAATGAAATAGAAAATATTGTTATTGTTCCATATGCACAATTCTGCATGTTGTTAGAGTTTGCACAGCATTCTGGCTCTGCTTCTCTCACCACTTGTACTAGAGTAGGTTAAAGCTGCTCTTGTGAAATAATTGGCTGCATAACTTTTTAGTGCCTATTTAAACAGTAGAACCATCAAAAATATCACGTTCAAAATCAAATATTCAGCATTTGCAGTGAATTAAATTACATTTTTGTTTTAACTGAATGGGCCCTAGCATTAAGGCCCCATTCAGGCCTACTCAGGAAAAGTCAACACACTCAGCTATTGCTACATCAGCTTGCATTCTGTCTCTTCCTGATGTTCTTACCCAGCCAGCCACTAAACAAGCAGTTGTTATTAGTGGAACTAATGAACCCTTGAAAGGCACAGGAAAATCAATAGTCAGAAAAGCTCCTTCTACTAGTCTGACTCCTTCTGGTCTCTCTTGCTGAATGGGGCAAAACAAAGAGAATGTCAATATCTGGAAATTAAATGTTCAAAAGAACTCATCAAAGCACTAATCTGTAATTATTCTCATTTTGTCATTGACAAGGAGATCACAGAGTTTTGTGCAGAGATTTCTCCTGAGGCTGAGGATCAGTCAAAAAGGGAGATGGAGAAAAAAGGACCTGAACTCACATTGTGGTGTAGGAAAATTACGCAAGAGGAGGAAATAAATAGGGCCGGTCCACTTCCGAACAGTATTATGAACCAGTGGAGTGAGGTACTAGCAAGACAGACTGAGAGGGACCAGGGATGATAAAAAAAAATAATTAGTCTTAATTGCAATTTACAGGACAAATATCACTTGAGTAACAGAAACTACTAAATGAACAAGGCACACGTAGTTTCCAGCCCTCCGTGCATTAGCCCATGGGGTCCTTTGCCATTTCTCTTCCCTCTTACTTATGAAGAGGACATTGTCACCTTCAAAAGGTAAATCCAGTAACAGGTGCACTTCTGGGTGGTCAGCAGGTGGGTCAAGATGAGCTGTTTGCAGATTACAGTACCAAGAGAAAGAACATGAACAGTAGCTTCCTTCTTTCAATCTTTTCTGAACCTGACCTCTATGCCTCCTGCTCAGTTCTGTTAAGGGCCAGAAAATCCCATGATAGATGCAGCTCCTCAAGTCATTAGGTGCAGCTAAGACAGACCAAAGCAGCAAGACCCATGATAAAATTGTGAGACATAACAACACTGTGACTGAGCCCAGACCAAAACCCTGGACCTGAACAATGCCAAACCTTGGGAAAATTTAATCTATCTCCAAACTTCATGGCTGGCCCCTATATTTGAATTGGGCTGAATCAAAACCAAGCTCTGGATCGAACTGAATTCTGGGGAAAATCCAAAGTTCTGAATTCCATCGCTTGAGCCCATCTCTACCACTCACCTGCAGGGCCCAGGTTTCAGCCCTAAACTAGGTCATAAGTGAATTATTTGGAAGGTTTTCTCCTAATATTTACTGTAGATTTAGTCCACATCACAAAGTTAGCATACATTTGGCACCATTTTGGTTTGTAGTAAAGATAAATCCCCAGGACCAGCTAAGCAGAACTGATGAATATCTGGACTCAGATGCACTGACAGAGAAATATGTGGAAAATTAAATATTCTTCTCCCTTGTGGTGCTTCGTTCAAGCCAATACTATTAGATAGGGCTGTCAAGCGATAAAAAAAATTAATCACGATTAATCGTGCAATTAAAAAAATTAATCATGATTAATTGCACTGTTAAACAATCATAGAATACAATTTAAATATTTCTGATGTTTTCTACATTTTCAAATATATTGATTTCAGTTACAACACCGAATACAAAGTGTACAGTGCTCACTTTATATTTATTTTTGATTACAAGTATATGTGTTGTAAAAAAACAAAAGAAATAGTATTTTTCAATTCACCTAATACAAGTACTATAGTGCAATCTCTTGATTATGAAATTTTATGTACAAAAAAACTGCATTCAAAAATAAAACGAAGTCCACTCAGTCCTACTTCTTGTTCAGCCAGTCGCTCAGACAACAAGTTTGTTTACGTTTGCAGGAGATAATGCTGCCCACTTCTTGTTTACAATGTCACCTGAAAGTGAGAACAGGCGTCCTCATGGCACTGTTGTAGCCAGCATTTCAAGATATTTTCCTGTTAGATGTGCTAAAGATTCATATGTCCATTCATGCTTTAATCACCATTCCAGGGGACATGCGTCCTTGCTGATGATGGGTTCTACTCGATAAGAATCCAAAGCAGTGCGGACCGACGCATGTTCATTTTCATTATGAGTCAGATGCCACCAGCAGAAGATTAATTTTCTTTTTTTTGGTGGTTCAGGCCCTGTAGTTTCCACATCGGAGTATTGCTCTTTTTAGAATTCTGAAAGCATGCTCTTCAGATTCTTAAACCTTGGGTCAAGTGCTGTATCTATCTTTAGAAATCTCACATTGGTACCTTCTTTGCGTTTTGTCAAATCTGCAGTGAAAGTGTTCTTAAAATGAACATGTGCTGGGTCATCATCTGAGACTGCTATAACATGAACTATATGACAGAATGCGGGTAAAACAGAGCAGGAGACATGCAATCCCCCCCTCCCCTGGAGTTCATCAAAAATGTAATTAACACTTTTTTTTTTAATGAGCATCATCAGCATAGAAGCATGTCCTCTGGAATGAAGGGATATGCATGAAGCATGAAGGGGTTTACGAACGTTTAGCATATCTGGCACATAAATACCTTGCAATGCTGGCTACAAAAAAGCCATGCAAATTCCTGTTCTTATTTTCTAGTGATGTAAATAAGAAGAGGGCAGCGTTATCGCCTGTAAATGTAAACAAACTTGTTTGTCTTAGCGATTGGCTGAACAAGAAGTTGGACTGAGTGGACTTTTAGGCTCTGAAGTTGTACGTTGTTTTGGTTTTGAGTGCAGTTATGTAACAAAAAAAGAATCTACAGTTGTAAGTTGCACTTTCGCGACAAAGAGATTGTACTACGGTACTTGTATGAGGTGAATTGAAAAATACCATTTCTGTTGTTTCTCATTTTTACAGTGTAAATATTTGTAATCAAAAATATACACTTTGATTTCAATTACAACACAAAATATAATATATATGAAAATGTAGAAAAACATTAAAATATTTAATAAATTTCAATTGGTATACTATTGTTTAACAGTGCGATTAAAACTGAGATTAATTGCGATTAATTTTTTTGAGTTACTTGCATGATTTAACTGTGATTAATCGACAGCCCTACTATTATAAACATTTTTTTAAAGGAATAGCAAAAGAAAGTCCAAATTACTTAAAGGATTTACCCAAGACACTGTGCTCACAAGCTTGGAAATGCATTGAAATTTACACTATTTAAAACCAAAACCAAGAGGTACTAGTAGCAATGACAGAGTGAAAGTGAGATTCATTCCTGAATGAATCATAATTGTTCACCGAATAGCAACAGATATAATGTCAATGAAATCCAAATGCCAGCCAACTCATTCAGCTACTGAGAACTGAAATAAGGTAAGAAAATTATTTGGTTAATCTGTAGCTCTGTTTTAGTGGTTTCCACTTCAGAATCTGACTGTTGCACTTAAAACAGACCCACAAAATAATCTTCTATCATGGATATTTTTCGCCATCAAAATTTTCTTCAGGTGTATGAAAAATATACAGATCAGTGGTAAAATATAGAGTAATGCAGGAAAAAGAAAGAGAAAGTGTGTGTGCATGTGCTGTTGAGTATTTAAAAAAGATTTGTGTCAGCCAACTGCATGAGTTAAGAGAATACAGCTGGCAATTAACTGACTAACATTTCTTTACTGCAGTGGAAATATACCTATATTTTTAACTCTTTCCTCAGAAGCATGAGGGATGGCCACAGCTGGAGATGGAGCACTGGACTTTGAGGACCAGGACTCGGAGGTGGCACCAAGCATCCTCATTCTCTCTCTCTCTCTCTCTCTCTCTCTCAAGTGCTTGGCTGTCTGGTTCTTGCTCAGATGTTCAGGGTCTAACTGACCACCATATGTGGGGTTAGGAAGGACTTTCCCACCAGGTCAGATTGGCAGAGACCTTGGGGAATTTTGCCTTCCTCTGCAGCATGTAGGTACAGGTCACTTGCCCTGATTATCCGGGTATATCTCACTTAATAATTTCCCTGCCATTGCAAGACCTCAGGCACTGGTGCACCTCAGGCCCTCCTAATCTCTGCCTGTGGCACAGAATAGTCTTGTCTCCTGTGAGCTGTGATACTTTGGTCTAATTTCAGTTGTTGGGTTTAGTGTGTGGGTGCTGGTGGTCAGACAGATGATCCTGTGGTCCCTTCTGGCCTTAAACTCTGTGGCACATAACAGCCACATTTATTGTCTCCAATTACGTGCCATATAGGCACTGACCAAAAAAAGCAAAATATGATTTGTTAAAAATGCCTGTAGTGCAACAAAGCAATAGGCTAAGTCCCCTAAATACTATGGTAAAATGTTCCTCTCAAAATAAAAGACTTTGGAAATGCCGCACTGTAGCCAACATTTTGCAGAAGTTTGGCAGGTCCCATGTGGCTTATTCCTAAGTATTTGAAAATCTGCTTTAACTGTCTGCTAAAGATACAATTTTACAAGCACTGATTGTTTCTGCTCTCTCAGGGGATCCAGTAAATTCCTGTCAAAGCTCGAAGGATGATGGATTTTCCCATTTCCCTTGCTCCATACTTTGACACATAAGGTTCCACATCACAACCTCTATTCATATAGCCAAGTGGATTTGGACCACACCCAATTTGGATCCCATTGAGGATGCTCTTTAATTGACTTGTTGGTAAGAGCTGCAAGAAACTGCCTTCCCAAAGCACTTTATCCATTACTTGCACTTTATTGTTATTGGCTTCGTCAGAAACAAAGAGAGCATTTACAACATAATTATGGTGGCTCTTAAATTTTTTGAACACCTTAACCCGACAGTAAAAGTCCTACAAAATCCTAATAGTTCTGAAAGAACAGAATCAGTAAGAATGTAACTTCAGAAAAGACGGTTCCATATTGTTGAAACAAAACTCTTCTACAAGCATGAATACAAACCAGAAACCTTTTCATAAATATCCTGGAAAATGGTGCATGTGTCCAGCCCAGACCTGAACCCAATGAAATGTTTTTGTTGCACTTGTTACCAACACTGTTAGTTGCATTAGTTACCAATTCTTGAAAGTTAGCCCTCATTGTGCCACTTTATACATGAGAAAAGCCTGAAGCTGTGTCATTCACATTGTCTCACAGTGTAGCGTGATGGATCTGCAAAGCAGGGGACTACAGCTCCCATCAGCCTTCTCCCCACTGCACATCACTTTCCTCCCGGCCTGGTATGGTGAATCTTGAACCAGGAAATGGCCAGGCTTTATTGGGAAGCAGCTCCTGCATGACAAGCAAGGAGATGCAGAGAAACTGGAGACAGAGAGGAATCCCCAGGAACCACATGCAGAGCAATGTGTGAAACAGACGATGGTTTGTGAGGGACTTATGGGGGAGCAGCCATGCATGGGCAGGAGGCCAGTGTAAGAGGGGTCCCAGTAAGATACACTAACTGAGCCTGGCCTGGAAACCCACAAGCTCCTAACAGCTTGAGTAGAGACTGAATTGGGAAAGGCAACCCCAGGTACTAGGTCAGAAGAGCCCTGACTCTCGACTGGACTGCCCTGGGGCCCAAACAAGAACTGTTATTGCTCAGTTTGAACTGTAACTGTTTAAGACCCTGTACTTAGGGTATTTGCAACCTTTCCTTTTTCCTGCCAGCCCTATTAAAATATCCTTTCCCTTAGCGCTGTGTCTGAGTGGTTACTGGGACCCACCAGGGCTGGTGCCTACAAGGCATAGCTGCTGAAGAGCCTACAATGCTTGCCTCCAAGTCATGGTACAAATGGAACACTACTGGGTTTGGTGTGTTCCAATACTAAGCAGCCCCGCTAAGTACAGTATTATAATTGGTGGTATTGGATTGTAAAACTATTGTCTGGCCTGTTTATTACTCACACAAATAGGTCACAGAAAAGATCATTTATTTGTGTTTACCTAAATTGTATCCTCCAACTGCAGGATCCCTTCAGGCCTACTAGGGGTGTTGCGTAAGCCCAGGAAGCACTATCCACTCTAGAGCTGAGCCACTAAGAACCCCTCCCCTCAACTTCTCTACTCCTCCTGGACTACCTCTTTCCTTTGGCTCACCCCCATTGCTCACCAGTCACCTATCAAGCTCTCTATGGCCGCCTCTATTTTGGCTCTGCTCCATGGCTGCGTGACTGTCAACCGGGGCCCTTCAGCACCACAGCTCTCAGGAAAATCAGCCCTCTGCTGCTTCCTGGGCATTCACTTCCATACTTCTTATGCCTCCAGTGTCATTTTTGGACATTAGCCCTCAATGGGACCCCTGCTTCTGCAGCCTACAGTCATCATAATCAATGGTCCCATCTGGCCTTGAAATCTATGAATCATCCCAACTTGCTCCTTAGTTGAGTCATTTATATTGTCTTGTCTTGTCTAGCAAAAGATGCAATATTAACCCTAGAGAGGGCTGCTCTGGGTTCCCAGAATGAGGCCTCGCAACTTGTGTTTGATGAGACATCTCCTCTCAGACTGGTTGCATATTTAGGAATAGAGGGAATGACTATTAGGGTTTGGTTCAGCAGAACGGGATTAAAGATAGATATGAGCCCTGGCCCTGGCTCACCTCTAGTTTTTAATGGCCATATGTTCCTGAATGTTCCTATTACTTGTTTGAACTATATAGCTCATTAAACTACACAATTGTGAGTTAAAGGCAAAATAATGCTAAAGTAGATTTTCACACTGTTTTAATTTTTAAAAAACAACTATCAAGGTGTCTGATCTCATCTTGGTGCACGTTAATATGATCATTTATACCTCAGGAGAAAACTATACCCTTCAGAGCCATATATTACCCGTGACCCATGCAAGAAACTTCCAGTGATGTCAATGGCAGCATATGATCCTATGGAACAAATTCAACCCTCAGTTATAACCATTCAGTTCCGTTCACTTCCATGGAAGTTAAAATTTCATGGGTTTAATAGAATTGATTTTGGTCCATCACAGAATGGCATTTCTCAATGGAATATCTACAAGACAGTGATGCATCTGAATTCAGAAAGATGCTTATGCAATTATTTAAGAAAGCCAAACAGACAAAAAGAAACCCAAAGTACATTTACAAAGTACATGTTCTCCCATGAAACTTAAAAAGTTTTTAGGAAGGCTCAGCATAAATATAATGGTGTTGGATTAACGATGGCAGACTAGAAACAGTTTGACTAAACAAAGCGGTACAAAAATAAATAGTTTTCACCACTTCCAAAACTGAAGCCTAATTGCATTTCTCACAAATTTGCGCAAAAAAAAAAAAAGGAAACATGTCAGTTTGATCTTCAACTTTTCATTATTTTTTGGCACAAAGAAGGTATATTTTGTAGGTAGAAAACTGTTATTTTGCAATGAAAAACTAAATTGTCAATATTTCTGGGCAAAAATTGCAAATTTCTGCTTGGAGTAAATTCATGAATATGTATAATTTTGCTCAGAGTTAGCAGAGAAATCTGTGTTCAGTGGTGCAAATATTAACGTTTTGCTATGGCTCGAATTAATGAATAAATGCAACAAAAAATGAATAACTAACGAGGTTAAAAACAGGTACACTTACATTGTCTTGGGAGGTCTGATCCTCAATGGTAATGAGCACCTGCATTGAAATCTATGGGAATTTTCAGTGTTCCGTACCACTCAGGATAAAGCCCTTAACAGCTAATGAATGACAATAGTGCAGTTCATTTTACAGTAAAATTAACAGTGCTACATCTATAGTTTTGATCATTCAACATATCCAATATTGAATAAAAGTAATAAAATGATTTATCTGATCAGTTATATTTAAATGATTAATATAAAAATTTTAAAAATATTTTAAAAATTTAACATAACAAAATAATATTAAGCAGATGAGATTTTCCAAGATAAGATCCAGTTGTCAGTCAGTTAAAATTAAAAAATTTTAAAAAAAATTCCTAATCAATGGCATCGCCACTGCAAAATTATTATTCATCTTAGCCATCTAACTAAAATTCCTGTAAGAGAAATACATTAAATCAACTGCAAATCTCTAATAACTAATACATTTCAATTTTGCCTCAAGCTAAAAGTTCAGTGCTAAAATGAAGTTTATAATCCCATGAGCCCATTCAGTTATAAACTGCAGGTGGCAAATCAAGAGACTACAAACTATACTCCCTGTGTGTGAAAATCAATACCCGAAAAAGTTTTCTACACCTTCTTTGACAGCAATTTAACAGCACAAACAAAAATACATGTGCTAATGGTGTAAATGTAGGGATGAAGGGCTATGAACAGAACAGTGACTCTTAGACCAGAAACAACCTTTCACCACATTCTACTTACAAAGCTTGAGATGCTGTGTGCACAGATAGGGAAAAGAAATCTAATGCAGGTGCAGGAGAAAGCTGGAAAGAAAATAACTGCAAACTTACATTTGTGACCTATTTTCTGAAACCAGCTTATCTTATATTGGATTTTTCTCCCACTAAGAAATATCAGATTTCTTCAGGACTAAGAAATAGTTCTTCACATCTGCCAGTGCTGCACATTCTGCATTTTGTTCCAGTGTCCCGTACTAGACAATACAGCATGCACTAACTTAAGATGCTTGTCATGGAGGGTACAGATAAATCGGCTCAATCCCTAGCAGCTTCACTTCATTATTACTAAAGATTAATGTGACACTAATTGGTCCTGAGCCTGATCTATTTATTGAGTCTTTTACATGTATGAGCTGTAGAATTAAAGTCACTTAGCCATTCACAGGGAGTGAACAGCAACTGTTTAATTTTTCGAAGGGATTTTTCCTATCATTTTGCAATACACCTTCATTTTATAATGTAATCAATCATATTTCATCATTGGAGTGCTTGAATATTACTTTTAAGGCAGTTTTATATTAATGGGGATTTTTAATAAAATTGGACATTATCCTTTATCCACAAGAAAAATAATAATAAACTGTTAACCATGATACATACTATAATCTTGAATGCTGACAATAGGTCTTGCTCAAGATGAAGTATTTTCATCAGTAAGCTAGTTGTTATGCATTACCAGCACATGCACAATAGCCTAGCATGACACCAATTTGCATAATTTTTCTTCTCTAACAGGTTTCAAAAATAATAATAGGCATACTAGATAAAATCTAATAATTTTAAACTTTAGCTCTTATTTTTATGTAGTAACTTATCAAAAGAACCTTGAAAGAATTAAAATTAATAAATTATAAATGTATCATTCTGCTATCAGCTGTGGGCCATAGCCATCTAAACTGAATTCAGAAATGAAGCCTAAGGCAAGTCCAGAAGCAAATTGCTCTGGGTCCTCCCCATGGAAGTGACTGCAATAAGGTGAAATGAGAATGCCACTGTCCGAAAATTACCAAGAGCAGCAATGACCTGGAAAATCAGTTAAGGCTTTCATTGTACAGCTAGATTATATAGATAGATAAATAGTGATGAGTATTGGATATGCATACAAAGCTGTTATGGTTGAAGTATTAACAATCTACAGCAAGAAAAAACACCATGAATACTGATTTTTTTTTGCACACTGAATCTAAACAAGATATTCCTGTATGTTAATATCCATCAGAAAGATTAATGTGTTAGAAAACTTTGATGGCCAATTAGCTTCAGAAAGAAAAGGGAAAATACCTTTACATGGCATAATGGAATAAGTGAGGGCCCATTCATTATCTTTATGAATTAAACATTTGTATATCCCAACTTGTATAGCAAGCAACATGACTGTAGTAGAGTATATTCTCTTGGATATTCACCCTGTAAGAAGTCTGGCTAAGTGACATCTTCAAAGAGGGATTTAGGCCTGGGTGCAATTTACTACACATTTAATATATTGCCATTGTGAAATAATATTGCTCGCTGTACAATGTATGAGGAAGGTGATTACACATTTACAAATGGACTCAATCTCCACTACTACAAAAACAAATTACCAAAAAGCACTCATCTACCCCAGTGACAGATGCTGTGTAAAAACCTAGAGAGACATACGGAAAAACAACATAAGCGCTTGTACACACACATGCCCTCACAATAAAAGCAGAAAAGGAAAACTGTGGGAGCCTGATAGTGCCAGATATTTGACCCCTGAGAGGCACTCATCAACTTCAGTTCCTAACTTCAGGGGATTTGTGGCAGTTTAGCATCTTCCGGGATTGGGGCCTGGGGGAGAGAACAAGTTAATAACAAAAAATCCTTCATGAGTGGAATCTTCAAACAACAAGTTAATAGAAAATGAACAAACCAACCCTCCTTCTTATTCTAGATTAACTCTTGGGCTACTGCAGGTGCTGTGAAAGAGGGGTCAGGTAATTGGGGCATTCAAGCCAAGATGGTGAAATGGAGCGCACTGCATAACAAAGAAAACCCAGTTCAAAAGCATAATAAACAAAGAAAGATGCTCTCATACCAGTCTATTTTGATGTATTTTTCCAGTTCACTTTTTTAAAGTTCTTCTGATAAACTTTGACTTTATATAGTTCAATCATTATAGTGTATCACCCATCACTCCATTTTTTCTTTGTGCCTTACACTTTTCATTTACATATTGGTTTTCACATACAACTCCATATTCAATAAAAATGGACTTTCAGAATGAGAAATGGATTAAAATATTATGATGTAATTTAATATTTCAAAGACATGATCTATAGATAATACACTGCACTGTGTTGTATTCTAGCACACACTGTTCAACAAAGTCATTTTGCTCAATGATAGTATTGGCTACATATAATTTGAGAGCCCAGATTTCTGCTAAAGAAGGCGGGGAGAGAGAGAGAGAGAGAGAGAGAGAGAGAGAGAATACAGTATGGTGTAAGGGTTTTTTTTGGCCTAACTTTGGGAAGGCCTCGTTAGACAGATAACACCAAAAGGATGCATTTAAAAGTATGATTGTGGGAGGCAGGAGTTGGTGGGCTCTGTTCCTTACTATCACCAACTTCCTAACACCAGTATTGCAGAAACTGAAATCTCTATGTACTTCAGTTTCCTCACCTATAAAATGGAAATATTAGCACCTGCTTGCCTCCCAGGTCTGTGTACATATCACAGGTATAATACTTCCAGTATTGTAGCATAAAACTTGCTATACTACCATCAATATATTTCCAGTATACACACTCACACATTTACATGGAAGGACTTTGAATTTCTCTCATTGTTACATTTCTATAAACTAGAAATTGTACATTACATAGTTTACAACAAAAACACTCTCACTAGAAAGGTATCTTTTCAAAAAAAGAAGACTTAGCAAAGTTTACCCAAGAAGCTCAGCCCAGGGAACTTCAGCAAAAAAACCCCTAAAATCCTTGTTTAATATACTATACTGCTCTTTTGCAATTGCTGTATCCAATTTGTGTTCCTGTCGTATAAACGCCACCAAGGTATTTTTCTATAATGAATTATTTATATTCTGTTGTAATCAGACATTTGAGATAGTTTAAAACATTTATATGGCCACTTAGTTCACTAATGATAAATGAGCTAGTCCTAAAAATGTGAATCTATCTTAGAGACCTGTTGAACTAACATTCTGGCCAATATTTTATGTCAGAGGAGCCATCTACCATACGGATCAATGCAACCACATAGAGTAGAGAGGAAGGATAGTTTTGTGCTTAAGGCATGGGTCTGGGACTGAGTTTTTCATAGATTGGAAGGTCAGAAGGGACCTTTGTGATCATCTAATCTGACAACCTGTGTAGGACAAATAAAACTTCCCCAAAATAATTCCTAGATCTTATCTTTCAGAAAAACATCCAATCTTGATTTTTAAATGGTTATTGATAGTGAATCCACCAAGAACCTTGGTAAATTGTTCTAGTGGTTAATTACTCTCTCGGTTAAGAATGTACACCTTATTTCCACTTTGAGTTTGTCTAGGTTCAATTTCCAGTCATTGGATCATTTTATAGCTTTCTCTGCTAATTTGAAGACCCATTATTAAATATTTGTTCCCCATGTACATACTTGTAGACTGTAATCAAATCAGTCCTTCAATCTGCTCTCTGTTAAGCTAAATAGATTGAGTTCTTGAGTATATCACTTTAAGGCATGTTTTCTAATATTTAATCATTCTTGTGGCCCTTCTCTGAACCCTCTCAAATTTATCAACATCTTTCTTGAATTGTGGGCACCAGAACTGGACACAGTATTCCAGCAATGGTTGCACCAATGCTGAATATAGAAGTAAAATAAACTCTGTACTCCCACTCAAGATTCCTGTTTATGCATCTCAGGATCACATTAGCTCTTTTGGCCACAGCATCATACTGGGAGCTCATGTCCAACTGATTGTTCAGCACAACCCCCAAATCTTTTTCAGAATCGTTGCTTCCTATGATAGAGTCCCCCATCCTGTAAGTATGGCCTACAATCTTTGCTCCTAAATGTATACATTTACATTTAGCTCTTCTAAAATGCATACTGTTTCCTTGCGCTCAGTTTACCAAGCAATGCAGATCACTCAGTCAGTGACCTGTCCTCTTCCTTATTTACCACTTCTCCAATTTTTGTGTCACCTGAAAATTTCATCAGTGATGATTTTTTGTTTTATTCCAGGTCATTTATAAAAAATATTAAATAGTGGAGGGCCAAGAACCAATCCTTGTCAGACCCCATCAAAGCAAACCCAATCAATGATGATTCCCCATTTACAATTATATTGAATTACCAGTTTTGTGAAGAACATTGTGTCTGACCTAGGGCACATCACAATTTCTCTTTGCCTCTGTTTCCAGTTTGTAAAAACTAGGATAATAATCTCTACTTCACAAAGGTCTCATGAGGATAAATTAAGTATTATCAGAAGACATTCTGGTACCACTGTGGTGCAAGAGGGTACATGTGCCTAGAAAATTGATTTTAATTATTAAGAGATAAATATGGGGACTGTGACTGGCTCTGAAAGATAGGCTACAAGTCCAACATGGCCAGAGTCATGGTTCAGTCCAGAACATGGGTATTCTGGGACTTGTTTGTAGGCCTGATAGGAGTTAGAGGCACAGCTAGGAATGCTGGGAAGGAGTTCCCAGGCTATAAGAAGCAGCCCTCCCCTCAGAACACAGAGTTCTCTCTGCCAAGAAAGCCTAGAAAAGAATAGGGGTGGATCTGTGTATGGTGGGAGGAGACTGGTATAGAGCAGGTGGTTTATCCACAAGGACCTGGTAGATGCCTAAGAGGTATAGAAGGGGCCTGCAAGACTGGTAACAGGAGAGTTTTCTGGAGTACCCCATGGAGAGTATAAATAGTACCACTGGGGGAAAGTAAAGTGAGAATAGCATGGGGATGGGATTAGAGGGTCACCTCATCATTTAGGACCCCAGGGGAATGTGAGCTCTCCAATCGGTTTAAGGGCCGGCCTTTGGTATGGGTGAATGAAGCAAAGGCCTAGAGTGCCATTCCAAGAAGAGTGCCTCTGGAGCAGCTGCTTCCCCCAGCTCTACAGCTGCTCCTGCTCCCTGCCTTGGAGCCACCCCAGCCAGCTGCTCCCTGGAGCCTCGTGTTTGCTGTGAAAATGGTGGGGGAGTGGGGTGGTGATGTCAGGGTGTCCCCCTCTTTCTGCCCCTCCCCATATACCCCCATCTCTGCTGAGTTGGGGTTGGGGTTGGGGGACAGAACTGCTGGTGACTGCTGCTGTCTGAACAAGCCTTTAGACTGTTGAGTGCCACTCTGCTTAAAGGGATAGCGTGCTGTCTCACACACTTCCCCAGCTCACACACACACACTCTCTCTCTCTTCCCCTTACACACAATCTCTTGCACACTTCCCCGACACCCACTGTCTCTCTCATACACACTCTCTCTCCCTCTCTCACATACTCTCCCAACACACACACACACACGTATATTATCATCATCACTTTTTGGTACTTCCTGCAATGCACATATATTCTCTGTAATTTTATTCTTTCAAAGTTGTTAAGGATTAGAGTACTGTTATTTTAGTTTTTTGACTGGTCTGTGCATTACATAATTTTATTTCTCTCTTATGCTTAAATTTATTTCTTTGAGTAGTGAGTTTTAAAATGCCTAATCTATCCTGGCTGGGATAATTATCATTATTACTTTTATTATCCTATTGTGCTTTGTCATTCATTATTTAAAGTGGTACAATCAAATAATAGTATCCTTCTAGAATGTAATGTAAACTTGTACTAACCTTAGCAGTGCCAGTTTAAAAAACATTAGCTAAACATATAACTTTAGACACTGTGCAGATGAAGGTCACATTTTCAAATAGTATTTTTAGTTATATCTATAAAATAGTTTAAAATTTGCATGCAAATAAATGCAGCTCCAACTATGATACCAATAGCAATGATGGAGTCAAGTGTTAGTGAGTCACGTACATGATTGTGATAGGTAAACATAAATGCCAAAATCATTAGAAAAATTAATTCCCTTTCATAATGAAAGAGAATAAAACCTTAATCACATATGTTAAAATTAAATATGTTTTTAGTGGAGTGAAAAACAATTGACTAAAATAGAGTAGATAATTGCAGTAACACAGAGTGTGTCCGTTAGAGAAAGTAAGCAGATTTTAAGCAGATTTCTTTTATTTTTATTTATCTCTACTAAAGATAGTGTACAAAATATCAAACGTGTTTCTGGTATCTTCATTAAAGCTCCAGAACTGCTACCTCAAGTCTTGGGATTGGGAATATCTTGCTGTATTATCTCTTGATTATTCTAAATTTACATATGAACTTTAAACATGGCTTTAATTGGAGTTTGTATATATATATTTTTCTTTATATAACAATTAGATACAGTATTCCTGTCAGCTAATTCCTAAATTATTATCTGCAAAAAAACCCCAGAGTTTTCAGGTGCCTAAGTAGTCCCTGGAATCACAGTTAAAGTTTCCTACTGCCCCCAAAAATCTGAAATGGTGTCCTGATGAGCCAGGATTGGCCAGTGGGCTACAGGAGGGCCATGAACACTGGCAAGATGCAGCCCCCATGTGACAGCGCAAAGCCTGCCTTGAGGCACATGATGAGCAAAGGCATCACAAGCCACAGCAGCAGCACAGAAGGGTGGCAATACACCACATACCATACCACCCTTGCTTCTGCACTGCTGTTGGCAGTGGTGTTGCCTTCAGAGCCAGCATGCTCCAGTATCAGGCCACCCTGCTAGTGCTTAATTTGTGCCAGGGTTCAGCTCTGGCACCTCTTTCAATACAAATTAAACACTGGGGGAGGCAGCGGGGCCCAGATGTGATGAGGGAGGGGTGGGAAGCCCAGGGAGCACGTGGAGGCCAGGGGTGATGGGGGAAGCAGTGCCAAAATACAAGTTCGCCCAGGGTGCCATTTTCCCTAAGGCTAGCCCTGAGGGTATGAGTGTGGCATGCAGCAGGAGATGCTGGGGATTCTGCAGGAACAAACAGACAAGTTGAGGTGTCTGGTTGACCTTCAGGAGAAACACCTTGAGGCTAGACTCCCTCTGCAGTCCCTCAGAATGGCATTCCTGCATCACCATAGTCCCCCTCCCCCAAACGTACCAGAAGGCGAGGGGGGAAAAGTGCTATATCCCTTCCACTCAACACCGGGGGAGGGTCATATGAATCAAAGGTGCATACATGATCTTTGACAGGCAAGGCCACTGTATTTAAAAGACATGATCACTGTGTTTTTCCCCATTTTATTCCACTGACTGTCCAAGGTTTCATTCTTTTTCTGATCTTTCACTTCCAATATGTTTATGCAATAAAAGTCCATGGCCTGAGAATGAAATAATCTTTATTACTTCACACACTGGGGAGAGGGGGTAAGGGGAGGTACAGGGAAACTGAGGCAATGGAGGGGATTTGCTAGAGATATAAACCCAGCAGGCAACGCAAGTTCACAGTATGGGAAGGCACAACTCAAGAAGCAGCGCACAGTACTGTGGGTCATTACTAAAATGGTTTTTTAAAGCCTCTCTGAGATGCAGTGTTCCATGCTGAGCTCTTCTTATAACCCTGGTATGTGGCGTCTCAAAATTAGCAGACTGCCTATCCACTTCCACACCCACCCCTGTGGAAAATTTCTCACCCTATAACCATGGGGATATTGCTTTTATTGAAGTCTAATCTAAACTGCACCAGTGACCTTTTAAAAGGCCAAAGGTGCATTCAACCACCATTCTTCACCTCCTCAGTCTATAGTTGAACAGTTCCTTGCTGCAGTCCAAGTGGCCAGTGTCAGGCTTCATGAACCATGAGTGCAAGGGGTAGGTAGGGTCTTCCAGGATCACTATTGGCATTTCAGTGTCACCAATGGTGATGTAAGCAGGGTCTGAATGAATGCTTCCCTGACATCTACCTGGGAGGGGGAGAGACTTGGGTGTGTTTATGTAAATACAGTTTACTCCTGCTCTGCTTACATATTCAACAGATACAGCTGTGCCAAAGTAATCAACTTTGACTGGTGTTGGGTACAAATCACCTTAGTACTGAATGCAGGGGTGGTGAAATATGGTTTCCAATGTTGTAATTATTGTAGAAATAAAGGAAAGCAGGACTGGGCTTAATCCATCTCAAATGAGGAGGCCACCCTTAGTTGAAAGAACCTCGCTAAGCCAGGGGCTCAAATATCAGAGTCCTGTGAAAGGCAAGGCAAGGCAAGGCAAGGCAGGGGGTATCTCCAGCCAGGAGGTTGCATACCCTCAAGGGTCCTCCCTAGACTGGTTTAACCTGTTCCTCTCCACTGTTAGAGCTAAATAGGCTTCATTAGGAGCCTCTTTGTTATGTTAAATACCCAGTCAGAGCTGAAATCTGTTGTGGTAGGACTGTGTTTCTGCCCAGCCTGCAAAGAGCTAAAAATCACTGAGAGCTGAAATCACTTAAGATGGGGTGATGTTTCTCCCAGCCTGCAAAGAGCTGAAAATTACTAAGAGATTGATGTGCAGAGGTTACAGCAAAGAGGTAGGTGGCAGCAGAAGGTGATTGACAGTCAGCTGGTGAATGAGTGGCTGGGGCGGCAGAGAGGCGTGACAGGTGGCAGAAGGGTGGCTGATGGAGAGGCGCGGCAAGAGTGATGAGCAGGCAGCTGGTGGAAGCAGTGAGAAGGCGGCCAGCAGGGTGGCCAGCAGAGAGGGGTGGCAAGTGCCCAAGCAGCTAAGCAAGTAAGATACCTCTTTACCCCACCTGGGTTGGGGGAGGTGAACTCTGCAGATGCACCTCTGAACTCTGGATCTGCACTGACCAAGGACAGCAACTGTGAGTAGGGTGCAGAGAAGCAGAGAAGGGCCATGCATGTGAAAGGGACTTTTTGAGTAGCTAGACTTAAGAACCTGAGGAGAAAAGGGCACTGCCCAACCTGTTTGGGGGTGGGTCTTTTACTCATGGCTTATGTTTATGAACCCTGTTTGCCATGTTTTCCCAAATTAACACTGAGAGTTACTTCCCTCCTTTCATTAAAAATTTCTTTTCCATGCTCAGACTCTGTGCTTTCAAGTGGGGAAGTATTTGGTATGTAAATTTCCCAGGTTACTGGGTGGAAACTCGAGCCAGTTCTGTGTGGTATCAATGGAAAGGAACCCCTAGATATTGAACCCGGTCCTGGTTGCTGCTGGCTCCACCTGGCAGAAGAGTTACAGTTGTTTTGCATTCCGGAAAGACAGTCCCTGCTTGCAGCTTTCTGAACAGACCTGTGTTCTTAAAGATACATGTGTCATGCACCTTCCCTGATCATCCCATGTTGATGTCGGTTAAATGGCCCCGGTAATATACTAGCACTTGCAACACCACTGAAAAGTATCCCTTGCAGTTTATATACTCTTTGGCAAGGTGGTCTGGTGCCAAGATAGGGATATGTGTGCCATCTATCACCACCCCCAATAGGGTTAGGGAACCCTATTGCAGCAAAACCATCCAGTATGTCCTGCATGTTGCCAACAGTCACTATCCTTCTTAAGCAAAAGGAGATTAATGGCCCTGCATACTTAGATCATAACAGCCCCCACAGTGGATTTACCAACTCCAAATTGATTCCTCACTGACTGGTAGCAGTCTGGCATTGCAAACTTCCACACAGCAATTGCCACTCGCTTCTCCACTGTCAAAGCAAGTCTCATTTTAGTGTCACTGCAATTCAAGGCTGGGAAGAGCTCTGCTCACAGTTCCTGGAAAGTGACCTTGCGCATATGGAAGTTCTGCAACCACTGATCATTATCCCATAGCTGCATAATGATGCAATCCAACCAGTCAGTGCTTGTTTCCTGGGACCAGAAACAGCATTCCACCATGTTCAGCTGCTGCGGGACTGCCAGCAGCAACCAGGAATTGTTTCGTTCTATGGTTTCCAGCAAGGCTGTTTGAAGGACATTGCCATGTTCTGCATGGCTGCTCCTCTCCCAGCTCTGGAAATACTGCAGGATAAGATAGGTGGTGTTTGTAATGCTCCAGACAAGAGTGCACAGCTGAGCAGGGTCCATGCTTCTCAGGAGACGGTATATGTGTGGCTATGCCAGCCTTTAATGGCATGAAATATTAGGGGTTTCAGTTGAGATCAGGGGTGTGGAAGAGAAAACTGTATCATGGGACATTGAAGCCATGTTCCCACTCCCCCTTGTGAGAATGTTTTGGTCCCATGAGGCATTGCATACGCTTTCCAAAACCTCCTGCAGCGAGTTGCACTGTAGGATAGCTGCCCACAGTGCATTGCTCTCAGCATGGATGCAAGCGCTGCTAGTGAGGCTGTGTTCCACGAACACAAGGAGTGTGGTGTGGACATGCACTACTGACTTACTGGGTTAATGGATATTGATTTAACTGAAGTAGACTTAAGTTTGTAGTGTAGACATGCCCAGAGACGTAAGGTAGTGGGGAGTGCTACAGTGGTTCAGAGATTCCTCCTGTGCATGAAGGAGAGAGAGCCCCATTATGTGGATCTGATGAAGCATTGTCCAGGCCACAGATAACAGAGATGGAAAGGGAAAGGACCTATGAAGTCATCTAATCCATCCCCTTTACAGTACAGCATTGTCCTCCACAGTACATTTTCAAGTGCTTTATCTAATCTGGTTTTAAAAGTCTCAACTACTGGAATTTCCACTATCGTTCTGTGGATTAAACAAAATATTCCCACTATCTTGTTGGAGTATATGCTCTTCAAACCAAGGAATGTGCTTTCTTTTGTGTTTTTACAGTGCCTAGCGCATTGTGGGAGCTAGCAGAATACAAATAAATAATTGCCATATTAAAGGCTTTATTCTGGATAATTCATAATGTGAAATGTAAAGGCATAGCACAAAGTACTATGAAAGTACTTGGGTTTATGGATGTGTTTGTGACCCGCACACACAAAGAGAGTAGCCCAGCGGTTCTCAAACTTCATTGCACCGTGACCCCCTTCTCACAACAAAAATTACTACATGACCCCAGTAGAGGGGATGGAAGACTGAGCCCGCCTGAGCCCCACTGCCCCGGGCTGGGGGGCAAAAGCTGAAGCCCAAGGACTTCTGCCCTGGGCAGCGGGGGGGATGCAACCTTAGCCCTTGGCAATGGGGCTTGGGCTTCAGCCCTGGGCAGTGGGGCCCAGGGCCAACACTAGCCTTGGTGACCCATTAAAATGGGGTCCCAACCCACAGTTTGAGAACCCCTGGAGTAGCCCAATATTTCTGTCCTTACAATATTGCTATTTTTAAAATACTGAAAATAGCTGAACTGTCTAGAATTGCTAACTGCTACTTGCAGTTTCCATCACATCATTTCTGAAAAGCAGGACCTACTTCAGAGGGCGATTATCATCTTTTCAATCCAGTGGATGATGGAAACGCTCTATAAATCCCTAAGTGGATTTGTCACCATGTTTCTGGAGGCAAAACAGGAAGCAGTTTCTGCTCCACCAGCTCTACAATTGGATAAGCTAATACAAGTACTATACAAACAGCTATATCATGGTCAATATTTTCATCTGCTTACATAATGGTAAAGTCTGACATCATTTTAATGTACTAGTGTTTGGGCCTGACATGGAAATTTTGGGTGTACAAGGAATACAGTATCAAATCCTTATTGCTATATACAGTATACAATTCCTATATCCCCATCCCTCAGGTATCATCTGGCATTTATATAGCAAGTGAGTCTTTTAGGAATAAAAGGATCAGTATTATAAAATACATGTTCCATGTTTTTGTTTAACCAATATTCAGTGATTATTCTAATAAATAAGATTTAATTCTAACATGTAAAGCAAATCCTGGTTCAGAGCCTGTTCAAAGAAACTCAGCAACCTACCTTTCAACTTTTGTTCTTTTCTTCTTTACTTTAAATTAACAGTTCTTACACACCTCTGCGGATTCTGTATATTTTATGTACCGAAGATTACTCTCAGCCTGAGCAGGACTATAAAAGAATCCAGATCTTTAGTTTATGGGAGTTCATAAAAGGTACATAGATGCTAAGTCTGAAGTGTAACAAAATATACCTCTGGCTGATGAAATATTCATGCCTATTTGTCATCAAGGACTAACGACGTTTCTGGAAGACTTTAATGAGTAAATAAGAATACAGAAGCTCTCTCGCCTTTGTACAGAAATGACGTACAAAAATACCTTTGCTACATTGAACTTTGGGTGTTGGTGTAAGAGGCATCCATAAACTCTCCTGGTAATTTCCCATTTCCATGAAAACCAATAATTTCGGTATTTAGGATACAGTTTTCATCTGCAAATGATGATTCCACCTCTCAGGCACACAAATCTGGACTATGTAATAGCCCCATCCAAACTGTATCGAAGATTATGAGACTCATGGCCCCACCTGTGGTTCACATTTGCTCCAGGTGTGCATCCTTAGCACTTAGAAATGGAAAGTTACATTAAACAGAAAGAGAAAGCTACCATGGCTCACTTTGCAATGTTACAAATGTCCTCTTGGTAAATCAGTGTTACTGTGGCATTCCTTATAAGAAATATCAAAGTAGTGTTAATTACTTGCAAACAGAAATTGCAAAGATGTTGGCCTACATTCTTGGCTGCATTGTAACCACTTTGCACAAGTCCACTCGTGCAAAGTAGCTGCAAACACAAAAGGATCAGGAACGTGATTCTGCTATTGCTCCATATAAGGCAGAGCAAGAGATGAGAAAACACAAGACAAAGTTGGTTCTTAGAGCAGAAACCTTTGCAATAATTTGACTGGTGCGACTGCCTGTATCTCACATGATGTGAAACAACTACCCATCAGTTCTGAATAGTGTATTGAAGTAACAGGAAATCTCCTCAACTCACTCTGTACATGCTCATTCAAAGGAGAAACTAGAACCCCAATGTTTTACATCATATTCAGTCCCAGATTTCAGGACAACATATGCAAAACAAATACTGTAGCACTGCCAACCACAAGTTCAAAAATCATGAGTCTGAACACAAGAAATCATGAGACTGGTATTAAAAAAAAATCCCAAGATTGGGAAAAGGGAGGCTGGTTTTCAGAGGTGGTGTTTTGGTCTGTCTTCTGGTTTTGGGATTCCCCTTAATTATCCCCAATAAGTGTGTTACAAACCACAGGTCGAAAAATCAACCTGAAATGCATGAAAAGATGCAGGCCCCATTTCATCCGTGCACTTGCTCCAACTCCCTTCAATACTACAAAGAGGAGGAGAAGGAGTTAGAAACAAGGTAACTAACATGGCGTAACTGTCTTCTTGAATGAGCATGGATAAAGGAGGTACCAATTCCATGCATGAGGTAGGAGGATTAAGTGTGAAGCAGGGCATGTTATTGTAAGGGATTGCCATCAGAGCTTGCCAATTACAGCAGGGGAAATAAACCAATTCTAGTGGAAGAACTGAAGAGATGTTATGTGGACTCTTAGAGCACTGGTGATGAGTCTGCGTGCAAGAGAATCTTTCCCTTAATATCTCTGTCAGGGTAGAGCAATTAATTAGGCAATATTTCATTCAAAGCCCTCCTCCCATTGCAAGACAATCATTTATTGAGCTCTTGCTGCTTTGTTACATGGTGCTGATTCATTTTCCAGCTGTTTCTGAAGCTCTGACTCTACCACCAACTTTCTGACTTTGAAAAACCTCATTTGCAGTGCTCCCACTGCTTTGCTGCATGGTGCTGATTGCTGTCTGTCTTTCCCATGAGGTTCCCAATCTCACTGTGGCTTAGATTACACTACCAGCTTCCTGTCTATATGGCTGTTATCAGAGCCTCCATCACTACTTCCTGAGGTGCTGTTCGTTGATCTTCCTCCTGAAGTGGTTAATATTCCCTTTATTTTCTTCTTCTCAAGTCTTGGTAAAATGCAGACAGGGCAGTTATACAGCAGCTTCACTGCAGTACACCACACTGGACCATTCCAAACACACAGAGCTATTTTCTCTCTCTTATTTGTTACAGCACTGACTGCAGGACTGCAAGTCTCCCTCTCTCCTGTCAGGGACTGTAGTTAAAAACAGTGAAATCAATAAGTAAAGGGAACAAGCAGCACTAGCATGAACTGCCAGTAATCATGTGAATGTCTTTGAAAGGCTAAAGGCAGCGAGTGCAAGGTGAGGGGATGGGAGGGGAGAGATTGGCAGAACTGATGAATCCCCCTTTATTTGCAAAGAACAAAGCTCTGGCTGACATCATTTTGGGATTTCTTCAAAGACGGTGGATTTTCTTTAAATCCTTTTTTTCCTGATCAGTTTCTGAATCTGTATTTGGCAGATTAAGCCATCCTATGGACCTCCTTTGCAAGCTAGCGAGGGGTGTGTCTGTGAGATAAGCACTATCACGTCCCAGCATATGAACATGGAGGTTTTGCCATGCCTACTGTGATACAGCATGGCCAGAGGGCAGCAGGAGAGTGTTAGAAGGAAGCCTTATTCCCTGTAGAGGGAAGAAAGTTTGCTATAGATTAATTAAAGCACCTGAAGCCAGTCACCTGATAAAACCCTCCTGCTTCAATCAGACAAGGAAAGGAGTTGAAGCAGAGTGGATTGGTGTTGGAGCAGAGAGCACTTTGGAGGGAAGCAGAGAAGAGTTTGGAGAAGTGCTGCAGTGGGCTAAGAAGACCAAGACCCTAGGTAAAGGGATGACTGAAGAGGGAGGGCAGGATGCCCCACAAGCTGAAGGGCAGGAGAGGGAAGTAGTCCAGGGGAAGGAACTGCTAGTTCAAGCAGCTTACCGCTATCCCTAGGGCCCCTGGGCTAGGACCCAGAGTAGAGGGTGGGCCTGGGTCCCTCCCTCTCCACTCCCCTCCTCTAGGACACTAGTGGGGCAGTTAATACTCCAGTTCAGAGGCAAGAAACGGTGCCCTAAACTCTCCCCAAAAAGAGAAAGCGTGAGACCCATCAAAGTAGTGCTGGCAATTTGCCACACTACCTACAACCAAAATCAGGTCAAAACAAGTTCCCATTTCTTAATTCTAGGGCTTTCATTTATATCCTTATTGACCCTAAAATCTCTGTCCTTCTAGGCAACCACAAAGATCACTATCTCCCTTTCCCTGCCCACCCCCATCTTGGAGGGCAGATGAGCTGCCTGTTTCAAATCTAAGTCTAATCCCTCTTCCTACAGCTGGTCAGCAGGAAGGGTTCATTCCGCAAGCAGTTAACCTATGTGTGGGGAGTGAGACCAAGCACATCCCCTCTGATATGCAGCTGAGATTTACCAGACTACGATCTGAAATATCTGAAGCCACCCTAAACCACTTCTGTCAAGTTACTGAACCAACTGGCTTCACTGATTGTAATTACTGGTGTATGCCATATTACTAGCAAGTCATTGTAGTGCCTCAATGCTAAAATTGGAAAAAGCCCTACCATTACTTTCCTTACAAAGCCAAATGTGATGGGAAATCTGAGCTATTGCAGTCCCAGCCAAGGACATTATTCTTTTTGTGAATTTATATAGGTCTGTGTATTAGTAGGTCACGGGGTTCTCTACTCACCACTGGGGCGCCTCGTGGTGGCTCATCTGGGGATTAGCTCACAACTAGTTCGATGTCCCCTCCTTCAGTTTCTTGCCCTGTGGTCTCGCTTTCTCTCTCTGGAGTCAGATCATTCGCTCTTCCTCACTCGGGGAGCTTCTTCTTTGTGGCTTGAACCTCTGGCCAAGTTGCTTTAATCCTCCCCTTCTGGGGTATCAAGTCTGTTGGACGACTGTCTCAGGAAGTCTTCTGGTCCACTACCCCCTCTTGTGCCGTTCCCCAGTGGCTGATAGGGAAACCTGGTCCTACCAACTATTCCAGGTTCCAACTCAGGGACCCAATGAGAGGCCAAGGTCTGCACTGTCCCAAACCTTGCTGCTATTTCCCTGGGCTACTTCCTACTTCACCTCTATCAGGCTCGTTCTCCACCCTTCTCTGGGTATGCCCTTCCCTCCAGGTTTCTGTTCTCACTCTGGTTTCTGTTCTTTCTCTGGTTTCTTCCTTTCCCTCTATAAGCCCAGAGAGTGATTTCAGGCCTTCTGTACTGCAGCCCCCTTTTTACTTGATACCTCCAGGTTTTAGAGCAGCTTATCCTGCCCCTTACCCAGCTGGGCTTCATCATCAATTATAAGGCTTATCAGACTTGACTCTCCTGCAGGTGCAGCCCGTCACAGGGTTAATTGGCCCTTTCTCTTTCCTCAGGCTTTGTGTGGGGTAGGCGCCCCATCACATAAAAATCATTAGGTTTGTGCCAAATGTGCCCTTCTTATGGAAATAGATATAGTCAAACTGCAGAAAAATACTTCATTTTCTTCAATAAAATGGAAGTCTGATTTTAATTGAACTAGTCAAACACTTACATGCTGGTGTGAACTGGGAACGGGCCTTGGTTGTTATTGGGTCAGAGGCAGTTGATATTGTACATCTAAAACAATCAGCAGGGTCACTTAACCTTAGTCCATTGCTGGATGGCGATTCTTGACCAAGGAAATCAGTGTAGTTTCTATAATATGTGCAGGTTTAAAATCACAACAACAGATTTTAAGGAAATTGGAGGTATTGCCAGAGCCCCTGCCCCACACCTTCTTAATCTTCCAAAATATAAGATTAGAGACAAGAGATTATTTTCTAAGTATGGGCCTAACAATCATTTATTTAAGGGGAGTTTGCCTTTCTGAAGGGAGTTGTTGACAGTCTCCTCTTTTTTTAAAAAAAAAAAAAAAGCTCTTCAATAGACCCTCAGTTAGCATAATTGTCATCGCTCCATTGTGGAGTGATGACAATTAATACCAGTTGAGGCAGATCCTCAGCATCTCCTCCCTGGACCTTTAGTTTATGTTGGTAACTGTCCTGATGTCTCCTTGCTGGACTTACATTTGGCCCTTACTTTGCCTTTAACAAAAATATCTATTTTTTGTTGTTGTTGTTGTTGTTATAGAAGAAACCTACAATAGACTTCTCGGCTGAATTCTGATAGAGTTTTTCACTGACATACAGATCTTTGTGTGAACAATAGAAGCCACATCACGTGAATTTTATAAGCAAATTATCCATTTTTCATCACTTTCAATAATATTTGTTGCAAAAATAGAAGCCATCCAGGTACACCTAAGGTCCCATCAGGTATTATTAAAATAATTGGTAACCTAGCTGATATTTAGCTCAAAAGTTGCAATTTAATTAAAATGTTATTAGCTTTTTCCATAAATATTGTTATAGATAATGCTTTACTAAAAGTACAACAAACATCTTATCCAAAACATTTCATAGGTGGAAAAAAAATTAACAAAAAAATAAAATCTAAAGATGGGATCTTTACAAAGACAATCACATTAAAAAAGTATTAAACATTCAGGCCCTGATTCAACACAACACAAACATGTTCTTAAACTGTAAACATGTGAATAAACCCATCCCTATTCATCAAAATCTTTGAGCAGATATTTAAGTCTTATTGAAGTCAGTGGACTTAAGCATGTGCCTAAAGTTGAGCAAATGTTAAGTGCTTTCCTGAATCAAGACCATAAATGGTTAATTAGTGGTCAAGACAATTTGTTTCCCTCATCTCCATATTTATTATACTGAGGAAGGGACCAAGTTAATTCTCCTTGAGTCTGGCTGAACTCAGTCATTTGAATGATTAATGTAGATGTTTTTGTTAAGATACCACCGCTTTATATGGATTAACTGTTCATTCTCCAACTCTTTTTTTAATCATAGGAAATTATTTGGATCAGATGCTGAAAATCTGTTTATCTCATCTCATGATCTTCCCTTTGTCTTGCCCTATAACAGAGCCATTACAATGCTCAGTCTGCCATGGTTTCTCATGTGGTAAGTGACATTTATGTTAGGTTTTTTTTCTTCAGAAGAAAATAGATTAGAGGAGGTGTCTGACAGGTCTTCATATCCACTTCACAGGCTGCACATAAGGTATAAAGATCATCCATTGACAGAAATAACCAGAGAACAACTGAAGATAACAAGCTGTACACTAAACATGCCCTCTCCTTACGAATTAAATGCAATTAATCCCAGCCTAGCTCTCAGCCCTTCAGGAAGGTTGAAAAACAAAGTCTGGAAATCTCTAAGGGCATAACAAACAGTAATGCAAAAGTACTGCATCCCATCCTATTGCCTCCAATTGACTATACCCAGGAAGACATTCGGAGACAGCAGGCCAAATGCCTCACCACAATCACACACAGAAAATGTCCCATGGAAAGAGAGAGCCACATACAGCTTTCAGTACTGGAAATCTGGGTTGCTTTATTTTTTGGTCATTTTTGTTTTTAATTACTATAACTAAGGCTATGATTTAGTCAGGGGTATTTATAGTATAAGTCATGAACAGGTCATAAGCAACAAACAAAAATTCATGGTCCATGACCTGTCCATAACTTGTACTATAAATATCCCTGACTAAATCTGGGGGAGGGAATGTTACTCCTGGGGGGTGAGGGGATGCCCCAAGGAACCACTGGTAAGGTGAGGGCCGGGGCCAGTGGCACCAGTTGCCAGGGCTGCCGAGCATTGGCTGCTCTTGCCACCCGGGGACCACGGCCAGGAGCCACCAAGTAGCGGCTGCTCCAGGGGGCCGCTGCCAGGGATCGCCCCTGGAGGCCGCTGACAGTGGCTTCTGTCAGGGATTGCTGACAGCAGCTGCTCCGGCCACCCTGGGACCACTGCTTGGGGTGACCAAGCAGTGGCTGCTCTGGCTGCCCCCAGGGACCACGGCTCAAGTGGTCCCCGGGGCCAGCTGCACTGGCCACTGCTCAGGTGGTCCCCAGGGCCAGCTGCCCGGGGCTGCGAGGAGCAGCAGCCGGTACGGCTGGTCCTGGAGCCCCAGTCATATGCTGAAGTACCATCCATTACAAAAGCAAATTTATTCCAAATACTGGTATTTGCGGGGGAGAGGAGGGGACATAAAATCTTTGGGATCATCATATGATGGAAAGCATCATAATTTATGACATCTAGTTATCTAACCATTATCCCTGACCCTGTGGAATTGTTCAGTATATATTGCATACAACAGAAAGTTTTATGTTAAAATTTCTCAGAAGGTGTGGCTTCCCTCATGTCTCTTGGGAGACTATTACCCAAAACAAACTAATAGACCTCACCTGCTAACAAGTTTTCCTGATATTCAACCCAAAAGCTTGTATGCTTCATTACATATTATTTCTTTGATTGCCAACTCTCTTTCCAGCAGGAATAGTGTTTTCAAACATATGTACAGCACCTGGCAGAAAGGGGTTCCAGTCCTCACTGGGACTCCTTGAAGCTACCATATTACAAATAATAAATAGAGTGATGGAGGGTCTGGAGACCTCCTCATCATTCATATTTTTTTAATCAATGAAAAATTGTTTGGAGAGGAAACTACTTAAAAGAAAGGTTTTAAACCTGTGGCCGGGATAGGCTTGGTTTTAATCAGACACAAAAATCTGTAAAATGCAGTCTCTGAGGTAGGTTGTTAAGCATTTGAAAGACATCTCTTAATCACTGTTAAGGGTCTTTCTTTCCTCAGTGGGCCATCTCTCAGACCTGACCTACACACGCTTGTGGGCCAGCGTAATATTATGGTTAGGGATGTGGGCTTTTTTTTTTGTTTAGTTGGTTGGGTTTTTTGGAAGACGGGGTTGGTTTTTTGTTTTGTTTTTTTGTTTTTACCAAATAGGGACATTGGTACAACTCCTAGTGGACTCAAGGAACCTTTATCTGGTATAATTATACCAGAATAGCTTATTACCCTTCCTGATGAGAATAGCTATACTGGTATAAAGCACCTTTGTTTATAGCTGCATCTACACTAAGAGAGTTGTATTGCTTTAACTATATCAGTATATACTGGTGGTACAAGTGGTACAAGTGCACAGGCCCTTAGAGAAAGCAACAAGCCTAAGTTCTATTGTATAATAGATATAACATAGATACCTGGAGAAAACTGGTATGGAAAGGGGGTGTGGAGCAAGAGATATTGTTAAGAGAAGTCTCTGAACACAGAACAGGGAGTTGCTATCCAGACAGCAAGCAATGCTGTCAGCTTGGCCAGAGACGGGATTGCTCTCATGGGAGGTAAGCTATTCACTCCTCTTGTTTTCTCTTTGTGACTCAGCTCAGGATGCATTATATAATTTAGTTTATGAGAAATCTAGAGGTGTGTTAAGCAAAGAATTTCTTTTCTTTTAATTCCATGTTCTCTTTCTCTGTTTGTCATCAATCTTGGTTTAAGAGAGTCCCATAGCTTCTACGAAGAGGGGCTGAAGGATAAAGACTTTCTGGAACCTCCATTTCCCACCTAGTCCCCCTCCCCCACCAGTCTGAGTAAAAGTTCAAGCACAGAGGCATCTCCCCAGTGAGGTGTAATGCTGTGGTGAGTAACACACACTGGGAAAAGCCAAAAGACCAAGGAGGAGTCAAGAACTGGCAGTTGTTTCATTCACAAAAATAATAATAATTACTCTAATAGCTGGACCATGATAAACTATCTCTCCCCCTCATTGGTGTTTACAGTGTCCTTAAGCTGAGGGCAGGAATACCTGAACATACTGAATCTAGAGCCTCTCTACGTGGCCCAGAGTAGTAGATGAGTTCTGCTTGCTCATGTGAATGTTTAAAGGAATGTTTGGGCTGTACTGAACACAGTCAGCCACACTGCTAAACCACTGCAAAGAAAAATTTTGTGATTATAGGTCATCAAGGGCCCCAGCAAAGTACATGTACCAATAGGACACTAATTTTACATTTGCTACATCAAGTCATGGGTATATTTCAAACCCTAAAAATAGTGTTTTACCCTGTTATGTTGTATTTGTCTCCTGTTTAATATAATTATTGTGTTAAATATATTGTATGTGTTTGTGTTATTGCTTGAAAGTCTCCAACTATCTGGCAAGTAAGTGGGAATTACCCTGTAATTAAAATTTTCTGCTCAAGCTGCCCAGGTAACCATGCCAGGAAGAAGCAAGGAGGGTGAAGGCACCGCCAAATAATTTCAGAAAGAAAAAAGATACACCCTGCTAAGTGAGTGGTGGGATCCAAAAAACCCAGACCTGTAAGCAAATTGGCATTAAAGGAGGTAACCAGGTGTAGAGGGGTCGCTACAGGAAGATGGGGGAGCATTTTTCTTTTCAAATTGGAGTCATAAGTGAGACAAGATCTCCCTTGATATCAGTACTGCAGTCCCAATCCTTGCTCTGTCTACCATAGAAGAGCAGAGCCAGCACTCCCCAGCCTATGGACCCTTTCCATGTCCCTTATAGTTTGGAGCATTTACTACTCTGGATTTGACTGGCAAGAAGCAGAATTAAGCATGAAAGCCAGTGTCTTCTCCTCAACCACCCATAAGAAGAAGCAGATGATACCACTTCATCTCCAACAAATCTGTAAATCACTAAGGGCCCCCAGCCATTTTACAAGGTGTTGGGTACCTTCACCACACATTAGATCAATGGGAGTTGAGCACATCTGGCACCTCACAGGCTCAAGGCCCTCTGTAAGCCACTGATATAGCTGCAGCACACAAAACATTTCAGAAAGGAGAGTTTGGCATATAGTACTGACCATTGTCAATTTTATATCTGCAGGTATCTTGCAAAAAACACCTTTGTGAAGGGCACAGGCATCTTCCAGTTAACAGGAGTCAGATCTTTTCCACATGAATGACTTTGTCTAGCCCTATAAAAATGTGCTAATCTAAACTACATTTTGCCTTGCAAAAATGGAGATCGCTTTAGCTCAACAGAGCTAACTGTCTTGCGTTCATACAGTGCATTCAAACAAAGCTAGACTTTTTAGTCATTTATACATATGTATCCCACCCAGAGTAGATAGATTTTTAAAACATAAGAGTAACTTCATGTAAGCAAGTCTATAGGTAGGATCTATGTTCCTTAAAACATTAAGATTCTCAATAAAGCAATTTTCTTCAAAAGTTCCTGAATAGGCAGGCTTCTGAATCTTGCATAATTGTAAAGGGGCCACAACAGTGGTTCCCGTAACCCACCCAGCAATATTATTAATCTATCCAACTCTACTCTTAACCCAGCAAAAGAATCTGTCCTATCTCAGGGCCTCTCCTTTTGCCCCTCCACCCCCACGAACATGATACAGTTCTGTGGTGACCTAGAATCCTATTTTTAACGTCTCCGACTCAAGGAATATTTCCAACACACCTCTGACCAACATATTAACCCACAGAGACCTTCCTACCAACGCTACAAAAAGAAGGATTCTGGGTGGACTCCTCCTGAAGGTCGAAACAGCAGACTGGACTTCTACATAGAGTGCTTCCGCCGACGTGCATGGGCTGAAATTGTGGAAAAGCAGCATCACTTGCCCCATAACCTCAGCCGTACTGAACACAATGCCATCCACAGCCTCAGAAACAACTCTGACATCATAATCAAAAAGGCTGACAAAGGAGGTGCTGTCGTTATCATGAATAGGTCAGAATACGAACAAGAGGCTACTAGGCAGCTCTCCAACACCACTTTCTACAAGCCATTACCCTCTGATCCCACTGAGAGTTACCAAAAGAAACTACAGCATTTGCTCAAGAAACTCCCTGAAAAAACACAAGAACAAATCCGCACAGACACACCCCTAGAACCCCGACCTGGGGTATTCTATCTGCTACCCAAGATCCATAAACCTCGAAATCCTGGACGCCCCATCATCTCAGGCATTGGCACCCTGACAGCAGGATTGTCTGGCTATGTAGACTCCCTCCTCAGGTCCTACATTATCAGCACTCCCAGATATCTTCGAGACACCACTGACTTCCTGAGGAAGCTACAGTCCATTGGTGATCTTCCTAAAAACACCATCCTAGCCTCTATGGATGTAGAAGCCCTCTACACCAACATTCCACACAAAGATGGACTACAAGCCGTCAGGAACAGTATCGCCGATAATGTTACGGCTAACCTGGTGGCTGAACTTTGTGACTTTGTCCTCACCCATAACTATTTCACATTTGGGGACAATGCATACCTTCAAATGAGTGGCACTGCGATGGGTACACACGTGGCCCCACAGTATGCCAACATTTTTATGGCTGACTTAGAACAACGCTTCCTCAGCTCTCTGCCCCTACTCTACTTGCGCTACATTGATGACATCTTCATCATCTGGACCCATGGAAAAGAAGCCCTTGAGGAATTCCACCAGGATTTCAACAATTTCCATCCCACCATCAACCTCAGCCTGGACCAGTCCACACAGGAGATCCACTTCCTGGACACTACGGTGCTAATACGCGATGGTCACATAAATACCACCCTATATCGGAAACCTACTGACCGCAATTCCTACCTACATGCCTCTAGCTTTCATCCAGATCATACCACACAATCCATTGTCTACAGCCAAGCTCTACGATATAACCGCATTTGCTCTAACCCCTCAGACAGAGACAAACACCTACAAGATTTCTATCATGCATTCTTACAACTACAATACCCACCTGCTGAAGTGAAGAAACAGATTGACAGAGCCAGAAGCGTACCCAGAAGTCACCTACTACAGGATAGGCCCAACAAAGAAAATAACAGAACGCCGCTAACCATCACCTTCAGCCCCCAACTAAAACCTCTCCAACGCATCACCAAGGATCTACAACCTATCCTGAAGGACGACCCATCACTCTCACAGATCTTGGGAGACAGGCCAGTCCTTGCTTACAGACAGCACCCCAACCTGAAGCAAATACTCACCAGCAACCACACAACAGAACTACTAACCCAGGAACCTATCCTTGCAACAAAGCCCATTGCCAACTGTGTCCACGTATCTATTCAGGGGACACCATCGTAGGGCCTAATCACATCAGCCACACTATCAGAGGCTCATTCACCTGCGCATCTACCAATGTGATATATGCCATCATGTGCCAGCAATGCCCCTCTGCTATGTACATTGGTCAAACTGGACAGTCTCTATGTAAAAGAATAAATGGACACAAATCAGACGTCAAGAATTATAACATTCAAAAACCAGTCAGAGAACACTTCAATCTCTCCAGTATCTCGATTACAGACCTGAGAGTGGCTATCCTTCAACAAAAAAACTTCAAAAACAGACTCCAATGAGAGACTGCTGAATTGGAATTAATTTGCAAACTGGATACAATTAACTTAGGCTTGAATAGAAACTGGGAATGGATGAGTCATTACACAAAGTAAAACTATTTCCCCATGTCATTTCTCCCCCCACCCCACCCCCCACTGTTCCTCAGATGTTCTTGTTAACTGCTGGAAATAGCCTACCTTGCTTGTCACCATGAAAGGTTTTCCTCCTTTCCCACCCCTGCTGCTGGTGATGGCTCATCTTAAGTGATCACTCTCCTTACAGTGTGCATGATAAAACCCATTGTTTCATGTTCTCTGTGTGTATATAAATCTCTCCACTGTATTTTCCACCTAATGCATCCTATGAAGTGAGCTGTAGCTCACGAAATCTTATGCTCAAATAAATTTGTTAGTCTCTAAGGTGCCACAAATATTCCTTTTCTTTTTGTAGTTAGCCATTGATTCAGCCACCATCCTTGCCCTGAGAAGGAGCCACCATCTCATTCTCTAGGCAAAGAACGTATACCACAAGTCAAATAATGAGAGTAAGAAATGTTACACACTTGACAAACCCCTTCTTCTTTATAGTTTCCAGGGGGTAAATACAACTTCATGTTCCAATACCATAGATACTGTCCATCAGAGAAATCATCTTTAATGCAACAAACCCATAATTCAAGATCGGCATTTTATAAAGTACCATTTATAATTATTACTCCTTTTGGGGAAAGCTAGTAGGTGTGATTATTGGAAGTCAAGTTCTGTGCTGTGTTTCCAGAGTCAAAGTTGAAGAGAAAAGCTTTCTCACCAAATGTAACTAGAAATTTAACCAGTCAAGTTGATCCTTACTTCCTAATTATGTACATCATACTGACAGTCCACGAACACCTCTCTAGGCTGTAGTTCTGCACAGGAATACAAGCCAGCAAACTGGAGGGCAGTTCTGCCTTCAGGAATACTAGCAAAATGGGTATTAGTAATGCCTCTAGGTCAAAACTGTGTCAAACAAGTCTGTGTGCATCACAAGGTGGGGTAGGTGTGAGGAGAAGTAATTCAGCAACAACGACAGGGACCACTCCATACGGTTCTATTTAAATAAATTTCCTCAGTTGAATAAGTTATTAGTTCTTTCATCATGTACCATGGTTATGATAAACTTTAGTGCCAGTTATTTTTCCTAACTTGACAGATTCAGTTTCCCAAAGTGTGTAATAAAAGGTTAAGAAATACAGCTGCAAGTATAGCTAGAATGCACCAGCTAACAGCTGCTCATCTGGAAGATAATTATGAAGGGTTAGCAGAATTAAACAAGGACTGTTCTATTTTGAATGAAAGGGGACAGAGCAATGAAATTCCTCTTGTAAAGGCCATAACATTCATTCCCATCGAGCCCCCTCAAAAGGTGATATATGATATGAATATTAATAATTCTAGCTTACCCAATTCAGTTTGCTTCAAGGCTTGCTGCATTCTCAGATGCTGCAACAACATGAAAAAGCAAAAACTTGACAGCCTTCGAGACATTTGAGACCTTTGGCATTTCTCCAGCTATTTCACAGTGACAGGCCACCCAGCCTAACAGCTGTTGAAGTACATGCACCCTATTGTATAGATTACATTTCCATTCCCTTTGCTGTGACTCACAGCAAAAGAGAATGTGATTAAAAAAAACCCTAAAGTTTCTGCTTTTTACCTGCCATGGTTTTTGTTGGCCATATGCTGCACTAGGCAAGAGGTATTTTCTGTTCCGAGCACTAAACCTGGAACAGGTACAGATTTAATAATTAACAAGAACTTGAGGAGAACATTCGTGTGTGATGCATGACACGGAGAAACTCAAAACGGATGAAGTCCAATTCAGTTAGTAAAGGGATTGAAGAGAGTTTCCTATGCTGCCTGTCACAGGGCTCAGTCAATGTATTTTAAAACCTGAATCCTGGACTGCAAAGAGCAGGACAAAACTTGGCCAAGATTTTCAAGAGCAACTAGTGATTTTGGAAGTCTTGATTGATCAACACGCCTTTAAATGCCTGATTTTCAGAACATGCTCAGCACCAACCACTGAAAATCAGGCATCTTTAAGGTGTGTCAAGGTAGGCACCCCAAACTCATTAGTCAGTTTGCAAGTCTTGGCTATTGAATTGTCATTGGAGGGGACTTTCTCACGAGAGTTGGGGAGGGGATACCTATGTGGGTATGGTTACACTTTGAACTGCAGGTATGAATTCCAGCTTGAGGAGACAGATCTTGTCTCCAGCGGCTAGCTGTGATCGAGCTAGTATGGTAAAAATAGAGGGTAGCTGCAGGAGCAGTAGAGGCTAGACTCCCTGCATACATACCCCACTAAGACGCTAGGCACATACTTCAGTGGCTGATCCCACCTGCTTGCTCATGCACTCTATTAGCGCGCTAGCTCAATCCTCAAGCTTGGATTTACACCTCCAAGTCAAGGTGTAGACATACCCCTATGTCATGTGACCAGAAGAAAACCAGGAAGGGAAGTTTTCCTTAGGAGTAGAGGGAGCTGTATGGGAGGAGCATGCTGAGCAGAGAGTTGTGGGCAGCATAAGGAGTGACCATGTGGGAAGTGTGGCAAATTGCCGGCACTACTTTGATGGGTCTTATGCTTTCTCTTCTTGGAGAGGACTCAAGGCACCATTTCTTGCCCCTGAACTGGGGTATTAACTGCCCCACTAGTGTCCTAGAGGAGGGGAGTGGAGAGGGAGGGACCCGGGCCCACCCTCTACTCCGGGTCCCAGCCCGGGGCCCTAGGGATAGCAGTAAACCGCTTGAATTAGCAATTCCTTCCCCTGGGCTACTTCCCTCTCTTGCCCTAACACCAATCCACTCTGCTTCAACTCCTTTCTTTGTCTGATTGAAGCAGGGCGGTTTTATCAGGTGACTGGCTTCAGGTGATCTAATTGGCTTCAGGTGCTTTAATTAATCTATAGCAAACTTTCTTCCCTCTACAGGGAATAAGGTTCCCTTCTAGCACTCTCCTGCTGCCTTCTGGCCATGCTGTATCACAGAAGCAATGTGTGTTTGGTGTCTGGTGAGTGCAATAGGCAGCAGTAGTGCCTGTATCACAGGCAGGCTGACCGAGCACTCACAGTGGTATGACAATTGCGGCTCCCAGCCACTGTCACTGTAATACTCTGATTAGAGACACAAGCATATAAATAATTAAAAGAACTAATGCATCGGTCTTTGAATCAACTGCACCTATATTGCCAGTGGATAAGTCAGCAAGTACAGCTGTGCTCTGCTACAGCCTTACAAACCTTCACTTGGAACTCTGACAAAGACCGTAACTGCTATATTGCAGTAACTAGCTACCAAGGGACACAGGGTGAGCCTTCACTTTTCCCATATTCGTGACAATTTGTGTCACATGCACCCCACTCTCTTTTTGTAAGTACTTCATAAAATGTACAGGGAAAATATTAAGCACACAAAGTCCAGGAGGCATCCCTGCTTCTTCAATTTTCATCAGTTTTGCAAGCAAGAAATCCTAAGTTAACTGTGTCAAATGATTCTAAATATGAAATTCTCTCCAAGGAAACAGAAAATCCAGAACGAGAACTCGGGTCCTGCTATGAAATACTTATAGCTCAATGCTCTGTCCACACGTTAACACTGTAACATCACACACTTCCCACAATCATCAGTGCTTCATACTAGCACAGAAAGTTGGGAGAGACAGTAACTAATCCTACTGAATCAGATAGCATTATCCCAAAACGTACTGCTCTCCCCCATCTTTCCTAAACTCCAAGCTGCCCTCCCTTACCTCTCCCTCAATTCAATGACCTTCAGACACAAGCAAACAATTTTAAATCTTTGCCCCTTCTGCCATCATATCTACTCGCAAATAAAATAGCCCAAAAGATGGTTCAAGTGAAAAAAAATTACCTTCCTGTATACCTAAAACTCACACCAGCCTTTTGGGAAACTGTAATCAGTGACTCAGTTCACTGCATACTGGAGTTATTTTATGGTGTCCTTCATATCCAGAATACATTTCCCACTAATCATGCTAGTTAACAGAAAAGCTGCACAAGCCAGTGACCACCTCTGGCCTAATATCTATCATTCCATACAAAGCACCACCAAAGAATGGGGAGATCCTGCTCCCCTACTTTCCCACACTGTGATATCACCACAGGAGGAGGTTCAGGTCTTCTCTGCATAGTCACTTTCTACTGTGAAGTGTTCAGAAGGGAAAGCTCAGCATTGCAAGGGGCAGAGCTTTATTCCACAGTAGGGTCATTCTAGCAGGAGCTTGCAGCATCCAGCGAGACCCTGTCACCACACAGGAAGTCAGCCTGACCTTACACAGAGGACCATTCAGAAAATAGTTCTTCACTGAAAAGACAAAAATTCCTTGTGAAAACATCACTCCCTTAAAAAGCAATTGGTCAGTGATTAGAAGGTTGTTTTTCCACTTTCCTGTACTGGGAACTAAAAATCAGGGCCCTGCTCTACAATGCAGTGGTTCGGCCAAGCAAAGAGCCATTCCGTTTTCCCTTTTGCCAAGATGCTGTTTAAATCTGTTTGCATTTCATCAATCCACAAAAATGGTCATTTCTCATCAGCTCTCCTACCTGTCCATCCACCAGGAGAGGGTGCGTGTGACTAGCTGGGACAGTGGAGAGAGGAGACGTCATGAAGGCAGGATCATCTAAGAAGGAGCAGGATGCCAAAGGCACTTGGAACACGAGATGGTTGCCACCCCCAGGCCTTTCAAACTGCAGAGCATAACTCCTGTCTTTTTGTTTAGTGTTACTACAGCGCCGACCACAACGGGGTCCTGGCCCATGACAAGGGCTCCGACATGCTACAGTAATACTACTAATAAATAACTCCTCCAGCCCTGTAGGATTTAGGAGTGCCCCATGGCAGTGGCCTTCCCCAGCTGCACTGCTCTGCTTCTTTGTGGCTTAGGAGCCCTGTTTAGGCCTTGCATGAACAATGAAAGAAAATAGAATAAGGAAACAGGCTAACAATGGACAAAGCATGAATTCACAAGTGGCCTTGTAAATAACATAGTTAGTAGATAAAGAACTAGTAAGAAGAGTAATGTGTGATAAATTGGCAGCTACAGTTTTGTTTACTAGCATATTTTGTAGCTTGTGGACAGTCCAGGATTTGTTTATGTAACACGCATACAGTCTATATCTCTAATCTGATTTATTATTGTGTGCTTTTGGAGTTGTGGTAAACCCCTACACCCACCCCACTGCATTTGAGCTTCATCACTGCAGCATAGTGTGGCTGTATACCAACAATGATATGAATAAAAAAAACTTCAATGACGAATCTGGATTTGAGCTAATTTCTTGGGAACTGAGTGAAAAAGATCTTGGAAAAAAATCCCAGGACCCTGGATGGAAGCAACCCCTTCCTGCTCACTACAGTGAGTAGATGACTTAGCCTCTTCTGCTGTTGCTTCCTTTCCTCTGCTCTCCAGTTTCGGAGCCACTCAGCTTCATGAAATAATTTTGGAACCATCTGACATTGCAAATACTTCCACATAATTCAGTGCATCTGTTTTGCACAAAGGGGAGGCAGAATTTAGTGAGATGAGCCAGGGAAACATCTTCCACTTCATATACAGAATCTAGATGGTTTTCAGCATTTGGGACATTTGTCAGGCATGCTGCGGCTTTCACATTGTGTAATGCTGCAGTTTCAAGGGGAGGCAAAACTCTTCCCCATTGCCACAAAGGGGCTCATCCTACAAAGTGCTGAGTGATCTCAGCTCCACTGAAGCAATGAAGAAGTGGGTGCTCAGCCATTCACAAGTGGTTCTCTGTACCTTAGTATCAGCTTCAAAATATGTTGGTAAAACATCGAGTGCTTACCTGGCCCCTTGTGTGTAAGGTTTGCATGATGCTTTTTTTTTCACTCCTTTTCTTTTGCCAATCTGCAGCCTCTCCCCTAAGTTCTCTTCTCTTCCCTTGCATGTCCTTGGGTTAATTTCCTAGACTCTGTCTTTAGGCTATTAGATCATCTGCACAAATTAACGAAACAGGCTGTCTCTAGAAGGCACTATACAAGTGCAGAGTATATAGTTACACACCCAGTTCTGAGGGTTTCCTCTCAGAGGGAAACGAGCAGTGATTTAAACATTTAAGATAAGGGGGAAGATGCTGGCCTTTATTTTAAAAATGAAGAGAAAAAAAAAGACCTACCATAGTTTCCAAACTCCTTGCTGAATGCTGAAGTGTTTCAGGTTAATTTACACTGCTGCACTCTCTGTAGGAGATTAGGAGATTATTCCCCTCTCCTCTGCTTCCTCAGTGATGGAAGACTGATTAAGACTAGAACTTGTCTCTCTCTTTTTCCTGTTACAGTTTCCCTGCCGTACTTGCCTGATCTCAGGAGAGCCTCTTTAGTAAGCCTCCCTGGGCACCAACATAGCAAGAATTGCATCATTGTCCTTGTCCAGTGAACTCTGTCATACAATCTGTGTTTGGCAAAAACACTGCAAAACTGGTTCCTGGCAAATCTTCAAGCACCCAAAGAGCCACAGCGTCACTTCCCAAACCTCTTTCTTTCTATAGTCACAGGAGATCAGTAATACAGACACTGCAGTATTTCTAGCTGAGATTTTGGACAGCTCACGATACATGACTTAAACTGCCTGTACACCAATAAAATAGCAAAGCAATTCTGAGGTGGAGATTGTGCAGTTGTCTTTGACTCCTCACAGTGGGCCTATGTATTGCTGTGGGTAATATTTTTATGGGTACCCACCCATGTAGCATCACCAGTGCTGCAAATCTTGGGCACAATGGAGTGAGCGTATTCAAATTTCCCTTGCTTTTGGACTGACTCATTTGCACTCTTATTGTTCTGCTGCTACAGAAGACAGTGGCCTGGTTCTATGAAAGTGGAGGGCAATGAAAATGATTAGAGGTCTGGGGCACATACTTATGAGGGGAGGCTAAAGGAACTGGGTTTACTAAGTCTGCAGAAGAGAAGAGTGAGGGGGGATTTGATAGCAGCCTTCAAATATCTGAAGGGGGCATTCAAAGAGGATGGAGCTGGGCTGTTCTCAGTGGTGGCAGATGACAGAACAAAGAGCAATGGTCTCAAGTTGTAGTGGAGGAGGTCTAGGTTGGATATTAGGAAACACAATTTCACTAGGAGCATGGTGAAGCACTGGAATGGATTACCTAGGGAGGTGGTGGAATCTCCATCCTAAGAGGTTTTTAAGGCCCGGCTTGACAAAGCCCTGGCTGGGATGATTTAGTTGGTGTTGGACTAGATGATCTCCTGGGGTCTCTTCCAACCCTTATCTTCTATGATTCTATGTCATTCTTTCTTCCTCAGGAGCATCCCTGAATTCCCACAGTGCTGAGGGGACAACACAACTAGGAAGACAACTCAGGGCATTCTACAAGGCTCAGGAATAATGGAAGTTAGAGCTACCTCTCCTTTTCACTGGACTCTTTGTTCTCAAGGCTACTTTGCCTCTGTAGGCAAGTGTCTGTACTCTACAAAAGGCCACTTCAGCACTACCCAGCGCCTTTCCCATGGGTCACTTTGGTAAATGGTCATCATGGGAGTATTCCCAAAGACCTTTGTATGCACTCACACCTCCGGGCTATATCCGACATCTACCAGAACCAGCCCTTTTCCTGGGTCCATGGTGCCCAGCTTCTTGTCCAAGGCCTTATCTTGCATCTTCTTATTGTAATCTCTCCTTTCTGGGCTTGCCCCCCTGAGCTGCATTCAAAATGCACCTGCCAGAATCCTTACTTGTCTGTCACTTTCATCCTCCAGTCCCCATTCTGAGTCCCTTCTACTGGCTCCGCGTCCTCAAGTGCATCAGAAAGAAGCTTCTTGCCTTCCGCTGTAAGGGATGCCTTAGCCTTGCCCTTCCTTTCATTACTGTGCTCCACTGCCACTGTGGAATTGTAGTGGCAAGGACATCCCAGAAAACTGATAACCTTTCCCTGGGGATGTACAGGGACTGGCACTGGACATGTGTTGTTGCTCCTGTACAGGTTAAGACTCCAAGATAAACTAATTTACTCTGCAAAACTCCAAAACTTTTTAAAATCCAGGGGGAAAGATTAGTATACTGCAAGCACTGCAAATTAGGGTACAACAATTTCACTACTGTTCTTCCTGATAGGTGTTTATACATAACCTTACATCTGAGAAGTTCCATTCAGGTCAATACGATTATTGTTAGTATTTGTATTGCAGTACATCGGGACACTCTGCAAACACATAACCAAATGGTAGTCCCTTTTCTAAATAGGTTATAATCTAAATATAAGACAAAAGACAACAAGGACTCAGAGTACACCACAATTTTTAAAGTCAGTTATTACAATTACAGTATTTAGACTCTGAATTGTGATTTGCTATTTCCTACAGAAAGCAATTCATGATAGAGCAGTACGCACCATAGCTCACATTTATTTCTGTATTATTCAATAGCATATGTTAAACTGCACCTTTAAATGGACACACACACACAGCAAACACAACTGTCATTTTGAATTTTAGTGTAACCTGCTACTGTGGAGAGAGGCAGCTACATGGTGTGGTCTCTTGTGGAAACCTTACTTTTGTTCCCTCTTGTTTTGTTGTGTAAAAGCCACTGCCTGGAAGCAGATGTTTGCTGTGTGTACAGAGGAAAAGAGAACAGGCACCCATACACATTGTACCATTTGGACAAAGACTTCACACTATAATTAACCAAACATGGTAATTCGGTCTCAAGCCATTGAGGTCAATGACACTGATTCTGGAGGAAGAGTTTGAAGAACTGGACTCTTGTTTTTTAAAATATGTGTAAATTTTTCAAACCACAGTTTGATTGACCGCTCAGAACAATGCTGCTGAGAGGCCGTCTTGGGTCACAGACCATCCTGGGCTGCAGCCCAGTCCATTTAGCACAAGGATATTTTCTGCTTTGCTTCTTATATGAAAAGTAGGGGCCAGACGCCATCACCCATGTGAAAGCCAACTCCAGATCTTTCTACCTGTATTTCCCTCAAGACTAGTGATTTAAATACCCATTTAACATTTAGTTGAAATGTTTATGTAGCCTGGGGCTTTATTTTTCTAAGCAAATCTTTAATTTATTTAAAGTAATTGCTTTACATTGCAAAATACAGCACAATGCCCTACAGAAAATATCTTGGGTTTCTTAGAAAAGGACCATTAAACACACCCTCTATGTAATATTTAGCGAGTTTTAAAGAAACAGTTACTTCAAGAAATAAAATTAATGAATATAAACATATAATTAGTTAAACTGCCTTCACTTGATGGGTATGAAATGTTTTAGTTATTTGCATATATCCAAAGTAATCAGTTTAGATTTCATCCCATATGGATTTTGAAAATCTTCCTTTTAAAGGAAACAATACCGTAAGACTTCTCTTTTCCACACCTTTGTGGATTTTGTTTTTTAAATACAGTTACCCTTGTTGACCCAAGCAGTTAGGAGGAGAAATTGCTGATGGAGTCAGGTATGGCAATCCTGTTTATTTACAAAAAACGTATACAAAGTGCTGTTTCCTTAACACAATAGGAATCAAGCAACAGGAGAGAATTTTCTTCCTCCATGTTCCAAGCCTATTTTTCCAGCCAGCACTCTGCCCAAAAAGGCTCTCTTTCTCTCAGGGTCACACTACAAGAGCCTCACTAATCTACTAGAATTCTTTGAGGGGGTCAACAAGCATGTGGACAAGGGGGATTCAATGGATATAGTATACTTGGATTTTCAGAAAGCCTTTGCCAAGGTCTCTTACCAGAGGCTCTTAAGCAAAGTAAGCTGTCATGGGATAAGAGGGAATGTCCAACAAGGGTAACTGATCTCATGGATCAGTAATTGGTTAAAAGATAGGAAATAAAAGGTAGGAATAAATAGTATGTTTTCAGAATGGAGAGAAGTGAACAGTTGTGTCCCCCAGGGGTCTGTTCTGGAACCAGTCCTATTCAGTATATTCATAAATGATCAGGAAAAAGGGGTAAACAGTGAGAAGGCAAAATTTGCAGATGATACAAAACTACTCAAGATAGTTAAGTCCAAAGCAGACTGTGAAGAGCTCCAAAGGGATCTCATAAAACTGGGTGACTGGGCAACAAAATGGTAGATGAAATTCAATGTTGGTAAATGCAAAGTAATGCACAATGGAAAACATAATCCCAATTACACATATAAAATGATGGGGTCTAAGTTAGCTGTTACCAATCAAGAAAGAGATCTTGAAGTCATTTAGATAGTTCTCTGAAAACATCCATTCAATGTGCAGAGGCACTCAAAAAAAGAGAATGTTGGGAATCATTAAGAAAGGGATAGATAATACGACAGAAAATATCATATTGCCTCTCTATAAATCCATGGTAGCCCACATCTTGAATACTGTGCGGAGATGTAGTTGCCCCATCTCAAATAAGATATATTGGAATTGGAAAAGGTTCAGAAAAGGGCAACAAAAATTATTATGGGAATGGAATGGCTTCCGTATGAGAAGAGATTAATAAGATTGGGTCTTTTCAGCTTGGAAGAGAGACGACTAAGGGGGGAATATGATAGAGGTCTATAAAATCATGACTTTTGTGGAGAAAGTAGATAAGGGAGTGTTGTTTATTCCTTCTCATAACACAAGAACTAGTGGTCACCAAATTAAATGAATAGGCAGCAGGTTTAAAACAAACAGTAGGAAGCATTTCTTCACACAGCACAGAGTCAACCTGTGGAATTTCTTGCTTGAGGATGTTGTGAAGGCCAAGACTATACCAGGTTCAAAAAAGAGATAGATCCATCAATCCAAGATGGGCAGGGATGGTGTCCTTAGCCTCTGTTTGCCAGAAGCTGGGAATGGGCAACAGAGGATGGATCACTTGATGATTACCTGTTCTATTCATTCCCTCTGGGGCACCTGGCATTGACCACTGTTGGAAGACAGGATACTGAGCTAGATGGATCTTTGGTCTGAACCAGTATGGCCATTCTTATGTTCTTATCAATGTATTTTTCCATAGTATATTCAACGGAAAGAGTTAGGCTGTCTATACATTGCTCAGTAGTTTTCTGGCCTGTTTGAAATGTTGCTAATATCAGAGGTCCTTAAATCAAAATAGGTTTACTGATGAGGCAACGAATGTATCCTACTCATTAGACATGGAAGGGTATAGCACTAGATTTCTCAGAAACATTTCAATCACAAAATGTATTGGAAAGCAAACACCCATTCTGTCTGCAATTAAAGAGACATGAAATATGTGTCCCTACCTTGGATAAAATAACGCTTTGCATGAACAATGCCTACATGCAGAGCTTTATGAACTGTGTGCAGTCCCACTGAAGTCAATGGGATTGCTCGCAGCGTATAAAGATAAGCACATGCTTCAGTCTTAATTTGTTCAAAGTGAGTGACGGATGGGCAGGCCATCGTTCAACATTGTTGAATGAAAAGCAAAAAGACATAATGGAGAATGAAATTGTTTGAACTAAAAATTGTTGCTAAGAGACAGTAGTGATATTTGGTGAGGTGTATGACAGCTGTAAACACCACTGGCAATTTGCATTTCTGGCTGACTGGCATGAGGAATAAAAGTGATCTCATCATGCATATTGTGCTAAAGTGATCTTACCTCATTGGGTCGCATGTCTGCTGTATGAGTTTCCTCTTCTTAGCTCCCCATGAATGTGCACTCACAGGTCAGGTAACAATCCCTTCTTGGGATCTGATTTGTTAAACCACAAAATAAAGAAACAGTTCCCTTTGGCCTTTCAATGTACAAGTAGTTCTTCATAAGCCCCTTTTTGAGCTCAGTAGTTCATCAGTTCTCTGCCTAGTTACTATGGGGATACCGCCACTAGAACTTCCCTCACTCCCTCATCTCCTTCTCAGGCCACGTCTCACTTGATCCATATGAAGATACCCCATCTCACCCTGGTCCTTCTCTGACCCCCAGGTCTCTGCTGTCAGCTCCTCTTTGCCCAAGGGGCTTTACATGTGGTTTTCCTGTAGTTTACATGCTTGCACCTAGTTACGTGCCCCATCCCTACAGTTCCCACCTTTAAAGTACTGGGGTCCATAAGAGACACCCTGGGGTGCACATATGCGTCAAGGCTGAGGGCTCTGTAGCACACACACTATAGCTAGCTTTTTTAAGGACGCTAGGGGGAAGCCTCTATTTTTGAAACATACCAACAAGACAGGAAAATGTAGAAGAGAGGTCTTGGGTATTAAATGTAGATCAGATTATTAAGAAAGTTTGAGGATGGATTTTGTCTGAGATGCACCCAGTTAGTAGTCAGAGGGTCAGCAACAGCAGGAGAATTAAGGTGTTTCACTTCATGGAGAGAAAGAGTGGAGGGATTTCAGTTAAGCACTGAAAACTTTTTTGAGAAAGGAAGAACCTTTATATAAGGGAGTGTTTCTGCCTTAAACAAAAGGGGAATGAACTGCTAGCAACGTTCAGTTAAAACTTGATCCTATTCTCACTGAAATCAATGGAAGTTTTGCCATCAATTCCAATGGGAGCAGGGTTGGAGTTTTAAATAGGTTTTGGAAGATTGTTGAAACTGGGAGCTTGGGAGAAGCCATCAGGGCCACAGAAGTACAAATGGAACTATGTTGTAGCATGAAGTAAGATAGTAATTACAGTTGCAGTGGGAAAGAGCCAGAGAACTAATTAAATAAAGTAAGTTTCTCATCAACTAACTTCTGACCAAAACAAGATATACAAAATAGTAACAATAACTGCAGATAGCATAATTAAGTCCCAACTTAAGGTATAGAAAAGCAAAAAATGGTGAGTTGGAATGCCTGACATTAAAACAATTCCTAGATATAAAGTGGCTGTGCTAACTTACGGTGGGTTGAGAATAAACCAATAAAGAGGTTCATTGATGGTTATAAACTACACAGGAAACATGAGTTAGACCATAGGAGGTGATGAAGCAGCACTATAGGTAAAAGATTCCATGTGATATAAAACAATTCTAGGTGGAGAGCACTGCGAGGCAGAATCTATATGGCTCTGTGACCGTGTGGACTAGGCCCTGAGGCCCCCCGCTGGAGGCCTTGTAGCCCTGCCAGACCTCACCCCAGAAAAGGGTGGTAGAGAGGTCCTCCAAGCAGCCTAGAGTGGCTGCGTGGGAAGCAGCCGATCAGGGCCCAGCAGGTCAGTATAAGAAGTGCTGCAGGGCGAGAGCAGGTTCGGTTCCTTGCTAGAGCTGGAAGAGTGTGGGCAGTGGTCTAGGCTGGCTGCTGGGACTCCACAAGAACAAGGCCCTGAGATAAGGGTGAAGAATGTGTGGGAGCCATGGGGAAGTGGCCCAGGGAATTATAGGAACAACACAGTTTATTTAAAGGGACATTGCGGATGGCTGCTATCTATAGGGTCCATGGGCTGGGACCCAGAGAAGAGGGTGGGCCCAGGTCACCCCCATCCACCACTGGGAAGGTGGCCTGGACTTCTGGTGAGGCACCCCAGGAGGGGAACTGAACTGTAATGGCCCAGTTGAAGATCTGTAGCCAGAAAGGCCCTGAGGGGGCAGAGACATTGCCACCAGGGAAGGAGCTGTGGGGCACCACAGAAACAAACTGAGAGAGACATTACAGAGGGCACTACGAAAGCCCCGTTGGACTTGTACCCCGAAAGGGGTTTGTGTTCCTTTTATCTCACAGACAGACTGTGTATGACTTGGCCAGAGGGCTGTCAGTGAAGACATGCCACAAACAGGTGGAGAGAGAGAGTGCAGGCACACACACTCAGCCCGCGGGCACTCGCAAGATGTGAGTGCAACCCTGTTACAGGCTCTATTGAGCACACTGAGCTATGGCCATGGCAACCAATGGCAGGATTGCACCTCAGGGACATGGCCTAGAATGACCAGGAGTCCATACATTTATGCTCTGTTTTCTCTGCAGATCCTTGGGGTGTACGCTGGCTGTGTAAGGCTGAAGACCTCTCCTCCCTTGAGGGCAGATATTTTACATGGATTTCATCATACACATATATATCTCACACATGTACATAGGATGACTGAACAGAGTTTCAGCCTGGTCTCATTGTTGCTCCCAGAATTATTTGTGGGAAGAACTGATTTAGCAGGAATGTCTAAATACAGTACCCAAGTTAGATTGTCCAAAGCTCAGCAATTGCCCCAGGGTTTTCGAATCCTGGCTCATAGTCTGTGCATAGAATATATTAATAGAGTTTTAAAGTGGATTATCAAACATTTCAAAATCAGTTTTTCTTTTCAGGTTAATGAGACAAGTGCCTTATACTCTTCACTAATCCCCCCAAACAGGGGACACACTTTTAGCCTCCAATACAGAAAATTGGAAACTGGAGACACAGTAATAAACTGAGATATTGAATTCTCTATCTAACATGTCAATTAGGAAATAGTCCCTAAACAGACAATACTTGACACTTTTTGTGTTAGAAAGTGAGCTGAATTATGTCTACATGATTCAAATAGCCAAGAATGTTGATTTTTTTTAAAATCCACAAACCTATATTTGCTTCATTTTTGCTCACAGTACAGTATCTTCTGATGGGTTATTTAGTGTTCAAATCCATCTGTGCAGCTTGCAAAGGTAAATTACTTAAATGGTTTGAGCTTTCTCTCGTTTATTGTTGCCAGGGGAACCTCTTCATTGGTATTCACCACTATAACATTGTTTGACTTGTATTTCTGAGAGCCAGATGCAACAGTGAAGTGCAGCATTCAGGGAAAAAATGCACTGCAGCATACCTGAAAATAACCTAATGTACTTAAAAAAGGTCACAAAAGCATTGTGGTTTAGGTTGTTTGTTATAATTTCTTTTTGGTCTTTTAGTTAAATAGACTAACAAAATGTACACAATTTGACATTTTCACTGTCATCCTATGCATAAAATTGATCACTTTTGACCACAATTTACATGAAACACTAAATAGTGCTTAACCAGAAGCCCTGGTCAATAAATTGTGTTTCTAAAATAATGTCAATTTAATTTTTCTCTGCTCACCTAATTTTTTTTCCTTTTAATGCTCTTTCCACTATTCAAATTAAATGTATCATCTTCATTATGTTTAGGAATGAAGTCTTGATGGCATCAGTGTATTGTATTTTCAGTTAGTTCCCGTACTCTATTTATTTGAAGACATTTGTTAAGTGGCAGTGTGAGCTCTATGGAATGGCTGTGTTTTACATGTGGACAGAAGGTTATTTGAATTATATGAATGATCCTTTAAAATATATACTGTGTTAATACAGTATCTGATGAATGTAAGGTGCTAAATACCCTTGACTCTGAATGTTTTTAATGATGCTAGCCTCTGGCAGAAGAAATGGCTCTGGAAGGTGTAGATACCCACAGGGTCATAGCAGATATTTAAGCCACAGTTGGTTTTGGGAAACAAGTGTATGCTCACTGTCAAACGACTCAGATCATAGAGAAATCTTTAGGCAAAGGAATGAAGTTTTAAAATGTGATAGAATTGCAGAATCTTGCTGCACTCCAAGTCTTACACATGCTTTGTTTTATATTTACTTCATGATAGCAGCTATTATTATTTGCATGACCATAACACCTAACAGTCTTCATCATGGACCAGCACTCCATTGTGCTAAGCACTGTACAGCAAAATAAAAAGATTGTCTCTGTTCCAAAGAGTTTACAACAGAGGTGGGTAAACTACGGCCTGCGGGCCACATCCGGCCTGCGGGACCATCCTGCCCAGCCCTTGAGCTCCTGGCTGGGGAGGCTAGCCCCGGGCCCCTCCCCTGCTGTCCTCCCTACCCCGCAGCCATGCCACCATGCGGGCAGTGGGGCTGCGAGCTCCTGCCCCTCTGAGCAGCATGGTGAGGGGGCGGCGGCAGCGCACGCATACGTGGCGGTGGAGGGGGTTGGGTAGGGGGTCTCGGGGGCAGTCAGGGGAGAGGGAGTGGTTGATGGGATGGGGGTTCTGGGGTGGTTGGGGATGGGGAACTGGGAAGGGTGGATGGGAGTCCTGGGGGGCCTGTCGGGGTGGATAGGGGCTGGGGGGCAGACAGGGAACAGGGAGCAGGGTGGGATCCCGGGGGGGCGGTTTGGGGTGGAAGGTCCTGGGAGAAGGCAGTCATGGGACAAGGAGCGGGGGGGTTGGATGGGTCGGGAGTTCTGAGGGGGGCAGTCACGGGGCAGGAGGTGGGAGGGGGCGGATAAGGGGGAGGGGCCAAGCTGTTTGGGGAGGCACAGCCTTCCCTACTTGGCCCTCCATACAGTTTCACCCCCTGATGTGGCCCTTGGGCCAAAAAGTTTGCTCACCCCTGCTTTACAATCTAAATACAAGACAAGAGGCAACACATGAAGACAGATGGATGGGGGAGGATGCGGAAACAAAAAATATATGTATATATTGAGCAGAAAATCCCTGCAGCTGCTTTCGGACCTTTGTTTTAGTTTCACAAAACTGAGTTGACTATTGCTTATATTCTACACATTGTTATGCCTCAGTAATGGTAAGTACTTGACCCATAATTCCTCTTGTAGCCTTGATCTAAGGAAAGAAAAATCCATGTACTGACTTAACTCCCCTCAAGAGTTGTAGGGAACTTGCCCTATTCAAGTAGAATGTGGGTCATATTTTGGTCTGAAGGTGAGTGGGATGGGCTCAATCCAGAGAAGTGATCAGAATCTTCAAGTTAAGCCTCACACACATGCCAAACCACGCATTACGTACATTCACTGTGGGGGCCATGGTTTTCTAGACCTATAGCAATACCTTGAAACCCAGAAATAACTGACTTTCCATTTGTTTCTGGGTAAATCTTCAAAGTAGAGGAATAAACATACTCCATGGGGCATACATCATTAAGCAGACACATTCTGAACTAGCTGTAGATTCTAAGTTGTCTTCAGTGGTAGCCCTCTGGAAAAGCACATTTCAGTAATCTAAACTATTTACTAGTGTATTTTTATAAGATTGCCAAGGGCTCCCAGAGCTTTGGATGCATACTCTTTTATTGTGGGGGTAGTGAACATATATAAATAAATAGTGTGGAGGTAACAAAGGCATGGATAAATTGTGGTGAGGTGTGCATCACAGAAATGAAAAGGAGCTATTTCACTCCATGGCTATGTGTCCCCCAGCAATCCCACACACATGCTGAACAGGACCGACCGGAATCACTTGTGAAAGGGAAGAAGAATTGCTTAAGGATGACAACTATAATCAGAATCTTCAAGTGCATCAGCAAAACCTCCTGGTCACATGCTAGAAGTTGTTGACAGATCTGAAAGAACAAATACACGTTATCTGTTCAACACCAAAACTTCCCGCTCCTCAATAGTTCAAATGAAATCAGTCTTGTACATGAAGCACATAAAATTCAGAATCGAAACAGAATGACTGGAACATCCAATTGAGATGGAAGGACTGGCACTACCAGATTTCAAGAGATACCATACTCTAGGGCATCATAAATTAGACTGGCATGGATCTCCAATACAGAGGCTCAATCACGTATAGAGATGGAACTGAAACTGGTTATGTAACTGTGCTGGTCTTATATCCCAAAATGCTTGCACCCATGAAGTATTACTCACCACTCAAAAGTGCACTTACTAATTAGGTACATGTGAAGCACTTGATCAAACAAAAAGAACATATTTCAGGAATATCAAAAATAAAAAATAATGGTGCTGTAAAACCTGGGCTGAATGAGGAAGTTTTAGATTTTGGGGCAAATGTCACTATGAGTGGAAGTATTTCTTTAGGACTGAACAACCGTTAAAAACTTATATAGCTGATATATTAAAGTAAGAAAAGAATGTGGAACATGAGTTTACAGAGAAAAGATGGGTGAGATCAGCGCTCTGTGTAGCTTGAAAGCTTGCTGCTCTCACCAACAGAAGTTGGTCCAATAAAGATATTATGTCACTTACTCTGTTTTACTAATATCCTTGGACTGACAAGGCTACAACAACACTGCATACATGACTTTATGCATATTGCCTACTTCATTAAAAACATTTCCCCCCATTTTTGGTCTTAGAAACCACTTCGCTACTTTTGCTGAAACGTTCTAAAAAATTTCAGCCTGAGTCAGATACCCAGCATGGAAAATTTCAGCCAGAATGGTTAACGTTTGGTGAAGTTATAAGCAACTGATAATGCAAAGTGTCAGGCATCATTAACTATAAGCAGCACTAGCAGTATGCGCGCGCACACACACACACACACACACACACACACACACACACAGAGTATGAAACTGAATCCAGGGAATGGTAAATCCATTGCTTCAGACTGGGCTTTACAGAGAAATACATTTCTCAGAGAAAAGTCATGCTTCGTGAGGGTGGGGTGGTGCAGCAGAGAACAACATTGTAGGTTCCAGCTCATAAACATCTGTTTTCACACTTGACTAGTAAGGAAGGTTTACTAGCCATTTGGTACATACCAGAGCTAAAATACAAAATGGATAATAAGTTGTTTATTGGGTAGTAAATTATTCAGTGATGTGAGGGTTTCCATGGAGTCTGTTCCAATTTTCACAAATTAAAAGAGGACCATTCACTACATCAAGAGGTAAAATTATAGAAAATAGCTTTCCAAATGATCCTCTTATATGGACTCATTTTGAATAAATTTAAGTAGGGCTATGAAGGCTCATTTTAAAATGTTTTTCAAAATAGGTGGGTTTAGGGTTTTTTTTTTTTTTTAAACGTTTCCCTGTGTCATGCTAGTGGAGACAACACACGAGTGATGTTTGGAGGATAATTAGATTAATTTTTTGAAACTGTCACCAATTTAACAATAGAACAAACAGTAAATGTTGCTTTCTCAAACATTATTTAAGGGAACAGGCATATTTAATATGTAAAGCATATTACACACAATCTGTGGAATGTAAGATAGTGATAAGAGAAAGTACAAATTAAAATGTAATAAAAGTGTGAACAAAAGAATTTATAATTAAAAATAACCATTAAAACAAAACATCAGTCTTCATCTTATATTCCTACACCATAGCATACTGCAGATTCAGTATCACACACACACTCTTTAAAATCTGTTTTTAAAAAATAAAATCTAAGTTATAACCAGACCTCACTAAAGAATGGTGACACACCTACCAGGCCCTCCATAGAGCCTGCAATGGCAACGTCTGGTTCCACTAAAACCATTTTTTAATGTTAATGCAGGGCACTGAGCAGAAGACAGAATGGAGACAGACAACCAAATAGTAAGAACCAAAGTGTGGGTGGAATTGCTTCATCAAAACCTTCTCAATAAACCACACATCCACACCCACAAAGAGGATAAAGACCAGATTAGTAATAGTAAGGTGAAGCAATGTTTTTTTTGAGCAGAGCATTACTATCACCTGTTCAAGATTCAAAGAGGCTTAATAAATCAAATTCATTACTAGTTTAATTCCACTGATAGAATTACTTCAAAGATAAATTTGACTTAAAACCAAACAAACATGATTTTCCCTAAATCTTGGTTTCTTAATTTGGACTTTTTATTGTTAGCAGTTTTCAATAGCAACAGTGAAACAACAGGTTTCAGAGTAGCAGCCGTGTTAGTCTGTATTCGCAAAAAGAAAAGGAGTACTTGTGGCACCTTAGAGACTAACGAATTTATTTGAGCATAAGCTTTCGTGAGCTACAGCTCACTTCACTGAATGCATCCGATGAAGTGAGCTGTAGCTCACGAAAGCTTATGCTCAAATAAATTGGTTAGTCTCTAAGGTGCCACAAGTACTCCTTTTCTTTTAGTGAAATAACAGCAGACTGAGGTAAAGTTTGGACTAAGATAAGGGACCATTAAGTGGTATAACTCAGAGCAAAATGAAATTAAAAGAATTAAAGTTAGTAATCACACACACACACACACACACACACACACACACACAAGCTAAGTGGCCAAAAAGATAAAACATGCCAGAATTGCTTTATGTACAAAATGTTTTTGCATGCATTAACTATTAACTATAAATATTAACTATAAATATTTAGACACCGAACATATTTCAATAACAAATATACCTCGGATCATTAAGGTAGAGAGAAAAAAAAGCCCACAGACACCCAGAATGATAGTAGACTTTTATTAACATATCTTACAATGTTGATTACTGTATTCCTACTTTTGTACTTTTTGATGTGTTACAAAGATTGATTTAAATTCTACAGTAATGTACTGTACTTAAATAATCATTCATCCAGGATACCACACCAGTACATTTGAAGAATGCACACACCCACAACCACCACTCTAGTTTGGAGCTGTTATTTTTCAAAGTAAGCTTAATATAGCAGGCTTAAAAAAGTTATGGGGGAAAATCAAAATTCTAGTTTAGCAGCATGCATGTATATTCAAGTACAATTCTTGAATCAAGTGCTTTTTTCTTTTTCTTCTTTTAATTGACTGGTGACTAATTCACCAATACCAAAATAGACACTATGAAATACCCAGATTTTAAAGTTAAGGCTAATAATTTTACTTCACATCCATATGCACAACCATAAAACATTCCATTTTAAATAATACACAGTAATCAATTTCTGGAGACATTATCTCTTGTAAATATAGCATCAGAGTTTCAAACTATAGATTACTCAAATTCATGAGCCCTGTAATAATGTTGTGCTGGAGATGTAAAGAATCTTTTTGCTCTTCAACCACATTTACAAAATGGCCTAATATTCATTATGAGCAATGCAAAAATAGTACAGGCTGAACTTATGATACAATATTAAAAAAGTAGTATTTTGGAAAAGACATAGCTATTCAGTTGGTGAAACAGAATAATTCTAATCTTATAAGAATTTTTTAAATACTTTTGAAATATATATATATGTATATATATAAAACAGCACACCATTATAATGTATTTTAATTGTAGAACTTGGGGAAAACTCAGGGCGTCACTTTTTTTTTTTTAAAGTGTATTTTTTTGTCTGTCCACTTCTCTTGACTGCTGTACAGTCATTGTATTTCCCCTATACACTTTTCACTAGATAATGACTTTCAGTGAGACCCTTAAAGAGGAATCTGTTTCCATTTTGTACACATGGTTTTAGCATTAGATTTTTTATTTTACACATATAAATTTTATTTTACATAACAAGCTATGAAAAGTCCCTAGTACCAGGAACTGCTTGATAGCACTGTATGAAATAGCCAACAAATGTCTGACTCATTTGAGAGAAAAGCTTAGTCACAATATATTACATACCAGTATTTATCTTTAATCTTCCCTACCTACGTACAGTGTGGAGTTTATCCCAATCATGCCTATTCTCATGGATTTGTAAGCCCTCTGAATATAAACTGTTTATTTGGTATTCTTCCAGTGAGGATTCAGATGCATTGCTCATTCACCAGGACCACCTCTATTGCGCTTTTTTCTTTTTAGGAAATCAAGCAGAAAGAGCACTGATTACTCTGCACAAATACAATACAGATGACCCTCTTGAGCTGACATGGAAGATTCAAAATTGTGTTTTATTTGCAGGATAACCTGCATGTTTCCAATCCAATCATTCTGAAACATGCATCTGGTTGGCAACGAAAGGCAGGCAGACAGGGTTGTAATTAGAACCTGCCATGTTGCATATCTGACAAATTTTGTACAGACAGTAACATCTATATATATATATGTTATCACCAGTAATTTACTCAAATGAAATGGCAAATTTCATTTCTGGAAAAGAAAAAGTAAGAAAGAATGTGTGTTCTGTTTTCATAGTAAGCTACCTAATTCGCAGCTATTTCACTTATACATGGAAAATAGCTATGAAATTCCTGAGAATAAATAAGGTTTTCAGCAATGCATGAAATCTTTCATTAGACCTTTAACAATAAGTGAAATGTTCTTTAAAGTTCTACTTTTAGACCAAGTGTTACTATACAGTCTCACAAATCATGTGTTTTATATAATTACAATTGGATATCAAGCAAAAATCTCAAATTAATACAAGAAAGGCAAAGAAAAATCTATCCAGTATGTTTAGCAGATGTAATACACATATACAGTGTTTCAGCAGAAGATGCTAAATGACTCAATTCCACTCAGAGAAATATAAGTTCCTGGGACCTGTCATCCCTAAACAAGTATAAGTACAACTTGTGCTTGTCATCATTAGTGGAATTCTAAAAATACAAAACAAAAGGAGACTACTGAATTAATTTAGATTTTTCACAACATTCAGAAGAGATTTTTAAATTTTAAATTGTCGTACCATTAATTTGGTAGCAAAGCACCTAATTATTGAAAGCCTTCATATATTGGCATAGTTTCACTCTTCCCCCCACCATGAAAGAGCTAAACCCCATCTCAATTAAAGCTATTGTCAGTCAAGTTGCATTCATTCATGGTAAAGGCGATGATATGGTACAATAATAGTGATAGTTTACAATCCATTGTAATGTGGTCCCCATCTTTTATTGATGTGATCAAAGGTATGAGATACCCACTGCTGTTCTAGCACCTTGTATCTTTCCTTACATATGTAGAGAGGTTTACCACGCCTACAGGGAGAGAAAAAAAAATCAACAGTTAATAGCGCAGAACAAATGGAAAATATTTATAAGGTGGCTCTAAGTTAATAGTAATGTTCTAACAGCGAAGTTTAACGATTTTTGCATTTTTTTTCTTTTCAGTTTCCATGTACATACGCATATATTTATATTATAGGATACCAGTCTTCATTTGTTTTAAAGCACACATACATTGAAACTCTTGACAAACAAACACCTTAAAATAATGAACTTAGTGGTAACATTAATCCTCAACAGTCCTTATCGTAGGGAAAGCTGTGGGAGAGGCCAGTGGGGCAGCAGTCTAGGTACTGTAATACACTCCCTAAGTCTACAGAGAAATGATGCTCTGTGTAGAAAGGGCTCTATATGGTTGATTAGAACATGCAGAAGAATGAAACACACAGAGGTGGAGTGGCTGCCTGAGCAGTCTGGAATGTCACTCTGGCACCTGAAAACCAGGGCAGAGCAGCACTGCGATCCCATGCATGTTTATTTGTCAAGAGCTTTAATGCATGTGTGCTTTAAAACAAAGACAAAGACAGGCATCCTATAAAAATACATATAAGTACACAAACTGAAAAGAAAAAAATGAATGCATGATGGAGGGGAGGCCATCTGTGCCAATCTTGCGTGGCGCTGCAATTTGATGGGCCAAGTCATTATGCCACTCATCACTCAAATTAGGCCTGTGCTGGATAGGTGCAGGGGAGGTGATGGGAAGGAGCAGAGCTTGGCACCAGGATCAGGAGAAGCTGCCTTAGTCCAAGAGGGGAGCAGAGTGCTGAGCCAGAAGAGGTGCTGATGAGTGGCCAGAAGGGTCATGGGGCAGTGAGTGAGGGGCTCGGGGTGAATTGTTAGTAGGCTATGGAGTGAATGGGGAGAGGCTTGGTGGCTGTAGCTGTTGGGGCTGTGGTGAGTATTACAGGGTTGCTGGGATGTGAGGTAGGTGGTCTGGTCTGACCAACTAGTTAAATTGTGTTTACGGAGCGCCCCAAAAGAAGCTGGCGCATACCAGCATATCTTGTCCTTATTTGAAGTTTGCAAACAATATTAATGTTGTGAAAACAGTATTTTACTTGCACCACCAATGGACTTTTTGACTTAAATACATGTGTGTTTTGGATGGAGATTAAAGACTAGGGCTCTTCACCTTAGAAAAGAGACAACAAGGGGTGATCTGATAGAAGACTATAGAATCATAAGTGGTTTGAAGAAAGTGAATAGGGAAGTGTTATTTATCTCTTCACATAACACAAGAACCAAGAGTCACCAATGAACTTAATAAGCAGCAAGTTTAAAACAAACAAAAGGAAGTACTATGTCACACAATGCGCAGTCAACCTATGGAACTCATTGCCAGGGGATGTTGTGAAGGCCAAAAGTATAACTGGGTTCAAAAGAGAATTCAAAAAGTCCTTGGAGGATAGGTCCATCAGTGCTTATTAGCCAAGATGGTCAGGGATGCAATTCCATGCTCCTGCTGTCCCTAAACCTTTACGTGCTAGAAGCTGGGACTGGATGACAGGATGCCCTGTTTTGTTCATTCGTTCTGTAGTACCTGGCACTGGTCATTGTCAGAAGACAGGATACTGGGCTAGATGGACCACTGGTCTGACCCAGTATGGCCACTCTTATGTTCTTATGATGTGCCTTGCTACTTGATATGTTTATTTATTACACATATCGTGTGAAGTCTCAAAATTGTTGTTGTGCAGACTTCCAATGTGATAAAATTTGTTGGTAAAATGTAAGTTAGGTTTTGAATATGGGCGATTTATCTTATATTACATCACATTCAAGATGGATTTTGAAGACTCTCTCATGTGTGACAGAATTACCAGCTTGATATCATTTCTACAGGGCTCCTGCACAATAAAAATTTAACACTGCATAATTGGAAACAAAGACACAGGGATGAATTTTAACATGGAAGGGTGCAACTTTATTAATTTGTATTTGATCTGGGGGAGGGGGGTTGTGTGCTAAACCACACTCCAAAATACCAGGCAGTTATTTGGGCCCAGTCTGGTGTTCAGTGGCCAAACAGCCAATATTCAGGATCGACTCCTTCAGCTTAACCCCATGAATTCACTCCACCTCTCCCTCCTCTCACCCTATCCCCATGACAAGAAATGAAGGTACAAATGAAGGGCATCTCAATCTGTGAAGACTTAAGATCTCCCCTTCTTCCTCCAGGCCAATAGGGTCCACCAGATCTGTGGGAGCCAGCGCCCTGGAGCCTCCCACCTGCACTAAATACCAGCTGCAAGTTGCAATGAAATTACAAACATGCAACTTTTAAATCCCCTCCTTAAACCAGGCCTCCAGGATCCTGCCGGAGAGGCGGAAATACCTACTGGAGACCTTGTCAATCTTGTCCTGATCCCAAAACCTGGTGATTGCTCAGACCCACATCATGACAGAAGCACAGCTCAAACTATACCTCCATTATTCGGCAGGGCAGCAACCACAGCAGAGTGGCTGCTAGATGCTCTGAGGGCTTCACAAACAGCAAGCAGGGTGGGGAGCCATGAGAAACAATCAACTCTCCCTTCCCTACCACAGCCTGGCCAATGGCAGCAAGGAGAGGTGGAGAATCTCTCTCTTCCTCCCCTACCCCTTCTTTGCCCAGGCACAATCTCCACATGCATTCTAAATAGGAGGAGGGCTCAGAAGGTGCCAAGTTTGCCCATCCCTTCACCTTCTTCTCAGGATCCCAGTGGTTGTCCTTCTCCTATCAATCCAATCAAACATCACTCCCATCCTGCTGAGATTGGGGCAGGGAGAGGAGCATTTTGGAAATGGGGCTGTGCTGGAATAATAATGAAGAAATCTGGCAGGGAAACCTGGATCCCCTCCAAAGCTGCTACTGAGCATCCAGAGGAACACTCAGCCAATTGTAACAGGGGTCCTGAAAGACTGGGGGAAAGGGAGCCCTCCATAAAAGATTGATCCTGCTTTCAATGAACAATGAATGCCATTTCATGTGAATCAGCAGGATCCACAAGGATGGCAAAGCCTCTCCTTCTCAAAGTGACATTCGGCAGGAAATTCCTGCACCACAATGTACACCTTGCAAGTAGCACAATTTATTTTTCAGTTAACAAGTTTCAGATCATTTTATTTATATAAAGAATATAAATCTAATTAGCATAATATAACAAATACAATGACAACATTTACATTTCTAAATATGTGCTACTCAGGAAGTGAGAACTTGTTAATTACCATATCTGTTTTATTACACACTGTAAACATAAAGCAGCAAAATCAAAACATGTTCTATTAAAATGTTACCTAAGATCTCTGTCTTCTTCACCATGTGCATCTAGATAAACAGAACCCCAAAGGCAGAAACGATGGCCTCGAATGATGATGATTACAGATGCATTGATCAGAAGAAATATTCCTGTCCCAGCTCCACAGTTCTGAGAATGCTAGAAGTTATATTTTGGGGTTAGAGGAGGGAAGAGTACAAATATCCTATTAATGGCTGACAGTTTTATTATAAAGAGGCAAGAACATTTTATTTCAAACACACTACTTATATTAATTCAAGTCACATCACTTACTAAGGAACAATTTGATACTTGCCCCTACTGTACACTTACGGTTCTAACATATAATCCCTGGAAACATATAACTCAGGGTTATATGTTTCCAGGGATTTGCATGACAAAGTAGAGCCTACCAAACATTTTATGAATAAGCCAAAACTTCCTACATGATATGTTGCCATAATGCATATACACAAAGTCCCATGTAGAAGATGGTTCCAAACTCAAAAAGGGAATAATGTTGTACTTCTGCTTTTTTTAGACAACATGCCACCCTGGGGAAAAACTATAACTTTGGGTGTTTCAGGTTTTCAGAGCTCAGTTCAAGACAGTTGGGGCCTGGCTTTCATCTACCTGATGAAAACCTACAATGTCCCTTGAATTCGATGGGAGCTGTGCACAACACAACTTCTTTTTAGAAATCATCTCAAGACATCTATAGCCTGAACACTAAAAAACTGAGCACCCAAACTTAGGGGACATTTTGAAAGTTATAGGCAAAGTGACCTGCTCAAGTTTACACATCAAAAGAGTGGTGGTTCAGAATAGAATCCAGGTGTGCTGACTCCCCCCTCTGCTTTTCTCTAATACTGGAAACATATTCCTACAAAAAGGAGCATGTGGTTCACAGGAACACTCATGAAATGTGGAGCCTTTAATTTTTAAGTTATTGATATGAATATCCATCTAAAGACAGTACTGATCAAATAGTAAACACTGATGGCTCTTCTGTGGCTTATTTGAAATGAGTTTGTGGTTTCGTCAACTTCCTAGTGGCCAAGCAGCCACAAATAAACAAACAACACACACACAAAAATCATAACCACAATTTGTAGCCTTGTTGGGAAACTCAATAGAGCTTTATAATAATTCAAGTTTAATGTTAAGATTTCATGGGATTGAACATAGTAAATTTAAAAGACAACATTAAAAATCCTATTTTTAAAAACATTTTCTTAATAGTGTTATTAGCAACAATGCAGATGAATCAAACAAAAATTGAAGATCATTATCTGTGTTGTTTACATTTTGCATTTCATTCAGAAAAGGAAAATAGACCACTCAGTTTTACTTTTATTTCAGTTCAGTTTCACTTTGTAGCTTCCCTGCACTAGTACAATGCTATACAGTTTAGGATGAACACACTACAGGAAATTAAAAATAAATGTTTCATTCACATTTAAATAAAACATCTATAAATATCAGATTTTATAAAAATTATATACAAAAATGATTTTTGGACTTAAAAACCATGGATAGTTTCTCTTTAAATACATTTATACTAATTTTATAAGGGCTAGCCTTGTGTCAGTACCATGGATATACTAATTCAGGAACAATCACAAGATTCTTTTCGCAAGCCAGCTTTGCAGAGATGGCAAATGTGAACTTCAGAGCGAGAGTGGGGGACAGCCATTGACTTACAGAACTGTTCCACCCATTTAGTGACATCAGCACTGGCCTCAAAGCAGACCACTTATTCTCCTTCATTATGAAGGGAGAATAAGGCTAGTTGCTGTCCAAACAAGGAAAGTAAGGACTGGCCCTTAGGGGAAGGAGTACCTACTATTATCTCACTTGAGTTGCCTTTGAGATAAGGCCAAATACATAAGGGCCTCCAGAAGTCTCCTGTGAGAGGGCAGACTAAAAATGTAATTAAAACATGTTTGGAAATGAAAACTGTCAGAGCTGAGAAAGGAATGCAGAACTTCTTAGCATGATTTTTTTTTAAATTTAAAAATGGAAATAAAGCTACAGTAGTTTGAAATTCTCTTATTGTAGAATTCTCTCTTACCAGTACACATTCACAGTAACTCTGTTGTTTGCAGCAAAGTCCTTTCAAGCATACAAAAGTACCACAAACTAGACAAACAGCAGGATCTTTAGGAACCTTGGTACAGACAGTACAAGTCTTTCTGTGATAATACTGGAAGATGGTATTATAATTTTCAGGCAACTGAAGGAGACATGGCAAGTCCCACTTAGGCTCTTGTATAAGCAAAACCTAAAAAGAAAATGATAGAAACATTTATCAATATTGTAAATATTTATCTGTGCTGTGAGAACTTTAGAACTACAGATTGTAAATGTCAGAATTTTTTTTAAAGGAGGGAAATGTACTCTTTGAGATGGCCCATTCTTTCTACTGCATTCCACACAAGCACCAAAGTATCCTTTAAATGCTTTCTGCCTTCCTATGGAGCCTATTAATGCTGTATTAAGACTTCAGCCAGAGAGCATCACTCAAGAGCAACATGCTTTCTTGCCCCAAGGAGCTCAGCGTACTCATATACATTGCTTTAGTAAGGTTACAAACGGACTACTGACTGCCTTTCCTCAGGGCACAATGCATTACACCTTCTAAAGGCAACAAACTCCACAGGTAAAACATGGGGCTTAAATCTTGTTTACTTTGGGGATTTGCCCTGATTATAGCCATTAATGGACAGCCAGTGACATAGCTGTGCAACTGCCAATCCCTAGCATGGACAGGCAAAGCTGCTACTTGTACTGAAATTTGGGGCCAAAAACAGTAGGGTAAAGTTAGTCTCTGAAACTGATGTCTAGGAACTTGCTTGATTTTCAAACATATTGAGAACTCAACAATTCCCAGTTAAATTGATGGGAACTGCTATTCCCTCTGAGGTCAAAGGAAACTGCTGGATACTCAGTACATTTAAAAATCAGACAGTGCCTAAATATTAGTTTCACAGTCTAACTTTACCCTCTTATTTTTGAAAAACTTTGCCTAAAATTTTTAAAGAGCCAATAATACATTACCATTTGAATCTATTCCATTTTTTGCAGGTTACCCACTTAAGGGCACATATGTGTGAGGAATTTCATACAAATTACTGTTCTGCTATTTCACAAGAGTTTGTTATAAAAACTGAAAGAGGTCTTTTTGAAAAATACAGTAAAACAGCAGAGTTCTTTTTCAAACATAAAAACAATATCAATAGTTTTATGACTATGGCTCAATGGTCTATTGAATGAATCAGATCTACGAAGGGCAAGAACATATTGTGATTACCATTAGGGTTCAAGTTTTCATAACAAAGTTGTACCTGCAAAATATGCAAGTGAAACAGATGCAAACACAAAACACACATGTTGTGGGTTCAACTATGCATTTTGCCTGCTTATTTTATCATGATAAATTTAAAATACAGCATTACACATACACACACAGCGTAACTAGAATCAAGTAATTCCATTCTTACACATCAGCACTGTATGGGGGGTGCAAATTTTTTTTACGTACCTTCAATTGTTCTGCATGTCTTTCTGCAAATGAAGCCAATTCTAAGCACCACTGTGATATCATGTTAAATGCTGGCACTGGCCAATCAAGGCAAGAGGCACTGGTGAATTGATGGGGTGACTGAAAAGATGATGGTAATAGACCCAGGCAGTTTGCAAGAACTGTAAATTCTTCATCTTCCTTTTAGACATGAAACAAGAAAGACTTGATCATTTTGTGTTATAAACTCAAAGCACAGCACAGCACTGTATGTATCAATTCCATATCAATTAATATGTAAGTGACTGGGAGGGAGCATGGTGGAGTGAGGGTCTGCTACACCTGATTCTCCAATGGTGTAAAATCCCGGAGGGACCTTACATCAGAGGTGCAAGTTAAAGCTGTCCCTGAACTTGAGTGAAGTGGAGAATGAAACCCATAAAATGTTAGCTTACAGTTCACAGACCTAAGAGTGAAGTCTAGTTTGAATGGAAGTACTGTATTCTCTACAAATCCAGAACAGGTTTTAAGTTTACTTTGGTGATATATCTGAGGGGCAGATAAACCACTGTAAGGCCCCAATGCTACAAACACACACGTGCTTAATTTTAAACACAAGTAGTCCTACTGATTTCAATTGAACTACTTACATGCTTAAAGTTAAGCACATACATACATGTTTAGAACTGAAGCCTAAATTGATAATTAGAGAAAAGGAAGAAAACATAAAATAAGACCATACATTTCGGCAGAGCACATTGATAACACAGGGATGAAATGAATGGGATAAAACAATACAGGAAAAGGGTAGAAAGAGAAAAATGTGAAGTATTCATAAATGAATTAGAGTATACCCAAGATGCATGCCAGCCAGCAACAAGTATATGATTAATAATAATAATAATAATAATAATAATACTAAAGACCAATTTGGATAAAGATATGCAGAGTAATCAAGGGTGAAAGAGAAGAGGCTGCGAAGTATTAAATGACAGATGATGAGAGGACAAATTATAGAATGAAGATAAGGGAGTGTAAAAATGGAAAGAAGATTTAAGTAGGAGAAAGTAAAAGAGCTTGCACAAAAGGTTAAGCCAAAGATCAACACATTTTTCATTGGAACAACAGACATCAGCAAAGGAGACATACAGCTTTTAACAAATATAGAATATAACTGATTGACAGAAAAGACATTACAAATACACATATTATTTTGTAAAATAGGACAAGAGATGGATGACAGAAACAAGGTCAGGAAAATATACACTGAATGAATGAAATTAGGATAGTTTCCAAATGGGTATGAATGAAATGCCTGAGAGTCATCAAGTTCTAAGGCAAGACAAGATTCACTGCAGAATTATGGGGTGAAAGTTGCAAGAGATATAGGGCAAACATTCTTGATCAACTGGCAAAATATATGGATAGAAAAGAGCTATTTACTAGGATCCCCTGCCAATGAAAGATTAGTAAATGCACAGCAGATAACAATGTTTTTTCCAGTCTAGTTTTAAAATACAACAAGAAGGGTTCTAATAGTTTTTCTATGGAGATCATTTTACCGTCTAGTACATCTCCTTAGTATATTCTAGTCATACTAAATTTTCCATTTAATTTCTTACCATCACTCCCAATTATTCCCCATTTCTTATGCTATGCTATTTCTCCCTTTTCCTCCTTAGTGTCCTTTAAATAACTCTAAACTTATGCCACCCATTAGTCTGTTTAAGCAGATGCAGGTTGCTATGGCAGAACAGGTGCTATTGCTGGTTCTGGGGAGCATTAAATACATACAGTCAGACGTGCATAGTGTAGTCCGATGGATGCTAGTAGTTTTTTCAGGTGGTGGCTAGTAAGAATGTCCAGAATGACTCCATCTTGAACATGGGAGTATGTATATGAAGGGGAAGGACCATCTTTTGACTATGAAGTAAACCTAGTAGGACCATGAGAATTGCTGGTCTGAAGAGAAAGACATCCCTGTTCCTATCACTTTTCTAATTTAACTTGCATCAGTTCAAGTACATCTAATTTTCCACTTGCATCAGTTCAAGTACATATTAAGCAAAAACTCATCCAGCTAGAGACTGAGTTTGTCCACTTACAGAAGAAAAAAAAACAGACGATGAATATATTTTAAAAAATGAGTTTTGAGAAATATGGAGACTCATCAAGAAGAAAAATACAGAAAGAAGGCTACAATCATCCAGAGCTGCAGAAGGAAAGGGTCTCTGAGCTACAGTGGCAATACTTTGTAGAAGGACTGATTTAGGAGACCATTGCCAGAAGAAAGTGGTGGGATAAGGTCAAGATCTACTGAATCAATAAAAATTGAAGGGCAATAGAATATAGAATGACTACAGTAGACTAGAAAAAGAATAGGAGAAAGGGTGAGATGAGTTGCAGTCAAGGCTGGCCCACAGCTTTAACCTTCCTACTCCTCACTGGAAAGGATAGGGGAGGAGCAGAACTGCTCTTCTTCTATCTCCCTTTTAGCACAGGGAGCTGGACAACACTTGTGTTTATTGTCTTTCAGGAAATATGTGGCAATTGTCTTAAACACCACCACTGAAGAGAAAGAAGGTGGTACCCAGCTATTTAAAGACTTCCTCCTGCTCCTCCAGTAGCACCAATGACTGCTGAAATGACTACTTGGGTTTCATGCAACTCCCAAGGTCGCCAGAGATAAGGAGTGGAAAAAGGGGAAAAAGCCTGTCCCAGATCTCACCCCTTCCACCAATTTGGGTATCTAAATTCCGGCAGGAAGCATGAAAGAAGCATGGAGAAGATCAGCAGCTGCCGCCGCGGCAGGCATTGTAAGAACCCTGTCCGAGGATTTGCCCAGAGACAGAGCAAAGGAAATGTAGCATCATCTGAAGTGGCACCAAGCCCCTGCACAGCAGCACCTAATGGATGGATCTCTGTATTTCAGTAAACTGCAAGCCTGGGAATCCTGGGTCAGTGCTGATTTGTAGTTTTCTGAAGTACAGATTAATCAAGTTTTATTGCAATTGTGATAATCTCCAATCCTATTCTGCCATAGACAATGTACTGGTGAATATCCAGGAATTCTTAACTCGAGGCATGCTTCAGACTCATTCATTAGAGGTTAGCTTGGAACAACCACTTTCCTAAAAGCAATTACCATTTAAACTGTAAACTCCTGCAGAGTCCTAAATCCTACAGTATATTCATATTCATTTCAAATGAAAAGGGAAAAATCCTAAAATCTCTCTGGCCATTACTGGGATTCTATCCATTTTTTTTGATGATGAAAAGAAGACAATTTTTTTCCCTTACCTGTAAATGTCTTTTCTACTAAACAGCACATCTGAAATTCTGTGTGTGTTAACGGGAAATATTCCTTAGGGGATATACTGTTAGAGCATTACGACACACCCACCTCAGAACAGCTCATTCATCTAACTGCAGAAACACTATCAGAACTGGCTAATAGTTAGCAGCAAGTTTAGGAATTGTGAGGAAAGGAATCAGGGCCTCATCCCTGGTAGTTTTAGCAGGGATTGGATGGAATGGATCCTGTTCTATATTTGGGGCCTGGAGTCTCTGACCAAATTTCTTCTGTGACAAAAATACTTTTCAAGCCGATGGACACAAATCAACACTCTTAGGTGAGGTAGGAACAGACAGGTGCTCTTCCTGAAGTCTAATCACAAAATTATTTGGTGCTGCAGACAGGCTGCAGTCTCAGTCACTGGTGAGTGCACCCTCAGACCATCATCATCCAAAAATGCACCTCTGTAAAAATCTGTACCTTTGTGCTCAAAGGTGGGTTGTCAGTGTAATCAGCATCTGGGTAAACACTCAAGACATTACTGAAACAGTAAGTGAAAACGGTGCTGGTAATGGGTATCAGATATTTTTGTGTCCCAGTTTAATCTGCGTGTGAATATGTACCTTTTCCAAGTTGACTGGCCATGAAATCCCCAGAGAGAGACATAAGGCTTGACAAGAGTCTCTGCATCTGGAACATGAGATATTTCATGCACTCATTTTGTCCTCCAAGATCAGTTAGTTTTTTCAGATTGGCAGCCATGCAAAGATGTTTTGACTGCAATTGAACTAGTGGGGTGTCTCAGTGAGTCTATGGGCACAACCACCCTGACTTATTTGGCTAATAACATCTTCACCCGAAAGCATCTTGGAACTATGATAACCCAAGTGAATCATAATGAGGATGCAGAGGAAGGTTATACAGTTCCATACTAACGCCAATAACAACTTTGTGTGTGCGCGCCACTTCTGGAGAAGAAGTCTCCTGCCTGCACAATTATGGCATCCTTTGCAGATGTTGCCATTGATGCATCCACTTTAAATGATCATGATGCAAACAGTTTTGGGTTTTGGTTGTTGGCTTCAGTTTTTTGCCTTTTGCTGGTTCATTTTCCTTCTCTACTTGTCTATAATGACTTTCAGCAGATTTCTTTTTTTCCCTTTTCAAGGTCTGGGTTAAATATTACTTGCAGGTAAATTAGCCTCATCTCACTCAATCTGAAAGCCAAGTGTCTTGATCACCCTCTTTAACACAGTTTCAATTTTACCTGACTCTTTTAAAGATGGGCCTCAGAAGTCATTCTTATTATTTTAGAGGCAGACTAGTGCTATCAATTCACACAGACTCAGGAAGCTAGACTGTGAAACAAATGAATTCATTTTGGAGAAATTTATTTAAAGCAGGGAATTCTTGATAGATATTTTCTCCCACTGGCCTTCAAGTTCACATCCAATGGTTGCTGTGACTATGCACAGGACTGCTCTCCTCCTGCACTATTCCTCTGAAAGAGCTTGGAGGGATGTGGCTGCTCCCTAAGCCTCCTTCTATGGGGCTCTGAACCTTTCCCTTTATGGACACATACTGCAAGGACAAGTACCGCAGGAAAAGCAAAGGCACTCCTTTTGTCATACAGCAGGTCTCTTCAGCTGCTGAGTTCATGTTAATAAGCTACACGGTGAAGATCTCTTAATTCTTGATGGAATTGTTTTTAACACATTACTTGCACAAAGAAGAAAATTCTGTGGAGGTTGAGATTAAACAGTGTGTGTGTGTGTGTGTGTGTGTGTGTGTGTGTGTGTGTGTGTGTGTGTGTGTGTGTGTGTGTGTGTGTGTGTGTGGTTTTTAGCATAAATGTACACAAAATAAAGTTACAGCATGGCCAGTGATTTCACTCTATATTTTGTCTTTTGCATGCAAAAAAGCCAATTCTGAAACCTTTCTGCTCACATAACTCCCAGAGAAGCCCACAGGAGGTTATGAAAATGAAGAGGAGGAAGTATCTAGCACATAATATATTGCAAAGTTAGCAGTTCTTCTTGCCATGATACCTTCTACAAAAATATGCGAAATATAGTAAAACATTCTCTAGAATCTTACAATGTATCTGAAGTCTTTCACGGATGTAAGACATGAAGCAATGTTACAGCTAAACAAATATCTGCTCTAAATAATACAAAATGTTGGACCTTTTCTCTTTTGAGGGTGGCGTAATACATGTTTCAATTATAGTATATAAAACTTTCAACAGAAAAAAACAGTGTCATCACCTCCCTCCCCGCATTGTACCTGACAACTGGGTAAATCCCCTCCAAAAAGATGATGTTGAAGAAGGCAGGTGATCCTGAAGAAAGGCAGGCAGAACTGCTGCAGATAACACTCTATTGAGTCAGGAGACCAAACACTAGGGCTAACCTAGAGTGAAAAGAAAGGTTATTAAATTCTGCTTTCCAAATTCTATGTTCCAAAGGCTAATAGTTCACTAATAATCTCAAGTGACTTTCTTACAAAAAAATCTAGGATATAGCACCTTCCAGTTAGGCATTATCTTTCTCAAAAAGCTGTTTTATACATAAAGCCAACTTTAACAGAAGCAAAGGCTTCTGGTCAGTTAAGAAACGAAATAAATAACTAGACAAATTACCGCAGAGGAATGGGCTTTGATCTGAAAAAGAGGACCTTTATCAGTCTGTAGCACAAAAAAAGAAAATTTCTTCAAAATACCGTTTCAATGGTTCTCGCGCCAGTCAGGTTAAAATATGTATATAGTTTGAATGAGATAAATGTTGGATAAACTATAGTGAGAGATTTTATGCATATGGTGGACATGTCTAGTCATTAAAGAATATAGGGATGTGATTTGTAACCAAATATTACGAATTGCTAAATATTTATTACCAAATGATCCCTTGGTAATGCTCCTGAGGCTTCCTAGCAGAAGTGGTCACACCCAAAGATATTAAGAATTAATCTCTCATCTGCTAGTAGCCACTAGATTACCAATAGCCTTCCACTGGAAAAAGAAAAATAGTTCAACACTAGAGGAATGATTCAAAAAAATATGGGTGGTGGATGTTATGGAAAAATTAACACATCAATTATGCACCCAGCAAAACAGACAAAGGACAATAGATGCTTAGATATTTTTTACCATTCAATTCACTACTCAGACAAAATATATTCACTGAAAAAAAAAAAGCAGCACACATGTCCAATATTTGATTATTAACATTTATAGACATGTCTGGTTTAATAAAGTAGAGTCAGTAGTTTCATTCAATTTAATAAAATTACCAGAAATAACACATGCTGGGTGGTGCAAAGAAGCTCACTGTAATTTGTTAGCATCCTGCTAAACAAAGAGATTTCATAGAATCATAGAATATCAGGGTTGGAAGGGACCTCAGGAGGTCATCTAGTCCAACCCGCTGCTCAAAGCAGGACCAATCCCCAAAAGAAAAAAGATTAAAAAGATTTAATGACTACATTACTGAATAATATTTCCAAAATAAACAAAAGGTCATTTTGTTTCTATTTACATAGCAATGATTTGTAAACCTGTTAAAATTGTCTAAACAAAACGGTAAAAACATACCATTGCTAATTCTTCAGTTTCTCCTTCCTCAAATATCTTCCCTTTAGAGAGCTCAGAAATCACATGACTCAGTAATGCTTCCCAAGATTTTTCTCCAGTGGATGTAGTCTGTGAATAAAGAAAAAGGCAGACTCAAATTGCATCAGTCATACAAAATAAGGAGAAAATTGTTTCTATAGAAGCTGCAAAGGTGAAATATATTTCCTTTAAAGCAACACCCACATTCTGACTCAAAGAGAAGAGATGCATATAATATTGGAAGGGTGATGTTTTAAGCACAAATAAATACAGCATAACAATACACAGGATGTAGAAATTGAAACAATATTTGGATAGTGAAAAGCTACTAAAATAAAATACAATTCAGATGGAATATATTTAGCATATACAGTGAGGTTAAGTGGCAATTTTGAAACTGTAATTTCCTATAATGCATTAATTAAACTGAACCAAGAGATGCTTGAAATTTAGATGTACTGAATGAGAAAGAAGCTATCATAAAATTTAATGCTATGTACAGAATGGGTAACATTTATACAGACAGGGAAAAATTGTTCAATGGAATTTATTTTTTTAAATCAGTCACTTAGCTTTGTGCCATAATAACTGTGTGTCAAGAAAGTTAATAATTACAGAAAACCATGAGAAATAAGCAGCATATTTCCATAAATGTCTTCATTGAAATTTCACAAAAATAGCTACAAGAAGAAACAATATCAGATACAAACTTCAGTTCAAGTGAGAAAAGTACAAACATGATCAATAGAAAGACAAAATGTTGCCAGGACGAATATTTTAAAAAATACCAAAACAAATGAAGTGGGTTGTAATATATAAAAGCTCTACCATACAATACTGTATAAAAACTGACATTCATTTCCCTAATGTACAACAAGGTTAATCATCTCTTTCTAGGAGTTTAAACTCCTCACTGAGGGTGAAATTCACCGCAGGGGCCAGGCCAAATCCCTTTTCCTCATTTAGACCCTTAGCTCAGGCTCTAAGCCAATGGTCTCCAATCTTTTTTGTTGGAGGCTCCTCTTGTGATGATTTGGCAAAGAGATATTCCTCTTTTCACCCCATGTTCCATCTCTCCAGGACTCTCAGCACCACTATATGTCCTTTCTTCTGCCCATTCACACTCTCATCTACGATTTCCAGCCTAGTCTTAACCCTGGTCTTTAATTTCCTTTCTTAAAATCTTTTTTCTTCTTTTTGGAATAAGGAAGGAGAAGCAATAATGAGGAGGGAGCAAAAGTCACCAAAAGGCTACATGCAGCTTGCAGAGTGATTAGGGCTTCCCTGGGCTGGGTTTCAGGTAATCTCATGGCTGAGCTGAGCATGAAAAGGAGTAAAAAAAACAAACTTGACACTGAGCTACTACCTGAACCTATAGCCCTGTACACATGCCAGCTGTACTAAGGCATCTGCCAGAAACAGGCAGGGAAGGCAGGCTGCTGTCAGGAGCTAGCAGAGATGCTTCAATTGCCACTATTGGACTATGTCTGCTGAAGGGTGCAGTGGGTAGTTCTGTGTCCAGTGGGTAGTTCTCTGCCTCTCTCATGCTTTACCTAAAGTGGCGTATGAAGCGGTCAATGGGCTCTCTATACCCAAGAGGGGTGGGGGGCGCGAGAATATGTCAACCTTCTTGAATTGACAGACTTTCAGTTACCATTCACTTTGATTTACCTACACAAACTATGAACAGCCTTCAGCAGCAGGGTGTCACATAATGTAAAACTACTACCCACATAACATTATTAACATCTGTCAGAGACAGGCATGCCAATGAAAATGCCAGTTTTTCTTTCTAGAATACAAAAATACGTTACCAATACATATTTAGCTGCATATGTCAAGAGGTTTCACCACTTGTGATTCTCAGTGCCTTTAAGATAAAAAAAAACTCTGCTACTTCATAAATCCATTTGCTGATTCAGGAATATAATTTGCAACCCTAAGGCACAAACTACCTTATGTGCTAAAAAAGCTATTATTCTACTACAAAGAGAAGCAAACCTGACTACAGTATCATTACTACAGCCATCATTCTCTATTTTCATACAATAAAATATTTCATTGGAGATAGCTGTTGAAACATTTAAAATATATGTTCAGATAAAACTTGACCCATTCTACTAGCATTTTATGAAGGATAAAAAAGCTGCCTACATTTATGAACTTGACTGTGAAGGAATATAAACTGGCAGCGCTTTCAAGCACACTCTGTCACAGATTAATACCTGTAAAATTATCTGTCACTTAGGTTTCATTTAGATAAACAAAAAAGTGCACATGCTAAAATTGTGGGTTTGAAATTGAACTCTTATTATGACAGTATCCTATGAAAAAAACATTTATTTAATAATAATGCAGCATCCAACCTATTGCACAGTATCCTCAGATACCAAATAGCACATAACAAAATTTCGTTACTTAGCCCCCCCTGGACAAACTACTGACTTGCACTTAAAAACTGTAGTGTAGTATGTGCTGACAAGCAGGGCCAATTTGTGATTACATGGGAAAAGTAGGCCAGGTGTCCCAGTTTCCTTATAAACACTAATAGCAGGAAGGAGGATTATCTGCCTGGCCCACAATATTGTTAAATTCCTCCTCTGGTTCCTTACTCTGTTGTGTATCACATATTGCATATTTTGAGAGGATTGCACATGGCAAGTGATTAATAACTATGAACAAAATTAGAAAATTCCATATTTTCTTTGCAGACAACTTGCTTTTTTATTTACTCAAATAAATATATTAGATTGCTATCTGGTACATCTAACAGGACTTCAATTTTACAGTGAGAGGAATACTCTATTCTATTATATCTAGCTAAAGAATCAATTTAACAGAAAGTCTTATTCCCAGGCTATAAATCAGTTCTTTAGCAGTGGCACATTGTGAAACTTCCAAAACCTCTTCATATAAAAGTGTCTTTATTTGATTTCCACTGTCATTCAAACACAAAGTTATACACACAGAAAAGAACAGGCAGGACTTTCTGTTCGTGAGAAGCAGAAGAATAATCTTTTGCACAGGGGGAATGACCAATTGTACCATGGTTGGACCTAATGAAGAATTTTATTTCTATTCCAACAGTTAATTAACAATTTCCAATAACCAATTTTGAGATCTAAACATGACTTTGGACAGATCACCTTAAAAATTTCCCTGTCCTGGCACCACCACATTGACACCATCATATATTAACCAAAAATGTACTAAACCAATCCATACATGGATTTTTTAAAAAATGAAAAGCAGGACTAATGTGTAAAATTAAAATACTACTTGAAATATTTTTATTAGCACTTTTGTAGATTTTAGTGCTCCTGTCAGTGAAGGACTTACACCACTAGATACAGAGGCAGCATGTAAGCTTTTAACCACGACTCTGCAAATCTATAGTAAAACAATACTAGAACTTTGATATATTACAAAGATACTTACTTATGCCAAAATGTATAGTAGAGTCCACTGAGATTAAGCTAAAATGAAACAAATCTGATTCACTTGTTACTTGCACAGTAGTTGAACCAGAGATGAAATTCTAATGATGCTAGGCCCACCTATTCTACATTAAATTCACCATTGAATTGATATAATATACTAATAAATGCTTCATAAATTTAATAAACAATCTTATCAATATTTAGTTTTTAGTAAACTGACCAACCTTTTTCAGAGCTCCTGAGTTCTTCCATGCCACTCTGTCTTCAGTGCTGCATTTTACAGAAAATGCTGCTAGGGCTTGGGTATACAATAATGTAAACAGCACCTTTACAATGCAGGTAAAGTGTTCTATAAAGTAAACAAAGAGTCATTGTGTTTCACATTTTCTAACCCATGACTTCAATTTATTATAGACCAATTACACAGTCTCTTTCAATTTGTAAACAAAATGCTTCTCAAATGAACAATCAATTCAATATGAAAAAATCCAAAGAGCACAAAATCATTTTTAAAGTACAAGCTTTGGGACTCTCCCACCTCACAGGGTCCTAGAGGCAGGCTGCAGCCCAAGCCCCATGAGCCCAACTTGGCTGGCACGGGCAAGCCGTGGGGTTTTCCTTGTTTTGTTTACATACCCTCAGTCCCTTAGTGTCTGTTATGACAGACAGCCCTGGAGGCTCTGAAGTCTTCAATGTACAAAAGAAGTATAGTGCAAGTATCCTTTCATTGCCCTGATAATTCACCTCAATCTTGATCAGCAGTGACTTCCTTCTAGGGGCTTCACAACATTTGTCATGCTCACATTATTGTAAAGAATTACTGATAAGATGTTCACCACAATCGACTGAGAGTTGTAGACTAGAGCAAATTGTCTATCTTATGTCTGCAAACCTGATTCAAATATCTGGGGTTAATCACAGTTCTAACAAATACTGAAATAGGTGCTGAATGACCCAAATAATCACAGTAACAGGGGCATTCAGCACATTTTTTTAGCTTAATTCCTGACTCTCCACTTTCATTTTTCAGATACTGAAATTCCAGACCCGCCACAAGTCACTAGTTCCTACTTAATACAGTACCACACCTATGCCTGAACCTTAGTAGAAAACAGAGCTGGGATGTGGAGCTAAGATAAATCCTGTTGTATTCTTATATATAAAAATATTAATTATGTTTCAACTTTTTTAGGAAAAGGTTTCTCTTTTCTTTCAGAAGCCCTCAGAATTGTATTTAGATATGTATGCATACTCATCCACTCACACACACTATAGATATATAGATTACATAGACAGACAGGACATCTCTTCCTACAGGAAGACTCCAGTCTGCAGTAGGTACAAGGAACTGCTCTGTGAGCAGCTGGCAATCAGAGGCAGAACCAGACTTCAGGACATTTGAAAGAGAAGAAAAGTGAAAGTGACGGTTAAGGTGCAGATGTGCTAAATGTCCCTTTTTCTCAGCTTATTAGAGGCTTACAGCACTCTGCTCCAAACAATTTCATTTATTTTCAATTTTGCAGATCAACTTTAAAACTTAAGTTTGCACGACCTACCCCTTTCCTACTTCAAGTCAAATCAGTCCCATACTAAGGGGAAAATCTTCCATATTAGCATCAATGCAAATCTGATTCATATTAAAAATAACAGGAGTTAGGCACTTAAAACAAGTTCTCCCCAGATTTTGGTTCACTTTTAGTTACATAATATGATGCAACAACAAACCAAAACTGGCTTAAATTCATTCCTCCTTAACCAAGGGCTGAGTGAGCTTTGTGCATGAAAACAAACAGGAGTTGATGTAGATTTAATTAAGTGCTTATCCAGCATATAAGCAAGACTCAGGGGATGCAGCAGGGGTTCTTGGTCCTCGGACCCAACATTAGACTGCAAGATTCATTTGTGAACTAGTGTCCATTTTTGTCTTTTTGTTTAGTAAATGCTCAAAAGAAATCCATACACAAAAAAACCTATGGATTTTCACATTCTTTAAACACTATCTGAATAGCATATATTTACTGAGCACAATTTACATCTAAATGGTCTATGTAATTGAAAAGGTACTAGTTTTTGTATCATCATATGCGTCCCATATTAAACAAACCAATGCACGGGCTTTACTTCTTATCTCAACATAAATACACTAGTTTTCTTATAATGGATTTCATAGTAGATGTCATCTTCTACTCCCACATCCTGCCCAGAGAGAGGACAATTTCCTGAGCCTCTATCACAGCCCCCCACAACCCAAGCCCTTCTTTTGTTCCTCTTCCAGAGGCTCCATTGTCATGGCGTTTCCACCTCAAAAGACCAGCCTTCTTTGATTCACGCAGGGAAGGAGATCCACAGTTTAAAGGCCATGCATGCGCACGCACAGACGCAGCTTTACATGGCTACATCTACAGACAATTGATTCCATTCTAGTTTAGGACTGAGCTCAGGTCCAGAATTCTGATCCCCCTTGTGGCAGCACATAGAGATCTGAGCCAACAAGAGACTGTGTATTAATTTTACATCATGAAAGGGTAAATGAAAAAAAAATACAACTTCATAATTCTTATTGTAAAACTGGGACACCTTCCTCACCCAGTCTGCATAGCCACTACCTTTGTCTCCCCTTCAAATCTCTTAGTAAGACTCACCTCTGCCATGTTGCCTATGATAGTAGGACTGTCATGATGCCTAGTGATAATAGCTAGGGAGGTGGCCTTCCTCAGAGTTTCTCATGCACCTGTTCTTATTTTTTTTTTAAAAACACACTCCAAACAGTGCACCTAGGATAAGATTGCGTATGTAAGCTATAAATGTTACACTTGTCTTCCTCCTCCTTGTCATTCACTTGTATTCTACACCCAACTGTCATGTCTTAACCTCGCTAGATGATAAGGTCTGTGGGGCAGGGGCTATACCATAAGTGTGTACAGCACACTCAGTCCCCAGTCCAGTTTGGAGCTTTGGGCTCTACTGCAGTACAAAAAAGTAACAATGATCATAATTAGGGCCCTACCAATTCCACAGCTGTGAAAAATGTGACACAGATCCATGAAATAATCCTTCCCCATTAAATCTGATATCTCCTTGTTCCTAGGAGCACTGCAGCAAAGGGGGATCCTAGTTCCAGCTGGGCTGGGGAGGGACAGAACTTGTCCATCCCCTGCATAGCTGCTCGGGTGGAGGCGGAAGAGACCAAATCCACCTCTGGGTGCCTCCCCCTGCTGCAGGATGCTCTGGGACTGGGCAGCAGGGGGAGGCACCCAGAGACACTTCCTGCCGCTGGAGGAGGCTTGTGGAGTTGGATCCGATCTTCCCTGTGTTGCTAGGAGCACCCCAGCAAAGGGGGCTCCTAGCTGTTAGTCCAGGCAGGCTGGGGCAAGACAGGACTTGCTCTTTGGTATCTCTCCCAGCTGCAGATAGATCTACACGCCTCCTCCCCACTCTGTTCAGCCCTGAAGGCAGCACTGAAATTAGGGCGATAATCCCATGACCCCCCCTTACAACAGATTTGTGACACCCCCCCCACCCAATACCCTTTTGGGTCAGGACTCCCACAGTTACAACACTGTGAAATTTCAGATTTAAACATCTAAAAACATGAAATTTACCAATTTTCAAATTCTATGGCTGTGAAGTTGACCATAATGGACCGTGAATTTGGTAGGGCCCTTCTTATAATGACATTCTGGGATAACTACCACATAGATTAACTATAAACTTTTTGCATGTCCATTTTACACATTATTATTGCTGAAATTAAAGATCTATCATGCTTTTGTTGTTCTACTTACAAAATACTTGCATTGTTTGCATTAATAGTAAAAGATCAATTTTTTTTCTGATGTGCAGAAATTTTAGCAGAAGACAGAATTTAGCAGAACCAATTTAAATTACTTGGTAATGTCAAAAGAATTAAGTTAAGAATTTACAATTTGCAGAAAATAAGATTTATACAATATACAGCAGTAAAATAAAGAAATATTTCACATAAAATACCTCAATACATACATAATACAGAGATACCTTGCTGTACTGCTAGGATTAGGGGGTTTACAGCCTTTCTTTTATAAACTCTGTTTTCGAGCAGGCTTTAACGTAGGCTGTGTAAAGGGACACTGTCAAGCATTTGGAGCCCAAAATGTTGTTTTTGTTTAAAAATTTATTTTAAAAATCCAATAGAAATAGCTGTGAAAAGCATTCCTTAGTGGTGTTGAAAACCCAAACACCAACAGCATGGCAATAGTTTCACCCTTGCTAATGATAACCTAGTCACAATAATACATAACTCCACCTTCTATCTTGATAATAGCAATGCAGTCTATTTTGTTATGGAAACATCAACCCTGAAAGGACTACACCTGGCACAGAAAGCAGCAGCAGGTCTCACCAGCAGAAAAGTTACTGAGAGCACATCAGCCCAGTGTTGTTCTCCTGCCACTGGCTCCCTATAGAGCATGATGTTAAGTTTAAGATTTGCATCCTGATTCTCAGAACACTAAATGGTCAGGCACAGGATATCTAAAATAGCTGGTCCCTCAGGGACCAGAACTGCCCTCAATGTGGCTCCACGCCTCTGGTATCTGCCTCAAGGGTGAAGCCCATCTGTACAGAAAGCAGGGCTTTCCTGGGGGCTAGCCCATACTGTAGAACTCTCTCCTGCAGGATCTAAGGAGCATCACAAACTGAACCATAGTGTGGTACAAAGACTTATTTTTTCAACCTTGCATTTTCTAAGAACAGTATTACCACATTAACTTACTTTTAAAAACCACTCATGCACACTAACAATACGTTTTCGCCTGAGAGTAAGGAGCAGTACAGGAATGAAGAGGAACTGAATTTGATACATATTTGTCTACTTGTTTCATTTCATAATTCTAGAAGGAAATAAGATACAGTGTTGGGTGCTGTGAAATAACCTTAGTCGAATAGAATCAGAACTGAAAGATTAAACTGATTTTAATGGAATAGAGAATGACTTAAATAAACCAGTCTAGTTTCTCTCCAACCTGAGCGAAGTACATAAGGTCAACAAACATCATAAACGGTAAAAATAAAATAAGCTTTAAAAATGTATTTTAATTCTAATAAAGCTATTGTTACAAAGAGCTTTTTTATATAATATACTTTTTATCTTGAAAGTGTCTCTTTAATGCCATTTCCTTGATTTCTATTGAGACCCCTTTGCTTTGCTTTCTTATGCCATACGGTGAGAAGTCTTTTCTAAACCCCTCAAAAAATGACAAGAGAGCGCATAGCATCTTGCATTCCACTAATCCAAGGCAAGAATAACTGACCTTAATGGGCTCTTGCTACCAGCAAAACTTAAAACTGCCCTGAGGCAGTCAGAAGAGTTCAAATGCTACATTTGAATTACTTTTCGGTTGACCCCCTCCCCTCAAGTCCTGCACCATTGCATAGCTTTCATGGACTTCAGGGTATGTCTACACTGCAGCTGGGTGTGTGCCTCCCAGCCCCAGTAGGCACACACATTCTAAGTCTGCTCCAGCTAGTGTGCTAGAAAAAGCAGTGTGAATGTTGCAGCATGGTTGGTGACATGGGCTAGCCACCCCGAGTACAAACCCACCCAATCCTCTGGGACTGTACTCCAAGGCTAGCCTATGCTGCAAAGTCCACACTGCTATTTTTGGTGCTCAAGCTTAAGCAGAGCTAACACATGCCTGTCTACCAGAGCTGGGAGGCACACTTCCCATCTACAATGTAGACATAGCAAGTCCTAGTCAATAGGGATTTAGAGTATGTAAATTTTCATCCTAACAAAACTAAATTCAGCCATTGTATTTAGGTAAGTCAAAATGCAGGTGTTTTTTAAAATGTGGTTATGCTTTTTGCACTTAAATTAAAAAAATTAATACAAATAAAATTTGCAGGTTAGTTTTTTAACAATAGGAACTTTAGGCCCTTTGGGAGTCCAACACACACCCACTCACACTCTCACTCTCACTCAAAAGGCAGAAGGTGTTTGCAGTGGGGCATCTACTATAAAGAACATATTAATACCTACTATTGTTTGTTGCATGTTAGGGATAAAACAAAATTATATTAATGAGACCACTGCACATTGGTGTAGTATTCTCATTTTGCATTTACATGACTAAAATATCCAGGCAGTGTGTCTTTTATTATTTGTTAACTGTACAGCTGATTAGGGTGAAACAAGTGTGTGCAAAAATCATCCCATTTATCTTTAATATATCTTTACACAAGCTACACTGAAGTCCATTATAGAGTTTATAAAGGAAAGGCTGGTGGACCCCTAATCCTAGCAGTACTGTGATAAGTCATTTATTGATAACTCGGCATATGCCTTTTTATTCTGTCATTTGTATAAAATTAAATGTCATATGCTGGAAGGCAACAACTGCAATAAAAGAGCTTGCTGAGTAAACACATTCAAAGGAAAAGGTTAGCAATTCTGCATAAACTGGAAATAGTCACCTTACCTAAATAAACCTTTTTCTTTCACTGAAACTTAAACAGATATTTGAAAAAACATTTTTAAAAAATGAAATCAGCATTAAAATGTAAAATAATCCATGAAAAGCTAACCAAAAGCCCTGTGTATACATAATCTACTTTCAGTGTAGAAACTGAAATATTTACTATTTAAGCTAAGACTTTTTCTTAGTCAAGATACATATCCAGTGATGAAAGATAAATGTTAATGTTCACCTGAGGTGCTGCTGGCCCCTTTATGGTGCTGAGGGAGATTCAGGCTATAAATTGGCAATGGAGGCAAACATTACTTCTCTTATGATAGGCTACAAGTCACTTAACCTTAGAGTGGCATAAGTTAGTGCAGCTCCCAGGCGGCTTTCACAGATGCTCATGCTGAGCTGGTGAAGAAGCAGGAAACTATAAGCAGTTCTCTGATAGTTCATGCTCACCTCATTCCTGTGGCAATCTTAGTGCCAAGCTGAACAGAGGAAGAACTGAGCTCCAAATTTTGGTTATTCAATAGGTTGTGCTCTTCTTTCAGTCAGTACTTGACCAATGTCCTTGCATATTATTGGGGGCACTGTGCTTTCAAAGGTATCTTTCAGACAAGATTTTAAAAAGGATTGCCCTAGCTTGGTCATTAAACCTCCCCCCTCCCGCCCCCAAACTATTTGCTAGTTTGCCTGTACAACCTTCATTTGGGCCCCCAGTGTTTATGAATTATGAGACAAGTCTTTAACTACACAATCTCGTACTATTTTTTCCACAAGATGTCTGCCTTTTTCTGTGTTCTGGGAAAAGTTACCTTTTCCGTAACAGCTGTTCTTCGAGATGTGTTGTTCATGTCTATTCCACAATAGGTGTGCATGCTCGTCACGTTCATCAGTGCTGGAAGTTTTTTCCCTAGCAGTACTCACAGGGGGGAATGCCCCCCACGACTCCTGGAGTGGTGCCTCCCTGGTGCGGTATAAGGGGAGCTGCATGCTCCCCCAACCCTCAGTTCCTTCTTGCCAGACAACTCCGACAGAGGGGAAGGAGGGCGGGATGTGGAATAGACATGAGCAACACATCTCAAAGAACACCAGTTACGGAACAGGTAAATGTCTTCTCTTCTTCGAGTGATTGCTCATGTGTATTCCACAATAGGTGATTCCAAGCTATATCTGTTGGAGGTGGGTAGCAGTTCACACTTTCCCAGGACGGAGGACAATCCTGCCGAACCCTGGCGTCATCCCTGGTTTGGGGGACGATCGCATAGTGCGAGGTGAACGTGTGAACCAAAGACCACGTGGCGGCCCTACAAATGTCCTGGACTGGGACGTGGGCCACGAAGGCAGCCGATGAGGCCTGCGCCCGAGTCGGGTGTGCCCTCACAATGGCTAGCGAGGGACACCTGTCAGCTCATAGCAGGAGTAGATGCATGAAGTGATCAAACTGGAAAGCCGCTGAATGGAAATCGGCTGGCCCCTCGAGCGCTCAGCCGAGGCGATGAACAGTTGTGAGGACTTTCTGAACGGCCTGGTCTGCTCAAGATAAAAAGCCAGAGCCCGACGCACATTGACCGTGTGGAGATGGGTGCTCCTCACTGGATGAGTGAGGCTTGGGGCAGAGGACCGGTAGAAAAATGTCTTGACCAATATGGTAGGCGGAGACCACCTTCGGGAGGAACGCGGGGTGTGGGTGAAGCTGGACCTTGTCCTTATGAAAGACCGTGTACGGCGGCTCGGAGGTCAGGGCCCTGAGCTCCGAGACTCGCCTGGCCGACGTGATTGCAACCAGGAAAGCCACCTTCCACAAGTAGTGAGACCAAGAGCATGTGGCCAGTGGTTCAAACGGGGGCCCCATGAGACGAGCCAACACCAGGTTTAGGTCCCACTGCGGGACCAGGGGTCTAGCATACGGAAAAAGACGGTCCAAACCCTTAAGGAACAGGTCAGTCATAGCATGGGAAAATACCGTGTGCCCTTGCACCAGCGGATGGAAGGCTGATATGGCTGCCAGGTGCACCTCGGCCAATGAGGGCGCCAGGCCCTGGGCCCTCCGGTGGAGGAGGTAATAAAGGATAAGCTGGATCAGGGCAGCCACCGGGGAGACACCCTGGTCCGCCGCCCACCAAGAGAACCAGGACCACTTCGCCAAATAAGCGCGGCGAGTGGAGGGCCATCTACTTTCGAGGAGGATGCGCTGAACCTGTTCTGAGCATGTCCTTTCCTCTCCACCTAACCACTGAGCAGCTATGCCGTGAGGTGAAGCGCCTCTAGGTTGGGATGGAGGCGGCGGCCCTGGTCCTGAGAGAGCAGGTCTGGGCGGAGCAGCAACAGCCACGGCAGAGCTACTGCCAGGCCTGTGAGGGTGCCGTACCAATGCCTCCTGGGCCACACCGAGGCAATCAGGAGGACCGGGGCCATGTTTGTCTTTATCTTTTCCAGGACCCTGCTTATTAGAGAGAACAGGGGAAAGGTGTAGTGAAGCCAGCCTGACAGGACAGGAGAAAGGCATCGGAGATAGCACCCCTCTCCAGGCCCCCCCGGAGCAGAACCAGGGGCATCGCCAGTTCTGCCAAGTTGCAAGTAGGTTCACCTGGGGAGTTCTCCACCTTCGGAAGAGCCGGTGGGCCACTTCCAGGTGGAGGGACCACTTGTGTTGCGAGGAAAAGTCCCTGCTCAAGCAATCCGCCCTCTCATTCCGGGCACCCACTAGATGGAAGGCCTTCAAGAGGATGTCGTGGGCTATACAGAAGTCCCACAGCCTGAGGGCTTCGTGGCAGAGAGCAGAGAATCAGGCCCCGCCTTGCCTGTTGTTATAGAACATCAAGGCCGTGTTGTCTGTGAGGACCCTGACTACCTTGCCCTCCAGGTGCGAGCAGAAGGCCATACACGCCAGCCGCACTGCCCTGAGCTCCTTGACATTTATATGTAGGGTCAGGTCTTGAGCCGACCACAGACCTTGAATCTGAAAGATCCCTACATGGGCCCCACAACCCAGGTTCGACACATCAGACACCAGCTCCAACGACGGGGCCCTGTCCCTGAACGGGATCCCTTGGAGCATGTTGTTTGGGGCGGACCATCACTGTAGGAAAGTGATCACAGAGTCCAGCATGGTGAGGACCTTGTCCATCCTGTTCGTGGCCTGGGAGAACTTTGAGGCCAACCAGAGCTGGAGGGGCCTCATCCTGAGTCTGGCATGACGGACCACTTACGTGCACAGCGACATGTGACCCAAGAGTTGCAGGTAAACCATGGCTGGGAATCTTGTCACTGGGAATCTTGTGACCGAGTCTATGAGATCTTTCAGGGTCTCAAATCTGTCTGGTGGGAGAGAGATCCTGGCCGACACTGCATCCAGGAACGCCCCGATAAATTCTATGCGTTGGACTGGGACTAATGTGGATTTGGTATTTTTTTTTTTACCAACAGGCCCAAGGTGGTGCACGTGGACAGGAGGAGCGCCACGTGATCCCTCACCTGCGACAGGGAGGTGCCCTTGACAAGCCAATTGTCCAGATAGGGAAATATCTGGACCCCCTGCCATCTCAGGTAGGCCACTACCACCGACATGCATTTGTAAAGACCCTGGGGGCAGCGGACAGACCAAACGGGAGGACCGTGACTTTGTAATGATTCTATCCCACCACGAAACGGAGGAAGCGCCTGTGCCCCTCAAATATGTGGATGTGGAAGTATGCGTTCTGTAGATCGAAGGCAGCATACCAGTCCCCAGGATCCAGGGAGGGGATGATAGAGGCCAGGGAGACCATGCGGAACTTGAGTTTCACCATGTACTGGTTCAGACCTTGCAGGTCCAGGATGGGCCTGAGCCCCCCTTTGGCCTTTGGGATAAGGAAATAACGGGAGTAATACACTTTGCCCATGAACTCCTTATGCACCGCCTCTATCGCTCCTAGTCCTAGGAGCCACCCTACCTCCTGTTCGAGCAGATCTTCGTGAAAGGGGTCCCCCTAAGAGGGATGGGGGTGGGGGATGGTTGGGCAGGGAGGAAGTAAACTGGAGGGTGTAAGCCCGGGAGATGGTGTTGAGGACCCATTGGTCCGAAGTTAGCCGCGACTATTCTGGGAGGAAATCACACAACTGATTGGAGAAGGGTAGCTTTATTGGGGGTGGATCCCTGGTGAGGACTGGTGGGGTACCCTCAAGCTACGAAAATCAAAAACGACTTTTCCCCTCCTGCTTGCCCAGGTTGGGGGGCGGGCCGAGACCGCCTCTGAGGGCGTCTCTTATAGTCCCGCTGCCTCTTATGGGCGGCCCCATATTTCAGGAGGGCAGCCTGAGTGGGAGTCTGCTGCGGCTTGAACTTAGGTTTTGCTGGAGCCGGGACATAGAGGCCCAGAGTCTGGAGGGTCATGCAGGAGTCTTTCATGCCATGCAGCCTTGTATCTGTTTCCTCTGCACACAGAGCCTTCCCATCAAATGGGAGATCATGCATGAAAGACTCGCCTCGCTGGACAGCCCAGAGAGCAGAAGCCATGACACCTGTCTCATGGACACCGTGGAGGCCATTGATCGTGCGGCCATGTCCGCAGCATCCAAGGCTGCCTGCAGGGACGCCCTAGCAGCCGCTGCCCCTTCCCTCCACTAGCGCCCTGAACTCCTTCCTATCACGCTCCTGGAGGTAGTCCTCAAACTTGGGCAGCCCCACAAATTGAATTCGTACCGGCCCAGGAGACACTGATGGTTTGCCACTTGTAACTGGAAGCTCGAAGACTAATAAATTTTCCTTCTGAAAGAGTCTAGTCTCCGAGAGTCTCTGTTCTTTGGGGTCAGGGCTGGCTGACCTTGCTGTTCCCTGTGGTTGAGTGACTCGACCACCAGGGAGTTGGGCGCCGGGTGGGTATACAGGTAATCAAGCCCTTTAGTGGGTACAAAGTACTTGTGTTCCACCTTTTTAGAGATAGGGGCCAATGAGGCCGGTGTTTGGCACAAGGCATTTGAAATTTTAGCCACCCCCTTCATAGAGAGGCAAGGCAACCCTACCCGGTGCCAATGAGGACAACACGTTAAACAGGGAGTCTGAGGGCTTCTCCATCTCTTCTGCTTGGAGGTGAAGGCTTGCTGCCACCCTCTTTAAGAGTTCTTGGTGGGCCCTGAAATCCTCCTGCGGGGCGGAGGGGGCCACAATCACCTTCTCCAGACAGAGTGAGGAGGCCGGTGCAGTGCTCTGGGTGTCAGCAGGCACTGGAGGGCCCACCACCTGGTCGGACTCCAGGCATGGTGCCGAGGACGCACATCCCACTGACTCCTTTCTCGGGGGTCTGGAGAGAGAGGTCAACGGTGCTTCCGATGCTCCGGGCACTGAGCAAGCCCCCCCGGGGGCTGCACCGGAGGCACGGTGCCCACTGTACCATTGGGCCGGTCACGACACTCAGTGCCACTGCACCTGCTGTTGCACCGGCGGGGCCAGCTGTTCGGATAGACTGGCCTGGCCAACCAAAGGACAGCTACGAACGGAGACTGGGCTGGCATAAGATCTGCTGTTATCTCTGGACTGGGAGGAGCAGTGGTGCTAGGATCTATGACGGCCATGGGACCGCGATCTTGACATGGAGGACCGGTACCAACGGTAACAGCTGTTTGGCAAACTGCCTCGACGGGCGGACCCACAATGGTGAAATGCCAGCAATCATCGCCTGGGACTGCGGTGCCTTGGCAGAGACTTGGAGTGGGAGTCCGAGTGGGAACGGCATCGAAGACCGTGCCATGACCGACTGCAGTACCCTCTCCGAGATGAGGACCGTTGGTGACGCCCGCCATGGCCCCATCAATATTCACTCCTTGAGGACAAGCAGTGCCAAGAGTCCTAGCCAGAAGGAACCCAGCCAGCCAGTCCTGTTAGCGTTGAGGGTGAGCCACATGGACTCTGCCCTGAGCGGTCGCTGCGTGGTGAACGGTGTCGGGAACGTTCCCTCGCCCAAGACTGGTACCAGGCTGGAGGTGACTGCGGAAATCCCAGCGGCAGCTTGCCTCTGGAGCGTGGGGCCAACATTGGTGGTGCTCTGGGCACCGGCATGGATATAACGTCCCAGGCCGCCTGGAGGGCTTCAGGAGTGGATGGCATCCGGACATCCAGAGAGGTCTGTTCCGAAGGGGATGGGCTACTCCACTCAACGTGAGTAGGAGGCCTGGGGCGGATCGAGGACTGTCCGACATGGGCCTAGCTTCTGTCCCTGACTTCCCTCAGTGCTGCTGCAAAGAAGGAGTCTTCCTGGCTCTCTTGGCAGGCCCCGTGGATGGGGAGCAGTGCCAACTGGTCAATGGCACCAGAGGGTCGCCACATACTGACACCGTGGTGCCGAGTACCAGTTCAGAGCGGCGTGCCAGAGTCAGGGGTCAGCACCACCTCCATCAGGATGGCCCAGAGCCTGATGTCCCTTTCTCTTTTGGCCCGAGGCTTAAACGACTTGCAAATCTTGTACCTTTCGCTGATATGGGTTTCTCCCAACAGCACAAACTGTCTGCGTGAGGGTCACTTCTTGGCACAGAACGCCTACATGAGCTGCACGACTTAAACCCCGGGGCGCGGGGCATGCCCCGGCCCGGCCTCACTGACTAACTAAACAGCTAACTAACTACAGGTACTAACACTGAATGAATGTACAGTTCTGGGGACAAGCTACAGCAAAGCTGGAGCAGAGCAGCTCCAACGCACCTTCACTGGCCACAAGAAGGAACTGAGGGTATGGGGAGCATGCAGCTCCTCTTATACTGTGCCAGGCAGGTGCCACTCCAGTGGTCGTGGGGAGCACTCCCCTCTACAGGTACTGCTAAGGGAAAAAACTTCTGGCAACGGTGCACATGGAGAGCACACACACCTGTTGTGGAATACACATGAGCAATCACTCAAAGAAGAAAATGGGGTAACTGAAGGAGTAACTATTTAATATTTATTTTTACCTCATTGTTCAGTGTGTGGCCCTGGGCCTTATTTACTGCACACCATCTAAATCCTGCTCTGAATACAAAATTATTAATTTCCTCTTGGGCTTTTCTATAGTACTCATCACAAACAATCCATTTATCCTCATAACGTCCCTGTCAGACTGTATTATCGTCATCTCCATTTCACAGATGGGGCACAAAATCACAGAGAAAGCAAGTTCAATACTGTCAAAAGTGTCTACCAATTGTGGCTGCCCAACTTGACACACCCAGGTCCTGATTTTTCAGAGTACTTAGCATGTATATGATACTTTATATGTTCAAAGCACAGGTCTCCTTGACTTCATTACAGCTTTGAGTCAAATCTGACCCCACAGTCTCAAGTCAGGCACTCGGGAAATGAGAAACTTATGATGAGTGGTTACCTGTGAAAAGTTTGGCTTACGTGATTTGCCCTCATTAAGAATATTGTGGCAGAGAAAGGGGCAGAATTCAATTCTCAAGGATGGAATTCAACTGCCTTAACCACAAGACTGCCCTTTGTTTTTTTGCAGTCTCCTGCCCACATACATTACATAACTCTCTACTTCTACAACAAATGTGCGAGGGTTTCTACAGACAACAGCCACATTTGCTACACAACCCTGATTCACTCCCTGAGAAGTGTCTATTTTGTGCACTGCATGATGATGCACAAATGTTAACTCATAAGCACATACATGTAAGTGTGCTTCAAGAGACCAATATATTTAATCTCACATTGTAAAGATGAATTCACAGTATCCTACACATATGAAGAGAGTTTTACTTAATCACAATGCCAAGCATGTCAAGCACATAGCAGCTCTGCCCATCTTAGACTTTTTAGGTTTTTAAAAGTAACAAATTGTTTCAGCAAACGAACACAGTGACTATTTTGCAGGTCACACTACACAGCAGGTGCACTCTACACATACAATGTGTACCCTCTTCGTCCTATCTTAATAAACTGATGTGACTAGAGCCTGTAAATGTTCTGACCGCTATCATTGAGCTTCTCTGTAATAAAAGACTTAATTTGTGTTCTTTATGATGGGTTCAGATCAATTTTCCCTCTCTGAATGAAGAGACTGAACAGTTATAATGGTATTATTTTGCCTTAATCAATGTAGGAATGAAAAAGATACCAAGATGGTACAACAGTTAATAAGGTAGCTAATGCAATTCCCAGAGCTATACTTGAAGGGCAATATATGAAGTTTCGTTCCTGCTTCATAAGTGCTAATGTTCTCAAAGAATACTATGTAAATATGATTAGATCTCAAAAATGGATTTGAAGCAAAAAAGATGAACTGACACATTAAATACTTGAAGAATAAGGTAACTGTAGTTTACCATAGGGACCATAATCAAACGTACAAATATTTTATTACTTTAAAATTGTCTGCACTACAAAGAAATGGTATTGTAATATGATGCAGAACCCAATGCCCGTATAAAATTGTTTCTCTCCAAAAATGAAGAGAAAAAAAACCTCCATGTATTCTATACATAGATTTTCTGTTTGTTTTTATGACTCAGAGCCCCCTGGTAGCAGGTTTAGCATTATATTGCAGTATCATTTCGTCTATGAAATACTTTAGTATAAAGTTGGAAGAGCATTCTAGGGATAGGTACCGTATATACTCGATCATAAGCTGGTTCATTTATAAGCCGACCCCCCAAAGATGGATAAGTAAAAATGGAAATTTTTTATGACCCTTTCATAAGCCGACCCTATAACAGAGGGGCTGGCAAACTTTGGCTCCCAGGCCATCAGGATAAGCCACTGGCAGGCCGAGACGGTTTGTTTATCTCGAGCGTCCACAGGCACGGAGGTAAACCTACGTAAACAAACTGTCCCAGCCTGCCAGCTGCTTACCCTGATGGGCCAGGACAGCAACTGGTGGGGACATTTTTTGTGTGGGGGGCGGGGAAGAGACGCAGGGGGAAGCTGGGTGTCAGGGAAGTAACCCCTTTGACCACCCCCCATGACCCTACCCCTAGCCCAGGACCCCCACACTCTCCCCATCCCATCCCTTCCCATCTTAGTTGGGACGGGCCACGGGAGGATGTTTCTGGCCTGGCTGGAGCTGCTCTGGCAGGCCAGACCGGGTGGCGCGGCCGCAGCATGTGCCGGCAGGCTGAGTGGCGTGGCCATAGTGTGCTCTGGCAGGCCAGGCGGCGCGGCCACAGCGTTCTCTGGGGGAGGGGCTGAGTGGCACAGCCGCAGCCTGCCAGCCCCGGAGCTGCAGCTGCTTCGGAGGCTGGGGGGAGAGCAGTGTGGCCAGAAGCAGAGAGACTCTGGCCCCGCCTCTTCCCTTCTGGCTCTGCTGCCTCTCCTTGCCCCCTCTGTTGGGGGGTGGGGCTGTGTCCCACCTCTCCTGCTCTCTATACCCGTTCATAAGCCGACCCCCTTCGCTGATGCTTCCCTTGTTTACTAAAAAAATTCAGCTTACAAACAAGTATATATAGTAAGTATAAGACCACATCCCATCCATCCTCTTTGCCTTAGAATCCTCATGTCCAGTCCTGCCACAACTGCTGTGCTCTGGAATCAAACTGAGAAGTTGGAGAAAGCTTGGGAAGCCGCATGGTGAGATGTGGGTTCTATTCTCAGCTCTACCACCGACCTGCTGTGTGACCTTTGGCAAGTCACTTTATCTCTCTCGGTCTCAATTTCACCATAAATAAAAGGGTGATCATGATACTTCTTTTGTGAATTACGTACACATTACATAAGAGCTAAATATCACTATTACTGTATGTACAAATAATAACATATTTCACTGAGTTCCCATCTCTGTGTTTGGAGAGTGAGAGTTGTAGAAGGTTTTCCCTCCTTTTTGTTCAATTTTCTTTATGGAACAAGAATTACAAAAAGTGGTGGACTTTGGTTTTACCAATCCTATTTTTCTATTTCCAACTTAATACGTCCTAGATTGGAAAAATGTATATCCATCTTTTCCCTGTCACTTCACTTTTCCCCTTTCAGCTGGAACATATTCTGAGTAAAAGCAAAAGCAAATGAAAATTTGTGGAAGATGTATAACATTACAGAACTCTCTACATGACGCCTTGCTATTAATTGAATGTTGTCTTTCCTGATGTAAAAGTGTACCTGCATGCAAAGCTGTCCTACATTTTTAAATAAAATAACCCCAGAAAGGTTAAATCATTTGTGCCAGGTTCATTCCTTCCTTGTATAAAGAATAATTTTAGACCACTTTCCTCAGTTTAGTCTCCTTAGGATTCAGTTATCCCTGTTTGTCAAGCCCTTCTGATAAGACTCATATTTAAAATAAAGCACATTGAGTATAATGAATGTTTTATTTTTGAGCCAAACTGTTTCTCACTCTTAATTTTGAATCTTTAGATTATTAGAATACCAAACTATTCAAAGAACATATTTTTCGGTGCATTACAAAGAAAATACATTATAGCACAAGGTAAACAAAAAAACATAAATTTGCAAAAGGATATACTCAGACACCATAATTTACCAATCCTGAGCTGAGTTTTAGTGGAACACTCAACACTTAAGGGTCTGCTCCCTCTCACTGGGCACAAACAGATTCTATTACCCTTACTGGGAGTTAGGAGCATGCATCAAGAGAAGAATAGGCCCCTTACTTAGCTAACTGCAAACTAACAGAACACAACTGATGTTAAATTGCCACAAACACTACTGCAGCCAGTGGTGTCTCAAAACTGAGTATATAATGGTCATCAAGGAATACAATAATTCTGTTGTGTTTTTTAGTCCTTCTGTTCACTACCCATGAAATAACAAAAAAAAACATTTTCTAGAAAGGACCACGGCACAGATCCATGAAGTTGCTGCACCTAACTTTTAGGCATGTTTAAATCAATCAATCAATCAATCAATCAATCAATCACAGGAACAACACTGCGACCCACATGTGATGTTGCACTCCATATGTTTATGGAAATATGCTTATGAGTGTAAATATAATGTAACTGGAATATATTTTATGCAAAAGGTCTATTGTAAGGTATCATTACAAAGCTTATAATCTACTGAATGTGTTCATCCTATTTGTATGAATGTATCATTCTTGTAACTGAAGCTAGAAATATGAAGTGTTACTCTGAACTCCAATTGTAACTATGCAAAGTGTGGGTCATTAATGGTGGCTTGAAATCTTGATGGCTCCCATCAACTAGGACAATTGGTGGTAAATGGCTCTGTTTATTTCCAAGCATACATGCGGGCCAGTCCTGGAGGAATGGAGGGGGGCTCACAGGACATGTGATCATGTCACTGGGTACTGGAATCCATCTTACACCTGGGGCTTTTCCATTTAGAAGGAGGGGTGGGGACCCAGAGAGACAAAAGATTCCCGACTTTTGCCAAAGCTATGTAAGGGGGTGGAACAGAACAAAGGAGGCTGCAGTCCTGAGAAATTCCCTACCTACCATCTCGTCAATAGGAAGGGGGACCTGCATGGAGGATCTCCCACATTGTGGGTGAGAACCCTATTGACTAGGCTAAATATTATGAGGTAGTTTCCTGGGCTATTTTGTATGAGCTCGTCTGAGAAGCCTGGTCCAGAAGGCAGCCATTGACCACACCTACCAGATTGGGTACCACACATGATTTAGGGTATGTTTATACTGCAATGTGAGCGCAGGATTAGAACTCAAGCTCAAGTCTAACCCCCTTTCCATCTATACACAAATCGCGCTAACCCAGGACTTGGATCCAGGGCTCCAGGGATGGAGGGTCACAGCTTGAGTCAAACCGGGACCCAGGTTCAAGTCCTATTGCTTTGCAATGCAGACAGAGACTCAGTGGACTCATGCTACGGGAGTCTGCCAAAAGTATCCCACAATCCCACTGACTAACCTTCTTTGTCCTCTGGACAGTCAATTTTTCCCACACTGCACACGAAGAGAGGGCTAGAGCAGCCACATTTGGGGAGGATACTAGGAAATCTGGGAATGGATGGTTGGACTCAGGCTGTTGTAATGCAGTGTAGATGCTGGAGCCCCAGGCTGGGACCCAGGGTTCAACAATTCCTAACCAAGGGTTACAAATGAGTGTAGCTGCTATAGTCCTACGTTAACAAACCCACGGTCTTCTAACTCGACTTCTACTAACCCCGACCTTACACAGCAGAGTAGACATATCCTTCGGCACCCAAATTCCTTCCCCTGATTGTAAATCACTGCGGGCCTCAGGGTTGAGATAGGCACCCAGGCGCCTCAAGTGAGGCCACAGTGTACATTCTTAGGGGCCAAGCCACAAGTGGGTAGGGAGCTTTTACTGCACAAGTAAGCTGAGTTGCCTACAGGGTTAGGCACCAACTGAGTGGAAGCACTGTGGATTGCAGCGGTGCCTAGAAGTGGGAGTTAGGCACCTAAGTAGCTCTGCTGGTTGCATCCTAAGTAAAAATAAAGAATTGTGAAATCAAACGCTAAGTCACCTAGTTTAGGGCCATACATTGACTACTCACAAAATAAGCCACAGTTATCTGTCTTTTTTACAAATATAGATATATTTCAAATATCTTGAATTTTGGTAACTAAGACTTCAGTTCACAAGTGTCTATTTAGAATTTATACCAAGTTATACTATATGCCGACTACATTACAGTTGCTGCGTTACTGCAATTAACATCTTTGTATGTGACCTCCTATTATACATGATTGCTGCAATTTGAACTCAAACTCAAAATAAATTACTATCTTTCACCCTTAGGCACTCAGTTCAACTTGAAATATTGAGCTGCCCCTCTAGAGAAAAGAGATGAAGGTCACGCAAAGGACACGTTTTTTCCAGTAAAAGAACTTAATAGTTTTTCTCAGGCTTCAGGTCTTTATTGTATTGGTTGACTGATAAGGTGCGAGAAGACAGGGGACACAGATAAGCCTGTCAAACCACAACAAAAATTTCTATTCAATGCCACCTTCTTTAGATAAGGCAGAGTCACTATTTCAGAAAACACAGCAGACAAGCATGGACTTGCTGTGTTTTTAAAATCACCAAGAACGCACACAGTTATGTTTACAATCATTTAAATATATGCATTTTTGTAGAATACCTTTGCGCAATGGTTGTGGCATGGTTAAAATCTGGATGAGCAAAAGGGATGAGACATCTCTGTAAAGTACTGGAACCTCTGGCAATTCTTCACTGCTCATCCTGAAAAATTATTAAAATCATCACTTTTGACACTATAATACAGCTTTCATTTTTACATTTTACTTTGCATTTTAATTTTAAATGGTTGTCATTGCAATATTACATGATTGCAAGCTTTTGGAATTCTAATATCTGATAATACTAATGAAACTATAGTTTTAAGATCACATTTTAGTCTACTGTACTTATGACAAATCACAATTTGAGCATCTGACTATTGTTACTAGTAGTTTTAAGCTTTTAAAAAACTGTCTGTAAAAAAGGGTTTCTAGAGATCTAAAGATACAACTCACTTGCGACAGTCAATGTGTCTCCCTAAATGCTCATGATCCACAAACTCCCAGTCATTCACAAAAACAATTTATAAAAAACCTTAAGATTCTGGCAGGCAATTTAGCTTGTTTCTCCTCAAAAGATTTAGCATATATACATATAGATTCACATGCACACACACGCACATGCACACACACACACACACACACCACTACAGTACTCATGATTAACTTTCTGTCCCACAGGATGAATTCCACTGAAAAACATTGAGACCCTATATAAGACTTTCCCTTCCTTTATGAGATGGAATAAGAACTGTACTGCCATATGTATGGGCTTGGAAGGATTAGATTTCACTATCCACACAAAAACCAACAAAAATATTTACATCAACAATCATCAAAATTTACAAATAGGCAAAGTAAGAAAAATGCTGCTTGAGAATTTAGAGTTTGATTTAAGAATATTTACTTTATATACTTTGACATGTAACATTGACAATTTGCGTTGTAATGGTTATACAACTAACTTTTTGGATCTCAATGTCCACTGTCAATGAATAACTATTGTCTGATTCCCATATTGTCTGACTCCTGCCATAATTTCCTGCAACTGTGAAAACTGAAATTGAGTAAAAAAAAGGAAGAAATGCTTAAAAGCAAAATTTTGCACAGCTATAAATATTTAAATCGATAAAAATAAAACATATTTAAAAATAAACATTAAGAAATCAACATAAATGCTTAAATACACATTATCAATCAGAATTATAATTAAAATAAAAATTGAATTCTGCTAAGCCTACAAACATTAGGGTAAAGGAAAAAAAGTCAGCTAGATTTCTGCCCTATTTTTAGGGTCTTAATCCTGCAACATTTTATTAAGAACCCTAAGTTTTATGAAAAAATTCATATGGCTAGATTGATAGAGAGAGAGCAAGCACAGAAAAAGATGCTACAGATTTCTTGTTAGATTAATCAGCTTCATTCAACAATACAATTTTATCAGTTATCTACTTATAAGTAAGGCTACATTTTTGTCACAGGTATTTTTAGTAAAGTCATGGACAGGTCACGGGCAGTAAACAAAAATTCACGGCCTGTGACCTGTCCATGATTTTTACTAAAAAATACCCATGACTAAAATTTGGGGGGGAGGGGGCTGTCTGGGGGCACCACGGGTGCTGGAGGGGAGGGCAGGCAGTGGCCCAGGACCTCTGCTGGTGCTGGAGTGGGGATGGAAGGCGGCGCATGGCCCAGGACCCCCGCTGGTGCTGGGGGCAGGTGGAGCCAGCAGACTTCCTACCTGGCTCAGAGCCTCTCCCCTCCCCCAGCAGCAGAGTTTGGGTGTGGGAGGTGGGGGCACAGGACGAGGTGAAGCGGGCTCTGGGAGGCACTTACCTGGGGGGCTCCCTGGAAGCAGCGACATCCTTTTTGCTCAGTTGCTAGGTGGAAGCATGGCCAGGCAGCTGTGTGCGCTGCCTCTGCCCAGAGCACTAGGTCTGAGGGTAGTGCCTGCAGGCGGAAGCAGTGTGCACAACTGCCTGGCTACACTTCCACCTAGCAGGTGAGCGATGGGGATGTCGCCATTTCCGGGGAGCCCCCCCAGAGCCTGCCTCACCCCATCCTGTGCCCCAAGCTCCTGCCCCCTCCCACACCCAAATTCTGCTGGGGAGCGGGGTGTGCGGTGGCCCAAGACTGCCCCAGCAGTGGCTGGTACGATTGGCACAGGGGCTGCCTGAGCTGCCCCTGAGCCAGGCACACTGGCCGCTCCAGAAGTCACGGAAAGTCACAGAATCTGTAGATTATAAATAGAATATGTTAACAAATATAAATAGAATATGTTAAGTATGCATTTTTCTAGCTTGGTAAATGGCTTTAAGTATGTAGAGCAGTGGTTCCAGAACTTATTTGACTGCACTCCTCTTCTTTGTGTCTGTAGTAGTTTACATTCTCCTTCCACCTCCTGCCACACAAGTATATATACACACCGATTAAAAAAAAAAAAAAAAAAGAACATGCAACTCTCACTTAATACTAAAATCAGTAAGTCATTGGGTTCAAACTGAGCCAACAATCTATTATTTGTAATAAAAGCAAAAGCAAAACTGCGATTGTGCTCGATGCTTACAATTAAATGTGCACACAGCGTTGTAGAAAACTGATTAACATATAGATGGCAATGACTTTGTATAATGCTATGCAAGTTTCACAGAAATCCATCGAAATGTATGGCACCATCTAGAGTCAATGCACAGCGCCATCTGAGGACCTGATATATCTGGAGGAATCAGCGTTGCTAATTATTCATTGCTTTGGGTAAAATGTGTGCAGTAAGTTTTTTCCCCCTAAAATTTCTCATGCCCCCACCCAGAATATATTCCACACCTCCCACCCCCTCCAGAAGGGCTCGCCTCCCAGTTTGAGAACCTCTAATGCAGAGCATACAGTACCACCAACTGGGTCAGATATTGCAATCTAAGTAGCAAGGAAAATGCACCCTGCTAGCTGGGGTGCATTTTTGATCAGTCCAAGAGCAACAGGGATAGCCAGTTCCCTGGGAACACCCCACCTCCATCACCCTGGGTGGGAGTGGGGATGGGGGAGATCTCAAGGAGCTGCAGCTGGGGGCAGTGCTACACACAATCCCCTCCTGATGGCCTGCAGCATATATGTATGGAAGAGGAAGAAGGTACTGCTTCTTTCTCATTCCCCATTCCAATGCTACAGGACCTTGGGCACGGCACCTCGCATGGTATCCAGGTATCGGAACCTGTCCTGTCCACTCCTGCTGTAAGTGAACAGCGGAGGCATGGTGGGCCAGCTGATTGCTTCTCATCTGCCAAGACAGGAGTGGAGAGCTGCTTTTGCTTGCTGCAGAGGAGTAGCCATTTTGGGCTCTGTCCAGCCCCACCCTTATCTAATGAGCTAGTTCTCCTCTGAAACTGGGAACTAGGCTGATCATCGCATTTTGTTTGTGGCCTGGAAGGGATTTTCCCCTATAGCAAAACTGGCAAACTGCTATGTGGGTTCTTCCACCTTCCATCTGGCATCCTGGAGTTCTAGTTTTGGAATTGAAATTACATTTGTCACAATTTGGTGGGCTCCAGTGTGGTTGATGGGTTAAAAATGGTCTGATGTGGTGTACCATAATTCAGTGGGGTACTTTGGCACTTACCCTAAGCATGGCAAACCCTCATTTCATCTCATCTCACTTACCTCCTCTGTGGAGGTGGGGAATGGGTTAGGACACTAACTTCCAGCCCCAGTCCTTGGTCAAATCTGAGGGTGTATTGATCTCATATCCACCCTCAGCTTTTTAGAATCCAAGACCACTGGTGCCCAGCTGAAACATGCACTGGGACAGCCCTGTCAGGTAATTTGGGGAATGGTTCCCTATTGGTTAATAATTTTAATCAAGTTGAATCCTCTGCACTTAACTATGCTATGGTGTTTGTCTGTCATTATTTCTGTGTCTGTAATGTCCTTTAATCAGACTGTCCCCCCTGGAGAGTTAGAAATTCTTGAGAAAGGGGTTTGGAGTGAATATATGACTGAGCTGGCATACAGGGTTAACATAATCACACTGATTAACTATCTCTAAGACCATAGTGACAGGAGCCCTTAAGGAAGGAATCAGTAAAAGGAGTTTTATTTTACATCTACATTATCTCCTTTTATACTTGAAAACTAACAATGTATACTGTGAGCACAAGTCACCAAGCACAAATAAAGTCACTCTAAAACAGTGATTTTCCACCTGTGGTCCGCAGACTCCTGAGGTTCCGCAGACTATGTCTAAGATTTTCAAAGGGGTCTGCAACTCCCTCAGCAATTTTTTAGGGGTCTGCAAATAAAAAAAGGTTGAAAACCTCTGCTCTAAAAAATAGTATTGTGAACAGTCAGAATTCCAGAAAAGGCAATGAGGGAGTCAAATTTTCAAAAGCACCTAGTCCCATTTTCAAAAGTGACATAGGCATTTATGAGCTTAAATCTCACTGATACTTAGGGATGTAGAAAGAAAAGGAGTACTTGTGGCACCTTAGAGACTAACAAATTTATTAGAGCATAAGCTTTCGTGAGCTACAGCTCACTTCATCGGATGCAGCTCACGAAAGCTTATGCTCTAATAAATTTGTTAGTCTCTAAGGTGCCACAAGTACTCCTTTTCTTTTTGCGAATATAGACTAACACGGCTGCTACTCTGAAACCTGTCGTTAGGGATGTAGGCTCCTAAATAACTTAGGCACTTTTGAAAATTTTACCCATGGTTAGTTTTATTTTGCCTTTTGTGAGATAGATTCATAAGCTTCATTAGGCTGATGCCCTAAATTATAAACAAGTCATTTTAATTTTTTTTCCAGAATTTTAAATTCATTAAAAAAGAGAGAAAGAAAGAAAAAGAACTCCTAACTCTAGTTGATCATGTTCATATTTGAAAAGTTCTTTCCTTCGGAAAGCATCAGAGTTAAAGCCATTTCACAGCAACAGACAATTAGGTCAAATGCCAATTTTGACACGATAAATTAGATAAGATTCCAATTTATATAGTGTGCAGTGATGACTGGCAACATCACAAAAAAAAAGTATGGAAGACTCACTTTTTAAATGGAAGAACAAGTGAAATGCTTGCTTAATTTATTCATTCCATATGAATTGGAGAAGTAAAGCTATATGAAATGTCAAGGTTTTCGATAAGCTGCTTCAGTCTATGTCAGGCACTGCAGCACATTAAGCACTTAAAGAGCACTCTGTCATTCATTAACAGCCTAAGCAACTTCTTCATTATGACACTGAAACTGCATTTATAAACTCTGTTTAGAGTACGGAATTTATCCATCCTGCTAATCCCCTATGCATATGAGAAAGCCTGATAAGTCTGACTTTCCAACAGATTGTACCACAGTAGCAGCTAATGAAAAGCCAGTTAATATAACTTCTCATGGTGCTGAAACAAGGTACTGTAAAATGAATCAATGCATCCATTTTGAAAAGAATCTATATGATACAGTTCAAAGAGGTACCTTCTGATATGTCCATAAATGAAAAATTTGTTACTTGATTTCCTTTCTGGGACTGACCTCTCCCTCTAGTCCAAGACAACGGGGCTGCATTTCTCTGGCAGAACAAAAGTCCATGGGCTGGGGCTGGGACTGGCAGCAATTGTGGAAATGCTCCACTTTACCCTTCTGTGGCTCCTGAGAGGGTCTCCTGGAGTGCAAAGCACCTCTTAAATCTCTTGTTTACTCCATTTGGCCTGCTCTGTGATGATGAAGGGAAGGGGAAACAAACCACCCTATGGGTGATTTCATCAGGGAACAAAGGCCTAGAAATATTAGTCCCCAAGGGAAAGAAGAGAATGACACATAAGCTTTAAACATTAGGATTTGCAATAAATAAGGTGTGAAGGCTGAACCAAGGCTCTGTTTGCATTGTCAGGGGAAATCTGATGGAAGGGAAGAAGAATGGCCAAATACAGAAGCTTCATCAACAACGACAAGCCTATACCATTTCTAAATTCTACTCTTTGTATTGGGCACTATATAGGACGTGACACAGCTTTATGTTGTTGCCATTTTGCTAATGTTTGCGGGCTTTTGCAGCAGGTCAGTTTTTCATTTGATGAGAAACTGGTGATGCAGTGTCAGTGTATTTTCTAATATGATTTATTTAAAAAATGCTCATAACTCTAGTTTCCCTGAACAGAAGTGGGGTCACAGAGTGTACATAGGCAACTGCTCCTTGCAGAAACCTCAACTAATGCACTGTCACTGTCTTTTGGTCTCTGTCTCTCATGGACTGTCTGCTTAAAACATTGTTTCCTCTTCCTCCCTCAGCTCCTGAGCTTTACTCCTGGTAAATGCAAAGCTGCTCGTTTAGCAACATATGGTGTCAAAATGTGACTTGACCATTAATCTTCCTTTTGTGCAGCTTCTCTGCAACACACAGGAAATGGACAGAAAAGGTTTGACTGCCCATCCAGGCAAAGAGTACTTCAACTTACACAGTTCTCTTAACTGTCTGGGTGCACCTACCGTATAGGGGAACATCACAACTTTCTAGGGACAGTTTCATCCTGAGTGCCTATATATCAGGGCTAGCCAAACTTACTTATCCTCTGAGCTGCATACAATTATCTTCACAAATTCGAGAACAAGGGTGCTCCTGCCGGAACTTGGGGTTTCAGCCCCGCAACAGGCGCCTGCTGGGGCTTGGGGACTTCAGCCCTGCTTCTGCTGAAGCCCCAAGCCCTGGCAAGTGTGCCCCATGGGACTGAAGCTTCAATCCCCTCCTCCCTGCTGGGCAGAAGCCCCTATCTCACCACCCTGCTACAAGGCAGAAGTCCCAAGCTCCCATCCCACGCCTAGTAGGTGGAGAATGGGGCGGGGGCTTCGTGAGCCGTACTTTGACTGTAAAAGAGCCACAACACTTCCATTATATATCAAAGACTCATATCATCCTCGACATTAGCACCTTTTGCCAAAACATTTTGTCTGTCACATATCAACCACAGAAGACTAAGCCAACCTGGAGAATTCAGTTTAAAGCAATTTTCATTTTTATCCTAGATTTGGGATAAAATCACCAGGTGGTCAAGCAATGTCACCAGGTGGTCAAGCAATGACCAGCAACATACCACTATGTCACTGGTTCAGAGAAACTGTAAAGAACCTGGTATATCACCAACAACTTAGTTTACCACAAAAAACTTCACAATTTATTAGACAGCTTTTTTTGCTTTATAGAATAATTCACATACTTTAAGTTCTTTTGGACACTGAATCTTCTTGCTTAAATATTTCTCACACACATAGCACTTCACTTGTGCGTGGCTAACTGACACCATATTAACCCCTTCCTAAATTGTCTAAGGTTATTTATTTACATGGATAAAATTGCATCCAGTGATCTGTGTGTCATACAAGAGTTAAAAACAAGGCAACTGAGGGTGTGAAAAAAAAAAAGACTATAAATTTCTCCTTATTCCTTCTTGCACAATAAATCACCTCTCCATCCAAACCTACACCTCAATCAGATGCTTCTTTTCTATAGGAACGGCCAGTAAAAGCAGATGAGTACTGCTGTGTGTATCCTGAAGTTCAACAAGTCTGAGCTCTGGCAGACCAAGTACATGGTGGAAGAAATTTCCAGGCATGAATTCCTGACCAAAAATTCCCCAATGCTATCCTGCTTCTGATTAAACAAGAGGACTGTTCATTCAAGCACTCAATGAGGCATCACCCAAGAATGGAGGCAATCTCTCAGGTACCTAGATCCATCACCAATTATGGAGGCAGCTCTTGGCACAGATTGGGGCTGTTGGCAACAGTGCAACTATATGCAGATGTGCACACTGAAATTTTTTTTTAAGTAGCAGTATTATTTGGATTTAATTTTCCTATACATTTGGCATAAAATCTCCAGCCTGATATACAAATTAGTGTCAGTTGCATAGAGGAAAACCAAGCTAAAAGTATGAGATCTAGAGTCAGACGATTTTAATTCTAAATTTGTATTTATATAAATAAAGTTATTAATGTTATATAAGAGCTGCAAGAATATAATGACAGGTTTCAGAGTAGCAGCCATGTTAGTCTGTATTCGCAAAAAGAAAAGGAGTACTTGTGGCACCCTAGAGACTAACAAATTTATTTGAGCATAAGCTTTCGTGAATGGAAATGCATCCGATGAAGTGAGCTGTAGCTCACGAAAGCTTATGCTCAAATAAATTTGTTAGTCTCTAAGAATATAATGCAATCTTGCTTGTGTTTTGTAGATTACTTACAAAGCTGAAAAGGAAAAAAACTTTTATTAAGTAAATAGTTATGCAACTAATCTCCTTACAAAATTTTTTTTCAATTAAAATGTTAATTTAAAGTAAAAATGAGATAGAACAAATCCAGAGTGTTACTAGGAAGTTTTGTTTTGTTTTAGAAACAAAGAACCTGGATAAACAGTACTCTTCTGACACAGAACAGGTTTTGCTAGCGTTGGTTTTCGTCTGAAGATTAGAAGTAGCATAAGTGAACACATTAGTGATGTTCAGTCAAAAATTGTTTAGCTGCTGGGACTTTGTCATTATGCTGTTTGCAATCAGAATAAGCAAGTGAGGCTATTTGGATCTTTTTCTTTTATTGACAGATATTCTCCTACTGGGAGAGTCCTGACCTGGGAAAGATGATGATTTAAATTACTAAAATGCTTAGTTAGACTCAAAATGACAGAGTACAATACATTTCCTAAGCCTGCATTGATATTTCTCCAACAACCTTCTAACCTTCTGCAGGTTGTAGTAAATAACCTTCTAATTATGCCGAGTTCTTACAATTGTATCTGAAAAAGATACACTTTCAGAAGACCCTGTGAATTTTGAAGCAGCTTCAGATCACACATGCTCAATATGTCATAGTTCACTTGAAGATTTTATTTATTTCTTCAAATTCCAAAAGTGTAATTACAGGAGCTCATACTGTGCTGCGGGTGCCTACCCTACAAATTAAAATCACAAAATAACGCAAAAAGACTGGCTGCAAATACATCCTCCTTTGCCACCCTTTCCTCAATAGCTGTAGAGAAGAAAAAAGATGGGCTTTGCAGTGTGCTCAATAGGTTACCAATCTGAGCTCCAGAGGACCAAAGCAGGAAACAGTCCAAAATTGAGGAACCTTCACAGAATGCCCAGCCAGCAGCTCCCTCTCATTTCTACTGAGGGAGCTTGAGCTTGAGTTCCTCTGCTGATCTGAATTGTGGTAATATGGCATGATGAGAAAGGCTCTCCCTCGGGTAAACAGGTCGTGAACCACTTAGTGCTTTATAGGTTAAAATCAACACCTTGAATTCTACACATGTAGTATAATGGAGTAATCAAGGCAGAGGTCCTCTTGTATGGCTGTTCACCTTGCAAAATAGATAAAGAATGGGTACAAGAACACTTGGAAAACTTGAACCTGTCAGCACTAATTACAGTAAATATTTAGAAAACCAGGAAACATCAGTTTCAGAAGTAAGAAACCTATTATACCACCAGCTGCATCTATAACTACTTATCTAAGAGGTTTTTGAGCACAGTATCTAGTACGGCCCATAGCTCCATAATCACTAAGGGCTCTAAGTTCCATAAACAGGCTCTGTATAAGCCTGTACAGGTTCCATGGAGCTTGTTTGCTACGTCACATAGATATGAAATCTGTCAACTGATTCAAAAGCTCCAATGGGGGAAAAAAAAAGAAAAAAAAATCTCATAACCACTCATAGCCAAATCTCCCTCTTCTTCCCTAATACCTCTCCACAGACATATGCAATCCTTCATTTGTGATTCCCATTGTTAAACTTTAATATTATGAAATTATGCACAAGCAGTACCCACAATGCCTTTCACAGATGGATAGACTATCCCTGGCTAACCAATGACAGTTTGTAGAGATCAGTAATATATGGAGAAAACTTTAGAAATGTAACTTTCAAGCGTTCTTCATGCAGAGCACATTGCACTAATCCAATGCTGGTATCACACCCAGGTGCCTTTTACTGTAACCAGGTCCATATCCAAGAGAAAAGGCAGCAAATGCTTAACTAGAAGCAGGCCTGGTCATTACAATGATTTTTCCTAAATATCATAAATTCTAACAATCCCTGCCACAGTCATCCAAGATCAGTTTTGAAGGCCCACAACCCATTCATCCACCAGTCCTCCATTCACTGGAAGCTCTTAGACGAATCTTTAGCAATAAGGAGAGGGGAGAAGCACTCAGACTGCAGAATGGTCACTGGGTATGTTGACAGAGCCGGTGGCAGCATGCCTCCAAGCCCTGGCTGAAAGACTCAGGCTCAAGCTACCACATTAAAAATAGCCATGTAAACAGCAATTTGAAGTTGCAGCTCAGGCTCTGAAGCTCAATCCCTTCGCTAGGCTTCAGAGCCCAAGCAGCAACATCTACACAGCCATTTTTAATGCACTAGCACAAGCTCCGTAAAGCCCAGGCTGTCGACCTGGGCTTCGAGGCACATGCTGTAGGATGTGTAAACATATCCAATATGGCCACAGGGGAGCAGCTCATCTATGAGGACACTGCTCTGTGTGCAGAGAAGGAGGGACTCAGCATCCTTCCGGTGCTACTATCTGCTCCCTTGGGGGATCAAGAAACAATGTGGAAGGAAGAAGGAAGAACCTAGCCTTTCCCACCACTCTCGGTAGTGGTGGTAGCAGACCCTTCCCACCCCCTCTCATTAAAAAGAGGTGACAAGGCAGGGAGATTGAGGAAAAACAGAAATAAAAAGAAGATATACAGATTTTACTGCCACAAAAAAAGAGCATCAATTCAAAGCTCTGGATGCCCTTGACAATCATTTAAATAATACAAATAATTGAACAGATTGTTCTAATTAAGAATAATATTTTAGCACAATTTTTTTTCTTGGTCTCTTCACAGATCTCCCTATTACCCAGCTTTTCAAACCTCTACCCTCCCAAAAGCCAGGGAGAAAAAGTAGGCCTTGCAGTGTGCCCAAAAGAGCAACAAACTCTAGTTAATTCAGACCAGGACCATTTACAACTCTTTCCCCTTCTTGCTTGTCTCTAACCAAGTGATTTCCTCTCCACCTCCTCCACCATTTGGCTATTTGTCATCTTTGCATGCACTCAACCTCCATGATTTCTTTCATACTGTTTATTGCTAGGTATCTGGGGATTTCCCATTAATTTAATTTTATATTTTTCTTTTAAATAAATATTCAGACAACTTTTACTATTGGATTCAGGCACTCATGGGGATAACCACAATGTGAAGGAAGGAAGTATAAAAGAATAAAAGAGAAATTAGGATAAAGTACCTCAAAGAAAATGAGGTCACATTTTATATCAAAATTCCATTTATAAATTGTTTCAAAAGGATTAATAAGTGATTTATAGATGTTTTAATATATGGTTAATCAATTGTTATAAAGTCCAACAGGTCAATAAACTGCTTATAATAAACTATGACATGTTCTAGCCTATAACCATTTTGACATATACTATTTATGTCAGTAACATTCTTATAACATCTATTAATTATTTAACTCTTTATAAATCATTTATAAATGGAATCTTAAAGTGTAACAAAAAGAGTTGCTTCCATTGTACCTGGCTATCTAAGTTAAAAGACCAAAATGTACAGAAAATTACACGCCCAATTTCCTACCATCCTTAATGTTGGGCCTACTTGTCTTAACAGTATTACTTTAAAATCACAAATATGAATCTCTAATATTTTGTATAAAACCGATTTGAAAATTCTTCTCTGCAAAGAAATACACTGTGTGTTAGACATTAAGTTTTGTATCTTACTCGTTTGGCAATTCAGATTGTTGACAAGTCAAGATTTTTAGCTTCAGAAAGGGACCATTTTGTCCAAAGAACTATACTGATGTTGGGTATTTTAAAATACTTACTGTGAATTCCTATCTTGCATTATCTCTGTTAGTTTTCTCCATGGGTTATACGCAGAGTCAATGCTGTAAAGCCGCATGTGCATGGCCAAAACATGGAACAGCTGATCTGAATTGGTGAAGGAAAAAAAGATAATTTTGTTAAATATATCTAAAATATTTTATATCAATTTAGCACCATTTATTTCCGAAGCCTTATATAAAACCTGATGGCTTCTAGAATGTTATAAATGATGCTCTAATGACAGGTCTACAAGATTGTCTCTCTCTCTCATAACTTCCCTTATGCTTAGAAACCCAGTGATTATACCTAGGGCCCTACTAAATTCATGGCCGTGAAAAACGCTTCATGGATCGTGAAACCTGGCCTCCCCAGTGAAATCTAATCTTTTGCATACTTGTACCTTATACTATACAGATTTAATAGGGGAGACCAGCATTTCTCAAACTGGGGGTCCCAACCCAAAACGAGGTTGTGTGGGGGTCACAAGGCTATTGTAGGGAGTCAAGGTATTGCCACCTTTACTTCTGCGCTGCCTTCACAGCTGGAGAGTGGCACATGCTGGCCAGCCGCCCAGCTCTGAAGGCAGTCTCTCAGCCAGCAGCAGTGCAGAAGCAAAGGTCGCAATACCATGACACCCTTATTACTGCACTGCTGCTGCTGGTAGTGGTGCTGCCTTAAAAGCTAGGCTCCCAGCCAGTAGCCACAGAGCTTCCTGCTGCCAGGGGACGTTCCTGGAGGTGGATCTGACCCAGCCCCAGGAACGGCTTCTGCAGGGGAAGAGGAAGTCCCATCCCTCACCAGCCTGGTCAGGACCAGCAGCTGAAGCCTGGCGTATGGTAGGAGCCCACACCCAGGGCACCCCCTGCTCTGCCCTTATATTTATCAACAGAAGTAACTATTTGTGGGGTATAATTAGGGCCCTACCAAATTCACGGATGATTTTGGTCAATTTTGCGGTTGTAGGATTTTTAAAATTGTAAATTTCACTGTTTCAGGTATTTAAATCTGAAATTCATGGTGTTGTAACTGTGGGAGTCCCAGCTCTAAAGAGTGTCATGTGGGGGTCTCAAGGATATTGTAGCTGCAGTATTGCAAGGGTGGCCAACTTGTGACTCCGGAGCCACATGCAGCTATTCAGAAGTTAATATGCGGCTCCTTGTATAAGCACCGACTCCGGGGCTGGACCTACAGGCGCCAACTTTCCAGTGTGCCAGGGGGTGCTCACTGCTCAACCCCGGCTCTACCACAGGCCCCACACCCACTCCACTTCACCCCTCCCTACCCCCTCTCCTGAACCTGCCATGCCCTCACTCCTCCCTCTTCCCCCCACCAGAGCCTCCTGCATGCCACGAAACAGCTGATCGGGAGGTGCGGGAAGGGAGGGGGAGGCACTGATTGGCAGGTCTGCTGGTGGGCGGGAGGTGCTGGGAATGGGGGGGGAGGGAATTGATGGGGCTCTGCTGACATATTACTGTGGGTCTTTGGCAATGTACATTGGTAAACTCTGGCTCCTTCTCAGGCTCAGGCTCGCCAGCCCTGCGGTATCGTCACCCTTATTGTGCACTGTTGCTGGTGGTTACTGATGAAACCAGATTTTCATAATACAACTTCAAATATCAATCAGAATTCATGAGTTGTATAGATATAGCCCCAATTCGTAACAGTGACACCACGCTCTCACTTGTTTGTCTCGTATCTGAAGTACTCTTCTTGTGTTCCATATGTCTACGGTTTAAAATTCCTAAAGTTCCTGGAATCAAAGGTTCAGATCCCAGCTGGGTCAACTCAGCCCTTCATCTTTTGGGGGTAGAAACTTTTAGTGCCACAAGTTTATTTTGCAGTCATCTTTTGGATAAGACTTTAAAAACAGAGTTTCTGCCTACTTTGCATTGACATTACAGATAGCATGGTATTTTTCTTAAGGACACTATTTTGCCCACACTTCTGCAATGCGTTGTGCAGTCTGTTGTCCCCCTCCAACCCAGATGCGGCTGTATTTCAAGGGCCTGGATATATATGATTATTTTCAAAATACTTTTGGAATCCTTTTGAACAAAAGACACTATAATACTATTAATGTAAGTTATTACAGAATCGTATATTAAATGTGATTATTGCCACATAGATGTGAATTGTACAATTGGTCCATAGAAACAAACTAATATATTCATGAATTACAGATAATTATTCACTTGGACTACATCCATCTGCTCTTTTTTCAGATTTCCTCTTTGTTATGTAACTTAGGCTGGCAGTCACAATCAGTGCAGGCAACATCTTCAGATTTTTACATTTTGCAGGTTTTGAGACCCCTGAAGCCCTTTCAATTACTTCTTGTATGTTTGTTGTACAATTACATCCCTAGTGAAAGTGCATATGCTATTCTACTGTAACGTTTTAATATGAAAGTCCTATTTTTAAAAAATGAACTTTCTAGGTTTCCCATAATTTGGCTCAGTTTTCCCTTCCTTCACTATGTTTTCTTTCATTCTACACTATATGTAGGTGTCTTCTGCTGTATCTGTTTCAGTGTCTGTCCCCCCAATTCTTCTGTAAAGTTAAATAATGGTTCCTTCTTATTTTCACTCTCTCCTCCTCTACTTCCCTTCAATTTTTCCTTTTTGCTCAATCCTCTCTCCCATTTTCTCCTCTATTATTTTACTTCTTTCTCTTGCTTCATGTTTAATCTCACTCCTTTCTTCTCTTTCTGCAACCCCCATTCCACCTGCACACACATCTACAGGTCTTCATATTTAAATAAAAATAGTAGCTATTTATTTTCCACAAATAGACAATTACTCAGATATTTGGTCGCCAAAAAAGTCTTATGCTAAAGTCAGCTGACTCTGCCAGAGCCTGAGGGCTGTAATTAGTTCCTGGGGTTTGTAAAATAATTGAAGATGTAGATGACACTGGAACTGATTGCTGTCACCTGCTTTCTGAATAAAGTCAGTCAATGAGGACAAAATAAATCCTCATTTCTCCTAGCAAGAAATCATAACAAAATGTTGTTTTGCTGACAGATTTCTCAATGTCCTAAGAATATACTGATCTTTCAGAAAATTATACTAATTTCTTTTTATTTAAATGAACACCACAAAACTATTGGTTTCCTCCTTTCTCGTCTAAGGGAAAAAAATAGAAAACATGGTAATTTACACTAAACTGCTCCTTCCTTCAAACAGAAAGGAGCAATGAGGCAGAAATGTGCTCAGAGTAATTAACTCTTTGTTCCCATATTGATTATTTTCCAACCTTACATTTAACATAAAATGAATTGGTCAAGCATCTAATTCTAGCACCAGAGGGTTTATTATTTGTATGTTCTGGCTATATGTTTGTGAAATTAGGGCGTGTTGTATTGTAGTATTAATCTGAACAGAAAAATTTTTGTTGTTACCAAAAGCTTTATGAAACACAAAATCTTGGGGTTTGTTAGTTTTTGATGGATCGATGAGACAGCAATCCTACTACTACTTCTGTTCTATATAAATATGATGCAGAATATTCAGTCTAAGATAGGTAAAAATAAGCAATGCTTCTGCTGCATTTTTTTGAATGAAAAATTTTCTACGATGCTATTTTAAAATATAAAAATAATTCTACCATGTCAATGGAGCACAAACAGAGTGTTTTTTCTAGATTTAGAGTAACAAAAGAATACATTGCCCCCTAATGGGAACACAGTAGCAAAAAGACATGGTTTCTGAGTCTCTTCTTGATGTCTTTAAATATTCTTCACTGTTTAGTAAAATGAAATCCTGAAGTGGCTATTTGGTTTTTTTTTTACTACTCCTTTGCGGTGACTATGTGATTATGAAAAGCAAGAGAATAAGGACTAAGAGAAAACAGAGAAAGGCATGACATGCCGTTACTTCACAAAAATTGGCTTGTCTTGGATACATCAATATTCACACGACAACATTCCTGCTATTCTACTTCGAAAGTTTTCCTGCTTATGTGTTTGTGTGATGGGGTGGAAGTCCATGGGGGGCTACACAAAGACAAAATTTATCTGCCTTTATATATTGTGTTCTGCCATGACTGCACCTCACCAAAGTGTGGATAGAGGCCTATAAAAAGCAGTTACCTCATTTTCCATATACTTTGTCTTAAAGATCTAAAGTACAGCCTCTTCTGTTAAGAAGCAAAAGCAATATATTAAATGACAATGAATCATTAAAGAGTCACCCTAACTGTTCTCCAGCAGCAAGAAGATGACAGCCATAACTCAACAGGCATCCCAGATACCTCCACAAACAGTATTTCTTATGGGCCCCTCTCCCAGGGATAATACAAAGTCATCAAGCAGTGATGACGGTGTGCAGAAGCAAGTGAGGGGTCTGGCCTGGAATCTCCAAACTAATATACTTCAAGCTATTTGAAAAAGTCTGTTAATTTTTTTAAATCATAGAAGTACCAAAAATTACAGGTTTACAATGTAATGAATGGTATAGGACAACGTAAACTGGACTCTCCTATTTTTCCTCATATAATACATGTGTGAGGTGAGAGTCAATTAAGTTGACCAAATGTAAATAAATTTAATTTAAAAAGAAAACCACCACACAATACAATTAAGTTGTGGTTTTCACTGCCAGAAGTTAGCACTGAGTCCAAGAGCTTACAAGGACTCAAAGGATTAGACATTTATATGGATAATGAGAACACCCACAGTTAGATTAAATGGATATGTTCCTTCAGCGGGCTTACTTACATGAGTAAAATTAAGCACCCACCCACAAGTTTGCAGGATCAGGGCCTTATTACTATTTACAAAGAGGAGTTAGATTGTTTTCGTTTTCAGAGAGTACCTATTTATGAGCACAAACTATGTAACATACTTAAATCATCTACATTTACAGTCAGTTTTCACTTTGATTTATGGTAATTTATTACCACTCCCCTCAAAAATTATCTTGCTCAGAAAAAATACTTAACCAGCTGCTGGGGATCTGTTCTTTTCAGCGGCCCCATGCCAGCTCTGCTTTCAGTGTTTTCTTATTGTGAAACAGCAGAGATGAATTAATCAGAGTCAGCACTTTCAAAAGAGCAGCTGGAGAGAAAAGACACTAGCACTGCTTTGGGACTGAAGCTGCGAGAGAATAGTCTGCTGATGTTCTCCCCCTCAAATATCAAAGATAACAGGCATTCTATCTATATCTACTTCACTTGCTGCTGTAATCACATCCTTTATTATTTTCAATATTAAGGAATACTGGTATGCATTTTTGATTCCACAGGAGGACAGAAAAAGATGGTCCCATATATGTTTTTATCTTTCATTTCTATCTATGCATAGGACAAACTAAACTAATTTGGAGACATGATTACATACGATTTTGACAGGTGAATGGCAAGATGTATCCAATGTCTGCTAAATTTACAATATCTACATGAAATTTACTGAAGCTACACATTTTCTTCTTGTTTAGTTTGGAACTCTTCTTCTGCCCTACACAGAAACTTTGCATATCTATTTAACCTACTGAATTGTCTTTTGCCAAAGAGAGAGTTTAGAAACTTCATTCACATGAGGTATCACATTCTACATATGGAATGGAGGAGGTGCTGTACGAGTGATGAAAAACTGCATGTTTGGCTCACATATTTATTTTACCCTTCAAAAGTCAAGAGCACATTTTTATCCTCAGTTCTTCTCACATTTGTATTTTTAAATACAGATAAATATTACCTGTTTTGCTGTAATGTTCATAAGTCTCTGTTTTGACTTTACTTTTCTTTATCTGCCCTTTTCTTCTCCCCATTCCAGAGACTATTATTCATATTTCCAGTGTTAACAGGGACAGCTCGCAAGAGACGCAAGCAGTCCTCTGCAAGTGAAGCATAGTAGGTGCTTCTTGTTTCAGGTGCAGTATGAAACCAGTAGCCCTATTGCACCCCCCCCCCAAACTCCTGGTCAGGACTTTATGTAGATCATTACTGGTGACATTGGCTGGAGTATTGATTTTTAACAAGGAGTTCCAGATTTCCTTTTTCTCTTTATAGAGCTTAGTTAGCCTATTTAATATCTTCAGTAGGAAAGACTTGCTGTCTGTCTTCCCATTCATCACCAATCCTTTAGACTGGAAATAGTGAGAAAAATTTTCCTTTCTGTGAAGGTCAGGAAAATCCTTTTTCTTTTAGGCAATAGGTGATGCAGCATTGTCAGACAAATCTAAGGCCTTGAGCACTACACTGATTAAGTAGCTAAAATCCTCTGGACCAAAACTCTTCAGAGTGGTGTCCTTACAGTAGGAGATCAATTTTAGAGAGGATGAGGGAGAAATTTGCGCTTTTTCTTTGAAGAATATCATTGGCTTTCTTTTTAGATTCCTTCCTCAAGTACAGAAGATATGTCAGACTTCTTAGCAACCAGCAAGTAGGGCTCTTTGCTATGTGATAAAGAATGCTTTTTGCTGCTATATTTTTAGAGTTGACCTCAGTGGTTAAGCTGAGTGGGAGCTATCTAGGTTCGACAGAAGTTTTGGCTTTCTTGAAATCAGTGTCAAGCCAGACTACCAGCTGTGACTGAAGAAGGCAAAAGGGGAGAAGGACACACCCAGATGGCTGAGGAGCCAGCAGCAGCAACAGCAATGTTTGCATACACCTGCAGATGCTCATAGTAGCAAAGGATCAGGAAGTAGTTGAAAGAGAGTTTTACCATTTTCTATGAGTCCTGTACGAAGTTAGCTGGAAATCTACTCAATTGTGCTCACGTTACTAGACTCTGCAAGATGGAAATGATACAATCTATACTGGGGGAATGATACAAGAACCAAATGACTTTCCTGGAAGAAACAACATACACCATCTCTGGTGGATACAAATTTCAGTATGGAAAGTGTGGTCAGATCCCAGGATGGTGCCAAGAGCTATCATTTGATTTGGCTAAAGAACTTGGTACAGAGTTTAATAGAGAGCATACTTATTATCTGTGCAATGCCATTTGTTTCAAGTGCTTAAGAAATTCTGTGTATCAAGAAAGCTAGCTAGGCTGATGGAAAACACTGAAGTAACTGATTAAAACAGACACTGGCATCACATCCATGACAACTGACATTATCAAGTCATCTGATAATACAGAATGCTGAGCTCTAAACTGAACAAGAACCATTAGAGAGGAGGTAGAAACAACCTAATGAGACAGTTTTTCATTGTTTAGGACCGCTATACAAGGAAAAGAAGGTGTTGAGTGTTTCATTTTAAGGACAGCTTACAAGAGTCCCAAATACTCTTCCTATATTCATATACATGTGAATTTCCTTCCAATTTAAAAAACTGGTGCTGTAAGCTCATAGGGAGATCACTGTTTTGTTTTTTTCCACCAAATCCATCCGATGAAGTGAGCTGTAGCTCACGAAAGCTTATGCTCTAATAAATTTGTTAGTCTCTAAGGTACCACAAGTACTCCTTTTCTTTTTGCGAATACAGACTAACACGGCTGCTACACTGAAACCTGTTTCCTTTGCCTTTCTCACAGTCAGCTCTGACAGGAAGCCTACACCAGAAATGAGCTTTCATCCCAGGTTGAGATCAGAAATGTTGTTGAATTTTCCTAGCGCCACCTGCTGCTATCAGGGTACTTTGAATTAATAGTTACTCGGAAAAGATAAGCAAATACAACTACTTAAGGAAAGCAATATGGAAAAATAGGCTTTTGTGATATTTATGGGCCATTAGAGAGAGAAATACCATAATGAAACACACATCAAAGGAACATCAGAACCTAGTAGAGAAGACAGGTGGAAGAGAGACTCTGGATCAAAAATGTCTGTACTACATTAGAAGATGAACACTGCTACTTAGACATTGAAGGAATCAATAGGATTTATAAAAAACTCAAGAAGATGACATCTCTTCTTATCATATCCCTTTCTCCTTAGTATTTTTATATCCCTTTCTCCTTAGTATATATGTTATTTATATAAGAAGAAAGAAGGTATTTCATATCACATTACATAACATTGCTCTCATAGGACAGGAGAATTCCATTCTGCATTCTTCTGACCAAATTCTAGAAAAAAAAGCAATTGAGATATAAACCTTTATAATAGCCCAAAGTAAAAAATAAAGTTTGTACAAAGATTAGAGGACATAATTATTTCTCCTTAACAAAAACATTTCAAGAACTCTGACGTCATGTTGCTATCAATGCCTGATGTCACACCACTTCTAAAAACAACCTTCATGTGAGATAAACAGGGCTTGACCTGCACGTTTGTGTTGTACACTGTATACAAGCATATATTTTCTTAAATTAACAACATTTTTAAACCTTAAAATGACAATTACATGGCCAGATTTCCTTTATCATTCGTGTCACACTGGCTCAGTCACTGACTCTAGCAGCTACATTAATCATTCTTAATTTTACTTCCCAAGTGCAGCTGCCCTCATGGTGCAATCTACTAAAACAGCACTTGACCTCTTTGTTCCCACCATCTTCACTGACTCTTGCTGCTGTAATAGCTCACCTGGGACAACATATTCCATTTTCTGCACTATCTTATCAAACAAACTTTACAGTTGTTACAAGACTAATACAGAGTGGTGTGCTTAATCACAAGAGAGATAACTCAATACCAAAGCTGTGAGAGAATCAAATGAAAGATCTATGGGGGCTTACATTGTCATGAATTTTAATTGTTCTATACTGAACAGAAGCAGGTTTAGAAAGACCACAAAGTTAGTACAGTACTGCACAAATAAAGCCTACATTTCCTAAGAATAAGATTAAACTCAAAATAGTATTAAATTACTACACAGGAAAACAAATTGCTTGCCTGCAATCATTTCATCTTTAAATAAGAAAAAAAAGCGATTCAATTCTATCTACATAATGAAGAAACTGCAGGTATTTTGTAAGTACATTTTTTTTAAAAAAATGGAACAAAATACAGAACTATGGAAGGATAATTACACATGGCAAACAAGAAGAATTTTACCAGGCTTATGTTTCTAAATTGTATTTTGTGAAATGACTATATAGAGAGAAAAACAAGAATTCCCCTTTTTAAAAACTGCAGCATCTGTTTTATGAATACAGTTAACTCATACACTTGAGGGACATATTTTCACTCGGTCCACAGACATCCCAATGGCCTGAATGGACTCTCTCTGTATGGGAGGTTGAGGACAGAACAGTCTCATTAAGTTAAACACCATTTCATAAAACCTGCTAACTAGGAAAAACAATTCTCTTCTCATTAGTCAAAATCTTACTGTTCAAAGCTAAACATATTAATACTAAACTCAAGTCCAGTGTGATTCTGTTCTAGGAGGACCTACATTTAAACAGAAGTCTATTTTATTGCAAGATTTAATGTGACTGAATAGTATTCCAGTCAGCTGACAATCCAAGCTTTTTTACCAATTTAATGAATGCAATATAAATAGCATGCGAATAAGTTAACAACAATTAGATGGCATTCATGGTTTTGTAGTTTGTTTATTTAAAACAACATGATCTTAGCTTTAATAGTGCATTTCAACTGAAGCATCTAAAGCCCTTTTTCAAATTTTCTGAACTATGGGCAGATATTTAAAACTACTCCCACACCTGACTTACCCATGTAAAAGACATGCTTAGATATGACTCCGAGATTTACACAGTCAGGTGTGTGAACATTTGTCCCAAATATTATTTTAGGTATTTCTAATATATAAATCACTAGAATATACAGGGATTATGCGACTCAGCTTTTAAGTGCAGCCACGGCTGCAACCACAGCCATGGCTAACATATTATAGCAGAACTACACAACAGTTTAGGACAGCAACTGAAGAACACAGTGTTCCACTGAAATTTCAGTATATAATATTGATAAAAACAAAAATGCAAGCTTAGGAAATATGCAATTATATTTATAAAAAAAGTAGAAAAACAACAACATTTTAGGGCATGTAACAACGTTAACATAACTTAATTTCAAAGTCTTTTCTTTCCCCTCTTGTGTGTGACATGGGCCAAACTCTCATAACATAACATAAAACTATTCATTGTTTTTGTCCAAAAACCCTATTCTAAAAAATTCTGTCATATACGAAAATGAATCTGGATTGAAATCTTAAGGTTTTGTTTGTGAGACTATTTACCTTTCAACACATGCAATTAATTCCAATTAGTATACCAGGAATTCTGTGTATCAACGGGCAAAGTACTCTATCACAATATTCAATGCAAACTTCCCGAGTCAGCTTCTGACAGGCTGAGTGGTTAATCAGGAGTTTATCAGAAAAACCTTTTAAAGTACTGTAACTTAACCATTTTTAATGAAACATGTGTTGTGTACTAGTTTACGTATATCATCTCTATTTAACCTTGGGTATGAAAGAAAGAGAGAACTTACATTAAATTACATACAGGACCCTTGGAGGATGTCTGTCATATACATTTTTAATTTTTTTTTTTAAATTGCGCTTTGTTTTAAATAAAAGCTACAGTTTGAGTGCTCTTTTGAAGAGCTCACGACAAAAAACACTCTGGAAACTTTCTATTTAAATGATAAAATAGGTATCCTCATGGTTGTTTGGGTTTTAGTTTTACTTCAGTAAGGTATATTTCTGAGGCATAAACTGCTTCACCTTTCCTTTAAAATACATCAAATTTATCAGTTTATTTTTCAACTGTTTTTCCATTAATTTTCCAAAATTCATTTAATTTAGAAGTTACAAGCTGCCTTAAGAGACTATCAGCATGTTCACAAACAGTTGCATAATAACAGGTTTCAGAGTAGCAGCCACGTTAGTCTGTATTCGCAAAAAAGAAAAGGAGTACTTGTGGCACCTTAGAGATTAACAAATTTATTTGAGCATAAGCTTTTGTGAGCTACAGCTCACTTCATCAGATGCATTCAGTGGAAAATACAGTGGGGAGGTTTATATACACACACAGAGAACATGAAACAATGGGTTTTATCATACACACTGTAAGGAGAGTGATCACTTAAGATGAGGTTTCAGAGTAGCAGCCGTGTTAGTCTGTATTCGCAAAAAAGAAATGGAGTACTTGTAGCTCACAAAAGCTTATCCTCAAATAAATTTGTTAGTCTCTAAGGTGCCACAAGTACTCCTTTTCTTTTTCACTTAAGATGAGCTATTACCAGCAGGAAGAGGGGGTGGGAAGGAGGAAAACCTTTTATGGTGATAATCAATGTGGGTCATTTCCAGCAGTTAACAAGAACGTCTGAGGAACAGTGGGGGGTGGGGTGGGGGGAGAAATAATATGGGGAAATAGTTTTATTTTATATAATGACTCATCCACTCCCAGTCTCTATTCAAGCCTAAGTTAATTGTATCCAGTTTGCAAATTAATTCCAATTCAGCAGTCTCTCCTTGGAGTCTGTTTCTGAAGTTTTTTTGTTGAAGGATATCCACTCTCAGGTCTGTAATCGTGAGGCCGGAGAGATTGAAGTGTTCTCTGACTGGTTTTTGAATGTTATAATTCTTGACGTCTGATTTGTGTCCATTTATTCTTTTACATAGAGACTGTCTAGTTTGATCAATGTACATGGCAGAGGGGCATTGCTGGCACATATCACATTGGTAGATGCGCAGGTGAACGAGCCTCTGATAGTGTGGCTGATGTGATTAGGCCCTATGATGGTGTCCCCTGAATAGATATGTGGACAGAGTTGGCAACGGGCTTTGTTGCAAGGATAGGTTCCTGGGTTAGTGGTTCTGTTGTGTGGTTGCTGGTGAGTATTTGCTTCAGGTTGGGGGGCTGTCTGTAAGCGAGGACTGGCCTGTCTCCCAAGATCTGTGAGAGTGATGGGTCGTCCTTCAGGATAGGTTGCTACAACCTATCCTGAAGGACGACCCATCACTCTCACAGATGACTCCCCCAGTACCATTCTGAACCATGTATTGGTTGCAGCCCTACAGCAAACTTATTTATTTAACTCTGATTCCTGCTCACACCCGCAGAATTTGTAGCTGCTATATATAGACTTGTCTATGATATAACCGCATTTGTTCCAACCCCTCAGACAGACAAACACCTACAAGATCTCTATCAAGCATTCTTACAACTACAATATCCACCTGCTGAAAACAAAAAACAGATTGACAGAGCCAGAAGGGTACTCAGAAGTCACCTACTATAGGACAGGCCCAACAAAGAAAATAACAGAAAGCCACTAGCCATCACCTTCAGCCCCCAACTAAAACCTCTCCAACGCATCATCAAGGATCTACAACCTATCCTGAAGGATGACCCATCACTCAAAAACATTATTCAAAAACAGACTCCAAGGAGAGACTGCTGAATTGGAATTAATTTACAAACTGGATTCAATTAACTTATTTGAATAGAGACTGGGAGTGGATGAGTCATTAAATGAAGTAAAACTATTTCCCCATGTTATTTCTCCCCCCACCCCACCCCACCCCCCACTGTTCCTCAGACGTTCTTGTTAACTGCTGGAAATGGCCCACCTTGATTATCACCACAAAAGGTTTTCCTCCTTCCCCCCCTCCTTCCTGCTGGTAATAGCTCACTCTCCTTACTCCTTACAGTGTGTATGATAAAACCCATTGTCTCATGTTCTCTGTATGTGTATATAAATCTCCCCACTGTATTTTCCACCGAATGCATCCGATGAAGTGAGCTGTAGCTCACGAAAGCTTATGATCAAATAAATTTGTTAATCTCTAAGGTGCCACAAGTACTCCTTTCCTTTTTTGCACAAACAGTTGTGTATTTCATCAGGGTGTTTTTCAACCACTGGCTGATATTCAGGTGTTGGTGATAAAATACTGATATAAGGAAAGTGATACTATGTATTATCAAAACTTTTAAATAGGCAAAAACAATATGTTCTTTTGATATTAATATAACATCAAATATTTTTACAGTGCTTTAAGGTCTGGTAAATTTAGTTCATTCCACTTTTATCACACATCAAAAAATCGTAAGTGGTACTACTATGGGGCTGATAAGTCTCATATTTCTGAAGACTCGTGGCTCAACATAAAAAAACATTCCTTTACTCACTATAGGCCACTTTCTCCAATTAAAAAAAATTATCCTAACTTAGAAACATTAAAATGGCAGAGCATGAACAGACACTGATAGTCATGTGAGCCAAAAGGCCAGATTGCTACTATCAAAGACCTGTCATTTATTAATCAATTTCACTCAGAACACATCCAGTACTTTCTATACATAGACGCAATCCTTGTCCCAGCGAGCACACAAATACTTTTCACTTATATAGAGACTCCCATTCAAGGTTTTCATAGCTCTTTACAAATATTATGCGTCACAACAACCCTGTGAGAGAGGTAATATATCCATTTCACAGCTGGGTAAAAGGCAGTGAGAAAATCTCCATTATACCAATTTTACATTTGGATAAACTAAGGAACAATGACTCATTCAAGGTACCCAAACATAGACAGAAACAAAACTGGGAATAGAATCGTAGTCATCTTCACCAGCCATGAGACAATACCTCCATTTCAAGAATTCCTATGGAAATAAGTCTTACGCAGAAGCAGCTGTTGTTCTGCAGCTGTGTGGGAAATGTTTTGCTAATACACACTGGATAATATGCTGTTTATTGTACATTACATTCAAAAAATGATGTTAAAACAACATTATTTAGATTGCAAAGCAAAGCACTTGAAAGTTAGAAGTCCACACAATCTTAATTCTGCCTCTTTGTTCACCCACGCTGTACACTGAATGAGGCAGTGGGTTTTATGTAGAAAATAGTACGTGATTATGTTATTAAAAACAACATAATGCAAATGCACAAGTGGGCAGAATTAAGGTTGCATGGATAATTGTAAATCTGGTGCTTCCTAACTTTAAAATGCTAGGATTTTTTTTTTAAAAAGGAGAAAGGTGAACATAAATCCTATTATGTGCAACTGTACCCTCCCATCACTTATCAGCAGACTCTGAACCTAAGCCTTCAGCAATGCACCAAAGACTTCAAACCACTTAAGCTACAGAACTAACTACATTGGCTGGTAAAAGGCTCCACCACCCCTACTCCTCCAAAAAAGGGAATGAATCACAGGGTCCTGATGCTGGGTCTTGGCAGTGAGTGTGGATGACAAAGCCAAGCCCAGCCCAGCCCAAGCCAGGCTCCCCCCTCCCCACCACACACATACACCCCACCCCAGGGGCTGGGTAAGTTCCAAGAGATGGGCATGGGCCACTGGGACCATGTGCCGGTATTGGTGGAGAGCCTAGCCCAGTCTGGCTCCCTCAACTATAGCCGCTTGGATAGTTCCCTAGCCTTCCCAGTATAGCATCTGCTGCAGCATGAGCCCGGCCTCAAACGTGCTGTGTTATTATTTTGATAGGCTGCCCAAATTTTCCTGAAAAAGGTAAACCACGGAAGGGAAATGATCATTTTTAACACTTTATATCTCCGCAAATTCATGGGAGAAAGAAAAAGTACTTAGCTTTCCTTGCCAAACAGCAAGGTCTTTCTGAAAACAATGGAAGTGTAAAAGCTTCTCAAAATAAAGGTCACAAGAATTTTTATCATGACAAGTGTTAAACAATTAAATATAGGTATCACCACCAGCTCCCCCATTAAAGAGTCTAGTGTGAAAAAAAACAATGTTGTGGATATCTACTTACTAGCGATAGCAGCCAGGGTTGTACAAAAATTCTCTGGCAAAGTAAATTGCTTTTGTATACGCATTATCTTTTGCTTTTAAAACACTTATAGCTGCTTTGTTTTTATAATTTTAAATCATTCAAATGGTATTACATGGTTATGATGATATTTGCTTTCTAAACAGATTATCTTTACAATACAGGAATATTCTTTGTGGATAATCTTTGTAAATTACACTTCTGTTTTCTCTTAACCAAAATTACAGTAAACAAAAACAAAAAATTAGCAATCTGAAAAAACTCTAGCATAGAAATAATAAAAAGTTGACAATAGTAGACCTAGAATATATGCTAAAATGTAAAAACAGGCAGCATCTTTATTTTAAGCTAAATTTCACAGTTCTCGATTAATTTTAAAATAATTTAAATCACACAATAAATTAAACTTACTTAAACAAGATCTTTTTCCAGCTGTGCTTGCCCCGCCTAAGCATAAATTGCCTCCTCGATGAACCAGTTCAAGTTCCAAGTTTGTTCTGCATAAAATATATAAAGGTATTAGGATGGAACTTCAGGATTCAAGCGTTTATAGACAAAAAGGAGCTTCCATAAGCTCGCATTGTATACCATAGGGAAGAATGCTGCACATTAGTCGCTTGGTGGTTACAAAAAGGTAATGTTTGACCATTACAAATAGCAAATATAATACTTTTTTGATTTAAACAGCTTGGTTGGCAAGTATTATATAAGGCACTCAAACTACAATGGTGAGTGCATTACCAATAAATAAGTATATTTATTTTGCAGCATGCATCTTTTTCAGACACTTTCACAACTCATTGCTGCTAGTGGAATTGTTGTGCAAACCTGGAAAGACAATTTATAACTCAAAGTCAACAAAATTTTAAGAAGTTAGATATATTTAGAACATGTGACTTCCTTTGTGAGGCACAGAATTTTTTTTAAGTAATTTACAAACAAACAAACATAAATCAGATACTTTATCTTCAGAATATTTTAATTCCATTACAATGGAAGCCCTGTCCTTCGTTTGGGAACAATGTTATTGAAAGCCTTGGCGGTAAATTTTCAGTGAAAGGCACTGGGATTTAGCTGTGTAACTCATTAGTATGAGATGGGAGTTGTGCAACGAAATCCCTGTATGTCACATTAACACTTTACTTCTTAGTATGTTATAATATTCTGATGATTAGATACTATTTTTTGGCCAAATTCAATAACGTTTGACTTTGGAATTGGATGTTTATGTACTGTATTACCGTTTACCCTCAAGACACTGATCAAGCAATTTACATTTTGTCTTCTGAAAATTTGTTTTAACAAATAAACATGCATCCCTACATTTCTGGTATAGGAAGACAAAATTACTATTCTGAAGTGATATTATGCTAAATTAATTCAAACTGCAATCTTTTTCCTTATATGTTTTTCTTTAATTGAAATTAAATAAACAATTTCTAGACTCAGTATAATTTGACTGAATATCACTAATTGCAAGAAAACCTATTTTAGAATTTTAGGCATATGCATATTTAATCTAAACTACAGGATGAAGAGAACAGAAAAATACTTCATTCAAAATAAAATATTTGGAAAAATTTCAGCTCTATCAGGTTAAGAGACTACAGTGTTCTTCATATACAGTGTTTGTAAAGATACTTTCATGTTTCTAAAATAGTAACATTTCAAAATATTAATATCCCTAAATTTGCAGTTCATGCCACCCATTTCTGAAGGAATGCTTTAATCCTCTCTACCCAGGGGGAAAAAAAAAAAAAAAAAAGCAATTTAACACTGATAATGTTCCTGCTCAGAGCTCCATCTGGTAGCTGCTGATAAGGGCATCTGTGTGACAGGGGAATTTTCCACTCTTCAGGCGATTTGCAGTGCTCACTGAACTTCTAAAACCTACCAGCAAGGAAGCAGGGACAGGGATTTCATATTAGTGGGCAGAACAGCAAGTGTAGATCAGCATGTGTTAGTTCATCTTTGGAATATAAATGAGACAAATGTTTTATTTCTACAAATCTTCTGATGACTAATTTGTAAATTAATGGCAGTCTTCTACTACTAAAACCAAGACATTTGCTAGATGTTATTTAAATGATTTAATCAGAAACACTATCTCAATCTCTTAAGAACAAATATGTCATTGCTAGAATTTCCAATTTTCCTTTCACTAAGACATGTATACAATCTTACAAAAGCAAAAGTCAAGGACAAATCTGACAGAACAAGACATGCAGGCAGTACTATGCTCCGCAGAAGGAGAGTTCTGGTGACAGACAATCCCTCCCCAGCCCTCTTCTCCCCGCAACCCCCCAGCACACTCACTCTCTTTCCCTCCCAAGAGAGTAAGGCACCTCCTTACAGTGTATCGTATCTCCACAACAGAAACACCAGCCCTCTTCCGGTGAGGCATCCCCTCCAAACATGCTCTTATTTGTGGGAAATGCTTTCCCCTATTATGCTCAATCTTCTGAGAGACTAGAGCACTTCTCCCATAAATAGGCACTTTCAACGTGGCGTTTTCCCCATATTACCCGAAAAGATTAGGGTTGGAAGAGACCTCAGGAGGTCATCTAGTCCAACCCCTAGTTCACAGCTCAGTTGTTGGATAGAGAGCTGCACTACACTTCCTGTTCTCTTCATCCCCATTCACATTCACATCCATACTGAGGTATTGGTTAGCCCCTACAGTCAATCACCCACTAATGGAGAAAAATAAAGCTGAACTCTTACCATCTAATCTCCTGTCACTGATGGAAAAGTAGAGACACCTGACATACCCTAAATAAGAGATGTGGAAAGTAAACTTGTCTCTTGATCGAACCCTCCACTATCCCACCTCCCTCAATGAAAAGTAAGAGAGATCAGCCACTTCCAGCCTGATACACCGTCTCTCTCAGAAGAGGAGAAGCAAAAGGAAGTGCAGCCTCTCCATCTTTCACTGGGGCAGGGACATAGGAAGCACAGCCTCATTTGGATTGCTCTTCCTCCCCCACTGAAGAAACTGAGAAGGGAGGGCTGCTTTGGCTCAGCTCTTGCTTCCTTCTGATGCAAGAAAGGGACCTTTTTTAATTCATGTTTGTGAACCTGAAAAATATATGTGATGTCTTGTTTTTTAGTAGCCATCAGAACAGAGTAATACAGGGGTATAGATAAGTTACCCCTCTGCTACTGCTCTTGAGCAGGAGGGGCAGATAAAGGGATGGAAAGCATGTCTGGAGGAACCAGTCCCTCTCCTACCTTTTCACAGGAACAAGTATTAGAATGGGAAAGTCCACTACCACTACCATTACCTCTCTCTCACCTCTTTAAAAAGTTAGCATGTACGAGACAGTGAAAAGGGAAGGGGGGAGGGGAGAGCTGTGTGTCAATGTATATATAGCTTACAGCATAAACAATGGCTTTGTCTAAACATCAACAAAGAAGAACTCTATCATATGCGATGTGACAGAAGCAGTTTACAAGATGCTGCCACAAATGACAACCATCAGTACAACGTGGAGCTATTACAATTAAAAGTAACATACATACACCACTGTACTAGGCCTATAAACGCCTGTGAAGAGAGAGAAATGGCGCAAATGGAGGAACAGACTCAGGTAGCAAGATAAGAGATTGGGCAAAAGAAAAAAGGGACCTCTATAGATAGTTAAGTAGCTGCTTCTCCAGCTGCACACACAGATCAGGAAGCAATGGCCACGGAATGTCTCTATACTGGGACAGCTGGCAAGAACTAGCTCTCTCCTCGTTAACAGCTGCAGAATACCCCCTCTACTTCCATTCCTTTACCTCTACTTGAATGTGTCTAGGCAGCAAGAGAGTAATGGGTGAGGAAAGCATATTGCATTCACACTGCTACAGAAAGTAATGAACTGCTACCACTGGCTACCTCAGGGCATCATGACTCAATCAATAATACCCCACTTTCAGTATGTGGAGTTTGCAAATGGCTGCCCAAATGCCCCTTTCCTCTATTGCATACCATATCTTCTCTTCAGCTCTGCTTCAAAATTTCTTCTTACTTGCAAGATGGCTCCTTAGAGAAGGCAGGGAAGGATTTCTCTTATTACAGATAGTACCCCAGCCTATCCTCTGACAGAAACTGGAACATGGGGCTGATTAAGGCAAAACGATTCAGAGATTTATAGATTAATTCACTGGCTAATAAAACAGCAAGGTTGAAGGTCCAGTGGATATAATAAAAAATATTTTTGAAAAGTGCTTTATTAGGAAGTGGCCAATTGTCATCTTGATCACTTTACGTTGCGCCTTTATCCCAACTCTCTGTCTGTCCGTGTTTTTGATTGTAAGCTCTTCCGTGTTTGTACAGTTTCTAGTGTATTTTGCACAGGCAGAAACAAATTAATAATAATAGTGAACTAACTATATATAGTTTGACTAAGACAGACTACAAAAGGAGAAAAGTGGGCAAGAAGGTAAGAATCGACAAATAGCAGAAAGTGTGCTACAAGGAAAATGACAGCCACAGAAACAATGAGATGGGATTAAGAAGGGAAAATTTAGGCTGAATAACAGGATAAACTTCCTGATAGTGAGGAGTACAATTCTGTCATTTAACAGTGAAGTGGAGGATGCTCTATTGCATGGACATTTAAAATTACACAAAAAGACACTAGAAAAAGTACAACGAAGAACAATCCTGCTTCAGATAAGGAGGTGAACTGCTGACCTACATAGGACATTCTTATTTCTATTAATGTTATGGGTATTAAGGTTAAATTAAATGCTTTTAAAATAAAGGTTTATGGTCATAGACATTCCAACCCTACAGTCCTTGTACAGATAAAATTCAAGGACAGTTCTGTGCACGTTGGACTGCTGAATAAAGTCCTAAATCATTAAGAGTGAAATTAACACTGCTGCAGAAGACCTGGCAAAGGACCTCCATGCTACCTCACATGTATGGGAACAATATGGAGTGGCTGGATCCAGTGTTTGAAAACCTCCATGTAGGCGAAACAGAAAGCAGCGACCACTTATCCAGTCCAAAGGATGAAAGAACAGCCATGGATGGGGAATGAATTTTATCTCCCCCACCCTAAGGGATGTTCAGGTCATCTATCTTTAAAGCAGTGTAAGGAACAATGTAACACTGTTCTGGTCTGGAATATTTTTAACTCTCACAGGAGAAACACTGAATTCTGAATTTAGATTTTAGCACAAACACGGAATGTCCAATTTACTTTTTAAATTTGTTCCGCTGACATTTTCTATGTTGCATACCTTTTATATTATTATAAACAGGATTTTGCATTTTAAAAAGGCATTTAAGCAAATCATTTTTCACACAAGGAACATATTCATTAGATGAGCTAAACAGAGTGACAAGAAAACCTCAGCTGTGTACCCTTGTATACAACATAGTGTATAGATTATATTTAGATGGAGCGTACTATAACTGTTTTCTAATTTGAAATTATCTTTACCATACTTAAAAATGAATTTACTGTTTCACATTAGCTAAATATTCTACTTACAATGTCAACAAGACCCAAGAAAATCATTAAACTATTATGAAACAAAATGCAACTAAAGTACTCTTAAAGAATAATTTAAATAATTTTCCATTTAATCGCCTAGTTTGTTTTATAAATAAATGCAACAGTATTATATATCCATAAAAAACTAACTAGACACAACAGGGCTGCGAATCTTTACTATGACATGACTGTATTGTATTTGTATGAAAGCTTTGAATATTTGGAATCAATAAATGAAATTGTTCAGAAGAGGATTAAAATGTTATTCAGTATTAACAAAAAATCATCATTAGAAACTATATCAAAACCAAACAAACACTTTCTTTTACCAGTTAAGGTTGCTATGAAGCCCCACGAGGTAAATGCCCACACCCCAACCCCTAGCCCTGAGCCCCTCCCGGAGCCAGTACCTCGTACCTCCTCCTCCACCCCAACACTCTACCCCAGCCCGGAGTCCCCTCCTGCACCCAAACTTCCTCCCAGAGCTTGCATCCCTCACCTGCTCCCACACTCCACACCCCTCAGCCCCAGCCCAGAGCCTGCACCCCCTCCTGAACCCCAACCCCCTTCCCCAACCCAATGAAAGTGAGTGAGGATGGGGGAGGGTGAGCAACGGGGGGAGAATGGTGTGAGCAGAGCAGGGTTTTGGGGAAGGGACTGGGCCTCAGGGAACGGGCAGGGTAGATCCTGAGTTGCACTTAAATTCAAAAGGTGATCTTGTGTGTAAAAATGTTGGAGACCACTGCTCTAAGGGTACAGCTATTCATCGTTGTGTGGAAACCATTGCTCTTCTGTCAAACTACATCTGCTCAGCCACACTAGAGGAGCTTCCTGCCTGTCCAAGAAAAGTTTGCTAGTCCTCATACTAGTATGTCACATCATTGCTATTTAACATTTTCCTATTTCTCATGCAGAAACTAAATAGCTGCAGTACCATAAAAGAAAACTTTGTAACATGGGAGGAAAGAGGATATTATGGTGAATGAACTAGACTCAGAAAGAAATTAAATGGGCTTTTTGATTAGCAAATTCAATTTTGCTTTAATTGTATCTTTTCCCACATAAGTAAGTCTCTAAGAACAGCACTCTGTAACCATCCCAACTTGTGTTGAGAGCCAGTGAGATCTCCCATATTAAGTAGGGTCAGGCCCAATAAATACATAAATGGGTGTCCTACGGGAAGATATGTTGATGATTCAGGAAGCGACATCTTCCTTTGAGTCAGTGCTAAGCCAATGCCCCAACATGGTGGTTATGTCCCTTGATAATGGAGATGTGGTCTTTCAGAGGATATGCAGAACTCAGGTCCTATCTCTCCATCTCATTAGATTGGCTATTCTTAGTAGACATGGGTTAAATAAGGTCCATTCCAACACAGATAGTTCACTTCACACAACTAGCGATGTTATGACAAGTTTCAGAATAATGTGTGCTTGTCTTAAAGCTCCAGATGTTGGAGTTATGTGAATACATGAGAAACTCAGAATTCATTAAGAAACAAAACAAAAACAAAACAACCCCTCCCCCATAAAATTCTAGCCCTGATTGTCCTAGAGTGAAAAATGTTACTTCAGGGCACCCTACATGTTGAAAAAACAGAAAATAAAAAGAACCCAAACTTTATTATTTTTTAAATCTCATGATTGTTAAGCCAATCTCATGATTTTGGTGGATTTTCCTAATGATTTTTTTGGGCACTATTACTATAACAAATGCAAAAGGAATGGTCAAAACAGCTTAATGGACCTACCTAGCTACAGAATACATGAAGAGAAAATCATTGTCTGGTGATCCAGGAGTCTTGCTGTAGTCTGTATATTTCTTCTGGGTAGTACTTTTTATATCTTTCATTACAGATTCCATTTCCTTACTAAGATTGGTTTCAGACTACGAAAAAAGAAAAGGCATCAATAGGTTAACTTACTTATCTGGAGAAACGCAATACACAATTACAAAGCTTAAGATTGTCATTATAGCTATACACAAGAACATTTATAGGTTATATGAAAAATGTGTATTAAAAGCTGCTATCATACTTTTTTGTCTAGTAGAAAGGTATATTCTGAATAGGCAGGGAGATGGACAAAGCAATTTAACTGTTTTGTCTATATAACGTATAGAATTTTTAGTCTGTGCTATCTTAAAGTATAGTCAATGGGGCGTATAGATTGTGCAACAAGTACATGAAAATAACACATTTAAAATTGCAATCCTTAGCAAATGGAAGTATTGTTACTTTGAAATACCTTTTAAATAGAGATATTTCCTATGAGATTGGAAGACTAACATGATTTTACAGATCTAATTACATCTTTTTGAATGACATTATGAAGCAGCTACATTGTTATCTTTGCAAAACAAATAATCCATAATCTTACATGGTCTGAACTGACATACTTTAAATAGCTTCCAGTTACAAGGGATTCATGTTTTACATTGAAAAAAATAGTAAGCTTCATGAAATATGATTCAGTTCTATGTACATTACAAGAATGAATTGAATTAAACGAATAAGAAAAATTCCAAAAATAAACTTTTAGATTAATAATGTTTTGATCATAATTCTGTTTTTATTTTTAATAGGTAATGTCATAAAAGTTATAAACCTTTAAAATGTTTTGATTACATTTAATCCATTAAAAATAGTACAATTTTCCCATATAGAAAGAGGAGGAAAAATGTGGCTTCATAATTTAAATAAGTCACAGAAAGAAATATGAAACAAAGTTGAAAGGTAGAGGCAAATTAACAAGGATCTTTCTGCCTTACACTGATGCTTACTGGGAAAGTTCCCAGCTGTTCTTGAAGCTCTTCCACCTCTTTTATAAGATCTTGCATACTCTTGTTACTATGACATTGCAAAAGGCTTCTTTCCACATTGTTTCCAGGATAACAAGGGAGAACACTGTTTGCAAATTGCCTACAGAGGGGACAGGTAAATTCTCCTTTGTCCACAGAAAAACCCTGGAGGACCTGGTCATTCTTTAAAAAAAGAAAGAAAGAAAGTAGATACATATGAACTCAGTGAAGATCACAACTGTGTTCTTGAAATTTCATAGACAATATCTCACAGATAAAAATATAGACCATCTACAAATAACTGTAAACCAAGAATGATATGAATGTGCGCTTAATTTTGTAAGAGCACTCTAATTACTAAGACTGTCTCAAGATAGCCCCATAATTTACAAGTATTCCAGAATGTCCAAGACAATCCCATAGTTAAAATGTCCTACAGTTAAAGGAGAGATATTCATGTTGTTCCCATATCACAGAAACAGTGACTGCATCAGCTCTGACACTCTGATTTACTTGAACAAATTCTGGGTGGGACATGGAGCACTCACCAGAGGACTTCTCCTACTCTGCTTGATTCATGTTATTTCAGGCAGAACAAGGAGTCGTATGACCAGCAACAGAGAACCCTGTGGCATTGCAACAGCCTTCCATCACTGGGAAATAGCAGGGCTAGGGTGGGGTGGAGGGATTAAAGTGGTTTTTAAGTTTGTTTTTTATTGTTGATTGTTAGCAACTGCCTTAGAGTTTGAAAGTTTCCCTCATTAACTTTATTACTCTCCATCTGGCAAAAGGCAAATTTACTTATCAGTAATGGGAAATACCTGAAGTTACTGCCTCAGGAGAAATACATTCCTGAGCTTAGTTCACACTATAGTCCACAAGCCAAGAACCTAGCCACTGGAGGGCACCATGCCAGATGGAATGGCTCAGTTCCTCTCGACTACAACAAATCTCTTCCACATTGCTTTAGAGTCCATTGAGGCGTGTGGAACTATAGAGGGTGGGGGGGAAAGCTTCAGGGAGCTTCAGTTACAGTACGTAACTTCCCATTTTAATCTTCACAAAGTGCCTCATCGGATCCCCACTCCTGAGAGCACTGCAGGAATAGGGCTGACTAAGTGTAATTTGAGCTTCAAACAGGTAGTCCCTACTGAGACAGTCTCCAGCAAACTGACAGAATTACCTTTGTAACTTTCTGGGTCCCTGACTAGTTAGAACAAGTTTAAATAAAAAGTTTTATCCATGAAATGCGAATACAGTTTTCTACCAAAATTTACTAGACATACAATATATACATGGCATAATTACAATATTTTTAAACAATGAGATTAACTTGTTGAACTTTTCTTCTTTACAATTGCTTTGGTAGGTCAATATAATTAGACACAAAATCAATTTTTTATAAAAATGTAAAGATGAAATAAAAAGGAGATGTTAAAAGTACACCATTTGGAAGATGATCAAAAAAGTCTTGCACATCAATGTAGAAAATAAAAAGGTCTCGGTTTTGCTTCCATTTAAATTAGTTGTAAGCTCCCATTGACTTCAATGGGAGCAAGATCAGGTGCAAACAATACAAGACAGCTTTTGGAATTGCAGATCAACTTACTCTTAATGATTCCATGTAAGATTTATGACAATCTATGTGTAACGTATGACCACAAGTTTGTACATAAACACCTCCTTCCCAGCCTATTGACACTGCTTGCAGACAGGAACTCTTAAAAAAATATAAATGTACATGATGTTATTCAACAGACATTTCCATCTAAAATGTATACATGTGCTATTCAATAAATATTTCTTTCACTTTTATAGGGCTTAGTTATAATAATCCTTCCACTATATAGCTATTGCTGTGCTTTGCATTGAAAACCCAATTTAAGCTCTTATTAAAGCTATAATACTGCAAACGTTTGCCTCCCAGGATGATGATAGAATTAGGGAGGAATAAAATGCATATAGAGTTCACATAGATTTTACCGTGTTAGAGCATTCATAGTTATATTGAAGGTATGTGTCACAATGTAGTTCTTGCAATTTTATTTCTGACCTTCTAATACACTCCACTCCCTTAAGTTACATATTATTTCAGCAGCAAAGCAATCTTTTTTAAAGAATCTCTGGCATTCACTGTATTCAGAGAGCTTTTAAAGTCCATTCTGCTGTAAAACTACAAACTTTTCCCTGCTTCATAAAAGCTGACTCCAATATATTTCATTCAGAATGAGCAATATGATGCCATAAGGCTTTGAACATAACATGAATAATGTACATTAATAAAATGTCCACAATTGCATAATTAAATATCTATCCAATTTTAATTCAATTCAAAAACTTCAATCCTCTTGCTAACTGCTTAACAATACAGTCAGGAATATAGTACAAGATGAAAAAAAGACATTAAGTGGCATAATAATTCAATATATCAACTTTTGGGCTGTGGAGATTTGAAGTCAAACCTCAGCCCAGGTCTAAAGCCTAACATAGCTTGTTGGCATCATCCTAGCACCCTATTTGGCCACATCACAAAACTACACAATTTGGTGAATGGTACTCTAACTCAAGAAATGATCAGCTGGAAAAACAGACAGAATTATGATGAGAAAATTTTATAATACATGCAATTTCAATCACAAAATTAAAATGCATATATTGCATTTATACAAAAAACCTAATAGTGAACAGAAAACAGTAAAAATGATCAGCAAAAATACCTGTTTTAGCCCTAAAACAGACTTGCCCTGCAAGGATTTGTAATGGACAACAAAAAAACAACATAGTGGTGGTTTGCTTTTTTTTTTTGGTGGTATAACACCTCTCTTTTCCTGCATATGAACATATAGAACATTCTTCTATTTTATCTGCTTCAATTTGATCTCTAACATTTTATAGCTCTCCAAGGCCTGAATCTACCACCTTAACCATAACACAGTCTTTCTTCTTCCTGCTGGCCCCCAACTGAGGAACAGATTGGGTGGTGAATCAAGTGAGATTATATAGTGAATTAGGATGAGTCCCTATATAATGAACTTCATTCACTGAGAAAGCTCATTGTCTGCAGCCAGAGAGATTGGTATTTGCAGCACTTATTACATAAATGGGATGGTCCATATAGCGAATAAGGCAGGAGTCCACAGAAAGAGGAAGGATAATCAAGAGATGTAGATTTTAATGCTAGTTCACCCATGGACCTTCATCAAATAACAATCTCTCTATGCCTCAATTCTCCCAAATGAAATGGTGATACCACATTTTTACCTGTACTGAACTGGAATTACATTAGGACAAATTCATTAATAGTTGTGAGGCAATCATAAAATAATAAACACCACTGAAAAAAATCTATCAAGAAAAATTCCTGCTCCTGAGCGAGATGTGGATTTTATGCAGGGAATAAGGTACAGGGCGTCACACAAACCAAAGGCTTCTTCGAAATCCTGCTTCCTTCCACATGCACTTTACCAGACCATGTTCCACAATCTCCCTACCTGTTAAAATTGAAATTCCATTAAACTTTCTTATGTGTGCATGTGAAAATCCCTTAGAATAGTTAAAGAGTGCCTACTCAGTGGAAGTCTGCACACAATTGATAAATACACATGCTCATGAAGTGCCACTGGAAAGTTGGCAGATTGTTAGTTTTGTCATATGATAGTAGTCGGTGTGAATACACATAGTAAGATTTGTAAACATTTTTAACTTCAATAAATCAGAACAGAATTTTTACCATAACATGCGTAAACAACAAAGGATCAATAAATGAACTAGGGATCTGCCAAATTTCAAGATTCTAACAGCTTCTAAGTGTCTAGAGTTGTGGGTTGGTTATTTCTTTTACATTTTCCCACAATTGAAAAAACACTATTTCTCTCCACACACACACACACACACACACACACACACACACACACACACACACACACACACACTCTTTCCATTCTTAAAAATAGCTTAGCCATTTTTCCCTGACTGAGCAAATACACCAAATTTCAGCCAAAAAAGGTAGAACTTTAAGAAAAAAATTAAAACATTAAAATAACCTTCTTTTGCACTATATAGTATATGGCTTTTGAAACAATGTATGTTTTTCTTCTAGTGGAAGAGTATGGGTCCTATTTTGTATCTTACAAACAATTTTCACAACTAAGTAAAATCATCCTTCCATCTCCTGAAACCTTCTGCAGTGCTTGTCATTACGGGAAGGACACCTACTGCTGAGGGCACAGCTGATCAACAAAAGGATTTCTTATTGCTTACTTCAGCGGAACAAGCCACTCAAGACACTAACAGATGTCTCTGGTTTTATGCCAATAAGAAATTTAAGGATTTGTTCTTTCATGCAGAGACATTTTTAGCACAGTAGTGATCTAGAAACTTGAAAGCAGAAACTAATCCAACTAATGTCTGAACTGGAAACAGAGTTTTTTAGAGCAGAAAGTATTAAGCCACTGAGTCATTATAATATCTTTTAGATTATTTTACAAACACTCAATGTAGCCTCACAGAAATGAAGAAATCTGATTGATCATGAAGTTACACTTCCATAAGGTCAAGTTTAAATAAAATACACTTTTAATGAAATCCCCTGATATTTGTATCATGAGAAAAGCACAGCAATATAGATTATATACATTTTTTAAAAACACTTCACTAGGGAATAACTGTCCACTAGCAGTTTGAAAAACTGCCAGACTAAGACCGACAGTTATATTAACCAAGTTTTGGCTTGTTAACAGGTCTCCTTCTGAGCTTGACAAAAGCAATATATTATTAATTGCAACAGGTCATAGTAAGTGCATTACTGTCATTCTTTGGTGGGTATCTTATGCTAGGGTTGATGAAATATCATGAAATGAAAGGTAACATCTAAATGATATAATGCCAACTCAATGCCAAAAAATTAAAATCAATCTATGGATACTTTTAGTAGAAGATCTGTTTGTTCAGGAAAGTTTTCCTGACGGATTTAAACACCTTTATCAAAACAAATAAAAAATTCAAAGCAGACTACTAACCTTCTACTGCATACAAATCAGACAAGCTGCCAGAAGTTGGCTGATTTCAGTTTTCTGTTTAGAAACTGATTGTGTTATGAGTGCATCATGGGGCTGCCACAAGTCACATTAGAGTTAAGATGGCAGCAGCTTTTCTGTTTAAAACCAGAGTTTCAGTGTTCTAAGCTTCACGTGTCTAGTTAGATCAGTTTGAAAACTGGTATGTCAGCAGAGGGCCCAGGGTAGCATTTGTGCTGCAGATTTGGGGTCATCTGATCCCAGGATTCGGAGATGCAATCCTCTCCCCAGCAAATGACCTTTTTTTAAAATTTTCACTCTTTTACAATAATTTTTTGTACAGAGAAAAGGATAAAACTATAGGCTGTCTCTACATAAGTTATCACTGGGCTAGCCCTGCTGAGTTATAGTGTTCAGTACCAAGAACCAGCTCCAAAAGCTAACAATTAATAAGTTATTAGACATTGGTTTTGGTTTTATGAGGAGGTGAACTGGGCTGCTGGAAGCAATGCACAGAATGTCACAGCAACTGTGTGCAGAACCCAGACTGGAGCTGTGTGCAGAACCCTGACACAGAGAAAGCATACCCAGTCACCCGGGAAAAGTGCAGTTGGCTGGCCATCAGAGAACCATGAGTTCAAATCACTTCTTGTTTTGATCCCTGTTAATATTTCAGTGTACTCTTATTAACCAGGCATTATATCTTTACCCTCAGTAGACAATTATCATTTTTTCATTCTGCAGAAAAAATAACTGGGGAGGATGAAAAAGGTCACTTCTACCAGAACTGGAAATAGAACTGAGGTCTCTTCTATGGCAAACCAACTCTCATTCTCCTAGTCACACTATCTTTTGAAATGACATCCACTATTCCAGTATTGCAAGGATATTGTATGAAAATTTTAGCTTGCAGAGTTTCCACTGACCTATGTAGAATAACCTGCACAAGGAGAATTAGGCCCTAAATTTAAAGACCAAAGAGCTTATCAAATTTAAATACTTTACACCATTCTTATTTCAATTAATTTTTCAGATGCAGAAAAAGTCAGGAAAATTCTAAATACACTGAGCACAATTATTATACAACCAGTAATTCAATTCATGTTTTTACACAGCACTTTTAGAGATGATAATACTGCCCTGTACCAATACTTACATCTTTAAAGTACCGCTGTAATGTTGTAAGCCTAACATCATGTACTGCTGCACATGTATCCGAAGGGTATATTTGCTCCTCTTCACTGGTAGGTAATTTCTTTGGCTCAGTGCTATTGCGACATTGCCCTAAAACTATACATAGAAAAAAGATGAACAAGAGTAAAATGGACAATGATATATGCCCAATGAAAAAAGATTAAATGAAAATTACCCCAGGAAACTGTTGATATAACCACATTTGTCAGATAAAAAGTTTTGTTTCTGATGCTAACAGAAATGGTAGGGAAAAATTAAAGAAAAACTAAATTGTGAAAATGTCTTTTGCTCTATGCTCTGATGGAGTAGGTACATATGGCTAATTTTTACATTTTTCCTTTAATACCAGGTTTCTATGCTCCCATCAGGAGGCTTTCCTTTGGGATTATTCAAGAGGATTTGGAGGATCGGGAGAGTGAACAGGACGAGCCTCCTTCTCATCTCCAGCCCCACAGAAGCAGCCAAGTGTTTAGCTCTTTAAACCTACAGATCTGCATGATGCAAGGACCATCCATATGGAAGCATGTCTCCCTCATCCCCTTGCCAAGGCTCTATGAGGCACCTTAACAGTATGGGGTTTATGCTGTCAAGGACTCCTGGAACACTGGCTTTTCCAATAATCCCCTTTTCATACCTGAAGAGGCTTGTAAAAGCACAACTAGTCCTGTAGGTCGATCTTCAGTGGAAGGGCCACTCTGTCCACAAATAACACAATCATACACAGCCTCAGAAACCTGCTGTTCTGATGTGGCTATCTCCATAGCAATATCAGCATCGGGCGATTCTAAGAAAAACAGACAAGTTATGGAATAATTAGGATGCAATAAACATCTTGCATATGGATCCGGATAAAATGTCATTAATCCTATTCCCAGATAGGATATCATCAAAAAACACAGATGACTATTTACAACTAACCCTGATACTTCAAGTAGAATGGGTGCACATGCAGACTGTGCACTAGAGCCAAAACACTGTAGAAAAGCAAAGACTACTCCCTCACAGAACTGAATGTTCACTTCATACTTATAAAGAGCCTTAGCTCTGAGATGCCGGTTTCTTTCACCTACTTAGATTCTACATAAAAAACTCTGAAGAGCAGCGATGAAGGGTGATGAGTGTGAATCCATATCCATTGAAACCAGTTACTGGTAAGTAACCTTTTCTATCTCTAATTACAGGTTTCAGAGTAGCAGCCGTGTTAGTCTGTATTCGCAAAAAGAAAAGGAGTACTTGTGGCACCTTAGAGACTAACAAATTTACAGCTACAGCTCACTTCATTGGATGCATTTGGTGGAAAATACAGTGGGGAGATTTATATACACACACAGAGAACATGAAACAATGGATTTTATCATACACACTAAGGAGAGTGATCATTTAAGATGAGCCATCACCAGCAGCGGGGGGGTGGGGGGGAAAGGAGGAAAACCTTTCCTGGTGACAAGTAAGGTAGGCTATTTCCAACAGTTAACAAGAACATCTGAGGAACAGTGGGGGGTGGGGTGGGGGGGGAGAAATAACATGGGGAAATAGTTTTACACTCACAAAGTTATTTCCCCATGTTATTTCTTCCCCCCATCTCACCCCCCACTGTTTCTCAGATGTTCTTGTTAACTGCTGGAAATAGCCTACCTTGCTTGTCACCATGAAAGGTTTTCCTCCTTCCCCCCCCCCCCCCCGCTGCTGCTGGCTCATCTTAAGCGATCACTCTCCTTACAGTGTGTATGATAAAACCCATTGTTTCATGTTCTGTGTGTGTGTGTGTGTGTGTGTGTGTGTGTGTGTGTGTGTGTGTGTGTGTGTGTGTGTGTGTGTGTGTGTGTGTGTGTGTGTGTGTGTGTGTGTGTGTGTGTGTGTGTGTGTGTGTGTGTGTGTGTGTGTGTGTATAAATCTCCCCACTGTATTTTCCAGCAAATGCATCCAATGAAGTGAGCTGTAGCTCACGAAAGCTTATGCTCAAATAAATTTGTTAGTCTCTAAGGTGCCACAAGTACTCCTTTTCTTTTTATCTCTAATTAGTGTCAGAATAAATTCTGAAGATCATGGGAAATCAGCAATAAAAACACTTTAAGGGGGTGGAGCTGAAGAGAACTAGTTAAATTAAGGTATCGGACTGCTCTGTGAAGTGTTTGTACGTGCGTGAATGCACCTCCAGGTAGCAGCCTGGCATATCTCAGGGATGCACACATACCCAAGAAGAGCTGTGGAAATTGTTTTAGAGTCAGTGAGCTCTGATAAACCTGCAAGGGCATAACTGGTTTGTATAAAAGTTTGACGTTCCCCCAGACTGTCTTCATACACCACAAACAAATAGGTAGTTTAGAAAATATTTAAGCTTTTATCAAGATAATTTGGGGGCCTTTTAACATCTAAACTGTTCAATGTGGCTTTCTCCAGTAACAAATGTAATTTAAGGGGAAATGTAAATATAGGTTCAGATGGAATGTAGAGAAGACCAAATGTAAAAATATGGAGGTGCAGTCATAAAAGTATTTGCTGCTATGCAACACTATGTAAAGAGTGACAGACATCAGGATCTGGATTTCACAGACTCTCTTAGTGGATATTATTGCTTTTAGGGATATAAATCAAAACATTTAAAACTTACATGCCTAATTTTAGGCACCTAAATAAAAGCCTGATTTTCAAAGATGTTCAGAACACGCAGCTCCCATTAACTTCAGTGGGATTTGCAGGTGCTCAGCACTTCTGAAAGTCAGGCCACTTATTTAGATGCCTAAATATGAAATTAGGAGTCTACTATACCTCCAAGCTCCTAGGTTTGAAAATCTTGCCTGGAGTTTTTATTGATATAGACAGTGAAATCTCTCCTTGTGGCTTGTTATCAATTTATTAAACTAAATACAAGAGGAGTTTCACACACACATAGAAAAGTATGGCCATTATTTTTTTTTAAAGGAACCTTTTGACTGTCAGAAGTCTGGACAAAAAAAATCCTTGGACAGGAATATGATTCACTGATATGTCTATTAGATTAAATATGACTAGGTTTAAGGCCAAAACCAGAGAGCCAAAATCTGTCAGAGGCTCTCAATGTCTCCTCTAAATAGGAGGACTAAAAATAGAACTGAAAATCCTTACTAGCTTAAAAGTGAAGATTGAGTATCTCCCAGGCAGGCGACCCTATACCAGTTGCTTCAGGGTGTTTGTGATCCACATCTTGCCCTTACAAGATGGGCACGGTTGAAACACAGAGTTTTTTCTGTTTTGTTTTTAACTGGACTCGGCCATGGGAGATGGATTTACAGAGGGGAAGAGATCTTCACACCTGCACCACACCACACGCAAGCTAAAAGGGCCAGAGCAGCATAAAGGGGGCCAAAAAGCCCTGGCTGCAGCTGGCACAGACACTGCTTATGACAGCTGTAAGGCTGCCTTATATGGACACCATTTCAAGCTGGGAGTAGGAGGCGCATGTTCAGGGCAGGACAGGATCACGCAGAGCAGTGGAGATTCCATGCAGTGCTACTGCCAATCAGGCAGCTCCCAGGGCTATCTAAGGTCAGCTGAAAGCTTCTTGAGGCCCCAAAGCAGCCCATTATTGGGAGGGCACAAAGCTGACGTAAAGCCACTTTAGTCAGTCCCTGGGCAGCTAGTTTTGTACTGTGCCTCTTAAATGTGCAGCACCAAATCTCACACAGGGACTCTAAACGAAAGCAAAGGCCAACTGGACCTGATGACATAAACAGGACTGAGACAACAATGCACCTCCAACTCCAACATTTTAGTAAATTAACAACTCTAACTCTATACAAACGAGAGTTGGAGTTTTGAAACTGGAAAATAAAAACAGCCAAATGTAACAGCAGGAGAAGCAGAGAGAATTCTGAACTCATTTCTCCATAGACTGGAAAAGTGTGGGGGGCGGGGGGGAGGGAGAGAGAGAGAGAGGTCTTGAGTAAACAGCATCTTAACATCTTGCACTGAACATTTACTACTGCACAGAACCATGAATGCTGCTCCAATAGTCATTAATCTTCTAGAGGGTTCAAACTTCAATGTAAAAGGCTCACATGCACCCAAAAGAGCAAACTTGTACTGACACTATTTAAAGGACAGCATGAAGTTCTTCCTTAAATGGAACAAGTTTGCAAAAACATGGTTATGAATTGTTTCAAAAAACCTTAAAGCTAAAACTAACCTGGACTTTACTTTTCTTCACTGAAATATGGAATTGCTGATCTAGTCATTGTACAACAAAATTATTTAAGTCATGAGAAAGAAAGCAATTTTACAGAGTTTTCCTTGTATATCTCTGGAACTCAAATGGAGGCCTGATGATTATTCTAAGCTTCCTCCCCTCTCCCTCAGTAACATCAAGTCCTTTCGCTGATCACAGATTGAACAGAACTATTTTCAGAGTTTAACAATATTCTCAGTGGCCTACTGAGTATGGTGGATCTGTGTAACAGAAGGTGAAACAAGCATATCTGCAAAAATTACAAGCCACATTTTTCAACAGATATTGCTTAAAACCAGAAATGTTTATTATTTAAAAGTGCTCCAAGGACAGTGACTCATCCATCATCAAGCAATAAACAAAAACAAAACTGTCCTTTTCATTCTAAGTATTAGTGCAGGCCACTCAACTGAAATGTCTGAAGTATGACAGTGGTCACGAATAGTGTCTATTATAGTAAAGGCTGCAAGACAGTTTTGACCATAACTCTGTTTTCACTTGCTCATAACTTTCTCATGAAATTCAGATTTGGACTGCATTTTCCATGCTTAGTCTCTTCCCACAGATGATGGTGGATGTTTGAAGTCATTTTTGAAGTTATGGGAAAGTAAAACAAACAAAAAAAAAAACATAACACATTTTTGCATTGTAAAAGAAAAGTTAACCATTCAGCAAAAACAGCTGAATATGAAGTTGATAGGTGGCATCTAAAAAGTCCTTACTGAAGAAGCTTGTGCTTGGAGTAAGGTTTAAAAACATGGTTTTAATAGAAGTATTTATAAACGTTTAAAAATAGCATACTGATCCTGCTTTCATACAGTATTCTAATCTATAAAGGTTCTTGGGTTCCTAAACCATGCTCAATGCTATATTATCTGAGCCTTCCAGTAGCGTAACTAACATCTGTCACATGTCACATTCTCTCCTTTTCTTGCCAGTAGAAGGAAACATATGCAGTGGAGGGGTTTTTTTTCCTTTTACTTTTTCAAAATATATTATAATGTACACATACAACACACACATTTACAGATTTCTGTAACGTTTGTTAGAGAAATCAAGGTCACAGAAGAGTGACTTGCACTTAGAGTAGAAGGTAGTGATAGTTATGGTTATGGTGTGATGGTTATAAGTTCCTGTGGTCAACCTGATGGTAATGATATGGTCGCACGGGTAAAGAATAGGTAGAGGTGTGTGTCATCTGCATACTGCTGGCATGTTAGTCCATGTCAGTCCCTTTAGTGGATACATGCAGATGTTGAGAGGACTGGAGAGAGAATCCGTCCCTGTGGACTCCATAAGTGAGAGGCCCAGTTGTGAAGGTGTAATTTCCCATCACTGCTTATTGGGTGCATCCTTCCAAGAAGCACTCAAACTATTTTAGCCCAGGACCTGTCTCATCTCTCAGGTGAGAAAATTCACAACAACATATAAATACAGAATGCAAGTGAAGTTTACATATCTTGCTTTAGGCACACATATTTAGAAATATCAGTATTTAGAATAGGATTGCTTAGAAACGTAAACAGCAATAAAACCATTTTCATTAAGAAGGCTTTCTAACAGCACTAAAACCAGTACAAAGTTACAGGATGGAAAAAAACATCATTTCCAAAATGATATTACTTTAATAGGTATTCATTCCACAATCATTCATTTTAATGTTAAATGAAAATGATAACCTTCAATATTTATATTCTTGAACACAGCAGTTCCACCTGAGGTGTTTATATTAATTTGGCTGTACCATTTCTCTAGCTGCAAAATAATGATAAAAATTATATTTAGTCTAGTCACATAATGCAATAATTGAAATCATTCTTATAATTATCAAACAACCTTTCTGTTCATTTGTAAATTATGTCCCCAGTTCTATTGATTTCCAGGATGGTTTTCTTCCCTTCTTCATCTTTTTGATGGATGTAACATGAAAGTTTCTGAAGTACAAAGGAAGGCTCATGATTCCTTCCTGCTGTATTCTGAAACGACTTTGTACTACTTTCACTTAAAACTTAAATATCTGAATTTCCTTGCTGAAAATCTATGAATTTCCACAGACTACAGACTTGGAAGTTATTGCGAAGATTATAGATTTGTTTAGATCACAAATAGATATAATAATATTCAATATCTGGCTATTTGTTTCTTTAAAAAGGACTCTCTCAGAGTGAAGACTTTGTGAAGTATGCAATAATATTTACTTCATACAACTGACGGACCTTCTTGACACGATTTGGGATAACAAACGGTTATCAGGAAACATGGGGGTAACCACTTTCCTCCAGAAAAGCTGAGGATATGATAATCCTCCCAACAGCAGTTTTATTTTAGAACTTTGCTAAAGGAAGTAGTGAAAATAGCACACCAGTAAGTGAAATCACAACACTGTCGGTCACCAAGCACCACCCTGGGAAACAGAATAGCACATTCAGAACTGGTGTTTATTGTCATAATACCCAGTACATCAATTCATAAGTCAGATATTTATCAAATGTCCATAAAGAGTGTGGTGTGAAAGAGTGTGGCTCACTTCCCATTTATCTCTATACAAAAAAATAGTATAAACATTTCCAACTCTAAAAGCTTAAAACGCCTAGTGTATAAAAATAAATCATCAATTGTCACAAGAGGAAGATATTTTAAGTTGTTGGGAGCTAAAATTACAATGGGAAAGGAGGCCACAATATGCTGATTATTAATTTGTATATACACTTAATGAATATCATTGCAATATGACTTTTCCATATACTAGCAGAAAGCTAAATCACTTTATGAAAACAGTTTCCTTGCAATCCTTATTAGCCTATGGTTATTAAAATTGTGCAAACATTTATCACCATCTAGTGGCAGCCTGATGAAATGAAAAACAAACTATATAAATTTCAAATATTTTTCCCCCACTCTGAAATTCAAAGTACTACATTATACATTAGCTATCAGAGAAAGTGTGTGTGACATCTGTTATCATAAGGGGAAAACAGCATCACTAAAGTTATTTTTAATTTTCAATATTTTTAATGCCATTCTAAACAATGGCTGACTGGCCAGAGCTTTGGGATTGTTTTAGATTATTTTTGTTGTTGTTGTTTTACAATATCCCTCATCTCCTAAAGCCAGAGGTGTGTGGAAAGGAAATAAGCGAAGTGTTCCTGCTTTCTCAATACTGTCAGCTTTAAATAAAATATCACTTTCAATACAGCATGGTGTGCACATCAATTCAATATCCTTTCACAAGGAGGTGGAATACTAACACTGCAAGACTTAAAAAAAATACCTCAATATCACTTACGTATATCAACTATTAACTGGCACATCCCAGATGTAACCTATATTGTTCACAGGTTTTGTATAATGTGTGCTTAATCTCTGTCTTAGTTTGGTGTAAGCAGGTTTTTTGCCTTTTCAGATAATACTTTTCAAGACACTTAGTGCATTCTGCTTGTCAGTCGTGATGACGGATGCAATTTCGATTGCCCCAGTTTCTGAGAAATGGTCAGCCTTGTCTCTTCATTTTTAACTCTTCCAATGAATTAAAACCACATAAGGCTATCTAATATGAGAGCATTTTCGCCTTTTACTTCCTTCAAAGTTCTCATTTTCCTAACATGCAATTTTTAATATAAACAGGAAATTAAAATAGTCTAGATTTAGCAGTATTTGTTCAACAATTTTCAGCAATATACTGTAACACAAAAAAAGTTATGCATTTGATTTATTTAGGCTCTGCTTCCCTCCGATTAGCACAAAAATCAGCCAGATGAATTAGTGCACAATTTGGATGTCAGGGTTCAGGCAGATTGTTGATATATATATATACACACACACACACACACACACACACACACACACACATATATTATATATATATTTGCACATTGCATGAACATAACAAAAATATTTTACTCCAGGGTTTGCTCGTTTTACAGTTGCTTGCAGGGACAAGTGTCAATATCTGGTACTTGTATCCAAACTATGATAATCTATTTCTCAATAACATTTGTCTTTAAAAAATGAAAATAAAACTAGCATAAATTTCAATCAAAATATAGATATGACTTTAAAAAATTTCAGAGCCACAGCTTCAAGACACGGTGATGTGTGCCAACATTGTTTCTTACTTCCTCATTGCATGTGGGGAACAGGATCAAAAACACATTGGCCTGGATTTAAGAATGCAAATGACCAAAAGTAGGCTTACTCCATAAACTTTTATATGTGATGCAAGGCTCTTTCAGCCACTATTTAAAAAAAATAAAAAAAAAATAAAAAAAAATAAATACAATGGGGCTAGATCTTTGAATCCAGAAGACTACTTACTATTCAAATGAGAAGGCAATTTCCTGACTGACACTGAAGGAAAAACGGGTGAGGATACAAAACCTCAATAGTAATCATTAAACCAAGACAAGATTTTTGTTTAAACAGACAAGACCATACTTAAGATTGCTGGTTCAGGCTAAATTAATGGTCCCAGTTAGCCTCTGAGCTGAAGTCAAGTTTTCTGCTAAAAAAGCATCATCTATGTAAGCTCCACACACTGCACTTATGGTTTCTGAGACTGTACTGTCCAAGAACAAAATTCACAAATACAGTGCCATTAGCCTAAAACTCCAAAGAATTAACCCAGGTTACACATATTTACATTTGAAGAAAAGAAAGATGTATTTATTGGTGACACAGTAGTTGCAGGTAATTAAGCATGTCTTTTGCAGTTAACTAATCAGATAAAAGTAGTTTTGGGTCTATGCCAGAAGGGCATTTTTTAAAGTATACCATCAACTTCTGGCTTTACAATACTGTTATAAGATAACTGTATAATAACAAACCTGGGACCACAAGCTTAAAATAAACATAGGGAGGAGGAAAGTGTAGCTTGTTTGGTAGAAAGGAGAGTTAGAAGAATATTCTGAAGGGGATTAGGAGAACTGAAAGGATTTTGGTAGTTTGGAAGAGAAGATTCAGGCTGTGGCTTATATCACAGAATAGAGTTTTGCAACAGGAAAGAGGATGGGCACAGGGTGCTTGACTGGATCAGGATGCTGACGGTGAACTGAAAAGAGCCACATCACTAGCGGTGAAGGAGGTTTAGGATGCCTGGCAATAAGTGGGGTGCATATTCCTATGTTCCTTCTTGTCCCAGCCTTCCTGTTTTTTCACTTCCTCTCTATTGAGCAACCTACCCTCTCACTACCTTAATTCTAACCACATGCTCCCAGCTGAACTTGAGCTGGATCCAGACAACCATGTTTCTCATTCAAGACACTGGAGATGGATAGAGATTCCTCCCCACAACCCAACCGTCAAAACACGTTACTACTGTATCTTATGAATGTGCAATAACGACTGTGGTACTCAAATGATTCAGAAGTACATGAATTTCAGTTATCCATTTTGGATTTCACTTGGAGGTCGTTCACTCAGATTCAATAAAACTCAGGGTTTTACAACAGATGGAATTTATATGCAAATTTAATATTCAGTATACTTTTTGACACCATACCAATTTGTTTTAATATATAAATAGTGAAAATCATAATGCAGAAATGTCTTGTGTAGTCTGTCATGAGTTATTCATGCCTTGTTAGACATTTATAATTTTTTTATATAATATTCAATTGAATTGACTGGTTTCTCTCTCTAGTATTTAGGTAATTTTATTTTAATTCTATCAGTGATGTTCTCTTTTCCTTCCTATCATTTTTTAGCTGTAGTTGAAGATCATTAGTGAATCAGATGGGATCTAGGCAATTCATTCCTTCTTCCATGGAACCACAGTTGTATAACTTCACAAGGCTTATATTGTAAGGTGAGCAATGGTTTGGTTATTTCCTTATATTAGTAGCTACTCCTGTTGAAGTGAGTTGATGAACTGTATGTTCACTGACAATATTTTGTTTAAAAAGTTTTAAGTAGTTATTTATTTGGAGTTTTTGGTTGAAGTGCTATGCCTCCTTACCCAAATCCTTTATATTAGTCAATGATTGTAAAGTGCTGTAAAGAAGAAATATATAGAGAATCTTAGCTATGAATAATTTTAAAAATATGTGAACTGACATTTTCTAGCTTCTAGGATGGTATTAAAACAATGTTGGCTACATAAAAAGCAAGTATTCTAGGTACTTTTAATTCTGAAAATTATTCTTTATATTCATCGTTTTCTTTGGGAGTCTGTAATATATTAAACATAAAATATCTCCTATTACCATCAACAAGACTTCATTGAAACAAGGTAAGCTGTACCAAATTAACTGAAATACATTTCCAAGGACAAAGTAATTTAACTCTGAAGCCATTGTTTGTTTCTCATATAGCAAACTGCATTGTTAACCCAATAGTGAAAACATTTGCTATAGGGTTTGAATCATTCACCAACTAGAATGGCACTGACTGCACATATCAAGAAGATAATATGGTTAGTTTGTAGGCTGGGACAATTTGCTCTTTCTGAGCAAGGGAAATTTTTGCAAGCCATTTGCAAAGAGATACTGATGTCAAGCCCTAAGGCAGTTTACCCTTCCTCCCTTTGAAAAGCACTTTCTAACAACTGCCAGCAAAGAAAAACAATGATTTAAGGGGGAAAATGGAATTATAAATAAATTGCTTCTCAACTCCAAGCTGTTTAAAGGGGCTTCTTCATCCTATCCTGAATATGAAAAAATATATTTATGTTCTAAACAGGCAAAAATAAAAATATTCCTCCCACAGGACAAAGAAATCTTGTCTTGAATTCTGTATGTATAGGCAAGACAGCATTGTTCTCTGTAGCATTCCAGTGCTGAATTCTGTGGCAAACTGGACATTTTGCAGTAGCTTCAAGTAAATTTAAAAAACCAAAGTACTGTATATTCAATACAACAAATAAATACAAGCTAAAGAATAGGACAAAGAAGAACAAATAAGGAGAGCATGGAGAAAAGAATAAAACAAAACCTTAGGTGCTCACCAAATTTCACCTCTGATCATAACTAATCATAAATTCTTTAGGGAAGGAGTCTGTAACATGAAACATCTAACACACCCTTGTACTTTATTAATAAAATTAAGTTACATATTCCTTGGTTTGTTTTTATATTCAAGTGCTGTGGTACACTCATGTTTTCAGTTTGCATCAGCACTTTTTTTTTAAAAAAACATATACGCGCTGTAGTAGTTGCTAATGAAAAGCTGGAGGTCTTGGCAGTTGTGAAGGTGACATTTAAGGATTTTAACACCCAGGAGGGAAATTGTGTGAAGCAGGAATCAACCAAAAGGTGATTGTGCTTTTGGCAATTGACAAGAAATGCATCTTCACCCCTGCCCTCCTTCTAGTGCAAGATCAGAGATGATATTTTTGTTTGTGCTTGATCGCGCCGTTCCCTAGACCAGCAACCTTTGACAAGAACTTACTGCCTCCACTGCAACCAACAGTCATCGATAAGCATATCGGCTAGATGTTTTTGCTAAAATAAAGTAGCTAAAAATGGTTGATTAAACTGAACAGTACAAACATCTCAGAGCATTTGGATTCAGGCTCTCTGCAGCCTCAGGCAGACAACACAGCAGCAGTTTACATTTGGTTCACATTTGGAAATGTAAATGGCTAGAAATGTAATTAAGGGCAAAAGATTCTTTTAGAGAAAGTTTAGGTTATAGATTCTGAGACAAATTCCAGGACTGCAGCATCATGGACCTATGTATAGATCAATTGCACAGAATTCTAAAATCCAGTCCTGGTAATTAAAAAGGTTAGCCTTTAACAATATTATTTTAATATAGCCCCAGCCATATATTTTCTGCTGTCACGGTAAAGTTTTTCAATTTGTGGAAAAGATGAAAACGGCTCTCTTGTCAGAAAGGAATTCAGAATGGAAAAAAATCAATGTTTTTAAAATCTCATAATAAAATGGCATCAGGAACTTCTGTATTTTGACTGATCTAATATAGTAATGATTCTATCCTTGCACACGACTAGTTGGGAATCTTTTTGTTTACTGAAGCATGCTATCACTGACACCAAAATATGTAACTTACTGTTCAGTCAAAATACAGATTTTCAACACCATCTCAGTACATCTATTGTTTTTCTTCCCTTCTGTCCACAGTTCTCTGGTAGATGTTTTATTGTTCTCCCTACTTCTTTCAATCTCATTCACTCTGCTCACCTAAAACCTTCCTTCTCATTGCCCTTGCTTGCAGGCCCTTCTTTTCCAGTTATTTAAACCTTCTTCCCCTGACATTTTTGCCACCTACATCCAACAGGTTTCTCAGCTTCTCCAGTGCCATTAGGCAAGAGCCACTCCTGGCTGACAGGAGTCACTTCAATAAGAAAGCAGCTGATGCTTAAGACCAGCAGTACTTGGGGTTAGTTTGTTGGAATTTTTAAGGGCACTACAAAGATGGGGATGTTAGGAAGCCAAGTTGGGGAAGAAGTGAATAAGACAAGGGAGGGAGATAAGGGAAAAAGAAGAGGTTAAGTTATTCTAGCAGAGACAAAAAAAAAATTATCAGCTACTGACAGTTAGGAAAAAGGTATTTTGTATTTTTTTAAATTACCTTAATTTTGAATCTGGAAATATTTCTCTTGGCATAAAAATTATATGGTCTGTTCTGTACTTTCCCTTGCCCCAAAGACCTCACTCACACCTTTCTGCTGTCTGGCTCACTCTTGCTTCATTCTTCCCCAGTTTGAGAGAGAAACAGGCAAACACCCCTACCCACACTTCCTGGCTCATGCTACTCATTCTCTAGAGTCTTTTTACTCTCTGCCTACATCCAGTTTGGCTCAAGAGGTATCACAGGGCCACATCTTTCCTAGCCCTAGAGAAAAATCTCAGTGCTTGCTCCTTATGAGACTTTCAGTACTGACTGAGGTTCGGTACCCAGCAGATACTGATAACCACATTCGATATTTAAGAAATTCAGCCTGGAATTATCACAACCCTTTTCTGAATATTGTACATCTCCACACACTTGAAAATACTAGTACTGTATATGTACTTCCGGTCAAAACTAACACACACAAACTTGAACACTGTTATACTCGGTTTAAGGCATCAATCTTTCAAAGACTTATACGCATGCTTAACTTTGATGGGGTCCCACTGAAATCAAGGAGATTACTCACAAAGAAAGTTAGACACCTTCTTAAGTCTTTGTAGGAATGGTTCCTAAGGGTATGTCTTCACTAGCAATGCTAACAAGAGCTCTCCCAGCACTGTAAAAAACCCACCCCCATGAGGGGGATGGCTCCCAGGGCTGGTGCACTATCTACACTACTACTTTACAGCGCTGAAACTTGCAGCACTCAGGGGAATGTTTTTTCACACCCTGAGTGAGAAATTTTCAGCACTGTAAAGTGGCAGTGTAGACAAAACAGCAGGTGAATAAAACAAAAACAGGAAGAACAAGGTAACTATGAGATGATAATGGTCAGCATGACGATAATGCCCCATATCAGTCAATCATGTTTTTCTTGAATGATTTCTCTGAGGTCATAAACCTAGTAGTTCTCCAGTCCATCATTCGGAGTTTCAGGAAAGAATAAGTAGAAAAGATATAAAATTTCTCAAATAAAAGAAAAAATTCTTTAAAAATTAATATTAGGCCTCCCTTAAAAGTCGTAACACTTAAAGAGAATATTTTCCTCTTCCTTTCCTGGTCATCTTCAAGATGAGCTGAAAATGTCTATCTTTTCTATACCACATAATTTGTTTGGAATTGCTGGAAACTGTGTCAGGTTTCCTTCATGCCATGGTTCAGGAGTGAAATATCGAAGTGAAATTTCAGTGCATTACTTTCTGATGCCAATTTCTCTGCACTTCTAGCTCTGGAAAACATCCCAACCTTATTAAGTCAACATAACAACTACATAGTTCAGTTTGCACACAAAACTTTTGTCTGTTTTCCTGAAATCTAGTGTCATTTCAACATAGTCTATGCCCAGAAGATAGTGAAAGTACTTCAGAGAGATGCTAGTGATAGAACCAGCCAGCAATACAGTATAGGAGGGCTGCTTTAGAACTATGGGGGATTCTCTGATTACTACCAACTAGAAAAAAGAAAAGGAGTACTTGTGGCACCTTAGAGACTAACAAATTTATTAGAGCATAAGCTTTCGTGAGCTACAGCTCACTTCATCGGATGCATTTGGTGGAAAAAACAGAGGAGAGATTTATATACACACACACAGAGAACATGAAACAATGGGTTTATCATACACACTGTGTACGTTAAATACACATGTTCTCTGTGTGTGTGTGTATATAAATCTCTCCTCTGTTTTTTCCACCAAATGCATCCGATGAAGTGAGCTGTAGCTCACGAAAGCTTATGCTCTAATAAATTTGTTAGTCTCTAAGGTGCCACAAGTACTCCTTTTCTTTTTGCGAATACAGACTAACATGGCTGCTACTCTGAAACCTACCAACTGGAAAGTTCTTGTGATTTTTTTAAAGGGTTCCATCATGTCCTCAGATTTCTTTGTATTCAAAATTATTAAATAAACTGACTATAACTCTGTGTAGCTATAGAAAATAAAGTTAACACTAAATATTACTGAGTGACGAAGAAAGCATTTAAATCTATAACTGATATCCTTGGTGGTGCAAAGCATCCACTATTCCCATGCATTTCAACAGGAGCTGGGGTTGCTCAGCACCAGTCAGGGTTTGGCCCTGTATCAACATAACTGAGTGCCCCAAGCTAACAAAATCCCAACATACACTTCCTCCTAGTACAAACTTTAACCAATTTGATAAACATCTGGTGCTTTGTTTTATTTTAGAATTTAATAGTGACCTTGCTGACATTATATTTCATTCTGTATTCTCCTGAGTTTAGGTGCATGAGATTCAGAAATCAACAAGCTAGTTAAAGGTGTCTAAACATGCTAAATACAGTTTACAATGCTAACTGTAGGCAGCATTCCTCCAGCTGAACATTGTGTGTCAAGGTGGTCCCCTAGCATCAAAGCAATTATTAGCACACTAATATCTTTTGCCCTGACCCAGCATGTGTGCTCTCAGGAGACCAGTAAAAGCTAATTTATTTTTCTAACTGGCTTCAGAAGATTGAGTGTTAGGAAATGTGTGTCACCTTGCTTTAAAAATGTGCACTTTTTTCCCTTTGCTAAGGAGCATTGCTTTAAGGACTGAAAGATGTCCTGCTGAGAATCACAGCATATTAGGAAAGAACTGAGTAAGCACTAATAATTCCCATTTGTCAAGAGGCATTGCCATATAAATTTAATTGAGTACTCCAAAGATGATAAAACTATTGAAGGAACACAAGATATTTAACATTCCTAATAAAATAAATAATAAAATTATGCAATATGTCAAGTTCAAGACAAAAGTATATTTGAGACAATAGTTTAGAAGTTTGCCTGGAACAGTTTTTACCAATTCACTTAAGGGTTCATTCAATTATTTACAAGTATCTATAAAATTTATTAGAAGACATTAATTTGAAGAAGAGGACTTGAGCTTTGCTAATTAATTAATTGTAGGACATTAAATATCCCAAAATTTTTTGTGACATGGATGCAACATTGTAACTTTTCGACGCTGCACTGCTATGGAGTGGCAATGACAAAGCCTAAGGTCATCACATGACAACTTTGTTTTAAGAGAAAGTTTTAAAAGTAGCAATTTGGGGGGGGGGGGGGTTTACAAGGCTCAAGAGATTATATCAGACATCATATTGCCAGTTTAACTCTGCAATGTAACTATACAAAGATAGTTGTTTGCAGTGTTGTTGTAGCAATGTTGCTCCCAGGATATGAAAAAGACAAGGTGTGTGAGGTAATCTTTTATTGCACCAACTTTTGTTGCTAAGAGAGATGAGCTTTTGAGCTCCACAGACCTGAAGAAGAGTTCTGTGGAGCTCAAAAGCTTGTCCCTTTCACAAACTGATGTTGGTCCAATAAAAGATATTACCCCATCCACCTTGACTCTCTCATATAAAAATGACTTTCTTAATCAATAGATCTTCTCCTTGAGTATATTCAGAATTGTATCTGCTTACTTTATTGACATATGTATTATATATATTGCTGTAAGTCCTGTAGAATCCATACTATTGTTAAAACAGAGTAAAATGGACTCTATTCTTTCTTGTGCATGAATACAAATGTTTACTAAGTTTCATTCAATTACATCTAGGCAACCCAAATGGCAATACTGTTGCATAGGTATTAATGGGAGTATAATTAGAAGACAATGAGGAATATAAACGCAACTGATGGCCTAAATAATATGCATACAAGAAATGATTACATACAAGAAAGAAAGAGCTCTGAGCTCTCTCAATCAAAACTGAGTTTGCAAGGTTGCAGTTAAAAGATTCTTTTGAATTGTAAAATAAGCACATTTAATATTAAAAAACATGGAAAGTCATGCCATTTGTACTAACACAGGAAGCCCTTTGAGGATCAGATTGTGCCTGTGTTTCAGTATGCAGTGTAGTTGTAGCCATGCTGGTCCCAGGATATTAGAGAGACAAGGCAGGTGAGGTTTTTATCTTTTATTGGACCAACTTCTCTTGATGAAAGGGACAAGCTTTCAAGCACTCTGGAAACTGTAAAAAATTTGTGTTTAAAGAGATACCATTTCCTGTTCTCTGTCCATGTTTATCACTGTCTACCCACATTTACTCTAAAAGAGAATGATCATACTGTAATACAAACAATACCACACATACTGAATGTAGCAATTTCCATTTTCAAATAACTGTACACAAAATCAAATTAATTAATTCTCACATCTCCCCAATGGAGTAAGCATCCTCATTTTACAGGTGGGGAAACTGAAGCTTAAACGTTAACTACTTCCCAAACCACACCAAGGAAGTCGGTGACACCTGGGGAGGTCTTAGCTCCCTGTAATAGCCTCTGACCATGACTAACACTACAAAAACATATTCATAACATTTAAAACAGACTGGTTGCCAAATAATCCAACTGTGATACTGCTGATAAGCAACACCACAGTACAGATATTTGAGAACAGAAAGTATTTTGATTAGGTTTGGTTTTAGCATTAACATATTGTTTTCCAAATAGAACACCACATTCCATAATAGCAATACACTTCAGGGTGTTGCTATTTAATAGCATTGCTTCTGTGGGTATGTCTACACAGCAAAAGCCACGCACAGACTAGCCAATTGAATTCAGCTAGTGCACGTAACAACAGCAAGGAATATAGCACAGCACAGCACAGATTTCAGCGTGGATAGTAGAAACCTAGCACAAACTCTGGGTATGTCCTCTGCTCACTAACCCACTCTGAAGCCTGTACCTGTACCTTTACTGCTACTGTTAGCCACAGTAGCTTGATTCAAGCGAGATCAGGTAGGATAGCACAGCTTTTGCTGTATAGACATACCCTATATTGGGTAAACACATGCAGAATTTAGTCTTGCAGCCCACTTTAGACAGAAGCCTGACTAGTACTTAAATATTGTATCTTTTTCGTTAAATATTTCTAATAGCTGTTTCTGCAAAGTTTACAGTGATTTGCTGTTAACCAAACAAGGTTAAAGAAATGTGTTCAGTTTGTTCAACATGCTCTACTTGAACTAGGAATATTCCATTTCAATATTCAATTATTACAAGATGATGGCATGCAAATTTCTTCTGTGTGGATATTTTAATTTAAATCGGAATATAAAAGCTAGTTAATGTTGGACTAAACTGCAAATTACGTATACCATGTTCTCAGTAAATAACCAGACTTGGGGAAATGGCAAAGTAGCCTGGAAGGTGCACAGAAAAAAAAGTAAGCTGCATAATGTTTCTGTTTTTACCTATTAACACAATGCTTGGAGGTTGGAACTGTATTAAGATGTCATCAAGAAATGTCTGCACTCATAACAATCATTTTAAAATGGAGTCCATTAAGTTGATGCTATGTACTACTGTGGTATACTAACATCATTAGTAACAAAAACACATTCTCACGCTAAGAAGGGTACTTAAAATTATTCACTAATTAAAGTAGGAAGCAAATACATATTTATTTTAAAAAGTTACTGAACTGTTCTAATTTGCATGCCCAGAAACCTTTTATGCATAGACCTAAGCATGACGACCTAGGTTTGTCTGTATAGATGTTAAAAATCTATGGAATTTTTCCAAAGAGTTAGATTCACCTACATAATCTTGGTAAAAGCTGCATTCTTACCAACACACATCCTCTCTCATGTACAGTGGGTCTAGCCACCATTCCTGGATTGTGGGCAGGACCATAACTATTTGGTCATATGATACCTGGGTGGGGAGTAGACTGTGCTCAACCAATATTACAGAAGCTGGAAGCAAAGTCAGGCAAGTGGTGTCACATACATGCATGCACTCATATGGCCAAGGAGCCCCAGACACACAAGCACAGTCATCACCGGTCTTGTGCATTGACCATTCTCTACTGACTGAGGCAACCGGAACCTGTCCTCTGTCAGGAAAATATTTACCAAACTGGAGTCAAGTTGAGCTCCTACGAACTCTGTTGTCTGTGATGGTGCAAGAGACAATATCTCATAGCCCTGGTCTACACTGGTGTGTGTGTGTGTGTGTGTGTGTGTGTGTGTGTGTGTGTGTGTGTGTGTGTGTGTGTGTGTGTGTGTGTGTGTGTGTGTGTGTGTGTGTATAACGTAGCTGAAGTCAATGTACTTTGACTTACTGTGGTGTCTTCACCGCTGTGAGTCAACCGCTGCCATTCCCCATTGACTCTGCCTACGCCTCTCGTGGCACTGGAGTACAGGAGTCGACAGGAGAGCACTCGGGGGTCAATTTATCATGTCTAGACTAGACGTGATGGATCGATCCCCACTGGATTAATCGTTGCCCACCGATCCGGCGGGTAGTGAAGCCATACCCCTAGTTCACCAGGAGACCGAAGTAGGGAGAGAACATGATCCGCCTCTTTGTGAACCCGCCTGTGATCAGGCAGACATCTAGATACAGGTAGACATAGATTCCCTGGTTGCTATTCCCTGTGCCATCAGCACCATGTGCTTTTCCCTATGACAGGCACTTGGCAAAAACTCTCAATGCCATGGAGAGTCCAAAAGGTAGAAAAATGATTTCATTTGGTCCCTACTATGAACCTCAGGTACTTCCTGTGGGCTAGATGATACCTGAACTTATGACAGCATATGAATTTGTTGTCCGGTGGCACCTTGAAGACTAACAGATTTACTTGGCCGTAAGCTTTCGCGGGTAAAGAACCACTTCTGCTGAAGTCCTCATCCATGTCAGTTTCTTGAGCCATATTTGATAGTGCCTCCAGCTTGACTACTGGAACTCCCTTGTACATTGCTTCAACAAGTCTCAGGTTTCCAGGCAGGGGTGTAATCAGGAAGGCCAAAGCACAATTGGAGTTGCAGCCAGCAAGGGATGTGAAGGGTAACAAGAACGGTTTCTACAGCTATGTTAGCCACAAGAAGAATATCTGGGAAAGTGTGGGACCCTTATTGAATAGGGGAGGCAACTTAGTGACAGATGATATGGAAAAAGCTGAAGTACTAAAGGCTTTTTTTGCCTCGGTCTTCACACACAAGGTCAGCTCCCAGACTGCTGCACTGGGAGCACAGTATGGGGAAAAGGTGAGCAGCCCTCAGTGAGGAAAGAACAGGTTATGGACTACTTAGAAAAACTGGACAGGCACAATCCATGGGTCTGGATCTAATGCATCTGAGGGTGCTGAGGAAGTTAGCTGATGTGATTGCAGAGCCACTGACCATTATCTTTGAAAACTCCTGATGATCAGGGGAGATCTCGGATGAATGGAAAAAGGCAAACATAGCGCCCATCTTTTAAAAAGGGAAGAAGGAGAATCCAGGGAACAACAGCCTCACCTCAGTCCCTGGAAAAATCATAGAGCAGGTCCTCAAGGAATCCATTTTGAAGCACTTAGAGGAGAGGAAGGTGATTAGGAACAGTCAACATGGATTCATCAAGGGCAAGTCATGCCAGACCAACCTGATTGCCTTCTACAATGAGATACCTGGCTCTGTGGGTGTGGGGAAAGCGGGTAGTGATCAACGGCTCGATATCTAGTTGGCAGCCAGTATCAAGCGGAGTGCCGCAGGGGTTGGTCCTGGGTCTGGTTTTGTTCAACATCTACATTAATGATCTGTATGATGGGATGGATTGCACTCTCAACAAATTCGTAAACTGCACTAAACTGGGAGGAGACAGATACGCTGAAGGGTAGGGATAGGGTCCAGAGTGACGCAGACAAATTGGAGTATTGGGCCAAAAGAAATCTGATGAGGTTCAACAAGGACAAGTGCAGAGTCCTGCACTTAGGAAGGAAGAATCCCATGCACTGCTAGAGGCTGGGACTGACTTGCTAAGCAACAGTTCTGTAGAAAAAGACCTGGGGATTACAATGGATAAGAAGCTGGATATGAGTCAGCAGGGTGCCCTTGTTGCCAAGAAGGTTAATGGCATTTTGGGCTGCATAAGTAGGAGCACTGCCAGCAGATCGAGGGAAGTGATTATTCCCCTCTATTCGGCACTTGTGAGGCCACATCTGGAGTACTGCATCCAGTTTTGGGCCCCCCCACTACAGAAAGGATGTGGACAAACTGGAGAGTCCAGCAGAGGGCAACGAAAATTATTAGGGGGCTGGGGCACATAACTTACGAGGAGAAGCTGAGGGAACTGGGATTATTTAGTCTGCAGAAGAGAAGAACGAGAGGGGATTTGATAGCAGCCTTCAACTACCTGAAGGGGGGGTTCCAAAGAGGATGGAGCTGGGCTGTTCTCTGTAGGGGCAGATGACAGAACAAGAAGCAACGGTCTCAAGTTGCAGTGCGGGAGGTCTCGGCTGGATATTAGGAAAAACTATTTCAGTAGGAGGGCGGTGAAGCACTGGAATGGGTTACCTATGGAGATAGAGGAATCTCCATTCTTAGAGGTTTTTAAGGCCCAGCTTGACAAAACCCTGGCTGGGATGATTTAGCTGGGGTTGGTCCTGCTTTGAGCAGGGAGTTGGACCTCTTGAGGTCTCTTCCAACCCTAATGGTCTCCTGAGGTCTCTTCCAACCCTAATCTTCTATGATTCTACAATTCCAGAATCTATCATATGCAGAATGCATACTCACATGTACAAAGAAATGAAACATCTCCTTTATTATATCTTCAAAGAATTCCATTAACCTTTCATTTCAAGTTGCAATTCAAAGTTAATCTTGTTTTTAAAGTAATCCATAAACATATTTCAGCCCATTCTACAGGTTTTGTTTTGCCCTACTTCTACCAAGTGCGCTGTCCCCTCACAGAATCTCAACCTAGTCGGTAAAAGACTCTTTTTGGTGACCCTGGCCATCTGGAATAGCCTTCCTGTATCTCTACTCCATTAATAAAACATCTAAAGCACCTTCAAATATAATATGAACCTATTTCCTCTACTATGTCCTATATCCCTCTATTATTTTTTTAAATCTTGTAACCACAATATTTAATCATAAAAATTGTTTGGGTTATAGTGTGTATGACCATCACTGTACAAGATAAAAGTTCTGCTTAATAGGATGGATTGATTTAAATTATAATTATTTAAATCACTCATTTTAATCATGACTTAAATCAGCAAGCAGGAAACCTTAGTTTAAATGACTGGTTTTATCTTGGTTTGCATTTGTGCTTTTTAGTTATTTTCCTAAATAAAGGTTAGTTCTCATCAATTGGTATAACCATTAAAACGTGAATTTACACTAAATTTGACTACTTTTTGATAGCCTGGAGGATACACTATATCTATACTAATTTATTTAAGCAATTACATAACTTAATATACATTTATTCAGAGTCTTAAATTTTTATATTATGTTAAAAAATGGTGACTGACCCATTTCTTATTAACTAGATGATAGGGTTTTTTTGTCAAGCTGTATTTGGCTAGAAATTGGAAATCAATTAAAAATTTACAGCAGCAGTTTTTTTGAAATTGTTTTCATTAGTTAAATAAAACTACCTTAAATGTGCTTGATACCTAAGAAAAAAAAAACATCAAAATATTTTTTGCACTTAAACTGATTTATTAAAACAAAGGAAGTATTAACTTCAGTTAGTCAACTGACACTGTTTCCAGTTATCATAAGCCAGACTTTTTTAAAGGTATTTAGATGCTTAAAGATGCAAAATAACTGCCTAGTGGGATTTTCAAACTTTAACAGGTTAGGTGGCTAACTCCCATTAAAATCAATAAGAGTTAGGCACCTAACATACTCAGACACTTTTGAAAATCCCATTAGGCACCTATTTGAAACTTTAGGTGCATAAAGAAAAGGAGTACTTGTGGCACCTTAGAGACTAACAAATTTATTTGAGCATAAGCTTTCGTGAGCTACAACTCACTTCATCCAATGAAGTGAGTTGTAGCTCACGAAAGCTTATGCTCAAATAAATTTGTTAGTCTCTAAGGTGCCACAAATTTATTTGAGCATAAGCTTTCGTGAGCTACAACTCACTTCATTGGATGAAGTGAGTTGTAGCTCACGAAAGCTTATGCTCAAATAAATTTGTTAGTCTCTAAGGTGCCACAAGTACTCCTTTTCTTCTTGCGAATACAGACTAACACGGCTGCTACTCTGAAACCTGTCTTTAGGTGCGTAAATATTTTTTAAAATCTGGCTCCACATCCTTCAAGTTTTTAAAATTAGCAGAGCTCATCCCCACCCACTACATTTTTATTTATACATTTGAAAAGGAAAACAAGCTTTCCTACTTTTTTAACTCCCCAAAATATCATCTTAACTTTGAGTGAACTAGTCCAAATGAAGAAAATATTCTCTGCATCTGCTAGCTAAATTGAAAACAAAAGTAATTAATGAAAATGCTTTTCTGCACAACAGAAACTAAAAGTACTTACATTTGGAAAAAAGTAAATACCAGTATTCGCTCCATGGTCTGAAAATAATATATATAGTAATGCAGTGCATAACATCGTGATAGATTTATCAAGCTTGCACTGACGTCAGATGTTAAGATGTTTTCCTTTTAATTCTCCATATAATTAAAAAAGCAGCATCCTTTAACTATTAACATGTGAGTGGGCTCATTTTTGCAGCTTATTTTATTTAAATGACTTTAATAGTTTACAATAAGTGTTGTCCTAACATAGGCTGCCATAATTTCAATTTTAAACAGGTTTATTTTAAAAAAGAAAAATGTATTAAATTTAAATTTAAAAAAAAAATCCATCAACTTTTATCCACTCCCCTGTAAAAACTATTTGCCCTTTATGGATGGTTTGGGTTCAGTTCTACAAACTAACTCCTGAACATTTTCATGATTGTCATGCTTTTTTTGGTAGACAGCATGGTACGGTGGTAAGAGAGCAGAATTGGGAGTCGGATTCAATTCCTGGGTCAAGCCACTTACCATTACTTTGCCTCAGTTTATCTGTAAAAAGTACTGAATGTGTGTCTGTCACAAGAATTTGTGATGTTCAGTGTCCTGAAGTACTTTGGAGGTCCTAGGATATAAGTAGCTACACAATGTAAGTGCACAGTATGAAGAATTATTTGAAGTCCAGGAAATGTAGCCTATTTGTAAAGGGCATCTTATTAAGCAGCAGCATTTTTTTTTTAATAGAAACTGCATTTGTAAACATCTGTGGGAGCATCAAATGCACAGAAATTGCTACAAGAGACTTTTTAAAAATAATTTAACTACATACAATAAAATAAGTAATACAACTTACCAACATCCATGGCAGTTTCCATGAAGCTTTTCTGTCTCGAAGCAAATTCAGCTAGCAACTTTTGTTGCCTCTCTCTGGCCTTTTGTCGTCTACATGAAAGAGAGATTAGAAATTTACTGAAGAAACTGGTATAACAGTGAGAGAAAAGAGTTAAAAATGTATTTTCTTGGGTTTATAGCATAGCAGTTAGCACTCCACACAATTTCATCTGAGATACAAGATTTACCACAGTCCCCTCTTTGCATTCATTTGTTAGACAGACATATGAGGAATCTAATACCCTAGAAGTGGTCCTTGATGATAAATAATGACTAGTTTTTGTTGGTTACACTGGAAGGGATGAAAGCCAGACAACAAAACCAAAGGATGTTGATCTAATCAGGACTTACCAGGGTTCAAGAAATAAGGACATTACTCCTGAATGTTATTTTTGTACTGCATTAGGGAAGAGCAACTCACACAAAATGGAAGCAAGACGGAGAAAAATGGCAGCATCAGTATACACACTCCACAATAACTTCTAGTGTCCATACTTTTCTGCTACCCATGCAAATAGTGATTAAAATTTACTAGTCCATGCCAAAAAACAGCAACAAAACTGCCTGATTTGTATGCCATTGCCTGTGATCAGGGATAAAAGAGGATAAAGGACCTAGAGTAGGAGGAGGGCACAAACACCAAATTCTTGTTTTAGCTATCCATTTATAAATATGTACAAAATGTATAAGATATATAAAAGGATGCTAAGGTTGCAACATCAAGCATTCAAAAGTTAAGAAACACTAAAATTAATCCTGCTCAAGCAACCTAGAGACTGATTTTTCCAAAGATGCTGAACATCCACAACTCCAACTGACTTCATTTGCAGTTGTGAGTACTCAGCTCTTCTGAAACTCATGTTCATGGTGTCTCAAATTGGGCCCCCCAAAAAGGAGTACCACACAATTAGTGGTCACCTAGGGAATTTTGGTTTCAGTGTATTGCTCAGGATCGCAAAGGAAGTCCATAGAAGAGCCAAAGGTAAAACCAAATTGTCCTGGGTGTTATTCAACTGCTTTAACCACAAGATCATCAATGCTCTTCTTAAGTTGCTGCCTACTAACTGGTTCCAAGTTCAAATTAAATGAAAGAAATATGGTAACTCCATATTTTCAGTTTCATGTGACTAGATCGTCATCACAATTAGCATAAGTCATTTAGCATACAACAGCCTGGGAAAATATCCAAACTCTGCTCATAAAGAGCCTCAAGACAATACTAGAATCAAGGACTGAATTACTTTTTTCAACTAAAGATGATACCAATAATTTTAATCCTTGCTAAGTTTCAGAGTAGCAGCCTGATTTGTTAGTCTCTAAGGTGCCACAAGTACTCCTTTTCTTTTTGCGAATCCTTGCTAAGGTTTTGAAAAACCTCATCAGCAGTTGCTTACACTGGTGGGAAAAAAGTGGCCTTTAAATTCCAGTGCTACCTGCTCATTATCTTTCACAGGTCTGGTTTCTCCTCATCACACTCTTCCCACCCAAAAACACAAACAAATTAAATTAGAGCCAATAAATAAATATCTCTGAAATGAGCTTCTAGCACTGAGATATTCACTGTTTTGTCACTCCAGTTTATTTTTTAAATTAAGTTTGCCTTGGAAATGTTTTGGAAACACACTTTACACAGTTTATGTTCCCATTAACAAAGAAAACTCACTAATTTATTTTATTTATTTTAAGATACATTTTAAAATATCACAGTAAGTATAATGGTACCTATTAATTGTTTGAGAATTTGGAGGAGTCAGTCACTAGGCTCTCTGTAGGCTGTCCCATCCCTCTCCTCCCCTTCCCATTTACTGAGAAAAATGACACACACGCATTATATAGAAAGATAAAATTTTATGTTTTAAAGGAAACAAAAAGTCACCCTTAAAATTAAATCACAGTGAATTGTACTGTGTCTCAATAGGACCCTGGTAATGAAATTATTTATACTGATTAAGTAAAATATAGTTTTAAGAAAAGGCAAGAGTAATTAGTAATTGTTTTTCTTGAGCAAGTGTTATTTAACTTAGTCAATTTTCTTAGGCATTTTTAGAATTCAAGTATCCCCACACGCGCACATATTTATTTGACACATTGAAAAGTCACCACTTTTTAAATTTTTTTTTTCCCTTACAATAATTTTAAGATAGATTATTTTAGAGGATGCATCCATAATGTGAGACAACCTCCTATTAGAATTATTGTAGTAATTTTTCCCCAGAATTTTTTCCTCAACCTACGCTTCGTTTTTACTAAAAGAATCTGACTGTAAATAGAGAACCCTAATAAGGAGACATAAACAAACTCTGACAGATTCAGTACAGCTCAGTAATTTTCCATGATAGCCCAAGGGCCTAAGATACTGAGGCTGAAAAATATTGCAAGCAGCTCAGACTCTCCTCTAGCTCTTTCTTGGTTTCTATGGTAACAATCGATCATGTGGGAGATGCCAAGTTTGTCTTTGTAGGTTGAGGTAACTAGAAATGGGTCATCACTCAAACACTGCCTGCTCAATCTTCATTTTTACAAAACTAGACTTGAAATACAAATGTAAATTGAAGCTTAGATTCATGCTGCTCACATAGTCATCAGATTAGATCCATTTTAATTCTAAATGGTCACAAGGTACTGCCTGTTAGAATATTTGTTTCAAGTCTTTGCAAACGACATCACTGATTCAAGGAGGTGGAAAAATAGTCACTTGGATGACAAAGAACTGGAAATTATCATTTTTTATCATCATGTGATCCTTTGAGCTTTATTCAACATAAAAGTATTCAGAACATGTCTGCTGAAATGTCACATCTTTTACAGAGAAAATGCATGGAATTACCCTTTATTACATGAAAAATACAGTTCTGCTTCAATTTTTCTCTCTTCCCTTATGTTTAAACTGAAGAACCCTCAGTTGCACAACTGAGACATAAGTATTTCAAAGTGTAGCACTGTGTTTTTAAAGAGACAATCAGCACATTTAAAAAAAAGCAAGTTTCACATTCTAAAGTTTCTTCTTTAGTTCACTGAATGATTGAAAAAAGTTTTAATTTTTATTTTGTAGCGTTTAGTTTATATTTAGTTTTGGTTTTATATTTAGTCAAGGTTTTAAGACAATATGGTTCATAAAACATATGAATTTATTTTGGGTTTATTTTATTTAAAGAAAAATACACTTCCAGCATTAGGGTTTTGTACGAGTCTAAAGCCTACAGTAATTTTAAGTAGCCACAGAGACTTCAGTGAGAGAATTGATCATACAGCAGGTAATTTACCCTTAATTGCTCAAGATCGCATTGGTCTTTTCTGAAAAGACCAACTTTCTTCTTTGTTACTCCAGCCAGTATAGCTTTTCTTGAAGTGCCTAAAAGCTGAACGTCTTAGAATCCTACAGTTCTTAAGGTCTGTACTGTATTTCTAGCCAACTAGAATAGAATGAATTTTGTTGGTTTTTTTTTTAAACTTTCCCAAACCATTTTAAAACAAACTGAAATTACAAGTACACTATACATACACATACACACTTTATGTTCTTGGAAATCTATAGCTTTTATAAAAGACTGAAATCTTTCTATTCCTGGATTTCTTGCAGCTATGTTCATACCAATATTATCTTGCAAGTAAACCATTTGAAGATGGAACAGCTCAGAAGAAAGCTGATCTTTTCAAAAAAGAAAAAAAAAAAGTGTTCCTTGAGCAACGAAGGGCAAACTGACCGGCTAGGTGATCCAATCTTTCAATGAAGTCTCTCTGGTTCTCCAAAAGTTATTAGAAATGTAACTGTATGAAAGTTACTGGAAATGCATTTTTCTTCAAATAAAATAAACCAAAAATAAATTCAGATGTGACATTCTGTGTGTAGGCATAACCACACACAAAAATATCCCTTATTTACTTAATGTTATTAAGGTTGCATAGTAGATCATTAAAAGTTCCTCATACAACCTTAATTCTGCCCTGTCTGCATATGTGCTAACATACTCTTCAATTACATGATCACATACTATTTTTTGCCACTTAATACTCTTTTAACATAACTTTTTGCATGTTCTATCCAAGTACTTAAAAAAAAAAAAAAGAGCGAGAGAGCGAGAGAGAGAGAGAGAGAGAGAGAGAGAGAAGGAAAAACATGCTATGTGTGATGGTGCCCCATCCAGAAGCTCAATTCTGTGTGGCAAATGAGTGACATGCTGGAAAGCACTGAATGTTGAGCAATTTTAGTAGCAAGCCACTAGCATGCTTGTCTCTGCATAACACAACTGCATACAGTGATTTTTGAAAGCTTCTCTCTGAACAGATTTTGATGGGATCATCAATAGGCACTTCTCCGACCCCAGGACTATCCTCCTGCCAACTTTCAAAATCATACCAAAAACAATGGCACATTAGTGTATCCCAAAAAACCAAAACAAAGTAGGAAAAAAGCATTAGACAACCTTTATATAGAAGTTACGTCTCTCCTGCTACAATATATGTACAGGTATACACAGAGACAATATACATGTGATTGTGCACTTTATCACAGACATATAATGTCATTATGTACCCACTAATCCATCTCCCCTGATCTTATTCCAACCTTGCAAGCCCATGGTCAGCTTCAAACTGCCTTATTTAAAAAAAATTATCTTCCTTGGAAACGGTTTCTTTCTTGTCTTTACTAATATAGAATTTATCACCCTTTCCATCCTCCCAAAAGTACAGCTGACTCAAAGCCTAGGAAAGGAAAGAAAGTCCTCAGATAGTAACAGCTGTTCTAGACATTAAAAAGTGTCTGCTTTAAAGTTCTTTATTTTGTAGCTCTGAATATCTAGAATCTACATTTTTGATCATGGACCAAAAATGATTGAGAACCACTGATGCAAACAAAGCAGTCATGATCCCCAATCAAAAGACCTCACATATAACATTACATGAGATGACCAGGAATAATGGGAAGGATTAAGGAAAGGGAAGACAAGCATTACAAAAACAAAAACATATGCTAACTATCATTAGTTATACACACAGCAGGAAACTTTTCCCCAAGAATTTCTTTATGTAAAGGCCCAATCCTGCAAGGTGCTAATGACACTCAACAGACATTTAAATCAGGCAGCTTGCAGGACTGGCTGTTGAAGACTAGAGTTATAATTTAAGATTTTAAATTTTTTAGTAAATTATTTGTTGATTTAGAGATTACTGCTAAACAGATAGATCAATTTATCAGACAGACGGGGTACATACCACCACCCGCTCCATTGTGCCCCATATTATTTTTAATACATTACCTTTCCTCTTTGTCCAAAGTTTTCTTCTCTGCAGGACTAATCTTTTTTGGTGGTACAGGAGGAGTCACTCTTCTGCATATCTCTTCAATGATACGTTTATTCAATCTGCTTTGTACTGCAGCTTTCAATAAAATTCTTTCTACTGCTGTCATCCCATCACCATGAGAATATTTAGGAATTTCTGGTTCGATTAAAACCTCCATATCATCAAACCATGGAGGATAGTAAGAGTTTTGTTTTCCTGAGAGTTTGTGATGAAGTTTGATAAGCAGGGACAATATGCTTTCTTTGATTTCCAGAATGGCTGTGGTTAGCTGTGGTGTTGCACCAGGTGCTGACCATTTCATTGATGTCTTGGGACGAACTACCTGACTTGCTTCACTACTATTGCGATTGATTATTTCCTGAAATTTCTTTCTACGTTCTGCAACCAAGCTGAACACTTGAGCTGTCCCTGAGTTCTTAAAAAAAGAAAGAGCTATTTGTAGTGGATTAATAAAAGGGAGTACAAGAATCAACAATCATTTTGCAAAACTATAGGCCACATCTTTTCAGCTTCCAACAGCTAGTTAATGAAAAAACAATGAAGCCATTCCTATGCCTTTAATTTCCTCTTCCCAAGCAATTATGAGTTATTTTGCCACAATTTAAAAATATTTCTATATTCAAAATATCCTGCATGTCCAACACGCTTTTATACATATTGGTTATACTCATAAATATAAAAAGCCAGGTATGACAATTTAAAGTATCTATATTTATATTTTTAGTTGAACAGCAAATAATCAATTTCATATTTAACATTAAGATACTGATCTCAGTGTGAGCGGTTGAGTGATCAAACTATAGAGAATCAAGTTGCTTTTTAAGTGCCTAAATGTGGCATTAGGAGCTTAACTTATGGATCCTATTTTTTTTAAAATGTAATCCTCATTTTCCAAAAAACGTGAGCACCCAACAGATGCCAATTATTTAGGTGACTAAATTTGGAGTGGGGAATCCGACTTCAGGCACTCCCGTTTTTTCTTTTGTTTCTTTTAAATGATAGCCAGTTTTTATTGGGAAAAAATGTTGTGCTAACACACAAAAATATCTGATTCCCGTTTGTAAAAATTAATTTTTCTTCCACAAAAACAAACCAATTTGACATTAATAATTTCAAATACACTTTCTACATAACATTAATAGGTTAAGATTATTCATATATGAGACACTAGACAACATTACATTATTATTATATGTTAGTAACATTAATTTGCCATCTGCAGCGGCAAAAACAAAACAAACAACAAAAGGCACATACATAGCGAGCCCATATTTGCTCCAGTAGTAGGCCAGGAAAAAACAAACAAACATTTAATAGCTTTAATAGATGGGAATTATTTTAAAAACCAAATTATGTCAAATTCTAAGTCATTCAAATCTATCAGTCTATTATTTAAAAATGTGGAGCTGACAAAATGCATAGGTACTTGCAAAATAAAAAGTCTCAGACATTAATGGATTGCACTATAAGATATGGTAAGCGTAGTTAAAGCCATGTTGCCAGTTAAGGGTATTAGAATACAAACTGCACACAAATCTACCTCTCTTTGAAGGCTCTTAGACGGCCTTGGACTCTGGTAGGTTGGGCAGGGAAGGAGAAAAAGGTGGAATTAAAAACAGTCATTTGAAAAAGGTATATTTTGAAATAACTTCCACACTTTAGGAATAATCCTGCCACAGAAATAATGTAGTGGTACTGGTGAGGAAAAATACTCCTTAGAAACTGATAAAACTAATCAGTATTAAGGGAAGTTAACTGGTCTTCAAAAAAATCAACACATTAGTTACATCTTTCTGGCACTCTTATTACAGAAGACAAAAAACTTAGGATTTCTTTACACTTACCTGGGAAGAAGCTAAGCCATCAGAGCTGGTACTTGCAGGTGGTTCTCTCTTCACTTCTGGAGCAGTCTCTGGTACTCTCACTCGAACATAGTTAATAAAGTGACGCATGTTAGACACCAAGTTACTATTTGGAAACCAACTGTCATGGCAACGTTCATGTTCACCAACAGAATCCTAGAGAAATAGCCATGAAAAACAAATCAATGGAAAAAACTTTGTGTACATTTTATATATATATTAGCTAGATAGATATTTCTTTTATAGACTATGATAAATAATGTTGCTTTTAGAACTTTACCAAAGCTGATTATTATCTCTGTAGTAAAAGAGAACTGTACACTGGAGTATAGATTCATAGATACTAAGGTCAGAAGGGACCATTATGATCATCTAGTCCGACCTCCTGCACAACGCAGGCCACAGAATCTCACTCACCCACTCCTGCGAAAAATCTCTCACCTATGTCTGAGTTACTGAAGTCCTCAAATCGTGGTTTAAAGATTTCAAGGAGCAGAGAATCCTCCAGCAAGTGACCAGTGCCCCATGCTACAGAGGAAGGTGAAAAACCTCCAGGGCCTCTTCCAATCTGCCCTGGAGGAAAATTCCTTCCCGACCCCAAATATGGCAATCAGCTAAACCCTGAGCATATGGGCAAGATTCACCAGCCAGATACCCAGGAAATAATTTTCTGTAGAACCCAGATCCCACCAAGGTATGTACCTTGGTAAAATGATACAGATCTTCAAAAATGCTAGTGACAGACTGCTGGACTGAAAACCTCAAAAAAATGTAGAAAAATTATATTTTGTTCAAATATAAGGATATATCAGTATATGAAGAGAGCACGCATGAGGAGGAAAGGAATTCTTCAGGGTAGTACAAAGTGGTATGAACTGAGAGTAATTATATAAAATGTCTAACTGTGAGCTCTAGCATAGGGTAAACTAATCTTCTAAGGAGAATAGCAGAAGTCTAGTTGCCTGAGTCATATAAAACAGAACTGGATAAAGCAATGAAAAAAATATATATTGTAAGGAAAAATCCTGCACTAGTTAGGGGCACGGACTAACTGACCTACACAGAACCACAAATATTCAAGACCTATCTATCTAGGTTCTTACACTGGTTGGAAAAGGTAATGTGAAATTCAGTAGCTTTCTTCAAAACAATGGTATACCACTGCCTTCTAATGCTTTTCATTTTGACAAAAAAAAATAATATTCTAGGTCAGTGGTTTTCAAACTGTGGGTCAGGACCCCAAAGTGGGTCTCAACCCCATTTTAATGGGGTCACCAGGGCTGTCTTAGACTTTCTGGGTCCGGGACCAAAGCCTGAGGGCTTCCGCCCTGGGCATCAGGACTCAGGTTACAGGCCTCCTGACTGGAACTGAAGTCATTGGGCTTCAGCTTTGGCCCCCACATGGGGGCTCAGGCTTTGATATCCCCTTCTGAGATCATATAGTAATTTTATTTTCCAAAGGGGGTCACGGTGCAATGAAGTTTGAGAACCCGTGCATAGGTCAAATAGTCTTTCGTTATGCTGCCATTATATATTTTTATCAAATATTGTCTCTTTCACTGGTATTATAGATATCGTCATCTACAGTACTAATGTTTAATGACCTCAGTATTTTCAGTGCTGATAGTTACCTGGGTAAGGGACAATGATTTCTCCAATGGCTACTAGGATTCCTCTATGAAAATTTCTCACTTAAACACACTAAACTGGATGCTGTTTTCAATATTGTATTAAACGGGTTGTTCAACTATACAAAAACTGCAAGATGGTTTAAGATAACTGTTGTTCTGGAACTGTAATGCTGTCAAATAAATTTGAGGAATGGTAACTTCCTCTCATCCACCACCACTTTATCTCCATTTTAAAAATAGTTTTTAAAAGTACAGTTTCTGTCCTAAGCGCTTTCTCCTTTTTTCATATGATGTTTCTTATTAAGCTGTCCAAAATATACCTACACTTTATTTATTTCCTTGTTTGCACATTACATTAAATAATGGAACAGTATGGTTCTGGGAACAAAATTTGTTTGTTAAATTCATTAATAAAAACACTTAAGATTTTGCTTCCTTTATGTAATGTCTGGGGCCAAATTCTGCTCTCAGATATTCATAGATTTTGAAGGCAGAGAGATCATTGTGGTTATCTAGTCTGACTACCTGCACAAAATAAGCCATAGAATGACACCTAGGAAACTGCTGCATCAAGCCCAATAACTTGTGGTTGAACTACAGGCTGTCTTTAAGACAGACAACCAATCTTGACTTAAAGATTTCAGGTGATGGAGAATCCACCATATCCTTTGGCAAGTAGTATCAACGATAAACGAACCTTAATGCTAAAAAAGGACTTCACTTCCAGTCTGAACTTGTCAAGCTTCAACTTCCAGCCACTGGGAGTTATAGAAACATTTTTAAAGGGAAATAATTTGATTCTAACTTTTTCAAAAGTCCATGTAAAATGGAGATTTTGCCTTGGCCCCTGATCCTGCATGTTATTTGTTCCAACCACATGGAGTCTCACTGAAGTCAATGGATTCTGTGCAGGTAAAGAGACCTGACCATGTGGAACAACAAGATTGGGGTCTTGGTGAATAGTGGCCGCGAATGGCTCTCAGCCTACCGTTACGATATCCTCCCCATAAAGAATCCTCCCAGATGTGGGATACTCAATTTTAAAGCTACTAAAAAAAAAAAAAAAAGGGTATCTTTACAACGTTTCATTTGTGTGGCCTTCAGTTGGTGACAATGCGTTGGTGTGAAGATTAACATTATCCAATTAGACAGACCTACTTTAGCTTCATAGAACATGTAAGAATTTTTGTTTGTTTTTAGCTAGCAGGATATTATTGATTGCCAAGAATTCTCTGAACTTCTCATCGTTTAAGGTTTTTTTTGGTGCATACAGATAGGCTTTAAAAACCTCTTTTCATCATTAAAAAGCCAAACCTTAATAAGAGTTTGACCTTGTGGTTGTGACAAACCTTTGCAGACCTGTTGTTGTGAATTAATTTGATAATTTTTGCATTTTTTATACATTTTAAAAAATTTTGTAATGTGTAAGAATACTGAAAGTGAGAAGACCAATATGCTTGCCTGTTCTCAACTTGATATATTGGTTAAGAGATACTTGAAAGCTATTCTTTAAGTGAGCTTTATAGTCAGTTCATTTTCTATAATCGTCTTCAAGCAATAATTTACTAAATATAAGTCCATAAGCATTACACAGACTGTTCCAGCATACGTACTACAAGATTTTAATTTAATTTTCACAACTGTATGCTACTTTATGATATTCAAAAACACAGATATTAATTTAAAACAAAAGTTAAGCAAAACACTCTTGATGTAACTATTAACTGGCTATTATTTATGTTCTCAAAAAAAATGTTACTAGGAAATATCCCAAATCTTAAGGAAGAGTCCTGAAATCCAAAAAACATTGGGCCAAGAGCCCCATCTTGTAAACCTAGCTTACACACGTAAATCCCACTGAAATTGCATACAAGTATGGACTGCATGATTAGGTGCCAAGTCTTAGGTTAGACTACTAAAATGATACTGTTTCATGAAGACCTGTTTAAAATAGGAGGAAGCAAGAGAGAACAAATTCCAACACCAGCTAATTTCAGCAATTTGGCAATGTTCAATCATAGTCACATCAACAAATAATAAAGCCACTTAACTGCCTGCCTTGCTGTAACCGGAGACAGAAATATTATTTAGCCTCGAACTGATCCCTGGTTATATGAGAAAATGACAATCTTGTATCCCTAATCAAATTTTAAAATTCTCGTTATTAAATATGATTTTAAATCATGCCTATAGCTTCTTAATGTTATTGTTTAAAGATCATATACAAATAATACTTTCCTTATTAAAAAGGAAAAAACTAATGACATTTAACACTTACCTCTTCATCGGACTCCTGCTCTGGTGAATCTTCGAGTCCCAATTCAATCAAATACAAAACCATGCAAAGGACATGTTCTGACAAATTTTGATGATCCATCAATATCTAGAAAACAAAAACATTTACATTTGTAACTCAGATGACGGCATTTTGAGACCCTCATATGAAAAGTGCAAAGACAGCTGTCAAAGAAACTGATGGAAAAGGTCTGTAACCTAAACTGAAAGATAAAGAAGATAATCAAGATTTTCTTTTGATGGGGGCAGATAAGGGGTTCACGTAAGATTTGCTGCCCCAGAACATGAGGCTTTTCCAGTTGCAACTGAATGCCCTTCCAAGCTCCTTCAGAAAAGGTAGATGGATTTGAGACACTTGCTTGAAAATACCAAACCTTTTTCTTTGCATACTCTCAGGAGCTATACCTATTAAGAGAGGAATCCTGAGTGGAAATGTAGAAAAAAGAGCAGATGGACAGAGACAGTATGCTACATCAACACTTCTGTTGCCCAATTCCTTCATTCAGAATTTAAGCTCTGATTTTAAATACAAGTTTCTTGCTCTTAGAATCATGAAGGAAGACTGCCAATGTGAACTGATTTCAGAGTAGCAGCCGTGTTAGTCTGTATTCGCAAAAAGAAAAGGAGTAGCCGTGGCACCTTAGAGACTAACAAATTTATTAGAGCATAAGCTTTCGTGAGCTACAGCTCACTTCATCGGATGCATTTGGTGGAAAAAACTGTGAACTGACTTAGTGCTATCCTACTTCATCTACAAGGAATGACAGTCTGAAACAATAACCCTCACATAGGTCAACTGCCCTATTCATCTTACTGGGATGTTTACTGTGAAGAACCCCAACAACTTAAATGCCATTCTTTTCCTCAAGAGAAAACTCTACATGGTTTCTAGACTCCAACCCAGTATCCATCTCCCAGTTTGCCTGGCTCCTGAGAGGCTACAAAAACAAAAGATTTGGGGTCTCCAAGTAGGTACATCAAGTCCTCCTAACCTCCCTTAAAGAGTCTGCTGGAAGGACATTCAAATGTAAATAGAAAATGACTGTTTTTCTTTTTCCCCACCTACAGCCCAGAAACTCCTTCCAGCAGAAGCCTATGAAGATTAAAACTCTTCAAGTTTACACAGAAAAGAGGGCGAAGAGAAAAAAAAAATTGAACATGAAAACAAACTAAGAAAGGCATAGCATGTAGCTCCTACCCTACTGTTCAGTACTCAGAGACAAAACTCTGCCAGCAAAAGCCTTTCCCACAGCTTAGTACAAATAAAGTACTACAGACAGGCAGTTATTCTGCTCCCATTAAAATGCATTTTCTGCCTACTACCATGCACCCATCCAAACTGCCAATGCTAATCAGAAAAAACAAAACATGAGAAATGTAAGGTTATACAAAAAAACAAAACAAAACAAAAAACACAATCCACCAGATGCCTTTGTCACTCAAGCATTCTCAGCTTATAGCAATGAGACGAGAACAACTCATGTAGTTGTTAATTGAGATCATGCACTCACAGTGTTGAGAGTTTGACTAATGGCTTGTTGACCCTTGATCTATCAGAACCTTAGAGGATGAAAACCCCATCTAGGTTTCTTTTTAAGACATGGTTAGCATGACATTACAAGCCCAATACTGGCTCATGTTGTCCCTCCCTATAACTCATTCACCATACCCTTCGAATGCATAAAATGAGAGCAGAGCAGAGATTCTACTCCCAGCCAGTCCTCATGTGCAGAAAAGGCTCCGCTAGAAAAACAAGACTATCCACCTTAACCTTCAAATCAACAGACAATCCTAGAAACTCTACTCAACTACAGACAGAAAAGGCTTCTCAGAAGCACTGCTGGAAATGCTGAAATGACATGACAAGGAATCTGCTACTGTACCTCATTTTTCTTGAATGCTTCAACATCCGTACAGATAACACTTTGATACTATTGCGCAAAATCTCCTACCCACTGTAAACGATGGGTCTTGTACAAGTTATTTCCACACAAGACACAACTGGTCACACAACAGATTGGCTCCTTTGCCTACACATCACTACCTCCTATAAGCATTCTGCAGTAGAAGGGTCCGTCTGGATTTCTCATTGTAGCTGAATACAGAGTAACAGCATCAAAAATTAGTTTTCTTCCATCTTCCATCAGCCAGAAGACTGAGCCCCATGTTGTCAGACAAAGTGATCCAAAGCTTTGTGAGCTCCAGGTTGAGACTATTAAAATTCACTCTGCCTAGGCATGAGCAGTCCAATATTAAAATAAAGCTTCCTCCACCAAAAACATATTATCTGATGCTTCACTCATTATTCTGGCTCCTCACAGAAACTGGGCTGAAGGGCAAGATCTCTGGGTTACCTTTCGAGGCCCCCCCCGGAATTAGCACAAGATACCTCAGAAAGTGCTTCCCTCTTTGAAGAGGCCTCCCTTGACAGTTATATTAACCAGGAACAACAAAGATGTCAAACTCAAAGATGAAGCTCACGAGAGCCGAAGGCAGGGCTTTCTTGGCAACAGGACCAATTCCTCAGAACTCATTACCTAAGGAGATATGAATGACCACAAATTTCACTGTCTTCAAATTGAAGTGAAAAGCTCATTTCTTTGACTTCACTTTCCCACAGTTCCAGCTAAACACAGCAAAGAAAAAAGGGGGGAGATGAGGTAGGAAATAGAACGAGGGGAAAAAATAAATAAATGCAAACAAACAAAAAGAGCCCAACTGCCTTGGGTGAAGTATGGAGGAAAATTGGGCTATTAGCCTATTATGATCTTGGTTATCTCAGAGAGGTACTCAGATGTTTCAGTGATGGACACCATTATAAGAAGCTAGATAAGTATCAAGACCAACCTGAGGATCTGAGCTCATTTTTTGAAACACAGACTTGTTTTCCAGATCAGCTCCCACATTTGTGTTGATTTTGGTCTCTTACTTAAAAACCTGTGCTAAAGTACACAAGCATTCAAATTGAGTTGGTGATGAAGAGTGGTGAGAGAATGAGACTACTGAAGAGCAAGTCTGTCTCTGGAATGCACCAACTGGTGTAGTTATCAGAGAAATATGAAGAACTTCAGCAAATGTACTTTATGTACAGTTGTTCAGCAAGAGGTGATGACCTCTTTCTTAATTATGTTCAGGTGAATATATTGTTCAAATGGAAAAGACAAACATAGTTCCCTATTCCTCACCCTTTCTCTCCAGGCAAACATTATGTGTACACTAGGATTATGACCAAATAAAATTGTCCTACATTTTAAGTCAAAATGTCAGGTAAGCCTGAAAAAATGATAAGTCTGCTCAAGCATGACTTTTAGCTTCTAGCAAACAGCTTCTCATCCTCTTCGCAGGTAAACATTTGTTATCACACTCCGCTGCTAAGATCCTTGTCCATGTTTCATAACCTTATCAGAGGAGTCCAGACCATCAGGAATATTCTCTTTTTCTACCAGGACTGTAAATGAGAGCCCCAATTTATATCCTTCTTGCTCACTGTGATCAGTTTTGAAGTAGCTATTTATGACCCTAAGAAAATAAGCAGGATTAGTAAATCCAGCTGACACTCTTTCTAAGAGCATACAGACTAATGCAATGTCCAGAAGGTCCAAGGAGAGCACCAGCCCACTTCACTCTTCTCTGATGAGGAGCATATTCAAAAGACTTCAGAAAGATAATAAAAAAGCAGCCAATCAAAGCTTTTCAAAATAAATACATATATTAAAGAGATAGCTTAAACTTTCACCCTTATCAATTCAGGGGAAAAAAGAGTTCTTAAAAACCCCACCATTTCTCCTGAAGAGGATGAATTATTAGAGTCACAGCCAATGGAGTTGAGAAGAGGAAATCCAGAAAGACCGCCCTTCTGGCGAAAGTTTTCATTCAAAGGGAAGAACAGTTGTGAGAATGCTCAATTTATGAAAAAAAGGTGGAGGAGAAAGTAAACTAGAAGCCTGTCTATACTGAGCTCAAACTGATTTTGTTGCAATAAAGTTTAAAACAAGTTTTAAATACAGTTTAGTTGTGAATGGGCCAGCTTATTTTATAAACATTTATATCCCTGAGCTCTGCCAGAATGTCATTTTAAAAGTTTTTATAACAAACACTGTTTTGCACCTAGTCTGGTCTAGCTAGCTAAATGATGTTTGCACAGTTTTAAATTATTCAGCAAACTCAGCTTAACCTCACTGTGAATGGGTCTTGAGAGAACTGCATTCAAGATAGCATTACCATGAAGACAAACAAAATCATGAGCTATTATGTCACTCAGAAACAAAAGGCAAATTATGCAATATTTCCCAAAACAGTCATGTGTACACTTGATTTTTTGTGATCTCAAAAATGGTCAAATGACATAAATGCTGTCTTAAATCAAAAGAACTCACAAATGTACAAAAAAAACTCATGTAGAGACCACTTAAGTCAATCCTTATAAATAATCATTGCTCAGTTCCTATATTTCTAGCTGCAGCAGATTTGTATATTCTGATTAGGAAAGTACACTGAGTATTTCCTTTTAGATTCTTGAGCACTTCCCAGTGAGACAAGACAGGGAACCCACATACCTCAGGAGATGAGAGCAAAGAAGTTTGGGGTGATGCATTCCTTAAAGACAGTGCAGAGCCTCTGAACAGCACAAGCATTCAATGTGTTTAAATCTACTGAAACTATGAAACTAGCCTTAACATTATTTTAAAAGATCATAAAGGAAAAATGGGTGTGGATAGTTGTGTTGTCCAAAAGTTTCCAATCTGAAGCATCAGGCCATAAACAAGAGATGGTTCATTAGCAGGGCTGGAAATTTTAGATCCACTGCACTTGAACTGTTACTTGAACTAATGGAGTAACTGATAGCAGTAGTAAGTTGTCATCCTCCATTTAGACCAGCACCAGAAGAGGAGGAGACACACACTTGACTATAGGTTTCATAGATATCTGCTGGCAGGAGAAGAGTCCGAGACTCAAGAATTTGGGGTTCCATTACAGGATCTTAAAAGGAGTGTAGTCTTCTACCCATCCTCCCCAAACTTGACCCTTCTGTCTCATCCCCTCCTTCAAGCTGTCCCTGTCCACGCATCTTCCCCAACTCTTGATCTTTGTCCCAGCCCTATTCTTCTTGCCTACCCAGTCCCAGTCTTCACTTTTCAAGCTTATTATCCCAGTGCCAGGCTCCTGGTCCAGCCAATTCAAGTCTGCCCTGCTTCTCTCCCCATCCCAATCATCCCCCAATCATCAGTTCCCCCCTCAGTCCCATTTTCCCTGCCCAACCATTCCCACTTTCCCCCTTGTCCCCAATCTTTAGACTTCTGCCCAGGTCCTCATCTGATCTGTCTCTTCACTACTTCCCCTCCACATATCTGCACTGGCTATTAGTCCCAGTCTCCCTCCCGAGACTCCTCATCCAATCTCCATCTTCCCCACTCATGCACTCCTTGGCAACTTGTCCCAGTTTCTTTACACAGTTCTCCCCCTGCTCCCTGGCTTCCCCTCAGTTCTGGCTCCCCAACCCTAACCTCCACCCCACTTTTTTCCACTCCTAGCCTCCTCTGGCTCCTGATCCAATCTTCGTCTCTCCTGCCCCCTCACTGCTCACTGTCCCTCATTCCCTCCCCAGCTCCTAGTCGCTTTGATCAGTCATTCTAGTCCCCCCGTCCCAGTTTGCAGTCCCGGTTTTCCTTTCCTGCTCCTACCAATTTCCTGTCCCGACAGGCTCTATGTCCCAAACTACTCGCCACCACCGTGGTCTGTTCTTGTCCCTTCTGCATTTCTATAAGGCAGCTTCCTCTTCCACACTGCCTGGATATCAGCAAGGAAAGGCAATGAGAATACAGGAGATAATAGCTCTCCATTCCAGTGCCTGGACCTGCAACTGCAATTGCAGGGCAAGTTCTGATCGCCCCTAGGGATCATGCTCAAGTGTGAATTAAATCTTTAGAGACTTTAGCTGCCAATATTTACCAAGTATCTACTGAGCAGATGTGAACTGTGATTTTTCAAAGGCTTATAACTTGACCAAATGTGGACGTATTTTCATGGGGATGGCAAAAGGCACATCCCTGACACACAGGGCACCTCCTTGTTAAATTTCAAGTTCCTGCTCAAAAGCATGGGGGGTACTAGAGCAGATTTATTTATTTTTTAAAATCATGAGCATGACCATGTATTTTTCCCTAGCCTCATTAGAAATGTCTTAACTGTTTTAGCTGAAAATTTTCCAAATAAATTCAGCCTGAGACACACGCGACATGTAAAATTTCAGCCTAAATGGTAAAAGTTAGGCAAAGCCATAAGCAAATGAAAACACTAATGGGGCACTGAAGTATCAGGCAACCTTAACAATAGGTGGTGCTATTAGGACACCTGACTGTTAAGAAACATACATAATATATAACAGACAGTGACAAACACAGAAAAATCATAGAACATGAGCATGGTCATAAAATAAATTACTGAAAAAATTTAAATAATGTACATCTTTGAATTCATGCATTTATATTCCACTTCATTTAAAAACAGAAGCTACTAAAAAAAAACCAAAGTGGAAACTGAAAATTTTTAAAAGTAGAAAATGCTGTATTCTGATGTTACAACTCAACCTTAGTTTAATTCATAAACAATCCTTCATTAATCAAAAACAAATGATTTTTTCTCTAAAGTACAAAAGTATCAATATTTACACTCATATGAACCTGAACACTGTAAATCTAGTGTAAGAAATCTACTTAATTTTAAACACTCTTATTTTAAGATAAGAAAATAAAACTAGTTTTTTCTCATTATGCAGAACTACAACTGTACCTTGTAAAGAAGTGTGAACAGTACAATGTGCAAGGTTTTACAGTGCAAAAGCTTCACGAGACCTTTATAGCTTGGATGCAATGGTGTTCGTTTCTTGTAGGGAGGCCAGGGGTTTCCGGGGAATTTTCCACTCTGCTTTAAACTGTTTAAAAAAAACAAACAAAAAAACCCTAAAATTAAATGCTTCACTAATCAGAACGAAAACAAAAGCTCTATTATAGACAACAGGGAATGAAAATATACAGGTTACCTATGTCTTAGGGTACTGACAGTTTCAAAGCAGTATTATTTATGTTCCACAACATTTTTCAAACATATCTCCTTTATGAGCAATGGATTAACAAAGGTCACTCATTACTATTACTGGGAGTCAGTGCCGGTGTAAATCCCTCTTGAATCATTATGAGAATGGACCTGTACAAATCAGTTGCAATGGCTTCAAGAATGCTTGTTTCAGTCTTCCGAAGATCGTAAAAGAACAACAATTTGCAGAAATGTCTTCACCTCAGCAAAATCTGTTTTTCCGTGTGGCTATAGTTATAATATATATTAGCATGGACCAAAGTTTTTTAACTTGTGTGTCAAAAGTAAGGCACGTGCCTTTGACTTCTGAAAGTTAGACTACTTTATTTAGAGATACTGAGCATTTGTAATACCCATTATTTCTTATCTATAGACAAGATGATACAACAGGACAATGTTTTTGTGTTTAAAAAAACTAGAAAAAGGGAAATGTTAAACCATTTTGTATAGTATTTTTAATACACATGGTATATTTAACACCTTATAAAATTAAATTATTCATTGAGGTATGGAACATCCTCCCAGTATCTTTAAATTTTTTCCCAAATCTCTCCTGAAACCATATGATTTCTCCTTTGCTTATACTAGAGGTGGGCAAACTATGGCCCATGGGCCATATCTGGACCGCAGGACAGTCCTGCCTGGCTCTTGAGCTCCCAGCTGGGGAAGCTAGTCGCTGGCCCCTCCCCTGCTGTCCCTTCTCCCCCGCAGCCATGCCGCCAGCTTTCTGGGTAGCATGGCTGACCCCAGCCTGGCTGCACGGCTGCAAGTTCCTGCCACTCTGAGTGGCATGGTAAGGGGGCAGGAAGGATTGGATAGGCATGGAAGTCCCAGGGAGCCTGTCAGGGGACAGAGGTGTGGATAAGGCTCAGGGCAGTAAGGGGACAGGGGGGGTTGGATAGGGAGTGAGGTCCCGGGGAGAGGTTGGGGTGGAGGGTTCCTGGAGGGGGCGGTCAGGGGACAAGGAGCAGGGGGGGTTGGATGGGTCAGGGTTTCTGAGGGGGGCAATCAGGGGGCGGGAAGTGGAAGGGGGCAGATAGTGGGTGGGGCCAGGCTGTTTGGGGAGGCACAGCCTTCCCTACCCGGCCTTCCACACAGTTTGGCAACCCCGAAGTGGCCCTCGGGCTAAAAAGTTTGCCCATCCCTGGCTTATACCTTGTAATTTCTCTTCCTTTGTTATTGTGTGTCTCTGTCATTGTAGAATGTAATTAGCTGATGGGGTCATGTCACTGAATGTAAACAGTAGCAGCATTCTGTATGTGCCTGCATCTGGACATCTGAAATCTGGGAAAGCCTCATAGAAAAGCCTTGCAGTTTTCAAGGTCAGACATGAGGGCACGGATGAAAATTTCTGCTGAGACAATTTGAGGCATAGCCACATACTGGTAGTCTTGTGTAGGTGGTGACAGGCATGTCTGCAAACACAGAAGAAGTGGTGGAGCACAGTTCAGGGTAAAGGACATACAGTTGAATATCAGTGCAAGAGTAGTAACTAAGGGCAAGTACTCAGAGTGGCTAGCCATCCTGTGGCTCCAGCCGCTACAGTTATACTCTATTTTTAGCATGCTAAGTCAATGAGAGCTGGCATGAATATGTTTCCTTGAGCTGGGAATCACACTGCCAACTCCAAGTGTAGACATACAAATGGTTAAAAGGTGAAGAGGACAGGGAGAAAAGGCAGACTGAAAAAAACAGGGAGCCTAGAACAGAATCCTGCCGGATTTCAGAAGAGGAGCAGGATAGACACAAAGTCCACTAAGGAAGTGGGTGTTACAGGGAGGGGCATGGCAGAGCTCAGCCCAATTCTCAACTGGCATACTAGTTCTAATGTGTGTGCAGCTGGATGGCTGTGAATTCAGAAGCCACAAATAGGTCCCTGCAGTCCCCTTGCCCTGCATGTGAGCAGAGCTTGGTTGGAGTAGAGATTCTAATAAAAGAGGAAGAAAGTGGTGTTAGCAAGAGTTGAGGCAGAGGAAAAGGATGGGTGAATTAAAGCAGTAATGTAGAGAGCAAAAGTAGGGAGAATGGAACAAAATGAGCAAATGAACAAGAAGATTTCTCGCACCTGGCCTGGGATAGGCTGGAAGAAATGGGCAAGCCTAAATGCTGAATTAAACCAGTAAAAGTAAAGAAGGCTCATATTCTATCTTTCTGAAACTCACCTCCATCAAAACTCATTTGCATAGTGGTTTCTTGGTATATGAAAATGACCTGCATTTTTTCTTTTCAAATGCAGCAATTCTAAAATTATGTGTTGAATGCAAAAGTTACCCAGCCAACATTTAATACATCAAATTAAATTTTTTTTTTTTGAAAAGAAGTGTTAAAAGATGGGCTCCACCTACACCAAAACAGAACAAGATTGCTGGCATATATAATTAAAAAGGTCATAGAGGAGTTTTTAAATTAAGGGCTGGTGGAAAGACAACAGGTGTGGAGCAACACATAGTTCAGACAGAGACATCTCTTACGGGAAGACTTATTAAAGGGGGTATGCTAAATCCTAATAAAGAGGACAGGATAGAAGTTGATACATACAGGTAGGATTCAAAGAGAAACAGTCAAGTGACAAAGAGTCCCATTCAATTACATCTCATGAAGACAGACAACTAAATATTGGCTAATTTAATCAAGTGCTTGTATACATATGCTAGAAGTCTAAATACTAAAGGCCTGTCTACACATACAGCACTACAGAAGTGAAGCTGTACCGATGGAGCTGTAGCACTTAGTTAAGACACTATCTATGCCAACGGGAGATCTCTTCCCATCAGTGTAGGTACTTCGCCTTCCCAAGAGGCGGTAGCTATGTTGATGGAAGAAACCCTCCTATCGACAGAGTGCTGTCTACACCAGGAGTTCAGTCAGTATACCTACGTTACTGAGGAGTGTGGATTTTCTACACCCCTGAGTGATGTAGTTATGCAGTTGTAAGTTTTTAGTGTAGAACAAGCCTAAAATGGCTGAACTTGAGTGGCTGGTATTGATATAATAGGTATCACAGAAACTTTGTGGAACGAAGATAATGAATGGGACATGATCATACCAGGATTCAAAGTATACAGAATGAGTAGCACTACATGTGAAAGAAAGTAAGTATAGTAAAAATCTTAAATAAATCAAACTGTACCATAAAATCTCTATGGATAGAAATTCCATGGTTGAATAATAAGAGTATAGCAGCAGGAATATATTACTGACCAGGATGGTGATGGTGATTTTGAAATGCTCAGGGAGATCACAGAGACTACAAAAAACAGAAAACCCAATAATAATGGGAGATTATAACTATCCCCATATTGACTGGAAACATGTCACCACAGAATAGGATGCAGAGACAAAATTCTGACACACATTAATGACTGCTTCTTGGAGCATCTAGTACTGGAACCCACAAGGGGAGAGGGAATGCTTGATTTAGTCCTAAGTGGTGCAAAGTATCTCACCCAAAAGGTGAATATAGCTGAACTGCTTGGTAATAGTGACCATAAAGTAATTAAATTTTACATTCTTGTAGGGGGAGAAATACCAAATATACCCACCACAGTAGTTAACTTCAGAAAGGGGAACTACACAAAAAGCAGGGAACTAGTTAAATGAAAATTAAAAGAAGAGTCACAAGAGTGAAATGCTTCCAAGCTGCATGGAAACTTTTTAAAACATCATAACTAAATTTATACCCTAAATTAAAAAAAAAACAGTAAGAGGACCAAAAAAACAACAGAATAAAAGAGGCAGAGACAAAAAGTGATCTTTAAAAACTGGAAGTCAAAGCCAACTGAGGAAGAAAGAAAGGAGCATAATCCCCAGCAAGCCAAGTGTAAAAGTATAATTAGGCAGGCCAAAAAAGAATTTGAAGAACAATTAGCAAAAGACACAAAAACTAACAGGAAAATGTTTTAAGTGATTCAGAAGTGGAGAGCTTGCCAAACAATCAGTGGGGCCACTGGACAATTGAGGTGCCAAAGGAGTTGTCAAGAAAGACAAGGCCATAGTGGAGAAGCTAAATTAATTCTCTGTATAGGTCTTTAGTGCAGAATACGTGAAGAAGATTCCCACATCTAAGCCATTCTGTTTAGGTGACATATCTGAGGAACCGTCCCAGGTTGAGGTGTTACTAGATGTGGTTTTGGAACAAACTGATAAATTTTACAGTAATAAGTGATCAGGACCGGAGGGTATTCACTCAGGAGTTCTGAAGAACTTCATATATGAAATTGCAGAACTACTAACTGTGGTATGTAACCTATTGCTTAAAATCAGCCTCCGTACCAAATGACTGGAGATAGCTAATGTAATGCCAATTTTAAAAAAAGGTTCTGGAGGCAATCCCGGCAATTACAAACCCGTAAGCTTAAATTAAGTACCAGGAAAACTAGTTGAAACTATAGTAAAGAACAGAATTATCAGACATATAGATGAACACAATATGTTGAGGAAGAATCAACAACTTTTTTAAAAGGAAATCATGCCTCACCAATCTATTAGAATTCTTTGAGAGTGTCAACAAGCATGTGGACAAAGGTGATCCAGTCAATATAGTGTACTTGGACTTTCAGAAAACCTCTGACAAGGTCCCACACCAAAGGCTCCTAAGCAAAATAAGCAGTCATGTGATAAGAGGGAAAGTCTTTTCATGGATCAGTAACTGGTTAAAAGATAGGAAACAAAGGGTAGGAATAAATGGACAGTTTTCAGAATGGAGAGAGGTACAGAGTGGTATCCCACAGGGATATGCACTGGGGCCCGTGCTGTTCAACATATTCATAAATGATCTGGGAAAAGGGATAAACAGTAAGGTGGCAAAGTTTGAAGATGATACAAAATCACTCAAGATTGCAATCTGCTTTGGACTTAACAGAGGCCTTGTCTACACTACTGGGGTAAGTCGACCTAAGTTATCCTCCTACAGCTATCTGAATAACATAGCTGGAGTCAACGTAGCTTAGGTCGACCTACCACTGTGTCTTACCTTGCTCCTCTCATTCCAGTGGAGTACGGGAGTCAACCAGAGAGCACTCTGCAGTCAATTTAGCAGTCTAGTAAAGGCTTATCTTCACTAGACCTACTAAATTGACCCCCGCTGCATCGATTGCAGCAGTGTCAATCCCTGGTAAGTATAGACATGGTCTAAGACTGGGATCTCACTAAACTGGGTGATTGGGCAACAAAATGGCAGATGAAATTCCACGTTGATAAATGCAAAGAAATGCACATTGGAAAATATAATCCCAACTATATATACAAAATGATGGGATCTAAATTAGTTGTTACCACTCAAGGAAGATCTTTGAATCATTGTGGACAGTTCTCTGAAAACATCCACTCAATGTGCAGCAGCAGTCAAAAAAGCCAACAATGTTAGGAACCATTAGGAAAGGGATCAATAATAAGACAGAAAATATCACAATGCCACTATATAAATCCATGGTACACCAACACCTTGAATTCTGCTTGCAGTTCTGGACACCCCATTTTAAAAAAAATATATTAGAATTATAAAAAGTACAGAGAAGGGAAACAAAAATGAGGAGGGATCTGGAACAGCTTCTATAAAAGGAGATATTAAAAAGACTGGCACTGTTCATCTTGGAAAATGGATAAATAAGGAGGGATCTGACAGAAGTGTATAAAATCATGAATGGCGTGGAGAAAGTCAATAAAGAAGTGTTACTTACTCCTTCCCATAACACAAGAACCAGGGGTCACTAATGATATTAATAGGCAGAAGATTTAAAACAAACAAAAGGAAGTATTTCTTCACACAAAACACAGCCAATCTGTGGCACTTGTTACCAGGGGATGCTGTACAGGCCAAAAGTATAACTGGATTCAAAAAAGAATTAGATAAATTCACGGAGGATAGATTCACCAATAGTTAATTAGCCAAAATGGTCAGGGATGCAACCCTATGCTCTGAGTGTCCCCAAACCTCTGACTGTCAGAAGTTGGGACAGGTCAAAGGATTCATCAGATGCTGTTTCACCTATACCTGTGTATGCACTGGATGTATGTATGTCTAGTGGTGCAAGGATGCATGTGTAGAGCAAATCCAAAATGAAGGCCAGGACTTTTAATCTATTGGTCTCAAAAAGTCTTCTGCAGTTTGTTCCACAAGTCTGACACATTCCCACCACCAGTTAACAAAAAAAAGGTCACATTTTCACATCTATGATGTAGCCAGAGGGCTGTATATCAGAACTATGAATAAGGCAACACACACACACTCAGGGTTCCGATGCTTCAGTCTCTTGATTACTATTACCCCTTATTCAGCATTACATTGTAGCTGAGTTCTATGTTCTGCTTCCTCTCATTCCTAAAAGTTATTTGCATTGATGTAAGATCTTCTACCCAAAAGCCTCGAAATACTTCATTAACAATGGATTACATTTCACAATCCCCTGTGTTATGTCCATTTATCATTAATATTTTTATTGTGATTGGGCCCATCAATCCCAGTTAGGATAAGCACCCTTTTGTGCTAGGCACTGTACAGACAAATATGAAGATGCAGTCTTTACCCTGAAGATCACATGTATCTAAGCAGAAAAGACAAACGAACAGTGATAAAGACAACATGTAAGAAAAGATCAAAAAGGTATATAATCTTGTTGGTTCCTTTTAATTTGCTTTGTGCTTCCCCCACACACCAAACCATCCCATTTGTTACGTTCCTCTGTACCAGATATGGACAGGCTACAGACCTTGCTTATACACACCAGATGTGTTCAGCATAAGCTCCTTTAATGCTCTGCCAGGTATGGCCGGGGTTCGTTTAAATAAGATATTTTACGCACTGTGCCTACCATTTACATTGACACTATCGTCCTGTCTTTGAAGTTCAGTATGTATCAGTCTGTTAAGTGTCTCTGAATCACACTGGTTTTCTAATTACATGACATAAACGCATAACAACTTGGTCATCTGGCAGTCCACTAGTTGCAACCACTGGCTGTGGTCACTTTGGAATACTTTAGTCTTCTTCATGGGCATAGTTTGTGGGGACCAGAGGAGGTATTGCCCCCCAAACTGCATGCCTCGATCAGGTGTGGAACCTGGGGTTAAGTTGATTTGAGGGAGGATGGTAGATTAAAATCATAAGAATCCAGATACCTGTCTATCAATGTATAATTATTTGTTGTAAGTCATATTTGGGGCTTAAAAATACTGATAATGTCCTTTTAACAACATAATGACATAAGATGCCAATGAATACCCATAAAATAAAGACCCTGTACAATATGCAGTATTCTGTTCTTATACTACTGAGTATGATCAACTTACAATGCTGTATATCTGTCCATTGCAGACTGCACATCTCTACGGTAAACTGTACGAAGAATTACCATGACTGGGTCAAATTCTTTATCCCAGATATCAGCTGTTTAAAAAAAAAAAAAAAGCAATCATAAATGAACATTAACTTCTAAACACTACAAATTATTCTAGATTATTTTGTTAATTAGATTACAGGAGGCACATGTATTTTATTTAATTTTTAATTTTCTAAATTGTCTTCAGCAGCAGACAATGTAGCTTAGTTTCTTACTTTTTCATACATCAGTGCATACTTTCACAATTAAAGATATTTTCTCTCAGTTACACAATAAAAATTAAAAAGTAAGAACTTTTCAGGCAATAGATAGCTTTCACTAGCAGCTTGACTTCAATACCTTGTAGAATTTCATTTATTTTTGTATAATACCTTACATTATACAAAAAAAACTTGTAGGATGCCTCTAAAATGACAACTGACAATAAAAGAAAAACTGGATTTATAAAGCATCATTCAAAAATTATTTTAAAAACCTGATTAACAGCAGTGTTTCCTTAGTTGCAGTTCACATCCCCACTTTTTCATATTCATGATATTTTGCTTTATTTTGAACTCTTTTAGAAAAAGACAGAATTTGGTAAATGTAGCCAGTCATGGAAATAAGAGATAATGAACATGAGGTAGTTAATGGCTGGATGACATTTAGGGGTTGTCTACACCCGGGAGAGGGACAAATGGAGGGGTATTAAGTTGGATTAAGTCAAAATAATCCAGTTTTAAAATACTTGTGTATGCACAATACAATTGATTGTAGTACACTGACTGTATTTATGGCAAACTCTTTCAAAGTGAACTAACTTTGCTGGAAATCAAGTTAGTACAGTCCATTGTTCATGTGCATGCAATGCTGTTGCAAACTACTTTGGCACTCTTCCAACAACTACCCCACACTGCTTTGCAGGTGAATGTTACTGAAATGTTTACCTGTGTCTCCTCCCCTGCTCTGGGGTCAAGTTAACCAGATGTCCCTCCAATTATCAACCGGCACACAGCCAGAATTTGTCCTTTTGCTCATGGATTCCAGTTTCTCACCATAGCTACAATAATACTCCAGAAGCTCCACAACATGCTCAAGCAGCTGCTTGGAGCTGCACCAAAACTCTGGATCTTTTCACCATCTGGGGAGAAGCGCTGGGGCAGGAAGTTCTTGTGACAGCCATTGGAATAAAGACCTATTTTTGCAGACACTGCTAGACAGATGTCTGTGAGGAGCCAAGACCAGATGCCAAGCAGTACTAGATAAAGAATAAGCAGCTCAGGAGGACCTACGTTAAAACAAGGGATGACAGGAAAAAAATCTGGCCAGGGACATGTAACCTGTCAACTTCTTGGGATACTGGATAGGATTTTACATAATTATACAGCCTAGAAACTTGTGGAGCCCGCTGCCCACTCACCCCTCCACTCCCTCAAGGATGACCAGCAAGACCAGTAAAATTCATTGGATGATGAACATCAGGAGACCCATGAAGAGATCACCCCCAGAAAGCCAGGATCTGTTCAAGACTCAGGATACTGATATAGAAGATAGGAGAGCCAGATTCCTGACATGCAGCAACCAACCTCGATTCCCAGGCAGCAATGCAGACCAGGACTGACGAGGCTGATCCTATCAGAGTGTAAGTCTTTTTATAATTTTGTAGATAATTTAATATTAAAGTTTTAATTCATTATTATTATTGTTATTATATAGCCTTGCTAGCCTGTGTTCCAGTGCCCCATGGCCACAGCCAGTGTAGGCAGATGTGAGCTAGAAGCCTTTCTGAGTCAGAGATCTCCACCTCCCTCCCTCAGCCCATGCTGTCTGTTTGATGCCCCATATACCTTTCCAAGACAGCAGCTATTCTGGCTGGGCAACTCGCCTCCTTCTCATACTAAAGCCCCAACTACTGACTGTTTTCAGGCCCACACTATGGAAGGGATGTGTCCATGTATCTATTTTCCTTTCCCCTTCCCTCAGCTGTCCTGCCTGGAGAACACCCACTCTACACATCCCAAATCCAGCTTGCCACTACAAAAAGGCACCTGGCAGCATGGCGAAGCCACAATCTCTATCCACCCTCCCTCCTGCAGTAGATTCAAATAAGGAAAACATTATTTTGTGTGAAATGCAAAAGTTTATTGAGACAGCAATTACAGGAAAAGAAGTTTGGTTAGTGTTCTCACTTTACACAAGATAGATTCATAAATACCAAGGTCAGAAGGGACCATTCTGATCATCTAGTCCGACCTCCTGCACAGCGCAGGCCACAGAATCTCACTCACCCACTCCTACGAAAAACCTCACCTATGTCTGAGCTATTGAAGTCCTCAAATTGTGGTTTAAAGACTTCAAGGAGCAGAGAAGCCTCCCTCAAGTGACCAGTGCCCCATGCTACAGAGGAAGGCGAAAAACCTCCAGGGCCTCTCCAATCTGCCCTGGAGGAAAATTCCTTCCCGACCCTAAATATTGCAATCAGCTAAACCCTGAGCATATGGGCAAGATTCACCAGCCAGATATTACAGAAAATTCTTTCCTGGGTAACTCAGATCCCATTCATCTAATATCCCATCTCAGGGGATTAGGCCTATTTACCCTGAATATTTAAAGATCAATTACTTACCAAAATCACATTATCCCATCATACCATCTCCTCCATAAACTTATCGAGTAGAATCTTAAAACCAGATAGTTCTTTTGCCCCCACTGCTTCCTTTGGAAGGCTATTCCAAAACTTCACTCCTCTGAGGGTTAGAAACCTTCGTCTGATTTCAAGTCTAAACTTCCTGGTTGCCAGTTTATACCAATTTGTTCTTGTGTCCACATTGGTGCTGAGCTGAAATAATTCCTCTCCCTCTCCTGTATTTATCCCTCTGATATATTTATAGAGAGCAATCATATCTCCCCTCAACCTTCTTTTAGTTAGGCTAAACAAGCCAAGCTCCTTAAGTCTCCTTTCATAAGACAAGTTTTCCATTCCTCGGATCATCCTAGTAGCCCTTCTCTGTACCTGCTCCAGTTTGAATTCATCCTTTTTAAACATGGGAGACCAGAACTGCACACAGTATTCTAGGTGAGGTCTCACCAGTGCCTTGTATAATGGTACTAAAACCTCCTTATCCCTACTGGAAATGCCTCTCCTGATGCATCCCAAAACTGCATTAGCTTTTTTCACAGCCATATCACATTGGCAGCTCATAGTCATCCTATGATCAACCAATACTCCAAGGTTCTTCTCCTCTTCCGTTACTTCTAATTGATGTGTCCCCAACTTATAATTAAAATTCTTGTTATTAATCCCTAAATGCATAACCTTACATTTCTCACTATTAAATTTCATCCTATTACTATTACTCCAGTTTACAAGGTCATCCAGATCCTTCTGTATAATATCCCAATCCTTCTCTGAATTGGCAATATCTCCCAGCTTTGTATCATCTGCAAACTTTATTAGCACACTCCCACTTTTTGTGCCAAGGTCAGTAATAAAAAGATTAGATAAGATTGGTCCCAAAACCGATCCCTGAGGTAGACATTGACACTGCATGCCCATAAGGCCACAAAGGGTACAGCTCCCTGCTGACGTACAAATGTCCTGTAACACCATTCTCAGTGGTAACAGTGAATTTTCACATAATCAGTGCAGAAAGCTAGCTATTTTTCACTGCACTTTCAACATGTCTGCAGAGGAGATAAAGCAAAATCTAAGGCTCAGAGATAGTTGTTCAGCAATTATAAAGAATAGCTGCATGGCCTTCTCCCCAGGGTAGTTCGCTACTCCCCTCCTCACCTACAGCACTTCTGGTGGAGAATCATCTTGGCGAATAACTTCACAGTGTATCTTGCTGGTCTGCCCTTTGCCTTTTTCAGTAAGGCCATTCTCTGCCTTCTAGTCACCCATCTCAGTGAAATGTCATCCAAAGTCAGGACAGACTAAAGGAGATGTAGAGGGGATTACTATAGAGGCTCTCCCTATTAACTCCTCCAATACCATGTAAGCACTTCCAAGACACAGCAAAACTGCAAAGGCAGATCAGGAACATAATTCCCAATAGCATCTCCATATTTGGAATATTCCCGAACACACACACACACACACACACACACTCTCTCTCTCTCTCTCTCTCTCTCTCCCCCTCCCTCCCTCCCTCCCTCCCTCCCTCCCTCCCTCAGCCTCCAAGGCACAACTGCAAAGCCAAACAGTATATACTGCACAGACAAAAATCCCAATGCACGCATCACTTACTGGCTCCAAGATTCCCTCCCGCCTGGAAAGAATCTCAGAGATGGTAAAACCAGAAATACGTGAGAAAAAATTGCTATCACATTCTCCCTAGAACATGAACCATAACCACTTGTTATGAACAAATACCTGCACAGCTATGGCACCCTGCACTGGCTAGACCATTAAGGACAGGGATTTTATCAATGGTGGAGGGCTGGCAAACCTGAGCGAGAGAAAACGGGAAACTTGTGATGAAATGTTCATGCACATCATTTCAGAATCCATGCCCCCCACCCTCCACCAAAAAAATCCCACCCACACATCACCACACCACAAGAAATCCAGAAAGGTGGAGGCAGAGAGCTGTGTCTGATGATGGGAAGGGAATCCAACAAGATGATTTCCAGGGAGATTGCTGCAGTGGCAAAGGACTGCATGGCAGTTGCCAGGGAAAAAGATGTCGTGGCCAAAGGCAGTATGGAAAAAAGATAGTGAGATGCAGAGGCAACACATGGAGGCAATTCAAAGCTAAGATGCCCTGTTGCAATTCATGCTACTAAGGCAGCAGGCAATGCAGTACTGCAAACTGACACCCAGCCATGTTATGCAGCCCCTACAACAGGGATTCTCAACCTTTTTCTTTCTGAAGGCCCCCTGCAGCATGCTATAAAAACTCCATGGCCCAGCAGTGTCACAACTGTTTTTTTGCATATAAAAGCCAGGCCACCATTAGTGGGTAGCAAGGGCCTCATTAGAGCCTCATGCCACACAGGGCATTGCGAAGCTAAGTTGCTCAGACTTTGGCTTTAGCCCTGGGTGGTGGGGTTTGGGGCCCCAGGCTACAGTCCTGCGTGATGGGCATTTGGCTTTCTGCCCTGGGTCCTAGAGAGTCTAATGCTGGCCATGCTTGGTGGATTCCCTGAAACCTGCTCATGGGCCCCCCAGGCAGCCACAGACACCTGGCTGAGAACCACTGCCCTACAACACAGGCCTCTGGGAACAACAACTCCTCCTCCCCACTGTACACCTGCAGCACTGCTCCCAGAAGCCATTCCCCCCACAGACCCCAGCTGGGGGCACTGAGAACAGTGGCACCTGGGACCCCAGCTCCTTTGAGCCTTCTATGGCCACCAGTAATTTTGAGCTTCAGTGCTCAACACGAGAGGTGCAACAAACTAGAAGAGGTAGAGCCAAGACGTATACTTGCCTGTGATTTTAAGCTTCTTGACCGTCGAGTTGATTCCTGACTCTTGCACTTCCCTGTTTTGTTTCATTGCTCTTTTAATGAAATGGCTCTTTTTTTAAATTATGAAACACTGTATTAAAAACAAAGTCATTTCACTTTTGTTTCAGTTGAAGGTTCATTTCTGTTTGTTACTAACAGATTGTTTAACAATTAAAACCTTTAAAATTTCATTGTCGACAGATCATTTTTCACAGAAAATAATTAACTTTGTACTAATTCATAAGGCTTTACGAACACATGGAGGCAAAGACACAAGGTACAAGACAGACTGCCACAGCATTGCACTTCCACTGCCCATAAAAAAAAAAAACAAAAAAAAAACTACTAAGCTGCACAAAAAACTTCCAGCCCTTACCCCCTCCACTGGTTAACAGCTGGATGTACAGCTGCACGATTTCAGGCCTAAAGATTCAAATTAAGTGCAGTACACATCCCTGATGATATTGACCCAGCTGTTTACATTTTGTATTAGGCACCTTGCTGGCTGCTCAACTACTGAGCAAGTCTCTGCACCTTAGCTTCCCACCCATCGCTAAGGCTTTCTCCTTTACTCTCACAAATATTGTGCAAAATACAACATACTGCTATAAACTTTGGGACTTTTTTTCTGCTGCTTCCAACCTGTTCCACAAACAGTGCCTTCCCCCCTACAAACAGCCAAATGCACACTCCAATTCCATTCTGCAGCTACTGAGGCAGCAGTTAAACAGTTCCTTCCTTCTATCCAATTAGCCTGTGAATGGCTTCATTGACCAGGGAAGCAGAGAATAAATTGGGTCTCTCAAGATAACCGGAGCAATGTCTACCCCATTAATGTCCATAGTATGCCCAGGGACAAGTCCATTGAAGTAAACAGAGCTGAGTTCCAAAAGATCCTAGCTTTATGGACCCTTCCAGACCACTCAGCATTTCTGTCCATAAGTCTGCTATGGTGGTGACAAGCCCTTGGAGCACCATCGAGAAATACCCCTTTCTGTTTAAGAATTCTGAGGCCTGGTTGGGAGGCAGGGGACAAATAATAAACATGTGGCTCCCATCAACTGTCCCAATCAGCTTGGGAATTCCACGTGTGCAAAGCCATCAATAACCATTGCAACAGTATTTTTTCCATGGCATGACACACCGGCATGACAGTGGTTAATCTCTCCATGCCGAATTGGTTTACTACAGACTGGAAGCATTCAGTGGTGGTCACCTTACGGATGGCAATTGTTTTCCACTTGCACATGGGTATGGGCACAGCATGTTGCTAGGCTGCCGCTACAGTTCTGGAGTTAGCTCAGTACACATATCCAGAAAGATTGTCTTCCCCATCCTGAAATTCTCTCACTACTGCTGGTCCTCTCAGGTCTGCAGAACTATCCTTCCCTACCAATTCGTGCTAGTTTCCAAAGCCCAGAAATGGCGCTGCATGCTGTGAAGCTGCTCAAGGAACCAGTCCTCTATCATCAGTTGCCTGTTCTCAACGTCTTCTTCATCCGTGTTCTGGTTCCACCACCACTGAAGCTCTCCTACTCTCCTGCTACTGGAGGAGCTGCTGCCGCCATATCACCTGTTTGATGACGCAGCAGGCAAAGTTCCATGCCAAATTCATACTGCTTTGAATACCGAAATACATCACAAGCAGCCTCTACATATTCAAGTTTACCAGCATAGCAGCACAGAGCATTGTTGGATCCATGCTGGCCGACAGCAATTCGAAAATGGTGCTAGCCCACCCATAAAGGAAGTACAGGGGGGAGACAGATGAATCATGGGATTTTTCTTTTAATAATTTGAATTGGCCTGACTTCTGCTATGCATCCCACAATGCACAGTGAGAAAAATCCCAGAATTTCACACTGTTGAGCAGCAAAGCGAAGTAACATGGGATATCCTCTGGGAATGTTACACCCTCCATTCACAGCAAACTGTTGACATGTGTACACAACGATGCACTTTGACATAAGACACACCGTCCCATGTGCTTGCAATTACTGTGACTTGCATACAGCCAAAAGCTCTGGATTAAACACCTCGTGTAGACAAGCCCTTAGTTACAAAGTACTGTGATTTTAAATTTATAAATTGTGTGTATAATTCTTAATTCAATCTAGCCAACAATTCAGTTTCTTTTCATACGTTTGTGATCAATCATTTTGAAACTGACTTTGTTATAAAACTAACATTTACTGCTTTCACCTTATTTCTGGAAAAGGTTAGCATTCCTCTTCTCCTTTGAGATCATCAACTTCTGCTGCATTAAGTCCAATTTAGTCTGCAAGCTCCTCAGAACAGGAAAGGAGAGGTTACTTACTTTGTACAGTAACTTGAGTTCTTTGAGATGTGTGAACCTATGGGTACTCCAAGTCAGGATACGCATGCCCTTGATTGGATAGTTTTGTCAACAGTGTCCACGGATCTGCATCTGTGCCCTAGACAAACTCATCCCCCAAATAAGGATATACAGAGATAATCAATCACCACTCCAGTTTTTTCTCAACTACAAAAGTCCCAAGAGAGAGATCCCAGGCAGAGAGGAAGGGGGGCAGGCCGCAGAGCACCCAGAGGAACAAACATCTAAAAAAACTCAACTTACTGTACAAGATAAGTAACCTCTCCTCCTCCTTTGAGTAGCGTCCCATGGGTGCTACAAGTCAGGAGACTCCCTTCATCATGGAGGAGGGTGCCAAAGAAGTGGATTTAGTACAGACAATGTCACCAAAACCCATGTCAGCCCTGGAAACAGCCACAAGAGCATGCCGCCACTAAAATGCATGCAGTGAAGACCAGGTGGTCACCCTGCAGATGTCTAAGTTGAAGGTTAAGAGTCCAGGGGAAGCCCAGAGGAACATAGTCCTGTCGAGGTAAAAAGCAAGAGCTCTTTTAATGCTCAGCGTATGGAGGCTCACTTCTTCTCTTGAAGAGTGAGGCTTGGAGTAAAATACCAGGAGATGAATCACTTAACCTGGAATTCAGAAGAAACTTTACGAAGGAAGCAAGGGTGTGGATGCAGAGACACCTGACAGTGGTAGAACACTGTGTATAGTGGCTCCACCATCAACAGTCCAAGCTCCCCAATCATCCTGGCTGAAGGAACAAGGTCTTAAAGGGACAAATGAAGGAGGGTACAACTCCCCATAGGTTTAAATGGGGGTATCCCTCAGGGCACTGAGAATTAAGATGAGGTCCCATGGTGGAGTTGATTCCTTGGGTAGGAGGAAAGAGAGACTGAATAAGGCCTTTAATAAATCTTGTAGTGGTGGGATGAGCAAAGACTAAGAATCCTTCTATAGGAGGGTGAAAAGCTGTGATGGCAGCAAGGTGAACTTTGATGGAGTTAAGTGATAAGCATGTGATCTTTAAATTCAGCAGGTAATCAAGGATGTGAGCCAAAGAGGATCTGACAGGACGTAAAGCTTCATGGTTGTACTAATCCTGAAAGTGTTTCTACTTCTGCAGGTAAGTTTCCCTTGTTGTGGGCTTTCTGCTATTAAGTAGCACCCTTTGAATATCTGGAGAGCAGACTTGTTCTATACCAGAGAGCCACAAAGAAGCCAGGCCTTGAGGTGACTGGGGTGGGGTGACCAATCCCTGGGTGAGTCAGGCTCAGAGGAAGGTGGACAGGAGGCTGAATGGACATGCAAGTCAGCTCTAGGAATTGCACCTGTCTCAACCATCAAGGTGCTAGGAGGATGGCCATTAATTTCTCATCTCAATTTATTTAGGAACTTGAGAAGTAGAGGCATTGGTGGATAAGTGTACATCACAACTCAAGGCCGCATAACAACCAAGTCATCTCCCTTTAAATTGTGGCTGTGCCCTCCCCTTGAGCAGGATCGTCTGCACTTTGTATGGGGTGAAGTAGCAAAGAGAGATCTACCTGTGGATAGCTCCAGCTAAGAGATCTCTTGAACACCTCATTGTTCAGATCCCACTCATGGTTGACGCTAAAATGTCTGCTGAGGGAATCCGCCACTGTGTTCTGTAGTCCCAGTAGATAACCGCTGAGATCTATATGTGGTGTGATATGCACCAGTTCCATAGTTTTATGGATTCAGTGCATAAGGATCGGGATCTTGCTGCTCCTTTCTGACTGATGTAATACATCACTGCTCTGTTGTCCAGCATTATCCTGACTGGGTGATCCTTGATGTGTTGTACGAACTGTTGGCAAATTTAATGGACATTAAATTTGAGCTCTAATATGTTGATATGGAGGATCACCTCCTAAGGGGTCCATTTACCCTGAGCTGGAATTTGGAATTGGGCACCCCAACCTACGAGGAAAGCATCTGTGGTGATAATCCTCATGAGAAGAGGCTGTACACATGGAACTCTGATGCACACTTTTTGTGGGTCCTTCCACCAGTTCAGACAATCAAGGACCTTCCGAGGTACAGACACCCGCTTGTAGAGACTGTGTCTGTTGGGGGTGTACACAGTTCTCAATCATGCTTGAAGACACCGAAAGTACTAAGGGAGTCACGAGTATAGGGCTGTCATGTGGCCCAGAAGTTGCAGGCAGCCCTTGCAGTGATTTGTGGACTCTGTTGGATTGCTGAAACAAGGTTGGACGTTGTGGTGAATCGGTCCCTACGTAAGTACACTCTGGTGGAAGAGGAGTCCAGAGTGGCCCCAATTAAATCTATACGTTGTGTGGGTGTTAGGGTAAACTTCTCCATTCTGAAGTACAAACGCAGAGAATGAAACAGAGACAGGGCCTTGCTGGTTGCTGTCTGTGCTTTGAGAAGCGAGCAGCTCTTCAGGAGCCAATCATCCAGGTAAGGAAAGATGATATGCCCATCTAGTAAAGATAAGCTGCTGTGGCTGACAGAACTTTGATAAAGATCCTTGGGGCAGTGGAAAGACCAAGGGTAGGACAAAATACTAGGAGTGATCCCTGTCTACCACAAAACATAGAAATAATTTCTGCACAGTATGAATAGCAACATGAAAATAAGCATCCTTAAGGTCAAGGGAAATGAATTAATCTCCCAGATCTAGTGAGGGAATTATTGTTGCTAGGGTCACCATTTTGAATTGCTGGGAGCAGAAGAAGGTGTTTAAAGTCCTGACATCGAGCATTGGTCTCCACCCCTCATTTTTGTTTAAGACGAGGAAGTACCAAGAACAGAACCCTTCCTGAGAAAGTCTGGTGGGATGGGTTTGATTGCCCCCAGACCTAGGCAGGATTGTATCTCCTGCTTTAAAAGGTCTTTTTGAGAGGGGTTCCCAAAAACAGACTTGCAACAAAAGGATGGACGGAATAGCTTGGAGAAATCTCCTCCAGAATTCAGCTGTCTGATGTGATGAGCTCCCATAAGGTAAGAAATGAAAGAGATGCTCTCCATAAGAGTGGAAGGAGAATAGGTGCAATGCAGGATCTAGAGCGGGAGTTAGTTTGTGACCCTCAACCAATGGGTCAAATGGATGTTCTGAAGATGTCCCTGGTTGAATGGTCACTGAAGAGGAAGGCCCTTTCTTAGGGAACCCGGTCTTCTACGTGGGGAGCTACAGCCAGTTTCATGGGCTAACAGTTGACTGGGAGAGATTGTTGAGCTGTCTGCAACCTGCTGTTTTGTTTTTTTTTTGCACTTGTATAGATGCCCTGAGCTTGTAGCGTCACCTGAGAGTCTTTGAGAGAATGCAGAGAACTCTCGAAGGCATCACTAAATAACTTTGCGCCTTCAAAAGGAAGGTCTTCAACCATATTTTGTACCTCGTGTGGGAGGCCAAAAGACTGTAGCCAGGAAGCTCAGAGTATGATTACTGCCGCAGCCATGGAGCACGGCTGTATCAATGGTATTGAGTGAGGCCTGGAGAGATGTCTTGGAAACAGTCTGACCCTCTATCATGAGGGCCTGCAATTGTTGTCTCTGCTCCTGAGAAAGGTGTTTAATAGAGAAGAAAATTTTGAATAGACTGTGAAATCATACTTTGACATCAGGGCTTGATAACTGGCTATTCTATGCTGTAAGGAGGCCAAGAAGTAGGTTGTACAGCCAAGAAAGTCCAATTGTTTTAGGTCCATATCAGAGGGTGTTGAACAGAACCAATGTTGCCTATTCTGTTCACTGGAGCCACCTGTGAGTTGGGAATCAGACAGGAGGTACCCTAAGTCTCTGGGAGGGATGTACTACTTTTTGTTGGCTTGTTTACATGTTGGTGGGACAGTGGTTGGAGTTGGTTGGAGTTTGCTTACTGGAGTTGCAGTAAGCAAAGCTTCACTGATGGGCAAGGCAAACTTGCCCTGAGGAGATGAAGGAAGGATACCCAGCATGAAATGTTGGGATTCCTGAATCTCATCTAATGGGACTTCTAAGTTGTCTGCCACCTTTTCTTGGAGTTCTTGAAAGGCCCTGAAGACATTGGGATAAGATGGTGTGGGAGGCATGGTAGCCTCATCTAGAGATGAGGAGGATTTGTGGGAAGGTGGTGTTTCTTCCTCTTCCACTGCTGCCCTCTCTGGAGGGATCTGGGGGCATCGGTTTATGTTCCTAAAACGACTTCTTTTGTGATGGCACGATGTAGAAAGTCACCATAGTTAACTCACAGATTCCAATAAGCCTAAACTCTCAGAAGATCAGAACAAAGAGGCTGACCCAGAAAAGTCTCCATTATGAAAAATATTTTTTAAAAGGATACCTCCAGGTATTAATTCTCCAGTGTTTTCCTACAAAAAGTTACAGATTTCCTAGTCAACATTTGGTAGATGAAAAATACATGCTTTTGGTATTTAAATCATATTAAAGAGATTTCAGATTTTCAATGGCTGTGGATACACCTGAGCTTATTTTACAGACCGGTCATTTACATGCTAGCAGGCAGGAAACAAGATAATTGAAAACAAAAAACTCATTTTGCCATGGAATCAGAGTAGAAAGCACAGTACTTTGAACATCAACTTTACACACGTTTCTACACATACGTTTTGTTTTAAAATAAACTCTCTTCCCAAATGGAGTCCAGAGATTTCAAGTTTCAGAGTAGCAGCCGTGATAGTCTATCCACAAAAAGAAAAGGAGTACTTGTGGCACCTTAGAGACTAACAAATTTATTTGAGCATAAGCTTTTATGAGCTACAGCTCATTTCATCGGAATCCAATGAAATGAGCTGTAGCTCACAAAAGCTTATGCTCAAATAAATTTGTTCGTCTCTAAGGTGCCACAAGTACTCCTTTTCTTTTTGCAGAGATTTCAAATCATGCACAGGCTGCACTAACACCCTGAGAAATGGTATGCCTCTCTGTCCCCCTTCTCAGTCTGGTATTCTCAGACCAGACTACTGTGCCAGAGGGCAGGTAGGTTACAGTGTGCAGAACAGGCTATATAAGGAATCTTCAATGTGTGTCCTGATTTGCTTTGTTCGAGGAAAGGTGGACAGATCTAAGGCACACCATTTCCAAGGAAGAGAAATTCTTAGACAATCTGGCAATAAAATTAAGCTAAGTTACAAAAAAAACTACATTCGTTTTTTTAAAAAAAATATATTTTGAAAATTCCTAAAACTAGTGTTCAAAATCCAGTGCTTTGCCTATTTAGATGTGCAGAATAAATTTCTACCTGTTTCAATTTCCCTTGATTGTTAGTAAGTCCTGTCTTCAAAAATATATTTGTGTTTTTTGACACAAGTTTAGTTATTTATGAACTTAGAAAAATACTGTAGCTTTTGTTCTAGCTTTAAATATGAATACATCACTGAGCACAGTGCTACCAGTGCATCAATACAGACCACAACGAACAGGTGAGAACTCAGTTTGCTTCTCTGAAGCCTTCATTTGCGGTTCTACTTAATTTTCAAATGAAGAGAGTGCTCTTACATAGCTCTTTTATCAGTAGCCCTCAAAGCACTTCACAAAGGAGGTGTCTGTCATTTCTCCATTTTACAGATAGGGAAACTGAGGCATAGAAATTGGAAGATTTCCCCAAGGTCACCCAGCAGGCCTGTGGCAGAACTGGGAATAGAACCCAAGTCTCCTAAGCCAAGTCCAGAGTTGCAGATCTCACTTGCATCTGTTAGTCATTTTCATTTAGCATTACAGTAGAACCTCTGTCACTGCAGATTGTTTACATTGTTTACGTGCAAATTTGGAAATTCTAATAAACAAATATGGAAGGATAATATATCATGTACATTACAGTTGTCAAAATAAATGATCTTATAATATACTTTACAGTACTGCAGCCAATATACCATATAATAATTTGTCAAAGTAATAAAATCTACCTAGGGTATAAAGAAAAGGAGTACTTGTGGCACCTTAGAGACTAACACATTTTTTTCATGAAATTGACAGATTTCCACTCTATACGGCTAAATTCAGTGCCTTGCATAACCTAGGATATGTGGCTATTAAAGCCTCACTGAGGAGACACCAACATTTTTGGGTGTCTGAATCAAAGTATGCTAATCACTAACTGCAATTTAGCAAGATTCTTCTGTTTTTGATTTTAGCATTGGCTTGTGATGACACAAGGCTAAGACCACGAATACGTCACTGAGGAAACTGATTCTGTGATTTTACGAGCCCCTTGTGACTTCTTGAAAATTCCAATAATTCAGCCCTGGCCAGTGGGGCTCAGGTTCCAGCTTCACCCTGGCCAGCGGGGCTCGGGCTCCTCAATAAATCCATGCTTTATTGTCTATTGCCCACGTCCTGTCCGTGACTTTTGATAAAAAATACCAGTGACAAAATCGTAGCCTTACACGTGGCTAATGCTTGCCTCATTGGGGCTTATCTCTGGACAACAGGTAAAAACTCATTTTACATCCAAACTCATTTTATATCCATCAGTGCTTACTATGCAAGAAAATGATTTAAAAGTCAAAACAAAAAGGGATAAATAATTTATTTTTACCATGAAAAGCATCTTCCATCTATGTAACTTTCTTATTAAAAAAAAATGTGAATTAATATACCTTTGGGTGTATACATTCCTTGTTGCATAGAACCTCCAGGTTCAAAAACAGGAGCTTTAAAGTCTGCAACTGCTGACAACATTGATTCAAAGCTTAAACTTCCTGGAACAATGCCACTTTTGGGATTGGGGTTTTCTGGAATGTGATCTTTATGTTAAGAAAAACAATTGTTATCAAGGACTATTTAACAGCAGAAACATAGCAAATCACTATTTTCTTTTGTCTTATATTTTAAGAGCTTCATTTAAGATGCTAAACTTTTGCAATGTTTTAATTTCACCACAAGAGGTCTGTGTACCACAGCGGTTCCAGTGTAATCGAATTTGTATTGTACCATACTAACACTTTTGGGATATAAATTTTAATTCTGTACACTACTTGCATTATTGCTCAAGCTGCTATGGTCTTATTCAGGGATTATATACTAAATGCACATTGCTACACATGTTCTTGAACACACTGTTAAACTTGTGCAGCTACCAATAAGGTGTGCTGGGGAGGATTGTTTAAACTTTCCAAAAATCTCTTCTCTCAATTAGCAATCTTTCTGTATAGAAACACTCTCATCCTCAGAAAGTAAGTCTTGAAAGTGAAAATGTCAAGCAAGCTCACTGATTAGCGATTATACATACATTTGCACTCACATGCACACTTTTTGTTATTAAATAAAGTACATGCTTGTATCCATGTGATAAATAATGATCACTTTATCCCTAGTACTATTAGTAACATATAGTATTTTCAGTTAGAGTTAAGCACAAACAAAGTAAGCAGATGACTGGGACCCACAGACCCTGAAAGCTCTGTAAACTGGGATGACCATATCTGATTTTATGGAAGTGGTAACCAGCAGGGGAACAACTCATTTCCTGATTTCCTGTTCTGTCCCCAAAATCAGAAGGTCAGCCCTGCTTTAGCTATTTTAACTTTTGGCAAGCAATAGGATTTATAAAAATTTAAGTAAGCCACTAGCATTGAGTAAACAGGCAGCTATGCTGACCCACAAACCAAGAGGCTCTTGCAGAAATAGAGGAAAAAGGGGGTGGGTAAGAGAAACTTGGCATTGACTCTCTCTCTTGAAGAAAAGTTGGTGAAGCACAAACACAGAGACAAGGATATTCATTAATTAGTCTGATTTTAAGTATTAATAGAAATCCTCATCAACATGAAAGGGTGACATAAAAGTTGCTGAAATGGAGGCTATATGATTTATGTGCAGGGAAAGATGAGGGGTGGAGCGCTTGATGGTAGAAGGAAAATTTAGGAAGGGGAAAACGAGTGGATTTAACTAAAAATATTAAAAGTAATATTGTGTGTACAGCAATGGGGGATGGATGGGAAGATATAGTTGGAAATACAATAGAGAAAGAAAAAACAAAATAAAATGGAAAAAATAGATTGTGAAACTAGCATGATGTGCAAATATCATTCCTAAGCACTCATATTATTACCTTATTATTGTAAACGTCAAGCTACTTTTCACCATTTCTGCCTTTAAATTATTGCTGTCACTTGCTGCACTATGTTTACAATTGGACTGCAAGTTCTTTAAGGAAAAGATCATGTCTATTTTACTTGGCTGCAAAGCACCTAGTACACTGTGAAGACATCTAAAATGTATTGCAAATCCTCACATGTATCATTTTCATACGAACAATTAAGGAAGACTAAAGTACTGAAGAAAATTTCATTGTGATCAACAGCATCATAATCCAATGACATCTGCCCACAACTCCTAAAGCTTGAGGTTGTTACGAGAGAGCAATATTGATGGCATCGTGCATAAGCTTTAATATTATGCAAAACACAAATTTCTTTTATAGTACTATTTACACACAGAAATCAAAATAAATAAGTTAACAGATTCCAAGGATATGAGATCCAGGAGTGAGCTATGAGTCCTGTCGTTCATACAGAGCTGGGCTACCATCTCTGCTCTGAGGATCTCATCATCTGTCATTCCTAGGACAATAAAAATAAAATTAAATACCCTATACAAGTTGTATGGGTAAAGAAAAAGGGGATACACAGGCACACACATGCAGTCAAATCTCAGTAAGTTAAACACTAATTACAAATGTGAGACTCAACAGTTTGATATCCAAGTTAACACAGTTACATTGTTACAATTACAGTTCAGGTTTCTGGTCGATTCCCAAAGATGTCCACAAGAATTTACTAAACTATTCCTATTTTCTTATACGAGTGCTCTATGTATTTGGAAGTTGTGTAAAGTAACAGCTCACTGATATTTCTCAATACATATGCTATTTTGAAAACTATTTGAAGACTATTGCACAGGAGACAACACTAAAACATGTTTTCTAAAGACTATTGTAAAGCACAGTAATAAATGAAGCTTAATAAAACACAACAGAATGCAAGTTTTAGCTAAGATTTTAAGTAATCACTTAGGCCCAATACTGCAAACGTTTATGCACACTCAACTTCATACACATGAGTAATAATCATATGCACAAGTTTTTATAGTACTGGAGTTTAATTCATTTTTCTATGGCAATATGAAAATAATTTTACTGTGTGTTAAATACTGTGTATTTTGGGAGGAGAGGAGAATATACCAACACAAAATCACAGGAAAGGTTTCACAGATCCTGTGTCCCTAGCTGAATGTTTGGAAAATATGCCACTGAAGCGCTATCAAATTAGCATACTTCACACTTATTGTACCAGCTAGCACATGTTCCTACATCAGTAACATTAGAAATGCCGAAAAGGGTGATTACAAAGCTCAGTTCAGCTAGCTCTCAGTTCAGCATCATTCTGAATAAAGATCAGTGACATAACACTAAGATACATCTACAGGACTTTATCGGGGGTAAATCCCCTCCCTCACTTTGCAGGTATGGAAGGCTCAACAGACAGGATAACTGCGGAGTTGCATGGCTCATGTTTGGGCCAAGATGTAGGAAGCGCATGCAGAGAGACTGTATGCCACAGCAAGTGCTCTGAAAGGGTAATTTGTGCAAAGCTGCAGAAGTAATTTATGGAATGGGGTAATGTTAGTGGATCCAAAGGAAGAAGAGTAACAGCCACTGGGACAACAGTAACTCTAAAGTTTTACCAGCTGCCAAGTTTTACGTGGCCAGGAGAGAAGGTTTGGTACAAGACCAGGATTTTGCCCCAAGTTACTGGCAAAGATACTTTCTACATCATTTCTATTACAATTTAACAGAAAAAGAATATTCACAAAGCTGAAAATATAGCACATTTGCTTCTTCACACATAATTTTTGAGGTGCTCAAGTGGGAAATGAGTCTCTCCTTTAATTCAACTGACTTGATAATGTCCTATTCAGTTTACTTGATACAAACAGCAGAAACCAAGTCATGTATATAAAAATAAGATAATACAATAAAATTTCAGTTAATAAGGAAAGTCAAAGTTTCAACAGGGAAATAAGAAGTTCAATCATAAGAGATTATTACAAGTAGGAGCTTTAGGATTTGCTGATTCAAACACTAGTATTGACATTTAAGCTTCAATATACATCTTGTGATCATATGGTTTAAAAAAATTCAGACATTTATTTCTCTCAAGGACAGGAATGGACCGGATTGCAATAAAGGAAAAGACACCCTAACCCTGTATTTTGGCTGTTTCTAGTTTTTAGGATGGTTAAAATGAAGCAACTGATGAAACTGAAACCAAATTATAAACGTAAAGAATGATCATTTGATTTTATTTAATAATTTTACTTATTCTGCGACAGGATAGCTATTAAATGCCAAAAGATTTAAAACCAAATACACATAAAATTCCATGTTACAGTAATATTTGTGGCTAGACAGTTGTGATTCTTACCTAAATGTAAGCGAAGACTTAACAGAATGACGAGAAATGTTAAGGCTCCTTCCAACATAGATCTCTCATGTTCTGAATCAAGAACTGTATTCTGATGCTGCGATGCCATTGTTAACAGATCTACCACCTTGAACCTACAGGACACAGAGCAAAGTTAGAGACCTCATTCTTCCGTATTAAGAGCCTGATGCTGAGAGGTGCGAAGTACCTGGGATTCCAACTGAAGCACCATTCAGGCCCAAGCCCAAAAGGCGTACAAAATAAGATGTACATCATCTAAATTAGAAGCAAACCTTGAAGTGAAAGGCTTTTTATTTTCAGAAGGTGTATCCTTATCTTCATTGTACCGTTCTGATCCTATTCATACTTCATATTCAAATACATGACATTTATATTGATTGAATACTTGGAAGTAGGTTAGTTGGTATTCACATTTATGTCCTGCTTTTCTTCAGCCATGTTTATGCTACAGCAGCACAGCTACCATGCTGCAACTGTGATCTTGTAGCATAGACACTGCCTATGTCAGCGGACGGTGTTTTTCCGTCAACATAGGAAATCCACCTCTCTGAGAGACGGTAGCCAGGTTGATGAAATAATTCTTCCATCAACCTAGCTATGTCTACAATGGGGTTACGCTGACCTAACTACTTTGCACAGGGTGTGACATCTTTCACAGCCCTGAGCGAAAAATCTAAGTTGATCTAAGTTTTAGGTGTAGATGTAGATGCAAGCAGACTTCTTGTGATCCTCACTGCTATTCATTCTCCCTTTCAATGTGGAAGTTCCAAATACTTACACACCAGAGTGTGCAACACTTCTAAAAGCTCAGGAGATTCAGCTATGGAGTTTCATAAACATATTGAACACACTGGTGTATAAATCCAAAACCAGCCCTGAGTAAAAGGGAGGATGAATGAAACTGCCATAGTGGAACCCATCAGTGCTGTGGTGCAAGAGGGATTCAGCAGGTCATACACCTTTTCCCCATAGTATATTTTAAAATGTCAGTAAGTGGTAGAATGCTATATAATGGTATTCATTCTATCCTTATGCTTTGACCTTACCTTTCAAAAACTGATGAAATAAAATAATCTGGGTCAAGTCTAGAAGCACAGACCTGTAAAAACAAACATGGTACATTCACTTTACTCATCAGTCATTAGCGTTCTTATAAACACAGTACTTGGGTTCACAGAAACTATACCTTACCTGTAATAGGTAAATGTCAGGATCAATCATGGAGTTACAAAAATGAGACTGCACATAAGTCATTGCTTGTCCTTTAATTTGTAGACCATTCCTTACCCACATGTTACTATGGATTTCAGAAAGGCTTGCCTATTTTTTTTAAAGAAAAAGAATTAGCTGAAATAAATATTTTGCAAACAGTTCAAAGAAAATCAGCTATTCAGTTGTCTGTAGCCACACGATCAGCTGCGATCCCCTCAGATCTCAAAATCAGTAGAGCTGGACCATGTCAAAAGTTGGATGAGAGACACCCCAGAAAATACCCCTAGGTGTTGCAAAAAATTCAGTTGGTACCTGTATGTGGCTCTCTTCTTGCTGGGACAGTACTGAATCCATGCATGAGGCATGATATTAAATTACAGTGGTGAATGAGACTTAAAACGAAGGCTATGATTACTAAAAAGATACTGTGCTATTTTTTGCAAGTTTGTTAACCAGGTGTCTTGCCCAAATTCAAAATAAGGTATTTATATTCCACCACAGTTCTGTAGTATGTATAATATGGTCCACTCTAAAAGGAAGGGCATTTCAGGAAATGGAGGGGTAGGCATGTGAAAAGATCCATGATTCGTGATTCTTTATCCTGAAAAAGTACCCAAAAATGAAGCATGTGTCTTATAACAGATTATCAATTATTACAACTATTTCTCTTCATCTCCTAACTTCGATATAAACAGAATGTAAAGTGTAAAGCCACAGGCAAGAATCCTGCCCAACAAGAAATAAAGGGTCTTCACAACCCAGCCTCTACATTCACTCCTGCATATTCTGCATCCTCAATTTGTACATATTAATATTAACTGAATGCACAAATTGTTCCGAGCACAGGTATGTACTCAAATTTAGCAGTAGCTTTTTGAACACGTGATCCTAAACAGTAAGCATAGTTCTCAGCAATATAAACACCTAGGGTCATTATATGATGTTAACAGTATTTGAAAAAGTAGTTATCTGATTCTAAGAATACTCTTCTAAGTTTATTCTGACAAATCATTGTAAAACTGTGCTTACAAGTATAAACATTTCATATATTGCAAGGAGTTGTCACCTATGTTAATTTTTGTATTCCACAATTAATACGTTTTTCCCCGGCTGTTTAGACATTTTTTAATATACTTAAACTATTTGGACTGGAAGAGGGGAAAAGAGATAGCCGTCCTCTTTCGTATTCTGTACATTCAAACCAAAAAAGCAGCCTGGCACCATACCTGAATCTGAAGTGGGTGAATCATTAGTTTCATCAACATCTCCTGATCTGGTAAAATAGAATCCAGATCTAGCTCTTGGCATTTGACAGCCTACATACAAAATGGAGTATAAATTTTACTGAGAATGTAAGGAAATGATTTTTTCATACTATAAACCGACAACATCTTATTTTCTTATAGAATATGGTAACAAATCCATGCTTACCTTACTCAAAAACATAGCATAGTAACGATGTAGTGGCAAATGAAAAGTAACCTGGTTAGGAGCTGGCTGCAATGAAAATACAATGCATTTTACCATCAATTACAAAAAAGTATAAGAATCATACAGACTATCATTTCACCTGGCATATCCACTACTGATAGCTCTTTCCACTAGATATTGCTAACGTTACCGCATCTCTCCCCCTGCCAATGCTTCATCTCCCTTTTCCCAAACAGTTCAGGTTGATCTCTCCTGCCTAGCCACTAAAATATTAGTCTCACCCCACCTGGAATCAGAGAAATGTCTCCCAATACACCAGAGCTGCCCACACCCTAGTACTTCATACGAAATGGAGTGCAGAGAGGCTTTATCATTGCTAAAGCTCTCCACTCTACTGCTTTGGAGTGCTCCTATGGCATCAATTGGTAGAACCTCAGTCTGAATAAAAGTTCACATTAATTAAATTGGGGACTCCAATGTTCTTAATTCACACATGTATCACATCATACCCATGAATTACAAAGGTTTTAACAAGAGTAGCATTGTTTTTAACATGGTAATCCATCTGTTACAGTATTTAAAAGGATAATTTTCTCTCCTTTAAATAATAAAAAATACTTTAAAAGTTAATATTTTTAAGTTTAACAAGACATTTCTGACAACACTTTGTTTAATCATATAAAGGATGCAAACCTCATCTACAAAGTTGATTGCATCAAACCAGTCCTGAAGTGCTTCAAGGCAGTATCTAACGACATTTCGTGTGTACTCTTGTGTCTCCTGCAATAAGAAAAATTATTTGACATTCATCATCGTACACTGTACCATACTATTCAAAAACAGTTTTGTGTAACAGTTTCATTAATACAATGGGGAAAATAGTTTGTTAACTAGTATGACGGTTTAAGGATTTTTTCAGTTCTTTTCTGTTCACAGTTTTAAAACAGGGCACAAATACAGAATTTTCACAATGTTTCTCTTTTTATTTAAAAAAAGTTTTCTTTTCCACCACTGAAAATTAACGTGTTTTAACGATTTACTGGTGGTTGACACTGTCCTTCTCTACACTGAGATTTTTCCCAAAATTCATCAATGGCAGGAGTGTTAGCATACCAGAGCCTAGAATGTTTTTGCTATTGTGTTATCCAGACCTGTTCTGAGTTCTGATGCAGGTGTCGCCCTCTATCACATTCAACCAAGTTTTATTAAAAAAAACAAAACAAAAACAAAAACAACCCTTTCATTTTATTGTTTCAACCAATTTACTTGGTACTGAATTAAGTTTTCTGGGTCTACAATTCCTAGGACCATCCCCAACACCATATTTTAAGAGACTAGTAAACATTTGCTACCCTCCAGTCCTTGGATATAATAGTGGATTTAAATGTTTGTTCAGCCACTTGATTGAGTTCCTTTGAAATTCTTACAAACAACACTATTTGGTCTTGGTGGCTTAATGTTGTTTAATTTAATCTATTTGTTTTAGCACAGAAACAGGAACCTGTGCATACAAAGGGACCTTTCATGCACAGATCCTAAAAGGAATTACTAAGCATCCAATATCCTATTCAAACACTTCTACAGCAATGTCTTTAGAGTTTAACAAACTCAGTGCATTAAAATTCAGTGCTCACCACTAGATTAACAAATGTGCGTGTAATGAGAGTGAAGGCATAGGAGTAATTTTGTTTCAGGTTAACCATAAACTTATTATATTTTATATTATATATATATGTTCTTACATTGAAATACAATTTAAATTAAATTGCATCTCTCAAGGCAAGATAGGCTATAAACCTCAAGCAGTGCGGTCAAAAGCATGTGAGAGGGAAAAAGACAATTAGTTGGCACTTCAAAAACCAGTAAATTGTAGTAAAGTATTCTAAGGGCAATTTAGCCTCAGAAGAGAGATTTAATAAAAATATCTTAATATGATTTACAATATGAAAATGCCTTTGCAATTGCTAATTTAAACTTTTGGAATATTTAGTTTACCCAAAGAAGTCTTTTCAGAGCACGTTTCAATCCAGACTTTACTGTCCTATGAACACCAACATAACTCCTCCTATTTAGTTTGGAAAGTAGTTAAAATTAGAAGATTCATATTTATTATTCATAATAAATGATGAGGAGGTAGAAATGTAAAAGTTTTCATGTTTCAAGTATTCCTCTCAATAGAAGAATTCCATTTTCTGCTAGCCTATCATTGTTTGCCACACAAATTAACAATTGTGTGGTGTAATTGTGAGAAAAATCATCATTATATTCAAGAGATTTAATCTCACATAGTTAATAATCCAGATCTTTGATTTGATAATTATGCACAAATATGTAGTTTTATTACTATCCCAAAATGTCTATTTGCAGGCTCAAACAACAACCAACCAATATTATAATCACATCACAGCAGACTTAATTTTCTCCTTTTCCAACATTACAGTATAATCATCAGAGTTGTTCGGACACAAGTATCAACGTATATCCCATTACATTTTAACCTCATTCCTATTACAGTCAGTGTACACCCAAGACCTCTAGTCCCAGTTCTGGAGACTATTACTAAGTAACAATCAATCATATTTAAATAGGCACTTCAAAGGATTTACGAGATTGCTGTTACAGAGTTATATCCTCAGCTCTAACAGGTACAGCCTGAAATGTCTGTTGCTTGTCCATGCTATCTTTGTTTTCACCAAAATAATGCAATCAATCATATTTAAATAGGCACTTCAAAGGATTTACGAGATTGCTGTTACAGAGTTATATCCTCAGTTCTAACAGGTACAGCCTGAGACATTTGTTGCTTGCCCATGCTATCTTTGTTTTCACTAAAATAATGCTTCTTTCAGAGAAACAAACAGTGGCTTTTTTCCTCTTCCATAGAAACAAGTCTCCAACATCATCATCCTTATCAAAGCTCCTGTGAAGGCACTAAAATCAAACTGGGGGATCGATACTCTCATATACATTTCCTCAGTCTAAAGAGATTACTCTCTCAAACTCCTATACATTGCACTATGCAGGTCAGAAGCTATTTACAATATCATTCAGTTGGCTGGCAAAGACAGTTCTCCAGGCTTTGGTACAACCCTACATGTAACATGGACACCAACACCACAAGGACAGATGTTAGTGCCAAGTCTCATGTGGCCTACTTGCTGGTAGTTGTATCACCTACTAGAAGAACGCAGTAGCTGGTGCACATATTACAGAGCTCCAGCCATTACTGCCCTAATCTAATGTCTTGATAAGCCAACAAAGGGGACTAGTTTGCTTTTTTTAAGCCCCCTTATTTGACATACAAATGAAAACCTTAATTCACCTAAATAGAAAAATAAAGCTCAACACACTCAGAGGCTTCACACAATGAAGATTCTGGAAAAGCTTGTCCTGAATCAAGACAAACCCGTGGGAACATTTCAGCCTGCAGGTATAAATGAAAGTCATGATTTAGTCTATGAAAAAATCTTTCGTGCTCCAGCTGAGCAATTTGGAGAAAGACAACCCTTCAGCCAAGAATGCTTTTATTCAAAAACTACTATCTCGTTTGTTTCAAAGATCTTCCAAGTGAGCAGTTGAAGTCATCACTCTTTTCTCCAGTCAAATGTCTGGCCAAATCTAATGCAGAGAACATGAGTATAAACATCTTTTAAAGGATTTGTGAGTTCTGTTCAAATAAAGCTTGACTACAAATACTGCCAGATGTATTTTTCATCAACTTCAATTTCATTCGCTATCCAGAAAGTAACACTTGATGGAGAACTGATACATGACCCTAAAATCCAACTATTTGTAAAATCTGCTGAAACTACAAAAAGAAAGTTAAAAGGGGTTGTTGTTTTTTAAAAGACAAAGTAAAAACGAAAAAGATGTTTGCCTTACCCTAACTTTACAATGCGATAGCAGTCCCCACATGGGCTGCGCACAGGCTTCCAGTTCAGCAGCAAATGCAGCATAGTAGGTCTGCGATTCAAACTCCACATGCTCATTTAATTCTCTCTTATTTAAATTCATACCTTAAAAGATGTAAACAGTGTTACACAACAGCATCTTTTTCTACCATTAAGCGGATCTTAGTATTTTTTTTTTAATTATACACACTTACATATATGCATACCTGCACAGGGAGATGACACTCATGCAATAAGATTCAGAGGGTGTGATCAATTGTACCTAAGTATCCACAAGGTTAAGGATTTGAACTGAACAGAGACCTTGAAAGTTGACTAGAAAGAGATCAGTTGAGTAGAGAAAGTCTGGCCATGTTAGGCTAGCAACTCAAGCACCCATACTGAACAGGCACGTGATCTGAACTGGGCACCTTTTAGTCTCAACTCCAAATCAAATCAATGAGAATTTTTAAATTGACTACAGAATTTTGGATCCCTCCATAGAGGAAGCATGCTTTCCACTATGCAAACATTCAGAGAAAAACAAATCAATACAAAATCTCCCACATTTCCACATGTTTATACAAAGAATACCTAAATACGTCAAGTTCATTTTCCCTAGTATTGAGTTTAGAACTTTGACATTGAAACATATTTCTATCAAAGTCATAACTTACACTGTTAGTACAACAACTTCTTGAGAACTTTGGCAGTGTGTAACCCAATGCATTTTACTCAGCCCCTCTGTGCCTGATCAACATGGGCTACATGGATCTGTTAGAGCTTTATCTCCAAAGCCTAACATTTTAACTCAAGCATAGAGAGACTCATGCTTTAAGCTCTGGAGATCCTCAGCTGCCATGATACAAGTTGGAGCTTGTCCAGAATTCAAATCATGGTGTGTCTCAAACACAGTTTCCATGACTGTAGTATGTAACCCACCAGTCAACATGTATTACACATTCCCTGGTGTGCCCCAATCCACAAGGGATGCAAATCTATTACAGCTCTCATCTTGAGACCCTGCCCTCTTTAGTTCAAACTACAGAAACTAATGCTTTTAAGATCTCAGATGTTCCTGGTTCAACACCTGGTGCTGATCAAGATGTCAGTTGTCACAATTGCACATCAGAAGTGCTTAATGCCTTTACGTGTTCAGCCTTTGCTTCTCATCAGTTGGCATTTCAGAAACAGAATTCTTTTGGCTTGAGTAATTTACAATCAACTATCCACTTCCAGAAATTTGCATCAGAACGCGCTAGTGGATTAAATATTTTTATACAAGGGTGTGTAAGGTGTATGTTATTGTAAACATTGTGCCACCTTTAAAAATTCTTGCTTAAGTACAGGAGAGAAAAGATTTGAAATTAGGCAGATTCCAAAAAAGATATTTCTAATCACTAAATAAGAAAGCTAAAAGCCACCTACCTTGAAAGAATGATACAAAATTCATCCAAGTTACTAACAGACTATGATCCTCCAGGAATTTCTTAGCCACACTTTGGTGTGAAAGGATATTAATAAAATCACTAACAAGTGGCCAGTAAGTATTATTCTTTAATAGTGCTTCCCCGCAGTTCACTACGACATGTAAACTGTTTTCTTCATCTAGGAAAAAAGTGATTAAAAAAATCCCATCATGTTTTTTAAAGAAAAAAATATAGTAACTACCTAGTGAACAATTAAAAGAATCAGGGTTTAAAAACATTTATAGCATGCACAGCATACGGCTGTAAAGAACGATTACTTACCTAATAGCAACGACTTCAAGTTCTTGTCATATGTGTGGATCCCATTCTAGGTATACATGCCCCCCACTTGCACGAGATTGGAATCTGAATAGTAGTGGTTGTTGGGCCATGCCTGCACTGCACATGTCCTTGTGCCCCGCCTTTCTAGAGCATAAAAGGCATAGCAGTCGCCACTATTGCTCAGTTACCTCGCTAATTTAAAATCTCAGGTAAAGAGGACTCCAAAAAAGCAGAGATGGAGGGCAGCTTGTGAGACACACACAAACCCCAGCTCCTCAAGGAACCAAAGTTACTAGAAGGTAAGTAACTGTTCATTCTTCAAGTATGTGTCCATATGGCTCTCACTGAGGTTGACTAATGAGCAGTGTCCCATCTGGACAGTGTGACTGAGGAGTCCCAACGTTCACTAACTAACTGATGATTGTAATACTGCTCTACCAAAACTCGCATCTGACCTCATGGCCAGGACCAGAGCATAGTGTTTAACAAAAGTCAGGCATTACTCTAAGTAGCTGCCTTGCAGATTTCAGATAGGGATGTTTCTAACAGACCTGATTGGAGGACAAGCCCATTTTACAGCAACTTTCCAAGTTTGTTTTCATTCTGCAGTGGAACATTTTCATGAAAACTAAGTTTTATAAAATGTCCTTTTTCATACCGAAACCAGAGAAAAAGAGAAAGCGTACATACTACCTTAGACATGAGAGATCCACGTACAAGTTCCAGATATCCCTGATTCAGAGGAGAGTTTTTCCATCCCTGATCACTCTGAATCCCACCTTGCACCCCACATCCAGGGCAAGTACCATAGCCACTAGGCAAGTGAGAGAGAAAGACACTCTCCCCATTCCCTCCCCACTCACACATGCTTCCTCCCCAATGAAAATGTTGTCAAAAGCAATAGGTTTAAACAAAACTGCATATTTCCATGAAATTTCATTTAGTCAAAAAAGTTCCAATCAGTTCCAGTTTCTAAAACATGGAGAGGAGGCAGTTTATCTCTAAGGAAATGGAGCTTTGATGTTTGGAAGAAGAAGTGTATGAGACATGACTTTGATTAGCAACTGTCTAGATTGGCTCAACATGAATGCCGCGTCTCCTTAGGTGCACTGCCATCACGACTAGGTTTTTAGTGAAGACTACTGGTACTGTGGAGAGAACGAGTTGTAGCACTTTGTATTGATAGTGATAGGGCCCCAGTAGGAATTGCAGGTTCACAAAGGGTAGTAGTCTGGTACATGGATCTCACCAAAACAAAAAATGCCAGCTCCTATGACAGTCTGTAAGCATAATGAGTCTATCACAGGACTGGCACTGTTCGAAGCTTGAGGGCTTTGAATCTGCTATTGTAGGCAAAGATAGCTGCATAAAACACCAAGCAGAAATTTTAAGTTTCCATTTTAAAAAACAGATCTTTTAAAAATCCTTTTTTTGGCAAGTGGAAAAAATAAAATTAAAAAGGGAGAGTTTGCTGAGAATTATGCCTAGCTAATTAACCAAAAGAGAAGAATATTCCACTAAGGGATAGCGAACACACACCTTGTTCTGTCTTACTGCCACAGGCAATAAGAGGGAACTGAGGGACAGCTGCAGCCACTCTGCTCTGTACACCCTTTGGGTTGGGGCAGTCTTGAGGACTCGCAGGGTACATGAGCAGCCCAAGGGACACAGTTATTCAAAGATTCCAGTCTCACATGCATGAGGCACATGCACACTTAGAATGGGATCCATGCTGACACACACCCAAAGAACCACCAATGTTTTCCACTGTGTCTTTCATAACAGTACCCACTACATTTAATTAAAAAAAAAAAAAAAAAGCTGGGAAAATAAAGAAAAAGCTTTATTCTTACCCAACCATTTCAACAGCAGTTCCTTCTAGCTTGAAAAGCATGTCTTCTTTAAATCAAAGTGTTATATTAGATAAGGATGTCCAATCTGTAGCCCTCAAGAGCCACTTTGTTAGGAAAATTTGTATTGCATAATAAATTGAAATTGTTCCTTGAGCCATGCCTGGCAATTTTAAATGGTAGTATGTGAATCAGCCTTTTTGCTACAAAGAGCTAGTAGGGGACACCACTTCCTTAACTGCCTCCTGTCCCTTTTCTCTGCAGTACCAGAAACAGCATAGAGCAGGGAGCACTCAGATCAGCAGCCTTCCCACAGTCTACTTGATGCTTTACAGGGGAGGGAAAGAGTAATTCTGGCTACTCCACTGCCTACATCCCTGACAGGCTTGTGACTGCACAAGGAAGAGCAGTATATAAACTCAACTGGCTCTGCCTGAACCTAGAAAAATGCCTAGCAAAGAATTATTTCTCTTCCCCACACAGTAACCCCGGGCAGCCAAAGCAAGATTAAAGAAGCTAAGAACCAACTACAGGTTTAGTTCCCTAATTCTCTGCCCCAGAATAAATTAGCTCAACCTAGCAGCTGCTCTAATTTGCATCAGCATTTCTTCAGCTGCTTTTCTTCTTCACTGGTTCTGAACAGGGGTAGTTGGGTAAACTCAGTCAAGGAAGAGAGGATCTTTTACGAGTGAGCCATCATGGAAAACTTTCTTTAGGGTATAAAAAGCTACTCTTTTAGTGGCTCAATGGGATGAAAGCTCTGTAGAGAAAGGACCTATAAGAACAGAAATGACCTATATCCCAGTAGCATAGCAGTGCTGCTGTTTGTGCCAAGTTTTTTGTTTGTATTTTTGTTTTATTTGTTTTCACATTTTATTTTTGTTTATGTATGTGTGCACATGTCTGGGTGTGTTAAGCTAGGATTATTTTAACATTTGCAAATTTTGGGTCATTGCAGTGGGATAGTAAGTTATCTCATAATTAAAGACTTTCTCAAATATATGCATTTTTCAATTCTCGGGTTTAACTGTGCAACCTTAAGATTGCATTAATGGATGCAAGACCATTATATTTCTTCATTATTTTTCTTTTTCCCCTTACAAAAATTGTTCCCAGTTTGGTAAGAAGCACCTGTTGGCCATGTTCAAATGGTCTCTATGAATCTCATTAGTGAACTTTCTCATTAGTTAACCTGAATAGCCACCAGATCGCCAAAGGACAAATGGTATCTGTCAGCAATGCAGACTAAGGCTATGTCTACATTATGGACTTTACAGCAGCACAGTTGTATGGCTGCAGCTGCGTCACTATAACATCTTCTGTGTAGCCGCTCTTTGCCGGTGAGAGGCATAATTAAACCATTCCCAACGAGCAGCGGCAGCTATGTCTGTCCACACCAGAGCTTTTGTCGGTGAAACTTATGTCGGTCAGGGATGTCTTTTCACACCCTTGACCAACAAAAGTTTTGCTGACAAAAGTTCCAGTGTAAACAAAGCCTAAATATGCCTTAGTAGATTTCTTGCTACATCTTCTGGTTCCTCCTTTCCAGCATATCAGCATAAGCCTTTTTGCCAGTTCATCCATGCCTGAATCTCATTCAGATGGATAAGGCATTTGACCGTGCTAATTAGTTGTATGATTTAGAGGAAGAGCTGTGTTTCATCAATATACTAAACACTCTGTAACACATGCGTCTATGCAAATAAGAACATAAGAATGGCCATACTGGGTCAGACCACAGGTCCATCTAGCCCAGTATCCTGTCTACCGACTGTGGCCAATGCCAGGTGCCCCAGAGGGAGTGAACATAACAGGTAATGATCAAGTGATCTCTCTCCTGTCATCCCACTCCACCCTCTGACAAACACAGGCTAGGGACACCATTCCTTACCCATCCTGGCTAATAGCCATTAATGGACTTATAGGGCCAATGACCCAAGGGAAGATGGAAGCCTGCAGAACTCCACACGAGACAGCCATTGAGAGAGACGAGTAACTGTACAGAATTACTCTGGAATCTTTCAGCAATAAGAGCAAAGCAACCAAAAGGCTTCCTATGTTGAGGGCTGCAGGCAAGTCAACCATACTTCATGATTAATGGAACTGGTAGCAGCTGATAGATTCAAAAACAGATCAAAAGGACACTGAATCTCCACCCTACCAAGGAGAAGATATACCAAAACCATTTCTGTGCTCCAACCATGTCTGTACCCAGACTCACAAACCTCAAGGAGACCAAGGCACCTCTCTCATATAGAGTTGCCTTGTCACTGCCTTCACAGTTGTTTTAAATTCCAGAACCGAAAATGAAATATTGGCCAGAAATAGATCATTTTGAGTGCTGGTCATAGTAATTTTCCTTACTTGACACTGTCAGTCTGCCCTGTCCTAAGGAAGGAGCTAACAATCTCTACCAATAATGAATCCAATTTTAATTTACTAGTCTTCACCATCTCTAGTATCTCAGTAATCATGAATGGTCTAAATATCAAATCATGGCCACAGCCACAACAGTGAGCAATGATATGCACAACTGTGCATTACTGATATCAAAATCTGCCTTCCTATGTCTGCCTTCATATGCAATATGTGCAGATACAGAATGGGGGATGCAAACCACTTCATGTCAAAATATAATACATATGGTAATTAAAAGAGCTGTCACTGCTAAGAGTTTCCTTGAATTATTAAAAAGGCAAACAATGAATCTTTGTGATACATGTCCAAAAAAGTTTCTTAATAAGCTTTAAAATGCATTCAAATGCAAATGAACGTGCAAATTTGCTGTTTTCCTTCTTCCCCCTATTCTTCCCCCCCCCAACACTGATTGAGTGCCCTAAGCTCTCTTGTGTATTAGCTGTTTGTTCCCCAAGTCTTTTTTAAAAAAAAAAACATATTAAAGCAGTTCAGGCAAACACCAGACTACTTTATCATAACTACTATTAAAAACACTTTTTTTAAGTAAGTCTTCTTGGTGCAAGACTAACAAACATAATCAAGATTAATAGATTTATTTAGGCATAAGCTTTCGTGGGTTTAAAAAAAGATGAATCTGAAGAAGTGGGGGTTTTTACCCATGAAAACTTATGCCTAAATAAATCTGTTAGCAGAGAAAATAGCTTTGTGGGGATTCTAGCAGGTGATTCCCTAAGAACATGCAGTTGCTTGCCACAGCAGACACCAAACATCAGGTGAGATCCTTACCGCCTGCTCAAGTTCCCATTACATCTGGTAAAAGGGGTGGAGCTGCATAAAGGAGCACTAAAAGTCCTCGGTGCAACTGAAGGAGGAGTCCCCTTGCACAGGCACTACAGAAGGTGGACTGCTTGCAAGCCTTGGGATAGGCTGTATACCGGGGTTGGGTACATCATGCAGCACAGTGGAGATTCCAGACAGCTCTGCAGCCCATAGGGGAAGCCAGGAATGTGCTATAACTCACAAAAGGCTCTTAGGGCTCAGACAAGCTGTCTCAGAGCAACCCAGAAGCAGGAAGGCACAAAAGGTAGATTAAAGCTACCATAGCCTCGCCTGCCACTAGGCTGCCATTTCTGGCACAGCACAAACAATGAGGAGTCCTTGTGGCACCTTAGAGGCTAACAAATTTATTAGGGCATAAGCTTTCATGGGCTAGAACCCACTTCATCAGATGCATGGAGTGGAAAATACAGTAGCAGGTATAAATACACAGCACATGAAAAGATGGGAGTTGCCTTACCAAGTGGGAAGTCAGTCTAACAAGACAATTCAATTAACAGTAGACTACCAAGGGAGGAAAAATCACTTTTGTAGTGATAATGAGAGTGGCCCATTTCAAACGGTTGACAAGAAGGTGTGCATAATAGTAGGGGGAAATTAGGTTTTGTAATGACCTAACCACTCCCAGTCTTTATTCAGGCCTAATTTGATGGTGTCCAGTTTGCAAATTAATTCTAGTTCTGCTGTTTCACGTCCCAGCATGCTTACACATGATTAGTCTATACTGACAACGAAGAAGCCAGAGTCCTAGAGATATTTAAACAATACTTAGTTTTTAATAATGCAGTGTAAAGTTCTGCTAGCGCATCTCTGTTCTAGCAAAATCACTTGACATTTGAATTGGCAATGGTAAGACTAAAAGACATCAGCATATATGAGCAATTCAGAGGATAACATTGTTATTCAAAACTTTTAAAGTGATTTATTTTGGGCAAGGAAAAAGTAGGCTCTGGGTCTTCACTAATGGGTTTATCCTCTGTGCAGTATATTACATTCAGGTTTCCACTGTATCAGAATGCAAAGTGTCTAAACAGTAGTGTTTGTGAGGAGATTAATCATATTCTTAATTAATAATATCATGCATTGCAAAAGGCACTCCTCTCAGGGAAGGAAAATTAGAACCATTTAGAAGACAAGTGATGTCATGAAAGACTTTGAAAAATATTATGTTTAATAAATAAAATCTCAATGTATATATAGTGCCCTTCAATGCAAAGCACAGCACTTTATGAACTGTATAAATGGAATCACTTCACCTGACACTGAAGTGGCTATCTGTGAAGTGAAACACTCTGCTGTTTTACGTCATCCTACACTGTAGTAAAAAAAACCAGCGTAAAATGCCAGTGACATACTGAATAAAACTATTCTTAAATTTCCCAGAAAGTTTTATGGTCTCTAGCTCCCAAAGCGTGTGGCTACAACCTGTCCAGTTCTCAAAAGTTAGTGGCTAAACTCAAAAACAGAAGATGAAACATTCAGTACAAGTCTCTTGTTTGATATTAATGAAAACAAGAATTCAACTTACCTTGCAGCTCACTTTTAATAAGACAACTTTCCATCATATATAATAGGACAGTGACCATAATATCCAACAGCTGACATTCTTCTGTCACTTGACGTGCTAGCTCTTCATTGCTGAATAACTGAACACTGATATGTACAATTCTATTAGACATAGTGTCTGATTCATGGCTTTTCTTCAGTGTTTTCATAATAAAAGCATAATGCTGAACAAAAGTTTTAGTAAAGGCAATCTGCAAATTTAAAAATAAAAAGAATTTTAATATTACAATAGTTATATTTCCTCTTATTTAAAAAAATGTATTCACAAACATACAATCAGTATTGCAGGGAAACATCAGATTTATCACAACAGGTCAAAAATCTGTGGTCCATCTTATCCAATATCCTGCTTCAGAAGAAGGTGCAGGAAATCTCACAATGGACTATCCTGGCCTTCCCAACCTCCATCTTATATAATTGTATGTGTTCTCATTACCCATGTAAATGACTCATCTTTTTTAATATCTTGGTTCTTATGACTTAACCCTTAATTGTAGCATAACTGTTCAGTTACAGAAGGAACTAATCTAATCCTACTAAACTCTTGCTATCAATATCTTCTGACAACGGGTTCCACAAGCCAATTAAACACTGTATAAAAACTCATTCCTACCAGTTTTAAATTTGACATCTTTTTCATTAGATATCCTCTTGTTCTTGTATTATGAAAAGGATAAACAAGAGCTTCCATTAACTTCTCTTCCATTAAAGTTCCATTAACTTCTCTACCATTCATTGTTTTATATATTTCTATAATGTCTTCTATTGGTAATCTCTCTAAACTAAAAAAATAGGACTAATGTTTTCAATATTTCCTCATCAGGAAGTCTTTCTGTGACTTTAATTTTCTTTCCCTGTCTCTAGATCCCAATTTTTTCTTCTAGAACCTATCTTCTAGATAGGATGACCGAAATGAACAAAGTATTCAAGTTGAAAGTGTGCCACTGATTTAAGTAATGGCAATATTAAAATTTCAAGGATATTATTCAGTATTACTATTATTTTTACATTCTAACATCATGCTTGATTTTTTTACTGCTGCTGTCATACAGCAACTGTTCTCATTGAGTTGTCTGCAATGTCATCTAGGTCTCTCTCATAGATGGTTTCACTTAAGATGGAGCTGCAATGTATATGAGCAGTTCATATTATTTGCCAACATTGAATTTCATCAGCCATCATGGCTTCCCATATATTTATCTTTGCTAGGTCTCTTTGGATTCCTTTAGTGCCTTCTCTAGTGCCAGAGGATTATGTGAAGTCCAAGACTATAACAGGGTTCAAAAAAGAACTAGATAAATTCATGGAGGATAGATCCATCAATGACTATCCAAGATGGACAGGCACGGTGTCCTTAGCCTCTGTTTGCCAGAAGCTGAGAATGGGTGACAGGGGATGGATCACTTGATTACCTGTTCTGTTTATTCCCTTTGAAGCACCTTTGGCCACTGTCAGAAGACAGGATACTGGGCTAGATGGACCTTTGGTCTGACCCAGTATTGTCATTCTTGTGTTCTAGGTTTGATTCTCCTAAATAATTCTGTCATCTACAAAGGTTTCCTACATCATTGTTAAACTGTTTTTTTCCAGATCAGTAATTAATATATTGAAACAATATCAGTCGTAGTACGGCTCCTTGGGGCACCCCACTCTTACGTTTCATCGTGTTATAAACTGACCTTTTATTTATACTTTTGTCTTTTAGCCAATTTTTAATTCATTTCAAATTTCAAACCTAAGTGCCACTGCTGTTCTAAACTTCCACCATATGGACTTGCTTAGTCTGAAGAGATGAGATAATACAAGCTGTCTTGGTGATCAAAGAAAATTTTCAGCTCAATAACTAAAATCCCACATCTAGTCTAAAACCTGTCCTCTGAAAGTGTTAAATCTTTCTGGAACATAAAGTATGCATTTTAAAGCTACCTATAAGCCAATTGTGGCTTCCATGGTCTGAGAATACAAAATCACTACTTCACTTTACCCATGTCTGTCCACACTCTGAAATACATGGCCCATTTTTATTTACAACACTGCAGTTTGCTACTTTTATTGGAACTGATTCTCCACAATACTGTGAAGCATAAAGGGACCATAAACAGCTCTCAAATGCCCCCTCTCCTCTGAATAAAGTAAGCCCAGAGTAGAGGATATGTCTGGAGTATACTGTGCTTTGATTATTCTTGGCTGGAGGATAGCCTTCAGATAGCATTCAATCCAGACCATAAGTTACAGTGGATGACAATATATTTCTGCAGGAATTAAAAAAGAGGATTTGGCCTTTTTAGAGAGACAAGGTGGGGGAGGTAATAACTTTCAGAGACAACAAAATTTGCTCCAATAAAAGACATTATCTCACTCACCTTCTCTCTCTACTATCCTGGGACTGACGCAGCTACAACAACACTGAGTAAAATCTATCCCTACAGCATTCAGTGGGCCAAAGAGCACCAGTAGAGAACAATATAAAATTAAATCAGAAGAGAGCAAGCATAAATGTCGTAGAATATCAGGGTTGAAAGGGATCTCAGGAGGTCATCTAGTCCAACCTCCTGCTCAAAGCAGGACCAATCCCCAATTAAATCAAACTGATTCTTCTGCTGAAAGCTAAATAACTGACTTCTGATATTCCTATCCAAACTTAGGCTGGATTTACACAGGGAGGGTTACCCTTGAACTATCTATGCATTTACATAGCTTATTTCCATGTAAGAACTTTATTTCTTGTGGTACTGTACAGCAATAAGAAACTGAACTAATTGATGATCTTGTGGTTAACATATGAGACTAGATGCAGGAGATCTGGTTTCAGTTACCAGTTGTATCAGACACTTCTCTCTGTGCCTCAGTTCCCCATCTGTAAAAGGTAGATAAACCTTCCTTTCTCCAATAGTTTGTAAGTTCTTTTGGCAGGACTGTCTCTTTCTACATTCATTTAACCTTTTAAAAAAGGAAAAACTGGTACAATTCAATGACTGAACTGAACTAATATGTAGTATACAACTTCACAGAATAACTTTGCAATCTTCACCATTCCTTTCCCTTCACTTGTGTCTCTTTTTACATCATATCTAGCAGGACTCCTAAGCTCCTTGGGACAGGGTCTGTATGTTACTTGTTTTGTAAAGCACTAGAACTGGTTGTAAAATGGTGGTTTCCTCCCTGCAGAAGATTTCTTATTTTTGTCCAAAAAACAAAATCTGAACAAACTTGGTTTTCTGATTTACTAAAATTTGAGGAAAATAGACATTTTCTGCAAAAATATAATTAAGTCAAAAACCCAATTTTCTGCCAAAAATAAGTTTGATTAAAAAGTAATTTGAGCAGTCCTACCTGACACACTTTGGGAGCTGTAGAGGTAATAAGGCATAATGTTTTGCTTCCAAAAGTCATCAGTTAACACACATTAAAATTAGCAGGTCTCAACAACAGCAGAAATTCTTTCACAATAAAGATGCTGAACCAAGTCATTTCTTATACTCAGATGAGATACGAGTTATTATTTATTCCTTAGTTTATTATAGGTGGCATAGGTAAAAATGTCTATAGTTAAGCCTGACACTTTTCAAGAGATTTTATATTAGCACCAGGGGATTGAGGAAACCAAATTAAAAACTACATAAAGCAGTCAAGCTAATTTTTATCATAGAAAAAATATTGTATTAACACATCCTCCTGCCAAAAGAATTACATGCACTGGATCTTTAACTAACTAGTCCTAAAGAGTATATTAACAGTAACAAAATATCTCAAGAGCAGATATCTCTTCCCTATCCTAAATGTCTGATGTCTAAGGAAACTTGAGGAGGGTAGGGAGGGGGAAAGAAGTGGTGTAGAGAAACAGCTTGTTGATATTACACTTGCTCCAAGTCTGGAGACTAAAACTGTGAAGTCTTGTATGTATCTGCCCTTCAGAGAGCTAGACCTTATAAAGCCTAACAAAGCTTATGAGCTAAAATGGAAATAGCCAAAACAACAAAACAAACAATACTCTGGCTCCTGAAGGAATTTTCAGAACGGAATTATTCAGCCAACCTGTTTTGTCCACCTCTCCTTCCATGTATTGTGCGGCTCTGGGCATACCAACAAACCCTCAAATAATAAAAGAACACAGGGTTTGTTATATTAATTATTTATATCAACCATATATGTACTCATGCAAGATGCAATACAAGCTGAAAGTGAGTGAGTAAAGGAAATTGTTTTGGGGGGAAGAAGGGCATGTAAATACCTTATAATCTTGATCTGGTAGCATGTTGAGTAAGAAAGTTACCATCTTTTGTGGAAATTCGTATTTTATTGTCCAAAATAATAATTCTTCTAGAAAACATTTATGCTTTAAAATATCCATGATGGACTGATCTGCATAAAAAGTAGGAGAACAGAGAGGAGTCAAAGACTTCAGAATGACTTTAGATTTCACACAGAACATCCCAACCTTAGTTTATTAATATTCTATTTAACTCACTACATCAGGGATGGCCAACCGGTGGCTCTGGAGCCACATGTAGCTCTTCAGAAGTTAACATGCAGCTCCTTGTATAGGCATCAACTCCAGGGCTGGAGCTACAGGCACCAACTTTCCAATGTGCCAGGGGGTTCTCACTGCTCAACCCCTGGCTCTGCCACAGGCCCTGCCCCCATTCCACCCCTTCCCACCCTCTCCCCTGAGCCTGCCCTGCCCTAGCTCCTCTTCCCCTCCCCCCCACCCCCAAATCTCCTGCATGCCACGAAACAACTGATCAGGGGGGTGGGGAGAGAGGGGGAGGCACTGATCAGCGGGGCTGCTGGTGGGTGAGAGGCACTGGGAGCAGGGAGGGGGAGCTGATGGGGGGCTGCTGACGTATTACTGTGGCTCTTTGGCAATGTACATTGGTAAATTCTGGCTCCTTCTCAGGCTTGGGTTGGTCACCCCTATACTAGATGCAAATATCTAAGAATAAGGAATATCTTAATGCTACTATCCTGCTAACGTTGATGAAAGGGTTTTCTAACATTTGAGGAAAAAAGTTAGCTATCACCAATACTGTATCGAGTATATGCTTGTAATGGTTTCATTCCTGCAGTCATCAATGGAAGTCCTCAGTACAAATCAGTTGCAGAATCAAGCCCTTATACAGAACCCAATCTATCAACCTTACACTGGGTAGTGACTTACTCTGCAAACAGTCACATTGGGTCAGACCTTCAGCTGATGGAAATTGTCATAGTTCCACTGACTTCAATTGAGCTACAACAATTTACACAAATTGATTTGATTTCAGTGGAGTACAGTACAATTCAACAGGAGCAGGTGTGGCAGAATCGGACCCACACAAATTGGATGTTAAATCTGTGACATAAATTAGGTTTAATTCCTAAAAACATATATGATGTGTTTGAAAACTTTTAAAACCTTTAAATAAAATTTAACACTTACATAACATTTTGCCTCTTCAAATCAATTTACATATAAATAATAAATTCTCAAAACAATCTTGTGAAGTAGGCAAGTATTATCCCAACTCTATACAACAAAAAAAACTGATAAATAAAGCAGCTTTTCCAAAAATTATAAACCAAGTTAGTAGAAGAACTGGGATCAAAACCCAGTTTATCTCAACTCCCAGACTCATTTTGAGTCTACTAGATCACACAGTATCTTCACTGTCCTTCAAAGCTCTAATACTTACTATTCACAGTTAACATAACATTTCCACTCCTACAGTATGGAGAGATTTATGCAAATATGACCCTCCTGTACCTATTGGAGTCAACCGGGCTAGGGTAAAGAGAATTTCTCCCCAGAGGATGGCGAGTAGCAGTAATGCCACCTCTCCCCCAGAGAAGGCAGAGATAAATTCCAACCAGGATTTCATAAAGGCTCCACCAAATCAGGGACGGCAGTGCAAGAAATGCTGAATCAGTGCATCTCCTGGCCTGGCACTATTCCCTACCCCTCCAGGTCAGACCCAATCATTTTGTGGGATGTATTGGATGGCTTTGGGCCCAACAGTGAAGGTGGAATTGCTAGCATTTTGTGCCATTTGGCCTGCTCCAGGTGATCTTACCACCTGCAGAGCCAGCGTTCCACAGTCACATGCCAGTGGTGGCCTCTGTCCACTATGTTAGAATTTTCAGAAATTGTTAAAATATCACAAGAAATATGAATAATTTAAACTAGAGAGGCATCTTCACGAGGAGTCTCTTTTTCCAATCCAAACAAAGAAAAAAAATCTATCTATGTTCTGGAAGCGTGATATCAGAGAATTCATTTTTACCTCTCTTAATCCTGAATATTCCATCAAAAATCACCAGTCGCTTACTACAGCAAGCATGCCACAATAATTTAGGGTCTCATCTTCCTCCCTTTTAAAAAGAAGTGTGTATGAATTTACTACTGATTAAAGATGCTGGCTTGACGGCCATGCAGATTGAAATCATCCAACTGCAGAACAGACACAATGATTACGAGAAGTAATGCTTCCGCTCTACTCCGGGCTGATTAGGCCTCAAATGCAGTATTGTGCCAGTTCTGGACACCACATTTCAGGAAAGATGTGGACAAAAGGGGGAAAATCCAGAGAAGAGCAAATAAAATGATTAAAGGTCTAAAAAATGTGACCTATGAAGGAAGATTGAAAAAATTGGGTTTGTTTAGTCTGGAAAAGAGAAAACAGAAGGGACATGATAACTATTTTCAAGTGTATGAAAGATTGTTACAAGGAAGAGGGAGAAAATTGTTGTTCTTAACCACTGAGGATATGACAAGAAGCAATGGGCTTAAATTGCAGAAAGGGAGGTTTAGGTTGGACATTAGGAAAAACTTCCTAACTGTCAGGGTGGTTAAGCACTGGAATAAATTTCCTAGGGAGGTTGTGGAATCTCCATCATTTGGAGATTTTTAAGAGCAGGTTAGAACCTTTCAGGGACGGTCTAGATAATACTGAGTCCTGCCATGAGTGCAGGGGACTGGACTAAATGACCTCTCGAAGTCCCTTCCAGTCCTATGATTTTAGGTACATTTCATATATTCTAATACGTGGACACCAATAATGTATGCTGTTCACACACACTCATTATCCACCACTGAAGTGCAGCTTCCTCAGGCCAGAAACATGGCAGTTTAATTGTGCATAACAACTCTATACAACAGCCTGAGGGCAGGGAGAGACCACCACCAGATCCAATTATACCTGCTGAAGAATTTAGAAAGAGAGCTCTTATCCAAGTTTGTCTAGGACACCAAAGCGATCACTCCTATGCGTCTGAAAAGTATTATGCAATTTTTTCATAAATAAAAAAAATAGTGCCAATAGGGTTGAAAATGTCTTATAAATTAGATCGTTTAGATCAGTAGTTCTCAAACTTTTGTACTGGTGATCCCTTTCATATAGCAAGCCTCTGAGTGTGACCCCCCCCTTATAAATTAAAAAACACTTTTTTATTAACACCATTATAAATGCTGGAGGCAAAACCAGGTTTGGGTGGAGGCTGACAGCTTGCGACCCCCCACCCACCCATGTAATAACCTCGGGACCCCCTGAGGGGTCCCAACCCCCAGTTTGAGAACCCCTGGTTTAGATGGATGAGTGTTTTAGAAACAGCAAAACAAAACAAAGAGAAAAGGACAATTTTATAATACACTGCTCAATACCCAAACCCACACTTTGTACCAAAGTGTCACCTAAATCTTTTAAATCTACCTTTTATTTTTCCCTATCACTACAAAAAATAAATTTGAAGTTGTTTAAAACTTTTTTCCTGGGATATCAGTGTTCCTATGCCGAAGTATCATGAATGCAGAGCCTGCTGTGAAGGCAGTACCATTAGAGATCTATGCTGGGGCAGGGAATCTGCTTATATGAAGAGGTAAAATCTGTTTTTATTCAATACTCAGTTTTCTAAAATTTTCTTTTAATACTCTTATTTTATACCCTATAGGACATAAAATATGAATACTGAAAATTTCAGAAAACTATGCAATATTTAATAAAAACAGAAACTTACCTTTCCCCCACTGGCAGACTCCCTCCTCTGGGGCTGACGTTAGGAGCTATCAACATCACCAGCACAATCCATGTTAGGATGCCTGGGGGGTGGGGGGGAGGTCCTATAACCCTGGGGGAAACAAAAGGTTTAATTAAAAGAATCATTTTGCTGAAATGCCTTAAATGATGTCCATTTGGGTATTTGGCAGCTTCTAGGCCTGAATTTCCTGCCCCATAATAGAAGTTCACTTTTATTAAGGAAATTGCATTCTTTCTGCAGTTGTGAGGATTATCTTTTAGGAAGTTTGGTTAAACTGTAAAGACTCAGATATAAGTGTCTTAACTAGCGAGCTCCCTTCTCTGCTTTTCTGTCTTGTCTTTGAATTATAAGTTCCTGAAGAGCGAACTATGGTTTTCTTATAACATTTCAATATATTTCCATAAATGTTAATTGCCAATTACCAACAATTGCCATGGTTAAAACTATAGTTATGTCTTCTTTTCTAACCTCTCTGTCTGTATTCTGCCCAGTATACGTGAAACACCGTATGCTACAATTTTCATCTCCCACCATCACAACTCCTTCAAATCTCTGTGTTCACTTCCTGTGCCTTTCCATTTCAAATTCAAACGCCACATCCTCACTTTCAAGTCTTTCCAAAGCTTTGTTCATGCCTTCATTACTGTTTTCCCTGCAGATACTCCCTTCTCATGCCTTGTGGCTACCCAGTGCTATCTTCCTGTCTTATCACACCCACAAGTAATGGTATAATGTAATTTTAAAGAAAGGGAGGCATTTGTCTCTTGAATATATCATTATGGAAGGCATTAACAATTGCCATTAGCACCTTTTCAGAACAACAAACCTATCAACAAAAAGTATAAGACATGGATATTCTCCCACCTCCAATCCCCAAAGGGCTAATTCCTCATGTACTTTGTCAGTCATTCTTCAGATAAAACTCTCATTGACCTCAGTGGGAATTTTACTTAAATTGAACTAAGGATGGCAGGATGTGGCCCACAGAAATGAGTGATTTAAAGGCAAGTTATAAATGTGAGTAGTTTCAAAGGAGTCTTCATTTGAATATCTATTTCTAATGATGCTTATTTTCATATTAAAGTGTCATTACCGGATCGGTTTACTTTAACACCAAAAAGGATCAGAGGGAAAGTGCTCTTGTCTGGCCCAAATTGCAATTATATTGCACACCAAAATAAAGACAGACAGACATTGTCAGGAACAAATTAAGCCTTCCAGTAGGTTTTTTAATTTATTAGCATTTGAAAAACCTTCCATCTAAATAATGACAACATAATGGGTTTTTAGAAGTTCCCTTGAGAAACAAAGGCGACGAATGATCAGCTGACACCAAATACTGAATGGTAGTACCTGCTTCCTTATGAGATGAGAGCTGCAGATTAAAAATACTCACTGACAAGTTAAATGCCTGTGTCACATGCAGTTTCCCAGTGCTTAAAAACAGACTGAGCGTTTTTAGATACAATAAGATAGACACAAAGAAAACGTAATAAATGGAGATCATTACTTCATAAATACCTTTGGTACTGCTGCTTAGTTTCACTCTCTTGCGCTTGCCCACACCTTGGCTTCCATCCTGGTCCTCCTGGAGTAGGGGAAGAGATTACAAAAATCAATAGCTGTACAAAGTTTACTGCAGAGAGTAAATACTCTATAATTCACTTCTGGATTAAACACATAGCTAAAAAACAACAGGAGACCCTGTGCATACTTGATAATAGGACAATGTTTTATCTGCTAACGGAACCACAGACTCAATAAAATGCATTAGAAAAATACATTTTAAAAAATGGTTTCCCCAAGGACAACATTATTATGTGCAAGATCAGACATTTTAACTTATTTGATTCATTTTGCTGGTTACTTTACTTTCTTTCTGAAACTAATTGCTCAAAAACATAGGTAAAACATCTAGATACAAAAAGAAAAGGAGTACTTGTGGCACCTTAGAGACTAACAAATTTATTAGAGCATAAGCTTTCGTGAGCTACAGCTCACTTCATCGGATGCATTTGGTGGAAAAAACAGAGGAGAGATTTATATACACACACACAGAGAACATGAAACAATGGGTTTATCATACACACTGTAAGGAGAGTGATCACTTAAGATAAGCCATCACCAACAGCAGGGGGGGGAAAGGAGGAAAACCTTTCATGGTGACAAGCAGGTAGGCTAATTCCAGCAGTTAACAAGAATATCAGAGGTTTCAGAGTAGCAGCCGTGTTAGTCTGTATTCGCAAAAAGAAAAGGAGTACTTGTGGCACCTTAGAGACTAACAAATTTATTAGAGCATAAGCTTTCGTGAGCTACAGCTCACTTCATCGGATGCATCCGATGAAGTGAGCTGTAGCTCACGAAAGCTTATGCTCTAATAAATTTGTTAGTCTCTAAGGTGCCACAAGTACTCCTTTTCTTTTTAAGAATATCAGAGGAACAGTGGGGGGTGGGGTGGGAGGGAGAAATACCATGGGGAAATAGTTTTACTTTGTGTAATGACTCATCCATTCCCAGTCTCTATTCAAGCCTAAGTTAATTGTATCCAGTTTGCAAATTAATTCCAATTCAGCAGTCTCTCCTTGGAGTCTGTTTTTGAAGCTTTTTTGTTGAAGTATAGCCACTCTTAGGTCTGTGATCGAGTGACCAGAGAGATTGAAGTGTTCTCCAACTGGTTTTTGAATGTTATAATTCTTGACGTCTGATTTGTGTCCATTCATTCTTTTACGTAGAGACTGTCCAGTTTGGCCAATGTACATGGCAGAGGGGCATTGCTGGCACATGATGGCATATATCACATTGGTAGATGCGCAGGTGAACGAGCCTCTGATAGTGTGGCTGATGTGATTAGGCCCTATGATGGTATCCCCTGAATAGATATGTGGACAGAGTTGGCAACGGGCTTTGTTGCAAGGATAGGTTCCTGGGTTAGTGGTTCTGTTGTGTGGTGTGTGCTTGCTGGTGAGTATTTGCTTCAGATTGGGGGGCTGTCTGTAAGCAAGGACTGGTCTGTCTCCCAAGATCTGAGAAAGCGATGGCTCGTCCTTCAGGATAGGTTGTAGATCCTTGATGATGCGTTGGAGAGGTTTTAGTTGGGGGCTGAAGGTGATGGCTAGTGGCGTTCTGTTGTTTTCTTTGTTGGGCCTGTCCGGTAGTAGGTGACTTCTGGGTACTCTTCTGGCTCTGTCAATCTGTTTCTTCACTTCAGCAGGTGGGTATTGTAGTTGTAGGAATGCATGATAGAGATCTTGTAGGTGTTTGTCTCTGTCTGAGGGGTTGGAGCAAATGCGGTTATATCGTAGCGCTTGGCTGTAGACACTATCAGAGGCTCGTTCACCTGCGCATCTACCAATGTGATATATGCCATCATGTGCCAGCAATGCCCCTCTGCCATGTACATTGGCCAAACTGGACAGTCTCTACGTAAAAGAATGAATGGACACAAATCAGACGTCAAGAATTATAACATTCAAAAACCAGTTGGAGAACACTTCAATCTCTCTGGTCACTCAATCACAGACCTAAGAGTGGCTATACTTCAACAAAAAAGCTTCAAAAACAGACTCCAACGAGAGACTGCTGAATTGGAATTAATTTGCAAACTGGATACAATTAACTTAGGCTTGAATAGAGACTGGGAATGGATGAGTCATTACACAAAGTAAAACTATTTCCCCATGGTATTTCTCCCTCCCACCCCACCCCCCACTGTTCCTCTGATATTCTTGTTAACTGCTGGAATTAGCCTACTTGCTTGTCACCATGAAAGGTTTTCCTCCTTTCCCCCCCCTGCTGTTGGTGATGGCTTATCTTAAGTGATCACTCTCCTTACAGTGTGTATGATAAACCCATTGTTTCATGTTCTGTGTGTGTGTGTATATAAATCTCTCCTCTGTTTTTTCCACCAAATGCATCCGATGAAGTGAGCTGTAGCTCACGAAAGCTTATGCTCTAATAAATTTGTTAGTCTCTAAGGTGCCACAAGTACTCCTTTTCTTTTTGCGAATACAGACTAACACGGCTGCTACTCTGAAACATCTAGATACAGTACATGTAACTATGAAGTTTAATTTTTATCCCTTTGTAGGTGGTTTTTTTGTTTGGGATTTGTTGTTTTTTGCACGCATGGCCTCTTCTGGCTTTTCCAGCCAAATAACGACTATGAATCTGAGATGGCAACAAAATAATTGAGTAGACATTTTCTAATCAATTTAAATGTTTCTATCCAACATTGAAATAATTTAATTTGTTGGCAGCCAGTTACAATTAGAAGAGCCCTAGCAAATAAAATAATATTTCAGATATATAAAAGGCACTCGTCATCTGAAGTGCACAGAATGCTTTATAAACAAGCAAGCCAGCCTTACAGAAACCAATTTAGATTAAAAACATGATCACCGCCACTTAAATGGGAAAGATGGGGCATAAAAAGAGAAAGTGACATGCAGACAGATATATGAGTTGGGTTCAGGATGCTGGATCCTGGCCTCCAAGTCTACCGTTCTAACAAGCAGATGACACTGCGCCCACTATAATATTAGAGAAGCAAGTTAAATATATTTGTCTTCATTAGACTTTCTGAAATGTGTGATTTCATCCATTTAAGAGGATGAAAGCTATGATCAAATTTGGGGAATAAAGTATCATTTTCTTGAAGAATATTTTCCTCAACTGAAATGTGCGCTGATTACTTGTCTCCCATGTCTCAGTAGGGGAGGATTAAATCTTAATAGAAAGAGTTAGTTTGAGGACTTCAATAGCTCAGACATAGGTGAGGTTTTTCGTAGGAGTGGGTGGGTGAGATTCTGTGGCCTGCGCTGTGCAGGAGGTCGGACTAGATGATCAGAATGGTCCCTTCTGACCTTAGTATCTATGAATCTATCTATGAGTTGAAGTTTAACAGCAATGCATCCTGAACACTCATCTTTTTAGATTCATCCTAAATACAAAAAGGAAAGTACCTTGCTAAATGTCATCTCTCTCCAATTACTCTCCCATGAACTAAAATACTCTTAGAATTCTAAAGGACAGAATAATTCACCGCTACTACTTATTCAGGAAAAAAAAAAAAAAGTCTTACATGAGGAGAAAGCACGATCTTTTCTAACAAACTTATTTTCAATTTTGCTTTAAGGTAGTTTTGCTTTAGTGTTCTTGATGCAGAGTTACTGAACAGTAAGTAATATTTCCCTTTCAGTAATTTGCACTGGAGACACTGAACAAGGTTAAAAGCTTGTTTATTAAAGTATCTTAGAGTAAGTTAACTGGATTTATATTTATAAATGTGTATTTCAGGTCCCACATTTATAAAAGGCCCTTCAGTCTCTTTTTGAGTTGCTAAAAAAACTGAGGGAATCTGGAAGTTATTTTTACCCTCACCCTACATCATATTTACTTTAATCTCCGATTTGTCTGAAAATATGTCAGACAAATTAAGAAAAAAAATGTACTCATAAATTAAAATTGGTTGTGTTTGTTTATTGTTAATCCTTCTTGCTATAGATGTTTCTAAATAAAAGTCTTGGTTGAGATCAAGTGTGAAAATGCCCACTCATGCTCTTTGAGATTACATTTCAATAGGAAAAAAGAAAAAGAGTACTTATGGCACCTTAGAGACTAGCAAATTTATTTGAGCATAAGCCCATCCGATGAAGTGAGCTGTAGCTTACGAAAGCTTATGCTCAGATAAATGTGTTAGTATCTAAGATGCCACAAGCACTCCTTTTCTTTTTGTGAATACAGACTAACATGGCTGCTACTCTGAAACATCTCAATAGGGTAACTGAGAACTTGACTCAGATCCCAGATAGGTCCAAATTTCTCAGTTTTAATAATAATAAATAATAAAAACAACTGCATTCTTAACATAGTTGCTAGTTTGATCTAACATATGGCGATTTGCAGCTTTATACTCGAGATTGGAAAAAAAAGAATGAATTAAGTGTCCACAAGATGTAAAACACTAACTGACAGGCATATTTCAGTTGCTGCTATTCTCTCCCCACTAACTCAATTCCCTTCCCTTGGGCCTTCAATTCTATTCCCCAACCTTCCTTTTAAACTGTTATAATTCACCCAGAGAAATAAATCCTTTTCCCTTTCCACAGTACCAATATGCCTCCCTAGTCCCCATTCATACCCCACCATCCTTTCCAAAAGGAATGCCATATCTGATCCCTCCCCAAACTACCATAATAGCATCAGTTTCCTTTCCTCACAATAGAGCAATCACAAACAAGGAGTGAGCATCATTCTGAATCAAATTCAGAATATTAAGATGAATTTTCTTTTGTTTTATTTAATGTCTCATCAGTAGTATTTCTAGTTGTTATTTCATATTGTGGAGTTGTATTCGTGTAAAGATATGGTTAATGAATAGCAAGCAGTACTTTGAAAAATGTCAACTTATAAATAGCACTGCTGAGAGCGTAACATGTAACTTATTGTAGGTATAAACAAACAATAGATTTTTCACTGCTACACTTGTTCAAATAGATTTCAGGATACACTAAAAGTCCTTGCCAAAGATGAGGTTTTAAAGCATTTTAAAAGTTTGTTCTGTCTCCCTGCTCATATGTCTGAACAAGTTAGAAAAAACTGCTGTCCTGTCCTGGGACTAAGCTATCATCTGGAAGATTGTCAAAAGTTTTGTTAAAAAAAAAAAATTAGGTCCATAAAAACAATATTTCAAGCAAGTTAAGAATACATTAATAAAGCAACTCTACAGTGACGTAACTAGTCCCCATCAATTCTCTTTGCTGATTTCAGCTAACCTACACATAGGTTTTTCTCCTTCTCCCCTACCAAACATGATTAGTAAATAAGGCCAGGTCTACACCAGAGAATTTACATAAGAAAATATTCCCGTTGTTGCTATCACCAGCTCAGCTGCAACAGTGTTAGCATCACTGGGATATCTAGTGCCTAACACTGCTCACACCCCTTTTAGCATCATCTGTTTTAAACTTGCTTAGAACAAGTCTAATTGACATGATGCTGAAAATGACTGCTGGAAAGAGAGAGCCACCTGTGCTAGATATAGCAATTTCCTGCCATACCCTTGGGTGAGCTATTTGAATTAAGTTTAGTATCTTTGGGGCCCATGGTATTAAATTAATGGTTTATGTATTACTGTGGGCTAGAATTGTATGTAAACTTCCTGGTGGGGCGTGGGGAGGCGAGGAAGGGGAAATGTAACAAATGACAGACCTTGGCATTCAAAGGACTATACCAAACGATGTGCCAAACAAGAATGGACTTTTGGAACGAAAAGTGTTAAGTGAACTTCCTGGGGAATATCTAAGGGGAGGTAAATATAAATACCTCACCTGCAATTATGCAAAAATCAAACCTTTTGAAACTATGCTCTGAACAAGCCATTGTCTGCTGATCACCTGTTACAGGAGGCCAAGATCAAAACCCAAGCTGTATAAAGGAAAAACTGAACTGTTCATGGTGGTTCTCCTTCTGAATACGAAACAGTTATGAATTTATAACCCTGAGAGAAAACCCAGTTATGGACTTGAAGCTACCAGAGCCCACGAATGGAGTTAGGTGACCTCTGGTTAAGGTTTTTAGCACACATGTAGGTTCTTTTACTCTTTTTAAATGTTTTTTCTGTAATGCTTTCACTTTAAAAATAAATTTGCTTGCTTATGAAGAGCTTGTAACTGTGGGCAATTACACTATTCATAGCCATTAGAGAGAAAGTAAAGTGCAGATGCTGGCCTGTTTAGGCAGGCTGGCTTGCTGGGGACATCACAGTGTAGGCAGGGAAGTGCACAGCCTAGAAAAAGCCGAGTCAGGAGGGATAGAGACATGGGTCACTAATACGGCTGCGAGTTTGTCTTGGAGGTCACGGATTCCAAGACTTTCTGTGACCTCCGTGACTTCTGCAGCGACCGGTGTGCCTGGCTCAGGGGCAGCTCAGGAAACCCCTGCACCAGTCACACCGGCCACTGCTGGGGCAGTCTTGGGCCACCATGCTCCCCTCCAGCATCAGCAGAGCTTAGGTGTGGGAAGGAGCAGGGGCACGGGACGTGATGGGATGAGACGGGCTCTGGGCGGCACTTATCTGGAAGTGGCAACATCCTCCCCTTCGCTCAGCTGCTAGGCGGAGGCATGGCCAGGCAGCTCTGCACACCGCCTCCACCCAGAGCGCTGGCTTCGCAGCTCCCGTTGACTGGAAACCGCGGCCAACGGGAGCTGCAGGGGCAGTGCCTGAAGACGAAGGCAGCGTGCGCACGCTGCAGAGCAGCCTGACCACGCCTCCGCCTAGCAGCTGAGTGAGGGGGATGTCACCACTTCCGGGGAGCCCCCCAGGTAAGCACTGCCCAGAGCCCACCTTACCCCGTCCCGTGCCCCCTCCTAACCTCTTGCCCCGCCTGCACCAAAACTCTGCTGCAGCTGGGAGGGAGGCACGGAGCCAGGTAGGGAGCCTGGCGGCCCCACCAACACACACCCCCCGCCCCATTACCAGCAGGGGTCCCTGGCCATGCTCTGCTGCCCACCCCCCTGCAAACACCTGGGCTGCCCTCCCCCACCCCAAGTTTTAGTCAGGGGTATACAGTAAAAGTCATGGACAGGTCACGGGCTGTGAATTTTTGTTTACTGCCCATGGCCTGTCCATGACTTTTACTAAAAATACCTGTGACTAAAACATAGCCTTAGTCACTAACCATTACAGCTGAAGACCTAGGAGCCTAGAGTGGGTTCCCTTGTTGGACCACGAGGGAGAATACGGGTGGCAGTTGCCCTGAACTGTGACACCACATATCTATGTTGCTTATACCAGTTCAGCTGAAGCAGTATTAGCAACAATGGAAATTTTTATTTTTTTTTTTTAAAGTTATTTATTGGAGCAAGGGCATAAGGATCTGGTCCTGTAGATCCCTACTAACAGATGTTCTCTCCACTGAACTAGATAGACATACCCCAAGTAGTAAAGATTTGCAGGATTTGGACTAAGGTATTCTCTGTTTATATATTGTTACATTTCTATTTAATTTCTTTTAAAAAAAAAAATCTCACCTCATCTGAAGACTCTCCTTGTCCTGATGTTGCTGTAGCACCTGCTAAACCTTTTGAAATTAAAATAAAATAAAGATTTCCTTCACAATTCTTGTACTGACGAGAGACACGTTTTATAAAATTTAATGATCCATAAAGAAACACAAAACATAATCTTAGCTGTAGCCACACTGCCTCATACTGATCTCATTAGCTCTCACGAGATAAGCAGTACTGGGCTTGGCAGTACTTGGAGGGGAGATCTCCAAGGGATATTCAGGGTACTTGAAGAAGTGATGCTTGTGATTCAGAAGTATATCCCACCATAGTGCTTCAGTGCACTATGTTGGCAGAAAAACATTCTTTCAGAAGGGACAAACTGAAGTCCTGATCACTTCTGGCCATCAAAAATCCAGGGCACTATTGCAATAATAAGGACTTAACCCAGTTACAGTCCCTAAATTCCAATATGAGTAATTACATCTTGCCTACTCGAATCCCACTAATTCTCTGATTGGATAAGGATTATTATTCACATCCTATCCCTGAAGTACTATGTTTAGTTTTTTTGGTGCAGTTACAATAGGTCCTGCATTTTGGCAGTATGTGAAGTGATCCCTACGAATAGTTTAATTTCATGAAGCACTTCAAATACTGTTTAGGACACAAGAAAGAGAAGATTTTTTTTTAAAAAGCAAGATTTTTTTTGCCAAGATGTTTTTCTACACAAACCTTGAATTGCTAAAGTGCTAGTCCCAGATGCTTGCTCCTGCATACCACATGCAAGTTTATCCTCAGGAAATGCCAGTCCAGAGCCTTTCAAAGCTATGAGGTATTTTTCATGACTTTTCTTTGCACATGCATTTTCTCCAACACCTTGAATATATATTTAAAACAACATTAAAGCAAAGAAAAACAAGTATTCAGTTCATGTACTAACACAAAAGGCCTCACTTAATGAGATTCATTCCAAAAGCATTTATTTTACAAGACAAGCATTTATTTTAAAAGTGATCCACAATATTTATTAAAAAAAAAAAAAAGGCAGAAACCCCAAGTTGGTGGAAATAAAAGGATACTGAAGTGAATTAGGCTTTATATATAAAACTCATTTTAAATTGTCTAAATTTTGACAGAGAATGTTCTTAGAGCATCAAACAGGAAAAAACATAGCCACTTTATTTTTGGATCTCAAAATAAAAAAAAAAAAGTTGAGTTGAGACCACTGTAGCAGCAGTTAACCAAGATTATTCCCAGAGCTATAGACACTTCCACTCACATCCAAGTTGCTGGTTCACAAAGTAGTAAATACATTGCACACATTGGATTAAAATCTTCAAAAAGCAAATGGCTAGGAAAAAAATCAATATTTCTCTAGTGAAAAAATTGTATGGGGAAATAATTTTGTTTTCAGGTTTTTAAGCAAGCTATTAAACAATGGAAAGGCAAATGCCACAGAGATGACAACATCCTTTTTAGCTGCCCACCTGCTAGTGGGCCACAAAAACGCCTCACGCTTTGCTGTGTTCTGCCTCCAGGGAGGCTAGGTCTCCACTCATAGAGGTACGTTCCCTATTCCTGCAGGCATATTTCCTTATTCCACACAATCCTCCCCCCATTGTCACCCCCCAAAAAAAAAACAACAAAAAAACAGGCTCTTCCACCTAAGCACAAAATGCATATGAAGTCTGCTACTCTGTGATGCAGGCTGAGCTTTTGCCCTGCAGAGTAAAAATTATTAAACTTTTCATTCAAAAGAGATCGTGCTTGGTTCCCAAAAGACTTTCCCTTAAAGCATGAAAAAGTCAATTTGGGAGAGAGGAGAGCAGGACAAAGTAATTTTCAGCAGTATTCCTAAGTATTTCTCTTTCAGATAGAAGACTGCTGTCTAAGAGTTTTGCCCTCCTTTAACCCACAGCTGCTCAAGATAATTATACTAACTTAAAGCCAGAGTAACTCCTATCTGCTTTGTAGTCATATAGAAGTAGGTTAGAGAGACTCAAAAATGAAAGCAGCAAGCCACAGAAAGCAGGGAGTTCATTTGCATCAGGTCTTCCTAACCAGTGACTGTGTAACATTTTGGGCTGAATGGGAGGGGGAGCATCAGAGAAAGAAAATAGGTGGCTTATGTATCAGGCTATTTTTACTGTGAACAGAATACCCCACAGTCTCAGGCAGCAACAGGTATGCTTTATGAGAGCAGGTCCTAAAATAAAATATGAGGCATTTATGAGCATATGTTTTGATGGTAATAAAAATGTTAGTTAAGTCAGCTCTGTTCTTGATCTTAGACCAATTATAAAAATGTTTATTGAAATGATATGTCCTTACAAAAATACTTGTGCCACAAAAGACCCTACTCCACAGTTCTTACATTAGCAAAATTCCCATCGGTTTCTCAAGCACTAAAAATAGCAATTAACTCTGATGTCAGTTTAATTATTCTTATAATTATTTTTCTGATCTTTTTGGTGATATCAGAACAAAAGAATACAGTACACTGGCCTGATAATGAACAAAAATGGCTTCAATTTAAATTCCTAATAATTTCAACGTTCATTAACAGGAATATGAATGAACTCACCAGAGCTCAGATCTTTGTAGAACTGTTGGTTTGTCAAAACCTGGGTAAGGACTGATCGCATTGCTCCTCCCATTTTGGTCAAGTCTTCTAGAAAGGAAACATGAGGCTCCAACATCTGAAGAATTCTGTGAAGGTCTTTTTCTGATGGCAGATCAAGAGCTGGAAACCCAATAGAAGAAGTTTAAGGCAGAGAGCTGGAAACCCAATAAAAGAAGTTTAAGGCAGAGAAAGACAATTGTTTTATTTTATTTTTATTGTTTCAATAAAGCATTGTACTGAACATTTCAGTAGACTAAAACACTAGTTAGATCACCAGTAAAATGTGTTTATAGACAGTCTGGTCTCACTTATGAATTATCCCCACTTGATAAACATACAACATTAGATAATTGGATTTATGATCAAGAGAGATCCAGGATTGAAACAACAGGGACACTACAAGTTAGTACTATGATGCAAAGGCAATAATACAAATACATAGTGAGCTTATAGAGCAAAATGAATGGCCATAGCCAGTGCTGTCAGTACAGTACAGACCTGTTTACGCACGAATCCGCTTAACGAGTGGTAGCGCCATGCCTCCCAGTGCTACCTATTTAACATGTGAGATTCATTAACACACGGTACAGGAACTTGCTATGTAGTGCTACAGATTTGCTTACTAATATAGAAATCGACAGGAAGTGCAGAGCAGAAACGTGTTGTATGTCTTTACCGATATTGGTAAAGAGGTATCACGCACGCTTAGTCATTGTCATGCTAGAGAGAGAGATACACAATATATAGTAGTTATATAGTAATATATATACACTACATTAGAAAATTTTAAACCGTAGACCTAATATAAATGGCAGAGGGCAAGCGTCAGGGTTCCTACACCATAGAAGAAAAGCTAGCTGCAATAGATCGAGTAAATAGCGGAGAAACCCAGGCCAAAGTTTCAAAAGATATTGGGATTGCCGAATCTATTTTCCGAGGATGATTAAAAAACTAATCTAAACTGAATGGCTTTGTATAAAATATTGATTCTGTTGCGGGGCTTAAGCAAAAACGTGTGCACTATTCAGGAAAACCCACAGTAGACAAAGCCATGCGCACAGGGTTTGCTCAGGAAAGGCTGAAAGAAATGCCTCTAAGTGGGCAATTCTTCAAGCCCAAGCGACAAAATTTGGAAACTTAACCGGGGATGAATCATTCCAAGCCAGCAAGGGGTTTATAAGTCGTTTTAAAAAGCGTCACGGCATAGCGCAGGTATTGATTTCTGGAGAAAGCCGACCAGCTGATGAATCAGCTGCAAACGCATTTCCCACCGAATTAAACTCTATTTTATAAAATAAAGACTACCACGAAGAACAACTTTATAATTGTGATGAAACAGCTTTATTTGCAAAACTGCTACCTGGTAAGATGTTAGCCTTTAATTACAAGACACAAAAAACAGCTGGATTTAAAAAGATAAAAGATCGTGTGACTCTTCTTTTTTGTAGTAATAAGATGGGAAGCCATAAGCTTGCCCCTCTTCTCACTGGCCGTTTTCATAACCCTCGCTGCTTTAACCACCTCAATAGAGCCAAACTGCCAGTAATATACACTAACAGCAAAAATGCTTGGATGACTAGACACATTTTCGATGACTGGTTCCATAACAGCTTTGTTCCAGCTGTTCGTAAGCATCTGCAATCAAAGAAACTCAAAGCCAAAGCACTTTTGCTATTTGACAATTGTCCAGCCCATCCTCCAGCTGGATCACTGGTACTGAGCGATGGAAAAATTCAAGTGCCATATCTACCATTCAACACAACATCAAAAATTCAACTTTTAGACCATGGCATTATTCAGAATTTTAAAAACAATTATCGACGGGAGCCGATTTAGGCGATTGTGTCATGCACGTCTTCAGGCATTTCCGAATTCCTGAAACAGTTAAACATGAAGGAAATTATTTATTTAGTTAAAGAAGCTTGGGACAGAGTAAAACAAAAGTCCACTGAAAACTGCTGGATGGAGGTGATCGGTGATGCCTTTTCTGTCAAAGACGGCTCAGACTCGGAAAACTCCAACAGTGGCACTGATTCAGAGACAGACTTTGAAGGATTTTCGGAAGATGACTTCCTACAAACATGCACGCAGATAAAAGAGGATAAAGGTAAACTTCTCTTTCAAATGATAAAGATTTTAGTTTGAACACCTCGCCAGAAATCATTACCGAGTGAAGATTGCCCGACTTCAGAATTTCTGTCCGAGGAAGAAATATTAACGGGCTGCGAAGCTACACTGGACCACGAAAGTGATGGTGAGGATGTCATTGAAAATGTCAAAATTTCGCCCACAGAAGCCCTTAGTGCTGTAGAAACTGTTGTAAGATTTATGGAGGAGCAAAATGCAGAAAATATCTAAATCTTTCATCTGCAGACTTCATAAGAAAGAAAAAAAATGCACGCCAAAAAGAGCAGAAAATAACGGCGTTTTTCTAAGTGAATCAGACACTTTTTTCAGAGTGGCCCTCTTAACCCGCGGTCTGTTAACACGCGGTCGTTACGGCTTGACTCCCAACATCCGCACGTAAACAGGTCTGTACGTATATTACTTTCTAAGAAATAACATCTCTATACAATAGAAAATCACGTTTGACTGAAATATAACCACATGAATCATGTGTATGTCAATATCTCTCCACAAGATGAAATTTCTATTTTTCAATTTGCTTTGTTAAAAGAATGTTACGATTGTTTGTGGAACCTTAATTTTGTCCCCTTCTGCGTAAGCATTACAAGAGACCTTAATTACACTTTTAAAAAATTAGTGTTATGGAGAATGGTTAAGACTGATCAGAGTTTTCTGTTAAAGAGAACATTTCTCAAAATGCTTTAAAATCCACATGTCATAGTTCAGGGCAACTGCACCTGTATTCCCCCTCCAGAGCCCACCAAGGGCACCCACTTTAGGCTCCTAGCTAATCACAAATCACCTCTTGTGGGAAGTTACCCGCATCTCTCTCTCTCTCTCTCTCTCTCTCCCCCTCCTTCCCTCCCTCCCCTGACTGGGAGTTTTCCAGGCTGCTCACTTCCCTGCCTACACTGTGATATCCGCAGCAAGCCAGATTGCTTAAACAGGCCAGCATCTGTACTTTGCTTTCTCTCCAAAGACTATGAATAACTAATTGCAAGCACTCAAAAAACACTAGATCTTTATAAGCAAGCCAATTTAAAATGAAAGCATTACAGAATTTTTTTAAAAAAATAATAAAATAACCTGCATGCCAGTAAGTTTACCAGAGATTACCCCCTCCCCCATGTTTTAACAAGAGCTTTGGTAGGAGTTAGTCCTTCAAACCCTAAAAAAGGGTTTCTCTGTGGTTACAAGTTCATAACAGCCTTAACTCAGAACAAGAAACACCATAAATAGTTGTCTTTCCTTTATACAACTTGGGCCTTTGATTTCAGATTCCAGGAACAGGTAATTGTAGGCCTGGCTTGAGTATGAGTAACTGGACATGAGTGAGGTCTCATGTCTTGAGAGAGAAAATTAGGGAGGTAAATGGATCAGCAGGTTGAAACAGAATGCTTGTACTAGCTAAGACAAGGGAGATGTCCATTGTAAATGGTTTCCTGGGTAAGAGAAGTCGGGAACAAAGATGAGGTAAAGAGTAAGTAATACATGGATGGTGCATGGACAGAGATGCTGCACAGGGATTGGTTCCTACAAAGTAACAAGCCAATCCAAAAACATGTAATGCAATGCATCATAAATGCAGTGCAATGTGTAAATGTATATAAAGGAAGAGGTCTGCTTTGCAACTGTGTATATGTGGTATGCCCTGTACCCACCCCTATGCTTGAAACTGATCAACTCAAGTATAGTTTGATTGTATGCCAATAAAGAAATGAGTGATGAGTTCGGAGTAGAGCTGAATTCTTGGGGAACTAAGTAAAGAGGTCTTGGTGAAACCCCAACAGTAATCAGCAGACAGTGGCCCTCTCTTTGGGGTGTAGCTTCAAAAGGTTTGATTTTTTGCACAGAGTGGGATATTTGCATTCACTTTTCCCTAGAGATTCCTCAGGAAAACTGCACGACACTGTCCCAAAAGTCCATTCTTATCTGCCCCATTCAATTATAATGTTCAATTAGAGTCCTTTGAAGCTCACAACACTTCCCCAGGCTCATACATCCCATCTCCTTCCTCTCCCCCCCCCCAGCCACAAAAAAAGATTACATACTTCTTCCCACAATAATACATAAACTCTGCATTTAATACAACGGACTCCAAACACAAACTTAATTCAATAAGATTCTTCAAGGATATTGCAGGAAATTGCCCTATCTCTCTCACCATGAACACAGGGAGCCTGTTATGAAATCTGATATGCCACAACAAGGATCAGAATAGACTTTATAGTGCAAGTTTAGCATAATTCTGTCAAAAGATTAAGGAGATACAGCCTACCCGAAAGTGAGCCGCTTTCAATTTTCAAAGTGCTCTGAAATACACAGTACCCTCTATTTACAGGAAGGGCACAAACCAATGCAAGGCAAACTTAACTCCACATTACTGAAGTTTTTTGGCAGTGACTAAAATTAAATTGAGCTCACCAAGTTCTGACCGATTGCACGCGCGCGCACACACACACGCACGCACGCACCAGAGTTCTGATCCTTTCAATATGTGGTTTGGAAAGGATTCCCTAGGTTCAGCACAGACTAAAGTTAGCATCTTCACAAAGAATCATAATCAAGAGACAGCAACATAAACCATGCTATCCACATGCAAATTGAAACATACCAGGTTCATTATATCCTTCTCTTAAGTACTGAATAATACTAAAGATGAATTGTGGAAGAACTAGTTCTGACATCATCAACAAGTCTTTTGGGACACAGGGAACATTTGAACTTGATTTCATCCGGTGACGCTGACAAAACCTACAAGACAAACAGGGGAAAAAAAAAAAAGTTAGCCAAGTACCAATACAGTTCAGAACAGGTATCCGAAAAACAAAACAAACAAACCCTGAGCCACGACTATTTTCAATTCCCATTACTGATTTGCACACTTATGTGCATAAGAGAGGGTACCATGGAATAGGTATTCTGTACAAAAGTTAGTTACGATGAAGATATAATTGTGTTCACATTCTCCCTGCCATATCCCCAGTAAATCATAAAATAAAGTTGAGATATTCTTTCAGAAGTTAATCAGAACATAGGATGATTTTCCACATTATGAGCATCTTCCAAGGAACTGGGAAGAGAATACTGTCATGGTATTTCTCATAATTAAAATGTGTTTATGCCTGCCTTCCAAAATAGAAGTTGAAATGTTTTCCTCCAGTGAATCTGTACTGGTTTGCTGTATGGATATTGGTAAGCACTGAGCTGACACAAACACCTCTTCGAAAGCATTAAAACATTTGTTTTGAAAGGGAAACACACTTATGATCACAGACAGTTAAGAAAAATCTCAAAATCAGACATGGGACCTACCAACTTGCAGAGTCTTTTCAACGGAGAACAATTCGATATTTTATTCTCTTTGCTAAATCTGGATATTACAAGTTTGTATGTTTTGTTCAGTGTGTGTAAAATAGGAGGGGGAGATTGTCACCCCACTACAACAGCCACAGGACCGATGTACAGGAACCCTACAAACACTGGGTCCCGCCATACAAGGATTCCCCTGGCATAGGAACTACAGAAGACAGCCATGAGGCTTATGGGGCTGACATAACTTAGACAGGCAGCCGGGGCTGTCTAAGTTGCACCAGGAGTCCCAGAGCACCCCATAATAAAGGGGACACAAAGGTGGCCTCAAGCCTCCATATCCCACCTTTCCACCTGGCCTCTCACTGTCTGAGAGGCAAAGCACAAGATCACACCCTGAGTCTTGATGTTATTTTAGTTCATGAATTTTCAGGCTTAATTGGGGGAGGGGGGGCGCAAAGAAATAATCCTAAAGCATGTCTGTCCCCCACCTCCTACCAATCTTTAATTTAAACTGGGTGGATGGGAGGGGGAATCTAACTACACATCTCCATTTAAATCCTTCTGTGAAATATCTGAATCTCTACACAGTCAAAGAGAAGAACTAATCCTTCAGACCTTTAATCACAGAAGCAGGCTTGCTGACATAAGCAGAACAACTTGTTTGAGTGTAAGGATTCACATCAGGCCCTATCTTTGACTGTGTAGCAATTCAGAGATATCTACAAAAGAATAACAGGCTGATCCTGCATCAACTTAACTATGCATATATTGCTTAATAAAAGCCACTCCTCTTGTCCTTGTTGGGAAGCCCTGCAGATGACAGAACCACAAGCCTGCAGGATTCCTTAGGCAACAGGTATAATCCAAAGTCCACTGAAATCAATGGAAAAACTCCCACTGATCTCAATGGGCACTGAATCAGGCCCACTTGCACTCTGCCAGGTTAGTGTTATCAAGGGTCTTCAAATCACACATCTGGGATATTTACCCAGACCAGGAAAAAAAAAAAAGGCCAAAACCATGGGAGGAGGCATCTAAAAATACATGGTTTAAAAACAGTAAATTTGATTTGACAGTGTCACTTAGCAATAAACAGCTACTCATGTTTATCATCATCATATATTGATACATCACTGACAAATGGCTGTGCCTGAATATGAAATTATTTTCTATAGTCATACCCTCATTGAGAAATTGGCTATACCACCACTTTAGGAAGAAACTCTATGTTTTCTATAGAAGAAGATTCTTCAAGAAGGAGAGGCTCAAAAGAACCAATTCAGGTCTTATAGTGAAACACAATAATACAGGAAGGGGCTTAGAAAAAGAAAAATCAGTTCTAAGGAAGAGGGTATCAGACTTTTAGGCCAAAAATAGAGAGGCTGTCCAGTCCAAAAAGAAAAGGAGTACTTGTGGCACCTTAGAGACTAACAAATTTATTAGAGCATAAGCTTTCGTGAGCTATAGCTCACTTCATCGGATGCATTTGGTGGCTTTTTTTTTTTCCCACCAAATGCATCCGATGAAGTGAGCTGTAGCTCACGAAAGCTTATGCTCTAATAAATTTGTTAGTCTCTAAGGTGCCACAAGTACTCCTTTTCTTTTTGTGAATACAGACTAACACGCTGCTACTCTGAAACCTGTCCAGTCCAAGGATCAACTGTGCATTCAGACAATATACATATATTTCCCAGCTCACAGCAGCCTACCTTCCAATAGCTGCACCTTCACAAGAGTAAATGTGAGCTATAACTCATGAAAGCTTATGCTCAAATAAATTTGTTAGTCTCTAAGGTGCCACAAGTACTCCTTTTCTCTTTATACTATTATATTTTATTTCATTTATTTTCTCTTTCATTGAACAAATAATGTATTGCTTAAGTGCAATTATAGTCTGTTGATTTAGAGGGCTACAACTATTGCTTGTTCATCTGTGGGAACAAAAGTGCCCTCAGAGGAGGAAGACAAACCAGGTGAAGTGTCTGTGGTCTAGTGTCTGTGGGTTAGTTAAACAGAAAGCCAATGAAAAGGAATTTAGGAACAGAACACTGTACTCATGTGTATTCCTGCCTACAGATGGAGGTCCACGTTGGCAGAAAATGAGCTCCGAGTAACCTTTTGGTTGGAGGATCAGTACCTCATTAGAACACTAAGATACACAGTTTCTCTTTTATCTCAACTACAGCCTTTTTATGAGGTTTTTCCAAGGTCAATCAAACAATTTATAAGATTTAAAGGCACACTAGCAATTATAAGTTTATTATTTTACAATAATGTATATTTTATATCCTTATCACTTTAATCAGTCCGCTGTACATTTTTATGTTCCTCAAATGTATTTTTGTAGGTAAGCAACTCACGCTGGTGTTCTGAAGATCCTGGTAACAAAGCCTGCAAATGTGCACGTAGAGCAAAAACTCCAACCCACCCTATGATGCTGCCATCTCCTTCCCTTCTCCAAAAATAGCTCTGCTCCTAGGAAGCCTTTCCAAAGGGGAGATCCACTCAAGAATCAGGCCTATTGAATTTACCTCACATCTGATCTACCTGGAGCTAAAGGATATAAAGCACGTCTCCACCCTAAATGCCCCCAAAATAATGTGATTTATAGCAGATCTGAAATGAGTGGGGGTTTTTTTTGTTTTCTTGGTTTTTTTTTTTTTTTTTAAAATATAGGCTCTGCAAGATCAAGAAGGAAAGAAAATTCCATCCACAGTGAAGGACCCTTCATTTAAAAAAAAAAAAAAAAAAAGGACAATCTCAGCAGTCTCCCCTCCTTCTTAAACAGAGGGAGATCCAGACATGGATTACTTTCCAGATAACCAGGCTCCTAGCCTTACAGCATGTGTGCCAAAATCATTCTGTAGAAATATACACATTCCATATCTGTGGTTCATGGACACCTTAGTCCGCAGTGTTAATGAGAGCTTTGAACAATGATCAGGAGTAAAATACAGCCATTAAGTAGTAACTAAATTATGTTATTGTCACACTCAGCATTAATGGGAAAATATGCTGCCCTTTGTCTCTCTTCCTTTATTCACTTTCTCTCTCACTCACACCCTCCTGTCAGCTGTTTGAAATGGGTCATCCTGATTATCACTACAAAAGGGTTTTTTTTCCCCTCCTGCTGATAATAGCCGACCTTAATTGATTGGTGTCATTACAGTTGGTATGGCAACACCCATTTTTTCATGTTCTCTGTGTGTATATTATATATATCTTCCTACTGTATTTTCCACTCCTTGCATCCGATGAAGTGGGTTTTAGCCCACGAAAGCTTATGCCCAAATAAATGTATTAGTCTCTAAGTTGCCACAAAGTACTCCTCAGCTTTTTTTGCTGATACAGACTAACACTGCTACCACTTTGAAACCTCTCCCACTTCTCTATCTTTGTATCTATCCTTCCCCCTGCCCACATTTCCTTCCTTTCTCAATTTCCACCTCCTGAGTTTTACTCCTAGCCCTTCCTTCATCCCATCTGCAGAAATGATGAGCAAATAAACAGCTAATGCTGACATTTAGAGTGTAAACATTAGTCTTTAGGAGTTACCACTCCAAAGAGAATAATGGGGGCAGGGGAGATCACACTTCTCAGAGCCATTGTTTCAAGCTGTCTGTAAATTCAGTGAGGCTTGGTCTACACGAGCAAGCCACAACCCTGAGCAACGCAGTTATATTGATCTAACTCCCAGTATAGAAAGCACTATGTCAACAGGAGGGTTCCTCCGATCGACATAGCTACTGCCTCTCAGGAAGGTCAATTACCTATGCCAAGGAGAGAAGCTCTCCTGTCAGCATAGGTAGCATCTTCACCAGTGGTTCTCAAAATTTTGTATTGGTGACACCTTGCTCCCAGCAAGCCACTGAGTGTGACCCTCTTATAAATTAAAAACACACTTTTTATATTTAACACTATTATAAAGGCTGGAGGTGAAGTGAGGTTTGGGGTAGAGGCTGACAGCTCGCAACCCCCACTAATAACCTCAATGATCCCCTGATGGATCACGACCCCCAGTTTGAGAACCCAGGGTCTTTGCTGAAGCGTTATGGTGGTGGAGCTACATCAGGGCAATTGCACCACTGCAGCATTTTAAGTGTAGACAAGCCCTAAGACCACACCACACCACTTTACGCTCAGTTTATGTTTTCAGGGTTATCTTTGCACTCCTGAGGACCACAAACTTGCCCTTGTATCAAAAGAAAGCTTAGATTCTGCAGTCTGAATATGCCAGATAGGCACATAAACATAAAAGGCAGGATGGACCTGGCCCCCAGTTCAGGTGTTTGATACTCTGCTTTATAACTTAAGATTAACATCTTAAATAACAGCAGGAAATCATCAGACAGTGACGATCACAATAGATCCTTGCTCCAGAGAGGACTGTTCCTTAGTTACATCTAGTCAGAGGTGAAAGTAAGCCGGTATGCCCCAGTATGGCGTACCAGCAAGAGCCAGTCCGCCATACCAGGGTGGATCGGCTTCCACAGGCGCAATTTAAAGGGCCTCTGGCTCTCAGCAATGGCTGGAGCGCCCAGCCCTTTAAATTGCTGCCAGAGCCCCGCTGCTGGAGCCATGGGGTAGCGGCGGGGCTGGAGCGGCAATTTAAAGGGTCCAGGACGGTAGCAGCAGCCGAGCCCTGAGCCCTTTAAATCGTCCCCAGAGCCCTGCCGCTGCTTCCCCAGGGCTTCGGCAGGCTCTGGGGACAATTTAAAGGGCCCAGGGCAGTAGTGGCAACAGGAGCCACATCCCCGGAGCTGGCTCCGACCTCACCCAGCCCTGCTCCTTCCACCCAAGGCTCCGCCCCTTGTGGGGGCCAAAGCCGGCCCCAGTCCAGCCCCGTACCGGTAAGTCCCTAGACTTACTTTCACCCCTGCATCTAGTCCAGTCCATTGTTATCTTTAAAAATCAGGAACAAGACTGGATCTAATCCAAGATAATCTAGAAAGCAAATTAAACACATGAGCCTGGTTTCAAAAAAAAACAAGTTAAAGAAGCCTTTGGGTTTATAGTGCTGACTGCAAGAGACATTTCTTTTACCCATGTTCCAGAAAGCTTGTTCTACCACCATCTGGTATTTCAAATCCTGAAATATTGATCCTATTCGCTATTCACAGATCTCCTGATCTGTCATGGGATCACTTTTTTTTTTTTTTTTTTTTAATGTGTGCCTTGGCAGACACCATGTAAATTGAACCAGGAACCTAAAGACTAAAAGCACGAGCTGCTACGGCTTGAGCCAGGGCTCTGCAACTATTCATATCTTCTTTTAATTAACACAGAGGTGGACCTATAATACTCACCAATGGGTTACACGTACACTAGATTCACTGGGAAAACAGAAGACTAGACTATTCCATAATCATTCTCCAATATTACTGTAAGAGCCCCGTGGCTGGAGCATCAGTTAAGCAAAAGCCTGACTAAATAGTCAAACATTCCAAAACACAATCAAAGATTCTGAAGACAATCAAAACTGTATTCCGATACATTAGGAAAGGGAGCATATTCCACATCCTGGACCTGCCACTAGTCCAAGAGTTCCAGTGTTTGGAACTGACAAGAATACTGTTGCTAGTCGTCTCAAGTGCTGTAACAAGGCATTAGAGAAGAAGTAGCCTCTAAGGTAGACAATATATAGAAATATATATTTTACCTTTATTTTTAGGCATCTTCCGCCATAGTGAGGTAACAGAAAATACACTGAAAAGTAAAATTCTGTACTGGAAAATTGAGAGACTAGATAACTAATAGGTCATTTCCAGGTCTAGTTTCTATTATTACAGAACACTCTAGTACCACAAATAACGTCTTTTTAGATAGGAAAATATATTACTTTTTATATGTCTTATGCTGCATGATTTTTCCTTTGTGAATATTTTACTTCTATAAATTCTCTGATAATCATATTTGAGAATGTGAGTATGTTAGAAAGAGCCATTTTATTAGTCAGAGTTGTGGAAATCCCATTTAATTAGAGACATTTAATTGATGGTAGGGGGTTTGGTTTGGTTTTTTGAGTTACAAACCCAAAGACAAAGGGAAACACTGTTGTCCTTCCCTGTCCCTATTCCCTTCACCACTAACTTGTTGAGGTTCATCTTTGCACTACACCTTCAAATACCTTTTTCGGAAACATCCTTGAGCTAAGACCAAACATGTAAAGCTTCTGCTGAAAGAATTTTTGAGAAAGTTACAATTAATGAAAACAGAGGTTTACCATGGAAATGCCACTGCAACTTCAGTTACAATGTTTTCTCAGATTTATAATCACAATATATCGAGATTTTTCCCTGCAATTCCCTCTGCCATGTTGCACATCTAATACAGTTTATGGTATGTAATAACAAATGGTATAAGAAAGTTCACCTTTAAAAAATAGGAACAAGAGATACTATGCATCATCAACATGATCATGTTAACATTTCATCAGAAACCTTAACTTTAGGATTTTTTGACTTAATCATTTGATTTCACAACCTTTCATATTACCCTGACTTTTTTGACTTTGAATTTCCCTTGTCAATTTCAAAAAAAGCGTCAGAAGCAATTTCAGGCAGGACACCTGCCCAAGTCTCCACAATTGTGGTAGTTTTACAAATCACACTAAAGTCCCAACAAATCCCCCCTCCACCCCCACCGCAATCAGGCAATTTCCTCTGCATTCTCTTCTGGACAGTTGGTGGAGGAGCTTCAAAGACTCCAGTTTCCCTAACTGCCAGAGGAGCAAAAGTATATAGAGTAGGGAGCTAGGGCAAGTGTAGGGCCTGTCCAGTCTCTCCCCACCACAGGTGGACCATAGGAGCACAGGTCATCATGAAGCCTTGTAAGCCAACTTGTCTATTAGTCTGCTAGGGACAAGTCTTTAAACTCCCCAGTAAACACAGCAGCAGCTGCAGCCACAACCAGGGCACACCTTCACAAGTCCTGGACAGTCTCATCACTGCAGCCCTCCTCACACCAGAGCCAGCACTGTCTCCAGTTTCAACTTCATTCCACAAAACCAGACATACGATCATGCAGTTAAGTAAGCTAGTTATTATTTTACCTTCATCTTCCCCTCCCCTCGTAGTGTTTGTCACACATACTTGTTTCAAATTAGATTATAAACATGCTAGGAACAGCACCATGTTTTCCAGTGTGTTGTACAACACCCAGCACAATGGGCCCTGTTCCTGATTACAGCTTTTGAGCACTACCAGAATCTAAATAAATAAGGATTATTCATATGTTCTGCATAAAAGACCCACACAAACAAGTGGGAACAAGTGGAAACAAACTACTCAAACTGAATTTGCACTAGCCAAGAGCACAGAGTAAATGAAACAGAAAATCAGAGTAAACATTTATTTTAATCTTAGTTTTAGTAATGTTAGGTGTTGCATATAATAAAGTAAAATAGCGTGATGTTTTAAATGAACTGCCTTTTAATGCAAAAATAAGCCATATAAACATAACAAAATTCCATCCTGTTTATTGCATTGTTGACAAAATGCTACACTGGAAACTAATCAAAGTACTTTTTGTATTGAGTAGCTTGACAAGTTGCAAATAAGAACCAAGCACTAGCTTAAAAAAGCAGTTTGTATGTTGTGCCAACTATGAAATTCTCTTAAACACTTAATTTCAAAAAGCTTTTACACAACATAATTTGATTTTTCATGCACATCTTCCCTACATAAGTAATAAATTCATACATTTTCTGCATTTCTTAACTGCTGCAATACTTCCTGAGAGTTCTTATAAACTGAATTTCCCCCCCTTTTCTTTAGTCTAAAGCTTTGTCTGTATAGCTATTCAAAATGTCTTTGCATGTTTTACAGCTAACTGTTTAACTTTATGATAACTACTCTTAATTCTTCAGCACTAGATACATCTTTTTACTTCAGAAGTGGAAGATGTTATATTGGTAAATTAGGATGCTATGCTAACTGTGCCTTGTATGGGCTTGAATAAGTCCCTTTGTCCAATCACTGGTGGCAAGCAGCAAGTCCACCCTAGAGAAGAGAGTACAGTAAGCCATCAATTTCTGCAGAATTTAAGCTGTCATTTTCAAAATAGTTAAGTTTCTAGTCCTCAAATGCAAAGATAACTTCCCAAAAGTGAACCAACGCAATGTTGACTTCTGAGTCTGAAGAATGCTTACTTCTGTACCTGTGCTGTTGTTCATAGCTTTCTCAAAAAGCAGGGGGATGAAACTGACATATGTGACAAGTTTCATTTCTGCTATTCAGGACTCTCTAGGAAACCACAAAACTGACCAGAATCTGTTTCACTCTGCTACTAATTGAGAAAGCTATGGAGCAAAAGTACAGATATTAGAATTATAAAAGAACCGTGACCATGAAGTAAAGACTGGAAGAGCAATGCTCAGGAGGAGGCTTACGGAAGAGCGACATAAAGCATCTCCTCCTTTACAAGCAGTAAGGGAATTTCAAAATTGATGCCTACTAATCAGAAACTAATATAAGCAGGTGTGAGGAAGAGCATCCTGGTGGCCTTCCCTCTTCTAAAATTAGGACTGGAGGTATAGTGTCAGTCTTGTCACCAGGCCCCTCCCCCTTTTTGTATCAGCCTCTTTTTCAAGATTTCCTGAACTTTGGGTCATGACCCTATAAAAAATAATTCAATAAGTGATTAAAAAAAATTAACATACCATGTAAGCCCCATAGCTCTGTGACCCTTTAAGGCCACCACATTTTTGGAACCTGAAAATCCCAGCTAGCATTTCAACCTAGGCTATTACATGATGAGAGCATGTGCAGCACACTGCTACAGACTCTCCAACTAAAACAGGAGAATACCTATATTGGTGTGTGTGTATGCCTGGATTTTCTTTATGTAAAAAACAGTATCAGCTTCATTAAATACATGTATTAAGTTCTCTGATAAATGTGGAGCTGGTATGTAATAATGTTATGAATGCTCTATGTGGCCTGTTCAGCAAGGGGAAGTGTAAGACAAATATGAAATTAAAGAATATGGGTTATTTTAAGTTTGATTAAGGAAATACAGTAAAAGCTGTGTTATCCGTCCTTGTACCAACCGGAAAGCTCTATAAACCGGCATTTGTAATCTTCATAGAAACTCCGGTTTATAGTCCCGTTGGAATGGGGCTGGCCAGCTCCTTATCTGGCTTTGCATGGCTCCCCAGAAGCAGTGACACGTCCCTGCTGCTTCTAGGTGGAGGAACGGCCACAAGGGGTTCGGAGTGCGGGAGGGGGTGCAGGCTCTGGAGGGAGTGTGGCGTTGGGAGGGGGTGCAGGGTGCCAGATCCAGGCAGCGCTCACCTTGGGCGGCTCCCCAAGCGGCAACTTGTCCCTGCTGTTCCTATTCGAAGACGCGGCTGCCTCCACCCGCGGGAGCTGTGGAGCCAGTGTTCGGGGCAGAACGGGAACACCACGCAGAGCTGCCTGCCATACCTCCCCAACCCCCTGCCCTAAGCCCCCTCCCACACCCAAACTCCCTCCCAGATCCCACACCCCAAACCCCCTCCCGTGCCCCAATCCCCAGCCCTGCACCTCCTCTTGTACCCCAACTCCCTTCCCTCTTACTTAACCGGAATTTGTCACTTACCGGATCCCTCCTCCCGCCCACCATTTCCCCAACATGCCGGATAAAAAAGTTTTTACTGTATATACGTGTTGTAAGGAAAGGCCTTGAAAATAATGAGTTATTAGGCCAGAAGAAATGAAGTAAGGAGGATGTCTGGTTCAAAGAATAACTAATGAGATAAGGGGAAGTTTAAAGGTCTCTGACTGATAGTAGTGACAGCAGATGGTTTTAAATAAAACAAAGAGAATCCGTCTTAAAATGAGCCAACCTACACACTAGCATTAAAGCCTATTTGAACCCAGGTGCAATGGAAAATACTGTTGGTCAGCAAGAAATAGGAGAGGAAAGACTGGGAAAAGAGGAGGTTGTAACTGGCAATGTTATCATTTGTTTGTTAAAGGGTATAAAAAGTAAACTCTTAAAGGGTTCACTGCTATTACCTTCCTGACCATGTTCGAGCTGATCAATATAGGTCTAAGTACCCTGGGTTTGGCTTGTATTTTGATCAAATACTAATAAATGTTTTGTTATTGTATTGGATGTAGTGAGTGCTTATTTTTAGGATGCTAGACATGTTTAGAACAATTGTATAAATACCATTTGGTGCTTGGATTTAATAAAGGAATTTATTATTAAATTTGTGTTTGGTGGTTTCCTAGATCAATAATTGCAAATATTATTAATTCCAACAGGAAGTTATTAAATATTGGGGTAACAATGTTTATTATACACCTAAAAGAAAAGGAGTCCTTGTGGCACCTTAGAGACTAACAAATTTATTAGAGCATAAGCTTTCGTGAGCTACAGCTCACTTCATCGGATGCATTTGGTGGAAAAAACCAAAACTTTTTTCTCTGAGGTGCCACAAGTACTCCTTTTCTTTTTGCGAATACAGACTAACACGGCTGCTACTCTGAAACCTGTTATTATACACCTATAACGCACAAATTCAATGGGATCTTTACAGGAAGGCAACACAATGGTTTTCCAGGTAAGAACACCCAAGCACACACTTGAAAGACAATGGCATCCTTCCAGGCCCTAGGCTGAAGTGACACAGCTGTTTTGGCAGTGAGAAGCTAGAGGGCTATAAAGAATTTAAAAGTCTCTTGATCTCTACAAACTATGGGAGGGAAGGGGAGAGTCACTAAGGACCATCCAGAGCGTGTCAGTGAGCTCTGACAGGGTGACAAGTGGACACAGAAACTCTGAGTAAGAATCTAGAGCAGGGGTGGGCAAACTTTTTGGCCTGAGGGCCACATCAGGGTGCAAAACTGTATGGAGGACCAGGTAGGGAAGGCTGTACCTCCCCAAAAAGCCTAGCCCCTGCCCCTATCCACCCCCTACCACTTCCCGCCCCCTGACTGCGCCCTCAGAACCCTCAACCCATCCAACCCCCATCTCGGTCCTTGTCCCCCCACCGCCCCCTCTCGGGATCCCACCCCCTATGTAACCCCCACACCCACTCCCTGTCCCCTGACTGAACCACCCCCGAACCTCTGCCCCATCCAACCGCCCCCTGTCCCCTGACTGCCCCCCGGGACCCCCTGCCCCTTATCCAACCCCCTTACCATGCCACTCAGAGCAGCATGTCTGGCCACCATGCTGCCCGGCCGGAGCCAGACAAACTGCCATGCTGCCCTGCATGAGCAGGCAGCCCCGCCACCCAGAATGCTGCCCGTGCTGCGGCATGGCTGCAGGAGAGGGGGAAACAGTGAGGGAGGGGCCGGGGGCTAGCCTCCCGGGCCAGGACAGTCCCGCGGACCAGATGTGGCCCGCGGGCCGTAGTTTGCCCACCTCTGATCTAGAGCTAATCCTACTAGGATCCCCACATGAAAGCACTTTGTAAGAGAGACTTGCATGTAGCATATTTTATGGTTTTTAAGATACGTTTTCTCTAAAATGCGTTTGTTCTAATCAATAATACTTTGCTTGAAGAAAGCTGTTTGGTCACTGTTTACAACTGGCATTTCCCCAGGGAAAACAAAATTGCAGAGGGGAGGGACTCAAAACCTTAAAAAAAAAAAAAAAAAAGAAAAAAAGAAATCAACATGATTTGGATTATTCAAACTGACAACATACAGATAAATGGCCTTCAAAGATGTTATAAGGTAGAAGGTATTTCTGCAAATTGCACAATCATGAAAAGTGCACACCACTACAGAAAATCTTGTCCTTCCCAGTTCATTATAGTTTCAAGGATTACAAAGCCTAAATCAACTACCAAATTGAAAACAGTGATTCTGACAAACAACATCGTTTGGCAACATATCAGTGACATGACTGAGGAAGTCAGAGCAGCTACTTTCAAAATGCAGGAAAAGTGAACATTTAGCAATTCAGCTTGATGCATCGTCCAGCACAGCTTCTATAATTTGTGAAGCATGTTTATGATGGTTCTATTGAAGAAGGCTTGTTCTTTGATAAAGCTATATCAGGAATCACAGTAAGAGAATTATTATATTTCAAGAGGATCAAGATTTTCATTTTCAATGGGAGTGGTGTAATGCAATCTGCTTAGATATTGCCAAGGCAATGACAGATAAGAACACTGGCCCTAGTTTCCATTGTTTCCTACACAGCAAAATACTTGCTAAAAAAATGCCAACAATTCTCAGCCAAGTATTTTATGAGATGTTAAAGTAATGACAATTCATTAAAGCACATCCAGTGAATTCTAAAATTTTTGCATTTATCTATGACATTGGTTCAGATTTGGAAAATCCTACTGCCAGCCTGGGACTAATAAAAGAGCTATCTGGCCAAATAAAAGTGTCAGGTTTCCTGTCTGTTGGACAACAACAACAAGACAGGCTGGGGCCAGAGTGAGTGAGATCAAGCAGAGCAACACTCAGCTGTCAGTCAAGAGTTCTGAAGGAACTTAAATATGAAATTGCAGAACTACTAACTATGGTAGGTAACCTATCACTTAAATCAGCCTCTGTAACAGATGACTGGAGGATAGCTATGATGCCAATTTTTTTAAAAGGCTCCAGAAGTGATCTTGGCAATTATAGGCAGGTAAGCCTAAATTCAAACTGATTGAAACTATAGTAAAGAATAGAATTATCAGACATACAGATGAACACGATTTGTCGGGGAAGAGTCAACACAACTTTTGTAAAGAGAAGTCATGCCTGACCGATCTATTAGAATTCTTTGAGTGTGTCAACAAGCATGTGGACAAAGGTGAGCCAATGGATATAGTGTACTTGGACTTTCAGAAAGCCTTTGACAAGGTCCCTCACCAAAGGCTCTTAAGCAAAGTAAGCAGTTATGGGACAAGAGGGAAGGTCACCTCATGGATCAGTAACAAATTAAAAGACAGGAAACAAACAGTAAGATTAAATGGAGAGTTTTCACAATGGAGAGAGGTGAATAGTGGTGTCCCCCAGAGAGCTGTATGGGACAAACGCTGCTCAAAATATTCATAAATGGTCTGGAAAAAGGGGCAAAATCAGGTGGAAAAGTTTGTCGATGATATAAAATTACTCAAGATAGTTAAGTCCACAGCAGATTGCAAAGAGTTAAAAGGTCTTAGTTTTGTGAGATCAACTGGGAAACAAAATAGCAGATCAAATTCAATATTGACAAATGCAAAGTAATGCACACGGGAAAACATAATCCCAAGTATATATACAAAATGATGGGGTCTAAATTACTTGTTACACTTAAGAAAAAGATCTTGGCAGTCTCATAGAATCATAGGACTGGAAGGGACCACAGGAAGTCGCATCATCCAGTCCCCAGCACTCCTGGCAGGACTAAGTATTATACAGCATTATCTCATGGATAGTTTTCTGAAAACATGTACTCAACGTGCAGCAGCAGTCAAAAAGCTAACAATGTAGGAACCATGAGGAAACAGATAGATAATAAGACTGTAAATATCATAATGGCCATATAACACTCCATGGTACACCCACACCTTGAATACTGCATCCAATTCTGGTCACCCCATTTAAAAAAAAATATATTAAATTTGGAAAAGGTACAGAGAAGGGCAACAAAAATGATGAGGAAAGATTAAAAAAACTGGGATTGTTCAGCTTGGAAAAGAGGCAATAAAGATGGGATATGATAGAGGTCTACAAAATCATGAATGGTGTGGAGAAAGTGAATAAGGATTTGTTATTTACTCCTTTGCATAACACAAGAACCAGGAGTCACCCAATGAACTTAATAAGATGTTTAAAACGAAAGGGAGTACTACTTCACATAACACACAATCAACCTGTGGAACTCATTGCCAGGGGATGTTTTGAAGGCCAAAAGTATAGCTGAGGTCAAAAAAGAATTAGATAAGTTCACGGAGGATTGGTCTGTGATGGGTTCCTCCCCTTCAGGCTGCCACTTGGAATTAGGGTACCACTGAACCTGCCTGACCCACCAGCCTGGGCTCTCTTTCACCCTGTAATGCTGACACAAGCAGCAGACATGCTCCCGGTCTCATACTTTCACCACACACAGGTAAGGACACACCCAGTGGCAGAAACTGAAACCAGCTCTGCATGGGAATTGCCCAGTACTCAAGTGCACACTACCCTGTAGAGCAGAGGTGGGCAAACTATGGCCCGCGGGCCACATCCAGCCCAAGGGACCCTCCTACCCAGCCCCTGAGCTCCCAGCCCCTCCCCTGCTGTCCCCCCCTCCGCTGCAGCATGCCATGCCGCCAGCGCAATGCTCTAGGCGGCCGGGCAGCACAATTGCAGTGCTGTGGCCTGACTTGGTGCTCTGGGCAGCGCGGCTGTAGTGCCGCCAGCCACTGGTGCTCCAGGCAGTGCGGTAAGGGGGCGGGGGGGTTGAATAGAGGGCAGGGGAGTTCGGGGGCAGTGGTCAGGGGTGTGGATAGGGGTCGGGGCGGTCAGAGGGCGAGGAACAGGGGGGTTGGATAGGGTAGGGGTCCCGGGGGAGGAGGGGCAGTCAGGAATGAGAGGAGGGGTTGGATGGGGCAGCAGGGAGCAGTCAGGGGACAGGGAGTGTTGGATGGGGCAGGAGTCCCACCGGGGCCCTCAGACGACAGGGAACAGCGGAGGTTGGATGGGGCAGGAGTCCCAGGGGAGCCATCAGAGGGCGAGAAATGGAGAGGTCGGATAGGAGGCGGGATCCGGGCCACGCCTGGCTGTTTGGGGAGACACAGCCTCCCCTAACCGGCCTTCCATACAATTTTGGAAACCCAATGTGGCCCTTAGGCCAAAAAGTTTGCCCGCCCCTGCTCTAGAGGGTAAACCCAAAATTGTACCGTCTTGCACTGCACAGAGAACCGTACAGTGTAAACTTATGAAATTTGCCCTCTCCCTCAGTATGCCCCACATTATGATTTCTACACACACTGTTTTTAGACAAAACAAAAAAAATTTATTAACTACAAAAGATAAAAATCTAACTGAGTATAAAGGATAGCAAACAGATCAAAGCAGATTACCTATCAAATAAAACAAAAACAAAACTGGATATGAGCAGCAAATTCTCACCCTAAATGTTGTTCTAGGCAGTTTGCAGAGAGTCTTGAAGGTAAACTGCACTTGCTTGCAACTTAAAACTCCAGATATTCCATTCACAGGCTAGACAACCCTCTAGCCTGGATTCAGTCCTTCCCTCTAATTCAGTCCTTTTGTTTTTCAGGTGTTTCCAGCATTCTTCTTTGTTGGGCGGAGTGTCAGTGAAGAATAAACCACGATGATGCCACTCTCCTGCCTTTGTTTTTTCATATGGTGGGAATCCTTTGTCTCCCAGTTTGATTCCCACCCCCAGTCACTGGAAAAACACTAGTATCATCATAGAGTCCAGTACCAGTACCAGTGACTTGGTCACATGTCCCTGCAGCCATATCTCAGGCCTTGTCTACACTGGCACTTTACAGCGCTGAAACTTTCTCACTCAGGGGAGTGAAAAAACACACACACCCCATCCCGAGCACTGCAAGTTTCAGTCCTGTAAAGTGCCAATGTAGCTATTCCCCTCGTGGAGGTGGGTTTTTTTAGAGCTCTGAGAGAGCTCTCTCCCAGCACTATGCCACACCTACACGAGCCACATTGTTAGTGAAGACCTGCGCTCAGAGGCTGTTTGCAGCATCCCCAGAGGGCTTCCCAGGAAGGCTCCCTGGTGGGAAATTAGCATCTTCAAAGACCTAATGACCCCTCCCAAGGAGCCATCTAGACTGATTACATTCTGTCTAGCGGGCGTTCCCCAGGTATAAACACCATTTGTAATTGATGCATAGACAATATTCCTAACTTAAGATACAAAAATGATACATGCATACAAATAGGATAATCATATTCAGTAAATTATAATCTTTCCAATGATATGTCACATGACCTTTCTTATATAAAATACATCATAATTATGCCATAATCATATCATAACAATATCTCTATGAAGTATATGGGGTCATAGTGCCACAAGGTCCATCAGTGATTATTAGCCAAGACGATCATGGATGCAACCCCATGCTCTGGATGTCCTAAGCATCTAATTGCCAGAAGCTGGGAGTGGATGGCAGGGGATGGATCACTTGATAATTGGCCTTTTCTGTTCATTCCATCTGAAGCATCTGGCATTGGCCAGCATCGGAAGGCAAGATACTGGGCTAGATGGCCCACTGGTCTGACCCAGTGTGGCCATTTTTATGTTCTTCATTTGCCTCAAAGTTAGAAACAATTTGAAGTGATTCTAAATTTTCCCCATTACTTTTGAGAAGACTAAATTCAAGGTTTGTTTTTTATTAAATGGCTGTTTCTACCCTGTCATGCATGGATAGAAAACTCATATTGTGCCCCTGAAGAGAAGAATTCAGCACTCGTTGGGGCTGGTTTAATTATGCTGACAGGAGAGCTCTCTCCCATCAGCACAGAGCAGCTACACGGGAAGCCTCAAAACAGTGCAGCTGTAGCAGCACAGTTATGCCGCTGTAAGGGCTGTAGTGTAAACACAGCCTTAGACAAGTTAGATGTCTTCAAGTCACCAAGGCCTGATGAAATACATCCTAAAATACTCAAGGAGCTGACTGAGGAGATATCTGCGATTATTCAAAAAGTCATGGAAAATGAGAGAGATTCCAGAGGCCTGGAAAAGGGCAAACATAGTGCCAATCTATAATAAGGGGAATGAGGACAGCCTGTAAAATTATAAACCAGTGAGCTTAACTTCAATACCTGGAAAGATAATGGACTAAATAATTAAGCAATCAATTTTCAGATACCTAAAAGATAATAAGGTGATAAGTAACAGTTAGCATGGATTTATCAAGAACAAATCATGTCAAACCAACCTAATAGCTTTCTTTGACAGGATAACAAGCCTTGTGGATGGGGGGGGAGAGGGGGGAAGCAGCAGATATGGTATTATCGTGACTTGAGTAAGGCTTTTGATACTATCTAGCATGACCTTCTCATAAACAAACTGGGGAAATACAACTCAGATGGAGCTACTATAAGGTGGGTGCATAATTGGTTGGAAAACCATTCTCAGAGACAGGTTTCAGAGAGTAGTTATCCATGGTTCACAATCAAGCTGGAAGCACATACTAGTGGGGTCCCATGGGAATAAGTTCTGGGTCTGCTCTGTTCAATATCTTTATCAATGATTTAGATAATGTCATAGAGAGTACACTTATAAGTTTGCAGACTACACCAAGCTGGGAGGAGTTGAATTGTGCTTTGGAGAATAATATTAAAATTCAAAATGATCTGGACAAACTGGAGAAATGGTCTGAAGTAAACAGGACGAAATTCAATAAAGATAAATACAAGTATTCCACTTAAGAAAGAATAATCAGTTGAACACATATAAAATGGGAAACGATTGCCTCGGAAGGAGTACTGAGGAAAGGGATAGTGTATCACAAGCTAAATATGAGTCAACAGTGTAACACTATTGCAAAAAAAAAAAAGGGGGGGGGGCAATCATCATTTTGGGATGTAGTAGCAGAAGCATAGTAAGCAAGACAAGAAGTAGTTCTTCCACTCTACTCCATGCTGATTAGGCCTCAACTAGAGTATAGTGTCCGATTCTGGGCACCATATTTCAGGAAAGATGTGGACAAATTGGAGAAAGTTCACTGAAGAACAACAAAAATGATTAAAGGTCTAGAAAACATGACCTATGAGGGAAGATTGAAAAAAATTGGGTTTGTTTAGTCTGGAGAAGACTGAAGGGGGCCTGATAACAATTTCAAGTACGTAAAAGGTTTATTACAAGGAGGAAGGGGAAAAAAAGTTCTCAACTGTTGAGGACAGAACAAGAAGAAATGGGCTTAAATTGCAGCAAGGGGGGTTAACTTGGACATCAGGAAAAACTTCCTAACTGTCAGGTAGTTAAGCACTGGAATAAACTGTCTAAGGAGGTTGTGGAATCTCTGTCACTGGGGATTTTTTTAAGAGATGGTTAGACAAACACCTGTCAGGGATGGTCAGGATAATACTTAGTCCTGCCCAGAGCCGGATTAACTCTCCTGTTGGCCCGGGGTGATTAGATTTTGTGGGGCCCCTGTATACAAGTCTTTTTCCTAATTTAAAACAAAATGATCACGATTATGGCATCGAGGCCATTAACGGCTATTAGCCAGGATGGGTAAGGAATCGTGTCCCTAGCCTCTGTTTGTCAGACAGTGGAGATGGATGGCAGGAGAGAGATCACTTAATCATTATCTGTTTGGTTCATTCCCTCTGGGGCACCTGGCATCGGCCACTGTCAATAGACAGGATACTGGGCTGGATGGACCTTTGGTCTGACCCAGTATTGCCATTCTTATGAGGCTATTAATGCTATACTAATCTTGCCTATTAACATAAAACTGTTCTGTGATTACATTTCAATCTTAAAACATGTAGAATATAGTTAATTCAAAATAGCCTACTTCTTATCTTAGAACAGCTGTTATATTAGTTTCTTTCTGTGAGGGAGTTTGGGTGCAGGAGGAGGCTCCAGGCTGGGGCAGAGTGTTGGGGTCCAGGAGAGGGTGAGGGGGTGCAAGCTCTGGGAGAGAGTTTGGTTCAGGAGGGGATTCTGACCTGGGGCAGGAGGCTGGAGTGCAGGAGGGGATTCTGACCTGGGGCAGGGGTGCAGGAAGGGTTGTGAGGTGCAGGTTCTGGCCAGGAGGCACTTACCACAGGTGGCTCCTGGCTGGCAGCACATCAGGGCTCAGGCAGGCTGCTTGCCTGCCTGCCGTGGTCCCACACTGCTCCCAGAAGCAGCCGGCTGCTGACACGTCTTTGTGTGCCCCTGGGGGGAGGGGGACAGCGTGTCTCCATGCGCTGCCCACACCCGCAAGTGCCACCCCCACAGCTCCCATTGGCCAGTTACCTAGGGAGGTGGTGGAATCACCATCCTTAGAGGTTTTTAAGGCCTGGCTTCACAAAGCCGTGGCTGGGATGATTTAGTTGGGGTTGTTCCTGCTTTGAGCAGGGGGCTGAACTAGATGACCTTCTGAGGTGTCTTCCAACCCTAATCTTCTACGATTCTATGAACAACTTTGTTTTCCCTAGCTTCATTCTCAGAAATAGTTCAACCACTTTGGCTGAAATTTTCCAAAAAATATTCAACCTGAGACAGACACCCAGGATAGAAAATTTCAGCCTTAACAGTTAAAATTTGCCAATATTATAAGGAACTGAAAACAGGGTCTTATCATGGAAAGTGTCAGGCAACGTCAATAATATTCAATGCTAACAGCCCCTGCCTATAATTAAACAAGAGCAAAATGAAATGTCTGACCAAGTACAGGTCAAACACAGTAAAACAAGAAGTGAGAAATCCTGGCACAAGTCCAAACAAAACATAAGCAAGATATGAAAATTGCCTGTAGACAATCACAGCTGCAATAATATTTCAATTAACTTGAGAAAACACCCACATTCTTAGGTGGTGGTCTCAGACATATTTTCTTGTCAGATAACCAAATGAGAAAAGTGACCAGAATGCAGATAGCAAAAATGTTATTCACCAGCAACTCCTCTTTCATGCCTAAGTGAGGTGACTTTCATAAGACAAAGTGCTAGCTCTTCTTAGAATTAAGGGCAGAAAAGCAAGTTTTCCTGAATGATCTCACTTACACGCTCAGTAATTCACCTTACTCATCTTTGGGATCAAAATGAGTTGAGTTCTTCTCTTCAGGAGCACAATGTGAGTTTTCTATCCATACATGTCAGAGTAGAAAGAGTCATCAAAAAAAATTAGAAATTCTTCTTCTCAAAAGCAATGGGAAAAAGGTATAATATATTCAAATTGAAATGCAGCAACAGTCAATGTAAGCAAGGCAGTGTCTACCTTGACACGGCATCAACCTAACTACGTCTACCTAAGAGCTATGCCTCTCATGGAGGTGGAATTATTAAGTCGGGGCAGTGGACAAGTTACATCAGTGGGAGCTACATATTAGTGTAGATGCTTACGTCAACCTAACTCTGTAGCGTAGACCAAGCCTTAAAAAGAACTAGATAAGAACTATCAGGAACTCATAGGTCAGCATTTGAAGAACTATTTTTTTGATGACCCAGAGAAACAGAAAGAGATTGCTTTCCTTCACGCAAGTCAGAGGCTGTTCACTTGGCAAAACTGACTGGGCAACTGCAAAACAAGCAAACAAACACAACTGACTTTCTATAGCTCATATCTCATAAGTTCTTAGTGATGCTCAGTTTTAGTAACAAAAACCTTGAAAGCTCTCATTCCATTTTCCATCCTTGTATCTAACAGTCAGCATTCTCTTGAATGGTAGTAATAAAAACAAAGTCCCTCCAGTTGCCTGTCAACTGAAAGGGACCTAAGTCTCCCCCTCCCACATCACTTCAACTTTGGATGGGACAGTTTTCATCAACAAGACAGGCTCATCCATAACACTTAGTTGGGTGTGTATTTAAACTCTTCTACATCTTTTATAATTAAAGTTTTCTTTTCAAAACTTCATTAGTTATTTCTGATACATTTATGAAATTTCACTTGCTCATGGTTAGACGTCTTAGGAGAGAGGGTCATAAAACATTTTAGTCTGAAAGCAGGTCGCTGGCTCTTAAAAGTTTAGGAAATCTTGCTCTAGATACCAGGGTTAATCCTCTCACAAGTAGGTGTCCAAGTAAATTTTCAAACCCTGGTATAGATCATTTCTAAAGTCCAAGATGTATTATCAGTATTACAAATGCAGTGGCTATGACAACATTATGTAATAAAGGAGATCGGAAATGCTGAAAATGGCATGGATATGACGGATTTATACAGCAATTTATAAATTTTAACCTAACATTTTCTGTAACATCTCAAAACTCAGTAAGCTACATGACTCACACACCAGCACCTAAATGTCATGCTCGAATAGGGGTCGGCAACCTTTTAGAAGTGGTGTGCCAAGTCTTCATTTATTCACTTTAATTTAAGGTTTTGCGTGCCAATAATAGATTTTAACATTTTTTAGAAGGTCTCTCTAAGTATATATATTATATAACGAAACTACTGTCGTATGTAAACAAGGTTTTCAAAATGTTTAAGAAGCTTCATTTAAAATTAAATTAAAATGCTGATCTTACACCACCGGCCCGCTCAGCCCGCTGCCGGCCTGGGGTTCCATTCACCTAGGCCGGCAGTGGGCTGAGCGGGGCCTGCGGCCAGGACCCCGGCTGGCAAGGGGCCAGCAGCCAGAACCCCAGACTGGCAGAGGGCTGAGCGGGGCCAGCAGCCAGGACCCCACACCAGCAGTGGGCTGAGCGGCTCAGCCCGCTGCCGGTCTGGGGTTCCATCCGCCGGCTCCTGCCAGCCCGGCTCCCGGCTGCCAGCCCACTGACAGCAGACATTAAAAACTGGCTCTCGTGCTGTCTTTGGCACGCGTACCATAGGTTGCCGACCCCTGTGCTAGAACATAAGAATGGCCATACTGAGTCAGACCAAAGGTCCATCCAGCCCAGTATCCTGTCTGCCAACAGAGGCCAATGTCAGGTGCCCCAGAGGGAGTGAATCTAATCAAGAGATCTCTCTCCTGCCATCCATCTCCACCCTCTGAAAAACACAGGCTAGGGACACTATTTTTTACCCATCTTGGCTAATGGCCATTAATGGACTTAACCTCCAGGAATGTATCTAGTTCTCTTTTAAATCCTGTTATAGTCCTAGCCTTCACAACCTCCTCAGGCAAGGAGTTCCACAGGTTGACTGTGCGCTGTGTGAAGAACTTCCTTTTATTTGTTTTAAACCTGCTGCCCATTAATTTCATTTCGTGGCTTTTAGTTCTTATATTATGGGAACAAGTAAATAACTTTTTCTTATTCACTTTCTCCACACCACTCATGATTTTATATACCTCTATCATATCCCCCCTTAGTTTCCTCTTTTCCAAGCTGAAAAGTCCTAGTCTCTTTAATCTCTCCTCATATGGGAACCATTCCAAACCCCTAATCATTTTAGTTGCCCTTTTCTGAACCTTTTCTAATGCCAGTATATCATTTTTGAGATGAGGAGACCACATCTGTACGCAGTATTCAAGATGTGGGCATACCACGGATTTATATAAGGGCAATAAGATGGCCTCCGTCTTATTCTCTATCCCTTTTTTTAATGATTCCTAACATCCCATTTGCTTTATTGACTGCCGCTGCACACTGTGTGGACGTCTTCAGAGAACTATCCACGATGACTACAAAATCTCTTTCCTGATTAGTTGTAGCTAAATTAGCCGCCCCATCATATGCTAGATGCAAGCTTCCTTGTTTACAGACATCTATTATAAAATTGTATATTGTTGTAGCTGCAAGAAATAGACTACAATCTTAAATACATGCCTTACTGAAGCATTTATATACACCCTTCCCACACCACAGCCTATTATCTTTGGGTTTTCATTAACCCTCTTAAAGAGACAGTGCACTACATGGTGAACTACACAGATTTATACTACAATAAATAAATCATCATGTACTTAGCTAAGACTGCATTAGAAAGCATTCTTCTAAGTCAATATGTCTTGAGTAAAAGTTCAGAACATGGGCGATCAAATCACAAAAACTGAGGAACATAATACCAATACTTGTGTCTTTCATGGATAGTAACTACAAAATTTTATCTGAGCAAAGCAGATGGCAGACAAAGTTTGTAAGCAGGTTCCACATTTGAATCTCTCAGCTATTAATAGAAGCCTAGGCTGCAGTGACCTTATGTCAAGCTAGAAACCCAACTTTTATTGCATGAATCCAAGTGTTGAAAGTTGCTATCTTAGCTTTGCACACCTCAGCACTTCCTATGTATCTTATGTATACACAAAATTGCACCAGTTTTACTAAAAGTGCTACGTTAAACCAATTCATCTCAACCAGTGGAACTTAGTATGTGGACACTCTGACAGTAGTTTAAACCTGTTTTACTTTGGTTTAGCTTTTCCCTGTACTTTAAATTGCACCAGCTTATCATCGTATCTTTACGTAAACTGAGGAAATTTTACATTTAGACCAGGCGACCTCTAAGTACCAAAATGCACTTTGTAATGTGTTTATTAGCAAACTGAAGCTCACTTTCACAGTATTGTTCTTGCACTTTTCAAGAAAAATCAAAACAAAGACAATAGAACCTCAGGAATGCAGGTTGTTTGTAACTCTGAACAAAATGTTATGGTTGTTCTTTCAAAAGTTTACAACTGAATCTTAATACAGATTTGAAACTTTACTATGGGGAAGAAAAATACTGTTTTGCCTCTTTTTTTTTTAGTAGTTTACATTTCACACAGTTCTGTACTGTATTTGCTTGTGTGTGAATGTATCTCTGCTGTTGTCTGATTGTGTACTTCCAGTTCCAAATGAGGTGTGTGGTTGAATGGTCCGTTCATAACGCCGATGTTCGTAACTTTGAGGTTCTACTGTTTTGCTTTATCTGGAATGACCATACCCATGGAATGGGATCTGCCCCACACAACAATTTTAATCTTTCCTACTCCTACCCCACCAATGACAACTCAATCCATCTTTCCCCTTCCCATTTGTCCACATTTTATTATTTCTATCAACTAATATTATAGGTAACACCTTAGAATGCTATAACTGAAAAATTAGGTGAGAAATGTTATATATTTTTTAATGTGGTTACTTTGTGGATTTAACAACAATTTTCTTTCTTCTTTGTAAAACCAATTTCCCCACAGGTGAGAATTAGTTTTAAAATAGGAAACTGACTATAAAAACTGAAATTTAGGATAAGTTACTGACCCAAAAACTGCTTTAAAACTATTTTGAAAATGTGTTTTTCAATTTGGCCATGTCCCACTAAAATCCTGCCCTGTGTCTGTCACAAATGGACTGTTGATTGGTACGCCATTCAAGTCTTCTCTTTCTCTGGCCTCCCATTACCAAGGGGAGCTGTTACTTGTGTTCTCACCTTAGTGCCTCAGAAGAGGAAGACTGGAGACACCAACAGCAGAGATAGCTGACTGCCTCAAGAAAACAGCTGGACCACTGACCTCATGGTTTTAATACTTCAGTTAAGATCAAGGCAAGGCAAGGCAAGGCAAGAGAGAGACATCCCATCTGACTGACGGGAACTGAAGAGCAGGAGGGGCTCACAGAAGACAGGAGAAGATAAAAACAAGAGATGAAAGAGACAGGCTAGAAGAGCAGCAAAAGAGAAATGATAAGAGAGGAAGAGACTATTGAGTAAAGTTGTAGGTTATAGAGCAGATGAATGGAGATTATTATAGGAAAAGAATGAGACAGGATGACAACTTAAAAACAACAACAACAAAAATCAAAAACGGCAGGATAAGAAAAAACCCTAAATAGGAATGCAGAAAGAAAGGAAATGGAGGAACAAAATTAGTTAGATCAGTGGTGGGCAACCTGCGGCCCATCAGGGTAATCCGATTGCAGGCCACAAGACATTTTGCTGACATTGACCGTCCGCAGGCATGGCCCCTCGCAGCTCCCAGTGGCTGCAGTTCGCTGTTCCTAGCCAATGGGAGGTGCAGGAAGTGGCAGCCAGCACATCCCTGCAGCCTGCGCTGTTTCCCGCAGCTCCCATTGCCCGAAAGCGCCGAATCGTGGCCACTGGGAGCTGCAGGAGGCCATGCCTGCACACGGTCAATGTAAACAAACTGTCTCACGGCCCACCAGTGGATTACCCTGATGGGTCACATGCGGCTTACAGGCTGTCCACCACTGAGTTTGATGGATTTATTTAAATAAAAAGGAATAAAGATGTAAAACGTAGAAAGGGAAACTTTTAACGTTTCCTTACATTCCTGAGACAATGTGGGTGAGGTAATATCTTTTATTAGATCAACTTCTGTTGATGAAAGAGGCATGCTTTTGGGCTTATTCAGAGCTTTTCTTCAGGTCTGGGAAAGGTACTCAGAATGTCACAGCTAAAATTCAAGGTAGAACAAGTAAGGAGTTAACATAATGTTGCAAGAGGAACATTCAAGGTGAAGTGGGCAGTTGTAACATCTCTACAGTAATAGGAAAAAGGAAAGTTAGTGGGTTACAGATTGTTGTAATGAACCATAAATCCATTGTCTTTATTAAGTCCATGATTTTTGGTGTCTAACAGAGTTCCCAGGCTTTCCTTTTAAAGGTGTCAGAGTAGCAGCCATGTTAGTCTGTATTCGCAAAAAAGAAAAGGAGTACTTGTGGCACCTTAGAGTAACACATTTATTTGAGCATAAGCTTTCGTGAGCTACAGCTCACTTCATCGGATGCATTTGGTGGAAAATACAGTGGGGAGATTTATATACACATATAAATATATGTATATAAATGTATATAAATCTCCCCACTGTATTTTCCACCGAATGCATCCGATGAAGTGAGCTGTAGCTTTATTTATTTATTTATTATTTATTCACTTTATTTATGCTCAAATAAATGTGTTAGTCTCTAAGGTGCCACAAGTACTCCTTTTCTTTCTTTTAAAGGTGTTGTGCAGGTTTCATGCGAGGACGAGGACTGTGAGGTCAAATAGGGAGTGACCGCTTTGTGCAACATGTTCACCCTTCTATCATTTTTCTGTGCGAGTTCATTCGAGAGCGGCTACAACATTCCTTGCATTCCTATAAGTTACTGTCAGATGTCATGTCTGAAAATTTTATAGAAAGGGATTGGATGACTCTTTTGAGAACATTATCTAATACTATCTACCTAGTATTTACTCTGAGTAACGTGGTTAAACAACTGGTTTTCTTCTGGAAGTCAACCAGTACACATTCTGTATTTAAGTAACCAAAAGCGGTGTTATTTCTGTTTACTTTTTTCTTCTAATTATGCTTTCCCCACTACCATCTTTTTCATCTCCTCATTAATCAAGACATACCTACAAATTAGCCATTGTTTGACTACTACTTGGCTGATTGCTTTCTTTTCTGACAAGGCATACCTCATTCCCCTTTTTATTATTGTATACAGGGCCGGTTCCAGGCACCAGCTTTCCAAGCTGCGGCGGCGGCAATTAGGCAGAGACTTCTTTGGGCCACAAAATTGGTAGAGCCACCCCTGATTGTATACCCAGGCCTGGTCAACACTATAACTTGAATCACATTAGTTAAAGAAAGAAGGATCCTTGGTAGTCTACTCACTTTTCTTGGAGCCCAGCCAGATTCTGTGAATCACGCACCACTCACATAAGGGTAGTGACTCCAGGATTTAAAAGTTATGAACAGCATTCAAACTGAAGGGTATAATAATCTCAGAATAAAGTATATCAAAATGGCACTCTTAACTGATCTCTGTGTATTTCATCAAACCTACTGGCAAAATATTTTGACATTTTTTGTCTTGTTTGGGTCTGTTCAACGAACACAGCTAACATGGAGTTGAATTTTCTTTCTTTTTGTGCATTATCAGACTCATTACTAACTTCCATGTACAGTACCAGTTACACCTGAGCAAGACTGGAAAGCAATGGGTTTGTACAACTGTCCCTGTATAATTGTGCACTCGTTGCCACTGGAGGAAGAATTTAGCCTGCAAAACCCATATTGCTGATGATGGGATGGGGCATGAGAAGAAAACAACCCAGCTTGACTCTCTGATCAATTTTGCTGGGCAGACAATGTTGTTAAAAAAAAATGCACCTTTTTACTTATGCACAGAGTACATTTGACACAGATTCACGGATACACAATAAGTGTGGAACCCACAAAGCCATGTTCGTGGTTACTTTCCTCCCTACCTCCTACCTCCCGGGGCATGAGAAAGGATTTTGGTTTAAAGGGGAAAACAGATGAATACAGTCCCACAGTTCTCTGGCCTCCCCTTTGCGGCACAGGCACCTTGGTCACAGAGCCCATCACAAGCTAACGGGTGACATTTCTGCGTGCGCCCTCTGTTTAAATACTAGCAGCACATCACTCCCCGCAAAAAAGCGACTCCTACCAGCTGTGCCAGCTCTTCCCCTGGGAGCCGGCTAACGACGCACCGGCAGTCCCAGGCCCACCCACTAAGGCAGCAACTGCAGGTGCCAGCCCTCAGCCTCCAGCCACAGGCCCCGTCGCCCCCCAGCCATGTCGCCCCCCGGGGCTCACCCGGCCTCCCGCATGACGTTGCCGTCGCCGCAGTCGCAGGCGCCCCCTGCCTGGCTCCGGAACATGTTGTAGTCGTGCCCGGCGTGCTCGCCCTGGTGGAAGCACTCGGCGCACAGGCTCATGCAGGGCGAGATGCCGCACGTCCGGCAGCGATAGGCCACGAAGTTGGCCGTCCAGACCAGGCCGCAGAGCGTGGCCGGGTCGTAGGCCCGCACCGCCTGCGCGAAGCCCTCCCAGGGCTCCCCGCCCGACAGCAGGCAGCGGCACCACTCCAGCGCCTCGGCCGCCGCCTCCCCGCCGCCCGGGGCCGGGGCCAGCGCCCGCTCCAGCAACGCCTGCAGCTCCGCCGCCGCCGCCGCCGCCGCCCCGTCCTCCCCGCCGTCGCTCAGGGCCGCCTTCAGCCGCGCCGCCGTGGCCCGCTTCTCCCGGCCGCTCGCACCGGCCCCCGCCATGATGAGGACTGGGAACCCGGGACGCTGGAGCCGCTACGGCTGCGCCGGGCTCCCGGCTCTGGGGCTTCCAACCCCCCCGCCCTCTCTCCCCTCCTAGCGGCGCCTCTCTCGCGATAGCCTGGGAGCCGGCACCGTGCCCGCCGCAAGGCGCCCGTTCCCCCCGCCCCGCGTCTGCCTCCTCCTGACATTGTCCCTCCTCTTCCTCCCGGGCCCTGGCTTGGGCCGCCGCCGCCGCCGCCCGCCCGCCTTTCTCGGGCACCCTCCTGCCTCTCAGACAGCCCCTGCGCTGATGAGCACGTCCTGGGCAGAGGCCACCCACGGAGGTAACTTCCCAGGAACTTTTGAAGAGGGACATTGTCGTGTCCTTTAGCCCCATCCTCATGTTTGGCCTGGTATTTACAGCGTCTCTCATCTGAGACTCTCAGCGCAAAATAAGGGGAACCCTGGTTTCAGCGATATTGTGAGATAGGCGCTTAAGGCAGAAGATTGCTTAGGGAGGTGCCTTGCGCAGGTTTCACTGTAATCGTTTGTTTAAGCAAAAATAATGGATACAAGTTTTGACCAAAATGATGATAATATTACCTCCTCTGTGTGATCCTAGCCCATCCAAACTTCAATATATATACTGGTCACTTGGGATAGCTGTATCAATTGCATTCTGCCATGGTATTTATGGAGAAAAACAATAGTTCTAGAAAGATTATACAAACCTATACTAATAGAAATGTTTTAATTATTTTTAATTTTCAAGTAAAAACCATTTTGTTTGGATTTAAACATTGCACTGTTGTGATTGCTGAATGGGGCCCTTAATATGCAAGTTCATCCCTAGAGATGAATCTGTTTATAAACTTGCAGGATCTGGGCCCTGCCTTCCAAGCTGAAAGACGAAAATGACCAGAAACAAAAGTGAAACTGGCTAGCCTATTTTCATTGTCCACATTGAATGAAATGTTAACAGAGAATAAAAAGTGAACAGTAAAGCAAGAAACCTGCAAACACTTGCGCATGTGTTTACTCACATGCGTAATCCCATTAAAATGATAAAGGCTGGATTTATGCCTCTACTTGTTTTGTGAAATTGCTAGCATTTTTAGGCTCTTAAAAATAAAAAAATAAATAATGAAGGAACACTGTTACTATTAAGTAAATGAAACCACAAATCAAATTTGAGCATCCATAGGTGCCAATCCTGCAATTTACAGTACAGAGCAGACTACTGCTGTATCCGTGTGGAGCTCTGCACTGTAAACTACAGGAACAGGACTCTACATTTTTACACATTAAGGGGGAAAGTCCTCAGGATTATAATATTTTAAATTTACAACTGTTGGCTACAATACTTTTGAAGCAATATTAGCTCTAATTAAATTTACTATTGAGTGATAACAAGTTTTATAAAAAAAAAAAAAAATGTTGCCTTAACAAAAATAGACCTACATTTTATTTGGCCTGCCAAATAAACAAAACAAATAAACAAAACCTAACAAGGTGGATACACCCTCTGCTGGTCTTGCAACATTATTCCTAGGGCTGTCCGCTTCTCTACTTGCAGTGTTGTAGCTGTGTTGGTCCCAGGATATTAGAGAGGTGGGTGAGGTAATATCTTTTATTGGACCAACTTCTGTCAGTGAAAGAGACAAGCTTTCAAGCTACACAGGGCTCTTCTTCAGGTCTGGGCAAGGAAGTGAGAATGTCACAAAGCTGAAAAAGATACTAAAAGATATTACTTGTTTCTCTAACTCTCCTGCTGGCGTACTCCATCAGTAAAGTAAACGAATGCGTCTTGTATTTTGGTACATTAGGGACATAAAACCCAAGGAATAATGTACAATCAGCATGATATTTTTCCCCCAAATTCTAGAAAGGAACTGCAGATGACTGTAAAAACATTTAAATCCAATTTATTAAAAGATGACAGTCTTTCTAATAGACAAAGGAGCTGCCAATGTTTTGGTCACTAAAATCTGGTGCTAAGCAACGGCTATGATATGAAATAAAGAGATGGTTGCTAGGGAAATGGTGACCTGGGAGGAATTCAAATCTACCTAATAGCTCTTGAGTCACTGCTTTGAAATACTGGAACTAAAATTATGTTGCAGACATTTATTGGTCAGTAAACTGTTGGACAAAGAGAAAGCTGTACCTGCAAGTGTTTTGCAAAACATTGAACATTTGCACTTTGCTGGAAAAATAAGGAAAAAAGTAGTATCTTCACGTATTTAACTCCCACAAATACGCATTTGCAAGAATATGTATTCAATTACAGGTGCATTCTCTGCCTTTTTGTATGTGTGGTTAAAGAGTGGTTATCATGTATCCTTCACAAAGCCCAATTTCAATTCAGCTAAGAGAGAACAAACCAGCAAAGGAGGAGAGTGTTCCTCTCCATCTGCCAGCTAAAAGGCTCACAGGGTGATCGCTTCCATTTCTTTCTGCTGTGTCTAGAAGGAGCAAAGCAGAGAAGATAAGGTGGGTGAGGAAATATCTTTTATTGGGCCAACTTGTGGTGCTGAGAGAGACCAGCTATGGTGCTCACACAGAGCTCCTCTTCAGGTCTGGGAAATGTACTCAGAGTGTCAGCTAATACAGGTGGAACAGAGTGGTTAGCACAGGGGTTCTCAAACTGGGGGTTGATCCCTCAGATGTCAGGAGGTTATTATGTGGGGGTTGTGAGCTGTCAGCCTCCACCCCAAACCCAACTTTGCCTCCAGCATTTATTTAGTCTTAAATATAAAAAGTGTGTTTTTAATTTATAAGGGGGAGTTGCACTCAGGCTTGCTGTGTGCAAGGGGTCTCCAATAGAAAAGTTGGAGAACTACTGGGTTTGCGCACGTACTTAACAGAGTAGTTCTCAAACTTTTGTACTGGTGACCCCTTTCACATAGCAAGCCACTGAGTGTGATCCCCCCTTATAAATTAAAAACACTTTTTAATATATTAACACTATTTATAAATGTTGGGGGCAAAGCAGGGTTTGGGGTGCAGGCTGACAGCTTGTGACCCCCCTCAGGGGTCTTGACCCCCAGTTTGAGAACCGCTGACTTAACACATATTTCAAGGAACCATTCAAGGGCTTTAAAGTTTATCTCGGGGGGGGGGGGCAAAAGACGTTGGTCCAATAAAAGCTATTACCTCACCCATCTTGGCTCTCTAATAGCCTGGGACACAAAGAGGACTACAACACCACTGCACACAAGAAAGCAGGAAAGGAAAGGTGCTCTGGGCAGGCTACAACGCTGCTAGTACCTGGGTGGAACTGACAGCGCTGGTCTCAGTTTCTTATGTGCATGCATAGGGGACGGGTTAACGTGCCGCACTGTGCAGAGCGAAGAGGAGGTGGGCTGAAGTGGGTGGCGGGCTCCGGGCCGGGGAGCGGGCCTTGTGCTGGGTGCTGGGCGCTGTGCAAAGACGCAGGAGGCAGCCCCAGGACAGGAGCGCCCTGCCCTGAATGCTTTGCAGTGGGTAGGGAGCGGGGCGTCTGTGGAGAGAGTTCAGTTCTGCTGATGGGCGGGGAGGGGGGCTGTGAAGAGAGTTCAGTTTCGGTAGCCCTAGAGAGTAGTTGAGCCACTAGAGCCCCAGAGGGAGAGGATACATTCTTCTGGCTCTTCACACAGGTGAGGATGCAGAAAACCTGCTTCAGACCAATTTTTTTATAATTAATCTCAATGTTGTTATAGTTAATATTTATATATAACTTTATTTAATCCAAGACCCCTACTAGCATTAACTAATTAATGTTCACAGCACTCAATTGTTGTTCTGGGATAAATTGCTAATTGATGGGAAAAGGAGTCAGCTTGCAGATGCATCATATTTACATGACTTTTTCCAGCTAGATGCAGACATAGCATTCGCTATGGGGCCTATGCATCAAGGCACTGAACATCTGCAGCTGCCATTGAAGTTAATACTTGTGTGCGCTCATTAGCCAAACAGGACTGTAGGGGGGCTGGTTTTGGTTTTTGCCAACTGTATGATCTATTAAGTCACGCTTGTATGCTATATACATAAAAAGGTAAGTCTGAGAAACAGGATGTGTTTTTTTAATGTATGTTTATTTTTAATTAGTTTTTTTAAGTTTTTGTATTTTATGTGTAACTATAAGAACAATTTTAATAGTGCAAACTATGCCTGGTTATAAACTAATTTTTTTTTAGTTGAATAAACAAACATGAAGAAATTAAAACTTAAGGAACTAGAAAGCCATCTTCAGCAAGTTGATGATTTTGAGCATCCAAAATTACTTCTTGAACAGTATCCAACACGACCACACATTGCAGGTAGAGATTAAACATAAAATTGTTGTAGATTCTCAGTTTTCTGTTGCCAAAACTGTATCAATACTTAAACTGTAAAAAAAAAAAAAATTTAAATCTGCTAAATGTTTTTTTGTTTCTAGATGTTTATTTTGTGTGCGTGTCCTAAGAGAGTAATAAATTCATTAGAGGCTTTTGCATTATTGCCAGAGATAGCTTAAAGAGAAACTCTAATGCATTTGTTTCAGTAAATGTCTCTAATATCTCTAACAATTAAATCTAATAAATGGATTTTAAAGTTAAGGATGTAGGGTGCAGAAAACTTTCTGATTTGACCTGAAAAGAACTGTTAGTTTGCGTCAGGTATTAAGAACACAGAAACACGGCTCCTAGTTTTAATATCAATCTTTCAATCTGAGTAATTATAAAATACCATTTCCACTATAGAACCATCACAAACAAAATTTCCTTTCCATAATTACAAAGAATACACTGTTGTACATATGAGACCAACATGTAAGACCAGTGATCTAGATTCTTTCTTACTCTTCATTTTTTGTTTCCATACATAAACAAGAATGTGTATTTTACTAGGATCACTAGATTTGTGTATAGCTTGGTTCCTGTATCATCTACCATAGCCTATGTGTCCTTGCTTAATTTTGAATCTGCTTCAAAGCTTTCTGAAAGACAAGAAAATAATACATTGACTTGTCAACTGCCTATTTGTTCTTATCCTATAATCTCTTATTTTTCAGCCTGTATGCTTTATACAATTCACAACACTTTTGATGATATTGAAAACAAGGTGGTTGCAGATCTAGGATGTGGTTGTGGTGTACTCAGCATCGGAAGTGTAATGTTAGGAGCAGGGTAGGTGTATAACACCCAAGTTCTCTTAGTTTCTTTCCCGTGTAGAATTAAATGAGATAAGATTAAGAATGTGACCAATATTAGACTGTACTTTATTTAGTTAACTAAAAATGGGTGCATGACCACACATTTAAGTAGATCTAGCCACTGTATGAGCAGGCAAATAACAAGTAATAGGGGCAATTGCTCTATATTTAAAATAGAGAATTATTTATTAGAAACATCTTCATAATTTAGAAAATATTTTCTCCAAACTATTATTCATATCCTGTTCAAAAAATTCTTAAATAAAAAGCTTCACTACTTACATTCCTTTTAGTAATTTACTTCTAAAATATATATATCACTGTTCTAACTCATGAAGAAGATAACAATGTTCTGCTTTAGGCACATCTCTCAGAACTTTAGAGTGGGAACAAATATGACTGTGTTTAGAAATGAGCCTTCTGAAAAAAATGTACCACATCTTTTTAAAGTAAAAATAGTGCAGTTTGTTGATTGTTTTTCATTTTCCAGGTTGTGTGTGGGGTTTGACGTAGATGGAGATGCCCTGGAAATATTTAGTAGAAATGCAGAAGAGTTTGAGCTCACAAATATTGACATGATTCAGTGCGATGTATGTTCTTTAGCTGCCAGAACGTCAAAAACTTTTGACACAGTAATCATGAATCCTCCTTTTGGTACTAAGCATAATAAAGGTTGGTAATTCTAAAAAGCAATTATAATATTCCTACTTACTTTTAAGAATGAAATATTAGCAGATGAAGATTTCCTTTATAATAAATTTTAAAGTGGCAAAACCTTTGTTGTTCTATATGGGATCTTAGAGACAGTTACTCCTTTGCCCATTTTGTGATGTAGACACAGCCACATGTGAGCCATATGTAAAGTCCTTGGTTAAGTTGAATCATTTCAGCAAATGGTGTTAAAGTTTTATGATAATTGGCCTTTAATAACTAATTGAACTAGTAGTTCTTTTGTATATTGCTATATACAATTAAACTTATCTACACTTATGCTACACACCACAATTAGGAAAAATATGGAAATACACACCCTCTCTTCAGTGCCTTTATGTACTCAACGCTGCTTTTCAAAATGTACAGACTAGCAAGCATAACTGCAATTATTAGGTTTAAAATTATGCTATCCTTTCCCTTTATACAAAAGTAAGGACACCTAAGTATGAAATTAAATAAATGCAGACAATTAAGGTTTTAACTGCAGCTTGGATCCTCTTTTTACAGGAATGGATATGACTTTTCTGAAGGTAGCTTTGCAAATGGCACAAACAGCTGTATATTCCCTACACAAAACTTCAACACGAAAAGTAAGTCCTTGACTTCAGCCGATTAAGCACTAAGTAGCTGTAAGTGGCACTCTAATCTTCCACTGTTTCTGTAAGATCAAGTATGGATTCAGTAGCCAAGATGAATGCCTGTGCCTTGGGTGTTTGAAAACTAAGATACTTAATTTATAGTGCTTAATACTTGAGTGGGTATACATACATCTTTAAAAAAAAAAAAAAAAAAAAAAAGACTCTGGTTGGAGTTCTGTCTTTGGAGCCTTAGTAATTACTTGGTGTGATTTTTCCACGAAATGCATCCGATGAAGTGAGCTGTAGCTCACGAAAGCTTATGCTCTAATAAATTTGTTAGTCTCTAAGGTGCCACAAGTACTCCTTTTCTTTTTGTGAATACAGACTAACACGGCTGCTACTCTGATACTTGGTGTGAGAATGACTTAAGGTAGAATATTCGCCTTGAAGCCGGAGAATGTAGATGTCAGACAGATTAATACTTAACTCAAAACTCAAGTACACTTAAAATATAAAACATCGTAGTTACTATTTTAATGGGGTTTCCTCAAAATGCCATAAACTAATTGGAACTAAATTCATGGACTATTTTCTTATGTTCAGCATATTCAAAAGAAAGCAGATGAATGGAAAGTGAAGATGGAAGTTATAGCAGGTAAGATTATATTGTACATACATATTTGTATAAAATGCTCTGTTAGTTGGTAATAGCCTCCAGAACCAGCTACTATTCAAATGTAGCACATCAGGAGCTAGTTTAAAAATATGATCTATTGGGATGAAAAACTGGTGGAGTGGGGAGTAAAACAAACTATAAGGAGCAAGTGATAAGAGGTCTAAACTAATGAAATAGGAAGTTTTGTAGATTCTTCTGCCCCCAGGACAAACACCTCTAATGATGAAAGATGTCCTGGTTGATCAGAAAGTAAAGCAAATATTCTGGATATAGTCAGGAAAAACTTCTCAAAAGTTGCACCAATTTGGTCTTAACTGGACAAGATTTAGTATTGAAATAGGAGCAGTTCTGTCATCAGAGAAGGCAGCAGACCCCACCTCAAAGCATTGTCAACGTTTTACCTTTCACTGCTCCTGCATTCCCTTAGTCCTCAATTTGAGCTGTCAATTTTTCTGATCTCCAAATTTTGGTGGCTGTTTCAAGACTTGTGCCCTACTTTAATGACAAAGGAGTGAAGAATGTAGGGGGGGGAAGACATAATGCAATATTTATACAGCAGTAGAATGCGGAGTTCCTTCATTGTCATACTTGTTTTGTGATGGTTATCTAGTAGCAATTTCCTTCTAGAAACAAACTTGCTAATATGAAAGTGCCTGTTCTGGTATTAATGTGCATTCAGTAATCAGTCCAGAGCTCAAGAACAGGCAGATGAAGACTGAATAAATGAAAAGCCAAACAGTTTTAGTTGCTGGCAACAAAAAAGCGATCAAGGTAGTATAGTACAGTTTGTTGAACACCACTGAGCAACTAAGTGATTTTAGTATGACAGGTGTTCTCTATGCTCTTCACAGAACTTAGATATGATTTACCGGCATCATACAAGTTTCATAAGAAGTCTTCTGTAAGTATTTTCCTAATCCCATATTAAATTAGGAAATTGTATCTGAAATTTATAGGTAATTGGCTATTAGTTTAATACTGAAGTCTGAATTTAGTTTAACTTGCATTGGAGTAGTGCCTAATCGTGTGCTGGACGTTCTACAAAGGGGTTAGAGCTGCACTTGTGACTTAGTTTAGTATTGTTACCAAACTCATTTGCACATTTGGTTTCAGGATTGATGTCATATGCTTTGCTACAGAGCAAGTTAGGGTATAATTGAAGTTGGTGAAGTAGAAACATTCCAGAAAAGTTAAGTTGTCTCTAACCCTCTTCTAGATGGGTGGAGACCATTGTAGTTAGTACCTCTAGCATAAAGAATTCTATTGAAGGATTGTGTTTGTATTACATAGCATTTAGGCTCAGATCTTGCCTATGATTTACCACACTAAGGCCCTGAATTAATCTAATTAAGACTTAGCAAGTGGGTGCAAGAAGCTACATGTTTCCATGTATCAAATAAGTTGACTGTCTAAACCAGAGGTGGGCAAAATACAGCCTGCAGGACCATTCTACCCAGCCCCTGACTCCCAGCCAGGGAGGTTAGCCCCCAGCCCCTCCCCCACCGCCATGCAGGCTGCATTCTGGCCCACTGCTCCTCTCAGGCAGCGCAGCGTGGTAAGGGGGCGGGGACATTGGATATGGGGCAGGGGTGTGGATGGGGTCGTGGCTGTCAGGGGACTGGGAGGGTCCTGGGACGGGAGCAGTCAGGGGTCAAGGAGTTGGAGGGGTCAGGGATTCTGAGCAGGGGTGGGAGCCAGGCTGTTTGGGGAGGCACAGCCTTGCCTCCCAGCCCTCCATACAGTTGCACAACCCTGATGTGGCCCTCTGGCCAAAAAATTTGCCCACCCTGGTCTAAGCTCTACTTGCTCCCACCTACAAATTGACTGGGGTGAAATCCTGCCCCCATTGAATGCAATAGCAGAATTCCATTTGACTTCAGAAGGGGCCAGGATTTTACTGTTAAAGGAAGGGTCGTGACTTTGGACAAGTGTGAGGGTGTACCATGCATAAGGGCAGCGTGGACAAAAGCAACAAGAGCGGGTGGGAACAGGCAGTTAAGGGATGGCAGAGTAGGACACAACAGAAGCAGCAATGTGATGTAAGATACGAGTTACAAATAAAGGACCAAAACTTTGTAGTTCACAAAGTGGAAGTAGTATATGTTTGGGGTTTTTGGTTTGTTGTTTTTTTGGAAGGAGAGGAGACGATCACCTGGTTAGAACAGGTTACATTTAGAATGGATCCAAGGGGAACAAGGTGGATGCCAAGAAGGTTAAAGGGGAGGTCACAGAAGTCTCACAGAGTGGAGGACCTGGATAAGAGTCTGATCAGAAAGATGGTATAGTTCAGCAGTAACCTGGAAATAAGATGCAAGGCTTGATGAGACTAGGTGTAATATGAAGGCAGAGTCAGACACCAAAAATTGTAGCATCAGTGGCAGTTTTGATTGTGTATGTACCACTTGGAGTTGCATTTGGCTAGATATTTTCTCCATAGTGAGGGACTAAAAGAGTTTTATCCCACTGAAGCTATCCTTATGCTAATCAGGAAACAGTTTGACTAAGTAGTGTGCACATATTTGTGCTTTGACAGGAGTTCTGTCCACTAACATTAATAAGTTTGAAGCTAGCATTCAACAGTCCATGATTTTTAAATATGGAATTTTATTGGTGTTTTTCATACAACTTCAAAATTACAGTCAGATTCAGGGATAAACCATCCCTTTATACATTTGACTCAAATGCGAGAAATACTGAGAGGATTGGACAGTATAAGCAAAACTATAAATATAAAAAAATATTCAAGTTGGCATGTTAAGTAAGCATGCATCTGGGGGGGGGGGGGAAATCACAAAATAAAAAAAGCTTTCCTCTCATTACAGGTGGATATTGAAGTGGATTTAATAAGGTTTTCCTTTGAAAAATTTCCAAACTGAGGACTGTCTTAAAACCTATTTAAAATGGATTAATAAAAACTCAGTGCTTTTTAAAACAGTATTACTGATCTCCAGCTCCATTTTCTGTTTTCAGCTGTTTTGATACAGGTTCTTCTTTTTCAGCCTCTTCTAGTGGTCTTTTCTTGGGACTTGCTGGCCCTGGAAGAGTTAATATAGACAGAAACTTATGGGACTAGTGAAGTTTGATATTACTTTCAAAACTATTCCTATCCAGCTCAAGAGACATTCAATCTTTCAGGCTGCTACCTACAAACAGGTTGCCTTGAAATTAGTACTTCACATATTGCCTATGGAACAATTCCAGGTGATCCACAGCTACTAAGTAACAATGACGAATCACCCATTCATGATTTGTTTCCAGCAGCTTTGGACCACATAGCAGGGGGAATTAACTAAACAGGAGCACCCAGAACTTTTCCAGTCTGAAAAACAGTAACAGTATTGGTCATTTAGAGAGACAAGGTAGGTGAGGTAATATCTTTTATTGGATTAACAGAATTTGGTCCAATTAAAGATATTACCTTATCCACATCATCTCTCTAGTATCCAGGGACCAACACAGCTACCACAACACTTCAAACAACAATGGAAGATACCATATTTTTCCTTTAGTCAGGCACCAAATCTCAACAGGAAGGGAAGACAGCCCACAATATGGAAGAGTTAAGAACCATTGCTCTAGGCTATGGCTAACAGACAAAGGTTTCTTCTACCATACTGAGGTAAGGGCATTCATTTACTTGGAAAATGATGAATAATTTACTGTAACAGCTGTGTAGAGCTAAGCAAATGGAGGACTAAGGACAGTATCTCTTCATTGAAAGCTGCTTTGAATTGCCCTGTAAACGTTCAACTCTGCAGAGGAATATGTCCGTTTCTGTACCAGTTCAGTCATTCATTTGACAGACCTCCACAGAGGCATCAGTTAGGTGTCCCTGTGAACATGATTAAATTTGAATGATCAGGAAAATCGTGCTGGGAGGGAACAAAAACTTTAATAGCATATGATAAACCATATTTTGAAAATCTCAGATTTCTTGAGCAGTTTCTAGAAAATACAAGAAACTACTATTTGTTCAGTCTTCTCTCTATACACACAGACATTGCATCAAAGGGTTGCTTCCCAGCAGCATGTGAACTACTCCCTCTCATGCACAAAATAGCTTACCTGTTTTAGTGTTTTCACCTTCATCCTCACTCTCAAATTTTGTTTTCTTGCCCTGGAACTGTACTTTCCCTTTGTTCTGTGAGCCCTGGGGTACTTTGCCACCTCTTCCTTTACCTTTAAATTTGCGACCTGTCAAGTTGTACAAGATAGTTCAGGATCTTTTAAGAACCATAAATTAGTCATTTACTAATCTAAAATCATACAACTCTGTGCATGCACCATCTGACAAGTTCACGTTAAGATAACAGAACTTCCATGAAAGTTATCCAAGTGGTATTCAAATTAGTCAGGGAAAAAGTCACCTTTTGCTTTCCATTTGTTTAATGATTCTTGTTGACCCTCCATGATTTTTTTCAATGCTTCTTTCTCTGCATCTCCTTCCAGCACCTCCCATATGACATCTTTGTTGCGCAACTGTAAGTTCCCATTATTTGCTTCTTTGGCTTTATCCAGAGCTTCTTTTGCATTATCCTTAAATAGGATAATCCCCTAAACACAGAAACAAGCACCCTTTGCGTTATGGACTCTTGCCAGTGCAAAAGCATTAATATGACTGTAGCTGGAGTGTCAGGTATCCCCAGGTCTCCTGCCAGACTCAGATGCTGCAGTTTGCAAACTCATTTAGAATAAATTTCTAGCCCATATGGTTTTGAAAATAACATATATATTAACAGGTTTAGTGCTTCATCATTTTCAGACTCAAGAGTATTAACTGACCCAGAATTCATGTCAATTTAACATTTGAGCCTAAAAATACCAGCCCCCAGATTTTAAAAGCCCTTAGATAACTGCATGTGCACTTCCTATGGACAGCGATATGCTTAGCTAAGCACATTGATGGTTGAATAAGAAAAAGGCCAAGGTTTCCTCTGCATAATCTCTCTACTCTCCCAGCAATCAGTGATGTTGCATTTAATAACTGGTTTGTTTGAGATCATTAGTCTAGTCTTTGTTTTATGCAAACTCCCATATCAGTGTGCACTCCTCTGTGGCTCTAGGTTAGCATGTCCTTACTTTAGCCATAGTCTAAGTGTAACTCAGCAGGAGGAGAGTCACATTAATGCTTTTACCTTTTATTTCAGACCACTTTCTAATAGTAGTTACTCTAGAAAACTGAAGAAAAACTAATTCTGCATTCCATAAGTCCCCAATGGAAGGCCTAGCATACCGTTGCTAAGTTAACCATCAGGCACTTAAGCAGCATTCAGATACCAGACAAATTTCACATAGACAAAAGTAACATCTCTTCTGAGAGCCTTCTGACCTCCTTTGCCCCTCTGACAAAGTCTATCCATTTAATTTCTCCATGGTCAGAGAAAACTGCATGAAGATCTTCTCTGCAAGTCTGATCTTCTAGGTCGCCAGAGAATTTCAGCAAGCATCCTGTCTTTTCATCCAGTGATTTCTAAATACAAGAGAACTTTGTTAAAAAAAATAAGGCAACTAGAATTTGAGATTTGCACTGAAGGGGAGAGTTTCAGGGAGCTGTATTAAGGAGATAGTATTCAAAAGATTGCCACAAGAGATCAGAGAAGTGATCAAGTGATATGGATCCAGCTGTATTGCCAGCAGGCCAAATATCTCATACTTTTACACCAAAGCACCTCCAAGCACAAAAAAGTTTCTAGAAGTCTTGCATGGCATTGCTTTTTTCAGCCTTTTCCAGACTCTCCATAGGATAGTCACAACCCTTGATACCCATGTGCCATTAGCCCTGGGGCTGAAACCTATGCACAAAGATTGTCAGTACCACTAAAAATGCTCATCCGTGCCATTCTCCCCACCCCCACCCATCTTGTTTCTTCATATAGGGTATGTTACCTGGGCATATTTCCTAGCCATTCAGTGCTAATTGTGGAACCATGTATAGTGACATTTGTTCTATATAGTAAAAAGCAAATTACATCTTTTAATTGACAAAATTAGGCTTTGAGAAAAAATATGATGTACTTCTGGGTGGGAGGTCAGATTTGATTATGGAGGCAAAGTGGTACTCCAAGCTGAGTGTTCACATTTTGGGTAATGTTTGGCACCCTCCTATACCCATGTTAGAACACAGGGTTACTCTAAAAACACAGGGTAGAAGTAGGTTTACTACTTATCAGATATTTGAAAGCATACAGTATCAAAACAGACTTGACAATTACCAAAGTAGATTCATTGTAATCTTGTTTATTCTACCCTTCCAGACCATTCAAGAGGTACATACCATTTCAGCATCTTCTGCTTGCTTCTGTTTTTCTTCTTTCTCCCTGTAAGAGTTCAGATCAGAGTTGGTTAGAATATAATTAAACTAAATAAGGTAAGGTGCTTCAGTTATTAAACGAGAGCCTAGCTTACTGTTTTGCCTTTGCTTTAGCCTCTACTTTGTTTTGTTTCCTCTCTTCATTCTTCTTTGTAAAGTACTCCTCCCTTCAATAAAGGTATAAATTAAGTTAATGCAGCCTATTTAAAAAAAAAGCCTTCATTTTATTGAGAGAAGATTGTAGTAGCCAAAGAAACTTCTAGCTCTAGAGCATCTTTATAATTAGAGACTGTTCCAGAGGAACAGCAAAGCCTGCACAAATCAAGCAGTATTGGACCTGTATGGCAACGCAGGCATCTGTTCAAACATAAATGAAGTTGACTTACTTGAAAAGCACAATCAGTTCCGTGTCTTTGTACTTTTGGTTTGGAATTTCTGTGAACTTCTTAGCAGATTCAACACTATCAAATACTGCAAAAATTGATCCCTATTGAATAATTGGAGAATATTAAGAATTAAATAGATTAATGGAATGTTCTCTAGTAGCCCGTTTTTCATAGCTAGCAAAGCACAGTTATTGTGATACACAATTACCTTGAATGTTTTACTCAATGTTCTCCTCATTTGAATGTTTTCTACGGAGCCTTTACCTTCTAGCCATTCTTTGATATCATCAAGTGTTGCATCTGTTGGAAAGCCTTTCTGCAAAGTAAAATTGAATTTCCAATAATTACATGATACAGAAGCTATGACATTCCAATTAAAGAAAGTATCATTACAAACCAGTATGGTGACTGAAAAATACAAATCAGTTACTTAAAACTTATGCTACACCGCATTTTATATTAAAATAAACCCAAGCAATAGAACCAGAATTTCATTTGGGTTAAAGCCTTTTACGTAATAAACTGAAAGTAATGCAGTAGAGTATGAAAGCTTACAATATATACAGATCTGTTTTTAATTGCATTTTTATACTGGTCATTCACTTCAGGGAGGGGTTTGCTTGGAGATCTTCTGATTTTAGTTTTGTCTTCACTTATTTCCATAAGTCCAGCTTTAGATTTTCTCAGTGCTTCTACAATAACATTGAAGTCTTTTGAGAGACTGCTTAACCTATGGAGAAAGAACACAGTATATCAAACATGTCCACATACTCCATCCCCAGCATTACTCAATCAGGATTTGAGTTGTACATACAGACTGAGGACACATGGCCCCTAATTCAGACAGTATGGTTATTTGGAAGGCACCCAGACACCAAAGGTTACTTGCACTTCATTTTACCTGTTGAATTTGATCATTATTTCTAAAGGCACCCAGCCATCATCCAGTTTGACCTGCTCCTTTAGGAACTTGTCTCTTGGTAGATTGTGATCACCAAAATAGTACTGCAAAAATAAAGACAGATTTGTCCTAGACTGTTGAAGCAAAGATAATTTGATGGAGACTTGATGCAGTAATGAACTAGCCAATGGAAGTTCGGCATGCCCCTTTACACCAGTATCATAGGACTTATCTTTAACTCAATTATGCAGATATCTAACTTCAGAATTTCTAAATTCTCCATTTAACTGGATTCCTAGAAATCTAAGTGCAGGTAACTGACCATCTAAAGAGTGATCTTGTCTTGTGGGACAGTAGTAAAGAGTTTCAGACACGAACAAAGTCTATGGCCTTGGCTGAGCAAATACATGGAGACTTTTGTTCTGATAGCATTTAGACATCAACCTGATCAAATTAGTCTGATTGTTAGTCAAACTTGGTATCCTAATGGCTTTACATTTTAGTCTTAAAAACCAAATATGAAAGGTAGTATTTGTCCTAATAGGAACCTTCTATATGGGCCACTCATATCACATTCAGGAAGCTTCTAATTAGCTTTTATTTTGGAGCTTTTATTTTGCCAGTTTTACTATCATTCTCATTTCAATTGGACCCAGTTCAACAATCCACAGAATATTCTGCTCCTTCAAGGATTTGCCTGGCCTACTTTGAATTAGCCAGTAGAATCGTTTGTAAGGGCAGTCTCTTGCTACAAGTCATAATCCAAATGTCAAACATTTTATGCTGCAAGAGTCAACATGGAAATATTTCATTGATCATTCTATACCAGCATCAGTTATATTGTGCATTTTTTAATCAATCAAGTTATACTTCTATGTGAATTTAACCTACTATTGTTACATTAACACTGTTGATTTCTCATTTTAGTTTAGGCAGTTCTCCCCCGACCCCAGCATTTACTCTGAATTTCACAACACTTCCAGTATTACTAATACACGGGTGGATTAAGAAAGCACTACAAGGACACTTCTACTAATCTATTATGTCTACTACTTTCAAACTTAGTTTTTAGACCTTTACATCTTGTGATGAGGAGATATAAAGATAGTTGATGCCTTATGTCTAAGTCTTCTTTAGTCAGTAATTCAAATGTATTTTTTCCAATAAAAAAACACCACAGAATTACAGGATAGTATAGCACAGTAGTTCTCAACCAAGGGTACATGTACCCTGGGGGTACACAGAGGTCTTCCAAGAGGTACATTAATTCATCTAGATATTTGCCTAGTTTTACATCAGGATACAGAAAAAGCACTAAAGTAGTCTGTACAAACTAAAATTTCATACGACTTGTTTATACTGCTCTATCTACTATACACTGAAATGTAAGTACAATATTTATATTCCAATTATTTTATTTTTTTATAATTATATGGTAAAAATAAGCAAACAATTTTTCAGGAGAAGTTTGCTGTGACACTTTTTTGTATTTTTGTGTCTGGTTTTGTACGCAAGTAGTTTTCAAGTGAGGTGAAGTGGGGGTACGCAAGACAAATCAGACTCCTGAAACGGGTACAGTAGTCTGGAAAGGTTGAGAGCCACTGGTATATGATATCACAGCAGATAAAAATCAAGACACTGAAGAACTTAAATGTAATAAATAGAAAGCTGACATCTTTACAACCTTGCTCGGACTGTAACATATTAAATACCTTTCTCTATTTGCATGCATAGGGAATGATTCCCAAAGTTGCAATAAGAGAAGTTAATATTTTGATTTGTTTAACAGTCCATAAACTTGCCAGTTTGTAAGGCGACTAGTATTTAAGTTGTTAGTAAATTCACAGAATAAACACTGTCATGGAACCACAATCATTTCTAGACAAGCATTTCTAGAACCAGTTTTGAAGACTGAAGTTTAAATACTAGGTTTAGCATTTTTGTTTAGAATACCTAAGAAAATTAACATTTTAGCTATTGAGAGAAACTGATTTAGCATCCAGTGTTAAAATAAACATACCTCAATTTGCTGACAGATTTTGTTTTCCAGGTTAGACATACTTTCACCCTCTCCATTTTCAGCCATTTTGGCTACCTGTAATTCACAAACCAGAGTTTGATATTACTTAGTATTGTTGCTTCACCATAAACTTTGCAAGTCTAGAAACTCATTAAATGAAATCCCTAATTTTGGGCAATAGCCAGATCATATAAAATAAAATTGACATTCTTTATACATTTAAAACTTTCAATCAACTTAGAACATGAACTCAGAACCTAAGTTAGGAGTTAGTCAGAATGCAAGATAAATAAAATGTGTATGAGACTTAAATATCAAATCAACATGCAGCATTATCCACTGGAAAAAAAAAAAAAAGAGGCAAAGCAATTTCACTTCTTTCCAACAGTGGTTTAGAGAAACAAGGCAGATAAGGTAATACCTTCAGGTTTGAAGAATAGTTGCGTGTGGCTCAAAAGCTTGCGTCTCTCACTCAAAGAAGTTAGTCCAGTAAAATATAATCTCACCCACCTTGTCTCTCTTAATATCCTGGGACAGATACAGCTACAACTATACCACATACAACAGTGATTTAGGCATTTAGCCATCTAGTGCTTAGAAAACTGCATCTCAGAGGAAGCCTGATGCCATCATGTTGACACAAATTTTAATAAAATCCAGTCTCACCCAGGAGGTTGTGGTCTCAAGAAAAACCCTTGATGGTCACATGTGGCTGCATTTGAGAAACGCTGGGTTAGACTACCTTTTAAGGAGTATGATGAAGTTATTTACAATTCCTAACCCTGCCTCCTCTTCCAGTTTGAAAGAAGCTGGTCATTGACTACTCTGAAGAGGGAAGCAGAAGTATCAGAGCACCATACAGTAGAAACCCAGCCTCTTCTGGTGCTCCCTATAGAAAGAGGTTTGTTCTCCCCTTTATTGCACTGTTTGCTCAACGTATAACTCAAGTGTTGTCTCTATAACCCAACTTGGATCCATACAAACTTTTAGCTCAAGTTAAGTGGTGCTTTAAGCTCCAGCTGGGCTGGCTTCTTGTCAGGGTTATGAGTTATGTTGCTGGCACTGAAGCTTGTAATGCAGTGAGAATGCAACTAAACACTGCACCTAAACAAATACTTTTCTTCCATTTTTAAGAAGGGTAATGAGATCTGGGGCAGCGGCGAGATGCTGAATGGGAACAAGGATATGGAAGTAAAAATTACCACATCCAAGGTGGAAGCCAAACTCACAGTTTAATGGGACCAAATCAGGGGCCCCAGATAATCTCCATCCAAGTGAACGGGCACATGAAATTGCAAGCCCATAGCAAGGATTTTTAATGAATCCATAAACTTGGAAATCAAACCTTATGACTGGAGACTTGCAAAATACAGTACCTATATTTAAGAAGGTGAGAAGGGGGCAAATGATCTGGGAAACTATAGGCCCTTTAGTTTGACCTCAATTGTATGCAAGGTCTTAGAACAATTTTTAAAAGAGAGAGTAGTTAAGGACTGAAGTAAACAGTAATTGGGATAAAATACAGTACAGTTTTACAAAAGGTAGATACGCCAGACCAACCTGATCTCAAGAGGATAACAGATTTTCTATACAAAAAAAATGCAGTAGAGCCAGTCTTCCTGGACATCTGTAAAGAATGTAATACAGTTCCACATGGAAAATGAGTTAAATTGGACTGGGATTAATATGAGAATTGAAAGGTGGATAAAGAACTTATTAAAGGGGAGACTACAATGGGTCATGCTGATAGGTGAATTGTCAGGCTGGAGGGAGATTACTAGTGGAGTTCCTCAAGGATCAGTCTTGGGACCAATCTTATTGAACATTTTCATTAATAACCTTGGCACAAAAAGTGGGAGTGTAATAAAATTTAGCAATGGTAGAAAGTTGAGATTCGCTGCCAATATAGAGAACCAGAATAGCCTAGTTTTGGATGACCTTGAAACTGGACTTATAGAAATGGGATGAAATTTAATAGTGCAAAGTCATGCACTTTGACAAAAAAAACATTTTTGCTGTAAGCTGGGAATGTAATGGTTGAAAGCAACAGAAGAGAAGAAAACCTTGATATGTTGATCATTACAGTACTATGAGCCACCAAATATGCTGTGAGAAAGGCTAATGCAATCCTAGGATGCCCCAGGCAAAATGTATCCAATCGAGATAGGAAGAGTTATTTCCATTATAAAAGGCTCCGGTGAGACTATATGGAATACTGTGTGCAATTCTGTTCTCCCATGTTTAAGAAATGTGAATTCAAACTGAAACAGTTGAACAGGTGAAGAGAAGGGCTACTAGGCTGATCAGATGAATGGAGAACCTACCTTATGAGAGGAGACTTAAGGAGCTCAGCTTGTTTAGCTTAACAAAACAAAGGAGGAGGGAAGATCTGATTGCTCTCCATAAATAAATCAGAGAGATAAATACCAGGGAGGGAGAGGAGTTATTTAAGTAAGGGCCAATGCTGGCCCAAGAACAAATGGATAGAAACTGGCTATCAACAAGTTTAGGCTTGAAATTAGATGAAGGTTTCTAACCATCAGAGGAGTGAAATTCCAAGGGGAGTAGCGGGGCAAAAAACCTAACTCATTTTAAGACTGAGCTTTATTGGAGGGGATATGATGAGATTAGCTACAATAGCGTATGACTTCTCTGTAACTGTTATTAGCAAATATCTCCACAAGCTGGAGATGGGATACTAGATAGGGCGGGTTCCAAGTTACTACAAAAAATTCTTTCCCAGGTATCCAACTGGTTGGTCTCAGCCACCTGCTTATGGTCTAACTAGTCACTGTATTTGGCATCCAGAAGGAATTTTTCCACAGGTCAGATTTCCAGAGGCCTGGGGAAGGTGCCTTCTTCTGCAATTTGGGGAACAGGTCACTTGCTGATTTGAACTAGAGTAAATGATGGTTTCTGTGTAACCAAGATTTAAGGACTTCAGTAACTCAGAAGTTATGGCCTTACTATAGGAGTCGATGGGTGATGTTCTGTAGCCTGCAACGCACATGAGGTAAGCCTAGATGATCATGATGGTCCTTTCTGGCCTTAAAGTCTCTGAGAATCTGTAAAGGTAGCATACTAATGGGTGCATGGGTGTGTTAAGACAATACACAAAGAGGACAGAGTTAAGGTTACATTGTGGAGATGGCACAAGAAGAAGAAGGAGTTAAGTTATGCCTTTTCAGAATGTGAAGAGTGGCTGAGGTAGCACTGAGCAATCTTACTCCTTGAGAGTTATTTCATTTTTATAGTTTTTAAAAAAAAAAAAAAATTCCTCTGTGTACCGCAGCCCAGTTCTCTTCCTCCGCTGTCTCTAGCTCCTCGGCTACAATTTCCCTGGCCACAGAATGCACTGGCTGCATGCTACTCCTTTCACAGGAGTAACTAACATAATACTCCACTATGTTAGTTGAAACACGCTGATCTCAAAATTTGCAATTCCATTAGGAATCTCTGGAAACTAAACAGGCATAGTTATGCCAGCATATACCTTCAGCACAGATGCATCTACACCAAAGGAAGGGATTTTATCCTTCACTGTAGAAACATCACCTCCCTGAATGATGGTTGATACATCGACTGAAGCATTCTTCTATCAATATGGCAGTGTCTACACTGCGGGTTAGGTCGGCATAACTATGCCATGACCAATGTAGCTATGCTGACTTAAGCTAACAAGTCTTTATTAATCCTTCCATTTAGTCTACTCCATATTCTTTCATTCAACTGCACTTTTAAAATCTTGAGTCTGTAGACAACCTTGTTGTATTAGGATAGGTGCTTTTCCACTATCAAAAATGAATTGATGTTCCTTGACTACTTTTTCAGTTCACATTTGAAAATGGTGCATGAGCAACAAGTTCACATTAAGGCCTCATACAGAATTTAATATGCAGACTTGATGTGCACTTTTGGACAGATTCTGATTAGAAACCAGGATAGGGTCTTTTATCTGGGCAAGCTGCCAATGGTTTTGTACTAAAACAATTCTGATAGCAAACACAATCTTGTCATGTCAATAAATGGTTAAGGCAGATCAGAGGAGAAAATCCTATGGTCAGCCATTACAGCATAAAGCTATATGGTAGCTGGCTGGAGTTAGTATGGGCTGGTCTACAGTTACATTTTACCAGGATAAGAGTGCCTTGTACCATACAGTTTATTTCAGTTCCCAAACCAGTATATTCACTTTTATACCAGAATACCCGAGTCCACGCTAAAAGGGACCCAGGGGCTACTGCTTTAAGATATACTGATATACTTCAAGTAGTAAAGCTTTCTGGTTTAGACAAACCCAGATTTACATTATCCAAGATGATAGGTTTCGGAGTAGCAGCTGTGTTAGTCTGTATTCGCAAAAAGAAAAGGAGTACTTGTGGCACCTTAGAGACTAACAGATTTATTTGAGCATAAGTTTTCGTGAGCTACAGCTCACTTCATCGGATGCATTCAGTGGATCCACTGAATGCATCCGATGAAGTGAGCTGTAGCTCACGAAAACTTATGCTCAAATAAGTCTGTTAGTTTCTAAGGTGCCACAAGTACTCCTTTTTATTATCCAAGATGTTAGATATTCTTTGTTGTCCACTCATTCCTGCCTAGCAGGCTCACGTCTCTCAGGCTATATTGTATACTATAGCTAATGTGACTGGTTACAGCCAATGCACTTAGGTCCCATCCACACTACTAATGAAGCTGTTGGCATGACAGGGATTCAGCTAACAGTTTCCCTCCCAAGAGTAGATTAGCCCAACCATATTGGAACACTATTACTAACCAGCCAGTGGTTAGACAGAGGCCTAATTTTACTCTGTAAAACTGAGTCAGCATACACCCTTGTTAGTGTGTTAGCATTAATAGCTTTCTAAAATGGCTCAGGCTAATACATTTACTCCCAGAGCATACAGGACATGAGATTGAGATCCAGTAGCATTATTAATCACAGAAAGATAACAGCCAGAGTGCCATATGAAATACTAACATCAGGGAAATAAATAAAGAGTCAAAGTGGGCAACATCTGTGACCCTGTTTGCATTATAAGCACTGATACAAGCATATTAACCTTAGTACTTAGTTTAGTTTATCTACACTACAAGGGCAATCATGTTAAAGCACATGTGAACTTGAAGCTTCCTACCCCCGCTATGATCAGTGCAGCTCCACTAGAGGTAATATGGCAGGAGCACCGGTGCAGAAGTTAGCAGCAGCCCTTGGGGTGTCAGCCACCATGTGGTTTAGACCTAAACCCATCCTGACCAACGTTAAACAACACAGTTAAAGCTCTCTCGTGGCCAAGCGACCAGTCTACTAACGCCAGGCAGGCTCCCCCAACACAGCCCTAGGGGCTAGGCCAGCACACGGTTCTCGAAGATGCTTCTCCCCGGAACCCAGCAGCACCGAGACAGCCCCAGCGCTTTCCCTGGGGGCGCGCCGCCGTTAGCCGCGTACCAGTCCAGCGCTGCGCGGAGCCGACGTGACGCTCCCGCTCGTTGTTCGCACAGCCAGGACCATCGGCCCCGGTAGTGCCGTTCGGCCGCACGCCGGTTCAGACACGGTTACGTCTCTAGCGCAGCCCAGGCCCGCCGCACCTATTGGGAAACCCAGCAGCGCTGTACGAACAGCGGCCCAGGCCCCGCGAAGCGGCACCGGCACTGGCCCGGGGCAGACGCCGGCGCCGAAAGCCGCATGAGCCGGAGACCGAAAGCTCAGAGCCGCGGGGACCCGCCAGACCGCACGCAGCCGCCACCGGCGGAGGACCGACCCCGGGGTCTCTGCACGTGGGGCTGGTAGCGGCCCGGGCCGGGGGAGACTCTGGGCTACGCATAGCACCGGGGGCGGCGAGCCCGACCGGGCGAGAGGGCGGCAGCTCCAGGCTCCCGCCGCGCGGCTCAGCCACAAACCTGCCGTGGATCCCGGCGAGGGCAGCACCGCACGCGCTCGGACCTCTGGTTCCGCCGGCCCCGCCCTCCGCCTTTAAAAGCTGCGCTGAGCGCTCGACGCCAGTCCGGGCAACCCCAGCATCCCCCGCGAGCGTGCGGCTCCCAGGCCCCGCCCCGCCTCACCTCACGTGGGGCTCCGGCGGCGCGGGGCGGGAAGGGGGCGCGGCTTCCCAGCGGGCCGTCTGCGGGGCGGGCCCCGCTCTGCTGCTGCGGAGTCCGGGAGGCTGGTTCCAGGCGCCTGGGGCGGCCCTTCATCGCCCGGGCTCCCAGCCGGCCCGCTGCACCCCCGCGAGGGAAGCTGATGCCGGCGTCAGCCCCGCCGTCCACTCCGCTCCCTCCTCCGCACGGTCCCGGGGGGCGCCCTCCCTCAGCACAGGCTGCACAGCCCTGCCTGGCCCCGCCTCAGGGCGGGGCGCGACCCCTGCCTCAGCCTCACCGTGCCTGGCAGGGCCGGCGTCCTTGGGGTGGACGTGCCCCGACCTACTGCCAACAACGGGCCCGCTCGGGCTACCCTGGCCGGGCGAGTTAGCCCACTCGCTGTGAATACGCCAGCGGCCCCTTTACAGGAGGGTTGAGCTGACTGGGCGTTGGCAGTCGTGGGGAATCTTTGCAGAACTTCCCTGCTCTGGCCAGGGCCAAACGATGTGGTGTGAGGATGATGCAGCTGAGGCATCCCACGCGGCTCGCTCCGGGATTGCAGGGCCTGAGAGAGGTGTTGGGGGAAGAAGGGTTGGGTTTGAGAAAGCCCCAGCTGCGGGTGGGGTACAAATCGCCAGCCACTTAGTAACCCCTTATGCCGTTCTCAGCACCAATTTTTTTGTTCGTGGGCTCTTTGCTCTTCAGGTCCCCACCCCATTCTAGCTGATCTTTCATTTAGACTTAATTCAGGAGTTGCCTGCAATATTCTATTTACAGTATTTTCTCATGCCTCATTTGTAAGTGCCACAAAGTGGGGAGTTTTTGCTATATTGCTGATTCATGTGAGCAACATAAAAAGCTGCAAGTGGCCAGCCTCTACTGCTCCTGTCTGGCACTTTGAATTTATTTTTACAATAAACAGTGCCAGGTATAATGAGACTTTACAGTTCAATAAGAGCAACCCAACTGCCCTCTTACATTCAGAAATGTTCTTTCAGTTTTCCTAGAATTCTTAGATGTATATAGCTTTAGTCAACTACATTTAAATTTTTGCAGTTAGTAAGATTTTAGTACACTCTTCTGCTGGGAAAAGAGCCAAGAGCTTTAAATACAAGATTGCTAGCTCTAAGCAGCCTTCTAATAATGAGTTGGGTTTTTTTTAATTAATAGTGAGTCTAAAAATCTTATACTTCAATTAACTTTTTGCTGTTAAGAAAATTACAAATGGACTTGCTTTTCTTTGTGGTTATGGAAAAATTAACACCAATTACCTACCCAGCAAAAGAGGACTGTTAGATATTTGGTTCCTTTTATTCAATACTCGAGTACATTCACCTATCAAAAAAAGTACCCGTCCAAGTATTTTAAAAAACATTTGATAGACATTCCTGCTCGGTTAAATGTGTATGTTCCAATTTCACTCAGTCACTAGAAATGCCACATAACATCCATAATGTGGATCACTCTGTAATATGGCACCAGCATGTTAAAAGATCTGATTACTTTATTCCTGTGTAATGTCTCTAAACAAAAGCAAGCTGTTGTAATGATCATTTTGTTTCTGATACTAATCCTTGCCAGCTAAGTAAACTTGTTAAAATTTCCTATTTAAAGAGTTTAAAAAAGAAACCCAGCAGGGCTGCTTTAAACACATTGGGGGGAGGAAAAGGAAGAGACAGACACCTCTCTCTCTCTGTGTGTGTGTGCACACACATGCACACGCATTAAATAAATTACTTCAGATCTTCAATAGTTCCTGACCATTAGAGTCTTTTTTTTATATAATGTGAGTTGTTTCTTAGATCTCAATATTTGAAATTGATGTAAACAGTAACTGATTGTACTAGATCTAGTACATTGTTAATTTTTGTAAAAAAAGTTTGTTCAAAAATGGTATTAATACTTCAGTGGATTCAAACGTGTCTGGTTTTTGTTTTGTTTTTTTAAAATAGTCACTCTTGTTCTCTAATTGCAAATATAGACCAAAAACTTAACTTTTTGCTCAAACTGCATTAGCCAAGCTAATTGTAAAACAGTTCAGATAAATTAGTTTGAAAGTCATGTCCTTGACACAGTGACTATAGCACTTTTTAAATTGATGGGAGCTCTAGTGCAGAAAAGGCAAAGGAATTTAAAACACATTCTGTTATCTAAACCTGTAGTCCATGGAAGTTCCCATGTACTAAGACTTGAGTGGGAACAAAATTGGGTAGCTGGACTCTCAGGTAGTATTAGATCTAGTCCAATTTAAAAAACAAAAAAAACACACCACACCCACCACCAGGTCTCAGAGACCAGGTAAGCTGACTCAGGCTCCTGGGGTCTAAAAATTGTGGTGTAGACCAGGGGTTCTCTGCCTCTCACTCTCAGCCACCTCCAACATGCTATAAAAAAAAACCACACACACACCCAACATGCACATACCATCCCTGCCACAACTGTTTTTATGCATATCCAGTAGATTAAAAGCCAAGGCCAGCATTTGGTTAGCATGCAGAGCAATTGCCTGGGGCCCCATGAAGCTAAGTTGCTCAAGTTTCAGACCCACACAGCAGGGCTCAGGCTTCAGCATTCTGCTCTGGGGCCCAGTGAGCCTAACAGCAGCCCTGCTCTCATTTGTTTTGGCAGACCCCCACTTGTGTACATTTGGGCTCAAGCTGGAGCCCAGGCTCCAAAATGCTCCTCCATCATGCACTCTCAGAGCTAAGCTTGAACATCTACATTATAATTTTATACCTCTACAGCCCAAGTTCTGGGAGCCCGAGACAGTCAGCCCAGAGGCTTGTCTACTTTCACCACAGTGCAGTGGCAGAGCTGTAGTGCTTACTGGAGACACCACCTACACTAACAGGAAAGTTTTTCCCCACTGACATAGCTACAACCTCTCTGGGAAGTGGAGTACCTATGTTAGCAGCAGAAGCTCTCCCATCAACATAGCATGGTCTACGCTGGGGGTTAGGTCAGTATAACTGACTTGGGTGTGGGTTTTCCACACCCCTGAGCAACATAGATATACTGATGTAAGTAGCTAGCATAGAGCAAGCCTGGGTCTTTTATTGCAGCGTAGTAGCAAACTGAACTGGGTATGACAAAAGGTGTTTGACAGCTCTCCCAGCCATATCCTGCCTCTTAATGAGGTCCTGGTCTCATGGAGATCACAGTTAAAAGCCCAGTATGTAAAACATGAGAGATAATTGGCCCTTTGTTGTGGTGAGGCCTTGAGTGGAGTACTGTGACCAATTCTGGGGGCCACTCATTTGGAGTCTTCCATTTAGCCTCATCTTTCCTGAGGAGAGCAACAAACATGATAAAAGGTTTAAGAAAACCTGACCCAGGGGTGGTGGTTAAAACAAAAAACTACACACAGCATGTTTAGTCTTGAGACAAGATTGAAGTAGGACCTGATAGTCTTCAAATAGGTTCTGGGCTGTTATAGAGGGCAGCAATCAGTTCTGTACCTCAGCTGAATGTATGATAAGTAATAGGCTTAATCTGCAGCAAAGGAAATTTAGATTAGGTTTAGGAGAAACTTTCTAACTATAAGGGTAGTTAAACTCTGTAAATAAATAAACTTAAATAAACTTCCAAAGGAATCCCTATTATTCAAGGTTTTTAAGAACAGGTTAAACAAATGCCTATCAGGGGTGGTCTAGTTTCATTTGGTCCTGTTGCAGCATAGGGGAATGGACTGGAGGTCTTCTCAATGTCCCTTCAAGCCTTACATTTCTAGGCTTCTATAGCAAATCACAGTTGATTCTATTCTAGTAGAATAGAGATAGATGGTTGATCTCTGGTCCCACTTTGCTTACACAGACATGATTTAATGAGTTTTAATAGATACTGTCAAGTTGGAAAAAAAAAAAAAGGGTCACATCTCTTTAGCTGAATGTGTACTTGCTAGAGTTAGCTATTTTAGGGGCTACCTATAATTGAAAGGTTAAGTAAATCTATATATAAATTGTTACTTTGGGTACCATGCACAAGAGTGCCTAGGTACATAAGTTCTGCTTTTTTTTTTTTTCCCTTAGGTCAGGAAGGGAGAGAAAAGAAACCTCTCATCCTTAGACTTCTGAAGCTTACCTTGCTCTTGGAAACAGTCTCTACAGTCAGTGCTAGAAGCCTATTGTAAGCCCTAAGAAGTTTTAAAAATATCCTACTATAAAAGAAGTTGGAAATACATCATATAATAACTAAAACTATGATTCTGTGCATCAGGGAATCCAAGAGCCATTACACCACTAAAACAGAAACAAGACTTCAGACAAATTTCTTCTGATTATACATGCATATCAGAAGAATAATGTGGTAAAATATACCTTTTATTTACAAAATTAGTTTAGAAGGTTCTTTGTTTAATATGTCAACAATATTTGAATTTGTTAAACAAAAAATGGTACATTCTCCATACTAACAGTTTTCATGTTTAAATTTGTTTAACTAGTTAATAAATTTAAATATGAAAACAAAACATTGCACTAAGTTTTACATTTAGTAGGAAAAAAAAAATCAGTTTGACATATCCATATTGGCAAATCCATGGGTATCACATTTATCAAAGTGAGTTTGCCTATAATTAAAATATATTATACATACTAGTACTAACTTGAAAAGTGATTCAACTTGGAATGAAAAACCTAATTCCCTTTCTTTCCGTTTTATGGATGTTAAAACCAGGAAGTTATATAGTCAACCCCTACCTTGGTATGAATACAGTAGAATTGCTTCATAACTTAATGGTCACATTAATCTATTAATATTAAAATGTATTAAGTCTGTTGCATTGGATGACTGAAAAAACTGCTGTAATCAGCCTTTTGATACTCCAGAATTCCCCCACCATAGTCCAAACAGCACATGAAACATACAGCCTTGGCCTCTCACACCACACCCCAGCACAATCTTCTCCTATCCTTGTACAAGGACAGTTATCCAAACCCTTCCAACTGAAGTACTATCCAACTTATCCTAGCAGAAAGCCTCACATCCTCTCTACTGGGAGTATCTTTGCCAGAGGAACAGCCCTCACTCCCCCATGCCGTCTCACAATTCCTCTAGGTCCAGCTCTGGAGAGGTCAGCTGATGAACTTCACTGCCTTCAGTCTCCAGCATAGAGCTAGCAGGCAACTCCCCCTGCTGCTTTCTGGAATTTGACCCTCATCTAATTCTCTGACTCAGGGATACCAGCCAGCAAAACCCTCTTACTACTCTCCTGCCTTCCCCCAAGAAGCACATTTTACCAAAGACACTGATGACTTACAATTCCCCTGCTCTCACCTGCCCTTAAGTGACCCACTCCTTTCTGACTCCCTGAGCTCTATTTCCCTCCTTAGGTCTCATTCTGCTGCTGAGCCACCCTGATCTTTTATAACCCCCAGGTGCTATGCCAGGCCACCCTCTTAATTGTCCAAATTGGGAGCACTTGATCTGGCACAGGGGGCTGTCCTGCTTCATTTATTGCAACCAGCCATCTTGTGATACTGCTTTATACTGTAATAATATTGCTCTTTAATCTTTCATTTAACTTTTTAAAAAATACTCTACTTTAGAGAATAATTCCAAATAGAAGGAAAGAAGAAAATAGGGGGCAGAAACAAACTCATAGCAGATTTATGTCTCCTCATCTGTAAGCTTTTTCTAGTGTCTCTGCCTTTCATTCCACTTTGTACTAACCTGTCTGGCCACCCCATTCAAAAGCCCTAGGCAGTTCAGTTGTCAAGGCCTCTTTATATTTTATGTTCTTTAAGCAAACTATATTAAGATCATTCAATAGCTTTCCACTGGGCTTTAAATAAGCACAGCTCACAATTCACTACATGCACATGAGCCTCAGAATGGGAAGTTTGCAAACACCAAGACAAAAGTAAATAAATCTACTGTTTTAAATTGAAACTCAGAGTTTAGTGCAACATGCTTACTAGTGCTTAATGCAATAAACAGAGTAGGATGATACAAAAAGGGTAGCAAGAAAATAATAATTCAATTTTTTTACAGATTAGAGGGGAAATAATTACAAATGTGGGGCATACATGCTCTGCAATCTCCTAAAATATACTTACAATTCTTTGTAAATAAGGAGAACATTTTTTCTTCCTTTTACCCTCTATCTACCTCATATCATCAATGCCTGTTTAGGCAGGTGTTTCCTCCAACCACCCATGGTAGATCCTGACAATTCTCACTATAAGACAGTGGCTTTAAAGGAATGGGCAGAAGATTTTTTTTTTCTAAAGGATATACTATCTTTTTTGTAAAGTGTCCAGACACTACAGTAGTGATACTTAAAAAGAAAACAAAAAAGGGTATAATAATTACCCTGTGAGGTAGGTGTGTATTTATTTAAATTATTGTATACATTATTATCATGACATTGGGGTGCATGACATGGAAAAGAAGCAAAAAGCAGCAAAAACTCCCCATGATAAAAGTAACAACACACCATAAAAACTTCTGAAGAAATGATCAACAGTCAATCAAATGCAATTTAACAAAAGTTACATCTTGTATATGCTCCCTGAGATGTGACAGGGCCCATTTTATACATCAAAACATTTGTAAGATGACTGATGATGTCTGAGTCAGAAGGTCATGGGTTCATATCTTTCAGGTGGACTGTACCAGTACCTTATGCTGTGTTGAAACTACCTTGCTGCACTGTAGGGATCACAATGCAATATCAGATAGTTAAAATGACCTTTTTTTCTGCTCATCTTGGTCAGCTCTCCAGACAGAAGGTAAAGATCCCAGATCACACTTCTAAAAGGAGTAATGGATAAATCCAGTGTCCTGGTCAGTCTTCTCTCTATAAACTTTTTGCTGAGTTCCTGTGCCTCACTCACTGCGCTACCAGATCTAAATCATGGTTTAGTGCTTTTGGAGATCCTGGTGTGGAAACAATTATATAAAATACAATTCTGTTTTTCTAGTCTGTACCAGAGGTGTTTGTACCTCACAGAGTCCATTAGATTCCCGGCCAGTCTTTTCCACTCTAAAAGACATGTATCTTAACCAATTCTGCAATCAAGAATATAGCATTATCTGGAATCAATCAACAATCTTCCTGAATCAGCTTGAGAGGAGGCCATTGTGGAGCAATGTGAGGCCCTCTCCTGTTGCTCCCTAAATTCCTTTTCAGTACAGGAATAAAGGAATGACCACATGTCTTAAACTTGAATCTTTAGTAACACAGAACATTATTTTACCTCTAGAGCACTAGGGCAAACGCCTTCTATCTATGTTTTGTACGGGGATTTGAAAGCGGACTAGCAAAATATCCTAACAAGTCAATCAACTTGTGACAGTCACTAAACAATAAGTAAAAAGAAAAGGAGTACTTGTGGCACCTTAGAGACTAACAAATTTATTAGAGCATAAGCTTTTGTGAGCTACAGCTCACGTCATCGGATGCATCCGATGAAGTGAGCTGTAGCTCACGAAAGCTTATGCTCTAATAAATTTGTTAGTCTCTAAGGTGCCACAAGTACTCCTTTTCTTTTTGCGAATACAGACTAACACGGCTGCTACTCTGAAACCTAAACAATAAGTGTTAATAGCCACATTCAAATTATTAAACGTTTCACTTGAAACCCAAGTGTAAAGTCTTTTGTTTTAGCATGTCTTAGCAATGTGACAAAACCTTGAGCACGGTTCCCTCCAGTGGTTAATTAATACAAATTAGCCTTTTTACATTACTCCTTATATGTCCACAGTAAGTATATTTTGTAAAGATGATTTGTAAACCTTTATGAAAAACAATAACTGGTGCATTTATTTTGAAAATGAAATTATGTAAAAATATTGTCACCGCATTTATAATATATGAAGTGAATTTTAATAAATACAGGTTTATCTGTTGTATACAGATTTATATTAAATGTGAGTGATGGGTTGTATTAAATACATTGCTGAAGAGGTAATCTGTACTGGTACAGATACTGTACTTGCTTGTCTCTTGCAACAGACATATGATATTCAAATTGTGTTAGACATTGTACACACAGACACAACCATGTGAACGCATAGCACTGGGAAGATTGCCGACTACTTCCCATTTATTATGCTCAGGATCATATTTCTCAATACTCTGCAGATATGTTCCTTTTGAATAGGAATAGCCTCCTGTTACATAGATGCATCCATTCATGACAACTGCACCACATTCCATCCTTCTTTCCATCGTATGTGCCACCTGCCTCCATTCATTTTGTTCTGGGTCATAGCAGTCAGTGATTGCGGTTTGTCCACCCACAAGATAGAGCTTGTTTTGTAAGGCAATGGAACACAGTCCATATTCTTCAGAAAGAAAGGGAAAATAGTTTAATTTAGAATAATAAAACAAACAAGCAAACTAGTTGGTGAAACTGCAGATACATATGATAGACTCTGTGTCACAATTTCAGAGTAACTGAATCTGTATTCCACTTAAGGTTTCAGGCTCCCAGATATCATCTCTCTTGGATAGAGATCATCCTGCCATACACTATGAGAAGCCCTACAATCCTGTCTGCCCACGGGCCAGCTCCTGTATATTGCCTCTTCTCCAATGGCTATGAACAGTGCATTGTCAGCAGTTACAAGTTACCACACAACTTTCTCAGAAAAATACATTTATTCTTAGGATAAAAAAGCATTACAGAGAAAACATAAAATAATAAAAGCTCCTTCGCACTTCAGAAATCACCCATCCTCCACATTGGGAGTCTGGTAGGCCAACATCCCTTTCAACACTTCAACAAGGGTTGGGTCTTTCTTTGGACAGAAGGTACTGTCCATTTGCTAAATCAAAAGGAAGCCCCCCAACTCAGTTCAAGCGCTACCAAAAAAGCTCTTTCTTTGTTTTGTAGTCTCTGGAAAACCCAGCCTGAAGCAGTATATGTCTAGGGACTGGTACTTCTATGGAGCTGTTTGCAAACAGGGACTGTTAGTAATCATCCCCCACTGTTTTCAATTCCTGCAGGAGTTGTACTAACCCTCCCCCAATAGAGTTCCAAACAATCTCTGGCCCACAATGATACATAAAACATTCATTAACTTCATACACTATCATCCCAAAAAATACAGCATCGGGTTGCAATATCGGTCACAGTCGGGTTTTTTTCCAAAAGAAATTCTCCATCGACTTAAATTGGTTTTATATCAGATCAGATTTTGAAAAACCTCAACAACGTCTGCTGTATCTGGTCTCAGGAAGACTAAGGGCATCGTAGAAGCTACATACATTTTAACCAGTGGTTAAAGAGAGTCTTGTTTATAAATTTATGCAGATGAGCATAGGAAGTAGAGGGGGAAATCTATTCTAACCCTGTTCATTCAGGATTGTACCCTTGAGTTAATTTTCTTGTCCTTTATCCAATCTAGATTATATTACCCTATATGCTGAGGCTTCCACCACTTCTGTAGCAGATTATTCCACAGTCAAATCAATGTAACTGTCGATAATTTCTCTTTATTAATTTCATCCCATTACATTACAGGGAGGCAGTATGTCCTAGTGACTAGAGCACAAGACAAGGCTGGGACTCAGAAGACCTAGATTTTATTCCCAGCTCAGCTATTGACCTACTGGGTGATCTTGGACAACTCACTTCACTTCTATGTGGTTCAATTCCTCCCTCTGTAAAACGGGGAAAATCATACTGACCTCCTTTGTGAAATGCTTTGAGATCTACTGATGAAAGTAGATCAAAGCATTTCACAAACGAGGTGCTAAAAAAGGTGCTGAAAGGTGCTACATAAGAGCTAAGTGTTATTACTTCTCTTTCTATTCAAACGCATCATCCTCTTCCTTATTAGGGTTTACACCTTCCATATATTAGTGGTTTGTTATCACTGTCCTGTTCCTGAGCCAAAATCTTCTTTTTTGTCAATCTCCATTTCCCTAGTGTTGCAGCCTGTCTTTATGCAGACTCAAGACAACAGTTGGTTGCATTGTGCATGATCTCTGCAACCAGCAGAGCTAGAATTAAACTTTATTTTTTTTAAATTAATATGTAGATTCTGGAGCAAAATCTGCTTGAGACTTTCTATTCTGCCAGCCAGCAATCCATGTAAACCACCTTTGCCAAATGCCCAAAAGGGTATGGAGTTCTTAGGAAAATAGTGTACTGTATTGATAATATAGTCCATACTTAGTAATATAGAAAATAGCAATATATTAATTATATGCTTAATACACTTCTGAAGCAAACTAAGGCCTGATCTACACTAGAAAATTAAGTCAGCATAACTACTTAGCTCAGAGGTATGAAAAATCCACACCCCTGAGGAGCATAGTTAAACCAACCTAAATCCCTGTGTAGACAATGCTAGTTCAATGGAAGAATTCTTCCATCAACCTTGCTACTGCCTATTACAGAGGGGGATTATCTATGCTGACGAGATAGCCCCTCCCGTCGGTGTAGATAGTGTCTACACTAAAGCGGGACAGCGATGCATCTGCACAGTTGTAACATTTTAAGTGTTAACAAGCCCTAAGGCTTTATCTACACTAGAACCTGAATAACAGAACTTTTGTCGTTCAGTCATGTGAAAAAAAAAACATACCCCCAAATGACAAAAGTTTTGCAGACAAAAAGCACCCATGTGAACAGTGCTTTCTCGGCAGGAGAGCTCTCCTGCTAGAGCACTCCCAGAAAATTCCACTCCAGCAAAGATGTGTATAACATGAGTATACAGCTGTCACCATGAAGTACATGCTCAAAAGGTTGAAAATGAAAACATGAGCAGGAGCACAGTCTCCAACAAAGGGGTTTTAGAGTAATTAACAACCAAGTTATACTGCTACTGAATGTATCCATTAGGGATTGCTAAAACAATCATTTATCTTCTATGTTGTCTTTAATGCTAAGCCCTATTACACTTCACAGTCATAAAAAAGCAGGCTCACACAAATAAGAAAACAAAAATAAAAATAAGAGCAATGAAATAACACTTCACCTACATTTCAATACACTCAGTACAACAATTTTAAAATATTGTTAAAAAAGTTCTGTAAAGCAAATCTTTAAAACATAAAACTCATATGTTCCCCTCCCAAACTGTACATAGAAAACAATTCAAAATGTGCATTAAAAAGTGATTTTGGTCATACATTTAGAATGTTTTCTCTGAATATAACTCTTATTTTCCCTTTCTATAATATTTTAGAGAGAGAGAGAGAAGATAGGTGAGGTAATACTTTTTTATTGGACTGGCTTCTTTTGGTGGAAGGTACAAGCTTTCGAGCTACACAGAGCTCTTTTTCAGGTCTGGGGAAGGAATCAAAGATACTACTTCACCTATCTCGTCTCACTCATTTCCTGAGACCAGCACAGCTACAACAACACAGCAAACCATTTTAAAATATTTTAACACTTTTCATACTACATTAACATTAAACATTTATTTGTTGGCTTGCTGATCAAATACTTTGCTAGCTATTAACCTTACAGCAATTTAGAATGCATTGCACCATTTGAAGCTTCTTCTCTTTACAAAAGAACATTATCTAAAGCAATGACAAAGATCATTAAAACTTCCAACTAGAAGTAACCAAAGTCAAATTCTATATTCCATAGGGAAATGTTTCTGTTTACCTGGATGTGGACTTGTAGTGACTATGCTCCATTCATTGCTACCTGAATGATAGCTCTGAATTTTGTCATAGGTGCAGCTTCCCCTGTAACCATAGTGGCCTCCAATTACATAGATGACTTCACACAGGACACAGGCTGTGGCATTTCCAACACCTATTTATAGTATTAAATTCACAGCACAACTTCAGATTCTACAGAATACTTACTACCACTTCCATCAATAAGTTGAAGTTACTTGTTAATTAGTATTTTAGTATAAAATTATTCTTCCAGGTATTTAAATTAATGTGTAATAAAAGCACCAGAAAGAACTCTTATGACGCTTTACCTTGTCAATATAAGGCAAAGTCAATTAAAACAATAAAGCTTCTTACATATTTTATTGCATATTAATCAATATCAATCCATCCTTTCAGACCACACAAAAGCTATGTGTATTATTTATATGTTAGGTACTGTACCTAGTTTTGCAGTACTTAAAGAAACACTGGCAAGGTGGGTGAGGTAATATCTTTTATTGGACCAACTTCTGTTGGTTAGTGAGACAAGCTTTCAAGCTACACAGAGCAATTCTTCAGGCCTGGTAAAGATACTAAGAGTGTCACAGCTTGTCTCTCTCACCAACAGAAGTTGGTCCAATAAAAGATATTACCTCACCCACCTTCTCTCTAATATCTTGGGACCCACATGGCTACAACAACAAGGCATACATTAAAGAAGCACTGTCAATGTTAGGATGGAAATTTGACTTATTTTAAAATTATTTTAATTTCATACAGAATTTTAAATACCATTTTAAAATAATCATTTCTTTACCAAGAAAAACTTAAATGGGAATTGAGGTAACTCAGCACCTCACAGAATCATTTATACTATTTTAATCCTCTGAATTACATAATTAATTATGCTGTTGTACAAACAAGGAAGTAAACAAATTAGAGCTATGACAGGTTTCAGAGTAGCAGCCATGTTAGTCTGCATCCGCAAAAAGAACAGGAGTACTTGTGGCACCTAAGAGACTAAAAAATTTATTAGAGCATAAGCTTTCGTGGGCTACAGCCCACTTCATCGGATGCATAGATTGGAACATATAGTAAGAAGATATTATATATATATATATATATATATATATATATATATACACACACACACACACACATACAAATAAGTTAGAAGTTGCCATACAACCTGTGAGAGGCTAATTAGTTAAGATGAGCTATTATCAGCAGGAGAAAAAAACTTCTGTAGTGATAATCAAGATGGTCCATTTAAACAAGTGACAAGGTGTGAGGATACTTAACTTAGGGAAATAGATTCAATATGTTTATCTCCATTAAAAAAAAGTAACAAAAATGAATGCTTGCCAAATTAATATGGAAAAAAATCAGAAGGAAATTATAGAAAGAAAACATCTAAACAAAAGAGACAAAATTGTTTATAGTATAATTCTAATATTCTACTCCTTTATAAATTAGCAATAAATTAGATCAAGAAGAATAATGATTTACAGTAAAAGATATGGACATCTAAGTAATGGCTGCATGAGCAGTATGAATTTTACTGATTTTTAACATTAAGTCACTATCCATTTTCTAGGTGTTTTGTATTTTACAGACCTCTTATAAAAGAGAGAATATGTAATTTAAAAAAACATGCAGTGATTTAATTCAAAATTTTTGATTTGCATTATCTTTGATAACAAGCTAATACAGTTTATTCTTTGCAATAGTTTAAATTCTAATATTAAAAATAACTAAGCAAATCAAATGTTTTTCAATCTGTAGAATAAATTGCTGCCACTTTTCATCTTCCCACCAAGGACTTTAAAAGTCCTGGACTGATAATACACAGAGATGTGATAAAATTACATGAATAGAAGTTATGAATGACAGAAATGTGGCTATAAAGAAATGGATCACAACTGTAAACATTGTGATACCTAGAATATGTTATTCTGATCAGAAGTTTTTATCAGATAGAACTTAACTGCTGTTTGGATACAAAGTAATGGTCATTGGAACTAAAGTTAAATGATATTTCCATTAGAGTACCATCTGAATAAAAATATTATGATGATTTTATTGGAACTCAACTTCTGGTTTCATAAATCACCTTTCTGAAAGTCCATTCAGCACCAGAAGGGCTGAAATTGTACAGTGACTTTTCTATACCTTATACAGAAATTTTGCCCAAGAGAAGGTAACATTAAACTGAACATACTACCTGTAAATTCACATTAGTGTTGTTGGATACAGTCCTGTACAGAGTTCAGATGTTTCAAGTCGTTTGACTAATAAAGACCTGAACCCATTAAAGTTAATAGAAATACTCCCATTTACTTCCATGGGCTTGGATCAGGCCCTAAATATGGCTGTAGAGTTTACAGGTGGCAAGTGAAAAAGGACAGACATTGAGGCAATAACCATAGGAAAAGTTACATACCTTTGATCATGTTTGCAATGGGAACCCATTTCTTTTGTAAAGGATCATAGAATTCTGCTTCTTGTGCTGGTGCCCCTTTTCTGTAGCCCCCCAAAGCATAGACACAGCCGCCCAAGGTAACTGCACAGTGATAGTACCTTGTATTAAGCATGGGGCAGCCTTCTGTCCATTCATCAGTTTCACTGTTATAAATCCACACAGTATCAAGGGCTTCTATGTTGTCAGTTCTATAGCCCCCCATTACATAAATGTTGGGTCCCAAACTAGTGACCCCATAGCTCTCCCTTGTGTGATCAGGCATCTCTGTTCCCTGGATCCAAGCATTAGTTAAAGGATCCCACAGATGGACTTCTGATAAAGGATGCCAGTAATATCCTCCAATCACATACATAGCTGCTGTGGGCCTTTTGGAAATATCTTTTGGGTTTGTGTTTAATGCACTGTATATCAGAGACCTTATCTTGTTTTCATTAAGCTGGCATCTCTTTCGCAAGCTTAAAGCTGATCTTAAATATATTTCATTTAAATCTATTTTGAGACAGTTCAGCAGATCAAAAATGCATTCAATTCTTTTCTCCACATCATATGCTATCCATTTAACCACAGGTTCTATGGCTGCCTCCTCTTTCCAAACATTGAGATTCTCTCTGGAGAGAATAAACAGGAGTTTCTCACAGCTGATTTCCAGAAATTCTTCCTGCCTCCACACTTCTTCAAATCTTGATAACAATATCCTCCTAGATTCTTTCTCTAGCTCTGAACAAAGGTGATACTCTGCGAAGGAGTGCATCCCTATGCAGTTGACAGTATCTACATGCCTTATCAAAAACTGCTCGCAGGCTTTTTTTACTGACACAAACTGGAGGAGATCCGCAGCTTGGAGGAGACTTTGAACATTTTTCTCTGTTATTTCGATTTGTGATGTGTATGCATAATTCACAAGAGCCTCCAGTATAGTGTGGCTGATCTCAGGAAGTTTGATCTGATTTTTAGATTTTTCTTTCATGTCAGCAGTGAACATTGCCCTAAAATAATTGCTACAAGCAGCTAAAACAGCTTTGTGGCAAAGGAAGATCACACCAGAAGCACACTGAAGAGTAATATCAGTAAATAAGCCATCCCGGTAAAATGTTCTGAAAGCCTGCAGGAAATCCACAGGGTGAGAAAGATCGTGGTAAATATAGGTGTAGTCCTCTTCCCCGCTCAGAGCCATCGCTGGAATAAAGTCAAACAAAAGGGGGTAGTTTTCAGTTATGCCAATTGCTTTGGGTAGTCAGCGCTGAATGTGTTAATCGTCCGTGTACACTGTATCAATGCTGCAGTCCAAAAGGCAAAATATTTCCCAGTCGCGAAGCAAAGTCGCACGCATTTTCAAATAAGGTTTTATACATGGCTTTCTACGTATTCAACCACATCCCGGGGGATAGTAAACTCGATGCCTATGGATGCGTCTCCTTTCCCCCTTCTAATAACGGGTCTGTGACAGACTTTGCTGGATTGTACTATTCAAATTATTTGACTTCGTACAGCCAGAATGCGCACAGAAAAACAGATCTCTCACCACGCAAATATGGCACGTGAAGAGAGAACTGGAACCCATATGTCTTTAACAGTTTACATCTAACTCCATGTGGAGACCAAGCTGCGCAGAGAGCCAGTGCCCCGCTCCAGCGCAGTCCGTTTGCAGGAGAGCGGCTGCCCGTCCCAATACTAAAATGACGGGGCAATGGAGAGTACCGCGCTCGGGTGGAGTGGCGCGTGGAGCCCTGCAGCACGGGGTGCCAGCTCCTTATGGCTCAGCCCGCTAGCACAAAGCCTCACTCCACGGGCTCAGCCTGAAGCCCCGACACGACAGCTGGGCTTGCCCGGCTCCGGGTTGGAGGAGCACGCCGGGGACGCCTGCGCCGCCGCTGCGCACCCCGTATCAGCCGCGCCCTGCCCAGCCCCTCGGCCCTGCGGCAGCGGGGAGGCGGCCGGCAGCAGCCACGCGCCGCCCTCAAACCCCACGCGGGGGGCCGGGCGGCTGCGGAACGGGAACCTGCCCGCGCAGGGCGGCGCCGTCGGCTCGCAGCGCTGGCGGGGCAAAGCCTCGCGCCCCAGCAGCGCTGCCCGCCCCGCGCGCGGGCCGAGACCGCCGCGAGCTACTTACTGCTCTGTCTGAGGCGGCCGCTGGGGCCGGGCGGCGGCGGCGGCGGCGGCGGCGGCCCCTTGACCATATTCGGGAGAGAGGCTGGCGCGGGAGGCGACTGAAGAGCTGAGGGGCAGCTCCCGGCCCGTGGCGGGGTGTCTCAGCGGTCTCCTCTCCCTCCGCCGCTTCCAGCCCGGCAGCGCCCCCTCCTCAAGGTCAGCGCGCCCCCGCGAGGCACCAGCGCCCCGCTCCAACAGCTGCGGCCCCGCCTGTGGGGTAGGGCTCCAGCCGGGGCAGGGCCTGGGGGCGCTGCAGCTTTCCCAGCCCCGCCGCTCAGTGACACGCAAGCCGGCACGGGGAAGCCACCCGAGGACGTGGCTTTCACAGTCCCCCACAGTGGCCCACGCCGCGAGCGTCCCCCCAGCACCTGCCAGGGCCCAAATCCGCCTCTTCTGCATCCGCCGCCCAGATGCTGCTCAGCCGAACCCCGCAAACAGCGAAGGCTACAGACGCAGCAAGGTTAATTGCTCCAGGGGAACTGCAACCTGCTGCGCTGCGGGCCTGTCCTCACGTGTAGAAGCCACTCTCGGGGCTTGGCCTGGGCATGCGGGGAGCTCCCCGCATCGTGCCTCTCAACTGCCCACGTGGGACAGACTCCGCATGAGGAACACAGCAAATGATCCATGCCGGAAACCGAAGTAGCTATGGAGTTCCCTTTCTGTCGGTGGAAATGACCCTTCTCAGCGTGTCTAGCTGTCATGTAGACGTGTCACAACTAGAGCTGTCTCCTGTCCTCACCATGTTGATTCTTTTTTCCTCCTGTAAATAATTAGCAGCGCTAGTAATCCCAGTTATGGTTGGCGATAAGTAACTCTGGATTTAAAATGAATGCTGTCCATCAAAACCAAGGAGCCAAGGCTCCCTTGAAACTGGAAGGGCTGGAGAAAAACATTCTCAGAGCAGGACTATTATTTGTTGTTTGCTAAGTGCCAGCAATGAACTCAGTGCAGTAGAAAACACAAAATAAGAGAGTTGCTGTGTCATGGCTCCAAAGGACTGGTGCTAGGACCCCAGCTTTGGAACAGTCAGAGAGCCAGGCCCTTCCTAGGGATCTCTAGGGCAAGCCATGTGGCTTCACTGCCTCCTTAGGCTGAACCTCTGGTCCTTCAGCACCCCACTTCAGATTGTGAGTGTCGGTCAGCGAGTCCAACAAAGGCGACCTCTTAGGGAGACTTGTACAATCTTGGGGACCAAAGTGCCTCCTCGTGGCACTCAGCCAGCGTTGTAAAACAGAAACGTTTTTTAGTTGCCTGGAACACAGCATCAGTAGTCATTCGTTAGCACAGAGAAAAGAAAACTACAGCATAGTCCATCCTGGTCAGTACAGAACCCAAAGCCCTGTACCTCGCACCTATCTTTGTCCAGATTCAGATGCGCCCCGATGGCTTCCTGCAGTCCACACGTCCACCTCAGACCTACTCCCCAGTCCTTTGTTCCTGAACTGGGGAGATGTGGCTCGGCCTCCCCCCTGAGAGGTGGGGAAGTCCATCTCTCTTTGGTTGCTAAATGTCCCTGTCTGGGCAATTGGATTTGCTGTTGTCTTCTCAAGAGCTCCACTGACATGGGATCTAAGACCCCAGACAGCCGGGTGCCACTCACACCTGTGTTTTAGTTTGTCCAGAGAGCAAACAGTCCTCCACTCAGGTAACACTGCAGCAAATAGGGGAAACTGAGGCACTCACAGGCTTCATAAAAATATTACAGAAATTCCTACTTCGTCTCATGCTGCCCCTTGGAATTTACAATGTGAAAGACAAACACACACAAAACAGAAGGCACTGTGAAGCCTAAGGGATTGGATAACTTGGGAAGGAGAGAGATTTAAAATTTATTTTTTATTATTTTTGGTGCGCTTTTTGTGGGTATCAGAGGAAGTGAATCTTAAAGAAGGGATTTAAACGGAGAGAGGATGCAGATGACACACAGCTCTACTTATTCTTCAACACGTACATCACTACCACCAAGATGGCCCAATGCTTGGACAAGCTCAGGTCATGGATGAAGAACACCTGATTATAGCTGAACAGGAGCAAAACAGAGGTGATGCTGATTGGCAGAGGAAAGAACTGTGAGGATTTTGCAGCATGGTGGAGTGTCCTTTGATTGAAGTCATATACCCACAATTGATCAGTTCAGTCCATAGTTTAGAAGCGCTCCTAGATTCACTGCTGACACTAAGCTCTCACATAGCCCCATGTACAAGTAATGCTTTCTGCCATCTCTGTCTGGGTATGAGACTCCACCCAATCCTGGCAGATGATGACTTGGCCTTGGTTATATGTGTCTTTGACTTTGTCACCTTTCAGCTGGATTACAGCAATGCAATACCTAAGCATGAAGCAATCAGCTCTTCATACCTGGTCATGAAGCCATCAGCCCTTGGCAAACTCCAGCTAGTACAGAATGTTGCAGTGCATCGGCTCACCAACACAGGATACTGTGAGCACATCAGACCTGTCCTCTACTCTCTACATTGGATTCTGATAGAATATCAATTCCAGTTCAAGATCTCAGTTCTTATCTTCAAGATGATCAATGGCTTATGCACAGCAAAGACCACCCATAGTTCCAAGATGAGGGCCACGGTCAACAACTCCACTCCTCAGGTGCAGTAGAACTTTCTGTCTTAAATGTAAAACTTGTCTGTGCAGAGGACAGAGCTTTCTCAGGAGCCAGATCCAGACTGTGGAGTGAATTTCCACAGAACTAAGGACCATCACAAACCCCACCACCTTGTGCTCTAAGACAAAATGCCCTTTTGTCCTTTTCTTCTCTAACAAACACATGGCAGCATATACATATTTCATTATAAAAAAAATCAAACCCCACCAAAACACTACACTGCACATAAATTTCCCTCTTGGGGAGAGAATGAGAAAGAAAATTAACCACATGTGGCACATGTTAATCACATTGATTAATGCATAACCGGAAGACACCTGGATATTATGGTAATGAAGACAGTAAAAAAACCTATATAGAAGAGATGCTGGATGCTTCAGTGGAAATCATACAATCTTTTAACACACTTAATTGTGGATTAACAGGAGACCTGAAAGTCCCTATGCTATTTTTCCTATCAAACACCTTTTACAAATGCTAAATTAAGAGATTTAATAACAAAGAATGATTGCACTTCCTGATGTAGCTATAGTTCCTTCAGTGGGTAGCAATAACTACTTTGAATACTTATCCAACCTTGGATATTTTAATTGTAAAGTGCCAAGCTATAAAGCCACAGCAATGTTCAAAGATGGAGAACAAGTGATCACATGGACAATGAAGTATCACTGCAGAATATCACATTCTATTCAAGATCTCAGTCCTTACTGTCAAGATGGGAAATCCTGGCCTGTTGAAGTCAATGGCAAGACTCTCCTTGACTTCAGTGGGGCCACGGTTTCACCCGAAGTGCTTAATGATCTGGGCCTGGAACATGTGAATGGTAAATAAACTAAATCTGCAAGATGAGGATCATTGTTGACAGCTCTGTTCCTGTGGCACAATGAAACTGTCTAAATGCCAAATAATTTCTAAATAAATAATAATACCCTGAGGGCAAAGCTCATTTCTACATGAGATGGCCCTTTCCCAGGATCTGTTCCAAGACTGTTTAACAAACCCTCCACAGGATCTAACAACCATCACAAACTTTGCAACTTTCCCTTTACAAGTTCAAGGTGCACTTCTTTGAGTTGGGCTTTACTAATAAAAATAGAACACAGTAGACAAACTAAAAACAATATTTAAAACACAATTTCCTTCTTAGGAGAAAAAGGGAAAAGAAAGAACCACACATGACAGCTAGTCACATCCCTTAATGCAAGACTAGAAGGCACTCAGACACTACAGTATTGGAATTTGAACAGAACAACTTGAAATTTTAATTTAATTTCTTTTACTAAATCTAGTGGTCTGCAACTACTCTAAGGAGAGTAGCCAGCACTGACCTCTCCAAAGAGAATAAAGAGCTTCTCCATATCACACTAGAATATGAAAGCCAAAGTAGACTAAAGGAATGCATGCAAAAATATTGTTCATTGCTTGCAAACTAAACTATGTAAAAGATTCATTTCTATTTTAACACTGAGTTTCAACTGTAAAATAGGCAAGAAAAGTGCTGAGGGTCATGCCTGTAGAAATGTTAACAAAATTAAGGTGAAATGTGAACCATGTAAGTGAAAATGTCCTGTATACATGGGTGGGGTCTTTCAGGTTTTATTGCTTAGGGAATTAAAATTAATAAATCCAGTTTAATAATTCAATTGTGTTTTGTTTACTCCCAGAGTTTAAATTTTATTTTTAGAATGAAGGTTTCCAGGGCTTATGTTTATATTTTTATGAATTAACATACACTAGCTGTCACACTGGCAATGATTATTCAATCATGTTACTTTATTTAAGACCTACATTAATTTTCAAACAACTATTTTTACACAGAGTCAGGGAATGGAAGGCTCTGGTAGCATGAATGCAAACATCTTGTTTGTTGTAGCAGCAGCAGGTTCTCAGTTTCCAGCTACAGGGGTTTTATTTACAAGATGACCGACAGCCAGCAAGCATTAAAACTTGGCACTACCAGCCTTCCCATTGACCCATGACACAACATTTCAGCAAACAGACTGGAGAAAATGCTTGATAACCATGCAGGGGAGAGTATTAAAAACTGATGTGTGTGAATGTTTAAGCCCTCATTTAAAATTTGGATACAGGGTGACAGAAATTCAGGTTCTTTGAACTTTAAAACTACAGTCACTAAGAAAACTAGGGTCTATTTGCTCTTTTATGGGAGCTGGGCATAATGGGAACAATGGGTTTGGTGATGCACCAATGGTCAGAAATAGTCATGTAGAAGTTAAATTATTTGAAATATTTGATTAAAGTATTAACAGTTAAGTGTAAATATATTTTAATGTAAACAATTTAATAAATATGTTTTCATTATTAAATGCATTAAGGGTGAGATTATGCAACTCTTACTCACATTTGTGAGCACTTATTCACACAAATATACCCACCACGTGAAATCCTGGCCCCAGTGAAATCAACAGAGTTTCACCCACTGACTTCAATTAGACTGTTTGTGGGAGTAAATGCCCACCACTGTATGAACTGCAAAATCTAGCGCTAAGTGTTTATTGTATTCCATAAATACCCATACTTTCTCTCCCTGCTACAGCAGTGGCACAATATTTTCTATGGTTGCATACAATGTGTCATTTTTCAGATTATATTTTATCCATGATCCCAGCCTCCATCACCCACTTATTAAATATTCAAACAAGCACCTGCATGCTTTCTCTCATGTTGCCCCTTGCCCTTGGGAGGAGCTCCTTATAAACATCCACAAAACTAACTAACGCCCTTCTGCCACGATTACTACAAAAAACTTGACAACAGATAGGTTACTGATGTGCTGAGATCAGTTCATCATGCTGACCAATACTGTCTCAATGTTTTCTTGTATGTACTCCCCCATCTGTCTTATACTTCGATTGTATTGTGTTTCATACAGTGCATAGTATACTGAGGTTCTGGCCAATGAATGGGGCTCCTATGCCCTACAATACAAATCATAATTTATTCTAAGCAGAAGCCACTTTTCTATAACAATGAAAATCCCAGGGGAAACACTTTCACATCACCTATTCTGCAGTCCTTTTAGATTATTTGTTAATTATGGGCTATGTTTTGCAGAAAGTTAAACAGCAATTTACATCAACCCGTGGAAATTAACTGGTTTGACAGAGAGGCCCTCAGCGTCACTGCTATGATAGAGGGTCTGTCAATTTTGTATTTTAAACTCTGTGTTCAAAGCTCAGCCATTCTCACATTTTACTCAGCCCAGCATCCAGAAGATTCACATACAAAGCACTCACCATGAACTGAAAATAAAGTGATTCATTACTCAGAAATGTGAGTTTTAATAATTATTCTCAGTTTTCCTACCAACACAAGGGTTTTCAGTAATTTACAGCAAGACTTTTCTTTTTCATTGCACCAGGGGGCTTAATCTATTCAGTTATTTGTAGTAACATTATTTGCATTCCTGTCCACCAGCTAGGTAGGGAGCAAGTGTATATTTAACACATTTAGGTTAGTTTTGTTGAAACTTCAGAAGAGGCAAGGTGCTATAAGGGCAAATAAGGAGGTAACTGTATCAGTACCTTAGGGCTGATCTATCTTGTTAGACTGACCTCACACTTGGAAAAGCAATCCCTCATCTTTCATGTATTTATACCTGCTCCTGTATTTTCACTCCATGCATCCGATGAAGTGGGTTCTAGCCCACGAAAGCTTATGCCCAAATAAATTTGTTAGTCTCTAAGGTGCCACAAGGACTCCTCATTGTTTTTGCTGATACAGACTAACACGGCTACCCCTCTGAAACCTAAAAAGAGTTGTAGGCCCAATTGACTAGTCTAGAGATTCAAGTGCATTCTTGCATTTTATATACAGAATTGCATGCTTTTAAGTGTGGATAATGTGCATTTTTTTGTTTGTTTAAGGAATAAATATGCCTATGAAGTAAATCACATAGGCGTGTTGTGTTTTATTTCTTAAAACCTTTGTGGTGTTTTTATCACTACATCACTTTTGTGGTTGGAGAAAAACCCAATAATCCTTGTTTCCCTATTCTGAAGAGGACAGATCTAGTCCACAATAACAGCATGTATTATCATCCTGCACTAATAGTTATACCATATTCCAATCTGCTGTGAAATTCTGATATGGATGTAAGCAGAGTCAGGATGAGCTCTACCCTGACATCTGGTGGTGAGTCATGGGGGGTTGTGGAAAAGAACTTCAGGGGCTGATCTCATTTGCATCTACCCTGCCTAGATGGTCACTTTGGCTGCTGTAGGAGCCCCAGTTTCTCTGTTATTGGGGCAGGAATAAACTGTTATTATCCTGATTATGTGAATCAAGAACAGTGGAACTATACTTGGCCTTTTGTTATGATGGAGGGACTCACCATCACCTAAGCAGCACTCACTAGGCAAGGGTCATGGGTTCCAAAACCCAGTGAGGAGGGAAAGGTTGGGGACAGGAATTAATATGTGATGGTATGAGTCTCCTAGTGAGGGCCTTACATGCTAGTTACACTTTCTCCTCTCTCTACTGTGGAGTATCAGAGCTAATTTTGATTCTATTAGGAGTTTAGTTACAGGCTGCTGAGCTGAATTCACTTTGGGCCCACTAGCACTGAGGCTTCCTTACTACAAGCTGAAACCACAAAAGAGCTAAGCTTACTAGGAGCTGAAATCACTGAGTGTTGTGTACTGGGGGAGCCTGAAGACATATGGTGGAGCAAAGCTGTTTATGGGATGGCTGGCAGAGCAGAGCAGTTTGTTAGATGCCTGGAGCAGCTCATGGGGGCAGCTGTCAGAGCGAAGCCCCATGGAGAGGTGGGGCAATCAGTAAGGTGCCCCTTAACCCCTTCCCCCCCCCCCATCTCCACCCAGGTTGGGAGGTAAAACTCTGCAGATAAACTTTCAAACTCTGGGGCTGCCCTGACTAGGGACAGAGACTTTTGGGTCGTTGGACTTTTGGGACTTTGGGTGATTTGGGGTTGCTGGACTCAAGAACCAAAGGGAAATGACATGCCCCAATTTGCTTGGGGTGGGTTTTTTGCTCATGGGTTGTGTTATGAATCCTGTTGGTGGTGTTTCCCCAACATAATGCCACACTGTTTCTCTCTGTTATTAAAAGGCTTTTGCTACACTCAGACTATGTGCTTGCGAGAGGGGAAGTATTGCCTCTTGGAGGCGCCCAGCAGGGGCGGTATATATTTGTCACTGGGTGGGGGCTCGAGCCGGTTTTGCATTCTGTTATTGGAATGGAACCCCTAGATACTGAACCCGGCCCTTGTTGCTGCCAACTCTGACGGGCAGAAGGGTTACATGTATAATCTATATATACACATTTTTGTTTAAACAAAACAATGTCTGTAACTGAAAAAGCTTGGGGTCAAGACCATTAAATGTTTAGATGTTCAACCCTTCACAGATTTGGCCTCCTACTTTCTTTCTCTGCTCCCCTCCCACTCCACTTGTCTCCACTCAGCTATTTTTTCACTTCTTTCATTTAGGCGCAATTATGAACTGTTTGGTATATGTGACCAGTTGCCACGCCCTCCTACCACCACACTTATAGTTTGCTGTATCCTAGCATTTTTCACACATAGATCCCAGAGACTTTTACAAGGTAAGGCAAGTATTATCCTCCCCTTTAACAGAGATAATACAGGAGGTAAGTGGCATAGCTACTCTACCAGAATGAAGATCTGCCTCCTAGCCCCCTACCCTATACACCAGACCATGCTATCTCTCTGCTTAAAGTATTTGTGAATATGATGGAACTCACTCACTAGATGACCAAATGCTTGGTCTGCACTCACTTCCTGGTTCTGCTTGGGTACGTTACATTCAGAATGCAAAATAAAAAACTCTCCCCTTTTGTAGTGGAGGTGCACTTTTCATCCATAGTGACTTGGCACTCTAAACATAAATATCTACAATCTAAATAAAACTGGGTATGTATCTAGGCTCCAACTTGTACTCCTTCAACTGGGAGTTCAATCTACTTACATAACACTATTTTTAAAGACTACTTATTTTGTACTTTTCATGGGACATTAAAGGACTGTAGTTTAGGCCCATAATTTGTCTTTAGTGAGATTTAAAAACAATCTGATTTTTTTAAAGTCTTCCATTATATGTCCTGACATAGGTTCATTCTACTGCTGCAGAGCTGCAAGCTGTCAGCAGAGGGAGCACAAGTTAACTATTTATCAGTTATTACCCAAACTTCTGGATTCCACAAAAGATTTTGATAAATAGTGAGGATGGAAATTACATACTGCTGTCAGACTGTAAAGGGGGCAGTTGTCCCTCCAATTACACTGGCAATAGGGAACAAATTGAAGCAGAAAGTGGACCAAGAGCTCATGTGAAACTGAAAAGAAACTCCACTGGTTGGAGGGCTCATGGTGAAGACAGAGAAGCCACCAGAGGCAGCAGGTTCCTATGCCATCAAGAGCAGAAGTACATGGCAGAGTCACATGTCAAAACTGGAGGTCTGGTCCAGCATTTGCTTCCTATAGTGGGAGTAAAGTGGTGATAGTCAACTGCTTGGGAAACTGTTGTATTGTCAAGAGGAGGCCTTGGGTTTTGTGGAGCAGGGTTTCTGCTCCTACACTAGTGGATAAGGGTCAGAGATCTGCATCTTTAGAAGCAGATTTAACAGATTCTTGAACTACCTTTGGATCTGTGGGCATTAACCCCAGTCCCTCCCACAAGACAGGCAAATGCTATTTCACAGATTGGGGCCTCAGGTATTTTTGGAAAGTAAACTATCCTCTTTTACACCTTTTTCCATACTCAGCATTGATTGAGCCTAGGGCCTGGTCTACACTACAAGGTTAGGTCGAATTTAGCTGCATTAGGTTGATTTTATAATGAATGAGTCTACACAACAAATCCATTCTGCCGACCTAACGGGCTCTTAAAATCGACTGCTGTACTCTTCCCCAACGAGGGGAATAGCGCTAAAATAGACCTTCCTGGGTGGAATTTGGGGTAGCTTAGACACAGTGCTGTGGAACTCAATGGTATTGGCCTCCAGGAGCTATCCCAGAGTGCTCCAATGTGACTGCTCTGGATAGCACTTTCAACTCTGATGCACTAGCCAGGTACACAGGAAAAGCACCAGGAACTTTTGAATTTCATTTCCTGTTTGGTCGGCGTGGTGAGCTCAGTAGGTGACCATGCAGTCCCAGAATCGCAAACGAGCTCCAACACGGAGCGAACGGGAGACACTGGATCTGATCGCAGTATGGGGAGAAGACTGTGGAAGCAGAACACCAATCCAGGAGAAGAAATGCTGATATATATGCCAAAAATCGCACAAGGCACGGTGGAGAGAGGCTACACTAGGGATGCACAGCAGTGCCACGTGAAAATTAAGGAGCTCAGGCAAGCCTACCAAAAGACAAAGGAGACAAACGGTTGCTCCAAGTCAGAGCCCCAGACATGCCACTTCTATGATCAGCTGCATGTCATTCTGGGGGGGGACCCTATCAGTACCCCAAAACTTTCCATGCACACCTGCACGGTGACAGCCTCACACAACACAGAGGATGATTTTGTGGATGAAGAAGAGGAGGAGAAGGAAAATGTGCAGCAGGCAAGCAGAGAATCCATTCTCCCCGGCATCCAGGACCTTTTCCTCACCCTAGAGTAAACACCCTCCCAGGGCCTATTGTTCCCGGCCCCTGAAGGCAGAGAAGGCACCTCTGGTGAGTGCACATTTGTAAGGACACTACAGGAGTTAAAAGCAATTGTGTTTAATGTTTGATTTGCCCTGAACAATTGGAATGCATTTGCAGCCAGTACAGCTAATGGAAAAGTCTGTTAATGTATCTGGGAATGGAGCGGGAATCCTCCAGAGACATCTCCATGAAGCTCTCCTGAAGGTACTCTGAAAGCCTTTGCAAAAGGTTTCTGGGGAGGGCTACCTTATTTTGTCCTCCACCGTAGGACGCTTTACTATGCCAAGCCAGTAGCAAGTAGTCTGGAATCATTGCAGCACAAAGCATAGCAGCGAATGGTCCCTGGGTTTTGGTTGCATTCACACAACATTCGGTCTTTATCTTTCTGTGTCAGCCTCAGGAGAGTGATATCATTCATGGTCTCCTGCTTGAAATAGGGGAAGTTTTGTAAGGGAACATAAACCCCCAACACATTAGACAGGTCATAGTGGATGAGCCGGGCTGTTTGGGCTTGGCTAAAAGGGATCATCCCAGAGAATATCCACGTGGGAGGGAGGGGTGTGCTGCACATCCACCCCAAAACCACAGCCCCTCCTTTTAAATGGCAAACACAACCGGCATTGGTTGCTATGGGGAAGGACGGCGCTGCAGTTTGAAACCATTCCCACATTATGAACGCGGAAAAAGCCAACCCCATGTACCCTTTGGCTTACCATGGCTGCCTGCAAACCAAATTCTGTTGTCCAGCTGTGTGTGATGTGTCACCATACTGGCAGGTGCTCAATATAAAAGGCAAAATGCAACCTCACACCTAAAACATACGTGCTCTCTGCTGTGAATTGCTTGATTCACTATGAAAGTCTCCCTTTTGTTCTCAGAAATGTATCATCTTAAAAGTCTACTCTCCCTTTTTTTCCTCCCTGCAGCTGCAAATGCTTTTATGTTCCCTGCATCAATTTTGTTCCTGAGGTTATCGCAGATTAGAAGTCGAAAAAAATGCACTCACGCTGACATGTTTTTCAAGCTCATGCAGTCCCCCTGCACTGATAGGGCACAGCTGAATGCATGGAGGCTTGCAACTCCATTAAGAAGTACCCCTTATGTTTATGTACTCTTTGGCAAGGTGCCCCCGTGCCAAGATCGGGATATGGTTTCCGTCTATTGCCCCACCACAGTTAGGGAACCCCATCGCAGCAAAGCCATCCACTATGACCTGCGTATTTCCCAGAGTCACTACCCTTCTTAGCAGAAAGGTATTGATTGCCCTGGCTACTTGGATCACCGCAGCCCCTATGGTAGATTTGCCCACTCCGAATTGATTCCTGACTGACTGGTAGCAGTCAGGCACCGCAAGCTTCCACAGGGCTATCGCCACTCGCTTCTCAACTGTCAGGACAGATCTCAGCTTGGTATTCCTGCGCTTCAGGGCAGGAGAAAGCAACTCACAAAGACCTGCAACACTATCTGGTCCCCCAGTCTGTACTTCTTTGCCAGGCCCAGAATCGGGGTTCCACTGTATCAACAGGCCCCAATGATATCCCGATTGCCACATCCTGTGCTTTCAGGAAGTCTATGTCCCTGTCCTCTTCCCAGTCTTCCTCATGCTGGGGGCGGCTCCTAATTAGGTTCTACACATACTGCAGGATAATGCGCCAGGTGTTCGCAATGCTCACAAAAGCAATGTGCAGCTGAGCAGGCTCCATGCTTGCTGTCCTATGGCACCAGGAAAAGAGGCGTGAAATGATAGTTTGCTGTTGCTTTCAAGGAGGGAGTGAGGGAGGCAGGGGAGACTGACAACATGTACCCAAAACCACTTGCGACCATGTTTTTGGGAGGCATGGGGAGCTTAACTCAGAATTCCAGTGGGCAGCGGGGACTGTGGGATAGCTACTCACAGTGCACCACTTTGTGAGTCGATGCTAGCCAAGGTACTGAGGATGCACTCCGCCGACCTAATGCACTTAATGGGGACATGCACGATCGACTATATAAAATCGGTTACTAAAGATCGACTTCTATAAAATTGACCTAATTTCGTAACGTAGACATGCTCTCAGTATGTGGATGAGATAGGTGGAGAGTGAGAAGAGAATTACAGTGTGCAAGACAGAAGGCGGCAAACCCTTTATGGCAACAGTTGTGATTCAATTACTCTTATATTTCTGAAGACAGAAATCATGTATAGTGAAAACAAATAGAATCCATGACTAAAAATAATTTCCTGTGGAGTGTCTCCCTATTTACATGTGTTGCATCATGTTTCTGAATGAGAACTGAAGAGGACTCTTGTTCCCATGCACATTGTTTCCTTAAGGAAACAGAGGAGATGTCTTTGAGTGACAAAGGGAACTCTTTTCACCCATAAGCTTTGGGCATTTGAGCTCCAGTATGCCTTGAAAGGCAATTAAACATATTGCACAAACACATATTACTCTTTTAGACAGACGTTAACGTTTAGATTCAGGGATGGTGTCCGTAGCCTCTGTTTGCCAGAAGCTGGGAATGGGTAACACGGGATGGATCACTTGATGATTACCTGTTCCGTCCATTCCTTCTGCGGCACCTGGCATTGGCCACCGTCAGAAGACAGGATACTGGGCTAGATGGACCTTTGGTCTGACCCAGTATGGCAGTTCTTATGTTCTTAAAGCCAATAAAAACTATCAGAAAACTTGCTTTTGTTTAAAATAAATACTAAATATTTTACTAATGTGTCCCTTTAAACCAAATATACAAGACCATAAACATTAATTTACATATTAAAATATTTTTGCTGCTTTAACAAATATACAAAACCAACAGTGGCAGTACCTTGCTTTTAGTGCCTAATATAACTTATACATATAGATGAACCCTCCATTAAAAACCATTATTCTGTGCACTAACCCTGCCTCTCCCCCTAAATATCTGACGAGAAGTAATTTGCACAAACTGGTAAAGTCAAGATTTGAAAAAAAAAAAAAAAAAAAAAAGATAGTTGTAATAAATTATCCTCTTTCCTGCCTTTCTCCCTGCTCCCTTCCCCCTGTGCCCTCCCTGCCACCCTCCATTTAAATGAATGAAAAAAGCTCATACTAAGTGTTTTTCCATATAATAAATAATCCATTTCAACATGCTCACTTTCCCACTACAGTAAAGAGTAAACACAATACTTTATAGCCTGTATTTCAATGCCTTAGTTTCAGGTAATAGTATCCCAATATTGTAACTGTATGCTTTGAGACAGATATGGTTAGCATTAGTCACTCCACACAAGATAAAACGCCTTTACCAATTTACTTTTACCCATCTCTATAGTTTGAGTTACTCTTTCATAAGTAATTTCAAATGAGACAGAATTTCAATACCTGAAGACCAAACTAGAACAGAAGACTGCACAGGATCAAGATCCTCAGACATCTGAGAAATCATTTTCTGTAATGTGTACCCTTGTCTGGGCATAGCAATATCATCCTTCTTTAAAAAAGTTACTGGACAGAGATCATTCCCACCATCACCTACATATACAATTTTTGTATATTTTACTCCTTGGTGTAACTTTTTATCTACAAATTCTTCTAACACTTTTCTTTTGCAGAGGTTTTTAGGGCACTTTGCACAATGATGAGTGTGAAAATTCTGCACAGTAAGATAGCCAGCGCCACTGAAAGTTGCAGGATTTGTAAACACTTCATCAAGCACTTCATGAAAGTTAGCAGCTTTTAAAATCCAGTCAATAAATACTGTATTAGAATCTGAAATTATTATGCAATCAAATAAATCTTTGTTCTTGCCAATAAAATCTAAAAGATCTCTCATTCCTGTAGTGAAAGGAATTGTTGTCATAGTTCTTTTCATTTCATCTTCTCTCACTCCACTGTCTCCCAAATATCTAAAGACCCTGCTCATGTATTCTGTCCAATGTCCTTTTTGATAGGAGTTTCTTAGTTTGTTAGGCAGTTTTTCCTCAGGAGCACATTTCACAATCCAGGTGTCACTGTTTTCATCTATGACCGTATAGTCAAAGTCAAAAACCAGCAGAAACTTCATAGTTGTTAGATAACAATATATTCTGAAAAAAAGAGAAATATTTTCTTTATATAACAGAAGCTTCTACTAAGTACTTAATTCCTACTATGACCTCCTGCGTGGAAAAGTGCAATTCTGCAAGAAAAAAGAAGTCAAGAAAAATGTATAAACATAGTGAGCTATTTATGAGTGCTACAGCTGTGGGAAAGGTTATGCTCAAGCAAGAAGATTATCTGTAAAGGTCAAATTCCAATTCACTATCCAATTACATTTTTAATTAGATAGTATAAAAAGTATCTGAAATGACAATTATATTGTTACTCACTAGTCTTTGCTGACACAAGCTCAATCTTGCATTCCTTGGGCAGCATCGTTTAAACAGCCAGGTTGCACTTGAGTTCTAAAAATTTTTGACCCTCACAATTTAAATTCTTCAGATTGCAGACATGAGATGGAAGCTTTTTATGAAAACCTTGAGACACACATTTGGAGATGCTGCTGTTGCTAGGGAGTTTAACCCGTTTTCTCCCACCCACCCCTTAAAAACAACAACAATTAGTAATAACGTTCAAGCAGCCTTGACTCAAAATCAAGAAAGCAAATAATGCTGGTGGTGAATATTAGTGTGGACTTGCTCCGGAGAGATTTGTAGGTGACTCTTAATATATACTGTGGTCCTGCAGCATTAGAGTTTATGGACCAGCCCCAGGGTATCCGAATACCCTGGAGGAAACATCTCACCCTTTCGCGAGCACAGTTGTAGGCACATATCTTGTTTATCTTAGTAATAACTTTGTTCATCACCTTTTCTTCATTCAGAACGAAGCCAGGCAAGTCGACAGCGGTTGCGTTAACAATATTTAAGCTACAGCTCGACCTCTCTCTCTCGTCTCAGCCTCAGCAACTCTATAAAGGGCACTTCACACAGAAGGAGAAAGGACCATCCAGCATCAGACAATATCACTCCTTTGGAAACTCCATCCCCGCCCCAAAAACCCAGAACCCCCCAGCATGACACAGGAGCCGAGGGAGCGCGGAGGGGAGCGGCGGGGCAGCTGCACCGAAGGCACGGGGCAGCCGGCAGCACGCCGCGCGAGAGGCCGGCGCTAAGGGAACGGAGCGGCGCGGGAGGCAGGCCCGGGACTCTCTCAGAAGCCGGGCAGGCCGTTTAGGAGCCCGGTGAGCAGGGGAGCCCAGCGACGCGGCCACAGGGCAGCTGCCGGCAGCGCTGTGCTGGCGCCGGACGCGGCGTCCCGGCCTGGCGGGGCCCCAGAGGCGCGCTCCGACGGGAGGCCGGGCGAGGCTCGCGGCGGCAGCAGCCGGGAAGACTCGGCCTCACGGACGGCAGCCGGGCCGCAGGGAGCCGCGCGGAGCGCTCACCCTCAGCCTCTAGGCGGGGGCAGGTCCGGCCCGAGCGCGGGCGGGGACAGGAAGCGCAAGCGGAACGAGGGGACCGTCCGGGCCCGAGGGTCACGGGCCGGGCGGGGCCGTGAGGCCGCTACACCTGCACCGAGGGGAGGCGCCCGACTGGGGCAGGCGCGGCGGCAGCCCCGGCCCTCCAGCTCTGACACTCAGCCCGCCCCCTTCCGGCTCCGCCCCGTGACGTCGCACGGCACCCGTCTCCCTCCGCCTTTCGGTCGCCTGGTAACCGCCGTCCACGGGCGCCGGCCTGCCCCGCTTGCAGGGGGATGGACGCGGCCGCCAGGCCCGCGGTGCGGTACGGGAGGCGCAAAGGCCAGAGACGGGAGCCCACGCGTGAGTGACATGAGGCTGCCGGGGCCACGCGGACAGACGGGGGACGGTGCCGCGACGTGGCGCTAAGAGCGGGCTGGGAGCGCGGGCGCGCCCCTCCCAGCCGTGTGGTGTCGTGCTCGGCCCCAGCGGGCGCAGCGCCCGGCCATGGAGCCTGCGACGTGGTGCACGGGCCAGGCGAACCTGTGCCACGGCCTGGGATGGGTCGGTGTGCGGCAAAGACCCCACAGGAGAGACGGCTGCAGCCCCCGGCTAATGCACCGCACAGCCCCGGCGCTTCCTTCCTTGGGTGTCGCTGGCCCGTAACCGCGGCGGCACGCGGAGGGAGGGGAGACTACACTGACCCGTGAAGCAGTTACTGGGGGTGAAGAACAGGGGTGGCCAGTGCAGTGAGGGACGGTTGAGGTGAATGGTGCCCACATGCGTGACGTGGTGGTGCCCAGACAGGTGGGGGACCTGGTGCCCAACCGTGGAGCTGACATGCCAGGCCCAAGGAAGACAGCACCCTTACATACAGAGGGGACAATGCCAGGACACAAGGGATGCATTACCAGTTCCTGGAAGCCGTGGGTTAGATGCTGAGCCTAAAGAGGTGGAGGATGTGAAGTGCAGTGAAGAAGAAGATGTCATCCATCCTCTTTCTCCATTCTCACTCCAAATGAGCCCTGGCATCACACAAGAGTGCAGGAGAAATACAGAATAACCCCCTTTATCCAGTCCTTTGCTGGGTGACCCTTTAAGAAAACTGGCAACAGAGATTATAAACAAACAGACCTAAAATATCTCTGTCAGACAAAGTAGTATCTCACATGGTAAAAACCTTCCTTCTTAAATCCCCTCCCAGCTCTGGCTTCTTGGAGACATGCAAGTAGATTTCTAGAGCCTGTTTCTCCTCTCACGAGGGTATACATAGGAGTAACAACTGAAATTAATGAAGTTACAGGTATGTGAAACTATTGTAGGAGTAAATCAGGCCATTTATATAAAGATGCAGCCTATGCTAAACAATCATGGCTATATACAGTATACTACTGTTGACACTTGGTTTGTGCAAATCTCCTTGTTTAGAGGTGGAAGACCAGGCCCACTGCACCAGCCAAAGGGCAATTAGCAGAGAAGTGATTTTATCTAAAAGTAAGTTTTAATTTTAAACATCATTATCAGAAGAGGTAAAAGGTGTCCCCTTTTTTAGATTTGTCATACAGTACTCTTACAAACCAGATGGGCAAGGTTGAATTTAACATTATTTAAATATCTGTTTTTTTTAAAGCAGTAATGACCAACATGAGGGACATTTCCTGAAAATTAATGACTGGCAGGAGGAGTTGAGGGCCTGAAAAATACAGGAAAACAAGACACATTGGTCTGTCAAGTAATATGAGGCTCTGGATCTGAGGGTTAGTTCTGACTGTGCTCCTGCTCCTGGATACTAGAATTACATTACATTGTAGAGTCAAACTAATATGATGCTTTACTGTCAGTGCTGGGTAGGAGTACAAATCTTGGTGTGGGTTTGAACCCACGATTTTCTGGCCAGAAGTGCTACAAACTGAGTGAACTCATTTTTTTGTTCTTTCTTTCACATAGCAGCAAATGGTTTAGAAGAATATAATGTTCCAGATAGTATTTTTCTTCCAAACGGAGTGGATCTGCACCAGGTTACTGTTCTGCCAAAGGCAGAATGGGTAAGGATTCGAGACAGTGTTGACAGTGCAGCTAGAGAAACAGCACGGATTCATGCAGAGAGGAAAGAATGGAAAGATATGCACTTGCGTTCCAAAGCAATTGTGAAAAACTGGCCCAACACCATTGCAGTAAGTGACAAGTACGTTTGGAAATTACAGGGTTACTTTTCATATACCATTAGTACACTCAGAGTGCACTCTTCCCCTCCCTTCTCTATGTACAGACACATACACACACAAACAAAAACTTCTAATAAGAGTTTCACTTTATAACCAGAGTCTACTTTTTGGTGGCCCTGTTTATTAATTCTGTCACCTGCTTAGGTACATCATAGCTTCTTCCTTCTTCACTCCAGAGAAGTATCAGGGAACTCCAGCAGCTAAAGAGAGAGGGCAGCAGTGCTACATGCAGCCGCAGCAGCCCATTAGACCTGCCCATGTCATGTCATGAATAAGTTTAAAACAGGATCATAGAGAGAAGGAGAGAGTAAGACGCGTGAAGGGAAGGTCTCTATCTTCCCTGCAGACTGCCAGTGGAGCCCTTTGCCCACCAGGCCTCCAGTCTTTCCCTTCTCCCTACAGGATTCTTGTTCAAAATATTTCAGTGGGCAAGTCTAGAGCATCTACACTTCCAAATTACTTATCTTTTTGCAGCTCAGGTAATTACATTCTGCCTACCTAAATTTACCCTGTCATTTCAATTGGCTATATTATTATTTACTATCATCTGTATTTCAGTAGTATCCAAAATGTGGATCTGAGAAACAACCATGTCTGTCCCCATAGTATACAGTCTAATAAAATATACAACAGATAAGGTTGGGGGAAAGGGAGAAGACATGCAACAAAATTTTGTCATACTGGCCCCCTCCCTCAACTACTGCGCTGCCTATTCCTAACTAGTTGGCAGTCCTATAGGCATTGTGGTAGAAGTGAATCTTGGTGAGGGATTTGAAAGCAGTTCAGTGTAGAAAGCGCATTCCAAGTGCAAGAGGTGGCCTAGGAAAAAAAGCACAAAGCCTGTTGTGGGAGAAGCAGACAAATGTATTGTGAAGGCTGTCGTAATTGATGAAGCAGAAATCCTTGCTCATTCTTTTCTTTGCTTCCTGTCCTACACTGCTACATAGTGCAGTGCTGTTAAACAGCTTCTGCTTATTACCTCAGAAATGGCTGCACATTAGGGGTGATTGAAGTGATCCATATCCTTTATCCAGTGATGTGAAGCTTATTATAACTACTCATAAAACACTTTGAGATCCTCATATGAAATATGCTTTTTAACTGCAAAGCATTTTTATTATACACTTAAATTTCTAATAGATATTTAAAATACAGGACAGCAGCACAAAAATTGTTTGACTGTTCACTTTAGATATAAGTAGGTAAAATCAACTTCTTGCTGATTTGGTCTTTTGAAGAAGTTATAGATTTTTGGGTCAGTTCTTTTCAGTGTGATCTGTAATGGAAATGAGTTTTATCTGCATTTAGGGCCAGGCACAGAGGAAACTTAAAGCTAAAAAATTGCGAGAAGAAAAGGAGGAAGAAGAAAGAAAACTACTTGATCTGGAGGAAGCACAGTTTCAAGCAGCAAAGCGGAAGGAGGCTATAGAACAGGCCAAAACTTATCAATATTTTCAGAATGAGAGAGTGAAAGGGTTACATGTTTGTAGATGGTTTATTGTCTTTAATTCAAATTATATTGTTTTTGAACATAAATGAATGTGTAATAAAATAAACATGAAATGTTCCAATTCTGTTTTGTAGAAAGCACTTTTACTTACTGAGGTCCTAAAGGAAAGAGATGCTCAGATTGAATTTAAAAAGACAAAGCCAGATATTTACAAAAAAAAGGAAGAAGAAATGGAACGTGAGCATGAAAAAGCTATTCTTAAAGAGCAGGAAAAGGCATATGAACGCTATATGAATCGACAGGCACTTTGCAGAGACCATCTGGAACAGTAAGTAAAACAGGGCTGTTTCTGACTAATAAATTGAGTTAATCTGTTGTTAAAAGAAATCTAGAGTTCATCTGCTAAACAAATGAGTTACCAGGAATTTTTAACAGAAACAAAAGTAGGCTGTCGTTTTCTCAGTAGAGAGAGAAAGACCTATTAGATCATCCATTCCATCTTCTTGGCCATGCAGAATTCTACTGACATTACAGTTTAATATTTTGTCTAATATTTAAAACAGTCCAGTTTTAAAAGCCCCATTGCATCCTTTGGTAAGGAACCTATACTACTTTCCTTGGGAGGCTATTCTACAATCAACAGATCTCACTCCCAGGAAATTTTATATTGCAGATATCAGAAAAATTGCAACAAAACTGGGGCTCCGTACTAATTCACTGAGCACATCTTCCATCCTGCATACTTTAGTAAATTTTGCTAGAAGTATAATGTAATTATCACAACCTGGCCCAGCCCCACTCTCTGGAAAGATACCAGTCTTTCATGGAACCAATCACTGGATTCCCTGTGCTTCTAAGCCCCCTGGATCTTGGTAGTGACTAGACATTATTTCTAGCTCTGAGTCTCAAGGACACTCCCAGATGCAGAACCCCATGTCTAACAACTTTCTTCGGCAGTGCCCCAACCCTTCCAAACTCCCAATTGCTTATAGACACTTCCTCAGAGTTCCATCTTGTTTCTCAGTTAACCCTTTCATGGACAACATGGCTGGCAAACAAATCATCCTGGAAAGGAATTATCAGTGGTTCGGTCTCTTTCTTGATATCTGAAATCTTACTCTTAAGGAGCTGCTACTAAATTCAAATGTTGCAGTGCACAAATCCATTATGAGGAAATCCTGCTCCATTCTTTGAATATAAAGGGTTTCTGGCAATGGCACTAGTGTAGTTCCGCTGCAGAGAAGATGGGGAGGATTTGTGCATCAACTTTCAGAATACCATTGTACAATGTTGTGGTATATCTTCCTTTTCTTCCCACAGTGGAAGGAGCACATTAGGGCTGTGATGGTTACTGCAGTAGCTGCCTTTGTGAAATTCTGCTGCTGCCATGTGAGTTGGGGAAAAAAATTCCTTTTACAACACCCAGAGTTACTAAGTTATCAATCTGTATTTGGGTCAAGCATTGGCCTGAGGATTTGGGCCAATGGCTTTAAAATGCATCACTTTGATTTTGAACTCTGACACTTTACCTGCCTTCAGTTCAGACAGCAGTTCGCACAAGAGATCCACTTTGTGGACACTACAGTGCAAATAAGTGATGGTCACATAACCACCACTCTACTGACCACTATACTTACCTACATGTCTCCAGCTTTCATCCAGATCACATCACACGATCCATTGTCTACAGCCAAACTCTAAGATACAACCGCATTTGCTCCAATCCCTCAGTCAGAGACAAACACCTACAGGATCTCTATCAAGCGTTCTTAAAACTACAATACCCACCTGGTGAAGTGAAGAAACAGATTGACAGAAGGGTACCCAGAAGTCACCTACTACAGGACAGGCCCAACAAAGAAAGTAACAGAACGCCACTAGCCATCCCTTCAGTCCTCAACTAAAACCTCTCCAACGCATCATCAAGGATCTACAACCTATCCTGAAGGACGACCCATCACTCTCACAGATCTTGGGAGACAGGCCTGTCATTGCTTACAGACAGCCCCCCAACCTGAAGCAAATACTCACCAGCAACCACACACCACACAACAAAACCACTAACCCAGGAACCTATCCTTGCAACAAAGCCCGTTGCCAACTCTGTCCACATATCTATTCAGGGGACACCATCATAGGGCCTAATCACATCAGCCACACTATCAGAGGCTCGTTCACTTGCACATCTACCAATATGATATGTGCCAGCAATGCCCCTCTGCCACATACACTGGCCAAACCAGACAGTCTCTACGCAAAAGAATAAATGGACACAAATCAGATATCAAGAATTGTAACATTCAAAAATCAGTAGGAGAACACTTCAGTCTCCCTGGACACTCAATAACAGATTTAAAAGTGGCAATTCTTCAACAAAAAATCTTCAGAACAGACTGCAACAAAAAAACTGAAGAACTGGAATTAATTTGCAAACTGGATACCATCAAATTAGGCCTGAATAAACACTGGGAGTGGATGGGTCACTACAAAAAGTAATTTTCCCTCTGCTGGTACTCACACTTTCTTGTCAGCTGTTGGAAATGGGCAACCTTGATTGCAGTGGCTTCGTTAGCACTACAAAAGTAATTTTCCCTCCCTTGGTATTCACCCTTTCTTGTCAACTGTTGAGACTAGGCCACTTCCACCTTAATTGAATTGGCTTGTTAGCATTGACCCGCCCTCCCACCCCTTGGTAAGGCAACTACCATCTTTTCATGCGCTATAATATATATTCTGCTTACTGTATTTTTCATTCCATGCATCTGATGAAGTGGGTTTTAAGCCCACGAAAGCTTATGCCCAAATAAATTTGTTAGTCTCTAAGGTGCCACAGGGACTCCTTGTTGTTTTTGCTGATACATACTAACACGGCTACCACTGTGAATGTTGTTTAACTCTTAGAAATGTGTGATCTTTGTCCATTATGTTCTGTGTGCATTTTCTTACCTCTTTAGTATTAATATTTTATTTTATACTTTAGAATAAAGGAACATAAGCACCAGGCAGAATTAGACAAATTAGAGGCAAAAAAAGAAGGCAAAGAGATTCAAAGACTGACTAAGTTATATGAATTGGAAGTGCAGAAAGAAAATGAAAAGAAACTGGAGGAAAAACTTGAACATAGGAGGATGCATTGTGTAAGTAACAGAAAAGCAGAAAGTCCAACATTTTTCAACTGGGATGCTTAAAGTTAGGGACTTACATTTATATTTATATACTTAAATAAATGACCAGATTTTCAGAGTTATTAAACTCACACCTAACCCCTCTCACTGAAAACAGTGGAAGCTGCTAGGTGCTGTGCTCTTTTGAAAACCTGTCTCTTAGTGCTGATTTGCAGTTTGCCAAACACATTGTGAGCAGTCCTTTGCTGAGTGCAGCTGGCAGGTCCCCCAGAGCAGGGGATTTTGGAGTTAACACCTCATTGAGGTGCATGGGACAGTTCACACCACTCAGAACTGTTGTTTCAGGCTGTTTGCAGACTCAGGCAGATATCCCTGCATCAGTTGTACTAGAGTCATGTTTTCGGGCTTTTCTTTGCAACCAAAGTAAACTGCGATTCTCACCTCATCACATGAATCCAGGACTTAAGGCCCTAAACATAGGTGCTATGCCTTAATCTGGCCCTGATGTAGATTATTGAGGATATCGGGAAAACATTCCCCTTCTGAATTTTATACACCTACTGCATAAGAGAAGTCCAGATAAGCCAATGGAGAGAAAGTTCCCCACAGGTTAGTTGGAATAGTGAAACTGACTACTAGCAGAAGAAAATTATCAGGCAAATGTCACAGTTCAGGACAACTGCACCTATATTTCCACCTTGTGTCTAGCAAGGGCACCCACTATCAGGCTTCTGGCTCCCCAGGTGCCATGTCTCTTGGGCAATGGACACACTTCTCACTCACTCCTGACTTGGATATTTCCAGGCTGCACAGTTCACTGCCTACACTGTGCACTTCCCAAGAAATCAGACTGCCTAAACAGGTCTGCTTTGCTTTTCTCTCAGAGGCTATATATAGAATAATTGTCCACAGTGATATTTCCTGCCTTTTCCTAAGTAATTACATTTATTTCTTAAGGTGAAAGCATTACAGAAAAAACATTAAAACAATAAAAGAACCTACACACATTAGTAAGGTTATCAGAGATCACCCTAACTGCAACAAGGGTTGTGTTATCGGGGCAGTCCTTCAAGCTCCACATGGGGTTTTCAGTGGTTACAAATTCACAACACGGTCATGAATCTGTGAGTCATTCCTTTATACTGCCTGGGCCTTTGAGCTGAGAGTAGGTATTTCATAGACCATGAGTTTTTCCTCAGGTCATAACTTCAAAAGGTTGGGTCCAGAGGTGGGAATTTTCATTCCCTTCTCCCATATATTTCCTATGAAACCCACTTAACTTTGTTTATCCCAAACATTCCTTCTTGTTTGGCCCATTGTTAAATGAGACCCTGGAAGCTTATGACACTTTCCTGGATTTATGTTAGTCCTTCCCTTCGTCCCCCCCACCCTCCCATTACATAAAATCCCACAATAATACATAAGCCGTTGCATTTTTAATAAAAATGAACTCCTAAAATACTTAATTCAGTAAGGTTTGTCCATGATATTGCAGGAAATTGCCGTATCTGTCACAGGAAGTACAAATATCTCCTTGCAGCTAGCTGAGTTTGTCATTCCAACATTTGCCTGTGAGGAAGCTCTGAAGGAGCCTTCAGAGTTGACTCAATATGTGGAGTGGCCTTGGTAATACCTGCTGGTGGAGCCTCTGATGTCACCGCTGATGGGAGCGGCCTAGCTACTACCCCCTCTTCTGGTAGTTTCCTTTTAAAAAGACATTGAAGGTCTTGATATTCCTGCCTCTGGCTACACTGCAACTTAACTCAATGTTAATTATGTCGCCCAGGGATGTGAATTAGCCACTCCTGAGCGACATAATTTATGCTGATTTAAGTGCTGATGTAGCCCCCCCCTACTCGCTGGTGCTAGAGTAATTAAGCCCAGGGGACAGCTCTCTCATCGGCTTAGAGTGGCTACATTAGAGAGCTTACAGTGGCGCAGCTGCATCAGTACTGCTGCGCTGCTATAAGCTCTTTAGTGTAGCCATAGCCTCTGTTGTTTAAGGGGGAACTGTCAGAGGTTGATGGCTGCTGCTGCTGCCAGAGCTCCTGGAATTATAGTCCTGTCTGTAGGGATTGCTGTGCTGTGTCGTGCTGCCAAAAACATAGAGGTTTCCTCTCACAGTTAGCTGAAGCTTTGTGGAGCATCTCCTGGATTATGCCAGGATGCCCTGACATAGAGAGGAGCTCCGGCTTAGAGGATTTTTTTTTTCATATGTTCTGAAGACCAGAAATCTCCTGCCACGCCTAAAAGGCAGAGTGATTTGAGGTTTTCTCCTCAAGTGAGCAGAGCCTAGATAGTTCCCTTGACTAGCAGGTCTGACACTGCTTCCTAGCTGCAAAAGCAGGGGGGGGGGGAAATCAATGTTTTAATGGCACACCTAGCTACGCAGGAGAATCATGCGACTCCTGACTGAACAGTAAATATTGTCAAGGATCCATTTCACAAGTTACAGGCCAAGTTCTATCCTTAAATTCACACACACAACTCATTGACTTCAAAAGGTCACAAATTCTGCCCTTTAATGTCTGTGTGTACACCAGTGGTTCCCAAACTTGTTCCGCCGCTTGTGCAGGGAAAGCCCCTGCCAGGCCGCGCCAGTTTGTTTACATGCCGCATCCACAGGTTCGGCCGATCGTGGCTCCCAGTGTCCGCAGTTCGCTGCTCCAGGCCAATGGGAGCTGCTGGAAACGGCGCGGGCCGAGGGATGTACTGGCCGCCACTTCTAGCAGCTCCCATTGGCCTGGAGCATCAAACTGCGGCCACTGAGAGCCACGATCGGCCGAACCTGTGGACGTGACAGGTAAACAAATCGGCCTGCCCTGCCAGGAGCTTTCCCTGCACAAGCGGTGGAACAAGTTTGGGAACCACTGGTGTACACAATACAGGAATTGTACCACCACTGAAATACAGCCACCTTTGGGATGAAACATTGGCAGCTGTTTAAGCCCAATGTCTCACATCAGTTTAACACAAAGTGAAAAATATAATATTGTCCCGTTGAAATGGTTTGAAACGTATGATGATGCACTGTAGGTCCAGTTTCATCATCCTCAGCATCATGCAGACTTCAAAAAGAAACTGAACCTGGGCAATAAGATGGGATAGGAAATAAAACTGACTTTCCCCTGTAAAGTTTAGATTCAGATTCTGTTTTGTGGTCTGCAGCTGGCAAAGGCCAGAAATGTCAGAGCCCAAGAGGTAGTGCACCCCGAGTCCATCTCTCCTTCACACCACTTCACTCCTTTCCACAGGTGCTTATTGACAAGAAGCACAGAGGGCCTTTCCAGAGTAGCACCTTGAAGTCAGGGGACATGTATCAAGTGTTTCCGGCCCCACTGCTGGGTCAGTGAGCACCATGTACATGCATGACATTGATATCTCCTGTTGCTGGCATGAATAGTGTATGCATTAGAATATTGGTGCATATTAATGTTACTTTTGCAGCAACTTGTGGTAATTTGGCTCTCAAAATGTAAGGCAGTTCAGGGCTGGGCAAGAACAATGATCCTTTTCTAGAAGTTTCTCTCCTCCAGAACCTTGTTCTCCCTGCTGCAGGCCTAGGGGCACCTCCATAATTTTACATAGTATGGTTTAAGTCTATCAGATTTTTTTTTCTTTCTTTAAAAAGATTTAGCTACTTGTCTTAGTAAATATAATTGGACACTTTTTTTTTTTTTTTTTTTTTTAAAAAAGGCGCATGTTGCTGACCAGGATATTCTTAAAGCTGTACAGGAACAAAAACAAGAAGAGGAGAATGATAAAATTCGAGCTCACTTTAAAGCAAAACAAAATATGAACAAACTGAGACGAGAAAAAGAAGCTGAAATGAACAGGTGGGTCAAATGTTGGAGAATTAAATAAAGTATAGATTCAGAATTATGCCTTTGTCACATGATTATGACAACATTCTAAACGCTTAAGTCAGCAAAAAAGATCTTACAGTATTACAGCATGGATACCTGACCAAAGTACTTCAGGGTATTTGGAGGTTATGAAAGAGGAAAAGGTCTGAAAGGAGTTCCCCTTTCACTGACTCTTTGTAATCACAGATGATGTGCGGTGAGCTGGGTACTCACCTTGATCGTACTGGTCTTCAAAGCTTGTGGACTTAGCAGGAAAGTGGTTCTTAACCGAGGTACGCGTACCCCTGGGAGTATGTAGAGGTCTTCCAGGGGATACATCAATTCATCTAGATATTTGCCTAATTTTACAACAGGCTACCTAAAAAGCACTAGCAAAGTTAGTACAAATTAAAATTTCATACAGAGAATGACTTGTTTATACTGCTCTATATAGGATATACTGAAATGAAAATACAATATTTATTTTCCAATTGATTTATTTTATAATTATATGGTAAAAATAAGGCAGTAAGCAATTTTTCAGTAATAGTGTGCTGTGACACTTTTGTATTTTTGTCTGTTTTTTTAAGCAAGTAGTTTTTAAGTGAGGTAAAACTTGGAGGTAAGGAAGACAAATCAGACTCTTAAAAGGGGTACAGTAGTCTGGAAAGGTTGAGAGCTACTGTTGCAGGACATTGGGCCCCATATCCATGTACTGGAGCTGTGGGCTTTTCATCTGGTCTGCAAGCCTTTTACTCTCTTACCAGTTCCAAACTATCTAAATCCCGATGGAAAACAACATGATGATGTGGCTGTGATTTCCTTTCAGTGAAGAAAGGGAGAAAAGACAGAAAAAGGAAGGGGGAAAACGGATTTCTTATTCAGATACTTGCATATAATTAGATTCCAGTGAGATAGTTGTAAGGAAACCAGGTTTATCTATTTAACGTTGACATGTTGCATTAATTGCTGTTCTGCTATAGGTTAATGCAGGAGCGTAGGGATATTACTATTAACCGTCTAGTTGAACAAATGAAACAGACATTTGAGAGGATTGATGAACGTGTTGCTAGAGATGTTGCAGAGAGAGAAGCTGAGTGGGAAAAAGAGCTCAAAGAGAAAGAAGAAAAAAACAAAGCTGAATTGAAATCAATTGCAGAACACAGAGCCACCGTGGTAAGATACTTAAGGAAAAAGCTACATTAATGTGGTTGTGTACAGTCATTCTTATAAATATTTTTGGGAAAAGCAATAGTTTTTGCAGTTCATGGTGGGAGATTCATATTGAATGTACTGTTCAACACATCTCACAATTAAAGTAGATAGCAAGTCTTTAGACAAAATGTATATGAACAGGCTGGTTGTGTGTCACAAACAACTAAAAGTGAAAGTCTATGTTATCATTGAGAATTGATGCAAATCTCTTAAGTTTTCATTATTTCAAACAGAGTTTTTTGAGCTAGTACAACCAATATAATCACTTGGCACTTTTAGCGAGAAGGGCATACTGGCTAGTAGCTGTAACCTAATCACTTAGCTGATGCTCCTGCTCTCCTGCAAGCTCAGTAGGGAATGAGGGCTGCTCTCCCTCAGGCGTTAGAGAGGCCTTCATCTGCTTGGTGAGGGAGATGGCCTTCAGACTGCTGGCTTCCATCCTACTTAATGAGGCAGAATAATCTGACCCATCACATTGTCCCTGTTTCTTCCATTTTTAGTCTCCTTCATGCCCACTCCTCCTAGAATCATCCATGTGCTCTTCTGATCACCCCTCTGAACACATCACTAGCATACCACTCAAGCAGTTTGAAGATTCAAGAGCTGTTCCTAGGGGACTAGCCTCTCACAACCCTCAAGGGTGAGGACCTGAAGCACAGCTTATTCCAGGCAATTTGACTACAACCCACTAAAACTCATGGGCTCAACAAAGCTATGGCCTCTTACTGGGTGATGTGTTAATCACCAGGTTTAGAGAGCAAGTAAAGTATTAAAAATCCTTGGGTCCTTGACTTCTTTACCAGCATAGTAAAGACCTCTCAACAAAGCATTTATGTGTACGTGTAAATACATAGTGCAGGGTTTGCAACATTTTTCATGCTGTTAACTGCATTTCTGAACAGGGGAATAACCTCTCTTGTTCACAACTGTGCAGCCAAAGTACCTCCTGCTTTGGATTTCATAACATCTACAACAGTTGCTTATGTGGAAAAGTAAAAGTAATGATTTTTTGTTAACCAACTTTCAATGGAAATTAGTATCTGAAAACAATGGGGTAACCAGAACCATGTCACAAGATAGGTCTCTGAGGACCACCAGTAAGTGCTGTACTGGCCAGTTTGAAAATTGCTGTTATAATGAAATTAGCATTTTAAGGAAACATTGGGGGATTTTCCAAGCAACTCTGGTTGGCTATTGACAGGTGACTGACATTACATCGTTAATCAATCACTGATAAAATTAGGAAATACTGAGAAAAATTATGTAAAGCTTTGGAGTCGAGGGAAAACTCTCGTAGGTTTGTGGAATTACTAGATTTTGGAAATGTTTTGCTGATGTTTCACTGCTTCTTAATATTATGGGCCTTTGGTTTTTTTAGTGTCACTTGCCTGTAGAATGATAAAATATGCCTGAAAAATGTGCAAAAAGAAAGAGGAGTACTTGTGGCACCTTAGAGACTGCTCAAATAAATGTGTTAGTCTCTTAGGTGCCACAAGTATTCCTTTTCTTTTTGCGAGTACAGACTAACACGGCTGCTACTCTGAAACCTGAAAAATATGTTTTTCAAATTCGTTGGTTTAGCAAATTGAGTTAAATTTTTTTTATAAAATATAGATAAAAATGAAAGGAGAGAGAGAAAGAGAGGCAAGATTAGAGGGTAAAGAAAAGCTTCATGAACTAATGGAAGCAGACCGCATCTATCTGGAAATGGAGAAAGACAAGAAACGAAGAAATCGCAATGAAAACATAAAAATGCAAGAGACTCATATCCAGCAAATGGTAACTAGGGGGATTATCAGACTGTCAGACATTTTACAAAACTATTTCAGCATACATCTATGGTATAGGAGTCTTGCATGAGACCTAATCTTTATATTATCACAGTGCTGTTCAAAACAAGAGAAACATGAGAAAATTATTTTTATCCCTTTAAACATAATGCTTCAAGAGTTGTTTCTCAGGGACCAGTGTCTTCACAGCGCAAGGGTGGGAATGTGAAGCAGAGTTTATATACATGAGTGGTGAAATCGTTAGTTCACAGGATTGGCAGTAGGATATAGATCCTTTCATCTCCAGACACCTTGTGTGACGCAAGCCCAGTTTCGACTGAAAGATGTCCCCTTCTGATGATGGCTGTTAGGTTGGATTATATAAAATAGCATTTGGTGTCTCAGTCCAGTTGTCAGTGGACATGTATCACAAAATCCCCTACCAGTGCCAACACTAGCAGTATGCCAAATATGTATCATCACAAGGCCCCATGCTTTTGGGACACTTCCCTAGCCTGCTGTGCTGCCCCATCACCTTAATAACATCAACATTGAGGCTCAACCCTTCATAGGCCCACGACTACTACCATTGTCCAATCCCCTCTCAGCTGCCGAAACCATCTGCCAGTGACAAGCACTCCATCCCCTGCTCAGATGCCAAAGTCTAACTATACAAATATGTTATGGGAGTACTGCAGTCTGCCTAGGTTCCCAAAAATCAGATTTTGTACATGGATATGCAAAATCTAGGGATAGTTTAGCATCGTCTGCGCAAATTGGCAACCATATGGATAAGAATTAACTGAGCAGTCAAGACTTGAATGAATGACGTTGATTGAGGTAGCCTTTCAGCTGCAGATAATGGTCTCTCTGAATCAGTATTCAGGGACATTGCTAGCACATGGTTACTGCTCACTTTGTACCTATTCTCTGGACAAACGGAGAATGTCAGTTATGCATTTCTAACTAGAGTTAGATTGTGATTAACAAATAAATTGTTTTTATCAGAAAGGTATTTACAGACAATTATTTTAAAAAATGTCACATAAGGACTTCCACGACTTTATGCCCTGTTAAGCTATTCTACCACAAGTTAACCATGTCAAAATATTTAAGCTTTGTTATTCCCTTCTCCAAAACAGGCTGAAAAACGGGCAAAAGAACAGCATGAGAAACAAGCAGAATTGAACTATGAGGCCCAGAAAGAAGTTATTGCAATTTGCAAGGAGCAGGAATTTCAAGAATATGCAAATCAAGTAATTGATTCAGAATCCAAGACAGCCCGAAATATTTATCCTCTCCTCAAAGCAGCAAAGGAAGGGGCAGGTGGCGGCCATGGACCAGTTTACAAAGAAAGAGGAGGAATAAGACCTAGTTACCAAGCACGAGATATCAATGGCACTCAGCTACCTTCTTATAATTGTAACACTACTGAAGTAAAAGAGCTAAATACCAATGGTAACATCCAGCAAACTAAGGGAAGACTTGGTTTTACATGGTAAAAATAACTCTTTGGAGTCTTTACAAAAAGAAGTCCAATAAATTGGTAAATGATCCATGTTGTATGAAACCCATGAAAGGAACTAGAAAAGCCATAATTACTATATGGAAAGTTGATAGGGATCCAAGTGTATTTTCCTAAACATTAAAAGTTGTATTTTACTAAAGTCACTATGTTAAATCAAATATAGAGGCAGAACTGAATGATGTACTCTGTATAACCAGTGTAGAACCTTACTTTATATAAGGCTCATATTAAAAAAAATAAATATTTTAGTTTCAATTTTGTAGGTTTCAAGTTCAATCTTTTACAGCTACTCGAGTACACTGTAAAGTGCTGCATTTGGCTTCTTGCATTGTTATAATCAGAGCACTAAGGAAAAAAATTATCCTCAAAAGATGCTAAATAAATACTTTTCAAAAGTGTAGGAAATGCATGAGAATCAAATACTAAATAACAAAACAAAGATATGAAAAAAGCATTTAGTATTGCTAAAAATACTTTGATACAAATTTCACATTCCACATGAAATATTTCTTCAGATTCCACTCCTGAATTTAATCAATCAGCATCTAGAGCACTAGTTCATTATCAGTATATAATTTCTTCTCTGTTCTCTTAAAATCTGAATCAACTCTTGCAACAAACTAATAACTACCTTGCTGCTGTTACACAACTTTAACTACAGTAGGCCCAGCTTTCATTAACATAGTTTTACTAAAAAAAACGAGGAGTCCTTGTGGCACCTTAGAGACTAACAAATTTATTTGGGCATAAGCTTTGGTGGGCTAGAACCCACTTCATCACTAAATTATTTCATTACTAAGTTATTCTGCGTACAAAAATACATGCAAAAAGTAAAACAGTTACAGCAAAAAGAACATGTTGCACATACTCAGCTTATATGCCATTTTACAAGGTTCTGTGTAAAAATATATCATCATCTTATTATATAGAAAACTAAGAGGTGACTTGATCATGGTGTGTAAGTACACCTACATGTGAAGAAGAGGGCTCTTTGATCTAGCACACAAGAGGCATAAACAAGGTCCAGTAACTGGCAGTTGAAATTAAATAAATTCAAACTGGAAATAAGGTGTAAATCTTTAACACTGGAACAATTTATCAAGGTATATAGTGGATTCTCCATCACTTGAAGTCTTTAATTTAAGACTAGATATCTTTTTAGAAGATATGCCATAATTCAAGCAGCAGTTACAAGCTTGCTACAGGAATTACTGTGGTACTAAATGGTCTGTATGCTTTTATGCAGTAGGTCAGATTAGATGCTCCTAATGGATTCTTTCAGGCCTTGAAGTCTATGAAAAAGGGTTAGATGCTTACAGACCAATCACTGCAAGTTTCCCTACAAACATGCTGTCTAGTACAAAATTTTATTTTAAAAAATCTGAATCATACATTTATATAAATTCTATTCTACTATGTTTAATGTGTCAGTATTGGAAATTTGATTGCAAACATGTAATGCTTAATGTAGATGACTACAGATATACACAGCTTGCAATATAAGGCCCTGATCCAGCAAAACACTTCAATACATGCTTAGCAACTCAGAACATGAACACAATAGTTCTGATGACTTAAATGGAACTATTCACTGTTTAAAGGTCAGCATATGCTTAAGTGCTTTGATCGATTGGGAAAAATTTAATTTGCCTGTATTTCTAGTGCAGCAGGAGCCATATTGTGGTAACATATCCTTGTATTTGTTTTTGCACAAGTTTAAGTGTTATCAGCAGGAGAGTATGTGCAGCATTGTAAATCCCACCCTTTGATCAACTGCTGCTGCAAAGACAGCACAGACGCAAAAGACAGCAAAGAATATTGTTTGGCACTATCTAACAAAAATCCTGCCATTTAAAAAAGAACAATCTCTACATGTAAATGTGTATTTTTAATACACACATTCTGAATCACATTATATCCCTATTGTAACTATAACATAGAAGCAAGGTCCAAACAACTTGAAAGTAGAGCTTTTTAACTTGTAATTTCTTTGCTTTGGTTGAGTTGGTTCTTTAACTTTTATAATGTAGGCACCGTTTATATCTAATCTTCCATTCCAAACCTATTTCTTCTCCATCCTGCTAATTTTTGCTTGGAACAACTGATTTGTTTGCAAATTGTGTTGCTTAAAATAGGGATATAGAGAATTTTTCTGAAAAACTGAAATGTGTCAGATTCAAAATTTCTTTTACCACTTCATTAAATCATTACTTGGGGCTTATTATCTCCCTGTCCCCATGGCTCATTTTTTAATAATTTTTACCCACACATTCTCAAAAAAATTTCAGCGCTCCCAACCTCACACACAAAGATGGTTCTTCAAACACAAAGAATGGGGCATTTTTCTTACTCAGGGCATTAGCCAAGACACAATTATTTAGCAATTCTTTCCATAATGGGTTGGAACCAGAGCAGGAAGGGCTCAGGCTAGACAATCCAGTTAAGTGAACTGCCTGTTTACTCTCTAGGACTATTGCAGTCCTCCAAGACCAGAGGATGAGAGAGAGAACAACGGTAGGGACTGGAGAGATTAGTCAGGGGAAAGAGGAGAAATTGGAGACTGGAGAGAGAAGCCAGAGGAAGGATGGAGGGGGACAAGGTAAGGACTGCAAAATGGAGCCTCGGGTAAGTGTGGAAGATGGTGGGAACTAGAGAGGGATTAACTAGGAGAGTGATGGGAAATCTGTGATGCATACGCACAGATACTTGCACACTCTCCCGTGCACACGTGTAGATAACTGACCTCACAAAGTACAGTTAGTGTGTTATAATTTAAATGCATCCGAGGGTCACACTGTCCCAAAACCACTGATCAAGATTTAGTGGTGGTATAATTTACAGTGGTGGTATAATTTACTCAGCAGGTGAGAGCTGGAGTGCGTGTTACACCTTGATAAATTTTATTAATGGTAGACAAGATAATACAACTGGCTGTTCAAAAAAATAGGGATTTTATTTAAATAGCAACAAATGCATTCCACCTACCTACAACAACATTCAATATATGAAGAATATATATAATAAAAAAACAACAATTTGAATATAGACACTATAACTTACTAATAAGCATACTTAACTAAATATAACCCTCTAAATAAAAAAAAAAATCTCTGTATGCACAGGCTATTTATTATCTTATAGGTTATTACTATTATTACTATTAGTTCAAGCTTCTCCTTTCCCCAAATCACTCACTGGGTTGACACAAAAGCCTAACTCGATAGATATTGCTGAATCACAGTTCTAGACTTAAACATGATAGAAGCCAGGCACCTACACCTGCCATTTTAAATCAGGTTTGCTGTTTAAGGTAATTTCTTCTATGCCATTCTGTCATGTCTTTCCTGCTTCATTTTTTATTTTTAAAGTCAGCCCAGTATTTTCAGTAAGGTGGTAACATGCACAGTGGTAGGCCATGCAATAACGTTGTGGATCATCACCCTTTCTAATATGTTGGGAAAAAAATCAAACATATATTCTCACCTTGATGAGCATGGCAGCTTAACTCCCCCTAGGAAAAGGTGTACCTAGAGTTGTAAGTTTAGGATGTAAGTGTATGAAATACTCCTTTACTTCTTCATCAGTTTCTTCCATTATAAATAGACAACCCCACTCTCAGCACAGCAGCTGTTCTCTGTTACAGTCAACTGCATCTGCTGTTTAGTGCTGATTTGCAATTTACTAAATACATTGTATGCACTCTAGCCTTTTCAGAAAGAGGGTGCTTTGTGTCAGGCCATATGGAAAGAAAAGTCTACTTTTTCATGTTTTTCTGTTAGTAGGCTAGATATTCCAATATTGTTAGCCAGGTTGTGGCCACAAATGCAGTGTGAACACAAAAAAAGTGCTAAAGTCTGAAATATGCCCCTCTGTATACTTACAAAAAACATGAGAGATGGTACCTGCTGAACACCTTTGCAGCGACAGGTCTGAATGTACTTAGGCAGAGTGGGGAGCAAAGTACTTTTTAGACAAGTGTTCTAAGAAGCAACAGGACATCCTAGGAAAAGCGAGAGGCTTCTCAGTGCAGGTGCTTCACTACTGACACAGGTAGCTGGGGTGATTCATGTTTAAAACAACTTTTTATGGAACTGAGTACAGTTTAAATATAGCTGTCCAGTAAGAACCATTAGCCACATCCTTGTTACTCACTGGAGGTCATCTCAGCTTGGGTGGAGAGATAAGCACAAAGGTGGACAGTACTTTCATGCCCCTAATTCTTGAGTTGCTAGTCTGATCCCGAGAAGCAGGCTCAGGGCTGAGCTAAATTACTGCAGCTGCCAATGGCCTGGGGCTTGTTGGGATTACCAAAGCTCAGGATACATCTCCTTTCCACTCTTCACAGCTCCTGTTCTTGGAGGTTTGGGAGGTGGTGGCAAAGGAGCTGCTATCCCACCCTTATGCTACTTGGGGGTTCTCCAGTGATAGAGGAAGTCCCAGATGTCGAGTTATGCTAGGTTTAGGAGTGCAATGTTCTACATGGATGCTGCAGAGCTGAGTTCCTGGCCCCATAGCTCTCCAGACCAAATTATCCTGAATACTGGCAAGGATATGCATTATGGCTATGGGACACTGTCTGCCCTCAAATACCTAGAAACTGCTCTCAGTTGACATAGTATGACCATCGTCTCTTTACCAAGATTTAGAGGCTTGTCAGTAAATACAATTGGACACTTTCTTATTTAAAAGGACATATTGCTGAACAGGATATTCTTAAGGCTGAAGAGGAACAAAAGTGAGCTGAGGAAGCTATTCGAGATCACTTTAAAGCTAAACAAGAACAGGCCCATCTGTGGCGAGAGAAAAAATTCAAACAGCACAAGTGGATACGTTGTTATAATATTCCATAAAAGTGATAATATGGCTCCTGGATTATTTTCTCTCTCTTATGTAAAAGGGTAGGATGAAAAAAATGTAGGTGACTCTGTAAATTGACTTAGCTGTGTCTCTCCCATAACATGTAGATGAAAATGAAGGACAATACAAAAAGACTGGAGAAATAAGAGACTAAAGAGCAGCTGTATGGATTAGTGGAAGCAGACAAAAGCAACTGGGCAGCTGAGAATCAAAGCAGGCAAGAAGAGAACAAGAAAATACAGCAAGCTTAAATCCAGTAAATGGTAACTGGGGTGGGGGGAAGGGGATTATCCACTTCAATCTTTTAATGCTAAGTGACATTTCAGTGCCTGTCAGTGGCACATGGTTGCTACATCAGATCTTAGTCTTTACTATTCTAAACCAAAGCAAGACTGATGCTTATTTGGTTTGGGTTGTGGGTTTTGTTTGTTTTTTTTTTTTTAAACAAACTGTCATGGAGGGAAGAGGAAGTCTTGGGTCTGATAATTGGTGACCTGGAGGAGTAAACCTATTTAAATTCACCCCAGGCAACTGGTAACTGAAAAATGGCACCATCTGAAAATGGCTCTAGTGACCACTCTGGTGACCATTGGATTCCCACCAGCTTTACCCTTTAGAGGTTAAGCGAAATCTTGGGCTGGCTGAGTGCCACTCTTAATGCTAACTGGCAACATTAGTGATAGCCTTAGCTGAGAAACCAAAGCCTGAATGGGCATGACTTCAAATATTTTGTCTATAGTAGAGGTGGTTCCTTCAGGTTAGAATTCCAGCACATTGTTGGGGTTGCATGGGGAAGCTTATACTGATGCTGTATGAAAACTAAATTCATAAGGGGTGAAATCCTGTTCCTACTGAAGGCAATGGGAGTTTATCAAAGCATTTCACAGCCAAATTTAAAAATAAGCACTTACTACATTCAAGAAACTCAAGGTCCATACATTGCAATGGATTGGAGTACTAGCGCCACAGTTGTTAGATCACTAGTTTCACTAATCATTGTTTGGAGACTGTTTTATAGACCAACCCTCACTATTGGAGCTCAGTCTTTAGCGTTACACCGTGGAGTTTTAGGACATTTAACAATTCTCTTCTGATCCAGAAAAGGGAAGACAATTTCAGTCCAAACACAGACAGAAATTTAACTGCTATTTAAAATTAACGGAGGCTAAATTCTGCTACATTACTACTTCTGCCTTGTGACTGGCATTCTGGTATATTTGACTTAAGTATGTATTTCTGCATAGCCACTCACCTTTCCATAGGAGCCAGGGGCATGCAGCATAAGTGTTTTGAGACTGGGCAGTTTTAGCTTCAACAGTCACAATCCTTCAGATTCACTTATTCTTTGAAGCAAGTGGAAAAGTTTCCTGCCAATAGGAATCCCTCAAAGCTTGTAAGCAGTTGGTTTCTAGACTGGATCTAGTTATTCATGAGATGAGATCCTAAATTAGATAAAATTTCAGTGCTTTCCAGGCAGTGATTTAACATACATCTTGGATTTTCTAGCAGTAGTTCAGTTCCCCTTTACAGGCCTAGAGATACCCTCATTACAAAGGTTTCCCAGATCAAACTCCTTTCTGAGACCTCGTGAGGTGTAATTCTGTTTATCTTCTAACATACATTTGAGTTAGTTCCCTTCTATCAACCCTCTTGTCTCTGATAATAGCTTTGTCAGGCCCTGTCCTGCAATGGTGAAACTTCCCCCAAATTCTAACTGGCTTCAAAACTTGTTCAAGATTTAAGCCAGCTGAAGTTATAGCAAAAGCTAGTTTACAAGTGGCCTGAACACATTTCAAAACCAGCTGTTTTGGGCTCTTGGCAATAAATTAACCATTAACCAATTGCTTGGGGGAGGAATAGTTCAGTGGTTTGAACATTGGCCTGCTAAACCCAGGGTTGTGAGTTCAATCCTTGAGGGGGCCATTTAGGGATCTGGGGCAAAAATTGGGGATTGGTCCTGCTTTTGAGCAGGGGGTTGGACTAGATGACATCCTGAGGTCCCTTCCAACCCTGATATTCTATGATTCTAAGTTGATGCTATGCAGCAAGCTGAGCTGAAGATCAAGATTTCGCTAGTCACAACTTACTGACTATTCTATAAACAGGACAAGCTTTTCATTTTATGCTCTGCTATTGGAAACTTATTTAGTGGCTGCTAAAACTTAAGCTTTTTTGCCTTTTTACAGTCTTAAGAACATAGTAACTGCCATACTAGATCAGGATAGTGGGCCATCTATTTCATTATCCTGTTTTCAACAGCAGCGTTTTGATACTTCAGACAAAGGTGCAGACAATTAGACAATAACTCTACACAGAGGAGAAGTTTCCTTGTAGTCCTTAGCAGGAAGGTGATTTTATATTCTTTCCAATTTGTTATCTACAATAACACGAGATAGGGTATTTTTATTCCAGAATTGTCTAATCTTTTTTGAATCCTCCTAAGCCTCCACAAGATATGGCATTGAGTTGCAAAATGTCCCCGATCTTTTATGCTAGGAGGATAAATAAGAGCTCTCATTTACCTCTTCCTCTATAGCACAGTGTTGTATTTCTATCCTTTGTTTTTCATCAACCTTTCAAATAGCCCCAATCTTTCAGTCTCTCTTCACGTGGAAGTTTTTCTCTACCAATGAGGACTTTCACTCCCTTATGCTGAATTCCTATTTCTGCTCTATCCACTGATAGGGTGGCCAGACCCAAACAGTACTTTAGGTTGGGGGGGGGGAGGGCGCATAGTATCAATTTTATATTTTGAATATTTTTCTGTCCAATATCCCAATCCCCAACACTGTCTGCTGGGACTGCCTATTTTTCCAAACTGAAATAATGACAACCCTCAGTCTTGTCTAACCATTTCAGTTCTTCCCATGTTGAATGGGTGCTCAAGTCAGCTGCAGGCCTACAGAAAGCACAAAAAGACAGAGTCCCCAAACCAATTTTAAAAATAGACAAAGGCATTGTTAGTTCCACCTCTGAAGATACATTTTAAATAAAAAAATCAGAGAAAAACCTAATTGTAGAACAGGTTACATTTTTCTGTTAGAACCAGAATGTATAGTAAGATTTTTGGACGTTTCTTTATTCACCAAAAAACAGGCAGATAAAATACCATAAGTACTAACAGACAGAAGCGTCTGTGACTTGCAAGGTCAGTCTACAACAGTCGTTTTCAACCTATGGTCTGCAGACCCTTGGGGATTTGTAGACTATGTCTAAGATTTCGCAGAGGTTCACACCTCCATTTAAATTTTTTTAGGGGTCCACAAACGAAAAGGGGTTGAAAACCACTGGTCTACAAAACACACACTGCTGCAAACAGCCCAAGGCAACCAGAGAACAAGAATTAGTTATTAAGTACATAATTCCACTAGACCTCACTGAATATTTAGTTTAAAACTGCTCAAGAAATAAGTGTCACTAATATCCAGCAGATTAAGGAGAAGGGTAGAGTCTACATTGTAAAAGCTGCCTGGCTATAACTGCTTTGTACAGTTACCATTGATCAGTAATTGAACAGATTTGTTTTATGAAAAGATACTTAAAACAAACGAAGGGTAAAGTATGTACTGTCTGTAACCAGTGCCATAATACTCTTACTTAATACTCAACATCTTTTTTCATAGAAGTTTTAGCTAAACCTTTAACAGCTGGCTTCTTGAATTAATACAAGAACAATTCTTGGTCATGCTTTGTAACAATCAGTGAAACAATGACAATTATTAAAAAAAACTTTCAGTACATGAATCCAACATAAAATCATGCTTACCAGTAATGATTTTTCTAGTCTTTATGTACAGAACTCTATATTTATGACTGAAAGTTGGACAAAGCAGCTTTCCACCTGGACTTCTTTTTGAAGAGCATAATTTATGCGATAGCAAACATTACAAATAAGAAAAGTTTAAGTAGCCAAACTATTGTATGACAATGGTCAGCATTGTCACAGCGACTGCCTGACAACTTCTGTGCTATAGTGTTGAAATCAAGTGTTCACCCATTTCTCTTTAAACAGTTAGTAATGACAGAAAGATGAGCTGTTCTGGCGCTAAACAAAAATAACCCTATTTTGTGAGCAAAAACTAATACAGGATAAGAACGAAGGATGAACAATAGTTAGTGAGGTCAGAAGTGATGTCCTCGGAAAATTAAAGCCTTAGTTGCAGGGTTTACAAGAAACGTTGGTGCATTATGGGCACAGAAATATGAAGCAAATGCCTGTTTTTACAAAAGCATTTGTAGTCAGCAGTTTCAGAAACATTAAGATGCTGTGGTATGTGACACACAATCCCATACACTAAAAAAAAAAAAATTCTGATCATGGAAGATTATTACTTTTCAAAGAGGGTGCATGACATTTTAAAGCAATTGTTAAACTTTTCAAAATTGATAGTATTAATTAGTAAAAAGTGTTTTTAGGTAAGAAGTTTACCTAGAACTTTGAAGCAGAATATCTTGTGGGACTTCTCTCTCCTTGGTAATTGTCATTCCTCAACCAAGTCCCTCCCACATACCCTGTAATAAATAAATAAATAAAAATGAAGACTAAGTTGGGAAGTTACAGGAATTTCTGACAATGTCAAAGGAATTTAAATTATGGGAGTATCTTTCGTCTGCTGTCAAGGAACTCATTACACAGTGGCATCCCTTTTTTTATACAGTCTGTAATACAGGAAAAGTTCTTGTCCCATACGCAAAACAAGTTTTCTATGCACTGTGTAGAAAGCCACAGACAGTTGTACAAGTAACAAGGCTCAGCCAGACTAGAAGTGGAATGGACAACTTCATCTTCAGGCTGCATTGTAAAAAGACTTTCCTATAAATGCAGATGTTGGTTGGAGATCTTAATTTAATAAACAGCCTGACACTAACAAAATATGAAAAAAGCATTTAGTATTTCTGAAAATACTTTAATACACAAGTTGCACATTCCATATCAAGCACTCACATTTTGGAATGTTCTCCCATTAGAGAACTACAGATTAAAAATTTCCATGAGACTGAGACCTCAGATTACTTTGTTATCACTACAATTCTTAGCTATTGCAGAAAACCAATAACTAGATAGCTCCTGTTACCACAGCTCACAAAATTAACTAGGCCTAATTTTTTTCCTTTCTTTCAAATAAATCATTCACAGTAAAAAATACATGTAAAAGTTAACAGTTACAGCAAAGTTAACACAATTTTACAGGGATAGATGTATAAAAGGGTTAAATGCTTGCAGAAAAATCTTTGCAAGTTTTCCTACAAACATGCTCTGCATGTTGCAAAATTTTTAACCAAAAAAGTCAACTATTGCATTACATTAGTGCAAGTTCTAGTCTATGTTCAACGTATTACCATTAGAACATTGATTAATGCACACATTTAATACTTTATGGAGTACAGACATGCACAGTTGGCAGTTCAAGCGACTGATCCTGCAGTCCTTGGTCATGTGAACAGCCTCACTGGTTTCAGTTGAGGCTGCTCATAGGAGCACCTTGCGGGTACTACTTCAGCTTGATTTATCAAAACAAGACATATAATCCTGCTACTTATACTTTCCCTTTGAATTGACTTTAAAATGCCCAAACTTACCATTTGATTATCTTTTGTCATTGCTGCCTCTTCCCTGAAATTTCACAGTGAACATTAAATTTTATTTTGGAGATCAGAGCTTGGAGTTTTTTGTTTGTTTTTGTTTTGTTTTCTTGTTTAAGCATTGTGTTCCTTAACGAAAAAGAAACAGTGTCATTTTGCTAATTTGGTACTCCCAACTACTTTGGGATTTTAACTGTTCTGAATGGTAAGGGGTAAAATTTACATCAAATATAAATCTACATTCAAGAGGTGACAGTTCCAAAAACTGAACACATCAAATGTTTCATTTACCATACAATGCTTACACAAGCAGTCTTAAGGGTTTGGAATCTAAATTCTGCAAAATGCAGTTAGTTTGCAGATCTCTGGGTAGGATTTAAATTTCTTGGATAAATGATTCTAAACGAAGTATTGTGCCAGAAAATCATGTGAAAGAATGTGTAATGTTTCTTAACATTTACACTACAGTGACTTTAGGGATTATGAAAGTGTGAAGTTTTGTGTGTTCTCATTTCCTCCTGGAAATTAAGCAGACATTAGAAATTAATTCACATCACACATGTCAAAAAACAAATATCCAGCTCTTTTCTCATACAGACTTCTTCCAAATACTATAGACAAGAACTGAAGGCAATTTAGAAAGATATGTATCTGATAACGTACAGTACATTTCTTATGAGGGTTTATAGCTTAACGGAGTCTTACTAAAATTCAGTAATAAATATTCTTCTGCCAGTAACCTAAGCAGTAAATCAAATGCACACCTGGAAGGTGTGTCCAGCAGAGATATTTTGTCCCCTTAATAAAAAGCAACTATTCTAGGAAAGGAGTGCAAGATGAGAGAACAGAAACAAACCTCAATTAAGGTTTATATTATGTTGAAGTCTATTTGCAAGATTGAGTAATATTTATAAACTATAAGAGGGGTAGCCGGGTTAGTCTGGATCTGTAAAAGCGATAAAGAGTCCTGTGGCACCTTACAGACTAACAGACATATTGGAGCATAAGCTTTCGTGGGTGAATACCCACTTCATCATGCATCCAACAAAGTTGGTATTCACCCACGAAAGCTTATGCTCTAATATGTCTGTTAGTCTATAAAGGTGCCACAGGACTCTTTGCCGCATTTATAAACTAGACATCCCTCTGGGATGGTCATCAGTAAATACCTGAAGCCAACCAATGGAGAATTAATGTCATAAGGAGTCCATAGTGTGACAATTCTAATAGAAAATGACCTTTTACAAGGTAATGTTGATAATTAGATGGATTGGAAGAGGAAAACTTGACCCAGGGCCTTTTTAAACACTAACACAGTGGCTACTCATATGTAAAAACCAAAAAATTAGAATATGGCAACATGTCTTTAAAAGGAAATGGTTTTTGAAAAATTGCACAGTACATCCATCTTCAAGGAAGAGTCTGTACTTCTAAGTTAATGATGGCTTCAGGAATACTCAACAACAAATTTGGGCTTGGTATGATAAAATTTGCAAAGAAACAATAATTCGATTCTTCAATCACATTGCACATAGCATACAATTCCATATTATAAAATCAGTAATCATTACAGGTCATTAGATTAACTGTGCACTCTTTTGTCAGGGTTTGGAAATCCACGTTATCAGCATGTGCACTTAATGCATCATAAGATGGCTTTGATAAAAATGAAATGAATATCCTCAATAAGGACAGTACCATACTCTCTCCCTGTCCTTACTGTTTTTTCTTGCATCGTGGCACATAAAGACTCTTGAGTGGACCAATTTTGGGAGATTAGTTAGAAAACAAAGCTTTTCCCATTACAGTGTACAATATGCTTTCCATGCTGGATAGACCACAAGCATTGTTTATATTACCTAACATAAAATATTTATCATATTTCAGTTCCCTGTCTAAGCAACTGTGGGTAGGATTTTCAAAAGCAATCAGCCTTTGCCCAATTTACCATCAATTTTAGCATGAGCAGAGGTAGGCCTATATCAAGTGCTTTTAAAGATCCCACCATGTGTAGTTAAAACTGTACCGCTTAATTCCCCTTACTACAAAATTCTATTGCATTAAACAGTGACTGATCTATGGTACTGTCTCCTCAACTGGATTTAAATCAGCTACAAAGAAAATATAAGAACATAAAAACTATTATAATAATTTTTTGCAACAAAACAAGGGAGGCAATATATGAAACAGTGTAAAATGTATTTTAACTTCTAAAATAAACAGACCATACAAACTTATCTTTCCCAAAACTATATTGAAATAGCAATTGGACGACTTATTTTTCACCCCTCTATCCAATAAAGAATTCCATTTTAAAAGGAGATACTTCTTAAATACTTCCGAGTGTGTGTGTTTGCTTGCTGAGGAAGTATCCGAGCGTGTGTTTGCTGGGAGGGCAGGGAGAGAGCCTGAGTGAGTGTCTGATTGGCTGCTAGCCTGCAGGGGGCGGGCATTAGGGTGTCTGTGTGTTTGCGTCAGGGAAGCCTGGCTGTTTAAAAATAGCCAGAGCCTCGCGAACCAGCTGAGCAGCGGGGACAGCAGAGCAGCTCACAGCAGGAGTTTGCCTGGGAGTTCGCCTGGAGTGAGCCCAGTGAGGCTTACATCTTGCCAACGTCTCTGAGGAAGCTCATAGTAGGTAGGTGATATGGAAGGGGGGGGTTCAGCTGTTGTGACCTGCACTGGATGTGCCATGTTTGTCTTTCTTCCACAGGACAGAAGCGACTTTGTCTGTACAAAGTGCAAGCTGGTCTCCATATTGGAAGAAAAGATTGAAGGTCTGGAGCAACAGGTAACGACCCTGCGTTGTATACGAGAGACTGAGGATTTTCTGGACCAAACTCAGGATAGCCTTCTAGGGGCACAAAGCTCTAAAGATATAGAGCAGGTTGCACAGAGGGGCCAAGAGGCCAGTGAAGAAGCTTGGCAACATGTGACCTCCAGAAGAGGTAAGCGGAATGTCAGGGGTTCCAGTAACACAGACACAGGTAACTAACCGCTTTCATGTTCTCTCCACAGGTACCAATGCGGAGAGTGGACCAGATGATATGTCTGGGGGGAGAAAGCAGAAGGAGACTCCGCTGGTTGGGAGGCATGAGATGCGATGTCCTGAGGTTGGGGGTTCCACGACCACCACTCCCAAGAGGAGAAGGCGGGTGGTGGTGGTCGGGGACTCTCTCCTCCGGGGGACTGAGTCATCTATCTGCCGCCCTGACCGGGAAAACCGAGAAGTCTGCTGCTTGCCAGGGGCTAAGATTCGTGATGTGACGGAGAGACTGCCGAGACTCATCAAGCCCTCGGATCGCTACCCCTTCCTGCTTCTCCACGTGGGCACCAATGATACTGCCAAGAATGACCTTGAGCGGATCACTGCGGACTACGTGGCTCTGGGAAGAAGGATAAAGGAGTTGGAGGCGCAAGTGGTGTTCTCGTCCATCCTCCCCGTGGAAGGAAAAGGCCTGGGTAGGGACCGTCGAATCGTGGAGGTCAACGAATGGCTACGCAGGTGGTGTCGGAGAGAAGGCTTTGGATTCTTTGACCATAGGATGGTGTTCCATGAAGGAGGAGTGCTGGGCAGAGACGGGCTCCATCTTACGAAGAGAGGGAAGAACATCTTTGCCAGCAGGCTGGCTAACCTAGTGAGGAGGGCTTTAAACTAGGTTCACCGGGGGAAGGAGACCAAAGCCCTGAGGTAAGTGGGAAAGCGGGATACCGGGAGGAAGCACAGGCAGGAATGTCTGTGAGGGGAGGGCTCCTGCCTCATACTGGGAATGAGGGGCGATCAACAGGTTATCTCAAGTGCTTATATACAAATGCACAAAGCCTTGGAAACAAGCAGGGAGAACTGGAGGTCCTGGTGATGTCAAGGAATTATGACGTGATTGGAATAACAGAGACTTGGTGGGATAACTCACATGACTGGAGTACAGTCATGGATGGTTATAAACTGTTCAGGAAGGACAGGCAGGGCAGAAAAGGTGGGGGAGTAGCACTGTATGTAAGGGAGCAGTATGACTGCTCAGAGCTCCGGTACGAAACTGTGGAAAAACCTGAGTGTCTCTGGATTAAGTTTAGAAGTGTGTGCAACAAGAGTGATGTCATGGTGGGAGTCTGCTATAGACCACCGGACCAGGGGGATGAGGTGGATGAGGCTTTCTTCCGGCAACTCACGGAAGCTACTAGATCGCATGCCCTGATTCTCATGGGTGACTTTAATTTTCCTGATATCTGCTGGGAGAGCAATACAGCGGTGCATAGACAATCCAGGAAGTTTTTGGAAAGCGTAGGGGACAATTTCCTGGTGCAAGTGCTAGGGGAGCCAACTAGGGGGAGCGCTTTTCTTGACCTGCTGCTCACAAACCGGGTAGAATTAGTGGGGGAAGCAAAAGTGGATGGGAATCTGGGAGGCAGTGACCATGAGTTGGTTGAGTTCAGGATCCTGACGCAGGGAAGAAAGGTAAGCAGCAGGATACGGACCCTGGACTTCAGGAAAGCAGACTTTGACTCCCTCAGGGAACAGATGGCCAGGATCCCCTGGGGGACTAACATGAAAGGGAAGGGAGTCCAGGAGAGCTGGCTGTATTTCAAGGAATCCCTGTTGAGGTTACAGGGACAAACCATCCCGATGAGTCGAAAGAATAGTAAATATGGCAGGCGACCAGCTTGGCTTAATGGTGAAATCTTAGCGGATCTTAAACATAAAAAAGAAGCTTACAAGAAGTGGAAGGTTGGACATATGACCAGGGAAGAGTATAAAAATATTGCTCGGGCATGTAGGAAAGATATCAGGAGGGCCAAATCGCACCTGGAGCTGCAGCTAGCAAGAGATGTCAAGAGTAACAAGAAGGGTTTCTTCAGGTATGTTGGCAACAAGAAGAAAGCCAAGGAAAGTGTGGGCCCCTTACTGAATGAGGGAGGCAAGCTAGTGACAGAGTATGTGGAAAAAGCTAATGTACTCAATGCTTTTTTTGCCTCTGTTTTCACTAACAAGGTCAGCTCCCAGACTGCTGTGCTGGGCATCACAAAATGGGGAAGAGATGGCCAGCCCTCTGTAGAGATAGAGGTGGTTAGGGACTATTTAGAAAAGCTGGACGTGCACAAGTCCATGGGGCCGGACGAATTGCATCCGAGAGTGCTGAGGGAATTGGCGGCTGTGATTGCAGAGCCCTTGGCCATTATCTTTGAAAACTCGTGGCGAACGGGGGAAGTCACGGATGACTGGAAAAAGGCTAATGTAGTGCCCATCTTTAAAAAAGGGAAGAAGGAGGATCCTGGGAACTACAGGCCGGTCAGCCTCACCTCAGTCCCTGGAAAAATCATGGAGCAGGTCCTCAAAGAATCAATCCTGAAGCACTTAGAGGAGAGGAAAGTGATCAGGAACAGTCAGCATGGATTCACCAAGGGAAGGTCATGCCTGACTAATCTAATCGCCTTTTATGATGAGATTACTGGTTCTGTGGATGAAGGGAAAGCAGTGGATGTATTGTTTCTTGACTTTAGCAAAGCTTTTGACACGGTCTCCCACAGCATTCTTGTCAGCAAGTTAAGGAAGTATGGGCTGGATGAATGCACTATAAGGTGGGTAGAAAGCTAGCTAGATTGTCGGGCTCAACGGGTAGTGATCAATGGCTCCATGTCTAGTTGGCAGCCGGTGTCAAGTGGAGTGCCCCAGGGGTCGGTCCTGGGGCCCGTTTTGTTCAATATCTTCATAAATGATCTGGAGGATGGTGTGAATTGCACTGTCAGCAAATTTGCGGATGATACTAAACTGGGAGGAGTGGTAGATACGCTGGAGGGGAGGGATAGGATACAGAAGGACCTAGACAAATTGGAAGATTGGGCCAAAAGAAATCTAATGAGGTTCAATAAGGATAAGTGCAGGGTCCTGCACTTAGGATGGAAGAATCCAATGCACCGCTACAGACTAGGGACCGAATGGCTCGGCAGCATTTCTGCGGAAAAGGACCTAGGGGTGACAGTGGACGAGAAGCTGGATATGAGTCAGCAGTGTGCCCTTGTTGCCAAGAAGGCCAATGGCATTTTGGGATGTATAAGTAGGGGCATAGCGAGCAGATCGAGGGACGTGATCGTTCCCCTCTATTCGACACTGGTGAGGCCTCATCTGGAGTACTGTGTCCAGTTTTGGGCCCCACACTACAAGAAGGATGTGGATAAATTGGAAAGAGTACAGCGAAGGGCAACAAAAATGATTAGGGGTCTAGAGCACATGACTTACGAGGAGAGGCTGAGGGAGCTGGGATTGTTTAGTCTGCAGAAGAGAAGAATGAGGGGGGATTTGATAGCTGCTTTCAACTACCTGAAAGGGGGTTTCAAAGAGGATGGCTCTAGACTGTTCTCAATGGTAGCAGATGACAGAACAAGGAGTAATGGTCTCAAGTTGCAATGGGGGAGGTTTAGATTGGATATTAGGAAAAACTTTTTCACTAAGAGGGTGGTGAAACACTGGAATGCGTTACCTAGGGAGGTGGTAGAATCTCCTTCCTTAGAGGTTTTTAAGGTCAGGCTTGACAAAGCCCTGGCTAGGATGATTTAACTGGGACTTGGTCCTGCTTTGAGCAGGGGGTTGGACTAGATGACCTTCTGGGGTCCCTTCCAACCCTGATATTCTATGATTCTATGATTCTAAATATACACAATGTTAACATTTTCTTTAGTCTTTGATTGCAACATAGTCTTAATCTTGAAAATTATTTTCTACTGATTGTCTTTTATCTGCACCATACATATTGGGCAGTTTCCCCCCCTAAATTCCTATGCAGCTGGAGCCAACATAGCTACTTATTAGTTTTCTACTTTGATGTTATACAAACTTCAGCAGGCATATGCATAGCAATGCAAATATTGCTTGTTGGTTAATTGCTGCTGAAGAACCAGCAGAGGCAGAACATTTATTTATTTATTTATTTGCAGAGAGGCCCTACAAAAATAATGAAAAAATCCTCCAATTAACTGCCTTTTTTAAATTAGAGAGACTCTGGAGCACATTATATCCCTACTCAATTATAAATATGTCAAGGTAGGCTGGGCCCAAAGTAACCTGATAGTGCTCTTAACTTTAATTTCTTTGCTTTTGTTTAGTGTCACCCCCAAAACATTGTGACTGGATCAGATGCAGCTCTGTAACTTTACTGACATGGTACTGGGTTCATAGTTGCTTCATGTCCAATCCAATGATAAAGAATCTATTATGGATCTTTCATTATTATCACAACCCCTCCTAAGCAGCAGTTTTTTTTCACACCCTTTAATGGGCGTGTGGCATTCTTACCCATTCTGCATTAAGAGCACCACATACAAATGTGTATTAAAAACATTATGAAAAATAGTTCACAGCAGCTCCAGTTACTTTTCTAATTTAAAAAAAAACAAACCACTTTGTAGTTTTAGTTTTATTCACCCACAGGCCAGTCCACGTGGTTTACCAACATCCTGCATTCCCCCATCTCCTCCCCTGCCCCTTAAAACAAGTAATTATTTGTTCCTTCCTTAATTTTCTGGATATTACTACATTGAATTCAGGCAAGTTTTAACAACAATGCACATATTCAGAATGAGGGGGTTTGTTGTATAATGAAAATGCCTGACAGACCTGTAACAATGCAGTGCTATCAGGCATCAATGTCAGTCAACTCAATATTGAAATTTGACCAAATCCAATACTAAAATAGTAAGTTATTACTGTTCTCATAACACAATAGCATTACAGTAGTGTGGTGGCACTTCTTTAGGAGTGCATCGATTTGCTGACCCTCCACTTATTCATGCTGCGTGGGTTACCCTTTTAGGCTACAGAAACCAAGATGACTCATCACAGCTCACTATGCTAAACTATTGTCAGTCCCTAACAAACAGCTCTGCTCTTCTATTCAATTTTTAATGAGGCAGTGGTTATTAAACATAATTAGGAACCAGGAGTTCCCAGGTGCAAATGCAGTCATAGTATGAATTCTGGGGAATCACTTGCTCTCTATGAATCAATTAACCAGCAATTAAACCAAATAAGGACAGGATTTTCCTCAAAAATTAGCTGCTGCATCCAAAGTTGGGTTTTCCACAGTAGGCAAGTTAAAAACAAGGTGGCACTCAAAGACAAACTGTGACCATGGAAGCAGGAAACAGAAAAAGGAAGATTACAAAAACTCACACTGAATGATTAGCATTTTGGTTAAAAAAAAAAAAAAAAAAAAGCTTTCTATGAAAATATTATTTCTCCCAAAGAGATGGGTCTCAAGTGCAGATGGCTGCCCCACAGAATAAATGAATTCTACTGTTATACTGATCAACAGTACATGACAGCAGTTCAGGCAGAGAGGAGGCCCAATGAAACTATTTCACTTTGTGATTACAAAATCTCTGTCCCCCACACATCCATTTCCTTAGGCTTTTTAACTACTGTATTAGGAATATAATTACACTGTAGTGACAGACACAGCTTGGCAGAGTTCTACTAGCTTCCAAAGACATTTAATATATTTGAAGCTTCTCCCTGCCTCCAACCAAACAAAGCCTCTTTACAGACAGTCATATGTTTGCAATGGGCCAACCAAGTTTATAAATTAAAAATGTATATGCAACACAAGGTATTCCCCTGGCTGTCAACACACAAGAAGGATACATAAGCAATGAAATAGTTAAAACACAGCACACTGTATTACACATAAAATGTTTCTCATTTCAAGTTTATTAAAACTTTCTCAGTACAAATGATCCAGGTTTTAGATTATCAAAAGACCAAACTGAAGTCCACATTAAAAAAAAAAGGTGTTCCCCAAAATGTCTCAAACTTTGAGACAGAATGGAAACAACAAGTCCATAGCTCATCCACGTCTGTCTTCATCTGTTCCAGGACTTGATTCGTGATCAGACTTTTTATCCTTACGATCGGCATGGTCTCTTTCCTGACTCTTTGATTTTTGGTTAATTTCTTTTTCTAGTGAGGATCTAGTCTTCTCTTTTTCCCTATTCCTGTGTGTAGATGATTTTTTAAATTCTCTATCCTTACTGCTTTGTCTTTTCTTTGAGTCTGGACTTTTATCCCGATCTCTACTAGCCTTTTTATCTTTATTGGTCTCAGGGCTACTACTTTCACGGCTTTTTGAACGCTTCTTCCTTTGGCTTTCAGCGTCATTTTTCTTATGTGAACTTCTGCTTTCTCTGTTCAGATACTTATCTTTGTTTCTGCTTTGACTTTCTTCTCTTTCATGGCTCCTCGAGTCTCTCCTCCTCTTATTCTCTTTTCCTTTAGATTTTTCTGGTGTGCCTTTTCTCTCTCTACTTCTTGATCTTCCTTTTCTTTTTGCTTCTTTATCTTCATTTTTTGAATGCTCTTTACTTCTACTCCGGTCTCTGTCTTTACTTCTAGATCTGGCTCTTTTCCCCTTGTCTCTGCTTCTGCTCCGTTCTCTTGCTTTATTATTGGAACTATGTTTTCCTTTAGTCTGTTCACGTTCTTTGCTCCTTGACTTAGCATGTTTCTCCCTGTCTTTGCTTTTACTGTGATCTTGTTCATTACTTTTTGATCTTGCACTTTTACACCTCTCCTTACTTCTGCTCCTTTCTTTAGCTCTCCCTCTAGAATCATAGTGCTTGTCTTTACCTCTCTCATGATCCCTCTCTCTGCTTCTTGATCTCACTCTCTTTTCTTCATGTCTGTTGTGCTTAGAGTCTCTTTCTCTGCTCTTTGATTTCTCTTTGCTTTTGCTCCGGCTTTTAGATTTAGCTCTTTTCTTGGTCTTGCTTTTATTATGCTTATCGTCTTTTTCTGAATTCCTCCTTGTCTCCCTGTCTTTACTACTGGATTTGTGGTCTTTTGTCTTCTTCTCCTTTTCCCCTCTTCTGTTTGGACTCTCAGAGACTTGTCTGTGGTCCGATACTTTTCTCTCTTTTCCTCTCCCAGGGCTTTTTTGAGCATCTTTTTTGTTTTCATTTACTTCACCCCTTGGAGAAAGAAAAATATTTATTTTAAAATCTTTTGAACTAAAGAAAAGTAAGAAAGTAACATCACTACTGAAACTGTTAATCATCACATTAAGTTTAATTTGTATTATGACATCTACATTAATGGCTACACAGTTATCATAACCATAAAGAAGGGTGCTTTAAAAGGGATAAAGCAAAGATAGCAAAGAGATAACTAAGCCAAAACCACATATTCTGACACTAAAAAAAATTCACTGTGATATAACAGATCAAAAAGGCACCATCGTATTCTAGACAGAAATTCCAATGGAAAAAAGCAGTGTCTTACTTGTCTCCCTTTATCCATCTTTCTCCACTGGAAACTCTCATTCTTTGAGCTCTTTGCATTTCCTGCCTCCAATGTGGAGGAGTCTCACTGCGTCTGAAGCGATCCCTTGACCTGGATCTGGAAGGCGTCCGATAGCGCTTGAGAAGGGAAGAAGAAAGAATGTTAGATACAACAGAGTTTAACATTCCACAGTAGGCAAGATGTCTCATACATCTGGGGTGAGATTCTGAACTGCATCTACCAGAAATGCAGCACAGAACTCAGCCCAGCAGAAAAAGGAGCATAAGTGAATTTATGTCATCTTTACAACACTTATGTTCTGGGCTGCTCTGGGGGCCAGACTGGCTGCTAGCATAAATCAATTCTGAAAGCTGGTATAATTTACAACATTCCTCCCAGAGTCTGCCAATAGACTGCTCCACAATTTATAGTTACTGACAATTCACATAGCTGTCTCAGGCTACGAGGACTCTCCTATATCTGACATGCCCCTCCCACCCCCACTACTAGGGTTTAGGGTGGGGGGGAATCCACAGAATATAGTCTGCAGCTGTCTTCCTCAGTTACCCGTGACTGGATCAAGGGCTTTTAGAGCCAGTTTACATTGCTCCTGCCCCTTTACCAGCAAGTAGGGAAGACTCTCACCTCTGGACTGCAGTCAAACTTCATAGTAAAAGCACTGAAAATAAAGGTTAACACCTGTATAACATTATCTGGAAAAAAAAAGTTAGTGAAGAAATATAAAAACTTGTAAAGCAGTCTCATAAGCACATTTTTTGTTGCATTTGCTATTGAATTCTGATATGCAAAGTATCTTGGTGCAAATCTACCACCCTTTATAAACTAGAATATTTCCCTCCTGAAAATCAATTCAGCCTGCCAGCACTTTATTAAGGCCTCTCACTAACGTAAAAGGTTAAAGAACCATGTCATTTTTAATCCCCATTTTCACTCCTTAATTGCTTCCTCAAAAAAAATTTTTTCCCCCCATAAGTTTCTCGTGCTTACTCTCTGGGCCAAGAAGCAACTTTCTTTTCAAGTCTGAGCAAAATGCCTTTTTGGAGTTGAGAGTGCAGGGCGGGGAGAGAGGAAGGGAGGGGTTTTGGGGGCATTTTTTATTAAAAATGTTGAATCTGGTTTCTTGCATTCAAGTAACTCAAAAGTGGCTTTATTTTCAAATATATACTCAGCACATAGGTGGTTCTGGAAGGAATGCAATCTGAGCCATATTTGGAAACACACAAGCACTTGAAAATTATGTACTGAATGACTAGGGCTCCTAGGCACTATAGAAATACAAAAATAATACATTTACATTTTATATTCAGTTAAAATGGATACCCCAAAGGGTTGATCATATATCCACACAGCAATCTCAGAAATTCCAAAAGACCTTAAATGAGTCTTATGTAAGAGCCAGGTATTATTGTTTGAAAAAGAATTGTTGGGCTTGAACCTGAAAATCTTTGAGATATTAAATCAAGTTTAAAGAATTTTCTTCATCAGGATGAATGCTGCTCAGCCTTGTCCGGCAATGAAAACTCCCATAACATTTTGCTAAGCATCACCAGAGCAATACTTTACAAAATTTTCACCATTAGCTTTAACATTTAAGGGCTATTGCAAATGTTCATCATTGTAGGCCTGGCTTGACATGAGTAACTGGACATGGGTGAGGCCTCATTTCTTGAAAGACAGAATTAGGAAGGTGAGTGGATCAGCAGGCTGGAAACAGAATGTTTGTACTAGCTAGGATAGGTAAATGGGTCAGTAGGCGAAGAGACAGAATATTCGTACTAGCAAAGATAAGGGGCAACACTCAGGAAACCATTTACAATGGCCAAGATAAGCCTGGAACATAAGATGAGGTAAAAAGTAAGTCATGCATGGGTAGAGCATGCTGTACAGAGATTGGTTCCTACTAAGTTACTAAACCAATCCCAAAACGCATGGATGCAATGTATAGTAAACACAATGTAATGTGTAAATGTATACAAAAGAAGAGGTTTGCTGTGAATTTGGTTGTGTGGTATGCCCTGTACCCATCCTCTACACTTGAGCCTGATCAATTCCAGTGTAGTTTGATTGTATGCCAGTCAAGAAGAAACCTCAATGAAGAGTTCAGAGTTGAGTTGAGTTCATGGGACCCAAGTGGATAGGATCTTGGGGGCTACTGAATGATAAGGTCTCAGAAGCCACCCCAATGTACCACTAAGTGGATAAGGTCTCAGGTTCTGGCCTGCTTTTTACCATAATTTCAATTAGCCTTGCTTTCAGCTGAAATGATGATAAAAATGGATTCAGCCATTGATGCTGAATCTACATTTGAGCTCCCACAAATCCAGCTGATCTAGGATCAGTGGGAATGTTTTTTCTGCATTTCCCCTAGTATAGATGCTGCCTCAGTGTCACAGTATTGAGTACAACAAAAACCCCCAACCTGATTTAACAATCCAACTTGAGTGGACTTTATTAAAATTTAATCATGAGAAAATCATTTACTTGGAATTCTGTTATTTAGGATTATTGTTATTACAGATTCCTATTCTGAATCTCAAACCTCTGGCACCTGACATGTCAGCACTTGATGGAAGTAGGTTGTTTTTCTGAGCCATGTTTTCTGCCGGTGCCTGTCAGTAACTTTGGTATTTTTTTAATATTAAAAACTGTTCCAGATACATTCTTAGAGTTTTCTGTTCTCTATAAAGTGGAATTTTGTTGTACACTGGATCCTTGAAGAAAACTGCTTACTGTTTTTCTGAAGATTTATACAGATAAGAAGATTACCGCTGACTTTTCCCTCAGAGTTGGGGATTGTTTGGGCTTTGCTACTTTTATATATGTCAAAAGTGGATTTTCCAAATGAGCAGAGGAGTGGCGTTGCTGGACACTGGAACAATCAAGCAGCAAGGCATGCACTTCCTACCAGTTGGTAGCTTAACAACTCAAAGCTTTGAGCTACACACAATTTCACATGTCTTGCATCCAGGTATGAAATTCAGCGTAGGAGACCTATTACAACTAAACACTATTTCTCAAACCAATATTAAAGCAATTTGGAAAATGCTTAACCAATCTCTTCCACCAAACTCCAACACTAAGCATAATAAATTAATGTTACTTTTTCATGGGACCACTGGCAATAAACTCAGATTTTGCCAGTGGTATTTAAGATTTTACAGTTTATTCCAAATGATTAACAACTCATGCTTTTGAACTTTCAGGTAATTTGGATGAGCAAAACAGATGTAGTTTTCTTTTAAAAACTTCAACATTAAAAACAATTTTCTTTTAAATGTATTTAGTGAGCAATATTGGCTAGTGCACAGACCAGGAGGATTGGAGTCAGAACTGCTGGGTTCTATTCCCAACTCTATTACTGTCTCACTATATGATTAAATCACTTAACCTCAATGCCTTACTTTGCCAATCTGTAAAATGGGCATAATCCCACCCTTCCTCTTTCCCAAGAGGGATGTGAAATTGCTTTGAGATCCTCAGATAAGTGCAAATCACCACCACATATCAAGGTTGGGGTTTTTTTTGGTTTTGTTTCTTTGTTTACACTTACCCTTGGTCCTCTTCCTTTTATTTTCCTTCCAGATCTGGTCACTAAAAGCCTTCTCTGGTATGACGACTGGGAATTTGATGGATTACTAAAAAAGAAGAGAAGTGATGCTATTACATTGTTTTAAAAATTGTGAAGGGAGAAAGACAGGAAAAGATCATTTAGACAGACTCCACTACTATTTTGGATTGGTTCTTTTGCAAATTAAAAGAAGTCAGCCCAAATGAAAACAAAGATTAATTTCACTCTCCAGCCAATTCAGATAATAACTAATGGTCATCACTTCACTACTTTAAATATTATCATCCTATTCATAGTATATAAAAAAAGCACACGAAGTTTAAGAAATCCTTTTAGGGGCAGATGGGAGAATAAGTGTTCCCTTACAGATTTTTGGAAAAAACTTGGCATAGGAACATCTCAATACATGTACATGCCAGAACAAAGTCATTGTGTCATCATAATATAAGCCTGGCCCTTCCTCATCCCTATTGTTCATCTTTCTGCCTAAATTTGTCCAGTCTAAATTCTTAAGGATAGGGACCTGGTCTCTTTAAACGTTTCTCCGAGGAGTCTAAGCACTCTTTTGGGTGCTGCAAAAATAAATAATAATTTGCAGTGGAATTACAGCTTATGAAATGTTGTGAAATGTTCCAGGGACAGCCATAAGGAGTGAACAACTCTGTTCAGCCTCAGGATAGGTATTGTACCATCATGGCTTGTGCTGTACGAGACTGACTACAGTAACTGACCAGTGTGCTCCAGCCTTGATCTGGAGAGAGAACTTAGAACGCTGAGATTCATCTGCCTGGTCCAATGGAACTCCCTCTCACAAGATAATACGGAGGCCAAGAGTACAGTAAGAGAATCATACACATATATCAAGAACAACAGATATACTTTTTATCTTGTGTAGTACAGGGAATATAAATCTCTACGCTCCAGGGCGTAAGTAAACCACTAACTGCATGTGGTCAGGAATACATTTCCTATATAGACAGTTTAGTTCATAACTATCCATTATAATGTTTCTTGTACTTGTCTCAGAAATTTCTATAGTGGCTATAGTCAGTAATAAGATACTAGAGAAGATTAACTATTGGTCTAATGAGGTATGACAGAAAATCAGTGTCCAATTTAAGGTGGTTCATCAGAAACTAGATTGAGAAACATAATATTTCATATGAGACACTAAACTGTAATATGGTGCTGAATTTCCACTGGATACTAATGAGTCAAGGCGTGTGAGGTAATATCTTTTACTGGACCAACTTCTGTTAGAGAGGGAAGCAGGGGGCCATACAGAGCTCTCCTTCAGATCTGGAAAAGGTCTCAAGAACTGTGTGTGGTATGAAAGCTTCTCTCTCCCACCAACAGAAGCTGGTCCAATAAAAGATATTACCTCACCCACCTTGTCTCTCTAATTTCCTGGGACCAACACAGCTACAACTATGCTGCATACAACACTTGATAATAAAGCAGCGATCTACACTTGAAGTGAAAAGCTCCATATACTGTTTGTAAGTCCCCAGAGCCAGCCATCTCAAGTGGAAACTTTATTTGTAAGTCAGTGCTTAAATTTTCTCCACTCCTTCTTACATTATTTTCTTTGTAAAATTCCCTTAAAATATATCATTGTAATATCCACACTACTCACCCTTACAAACAAGCACATTTAATGAAATCTGAAGTTCCACTGCTCATAACGTGCTAGTGGTTAAGCACCACATGGGAAACCTGGACTTGACCTATGTGCCACTGCTCATAACGTTCTAGTGGTTAAGCACCACATGGGAAACCTGGACTTGACCTATGAATCTAAAAAGTACTGACTTGATCACACCATTGTCAGTGTGCAGTCCCACTCAAAACACATGTAAGCTTACCTCTCTCTTTCCTTCTCCCTACTCTTCCTTTCTTTTTCTTTTTCATCTATTTTAGGAGGACTTTTTCTCATGAGGAACCTGTTTTCTGGTACAGGAGGGATCTCCTCAGGACGGACAGTCGACAATGGCTGTGCTTCAGGGTTTTCATCTTCACTTTCACTGGATGAGCTTTAGTTATACACAAACAAAAAGCTATCAATGCTTCAGTTTTAAATATTTGTGTACTTTAGATTCAGGCTTTCCAGGAAAGGCCTCTCAACCTGTCTATACTTAAGTACTTCAGAAGCTTTGTCAACTGAAGATACAGATAGAAAAAAAAAAAAAAAAAAGAGGAATTATTTACCTCGCCATCAGAGCAATTTTGAAAAGGTCCAAGTTCTGCAGGTTATAGTTAATGGTCTTCTTAGTAGTAATAAAAAAAATCTAGCTAAGGCACAAAAATCTGAAAGTTATCAACCCAAGCACTTACAGATATTTGAAAGTATTTACACATATAAAACAAAGGCTAACGCTTCAAAAACAGCTGCCATTTTGCTCCCATGAGGTCTTCACTCGGAGATGTATATTATGTATGTATTCCTAACTGACATTATAGAAGATTTTTCACCAATTATTTTTTCATACATACAGTGAATTGATGAATATACTTATATTGTATCTTTAGATTAGAGCTGGTTGTAAATTTTCTGGGGAGCCTGAGCATCCATAGTCTGTAGCTCTGAGCACAGCCCTGCCATGCCAGGGCTTCTAGGCTGGGAGCATGGAAGCCCCTCTGTGGAGCTGGGAGCATGGAAGGAGTCCAGCTCCCAGCTCCGCAGCCACAAGCATGAAAACCATGAGAACTCTGATTCATAGGCCTTCCAATCAAATTTCCAAAAACCAAAATTTCTCACAAATTGAAAGTCCCAAGTTTCAGCCAACTCTATTTTAGAAGAAACAGAGTTTGGAAAATTTATATAAAAAGGGTCACGTTCAGATTGTATGTTGGAATGTACAACTGTGAGGAATTGTATGATTATTTGTCGGAATCTAAAGGGAGCATGAGAAAGCTGAGTGCGTTTAGATGGTAAAATACATGAAGCTGAGGATGGTCTGGAGAATAGCACTACTGTAACAGATGATGATTTCCTTGATTCTTAGTGGTTGCGCTGAAAGAAAACACACTTATACAACAACTTGACTTCTAAGTCAGATTTTTGCATGGGAATACTGTAGTAAACTATGGGTAACATTTTCAGAAGCAGTCAAATGACTTAGGAGCCTAAAGTTCCATTGCCTTTTCAGGAAACTTCGGTGTGCTTGGGCAAAATTTTCAAAAGCACCAGACAAGTTTAACTTTGGCACCTGATTTTTGAGAAGTTATTACAAGTTACACATCAGTAAATTAAGGTGTTAATATGTTTGAGATTTAAATTTTGTTCATTTTAGACCTGTATGCTCCTCATCACACATTATAAAAGTCTCATTGTGTATAAATTAATTCAACTTAATGAATATAAAAATGAGTCAAGGTATTAACTTTATAATGTGCAATTTTACAAATCAACACATGAAAATCTCAATCCAAACTATTTAAGTGGCTCTCGTTACATATACATTATTGCCAGTGTAGTATTAAAGCAGGAAAACGGAAGTAATTTACAAAAAAAATAATCAAGGATTCTGCAATCCTCCATACACCTAACAGTGCTAGTTCAAACAGGCATGTACCAAAGAATTATATTATATATGTGCAAAAACTGAAATGACTGTATTCACAGAAATGTTTTCCTACATCGACATCAAAGCAAGAAAGTAGCTAGCTGAAAACATTTATTTTTCTACAGCATATCTACTAACATATATTACGTTTTACATTTAAAATTTTTAACAAAAGCAATTTGGTCTGGTTCCAAAAAAGTCTTTTAGAATAGCAATATAATCCTACCTTTTCTTACTTTTCTTTCTCTTTTTCTTTTCCTTCTTATGTTTTTTAGAATTTTTCTTGTGTTTCTTTTTTCTCTTCTTAGGTTTCTCTTCAGAAGCACTTTCAGAATCAGATGATGAATCAGAGGAAGATTTTGAATCACTTGAACTTTCTGAATCGCTGGATGAGGAGGAAGACTTGTGTCTTTTCCTCTCTTCTTTCTTGGCTATAAATCAAAGTTACAAAGACATAAATTTAGATGTCAAAACAGTTCCATCGAAAGCTCAGAATAGACAATTCTAATATCTCCCGAACTTCCTAAATAATTCTGACACGATACTTTACCTTGTAACTAAAGTCTTTATGGTAAATACATAATACATAATAAAGATTTGGGGAAAATATTTTTGTCATACAAATAAAGGAGAAATTTTAAAACACATAATAGTCCATTTATTTTAATTACAAAGGAAAATTTTATTACCAACTGTGAACTCTCAGTAACACTTAGCACTTTAATCGTACTAAAATATTACTTCTTTTTAGAAGCAATCTTACATTAAAATTATATCACAGAATGAAAAGTCTTATCAGGAGTTTGTTCTATAGATCCCAGTATTAACAGTATCTCAGACAATCTATTCTATTCAAACCCAATTAAACTAGTTTGAAAACAGCAGCACATGACCTAGGCTGATTCAATGAGTCACTTAGCAGCTAGCTCAGCATGAAAACCACAGACTGGGGAAGACCCAAGAAAAAGATAATTCTTCTTAAGTGAAACTGAGCTCAGAAAATAGAAGTGACCCTCAAAGCCCATCATTTTTCTACAAAAATATGCTATGAAGTATGATGGTGCAAGCCAACTACTAATTGTCTCAGGTTAGAAGGAAACCTCCACCATGGGTGGGTTTTTCCACAATTATCCACCATAAAGTTCCTTTCACCTTCCTCAGTCCATGAAAGGATACTGGTCAGCTCAATGGACCATTAATCTGATCTTGTATGGCAGTTTCTATGCTTTATCATATCCATGTCCTCTAATGAAAAGGAATACAGTGCCACTTTTGAAGGCAGACATCAAGTCCATTAGGGCCCGGATTGAGAACCTAATTTTTTAACTTTGACAGTATGTGAAGCACGCATCATTAAAAAGGAGCTGATGATGGCAAAAGTAGTAGTGTAAAAGACACAATTTTAAAACAATAACACGTATTTCATCCTTTCATCAATCAGGTAAAATAAAAAATAAAAAGGATGACTCAACTAGATATATTAACCAGTTCAATCCAAGCTATTCTCTAACCAGATTCACCCACACCCCTCCAAAAGAGTGTCAAAATAGGGGAGCTGTAGGATATTTTCAGACTCTGGAACATCATAATTATAATTGGCTAATGCAATAGTTTTATTTTCCCCTCTTTCTCTCTCTCTAAGTTGCAAAGAAAAACATCACTGGGTATAGAACAGTTTTGTATGGTAAAAGGCTGAATCTCAGGCACTAGAGAAGACAAGACATGCCAAAAGAAAATTTTTAAAAAGTGAAAAGAACCCTATTGTGCCTGCAGAAAACTGCATTTCAGCAGAAAGTTTATTATGATCTTAAAAACAGACTTCAGAGTCAAAGAAGGATTTTAAATTTGAATACGACTCCCAGCTGGGATCATGTTTGTCTGCTTAAACAGTTATTGGGAGCTATGTTAGAAGTGAATGAATCAGCTTCACTACTGGTTTATGCTGATTTCAGCGGGCATACACCAATGTACAGAAAATGGAATGTCTGCGTGATACAAATTATAGTGGCAAAAAGCAGCCTCAAACTTTCTTCTAAGGCAGGGGTGTTTGCAAAGGGAGAGGCAGGAGCACAAAAACGTGGGCACAGGAAGTCAGTACAGCTAGAAAGTGGATGCTACTACCTCAGAAGAAGGTCTGGTTGGATGTACATCAACTCAGTGAATCCCCTTTGAAGCTGCAAATTAAAACATTGCCTCCTCTGGAAGAAACCATGAGAAAGAGCACCAAAAGAAACCAGTGAGGTGAACTGAGCACAAGGGCTTTGACAGTGCAGAGAGGCGTAATCCATACCTAGCTAGTGGAATAAGATGTGGTTATAAAATAAATATTGAGCTAATACCGTGGAGTAGCTGTTCTTCAGAAAAATGGTCACATTTACAATTACCTAAATTCCACAAAATATAGCCTTAATTTTCTTCATTGCAGGTTTACAAACCCATGCAGGTTGAAATGACTGGAGCTCCACAGTTCAACAGAAGCGAGCCCATCAACAGCTCCAAATAATTGAAGGCTGACAACCAGCTTCTTTCCTGTGAAGCTCCTTAATTCAAGAAGTGAAGTTGTAGAGAAACTCCACTCCAGCAGAGATCTCTGTTGGCAGCCCTGACAACATGAAGCTGTTCTGTATTCAGAGAATTTAAGAACAATGAGCGGGTTTACTGTGTTCAATTGACAGTAGTAAGGAACCTTTTAACTCAATTCAGGTACTGGAAGTTGTATACTAGTTATTTTGGAAGTGAAATGGGAACTCAGTTAATTCCATATTTCAAGTAGAACCACTAGACAGTAGTCAAAAGCAGAGGACTGACCTTTATGTACAGAGCTAGAGGAGGTGAAAAGCTTCTCCTGAACAATTGTATACCTGGAAATCCCGTTTACAGGAGTATTAACTGCTAATTCAGAGAGCAGTGTGTTCATTCTGGAAATTATTAGTAACTTGAGGTCCTTCAAACCACTCAGCTGTCATTAATAAAATGTCTGTCTTTTGACAGAGTCAGAAATTGAGTTCCACGATCATAGTCATAGACATAAATGGCCAGAGTAGGTGTTGTCATGTTCAGCCCTCAAGCTGAGGTTTTTTTTTAAAAATAGAAATTAAAAAGAGGCGATAACCCTATAAAAACGAAAGAAGAAATTAATACCATTCAGATGTTCACATCTATAGTCTCCTGCCCAGTCATTTATCTATGCTAACTACCTCTTCTACCCAATGGAGGGGATATAAGGAGAACAGTTACTTCCCCCTTTCCCATCCATTAAACAGAAGGGCAAGCCAAGCCAACAGCACACTCGTTTTTGAAAAGGTATAATTCTGGGGACCTGCAAGACAGCAACACAGAGAGAACAAATCTCTCTGACCTAATTCAGTTTCACATTTTAGGCCTAGAGGTTGTACAATCAGTGGATTATTCAACCAATAGTTAGGACAGGATAGCCATTTGCTTTCCAGTTATTATTACACCATCCTGACAGATCATAAGGGTTGGAGGTAGCTGTATCCCAACAATCAAATGCAAAAAGTGTTTATAAAATCCTGTATGATGGCCATCATGGAGGCAAAAGCAACTTACTTCTCCAGTATCGATGCATCACCTGTAATCAGAGGTTAGTATTTCTCACTAAGTTTTTTTAATGTTATCACAGAAAAGTCTGTTCTGATCTGGACTGGATTGACCAAATCAGTGGGGATAGATCCACATCTGGAAGGCAAAACATCCACACCATCTCTGGTTGAGTTTCAGCCAACTTCCAGCACGTACTCTCGATGTGTTGGGGAAACTTCAGGTTATTGTTTGCAAGTTGGACACTTCCCTCATGGCTAGCAAGATCAAGTAGGGAGACACTGTTTGCTGTTGGTAGAGTATGTTAATTCTTTCTAAGGGAGGGCAAGATGCCGGTGTTTCTCATATGAGCAATAATTAGGCTACTGATAACCATCTCTTCACCTCAACACTCTTACTACCACGCTGTCTCAAATATGCCTTTTCTGGATAAAATTATTGAGCATGCAGTAATGAGGCAGTATGTGAAGTCTTCAGATTTTCTTTGTTCCCTGTCAATCCAGTTTTTGATTGGTTGTATTTGGCTGACTCTTCAATTGCCCTTTAGTGATGGAAGCAACAATTTCAAAAGCTGTCTCGGTGGGCGGGTAAGATCACTGAATCGGTTCTGCTCTTTCAGAGATGGTGGTGTTGGCTTGCTAGTCCAATGGCTTTCTAGAGGAATTCTGCAAGTCCAATGGCTTTCTAGAGGAATGTATATTGAGGTGCTACCAGTATACTGGTGAAATGCAACTCTATTTTTTTCTTCGCATGCAGACTGGGTGCTCTCTTTGCTTTTCCAGTGCCTGGTTGAGACAGTGACTTGGATGACAGCAAGCTGATGAAGCTGAATCCAGACAGCAATGAGGTGGAGGTATTCACTGCAGCGAAGCTTCTAGAGCAGCTGATGGGCATTGCCCCTGAATTTTGCTCATCCTAAACAAGGGGGTTTGCAATTTTTGAGCCCCACATGGTATACTGGCCAGAAGTGTCTTTTCCCAACCACACCTGTAATAACTGTAATCACTTTTCAGATTTACACAACTTCACAATTATTCATACCTTTGTGACCTACAGAATGGATGAGCATAATGTTCTCGATATTCTCACTTGGAAGTTTCAGCTGGTATAGACTGCAAAAGCCTGATGGCCTACTGCAGTTGGCCACAGACACTACATCAGTGCTCCATAGACTGTTAGCCTCCCGTTCACTTCTGGGCCCAATTCAAAGCGAAGAGTTCTCTATAAGAAGGCATATATGGTTTGGCTCTTAACCGCCTGAGACCATTTCTTTAGTTATGCACCACCATGACAATTGAAGTCAGCTGACAAGCTTGTTAAGCATCCCTAATACTACTGGCAGAATGTTTTCAGTGGAGAGGCCTCTACTCTACCATCTGCTTTCCTTGTTGGTCCAATACAGAAGAACAAGTCTATTTTCTCAAGCTTTTGCCCAAGAGGCTTATTTATATGGTTTGTATAGAATGTTGACTTAGTAAATTATTTGTTGTACAAATTCAAACAATACAAAATTTGTGTATCTGTCTACTGAACATGATGGGTGCATTTTTAAAATTGAAATATTAATGGCTTCCAAATGTATTCTATGAAAAGGAGTCTGGTATGAAATGTCCACTCTTTCTTTGCTGTACACAGAGTCACCACCACATACTCTGCTGAACAGCCAATAGATAACAGTCCATTCAGTTAGCTCTGAACTAACTCGTGAGAAAGACCTATGATACTCTACTTTCATACTCTTCCCAAACATCGAAGAACTTTACTTTCTCTCCACTCAGGACAGCATCCTCCTAGAAAACACCACTGCATTTCTTCCTATCTAAACTTAACTGAAACAAGATGGCTCCAAGCCCCAATTAAGAAATGTCTCTGTACAGAATGAAAGAAAGGGTGAAGTCAAGTACTGCAGTTCCAAACTGATTATTAACTAAGTGGGAATTGAAGGTAAGGAAGTCAAGGGTAGACTGTTGCAAGCTTACTTCAATGGCTGATATATTTGTGGAAGAGGACAAACATGGAACGCTGTGAAATTGCTTTGCAAAGTGAACACAAAGAATGGCAAGGATCTTCTGCAAACTCGTGATCGTTTATGTCCACAGGCAAATATGCCTTCTTGAATACCAGGACAAGCTTGCCCTCAGTCAATTACAGGCCACAGCAGAGAACTCACTGTCAGGGTTTACTATAAAAGAAAGAGGACTTTGGCTGACAACCAAATATTATTTCTCTCCATTCGTTTTCTTATAAAATTTCAGACTATAAATATGTCTAAAACAGGCCCCTTCCTCCCCAGCCCATCCACCATATTGTCCAGAACTTGTCAGACTTCATAAATCATAGCCAAATGGCATAGTTGTCTACTCTCCACACTTCAAACCTCTTATGAAATGTAGTCACTCTTATAACACCACAGAGTATTGGGCATGAATGGGAGACAGCATCTGGCCCAACAGTCAGACTTAATTCAGACTCATAAAGCTCAGGCCAGAAAAGACAACTAGATCATAGAGTCTGACCTCCTGTATACCATTTAGGCCATTACATTTCCTGTATTGAGCCCAATGACTTGTGTTTGACTAAAGCGTTATTTTCCAGAAAAGCTTCCAAGTCTTGAGTTCAAGACATCAAGAGGTGAAGAATTCACCACTTCCCTTGGTGATCAAATGGTTAATCACCTTCACTGTGATTCATGCCCAACTTCCAATTTTAATTTGTCTTGCTCAACTTTCAGTCAGTGGTTCTTGTTATGCCTTTCTCCACTAGATTAAAGAGCCCACTAGTACCAGTATTTTCTTTCCACTAAGGTACTTATACACTAATCAAGTAACCTCCAAAGCATCTTTTTTGGTAAGCTAAACAGATTGTGCTCTCTGTGCTTGTCTGTGACTGCAAGGCATTTTCTCTAGCCCTTGAATCATTTCTGTATTGCACCTTCTCCACATTTTTAAAAAGGATACCAGAACTGGACATAGCATTCTAGTGTCTCTCGCCAATGCTGTATACAGAGGTAAAATCCTCATCCTACTTACTGCTCCCCTGTTCATATATCTTAAGAATCACAATAGTCCTTTTTTCCACAGCATCACACTGGGAATTCATGTTCAGTCACTTGTACACCATGATCCTAAACCCGCTCCAGAGTCACTGCTTTCCAGGATACAGTCCCCCATTCTGTAGGTTCCTTATTCCCTACTGTGTAACTTTGCATTTTGTTATATTAAAGTTCATTTTGTTTGAATGGGCCCAGTTCACCACATGATCCAAATCACTCTGAGTGACTGTATTAACCATTCCACCAATCTTGGTGTCATCTGCAAAATTTATATTTTTATATTTACTTTCAGATCATTGATGAAAATACTGGACATCAAGCCTAGTACTGATCCCTACAAAACTCCATTAGAAACACCCCTATTTAATAATTATTTCTTACTGACAACTACTTTGAGATCTTTCAGTTAGCCACTTATTCACCCATTTAATGTGCATCCTTTTGATATCATACAATGCTGATTTTTTAATCAGAATATCATGCGGTACTAAATCAAATACCTTACAAAAAAGTCTACATATATTACATCTACAGTTACCTTTATCAACCAAACTTGTAATGTAAAATAATTAAATCAGATTTGTTTGATAAGACCTAATTTCAACAAAACCATGCTCACTGGCATTAACTATATTCCTATTAGTTAACAGTTGAATCTTATACCAGCTTTTCTTTTATTTTGCCTGAGACTGATGTTAGACTAATTGACCTATAGTTACCCAGATCATACCACTTGCTCTTTTTGAATACTGGCACATTAGCAGCACTCTTCCAGACTTCTGGAATTTCCCTGGTATTCTAAGATTTATTAACAGTTTATATCAGTGGGCCAAAGATCTCCTCAGACAATACTTGCAATTGGCAGAAAGTTATCCAGGCCTCCTGATTTAAAAACCGTATCCTTAGCAGATGAGGACATCCTGCTTAGTTACTAATGAACTTGTGATACAAGTACATCCTGTGTCTTTCCAAATACTGAAAAGGAATATTTATTGAACACTTCTGCTCCTTTTGCACCATTATTAACAATGTTACTGTGTCCATGTAGTAATGGGCCTATACCATTATTAGAATTTCTTTTGTTCCTAATACATTTTTAAAACTCCTTATTGTCTTAGTCCTACCAGCCATAATTTTTGCCCTTGTCTTATTTCCTTTATCAATTTTTTATACTTCATAACTTCTAATTTATATTGATTACTATTTCCCTTTTTTTTCCATGTTACATATTTCTTTATTACTAATTTCTCTGAGGTGTCAAGGGGGAGAAAAAATTGGTCATATCATTCCCCTCACCTTAGTGAGAAACCTATCAAACTCCAAGTGAAAGATTCTGTTTTGGCCTTCTGTCACTTATGTCATGCTCTTTGTTCTCCGCAACCCTCAGAGACAGCCTTCCAACTATGCCCAAAGTCCAATTAAATTAGCCCAACAATCAGGTAACCAAGCAATCCTTAATTCCCCGTCACCCATACCCCACATTTATCACTTCAATTCACCCTCCTCCACACAGTCTTCATTCACCGATGATAGTACCCTAGAATACAATCCCCTTATTTTTACCCAGTTGGAAGTATCTGAGAACCCAATTTCTACCCCCCCCCACAAAAATTTATTTTTATCCAACTTTACGCCCTCCAACTGCAACTCTAGCCCTTCCCTCTGACCTCACTGAAGCTCCCCACTAAACCCAAGATCTGGCAGCTTTATTGCTTGTCCTTACAGATAAAGCCTTGTAATCCATTCACCCCCTTCCTTTCCTGGATATTGCGACCTCACCAAGTCCTAAGCCAAAAGTGTTTTAATTCAGCCTTCCTTGCTATGAGATGATGATCAAACTGCAAAGGTATTTTTAGTCACTCTCTCCAGGAACCCACCCACCCTTCATCTTTATGCCAGTCCCCCTGAAGCAGTCTGCTCCAGTAACTGCCACACTCACATAGCACATGCTCCCTCTTGCTTCCTGCAGTAAAACACTGCATAGCTCCACTGTTTGATGCCTCTCTGCTGCTGGTCCTCCACGAACACCAGTAGTACTCTGTTCCGCTCACCTCCGAGGTATTGGTCCTCACATCTGGATTCCCTGGCCTCTTCCTGAACATGGCTCCAAGGGTCTCTCCTGCCCCATCATTCAGCTTTGGACTGCAGCTGAGCCAATATCCTTTTGCTGATGTGACGACAGACTGTTCCTCCCATCTCCAGGTACACAAGTCATCATAGCTCACCAGTGGATCCTGGTCGTGCCCTCAGCGAACCAATTTAGCCATACAGCCATCTCCCGCAACGGGGATAGATTTCCTCTTGCAGTAGCCTGCACAGGGCCTTTCTCTGCTAACAGCAGAGTCCTCCACTCACCACGAACGCTGTCACAGTCTGCCAGGTAGCACCTTCATCAAGCTGGTTCGGCATTAGCGCCCCTTCCTGGGGGCCCACACTCCTCCCCGCACTCAGCTCTGCCCTCCACCTGCCCGCTACGGGCACCTCTAAGGCCTCTTGTTCTCCATATTCTCACCATGCTGCCCACCAGTATCTAGTACTCCCAGGTGCCTCATGGTCAGTTGAGTGGCTCAACTCACGGCCCTGGCAGCAATCTCCCTCTGCGGCACATCAGAGCAGCTACAGGAAGCAGGATCTCCAGACTCCTAGCTGTACCCAGGCGAAGAGGCACAAGAAGAGGGCCCAGGACTCAGACATACAGGTGGGATCAGACAGTCAGATCTCTCCAGAAGTCTGTTTTCTTTCAGGAAAAGTTAAAGGAAAAAGATTTTATATTTATTTCTTTTATTCTTTTGCTCGGTGCCACTTTAAAGCCCTCAAGCAGGGCCTTAAGGCACCAGACAGTTCAGCTCCAACTAAAACCTCTGTTAATCATTCAGTTTCCAAATTTTTAGAATAGTCCTATGAAGGGAAAAGGGTGGACTAGGATATATGCATCATGTAAGGGATTGTCTTACCCACAAGCTCTACCCATTATATATATTAATCTATATCTACTAGCCCTTCCCATCCACTGTTAGAATATTACATCTGTCAAAGACAAGTGCTATCCAGGAAAATTGCTGGAAAATAAAAGCTGACATCCTAATATCCAGGACATCTTACGAACCAGCTGAAAAAGTTGTCTGACTTCTTGACACCTCTAGCCATGATGCAGCCTACCACTGAATTTTTGGGAATGAAGGAGATCACTTCATAACCCAAAGCCATTCTTCTGCCAATCATGTCAGAAGATGGAAGAACAGCATGAAAGAGGAGGGAAATAAATCAAGATGTTCAAGTATTAATGTTTGTCTGCTTCCCTTAGTCCAAAGAAACAGGGTAATCCTTGTCTTGTGCTTCAACATCCTTGTTGCAACCCTTCCGAGTAGGCATAATCTGGAAGGTGCTAAGAATGAGAAAGCAAGAGGGTCCCTATTAAAGTTCCTATCAAACAGGCATCCTGAGGCTCCTGTACTGGGGTTCTCCATCACAGTGACAGCAGTCTTTGTACAGTAACTCCTCACTTAAAGTCATCCCACTTAATGTTGTTTCGTTGTTATATTGCTGATCAATTAGGGAACATGCTCATTTAAAGTTGTGCAATGTTCCCTTCTAACATCTTTGGCAGCCGCCTGCTTTGTCCACTCCTTGCAGGAAGAGCAGCCTATTGCAGCTAGCTGGTGGGTGGTTGGAACCCGGGTGGACCGGCAGCCTCCCTATCAGCTTCCCCCTCCCCTAAATTCCCTGTGCAGCATCAGCAGGCTACCAATTGCCGGCAGTTCAGCTGTCCCTCCCCCACTGCCATGGGCTGCTCCTGCCCTCTGCCTTGGAGCTGCTCCCCGAGCCTCCTGTTTGCTGGGGGGGGGGGAGGGGAAGAAGAGGGGGGCTAATGTCAGGGTGTCCCCCTCCCCTCTACTCCTGCACCCCGCTTACCCCATCTTCCATAACGCAGGGGGGACACAGGGAGCGGTCTGTGGTCTGGTCTCAGCTTGCTGATCTAATTAACAAGGCAGCATACTTCTGACCCCACTCTTCATACTTAAAGGAGAAATGCACATTTCTATCTCTCAAACACACGCAGGGTGTGTGTGTGTCTCTCTCTGTCTGCCCTCCCTCCATTCCTGCTGCTTTGTAGAGTGAGAGAGTTAACCCTTGAGGGCTCAGCCAATTGCTAAGTTCATCATTTAGCAGTAAGGCATTCCCTGGGAAATCTCCCACCCTCTGACTCCTCCACCTCAACCAAGCTTCACAATCATCATCACTGTGTACCAATATTAAATTGTTTGTTTAAAACTTATACTGTGTACATATTATATACACTATATAATATAGTCTTTTGCCTGGTGAAAAAAATTTCCCTGGAAACCCCCTCACTTACATTAAGTCTTATGGGGAAATTGGATTGGCTTAGCATCGTTTCACTTAAAGTGACATTTTTCAGGAGAATAACTACAACGTTAAGTGAAGAGTTCCTGTACTGAATTATTTTGTCAGAAGACTAGAGGCTAACTTCCAACACCATGTTCAGCTCTGGAAGAGTACAGTAGAGCAGACATCCTTTCCAGAGAAAGAGCAAGATTCTGTTATATCCCTGTTTATAGTTCGAGTACCTTACAAAGCATACTTGCAGCAGGGCAAATTGCAGGTCTTCCTAACCTAGCTAGTCACCTGAAGCACTGTAGATGAGTACTATACCCAGAACCACAAGCTCAACAGAAGCAGTACGTGTTAAGAAAAGTCAGACTGACATCAGTATATTTATATGCCAGATGACACTTTATGGGAGCAGTACCTATCAGAAAAGTACCAGAAGCAGGTTGGGCTAGCATAGAAAGGCCAAACCTTGAGAACCATTGAGAAAAGCATGAATTCATTCCCCAATGGCCAAGGGCAGGGGAGCTGCTGTTCTTCCTTGTTCCTAGAAGGAGAAACAAAAAATAAGAGGCTGGAGTGCCAAAATGTGCACTCCAGCTGCCAGGACAAAGGAAGAAAGACTGAAGAGGAACATCTGGGACCAACTCGTATAGGCTGTTTGAGATTGATATTTATTTTGTCTATAGGTTACTTGACATATGACTATGTGGGAGATTCTTTTTTAACATTAGGATAAAATACATAAAATCATATGTCTAACAAAATGACATTTCTTTAATAATGTCTGTCACTAGCTTTTCAGTTACTAAAAGGTACACAGTTCACTACAGGCAATTACTAATGTCTTTATGAACTCTCCATCCATTACAAACATGTTTCTATTTACTATTATAAGAACCAAGGAAAAAAGCTACACTACACTACACCTAAATGATTAGAAATAGGTAGCTCAACCTTACCTTTGGATTTTGGAATCAATTCTCCACAACTCAGTATTCGTACTTCAGCATATGGTTTACTAGATGCATCTGTTTTCTGGTTTTCTATCTCTCTCACAACTTCCTGGCCTGTGATGACTTGTCCAAAAACAACATGAAGTCTGAAGTTTAAAAAAAAAAAAAAAAAAAAAAAAGATAAAATGCATGTTTTCTACCGCAATAAAAGATTAAAAATATTTAGCATCTCAAATTTTCAAACAGCGTCCACTTCACAAACACAAATAAAGGAGATAAGATATTTACCCATCTAAGTGAGGTGTAGGCTTGGTTGTTCTTTTGATATCATCAAAAGGAATAATTAAAACAAAGAGAAAAACAAAGTTAGCACCCTTTACAAAGGAAACAAAACTGCATTCGAAACAAAAGTGCATGTATTAAGTTAAAAGTTATTTTGAATAAACTAATAAATTAAGAATTGTTTTGTTCAATTTTATAACAGTCGTAGTTATAGTTTAAGTATCACTGAATGAAACATTACATAAGGTTTCTACTAAAATCCTTACTTTGATAAAAAAGATTTAAGTAAATGAAGATATTCTAGCATTAATCCAATTTTTAGATACTATCTTGTATACATACATTACAAAATTCTTTTATTGATTCAATCATACGAACAATTGAGGGCAATTTAAAAAGAAAGCGAATCTGATTCTCAGAAGAGACTGCAAGTAGTCTTATAATCATTAGAGAAGGAAGCAGTGGGAAGTCAGAAAAAACAAAACAAAACAGGGCACAGGCTTCATGACATTTGATGTAGCTCCAGAATGGACTTAAAAAGTCTTCAAGAAGAGCTTTATACCTATAGACAATGCATGTGATTCACACAAGGTCCTACACCCACGGGTCAGGGCTGGACATTCCATGACATGCAAGTGTCAATCATGAGAGCAATCATAAGCTGGGCTGAAAGAGGCTAAAGATCTGTCAGCAAGCCAAAAATAACTGTCTACTTTTAGACAATGCATGCGACTCATCACATTAATTAAAGGAAAGATCTTTATCAATTATAGGTAACAGGATCAATTTCAAGAGAGAATTTTTTCTGGAGATAAGCCTGATTCAAAGGAATCTCTCTGTTGTAGATATGTTGTGATAAATTCAACCTTAGATTTATTATATGTGGTGATAAATTTAGCTATGTGGTTATTTTTTCCTTTAAAATGAGATTGCTCTTAGAATGATTTCCAAAAACTGGAACTCTACACACACACACACACACACACACACACACACACACACGATCCCCAGAGCTCTTCCCATCCAAGACTCTAAGCAGACAAGACACATTACACAAAATAGAGTAAAATTTGCTGAGAACATCAATTAGCTTTGCATTACTCGCCAAAGTTAGTTAGAAGCAGGTAATGAAATGTTTTTCTATGTATACGAGAAGCATTCATCTAAAACAATAAGGCATGCTAAAAATGATCAGTTTATCTCCAAGATAGGCATTTTTAACAGGTAGCTATTTTATATAGAGCTTCAAATCTGGAAAATCAGTTCACATTTGATAAATGGAAAAAGGTTTAGTTTTTTTTTTAAACAATTAAATTATTACTACAACCGTAACGTTGTAAGCAACATGCATATCAGAATAATACAATACTTACATAAAGAACTGTGAACCGTTTGTATCTTTCCCTCTATTGGCCATTGACAGAAGAAATTCTTTGTTGTGCTTTACAGCAAAGCTTTCATCTAGAGAAAGTGTTTTTGATTGCTTTAAAATACCAAATATTTACTTTGTTCTATTAGTTAAATGGCAGTTAGCTATTTTTCCCCTCAGCCAACCCAGATAAATTTATCACTGCAGTAAAGAGCATTAAAAAAATTAGTTTCAAAATAAAGTATATTATGTCATGTCCTTGGGATACATTATGCTTCACATTCTAATGCCTGGAATTTAAAGAGGAGAAAAGTAAATGTACTTTCTTATTTTCACCTGCCTATTAATTGTAGTTATGGTATGAAGAATGATTGTAAAAATGAAACTCTTACTCAACAGATGTACTTCCTGCATATACTCATGCAACATCTGAGTACAGTAAGAGCAGGCCTTTGCTATTTTTCACTCTTGTTGGCACATGCAGATCCACACATCTTTGGAAGACCAAAATGATTATGTTTTTTCTAGCTCATGCATCATCAATATAATTTTTAAGCATGTTTTGATGAAGAATTTTTATTAATGGTGGTGATCCAGTTTGGTGTCAAGCCAAATAAGCAGCTTTACTTTCAGATACCAGGATGAGTTTACAAAGAGCTTGCTGTTAGAAAAACAAGTTTACTTAAGATGATAAAGTTGGATATGGAAGTCATAAAATTAATCATGATAGCAGGTTTAGAATCAGATATGTACAAATGTAAGTCTGACAAAGTTGACAAATTTGAATCAGAATAGCTTGATCCTCATTTAGACAAATATTTTCTGAACAAAATAGTGAAGTAAACAAAATACACCTTTATGGCCTTCATACTGCCATCAGATCAGATAGCAAAGACTTCTGCGCCCACGTAGAACCCAAATAAACCCAACGGGACTCAGATTTGATATACACAGACCCCAGATGATTGTAGGAGCAGGACCATGGATTACAAGTTTAATATTTATAAGACAGAACATTTGAAAAGGTTTATAGATTGGCTTGATTAAAAAAAAACTTTACCTTCAAAAAAACCACCATAAACGGATTCTCCTCCTCTCCCATTTCCTTGAAAGAAAATACATTGTATTACAAATAATAGTGAAAATATAAATCATTTAAAGTTCAAGATGTGCCTAATGACTCCTAAAAAAAGTATCATAATATAAAAGATACTTCAATTATTGCATCCAAGCCAAAATGTCTTCAAGCACAGTCAAATAGGAAGCTACATCTTGACAGTCTGCTTAAGTAGAATGGGACTGAGAAAATGCAGGCTATTGCTTTTCCATTTATTCTGCACTGTCTCTCACATTTCTAGATCAAGCTAGGACTACTACTGGGAAATACAATGTTTTACACTGCATTATACTAAAATTTTTCACTGGGAGGCCACACCAAGCTATAAAGAGAATGGAACTGAAAGCTATTTATACAAATGTTCTTATTTGAAGGCCCTATTCAGCACACCTTACTAGAAGAACTCGCACCTTAAAGTCAACAGACATTTCATCTGAATATAGGATGCTAAACAGGACCCTTAAAAATATCTTATTATTTAAGAACTGGAGTTTTCTTTTAAGGCTGTGTCCTACCTTCACTGAAGTCACCTCCTTGGATCATAAAATCTTTCACAACTCGGTGAAACAGACAACCTTTGTAATGCAATGGCTTCTGGGTCGATTTTCCGGTACCTTTTTCACCTAAGAGGGATGGAAGGAAGGGGCAGAATTAAAAAAAAAAAAAAAAAAAAAAAAAAGATACTTTGCATTTGTGCAACACCTTTCATTGGAGGAGGTCCAACAGTCTGACTAACATTAACTATTAAGTCTTGCAAATCAGTTTGTGAAGTAGGCAAACATCTGTTTTGTAGATGGGAACACACAAATAGATAAGTCCAAAGCTGGCCACGGATTTTGGTTCTCATTTTCTCAATACCCATCTTTCAGAGGTGCTGAGTGTTCACAGCTCCAAATGAAGGTCTTAGGAGCTGTGGGTGCCCAGCACGTCTGAAAGTCAGATCCCAGGTCTCTCAGGTTGGGCACTCAAAACTTAGATTACGCCATTTCAATACTCATTTTTGAAAAATCTGGCCAAGGTAACTTGCCCAAGGTCACAAAGGAAGTCTGTGGTGAAGCTGTAGATAGGACACAAGTCTCCAAGGGAAATTTACCAGCATCATTCAGAACCTTAAATGTATCATCATTCCAGACTGTCTACATGGGGAATTATACCAGTATAACTATGGTGGTAAAATTATACTTGTATAAATTTTCCTGTCAAGACAAAACCTAAAAGACTAACACACTGCTGGTGGCAATATGTACAAAGTCTGAAAGGCAGGTAACTGAACGAACACTAAAATTAAAAAGACTACCTTGTCTCCTATAATCCAAAGACAAGTTTTTAGATATTTGATAAAACCCTGCAAACCCCACTACTTTCAGAAAGTTGAGTATATCTTTCTCTGGACTGATCGCCAGAAGAAAACCCAAGAAACAGATTCCTAGTCCCCTGCTCTAAACACTTTTGACCATACACATTCCCAATGTTTCAATAATAAGATCAAATTCCAATTTTGAGCTTGAACTATTTTATGTGCACATATATTACTTGTTTCTGACATGGAAGTGATAAGCAAAAACTCGTGAGATTGAAATGTAATAAAAATACTGAAGGGGCAGGCGGTGGCAATGTTGGAGATGGAGGAAAAAACAAGTGAGTATCTATAAATCCACTACTGTGATGAACTAAGTTTTTAGGAGAAAATAAATCTGTTAAAAAGTTATCTTGGAAACAAGTTCATGGAGGTTGGAGAAATCTGGGTCAGATTCACAACCACCATTTAAAACAATGTTTTACTTTAATGACTAGGCTTGGATCCGATATCAGTGTTCTTCAATTAAAGTAGCAATTCAGCAGGATAAAAATGCCATTTCAAAAATATTTCCATGATAAGGTTTTGAAAGGACTGGTTATTTGACTAAGAAAAAGGGAATTTGAATTTAATTTGGAATTAGAGATTGCCACACATCTGTTACAAAGAAAAAACTAAAGGGGATAGTTAAGAAGTGGATGGCCAATCTTAGAAAACAAAGGCCATGAATATTAGTGGTAGTTCAGTATATCACAGGAATCAGAAGAAAGTCCATTAATGCCCAACTTCCTGACCTTTCATTGGCTACCCTTATTGTATGCTTATCAGTTTCAGAATTAGTTAATATTATATAGTTTCAGCAAGCACAAACTGATTTAAATCACTGATTTTAATCATGATTTAAATCAACAAGCAGAAAAAACTTGATTAAAATCATCAATTTTAATCATGTTTTGCATTTGTACTTTCTACTAACTTTTCTAAAGAAAAGCTGATTCTCATTAGGTGGTAACCATTAAAACATGTTGATTTGCAATTAAATATAACCATTAACACCAACATTGGTGCTTCTTTCTGCTAACAGGCAGGATACACACACTCTCTCTCTCTCTCTCTCTCTCCACACATACACACACACTAATTTAATCAATTATATAACTTAACTTGCAATTATTAAAGCCTTAATTTTTACATTTTTATTATGTTAGAAAACAGTGAAATTTTAGATATTCTTTTTTACTTGTGATTTATGTCAAGCTCTCTTTGGATGGAAATTCAAATTCAATTAAAATGCACAAAATCAGCATTTTAATTATTTTATTATTAAATAAAACTACTTTAAAAGTAGCTATAAGACAAAGTTCATAAAACATGTTTTGCATTTAAAACTAATTTATTAAAAAAAGGAAGTATTATCTGTAGATAGTGAACTGAACTGATTGTTTCTAGTCACCAAGTCCGAGATTTTAGAACTAATAAATCTCATCCTATCATACACATTTTTATTCATAGATTCAAACTGGTAAAGTAGTCCTACTTTTTTCATGTCCTCTGTTTTTTTACTTTGAATTAACTGAAATGAAGAAAAAACATTCTCTCCACACCTGCAGTAGAGGCTACAGCTGTCAAAAGCTGGTTCCAAGTGCTTAGCCAGTGACTTACACAAAGTCAGTGATTTGACTTTCTTTAAAACTTACCATTAAACATACTGCTTAATATTTTTTGGATTTTAAATTAATGATTTTAATAGATTACAGAAAGTTTAAATCTTAAAACAGGCTGTAAATGTCATATTTAATTTTAAATAGGTTTATTTAAACTGGATTTTTATCCAGCCTGTTTTCAACAGGAGTTTTATGGGCTGTTGCAGTTAGCCTTACACTCCAGTATCCAAGTTTGATTAGCATATGCTCCATGTACCAACTGATGCCACAACTGCAAGTGCTTCAGTATACAAATCTTGCATTAAATGCACACAAGACACTGATGTTAAACCTCTACAGAGACCAAGACACATTATTTTAAAGTCTACCTTCATTTTCTGGTATGCAAAAAGTGATAATCATTGGATGTCTACAGGGGATTCTGTCAAATATAATAATTCACAATATGAAACTAACCAACAATGAATTAAGTTAAAAATCATAAATATCTACAAACCTGTGCAAAGGCAGCGAAAATTCTCACATGTCTTTGGGCACACATCAGAAAACAATTCAAAGACCACTCTTCCAGCTGAAAAAAATCCCACACATTTATAAAGTTAAATTAGATTTGTCGTCATTTGACCATTAAATATTTATATTGCTATAACATAATATAGCTTAGAAATTATTCTTCTCACCGGGTACATTGTTGATGGCTATGTCAAAAAAGCAACGTGGCCGCTGGACCTTGATTCCCATGGCTTCAAAAGTTTAAAGACTGTAAACAACAAAAATATAAAAACCTTTGAGTTTTCTCCTCTGTATATTGAAACTATATAGTCACTTGATCCTGACCAAAAAGCTTTTTATGAAGGAAAAAAAGGTGTGGTCATCCTGAAACATAAATGAGCAAAACTGAATGTTGAGATGTTGAAAAAGGTGGCATTTTTGTTCTCAAGCTGTTTTAAATATGAAAGTCTATAGCTGTTAATCTTTGGTCTTTAGGAGAAAAGGAAAAATAACTTAAAAACAGTTTTCTGTGCACATTCAGTTTAACTTTACGTTATTACCAACTCTTGCAAAACTTGCTGGAGCTTTAAGAGAAACATAAAATACTGCATTTTTCCTTCAACACCAATCAAGATGATATTATTGTATGTATTACAATAGCACATTGGAGTCCCAGTCATGGACCAGGGTGCCACTGTGTTAGACGCCGTACAAACACAGAAAACAAAAAGACTGTCCCTGTTTCAAAGACTAAGAGTTTACAATCACCAATTTTGGTGAATCAGAGAGATCAAAAGATATCTTTTTATTTTAAAAAAATTCCAGTTGTCATCATTGCAGAGTAAAGCTTGTAAACATGAATGAATGTATTCTAAAGGCTTAATAATCCACTATTTTAAAATCTTGTGATTTAAGCCAATCTCGGATTTTGCGGCGGCCAGACTCATGATTTTTGAATGCTTGGATTTGGCAATACTGACTTAATTCATGTTTTCTTAGATAGTTTTTTTAGAGGAAAGCATACAAAAAAACTGCAAGGGAGACTAAGGCATCAGTTGATGAGAATGTCATTCAACTTCCTAACTGGCTTTATAAGAACATACTTGAAAAATGAGAGGATTTGGAAAAAAGAGGGAACAAGACAAACAGCTTAGGATCTTCTGGTCTCCTAGTTGGGTAAAAGGTTAAGACCTTGTAGAGTACTTTGATAATTTGCTCCCAGAGGCCTTGGATCTTCAGACCCAAGGCTGAATCAAGTGGCAAAGGTGGAGAGAAGGAGTTAACTTTGGGGCCAAAGGTTTGTGCAATCAGGCAACTTATTAAGACTACCTCTGAACTATTTGCCAAGAAAAACAAACAATTCCCTAGTATGACAGACAAATTCTTACTGGCCATAATAAGAAATCAGAATATTTCTGCAGGACTATTCAGTATTCAGAAGTCAAATGGCACAGATTTACATAAGACGGACAACATTAAGTTCAAATTAAAGTACCATATGTGGAGTGGAAAATGAGATACTCCCGAGATTAAATTGGAAGAGATGCAAGGTTCACTGAGGTTTTAAACTTATACAAATAAATAAAATTGACTAGCCTAAAAAAAATGCTGCATATGACAAACACTTGGTTCCTGGGTTACCCTTTACTATTTATACTGAAAAGGGAAGCATCATAGCTATTTGTTTACACATTTTGCAATAGCTGCTTACAGAGTTTACAAGGCATATGGTCCCTGGCTTGTAATAATTGTCCACAGTTACTGATATACATCTTTCAGCCTATGGACTTTGTAATTCCTGAGCAGTAGAGCTGGGCATATAACTGATTTTTCAGTTTGCTGGCAGTTAAAAAAATATATTTTTGGAAGAGAAGTTGGGTTTGGGTTGAACTGAATCCAAAAAGTGTAAAAAACAAACAAACAAACAAAAAACCCTTCAGCAAATAAAAAAGTGTGCATTTGGAGCATTTTTAAAGGATTAAATGCACAAAACAAGTGGAGGCAGTGGTGCCTCCCTTATAACCATTAGGCCTAATAGTTAGAACACTCACCTGGGATGTGGAAGACCAAAGTTCCATTTCCCCTCTGCCTGATATGGAGAAGTGATTTGCACTCAGGTCTCCCACACTGCAGAAGAGTGCCCTACCCACTGGGTTTTGGGATATTCTGGTATAGGTTTATCTCAGTTGCTCCTGTTGAAGCTGTTCCACTGCATCTAAACAATTAACGTTTTTGAAACAAGGACTTAACTTGGATCTCCCACATCCTAGGTGACTTCCTTAACCGCTAGCCTATAGAGTGATTCTCATTCTCTTTTCCTAGCCCAATGACTATTCATTGTCATTATGAAAGACTATGAATTTCCATTAATGCAAAATAATCACTGGGACAAAGGTTATAAGGCACCAACACCTCTTCTTCTGGCCATTTTGTGAATGGCCCCCAAGTCCTTCCCACCTCCTCCCCACCCCCACCCCAAATATTTGGCCAAAACTATTCAGTGAATTTGAGTCAGCGCTAATTGAGTCCAGTGGAGGGACTTAGCAATCTTTTACGTGATAGGCTATTCCTGTGACTATTGTAAGCTGCATTAGTTATATTTTATAAATTGATTGAAAAAAATAAGCAACACTTTGTACTGTTAAATTCCTTGCAATTGTATAAAATGGGCAAAGATCACTGCAGAAATGTCAGACTGTGCTATAAACGCCAAAAAACTAAGGGTCAAAATGTAAAAACAGTTTATCATAATTCACCAAATCATTGACAATATTGATAGGGTTAGCACTAAACATTTAATGTTGCAAATATTTTTAAGATGCCTATCACTCTAGTATCCAGGAGCTGCTCTAATTTTAACCCAGCCCAACCCTTTTTATTAGTTTCTTTTAAAAACAGAATACATCTTGAGTAGGTAATTTAACAGTTTTTCATTAAGCTTTATCGCAATTAATAAACACATTTTCAGCTTTTTATCTCCTGTGTTTGTTCTTTTCCTTTCATGGCACTGTTTCTTTCTTTATGTTGACTATCTTGGTGTGTCTTTTCCTGTCTATGTTTTAGTATATGTTCCTTCTTTATTAGTTTTCAATAATAAACAATAATTTTTCCCTCATTTCATTCCACAAGTGTCACTCTTCCAGCACTGTGCCCTTTTTCAATACTTTCCTTCTACTATCATCCGCTCTCTTGGACCCTATTGCCCTCTCTCCTTGGCTCCCCTCTATAACACAGTCACTGAAATGAAGACAAATTCTTTTCTATGAAGGAGAGATTGCAGCCAGCATATGCGTAGAAAGTATTACATTATAATTTACTGTCAGTTACCGAAAAATGTCTAAAGTTATTGTCATATTGAGCATTATATACCCTTATTCATATTGATGGATAGTAGGTTGGAGTTCAGGTTAAAAATTAGTTTTATGGAACCTTAAGTCTCAATTCCTTGACCTTAACAAAAAGCCATGAAACATTTTCAATATTTTAAAACAAACAAACATATTAGAATGTCAGAGGTGTATTTCCAACTTTAAAGTTTTTATGTGGAAATTATACAAAAATTTTGCATACTTATTAGGCCATTAATATTAATCTAAATCCGTTTCTGCATTTAACGATTCCAAGTATCCTCCTACTGTAGCCTGACACACCGTCCCTGACATCCTAGCTTGAGTTTTTACAATGATTCAGACCAAGAAAATTCCTCAAAATATGTTATTTACAAGTAAAGTTAAGTTCTCTCATATTATAATTATTAACCTGGCAGTAATTCCCCAAATGCACCCACTGAATAGCGTAGTAAAATGGTAGCCACACTAACATATACACTCTCAGAGGTCCAGCAGGAATGCAGATTCAGCACATAGCAGCCTCAGGTTGCCCTACAAAGGAAATCAACAGGTTCCAGTTACTGAAATTTGATTAATCTAATTTTCCCAGAAGTTTGTGACAAATTCTCATACTTTCTGCATTGTTGTGGAGGGCGGTGACAGTGCAGCTGCCTTCTCAAATGAAGGCAGAGTAAACTGGAGTCAGTGTAGTCCTGCAGCAGTCTAGCAAAGAGTCTGAATTGAAAAGACTAATAAGGAAGCCCACGCTGCCTTCTGCCTATATTGTGGAGGAATGAATATGTCTAAATCATGAATAGCCTCTGGATCAGTGCATGCCACGCATAAGAAAAAAACAAACTCATTTGCTTTTTAAAAATCAAACAAAATTTTACTTACAAGCTACTAGAATCAATTGAAGAAATAAAACAAAGTATTGTAAGTCTTTTTATCCTGAAGATGATTTAACAAAAGAAAAATGTAAATTATCTTTAAAAAAAAATGTTTGCCTTCTAATATAGTTTGCACTGGATCACTAACTTCTTGAAGCAAACAAAATAGTATCCTTAGGACAACACATATGTAGAAAGATATAGAAGATACTCCTGGGGGAATTCTGTGCTACTGCGCACATGCACAATTAATGAGCCCTGCATATATTTAAATTTTTGCACAGAAAAAAAAGCTTCTGCAGACATGTTGCTGCAGTTCCACCTTTTGCCCACCAGAGGGCACTGTGGCACAAGAACAGCAGTAGCTCCTAGCAGAAAATAACTTCTGCAGTTCTGCCTTTTGCCCACCAGAGGGCCCTGTGGCGATAGAACAAAGCAGCAGCTTCCTGCCAGCAAGGGAAGAGAAAGAGCTGCCTTCTTCACAGTGGGCCAGGTCAGGAGATAGAGGCTATTGGGAGACATATAGCAAGAGGTGCTGCGGGGGAGGGGGGTCAGACAGGGGCTCAGTGGGCGGACAGACTAGGGCAGGGGCTGAATGGGAGTGGAGGCACAGGGCCACTGGGGGGGAGGAAGGTGTAGGGCCACATGGTGATGGGAGAGGGGAGGTGCAGAGCTACATAGAGACAGGGGATGACTGGGTGGGGGCACAGAGACATATGGGGATAGGGGGAGGGGATACAGGGACACATATGGACAGAGGAGTGGCTGGGTGGGGGCACAGAGACATTTTTAGCCCCAAAGATTTTTTTTCAAAGTTTGTGAGCATGTAAAGGATTGTAATTAGGGCTTCTGTTTTTCAGGGTTTCTTTTTAACAATTTTTGAGTTTTATGTAGATGTCTAAAAATTGGAGGTTTTCGGGCTCTTTCTTTATATATATATATATATTGTAATAAGTAACATATTATTCAGTAGTATATACTGTAATGAGTAATCTATTTGTAGTGTTCCATACTATGCTTTAATGTAGTACTGTTTCAAACACTTAATGCATACCAGGAGGGTCTACACAGACCAATTAATGTGCAACACATCAGTGCACTTTAGAAATCACACTCCCTGTAGGCTGGTGAGTTTGCATCTGTTGACCAGCTCAAGGAATAAAATAGTCAGCTACGTGCAAACACTGTTTCAGCTTGCTGCACAGGCTCTTTTACTCTTCTGCCACACAAATGCAAGGAACACAGAGAAGTAACAAAAGTGATAGTACTGATCTGGACTGATACCACTCTGGCCCCAGCACCTCAAGGGTCACTGCTGTTCCTTAGTCTCAGGGGAATTGCAAGGCCCTATCTACCCTTCCTGTTGCAGCCTTCCGTTGCTGTCCAGCAAAAACTTTGTTTCTCCTGGCCCTTCCTTTCACAGAGCTGGGTCCTCACTAATGTCTTCCAGCTGGAAATCAGAGCCAATTGTGAGCTACTTCTTAGCTGGATCAACCGGTACCCAACACCTACCTAGTGGGCTTCTCCATAGGTCAGGTTCCCTCCCTGCTCCCTGGCTCCGCAGGCCTTAAAGGGGTAAACTGCATTACTGCTCCATGTAGACAAGCCCCTTAGACACAAGTAACCATTTCTACTGTTTACTGGATAAAACACCAATATTTCTTTAGTTTTTATATCAGAGTTGTTTTATCTGTGTGTATTGGTTAAACCAAAAATCAGAAGCCTTAATCTAATGACAGTCTAAACACAGTTCAGCCAAGGGATAATTTGACTAATTAGGGTGAAAATTACCTACATTACCCCTCTAACAAATCTATGCCCGCTACAGTTTAAATGAATAAAACAGTCTCACACTTTGGGAACTTTGTCACTGATAACATACAGTCAATTTTCTACACAATCTTTTTTTTATAATACAAGTTGCCTTATTTTTCCTATACCTCATGCTATATCTTTTTCTACATTGTTTTCCATGTTATTTCCTCTTTTTTTCTTTCTTCCTTCAACAGCTATATCCCTTTCCTCCTGTATTTTCTTTCTCTCCCAATAATCTCTTTCAATGAACCCTATGTCGCTTATTTAAATGTATTCCACTACTTTTTCCTCCCCCACTTGCACATACCTTCACTACCATTATTTCACTCACTTCTTTGCACACAGGTTTTGGAAAATTTACCAGAACCAAACTGTCAAAGAATTAATCTACTAATCAAAGTCTAACACAAAAGATTTCCCGCCACATAAACCGCATGTCCAGGAAAACACTAGTAAGAGGCCAATCTGTCTCTCCCCCACCCCTCTCGCTCTCCCCAAACGAATCCTGGGATTCCAACCTAAATGCTGTCCCTCAACTGTTCAGGGGCTCCATCCTTCACAGCCTCCCTCTAGTACAGGAGGGAAAATTCTATTTGTAATAGAAGAAATGAACTACATTTGTAATTATGATCTGTGAACTAGTGTATAAATTTAGTACTAAATACTTGCCCCAGGCTCCACCCGGGTATAGGCATGTGCCAAAGAGATATTTGCAGAAAGATCAGTCACAGAAAATGACCTTTATATAGGGTATGTCTATGGTCAGTATAGACACTACCTATTCCAATGGCAGGAATTCTCCCTTGGGCGTAGATAATCCACCTCCCCAAGAGGCAGAAGCTAGATCCAGTGGAAGAATTCTTCCACTGACCTAGAGCTGTCTACACCAGGAGCTAGGTCAGTATAGCTACGTCTCTCAGGGGCAGGTGGGAGGTTCCAGAATTTAGACGTGCATTAAAAATAACGTTTCTAGCCCCTATGATTTTTCTGTCTTCAGGTCGATACAGTACATTTGTTGCTGCCCAGGACTTTCCAAAAAACAGCAGAATGAACTTGATCACTCTGATCAGTTTCATTTCTGCTATTCATAACTTTGGGACCATCAGGGACAGGACAAGAACCATGTCATTTTACTCTAAAGATTCTGTTTTTGAAAGCTGTATGCAAAATTAAGCTTTGGGGAAGATGGATTTTTTTTTTAAATCTTCTAAAAATAGGGCACCAAGGACAACCTAACCACTAGGTTCAGGGGCTACAAGGGAGAAGAGAAATTATTAGATACTAAAGATTAGCAGACAATTAGCACAATGGTAGGAAACCTAGCACCTTTCCCCAACAGGTAATTGGACAGCAGGCTCACTCATAAAGCATTATCTTTGTTGCTGCTCCTCGTACACCTCCTTCATACTGGACTGGCTGTGTACATTTGTTCTGACAGAATAATTAGTAAATAAAATTACTAATTCAACACAATGTAAAGTGAGCTGAAGTTAAAATACGAAAGCTTATGCTCTAATAAATTTGTTAGTCTCTAAGGTGCCACAAGTACTCCTTTTCTTTTTGCAAATACAGACTAACACGGCTGCTACTCTGAAACCAGTTAAAATAGGGTAATGCTTCATGGAGAGTGCTTGAGATTCAAGCTCAGTTATTCTTCTTATTGTGGTAGTGCCTAGGATTACCAGTCACAGACCAAGTCCTGGTCTACACTATGAACTGATGTCGGTATAAAATCCACAACCCTGGGCAACGCAGTTATACAGCCTGAACTCCCTGTGTAAACAGCAGTATCAAGACAGGATGGCTTCTCCTATTGACATAGCTACCGCCTCTCGGGGAGGTGGTATACCTATGCCAACGAGAGAATCGCTCCCATTGGCAATAAGTAGTGTCTTCACTAAGCATTGCAGCTGTGCCCCTGCAGTGCTTTAAGTAAAGACAAGCCCCAAGACTCCATAGTGCCAGGCACCATAAAAACACACAGAAAAAATACAGTCCCTGCCCCACAAAGCACAAGTATGTGGCCTCCTCTGTAGATAATAGGGAGCAAATAAATATTTTCTCTTAAAAGAACATACAAACATTTTATAAAGTGGATTTAAAATTAAAAGAAGTGAGTGGGCGAGGTTCTGTGGTCTGCAATGTGCAGGTCAGACTAACTGATTTTGATGACCCCTTCTGGTGTTAAAATCTATGAGTCTAAAAAGAGTCTGGCTCATATTACCCTGTGCACAAATACAGGTGATGACCAGAACTTAAAGGGCTTCAGGGGATCATCCGACAAAGTGGGTTTTAGCCCATGAAAGCTTATGCCCAAATAAATTTGTTAATCTCTAAGGTGCCACAAGACTCCTTGTTCTTTTTACCAAAGATACTTTACCAAGTCCTATATATTTATGGGAGGCAATTCCTTCACTGGGAAGGAGTTTTAAGGCAATATTTAGCCTTGGGATGGAAGATTTAGCTATGCGTCCTTCAACAAGCCATGTATCATCTTACTTTTTGAAATCTCCTTCATTCATAGTTTCCTAACAGCTCTGCTAAATGTATTATCATACATATGCAGTATTCTCTATTTTCAGTTCATTAATGCCTGCAAACAAAATGAGTCTGTAACTGATGTCATAACCATTAAAAAAAAAAAAAAAAAAAAACTATGTACAGAGTTGGGACAGCCCTTCAAACTAAAAGATGGAGAGTGGACCCTCCAGCCAGCCACAGAGCACCCTTCAAAGCAACGTCCCCTGTTCCAGAGGCCTGCAGGGAAGGAGGCCATGTGGCAAGCAGAGTGTGGTGATTTTGCCTGCTAGGGGAGAAGATCCATTCAAACTCTGGAGCAGGCATGGACACGGCCCCCTGTGCGTACCAGCAGCTGGAATTTTCACTAATGATTTATGTCTGGAGGACTGAAAGCGTGGCCAGCAGCACATCACCAACGTGCGTGGAGAAAAGGCTCCTGTCCTGCCCCAAGGAGCTGATTTTTTTTTGTAAAGCCATTCACCACAACCCCCCATTTGTAACTAATCCCACCCCACTTGGATCTCGCCCATGACCCTCCACACCTCCCTCCGCTAACTTCCCTCCAATTTGCAGCTTATTCCCTGCCACTCAACGCCCCCTTTCTTCTCAGACCAAACCGGACCACAAGACCCTCCTCGTCTCCCCTAGGGCTGAGTCACCCCCACCCTTTCCCCAAGCCCGTCACAGGCAGGCTGAGCCCCCCCCCGGAAGGCTAAAGCCCCTGCGGCCCAACGAGGGGTGGGCCCCTTCCCGTGACGGAGCGGGTAACTCCCGCCCCTTGGTGGGGGTGTAGGCCCCGGCCCCCACTATGGCGCTGAGGCCCTCGCCCGCATGGGGCTCGGCGGGGCAGGCTCCCTGCAGCGCCCCAGTACTCACCCGCTCGCGGCCCGGCTCGCGGCCCGCGCTCCTACTGCCTCGCCGCCGCCATGTTAGAAGCTGGTGCGGCGCAGACTGCGTCAGTGGAGGGGAGGGCGGGAGCAGGGAACCCCAGAGGCGGCGTTGGGTGGAGGGGGAGCGGACGGGCGCCGGCGGGGCGGGTGCAACGGTCGCGGTAAACCCCGACCCGGCCGTGCTGAGGCGGCCAAGGCGGCCGCTCGGAGCCCACAGTGGTTAGGGGGGGCCCCGCTCCCCGCCTCCTTCCGCCGTCAGAGCTGCTCCGCCCCCTCATCCACGCCACTCGGCTAGGCCGCCTGCCTGTGCCTGAGCCCCGTCCCCGAGCTAGCCGAGGGCCTCAGCCCTCCCCCCTGCGCCGGAGCTCGCGTGCCCCAAGCCACGAGGGGGCCGCCGGGGCCGGCTCTGTTCCCTGCCAGTGCCTAGCGCTGCCGGGTTTGGTTGGCTGAAGTTCTGGAGGTTTCATCACATGACATAATCTTGAACTAAAAATCCATCTTTAATTCCTGGAGACTGCAGGACAGTCCTGGACTTATTGGAAAACCTACTGACCTGTGCATCCGGTTCCCTTCTTTTGACCCTTTGACCGCACACCTGTCCCTGTTATTTTATTAGTTGTCCCCCGGAATTTTTTGGGCATCTAGGTCCTGTGGATCCCCCTTTTAGGTTGGGGGGGATCCTTTAGCTGTGGACGGGCCTCGCCCGCCCACTTCCCAGATCCCAATAAGACCTGTGCAGGCACAGTCCCCTCTGCCAGCGCCCTGTGGCCAGAATAAGGAGAGGGCCTCAGCCCTCCCCTCCCCCCACGTCTCTGTGCCCTGGGTTAGGGTATGGGCATAGCACCCCCAGCCACTAGCTCCCTGGGCCTTGGGTGGTGAGAGGCCTCGGCTCCCCCTGCACTAGTGCCTCTGGACCCCCAGAGGACACAGACCCCCAGTTGCCAGAGCCCCAGTTTCTTCAGCGAGGAGAGGAACTCAGCCTCCCCACTTCCCTAGAGCCCCTATGTCCTAAGTTGGCAGTGCTCCCCACTTGCCAGAGCCTCTGAGCAAGGAGAAGGGTGCAGCCTATGCCAGAGCCCTTGTTCCTCAAGCAAAGAGAGGGGCCCTGGCCCATGTTAGAGCACCTATGCCCCAAGCAAGGAGAGGGCATGGCCCCCATACCAGAGCCTCTCTGTCCTGAGCAAGGAGAGGGGCACAGGCACACACTTCAGTGTCCCTCCTCATGCCAGTCTGTATGGATCTATTACATTATAAAATATGGGCCTGACTGGGCCTTCTGTCAGTTAAAAAATTAGCATGTATGTACAATATCTGAATATTGATCACAAGAATGTGTGGGTAGCCTCCAGCAGGAACCTTGGGCCTGGACTCCAGTATTTAAACTAGAGAAAGGGCTGATGACACTCAGATACTATGTGATGGACACAAAATAAGGAACAATTATATCCACATATTATTTTTTCTGCAGGATTTCTGCCTCATTCAGTGCACAGGATTGACCTACTCAGGATCTGGAGCAGGATTTTGTACTATATGTACCAGTCCGCGGCAGGTGGGTCTAGGCCCTGTCCCCTCAGCTAAGTGGAAAGCACCACAAAGCCTAGGCTACAGTTGAGTTCTTGGGACAACAAATGAAAAAACAGTAGTGGGTGTGAGATCAGAAATTAAGAATGAGGAATCCAGAGGGGGAAACCAAGCAGAGAACACCAGACAGCAGCACCCACTGCTCCTCAAAGGCATCCAAGGAGTCAGTGGATGCCATTCAGAGGAACTCTGTGCGATGTAAGCAAGTAAGGGACTGGAAATAAGCCCCACAGTTGGAGTGTACCCCCTAGTCCAGCTTCCTCCTCCTGTAGTGATGGATGGCCATCTTGGCCAGCACCAGGAAGTGGTTGCCAAGGGGGTTTTGCAACTTAGTGTAAGTGCAGATGGATTGTGTGTAGATCAGGAGGTGCAGAGAAAAGTGTAGCCAGAATCTCAGTAAGACATTCTGGAGGAGCCGGAAGAGAGTTTGCAACCTGATGCACTCTACACAGGGTCTCAGTACAAATCTCTTTTCCCTCCTTCTTCAGACAAATGTGATTAATGTATTCTCCTCTATTACAGAGGAGAATTGTTGGAAACCAGCTGAAGAAGCCAGAGTGCTTGTAGTTTGTCAGGAGCCTAACAAAGACTGCATGTAACCTGCATAAAACTGAATGGATTGCAGCCACTTTCTTCCCCAATAAAGAGAAGCTGGCCATGGGAACTACAACTCTCCCAGCATGCAATGCACCCAGTGGACACAAAGTCTATCAGTTAATGAACCGCCTTATTTCCAGGAGGAGAGACTACTGATCCCAGCATTCAATGCTCCCAGGGGGTCTGAGCGGCCCTTTGAAGCATTGCATGCTGGGCGTCTAGTCTGCACTGCTCGAGGCGGGTCCTGAGGTTTTCCGGGCGGCTGGGGTGGCAGCTCGGTGTGTTCCCATCGCATCTTGCCAGTCGGACTGCAGAGCGGGGTGCAGTTGCCAGACGGGGTCCTACTGCGTGAGCCCCCCGCAGGCGTGAGCCTGGGGGCTGAGGTGATGATCTTTTGCCATGTGGCTCCGAAGAGCCCGAGAGCGCCACGGTGAGTGGCCGATCGCAGCCGCGTGGTTTTGCGCCTCCCTCCCGCTGTGCGCTGGCCAGGGGGCTGGATGGGTCCCTCAGGTTCCGGGTGGAAACTGGTAACTGGGTATTACTGAAGCGCTGGCAGACATTTCAGAAAAGAACCAGAGTAAAACTCCCCTCCCTTGGCGGGGGGGGGGGGTGAATGCACCCACATGGGCACCCTGGTCCGAGGAGGCCCCACAGGGGTCTCATGGGCACCCGCCTGCCCCCACGAGCATCGGCATGGCAGGGAGTGGGCCATCATACTCCCATGCTAGTTTTCGAAGATGTATAACAGCTAAATCTGGAGGTGTTTTCATGGCGACAAAAAGACCTCTCTCTCTGACTTTTGGAGTATTCCCCTTTCAGATTTTAAAATCCTGTTGCAAACCATGTGGGGGTTGAAGTACCTTAAAATTATATACAGTATTCATAAAATGGAACGTGTTAGGCCACCCAAATATAGGGCTAATTACTGCTCCCCTTGCTTGGCATATAGTCCTATACATAGATTTTCCACCGAATGCATCCGATGAAGTGAGCTGTAGCTCACGAAAGCTTATGCTCAAATAAATTTGTTAGTCTCTAAGGTGCCACAAGTATTCCAGTCCTATACATAGATTCATAGCTCTTAAGGCCAGATGGGACCTTTACATCTTAGAAGTGAAAAAGAAAAAGAGTACTTGTGGCACCTTAGAGACTAACAAATTTATTTGAGCATAAGCTTTCGTGAGCTACAGCTCACTTCATCGTATGCATGTCTGTCTGTATCTGTACGAGTTTTTTCATGAAGTTGTTAGATTTCCACTCCATATGGCTAAATTCAGTGCTTTGCATAATAACAGGTTTCAGAGTAGCAGCCGTGTTAGTCTGTATTCGCAAAAAAGAAAAAAAGTACTTGTGGCACCTTAGAGACTAACAAATTTATTTGAGCATAAACTTTCGTGAGCTACAGCTCACTTCATCAGATGCAACTTAGAAGTGCTGTATGAATACTCGCCAGCGTATTGAATTGCACATGGCAATAAACTGTATGAAGTTAGCAAACAGAAGGAAAAAAAGTTAGGTCATATTTTACCAACCTTGATGCTGCCTTGGCTGTGACACAACTCAATAAAAGTAAAACAATTAGGTGATGGGGGAAATCCACCCTGTTGTATGTCTCTGATCTCAAAACAATAATGCACTACTAAAAATGGTTTTCTGAATGTGCCTTATTAGTATGTTATTGAAGGACATATAAAGTTCATCCTTAACTGAGAACTTCGTGGTTCTTATTGGTTTATGAGCCAACTTTAAATGCTTAATATGTTAGTTTAATCTGTTCTGGGGTAATTTAAAGGAGTTTCTTGTCCTTTCAGTAAATCTTTTGTACAATACATAGAAAACTATGTAATAAATCTGTTCTTTGAAAAGGTTTTTGTGTGTTTTGTTTTGATCAGTATATTTTTAAAGTTTATGGCAAAATAAATTTTACTGTGTACTCATTTCATTTCACTTCTCTTTGTAAAGAGTAACAATTGGAATTAATGTTGTCTTCTAGGATTTTTAAGAGCTTTGGGATAAATTATCTGCTTCAGTTAAAAGCCTACAGGAGGGAAAAAGTTTATTGGAAACTGTGCAGCTCCACCAGGCAGAGGTCCCAAGCCCTAGTCCTTGGGATGGAGGAATTTGTGGGTCTGCAGAGGAGCTGGGGGCATGGATGTTCTGAGCTCCATGGGGAAATCCTGTGGTACACAAAACATCTCCAGAGAAGGTCATCATCTCCTTTAACTCTCTTCCATGGGGCTAGTGACCTACTTTCCTTCTCACTGTCTTGCAGCATAGCTTGTTAGCACATGTGGCAGAGCCTGTACTCGCCTCTACCCTGATCCTATCAAGGGTCAGGAAGTGTGGGCGTTATTACTGAAACCAACTAATTTCTTATTGTCTGAACTGAGGGAAATACTTAGTTTACAGTTATGTATTGCTAGTAACACAGATAAGGAAATGTTTTAAAAATTATTTTAACCTGACAATGTCCCTTTTAAGTGTTTGTGTGATGCTTTCTTAACTGTGTTATAAAATTAGGCTAGGAAAATATATGCATCAGTGTTAGTTGGCCAGCAAGATAATGGGGTTGTCCTAATTTTGATCTGTGCTCTCATTCTCTCATAATGAAAGAAAAAATAATTTTCTGTTTCTTTAGATTGTTTACTTTATGTACTTTAACAGCTCTATGTAAACTCAGTCTCATCCTTTCTGCTGAAAACCTGTCTCTCCTGAAGAGTGAATCAGTTTCCCCTTTTGATTCTCTGATTTTGTGTTTTTTCCCCACACGGAGAAACAAGGGAGACGGAAACATTTTTTGAAAAATGGGAAAATGTGATTGTAAAATTACAAAAATTGTTAAGGGATGCGGGGACCAGTGTAGTACTTAGAATGTTTTTAACTTATTTGTTGAAAACTACTAGATTTCCAGTTTACAATGTCTCTTTATCAAGTATTGGTCGGCATTTCAGCTTATTTCAGTACCAGTAATAAAAGTCCTATGTTAAGAGATTATAACTGGTATAAAAAGGCCTGTATCTCAAGGAAATGAGCAAGTGTGTTGCATTGCTTCTAGAAGGAAAAGTTCAACTACACTGGAGTTACTTTTTATGGACAAGGTTATATAAAAATAATCACAACTCTTTATAATACAGAGATAGATCAGAATGAATGTTTTATAGAGATCAGTACAGTGCAGAATGGATAGAAGAGATAAAAGTATTTGATAAAACGAGTAGAAAGGAAATTGAGGTTATAAAAAAATACTTAAAATGGTCTACAACTTGATAGCAGGGAAATTCCTGTCCCTTCTGATTTTTTTTTTTATTATTTTTTTGTTAGTGTTTTGTACAGAAAGAACATAAATCATGATAGATTAATTTTCTTTGTTTCATAGAATCCCAGGATTGAAAGGGACCTCAGGAGGTCATGTAGTCCAACCCCCTATTTTTGCCCCAAATCCCTCAGTGGCTCGCTCAAGGATTGAGCTCACAACCTTGGGTTTAAGCAGGCCAATGCTCAAACCACTGAGCTATCCCTCCTCCCCATTTGTTTCCTCATGTGTGTGAAGTCTGTTGATGGAAACAAGGTAAATCCTGTTTTTGGATGTCCAGTATGTGGGGAGCATTCACAGGAAGAATTTGGGCCTTACTGTAAGTCTGACGTATTATGAAGAGAAATTAACTCAAATGTTTAAAAAGAAGTACTTTTAATTTTTAGCTACTAATTATTAACTTACCTAACTGTCTTAAATCAATACTATTACAGATACATTAGAATTCATTTATACCTCTTCCCACAGTGTCTATAAAAGATGCAAGAAAAACAAGTTTGTGTGTCTCAAAATGCCTCATCTTCTTGCTAATAGCAGCTGTTTATTATGAAAAGTGAAAGAGGAAAACATCTTTCTGAACATCTTAAAAGTAGCTTGTGGAGGTGACAAAAATGCTTTGTATGAGGAATATTTACGCATTTGCACTGAGACGCTGCCAGTTTCGAACTCTGAGTAGTGACACATTGCTGAGCCAGTTAAATAGCTGCACAACTGAAGATCAGGTCTTTGATCTTGTTGGAAAGAACAAAGCCAAACTATCTGAAAAACATGTTGGAAGTGCAATTAGTCTACTGTGGAAATTTCAAAAGGAGAAGTCCCAACTGTTGAGGAGTATTGACTATGTAAAAAATCATTCCCAATTTCTTACCCTTCGCATTTTAGCTGAAAACAAGATAGAATTTATGGATAATGATCTCTTGGTGGATACTCTGTACAATGTATTGAGGTAAGCAATATAATATTAAATTTCATATAACCAATTTTAAATGAACCCTGTAAATTGCTTGTAAATATAATCTTAAACATTTTATTGTTCAGTTAAATAATATTGGCTTAGAAGTTAACTTTTTAGTCAACTTTTCTTCTTCTTGACTTTTATAGCCTTCTTCCAAAACTCATGACTTTACTCCTGGCTGTCACGCAATTGGTCTCTTTAAGGTCCGTTAATATTCAGTCCATGTAACGAGTCTTTGGCATCTTTGGCATTGATTGTCTTCCATCCACAATGCTTGCAAGGGCCATCCTACCAATATAACTCTTGGATCTACACTGGACAATGTAGCCTGGCCTCCCTCAATTTGTCTTCAGTTAGGGAAAACCACATTTTTGTTACCTTCTTTCATTTTAGTAATCATAGATCTAACAGTACTAGGTACAAAATTCTCAGTCACAAATGTGGGTTTTTTTCAAGTTGATAGTGTCCATTGAACTATACTTTTACATTTGGTAACGTTAATGGAGATAACTGCTAATTTAATTTTTCCAGTGAGCAACATCTGTTTGTTTTTAAAAATGAACAAACCTGAATATTTTGTATTATTTTGAAATGTATTAGGCTAAGCTTCTTTTATTTAATTTCTTTTATATAAATATATCCTTCCAGCCTTGTGATTAAAGCACAAGGCTGAAAGTAAAGAGATCTTGGTTTTATCCTGTCCTAGCTTTGCCATACTGACGGTGAGACTTTAGACAAGTCACTTAATGTCTCTGTGCCTCAGTTTCCCCATGTGTAAAATGGGAATACTTATCTACATCACAGGGGTGTTATGATGCTTAATCCATTAACATTTGTAATGTGCATTTAGACCTTTGGTTGGAAGGTGCCATAGAAATGCAAATTATTACTGGATATAACTCTCTTACTAGAGTCTGTGTAGGTCTTTTAAAGCAAATGTTAAGAGTTATGCACCTCTGCCTGGTTTGTCTTGTCTTTAATCATTATGAAGGTTCACTGTTGAGGCCCATGATTCTTTGGTAGAAGAGCTGGTTATGGAAGCATGGAGAAGATTAGAAAGGCAAGTATTATACTATTCTACCTCCAGAGAGATGTAAATTACAAGCATGTTCAGCTTGAGTTAATATCTATAAAAGTTCTCTCACAGGGTGCTTACTAGAGTTTTAGACATTATCTAAGTATTTTATATCATCATTTTAAACCTCAACTATCTTTTTGGATTGTCTCCTCTTTTGAACTGTTTTTTTTTTGTTAACATAATCAAGCTTTGAGTATTGATGGAGTTTTGAATTGCAGGTGGCCAATGGAGGTGCTCAGATACTAAACAATAGAAGCTGTTGTATCTAGATGAATAAATGCAGATTTAAGATTATATTTAGATGTGTGAACACATACACCACCGACAAAGGAAATTCAAAGTTGGCATACATGCAGTTTTATATTGATAAATAAAGAAGGGCTATGCGTCTTGTCCTGCTCTTTAAGGGTGGATATGTCCCTCTCCTCCTCACCATCTTAATTTTGGAAAAGACTTTTAGTATAGAACCCTAGTATTTTTCCTTCTTTGCATTTGTGTTTATTTTGAGATTGCATTTTTTGTTCCTCAGTCCCTGGCTGAATGCAGGGGTTGGCATCACTCTCTCCTGTTGTCACCAACAGGACAGAATAGTCTGTCCTAGCCTACTAGCTAAGGCACACTGACAGGCTAGTGAAAAGCCTGTACTGCATACTAATATCTACACCAGTTGACTTTCAGATTCACTTCAGCAACATTTATCCAACATGGCAGCAGTTTACTGCATGATAGAATAATCTTAACCACTCTACTACAGTGGCCTTACTAAACCTAGGAATTCCTTCCGTACTTTACCAGACTGTGTACACACACTTCTTATTGTCTTATTTTGATATGAAAATTCATATGTTTTTAAGCTGTTCAGAACTCTCTCCTTATGGACTTTATTTTATTTTGGTTGAGGCATGAATGTTACTAGGGGATGACCTATCAGGAAAGCATTTTATATGGGTCTGATTTTGGGGGGAGGGAAGGGGCAGGGAGGTTGTTTCTTAATTTTAAACTTTGTCTACTTGCTAATTTAATTATTGTATTAGTTGTTTTACCTCCATGCTTTTATGGAAAGAAAAATAATGTTTACTGTTCAGTTTTCTTTTGTTTGCTATATCAACAGGTTTAGTCTGCCAACTCTATCTAAGTTTGCAATGTGTCTAAATGAACAACAGATATACTCTAGCCCTTTAACTGGCAAAATAGCTGATATTGTGAACATGAACTTGGATTCTATACAGGACACAAGGTAATTCTGGTTCAATGAAGCTGAATAATATTAGATGCAATATGTACAGAATTATTATGCCTTGTTTATTCAAGACTTTGACTTTTTATCAACTCTTCAAATTTTGGAGGAGGCAAATAATTGTACAAGGGCATAGGGTCAGTCTTCATGGATGAATCCAATCTGGGAAAAATTAGATAAGTCATCTTTGAGTCTCTTTGGGGAGAACATGTGCAAAACTTGTTCAAGAATTTATTTGATCCTTTTACTGTCCACAGCTTGCTTAAAAGAATAGTTTTATACTGTGCCAATGAAAAAGCAGGGGATATTACTGTACCCTAATTCTGAGTCTTACCTTTTCTGAGGTTTTAGACGGGGGGGGGGGGGGGGGGCAAAATACGGGCCAGATCCAGCCTATCTAACATTTCTGTCCGACCCGCCATAACTAACATTTCTGTCCGGCCTCTTCTGCCCCCTCACAATCTCTGAATCCCGGCTGCTAAAAGTACCGCAGTGCAGCAGAGTGCTCAGGCAGGCTGCCTGCCTGCCATGGCCTCACGTCTCTTGTGGAACTGGCTGCTGCTGGCATGTTTCTGTGTGCCAGTCGCAGCCACTTCTGGAAGTGGTGTGGGGCCATGGTATGCAGGCAGCCTCCCTGAGCCCTGCTGTGCTGCCAGCTGGGAGCTGCCTGTGGTAAGCACCTCCCAATCAGAGCCTGCTTCCCCACCTGCACCTTAACCCCCTGCCCCAGGTTAGAACCCCCTCCTGCACCAAACTCCCTCCCAGAGCCCACACCCCCTCACCCTCTCCTGCACCCCGACACTGCACCAGCCCAGAGCTCCCTCCTGCACCTAAACTCCCTCCCAGACTCTGAACCCCTCCATTAATATAGTAGAAATGTGCAGCCTGTGACAACTTACCAAAATTCGTGGAGTTGCCCCCCTGTGAAAATTATTGCCCATCCCTGTTTTAGACTCAAGTAAACAGCAGGAGATACGATATCTCCTGCCCTGAGATTGGTAGTTTTCCAAGAATGGAATTGAAGCTAAATCGAACACTAACGGCTACTGAGAATAGTAATAATGATGATCTTCATTTGTTTCGCATTTTTCTTATTCAGAGCACTTTCCAAAATTTAAATAACTAATCTTCAAAACATCCCTTGTGTTGGACAGCTTTTGTACTCTGGACTTACTGACCTCGAGGGTGGTCAGTTCACCAAAGGTCTAGAAGAGGAGGAAGGCCACATCTCTTTCTTACTTTTCAACTCCCCCTTGAGAATTGATTTTTATATTTTAATTTTCTTTGAGCCCAAGCTTTTGCAGTTTTTTTTTATCAGACATGACAGGTTCATCCCAAGCAGTTTATATTTGCAAACGGTCTGTTTCCTTATAGCAGAAAAATCCCAACTTTTTTATGAATCCCAGCAGAAACAGAATTTTTCATCGTTTTGCTTTAATGGAGAAAATATTTTTTCGTCCAGCCCTACTTTTCAGGTTGGATTTTAAACAGCCTTCAAAAAGAGAACTTCTGCAACATTCTCCATAAAGCCTTTTCCTTGTCTTTTCTGATTTAGTTAGTTATTTCTAAAAATGTTGTTAGGTTTTTTTAAAACTCAGTGTGTAAGTGTAAAATTTCTTGAATGTTTTTAGGGTCCTGTCGGTTTTGATGATCAATATATCTGGTGTTATCTCACAGAGTTTTCGAGAACGATTAATACAAAAGGCTGAACTTCTTTTGGAAACAGTGAATTTCATCCATTTCAACCACGCCAGAAGGATGGTGCAGTTTCTTCGAAATGTCAGACTAACTCACCGTCCATTGCTGGAAAAATGCAATAAGGTTTTCCTTGAGAATCCTAGTCAGCTTGATCTAGAGAACATCAGTCTTATCCTTGGACTATACCAGTCACTACAGTTTAACAACACTGAATTCCGATTAGTCATTAAACAGAAGCTAACTGAAACTATTGATGATTGTAACAATCCTGTGAGTTTCACAAAATTATTTGCTGCTCTAGGGCCTATGGCAGGACCAGAAGTACAAGAAAGGTAAGTTTAGCCCTATTTACATCTTATTTATGCCTACACGTGCTCCCTCACACAAACTAATACCTAATAGGATTACTGAAACTAAGACTTTAAATGTTTAAAGCTATGCAAATCTTGAGTTTTCCCCATGCTCAGTATGCTATTAAAATGGATCCTTGTCTGGCCTGCTGTTCTGTGTTATCCATGCATGCATGAGCAGAGAAGCAATTTTTTTCTAGTTGGCTTAATTTAGATTGCAAATTTGTTGTTACATTGTGATACAATATTGTAACAGTTTGTCCCAAAAGCTGTTGTCTGGAAGGTGGAAGGGCAACATTGCTACACAGCCCCGCCCCCATAGCTTCATTACTAAGGCTGTGGTCCTGCCCTCCACTTGGAATGGAAGTGGCAAGCCCCTAAGAAATCGGGACAGCAAAATGTGTGTCTTCTCTTTACATGAGAATCGCAGTAGCCTGGAGTACCTCCTCCCCCTTCTGTCCTGGAGAAGCAGAGGTTGCAGCAGGAGACCTTCCAGTACTTATCCCAGCTGCTGGGTTGTAATTGGGCGCGGGGACTGGTACTCTCTGCTCTTCTCATGCTACATACAGTCCTAGGGTGGTGGTGGGGGCAGCGGGGGACTCTGCGAAGCATTGGTTCAAGCAGTCTGCAAACTCAGGCAAACCTTGATTACATTTGGTCACATTTTCAAACTTTTCTTTGCTATCATAAGCTAGACTTCAAATGAAAGTTGAGATTTGGGTATGTGGGGTTGTGTCCCCTTGCAGCAATTATCCTGCAAATGACAGTGGTTAGCTGTGCTCATGTAGACTTGTTGGTCTATGGTAGAGAGTTTCTGGGCCAAACTGATGCCAACAAACTGGTTCTTTGTTTGACCTGATTGTGCAAAAAAAATAAGTTTGGAAATTCATTGACAGACTGATTTTGAATAATTTAACAGTCTTGTGTTCTCTAAAACCAGTTTAAGTCAGTGCTAGATCCCATTATAAAGAGTGTAGCGTACCGGTTAACAGTGACTCACTCTTAGCCTCATTTTAAATTTTTTTGTCGTCTTCTTACAGAAGTAGACCATTGCTGGCTTTTAGAATGATTTCAAATCATGTGCCCACCATGTACTCTCGTCTTTTACCCAGTTGTTTATGCTTTTTCTACCCAACTGTGCTGAGGGAGGAAATAAAAAAGTGAGGGTCTTTATTCTGAAGGAGTTTGTTTCCATTATTTTCTACTATAGTTCCCGCAATACAAATCTCTTTTCCCTCCTTCTTCAGACAAATGTGATTACGGTATTCTCCTCTATTACACAGGAGAATTGTTGGAAACTAGCAAAATTTCATCTTTTCTCTTACTTTTTAGGTTAATAGCAACTGCGCTACTAATGGCGGAAGAATTTAACTGTCATCAAGCATTAGTAGTAGTGGAAACGATGGAAGAAATGGAATGCAGAAATTCACATCTGATTCAAAAGTAAATTTTTCTAATAATAATACAACATTATATTGAATTCTCGTTGTAAGCAATTTCCCACTTCCTACAGAAAAATACTCAGGCATCCCACATATCAGGCAGAATTGTGCTCAAATTTGAGGAGAGTGAATTGGAAGCAGATAAAGCCAGGATATATCGCAGTGTATTATGCTATGCTTGTGTTTCTTAATTATGTTGTCACAGCTGGACCCAAACTGATTCAGTTGGTTCAGTATATTTCTTTGAAATACATGTGGTCTCACCAAATTGACAATAACATCCTGATCTAGTTTATGAATATGTGATATCTCTCAAGCTCTCTGATCTGTTGTACAATACAGACACACAATTCAGAATACATTCATATGACAAGCTGCAGAGGCCCTGTCCTGTCTGGTGCAAAAAAGGAGCTGATAGGAACTCAGGCTCATAGAGATGCTGCAGGGAGGATCTGTAACAACAGCTGTTCCAGGAACAGTGAGGAGGAGAGTGCCTGAGAAAAGGCTATGGTCTGACCCCAGGCCTGTCCATCTGGGTTAAGAAACCCAGAACAGGAGGAATATTTTGGTATATTCTAATGTTTTGTTAAGTGTTCTGTAACAAACACACTGATCCTGCACATTTGACTAGCTGATCTGGTTTTCTGCTGAATTTTTTTCTCCAGTTTATCAGACTCTATTTTGTATTATTAGTTCATGTATCCAACCAAGCCAGATCCTCTCTTAGTGTAAACTGGTATAGTTTCACTGAAGTTGATGAAGCTATTCCAGCTTATGCCATTCAAGTATCTGGTCCACTGATTCTTATTCTCTAAATTTAACTGACAAAGTAAAAGGTCAACACATATTTTCCTTGTTAGAGCAGTAGGAGGCGGTCTTAGTACTTCATAGTGATTGTTGAAACCATTTGGCCTAAACAAATCTTCATAAGATTAAACAATGGAGAGGCGCCTCAGAGCAAAGCCAGAGGTCTGACCGTGTCAGACCTTACATTATAGAGATAATACAGGACTAACACCGATCAGTTGCCGGTCTCTGAGGCTCTGATCCTACAATTCAGTATGCACAGATGGACTGCTGCATCTGTACAGAGCTCCATCGAAGTCAGTTGGGCTTCATGTGGATGCTGCAGTCCACCCACATGCAACAAATTGTAGGATCTTAGGTGTTGTCTAAATGATGTCTTGTTCATGATGTAAGAAGTTCCTCTGTGATGTTTTTCCACAAAATTATAGGTTTCAGAGTAGCAGCCGTGTTAGTCTGTATTCGCAAAAAGAAAAGGAGTACTTGTGGCACCTTAGAGACTAACAAATTTATTAGAGCATAAGCTTTCGTGAGCTACAGCTCACTTCATCGGCTGCATTTGGTGGAAAAAACAGAGGAGAGATTTATATACACACACACAGAGAACATGAAACAATGGGTTTATCATACACACTGTAAGGAGAGTGATCACTTAAGATAAGCCATCACCAACAGCAGGGGGGGAAAGGAGGAAAACCTTTCATGGTGACAAGCAGGTAGGCTAATTCCAGCAGTTAACAAGAATATCAGAGGAACAGTGGGGGGTGGGGTGGGGTGGGAGGGAGAAATACCATGGGGAAATAGTTTTACTTTGTGTAATGACTCATCCATTCCCAGTCTCTATTCAAGCCTAAATTAATTGTATCCAGTTTGCAAATTAATTCCAATTCAGCAGTCTCTCGTTGGAGTCTGGTTTTGAAGCTTTTTTGTTGAAGTATAGCCACTCTTAGGTCTGTGATCGAGTGACCAGAGAGATTGAAGTGTTCTCCAACTGGTTTTTGAATGTTATAATTCTTGACGTCTGATTTGTGTCCATTCATTCTTTTACGTAGGGACTGTCCAGTTTGGCCAATGTACATGGCAGAGGGGCATTGCTGGCACATGATGGCATATATCACATTGGTAGATGCGCAGGTGAACGAGCCTCTGATAGTGTGGCTGATGTGATTAGGCCCTATGATGGTATCCCCTGACCACACACCACACAACAGAACCACTAACCCAGGAACCTATCCTTGCAACAAAGCCCGTTGCCAACTCTGTCCACATATCTATTCAGGGGATACCATCATAGGGCCTAATCACATCAGCCACACTATCAGAGGCTCGTTCACCTGCGCATCCACCAATGTGATATATGCCATCATGTGCCAGCAATGCCCCTCTGCCATGTACATTGGCCAAACTGGACAGTCTCTACGTAAAAGAATGAATGGACACAAATCAGACGTCAAGAATTATAACATTCAAAAACCAGTTGGAGAACACTTCAATCTCTCTGGTCACTCGATTACAGACCTAAGAGTGGCTATCCTTCAACAAAAAAGCTTCAAAAACAGAGTCCAACGAGAGACTGCTGAATTGGAATTAATTTGCAAACTGGATACAATTAATTTAGGCTTGAATAGAGACTGGGAATGGATGAGTCATTACACAAAGTAAAACTATTTCCCCATGGTATTTCTCCCTCCCACCCCACCCCCCACTGTTCCTCTGATATTCTTGTTAACTGCTGGAATTAGCCTACCTGCTTGTCACCATGAAAGGTTTTCCTCCTTCCCCCCCCTGCTGTTGGTGATGGCTTATTTTAAGTGATCACTCTCCTTACAGTGTGTATGATAAACCCATTGTTTCATGTTCTCTGTGTGTGTGTATATAAATCTCTCCTCTGTTTTTTCCACCAAATGCATCCGATGAAGTGAGCTGTAGCTCACGAAAGCTTATGCTCTAATAAATTTGTTAGTCTCTAAGGTGCCACAAGTACTCCTTTTCTTTTCACAAAATTATAATGAAGGAATTGATCCTTATCTTTCTCATTGGTTTCAGAATTGCTTCTCTTCTACATAAGTACTTGGATAAGTACAAGCCAGTAGAGTTGGCAAAAATAACACAAGCTTTGGTGCTCCTGCATTGCCAAAATGCAGAGCTTTACACCAAATTAAGAAGATTGCTAGTTGGGTGCGTATTCTTTTTGTAAATATAAACTGTTGATTATTACATTAAACAATTGTTACTTCCCACTTGTGTACAACTTGTTAGATCTTAATGTTTCACTAACAAGTAAACTGTTGTAAGACTTCAACAGCACATGAACTTTAGGATGGGAAGTGAATGTGGTTTAGACTCTAGACATAGTAGTGATCTATGTAATAAATATGATCTCCATTGAATATAAGAATTGGCAAGGAGTCTTCTTACATTGGCACTCTAGAATAGGTGGCATTCCAGCAAGATCATTGATAGCTGCTGCTTTGATTTTATTAGTGTTTGTGGGAAGAAATGATGAAAGGGGCATTTCTGCCTGGAGAAATGCCCAAAAATAATCCATTTTTGAGAAGTAGGGACTCCGGTGTCAGCCCAAATGAAAGAGAAAGGAGCACAAATTAGGTTATTCTTCTTTAATTGGGGAACCTCGTGCGCGTGGCCAAGTTGCTGTGCCATAGTTAACCCAAACAAAGCTAAGGGGGTTTAATGACTCTGAATAGTTCATGTTGGGGGACTGTTGCTCCATTGACGAGGAGACCCTTTTAGGAGCCACAGAAAAAGGGTTCTCCCACGATGGCTTCCCCCATTGACCTTCCTGTGGGGGGAAGGAGCTCAGTCTGAATGGCTTGTTGGGAATAAGGGTGTCTCTACGTCCCTAACACACTGTCCAAGGTTCCTCTTGGGAAGGCCAAGAAAAGGTTCATTTGGCAAGCCCTGAATGTCTGCAGAATCTCATAATCCAAAAGATTTCTCTTCCTTCTCCTGCAATGTTGATGCAGTAGGGGAATCCCAGGCAAAAGATGTGTTAATTCCTGACAAGGGGGCTTTTTTCCCCAGAGGACCCAACAGACAGGAAAATAAAAGCTGCCCTTAGAAGGGACATCTAAGTTTTATCAGCAACCCTTAGAGCCTTATTGACTGAATTAGCTTCTCTGTGCCTTCCTCCCTCTTCCAGTACTAGGAAGTGTGATTCAGAAGATGATAGAGGAGAAAGAGACTGATAAAGAAGGCTGTGATACTCAGACGTAGCATAGGTGTTGCAAAGGTCTCTTCTCTGTCTCTTCAGGTAGGCAGGATCTCCTATCTAAGGGCCTGCTCTTGCATCTCAGGCAAGACTATTTGAGCCTGGCAGTTTTACATCTGAGTGGCAAGTCTGAGATATTTCTCTTACGTAATATGGCTAAGCGCTTCTCTATGAAGTCTTCCACCCTCTTGGTCTGTGCAACTGTTTGGACAGAATTCTTCTACTAGTATCAAGATAGACCAACCCTAAAAACAGGCATCTCAGCTCATCTGAATTTCTTAGAGGATGGTTTAAATTTTACATTCCAAGAAAAGAAAATTTATTTGATGACTTCATTTTCTCCAGTTAACACTATACCTCTCTCCTTCCTTCAGCATGTAGCTTCGTCCCATTGCCTCAGCTTCCTCTTAGATCCTCTGCAATGTGGCCTCCACTATTTCCACACCATGGAGATGGCTCTATTGACCTCCAATTGATCAGTCTGAGAGCTTCTTTTCTTTTCACGTTTCGTAATCTGCTTGCATTTAAATAGTGCTTCCTGTTCTCTGCTCCTTAGGCTTTCATGCCTCTGTTTTCACCTGCTCTGTTTCAGGTGATTCTATAGTGGTAGTTTTGGTGACAGATATTAGTGAGTAAAGTGTCAGGAAAATGTTGGTCTCACAATAAATAAGACAATAGTCAATGCTTTGAGCTTTTACCACATTGTTGTTGTCATTATTGCAAGCTTCTGAAATGTAGATGGCTAATGTGGTTAATGCTTTATTTTTCAAATGGAATTTATATTTACAGAATTTATTTGCTATTTTTATCCATAAATTATATTTGTCAGTACTGTTGGTTTTTCTTTTCCCTTTCTTCCAGCTACTTACAAGTTAATGTTGTACCCAGTGACATTTCTATGCTAACTCGTGTTCTGTCCATGCTTCCTTCTTCTCAAGTGGATGAAGTAGTGATTAACAGAGTTGATGCAATTTTGCCTCAGTGCAACTTAAGTGATTTGAATGCCTTTGCTACAGCTCTTGTCAGATGCGTTCGTCATGATCATTCACATCAGCAAAGCACTTCTGGACCAGGTGCGAAGCTTCTGCAAAAATTAAGTAACTGCGGGCATCAGAGGCTTCAAAAAGCCAGTGACATGGATCTGTTGCTGGAAGAACTTAGATATATATCTGGAGAATGGTTTGAAGAAATACTTGTTGAAGAAACAATGAATACTTGTCAGCGCTTGATGGACCAAATTACATGGATGAATATATTAGAATTTTCATCTTTTTTCATCAAAACAAACTACCGCTGTACTCCATTACTTGATAGAATAGCTTCTGTGGCAGTTCAACATATAAGCAAGGTATTGATGATACTTCAGGTGTTACTATAACTTTAGTATGTCAGATGATATATGTTCATTTTTAGAAGTTTGGCTCCTGATGGTATGATCATATGTGTTTGCCTTTTTCCTATAATATTTTTATTACAGTGCAGTGAGTGTTATTTCTCCTCTTACAACTGCTTTGTAAATTATTCAGTAATGTCTGGAAAGAATCAAATTAACATAATGGTGGGAATGGGATTAAAGACACAGGAGACCTACTGATTTCAAACCTGTTAATTGGCAGTTCTAGAGGTTTTACTATACTTCAGGTGTGAAATAGAGGAGTTTTTACTCCCAGAATGAAAATTTTCCTGAAAAAGGATCATCCTTTCTAAGAGGACAGATGAGTTAGTTTCCTTTTCAACTGAGTTGTCAATACAGTATCTCCTGAGGAGACTCTGACAGTCTTAAACCTATTGTATTTTTACTAGTCTTGTGGTACTAAGATGAAACTAGAAGATTTTACACAATGAAGCTGGGCATGTCTCTGATTTTGGAAAGAAGAGAATGTTTATATAGCTATAACTATCTAATCCTACTTTTGCCCTGATGCAGAGACTTTAATTTCAATACTTCCAAATATTATTCATCTGTTTTGTATATTTTAAAATATTTGTATGCTGTAAAATCTGAGGAGCAAAGGAAATCATTGGAATTTAAAAGTAGTCCATGTACTCTAGATCTTCTGCTTCTGAAGTAGTTACAAACCTCTTTGTTACAATGCAACATCAGACTGTGTTGAAACTAATTCTTTTTCACTCTTCAAATGGTTATTTTAAAATTTCTTATCCAGATCCATCCTTCTGGAACATATACTATTCTCCTCCCCTTCACTATTATGAATTATGATCCTCCTCAAAATGAAGAGTTCTTTGAGACTTGCATCCAACATTTTAGCTCTCACTTAGGTAAGTGATGGTAGGTAATGTAGACTCTGAATTGTGTCAGTTACTGTTTTTCCAGGGCACAAATTTAGGTACACTTGAGAAAAATGCGAATTGGATGGCTATTGAAACATATGGATTAATTTTCTTTTCTTTTTCTAAGTAATGTTCTGCAGAATTCATTGTGTGTTTCCATGGAAGTTCACAGCCTTATTTCACCCTTCAGAAATAGCTGTTGCTATGGGACTAAGAATATATCTTGAATTGTTGTACAAAGAAAGTGAGAATTTAAATTAGCTGATATTCATGTGGATAAATGGAAAATCCTATAAAAATAATTACTGTGGCCTTTCCTAAAGGGATTGGAATCAGGCCCTTAATTATTTGGGGGAGAGGAAGGACCTTGATATTGATTACCAGAAGATGGTGAGGCAGGAAAAAATGAACAAAGACAGATTTCTTGGCTAATAGTATAGTTTGAGAGTTGTATGAAAGATTGCCATGTAATGTAGTACCTTGCTATTATCTCTTCTAAGACTAGTCGGTTTCTTTCTGCAGAGAATATGCCATAATTAGGCCAAGCTTTTGTGGAGTAGGAGAGGCACAGTTCTACTTGGCTTTTGTGACGAGCCTCGCTACTAGGAACAATAAATTTTACAACGCAAACTGAAATTTACTGTGTTAGAGTTTTACAGCCCTCACTGGGAAAACTGGAGAAGCAATGGGCGTGTGCAAGTCCGTTTGTGTGTGTATTTAACTCCACTCAATAGTAATGGGAGTCAGGCATGTTAATGGATGGAAGAATAGAGCTCATTAGACAATTTTCATTAGACTTTTTACAAATGTATGTAATACATCCATATAAATATATGTTTGGTTTTTAAAGGTTGTTTTGAGCCTCACCTCTTGGTGCTGCTTGGTTACTCCTTGGCTGTTGCTGAATATTTTCCTCCAGCCCTGATAAATGCAATATTTAATGTTGATTTCCTAGCCAAACTGGATGCCCAGCTTGAAAGTAGGTATTTATCCCTCAGTTTTTTATTATGCTTTTTATAAAGACTGTAAAGCTTTATGAAATACCTTTTACATTGTAAATGATCCCAAATCAGTAACCAAGTAGATTGTAGATTTAAAAAAAAAAAAAAACTGTTACATTGAAACTCCAGTAACTACAGTCTCTTCTTCCTTTTACTTAAGGCCCGCTTTGAGATGTGCTGAGCTCATTCTGTGCAAGGATGCTTAACACCTCTCAGGATCAAGCTTTTTATATACTAAATCCTAAATTTCTATTTCCTCTGCAAAATCTTATTACATCAGCACTTGAGCAGGACAGGAAGTGCTGTTTTCCGCTGTCTTAAGTCATGATGTTGTTGGTTACAGTAGGGAAAACATGAACCCTGTCTTGGCTAGTCAGTAAAGGAGGAGTGTCTTTTCAAATATTTTCTCTTAAAATGCAAATATACTTGAAATTCAAGTCTAAATCCCAATTGCTCAACCAGCTGGCAAATCTGCCAACTAGCAAACAGGCTCTTCCATGTAACAGAGTGAGTTTGATACTACTAAGAATGCAATGGTTTGGGGAGATGTTTTATATTTTAATCAACCTGCTAAATTGTATCATAGTTAGTCTTTATAGCTATCTATTTCTATTTTTACCCTTGTGCTCCTTCCCCCACCCTCTCTGTTGATTTGCTACACACACTTGTTGCATCTTGTCTAAAGTTAAAACCTATCCTGCAAAGAATGATTGTTGTTTCACAACACCTAGTTAAAGTGTCCGTGTTACGTAAGGAAACACTGACTTTTATAAAGTTTGTTCTTCAAAAAGTTCTTTGCCTTTTAGACTAATACCTAGATTGTAACCAGTTATAAACATTGCAAATTAAATTATTTTGTTTACTTTTGTCTGATTTAACTAATTTAATTATGTAGGATGTGGTACAAAATGGTGTGGTAGATAAGTATGCTAATATAGAAATTGAATTACTTTTAAATAATTGAGTCTTCCTGGAAGACACCCTTACAAATACAACTTGATTCAGATGATGGTTGGAATCTTTGGTGGCAAGGAGTGGGGAAATCAGTGTATTGGTTTTAAAAGACATAGTGGGAATCTGAGCATCATCAAGGATTTTGTTTAGGCTTTGTTTGCAGTTAGTTTGTCCTCATATTAGAGCTCATAAAATTTTCAGTGGTTATTCATTTCCCAGACCCAGTTTCTGTTTTGAAATAAATTATATTACTGGAATCTTACAAGAATACTGTCACATGTATAGCTCAGGAAATAATGTGGAGGTTTTGTCCACACCAGAATACTCCCCCCAGACTTTCTCCCTCTGTAACCAAAGGGATGAACACTAGTTCCAAACTTTAATTCCGTTCCCCCATACACATTTTGCTACAACTAGGCTGCTGGGCTGGCCCCCTGCCATTTAAGAGCTGATGGGTAGGAAATTCAGAAGAGATGTTTTGAATGGCTGCATTTTTCTGATGCCTTATTGTTGAATAAAAAGAGAAGGAAAAAATTCCAGTTGAGGGATTTCCATATTCTTTATAAGATTGTGAACATAAGTGCATTAATGCACTGACAGCTGAAAGGCTATTTCTCAATTAATTAAGTAGCCATTTTGAATACCCTCCAGACTTCCTGTGTTCCAGCTGACTTTTTAAATTCAGCCCTACCAGATACCTTAAATTGGAGGGTCCGGTTACGCCTGATGGAATTGAACAGAGCCGTGTGTCTGGAATGCCCTGAGTTTCAGATCCCTTGGTTTCATGAACGCTATTGTCAGCAGATGCAACGTAAAGGTCAGTATTTTAGGAGAGGCAATGCCATTACTGTTGTTAGTTATGGAGGACCAACAGTTTGGTAGGTACTACATTTCTTGTAGCATTTTAATGGGATTATTTATTAGCATACTATAAAAGCTGATAACTGAATGTAATACTTAGCACAAAAAGAAGTCAGATGAGACCTTAAAAATGGATGTCCTATCTGTCCTGCATTGATGTGAAAATATCCTGTGGCAGTACCTGTAAAAAGTAAGTGTTTACTCCAGTGTCCTTGGGCAAAATTTGCCTCCCCCCCTTACCTTGTTGAGGTATGTGCCATTTATGCATCTGGCTGCCACTCTTCTCCTCAAAGGTGGTGGAGCTACATGTAGGTTGTGAAAGGTTAGCTTACAAAAGTAGAACACCACCAACATTAGCGTTCTGCAGAAATGTTTTTATCCCACAGTCTGTTTTCAGATATCTAGTGTAACAATTGCAGTTTTCTGTTTACTGTGACGCTATTTTTATTTCAAGCCTGCAGGCCTGTATGTTGATGCTCTAATTTGTCCATTTTGTTTTTGTAGGCAATGGCAGCACAAATACAGCACAACAGCAGATTCATAGAATGCTGGGGGAGATCTTGGGAGGAAGCCAGTATGCAAAAGTATCTGTTCTCACGCCTTACTACTATGGAATAGGTGGGTGGTTAACCAGATTGGTGGAAATAGCCTTGGATCCACTAGTCCACAGTTAATTCCTGTAGGGGTTATTATAGGCCTGAGTCTTCTCCCTAACTCCATTGCTATATAGCTTTGGAATATCTGAAAATTGTGCCCCAAATGTCTAAGTATAATAAGCCATCAAACAGAACGTCGCTATTTTGGAAACTGGATACAAAGTGGGTCTGAAAAAAGGCCTCACAACTCACTTTGCCCTATATAATACAAATAATATTTGATAACTCCAGTGATAACGGTAACTTAGTTTTTCTTAAAATAAATGTTCTAGATAGTAAATCAGCTCCATTTTCCTCCTATATTGATTAGTGTACTGGGGTATTGCATTTTCTTAGATTTTGAATGCATTCTGGATAAAAACAAAAAGCCTCTTCCCTATATGGATCAGAGTATAGTTTTGGCTGACATAGTGCAGTGGGGACCAGACATCCAGCTCCTGGGGAAGAAGGGGCTACCACCAGGAGCACAGAGGTTAGTACATGATTTTCTGTACGTTAGATTTTGCTAAGTAGATGAATCAAGTTTGTATATTCAGGCTTTTTCTTACCCTTCATGCTGGCTGTGGCTTCTCTTTTTAATATACACATCACGCCTCCTGTGATTAGGAGTGGTATTGAGTGCGAGGCAGGAGAGACAGCTGTTCGTTGTGAACACCTAATATCAGTATGTCCCCAACTCTTTTTTTTTTTTTTAACCCCTCTTATTTGGAAAGTAAGAAATCAAAGCCTCTTTGGCCATTTGTATGTGCACTGAATGGCTGTGATGCAGAATTTTAGCAATACAGCCCTGACTTCTCAAAGGCTGTTGCTTTGCAGACCTCGTGCAACTGCTGTTGAACCTAGTGAAGTTGCAGGTGTGGAGAACCTAAAAGGATGAGGGCCTTATCCTCAGTGCATCAGCACCCCCCCGGTGTAAAATGCAGCTACAACTCACACAGAGGACAGTGCCAGGCTGTGGAGGGTTAAGGATTGTAAATGAGCTTTAGCAGTCTCGGATGTAAAGGACAAAAAAAAGGTATAAAGCTTTAAAGTGTAGAGTGGTTGGCTCTAAAAAGTCAGTCAGTCAATAGTCACCACAGCAGTTTCTGAGATGCTAAACCTTTGCCTTGGGCTGGTCTTGTTCAGAAACAGGCACATGATAACTGTTAATAAACACTGACTTTTCAATGGCAACAACACACTCTAATTAGAAGTTGCTTCCAAAAAATGTGCATGTGCTCCCATTGGGTGAACACACCTGGCATCTTGTACGTCTATGTGGTTTGATAATGGCAAAGCTGATAAGCTAGAAGAGATTTTCCATCAGTAGTATTTTATTCTAAATGTATCAACACATTTGCTCCTGAGCTTGAGCAGTTGATATTTCACCTGTGCTGCGTTGGCTGCCTTTCCAAAGGCAGATTGGTTTCAAGTTGGCTGCCTTTTTAAGTCCTTCATGCCTATATTTAAGGCTTCCTCTTTGAACTTTGTCTTTAACAGTGTTTGTGCCGACAGCTTTCCTTTCAGGGATATTTTCACTATTCTGAATGTGTAAATCAGGTATTGCTAATACAAATCAGTAATTAGATGCACAGAAATTATGTAGGGAGATGCAACAAAAGTGTCTACCTTGAAAACGTTGGTTTGGCTGTTTTTTGGTTTTGCAACTACCAGAGGTGTAAAAGGGAAAAGCTTTTGGGAACCATCTAGAGTTCATATTTGTCTAGATAAATATGAAAAAAATTTAGTCTTGACTTAAAGAATGAGTTTAATTTTCTTTAAATTTTTAAACCTTAGTTTTCAGGTTAATCTAATGGTAGTCTGACTACAACTATTATAATTGAATGGGGGAACATTACTAGACATCCTACTAGTATTTGAAAGAAACTATTTTGTTTGTTAGCAGAATTGCTATGGAGTTTCTGGATTCTAAAGCTTTTTGCAAAAATTCATATCACCTTAAAGGAGAAACTGCAATGAAAAAGAGACACCTGGAAATTTTGGGGTACCAGGTGGTTCAGGTATGGTGCACACAATCTGTTATATCAATATCTTACATTTGGACTGGTGTGTGCAATAGAATCCTCTAAGCTCTCCCCTTCAAAAACTTTATACGGTTTCTCTTTAACAGGAGAGGGCATATGTGGCAGGATGCTCTCTTGTATTTGCAGGGGATTCTCTAGGCTCTGTAACGTTGTTGGGGAAAGACAGTATTTTTCCCTACCAGGAGGAAATAGCCATGGAAAGTGAGTTGTCTAGCTCCTGTTCACTAGGAGCAACTGCAGCAAAACAAGTCAAATGGTCTTGTACACCCTTCCTCCACTATAGCATAGTGGCTGCTTTGCCTCTGCTGCTCAAACAGAGAAAGTGAGGGACGTGCTACTCTCTTAGGAATGGTTGCAGAGTAGCAGCCATGTTAGTCTGTATCCGCAAAAAGAAAAGGAGGACTTGTGGCACCTTAGAGACTAACCAATTTATTTGAGCATAAGCTTTCGTGAGCTGCAGCTCACTTCATCAGCACTCCTTGGTAGATGATTGCTGCATTCTAAAAGGAATGCCAAACTGGAACCACCTCTAAGTGAAGAGAAGCTCCATTTAAAAGGAGTGAAAGTCCATTGAAATGCACTGACTCAATTTGGAAATTTTGCTCCACTTCAGTTCAAGTGGGGGCTTTCTACACTAGGACCCCCTAATTCTCCACTAGTGCAGCTCCAGCAGTGGAAATTGTGGGATAGACAAGGCATGGACACTTACCACTGTGGTGTATAGCCCAGACATAATGATAAAAACACATGTCCTGCCTAAGCTACTGCTTCCACTGTTGCTACAAGTGGTGGAGCTGTCCCAATGGAGGATTAGAGATCTAGGTTTATTATTCCTCCAAATTAGTGTAGACATACCCTAGAAGCAAAGCTTCACTAAGCAGGTTCCACTCTAACTCTTGCTTCATCTACTGTAATTTGAAAATTTACAGAATCCCTTCCATGTGACTTACAGCTTGAATACCCTTAATTTTCTCCCTCTGGTATTCTTCTGACACTATATGTTACCCAATTTTTATCATGTCATTTCCTGTCTGAGACAGTTTTTAAAATTTAAGGGTCAGATCCTCAGCTGGTGTAAATTGCCAGTTTATACCAGTGGAGGATTTAGTCCTTAATTAGAGGTATTTTGACATTCTGACAGGAAATGACATGATGATGGAGCTATGCCAACTTACTCCACCTGAGCATCTGGTCCTTCATCTCTATTATTATTATTATTATTATCTGAAAGCAAGCTGACTGTTACCAGGCAAATACATTTAGCATTAAGAAATTCCTAATATTAAAAATGAAGCATAGCCCATTAAAGGCCACATCTCCTATAACAATCTTCAACCTTCCATATCTTAAAATGGAGAACATGGGTCTTAAATAAAAGGTGCAATGTATTGCATATGTGTATCTACTATGACACTGTGTCTAGCAAGAAGAAATGTTAACGGTAAGTTACCGTACAAACTCTGTCTTACAGATTCCTCACTTTGAATGGAATTCCATGGAGCTGTCATCAAAAGATGCATGGATGGAGTATCTGAAAAAGAGTATATTTGAAACAAAATAATATAGAAGAGACAATCATGAATATATATTTTCATATAAACATTTAACTTTATCATGTAATATTAAATATTTTGTAACCTTAAGACATTTATTCTCCATTGAAATTTCTTTATAGGCTTGACTGAATAAGGCTAGGCACTGGGAACTGGGAGATTAGAGACTTAATCCTGAGTTTATCAATGACTTGGCTGGCTGCAAAAGTCTAAAAAAGTGATAAAGTTAAATTTTACATTATCACCAAGTTATAGCTTGCAACCAACTGGGACTGTGGCAGCTTGACCATAAAATGATACTACCACCTCCTCAGCAGGGATTGGGGAGGACACACAACATTTATCAAACAAAAATTTGGAAATGTTATTGCAGATACAGCAGTAAATCCTTCAGAAATGAGGAATGCTCTTTGGTGTGTGACAAAATGGATAACAAGAAGTGAATGCAGACTCTCACTAGTAGCACAGAAACATTGGGAATGCAAGAATCTTAACCAAACATATTAAAGCAGGCTTTCTTGGCCATACTGCAGCTATTTGGTACCTGTCCATCAAAGTGGCAGTAAACTTAGAAACTAATGAGGATTTTCCTCTGGGGTGCAGAATCCTGGGCCTCTGATGTAGGGAGTGTGGCTGGGACCTCCCTGAATATTTCTTGGGCCCCAAAAAGTAAACTAGTCCAAAGTCCCAATCAGACCCCCAGTCTGCACTGCACAATGTTCACATGCAACTCATGATGTGGCTGTAAAACTATAGCTATATAGCAAATAAAATTAAAGGGTTTCTAAAATGGGGGGCAGGGGCAGGGAAAGCTAAAGGACTTTACTCTAGGAGTACTGTAGGACTACCTGAAGGATTTTGCTAGAGCTTGGGATTGCACATGGCTCATTTGCACAGAAGCTCTCATTGGACCAGCCCATTGGCAATAAAATTACATACAAATTAAAGAGAAAACAGTGCAGAAGTTAAAGGTGAATTGTATTTGGGAGACTTGTGGAAGACAGCAAAGACCTTCCAAAAACTAATGAGAGTATCTGGTATTACATGGCACAGCTTGCAGCCAAACTTAAGTTCAAATATGAGTAAGGTAACTTCTCCACTTAGAAAGAGAGGACACATTATTCAATATTGTTAAGTTTGAGATGGAGCTTATGACCTCAGTGTCCTAAAGAACAGCACTGCCTTTAATGGTTAATGGGGGATTTTGGGGTTACTTTTCTTACTCATTTCCCAAAATACTGAATGGCATTTCTATAAGTGAGGGAGAGGCTTTCTAATGCACCAGAGGGCAAAACTATGAATATGTGCTGAAAACTTAAGTAAAGTATCAGGAAGGCCATAGTCATAGTGAAATCTCTAATACTCTCTTAGGACTGGTGAGGGAAAAGGTAATACCATGCCTACCTGATGTCAGGCTTTTTAGGGACTTCCCAAAACTATCTCCAGAGCAACAAGACTTCCAGTAGTCTGACAAGCACTCAGGATTGTTGAGAAAACCTAAGACAATGAGATGCAGGAGAAGGGAACAGAACAAACAAAGTGTTTGTTGGAGGGAGATATGGATGGTGTGGCAAAGTAATGCTATGCAGAAGCAACATTTCTCTGGAGCAATTTTCTTTCTGACTACCTGGTCATTAGGGCTCCTCTGATCGGTGGGCTGCCGTTTTAACAGAAAGTTTGTCCCAGCATGCCTTTCTGGTGCTTTTCCTTTAAATCTGGCAGGGGCAAGCTGCTGTAACTCTAAACTAGCCATCTTGCAATTGGCTACTACTTCTTCCTTTACAGCCAGTAAGTATTAACTTAATGCTATCTCCTCAGGACTAAGGGAAAAAGCTTCTAGCTTGCAAGGGTAAGCTGTTCCTTTCCCCTGTGAGAATACCTGACTCTGTGGGGCCCTATTTACTCCGGTCTGTGGAAGACTGGGTGGGGGCTGCTGGTTCTTCTCCTATGGCCTTGGGACTCCTGATCAAGCTGACAGGCATTGCAAGTGCTGTGGATTGCTCTTCTACTGCAGTGCATAAAAGCAGCACTGTACGGGAGGGCTACACCTTGCAGACAGGGCTCTGGGGACTCCACAAACTGTGCACTTCATTTTGTTCCTCTTGTAAAACAAAACATCGAAAAACTATCAAAGCTATTAAAGGCAGAACTGCATGTGAGGAAACCTAGGTTAGGCTGCAGTAAAATGGAGCAAAAAGCTGTGAACTAGTCAGAAATCACCTGCATGGACTCTAGCTTTCCTACAGGCAGATTACAGGCTACACAAGCTGTTGGGGGGTGTAAGAAAGGAGGTTGGGCTTGTGGCAGAAAGTGGATAATGTGTTTCTCAGCATACTTGATGGCCTCCTACCTGGCTTGCATGTGAGAGAAGCTGAACACAACTGCTCTGCTGCAATTAGGTTTTTCATTATCATAATAAAGGGGCAGGCATACAGATCTTGTGTCCATGCTGATAAATGTTCGTAAGTTACACAAGGCTGGGTTCTATGTTGAATATTTGTAAGGAGAAAGTAAGACCTAGATCAAAACTTGTACTGAAATGGATTAAGAAAGTACATTTGTCCTTGAAAAGTGAAAAAAACTGAAACCAAGTGTGTTTATTTTTTATTTTATTTTTTAAAGTGGTGTGTTTAATTAGTTTGAAATCATTTTCATTCCGAATTAAAATCGGTGAGTGTTATTTAAAAAAACTATTTAAAAATAGTGGTAGGTTTGTTTGTCTTTCCTCCTAACCACTGCTGTCAACTAATGCCATCTGTGTTAGTCACACATCCTGAAGAAGGGCTGTTATCTTGTAGTGCTGGTTTTTAAAAAAAAAAAAGTCCTGAGAAAAAGAGCTTCAAAGTATCCTAAACATGTGACTTTTCCACTAGTACCAGCTAGTTAATATATTAAGGAATATTGAAACAAAATGAATTAGCTAAAAATTCATGGAAATAAATTAAATTTTACTTGGGGAAAAAACCTATTGCAATAAATAATTTGACTAAAACTCCAAAAATTTTACCATATTGTTCCTCTAGAGTAAATGTTTAAGTGTTATTTATTTAGTGAACACTGTGTGTGACCCTCTGGGTGGTGGTCTCTTGCCAGGGGATTTTACAATCTAAAGGAATTACAATTCATTTGTTAAGGGTACTAACTGGCAGCAAGTGTTGATAGTTGTCAATATTAGTGTCCTATTGGTCAGCAACAGGTGTCTTAATTCTATGTCTGAAGTCAGAATTGGGCCTTTGTGGAGGAAGTCTGAGTTTTTTTTTACTCATGACTACAACCCATAGCAGAGGCATCAAGAACTCTAAAAGAGCCTGCAAAATAAACTGCAGAACCACAAGCGAGCATTTTGGGTAAGTGTTGAAAAACAAAGGAGAAGTTGGAGAGCCTGTGTGCTTACAAAGAGAAGACCCAAAAAACTACCACTCCGTGTCTCTCATTTCAGTCTTGGATATAGTAACTAGAGCTAATGCCATGTATGTACTTTATCTTGATTTCAAGTAGTAAAAAAACTTATCATATGGAACCAGCCATAGGCCTCAATTGGAATTGGGGCCCAATTATGCTAGTTGCTCTAGAAACATGTACAGTTCAGGTTTTGCTGCTGACTCAAATACAATGGATAGCAGAGCAGGGGTAAGGTTGACCTGTAGATCACAAGCCAAAAGGCTTTTCAGGTGCTGAAAAATATGAAAACCCTCTTATTCAAACCCAATACTCCTCCATATACAGAGACAAAAAGGAGGTGGAGCCTAAAGGCATAATCCATATGTCAATTAGCATTTGAGATATTAACACTTTAAAGTATATTGTGCTATACTGCACAAAGGCACTTTTAATGTGCAGTGTCCACGTGGGATTTAAGAGTGGAATAGTTAATGCACTTTAAATTCACACTACCTATTTTAGACTTACTTACTTACCTGTGTAGACAAGCCCTGAATTATCAAGGCAATCCAGCGTATGGCTGGCAGCAAAGATCAATGTAAACAGATATTCCTAAAATTATAGGGCCAGTTCCTCAGATGGTATCATTCCATTGACTTAAACAAGGCTGTCAATTGACTTCAGCTGAGGAGCTGGCTGATACTATGTGCTCTGGGGAAAACCGAAAAGGTGAGACTTGGGGAATATACTTGTACAATGTCATCCTGGAATGCCTTTTTGTGCCTGTGCCTTTTGGGACATGCTAAATTATCTCTCCTAGGAAGGCAGTACTGGAAGTATCTACATTCATATTGAGGGTTTCTTTTTAATTTTTATACAGTCCTGACATGTTTGCTACAATCATATTAGATTAGATTAGTGGTATTTCCTCATTCATGTGCCATAAAAATACCAGCTGTACTACATTTTAAAGAATATATAATGCTAAGTTATATTTTGGCCAAAGGCTGCATGAAATTTGTGTAATTTAAATTTGATAAAAATTGAATATACAACTATCAAAGCCACTAATACATTTTCTTTGCTGATTCCTAGCTGCATTTTAGTAAATATGTCCAAAATTAGCTCTATCCAGACCTCGCTTTCCCCTTTCAAATGGTGGGAAGTGTTGCATAGCAGATAGTTGTTGGTGCTTGTGAGGCTTGATGCTTTTCACAGGTCTCTGGAGTGTTTAAAAAAAAAATTATTCCAAGGGCTTGCTGAATGTGCAATCGTGTGTCATGTGCATTTAGCATGGTCCTCTTCCCGGATGGGTGGTGCGCAGGAATATATTTTGACACTTACCTTTGGAGATGTGATATTAGATCACATGCTGCAAAGATCAATGCGTTCCTCTTCACTGGAAGGAGAGCTGTGGTGTTGCGAAGCATGTACACAGTTACTGAAGCCAAAAAGGGCTGTGTGAATATATTGCTTCAACCTGCTGCCCCTCCCCATGTTGTAAATAGCACAACTGAGTCCCTGCTGCCTGATGGAACTTCAGCTTGGTGGGGAGATGGGAGAAAGGAAAAGAGGTTTCCAACACGGAATGAATTTCCTTTGATCTTTGTAGTGCAGCAAGAAAACTCATGCCTCTCCCCTTCCACATCTTATGATGCTTCTTAAACTCCCTTCAGTTTATCAATATATTACTGAATACAGTCTCTCCAGAGCCCTGTACATGAAGTACCCTATTAGATAGATTAGTTGGGTGTGGATGTGATGAACAGGCTCACTAGGACTTTGGTCCCAGCCCCTCTTTGCAGGTTTCCTCCATTTGCACACCTGTATTCTCAACAGAAAAAGTCAAAGAGTTTATGATGCCAAGTCTCATAGCATTGTTTCCACAAAATGCCCTTTGCCCTTTGTTGATTTCTCCTGCCTCCTTAACATATGTAATTTAATAAGGAATGTAGACCTTTTGTATGATGATGACTATGACTTACTGAGCAGCAGACATAACTAAACAAGGACCACTAAGACCGAGACTGCCAAGATATTTTTCATCACTCTTAAAATAATTTTTCCTTGCTACTATTTAAAAGCCCTAATTGAAATCCATTTCTTCACTGAAAATATTTCCCTTTGTCACAGGTGCACACCGAGGGTTTATCATTGGAGGGTTGTTCATGAGTGCTAGGTTATGGGCCTTGAAAATGTCTTACAAAAACATTACGGAAGAATCTGCTTTATAAACAAGCAAAAAATCACAGCAAAGAAAAAAAAGTTAAAAGGATTTTGCAACCAGAAGAAAAAGCAAAGCAGGTCAAATTGTAGGGCTAATAACCGTTACCTAATAACCTCGTAAACTTCTGTTTTCATGGCTCACAGAACCACTAGTACTGCATTAACTGAAGCATGTTTCCTAGGCCACATGATGTATCTTTTGCCTTCAATAGGCTTATGCATATGTCAGATTCAATTACTCTCTTCTAAATGGTGTATATAAAAAACGTTTGTAAATCTGGCAATACAATGCAACTTTTGTGTATATGATTGGAGTGGAAAATAAAGCTGTATAAACAGCATGTCAATAGTAAGACAAATTAAATAGAACTAACAGGTACCTAGAAATTAATTGACTTTAGGGATGTCTCTTACACCTGTGGTAGGACTTCTTAAAACTTTTTCAAAATAAGTGCCCAATCCTGTAAGCAGAACTCTGGTTAATTCAATGAGAATGTCACAATGGAAGGATTGAGTTTCACATGATATCTTCATTTATTCAAAACAAGTTCCAGTCAATGTCAATCAGAATTCTTTCTGATTCTAACCTTGAGCAAAAAGTTAGTTTTGGTTTATTATCTAAAAAAATTAGTAACCATTTAAAACACAGCTGCAGTCACAGTTTAAGGGATACTTAGCTATAAATCTCTGTACAGTTTGTTTTTATGCAACAAAAATAAAATGGCTATAATCAGAAGTCCCTCCTCATATTTAATTTCCCAGCCTTTTTGTTTACAGCTTTGATAATTTGAATAGATTTAAACGTGTTGAAAGGCAGGAGGCTCCAGAGGCATAGCGAATCTCCTTCAACATGCCACACCATTCTTTCGTCTCATCATCATACCTGCAGTTAACAAAAATACTGTGAATACAGATCCACTTCAATTTCTTAGCTCTTTGAGCTTGACATTTTCCCTCAGACACGTGTATAAAATGGAGAATAATCCACATGTCAAGAGCTCCCAGCAGCCTTAGTGTTAAACTGTTGCTACATAAGATCCCTTCTATCCTCCCAAATAGAATGTTAGGATGCTCCGATTCCTTCCCTTTGTCCCTTTATCTTATTATTGGCTAGGCACCTTGCAGCATACTTCCCTCATCCCGGAACAGTCTCCTGGTGTCTGTTCTCCAAGTATCCCCTCTCTTCCTCTTCCAATCATTCCTCAAACTCATTTCTTCCAAGAATCCTTTCTACCTTCCGACCAATTGCTCCCCATGCCTTAAGTTACCTGAACAATTCCAGAGTTGCAGACTATATGGGATTTTTCACACATTTTAGCTAATTCAGATTCAAACTCTAGAATGTGTATGTGATTCTCCCTAAAGGCGTTTGGTCTAGAAGTGTATATGTGGATTGCAACTCATCTATTAGTGTATGTGAAAGTAATAATAGGGATAATACTGTCCATTTTGCTGTCTCTTTCAGATCATCCTGCATCAGAGAACATGATGAGTTAGAAATTGTTTAAGCAACGTAAGAAAGAGGTTTGCAGCATTGTGTACAAGGTGATATTAGGGTACTTTAGCCAGAGTCAGAGTGCAACATGTATTTCACTTTATGGAGCTGAACAGACCCAGAAATACTGCACCCCATTCTCCTTTTTCTATACTTTGCTGTAGCCTGCAACTGGCGAGATGTGACTTAGAATGTATTGTTTACATTATTTCACCAGAAAGTGGAAGTATTCCCCAGGTCCAAGTCTCACATCTGTATTACTTCATTGCACACAAAGGTTGTGCTCGCCAGACACTATGGCAACCGGTCCCTTAAAATGTGTATAAATAGTTCATTTATTAAATGAAAGGGTAATACTGATTTGACTTACTCCCTAGCTTCTATAAACCTCAAGGTGAATTTTCCATTTAAAAAATGTGATTACAATAGAACTTACTTCCATATGTCATTAACTTCATTGGGTGCAAATTCCTTGGACTCAAGTTGAACCATAGCAAAACCACCAATAGCATACAGAGATCCATTCAAGTTGACTAAACTGATAGAGCTTCTCTCCTGGGGGAATTCAGGCATAACCTCCCACCTGTAAGTTATTTATAAAAAAAAATCAAATCTGTCAGACAATACTTAAGAAATATTCTGAACGGAATGAAAGAAGTATCTGAGAGATCCCATGCTGACAGCTATGGTTGGCAGAAACACAAGGGTTAAGGATTTGTCTGAGGAGCCTTAGCACGTGGGAAAGCCCGTACCATATCAACACTAACATTCTGCTTCTCCATTCACCAGCATTAAGGCCAAAGTGTGCATGCTCAAGATCCTTTATGCAGGGAAGTCCTCATTACTTCCTGCTGCAGCCTTCAAAGGGGTGTGTGTGTGTGTTTGTGTGCGCGTGCTTTCTGTTCACTCTGTTGATCCAGCATTAACATAATGGAGCAAGAAGAGTCAAGCTAATTAGCATCGTTATGAGTTTTCCACTGCAATGTTACTCTCCCCTGTGCAGAATCATGGACATCAAAACCTAAAACACTTGCATAGGTAAACCCTAACCAGCAGCAGTGTAAATGCAACAAGAATGTTATACTTTCCTCATAAGATAGGTTTAAATGCAGAATGAAAGTGTAAGAGAGCCATAAAAAATACTAAAGAAGGATAATAGATAAAATTACCTATATTCTGACTTGCTTTTGTCAAGCATTTGGGCAAAATGAAAAATTTCTACAGGAAAAGGTCACAGAGTAGAAGCTAAAGTCAAATATATTCTTCCCTACATGAATAATTTTTTGGTAAAACTTCCACTTTTTATATTATTAGTTTAATTCTAAATATGACCTGGTCTGGGATAGAACATATTTAATTTGAAGCGTATCTGCTACGTAAAAGATCAGCATATTTTCTAATTTGACTTTATGGATTTTACAGTAATCTCATTACAATTATAACCTACCATAAATAGTATACGTAGTAATTAAGAGCATGGATTTAAAACTGAAAATCTGCTTGGAGTTTTTATATTAAATAGTAATTATATGTGAAGCAAATAGTTTATCCTGAATTGTTTCCCCCGACAACGCACACCTTTACCATTTTCCCCACAATAAAATTAATTTAAAAATAAGGCAACTTAGTCACTAAAATTCCAATTAAAAAATTGTTTAAAAATTGTCTGGATATCCACTCACTTATTAGTGGTGAGGTCAAAGGCTTCAACAGAGGCTGAAAGACCTTCTTCAGTAACACCTCCTGCAATCACAATTTTGCCTTTATGGACAGCCACTCCAAACATTGAGCGAGCCACTTTCATGGGAGCCAGATCTCTCCAGTCTCCCTTCTTGGGATTGTATATAAATACCCTGTTAGTACATTTTCTGTGGAGAAAAAGAAAAACTCTAAGCATCTCTGGTAAATCCTTTGAATAGATAAGTTTAAAGAGACATCTCATTTAAGTGGATTTTCTGTGTAATGTATACTCAGTGAAAGAATGGCACGTACCTAGACCACGGTGTTCCTGCTCATCACACTTATTTCAGATATAGGTAAATGGCTAAACAAAGGTGGGTGGAGATAGAAAGAAGAGCTAGGCACTTTGGGTTTTTAATGCTAATATGTTAACTAGATCATCCTGATTGAATTTGCTCTTCAAAGTGCATATAGTGCTGTACAAGGACTTTTAATTCTTTTAGAAGTCAATACATACAAGCACAATTCATTGAACTAACTACATGGTTTGATAAACCTCTGTCGGAGCCATGTTAATTATTATTCCTCCTTCTCCTGACCCGAGGTTCTCTCATTTCTAACTTAGACTGAATACTCCGTAGGGAAGGGACAAGGCCTTGTGAGTTTCTGTAAATCCCCATTCACATCCATAGCACTGGATATAAATGTTATGCTATTTACATAGTGCCATAATGTGTATGGTGCTTTACACACAAGAAAAAATGTCCCTGTTCCATATAGCTTGGTTAAGATGGCATGTGTTGAGGGATGGTAACAAAAAGAGGGGGCTGAGCACAAGGATTACTACAATAAGATCGCACAGTTGCTTTAATTGATTATATATAACCCTTATAATGTGTGCATTAACATGATACTGTCACTAAGCCTGGAAGACTACAGCTGATAGGAAGAAATGTGTATTTAAGGAGAGACTTGAGGTGTAGAGATGGCAGATCAGATCAGGATAAGAGGTTATTTGCTTAGGGGCTACAGTGTAGTTTAAGATAATCAAATAACTAACACTGTGGACTTTTATTCTTTTGCAGAATATTCTGTTTTGGAGAGATTTATCCACAAAATATGAGTACTGACGTACCCAAAGAAAAAGCTGCAGGGGCAAGTCTACTGTCTGTGCACTAGAAATTTTTAAAATGTAATTTAGATACCATAGTTTCTTGATTACAAGAATCAGGATTTCCTCAAGCTATCTTCTATTGTAGTAGTTTTGTTGCATTAGTGTTTAATGTTGGAAAATTCTAACTCCTGCACACAATTTGATTCTTTATCCTGGTTTATAGGAAAAATAAGAAGATTTGCTCATTGAGTTCTTGAGTTCCTCATTTTATATCCTGTACATGAAGAGCAAGCATTTCACTTCCAGTTTCTACTGGAATGGGAGGATCACTTTCACTCCAGGAGAATAAGACAGCAGCACCAAGTAGAGTGATGATCATGTTGTATAGTAGACAACCTGCTTTTAGAAATTAGCTAATTTCAGATTGTAGCAGACAACTCTGGCACTTGTCAAACAAACCTATCAGGGTGCCCCAAGTTATTTCTCAAGACTATAATGCTTTACACAGAGACGCATCCTATTTCCACTCATGCTCCTAGTCTCTTACTTTAATGAAATCATTATAGTATGTCTCTAAATACAGTGCTAACAAGGCTTTCCAATTTGGAATGATTAAAAACAGGAGTTTCAGTAGCTGGATAGAGTCATCAATGTGCTGCAAGTGTTTGTCATGTATAATCTGACCAAGAAGCTAGGAATAAACTTTTTGTGAAGAACCCAATGAGAAACATTGAATCATGTATGCACAACTGAACATAGTATGACTCAGAAACAAGACAGCCAGCTAATCAAGCCAATTGGCCATAATAATAGGTACGTAATACTTTATAATATCATGGATATTTTGTTCTAGATATCATCATGTGATTCCATGTACCAAACCCACAACCAGTTGCAAAAAAAAAAAGTGAGCTTTGATTGCTGAGTGAGAGGACACCCAACTAAACAATGCTACCAATTGCCATAAAATTATTTCGTACTCACTTGTCATCAGTCTTTCCTCCAAGACAGTATATCATCCCATTGTATGAAATTGTTGCATGGCCATATACTTTGAGTGGAAGCTTTTTGGCCTCACTCCATTTTACTGCCCTGGAATTGGAAGATCATACTATTAAGGCAACTTAAATGAAAAAAGGTTATTTTAAACATGCTTGGTAAACATAAACTGTCAACATACACAGGATCATAGCACAATACTGAATCCAGAGACTCCTCTGTCTGAAGGTCCTTTCCTGCAATTACATACAGTTTGTTGTCCGACTCTCCCAGACCAAAAAGGCATCTGGCTGAAGGCAGTGGAGGAAGGCCTATCCATTCACCAGCAATGCTATCCAGCTGAAAGAACATCAAAATAGGAAATGTCAGGAAAGATGCATAGTAAAAGCCCACACAATGAAAACAGCTGTGTGAAATAGATTTAGATGCTGTAAGTGGATCAGTAGTGCTCCACATTACATTTATTCTAACTCCCCAACCATTGGATCAGCTGATGTGTGCCCACTCCTCCCCCCACCCCCACAGGATAGTTACTGCCAACTTTTCCCTCTCTATTCTCTCTCCAATACTTCTAGTCATTCTGTTTCTAGTTATTATTAATGTATGGCCTTGACTTATTGTCCTGAACAGAGGGATCAGCAGAGGATTGCTGCCTATAACTTATTAAGGGTGAGTCGAGTGAATCTGCCCAGCACCCTTCCCATAGCACCCAGGACGCATTATGTCCCAAAGGGCATGCAGTTTCCTTCTAATTCTGCTGGAGCAATAAGTGCTCCTCCCATGGTAGTGCTTCAAAAGTTCTTAGGGTCTTAGTGTGCACCCAGCAGAGTGAGGGTGAATTGTGTTTTTCTTAAAGGAACGGAAAAAAAATCAAATACCCCCAAGGCTTGGTTTCTGTACAAACCAGTCTCCAGTCCCACTGGTCATATTACTGACTTCTCATCTGACACACTCAGAAGATTTCATTTCCATTGACTTTCGCTGTGCTGTAAGCAGTCACAGAAGAGGAACAACGGGCAAACAGAGGAAAGACCGTGGGATGTTTTCAGAGACCTACCCTACATGAGATTGATTGATTATGTCCTTGCATAACCCCCTTCCCTGTGGTATCTGACTACCTCCCCGGCAGTTAAGAATAGAAATCTTTTTCTTCCTTGCTTTCTAGCCTATAGACAATAGTGTGAGTAGTTTATAGTGGAATTTTTTGTTGGTATGTGGATGGATGTTTTGTGTGTCTGTGTGATCAGACTGAGGGAAAGTTCAAAGTAGTGAGGTTTGTATTTAGCTCTGAGAGGTGAGGTGCATGGTTATTCTTATCCCTTGTGGAATGAGTTCCATAGTCTAGGTCCAGCTCTGGTGAAACTTCTGGCTCCAAAACTCACTAGTTTCCCCAGTTGGTCAACAGTTTATTTGTTGCAGTGGAACTTGGGAATTAATGGACACAGATTCCTCAGGTAGTTATGCAAAGCTCTGCCTGAACTGGCCTTATCAGGACAGAGGAATTCTTGCGTCCTATTCATTATAGCTGATAACATAATCAGTGAATCAGCAATGTAACTGGTGTGGGGAATTTCCTTTTGCGTATAAGCTCTGATGGAGTAATGTACAATTAGGGACAAATTTATCGATGGGCAGTAGCTTAGTTTTCTCCCACCTTGCCAGGCACTGTTAAGGCTAGTGAAGCAGAAGTGGTGAAGAAGCAGGGAAATGTTGTAGGTCTACCATGTTAAAATTTTGAAGGAAACAATCACCAAGCTGGTAGTGCAGAATAGTAGAGATATTTTAGCAGTGAGCAACAGCAGCAGCATTTAGGAGTAGCAAGGGGTGGGTGAATGGGAAGGGGACAGGACGGCAGCAGAAATTCAGGGCATGGATCAAGGAAATATGTAAAAAAGAGGATTCTGGAAATTACATCAATTCCTAGCCTCACTCCTGTGGTGTGTGTCAGTAAAAACCCCATGATGGAATTATAGCCTGATAATTCAGTTCTAATTCTAGATTAGATTTTCTGAAACCGATGTAACACTAGCACCGCAAGCAAATTTTTGTAGCAACTCTTGTACTTCATTGATTAGAGCTTTATGTCTATGTAAGGAAATGAAACAGTACTAATGTAATCTCTCTCTAGAAAACTAACAGTTCTTTCTAAAGATTGTAACCCAGCTCATGACCTTAGTATCTGAACGAGATATATTAATCCATAGCTCATGAAACAGTTGCAATAATTGCTATTTTCAATATCTGCCAATGACTTTAAAATTATATAATTTAGTATTGCCTTGTATCATATGCTAACAAAGGATCCAATCTTGTACTCCTTAGGCTAATCACCCACTGAAGTCAAGGATTTGGAATCAGAGCATACCATCCAATAAATCAAGAGACAGTTGAAATACCCAAGGGTACAGAATGTAGCTATGTATCTAAAAACCCCAGGATAAGTTTGACATAAGCATACTCCTTGAGCTTTTTTGTGTGTGCTAATTTTATATCATCTGTGTCACTACAGTTAAGGTTCAGCCATAGTTTGTATTAATAAATCTTACATTTATATGGATTTAAATGTCCACATTCGCTCTAGGCTGAAATATAGTATTTGGAGCATTATTAGAGGCTGTCTGCCAATTTAAGAAGGTTGTATTTAAACTGACATATCTCAAATTACTTCAAGCTTTACAATTTTGGAAATCTGCCAGCCAGCAACACGGTAGGACACCTACTGATGTTTTTTGGGGGGGGGAAAGAGTTAATCTGGTTAGGACACTAAGGGCCAGATTTTTAAAGGCATTTAGGAACCAAAAGATGCAGAAAGGTGCCTAGTGGGATTTTCAAAAGTGCCTAGGCACCTCTGATTGAAATCAATAGGAGTAAGAATCTAGGCACTTTTGAAAATCCCACTAGGTGCATCTTTAGGTGCCTAAATACCTTTGAAAAATTGGCCTTAAGTGATTAAAATATGTTAACTAAACTTTAAGAACTCACCTAGGTCTTAATTCTGAATGACAGAGAAAATGCAATTCCCATGGGCTTCACTAAGAGCACTGGATGCTCAGCACCTCTTAAGAATGGGCCTAAAATGCAGATTTTCATAAAAGCTTTTGTTTTAATAGGAATCAGTTTAATATAGAAACCTGCCATTAAAAGCCAAGCAAGTCAAGTGAAAGACAACATTTGTCCCTAATGGACTATGCTGTTCTGGGAGGAATTTCAAAGACTACAGCCACAAGTAAACTTTTTTAGGAAAAATCATGTGACTGAAATTAATTAAATCAAACATTTCCCTATTCTATATTTAGAGTTAAACCTAAATACCCTTCAGTAACTTGCAGAAAGTCTGTTTTTCATGTCATGATAACACCATACTGATGTTGAGGCTTATATCTGGAAGAAGCAGGACTGTAATGAATATGAGGCTTATACCTGGAAGAAATAGGATTGTAAAGGCTGATCCTTGTTCTCCTCATCCACATACAGTCCTCCGACGACATAGACCTGATTTTGTTTGGTGACTATGCTGGAATGATTTCTGGGAATCTGTTCTGCCAGGGCTGCCAGGAAACATTCATTCTCTACAGGGTCATAAGCCACTGCAGCTGTGTCATTAACCAGAAGAATAAGGTCTTTGACAAACATACCATGTCTCGGAATGTCATTGAGGTATCCAGGGAGTAAATCTTCATCCCCTACATCACCATTTACTTCCCCTTCACCTGACTTTCCCTTGCTTACAGTAGGTTCAGGCAATTTTCCAGCAAAGGCATCCTTAATAACCTTGATTTTTTTCTGAAGATCTGAGTTGCTTTTGATTATATCATCCTTCTCAACATGCTCCTTGAAATATTTTTCTGCCATAAGACGAAAACGAATGCAGTCAAAAACTTCTCCCAGGCTCTTTATTCTGTTCTCTTTGTCTGTTCGGACCCATGTCATTACTGCTTCAAATACCACTTCTTCCTTTTCTACGTTTAAGCTATCAGGTGAAATAACTGAGATGAGCTCATGGGGGGCCAGCTGCATGAAGTCTTCTTCTTTGCAAATTTGCACAAAGTGGTCCGACACAAAGTCACGGGCAGACAATGCAAGTCTTGGGCAGTCAAGGAGGAGACCTAATCTAAGGATGGCTAGACAATTACCAACAGCAAGTCTTTTCTGAAGATAGGATACACACACAGTGAATACAGAAGGGATCTGAAAGCGGCTGGCCAAAGCAAAAATATCTTGCACATTAGAATCGTCGAGATCAATACTTGCAGAGTAAAGGTACTTGACAATCATATCCAGGATGCTAGGGTCCACATTGTCTAGAACTACCTCCTTTTTTTTCACTTCACTTTGCTCAGATAAGAAATATTCACGGAAATAAGGACTACAAGCTGATAGAATCAATCTGTGGCAAGGTAAGCTTTTATCACCAGCTTTTAGATAGCAATCAATGAACTTTTTCTCATCCAGGAGTTCCTTGAGGCCATCCTGAAGAAGCGTGGATTGGTAAAGTCGAAGCTCTTCAGTGAGTTCCCTTTGGGAATCCATTTTGTGAATAATAGGGTGTGTGGGAGGAAACTGAAATCTTTTGCTGTTGTCGGCACTAAGGTCTGCCTGTAAAAAGGCAGATCAATGTGCTTTGCCCAGCCTGAAGTCTCTGTAATTTAATCCTTCCAACTAAATATAGGTACAGCCTCTTACAAGTTGGAATTTAGGGTGGATGGTGGTGTGGAAAGAAGAGTTGCTCTTGCAGCTGTCATAGATTGAAAGAAGCAACTGTTGCTTTTAGTCTCTAAGGGCAATCATTATGCATATTTAATCACTGAAACTTGCAGAGTAAGATATAATGCAATGTGAGTAAGGATGGCAGAATCTGGTCTTTAAGGAAATAGCTATGAATCAGGTCTCAAATATAAACACACTACAGAATACTCAAATAAAAGTATTATCTGCAAAGGGTAAAGTTAGCAGCTATGATGTTATGTCTATTCACAGTGGATTCACAGAAAATGTTTTTTAAAGAGATTGCTTCACAAAAGTTGCCCAGTATGAATGTCTGGTACTTCATTATGAGTAAAATTAATTGTGATTCATTAGAGACAGATATTTTGTGCTAGGGTGTTTTTTCATACTCGCATATATCATATCTGAAAAGATAATTCAGTTCTGGAGAAATAATGTAATGAAAAATATGTATTTTATTTTGGATTTGTACTTAACAATACATGATAATCTGTTTGCAAGTTAAAATATGAAAAGAGTCTCGAAGCAAAATTCCACTTAATTATTTACAAATGAAGCTCCAATTTTTTTTATTCTTAAAATGTAGTTCTCACTCCAGATCATTTTCCTAGACATATTATCAGTTCCCTTCCCCCTCTCCCCAAGTATTTGTTTTTAAGTTTTCATTTTAGGGAAACATTAAGAGTGACATCAGTAAAGGGTATCCTCTATCCATTTTAAAATGAAGGTAATATGTATGTTAGAGACAGAATAGAAAATGTTAAAAAAAATGAATGCCACATGTGAAAATTCTTTCATCAATGAGAATGTTCACAAAACTAAAAATTGAGGAAAAAAAAGAACCTTTGTATTAACAGTACAAACTGTTAATAGTTTAACAAAGTAAGAAGAGCAGATTTAGAAAATATACGTGAGTTAGGTACTCACAAATTACTTTTGTTAAAAGTTTCAGAATTTCGGCAGGGAAGGCTTCGATTTCGATTAAATTTGGAAATGTAGAAGTTTAACCCAGAATTTGCTTAACATGCTTTAGTGACAAAGGGCTTGATCCTGCTCCCACAGAAGTCAATGGCAAAACACCCATTAATGGGAGCAGGATTGGGCACCAACTTTTATAAATACATTTGATATAAACAGGATTTCATTTAAATATTTGTGTAAAACTTGTATACATAAAACTATAATTAACAGGCTTTTCTTCCTTTCCATACCACAGTCACTGGTGTAGTCAGCTGCTAAAACAACAGCTGAAAGGAGAGCTCATTTGACTTCTTCCATTTATAGGAAATAGTGTGTAAGGTCTCATCTCACTAAAAAACGTAACAGCTGCATCTCCCCTTTAAACAATAAATGACTCAATTCTCTCTGCATGTAACACAACATTCTAAAGGTCTGATGGGTCAGAAGCAAAAGATATTAGTGTGTGATTCTTTCCTGATTATCTCCTTTAAAAAAAAAAAAAAAAAAGTCAGTGTTTTCTGAAAAAAATTTGTACTGAAGTCTTTGGATGAAAATTCGTACCTGGAATGATGATTGATATATAGTACATGAAGTTCTATATGTAATATGAAAACTAACAGTTACACTTGGAATAGTACAGTACTTTGTCAAATGATATTAATACCACAATACTGCCACAATGACACAACTATTCTTTCTAAAAAAAAAAAAAAAGTTTCCCACATTCTTAAAATGTTATTTAGGGGAATAAAAACAAAAATATATGAATGTGTCACAAAAGTTGCTATGGAAATGTTTAGACACAATTATAAATCAGTACATTTTTTTTCTATAAACAAATAAATAATTTAAAACTTTAGCACAAGAAATGTATACAAAAACATACAAAATACAATTGTTACAAATGTACAATTTCTTTAACAAGTTTTCTTTCACAAAATAAGCTAACTATCCATTGTATGATATTTATATGTTCCTTCTCTTTGGTACAGTAGTTCTGTCTTACTCAAATATTTTCAGTCTTCCTAAAGATCTTGTAGTAACATAATGACTACATGCCTTGCATGGATTAGGAAAATAATGTTAAATCTAAATCAACCCATTACTTCCCAGAGTCCCTGAAGTGTGAATCCATCCTTCAGTTTCTCTATTGCTAGTCCCAGTTCTTCTGAAAATACAGGTTCCCGATCCTGTTGCTTTTTTGGAGGTGAAGGGCATAGGGAGGAGGAACAAATAAAAGACAAGTTTCATTAGAATCTGTGAATAGTGAATTATTAAATAATATGCATTTTACAATGTTAGTGTTCTTACCTTATTACCATCAGCAAAGTAAGCCTATAAAGAGAAAAAAAAAGCCATAAACCCACCTAAATAATTTAAAATGGTTTTCCTATATACAATTTAAAAAAATACTTTCCCATTTACCATTAATACTTTTTTATATCTACACAGAGATACTTTAGGCTTCTCAGTTCTATTAACTTTCCATTTTAAAATCCCTTTTATTTAAAACTGCATTTGGCATGTTTTCTGAGATTTACGTGTGTGCTTGGTAGAATCTTTTACTTTCATTTTATATATAAAACTAAAAATTCACTCGGTTAAAATTTACTATGCAAAACTTCAACCAGAAAGCAGTGTCTTAATATAAAATAGTCAATCTAAATAACTGCTAAAATGTCTGTTGCAATAAATGTGTGTTTTTCATAATAAAACAAAGGCAGACCTGATGGCATGCTCATAGTTCCTGCTGCACATGCAGCAACATTTAACTATTCAGTTTCTCAAAATGGGCTCTTCATAATATCTTGGGGCATGTTCACAAAAATTAAAAAAAAAATTATCAAAATGATTAGTCAACAACACTAATGGACTAATCTAACACTTAAGCAAAGTCATTCCTGTCTCAGGCAAAGATCTGTATGAAGAGGTGGGCTTTATACCATCCCCAGAAAATCAGACTGAGTCTTGGACAAGCACGGGAAGCAAATTCCAGCATCAAGGGCTCTTCTCTGAGAGGTCCCTGCCAGCAGCTCCTAGACCTTTAAATCTAGGGATTTAGCAAAAAGTGTCTCAGCTGACCTCAGCTGTCTTGGTGGGCCAAAGCATTTTCCCGAATAGGGCTGAAATCAAATAGGACTGTACAGAATACTAACGCCTTCAATTACAATAGCAGACTATTAAGGAGCCAGCCTGTGGAATTCAGATGAAATATGTTCCCTTTGGCAACTACTGCTAAGCAAGTAGATCACCACATTCTGTACCAGCTACAGCATCCAAATATTATTCTAGGATAGTTAAATACAGAGCACATTAGATTAATCCAAAGTAGAAGTGACAAAGGCATAGATAACCCAGACAAAATCCAAATATAAGAGAAAGGATTGTAACTGTGATGACAAGCTCATAGAATTTAAAAGTACTCTGGGCACTTAAGCCAAAAATAAAACAAAACAAAACAAAAACCCATAAGGAAAGAGGGAGAAAAAGGAAAGGAAATTAGACTGAAAGAAGAGAAAAGGAAAAATATAGAGATTAAAAAACTGAAGGTTAGCAGGACAGATAAGGGATAGGAAAGAAGAAAAGTAACGGCAGACTAGTAGGATTGGTTTTAGGATTGTTGAGTCTATCAGATTTCAAAGGTGAACTATGACAATGTGTATTTTGGGTTAGGCTACCATATAAAAATACTTGTGCACTCTTCTGTTTATACTAAAAAATAGTTTCTGGATGTAGGGAAAGGACTACATTTAAAATTTCAGAAAAGACTCCACCTCATCAACATATCCTCTTGTGTTTGCATCAATGGAAGTTGTGGGTACTCATCACTTCTTCATATTAGGTTTAGGGACAACAGTTAATATCACCTTTTCCTAAAATCTTGTGGGGGCAAATACTGAGGCAACCTTCTAACACAACACTATCAAATCAATCTGCCCAGAAAGAAAGAAAGAAGACTTAATTTTAATATCTGTATGACCTGATTAAACTACAAGCTTTTAGACCCTGCTGGACCTTAAAGCGTGCTGCAAGTTGCTTGTGATTGCTACTTTAAACACCAAATACCTTGACTGTCAATAATCATTTGAAATATAGCTCTTTCTAAAGAGAATGTTGAAAAAAACTTATATATTTACAGTTAGAGACTATAGCATAGTTTGGACTTTATGCCTAAAAGACATCTAAATATGTTGTTTAACATCAGAAGACCAAACATATATTTTAGTAGGAACCCAAGTCTATAAATGATTTATATTTAAATAATCAAACAACAATTGTTTTTCTGGAGTAGCTTACCACAAAAGCATCGGTCTGTTCATCAGATTCTATTTCCACATCATCCTGAATCCGTTCCACTGTCAAATCTTCAAGACGTTGAGGCTGTAAATTGAGACAATGAAGTAAACAAATACATTTATATATAATGTTTTTAATATAATTTTATTTCTTCTGTTAGTGCAATGCTGCATGTAGCTTCTGTAATAAAAGGAACAGCATACCTTTTCTTCCATTTCATAATCCACTCCAAATATAGGGCTAGCTGAGTAAACTCTATGCAGTGAATTTATTTCTTTCACTGCCTCCTGTAGTTTCTCCACAGGGTCTATTTTAAAACCAAGTACGTATCCTCCACTCTACAAGAAAAGAAAAATATGTACTCTAATTAATTTTTACTATATAAAAGATATATAAACTTATAGACAAAGTACTTCCTCTTGACTTGACAGGCATTTCTTAATATTAACAATGAGGACTTTTATATAAGCATTTTATAAATCTCAAACTGCTGTACAAACCCTGCGTGAAATTCTGGCCTATGGACTTCCAGTGGGCTAGGATTTCTGTGAAGTATAAAAGCTATGCACTGTTGTTCTGTTTTACAGATGGGAAACAGAGACATGGAGAGGTCAAGAGAAAACTGAAAATCAGTAGCAAATCTAGGATCTGTATTCAGGAGTTTCGAGCTGCTCAATAAATGCTTAATCCATTAGCTCACAAGTGCTATTGTGAAGGTAGTTTTTCAGTTATAATGAATGCATTTGAAGTAGCCAAAAATAGGTGTTTGTTTTTTTTTTTCAACTGTAGAAACGTATTTGATCATGGTCATCAGTAGAAGAAATTACCAATCTTTTACAGAGAGTAGCAAAGATGACAATGTTTTTTTAATGGTATTTTTTTAATGGTATTTAGCTGCACAGTGCTAAAAGTAACCCATTATTACTCTCCCTAAACTAGAGTTCCTGTGTAACAAGGCATTACCTAAATAAATAACAAATTAACTGGCCATGCTGGCCAGTTTGTGTTTGTCAGAGACCTCGTTAATCAGCTGATGGTTCATTCATCAAAATCTTTGTTCAATAAATTCATAACTCAACAGCCCTATTTTCACCACAATTTTGGCCTCTTATGTAGCCAAGTTTTCTTAAGTTTAAACTCTAAAGAGCATATAGGAGTTCAGTCTATTCATTGTTTAAAAATAGCACACTGAATATCAGAATTACATAGCTATATAGGTAAAAATGAAAATAACTAAAGAATGCTATTAAATCATCTTACCTGCTGAGAACTTTCTATGACAAGTGCCAAGCCAAACTTTGAGTCTCTAATCTTTATTGAACGCTGGTTGTAAAGTAAAAAGAGGTAAAGTGTGTTTTTTAAAAATGGTGTTCTTTAATTCCTTGATACAAACAATTTATTAATACTATTAACTGTGATTATCAGCTCTGAATGCGTGGCATCTTCAGCCATTTGGAATTCCAAATCTGAACCACTGACAGCTGATGGAGGAGTATTCCATCAGAAATGATGACAAGGTCTTGGCAGTGTTCCTTTCTGAAAACTTTGATCAAAAGATGAATTCCAGAGGTCACATACAGTGGTGTACACTACTGGCATTGGAGCAGCAGCATGGTAAGCACCATGGAAATCAGAGATTCAGATCAGATCCAAGGATCCAGCTCCTGATCCTGAAAGGCTTGATTTTTCAAGGAATTTGGACAGAAAATCTGCTCTACAACAGATATTAATAGGGCCAAATCTTCCCTCAGATAAGGGCATGCAACTCCCATTAAGTTCAATGTGAGTTAGGTGTGTGAATCGAAGGGTGGAATTTGACCCATATCATACAATATTTAGGTTTAAAAAGGATTGTAAGATACTTACAATTTGCAGATATGGTATGCTGACATTAAAACTGTCGTTCATATTTGCATGCCAAACTATTCTCACATTAGTAATGAAAAAGGTCCCCAGATTTCCCTGTAAAAAATAGATATACCAGAATTCCTTTGAAATGTAGGGCCTGTTTTCATTTGCATACCCTACTCATATCCTGCACTGAAATGCTAATATAATGGAACTCCGATTCAGTTCAATTAGGATTTGACGCTGCCTAACTGAAGTCAATTGGAGTGTTACCACTGACTTCAATGGAGGAGGAGAAGATCTTAAAGACTATCACTACTCAAGTGGTGAAAACCCTTCGGGGATTGCTACTACTGCAGCAAACCAGGATCACACTACAGTACAGTGAATCTTGGAGGAAAATGTGAAACTTTCAAGTGTTGTTCACTGTATAGTTCCAGAACTGGTATACTGTAAAAGTACAATGGCACATGCGTTAAATTTAAGTGATTAGGGAGATGTGTGCCAAAATCAAAACTGGAGCAAAGAGGAAAGTACTCTCTTACTCATCAAGACTGATGTTATCCCCATTTTGGACTAAAATTACACAGACATAACAGCTTCAAATTTTGTTCCATGTCATAAACAAGTACAAATAACTAGTGCCCTGGAGAATAACACCGACATATTGTACATGTCACTTGCAACTACTAGTCTCTCCCCATCCCCAAAAAATAATCTTCTATTCCAATGTTTTTAGTTGTTAGCAACTAAAAAACAAAGGAAAACATGCAGTCAAAAACTGCAAGTAGATTATACAAATATGCAGCAAAGTGTTTTAGAAATAGCAGGGTATACTTTCAGGATGATACACAGAGAATTAGGCTCTCAAATAATACTTGTTAATAGGAGCTGTGTATCTAATTCCTGTATATAGAGCTGAAAATGTCTCACAAATATCATGACAGGTTGCTAAGAGGAGTACTCTCTTATACTGAATAGTATACACACAGGATAGACTGCTTCTCATGTAACCCACTCATGAAATGAACCAAAAGAGAATTCCTCTGAGGTTATAGAACTATAATAGTACAGTTGCTAGGAAGATGAAAAACAAAGCACAGTTTTAGTAAAATTGCATATACTCTTGTTTTAACTATACCTGGTCACTAGATAAATTCCAGACTCCATTGATTTTGTCATATACTTGTTCTTGTGGTAATAATCTCAGTTGCTTGTTTTGAATCAATGCACTTCTCAGCTTAAGGTCACGGTACATTTTAGAAGTTTCATAAGCTCTACAAATAAAAATACATGCCAAAGCTGAAGATTTCAATGTCTTTCATAGTTCATGTTAACACAGGTTTATAAAATATTTCAAACTTCCCACTTCAATTATCTACATTCTACAAATAAGTTCAGCAATTTTATTAAACCTTCACTAAGTAGAATACCTGTTGTTGGGTGTCTGTGTGTGGTTTTTTTTTTTTTTTTTTTTTGAAAAACTAAAAACATTTAAAAAATTACTTTTTAGCTTGAAATCAATTCTGGTCTTTTGCAGTGTTCTGATGCATGCTGTCACTTTTCTGCACCTTGCAGTTCTGCTCTTTTAGCTGTTAAAATGCAACCAAAGCCTTGCTGTTCACACATTATATACAGTATGGACATTGGGAAACATTTAATTTTCAACTCGGATCAGGCACAAATATGCTGTATGTATAAGATATACACAAATCACTATTCCACAATTTTTAATTATGTATATAGTGTAGATCAGTTTTCATGCCATTAGACTATGTACATGTTCTCATCTATATAACTTATTCTTTAGGGGTGAAATCCTGGCCCGAATGGGCTTTTCAATCAAGTCATGATTCCTTCCTTGATTTACACTAAATGATTCACTACTACTATGTAAATATTTCAATTAAAAGTGTACTTTACTTATTAATATTGGTTTTTACCTTGAAAGAACTTAATATTGAAATTAGCTCTAGTGTTATTTAGAAATCAGAAAATTTTTTTCCCCCTAATATCATACAGGCTACTTTAAACGATAGGAATTATTTAAAATCATTACCTGTAGAACGTAAGCTTTTGTATTCAAACTAGGGCAGTCAAGCAATTAAAAAATTAATCATGATGAATTGCATTTTTAAAACAATCACTATTAATCGTGCGATTAATCACGCTGTTAAACAATAATAGAATGCCATTTATTTAAATATTTGACATTTTCTACATTTTCAAATATATTTCAACTACAACACAGAATACAAAGTGTACAGCGCTCACTTTATATTTTTTTTTATTACAAATATCTGTGCTGTAAAAAAACAAAACATTTTTCAATTCACCTCACACAAGTACTGTAATGCAATCCCTTTATCATGAAAGTTGAACTTACAAATTTAGAATTATGTACCAAAAATAACTGCATTCAAAAATAAAATAATGTAAAACTTTAGAGCCTACAAGTCCACTCAGTCCTACTTCTTGTTCAGCCAGTCACTCAGGGGTTGTCTACACTTACCGGGAGATCAACGCACGGGGATCAAGGCATTGGCGGTCGATTTAGCGGGTCTAGTGAAGACCTGCTAAATTAACCGCAGGTCGCTCTCCTGTTGACTCCTGTACTTCACCTGAACGAGAAGCGCAGTGGAATCGACAGGAGAGCGTCTCCCATCAACATTGCATAGTGTGGACCCCACATGTAGCTGAAGTTGCGTAACTTAGATCGATCTCCTCCTGTAGTGCAGACAAGGCTTCAGACAAACAAGTTTTATTTACATTCGCCAGAGATAATATTGCCCACTTATTGTTTACAATGTCACCCAAAAGTAAGAACAGGCATTCGCATGGCACTGTTGTAGCCAGCGTTGCAAGATAATTATGTGCCAGATGCGCTAAGGATTCATATGTCCCTTCATCTTCAACCACCATTCCAGAGGACATGTGTTCACGCTGTTGACGGGTTCTACTCTATAATGATCCAAAGTAGTGCAGACAGATGCATGTTAACTCTCATCATCTGAGTCAGATGCCACAAGCAGAAGGTTGATTTTCTTTTTTGGTGGTTTGGGTTCTATAGTTTCCATATTAGAGTGCTGCTCTTTTAAGACTTCTGAAAGCATACTCCACACCTCGTCTCTCTCAGATTTTGGAAGGCACTTCAGATTCTAAAACCTTGGGTCAAGTGCTGTAGCTATCTTTAGAAATCTCACATTGTGTTTTGTCAAAACTGCAGTGAAAGTGTTCTTAAAACAAACAACATGTGCTGGGTCATCATCTGAGATTGCTATAATATGAAATACATAGCAGAATGTGAGTAAAACATCAGGAAAGATACTATTCTCCCCCAAGGAGTTCAGTTAAAATTTAATTAATGCATTTTTTTTAAACGAGTATCATCAGCATGGAAGCATGTCCTCTAGAATGGTGACCGAAGCATGAAGGGACATACAAATGTTTACATATCTGGCATGTAAATACCTTGCAATGCCAGCTACAAAAGTGCCATGCGAATGCCTGTTCTCACTTTCAGGTGACACTGTAAATTAGAAGCCAGCAGCATTATTTCCCTTAAATGTAAATAAACTTGTTTGTCTTAGTGATTGGCTGAATAAGAAGTAGGACTGAGTAGACTTGTAGGATCTAAAATTTTACGTTTTGTTTTTGAGTATAGTTATGTAACAAAAAATCTACATTAGTAAATTGCACTTTCACGATAAAGAGATTGCACTACACTACTTGTATGAGGTGAATTGAAAAATACTATTTCTTTTATCACTTTTACAGTGCAAAAATAATATAAAGTGAGCACTGTACACTTTGTATTCTGTGTTGTAATTTAAATCAATATATTTGAAAATGTAGAAAAATGTTCAAAAACATTTAATACATTCAATTGGTATTCTATTGTTTAACAGTGTAATTTTTTGAGTTAATCGTATGAGTATGCAATTAATTAATTAATTAATTAATCGTATGCAATTAATCAACAGCCCTAATTCAAACAAATTCCAGGTCATTTATGAAGGCAAGATGAATGGTTTTTGATGCAAATCAATTGACAAATTTTATTTAAATCAAAACATAGTTAAGACAAAACCACGTAGTGAATCTTTCACAGAATGCAAGGATGACCCAGTAGAAGAAACCAAGAATTTTAGTTTCACCTAATAATTGATAACTGTTCCAATGTAATTTTTTTCTTAGGTTTGCACTGGAGTTATTGTAATTTGTACTGTGCTAGGGCCAGAGCCTGCAGTCTTCATTCACGTCACATTCCAATTTGAGTGAAAGTTTTGGCTGAGCTAGAGTGTGGGATATCGTCCCTAGTCGATAACATATATGAATGAAATGAGTTTTACGATATTTATTCATTTAATTGGACTCATAGGCTTTCTGCCCCTCATCTCTCCATCCCACATTTTAAGATTCCTTGCTCATATTTCAAATACTTCTGTGGACTTTACGTATGTGAGAATATCTGACGGGTACATCAGTGATAGCAATCCCAAATTCTGCATATATACTTGATTTACTATAATTTTTAAAATTAAACATTATTTTAAGTATGGTACCTGTGTACAGCAATAACTGAAGTGAAAAGTCTGGGACTCCCAGGAACCACATTAGTAAATATGAACTCAAACCGTGTATTGTTACATTTAGTTAATATATAAAGAGCTTCTGTCTGTCCTCGTAGTTTCTATAAGAAAAATTGTTAATATTTAACATTTTGACATTACAGCATCTTGATTTGTAAATAACATAGAGAATCAGCAATCCAAGCATGCTATTTTTTTTGTCATATTCTAATTGTAATCACTTAAGGTGAAATTCTGGCCCCCAGACCAGTCTATGGAAATTTTACACTGACTTCCTGGCCCCCTGGTTATTGAAATCCAGGCCCCACCAAAGTTACTATTTCCCCCCAAGAATTTTATAATAATAAACCCTCTCCTTATAAAATTAAAAGTTTATTTCTAAATATTTAAAATAAAAATTTCACTACTATTTTATTTCTATGATTAAAGATGAACTTTCAGATTATATAGTGCAATGAATGTTTATGGTACTTTTACACCTTTTTAATTTAAGAAGTATTTTGAAACTTACTGAGTTAGCGGTTCTCGTGGTTATATTTATAATGCAGTTGTAACCAACAGCTAAAAATTGGGGGGGGAAGGGGAGAAAAAGTACAGTTTTGATCAGAAGAAAATTCTCAGTTATACAGAACAATACTGTTAGAACATTGCTTGGGACACTGATTGTGAAAAGCCCACATTATGATTGGCTGGCTACGCCTTTTACATTATGTCATACCTGTTCCCAGCTAGAATCTGACCCTTGAAAACAAAAATCCCTATCACTATTATGTTAATATTGTCGTGAGGAGCTAAGAGTGCAAAAATAACAGAAGCAGTTTGGCTAAGGGAATAGATAGTGTGTCTGAAAAGAGGAGAATGGGAAGAGAATGAGGGGACAGAGGGAAAAAAAGGTAACATTTTTAAAATGCTTTATTGCCCTGACCACAACAGTTTGTATAAAAACTAAGACCCCAGTCCTTCAGTTCTTCATCTGAGCAGACTTACTGAAATAGTTAGGGGCCCAATCTGAAGCCAATTAGTATTTTGTTACTGATTACAATAGGAGCAGGCCCAAGCCCTACCTAAAGTAAACTGGTCTATTCATCTGAGTAAGGGCAGCAGAACTGGAACCTAAATTGGGATGTGCTCAATATTATTCCCAATTTAGGCTCCTGTTCTGCAAATAAATCAGAATAGGATTTTCTTCCTTGCAAGGATCCCTATGCAGGATTGGGACCTTAATTTTTATAATAGAAAATGAGTTGAAAGTAGCTGCTGAATGAACATGGGGACTTCTAGGAAATATGATAAAGGATAAGGGTCCAAATAGTCCAAGAAATCTTAATAAATTGTTATTAAAAGTAAGCCTAGTCAAAAGAGTAGGGTCAAGGCATTCACAGCCTTCCCCATTTTTAATCTTTCTGCTAGAACAGTGTTTCCCAAACTTGGGACGCCGCTTGTGTAGAGAAAGCCCCTGGTTTGTTTTCCTGGCGCGTCCACAGGTTTGGCCGATCGCAGCTCCCACTGGCCGCAGTTCACTGTGCCCGGCCAATGGGGGATGCGGGAAGTTGCGTGGGCCGAGAGATGTAATGGCCACCGCTTCTTGCAGCCCCCATTGGCCGGGCACAGCAAACCACAGCCAGTGGGAGCCTCGATCGACCGAACCTGCAGACGCCGCAGGTAATCAAACTGGCCGGGCCCACCAGGGGCTTTCCCTGAACAAGCGGCGTCCCAAGTTTGGGAAACACTGTGCTAGAAAATATTAATAGAAATTATATAAATATAATTTATACAGAATAAGACTGCAACAATGAAATAAGTAAATAGGGAGCTAGTTGTGGGGAGATTATGCAGTCTCAAAAACAAGGGTATGATGGCAGGTAAAAGGATAAGGATGTTTATATCTTCACATGATGCACAAGGCAGTCTTTCCTGGTATTTTTGCACATATTAATACTACTCTCAAGGTCATCATTCAACACTGACACTGATGTCCAGTGTGAAATAATCTAGAATTAGCAAACTCACTCACTCATTAATACTTGCTGTTATTTGTCAATAAATTACCTTGCATAACTGTATTACTTTGACAGTTATAAGATAATCAATTTTTAAAATATCTAAAAAGTTGAAGGATAGAATTGTCTCTCCTTATAGCAGGGGTGAATCTGTACTTGAGACCATAAGCAAACTTTATACAACTTGGAAAAAATATCACCACATATACATAATACAATGTAGGGGGAATTGAGTTTGTGAGCATCGGGACTTCTACTTTCTTGGCTACTGGAAATTGAGTATCTGGAGCAAAATGCCTGCTGAACAAATGTACCATAGTACAGTTCTGCAAGCTACTTAAGAATATGCTTAACTTTAAGCATCCTGAGCAGTTTCATTGACTACTCATGTAACTGAAGTTAGACGTGTTTAAGTAGCCTGCTGAATCAGGGCCCATAACAGTAAGTGATATATTACTGAGGACAGAAAAACTGAGGATCAAGATTAAATCAGAATAAAGAAGTGGCAACAGCATATACTGATATGACAAGCTGGCAATTCAAAGTAAAGTAAAACGAAACAGTTCTTCCTAGGCAAACCTTCAAATTCCACAGACTTTAGGAAAACTATAACACACTCTGTTGTGATCTTCAGAATTCTAGTTTGAGAAATGGTTATTAAACATTGACAGTTTATCTAGGAATTATTATATCAATTCTATATTACTGAAAGGAATAATGAATACAGCTGGATTATACCCAGGTTAGATAGCAATGGGAGACTGAAGACTTTATTAGACTGTAACTTTATTGCTATACTTATTACTGTTGTGAAAATTCAGCATACTATCACATAAAAAAAACACAAAACTTTATTCATTTTAACTAAAGGGGATACTTACAGAGATTGACTCTAGGTAATGCCAATGAGTGCCAAATAATCCGTAAATTTGTCACTAGAAGTCTACCTGGAAACAAAGAGTGCAACATTTTTCATTAAATTTGATGACAACTATCCAGATTAAACGTGATATTTCAAAGTTGTTCCACAAAACTTAACATATAAACATAACTGCCTCCCTTCCTCTTCCTGAAAAACCCCTGCAAACCAAATGCCAATCTGATCTTTCTTTTGTTGTAAAAATCTTTATTTTAGATAGAGTTCATTACCACCATAGAATGACACTGAGTCATGTTCAGCACCTACGACAAGATCCTATTAGAGGAATGGGTTTTCCCCAGGTGACTGTGCAGCTACCAGTGCAATGGTGGACGTGAACCTTAAATGGGTCTCACCCACAAAAAGGGAGCTTCAGGCTAACAACTCTTATATAGAGTTGTCAGCTAGAGAAAGGACTAAGGTCTGTTATAAGAAAGGTCTCTCAGGTTGGCAATCAGGAAGGAGGGAAACAAATAGTTTCTGATATAGAACTGGGTGACTTTTTTGACAAAATAGTTTATTCACTGAAAAAAATGCAGTTTCAGGTTAGTCAAAACTATTTGTAAATGTGTGCTTATTGCAAATAGTTTCAGTCAAACTGAAAAACAAAGTAAGTTTGGTAATATTAAAACAAATTATTTTGACATATCAACACAATGTGTTTGATTTTTTGGGCTAAATTTACAGGATGGCCGGGGCAATGGTGGCAACAGTAGCACAGCTGCCTTCCTTATAACCTTTACTCCAGGCATTAGGCTTCTCACCTGGGATGTAAAAAAACCCAAATACAGTTCTCCCCTGTCTCTCTCTGATGTGGAGAAAGGATATCCCATATTGCACAAGACTTCCCCAACCATTCTGTTTGGGGTATTCTGGGGTAGGCCTCTTTCAATTTCTCAAACAGGGTTTGGAACAGGGACTTGAACTTGGATCTTCCGCAGGTGAGCCCTAACCACTAAGCCATACTCATTCTCATTCTCTCTCTAGCCCAGTGACTATTCAAGTATTTTATATGAAGCAGAATAGCTTCAACAGGAATGACTGAGACACCTGCTTCACAGTATGCCACAGCCCAGTGGATAGGGGATTCTCTTGAAATCTGGGAGACCTACGTTCAAATTCCTTCTCCACATCAGGCAGATGGAAGAATTGAATATAGGTCTTCTACATTCAAGGAGAGTGCCCTACAGGTTATAAGTGGGGTACCACCACCACCTACTCCTCCTCCAGTTATTTTGTGAATCTAGCCCTTCATTTCCTTTGCTTTTATTTTAAAAAGTTAAAAATACCCAGAAATGAGACTGAACATTTCAGATTAAAAAAACTGTTTGCTCCAAATCAAAGTTTTTGTTGATGTCTTTGATTTGTTTAATTTTTTTTGTAATCTATAGTTTTGGAGCAAATCGAAACCCCTCCAGCGACCAGAACTGCCAGAGAACCAAAAAGTCAGCTATTCGCCCAGTTCTACTCCCAAACACCAGTGACAACCACAAGAGGTAAGCCCTAAAAACCAAACAAAAAACTGTTATGGATTTCACTCTCATTCCTTTTCCCTCACATATCATGGAAGCTGCAGTAATCTTCATGAAAACAATAAACAGAATCTATAAAGGACTACTGGTGGTGGGTGGGAAGATGAGGAGTTCATTTACATGAGCTTCTTTCCCACGTAGCCCTATACCCATGGACCTTATGCAGATCCCCTCTATTCCTTCTGCTTGCACATCAGCCCAACCATCTTCAGGAGTGGTTGGCTGAGCATGAAGGCAGCTTATGTGGCTGTGAAGGAGCAGAGAGACGGCTGCCAGGCACAGTAGCGGTTAAAGAAAACCTGTTGGTTCAGATAGCCCCGCCCTATTATACCTGTAGCCAATGACAGGGCTGGAAGGGGGAGAAAAGAAGGGAGCCTGGCTCAGTCATGTACTCACTGGTGAAGAAGCAGGAGCTTTTTGTGTGTCTGCCTGAAGGCACAGAACCAGCCAGCCAGCCTTCCCTCCTCCCCCCCCCCCCCCCCCCCCCGTTAAGGGGAATCTACTGCTAAGCCCCAAACATGGGGAAACTGGACTAGCAGGGCCATGCTCCAAGCTAAAAGACTTACATAGGGAGTAACTCAGACAACAGGTCCTGAGCATCCCCCTCATGGCTGGGAACAAGATCCATCTCCCCTGTCTAGGGGTGTAAGTGGCCCAGGACTCTGAGCGAGGACCTGAGGGAAAGGAGGGCAGGTCCCCGCTCCAGCCCCTAACCAATGATCTAGCTACTAGACTGCCTGGGCACTGAAGGCCCTAGCACAGTGGTGAGTATCCCTTACTACTGTATAAGAAAGGCCCAACATTTTGCTCTAAGTAGAGATAAAGGAATTATTCTTCTCTGTGGATTCTTCTATTAAAGGGCTTTTCAATAATGAAAAGATCTCACATTGTATTTAAGTTTCTGCATTAGGATGGCTAATTAATTAATTTAAACAAATTAAAGAGTTCCAGTTCCTGCAACAAGTTGATAAATGAAGATTTTGTTACCATTTCGAACAGTCCTCTGAGAAATAGGCTATATCATTTTAAAATGTAGTTACCTGATAATAACACCATTTTAAAACCTAGTCCAATGACACTCTGATGAATTTACTACTTCTTCTGTCCACAGAAGCACCTTAAACTATGATGGGAGAAACCACTGAGATAATTAGAGAGTGCAATAAATCTTGAAAAGAGAAATCCTCTTGTGTTATAAAATTTAAACAACTTCCCACTAAAAGTAGAAATTATACAGTTGTAGTACAGGCCTATACAACCTTCTGCAGGATTATCACTTAAGATTACCAAGTTGTTTTTCGGGCGGAAACTGAACCCAAATGAACTGCTTCCTAACCAGGCTTTCAATTCCAAACAAACCCACAGGTACAGTCTTACTATCACCTTTTTTGCTTTCCATCAAATCCATGCCATTGGAACCAACTGCACTACCAGATGAATACCCTTGAGAGGACAGATATGTCTGGCAGTACAAGTACACTAATGTAGTCTGCATTATAGTCTACATGTTTGTTTTTCCTAAGATCTTCTTCAGAGAGAAGACTAATGACCAATATCAGATCTACATACAGTAGCTCTCTCTTACAAGGTTCACAGACAACTGTAGAACATTACTTGCTAGATCTGCATTTTCCTTTCAGAAATAACCTAACTTCAGGTATAATCATTTTCTAATGGCCTAATTCTTTCCTTCTTTCTGACAATTATGCATTCAGGATCCACTCCTGTTCCTACTGAAGTGAGTGGGAGTGTTCCCATTGGTTCGGTGGCAGCCACTTTAAACCCTCAATGATTAAACAAATTAGAAGTTAAGAGGAGAATTTAATAAGGTACACACTTACCTCTGTCTCCATTGTTTCCTTTGGTATCTTCAATAGAATCTAAACAGTCTATAAGAACCTCTCCTGGTCTCATTTTCATTTGTCTAAAACAAGGTAATTTTATTTGTTTTGGCTATTCATTTCTATTTAAACTGACCACAAAATACTCTGGTCTAAACATAACAAAATAAGGTCAATTAAGATATTATTGGGTTTACCCTCTCGGGCCCTGGAAAGTGGTGATCATTTCTTCTCCCACATATTCCTTTAACACCTTCTCCCCAACAAATGCAATATTCCATGGGCTGCTGTAAGAGCTATATGTGTTTGTCATATCTGAAAATCAGGTCCTACTTGGTATAATTTCAAAGGAGAAGAAATACAATCTCATTAGTCCATGACAGTGATGCCTGTTGGTATACAGTTCAAAGCTCACATTGCTTTTTAGATACCAAATTAAATTTCAATTCCCTGCCTTATTTCCTGTCTACTCTCACTCATAGGTTTTCTTTTGGCATTACTACTTCAAGTATTTTGTCACCTAGATATTTGGCTGGGTGTGGAAATTCATGATACACCATCGGGATGGGTGGAAGGCCAAAACAGAAGGGGGAAACCAAATGAACATAACTGCATAGAAACTCAACACATGGAAACAATAAACCAGCACTACGGAATCAAATATATAGTGGTAATGTGTTTTAATTCAACTGTAGACCACTGAGAAGAGCAAGAAATGAAAATGTTGCCAGGTTTTCTTTTCTTTTTAATTTACCATGTTAGTTATTTTTAATCACTTGTGAGTCAAGAGAAAATATTTTAATAATACTTATTTATATTTTCAAGGTGCTGCTTTACTTTCACATTCATTTTCATGCTGTGTAGCTAATTTTATAAGTGATTGGGAGTACATGGGGCACAAGCCACCAATATTTGGAACAAAAGAATGTGAACGAAAGATTTGCTAATATGATAGACATATCACAATTCGGCTAAATGTTTGCAGTAAGAGTAATGAATTCTAGGACTACCATGTTTTTAAAAACATCTAGCATTATGCACCGTAGTAGCTGTGTTGGTCCTTGTCTGTCTAATATTATACAGTTGTTTCTGGCATTGAACATAGTAGCAGATAGCAAATTAATAGACGAGTAGGTAAACGGTTGTACAAACTCATTGTCCAAATGGGTCAATCTTGATCAAGAAAGTTTTACTATTTTATAAATATTTCCAGACCACAGATTTTAGATTTTTACTCTAATCTAAAAACCACAGTGTATGCAGTTCCAAGTCCAGACAGGATTACTGCAATACACTCTACACAGGATTGTCTAAATGGTAAATCTGTTGCCATAAACTAGAGCCTTTATAGTGACTTCTTTGTTGTTCAGGATGAACTGAAGGTTTTTTCCTACTTGTTGCTTTAGCGCAGTGGCTCTCAACCTTTTCAGAATATTCAAGAGTCTGATTTGTCTTGTGTACCCCCAAGTTTCACCTAACTTAAACTTATAAAATCAGACACAAAAATAGGGTCCCAGCACACTATTGTTGAAAAATTGCTTACTTTTTCATTTACCATACAATTATAAAATAAATCAATTGGAATACTAATATTGTACTTGCATTTCAATGTATAGAGCAGTATAAATGAACTATTCTCTATGAAATTTCAGTTTGTACTGACTTCACTAGTGCTTTTTATGTAGCCTGTTCTAAAACTAGGCAAATATCTAGATAAGTTGATGTACCCCCTGGAACGGTACTTCTCAAACTATCTGATGTGGCGCACTGGCAATTTTTTTCCAATGTGCCAGGGACGGGTACCATATTTGTGCCATATTATCGTATTCGCATAGGCACGTAGCACATCAGATCAGAAAAACTAATATTCTTCACTGTATTAATGGGAGCGTGGTGTACTCGCGGAGATGTTCCCATTTAAATACACTGAAGACTGACTGAACGGCTGTGTGTCTGTGCGGACAGTATAAAATTATTATTTGTTTATGATTCAAGAAAATATTATTTGAACATTTGTAGTAATATTAATTTATATCTGAAACAATATAATGATATAATAAATATAAATATATAATAAAAGTTGGCAGACTTTTTTTTTTTTTTTTTTTTAAAAGGGGACTTATCCGCTCCCACCCGACAACCTTCTGAAGTGTCATTTTTCCTCCACCAGCTGATCAGTACAGATGCTGTCAAATTTCACGGAGCAACAACAATTAATCCTCCTCTCTCCAAACCTGCGCTAAACTGTCTTCCAGCATCAAGGAGCTCCCTTTTTTTTTGAGGGGCGGGGGAGAGGTGGAGAAAGGAGAGGGTGTGGCAGCCAAGCCCAAGAAATTTCCAGAGATTAACGAGTCTTCTCCTTATTAGTGTGTCCGTGGGCTTTGTCTGCTCAGGGCTGGGTGGGGGGGCAGTGTCAATAGATGGCACAACGGGCAGGAAACACACACATACATTACACACGCTGCAGCTCAGGCAGCGCCTCTCCCTCTCCGTGGCATAAGGGTGACGGGAGGTGGGGCGACCTAGCCAATGGCAGCAGCCGCAGCAGAGTAGCTGGCAGCATGCGGGGCAGCGGAGCGGAGCGAGCAGAACACATTACCCAGGCCCATGGACCATCAGACGATGGCTCGCGGACTGGACCACCACTTTGAGTAGCACTGCCCTGGAAGACTTAAGAGTATCTCCAGGGGTACATATGCCCCTGGTTGAGAACCACTGCTTATTAGCTTAATATGTACATTTATTTTGAGGCTACACTCAGGACTACGCGTGCCCTGTAGCACAATGGGACCAAATTCTGCTTCAGCAACACTGCAGCAGTAATGTTCAAATTTCAGAGCAATTTTAATTTTGTTCTCTCACCATGAAGCATCTTTCAATCTTATCCAGCAAGCTATGGCTCTTAGTAGAAAATATTTATTGATGTGAACTTTGTTGATTTTCTTTCTCTACCATGATTATTTTAGGTGATGTGTGTTTCATTATGCTCACTCAAGGACAAGGACCAGCTCCACTCCCTAGGCTTTGGTTCCTATGATGTCCTGGCACACAGTGTAACTTCAGGATTTTTTAAAAAGCTAAATAGAAGCCAACTCTCCTATTAAAAAAAAAGAAAAACAGGAGTACTAACTGACTATTCAAGTGATAACTGTATGTTTCTGAAATTGCTTCAGACATCTGACCTTGCACACCAGGGTTACCATAGGTCCAGGCTTTCCCAGACATAGCCTCTTTTTTGAGCCTTCTTTGTCTGTGCAGAGGGATTTTTAAAATAACATGAAATGTCTGGAGGGGTTTCAGCGCAGACAAGCTGCAGCTCAGAAAGGGTCCCGATTGGTCCCCTTCCTGATTGGTTCCTCCCCTACATCTGCAATGGCTGTTGCTGCATCCTGGGCTTCTGCCAGCCACCTTCGCCCTGTGATGGGGGGGGCAACACTGCCTCCCACCTCCAGTGAGTACTCCCCCCAGCTCTCCTCCTTTGGTAGTGACCTCTTTTTTTGGGAACCAAAAATATGGTAACCCTTAAACACAATGAAGGCCAAAGCGTTCTGTAAGCAAGGGTCAGATCTGTGGGAGAGAAGTACTCTTCCAAGCTTCACCTATATGAGTACCAAAAAGTGAAGTTACTCACTCTAGATTGTGCAGTTCAAAACACAAAAGTGTGCTCTTGAGCTTTGATGTGGCTTCAGTATGCCTATGGGTTCTGTTAGGTTTCTTGGGGTTGTGAGTGTGTGGGGAGGGGGAAGCAATATCTTCCAGAATGTCACGTACACGTACCACCAAACTGAGATTATCTTTAAATAGTACAGATCTATGAAGATCCTGCTTTCTTGCATCAATAATTAAACAAACAGCAATAGTGACACTTAAAATCATTGTCATCTAAGTAAACACCTTGATTAAGTGAACTGGGCACACATCTTTGCATGCAGACATCTTTGCATTAGTTACACTTAGTTCACGTTTTCTGAGATTGTCTTTGCAATCACTGCAGCTGGAGCATTACTTTTTATTTTAAATGAAAGTGGAGATTCTGGAAAATAGGTCGGTAGCTTCCTAGAGGATTTAGTACACGGAAGGAACAAACTCCTGCCTGTTTCTGAGCCCTGACTACACTCCAGTCCCTCAACTTACATAGCAGGATTAGTATCTGTGCTAAAACTCCAGCGAGCCTTCAGGCTTTCGCAGGGTGACCCTGCAACCCTTGTACTGCTCCCTCCCAGCATGCACTGCTCTCTTGTGAAAAAGGATGGCGACCGCACATCCGAGCCGGAGGGCCCGGCGGCTCCCAGCATGCACTACTCCGTCGTGACGTGACACGTCACCGGCGCGGCCCCTTGCTGGGTCTCTCACAGGCGAAGGTAGCTCCCTGCTCTAGGCCGTGCCGGGAGTTGCCTCGGGCCCTAGCGTGGGGGCCGGGCTGGGCCAGGCTCTCCGAAGCGGCCCCGCCACCCCGAGAACCAGCCTCGCAACGGGGCTGAAGGAGGCTTCGCAGAGAGGAGGCCCGGGGGCGCCACTCACTGCGGGGAGATGTCGAAGCGAACATCCCTGTCCTCCCACAGCGCGTCCAGCACAGACGTCATCACTCCCCACGGGCCTCGCCAGGGCCCGCCAACGGCTCCGCGGAGTCCTCTCCCGCGTCCGGCTCCTGTCTCGGCAACTGCCCGACGTAGCGCAGCGAGGACCAAACTTCCCAGGCGCGACCGCCGCTGTGGGGGGAGCTGCCGCCGGCTCCGCCCGTAGAGCGTGGGGTGGGGCCGCGCCCGCCACGCCCATCGCAGGCACCTGTCACCAAACAGCTCTCGAGACGCGCGGTTACTGCCGCCTCGCGGGCCGGGGCGGGGGAGAGGGAGAGGCTCGCGCTGGTTTTGTGTCCGGTGGCTCTACGCAGCCCTAACCCTAGCCGTAGCCTTCCCTCTCCGCGGCCGCCTCTTCCTCCGGTTGAACGCAGGGCCTGCCTGCCTGCCTGCCTGCTGCGGGGGCGCCGTGCCGCTGGTTCTTCTGGGCTGTACAGCGGCAGGGGCCCGACTCAGGGTCGGGAGTCTTATCTCTCCTCCCCCCCCAAGCCAGGCTGTAAACCCGGGTCCGACCTGTGCTGACTGGGCAGCCGCTGGGACAACGGCCACCAAGTACTGGACGCTGCTGTGCGGCTTGTCTGGCGGCTCGGCCAATGGAAACCGCTTAACACCTTTAAATGGAGCCTTTCTAGGAAGCTAGGAACATCGAGTCTCTCTGGCTGCAGCGGTTTCCTTCTGTAACTGCAAAAAGAAAAGGAGGACTTGTGGCACCTTAGAGACTAACTAATTTATTAGAGCATAAGCTTTCGTGAGCTACAGCTCACTTCATCGGATGCATTTGGTGGAAAAAACAGAGGGGAGATTGATATACACACACACAGAGAACATGAAACAATGGGTTTATCATACACACTGTAAGGAGAGTGATCACTTCTGTAACTGGCGGCTCTAGGGCTCCTGCTGTATCAGCTTTGGGTACAGGGCTGGGATGGGTTTCAGCCCCTTCAGTTGTTGCCTGTTATTCTTCTCTCTTCCTTCACCTCAGCTACTGCTCTACTCGCTTTCTTCGGACAGGCCCTCTGGAACCAGACTATGTTCTCAATCTGAGTTAGCAAGAGTCTAACTTCTTCCCTGGCTTTTGTGTAAACTCAGGTTTTGAAGACACCAAGAGATCTTCATAAAAATGTTTAGTGATACTAAATTTTAAAAGCTTTTTCAGTATTCCTAAATATCTGGAGAGTCTGAAATTGGCTGCTACTCTGAAATTTGAGACATCTAGTCTATCTGCTTCTACACGTCTGAATACTTTTTTTTTAAAATGTTATTTGGAAATCCAGAAAAGCTCAGTTGTACTGGTTTCCCTTCCTTTGCTTAATTTCCATCAGCAACAGTAAAAGTTCCAAAATAATAAATAGCATCCAAGGATACACAAACATTTTATATAATATGTCATATCTGCAACCAGATTACTATGAAAAAATAAATGATCATTATTTATCTGATCCATAATGTATCAGGTTGTCTATTACTGATTACTTTTGCATTGTGCATGTAAATTGAATAGTGAATCTTCAGTCATACTTGATACCATGATATTATTTTTTGAACACACATGACATATCTACTATAAAAAGTATCAAAGTAACACATGGTACATTTCTTGTAGAAAAATATACCTGTTAACTTAAATACATTTTAATAATGATTTATAATTGTTGATTTATGATTATGATTATGTTGATTTAAATTATGATTTATAATTAATAAGAATAATTTGATTACATACCACTACTTACATTAAGCTATTTTAGTGAATGGTGAGCACCAGTGGCAAGATCATATGCTGTTTGGGGTAGGGACTATCTTTTTGGCTAGCACAATAGAGCCTGCTCCCTGATTGAGAGCTCTAGGTGCTACTGCACTATAAATAATGATACAAGTCTTGAGATAATTTTGTCCTTGGTGAAACTCCATTAGCTTCACTCTAGTTCTACCAGGGATTAATTTAGTCCCATATAGTGTGTAGAAGCCATCAAAGAAATGTAGTGGACTGAAATTTCCCACATGCTTTCCTTTATAAAATTGTTCTTTGAGTTATAAAAGAAAACCCAGATATGTCATAACGAAAAACAGTTCTCTGTCTCAAATAGAACTTTTCACAAAAAAGGAAGCAGTATTTTTTGCAAGGCAAGATGCTCTGTTTGTGGCTTAGACTCCCCCTTCAGCCAAGTCACATGTATCCTCCCCTTTCCTGGAGTATCAAAATCCCTTCTTACTAATGGGCTCAGGCAGCCTTTCCCTTCACTGCCTAATTGGTGCCACTTAACCAGTGGATGGTAGGGGAACCAGGGCCGGCCCTCTACTCTGGGTTCTAGCTCAGGGATCCTCTAATGAGCAGTTAAGGTGTGTTCCATTCTGGACCTTTTTCCCTGGAGCATTTTCTAACCTTCTGGCTCCCCCCACCGCTTTTCCTGGGTTTGCCCCAAAACTTCCTCCTCCCAGGGAATAACTGTAGGCTACTTAGGCTCTGTAGCCTCTAGACACACCTCCCTTCTCCCTGGGAGTGACTGCACTCTCCTTGCTGCAACAGCCCTTGCTGCCAACATCCTGTCTTTATTAATCCAGTCCAATTCCTTCCTCCTCAGCTGGCTCCCTTATTATTCAGTCAGGGGATTACTTAAACCACCTCATCACCCTCAGCTGTGGCCTGTCTAGTTAATTGGTCCCCTTCTTATCCTACATTAACCCTTTCAGGGTAAGTGTGAGGGACGAACCCTCTGTCAGAGGTGGGTATATTAAATGCCAAAAATATGGCCCTTTTTGGAGAACTGCTCTCTCCTGTGCTGCCAGTGACCCCTCTGCTGGGCCTAGATAGTGAGTAGAAAGAAGCTGCCAGACTTCAGTGCAGAGTGGAAAAGAGCTGAACCTTAGTAGATTGGGATAAATAGCCTGGGGGAATGGAACTAGAGGCTGGCAGGGGGAGAAGGAAACAGGGACCTGAGATGTGACTGGCTAGACAAAGAGACTGGTATTGGGAGCTGAGGTTGCAGAAGTGCTGAGTGCTTACAACTGAAGTCAATATGAATTGTGCTTTGAATATATAAAGTGTCCTATAATGCTAAATACTCTAAAAATTCTTGCATAATGACAGGTTTCAGAGTAGTAGCCATGTTAGTCTGTATTCACAAAAAGAAAAGGAGTACTTGTGGCACCTTAGAGACTAACAAATTTATTTGAGCATAAGCTTTTGTGAGCTATGAAGTGAGCTGTAGCTCACGAAAGCTTATGCTCAAATAAATTTGTTAGTCTCTAAGGTGCCACAAGTACTCCTTTTCTTTTTTCTAAAAAATCATATCTTAGATGTCACAAGTTGGGCACCCAACATTAGTAGATACTTTTTTACCTTAATCTCTGCATGTCTAAACTCCACATCTGTAAAACAGGGATAATAATACCCCTTCATTTCAAAGGGCTGTTGTGAAAATATATTAATGTTTGTGAAGCACTGAGATACTATAGTGATAAACACCCTAGGAAAGCCCATGAGGAAATTAATAATTTTGTCTTCAGAGCAGGATTTGAATAGTGTGCAGTAAATAAAGTCTGGGGCCACACATTGAATAATGAGAAAAAGACAAAAATAGCTGACCATAAACTGAGCACTGTTCTTTCTATGCACTAAATGAGGTAGAGGTCCTGTGGAAAAATACCATATGATCATGTAATTCAAGACTGTGTCATAATGCATATGCACAAGGGGGCTGAATTAAGGTTGCACATGCAGCCATAATTCTGGCATTTCCTAACTTCTGAGTGGTGGGTTTTTACAAACTTAATAGGTTTGTTTTTTTTAACATTTCATGGACGTGTGTATGTGTATAATATATTAAATAATGCAAGACTGCTTGATAATCACATCAGTTATTGCAAATGGGAGGCAGTAAGCATAGATATAAACTGGGATAGTAAATGTAATATATAATTTTACAGTACATCTCCTCTATTCCAGTGGATGTATTCCAGATTGACAGTACTGCAGCCTGAAGTAGAATCATAGACGTTTAGGGTTGGAAGAGACCTCAGGAGGTCATCTAGTCCAACTCCCTGCTCAAAGCAGGACCAACAACAACTAAAGCATCCCAGCCAGGAATTTCTCAAGCTGGGCCTTCAAAACCCTAAGGATGGAGATTCCACCACCTTCCTAGGTAGCCCATTCCAGTGCTTCACCACCCTCATAGTGAAATAGTGTTTCCTAATATCCAACTTAGACCTCCCCCACTGCAACTTGAGACCATTGCTCCTTCCGTCATCTGCCACCACTGAGAACAGCTGAACTCCATCTTCTTTGGAACCCCCCTTCAGGTAGCTGAAGGCTGCTATCAAATCCTTCCCCCCACCTTCTCTTTGACAGACTAAATAAGCACAGTTCCCTCAGCCTCTCCTCATAAGTCATGTGCCCCAGCCCCCTGATCATTTTAGTTGCCCTCCATCGGACTCTCCAATTTGTCCACATTCTTTCTGTAGTGGGGTCCCCAAACTGGATGCAATACTCCAGGTGTGGCCTCACCAGTGCCGAATAGAGGGGAATAATCACCTCGATCTGCTGGCAATGCTCCTACTAACGCAGCCCAATATGCTGTTAGCCTTCTTGGCAGCAAGGGCACGCTGCTGACTCATATCCAGCTTCTCATCCACTATAATCCCCAGGTCCTTTTCTGCAGAACTGCTGTTTAGCCAGTCGGTCCCCAGCCTGTAGCCGTGCATGGAATTCTTCCATCGTAAGTGCAGGACTCTGCACTTGTCCTTGTTGAACCTCATCAGATTTCTTTTGGCCCAATCCTCCAATTTGTCTGCATCACTCTGGACCCTATCCCTACCCCTATCCTCCAGCGTATCTACCTCTCCCTCCAGCTTAGTGTCATCCGCAAACTTGCTGAGGGTGTGATCTATTCCGTTGTCCAGATCATTAATAAAGATGTTGAACAAAACCAGCCCCAGGATGGACCTCTGGGGCACTCCGCTTGATACTGGCTGCCAACTAGACATTGAGCTGTTGATCACTACCTGTTGAGCCCAACAATATAGCCAACTTTCTATCCACCTTATAGTCCATTCATCCCAATCTATACTTTTTTAACTTGCTGTCAAGAATACTGTGGGAGACTATCAAAAGCTTTGCTAAAATCAATATATAGTCTCTTTATAGATCAGTTATAACACAGTAGCACTTCTAGTTTCTTCATCTGTATTATGCAGGGATCACCTCTGTAGGTAAGACAATAGATTGTTTCTTTGTTTTTCTGTTAAGACTGATAATGAAGATACAAATAATGGCGTTAGGTTTTGTAATATGGTCAGCTCTGTATTTGGAACTGCTTTAAAACCAGCAACTCATGTCATGTAGGACATTGAAGAATTGTCAGATAGTATTGATATACTGGCTGGTCTGGAATCAGTTGGCTTGCAGGGTTAGTAAAGAGTAAGGCTATGATTCTGTAATGGAGGTCAGATTCCGTTACTTTGAGACCTCCGTGACTTCTTCCGGACTGGAGCAGCTGTCAGCCCTGGGGCCACTGCAGCAGCAGGCAGTGGTCAGCCCCGAGGCTGCTGGAGCAGTGGCCCTGGGGCTGCTGGAGCAGCTCCTGCCAGAGCAGCAGCTCCAGGGCTGAATCAGTGGCCAGGGTTGGGTCATTCCCTATGGGGCTGGAGCATCAGCGATCAGCCCCTGGTGCAGTAGCAGGCCTGAAGCACTCCGACTGTTACTCCTCCCCACATGTATTTTTAGTAAAAATCACAGACAGGTTGCAGGCTTCCATGAATTTTTGTTTATTGCCCGCTACCTGTCCCTGACTTTTACTAAAAATACCCATGACAGAATCTTAATCTTAGTAATGAGCTATCTAGTTCTCTAAGAATATTTAGGAGTAAGTGTTTAATGAAAGTCCTCACTGATTACATGTAGGAAATGCAGTATATTTCATAAGGGTGAATTGTTATATCTGCTGTAAATTTTGTCGATATTCTGGATTTATTGTTGCAGATATTTATATAAAACCCCAGATGTACAGTGATTGGCAGAGTGTATATGAGTGGCGAACATAACCTAGAAGGTTCAATCCTGTTAAAGTCAGTAGCAGTACTTCCAGGGACTACAGCAGGAACATGTTAAAACTGCAAGTGTTAACCTAAACCTGTGTGATTGTTAAATATCATATCAAGATAGATCTTTAGTTTTGCAAAGCTGCTATTATCAATTCTCTCTACTGGCAGTAAAACAAAATAATTTTATTACAAACAAGCTTTGTAGTATAGAATTTGATTAATAAAAAATACATCATATACTGTTATGCATGCACATAAATGCAGCACTGCACATGGGCGCTGACTTAAACAGGAATGCAAAATGGCTTGTTATTGTCAGGCCTATGCTGCAGTTGTTCTTCTGAACATAAGTTAAATGAGTTTTAAAAAAATGTTGAGGTTAGAATATTAAATTGCATTTAAAAATCAAACACTATTTTCAAAAAACAATACTTTAAAAAATAAAAGAACTACTTTAGGACTGAATTGATCTATTTTAGCAATGCCAGTTACTGTTATAATCAGTCACATATGTTTCTAGGCATTATTAAATAGATTCATCTTGTATCTTACTAGCCAATGGAAACTAAAGAAAGTCTTTACATCAGAAGTACAATGTTTTTGTATAGTTACAAATATAATATTTTGCATGTATACAGTGACTTTCATAGTGATCTTAAAAGTACTTTGTAAACATAAATTACTTATGCCTCAGATCCTCCCCATAAGGGAGCAATATTACAGTCTTTCATTTTACAAATGGGTGGATTGAAACATAGAGGACATATGTGACTTTCCCAAGATCATGGAACTGTTAATTGGTAGAGCTAGGAAAATAACCCCAAGAATCCTCTATGCCACTTTCTCTTAAAATATTTGTCCTTCTCGTTGAAGCTCTAATATTGATAGATAGCAAGTTGACAGACATAAGTGATGATAACCCCTAAGTAGTATTTGCTTTCAAATTGTAAGTTGATGTACAGTTATCTATTTAAGTATTATATCAAAATACTTTACAAGTGTAAAAACAGCACTTGTGTAAAACTTTCAGTTTTTACTTAAAAAAAGAAGTTGTCTTTGTTGCAGAATTCAAATCAAACTTTAGTCTTCTGTAACAGAGGAGAAGAAAGTACATAATTATACTGTTCAGAGACTTACACACACACAAAAATGTTACTTAAACCAAACCATATGTACAATTTAAATTTGCCTACTCTTATTATTTTATAATTCATTTAACAGTAGTATGTAGGGACCCCACTCAAGGATCAGCATCCCATTGTGCTATGTGCTGTACAGATTTGTAGTGAAAAGGTAATCCTTGCCCAGAAAGCTTACATTCTATGTACTACTGAATATGGTCCTATAGAAAAAAAAATAGTATGTTGTCATGTAATTAAAGCCTGTATCATATTGCTTGTGCGCAAGGGGGCAACATTAAGGTTGCACAAGCAGCCTTAATTTAGGCATTTTCTATCTTTTGAATGTTTGACTTTATGTTAATAACATTCTTTAACTTTTTTTTGTATGTAATATAGGACACCAGATAATTAACCATACTAGGGAATCACATAAAATACTAGTTCTTAATATAGAAAAATGTATACAGACTTACCTCCAGAATAAAATACACAGGCCTTTTTACATTCATCTTCAGCATCAAAGCGATTTGCATTTCCATCACAACCACCATACCAAAACTGAGCACAGGCATTGGCTTGTTTATCATAGTACCATTTTATTATATACACACGACATGAACCTTGATCTAATCTCAATTTACATCGTGGATCCAGGATATTTTCTTAAAAAACAAAGGATAAAAGGAGCTCTTAGCATGTGAAAATAACTTACATCTCAATGTTTGTGCCTTTTAAACTGTTCTATTGCTGCCAAAGTGATAGAGCAATGTAAAGTTTCAGTTGAAATTTTTAAAGATTTTAGTTGAAATTTGGAAGCCTAATTAAATGTGGGCCTTTATTAGACAGGCACCTTCACAAATCATAAAAATTATAATTAGAAATATTGTGCTATAAAATTATTATCCATACAGACTAAAAAAAAAGTTTGGAAACAGTCTGACAATTTTGAAAGCTAATTGTCAGCAGTCAATCTTACCAGCAGCTAAGAGAGAGAAAAGACTGGTAGGCTAAAGATCTAGGAAGTATATACAGTGTTCTTGCATTGGTATTCTGGTTCTAAAACCCTTATGTTAACTATCTACAATACATAGTCCATTTAAGTTCAGGTACAGCATCCAACACTGTGGTATTGGAGCCCTAGGATTAGAACAGTTATTAGAATCAGAAATTGTATTCAGTGTTTTCTCTAAGATGTGCACACTTCACTTCTAATGGCAATAGGTGGTAATCAAGTACGGCACATAACAAGAGCGGATAAGCAAAATAAATCAATGATAAAAGAATGTAGCCGCAGCAGTGTGAGCTGTGGGATGGGTTAGGTGCTGAGTATGTGCCTAGCATCTCTGATGATTGGGGGTCTCTGTCCTGCAGCTCATGCTGCCACAGCTACATTCTATTTTTAGCACGCTAGCTCGATGAGAGCTAGTGAAAGTATGTCTCCTCGTACTGGGAATCACCCACATCTAGTGCAGACCTTCCCTCAGATTTTTTCTGACCCTGGCCTCTGTTTCTGTTCACAGCATGAAGGAAGCAGCAGGTCCTGGCTTTTGGGGAAGGCGGGGCATGTTGGACGAAGATGCTGGAGAAGCAATGGGACTGAGTCCACTCTAAATCCTAAAATGATCCCTCCTTCCCATCATAGCTTTACCAAACCTAGGAAATGAGTTAGTCCTGATGACATAACTTTGATTTAGGATCTTTAATAAAGGTTAATGTTCAAGTAATCAAAATTAAAAGTTGAGTATAATGTATAACCTGGTCTGTCTGTAAGCAACACAGAGGAAGCTGATGAAAGAGATGGTGACAGCATTTTGTCTGGCGGTGGTGATGGCAGTGATGATACCACTACTGCAAGTGAAGAAAAAATAATTGATTTTTGTCTGTCCTAGAAGAATTAGGACGTGAAATAGTTAAGGAGCAAGATGATAGTGAAAATACCTCTGCTGTTCACTGAAGGCAAGAGTGGCTGCTCATCTTTCTCAGCCTCCTCTTCATGGTCTTCATAAACTGCCACAGATGATTCTTTGGTCTGAAACAAATGTTTAATTTTCTTTAATTTTAAAATGCTTTTAGGTTAACCATGTCCCTAAAAATGAGGTGGGCTCCTGAAGAATCCATAAGTAACTCTAATTTTTGATCCTAGGACTAGATGGGATTCTATTTGGAAACCATCAGTGCTGTTTCTTAAAGTGTTGTTAAGGTACTAAGAGTGATGAAAAATGGCACCATTTTAGTATCCTGATTAGGTCCCTATGCAAATTCAAAGTTAAATCTGTTTATTATTCTGACAAAAATAAGTTATTTTTTACTCTGATTAGCTAAGTTTGTAGTAATATGTGAGAGTGAACTGTATTCTAATCTGGATCATGCATAAGCCAGAGAATTGTTAACTAAATTTTTGTGGGGAATATTGGTGTCTGGTAATGATGCATGAGCCCGAAAAATACAGTTTGACTCTCATTCCAGGACAGGTTTATGGTTTTGGCTGTTCAAAATTCTGTAATCAGCAAATATATAATATAGAATCATAGAGCAGAAATGCCACTTCTCAGAAAAAAGAAAAGGAGTACTTGTGGCACCTTAGAGACTAACAAATTTATTTGAGCATAAGCTTTCGTGAGCTATGGCTCACTTCATCGGATGCCGTAGGTCACAAAAGCTTATGCTCAAATAAATTTGTTAGTCTCTAAGGTGCCACAAGTACTCCTTTTCTTTTTGCGGATACAGACTAACACGGTTGCTACTCTGAAGCCACTTCTTAGAGTTACTTTTCAGAGTATAAATGCCCTTTCAATATCTCATTCTTTATATTACAGCACAAATATATTATAAAACATGATTGTAATAATCCTTGTCTCTTCATGAATATTGTTAATATTGTTAGTTAACTGCATATATGCTGCATCAGAACTCTCATTCACAAGATATAGCTCTCAAAATTCCCAGTGAGGTAAAGGAGAAATTCCACTAGCTCAACCAGTAGATGGAACTAGGGGGAAAAAATCTGATGTACTGCATCCATTAGCAGACAAGGATGTACAAAGAAGCCAGCTGGTTATTAAAATAAATGATGCATTTTTATACCGGAACTAATGGTTGAGAAAGCTTGCTTTCTCTCATAGATGTTCCATGCCTGTCTGATGAAACTGATAGTCCATTAACATTGTTGATGCTGTGAAGTAAGTAATGTGAAGAACCGGAAGACAATGAATGGATAGATGGTCCACTTATGCTTGCACCATTTCCAATACGATTATATATTAAGGCACCATGCTCGTCTTCACAAAACTGGTTTACTAATTTGGACTCCAAAGCTTAAAGAAGAGAGAACAGCATTATTTATGGAAATAGAGACTCCATCAGGAAATAAGGTTATTTACGTGCAATAATAATAATTATTAATTAATAATAAAAAATAATAATACAGACAACCCCTCTGGACTATTCACCATCAGTCTTCCAGCTCCTTCAGACCTCCATTACTTGTACTCCAATGTGCATGGCACATTGTGGCATAAAACAAGATCTGTGTCCCTAAACTCAGCCAACTGTGCTTATTCAAGCCTCTGAATCTCTTAAAATATCTCTTAGTCATTACCTCATAATAGGCCAAATCCTGCTTGCCTTCGTCAAGTAACTAATCCCATGGAAGAGAATCAGAAATCAGGATTTGGCTCAGTGGGCCAGATTCTGGCTCCCTGCTCTGGATGCTTTGCATTAGCCCAATGGTGCAAATCAGCTGGACACCTTGCTTAAATACCTATTTGGGAATTCCCATTTTGTAAGTGGAACCCGTGGCTGGCATTGAGCCAATGTAGAAGCTCAATATCTTGCCTCTACCCAGCCCTTTGGTATAGATGGTGTCACTGGACCATCTCAGTGCTTCTGCAATTCCCAGCTGCCAGAATGATTCCATTTGGACATGTGCAGCCTAGTGTAAATTAAAGCAGCCCAAAGACTGCTCTAATTTATGCTATGGGTTGGACCACTCCTTTACCAGCCACAGAAACTACTGCACCCCATCCCACAAGATGCACCCAACATAGCTCAGAATCTAGGCCAAGATCTCTGGAAGTTTACACAGAAAGAAAAACAAGCCATTCTTTCCACTGGACAAGTTTAGCATGCTCTGGATTAATTTACAAATATTTAACACAATTAAAACAAAATGCACTCACCTGGAAGAGTATTAAAATCATCAATGAGATACATATGTTCTCTGTCAGGATCTGATGCGATCAGATTTAATTCACGCAAGAATTCAACTTGTGTTGGATCTGAAGTATTTACAATTCCTATTGCATACATTTCAATGTTGGTTGCGTGGGCCTCTCGGACAGCGATATCCATTTTAACAGCCTCTCTCTTATCTGCCTGTCCATCTGTTAATACTATAGCTACTTTTCGCACACCAGTTCGAGCACCAAAAAATCCTTCCTGTGTTGCTTTGCGGATAGCAGTTGCTGTGTATGTACCTTCCCCCATATACAGCATTTTTCTAATTGCTTGTTTCACGTCCTGTTGGGTTGTGTACCTGTTAAGTCCAAATTCTAGCCGAACCTCTAAACTGTAGAGTACAAGACCAATTCTGGTAGCATTTCTGCCTACAGTTACTCTATCTACTAATGCAGTGACAAAGTCTTTAATTATCTCAAAATTTTCTGGTCCCACACTTTCAGAGCTGTCAATCACAAACACAAGCTCCATAGGTATTTCCTTGCATTTAATACCACAGCCTGTAGAGGAAGAATAAAAATCAAACCATGATTAGTTCTGAATTTATTACTATACTTAGTCTTGTTTGTTTATAATGGATATTATTTCCATTATAGCTTGCGTAGAGCTTAATATATTACCATATATTGCCTATGCAATGTTAACTTTATTCTGTACTCATGGTGGAAGAGGAGAAGGTAAAAGTAAATTAATAAACAGGATCTGAAATGTAAGGTTGATTGAACGCTTACCACATATCTCTTTAATTAACTTAATTATATCTTCTCTCTAAGTAAGAAAAGAATAGAAAATAACAAATAGCACGTTATTTGACAATTGTACACTCTCAGGTGACCTATAATATTATCCTTGCCAATCATTTAATTTCAGATATTTGTTCTGATAAAAAATGCCATAGTCTTTCATGCTGTGAGCTTAATTATGCCTCTGCTGAGCCTGAACTGCATCAGGGCCCCAATTCAGCAAAACTCTTACAGGAGTGTTTAAGTCCCATTGAAGTCAATGGGACTTAAGTCAGGCACCTTTTGTATTGTTTCTTAAGTGTGGATAATATAGCCGGTTGCGAGACTTCTTACATTTTTTCTCAATGTAAGACTCAATCAGGAAACATTCCAAATAATGATTAGTGATAGTGATTCATTAACTCATAACATCTTGCATTTAATTTGTATCTTGCATTAATGGAATTTACAACAGGATTTGCTTACTGTTAGACCTTGCTCTCCCTTGGGTCCAGTACTGCCCTGCAATGAAGACCATAATTTAGCTATTAGCAATTAATTAGTAACCACTGCTGTAATGTGAACCATTATTTTATCAGCCTTGTAATTATATAATATTTAGATAATAAGAACTCTCTCTTTTCTATAAAAATGTACAGTTAAAATATTAGGGCTCAGTCCGACACAAAATATCTACAGCTTTCTGGGCAGTACAAGTCTTTGTGAGACTGCAGCTGTAATTGGAGTCTAGTCAGAAGAATGATCAAAATGCTATAAAGACCAGAAGACCCCAAACCTCCAGCTGCAGGGTTATGAGTTACCATCTATTGAGGGAAGGGAGAATTCATGCAAATTACTACCTGCCTGCCATGCTCTGCAAGTGCCAGTTCCCAGAACATTTTGTCTCCCAACCTACTACTATAGGGGTAGCTGCAAGAACTCTAGGATTGCCATAATTCCCCTTTGTGTGCACAAGTAGACAATGATAGGCTCAATACCAGGGTTAAGGGCTGGGGCAGTTTTATTTAAAAAAAAAATGAAACAAAACACAAACAAAGCCCACTAAACAAGAAGCAAATGGCAGAGGAGGAGTTGGTCATCAGGCTTTTCCCATCTCTCTCTCTCTCTCTCTCCACTCCTTGCTGTGATGATTATTTGGGTCTCTCCCCATCATCAGTGTTCCTTTTCACACACACATGCCCCCACTTAATCATTTATCTTTTATGGAAAGGGTTGATTGACAGTTAAATTTGACTTCAGAACAGAACTATGTGGTTGTGTACCTTTAAGTTGATTGACTTTCACTTCTCTAAGGAAGAAGCTGTACCTATTGTTTGACCTCTGGATTCTCACTGAGCAAGGGAATGTTTATTTTATAAGGAATTCTGTCTTTAAAATCCTTGCATAGTTTGACTTTTTCATAAGTATTTCAGATTATTTGCAGTTAAATAGTGATGAAAACACTTTATGCAGCCATATACTTAGGGTGTTTAAATTTATTTACAACAAACTCATTGATAAATTGTAGGAACTCACAGGTTCTCCAAACAAACCAGGATCACCCATGTTGCCTTTTTCTCCTTTTCTTCCCCTTTCACCTGCAGCACCGCGATCACCCTTGGAATGATGCATTAGTTAGATAATAGCTGTAAGTCACATCTTCAGTTAAACTTTCATTTTATATCTAGCTGTCATTGTGGATACCCTGTGCAGCTGGTGGAAAGGACTAAAAACTATTCTACCAAAGTTCTGTTCCTTTTTATTGTAATAAGTTCTACATGTCATGTTTCAAAATATATTTAAATTGTAATAGTGTGAAAGGTACGTTATAAAATATAAACTGAAGGCCTGATCCTGTGGGGGCTGGATGTTCCCAAATCCCACTGACCTTAAGAGGAGTCACTGAGCATTTACAATGAGGTGTTCAGCACCTTGCAGGATCAAGCCCAGCGTTAGTTCCAATAGTATCTTTAATTGTACTAAACTCAGATAAAGCTTTTCATTGCTTTCTTACACTCTGACTTGTGTAAGATGTAATCAAATTAATAACTGTGAGGGAAGAAAATACTGGAGTTTGAAATGCTGGCTTTCTACTGTGAATTTCTCATTGGCTCACTTTTTAGAAGTGTGCATGGTAATGAAAAGAAGACACACTCTATCAGACAGAGTAGACACTCCAAGGAGCAGGCTCCACTGAGCTAGATGGCAAACGGAACAATCTGCTGCCACATTAGTAAAAACCTCAATTTAAAAAGTTCTGCATACCTCTGCACCTAATCAGGCTATAGTATGGCAAGATAAAATAGGACATCTGGAATACCGTTTACTTATTTTCCTCATCTCTAAATATATTCTCGATTACATAATTGCCCTGCAAATTCTCATCCCCTAGTCTCTCTCCACAGAATAGAAATAACTCCACTCGGAGTTGACTCCAGTATGTTGACTTCAAGGGGAGAACTGGGCACCAGACATTATCTTTCATTTATATACTGTACCTTGGTCCAAGTAGTCCTTCCCAGGAGGCCCCCGAGGTCCTGGCATTCCTTGAATTCCTTGCTCACCCTAATGATATTTCAGTAGAAATGTTAACACTTGATGACCATTCATCATATATTAATGTTAAATGTTCACAGCAAAATTGTTCAAGCTACATTTTAATGAATACACTGAATGATATCACACGTCATGTAGATTTCTTTATGCAGATATATTTTTGGCATATGCTTTCCTTGCTTCCCATCAAGAATATTTTGGAGCTTCCTTTCTCCAACCCTTAGAAGGGCCAGCTTGTGAATTCCTTATTTGCCCTGCTGAACACCTATTTGTGTAAATAGACAAATTAAAGTGAATGGGACCTTCTCACAGGAGCAAGTTCTCACCAGGGTGAATAAGGGCTGTACATGCAAGCCACATATGCCTGCTTTCCTTCTTAATATTTTAAAATAAAATTGGCTTTTCTGTTTCTTTTCCATCTTCTGTGTCTCTCCCACTCATTCCTCTCTCCCATCCCTTTGATCTGAATCATCACCTCCACTGATGCATCCCTTCATAGTGTAAAAGTACCAATTATAGGAGAAGAGGAGCATGACTCTAGACTCAGTGCTGCGCCTTCTCCTTCCCAACTGACAGTTAATCGAACTACTCCAAGCTTGGCACAAGTGTGCATCACAGGGATTGACAAAAAAGGAACAGGGAAACATGGCCTTGCTTTTTGGTGCCCTCTTGCAAGGCTAACTATATTTGAGACTAGAACCTCTCTGTCCTGGAGACTCCTGGACCACCTCCCCTTGGCCTTGCTGTTAATCTAGCAGTGAGGAAGAGGACAGTCACTGTTGATGCTCATGTTACTCTTTTCAGTCTCCACCTTCAGCCCCTTAGCCAACCAGGGTATTAAAAACAAACAAAACAAACAGGAAACAAAAACCCACTCCCATGCAATAAAAACAGGCAATCTGTTTCTCAATTCCTTTATATTGTGATGGTCAGGTTCTCCCCTGAGTTACGTATGAGCACTGAAGTCAGTGAATCTTTATACCTTAGATCCCTGAATACCTTCACCTGGAGCTCCCTGGGGGCCTGGGGACCCTTGCCGTCCTACATTTCCCTAATGGAGAAAAACCCAAACATGTTAAATACAGTACCTACTAAAACAACATGACAAATTCTTATATCAATCACACAATGTCATGTTACTTCTCAATAACATGTGATGTCCGCCTAGAACAGGGGTGGGCAAACTACAGCCCAGGGGCCACATCAGCCCTTAAATCGTTTTAATCCGCCCCTCGTGCTCCAGCCAGGGAGCGGGTTGGGGGCTTGCCCTGCTGTGCACATGCCATGACTCTGCGCAGCTCCTGGAAGCAGCGGCATGTCCCCCTTCTGCTCCTACATGTAGGGGCAGCCAGGGGACTTCATGCTGCCCCTGCCCCAAGCACTGCCTCCGCACTCCCATTGCCGGGAACCATGACCAATGGGAGCTGCAGGGGAGGCACCTGTGGATTGGGGCAGCAAACGCAGAGCCGCCTGGCCGTGCCCCTGCTAGGAGTCACAGGGGACATGCCGCTGCTTCTGGGAGCTCTTGAGTAAGAGCCATCTGGAGCTCACCCTTAACCCACTCCCGTCCCCAACCTCCTGTCCCAGCCTCATCTTTCCTCCCACCCTCTGAACCCCTCGTCCCAGCCCAGAGCACCCCTCCTTCACCCCAACACCTCATTCCCAGCCCCACCCCATAGCCCGCACACCCAGCCAGAGCCCGCACCCCCCCCATATCCCCCTGCCCAGCCAGAGCCCCTCCTGCACCCTGGACTCCTCATTTCTGGCCCCACCCCAGAGCCTGGCACCCACAGCCGGAGCCCTCACCCACTCCAACCCCCAATTTTGGTGAGCACTCATGGCCTGCCACACAATTTCCATACCAGATGTGGCCCTCGGGCCAAAAAGTTTTGCCCACCCCTGTCCTAGAAATACCATGGCCAGGATTCATCGAGAGACAATAAGGAGATATTTGGTTTTTTCAATGTTATCAGATAACTAATGGCTGTAATATGGTTCAGCTTTCAGAAAAGTCACTAAGGACTATCTGGGCACTGATAGTGAATCACTCTCACCCTTAGGTGACTCTCCAGTGAAAGGATGCAGCGTGTTGGTGAGGCAGTGGGGAGTAGACTGCCCTGTGATAAAGAACTAGAAGTTCCAATATAGCCACCTTCCACCAGCACTAAATTCATTTTAAGAACACCGCAAGACACATGCACTAATTATATGGCAAGCAATAATGGTACTTTGTTGCCTATTTAGAAACGTTTCATTTTTAATGGATTTCTGTGTTATTCACATGAAAATAACTGCAACCAACACATTTTAACATTCATGAATTTTATATAAATATAGCTCTAATACTTCTCACTAGACCTGTTGATCAAAATTGAAAAGAATAGACTTTGAAAACACAAAATGTGCTTATTACTCCTTTTGATCTCTATGTGCATAACTTTTGTTTTAATCATTTGTAAGAGGTCTAACCTGACAGGGATCCCACTTACAGGCCCAATCCTGTACCCAGTCTACAGGCTGTGCCTACTCTGTGGTTGCTACTGCAGCCTCTGCTGCATTAGCTTCTGCAACAGACATACCTATCCCTATAACTGTGTACATTTGATCAGTGTAGTCACAGATCCCTTGGCCAGATCCTGTCCGCAATCCTAACATGGACTGAACCTCTGGGAGCATTACTCTGCAATGTGCAGGCAATAAAAACTAGTTTGCAGGCTTGTTGCCTCCTACCCTGGTGTAAGCAATACTGTTACATTCAAGGGTTTCGTGGCTGGGACTGTAGGGAGGCAGGATCCTCCCCATAGTAAGTTTGGGAAAAAGTGACATTTCTTGGACAGATCTCAATCACTAATTAACAGATTTCTTTTTTTCTGTGCATAGTAAGAAACAAGATAGCACTTGGGCCTGGGTGAGTCACTTAACTACTGTATCTCTGTTTTCCCATCTGCAAAATGCGGACACTGACGTTCTCCTTCTATCTTACTCATGGGACCAGTTCTTTCTAGAGTAGCATGAAAACAGAGAGTACTGCAGTGTGTGTGTGTGCACGTGCGCGCGCGTATGTACAAAATATTTATATATATATATATTATATTTGTATATTAAACATTATATTTCTTTTTTATAAAATTGTTGATGAGTGAGAACAAAACTGTTTAATTGACTTACTTTTGGTCCTGGAAGGCCTTCTCCTGGAGGACCTGGGAGACCAACTGGTCCTCGAAACACCTGGATCACCCTGAAAATTGATACTTGTAAAAACCACATACTGTATTCAGCATGGCTTCATGGGTTTATGGGTTCAGTTTGCACCCACAGAAAATCATGAAACGAAGGGTACAAAAACACTGAGTGTTTTATATACTCCATTAATAGGTATTTATATTGAACATCACAAGGAGTATCATTTTGACTGGACCCTAGGCAAACATATACTCCTTCCGCTAGTGCAGGGGGAGAAAATGAGGGAGCCTGGGGGTTGGAGAGTGAACCCACCCCTCACTCATCCCACAGTGATGTTTTCTGTCCTGTGGGACTGGGACTGGGTGCCCATGTCATCATTGTGATCTGGTGCCACTCAGGTTTGACGGTTACCCAAGTGACCCTTTGACCCTTCGTGCCAGATCACAATGCCCAGAGTGGGGAGCTGGGTCCATCCTGAGAGGCAGAAGACACTAGCCTATGCTTTTGGGCTCCCCACCAAATTTATAGTACAGTTTAGTATAGTGCACTCATTGAATTGGGAAGCTACATCTGCTCCTGAGTGAATACCAGAGTTTCACTTGTTTTTATGATTTCCATTGTCTGCAGTGCTCAATGGGGGACAAAAGGAAATAGGGGAATTAGCTAAACACCAAAGCACATGTCTGAACAAGTCTAATTAAAAAGCAGGGCAGGTTGGGTCAAAGAAAATGTATTAAAACTAGGAATGAGCACTGGCAAGTTGTCCAATTTGACTGAAGAACAAAAGACTAGCTCCTCTTAGCTGGTGCAAATGGCCTTTGCCATAACATCACTATAATTTCAGTACTCTTATTATATAATAAGCAGGGGTTTGAGCCAGTTGCCACTGAGCCAATGGGAGTCATTCCTTTGACTCTCATGGGAGTTGAATTGGACTGCATGTTATTTAGTTGCTGTTTGGTGTTACTCTTTACCCCTCAGGGGCCTGGGACAGACAGTATTCTGGTTATGTTGGGAGGGAGTTTTATGTGAAGACATAAAATGTGATAAAACTGTAGAAATCCCATCAAAGTACTTGTATAATTCAATCAGCTTGCCAGCTCCTTTTTATTTATATAAACAATTGTCAGTATATCTAGGTGACCTTCATAGGAGAGGGAATTGATATCCCATTATGTTCCGTACACTCACTAGTCATTGGAGAGAGAGGGATAACTGAGTTCTGAAGCAAAGTTTGAATGAAAGAATGAAACAGCACATAATAAATGTACCATAGCACACCATTAAAGAGCAATTACATTTATGGTGATATTGCATCATACCTAAAGCTATATCAGTGCTACACATATTTGTTAATTATAGATCTGATCAGCCTCCTATTGGAATCAGTGGGAGTTTTGCCATTTATTTCAACTGGAGCAGAATCTGGATTCTCCCTAAATTTTGTAGATTCCTTTGAGGCAACTTCCATTTGTGAACATAGTCCATAGCCCTTCATTGCCCTTCAATAATGTGACCATGGAATATTCATTAGTGGTTACTAGTATCTCTCAAGAAAGCTGCATGAGATTTTCATTAGGCAAATTATTATTTCTATTCTAAACAGGTTGTAAGTGTCCTCTTAAGAGAAATGAAAGTCCTTAGGCCATGATTGTGTTTAATATGAGTATGTTTGATCTCTAATATATCTGATAACCTGATATATTTTTGAAAATACAGAGGAATATATGCAATAATATATGAAAAAAGTATATCTTTTCTCCATGCACTAGAAGTCTCTGAAAGGATAATATTTTAGATACTAATGAATAAACCAAATCTGGATTTAACATACCTGACTGTACTTTGAATATAACCCATCTGAAGGAAATAATATTTATGTAAATGAGAATTTGCTTTATATTTGAGTTTAATGGCCTTTACCTTAGGTCCTGGTGATCCAAATCCTTCAGGGCCTTGTTCACCAGGAGCTCCTGGAAGACCTGGAAGTCCCTAACATGGAAGGCACACACAGACAGACTATTAAATCTAATCTGAGGCTACCTCAACTGGATACAGGTTGTGTTTTCATGGGACACTCTTTCTTTGTAAACAACACATTCAATTCTACCTTTAGGAAAGCATGCACTGAAGTTCTATGGGAACTGTATGCATGTTTGGAGATACAGGATTCTCTGATACCATGAGCCAGATGCAATCCCAGCATCAGATTTCACAAGTGCATCAGAAAACATGACACTAATTTGTATTTTGACATTTACTAACTTCACTTGACAACATTTTGACACTTATCAACTTCTTTAATTCTTAAATATTAGAAATATTAGAGAACTTAATGTAGATCAGTGCTGACTCAATCATCATTAGACACTTGGGACTCTATTCACAATAAATGTTCACTACGCTCTGGAACGTTGGCATATCACTCATGGCAACTGACAGCTCCTGCAGTATGTGTTTCTGCATGTTACAGGTATTCAACCGGTTAAGGGTCAGACTGTCCCTGGCTCATGTAGACGCAAAGGAGGATGAGGAGCCTCTTCTCTTTGAGCCCTCTTCACGTGGCTGGGGAACATTTGTCATCCCTAGCCTGAGAAAGGGCTGAGAGGGGTGAGAGGACCCCACCACAGAAGTCAGCAAAAATGACCAACAGCAGAGGAATGTGCACACTACTTGCTCTTTAAGGGTGGTCTGGTACCTGCTTTTTCTAGAAGTTTCCTGAGGCATGATGCCTCCCCAGAGCTCCCACTGGTGTACTGCAGCTGTGCAAGAACTGATTTCAGAACTGTGGCATAATGCCACAGTTAGCTCAGTTTCCCTGGCTGACTGACTAAATGTTCTATCAGCTACGTCAAAAGGGAAGAACCAGCCCTGCATTAGGATATTTAGGATACTGCTTGAAACATCAGTGATGGCATTAGAAATTCCAGCTTGTAATCCTCTTGAAGATTGTCATCAAAATGAATGAGAGGCTTTGCTCCTTGGAAGGAGTTAGACTCTCATGCTTCCCAGAGGGAAAAATTTCCCTTTCACTCCCAACACTTTGATGAGCCTCCATGGCAGATGAGCCTAGGAGATCCATAAACTTCCTGCGGTCCAACAGCCATGGAGGCTAATTTCCTCTGGTCATGTTTATCTATTCACAACTGGCATGTCAAAATTGTCTACTCACAGGTGGGCTGGATAACCATCTCCCTTTGGCCCAAATGGTCCAGGTGGTCTGGATGACCACGTCACCCTGATAATAGCAGAAAAAGTAGTTCAAGCGCATGCCCAGACAATAGCTGTCAGGTAGGTTTACACAAAAATAAACTCTTCTGAAGAATTTGGCACACAAATACTGTAAATGGCTTTATCTTATTGTATATTTCAGTTTATCAATGGCTGATGATTTAATAGTAGGGCTAAAGTTAGTGGAGCTGAAAGGCTTTGAGGACTTACAGGGCCTATCAGTTCTAGAATGCCAGTTCAAATCTTGTCCAAAGGCTCTGTAATTACCATACATTGTTACAATTTGGTGGCCATGGTAGAATGAGTGATGGCCTCAGTCCAATTCCCAATGTTCACATCTCAAATACCACCGCTCCAGGCCCTGTAGGAGTTGAGGGCATTCAGCAACTTCCAGAACTGGGCCCAGAATTGGCACCCTTGTTGACAGTGTCAGCAGAGAGGCACAGAAGAACTGAAGTACCCTTTAACTGCATGGGATAGTACTGCAGCTGAGGCTGCCAAACTACAGCAGAACAGTGGGAGGAAGTTATCACTGCCATGCATATGTTGATACATGTCTGTGGTAAATGGAGCATTTAAAGGGAAACCATCACTTGAACTCTATCCAGTCAGTTTAGAAAAATGTTTTAAAAGTACTGTCGGCATTACTTCTGCCCTGAGTTCCCTGTTAGTTTGTGTGTTTCAAAATCTCATTTTCTTATATTTTAAAATGTTTTTCATTCTCCTGTTACCGTGTGGAAGACGGACATCAGACAACAACCTGTCTGACTGGACTATAGTCAAGGGACTGTCACAGGCACAAAGTCAACAAAAACTGAAAAAACAGGAATAGGAATAACACCCACTCATGGTCCTTGACATCAAATGTAAACTGTACCACTGCTCACCTTTCTGGATATCTAGCCAAATAGCACCTGAATGAAGAGCAGCTGACTAAAGTTGAAGCTAGCACAACTGCGGGGTGTGGGAAGAGGGAATGTGTTTGTAATAATTTGCCTCTCCTATATCATCTCACACTTTCAAGGGCATCTGCTATGTGGTCCTTTTGGTAACTGTTGGACTCTGATCTGGCCATGCCGGTGATCCTATTGCAACTCATACTTAGGAATGAAGCCACCTCCTGAAAAAACTGCAACAGGGAGAAAATGCAGCAACCTATGTGAATGGCATGTAAGTTTTTGTCATCACCCAGGTGTTCTGCTGTCTGTGCTTGCTCCCCAATGGACATAGAAAGCTCAAGCTCTCCATGCAATTGACTCTAGCTAGCTGAGAGGTTGTCTCTCCCACTGTGGTCATGGCCTCTCACAATAGCTATGGAACAATTAAACTGTCCATCAACATGCAGAGGCTTGTAAGTGCCAAAGATAGAACTTTCACAGAAGCAGGTCCTTGATTATGGAACTCACATTCTCTCTTGAGAAGAATGAGGACAGACTTAATCATTTTCAGAACTCATAACAAAATTGATTTTTAAACTTAGCTCTCCCTTGATTAGTTACTCACATTCATAACACAACATACCCACCCATGCATAAACGCAGAAAAACAAACACACACAATATCCTTGAAACTACTTAAGCTATTTCTCATACTAGTTGTAAAGAAAATATGTCAGATTGTCTTTTAATTTTAACTATTTTAAATACTTAGTAATTGCTCAGAATACAATAATGGGAGCCATAAAGATAGATAGAAACACATGAATAATAAGAGTTAATAAACTTATTTTGTTTGACTTTCTGTTAGCAAAATTTTTACCAACATTTAATTAAATATATTGAGGCAGCCTAACCCAAATATCTTGAATAAGCTCCGCTATGGCTTGGAGGAATAAAAATGTTCAATAACTGAGATTTTGGTTTCAAGTTTTCAAATGGTTATTTATAAAATGATGAGTAAAGATGGTTTTAAATGTCTTTTGCTGGTCTTTCTTGAGGGATTCTGCGAATCTACTGCAGTCATTCACACTGACAGTTATAGGGCATTTGCTGTCCTAGGTTACCAGCTCTTCTACTTATAGGGTAAGGCCAACCTTGGGTTATCTTATGTTTTTACTTAGTCTGCCAAGTTTGGGGTTTACCTTAGCGCCAGGAATCCCAACTCCTGGTTCTCCAACTGGGCCAGCTGGACCAGGTAACCCAATGTCACCCTATAATTAAGAAAATATATGTCCTGGTTTAATTAGCTCACCATACTCTACAATGCATGCTTAATATATTCCACATGTTGATGATCATAAACATTCGGCAGCTTGGAGTACAGATGTTACCTTTGGTCCTGGAATAGCTCGACCAGGAAGGCCCGGCATTCCAAGACGTCCTGGCCCACCAGGTTCACCCTACAGCAAATGAAAAAAGTAGAATGGATTTTTATGAGAGGTGGGCCTGAGCAGTTTCTGGTAGCAACATTTCCTGAAGGATGTTTTAATGTTCTATTAAACAAATTGCAAGTGATCATGACAAGTTCTAACTAGTGCAATTCTAGTGGTTACCAGTATAATACTGATTCCTCAATGGAAAATGAGATTGTTCTTTTTTCTAGTTCATTTTACAATATTTAAGTTTAGAAGATCCTTATACTAATGCACTACAGGCTCAGTCCAAAGTACACTGGAGTCAATAGGAAGACTCTTAATGGGCTTTACTATTGGAATAAACTGAACACTAAAAAATTCAGCCACTTTTCTTGTCTTAAAATACAAGATTTCCATCTCAAAATACATGTGACTTAGAGTTCTTAAATGTTCTTTTCTCTATATTTAACCCCTTTTCAATTTTTCCTCCTCGTGTGTTTGTGAACATCAGAAGAGTTCATAGAAAGCTGAAGGAAGGACATGAAATTGCTGGAGATGATAGGCTTGATTTTCCTCTCATTCTCACTGGGGTAAATCAGGAGTAACTTAAAGTCACTGAAATTACATTATCACAAAACCAGTGTAAATAAGAGGAAAATCAAGCCCTGTCAGTTCCATATGTACCTACTGAGACTAAGACAGCCCCATCACTCTCTTATTACAAGTACTTCCCAAACATTTAAACATAGAATACAATAGTCTTCCTCTTCTTTCCCAGACTGTAGAAAAAATAGTGGGATTAGTTTAAAGCATTTTTTAAATGTTTGTTTGTGTATATATGAGTGGGTATGTTATGTTCCCATACGTAAAGAACTTACTGAGCAAATCCTTAGTTGAAGAAATGAGTTTTGCATTAAGTGTTGAGAGTATTACTTTGTGGTCATTCATATCTCTTGCAGGAGAGAGCTCATGGCATTGCAGTTATTTTTGGTGCATAGGACAAGCCAGATCAAAGGTACCAGAAGAACTGCAGAAGTGTGCGGAGGGGGAGTAGCAATCAAAATGGGCCAAATTTGAGTGGGGTTGCAACCCCATGTGACATGTTACTAAACCACTCACTCAGATTTGACTTGGCTACCCTTCCATCATGATTAAAGCTGCGAGTCTTTCATGGAAGTCATGGATTCTGTGACTTTCTGGGACCTCTGGGACTTCCGCCACTGCAGCGGCTGGTGTGACTGACCCAAGGGCCGCCAGAGCAGCTGCTGGGGTGACCCTGAGCCAACCACACTGGCTGTTGTTTGGGCGGCCCTAGGCAGCTGGTCCTGGGCATTGCCCTGGAGCAGTGGTCCGGGAGCAGCGGTGGCGCTCCAGGCTGCCACGCCCCAGCAGCAGTAGTGGTGCCCTGGGCCGCCCCCCGCCTGAAGGAAGAGGGCAGCGGGACCCCCGGGCCACCTCCTGCTGGAAGCAGCAGTGGCGGTGGCAGGATCATTGGCCATCCGCCCACCCAGGAGCAGCAGCAGGACCACAGGCTGCTCCCCCCGAGGAGCAGTGGTGGACCACCAGAGCACCCCGCCAGAGCAGTTGTGTCTGCTGGAGCGCCCACATTCCCCCAGCACCTGAGATGTAGTTACGGGTATTTTTAGTGACTTTTTGTTTATTGCCCATAACCTGTCCATGACTTTTACTAAAAATACCCGTGACCTAATCTTAGCCTTAGTCATGATTTGGGCCAACGTTGAGAGGGTGCCTGGCGTTGCAGCCTGATGTATGGGGTCTCCAGTAACCCACTCAGATTTGGCCTGACTGCTTTTCTGTCATGCGAGCAGGGAAGAGGATCTGCCATTACACCACCCAGCTTCAGTCAGGGGCCAAGGAGAGGGTGTGGGCCCTCTTCTCCTCCTCCACTCCAATTGAGCCTGACTGAGTTCAAGATCTCAAAACTGGGGTGAGGAGGCATGGATTCTCCTCTTTAAAAAGTGGGGGGCAGTGGCCTTTTCACCCCACCATCTCCACCACTGATAAGCTATATCTTGAGACCTCAGTTATAAAGATACAGTACAAAACTAAGAGTACTTAGCACCGGCAGGTCCAGGTACTCCTGTTGGTCCCGATAATCCACGTACACCTTCTCTGACCTTGATCACCCTACACAAATGAAGAAACATTATTCTACAGTTTATCAATATGGTTAGCAAAAAGTCATTTGAAATCTCTTGTAAAAATCAATCAAATCAGGGCCACACAGGTCTTTTTGGGGCCCAGGGCAAAATCTGAAACTAAGCTTCCTCCCATCCTTTCCAAAAATAACTACCACTGAAGGGAGGCAGGGGGAGAGGTTGGAGAGCAAGCCTTCCCTGCTCTCACCTTATAGGTGTGGGTCCTGTCCCACAGGGCTGGGCCTGGCTCCCTGCTCGGGTGCTATGACCAGGCATGCAGGGTTGCAGCACCACTCAGTTTGGCCCAGCAACCCTTCCATCATGACAGAGGGGGTGCTGGGCTAAATTTCAGTTAGTCCGTTGCGACCTCACACAAGAGGTTGCAATGCCACTCACTCAGATTTGCCTGGCTCTTCCTTTGTCATGATGGAGGGGTTGCTGGGCCAAACCTGAGCAGTGATATGACCCCATATGCTGGGTCCCAACACCACTTGGTCTGAGGCCTCTCTCAAAAGTGGGGTCCAGGGCAAACTACCTGTTTTGCACCTGCTGCCCAGGGGGCCATGAACTAAACAGGGGCCTTATTCTATAGCTGCTGCACATGAGAAATTCCATTAACTTCAATGGGAAGTCAATAAATACAACTTCAATTGCAGTCAATGGGCCAAATTCTCCCTTAATTACATCTGTGTAAATCAGGTGTAGCTTCTTGAATGTCAGTGGTTCTACATTGGTATAAAACCATTGTGAAGAGACAGATTCAAAAGGAGTTGTTTGCTTGCATCAGCAAAGTCGAGTCTAGTGAGTAGAATCAAATAATAGAGAAACCATTTACATGAAATTATTTTAATAAAAAAAATAACTGGAGACCCATTTTTTAAAGGTAAATACACTATACATATAAGATCTTTTTGCCTGTCAAGGAAAATCAACAAGCCAAAACACTCGCCCTGATTAATCTGTTTATATACTTCTAGACAGAAAAATGCGAAGATCAAGTGTAGGTTGTAAAGGGATAACTATTAACACATTATTAGAACACAGTTATAACAAAAATACACACGAGATAGTGGTTCAGAAAACCTAAACATTTGAAATTCTGGAAACGCTCAGTTAGGGTTCCAACCCCAGCCATAACTCTCTCTTTAACCCTGTAGGATATCACCTAAATATATTCCTAGAGAGGAAATCTTTTGAACTCATCTTAGATAGTGAAGACTGGAAATTACACTTTCTCTTAGCCCTTAAAACTCATTGTTATGGTGACCTTAAACCTGTGTAAAGGGACTGGATGTAGCTTCTTCCAGACACCCTAACTCAGAGGTGGGCAAACTACGGCCCGTGGGCCACATCCGGCCTGCGGGACCGTCCTGCCCTGAGCTCCCGGCTGCAGAGGCTAGCCCCCGGCCCTTCCTGTGCTGTCCCCATCTCCTCCGCAGGCTCAGTGTGCCACGCTGCCGGTGCTCTGGTCCGCAGCTCCTGTTGGGCAGTGTGGGTGGCATGGGTTGGCTCCGGCCGGGCTGCAAGCTCCTGCTGCTCTGCGCAGCATGGTAAGGGGGCGGAGAGAAGTGTGTGTGGGGGGGTTGGATAAGGGGCAGAGGGTCCCGTGGGCAGTCAGGGGACAGGGAGCAGGGGCAGTTGGATGCGCATGGAGTCCCAGGGAGCTGCCAGGGGGCAGGGTTGTGGATAGGGGTTGGGGCAGTCAGGGAACAGGGAACGGGGGGGTTGGATGAGTTGGGGAGTTCTGAGGGGGCAGTCAAGGATGGAAAGTGGGAGGGGTTGGATGGGGGCAGGGGCACAGCCTTCTCCTAACCGGCCCTCCATACAGTTTCACAACGCCGAATGTGCCCCTCAGGCCACAAAAGTTTGTCCACTCCTGCCCCTAATTGAATTGGGCTTCGTTAGCACTGACTCCACCCCCCCCCAACTCGGTAAGGCAACTCCCATCTTTTTATGGGCTGTATATTTATACCTGCCTACTTTTTTCACTTCATGCATCTGATGAAGGTGGGTTCATAGCCATGAAAGCTTATGCCCAAACAAATTTGTTAGTCTCTAAGGTGCCACAAGGACTCCTTGTTGTTTTTTGCTGATACAGACTAACATTGCTACACCCCTCTGAAACCTGTCACCATTTTTTTCAGGTGTCTAGAGGGCTTCCTAGAGAACGATCAGAGATATTCATCCTCCTGCAATCAATCATGCAAACATAGGCCCAATCATGCAAACATCTATTTGAGTAATCCTTACTCAGATGAGTAGCAATCTGAGTAAGGGTTCACATATTGAGGATCTGCAGGATTGGAGACTGTAGCAGTGTGTTGTATTGCTACTGGATTGATGGGCCTGCCCAGCTCCACAATGAAAACTTGCCTTTAATTGTATTTTATCAGTTTCACTACATTTTTTTTATTGGGCTGAGACTGAAACCAACTCTGCAGTCAGCGTGTTTCACAATATAATTAAGAAAATCACATAGTGCACTTTTTCTTCAATGTATTTATTTATACTCCACCAAGATGGGGAAAATGTGACAAATCTATTCCCTGGGCATTGCTTTAGCTAACTTTAATTTTCACAAGGAATTCTTACCTTCTCACCTTGTATTCCAATCCCTGGGGCACCCTCAGGACCTCGAAGGCCAGGTACTCCTGGCTCCCCCTGTAATGAAAAAAAAATCAGCACTTGAATTTAGTTGTATTTTAATTAGTTTATTATTAAGTTGTAAGGCTGGAAACAGAAGTCCTCTCTTTAGTCACAGAAACTATATACTCAGGTAGCAAGTCCTGCGTTGCTTACTCACAGTAAGAGATACCTCAGACGATGCCCATATACATTTGTTATAAGATAAATTCCTGAATTAGTTTGAATAAACTGCAGCTCAACAGGAGCAGGAGTGGAATCCTGGCCCCTTTGAAGTCAATGACTAAACTCCCATTGACCTCAATGGGGCCTCAGGTTTTAAGACAGTCTCATAATGAACTCTTGCAGGATGTACAAGGTGACATGTTTCTGGCAATAAATTGATGTCCAGGCTCAGTAATTATTTTTAAACATGTACTGCAAACTGTATTATAATGTTTAGCCCTAGGTCTCCCCTTGCTAACATACTTTACCTGAGCTGGATAGTGTTTTTAGAGTATGTCTACACACGAAAATGCTTCGGCGGCGCTACTTGTTGCACTTCAGTGCAAAAACTACCTATTCCGACCAGAGGAGTTTCCTATGGTATAGGTAATTTCACATCCCCAAGAGGCAGTAACACTATCTACACTGGAGGTTAGGTTGGCATAGCTATGTCTTTCAGGGCATGGACTATTTTTCCAGGTATGGTAGAAGTAATGTATTTGAAGTCATAACAGGTTGCAGTAGTACAAAGAAACTGGAGTGCACTTATTGACAAAGGAAACATTGACAAAGAAACACAATGAACTTATGACTGCCTGATGGGACTTCAGCCTGGAGTCAAGGTTCCCTTCAGTCATATATATGCCTCTCTGAACCAGAGCTTCAGACTCTTCGCACCTATCTGCAAGAAACCTTCAGAAGGGGTTTATCCATCCATCACATGTTTGGTGGGGCCCCATCTTCTCTGTTAAGAAGAAGGATGGCTCTTGAGGCCCTGAATTGATACTGGGCACTCAACAAGGTGACTATTCAGAACTGATATCCCTCCTCCCTGTCATCCACAAACTCTTAGATCAACTGCACTCCACTCGAATTTTCACAAAACTAGACCTGAGTGGGGCCTATAACCTGGTGTGTGTGTGTGTGTGTGTGTGTGTGAGAGAGAGAGAGAGACACGAGTGGAAGATGACCTTCCATGCCACTACGGTCGTTTTGAGTATTCGGTCATGCTGTCCTGTCTATGCCATACCCCAGCAACCTTCCCATCTTCGGGGACGCTGGACTGATTCATTATTATTTACCTGGATGACATTCTTATTTTTTCCTGAGAACCTTCACTATAGGCGATAAAGTCTGGTTTTCTGCCCAAATTCTTAAATCAATGCATCAGCAAACTTGGACACCCACCAAATCTGGGGAAAACTTCCTGCTTAGCCCCACCCTCTCCGCACTGCAGCCTTTGGCCAATAAGCATTCGGGGCCGAAGAAGACTGGCCTGCTTCCTTGCTAACTTCACTACAAGGAAATAATAGGTTCAGCTGCACTGCCCTAGAACTGCCTGATTAATCGCAGTGCCTGCTGGCTGCAGGATCAGCAGCCTGATTTATAAGCCCAACAGCAACAGCAAAGCACTGGCTGCTCAGCACAAATGCCCACAGATTTTCTGCCATCTTCTGCTTGCCTCATTCCTAGCCCTGCTCCTGCCTTGCTCCAGCCTAGACCCTGCTCTGCACCCAGCCTTGCTCCTGCCTTGGAACCAGCCCTGTTCCTGCTTTCCCTGACTCCAGATAACACAGTTATGACTCTTAGCTCTGACTCTCTGTACCCTTGGCTCTGGTATGTTGATCTGACAACTAGGCCTGATTCCTGTTCTGACCACTAGGTCTGACTACCTACGACCCGGTCCCCTGACATCAGATAACTCAAAAATGGCTGAAACATATTTCTGTGAAAGATTTCCCTCAAAATATTTTTGGGCTGAGAATTTTGAACCCTGCACCCCTCCCAAAATCAATCATTCAATTTATTTATTTTTGAGAAAGAAAAAAGGCACTGTCAAAGGTTTCTAGTTCACCCTCATGTATGCTCATATCAACCTCTGATATCATTGGCAACATGGGAAGCCCGTTAATAATTGGACTTATGATGGGATGTTCACATCAGCCCTGATGGGGTTAAGGTGGCTCAGAAAAAGCCATTAACCAATAACGCACCTGGGGAAGAGACAGGACTGATAAAGGCTACCTGATGATGCTGCCCAGCTGGGCAGGGGAGGCTGTGCTTGTTAAAGCCAGGATTTTTGCAACAGAAGGGGCTGCTACAGTGAGGCTAATAACATACATCAGGGCAGTATAGACCCTAATGAAGTGTTTTAGTTTAAGCCATCTGGCCATTGTTGCTTAAATAGAAATAATTTTTTGAATAAGTGACCCAATGATGGGTGTATTCTGTAGGGTGAATGAAACAATGGACCTTTTATACTATGTAAGGTCTTTGATAAAGAAAGGGAGAAACTTTCTGAGGATTTAAAAGCTTAAGGTAACCAAAAATTATATGTTATTTAGTAAAAACACTGGGAATGAGTGCATTATTAAAGGCACTCTTACATACCTAAAGACACCACAGAGAGACGTTAATAATGGCTAAGTAATAACGATATAGTTGGTGACAGGTATAACTATTCAATCAAGTCTGCTTCGCCCAAACAAAGGGAAAAAAGAAGTGGTCCTGCAGGAGATGGTCTGCAGTCATTCTTTCGAAAGAAGAAATCCAGAAGACCAGAAGCCTGGGGTCTGGCCCTGAAATGACTGTCAACCCAGAGGGTTTTTGGGTGAGAAAGGCTGAGCAGGCTAGGTTGGAAGTGGTCCAGAGAAATAGCAACAGTGTCTGGGATTGAACAGACTGGTTGCTAGGCATAGGGTCACTGGGCTAAAACCTGGTGTAGTGGGTGGGCCCGTGTTCGTGTACCAGCCACTGGGAAAGTGGCATAGAATTGGCACAGAGACTGCCTGGGACAGTGTACAGACTGCTGGTCCAGAGGGACTTTGGTACCCCGGAAGGGGAGGACTAGACAGTGACTTGGGTTGAGTCACAAAGAGGGAGCACTCTGAGTCTACAGAGAGAGAGAAACCGTACTCCATGGTATGAGCAACCGAAGGACTGGGCACCAGACTGGGTGAGAGCTAATCCCCTGACTCAGTGGTGAGTGTACCCTGTTACAGATCATCACTGCATCTGGATCTCCCTTTCTCCATGGGGAAAGTGCTCATCCCTTCCTCAGCAGCATCAATCCCTTTGTCCCAGACTCCATTGAAGGCTTTCTGCTGGACCAGGGTATCAGTATGAGGGATGGGGCAGCATAGTGAGCTGAGAGAGGAGGAAGGTTTGGGACAAAGAAACACAGAAACCTTTTGTCCTGGGCCCCATCTTCCCTGGAAGACCAGGCAGACCTGCCAGTCCTGAAGAGCCTGGTTCACCCTGAAATGGAGATAAAGAAAACATGTCCATATCTTAAATGTAACTATATACCATTATCTCTTCTAATCAGGGAAACCTCTTTTTTTAAAAAAAAAGGCTCCTAATTTTTTTTGCAAGAAAAACCTTAGGCGTATGAGATCTAATTTTGCAGTCATTCTATACACAGAACTTCTCTGAATTCCAGACATGGAAGGAAGGAAGGATCAGGAAATACTGTACTAGCTGATTATTAAGAGCATACATTGTATATTAAGGATAAACTAATAATCAAGTATCAGAGGGTAGCCATGTTAGTCTGGATCTGTTAAAGCGGCAGAGAGTCCTGTGGCACCTTGTAGACTAACAGACGTATTGGAGCATAAGCTTTTGTGGGTGAATACCCATGTCATGCATCTGACTACGGGTATTCACCCACAAAAGCTTATGCTCCAATACGTCTGTTAGTCTACAAGGTGCCACAGGACTCTTTGCCGCTTTTATGTAATGAATGTTAGTTAGGCATACAATTGTTATGAATATTGGTAGTCTGGGAGGGTGAATTAAATACCTAAATTTTGTTTGGCTGAAAGTTTACAAGACTTGTAATCTGTTTTTGAAGATATAAGAATTGAGAGGTGTAGTAGTAGTAAATAACTTGTGAATTGATGTCAGTGCTCAGGCACCACAATGATAGACAACTTTGTGAAAACCGACATAAATGAGAACAGGTTTTACAAAAATATCTAAGCACACAAATACTTTTAACAGTATCTGAAACCAGTAAATTAATGCTTGTTGTGAAACTACATACTATAATAATAAGTATTAGTGTTTTTGTTTACTACTTTAGAAGTTGGGGTAGCTTGGAATTGTTTGTTGTGGAGTATGAAACTCTGAAAAGACCAGTGCTGGTCTTTTCAGTTAGTGACTTGAAGTAGTCCACCAGGATAGCTTGCAAGAACTTTGCTGCATCTCTAGCTGAAGGAATATCATTATGCTAGTTAATACAGTTGTCCTCTGGGATACTAACTAATTTACATATTTAGACCTCTTCATTAAGTTAAGGAACAAGTTAAATACATCCCCATCAACTTTAAATCTTACCTATTCCATTGTCCATCTTCTGTCTTCCAATAACCTCAATAAACACAATCATCCAGGTGCTATTCTACCTCCTTTCTGAATTTCCATTATGGACCACAGTTTCCTTCCATATACTAAATACTGTTCTATAAACTGTCTTTATCATAGAATGGACAAAGAATTTTTCAATTTAAATTTAGGCAGTTTTAAGGATGGAATGAATTTTACCAGTAAACTTAGTTAATTTTGACTAAGGATACTAACTTATTTTAAGAGTCACTAACCTTTCATTTTAACTAATAACAGTGACAGTATTTTAAGAATACTAGCATTGACCTTAATATGGTATGATGAGCCCAATCTTCAGCTAATATAAATCAGCAAAGTTCCACTGAGTCAGATGAGCTAGGACAATTTACACCAGCCAAGGATATAAGCTGATACACTAGGATTCAGATTAAATGTGGTAATTTTGGATTCAAATAAACATTTGTAAATTTAAAAAAAAGCCTAGCTATATATTTTTGTATTCATCTGTCCATTAATGACTGATTTTGATCTCAAATAGTTTTAGACTGACAGTCACAATCTGGTTGTTGCTTCCCCTGTGTGTCACAGGGAAAGTCTTCTTAGCGTATGCACAAGGTGCCTCAGCTGGCACACGACCAGGATTCATCACCAAATTTGGTCCGCTGGTTGGATCATTAGCTTTCCCAGCTTGGGCTGGGTACTGATGGGGAGTGTGACATGAACACTGATCCATGCCCCCCACAGGGGATATAAGTTGTGCCAACCCTTTTTGCTGACATAACTTACTCCCCACTCTGTGCCAGCTCTGATTGTGGCTGTGAGCTGGGGGCAGAGCCAAGGTTCTGCTCACTCTCCATCCACTTTTCTAAGAGGGAGATAACAGCCCATGGCTGCTGCTCTCCCCTTGCTGTTCAGGGTCTGCTAATGTCGCTAGCGTGTGCTGGGCACTAAGGCAGCTTCTATGCCCCCTTACTCTCATGCACGGTTGTGCAGCCAGGTTTAATGAGGCCTAAGCACCACTGAAGCCTAAGTATTGGCTAGGCATCTGGATTATTTCAGTCCTATGGAATTTGTCTACTAGCATATAGTGCTAATAACATTTTAAAACATACAATTTTGGATGCCGTTAAAAGTTAGTGGCCAAAGTTTTCAAAAATAGGAGCTTAAAGTTTAGCTCTTAAGTCCATGTTTTAGTGCCTACAGGTGGGATTTTCAAAAGTGCATAAGTAATTTAGGAGAAGGAAAGAGCTCTTTATTAACCCATACCTTTGAACCAGGTTCCCCAAGTCCTCTTTCTCCTGGAGCTCCAGTTTCTCCTGGCAAGCCTTGTTCACCCTTAAACAGAAAATGTTTTTGAAGAACTTTAACACCAGAAAGATAAGACTACATTTTCTTGGCAGCTTACATTTACAGAAAGAGCATTCAGCTTAATAAAAATGCATTATTTGAGGTCCTAACTTTTTAAAATTTTGACTGAAAGGGCTAGATTCTCCAGTGCATTGTCTACTTTGTCCTCTCTTGGGAAACTTGATGAATGCTGTAAACGTATGAATAATGTAGCAGACATTTTGAGAGCACATGTGACTCAAATACACTTTACTCGTGTCTCTCTTATATCATGAGTAGAGCATATCTCTGCTATTAATCATTCCAAATGTGAGAGGAGCTCTCTGCTGTTCCCTAGTTACTTTTCTTTACCTGACAGAGATTGCTAAACCTGTTATAACCATATCAAACTCCTAATGATGAAAGGATTCAGAATTGGGATCCTGTGATGGGGTGATTGGGACCATGAAGGGGTTAATGTGGGTCCGAGAGCCAATTAACATACCTGGCAGTACCTGCAAGAGAGAAAAGGCCAGGCTTAACTGATAATGAAGTCCGGCTGGTGGTGATTATAAAGTCAGGAAATTTGTAGCAGCAAACAGCTGTAAACACTTACCTGAAGGAAGACTGAGAGTGGTACTAAACTGTGCAGTAGTATATGAAGAAAAGATGAGGAGCCAATAGGCTGGAAGCATGTGGTTATTGTTCCAGTAAGGAAACCAAGCAAGCTATGATCCAGACCTGATGCATGCAGGCCAACTGCCCTTACATCATGTTTGAAATGGTAAAAATGATAACTGAGAGATTGGTTCATACTTCAAGAGAAACAGACTCATAGGTAGTAATTAGAGTGAGTTTGGAGGGGAAGGCAGACAACTGACCATATCGTAGGATAGAAATGGAAGACTGAAAAGGTAAAGAACTAAAGACTTTATAGGTTTCAGAGTAGCAGCCGTGTTAGTCTGTATTCGCAAAAAGAAAAGGAGTATTGTGGCACCTTGGAGACTAACAAATTTATTAGAGCATAAGCTTTCGGAACTACAGCTCACTTCATTGGATGCATCCGATGAAGTGAGCTGTAGCTCACGAAAGCTTATGCTCTAATAAATTTGTTAGTCTCTAAGGTGCCACAAGTACTCCTTTTCTTTTTTAAAGAATTATAGTCACTTTTCTGGATATTGAAAAAACGTATGATTGATATAGAGGGAGGGTTTACTTTACGAAGTGGCTACCATGGGTATAAAAGGAAGAATGTATAGATGTAGAAGGGATTTCTTAAGTAAAAGAACTATGCAGGTCAGAGTAGGGAAGGTCTCAGTGAAAGAAAGACCAAAAAGAGGTTAAACTATCGCTTTGGTGTAAGGGACTGCAGAAGACTTTGTTACGGCCTACTCAGGAAACTTCTGCTTTCTCGAGCTGAGAGGTTACTGTGGGACATAGATAGCTGCTTCATTATTGTGGGATATAGATAGTTCTTGAAGGACACAGCTGCTTGGCATGACCCTTCACCAGGTAGCGGAAAGCCCCCCTTTGAAAGTACCTAATTCTATATTCATGAGCTGTTTTTGTGTAATGCTTATTAACGCTGACTGTCTGCCCCTCCATTGGACTCCATCCCAGGCAAAGCTCCGGTGTGCTGGGTTCCCCGCCTTTGTGACTGCAACGCTTGGAGTCCCCGTTGCGGGTGGGTCACTAACCTTCAGTAAAGCCAATAATTCACAGCTGTGAGTAAGCCTCGTTTTTCTCAGAGTACTCCTGCCAGGCCTGTGGTGCTTCGAGCACCGTGGCCCAGAACATTTGGCGCAGTGAGCAGGGTACCCTGAGAAGTGATGCCACTTTGGCCGAAGGTAGGGGAAGTGGGGAAGCCGTCGCTGTCCCTACAGCGCATACCAGGATGGCCCCTGACAGAGCGCTGGGGGCCGGTAGCGCGGATTATGGCCAGGTGGGCTGCTCTGGTGGACTGGCCGGAGTTCCAACAGGCTGCAGGGGTCACGCCCGTGGTTGAGGGATTATACCGGGATGCGAGTGAACCGGCGCTCTGGGGCGGACAGGCGGGTGATGGGGGAGCTAGGGTGGCTCCTCCTGACCGCGGTCCAGGCCCAGGACGAGGAGGTGCTCCACTTACAGCAGGCCTGGAAGGGAAGACTCAACGGAGGCCAGCGCTGTGGCTCAAGAAGTTGTCACCTCCCAGGCGGAGCGCGCCCAGGAGCTGACACGACGCTGCGAAGTGTTGGTTGCCCGGGTAGCGAATAAAAGGCACCTCAGGCACGGGCGGCAGCTGATCACCACTGCTCAGGTGCGTGCGGTGACTGTGGTGCGTGCTGCCCCCCTCCTGGGACCCTGAGACTTGGGATGGGAATATTTGGGACTCCTCGGACGAGGGCGGGGAGGAGTCCCCTGCCGTGGCTCTGGCGCGCCCGGTCCGGGAGTTGCAGGTGGAAGGAGGCGCCCTACAACCAGAAGTTGTCCGCACGTTTAAAACAAGTGAGTTGCAGGACATTGTGAAGACGTTCCGACAGGAGCCCGGGGAGAGTGTCCTGTAGTGGCTCGTGAGGGTCTGGGACAATGCAGTTTTGTTGCTTTCTTATGAATTTCAACAGTTGGGGGTCCTATCGCAAGACTCTCAGGTACGTGCACAATTGGTGAAATCGCCGTGGCCGCAGGCCAGGGGGAAAGACGTTGAAAGCCCCTCGTTGTAACTCCGGCTGGCGGCTGCACTGGAGGCGGCCTACCCATCGGTGGGGGAGTTGGAGGCACAGGTGCGCCCTGGAAGACCGTTCCGGAAGGGGTGCAAGCCCTCCGTCAATTGGGAATGGTCTAGGCTGTCTCCACAGGGCGGGAGATGGGGCCAGACGATGTACCGGTGACAAAATCGATTAAAGCCACAGTGTCACGCCTGGCCCCTGATGAGTTAAAACCTTCCCTCCTCGCAGTTGTCATGGCAGAGATATGGGCGCGTGGGAGACTTGGCAGCCACCCTTATGCAATTGGAGGCTGCCTTGGTGGGTGCTAGGCCAAGAGCCATATGGGCTGCGAAGGGGCAGCAAGATGGGGGACAGGAGAAAGGGGAGTTGCGGGTGCCCCGGAAGACCTTGTGGCTAGATCTCTTGCAGGCTGGTGTCTCTCGCGAGGGAATCAATGGAAAGCCAACAGCAGATTTATATAAGCGGTGGATGCAGCTGCCCCCTACCAAACGTAGTGCTGGAGGAAAAGGGGAGAAGAGTGTGGAGCGAACCAAGCCAGCGGAGCCCTCTGCTCCGCCAGCCAAGTGGAAACTGCCGCGCCCATATTGAGGGCGTGGCAGGTCCTCCGTTCCGTGTGTCCGGGGACCGACACCCCTATATACCCTAGCGATTCGCTGGCTGAGGGGAGGAGTCCAACACGTGTTGGCGTTGATAGATACGGACAGCTGGGTATTATACAAGGGCTTCTGGACCTGGATAACTGCATGGGAGGCGAAGGGTTGGGAACTCGCAGGCCGGACCCTGTGGGGAGCGGTGCTCTGGCAGCAACTCCTGCGCTATGCCCAACAAGCCCCTCTGGCCGTGCGACATGTAGACGCCCACACAAAGGCAAAAACCTCTGAGGCCCACTGAAATGCAGCAGCCGATGCAATGGGAGCGAGGGAAGGTCCTGTGTGATCTGTTCCCTTTACCTCCCGTAGGTCTAGAAACCAGCGCCCCGAGCGAGACCGAGTGGCACGTATTGGCTAACGTGTGGTGGACGCAGCGGGAATCGCAGCCTGCCGTAGTCTTCACCACCAGGGAAGGATGGGCATACATACTCCTGGAAGGGGAAGACTATCCCCGCATGGTCTCGCTCTCCTGTTTGTCATGGTGCTCCTTCTGAGAATCACCGCTGCAAGAGCTACAACCTCCTCCGTGAATACCTCGTTGGTGTTAGCTCAAAGTGCTGTTAATGTGACATCGTTTTGCTTACCGCGTACGTATCCCGTGGGTGTCTGTTTCATTGGCATCTGCACAGACCTGACTCTCGTCCAGCACTATTCCTTACGGAAGACAATTGATAAGACTATTACATATACGGATTTGTATGCTTTGGGTCCCGCCCAATACAATGTAGACGCGTCTATGTATTCGTTCCGTCGTCTTGGCTTGTATTTTTTGCTGCCTTTGCGGCCGTGGCCTAGTTTCCCAGTGCTGTGTGCAGTTTTCCCTCCACACTGCATCATCATGGTCCTTAGCGTCGGTCAAGAAAGCGAGGGGAGGAGTGTAAGGGACTGCGGAAGACTTTGTTACGGCCTAGCCAGGGAACTTCTGCTTTCTCGAACCGAGAGGTTACTGTGGGACATAGATAGCTGCTTCGTTATTGTGGGATATAGATAGTTCTTGAAGGACACAGCTGCTTTGCATGGCCCTTCGCCAGGTAGCGGAAAGCCCCCCTTTGAAAAGTACCTAATTCTATATTCATGAGCTGTTTTTTTTGTGTAATGCTTATTAACGCTGACTGTCTGCCCCTCCATTGGACTCCGTCCCAGGCAGAGCTTCGGTGTGCTGGGTTCCCCGCCTTCGTGACTGCAATGCTTGGAGTCCCCGTTGCGGGTGGGTCACTAACCTTCAGTAAAGCCAATAATTCACAGCTGTGTGTAAGCCTCGTTTTTCTCAGAGTACTCCTGCCAGGCCTGTGGTGCTTCGAGCACAGTGGCCCAGAACATTTGGGAAAATGCATTATAATTGGAAACCTCTTAGGATAGATGTGGAATTGTATAATAAAATTAAGGGAAAAGGAGTGTTAAATGTGCAAGATATGGCATATCAATATGGTTTCTGATAAGTGGGATGCTACCGCTGTATGTACACTCATGGCTCCAAAGATGTAAGAAAAGGAAGAGTGGGAACAACATTCTGCATTCCTTCACTCAAGAAAGCTGTGAGGCTATCGAATTTTGTAAATATTTTGACAGCCGAACAGGCAGAGATATTACTGGCATTAAAGTGGGTATAGAGGTGTGCCAGCTGCCATAGTCATCCTGTCTGATCCATTATCAAGACTACTGGTGATCAGAAACAGCACTTCAGATAGCAGAAATTATATATTTAATGAAATATTACCATTAACAGAATTGATGTAGTTGGGTGTAATCATAATAACAGTATGGATTCCAGTACATGTAGGGCAGTGGACAATGAGCTGGCAGACCAAGTGGCAAAAAAATGCTGTCAAACATGAGCAATCTGATTTAGAGATCCCTTTAAGTAAACTGGAGTTTAGAAATCTAATTAAAAATGACTGAGAGGAATGGCAAGAAATATGAGCAAAAGAAACGAAGGGGAAAAGATTCTGTGAAATACGCCCAATATTTGAAAATGCTGATATACTCCAAGGCCTTGAGAGAGAATGTGAAATGGGTCTATTTAGAATTTTAACTGGCCATTGTGGCTTACATAGTAATTTATTAGATGCAAACATAAAGATGGATTATGCTGGCCACGCAAGGTCTAGTAAACAGTTGATCATCTCCTTTAGGAGTATAGTATAGTACCATTGAAAGGGGGTATTATATGAAAAACATAGAGGCCTTAAAGTATCAACATTTTCACTGCAACACCTATTAAAAGCATCAGAAAAATGGGTCCCCATAAAAAAAAATTGCAATTCTTTTAGAATACTGGAAAGGTGAAAGACTTAATTCAAGAATTAATCTATAGCGTCCAGAGCTTGGAGGTCATAGACTCAGCAAGTGAGTCTGCCGCACTATAAAACACAAGTGGAAGAAGAAGAAATGGGCTGCAGGGAGATAGTCTGTGGTCACTCTCTGAGGGACAGAAGAAGTAGGAAGTAAGGAGGGAGGCAGCAAGGAGTCTGAGGGAGTAGATCTTGCTGCCTGCCAGAGGGTTCCTGGGCTGGAACCCAGAGTAGAGGAAGGGTCTGGTTTCCCCTACCAACTACCAAGGAAGGTTGGTTGAAACTCCCTAAGGTAAGGTGTATAAGGACCTCAGAGTCCAGAGACAGATGGAATACCTGTTGTGAAGGCACTGGACTATAGCTAGGTTGGACTCTCTGTAACCCTGGAAGGGGTGGACTAAAACATGACCTGGCCAGAGCACCAAGCTGTGGGAAGAGAGACCACCGTAGAGATGGAGCAACCATTGGTAGGGGGTAACATATAGGTACGCTGCCACTATGCCACACCTGGTCATGAGCAGGTGCTTCTGGGTGAGTGAACCTTTACAGGCCCATATTTCTTGCTCATCATCGATATTTCTTTTCAGAAAGTCCCTTTAAATCTCCTGTCCCAAACACTTTCATAGTGATCTCTTTTACTAGCAATTCCATCTCTTAAATGAACTCTTCTGGACTTCAATTTTGACACCTAAGAATGTGGTCCTAATGAAACCTCATGCTGCTTTCTAACATTTCTGAATGCATGACATTAAATGAAATATAGGGAGAAGCAACCACACCAGCAACAAGAACAGAAGGCAGTCTGTAAGACAATGACATGCTGCTCTGGAAGGGATGCAATGCAGTCAGGAAGAGAGATACTGCTGCATGAGGCCTGGTGCAATGTTCAGTCAAGCATAAAATATTCTTTTGGAGAGATGGGAAGAGATCAAAAGAGCCTGCAGCCTATATAAGGAAGTGCAAGTATGAAGCAGAGAACCCTACTCTCTGGCATAGAGTCCCAAAAGGTTCCTTGATAGCAGCAGGCCATAGAAAGAAGCTAGGCACATGGCAGTTAGCAAGGCCTTGCAATGGGTTAGGGCCCAAATTTACTACAATAATATTAATACAGAAAAGTAATAACTTACTGTAGCTGAAGCAATGTACCTATTTACTTTCAATATTAAGAATCATCATAAAATTAAGCCATTTATTATATGTGATATTTAATGCTAAAACCAGAAATTTCTGTTGTAGCTCTTACATCAGTGAATTTCCTTACCTTTGATCCAGGTAGCCCTTGTCCAGGTGGCCCTCTTGGACCAGGTGGTCCTTTTGGGCCTTCTACCCCCTGAAAAGATTTTAAAATTAATCTTTAAAATTAAAATGGTCTCCAATATTACAGAAATGCTTTAAAAATGAAAATGCCACCTTTTCTCCTTGAATCCCAATGCCAGATAACCCAATAGGCCCAGGTAGACCAGGTGGGCCAATTTCACCCTGTTGAACAAAGTACAATTGCTTAACTTTGTAAAGATATGGAAACAATTTGGGTCGGATCCTCAGCTGGTGTACACTGGCATAGCTCCTCTGAAGTCAATGGAGTTACTTCAATATACACCAGCTGAGGCTCTGACCCTACACCTTATCAACATTTTTTCTTCTTCCGATTGTGTTTTATAGTCTGGCAGACTCACTTGCTGAGTCTATGATCACCAAGCCCTGGAATATCCATCACTGGAGATTTTTAAGAGCAAGTTAGATAAACACCTGTCAGGGATGGTCTAGATGGTGCTTGCTCCTGCCATGAGGGAAGGGCCTGGACTTGATGACCTCTCAAGGCCCCTTCCACTCCTATTATTCTATGATTCTAAAGAATCCATTTATACATCTTAGCACATGCTGGTCAGCTGCTGTAAACGACTGTTAGTCTCTTCCCCCCACTCTATTCCAGATCTTAACTTTCCCAGAGAATCAATCACTTTTTGTTCCGTCTCACATTTTACTATGAAGAGATCTTAGAATTGGTTGGGGCAGTTTATTGGCTATAAATCTCACCACAAAATAAGTATTGTGAGGCTCCTATTGTAGATACCAATTCTTTATTTTGCTTCATTACATCTTTGTAGCTAATATCAACCCCCACTGCATTCAGATTCCTTTGTAATTTGTTAACTGCCTGACATATTTACTGCTCACCTTTTCACCTTTTATGCCAATGCCTGGCTGGCCACGAGGTCCTTTTGGACCATCAAAACCACGCTCTCCCTACATGAAAAAAATTACATGATGTTAACTTCAGCAATCCATGGTTATTTACTCTCCTCAAATCAGAGAGACTAGTGGTAGCATAATGATGGAAATCAAAACAAGAAGAAAAAGGCAGTGCCTGAATTTCTTTGTTTCTTGGTGTACCAAAGAGGTCTTCTTTTCAGACCTGAACACTCGTCAGTTTGACATTGATCACAAAAGAGAAATTAACAAGCTTCTCTTTACCCTTCTTTCCATTCAAGCACATTCGGCTAATCCTGCTTCCATTCAAATCAATAGTTTAAAGTCAGCAGGGCTGAGCCTCATACCTGCTCAGGGTTGAATTCTGCTCATTTACTCATGTAAGTAGTCTTGGTGAAATAAGGTAAGCAGGATTTGACCCTCGTTGTTTTGCCTGAATAAGGATTTCAGCACTGAGTCCACATTGTGTCATTGTTTCAATATAATAATTTGAGAGGAGCAAATGGCTTTCTCAGTATGACAGCCATGCATTAGTGATGATAATGGGAGGTGATAAGTCTACAGTGTTTCCCAAACTTGGAACGCTGTTCGTTCAGGGAAAGCCTCTGGGGGGCTGGGCCAGTTTGTTTACCTGCAGCGACCGCAAGTTCGGCCGATCACGGCTCCCATTGGCCACGGTTCACTGTGCCCGGTCAATGGGGGCTGTGGGAAGCAGCGGCCAGTACTTCCCTTGGCCCGCGCCACTTCCCGCAGCCGCCATTCGCCGGGCACAGCGAACTGCGGCCAGTGGGAGCTGCGATTGGCCAAACTTGTGGATGTGGCAGGTAAACAAACTGGCTGGGCCCAGCAGGGGACTTTTCCTGCACAAGCAGCATCCCAAGTTTGGGAAACACTGTGATAAGAAATAGACAAGGGGTATTAGTGAAAAAGGGTTTGTCATACACAAGGAATTTTTTAAAGAAAATTTAACTACAAAAGGAGATCTTAAGGAAAATGCAAGTTAATAAGGAGAAAAAGATTGAACTTCCTTGTATTTCTATTACTAAAGCATGTAGAAGAAGCACTCAGCTGGTGCAAATTATCATAGTTCTACAAAGTGAAGTCAATAGAATTAAAGACCTTCTCCCACTAATCACATTTCTCATTTTAGTTTTCCTTACTATTTTGAAATTTCCTACTTAAAATAACATTCCTTACTCCTACTACTGTCGGACATCTGCATATGTTTTCCTCTGACCGAAGTCTGATCTTTTAACAAACAAGCTTTCTTAGAAGAAGCAACTGTATAGTTTGTTTTAGATTTACAAATCAACTTCTAAAATACATGATTTATGTCAGAGACCTGACATACTTGGCAACAGGATTGGAGATTATACAATAATATAGAATCTGTTGATATATGTTTGGCTTTATTTCAAATTGGCAGTAACATATAGTGCATTTTTGTAGGCACAGGAGTGCTAATAACCCTGCTGTCCTGGCCAAATTCCAGTTTGATTAAAATATATTCATTCTGCTTATCTAAATTCTCTCTGTAGCTTCAGTTAGATGCATTCTTCACTTCCTTAACCTGTTGTGTAGTGTTGCTTGGCACTGTTAAATAGTGGCTGTATTTCAGTAGTGGTGGAGTGATTTCTGTCTGCTTTCTTTAAAACATTTTCATCTTTGCTATGTAAATGTAAGCGATCAACATTAACAACATCAGAGAACTTATACAATTCTTCCTGAAATATATATCAGAAATTGCAATGAATTTAAATAAAAATGATTATTCTGATAGCAACAGCCAAAACCAAACCCAGCTATTGCAGTATTGGTCTAAACAAAATGCAAGAGAGTTTGAGCTGAGGGAAAGCCAACATTAGCATTTGGGGCCATACTTGCAAAATGATTTTTCACCACTCCCCCAAACATAACTGACATCTAACAACCATGATCACCCCTAACTATGCCCAGGATCACCGTGGGGATTTTGAGGGGAGTTAGTTCTTTGGGATATACCTCAACCTTACCTAATTTAATTTCACATTTTAAAAAAACTCTTTAGGCCCTCTGCCTGCACTCCAGAGGAGTCCAGCTGCTTATGCTCGGGGCTATGCATGGCTGTTACATTTTAAAAAAAGTTCTGCAAGGGATAGTTGTTCAAGCACATTGGGAGTTTGGGTGTCATGAAGTCCCCAATCACGGGAAGGTTTTATGTGAATTCTGGTGACTTTTAGGATTTGTAGAGAATTTACACACAATAACTACATAATCATTATAGTTTACCCAGGAGGTATTTAAGATTCCATCTCCATTTATAAAATGGGGATAATAAAGCAGAAAGTTACATAGAAGGCAACAGATAGAATCAGTTTCAGGGCAGGGACTAGAAGTGGGAGTCCCTTGTGAGTCCCATGCCTAGACCACTGTATCTCTCATGCTATTTAGTTGTCTGTTGTTGTAGCCAAAGCTCATACTGACTTGTCAGCCTAGGAATTGGCTCAGCTTCAGGCCAACATCTGGAAGAGAGCTAGCAATGTTTCTAGTGCTGTCCCCTCATCAATGAGCTACCGTATCTAAATGCCAACAACAGTAGTCCGGGAGGCATTGCCTTCAGCTGATTTGGGGTTCTCCACAAACTCAGGGATCTATGGCCAAGATTTTCATTAACCCTAAGTGCCAACACTGGATGAAGGTAAAGGGTACTGAATATAAAGATTTAGGAAAAATCAATGACAAGTTTTCACTCTAGGGATCACTTCAGATTAGTTTGTTTTCAAGACTATCTTCCAAGGTAAGGTGCTAGAGGCTATTTTAAAATTAAAGCTCCAATTATTCCCCTTTTAAGGTCCCCTAAAGCAGGAGGGAGAGGCCACAGGCTATGGAGGCCTCAAAGGCCAGCTCTGATTAGAGGTAACATTCTGAGCCACTGGCTTCAATGAATTTGTACTAGTTTAACTGAGCAGCCTATTTGCCCCAGAGGGTTAGTTTGCAGGCTAATTTGACTAGCTAAATTTGTTGCAACAGGTCTAGTCCTATATGCATTGAAGTAAATGGAAAGTGGGTCACTGGTTTAAATGGGTTCAGGATTGGGCCTTATATATTATCTGTTACGGTACCTTTGGTCCTGGAAGCCCTTCACCTGGTGAACCTCTTTCTCCTTGAATCCCTTGAGGTCCTTGAGGCCCCTGTTAAAATAAATTTAAATCAGCCTAGAAAATATATCAACTATTCAAACTGATAACAGAGCAATAAGTCTTACTGTTAGTCTTTAAACACTTCTTTGCATTGGTACATAGTTATAACCTGTTAAAATAATATGGTAACATGATAGTCACAATAAATCAACAAAGAAAGCATTCTAGCCTGCAGCTATAACATGTTATACAGGATTATCTTAGTGGCTTACTTATGAGTCATTGAAAATTCCTTCTCTTTACTTGTCTTTTTAATTCTTCCCTCCTCATCCTTTGGTTCATTTTAGAAATTATTATTAATGCTTATTAACATTTGAGCATAATATACTATGCAGAGAAAACCAGACTAAAGGCCATACAAAATAATGTGTAAGAAGGTAAGTGAAGAGAGCTACGACTCTGTGGTATGAACAAAACAACAGCATACTTGCTGGTGGGAGCGTAGCCTAGCAAACATGAGTGGGCAAAGATTTATGCTAAAGACAAGTCCAGAATCTTCATATATTAGGCCTGTTATACAGTGGCTCCCTGTGTCTGTCTGCCTCTCAGCTCTATCCTGGCAGGCACAGAATGACAGATTTCAGTACTTCAGTAGAGTAGAATCCATAGAAGCTAACTGTGGTTGGAGAGGGTCCTGTGTACAGCTTCAGAACTATCCTTAATTTTAGGTGGAGAAAATCTTACTGTCTTCAATAATAAAAAGGAAACTCCTTTTCAAACAGTTGTGCTTTTCAATTTTATAATTTTTTTTCTGGTTTCCAAAAAAATTAACCAGAAATATGATTTGCCAGAAGAGTTTACAGTTTATAGAGAACTGGAGACAGTTTATTGTTAAACGATGATTGTAAAGCAAGCAGGACCTGCAAAAGAAAAGATGGACCCTCAAAAGATTGAGGGCATTGATTCTGCTGTCCCTCCAGTGTGGCGTTCCCAGTGAGAACTTTGAGCATGGAGCAACTGCAAAATCTGGCCCTGAGACACATGTTGAGCAGAGAGTTCTATTATTGCTTAGCCATGAGTCGCATGTAAAGGTCATGCATTGTTGCCATAATCTGCTTCCAAGTCCTCTTCTCTGTACCAGGGGATACTCTCTGACATCAGTCCTATACCTAATACATTGTACGTCTCCTGGTGCACCAGTGCAGCTATGATGGTTGGCATATGGGGGTACAGACAAGTCTTTGTCCATCCACCACCTCTTCTCATCCACATGCTCAGGATAGGGGATGTAGGACCTCCACAGAGGCTGCTCTTTCCCATGTAGCTACCTGCAGTATGGGTAACTAGCACAGGTGATGAAGGGGGCATTTCCCTAACTTTACTGACACATTGTCACTAGTGGTATGATTTAGTAAGGCTGTTTACCCTGTGGATTCAGAACCCTTCAGCAAGAAGCACTCATTCTTCTGCATGAATTTCTTTTCAAGCTGGGCTGAGGTCAGTCTATTTCTCATCAAATACAGCTTTCTCATTTTAAAGAGAAAATGTTGTATGAAATGATTCTTACAAATTTCTGCCTGTTCATGGGGGAAAAGCTACTTCTGAATAATCCTGGACTATATTCTCCTCACGGTTACAGTATATAACCTCATTGAACTGAAGAGAATTTAGCCCAGAGTACATTGAACAGTTTAATAAACCACACTGATTTGGAAAAGGGTCTGCACTTGACTCTGAAGATTGGTTCTACTCTAAAAAGTGACTCTGCAAAAATGGTAAAGTGGGCCCCAGGTTTGTCTCAAGTGTGCTCAATTTACAAGTAAAAAGATATGTGGAGGGAAGGGCAGGATTCCTCATTGACAAACCTACAACCCAGTCATGTGTGGGTTTTTAATTCATCAGTCATTGGTTTTGCTGACCAAATTATGATTTTTAGGGAAACCCATGCAACCTGAATGCCTTTATGGGGACTGCACAGATGCACATGTTTGGAATGTACTAAAAGAACTGGGTTGATAATCCACAGAAATTAGCTGTGCAGGCTCTCTCTTAGCTATGCAGGCTCTGCAATGTTAAGAGGAGTGAGAAGCAGTAAAACCTTAAGTCAGCAGATATTGCTTTGAGTACATGCAGGAGCAGATTTTTTTTTTTCAAGTAAGAAGGTGCCATTTTCTTAGTTAGTTTGTGGAGTAGAAGCACAGTTTAAGATAAGGAATTCAAGATAGGTTCTTCAAACAACCAAGGGTGATGAAAGTCATAACAATTTCATGTGTATAAGAGAGAACTAGTCTAAAGATGAAAAGAATTGGCATAATTTAGCATGCAAATACTTGTTAACATGTGGGCCTTCAGAGGATTTCCCTCTCTCAGCTCTCAAACACAGAACATACCGGTAGTCCTGGCTCACCAGCTCCAGGTGGGCCAACAGGGCCTGGTCTTCCTATCAAGCCAATGTCACCCTTCCAACAAAGACATATTTTAAAAAGCTTATTTTTTATGTATTGGTATTTGCATTTGCACAATATATAAACACTTTTTAATCAGGCATCTTTTGTTTGGGTGTTTAATCTACCTGAATATAATAAGTGAGGCAAATCCTAATTTTGTCACCTCGCTGGCAACACATAAGACCCAGTAGATAGTGGAACTGGTGCAATTTCATGGCGTGGGGTAATGGATGGAAAGCTGCAACAGAGATCATGGAGCAGCTTCGCTGCCACATCGCATATAGAATCCAATACATCAATAGGTTGCATATAACTATGGCTTATAACTATGCATATGATTTTGTCACGGTTAAATTGGGCAAAATTCATGGAACAGACATGGTAAAAATGTACAAAATCAGGGTATGATCACAACAGGGCTAAAGCAGACACCCAAGCACCACTGCAGGGGATTGAAGCTGAAGAATTTGTGGACATCTGTTAAAGTAATGGAATCTGTGACGTCCATGATCAAATCGTACCTTTACTTATAACCATCTATCAGACCTTATTCCAACATGTTTATAACCACCTCTAACATATGTAACTGACAGCCAGACACCCTCTTAAGGTTTTTGGATCCCAGCAGTCTTCGCTCTTGGGCAGAGACCCGTGTCTCTCTCCTTCCTGACGGACATTTTAAGGCTGCACAGCTCCCTGCCTTACACTGAAATATCCCCAGCTGCCTAAGGCCAGTGCCTGTGCTTTGCTTACTCTCTGAGGGCTAAGACCAGTGTATTGCCAGCAGTTACAAGTTACCACCCATTGCTTTCTAAGCAAGAACCTTTATTCTTAAGGTAAAAAACATTACAGAGAGAACATATTAAAAAAAAACAATAAAAGTTCCTATGTGCATTCTAAAAGCTTGCCAGCAGTCACTCATCAACCTTATGGAGCCCTGGCTGGTCAAAGTCTTTCCAACCCTTTTGCAAAGGTTGGGGCTCTTGGACAAAAGGCCCTGTCTGTTTTCTGGATCAGAACGAAGGCCCTGTGTCAGTTCAAGCTCATCTTTTTATATCAAACATCCTTTCTTTGTCTTCTAGTCTCTGCAAAACCCAGTCTGAATCAGTATATGCAAACCACTCCAGAAGGTGGTACCTCTTTAGAGTTTTGATTAAGGTGAAACACAGACTAAACATCTAACGGATTTTTAGTACCTGGAGGAGCTGTGGTAACTCTCCACCATGGAGCAGAACACAATCATACATAAACCATTCATAGACTTAGTACAATATGGTCCCCAAAGATAGTGCATATGATTGCAATATCTGCCACAGCATTGCTATGTTCTTATTTTAGAAAAAATGTTTTTCCTTATATAAACTCTGTTTTCAAACATGTTTTTGAAACTGAAGCTTGAAATTAAATTTGGACCAGATTCAGACCTACATGTATGCATAAGACACAGCATGCACTATGAGTTTTTTGGTAAGTCTGTGTTTGATATTAACATTTTTAAATTATGATTTTTGATGACAGATCATTGAAAAAATAACTGAATGGAGAGCCCTTCTGAACCTTAACTCAGCAGAGGTTCAACAGCTGAGACACTACAATGTTTACTCTAGAAAGAGATGATGATAGCAATCCCAGTACAGTATATAAATCAGATATAGCCCTTATTCAGAAGGCTAACATTTTGTTTACAGTAAGCTTGTATTCTTTATGCCAACTATCTGAACCACCAAGTGTGTTCATAATTATTCTTTTGTTTGTGACAATATGTACGTCTCTATACTCAATTAGCCATGTACTCCCTGGTTTTAATTACACCAATACTATAAGTGGTGGTTTGTTGTTGTTGTTTTTTTTTTTTTTTTTTTTTTAATCTATGAACACTTTGAATAACTTTGCAGGTATCCCAATCTTAGCATTTATTGTACTTTATCCGATGATATATGAAATATTTATATATTCAGCTGCTGTTGCTTTTGTTCTTTCACAAAGGTATGCACAGTATACTGTATGACTAGCATTTTTACCTTTGGTCCAAGCAATCCTATTCCAGTTTCTCCAGTCAATCCAGGCGGCCCAGGGAGGCCTCTTTCACCCTTTTTAAAAAATAAAAGGAAACAATTTTGCTTTTAAAACATTTCAAAGCTTTGTAGGTTTCTAGAAGAACCAGATGTGACAGTGCTCCCCGTAAGACTTTATGACATAACTGGAATATATATGACATAACTGGAATATGTTCTATGCTACATATGCCATGTAACATATCTATATAAAGGTTATCACCTACTGAATCTATTAATCCTATTTGTATGCATGTATCATTTTTGTATTTGAAGTTATGAATATTGGCTGTGTACTGGCTTGATTTCTAAATAACCTTAGTCGAGCATTTGGTCAATTCCTGGAGAAAGGAATTCGCAAAGTTAAGTGCCCGATCAAGAAGGACTTAAGGAACAATGCATCTTGGAATGCTCCAATCTACATAAAAAGAAAAGGAGTACTTGTGGCACCTTAGAGACTAACAAATTTATTAGAGCATAAGCTTTCGTGAGCTACAGCTCACTTCATCGGATTTGCATCCGATGAAGTGAGCTGTAGCTCACGAAAGCTTATGCTCTAATAAATTTGTTAGTCTCTAAGGTGCCACAAGTACTCCTTTTCTTTTTGCGAATACAGACTAACACGGCTGCTACTCTGAAACCTCCAATCTACATAAGAAGTCTTGCTGGAGACATTCAAGATACCATGTGGGCAAGGGCTTCTGCCTGTAAAAACTATGAGTCATGCATGGACATGTGACTTGCCAAGGTGACTCCAGAACTCCATCTTGGAGCTGGACTTTGCATAGGAGAGAGGAGGGGGTCTTCACCCACAAGAGAGAGTCTATTTAAGCCCGTGGGAGACCCCTCCATTTTAGTCTTCAGCTGACTAAGGAGATAGCCTCTCCACCCCCTAGGATACCTAAAAGAAACTGGAACAAAAGACAGTAACTACAGAAGGTGTGAGTAATTGCTGGAGATTAGTCTGTAAAATGACAGGTTTCAAAGTAGCAGCCGTGTTAGTCTGTATCCACAAAAAGAAAAGGAGTACTTGTGGCACCTTAGAGACTAACATATTTATTTGAGATAAGCTTTCGTGAGCTACAGCTCACTTCATCGGATGCATCCGATGAAGTGAGCTGTAGCTCACAAAAGCTTATGCTCAAATAAATTTGTTAGTCTCTAAGGTGCCACAAATACTCCTAGTCTGTAAAAGGAAGCTTACTGGAACTGGTGAGGTTTTGTCTGTATTCAGTTTATTACACATAGACTTGTGGGTTTTATTTTATTTTGCGTGGTAATTCACTTTGTTCTGTCTGTTATTACCTGGAACCGCTTAATCCTACTTTCTGTATTTAATAAAATCACTTTTTACTTATTAATTAAACCAGAGTATGTATTAATACTTGGGGGGACAAACACCTGTGCATATCTCTCTATCAATGTTGTAGAGGGCAAACAATGTATGAGTTTATGAGAGTAAAACGGATTTATTTAGGGTTTGGACCCCACTGGAGTTGGCATCTGAGTGTCAGAGGCAGGAACGCTTCTTAACTGGCTTTCAGTTAAGCCTGCAGCTTTGGAGCATGTGTTTCAGATCCTGGGTCTGTGTTGGCTCAGCAAGACAGGGTGCTGGAGTCCTAAACTGGCAGGGAAAGAAGGGGCAGAAGTAGTCTTGGCACATCAGGTGGCAGCTCCCAGAGGGTTTCTGTGATCAACCCGTCACACCTGACTTATGCAATATGTCTAAAAAGAACAAATTTTGAATATGAATCAAAATGTTTTTTTGTTTCTCCTGTTAAGAATTGAATATTTCAAATCCACTGATATTACATTGTTGGTGACTGAATCCACTGCCTTCTCCCTAGACCCTTTTAAGTCATTCTGTGTAAAAAGCTAGTTATTTCCTGCCCTGCTGGTGCAAGCCCTGGCAGCTAGATTCAGGCTCATGGGTCAAAATGGGATTGCAAAAGACATTAGAAAAAAACAAAATGGTAGTGAAATAGATTAGATTACCTGGGTCTTGAGCTGGTCATTCTTTCTCACAGGACTCGAGCCACTGAAGGCAAGGGGATTTTATGTGATTCAGGCTTACTCATGTAGGTAAGGGTATGCAGATTTAGCACTAAGAGCTCTTTCTTATTTCTAATGTTTATGATTCAGTGACACTGTGGTAGCTTTAAGTCTGAATTTTGTTTTTATTACCTCTGTGACTCAGTCTTGTTATTTTAAAGAGTGCTGAGTGCTTCTGGAATAAAAGCTAGGATTTAGCATTTTGGATTTATATAGTGAAAAGGAAAACTTGGTCCACAAAATATTAGCATTAGAAAAGGGACGAAGCACTAGGAGAAAGAGGGCACTTTCCCAGTATTGTTTATGGGTTATATTCGGAAACCCTGCATACCCACAAGTTTCTAACTTAAAAGTTAGTTAATTAAATGATTGAACCTTGGAATTTAGAGGTCTGATCCAAAGCCTATTGAGGTATATGGAAAGGCACTTACTGACTTCAGTCGACTTTGGATCAGGCTCATACTACTTAACACTCAAGGACCAGATTTTAAAAAGTATTTAGGTGCTTAACACCCACTGATAACTTGCCTATTTTATACTTGTCTTCAAGACTACATTTAAGGGCTTGATCTTGCTCCTGTCGCTGTCAATGGCAAAAACTCCCATTGACTTAAAGGTGACAGTTTAACCCCTAACTGCAGTATTGTAGCTCTGCAGAAGGCTGGAGTCCTAGGAACATAGGAATTGTCACACGGGATTAGACCTGTGGTCCATCTAGTCCAGTATATTTTCTCTGAGAATGGCCAGTACCAGATGCTTCAGAGGAAGATGTGAGAATCCCACAGGAGATAGATGTGGGATAATTTGCCACTGTCATTAGTTCTCATCCTGATCTGTAATTGATAGGGATGGGTTTACACCCTGAAGCATGAAGTTTAATATTCCCTCCAATGTTACCAAAATTAATTATAAACAGCACTGGATATTCTTATCCATATACATGTCTGAAATCTTTTTGAATCCTGCTTAGTTTCTGTCTGTGACACAGTGCTAGGAGTCTAGAGCTGACCCAGTGCTCTCAGTACTAAGGTACTCGCTATTCCCCTTGGAGTGGATTTAACTGGGGGGAATGGGATGTTCAATGACTTAATTAGTCAGGAGGCTGATGAGCTAATGAGAACAATCACCCACCAACAAATAAAGGACAGAAGGAAGTGCAAGGGAGGAGGCTGGCAGGGCCAGGGGACACAGAATCTCAGGATGGTGAGATCTTGTCTTTTACAGCCATGGAGAGTAGACTAAAGGGAAAGTTTACTTCCAGTTGTATGTTGTAGCATAGAGTTGTACTGGTAAACTGGTGGAGAGGACCCAATAAATAACACACTAGTATCAGAAATTTAAAAGCATCCATCCTGTTTGTGGTGGTCCAAAGGGAAGAGAAGGGAATTTGTGATATTACCCTAAAAGAGTTCCTGTGAAAGGTCAAAAGGCTGATAATGTAAAAATAGCACCTTCTTATTCTACAGGTTTCAGAGTAGCAGCCGTGTTAGTCTGTATTCGCAAAAAGAAAAGGAGTACTTGTGGCACCTTAGAGACTAACAAATTTATTAGAGCATAAGCTTTCGTGAGCTACAGCTCACTTCATCGGATGCAACCGATGAAGTGAGCTGTAGCTCACGAAAGCTTATGCTCTAATAAATTTGTTAGTCTCTAAGGTGCCACAAGTACTCCTTTTCTTTTTTCTTATTCTACGTATCTGTTCACGGTGCAGATTCAAAGTCTGATTTGTTTACCTTACTGACACATGTAAGTTCTGATTTGATTTTTACTTCTTGTTAGCATTGCAGAGCCAATTCAGCTATGGGAGAACAAAATGGCTTTGATCCCTTTTCATGCATAATCAACAAGACTATTCAATGAGATCCAGTTGCAGAATTAGTATTACTAATAAGAATGCACAATCCAAAAGAAACACTGTTCGGCTTTCAGATCCCAGGCTGAATTTCCATGGTTGGCACTTACAAGTAAAACATGTTGTTTTCTAAATTGAACACATCTGATAGATCAAGAGGTAAGAGACAACAAATTTTTGGAGTAATACTGCACTTTAAATGTTCAAGTACTAGAAGAATGGGATATAAGTCACTATACTGAAGAGACAATGTCCAGCTGAATCTACTGTAGTAAACACCAGGAGTAGACTAACAGTTTTTGCTAGGTAACTTGCAGGGATATTGGATAGATGAATTACTTCAGTCCCCATTTAGCCAAACCCCTTGAACAGAAGGGAAAAGTGAAAGTGCGGTATGGATAACTGTATATATCTTTTAATGTTAAAAAAAGAGGAGATCTTTTATTCTTGCCTTTGATCCTTGCACACCTTCAGGCCCTTGATCTCCGGGTAACCCTTGGGAACCCTGTTAAAACACAAATGTTTTTATCAGAATTTTCCAGGCTTTCAGAGCAAGGGGTTTTTGAGAAACAAGCATAATTTACTGCAATCCACATGAAAACCTTTGTCACAAACATTTCAAAACTAAACACAAGTTAAATTCTACCCTTGTATGCGAGGATGCAGCTAGTGGTGTGTAAGCATCTGAGGACAGCACTTGGCTCTTTCTTAAGTAGAATAAAAGTAAACAGTTATCAAAATTTACTTACAGCATCACTGCAACAATGACAATACTACAAGCTCCTCCAGGTATTAGTAATGTAGGGTTTGGGGCAGGGGTTCTGGAACAATTTTTATAGCTGGGATGCTGAGAGCAATTGAACCAAATTGTAAACCCTGTATATAATGGAAACTACTTCAAGACGGGGGTGCATCAGCGCCCCCCGCATCCCTAGTTTAGCACCTATGGTTTGGGGGTTCTTTTACAAAACACTGCTCCCACTAAAAGGGTGTTATGGCAAATTTGATCTATTTAAAATGTGTAACTTTAACTTTCTTGGGTTGCATATTTTTCATAAAGATGTTCTGATTTTTGTTATTGATTTTTATGATGCACTATAACAAGTTTGCTTATATGACAGATTCTCCTAAGACAATAGGTACAAAACCAAGCCATTTTAAGTCACAAAACCTCATTGCATCGAGTGGGAACAGAACTGATCCAAAACGTGCAAACTGGCAATATTCTGGACTGTTCTAATTCCTTCATAATATGAGAGTATAATTTATCAATGTACATGACTTTCAACCCCTTTTTGAAACAATAAAATGGGCTAGATCTTCAGCAGGTATACATTGGCATAGCTTTACTGACTTTGGTAGCTCTATTGACTTCAATGGACCTATGCCAGTTTCAATCAGATGAGGATGGCTGAGTCAATTACTTTGATTTATATGGGTCACATCTCACTAGTGCACTCATTTATTTCAACAGTCCGTTGCCCACTGCTCCTAAAGGATAAGGCTCTATGTTGTTAGGTTATCAGTGTTATTTCTTTTCCTACATTACTTCTTAAATCAACTACTCAGTTATAAAGGGACAGTGGTTGGTAGGCCTGACATTTTATATGCTTTCTGTTTCCTAAAACTTGTTGCATATTTTCATCTTCTGCCTAATCAAGGGTTTAGTCACCTGCTCCTTATTCAGATCAATGAAGACAACAAGGATGAAATCCTGGCCCTGTTGCAACCAACGGGAGTTTTGCTCCCATGGGGTCAGGATTACACCCCAGGCATTTTGCCCAAGTAGGGAGAACAGAATGGGGCCCCAGAAGTGTCTTAGAGTTTTTTCCTTAAGGACGTACAAGGTGACAAGGTCAAATTATTCTGCCATCCTAAAGATGCAGAATATGACACTCTGAATTAGACGGATACAAATGTGTGAAATCAATCCTTAAAATAAACAGATTTTTGGGGGGAACAAAGTCTCTGATGCTCAGCAGGGATCTATACTCTAATTAGGCCAAACTACCTGAGGGCCCAATTCATGAATAAATATATACTAAGTATTGTCTACAGCATTAGATGTGATAACAGCATGGTCTTTCCATTGCTGTGGGGTCTCTTCTCCTGCACACTCTACTATTTCTGCCAGTCAATAATCAGAGAACAAAAATATTCAGTTGTCTACACTGAACTCCAAAAATCCCTGTCAATGTTGCAATGAAAGAGGATACATGTGTTAGGCACGGAATATTTTGAATGAGACTGGCTCTAGAAGTCTAGGCAGCTGAGCCACGTTGTGAACTAAAGTCATTTCACAGCTTTGCAAAGCACCAAGGAAGCAAAGTATGTCTGTGCTGTTTGTTACCTGTAGACCTCTCAGTCCTGTGTGACCAACTGGACCTTCTGGACCCTGAAAAGCAAGAAGACAAAAGTGCCTACAAAAATCTAAAACTTCTAAAATATATTTGGATATATTAAAATATACAGTAGTTAAATTATAGTATGAGAATGTCAGATACCAAGATCCTGCATGGTCAAGTTTTACATCTATTTCATTAAACATGTTTACAGCTACCATACACTGAACCTTCAAGCCCATTGCTGGAGTTAAAATCTTGATTTTCATTTTCATAGCCATACGCCCCTCAGTCCATCTTCCCCCTTTAAAAGTGGGCCTGATTCTGCTCCTGCCGAAGTCAATGAGAGTCTTGCCAGTGTCTGAAGTGGAAGTAGGCTTGCACCCTAAATGCGACAGCACTCAAGTATAAGAGCAGCTGGGATAATTATTGAAAAATGACCTTTTGTTCAGTTTATCTTTATTTGATTGACCTTAAAATTTATCAACCTTATTCTCCTTCTGCTTTATAAATAACATTTACACTAAATCTACCACAATGTCCATTATCAGGGATAGCAAATTTTAAATCTCAGGCAATTGTGTCCTATAACTTTTCCATACTCCATTTCACTGTACATTAGGAGAAATAGTGTTCTATAACAGTGTTTTCCCTAAAGTTTAATAAGCAGATAGATACTTACTCTGTCACCTTTTATCCCTGGAGTGCCACAGTCACCTCTTTCCCCTAAGGAAATAAACCATAAACATTCAAAAAGTTTACTTAGCCTTACAAAGGTATTTTTATTCATTACATCTTCCTGCCAGAACACACATCCCAAATGCTACAATTTTTCATGAACAGCCAACCAAATATGTTGACGTGTATATCTACAAGACAATACAAACATGTCAATAAATGTTTCTACTGAAAATCATACCTTTTCTCCTTTGTAGCCAGATTTTCCCTGGGAAAAGAAACAAAAAAGATTGGAAGATATTTTAATCTGATTTAAATAAATTAATTGTGACACTATTACACAAGCTGCAACTCCATAGTCTTTATAGAAAAAACATAAAATTTCAGGCTCTAATAAAAATTCAGCTACAACACTGGATCTCTGAGGTGGCAATATGGCTGTGTATATGACAGCTGTCTACAATGATATATATTATTATATGTATAAAATACCCTATGTCAATTGAATTTTAAACTGAGATTTTAATTATACAAAGGCTTGAGCTCTAGAGTTAAGGTTGACACTCCTGTAAGTGTAAGCATTGCATTTCTGGAAAGGTAGAGGTGGTGTGGGCATGGTGAGGACATCAAAGTTTGAGACTTGTTGCAAAACTTTTAAAAAAACTGGAGGAAACTCAGCATGGGGGAAAATGTTCAGTGCCCTGCACACAACAGTGCAGCTATGAAAGAACTGCTGTATTTGTGTTTTTCCAATCTTTGTATGACAGTTGTGTGAGTGGAAAGGCTATAAAGCTGAACCCAGTGTTAATAACTACAGGTGGCAAAATGAAACAATGCAGATATTCTTCTTTCCATTGTAAATCAGGTTTCCAGTCCTGCAAGAATATTTGTCTGTGCAGACCCAATGCCTGTGTGGAATCTAACTGATTCAATGAAAGCATGTCGGTCATGCGGCTGGATCAGGGACATAGTGACAACTACTTTACTGGTAAATGTTGATAACTCATTATAACAGGAATTCTCAAACTTTTTCATAGACTGAACCACATGTCAGAATGTTTTGCAGACCACCTTCCCTCACATTCACAATCACAAACACTAACTCCACTGCCATTTATGATCGCATACTTCCCCTATGCCAGCTACAGCCATTTTTAAATGGAAAAGTAATACTTTCCTCCTATTTAATATATTAGGTTGTCTTTTAAAGCAATAGGGCCTGTGTTACACAGGAAGTCAGAGTAGATGGTCAAAATGGTTCCTTATGGCCTCAAAAATTTATGACTCTAACAGCAGGAAATGTATCACTCCCCCCAATTTTTGTGTCTTCTACAAACTTTATCAGTGATGATTTTATGTTTTCTTCAAGGTTATTGATAAAAATGTTAACTAGAATAGGGCCAAGAACTGATCCCTGCAGGACCCCACTAGAAATGACCCTGCTCATTGATGATTCCCCATATACAATTACATTTTGAGATCTATCATAGACATGTAGGGCAGGACGAGACCTCAAGAGGTCATCTAATCCAGCTCCCCGTGCTGAGGCAGGACGAAGTATACCTAGACCATCCCTGACAGGTATTTGTTGAACAAGTTCTTAAAAACTTCCAGTAATGGGGATTCCACAACCTCTTTTGGAAGTCTATTCCAGAGCTTAACTATCCTTATTGTTAGAAAGCTTTTCCGAATATATAACCTAAATCTTGCTTCAGATTAAGCCTATTACTTCTTCTACTACATTCATGGACATGTAGAACAATTGATCATCATCCTCTTTATAACAGCCCTTAAAATATCTGAAGACTGTCAGGTCCTTCCTCAGTATTCTCTTCTCAAGTCTAAACATGTCCATTTTCTTTAACCTTTCTTCATAAATCAGGTTTTCTAAACCTTTTGTCATTTTTGGTGCTCTCCTGTTTTCTCTCCAATTTGTCCACATCTTTCCTAAAGTCTGTTGCCCAAAACTGGACACAATATTCCAGCTGAGGCCTCACCAAAACTGAGTAGAATGGGACAGTTATATAGAACACTCCTGTGAATATATCTCAGAATAATAATAACTATAGTTGACTCTCTCATTCAAAATATGTTTCAGAGTAGCAGCCGTGCATCCGATGAAGTGGGCTGTAGCTCACGAAAGCTTATGCTCTAATAAATTTGTTAGTCTCTAAGGTGCCACAAGTACTCCTTTTCTTTATTCAAAATATGATCCACTATAGTCTTCAGATCCTTTTCAGTACAACCACCTAGCCAATAAGGCCCCATTTTGTAGTTGTGCATTTGATTTTTCCTTCCTAAGAACTCTGCACGTATCTTTATTGAATTTTATCTTGTTGATTTTAAACCAATTCTGCAATTTATCAAGGTCATTTTGAATTCTTATGCTATCCTCCAAAGTGTTTGCAAATCCTCCCAGTTTGGTGTCATCCACAAATTTTATAAGCATACTCTTCACTCCATTATTCAAGTCATTAATGGAAATATTGAATAGTACTGGACACAGGACTGACCCTTGCAGTATCCGACTAAATACCTCTCCCCAATTTGTCAGTGAACTATTGATTGCTACTTTTTGAGTACGGTCTATCAACCCATTTTCACACACCTGATATTAATTTATTCTTGACTATATTTCTTTAGTTTGCTTATAGAATGACATGTGGGACTATGTCAAAAATCAATATATTTCATGTCTACAGCTGCTCCCCATCCAGGCCAGGCTGGTGACTTTGTCCAAAAAGAAGCCGAACTCTGGTGGGATTCAAATCCACATCCTTTGAATATCCTCTCAGATCTAGAAAGCCAATGCACTATCCATTGTGCTTCAGAGCCTCTGTTAGTTAGCAGGCCACTAATTCACTTAATATGTGCCCTATTAATTTTGTATTGTTCTAGTTTTTTAATCAAAATGTCATGCAGTACCAAGTGAAGCACGTAACAGAAGTCTATTACATCAACCCTATTACCTTTATCTACCAAACATGTAATCTCATCAAAAAAAGATATCAAGTTAATTTGACAGGATCTATTTTCCATAAACTCAGGTTGATTTGTATTAATTATATTACCTTCCTTTAATACTTTATTACTTGAGTCCAGTATTAGCTGCTCCATTATCCTGCTTGCCTAGGATCGATGTCAGACTGACAGGCCTATAAGTTCTGGGTCATCCCCGTTATCCTTTTAAAATATTGCACAATATTAGCTTTCTTCCCATCCTCTGGAATTTTCCTAGTGTTCCAAGACTTATTGAAAATCACCATTAATGGTCCAACAAGCTCCTCAATGAGCCCTTTACAAATTCTTGGATGCAAGTTATCAGGACTTGGTGATTTAAAATGTCTAACTTAATAGCTCCTGTTTAACATCCTCCTGAGATTCTAGTAGAATGGAAAGAGTGTTATCATCATCATAGGATATGACTATCTTCTGTTTTTCCCCAAATATAGAACTGAAATAGGTATTGAATACTTCTTTCTTTTCTGGATTATTATTGATAATTTTACTGTTTCCATTTAGTAGTGGACCAATACCATAGTTAGGATTCTTTTTGTTCCTAATATACTTAAAAAATCCTAATTCCTTATTGTTCTTAACTTCGCGGGCCATACTCTTCTCCAAAAAAGAAAAGGAGTACTTGTGGCACCTTAGAGACTAACAAATTTATTTGAGCATAAGCTTTCGTGAGCTACAGCTCACATGCATCTGATGAAGTGAGCGGTAGCTCACAAAAGCTTATGCTCAAATAAATTTGTTAGTCTCTAAATACACAAGTACTCCTTTTCTTTTTTGCGAATACAGACTAACATGGCTGCTACTCTGAATACTCTTCTCCATCTGTCCCTTTGCTTCCCTAATCAATTTTCTTCAGTTCCTAACAAGGAAGATAGCCAGTACTATTTGCATTACATTGTAACCTGAATATATCAAATATAGAAGACTAAATCATTTGAAGGGAGTATATAACCCCAATGGAAGTGTGTAATTGTAACTCCCATTACTATTAAATAAGAGTTAAACACATTCTTTAAACAACAATACTCCTTTTCAGTTTTTCTAACTCTTTTATTTCTTGTGTTAATGAATCACAGGATGATAAACTGGAACTGAAAACTCTGCTTGGCTATTATAATGTTTATTGCAAACATGGGATCACGTCCTTGAAGTAATTGAACAATGTAATGAATGGAGAAAATACTGATTTCCTTTTTACCTCAGTTCCATCTTTTCCTGGAATTCCATTGAGACCTGCATCCCCCTATGAAGAATCCAACATCAAGATCAGTCAAACAAGGAAAATGTAATGTTTTAAACTGTACTTATATTGTTCTCTTTAATATAATTTAGTACATAGTAAAGGATGCATACCAGCTCCCTCTTCTAAAGTTTTAATTATCTTATATGCAAAATACTCATATAGAAGTTCTGTTTGCAAATTACATTGTATATTTTTTTACTTCAAAAGAAAAGGAAGACTAAATAACTTAGATGAACTATTCCAGTTCATAAATGCTAAGTACATACATTACTATTCTTTCAGTTCAAATTAAAATATTGGATGCTTTTACTAAATCTTTAAAAAGTCATGCCACCTTTACTCCTTTCTGGCCAGGAGCCCCATCATCACCTGGACGACCCTTTTTACCCTAAAAACAGCAAAATAAAAAAGTTATGTAATAAAACAGTCACATATCATATGCCCCACATCCCAAATTCTGTATAAATCATTCAGTACTTTTAGACAGGTTCAAGTAACTTCACCGCAAAAGGAGTTATTAAATAAAATGATTTTTTGGCAATGTATGCAGTACTTTAGGAATTATATTTTGGTCATTTGTTTCCTGAACATTAAACAAACCAATGTAATTATCACCGATGTCAAACAGCATGTCTGGGAGTGACATGCTCACCTCCACAGAAAACCTGTTTTCTTCTTAACATTGCTGTAAAGCACCTAGGACTGATTTTATCTGAAAAACAGATGCAGATGTTTTTGTAGAGGTCACAGTTGTTCATTTTAGCACTGTTAAATGATGCATGTTTGTATTGAACTTTTTGAAATGTATGCTTTCATATAAAAGATACCTGTGTTCTTCAAGTAGTGATATCTTATTGTAACTTAAACAAAAACTGTATAATATATATTACTTTAAACTAAAAGTGCTATTCTATAGAAGGCAGAGGCAGAAGTTTAGTGTTTGTAACAGGTCCAATGAAAAAAAGTAGTCAAGACTGCTGGGTTCTATTCCTAACTCTGCCTCAGACTCTGTGACCTTGGGCAAGTAATATATAATCCTTTTATATTTCAGTTTGATTTTAATGAGCATAATATTGAGCTGTTCAAAGGCTTCAGGGTTCAGTTTGACAGCTAAACCCTGCAGTTTAGTTCATTGGGACTGACAATCCTTGCTTGGAGGGTCTAGTTCGATGTACTCTCCAAAGGAAGCCCACTCTTCTCTATACGTACCTCAAGCCAGTTCCCTCTTGAGTTGGAAATTCCTAATGTTTCACCCTCCAGGATTTCCTTTCTCTCCTTTTCTCTCTTTACCTCCTGCCTCAAAGCATCTCAGTATTTTTATACTCCTGATTTGGAGCTAATGAGTCATCTGGTCTGGCTGTCAGACTGAATCAGTAGAATAGCTCTGCACTTCCACAGAGATGGAGCCTCCTTTTTGCCCTTTAACCATGGGTTTTTTTTTGTACATCTGCTATGACCAAAGCATATCTCTGGCAGATCGTAAATCACATAGCTGTTCCTTTTTAGAGTGGAGGATCTCATGAATAGCAGGCAAACTCTCTGCACATTTCTCATTGATCTGACACTTCCACACAGTGTAAGTACAAAGAAATACTTATTATAGCTCTAACTTTATGTCTCAAGGATCAGATTCAGAGGATTAATCAAAATGCCTAGAACAAATTTAATAGCAAATTACATTATGCATTATTCACTAAGACAGAAGGAAAATGAGAAATGACAACTACTTACAGCAGGGCCAGGAAGGCCTCTTTCCCCTTTCTCACAGTTACATGTGGGAGCCTGGGGACACTTTGAATGAAAATGTTCACAGCAAATCAGTGCACTTTAATGGGTAAGCCAGAAAATATTGCAATATTTCAGTTTCCATATAGCTAATCTACAAGCATCAATGAATTACTTCTGTAGAATAAACAACTTTGTATCTTTTAATTGCATTCAGTTACTTTACCGCTCATAAGTAATGTGATCATCGCACACCCAAGCCAAGAAATCCTTTATATCACATCACATAATCACGACTTTGCCACAACCCCCTTGTAAGGGGTAGCATGTTGTTATGCAGCATGGTGGTGGTGGGGAATGTAATAACTCTGTGCTGCTCAACCCTCCTTACACAACTACCTGTTGTATGGGTAGCTGGTACAGGGGAGTAAGGGGGCACCATACATCCTTACACCCCCTTATTCCATTGCACAAGCATGCAGGATGGGTCATAATCTGGCCTTATATAAACGCATTAACAAAATGCTTATACGCAAATTAATATAATCTAATTAATAAAATGAATTTTAATAAATGTCCTGCATTTTTTCTCTTTACATTTATATTGTGCCAGTGGATCACTGATCCACAGTTATTATATGTAGTTACTTTTTTTATGCTTCCAAACCATAACATATGAAGACTCAATACATATGGAAAAAGTTTTTTAAAATTATTTATTAAATCTCTATTCATCTTTAAGACTTAGACAAGTGGGCACCCCAAGCATCATTGTTATCTGAATATCCCAGATAATGTGCCTCCCAAGGACAACAGCATGTAATCCATTGTAGGGTTTTGTACTGTCACACATCACCATTATATCTGAATGCCTACAGGGAAATTTGATTAGCATAGCAAGATCCCTAGAGGACTTCATGGAATCAGTTGGCTTGTCTTCCCTCTCAGGTTATAGGAAGCTTTGCTTAGAGCAGGATTTTTCTGGAGAGGGCAGGAGAGGAAAAGTTACTGTCAATATCATTCTTTTTATGGTGTTTCTTGTTGTGTGTTGGTTCTCATTGCTTTTGTTTTCTCTGTTTATTTTCAACCTTACTAATTGTGCATAGGCCTGGAGATCATTTGTTTTGCCTTGCACATCTCTATAGATATGGAATAGCATGTTAATGTCATCTGCAAATCCAATGTCCTCTAACTTCTCTTTGAAAATCCATTTTATGTCACTTGGCTCCTTTATGGTCTTTCTTATTACCCAATCTGTTGCTGTAAAAAGATTGTGGGTGACATAAGACATCCTTGTATGATGCCTGTAGTAACATTGAATAAGAAACACCAATCATACTTTTTCAGGACAGACATAAAACAGTTCCAGTGTTTCACATATGTTGGCAGAATTGTAAGTACACCAGATGGAATAGATTAATACATTAGAGCCAGAAAATCAAAAGCCAGACATGCCTCTGTAACTTTAAGGCTAATCTAGAGAAATAGAAATCTTGCCCTCCAAAGTAAACTTAGAATATCTAACACAATTGTAAAGTTGGTCTAAGTATATGGTTCTGAAACTTGAAGACTTATTAAGATGCTACTATCTAAACTCCAATTTTTCATAAACAGCTGCCTTAGACAAAACTTCTATTAGATGTCCAGAAAAAAAATCACAAATGAAGAACACTGGAGGAGGATGAAACAGAAGCCGACAGGAGTTTACAGAATGAAGGATTGAGATGGCCATGAAATACACAGAAGAAAGATACAAATAATATAACAAGACAGGCATTGGAACACCCAGGGGAAAAGATGACAAGACACACCAAGGATAACATGGAAATGCACAATAGAGGCAGAATTGAAAGCTATCAAAATGACATGGGAAGAAGCTTAGACTGCAGCAGGAGATCAGTAAAGATGGAAGGCTGTGTGTTCTGCATGGAATAGAGAGGCATAACTATATATAGATGTAGATAGTGTTATTCAATTATAAATATGTTGCTGTTATGTATACATCAGAAATAATTTCACTTAAATATCTAATTGCTAAGAGAATATATAAACTTATTAAAACTTATTACTTTGGCTTTATTTGATATCACTATATATTTGAGATATTGTTCCTCTTTGAAAATGTAAAGTATGTCAGGCCACAGAAATCTGTAGTTTCTCTAATTCTTGTAAACTATTTAAATTTAGAAAGAAATAAAGGCTCCAATTCTGCAAAGACTAACACATGAAACCTTATTCACATGAGTAGCCCCATTGAATTGTATCTCATTATCAATTCCCTGAGTTATCTAGTCCCTCATACATTATTTTTCTATTACATGAATATTTATTACATTACATATACTTTTTACAGGACAACATGATTAAATAGCAATTCTCTTATTTTGTTTACCAGTTAATTACTTACCCCTTCCTCAGCCAGATCTTTCTGTGAAGATAGACATTGAAAACAAAATTAGAAACTAGAGGTCATAATCCACCTATAGAGGAAAAAATGCATGTTGCTATCCAGAAAGCCAAGAATGTTGTCTCTATCTTTTTTTCTTTGAGCATAAACTTTTGTGGGCTAAAACCCACTTCATCTGATGAAGTGGGTTTTAACCCACGAAAGCTTATGCTCAAATAAATTTGTTAGTCTCTAAGGTGCCACAAGTACTCCTGTTCTTTTTGCGGATACAGATTAACATGGCTGCTACTCTGAAACCTGTCTCTATCTTTGATTACAGTGAATGAAATCTATTCCTTGTTCAGCAACTAATTAACACAATTTCAAGTTATTAAAAGACTTCCATCAAATTCTCTAATCTATTTTATATTTCAGTTCCTATTTTGTAATATTAACCCACACATAAGCCTACACACACTAATCCTTTCAGTCAAACCAATGCTGTCAGAAAGTCTACTATGACTCCAATGATATAGTAAGTAATAGCAAGAGAAAACAGTGATGAAGAGCAGGAAACTTTCAGGTCTGGAATCACATTTGCTTCTAGACTCCCTAGTAGGTTTTCCAGTGGACACTTATAGAGATTTAGGGTCAAATTCAGATATGGGCTAAGTGGACATACCTCTGTTAAAGACTATGGAGGAGTGCTTTTGCCAGAGGTGAATCTGGTCTCTATGACTAAAACAATATAATCTCTCTGACTTGTTGCAGAAGAAAGAATTAGAATGTTAATTATCTTTTTAAACAAAGAAAACTAGTTTTAAAATACCTTTCCTGAGGAAAAAAATAATAAAAATATCCCACATCTTTTAGGGACAAATTCAGCTTCCAGCCTGAATATTTCCGCTGGGGAGATCCATGGAGGAGAGTGAGGGAGAAACTTGTGCTTTGGAATGATGACAAATGGCAAATGAACTGTATTAGATTGAAATTTAGAGTGTTGCTTCTACCCATAAAATACTGATTTTTTTAAAAAGAGCACCAAAAATTAAAAACACTGGGAAGAGAGCAGCTTTTTAAATATTTGGCTAGAACAGTTTCAAACCTTTGGTCCATACATACCATTTCTTTCACAATTTTCCCCACAACTCCTTTCTCTTGGAGGTTGAAAACAAACCTTGATGCTGGGACACTGGCCAGAAGTCGAAGCTTGGCAGCATTGGCCACCTCCTCAGCCACTCTGGTCATTCCTACTGTGAAGAACACAATTCCTTGATGTTTAGCATCAGCAGTAGCTGCAAAAATATCTGGATTTCTTGGATGATCCACTCCATTTGTCAAGAGCACAGCTGCTTTCACACTTCCATGAGTCCCTTCAGTCATGTACAGTTGTGTGAGATTGGTTATGGCATATGTTGTGTAGGTACCATGGCCTATGTAGGTTATGGGAGCAATGCGGGATTTGAAAGCTTCAGGACCTTTCCAGTCTCGGAAAGTTTGCTCTATGAGAACAGTGCTACTGTACTGAAGTAAGGCCATCCTCCAACTGAGATTACGTCCAGAATTGACTTGAACTTCTTTCATACTGTTCACTGTTCCTAACACAAATTTTTTCTGTTGTTCGTGACTATAGTCCTTAGCACTTTCTGAACTGTCCAGTAGAAAAGCTATTTCAAGAACGCAATCTTCATCTGGAATAAATTTGTTAGATAAGTGAGTTTAATTACATTAGGAAGCTATGTTACTCATAAAATGATATATTTGTATGTACATAGTAGGCTTTGAAAGTGGAAATCCAATTTTCTGGAAGTTTTAGAATACTTGCATAATAAACCAAAGGATGAGGAACCTTCTGAAATTTGGGAGAGGTTTAGAGTCTATGGGATGAGGAACCTTCTGAAGTTGGGGAGACCTTCTTGGGGAAGAAGAAACCTTCTGAAAATGGTATGATCCTCTGGCATGAGGAATGCTCTGAAGATATTTAGACCTTCATTCAGACCTCCTACCTGGTATCTTACCAGGACGGGGACACAGAAGACCAAGGGTGGGCAAACTATGGCCCGTGGGCCGGGTCCAGCCCCTCAGAGCTTTGGATTTGATCCGCAGGATTGCCACCTCCGTGGCACCATGGGCTGCGGGCTGCTCCCAGAAGCAGCCGGCACCACGTCCCTGCGGCCTCTGGTGCCGGGGGGGAGGGCTCTGCGTGCTGCTCTTGCGTGTGTGTACCTCCCCACGAAGTTTCCATTGGCCAGTAATGGGGAACCGTGGCCAATGGGAGCTTCAGGGGAGATACCCACAAGCAAGAGCAGTGTGCAGAGTCCTCTGCCCCCCCTCCAAAGGTGCCTCAGGGATGTGGTGCTGGCCGCTTCCTGGAGCAGCACGGGGCCGGGGACAGGGCGGGCAGGCAGGCAGGCAGGGAGCCTGCCCTGGGCCCGGTGCATGCCACTGCCACCCCGTAGCCACTCCAGGTAAGCGGGATCCGGGCCGGAGCCCACCCCCCAAACCCCTCCTGCACCCCAACCCCCTGCCCTGAGCTCCCTGCTGCACCCCACACCCCTACCCCCTGCCTTGAGCCCCCTGCTGCACCCCTCCTGCACCGCAACCCCCTGCCCTGAGTCCCTGCCGCACCCCACACCCCTCCTGAACCCCAGCCCCCTTCCCTGAGCCCCTTTCTGCACTCTTCCCTGCACCAATGCCCTGAGCCCCCTCCCGCACTGTGCACCCCCTCCTGTACCCCAACTCCCTGCCCCAGCCCTACATTCATCGCCCTGCATGCAATTTCCCCACCCAGATGTGCCTTTGGGCCAAAAAGTTTGCCCACCCCTGCAGAAGATTCACTTCTGGATGGTGAGCTGGGAGAGCTGGGTCATATTCTTGGCCTTGCCACTGATCTGCAGTATGATCTTAAGCAAGTCACTTTATCTTTCGGTGCCTTTGTTTTTCTTCCTGCACTTTATCATGTGTCTTTCAATTGTGAGCTCTCCAAGGTAGGCATATTGTCTCTCTCTTTAATCTGTGCATACTGCACCTAGCATAATTGGTCCCCAACCTCTGTTGGGACCTCTAGAGGCTACTGTAATACAAATAATTAATAAATATATTCATAGACTTGCATCTCTGACTAGGTGGTGCACTGAACTTTTTAGAACACTTCATTTAGTGCCCTATCCTGCTCCCATTGAGTTCAATGGGAGTACACAGGTTTGTAAACCTAAGTGTGTACTTAAAAGTTTGCAAGCTCAGGGCCTAACACAGTGCAAATTAGGTAACATTCGTTTTCTGAAAACCTAAGAAAATTGCTTCTGAATAAATGTCTATCTGCCACTTTTCTTTTACTGATAATACCGTGGCTGATAGACAAATATATTGAGAATGTAAAAGAAGAATCCTCCAACCTTGCTCTTTTAAGCTCTTCTTCTCCCACCCCAAGTGAACTATACATCTAAGTGTAAAAATATGGCAAATGAAATTGTAGCTCTGCAGGTTGTAAATATACTGTTTTAAGTGCAAGTTAACTATACAGTCTAGAATCTGAATAAATGTTAAGAAAAAATGTGTTAAAATTCACCTTGATCACTTGGACTGGGATATTTTTCTACAGTATTTGACAGAAGGTGCTTAGATTTTTGTCGTCTTACTCCATTTCTTTTGTCTTCATTGAGATTTTGTGCCAAAAACACATGCTGTCCTAGTATCCACAAAAGCCACCAGAATCTGTAGAACATGTTTTGTTTTTTCCTAAACAACACAAAATACAGTGATGATGCACATTATTATTTATGCTGCACAAGAAAAATGAAGTATGGGTTTGCTTTGCTCCGATGGTAGAAACAGCAGTTAATTCTTTAACAGCAACTCCAACTTTATACTCCAAGCAGAACATTCAAGGGTTCTATTTGTACATTAATTTAATGTAACAGCTACTATTAGCATTAATGGGAATTACTTACCTAAAGTCTAATAAAAAGGATGGGAGAATAAATCTTCAAAACAGTAATTTAAAAAAGTCAAAGGAAAAGTTAAGTATTTTACTGCATTATATTAAGACCTAGATAAAGTGATTCATGTATGAAGCAAAGGGATAGTCCTTGTGAAACCCTTAGGCTATCTTCCAACAAAGATTACATAAGAAAACCTTTACATATACCCAGTGAAATATTTAAAAAATAGAAAAAAACCCACCCCTAGGACTCAAGTATTATGCCAATTTACAGATGGAGATACTGAAATAGAGCATAAGGTTCAAATTGTCAAAACTGTTGGTACTTGTGGGTGCCTGGATTTGTGGATGCCCACCTTCAGACACCTTCAAGCATTGGGTGCTTTGTGAAAGGACACACAGCAAGGCAGTACTGGAGCTGGAAATAGACTTTCAGAGTTGCTGGCTGCCAGCTGTGCACACAATCCACTAGACTATGTTGCCTCTTGCTACTTCCATCTATCACTCTGTTAGATGGAAGTAAATTGGCTATGAAACCAGTTTTTCTGGAATGCTGTAGAAACTCCCTATTCAGTCACTTTGCCTGTGTTTACTTTTAACATTTTTCTTCAGCTTTCCTAATCTTGAAATATCACTAGCACTGCTCCACCACTGGTAGCAATAATGGGAGCAGTAGTGTAGTCCAGCCTCCATCAGCACCTTGACCACCAGCTCTTCTCAGCCTGAACAGGAGCAGGTATAATACTTGAAACTAGTTGTAATTTATTTTTTATATTGATCCTATTTGAAGTTGCTTGGGTGCCTTTTAAAATAATCAAGATTTCCTCTTCACATGGACCAGGTGCATGGCAAGGCTGGATAGGCTTGTTCTTTTTTTCTGAAGCGTGGTGTATGCTGTATGAACAAGGAGAGCAGTCTAGTAAATGGAATAATTCTCTGGCCTATGGCAGCTTCCAGTCACCTAACCTCTGAGCATTTCTAACACGATGTAATGGCTCAGATTACATTACAAGCTTCCACATATATTTTAAAATCTGGTTCCTGTAAGAACGAACTGGTTTTAATCTTCTACGAACAGGAATTTCCTTCATGCTGCCACCATGATGACATTGTATTTGATAACAGAAACATATGAGAGCCGTTTTCAGGCACAATGTAAATAGGTTCAGTACTTGACACAAACTGATATTATAGGCACTTTCACGGTATTTTTAGAAAAAGTAAACCAGAAAACCACTCTCTCTCTCTCTCTCTCTCTCTCTCTCTCTCACCAGGCTACATGGCAACGCTTTTAAAATTGGCATTTCTCAGACGGAGGTTAAAATGCGTGTTCGCTCGAGATTTTAACTGTAGATGAACTTGTGGTGCACGATGATCAAACACACAGAAATTCACCCAGGAACGGTTATTCACGTACCGTTCGCAGAGCCTCCAGGGAAGGGGGAGAAGAAGGAGTGGGACCCATTCAGTTTTTTACGCCCCTGTTAATGTCCCTCTCAAAACAGCTGCTGGGGGGGGGGGATGAGCCATACATAGGAGACCCCAGTTCACTCGCCCCCTCTTTAACCCAGCTGCTTTGGTCCTGCTCGCGGTGCGAGTCACCCGGCGCGTAGTTGGTTCCAAGGACCGAGCGGCTGAAAGGTCCTGCGGGCGGAGGCGCTGTCTGAACACAACGTGCTCGGTCGCTTTGCTCCTGCCGCGAACGCAGCCTCCCGCCCGCGGGGCAGAGACCCGGCTGGGACCCGCTGTCCACTCGCACGCGCGAGTTCGCTCCCCGCCTCCACGCGGTCAGCCGAGCCCGAGCGCCCGGAGCAAAGCGCAAAGCCCAGCCTCAGCCGCGGGGCCCTGGGGCCGCAGAGGAAGCTCCCTACACGCGCCCGGAAACACCCCTCAGCCGGTTTCACCCCGCTCTGACACGCTCTATTGTCATTGCTCAGGGATACACGTTACCCAGCCCCAGCAGCCCTGGGGTCACGGTTCTGACCCCGTCACAAATTGCCCCCCCCCCTCCGGCCATTCTGCCTATTTGCACTCTCCCTGCTAATCCTCTTCTACTGGCAACGTGCCGTATCTTTACAACTCAGTGATGGTGCCACAACAGGTCCGCGGGGGGCAGGAGGGGGTTGTGCTGGGGAGAGTCTGAGCACAACCTTCTTGTATATTATTTCAGCAACGCTCTCCCCTATTAGAGCTGTACAGGTTCCGCTGCAGCTCGTGTGTGCACCTTGCCGCTGGGCAGTGATATTAACCCACTTGGGAAGAAGTTGCCTGTTAGAAATGCTCCTTGCAGGAATACACGTAATACTGGCACTTGCATGCTCCCAACAGGCACAGTCCAAGGGTAGTACTGGTGGCGGGAATACATTCATCTCTTTCAGGTAGACTCCGGTTTTTCTTGTGATGGTTTAAAAGCATCTGATCTGAGGATGGAAGAAATGAGTACCAGAGCCCGGGCAGAAGCACGGACTCTTGCTTTTAAATGTGCCGTTACTTCACTGCAGATTTCCTAGCACTCCCTGCATCCAGGCATTTGCACAACAGTAACAACCAGGATTCTTACCTCGGGGCTTCGGGCGAGTAGACTGAGCGGCTCCGTGTCAAGGAGTTGGGAGCGATGTGCTGCCTCTGCCTTGGCTATTAGCAGCAGAGATCTCCTCCCTGCTCTAGCCAACTCTATTAAGTGGGGAGGCACCAGGAACTGGCAGAGGAAACAGCAGCGTCTTGTAGGAATTAATGTCTGTAATAGGGGGGCGCCAACACAGAAAGAAAAGCAACTGGATAAAGAAAACGGAGCATTCCCCTCCCCATCCACATTCACTCACTTTTCCATCCACACCTCTTCATCTCCCCATCCACACCCACTCATGTCCCCATCCACACTCTCCAGTGTGTGTATATATATATGGATTGTTCTGGACTGGCTTCCAGCTGGATAAAAATGAAGACAAATGATCACTATATAAAATATGCAACCCTAAATGATTTCAGCGATATTGTTCCAGTACTGTAAATCTTACTTTTAACACAACCTAAGTCTTGACAAAGTGTTCTAGGCATCAATTGACTATTTCAGACATAGATTGTGGAGAGTTACATGAATCTTCATAAAATGAGGGATTATATAAACCATGCTATAAATCATAGAACTATAAAGGTTAGACAGTCTTACAGTTATAGCTGTTCAGTCTTTGACTATATGCTTTGAAAGAGCCTTCTGCTTATATCTGTGCCAGCTGTGTTCTGAATTATAGCTCTTTTCTTTTCCTTTTTGAAACCTGGAGGCAGCAAGCAAGTTATGCGGACCTGTCACAGTGGAATGCATCATTGAAAAGCACAACTACAAAAAACTCTGTAGTTACGTTTCTTAGTTTGGATCTTAAAGTAACTAATAGCTACATTAACCCATTTTCCTACATTTAAGTGACCTGTTTTTCAAATGTACTCAGCACTGTAGTTCCCCATTGAAGTGTCCGGTACTCAAGTTTGACAGTTTTGACCTAAATAGTTATGCTTTATAGATAAAAACTGATTAAAATACAAAATCTACTGGAGGTTGCAGTTTATCACATAATTTTACAACCATTCTTAAAGTTTTCCAAAGTATTATCTTATCAGGTATATAAAATATATAGCTACCTTCCTTCAACAACATGCCTGTTTATTCGTCCTAAATTCCTAACTTTAAAAACAGCTAGGCAAAAATACACTCCAAATCAAAAACACCACCACCATTAAAAATGGCTATCTGTAAGTGTCTGAGACATAAAAACTGTGTAGTGTTTTGGTTTGTTTATGGATGTTGCAGATTAGAATCTGAACCCACAGAAGGGGAGTAGATTACACAGGATCATATTTTAAACTTTTATACAACCTACTGTGAATGGCAACTAATTCTGGTGTCTTGTGGGGGTGGAATTTTCTTTTGTGGGCAGAGCTTAAAAGAGAACTGGCTACCTCCTTCCCACCCCATTTGACTTCTGGTGGCACCTTTAAAGAAAAGAGCACTGATCCCCAATTTTCTAGCATAAACTCCATACTTGGACTTTTCACTCTTTCATTGAAAAATACTTTTCATAGATTAACTTTTAAAACATATAAAAAGTGATGGTTTGAAGACTAAAAATATTTTAAATTAAGAGCAATGAAATTCCCCAAGTTTCTGAACAATGCATTAAGCTTTAGTTGCATTTAAATGATTAGGGCTCCTAGGCTCTACGGTACTACTTTTGCTATGACTTATACTGGAAACAATCAATGCTAAATCAATGAGACTTTCTTCAGTTCTACAGACTTCTTGTGTTTCAAAAATCAGCAAATAGTAATGGGTAGTATGCACTTTGACTCTAAGCAAAAGATATTCAACATGCTTCAGTCTTACCCTTTCTAGGTCCAAACACTGTTTCCCGCTCTGTGGGACCAAAGCCCTGTGTACAACAGAAGTGCACAGCTCTGCTGCACATGACAGTTGGCCACAGAGGGCTTGTCTTCATAAGAACATTATATCATCTTTGCGTATAATTGTGGAGAGTTGTGTTTGCTGACATGGTCCTGACCATGGCCTGGTGGTTGGGGCTGACTAGGCCAAATTGTGTCTGGCCTCATGTTAGCTTTGCATGATTGAACTATTGGGACTAATTACAGTTTAATCATGAATCATGATTATCTGACACAATGTCAAACCCAATTTGCCCAGGTCTACCCTGACTTGTCAGTCATAGTCAGCACCATGTCAGCTAACCTGACTCTTCACAATTGTGTTCAAACACATTCTACTGAAGATAAGCCTGGAGAGACTTTTCAGGGGGACCCCATATTCCTTGTGCTCTACAGTCCACTCCATGGTACCTCTCTTCACAAAAAAATGCAGAAGGGGTTTGTGGGAAGGCTGGGAGGAAGGCTGAGGGAGTAGCCAGTGGATAAACTGAGCTCTACCTGCTACTTCACACTATGAGCTGTAGAACAGCTGCAGCAGTGGAAATCCACACTGTAAGCAGACATAGCTAAGCCAGCAAAACCACAGTTTAGATACACAGCTATGTTGACAGAAGAATGCTTCTGTTGGCTGAGCTAATGTTGTTCAGTGAGGTGGTATTCCTATGCCAGCAGAAAAATTCCTTCTTTTGGTATACACTGCGTCTACACGCAGGGGCTCCGCTGGCATAGTTGTATGCTATGTCAGCAGAGCCTGTGTAGTGTAGGCTAGCCCTTCATGTCAATCTTCCAGGTTGGACAGGGGTGATGATTACTTCTCTTCTGTCACTCGTATATACTCTGTACAAACCTATACACTTAGGTTTTGTGTCTGGGGGGGGAGGAAAGGCAAGGGAATAGGGGAGCATCTTCCCCTTAGGGAATAAAAATAATATATATATTTTGAGTTGTGTTTCTAGCATATACAGTAGGTATAATAAATCTCATATAATCTATGAATCTTATCAACCAAAGATCTAACAAAAACTTGTAACTCTGGTTGGGATTGTGTGCATCCTATAAGCAAAACCTTGTCATTCTTTCATTAATAGTGTTAATTCATATCTTCAAACATTGGTGGCAAATAATTTCTTAACTGATTGTTTTGTTTATTAGCAAATTCTTGGCTTCAGGGCATTTTCTTTTAGTAATGAGTGATGGTTACCCTCAAGACAAATTTCTTTTTTCGCCCAGGTGTACTGTTGCCTTGAATGCAATTTTATAGCTGAATGCATGTGATGCATGGCAATATTCTGACCAGAATTCCAGGTATGTGACATGTCTTATACCATTCTATGCACTTCTAGACTTGTAGCTTTCTGAAATTGTAATGTTTTCAATATCCACCCTATGCTTAAGGTGACAGTTCATCAGATAATTGAACGATGCAGATGTACAGAATATATAACTTTGATGTTTCTGAAGCTATTCTAAAAAGAAAGTTAATAAGGCATTCACCATTTATTACAAATGATAACATAAGTTAGCACCAAAATGCTTTTTTCAGCATTTCTTTGTTTGTTGCATTACTTACATTAATGTAATGATTCACAAACATCAGTTAAGATTAGCAATACTTTGTATGTATTTAAAACATTTTTTTAGCAAATATGTTTTGCAAAAAGAAGAATGTGCTCTAGAAGATAAAGCCAATTTTGTTATGCTATTTTAAAAATGGTATAAAAATTACTGCTAGAATATCTTCTTATCTGCCTGTCCAACACAATTAATTTCTTCCAAAAAAATGAAGTATCTATTTATATATAAATATTGTCATTTTATTTTAATGAATCTTGGCCTTGAGTCAGCAAAGCATTTAAGCATGTATGTGATCCCATCCCTATTCACCATAATATTTAAACACATGCTTAAATCCTATTGGCTTCAATGGGAAAATTGCTAAATCAGGGCCTAAATATTTTGCTAAATTGAGGCCCAGGTATTCACATCACACAGACCACCATCACAACTGCCTGTAAATGCATCCTGATTGGCAATCTCTGCAGAGGCCAAAGACTGAATGGGTATAGAGGCTGCATTATACTCACACCTATGCAGGCCATCAGTATGGATCAAGATACAAAGCTTATGCTCTAATAAATTTGTTAGTCTCTAAGGTGCCACAAGTACTCCTTTTCTTTTTGCGAATACAGACTAACACGGCTGCTACTCTGAAACCAAACTTCTGGATACTTATTCAACTCTTTTGAGGCTAATTCATCAGTACTTCAAGCCCTGTCTCAGTTTTCAAGCCTCCTCCATTCTTACTATTTCAATATAAGGAACGATGCTCAGAAAGTCTTGGAAGAACTTAATAGATCCTTCAAGTGATGACTGGCTTTTAAAAAATGTAGATAGATAGTTTAGAGTCAATCAACAGAAATTCCCCATCAGTTTATAACGGTTGAAAGATACTAGGCTCAGTCCTCAGCTGTGTTTGAGCTCCAGTAAGTCCAGCTAAGAAGAGGGGCAAAGGTGATATTATGCCACCTTTATGCCTTCATTACCATGGTGCTGGCTGGGGACAGCCTGAGGACTATATTAAGCTGTGTTGACTGCTAAGGTGTCATTCACCAGCTGGGGATTATTGGACTGCAACAGTGCTGTGACTATGTGCCTTTCTTCAGCCACCCCCTTTACATGCAAACTGTACCAAAGCTAGGGAGTTAAGCCAATTTTCTGGAGCAGTATGAAGCAGAATGGGATTCAGTTTCTGGCCCATTATTGGTAATATGTTAGCCTAAAGAACTTGACATTAACCCTTTAAAGTGTGTGTTTCCCATTTTTTGACAACTCAGTGTGAAGAATGCACATATCTCCTCTGCTGTGAACAGTTAAAGATATGTAAATTTCACAAAATCTCCTTCTAATGTTTCATGGCTTCAGGACACGTCTGTTTGTATCATGCAGTCATGACATTCAGAGGCTATTAATACCTACAGGCTTTATCAGGATTTTCAGTTTAATGAAGAGAAGTTTATATGCTTTTATTATACCATACATGCAAGTGCATGACTTACTTACATAGGAGAGAAAAATAATGTTGCATGATATGGAGTTATTCTGGATTTACAGTGCTGTAAACATGAGAGGAGAATCAGGCCCACTGTTTGCTACATAAATGTCTGTTATCGTATGGCTGCTCATGACTGAATTTTGGGCTGCTGACACTGAAGGCAGATCTTCAGTTGACGTAAATTAACAAAGCTCCCTAAAGCCCTGAGCTTTAAAAAATAAAAAAAAAAGCATTTAAACATTTGTTTGTAAATTCAAACTTAAAAATTTGCAAGGAATGTGAACCAGGCTCTGTGGAACGACCTCAGAAGGACATCAAAGCTTCTCATCCATTCTAAATAATGTTTAAAAATCTTTTCTTTTGAGAATGACTGCAGCATGGCACAGTGATATGTTTTTGCACATAATTTATGTTTTAAAGGAGTAAGAAGCCTAGGGCACAACCTGATAGGTAAGGAGCTTAATTAAATAAAATTATTACTGAAATCAGTGGAATTACACGGATGTATTCAACAACAGAATAAGGCCTTTGGTGCTTAATCCTGCCTGTTCTTCGCTTTGTGGTAAATCAAACCACCTACATCTTGCCATTCAGCCTCTAAACATGTGTCGAATCACAACAGTAGCTGATTTTGCAAGCAAGGTGGTGTTACCAGTGTCATGCTGCCTAGAGTAGCTCACAACTGAGAGTGCCAATCTCAGGTCAGACTGTCCGAAAACAGGGCAAACACCCCAAACTGGTTGTATATTCCATTTCACCAAGTCAGATACAACTGTGCACTCCTGGATTACTATTTTAGTTTTACCATGGAGTCACAAACAGTCCCGCTTAGGCTGTCCAGCACACCTTGCCACCCTGACAAACCGGACTAAGTGATAAAAGGTTATTAAAAATCACCACACATTAGGTCACTCCTGACCCCCAATGGGCCAGTCACTTACCCCCAGGTCCTTGGATACTCTTAATCTCACACCAAAAGACAATGCTGTAGCCAATTTCTCTAGAAAATTAACTAAAGATTTATTAGCTAAAAAAAGAAATGAGAGTTATTGAGAGGTTAAAGCAGGTAAAATACATTACAGGTGAATCAGAGTTTGTAAGTGCAAATGGGAGCAGAGGCATAGTAATCTGCTGATTTTCCATAAATCTCACAGGCTTAACCCAAAGTGGCTTTGAGGATTTTTCTCTAATTGCTCAGAGTTCCCCCTGTCAGAATCCATCAATCAGAGATACAGGATTGCTCCCTGGGTTCATTCTTATAGCTGTCTTCCCCAGAAAGCAGTCTGGCACCTATTCCCATCACAGTCTGGGTCAGCAGATTTTCCATTGTTGGATGCAATAACCCATGCTTTGAAGTTAGCATGCTTCACATTTACAGTTCTAAGGTTTCATAAGAACGGCCATATTGGGTCAGACCAAAAGTCCATCTAGCCCAGGATTCTGTCTTCCAACAGTGGCCAATGCCAGGTTCCCCAGAGGGAATGAACAGAACAGGTAATCATCAAGTGATCCATCCCTTGTTGCCCATTCCCAGCTTCTGGCAAACAGAGGCTCGGGACACCATCCCTGCCCATCCTGGCTAATAGCCACTGAAGGACCTACCCACCATGAACTTATCTAGTTCTTTTTTGAACCCTGTTATAGTCTTGCTTTTACAACATATTCTGGCAAGGAGTTCCGTAGGTTGACTATGTTATATGAAAAAATATTTCCTTTTGTTTGTTTTAAACCTGTTGCCTATTAATTTCTTTTGGTGACTCCCAGTTCTTGTGTTATGAGAAGGAGTAAATAACACTTCCTTATTTACTTTCTCCACAGAAGTAATGATTGTATAGACCTCTATCATATTCCCCCCTTAGTTTTCTCTTTTCCAAGCAGAAAAGTCCCAGTCTTATTAATCTCTCCTCATACGGCAGCCATTCCCTACCCCTAGTCATTTTTGTTGCCCTTTTCTGAACCTTTTCCAATTCCATTCCAATATATCTTTTTTGATATGGGATGACCACATCTGCATGCAGTATTGAAGATGTGGGTGTACCATGGATTTATATAGAGGCAATATGATATTTTCTGTTTTATTCTGTATCCCTTTCTTAATGATTCCCAATATTCTGTTCGCTTTTTTGACTGCCGCTGCACATTGAGAGGATGTTTTCAGAGAACTATCCACAATGACTCCAGGGTCTCTTTCTTGAGTGGTAATAGCTAATTTAGACCCCATCATTTTATATGTATAGTTGGGATTATGTTTTCCAATGTTCATTACTTTTCATTTATCAACATTGAATTTCATCTGCCATTTTGTTGCCCAGTCACCCAGTTTTGTGAGATCCTTTTGTAGCTCTTCACAGTCCACTTGGGACTTAACTATTTTGAGTAGTTTTGCGTCATCTGCAAATTTCACCACCTTACTGTTTACCCCTTTTTCCAGATCATTTATGAATATGATGAATAGGTCTGGTCCTAGTACAGACCCCTGGGGAACACCATTATTTACCTCTCTCCATTCTGAAAACTGACCATTTATTCCTACCCTTTGTTTCCTATCTTTTAACCAGTTACCAATCCATGAGAGGACCTTCCCTCTTATCCCATATCAGCTTACTTTGCTTAAGAGCCTTTGGTGATGGACCTTGTCAAAAGCTTTCTGAAAATCAAAGTACACTATATCCCCTTGTCCACATGCTTGTTGACCCCCTCAAAGAATTCTAGTAGTTTGGTGAGGCATGATTTCCCTTTACAAAAACCATGTTGACTCTTCCCCAATAAATTATGTTCATCTATGTGTCTGACAATTTTGTTCTTTACTATAGTTTCAACCAGTTTGCCCGGTACTTAAGTCAGGCCTGTAATTGCTGGGATTACCTCTAAAGCCCTTTTAAAACATTGGCGTCACATTAGCTATCCTTCAGTCATTTGATTTAAATGATAGGTTACAAACTACAGCTAGTAGTTCTGCAATTTCTCATCTGAGTTTCTTCAGAACTCTTGGGTGAATACCATCTTGTCCTGGTGACTTATTACTGTTTAGTTTATCGATTTGTTCCAAAACCTCCCCTAATGACACCTCAATCTGGGACAGTTCCTCAGATTAGTCACCTATAAAAAATGGCTCAGGTTTGGGAATCTCCCTCACATCCTTGGCCCTGAAGATTGATGCAAAGAATACATTTAGTTTATCCACAATGACCTTATTGTCCTTGAGTGCCCCTTTAGTATCTCGATCATCCACTGGCCCCACTGGTTGTTTAGCAGGCTTCCTGCTTCTGATGTACTTAAAATTTTTTTTCTATTACTTTTTAAGTCTTTGGCTATCTGTTCTTCAAATTCTTTTTTGGCCTTCCTAATTATATTTTTAAACTTCATTTGCCAGAGTTTATGCTCCTTTCTATTTTCCTCACTAGACTTTTTAAAGGATATCATTTTGTCTCTCACTGCTTCTTTTACTTTGTTGTTTAGCCACAGTGGCACTTTTTTGGTTCTCTTATTATGTTTTTTAATTTGAGCTATACATTTAAGTTGAGTCTCTATTATGGTGTCTTTAAAAAGTTTCCATGCAGCTTCCAGGGATTTCACTTTTGACACTGTACCTTTTAATTTCTGTTTAACTAACTTCCCTGTTAATGGGCAATTCAATTAGAGCCATACATAATGCATTTAGTTATTTAGTTACAGCCATCCAATCTTTCATTAGTATTTATGAACAATGTGATAGCAATACACAATCCTTCATTAGTTTTCATGCAGTTCTTCACATTGACTAAATTCTCAACTAAACATCCTTTGATCTAGGGCTAATTTAGTACAGGGATATATATAATGCACAGTGTAATGTAATAACATTCAAGAGGTTACAGATAAATGAAGACAATACCATTACATTTCCTTTGAATTAAAGTAACACTCGCGTGAATTAGTATACTTAACATTCCTTTGAGATTCACACACAAGTTACTTGGCCTATTGCTCTGACCTGAGCTGGCAATCTGTTAGACAACATCACAGTAGAGGACATATGATGAAAATGGGTTATACTGATCGAGTTATGTTAGTATAACATGCAAAAATCTGCTCTCAGATGTGTTTGAACAGCTCCAACTAAGTTCAACTTTTAAAATTTTGCTGTTTGAGTAATGAGAGTCATGTCTTTGTTTTGAGTATTACTATTAAAAAAAACCCCACATCTGAATTAATGCTATTTTGTGCTCATTTAACTTCACTTCTTCAATTAGCCAGAAAGGGTCACCAGACAGCAAACTGATACACTAAAATGCCTTCCCAGCTCCTAGTCAAACGAAGGGAAAAATGTCTGACTGACTTTAATGAGGTAGAATTTGGTCCTGTGTGCATTCCCTCCAGAAGAGCATCCCCAGGTCCTGCTGGCCAAAAGGGCTCAGGACTAGGCCCGCCAATGGGGCAGGAGGGGTGCGGGCAAAGGGGACAATTGCCCAGGGGCCCGGGCCCTTTTAAATCACCCGGATGGGCTACAGGGCTCCTAGGCGCACGCAACCGCTCCAGGCCCTGCGCTCTGGGGGTACTCGCAGGCTGGCACGATTGGCCAGTGTGGGCGGTCCCAGAAGTGATGAATTCATCACTTCCATCCCAGGCTCCGCCCCCCCTAGGGCCGGCCTTGGCCCTGGAGCCCGGAATTTCTGTTAGCAGGCCTGCTCAGGACTGAGATTAAATGCATGTGCAGCAGCATGCTGCATTGCCTAGAAGAGCCCTACTCCAACCTTAAATAACATTAATTTCTTTATCCTAAATTAAGAAGAGTTGCTTTTAGCAACCTTAATATTAATTAATGACATTCAGGATTTGTCTGATTCAATGGTCAAAGAAGCTCTTCTGTATTTTAGATAAATATTGACTCTGCCCAAATGTTATAATAGATGTCTCTAAATATTGACTCTACTCAAATGTTATAATAGATCTGTCTCTGAGTGATATATTTCTCAGTTGAAATCTCTTGGGAAAAGAGATGTGGTATTTACAGAATATATCTACCTGGAATCAGGGGACCTTATATAGACTGAAACAATCTAAGGGGCTCTTTAGAACACAAACTCTTCGGGGAAAGGGCCGGGTCTTTCACTTGTTTTTGTGAGACACCTACCCCATATTGTGTGCACTCAAAGAATAAAAAATATTGATGATTTCAATAAGTTCTTCAGGTACTATGTCTTTCTATATGTTCTGTAAAGTGTTTTGCTCTCTTTCAGGTGACATAGAAATAAATAATAACAATTGGTCAAATTTTGAATCCAGCTTTAGTCCTTTTAAAGTTAAATGCTTACTATTTAGTTATGATCTAGTTTTCTAGAACGTAATATTTTTATCAGTATGAAGAGGCTGAGAAGCACAGTGCATATTTTATCGAGAAGCATCTCCATTAACTGGTAGCAGTGGATGCGATAGTGGGAGACAGAAGTTTCTACCAGGTTTATTGGATCAGTAAGGATTCCAAATGAAGCCTTCTCATCATCTGGTGAGGATGGCAGTGTGTACATGGCAACTCATATTTAAAACCATTGGCACTACCCATCCAAGATAATGGAGCAGCTGATATAGGACTTGATTAATACAGAATTAAAAGAGAGTAATATAATTAATGCCAATTAACATGGATTTATGGAAAATAGGTCCTGTCAAACTAACTTGATTTCTTTTTTTGATGAGATTAGAAGTCAGTGCCAGAGTTGTCACTAAAGTGGTTTTATCATCTTTTTTGATGACATTACAAGCCACCAGAGTTGTCACTAAAGTGGGTTTATTTGACCAGAGTTGGTTCTAGGGACAGGTGAGCAGGATTGTTGCTATGGATGCAAACTTCCAGGGTGCACCACACCACTGAGCTTTTTGCGCTGCTTATTGGACAACCTTTTTTTTTTTTTTTTGGCTTAGCTGGTTGGGGTGGGAGCCCTGGAAATGATACAAGAGTCGCTCCTGAATCTGACTTATCAAGACCAGGAATCCTGACTTTCTATGGACTGAAAGAAGAATGGTGAGCACACACTGCACCATTAGGGTTGCCAGGTATCTGGTTTTTGACTGGAATGTCCAGTTGAAAAAGAAACCAGGCGGCTCTGGTCAGCGCTGCTGACCAGGCCACTAAAAGTGTGGTCGGCGGTGCAGGGGGACTAAGGCAGGTTCCCTGCCTGCCCTGGCTCCAAGTGGCTCCCAGAAGTGGCTGGCACGTCCAGCTCCTAGGTGAAGGAGCAGCCACGGGGACTCTGTGTGCTGCCTGAGCGCTGGCTCCGCAGCTCCTATTGGCTGGGAACCACGGCCAATGGGAGTTGCAAGAGTGATGCCTACAGGCATGAGCAACATGCAGAAAGCTCCCTGGCTCCTCTGCCTAGGAGCTGGACATGCCGGTGGCTTCTGGGAGTTGCCTGAGGTAAGCGCCACACGGCTGGAGCCCACACCCCGAAATTCCAGCCCATGCCCCAGGTTGGAACCCCTTCCTGCACCATAACTCCCTCTCAGAGTCTGCATCTCACACCCCCTCCCATACCCCAACTCACTGCCCCAGCCCTGAGCCCCCTCCTGCACCCAAACTTCCTCTCGGAGCCTGCACCCCACACCTCCCTGCACGCCAAACCCTTGCTCTAGTTCTGAACCTCCTCCCACACCCAAACCTCCTTCCGGAGCCCACACCCCCTCCGGTACCCCAAACCCCTGCCCCAGCCCTGAGCCCCGTCCTGTACCCCAAACCCCTCATCCCTGACCCCACCCCAGAACTGCACCCCAAGCTGGAGCCCTCACCCACTCCTGCACCCCCTGCCTCAGTCTGGAGTCCCCTCCTGCACCCTGAACCCCTCATTTCTGGCTCCACCCTGGAGCCCGCACCCACCAGCCCAGAGCCAGTACCCCCCACTATACCCCACCCCCCTGGCTCAGCCTAGACCCCCTCCCACACTCCAAACCCCTTGGCCCCACCTCACAACTGGCACACCCCTCCCACACACTGAATCCTTCATTTCTCGCACCACCCTGCTCTCCCACACCCCAACTCCCGGCCCTAACCCAGTGAAAGTGAGTGAGGGTGCAGGAGATGGAGTGACAGAGAGAGGGGGGGAATGGAGTGAGCAGGAGGCGGGGCCTTAGGGAAGGGGCGGGGCCTTGGGGCAGGGCAGGGGGCGGGGCAAGAGAGTTCTGTTTTGTGGGATTAGAAAGTTGGCAACCCTATGAACCAACCAGAGAGAGGGTAGGGAGTTGTAAGCGAGTGCTGCCTATCTAAGCCCAGAAGAGTTGGGGGAGCTGTCCACCTGCTTTCAATAGTGGAGAAGGAGGACTAGGTGGAGCAGAGGGATAGCTCAGTGGTTTGAGCATTGGCCTGCTAAACCTAAGGTTGTGAGCTCAATTTTTGAGGGGGCCATTTAGGGATCTGGGGCAAAAATTGGGGATTGGTCCTGCTTTAAACAGGGGATTGGTCTAGGTGACCTCCTGAGGTTCCTTCCAACCCTGATATTCTATGACTGCACTTACCCTCTGTCCCCCTCATATAATTACTGGTCACAGCTTGGTCTGGGGCAGCACCTCATCATCCTTATGTTATGATGCTTTGCATTTGCATTATCCCTGAAAGCGAGTCTGGGCCCTGTTTAGCAGCAGGACACGCAGGCCAGCAGGAAGGGAAAGAGGTACAGTGTGCTAGAAACTTCTTTTAAAATAGTAAGGTTGCTCCAGCAGGAGCCCCTGTCATGATGGAGCCTGTAGTCCACGGACACGCCTCAGAGGGAGCATTGCATACTGGGAAATGTAGTTTCTATCGGCGTCGTCCTCTTACATGAGGGAAGGGCGGCCGCATTGGGACACGATGGAACACTTTCCCACTGCGCATGCGCCATCTCCTCGTTAGCGGCCGTTGCCGATAGAAAGGCGCGAGACGGCGGGCGGGAGGGACTGTTGGAGTAGCCATGTTGCGGCGGGCGAGGCTAGGCGGCGTGGCGGTCCTGCGGGCTCTCCAGCCCCTTGCCGCGGACCGTGGCTGTTTGGCAGCAGGAGCGGCCACTTCCGCCGCGCTCCCGCACAGTGAGTCTGGGGGTCCCGCGCCCGGGAAGGGCTGGGGGGGGAGGTGTCAGCCTGGTCGCACCCTCCCGCTGCGTCCGTCCTAGGGATGTCCCAGGCCCCCGCCGCCTCCTGCCCTCGCTGGTCCCCGAGCGCCCTGCTTCGTTCTGCCTTGCCCCTTGCTCGGAGCCTGCCGCCCCTTCACTTCCCGGGGCCGAGTGCACCGGCCTGGGCGCTCCGCAGCTCTGCTGGCTTCTTGGCGCCTGCCCCATTTGAAGCCTGCTCAGCGCGGGAGGGGCTGGGGGGCCGGGCCGGGCAGTGCTGAAAGCTCTGGGCTGGGAGGGAGGCAGGAGACCTGGGTTCTCTGCTCCACTCGCGACTCCCCTAGTCCCTGCTTCTGAGCTGCAATGGGTATCCTGGTGTTTCCCTTCCTTAGGCAGCGTGAGGGTGGCTTTCAGTGATGTGTGCAGAACATGCTCAGCAGCTCTGTTGGAAGCAATATGACTTGTTTGTTTTTCTCCCCACCTTCATCTTTTCTGTTGGCCTTTAATCTGAACAGCCCCCCCCCCCCCACTTGTTCTGAGTATCCACTTCTGGGCTTAAAATGATCAGAACCAGCATGTTGGGCCAGTCAGCTCAGTGCTTGCTTTCATGTTTCTGGTTGTAAGATGCTCAAAATGGGTGTTAAAAAAAGTAAGTCCCTTTCCACTAAGCACTGTATAATTAGCTAGGTGCAATGTGCTCTAAAGGGTTTTCTTCTTTTGAAGTATTAATTAGAAGGCCGCTATCTGAGGCTAGATACTGAACCTGATAGACCACTGATGTGATCTAGAGCAGGAAATCTTATGCTTATTATTAGGGAGATATTAGAACTCGATGCGCCTTCTTATCACTGATGCAGAGGCCCCTGCACACTCTGGAGGATGGTGAATGCTGCACCCATTTTTAAAGTTTGCTTCTGTTGATTTGCACATGTAATTAGGAATCAGGTGTACTTGTGGTTTCGCTGCCTATGATGTAATCTACTGGTAAAATAGCATACTTTATTTATTTAATCCTGAGTTTCCCCTAGTAAAACATCAATTTAGTCCCACTTCTTAAAGGTTTCTATTATGAAGAATGCTACATTTTTATGTTTTGTTCCTAGAGTCTTTAACAAGTGTAACATTTGTAACAACTTTAATTTAAATCTGGCTTACTTCAGTAAAATACATAAAATGGAGAGGTTTCCAATTAATAGGCAAATTGCTCTAATTTTGATTCTGGCAATTATTTTTTGTTAGGGCGAAATTATGCAGCTAGGACTTCAGAGTCTGCCAAATCTGGTACTGCAACAGGGCGTATTGTTGCAATTATTGGTGCTGTTGTTGATGTCCAGTTTGATGAATGCCTTCCTCCAATTCTCAATGCCCTGGAAGCGTCAGGCCGTGAAACTAGATTGGTGTTGGAAGTTGCTCAGCACCTTGGTAAGTCTGTCTTGTAAAGCCATGTTCTTTAATTGTTGGTTGTTCCTGCTATTTTCTCCTTTTCTCTAGCTTCATTTTACCACTATTAACTCTAGGGTAGTTTGAATGCTGTCCTGAAGAGATTTCCTTACTACCTGCGACCCTTGTTCTATTGCACATTGTACTATTGAGGTCCCTTCTACCATGCATTGTTGTACTTCCTTTAAGCATTCTCATGCACTTTGGATGTGGCATGCTCCCATCATCCTGCTGCAGCAGAGACACGTTTTCTGTCAGTGTTGGTTCTGCTCCTTTTCATGTGCACCATCTTGGTTCTTCAAGTAGGCTTCCTCTTCTTTTCCTTTGGGCCTAAGCTTCCCAGACCTGACGGGACAAAGCCACTTTGGCTTCTCTCGGACCTACCTAGAAAAGGCCCTTAGGAATGTTTTGAACTATGTTTCTGTCCAGGCCAGTGCCCCACAAAAACCTCTCTGGTCCCCATATATGCCATGTAAATTAGTATTCTCTTCTAAGAGTCCAGATTTGGATGATCAGGATCTGGCACTCATTACCCTTGAGGCAAGATCCAAATCTAGACTAACCTTTTTAGAGCCTTCTTCTAACATTGACCTTGTCCCGCCAGTCAGTTTTCTTAATTTTCTTGCTATTCTGGTATAGGTTCCAAAGGCTCAAATAAATGATTCTCCTTTCAAGAGACCCTTCCTTTTGGCTAAAACCCAAATGGCTTTTCCGTTTATACTGGTATCCTCAGTAACATTAAAAGAATGGAAGCAGGTAAAATAAAGACCCTATGACTTTGGTCCCATGGCGAAGCAGTATCCAAACACTCCTGAGGATTCAGATAGGGCACTTCCTGTTCTTGGTGGATACCAGTGTTCTCTCAACTCAGAATCTACGTTGCTTCTGTGCTTGATAGTTTCTTCCTTTCTCACCCCATAGCTAGAGGTAGATTTGGCTTTTCTCAGGGCTTGTGAAACTATATTTGTAAGATGTTGTAACAGAGGGAAAAAATTGGGTAAGACTTCAAAAAATTTATGAAGCTTTCTCTTCAACATAGACCATTGAAGATGTATATTGTCTTGGTTATATACTACAGCAGGGGAGGGCGAACTGTGGCCCATTAGGGTTTTCAATCCGGCCCATGGGATTGCCAGCCCCATGGTGCAGCTGGGCTAAGGCAGGCTCCCTGGCCTCATGCCGCTCCCAGAAGTGGCCGGCACCATGTCCCTGTGGCCCCCGGGGGAGGGGGGAGCAGAGGGCTCTGTGTGCTGCTGTTGTCTGCAGGCCCTGTCCCCCGCAGCTCTCATTGGCCGGGAACTGGGACACTTTGGGAAGTGGTACCCGCAGGCGAGGGCAATGCGCGTCAGAGCCGCCTGCCCCACCCCCAGGAGCTACTGCTGGACATGCTGGCCACTTCGGGAGTGGCGTGGGGCCAGGGCAAGCAGGAAGCCTGCCTTAGCCCCGCTGCGTGCCATTGCCACCCTGGAGCCGCTCGAGGTAAGTGGCGCCGGGCCAGAGCCCGAACCCCTCCTGCACCTCACACCCTAACCCCCTGCTCTGAGCCCCCTTGCTGTATGCTGCACCTCTGCCCCAGCCTTACATTCATGGCCCTGCATACAGTTTCCTCACCCAGATGTGGCACTCAGGCCAAAAAGTTTACCCACCCCTGTACTAGAGGGTTACGTGCATGGAGCTTAGCCTACAGAAGCAACCAAGTATCTCTTTATTCTCCCCAAAAAGCTTCTTGTGTGCCTCCCTCCCATCTTCCTGTATTTCTGGGACTCATTGCAATTGCAACTGTCCCTTTCCTACTGTGTCAGGGACTCTGTGTGCTATGTCATTCCCCTTTCCCGGTACTAGAGTGCTCCATTCTCTTTCTCTGGGTCAGGGGCACTGTCCTTTTCATACAGGTTGTCCCCTATGCCAGGAACTCTGTTTTGGAACCATGGTCAGAGGTGATATTCAGGGGAGGGATTTGGGGGTGGGGGGAGGTGTTGTGTGGGGAGGTGTTAATGGCTGCCATCAACCAGTTCTTTGATCTATAGGCAACTGCAGAAGTGGCTGAAACTCCTGGGTCTGCTAAGGGAGGGGCTTCATGGGGATTCAAGGGGCTCCATGGGGTGGGGCCTTCAGGTTTTCACCAAAATAAATAGGATTCTGCCCATTTATGTCTAAAACATTCCCTGAAATTTTGGAATTGATTGGATGTGGTGTTCTAAAGTTATCACATGAGGGATAGATGCTATAAAGTTGAGTGTAGGACCTCCCTTTGCTTGGCCAGCCAAGGTGCTGTGACAAAAAGGGACAGAACTCTGCTGCAAGTACGCCTATATTCTGCTACATAGTTAATTTAATTTATCTCCATGAAATACCCTTAATTACTTTCTCTGTCCTCCCTGAAAATATACACTAATGTCTGTTTCTGAGGATTTTATTTCTATAAGCCCCAGGTAGCCCAGCTCTGAGATTCTGTTCCTGTAATGTTGTTCTGGATGTTTCTCAGAATCTCCTGTCCTTCCCATCCCCTTGTGTGTCAGGAAGAGGAGAAATTTGTAACTGGCGTCAGCTCCTCACTGGTACATTGTTTTCCAGACATCTCTGCTCCCAGCCTACACTCTAGCTCTCCCCATACTCCCTGGTAGCAAGCTGGCCTCCAGTTCTGGCTCTGTGACCCCATGCTGCCCAGTCCAAGGAATACTACAGGGATTGTACACTGTAATCCAGCTAACTCCCTCTTATGGGGAAAGCTGGAGAACGAGAGATGTAGACAATTCCTGGCAGGTCAGGAAGACAGGAAACTGTATCAGGCACCTAGTTGAAAATAATGTAAATTCAATGCATCTACTACTGTCCCCAAGATGCCACAGATGGGGGCTCTAGCTGTGGGTGAGGGCTCTGGGTTGGGGCTAGGAGTGTGGGAGGGGGCTCAGGGCTAGAACAGAGGGTTGGGGTGTGGGGGGCTCAGGGCTAGGACAGAGGGTTAGGGTGTGTGGGGGTGAGGGGTGTGGCTGGGGGTTTGTGCTCTGGGGTGGGGCTGGGGATGAGGAGTTTGTGGTGCAGGCAGGCTGCCCAGGGGCTGAGGCCAGAGGAGGACCCTCCCCAAGCCCTCTCCCCTCCGGCCAGGCCCGCCAACAGGGGATGGGTGTAAAGGGGGCAATTGCCCAGGGGCCTGGGCGATTTAAGAGCCACTGGCCACTGCTGCGATAGTTCTGCTTGTTCTAGGGAAAAGCATCTCTTGATTCAAAGACTCTTGATATTACCCCATGCAGGTTCTGAGGAAATAGCAAATACTGTTGCTTCAGCCACCCTGGAACCTGCATGGGGCATATCAAAAGCATCTTTGAATCAAGAGAAGCTGTGGTTTTTCCCCAGAGCAGGTTGGGTCAACGTAGCTGCCCTGGGGCTCCTCCGGGCAAGTGTGGGACAGGGCTGCAGCGGCGGCAGCCCTCTGGCAGGGAGTGGGGCTCTCAAGGCTTCTCTGGGCAGGGGGGCTTGTGGCCCTGGCTGAGGGAGGGGGGAAGGGGCCTATTGATTGATCTGCCCTGGGGCCCAGAATTGCGGTCAGTGGGCCTGCTGCTGGCAGCACACACATCGCACCACACTGCATGTGCTCCTAGGGCCCCTCTCTGCTGTGGCGCTGTATGTGTGCAGCTCAGCACTGGGGGGAGGAGGATGTGCCCCGTCACCCACTGGCCTGACTCCTGAAGGATCAGGGCGGGGGAACACACCTGCCATCATGTCAGGTGTGCATCCTCCCTTCGCAGACTGCAGCTGCCACCTCAGCCTGCCCTGCTCCCTTGTAAGTCTGAGCAGTGGAGCGGTGCTGGTGGGCACAGCATGAAAGGAGGCAGCTGATGGGGGAGCACAGTGCAGGGAACAGCAGCCAGCCGCTGCCCAGGGTGCAGGGATGCTCCAAGGGAGGTACATGGGAGCTGTGGGCGGGGCCTGAACACTGGTGGAGCCAGGCACCTGTGTTTTGAACATTGGTGGAGCATGGGTACCACGGGCCCATATAACTTGCCGCCTATGGTCTCTTGGTCTATAATTGAGATGGTTGGGCACGACAGCTCTCCCCAACACTGTTTCATGTTATCTGAAAACTTAGGACAACATTTCAACAGTTTCCACTGAGTTCATGTTTTCAGTCTTCACTTGACAACTGAAGGGCTAGACATTTAACTTAATTCAAAAGGAAAGCTAAGTTTCTGGAGCACAATATGTGGTGAGCAGTGAGTTCTGCAGATTTTTGTTCCCTGCAATGTAGTTAATGTTCATTGTTTACTTTAAAAATAAATAAATCTCCAAAACAAGCTTAGAATAATCTGTAACTCTGGATAATTCAGTGTGAATGTAATGAAGATTATGTAATTATGTAGAGTACTGTTTAAAAATATTACTATAACTTAAGATGGTCTATGGAGCTTCTATTTAAACTTGATTTGCCAATGTAGGAATCTTATAATTGATTTTGGCAAGTCTACCTTAAATCAGAAAAAACTAAGGTTTGGGTTTTTTTTCCTCAGTTGGCTGAGGCATGAAGTAATGTCCAGTTGTACCACATAATTTGACTCTCAGTTCTGAAACCTCTGAAAATGACTACTTCAAAATTTCTGAATTTCTCCTGCAATAAGGTGAATGTTCTCTGTTTAAAGAGCAAACTTAGATTTTTATACACTTAGGTGAAAGTACTGTTCGAACAATTGCCATGGATGGCACTGAAGGCTTAACCCGTGGGCAGAGAGTTCTGGACACGGGTGCACCTATAAAAATTCCAGTTGGGCCAGAAACACTGGGAAGGATCATGAATGTAATTGGTGAGCCAATTGATGAAAGAGGACCTATTGCAACGAAACAGTGAGTATTTTTAAATTTAGTTGATTTAGAGAAGAAATTGCTGTTACTAGTATATTGTTTTGAAGGTACCCATTAAAGAAGTGGTGAGGGTGCAGGAATTCAAAGGCTTGTCTAAACATAAAAGTTGTACCACATTAATTATACCAGTATAGTTAAAGCAGTTTGACCTCCCTATTATAAAAGTGTCTATCGGTATAGTTTATTTCTGTATGGGAAGGAGTATAAGCTATACTGATATTAAATTTAAAAAAAACTACATAAAATTAACATTATGAAAATTGCAAAGTAAGTACTCAAAAGTTGGGAAATAATAGAAGTAAGGTTGTCATTGCAACCTTAATTTGGCCTCCTTGTACGTATGCGTCATGATAGTCTTTAGTTACATCACCATGTACAGTGTAACCCCAGAGTTACAAACTCCAGAGTTACAACTGACCAGTCAGCCACACACCTCATTTGGAACCAGAGGTACGCAATCAGGCAGCAGCAGAGATGACCAAAAAAAAAAAAGTACAGTATAGTACTGTGTTAAATGTAAAAAAACATTACCAAAAAACATAAAGGGAAAGCAGCATTTTTCTTCTTTCAAAGCTGTATTAAGTCAAATGTTCGGTTGTAAACTTTTCAAAGAGCAACCATAATGTTTTTGTTCAGAGTTACGAACATTACAGTTACGAACAACCTCCATTCCTGAGGTGCTCATAACTCAGGTTCTACTGTACTATCTTTCCCACCCTGCTCCCCCGCACAGGCCCCCTGCCTCATTCACTGTACGGGTGGACCTACTCAGGATAAAGCAAGGTTGTGTACTGAGAGATTAGTCTGCAGGATCTCCTGCTTCAATTGTTGCAGAAGTGTGCAATGATAGAGGGGAAAGGGTGATCTGATGGCTAAGGCAGTTGAATGCTGCCCTGGAGATTTGGATTCTGTCCTTCTGCCACAGAGTTCCTGTGTGATACTAGTCAAGCAATTTAAATAAATCTTTTCACAAATGGTCACTAATTCTTTATTTTCTGGGTGATTGACATCAGACCCTGAGGTCTGACTTGCAGAAGTGGGGAGCACTCTCGGGTGCATTTAAAATCAGGGGAGCTGTGCCTTGAACATAAGTGCTATATAATGCTAAGTGGTCTGGAAGAATTGGGTCCTGTGTGTCTCAAATTAGACACCCAAAGTTAGTGGACGCTTCTGACCTTCATCTCTCTGTGCCTCAGTTTCCATCTCTAAAATGGGTCTGATATTCCTTCATCTCACAGGGATGTTGAGAAAATTATATTTAATTATAAGATACTGCATTAATAATTACTGAAACAATTGAAGAAATACTAGTCTACAGTACTAAATAGTAGTAAACTGAGTACTACATGCAAAGTCCAGCATCCTGCCAACAAAAGAAATTGGACTTGTAACCACCCAGCAAGGCCCCTCCAAATATTACAGGTATTTGCCAGCTTGAGTGTGGAGGGGAAGATCATCTTTCTGTCCCCCCCAAGCAAACAGAAAATAAACCTGGAAACTTGTGGTAGCTATGCTTCTTCAACATTTACTGGGGACAGAATTCAGAGCACAGTCTACAGCTCAAGTAATTCCACTTAATGCTGGGGAATTCCCCAATAACTGGAGTGGGAGAAGGGATTTTTCCTTTCCTTCTAGCCCAGATTGCATGGGTGACAGCAGCAAAGGCCAGTCTGTGTCTCCATGCCTCCTGTATTTGTTTCGTTCATGCATGGGGAGAATGGCTAGTAGAACTATGCAGTGGAGGATCAACAGGCTCGGCTGTATGTAGGAGCTGGGTTATGCAGCTAATAAGACTGCACCAGTGTTCCTAATAACACTGGTTGTGTCTCCTTTGCATCTGCAAAGGTGAAGCAGTGTATGCCCAATAAAGATAAGGAAGGGAATTTTAATTGTGATAAATCAGTAGTTAAACTGAGATCATTTGAGATTGTCCTGCCATGTTCACGAAACTGGTGACTTCCTTGTAAATAGTTAATGCAAAAACTCAGAGTATTAGCAAGAGCATCATTTTTCTGAGACCAGAACAGTAGATTTTTCAGATATCTTAATAGGTCAATATATTGCTGTGAGGGTTCTCAAGGAACCCAGGACTGTGAGTCACCTTGCTTAACCCCCCTCCCTCCCCCTGCCTCCAGTGAGAGGGAGTCTGTCTTGTGGTAGCTGGGTGTTGTCTCCTTGACTCCACCAGCCTTTCATCTGCTCAAGCACTCCCCTCTGAGCTATGCCAGCCCTAAATTTGCCTTGCAGATTAACTCTAGGTGCACCCCAAATCCCTGAATTCCTTTGAATCATTTCCTTGGGATATTGGCTACTCACAGAGCACTTATGATAAAATAAAAGCATCTTGTTTTTTTGAGTAAACTCTAGAAACAAGAGTGTGTGGCGGAAACAGATGGTCACAATGCAAAACAAAATCATAAAATGTGAGCCTAGGTCTATGCTTATGAATAGTTACTTTTCCTAAGTTATAGAATAGATTTCTCCCCACTCCAAAGTTCAGTCTGTTGTAGATCTGGCTGGCTTCACAAGAACCAGGCTCCAAATGTTCATGAAAGCACCCTGCTCCACAAAGAGTTTTTGGTGAATGGTGATAGTCCTTTTCCAGCATCTGTGTTGTACTGCCTTTTCTGTTTACAAGATAGGGATTCATCCTGTCTGTCAAGTTTCTTTTGTACCTTTTACGTTGTTTTGCTTTTTTTTGTCATTGCTTCTGATGGTTTTCCATTGAAAGCCTTAGTATTGCGTAAGGTTGAACAGTTGAACTTTGCATTGCATCACTCGCTGAAGAGGGCAGCGTGGCAAATTCTCCTTGGCTGAATGGGCCATCACCAAGACACATTATCTCCTGGTGATTAATTTCTACTCCAAGTCCATAAAGCATACTTTCAGTATAAATACATTATTCCTTAAATATTACCTGTACATGCCTCTCACAATAATTATGAATCTTGACAAATTATGAGCTTTCTTAGATATGTTACATGTTACTCTTTATGGATAAATAACCTGTAAGATGTGTGTTGGTTGTAATGAATTTGTCAATTCTGGAGTAAGCTGTTTGAGAACAGACAACTGGATCCTTTGCCAAGGGGTCTCTTTCACAATTGGCAAATCCAGTACTGTTTGAATTAGACACTTCTAATTCGTAATTTTTACTGATGGTGCTTCTTCTAAATTTTACCTAGATGTAAACTTTATTTCTGGCTAGGGACCACTAATATAACAATCTTATTCAGTATCTCTTAAACAATTTTTTCTTGAAACTTTGATAGTAAAGACAAAACTATGTAAAATAGTTAAAGACCTTCTTTACAGGTTTGCATCTATTCATGCTGAAGCTCCTGAATTCCAAGATATGAGCGTTGAGCAAGAAATTCTTGTGACTGGTATTAAGGTTGTAGATTTATTGGCTCCATATGCCAAAGGAGGTAAAATTGGTAAGTTTCTCTTCTGAAGCAAATAGATATGCTGTAAATTTATGTAACAAGTACTGTACATAAAACATTCTGTACTTCAGTTGGAGGGAAACTAAGTTGGCTTTATATAAACTTTAAAATTTTAGTCTTATTCAGTTTCCTAAATTTGTGTGCTTAGTAGAAAGTGTTCTCGTGAGGAAGATTAAACAAACCAGCTGTTGAAAAAGGATGCTGCTAACAGCAGCAAATTTTAGATTGGTTTGTTCTAAAGTTAGCTTAATATACCTACACTGTTAACAGGCATTTTGAGGGATAATAGTGAAGTATTGTAGCTGGATGTAATTACATTAATTGACAATGATCTCAAACTGAAAACTCAATTGTATTGACAAAAATTGTTGTTTCAGGGCTTTTTGGTGGTGCTGGTGTAGGAAAAACTGTATTAATTATGGAACTTATTAACAATGTTGCTAAAGCCCATGGTGGTTACTCTGTCTTCGCTGGTGTAGGGGAGCGTACACGAGAGGGTAATGACTTGTATAATGAAATGATTGAATCTGGTGTCATCAACCTGAAGGATGCCACTTCCAAGGTAACTTTCAAAGGGTGTGAGTATTAGAAACAAAACACACACCCTATTGTTTGTGATACATTACAGTGGATTGTTTGGCAACGTACTATTTTAATATAATTTTTCCAAGAAAAAAAACACTTTCTGTATGTGAGCAGTGACAATTTGACTTGTATATACATGCTAATTTTTATGTTCTTCCAGTTAGGCAGGTCCGCAGATTCTAATAGTGAACTTTCAATCAATCACCCTTGCTGCTTTAGTGGCTTACTAACTTATAAGATTAGGGTGAAAGTTTAGTCTTGTAAAAGTGTTCATACTTTTAGGAAAAAAAATACTTAAATTAATAAAGGGTTTTGTTACTTAAAAAATTACACAGCACATATGCCATTGTCATCTGGTCCCTGGCCTTTGCCTCCACAACTGGGCCAAGGCATGTGGGTGTTAAATCAACACTATATAACGAGATGTATTATATTCATCTATAGAAAATGTAGTAGCCTAATTTTATTTCTGTAATAAATTAAATTCCAGGTTTCACTTGTGTATGGTCAAATGAATGAGCCTCCAGGTGCCCGTGCCAGAGTAGCCCTGACTGGTTTGACAGTTGCTGAATATTTCCGTGATCAAGAAGGACAGGATGTGCTTCTCTTTATCGACAATATCTTCAGATTTACCCAGGCTGGTTCAGAGGTTAGTATTCATAATAAAAAGTTCCAGTACAATACTTACCTCAGAATCTAAAAACTACTCTTAGAGCTGTGAACGTGAAACTGCTTATTGTGCTCCTCACCCCAAAAAGAATGATGAAAACCTATCAAACACAAATTTTAAGCAAAAATTCAGTGTGTCCTCTTGCTTGGGAGGAGGGAACTCTGTGTATATTTGTATATGCCAGTCAAATTTTGAAAAAAGTTGCCTAGATATCTTAGCTAGGTATAAAACCCTACAATTTTAAAGAGGAAGAATAAAGCCTTTAGGTGTATTCTCCCTATGACTTACACTAAGTGGCCCACGCTTGAAGGATTCCAAAGTCAAACAATTAAATTGCTCTTCAGAAGCATAGGATCAGGCCCAAGCCAACTTTAGAGTGGGTGTAGCAATGTCCACAGAGTAACTGTAAATTCTTACCTTGACTTAAACAGAATAAAGACCTAAACGCACCCAAACTTCACTTCCAAGCATTTACCTCTATTAACTTAAAATAATACAAAACCCTCTCAGCCTAAGCTTTCTCTTGAGTTCAGTTTTTCCTAGAAGCTTTCTCCCTGCAGGACTCCTTTTTTCTTGGAGGTTGCAACTTTCTTGTATATTTGGTTTGCTAATAATGAGACCTAGCTGAAAAGCATGGAGGACATGCTATAGAAGTAATTAAGAGAGCAATTGAGGGTCTGAGTAAGGGGGAGTGGAGAAGGGGTGGCAAAGTGGTGACAAATTTCTGTTAGAACCTAAAATGGGAAGAGCAAAACATGGCTTAGTGCTGGTGAGTAGCATGACTTCTGGAGGCAGGGGCAATCATAGGCTGCCTTGACAGCACCATTTCTCTGGCTCCAGTTCAATGAATGACTGGGTGAATGACTTGGGGGGGGGGGAGGGAAGGGGGTGGCTAATATCCCAAACTAGCTGGTGTTGGGTCTGGTAGGGGAGAAACTGAAGAAGCAATAGGTCCTCTACTCGACATAGGCACCCAGCTGGTCCCAGTCAGGCAATGCTTAATGGCTGGAGTGGTGAAAGGTATATGCAGTTTGGTGACCTTTTTGCTCCTGGGTAGACAAAAAATTAAACTGTGCCCATGGAGTAAGCTGTTGCTTCTGAAGGCCTCAGTTCCACCACACATGGGTTGTATCCTTCCTTAACTGTCTTAATTTTTTTTTTATTGGGAGGTATAGAAGCTCCAACTGGCCTTACTGGGTCTCACTTTCAAGTTCCGTTAAAACTACTTGAGTGACATAGAAAATTTTAGACAGAAGGAAAATTAGCCAAATAAGTTAAATATATCTTTATCTAAAAATAGATACAAAAGCATTGTAGGCTTAACAGTTAGTATGATGCACACTCTTTATTCTGCATGCTGGGCTACAAGCTTTTAATTTTGCACTACATATGTCTTTCTGTTCACAGAGTAAATATGCTCATAAAGTGAATCACATTATATGGAGTACGTTTCTCATTGTAAATCTTGGGGGTTCTTGGGTTTTTCTTTTTATTTAAAGTGGATGTCCTCAGGTTAGGGAAAATTGCAACAACCCTGCTTAAGGGTAGGAATGCTGGTGTCTAATACCCAGAATGGCTGGCCCTTTGCGTGTCTGAAGGAGGTGGGGGGGGAAAAAAGGAGATGTATCCTTATACCACTCTTGCTATCTTTCTTTTATTTTCTTTGTGGGCACATAGTTCTTTTTTGCCTTCCTCTAATTCTCTATAATATCTCTCTGGCCCTTGTGCCTCCAAAATTCACCAACTTTTGATCATACCCTCTCTCTCCCTACTTCCTCTTTCTTGCTCTGCCCTTATGAATGCACACAGTACTCCTGGATTGTAGTCTGTAGCCAAGGAACAATAAACCTGACTGCTGAAGTAAAAGAAGACCATTCCAACTTTCCTTCTTGCTGGAAGAATGAAATGGGGTACCATCCTGATTTTTGTCTCCACTCTTTCCATTTGGTGGCTGAGTGTAAAGACTGAGAGCAGACCTGCTAACTGTTTGCCGTCTTCTCACTCCACTTAGCATTGTGTTCTGTATGCTTCAAAACATTTTAAACAGCACAGTTTAAGAACCTTTAATGTATCTGAGAAAATGAATTACAAGAGTTCTTTAACTTGCTACATTATCTTCTCCTTTGATCTTAAGGTGTCTGCACTTCTGGGTCGTATCCCCTCTGCTGTAGGGTATCAGCCAACGTTGGCTACTGACATGGGAACAATGCAGGAAAGAATAACTACTACTAAAAAGGGATCAATTACATCAGTACAGGTATGGTGTTAAACAGGTGTCTTTATATCAGTAAAGAGTTCGGTGCTTAGCTTCATGAGTAGAAGGTGAAGGTGGCAGTTAATAGTAGATATATTATGAGGCTTAATGAGTCTTAGTTTTTTACTAAGATCTTGTACTTTGATTTTCAAAATGACTTATTTCAGGCTATCTACGTACCAGCTGATGACTTGACTGATCCTGCTCCAGCTACTACTTTTGCACATTTAGATGCTACTACAGTATTATCCCGCGCCATTGCTGAACTGGGTATCTATCCAGCAGTGGACCCTCTGGATTCTACTTCACGTATCATGGACCCTAATGTTGTTGGCAGAGAGCATTATGATGTGGCTCGTGGTGTACAGAAGATTCTTCAGGTATCTTGTTATGTTTTCCCCCAATGAATTTAATTCAAACTGGAGATAACTGAGTGTTAAGACTTAATCAGTGAAATTCAACTTTGATATCTAGTCTTTTGAATAAATTGCAATATTAATGTATCTACACAGGGTATCAAGAGATTATTTAATTTGGGTTGCCTTCTTTCTCCATAATAGGATTACAAATCCCTTCAAGATATTATTGCTATTTTGGGGATGGATGAATTGTCTGAAGAAGACAAACTAATTGTATCCCGGGCTCGAAAAATCCAGAGGTTTTTGTCTCAGCCTTTCCAAGTTGCTGAAGTCTTCACTGGCCATGCTGGAAAATTGGTGCCTTTGAAGGAAACAATCAAGGGATTCAAGAGCATTTTATCTGGTAAACTAATATATTTTCACTTGCATGATTTCCCCCAGTTTCAGAGCTGTATTCTGGAGATTGTCAGTTTCCTTTAATATTTGACACTCACTTCTGCAGACTACCTTATGCTTAAATGCATTCACTAAATATTACTGCTTTAGTAAAGTAGGGGGTGTTAGTTTCACATGTATTGTAGTGGGGCCTAAGGGCCACAGGCTTATTGTGCTGAGCACTGTACAAACATAAAGAAGGTTCCTTCCTCCAAGAGCTTAGTCTAAGTATAAGATGTGGGGAGAACAAGTGGATATGGAAATGGATGGGTGGAGCACTAGGCAATGATTCAGCCATGCTAGTGTGGAGCATGATGTGCAACATCTAATGTTTAAGCATTTAGTTCTCAAGAACAGATTTATAAAACGGGAAGGGATTGAAATCCAACTTGGCTCCTAGATTCCTTTCCCTTCCACTCCATTGTCAAACCTTCCTGGCCCCTGCTTGCACCACCCCAAGCTGTTTGAGAGTCATTGCCTGGGTATCCTCTTCACTGATCCTCTGCACATGCCTTCATAGTGACTCAAGGCACTGTGCCACTTGCTAGTCCAAGCCAGTCCCTGCTGCATGATCCAGGGAGAATTAGGAAGACAAGGGAGCAGGATTTGGTGTTTGTCAGACAAGGCTGGGCAGGACACTACAGCAGTTTGGTCCCAAAGGTACTAAGAAGAAATTCAGTTTATCTCCTTCTTAACCCTTAGAACTGGACAGGATTCTAAAGTCTAAACTCTGCTGTCTGAAATGTGGCTTTATATTGTTGCTGGGAAGGGGAGGAGGTCTCTTCCCCGGTTGGGGCTGTGGGCGGGGCAGGGGGGTCGGGGTCCTATCTGCGGCAGCTCTGGAGCTGGGGAAAGTTGCCTCTCTGGCTGCCACAGCCTTGCACATCCCAGATTTCCTCCACCCCCTCCCACTTGCCCCCTAGCCCCCAAGGCCACCACCTCACCTTACATGTGTATCTTCTCCAGGGTCCAGGCACCTAATTAGTGGAGCCATGCCTGCATGGCTCCATTAATTAGGTGGGTGGCCCTTGATTCTCTTGTGTGCGGCTGCCCAGGCCCGCACCGTGGAGGGAACAACCCGCGGACCACTGACGGTCCGTGGACCCCAGTTTGAGAACCTCTGCCCTAGATTACTTTAGTTTCACTAGAGTAATTACTGACCCTAAAAGTGCTACTTGCACCAGTGACTACATAGCCAGTCAGTGTTGTCAGAAGTTGCAGTAGTACAGCTTTCAAGCACAGAGTACTAGTGATTGCTTACTTAGGGTTGCATTCTAAAATGAGGCATAAATGGCCAGTCACTCGTGTGTGTTGGGGGGGGGCACATTCAGGAGTTTATGCCCTTTGAATTTTCTAGGTATACTGTTCGTTTGTTTGTTTCCTTTTATGAGTTTTTAATAGGAAATCTGGGCTGGAAAACTTTACCTTGGCAATCCTGCTAGTTGTAATTGAACAATATTAATTGAACTGTCAAACTTTGGTTGGGAGGTGGTTGGATGATGGCTTAATTATGACATGCATAAGCTTTTAGCCATTATACAAACCTGATTAATGGGGGCCACATGCATGCAGGCCTGACTGAAAAGAAGGTGGTGAAGTGGCTGAGTGCAAATAAAATCTTATCTGGGAGCTGCCCTTTTTTGTCAGATCTGTTGTAGGATAAGGGTTTCTCATGCAGTTGTTGATGGATAAAATCTTTACTAATGGCAGCTGCCTTCCTACCTCTATACAGGCCCATCTCCACCACCACTTAAGCATTTTAAAAAAACCTAGGGGGGGAAAACTCACAAAACTTGTTTGGAAGTAGACAGGGTTCTTACAACAGCATACTTGAGACAAATCCACAAAAGCCCTCTATTCCTGCACTCTTGGGTATGCACCTTGCTATTACTGCCACTATAAGAAGTAGCAAACCATGTGCTTCAACGTTCTCTGTCCTCGTAGGAATGATACCCTTCAGTCACCCCTTTAATTGTCCTTCTGCAAACATCCCTTTACCAAACTGTCCTCTCACAACACAACCAACTGCTACACCAAACATGAATTACTAGTGTTGGAGAGGGGGAGAATCACTGGGGGGGAAAAGGGTGTGCAGAAAGGGGTCAGTTAAGGTTGTAATGTGTAGTCTGCAACATACTGTGTTTGTGATTAAAAGTAGGTGTGACTATCTGGTGGAGGAGTAAATATGTTGCTGGGTGGCTTCTAACAGCTTACCTTTTGTATATTAAGGATGGCCTTGATAACCAAGGGCAAGATACTTCAGTGTAGGGTTTTTTTAAGAAACTTTTTGCTGCTGTGCTGTTTACATTTCACTTAATCTGGCTCATAAAAAAATACTGTGTTCACTTTTTTCTTGTTCTATGTATTACCACCATGTTAATGGTTGAGTTGCAAATAACAGCTAATTTTCAAAGTGAAACAAAGCTGTACGCCTCTTAAAGTGTAGAAAACATACTGGATCTTGTAAACACTTTCACTTTTAAAAAACCCACAGTAAACTTTGGCAATCTACTACCTCACAGTCTTCATAATATCTTTTTAGCTTTCTTTCAACAATTGTCCTATTCAAATTGTGTCATTGTAGGTGAATTGGACCATCTACCAGAACAGGCTTTTTACATGGTTGGTCCTATTGAAGAAGTTGTTGCTAAAGCTCAGAAGCTATCTGAAGAACATTCCTAAACTGGACTATTATATTTGCATATGGTCTTTTAAATTTCTGATACATGTATACATTGATGTGTAAAACAGTTGCTCCAATCTCGGAGGTCTCTAGTTTTTTCACATCTACTGAAGAGAATTAAAGGCCTTTTTTGTACGTGTGAACATGCAGTATTATGTAAACGTCACCCAAATGTCTGTTACAAAAACCAGACATCTTGTTAGTAAACATTTGTGATATACAATTCCTCTGACTGGCTCTTTATTTTTGTTTAGATTAAGACTAATCTTTTGCCTCTGGAAATAGTAACTTAAGGCTAGCCTGAACATCAAAGTTAACTGTCATGAAAGTGGCATTTGAAAGGTGATGTGTGATTACTTTTTGATCCTTGGAAAAGCTTGATACCAAAAATACTGATGGTTAATCTCATGCTGTATTTGCCCTGAATTAGTTTTTCTACTTGACACTTTTGGACTTCACATTTTTTTATTCTGTAATCTGAGGAATTGCACAAACTTTTACTGTAATCAGTTACAGTATTGCAAATGGAAAACTACTAACTCTACTTGTGTGTTCTTATTAAATTGGCCTGATTCATAGTTCAATGAGCAAAAATTGAATCCAGTTTTTAAGACTAGAAAGGTTGTCTACCCATAATTCATGTTAGCTTTTGATCAGAAGGACAGTAAAACACATTTCTGGAAGTTGAACAAAATATTAAACAATTGTATTGAAAAGTGACACTTCTGAGATCATTTAAAATGTTAAATTAAAAATTCACAAAAATTAATCTGAAAGGGTAATCTCTTCACTGTGCCTAGTTGTTGAAAGGTAGAGTATGCATGTTGATTTTATAAAAGGAAAACATGGAAAGGTTCAAAGACTATGGCAAAGGATGGATGGAATGAGGGCAAGAGTGTGAAGGATAGCGTGTTGTGCTGGTCTGGTCAGAGGAAAGGAAAGTTAGAGAAAGGAATTGTAATACTATACTGTGAATGTGAAAGGAAGTTACAGGAATTTGAAACGCTCCAAGACTCTTACATCAGAGCTAAACCAAAAGACAGATTTAAACCACATATTAAGTGATATTCAAACGGAGAACAATACTCTAAAAGCAAAAATAAGAGAGCAGCTCCTCTGCATGCCAGATTGCTGCTAGCATACAACAGAAGGGTGATTTTGCTGACTGTAATTCAAGCAGTGATACTGATAAAGACCAAAACCAAATCAATTGGAAATGCCTTGAAAAACAAATCCAAGATTGGAACCTGGCACACATGGGGGAGAATTGAGGTAATTGGCGGCCGCCTCCTCTTCCTTCTAATCCAGACTTAAGGGCCAGTGCTTCCCTAGCTCCTCTCCAAGTAACCACCCGGTGACAGCAGATAACAGTGTCTTATAATAATTATAAATGGCCAGGCTTTTAAACTCCATGACCCGCTAGGATCCAACAGCCCCCTTGCTAGTCAGTACTGCTGATGCAGATATAAACCTGTTGAGGCCACGCTTACAGGCATGGATAAGGGGCCGGCCATGCACAATGCTTGTGGAGCATCAGTTTCCATTATTGACTACTACAACAGTACATTACCATTTCGGAGGTAGGGGGTGCACAACTCACAGCTTATAAAAGCTACCCTGTTCTTGTAGAATCTAATCTGTTCTTCTGGACTCAGTCTTTTTATGTAGCTCCAAATGCAGAGGGGACTATTTTGGGCATGGATGTCCTCTGTGTCCTTGCAGCAACTCTTAATCTTGCCCAAAGTACAGTTACATTTACTGAAACTTATGCGTACTCATGCCATTCCTCTCCGTAATAATAAAATTTCTCTCTTCTGTTGCAGCTTCCAAATCCTTGCCTCTCACTTGGGACATCTCTAACCTTTTTCAAGAATTATGTTCCAGGCTCCCCTTTGTTTGGGCAGAAAAGTTTTCTTGCAGTTTGGTGCCTGCTCATCTCTGCCCACCCATCCAAGTTACTGGTCAACTCCCTCCACCTACCAAGCAATACCTTCTCAAACCTGAAGCCGTGGACGCGGTAGGTGGCATTATTCACTCTTTACTGCAGCAAGGCATACCTGTTCCTCCTCTGCCAACTCTTCCATCTGGCAGGTTAAAAAACCCTGATTGTTCCTGGTGCCTTACCATTGATGTCCGCATGTTGGTTAATGGTGCGGTAAAACTTTGTTGCTGACCCATCAGTGGCCCTTTCAGGCCTTGACCCTTCTTACTGTATTTTACTGTGTTGGATATTGCTAACGGTTTCTAGAGCCTCCCCATTCACCCAGAATCACAGCCCTGGTTTGCATTCACCTTTGGCCCCACCCAGTCTACTTGGGCCCACCTGCCTCAAGGCTTCCGTAACTCCTCTACCCTTTTTTCACTGGGTTATGGCTCAGGCTCTCTCCTCAGTAAATTGGCCTGCTGCCAACTCTGCGTGCTTACAATATGTTGATGATCTATTGCTTGCCTCCTCTACGATCTCTGACCACTTATGTGCCCTTCAACTGCTACTTCAGGCTTTGACAGATGCAGGTCTAAAGGCCCAGGTAGCTTTACTTACGGTCTAATATCTGGGCTACACGGTCTCCCAGGACTCAAAACCGTATTATTGCAATTGCAGCAGCCCCACAACAGCGCGTGAGCTATGCAAACTAATGGAGCTTCTCAACTTTTGCAGGCAGTATGTCCCATCCTCTTCCACCTTGGCACAATGATCTCCTTAAAGGGGCCCAAGACTCCTCAGACCTCATTTCTTGGTCACCAGAACACGACCACTGCTTAACGAAACTTAAAATACCCTTCTCTCTGCCCCTGCACTTGGGTTTCCCCACCCTCAGTACCATTTGAACTTTGGACACACGTACAGGTTGGCCATGCTGCTGTTGTGCTTACTCAAAACCATGGCGACAGGTGCCGCACAGTGGCCTATTTCTCTGATCGCATTGATCCGGTAGCTTTAGCCTTTAACCACTGCCTCCAAGCTGTGGAGGCAGCTTCTTGGGCCATAACTGTCACATCCCCTCTAGTCTCTGGGGCCCCTCTTAAAATCTTTGTGCCACGTGGTTCATAAAATCCTGTATGGGGGGGCGAATTTCAAAAATCACCCCTCGGCCCAATGGTTCAAGTGGGAGTGCACCCTCAAGCCCAGACATTACAATTGCACATTCTAACCTCCTTTAATTCTGCTACTTTGATGCCAACCACAGGGGAACCTCATCAGTGCCCTCTTTTTGAGGATACTATTGTTAAGGACCAATTTATATCTGAACAGCCATTGCCCTTCTCCAATTTTTTTCTATTTGTTGATGGATCCCTGTACTATGTTAATGGCCAACCTTACACCGGCTGGGCAGTTTGCGAGCTGTCAGGTACATATCTCCGCTCGGGTCCCTTTCCTCAGTCCCATTCAGTCCAAGTGGCAGAATTGGTGGCCCTAACGCAGGCCTGCCTTCTAGCTGAAGGCCACAAAATAACTATTTACAAGGATAGCTGCTATGCATTTGGGGTGGTTCATGACTATTTGGATTCCTGGACTAACAGAGGGGGTTAAAATGGGGGGCATATCACAAACTTATTGGAAGCAATCCAAAAACCATCCAAAGTGGCCATAGTCAAAATCAAGATATACCATACCACATACCAGAAACAATTATCCTCTTTCCTTTGCAAAGCAGGCAGCTAAAGAGGCTGCCACAATGCCCCAGGACAATTTCCAAATAGCAGCCACTCAAATGCCTAATTTTAAAGCAGATTTCTCTACCTGAGATACAAGAGCAAAGCCCTAAAGAAGAAAAATGACATGGATTTTTCAGTTTTGCAGGCATTTTCATACCAACACCTGGTCACAAAAGATCAACAGTTTGTGACGGCTAGAGCAATTATAGCTCACCTTTTGTGATCCAAACCACCTGTCAATACATCCAAACCCAAAAGCTATGCTGCACCACATAAGGGGAAAGTGGTGGAGGCCTAACATGACAGTGGAGATATATATATGACCACTGTCGACAATACCTCGATGTGCCAAATGTAATGGAGGCAAAAAGCTTAAAGTAGCTATAAGGCATCCGCCTCAACCCATGGGCCCTATGCAAAAAATCCAAATTGACTTTATAGGTCCCTTGCCATCTGCAAAAGGGGAAAAAAAAATATTGCTTGCTTCTAATTAATCACTTTACTCGATGGATTGAAGCTTTCCCCACTGCTAAGAGTGATGCAGGAATGGTGGTCTGGATCCTGGCCAATGAATTTTGCTCCCAATGGCTTACCCTGTTCAATAGATTCAGACCAGGGAACACATTTTACAGGACGAATCATGAAGGTGGTCTGCTCTGCCTTGGGCATTAAACAAAAATTCTACTGTCCATACCACCCTGAAAGTTCTGGATTGGTAGAACAAGCAAACCAAGCTCTAAAGAAAAAGATCACAAAGCCGTTACTATCTCAAGGAACCAACTGGGTAGCTCAACTACCTGCTGCCCTTCTTTCCATGAGGGCAACCCCTAACGCTTGTACTGGAGTTTCTCCCTTTGAGCTCATTACTGGAATGACCATGTTTCTATGGGAAGGATGTGTAGTCCTGGCTCCCCTTCCCCTGATCTCTTATACTGCACAGGAATATATCCAATGCCAAAATGAAGTCTTGCACCCCATAAGACTAACTGTCCAAGACTGACAAGAAACCCAGGACCCTCCAAAGACCCCCCTCCTGGGCAGACATACAGGAGGAAGGTCAGGTCATGGTAAGAACATACAACCCCAGGGTACTTCAGCCAAAGCATCCTGGCCCACACATGGTATTGGTCCATACAGACACTTCCATGAAGGTGCAGGGAAACCGAATGTGGGTTCATAAAACCAGAATTAAAATGTATGTATAAATTCATTTTGTTTACATTGTATTCTTCTAGGTGACAAATGTGACTCCCTACGTTAATCTTCCTGGCAAATGTACCTGATGCAGCCTCCTGGGACCTGCCTTTGGTAAATGTCATGAGAGACACCTGCTTCAAAGCTGGCCAGTATGTGCAACTCCCTACAGGAGGCAGTGACGAATGGGTAAAGAAACCAGACACTTGGCTTATCCCCAGACCGGATTACCTGGGACCAAGGTCCCGATCGGACTACCACAGCCTGGGAACAGTCTTCGGCTCCCTACCTGCATCTCACTGCATCTGGACTGTAACTGGGTATTTAGCTTCAGGGGATGTGGGCACACACTTATAGGACCCCCAATTTCGGGATGCAGGATCACAGAATGTTGGGAAAAGGACCAAAGGACAGTGTCAATTTAAGGATACCCCCCTAGAACAAATGAACTATTCTATTTTCAGGGCCTCAGGTGGACCAATCAAGATTCACAACATTTATGAAGCCGCTAATGGGTTGGGAGAATATAGGTGTGATTGTTTGTGGGAGATTTAGGCACTTTTCACTAACCTAACTATTTCTGTAGATGCAAATGGATGGATGTTCCTCATCCACTGCGGGAACCTGGGATGGAGGGACATTATTGTCAGGTTAAATGTTTACATTGTACTGATATACAATATTATAACCTGACCACTTGTGGATACTCTTCGCTTACTATCTGTCCGGCACTGTAGCCTACACAACCAGACGGCATTATCCACACTTTTGTATGATGCCCTTATGGTCTCTGTTCAGGTTAAATATGATTTGTCTAATTTTTGGCACCCTTGCAAAATGTGTGCTCAGACCACCCCAGCTCCCTGCAATAGCTGTAGGACCAGCTACAGTTTCCAATGCACCACTATCTTGTTCAGGCCTGCACACCCAAAAGACACAAACGTAGCATCTTGGGTGATTCTTTGGCAGCACCAATTCTATACTAAATACGCTTAATCTAAACTCTGAAAGGTCATACAATTCTTGGGTCAAAAGCCAAACCACCCAACCCCTTAGACATACTAACACAGGTTTATCTTGCGCTCTTACTGCAATTGATGTAGCAATAGAGGCTTTTTACAAAATCATTGAAAAGACCTCAGACACTATAGTCAACCTGGCCAAGTCACAAACTAAAGGCCGTGCTTGTGGTATGTTAGCTTGTGACCTATTTAATATTGCAAAAGAAGACATGCTAGCTGTATGCCTGGGTATCCCCCCTTCCCATACCTTTTTCTTCCCTTACCCTTGCCCACATTGCAAGTATTTCCACTCAGTTGATAGTGGGCTCTTTACTTCCTCCAGATTCATCCTTCTCCTTTAATTTCCTACTTGTGTATCCCTCTGTTATTCCTAGTCATATGTTTCCTTTCTTTGTTTTAAGTCCATTGGATATGTAACTAACAATATGGTGTACAGAGTAGGACTGTCTGGATATCTGGTACCATCACCCATAATACCACACTAATGACAACATCGGACTGCTGCACAGAGACGGATAGCTATATCGTGTGTTCCTGTTCTACTTTCCGTCCTTTACCTCCATCCACTTCCATTGTTGTGGATGTCCTTCCTCTTACAGATGCTGAAGCTGCTGTGAAAGTATTACTACTCAGTGTTTTATCACTGCTGCAACCAAATACATGTATGGACCACTGCAGTGCCAGGCAAATGCTTCCATGTGCTTGCAGATTACTGACTCATTTACCCTAGATGATGTGCACCTCCCTGGCCGTGTGTTCACTGGAATTACAGTGGCTCCTCTGTGGTATGATCACCTATACCTGGACAACACACCAGTTCGACTGGCCAAGGAGCTACTACTCCAAGTACTACCAGTTTGACTAGCTGCAGCTTCTGTGTCTACTACCGTTCATGACAGCACCACTAAAGGCCCCATCCAAGTTCAATTTTCCAATCACCCGACTGGAAGATCCTGTTCGTAATGCAGCCTAAAACCCTCTCTCCTGGTGGACTATTGTACAAATAGCAGCCGCCGCTGCTGCTTCTTCTATTTTTGTGTTACTAGCCTCTAGTGTCGTGTGGCTATTTCAGACACGGGCTTAAAAATCTCAGTATGCTTCCTACCCCTGTCCCCTTCCTCCAACTCCCTTCTTCCACCTCTCTCCCCCTCCCGTCTTGGATAACTCTAAAATCGATCATGTGTACCAAGTGTTTAAGTATTGACTATATTTCATCTAGGAGTTCTATTTGTCAATCAGGAGGGAACTGTTAGGCAAGAGTTAAAATTCAGTTAGCAGCTGAGACAGAAACCCATGTAACTAAGAAGCAGGAATGCTGGAAGCCCAAGGACGCTGGCAGCTGTAAACACTTGATAAATGTATATGGTCAAATGTCTGCCCAGTAACTCTGCTCTTAGAGCAGAACAAACCCTCCCTTTACAGCCCTCCAGATATCTGTAAACACTCACCCCCACCTCACCCCTTTGCCTAAAGGGCAGTTATAGATAATGATGTGCATCAAAACTATTTTGATTACATGTTCTTTCTGTCATCATGTTAAGGACGTTCTCTGGCTCTGAAACAATATATGTCTCTGTAAGAACGAGGTAAATGCAAGTGAAGCGATAAGAGAAAGGTATATAATTGGTCACTGTAACCCCACACTTTTGAAGCTGTCTTGTCAGTCTTCCCGGTGCTGTGACTAAACCCCTTCATATTGTCTGTGCCTATCTGATTCTTAGGGAAAAGAATCTCCTTGCTTCACAGCATCAAGAGAATAATTGTCCTTCTGAAAGAATTCATCTAGTTAGAGCACTGAAATTAGCAAAACCTTATGCACCAGGAAGGCTGCTAGGGAAAACAGCAAGCCTTGGCTGATTGGGGAAACAGCCACAGCTGTGGCCACACCCAAATTAGGGCCCAGCTGGCCTTTATAAGAGGGTAGTGGGCCAGGAGGACACAGTATCTCTCTAGATGTTGAGAAGGAGGGGCCTGGCTCCTGGGAGCTGAGCAGGGTACCTAAAGTAGAGCAGGGCTTGTGAAAGGCCAGAGGAGCTGGGGAGCTCTGGCCTGAGAAACCCCCAGGCTGCAGGCCTTGATGAAGGCCTAGGAAAACGGTACTGGAGTTGCAGAGGGCAGGCCGAGGGTAGGCAGAAGCAGCGGGTCCAGACCCTCCTTGCTGATGAATGGCAGTTATACTGCAGTCTGCCCTAGGGATTGGGGGCTAGATGGTGACTGGCAGTAGCCAAAGACTGAGGCAAGATGGGGCTAGAGGGTAGGAGTTCCCTGGGGAGACCTAGATCTGTGGGGGTACTGCCAGGGGGCAGCACCCTGATGTGAAAGGGGCACCGGGGTCTGAGAGGGACTTGCAGCCCAGCGGCAAGCAGGACACCGGTCTGCAGAGGGTGCACTGGAAACGCTAATTCCTTGGACGACCAGCAGGAGGTAGTTGCCCCGCTGCAAGGACTATTAATGATATAGCTGCTTCCGTTTTGAGGGCCTTTATCTATGTGCAGTACCTTACAAATAACTGCATGTTGGCCTGCGTACAGACTGATACTTATGCTATTTTTTTATTCAGGTAAGGAATTTAAATTTTACGTAATGCATGCAGGAACAATTTAAGTGTCTAAAAGCATAATGCTGTGATGTAGCTCATAAAATAGATCTCCTTATTTGTATCCTGGAACATGCAGATGTTACAAGTACAGAACTGACCAGCTAATTCAATAGTACTACTGTTCTAGGCCTAATAGAAAACATTTTCTCTGCCCCAAATAGTCTACTTGGAATGACAGTGCCAATCACTGCCTTGTGGTACTAAACATCATGCTGATAGTAATCACAAACATCCAACTTAACCAGTTTGACTGGATTCATTTGGAAGATCATTCTATAGGATTGAGGTTACAGGTTCTAAAGATGCAAGTAGCCAAAAAATCCCAAAAAATTTAATTATCTGTGGAGAATTCTGGGAGGGAGGGAAATTTCTGGTCTGAGCAGTTCAGAAGCTTGGTTTGGCCTATGAGAACATCTAGGGTGGTGGCTAACAGACAGCTGTTTCCATTAGCTCCTCTTTGATGTATTAATAGGTGACATTCACTTTTGTCTGAGACTCTTCAGGTTGAGAGGCTTGCTGTGAGGAAGACAGGAGTCTTTCTGTGTATGATTGAGCACCTGAGACTGTCTTTCATAAGTTAATATATTTTTGTCAGGTCATATCAACATTTGCCTTGCTGGTATTTGCTACTTTCATGGATACGTATATAGATATGTACTCTGTTTCAGATACTTAGCATATATTGATCTCACTTATTTTAAAAGTGAGATGGAAATGAGGCATTGACATACTTATGAGATATGGGTGCAGGCACATTTCTAATGACCCCATGTGTTTGGTGAATTTAAGTGTACATGTGAGCAAAAAATTGTAATCCAACAACTTGTTAATATTGGTGAAAGGGAGAATAAAGGTCATCTTGTAGATAAAAGGTGAACTGTGAGCATAGGAGTCTTCCATGGTACAGCCAAATGTATTTCCAGCAAGCAGTCAGATGTATGTTATGTGACTATAACTTAGTGAGTGTGATAACTTGTCCACAATACATCCTTCATGTTAAAGCTGTTGGTGTTTATAGGTAATTCTCTTAAGTAACTGAATGTTGCATGTTATCCATGAAAAAGCTGCATGAAATGAACAACAAAGGAGGCATAGACAGTAAACAAATTGTCACACTTTACTTTAAATCACATAATTCATGTCCTAGTGGATGGGACTTACAGGAATGTACTCCAAAGTTAATGTTAAACACAATTAATTTACACACTCAACTTCATTGTTAGGAAACTACAACTTTTTGCACTATTACCCTAGTATAATAGAAAAACATGAAATAAGACTTTATATCTTAAAATGGCAAATTATTAAAATTAAACTTTTAACAGCTTGATTTGATTCAAAAACACTGTCTTGTCACCCATTTAAAATGCCATGAAGGTGTTAATTTGTTCTAATTACTATTGTGATACATTTGCATGCTGAAGAACCCAACAGCATTCTTCTTGGCCTAGTTCTCATTACTGGAAATGTATTACTAATAAAAGCACTGAAATGAAACAAATGATGAGAGCTATGAAAATCTTTTAGTTACACGTTGGAGTATTGCAGTGACCTGTTACCTTAGACTGTTCACTTCTGCCACCCTTACTATTGAGTAATCTATGAAGGAGGGTTAAAACAAAGTGCTTTTACATATGTCCATACAGAGAGAAAGTAAGAGGAATAAACAGACTATGGTGTGTTCTTTTTTTTTTTTTTAAATTAAACCAGTAAATTTATGCATGGTACTTATTACCATGGTGGATTTTCAGTTGGTTTTGGTTGAATGTATGGCTGAGCTGCTTTGAAGTTCTGACTCTCAAAAACTTCAGGAAAAGCTACAGAAAATAGCTAGATAGAAAGGCAGAAATTAGGTAAAGGTTTGGCCACTGGGTGTCAATCTTGATTCACATTTAGCTCAGTTTAGCAATAAAGATGTTTCTACAATCTTGATAGTATAATTGAGATTTACTTCTAGGTAACTTTCAGAGCAATCCAACTGAATCATCAGTACAATGATTTGTCTTCTCCTTTTGAAAACTTCTGCAAACAGATAGAAACAAGTTGTAGTGGGTCTGTCCTGGGGAATGTGAGAGCCATAACTTTATTACTGCTTAGTGCATATAGCACCGAAGTAGGGTGTCTACTTCTTTTACTTCCTTCTGAACTTTTAAATATTTTTGGGGGGATTGAATTTTTTGCATGGCTTGGGAGCAGGATGGGTTGCAACATGGGGTGTGTGTATGTATGTATAATATATAATCATCTATACCATCACTCTATGGGATGGCATCAAGCTGGTTAAGGCTGATGCATTCAGAATTGTTTTACAAAGCATGGGTTACCTTGAAGGGTCCTTGCCATGGAGAGAGGATGAAGGCTGAGACCAGCAAGCACTGAGGTAATGAGAGAGAGGTCAGTTGTATAGATGACCCTGGCCACTGAAACTCCTAAGATAAATAGGTTTAAATGGCTGACCCCCTACCCAGTTTAATTAATTTCCTGTTCTACACATACGTTTTCCCCATGTATTTGGTCCCTTTTACAACTGTTCTTTCATCATTTGATGGAACTTCAGCCATGCATTCTGAAACTCAGCAGAAAAGAATTTTCTACTGTTCTCTTGCAATCTGGTTTGTCATCCTCTGGATATGGTGGTTTGGATGACCACTTGAATCTCTGTGCCTCTAGACTAGTGGACAGTCCCAACTGTATTGTGTGTGTGATGGTGGTGGAGCTTCCATTTGCCTCTTCGCTGCCTACTTTGAACTTGGTCATAGATGTCCACCTGGGATCACTGCAGCCTCAAGGTCCATGGTCTGCCCAGGATCTAACTCTTCACATAGATGTAAGAGAACTTAGAGCCATTTGATTAGGTTGTCATGCTTTCCTTCCCTGTATCACAGAAAGGAATTTGCCAATGCTTATAGACAATAGAGATCATATTTTTATGTGCACAGGCAGGGAGGGGCCCCGCCAACTCTGTGCCAAGAGGCAGTGCTACTATGGGGCTCTTGTCATCAGCTCAATCCACCTCAAAACATCCCAGCTTCCAGGTGTCTAGAACAGTTAGATGGACTGGCTGAACAGGTCTTTCACCAGCCACCACAAGTGGTCTCTCTGCCCAGATGTAGCCAGTTTCATTTTCCACATAGGCCTGTTTGCAACAAAAATCAAAAGGAAGCGTCTTCAGTTTTGTTGAAGAGCAGGGCAGAGTACAGGTTCTCTGTTGGATGCTTTCCTGTTGTCTTGGACAGACCAGCTTCTGTCCATGTTTCCTCCTATTCCACTCCTACACAGAGTGGTGTTGAAAATCAATCAGGATTCAGCCCCAATGTGGTTTCTCTAATGCTAGTTTAGCCTCTCAGTCAAGGCTCTCTTGTCTCTACTGCTGGTTCCAGAAGTGGTCTCTCAAAACCACGGTTGTCTCTTTCATCCCAGCCTAGAGGCCCTTCCCCGAAAGCCTGGATGCTCTATCCTTGGCACCTCAGGAGATCTCTTCTAAGGAAGTGAAAAAGGTGCTTTTAAATTGTGTGTGTGTGTGTGTGTGTGTGTGTGTGAGAAAAGGAAAAAAAAAAAAAAAAAACACCTTCCACTAGGTATACTTAGCCAGTGAAGTAGTAGAAATTCTTCATCTGGTTGGGCTACATCATGATCTGGACTACTCATTATACATAAAACAGCAAAGTCTAGCCATTAGTTCCCTCAGCTAGCTAGTTCTGGCATTTGTCTTGGCTTTCCATCCTCCAATTGATGATTGCTCTCTTTTTCCAGTCACATCATAAGATTTTTTTTTTTTTTTTGAAAGGTCAGGAATGGTTATTCCCAAATAGAGGATCCTATTTCCTTGGAACTTAAACCTGGTATTGGCAAAGCTAATGGGGTTTCCTTTTGAACTGTTGGCTACCTGTTTGTTACTCCATCTCCCAATGAAGGTAGCCTTTTTCGGTGACTATCACCTTGGCTGGGAGAGTGGGTGAATTATGAGCTCTAGCATCTGTCACTCTATATACAGTCTTCTATAAAGATAAGGTATACCTCCTAGGGCTGTCAAGCAATTTAAAAAAATTAATTGCATGATGAAAAACATTATGTGATTAATCACACTTAAACAATAATAGAATACCATTTATTTAAGTATTTTGGATGTTTTCTACATTTTCAAATATATTGATTTTAATTACAACATAGAATACAAAATGTACAATGCTTTATATTTTTTATTACAAAATCTGTGCTGTAAAAAAAACAAATTGTATTGGGTGAATTGAAAAATCTCTTTATCATGAAAGTTGAATTTACAAATGTAGAATTATGTGGGGGAGGGGGGAAGTCCTGCCTTCAAAAGAATGTAAAACTTTTGAGCTTGAGTCCACTAAGTCCTACTTCTTATTCAGCCAATCGCTCAGAAAAACAAGTTCGTTTATATTTGCAAGAGATAATGCTACCCGCTTCTTGTTTACAGTGTCATCTGAAAGTGAGAACAGGCATTTGCATGGCACTGTTATAGCTGGCATCGCAAGATATTTACGTGACAGATGCGCTAAAGATTCATGTCACTTGATGTTTCAACTGCCATTCCAGAAGACTGCATTATCTCCTGTAAGTGTAAACAAACTTGTTTCTCTTAGTGATTGGCTGAACAAGAAGTAGGACTGAGTGGATTTTGTTTTTGTTTTTGAATGCAGTTATGTAACAAAAAAAAATCTACACTTGTAAGTTACACTTGCATGATAAAGAGATTGCACTACAGTATCTGTATGAGGTGAATTGAAAAATACTGTTTCTTTTGCTTATCATTTTTACAATGCAAATATCTGTAAACAAAAATAAAGCGAGCACTATATACTTTGTATTCTGGGTTGTAACTGAAATCGATATATTTGAAAATGTAGAAAAACATCCAAAATTAATTTCAATTGCTTTGCTACTGTTTAACAGTGTAATTAATCGCAATTAATTTTTGAGTTAATTGTGAGTTAACTGCAATTAATTGACAGCCCTAATACCTACAAGCTTATCCAAAATTTCTTACCAAGGTGATATTTCTCACCTCCACATCAACCAGGTGATATAATTACCAATTTCCTTTTCTAAGTCATGTTTATAGGGACGAGTCTCTTTTCATCCCTATGCTAAGAAAGAATTTAGCTTTTTACTTGGACAGGGCTAAACCATTTAGATAATCAATAGCCTGTGATGATTGCAGACCAGATGAAACGATTTCTGGTCTCTCTTCAAATCTCATTCTGGATTTCTCCTGCATGCATTTGTGCTACGACTTGACCAGTGTTATTCCTCTGAACATTGGACAATTAACTAGATCACTTGCACATTCTGCAGCCTTTCTAGCTCAAGTGTATGCTCTGGGCATTTCTAACATACCTTTACGTCACATTATGCCATCTCTCAGCAATCTAGAGTTGATACCAGATTTGGACATGTGGTCCTTCAGTCATTATTCAGATACTCTGATCCCACCTCCAGATCAAACTGCTTGTGTGTCACCTGAAGTAGAATCCCCCTGTGCAATCACTTGAAGAAACTTACTAACTTGTTCCTGAACCATTCTTCTTCCCCTCTATACTGGTATTTTTCTGGGAAGAAGGAACTGAGGAGGGTTGGGGGCAGTTCTGCCCTTTGTACCATCACACAGCAGCATGAGGCAGCAGAGGGTGCTGGGTACTGTTGAGGGAAAAATCTCCAACAATGCACTGGGTGTGCACACACCTGAAGTGGAATGGACATGTACAACAAGAGGTATGGAACAGGTTAGTAACCCTTTCTTCTTTCTCTCCAGTATTTTATTAATTTTCTGGAAGACTTTTCTGTTGTGACTTAGCTTTTCAACAATCTTTTGTAAGGTGCTGATATCCTCCCAATTGTATAGATGGGGAAGTTGAGGTACAGAGAAATGTACTAACTTCACCTGACTGGGAACTTGTTCTGGAGCTGGGAATAGAATGCTGATCTCCTGCCTCTGTGCTTGAAGCAGAAGCCCATTCTTTCCCTCCTTGATAGTGAGGTAATACTGATGTGTAATTTTTCCTTTGTACTCTAACTTCTCCATGACAAGCACTTAGGATTTCCACTGCAAATACCACTTAAAAATTACAAAAGAACAGACATTTAATTTTGTTGACAAATTTCTTATACTCCTGAACTCTAGTTAAAACTGGCTTTTTACAAATTCTAGTAATTCATTGCCTATATATTAGAACAAATATTCTGTGGATTATTTAGGAGACACTCTGAACAAAGTTCTTAAGCAGCTACTTTGGGTTTCAGGGTAAAAAGTGAGGACATTTTAATTTCTGATTGCATCAGATATCTGTAGATTTGAGCTTAAAAAAACAAACTTGTAGCCTGTGTAGAATGTGTTTGTGGTTTGTCTAGTTTCCAGTGGTCAGGTAAACTTCTTTTTTTTTTGGTGTGGATACCTAATTAGCATATTTCAGTAGATGCTCCAAGGACTGAATAGGAATGGAGACTGAACTCTCCCACAGGGGTTCAGTTAAGACAAGTTGGCTAGTCAGTTTGGGGAACCTATTCTGTAGACCGAGAGGGCTTTGGTCTTCTGGCATATAAATATGGCCCTTTACCTATCTTAAGTGAATTTAACAGTTACAAAAATGGCAAGTATAGGCTGATTAAATTGGCATATATGAACTGGATCATATAGAACTGTGTTCAGATTTTGTAGTGATGTTTGTGATGCTGCTAAGTGAGTTTGCTTTTTCAAAGCAGTGGTGAAAGTTTTTTTCAACTGTGTAAATAGTGTGCCAAATTTAGCTCTGATATAAATATGTGCAACTCCACTGAGGACAACATGTGGGTCAAAGTTTTAGGTATCCTGAATAGTTTTGCCAGGGTTGGAAATAATTTCCAAACTTGTAAGCAAAGTCTATTGGCCTTGGTGATGGATAAAAGTGATAGACTAATCACTGCTCTACTATGCACCCACTGTAGCCAACCAGATACTGTGTACAATATCAGGGGAGTATAATGGAACAATAAGTAAGAGTAGGAGGTGCCTATAATCTTTAAAAAAATTATTTGAGTCCCCAAAATGTAGGGCCATATTAGAAGGACTCTTATCTCAAAGATTACTATATTTGGTGTTGCTTTTAGCCAGGAAAGATGCATATAAGAAACTGATACTTGCATTTATTTGTATCCAAATGTTGGTCCCCAAATCTAAAAATACCAGTATTAACATCTATGCACAGCCCTTGTATAGTACCACTGTTGATTGATTGCAACAACATAAATTATTGTATACTCCTGTATTTAAATTTCTACTAGTCCAGGCAAAGAATCTTGCTGAGTCAAACATAAACAGACAGAATTTGCAGAACTCCTAATTTTGGTGGAAATTCCTAACTGATACACATTTACCCCTTCTTCAGCATCAGGTCGTTGTTCCATCACATTTATCAGTGAAAACTCCTACATAAAAGAAAGAAATTCCTTTTAAAAAAATGGAGAAGTAGAGGTGTAAGTTTACTGAGTCCATTATTACTTAGCTTGCTTTTAGTGCTGGCTAATGCTATATTGAGTCTTTCCTTGACTGGGCATACTTATGCAGAAAGGAGAGAACTGCAGCAAATTGGTGCCTGTTTCCCCAAGCCTGCTCAGTGTCACCTTACAGAGGTCAGAAAATACCTCCCTCCTCCTCAGCTGGGACCCAGCTGAAGAAGAGCTCTCTTCAGAGACCCAGCCTTTACTTAGCAATAATGGATATTGGATATAATATTGTTCTAGTTCATATTATTACTGGGCCTGTGTCTACTCTTTTTATTTAAAAAAAAAAAATCAGGAACAACCCCAATGAAGTCACTAGAACCGTGCCAGCATAAAACTGGTGTGAGAACAGAACCAGGACCACTCCCCATTCCTGATAAAGAGCTCTAAAGTGGAGAAGGCATGTGACTTTCTATTTTCTTTATCTATAGCTTTAACCCTCTCAGAAGAGCAATGATAAGATTAAAAGAACCAGACTTTCTTCTTACTATCTCCCCCCTCCTACCTGAAGAAATCCATTAGAAAGAAGTTCAAACCATGGACACAGAATTTGACCCTCCTTTATCTGAAATGGTAGAAGAGGTGCCTTTCTTCAGATACTATGACAAGGAGGGTTCACCTTTTGAAATAAGTGTGTAAAACCACAACTCCTTCCCCCCCCAACAAACAAAACCCCAGAAGCTTCAGATGAAGGAATGCAGTTGTTCTCTGCATTTTGTTTTTCACCTTTCTGTGGAAAAAAATATAAGCAAAACTATTTTTTCTTTTTAAAAAAAAAAACCCTGATATTAGGACTCCTATCCAAATTGTTAATATTAAATTCCTCAATCTGTGAGAAGGTTGCAAATTTAAGTGTTCTGTATTAACAAATGCCCACATCAAAGTTGCATGCAAAACTTTAACTCTGCTCCTTTTTGCATTGTTATGCTACTCTTTTTAGGATTATATGCTATTATTTTGTAGGTTGCATATAAGTTATATGATGCCCAATAAAAGAGAGAGGGAAATCTGTTTACATTACTAAAACAAATAAAAATGAAAGTGTGCAGTGACTGCAACATCAACCAAAACTAAAAATGGTGTATTTTCTCTCTGGACACAAACCTGATTATAAAAATTAGTAATGTAAACACATATGTATTATATGTAATATTATTTTTAGCCTCACTGTTCCATGAGTAGACTTTCTTCATTTACTGCACAATGTCTAATCTGACCAATGAATGATTGAGGTCCTACAGGAATAATACTATGTGATCACATAAATACTGTATTGTAATATATATGCACAAAGAGACAGAGTTAAAGTTGTGTTTTCAGACTTTCTATGCACTGATAGAATGTGCTTCAGCAAACAGAAATACTGGTATTTGGGACTTGTTCCTGTGCTTATTGAAAGCAATGGCAAAATGCCAATTGACTTTAATGATAAATGTGTTTTTAGCTTTTTGAAATATTAGCTCTGTTTGGGAGGTGGAAATGGAAATCTAGACCCATAGGAAAAATCAGTCTATTAATGAATTAGACAAATTACGTATATTTGGAAACCTCATTTGCTACCTCCCTTTTTTTTTTTTAACAGATCCACTGGTAAAGAAGTCAGAGAGAGCCCAAGTAAAACGCCTTTAATAAATTCACATTAAATGTTTGTCTTCTAATGGTGGGGCTAGCGAAGTGAGACCTGAATTAAATATCAACATGATAGGAAAGTCTACTTAGGAGACTATCTGACACATGCTTATCTGTTGATTCAAATATTCCTAATAATTCTTGAAAATTCTTTGACATTTTGATAGAAATGGATGAAAATCCACTAGCTTGGCAAGTGCTATGATGCAGAATGGTTTTTATCAATATGAGTAAGCAGATGTAAAAATATTAATGGTGTTTTCACTTGTTTGTTTTCCATAAAACAGATAAAATTAAGATTTTGTTTATAATCTGCACATATCCATATTTAAAAGCCAATGGCATACATGTATGTTTAGGCTTCTTGAAATCCACGAATAGTCAAAGAAGGTAATAACTGAGTTCTGAGTGACAACATATTAAACATTTATTTGATGGCAGCACCCAAATGCCCCACTTGGAACTAGGGTTAAGAGGATTGGGAAACTGTACAAATGTAATTAATTTTTTCTCTCTCTCTCTCTCTCTCAATTCTAATGAAAAGCATTGCTTGGAAAATCCTGACATCCTCTATTCTCAGGAAAAGTGCCACATGAGTGACAATACAAGCTTCCTGCAGCAAACCCAGAACCCTGACACAGAGAGGACCACCTTTACATGAGAGGGTTGTCTCCATTTCCCTTTAATACTTGACTTCTTCTGCCATTAAGGGTGCCACCGACAGTGGTGGTGAATTCCTCCCCTTTGGGAAGTGTTCTGATAAAACCACATTTTTCACATCTCTAGAATACTACTAACACTTTCTAGTCTTAAACAGCACCTTTTTCATCAGCAGATCTAAACAGTTTTATGAAGTGGATGTAGCATTATTCTCCACATGCAGCATAGTTATTTATCTAACCTTATGACTTGCATTGTAACTTGATTGTGTGTGTGTATATATAAAATTAAATAAGAAATTTCAATTGTACTTAGGCATGGCAGAATTTGATTTTTTTTTTTTTTTTTTAAAAATAGGTTTAATGGATAATGATGATGTGGGTGAGACACAATTATGTAATTACGGTAGACACTGAGATTCAAAAAGTTAACTCTGTAACCATTGAAACACAAATTGTCAACATCACATGTCAAAATATACGAAGTAAATATCCAGCTTGTAAAAGAGATGGCTAAGGGGAGATATGATTGAGGTCTATAAAATTATGACTGGTATAGAGAAAGTAGATAAGGAAGTGTTTACTATTTCTTATAACACAAGAAGTCCGATGAAGTGAGCTGTAGCTCATGAAAGTGTATGCTCAAATAAATTTGTTGGTCTCTAAGGTGCCACAAGTCCTCCTTTTTTTTTTCTTTTTACAAGAACTAGGGGTCACCAACTGAAATTAATAGGCAGCAGCTTTAAAACAAAATAAAAGGAAGTATTTCTTCAAACAATGCATAGTTAACCTGTGGAACTCATTGCTAGAGGGTGTGAAGGCCAAGACCATAACAGGGTTCAAAAAAGAACTAGATAAATTCATGGAGGATAGGTCCATCAATGGCTATTAGCTAGGATGGGCAGAAATGGAGTCCCTAGCCTCTGTTTGCCAGAAGCTTGGAATGAGCGACGGAATGGATCACTTGATTACCTATTCTGTTCATTCCCTCTTGGGCACCTGGAACTGGCCACTATCAAAAGACAGGATACTGGACTAAATGGACCCTTGGTCTCACCCAGTAGGACCATTCTTATGTTCTTATCCTTAAATCAAACAGTAATAAGTTCTCAAGTAGCATTTTTCTTATTTTGCTGATCTGTAAATTTCAATTATCGATGGAAATATTTTTTTCATGGGGGGGGGGGTGCATGCGCGTGCAGTGAAAGCAACATTTAATGATAAAAATCTGATCCTTCCAAGCCTAATTATACTACAGCAAGAGTGATAAAACTGTTACAGTTAAGGCTCCTTAGGCTTCTCCACACTAACTCCCTGCTTTGTTACTTGTAACTTTTCAGAACTTTTGATCTTTAAAGAAGTGACTGAATATCCATGAAGAGATAGACATGAAGAGTTAGGAGCCCAGAAAGAAGGAGAAAAGGCCAAAAAAAAATTCTGAAAGTTGACAGCATATTGGGGATAGAAGGGACTATAGAATTAGAAATGATCAACCAGAGGGACAAGTGTAGTGTCCATTCAGATAAAGGTAAATGGTTCTCGGAAATCTGTGTGGCTCAGAGCAAAATTTGGCCCTAATATTGTCTTGTCACACCATAGAGATCTTGGTGGGGAAATATGTGGGGGCAGCAGGTAACAAACTGCACTTCCCTTTAATCCCCCCTCATATTAGAGAATACTCACTGATGATCTGTTTCCATCAGGTGATGTCTTGTAAATGATTTTCTATTGCTTATATTTAGATGTTACTGAAAACAAAAGGAAATTCATATATACATAAATATATTTCTATTATGTACAGTGTAAAGAATTTTAATAAAGCTAATTTGTCTGAATTTATTACAAAGATTAGAAGGCTTCCACAAGAAACTATAAATATCAATGTATTATGGGACGTGAACAAGCTGTCTAGGACATAATTCAGACAAGATGGAGGACATGCTGATTGTTGGGGGGGGGGGCAAAAGAGTATGAAAACCATGGTACCTGCACCCATTATTGAGAGGGTTCACCCTGCCTTCCTGAAGATTTGTGATTCAGATTTCTTCATACCTTTATGCTCCTGCAGCTCCAGGTGTCTTCCATGGGCCAAAGTACTTTTTTCCCCATCTGCTTGTAATGTGATTAATTATGGCTATTGCTGATGGGAATCTTGCCACAGATGTCTATGCTTTTGACCTCCAGGTTGAATCATTGCATTGTGCTTTCCAGGGTTACTGAAAATGCCGCAGACTGACTACATAATGAGGTTAGTTAAAGAAATTACTATAGATTACACTGGCTTCCTATACGGTCAGTTAAAGGTGTCCGATATTGACTTACAGATTCCTAGATGACTTGGGTCATTTACTGGAAAGACCTCCTCTTTCCTATGAAACACTGTAGCAAGTCCACTCATCTGATGTGTGTCTCCCTGACAGTTCTAAGATTTGAACATGAGGGGAGACTGCGTGCAGGTTGTTCACAACAGAGGCTCCTCAACTCTGGAGGTTTTCCCTGTTGGTCTAATAAAACCAGAGTTTAATCTTCTTGCTCAAACTAGCAGAATCTTTCAATCCAGAAAAAGCTCTTTAAGTGTGACAAACGTAATTTAGTTGAAGGTTTGAGGAGTTGAAAGATTTTGAGGCATACTCCTTATTGACAAACTTGGTCACCCATCAGCTGTTTTTAGTACCATGCAAGAGTGACATGTCATGATGTAGAAACAGGGGAAAAAAACTCCCTTTCCAGTCTCCACTGTACAATAATTAACTGGGTATCCAAGTTAAGCTGCTAATTCAGAGGTCTAAAGTTTGAGACTTCGTTGTCTGAACTATTTTCCTGTGAATATTTTAACTAAAAAGCTAAATTAAAATAGAGTAACATGTTACTTCTTAGTCTAACAAGGCTCTGGCTCATAACCTTTGGATTAGTAAAACAGCTCTTCAACTGTACCTAGTCAGCCACAAAAGGTTATGGGGAACTAGGACATTTTCATTACTGTCTCTTCTGAATTGCCTGACACACAGGGATGCAGCTGCAGTTGTGGTGCAAAAGTTAAATATTAAAAAGTAAAATGCTAAGGACTAAAAGGGTTTTTTGGGGAAAGTGATATGTAACTTGTCGTTTACTTTAAGTGTTTTATATCTTTTTATCTTTTAAAAACCTTTCTAATTCACCAGTATTTACAGCTGTTGCATAGCTCAACATTTTAAGCAGTTTTAAAACCTTAAAACAACTTTACTCATCTTGTCTAAGTTTTCACTGGAAGTGTCCCAGTCTCTTCTATATGCCGTGCAGCTAAATAGGTAGAGCAGTTATACTGCTATTCCATGTGTTCTGTTTTTGAAACTTATATACTTAGTCAATTTTTTCACTGTTTTTCATTTAAAACCTGATCCTGAGGAATGCTGATCGCCCTAATTTCCTATTATCTTCCACACAGTTGCTCAGGAGTAGGTACTCACCACCTTGCAGGAATGGTCATTAAAAAAACTCTCGACCAAAAAAATCTCAAATTGTGGAAGAGCAGATTGTTACAGTTGTTTCTGCTGGCAGGTAGAATGGAAAAAAGATGACATGTTGATTTTGATGTCTTACAAAACGAACATTAAGCTATTAATGACAAGTATAGACAATTAATGACAAGGCAACAGAAGATGCCCTGTGTTGCCTTACCCTAACTGGGAGTTCTAACTCTGAAGAGTGACTGTAAAAATGACATTGCAGATTCCTATGTTTGTTTTCCCTCATTGATTTCCATAGAAAATATCTTCATTTTACAAGTAAAAATATTTTTTTTCTAACTTCCAACTTTTTGATCACAGCCTCTTCTGTGAGTGTCAAGCTGGGTTCTTTCTACCTTGTTTGTTTTTTACTAGTAACAAAGGTTCTGTAATTAGGACCAGATATAGCTCTCATTGAAGTCGATGTGAATTTTCCCTTTAACTGAGGGCTTTCCATTAAGTCTGCAGTCCATAAAATAAAATTGCTCTCTCATATACCTCTACCACACTCCCACACCTGTGCAGCGAAAAACTCTCTCCTGTTTACAGGACTAGCAGCACCTCTATCGCCTTTTCTGGCTTCTTTTGAATGCACCCTATCGGGTGTCAGACTTCATGCCTGTACCTCTCCTGTGATGGAATCACATGAATCTCCCACTCTCAGACCAGGTTCTGGGCTTCAGTACCTTGTGTATCAGCTGGGCTTACCTAGCAAATCCAACTGGGTTTTTTTTTTTTACCTGGAGTTCTTCCCTTCAGGAATCTCTGACCAGTGCCATTTGGTGACAAAGCAATCTTTTAAATAAGAGTATTGTTTGTTTTAACTGTAGGAGCAAAGCATTGGAGGATAAAGAATTTTTAAACAACAATCTACACAGGTCTGTTTTACCTAATGGCTTACCCATCTCCTGATAGTAGCCTAGGCAGGCCTAGCTTCCTCAGATACCCCAGTGAATACCTGTATCTTAGTTTTGTTCTCCCTAACAATTCCCTCTCTTGAGAGACAGAGAGAGTGAGTTCCTTTTAAAGCTGCTTATAGTCTTTTTGATCTTGTGTGTTCCTGGGCTTAGGCCAGGGCTTAAATTCAGTCAGAGTTTTTATAGTATGTTGGGGGATGGAGGCTGGGGTTTCGAGAAATACTGTATAAACTGCACTTCCCTTTAATCCCCACTAATACTAGAGAATACTTGTTAATTATCTGTTCCTCTTAGAGTGTTTGCTCATATTGATTCCAATTAGGTGCGTGCACGCCGCATGCACAGTTCACTGGAAGGCTTTTCCCCTAGCAGCGTCCGTTGGTTCAGTTCTGGAGCCCCTTGGAGTCGCGCCTTCATGGGGCTGCATATGTTGACCTGCCACCTCTTCAGTTCCTTCTTACCACCAGTGACAGTAGTCGGAGCGTTTCATCTCTCGTTTTCAACGAGCGCTCCTCTAGCATAGTATTTCTGTAAATAGTTAGACAGTTTTAAAAGTTGTTTGTAGTTAGTGAGATATTTGAACTCGGGGTACCTTCCTGTTTCCCTGTCCCTCTCCCGGGGCATGTGGCATGCTTCGGACCCAGGAGTTTAAGTTGCGTGGGGTTTGCCACAAGCCTATGCCCAAGGGCAAACCACCCTTGGTCTAAAGTGCTTGGGGGAATCCCATCAAATGGATGAGTGTAAGACTGGGCTCCTCAGCATCAGTGCACATCGCACCAGCTTCAGTCTGGAATTGCCAAGGAAGGACTCTGGCGTCAGACACCCTCGGCACCGGCACTTCCATGGGAACAGTCATGGCACCAATCAGTCTCCTGTCTCAAAGAAGAAGCACAGGAAGAGGGATAGAGGGCACTCCCCTTCCCAAGCAAGGGAATGGGAACCACCCAAGGGAGGGCGACTGGTGCAAGACCAGACCTCCCCTCCAGCTCAACAGCCAGCACTGTCAATTCCAGGCCCAAGGGAGGGACCATTGAGTCCGGTGCCACCAGAGGAGACCCAGGTGGTTGGACCTCCCTTCCACGCCTGAAACTTATGAGGTGGCCCTGATAACTCTGACAGATTTGCTCTCTCCCAATCACGGTGGCACTGTACCAGCCTCAAGGCCCCAGATGACACAGAGGCCACCTGTGCAGTCCAGAGGCAAGCTAGCTATGACTCATCGGACTCTGAATCGGCCACAGACTCGTATGTGTCCCCAGAGAAGCAGGCACCATAGCCACCAGCACTCCCAGACTGCGGGGATGACTCAGACCTTCCCCTGGTACCATGGCCAACACAATGGCAAATACTGGCTCAGATACTGACTCAGTGGCTCTTTTGGATCCCATGGGTTTACCACCAATCCCAGTAGTCCGTCTTGGCATGCTTCTTTTTGGTCACTTCAGAGAGAAGGACTGAGTCTAGGACCAGGGATCTCTCTCAAGCATAAGGCTCTGTTACAGCTGCTAGCCCTACAATCGGCACTGCGCCCATGACCGGGGCCGCACCCAGCTGTGGGTGTGGCACTTTGGCTATGATTAGTGCCATGGAAGGCACTGCGGCCAGCACCATGGCTGGCACTGAGGCAGATTCCGATTTTTGGGGTAGAACCACAGCATTTTGACAAACCGGATGGGCAGGACAGACCCTCCCTAGTTCAGGGTTCCTCATCACCATCTCCAGATGAGGCTGAGGCAGGAACGTCATTGGGGCCTCCCCTTCCAGACAGAAGAGCCCACCTTGAACTTCTGAAGCGGGTTGCTCAGAACCTCGGGATACAAATGAAAAAGGTCACCAAAGTGTCAGATCCAATGGTGGACATTTTGTCCCTAGCAGGACCCACCAGGGTGGCCCTTCTCCTGATTAAAACCATTCAGGAGAACACAAACTCTCTGGCAAACACCATTCTTTCTGGCTCCTACAGCTAAAGGAGTCGAGAGAAAGTACTTTCTGCCCTCCAAGGGCTATGAATATTTGTTTGCCCAACCCCCCCCAGACTCTGCGGTGGTGGCGGCATCTGTCAGTGAAAGGGAGAGGCAAGGGCCTACCCCTTGAGCTAAGGATGTAAAGAAGCTGGATCCCTCTTCAGGGGGAAGATATACTCCACCGGAGGGCTCCAGCTTCAGATCACAAACCAGCAGGCGATCCTTAGCTGATATAACTTTAAATCATGAGACGCAATGTTCCAATTTTCACACCTTGTCCCACTGAACTCTAAGCCAGAATTCTTGGCTGTCGTGGATGAAGGCAAGACAGTCACCAGGATGTCACTGCAAGCAGCGTTAGACTTGGCGGACTCTGTAATGCTAGTGAAGTCCTTGGGCATCGCAATGCACTTTTGCTCATAGCTGCAGGCCCCAGGCCTCCCCGGGGAGGTCCAACAGACAATTCAGGATTTCCCGTTTGAGGGTGCCACATTATTTTCAGAGAAGATGGACTTGAGACTCCACAGTTTGAAAGACTCCTGAGCCACTCTGAGATCACTGGGGCTGCACACAACTGCCACCCAATATAGACAATTTAGGCCTCAACACATGCCACAATCATACCAGGGGCAGTCTAGGCATAACCAGAACCATAGGCAATCCAGAAATCAGAACTGCTGTCACCAATCCCAACCCCTGAACAACAGGGGATCTTGGTTGTCCAGGCTCTAGACCGACCTCCTTGAGGATGTGCCTGAGGAGGGTGCTATACCAACCTCCCAACTGGATCCTCCTTTCCCTTTTTCTTCATGTCTGTCCCATTTTTCTACTGGGTGTGGTCCCAAATTACCTCAGACCATTGGGTTCTCTGCATGGTAGAAATGGGATATTGTCTCCAATTTTCCTCATGCACCCACCCCACCTCTGCTCTGTCCCTTTTCAGGGACTCTTCTTGTGAGCAACTCCTCACCCAGAAGGTACAAACCCACCTATCAGCAGGGGCTGTGTAGGAGGTTCCACTGGAGCTCAGGGGAAAGGGATTGTACTCCCAGTGTTTTCTAATACCAAAAACAAAAGGGGAAGCTCAGACCTATCTTGCACTGTACAATCTCAACAGGTTCATGAAGAAGCTAAAGTTTCATATGGTCTCCCTGGCCACTATTATCCTGTTCCTGGATCCAGGAGATTGATATGCCACCCTCGACTTGAAGGACACACATTTCCATAATCCCACCCCACAAGCACTTAAGGTTTGTAAGCGGGAGTACCCGCTACCAGTTCACATTACTACCATTTGGCTTATCAGTGCCTTGGGTGTTCACCAAATGTATGTCGGTCATGGCCGCTTTTCTGCAGAAAAGACGGGTTCAGGTATTTCCATACCTAGATAACTGGCTAGTCAAGGGCTGGTCCAGGAAACAAATGGATCAACACGTCTCCCTCATAAGATCCTATAAGGTGGCCTTTTTGGTTGCAATAACATCAGCCAGAAAGGTGTCCGAGCTCAAGGCTGTCGCATCCGACCCTCCGTATACCATTTTTCACAAAGACAAAGTGCAACTGCAATCTCACCCAGCGTTCCTCCCAAAGGTGGTCTCGAATTTCCATGCAAATCAAGACATATTCCTTCCGGTCTTTTTCCCAAAACCCCATGCCAATAGCCGCGAGCAGAGGCTCCACTACCTGGATGTGTGGTGTGCACCTGCGTTTTATATTGAACGAACTAAGCCATTCCGCAAGTTGAACCAGCTATTTGTTGCAGTAGCAGACAAGATGAAAAGCCTCCCAGTGTCCACGCAAAGGATATCGTTGTGGATCACATCCTGTATCCTGGCTTGTTGCGACCTGGCAAAGGTCTCTGCCCCTGCCCCAACTCCACCAGAGTTCAGGCGTCCTCGGCATCCTTCCTGGCCCAGGTCCTGATCCAGGAGATATGCAGAGTGGCAATGTGGTCCTTGGTCCACACCTTCACTTCCCATTACGCTATCACCCACCGCTCTAGGGACAATGCAGTGTTTGGCAGGGCTGTGCTTCAACCAGCAATTCCATGAACTCTGACCCCACCTCCAAGCCTTACCTAGGGAGTCACCTAATTGGAATCGATAAGAACAAGCACTCGAATAAGAAAGTTACTCACCTTCTCATAACTGTTCTTTGACATGTGTTGCTCATATGCATTCCAAACCCACCCACCTTCCCCTCTGTTGGAGTATACGGCAAAAAGGAACTGGAGGGGCAGTGGGTTGGCAGGGTCCTATATGCGGAGCCATGAAAGCATGACTCCAGGGGGCTCCAGAGCCAACCCGCTGGATGCTGCTAGGAGAAAAACCTTCTGGCAATCTGTGTACACACCTAATTGGAATGGATACGAGCAACACATCTCAAAAAACAAGTTACGAGAAGGTGAGTAACTGTTTCTTTCCATCAGGTGGTGTCTTGTAAGTTAATATTTTCTATTCTATAAGAATTTAAATCCTTTCTGGGGAAAAACTGATTTGCAAGTTGGCTGGTGAGAAGTCTTCAAAGCTACCATATGGGCACTGTTTCTTTGCAATGCTCATGAGCCACTACTGTTGTGAACCATTTTGCTTTCTTCCTAGTTGTTCACTACAGCTCCCTATTCAGCTAAGCCCATATATTCATGCAGTAAACATCCCATACTACCGTTCGGTCTAAACAGACCAATAGCCAGGTCAACACACAGTATTCATCAATTATTGCAGCTCCTCCTCCACCATGCTGGGTCTCATCACACTCAGACAAGTGATTCATTTCCCAGGCCTATAGCTGCCTAATTGACCTATCATAAGAAAGGGGTCTTGCATACCTGGTAAAGAGACTTGGAGACACAGTTAATGGAACAGGATCAATAAAACTTCAGTTTATTAAGCAATTGAGGAAAAATACAAATCAAAACAGTTTAGGATTTATCATCTTCTAACCCCATATCACTAACCCTGCCCTCTCTCCTTACTGCTGAAACTGCTGTGGGCATTATGGTTTCCTGATGCATACTTAGTGATTATGTGTTTTGGGGCTTCCTGGGCTCCGATCCAAAAGCATAGAACAGACTTTTACTTCATGTCCCACTAATCCCCTAGTATTAATTCATATATTTCCCCCCCATACTTTTGGTGGACAGTCACTGTGATCTCTGTGGGCATTTGATTTGGGCTGCTAAGAAAATAGATACTGGGTAAAGTTTGCCAAAACCATCCAAGTGATTTAGGAGAAAAAATACCATTTTCAAAGCAACTTAGGCTCGTAAGTGCCTAAGTCTAATTGAAATCCACTGTTAATATTACACCATTTGATGTTTGCTTCATTCCCAAGAAATAAAGATTGTTTTATTTAGTTACACTGTTAATTGCCAAACAGATGCGACTCCAGTGGGAAGTGAGATTAAAACAGTAATTTGTTGGGCATGCTAATTTGAACATGAGGGGCGGGGCTGCTTATTTACAAAGATTGCCCAACACTTCCTTTTATACAATCCTATTTTTAATTCCTTATGACTTTGCCAAACTTTAACTGTTTGGTCTGAAATTTTGCAGGCAGAGTGTCTATCTCAGGCTGAATGTTTTTGAAAATTTCAGCCCAAATGGTTTATCCATTTTTGAGAATGAGGCTAGTAAAAATATGATGTTTTGCCCATGTTAAATTCGGGTGCTCTTTCTTTTAAACAGTTTTTGTACCCCCATGCATTGGAGCAGGGACTTGAAATTTGGCAGGGGGGTAGCCTGTGTGTCATGGATGTATCTTTTGGTGTCTTTGTAAAAGCCCACCTAAATTTGGTCAAATTTATAAGCCATTGAAAAATTGCAGCGAGAACATGCTCAGTGAGGATAGAATTTTCAGAGATTTTTGTTACGTTCTAGTAAGTCTCCACTAAATCAAACAGCTTTGAGTCCTGACTGGTATGTGCATGCACCATTGCACAGAGTGACTGAGCACACCCCAGGCCAGGGCGATAAGGCTCATTCCCTGTAATGGCTGCTCCAAGCTGAGGTGGAGCTGGGCACAAGAATAGGGAGTGTGCTGGCAACCAGGCAACTTGGAGGAGGAAGCCATCTGCTTCAAATGCTGAGTGGACAAAAGCTGGTCTGGAGGGAGGGAAAGGAACAGAGACAGGGACTAGAGAGAAGAAAGAAACAATGACCAAGCTGGAGAGGAAGGCTGGGACTGGCAGTCAGTTTGCTGGGGGGAGGGAAACAGATGAGACAGGGAGAAAGGATGGGGGCAGGGGAGAGGAGAGGTAGATCTGACCAGGAGCTGAGGCACTGAGGGAGAATTGGGACTGGCTGGGCATAGGGACTGGGACCAAGCATTGCATGTGGGGAGACTGGAGCAAGGGGCTAGGGAGGGAGACTGAAACTGGATGAAGAACCTGGGGAGGGAGACTAGGGAGACTGGGAACTAGTGAGGGGCAGGGGAGTGGGGAAGTGGGACTGGATGTGCAAGTTGATTGGGACTGGGCATCTGGAGGGGTAAAGACTGGCAGTGGGGTGAGGGAGAGAGGGATTTCGACAGCAATCAGAGCAGTAAAGACTAGAACTGGCTGGGTAAGATGACTGGGATGGGAAGCCTGAGAAGTGGAGACTGGGACTGACTGGGTGAGGACAAAAGAACTACAACAAGGAGCTAGGAGTGAAGAAGAGAAGACAGGGACAGGTTAGAAGGAATGGGCAGAAAAGATCGTTTTGAGGGAAAAGACTGTTCCACTAGAGCACACCTCTCCATAGCCTGGAATGGAAACCAGGATGCCGGAGTCTCCCCATTTCTCTGCTGTCAGCAAATATGTGGGCAATCTACTGGCAAAGTATCCACTAATATTTCTTGTTGACCTCTGATGCTGGTCCACATAGAGGATGACAACCTACAATTGCTATTAGTTACTCCATTAGTTCACATGGCAAAAGTCTGTGCCGTGGATCTAAAGGTTCCAACCCTGCCGATGACCTATGTGAGGATCAATATGATACCACATAATAGGAATTTCATTTCAGTTTGCTTAATCTAGGAAAAAATAGTATGTAATTAAAGACTATCATAATGCATTTGTACAAGCAGGCAAATTAAGGTGGCATAGGCAAAATTAATTCTGGCATTTCCCAACTTTTCAATGCTTGACTTTGTAACCTTATTCTGTTTCTTTAACATACATTATATTGTGTGTGTGTGTGTATATACACATACACACTAAACATTTTTCTGTGAAGATAATATATGGCCTTAAAATTCACTGATATGTAAAAATCCACAATTTGAGGATAGTTTCTCCACCCCCAACTCCAAATGACCTGAAAAGCTGCCTCTAAATCAAGTTTTTAAGCCATAGTCTGCCACTAGTAACAGTTGTTTGCAGTGTTGTTGTAGCCATGTTGGTCCCAGGATTTTTGAGACAGGGTGGGTGATGTAGTATATTTTTATTGGACCAACTTCTGTTGTTGAAGGAAAGATGCTTTTGAGCTTGCACATACACAGACTTCTTCTGAAGTTGGTCCAATAAAATATATTACCTCACCCACCCTGGCTCCCTAGAAACAAGAGTATAGAACGGCACCTATCTGAAGGCAATAGCAAAACTTCCATTGACTATAGTAGGAGCAAGATCAGTCTTTAAGTTTAAATATAAGATGTTAGAAATTTCAGCTGTTTTGTTTTAAGAGGGTGTACAGTACGAGACACTTAACACTAATGATTGACTATGGTATATCACTAATGTTCAGATCCTGGTTCCTGCAGTCCTTAGGCAGGCAAAACTCCTGCTGATTTCACTGGGAGTTCTGGCTCTCTCTTCATCACCTGATCCTGTAGTAGCCAGTCCTTAGGCAATGTTTTTCACTTCAGTGAAAAGCAAATCACATGCCACCAAATGCTGTAACTCCCTCCCCTACAGGACATTGCACTAAAGCATGTAACTCTGAAAATACATATAAAAATTCAGTCCAAATAAGAACTTGGGGAATAATAATGCTTATTTGTCCTTATTTGTTTTTCACTGCAGGCACATACAACTCAAGCAAATATAAATAGTGGAAAGTGGGAGGGAAAAAAACCTTTAGATTTTGTATGTTGCATTTTTTTGCATTATTGTCATGGCTTGTTTCAGGAAGATCTTTGTACAAATTTCATATGAAGACAATAGCTCCAGTTTTTCTCAATAAGTAAAATTTCCATTTTTTTAAAAGTGTTTAGGTAACTCAGCATTACCATAACCCATCCAATTTGCATTATGAAAGTTATTTTAAAAAATAAATTAATTGGAAACACTTCTTTGTACTCTGGAAAGGAATCAGCTGTAAATTCTACCTATTGCTTTTAATCGAGGTCAGACCAGGATGCCTGAATGGCATAGGACAGTCAAAAAAGATTAAAATCAGGATGAAATTCCATTTCTAAGAAGGAGAAACTGATAAATATATTAGGGTTGTGCTTGCTTAATGGCCTGGGTTCAAACTACAATTTTACATTTCCCTCGCTGCATATTTTTATACTTCTACCCATTGAACAGTTACAATTCCAAGTATGGTAGATGTGATTATTGTTAAACTATGGTGTTTTCTTCCATTGTGGAACAAGCACAAAGTGTACATGGAGATTTATTTTGCTCTCCTGTCTCTGCTAATTTCACTTGAGGGAGTTTGTTACCAATATGATATTTCTTGCATACTTCAGCCTCTGTTGTTTGCAACTCATTTAAATTTAAACTGCATTATGATCAAATTATGGGTTGAAAGAAGGTTATGAATGAAAGAGCCCACACTAGAGATAGTGGGAAATACTTTAGCTGCAAGTAGCATTATTACATGCATCTTAAACAACCACCACCAAAATCCAGAGCCCTTTACAATTCGATACATGTGTAATGAATAGAAAAGGAGGAAAGCATTAGAAATCTGTTCATGAAGACCTAAGTTATTACTAAACTGAAAACTGCTGCAAATTTTGAGAAAATTCCTAGCCTTTTGCAATATCCCCAGTGGGTGTTTCGTCTGGGATTTCAATGGGAATAGAGGTGGGTCTAAAGTGAATTTAAGAAGAAATTGATTGTACTGTGAATAGTTCCAGAAACATCCTCACCCCAAACATAACATAAGGTAAGTGAAGTATCTATTACATAACAAGGTGGGTTGTTGTATAAAGTAAGTAGAGACTCTAGAATAAATGTGATTTTTTTTTTTAAACTGGAGAACTATGGTAGAACCTATAGGAAGACGCCACAGAGCTTTAATGATCTGTGATGAACTGTTATCCCCACAGAGAGATGGGGATATTTTTACTTCAGATCTGTGCAGGCTGTCTGCTATATCAGCCTCCTATTCAGAGGAGGACATAGACCGATGTACCTGTGCATATGATGTACAATAAAACCTTTACAGGAAAAGGTGTGGTGAGCATAATATGATGTGGCATTATAAGTAGCACCTATAAAATTTATCTTTGGAAAAATCTGAGTTCTTCGGAGTACAGACTGGCTGCAGGATTACTAAATCGTAGTGGTGATTGCAACTCTGTTTGTACACAAGGGGGCAGATTCCCGGCTGGGGTAAATTGTAATGGTCAAGTCACAGCGGAGGCTCTGGCCACAATCCGTAAGGATGCCTACATCTGGTTTTGCTGGATGTTAAGTCGGTTCGGGAGTTAGTAATACAGCAATCTCAACATTTCTACAAGTTTATTAAGAGTTAGTTCTCCTTTTAGACGGGACAGGAAAAGTGAACTCTGGTCAAAAATCAATCCTTTTAAATTTTAACTTTGCTCAGGTCACTTCTTTAACTAGTAAGCGATATGTCCAATCCCTGTAACTTAAAGTTTTCACAGCTTTTCTGAGTGCTTGTTTACAGGAAAACGAGAAAAGCAAACATTTCCCAATGCGGATTTTGCATTAAAACGAGCGTAAACAGATTTTGCTGTATTTCTTCTAAACTTCTAAGTGGAGTAATTGAATTTCCTTAAACCTAAAATAATCTTTGTTGATAATTATCTTTGACATCGTTCATTTGACGGTACAGAGAGAGCGCCAGACAAGCAGGAGAACTACACTCATAAGTGATCGTTGAATGTAGTTTCGGAATCTGTATTCTTTAGTTGCATTTCTTGTACTACCCTTTCCCTCTAACTCTGGAGGCATTTGGGCCCGATCCCGCTTTTCTTGCGCACTCAAACTCCCATCTAAGTCATTTGTTGGCGTAGGGATTGGAGAATCGGGTCCTTTGTTTAGTTGCTGTGGTTCAGGGAAGAAAAAGGACTTCAGATGGAGAAAACAGTGCTGTTCTACTTATCCCAGCCACTTTCCCAAAGATGAGCTGTTAGGCTAACACTGTATTTTCCGCCATCGGAGCAGCCGAGCTGATACTACTCATGACTTAATTCGCCTCAATTAATTGAAGGGTTGACCTCTAAGGAAGAAGCCTTTCGAATACATTTGTGAATGAATAAAGTTAAATTTAAATAGTGGAATGGAACAGAAATATATCAAAACCTAAACTCCACTGACCCTGGCTGGCAGGGGAGAGAGTTTCTCTTTCGCACCATTACCCTGTTCATATTTGGGAACCAGTGATCTTTCTACAGCTGGGGGAGGAAATATGGACAGTGCGTTTGCCTCCGAGCTTAAGTAGGAACTCTCCTTGCTTTTGTGTTGATCTCAATTAAAATCTTAATCTCGAAATCCCCTCCAGCTAAAAATACTTTTCAAAACTCTCTGTACCGAATGGACACACACATCTCCAGGCAGAACAACGCACGTCCTATTATTCGCCAACTGGCTGGGGTTCCAAGCTCTGGAGCTCTCTGTAGTGGCTGGCTACGTTATTTAGCCATAACCCTTCTTGCTTTCAGTTCCTGGGGTAGGGCCGGGCTTGCAGCTGTACGTGCTCGGGCGTGAATTGGTCAAACTGTTCCGTTCTAATTAAATGTAGCCAATCTGGGTGTTTGCTTTTCAGCCATCCATTTCTATAGAAAGGATCGGCTGTACCCCTGTGTGTGGATCCCGTTTTACCCTCCCCTTGGCGTTGTTGTGGGATTAAAGCCGCGCGGCCCCATACACAAACGCAGCTGGTTCCGTTTGGTCAGCCTGAGACACTTGCTGTGAAACTACGACAAGAATTCCAGTCAGTTGGCAACACTTTCACACAAAGAAAACAACAATGGGAGAAGTCCTTCCGTGCAGAAAGGAATGTTTCAAACTCTGTTCTCCTACCGTGAAAGGAGACGGGGAGGGAGGAGAGAGATTTGAAGAGGGCAGTTTCCCCCCACCCCTGCAGCTCTGGATCTTGTGATGGAGAGATCTTATCCTCTCTCTGTGATTCAGAGGTGCCAGGAACCTCGTTGAATATTCGGATCTGCCCTAGTGTTTCTTGTGGCTTGACCCCGGTGCTGTGTCGTACCACTACACCAAGCAGCCCTGAACCTGCATAAATCACAACCCTGCAAAGCCTACACTCCACATCTTATCTTTCTTATTCCCCCCTCCCTTTCCTCCTCGAGCATGACAGATATTAAAAAAGTCCTTACGGAAACGGTTGTGGGATTAGTGTCCTAAACCATCAACGCAAAGAAAAATACGTATCTCCTAATCAACAACAAAACAGCCTGTATAAATTACAGCACTTTGGAAATTAAAGTCTGTGACAGGGCCAAGAAAAGTTAAGTAATGTTTCAGAAATGCCTGTCAAACTCTACAAAGCCATGTAGTTTAATATTAAAGGTAAACTTTATGCAAACAATATAAGGAGTTTGAATAGATGGGACAATTAAAATGAATAGGACAAATCATGTTGTGAGATAAATGCATCTTTCTTTCTCTCTCTCAGGAGTATGTTGTATTTCATACAGGAGGGATTGAGGGGGAGGGCTAAATGAAGTTCCCCACCTAAAGTTTTATCGTGATAAATTTCCTCTCTAAAAGAACTACAGTGCCACTGTGATTTATGTTAAGCTACACGATCAACTTCTCAGCAGTTTTAACAGTATTAACTATAAATACTGTTAGTTTAGCATCATTTCTGTGTGATACTGCCGATACTGTCTTCCCACCACAATCTTCTGATGGGCTCCAAAAATACTTCAAACAGATTAGATGAGAGGGTAATCTCGGAAAAATGCAAACATATCCCGTCTTTCTCCTTTCGAATTTACTTTCCTACAGTAGTCTTGTATCTAATTCCTGAAATGGCAACACTATCTGAACCGTGGATTGATATTTTACCCGTGATTTATTGTGTACCTGTGACACAAAGGTCCCTTTACCAAAGCCAGGATCGTCACAGTACCCTCTGTTGACAAATTAGGAGCAGGGATATTAAAGTTTCCTTTAGCAATAGCTTCATACGCGGCTCAAGCTTTCTATGAAACTGACTTTCCTGGGAAATCCAGGAAAGGCTCGGGTGGAGAAATAAGATTCATTCTGTGATCGTCAAGATTTCAACAGCGTTTTAGAGGTGATTGACTGCGTCTCTCTGTGGAGTAATCAACTAAATCCGCGTTTTAAACTTTAAACCAATGTCTGAATGTAATGACTTGTTCTAAAGCCTTTATACGGCTCCTTTGTTAACCCCCTTTTCTTTGCGTGGGGCATATAGTTTGTCAGTTGGGACACTGGCGTCTGAGGAGCATCAAATGCTGTTTGCTATTTAAAATCACCCTGGATCTGCCCCAAATGTATTGTAAAGCAGCAGCACGGTGATGTAAAGTCATTGGAGTGCATTGGTGTGAAAGCATCCCTCCTACCCGGCAAAGTGCGCGCGGAAGGAGGGGCAACGGCAGCCTGTGGCTGCAGGGACCTGGAGCAATGCCTGATTCCCCCATGCTAGTTCCGGGGCTGCTGGGTATAAAGAGCTTTATGCAATGTCTGGAGGGTGGGAGTTTCGTCTGCAACTAGCGGGATCAGAAAAAGACACCAGGCGGCTTGCGCTGTTGCAGGGCCGAGCAGCCTTCCTGAGCCCAGCAGCGTGCTTTCTAGGGCGCTGGAGCATCCCAGCCCACATGGGATCTCGCCACAGGATGGACGGAGGAGCAGCGGCTTCTTGCAAAGTGCTCATATTATTCACTGCATGCATCATGCAGGCTAGTGGCCAAGGTAAGTGCCGTACTGCAGCCTAATCTGAGTGGGAGTCGGGGCTCTTCCGCGCCCTCCGGGAACGCCAGGGGGGAGAAGAGAGGGTCAGTGGCTGCCGGGCTGTAAGGGAGCTGCGTCCCCGGGGCTTCCTCCCAGGGCTCGAGCAGCCGGAGGTGACTCTACCCAGAAGTTGTTTAGGCTGTAGTGGAAAGTAGAGCGAGCCCGGGGGCTGTAAGAAGCGAGCCCGGCGTTGTCTGACATCGCTCCTCCTCAGGCTGGTTTCGACCTTTGCTTCTCCCAGCGTGGTTCTTTACCCAGTGAAGGGGTCAGAGTCCTGCGGCGGAGCAGTCGCTGCGCCAGGGTTACGGTTGGCAGGGCCGTTCAGGCGGTGCAAATCCACAGCGGAAAGTCACGCAGGGCTTTCATTTTCTGGAGGTGCAATGGAGAGAGAGAAGCCTGTAACGGGGGGGGGGGGGGAGCGCTCCTCGCAAGGAGGCCGGCCAGGGCTCCGTGCATAAAGCGAGGCAAGGCAATCGCCGAACCCTGGCGCTTGCTACTGAAACATGTTGTTTGGCCCCGGAGTCTGGAGAACATCTATAAAGATCTGTCTATGGCCGTGCTGCCGACCCCTCTCAACGCGCCAAATGCAGGTGGTTTGGAAGCCCAAAGTGAGCAGCCTGAGTGAGTTCCCCCAGTTTCTAAGAGCTGATTTTGCAACCAGCTCCTCGGCAAAGTTGCACCTCGAGATGTGTTCCGCTGGGCAGACGCAGGCTTTGCTATTTTTATTTGCACTGATTGTGCATGTGCAGCGTGTACGTGTCTGTTATATGTGTAACAGATGCGGTATTTTATATAAGAAACGAGTCTCATAAAGAAACAGATGCTTAGTCCGGAGCACAATAAGCTTCCCTCAGTCCCAGACACAGATTTGAAGTTGGGAGAGAGAGAACTTTTTCTCTGGGCTTTGCTGTTGCTAGGTTACATTGGGGAGCATGTGACTGGCAGAGCAGGCTGAGCACTATAGGCTGCGCCGCCGCCTACTCTGGTACTGATCTGGCTGCTGGGGATGGAGGAGTCCTATCTCCACTCTCTCACTCACTCCCACCCTGTAACTGCAGCCCATCTCTTCCTGTCTCTCCCCTTCCCTCTCCCACACAATGTAATTGCCCCACAATTAAAATGAAACCCCTTATTGTTCCAGCAGGATGAGATGAAGTGAATTTCCTGGGCCACGTCTATTGGCCTGGTAGCCCCACTGTTTTATGTGTGTGCGTTAGGTGGATGTATTCAAATTGTTAATCTGCTTTCTTTGCTCAACTCTTAGTGTAAGCTCCTTAGAGGGAATCAAGTAAGTAATTATGCTGCTAGCAGCTCCCTTTTCTGAGCAGGAAAATAGTTAGGAGATAGCTAATGTACAGCTGGAGCATTGCAAAAGGTCCAGCCATAGAGGTCACACTGGGTAGAGAGCTAATTCCTTTGCACTCTTATTTACACTGCATAGAACTAAAGCTACAGTGCTGGCTTAAATACGTATTTCCTTGCTCTACAGCCACCTTAGAAAATTTATGACAAATGTATAGTAGATGTGAATATGAATTTACCAATTATTTGGTAAAGTGAGGGTAAAATCTTTAATTGGAACCCAAAAGCAGGGCAGGTGTTAAGAACTTTGCTGGGCTGGATGTAAGAATGATCAGAATAACTATGCTAATTAGATGATGTAATGTTAGTAATAGAGTCTATGGTAATACCTGTGTTAAACCTCTTAAAGTAGTATTGTCAACTCTTGGGATTCTTATTCCAAGTCTCACAGTATTTGGTGTTTTTCTTAAAACTCTAGTTCTTGGAATCCTGTGATTATTAAAAAAGAAAATGATTGTAGACTTTGTGGTTGCAGAGAGAGAAACTTGAAAACATGACCCAAACATACACTATTGGCTCAAAAATTAGAAGCCCCACCCTCAAACACTTTTTTTTTTTAAAGTAAAAATGGATTTTTAATCCAGTCTCATGATATTTTGAAGAATGACTCATGATTTTTGAATACTGGCAATTTTGAATTTGGGAGTACTGAGTGGAAACTGGATGTTTCCAGAAACCTAAGAAGACTCAGCTTAATCTGAGTGTTTATGCCTATATTAAGCAGTGTTGTGCCTTCTCCCTTGACAAATCTGACTCCTGAATTTTGTTAAATATGCTATTGGATAAACTGAGAGGAAAAAATGACTCCTCTCACCACCCAAAGTTGCATAGGAACTGATCCTGCAACCTGTTACTCATACCAGCAGTCTTTATTACTTAGGATTACTGTCATGAGTAAAGATTTCAAGATGGGGTCCATATCTGTCTAATTTAAGTTCTCTCACTGTGGTTTCCAAAAGTAGCATTTTATGTGGAATTTTATAAGCAATATTTTATATTATCATAGCATTTCATTTTGAAGAATCCCAAAGCACTTCAGACATCTACCTGTACAGCACTGCTGAAATGCAGCCACATCTTGGGTGGACATTGCGGTATACAGCAGTGTGTGAAGGGCAAATTTGGATTAAGACCATCAAGGCAAATGTCTGAATTTGCTAAAGAACCTGGCAATCTTTAAGGATTTGCGTACTCACACAGTACTCCATTTATCTGGTATTTATTATGGGACTAATGGAAGGACTGACTCTAGTCTGATAAAATGTGACCCTCTAGTTCCTGGGAGTGTAGGTGTTTCAAACCTTGCTGCTCTTAATAGTTCACTTCCATAGATAATGACAGGTTTCAGAGTAGCAGCTGTGTTAGTCTGTATTCGCAAAAAGAAAAGGAGTACTTGTGGCACCTTAGAGACTAACAAATTTGTTAGAGCATAAGCTTTCGTGAGCTACAGCTCACTTCATCGGATGCATTATAAATTTGTTAGTCTCTAAGGTGCCACAAGTACTCCTTTTCTTTTTCCATAGATAATGTTTTCTGTCTGTGTTCTTGTTTTCTCTATATAGTGGTTATCCATGAATAAGAAACCTATTTTCCCTTCTTAGAAGGAACATTCCTCTTTGGACTCTCAAATTTACCTCCAAATCACACAAACCCGATTTTATTAAATAACATTTTTGTAACCTATATTCAATTAATCGCAAATCAGTTAAGCTTCCTACATGACTTTTTTCTGGAGTGCCTTATTTTGGTTCAAATTCAGAAGAGACGACACATCTGTCAGAAAATGAGTATATATAAATAGTAAAGTAACTAGCATGTATTTGGCATTCAGTTGATAAGCAAAATGAGGTAAAATACATCGTAAGGAGGAGGAGGACAAGGATTTAGGAAGAAAAGCGTAAGGTAGTGGAGCTCCCACTTTATCCGATAGGCTCCTGTTAACAATTTTTCCTGCTACACCACTTCGGTCTCCTCAGTGTGTAAGTTGCATTCATTTTTCCATCATCTCAATATCAAACTACTGCAAGTTACAAAACATCATCACTCTCGCCTGTTTTTTTGCAAAATTCCCATTGACTTCAGTAGGGCCAGGATTTCACCCCATGTGTAATTTACATCAACATTTAAATCACTGCTTTGAATCTGTTCTTGTCTGTATCTTTACATTTCCTCAGTACTCTTCCCTGCATTGCATTAAATGACAAGACTTTTTTTTTTTTTTTTCCATGCATCTTGGCTAGATCCTCTCTAGTTTACCAGATTAAGAGTCCAGTCCAAGTCAGCTGGACTTCTGTGAGCAATGATTGCAGAACTGCGCTTTGCATTTCCATAGTTAATAAGTAATATCATGATATTGGTCTAAACCTTTATAATGCTGGAGAGGTGAACATTTCTGGTGATATCCTTTCACCTTACACGGACACACTTGTTTGGTCTGTAAATCCCCTGGATATTAAAAGGTGTACAGCTGCCTAAATGCACACTACAATTAAGTTGATTTCCAACTTTTAGTCTATTCCTCCTTTTTCAGTAACTCATAATTTCCTGAAGCAAAATCCTCATGGGCTGAGATTTTTCCATGGCTGGTCTCAGGCCAGAGGTGAAGTTTTTTTATAAAGTTTTAACAAATCTGATTCATCCATTTTATGTGTATATTGAGAAAAATATATATCCTTCCCAGTATAACCTGATCAAAAATTTTGATAGTGGATAACACAATTCCTTAGATCATTGAAATCTAAGGAATAAGCCAAGTTTGAAGCAAATTGGTAGAGTAATTTTAAAGGCAAGGGGAGAAATCGTGTCCCCATTAAAGGCAATGGGAAAACTCCAGTTAATTTAAGTGGGGCCAAGTTTCCATCCAGGAGAATTTAAATTTGGAAATTTTGCACTTGTACAGTTCAGTTTTGCTGCATGAGCCATGATTTACTTTATGTAAGGGTTTAAAATAAACTTCAGGAGTTATTTGACAAATAATATGGAATGGTTTTAGGAGAGACTATTTTAAGTCTGTACTCAGAACAGAGTTAAGGTTGAAACTTTAGCTGTAATACTACAATTCCTGTCTTTGAGTGCTTGATTGCAAAACCTTAAAATGTTAAAGCTTATTTGTTCAAAATAAAAATGTAATTCTGCTACATGTATGAAAAAATGATGTTGGCTTACATAGTGGCATCATAACTGATAAACTGAGATTTGTAGCTTTTATGTATATTGGTGAATTCACATTCTTTAACAATTTTTTGGCCAATCTCCATTTTGTGCAAGTTTAAAATTGGCCCATGTACCTGCATGTACAAACCACAAATTGGATATTTAGGTGAGCAATTACAAATCTCTGTGTGCAAATGTGAGCACTAAGTGATATAAAAAGTAGTAATATTTGGGGTTTGCTCAGGCATGCACAACTGAAAATGCATCCTGTGTTTAAGTGAGTTATGGTAGAAAAGTAAATCCCTTAACAAACAATGGTAGTGAACAACTTTGGGCAACAGAAATATTCTCTCAAAAGGAGGTGGTGATTTCAAAGCCTTCTAAAGTGTAAAACGGGCATACAATGGCAGAGTGGATTATACTAGAATACAAAGGTGAACTCTGTTCACTTCCAGGTTGCCGGTTTAAATCCAACCCAGGGCTGAATCTGCTAGGGTTACACAGTGCGAACCCCCACTTATAAATTAAAAACAATTTTTTTCTATACTTAACACCATTATGGATATACAGTGGCCTCTGTAAAATTAATAGGTGATCACAGTCCATATCCTGGTGGATAGGTGTCCACATCTCAGAAACCACAATCACATTTGGCATGAATTGATGCTTTTGCTGATAGTTTCACAAAAGAGGCCAAGAAATAAATGGGCATGGATGGTTCTTATAGCCAGAAGTGCTACATATTGCTAGGGTTACACGGTGAAGCTTGCACTGCTATCTACGATCTATATTCTGTGTAGGGGGAGAAGCCCAGGACGTCTGAGCAGAAGATTATGTCCCTTGCATAGAGCCCCTCGGTGAAACCTCTACTCTGAGGTTTTACATAGGGGAGGGAGGATTTGGGCCTTAAGGGGGAAAAAAAGTCAAGTAGGTGTTTTGAAACGAAAATGAATACATCCAATTTACAGTCTGTACTGCTGGTAAAGGCAGATATGGGAGAGGACCTTTAGGCTGAACTGTTTATCAAAATCCTGCACTGGTATAATTTTCTTGTACTCTGTCAGTGAACCATTATAAAAGGAATGCTGGACTTGATCTGCTCTGACTGAAATCAACAGCAGAATACCCTCGGACCTCAATGGGACCAGGACTGGGACCTCTGATTTGGGGAGGGGCAGTTTGATGGCTTGAAAATTAAAAATACGCATCAGTGAAACACATTACAATCTTTTTACCTTTTAATTGATAAAAGTGACATTTCTATGAACTTAATGTCAGTATTTGTTTTCGTAAGGTTTTTTTTTTAAAATGAGTAATCTACTTTTAGTACTTGTCTTGATCTTTCTTTAATTATTTACTCCTTTTCTATATCCTGGGCAGCGAAGTATATCAGGAATTTGCTAAGTAATCATTTAAAGTGAAGAACAGGATTAAAAAACAAAATTTCAGTTAAAAATTGAAAGCAGTAATTAGCTGACACCTGGTTAGACTTAGATTCTTCACCAACTGCTAGAATTACAGTAAATAATTAAGCTGCAGGAGTCAAGACAAACAGGGACAGGACATCCAAGAAGATCTGAGCTAAGATAGATGTGCAGCGTATGCAACACTTCCTATAAAGCATACCAAAACCTTCTTTTATATATTGATCTGACTGGAAATTTGAGCAATGAAATCCCACTTTAATCCAGATTTACTGCCATGTGTTTTGCAGGAAATGAGCAAAGATTCGTTAAGGGGGATGGAGAAGTTGTGGGAAGTTAGAATGCAATTTCATTAAAGCCTTTTAATTCTTTTCTTTTTGGGCTTCCTGGATTGACGTGAAATCAATCACGCTGTTCTGAGCCTTTACTCTGTATACGCCTTTTGCATTGTTAGATTATTGGGAGATCAAAGATCACTAGTGTTTGTTTTTTCTTCTCGTTATTTAGGGCCAAATCTGTAGGTCTTTCAGTATTTTATTCAGGGAAATGACAGAAGTCAGTTGATTACGAACTTCAGGGTTTCACTGCCAATAATAAGTTTTGCTTAGCATTCCCCACACATTTTTGAAACAATATCTTCCATCTTTGATATATTGCATCCAATACTGTTCACTTTTATCGGACAAAACAAAACCTGTTTCAGGACTGGAAAACTGTTAAAGCTGTTCAGAATTACAGATGCAGAACCCCCATTTCTCTTCATTTTAAATTCTGCTTAAAAAATGATGGCACAATATAACCTTCTGAGTGGAAGCTGAAAAAGAAACAACACTTTTTAGAAGATTTTTCTTAATTAATTCTCTACAGGTTGACACCTGTATAAAGACTAGCTAATATTAAGATTGTCACTGTGGTTAAGTAGCTATGGCAACCAAATAAGTCAATTATCTGCTTGTTAATAGTTTACGTTAAGTCTGGCAACTAAAGGATGGAAATGTCATACTGTATAACTAAAATATATTTCTTGATATAACTTCTTAATGATGCATCATGGATTTGTTTTCCTTTTTCAGTCTTACGAGATATCTTGAACTAATTCCAGCTTGATTCTCCTCTCACTTTAAACTAGTTTAATTGCATTGATTCAGCTGAGCTACTCCTGAAGTGCACTAGCATAAGGGAAGGGAGTATCCGAACCAGACACTAAAAAGTAGGTGGTAAACATTTCTTTTAATAATTTACCATATTGAGATCTGGTCTGAAGTCCACTCTCGTACTGAATGTTCAGTTTATTAATTAGCTTTTGCTCCTCCAGCTTAGCACATTTTTTGGAATGATTTTAAAAAAAAATGAAGCTTAATGAGTAAACATGGAAATGTTGAATGGAATAGATAGTTTTCTGCGGATTCCACAATAAGCTTTTACTGTTGGTATCAAGCTTTTTAATTTTTTCTTTGTTTTGCAGTTCTTAAACTGGATTTGAGATCTAAGGATCATTATTAGTAGTTTTGTTTTGTTCTAGATTTAAAAAGACATGTAAGAGTTAATTGAGACTAATTTTGTTTTCTGAACAGTTGTATTTTAGCAGTAATAATCTGGTTGGTTTGAATTTGATTTGACTGTATTGTTATACACTCCTATTTAACGTCAAGGGGGTCAGATCCTCAGCTAAATGGATTTAGACAGTTGATGTTCTAACTTTTTTTTTTTTTTTCTTTTCCATATTTGGGTAGGCCTTGTTCCACACATATGCACCGAAATTCCAGTCTGGAGCCCCAGATGGTATTTGGGTATGGGGGTCTGCTTGTATATTACAAGTTGCAGGATTGGGGCCTTTATTGTGGTTTGCAGCATGGTTGGAACAAACCAATTTGTATCATATACAGACGTTGCAGGAATCATCATCATCATCATCATCATAATAATGTCTAGCACTTATGGTGTGATTTTTATCTTCAAAAAACCTTGATGCACTTTTACTGATCAAGGAAATAAACCAGTGGTTCTCAAACTTCTGTACTGGTGACCCCTTTCACATAGCAAGCCCTTGAGTGTGACCCCCCCTTATAAATTAAAATCACTTTTTTGTATACTTTACACCATTATAAATGCTGGAGGCAAAGTGGGGTTTGGGGAGGAGGCTGGCAGTTCATGACCGCCCCATGTAATAACCTCGCGACCTCCTGAGGGGTCCCGACCCCCAGTTTGAGAACCCTTGCAATATACTCTTGTGATTCTCCTTCGGATTGGGGAAGTAAGGGCTGCAGAATCGGGCCTTATACTCATGTGAACAATCCCTTCAGGAATGCCTAAAATAGGAAAATTTACCCAAAAAATTCCATTTGGTGCTCCCACCATGTCAGCACCAATGAGAGCTCGATTTAATTGTGACTGGAACTATGACTAATGCTGTGTCAGCTGAACCTACTCTTCAGTAAGCTTAACTAACATGTAAGCCCCCAGAGCCTTGCTTACAGAGGGCTCCCATCAGAGCTGCAAGGAACCAGTGTTAGCACTAGTGGGAATACTTTGGTAAAATTCTCTCGTGTAAGGATAGCACTTGACTTCAAGGGGGCTGCTCATGCGTTTACTTTTGAGCAAAGATTGCAGGATTGGGCCCAATATATGATAAAATAAACAAGATGGAAGATTTAAAACCATGACAAGAATGCTACTGTAACTAATATTGGCATTTTTGCCATATGAAAAGGCTATTTGTGCATTCATTTTTACTTTTATGAGGTATAATAGGCTTTTAAACTATTGCACTTGTAATGAATAGGGTACATACTGGTCTGAAATTAGCAGACGTGCTTCTGGCATCTTGCTTGTGATTGTAGGAGCTTTCTTTATTAGTTTTTCAGATTCTGCCCTTCCTCTCTCTTTTCAAACCAGCCCCAGGGCGCCCTTTAAAAACCTGGCCCACTTCACCATTTAAAACCAGTTTAGCTCCAAATATTGTGTAAATGCACTGAAGCACTAATATTCTTTTCATTACCTCTGTGGCTACTTGAAAGGTATTCACTGTAGTAATTAACCTGCATGTTGACAAATGTGAACTGGCAGAACACCAGGAAATCTGAATTGAATCTCAGATACGCGTCGAGGGGCCTATTCTGTCTTCCTTGATCAGGCAAAAAGCCCATTTCTTCAGTGTCAGTTTTGTCTGAGTGAGGAGGACAACAAACTCCCTGAGCACTTGCTAGGGAGTTATCTCCTGCTATGGGATTTGTACTGTGACTAATGCAGTCTAGTATATAGAAATGGCTGTCTAATAGTGGAAATAAAAAATTGCTATGACCCTTCTGACCTAGTTTGGGTGTGGCAAATGTATCAAAACTTAAATGCCTGAAGTGCTTTAGGAATTTGGACATCAATTTGGGGAAGAAACAGGCACTTTGATAATTTACAAATAATTAAACACGCTGAGGTAAACAATGGCAATAGCAAAATTTGAAAACAGATGACTTATGACAGCTAAGTATCATACCTATTAGTGATAAAGGTCACATATCTGTTTTGCCCCCAACACTTCACCTTTTTTTTCCTGTTTAAATGATCCTATTGGCGGGTTAGTTAGCAATAAATCACAAGCACCGTTTCTGGCAAGTTAGACTGTAAACTGATCAGTGCTACCATGCCTAGTCTGATAGAAAAGTTGGCCTGGTTACCACCACACTAAGGCCACGATACTGAAAAAACTTATCCAGATGCTTAATTTATTCACTGGGAATAGTCACATTGACTTCCATAGAACTACTAATTGTGCATAAAGAGTAAAGTAAGAGTATATCTACACCGAAATAAAACACCCGTGGCACGGCTGCGACTGGTCCGGGTCAGCTGACTTGGTTTGTGGGGCACGGACTGCAGTGCTGTTGGGCTTATGCTAGAGCCCAGATTTGAGACCGTGTGAGAAGAAAATTAAAATTGAGGCCAGGTCTACACCAGAAAAGGTTAGCCAGTAGCGCTATGCCCAGTATAGCTAAAGCAGCTATACCACTATATTTACACGAGCACACCCTCCCAGTGTAGACACAGCTCCTACTGGTAAAACTTGCTTTTGCCCATATAGTTTATATAGTTCCAGTCTTCAGTCCTTACCTGGGCCAAACTCCTGTTGAAGCCAGTGTTTTCTTTTGTCTGCATATAGACTGTCTACAGCAATGGGTGTGTTTCTTTCAAAAGATGAGTGGAATGATTAAAAACTGGGCAGATAAGGGGGTCCAATCCTGCATTCCTTATTTTTGTGAGTAGTTGCATTGGGCTTCGTGAAAAAGGGCAGCAGGACAGGATCCAAGGATTTTACTTGGGTAAATGCTTGAGGCAAAGATCAGCATAATTTAAATCCTTATGGCCTGCTTCTGCTCCTGCTGAAATCAGTAAGAGTTTTGCCATTTACTTCAGTGAGCAGTGTCTAAATTAAGGAACAAACAAATAATTTTCTAGAAAACAGAACATAGGGGCCAAACCCAATTTGCCGTACTTGCCTGGGCAGTTCCATTAGTTACAGTGGTACTATTTGAGTGGTAAAGGCAAGCCGGATTTGACCATAGATATGTGGATGTGCTGTGGGGAGAGAGAAGTATCTTTTGTTATGTGCACTTACAACTTGCATTTAACTAACACCTACAATTTATTTTTTCCTGCATTGAAGAATTTATGAGAATGTTCCCCAATAAAGTTGGGTCAATACAGGCATTTTTTTGAATTATTATATGTTATGTGTCATCTTAAATATAGCAATGAAATATATAATGGATTTTTAAAAACAAGTTATTTAAGATTGTCTTTCCTAGTGCATTTGGAAAGCATTGTTTGGGGCTGATACCTGAAGCTGCTGGGACTCATCACCTCTTAGGATAGATAACTTAATTGCATCCAACTTAATTAAATCTGGCAGCAGCATGAGATTTAATTTTGAGAGCAAGCAGCTGATTGGATAGGAAGTTTATTAAAAGTACCTCGAAACCATTCAACTAAAAGTGGCTTCCTGAGGATGGTTTTGTAGTTTGAAACTGCATTCATCAGAATTTCCCAGTGGTGTATACTACACATGACACAGAGTTATCTGAGCATGGGTTTTATCATTGTTTTCCACATGCTATACAGTTGTAAATACTTCCAATTCGTGGAGGTTTTCACACTTGGTCCCCCATTGCCCAATTGTTATTCTGTAGCAGCCTTGGGGCTATTAGCCAGTTTCATTCTTATGAAAATGCTTGGGATGCTTCTTTTTGTGAGTAGTTGAGGGTGCCTTTTACTTTCTTCCAGTTTGCTTGTTCTTCCTCCTCCTCATGTAATTTAGTCAATTAGAATAGATTTTTGCATATTTAATGTGCTTCACAACAAGGAGATTTTGAACAGCAATAGTAGAGTGTGCTCAGCAGAGTGTGCTTCACTAGAGATCCACAGTGTGTGCTTCACTTATCCCGCTAATACAATCACAGCTGATTTATATGGATTAAGATACCAAATGTGAAGGCAACTGGTTAATATTATCCAATTTAGTGCAGAACATTTTATTTCCGTACAGTGTATCTGAAACCATTGACATTTTGTAAAGGCTAGTAGTTAATACCGAAAATTCTGACTCTTTAAAGGTAATCACAAAATAAATTTTGTAAAATAAGAGTACAATAATTTTATACTGGACACCTTTAAAAGTACTTTTAATAAACATTTATAATAAAGAAAGAGTTTGTAAAGATAGATTCATGACAGGTTCTCTTTGTTTTGAGCCTCTTTTTTGTTGAAGAATAGGGGAAACTTCCTTTGATGGGCGCAGGCACATGTCCTATATGGTTAAGGGATGTATACTTTAGAAGTAATGGGAAACTTTACCTTTTACATTTAGGTCATCTACCTATTACATTAAGCCCACATTAATAAAGATTATTTCTTATTTCTGCTCTCTTAAAGGATGAGGGTGATACAGATTTGCTGAGGTTTTTTTTTAGTTCATTGGTAGAAACAAGCAGTGGATTTTTAAAGAAAACTTCATCATGATACTTTTAAAATGAATATAGAAGTGTAGTAAGATCAAAAGGAAGATAAGAATATGAACCCATGCTATGTGTATACCCATGCATATACACAGCATAATATGATTTATTTTTAATTGTTAGAAAGCTTTTTTCACATTTAGTATTGGCATTGCTGATTAAGCGTGACCTAAACTTGTAAAAAAAATCTTAATTTTTCAGTATTATTGGAATCGGTGATAAATAATATCCAGGTAGCTTAACACTTTATTCGAACATATGAGCTTTATTTAAAAGTTGGATTGTTTTGGTAGTTGATCTCTTACGGGTTAAATGGTTCATTTATGACTTGTCTGAAAACCAAGAGCTTGTTCCCCATATTATTAGTTCAAATTCATATGTGGAGAAAATGAAAAATAAATAGATTTGTTAGGAAATTAATTTTAAAAGTTTTCTATTTTTAACAGGCTATTTGCATTTGTAGAATTTTTCAGTTAAAAGAGCTAAGTGAAGTTAGAGGATGAGGATTATGAATATCTTGAATGTTGCTAGGAGGCATTTACAGTGTCATTCCTTTGAACTTCATGTCCTTAGGAGAGTTGAACTCTTTTTTTTTTTTCTTTGCAGGAAAGCTTTTCTGCTTAGTTTCAGTAGATTAAAATCCTGAATTTCTTTAATTCTAGGATTTACGTAAAAGGCATTCGCAGAAATGAATCTATAGCCGCCCCTTTATGACTGTCTTACAATAACTGGAAAATAAAAAGGTTATAGTTTGATATACATAAAATGACTATATTCTAATTGTTAAAAGAGTTTGCATATTAATGTTATTAAGATGACATTTTTTACTGAAGTTTTCCTTCCACATAGATACAGTAAGTGTGTGTTGTGTATATTCTCATTTCAGATTTAGTTGCTGAAGGTGTGTATGGGTTGCATGTGCACACACAGATGCAAAATATGCACAATATTTTTTGGAATCCAGCATCTAGTAATGCAGAATATACCCTAGTCCTCTGGTGGTGTATATTGGCCTCACTCCACTGACTTCAATGGAGCTATGCTGATTTACACTAACAGAGGATCTTGTCCCCTACATGCCTTGATAGAAATCCTTTTTTTGTACTGCGAGTACACAGTACTTTTTGCTAACCTGTTCCAATAGAGGAAACTATACAAACCTGACGTTGTCCTCTCTGAAACACTGTACTTCTGAATTTACCATGCATGATGTACACTTTTGCTTTTGTATATCCAAGAGGCATTACATTAAGAACACCTGAGTAAAATAAGAATTAACAAAAATAGGATCCTGGGGTCCCTTCTGAGTGTATAGACACATTCAGTGCAACTCCTTATGGAAACCATGACGGGGGGAAGCATAGGTGTAGTTTGACTTCTATAATTTTTTGGGGGGGAGTGGAGGGAGGAGGGGAAGCTGTAGTCAGACCAGTGGGGCTTCTTGTGGGGAGGAGGAGGAAGGCGCAAATTCCGTGCTTGCCCAAGGCTTTCAGTTTGGTGTCCATTGGGGAAAGGACAGGATTTGGCCTTCTCAAAGGGGCAGGGAAGCTGATTGTCTAAAATCAAAACAGGTATCATAGCCTAGAGACACCTGAGATGGAAGTAATATCTGAGATGGGAGCAGTCTCTGCATAGCCAGGTGGGCTCATGGAAAGAAATGTACAAATAAGAGATGAAACAAATTTCCCCCTCCTATTATCCTCCTTCCCCCCTTGCATCCCCTCCTCCCACAAATATTCACAGCTGATATCAGATTTAGTAATATCAAATCAAATTATTTGACTTATTTGTGTGGAATCATCACAGTTTTTTTGGGAGGGAGACGGGCAAGAAATGACATTTTCTGCAATTTGGCAAGATATAAAAAAGCCTTCACCATTGGCTTTCTGCTTAATTTTGAGAAGGTCCCACAATTAAGATTGGGTAGCTTGACATCCAGCCGAAGGTAGGGTTAGTGGAGAATTGGACCCTTTGCTTTTCAAGTTAAATCTTTCTTTTCACAGCATATGACCTCTGTCTCAGAAGTCTGAGTAATTTCTGAAGTGTCCAAATCTTGCTTTGCCTTCAGATCATATTGTATAGCTTTATTCCACAACTACAGTCCTCCTTATTTTCCTAATTCTGTAGTATTCAAGTAGCAAATGGAAAAGAGAATGTAACAAGTGCAACACATTCCCCACATTAGCTGGAAAAAATAGTGCATGTGTGTTTCCCATGCTATATATCAATAAGGAGCAGATTTCCTAGGTGTAAATGCAAAATTCATCACTCTGAGACATCATGTGGCTTTTTTAAATAAGGGTTTGAGATCCAAATGCAAATAGATTCCAGTCACTATATATTTAGGCATTTTGCTGTCTTTACAGATATATAACTAATTATCCAAGCACAATTCATGAATGCTGGAAATACTCATTTTAATTTACTGTGTCAGAACACTGTGTACAAGAGAGCAAAACAGAATGGAAATTGCTTAGGCCAAATGTCATGTGGAATGTTTTCCAGTGTTCTGAAAGTCAGATTGTACTCTTTCTGGACTGAGGTGAGGTGCGGCCCAAGTGCCTTAACAGAATGAGAGAGCTATATTGTGATATGTCATTCACTTCAGTGAGTCCTATATAACCCTAATTTCACTCAGTTACAGTACATATTGGTCAGGCATATAACATGCCTATACTAGCTGTAATTTGGGAATGAGACCGTTGGAGACGATATGTGTGAAACCAAGCCCCGCTCCTCCCTTCAGAAAAACCCATGAGAGGGGGCCATTTGGTAGGAAAACACAGCAAAGAGAACCTTGCAGAATTGGTGCCAAATCGATGGGGTAAAGGTCGGGTTTACCATACTTCTTAGCAAAACCAAAGGGGTTTCTGCTCCAAGAATCCACATATTCCCCACAAATCTACATAGATTTCTGGATGGAAATCTGTTCATTCTGTGGGGCAAACTCTGCAAAGCTCTCCTGGATGAGTATTTCTTTCACCTGGTTTATTCTTGGACTTTCTGCAGGATAGGTTTACTCTCCCTTTAAACCCCAATGGTAACTGTGGTTAGTGTTGCAGGAGTGACTAACAGTATTCATCTAGATCTGCATGGTCTGACAATACAATCAACACATGCACATGTATTTGCTGACATTTTACCTATCCTTAGGGTGACCATATTTTCTCAAAGGAAAAACAGGATGCTCCCAGGCTGGACCGAGCAGTTGACAAGAGCAAATGGGACAAATGCCCAGTTTTCTCAAAAAAAAAAAAAAAAGTCGGGATTGCCGGGACAGGGCCTAATAAAGGGACTGTCCTGGCCAAAATGTATGGTCACCCTACATATCCTGTGTGTAATTCTACCATTTATAAATTATATATACCAGCAGTGCTGAATACCTGATTCATGTATACTATCACTTAGTGTAGTGAACTTGCAAGTTATGGCAGAATGCCTTTTAGGGAAGTGAAAGACGTAACACAACATGCATGTGGCATTCCTTGGTTGTTGATCTTGGACGGTGGGGAACTGGAAGCACAACACCTTCTATACTTAGATTGTAAGCTCTTTGGAGCAAGGACCATCTTTATTCTCTTTTTGTACAGCGCCTAGCACAATGGGGTGCTAGTCCATGATTGGAGTCCGCAGGTACAAAACTACTGCTGCTCTTCTTAGAAGCCCTCATACCCTCATTTCATAGCTCCGGCTCCCAATCAGCACAGCTCCCTGCTCTACGTATTTCCTGGGATACTCCCTTAAAGGAAAACCTAACCCACAGCCTCATTTGTATGTGCAGATCTGCCAGAAGAGGGAGCAGTGTGGAGTGCAAGTTAGGCTCAGATACGCACCTAAAGATTCTTCTACAATGATACTGTCATTTATTTAATTAATTTATTTAAATCACTAATCCAGCACTGTAAAATAAATGGCAGTTTCCAGATATTCAGTCTAGGAAGACGTGTTTCCTGCCCCAAAGAGCTTGCTGTCCAAAGGTAATCTGTAAGACGTGTCCTTTAATAACAAAGCACAATAATATGGCTGAAAGGTTTTTTAACATTTTGTTTTAACATGATTTTTTGTTTGAATAATTTGCCTTTAACACCCATGCATTATTTGATAGAGTATTTAATTTGTGTTGATTTATTATTGCAATGAAATATCAATTTAATGTATAAATGTGGAATTTAACAGCATAATTTTGGCAGGTACCTCTTTGTTTCTCATTATGATCTACTCTATTTGCTTCTTCTGCATGTTTCTTATCACTTTAATTAGCAACACAATACTAATATTTAACATCATTTAGTACGTAGTCACCGACCTTTATATATTTTACAAATGGAGACTATAGCGGGGTGCACTTGCTCTTTAAAGTTAGGTGGGAAACCTTCCTGGGCCACTATTTCCCCATTCCAGGAACCCTGACAATTGAACAGGGGATGTGATCATGGAGGAGGACACCACTTATACTGCTGGCTGTTTACGGCCAGAGACTGGTGGTCTGTGAGCAGGATGGGCTGGAACATCCCTCATTCCCTCACTACAGAGGGAACCTTGTCCATGGTTCAGGACAGTTCCCTTCCAATCTCTCCTTGAGAGCCACAAGAACAGGGTTTCTTGGGAAATGTTGTCCTCTGAGCAGTCATAACAGTAGTCCTAGGCTGGGGCTAAGCATGCTAGCACTTGAGAGGCCTATATAAATAACATTTTTCAATCAATTAAAATTGTTAGGTTGGCTGGGAAGTGCAACCTCATTAGGAAATGAGACCTAGAATCTGCCAGTTTACTATTACTAGTACACCAAATAATTTTAAATAAACTAAGGTTTAAATTTACATGATTTTTTTTTTGAAATAGGAGTATCTTAATTATTTAATGTGCAGTTTTCTTTTTGTGGGAAAAAGCAGTCTGGTGTCATGTTAGAAAGCTTGCATCAGTATGTGATCTGTGAGTGGGTTCTTGTGGTGGAAGAAAAGCAAGCAAAGGGTCTTAGCTGATTTATGCTTGCTTCTTTCTTGGAATTCATGTGGAGTTTTCCTTGTTCCTTTATTATGTGAAAGAAGGTGAATAAAAATATCTAGTCTACCTCCTTGAATACAAACTCTAAGGCAGGGGTCAGCAACCTTTCAGAAGAGGTATGCCAGTCTTCATTTATTCACTCTAATTTAAGGTTTCACATGCCAGTAATACGTTTTAACGTTTTTAGAAGGTCTCTTTCTATAAGCCTATAATATATAACTAAACTGTTGTATGTAAAATAAATAAAGTTTTTAAAATGTTTAAGAAGCTTCATTTAAAATTAAATTAAAATGCAGAGCCCCCCGGACTGGTGGCCAGGAACTGGGCAGTGTGAGTGCCACTGAAAATCAGCTCGCGTGCCGCCTTTGGCGCACGTATCATAGGTTGTCTACCCCTGCTCTAAGGCTTCAGGTCCGGATCAGATCCTATGTCTTTCTTGTAAGTCAGCATTTGGTTACCTCCCTGGACAGCTTTTTCCAAATTTCAATTTAGCGTGCGCACTGTGCATCACATTTGGGCTTGAATGTAGAAGGTTTGAATTTAGACTTTAGATTTCAATCTAAATATTTATCCAAATATATATTAGGATTGAGTATGAATCAAATATGAATATGGGTCAAATATAGCATAGGAATAGGAAAGTCCTAACAAACTGCCTTTATGCTGAAAATCCATAAGGGATCTGAACCTACAAATTAAAGATAGCCTCCAGCTTCCAAAATCACTCTGTGCTGAAAGGGCTTTGCGCTACCCTCACGCACTGCCACCTGGCAGAGTTCCACATGGCCTAGTGTGGCATTGGATAGTGTCTATGAGCTGGTGAATGGAGCTTTACTACAGTTCTCAGGGGGTCACTGGGTCTGTATTTAGCATCAGCTTCATTTTAACCCCATGCAGTCAATGGACCAAATTCTCTATCTGTTTCAACAGTGTAAATCTAGAATAACTCCATTAAAGACAAAGGTGATTACTCCAGATTTACACTGATATAAATGAAAATTTTGCCCTAAATTGTCTTGGGGAACAATTGCATTGAATAATACAGCTATCCAGGTGTGGTATTGTGGCAGTGTAAGGCTTGATATTCTGCATCTATAGTTTTATCTTTTAATATTGAATTATAGGCCAGGATCACTATGCCGTGGTTATAAGTATTTTGCTTGGTTCATAATTTGCTCCCAAATCTTTTGCTCCTCACAGGATCACTCTATGATGCTTTCTAATAGAAAGTCATAATCCTGCATTATCTTTTGTACAAGTAGCTTACTTTGTGCCATGGAAATTGACCTTTTCTGTTTTGACCTAAGTGGATTGTGAATCCCAGACCTCTTTACTCAGGAGACTATTACAAGAGAATCCCAGACACTGCTACAGAAGGTGCAGCAGCAGTTGTAGCTTAAGGACCAGAGACAGCAAGTCTAGCAGAAACCTCAGGAACAGTACTTTCTCTGTATATTTCCCAAGGGATACATTTTAAGCTATGGGCTGGATTCTTGAGTGCAATATTGCCTTATAAGAAAGTGGATTTTTTTTCCAGTTGCTTTCTTGAACCCCTAAAAATTGAAACAGGCATTCATCAATTTGTGAAAAGTTAGAAGCCATACTATTTAAAAAACAACAATAACCTTGGACTCTACTTTACATGGGTTCTTCTGGGATTCACAAAATCTTACCATCTGTCTTTTTGGTCTGTATTTGAGTGATAGTTTCATCACAGTTCCCTGGGTAAAAAAATATAATCAAATTAAAGCAAGGAAAAATAATTCTCTAGATTTTGAACTTTCAAAAGCCACCTAGACACTTCATCTTAGGAAATATGAAGGAAGACAATAAAGACTAAATTTTAATGATTGAGTGTGTATTTTTAAACCCAACAAGATTTCCTGCAGGAATCTTGCTAACAGGATTCTGTTTGCCTGAAAATAGTGTCTGACTTTATCAGCATTGCCATGGTAAATCAGCATTTCTACTAAAATTAGCTCATTAATATTAATTTTTTGGCAGTCACGGACTAATTTATGAACTGCCTTACCATTTAAAAAAGGCACTTACTAAAAAGAAACTCTTTGATACAATAGGATGTCAGTAGTTACTAACCCCTCAGTGAATCCAGTCTTCCACTTAATGTCAGTTAACAAGAGGACACCCCTTATCTTCTAACATCTCCCTCCTAGTGTAGAGCAATAGATTCTGCATCCATTCTGCTATGTGGCATAGCACTTACTAATGCAAGTAGTCCTGTTCACTTTGATGGACTACTCATGAGAGTAAGTGCTATTCGTTGTGAGTAATGGTTCCCGAATATGTCCCCAAATTAATACTTCAGTTTAACAAGGGTTATTGCCTCTTACATCAGTTCAGTCCTTGAACACAAACTATTACAAAGCCTTCAGAAGCTGGTTTTAGTAGATGATGTCAGTTTCTATTTTGAAACAAGGGGCATGTTTCTATGGGTTGTCACTTGGAGTTATTTCTGATATGATTTTTATTCATTTAATCAGTCATTTTACTGTTAATTTTTTTTTTTGGATGGTGGACATTTCTAGCAATGGATTCAATAATTGTGTATACTCTGCATACTTCCTTCTTTTGATGGCCAGGATTTCTTTTGATCACAGTTTGAAAAAAACAACACATACCTTTTAAAACCTTCTTGAGAAATGTCTTTGAACCTGCAGATTACTGTTACCTCTTTATCACCCGTAATTTATTTTCAACCAGAGCCCTCTGCCTTTTTATTAAATAAACAATCATTTTGTACTATCTAATGTACTAGTACTTTTGTACTGAGAGGATACAAAGCAATGATATGTGAAGCATCAGTTTGTTTTGCTATTTTGAAAAGTTATTTCAGAACCTTAGCCTTCAAGGAGAAATAAGCAAGCATGGAAGATTACATTTGAAAAGACTGATACCATAATTAAATGAATTATAATAGGTCTGCTGATGAATTGTATAAATGGGCATTGGTACAGCACTTACTGTTTGTAGTTCTGAGTGATTCGAACTATAATTTTTAAAAGTATTACAGAGTGTAAAAGAACTGGTTGGTTTGCAAATACTCTGTTAACATTCAATTACAGTTTTTTATACTGTATGAAGACTGCTGTATTTATAATGCAAAAAGTGTAACCTGTGTTCATTTTATGTCATCATAAGGATATGTTTAATAACTTCATAGAAGAAAGGCAAAAGAAAATATTAGTATTATAGACAATGCTTAACATTTGCTGGTTAATTATTTGAAACTAATGGCATAATATACAATGAAATTATTTCCCACTCTGTTTGTTTTTAAGCATATACTTTTCCCATTTAGAAACCTGAAACCCTTTGGATGTTGATTAAACTCTGTATTGTAATTTCTTTTTCAGTCAGGTGCTATTAGGATTCTTGTATTCTTGGATGCTACTGATGCAATAAATGTAGAAACAGATTGTTTTACTTCCAATAATAGTTCTAATTGATAAATTGTTTAATATATGCTGTGTTTAACAGTTAAACTTTAAAAAGGCCCTAAGAGTCTCAAATTGAAATGTTGTCTTGTAGGGCAGAATTTAGTGAGAGGGTCTGGGATTCCAGGATGAACTTGTACATTCTTTCAGGGCATTTTTGCAAGGGAGGTTGTTGTGTTTTAAAGGTAGTTGATAAGAGACCTGCACCACCAACCCCAGACCTGCACCACCAACCACCATCGTACATTAGTCTATAGAAGGTATTTGGGTGTACATACTCCTGTACCACTCGGTACCACCATTTATCCGAGTGCAATTTTTGACCATTTGCAGGATACATTATAAATCAGGATGTCACTACCAGACAATCAGATTTGAACATTCCTTGCATAAAGTAGCTTGCTTATATCCCTTAGGAATACATCACTTAACTGTGCTTATGTGACTGTGTTGGTATGTCTAGTTTTACATGAAAATTAGGGTAACACATTTGTTTATTTATGTCATTGTGAATTCAAGAGTAGGTATCTGTGCTTTATATTTACTAAAGTTATCTCCTTTGGACAAGTCACTTAAAATAATTGAATGGTAATTTCATCACTTGATTATTAATTAACAGGAAATTGCTTTTTCTTAGTTCTAAGAGTTGATCTGTTCTTTCAGTATTTTCTTCAGGGTGCTGACTGAGGCTATGTGAAATAGAATTTTGTGAAACTAATTAAGAAGTACAATTTCTCAGTTTTGGGGACTAGAAAATTGGCTAAATGTTCACCTCCTCTCCCCTGTGATTTAGATCATGTTTCCCCTAGTGACTATAAACAGTGTATTTCATTCTCTTATGGCATCAAGGGACTTCACTAGACATGTTTGGTAAGGGCCTGATCCTGCTATCCTCACACATGAGAGCAAGAACCATCTGATCAGGTCCTCAATCCACTGACAAGCAAATAGGGTGGTGGCTTTTAGAGTCTGATTGACAGCAGGTCAGATTTTGATCAGTGAGAGAGTTTTAAAGCTCAGATTCTTGTTTTAAAAAAAGTTACTAAGATGTTCATTGGATATCTGTTTTTCCCTGTACTGCAGAGAGATGGACTTTATATTTTTTTTTTATTTAAAAAAAAATCTGTATCCATGTTTTGAAGCCAGATACCAGTACAGGGCTGGCAAAATGAGATTTCCACAGCAGCCAAATGGTTTAACTCTGAATTTGTGTGTTTTTTGTATTTTTCTTAAATACTCAGGAACTAAAAAGGGGTGGGCTTCCATACCTGACAAACCTTTCCTTTTTTTTTCCTTTTACGCTTTTGTTTGACTATTAAAGTAGACTATTGAAGGAGACTATACAACAGGCTAGATAGGAGTAGCCTTCTATATTAAGAGTTATTACACTTGAATGTTGGGTCAAATTCTGCTCTCTCTTACATCAGGGCAACCTTATGGAAGTTCAGTGGGCTTGCATGGGTATAACTGAATGTGGAATTTGGCCTACGGTTTTATCTGAAAAAATGTGTTTAAAATGATTGTTCTCAATGTGTCCATGAACTGTTGATGGGAACAGTCTCCCATATTTGTTCTGATATGACGCTATAACCAAGCTTCTTGATTTGCTGTTTGGTTGCAGGGTGTGAGAGTGGGCAGTTCCGCTGCGGGAATGGCCGTTGTATTCCTGCAGACTGGAGGTGCGATGGAGCAAGGGACTGTGCGGATGACACGGATGAAGCTGGTTGTCGTAAGTGGAATATCCACTGCGTTAATTCAAAGCATTTCCACTTTTTTACAATATTCAGAATTCTCAGCTACCACGATGCTCATGGTGCCATGCCACGATGAGGAGCCTCTTAATTCTTAGAGAGAGAGAGAGAGAGAGAACAAAGGTGGTGTAAAACTCATGGTTTGGTGGGCAATGGCTTTGGAATCTAATTGAGACTCATGTTTCTTGAGTTCTGTAGTACCGGTTCTATGGGTATTAGAATAGTGCCAAATTTCCAACTCACCCTTAGAAAGAGATTCAGGTCACATGCTGCATTTCCCTCCAATATCCATGGCCATATGTCTAATAAGGACATCTCTTCTGATGTCTGTGGACTCTAAGCATGCGTAGATGGCTAATTGATATTACTGCAATGAACCTGAATGGTGCACACATACAGACACCACAGTCTTCAGCATGGATATAACCTTTGATATTCATGGCCACTCGAGTTCATGAGAGGGCATCAGACATATTTAATTGGTACACTGTATCATGTATGAAAAAAGGGTCTGTGGCTCTTGATTTCAGTTGAACCACTGTGGAGATTTTTAAAATGTGTGTCTATTAAAAATGTTACAAACAAGAAGAAATGATTCCCCATTTTCAGAAATCCTTCTACATTTTGCTATCTGCTAGCTCTCTTCTAGGTTTCGGAACCCTTTGTGGCAGTTAGCCTATGCTACAGTTAGGCCAGGTTTTGTCCTTGAGTTGATTTGGAGTGAAAAGCCTAATTTACATTGTTTCCTCTCACATTGGCTTGGCTCTTCTCAGCTTGAGCCCTGCAGTAATTGGGGGGGTAGTTCCTCTGGCCAGACTGGCTGATTTTCTGATTAATAGGTCAGCCAAGTGCAAAGCCAACGGTGTCTTGGATGAAGAATATCTTGCATTAAAAAAAACTGCCATTCTGAGTCAACTGGCCACGTCACCTAAGATATTTAAGTCTGAATGATTTCCTCCGAGAAAGGAGCCATGGTGCTATTGAACAAACTACTGAGCAAAACTTCCATTAACTTCAGTTGGACCAGAATTTCACTCCTAATGTATTTCCCTAAATAAGTGAAGTTGTTTTTGTTTTTATTTTCTTACAAATGGACATTAAAATAAAAGATGGAGGGTGAAAATTAATTTCAGTTTTGTTTAATTGACTTATCTTGTTTTTTAATTATACTCACATAGTATAATGATGTGGCCATATAAGTACCTACACAGATTTTAAATCAACAGAACACAAATATATTTTTAAAAGGAAACTCAATATTCATTTTTGTTCCTGAAGCAGGAATCCAAAATAATATTTATGGTATGCAGCTAAACCCTTTCCTTGTATCTAATTTAATTATACATTCTTCATCTATGAAGCTGCAATACAGCGTCACATTTCTTTAAATGGCTTCCTTATATATTTGGGTAATCCCTAAATCTCATCTCATGGGCTCAGACTGTTGCTGGGTTGGCTTGCAATGCTTGTGAACTGGCAGAGTCTGAAGATATGATCTCAGGGAGAAGGGTCATTAAACAGAGAGGCCCTGCACAAATCAAACTGGATGGTGTTGTGCTAGTGAATCACAAGATGAGTATTAACTAGGGCTAGGCAAACTGTTCCAGAATTAGGTTCAAACATCTATTTTGTCTCTCTTTGTGCTCACTGGTTTTTTTCCCCTTTCTTTTTTTAATAGCCACTGTGATAAAGCTCCAACTTTGTCTCAGTGGGTCCTGTGCTTCCTGGTGGATTACGCTAGCCTCAGAGGCTCACTGTGACCCTCCACATAGCCCTTCTCTCTCTAGAGGCAAGGGTCACAGCCTACTGACCCATTTTCAACATAAGCCAGCAAGGGAGGTCAGGAGAAGTTATCCTCCCTCGCACAGTCTCTGTTGTCTCCCAGTCTCAGTGATTGGGAGGGGAGGGGCGGGGAGCCCAGACCCACCCTCTACTCTGGGCTCCAGCCCAGGGACCCTGATAGTAGCAGCTCTTGGTAGCTGACTTTTTGGAAATAGGATGAGTATGATTCCCTGGGACACTTCCCCACTGCAGCCCCCACTTCCTCAATATCTTCGTCACCCTTACCTCAGGGCCTCCTTTCTTGTGCCCAATAAGGTTTGTACTCCATTTCTCCAGTAGCATGGCTCCCTTCTACAGCTCCTGATGCACACCCTCCCACCTGACTAAGTGGGAAGGCTTTAAACGAGTTTCAGCCAGCCCCTGATTGGCTTCGGGGGTCCCAATCAACCTAGCTATCTCCACTGCTTTCTGGAAGGATCTTAATTGGCCCCAGGTGTCTTGATTAACCTGAAGCAACTGCCATTTGGTTCCCATGGTAACAGGGATTTGTTTAGCCTGGGGCTAACATACCTGTTTCTCACTACTTTCCTATAGCCATCTGGCCTTGCCCCGTCACACCACCTATAAAGTAATCAAAAGAGCAGGGACAGTAGAACTTAAACTATTCCAACCCCAGCCCTGCATCATGAATCCACTAAGGAAAATCATGTGCTTAATTTGGAAGAGGCCTTTCCCTTTAGCTCAAAAGTTGTAGGTCTTGTCCAAGAACTGTAATCCCAGGGTAGAACGCCTCATTCCTATTCTTTTGACTATAGGTGTCTCAGATGCTAGTTCACGCAGGTGAAGCACACTCTCCTGAATAAACATTGTGAAATAACAAATTATTTGCTTGTTTGTACTAGCACAACCTACCTGTGAGGGAAATCAGTTTCAGTGTCAGACCGATGGAGAGTGTATTCCACAGTCATGGGTTTGTGATGACGAGGAGGACTGTGAAGATGGCTCAGATGAGCATCAACAATGCCGTAAGTATTTCCGTCAGAACATTATACCAACATCATGAAAGTGCAAACCATTTGTATCTGAACATATTGATTACGTAAAGTGCATGTGTGTGCATGCGCGCGCACACACAAATAAACAAGGCTAGTGCAAGCATAACAACTTTTTATCAGAGTGATCTCTGTAATGAACAGTTGCTGAAAATGGAATACACTAAAATAATAATGAAATAAAACATAATCAGATAATCTAGATAGGCATTATTTAGGTTAATAAAACCTCTCCAAATCTTGCAGTAAAGTAGAAAAATAATTGGCTTTTCAGTTTAAATAAAAAAGAAAAGAAAATTTAAGATGCATATCAGTTACAGAAATAATAGGGAACCTGATTACAAAAATTGAATAGTAAATTTACATCATTTTATGAACAGTTATATGCTTCTCAATCACCCTCAGTTAGGAGCCTCTTCATTCATTCTTTACTAAAACTTTTATTCATCAAGCTCAGAATCAAAAAAAGAAACTACATTTCTCCCTGGAAAAGGTTTGGAATCTATAAAAGGAAAAATGAGTAAATCTCTAAGTAGAGAAGAGTAATGAAGGGACATTAAACAAACCCTTAGTGAGATTCTAATGCCATATCTGGTGAAACTCTTCAATAAGATACTAGACCGACATTGCAATCTTACACTGTATAATGAACAGAGCTGTTATCCCTTGTATTCGGATCCCAAAAAGTCCTCACATCTGCTAATAGTGTTATGTTCCATTATCACTTAGATAGCTTAAAGCTAGTACATAAGTCCTGTTAATATTTCAGTTCGAAAGAGAAATATTTTGATGATACTCTATGTATTAATCATGCATGGATTGGTATTTATGAACAAAAATATTTAATGTTCCTTTTCTTCTTTAGTATAATAAGTTATTTTAAGTATATTAGCTATAGACCAGTTTCTTTTCTCAGTATTGATGGTAAGATATTAAATAATCTAACTAGCTGTTTGAATTCAGTAACCAGTGCTTAATTTGTAATGAAAGAGGTACTGGGGCTCAAGCAATCAGACATTGTAACTAATACATATCAGTTGGGTTTTATGCCATAGAAACAAACAGTGATTTGAGTGATTTGGCCGCTGTGCAGTAGGTCAAATTTTGCCCTCAGATTATTAGCATTTGGTAGTGCGCGGGATGTGGGTGGTCCAAATAATAGCTAGAACTCATTTTTGGTATTATCATTAGAAAACAAATGACTTCTGATTGAGTAGGATGGGGCTTATTTACTTTTTTTCTGACACAGATTGGTTTTGGTCCTAAGTTTTGACATTTTATTTAAAGTATCTAAATATCTCTACAGTTAATAAGCCAAATTCTGCTCACTGACTTTGGTGGATTTTCATGAGTGTAACTTAGATCAGAATTTGGATCATAGACCAGGCACATGGTCTTAAAACTTCATTTTTATCTCCTCTGCAGAGGGGAATAAAGCTGGGCTGTCTTTTGCCCCCATTCTCCTTTGTGTACGTGATGCAGCCACTACTTAGTTATATATCTGCTAAGGACAGAGTAGATAATAAGGTCAAAATCCAATGAAGGCTTTAGGTCAAGATTTGAACTGGGTCACTGTAACTTGCCTTCATTCTATGTGTGCCCATTAATTGTGAGCAGTTTAGAAAGTGCCCCTCAATGGTTGCACAGTAAAATTCTGCTGCTTCTGCTTTGCAGCCACCTCTGGGAATATGCATTGATGCTAATTAATTTAAGGCACTTTTGTATTGCTTCTTCCTAGAATGCATAAAACTTTCTTTTCCATGAGAGCTATTCTGAAAGACACACACAATTGGAACGAAGAGAAGTTTGTTTTACTCCAAGTTTTACTTTCTCACTTTTCTAACTGGGTTAGTGCCCTAACAGCAGAGCCCGTGATATAAGCACTAGTGAGGGAAGAAGGCAATAGAGAGTCTCTGTACAAGAGCTGACCAGGATCCCATACAGTACTTTCCAGAGCACGAGGTGGGGGGAACAAGTTAGCACACCAGGTAAAGGCATCACAGCCACAAGAGAGCATGATCTACTGACTAAAGGCAAGATCATGCTCCACTCTCCTTGCATGTAGGCAATGGTAGATAGGTTGCATGTCACTTTGGCCATCTTGAAATCTTCTGCCAGCTACTGCGGGATGTTTTGGGCCTGCTGTGGCTGGTTCCACTTATTATTTGGGTAACAGTAGTGTCCTAAGACTTCAGTTAGGACTTGGAAACCTATTGTGTTGGGCACAGGACAAACCAGCCCTCAGCATGGAGGAAAAATAGGAGATGAGGCCGCAGGATCCATGACAATGCAGATTAAGTGCTTTGAAGCCCTGGCATGGGTTGGAGCAGTGGGGCTGTGCATTAGGTTGTGTGGCCTGCCCACTGGTTGGCAGGTGACTTTTATTTCTGCCTGGAGACACAAAGGTCAAGTAATAAAAGATTGTGTATTTCATGAGAGAGACTCAGTAATAAAAAGGGGAAGAGGAGAAGTACTTTGCTGCATGTAGGTCCTTTATTGGTGAAAATCTAAATTAACTGTTTCTTGCAGCGGGGAGGACATGTTCAAGTCAGCAGTTCACATGTTCAAATGGACAATGCATCCCGACTGCTTACACATGTGATCGAGTTAAAGACTGCACTGATGGAACAGATGAGAGAGGCTGCCGTAAGTCTTTTAAATCTTAGCACTAGATCTGGTTTCATCCTGTCTCTCTTTGGCATTTTAATCAATTTGTAAGATTAAGGGGCTTGTTGATGGACAGAAATGACCACAATATGCTTCTTGTTATCAGAATTTCATTGCAGATTCTTTCATGGATTAGAGCTGATGTTCTGATACAATTTCATTATTGTGAGACTTATTAAGTCCCTACTGCTGCCTTATGGTCAGGGGCATTTTCGTTTGCCCATCTCAGCAATAATAAAGTTTTCATTTTAAAAGCATCTTTAAAACGTTTTTAAACTTTGGAAAATTTAAAAAATATTTCATTTTGCATAAGAACTTTTATAATCAAACCTTTGCATAGCTCTCAGTGGGGATTGTGACCATGTATCTAAAGATGGAATTTGGCCCCAGGTATTTCATGTATTTTATTTTTAAGTCAACTGCCTGAAAATAATGTAGGGGAAATTTAAGCATTTCTTGTCTTTGTTTTTTTTCTTAAGTAGTTATAATTAAGTTACATATTAAGTTTAAATATAAAAGTGGTCAATAGAAAAATTGTAGGAGATTTGACTTTGTTTTTGCTTATTGTCTATAGTACTTTAATGCGAATGTGTATCATCTGCTGGTTATATCAAATATTGTGGTATGCTTTATAACCATAAGTAGAGAGTGTGTTCTTTCAGTGATTATTAGGATGCCTAACAAGGAAAGTACAGCTCAAGGCCTTGATCCGTCAAAGATTTAAGCATTTACTTAATTTTGTGCAATGTGAGTAGTCCTGTGACTTCAGTGGGACTGCTCAATGTGTAAAGGTAAGCACATGCATGGTCAGAATCTAAGTGTTGGCCTGGGGAGTTTTGCCGTTGACTTCAATAGGGCCAGGTTTGCATCTCTGATGATTTCATGGGGAAAAAAAAGCATTGTATGCAGCGAGGGTGAAGGTGAAGACAATGGGATGTTGAATAATTACAGTGCATATGGGAGGAGGCAAGCATGGGAAACATCACAGGAGGGGATGTGGGAGAAGGAGATGGTGAATGGGAGAAGGGGACACTGGGAGGGAAGGAGTCAGTATACACTGGCGCTGAGGAAAGAAAAAAGTAAGCATGTATGCGCCACCAGTTGTATATCAGAAGGGTGATAATGTGGAAGCAATGCGTGCTTTGGAATTAAAAAAATATATTTTAAGACAAAAAAGATAATTTTAATTTAAATATTATCGAAGATTTACAAATGTAACTTTCAGTAGAGGGAAAACTTAAAGTATAAATAAGTATAAATAACAAAATAAAATGTTCAAAAGTTGGCTCATAAGTTGCACTTGCAAAATTTGCATGCACAACCATTGTGAATGCATATTTACATAAGCAAAATAGCTAATTGCCCAGACAGTTGTTACTTAAAAGCACAGCGCATCATTTTGTGTAGCCAGATTCCTGTTTACACATGCAAATATATGATTTGTGCACACAAATATATGTGTGCAAACTTTTCATGCACAAGATTGGTCAAATATTTAATGGTCAGTGCCTACCTTGTCTTGCCTAATAGTCAACGGGAGTTATTTGGGTGGATTAGAGGTCAGAATTGAGCATACTGTATTTTGCATATATTACGAAGAATTCTATAAGTAATATGCACAACTACCCAAGGGACTGCATTGCAAGCCCCCCAAGCAACATTTCACTGGGCCCAGGGCAAACTCATAACATGGGTGCCCAACCTATTCCACAGAGACATTAATTAATGAAAGAAAAATTATATTTTATTTCTGAAATGGCATAGATGAGCCTTATCACTTTACAGCTTTACTTTCTGATCTTTTTTCAGTTGCAAAATCACAAATGACCTCACTAAAGTCAACTTTTTTTTGTGAGTTCACACTTAAGTGACTTAAGCGTTCCTATGCAATAGTAGATTGCCTGCTGTGTTTTTGATAAGTACCAGCTTGCTGAAGACTTCGTTTATCTTCTGCCACGGTCATTGGCATTATGCAAAACGTTCGTAGGGCATTACACACTTCCCTGAAAATTAGTAGTAGTTTTTTGTTGTAAATCTCATTAAGTCAGATGAGTGGTAGCAGATCAAGTTCTATTCCCAAAGTAGACTTGAAGCCAGTCTCTTAGACTCTTTTCTCTGTTGCTGGAAGTCCTACGTTTCAGAAGAAATGTAGGAAAACTGACTGTCAATAGCTTTTGGATAGACTTCACTAGCTTCTGCATTGGTTCGAAATTCGGAGGACCAGATAAAACAATTTTTTGAAAAAGAGAATCTGTAATGTGTTTAGGCCGCAATACTGGATCTTGTAAACGGTATGACTTAGTAAGTAATGTAGCACTTCTCTCTCCTGCTTCTTGCAAATCTTCCTCTAAGTCTGGTGGTAATATTACTTGACTATCTTTGAAAGTCATTAGATTGGAATCACATGATTGATCTGGCTGCTTTTCTTCAATTTCCACAGTCTTTATACTGAAATCACTGTCACCTTGCAGTTTTTGTTTATCCAGTTCCTTAGTTTGTGCATTGTTTGAACCAGGCTGTTGAGAGGCCTTGTCTATCTGGAAATATTGGAGGATTGACTGGTGTCCTTTGGCTTCTTTTCTTTCCCTTTCTTTAAGCTCTTGACATTTCTGGCTGCCTGATTTGTACTGATAGCCAAACATGGCAGTATGGTGCACATATTAATGATACACAAATGACAGATGCTCTCTAGGCACCCTGGAGATACTGTTCCCTATCCCTGGGGTATGGTCTCAGCCATATAAGTACCCTTGAGGACTAGCTCACTGTTTTGGAATGTTGCTTCTGTTTTAACATTGCTTCTGATTTGGCTCAGGTAAATCTTGCAAGATCACATGAGATCTGGATACCACATAGATGTATAGGCACAAACATACTCACCGAGATATATAACATTTAATCAAACTCAAACATCCACAGTTCAGCCTGAATTTTTTTCTCATGGTGATGGGCTTTCTGGCTGGGTCTGTTGTTGGACCAGACTCTAGTAAAGTGTACCCATTGGCTCCCCTTTACTTGGGGCCTGCTGCTTTGGAACAGCTAGTAGCTGTGAGTTGGAGAAAGTGGAGGCTGCTATGGTCACTTGTGCTTCTTTAATTTCAGTTTAATTTCTTTGAGGACATCTTACCCCTTTGGTGAAAAAAAGTGTTGGATTCCTCCAGTTTGAACTCTGGACTATACAGAGAGTCTCATGGCAGAGAAGAGACAGAACTGGGTCATTATGAGTATAAAGAGGATTTTTCATTGGGCCTGCTGGACCCAGACAGATCCTATAGGTCTTCCAATCTATCTCCCACGCCCGCAGAGTTAAAATAGCTGTGGACTGCCTAGGAACACCACATACGGCCAAGTCCTGGCTTGGAGTTCATGGTCATGGAAGAGACTACTGACTGAGCTACAGAATAGAGGCCTCATTTTTCAAGGGAGTATCATTTGTGCCTAACACCTACTTAACATAGTGTATCTAAGCATGCTTGCTGATAACGTTAATAATAAAAAACTACACTCATAGACCACGAAGCAGGTGCTGGTGTTTACAGTGTTGCTAGCAAGAAGACAGCAGTGAACTACAAAATACACTATCAGGAAACAGATTTGTAAAAAAAGTGGAGCTTTGGATACTGGGTCATTAATAGAGGAACAAGAAATACAAAGTCACTAATGGCTTTATTTACACAAAAAAGGCTGATGTACATGCTATATAAAAGAAAACCAGCATATTACTTACTCAGCCAACAGCCTGTGCCTTTTATCCCTTACTTACAAGTGGCTAAAAATGAGTGCTGTCTGTAAAATGAAAAGTGATTTAGAAGCAAATGGTACTCTGGAATAAAAGGCAGCCCAGACAGCCAGCTTGGAGCTATTCCACATGATAGACCTCAAGCCAACTCTAAAGTCACCAGCACAAATGCCTGAAGAGTCTGCCAAGGATTCAGCAACAGATGCCACTGCTGGACAAATATTTTGCACAGCTTGGTATTTGTGTCCTGTAAAAGCTTAGGAGAAAAGAGATGGTGTAAGCCTTTGTTTAGCAAATGTTCAGAATATTGGGGGGGGGAGGGAGGGAAATAGTTTTCCTGAAAATGAAATATTGTTAAAAATAAACCTTCTTGTGAAGTGAAAAACTTGATGGTGAAATTTGTATTACATAGCACCTTTTTTTCAAGGATCTCAAAGCACTTTATAAACAACAATTAGCCTCCCACACTCCTTGTAAAATAGATGAACATAGAATCGTAGGACTGGAAGGACCTCGAGAGTCCCATGCACTCAGGACAAGACTCAGTATTTTCTAGACCATCCCTGACAGGTGTTTGTCTAACCTGCTCTTAAAAATCTCGAATGATGGAGATTCCACAGCCTCCCTAGGCAATTTATTCCAGAGTGCTTAAGCACCCTGACAATTAGGACGTTTTTCCTAATGTCCAACCTAAACCTCTCTCTTGCTGCAATTGAAGCACATTGCTTCTTATCCTATCCTAAGAGGTTAAGGAGAACAATTTTTCTCCCGGCTCCTTGTAACAACTTTTTATGTACTTGAATGATGTTATACCCATTTTGTCAATGGGTAGAGTGAGGAATAGAGAGGGTACATGACTCATCCAAGATCACACAGTAATTCAGTGGCAGATCGAGCAATAGAACTCAAAATCCTTTGCTCTGAGCAGCAAATACAACAATGTTTGAAAATGAAATTACACACTTTGATATTCTGTGTTTTTATTTTAATGCTCCCAGATAAATAGAAAAATAAGATTTTGGTTTAAAGTTATTGGAATTGGGCCTGTTGCATGGTTTAGCAGTGTTGCTCTCCACTGCTGGGCGAGAGATCCATTCTTGGGCCCAATCTATTGCTCCACGGGTCATTAGATCTTGGAATTTTTGTGGAGGCAGCACATTGAGCCCTGAGGAGAAGAACTGCCTCATGTCATTCAGCAGCAACCACTCTAGCTGATTGGGGACTGCTGTTGACAGTCTTTCTTAGTCAGAAGGGTGATGACTCTGACTTGACTGCTTGTTAGAGAACAAGTAGTGGTGGGGGGAGGAGGTGAGATGAGAAAGATGTAAGGGTCCAGAGGACCATCCCCAAAGAGCTGGTGAATTTTACACCTCTGTCTTTGCAAGGACTGGGGCTATAAGCAGGGACCATGAATATAATGAATCGTGGTGATTTGGTATACTATAAAATGGGGATTAGATTAGATTTTATACTTTGCTAGCAGTGCAGGTGGTGTGTTAATATTTGTAAGCACTATTTGTTTCCATCCAGTCATTTTCCTTTCTAATCTATGTTGATGCAAAGAAATGGTGAGAAATATCATTAATTTGGACTTTTCCTCTAGCACGAGTAATTTGTGCTAAAGCATTTTTTAAATGAAAAATATATATAGAGTGGTCACGATTTATTGAGGAGACAAAGTTCATTTGAAATTGCTGCCATTTTTCCTCAGAGTGTAAAGTGTATGTAAACATTTAGTGGACAGCTCTCTCACAGCAGAACTTTGTATAGTGTTGTGCCAGTTAATTATTTCTGGAAACAGATTTAAATTGTAAAGAAGATAAAGACTCAGTTTGTTTCTGAATGAGTTGCAATATTTAAGAGACCAGTCAAATGCAAAATGCCACCAATATTAAGTAACTGAGCAATTAAACCTGCAGTAAAATGCAACATGGAGATTCAAAGCCACAGTCCATTGTCCTTGCTAATAATCCCATTAGCAATAAAAGGCTATAATAAACAACAGAAAAGAGTTTCAGCAGCAGGCCATTAATTAATGTATTGAAGCTGTTTTTATTTCATAAAATAATATTTCTTACTCATTAAATAAATGCATCACTTTGCTGTCTGTTTTAAAGAAAACTGCTAACTCTTAGTTCAGTTTTAAAATACTTATTGTTTACATTTTCATTCTGCATTTTTAAGTGTTAACTTTCTGCAGGAATGATTTGATCACAAATGATGTTTTAACCATAATAGCTAAGGGCTGTGTGATACTGAGCTGTCTTCCTATTTTGGTAAAGTGTAGTATTCCCCAACCCCTCTTGCCATCCTCTGAATTTAAAAATGAAAAAACCTATACTTGGGGTGGGAGCACCTGGCATTTCTGTGTTCTACTCTGCAGTGACTGCTGTGGCCAAGAAAAGGGTAGTTACATGGATCCAGCCTTGTCAGCAAGGCAGGTCACTGCAGTGTGGGGCTATGAGGGGAGAAGGGAAATCCTCCCAGAAGGACATGTTCATGAGAGGTTTCGGAGTAGCAGCCGTGTTAGTCTGTATTCGCAAAAAGAAAAGGAGTACTTGTGGCACCTTAGAGACTAACAAATTTATTTGAGCATAAGCTTTCGTGAGCTACAGCTCACTTCATCAGATGCATCCGATGAAGTGAGCTGTAGCTCATGAAAGCTTATGTTCATTGAGGTTGATGATCTGACCACAGGCTCAGGAACTCCTGAGATTTAATCCCAATTTGGATAATGAGTTCCTAGAATGGGTAAATCACTTAACCTCTCAGCCTTTGCCCCAGTTACCCTATCCCTAAAATGGAGATCATGCTGACTACCCTAAGAGGTTTTAATAAGTTAAGGTTTGTAAAATGTTTTGAAAATGTCCCTGTAATAAAAGGTGTGACATGCAGGTGTGCTGGTAACAGATTGCTCATTATTCCCTGGCCCTCTCATAGGACATGGTCAGGGTTACAAGAGGCTACACTCCTGCATCATGTGGCAGAAGTCAATGTCTGCTGCTTCCACTGGCTCCAGCTAATCTGCTAAGTATTGTTATTGCTTGGTTATATTTTCACGACTGTTTATTCCTGAGTCTCAGAACAAAAATATTAGATGAAAAGCAAAACAGTGTTGTTCTAGCCGCTGCCGTAGAATAGCTGTCAAACTGTTTATGAAGGTACAGTATAGTGTGTCCTCTGTGTTGCTATGTTTTAAATGCACCAATTAAATAAAATAACAGTGGCGACTGGTGCCCAAAATAGCTTGTCGGGCTGTGGGTAATATGGTGCCTCCTCTCCCACCTGCCCTCTTCTGATGGTTGATCATATTTTGAAAGTGGAAAACTGGGACAATGTGGTTGGAAGCTCACAGGGAAGTGCTTTGGATGGGGATAAGCAAGGCCCTTAATTTTTGTTTTTTATTGAAAATTCCCAGGTTTTACAAAAGCTAAAATGCTATTTGTTTTTTATTGATTTTTCACATGAATTTTGGACCACTCAAATACATAAAAACACAGATTGTGTTAAGAAAATCCAATACATTACATTAGGTAGGTGTGTTTATGTTAATAAATTAGTCTAAATGTAAATATGAGGCTGTCTGTTAAAGTAAGACAATGTTGTGGAAGATGTGCACGTGTGCGTGCGTACACACACGCACACGCACACATGTATATGTTTATGTACATCAGTGCTCGAGTCCTAAAAAAAGAAGTGCCAGAACTCCCTGTATTTGGCTCCCTGCTCTGGAAGGAGAGATGGCAGGTCAGTAACCTGGGCAGCCCAGGTAATCAAACCAGGTCAAAAGTACTCTTACATTTCTCTATATAAAATTTTTTTCTGTCCTCCTGTCCCGCAACATTAACCCAGATATTTACCCAGAAAAGTGTGAAGTTAGGTTTTTGCTTTGATTTTCACCCTTTTTAAAATTTTTGTAATAAACACTGATAAATTCCTGGACAGTTTTAAACAAAATAAAAACAGAAAATGAAGTGTCTTGGGGACCCCTTCTACTGTCTACTTTCCTTCTCCACAGCTAGTCTGTTCTGAAACCTCTCACACCCAACAGCCATAGGCTCAGAACAAACCCAAAGAAACAGTATTGCCAGCCATTGTGATTTATCACAAGTCTCACACATATTTGGTGTTTTTCCTACAAGCTCCAGCTCCTGGAGTTAGGTGATCTCATAATCTCAGCTTTCATTAAGAAAAAAGTTTCTAGCCTTAATGGTTGGAAAAAACCTGTAAAATGTGACCCCCTGAAGGCCCCACATCCAGCAGGAGAATGTAAAGAACTCCATGTTTATTATTTTTCAAAATCTCATGATTTTTAAGTCATGATTTTGGGGGGTCTGAATCATCGTTTTGAAAGATTGAGGTTGGCCACATTGTAGAACACACACACAAATGACACACACATTAAATTAAAGAGATGGGGATTAGTACAAGAATTGTAAAGTTGATAAGGACCTGGCTAAGGGGAGAAGGCAATGGGTTGTGCTAAAAGGTGAATGATTGGATTGGAGGGAGGTTACGAGTGCAATTCCTGAAAGATTAGTCTTGGGACCAATCTGATTAGGCTGCATCGTCAATACCGATGAGGGTCAGAATATTATACAGAGAGATCTGGATGAGCTTTTAGACTGAAATGACATAAATGAGATGAAATTCAATAGTACAAAGTGTAAGATCGTACACTTAGGGTCTAATAATAAGAATTTCTGCTACAAACTGGGGGCTTATCAGTTGGAAGCAACAGAGGAGGAGAGAGACGTGCGTGAGTTGGTGGATCACAGGATGACGATGAGCCACCAATGTAATCCTAGGATGTATCAGGTGAGGCATTTCCAGTAAAGGTAGAGAAGTGTTCATGCCATTATATAAGGCAGTGGCAAGATTGCATCTCGAATACTCTTTACAGTTCTGGTCACCCATTTTCAAGAAAGATGAATTCAAACTGGAACAGCTGCAGAGAAGAGCTACTAGAATGATTAGGGGAATGGATGTCCTATCTTATGAGGAGAGGCTGGAAGAACTTGGCTTGTTTAGACTAGCAAAAAGAAGGCTGACGGGGCTATGATTACTGTTTGTACATACATCAGTGGATAAACCTTTTAAGTTAAAGGTCAATGTTGGCACAGGAACAAATAGACATAAACTGGCTATGAACAAAACCAAGCTGGAAATAAGAAGGTTTCTAAACATCAGAGAAGTGAGGGTCTGGAAAAGCCTCCCAATAGGATTTGTGGGGAAAACAATTACACCTCTACCCCGATATAATGCGGTCCTTGGGAGACACAACATTTTACCGCGTAATAGGTGAGACCATGGTATATCGAACTTACTATGGCCCCCCCCGTTCCTTGTTCCCTGATGGCCCCCTCCAGAGACCCCCGTCCCTAATCACCTCCAGGATCCTACCCTCTACCCAACCCCCTGCTCCCTGTCCCCTGACTGCTCCAACCCCTATCCACACCCCCTGACAGGCACTCACCGGCAGCAGTGGGAAGCGGAGCAACATGGCCCCAGCCCGCTCCACTCCGCCACCTCCCAGCCGCGGTGCTCCGCTTCCCGCTGCCGGTGAGTGTGGGGAGGTTGGGGAAAGGATGCCCCCTGTACTCACCTGCAGCGGGGAGCAGAGCGCCATGGCTGGGAGCTGGCGGAGTGGAGCAGGCTGGTGCCGGGCTGCTCCGCTTCCACCGCTGCCGGTGAGTGTGGAGGGGATCCCCTATCCCGAGCGACACGGATGGGGCCAGGGCAAGGGAAGCGGAGCGGGCTGCTCTCGGCCCCCCGCTAATCCCCCAGGTCACTCTGGGACTGCGGGGCCCCCAAAAGTGCCCCCCACAGCTCCTGTGTCTCAGACCCTGGGGGGGGAGCCCCTGACCGCCCCCGAGACCCTCTGCCCCTTATCCAACCCCTCGGCCCCGGCCTGGCACCCTTAACATGCTGCTCAGAGCAGCATGTCAGAGCTTTACCGCGTTGTATGCAAACCCTCATTTTATCGGGTCGCATTATATTGGGGTAGAGGTATAGTTTTAAGACAGAGGTGGACAAATTTATGAAAAGGATTGTATAACTGGATTGCTTATGATGGTAGGAGGCAGGAGTTGGAAACCCCTGGGGGGGGGGTGTCTTTTCTGGTTTATGTGTTAGGTTCCTGAAGCTCACACTTCAGGGCTTCAGCCAGCCTTCTGTAGCCATAGGTACACAGGAGGTCAGACTAGATGATCTGGTGGTCACCTCTGGCCTTAAAGGCTATGATTTAAGCGCTGACACAATCCGCCAGGTCAGAAAACCCTTCCCCCTCCTACCTGACACCGTCACTAGGCTCAAAACCCTCCTTGTACCACAGCTCAGAATGCTCTCACTTGTTGTGGGACCAGGAGCAAAGGCTGCAGGGAGCTGTGAGCTCTGTACGCTGAATTACCCCTTACCGTGTGTTTACACTGCATACTGAGCCCGGGTTCTGATGCAGGTTTGAGACCAATCCTCTCTTCTGTCTACACGGAAATCAGTTTGACTTGGGTTAGCAAGCACTCAGGACCATGTACTAGGACCTTGCTAGGAGATATATTGGAGCCTGAATCCTACTGTGGCTTGGGTCTAAGCCCTGTCATTTTGCAGTGTGGACACAGGCGAAGCCGCAGGCCCCACTCAGAAGATCTTCACAGTGCAGGATGGATAGATTAGCATGGCTGTGACACCTAGATCTAGCAATTGTAAACTCAGATTTGGATGCAGTATGGATGCTCAAGCACACACTTAGAAACACCAAGTCCACAAGGCCGGGTCCCATAGAGCCAGGCTTAGTGTGCAGTGTAGACATATCCTTTGAAGCCTATATTCCCTGTTCCATGCCTCCTTCCTCTGTTATCTACAGTCCTAGTGCAGAGAGGGAATGGACTGGTGAATGTCAGCCATAAGTGCTGCAGCCTCCAAGGTGGCAGAAGATGCTAGTGCACCCGGAAGAACATCAGACACTTTCTACAGTGTAGCTAACAGCTGTGGTATTATTAATGGAGATTAGTCCCTAATGACCAGCTGCCCCTGATAATTTTTGAAAAAAGAATACATTAGATGTCAGCGTTGTACAGACACTTTTTTTATGATATAGTGAAAAATATGATAGAGTATTTTCATATCAGTTGGAAAACTATACTGGGGTTGGGGCTTTACCCTTTAACCCATGAAATTCATGGAATTACTTGTGTGAGTAAGGATTGGAGCCTCCAGCTCTAACTCATTATCACTATCTGGCCTCTCACAGAATGCTTTTGCTCAGAGGAAAGGGAAAAATTAATTAAATAATCTCCACAACAAATAAAATGGAGGAAAAAATATAATGTACTTATTCCCTTAGTACAGGGCAAACTAGGCCGGATCTGGCTCATCAGGGCTTTGGATCCAGCCTGCGGGATTGCTACCCCTGTGGCACAGCGGGGCTAAGGCAGGCTCCCTGCCTGCCCTGGCCCGGTGCCGCTCCTGGAAGCGGCCGGTACAACATCCCTGCGGCCCCTGGAGGAGCAATGGGCAGAGGGCTCTGTGTGCTGCCCTCACCTGTAGGCACCGCCCCCTGCAGCTCCCATTGGCTGGGAACAGGGAACCTGCCTTAGCCCCGCTGCGTGCCGCTGCCACCCCGAACCCCTTCTGCACCCAGCACCCCAACCTCCTGCCGCACCCACACCCCTGCTCTGAGCCCCCTCCCACACCCCAAACCCCTGCCCTGAGCCCCCCTGCCACACCCCACACGCCACCTGCACCCCAATACCTTGCCCTGAGCCCTTTCCTGCACACAGCACCCCCTCCCACACCTCGCACTCCCTCCCGCACCCTAACCCCCTGCCCGAGCCCTATGTTCATCGCCCTGCATGCAATTTCCCCACCCAGATGTGGCCCTCGGGCCAAAAAATTTGCCCACCCCTGCCTTAATAGTACTTATTATAAAAACTAATAAACTGCAAACTGGGCAAAATACATATTGTAAATAACACCCAAACACCTCTGCTAATGGCACCCGATGACATCTTTTTAACTCTTTACATTGACATTCCATGAGGAGAGTGCACAAGACCCGAGTTGAGAGCATGCCCATTGCAGGAGTGATGCTGCCATAGGTTCTCTCTTCTCCAGAGGGATTCCAGTCTGTAGTGGGGGAAAACGGTGCACACTAATGTGAACTGGTTGTCATTAATTTACAATAGTTTGGTGGTAGATTTCTGAAGGGACAGTCCAGGGGAATGGGGCCAGCTTTCATATTTTTCCCTCTGAGCCTTGCTCAGGGGATCTGAAACAACACAAAATATCATTGGAAGAGTTTCTGTGGAGGTTAGATAAAACTACTTCTCCCTTAAAACACTTCCCCACCTCAGGTCTATGGGTTTTGTCTCCCCTCCAGTTGTAGAAATGGAGCAGGTTGTGGAGTCCACAGCTGGCTGCAGTTATTAATATGCTCTAAAATGTTGTTTTGTTGTTTGAAGTTTTGAAAATAAAACACACATGATATTTTTACACTTTCTTTATTGATGACAGAAATGATCCATTAGTGGTTCTCTAGCTCAGACTAACCTCTTTTTTTCCAAACAGAGATACTGTCAGGTTCCACCAGCTGAGTGTTCTGATTGGTGGAATATTCTTATATGCTTAGTAAGGCCTGATCAGCCAGATTTAGCCTTTCAGGCTATTAGTCCCGAAAAGAACTTTGGTTTCCTGAGCTCCTTAGCTGCAGAGGTACTGAGTGGGAAATGTCTTCTGTGGCATGCCCAGTTAGGCATTCTCTGCCAGCACCTTTCCTCATCATCCTGTATCCAGCTTGATCAGAATACATATCAGTCAGTTGCTTAAGAAATCTGTCAGCTAGGGGGAGCAATACCATGGCTATGCCTGAAATTAAAAAAACAAAAGAAATGGCCTCCCACTGTCTCTGGGGTTAGGTGTCAGAGTCCAGTGGGAAGCCTGCTATTCTCTATGACTCGGTCTGTATAAAGATGCTTTAGTTAATTTAGCTGTTCTAACAATACAAAGGATTTTCTATGACATAACTGCAGTTGATTTTAGTGAACAGGAGGGCTGCACCTAACATTTAATGCAAAATAGAGTTTTACTAAGACCAGCCCAGATTTTGGGGTTTGTAGTTTGAAAAAATATCTGCAGTTAGATATGTTAATTATTAGCTATATTAGTCTCTAATGAATACCCCCTAAATTTTGGTAAATAATATATTATCTGAATATTAAACATCCTAATCTGGGACTAAATTTCCCCACATGTTAACTTTATTTAAAATTGCTCCAGTTTACGTTGGTGTAAATGAGATCAGGATTAGGATAGGTTCAATGTATTCTATACTTAATTCATCTGTTAGAGCTCAAGTTTTCTAGGAGTTCATTCTAAATCAGCAGCTGCTTTCTGTGATCTTGATAAAATTCTTGATCATGAGCAGCCCCGACAATTAAAGGGAAGTTAATTTCCAGGCTGGAAAAATCTGCTATTTTAATGAAAAAATGTAAAGGGACAGTTAAAGGAAGGCACAGAATTAGATCCGAGTGATTTGCCAGGCTTATGAGTTGCAAGACAATAGAAAACTTATTACTCTCCACTATAACTATAAAAGACGGTGTTAAAATAAATGGCAAAGATACAGTGATACCAGGTACACTTTTTGGCTTATGGGAAGACGTGGGGTTTTTTCACCATAATCATATGGGTTATGAATTATAAATGCATTAATGAAACTGTCTTTGGGGCAAGATCATCATGTCTTGTCTGCAAAGTAAGTCTTGGCACTGAGTAGATGGCAGGGTACCAGGGCTGGGAGAATCCTTCCTCTATGAGTGGTGCTAGTAGGTATCCTAGGTGCCCATACGTGCCCCCACCACAGGGGAATGGGCTGGTGGACTCTCACAGCGGCTAATGCCCTGCACTCCTTGTAAGGTTCTGCCCGTTGTGTATTTCCATCCATGGAGCCCAGGTGGTGTGGAAGTTTGCAAACTTCCACACCACCTGGGCTCCATGGATGGAATACAGATGTGTGCCCCCGACCCATTGCTGTGTCCGTCACTGTACACTGTAGGTTCCATTACCATGATGTCCTCCATGTTTCCAGAGACAGAGGAAGCTTTTGATTCTCAGTGAATAGCATAGTTTGGCTCAAAGTCAGGCCCTAGAAACACAGGGCCTGTGTCTTACACATAAGACGGCAGAATCTATACTATTGGTGAAGTTGTATGCTGACTCTCCACAACCCCAAGCACGTCCCCCATGCAAGGGCCAGGAGTAGCCTGTGTCAGAAGTGGGGCTGCTTGGTCAGGGTGTTTGGGCTAAAAGATGTTAAACAAGCCTTCTGACACCAGGCCATGCCCTGCAACTAGAGTTGCCAACATATTTCAAAAATAAGGGACTGTTCTCTTAGCACGCCTGCCTCACCTCTCCTCCCAATATTATAATCATTATAGTAATAATAATAATAAGATGTACTCACCTTCATGGGTATTTCTTGCTGCTTTTTGCAGCATGCAGCAACTCCCAATCTGTTATATAAGATGAAAAAATAAGGAATGTCCCTTGTAATAAGGGACTGTATTCAGCCCTACCTAGAACATTCCCTCATTGGGTCCAACCACAAAACCTTTTGGAGTGTGAACTGTACTGGTTCATGGGGAATCAGAAGGATAAAGCAGCTATGCTTCTGGGGTTCCTCTTTTGGCAATACCTTTTTCAGTGATGTATACAGCGCCCCAGTCTGCAAGTTGCTGAGGGACTGTTAAAGCACATTAATTACAATGGGAGTTTTGGTTCTTGCTACCTTGCAGGAACGGGCCCGCACAGAGATGCAACCCTGAATTTGGCCTAGTATGTTTGACATTTGATACACCTATTATATGTAAATTAAGAACTTTTGTAAATAGATGCCGTTAAAAAATGCATCCAGATGAGTCCATAAATGACTATTTCAAGTTTAAGGAGAAAAGTGGTAACACACAATATGAGAACAACTAATTTTGTTACTGTGTTTAGGCACAAATATTTTATCTGTGAAATTTATTGTTTTTTTGTTGTGAATTCTGTTAGAGAGAATTAATAATCCATGTTTTAAATTCCAGTTGGCATGTATGAAAACGTGGATGAGAGTGAGAGAGAGAACGAGAACTTTGTCCTGCTTATTAATAATGGGAAGAGAAATACAGAGTGAAAATTTAGGGCCACAAAATGAATGAAGTTTGATTATTCTTGAGCTCATTTGACTGGCTAAATATTCCTTCCATGTAAAAGTCCCGAGACACTGAATTTGAGAGCTCATGGAGTTCTAAGAGGCTCTAAATCTGGGTGCAAGTACCTCCATTTCTAGTTAAACATGTTTACTAAGATCAATAACATTTAAAACTAAGATAAGAATAAATAAAATACTTGCTTTCTTTGGTGGTGTGTCATTTTCCATATTGCCATGGGTTATTTGAATTGTAAACTCCTTGGAGCAAGAACCTGGCCCTGGGATAGGGGCAGATTGTCTCATAATTGCCTAGTTTCTTGCATGGTTTTTTTGTATGTTTCTGTGATGCATCTGGTACCGATAACAGCTGGAGACAGGATACTGAACTAGATGGATCACTGGTCAGTTCCAATATGGCAATTCCTATGTTCCTTTTTATATTTGTCTGTAAAGCACCATGCATAGTGCAGAATGCATACATAACAATATAATCATAAAGAGATATTGTATATTCTAATACTTATGGCTACTGTGTTTTTTCTTGTAGGTTACCCAACATGTGAACAGTTATCTTGTGCAAATGGAGCATGTTTTAATGCAAGCCAGCATTGTGATGGTAAAGTAGATTGCAGGGATGCCTCTGATGAAGCCAACTGCAGTAAGTGCCACATTTAGCATAACCCTAAACATTTGTAGTACTATGTTTCCTCTTTGTAAGAAAAATATTGGAGTTTGTTTACTAAATTTGAATATGTTTTTTTTTTTCTCCATTCAAATGATATCGTTCAGCTCATGGATGTGCCAGTACCCAGTTTCAGTGTGCCAATGGAGAATGTATCCCCCAAGCCTTTATCTGTGACCATGATGATGACTGTGGAGACAGGAGCGATGAAAACTCTTGCAGTATGGTGGTTTTATTTGGCTTATTTGCCTGTTAAGAGCTGGTTTTCTTTGAAAGTGCGACAGCACAAATTGGGGGCAATATTCTGTTATGTAGCAGACAGAATCCAAAAGTTCTTTTAATGTATTTTTTTTTAGCTGAATGATGGAAGTTTCTCTGTTCCTTCCCTCAGCTTATGCAACTTGCAGAGGCAATTTCTTCACTTGTCCAAGTGGCCGCTGTATTCATCAGAGCTGGGTTTGTGATGGAGATGATGACTGTGAAGATAACGAAGATGAAAGTGGATGTGGTAAAGACAGAACCAAACTTATTTTAATGATGCAATTTGCAAAGAAAAACTTTGCTAGCCTCGCTGCTAAAAGTCTTAACATAAGAATGTTTATATCAGAATTTTTAAAGATCCATGGACATTCCTGGAAAACTTTTAATTGTTTTATAGATACAATTCTACTTATATAGTATATATATATATTTAATATTTTGGGTTTTCTTATTTTGTATTGCTAAGATGGTAAGTATAAACCAGAGTATGTCAAGAATTCATCTGCTTATTCCCTGTAGCCCGGATCTTGCACTATTGAAATCAATGGAAACTTTCCCATTGATTTTCATGGGAGCAGGGTATGTCCTCATGTGAAGCCAGAATTCTCAGTTTGTAACAGAATGTCCATTTCCACAGTAACTAACTCTGATGTTACAAGTACAGGATTATGATTTCTGGTTGGTTGAGTACAGGAGGAGATAACCTGCTGGAAGGAAAATGCACTATTTGTGTAAATATTTGGAGTAACATTTTTGTTATTAATAACGTGATGTTCAAAATAGCCATCTCTATCTTTAATGAAGATCTTCCATATATCAAATCACCCTTTTCAGAGGAATTGTAATAAACCTGAATATACCAGTTAATGAGAAATGAGTGTGTAGGCATTAGGACTGGTGAAGAGTTTTCTGCTGAAACTGTTTTTCTATGGAAAACTGGGTTTTTGGCTAAACAATCTGCAGTGCAGAAAGTGCCTGCTTTCCCATGAAATTTTTGATTTTTCATCAAAAAATGATGCTTAAAAAACAAAATATACTGGCTAAAACAGAACTTTCTGACAAAAAATTCAGTTCAAATTTCTTGTGAAAAATTGAAATTTTCTGTGGGAAAATTTAAACCTTTTTTTTTTTTTTTTTGGTGCTGAAATTTTCTGTGATTTACCCTTCTTCCCCCCACCATTTTTAGATCAGCTCTAACAGGCATGTTTCAAAAGACCAAAACCATTGTTCCATTTTAGTACACCAGTCAAGCCAAAGTTAAATAGTAATAGGTATCTGAACAATGGGAAAAAATGGAAAGAGTTCACTTGACTGCATGAGTATTCTCCACAGTGTAATTTGAAGACAACCGAAAGAATATGGTGACTAGGATAGATACTGTTTCTTTTATGGACTGTCACAGCTACATGCAACAATCAGAAGCTGAATGAAAAATAATTGAAGATGCTTATTCCCTAGGAGGCTTTCAGGAAAGCAGCTCCAAGTAGTACTTGAAGCATGTTCCTCAATTATTCTGTGTTGCTTCTCTTTTCCTTAGAAAGTGGTCGCCATGAGTGTTACCCAGGAGAATGGGCCTGTCCTGTGTCAGGACATTGCATTCCAATTGGTAAAGTGTGTGATGGGACTGCAGACTGCCCTGCCGGAGAAGACGAAACTAACATAACTGCAGGCAGACATTGCAGTGAGTATTAAAACTAGCAGGATGCATGGAATAGCAGAAAACCACATTGATGTCTTTTTTGTGTCTTTGAGGTTTTCTAAACAGCACTGAGAATTAGTAGGCATGTTATTTTTGTTAGCACTGGGTGGACATACTGAAAAGTATTCTCTGCCATGCATATACAGTTCTGTTGACCTCTGTGTGTGGAAGGTTTGATAGATAAACATTTCTGATTGTTTTGGTTTTTTTTTTTAATATTTATTTGAAGAGTCAAGGGCCGTTGTTTCTCTTCATCCAAAATATTTTTGTTTTGCCTTTTCACATTAAACAGGAAAGAGTAACACCTAGTGGTTAGAGCACAGGACTGCATGGCTGTGTAACCTTGGTCTGAGCAAGTCACTTAGGTCAGAATTTTCAAAATTGTCCATTGAACTTGGGTACCTGCGTTTTAGTGCTCAGCCTGAGAAACTCAGGGCCTGGTTTTCAGAAATGATGAACACAGAGAGGTCCCATCAACTTCAGTTGGACTTGTTGGTGCTCAGTAGGGTTGCCAGGTGTCTGGTTTTCGACTGGAACACCCGGTTGAAAAGGACCCTGGAGGCTCTGGTCAGCATGGCTGACCGGGCCGTTAAAAGTCTGGTTGGCGGTGCAGCTGGGCTGGCAGGCTCCCTGCCTGGCTCTGCGGGGCTCCTGGGAAGCAGCCAACATGTCCCTCCAGCTAATGGGAGGCCCTGGGGGCTCCACATACCTCCCCCACCCCGAGTGCCGGCTCCGCAACTCCAATTGGCCGGGAACTGTGGCCAATAGGAGCTGTGCGAGCAGGAGCAGCACGCAAAGCCCCCTTGCCACCACTCGGTCTAGGAGACGGAGGGACATGACACTGCTTCCTGGGAGCTGCCTGAGGTAAGCGCCTCCCAGAGCCCGCACCCTGAACTCCCTCTCACGCCCCAACCCCCTGCCTCAGCTTGGAACCCCCTCCCACACCCAAACTCCCTCCAGAAGCCTGCACCCCGCATCTCCCCCCCCAGGGCCAGCCCATAATATTTTGGCACCTGAGGCAGGGAGCTCAAATGAGCCCCTATGCCCCATCGCTTGGGCCAAAACCTTGAAATGTCTCAATTCTGCCTTCTTCCTGTTCTACTCCTCTCATGGTACTGCTCTGCTACCTGCTCCAATAAAGGAGAACTAACAACTTAAAATGCCTTGTTCAAAAATTTTAAGTAACACTTAAATTTCAAACGCCTGAACAGCAAATGTAACTTCTCTTGTCTGCATAGTAAACACTGGCATTTTTATCTGTTTGAATAATCAAAGTGGTGCTTTCCGTGCCTTCTTGGTTGCAAAGATTTAAACTGCTTCCTGAAGGTCCACAGTCTGGGCCAGCTCAGGCTCTATTGAGATGGTTGCAAGGCCGACCAGCCTCTCCTATGTCATTGTGGGGCGTAGATGTGTTTTTATTAACTTCAGTTTGGAGAAGCTGCGTTCTCCACTGGCAACTGTAAGAGGAAGTGTTAGAAGTATGCGCAGAGCAACAAAAGCATTTGGAAAGAGGGTGGTCATCTTATTTGTGCACATATATTCCAGAACAGCCTTTGGAGTTGACCTTGCTGAAATGTATCTTGAAAGGGCTTTCAGTTCATCACCTAAATCACTCGCATCAATATTGCGCATGTCATCATGTGTCAACACTGTTTCTAGTGCTCTGCATTGCTGGTGTAGGTCTTCTTCAGCTATAGTGAGGAGTTCTGGAATATCATACAACATCCCAAATATACTGCTGTGTTCCTTGAGCTGCATGAAATGTTCTTCAACTGACTGTATTGCACAATCTAGCACCTGGTTAAAGAATTCAACTTTGAATTGTTGTTTGGGGTCTCTTATGGCATTATCCTGTGTGTCATAATCAAATGTCGTCTTCTTCGGTGACTCTTGTATTCTTGGGTGGGAAAATAGCTTCAGTGTGAAGTTCCTTTGCCAACTTCTGTGTACTCTTCAGACATTTGAAATCCCTCATCTTACCGGTAAGACTAGGTCTGACTTTGCTTTGTCCAGTTGTTCCATTGCTACAGATATATCAAGATCAACACCTTGGAGTCTCTTGCTTTTAAACACCATTTATTTCAAACAGTATGTCATGCCACAACACTAAGCCACAAAAATTTTGAAGTTATGTATGTTTCTGGTGATTCCGTTTCCCTCTGCCACTGTTTTCCCACGAACAGTTCCTGTCATAGCATTATCCTCCATAATAGCAACAATGGCATCATCTATCTTCCCAATTTGGTGGTTGATAGGCTTATCACCTCTACTTGATTTTCCCATTGTGTGGTTTCAGTGTCAGAGAGGATGTTTCCCGATGTTGTTTCAAAATTTGCCATCGATGAGTTGATGAGAAAAATACATAGCTGCTTTGAATTACATTAAAAAATTCAGCGGCCTCACTTGATGCTGATGCTGCATCACTGACCAAGTTCAATGAATGAGAACTGCATGGGACAAAAAAAAAGCTTGAGGGTTTAACTCTCGAATCTGTGTCTGCACTCCTCTGTTCCTCCCTCTCATGTTGGCATCATTATCATAGCCCTGACCTCTCATGTCAGCTATCACAATTCCTGTATCTTTCAGCTTTTTAAGAAGCACATTTATCATACCAGCTCTTGTAGTATCATCAATGTCAAAAAAATTCTAGAAAATGCGCTCTGACAGTCACCATTGCAGGGACATTTTCACTAGGTTTTGTTGTTCCTTATGGCTGATGTCAGGTGTGCAGTCCAGAATAACAGAGTAATATCTTGCTGATTTCAGATCTGCCAAAATCTTCTGTTTGACTTTTGTTGCCAGTAACTGTATGATCTCATTTTATATTGTTTTTCCAAAGTAGTGGTGTGTGTACGTTTCTTGCGTGGTGACTCTTCTTAAAAGCTCCTGGATTACAGCATCAAACTCAGCCATTAGCTCCACAATTTTAAGGAAGTTTCATTGTTTGGCACATACAGCTGATCTGAAGTGCCATGCAGTGCTAGGTTTTGTGTAGCAAGCATTCTCACAATGGTAATGAGCCTTTTCAGAACATTTTGACGGTAAAGAGACTGATGGAATCTTCTCTTGATGCTGATCATCTATGGTGGCCTTTAACCTTCATCTCATCTCAAGCTCTTTCCACCTATGGAATGCTCTCTGGTGATTTGCTGCCTTCTCATGGCATGCCAGATTTCTAGCCAGATTTTTCCAGTCTTTTGTTGCTGTAGAACCCAATGCGGCTGGAACATTAGACTGGAAGAGTTTGCAACAAATACAGTATGCAGCATTCTGGGTTTTTGAGTACATAAGCCATGGCCTCTCCACTTTGTCACCATTGGGAATTTCACGCCAGTAATGTGTTGGATGGAAACTTCTATTTTCATTGTCTTTGGGGAACAAGAAGTTTTTCACTTGCTGTGGCCCAGGCAGTACAAGGAAGTCCCTCAGGCTGCTGCTCAAGTGGGTCCACAACCCTGGATCATCTAGACTTAAGGAACTAAACTCAGCAGCAACTGTTTCTTGTGCCTCCACCGCACTTTTCTTCAGGAATGTGCATGGTTACATCCATTTGAGATGAAGATATGGATGCTGCAGTAGCTGCCAGGTCACCTGCACTCTGACTAACTGGAAGATCAGGCATCTCCTCACTATTCACATCCTCACTGGGGCCAGAAGGCTCACTGTGAAATTTGTGTCTATGTATCTCAGGAGAACTCCTTCCCGCTTAGATAGAAAAGCTTCCTTTGCTTTCTTTCTTTCTCTGAATGCTGCCCCAGAGGGGCGTTTTCTTCTTTCTCTCATGACTGCTGTTCTGTGCCAGCTATAGTGGCTCTCAACACTCAATTGAAGGGGACAAATAAGCAGGCTGGTAGCAGGGCCTGAGTGAGGGAAGATATCAGAGTCTCAAGGGCCAAACTGGCTCCTACTACTTCAGTTGACTGCCTGTTCACTGCAAGTGGCTTCAGGGAAGCAGCAGGAAACAGGAAGCTCCCTGAGAAGCTGGTGTTAATCAGTCCAGGCTGCTGGGGGTGCTAGAGAGGTACATAAGAGGCTCCTCCTCTTCTCTCTCCCTGTACCTCCTGCTGCTTTCTGTTATTCCCTCTCACCTTTTCTCCTGCCTGCCTGTTATGTCTCTTGTGCCCTCCTTCCTCCAGCACAGCACTCCACCATCTCTGTGCATCTCGAGCAGAGAGGATACACACGCACCAGCAGCAGACACAATTTTCTACACTCTGGGTCCTACTGGCGCCCCCCCCCCACCCACAGTCTGGCGCCTGAGGCGGCCGCCTCAGTTCGCCTCATAGTAAGGTCAGCCCTGTCTCCCCCCACTATATCCCAACTCCCTGTCCCAGCCTGGAGCCCCCTCCCACACTCCGAACCCCTCGGCCCTAGCCTGGAGTCTCCTCTTGCACCCCAAACTCCTCATCCCCAGGCCTACCCCAGAGCCTGCAACCCCAGCCACAGCCCTCACCCGCTCCTGCACCCCAATCCCATTGAAAATTAGTGAGTAAGCAAGGGTATGGGAGAGCAAATGACTGATGGAGGGAGGATGGACTGAGAGGGGGCGGGGCCACAGAGAAATGTCAGGGGCAGGGGGAGGGGCAAGGGTGTTCAGTTTTCTGCAAGTAGAAAGTTGGCAACTCTAGTGCTAGGTGCTAGTCTCTGAAAATAGAGCTGTGGTGTTTTAAATTGAGCATTCATAATTATGGGAAAGGTAAAGAAAATACACTTCTCCCATTTAAATCGCACTTTTTGGAATAAGGTTGCAGCAAAATGACAGGCATTTAAGGCTATGCAGCTGTAAGGTCTCCAGTGTAGCCTCTCTTTTCTGGCAAGAGAGAGCTCTCCTGCCGGCATAATTAAACCATCCCCAGGGAGCAGTGGTAGCTATGTCAGCAAGAGAGGCTCTCCTGCTGACATAGTGCTGTCCACACCAGCACTTTTGCCAGAGAAACTTATGTTGCTCAGGGGGTGTGTTTTTTCACACCCCTGACCAATAAAAGTGGTAGTGTAGACAAAGCCTAAATCTTGTCCTGGGAAAGTGTCTCTGACCTCTGCTGAGTGATGTGATTGTAACAACAGAGAGCTGAGCTGCTTAGAGAATAGCTTTGGAGGGAAAAGGGGAGAAAGGAGTAAGACAAGGGAACTGAAGGAGGAAGAGAACGACCTCTCTGATATCACAATATCATCACTCAGCAACGAGCTGCTTATAGGACAGAAGGAAAGGGAGGAGGAGTGATGAACTGGAGAGGTAGAGGAAAAAGAAGCCCACCCATTATTTCATGAGTGCAGCCTAATTCACACACACACTCATATTGCATTGGTTAATGAATGGAATAGAAGAAGAAACGCTTTCCCAACCAACTATTAAACTATTAAAAAAATCAGTGATTGTTGCAGAGATGTCTGTATATATGTAAATATCGAGGGCTGGTAGTGTTGCCAGTCGATGGCGCTCAAGGATATGCAGCAAGCTGTTGAGTTTTGTAGGATCAATAAAGCTTGCAGTTATGCACTGTAATGGCTGCCTCAGTGCAGCGATTTATATGGAGCTCTTGCTAGTGGTCTATTTGGTTTTCATACAAGATTGAATTTCATCCTTTCACTGCTTCCTGAAAACTGAAATCCTCAAAGACTTCTCTAAACCTTAGCTCTTCTGCCTCTCTATCCTGCTAAATTAGATGTGTACGCCTGCATGCACACAAACACACATGGTACTGTGGAACAAACAAGATGTGTGTTTAGCTTCATCATTGACTTTTTCATTGTTCCCTTCCCCCTTCCTTTTTTATACTGTCTAGTTAGAGCCTGATCCTGCCGCCAGAGCTGCCCATATTTGTTTTTGCATGGGAATGTGGTTCTTTGCTTATGGATCAGTTTCAGGATGTATTCTGCAAATTGTAAGCTCTTCACAACTGGCATCTTGACTTCGTAACTGCTTGTAAAGCACCATGCAGCCAGCTGCTATACAGATGACACTACTTTTGGCCATTCCTGAAGTGACTTCATTTTATTTTAGACATATCCCACTGTGCTGCCTTGAGCTGCCAGTATCGCTGCCATTCTTCACCATCTGGAGGGACTTGCTCTTGCCCTCCGGGATATGTAATCAGCAGCAATGACAGTCGCACCTGCATTGGTAAGTCAACAGTAGAGATGCAGATATATAGGTCTGGACTTTTCTCACAGGGATCCTGGGTATTATGAGTTCCACAAATTTGAAAAAGAATCCATGATTATTGGATAAGTATGTGTGGGTGGACACATTGGCAAGCAGGTAAATCTTGAGAGTTACAAAGTTAAACCTCAAGCTGAATTGAAAAATAGCAAGAGAGCAAAAGCTCAGCAGCAGCAAAAAAGCACTGTGGGGACAGAGGAACAGGCCAGTGAGCGGTCATGAGGTCTTCACTTCCCAGCTAAGGAAAGACCAGTTTTTTAATACTTGAAAAGGTTGTTTGTGTTTATAAAGGCTGACTCTGGTATGGCAACTTTATATTCAAATCTGATGAAACAGCCTTTTTACTGTTCTTGAGAGCTTGATCCTGCATGCTGGGATGTGTGGCTATACACCTGGGAAATCAGAAGTTACTCAACATTTGATCTATAATTCAAAACTGACCTTATGTGAAAATGCAGATTGATATGGGTAAGGTAAAATGAGTACGGTACATTACTTTGCCACTCTGGAGTGCTGTATCTCCTATTATGAACACATCATATAGCCTTGCATATAAACCAAAAAAAGTCTGTCATAATTTCAAGGTGTTGTTTGGCTTATATACAAATCATTGGGAAGAAGGGAATCACTGAAGTAGGTATCCAAGGAAGTAGATCCCCATGTAGCTGTTTGATTCTGTGTTAAAGCAAATGCACGTGCAGGGAGCCCTCTTCTTTAACTCTGATTCAGGAGCAAGTTGGGAAACCTACTCTCTGACCTAATGTAATGCCAATCGCTCTTCTCTTAATCCCATTGATAGGCCTATAAAACAAACTCTCCACATTTGCTAGGAATTGTGACAGGATTTCAGGTGATATTCATCATGTGAGATTCAGTCTTGCACAGAAGAGATGGGCCATAGTCATTTTACTCAAAATCTAGCAAGGGATCAGTGGCTCCTCTCTTCCTCCCGCTGACTCTCATGTAAAAGGGGAAGCCCCTTGCTCAATTCCTGATTCAATAAGTAGAAGGTGGGGGCCAGCTGACATGTGAATCATTTCCTCTGGTTACTATTGAGATAAGAAGTGAAGTGGTTGGCTTATTAGTTGTAATGTTCAGTAGGTTTATTCTTTCACTTTTTAGTTTAAATTTAGTTTTACTGGTTGTATATCTGAGGAATTCAGTGGGAAGTGATTTTAGTGGAAAGCATTAATTTCCCAAACCCATAATCTTTTCATTCTCCCCTCTTCTCTGCTCCTGGTAGGGTTGCCAACCCTCCCAGTTTCGCTGGGATTCTTCCAGAATCAGGCTCTATTTCTCAGAGGCTAGTGAAGCTAAACCGGGAGATTTCAGGTGCTAAAAGTCTGGCGGTGCAGTGCGGCTAAGGCAGGCTCCCCACCTGTCCTGGCCCCACACTGCTCCCGGAAGTGGCCGGCATGTCCCTGGGAGGGATGGGAGCAGGAGGGTCTCTGCATGTCACCCCCACCCTGAGCGCCGACTCTGCAGTTCCCATTGGCTGGGAGCTGTGGCCAGTGGGAGCTGCCGGCGTGGTGCTCTTCAGCTACCATAAGCTGGTAGAGCTCCACTGGAGTCAGTTACAGCAGTTGAAGATCTGGCCCATGGTTTTTGCCTGGAATTCTAGAGCAGATCTATATTGTCTAACTAGCTCTAAGTACCTCAAAATACAGGGACCTGCAGGGCATTCACATGTAATATGGGTTTTGAACTACTCATATCATCTGAACAGCAGTTTAGTTCTGTTCTCTCTGCCAAGTCTAATGGAATTACTATGTTAGATAGATAGCAGCACTTCTAAGAAGGTGGCTGTTGATATGTTACACATGCTAAATAGCTGATGTGATGTTCCTTGTGGTTGTACTGGTACTAGGGGCTGTAGTTCTGGGAGCATTGCACCCTCGGGTATCCCATGTATAGCCTCAAATAAGAGAGATATTTCTGAGTCAAGTAGGGTGGGTATCTACCGAAAGTATCTCACATTCATTCCATCATTTGCTTTCCATTGTTCTTGATCGCTCTTTAAATCCCTTTTCTACCAATTATTTTTTCCTCCATTGCTTGCACAAACAGATTTGTTATCAGGCAGTCCATGAAGCTTAGGCAACTTCACTGATCCTTTTTCTTTTGAGGAAAATAAAATAAAAGCATCTGTTGTCAAAAGGGAAACCTACCTACCAATAGTGACGGGGACTTTGCAAATAAATATAAGGAAAAGAGGGAGGACAATCTTCTCAGGCCTGCCAAGTATCACAGTGTCCTCCTTACTTGAAGCTTTGTTTATATGCATGCCTTGTCCATCTAACAGATTTTGATGATTGTAAGATGTGGGGTGTGTGTGACCAGCTCTGTGAAGACCGTGTTGGCCATCACCAGTGTCACTGTGTGGAAGGTTATTTCTTGGAGCATCACCGCCACTGTAGAGCCAACACTTCATGTAAGTAAATGGCGCCAAGTGTGGTTCTTGCTGTAATTTTACTTGTAAAGCAAATATTATCTTGTAATTTTCTGTGTATTGGGGAAAAAAAAGTAGTGAAATATGCTTGAGTACAGCAGGCACACATAAAATGTTCCAGTGGCATGAAAGATTCTGCTGGTTCCAGAGATATTCACTATCTTTCAAATGCAATATTCAGTTAGAAACAGGATTTTCAGACTGGTGGATCATTATTAGGCAGCTCGCTCCATTTACTTTAATGGCAGCTTTATCTGAGTGAAGTGAGCAGGATTTGGGTCTTAAATATCATCCACTGAAATAGATCCACTAGCTGTCTCCATGGATATATATTTTCCAGGCAAACTTTCAAAGCCTTCTTATTGGAGAGTCTCTGCTACTATGAAATGCTCTAATGGGATGTGAGAATGAAGAATACGTATGGAAATGGCAATAAATAAAAATTTACAGAAGATAGATTGCCTGGCAGACTCAAAGAATATCCATCTCTCGTGGGGAAAAAGGTCTTTTGAGAGAAGGTGGAGGGTGGCAAGAAAGAGAGGGAGAGAGAGAGAGAACCTTCTTCAGGATGTGGATATACATAGGTTTGATAACATTTTCACACAGAAGTGTTTTTACTGCACATTTCTTAGTTGCCTCCTCCAAAACTCCAAAACAGGCTGTAGAGCAGGTTGCCACGCAGTGCTTAAAGGGCCAGATTTTCAAAGGTGGATGCAATGTGTGCAGTCTACAAAAACAAAATCATATTTGCACCCGCCAGCAGACAGGTATACACTCAGTATTGATAACTGTCAGTTTATACCTGTGTATTCTATTTGTAGTTTGCAAATGCATTAATGCCTGTTTGCAAAATAACACTTTCAGCTGGTGTTGCGTCAATTATTTTCTCCAATGGTCGTGATTTGCTGATTGGAGATGTCCATGGAAGGAGTTTTCGTACTTTGGTGCAATCCCAGAATCGTGGCATTGCGGTCGGAGTGGACTTTCATTTTTACCTACGTAGAATCTTTTGGACAGACACAGTGCAAGATAAGGTAGGTAGAAATTTCAAGAAAAATATGATTTTTTTGGAAGTAAAAAGACCCAGGAGCGGAATGTGTTGATAGTGTTTCATTTTTGTGAGCCGATGCAGGCAGTATCTTTGTTTTCTAACAAAAAAGGCCCTTGAGAAGTTTTACATTAATCACCACATTTTCCAAGCTATACTATTACATCTGATATATTAAACAAAGCATGCTATTATATGGTGCTATCTTGAGCAACTTTTAATTTTATTAGAAATGGAGTCCAAAAGCCTAATTAAGAGAAATAGTAGACATTCTTTCAAAACTGGACAAATTTTTCTTAGTAATTTTTTGAAACCTGATAATTTAAAATGTAAAACTGCTGTGCTTTCCAAGATGATAAAAATCAGATTTCTCCCATATACTCCAAATGGGATTGTAATTGAGCTTTGGGTAACAAATATTGACAATATTTTGTGTAATGAGCCAATATTTTGTTACACTACTTTTTTTTTTAAAAGAGGAAATATGTTCAGTTTAAATCAGAGTAAAACAGTAATTTTCAGAAGTCAGTTTGGGGTACATGTCAAAGCAGGTAGGCTCATATTTTTCCCATTGTCTCTTTTCTCCTTCCCCAACCTCATTGAAAAGAATAAAAGTTGCAGTTCAGCTTCCTAAATCCAAAACTTTTATAAGAACTTTGTAGGGCAAGTAAACCAACACTGGAAATAAGCTGATAACTCTGTGTCTGGAAGAATCTGTATATTTCTGAGTATAGAACCGTGTCACTAATGTTACATATCATGTTACCTACACACCCCGTTTCTCTAAACTCTAGACAACCAAAAAAGAGCTTAATTTCAATAATAAAAATTTTTATAGGACACTTACTTATTGCCCTTGCTGGATGGAGAATAGGAGACAGGAAGATCTTTCGGGTTCACCTGTGACCCACTCCCTGCTGACCCTTATGCGTAGAGCAGGGGTCGGCAACCTGCGGCATGTGTGCCAAAGGCAGCACGTGACTGCCCTCCTCATCAACCACTGACCTATCCAACACCCCCTGCTCCTTGTCTCCTGACCGTCCTCCCCCCACCCACGGATCCCAGCCCACCATCCAAGCTTCCCTGTCGCCTGATTGCCCCGATCCCTGTCCACACCCCCGACCCCTGACAGGCCCCCTGGGACTCCCACGCCTATCCAACCACACCTCTTCTCTGTCCCCTTACCATGCTGCTCAGAGCGCCATAATGACAGCCGTAATTAGTTCACCGTAAGTAGCACATTCCTATGGGGAGCAATTTAATACACTACATCCAGCCCCGCTCAGCCCGCTGACGGTCTGGAGTTCTCAAAATATGTTCTCTCACCCCTTATCAAACATAACACTACAATTAGCTTAAAAACTTGAAAACTTAGAAACTTAAAAACTTTGTATATTACAGTAATCATTAAAATGTATAATGTTAATAAATTCATAGGTTTGATGAAACAAAGTAGTTGAACTTATGTGCCATTTGCTTAATTTGTGTTTTCGATGATTTACCTTCTTAAAAAATCTCGCATGTCTCGCACCCCCAGAAAGGGTGTCTCGCACCCCCAAGGCATGTATGCACCCCTGTTTAAGAACCACTGCACTAAACTGATAAGATCTGCATTTTAATTTATTTTAAATGAAGCGTCTTAAACATTTTAAAAACCTTGTTTACTTTACATACAACAATAGTTTAGTTATATAATATAGACTTATAGAGCGAGACCTTCTAAAAATGTTAATATGTATTACTGGCATGTGAAATCTTAAATTAGAGTGAATAAATGAAGACTTGGCACACCGCTTCTGAAAGATTGCCGACCCCAGTGTAGAGGGTTTGCACAGAGCAAGGTAACTGTCACTGTGCTGATGATTACCACATGTGTAAATTTGCCAGGCCTTCCACAGCATAGAATCATAGAATCATAGAATCATAGAATATCAGGGTTGGAAGGGACCCCAGAAGGTCATCTAGTCCAACCCCCTGCTCAAGGCAGGACCAAGTCCCAGTTAAATCATCCTAGCCAGGGCTTTGTCAAGCCTGACCTTAAAAACCTCAAAGGAAGGAGATTCTACCACCTCCCTAGGTAACGCATTCCAGTGTTTCACCACCCTCTTAGTGAAAAAGTTTTTCCTAATATCCAATCTAAACCTCCCCCATTGCAACTTGAGACCATTACTCCTCATTCTGTCATCTGCTACCATTGAGAACAGTCTAGAGCCATCCTCTTGAAACCCCCTTTCAGGTAGTTGAAAGCAGCTATCAAATCCCCCCTCATTCTTCTCTTCTGCAGACTAAACAATCCCAGCTCCCTCAGCCTCTCCTCATAAGTCATGTGCTCTAGACCCCTAATCATTTTTGTTGCCCTTCGCTGTACTCTTTCCAATTTATCCACATCCTTCTTGTAGTGTGGGGCCCAAAACTGGACACAGTACTCCAGATGAGGCCTCACCAGTGTCGAATAGAGGGGAACGATCACGTCCCTCGATCTGCTCGCTATGCCCCTACTTATACATCCCAAAATGCCATTGGCCTTCTTGGCAACAAGGGCACACTGCTGACTCATATCCAGCTTCTCGTCCACTGTCACCCCTAGGTCCTTTTCCGCAGAACTGCTGCCGAGCCATTCGGTCCCTAGTCTGTAGCGGTGCATTGGATTCTTCCATCCTAAGTGCAGGACCCTGCACTTATCCTTATTGAACCTCATTAGATTTCTTTTGGCCCAATCCTCCAATTTGTCTAGGTCCTTCTGTATCCTATCCCTCCCCTCCAGCGTATCTACCACTCCTCCCAGTTTAGTATCATCCGCAAATTTGCTGAGAGTGCAATCCACACCATCCTCCAGATCATTTATGAAGATATTGAACAAAACGGGCCCCGGGACCGACCCCTGGGGCACTCCACTTGACACCGGCTGCCAACTAGACATGGAGCCATTGATCACTACCCGTTGAGCCTGACAATCTAGCCAGCTTTCTACCCACCTTATAGTGCATTCATCCGGCCCATACTTCCTTAACTTGCTGACAAGAATGCTGTGGGAGACCGTGTCAAAAGCTTTGCTAAAGTCAAGAAACAATACATCCACTGCTTTCCCTTCATCCACAGAACCAGTAATCTCATCATAAAAGGCGATTAGATTAGTCAGGCATGACCTTCCCTTGGTGAATCCATGCTGACTGTTCCTGATCACTTTCCTCTCCTCTAAGTGCTTCAGGATTGATTCTTTGAGGACCTGCTCCATGATTTTTCCAGGGACTGAGGTGAGGCTGACTGGCCTGTAATTCCCAGGATCCTCCTTCTTCCCTTTTTTAAAGATGGGCACTACATTAGCCTTTTTCCAGTCATCCGGGACTTCCCCCGTTCGCCACGAGTTTTCAAAGATAATGGCCAAGGGCTCTGCAATCACAGCCGCCAATTCCTTCAGCACTCTCGGATGCAATTCGTCCGGCCCCATGGACTTGTGCACGTCCAGCTTTTCTAAATAGTCCCTAACCACCTCTATCTCTACAGAGGGCTGGCCATCTCTTCCCCATTTTGTGATGCCCAGCACAGCAGTCTGGGAGAGCCGCACTGTCAAGGGCTCTGCCTGGCCATGGAGAAAGGGCAGAATTTGCCCCATCATTGTTAGCTTTGCAGAATTCTTGCATTTTCCCCACAGAATATTTCCATTTATTATGCTTAAGACAGATGCAGCAGCATAGTTTAAGGCTGAGGCCAGAGTTTTACCTGTAAAATGTTTTTGCCTGCAGTTATATTGTTGTTTTATCTTTTACTGTAAAAGGTACCAATACTTCAGTGAGTGGACATTTCCATCAAAAGCTTTTTGTGGCAGAGATTGTCTATTTATCTATGTTTGTGTGACACATAACACAATAGAGCTCCAATCCTGTTTGCAACTTCTAGGAGTAACAACAACAACAATAAATAAGGCATTCTCTTACATGTGAAATGCATAGTAATTAATACTTATTATAACAGAAATTACATAAATGTTAGAAAAACAAAAATACTATTTAAACATTCTGTTAACAATTAAGCTAGGGTACAAACTAATCAAGAACATTAGGAGTTATGCACCTACGACATTCTTCATCTCATCTAGTTTGCATTTGGCCTAAAATCCTCAAGATCTTCCTTCACTGGGTTTAGAAAATGGAGTAGATGCTTAAACAGTTCATATGTTCAACAGTTTGTGGACCCAACAAGGTGGAGTTAAAATTGTGACTTTTTTAGTTCAAAGCTTTCTGGATTGTATTAATTTGTGGTGCATCGTAACATTGTTTTAATGTAGGACTCCCTGCCCCAGAAAAACACTTTTTTTGGTATGAATCTTTATCATAGCAAAAAGACTAAAAGACTCACTCATTGTTTGCTTCATCGGACTGTAGCTGTCAGCTCACGTAAATTAAAATGGTATGTCTCTTTGAGCCTTATACTCTTAAGAGCCAGGGGCTAAAGTAAGGGGCAGCAAAGGGAATGCAGCTCCGCCTCTGCTAAAGCAGGAGAGCTTTCCGTCCTCTTCTTCACTTCGGTGAGCAAGCCCTGCTTGCTTGGTTGGTGCAATAAGAGATCCTTCTCCTGTTGTTTACTTAACCAAGGTTAGAGCTTTGCTAAAAGACTCACCCTGGGTTAAACTGTTGAAAACTCATGCTTTCGCTGGGGTCCAGAAAAGCCACTCCAGGACTTTTGCCATTTTTACTGTGGTAGAAGTCATTTTCAGTCCGGTAACTTGTCCAGTCTGCAGGAATGACACATGAAGCAAACTCTCTGTTTCTGCATTTGGATCCTAAATTTCACAAAAGTCCTCTTTATTTGTTTTTGCAAAAGCCTAGGGAACAGCTTTAAAGGGTTTACGTGGGTGTAACCAAAGGCAGAATTTGGCCCCATATCTATCGGGCCATGTGATTACATCAGGCATGACAACTACTGTGTGAGTAATTAAGAGACTAATGGAATGTCATGGTACTTAATAGTTTAGGTTAATAATATGTATTTTGTTTTCAGGTGTTTTCTGTTGGTATTGATGGTTCTGGTATCCATGAAGTTTTAAATGTTTCAGTTGACACACCTGAAAATCTTGCAGTCGACTGGGTTAACAATAAACTGTATGTAGTTGAGACCAGTGTGAACAGAATAGATATGGTAAACTTGGATGGAACTAACCGTGTAACTCTTATTGCTGAAAATCTGGGAAATCCTAGAGGAATAGCACTCGACCCAACTGTTGGGTAAGTGATAAAGGTGAGGTAATGAGAAAAGATGGTTAAAATCCCTGTATTCATATATAAAGGAACAGTAACTAAGAAATAGTCAATAATTGTCTTTTGAAATAAAACATAAAAGGGAGGCCTTGACAATCTGTGTTCTACTGGCTGATCTCTCGTTTCACAAGAGTTATGGGTATTAAACCCAGCACCACAACTAAATTCCAGTTTAAACATCATGCTTGGTTTGAAAAGTTACTTAACCCTCTCCCTTTCACATCCCTTTGTAGTATGGCACCTACATTTGCCCCTCAGAAGTGTCTGCATTTCATTATGGGTGAATGTATTTCTGTACATGATGTATTATACAGTGTCATGTTATTTGTGAGGAAGACTATATAATTAATTGATAAATAATATTACCTATATACTACAGATATAGACTAAGACCCTAGCTATACCATGCTATAGAACTATCTGTTACGGCAGCACCATGAAATGCTTTTACTCTCATTGTTTGGAGCCTGAGTATTATGTCAAGATTTTGGCCTTCAGTGTGCGTGTGCAGCTACCATTGAAACCAGTGAGACTTGTGATGTGCATCCCGGGGGTAGAATTTTTCCATAAAGGTTTTTGTTGTGGCTGTTAGCCTCTTGCTGCTTGGGATGCAATAGTGGGTGAACCCTGTAATGCTTGTGTTTGTCCCTGCCCCATATACTTCAGCAGTACGTTAGAGGCATGAAAAAAAATGATCTTCCTCTGGGACAGAAAGATGAGTTTCATGCCCTTTATAATGATGAAGTGCCCGCATGGTTGATCCTGGCTTTTTCCTGGTGGTTCCTCTGTCCATTGCTGTGCACGTTAGAAGTTCTGTAAACCTCTGGGTGAAATCACAGTCTTTCTGAACTCCATCTGTAGAGAAAACTGTAGGCCAGATCCTCAATTGGTGTCAACTGGCATATTTCCATTGTGCACCAATTGATACTATAGCTCCAACTCTAAAAATGTGCTGTTTTAAATGATGAAACAATTTGAAAATTCCACATAAAATGTAGCTTTTATATAAAATCTCAAGGAAACGTGGGACCTTAATTTTTTTTTCTTTTATAGTTATTTATTTTTCTCAGACTGGGATAATCTTTCTGGAGATCCTAAAGTGGAAAGGGCCTTCATGGATGGCACAAACCGACAAGATTTGATAAAAACAAAATTAGGTTGGCCTGCTGGAATAACTCTGGATATTGTATCAAAGAGACTTTACTGGGTGGACAGCCGCTTTGATTACATTGAGACTGTAACTTATGATGGGCTTCAAAGGTAGAAGAGAATTTTGTTTCTTATATTTTACAGGCCAGTTCAAGATCTGTGTAACCAAATGAGATTCCCAACATCTAAACTATAACACAACTTGAATGTGATATAGGACACCTTAATTTATGAGGTGTCACTCTGACAGTTGGAAAATGTTAAATTCCTCCACTGTACCTCATGTTTTATATCTATGTCCTATTTTCCCCTTGATTATATTTTTGCACTTCCTTCTTCATTCACATTGTTTTGTATTGCTCACTCCCATGATTCATGTCTTTTGATGGCATGCATTTTTATTTCTTTGAACACTTTTTACATTTTCTTTCTAGGTCTTTTCCATGTGGTAGTTTGTTACATTCATTTTAAACTTGAGCTTTCTAAACCCCACACACCACAATGGAAATAAAATGTTCCGATTTCTTCTCTTTTTGATTGTACTTCAAGCCTAATCACAAATCTACAGTAACAGCTATTAAAAAGCCATCATTTACCACCATTTACCACACACAGTGATGTCTGAGACACTGCAGTCACTCCCGATATAAAAATACGGAGTAACCACAGTGTCTCAGCTACCACAGAAGTAATTGTTGACTTTTAATGGTGACCATTGAATTTATTGTCTACTATTTATTATTTAGAAGGTCCCTCACCTCTACATTGCTAATAATGGCCTCTGTGTTTCTCAGACATGAGACAAAAATTGTTCCCTTTCTAGTTTCCTTCAACATCTTGTCCAAGAAAACAGTTGTCTGTCAAGTCAACAATTTTATTACTCAGTTTATTGCTTCATTTGCAAGAGAGCATTTCTTCATATAAAAGCAATGCTGGTATCTTTGTTTTTCTCCTTATATCTGCACTTTTCAAGGCCATTTTCATGGTTTAGTAAGGCAGGAATGCAAGTGGTTAGAACAATCTCTATTTTTCTAAGATAAAAACTTATCACTTATTGCAACATTGAGTATCTTACATTAATGTACAAATAATGCATTTTTGAAATGAGTCAATGGTATATTTTGAAAGTTCTCTTAAAATAGAGTTTAATGTCCACCTGAGTAACACACCAGAAAACCACAGCACACATCTCCTCACAACTGGAGGCCTCTGGAGGTATAGAATTTGACGTACCTAAAAGAAAAGAACCTTCTGTCATAAATCCAAGTTAATGTTAATATATTTAATAGTAAAGTGTTGTTTAGTGAAGTAAACACTTTGCATTATCCCTGTAATTGATCTAGCATACATTATTATTGCAGCATTTGTGTGAAAACCATATTTTATGATGTCTTTTCACAGTGTCACATTTAACTAGTGCAGGCCTCTCTGATTTGGCCTTCTGTAGCCTTCTCCAAATTTTCTTCTTGACTTGTTCTTTTCTCCAGTATATCCTGGCATTTTATCTTTTCACCATCCCAGGCCTCTTCTATCTCCTGTCCCATGCTTGTCTGATCTCCTCTCTGTGGAGACTGGCCACTTTCTGCTTCTCTCATCCCCTTAGTAATTTTGAGTTGCTTTCTGCATTATTCACTCTCTGCCTATCCTGCATTTCCTCTGAGACATTACTCTGCATATATTGTATCAGCTTCACTTCTTAGACCACAGTTGGTCTTTCCCATCTACGTATTGGCAGCTAATTTGTATATAAAAGCAGAAATTAATGATTTAGTAAAGTTTATCATGATTTAGTAAAGTTCTATTTTTTGTTGTCTTTGATCAAAATGAAGTGAAATTATCTTTTTGACATTATTCTACATGTAACCTTAAAAATGTCTTTGTAATAGGAGAACAATAGCTCATGGAGGGTCACTGGTTCCTCATCCCTATGGAATAAGCCTTTTTGAACATAATGTTTATTTTACTGATTGGACAAGGATGGCAGTGATGAAGGCTAATAAGTTTGCAGACTCTAACCCTCAAGTTATCTACCAGTCTTCACTGAGGCCATATGGAGTGACAGTTTACCATGCTCTCAGGCAGCCATATGGTAAGCCAACTGATTGTCAAGAGAAGTGTTGGGATTGTCCTCTCTAGAGTTGCTAAAAGCAACACTAGACAGTTATATTAGTTGCAAAGAAGCTGATTATACAAAATTATACAACGTCTGAGTAATGTATTGATATTTGGAAGAAACAAACTTGTGTTTATGAGCAATTTTCACTTTTATGGCTTGATCCAGCTGCCATCACAGTAAGTGGATGTACGTATCCATTGATTTTAATGGCAGTTGGATCAGGCCCTCAGTGACAAGTAAATATTGTATGTGAGACACAACTATGTACTGAGTGTAGGGCTATATCTACACTACCACTTACGTAGGTATAAGTTATGTTGCTCAAGGGTGTGAATAAGCCACCCCAAGTGACGTAAGTTACTCTGATCTAAGCGCCAGTGTGGACAATGCTATGTTGGCGTCAGAGCTTCTGTGCTCTCGTTAGGGGTGGATGAATTAAGTGGATATGAGAGCTCTCTTCCATCAGCTTAGAGTGGCTACACAAGAGGGCTTACAGTGGTGCAGCTGTACTGCTGCAGGCTCTCTAGTGTAGCAATAGCCAGAATACAGAAACTTATAGACCAAAGAGTTTATCTTAAAAGCTATGGCCCCCAAACTGCAATGTGCTGAATACCTTTTGAGAGGTGCCAAGCAATTTGAATGCCAGTTAACTTTAGCAATAGTTGATGATCGGGACCTCCTGGGAATGACTCAGCATCTTACAGAGCCTTCCGTGTCATATTTTCCTATGGGAGTTTTGCCCTCATTAGTTAATATACCTCCAAATGATTTGCCATGTATGGAAAGTTTATAGCATGAAGATTTAATCCCGTCCATATTATTTTCCAGTAAGAAATCCTTGTGGAAGTAATAATGGGGGTTGCGAACAAATTTGTGTTCTCAGTCACAAAACAGATAATGATGGGCTGGGCTACCGCTGCAAATGCACCCTGGGCTTTGATCTACATATGGATGGGCGACATTGCATTGGTAAGAAAATGTATTAGTGGCTGTTGCAAGTGGAATACCCTGCCACATCACCATATGTTCTTTCAGAGATTCTATTTTTCTTCTTTCTTCCATTTTCCTTTTTCAGCCTTTATTTGCTTATATTCCTTTTCCCTCTTTTTGAAACTCTTATTTTTTTCTCATTCTCTTCTTCTCTCTCATCTTCTATCGATCTCTCTCTTTTTTCCCCAATCCCTCTGTGTTATGTGTTTAAATTTTATTGCCAAAACAAACATTGCAAAATAAAACTAAAAAGTTCCTTATCTTACATTTAATTATTTTTGAATTATCTGAGCCTGAGGAAGCCCTTTAAGTCACTAAAATCTATACTGTTCTTTTCTTTTATAGCTGTGCAACAGTTTTGCTCTTTTCATCACAGTTGGCAGTGCGTGGGATCCCATTCATCTGTCCACCCAGGAAGATGTGATTATCCCAGTGACTGGGAGCCCTTCATACTTTGTTGGAATTGACTTCTGTGCCCAGGATGACACCATTTTTTTTTCAGATACAACTAGAGATATAATTTATAAACAAAAAACGGATGGGTCAGGTGAGATGCAAACTGTTGGTTTGGTTTCTCTATGTGTCTTCATATGAAAAAGCTGGGTATTTGCCTTTGCAGGAAATTTTGTAACTTCCTGCAATTTTAGCCATTTTGCAAATGTACTCAAGCCCCAGTCTTACATTCTTTGTACACCCAAACTGCGGTATGGAATCAGGCCACGCAAAAACTGACGTTTTGCAGTAGCAAAAAACAGTAGTCTACATGTGCCCTGCTGCTGTAAATGGTACGTCTTTGTACCATTGCTGCTTGCTGTGTATCCAAGCTGGATTCCCCACTGGCCATATGCAGGTGACCTCTCCATTGCTGCCTTTCCTGTAGGAAAGGGCAGCTTTAAATTACACAGGTGTCATCTCCAGCCCTCCATAGCTAGGGTGACCAGATAGCAACTGTGGAAAAAACAGGACAGGGGATGGGGGTAATAAGCACCTATATAAGAAAAAGTCCCAAAAATCGGGACTGTCCCTATAAAAACTGGACATCTGGTCACCCTATCCATAGCCAAACCCAACCCTCTATGTTAGGACTCTGCTGGTTGTCTGCAGGCCACTGTTGTTTGCACAGGATGTTGTGATTAGCTTGTACCACTGCAACCCAGCTCTGGAAGGACATTATACTGCTGGAGGCCCTCAAGTACGGTTTCACTGTCTTTTACCAAGGAAGAGGGTACAGTGATTCTGGTCCATTACATATTCACATAGTAAGATATGTAAATACTCTTGCCTTTTTAGAAAATGCCAGCTATTTGAAACATGACGGTAAAATATCAAACCACAAAAGGAGTATCCTAGAGAAATACAGATGAATATCATTCCAGTTTCAGGCTGAGAAAGTACATCACAAATATTTGTACTAATCTTTTATGGGGCTACTGTAAATACCACTCTGAAAACATTCGAAAAGATAAGAAGGCAGTAAGGATCCTTCCAATTCCTTTAAAGGATCTGCAAGGACTGACACTTGCATTTTGTTTTATTTTTCCCTGTTTAAGGGCACACTACTGCAGTCCTCACTCAGGCAAAACTCCCACTCAAGTCATTGTTGGATTCTGTTTTATCCTCATGTCTTTCCATTATAGGTGTATATGCTGGCTAGCATAATGGTGCCTCAGTCTCTGATTGGGAGCCCTAGAGGCGGTACTGAAATGCAAATATTGAACAATAATAATCTTAATGTGATTCTGTTATCCATAAACTGACTCTTCTGCTGGTCTTTGGCAAACTTGGCAACTTTGTCACTAAGAATTATTCCTGCTGGTGTTCCTAGGAGTGAAATATTTGTGCCCCCTCCTCCAACTCTCTCAACTAGTGCCATTCATCATTTCTGCTATGTCTTTAATGGTGAAAATTAGGTGTTTCTTGTTTTTATCTCCTTCCATGAGATAAGTGAAGACTCTGGCCTGATTGTTTGAGACAGTGCAATATAGGCAAGAGACCACACTAGTTGTGTGATGATTAATAAGAATCATATTTGTGGTATTGTTAGGAGTGTTCCTGACTAAGATACAGATAAGGACCAGTTGGTTCTGCCCTTCCATACACATGCACACCTCCCATTGACTTCAGCAAGGGCTGCATGCACATATGGGAGAGGAGAACTGGCCTTACTGGACTTGACTCACTCCTGTATAACTGGTGAAAAATCCCCAGAGTGCTCACCACCCAGCTCCGTCAGGGAGCCTGAAGTTGGCCAGCACTGCTCAAACAGTGGGTAGCTCTGGCTGGGGGGAGGGAGGAAGCATGGCCAGGGTGCCTAAAGGATGTGCTGATTCAGTGCGTCCCTTAATGACCTCCCTTTGTAGGACTCCTATGAAACCCTGTTTGCAAATTATAGCTGCTCTTTTCTGGCCTAACCTTAATTTTCCCTTTTCTAGGATGAATCCCCTTGAGTGCAGCAAACCCTCTCTGGCACAAGGGGTGCAATCCAGCCTGCTATAGCATTGCTCAGTTACTCATAGATAATTAAAATTATCCAAAGCACTTTGTTCTGTGAACAAAATTGTGCTTTCCGGTGATTTTATCCACATCCAAAGGACTGAATTTATACTGTATATATTGCAAATTCTAGGCAGAGAAATTCTGACAGCCAATAGGGTGGAAGGCATTGGAAGATTTGGCCTTTGATTGGATCTCAACGAACCTGTACTGGACAGATCCTCGATATAGGAGCATTAGTGTTATGAGGTTGACTGATAAATCTAGACGAACTATTGTCCAGAATTTAAATAACCCTCGATCAATAGTGGTTCATCCTGTTATTGGGTAAGTCTGATTTTGTTTTTACTTTAAAAGTTGCAAACAATTGTATGTTTTAGCAGCAACAGCACAGGTTAAATTTACCTTTCAGAATTTCTGTTTTTGGACTTCAGATCCTTTCCAAAATATTATCTCTCTCTCTCTCCAGCTTCCTTCTGCATTTTTTTTATCCTGGCCCAGATTACAGCACCCCAAGCAAAGTGCAAGATCATACATATTGAGCATGAAAGAATATTCAACAGAATTATCTTTAAAGGCACAAGATTTTTTTTTCTTTGCTTTTGTCTATTGATATAAAGCTAAGAGAAGCTTGTTAGTTTGTATCGTTTGGATTAGAGAATTGCTCTCCGCCTCCACAGTCTAGAGATAAAGTTATATATGTATATTTTAACACAGGATAGTTCTAAGAAGTATAATTTGGATCCTTTTATGACTTTCATTTTCTATATTTGAATAATTCTGTTTGAAACTTGAAAGATGCTGCTGTTTGTCTTTGACATACACTCTAAGCAATAAGATTCTGCTTTGTGTAATACAATGAAAAGAAGAGGCTGTGTTTCTTTTGATGGAAATGCCTAACCTTAATTCAAACAAATTTATTTGAGCATAAGCTTTCGTGAGCTACAGCTCACTTCATCGGATGCATTTGGTGGAAAATACAGTGGGGAGATTTATTTATATAAATTTGTTAATCTCTAAGGTGCCACAAGTACTCCTTTTCTTTTTGCGAATACAGACTAACACGGCTGCTACTCTGAAACCTAACCTTAATTGCAACTCTCCATGCAACTGCAGCTATGCTAACGTGTCACTTTCACTGCATACTTTAGGTTCCTGTCCCTGTTATAGAATATCTTAATGATTCTTTGCATATTTTTCTTAATTGCATCTTCATTTTAATAACCCATTCCCCTTGGGGGCTAAGTTATCCTAAAAGTGTAGTGATGAGCTGATAAGGAACATTCTTAATCTCTAACCCTTGGAATGTGAAGCTTTGCTCACTGGTAGAGTTGTGTTAAGCAGCTAAGCTCAGCTCTATGACTATAGATGCGTTGAAAGGTCAGGACAAAACTATGCACATATTAATGTCTACCCTGTAAATATTAAGAAAGGAATTTGACATCTTTTGGTTTGATTTTCCTTTTTGAATTAAATCGCACTATACTTTAAAATCTTGACAAAGATGTGGCTACCTCATGCCTAAAGGAACAAAACATCTGAAAAGTAGAGGATACTGGGCATAAAATAGATATTTTGCTTCTAGTGCTACTAACTGTATAGGGGTGGACCAAGGAGGTGATATACGTACTACTGAAGACCAGTAACTACACAGATCCTTGAAGCTGCTGCTATTACCCAGCATATTGTATTCGTTAACCTGTTAAATCTGGCACCTGGAGGTCACTTGCTGTGCTTGCTTTTTGCTCATTAAACATTTAGCATTGCAGAACACTGCACTCCTCCTCATCTAAAGAAATACTCTGCATTTGTTAGGGTAGTTTCCAAGATTTATAAACCTTACTCAACACACGCTCTCTTTAAAGTATTTAGGAGGATGCCTCTTTCTCTTTATAGATTATCTTTTTGGTTTAGTAAACTCTCTCTCTCCTTGTTCCTTCCTTTCTCCTGCTGTTCTGTATTATCTTATTCAAGTGTTGTCATAACCTTCATCTCATCTTCATCTTCTTCAGCACAGCCAGTTGGTCCCTCATAATTACTTTAAGATGAGAGGAGTTCCTTGTGATCTTACAGACTCCAGTTTCTGCTGCAACCATTGACTCCTGTTGTTTGTACTGATTTGATACTGAGTGGAGTGAACAACTTTCCTCTCTCTGCTGTCTAATTAACATCTCTCTTTCTGCTCTAGGTGCTCTATTGCTCTATGAGGTTTATCTGCATGATCTTTTTACTTGTGACTTTTGCCCTAATTCTGCTCTCTGTTGAAATGTGCCTTTTCCCTGCGACATGTTTTTTGTATTTATGATTCATTGGTTCCTTATTGTTCAAGCTCCACCACTTGTTTTGTAATGATTTTGGGAATCACCAAATTAGCCACTTTTAAGAGAGGCTTGTTACCTGCCAACACAATCAATTAGTAACTTATCTGTGCAAATATGTATAAAGCCTGTTGTGGTGTTCGAACTCAGCTTTCATTGTCTACCATCCACCATTTTGAATTGAGTCGCTTATCTTCTGCAAGAAATCATATTTTGGAGTACCTTTTTATTTCATCAAGGGATGGAGATTTAGGAGTGATGTGAATATATGACAATATAATAAATGAATCAGCAATGTGTGCTTCAGAGCTCTTGCTCTCATCTGTTTTATTATGACATGTAGTCATCTTTAAGTCATATGCATGGAATCTTATTCTGCACCTCCCAGTTCATGTTGGTACTCTGTTTGTTTTGTAAAATATTGTTTCCCAGTGCTGTAGTCACTGATCTGTTACCATAAAAATATAAGTGGAAGCATTTGGTTCCCCAAATGATAACAGTGGTTTCTCTCTCCCTGTGCATAGCCTGGTTTCAGTGTCCATTAGTGCTCTGTTCACATAAGCTATAATGCAGCCTAACTGCATCAAGATTGCCTTGGCTCCTCATGAGCTTGCATTTACCATCTCCAGTTTCAAGTGTATTCATGTGTATCAAACTGTGGAAAAAGGAAAGGCTTGTGGAAACTGTTTAGAGCAGTGCAAATACCTCCTCCCCTCTCTCAGGATATGCAAGGGACTCTGCTGGCCCTGGGATATGCAATTGACACCTCCCTGGGTCAGATGTAATGAATCTGGGTCCTTTCCCCTGCGTAGGTTTAGAGAATCTGTGTCCTTTTCCCCCGCTTAGTTTTAGCAGAATACCTGGATGAGTATTATGAAATATATTGATGCTGGATGGAGTCATTTCTTCCAACCAAGAGAAAATCTGATTTTTTTAAAATGATTATGATGGTGTGACACAAAAAAAGAGCGTGCATGGTTTTTTGAATTGTGCATTTGTTGGGTTAACCAAACTATTTTCAGTGACAAAAACAGCTATTTCTTCATGGTTATGAATATTTCCCAGGCATTTTCTTTTTTTCCCCAGTTATATATTCTGGACAGATTGGTTCCGCCCTGCTAAAATCATGAGAGCCTGGTGTGATGGATCCCATGCCTTGCCAATTGTGAACACAACACTTGGCTGGCCCAATGGCCTAGCTATTGACTGGGGGTAAGAAAAAGACCAATGAGAAGCCACGGAGGCCTTTTGAGCAAATATGTGTTTCTTTCTTTAAACAGTTAGGGGGCATTGTAAAAGACACCTTTGCAACTATCTTTTATTGTTTACAAGAAGCAAAAGTATGGAACAGTATATTTCATACTGTGTGGTGCAGTGCTTTTATTTTCTCTGGGAGCTGTATTTTTTCAAAATGTCAAAACGTGAAATTTGAGATTTTCTCAGAAAAAAATTCTGAAATAATTTCATGAAAAATCTAGTCTGGGACTGTTCGCTTACTGAGAAACTTATTTTTGTTGTAAAAATGTAATTCTTTGAGATGAAACCTTTTTATTGTTTTTAGTGCTTTAAGGCTGTATTGGGTGGATGCCTTTTTTGATAAAATTGAGCACAGTACCTTTGATGGGTTAGACAGAAGGACTCTTGAACGCATTAATCAGATGTCTCATCCATTTGGCCTGACTATCTTTGGAGGTGAGTCTGACATTGAAAAATATTAGCTGTCTATTACAATCCATAACAGTTTACCATGAAATGAGCTGAGACTGTACACAATGAAGTTTTATGCAATCTTTTGCGATGCAGGTTTTCTACAAAAAGACAGTTTTGAAAGTTCCTGTAATAAAATATACTCAGTGCTGCTTGCTTACTTTTGAAGGCTGCTTTTCACACATTTGTACTGAAATCATTTGAGAACTTAAATGATTGTTCTTGTAACTAAGTTAACCTTTTCAGTGTAATATCTTGGGTACGTTACACTACTATCTACAGCTTCTAAAAGGGTATGATTGTGTAATCACTAGACACTAAATCATAGTCCCTGAGAGGTTCTGTGTACCTTCAGCCACCACTGACCTCTCAAGAGGTGCTCTGTACTTGCAGGATCGACTCAGTTGCAGATAAAGTATGTCCTGATATTTATCTAGAATGGCTCACATGATGTTAGTAAGAGTATCAGAACCTGCCCTCTCTTTGTGACATTATATTAAAAAGTTATTTTGCAAAATATCTTCAGATGCTGGAAAAGTTTATTGGCAAACAGTTTTTAATGTTGTATTAGAAGTTGAGATGGGACAAAGTAATTACATTCTGATACAGAATCAGATCTGAATTTGAGCTTGGACAAAGTCTGGGTGGGCAGGTTGGATCTGGTTTTTGGAGCAGCTATTTCTACAGATTTAGTGGCAAATCAATGGAATTCCACAATGCATTATGTAATCATTTTGTACTTGCTGCCATTTTTTTGTTTTTCCTGAAAGACTTAGGCATGAAAATTCATTAGATTTACATGACCAGCACTGAGGTTTTATTCAGCATTGTTTGACCTTTTGTATCATGTTATACTATAGCTGTTACTAAGTGTTGACTGTCTTTCAATGCAGGTTATGCATATTTTACTGACTGGAGACTTGGAGGAATAGTTCGAGTGAGGAAATCAGATGGAGGAGAAATTACTATTATTAGGAGGGGCATTAGTAATATTATGCATGTAAAATCTTATGATGCTCATTCTCAGATAGGTAAGCTAGCTTGTTGTATTCACAAAAGAGTAAAAGGATTTGCCCTCTCACCTTTAAAGGTTACCCCCTTGGGCTGTCACTGATTATGTAGTTCAGTGTTCTGTGACTGGGTGTGGTTTTGCATAGGGTGTAATCTGTTAGTTGTTTAATAACCTCATAAAGATGAAATTATAATTTCAGTACATTTCTGTCAAATTAATATTCATTACAACCCAATATTTCCGCTTTCACAAATAAAGGGTATTTTGATTAAACTGCACTATTTGTCTGTGACAAAAACTTGAAGACTGGACCAAACATCTTCTAAGTCATGCTGTACCATTCTTTAAATTATCATCTTTTTACATGATTGAAATTTTAATTTAGTTTTTTCACTTAGCTGAAGGTCTGTGCATGAGGTTATTTGAATAAAGTATTACATGGAGTACGCTGGCACTGAAAAATCCACCTAGTTTAACAAAGAATGCAACAAAATCTAGCGGTGAGACTTTCCACTTATGTAGTGCTTTTCGTTTTCAAGGTGCTATACAAATATTGTGTCAAATCCCACGGCCTTTACTCAGGAAGAAGTTCCAGTTTGCAGCATATGTGTGTATCTGTTTCCAGACACTTGCCAGAATTGGTGCCAAAATAAGTAGCATATTGTTAGATTTGTTTCCTACTAGGAGAAATGTGTTGTTAAACACTTGCTGTACTATGGGGCTGCTTGGGATCTCATTTATACCACTCTAATCCTGTTGACTTTGCACTAGTGTGAGAGCAGAATTAGGCCCTAAATATTTTTTTAAAACTTTATCCAGATCATTTAGTTTTACATCATTAATCCACAGTTTGTTATGTTTTATGATAAACAATGTATTTTAACAGTTTCCAGACGATTACAAATTGAACATATATTAATCTCTAAGGGCATTTTCTTTTTAGGATCTAACTATTGTAATAGAGGAACAAATCCCAATGGAGATTGCAGCCACTTCTGCTTCCCAGCACCTAATTTTCAGAGGGTTTGTGGCTGTCCATATGGTATGAAGTTGGGTTCTAATCAGCTGACATGTACTGAAGATCCATCAAATGAGCCGCCCACTTTGCAGTGTGGTTCCTATTCATTTTCCTGTGGCAATGGAAAATGTGTGCCTAGGTACTACCGGTGTGATGGTGTTGATGATTGTCATGATAACAGTGATGAACAAAACTGTGGCTCACTAAGTAAGTAGTCCTTGTAATTTACCGTTAGTGATACTTGCAATGCAGACAGTTTTGGTGGCTCAGTCTGCATTGATTTTTAGTGCTTATTTGAGGACAAATCTTAGAAGTCTTCCTAATTCATGTGACTAGTCCCACTGGAGTTACATGAATAGGGGATATATAATTGGGCCCCTGAAGCTTAGACAATGCATCTTTTGACTGAAAAAGGGGCTTGCAGTGTCACAAGAGTGGCTTTTCCTAGGAGATTTCCATTAGTAAACTTTAAAGGATTAGTAAGGCTGCAAGGTACTACAAGAATAGCTGCTTGTGATATTTTGATATTTCTGCTCCCAGATGAAATTAGTAAATGCAGAGGCATGTGGATGCTTGAACAAAATTGTGTCAGGGTTTGGGTTTTGGGTAAAGGTTTGGAAAGCTTTTTATTTTATCTCCCTGAGTTCTCCCAAGCCTGTTGCCTGCATGTCTTTTCTCCCATTCCACAGTAAAGTGAATTAAGAGTGCACTTTCAGCCTTTACTGTTCATTTCCTGGCTTTACTGTAAATTGGCTCAAACATGCAAAGTGTTTAAATTTGTTGATCAAAAATAAACTGTGAGGGTAGTAGGAGAATTACTGTTGATGATATAATACAGACAAGATATCGGATGAATACCACATATTTATTTGGTGGTTGGCATCTTCAAGGTGGTTTATAAGCATGAGTCTCATTGACTTTACTGGGAGTTGCATGTATGTAACTGAAGGTAGAATCTGGATCTGTACTGTTACAGTAGAAAAACTAAGATGTCATTCTGGTGAGAATGAAGGAGCAAGTGACTTTTCTTCTTTTTTTGATTGTTTTGAAATTTTTTTTAAAACTTTTACTTTATCATTAATAATTACAATTTAAAAAATTGTTCTAAGAATATATTTCTTAAAATTACTGATGGTTTCTTGCCATAAATAATGGTTTTGATACAAGTTTTAGAAATTGCATAATTACATTTTCAGTCCTTGAGTGTGTCTTCAAAGAAGGCAAGTTTTAGAGCTATTGCTGTACAAACGTTTTCATATATTGTTTCTTGTTTAGATAATTCTTGTGCTTCATCAGCCTTTACCTGTGGCAATGGACAGTGCATTCCAGGGCGCTGGCGTTGTGACAAACATAATGACTGTCTTGATGGCAGTGATGAACAGCATTGTCCTACTCAGGGTCCCACTTCATGTCCTGTAACCTTGTTCACCTGTGACAATAGCAGGTGTATTCCCAGGATCTGGCTATGTGATACAGATAACGATTGCGGTGATGGCTCAGATGAAAAAAATTGCAGTAAGTGTCAGAATTATCTGGTTTGCAGTACAGTGTGTATAGATTACATATGACTACATAAATATATGTACATGTGTATATGAGAGGGATAAATATGTTCAGAAGGAAACAGAGAACCAATATGGAACTTGGAATAATACTATTCCATTTTATGAGACTTGGAAAAGTCAACATACATTCAAATAGTAAGACCCCATGGAAATATAAAGCAGTCACTATTAAAAATGATGTGATTGTGACAACTATATTGCCCTGAATTTTGGTATCTGCAAAACCCCATTGCATTGCAGTTTACAAAATCAAAGAAACTAAGGTGCAGTGTTGTAAACTTACATACAGGAGTGGTGCCATCAACTAGTCCAGAGTGGGCAAACTTTTTGGCCCGAGGGCCACATCTGGGTATGCAAATTGTATGGCGGGCCATGAATGCTCACAAAATTAGGGGCTGGAGTGCGGGATGGGGTTAGGGCTCTGGCTGGGGGTGTAGGCTCTGGGATGAGGCCAGAAATGAGGAGTTCAGGGGGTGGGAGGGGGCTCTGGGCTGGGTCAGGGGGTTGGGGTGCGGGTGGGGGCGGGGTGAGGGCTCTGGCTGGGGATGCGGGCTCTGGGGTTCAGGAGGGTAGGACTGCAGGGTTCGGAGGGCAGGAGGGGAATCAGGGCTGGGGCAGGGTGTTGGGGCGCTGGAGGGGGTCAGGGTGCAGGCTCTGAGTGGCACTTACCTCAAGCACCTCCCGGAAGCAGCAGCATGTCCCCTCTCCGGCTCCTATGTGGAGGCACGGCCAGGCAGCTCTGCGCACTTCCCCATCTGCAGGCACCACCCCTGCAGCTCCCATTGGCCATGGTTGCCAGTCAATGTGAGCTGCAGGGGCAGCGGTTGGGGCCGGGGCAGTTTGAGGAGCCCTCTGGCTATCCCTACACATAGGAGTTGGAGGGGGGACATGCTGCTGCTTCCGGGAGCCGTGTGGAGCCATGGCACACATGGAGCGGGGAAAGCCCCGGACTCTGCTCCCTGGCAGGAGCTTGAGGGCTGGATTAAAACGTCTGAAGGGCTGGATGTGGCCCCCGGGCCATAGTTTGCCCACCTCTGAACTAGTCTATTGATAGGAAGGCCCTATCAGATGATATTGGGTGAATGTTTTCACCCAGCAATAGCTCACATAATTTTTGCAATGAAATAAGAGCGTAAGCTCTCTGGTCACCCTTCTGCAAGTCTCCTTCTCACAGGTTGGAGTCCTGGTTATAAAGAGAATGGAGATCAATTGTTATTCATGTCTACTAAGGGTAGGACAAGAAGTAATCATCTTAATCTGCAGCAAAGGAGATTGAGGTTAGATATTAGGAAAAACTTTAAGGATAGTTAAGCACTGAACAGATTACTTAGGGGGTTGTGAATCCCCTTCATTGAAGGTTTTAAGAACAGGTTAGACAAACACCTGTCGGGGTGGTCTAGATATACTTGGTCCTGCCACAGTGCAGGGGTTGGACTTGATGACTTTTTGAGGTCCCTTCCAGGCCTACATTTCTATGATTCTATGGTCCTGTTTTGCATGACTTCCAACCTGCATCTAAATAAATCACTACCTTGTACTAATGTCTATGGTAGAATGTTTTTAATTTATCTTGCTGTTAGCTGTTAGATAACATGCATAGTTAAGAGAGTTGATTCTGATGTCTTCATGTTCTGACCATTTTGCTGGTTCAAGGTAGAAAGTCAAGAAAGCAAACACCTTTATTTTGCTCTTAATAGATTTTACAGGGACATGTGAACCTGGTCAATTTCAGTGTCCTGACCATCGCTGCATTGACCCATTTTATGTTTGTGATGGGGACAAGGATTGTGTAGATGGAGCAGATGAGCATGATTGCAGTAAGTATAATTTCCCTCGTAAACAGGGTTATTTATTAATTTGTTTGTTGCACATGCTGGTTTCTTTGGACTCTCTCATGCTGTGTAAGCACAGGCTCTTAGTGGGTTTGGCATGGAACTGCTCAGAGAGGCAAAATTCCTCCTAAAATTCCCCAATATGTATGAGTAGTATGTCCATTGCTGTGTGAGTTGGTGCAGAGTGCTAGCAACCTTCTTTCTGTCTGCCCCTGGGGGGGAATCTGGTTTCCCAGGGGGTGCAAAGGCTTTATAGTTTCTGTGCTCCAGAGAGCAAGAGACAACAATAAAGCCTGGATTTCTTGCATCTTTTGTACCTACAGACAAGATGGGGACAATCTAGCCCTTTATAAGGTATTAGCTAATGCAATACTGTATTTATTCATTTGTAGTATACAACTGTAGTGCTTCAGAGTTTAAATGTGCAAGTGGAGACCAATGCATCAGTACTTATTACCAATGTGATGGTGTTTTTGACTGCAATGATCACTCAGATGAGACTGGTTGTCGTAAGTACACTATAGTGCATAGACATTAAAATAAAGGCTCTGGTTATTAAAGTTAATAAAAACTGTATCTCACCCACTGTTATAACCTCAAAACTACTTTCAAAATACTTAGTCTAAAAATATTTCTCAGGCAGAAACTCTGCATACAGTAAGTTCCAGCCAAGAGCCAATTTTCTGGCATAGGCTAGTCTTCATTCTTTGTGGATCTAAACCATGAATAGGGGGCTTGGCGTTTTATAATATTTTGAATCATGATACTTTTTTGAAATCTCATAACCCACAAGAGCTAGACTGTAATTGAAGCTTAAACACTTTGTAATTTGAGATAGTTCCTTTGAGTAATTTTGTACATTAAAATTAATCAAGATTTTGAGGTATAATGAGCAGATAATTGCTTTTTTACAGACTTGTAGCAATTTGTGTGAGTCTGTGCGTGCGTGTGCATATTAATGTATACATACTCAACACAGTGTGGAAAGTGAATGAAGCTACCTGGTTTTTGCATTAAAAAAGTAGCAAAAGTATAAAGGAGAGTCTAAAACTTCATGTCTGTAGCCTGACTTGGACCTGTGGCAAGTGGATACAATTCTATTGACTTCTCAAGAATTGTACCTACTTATACCAGAGTTGAATTAGACCCATTGTACAGTATTTTCATCTCCGTTTGAGCATATAAATACTTTCCTTAACACCAAATATCACTCTTCTAGCTACAAGACCACCAGGGATGTGCCATCAGAATGAGTTCCAATGTCAGTCTGATGGCAATTGCATTCCTGCTAACTGGCAATGTGATGGCCATCCTGACTGTGCAGATGGCTCAGATGAACATCAAAGATGTCCTGCCAGGACCTGTCCTCCATCTCTTTTCCGCTGTGATAATGGAAACTGCATCTATCGAGCGTGGATTTGTGATGGTGACAATGATTGCAGGGATATGAGTGATGAGAGAGATTGTCCCACTCAGCCTTTCCGGTGCCCCAGCTGGCAGTGGCAATGTCCAGGTCACAGCATTTGTGTGAATCTGAGCAAAGTATGTGATAACGTCGCAGATTGTCCTAATGGAGCTGATGAATCCCCACTCTGCAGTAAGTTGCTGTTTAGCATATACAATAGTCTAGAAACTTTTGTGCTGTTTCAAAAAGTTATGCAATACAATGAGCATCATCACTGCTTCTTAGTTGTATATTCAGCATAGAAACATTTCTAGCAGAAAATGCAAGTTTCAACTCAGAAATGTGTTGGGATTCAATATGAAGCTTGGTTGAGTGTGAATCTCAGACAGGTGAACTGCACCTTGCAGTAGAAAGGCAATTCCAGTGAATTCTCTCCACGTGATTGTGAGCCCAATCTTGCATTCTTTATTCAGTGGAGTTCCATTGACTTCAGTAGAGATTTTGTTTTATTGAGGAGTAAAATATTGGACCCTATTTGCTTATGCTTGACATTTTAAAAATGGAACTTGATCAAATATGCTGTCATTTAAAATGAAATTGGATTCAGTCTTTAATATTTTCTTAGATATTTCTAACTTTGTTTTTTCTGATTTTAATCTAAAACCCATGAGTGAGCAGAATTTGTGTTATGTTGATTGTGACTTGATTTTCACTTAAGTGTAACTTCTTTCTTTCTTTCCTTGCTTCCTTCTTCTCTTTAATCAATGCACGCTCTCAGATGAACCCCAGCCAGGTATGATTATGAAATATATTAAATTATATAATATTTTAGTTTCCTATTTGCACTGTAAATGATTTATGTACTTCCAGCTAACTCTGCTTTTAAGCATTATAGAACTTTAGGAAAGCACTCTTTTATGTTTTGAATTCCTTTTACATGATAGTGACAAATATTATTAACATACTTTACTTTTTATGAATTATACATATTATACTTTAGTGTGATGAACAAAGATCCTGGCCACATTCTCAATAATTGGCAGTTGCATGGGTATATCGGAAAGCAGAATGTGGCTCATAGTGCAAATGTACAGGATTGACGCAAGTACAGAAAATCTGCTTGTTTCCCCTCACCCCTGTTTCAGATCAGGAGAGTTGTTCTGACAATAATGCTGGCTGTACTCACGAATGCATTCAAGGGCCCTTTGGAGCTCAGTGTACATGTCCAGTCGGATACTATCTTGCTAATGACTCCAAGACCTGTGAAGATATTAATGAATGTGACCCTCCAGGCTTTTGCAGTCAGCGTTGTTACAACGAAAGAGGGTCTTCGAGGTGTTACTGTGATGAAGGATACATTTTAGAAGCCAATGGAAGGACTTGTAAAGCTGCAGGTGAGGAATACTGATATAAAATCCAAAACAGTGGCTAGGGGGTTTAGATACACTCCACAGCATCATGTACACAGACATTTTGATAATGCTACAAACCCCCTGTTTTACAAGAGGTTATAAAAATAGTCAATTTAAGTAATTCCTGGCATATAACCCCGGATATTAAAACTGTTAGCTGTGAGGCTAGCTTGTAATTATCGTCCTTTCCAATATGCTTGAAATGGATTGTTCTGGGTTTCTAATGTTGGGATTGTGAAAGTACATTTTGGAGGAAGGTGTTCAGTGGGTGTGCAGATGCTCAGCACCTCTCAGGTTTTGACCTATTGAGTAAAATTTGCCTCTGGGCAGGTTGCAAGGTCTATGAACTACTTAAGTCCCAGCCTTACATAAGACTTAAATATTGCTTTGGGCTTGCCTTCTGTAGGACAGCAAATATCACCCACTAGTCGTCATTCTCCATTGTCTTGTACTCTCTCTTCATGGCACTCCGGAAGTACAAAGGAGCCACAAACGCAGTGGATCTGGTCACCAGAGTATTCCCCTGTGATGGGGGAATCCGCAGATGGTGGAGCAGCTCTGCACCACACTCCTTGCAGACTGTGTGGTTAGAGAAGGGGCATGGCAGTGGCACTTAGGCAATTACTGCCTGCTGGAGCGATGGGTCTTTGACATCACGGGCAGCTGTATGTTAGTCAGAATGGCCCTGAAGATGCCCTGACTTATGCTGCGGGCCAGCCAGTCCTAGTATGGCTCTAGAAAAGTGGCTACTTTAAGGCTACCTTTGACCCTCCACCTTCATTCTTGTACCAAACATAGCTGAAACAAATAACTGGGATCATTGGGTGGTACTCCTCAACACATACACACACTAGACAAAATATACATAGTGTAGTCAATATCTACATTATAGGTCGTGCAGGTAACATTGTTTATAGTGCAGGTTGACCAACAGCTCCCATTTTCAGTTGCTTATAACATTTACCAAATTTTTAGCTGTTCTTGCTGAAATATTCCTTACAAGATGTCTACCTCAGGCTGATTTTTTTTTTTGAAAGTTTCAACAGAAATGATTTAGATGCTTACAAGAACAAAATAAGGGAAAAGTTCATTATTTTGCCCATATTAAAAAATGTAAACAGCTTGTTTTATTAAGAAACTGTAGCACCTCCATACCTTGGCATGAGAAAAACCCACTCCAGTTTGGCCAAATGATAAATCTTAGTGGTTCATTTTCCTCCCCTAGAAAAACATTCTGAATGGTTTATGGGGTTACTATTGCATAGCTTATTTGTTTGCATTCATTTCTTTTCTTTTGCAGAGTCTGGGAATCTTCTCTTACTAGTGGCAAGCCGCAACCAAATTGTTGTAGACAACATCACCTCTCAGGCACACAGCATTTATTCTCTGGTTCGAGATGGGAGGAATATAGTAGCTATTGATTTTGATTCAGTCACTGGTCGCATCTATTGGTCTGACACTACAGAAGATAAGATTTGGAGTGCTTATCAAAATGGCACAGACCGAAAAATAGTAAGTCTCTTGGGGAATGTTGTCTTTTATTTCTTTTCATTATGTAAAGGACGAGAGTATATACTATATCTTTCATTAGCAAAGATGGAAGATGCAGTGTTTGTCCCATGTTTATAGAGACACCAGGTGGGTGAGGTAATATCTTTTATTCAACCAACTTCTGTTGGTGAAATAGACAAGCTTTCGAGCTATGCAGAGCTCTTTTTCAGGCCTGGGAAAAGTACTCAGGGCATGTCTACACTTAAAACTCTGCATCGGCACAGCTGCAGTGCTTAAGGGCTTGTCTACACTGGCACTTTACAGTGCTGCAACTTTCTCGCTCAGGGTGTGAACTCTTTTCTTCGCCCCCCCGAGCGCTGCAAGTTTCAGCGCTGTAAAGTGCCAGTGTAGACAATGCACCAGCGCTGGGAGCCACGCTGTTCATGGAGGTGGTTTTTTTTATAGTGCATCTGAAGAAGTGGGTTTTTTACCCACGAAAGCTTATGCCCAAATAAATTTGTTAGTCTTTAAGGTGCCACTGGACTCCTTGTTGTTTCTGTGTAGCTTGACAAGCTTGTCTCTTTCACCAACAGAAGTTGGTCCAATAAAAGATATTACTTCACCCACCTTGTCTCTCTAAAGATGTAAGAGGCAGCTCTCCGTGTATTGTAATGAAAAGGAAGGTAACTTAAAGAAAGTGAATCGGCTCACGATTTGCAGGAAGTAAGTTTAAAATTCCATAGATGATAAAGCACTTTTATGTATAACTTTTTGAAAGAGAAGCTAAAGTTGTTAGGAAACACACAGACACACGCACGCACTACAGATAGTCTTGCATGTGGCCTTGACGTATTAATGCTATGCTGACATTATTCCAACTCCTTTCTTGGTGCCAGACTGTAAACCCTTCTTACTGCTAGTGGGCCATTACTCACCCAAGTAGTCCCATAGATGTCAATAGGACTACTCAGGTAATTGCTCACCAATGGGAGCATGGGGTTCATAGACTGGTCCTTATTTTGTATAAGAAATCTAAAGGGTAAAGGTTACTTGTGTCCTCTTTTCTACAGCTTTTTAAAAAATGTTACCAATATTGAATTATAATTATTTAATGCCAAGTAACTCTTTTTTGATGTTTTTTTAACAGGTGTTTGACAGTGGTGTCACCGTTACTGAAAGTATAGGGGTAGACTGGGTAGGTCGCAATCTTTACTGGACAGACTTTGTTCTGGAAACAATTGAAGTCTCTAGAATGGATGGGAGCCACAGGACTGTACTGATTAGTGAAAATATAACAAATCCAAGGGGACTAGTGTTAGATCCCAGAATTAAGTAAGATTTTTTTTGTTTTTGTTTTTAAAAATAGTGTTTTATAATGATTTCAATGGGAAATAATTTTAATTTGTACCAAAAGTGCAATATTTAAGATGTAACTAAGTTTATCGTAATTGTAAATAACAATTAGGGTTTAGATTCTAGGAAATTTCAAGTTTACTAAACTAAGTTTGTTCACAAATCTCAGTTACTGCAAACACTTAACCTTATTCAAACCACAGTATAATACAGCCATTTGTTAACTGTCTTTCACCTTAATTACTCTCTTTGTTATCTTGAAACATGTTATAACACTTACTTGTATGAAGTCTTGTTGTAGCTGTGTTGGTCCCAGGATATGGGAGAGACAAAATGAGCGAGATAACACCTTTTATTGGATCAACTTCTGTGGTCTCTCTCACCAGCAGAAGTCGGTCCAATAAAAGATATGGCCTCACCCACCTTGTCTCTCTAATAACACTTATTTCTTAGATAAGAGCTTATGCTTTATAATGTTAATATGTTGTGGTTATTCAGTGTTGCATCACATAGCTCCTTACCATCTAATGTGTCATGCCTATATAGCAAAGAGCTGGTTCTGTTGCACACTGAAAACATTTACACTATGTTAATTTGGGAGAGCTGTCGGTAACTCGTTAAGTGCTTTCCCATCTGAAGATGTGATAAAACAGTCAGTGCTGAATATTAGTGGCAGATGAATTTCTCGCCCATTATTTGTGTACTGCTGCTGACTGTACTGAATAGTGGAAGGTAAATTGACAAACCCCTGCATCCATATACTATTTTATTAGCAGAGCGTTGGCAATCTACTGTGCTCTCTAACAGCTTGAGCTCTGAACTACGCTGTCAATCATGCTGAGCTGCTCAGTTACAATAATATGGTAGCTGTATAGGGGACACACCATGAAAGACACAAATATCTATTTTATTAAGTTGGCATTAAGCAGTTCAGGAGTTGGAATGTAAACCATTTTATCTAAGAGTTGAAAATAATCACATGATTATAAAATAACTTCCAGTTAGAATTACCAATTGTGTATTAAAGCTATAGCAGAAAACATGTTTAAAAATGTTTTATTATAAAAAAGTTATGGTTATACTTCTTTTGAAAAAGAAGAATCCTAATCCACTAATCCTACATTGATTTTAATAGTGTTTATTGCATAGTATATTTCGTATCATTTTATTTTTGTCTAAAAAGACTTTCTCTGAAATTTCTCAATATCCAAATAATTTTTCTCGATCAGTAACCACACATTATTTTTTACAGTGCTCATGTGATGTTCTGGACAGACTGGGGTCAAAATCCTCGAATTGAAAAAGCTAGCATGGATGGCACAATGCGAACAATTATCATTAGTGATAAAATCTACTGGCCCAATGGACTTTCCATTGATTACCCAAATAAACTGCTTTACTTTGCTGATGCCTATCTTGATTATATTGATTTTTGTGATTACAATGGAACCACAGGCGACAGGTGGTAGCAAGTGACTTGGTAAGACAATAGTAATGAAAAACCTGTTTCCCATGGTTCTAAGGTTCTTTTATGGCCCTCATTACAGATGGGAACTAAGAGATTAAGTGAGTTGCCAAGGTCATATAGCAGATCAGGAAATTGAAATTGGGTCCTGAGTCCAGGCTAGTGACTTAAACACTGAGCCATCTTTCCTCTCATCCAGCTCTGTTTAATAGCATGAAATCTAAGGGCCCTATCCTCCATTGCTACTAAACCCAGTGCATTGGATGAGCTGAATATGTTATGTAAGGTTTGAACAACATAAGGGACATTCTCCCAACAATGAGACTCCATAGTATGCTCTGTGCTGCTGCTTTGTGTTGCTAGTACTCGCTATTGAGAGGAGCGATGAGGACACATGCCCCCACCTATCATCATGGTATGAGTTCCAGTGTAGTGGCAGGTAATATCTGCTACTATACTTCAGGTCATCATTGGTAGCTCTCATCTCCATCTCCTCATGGGTACATGTTGTTACTTGCAGCACAACTTGCCCTGGCTGCCTATCCACGTACGTTATACCACCTATTTAGTTACAGCAGGATTCAGTACTTATGTAGTGCTGAACAGGTTTATCGATCAGCTAATGCTATTAGAAATGTAGAAGTATGTGAGGATTAATGTATGGAATTCCTCTTAATGCTAATAAGAATTACATTCACAATCTTTCCATATTAAAACAGGAACATCGTATCCTGCTTTATATGGATAGAAAATATGACTACAATCTGTAATATATAATATGCATATGTAATACCTAATAGAAGATTTATTTGGAGTGACCTAAGTCTGCGTTAATGCCATTTTGTTGGTTTAGTTTATTAGTGGATAAAAGTGTGTGTGTCTCAGAGTGAGTGTGTGTATGTAGGGGGAACAAACTGGTCGGTGTTCTTTTTTAGTTATAGTCTTGGTAACAGTTGCCATAATTGTGGATTGCATAAACATGAGTTCTCTGTACTGCAGTATGAAGGATGTGTTAAATCCTCAGCTACTATAAACAGGCATAACTCAATTTAAATCAATGAAGCTACTTGGATTTACAACAATTGAAGCTCTGGCCCCACTTTTCTATGGCAGGACAACCCAGTTCTTGTTAAATTGGACCACTATAATCCTCAGCCCTCTTTTTTAACCCAAACCTAATTTTCCCCAGATTTGGATAAGCGACCCTCTACAACAGTCCAGTAAGCAACAGGGGATTTCAAAGGTACCAAAGGGCACCCAACTCCCATTGACTTTTCCACCATGCCTTTGAAAATCTACTCCCCCCCCCTTTATTTAATAGGCTCCTCTGTTCTACCTTTACAACATCTGACAGTTCTATTGATCTTCCAGGCTATGCATCTTATATTTTACAATGACAGATGAATGTTTATTTAACAAGTGCTTTTTCATTTAAAAACTTCTTTTTTTCCAAAAAAAGCAATTAGCACCTATCATCAGGTGACAGAGGAGAGGGTAAATCATTTGTATTCCTATGGAAGGATCTGTGTGGGTGACAAGTGTTATGTTCTCCACCGTGCTTAGCTCTGCTGTTATTTCAGTGCAAGCGCCGGATAATAATACCAATGGAACTAAATTGGTAAATATTCTTGCCTTTAGGTATTACGGCATCCACATGCTCTGACTCTCTTTGAAGATTTTGTGTATTGGAGTGACCGATACACTAATCGAGTCATTCGGGCCAACAAGTGGCATGGAGGAAACCAAACAATTATGATTTATAACATTCACCAGCCTTTGGGAATTGTTGCAGTCCATCCTGTTAAACAACCTGGTGGTAAGTCAAACAAAGCAACTTTGACAACACAAAAGAAAAATCTGCTATATGCATATTCATAAACAATATTGGAATCATTCATGACAACAAAGGGCATGGCTTAAAATAAGATGACATTGCTAATAGTATTCCCTGGCTGTTGGGGGTTGATCCAGTCCATCCATCCTGGTGGTAAATTAAACAAAGTAATCTTTCCAATACAAACTCAAAACAGGCAAAATGTGTAGTAAGGAATTGGTATCTGGAGTTTCTATGTTATTTATTTTTATCTTTTTTCTTTATTTTAGACAACTGACACCTTAGAATGCATTTTACTTTGTAAGATGTCTCTGGTTGGAATAGGTGGGTGAATTGCTTGCACAACTTATGTCACTTTTTTAGATGAGAGATCTTTCTGGCTTGCTTCTTAAATACTTTTACTTGATTGTAGTGAAAAGGAAAGGGAAAAGAATGGTGCTATTCCATGGTGTGCCCACACCTTGAATACTATGTGCAGTTCTGGTCATCCCATCTCAAAAAAGATATATTAGAATTAGAAAAAGTACAGAGAAAAAAAAACAGAAACTATTGGGGGTCTGGAACAATTTCCATACCAGGAGAGAGTAAAAAGACTGGGACTGTTCATCTTAGAAAAGAGATGACTAAGGGACGATATGGTAGATGTCAATAAAATCATGAATGGTATAGAGAAAGTGAATAGGGAAGTGTTATTTATCCCTTCATGTAACACAAGAAGCAGGGGTCACCAAATGAACTGAATAAGCAGCAGGTTTAGAACAAACATAAGGAAATACTTCTTCACACAATACATAGTTCACCTGTGGAACTCATTGCTGGAGGTATGTTATGAAGGCCAAAAGTATAACTGTGTTCCAAAAATAATTAAGTAAGTTCTTGGAGGTTATGTCCTTCAATGGCTATGTGCCAAGATGATCAGGGATGCAATCCCGTGGTCTGGGTGTCCCTAAATCTCTGACTGCCAGAAGCTGGGACTGGTGATAGAGTATGGATCTCTCATTAATTGCCCTATTCTGTTCATTCCCCTGAAGCATCTGGCACTGGCCACTGTCGGAAGACAGAATACTGAACTAGATGGACTATTTATTGGTCTGACCCAATATGGTTGTTCTTGTGTTCTTATGTTAATCTACTGTATTATTCTTCTCCATCTTGAGTTCTGGTTTTATGCTGCTGCCTTACTGCTGTCTTGTTAATCTCTTTAATTTTCAGTAGGTTTTAAATTAGAAATGATGACATTTTATCCTTGAGTTTCTAGGCCTCTCAGAGTAGCTAGATTAGCCTCCTGCTAATTGTTAGGGGTAGCTTCAAAACATGATTTCACTATGTGAAGATCACTCTTCATGAGAACTCCTCTTTAGTGGCAAACATGTGGGATTAAACAAAGCAATCTAACTAGGAAATGCAGTAAGTAGATCTGTGGTGATCAGAGAGACCATGTTCTCTCTGTAATTTGCATTTTAAAAGTTTAGTCTGGGATTTTCAGAGAGATCCATGGAGTTAGGCAATCAACTCCCACTAAAATTGAATGGGATTTGAGCACTTAACTAACTCTCTTGGGCTGCTTTTAAAATCGCAGCCTTGAGAATTAATTTAAAACCCCTAAATTTGCCATTAGGGATAAGGTTAGTATGATCATGGGCTGGGAATTGTGCACCCCTTGCCATGCAGGGACATCAGGCATTGCAGATGGACTCCAGTGTTCTGCATTATACAAATGAAATGAAATGGCTGGTATGTCAACAGCACTGTTGTTTTAACAAACAGCATCGGAAGGTTATTCAGTGTTACTGTGTCTTAGTGCGTTCCTGCTTCCAGAAAATGTAGTTCCTGCATTTAAAGAAATACAAGTAAAGTAATGTAGTGGACCCAGTCCAACAGTTTTAACTTTTATAGGATTAGGACCTAAATGGACATTGTCTCGGAGTGTATGCATACAGAACTTCATGACCTATTGTAGATTTATCAGTGCTTTCTTTTTAATCTCAGGTATCAATTCTTGTGCATCATCTTCCTGTAGCCACCTGTGCTTGCTTTCTTCATCAGGGCCACGGTTTTATTCTTGTGCCTGCCCTTCAGGATGGACACTTTCTCCTGATAATGTGAACTGCATGAGAGGTAAGACCATAATAGCCAGAGATGCAAAAGAATAAAACAAGCAAAGAAAAAAAACCCTGTTAGATCATTGTCCATTCTTCTGCCAGGGCAGGATGTACCACACAAAATGGTGGATTGCTATTTGTGGAAAATATATCCTACATCGTTTTAGGCAGTTCGCATGGAATGTACTTTTTCTTGAAGACTTGGGGCCAAATTTTTGCAAGAGCTCTGGGCCAGATTTTCAAATGCTCAGCACTCACAATCTCTGGGGGCAGATTTTTGAAAGCACTCAGTTCCCATTTAGGCACCTATAAAAGAGCCAGATTTTTTAAAAAACATTCAGCACATTGGGTGTTTTTGACAGAAATACTAGTGAAAAGAGTTAATTTTTAGTAAATATTAGAGAATATTAACAGAACGTTGAACTTTTTTTTAACTGTTCAGACTAGACACCTCACTACTTGTAGTAATCCAATCAGAGAACCAAAGGAGTATTATGTTGTATGTAATACATGTTGTATATATTAGTATGTAACTAATAATGACTAATTGCCGAGGTTGGCAAGAGATGTATTATGGAGAACAACCGAAACTGTTGCAACATGCACTCTACTGTTCCTTGGCTAAAAATTCTAAAAAAAGGAAAAGAAGTACTTGTGGCACCTTAGAGACTAACAAATTTATTTGAGCATAAGCTTTCGTGAGCTACAGCTCACTTCATCAAATGCATCCGATGAAGTGAGCTGTAGCTCACGAAAGCTTATGCTCAAATAAATTTGTTAGTCTCTAAGGTGCCACAAGTATTCCTTTTCTTTTTGCGAATACAGACTAACTCAGCTGCTACTCTGAAACCTAAAAATTCTGAGTATGAAATTCAGGACCTCTAGAGGCACAAACTAGTATTACAAATACACTTGATTTGGGACTAATCAAAACTAACCTACCCAACTCAAATTTCAGATATCAGATAATTACAGTGATTTGCCCTTGACCAATCTGCAGACCAAGGATTGTTTGCAGAAGTCATTCAGCAAATTAATTTTCTAAAAATTCTAGAAAATCATAAAATGCTTGGAGGGAATTCATGACCAGAAAAAGAAACTAAATTACTCAAAGAAAGCATTTGCTGTGAATTGTTCACTTAGCTCTGGAGATGTGCAAAGTGCTTTGGTGTGTTTCTCAAAGGGAAGCTCCAGAGCACATGAAATTTAGGGTAGAAATGCTTCTGGGTTAAGCAGAGAGTGGGGTTCTGTGACTAATTCAGCAGGCACCCCCTAACTCTCTGAGTTTTCAAGGAAAAATCAGTGGTGCTTTTTCCCCCCCCGAATAGATTCTTAAGCAGTGTATTCTTCAAAGAGCCATATCGATTTCCCCTTACGTAAGAAACAATAAACTAACTAAAGTGTTTTAAGTGTATGTGCACCACACATTTGTTTTTACAATCAGGAGAGAAGGGCGCTACTCATGGAAGTATACACTATACTCTAGAGTAAGAGGGTGTAGGGATGGGCTTAGAGAGAGTACCATGAAAGAAATAGATTACACCCGTGGTCAAGCAAGCATGCACATGAGAAATGCTATGCATGTTTGCAAGTATTTGCAGGATCTTTTATGCCACTGTATCTAGCCAACGGGTCAAAATATTTGGAAAGTCTTGTTCTTTCTTCCTAGACCATAAACCAGGGGCATACTGTGACACTTCCTAAATCCATTTATGTACCATTGTGACCTTTTTCTAAATTCCATAGCTGTGCAATACCTAGAACTGTGCAACAAAAAGGGATCTGTAGAAATTTCTGTATGAGTGAAGAAACTGAATACAACTTCAGACAATTTTAATCTGTATAGGCTTCTTTATTCTGTTTAGTTAAAATTTCTATTATACATTGAAAAAACAGCATATAGAAAACAGCAGATTTTATGTATGCATTAGATTTACTACAGATCAGATCTTATCAGCAAAGGGTATTATACAACACTGCTGATTCTTTTCATGGTGAAAGATTTTAATTATCGCTAATGATTACAAAAGAATAGGCATTTTCCATTCTTCTTCAGAGATTTATTATGATCGTAATCCTTGCTGACATTGTTTAGTTTAGCTTGCCAGCACAAACTTTCAGCAGAAAGATTAAACTGACTTACTCACATTTTGGCTGCATAGTGGTCTTTCGAACAGAGTGATATTGGGGAACTCTGCATAGGTAATTGGCATATCTAATATTACTGACCTTATGTTGATGGAAAAGTGTTAATTCCCAGATTGCACATTTTTTTGCTTTACAAAATGGCTTTGGTAATTTTGATCTCAAGGTTAGATTTTGTAGTAATTCTATTTTTAAAACTTTTTGTGACATGAGTGTTATTGATGTTACTATTTTCCTTGGTGAGTCTAAAAAAAAATGTAGTAACACTGAAATGTAAAATATTATGCTAACAAAGTAAATTTAGTGTCTCAAACATTTACTTGAAATGGAATAAGACATTAATTTTATATAAAACACAACTTAATCATGTAAATGTGTATTAAAAGTAATAGCTATATGAAGGATATATTTTATGCACCTGATTCAGCGTCACTGATTTTACATTTGTGTAACTCCATGAGCTACAGTGAAGTTTCTCCAGAGCACAGAATCAGGCTTTATATATTCATAGTTGTGAAATAAAAAATAAAAAAACCCAACCAAACTCCTTGCTTTTAATATTCCATGGGTATGTAATGAACTTATAAATAGGTTACTGGGTATAATATTAATGTGCATCTCAGGCACTTCCCATGTGACCTCCTTTTAGGCTAGGTCGACACTTAACATCTGTGTAAGGGCCAGCATGTAGCTGTGCTTAATGAGGAACCTCCCTGGCAGGGAATTGTGACTCTGAGGCATTGTTTGCCCTGGGGTATTTTTGGATGAGTGCAGCTGCACACAAAACCCTGCTGTAAATGCACTGCAGCTCTAAACCAATGCAAAAAATTCCCAGGGTAAACAACCCCTTAGAGCAGGGGTTCTCAAACTTCATCGCACTGCGACCCCCTTCTGACAACAAAAATTGCTATATGACCTCAGGAGGGGGGACCGAAACCTGTGCCCGCCTGAGCCCTGCCACCCTGAAGGGGGGGCAAAGCCAAAGCCCAAGGATTTCAGCCCCAGGTAGAGGGCCTGTAACCTGAGTCCCCCGCCACCCAAGGCTGAAGCTCTCAGACTTCAGCCCTGGCCCTGGGCAGTGAGATTCGGGCTTCAGCCCTGGGCCTCAGCATGTTTAAGCCAGCCCTGGTGACTCCATTAAAATGGGGACATGACCCACCTTGGGGTCCTGACCCACAGTTTGAGAACTGCTGCCTTAGAGTGTCACAATTCCTTCCCTGGTTCCACTGCACTCCTGGAGGTGACGTAAGTTACTGCTGCCCTTTACATGGTGCAGTTTACTTTTCCACTAGTACTGGCTCAGCTGTGCGAGCTGATGCATTGCTCTCACTCCTCACCACTCTCTACTTTCTGCCTATTTGTTCATGGCGATGGGCGAGGGCCTCGAGCTGCAGTCCCGCCAAACCTGCTCTCTCCCATGTTCCCAGACGGGTGATCCTGGCAGAGATTAGGTGTTGGCTCATGCCCTCTTACTCGCTTCTGCACCTGCATTAGGGCAAGTGACAATCTTACCCTTTATTATTTGTTCAATTAATAGAATTGAATGATTAATGACTAAAACTGGCTTTGTTTATCAGAGCAATAATTTTTCTTTGTTATGGTCTTATATTAATTCAGCAAAGCATTTTGGCTTATCTTTAAACTACTGGTCTAATTACTTCAATGGAACTTAAGCACATACTTAAAATCAAGCATATGCTTAAGGGTCTTTCAATAGTGCCTAGATGACTTAGGAGCACACGTTTTATTGAATTTCAATGGGGCTTGTGCTCCTAAATCACTTAGGCATATTGAAAATACTGCATATACGTATTTTGCTGAATTAGACCTATATTATAATATCCTGCAAACACCTACTCAAGTGACTAGTTTCACTGACTTCAGTGGTAGCTGATAAGTTCTCAGCCCTTTTGAAAACCAGGTCATTGATTTCAGGGCTTAAATGTCATTTTAAGGTTATAACTAATACTCATTTTTGAAAAGCTTACTGTATGTGCTCACAAATTCTGGCACAAAGTTATCAAACACCATCCCATAGCATCCCATTTCCTTTACTAACTGAACTATATAGGAATATAATTCCGATTTCTGTTATGTTGTTTTCACAGTTGAACATCCCTTCCTTATTGCTGTAAGAGATAATATCATTTATGGGATTTCTCTTAACCCTGCGGAGAAGAGCAATGATGCCATGGTTCCAATAGCAGGAGTTCAGAATGGTGTTGATGTTGACTTTGACGATTCAGAACAGATGATCTATTGGGTTGAAAATCCAGTAAGTTAATACTTGTGTTTGAAATGTGCACTAAAGGGACAATACCCACTTAAAAATTATACTTGTGTCTAATTTTTTAACATACTAATATTATAGATAATATTTACATTACAATAACTCAAAGAAATGAAAGAAAATATTTCTTTATAGTTTTTCCATTTTGTTTATTAGTCAGTTTCTTGGTTTTTTCTGTATATTCAGTTAGGGGTCAATCCTGCAAACACAGGAGTAACTTTACCCATGGGACTAATCATTAGAGTAAAATTATTCATGTGTGTGAATGTTTCAAGGGTTGGGCCCATAGCTTGTCAGTACAGAAAAATATGTAAAAAAAAAAAAAAAAAGGTGGGGGGAATGTAATTTCAAAAACACAACAATTTGCAGGGGGCTCTGGGGAGGTATAATGCTCTGAAACTAGTTTTACCTGATTTTGAAAAACTGACTACATTTAAAGTTGATGGTGCCCCTTTAATGATTGCTCCTGCTGAGCTAATAAAAGGGCTTGTTCTCTAAGGTCAAAACAAAATATTTCCCAGCTTTTGCAATGTGGAAGCTTATTTAAAAGTCTGTGGAAGCCACTGAAATGGGTTTAGCAAGGAGTGTGCTGATTCAGCAGCAAGCAAGTTAGACCAGGGAAACTCCTTTTTGAATTTCTTGCTGTGCTAAGTCCAGGAGAAGTGTGGTGTCAACCAAGGAGTTCTCATGAGCTGTGCTGTACAGCAGGTTATTCATGTCAGCTTCTTACCTTCCATCCATGTAGGGATTTCCTTAAACTTTGCCCTGCAGGTGAAAGTGGTAAAAATTTCTTTTTTCATTATTTTTTGCCTTGGTTTTTCTGCAGGTTTCTTCAAAAATTAAAAAAATAAAGTGATTTGGAGGAAAGAAACTAAAAATAGGGCTAGTAATGCAAGTTTCCCCTGTAGATATGTATGTATTTTTATAATTAATTTGATTCAGCTATGTATATGTCTCCATTTTTTTAAATGAACTTTCAAGCAATCAAGTTTTACTGGCAAAAATAGTAGCAAAAGGTGACTTTCAAAGTTTCATGAGCAAGTATTCATGGAAATCAAAGCCCTGATTCTGCAAAGATTATTTTGCTTGTTTAAACACATACATCAGTGTTTGCAGGATCAGAACCTCATTTTAAATTCATTTGAGCATAAGCTTTCGTGAGCTACAGCTCACTTCATCCGATGAAGTGAGCTGTAGCTCACGAAAGCTTATGCTCAAATAAATTTGTTAGTCTCTAAGGTGCTATAAGTACTCCTTTTCTTTTGCGAATACAGACTAACACAGCTGCTACTCTGAAACCTGTCATTTTAAATTCACATGCTCATGTTTTTGTGGCAGAATTACTTGTACTTTAATTTGGTCAGGGAACAGAAAAAATACTGTGTGATTTATCTGCCCAATCACACGTAAGCAACACAGCTGGAATGTCTAATGTTCACGATGAAGGCATTAAATAAAATAAAAATCAAATAGATGTTAATCAAATAAATTACAATAGGGCTTGATCCTGCAAGGTGCTGCACACCTGGTTCCAATGCAACAAAGCCCGGAAGAATGTACTTAACTTTAAGCATCTGAGTAGTCTCTTTGACATTAATGGAACTACTCATGTGCTTACATTTATGCATATGCAAAATCCTTCGACACCTTGCAGAATCAAGCCCATAATAAATGTGAGAAAGTAGTTATCGCCTCACAGATATTCTGGGAGAAAAAAATTGGCTACCTTAGTTAAATAAATAATTCATTTTGAATAATTTACTCAGCTCTAAAAAAAAAAAATAGCAGCTATTTCATAGATCCATAGATTCCAATGCCAGAAGGGACCATTGTGATCATATAGTCTGACCTCCTGTGTAATACAGGCCATATAATTCCCTTAAATAATTCCTAGAGCAGATCTTTTAGAAAAACACCTAGTTTTGATTTAAAAGTGGTCAGTGATGGAGAATCACTATGACCCTTGGTAAATTGTTTCCATGTTTAATTACTCTCATTATGAATTTGCACCTTATTTCTAGTCTGAATTTATCTAGCTTCCACTTCCGGCCATTAGCTTGTGTTATACTTTTCTCTGCTAGATTGAAGAGCCCATTATTAGGTGTTTGTTCTCCATTTAGAGGCTGTAATCAAGTCACCCCTTAACCTTCTCTTTGTTAAGCTAAATAGACTGAAAGAGCTCAATCATTACAAAGCAAGTTTTCTAATACTTTAATTCTTTATGGTGAAAAAAATTGTTTCGCTGATGAATTGACAAAATATTGTTTGATACACGTTCAGTAAACTTTGTTGCCCCTCCTTTTACAAAAGTTCATTATGCATCAAAGTTTCAAATTCTCTGTTGTTCACAAAGATCTCAGGGTTCAAACATAATGTTGGTAGTTTCACAGAGCTGTATGACCAGACCCTCTGATCTGAATTTTTCAAGCTAGGGAGTTGCCTGGGAGCATGGGGAACTAAGGGCCTCATTCTGCAGTGACTTACACATGTGCTTAACTTTACCCACTGTGAACCGGATCTGCAACCTGTATAGATTGTTGTAGCTGAAATAAAGTAAATGGCGCTATGACAGCTGAGCCCAGCGAAGGATCTAGCCCACACTGTGTATAGTTAAACATGTATATAATTCTTGCTGGATTTGGGTCTAAGTTTGGCAGCTTGGGTCAAAAGGAAAAATATATATTTTATCACATGCAGCAATGCATGGCAAGGTGTGTGTGTGTGTGTGCGCGCGCATGTGTGCATGCGTGCGTGTGTGCGTGTTATCCTGGGTGCCTGTATGTGTTAGATACCTGTTAGTGCTCATGTATTCACAACTATTTGAGAAATGTTTGTATCCAGCACTGCGCTTCTGGAAGTGTATTATTACTTCTATAAAAAAAATTGTTTTATCTTCAAATGTCAGAAAATTTTAAAATTTAGTTATCCATTTTTAAGTCAAAAATGACTTAAAATAATTCCTTTTGAAACATTCTCAGTCATTGACAATGGATTTGTGTTTGCCCATCATCATAGTTCCTAATTGCCAAGAATTTTTAAATAAATGTATTTATTGAAACTGTTTTTTCAGTAGAGAAACAGTTCCGGGTTCAAGAGTCTAATTTGATCCTAGCTGCTGTTTGAAAAAGATCATTGCCAGATCTCAGCTGGCAGCTACAGCTGAAATTTACCAAAAGTCTAATAATTCACCTGAAGGCTGCAGGCTGATGTATCAATTCACATAAGTGGCCACTGAAATTCCAGGTGCAGCTGCAGGCTGAGTTCTGCAAATACTAAATTTCTTTTGGAGTCTGCAGCCCCAGCTGGGCAAAGGACTCAGGGTGATTATGGGACTATTGCCCCAATCCAGATCCCTGACCTCCAGGTGGGCCTGCTGGGCAGTCCCCATTGCCATTGGTTGTTGCCATTGTCAGTCCTGACAGGACTGAGGCACCCAGGGTGCACATACAGAGTCTTTTGATTATGGACTCTTCTCTACAATATGCATTTCTCTCGGATCTAAATGTGTTAGCAAATTGCCTACATTTCCCTTACGTGCCTTGCTTACACCACCACTCTTTCTTATCACCCCATTTTGGTTCTCTCCCTTGAGCTTTGCCTACGTTAGCATACTTTGTAGCTATAATTCTCCCTCCATGGCGGCAACAGTTGAGGCTGTAGTATAGACAAAGCTTAGGTAATTCCCACTTTGTTGTCCAACTCCACTTGTAGAAAGGTTAGACAACATGGTGGAAAAATACCTGAGCCCTGCCTTCACTACAGTCTTTGCTGATGGACCTACATGGATGGAGAACTAACCGGGTCCTAATTTACTCAGGATAGGAAGACACAATGGTAAAAATGCTTGAGCCTCATCTACACTAGTACTTAAAATGCGGGTAGCAATGATGCAAAAACACACACCCTGACTTTCTGCATGAAGGCAAAGCTTGCAGTCTGCCAGCACCCAGTTCTTTTCCTTTTTCATTTTCTCCCTGACCCTTTCTGTCCTCATTTTGTGCCCCAGCTTCTGCTTGTTCATCTACACACAACCCATCCCCCTTAATTACAATTTTTGAATAAAATAATTAAAAGTAACAAAAACAAAGAACCCCCCTCCCCTCCACACCCACTCAACATACCACCAAGGTAGGTGCAGCACTGTCACAGCATTCTCAGTATCCTCTGCTTATAACCCTTGACTCCCATTCACACTACTTATTCCCTATGTGTTTACCTTCCATTCCTTAGACCAGGGGTGGCTTGACCTTCTCTGAGCCTGAGAAGGAGCCAGAATTTACCAATGTACATTGCCAGAGAGCCACAGTAATACAACAGCTCCCCCACCCCCAGCGCCTCCTGCCCACCAGCAGTCCCACTGATCAGCGCCTCCCGATCAGCTGTTTCGTGGCGTGAAGGAGGGGGAGGAGGGAGGAGTGAGGGCACGGCAGGCTCAGAGGAGGGGAGCGGGAAGGGGTGGAGTGGGGGCAGGGCCTGTGGCAGAGCCAAGGGTTGAGCAGTGAGCACCCCCAGCACATTGGAAAGTTGGCGCTTGTAGCTCCAGCCCCGGAGTCAGTGCCTATACAAGGAGCCGCATATTAATTTCTGAAGAGCCGCATGCCTTAGACTGTAAACACTTCATAACAGTTACCTGTCGTCTTACATGTCTGTGAGGTGCCTGGGTAACTTTAGATGGATCAGTGAATACATATATAATAAGCATCTACCAGGCTCTTGAAGACTAGTGTTTTGTTTTTTTATTAAGGTGAAGTTACAATAAAATGTTAACATATGACATTGTACGTTACTTTTTACTTATTCAGCGTCTGGTTAATATTCAAAGAACCTGGCTAAAGATTATGGCTTCCTGGTTTGTGAGCCTTCCTTCTCTGAGTGTGCTAAAAAGGGTGATCAAATTTCTAAATACCTGTTCTCTTTTTGGCTCTTCTCTTGTGTACGTACTTGAGTATGCAAGCTTTTCCATTGAAGGACAGTCCATATTTCCCTATATCACAATTCCACAGGAGAAGACACATGTGCAATACAAAGTCTTGCAAACAATAAAAAAGAAATTAATTTATTGTTCGGTTTAAAATGTAGATCCTTTCCCGGAGCATCAAGTAAGCAGATGAGGTAATCTATAGGAAGCCAGCATTTTGTCATAGAAGTCTAGTGTTTTCAATGTGAAAAATGAGACTAGAAAACAGTACAAAAATAATATTCTTTCTTGTTTTTCCCTTGCCATAGACATAGTGACTTGAGGGAGGATTATTTGTATAGCAATACTGTGGAGATATGCCACTTGGCTTAAGCAGGGACTACTCCGTTGAAGGCAGAGAAGTTATGCCTGCTTATGACAACAGTAAATTTGACCCAGTATCCACACGGTTGTAGCCTTTGGCTTAAGCAGGTACCACTCGTTGAAGACAGAGAAGTTATGCATCAGTGCACGTGTGCCAATGTAGCGCTGTACTATAGACTTGCCCTAAGTGTAATCTACAGAAAGATAGCAACTAGTGTTGGAGATTCCATAGGGTTTACACTCCTGGAGCAAAAGTGGGTAGGATCACTGGGATAAACTTAGTCAAGTTTCTTGACATTATAACTGTTTTCAAAGTACAAATCTTAAAAAGTTATACTGGGGGAAAGACTTCATACTTTTCTTTTCTTGTGTTTAAACTGTATCAAAGATGATTATCACAGACCTTCCTTGAGTTTTTCCTAATAAAGTGTTCATACTATATTATGATTATATATAACTGTGGAAGATATAAACTCCAACCTTCTGTTCTATGCAGCACAATTTTATATCCTCCAGTCAGGATAGAGAGTCGTAATGTTTCTTTATATAATGTAGCTTTTATGATTTAGAATAATAATTTTGCAGCTTTTTAGTGTACTGCGCATATACATATACATCCTACTAGCTGTGTTGGATTTGCTTTTTCCTAAGCAAATTAGTATCATGTAAGGGAAGTGCTTGTGAAGAGGAAGAAATGTGATATTTTCTTTGTGACATTTCCCTCAACATTTTCTCACTTTTCTTATCTTTTTTTCCCCCAAGGGTGAAATCCACAGGGTGAAGTCAGATGGAACTAACAGGACAGTATTTGCTCCAGCAGCTGTTATTGGTGCTCCTATTGGCCTGGCTTTAGACTGGATATCTGCAAACTTGTATTATAGTAACCCTGGCACACAGTCAGTTGAGGTACTTATTTGAAAAATACAATTTAAAGGTGAAAGCCTGAATTTTTCTTTCAGAGGCCATACATACAGCTTCAAAGCAGCAAGTCATTCTGGGGAAATAAACCTGAAAGCAGCTTTATTTTAAAACTGAGTATTAAGGACAAAAAACAGAAAAAAAAAATAGAAAATTTAGTTGTCTAAAGAATCAAACTAAATAAATCAAACTTGAATCTGGACATCTGTATGTAACCAATGTGATTTTAAAAGCAACACTTCATAGGAGCATCCATTAACCTGTGCACAGATCTATTTTTTCTTCAAATCAGTAAGCTCTCCGATGTTGTTTGATGCTGATAAATCCTCAAAGCACTAGGATGGAATGATAGGTATTACACTTCTGCATAAAAGTCTAAGCTCCACATCCATGCCTATTGAAATTAGTGGGAGTTTTGCCACTGGCTGCAATGAAAGAAAGTTCAGGGAGAGGAGTAATAGAGATCTAATGTAATGGATGATGAGGGATTTCTCTGTCCCAGTATAATAAAAGGGGGCATGTGATTAAATTAAAAGGAAGCTAATTTTAAACAGGTTAAAAAGAAATATTTTGTAAAGCAGCATAAAATCAACCTGAATCTCACTTAACACCTCTAGTGTTATACTGAAGTATGGAAACAGTTTAGTAAGGATTGTAGTGATTTTTATGAACCGGAATAATTTGCAGTTTGCTAGCTAAATTAAGTATCACAGGGAGTTTGTTGGAGAAGTACTTGTCAGAGGAGAGAACGCATTGAAGAAGTACAGAACTCAGTGCTTTTTCTTCATAGTGCTTGTGTTAACTTTTTCTTCAGCTTGGACCTGTGTGGGTTCAGTCTGTCCAGGTTTTAGTTTGAAATTATACTGTCAATTCCACATTGCATACCCTAATTGTGTTAAACATTTATGTAGGTACTGAAGCTACATGGTGAAGTAATGTACAGAAAAACTCTGATTACCAATGATGGTACCCCTACTGGAGCTGGAGTGCCAATTGGTTTGGCTGTTGATCCAGCACGAGGGTGAGTTTCCAAAATAGTTTTTTCTTTACTTATGCTTTATTTTCTAAGTTATATCAGCTTGGTATAGTAAATACTTTCTGAATTATTTTATATCTCTCCTAATTTTTAGGGTTTGTATGATAGGTGGCGGTGATAATTTGTTGCAGGCATAAAATTGGCATACATAGTTTGTTTTTTAAAATTATATTTGGGTTGAATCAATTAATCTTTTAAAACAATAGCTAGAGCCTAATATACAATACAATCAATTACATGAATGCATAAATTATTGCATAATTGCAGATTATTTTTAATTGTCACATAACTTGACTTCTGGAGCATTCATTTAAAAAATTAAATTTCAAGCCATTTTGACTGCAAAGAAAACCTTCAAAATGTCAACCCAATGTAAAGTGATACAAGGATGACTGTCTGGGGCCTAGTCTATAATTGGAAAAGACATCATGTTAGAAAACACATTAACTCTCACATATTAACTACCATGATGTTAACATGATTTTACCTCCCCCATCCAAAATGGCAACTCTCCAGATTAGTCCATATTATAAATATTAAGATAATGTCTTTGGGTAAAAGTTTATTCTTTTGTTTTTTGTTTTTGTTTTTTTTTACTGATCAAGCCTAGCAAAATTCAAAAAATCCTCATAAACATTGAAAAGTAAATTTAGATTCTGGCTGGCTGGAAAATTTTTGACTAACATTTTTTCATCAGAATTTGCTGATTTGTCTAAATGGAAATGTTCTGCAGGACTGTGTTGATTTCACAAAAATTTTGCAGGAATCTAGGCAGGTTTCAGAGCTTCCAGACTTGTTGCTCTTAGCAGCCCGGACTCCTGGTAGGACTGGATAGAGAATGGTAATTCCATGTTGTGAAGAACTTAGGCTGTGTCTACACTACTCAGCTTTTAGCGACATGGCTATGTTGTTACAGCTCTGCTGCTAAAAGTCATGCCGTGTAGTCACTGTTTGCTGGCTTTCCTGCCGACAAAAAACTTCCACCCCCAACGAGCAGGAGAGTGCTCCTGTCGACAACTGGCACTTGTCGCAAGAAAACTTTTTCTTTCGGGAGGGATGGGGGGGGCTGAACACCTCTGAAAGACAAAAGTTTGTCGTTCAGTTGCCAGTGTAGACATAGCCTTAGACATTTTTGGTTTTCATTCCTAATCAGAACTAAACCCAATTTTGAAATCTCAGAATCCTCTGCAAAATGGAAATTAGCTCTGTTAGATTCTTAAAACTCGATGAGTTTTAGTAATTTAAGATGTTGTGAGTGGTTCAGGAAAGGAAATATTTTTTCTTAAACTATCTTTAACATGACAATAAAGTGAGACATGTTCCGATAAAGTGAGACATGTTGTTGGACTTTGATGCAGTCCATCTCTACTCAGAACATATTGAAGTATTTTGCTGAGTAGCGCGGTAGACTTAAGCATATTCTTAAATGCTTTGGGGAACTGGGGCCTTAGAGTCTTAACTGCTTCGGTAATTGCTGCGATAACATTTGTTGCAGGAAACTGTATTGGACAGACCAGGGAACTGACAGCGGGGTCCCAGCAAAGATTGCCAGTGCAAACATGGATGGCTCAGATATAAAAACCCTCTTCACCGGTAACCTTGACCATATAGAGTTTATTACCATTGACATTAAGGAACAGAAGTTGTACTGGGCTGTCACAAGCACGGGAGTGGTATGAATTTTTTATACTGTTGCTATAATATCTGTGTGCCCAATTCTGCAGCCGTAACTCGCATGAGTAGTTCACTTGTTTAACTGAGACTAATCATGTGACTAAAAGTTTCAGGCTAAACATGACAGATTCATACAGTATACAGTAGTTGCTGGACTGGAATGAATTTTGCTTTTTTTGAATTTCAATGAGAGTTGAATGCCTAACTGCCTTTTGTGCCCCTTCCTCCATGGATACTGAAACAGCAGTTAGGTATGGGGACAACACAGTAGTCTTGTTTACCAAATAAAGTATTTATCCAGTGTCCCTGTGAAAGAGTGTCCATAACATTAAAAAAGCCATAGTGTTTCCTCCAGTGATTTTTCATTACTGGACAATTGACCCCTCAGGGGTCCTATATCCTGCTCGTATATGCTGCTGTGAGTCAGGCAGAGTCCAGAGGAATCTCTCAGTGTGAGCAGGAACATATCTTTCTGATTCATAACTGACATGAGTGTACCTGCGAGGTCCAGGAGGGCATTAGTTAGAACAGGCTTTCAATGAATGACATCAAAGTTTGCGAGAGAAAAGATGTGAACTATTCACTCCATTCTGCCGGTTTTATTGAACAGAGTGTATCCTTCTAGCACAGGGGTTTTTAAACTGGGGGTTGGCACCCCTCAGGGGGTCGCGAGCTGTCAGCCTCCACCCAAAACCCCGCTTTGCCTCCAACATTTATAATGGTGTTAAATATGTACAAAAGTGTTTTTAATTTCTAAGGGGGGGTGCACAAAGAGGCTTGCTATGTAAAAGGGGTCACCAGTACAAAAGTTTGAGAACCACTGCAGGTAGTGGTGCCCATTTAAAAAAGAAGAATAAAGTAGATTAAAATACTTGTGTGTGTTAATGAGACATGAGTGAATAATATTTTTACTGACATTAACTTTGCTCTTATATAATTATACTTTTTTCTTTTCTCCAAAGAGGCTTTTATTTTAGATTGCCATTGGTTGTTTTGAAAAATGACAAGTTTGTTAAATTTTAATGGAAAGAAAAGAATAGTTCTAAAAAAAACCACCAATTCTCGCCCCAAACCCAAGGAAAATGCATAGATTTCTGTTCACAGAAAGTTTATCAGCATGTATAAAATTCTAATTAAATTCTAACTCTCTAATCTCTTAGATTGAAAAAGGCAATGTGGATGGTACAAATCGTGTGACCCTGGTTCTTCATCTGTCTCACCCATGGGGAATCGCTGTCTATGATTCCTTTCTGTACTATACTGATCGAGATTATGAGGTCATTGAGCGGGTTGACAAGTCCACTGGAGCGAACAAAGTGGTGATGAGAGACAATGTTCCAAGACTGAAGTGCCTACGAGTGTATTATAGAGACAGTGAGTATTTGCTACAATTTAAAGAGGCAGAGTCAGGAAGCCTTAATTTTGAAAAATCTACCATCCTCAAAACAAGAATCTGAAACATTATTAAATTGCCAACAAGACGGCATGGCAAACCACAAATTAGTCAGGTGGTGGTTTGGGTTTCTGAGAGCATCTTTACACATCATGCGGGTGCATAGAAGTGTATAGCTGCATTCCTCAGTTCTACAGTATTTGTCTGCTCACTTCTGTTCAGTCAGATTACTGAAGTATACAAGAGTCATGCTATACAAGAGCATTCCTTTGAAACCAAGCTAAGTGGGTAGGGCTAATTTTAGTCTTGTCAGCTTTGATGATATGTTGATAAAACATGAACTTACTTATGGGATGTGCAGTAGGATTTATATATGTCTTTGATGCAACATTTTAATGCTATTTTGTATTTGTAGTTCTGAGACAAATTAATGTTATTGCATTTTCAAATATTTCTATAGTTCTCATGTAGGTATCTCTATTTTAAGAGTTTCAAAATATTTATTAGAGCTCAGAGGAAATGATCATAATGGTCCTTTCTGGCCTTAAAATGTATGAATGTAGTTTAGGGTTGTTTCTGTTAGTTTTTATTTCAGTATGATTTCTAGTAGTGCGGTATGGAATTCAGGTACATTAACTTTCACTGCTCTATACGAACACAGGCTGTGTTAACTTTTTCTGGGAGAGAAGGGAGTTCTGATTGATCGTAGACATCGTTCTCACACGCATAGTTGAGATCTGAACTTCCACAATGTCCAAGAGTGTTATGCTCTAGTTTTGACATTGGGCTCATTGCTAGTCAGTTTATTCATTTCTGTGCTCAAATGTCCTCAAGTAATTTGTAGAACTAGTTGATTAATTCACAATGAATAATATTTTGCTGTGAATTTTAGCATCCTTTTCTACTTGCAAATTGTCCTTGAGCAGTTTTCAGTTTTCTCTAGTATGTTCCTTTTTCAAAATTATTCACCTAATAATTTCTGTGAATAAATCTCAGCATTTTATTAGATTATTTGGTATTGAAATGCCATCCATGTGGTTAATTTTCATAAGAAACATTGGTCAGATGATGGTGTCATTTTTTTCTGACTGAAAGAGCACAATCTATTGAAGTAAGTTTCTGTGGAAATGTATTTCTGAGTTCAAAAATTCAGTTTCGCTGGATGTTCTGATATTCATGTAAAATTCTCTGTTTTCGTGAACATTCCTGGATATAACCTCATTTGCTTGAATATTCTCAGGAATAGAACACAAAGGGGTATGAATACTCGCAAAGCAAATTTCGGTATTTTTTATTTGAGGACAATCATCTGAGGCATTTCCCAGCTCTAATAATTAGTTGTGCGGTTATCCAGTTAGGATTTTGCTGTCACATTAGTTTTTACAGTACGTTTACAGCTGTAATTTTAACTGAATAATTAATTTTGGAATTTTATTAGCTCGTTTACTTCAAATTTATGTGCGAGTCATATCTGATCCTGAAAAAAATATGCTCTACTGAAGATCTCTTCCTCTTAGGTGAGAGGAATCCGGACGATTATTTTATTATTTATTTGCCACAGTTCAAAATTATTTAGATTCTTACTGTTGCTAGCTGCTTATTGTTATTAGTCACTTTCCTGAGGAGCTTGTGGCGTGTACACATTTTATTCTAGAACAACGAGAGTTTGTCATGAACAGCTGCACTGCTGAGGTTTTACACGCATCTGTTTGTTTCCGACACAGATTCTGCTGGTTCCTCAAATGGCTGCAGTAACGAGATCGGAGTTTGTCAGCAGCTTTGTCTGCCCGTGCCTGGTGGACTGTTTTCCTGTGCCTGTGCTACTGGCTTCCAGCTAAATCCTGATAACAGGACTTGTTCCCCATACAGTTCCTTTGTAATTGTTTCCATGCTGTCCGCAATTAAAGGATTTAGCTTAGAGACGTCTGATCACTCTGAAGCCATGGTGCCATTGGCAGGAAGAGGTATGTGAAGATAGTAGTAGATTGAGAAAAATCTCTTTATGCCCAATGTTGTCATTTTCTGTTAAAGATTTGTGATGCTCTGGTGATTGCTTGTCTGGCATATGGTGTATTTAACAACAAGACTAATATACTGAATAATCATATTGCCTAGGCATCATGCCATGGAGGTAAGGAATGTATACAGTTCAGTGGCATGTACTGATCTCCACATAAAGGCCTACATTTTCAGAAGACAACCTCTTTTTGCAGATGTAGTTTGTGAATTTAATTTTAGCACACTGTAATAATCAGACTTTATGAGTTTAATATTCTCATGCACTATTTTAAATATTGAACAATGGAGCCATAATATATACGATGCTCTGCACATTAACAGAGAAGCCAGTTATATGATCTTATCTGAATGTTTACATATAAAGAGTACCATGGCGATGTAAATCGATGGTAGATTTTATGCCATGAGATTGTAAACCTCAATTCACTTGTCCTTTGCAAATAACATAAACCACAAATTTTAAATAAAATACTTTATATTAAAAATAATTGATTGCTTTTTAAAAATGTTTCAGGACGAAATGCACTTCATGTGGATGTTCACGTGCCTTCTGGTTTCATTTACTGGTGTGACTTCAGCAGCACTGTTTCTTCTCAGAATGCAATACGTAAAATTAAGCCGGATGGTTCTTATTTTAGAAACGTTATTACAAATGGAATAGGACGAAATGGAATCCGTGGCATTGCAATTGATTGGGTAGCAGGTAAGCAGAACTGCTGCATAGCTGAATTTATAATAAAAGTTCTTCTGTATATGTTGTTGGAATCTTTAGACTAATTAGTTTATAGAAAAAGGAACTCATGGAAACATTTCAAAGGGAAAACGTGTGCTTTTAGCTAGTGCTGTATATGCAGAGTGGTTTTAAAATGAAAAAAATGTATGAAGGGCAGCAGTCCCATTGATTACAGTAGGAGTTGAATGAACAAAGTAGAGGACAGAATTTGGCTCTAAGCTGTAGACTTAATACCATATTTTCCAATTAATATTGCAAGTTAAATCAAACAGCAAGTTATAATTAATGCAAATACCAACTTTTTAGAAAGCATTTATTCATTTAACACTAAACAGGAGATCATTGTCAAGTGCATACATTTGTTTTAGTTTTTTTGGTGTAATTTATTCCAGCTGTGTCTATGCTTCCCCCGTCTTTTGGTGGTGTTTAGTGTACATATACATGGGTGTAAATAGCAGTATAGATGGTGAGGCATGGCTTAGCTTAGTAGACTACAGACATGCCTGAAGGGTGTGGGTATGTACCCGACTATGTACCCTACATGACTCTGTACACGTCCAAACCCTGTGTCCCCATCTAAACTGCTGTTTTTAACAGCGCTGTTTTTAACAGTCATGCTGCTGGAGTCTTTCCCTGCTACAGAAAAGACTCCAGTTGTGTGGAAAGATTCTGCCAGCTCCCTCACCACTGCAGAAACTCTTCTCCACCACTGGGAAAGTCTCTGGCAGCTCCCATCCCTGCTGCAGGGAAAGATTCTGGCAGTGGGGAAAGGCTCTGGCGGGATGAAGCAGTGGAGAAAGGCTCTGCCAGTTCCCCGCTGCTGGAGCCCTTCTCCGCAGAAGGGAATGACTCCAACAGTGGAGAATGGCTCTTGCAGGGGAAGGCTGGGGGAAAGGCTCAGCCTTTCCTCACCTCAGTGAAAGGCTCCCTCAGCAGGGAGCTGCTGAAGCATTTCCCCTCTGCCTTCCCTCTCCCAGAGCCTGTCACTGGCATGTGTAGCTACACACCTCAGGGTGGATGCAGTGTGCTTTTCACTGTGGCATGCATTGCACATATAGTACTTGCCGCCACCAGCGGTGTATATATAGACATAGTGTCTTTAGTTTCAAATAAAATGCTAAGGAAAAATGTTAATGTTGATTTGAAGCAATGTAATAAAATAAGACCTTTGAACTAAATAGATATTGTTATATGAAATCATGATGATGAGCTATATGAATGGGCCAAATTCTGTCTCAATTATGCCCGTGCAGCCCACTGAAGTTAGTAAGGATGGATGAATGAATCCAGGGGAGAATTTGAATAATGTTGTGTTGTGGTACTGTTTGTCTAATTCTTCACAGTTGAGCATCTATTTTTAAAGTTCTTTCTGAGGAAGCAAATGCCCTAACCAGCTAAATACTTGGGTCTTTGCTTATTATAATTTTATGATTAATTTTTTGATCACCATTTGAAAAGATGAAAGTATCAGCTTGTGTTTCTCTTGTTTTGAATTAAATTGAATTTATCTTTTTTTTTTTCCCAAATACAGGAAACCTTTATTTTACGAATGCTTTCCTGACAGAGACTTTTGTAGAAGTTTTGCGTTTAAACACTACTTATCGACGTGTTCTCCTGAAAACCACAGTGGATATGCCAAGGCATATAGTAGTAGACCCAAAAAACAGATACCTTTTCTGGGCAGATTATGGACAGAATCCAAAGATTGAACGTGCATTTCTTGACTGCACCAACAGAACAGTGCTTGTGTCTGAAGGCATTGTCACACCTCGTGGCTTGGCAATAGATCACAGCAATGGCTATGTTTATTGGGTTGATGATTCTTTAGATATGATCGCAAGAATTCACCCTGATAGAGGTGAAGCAGAAATTGTTCGCTATGGTAGTCGCTACCCAACACCATATGGCATCACCATCTTTGAAAATTCTATGATCTGGGTGGACAGGAACCTGAAAAAAGTCTTCCAAGCCAGCAAAGAGCCAGGCAACACTGAGCAGCCAACAGTTATACGAGACAATATTAATTGGCTAAGAGATGTTACCATTTATGACAGCCGTTTTCAACCACAGTCTCCCCTCAGTATCAACAACAATCCTTGTTTGGAGAACAATGGAGGTTGTTCCCATTTGTGTTTTGCCTTGCCAGATCTGCAGATGCCGAAATGTGAGTGTGCCTTTGGCACACTAGGAAATGATGGCAAGAGATGTTCCATTTCAACGGACGATTACTTGATTTTTGCCCTTGAGAATGCACTTAGAAGCATACAGCTCGATCCCGAGAATCACAGCCCCCCATTTCGCACAGTGAATGTGTTAAGAACTGCAGTGGCTCTAGATTTTGACAGCATGAACAACAGAATATATTTTACACAAAGTTCTCCAGCTGGGACAGGAAAAATCAGTTACATTAATATTTACTCAGGAACTGGCACTCCAACTATAGTTGCGACAGGTAAATGCCATTAAACTTGATCTAAACTAACTGGATATTAATAAGATAGGATTATAGCGCCTGATCATTAGTTAAATAGTTACAGTATGTTTATTCTAATGATCAAGACAGACTGTTGAGTTAAGATATTCTCTTGAAAGCTTCTGTTGACATTTCTGCTTAGTTTTTTCCTCCTTTCAGGTTTTTACTCCATCTTTATCAGTACTCACACAAACTATGAAAGTATAAGACTAGTTAGTACTATTATTGTTTGTTTCCAGCAGTTCCCACAATGTAATGAGCACTGAACCAACATATGGGAAGGCATAGTCCCTGCCCCAAAGAATGTACAATATAAAAGGACAAAACAGACAGATGAAAGGTTAGCTGGATGTAACGTACAAGCAGAGTGGTTAAGGTGCTGTTTGGCTATGTCTTGGTAATACAGTGTTGGGTACCACAATGTTCTGGGTTTTTAATTTTTTTTTTAATTACTATAGAATATCTGCTGTTTCCTGTCACCCTTGGCATTACCAATCATCTTGGGTTCTTGTAGGTGTCACCGGGGAAGTGGGTCTTCAACAGAAATTTCATTGTGGGAGGGGGATAGTGATTTTGCAGACCAGCTCAGAGAAGGCCTTCAGTGCATAGAGGATGGGGTGGAAGAAGACATGGAGATGGGAAAAAGCTTGAAAAAAGCTACAGGGTGTTTTGAGAAAGGAGAGCTACTCATCATAATTGCTGAGTTACACTGTTTGTTCATACTGGGCCAAGTCCTCAGGGGGCTTTTCAGCGCAGCCCAGTGTTGGAGGTGAGGGTGGGGCTGCACCTCCCCTGTCTTGGAATCCTGTGTGTTGCTGTACCCTTTCCAGGGGCACAACTTACTGCCCTGACTGCCTTGATCCCACTCCAGAGTGGCTACAGAGAGAAGGTAGGGCAATGTTTCTGCCTCTTCCCTACCCGTCTCTGCCTCCTTTGGAGCACTGTGCACTCCCAGAGTAATAGTGTGGGAGGAGTCCCTGCACTTCCTGGGGGATAGAGACTGCAATTCTTCTTGCCCTTAAGTAGACCACGCAAGTGTCTGAGAGAACCCACTCCCACTGTGTGCCTTATAAGGGCCTGTTTCTTAGATTTTTACTTATGCAAACGCCCATTGATGTCAATGGAATCTTAATTGGATAAGTACCATAGGATTTGGCCCATTGTGATGGTGATGATTTGGTGAAGTGTTTGGCCATGTTTCAGAAAGTTGTAATGAAGAGATGTTCTCCTTTCTTAAGGGTTGGGAACTCCAGATGGCATAGCCTTTGACTGGATCAGTAACAGAGTTTATTACAGTGACTATTTGAACCAGACTATCAGCTCAATGGCTGTGGATGGATCTAACCGCACAGTGGTTGCCCGTGTTCCACGCCCTAGAGCTATTGTACTAGATCCTTGCAGAGGGTATGTCTTGCTCTTTTTCTTCTAAAGTTTTCATTAAAATTGTATTTTTATATTAGGTGGGGCTGGTAGTGCCGCTGATTGTTAAGGATGCCCGACACTTCCCATTGTTAGACCTATTTGGCAGAGAGATCACCCTGCTCTCAGCAATGTGGGTTTTTTTGCAGTTCCTGTGAGGAAACTACCCATATTTGGTCTTTGAAAAATCTGAGTTTGCTCATGTTTAATAGAGACTTTTTAAGAGTTTGGCAGCCAAATTCCCTGAAGACTTTGTTGGTACTGGGCCTGCATCCAAAGCTGCAGGGCTGAGCAGGACTTTCCTTGCAAATGTTGTTTCTGGCTGCTCTGGTGCTGGGCACCAGAACTGAGAGCTCCTATGCACCCAGGCTCCTCCTGTTGGTGCCTATGCAAGTGTGGAGGAGGAAGTGGAGGAGTCAGAATTAAGGTTGCATGGGGATCCTTAATTCTGGCATTTCTTAACTTTTGCATGTTTGACTTTGCAACTTCGATATTCTTTATTTGTGGTTTTTGGATGTAGTATAAATATAAGATTAAATTTAGATATAGACCTTTGGTAGTTGGCTTTGTCAACTAACTTTCAAAAAGACAAAAACAATGGCACTCTGAGGTAAATCGTGGGGGGTACAGTGGGAGCAATACTATTTTTAGAAAAGAAATAGAGGAGAAGCAAAAATGATGTAAGTTTGAAAATATGTGTGCTGATAACAGCTTGAGGGTACTATGTGAATTGCACAGAGTTCTGTGTTCTGTTCCTGGCCAGTGCAACAGAATGTGCAAATATATTCAGATATATGCAGACAATATGAGACAGTGCTTTGCAGGTGAAATCAGAGGACCCACAAGAGACTCCTTCATCTGATAGAGAATGCTAGCCAATCTGGATAGGTGCCAGAAAGATCTCTATACCAGCAGGAAGGAGAGGCATCCAGCACCTGATATTGGTCAAACTAGACAGAGAAGATAATGGGAAGGTATCTGTCTACCACTCATCTGAGCTGAGCAGAGGACCAAGTGGTGGTTGTTCAAAATAAGGCTTCTCTGAGAGTAGCATGTCGTTAGGATTAGTTGACACACCAAGGAAATCTATCTATTTAGGTTCCTATATGATTCCAATACCCCGTACTATCTGAGTGCCTCACCAGAAGTCATGAATTTATCCTCACAGCAGCCCTTTGAATTAGGAAATAACGTTATTAGCACTATTTTACAAATGGAGAAACCAAAGGAGAGAAATTCAGTGATTTTCCCAAGGTCACACAAGAAGTGGTGGGGCTTCACGTGGGTGCAGGAGTCCTTGCTATTGCAGAATCAGGGTCCTAATTGATGGGGATAGTTCTTCCCTCACATACATATTTCTAGCTGACTCTTGACTTCAGTAGGAGAGACCAGAATGGATGTCTCTTACGACAGAATTGAGTCCTGTGGATTTTGTTTGCCAAAGAGATAACTTTGCAATTGTCTAATTGATAGATACATGTACTGGACTGACTGGAGTACCAATGCTAAAATAGAACGAGCTACACTTGGAGGAAACTTCAGAATAGCCATTGTAAGCACCAATTTGGTGTGGCCAAATGGACTTACCCTGGACTATGAGGAACAGCAACTTTACTGGGCTGATGCACATCTGTATGTATCTGTCTCATCTGTGGTAGGATTTTTAAAAGAAATTTATTATTACACTTTACTTTCAGAGTTCAGATTTTTTTTCTCCTTTTTTCGTCACTTCAGATGCATTTGATACCATTTTATACTATGGCCCATTAATAATCATTTAATAGTTTTTAAATTCCATTGTGAAAAGTAATCAGTAAGTACGTAGTGCTGTAATTGTTTAATTGCATAGTTGTTTCTGTCTTATACCAGGTAAACAAAATTGTAAGGACCAAATTCTGCCACCATTACTCAATCGAAACTTCCATGACTTTCTTGGCAGTTTTGATTAACTAACAAATCTTAGAATTGATGTGTGATTTCGAGAACAATGTATGTTAGTAATTTGCAGGCACACAGAATTACTGGGTTTCCTGAAATTCACATGGAGTTAAATTTACTCTAATGTTGTGCTAGCTCATTTGTCTTATTCTTAATGCAGTATTTTAGCATCTTCTCTGATCTATACATTGCTTCTGCACAGCTTCTCTCTTCATTCATCACTAATGGGCAGTGCCTCTCACTGTGGCATTTGGAGATGGTTCAGTGTTGTTGCTGGAGGCTCCAGGACTAAACCCCGCCCGCAAGCTCAGGGACCAGAATTTCTGCCTTCAGCAGCAGAACAAGTTGGCAGTTCAGTCTCTCTAAGCCACTTTGTTTTCTAAGTTTTTAAAGTTTTTTAATGCTGCATAGTGACTGCATTTCAGCGTGTATGTGTCTCTGGCTCTCTGAGGTGAGGAGTCACTGGAGCATTAAGTGCTCTAACCCTTGGGGTTCCCCGGAACAGCATCTCTTCCACGGCTGCCTCTGCCCCCTTTCCCCTTCACAGCAGCAGAGAAGCCTTGCAGGCATTGAACCAAGTCCAAGAGGTGCTGTACACAGCTTTTCAAGAGCCTTGGAGGACAAGCTGTGCTCTGCTGCTGCTAGCTGCTGACCCTTACTCTGCCAGAGCATGAGGCTGGAGAAGGAGAGCTGTAAGCTACTGGCCCTTGCACTGCTAGGGGATGGGGATTTGCATTGGACAGCTGTGTAGGGTATCGGTCCTTGCCTGAAGCTGCGACTCCACCGTGGAGGGCTTAGCCAAGACAGAGAGGAAAACCATCACAGCCTGCCCCAGAATAAGACTCTGGCCTCAAAAAGGCAAAAGCAAACATCCCATTCATAAGGCAGTGATTAATGTAGTTAATGGGCAAGTGGTATAAAACCCAGGATTTAAACCCTTTCTCCTTTGCCTTCCCTCCATGAAGGAGCATTTGCTGGGCTTTGTATCAGGATTCATGCATGCTTTTGTCAGGGCATGCAGATGCCTGGTGCACCCATGGAGTCCTGCCTCAGGCAGCAGCTGTGTTGCCAGTGCTTAATTTGTTCCAGGGCTTGTCAGGGCTGAGCTCTGGCACCTGTAGGCTTGACAGTTCATAGTCCCAGCACCTCTGGGCTTGCTGCATCAGTTATGAAAGTAAAAAAATGCTTGAGTCCCAGCACTTAATTGTTTGAGCCCTAGCACCTCTTGCATTACAAATTAACCACTGAGTGTTGCTGATCCCTGAAGTTCGAAATTCAGGAGACAGACCCTCTAAAATTTTGAGATTGCCCTTCCCCCAAGAAAGACCTAGATAAATTTTTCATCTTAAGCCAACAAATTCCTGAGGATTTGTACATGAGAGATCAAAATTGCTGTACAAGACTCTTTCAATCTGCCGTCTGCATCCAGAATCCTAAGAAATGGCTGGTAATAGTCACAGCAAGGCTCAGGTCCCCAGTTAAGCATCTATACCCATACACGGACAACATCACAACCTGTGCCCTGTCCAGAAAAACAGACTCACTCAGAATTTGCTAGTTGCTGGAAAAAATTCAGCCCCACCACTTGATCAAAATCAAGAAAAATCTTTTGAGCCCAGTGCAGAAAATTGTTCAACCAGAGGTCAAAATAAGCATGGGTCTGACTGTAATTTTACCATTATGGTAAATATTCACAAAGATACAAACTTTATTGCATCAATCATTTCCTGGCAGTGCTTATCCATAACCAGTTGTCTCTAGTGAATGTGTTTGTTGGTACCAAGCATCTGTGTTATCCCCCGATTTCACACAATGTGCCTCCAGATAGCCCTTCTGAGAACATGGTACCACTGAGGAGATGTAATACAAAATTAACTGTCATTCCTGAATCACATCTGGATCTCCCCTTATAGACAGGTAAGTACAAACAACATGCTGAAAATCAACTCAGTTTTCCCTATAGACCCTTGCACACTTGCTGTGAAAGTAAACCTTGCAGGGTCGGAAGCATACCTGGAAGACAAGATGACCCAGGGATTATGGTCCTCCACTCAGAAAAAGGAAAGCATGCAGGTCTCTCAAGATCACCCCTTGAGCTGTACCAATTTCCAGTATCTCAGAGTGCCCATCCAGTGAAGTTGTTCACTTCAACAGCTCTGTCAGCGGTGTTTCTGAACACAGCCATAATGTTGGTTTTGCGGGATCAGATCCATCAAGAATGTTGTCCTGTCTCTGACATTGACCAGTACCATATCCTTTAGAGGAAGGTACAAGAAACCCTATAGAGGGAAATTATATAACAACTTGCCTACATGGGAAGTTTTGTCTTAACTCCAAAGCATGAGTGTTTATACCTAAGGCTGTGAGTTTGTTGTGGAGGTCACGGAAGTCATGGATTCCGTTACTTTTTGTGACCTCCATGACTTCTGCAGTGGCCAGTGTGACTGGCTCAGGGGCAGCTCAGGCAGCCCCTGCGCAGAGGCACACCAGTTGCTGCTGGGGCAGTGTTGGCCCCCTCCCCCCTGCCAGCAGCAGAGTTTGTGTGTGGTTGGGGCAGGGGGTTGGGGCACAGTATGGGGTGAGGCGGGCTCTGGGCAGCACTTACCTGGGGGGCTCCCCTGAAGTGGCGACATCCCCCTCACTCAGCTGCTAGGTAGAGGCATGGCCAGGCAGTTCTGCACACTGCCTCTGCCCAGAGAGCTCACTTCGCAGCTCCCATTGGCGTGGAGCCAGGTAGGGAGCCTTCTGGCCCTGCCAACCCCCAACGGGGGTCCCAGGCTGCATGCCCCCACCAACCATCCAGCCCCTCCCTGCTGCCGCCCATGCCTCCCCCAGCACCCGCAGGGCCTCTGGGCAGCCACCCCTCAAGTTTTATTCACTGGTATTTTTAGTAAAAGTCATGGACAGGTCATGGGCCGTGAATTTTTGTTTACTGCCCATGACTTTTACTAAAAATATCAGTGACTAAAACATAGCCTTATTTATACCCCTTCCAAAACCAGGGAATAACCAGAGGTCAAAGTTTCTCTGTGACCATGGAAATAATATTACGGTCAGAGAAAAGTCTGCTGCCTTTCAAGACGGTTCATATAAAGGATGTGGAAAAGAGGAAAAAGGAGAGTTGAAGTCCTAATCCTCCATGGGTCAGAAGGCATCTTATATTTGATTAAAAACTGAGGAACCTCCATGACATCTGCTGAAAGCCTCCTTCTCCATCTGGATCTGGACCACCTGCGTGGGGGGAGAAGTGCAGTTCAGCAGGGTTTCTCCATTAGTCTAATTGGTACATTTTGGTGTCCAGACAGAATTTAACCAGGGAATTTTATTCATTTATTAGGTCAGATTTCATTTCTGGTGTGAGGGGAAACAGAAGGCACTTTGGGGCACGTATGGTCTCTTTGTTATTTGTTTGTACTGTGTCCAGCAAATGGGGCCCTGGCCACTAATTTACAACAAACAATTAATAATCACAAAGTTCTGATGATCTCAGCTACACTACAGGTTTTCCCAGATGACTGGTCAGAATCCAGCAACCAAATACCATAAAAAGGTGTGTACCAGCCCTAGCAGTGTTCTTCATGGAGGTATACCAGACTCTCCACTGAGTATCATCAGGTGTCAAAATTCATCAGAATGGCCAAACTAGACAAGCTTATGTGCAGCTTTTTTCTTGCCATTCCAAAATACACGGTTGGAATTAGTTCCTCTATCTGTACAAGAACGACATAGCTGTTGTCAAATGGAAAAGGTTATTCTTGTAGCTCCAGAAATCGTTCTGATCAAGATTCGTTCATCTTTTCACAACTCCTGTGAAACAATGTTTCCATCATTTTGTTCCAATCTTTACACTCCCTTGGAAAGTTGTGACCTAAATGGATATTCCCAAAACGTCTTATTCTATCCAAAATGCCATGGCCTTAGACCTCAAACTTGCTGCAGGCAAGACATTAAAATCCTTCACCAGTTGACATCCTAGGAATCTGGGAGACTATTTATGGAGTATGAATCAAAGTGTCCTCAGAAGGTCCCTATTGGCATTGTGGGGAAAAGTGTCTGAGGCTCATCTGAAGAAGATTTGCAAAATAGATTTTGATTGCTCTGCAGAGGGAGCCTTTTGGTTACCTGCATGCTTCTACAGCTTTGAAAGAGCTTGTCTGGGTGTTAAATTGAAGGGTGGGACTTAGTCCTGGAGCTGCAACGTTGAACCCACCTCTGGACACTGGGAATGTTATTGTTTACAGTGTAATTTTTCAGAAAACCTTTCTGTTCCATTGACAGTCTACACACAAACATAGTTTTACTACCTTTATTTCTGTGTCTGCAGCCTTGATGGGCCTTGTCTTCTCTTTAACTGCACTGTGAAGATAGAAGCAAAAGCATGGCAATTGCACAGGCACATCTTTGAAGGAGAGGAGCAGAACTCACATGACCTTCTTTCTCCTGTCACCAAAGCCCTGCCATGTGTATATAACACCTCACTGGGTTGTCTGATCACCAGAATGCTGGGAAATGGAGTCAGGCAGCAGCCTTTACCCGGGGCATAATACACTCTTCACATTTGCTCTAATTTCTCTAATTCTCCTACACTCCACCCAGTATTTTCTCTTCACTGCTCCCTTTTTCTCTTCTCACTCCCAGCTTCTAGCAAACAACGCTCCTTTTTTACCAAGCATTTTCTCTCTCCTCCTTGAAATCCCTCCTCAAAATGCATTTCTTCTAGAAATCCTTCCTACTTTGTCATCCTTCCTGCCAACAATCTTTCCACACCCTCCTTTTTCTGTAATCTCGTGTTTTGTTCTCATGTGGCTTGTCTTCTTTGACTGTAATCTCTGTGAGGCAGGGAACTTGTTTAGCTGTGTGCCTTAAGTGCTGCAAACGTTTGTGGCCTGATAAAATGATTTTACATAATAATGCACCGGCAACTGTAGCATAAACTGAGTCTTCCTGAAGCAGCACTATCTGACCTTCACTGGAAGCAGGTGCAGGTGGGTCAATAGCCCTGCTAGGGATAGGATGGGTAGACAGTATGGAGCAGGGAATAAATTTGTTAGTCTCTAAGGTGCCACAAGTACTCCTTTTCTTTTTGCTTGCCACAGGATCTGTAGGGTTGGTGCCTGTATCTCCTGTGGGCCTGGGAGGTCCTGCTTCTGTTAGTTCTGCTCATTGTTACAGAGGGGAGCCTGAACTCTAAGGTCAACAGAGAAGAATTTGTGGTTATTTTATAGCAACTCTTCTTCTTTCATATATTTATTTGTGGGAAACTTAGCACATAGATTTTGTATTTATTTTGTATGTGATCTGCTATGTATTTCCTGGTAGCATGAATTTGGATCTTCAGTAGTGCCAACTAAAAAGACAGTATCTTTCCCTTTCATGGTGCCATTAGGTACTCCTAGTGCAAGGCTACATGAATTTTGAGTCCTTTCAAAGGAAAGAATTCTGTCATGAAATTTGTGGTCATTTTGCTTATGTATAGTGTAGCTTAAATGTTTAAACGTTTTCTTCTAAAAACTGATTGCTTCCAGTACATTTATTTTATTAGTGCTTCAGAGTCATTACTTTGCATCATTATTGAATCAGTAGTTTGAAAAGCCCTGAGGCCTCAAACTGTATTTAATAACAAATCTTAGTTAAATATGTTCCAGTATTTAATTGGTGGGAACTGGTCACAGAGTGTAATTAAGTATGTACTGGTACGTGTAAAAGTTCAAGGCTTTAGTATTTCCTTATTTATTTTAGACAGAAGATTGAGCGATGCTCCCTTTCTGGTTCCAATCGTGAAGTAATCATTAGCACTGCTCTATATCCATTTGCCATGACCTTGTTTGATCAGCACATTTACTGGACAGATTGGAATACCAGAAGTATTTACCGAGCTAACAAATACGATGGCTCAGATCAGATTGTAATGATCATGAATCTGCCACAAAGACCAATGGATATTCATGTTTGGTCAAAAAGTAAGCAACAACAGTGCATCAATCCTTGCAACCAATTTAATGGCGGTTGCAGTCACATCTGTGCACCAGGTAAACTATTATGTTTGATGATAATGTTGACTGTAGCAGAACTCATAGTATGGTGGAGTGCTAAGTTTAAAAATTACTTGGGAATGGCTGAAATATTTATTCACCTAAACCAGGGATGGGCAACTTTAAGGTAGCATAGCACCACAAAATCCCCTAAAAGCCTGGGCAGGCCATACAGAATTTTTTTGAAGATTGATCCCGGTCACTGAGGGGCTCCGTCTTTTAGTAAAGTTGCTGCTGCCTCATACCCCTCTGCTTCCCCATCAGCCTTTCTGCACCATGCCACCAAGTTCCAGTTACTGTCTCCCCCTTGGATGATTGTTTGGGAGCTGAGAGCCCATCAGGCTTTGCTCAGCCCCCTCAAGTAGTGGATGAGAGCAAGGTACACCTCTGCCAACAGGGTGGAACTAACCGGACCTGGGTAGCATGGGCCAGAGCTGGAGTCTGTGCTGATGGGGAGCCTGACGTATGGGTTCCCTATGTCAGGGAGTCCTTGTTTATGGGGGAACATAGTGAAGGCAAAGACCATGCACTGAGTCACAGCACCACTCAAATTTGGCCCAGCCACCAATCTGTCATGTCAGCAGGGAAGGGGCTCTACCATTACACCATTCAGCTCTGGTTACTGCCTCCCTGTTGGCAGAAGTGTTCCCTGACTCGCCCACGCCTAGAAGGGGTCAGGGCTGATGACAGATAGATTGGCTGTGGAAGATGGGAGCCAATGGGAAGGCAGGAACCAGAGCCGGGAGACATGAGCCCTCCCCTGCATGAGTGACAGAATTGGTTGAGCCAGTGAGTGGTGTTGCAACTCAGTGCCTGGGCTCCTGCTCCCAGTCCGGTACTCTCTCCACTTTGTACTCCCTGTAACCCTTCTCACTTTAAGTGGTTGTGCCTGGTGCTCAGATTTGGGCGGGCCGGGGTGCTACTTGGTTGGGCTATGGCCCACCCAGGCTACGCCCCTGCTCAGTCTTCCCAAATAATATTTTTACCGGCTGCCTATGGACAGGTCAAATAAAATGATCCGGTGAGCAGGCTGTTTCCCCTGTGTCTACAGTTGCCCATTCCTGGTCTAAACTAAAATATATTGAGGTCCAGACTGTACAAATTGAATTTTCTGTGCTAATGTGACAGCTGCCATTTTGGCTAACACACCAGGGATTGAACTACATGAGCTGCTACAGTTAGAGCTAAAGCACTCTAGCTGGGGCTGTCCTGGACACCTGTCCTCTATGGATTCGGCACAGAGGGGGCCTATAATACATACTCACCAGTAGATTACACTGGGACCTCTGAATGGTACCACATCAATAAATATTTCATGTTGCAAATTTAAAATTTTGTCATCATTTGGATTTCTTTATCACATGGTATTACAAAATGTTTTCATTACCATTATTCCCCAGACTCTTTCAGAACCCCTTGCTGTACAATCTCCATTTGTTTTGTTGTGTTATTTTAAAATCTTTGGTAATTGAAATTCCAATTTCCAATAGAAAATGAGTGGGTTTATAAGTTGATAATGTTGTTTAAGTTTGGCACAAGCTGAAACTGTAAAATAAATTTGGGGAGTGATTTTTAAAAGCGCCCGGGGCAAGTTTTTTAAAGGCTCCTAAAGATGCAGATAGGTGCCTAGTGGGATTTTCAAAAGCACCTAGGCACTTATCTCCCAGTAACTGTTGGCCTGGAGGCAAAGGAAAAACTCCCATTGACTTCAATGTGAACAAAGTTAGTCTAATGTTTTCCAGTTTTAAGGGCCAGATCTTCAGTTGGTGTGGCCTTAATTTTTGACAGCAGGATACTTTCTCACTTGGATCCAAAAAGTGCACCTGTTATCACACTGAGAACAGCCCAGAAATTTCATGGTATTTATGACAAACCAATATTATAAATCAGTGCACCAGATTTTGAGCTCAGTTACTCCAGCGTAACTCTTGAATAGTGCTGTTGAGTTAAGTGGATTGACACAGGTGAACTGAGATCAGAATCTGACTCAGTAGCTTTGCTTATTTAAAAGGCTGATACATACAACAAAGCTAACTGTTATAATTCAGCAAAGAATAATGAATGTTGTAGCTGTGAATAATTTTATGGAAGGCTTATTTTAATGTGTTAATACTCTCGTCTTTTTTTTTTTTTGTCTCAAATGTATTCAGGTCCTACTGGTGCAGAGTGTCAGTGTCCTTCTGAAGGACGCTGGTATTTAGCCAATAATAACAAGCACTGTATTGTGGACAATGGTACCAGGTGTGATGGAGGGCTCTTCACATGCCTTAATGGGCGATGCATCTCAGAGCGGTGGAAATGTGACAATGATAATGATTGTGGGGATGGCAGCGATGAGCTGGAAAGTGTGTGTGGTAAGCATTTTAATAACTGTGTTGGAAAGTGACACAGGGCTCAGTCCTGCTCCCACTGACATCGGTGGAACTTTTCCCATTGGCTTGGTGGCAATAGGATTGAGTCATGTGGTAGTAATTCGGAGTGGGCTCCTGCTTGCTTTCTGATTTTGCGTCTGCATCTTCATGTGTATTATGACAACAAATCTGCATTAGGAACAAGAAAGGATTTGTAGGCATGCCTTTAACTTTAAATCATGTTTATCTGACTTTACCTTTTGATTTTGTCTAATTCAAAACGTGTATTTTACTTTTCATGCAGTCCGTTTTGAAGCGATGTTTGCCCTGGCAGGTAAAAGCGAAGCGTGTTTTCCTTTGCTACATTTGTCAAAGAATTGAGTTTACATTGTATCCATGACTTTTCCTCCCTGTTTTTATTCCCTTTTAGCTTTCCATACCTGTCAGCCAACAGCTTTTACCTGTGGCAATGGGAGGTGCGTACCTTACCACTACCGCTGCGACCACTACAATGACTGTGGAGACAACAGTGATGAGGTGGGCTGCTTGTTCCGAACTTGTGACTCCCACACAGAATTTACTTGCAATAATGGAAGGTGTATATCTCTTGAATACGTCTGCAATGGTGTAAACAACTGTTATGATAATGGCACTTCAGATGAGAGAAATTGCCGTAAGTTCATCATATTGTATACCCATATACCTATTGTATGTTTGGATCTGATCTTTAGACCAAAGAAGAGGCAAATATTTTTGCTTGTGAAGGATAATGAAGCTATCAGCAAAAGAGAACAAGTGACTTCTCTTGACATGATTGGTTTATTTTAACAATATTCTGCTTTATACTATTTTGAAACAAAACACAGTAATTAAAATATTTATAAGCAATATGAGAGCATAGATATTTTATGTTATTTTATTTTATTATTAAAAACAGCCTGTCCTCTGTATGTCCCCAACCCTGGAAAGATTTATCCATGTGCTTTGCTTTATGTGCTGTGAACAGTCCCATTCAGTTCAATAGGGCTATTCATGGTGCATTATGTCCTTATGTAAGTCTTCACAAGGTTGGGACCCAAATGTGTGCAATGGGTATATGCTATAAAGCTTTATATCATTCTTACTGTGTTAATTGCAATAGCGTTAATCACCAGCAGCAAAATATTATGCACGTTACTGCAGAGTTACTTTACTCTTTAATATGTATTCTTTATATTGTTAAAAAAGTGGAAATGCTTCATTACTTAAGTGTTCCTTTCAAAATCAACAGAATTGTTTTTGGAAATGAGTATTATTTTCAATAAAATACAAAATACAGTTAAGTCAATATTGACCAATAACATGGCTAATCAGGCTTATCAGCCCTTCTGGTCAGTAGGAAGTTCTCCTATGGAACATTCATAAGTGGAGCTGAGCAAATAATTCATGATGGGAAATTTATACAGTTAAGGTAGCCCCTTTTTCTGCTTGTACCATATTTGTTGATATATTGTGATTTTCTGGAATGTACTTGTAATTTGCATTTTTCTAAAATTTTTGAGATGTTTGCTCTATAGATTTATCACAGGTATTCAAAAGTTCAGCTATGTTTCTTATTTGTTGTTGGTCAGATAATTCACATGATATTATTTCTGCCACAATTGGTTGAATGTACAAGCACTTCCAATGTGAATATATGTGCATGTGAATTTACAATATGGTTTCTGTGAAGACCAGCACATACTACTTTGAAAATGCATTCTGGCAACATTTTTGCCAGTAAAACCTAATTGAGCCCATAACCATGAGCATGGCCCCAAGTAATTCGTATCAACATTTGAACAAAAATGAGTGGAAAACATTTTGAGTTATTTGCCCAACACCCCTTGTAGCGTCTCAAGACATCCATGTTTTGCCATTAATCAAGAGAAAATATCCCAGGAAAAATATGTAAAAAATCTATTTTGTGTTAATTTACTATTGATTTAACTGTGAGGAAAACAGACTCCTAAAGTTTTGCAGCTGTTTTAGCTCCCTCTAGTGTGATATAGTGGCAGTCTCTTAGCTAAAACTTTTATAAGAGACTGAAAATTTACTCCAGAGTAAATTTTATTTTAACAACATTGTGTTTCTTTCAAAATGATACAGTTGAGTGGGATAAAAATGTTCTAAACATTTGCTTTCTCTTTCCCTCTTAAAGCTGAACGCACTTGCCAATCTGGTTTTACAAAATGTCAAAGCACAAACATTTGCATTCCTCGAACGTATCTGTGTGATGGAGATAACGACTGTGGAGACATGAGTGATGAGAGCCCCACTCATTGTGGTAAGTAAATAGTGCCCTAATCACCTTTCTTCACTTCAGTAATTCATTCCTCTGGTGCCTTTGGTACAAGCTCAAACGTTCTTGTAACATCTGTTCTTTATACTTCCTGAGGTTTATGAGGTATATGTACCATAAATATGTAGCCTCAGCTTTTCCCAATGAAATCAGGCATAATTTCTCTATCTTTTTTGTATAGTATTTCAAGAATCCCTTATCCATTCTGATTATTCTTTGCTGTACCTTCTATGTCAGTGGTTTTCAACTTGTGATCTGCGGACCCCTGGGGGTCTGCCGACTATGTCTTAGATTTCCAAAGCGCTCTGCACCTCCATTTGAAATTTTTTAGGGGTCCGCAAATTAAAAAATGTTTAAAAACCACTGAAGTACATATTTTTCAAGGTTACCAGAACTGAGCATACTATTCTGAATGTGCCTTTGTCAGTTCCTTAGTGCTAGAATAATTTCCTCTCTCTTTTGCTCAATACTTTGGTTTATACCAGGGGATGGCAACCTTTCAGAAGTGGTGTGCCAAGTCTTCATTTATACCCTCTAATTTAAGGCTTTGCGTGCCAGTAATACATTATAACATTTTTTAGAAGGTCTCTCTGTATGTCTATATATTACATAAACAAAGTACTGTTAACATGTAAAGTAAACAAAATGTTTCAGAGCTTTATTTAAAATTAAATTAAAATGCAGATCTTATCAGTTTAGTGTGATTCTTGCCCTTGCTTTTCCTTGCTGAGTTTTCCAATGTCTGGCACGTATTTGGATACTTTAAGCTGCACACAGGCTTCTGAGTGATCAGTTGTTAACTGGCTCCGAGAGGGACAGAGGACAGATTTCATGTGTTTTTAAATACCTGTTCACACAGGTATGTGGATCCAAACGCTGAAAGCATTGGAGACGCAATTTTCTTTAAACAGTTAAATATCACTGGCAGGGACATCCAGCGGGTCAGAATAGAGGCCCCATGATCTCTTTCGGTAGCTTCAAATGCGCTCTGCAGATCCACAAACTTTGATGTCCACGATTCTGAGCTTTTTTAACTGAATGAGTTGCATTTCGAAATCTTCAACACCCATCCACTGAAATACAGACAAATCCAAGTTGCTTTCTTTGAACTTTTCAGGTTTAATTAGAAAAGAAAGCATTAGGCCAAATCGCTGGAAATCTTGAAATCTGTTAGAAAATTCTGATTCCAGTGCTTGCATGTACTTTCAAATCTCATCGACATTGACAGTGCAACGTGTCAATAGCTCTTTTATGAGTTGGAAGTAGTGGAAAGTAGAAGTTTGAATATCCCTGGAAAAAACTGCTAGTTTCACAACAAATGCTTTCCAGGCGTCAAAAAGATCCAGAACTGTTTGCCCTTCACCCTGGAGACAGAGGTTGAGTTCATTTAGGTGAGCGGTGATATCAGACAGAAACATGAGCTTACACAGCCATTTGTCATCATCCAGTTCAGGGTAGTTTTGTTCTTTTTCCAACAAAAAGGCCTTGATTGAATCAAAACAGTTTACAAAGCGCACCAAAACCTTGCCACGACTTAGCCACCGAATGTTGCTGGGAAGTGGGATGTTGTTATAACCACTGTCCATCTCTTCTAGCAGTGCTTGAAATTGTTGGTGAGTCAAAGCAGATCGAGCAACAAGGAAATTCACAATTTGCACCATTGTATTCATCACATTATTAAGCTCTGAATTAGAAATTTTAGCACACAGGTTTTCTTGATGGATGATACAGTGAAATTTGACTGTCGGACGGCCAATTTGATCTGCAAGTAACTTTACAAATCCCTTCTGTTTTCCGACCATAGCAGGAGCACCATCAGTTGTCACACAAAATATTTTTCTGATGTCAACTCTTCGTTCTTCAAAATGGTTTACAAAACTTTCCAGTATATCTTCCCCCTTCATTGATCCATGCAGGGGTTTTAGGCAACAGAGTTCCTCTTGGATTTCATCGGAAGCACAATATCTTGCAACAACTGCCAAACGTGGAATGTTGTTTATATCCACGTTCTCAACTGCAACAATAAACACTGCTGGGTCTTTCAATGCAGTAGTCTGCTTTTCCTTAATGTTTTCTGCCATTTCACTTATGCGTCTCTCAACTGTTCTGGCAGAGTTGGACAGTTCTTTTATTCTAGATATGATTGTATCTTTATTTGGTAAATCATTGAACAAAATCTCTGAACTACTGAGAAAAACTTTTTATATATTCCCCATCTATAAATGGCTATCATAAATCTCGGAAGTGCTGCTATATAACTGATGGGATTTCTTCATGGAGAAGGGATGAGAGATGGCAAAAGTGTAGTGCATTGTGGAATAAAAAGAGAGAAAGGGAAAGTGGGAGGAAGAGAGGGACAAAAGGGAAATGGAAACAAGCTGAAGAATAGGAGTACTTGTGGCACCTTAGAGACTAACAAATTTATTAGAGCATAAGCTTTCGTGAGCTACAGCTCACTTCATCGGATGAGTCGAAAGAATAGTAAATATGGCAGGCGACCAGCTTGGCTTAATGGTGAAATCCTAGCGGATCTTAAACATAAAAAAGAAGCTTACAAGAAGTGGAAGGTTGGACATATGACCAGGGAAGAGTATAAAAATATTGCTCGGGCATGTAGGAAAGATATCAGGAGGGCCAAATCGCACCTGGAGCTGCAGCTAGCAAGAGATGTCAAGAGTAACAAGAAGGGTTTCTTCAGGTATGTTGGCAACAAGAAGAAAGCCAAGGAAAATGTGGGCCCCTTACTGAATGAGGGAGGCAAGCTAGTGACAGAGGATGTGGAAAAAGCTAATGTACTCAATGCTTTTTTTGCCTCTGTTTTCACTAACAAGGTCAGCTCCCAGACTGCTGTGCTGGGCAACACAAAATGGGGAAGAGATGGCCAGCCCTCTGTAGAGATAGAGGTGGTTAGGGACTATTTAGAAAAGCTGGACGTGCACAAGTCCATGGGGCCGGACGAATTGCATCCGAGAGTGCTGAGGGAATTGGCGGCTGTGATTGCAGAGCCCTTGGCCATTATCTTTGAAAACTCGTGGCGAACGGGGGAAGTCCCGGATGACTGGAAAAAGGCTAATGTAGTGCCCATCTTTAAAAAAGGGAAGAAGGAGGATCCTGGGAACTACAGGCCGGTCAGCCTCACCTCAGTCCCTGGAAAAATCATGGAGCAGGTCCTCAAAGAATCAATCCTGAAGCACTTAGAGGAGAGGAAAGTGATCAGGAACAGTCAGCATGGATTCACCAAGGGAAGGTCATGCCTGACTAATCTAATCGCCTTTTATGATGAGATTACTGGTTCTGTGGATGAAGGGAAAGCAGTGGATGTATTGTTTCTTGACTTTAGCAAAGCTTTTGACACGGTCTCCCACAGCATTCTTGTCAGCAAGTTAAGGAAGTATGGGCTGGATGAATGCACTATAAGGTGGGTAGAAAGCTGGCTAGATTGTCGGGCTCAACGGGTAGTGATCAATGGCTCCATGTCTAGTTGGCAGCCGGTGTCAAGTGGAGTGCCCCAGGGGTCGGTCCTGGGGCCCGTTTTGTTCAATATCTTCATAAATGATCTGGAGGATGGTGTGGATTGCACTCTCAGCAAATTTGCGGATGATACTAAACTGGGAGGAGTGGTAGATACGCTGGAGGGGAGGGATAGGATACAGAAGGACCTAGACAAATTGGAAGATTGGGCCAAAAGAAATCTAATGAGGTTCAATAAGGATAAATGCAGGGTCCTGCACTTAGGATGGAAGAATCCAATGCACCGCTACAGACTAGGGACCGAATGGCTCGGCAGCAGTTCTGCGGAAAAGGACCTAGGGGTGACAGTGGACGAGAAGCTGGATATGAGTCAGCAGTGTGCCCTTGTTGCCAAGAAGGCCAATGGCATTTTGGGTTGTATAAGTAGGGGCATAGCGAGCAGATCGAGGGACGTGATCGTTCCCCTCTATTCGACACTGGTGAGGCCTCATCTGGAGTACTGTGTCCAGTTTTGGGCCCCACACTACAGGAAGGATGTGGATAAATTGGAAAGAGTACAACGAAGGGCAACAAAAATGATTAGGGGTCTAGAGCACATGACTTATGAGGAGAGGCTGAGGGAGCTGGGATTGTTTAGTCTGCAGAAGAGAAGAATGAGGGGGGATTTGATAGCTGCTTTCAACTACCTGAAAGGGGGTTTCAAAGAGGATGGCTCTAGACTGTTCTCAATGGTAGCAGATGACAGAACGAGGAGTAATGGTCTCAAGTTGCAATGGGGGAGGTTTAGATTGGATATTAGGAAAAACTTTTTCACTAAGAGGGTGGTGAAACACTGGAATGCGTTACCTAGGGAGGTGGTAGAATCTCCTTCCTTAGAGGTTTTTAAGGTCAGGCTTGACAAAGCCCTGGCTGGGATGATTTAACTGGGACTTGGTCCTGCTTTGAGCAGGGGGTTGGACTAGATGACCTTCTGGGGTCCCTTCCAACCCTGATATTCTATGATTCTATGATTCTATGAGCTGTAGCTCACGAAAGCTTATGCTCTAATAAATTTGTTAGTCTCTAAGGTGCCACAAGTACTCCTTTTCTTTTTGAGAATACAGACTAACACGGCTGCTACTCTGAAAGCTGAAGAATGTTAATGAGCAGTACATTCAATGCCCCTGAATTCCTTAGTTGTAGGGAAACAGTGAGGATAACAAGTTTAAGGCCAAACAGCAGATTTCTGGCTTGTAGAGTTCCATTTTCTTATTATTCTTAAAGAGAAAATCATCTTAGTCTCATCTCAACTATAAATATACAATGTGCTTTGTTCTTAGTTGCTCTGTGGAATCTTATACTAGGGGCAAATTCTGCATTCCCATAAGTGGATGCAACAATAGAAGCTGCACGTACTTGTCTAAGGAGAGAATTTGGCCCAGTAGTTGAATAGAAAGAGCAGCTAGATTGTACAAAAAGCTCTTTGCCGATAGAATATGAAAGGGCATCCTTGCTAGCATAATTTTTTCTTTTTCTTTTTTGGGGTCTGTAATGTTTTTGTGTGTCATGGACTCAAAAGCAACTTAAAACAAGTTGGAAGGGTAACAGAAAGAAAGAAGTCATACATAGGTTTTTTTCTTCCAGTCTCACTGACTTGCACAAATAGTGAGTTTCGTTGTACATCTGGACGTTGTATTCCTGCTCATTGGTACTGTGATCGAGGAGTAGACTGTGCTGATGGCTCTGATGAACCTGCCTCTTGTGGTGAGTGTGCAGTTAAAAGAGAACTGTTCTGGGGAATGGGATGGCTTAGGAAATCGGTTATGGGAAATAAATAATTTCTCTTCTAGATCAGCTGTATAGATCCAGTCCAGGCTGGTAGTAACTGGAAAAGCCTTTTAAGGCCTGTTCAGTGGCCTGTCTAATATAAGCCTGTAATTTCAATTTATTTCTTAATGTTTGCATCACAAACGCTCTGTGTGGAAAGTGAATCATCTTAGCTAATCATGATTGATTACTGGTAAATGAAAACCATTCCTTTCTCCTTTGAAACAACAGTATTGGTGAATTGGCTGATGTGGGGTAGCCTGTATTTTGGAATTGGCTTGGACATGAAGAGTGCACATGCACTCCGACATTTGGGAAAAAAGGTGTGGACAGAGGGCTACACTTCAGATAGTGTGAGACTGGGGCATTCTAGGATTCTGAGTGTCCCATAATGCCTTGGAGTAGTCAGATCCTGTATGCAGGATGGAAACTGATTAGAGTAAACAGGGAAATAAGAAAGGGAAGGGAGAAGGAAGTGGGGAAGAAGCCAGGTATTTTCTCCATAGGGCGGAAGAAGAGGAAGACCAAAATCATTGGGAAACGGGTAGAGTACAACATGGCAGATATCAGTGGAAAAAACTGGTACAGTAACAGGAGAATAGGATTTTCCTGTGATTGAAAATGGACTGATGTCTCATTCTCCACATTTCATGAGGTATGAGAAATTCAAGTGATAGCTGGTAATGCAGTGTTGTTTTATGTACTAGCAATGTATTTATTAAAATAAAAACTACACCTTTTGATTTCAAACTTAGAAATGATTGTGACTTTTGCCTGCTTTTCTAGGGCTCTGAGACACATGCCTGCTTTTGGGGGAATTCAAACTGACACACCTTCAACCTTATTAAGACCTGTCTAAAAGGTCTCTGGATTGCTCCAAAAACCTCAGCCCTTGATTACAAACAAGCAATTATAAACATACATAGTAAAAATTAGTACTGTCACTGTCAGGACTATTGAATTCATGTTAGATTTGATGCCTGCTTCAAGTTTCCTAATTTCAAATTTCTTTAACAGTCTACTTTTTGATGTATAACAAGATTGACATACTAATAATCAAAGCAGTAATGTATTTGTAGGGGTTGTTAGTACAAATGACCAATAAAGAGAAAATGGGGACATGGAGAAGTGGTGTTCACCTTATCTCAGCAAGTGTGATTTGACCTAGGTTCTAATATTTGAGCTTTCCTCTTACATTTCACTAGAGTAAACCTGTCCTAAAGAATGCTTCCATTAGTAGGTTATTACAACAGTGTAGGCTAGTTTAACAAGCAGAGTAATTCTATTCATTTTTTAAGTGTCCCATGTGCGGACTTGTTCAAGTAACCAGTTCAGGTGTGATGATGGCCGATGTATCCCAGCAAGCTGGATCTGTGACGGTGATAATGACTGCGGGGATATGAGTGATGAAGATCAAAGACATAACTGTGGTAGGTGTCTAATACAAATAAGGTATTGTGCTAGGGACAGCCAACGGGCTTTCAGATCAGGATAGATTTACTGAAAAGTCTGCATGATGTAATTTTTTTTCTGTCAGACTATTTTGTATAATTCTTTATTTTATTCCACATTTTTGGAATTAAAATTCTAAAGTCTAATTAAAAAAATCCCTTTTCATTTTGTCCCGCTTCATTCAATAGCCTTGAATTATAAACTGCTTTGAGATGAAATTTACATGGCATCTTTGTTTAACACACTGCAGTAACAACTTCAACATATATAGTGCCTGATCATGACAGTACATCTTCTCTTGTGAATCAGTATCAGTTATTAATGTCAGCAAGGTTCCAGTAGAAATCCTATTAGCTGGAGAGCAAAGGGTCAGGTTGTGCCTGGCTGGATGCACAAAGAGGAGCGGTGCAGGAAACCTTCCCCCCTTCCTTGTGCCATTTAGCACTTATTGGCTCCTTTGATTTGCCCTCTGGGGAACAAGCATCTCACAGGAGTGAGTAGGGAGAGGAGGAGTCTTAGCTCTGCTTCCTGATGCACCTGGCATCAGGCCTCTGGCCTGGCACCAAGGGAAAGAACGCTGCATCTCCAGAAGGGGGGTAACAGCAGGGGTGGTTCCCCTACATGCCAGGGAGCTCTGGGAGGAATATTGCTTCTCCCTGGGTCATTGTGGCACCACACTACCCTCCTCACACAGCTGTGGTCAGTGGAGATACACCGGGGATGAATCTGGCTTTTTGCAATGGATAAGATGCATTTTAATGAATTTCTGCATGAAATTTCTGGTACACATGCCTAGATGTGAATGGGGAATGCACATTTTATACATGTAAAATGAAAATAACTCTACTTCAGTTACTTAGCAAATGTACTTTATTTTAGCAAACCGCAGCTGCACAGCCACTGAGTTTACATGTGTGAACAATAGGCCCCCCCTGAGGAGGTGTATCCCTCGGGTGTGGGTCTGTGATGGAGATGCTGACTGCAGTGATGCTTACGATGAACATCAAAACTGCACGCGACGATCTTGCACTGAAAATGAATTCACGTGTAACAATGGATTGTGCATTCGAAACTCTTACAGGTCTGTATGTACTTCAGCAACAATACAAAAGCCTTGCAAATAGTTTCAAATGAAGGAATGAATTCATTTCAGTTTTTACACTTTGTCATTAAATAGGATTACATTTAAGTGTGAAATAATTTATGTGCAGTGCATTCACATGTAAGTTTTAATTTTAAAACCTCTAGGATGCTTGAGTAGTTTAATATTACCAGAGCCTACCAATGGCATTAAACCTGTATTCCTGGGCACAGTAACTTTTAATGGGAGGAATCTCACTGGTTTCTTTAGTAGCCATACTTGCATGAGTACATTTTGATTTCATTATAATTATTCATATGAGTAACGGGGTACTGTTGGGAGTAAGGATTTGCATGACCAGGTGTGTATCTACCCCTCCGTCCATCCGACAGTCACTACCTTTATGTGTTTAACAATACCACCTTTCTTTCCAGGTGTGACAGGCGGAACGACTGTGGTGATAGCAGCGATGAGAGAGGGTGCATCTATCAGCCCTGCCAACAGCACCAATTCACATGTCAAAATGGGCGCTGCATTTCAAAGGCATACATCTGCGATGGGGATAATGATTGTGGGGATGAATCTGATGAGCTGGAACACCTCTGTACTACACCAGAAGCAACTTGCTCTCCCCATCATTTTAAATGTGACAATGGAAACTGCATTGAAATGGTTAAAATCTGCAATCGGCTGGATGATTGCCTTGATAATAGCGATGAAAAAGGATGTGGTAGGTGTGGAATGTTGGGGGTAGTGGATTAGGGTTCTGATATTTTACTTTAAATGTTTTAGACAATTTAAAAAAAATGAATGCTTAATGAAGTCAGCAGGTTAATTAAGATGATACATGTTCCATCCGGACTTGCCAATAGGTTGTATGAAGAATGCATACATATATCACACACCTATTAATTATTAAATCATAACGCAGTATGCTATCTTTTAAATATAACATGTCAATTCATATACTTAAGGCATGCAAACTAGCCAGTAGATAGAATGAATATATCATCATAGATTTTAGATATGAAAATATGCCAGATAAATAGTTATAACTATATATATTCCTTCTGAGAAATAATACTATTCTGCACTGACAGAGTTTGGGGCAGATCCACCACTGGTGTAAATTATCATAGCCCCACTGACTTCAGTGGAGCGTGATAATTTACACTGGGTGTGGATATGCCCCTGGCAACTCAATTGTAGCCACCCAAGATTCAGAATATTTTGGTATTTTTGGAACAAAAGTTGTTGCCCACTTGTCATGATGTTGACTCTTATGAATACTTTGGATAGGGGCTTCATTGTTTTCTGGGTAACTCAGTTGCTTGAATAATAATGTTTTTGTTTTTGTACCACAGGTATTAATGAATGTAATAACCCTTCAATCAGCGGATGTGATCATAATTGCACAGATACCCTGACTAGTTTCTATTGTTCTTGTCGTACTGGACACAGACTCATGTCTGATAAACGGACATGTGATGATATTGATGAATGCAATGAAACGCCATCAGTATGTAGTCAGATTTGTGAGAACACTGCTGGCTCCTACATCTGTAAGTGCGCCCCAGGCTACATCCGTGAGCCTGATGGAAAAAGTTGCCGGCAAAATAGTAATATCTCCCCCTACCTTATTTTTAGCAACCGTTACTATCTGAGAAATCTCACAGCAGATGGCCAGTCTTACTCTCTCATTTTGCAAGGACTAAGAAATGTGGTGGCACTGGACTTTGACAGGGTGGAAAAGAGGTTGTACTGGATTGATGTGGGGAGAAAGGTCATTGAAAGAATGTTCCTAAATGGGACAAACAAGGAGACAGTAATAAGTGATGATGTGCCAAATGGGGAAGGTATTGCTGTGGACTGGGTTGGCAGGTAAGAAAATGTTTTCAGCTTTTCTGAGCTTTTGAGGAAGTTATGTTTTTTAATGTGAAAAATATGAGTTCAGATACTTGTTTGGGACTGGTTTTCAACCCACATACCATACACCCAGTATAACAGTATCCTAATAATGTCAATAATAATTATTCATAATACTACATAGCTCTTATAGTGTGCTTTATATTTTCAAAACGCTGCACAAACATTCACTAACTAATCTTCACAACAGCCATGTGAGATGGCTACATTGTGTTATTCCTGTTTTGGTGATGGGGAAGCCAGACCGAGAGAGGTTTAGTAAACACACACAGAAAACTAGTTGCAGAGCATGATTAGAAAGTTTCTGGCTCCTAGCCCTATGCTCAATCCTGCTGGCAACAAAACATATTCTAGCTTGGTGTTCTTATAGTCAGAATGTGCTATAAGGGCACCACAGTAATGCAAAGACTTTTGAACATTTATATTAATGGACCAAGTTTAATAATAGTAATAAGAATAAGAATAATTAATAGAAGATCCACCTCTCTGATGTGATAGGAAACGTCTTAACTGGGAGGGATATATTAACCAAGCAAGCAAAGACAATTGATAAATCCTGAATTTTTATATTTAAAAATACTCTTATAACAGTTACCCAGTTGATAGTGCCATTTGAGAACCAGATTTTGCTGGGTGTGCTGTGATGAACAATTCTTGCAACAGAGGTCTTATCCAGTGTGTTTTCCTTGTCTCCATAAGTGACAGTACTTTATAACCATGCTTTTTTTCCCACTCCTTTGGTTTGGTGAGAGCAGGGATAAAACTGCAGGGGAGGAAGGGAAAGATAGCGATTCTTATGGCCACCCCACCCGCAACCCCACTCATAACCCCTTGCATTGCACGTCTCCCTTCCTGGCCCCTCTCCAGGCCATCTCCTTGTTGCCATTTCTTGATAAGAGAAGAGGGGAGGAAAAGGAGAGGCAGTGACACCTTGTGCTGGCCATGTGCTGCAGGCAACTGCCTGAGATGGGGGGTTTATTCCCCAGTTGACCAGCTACAGTTTTGAATTTGGCACCAGTAGTGGTAATTGGCCAGTGGTGCCAATGTCGGGAGGGGATAGGGCAAGGTGGCACATGGCTCATAAAAGGTGGGAGTACAGCATATGGGTTTGTATCTATCCAGTTTGAGCCCTGAGCAACAGTTGGCAACATTTGTCTTTTGTAACGTTGACCACATTGGAGGATTGAGAAGTATGTGGTCCTGATTAATTCTTCTTTCATTACAGAGGATTCATCATTACTCTAGAGAGAAAAAAGCAGTGAAATTAAAGTGCGGAGCTTTATTTTGTATAAAGTAGTGTGTAAAATATTCATTATAAAACATTTCAGGAAGTTGTACTGGGTGGATGCATACAAAGACTGTCTCTATGTCTCTGAGCTTGATGGCAGATTCCGGAAAAAATTGGTGGATCGGTGTGTGGACTCCAACAACACCTTCTGCTTTCAATATCCCAGAGCTATTGTCATTCATCCAAAATATGGGTATGATATTTCCAGAATGATTCTCTTTCATCTTGTAGTTCAACAGTCTCATGCTGTTTCTGTGAAAATCCATGCTAAGTTATCATTTTGCATCTGTTAGTAAGAATAATTACAGAATATTTGGAATAATTACAGATCATATCTTCCTGATCTGCAAAAATGCGCCAAAGGTGGGAGATGGGTTTTGTTTTAATGCATGAGGTGTTATATTGCAAATATAGCTTCTAGAATTTGTCCCAGGATATTTTCCTACAAAACTAACTGTGGATGTTGTTTATATAGACAGGTTTACTGGACTGACTGGGCAGACCGAGCCTATGTTGGAAGAGTGGGCATGGATGGCAAGAACAAGACGGTGATTATCTCTACCAAGTTAGAGTGGCCCAATGGAATCACCATAGATTATACCAACGACAAGCTCTACTGGGCAGATGCCCATCTAAACTACATTGAGTACGTACATAGAGAAGAATAAAGCAACTGGGTAACTGTTCATACCAAATTTCAGTGGTAGCACTTTATTTTAAGAATTTTTTAACCCCTTCACTGCTGACAGTTTGTGCATGGATCAAGGCAATAGGTTTTGGGGTTTTTTTAAATCGAACATACGGAGATATTTTATGTACTGTCACAGTGCAGTTAGACAATGACATATCCAATTAATCCATCAGCACTGAAAGGGTTAACTAATTCTAAATTAAAATGGAATCAGAAGTTAGGTATAAAGGAGATGAAGAGGAAAGACTGCCTCCTTATTTGGATAAAATTAACTTTTGGGGTTTTTTTCCACTTGTTCTTTAGCTGCAGTTGGCACTTTTGTTCTGAAGTTTTACAGCATATATTTGCTAGCTCCAATGATTATAATAAGGGACATATTTGCAGTGGGTCTTCAGAACTTTGCAGCAGGGGGTTAGACTGTAAACCTTTTACTCACACTAGTGAGTAGTTACATGAGTAGTCTCACTGGAATCTCAGAAACTTCTCATGGAAGTAATTGTTCAGAAATTCAGAAAGAGGTTCACAGTCTGGGCTAGAACTTGCCAGTGCATCTTCATGTAGATGCAAAACCCAAAATGAGGCAGAACTGAAAACACAAATCATCATTTTAATTTGTAATTACCATTTTTTTGCCCACAGATCTGAGGACAGTGATAAAGAAATGTATGTGCATTTCTGCTGAAAGTTTGGCGTTAATGTCTTCCCCTTATTAAAAGTTCACGACAATATTGCATAGAACGTATTGCTTTGTTACATTAATTTACTGTATTTGATACAAGTCTATAAAATGTCAAATACATTTCTGATGATGAAATGCTTAGACTTCAATTTCAGCACAAGTAATTAGTTAACTTTCTGATTCTTTCCAGGTATTTCCAAATTAGCACATCTAAAAAATCTCCTTTGTGTTTATTCTTTTAGCTCTGTTCCAAGTTTCCATGTTAAAATGAATCAATTTAGACAAAAAAAAAATCTTTCCCATAATTTCCTGCTAGTGCCTGGTCATAACAAAAAGAGATAACCCATTAAAGATATTTTACTAAAACAGACACTGTGAAGTCACAAAGACTCAGTGTTTTTAGAGAAATATGAAAGTGAACAGTTATGTTAAAATTTTAATGTTTAGCATTTCTGTCAAAAATTTAGACTTGGAAGATTCTCCATTGGATTATTTTTGCCAAGTTTCTTAAATGATTTGTTCATTAATCATAAAGTTGTTGTTCAGAGTTTCTAAGTTAGCCTTCTTTGTTATTAATACAGTCAGAAAAAAGTGTGAGAGTTACAGAAGATTTTTCTATTAAAAATGTTGTTAAAAGTAACATATAGCACACTTAGGATATTTAAAATTTAGGAATAAAGGTGTTATATTTTGCCAAGTGTCACTGGAGTAGCTATCTGAATTATACAGCCACTTTTCTGCATGACAAGTAACCTATAATCTATGCACAAAGTAACCTATAATCTATGCTGTCTTCATTGGACAGCCAGATACATTTCTTAGGGGTGGCTCTGTATTTCCTTTTGCGCATGTTTGGTCTATTTTTATAACTAAAGCAAAAGCTATTTAAACCTTATGTATCTCAAAATGAGCTAAACTATTTTGAATCCACTGATCACCACTAATGAACTGCTTGCTGCAAGAAAATGCCTTAAAGGCCTGAAGCTCTTGCAGCTTTGATCTCAGTGTTATGCATGTTTTTTGTTCATGTAGGTACTCTGACCTAGAGGGACGACATCGTCACACAGTATATGATGGGACTTTACCTCATCCATTTGCAATTACAGTTTTTGAAGACACTATCTATTGGACTGATTGGAACACAAGAACTGTTGAGAAGGGAAATAAATATAATGGATCAGGCAGGACTATTCTGGTGAACACCACACACAGGCCATTTGATATCCATGTCTACCATCCATACAGACAGCCAATTGGTGAGGAAACAGATTTAAAATTTAATGTGGATGTCTGGCCCTTATTAGGGCCTAACCCTGGTTCATGCCGTGTTCACATCTCCCATTGGCGTTACAAGGAGTTGAAGGCACTTGGTGTCTCACAGGAGACCACTCAGTTTCTTGAAGGATCAGGCCCTTAGTTAACCTACACAGGTGGTCTTCGATTTGGCTATCTGATAAAGTAAGATAAATAGTGAGAGCAGAATCAGACCCGAAGTATGGATTTAAAGCCAGTTTCTAGGGTTTCAGGGTTCACTGTTCATACATCTTCAGTAAACTACAGTTGAGACTGGATTTTTCTGTCTGAGTGCCTGATTTTTTTGTTTTTATTTTTATTTGCAAGAGATAATATCAAAGCCTTCTGTGCAAAAGGAGACTATTGCAAGGTCTTTCTGTTTATGGGGATGTGAAGTGTGATGATTATTCTTCCATTTTACTAGTGAATAATCCTTGTGGTACCAACAATGGTGGCTGTTCCCATCTGTGTCTAATAAAAGTTGGCGGTCAGGGTTATTCTTGTGAATGTCCAGATAACTTCATGGTAGTACAACTTGGCAACACTGCACACTGCCTTCCAATGTGCTCCAGCACCCAGTTCCTCTGTGCAGACAGTGAAAGGTAAGTCCTTGGCTCAGTAACTTTTTTTAATAGCTCTTTACGGATAGCATTTATATCTAAGGCTAATTTGCCTGGAAGGCTTGAAAGTATGTAATAATTCTTCATATTGTGGGTTCTGAAGTCTGGTGGTAAAAACAATTCCAGTCTGACTCCTGTGCTGGCAAAAATTTCTAGCAGAGTCCTCCCCTCTGGCTACTGGGGGATGAGCTCCTTATTAATGCCCTTTCTTTGTTGTATCACATGGCTAATCCAATAAGGACTGGGGTGTTAGTCATGCATTGCTTCAGAGGCTATTTCCCAGTGATTTCATGAAATATATGAATCTGCTCCTGTCTTTTCTACATGCTGTGCAGTATGTTTGTTTCTGCTGTTAACTGATTAATTTATTCTGGCTGCCAGTAGCCCATAGGGCCCATTCTGGCAGTAAGGGGTGTGCTGGTGCGGGGGCACAGCCCTGGCCCTTTTCCCTGGCCACCTCTATGTGGCAGGAGCCAGAATTGGGGGGACAGGCATAAGACTTGCTATCCTGGCTCTACATCACCCCAGGACTCCTGTAGGCAGCTGGGTTTCTCCAATGGCCCATTCTGCCAGCCTTAGTGCTGCCTCACACTGGAGCATCCATTGCCAATATGGTTAGGTCATGGTTAAAATTATACACTTAATAGAATTATCTATCTAAATTTCAGATCACTTATGGAAATATATCTTGTTCTCCATCTCTCTCGGCCTATCCAGCTAACATATGACTTGCTTAGGTGTCTGTCTGAATGATGAGTCTCAAGAAAGCCCAGAGTGACAGTTTGCACAAAAATACTGCAAACATGAGTCCACATTAATTTGCCGTAAGCCTGTTACAGAGGTTTTACCATCAGCATCTGTTACTGGCAGCACCATGTTGTGGTATATTTTGTTATCACATGACAAATGGCTTCATGTCATGTAGAACTGAGGCTCAAGAAATATCTGAAGCCAAATGTTGCAAGATGATATGTCACTGGCAAAAGCTTGTCTAACAATTGGTCCTTAAAGGGGTGGCTGGACACCTGTAAAGTCATTGCTTCATCAAAGGAAATATTATTTTCTCTTTATAGGTGCATACCGATCTGGTGGAAATGTGACGGACAGAGAGATTGCAGGGATGGTTCTGATGAACCGCCGACTTGTGCGCGTCGATATTGTCGTGTTGGGCAGTTCCAATGTAGTGATGGGAACTGCACTAGTCCCCATTTCTTGTGTAATGCTCTGCCAGATTGTCCTGACAGATCAGATGAAGATCATGTACTTTGTGGTAAATGTCAGATAATTATTCTTGGCACGTGTGTGGCACTTCACATGTTCAAAACATTGTATAAACGCTAAGCATGTAATCCTCACAAGCTGCCCTAAGAGGTAGGTGAGAATCATGATCCGTATTTTACAGATGTTAGACTTGATTTTCTGCTGCCTTGCACCTTACGTAGTCATTTACCCTAGTGCAAAGTGTTAGTAAAAAGGGTGTAAAATGCTACCAAATCAGAGTGGCAATGTTTTACACTCACTTTGCTTCACTTGCACTCGTGTAAAATACAAGGCAGTGGAAAATAGGTTTCATTGTGTGTTCAGAGCAACACATGAAGTTGAGCTTGTCTGCATGGTCCCACGGTGCAGACTTCAAGGGTGTGAACTGTAGCCTGCACTAACGTGCTGTACAAACTAAAAGGTACCTAGTTTGCGTTAACATTGTCTCATTTCAAACAGGACTAGGTTAATGCAAACTAAGTACCTTTTAGTTTGTGCTAGCAGGAGCTATGTAGCGAACCATCTTAAACAAACAACTCTATGTAGACAAACCTTGGGTGTTAGAGGCAAGATCAGAACTGAAGATTTCCTAGCTCCCAGCTCAGTCCATCAGACCATGCTCCTTCTTACCATAATCTGCATCTTTAAACAGTGAAAAAATTATTTCACATGAAAATTGCTCAAAATGCAATACACCCAGGCAGATGGTTTTGGAGAACTGAATGTGATAGAATTTTTTAAAAAAAATTGTAGGCATCTAATTATAATTGTGAGTGTGTATTAACATTTTTTAGAACCCATCTTGTTTCATGTGCTTGTGTCTAATTAGAAAGCTAATTATTCTCATCTTGTAAATAATATTATACTGGGAGTTGAAGTCTGAGCAGTGAGAATGAAAAAAGGAAGCTGTGTAGTCATATAATTGATAGTTTCACTGACTTTCATTAGCATATAATAGTATTTTCTGTAATACCATCATAATTAAATGAAACCTCAATTTTACATAAATTTCAAACAATCAAGCTCTTAAGTAAGGCACAGGGGAATATTAAATAAATAAGAAATTGACAGCTGCATAATAATGAGTTCACATCTCTCTTTATTGGGTAGAATACAGATGATTTTGGAGTATATCATACAGTTACCTAAGGGGGAAAAATTGCTCTAGAAAAGCTGTGTGTTAAAGTTTGCAGAAATCATGCTATATTCTCTCTTCCTGGAGAAAGGAATTACTGTGTATTAAAAGGGACAGTGGGAGAGGTACCCAGATCATATAGGCTGGAGATCTGTGGAAAGCCAAAGTGAACACCCCAGCTCACAGGCTAGCACTTAATGTGACTCCCACTCTGCAAACATCACAAGCTTCACCAGGCCCCCACCACTGCTAACATTGACTTCTGCTCTGTGACTATGCATGAATTCCCCTCTGAGGAAGATAGAAACTGTGGATCTAAAGTTAATGGTGCTTTGAGCAGCATTAACTTGTGCCAAGTGTTCTGGCTTGCAGCATGCTGGTTTAGTAGGAGAGTATGCTGGGTAGAACTAGAGTGGTTCCTCTTTGGCCCACCACACTGTCAGAATTTGCATAATGGCCCAAAGCCATGTTGTCATTCAGCTGCCCTGAATCACTGTGCTCCTCTGCCCTGACTCAGTGCGACAGCTGGGCTTGTGTTTCACTCTGCGCTGGGCAGTGACAACTCTGGATGTCTTTCTTCTCCCCAAAGGCTCTCTGTTGTATTGTTAAGCCTTTGAGAGCTGGATGAAAGCAGCCTGTGGGGCATAGCCATCCAGGATTAGAAATCAGTATCTGAACTGGACAAGTAAATTCTAAACTCAGATTGAGTTACCCAGCATTTCTTTAATATGCAATGATGACAGATTCAATTCCCATAACACTGAAGGGCTCAATGTTTTCTATAAGCTTCAACAGCCTAATAAAAATGTGTATTCTTTTAGCTAATCACCAGTGTGAGACGCATCAGTGGCAGTGTGCCAACAAACGGTGTATCCCAGAAGCCTGGCAGTGTGATAAAGAAGATGACTGTGGGGATAACTCAGATGAGGATAGCTCTCACTGTGCCAGTAGGACCTGCTCTCCAGGCCAATTTAAATGTGACAATGGCCGCTGCATCCCTCAGTCCTGGAAATGTGATGTGGATGATGATTGTGGTGATCACTCTGATGAACCGTTCCACGAATGCAGTAAGCACTAAATCAATGGCAGGTGTCTACATTATAGCATGATAGGCAGAGTGAACAGCATTGCTTAATTTTCAAGAGGTTTGCTTTTGAGGAGATATGAATCCTACAAATTGACTGGTAAACTGTAGTAGGTAACTGGCACTGCAACACAGCACTTTGTGACTTGGTAAGAGAGTCTCATGAGATACCAAGCAACAAATACTGAAGGGGAAAAAAGTCACTAAATATCTACAAGGTTTTTGAACCAATCATGGGTTTGTAACGAACTCAGAACCCAAAGAGGATGAGTTTATGAAGAACAGATATAGCCAGGCAAATTTGATTGTCTTGCCAGACTGGTAAAATTAGCAGATGAAGAGAAAGCGACAGATATAATATACTTGGATTTTCATGAATCTTTTAATACAGTTTCTCATAAATCTCTTACTTTCAAATTTAAATCTAATTGACTTAGATATGAACACAGTCATGTGAGTAAAAAAAAGTCTGACAGTTTGCGAATAAAGGGTTATGATAAACCACAAAGTGTCAAGCTGAGGGGATCTATTGAGTGGGGTACTACAGAGATCTGTGGTAGGCCTGGTTTTCATTTATATTCATGTAATGATCTGGAAGTGAGTAAACAACATATTAATGAAATTTACAAATGCTGCTAAATAGGGAGGAGTTGTGGGCATCTGAAATGACAGAGAAATAATAAAAAATCACCTAGAAAGATTAGATATAGACATAGAAAGCAATAAAATGAAATTTAGCTTGGAGAAATGCAAGCTAATACAACTGGAATAAAATAATCTGAACAGCAGCAGTCTGAAAGCTGGAAAGCAGTAATGTGACCTACGAGTGATAATAGTTAGCAGATTGACAGGGAGTTTGCATGCAGTGTGACAGCTGAAAAGGCCAGTGCAGTTTTGAGCTATATACTTAAGTACATCAACACTTAAGGCAGCGTGTAGAGTACAGACACTGCGCACCCAGCTAGCATGGATATAAATAGTGATGTAGACGGTGAGGTATAGCCTTAGGCAAACAGAGTAGAGACATACCAGAACCATAAGGTGTATATCCTACATGGCTCTCTACATGCCCAAACAGTGTCTCTGTCTACACTGTTATTTTTAGCAGTATAGTGTCCCACTGCTGGAGCCCACCACACTGGAAAGCTCTGGCAGTGGGGAAAGATTCTGGCAAGGGGGAGGTAGTGGGAAGTGGAGAGCTGCCAGAGCCCTTCCACACTGCCTGCCCCCTAGAGCCTTTTCTTGCCACGGTCAAGGGCTCCAGGGGAAAGGAAGCCAAGATCCCTCCTGCTGTGTTTCCTGAGTTGGCACAGCTACTTACCATCTTTTACAGAGGGCTGAGCCGAATGGCTCAATCTAGCCCCAGAGGAGGATATGATAAAAGTTAAATATTTGTAGAATAGTCATCAAGGAAGGAGAGGAATTATTTAGGATGGCAAGGAGGAGGTACAACTCTGAAATGAGGTGAAATTAAGAAAGGGGAAAGTTAGTCTGATTATCAAGAAAAACTTCCTGATGGTGACTAATTGGAATAATTACCCAAGCAAAGTGGTGGATACCCAGTCACTTAGCATACAAATAGAGCGGACAAAATGCTGGTAACTGTATAATAGGACTCCATTGTGCACCAGCAGGAAGATGGGCTATATGACCTGACAGATTTTTTTTTTTCAATCGTTGACTCCTTTTAATGGAAGTAGTATACCATAAAACAGAAATCAGATTTTTAAGTCATGTGCATACAGAAGTAATACAATGTTCTTTGACAACTCTCTCTTGTGTTTTAGTGGGTCCTGCCTATCGGTGTGATAACCACACCGAATTCAGCTGTAGAACCAATTACCGCTGTATTCCACTGTGGGCAGTATGCAATGGGTATGATGACTGCAGAGACAACAGTGATGAACAAGGCTGTGGTAGGTGTAGGGAAAAGCTTTTTTCTGAAATGATGTTATGCTGCGAATATTTCTCCAAGCTATAAAATCCTCATGGAAGTCTTCTCAGTGATAATTCATATGCTTATACTTCTTTCATTTTCTGTCAGTCGACTTCACTGATATCCATTTGTGTGATGGAAAATTCTGTGGACAACAATTCTCTGTAGGTCGTGTAGCTCACAGCCTATAACCCTTGAAAGCTAGATTATGACTATTATTGTACTATTCATTATTGAATGTTGATTCTGTGCTTATCACTGAATAAAACAGAGGAAAATATATTTTTCTGCTTCCAAATCTTACATGTAGGAACACACATGAAAGCTGTGTTGTTGTAGCTGTGTTGGTCTCAGGATGTTAGTGAAACAAGGTTGGTGAGGTAATAACTTTTATTGGACCAACTTCTTTTTGGTGTGAGAGACAAGCTTTTGAGTTTACACTGAACTCTTTTTCATATGAAAGCTGTCATTCAGTTTTCTTTTTGCATATCTTCAAAGCTACTTCAAGTGCTCAACTGGGAATACACTGTACCAAAATCACCAATGTTGAGGATTTATGATGCTGCAAGAGTTGTTTTGAAACCTTTTAAAATGCTACAAACTAAGTTTGCAGGCCATGAGTTCACAACATCTAAGTCTGAATAACTCAGGAAAAACAGGGTGAGACAGTCTGGCCTACAGTGTGCCATATAGCTTTCAGCTCTGGCTGTTTGTCAGTAAAAGTGTGTGCCACTTTGAGAGTCATTAGATACATACCCATATACACAAAGCCTGACCATTTTTCTTGCACCAAATCATTTATTCTCCAGCTAATATTTGTTTCTATAGATGCTGGTTGTTTTATACTTTTCTCCTCTGAGGCACAGTAGAATAATTGTTTCTGCACAAGTAGGAAACGGGGGTTGTTTTAGGACTCCCTGACTCTGCAATCCTTGTGTTGGGAGTAGCAGTCTCCTTTCTAGAAAATAGATATGTCCAGAAAATTACTGTAAATTACTGAAAGCGCAAAGTCTCTGCCTGAGCATTCCCCTCCCAATCCTACATCATTACTTGATGGGATGTTTCCATTACTTGATGGGATGCTCTTTTCCTAAATTACTTGACCCAGTTTATGGTATGGAAAATTCCATCTACTACCACCCTCTGGGTACTCTACCCTATCCAAAGCATCCTACCCTACTCTAAGCATCTCTCTACCTGTCCAAAGCATATTCAAGAGTATGATGATGTATGCTGGTTTATTGTCTTGGTGACAAATTGTGTGCTTTGCAGAGGAGATGACTTGCAATCCTTTGGGAGATTTCCGCTGTGATAATCACCGGTGCATCCCGCTGCGCTGGAAGTGTGATGGAGATAATGACTGTGGAGATGGGTCTGATGAGAACAACTGCAGTGAGTTGTCACTCCACTCTCATGATGTTTTAGTATTCCTTGCTTTTCACTTATAGCCTCCCATTTCTTCTGAAAATGGGGCATGTTGTTATTAATTGCAAGAGTTCAGTTATTCCACTATGCAGTCTGTATTATTGCTGCTGAGCCATTTGGAATGCTGTGTTAAGAATAATCTCTGTATTGTACAGAAATAAATGTTAGTAAATCCAGTTATCAAGAAGAATGTTATAATGTATGTGAAAGTATTAGCCCTAATTTCCACTAGGGTTTAAGGGCTCAATCCTGCGTGCGCGTGTGTGTGTGTGTGTGTGTGTGTGTGTGTGTGTGCGTGTGCGTAAAAAAACATTTCCCTGAGTAAAGAGTGCAGGATCAAGCCCAAACTGAATTTATTATTTTCTGATTAGGAGATATAATTTCCTCAAGATAAAAATCACTCTTGGGTAATGTTCTAACAAAACAAATTTGAGATGAGTTAACCCACAGCACTTTAGAAAGACATGAAGTATTTAATATCACATAATCTGTATGCTGAAATATCAACTTGCCATTTTAATGATTGTCTCACATCTCACCCAGCAATCATTTTGCCTATTTTAATGAGACAGGCTTGGATGTTTAGAGTTACAGTTGAGTGACTTCACATGTTTTCACTTGTCTTTTAAATTGAAGGCCCTCGCGAATGCACAGAAAGTGAATACCGTTGTGATAATTTGCGCTGCATTCCTTCTCGGTGGGTTTGTGACCATGATGATGACTGTGAAGACAATTCAGATGAACGTGACTGTGGTACGTATTGATGTTTGGGTGTCATTTCATCATATTAGAAACTAAGGTTTGTGCAGGTTTGAAATCATTCTGCAAAATCATATTTTACATCAAGCAGCATTAGTGAAGCAACCTTTACTGCATTACATGATTTACCTTTATTTAGAACAGGATATGCCACAAATACTATCTTACATTTAGATAGTGTGGATGGTGAATGCCCATTTTTTAATGGTATCTTTTGTACATGAAAAATACAAAAATCCACTTTGATCTTGTTTTTCACGTGAAGACATTTCACTAATTATTTTGGAATCTTTTTAGAGCTGAGGACATGTCATCCTGGATATTTCCAATGTAGCAGTGGGCATTGTGTCGCAGAACGCTTCAGATGTGATGGAAGTGCAGACTGTCTTGATTTCTCTGATGAAGCGACTTGTCGTGAGTTTAAAGCGTATGGTGGGAACTTATGGGGGAAGAACAGCACATAAGACACACTTTAATTTTACAGAAACTTACTTTTTATTGTCTGTTCAGTACCACTCAGGATTTTGTCTATTGTATTAAACATCTGCAACTCAAATGACTTCAGTAATAATTCAGGAAAAATGTAATACATAGAGCTACTTTTTAATATACTAATGGGCTCTCAGGTATTCCACTGGCAAATTATAAATAGATTAAAAGAATAAACCTGCTGGAGAGAGTGCTGCCCAAGAAGCTCTGCTCTTTGCAAGGATGGTCTAGCACAGTGTGAGGATTTTGTTCTGTCCCAGCTACACTGCAAGACAGAATGGCTTTTTAAACATTTCAAGGCCTACTGTTCTGTAACGGGCTAACATGGCTGATTTTATAATGTGCACAGGGCTGTAGATGGTCTCATTCCTCTTCCCTTCCCCCCCACTATCAATGAAAACAGGAAAACACTTTGTTTCCCTTGTCACCTCTGGTCTAGATTGTGCCCCTGATCTCTACACTGGGCTACGTTTTAAGACTATTTGGGAGTTGCAGCTTATGCAGAATGTGACTGCTTCCTCATTAAGCAATGTTTTTTGGGGGGCATTTCACACCTGTGCATTGATAGAGCTACACTGGCTGCTAGATGATTCCCAGGTGAAGTTTAAGGTGCTGGTTTTCATCTATAGAGCCCAAAAGGTTTGTGGAGCCTTGGTACCTGGGATGATGCCATTCTTCTCATGTTGCTGTCACAGCAGTTGTGATCATCCTTCCAGGTAGTTGAGCTAGAAACCCTGGATTAAGTGGGAAGGGGAAGACTCAGGACATTTTCAATGATGGGTCCTATATTCTGGAGTTTATTTCCCAGCATATTTGGTCCAACAGAGGCTGAATTAGACAATCTTTGTGGCATGCTGAAAATCACATATTTTCCCTGTTTTTAGTTCAGAGAAAGGGAAAAAAGTTTGCTTAGAAAGCAACTGATGGGCTGTAGAAGCTGATGAAAGGGAAATGATTTGGAGGGTGGTTGTGTGTGTGAGGTGTAGGAGGGGGAGTTCCATATGTGGTCTCTGGATCTTTTGAGTTGTGTTTATTTTCAAATTTTGTATAAGATCCACATAATTGGATGGACACTTTATAAATGTGAATACATTAATAATTAATTATCTGGTTAATTACCTGACCATTCACTGGGGATGCTGGTATGAAATTTGTGTAGATTGTATTAATGGATTGCCAGTGATAAATGCAAACAGTGCCAGTAAAACTCACACCACAGTATTGTGGTTCTAAGGCCTCTGGCCGTAACTTTAGAGTATTATTTAGCTTTGTAAAATCTTAATCTAAATTAATCAACGTAGTTAGCCAGTGGCCCTCAGTCCTTGCAGTCTGCTACCCCTGCAAACTTTTAGCCTTCTTCTCCTGTAGAGAAGAGGGTGCGGAAGAAATAATGACCTACAAAATGCCTGAATATTATTTCAGACCAACCTAACTTGTTTATACTAAAAATTAAATTTCTTTTCATCAGCAACACGCTATCCTAATGGTACATACTGTCCACCTATGTTGTTTGAGTGTAAAAACCATGTCTGTATCCAGCCATATTGGAAATGTGATGGTGACAATGACTGTGGAGATGACTCTGATGAAGAACTTCACCTTTGCTGTAAGAGAGAAAAATGAAATAAAAATGAACAATGTTGACTCCATTAGTAAAACTATATAATGACAATCATTAGTGGTACAGAAGTAAGAGCTAAATCATAAATATGTTCTTTGGACTGGAGATTCTCATGGGTTTTGATAAAGATAAACACCGAGAAAGTGTTGTTTCACATGAAGCATCTTTAAATTCACTTCATACTCTCTCTTGTGATTTTGTAGCTCATTCATTGCTTTGCAGGCATCTAAATATGCAGCTGTAAAAGAGGGGAGAAGTCAAATGATGAGAGACAATCCCTGTAGCAATGAGAAATATGAATAACAGTTGAAAATAACATTTTCAAAATTGGGTGCCTAAAGTTAGGACCCTTAACTGAAATTTAGTGATATAAGGGTCTGATTTTCAGTGGTGTGACTAGCATCTTCAGCTCCCATTAGAGTCAGGGCATGTCCTTAAATATGGATTATGGGTCCTAACTTTAGGCATTCAAGTTTGGAAATGTTGACCAATACCTATGAAAAACATATGTTACATACAGTTGAGGCAGCCATGACAACTGCATTTATAAATTGGATGGTCTTTTCTATAAATGATTTCTGCTGTTGTCTAGAAAGATACAGAGCACAAACTAGCATGCTAACTACTGCATTGCATTCCCTGCAGTAGTGGTGAATGTTAGCTGTCTGGAGTACAGACTACCTTTTTCAAGAAAGTTGATTATCACTATGTCAGAAACACAGATTTTAGGTTATCTTTTGACAAACCTAATTCAATGCCATGACTGAAGAATATGTTTACTTTTGGCCTGGAAGACTATTTTTTTTTTTAAAATAGTAACCAAAAAAGTGACGTATTGATTTGATGGATTATATGCAATAAGTGTTTGCATCATACTTGCTTATTTGATTTATTTCATTTCAGTGGATATTCCCTGTGAACCACCATTCCGTTTCCGCTGTGAAAATAATCGCTGTATCTACAGTCACGAGCTGTGCAACCAGGAGGATGACTGTGGAGATAGAAGTGATGAGAAAGAGGAGCACTGTACGTTTACACATGTACAGCCAATTTTATTCAGTAATCAGTAGATACATTTTCTAGTAATCCTAGACTCAGACTTCCATCAGTGTAAAGTATTTATAATGTTTAATAATAATAATAATAAATAATAAAAACACCCACATTGAATGACAAAATGAAACAAATATTTTAAAACTAATGTTCAGCAGGAAATTATTTGAACTATGGTTATTACAGCGCAGAATATTTGCAGCATATAGATGCAAGTATAGGTTTAATGTGTAACAAGCCCCTCCCCCAGCAATTGTATACCCACCATGTACAATAAGCATGCTGATAAATTAGTATAGTCTGAAAAAAATTATCAAATTATAATGTTATGGTATAGTCTGTTTAAAATAATGAAGAAGAAAGAATTGGCAATTCAATAATGGTCAGGATGGCAAATGTTGAAGATATTTTAAACATGGTTGTCTCTGAATTCTTACCATTGTTATGCATGTCTCAACAATATTGGGCCTTGAATAATATGTATGAGGATCTTAAGTGTTTAGGCCTTGATCCTGCAACTAGTTCTGCATGGGTAGATCCCTGCACTCACATGGAACCACACTGATTTCACTGGGGCTCTGCACATGAGACTGCCCATGAAGAACCAGTGATAGCATTCGAGAATTAGCACCTGGAATAATAGATACATTCTATTATATATCTTTATTATACAGTGCTGTATAAATAAGTTCTGCTCCCAGATATATTCGCAGTACCCATTGACTCAATGGGAACTGCATGTTCACGTTTCATAGCAGAATTTGGCCCCAAACGTAAGAATATTTATTATTTACTGACTTTTTAAATTACCCAATGTCATGTAATCGCAATAGCGTGTTGTATATGCTAGAATGGTCACAACTAAACTAAAATATCAAAGACTGGAGTTAAAGTATAAAATATAGAGAAAAAAGATATTAAATAGCCCTGCCAAAGCAAGAAGTTGAATCCACTGTTGAGTAGAAAATATGTAACAAAAAGCATTTATGAAATAGTCCTTGTATCTCTGTAGGAGGAGGAAGTCTGTTTTTTGAGTTGAGGCACATGACTGGGAATTGGCAGACCTGGGTTCTATTCCCAGCTATGCCACAGACTTCCTGACTCATGATCAAGTTATTAAACCTCTCTGTGCCTCAGTTCCTTCCTCTGTGAAAGGAATAATGGCCTAACTTATGGATGTTGGGAGGCTTCATAGGTGACAGTAGTGTGTCTTTTGAATTGTAGGTAGAGAACCTACCCCAAGACCTTGTACGGCTGAAGAATTCAAATGTGGTAATGGAAACTGCATTCCTCTACATTACGTATGCGACAATTATGATGATTGTGGAGACCATTTTGATGAAATAGGCTGCAGTAAGTAACAATGTCGTCGTTACGTGGTATAGTAGTAATCAGTAGAATTGAAATAAAAACAGAAACAAAAATAATAAATGTATAGTATTGTCTAGAGCTAAAATATAATAAATTGGAACTGCTCTCTTTTCCTGTTATCTTAGAATCCTTGCATATCTTTCCAAAACATTGACATTTGCAAACTAAGAAGCTCAGTATCCTGAACTGTGCAAGTTTAGGCTAAGAATCTTGTGCTTCACAAGAAGCAATTTGGTCTTGTTCTAAAATGGGATATGCTGTGGAGGCTAGAGCAGACTCTGAACTGGCATAAGTTGTCATAGCTCCTTGGAAGTCAATAGAGCTAGGATGATTTATACCAACTTAGTACCCATCTCTGGAGAAAGTGAACAACTCATCTCACACCAGCACCCTATTGGCCAGTGCTCAGATTGAAGTCACATCCAGTCATCAGTGTTGTTAACAGTTTTTCACAAGATGAGGTGCCACAGGACTCTTTGCCACTTTTACAAATCCAGACTAACATGACTACCCCTCTGATACTTGACACCAATCAGGAGAGTCACTGCAACGTGGAAACTTTGAGTAAAATATGTGTGCATGATAGGGAGTGCAGAGAGATTCTAGAGAAATCCACCTGAAGAAAGCATTTTGACTGCAATAGACAGCTTAGATTCATAATTTGAGTATGCACTTGTGATTTCAGTTTGTCAGGTGTTTATGGCTTCAGGTGAAAATGTGCCAAATGATGTACTGGGGATTAAAACCTAGTATGTTCGCATATCACAAATAACTCACAAACTGTTAGCATAGTCTTTTCTGAGGTGGCTTGCATCTCTATTTCACATCCATCCCAGTGGACTTTGAGTAGTGGAAAATAATGATGTGACCTGATGAAAATGTAAAAGTATAAAAAGGATGGGAAATGGTGCAAATGGGCAGACATGAACTCAAACCAAACTGATGGCATTTGGATCCTTTCCAGCTTCAAACATCAGCATTAAACAGAGAGAGAATAAATAACACTAAATAGTTCTATAAACCTAATCAGGATGACAAATATCTTTTGTTTTGTGATGGGAATAAAAGGTGTCTAACTTTAATTGCAAGTATAAATTTTAAATATGAATGCAAAGACACTGTGCGTGTGTGTGTGATATGTATGTATATAAAGATAAGTGTGTATAATTATTGTCATTAGCATTGATAAATAGTTGTAGGACATAAACAGTTAACTGAGTTACTGAAATAATATTTTGGGCATAAATCTGCATCTTTCCTCATCCTGTGTCAATACACATTTGTTATTTAATTGTTTCTACTTGTATGTTATAGATCTACTTGCTGTATTTTCTAACTGTCAGAGTAATTTTTATAAATGCAGTGCACCTCAGCTTAACAGTAGCACCATAGATCACTGCTTCATTTACACACAGCACATTAGATATGTTTATAGTGAAAACAAGTATAAGTTTCTTTAACAAAGACTAGAGATAAGAGAAGTATCTTGTAAGATTCCTGGAAACAAATAAGTTACATCTAAATTAAAATCATAACGTGTTATAGAGCCTACACTTAAATAACAAGGTACTCTCCTATCTAATGAAGTTTAGCTCACCCAGAGTCTTTGCGGAGTTTTCCAGTCAGGTTGGCTGTGACCCTCCTTTCATAAGACAGAACATGCTGACAGTTTATCGTCTTGGTGAAGGATCCAGGTGCACTTCAGGACTCCCAGTTATACCCCCAAAATCCATTGTCTTCACTCGTAAACAGGATACCCCTCTGCTGTTTTTGTATGTTACTGCAGCATTCTTCTCTTGTGATTTCATAATCTCTTCATTAGCATCAGGCTCAGTAATGCAAACACATCTTCAAGGTGATACATACAATGCACAATACACTCATGACCAGACAAAGATACGTGTCTGCTAGCCCCTACCTGAACGGAACCTGTCCAAGGCATGTCACTTCCTGGTGACCTGCCTTTAACTTCAAGGCTTTAGGATCATAATTTCCAGTGTAATTATATAGCTTTTAATTATTATATGAGCATACATTTTGCAGTGATTATGATGAACAGCGGACTGATGGCTCTCAATAGAGACCTCATAGCCACCCGTTAGTTAATCATTATGCAGATACCTGACCCAGGGGATCCCTGTAAAACCCCATGCATCCTCTTTGTGTCCTCTGCCAGTTGGCACCAGAGGTCCCTGGGTCAGAAGTCCCTTCCATATGAGGCCTGATCCAAAGGCCACTACAGTAAATGGAGTTCACTGACTTCAATAATGGTTGGGTCAGGCCTTACATGAATTAGGTGCCTACCCTAATTCCAAGGTACAGCTGACATAGGTCTATATCACCTGTAAAAGGAATTTAGCAAGCTTTCTGTTTTGGTTGTGAGATTCATAGATACTAAGGTCAGAAGGGACCATTCGGATCATCTAGTCCGACCTCCTGCACAGCGCAGGCCACAGAATCTCACCCACCCACTCCTACGAAAAACCTCACCTATGTCTGAGCTATTGAAGTCCTTAAATCATGGTTTAAAGACTTCAAGGAGCAGAGAAGCCTCCCTCAAGTCACCCATGCTACAGAGGAAGGCGAAAAACCTCCAGGGCCTCTCCAATCTGCCCTGGAGGAAAATTCCTTCCCGACCCCAAATATGGCAATCAGCTAAACCCTGAGCATATGGGCAAGATTCACCAGCCAGATACTACAGAAAATTCTTTCCTGGGTAACTCAGATCCCATCCATCTAATATCCCATCTCAGGGGATTAGTCCTATTTACCCTGAATATTTAAAGATCAATTACCAAAATCCTATTATCCCATCATACCATCTCCTCCATAAACTTATCAAGTAGAATCTTAAAACCAGATAGATCTTTTGCCCCCACTGCTTCCCTTGGAAGGCTATTCCAAAACTTCACTCCTCTGATGGTTAAAAACCTTCGTCTGATTTCAAGTCTAAACTTCCTGGTGGCCAGTTTATACCCATTTGTTCTTGTGTCCACATTGGTGATGAGCTGAAATAGTTCCTCTCCCTCTCCTGTATTTATCCCTCTGATATATTTATAGAGAGCAATCATATCTCCCCTCAACCTTCTTTTAGTTAGGCTAAACAAGCCAAGTTCCTTAAGTCTCCTTTCATAAGACAAGTTTTCCATTCCTCGGATCATCCTAGTAGCCCTTCTCTGTACCTGCTCCAGTTTGAATTCATCCTTTTTAAACATGGGAGACCAGAACTGCACACAGTATTCCAGGTGAGGTCTCACCAGTGCCTTGTATAACGGTACTAAAACCTCCTTATCCCTACTGGAAATGCCTCTCCTGATGCATCCCAAAACCGCATTAGCTTTTTTCACAGCCATATCACATTGGCAGCATAGTCATCCTATGATCAACCAATACTCCAAGGTCCTTCTCCTCTTCCATTATTTCTAATTGATGCATCCCCAACTTATAACTAAAATTCTTGTTATTAATCCCTAAATGCATAACCTTACACTTCTCACTATTAAATTTCATCCTATTACTATTACTCCAGTTTACAAGGTCATCCAGATCCTCCTGTATAATATCCCGATCCTTCTCCGAATTGGCAATACCTCCCAGCTTTGTATCATCTGCAAACTTTATTAGCACACTCCCACTTTTTGTGCCAAAGTCAGTAATAAAAAGATTAAATAAGATTGGTCCCAAAACCGATCCCTGAGGAACTCCACTGGTAACCTCCCTCCAACCTGACAGTTCGCCTTTCAGTAGGACCCATTGCAGTCTCCCCGTTAACCAATTCCTTATCCACCTTTTGATGTTCATATTGATCCCCATCTTCTCCAATTTAACTAATAATTCCCCATGTGGCACGGTATCAAATGCCTTACTGAAATCTAGGTAAATTAGATCCACTGCATTTCCTTTATCTAAAAAATCTGTTTCTTTTTCAAAAAAGGAGATTAGGTTGGTTTGGCACGATCTACCTTTTGTAAAACCATGTTGTATTTTGTCCCATTTACCATTGACTTCAATGTCCTTAACTAATTTCTCCTTCAAAATTTTTTCCAGAACCTTGCATACTACAGATGTCAAACTAACTGGCCTGTAGTTATCCGGATCACTTTTTTTTCCTTTCTTAAAAATAGGAACTATATTAGCAATTCTCCAATCATTCGGTACTACTCCTGAGTTTACAGATTCATTAAAAATTCTTGCTAATGGGCTTGCAATTTCAGGTGCCAATTCCTTTAATATTCTTGGATGAAGATTATCTGGGCTCCCCGATTTAGTCCCATTAAGCTGTTTCAGTTTTGCTTCTACCTCAGATATGGTAATATCTACCTCCATATCCTCATTCCCATTTGTCATGCTACCATTATCCCTAAGATCCTCTTTAGCCTTATTAAAGACTGAGGCAAAGTATTTGTTTAGATATTGGGCCAAGCCTAGATTATCTTTAACCTCCACTCCATCCTCAGTGTTTAGCGGCCCCACTTCTTCTTTCTTAGTTTTCTTCTCATTTATATGGCTATAGAACCTTTTACTATTGGTTTTAATTCCCTTTGAAAGGTCCAACTCTACTCGACTTTTAGCCTGTCTCACTTTATCCCTACATGTTCTGACCTCAATTAGGTAGCTTTCCTTGCTGATCCCTCCCATCTTCCACTCCCTGTATGCTTTCTGCTTCTTCTTAATCACCTCTCTAAGATGCTTGCTCATCCAGCTTGGTCTACAACTCCTTCCCATGAATTTTTTCCCCTTTCTCAGGATACAGGCTTCCGATAGCTTCTGCAGCTTTGATTTAAAGTAATCCCAGGCCTCCTCTACCTTTAGATCCATAAGTTCTTTAGTCCAATCCACTTCCCTAACTAATTTCCTTAATTTTTGAAAGTCAGCCCTTTTTGAAATCAAAAACTCTAGTTGCAGATTTATTTTTGTTAATCCTTCCATTTAGTTTGAACTGAATTAGCTCATGATCACTTGAGCCAAGATTGTCTCCTACAACCATTTCTTCTATGAGGTCCTCGCTACTCACCAAAATTAAATCTAAAATGGCATCTCCTCTAGTCGGTTCAGCAACTACTTGATGAAGGAATCCATCAGCTATCGCATCTAGGAAAATCTGAGCCCTATTATTATTACTAGCACTGTCCTCCAGTCTATATCTGGGAAGTTAAAGTCTCCCATGATCACGCAGTTTCCATTAGTATTTACTTTATTAAAGACATTAAAAAGGGCTCTGTCCATATCCAAATTAGATCCCGGAGGTCTATAGCACACCCCAAGCACTATCGTAGGAGAGGCTTTACTAGTTATCTTCCCCAATGTAATTTTTGCCCAGACGGACTCTGTCTTATCCATTGCATCACTTCTTATTTCTTTACATTCTACCTCATCATTGATATACAATGCTACTCCTCCACCTTTACCTTTTGTTTCTGTCTTTCCTAAACAGCACATACCCTTCAATACCTGTAGTCCAGTCATGACTACTATTCCACCATGTTTCTGTTATCCCTATAATATCTGGTTTCACTTCCTGCACCAGGAGCTCTAGTTCCTCCATTTTGTTACCTAGGCTCCTCGCATTGGTATATAAACATCTTAATTTTTGCTGTTTGGCCTCGCTCACATTTTGTACCCTATTAGGCACAGTCATTCTACAGCCAGTATAACCTATTAGACTAGTATCCACACCGCCCTCGCTCCTTATATACATTCTCCTACCCACGGCTGTATCCTTTCTTACTTCGTCTTCTTCCCTCTCAATGCTAAAATCTGGCGTGGAGATTACCTGGACATGTCCCAACCATCTCCCCCTAATTCCTAGTTTAAAGCTCTCTTTATCAGTTGTGCCAGCCTTGATCCTAGAAGTCTATTTCCTTCCCTACTCAGATGAAGTCCATCCGGAGAGAACTGTCCTCTGTCTGTGAATGCCTTCCAGTGGCCATACATCCCAAAGCCCTCCTTATAGCACCACTGCCTAAGCCATCTGTTGACAGTCATAATCTTGTCACACCTTTGTTGCCCTTCTCTAGGAACAGGAAGGATCCCACTAAAGATCACCTGAGCCTCAATTTCCTTAAGCGCCTTAAGAGATGGAAGGGAGGTGATGGTTGTAGTGGGGCTGTCAACCTATCCAAATCCCTGGAATAGTTGCAGCTGCTTTGAACTGGCATCCAATATTTTATGTCATTCCCCTTAGTGCTGGGTGAGGCTGGGTGGGTAATGCGGTCATTCAATATGGCAATGTCATGGATTCATAGCCAAAGAAATGATCCTGCCTGAGAGTTTCCTGACCTCCCTGTAATTAGTAGGTAGTACCATGGCCAGGGAAATCCCTGAAAGCCCTTCATGTCTGCTGAAAGTTTTTTCAAAGGAGGAAAGAAGGAGAAGGCCAACTTAATATTTGAAAATTGTTTGCAAATAAGAGAAAATAATAGAAATTGTAGCTCTCAGTATGGTTTATGCTTTTCCAATTATAATGATTTACATTCTTTTCAGACTCAGGAACAGGACGAACTTGTGCTGAAAATATCTGTGAACATAACTGTACCAACTTAAGTGAAGGAGGCTTTATCTGTTCCTGTAGGCCAGGGTACAATGCCAGTGAGCTGAACCGAAACTCCTGCGATGGTATTTTCAATATTCTATTAATCTTCTCCATGAAAGATGTTCAGTTTGGTTTTGTTACAATAATTTAAATGTAACTATTCATTATTGCATGTAAAGAAGATTTTTGCACTTCACTGGACCTTCTATGACACAGATTTGGCTGCTGAAATATATTTTCTCTCCCAGAATTTAGGCCCCAGTTCAGCAAAGAACTTTAACCTATGTTTAATTTTAAGCATGTGAGTAGTTCCCTTTACTTTAAAGGGAGTACTCAGATGTTTAAAGGTAGCACATTCTTATTTGCTGAATTAGAGTTTTATGGCTTGATCCAGCTGCACTGAAATAAAGGGGAGCCTTTCCACTGACTTAAGGCTAGATCGTATCTGAGTTACCACTGTCTGTATTTAGATTAGAATCAAAGTTTCTGCTCTGAGAAATTCACTGACTTGCTTACAGTGCAGTTCTACACTGTTGCTCAACAGCTCTGTTTCCTGTGCAGCTAATATAATATATGCTCGTTTTAAAGATGAAAATACATTTGTATTGCTTCTTACTTGAGCTAGGGCCATAGAACCAGGCACATCTAAGAGAGAGTGAGTGGATTCTAATCTGTCAGCTCTCAGTCTAGAGAATTGTTTACTGAATTCTAAGAAGTGGGGTTTGCACAGATGTACACTATAGTACTGCTGGGGGCAGCATATGACCCACAGAACCTTTAATGCTGGTGACGATGTGCTCTATGGAAAGAACCTAGCTGGACTCTCGGATCCCAGACTGACAGTTAGTACAAACGTTAGTAAAGCAAGCACACTGGATCTGGAAATGATTGAGACAAAATAAACATGGGAGCCTGTGATGTCATGTTTAGAATCCCTTTACAGAGCAGAACATTTCACATCCTGGGTATCTTGGCATGTGCAAGGCCAGATTAGAGCAATCTAAGGCCCTAGGCACACCCTGACATGAGGACCCCATGGCTTCATCTCCATATGGCCTTGCCCCTGCTCTGAAGCCTTCCCACCCCTTGGAGTGGGAATGGTGGTGTCGTTTCCCACAGAGGCAGAGATAGAGGCATGGGGCCCTTTTCTCTCCACCCACCAGAGCAGCAGCAAAGGCCCTCCCCCTCAGGAGCAGCAGATATCCCCCAGTATTTATGCCAGGATTTGGGTGTATCTGTTTGAGTGGGTGGGCTGGGGCCACTCCACACTTTTCTACCTGCCACACGCAGCTTCCTCTTTTGGGTTGGTGTTGGCAGTGAGTCCTGGTTGTTCACACTCTTCCGGCCATGCTGTAGGCAGGGAATGCTGCCTGGCGCGGTGCAGCAGCTCAGCGCAGCGGGACAGAGCCCCCCGCCCCTACCAGGTCATGTGCTGGGATGGGTTGGCAGCACTCTCCCAAGTCCCAGACAGCCTCTGGCCACGCTGCCTGGGAGGGGATGCTGCCGACGTGGTGCAGCGCAGTGGGACAGAACCCCCCTCCACCAAGTAACGTGGGATGGGGAAGGGACAGGATAGGGAGAGCGTGGAGGCCCCAGGCTGGGGATGAGGCAGGGAGGAATCGTGGGGGTGTCACATGGTGAAACCATTGCCCCCCTTTGGCTGGTGCCTTCTTTGTGTTCCTCCCCACTAGTTGCCTGAAATCAGAATGTCAAAATTTATAAATGTGACTAGTTCAGCTAAGGAAACAATTAAACCTGAGATATTTTCTCTCTCCATTTGTGTTTAGATATCAATGAGTGTGAGATCTTTGGAACCTGCCCCCAGGACTGTAAAAATTCCAAAGGAAGTTATGAATGTTTCTGTGCTGATGGCTTTAGGTCCGTGGGTGATCAACAGGGAAAACAGTGTGCTGCCAATGGTATGTTTAACTGACAACCTGACTGATTGCCACCTGTGAAAAGCAAGCTAACTGTAATAATTTTAATGCATGTAGGCTTCTCCATTATAAATTTTTTTTGTGCAGCATTAAATTCTGTCTGGTTTACATACATCCTTGTAACCTTGTACATCTTTGTGCAGGAATGTAAATACTCCCTCTCTGCTTCCATTTGAAAGAATTAAAATAATACCCACTTCTTGCAGGTATCTGATGTGATAAATACTCTAAAATATGTTGGGTGCCTGCCCTCCTCTCCCCTTCATCCAGATTTCCTGAAAACAAAAGACTGTCTGTGCTGTGGGTTATCAGCAAAAGGCAGCTGCCCGTTAGCTCCCACCCCCTAAGTAATGTATCAGAAGAAGACAGTTGTATTGAAGTGGTGCAAATCAAAGACAGTTTGCTGACAGATCACCATTTATTGTTCATGGACTGATGAATACAAACAAGAGGATTTATAACAGCTCATTTTTAACTCCAATCATTAGTTCTGTCTCTTAGGTTAATGTCAGTGGCCGTAGTGTGTGACAGTCATTGAGTAGGTAGATTCTAATTTGGTTCAGAAAATGAAAAACAAAGAGCTGGAGAAAACAGAAAAGAGGGCTGACAATGGAACAGTAATAATATATGGTGATTGAAGCAGGGTTATGCTGTATATAAAAAGATACTTCGAGCTTTTAAAGGATAAGTGATAAATGACAAAGTTGTGGTGTATTGTGTTAAATAACATACCCTTACAAAGAGGAAGCAAGGCACCCGGCCTGTTTGCAGTAAGAATTTTTAAAAGCTGAAAAGCCCAAGGTGTGTAAGAAAACTTATTAAAAAAACAGTTTTCATGGTTTCCAGTCCAAAGGCCTGGACCTACAAACACTTACTACTAGGTTTAGTGCTTATTATGGTGAGTGAGTGCATTGACGTCAACAGGACTAGTGATGGTAGTTAACACCAAGCTTAGTAGTAAGCAACTGTAGGATCTGACAGTAGTTTTGCAGACCCAAAAGGGCTGAGTAGTTCAGATGATTGTCCAAGTAAGTATTTTTTCTATCAGGTTCTTATCCAAATGTAACCTCTAAAACTTTAATTTAGGTTTGACCATCGGTAATTTTCACCTGCTTCTCTTGTGAGAGTACTGTTGAATTCAGAGAAGTAAAATCTATTGTTGCTTTCTAGGTAACCCCCCATTGTTACTCCTGCCAGACAATGTGCGAATTCGGAGATACAATATCTCATCACAGCAGTACTCTGATTACATTGATAACCAGGAGCACATCCAAGCTATAGACTATGACTGGAATCCTGAGGGAATAGGCCTGAGTGAGTATATTTGAAGCTTTCATACTTAACAATGCATTATTTGTTTCAAAACTAGTGTTAGTTTTGGAGGTTAATTTTCCTTTTTAATTTACAGTCAAACAGATTAGTTAGCAGTCCTGGTGGAGTGGATGTGTCCTTCAGCTATATGCCTCCCTCATACCTATCCTCTCACATCCTGTCAGTTCTTTTACTACATCTAGTCAGTGAGTTTTGTTTTGTTCTGTAGTCTTTCTTTCCCTTTCATTTCTTACTCAAGGACATTGTGACTTTTATGACAAGGTTGTGGCTGGCCCTTACTATGTGTGCAAGCGGAGGGTGCAAGAAGCCCCTCACCCTGGCACCCCCAACTTCAGGGCTGGCCACACCTAGTTCCTGCACTCTTCTAACCTCAACAGGGCTTCAGGACTGCAGTAGTTTGCAGTCATGTGTCTCTCCTCCACCACTCAACCCTAAAGGGGAAAAGGCTGGTGGATCCTTATGTTCTGTCATATGTCACCCTACCAATGAACTCATCCTCTGCCATGTGTAGCCCCTGTATGGGCTCCCAAGATCCTGCCTGTCCTGTACAATGAAATAGACATGAGAGGTAAGGCACTGACTCTTGCAAAATGTGGCATGGGCTCTTTAATGACTTCAGCTACATGTCTTATCCAAAGTGTGTATTTTAGACTGATGATTTTAGAATTTGTGCAAATTTTCCTATATTTTTCATTTTCATTGAGGGCTAACATGAGATTCTCACACAAATAGAAATATGTTAAATTGGTATCTCATATACCATAGTTATCTCAATAGGGGTAGGATCTTCCAAAAATGAGTAAACATTTCAAATGACTTCACAATGAACATGATCTTTGAATTTTTTGTAGGTATTGTATACTACAGCATTTTGGGACACGGCTCTGAGTTTGGATCCATCAAACGTGCTTATCTCCCCACATTTGATGGCAGTGGAAACAATCCTGTGAAGGAAGTTGACTTGAATCTGAGATACGTAGTTAATCCTGATGGTCTAGCTGTGGACTGGGTTGGGAGGTGAGTAAACAGAAAAGTTAGGAATTGTACACATGTGAATATGGAGAGTGTCTGAGATATTGATCACCGGTTAGACATGTGAAATTCAGTCCTTTATCTTAAACAGGCATGCAGGAGACATGAGAAATATGGTGCTAGTCTTGCATCCTGGACAAACTGTTCTCAAGCTGGAGATGGGAGGTCTCAAGGTGGCCCAGACGAATGCACTTTTCTTTGCACTTTGCTTCTTTCATCAGAAGCAACATGTGCCTCAATCTAACACCTGTTGCTGATTGTGTCATATGTTCTAGCTAGCTGCCTGGGCACTGCACATACTCCCCAACTGGCAGATCAGTCATGCCCTCTTTTGGATTACGGTGCACAGGCCAGTATGTTTGCTGAACATTCTCCCTAGCATGAAATTAAGAACTTGTGAAAAAACTTTCACAAGGCTCCCAACCCCCTTTCTGTCTGTCTATCTTCTATCTGTCTAGGTTCTTACCTGGTTCCTATCACCAGAGTGTCTGAGTGCCACACAGAACAGAACAAAAGCAAGAGTTGAACATAGACTAGAATTATTTGAGGATACTAGAATGTTAAGTGTGTGTGAAAGCGTTTCCTTTTCTTCCTTCAGTTATTGGGTTAGAGAATTTAGTTTTTCACTTAACCCTGAAGGTGAGGTGGTCGGTGGTCATTGTTGCTCCAGAAGAGAATTCCTTGGCCTTGCGCCAGTTGTGGAGGAAGCTTGGCCCCTCCGCTGTTATGAGATTATGATCTCTGACCCTTTTGTTGTTCCTGTGGGATGGAACAATTGAAGGAGGCTGTGGTCCCTGAATAGGAGGTGTTTTAGATAGCTTGATCTAACGCCATGGAGTGCCTTATGGGTGTATGCAGAAATCTTAAAATGTACCCAGTGTTCTGTGGAGAGCCAATATCATGAGTGGGGCACAATGTGTTCTCAGTAGCAAGATTCATTTTTGAGATGGGCCGTTGCATATTGGACCAGCTGAAGTGTTTTAAGGATGGTGCAATCATTCCAAATACAGGGAGTTGCCATTCTCCAATCTGGGAGTGACAGAAGTCACAGTGACCAGGTCAGTAGGGGACACAGCCTCTTGCTATCTACAATGGAAATAAAGCATTTTTGGCAGCAGTAGCTATTTCAGCATGCAGAAACAGTGAGGAGTCTGAAAGCAACTCCCAGCCAATGAAACAGCTTGACTGAAGACAGACTCCCTTAATGGTGGGAGATAGCATGGCAGTGATTATCTCTGTAAAATGTTTCCCTCTACCCTCTGGCATCACTGCCGCCTTGCTTAGTTTTAGCATCAGTCAGCTGCCTTTCATCTATTGGCTGATCTCACCAAGGCGCTGAGATAGTTGAGTGTCAGTCTTGGAAGTGAATGAAATTATTGTGCTGAGTTATTCATCTGAGTAGTGTGGACATTTAAGACTGTTAAGTTTCATAGTTTTTCCTTGTGGTTCAGTCAAGATGTGGTGATAGAAGCACAACATAGTGAGCAGTCTGGTAAAGTGAGAAAGAATTGCTTATTATAGCTCTGAGTTCATGGCCTGAGAGGAAGGAACTTGGCCATCTCACTGCTTTCCCATTATAGGTGGTGGAAGGTCATCCCTCAGCATGACTAATGTTGTTTCTATTTGCATGTGCTAGCCTGAAACCTGACTGGAAGGAGACCTGGATATTGGTAGAGGATGAGCATAGTTGGAGACAGCCCTTTTTAGCTTGTTGGGTCTGAGTTATCAGTGTTTAGTCAGACTTCCTGTAGTTCTTCAGAGCCTCTTGTGTGAATGACTGGGGAAAGGAGACAGATGTTTCCAGTTGTGGGCTTAATGGCTAGTTCCTGTTGCTCTGCCTCCTGGATTGGGTAATATGCTCTGTGAAATAGGTTGGCAGCTCTTCATTGTATGTTGTGCTGATTACCAGGGCAGGTGGAAGACAATTTGGTGGGATGACATGATTTACTACCCTGAAAAATTCTGCTGGTTTTGACTCAATGGCTGAGGGGAAAAATTATCTCTTTTCTTCCACCATGGCTGTGTGTTAACATTGGAGAAAACCTCTGTGTTGAAAGCCTTAGATTTACACTGTCGGCCTTCATGTTCTCTGACTGTCTACGTTACCCATGGCAGATCAACCCAAAAACCAAGGCTATCTCTGAGGGCAGTAGGGGCTACCTGCATTTATGTGTCAATATCTCCACAGTTGTCAGCAGGTACAGGCAACATAGTGGTAAACACACCAGCAGCCTGTCTATCCTGGTACTTCTGCTATTACTGGCAATGGATTTGTATTAGTACTAGAGCAATGGTGAGAGATTTAAATAAAAAAACGCTCAGTGTATACTTAGGGTATTTCTACATGCAACTGGAGGTGTGATTGCAGTTTAGGCATGTATACCTATGCTAGCTTTGATCTTGCTAGCCTGGCTAAAAATAGCATTGAAGATGTGGTGTGGGCTGCACAAATCCGCCTGGAACCCTGGATAAGTACTTTCCTTGCTAGCCAGTGCTGCAGTGTGTGCCGTCACATTCTTCACTGCTGTTTTTAGCTGCTCTAGCTAAATTAAAGCTTGTGTGAGGGTGCCTACCTGAGCTGTACTCACACCTCAGACTGCACTGCAGACCTACCACAGGATCTATACAGTGACAGGGGTCACGTCTTTGTGCCTCTGTTTCCCCATCTGTGAAATAGGAATAACAGGGATATAAAGTGATTAAAAAAATTAATCGTGATTAATCACGTGATTAATTGCACTGTTAAAGAATAGAATACAGTTTATTTAAATATTTTTGGATGTTTTCTACATTTTCAGATATATTGATTTCAATTACCACATAGAATACAAAGTGTACAGTGCTCACTTTTATATTATTATTTTTATTACAAATAGTTGCTCTGTAAAAAACAAAAGAAATATTTTTCAATTCACCTCGTACAAATAATGTAGTGCAATCTCTTTATCATGAAAGTTGAACTTACAAATTAGAATTATGTTAAAAAAACTGCACTCAAAAATAAAACAATGTAAAACTTTAGAGCCTACAAGTCCACTCAGTCCTACTTCTTGTTCAGCCAGTCGCTCAGACGAACAAGTTTGTTTACATTTGCTGGAGATAATGCTGCCTCCTTCTTGTTTACAATGTCATCTGAAAGTGACAACAGGTGTTTGCATGGCACTGTTATAGCCGGTGTTGCAAGATATTTACATGCCAGATGCACTAAAGATTCATATGTCCCTTTATGCTTCAAGCACCATTCCAGAGGACATACGTCCATGCTGATGGCGGGTTCTGCTTGATAACGATCCAAACCAGTGCAGACCGGCGCATGTTCATTTTCATCACCTGAGTCAGATGCCACCATTAGAAGGTTGATTTTCTTTTTCGGTGGTTTGGTTCTGTAGTTTTCGCATCAGTGTTGCTCTTTTAAGGCTTCTGAAAGCATGCTCCACACCTCATCCCTCTCAGATTTTGGAAGGCACTTCAGATTCTTAAACCTTGGGTCGAGTGCTGTTGCTATCTTTAGAAATCTCACGTTGATACCTTCTTTGTGTTTTGTCAAATCTGCAATGAAAGTGTTCTTAAAACGAACAACATGTGTTGGGTTATCAGCTGATATTGCAATAACATGAAATATATGGCAGAATACGGGTAAAACACAGCAGGAGACATAATTCTCCCCCAAGGAGTTCAATCACAAATTTAATTAACGCATTATTCTTTTAACGAGTGCCATCAGCATGGAAGCATGTCCTCTGGAATGATGGCTGAAGCAGGAAGGGGCATATGAATGTTTAACATATCTGGCACGTAAATACCTTGCAGTGCCAACTACAAAAGTGCCATTGCAAACACCTGTTCTTATATTCAGGTGACATTGTAAATAAGAAGTGTAAATGTAAACAAACTTGTTTGTCTTAGCAATTAGCTGAACAAGAAGTAGGACTGAATGGACTTATAGGCTCTACAGTTTTACATTGTTTTGTTTTTTTGAGTGCAATTATGTAACAAAAAAATCTATATTTGTAAGTTGCACTTTCACAATAAAAAGATTTCACTACAGTACTTATATGAAGTGAATTGAAAGATACTATTTATTTTGTTCCATCATTTTTACAGTGCAAAAAGTGTACACTGTACATTTTGTATTCTGTGTTTTAATTGAAATCAATATATTTGAAAATGTAGAAAAACATCCAAAATATTTAATATATTTTAATTGGTAATCTATTGTTTAACAATGCAATTAAAAGTGCGATTAATCACGATTAATTTTTTTAATCATGATTAGTTTTTTTGAGTTAAATGCGTGAGTTAACTGTGATTAATTGAAAGCCCTAAGGAAAAACAATACTTCCTTATGCTCACAAGGTGGTGATGAGGCTACATTGATTCAGAGAAGAGGCATGGTACAAGTGCTCAATATTATTTTGTTTAATATATGATCTTCTTTGAGACAGCTAAGAAGATTAACAAAGGTATTATAATAAAGATTAGCTAAATCCAAGGAAGAGCAAACAGTGCTCTGCACATAGGATCAGAAAACTTTTACATCAGGTATGATACTTAAAAATTTATAACAACCTTGTTTCTGAAAATGTTTTTTGGTAAAAGATAAAAATACAGAATGGAGCTGTGGCCCCAGCAATCCAAACAGATGCACTCACAAGAGTTACCAGATTAATTCAAATGTAAATTAATTTTCAGTTTTAATGAATCAGCTTTCTGTTCCCAGAAGACTATGGCATCTGTGATACCTGCAGTGCCTAAAAGTAATAATAAAACCTCACAGTAGGACTTTTATCAAGGTTATTTGACAGGAAACGAGGCCAGCTGCAGAAACTTCTGCGCAAAGAGAAACCTAGTTAACCTATAGGTAAGGTCTGCTGAATTCTGCAACAAGCTGCACCTAAATTCAACAGTGAGGTTTCTGTGGTGAGGCATCCTAGCAGTTCTACAATGCAATCAGTGCAGTATTCCTATATTAGTCATATAGGTATTAAATTAATGTGATTTTACAGGGTCCCAATGTTTTTTAATATGCCAGGTTTTGTTTTTCATTTGAATACTGAGTGCTACAAGAAAAACAACAAGAAGCTTATTAAAAGATAAGCAGATTTTCTCAGCCCTATCCCCAGTTATAACATCTTAACCTTTTACAGCATTTTAATTGTGTTTAATATAATTCAGGCATCTTTACTGGACTGATGCTGGGACAAATCGAATAGAAGTAGCAAAGCTAGATGGACGGTACAGGAAGTGGCTTATTTCCTCTCTACTGGATCAACCAGCAGCTATTGTTGTGAATCCCAAGCTTGGGTAAGCATTTCAGGACCTGAAGAAGTTCTGTGAAATAGCACGCAGCAAGCAAGACAGAACACAACAATAAGCTATAGGAGAGCTTTTACCTCAATAGCTGAAAAGACTAAGGCTATGAGTTGCTGTTGATGTCCATACAAATTTCTGTCCATATACTGACTGCAGGGGATTTTTAAATAAGGGAATGTATTTCAGGGCCAGATTTCAGAAAGGGTCTGGTTTGGTGTTACAACAGGGGCTCAGGGTTCAAACTGTTGTGTTTCAAACTGTAGACGCTGGCTCCTTAACATACCTATTAAAGATGTCTTTCCTACAACTCCTCCTGCCTATCATATTATCATTACTCAAGAGACAGAGAAAGCTGTGGGGATATCTTTCCATTTATTCAGGCTACAAGAACTAAAGAAACATCATCATTTTCCTTTTTTAATTATTTGTTTTGGCCTAACCAGTCCCCATTTTGTATTCAGCATCACAGAAAGACGCATCCTATGGCCGATCCAGCAATGCACAATTCCTCCCCAGCTCTTCTTTTCGAGTTACTTCTCCCCTTTTTGGATGCAGCTTACCTCTTTTGTGCTTGACCAGCGCTGATACTGGGCTGGATGGTGGAGCCCTATCTCCATCCACTCCTCATTCCTTCCCATTCCCTCAGTAACCCCTTGCTCACAGGGGATAGCACCAGGCCCTCAGCCCCATCTGTGCCCAGAGCTGTAATCTGGGCAACCCTAACATGGATGCACAGAATCAGGGGGAGTCATTAGCCCCTGTTCAGCTGCACTAGGGCAAAGTTATGTCTAGCCCATACGTGGTACCCTTAAAGTCAATGTTTGAGTAAGAACTGCAGCATGCTTGCTTGACACTCTGCACTGTTTTCCTTTGCTGCAATTTTCACTATGTATTAAATAGGAAACAGTATAAATATATTGGCATATTTAACATCTGTGGGTAATGGGTATGACAGGTCAAACACTCAGCTGGAGAAAATTAGGGTAGGTCCATTGAAGCCAAAGGAGCTGTATTGAGTTACATGAGCTGAGGATAGCACCCAAAGGAAGCTGCTGATAACTCTTTTTCCTGAATGACCCTGTTAGAATTGCCTCTGCAACTGTCCCCTCTCACCTGAGTGCCAAGATGCAGAAACTCTCCTTTGATGTTTATTTTCCATTTTATTCTTTTATAAAAATTTGCTAATCTGTTGAGCTCTGTGTGTGTTTTTCCTGATCGCAGTCTGCAGATCAGGAGTTACACAATAGCCTCTTTGATGAGTCCTACGGCTTAGTTATTGGGTGATGCCAAAGAAAACAATCCCAACCACCGAATTCTAAGTCATTTTAAATTCTAGTTATACTCTTGTAGGCTTATGTACTGGACTGACTGGGGGAGGCAGCCAAAGATTGAATGTGCCTGGATGGATGGACAGCAAAGGCAAATGCTGGTTTCTGAAGACCTTGGCTGGCCCACAGGCCTTTCTATTGATTATCTCAACAATGACAGACTGTACTGGAGTGATTCTAAAGAAAATATTATTGAATCCATGAGACCTGATGGAACAGACAGAACCACTGTATTACATGGAGGTAGGAAATTAACATGAATGTTGTATATATTTCTGGTCTAAAAAATTTATGTGAACTTAGGGCCAGATTTTCAAGTACTCAGATCTCACAACTTGGGCCAGATTTTCAAAAACGCTCAGCTCCCAATTAGGCACCGTATTAAGAAGCAAACTTGGTAGTGTTTTCCATTCACTTTGCATGCATGTAAATGACTGTGCAAGGTGGTTGAGAATTAGGTCCACTGCGATTAACGTGCATGAGCAAAACAGACAGAATATGGCACAAACTAGATGGATAATTGTTGTTTTACGTGTGTTATCATCAATTTGCAGGAACAGTGGCCTGCTCTTTTCAGTCACGCATTTTCATCAATACAAATGCAAATGGTTAATGAATAAAATACTTGATTCAAGAAGAAGAATAGTTGGCTCATCAATACTGCTAGGGATTCTTTGCTAACTGATGATAATTTTGTTCCTTTGAGAAGTCAGCAATCCGTACAGCCTTGATGTCTTTGAAGGCCATTTATATTGGATTTGTAAGGAAAGAGGTGAAGTCTGGAAGGAAGATAAATTTGGAAATGGAGAAAAGGTGAAAGTGCTGACTGTAAACCCTTGGCTTACTCAAGTGCGCATCTATCATCAGCATAGATACAATCAGTCAGGTAATCACCAGTCTTGGATGTTCTGTTCCCTGTTATCTGGAAACTACTATCCCAAATCCATAACAATGCCTTCAGAAAGCTTAGTATTAGCCTGAGAATAGGCAGATCTCTAAGCACATTGAAAAATACGTATTTCTGAAAGCATAAGGATGGAACTGGGATTGACAAGTGTATATAGAGAGAGGGGAACATATAAAATAAAGCAGGGTTTAAATACAGACGAACGGTACATTTCTCTTTTGCAATCATTTAGCACAAAATTATGGCTGAATCCATTTTCCCTCTCCTACAGCTTCTACACAGGAGGCAACAATAATTTATATTTGTACTCCAAAAGCACAAAATGCAGGCAACTTGTTACTGCCTCCGATATAGACCACCTTTGTCTTAACTCTCCTGTAATGGCAGGGCTGCCCAGGAGCAGTTCATACTACTCTAGCATGCTCTTCCTAGAAGGCTTTGTTTGCACTATGGTGGTGTGTAGTGTACATGTAGCTACATGCCACAGTGAAAAGCAAGGTACATCCACATTACGATGTGTAGCTTCATGTGAAAGACTCCAGCAGCAGAGAGTGGCAAGGAAAGACTCTGGGAAGGGGGAGGCAGCAGGGAAAGGCTCCAGCAATGGGGAGCTGGCCGAGTGTTTTTCCACTGCCTCTCCTGTGCCAGAGCCTTTCCCTGCTGCTGGAGTCTTTCACTGCAGCCGGAAAGGGCTCCAGCAGCAGGGAGCTGGTGGAAAGAAGCAGGCAGTGTAGATGTACCTTTAGTAGGCATGCTTCGTGGTGCTCAGACAATGGAGATGTTCTGTTCCTTCACCTCTTTGTGCACTTGGCTCGAAAGCTGTAATTTAGCCCTTATAATGAATGTAAAAGAAGACAGAAGACTTTAATATAAAATACAATATTTATAAGCCATCTTGGTTGTTTTACATATAGAAAAAGCACTCGGTTTAGAATTTATTGCTGTAACAATCATGAGCTACTTTGCTGACAGGTAGAAACCCCCCTGCTTATGTCTCAGAAATGCTGCTAGAATGCTTCTCCAGTTAACCTCTGTGTTATCTGCATTTCAGTGCCTAATCCTTGTAAAGATGTCTGCAGCCATCTCTGCTTGCTGAGACCAGGAGGATACACTTGCTCTTGTCCACAAGGGGCTCGTTTTATAGAAGGCAGCACCACAGAGTGTGATGCAGGTAGAGTGAATAGTCCAACTGCAAATGGAACCACTGACTCAGTCATATTTTCCTTTAATATGTCATTCTGATTTGGAGGGGGAATGTATATAGCTTTTCCATGACTGATAAAGCATTCTTGAATTAGAAATACAAACTGGGAGGAGGGTGCTTCAGTGGTTAAAGCAGGAGCCCTGAAGCCAGGACATGTGAATTATCTAGCCAAGTATACCACTGACTTGCTGTTACCTTGGACAGGTACCTTGGACAGCTGTTACCTTAACTTCTTTGTACCTCAGTTTCTTCATTTGTGAAATGGATATAATAACATCAACTCTATAAAATTTTCCAGGTTTCAGGTCCAGCTGTGAAATAGGCACTGATTCTAAAAACCGTTCACTAAGCGTACAGCTGTCTCCAGAGACCCCTGGCAATTTTGTTTTTAGTGAGTTGAACCAGAACTGAAGACCCATACACCCTTGAACTTAGGGGAAGTTAGGTTCCAAATGTGGATTCAAATTTTGTAGCCTAGGTTAGGTCCTGTGTACATTACAGCGATAGCCAGGGGACCAAGCTACAACATGGATACAGATGGAGTGTAACCTAACCCCCTAGAGCTGGGAGAAAATTTTCCAGTGGAACATTCTTCGTAGGAAAATGCTAATTTGTTGAAAGCAAAATGTTTCACGAAAAGTCTTTTGGCCTTTTCAGAATAGAACATTTTGATTTTCTGTTTCAAAATTGCTATTTGTTTCAATTTAAAAAAATATGATATAATATTATATAATCTTTTTAAACATCAAAATGGGAATAAAACATATCAATTTTATCAAAACATTTAGATCAACCCCAAAAAATCTTTTTTTAAAAAATTTCATTCTGTGGGTAACTGAATTTTTTGTTTCATTCCATTTTGGAATGGAACAAATTTGAAATCATGGAATTTTGCATGAAACAGAAAATCCAGTTCCCACCCAGCTCTAAAAAACACTCCATAATTGAGCTAAAATCCTTGGTCAATCCAGGATTTTGGCCTGGCTAATGGATATGATTGGCATCAGCTACGCTACAAGTTTAAGCCATGGGCAACCAGATTCTTTTATTCTGTTATAAACCATTTGTGTGTATACATTAGTGCATATACATTGGTATAAATGGAAACTTAGAATCTTAGAAACTTAGGAAAATGAATGTGTTTGACAAAATGCAAATTATATTTACAGTTCTGTACGTTTTTCTTTTGTGTGATCAGTAAACATTTTTGTACAGTACAGATGAGAGAAGCCACAATGCTCAAAATACATCCAGAGATCATTTACAAGTAATTGGCTTATCATTCAAACCTGTTAAATATAAGCATTCGGTGCTAAATGGTAGAATTGCACCAGACCACACTGCTATCAGGAGCACCTGGGAAGCATAGTTGCTGTGCCTTCCTTGAGCACCCACCCAAAGCGGTAGTGAGAGGTATGGGGCCCATGAGCAAGCTCTCACCTCTCTCCATCCTCAATAGATAAGATGGGGGCAATACCCAAGAAAAGGCCTTGCACTTTGTGAGTGTGAGGGCTGCCATTTTACTTAGCTGTTAACTGAGGTTCCAGGTGTTTTCTTCTTTGTGCACCCAGGGAGTCTGGGTTCTGTCTTAGTTTGGTTGATAGCACCTCATCACAACAAAAAGTACAAAAGATGAGCCAAACATATCCTAATCTTATTTCCACCTTGATGGGCAATAACTATAACAAAGTGGTCCTTGTGAAACTAAATCTAGGCTACTTCTCTACAGTTAATCCATCTGCAGGATTAAGAATGAATGTTGGTAAGACTGAGGCTATGATAGCAGAGGGAGGAGGACCCACCATGAAGGATATTACAGGCAGAGAACTGAGAAGAGTGAAAGAATTTAAATACCTAGGTCAATGATTGCTGGCAATGGTACCCTCCTGAGTCATGCCCAGCATTGTACCCAAGCTTCTTCCTGCAAATGGTGGAAGCTGGCACCAGTTATCTGTGAAAAAAAAGATGCTAATAAGGTTAAAAGGTAGAGTGCATTGTAATTTGATCCATCCCAATGTATGGAATGGAGACTTGGCCAGCCATGAGAAAAGAAATCAGTATGCTCTGCTCTATGGAAATGAAGATGTTAAAATGGTCAAATGGCTGGATGCTCTGTGATAGTCAGCTAAATGAGATTGAGAAGGTCCAATGAGAGTTGCCCCAATTGAAGACAAGTTGAGGGAGCTAGTGTATGTTGGTATGGACATGCCCAGCAGAGACCCAAGAGTTACATTGGGTAAACCCTTGCAGTAATCGAGGACAGAAGATGATGAAAGGGGAGGCAAAAGACCTAGTTTATGGACTGGATGTCGCTGGAGCTTAGAGAGACCAATTTGCCTGATAGCCAGGTGTACAGTCATGAGTTTTGGAAGAAGGCTACAAAAGTTGCCAACCTCAAATAGGGAAGTGGCAAGATAGAAGAAGAGTTAATCTGTCTGCTATGAGTCTTTTTGCAGGTCAGCGATAGACAATTTCACAAGCTACTCCACAAAGATAGTGCCACCTCTGATTTACATTTACTCAATACTTTATGGTACTTTGACCTATTATTGTCACAAGATACTATTTAAGCATTAAGTATTGGATCATCTCCAGGCAGGCCAAGCAGATGTTTCAGTTTACCACTGCATCTCATTAGTATCTAGCACAAGTTTGTTTTGAACTTTGAAGCAACAACCTTGCAAATTGTTTTATCTACATTTTATGACAGTGATTTTCTGTTTATTGCTCATAGCGCCTGCATTTGTTCCCCTTAATTAAACTGCTTTAAATAATCTGGCCAGAGACAAAGAAAAACAGGTGAAGATTTTCAAAAAGAAAAGGAGTACTTGTGGCACCATAGAGACTAACACATTTATTTGAGCATAAGTTTTCATGAGCTACAGCTCACTTCATCGGATGCATTCAGTGGAAAATACAGTGGGGAGATTTATATACATAGAGAACATGAAACAATGGGTGTTACCATACACACTGTAACGAGAGTGATCACTTAAGGTGAGCTATTACCAGCAGGAGCGGGGGGGGGGGGCAGGGAGGACCTTTTGTAGTGATAATCAAGGTGGGCCATTTCCAGCAGTTGACAAGAACCTCGGATTATCACTACAAAAGGTTCCCCCGCCCGCTCTCTTGCTGGTAATAGCTCACCTTAAGTGATCACTTTCATTACAGTGTGTATGGTAACACCTATTGTTTCATGTTCTCTATGTATATAAATCTCCCCACTGTATTTTCCACTGAATGCATCCAATGAAGTGAGCTGTAGCTCACGAAAGCTTATGTTCAAATAAATTTGTTAGTCTCTAAGGTGCCACAAGTACTCCTTTTTCTTTTTTGCGAATACAGACTAACACGGCTGCTACTCTGAAACCAGGTGAAGATTTTGTTTTGGAAAAAAATAATTGTACAACAAAAGGTATTTTACCATATTGGGCCCAGTGACTCAATTTTCTGTTCCTGTTTGGAACTTTGCTTTAAGCTTTTATGTAATACCTAACTACACAGTGGGGCTTACCCAATTAATTGTCATACCTGTCAGATATAGTTTTGTTTTTTTTTTTTTTTTATCATTTTCCCCAATTAAGGCCTCTAGTTGGAAGCAGAGACCTTAGCCCCAAATCAGGGATCCCTATATAAGCTAAATTCCCATTGACACGAATAGGAGTTTTGCTTGAGTAAAGGTTTCAGGAATGGACTACTTCTGACTGAAAAGTAGTTAAAACTTTTATAGCCCATCTAGTATATCTAGGTTGTAAGTGTAAGGAAGAGAGAGCCAAAATGCATCTTTCATTTATAGACTATAAAAGCATAGAGGATTCAGACCTTTTCCATAATATTTATACCATGCTTTTTAGTGTGTAGATTTCCCAAAATTCGAATTAAGGCCAGTAAAATTATACTTTAAAGAAACTTACTCTCTTTTTGAAGATCTTCATTAGGTTCAATATCAAAACATCAGAAGAATATCTGTGGGTTTCTCTTAAAAAAAACTTACCAATCCAATATTATATGGATGTGTCTTGGTCCAAGTCAGACAATGTTGCAGCCTCAGGTGGTACCTGAAGAGTGACTGAACCACTAGCCTGACATTTAATGGGCTCCAGTGCTGAATAATGTGGAGCTTGAGCTGCTTTGTGCTGACAGAGCACAATGTAGATAATAAATGGAGACTCCTTGGATTTGGGATTTCTCCCCCTTTGTCATTTTCCTAATTGGGGCACATCTGAGGTTCCCTCCTCCTGTTTAAAAGCAAGTTTCCATTCACTGTTGCCCTCATTCTCTCCAAAAATAAATGCATCATTTCTGGACAAATCACTTAATGCCCATCCCTATGGGACTAAATCTGCCAGCTGGCTTAAAGAGGAGTTTGGGACAGATGAGGTAGGATAATGTTGCATTCTGAATTTTGAGCCCTGCAGGCAGGGAACAGGAGATTTGCTTGACCTGACTTTGCTGTGTCAATTACTTTCCACTTTCAGAAGCATACACTGCAGTGTCCATCAATTTTCATTTACATTTCTTCATTGTGTATGCAAGAAAAAATGTTGAAACCTGCACACTTCTTGATGCTGCTGAATCATTTTTACTGAATAACCCCTTATTATGCAAGAACAGAAGTTTTATCAGGATTAAAAATGGTATTTTGGCAGCACAGTAAATATAGTAACCTATGTCCCTGGCATTAAGAGCGGTATTTTCAAAAAATTGCATCTGAGTTTGAATTTGCAAATGTTAGCACACACTCAGTTTGGGTGATTGCATGCACAAAATTACAAGCCTGATTGAAATTTGGCCCTAAAAGTAAATTTAAAAAAATTGCATGGTAGCATATGCTTTGCTGAGTATGGCTTATTAACACATGCATGGCTTTCCATTTCTGCAGCCATTGAATCCCCTCCAACAATGCCACCAGCATGTAGGTGTATGTATGGAGGAACATGCTATATTGATGAAAATGATCTTCCCAAATGCAAGTAAGTCAATGTTGTAGTGGTCGTAGGTCAGAGTTTGCTGGTTTAGCATCACACTAGGGTTCAATTCTTCAAAATGTAGTTACAATGATGCATTAACAGAAGATTTAACACATTGATAATAGCATATTTGTAGCAATTGTAGGAAAAATGCACATGACCATAAAATAGCAAATAAGTAGTTTGAAAATAAAAGGTTTGGAAAGGAAAAAAAAGCAAACCATAAAGATTTCTCTAGTACAAGCTATAAAATAAAGGCAAATTTGGTGAAGGGGGAAAAGAACTGTAAATGCACAGAGGTCTGAGCCAGTAGGTGCCGCCAGTGCTCCACGGAAAGCAAATCTCCGACTTTAATTACTTTAGTTTCTGACTCAGGATTACTGTATGTCTATTTCTAAGCAGATAACAGGTATATTATTTTTACAGTCAGTGAAACATGTAATTACTAAGAAGTGAGTTGAACTCTACTGCCTGTCTATAAACATTACAAAATATAATAATAAAGCTTACCAGCTAGACTTAATAAAAGACAGACGGTCAAACTATCTCCCTTGTATTCACAGGTGTTCTTCTGGCTACACGGGAAATTATTGTGAAATAGGATTGTCAAAGGGAGTGCCTCCTGGAACAAGTAAGCTTCAAGTATATATTAAACTTGGTTTTTAACTTTTAAGGTATGCTTGTTTTAATATTTACTTACTCTTCTATCTCTGGTAACAGCAGTAGCAGTGTTGCTGACAGTCATTCTAATAACAATAATTGGAGCATTGGCAGTTGGAGGGTTCTGTAACTACAGACGGACAGGTTCCCTCTTACCAGCACTTCCCAAACTACCAAGGTACGTTTCACAAGACAGGTTGTTGATTAGAGTCTGTATACCAGATGTTTACATTTGTTTACATTTGTGACTGAATGTTTCTTAAGGATATGATATGTCTATTATATAATAGTTTTACAGACACAAGGGAAGTGCAGGGTTAAAGCAATTCCTAAAGATTTCTGCTGCCAGTTAATAACAAAGCTGGTCATACCTGACGACAAAGATTACCATATTGTCACACTAGTCTGGGCCCCAATTAGTTTTCACATAAATAAAAACAACATGCTTTTAAACTGGATATTAGACTGGGTATTCAGTTCAGAGGGATGGCTAAATATGTTTATTTTCATTACTTTATCAAAGGTTATAAGACTACAACTCAGGCAAGTTAGATACAGGAACTCTTTAACCATTAGAAGGCTGAGCTCTTCTGTAATGTTGTACTCACCTGCAAGGAATGCTATGCCAACTACCCACATCTTTCACATTTATGTGAGGCAGGAGACCTCTGTCAGATCACTGACCATGTGAGAAGCACAGCAATCCAGTGAAAATCAACTTCATGAATTATAATTTTTTTAAAAAGTTTGACATTTTAAAGTGAAAGAAGGGGGATGAAGAAAATACTTCTAAAAAGAAGGGGCTCAGAGCACAAGCAGGTTTTTAAACATTTCGTTCAAAATATTTATTTTATTTAAAACATTTACTCCTTTTTCCTTTCAAACTTAAAATTGGTTCTTGAAGTACATGGGTGAGAAATGACACTTTTGGCTGCAGATCAAACTTGTGTGTGTGTGTGTGTGTGCAAATTTGTGGCTGGGTGCTAGTCTACACACACAGTGTATGAACCAATGTAACTATAGTGGGTTCCAAACCATTATAATTAAGTCAGTGCGACTTGTAATGTGGACCCAGACCTAGTCATACTCATAAAAAAGTGTTAATATTGGTATGCCAAAACAAGCAACCCCCATATACACACTTCTATGTCTATTATAACTGCATCCACACTAGTGATCACATTAACTTAATTATATTGGTTTCTGAGCTGATAAAGCCAAATGGGTGCAAAAACTGTTGTAGAACAGCCCTGAGAGAAAAAGTGTTAGAGTTCTAACTGCTGGTTGCGGACAGTAATATTCTGTTTCTGCATTGTTTCATGGAAATGGTCATTGCATCACCAGATATTGAGTAAGTGAAAGTTTTAAAACACTTACCTGACTTTGACTAGTGTCAATTTCCATGAAAATGGGGTCCATTGAAATAGAGTTCTAAATCTTATTCCTCTAATTACTGGTTCTCATTTTAAAATCTTTTTCAATGAGTATGGCTTAGCACTAAATTCTGTCATTGTTCAACTCCTCCTAATAGGCTCTCCCTATGTAATGCACTGTCTTGGTGCATGTGGTCGTGTGTTCTGTTGGCAGTTCCAGCAACTATAAAAGCCTGCCTACAGACATCTAAAGGAATTTTCTTTTAGCTCAACACGTAGGGCTTGTCTTCACTGTAAAGTGTACTTGAATTATAACTTGAGTGTTGCTCCTAACTTGAATCCAGTCCATGCACAAAAATCCTTATTTGGAGCATGTTGGTGCTTTTAACTTGAAATGACTAGCCCATCAGAGGTTATAGTCTAAAGCTCAAAGTAGAAATTAACACAACCACTCTGAAATATGGACCTAAGGCTGACTCCAATACCTTCCTCCTTGAAAGGACAGACAAGCTATCCCACAGTTCATTGGGAAAGAATTCATAGAGCAGCTCAACTTACTTACATGCAAAGAAACATGTGATATGCCCCCAGAAGTCTTATTGCCACACAAGTGAGGTCAGTGCCAGTGTGGACTGAGCAACTTTAATGTTATTTAGCAGTGTGGGTACTTTCACTCAAGCCAGGTTAACTCGAAAGAAGTAACTTGAGTGTAGATAATCTGAGTTAACTCTACAGTGAAGACCTCTGTTTTTGTTGCTGAAGGTCCTGGTTTTGACCACTGCTAATATCTTCATGTGTAAGGCCACAGTTCATATTACTCAGAATTTATACTCTTCCTCTCACCCAATTTCTAATATTGCTCATACAATTGCAAGCCTAAATTGCACCTGCAATTATCCCAATAGCATATGCAAATTAGGTATTTACATGAAAATACCCATGAGGAACCTAAATGGTTATTTGTATGCATAGAAAACTAATATATACACACAATTCCTGAAATTTTATCCTCCAGTTTGATATACAATTATAATGACATTTTTGTGTATGCTTTGGGCTTTTGCTCTGTGGAAATCTGGCCCAAAGGTTTTAATAAGAATTATACTATTGAATAATAAAATGTTTTAAAAAGACAATGGATTTATGAATTTGTCAGGAAAACAAAATTGAAAATAAGACTAACCAAATTATAGTCAGCATACCTTTTTTTTTAATGACTCAATATATCTTGTATATAACCAAACCCTGAGGTTCCTACTCCTTATTCAGCCAGAACTGCCATTGCATTCAATGAGAGGTTCGCTGAAGTGAAGAGTAAGGCAGGCTTCTGGAGTTGGCCTATAAAGAGAATGTTTCAGGTTTCCTAGCAACAATCACACAGAACATTTGATTTAAAAGGTTACTGTCCAAATAATTTATTTTTTATTTTTGAAGCTTAAGCAGTCTTGTAAAGTCCACTGAAAATGGCAATGGGGTGACCTTCCGATCTGGAGCGGATGTGAGTATGGACATCGGTGTGTCTGGCTTCGGAGCTGATTCTACTATAGACAGAGCAATGCAGATGGTATGGCTCAATTCCAAAATCATCTTTAACATTTTCCCTTGTTTTGTAACTGTTTTGTGTGTCACATGGAAGAGTTTTATACAGAAAGACAATGAGACGATAAATGCGCTACAAACAAAGAAGTGAATATTGAATTAGGTTATTTTAAAGAAGTGAAAGCAAAGACTGTTCTCTGAGATAATATACTTTTCTCAAGATTTATGTGGTAGAAATTAAATTAATCACTCTGGAAATACTTCAGCATATCATCAGGGAATGAATGGGCACTTTAGTCCTTTAATTCTACAGATATTACTAGATCTCCCTGCAAAGGTCTTTGTGTACTCGGGCATCTCGTGGAACAAGTCAAAATGTGCAAGTTACAAGGGTTCCTGCTTCCCGTCCCCAGTAGTATTATATATAACTGAGGCTTCAGACATCAATATTCAGAACCAGTCACAGGAAAAATGACTTTCTGCATTGGATTGTAAACTTGTGAAATTCACTGCTGCTGGAAGTCTGTGCAAAACCTGGATAAAACTAGGAATTTCTCCCTGCGGGCCCCTCCATCACCATGCATAATCTTGGGTGGGCTCACTTCCTGCCACTGCTTCCCAGCTCCCTTGGGCTCCCTGTTGCAGATGTACCTTCTTTCAGGGGTTCCCTGTCTGCTAGCTGTCCCGCTCAGCTCCCTAACTCCAATCAGGCTTCTCTCATTGAGTGAGACCCAGAGATTTGCTCTCATTCCTAGTCAGGCCCTAATTGAGCCAGGTTCAACTCATTTAATTTCTCCCTCCAGGTTTGACACTTACTGCAGGTGTAGCGGATGTGAGGCTGATTGTGCCCACAGGCTCTCATTTATCTGCAGGGCCAGTGTGGGGTTGGTACACTCCAACACAGAGTACAACTAGCTGCTGTTAGCTGCTGACATAGTCACTCTGTCATGTGAACGCAGGTTAGAACCACTCAAGTACTGCAAGTCCTCCAGTGCTTTCCCACAATCCCACCATGTGCCCAGAAAGGACAGAAAAGCTCTCTCACAATTCACTGGGAGAGAACTCATAAAGCAGTTCAGCTTACTGTTGCAGAAAAAAACACACATAAGTGAGCTCAGTGCCAGTGTGGACACAGCAGTTCAACTGTTATTTCAGTGTGGCCACTCTCCCTGGAGGCAGCTAATGCAAGTGCCAACACCCTGAGTTAAATTTGAAGTGAAGACATACCCAGATAGTGTTGTGGCTAGCTAAATCTGAAACAGAAAGTCACGTATCAAGATGCTGCAAGACTTTGAAATCATTCAGACAGGATCCTCTGTGTCACTATTGTCACTTGAGAATTCTCCAGTGCAGGGGAAATCTTCAGGTGCTTGAGAGTTGCCATAGTGATTGCTGTCCCACCCTCGCCCTCCTGGCTGCTGGCAAGGAACTGTGACCTGGAGGGAAAAGGGGCGTGTCAGGGCAAACCTATCCCCCGGCCATACTTAGCAAACCAGAGCAATTTAGAGAGGCTTTCATGTTGCTCTAATCTGCCCCAGGGGACTAGCCCTGCTCTCAGTCTGCCAAACATTAAACGCTGTTTCTGGCAGCATCTTTATACATCTACCTAGAGCACCGCAGCCACTGCTCAAGTCTGGCACAGTATGTGTGAAGTAGCTGCCATTTATATTATGCTCTGCAGGAATGGTGTATTTCTAACTTAATTTATAGGTTTTTAAATGAGCAGATAAACTTGTGTTTCTTCTGCAGAAAAATATAGCAATCTCCCTAATGAGGTAATGTGAATTGAACCCATTCTTTAGTATTTCAGATACCAATGATTAATTTGTATGTCACATTGAAACCTCTACAGTGAAACACCTGTTTTGGGATTATGCTTCCTTTGACATTTCCTTGCTCCTGAAGGCTAGATTTGTGGAAGCCATCCTTCCTCTTTATAACACATTTTGAGGAAATTATTGAAATGTTTCTTTTTTGCCTAGCTATGAAATGGACTGTGAGCCATTATTATGTGTTTAGGCTTTGAATGTGATGTACTCAGTGGTGATCTGATAGACAGTTAAGTCATTGAGTGGAATAATGCATGGTAAAGTTATACATTGAGTTTCATATATAATTTTACAAAAATAAAAATGTATTTCTCCCTGAGCTAATGGATTAGATTACAAAGTGCTGGCTATGTTATATGTATATTATACTGTGGGATTTTTTCACAGAATGAAAACTTTGCTGTGGAGTCAGGGAAGCAGCCAATCACTTTTGAAAATCCAATGTATACAACTAGAGAAGGTGGAGCCAGTGTAGTCAATGTACCTCAGCCGACATGTGTAAGAAAGAAATTGAGTGTTGCTTTTCTTCTTTCCTTCTTCTTACGTCCTTGTTCCCCTTCTATGCGCTGGATCTTTCTTTCTCCAATTTTTTTTTCATTATTATACCAGTCTTTGTTTGTAGGTCTTAACTTTTTCTCATCATTACTAGGAACTGTATAAATCATCCAACAGATTTTTTTGTGCCCCATATCCCTAAATGGCCCCCTCAAGGATTGAGCTCACAACCCTGGGTTTAGCAGGCCAATGCTCAAACCACTGAGCTACCCCTACCCCCATCTTATTTGTTAATTTAAAATTCTCAATTTTACTATCAAATGGCTTGGTTCTAAGTATTTTCTGAATTTTAACAAATGTATTTGTTGTGTCCAGAGATTTCATTATTTCATTTATACTGAACGGTCCCAAAAATCTATGGTCAACTCTGCTGGGGATCTGACCACTTTCCAGAAAACTCTGTTTATTTTCAGGGCCAAGGTTGGAAGAGAAAACTAACATGTCTCATATATGAAACTTTGAGAGATTCAGATCATTTCTCTTTATCCCTCTCCTATAGTTTTGTGTTGGCCTTGACAGATCCTTGGTTAGATTGGATGGTTCCAGGGCTTTATCTTTACCCATTTAAATTATTTTTACGAACAGGTAACAGCATCGAATAGTGAGGAAAATGAGAATTTTGAAAATCCTGTCTATTCTGCTGCAATATCTGCTAGTGCACAGCAACCTCCTGTAAGCACAGAAACAACACAGGTAACACAATGGTGCTTTTAAAAAATTTAGAACAGCGCTAATTCATTGCTGTATTGTTCTTAGTCTTTGAAAACCCTTCAGTGCTGCAAACTCAGAGCACTGTTTTATTTGTGATCAGTGTTAGGATAACTGAACTCTCAAACCGAATGCAGGAAAGATGTACAATATAATTTTCACTTTGCGTAAAATTATGACCTGGAGGGAAATTGACACATCTCATTGCACAAAGTCCAACCAATCAGGCTTTATATGACAGTAACAAGGCTGCAGTTCATCCCCTCTGCTGTTGCTATTCTAGCATGCAAGCTCTTCTTCAACCTCCTGTACAAGGATTTTGTCAAAGCATCTCTGCAAGAATTCTCTTCCCTTGTCCAATTCAAGTATCCACTTCATGTTAGTCTATTTACAGTCTGTGTAGAGTTTGCCTCCTCATGAAGTGCAGAGATCATGCTATGCAACTGCTCCACTCAGGCACAGTTCCAACACAGCACTGCCACAGGGATTAAATGTTGATTTAGGATATGTCTACACTGCAGTTATAAACCTGCAGCTGGCTCATGCCAGCTGACTCAAGCTCATGGGGCTTAAGGGGTTGCTTAATTGTGGTGTAGATGTTCGGGCTCAGGCTGCAGCCTGAGCTCTGGGACCCTCTGATGGCTCTAGGTCCTAGAGTCCAGGCTCCAGCCTAATTGTGAATGTCTACTCCCCAATCAAACAGCCCTTTAGCCTGAATTAGCTGGCATGGGCCAGCAGCTGTGTGTTTTTAATTAGGCACCTGATCTACCCACAAAGTTGCACCCGTGTAACTAAAGATATGGTGTGGCACTGATTTAATTAAACCAATATGACTCTGTGTGTGGACACTCCTACATACCTTTAAATCTGGTTTACAGCCATTTAGACAAGCCTTTAAAGAGGAGTTGAGGGCATTTGGCACCTCACAGAAAGTATCTGTACCTCAAAGAATATGGCCCATAATCCTTTTTGCTATTCTTCCCTGTCTCTGCAGCACAGATGTCAACACTTCTGAATACTGAGTATGCTTGACAGTTGTAGGAACCAGCTGCTAAAATTTGTCAAGTTTTATTTCCAGCTAAGACTGTTTCAGCCCCAGATGGCTTCACAGGGTTCTCTCTGTTTCTCTCCAGCACTGGCTATGCTTGTGACATTGACAGTGCATTTGAATGGCAGCATTTGTACCTCTGCAGTGAAGAGCCTACCAGTGTTTCCATTATAACCCTCTCTTTTAAGGGCCTTCTCTCAGCATGAGAGTTGCAATGTGAGAAGGGAGATCCTCAGCTGGTGTAAATTGCCATAGCTCTGTTGACAATAGTGGAACTATGACAGCTTACACAAGTTGAGGATCTGCTCCCTCCCACTCACAAGATAAGTGATATTTTTTAACAAACATTCATACATTCAACAATTAAAAAACAAATCCCTTAACTGAAATACATCTGCATAAAAATGTTCAGTTTTTCATAGACAGTAACACTACACTTGATCTAAAATAACTGAAATCTGATTCATTGTAATGAAAATATGAGAGGTTTATCGTGTGTAGTTTAATCATGTTTTTATATTCTACTTATAACCATAGCAATATTAAACATTGCAATTTCATGCATCAGCTGCATACAGAATGGTTGTTTCGAGTATTGTTGAGTATTTTCAGTGCTGGAGATCAGAGAATCTTCTCACCTAGCTTAGTCAAGTGATTCCTGGAAGTCACATTATTATTTATGTGAATACATATAAGCAAAGGCTATCATATTCTTCAGCTCATCTCTCACATAAATTACCAGTTGAGGTTCACTATGAATTTCAGTGGGCATGCGCCAGAGAATATTTTGCTGGCTGCACACCCGTTGCTAAGAAAATGATGATAAAGTGCATATTATTGAAGTTTTCTTGAGGGGCAGAGGAAATCCGTTAAGGCAGTCAGGATAGGGTTTTGCTTGTGGTGGAAGCAAAGTCCTAGGCTTATCTGGTGAGTGGACTGAAAGGCTGAGTGTTTAGCTTAGGTGCTAAGTTATCCTGCCCATTGAGTTGACAGCATGTGTGTGTAAATGCTGATGCTGCAGAATGATAGAGCATCCCTGGAACTTCTCTGGAAACTGAGGCTAAGAGAAATCTATTGAATTACTTTCGTTAGTGATGTGGATCTTGTTTACAGGTCAGCATTCTTTTAGGGCCTGATTCTACAATTTGCTCCTTGTGGATGGACCCCAGTTTCCAGGCAGAGCTCACAGGGATTTGTATTCCTGTATATACAGTAATTTCTCATTTTATAATTTCACACCTGGTTTTTCTTTTCCATTTGATTTGCGTAGAGTCCATATGTAGTGTTACTCTCTCTAAATAAATGTTGTCATTTTATCTGTTGTCGTCTTACCTTGTGGATACTGCTTTAGTTAAAATAACAATAATTGGCCTATTAGATCAGAAACTGGACAGGAACTCAAGAGAACTGGGTTCTGTTCTAAGCTCTGCTACTGACTTGTCTGACCTCTGTTTCCCTTCCTTCCCTTTTTTTGTCTTGTCTACTTCAAATATGAGCTCTTTCAGGCCAGGGCTTTCTCTTTCCATCTGTTTGTAAAGTGCCTAGAACAGTGGAGCCCTGATTCCAGTTGGGGCCTTTAGCTACTACTGTATTACAAGTAAGCAAATAATGCTAACAACAAAAGGGGGGTGAAAGGGAAATAGTCTAAGATGAGTTCATTTGGATGACATAATTGTGTATTAAAAGGTAGATTTAGGAAGATGACTGTTAGCCCATACGGTGACTTAAACAAGAATTAAGTGGGTGGTAGTGAAAACCTAGTTGATTTTCCGTGTACTGAAAAGATCCACTGAATTGCCTTCTGAGGCTGGTTGACTGGTGAAGGATTAGAGGCTGTGTCAGGAATAATAGTATAATTGGCCATTTTGGGAACAATTTGTGGGTTCCATTTGATATGTTTTTTTCTGATGAGCCTTCAGAAAACCCAAAACAAACAATGTCTATACTCTCTGAAGGAGAAATTACATTTTTAGAGACTTTAACTGTGTTGTTACATTTTTCGTTTCTTCCTTTGCAGATGGGTTGTCATTTTAACAGTTGTCAAAGCACTTAGAATCTGTGATAGGCTTTAAAAAAAATTACATCAAAAGAGCTTAATTAAAAAAACATAAATAAAATGGGGATGGGTTGAACGTTTCCTGAATACAATCACTTACGGATAGAACCAATAGGAAATGCTATTGAAAACCCTCCCTCAATGGTATTATCATTTTGCAAATGAAAGGGGAGAAAGGGGAGAAAATTGTTCTGCTCAAGAGTTCTGTTATTTTTACCTTTCAGGAAACAAAGTGGAGTTTCTTCAAAAGAAAACTGAAACTAAGTACTAATTTTGAAAATCCAATCTATGCAGAGGTAACTCTTAATTGTATAACTCTCATTCTCAGCCTGCACTTTGCACCTAGCTCACAAGCGGGGCTGGTTCTTGTGATGTGGGAAGCCTGAATTAACGTTTGTTTTCATAGCATAAAGATTATGGGTAAGAATCTGTGCTGCACCAGTAAGAGGCACAGCACAGCACATGCAGCACAGGGAGAAGGGGCTGGGATGGATTTAAAGCCACAGTTGCACCCTCCCAACCTTAGGCTGTTCCTGGGGCTTAAGAGGCTGCTGGCATAAGTCCCCAGGGCTATCTAAGGCTGTGTCTACACTATGCACCTTTTAGCGACACAGCTGTGCCATGCCGCTAAAAGGTGCGCAGTGTACCTGCTCTTTGTTGACAGGAGAGAGCTCTCCTACCGACAAAATAAATCCATCCCCAACGAGAGGCAGTAGCTTTCTCCCGCTGACATAGTGCTGTCTATCTGGCACTTTTCATCAATAAAACTTTTGTCGTTAGGGGTGTGTGTGTTTTTTCACACCCCTGAATGACAAAAGTTTTACTGACAAAATTGTAGTGTAGACAAAGACTAAGTTATAGTAGCCCCCTGGTGCTGCCCTATGAGCACATCACTGCCCAAAATCTCTGAAGTGCTGCAAGCTGTGGCCCTGCTCTGAGCTCTCCCCTCTATGTTCAAACCCACCCTTGGCATTCTTGTGAGGGGGTTCTTGTAAGGCAGCCTTACAGTGGTCTTCTACAGTGCCTGCATCAGGGGAATTCTCCCATGGCTGGACACTGGCGCTTAGGACCCTTTTACCTAGCATAAAGGGGCCAGATCAAGAGTCTCACACTGTGAGTAAAATTTTCAAATGCTCTGGAGTGACTTAGGAGCCTAAGTCTTGAATTAGACATGTAGGAGTTTAAGTATCATTGAAAGTAACTTCTCAGTCACTTTGGAAAATGTGACTTAGGCGCCGAGACATGTAGGTGCTTTTGAAAATTTTACCCTATTTGCCCCGTACTGTATGAGATAGGAATGGGAATTTGTAAAGCAAAGGACCCAGCCCGGCAAACACTACTGAAATAATGCTTACTTCATAAGTCGTGCCAGTTACCTCAATAATTATCTAGAGTAGTGAGTGTGTATAGACATATAAAATTACTCATTGTTAAACACCATGGGTGGTAGTAATTGTTGGCAGGATCAGCCCTGACTAGTTTAGTGATTTATTGTTTTCTCAGCTTTGCCTGGTGAGGTGAAACCCGTGTTTAAATAATGATATATGGGCTGGTGGTCAGAGGGGCTGAGTATCCACTTACTTCGTTGACTTCAACAAGAGCTATGAATGCTTAGCAATTCTGAAATCAAACCTATAAGTGAATGGTTCATTTTAAATCATGATTTTTATGGTGATTGTTTCAGATGGAGAAGGAACAACAAGGGGACACTGAAAATGCATCTCTCCCCTCTCCTTCACAGCCTCCTAAGATTACTCTCAAGAGAGACCCACCTTTAGCTTATACAGCAACAGAGGATACATTTAAAGACACCGCCAATCTCGTTAAAGAGGATTCTGTTGTATAACTAGTTAATCAGTAAGAGAATAATTAGACATACCCATTTGCACATATATTTTTTATAAACAGAAGGAAAAAGGTTCACATTCAAATGCTTTATAAAAAATATATACACTTTTTAGCCAATAGCTGAAGATGTCTTTTGAAGCTATGCCTTGTTTTTTTGACAAATGCCAACTGCTATTTTTATGAACAATTATCATGATGTACTATATGTATATCTTTGCACTGAAGCTGTCTGAAAGTAATGTTATAAATATATTGTACATTTGTAAATTTTTGAAAGATTATCTTGTTTGTTGATGTAGCTAAAGAAATCTGTTCTGAATCGGTTGTTGCATCTTTAGGGATAAATCCATTATATAAATGATTTAACTAAAAAAAATCAAGGTGAATATAGAGGTTTACTGATTTACAGAAACTTTTAGAACATATATTTATAACAGCACCTTCTTAAACTTGTACTGGTGCGTTAAGCATCTCTACTACCCATTTAATATACTACTGTATATAAAAATGGGTCTCTCTGTCCTCTCTCTCTCTCTCGGTATATCTCATATTAAACAAAAGATGGAAAATTCAGTACAGCGTATTTTGGCTGAATAGCTACCTACACAGAATGTTGTTCTTGCAATATTTTGTCTGGTTGAAATCAAATAATTCGTCCCAAGATCCATAATGCATGTATTTTCCCTCTAGGTTCCAATTAAAAAATCCCATTAACAGCATTCATAGGAAGAATTGATATATTTAAATTTTAGTACTAGGCAGTAATTTCATACTTACTTTAATGAGATTTTCTCCTGATCATCAATGGAATAACTCTGTTCTTGGCTGGAGTCTCTGGAAGTCGTTTGTAATGTTTAAATGAAGTAGCTAGCAAAGTACAAAAGATGCTGGTTAATTTAAAAATGAACTAGCTTTTTTCATGTGAAAAATTTAATTTTTGACTATTTATTTCCTGAGGTGGACGTTAATAGAAAGGGAAACAGTTTCTACTGATGCAATATTTGTAGGTCATCCGGTTATTTCCATAATGTTCTATCAGAATATACTGTACATGTTGCTAGCTTTTCCATTAATTAGCCAGTTTAGTTTCCATAACATGAACTGTTTAAGGAAAGTCTAAGCACCACGGCAGGAATGTATACTCTAATATGTTGTTTAGCATTCCTGGCTAGTTACTCATATAACTGCAGGTTCCTAAATTTATAATCAATGAGACTTCTGCTGTTTGATTGTTTTATGCCTGAGTTCTCAAAATATATGCTATCCCTATTTAGAATGCTTGTTGTAATGACTTTGAAATGTATTTTGATTAGAAAAGATAACTGGAAAATGATGCTGCTGAATAAATCTAATAAATGTGTTATTTTATCATATTCTTAATCCATAAATTATTGAGTCTAATGCACCATACAAATCTGTCATAATCTGGATTTTTCAGTACAGTCTGAAAAAAAGCAGTGCTTTAGAGAACACTAATAAAAGTACTTAGTACTTTCCAAACATTTGAGCCTAGTTACACATTGAGGGGTAAATCAGAACTCTACTGAAGTCAGTTATACCTTGGTAAAGCATGAGATGAAAATCATTCCCATTTAACATATTAATACCCACAATATTCCTGTAAAGTAGGAAACTGCCTGTTTCACAGTCTGTAACTGTGAATAATAAAGAGACTGACTGGTTGGAAGCCATAGAAGGAGTCAGTGTCAATACTGGGATTAGAGGTTTCTGGTTTCCAGGCCTATGCTCTGGCTGTACAGCTCTCCAATCCCAGTAAATCACAGAAGGCCAAACTTCAGCTTGTATGCTCCAACATGCATATCATACTAGTAATTGTAGACCTCCCTGGACAAAATACATGCAAGTTAATGCCTACGCTATCATGCTGCTAACACTATTGTTAATATCCTTCATGAGTTCCTATCCAGTAATAATGACAGGTTTCAGAGTAACAGCCGTGTTAGTCTGTATTCGCAAAAAGAAAAGGAGTACTTGTGGCACCTTCGAGACTAACAAATTTATTTGAGCATAAGCTTTCGTGAGCTACAGCTCACTTCATCGGATACAATGATGTGTTGCAATGCATCCGATGAAGTGAGCTGTAGCTCACGAAAGCTTATGCTCAAATAAATTTGTTAGTCTCGAAGGTGCCACAAGTACTCCTTTTCTTTTTATCCAGTAATAATCTCTGTTCTGATGAGGATGAATGCCTGTCACTGTGTTGATCAAAGTAGGTGTATTAGAGTAATAGGATACTTAAAATCCACATGCACCAAACCGGGATCTCAGACCAACACATGTGTTTGCTATGGCTGCGCTAAACTTTACCTGTTAAATACATTGGAAGCCTCCAGTTCAGGCAAATGTTTGCGAGAGTCAAATTTTGTCTCCCTACATCCCTATGGTGTGTCTTACTTCTTGAACCAAGTGTTTTCCTAATATTCCTGTTCTTGTGGGAGTGCTAGCCAAATACCTGGCCCAAGAATCACGATATGACAACTGACCTTTTACCTGGATGTCTTTCTGGTGTCTATGTGCCAAGGGAAAATGGGGCTTGCTGCACCTGCTTTATTCCTCCTCCAACTGGAATAATATTATTGGTATAGCTGGCACAGCTTTTGTGTTGGTTTTGAAAGGCAGCTTACTCAAAGGTTTTGCTTTGGAGAAACACATTCACTTTTGTTCAAGCCACACCCTCTATTTTAATCTGAACCCATTGATTCATGAAACCCATGCGGGTGTGATCTTATTGTGCGAACTGATTTTAATGATGGTGCAGATTTTCACGTAAGCGTGATTCAGAAGATGTACTCCATTCATGCATTAGTTGCTTGCAATTTTAACTTAGTGTGTAAGTGCATCTCACCCCAAAAGTTGGCTTGTAATGTTATAAATCATATCATTTTTACAACTCTTCTATGATATATTTTATTCACAGTTTAAAGAATAATGCAATATCCTACAATACATAAGAATTGTTACATCCTGGAAAAGTTATGAACAGTGTCTTTTGCACAAAAGTTGTATAATAAATTGCATTTTACAAATGAACCTGTGTAAACATGTACAGTGTATCTCTTCTGTAAAATCAGGGGCCAGATTGGCAGTTGGTATATATTGGTGTAACTCCATTGACTTCAGCTAAGCTACACCAGTTAATACTAGCTGAGGATCTGGCTTCAGATTTGTAAACTTTTTCAAGTACATAGTTCTGTTATAATCTCTCTGCTCAGTATTTTGGAACTACCAAAGAAGGGACTACTTCAAAGAGGATCTTTCCATGCTGTTACACTGAGCTCAGTATGTGGTGGAATAGGACATAGGGAGTGTAGTTAGTGCTTTATGAATATTCAGGTGGTACAGACCTGAGTAAAACAAATAATGGGTTGGTAACTCCATTTTACCCCAGCGCTTTACTTTAAGATGTTCCTAGTATAATCTGGGGAACAGTTTACAAAGGAAGCTGTTTTTTTAAAACGTGGCTTCTTTTTTTGAAGGAAAGACCCACAAAGTTCTTATACTTGAACTTTTAGAGAGAGAAGATATTAAGGCCTACGTCTCTCTTTGCACCCATAAAAAATGCAGGTATCAATTTTGCCAATTATACCCACAAACATAAAGTTTCAGCCATACTGAAAATCTACTGCTAAAACTCATGTTCACTTTAAATATATAACTGTTTTTTCCACAAGATTTGTAAGTTGTCAGACACAAATAAAATGTAGTCTCTTCAGGGCTGTACTGTTTACGTAGTGTGTATGTTTGCTAATCTTTAAAAAAAACCCTTTCTTTTTCTGGCAGAGGGACCCCCAGGCACCAGTTTGGGCTTCCTCTCCTCTCCCGTAAAATGTATAGCAAAGGCTTCTCCTCCTTTCCATGAGTCAATGAATGGAGAGTACCTATGGTACTCAGTCCAGCAGAGGCTTTAAGGCTTTTCTTCACAGTTTTATTCTCTGATTTCCTTCGCTTTACGATCTCTATCCCTTGTTGCCTTTCTGAACACTAGATTGATGTTTGAAAGATGATCTGTTTTCTATGAGCTTTCAATCTCTCTTTGTAATCTGCCACTGTTAGGGCGATAAATGACATTAGTTTCTATCAGATGGAGGATCTTTCAGGCCATCAGACCAGACGGGGAAAATATTTATAAATGCGTGTTTATCGTCAAATGAGGTAAAATGAATTTGCTTTTTCTGAAGACATTTGGTAGAGCATAGAATCTGACTTGCTGTGATATTTTTGTAAACTTAATTGACCTGGATATCAATCATTAATCAGCAACTCAAAACTCTAGTAAACAAAACGTTTACCCTATTAGTTTTCAAGCCACCATGCACACCATCATGTTAGCTACTGACCCAGCGGCTTATCAGGGAAAAAACCTACAGTGCACTTAGCATTATAATCTCAAGAGACATTATAACCTCAGGTAGTATTTTACTATGCTTAGTGCATTGCATATAGTAATATTAATCGATGACAGCATAAACAAAATGATCTGCTTCACATCAGAAATTAGCATGGGGGTAAAATGTAAAACCCCCTGGGATCCCTCAGGATAAAAGGCCTCATGTACGTATGTATTCTTTTTCAGATAAAACCACACTAAAATTAGGAATCAGGGTAATGTATAAATATTGTGGTAATGGATAACAATTGTCTTTGATTGCTTGTCATTTATATTACATATTGTTGAAATAACCTGTGTATTATCTCCACTATAGTAGCTGCCTATTGAATGGTAAATAGGCACATAGATGTAGTTGAGCACTGGAACTAACGTTTTGTGGATATTTTTCAAATGCTAGGGGTTTACTTTGATCTTATCAAGTTTAAGCCCTTAGGTTCACAACTTTAAGTTCAGTGGCATGATTCAGGCAAATACCCATATTCAACATGAATAGATGTACCAGTTCTTGAGTAAATGTGCTCTTTTTGGACTTTAAGAGCAGAATAGATCTGCATAGAGCAGGACTGATTTAGGAAATAAAAGGTTCAAAGTCACCAAACTTGTTATCTGATAAATACTATTTGACCAGCTCTGCAGGTGAATGTTATACTGCAAATATATCTCTGATTAATATAACAAAGAAAAACTTTCTCCAGACTGAAATTCAATAAAAATCAAAGTGCTTTCTGAAGAGAATTAAATCAGTCAGGTAGTTATAGGTAGGAAAGAGAAAAACTGATTTTGAAAAGAATAACAATCACCACTTTAACCTTGAGCTTAGAGTACTAAATATTAAACATCAAGTGGAACACAGGATACTGATTTCCTCCTCGCTGCTGGAGTTGGAAGCAGCATACGCAACATCATATCAGATAGAAGGGTTGGTGCATAGGAGAGGGGTAGCCAAAAGAACTTTGCATCCCATCCAGATCCATAGCGTGTCCTGGGGTATTTTGCTATCAAGGCATGCTCCATGCATTTTATGACTTTAGAAATATCGGAGTCACACAATCTTTTCATTGAAAATCTTTGAGCTCTGACATCTGCAGGGAAGAAAATAAATCCCTGAATGCTTATGAAACATTCTCTGATAAAAGAATTTTAAATTGTTGACAGCTAAAACCCTGTAAAAGAAAAAAGAGACATAGAAGCTCTCCACACCCAAATGTTACGGTTATCTGCATTGTAAAGCTTTAGAAATCATTCTGTTTTTATGTTAGTAATAGTTGCTTGTTTGCTGCTCATGAAACAAATATTAATTAGCCCATAATTAATCTATGAAACTACAGGCTTTGTATACTGTACATATATTTCCAAGTTTTGCTGTTTATCCCCCTGCCTTTTGTAGCCTGAATTAAGTATATTTAATAAGTAAACTTCACTTTCTTCTTGAAACTTCCTTAGGCCCTCTAATTCTCTGCAAATGTTCTTGTACCCTGTAAGAGTAACTCAAAACTAATCTTCAGCAAAACAGGAAATCCTGCAGCAGAAGAGAAAATACTCTTTAGTGAAACAGCAGAGTAGAAAATCCTATGTAGAAAGAAAAGCTATTCTGTAAAGCATTGGGAAGTATACTGACTCTTCAACATTGTGATGAATTGCCTGGATGAGTGAGGAGTGTCCTGCAAAGCAAAGACGTGACAAACCCCCCAGGATCAAGGAGATCTCCTGCCACTGGCTCTCTAGCTGTCAGTAGTTGAGGACAAAGGACAATAATATATTTTACCAGGCTATCAATAGAGCACTCTGTCAGCTGAATAACTCTGGTAAAGAATGCTATCTGAACCAGAACATGTTCCACCAATCTAATAGGTGCACCAAGAGACTAGGCCCTTCACTCCAACAGGAAAGTTGAACTCCAAAAGAGATAATGGTCAGTCCATGACTAAGGTTAGCCAAGTCCATTCCAGTCCAGTAATAAGTATTTGTACTTACACTCAACAAAGTATTTATCTCCATAGGAGTCTCTGACCTCAGGAGTTAGTTGGTTCCAAAGTCTTAGTAGGTCTCTCTCAATGACCTCTGAATTAGTTACTCCAGTCTTAAAGCATCCCGGCTCAATTATGCTCACCTTCACTCCAAAATGCCGCATGTCTCTCCTGGGAATGGAAATAAAATACAATAGCAAATGTTTTCATGCTCGCCGACCCAACAATTATATGATCTTTAAATAATTGGTTCTGTAATAACCAAAGTGACATGTACCTTAAGAACATTAAGGTCAAATGTTGATTTATTTCTGGTTATGTAAAAATGTCAAAGTACAAATTTGCTTTATTATATGGCATATTGTCTTTTTGTTGTAACCTAACACAGGAAAAGACCCACTGTACAGAGAACTAAACAATCTAGCTACAAACAGCGCTTGAATGTAGCAGCAGGTATACAAATGCCTATTCTGTATGGTTTGCTTAGGAACAGTGAGGATCAAGGTAACTCCCAAATCTATTTGAGCCATACATCTAGCTGAAACGCTGTACATTTCTATTCAAAGATGTAGAATACAAAGAAATGTTTCCAGTTCCTGCGGCTCTGTTATAATCTACTTCTGCTGGTAGGCCATTAACAACCTGAAAGAATCTGAAAGCAAAACACAGCTGGGCAGAATCATTTGACTGGATTAGGAGTCTCAACTCTGTAGATTTCATTGGCCAAATGTTCATGTGCTGAAGGTGAATTCATTTACTATTAATTAAGAAAGGGAGCAGATGTTTACAGTTTATATTTTGCTTTGCAGTTCAGCTCCTTCACCATGAAAATTGCCTCTCTCTACCTAAGGGCAGCTTCAGAGACCTTTGGGGGACCTGACTTATTCATGTGTCGTTCCAAACCATGCAATGGAATTGAACACTCTTGTACATCAGCCACTAAATTTGTCTCTTGGAGCATATTCTGCTTTATCTGAATGTTCACAACTGCTCCCAGTCAATTTTATCAATTCTACCTGCTTGTTGAGAGGAGCCTCTGGATCAGCTCTTTAGCCTCTGTAAATCAGCATAGCACCATTGATGGCAAAGGGACAGATCCTCATTGCGTATAATATTCCAAAGTTATGTGTAAGTATCTTTGACATATGAGCGCCTAATTGCTGCCCAGCATCACCAGTGCTTAGATTATTATGGGATAGTAAAGACAGCAGAAGTCAAGGATAAAAGGGGCAACAAGGAAGCTTAGGCCTGTGGAAGCATGTGATTACAAGAACTAGGCAGAGGAAAAGACCGGCTAGATGAGTAATAGAGCTCAGGAGCGGAGCTGGAGAATGAAGAAAGGGCTCAGCAGGCAGTAACTGAAGGTGGGAGGGCAAGGAAGAAGAGAAGAGCAACTAGTCCTGTAAGAAGAGGGGAACAGTCAATGGAGATGCACAGAGTTCAGTGTCCCAGGGGGATTCAGGAGGACTTGTAGAAGATTGCCAGGGAGAATAAAAGACAAGAGGACTTACAGCCAGAAAGAACAGGAATAAGGCCAGAGGAGAATCACACCATCACCAGGAAAAGGCCAGTCTATGCGACTGGGAACTCCCTACTAAGAAGAACAGATAGGCCTGTCACCAGAGCTGATTCAGAGAACAGGAGGGTATGCTGTCTGCCAGGAGCTAAGATGCAGGATGTGGATCTGAGGTTGAAGAGGATCCGAATGGGAGCAGAAAAGAATCCACTGATTGTCCTTCATGTGAGAAAAAGTGATACAGCTAGATTCTTGCTGGAATATATCAAAGGAGACTATGCCAGGCTAGTCCTTAAGGAAATGGAGGCTCAAGTGACCTTCAGTGGGATTCTGTCTGTCCCTAGAGGGAGAGAATGAAGGAGAGACAAGATCATGATGATCAACAGATGGCTCAGACAGTCATGCTATAAGGAGGGCTTTAGGATGTTTGACCACTGGGAGTCATTCATGGACAGAGGAGTGTTCTCATGGAATGGATTCTTCCTGAATAGGGAAGGAAATAGACTTCTGGGATGGAGGTTGGCACAACTCATTAAAAGAGCTTTAAACTAGAAGCTCACAGGGGTCAGTTGGGAGATGCTCATGTAATCAGACATGTAATGCCTGATTTTAACATTGAGAAGGAGGAAAATCAAGTAAGAAATGATACAGCAATGGAGAAAGGAACAGCAGTGGGTAGGAAAATGGACATTAAGAGGAAAGATAGTGCTGATACGAGTCAGATAAGCAATACTGGTAGTAGAATGACTGTACCCAATTGGGCAAGGAATGTGGGAGAAGCCAAGCAGCAACAGTTAAGATGTTTTGTACACCAATGCAAGGAGCTTGGGTAACAAAATGGAGGCATTATAACTACCGGTGCAGGAAGTAAAACCGGATATTATAGGGATAACAGAAACATGGTGAAATAGTAAGCATGACTGGAGTATTGAAAGGTTTGTGCTGTTCAGGAAAGACAGAAATAAAGGCAAATGTGGCAGAGTAGCATTGTATATTAATGATGGGGTAGACTGTAAAGAAATTAGAAGTGATGGAATGGATAAGACAGAATCTGTTGGGGCAAAATCACTTTGGGGAAGAAAGCTACTAGAGGTTCCCCTGGGCTAGTGCTTGGGGCAAGCTACAGACCTCCAGGATCCAATTTGGATATGGATAGAGACATCTTTAATGTTTTTAATGAAATAAATACTACTGGGAATTGAGTGATTATTGGAAACTTTAACTTCCCAGCTATAGATCATAGGACAAGTGCTAGTAATAATAATAGGGCTGACATTTTCCTGGATGTGATAGCTGACAGATTTCTTCACCAAATAATCACCAAACCAACAAGAGGTGATGTCATTTTAGATTTGGTAGTGGTGTGTAGTGATGACCTCATAGAAGAACTGGTTGCAGAGATCAACCTTGGTTTGAATAATCATGAGCTAATTCAGTTTAAACTAAATTGAAGGATAAACAAAAATAGATTTGCAACTAGGGTCCTGGATTTCTACCAGGCAAACTTTAAAAAATTAAGGGAATTAGATATGGAAGTGGACTGGCCGAAGAACTCAAAGATCTGAATGTGGAGGAGGCCTATAATTCCTTTAAGTCAAAGTTCCAGGAGCTATCTGAAGCCTGCATGTCAAGCAAGGGGAAAGAATTCATAGGGAAGGGCTGCAGATCAATCTGGATGAACAAGCATCTCAAACAGGTGATTAAGAGAAAGCAGAAAGCCTAAAAGGAATGGAAGATGGAATGGATTAGGAAGGAAAGCTACCTCTTGGAGGTCAGAAAGAGTAAGGATAAAGTGAGAACTGCCAAAAGCCAAGCAGAGTTGGATTTGCAAAGGGAATTGAAACCAGTCATATAAATAAAAAGAAAACAAAGAAAGAAGTGGGACCACTAACCAGTGGGAATGGGGGGAGATTAAGGATAATATAGGCGTAGCCCAACACCTAAATAAATACTTTGCCTCTATTTTCAATAAGGCTAACTGATGATCTTAGAGAGATAGTGGCAGGGTGACTAATAGGAATGAGGATGTGGAGGTAGAAATTACCACATCGGAGATGGAAGTCAAACTCAAACATCTTAATGGGACTAAATCAGGGCCCCCCGAATAATCTCCATCCAAGAATATTAAAGGAACTGGCACATGAAATTGCAAGGCCAATAGCAAAATGTTTTAATGAGTCTGTAAACTCAGGGGTTGTACCCTATGTCAGAAGAATTGCTCAAATAGTTCCTATTTTTAAGAGAGGGCACTAAAATGATCCAGGAAACTACAGGTCTGTTAGTTTGACTTCAATTGTATGCAAGATCTTGGAACAAATTTGGAAAGAGAAAGTAGTTAAGGACATAGAGATAAATGATAACTGGGTAAAATACAACATGGATTTACAAAAGGTAGATTGTGCCAGACCAACCTGGTCTCCTTCTTTGAGAAAAGAACTGATTTGTTAGACAAAGGAAATGCAGTAGATCTACTCCACCGGCATTTCAGTGTGGCATTTGATATAGTTCCACATGGGAAATTATTAGTTGAATTGTCTGCCTGCTCAGATGGGGCTGACTGGGTAGCCTCACAACAGCTCTAAAGATAAAAGGGCTGCAGGACAGGAGGCAGGTCGGCTACCAGAGGAACTCCAGAGAGGAGACCCCTTCCACAGACTGGCGAGGAGCTGCAAGGGAAATCAGACTTCCTGAGAGGGAGAACCAGAACAAGAGCACTGGGGAAAGCCTAGCAAGGAGGCGAGGTAGGAAACAGCTCAGGGAGCAGTAAGGGTCTGGGAGGAACTGGTTCAAGCTGCTTCAGACAGTGTCCCTGAGCTGTAACCCAGTGGAGTCCGTGGGCTTGGGTTCCCCTACCACCCTCCAACACAAGGCATGGTAAAGACTTTGGAGCAAGAAAAGACCCTAGGCCTGCATGGCCTAGAATTGTCTACCCTTCACTAGAGCCACTGGACGCCTCCTCACCCTTTATTACCCCTAAAGGATAGTGACTAATAAGGGCCTGGCTGGAGGACTGGGGTCATAACAAGAAATCAATATTGACCGTGTGAAGGGGAGAAACTGAATCAAACTCAGGGTAGGACCCACACAGTCCCAAGAGGGTGCCAGCTGGTGAAGGCAGCCTCAGACATACGGATAAAGTGACTACACAGAGCAAGACATCTCAGATGTTAACTGCTGGGTTTTCACTTTGTTAGCTGAGTCAAAGCTGCATTTCTAGGACTTTGTACAGGAAGGTTTATGCTGTTAAAAATGAGATAAAATTAGAGAAAGCTCCAAACTAACCCCCTGCTGAAGGGAACAACCCAAACTCTGCTGAGGATCAGAATTTCACATCTGGTCTCTAACCTTTTATGAACTCAACCACAGCTTCAGATTCAAAGAGCTACAAACTGTAGAGCATTTGAAATCCAGAACTAGCATAACAAATCCATCTCTGACTCACCGTAACATGTCCGAGAAAGCTTCCACGCCCCACTTTGACAAACAGTAGCCACCACCTAAAAACGCCAAGCGACCCAAAACACTGGCAACGTTGACTACTCTTCCTTTAGCCTTTTTCAAAAGTGGGAGAAGCTTCAGGGTGATTTCAATCAACCCCATCAGATTAACATCCATAATTGTGTGGAAATCATCTATCTGAATCCAGTCGGTGGGTGCCATCGGTGTTGCTCTTCCAGCATTATTTACCAAACCAAAGAGGCCTAAGAGTATTCCAAAAATATCACGTTTGGTATGTGCCAATATCACAGCAGTGATTGGGGTTGGAGACAGGACATATGGCAATAGACTGCGAGAGTTCACATTTTGCACACCATTTAACAAGATGAATATAGCTGACTGGGTTTCCTCATGACTTTCTGAATTTATACTATACAGCTGGCAAACTTTTTTTCACCTTCCTAATGCTTTAGTCAATGGCTCTAAATTAGAACTGGGTTAATATTAATGGAGAAATTATTTCAGTTGGAGCCACGGCTTCCCAGGCCTTCTCAGTACTAGACCCAAAGGGTGTGTCTACCCTGCAGGTGAGGGTGAGCCTTCCAGCCCGCAGAGACAGACTAATCCAAGTGGGACTTGCTCTAGAATGCTAAAAATAGGTGTGTGATATTGCAGCACTGGGAGAGCTAGCCCATGCCACCACTGGTCCTGCAACATGCACACAGCTGCTTTTGTATGCTAGAGTGAGCCTCACTAACATGAGTTTGCCTAGCTGGGCTTAGAGCCCTGCACCTTACTGCAGTGTAGACATATGGTAAGTGGGCCTGGAGCTCTCTGTGCCTCCGTTACCCTATCTGTAAAACAGAGATAATAATGTGTCTCCACCTTTGTAACATACTTTGGACTCTATGGATAAATAGTGCTGTGTAAGTGCCATGTTATTAATGTGCCTACACCTCAGGCCTGCTCAGGACGGCCTATCTCTAGAGAGAGAGGATACTGTAGACTCCCTGCTGAGTCAGTACTTGGCCTCTTTAATTATATGGTTAGAGTGAGGATTACAGTGAGTGTTAGCTGCGGTTGCCTGTCCCATATAGACTATCCTGACACCACAGTGCTTGTCATATATAGTAGGTGGAGAGGAGTTCAGAAAAGTCCCTGGCGAGATGAGTCTTGCCAGAGCAGAAAAATTCATTGGGTTAGGAACCAAGACAGACTTTTTAACATTTTCTGCCAAAAGCAGAAGCCAAGTAATGATCTAAACTCTCTGTTCACAGGTGTTCAGAGACACATGTTCTTCCCTCTTTCACATCATTGAACTCACTGGTGCGCACAGCAGTAGCCCTCTCTGGTACAAGAAACACCACTGTAGTAACGAGCCAAAGGGAATGATGGATTTGGACAGTGCCCCTGTTTGATTGCTACAGTCAGTGTCATCATTATGTGCGCATTACAAAAGTCAGACTTGTTGACAGAGAAAAAACTAACCCTTTGCTTTCCCAAAGGAGGAGAGCATGAACTCGACTAGGTATTTTTAATTGGCCAGGTTGATTGATTGCTTAGGTAGGTCAATGAAGTTCTGACTAGTTTCAATTAGCACTCCCACAAGCTGAGTACTTTACCTGCAGCTGAGTGAGACTTAAAAACATGTACAAGTATATTTTCTGACTGTTAAAATATCAAGGAATCTGATACTTAGAAGTCCCCTGATTGATAAAAGTGAGGGGCAAACACAATGGCAACAGTTGAAACTGGCTTTTGGAACATAAAACACTCTTGGAACTATGGTGGTTGGTGCTAATAAATACCTAACTAGATAGAACCATAGCACTGAAGAAAGTACAGCTTTAATCAGCACCAGAAATGCTCCTCTGTGGTTATTATGGAAGGTTACTACCAGAACTCTTCTGTTTTATTCTGGAGTATGTATAGTAATTTGTATATACTGCGGCTATACCACTTACCCTCCCCATCTGTCTCTTGTTTCACAAACTCCACTGCGTTGTCAATGCTGCTGGAGTCAGTTAAGTTTAGTATCACAGTCTTCAGTGAGATGGATGTGCAGGCTAGTAGTTCTCGGCTTCCATTTTCTGTTAGACACGCGGCAATGACATGGAATCCCCTTCGGTCAAGCTGTTTAGCCAGCAAGTTTCCAAACCCACTGTCACATCCAGTTATGAAGACATGCTTTCCATTCAGGTCTTTCACTTTAAGTCTGTCTCGGATGAGCCAGCAAATAATGAGGAGAAGTATGGAAGCCAAAATTCCTATCTGCGCTGAGTTTGAAAGCAAGGCCTATAAATAAATAATGTTAGAGATCTGGAAACTTAATGGAGTAATTACTAAATCTATCTCCAAGTTCAACACAGCTCCTATAAAAGGCTTTGTGTCTAGTTCAAGCTTTTTATGTCTGATTGTGAGTAAAATGGGGCACAAACTTAGATGTCTGGGCACAGTTTGAATGGTGTCCGTGAATAATATATGTGTCGGCAGAGCCTTTCTCTAAACCTCCTTGTCAATACATTTCCATTGTTTTCAACATGCAGCTTCACTTGCCCTTCTCCCTAGTCTGCAAGGTGGTTGGAGAATGTTTTAAGATGAAAGGAAGCATGTCCCTCACTAGTAGCAATGCCTCCTGTTGCAAATGCTTCTGATTATTGAGGGTACTGCTGGAAAGAGAAGAATTCTGCTGCAAAGGAGTGCAATTCCCTATGATCATCTGCTTCTTGCCACTCACAGTGCTTCTTCGCTTCATAGCACAGAGACTGTGTGAGCTTTGGGCAAGAACAGAAAAGTCTGGGCTAGACTGGGTGAGTGCATTGACTCCTTTGTTGTGTGCTTTGTAAATGTCAAAAATGCTGGTGCTCCCAATCTGCTTTCTTTAATCTCTGGTCTTTGAGCAAGGCAGCACTTCAGAGCAGTATCAGAATCTGTTCTCTCTCTCACTATCTCCCTCTCACTAAATAAGTGGTAAAATGAATGGAAATACTTACAGCAGGCAAGTGCTGATGAAATCACTGATCAGCCTGACTTTATTGTGAGAAAGTGGTCTTCAAGAATGTTGTTCAGTACGAGTTGCCACCATGATTATTGTTGTATATTTAAATATACAACAACATTCTCATTCATGATGACAGTCTACACTCTCGCATGCTTCTTCATTGTCACGGGCTGGCTTTGGATGCATTTGCACTTTGGGTTGGTGCAAGAATTAAACTGAAGCTCTGGGACAAGGAGGCTGTGTTTTCAAACTTGCATGCCTAAAGCTAGATACCCAAATCCAGTTGTAGACACCTAAACAGAAAAGGTCTGTTTTTCAAAAGTGCAGAGCACCTGCAGCTTTCAGTGATTTTGATGGGATCTGGGGCTGCTCAGCACCTTGGAAGTCTACTTTTACTTAGGTGCCTAAATTGGGCATTAGTTGCCTAACTTTAGAAACCCAAATTGAACATCTGAGCCTTTACTGTTAGTTTTTCATAGCATTTTAAAAAATAATTACATTTTAGAGAAATGTGTTTGATCATTTTTAAATCCTTGAAGTAGTTAAATGAACCCCCCCACCCTTTCCAATTTTTATGTTTTCCAAGAATTCAGAATTCTTTTGTTTTTTAAAATTCATTTAGACAGCCAAAATATCAAACAATAATCAACTGCTTGGATAAATGAACATTAAAACAAGGAGGATATGCTGAAATATTAGGCCTGGTCCCTGTAATCCTTACTCATGTTCATATTCCTATCAGACCATTGGAGTAATCACATCATTTTCTAAAAGCCATAGAAAAAAACCGATCTTTTATTGCACTAACTGCAATAGCCAACAAGACACTGTGTGAAGCAAAAAATGATTCTAGTCTGTAGGACTCAAGTCAATAACATCTATCAATAGAGTGTTTTATGCAGAACCCATGGCTGGTTTGTTATATAACAATCTCTAGAAATCATTCTGGAAAAGTAGCGACTTAAATCTGAGTGTCACTTTGTCACCTCTTCCCCACTGTAATTTTTCTATTACTACTCTGCAAACTCATATAGCCTGTAGTTTTACACATTGGTTTTGTTCTTATACTGGTACTTACATTTTGGGGAGACTTCTGCAAGCTCATTATAAGATTCCAACAGAACAGAGTCTTTGCCAATTACAGCTAGTGCTGGAGTGAAGAAGTTGCTGCAAATTTGAATTCACAAGGGTTTTCAGTAGGATCTGCACAGTGATACCTTGCTGAAAGTCTCAACATAGATTCTGTACTCTGTGGTACTGTGAGATCACCATACAATAGCTGACAAGCCCGGTACAACTCCCTGCTGTTGATTATGACTTACATTCTGATGACTATTTTAGTCTCTTACCAGGAATTAATCCTATGTGTATTCTAAATGTATCCCACCTAGGTTGTCTAAGCTTTGCTGGCCTAAATACAGTAATTCCCAAAGCACAGAGATTATCAAGACTCATCAGGGAGATAGAATTTATCCCATTAGAGGCCTGATCCAACTTCCATTGATTTCAGTTCCTCCATTGATTTTAACAGGAGTTGTACCTAGCCCTCTGGGAATTAATCTTGTTTTTCCCCCTATACATGTGCACAATTTCTGTTTGCATTGATTGGAGTTGTAGGCACAAAAAAGTGAGGAAAATAAACTCTTGTGTTTGATCATGGTTAGGGCCTATTTCTGATCCCTAGAATAAATGATGTATCTAAGGAGTTGACAGCAATTTTTTTTTTAAATAAAAAGTTTAGAATCCATGAGAGCTAAAATCCCCATCTGGGAAAAGAATCCACATAGATGCATGACTGCTACCAAACTGCTATAAGCTGGCCCAAAGCTTCCCACTGCCCACCTCGGTGCCACAAAACCTTGTGCGCTACATTTTGAATTTGGATGCAAAAGAGTTTTCTACTTGTATCTTGCTGTCCTTCACTCTCTTATCCTCAGACCTACATATTCTCTACCCTCATAAAGGCAGAGCTGCCCCAGGCAGGATAGGCTGGACAACTCGGGATTGTGAAATGAATGCATAAACTGCTTGTGAAAAGTGATCTGAACCTAACTGAGTGAAAATTTAAACTGGAAGAAACATGCCCAGTCTTCCTATGTCAGCTGTGTGATGTAGCCAATAGAGACCTCTCTGGCTCTATAAACACACATGTGTGCGTGTGTGTATCTTTTAGCTAAATTAGAACTCCTGAATCTAACTGCACTATTCATGACACTATGTGGATTTGTGACTTTCCCTGGAGACTTGGGTCAATGCTTTATTTAATTAATGTATTTATTTATATTAAATCCTGTATTAGCATGCAGCATTGTGGAGGTGGATTTTTTTTTCCCCTGGGTGGGAATTACACTGAATCTCACTGAATTTAAACTTTTATTTAAAATGATTAGGAGCTAGTTTGTGCAGGCCTTACAATGCTGAACCCTTACTCATGTGAGTTGCTATTTTAATGGTTTTTGTTTTAGGTGGAGATGGAAAGGAGATGTTTGCGCTTGTTTTGTAGGACAATCCTCATTGACATTCCACCCCTTTTATTTCTATCGCCAATTGTACCTTTTCTTCTTCTCTTTCTCATAGTCTGTCTCTCCTGCTGCTTCTTTCTGACTCCACTTCTCTCGCTCTATAAAGGTGACTGATGTATGGCTCCCCAGTACATGCCTGGTAGTCTGGACCTGCCCAAAGATTCAAAATGTCTGTCACATATGATTTAACATTGTCAGGATATTCAGCATATAATGCAAAACATAGTTAAAATGACCCCCCACTGCACTATTCTTCATCAGAAGTCCCAGGCTGTTCCTGGAGGAGCATTCCTCTAGGTCTTTTTGCTGTCAGGTTGCATCCCTATTTTGAGATGTCATGGGCTTTCCCTGACTGAAATCAGGTGTAGTAGAAAAAAATCTAAAGGGAGACTCGGTACTCCCTGTTTATGCTGAAGATCCTGGGTTCTGAACTATGTGAAAACTTTTTGGAGGGGTTTAAAGGTCTTGCTTATCTTCCCCAAACCAGTGACTAAATGGCACTATTCCACACAGGTAGCTTTTTCACCTGTGACAGAGATAATTTGTCAGTCTCCTGAGCACTCTCAGAACACAAGGTATGAGAGAACACAACAGAATGGAAATTACTTAGGCAAAATGTGAGCTTGGGCTGTGACATTCCAAGAGAGAGTGTAAAGCCTGGCCCAAGACAGCTTGTCATCTACAGAATGCCATAGTTGAAAGCTGGCATTTCTCATCACTTCCATAGGCTTATTTCGTAATCAAATCTCTAGGTCTGAGAAAGTACAAAGAAAAATGACAGTGCTTGAAGTCTGGCATTGGGAAAGGAAATGAGATGTACAAATCCCCAGGAGCAAAAAAGAATCCAACATTCTTCATGCTAGCACATGAACATTTTTAAGGTATATGTTTCGTACACCATGATTATAATGACAGGGAGTGTGGTATGTTGGCTAGAATAGGGAAGAGGGAGTCAGGACCCCTGAATAGGGTTGCCAACCCTCCAGGATTGACCTGGAGTCTACAGGAATTAAAGATTATCACATGATGAAATATCCAGGAATACATCTAACCAAAATTGGCAACCCTATCCCTGAGCTACTTTTATTTGCTGTATGACCTGGGCAAGTCCCATCATCTCTCTGTGCCTCAGGTTTCTGATCTGTAATATGGACATTTAAGGACTTACCTGCCTGAAGGGGTTTTATGGGGCTTAATTAATCTAGGTTTATAAAGCACTTTGAGAGATGTAGCTTGAAAGATGCTATCGGAGTACAAAATATTATTAAAGTACCTTCAAGTTAATTAAAATCAGTCACTACATCAGATTACTGAAAAGTAGTCAATGTGAAAAAGATGGTGATTGTGGGAATAACAGACGGTGAGTCGTACTTCAGTGTCAGATTAATAAATTAAAAAATAATTACAATCTGATATGATAGGGGAAGGAAAATTGTCTTTCCAGTCTACTAGAATTCTTCAGTGGAGTCAACTAAATAGTGCGTAAAGGAGAACTGGTCAACACAATTGATCTGGACTTTCAAAATGACTTTGTTAAAGTCCCTCACAAGAAGCTACTGAGGAAATTACAATAAGTAGTTATGGTGTGAGAGGTAAAGGTCTGTCATGGATTAGGTACTGGTCGAGAGGGAGAAGGGAAAAGAGGAATGAATGGTACATTTTCAGCATGGGCGTGGAGGTTAATGTTGAAGGAGGCCTGGGTCTCACTTTCACTCCACACCTTCCTGCTCCCGTTGCGATAGGTAGCACCAACAGATGTCCTAGCAGAGAGCCCCGCATGACTAGTGCAAGATTAGTCACATCTTGGGTGCCGGTCAAAACGTGAGGCTAAGAAGTACCAATTAAATCTAATTACAGAATGAGAGTCCCCAGATGTCTAGGATCAAAACCAGCAGAAGATTAAATCACAGACACCCCCACAAAACTCTGAGAGAGGAGACCAAATTGCCCTGCAGCTTGCCAGTATCCTTGTCACCGATCAAGGTTAATATTTCTCATTTTCATACCTTGAGTGAGTAACAGACAGTTCATGTTTGTAGTGTTTTAGGATCAGGGAAGCAGAATGTATCCACTCGCTAAGGACTGGCCAAATGTTGCTAAACTTTCTGTTCTGAGAGGTGAGAGAAGTTGTAGGAACATAGGGTATATCTACACAGCAATAAAACACCCATGTCTGGCCCATAAGAGCTGACTTGGGCTTGTGGGGCTTGGGCTGCCAGGCTATAAGATTTCAGTGTAGATGTCTGGGGTCAGGCTGGAGCCCTCGGGTCCCAGAGCCCTGGCTCCAACCTGAGCCCAGACATCTACCCTGCAATTTTATAGCTTCGCAGCCCAAACCCCACATGCCTGAGTCGGCTGACACAGGCATTTTATTGCAGTGTAGACATACCTATACTATGCGGTTTAGCTCTTTCTGGGCAGTAAATATTCAAAGGGCATCTTTATAGAATCACATTTCTTAATTAGGTCCACAACAAAGGAAATACATTTATTTGTGTCTGATGCAAATGTTCTGCAGCTGTAAATCACAGCCACTAGAAGAGGCACTTTCTATTTAAGTTTACAGGGAGGCTTATTTTAAACAAGAATGGCACACATTGTGTGTTCTTAGCAACCTAGTGTTTCAGATTCTTGGCGAGTTGCCTATATGGGAGGAGTCTGACTTTCAGGGAAAAAAGGCTGAGTCCTAAATAGATTGAAGGTGGAGAAAGGGAACGATGAAAATATGGGGGGGCTAAGATGCAAGAAAACACAAAGGGCTAGACTGTGACACCTTCACTCATGTCAAACAGTGCTTTAGTCTTTGAGCAGTCAATGGGACTACTTAAAGAGTAATGGGTCCTGCTGGTGTGCACTAAAGATTCCCTAGCATGCTTTAACATACTGCCACTTGAAACAGCATTATGTTAAAGTGCACTTGGGAACCTTTAGTGTACATCACTGGGGTTTACATGGACCAATTAAAGCGCAACATAATAGCGTGCTTTGGAAATCACACCCCGTTAAGGTGCATTACCCTACTGTGTAGACAAGCCACCGGTGATTACTCAGTGGGAGTAATGATGTCACAGTCTGACCCTCAATAAGCAGCTTACTTTAGCTTGTGTTTTGTTGGCTCCATGTTTCTGAATTCTCTCTTTCATCTATTTTCCCTTTTGGAAGAAGTGTGTTTGAAGGAAGAGGGGGTGTAGGTGGAAGGACAGTGCCTGTGCCAGCACTCTGCACAGGGGCACAAGGAAATAGGAGGAAACCTTTTGAGTCCTTTCTGTACATCTTTCTATCACAGAGTCAGCCACAAGTTAACCCTAAGAATGATTGGGTTTTTTCTCTTCAATGAAATATTCAAATGGAGTAGCCCAACTGTTAGAATGGAAGATTCCGGTTTAAAAGTTATTTCCACAACATGATGCAATATTATATGTGTACAGTTTAACTAGCTGAGTACCCGTAAATATTTTAATAATACTATGCAGAATTAAGAATCAATGGGGAATGGTAACATCCTTAACACAGGCTCTGGTGTGCAAAATGCCTTTTGTGGGGTTCAAATACCCCAGTACTTTAAGCTAATGTGCAACTAGGTTAAACAGATAACTTAATGTTTTAGGTATTGCATAATGTAGTCGCCTGAAGGTCAGCCCTAGAAAGAACTACTTAGCTACATTCAAATTATTCATGCATATCCCAGAAATAAATTTTACAAGGAGGAAGGGCCACTGATTAATTTTACATAATAACCAAACAAATCAATTCATTAGACGTAGTAAACATTGTATTAAAGGAAGGAGGTAGCAGAAGAGGGTATTGAGACAATAAAAACATTGATTAAAGTGCAATTTCAAATGTAGTATTCTCTGAATCATTTACTATTACAAGTGGCTGATAGATATTGGTCCAGGGTATGGGCTGTAGATTACTCTTTCCAGTTGTTTTTCTGTCTCAAACTAAAGAACAGACTGTTAAAAGTGATTCTGGCAATTGGATTAGAATAGAGTTGGAGACCAGTTTTGCATAAAGCTACATGAGATCAAATGCTTGGAAAAGAGTAATAGGAAAAGTCATAATGTCCCTAGGAAAAGTTCTGCTATTATATACAGGCAATTCCATTAACATTTCAGGGAATAAAGTTGCTTAATCAGAAGCAGAAATCATGTTTTACTTCCATAAAAATAGAATAATTTCAACTCTTTTTTATTAATTATTTTTACCACAGCAGAGAAAGGAAGTCTGGCTTGCTAATTTCCGGTAGGTCACTGGCCAAATACTATTCTCATTGACACTGGAGTAAATGAGGAGTTTGGTTACAATGGTGTTGCTGACAGCAGAATCTGGCCCTTTATACGATGTAGTATAATATATTTGGGGAAGAGCCAGCTATTCAAATAGCTACATCACATAAGGCACATTTAGGATCATCTTACCCACTCCCAAAACTCTGTTTATTCTTACTTTCACTGTCAGATTTCATAGATCTGTGATATCACAGCAGGTGATAGTATGAATGAGCTTCTGAAGGAACTGATACAAACTCAGGTGTAGTTGGCTATATAAATAATGAAGATCAGAGTAGGCTGATAAGTGGCATTGATGTATTCAGGATCATTTCTATTGGGTAGATACAACTCAATTTCTTTTCTTCCTTAATCACTCCAACAGCCTGGGTCTGGTTTGCTCAGGGCTAGTCTACACTAGAAGTGCTACACTGGCACAGCTGCACTGCTGTAGCACGTCTGGTGAAGACGCTCTGTGCTGGTGGGAGAGCTCTCTTCCGTTGGCATAATTACTTCACTTCTGCAAGAGGCAGAAGCTATGTTGGTGGGAGAGTGTCTCCTGCCAGCATAGTGCTGGTATGGACGGTGCTTAGGTCACGGTAACTTGTGTCGCTCAAGGGGGATGGCCTGAGTGACTTAAGTTATATTGAATTAAGTGGTAGTGTAGACCTGCCCTCAGTGAATAAAATACTTTCCTTCAATGTCTGGAAATGGAATTCAAGTCACCTACGTGATATGAATCTAAAGGTCTCAGTTCAGTTCTGAGGACAAGCGGCACATAAGCGCAGTATGGTGATCTCAGTTCTGCAGAAGCCAAAAAGACTTGGCTAACATAAGGACCGACTGACTTCTAGCTTAAAAACCAGCAGCTCTTCCAGGCCCAGGCTAAGGTTACTGGGGTGGCAACATGTGGATGCTCACACTGCATCGATCTGGCTTATGATTTAAATAAAAAGAGTTTGCTTTCCCACCACTCTGTCCCTTTGCCTTCATGAGTACAAATATTTTTAAAAGAAATCTACAATAGCAGGCCCACTAATATTCACTGCAATAAGAATAGCTAAGCCACAGGCATATGTACAGCACACCTCAAAATTTGTTCTAATAGGAAATAACCCCTACACAATTCTGTTCATGCAAAATATAAATTAACTCAACACACTGATGACTAAATACAAGCAGCAGTCAGAAAGCAGAGTGATACCTTGCAAGCCCCAGAGAAGTTAAATTGAAAACTGCAATGTTTAGACAGGCATGGGGTGGCTTAATGTTTAGCCAAGTCATGTCACAACAAACTCATCAGACCAAAGAAAGCATTTGGCTTTGCCATTGGCCAGTTTTCTGCCCAGTGGAAAACCACTTCCTGGGCAAACCACTAAACAGTTATGATATGAGGTGAATTTTGTGCCATCGGGAGCACTCTGGTCATGTCTAATTCTAAAGGAGCCCAATCCTGAAAAATACTGAGCTCCTCCTGTCGTGTACTGTGTGCCCTCATTTCCCTTGTACTATAACACAAGTTAAAGCCCCCTTGCAGGAGTCACTCAGCACTTAGCAAAACCAGGGTTATTGTCTCTTTGCCTGGAAATAATTTAATCTAAAGACTGAGGCCTACATTTTTCAAAAGTTATTAAGTGCCCAATCTGACTGTGGGTGCTCAGCACGGACTGCAAACCTGGCATTTTTTAGGTTTCACAAGGTAAGCCCCGGAAATCACTGGTCATTTTGACCTCTCTAGTTCATATTTTTCAGAATAAAGAAAAATCCTACACAAAATATTGTCATGTTTGTAGCTGGTGATTTTTGGCCCAATTCATAACACTTTATGCACTTAAAGCTAGATGACACATGAAGGATCGGTCACTTCTTTGCAACATTTCCATTTTTTATTGATTCTTTGATAAAATGTGGCCCCGCTTATACATAAGATTAAAAATATGGCTGCAATATGTATCAGATTTGAGAAGCAGGCACTCTAAAAGCTTTTAGAAATATAAAAAAAAATAGGTGTCAGGCACAGTTTGGATCAGCAGGCAGAGGGCTAAAAGAAAGGGCTGGTTCTTGTTGACTCAGACAGCCGGGCCATCCCCAGTTCAATGGGAAAGTGTAAATAAAGGAGGAGAATTCACCCTGCAGTTGGGTCAGCAAGCTCTGCTTTGTTTCTCAGGAGTACAATGTCCTGTAGTGCTGCAGGCATGCTGGAAAGAGGAATCCAAAGAAGCTTAGCATCCCAGCCTGCGGAATAATGTGAGTGAGGATTAATGCTTGTTAGTGCATGCTCCATACATTGCACAACCAGTGAGAGGTTTGCGTTCAGAAGCATCTGAGCCGGTTTTTCTTTCCTTGCTGCATCTGCAAAAATCAAGGAGGGCTTCATTTTAGTAGCAGGACCTAAAGGAAAGGAAAGCCAATTCTATCCCATTTCCTCAGCGTGCATTTGTGATAGTTACTTTGATTTTCAATTCTGGCATGACTGAGCCAAATGGCAGTTGCTGTTCTCCCCAAGACAAGGAGGAAAAACGGTTCATATTAAGGACCAAGTCTGGTCATTCTTACTCAAGCTAAGTAATAATTTGCTCCCTAAATATTCCCATTGATTTCACTTGTGGAGTAGGGCACTACTTAAACTGAGCAACGGTGGCAAAGCCTGGCTCATGACGTCTGTGGAAAGTCAATCATTTGCTTAGAAGAAGGAAGAGACAGAAGTAGAATTGAAGAGGAAATAGACATTCCTGGTGCCAGGTTCAGTGCTGGTGTAAATGTGTGCAACTTCATTGACTTCAGTGGAGTCCACCTGCTGATGCCAGCAGTAAATCTGGCTCATTGGGGTGGGAGAAGATACAAAAGGTAGCTGTAGAGAAAGACACTAGGGGAGGAGGGGGTAGGGAATTTCCAGGGGTTATCAGATAAGCAGATCCCATTTCAAGCTGGATTCAGAAATAATCTGTCAGAGGAGCTGATCCTGCAGTGAGCTTTCTGCAGGTGCAGGGATCTATCGATGCAGAGCCTATTGCCAGAATATGGCCTTAGATTTTTTCCATGGGTTCCATCACCATAGTATCTAATAGGAGCAAAGAAGTTTTATCCTTGAATTGCCGAAAACTGGTAGTAGTGGGGAAGACATGCACATCTCTCCCCTACCCTCTCATTGGTTTCTGCTTGCATCTTTGGGTCAAAGTTAGGTGCATATGCATATTTGTTTAAGGGTCACATGCCAAGCTGAACATTTAAAACTCAGATGAAATTGCAAGGCAGTATCATGGGCAGAAGGAACAAAATTATGATGATTTTGTGCACAGTCATTTTACGACATCTAGCATTTTAAGCTTCCATTTTTATGTCAAAATTCAGAAGAAAGAGGTTCACTGTAAATCAGAAAAGTCTGGGCCATTTTCCAAGGATCCTGAAGCTGCAAATGCCATGGTCCCTTCAATACAAACTAATCAAGTAATGTCTCACCTTTCTGTACATACCCCTCTCCATATTGTTTTCTAATGGCAGGAGGAAGTTGACTCCAAATGGCCTCCCTTTCTTCGATGATCTTTTTTCGATTGGATAGTCCAGTTTTGAACAGCCCAGGTTCAATGCAAGAAACCTTAACTCCAAAAGCTTTCATGTCCCGTCTGCAGAAACAGTAAGTTAATGATATCATTGCTACTTAGACAGCATTGTTAATAGCTGATGTATTTATATCTGCACTAATGTTCTCTTCCTATCTCTGTAGCTCATTGTGCATATTGGTAAGGCCAAGATCAAACTGTAAGTAAGTGATATCTAGTGGTGGGACAGTTTGTAGACAGCTCAGGGAAGCAGCCACTGTTTTTATTTATTTGATGTCCTTTGCAATGATACACAAAGGGGGCTATACATACAAGTCTGTATACACACACACACACACACACACACACACACACACACACACTTTAAACTTCAAAAGTTGCCTTTTGTTGTAGTTTTAAACAAAAATATGGGTCATTGCTTTTATCATCTGAGTTGGTTCACCCATCCATAAAACTTCCCGTCTATTACATGAAGTTCTGCTCCTCATCCAGGCATTCTGGAATATCTTGCTGTGCGCTGTTTAAAAAACAATCACAAAAAACACTCTCCCCCAGAAAAAAAAACCCCTACCTTCAAAAAAATAAAAAAATCAGGGTTAAAAGGCTGAGAAAAGCCCATGTACTTAGTTGAAGAGGCTTGAGGAAAAAGCAATAATTGCAGCCCAGCTTTGTTAGGATAACTTTAACTATAACACATGACTATCTGGCAGGTATTTCCTCAGGATAGCGCTTCTGGGACTGCCTACACTTTACAAGTGACCTTGCATTTTAAATTATGCCAATTGCAGTGCTTACTGCAGTCATCTAGACTCCATGTAAATGAGAATCAGACCCAAAAAGGCCTCTTAATTCTTAGGTTCCCCAACTAGCATTAAATGACAGTTACCCCTCTGCTGGGTACTAACTCACTATCAAGTCTCTCAGCATTATCAAAAATGTATTATTTCCTCAAAATTAACATTACTGTACCTTAAACTATCATTAAATCCTTCCACCCCAAACTTGGAAGGAACATAGCCACCCCCCGAGAATGCCAGGCGACCTCCAGTGCTGGATATGTTTACTAGTCTCCCTCTGGCCTTTTTTACCAAGGGAAGCAAATGTAATGTAACATTTATGAGGCCAATTAAATTAGTTTCAATTGGTGCTCTGAAGTGCTCAATATTCAACCAGTCTGTCGGCGCTGATGGTCCCATAATCCCCGCATTGTTGACTAGCCCCCACAGACCTGCACAGAAACAAACAAAAAATTAAAGTAGTGATTTAGGAAGCAAATATTCACCTCTATGTAATATAAAGAGGAGCCAAGCTGACTGAGAACTCATCAAGAACTGTCTGAGAGCGCCAGATAGATTACAAGATGGGCAGGGACTCATAAATAAGATACCTCTATATCTCCTGCAGCCTTCACCATTTTACCTGATGCTTGTGTTTCACCACCACTCTTTCCAAACCACTTAACAACCTGTATTAACATTTTCCTTTGATGACCTTTGAAGGTGTGTGGGTGGGTGGGAAGTCTGGGGGCTTTGGAAGTCAATGGGGCAGTGAGGTATTAGAAACAAAGAGCTATACTATTTTTGACACAGCTAAAAGTAAAACATGCAGAATATCAGGGTGGGGTAAACTGGTCTGGATAATATAAAGAGACCTAGACTTGCAACCAAAATTGAAGTCAATCTTTTTGAAAAGAGCTAAGAGCACAATAAATGGGAATCATTAATATCATGTCTCCCTCCACTCATGATTTGATTGTAGTGGAAGGCTTGCATCTCCTAGTTACAATAATCTCAGAGTCATTCTGTAGACTCTTCTCATGGCTTCTCTTCTATCTATTTCTGTATTAACAGAGCAGTTAAAGTTGAATTGCAGGACTGTTTTAGGCATTTTTTTTTTGTATGGGTGCTCCATCCAGAAAATATTTATTCCCCAAAGGAGCTCCCATATCCTGGCTTCTCTTTAGTCACAGCTATGTAGTAAGATGAAGCACCACCTAATAAAGGTGATGGTATTAACATTGACATAACAGATTTGTAGTTCTACTAGTTATAAGAGCATCTGGCCTATTTGCCTTCGGAAGCTAAGTGCTTTCTTAACTCAGCTGCCCTTAGACCGAGTTTCCAAGAGCTGAGCTCAGGTTTCTCTGCCCTCTTATCTTTGGAAATGTGTCCAAAACATTCTTCTATTACACATGTGTAAAACTGCCAGCTTTAAAAGATTCATAACTTTAAAAATCCTGAACTGATATTTTCAAACTTGGATTATTTTTTACATTTCAATGAAGACTTTCAAACAAGATAAATCTGAAGTTTTGTTCTTCCATCCTTGGAGTTGTGCGTAGAAAGTTTGATATTGACATAATCACAAAACTCAAAAAAGAATTGAACGGATATTCCTCCAACATTACAGAAAAAAATCGCCTTTGGATTTAGACTAAATGTTGAAAATTTCAAACTCAAAACAACTTGTTTGAACAAGTTATTAACAATTAAAAAGGGAGCGAGGGAGGTTAGACTGGAAGTTGCATGTTGCAAGATCTAAGCTGCATGGTTCAATGGGTCAGATTCTGTTTCATCTTACCTCCGAGTAGTGCTGTTACTTCACCAGTAGCCCCATTGAAATCAAAGCAATCAATCTATTTACATGAGTAACAGTATCAGAATTGGGTCCTATGAAGGTAGCCTCTGGATAGTTAATATGGGATTGCATATGTAATATTTTATGGCTGGATAAATAACTGATTGAGGTGATATGTAAATGAATAATTTGTTCAATGAATTTTGTCTCTTTTCCTATTTGAAAATGATCTGCAATCAGAGCCCAATTTTCAAAAATGATTATTATTCAAAATGATCCACTAAATAAAGTTCTATAAATAATAATGGGTTGGTCTATTGTTTATGAGCAGTTTGTTGAGAGTATTCAATATTAAAAATCTTAACTCTGTACATAGCTCTCATGGTATACTTAAAGAACAAAAGAATGGCCATCCTGGTTCAGACCAATGCTATATCTTGTTCTGAATCCTGTCTTCTGACAGTTGCCAGGGTCAAATGCTTCAGAGGAAATGAACAGGGCAATTATCGAGTGATCCATTCCCTGTCATTCATGCCCACCTCGTGGCAGTCAGAGGCTTAGGGATACCCAGAACTTGGGGGTTGCATCCCTGACCATTTTGATTAATAGCCATGTTGATGGAACTATTCTCCATTAAACTATCTGCTTTTGAACCCAGTTATACTTTTGGCCTTCACAACATTCCCTGGCAAAGAGTTCTACTGGTTGACTGTGTGTTGTAGGAAGAAGTACTTCCTTTTGTTTGTTTTAAACCTGCTGCCTATTAATTTCATTGGGGGACTCCTGGTTCTTGTGTAATGTGAAGGGGTGAACAACACTTCCCTATTCACTTTCTCTGCACCATTCATGATTTTATAGACCTTACTCATATCCCCCCTTTAGCATAGACGCTGACTCCATGGGTACTCAGGGGCTGGAGCACCCATGGGGAAAAATTAGTGGGTGCTCTGCACCCACTGGCAGCCAAGCTCCCCTCCCCCCCCCCACTCCACCTCCTCCTCTTCCTTCCCCTTGCTGAGCACGCCATGTCCCCGCTCCTCTGCCTACCTCCCAGCACTTCCCCTGGCTGCCACCAAACAGCTGTTTGGTGGTGTGCTGGGAGGGAGGGAGAGGAGCAGGAATGTGTCATGCTCAGGAGAGGAGTCGGGGAAGAGGCAGGGCTGGGGCAGTGATTTGGGGAAGGGGTTGGAATAGAGGCAGGGAGGTGGCGGAGTTGGGGAAGGGGTTGGAATGGGCGTGGGGCATGGGTGGAGGGGGGGGGGGGGGTCGAGCACCCAGGGGAAAGCGGAGAAGTTGGCGCCTATGCCCTGTAGTCATCTTTTTTCTAAGCTGCTTTGCTCTCTAACAGGGGACTTCGTTCTGCAAAGTGCTGATCACTCTGACACTGATCCAGCAATGCACTTAAGGATGTGCTTAGCTTGAAACACAAACAGTCCCATCAAAGTCAATAAAATTCAGTTTCCATTGTGAATATTTGTCTACTTTCCAACAACGTTCTCCAGTATTCACCTAAAATTAACTGAATCCACAAAAATTCCTTCTAGTGAAGTCATCCACTAGAATATTTGTGGAAAGCGATACAAAAGAGATACAGCCAAATACAAATTTCAAACAAATATCCTGAGGGATCTATTTTGCGGTTTTTATTCATGCCTCTTAAACAGTTGCAATTCATGTAAGTGTAACCTCTCCTTGGAGTTTGCTCAGTTCCTGGAGCTCTCAAGTGAGCTTCCCGGGGTTCCTACCCTCTGGACTATAACAATAACGGCTACCAGAGGCCTCTGACACCATTTCCAAGCATGCTTGGAGTCAGGGGTGGGGATAGAATGGTTTAGAAACTCTTGCTGAGGTCACTAGGGTGGTTTCTGGATGAGGTGATATGGATAAGCAGTTTACTGGGCCAGTGATGAGCCAGGGCTGCTCAGCCCCTTGATGGGGCTTTGTCCCTGACTGAGACAAAGAGACCAGTTTTTGTTTCAGTTTGGGAGTGGAGCGAGAAGCAGACCAACTCAGGGGATCTTTGATTAACTTCCCCTCTCTACAAAGGAGAATCTTTGAATTGAATTGCTGTGGAATCCAGTGCATGGGTCAGGCAGTTCCAGCTCTGCAGAGACCAGTGTCTAGAGTGATAGAGATCCAACCCACCAAGACCTCCATTGGACTCCCAACCAGAGAGCCATGACAAGACTTTGCCCACCTAAGGGTAAAGACACTGTAAGAGGACCATTTTGTTTTAGCTGGCCAACAGTGCTACAATGCTCATCTCCAAACTCACCCCCACCATACCACCTACCTGCGATGTGCCAGCTGTGGGCTGGAAGGTGTTTGTACATGTCAAGAGGTGGGGAACTGGTTGATTTATTCATGTTTTAGTACTTAGTTAACCCTAACCCTTTCCTTCCCCAGATCCTATTTTTCTGTTCCCAGTAAAGATCACTACTGTTATATTGTTATTTTTGGATGTGTCATTTCTTTACTGGGGTTTATGTTTATGTATTTAATTGTTTTGCATGTGCTGGGTTTTATACTTCTTGCTAGCAGCGGTAGTATTAATGTTCTCCAGGGACAGCAACCTTGTGTCACAGGCACAGTGAGGAGCCATCTTGGGTGGAGACACCAGCATCATTAAAAAGAACTCAGGACCCACCCCCTGTGAGGAGAGGGGAGAAGCCAGTTGTTCCAAGAAGCAAGCATCAAGGAGGAGGTATGAGCCACACCTCAGGGAGGGGCTACATAGGAAATAATCAAGATCTTCTGTCACTCACCTGCTGACCCCACTTCAGCTTTAATCCACTCAGCCACCTTCCTAACATTGTCTGGATCTGTCACATCCAGCAACACTGTTTGGAGCTGCTCTGAGGTTGCTGCTTTTAGCTCCACTGCTCCCGCTTCAGTCAGACAACTGGCAAGAACTCGAAATCCTTTCTTATCAAAAGTCCTTGCTGCCAGATTTCCAAATCCGGAGTCACATCCAGTGATGAATATATATTTGTCTGTGAGATCTCTAATCTTCTGCCCATCTTGTGTCCTCCATTTCCACCACAAATAGAAGATGGCCACAAAGATGAGGATGTGGAAAAACATTTTCACTAAAGACTTCTGGTCCCTTTTCTCCTGAAACAGAAAGAACCAATGAAGGGAGGCTTCCCTCCACTTTTGTTCTGAGTTCATTTAAACAGGAACGGACACAGCTCCTTGAAGCGACTTCTTCAGTGTTCTGCACGTATAGGATTATTGCTTGTATTAAAATGAGGACAAAAGCTAACATGGCAAAAATTTTATGATGTGATTTTACAGAATAAAAGGACCCTTGAACACTGTATCCCCTTTTCAGAGCCTCAATTCCAAAGGAGACATAGTTGAGATGTAAAGAGTCTAGAGCAGGGCAGCAAAAATGAAGGCTCTAGAGAAGGAGAATGACAAGACTGGGCTGCACTCACCCCTTGATTTGTACTAGCACAATAAAGCAACTGGCAGTGCCAGGTGTATGAGGAGCAAGGGTCCAGCTGCACAAGCCACCCCCAACCTTCCTCTTTGCAGCACCCCAAAAATGTGGGCAGGGCATCATGGAAGGGAGCAGACCAGCACAGCACATCACACAATGGGGTCCTGATCAGGACTACAGCTCCTAGGTGCTGCAGTAATACAAGTAAAAATAGATAATTATCAAATACGGTGATTACTGGGATTATGCATTTCCAGGGGACAGTCTACTAGCAGAGCTCCTCCCAGCTGGAATCTAAGACTCTTTCCCAGACAGAGTCCCAGAGCAGGATGGTGACAGTTCTGCCACTTGTCCTCCTCAGGGAGTAAATGTCCCCTCTAGTACATTCATCCCATGAGTTCAGGACGGTGCAATTTGCATCCCTGCTCCTTTAGAAGTGAATATGACCATTCAACCCTGTGTTGTCTTTTGTGCTTGGTAAGAGTCTACCACATTTTGGAATAGACTGCAATAATAAGAATAATGAGCAAATAAATAATTAACATTCATTACAATCATAACTTGAGTGAAAAACAATTGGTTGTGCCTCCTCATCTAGGGCCATGACACAGAAAACAAGACAATGAAATAATCTGGGAGACCTGCTAAAATAGAGAGAAGGTAACTTAGTATTTTTATATACTGCATATAGACACTGCTATCTCACTGCTGCAGGCAGTCATTGCTGCTACATTCACTCTGGCCAAATTCTCCATCTGGAAGAAGACAAAAACAAACAACCAAACAATGCAAAAGCAAATCACATGCATGTAACCTGTTGTTCTGTCTTGTTGCAGGGAAGGGTGTTCCTGAATTTTATTGTGGGAGGGAGGGGTGTTCCTTTCTTATCCCCACATGTAATCACTATGCCCTAAAACACAAGGACCCATATATCGTTTGCCTGATTTCCTAGATAATGTGGCTGCTTGTCAGAGGCTGCTCAAGACAATCTGCTGCCCTAGGCAAAACTTCAGTGTGCTTGTCCCCTCCTAGAGCAGGGGATTTGGCCTGGTTACACCTCCATCATGACAGAAGATTAGCCAAGGCAAATGTAAGCGAGTGGTATTGTGATGGGGCACCCTGGGTTGCAATGCCACTCAAATTTGGCCCAGCTGATTCTCTGTTATGATGGAGGGTTGGCTGGACCAAGTCTGCCACCCTATAGAGCTACCCAGAAATCTGCTGCCCTAGGCTGTTTCCTCATTTGCCTATAGCTAGAATGGCCTGTGTTGCATGTATGCTCGTCTTCTTGTAAATATCTTTGGTGGAAGTGGGTGCAGCCTCTTGCATTGCAAGGTGTTGCACATAAGTGTTGCAGAACAGGATACATACATATACTAGTTTGTGTTGCTTAACTTTGCTGTCCCCTGTGACTTCAGTTGTGGGGAGAACACTGAACTAGATAAACAAATGCTTGCTCCCAGTGTGGTCAGGCATATTTCCTTTGTACGATCGAACAAGGAGTTCTAGTATGTAAACTTATGTATACACAAAAGAATTTTGCATTTTCACTGCTTTTCTCTGTGACCTTTGATCAGCTTCTTTGGAAAAATAATTTGGTTTATCATAGTGTAGATGGGTGTGGCACTGCTTAGGTATGTAGAGAGCCACAGAGGATACACAATCTAAGGGTGTGTCTACACCACAATTAAACACCCCCTGGCTGGCCTGTGTCAGCTGACTCTCTAGGGCAGTGGTTCTTAATCTTTACTGCAGCCTGCACCCCTTTGGTTCTCAAAATATGTTTTGCACCCCTTATCAAAAATTGTTGAAGTAGGTCAGTTCTTTAAACCTAGATATATCACAACTATAGAATGAAAGATATATATGGTATATAGTTCTACTTGTTCGTAAGCTGAATTTTTTTTAGTAAAAAAAGGGAAGCACCAGAGAAGGGGGTCGGCTTATGAACGGGTACAGAGAGCGGGAGAGGTGGGACACAGCCCCACCCCCCAACAGAGGGGACAAGGAGAGGCAGCAGAGCCAGAAGAGAAGAGGCGGGGGCCAGAGTCTCTCCACTTCTGGCCACACTGCTCTCCCCACAGCCTCTGAAGCAGCTGCAGCTCTGGGGCTGGCAGGATGCGGCTGTGCCGCCTGACCCCGCCCACCAAAGCAGGCTGCAGCTACACTGCTCAGCCCACCCACCACTGGAGGCTGTGGCCGTGCTGCCTGACCCTACCCACCAGTGCAGGCTGTGGCCCTGCCCGCTGGAGCACGCTGCAGCCACGCCACTCAGCCCCGCCCACCAGAGCGGATTGTGGCTGCGCCACCCGACCCCGCCTGCCGGAGCATGCTGCGGCCATGCCGCTCGGCCCACTGGAACATGCTGCAGCCATGCCGCCAGCTCTGGCCAGCCGGAGCAGGCTGTGACCACGCTGACAGAGCAGCTCCCCTGGCCCACCCCAGCTAAGGTAGGAAGGGATGGGGAAAGTGTGGGGGCTGGTCACAGGGGTTACTCCCCTGACCCCCAGCTTCTCCTTCCTCCAAAATTTCCCCACCAGTTGCTGGCATGCCGGGACACTTTGTTTACTTAGGTTTACCTCCGTGCCTGTGGATGCTCGAGGTAAACAAACCATCTCGGCCTGCCAGGGGCTTATCCTGATGGCCCAGGAGCCAAAGTTTGCCGACCGCTGAATTATAGGGTCAGCTTATGAATGGGTCATAAAAATTTTCAATTTTTCCTTATCCATCTTGGGGGGGGGAGGTCAGCTTATAAACGAAACAGCTTGTGATAGAGTATGTATGGTATTTTTTAATTTTGCAGTAAAATTAATACATTAAAAATTACACACTTAAGTTTACCGACTCTTCTGCTGTTGCTTTTGTTCAATGATGTTCGAGAAACTAGGAACTTTTTTTTGAAATAGCCACATGCATGTCCTCACTCTCATTTAGGTGGTTTCTGGCCTTTGTTTTGATGTGCAAGAGTGATGAAAACCCTCTCACACAAGTATGTAGTCACAAATGGCACAAGGATCTCCAGAGCTGTTTTCGCCAATTGTGGAAACCGTGCTAGTTGAGCACCCCAGAAATTCTCAAGCTTCATTGTTGCAAATTCCATTCGGATTCAGCCATTGGCTCGTAATTCAATGGGATTTTTCATCAAATCACTATTATTGATGGAATCCAGGTTAAAAAGAAATGGATCCAGTATCCATTTCTTTGCCACATCAAGATCTACAGTGGAAAAATATCCTTGGAAAGAGTCACTCAACTATTGCAAATGCTTTGTCACTTCAATTGCGATGGTCATTCCTTCATTTTCCAAAACGACTGTTTGTTGTACTTATGTATGGCCTTAATTTGTGTTTTCAATGATTTACCATCTAAAAAAATCTGGCATGTTTCACACCCCCCAGAAAGGGCATCTTGCACCCCCCAAGGGGCGTGTGCACTGCAGGTTAAGAACCACTGCTCTAGGGGATCAGGCTGCGGGGCTGTTTAATTGAGGTATAGATGTTAAGGTTCAGGCTGGAGCTGGGCTTTGGGACCTGGTGAGGTCCCATGGACCAGCTGCAGGTGTTTAATTGCAGTGTAGACATGCCCTAAGTTTCTAGTTTCAGAGTAGCAGCCGTGTTAGTCTGTATTCGCAAAAAGAAAAGGAGTACTTGTGGCATCTTAGAGACTAACAAATTTATTTGAGCATAAGCTTTCGTGAGCCACAGCTCACTTCATCGGATGCATTCTAGTACGTGTCTACTCACCTAAGTAGTGTCTCATCATCTACACCGCTATTTATGCCTGTGGTGGGAGGAGTTTGCAGTTTATGTACTCTACTCCCTGCCATGAGGAGTGTATAGTGTAAACAAACCATTAGACTGAAATTCAGTCTAATCATTTTGCTTTCTTTCAAATCAAGATTTTGGAATGAAATTTTTTTTATTTTGAAGCATTGAGTTGAAAGAATAATTGTACGTCAAATCAGTTCATTTAGATTGAAAATGTCCTAATTTTTCTGTTTTGACATTTCCAATTTGAAACGTTTCAGAATTCATTTTTTGTGAAAAATTCTGACTGACTTTTGGCTCCAGTTTGGAATGGAAAGTAATTTTGAATTGTGAAAATGTCCTGTGAAAGGAAAATTCCATTTTTCAAACAGCTGTAGTCAGTCCAATTATGTTTCTCTGTATAGTGCAGTTCTATGAGTGAGACCACAAGAAAATAAACTGGCTTTATGTAATGAGCTCCCTACCAAGGTCATCAGTTGTGATAGAGCTTATGATGTTTATGGACCAAAACCAGAGACCTCCACCCCTTGATCTGAAGGAGTAACTCCATTGGCTGGTCATGATAGTAGACACATACATTATATGCAGGCAGCCACAAGTAGGAGACAGGTGCACACAGATTTAGCCACTGTATTATAGCTACTGTACCTAGCAGTTCAACTTATTCCCCACACAAATATAAGAAATTTCATTAAATGAAATGAAAATTGATTCTTATCAGCAAAACAGCTCATCACTTGCAGCAAACAATGCCTTTCAGAGAGGCAACTCCTTTCTTATAGCTGGCAAAGTCATAAATTGCACACTTTCTTAATGGTCAATTTACTTTCTTCAGTTCTACTTGGGTTATTTCATTTTCTTCTCCAAAATCATGCACTGATGAAGGAAAAAATATTGTAAATATGTAGTGACATCTCAGAGCAGACATGCCACTTCCACTTTTGAACAGTAAAACCTCAAAAGAAGTAGAGGGTAAAACCTGTGTTGGACAAAGTGAATATTAAATCTCTCTAGCAAGTTTCCTGTGAACACCAAGAAAAGAGGAGACATTTTCATGGTACTATACCTGAACCAGCAGGAACTTTGAAGCACTTTCTGTACACAGCCATACTTCAAGAATCTTGCATTTGTGGCAATCTTGTATTAATACTTCTAATCCAAACTGAGAACAACTTTTTTCAGAAGCATAGTGTAGGGGCAAGGTTGCGGAAGATTGGTGAGGAGCTAAGTGGTGGACCGAGTACGTGACTGGATGTAAGCAGAGGATTCAGGCAGTTTCAATGAACTTTGACAGACCTTGCCAAAAGCTATTGTAGCATAGCTCAGCATATTTTTGCCTGTAAATGAGTCAGTTTATGTAATAAGCATAAATCATACATAAGAATGTCACCAGCTGTTTACCCCATGTAACCCCGAGATAAGCGCAGAGAATATAGCATGCAGAGGACTCCCCCTTGGCGGAGTCCTGCCTAGTCAGCTGTCCCGAACGGCCAGAGTCCCCGGCAGCCCCTCTGCGCGTCCTAGGTGCTCCCCGCGCAGATTAGAGCGCAAGTTCTTCCTTCCTTTCTTCAATAAAGTGTAGTTTACTATTCTTAGGCCTGAGTGTCCTCCTTTCACTGGTATCTTCCTGCCGGCCCTTGCGGGCACACATAGCAAGTAGATTAAGTCCCTGCCTCTCAGTGAGCTCATATGAGAGGGAGAGAAAAAAGTATCCTGTTCCTCAAAGTTTCAAAAACAGATGGAAGTACTTCCCTGGCAACTGTAAAAGGCAAAATATCAAACTAGAAACACTTACTAGTAACTCTAAATGAATCAGATTCAGAAAAGCATTTCCTTTTCTTCCCCTATATGTCTAAGGTTACCACGTAAAGACAAGTTTGAGCAGAATAAATAAAATGCTTACATGAAAAATTTTACTCACAACTGATTTAGGGGAGATATGGTCTCTTGGCGGTAGTCACTGCCTTGTTTCACTGTCTCTGTTTAGGGAAGATATGTTCTTTGTGTGTGCTTACTAAGGAAGTACTGCTGAACCAGGAAAAGATGTGAAACTGATGTAACCAGTCAGTTGTCATAAACAGCAGCTCTGTCTTGATCATTAGAAGGTTGGATGAGCTTGATTAATGTTTGTTCCTTATTCATGGGTCATGTTTGTTATATGATCCATTGCTGTGTATTATATTTCACCTATGCACTCTGAAATGAGCCAAAACTTCACTGCTGGTGTAGGCAGCTACGTTGGTTTCAGAGGTTCTTTGATTTGATTCTAGCAGGGCCACACAGAGCTTTTTGGGGACGTGCGGCAAAATCTGAAAATGAGCCCCTCCCATTCTTCCAAAAAATTACAGGGGGTACGGAAGGGTTAGAGAGTCAGTGCACCCTGCAGCAACAGTGTCCCATGAGGCTGGGTCCTGCTCCCTGCTCTGAACATTGTGACCTGGTGTGTGGAGTGGCAGTGCCATTTGGGTTTGGCCCAGCTGCCTCTCTGTCATGGTGGAGTAGCCTTCATGGCCAAACTTCAGTGCTGCTGCAGCCCTGTGCACCTGGTTGCAAGGCCACTTGGTTTGGGGAGAGGATGGGGCAAAAGTGTCTTTCCCCGAGCTCCTGGATTCTAGAGCTGGGCAGATAATGCAAAGAATTCACCATGACCATTTCCTTGCATTTAAAAATGAATTTGCTTGGATTGTTCATTTAATATTATTTGTTTTAACATAGCACCTGGATTCCTCAGTCATGAACCAGGACCTCATTGTGCTAGGTGCTGTACAAACAGAACAAAAATGGTCCCTGCCCCAAGAGGCATACAATCTAAGCATAAGATAAGGAAGAAGAGATGGTACAGACAGCTTGATGGGGGAATACAAGGAAACAATGAGACAATATTGGCCAGCATGATAGGCAGAGGTCTCGGCACACCAGCAGTCAGGTGTTATGTAGGTATCATGGCAAAGGAGGGTTTTGAAGGAGGAGAATGTGGTAATTTTGCAGATGTTTATGGGGTGATCCTCCCAAGCATGAGGGCCAGCATGGAAGAAAGCACAAAAGGGCTCTTAGGAAATTTAACCGGTGGGTGATGGAGGCTGACACCGTGGGCTGATTGGAGGGGACAGTCAACATCTTGATAGTGAATGAGGGATGACAAGTAGGGTGGGGATAGACCATAAAAGAGCTTGAAAATTAATGCAAGCAGCTTATATTTAATGTTATAGAGAAAGGGGCTCCAGCGGAGGGACTTGGAGAGGGGTGACATGGTCAAAGCGACAGGCTAGGAGAATGACCTTTGCAGCAGCATTCTGAATGGATGTAAGTGAGGTAAGATTAGTTTGTCAAGGCCAGAGAGAAGGATGTGGCAGTAATAGATGTGAGATGATGAGTATCTGGATGAGAGTTTTAGCTGTGTGGATGGGTAAAAATGATTGCATCTTAGTGATGTTTTGCAGAAAGAATCAGCAAGATTTAGACATAGCCTGGATGTGAGGACCTAGACAGAAGTCTGAGTTGAAGCTTAGGTTACAGCTCTGGGTGACAGGCAGGATGATGGTGTTGGGTACAGCAATTGAGAAAGCAAGTAGTTGGGAGAGCTTGGGGAAAGGCTTGGAGCTCTGTTTTAGCCATTGTGACAAAGCTCTGTCCTTGCCTCCATGGGTCCCACGTTTCCTGGCGGATTTCACTAGCCTCAGAGGCTCACTGTGACCCTCCACGTAACCCTTCTTTTTCTAGAGACAAGGATCACAGTCTACTGAGCCATTTTCATCATAAGCCAGCGAGGGAGGTGAGGAGAAGTTATCCTTCCTTGCACAGTCTCTGTTGTCTCCCAGTCTCAGTGATTAAACAGGGGGCAAAGGTGGTGGTGGGGGGGGGGGAGAGCCTGGGCCACCCTCTACTCCAGGCTCCAGCAATAGTATCAGCTATGGTAGCTGACCTTTTAAAAACATGACATGTACAATTTCCTGGGCTACTTCCCCCACAGCAGCCCTCACTTCCTCAAGCTCCATTTCACCCTTACCTCAGGGCCTCCTTCCTTGCACCTGATATGTGAATACTACTCAGCCTCTCCAACAGCACAATCTCTTCCCACAGCTCCTGACATGCCCTCCCACCTGACTAACTGGGAGGCTTTTAACTAGTTTCAGCCAGCCCCTGATCGGCTTCAGGTGTCCCAATCAACCTAGCCTTCTCCCTGCCTTCTGGCAAGTTCTTAATTGGCCCCTGGTGTCTTAATTGACCTGGAGCAGCTGCCATTTCACTTATCCTGGTACCAGGGATTTGTTTAGACTGGAGCTAATACATCCATCTCCCACTACTCTTCCATAGCCATTTGGCCTTGCCCCGTCACACTGTGTTGAGCTTCAGCTGGTGGCTAGACATCCACAAGGAGATGTCAGAGAGACAGGCTAAGATTTTAGTTTGGACAGAAGGAGACTGATCTGGAATAGAGAGATCTGTGGGTTGTCAACATAGAGATGGTAGCTGAATTTGTGTCTGAAGATGATATTATCCAGAGATAAAGTGGAAAGAGAGAGGGGAGGGGATCAAGGGCAGAGCCCTGTGGGACCACCACAGAAAGCTGGAGGAATGATGATGAGGATCCTCTGAAGATCACACTGATGGCACAATTAAAGAGGTAGGAGGAGAACCAGAGGAGAATAGGGTCATGGAAGCCAACAGTGGCTGACAGGTTAAATGGGATGAGACTAGAGACTGGTTTCTGAACTAGGAAGGTCATGCGAGACTTTGGTGAGAGTGGTTTCAGTGGTGTGCAAGATCAGTGGAGTTCTTGTCTATTTTGTGTATGTTTTCTATAGTATTTTAGTGATTAATTTTACTAGTAGCAATGGAAAGAAAAAGAAGAATATATTGAAAGATATTTGTGGAAAGTGCCTTTTGAATTAATAGCTGAACGTTATATTGGAAATCTGATTCTAAGAGTTCTGTTCATGCAATCCAGGAAAAGAATCATACCATGTGACCAATCAAAGCTAACCAACATTGCCTAATTTTGAATATTGGAAATGTTTGAGAATTATTTGCCAAAATTACATGACAAATTATTCTGAATGGCAAATTTAAAAAGACAATTGCAAACGATTCAGTCATGTACCCATCTTCTTGTTCCTTTTTTTCCTAAATAACTTATGATTTTAATTTAAGTTTTTAAAAGATATGAAAGTATATAATGTTAGGCATATGAGGCAGTAACCTAAAATAATAAGGTAAAAATGATCCATGGATATCTGCTTTTTATCTGCAGATATCCATGGATTTGCAGGGCTCTATGCATATATAGAGCGATGTTATTTTATTTACTTTTATTCTTATCATGCAGAAATGGAAAGGTCACAATAATGTATTTTCTTTAAGCTGGTCAGCTGGTTTACCCACAATTTTCTTTTTTTGGGCCCCTCCTGCAATTTTTGCTAACACTAGCAAAGACTCCCATTAAATGGAAACTTTGTCTGCACTGCAGCCTTTAGGAGCAGTTCCCATATTTGTGACCTGATTTCTTTTCATTGCTAGATGAATAACTGAAGAGAACACACCAGTGAGAAAAGTCAGATGCTAAGCAAAGTATGTTGTCTTTTTCCAAGGCCACAGATTTAGCATTTTCAAAGTACCAGAAGAAATAAACTGTTATTCTCAGAATAGACTATTTTGACATGCATGGTAATGAAATCATCAATATCCCATTGAAGCCACACATAGAAAAATAAGTGCTTTTAAACATTCATCTTATGGAAGCTTTGATTGATTGTTGGTTCTTTTCATTTCATTTCATTTAGAAGCTAGTTCTAGCTAATGTTAGATGTATTATAGCTCTTCTGACTAAGACAGTGTATAAGCATGACAAGGTGGGTGAGGTAATATCTTTTATTGGACCAACTTCTGCTGGAGTGAGAGACAAGCTTTTGAGCTTACACTGTGTTCTTCAGGCCATTTATTTTCTGTGTAAGCTCAAAAGCTTGTCTCTCACTCCAGCAGAAGTTGGTCCAATAAAAGATATTACCTCACCCACCTTGTCCTCTATTTGTAACTCTGCCATTGCAAGAAACACCAATCCATGCAGTGTAAGTGAACTGATCAGGGATTATCCTGCTACAATGAACATATGCTAATTTGCACTGCATATTTACTACTGCCAGTGTCAGAGTTAGGCTTGGCAGAATTTGATTTATTTTTTTATAATTTTGATAGATAATAGTGTTTATTTTTACTTACATTTTCACAGTTGTGGGAAATTATTGGGCGGGGGGAGAAATGTACAGGGTGCTCTACTCACCACTTGTCTGGCACCTCCTCCTAGTCACTCTGGGGATTAGCTCTTGAGGTCAACACCCCTTCGTATGGCTGTATCTCTCTCTGGTCCGCAGCTTCTCTCTCATCCAGGAACAGCTGCATCCTCTTAGTGACTCAGTCCTCCAGCTAGGTCACTCAACGTTCCCTCTTCTGGATACAATCCTTCAGTTCTCACAGTGACTCAGGCAGTCTTCCCATTCATTGCCCTGCTTGTGCCACCTCCCCAGTGATGGGTGGGGGAACCCAGACACACCCTCTACTCTGGGTTCCAGTTCAGTGACATTCAACCCAGCAGTTCTCAGCTTTCCTCTCCCAGCCCTCACTGCTCATTCCCTGGACTGCTTCCTACCACTCTGGCTCCCCTCCTTTCCCTGAGCGTACCACCTCCAAACCCTCCTCCCTCTTCCTAGGGAGTGACTGCCCTTTCCCAGCAGTTGCCCCTGTCTGTTACCAGCTTCCTGGCTTTATAGGCCCCACTTATTCATACACAGCTGAACCTGCTTGCAATCACTTCCCTGCTCCCAGGCTCTTCCTTCAGGTGCATCCTGAAAGTTTATGAGTCTGTGAGCTAATAGGCCTACCTGGCCACCTTAACACCTTCCAGTCCTGTCTGGGGTGGAGAGCCCATCACAGGGGGTCAAACAATAATTATTTAAAGCAGTAGATTTTGAGATTCAAGAAGTTAAAGCTCTATAACCGTTAAAACACAAATAACCAAAATTACAGGTCAAAATATACAAAGTAAATATCCTTAAATCAAAATCTAATAAGGTCTTAAGCAACATTTTTCTTGTTTGCCAATATGTAAATTTTGATGATTACTGATGGAAATATTTTTTTCGGTTTCTGTGGGTATGATGAAATTGATTTTTATCAACAATTACTTATAAAAAGCTAATTCTTCCAAGCCTTTCGTACCATAGAACTATCTGTCCCCTTCCCATCTCTTCTATTTCTTCTAAAGTCTTTTATCTATTATTCATTATTATTTTTCAACTGCATTAAGAAAACTAATAAAAGTACATGACACACACTCCAAGAAAAGATTAAAAATGAAGACATTTTAAAATGAAGATAACTTAAATTTCTTCCTTAAAACAGTTGCTCATAATTTAAATAGCAAACAAAAATAATAGATCCTGTTTCCTGGGTTAATTCTGGAACCAGTTATACAAACTGTTGTTCAGCATCTCTATTTTTTAGGACATTGTATTATTTGGACATGGGAGAGTGATACCATTTGGGGCTAAACAGAAAAAGTTACTCCCAAAGCCTTGCTGTGCAGAAGTGAAGGTCTGATGAGCTGAGAGATGTGAGTTCTCTGAAATTGGAGGAAATAGGTTTTTTTAGCAATTAAACAAAGGTGAAGTGCAATTACTCAAAATATTAATAGAAGCACGATGTAGAGCTATTAGTATATGGTATTGTGACTTGCCCTACACTGGCTCATGATCTGCAGCTTTAACACTGTAAATGACAAGGTGAAATAACTGTTTGGAGATGGAGGAACTAAAAGTAAACTGCAAAAATAACAAGCTGTGCCTCAGTTCCCATATGTAAATATGGGACATTAACACTTCCTTTCTCACAGGGCTGCAGTGCAGCTTAATTTATTAAGATTAGTTTGAGTAGTCTTTGAGATCGTCATATGCAAGGCGTTAGAACAGCACAAAGTGCTATCATCAGTGTTCAGAAGCGATCATGATGATCTCCCTAGAAGTACCTTACATTGACAGATAAAGGACTGATTTTACTGTCAGGGGCACAACTGAGAATCTGGAGTAATTCCACTCAAAATTTAATTCGAGTGTGTGAGTCATTGAGAGATTCTCAGCTATAGTGGCTCCTGACTCTTGAACCAGTGTTATCTTGCCCCTGGCCCTGACGGAGTTTACAGTAACCTGACTTGAATGCTGCTCTGAACCTCTCTGAACCTCTCTGCCAGTCAGAGATAATCCAGAATGCTACACCTGACAGCAGACTTTGGCCCAAAGCATGGACGTAATTTGGTCATCTGGTGTGTCAATCTGGAATTAATGTGTGGTGACATATTGGAAATATATGGTCATCTGAGTACTCTACAGCTATGACCCAGAATAGGAAGTCACAGTTTGTGGCTAACTCTCTTGTGCTTGAAGTTTTTTATTGGATCACTGCCACTAGGGATTTTTGGGGGTTATTTTTTTTGGATAATATACTAATCTACTGTGGTAAAACCAGTTACTTTCGTTAATTGTAAACAATTATGTCACACCTTGGAGCTAGGGAGTGCCTTCTATAGGAGACTTAATAATGTATGCCAAAGGGCAGCCAAACATTGTATGCATGAGAGAAATAATCTGTCTATGAATATTGAAGATATTTCCCCACTAGCTTACTCTCCTGAAGGATATTGGAAGAAATATGAAGAATAGATAGTGATTTTGCATATACAGTGACATAAATACTTTGGTTAAAAGGAAACATTAAATGTATTGCAATTTGACCTTCTTCTGCTCATGCAAAGTAATATGAGAATAAACTGAGACCAACACAATAAGTTAAATGCTTCCTTTTAACTTAGATCCTGGTAAAGAGGAACCCCTCAGGCAAAAGTAGTGTACGTTCCAAGGACTGAATTTCAATGGAATTTTGGCATCTAACTCCCTCAGATGCCTTTGAAAATCCCAGCCCTGGCCTTTCAAATTTTAGTGCTGTGGTTCTTACTTAGTACACAGAAATGCTACTTGAACTGAACCCAGGAAAGCAATAGATTGATTTCCCACTTTCCAGCACATCTAAAGAGTGCCAGAAAGCAGTAATGTTCCAGGAAAAATGCTAGATTTGGCAGAGGCACTATTAGTAGTTTGGAAAACATGAAGTTGGATGTGACTGGGCAAAAAACAGGGCCTGCATTGCACTGAAAAAGTGGGAATATTTGAATCATAGTTGTAGTCATAGATTTTAAGCCCAGAAGGGGTCACCAAATCATCGTCTGACTTCCTGTATATCTCATGCCTCCTACATAACCCAGAACCCCCACATTGGTCACAACAACCAAATCAAAATATTATAGCCCACAGGAGAACAGAAGAGACTGAGGTGCACCAACAGTCAAAGCCCCTGAAATGGCAGGAACTGATATATATAGCCCATGAGATATAGCCCATGGTCTCAGCAAGTGACTCACACCCCAAAGGTGAAAAAAACCTATATCTGTCAATCAGGCTTGGGGGAAAATTCCTTCCAGGCCCCCAAATATGGCAATCAGTTAGACCATGAGCATGTGAGCAAGAACCAATCAGACAAACACCTGAGAGAACACTTGGTGCCACCTCTGAGCCCTGGTCCTCCCCATCCAGTATCCCGTTTTCAGCTGTGGCCATCTCTCTTGCTTCGGAGGAAATAGACAAAAAACCAAAACCAACCATCAACCCAAGCAACCTAACCCCCCACTCCCCAGAATGCACTGGGAAGAAAACTCCTTCCTGACCCCTGCAGGTGACAAGCTGAAGGCCTGAAGCATGAGATTTTAGAAACATAAAACATAACCCGGAAAGGACTCCTGCCCCCCATGCCAAGCCCTGTCCCCCCCACTCCCACCCCATTACAAGTAAACCTGTTCATGGCCAGTTTCTACCCATTTGTTCTTGTGCAAACATTGTCTATTAGCTAAATAGCTCTTCTCCCTCCCTGGTGTTTACCCCCATGATGTATTCCTTTGCTTATAGGCAGCACTCATCCAACCTGGAATTTCTTGTTTGTCTCCCCACAGATAGTCATGCTTTTATTTACCCACCTGATTGCTTCCTTAAAGATAGCAAATAATTTATCTGAAGGCTGGGTTCATTTTTCTTTTTGTTTTAAACATTTAAAAATATATTTAGCCTGCTGTGTATTCAAACATATCCAATTGGATGCTCCAGAGAAAGGATCTGTTAACATCTAACTGCAGAACAAATCCCTGGCTCCCTTCAATCATTATCTAAATAAGCAGAAAAAATAAAGGTTGTAAATCAAAACGTGACTTAGCAACTCTTTCACGATGAGGCCCTGTGAAGAAGTGTTTGAAACCTGAGGGGGCTGGGGGTCACCAAGAGGACAGAGGCCTGCTGAGCCTTTCTAAGCAAGGTCACAGCAGGAGGGGTGGGTTGTAATGAGTCTAATTGGCTGGCTAGCTACTTAAGCTTTGACTTTACTGTTAAAAAAAGGTGTGTTTTACTGAGGCTAAATAAGGCCTGTCTCGCTGTAAAGATCTAGCGGAGATGAGCCACCATAGTTTTACCATAAGGTGAACAAGGCAAGATCAACGACCGATGGGGGATACAGCACCGACCTTGCCTCACTGCCTCGTGATAAGAACTACAGGGCGCTTGGCTCTACTATGATTTTACTGTCACATGTTAGTTATCTAGCTGTAGAAAACTCAACCTATTAGCCATGATGACAAAGGGTTTGAGCCCATGTCAGAGAGGAGGGAACAGAGATCAGGCCTGGGTATGGGCAAAAAAGCAAGCTTTTGGGTAAGGACCAAATGTTTATTCTCTCCGAACTTAACCTCTGAACCAGTATGTCTATTACTCAGCAATTTTTTTTGCAGAACCAATTATTAAGGCTGAGGTTGGTGTTTACAATGGGGATACTAACCTACTCTGACCCACAGCATTGCTTGCCAAGTAATGCTATAATATTGTCTTCCTATAATTTCAAGAGGTGTATGTTTTAACCACAGCAGAGCAGACTGCTGCCCAAGTGCCCTGACTTTGTGTGCTGAGATTACTTTAGTCAAGTTTAAACTCTCCATTTGATGTCAATGAACTGTAGCATGGTGACTGCAAGGTTACTGACACAAGGTGTAAATAGTCAATGTCCACTTAAAAAGCTTCAGACCCCGTTAATGGGTTAGAATGATGCAGACTGTGGCTGGAAATGGGTGTACACATCTTTGGCTAACTGCACTGAACGGGATCCTTGCAGTTTCTTCTATGGTTCTTTCTTACATCTATGGTGAGCAACAAATCTGTCATATTTTGAATATTTGAAAGTAATAATCTGCAATTTACTGATTTTAAAAGTGACTTGTTTTTTTGCCCCAAAATACTCTGATGAATAGTATCCAATGAATAGTATCTGAGTCCATTGATGTCAACGGGACTACTCAAGAAGTTGAGTCACTATTTGGCATGCACGCTACTATTAATCTTTCAGAGCAATCTAGGCTCACATATTCAAAGAGCAAAGAATGATATCTATGAAATTTTTTTCAATGACTATTTTCAGGGCTTATTTCTAATTTCTAGACAAAGGGCCTGATCCAAAACTACTGAAATCAGTGGAAAGATTGGACTTTGAACCTAAAGTTCCTTCGTATAGAACATATTTTCGTTTGTTATTTTAATGTGATAATTTGTTTTTAATGACCCTGGATTCATTTTCGTTTTTATTTCCTTAGAGATTTTGGCTTATCAGAAGTTTACTATTTATAAACTGTTTGGCTATGGCAAAATGTCATTTCACTTTAATGCCATAACTGATACATCTTGTGCCATTAGTTGTTTCTGCACATGGTGGGGAGAAATATGATGATCAGATATCTTCTATTATCTAATTCTGTCCTAAACCATATATCAGCTTCTCTAGTCTGCAAAGTGCTACAAATGTTAGACTAGGGTGACCAGGCAGCAAATGTGAAAAATCAGGACAGGGAGTGGGGGGTAATAGGAGCCTATATAAGAAAAAGACCCAAAAATCGGCACTGTCCCTATAAAATCGGGACATCTGGTCACACTAAGCTATACATCCAACCTAAAAGGGCAGTCTGTTCGAGCACTCACCTAGCCTATTAGTCTGGTGTATTATTCTGTTTCTGGTAATCAGCAGAATGATGCTTGCTGAGGAGTACGTATTTTGAGGAGCTTCAGAAAGGTAAAAATGCTTATTTAAAACAATTGATTCCTTCTTTATTATGATCATTCACAATGTTACAGGAAAAGTCAGATCATTTCACAAAGTCTGGTTCTAACAAAAACTCCAATGAGACTCTTTGCCCAAAGCCAGTAGCAAGAGAGAAAAATAAAATTTCACCTTTACCTGTTGAATTTTTTTTTTTTTATAATTTAAAGCAACCTTCTGTAGGCTTTATGCATCAGAATTTTGGGTTTGGAAAGTTTCAGCTGTGTAGGATTTGTATCAACTGGCTGAATCTAATCTAGATCCATGGGTTCAAGATTCTGAGGTCACTGACACTACAGAACTCTTGCTTATACCCCTACAGGGTGAAGCCACACTTCTCTGATTGCCATCTAGAACGGGGGCAATTCATGATATCAGCAGGTGTTTGTCAGAGGACATGAGGGAGCATGCCCTGAATCTGACTGGCAGGAAGCCAGCTACAGAAAGTTTTAAAGAACAAAGCCCTTCCTAATAAAAGTACTAATCATATGTTTTGCTCTCAGTGTAGTGACCTGGGATGGCATGTGAGCATCAGAGCAAGCAGGCTCTTTGTTTTAGAAAGGTACCAGATCTACAAAACAATTGTACAAAACAATGTAATGATTCAATATAAACGTAAATTTGTAAATTTGTAAATGTAAATGCATCCAATGAAGTGAGCTGTAGCTCACGAAAGCTTATGCTCTAATAAATTTGTTAGTCTCTAAGGTGCCACAAGTACTCCTTTTCTTTTTGCGAATACAGACTAACACGGCTGCTACTCTGAAATGTAATGATTATGATCTCATGTATTCTAACACAATGATCTTTAGCTGACCACATACATTTGACATAGGAAATGCAATACAATGCAACATTTTGGCAAGCACTTCAATGGAACTTATCACACAACAGTAAGCAGCAGGCTCAGTAGAAAGTGTTCACAGGATCAGGGTCCATCTTAAATGATTTTACAGAGTTAAATAATATGGTTGCAGAGAGAGAAAGAGACAGAGAGGGAGTTTTGCCTAACTCAGAACGGACTCCCTCACTGCAGACTATGACATTATGTTTCTGAGGTGGAAATGCTTCATCATATAGATTTTCATCATAGGGCCAGATTTACTCATTTGCTTTGGCTGCTTTCCACCGATCCAGTTAAATCTGGCTCATGGCTGCTTTGCATTCACAGAGCTGTTGAAAGAAGCCGGAATGTACCAGTGCATTGAGCCCCTTAGCTTTATATTTTAAAAAGTCTCATATTTGTTGGCGCAATGCAGTTTCCGGGTGAGTTTTCAAATATTTAAGAATTGAGGGTATGAGCATTTCCGCAGAATTTGCTCACACAGTGCAGAAAATCAACGTGGGAATGAAGTCCTCGTTACATAGCAGAACATATATTTTCACAATCCGGTTTTGCAGTTCCATTTATAATTATACTTGTGTGAATGTAAAGGTTAAAGAAACATTATCGAGTTTGCCTTTGGAAATACTGGGTAGTCAACAAACTTCTTTTTACAGTCAGTTACTGTTCTGTAAAAACAATGACAATACACAGCAATTCATCATCATCATAGATTTCATCATAGAATATCAGGGTTGGAAGGGACCTCAGGAGGTCATCTAGTCCAACCCCCTGCTCAAAGCAGGACCAAGCCCCAGTTTTTGCCCCAGATCCCTAAATGGCCTCCTTCAAGGATTGAGCTCAGAACCCTGGGTTTAGCAGGCCAGTGCTCAAACCACAATTTGAACTGAGGCCCAGGAACTAGTCAATTTAATTTGTTTAACTTAATAAACAAGGGATTTATTTTGGTTATACTCGTCTGAAACATCTAATCCTTTACAAATAATAATCATAATGAATAAACATGTCTGTTCTTTGTAGTTTAATACCCTAACCCTAACAAGGCTGATCAATTGTCATTGTCTGAACAAAGTCAGTTTGCCATACTGTAAATGAAGGAAGTAGTTGTTGGTAGTAGACTTATTTCCTGTGAAACCTACATCATAATACAGACAGTTTCTAAGACCCAAAGGTCAGGGCATTAATGATACTATCTATATTTACAGCCAGAGAAGTAGATGTTTTATATGCAAACAATGGTCTCCAGTGGCATAATTCCTAGTAGAATTGTCAGAAGTGATCACCTTCTTTTCATAGAATAAGTCAAATGAGTTTGCAAGTTGTATCTTACGGATGTTGTTAATACAGCAACCAATGTTTGGCTAATTTAACCCAGTGAATTAATAACTTTGATAAAATTATACTAATTAACAAAACTTTACGGCCTTATACATTTCTTCCTCTTTTGTGTGTGTTTGCATGTGTGTATCCGACATGCATGGGAGAGTTGGAAAATTGGGCAAACCTTAGGTTGTTTGCTTATTTGTATTGGCTTTTCCCCGTGTCTCTAGAAACCCTGTCAAGTTTATCGGGACTTTGCATAAATGGAGGAGGGTCTGTACTCTCTGCGTTGCCTTGCTCCCACCCCAGAAGCTAATCTACACCTTTCATATGTGTTTGATACAGACTAATTTAGAACAGATGCTTTTGTTACAAAGCATAGCTGTAGCCTGTGATCAGTGACACAGCTGCCCTGAGGAGTTTAGGGAATATAAGAACGGCCATACTGGGTCAGACCGAAGGTCCATCTAGCCCACTATCCTGTCTTCCGACAGTGGCTTGAGGTGCTTCAGAGGGAATGAACAGAACAGGTCATTATCAAGTGACCCATCCCCTGTTGCCCATTCCCAGCTTCTTACTTTTTCTCAGCGTACTTTTCTGTGGACTTTGGGACAGTCTGAAAAACTGCTTTCTGCTGGCCTCTTGTTTTAGAGTTTTAAACTCGTTAGCTAGCCACCACAACTGCTAGCTGAGGAACTGTTGTGTACTTTCACTGTGGGAGTGGGAGTGGGTGAATCGTGTTCTACAAAATGATTTTAAACTGCTAGGAATTTGTGCTTAGTTGTTTTCTTTTTTAAGGGGGGAAAGGAGGATTGCATGTATGTGTTTATAGATTTAAAAATAAATTAGATATTCTCATGTGAATACTGGGCTTTTGCAAAATTTTCTTTCCATGCACCTGATCTGAAATTAATGGAAAGGCTCTCAGTGGCTTCAATAAGCTTTGAATCAGGCCCCATGTAGGGGAGGGTGAATTTGTATACAGCAAATTCCCAGCCCAGTGATATGTCCTTTAGTTGGACAAATCCTGGCTTTACATGTTTTCTCAAAAACTTCCAGGAATACTGTCCCCCTTTTTTTCTGCATGTGTAGCTTGTGACCATTTTTAACTAAGATCACTTTTCCTTTTCCAACAGGGCTGTAATTTTTTCCTGTTTGGCCTGTAAATTTGTCCTGTTACAGGCAGCAGTTTTTCTTCTTGTGATTTTAATCTAAAATCAGGTGCAACGAAGCTTAAGTGCCTGCTTCCCCACCCAACGTTTGACACCACGAACTTTGGCTGCCCTCTGAAAAGGGGGGATTCTGAATTATATTTGCCTTTTAGAAAATAGTCTTTATACGTGATTTTCTGCTCATATTATCATAAAGGTGTATCATACACAGTCTACAAAAGGAGGATAGACTAGTGACATTACAAGTATTTTTTGTTTTCACTTGTGGCTTTGAAATCAGGCATAGTGTCTGGCTCCCGCAGCCTCGTTTAACCCAGCTACCATGTCTGCAGGGGGACTAAAAATTATAGTTGTGAAGTGTGTGTAAAAGAAGAGTTTTCTTCACAGCACACCTTATTATCAGGGGTTATTTTAAATACACAGGGTTAAGTTCTTCGGGGGTGTAAATGGATGCAGCTCCTTTAACTTCACTGGAACTTTACATATTTACCCTAGGTGAGAATCTGGGCCATAGAGTGTTTGAAATCTTCTCTTAAATCATTCTAGAGGAAGAAAACATATAAGCCTTTTGTGGTGTTTTCATTAATTTTTGATTCTAGCAGATCTCTTTTCCCCACAAATATTAATTTTATCCCTTAAACATATTTTAAACAATTATGCACCAAATTCTCCCTCTCCCCTCCCCCCAGTTTTAGTTTTTCTTTTGATTGTTGGATGCAACACTTTGTTTCTAGGAGTATCACTATTTATTGGCTAGTGGATTAACAGTTCCATTCCACACATCAAAATCCCACTGGCTAGTCTTCTACTTAAGAAAGGTGGATACATGTACCAAAAAGGGGATATGGGCAAGGTTCAGAGGAGGAGAGGCCAAATGGAAAGCCCAGTAGCAGGAAGGTGAAGAGTCAGGGTGGGAGTGAATGGTTCTGAAAGGCGGGAATGAAAGGAAGGGAATAGACAGGAAGTGGCAGGATTTATACAGGAAGTGACTTCAACATAATTATCTATTGATCAATCTCCTATTTATCCCTCACTCTTGATTTGACAGGGAGGGGTATCTTTATATTTCTTGCATCCTGCTGTAATTTAAGAGAGAAATTGCATCACAGCTCCTCCTGCTTTTATGTAACTGCCACTCCATGGATTTCATACAGTGCATTAGGCAGATAAACAGCCACAGTGGAAAAGAGAAGTGTGAAGCAAAAACCTTTTAATACTAAGACATGTGAACACATAAGCAAGTGGGCAAGAGGGCAACCTATAGACACAGAACAATAGAGAAGGAAGCCAAAGCCATCAACATCACAGTCAGAAGCCTGAACAGACCAGCATAAGACCGAAATAAATGGCAGAAACAGGTAATGCCCTGTGCACAAGAGGGTGGAGGATTCAAAAAAAGAGAGAGAACAGACAAGTGCAGGACCAGCCAATGGTGCTGCACAGCTTGGGAGAGGTGTGCTGCCATTCTTGAAGGGGTGAGGCCTAAGAGAACGAAGCAGCAGTGGAGGACTCCAGGGACAGGCTGGGAGGACTCCATGTGTTTTTCCAGTGGTTTCCTGGCCATGTAAGATGTCCTGGATGCTACCTTTCCTGCTCTATCCAGCCATTGGTTTACTAATCCCAATAAGATGATGAGGCAGACTGAGGACCCTTCAAAACCCATTCAGGGTTAAATAAACTACCTGTGGGGTGTAACTTAACCTGAAGCATTGTTTCTGCTAGCATGACTGTTAAAGAGAAATCCTTGCTTGTACTGTATAGGCTAACTGTGCTACAACCATGCTAGCTATAATCAAGTTGGGGAAACCCTTGCTGAGTAGTGCCTGAGCCACGCTCAGCAAGTATTGCAATATTTCATGCCTTTTGAAAGACTAACATTTTAGTCACTGATAGTTAAATGTGCTTTTGTTTCAGTTATCTTCACTATCTGTAGTGTCACTTGATTTGTAGGACTGTATTCTGTTCTCAGTTACAATGGTGTAAATCCAGTGTGCTTAGTGGAGTTACATTGGAATAACACGGATGTAACTGAGATCAGAATATGGCCCGTACAATGTTGTCTTATCATTTTAAAAGGCATTACTATGGTGATACTTTTTGCCTTTTCAGGGTTTCTGATTAAAGGAGCAAATCATCATGTCCAATCCTGTTGTTCTGCGCAGTATTAGGAGATTTGAAGAGGATAACTACTTTTATGACTCAGATGGATCACGTAAGACATTTACTCTTTAATCAGCTTCTTCTTTAATTTTAACAGCCTGTTGAAAACACATGCCATACTAGATATTGCAGTTCACATAATTATGGGCATATTTTATTCAAAGCAACTTTTGTTTACAAGCCTAAAGCAACAATCCATGTAAGTGAATGATCTCTTCTTATCAGCCTAGCTATCCACAGTATCTGTCTATATTTCCCCATCATCTGTCTACCAAATGTAACTAATCTATCTAGATTTTTATACCATGCTCATCACTATGGTATCTGAATAATTCCATTGACTTCAATGGCCTTTCAGCAGCAATGGCTCTGGCATTCCTGTTTAAATTTTAGAACTCACAATAAAAGCTGAAAACACCTGTGTCCTGCAGGTTTCTAGGGTTGATTTATTATATTTTGAATTTCTTTTAAATGTGTGAACAAGTCTTGCTTTCCTCACCCCTCTCCAAAACCTCCTTTCTCTCCTCCTTCCACTCTTGCTTCATTTCTCCTCTTGGAGCTTCTTTTTTTTTTAAAGGTACTTGTTAAACACCAAGCATCTCTGTTCAAATTAAACAGGAGGTGGTGGCAGGAGGCTTGGGGTGTTAGGTGAAGATGAGGAGGAGAAAAATGAAGTGAAGCTGCTGAATGTCTTGACTCTATCTTATATGTTTTGGAAAAGCAGATGGAAAATTAAAGGGACACTATATATTTATATTTAATTGAAATTGCACATGGAAGCAAGTTAACATGGTAAAATAGTAATTACAAGTGCAACAAGCAAAAGCGAGAGCACATCACAAAGAAATATGTGTCCATACATGACCTCTGGATTTAAGCACAAAGCCCACACTCATTACATCTGCCATTCCCATATGCAAGGCCCAAGATGCAGTGGAAATACTGTGCTTTCATTGGGAAGTGTGGGATGTGCAGGCCACAGAGTCCCCAGGTGCAGGAAATTCTTTGCACCCTTTGAATTGTGGTACACAGCTTTGCAGTGACCATGCAGAGCAAGGGGCATGGAAGTGTCCATGCTAAGTGCTGTGTTGCTGAATGGTAGAGAAAGTAAGAGGATGGGGATTTTCTATTCAAGCTGCAGCAAGAATTGGTTGAAAACTAAAACATGATTCCAGTCCATGTTAGGACCTAAAAATGGGCAGTGGGTTGCCAGTGCACTGGAAAACTCTAGAAAAATGCACTGACTCTTCAGGAATGTGCACAATGACTATTCAAGACAACTCTGTGCTCCCAGTGGTGTTGCTGCCGAGAGCTAGCGCTTCATACTGTGTCACGCAAAGTGACTTGTGACAAATATTTTAAGCACTGATCCTTATGGTAAGGCCTCCCCAGCGGGACCACTGTTGAGACAAGATATATTTTAGGGCCATCATCCCTGACAGCATCTCTTGATGTGAAGGGTCAGATCATGGCTGTTAGGCCATGGCCTGAGTTGCTATGGAGGCTGAGGTGTTGTACTGAGGCCAGAGTCCCCAGATGGAATTCTGCCTCTCTAAGTTACAGTTCCTCCAGGGGCTTCCCAGGAGTAAACACCAGTGTGACAGCTCAACCATCCTGTCAGGGGATGGAGCAGGTACTCATTTCTATGTACTGTCAGTGATGGTGCCAAGCTACAGCCCCTCCCCTCTATAGCCCCTTTCAAGTTACCGGCACACTGTACGAGACCGTGCCACTCATCAGGACCGTGACTGACAGAACCAGCTGGACAATAGCGAACATTATTTACCATCAAATTTTTTGCCACTTGATGGGAATGTGCCCCAAATAATGTATTGAGTGAATAATATTCAGACATGTATTTGTGGTTAATTATTCGAGGGGAGAGTGACAACATTAGCAATTAATTCATTATGCACAATCAGGGGTGCTGGAACAATTTGTATAGTGGGGGTGCTGAGAGCCATTGAACCAAACTGTAAACCCTATATATGATAGAAACCACTTCAAGCCAGGGGGTTACTACCGCACCCCTAGCTCTAGCACCTACATGCGCAATGAATTATTTCACCAACATTAGTACCTGGTGCCTGAGGTGGTGTACGGGTGAGAGGAGTCTCCTTGAATCCGGGGAGGGCTGGGTACCTTGGGCCCTAAGGTTTATTTCGAGAGCATGTCTGTTGGAGACTATGCACTTTATCAATAACGATTAACTATGATTTGTATTTATTTCCCCCAACAGATAACAACCATAAGAAACCAGAGTAAGTCCTATAGTTGCTCATTGGTCACACAATCATTATTTGTTTCTAGAGCTATCAAGTGAAATAAATGTTATTAACACATGACATTAATGCAAGTATGGTATTTATGGTATTTATTTGAGATGCGGACATGCACTTTGTTTTCTGAAACTGCACTATTCAATTCAACTGAGGCAGGCTAAAGCAATCTTTACAGAAGAGGTGAAGTGATGCATTGAAGATGCAGAGTAATGGCTGCAAAACATCAGGGTCTCCTTCAGCAAACCCCTTTAATATTCATTTTGTGTCTTTACACACCACACACACACACCAGCGTGTTTTGGAGAATAACATTGTGGGGGCAGTTTCAACATAAACTTCATAACTTTTAGAAATATGAGACTAGAAGTGAAAAAGATTCACTTTTTCCAAGAGTCCAAATCATTCAGCAGGAGAGGAATTGAGACTGAAATATAAATTCACAACTATTCACAGGTTGAAAGGTCATAGAGACCCCAATCATTCTCTGTGACTGACAAGTGCTTGTGGGGAACATAACACTTCTATTTTCCTTGATTCTGGAGTTGCTCTACACCAGATTAGACACCCTGAGAACTTCTGTAATTTGCACCCATTCTTCATGGCCACACAGGGCTGTTTCGGGAGCAGGGAATCACTAGCATTGTTTTATTTTTTGATTTTGTTTTTATCATAACAGAGCAACTCACAGGACACCAGACCCAAATTTAAGCTGCCCCTGCCCTAATTACTAGAGGTTTCTTGAAACGCACAGAGGTCCTATATGGCACACACATGTCATATATGTATCTTATTTAGCACACATGAAATTCAGTGATAGCGTCAGAGGCTCAGTCCTCTGAAGAATGTGCAGTATAAATATGGCTGTAATTTATTTTTTATGTATTTTAAAAATTTTAAATGTCATGTAAACTCAAAACCAAATCCACTACTCATACAGCTCTCACCGCATAAAAATGTTTGGTATAACATAGATCCCATTCCTGTTGACCTGATAGGACCTTTAGGCTTCATAAATTACTGCTGTGTGTAATAGACTAATGTGGGCATTGCTGGAGGATCAAATAATACTCTCCAACAGAAAACCTGTGCAATGGGATCGGGAGAGAGATTCCACTCCAGGCATGCAGGTGTGGTGTGATCCTGTCCAGTCAGCAATGCTAGCGGAACTGGTGGATATGGGAGCAGGAGAGGACCCTTACACTGGAGATTCACAGGAAACACAGGTCTATATCCTGTGTATCTCTGGCCTTCTTTCAAATCAGTTGTTCCTCCCTGTGACCTCAAGGAGCTCCCAATTCATGTTACAAACAGTGCTGTGAAGTGGGATTAGTGGTGGCCCCAGCAGCATAAGCCTCCATGTTTCTTTAACCACGGAATTTTGTTCCTAATCTGAGTGCTGCATATTGGCATCTGCTTCTTTGGTCCATCCCCTCTCATGCACGGTGCATCATCCTCCTGCTACTCCTGAGTGGGGAGATTCTGCAGGATCAGAGCATGGGGGAGTTTGTGATGGAGTCACAGCCCCCCTTTTTGCATATCATCCACGCCAGGCCTACAGTCCCCTCCATCAGCAGAGCTAGAAAGGAGCAAGAAGCTGTTTAAAGTAGATTTAGAACTGGAGTCGTTCTACAATGGTGATATGTCTATAGCTTTCAGAAAAACCTACTTCAAATCACTGCCCTAGAACAAGTCTGAGAGAGAACTACACCATATAGGATTTTAGAAGAAAAGTTGTGTAGCTAAAGTGTCCTTCAAAAAAAAAAAGTGATGCCATAGATAGAATCAAGTGAAAGAAAAGGCTCATGTTAAAAGTGCTTATGAGTATTTCTATACAAATGAGGAACCTTCTCCAGAGAATAAGAAAAAAGGGGACAAGGGAGTTAAAATCAGCTCTATATACAATCATTAGGCAAGAGAAAATATATGATATAGTGGAAATTGCAGTTTTATAATTCTGCATTTTGTTTTCTTGAAGGTCATCAAACAAGAAAGAAAATGAAATTCGACTTAGCTTCTTTCAACTGGTAATGAAAGTGTTGGATTTAAATATTTTACACATATTATACTGTGGGGTCACTGAAATGTATCTTTAGTTGCAGTATGTAGTTGTGACTCAGTCAAACCTTTAGGGTGAAATCTTGACCCTACTGAAGTCGATAGGAGTTTTGTCACTGGCATCAGTAGAGCCAGAATTTCACCCTTTGTCTTTATGTCACATGTATATTGCCTATGGGTCATGATTGTCTGCTAAGCACATTGTCATTAGAGCAGGTCAGAAATATTTCTATACTTTTTTTATTTTACAAAATATTTTGAAAAATATGACAATTTCAATGGGAAGCTATTTTGAAATTTTGCTTCAGAATTTTTAAATTTCATTTTGAATTTTATTTTGTTTTTTACACTTTTATGCTGTTTTTATTATTTCATGACATGCCAGTAGTAGTAGTGCTTAATATGACATAACTTAAAAATTGAAATATATTACTATTTTTATTTTATTTTAAAAAATCATGAAGGGCAGCTGTCACTTATCATCAAACACACACAGTCTACTAAGGACTGTTGCTCCAGGCAGAGTGACCATGGTTGCTGGTATTGCACCGGGCATCACGTAGTGAAGTTCCCAGATCTGGCTCAGTCCTGTGAATCCCCGAGTCTCTGGGGTGGCCCTGCGGTTTGCATCAAATAGAGCTGGGGTGTGCACTCCTTGGTGTATTGATGGACAGTTTGAGAGCATGGTGTGCTGGGGTGTTTTTATTTTCCCGGGTGACATAGCTGAAAAGCACACAGTGCTGCTTTTGAATAGAATGAACAATTGAAGGAAAGCGAACCTTTGCAAGATTATGACATTTTGCACCAAGTCCACCACTTTATGCTCAGGATTCAGCCCTGACAGCGAATATGGAATGTCTGTCCGCTACCATTTAGAACTAACTGAAACATTTTAAAAATAAAATAAAATAATTACTAACAATTGAAAATAAATACTGACATGTCATGAAATAATGTAAATAATATAAAAATAATAGGGCTGTTGATTAATCGCAGTTAACTCACGCGATTAACTAAGAAAAATTAGCTGCAACTAAAAAATTAATCGCACTGTTAAACAATAGAATACCAAATGAAATTTATTAAATATTTTTGGATGTTTTTCTATATTTTCAAATATATTGATTTCTATTACAACACAGAATACAAAGTATATAGTGCTCACTTCATTTTTTTTATTACAAATATTTGCACTGTAAAAATTATAAAGAAATAGTATTTTTCAATTCACCTCATACAAGTACTGTAGTGCAATCTCTTTATCATGAAAGTGTACTTTACAAATGTAGATTTTTTTTGTTACATAACTGCACCAAAAACAAAACTATGTAAAACTTTAGCGCCTACAAGTCCACTCAGTCCTACTTCTTGTTCAGCCAATTTGCTAAGACAAACAAATTTGTTTACATTTAAGGGAGATACTGCTGACTGCTTCTTATTTACGTCACCTGAAAGTAAGAACAGGCATTCGCATGGCACTTTTGTAGCCGGCGTTGCAACGTATTTGTGTCAGATATGCTAAACATTCATATGCGCCTTTATGCTTTGGCTGAACGATTGGCTGAAGTAGGACTGAGTGGATTTGTAGGTTCTAAAGTTTTACATTGTTTTATTTTTGAATGCAGTTATTATTTGTACATAATTCTACATTTGTAAATTCAACTTTCATTATGAAGAGATTGCACTACAGTAATTGTATTAGGTGAATTGAAATATAATATTTCTTTTGTTTTTTACAACCCTGTCTGCAGTTCCCAGCCATTGGGAGCTCCGGGGGCAGCGCTTGGGGCGGGGGCAGCATGCAGAGCGGAGCCCCCTGGCTGCCCCCACGCACAGGAATCAGCGGGGGACCATGCCGCTGCATCCAGGAGCCGCATGGAATGGCCCCCACCCTGCTCCCTGGCTGGAGTGCCAGAGCGGGGCAAGCCCTAAATGCTGCTCCCCAGCAGGAGCTCAAGGGCTGGATTAAAACGCTGGCAAGCCGGATCTGGCCCATAGGCCATAGTTTGCCTACCCCTGCTGTAGACATTACCTACACCCATGGGAGGGATTCTCCATCTGGTGTAGGTAATCCACCTACCCGAGAGGCAGTAGGTAGGTTGATAGAAGAATTCTTCTGTCAGTCTATCACTGTCTACACTGGGGAGTAGGTCAGCTTAACTACGCTGTTCAGGGGTGTGGATTTTTACACCTCTGAGCAACGTAGTTAAGCCGACTTAATTTTCTTGTGTACACCAGGCTTTAGTCTGTCTTATATCTTCCCCTAATTTTCACCATCACAATGTCTCTGTCTTCTATGTTTGCTCTATTTCTCTACTTTTTTTTGTCCCTTGACACATTACAGCATCTGTGTATTACTTGTATCTATACTCCACCTCTCTCAAATATGTAAACCTCATATTTTACACTGCATACTTATAAATATCAGTCCCCCTTTCAGCAAAGAGAGGTCACTTCTCTAATAGTACCTGACCATAACACTCTACAGACATTAATTGGTAGCGTGTATCTATGCAACATCCCAACCTGAGTCTATTGAGTCAAATTTCTACCATATAACCACAGAACCATCAGGAATAAGTCACAATAATTTACATTATTCATAGGTTGTGTAGAATGTCCTAATTTTTTCAAAAAAACATGCAAAGTAGACTATACAAGTAAACGTGAATTTCAAGGACATATTCACAGTCAACCTTTGAATCAAAGGAATACTATGGAATACTGATACCTTGCAGTGATGCTTTATCATTTGGATTTCATTTTTTGTTACTCTCTGTAAGTCTGATTCTGCGTTCACTCAGAGGGTCAAACTCTGCTCCCATATTCATGAATAATTCCCACTGTAATCAAGAGGGATTACATGCCCATGCAATGAGAGTAGGATTGGTTCTACATTCTGAATCAAATATTCACTAGTAAACATTGCTGAAATTACTCTCCTGAAATGTCAATCAGGGACATATGATTAATGAATAATTAATGCATAGCTAACACCAAAATCACTCGGACAGTCTTTTTTTCCCTCTTAGTTTCGATTCTCTTCATCATCTGAGATTTTAATGATGGTTTTTGGTAGTTTCTGTGCCATTCTTCATGGAGCAGCCCAGCCATGCATGTTGCTTGTCTTTGGTCTGATGACAGACACATTTATTCAATATGATATTGAGAAGCAAGAGCTTAGTAACCCAGACAAGGCATGTGTGAATAGCACCATAGTGTGGATCAACAGTTCCCTTCACCAAAATGAAACAAATACTTCAAAAAGTTGTGGGTAAGTGGTCCCTGGAGTTTGTTTCGTTTTCTTTCTTGTTAAACACTGTAAGTGAATTTCTTGCTAGAGAAAAGGGCCCAATTCAATCTAAGAAGCTAAATGTTCTATCTGTAGGAAACGTGCCCATGTTCTTTCTGTTCTACTACTATGCCTCAAGTCTCACCTAGAGGGACCACATCTAGGGATGGGAGGGTATCTCATGCCTATTCAGCCCTTGGTCTCTCAACTAGAACTGCCAACATGTTTAGGATGCTGTTTAGTGGTGGCTGTTTCTATGATAGGGAGGGACCCCTGCATCCAGGAACAAATTTGAGACCCCTGATGTATTCCACACAGATAACTAAACATCCATTAGAAGGGAAAGACTTTTGGTCATTTTCTGCCTACCTGAACAGATTTGAACTAGTCACTTCTAGAGAAAAGGCTCTGTAGCCAGGTATCAATTCCCTGAGCCACCAAAGCTCCCGGCAACTTTTGTTGAATTGAAAATGATTCATCTGACTGCCTCTGATGTTTTATGAAAAAAGAACAGGAGTACTTGTGGCACCTTAGAGACTAACAAATTTATTTGAGCATAAGCTTTCGTGGGCTACAGCCCACTTCATCGGATGCATAGAATGGAACATATAGTAAGACAAAATATATATATATACATACATACATACAGAGAACATGAAAAGTTGGAGTAAGAGGCGAATAAATTAAGATGAGCTATTATCAGCTGGAGAAAAAAAACTTTTGTAGTGCTAATCAAGATGGCCCATTTAGACAGTTGACACGAAGGTGTGAGTATACTTAACATGGGGAAATAGATTCAATATGTGTAATGACTCAGCCACTCCCAGTCTCTATTCACACCCAGGTTAATGGTATCTAGTTTGCATATTAATTCAAGCTCAGCAGTTTCTCGTTGGAGACTGTTTTTGAAGCTTTTCTGTTGCAAAATTGCCACCTTTAAATCTGTTACTGAGTGACCAGAGAAGTCCAAGTGTTTTTCTACCAGTTTTTGAATGTTATGATTCCTGATGTCAGATTTGTGTCCATTTATTCTTTTGCATAGAGACTGTCCGGTTTGGCCAATGTACATGGCAGAGGGGCATTGCTGGCACATGATGGCATATATCACATTGGTAGATGTGCGGGTGAATGAGCCCCTGATGGCATGGCTAATGTGATTAGGTCCTATGATGGTGTCACTTGAATAAATATGTGGACAGAGTTAGCATCGGGCTTTGTTGCAAGGATAGGTTCCTGGGTTAGTGGTTCTGTTGTGTGGTGTGTGGTTGCTGGTGAGTATTTGCTTCAGGTTGGGGGGCTGTCTGTAAGCAAGGACTGGTCTGTCTCCCAAGATCTGTGAGAGTGAGGGATCATTTCTCAGGATAGGTTGTAGATCTTTGATGATGCATGGAGAGGTTTTAGTTGGGGACGGAAGGTGATGGCTAGTGGCGTTTTGTTATTTTCTTTGTTGGGCCTGTCCTGTAGTAGGTGACTTCTGGGTACTCTTCTGGCTGTGTCAATCTGTTTTTTCACTTCAGCAGGTGGATATTGTAGTTGTAAGAATGCTTGATAGAGATCTTGTAAGTGTTTGTCTCTGTCTGAGGGATTGGAGCAAATGCAGTTGTATCTTAGAGTTTGGCTGTAGACACTGGATTGTGTGGTGTGTTCTGGATGGAAACTGGAGGCATGTAGATAAGTATAGTGGTGTAGGCTGAGGTTGATGGTGGGATGGAAATTGTTGAAATCGTGGTGGAATTCCTCAAGGGCTTCTTTTCCATGTTTCCTATGCTTAGTTTCTGCAGGAGGTCAGGCTACATGATCATAATGGTTCCTTCTGGCCTTAAAATCTGTGGCTCTTCTAATTCTGAGTTTGATGAGCTTTTAAGAAAATAGACTGGCTCCAACTCTCATTACTACCTATCGAAATCTAGAGAAATAGGCAGGAAGCTCCACTGCACTATTTTGAAATAACATAAAAGTAACAGCAGCAAATTGGTGTTCACCATGGAGATTAGGGATAATTTTGTATTTCCACATGACCTGAAGGAAATTATTATTTCAGATTGGGTACCTTTTTCATAACATAATGTAATATTTGAATGTATAACAACCACCCCTCACACTTGTCTATAGAACATTGTTTGATTTTTGCTACCATGTTAGCATCTATATTGGTAAAAATTAACTAAGGGCTTGTCTGCATGAACATTTAGTTCACTGCAAGATGGGGTGTGACTCTAACCCACACTAGCCTGTTGCGAACTAACTGGCCATGTGGACTGTTCCTTACTGTGCTTTTATCTAGTCCTGTTTCAAAGAGGGATAGATCAACATATGCTATGTACTCCCAAGGGAATTCTGTGCCAAAAAATTAAAAATTCTGTGCACAATATTTTAAAATTCAACATATTTTATTTGTCAAAATAACACAATATAATCACATTCTTGTCAATTATTTGCTGACAAATATTTTGAAATAAATTACCAAAATAATTGACAAGGTTGTGATTATATTCTTATTATGTTACTGTGTTATTCTGACAAATATAATATAAAGAATTTTGCAGAATTTTAAATTTTTAAACTTTTTTCATCTCCGTTGTCCTCCTCCTCCCCGCCCTCCCCCCCACAACCATAACTAACATCCCTGGGTGGCCAGGGCATCCCCAGACCTCCCCTTCCAACCCCCAAACCCCCACGTTGAGTTACCTCTCCCCCCAGCTGCTGTGGGTGCCTGAACAGACACACCCATGCTGCCGGGGAGGAGTGAGTGAGCGCTGGATCAGGAAAACAGAGAAAATCGGGGAGGGAGAGAAAGGGGGGGACATGTTTCTGCATGCATGCAGTGGCACTGAATTCCCCCAGGAGCAGCTATGGAACTTTTAATGCACATCAGCAGGGTCCACATGGACAGTTAGTTCACAGCAGACTAGTGTTGGGTAAATTCATACCCCAGCTTGTGGTGAACTAAATGTTCATGTAGACAAGCCTTTAGTTACTTTTGTTCATGACAAGCTGGGGTATGAATTTACCCCACACTAGCCTGCCGTGCACTCATTGTCCGTATAGACAAGTCCTTTATAAGGTCACTATCTACTGAAACTATGTTGGACACCTCTTCCCCAAAACAATCCTTTCCTGCACCTTTTCATTGCATGAGGTCTGGTGGTGTTTCACAACCATCCACTGCAAACTACTCCACAGCACTCCTTGCACTTCCCAGTGCCCTCCACATCTGCATTAGGCTCAGAAACAGTCTGGCCCTTGAGAACAGTAGACTATTCATGAACAGCATTTTAGGGGACACCCCATCGTTTCTGATATCAGAAGAAGCGTTTTTGCCACTTCTTACCCCCAAGATGTGATGTTGCACCAGCTTTAGAAATCAATTACCAAAGTGCCCTTATTTTAAATTATCCTGAATAATGAATGCAAGGAATGCCCTTGAAACATCACTGATAAGTGGACTTTTAAGCAGATTTGCTGTCAGAAATTTGTAACAATATTGTTTAATCTTCTAATTTTATTTTATTTTATAGGTTCCTGGATATTGAAAGTGAAATGATCAGATTTGCAAGTTACTATGCAGGAATTGGGTGTACGGTGCTTGTGTTAGGATACCTCCAAGTCAGTATTTGGTTCTCCATGTTATTTCCAATATATAAAACACTAAACTGTTATGTTTCATAACAAAGGCTCCTATTTACTGTATATTTTTGCACAATGTAATGGCATGTGCCCTTGCAGTGTTTCAGATTTTAATTTCATGGGGTGAAATTCGCCTCTGTGCAGAGGACCAGCCTGAGCCTAGACAACTGTAGGGCATAAGCCCATGTTGGTCCATTGCATAGGGGTGAATGTCACCCAGTGTGAGATTAGTGCATGCAGCTTCTGTTGCACCACATGAAAAGTTTGCTCCACAATGGTTAGGGAAACAAAAAATTGACTAACATAGTCAAGTTCAAAGTGTCAAAAGCATCAGACCCAAATGTCAGTGAGGACAAGTTATTTCTTTAGTCTTTATACTATACAATATGATATATATTTCAATCTATCTATCGTATAAAGGACCTGATTCTCCTCTGACTTGCATAGGAATAAATCAGGAGTAGCTGCAATGAGGCCTATGGATATACACTTGGATAAAATTGGGTTAAGAGGAGAATCAGGCCCAGAATTTTCTGAAGTAATGGCTCAGACCACTATAGCTTATCCCTGTGTGATGTGCTCTGGGGTTTGGACCATTCCTGTAGAATACTCTAGTAGAGTTTTTTGTCTCTATCCCATACATTATTTTCAACAGGAGAAGCCATTTTTCACTCTTCCTCCTAAAACCATGTGGAATTTTGCTGGTGCAGAATGGTTGCTGCCCTAGCACTGGCTTTGTTTCGGCAGTGAGTGATGTGATCTGAACATTACATACATACATAGATGGCCAGATTTTGTCCCCAGTGACAACCATGCAACCTCATCGATGTCAGTTGTCTTGCATTACCTCTCCAACTCTTATAATTGAGGCAACTGCTTGGACCAGACCCTGTAAAGCATGTCAGCTTATGTAAAACAAAAGGCATAAAATTAGAGCTGGGCAGGAAATGGTTTTGACAGCCCATGAACATTTTGGAGGTGTCAGAAATTTTCCAATTCTGCACTGGGACAAAACTGAGACCTGAAATAAAATAGAAAATATATATGGGGGGGTGGGAGAAAAGAGAGAGAGAGAGAAAGAGAGAGAGACCCACCCACCCACTCCTGAATAGCCAATAGCCCGATGCTTAGGGCACTCACCTCAGAGTTGGGAGGCCTATGTTCATGTCTTTGCTCTGAATCTGGAAGCAGGGTCTCCCAAATCCCAGGTTCTGATAAAAATTCCCAGGCAGCTGTACATTAAGCAGATGTCACGTGTATGTAGTTAGAATATATTTCATGTTAATGGTTATCTCATCATTAACCATGTTACTTTTTTGCAGTTGTGGGAATGGAAAGGGTTTTCTTAACAGTAAATCAGTATCCACATTACTGTCTTCCCAGATCTGCTTTTGGGTAATGTCTGCAGCTCGTCAGATTCAGAAAATCAGGAAAGCGTATTTCAGGAAAATAATGAGAATGGATATAGGCTGGTTTGACTGTACATCAGTAGGAGAACTGAATACACGAATCTCTGAGTAAGTAATCTAGAAGAACCCTATGCCACAGTGCATGTCTTTTTAGTTTCTAAGGTGCTGTGAACAATACAGCAGTACATAAAAGACTTTAGAAGACTCAATCCATTGAGGGCTAATCCTTCTCCTACTGACTTCATTGGAAGTTGGATCAGGCTCTAAAGACCTGATCCAAAAACCTTCAAGTCTTTGGAAAGACTCTCATTGACTTCAATGGGCTTTGTATGAGACCCTAAAACCCCAGTTATGGACTCCTAACTTAGGTTAAAATATAGATATTCTCGTGACAGGGGCCCATATAAATACATAGACTGTCAGAGAGGTTATCAGCTAAATTCTACTGTAAGTTCCACAGTCCACATTTGGCAAACAGGAGAACTGAATCTTATAAAGAGCTAACACAATACATCGAGGATCCCATTCATAAAAAAATACTGCATAGGGAGAGAGCAGGGAAGTTACATTCCAACTATTGTCATTGTCACTTTCCTGTGACTGCAGAACTTTTTTCCCTTCTGCCTCTTGCCATTGCATAGTGGTGCCTGTCACTTCCAGTAAAGTTCTGGACAAAGGTCAATTGTGTGTGGGCAAGAAGAATTTCAGGGGAAAAAGATGATGTAAATAGCTTTGCATTTCCAACTATTCTGATGTAAGCCAGTTCTCTTCTTTGGCACCGCTTTATGTCACACACCCAGAGAATCCTCAGCATGAAAACATGCCAGAGAAACCTTCCAAACTTGTAAACATGTTTCATAAATCAAACGGTATTATTGTTGCGGTAGAGAACTTAACATCTTACTGAATGCAACAATGTGCTAGTAATTCTGCTTCTTATAGCTCTCCCAAACCTCCATGCCCTCTGCTCCTAAGGGTGACATGAGTGGACAGCTTTGCATGAGGTGACAACCAAGTGCTGCGGAAGTGTGTGACTACTGAGTCGTATTAAGACCCGACAGAAATGTCTTCTGCACTGGGACAGCACATTACACAGCAGAAATGTACCTGTGTGTTCATTGTGACTGAAAACTGTGCAGTTGCTCTAGGGCTAGATCGTGATACTCACGGCCCTGCCACACAGGAAGGGTAAGGGATTGCAAAGGAAGCCTTCCAAGGGCCTCCCACAATAGCAGTCCATACACTTCCTGCTCCCTCCTGCTCCATTCTATCCCCCCTCCAAGGGGACAGGAAGCTGGAAAAGCAGTGGAGAGGGGCTAGCAGAGAGAGGAAAGAGTTGTGGTCTTGGCCTTGTCCTCCCTCCAAATCATCCCACAGAGAAGGGCTGGTACACCAAGGGAGGCAATGCAGTCTATTTTAAGGGGCAAAGGGCAGGATGCTCAGCCCCTGGGGGAAGTCAGCATCTCAAGTTCTTCTTTAGATTTCACACACAAATACCTCTTGCCATTGGATGGAGTGGGGGGAATTGTACCAACTCCTTCTCACTACAGCCCAGAGTTGCTGAAAGTGGTGATAGTGGGGAAGAATAGGGGCAAGGAAAATTACAAGGCCCCAGTTCAGCTCTGAATTATAATGCAGGGGAAATGAGATTCATCTATCTTTGCTTTTCTTGTTCTCTACAGTGATGTTAACAAAATCAATGATGCTATTGCTGATCAAGCAGCACTATTTATCCAGCGCTTCACCACCTTTGTTTGTGGATTCCTGTTAGGATTTGCTAGTGGCTGGAAACTGACCATGGTTATTATTGCTGTCAGCCCACTACTTGGGATAGGAGCAGCTACCCTGGGCTTGGTAAGAGATTTTAATGCAGTTCATGTCTTAATGCGATGATCGTTTAGAGCGAGATAGTAGTATACCATAGGGCTGGAGGCCAGATTCAGGCCACAGTGGCACTGGTGTAAATACTTCCACTGAACTCTGTTGAGACTCAAGAGACTTTGGATTGACACTGATGTTGCTGAGATGAGAATCTGACCCACAGCTTTCTTTCACTGTAGTACCTAATGTTTTAGAGAGTTCCTCAACAAGGGGCTTGAACTGTGCATGTGTGTGAGAGGGAGGAAGTTCTGTTATAGTGCCATGTGTTGTTTGCTCCATTCCCTGCTCCCCCATTTTCACTACCCCAATTTCAAGTGAGCCAAAGCTTCTCCTTTTCTGCAATCTTCCTCATTGCAATTCCCCATTTTTCTTCCAGGAAATGAAAGGCAGTGTGAAAACATAAACCCAAAAATATCCCTAAAGTTCTGTATGGCTATTCTTGCTCTGCGTTTTCTTTGTGGTGGCTGCTCTATTTCCCTCCTATCCATTTGTCATTTTGCTCTTCTGTCCATTGTATGTTTCCTCTGTCTCTCTCTATTTCTCTTTTCTTCCATATACTCACTGTCTCTCCCCATGGCCTGGATCCTTCACTCCATCTCTTTCTGGCCCCAGTTTCTCTCTGTTTTCTCCACAAACCTGGTCTCCCTGATATCTGGGCAACCCTCTCTCAGCTTGTCCCATGGTGTTTCCATCTCTCTACTATCTGATGGATATTCTTTTTGTCTCTGGTGGGTCACTGTACTCCTAGTTGTCCAGTTTATCAGGAGTGTCTGAGTGGAGAAGCCTAAGCTGCTTTTAGGACTCTGTGACAGCTGTACAGCTGATTACTGTCATGGAATAAAAGAGGATGTGGAAGGGGTACTCTTAAATGAGTCACTGCAACTGCCCTGCCACTAGGATGACCAAATGTCCTGATTTTATAGGGAAAGTCCCAATAGTCAGGGCTTTGTCACACCTATTACCCCAAACCCCCATCCTGATTTTTCACACTTGCTATCTGGTCACCCTACCTGCTGCTGCTCGTGCATCTGGTCTCCAGTGGCTTTGCTAAGGACTACCACAAGGGAACAAAGAGGGAGTGTTGAGGTCTCTAATTAAACTACTCCTGTGGCTACCCACAGGGCAACAGGAGCAGATACACAGGCAGGTGGGAAACTCTGAAGTAGCTGCTTGCTGCTTTTCCCCACTCCTTATCGTCAGCCCAGCTGAAGAGTGAGTCAGCACTGGAAACTGGGCGGCACCTGGTGTTTACAGCCGCTGCTCCCTCTACTTCCAGCAGGCATCCTTCCCTTGCTGTTTAACTCTGCCTAACCATTCTCAGAGCTGCTTAGACCCATGCAGGAGCAATGAAGGAGGAGAATGTGAAGCCACTCATTGTCAGTTGCTCTCCCCAGTAACTCTCACGATCAGCAAAGCAGTTGGCAATGGGGCACGGCCATACTGCCCAGAGTGCAGGTCTGCATTGTGGCCACAGGCTAGTGTGGATTTGTGCATTAACAGGATAACACAGAAGATCTGGAGGAGATGAAGTGCGTAATAAAAATCTGTGGTCTATAAATTCTGCTTAGAGTATGCTGGGGAGACATACAGTCTGGCTAGTAGTGTTGACAATGAGGAGTGCTTGCTGATCATGCTTGATTGGTTAAACACGGTACTGTAAGCACTAAAACTGGAGCAGGATAATATTTTGCCACTAATACTTCTTATGCTTTTTAGGTGGTGGCAAAACTGACAGGCCTAGAGTTAAAGGCATATGCAAAAGCTGGTGCTGTGGCTGATGAAGTGCTGTCATCAATCAGAACAGTGGCTGCTTTTGGTGGGGAGAGGAAAGAAGTTGAAAGGTTTGTTCAGTCACATTTCTATGAGGTTTCTTATTTCTTTAGATTGAAACAATAGTGTTTTTTGTTGGTTTTTTTTTAAAAAAAGTTATCATAAACTCCCAGGCCCTGGCAATTAGTCTGACAACTACAAAATAATGACCACCCAATAGCATTCAAATAATATACACATAGCTAACCCATAAACTCAGCCTGCCAGCAGCATCATGCAGTCATAAACTTTAACACCTTATAACTCAGCCAGCCAGTGAATTACAGTAACAGAATAACTCCTTTACACCTGCCCACCACTCCTGGAACATACTTTCAGCCTTTCCCAAAACCCTGGCAAATATGTGGCTTTTTCAGTGTTCCTGGAAAGTCATCAAGGTCAGGCTATTTCAAGCCAAGCAGGGGGGGGCAAGTTCCAGCCACAGGGTCCTTTCAGAAAATGCCCTTCCAGCAGCCCGGTCTCTTTTATTTCTTTGAATTAGCATTCCAAATGGCTAGATATTGATGCATACTATACTGTTTCATCCACATTGCTCTAAATACCAAAAGCCACTTTGCCAATACAACAACCATTATCCCTATTGTCATTCCCACTTAATGACAGCTGTTTATTAAATAAGAATATATCTATGTCTTTAAAATGAGCTTTTCAAAAGAGATTTTAGAAATACTGTTACAATATCTCCATAAGATGGAGTAGTATAGGTGTCTGTCAATGAGAAATTATTTGAAGGAAATGCAGCCTCTTTGAAAGACTGGAAACTCAGTATTTGAATATGTGAAAAAGGAAGCAGACTGATTGAGCTGCTGTACAGTACATTATATTATTGTTTAGAAATTAACAAGTTTTAATTACTGCAATAATCCATAGTAGATATGAAACATTATTTAAAAAAAAAGGATGCTCAGCTCAATGTGCTCCAAAATAAAGGTTTTTGCTGAAGACCCAATAGAAATGCTTCTATGATTTTTTTAAAATTCGATGTGGGTTGCAAATGATGTGAGGACTGTATCTGAAAACACATATATAGGTTTCTTATATTGCTTGCAAGCCAAATATAGCATAATGTAGCCTGAGAAAGGGAAAGAGAAATTGATTACAAGCAATTGTGAAACTGACTAGCCTATTTTTGTTGACCAAATTGGGAAAAATACAAATAGTAAATGAACAGTATAAACACTTAAAAGTAAATTAGATTTTTTAAAAAAATCCTTCATGTTAATAATGGGAAGTGTTATTGGCCACCAAAATTTGCTTTCTGAAAATACCTGCATAAATATGCCTTAGCTTATGGAATGTAAATACAAAGGGGCATAAACACAGTCAAAACAAAATTTAATTTAGAAGTTGCCAAAATATTCATGAACAGTTTTTCCCACTATTCACCAGGTCTAGTAAAGACATTTATTAAAGTGTTTGATTTTTAACCTCACCATTCTCTTTAACAACAACAACAACTCCCCCTAAACATTAATAGAATCTTGGTGTCAACTACTTGTCTTAGTCACTCAGATGCTGAGCTGCATTTCAAGTGTCATCAGACTGCCAAGATGGCAGATTCCTGTTTAATTAACTTGATCATTTATATATTTTTTTCAATTATTTTCTCTTTGTAATTAGATGTAGTGAGTTGATGGTATTATACTGCAATTCTCTTTTAAACTAATTTAAAATACAGCATGACTGCAGGTCTGTCACAAATTATCCAAAACTTCTCCTACGTCAGAACAACACAAATTCTTTTGGGCAGGTAGTTGCAGTAACTCTGATATTTTCCTATACTTATAATAGGACAGGTTTCAGAGTAGCAGCCGTGTTAGTCTGTATTTGCAAAAAGAAAAGGAGTACTTGTGGCACCTTAGAGACTAACAGATTTATTAGAGCATAAGCTTTCGTGAGCTACAGCTCACTTCATCAGATGCATTTGGTGGAAAATACAGAGGGGAGATTTATATACACACACAGAGAACATGAAACAATGGGTTTTATCATACACACTGTAAGAAGAGTGATCACTTAAGATGAGCCATCACCAGCAGCGGGGGCGGAGGGAGGAAAACCTTTCATGGTGACAAGCAAGGTAGGCTATTTCCAGCAGTTAACAAGAACATCTGTGGAACAGTGGGAGGGTGGGGTGGGGGGGGGAGAAATAACATGGGGAAATAGTTTTACTTTGTGTAAGGACTCATCCATTCCCAGTCTCTATTCATAGATTCATAGATGCATAGATACTAAGGTCAGAAGGGACCATTCTGATCATCTAGTCTGACCTCCTGCACAGCGCAGGCCACAGAATCTCACCCACCCACTCCTATGAAAAACCTCACCCATGTCTGAGCTATTGGAGTCCTTAAATCATAGTTTAAAGACTTCAAGGAGCAGAGAAGCCTCCCTCAAGTCAACCATGCCCCATGCTACAGAGGAAGGCGAAAAGCCTCCAGGGCCTCTCCAATCTGCCCTGGAGGAAAATTCCTTCCCGACCCCAAATATGGCAATCAGCTAAATATGGGCAAGATTCACCAGCCAGATACTACAGAAAATTCTTTCCTGGGTAACTCAGATCCCATCCATCTAATATCCCATCTCAGGGGATTTGGCCTATTTACCCTGAATATTTAAAGATCAATTACTTACCAAAATCCCATTATCCCATCATACCATCTCCTCCATAAACTTATCAAGTAGAATCTTAAATCCAGATAGATCTTTTGCCCCCACTGCTTCCCTTGGAAGGCTATTCCAAAACTTCACTCCTCTGATGGTTAAAAACCTTCATCTGATTTCAAGTCTAAACTTCCTGGTGGCCAGTTTATACCCATTTGTTCTTGTGTCCACATTGGTGCTGAGCTGAAATAATTCCTCTCCCTCTCCTGTATTTATCCCTCTGATATATTTATAGAGAGCAATCATATCTCCCCTCAACCTTCTTTTAGTTAGGCTAAACAAGCCAAGCTCCTTAAGTCTCCTTTCATAAGACAAGTTTTCCATTCCTCGGATCATCCTAGTAGCCCTTCTCTGTACCTGCTCCAGCTTGAATTCATCCTTTTTAAACATGGGAGACTAGAACTGCACACAGTATTCTAGGTGAGGTCTCACCAGTGCCTTGTATAACGGTACTAAAACCTCCTTATCCCTACTGGAAATGCCTCTCCTGATGCATCCCAAAACCGCATTAGGTTTTTTCACAGCCATATCACATTGGCAGCTCATAGTCATCCTATGATCAACCAATACTCCAAGGTCCTTCTCCTCTTCCGTTACTTCTAATTGATGCGTCCCCAATTTATAACTAAAATTCTTGTTATTAATCCCTAAATGCATAACCTTACACTTCTCACTATTAAATTTCATCCTATTACTATTACTCCAGTTTACAAGGTCATCCAGATCCTCCTGTATAATATCCCGATCCTTCTCCGAATTGGCAATACCTCCCAGCTTTGTATCATCTGCAAACTTTATTAGCACCCTCCCACTTTTTGTGCCAAGGTCAGTAATAAAAAGATTAAATAAGATTGATCCCAAAACCGATCCCTGAGGAACTCCACTGGTAACCTCCCTCCAACCTGACAGTTCGCCTTTCAGTAGGACCCGTTGCAGTCTCCCCTTTAACCAATTCCTTATCCACCTTTTGATGTTCATATTGATCCCCATCTTCTCCAATTTAACTAATAATTCCCCATGTGGCACGGTATCAAATGCCTTACTGAAATCTAGGTAAATTAGATCCACTGCATTTCCTTTATCTAAAAAATCTGTTACCTTTTCAAAAAAGGAGATTAGGTTGGTTTGGCACGATCTACCTTTTGTAAAACCATGTGTATTTTGTCCCATTTACCATTGACTTCAATGTCCTTAACTAATTTCTCCTTCAAAATTTTTTCCAGGACCTTGCATACTACAGATGTCAAACTAACTGGCCTGTAGTTACCTGGATCACTTTTTTTTCCTTTCTTAATAATAGGAACTATATTAGCAATTCTCCAATCATTCGATACTACTCCTGAGTTTACAGATTCATTAAAAATTCTTGCTAATGGGCTTGCAATTTCAGGTGCCAATTCCTTTAATATTCTTGGATGAAGATTATCTGGGCCCCCCGATTTAGTCCCATTAAGCTGTTTCAGTTTCGCTTCTACCTCAGATATGGTAATATGCTACCTCCATATCCTCATTCCCATTTGTCATGCTACCATTATCTCTAAGATCCTCTTTAGCCTTATTAAAGACTGAGGCAAAGTATTTGTTTAGATATTGGGCCATGCCTAGATTATCTTTAACCTCCACTCCATCCTCAGTGTTAAGCGGCCCCACTTCTTTTTTCTTAGTTTTCTTCTTATTTATATGGCTATAGAACCTTTTACTATTGGTTTTAATTCCCTTTGCAAGGTCCAACTCTACTCGACTTTTAGCCTGTCTCACTTTATCCCTACATGTTCTGACCTCAATTAGGTAGCTTTCCTTGCTGATCCCTCCCATCTTCCACTCCCTGTATGCTTTCTGCTTCTTCTTAATCACCTCTCTAAGATGCTTGCTCATCCAGCTTGGTCTACAACTCCTTCCTATGAATTTTTTCCCCTTTCTTGGGATACAGGCTTCCGATAGCTTCTGCAGTTTTGATTTAAAGTAATCCCAGGCCTCCTCTACCTTTAGATCCATAAATTCTTCAGTCCAATCCACTTCCCTAACTAATTTCCTTAATTTTTGAAAGTCAGCCCTTTAGAAATCAAAAACCTTAGTTGCAGATTTATTTTTGTTAATCCTTCCATTTAGTTTGAATTGAATTAGCTCATGATCACTTGAGCCAAGATTGTCCCCTACAACCATTTCTTCTATGAGGTCCTCGCTACTCACCAAAATTAAATCTAAAATGGCATCCCCTCTAGTCGGTTCAGCAACTACTTGATGAAGGAATCCATCAGCTATCGCATCTAGGAAAATCTGAGCCCTATTATTATTACTAGCACTGTCCTCCAGTCTATATCTGGGAAGTTAAAGTCTCCCATGATCATGCAGTTTCCATTAGTATTTACTTTATTAAAGACATTAAAAAGGGCTCTATCCATATCCAAATTAGATCCCGGAGGTCTATAGCACACCCCAAGCACTATCGTAGGAGAGGCTTTACTAGTTTTCTTCCCCAGTGTAATTTTTGCCAGGATGGACTCTGTCTTATCCATTGCATCGCTTCTTATTTCTTTACATTCTACCTCATCATTGATATACAATGCTACTCCACCACCTTTACCTTTGTTTCTGTCTTTCCTAAACAGCACATACCCTTTAATACCTGTAGTCCAGTCATGACTACTATTCCACCATGTTTCTGTTATCCCTATAATATCTGGTTTCACTTCCTGCACCAGTAGCTCTAGTTCCTCCATTTTGTTACCTAGGCTCCTCGCATTGGTGTATAAACATCTTAATTTTTGCTGTTTGGCCTCGCTCACATTTTGTACCCTATTAGGCACAGTCATTCTACAGCCAGTATAACCTATTAGACTAGTATCCACACCGTCCTCGCTCCTTATATACATTCTCCTACCCACGGCTGTATCCTTTCTTACTTTGTCTTCTTCCCTCTCAATGCTAAAATCTGGCGTGGAAATTTCCTGGACATCTTCCATCCATCTCCCCCTAATTCCTAGTTTAAAGCTCTCTTTATCAGTTGTGCCAGCCTCGATCCTAGAAGTCTATTTCCTTCCCTACTCAGATGAAGTCCATCCCGAGAGAACTGTCCTCTGTCCGTGAATGCCTCCCAGTGGCCATACATCCCAAAGCCCTCCGTATAGCACCACTGCCTAAGCCATCTGTTGACAGTCATAATCTTGTCACACCTTTGTTACCCTTCTCTAGGAACAGGAAGGATCCCGCTAAAGATCACCTGAGCCTCAATTTCCTTAAGCGTCTTCCCGAGCCTAGCATAGTCTCCCTTAATACTTTCCAGCAAGAATCTAGCCGTATCATTTGTTCCCACATGAAGGATAATTAGGGGATTCTTTCCCGCTCCCTTTAGGATCCTTTTCAACCTCAGGTCTACATCCCGTATCTTAGCACCTGGAAGACAGCACACCCTTCTATTCTCTGGATCAGCTCTAGTTACAGGCCTGTCTATTCTTCTCAATAAAGAGTCCCCGATCACATAGACCTGCCTTTTCCTGGTGACGGTGCTATTCTCCAGTCTCTCCCCTGTTCCCTCTGGCTGCAAGTTCTTTCCATTCCTATTTTCCCTTATAATCTTCTTCAACCCATCCTGTATCCTCCTGGGGCTCATATTTGGTCTAGTCTCCCTTGACTCTTCTGCTTTTCCTATAGGACTAGCCTCTCTTCTCTTCTTCCTTATCCTTCCACCTTCAACAAGTACCTGCTGAGCCCCTTCTTCATTTTCCAATTCTGCAAACCTGTTCCTAAGCTCTATTTCGCCTTCACTAGCCCGTCTTTTCCTTTGCCTGGTTCTTTGAGTCACATGTTTCCACTGACCACTTTCCTCACCCAGTCTCCCCTCAAAATTCCCCAGCCCTGCTTCCATCCGTGAGTCTGAGCTTTTCCCTTCAGATACCTCATATCTTTGCTCCATCATCTGCTCATACCCCTTCCTAAACTCAACAAGACTTTCCACCTGCATCTCCAAACCTCGGATCTTTTCCTCCATCAGCTCTATCAGACAACATTTCATGCAGAAAAAACTCTTACTGGTTCCCCCCTCCAGGATCATGTACATACCACAGCTTCCACATCCAGTCATCCTCAATGTGTCTTCCACTACAGGAGTCACTCCTACAGCTGCCTCCATATCTGTCATCACCTTCCCACCTAAATCCTGTTAATCTGGGAAACACAAGGCACACCAAAAAGACCACCCCCCCAGCAAAAGCAAATCCCAAACAAGCACCACAATCCAAACTCCCACTCAAACTCCCCTGTTTAGAGCTCTGTTTGCTAGCTCCTGTGCCGCTGCCTGACTGGCTGGCTACCTTTATAGGACCCCTAGTCAGAAGCCCCACCCCCTAAGCAGAGCTCAGCTGCTCTCCCAGCACAAAGCCCCTACACACACACAAATACTAAAAATACAAAACAAAGTACAACTACCTTCTCCTCCAACAGAAGGTATTCAAGCCTAAATTAATTGTATCCAGTTTGCAAATTAATTCCAATTCAGCACTCTCTCGTTGGAGTCTGTTTTTGAAGTTTTTTTGTTGAAGGATAGCCACCCTCAGGTCTGTAATCGAGTGACCAGAGAGATTGAAGTGTTCTCCAACTGGTTTTTGAATGTTATAATTCTTGACGTCTGATTTGTGTCCATTTATTCTTTTATGTTGAGACTGTCCAGTTTGACCAATGTCCATGGCAGAGGGGCATTGCTGGCACATGATGGCATATATCACATTGGTACATGCGCAGGTGAATGAGCCTCTGATAGTGTGGCTGATGTGATTAGGCCCTATGATGGTGTCCCCTGAATAGATATGTGGACAGAGTTGGCAACGGGCTTTGTTGCAAGGATAGGTTCCTGGGTTAGTGGTTCTGTTGTGTGGTGTGTGGTTGCTGGTGAGTATTTGCTTCAGAGTCGGGGGCTGTCTGTAAGCAAGGACTGGCCTGTCTCCCAAGATCTGTGAGAGTGATGGGTCGTCCTTCAGGATAGGTTGTAGATCCTTGATGATGCGGTTGAAGAGGTTTTAGTTGGGGGCTGAAGGTGATGGCTAGTGGCGTTCTGTTATTTTCTTTGTTGGGCCTGTCCTGTAGTAGGTGACTTCTGGGTACTCTTCTGGCTCTGTCAATCTGTTTCTTCACTTCAGCAGGTAGGTATTGTAGTTGTAAGAATCCATGATAGAGATCTTGTAGGTGTTTGTCTCTGTCTGAGGGGTTGGAGCAAATGCGGTTATATCGTAGAGCTTGGCTATAGACAATGGATCATGTGGTATGTCTGATTTGTGTCCATTTATTGTGTTTCACAGATCTTAGGAGACAGGCCAGTCCACCCTTCCAGACAGCCCCCCAATCTGAAGCAAATACTCACCAGCAACCACACAACAGAACAAGTGCCACAAGTACTCCTTTTCTTTTTATAATAGGACAGTCTACTATTTTATTGTCTGAGGTTGCTACTACACCCACTGGAATCATTAGCAGCTTTGCAGTTAATTTCAGTGAAAGTAGCATGGGACCCTTACTGCAGAGTAGTAAATGCTAAATTTTTTATGGTATCCACTGTATTACTGAAGGAACAGCCCTCCAAGAAACAGCCTGATTGTATTGGTCTTTGCTCATCCTAGTTTTCTGGTAAATGCAATTCATCCACTTTCATTTTTATTCTTTCCTTAGATATGATAAAAACCTAGTGTTTGCCCAGCGCTGGGGAATTAGAAAAGGGATGATAATGGGATTCTTCACTGGTTACATCTGGTTCATAATCTTCCTGTGTTATGCATTAGCATTTTGGTATGGCTCAAAACTTGTCCTTGAAGAAAATGAGTATTCACCTGGAACTCTCTTACAGGTACTGGTTATAATACTTGCCCCTTTCATATCTGATAGTTATTCAGAACTGTCCCTGAACATGTATATTAGTTATCAGCTATCTTTCAGAGTGGTGAATACTGTCTGACCATGCTTTTCTTCTCTGCTCTTTGCTCTTGTATTTAGTTACCAAATATAAAATGGCAAAACAGCCTATTTTTTCCTGAAGGACCTTCTTCTCCACTACTCCAGGATTCAGCTGCTATTTCTGTCTATAAAGTTCAAACTCTGGTTCTTGCAGTGGTGTGCTGGAAGCACATTGTGCCAACTTTTATGCAGCTCTGGAAGCTGTTAGGTGAAATAGAATGGTTGTTCGAGATACCAGTGGTTTAAATGTTATGGAACCTGAATTCTTAGATATTTTAATTATTCTCTACTGCTGGCAGATGGCCCTCAGATGGAATAACCTGAAATTACACTTGGCACTAATAGGTCAGTGCAGCGATAAAGCCCGCCAGAGATTTCCTTGACTTGCACCCAATAACTGTAGTTCCGCATTCCCAACTGGTAAATGGTAACCAGCAGGGAACTATCTTGTAGCTGATAAACTGTAGCCAACATTGGAAGGGAATATCTCCAGTGCTGCCTTTCTTTTCTCTGCTTTCTGAGTTGCCAATCATCTTTCTTTTGCATCAAATTTCTCACTTATCACTCTAAACATATACGCCCGGTCTCCAAATATTCCTTTCTGGGTCACAGAGAGGTTGTGCTGAACACCCATCCAATTATGTCAGTAAGGGTTAAGCAAGCAATGTTTTCCCTTGTTATAACCAAAACCACTGGGCCTGGTTCCCTCTTGCTTACTCTGATTTTACAGCAGTGTAGCTTGAATGAGTTCAGTGGATGAGTTCAGTCTTGATTTATAATAGTGTAAATTAGAGGAGAATCTGCCCCTGTGAATATTTCATTCTCCCCTGGCAATAGAGTTTACCTGCCACACCCTGCCACATGCCTGTCTGCTGTTCTCAGAAGGCTAGCTAAGTCCTTAACTGCTTCTTAGCAGAATTCCGCAGACATCACCAAACTAATGTAAATGGTTACACATAATCCTCTTCGCATTTTTTATTTGTTTCCAAGCTGATCAGTCATAACAGAGCAAAAAGATGGGCCAAAATCAAAGGGCATAGGCCAGACATTCATTATCTGCTACATCAAGCTACCACCTCTGTGATAATAGCCAAGAAGGGATGGCATAAATCAAAATAAATTCTAAACAAAACTAAAAAATTAGGGGTATGGAACGGCTTCCATATGAGGAGAGATTAATAAAACTGGGCCTTTTCAGCCTGGAAAAGAGACGACTAAGGGGGAATATGATAGAGGTCTATAAAATCATGACTGGTGCGGAGAAAGTAAATAAGGAAGTGTTATTTACTCCTACTCATAACACAAGAACTAGGGGTCACCAAATGAAATTAATAGGCAGCAGGTTTAAAACAAACAAAAGGAAATATTTCTTCACACAACACACAGTCAACCTGTGGAACTCTTTGCCAGAGGATGTTATGAAGGCCAAGACTATAACAGGGTTCAAAAAAGAACTAGAGAAATTCATGGAGGATAGGTCCATCAATGGCTATTAGCCAGGATGTTCAGGAATGGGTGTCCCTAGCTTCTGTTTGCCAGGAGCCGGGAATGAGCAACAGGGAATGGATCATTTGATAATTACCTGTTCATTCCCTCTGGGGTACCTGGCATTGGCCACTGTGAGAAGACAGGATACTGGGCTAGATGGGCCTTTGGTCTGACCCATTATGGCCATTCTTATGATCCCTGTCCCCCAGTATCCTATTCTTTAAGTTCCTCGCCCCTGATTACAATGACCAACACTTTCAGACTTCGGTGCCTACAGTCAGGCACATAAATATAGATTTATGCACCTTAATAAAAGTGGTTTGATTTTCAGAGGGACTGAGCATTCAAAGCTCCCAATGAAGACAAGTTCTGGCAAATGCTTTCAGCATTCTGGCCTCCTCCCCAGCTTCCCTGCCTTCCTGTTGGGCTCTTGGAGTAGAGTGTCTTCAGCCCACTGGTGTTTGCCCCTGCTGGCTGAGCTCTCTAGTGATCCCTTCAGAAAGAAAGGCTGCACCCGAAACATGGCCTTTCTTCAGATCCCATGTCAGATCTCCTCTCATGCTACCCTGACTTAGCGCAAAAGGACATGATTCTGGGATTTTCAGAAAGGGGTGATCAGCAAGTGATTCCTTTCTTGGGTTCTTAGCTAGGATTGGGGAAGAACACTTTCACTGGGTAGGGCTGGGGTGAGCTGCTGCAACAGCATTCATTTGAAAAACCAGAGGAGGAATGTGGGTATGCTCTAGGAGTGGAGTTGAGTCTTCCACAAATTCAGCAGCTATGAAGTGATATAGCATTCTACCAAAAGGGCCTGTATGCTGTTCCATCCCACACTCACTCAGTTCAAGCACTGGCAGGTGGAGTATGGGTTCTGATGGCATAGACACTACTGCTGTGGTTCACTTTTACATAGGGAGGGGGGAAAATCCTCTCAGTGGCAGGAACCTGCCTTTGTAGCAAGATTTGCAGGTGTGATACATATACAGTCATCAGTCCCACATTAACAGCAACAGTACTTCAACCAAAGAGTATTTTAAAGCTGCTGATCGAGCATAATGCCAAGTAACATAATGCATTTAAAACTCCAAATACAGAGGGCACATCACCATGCTGTCCTATATGTTTTCAAACATTGGAGCATGAATCCTGCTTGCTAGCCCCAAACATGTCCAGAAGACTCAGGCCTTGTCTAGTTACCACCCAGGGGCTGTACCAGGTTGTTTTCTAAGCTCTAAGGAAAAAATTAACATAAAGCAGTTAATGTCTTCCCATGTTTTTTCAGGTTTTCTTTGGAGTCTTAATAGGTGCTTTAAGTCTTGGTCAGGCTTCTCCTTGTTTGGAGGCCTTCGCTACTGGCCGCGGGGCTGCAACAATCATCTTTGAGACGATAGATAAAGTAAGTACGGAATTCCTAAGTTCTGTCAGTCTGCTGTGAAAAATAATTAAATACGCCCCATGCAGGGTAGGCTTTTATTAACAGTGTAAATGAGTGAAATGAGGATAATTAAGAAACAGCTGCCTGCACAAAAAAAAGACCTAGCTGCAATTTATAGGGAGGACATTGAATCAACATCTTTAAATGTCTTGTTTGTGAATATTCAAGTTTTTACCAAACACTGATATTTCATGTTTAGGTCTTGTAAGTACAGCTAATGATCAGCTACAAATTAAGGCTACAGGCACAGAAGAAGGTCTTAATATTCCTACTGTAGCCGAGCTTCAGGAAACACCCAGCATCAAATCTCCAGCTGATGTAAATGGATATACCACCATTGATGTCAATGGGCTATGCAGACTTGCACCAGCTGAGGTGCTGTCTCCCAAAGCCTGTCTGTATGTTTAGATGAGAACAGAAGTTTGTGTTTTTAATTGTTGTTATGCTATCTTTATATATTATTTAACATGATTCTAATAGAAAGTGAACTTACTCATAATTATACCATCGTGTGCTGTGACTTTTCCTTGAATTTTTTACAATGACAAAGCCACAATATTTCTTATGCTTTGCCGTGACACACACCCAGCCTTTCTAATGGATTATCCCAAGTGACCTAACAGACTGAGAGAGATGGCTGTGTGCCCCATGCAGACGTCATTTCTCTTCCCAACTTTCCTCACCAGTGACAACCACATTGTCATTTTAGCTTAGAGTCTTATGCTCCTGTAGCAGAATCTGTTCTGCTTTGGAGTACAGCCCAGAGCTCTTCAAACTGAAATGTCATTATTTTGTGTATTGGAAGGAATACTGTATCTACTGCAGCAGTCTCAGTTGTTTAACACCAAATAAATAACATGACAAATTCTACTCTAGAAACCTACCATTGACTGCATGTCAGAAGAGGGCTACAAGCTGGATAAAATAAGAGGTGAAATTGAATTCCACAATGTAACATTCCATTACCCGTCCAGGCCAGAAGTAAAGGTGATTATTTATCATTCCTCTTTTGAATAACTTACGGTAGCTAAATAGAATATGCTATTATGCCAGTAATCTATAAAATCCTATGTTATAACTTACTTTCCAAAAACACAAGCCCTTTGTTTAAAAGTAGGCAATTAATTATTTTGGTGTCAAAAGTGTTAGAAGTTGTGTAGTTTTCTTTTCCAGTACATTCATGAGAATTCTTTTTTGTAGACTGTGAGCTCACAAAAATTCATCTTGGTTCATCTGCATAGTGCTTCCCTTGAAATCATAGATTCATAGAAATGTAAGTCTGGAAGGGACCTCAGAAGGTCATCTAGTCTATCCTCCTACGCTGAAGCAGGAAATAAGGAAATTTAGACCATCACTGACAGGTGTTTGTTCATCCTGTTCTTAAAAACTGCCAATAATGGGGATTCCACAACCTCCCTTGGAAGCTTATTCCAGAGCTAAACTATCCTTATAGTTAGAAAGTTTTTCCTAACAGCTATTCTAAATCTCCCTTGCTGCAGATTAAGCCTATTACTTCTTGTCCTACCATCAGTGGACATGGAGAACAATTGATCAGTGTCCTCCTCATAACAGCCCTTAACATATGTGCAGACATAAGAACATAAGAATGGCCATACTGGGTCAGACCAAAGGTCCATCTAGCCCAGGATCCTGTCTTCCGCAATGGCCAATTGGCAAGTGCCCCTGAGGGAATGAACAGAATAGTGATCCATCCCCTGTCGCCCATTCCCAGCTTCTGGCTAATAGCCATTGATGGACCTGTCTTCCATGAATTTTTCTAGTTCTTTTTTGAACCTTGTTATAGTCTTGGCCTTCACAACATCCTCTGGCAAAGGCTTGCTAGCAGATCCCCCCTCAGTCTTCTTTTCTCAAGGCTAAACATACCCAGTGTTTTTAACCTTTCCTCAGAGGTTAGGTTTTCTAAAATGTTTATAATTTTCATTGCTTTCCTCTGGACTCTGTCCAGTTTGGCCATCTCTTTAATAAAACGTGGTGCCCATAACTGGACACAGTACTGCTGCTGAGGTCTCACCAGAACTGAGTAGAGCAAGACAGTTGCCTCCCGTGTCATACATACAACACTCCTGTGAATACATTCCACAGTGATATTAGCCTTTTTTGCAACTGCATCACATTACTGATTTGCATTCAATTTGTGATTTACAAATATAACCCCCAGATCCTTTCCGCAATACCATTGTTAAGACAGTTATTCTCCATCTTTTACTTGTGCATTTGATTTTTGTTTCCTAAATGTAGATTTTGTACTTCTCTATATTGAATTTAATCTTGCTGATTTTAGACCAATTCTCCTATTCGTCAAGGTTGTTTTGAATTCTAATCCTGTCCCCCAATATGCTTACAACCCCTCCCAGCTTGGTGTCATCCACAAATTTTATAAGCATTGTCTTCACTTCATTATCCAAGCCATTCATGAAAATATAGAATAGTACCAGACCCAGGACTGACCCCTCTGGGACCCTGCAAGATACCTCCCCCAATTTAACAGTGAACAATTGATAAATACTCTTCAAGTACGGTCTTTCAACCAGTTTTGCACCCACCTTATGGTATGGAAATCTAAACCACATTTCCCTAGTTTGCTTATGAGAATGTCATGTGTGTCAAAAGCTTTACTAAAAATCAAGATATATCATGTCCACCACTTCCTCCCATCCACTAGGCCATTAACCCTGTCAGAGAAAGAAATTAGGTAGGTTTGGCATGATTTGTTCTTGACAAATCCATGCTGGCTATTCCTTGTGTTCAAAGATAATTGCTAATGGTTCCATGATTGCTTCACTTAGTTCTTTAAGTACGGAAGTTGAATTTCATCATGCCCTGCTGACTGAACTATATCTAACTTATCTAAATAGTCTTTAACCTGTTCTTTCCCTATTCTGTCTTGCATCTTTCCCCCTTGTTGTTAATATTAATTGTTAATATTAATTGTGCTGAATATCGGTTCATCATTAAGCTTTTTAGTGAAAACTGAAGCAAAATAGGCATTAAACACCTCAACCTTCTTGACACCATCAGTTATTAGATCTCCTTCCTTGCTAAGCAGAGGACCTACACTTTCCTTCTTCCTGCTGTCTTGCTCCTAATGTATTTAAATTCAGTGCCTTGCATAATGACAGGTTTCAGAGTAGCAGCCATTTTAGTCTGTATTCGCAAAAAGAAAAGGAATACTTGTGGCACCTTAGAGACTAACAAATTTATTAGAGCATAAGCTTTCGTGAGCTACAGCTCACTTCATCGGATGCATTTGGAGTGAGCTGTAGCTCACAACAGCTTATGCTCTAATAAATTTATTAGTCTCTAAGGTGCCACAACTACTCCTTTTCTTAATGTATTTAAAGAATCTCTTATTACCTTTTATGTCCCCTGCTATGTGTAACTCATTTTGTGCCTTAGCCTTTCTGATTTTGTCCCTAGAGGCTTGTGCTGTTCTTTTATACTTTCCCTTAGCAATTTGTTCATGTTTCCACTTTTTATTGGATTCCTTTTATTTTTCAGAGCTCCTTAATCAACTATACAGTTCTATAAATTTATGCAAAAATAGGATAGAAGGTAGTAAAACAAAATGAATGAAGAGATTTTATAATTTAATTCTTCCATTGTTCTGGGGAAGTGCCGTGCATTATACTGTAAAGTGCTAGGAAGAGGGAAAAGAACACTGATTTTATGTCTCTTGCTTCACTGCTGCTGTGACAAGGTCTGCTTGAAAAGAGTATTACTGGACAAACAAATAAACGCAGCCACTTCTAGACACAGCAGCATATTATGTATCATATTATTCTATATAATATCTTTGGTGCAAACATAACATGTAGATTTTAGCAGGTACTCATAACACATATACAGCAAATTCTCCTCTAGGGTATATCCAACTCTTCTTCATTTCAATGGGAGTCAGACATAACCAACAAAGATCAGAATTTGCCTGTATATCCTTCATGGAAAATAATGCTGTTAACAAACTGTAAAATCAAGCTTTTCAGTTTATTTAAAAATCCTTTGGTTCTCTTTTCCCGTCTTCATTTAAGTTGAAAGCAAACCAGGATGATTTCCAGTCCATCTGCTTGGTTTCAGGCATGTTGTAGTTACAATGGACGGTCTCTTTTGTGCTTTCAGATTTTGGATAAACTTAGCATGGTTATTAAATCAGGGGAGACAACTGCTTTTGTTGGACCCAGTGGAGCTGGGAAAAGCACCACAGTGCAGCTCATTCAGCGGTTCTATGACCCTACTGAAGGCATGGTGAGTGTCTTACTCTAGCTGGGCTTCTCTAACCTTATTCACTTTAAAGGGTATCATCGTTGTTACTCAAAGTTGGGAAGCAGGATTCTGGATTTTTTTTAAAATCCATTCCAAAAAACAGTGACTGAGGAAACGAGCAGGATGCTTTGTTTAGTTCTGTTCTGGAGTCTCCTGAATGATACAATCAGCAATATTTATGGGAAAGAAAAGAAGTTTTTAGTGAGGACAAAAGTGGTTTCCCTACAAAATAAGAATTAAATGCTAAGCTTCAATGAGAACTGCACTTATGCATATAAAAGTCGTATTTAGGCTAGGGAATCTAGAAGTGACGAACAGTTTTAAATCCTGAGAAATTTACTCTTGAGCACTTAATCATTATCCTATAATTAAAGCTAAGATTTTGTCACGGATATTTTTAGTGAAAGTCACCGACAGGTCTCGGGCAATAAAGAAAAATTCATGGAAGCTGATTACCTGTCGGTGACTTTTATTAAAAATACCCATGGCAAAATGGGGAGCTCAAGTTGCTGGGTCCCCACACTGCCCTTAGTGGCTAGGCAGCTGCGGGGGGCCACTGGGAGCTCTGGGGGCCCCTCTCCGCCTGTGGGGGCTCGACTCTCTGAGGTTCCCTGGTGCCCATGGTGGCAGGAGCTCCAGGGTCCCCCCGACGTCCTGCAGCTCCCAGCCACTGGGCTGAAGTCACGGAAGTCACTGATTCTGTGATTTACGTGGCCCCCATGGAAAAAATCTTAGTCTTACCTATAATACTGTTACAGTATATGCTGAATGGATTAACTATGCGTTATTACCAACAACAGAAATGTTTAATATATAAACATTCTTATTTCATTAACATTTGGCTCAATTGTATAAATCACATAAATGGTGCTCTGTAACTGAACTTAAAAGAGTCAAAGGATGAGTGAAGTATAAACCAATTCTCACTTGGAACCCATTTATATAAAAATCAGTCATATTATGGTGATCTTTCCATAATTTCCTCATGTCCTAGTCATGCTAATAATCAGCATATGTTACACTCATATCACACCTTTCATCTGAGGACCTGAAAGTGCTTTACAAACTGGAGCAGGATGAAAAACGGGGAAAAAATCCTGGAAAATTTCCAAGTAATTTTCATTTCCCTGGTTTCAAAAGAGATTGAATTTATGTTTGTTCAGTTATTTTTGTGAACATTTTTATCAAAAGTGTCTGGTTTTGAACATTTTCCTTTTCAAAAATTTTTAGTTTTCATTGTTCCCCCCCCTTTCCCCCTTTTTCCCCTTCTTCTGTTTTGCCAGTGAAACAAGGAGGGAGAGAAGGAAAACAAGGGCGGGGAAGAGAACAGGGGGCAGAGAGGAAAATGTAGAACTGAAAAACAAACAAAAATAACCTAAATTTTCATTTTCCGGTTTTGTAAAAAAGAAAAAAAAAACACCCTGAACATTTTTTTTAAAAGCCTTTTTATTTGCAAAAATTTCTAAAGTCCATTTCTCATCCCAAAAACCAAATCAATTGAAATATTTCCAGCAGCTCTATTACAAACACTGATTAGTTCTCATAACCAACCCCAGAGATGTAGGTATAAGAAACTGAGGCAAATGAACTAAAATGTCAGTTTGGGGAAAAAAATTCATTCTGAATGAGGATGAAAAGTCAAATGTGAAATTTTTCATGGGAAGTGATTTATCTTTAGATTTCAGAGTAGCAGCTGTGTTAGTCTGTATTCGCAAAAAGAAAAGGAGTACTTGTGGCACCTTAGAGACTAACAAATTTATTAGAGCATAAGCTTTCGTGAGCTTATGCTCTAATAAATTCGTTAGTCTCTAAGGTGCCACAAGTACTCCTTTTCTTTTTATCTTTAGATTGTCATAGATTCACAGATTATAAAGCCAGAGGGGACCACTGTGATCATAAAGTCTGTTCATGGGATTTCCCTGAATTAATTCCCGTTTGAGCCTATTTTTGGCAAAATATCCAATCTTGATTAAAGACTTGTATGATACAATATAGCAAACATAATTATTTACTTCCCTGAGGGGTGGGAAGCGCTCGTCTTCTTGCCGAGTTGAGTCCAGTATTCTCATGACTTCTTTTTATAGTTTTATTTTTGAATCTATAGGGCTGAAGTCCAAGTAAGGCTGGTTTTGATCTGTCTTGTACCAGGATTACTCGGGAGTAACTCCGTTAGAGGCTGTAGAGTTACAGCCGGGTGACACCAGCTGCTTTCATAGGCGCCGACTCCGCCGGTGCTTCCGGGCTGGAGCAGCCGCCGGGAAAAATTGGTGGGCGCCCGGCAGCTCCCCGCCCCCCCAGAGCGCGCCGGGCCCCCGCTTCTCCCCCTAGCCCGCAGCGCTTGCCGCAAGCGCGGGCCGCAATCAGGGCCGCAAGCGCGGGGAGGCAGGGCCGGCTCCCCAAGCGGCAAAGAAACAAAACACACTCGCCGCCGAAGAAGAGTCGCGTCCCCACCGCCGACTTGCTGCCCAGCGGGACACGCGCTGTGCCGGAGCGGCGGCTGAATTCCCGCTGCCCGACGTCCGGCCGCCCCAGGCACCCGCTTGGCTCGCCGGCGCCTGGAGCCGGCCGGGGCAGGAGCGGGAACGCGGCGCACTCTGGGAAGAGGCGGGGCGGGGTGGGGGTTTGGGGAAGGAGTCCAGGGGGGCAGAGTTGGGGCGAGGACTTTGGGGAAGGGGTTGGGATGAGGGCGGGGCCGGGGCAGGGGTGGAGTCAGGGCGGGGCCGGGGCAGGAGGGGGCGGGGCCGGGGTGGAGTCAGGGCGGGGCCGGGGCAGGAGGGGGCGGGGCAGGGGTGGAGTCAGGGCGGGGCCGGGGCAGGAGGGGGCGGGGCAGGGGTGGAGTCAGGGCGGGGCCGGGGGCGAGTACCCCCCCCTCGGCGCCGGTGACTGCTTTTTCACTTTTAACTGGTGGTCTCCTGTAGGTTACCCTTGATGGCCATGACATTCGCTCCCTTAACGTTCAGTGGTTGCGCTCACTGATCGGTATTGTTGAGCAAGAACCAGTCCTGTTTGCTACCACAATTGCGGAGAACATTCGCTATGGCCAAGATGGTGCTAGTATGGAAGACATCATCAAAGCCGCCAAGGAAGCCAATGCCTACAACTTTATCATGGATCTGCCACTGGTAAATGTTGCCTGTTAGAGTATTTTATCAGAACTTGATGAATAGTGAGAAAATGCCTCTCCCTTTCCCTCTGCAACCATGACCAGCACTGGAGAATGGCAAACATACCCACCTATCTTTCAAAAAGGGAAGAAAGAGCACCCAGGGAATTATAGACCAGTCAACTTAACTTGGATACCTGAAAGATATTGGAACGAATGATTAAACAATCAATTTGTAACCACCTATAGGATAATAGGGTTATCAGGAATAGCGAACGATGGATTTGTCAAGAACAAATCATGCCAAACCAGCCTAATTTCCTTCTTTGACAGTGTTATTGGCATAGTGGATGGGGGGCAAGCAGTGAACATGATATATTTTGATTTTTAGTAAGGCTTTTGACACAGTCCCACATGACATTCTCATAAGCAAACTAGGGAAATGTGATCTGGATAAAATTACTATAATGTGGGTGCAAAACTGGTTGAAAGATCATACTAAAAAAGTAGTTATGAATGGTTCCTTGTCAAACTGGGGAAAGGTATTTAGTTAGGTCCTGCAGGGGTCAGTCATGCATCTGGTGCTATTCAATATTTTAATGAATGACTTGGATAATGGAGTGGAGAGTATGCTTATACAATTTGTGGATGACACCAAGCTGGGAGGGGTTGCAAGCACTTTGGGGGACAAGATTAGAATTCAAAACAACCTTAACAAATAGGAGAATTGGTCTGAAATCAACTAGATGAAATTCAATATAGACAAGTGCAAAGGAGCAATGGTCTCAAGTTGCAGTGGGGGAGGTCTAGGTTGGATATTAGGAAACATTATTTCACTAGGAGGGTGGTGAAGCACTGGAATGGGTTACCTAGGGAGGTGGTGGAATCTCCATCCTTAGAGCTTTTTAAGGCCTGGCTTGACAAAGCCCTGGCTGGGATGATTTAGTTGGTGTTGGTCCTGCTTTGAGCAGGGGGTTGGACTAGATGACCTCCGAGGTCTCTTCCAACCCTAATCGTCTATGATTCTATGATTCTAACTACATTTAAGAATTAAAAATCAAATGCACAATCACAAAATGGAGAATAAGTGGTTAGACAATAGTAGTGCTGAAAGGATTTGGGTGCTAGACTGGATCACAAATTGAATATGAATCAACAATATGATGCAGTTGCAAAAAAGGCTAATATCATTGTGGGATGTATTAACAGGATTGCTGTATGTATGACACGGGAGGCAACTGTCTCACTCTCCTCAGTTCTGGTGAGGCCTAAGCAGCAGTACTGTATCCAGTTATGGGCACCATGTTTTATTAAAGATGTGGCCAAATTGGACAGAGTCCAGAGGAAAGCAATGAAAATTAAAAACGTTTTAGAAAACCTGACCTCTGAGGAAAGGTTAAAAACACTGGGATGTTTAGTCTTGAGAAAATGAAGGCTGAGGTGGGACCTGATAGCAAGTCTGCAAATATGTTAAGGGCTGTTATGAAGAGAATACTGATCAATTGTTCTCCATGTCCACTGAAGGTAGTACAAGAAGTGATGGGCTTAATCTGCAGCAAGGGAGATTTAGGTTAGATAGTAATAAAACTTTCTAACTATAAGGATAGTTAAGCTCTTGAATAGGCTTCCAAGGGAGGTTGTGAAATCCTCGTAACTGGAGGTTTTTAAGAACAGATGAGGCAAACACCTGTAAGGGATAGTCTAAATTATAGTTGGTCTTGCCTCATCGGGAGGAAAAGGGGGATAGACTAGATGACCTTTTGAGAGCCCTTCCAGCCCTACAGTTCTGTGATTCTATGGGCAACCTGTTGGGTACTCAAATGGATGGGGAGAAAGCATAGAATGAATGAAAACAATAGAGTTACAGACATTCCTTTGAAGTGACTAAATAAGGTATACTACATGTATTTGGCCACGTTAGGGAGCAAAGATGAATACACTCCCCAAGAAACATATACAGAACATTCAGTACCAGGGGAAATCTAGAACTACGTGGTAATAATCAATGCATCAAAGAGAGGAAAGGCAGATTTTCACCCTTCCCAGGTCTGGTTCTGCCCAGGCAAAAAGCTAGTTAGGATCCAGTCCTCCCACTCACTTAAATGTGTTTCTTAATAGTCTATGAAGAACCTTCCAGCTCCCCACCCTCCTATCTTAATACTATCTGTCATATGGAGGTTCCCCTGCCCCTGAATCCCAACCTCCTATAGCTGTTGGTTCATCAGGCCCAGTAACCTCTGTGCCCCTAGCTCATATTAATTGGCACGTTAGTCCCTAAGGATATTATTTAAGTATCTGACTGGCCTAAACTGATTCCTGGACAGGGTTAAAATAGATTCCTTTAGTTAAAATACAACTAATTTGCTCAGAGGCATACATTTTATCATCCCAAGCTGCTTTCCTAGGTTCCCAGGTGAAGTAGATAGGCCACGTTAGAAAGACTGTGTAATACACAATCGCCTGCAGTGTCCTTGGTAGTAGAGAAAAGGCAGAATTTGGTTATAAGTGAATATATGGTGTGACAGGGTCTGACCAGATGATTATAGGAGAGTAATAGAAGACAGATATATTAGCCCCAGGCTAAGTAGGTCCCTTTTCCCTGGGTAAGGTAACAGGGAAGGTTCCAGAACAATCAGGAACCTTCTGGAGACAATTAAGACAGGCTGATTAGAACACCTGCAGCCAATCAGGAAGCTGCTAGAATCAATTAAGGCAGGCTAATCAGGGCACCTGGGTTTTAAAAAGGAGCTCACTTCAGTTTGTGGTGTGTGTGGAGCTGGGAGCAAGAGGTACTAGGAGCTGAGAGTGAGAACGTGGATGGTTGGAGGACTGAGGTGTACAAGCATTATCAGACACCAGGAGGAAGGTCCTATGGTGAGGATAAAGAAGGTGTTGGGAAGAGGCCATGGGAAAGTAGCCCAGGGAGTTGTAGCTGTCGCACAGCTGTTCCCGGAGGCACTCTAGACAGCTGCATTCCACAGGGCCCTGGGCTGGAAACCAGTAGAGGGTGGGCCTGAGTTCCCCCCAAATCCTCCCAACTCCTGGTCAGACACAGGAGGAGTCGACCTGGACTGTGAATTCAGAAAAACGGCCAAGCTGAGGGCTGCTGTGAAGCTCCAAGGCGAGCAAATCCACCAATAAGCACAAGACCCACCAGGGTAGAGCAGGAACTTTGTCACAATGGAGATTCTACGCTGGGGCTATAGGACATATGTGGCTCTCTAGCTCCCAAACTAACTCCACACAAGCTGTGCAGTCACCTAAATCCTGACCTGGACTAAAGAGCGCCTGTGTGCCTGACATTGCTACACTACAAGGACCTAACTATAGTGATCATCATGAGTCATCTAAGGCCACATAGGTCCCTTCCATCTACAGACAAGCTCAAACTGCTGGAATGTTTGCTGGTGAGCTGCTCACTGGAGAGGGAGAGATGGGTGATTTTTGTCTATGGTGCAGTTCCTGCTGAATGAAGTATACTGGGTCAAAATGAACCTTAAGTTTTATCTGGGTATATAAGTTTGGTTTAGGACTGGTACACATGAGAAGCCCAGTTTGGGAAGAAAAGATTTGTTAAATATGGAGGAGTCTGCTCTACAGCTCTATGAAGGATCTAGAACCCTACCACACTGTACTTGTCTTCCAAAGGTTGTTATTCATTTTGGGCCTGCTTCTATGGAAATCTATGAGAGATTTTTACTATTGACATCAATGGGAACAGAATAGAATTCTTTGTTATTTATTCAATTTTTCTCTTCCACCCAGCAATTTGATACCCTTGTTGGAGAGGGTGGAGGCCAGATGAGTGGAGGTCAGAAACAAAGGATAGCTATTGCTCGAGCCCTTGTCCGAAACCCTAAAATCCTGCTACTAGATATGGCCACGTCAGCATTGGACAATGAAAGTGAAGCTATTGTCCAAGAAGCACTTCATAAGGTTTGCTATGTATATCAGTAATCAGTATTAATGGGACAGAAATACATTTTCAAAGCATTGTGTGGAAGATACTTTTGGACTGTTATAAACAATTGTTTGACCTTTTTTAAAGAATCTCAGCAGTGACAGAGAATTGCTGTTAACATTTTCAATCTAGCTGAAACATTTAAAAAAAAATCTGTAGAGCTGTCGATAAAAGTTCTCTTAATTCTTTACATTAAAGTTCCAAAATGGGCCTTTGGAAATTATACACAATAAGAAAGATTTTATATAAATGAGAGATGTTAGTCATTGTTCACAGTCTATCAATATGAAAGTCCCCAATGTAGCTTTTCTATGGATTTCAACGGATGACTATTTTGGAATCAAAATGTGAACATTCATATTTTGAGCTTATATTTCAAAAACACCTTTTGCTCAGAAATGCTCCTATTTTTTCCTCAGAAATCAGCTTGATCTTGGGTGGTCCATTTATGAGTGAAAAATTCATGCAACGAGATAAAAATTTTGGCAAAATGGGTCTAACTTAGCACATGTAGCAAAGTGAAATAACTCGGATTTTAAGTAATTTTGCTTTTCGTTGTGAATATAAAAAACATTTTGCCATGAACAAACTGTGATCTCTTTTTGTAAACAGAGGCCAAAGTTTTCAAACTTGGTTACTTCATGTCCAATGTCTGCTGTGCTGAAGGGGTCACTGAATATCCTCAATGGTTCATGACCTATAGAAGTCTCAGGAAATTTCACATAAACTTAACGGATTCTTTTCACAGATCAGATGGCATTTCTTCTCACAAATAACATGGTTGCAATAGATTATCTGAACAGACAAATGTTATCTGTCCCCTTTGTTAGGTCAGGGAACAATGCATCTGTGGGAATGGTGTATTCAGAGCAAGGTAACCATGTCTGCAGAGCATCTGTCAAGTGCCAAACATACTACTGCCTATGATCTGAGTCAGAAAGGGGTGGATCAGTGTGATCAGTCACTCAGGCCCTCATTGCATATCTAATTTCTGCCAGGTGAGGTTAGCTGGACTTGGACTTGTTTTAACTTGTAGCAAACAGTTGTGTGAGACTTTGGTCCATGACAGGCAAGGACCCATGATGCTATCAGATGCTTCTTTCACACTGGAGGGAAGGCTTCCTCTGTGCCTTTCTTCATTTTGTTAATTCCCTAGGAATTAAGTGCAAAGCCAGGGTGAACTCTGTTGCTTGGATAGGAGCCTGGCAAACTTGCTTTTCAGCTCTGCGGGCTCTTTCCAGGGAACAGCCTTGCATTCTTCCCCTGAGCAAAGATCTTTTGCCCCAGCAGGGAGATTGCGTAGTGCACCCAAACATCAAGGGCACCTAGGTCAAGATGACACTTCTTCCAGAGAGCAAATGCAATGCTGCTAGAGTCCAGAAAGTCTCCACAGGGGAAATAATTATGCTTCCAAGCAGACTCTGTTTAAGAAACTCATCCAAAGCAAATATTTTGATCCATTCTCTTGTCCAATTTTGGCTGCCTTTAATCTCTGATGTCTAAGAAGGCGAAGGGGTTGCTCACCAAGGTAACTCTTGCTCTCTGATTATACTGGTTCTCCAGTGCGGCATGGACCCTCCTCCTCCTTCTTCTTCTTCTTCTCTACTTCAGAGCTCACGTTCCAAAGCTTCTGGAGGTAGAGAGGAACTGAGGGACAGTTTGAAGAGGCATGTTATTTACACCTTTGATCAGTGGAATATAAGGTCTAGGGAGCTGAGTGTGACCCCTAACTGCTTAAAAAAGTTTTGTGGTGCACAGATATTATGGTGATGCGAGCCCTTTACACACCCAGATAGATTGACTATATGCTAGACACATGGTTCCTACAGAGTGGTTCTGAGGAGGCAATAAATTCAGAGCATGAGTTTTCATTGATTGCATGATCATTCTTGAAATCAGAGAGTTCTTATCAGTTTCCATATGCTTAATTTTACATTAAAAGCCTTGAACCTTTTAATTATCATTCAAATGAGCATCCAGTACCTTTAGATGTCGTATCTTTGGTAATAATTATTTATATAACACTGCAAATGTATGTGGTGCTCTATAATACGTTCAGAAGCACTTACAGGTCCTGAGACATACTGAGGTCAGTGGGAGAGATTGGTGCTCAGCAGGGGCTTGTTCCAAAGCCCATTTAAGTCAGTCTTTTACTTATGGATCATGCTCCAGGTGCTCAGCTCAGCATCTCTCGGGATATCAGGTTGCTGTCCTAACAATAATGTTGTTCCTCCTCTCTCTCTCAGGCTCGCCTTGGGCGTACTGCAATCTCCATAGCTCATCGTCTGTCCACAGTCAAAGCCGCTGATGTCATCATTGGGTTTGAGCATGGAAGGGCGGTCGAGAGAGGAACACATGAAGAGCTACTGGAAAGGAAAGGGGTTTATTTCACACTGGTGACCTTGCAGAGCCAAGGAGACAAGGCACTTACTGAAACAGCAGTGGAAAGCAAGTGTTTTATTTTGTTTTTATGAAATTAAGTTAAATCCCCCAGAACACAGAGCATCTATAGATTCCTTTATTAGTGTTAGTTGATTGTTCTCCTTTGGCTTTTCTCAAGGCTGAATTTTAGTGTCCATAACAGTGATATACCGATAGCACTGGTCAAAATGTGTCTTTAGCACATTTGTGCTGAGAAACTTTCCTCATACAGATCTGTCAGCATATACCATTTTTGACCCGCAATACCCTGGCATTTTATATCTCCTTTACTATTGACAGTTTGGCCATGTTGTATTAGAAAAACAGACAAATTATGGAGTATGCCAAGACCACCTTATTTGTTTTACTAGTGATCTGAGGCAGAAGTAAAAAGCTAATATAATGACCTGTTGTACTGCTATGAAACAATAGACTGTGATCATCTTTGAGGATGAAAGCATTTCCTGCCACTTAACAACTTGTAGTACCAAAATGTGAAACACCCTTACTAGCCACACCCACAGTTTCAAAATACGATTGTCATGGGGTTCATATTAAATTTACCTAACTTTACTATGTCAAATATAAATTAATATAAAATGTATAGTATTCTAAGGCATAGTGGCAAAGATGAATTGCATTCCTTTTGTTAATGTAATCTACATAATATTCCAGCTTTGAATTGGAGATATTTTTTTTGTTTTGCAAATAAACAATTGGTTTAGCTCAATTTTAATACAAACTAAGGAGCATCTAACATTATATTTTACAATTGCAGAAAATAACTTGCTTGCTCTGCCAAACCTTAAGCAAGTCCAGTCTTTTAGCCGTGGGAGCTATCAAGGAAGCTTGCGGTAAGCCTTTAAAACACTGACACCTCTTGATACGTTTTCCAGACATTTGTATTCATTGGTGACTTCCTAAATCACATGATGCTGAGGCTGCACTGCCTTGGATGGTGCAGAACAGGTGAGAGAATGCTGCAAACACCTTCACAAAAGCACATAGAGGCATGGCAGGTGTGGAAATGTATAGACTGAATACTAAGGCATCCAAGCCCATGAAGTCAATGAAACGACTTCTACGTTTAGTCTTTCTCCACTCTATGTGCACTCTAATTTTATGGCCTCCTGCTCAAAGGGTGTAGGATTTGGGTGAAAACTGGGGGTGGCCGTAGGCGGATTGTCTTATACTTCTCAGGGCTCCCTGCAAAGGCACAAAACGACCATCAGGCAAGACATGTTTTACTACTGCTTTACAACAGTACATGAGGCTGGGGAGTAGCACTGGCATCTATTCACATTAATAGCTTACTGTCTTGCACTCATACAGCAGACCTTGGTTTATGCAAGTGCAGGATCAGGGGCTTTAATTGTGTAGCCATTTATGTTGACTATACAAGCCTTCTCATTCATCTTATACTATACTGACTGATGAAGATGGCCACTGTGTTGAAGATATAAGACCAAACCCTGCCCTGTGTTGCAAGGTAGTGGAAGATGGTATCCAGTACCTCTTCATCCCACACTGAAGGCAGTTAGGATTCTGGCATAATGTTTTCATATTTATGTACGATGTCCAGGCGTATATTCATATGTGTACTCTAGTTAAATCAGTCCAATAACGTGGAAAAAATTACTTGCTGTGGAATATATTGATAAATTTGACATTCTGTCTGAAAAGATACATCTTAGTGTTTATAACACAAGGGCATTTTTATTACCAGTTCTACCCAGGATCAAGCATTAAAGATTATAATCAATGGGCCAGATCCTGAGAGGAGCAGCCAGCCCCAGATGCCATTCACCTTAATGGGAGTTGCTGGTACTCAGCTGATAATTTTGAAATAGATTACAAAGAAACTGATACTCCTCTCTTCTGCATTGCTATCGAAACATTTATGAAAACGACAGCAGGGTCTGTTTGGATTTCACAACTCACTTCTGTCTCTTGAAATCCTCTTTCTGTACAACAAATTTTGTTTACTTTAGACAGGGTTGATTCAGACAACACTGCCAAACTAGCGGTTGTAGACTGGGGCACCCTACTGTAACGGATAGGTGGAAAATTACAGTATGCTCTTGAGTGCTCATGCTCCAGTACTGTGTCTCTGGAGTACAGCTACTATGTAGTGACTGAGGGCCCTGTGGTGAAACTGACTAGAGTACCTTTCGGGAGTAGGATACCTCCACTTTTCTGTGGCCTTGGCAAACGTATTGCAAGTTTAACAGGAAACACCCGACCGCTATTTCCCTAATTTCCCCAGAAATACAAACTGCAGTTTTAGATCTAAGAGAACAAGGTGCAGTATATGAACCTGAATAGAAGTATCTCTGTCTGTTGTGGAATTCCTCCTTCCCATAGTTTAGGAGACTGAGGAAGATGGCAGCATGAAAGGCAATTTTAGGCCTTTGCAGCCATAGAGTTTGCAGGAGTCGTCCACTTTGCTTCAACAAGCTCTGATTTCAGGTTCTGATATAAGCTAGGCTAAAAATTGACTCAGTCTTCAAAACACATATTGTGTCATTCAGCCCATGAGGAACAGACCTTCTCACCCTTCTGTTTCACAGAGCTTCAGTTCGACAGCGTTCCAGGTCTCAGCTCTCTAATGTAGTACCAAGCCATCCATTATCAATCACTGAAGACCAGTCAGATGCTGTTTATCAAATGTATCGATATGAAGAAGGCACATCTACACAAAAGGTCAGACATCATCATTCATTATTAGATTGCTGATAGATAAAGCATGTTTTTACATCTTTTGGCCCTGATAATAATATACAGATAAGTATTTCTGTTATAGGTGGTTGTTGGTAGATGTATCATCTTGCATGTATCCTTTTAAACAAAGATATTACTCCAGGCCTCTACTCTCTCTGAGGTAAGTGCTGCATTGGATGGCACCTAATACGTATATAGCCATATGCAAAGCCTAACACAGAGTAAGTCTGGCGATCTAGGTGTAGGTGAGGTTGAAGTGAACATATAAAAGCAGATACGGGTTACATGAGGGGAAATGCTCATTTTGTGGAATATAACAGTTGCTCAGAGGTAGAAATTGCACTGTTTGTTCATTATGGAGCGAGTACCCCATATCCTCTGTGGACACGTGGTAGTCCTTAGATAGTGTAACTGGAGCTTCATTCTGAGGCCACTGAAGTAAATGGGAAAGTCTTGGTGACATCACTGGGCTTTGGATCAGTCTCCTGGTGTGGTTCAGCTGCATGGAGGATCAGGGCAGAATGCCTTTAAATGGCCAGTTCAGAACTAACTATTCAGGAATATGCACAGTGGTGATTTACAAACCACCCTGAAGTTGCCAGCATCAAATCCAAGCACTTCATCAGCTCTGTATAGGGCAGTGTGGGAAGTGGCACTATTGCTGCCAGCACCGTGCCAGGGTAAACAGAGGACTCCAGTCATCAGGGCTCTGACACCTTTGGCTTTCATCAACCCTAAATGAAAAAGGGAAAAAACAGAACATTCATCTACCCCTCCTCCCTTGTATTTCTGGTGAAAAGATGTGCAAAAAGGTCCATTTCCGGTAAACTGAGCAGAAATAAATGAGCAGGGCTCAGCACAGTAAGTGTTGTAATAGCCATTCTCTTCTAAATCAAAGAATAAGGTCAGGAATCATTTGATGATGAGTCTTCTGCACTTACTAGGAGTAATTATGAGCATTCTTGCACCTGGCGTGCAGACAATTCACATAATGTGAGGTCAAATTAGTGTATAACTCTGAGGCCTCCTTTTTGTTCTAATTGTAATGGATGCCTATTCATCCCCCACGCACTGTCTACTCAATGCCTACAACCACAGTGTTTTGAAATACTACTTAAGAATTTGCCATGAACAATACAATAAGTCACCTTGAGAGGAAATAACTTGAGGGCTCTGTAATGGCTCTTGCAGCCCTAGTGTTCTGGAGGGAGGAGAAGGTGAACTGCCTGAACGGCGGTGGCTGGAAGCATAATGCCAGCATAGGGAAGCAGCAAGCGTAAAGATCTTCTTGACCCCGGGTGTAACTCCACTGGAGTCAGGGAAGTTACCCCAGGGATCCATGTCCCATTGTCTCCTGACATGTTGGAGGGAATGTGTTCTGAGGCACACCTGTGACAGCATGCCCCACCAGGGAGCACAAGGCATTCTTATTATGGCTGTTCCTGTGCAAGGATAATGGAAAGAAAGTGGCTCCCTTCCTGCACTTTTTCTTATGACCACTGAAGCCCTAAGTGTGGCAATTACATAATTAAGAGACATGCTAACATTCTACTATTGAGGAAGGATTTTACTACCAGTGAGAGATTCCTATAAAGCCTTTGAAATACCAGTTTGAAAGAAAATGTATACCATAGAAATGAAGTGTCTGTGTTCATTTTAATACTTCCCAAAAGAATTTCAGCTTGCTTTTCAACCTTTCCATCATGATATTTCTCTGAAGAGCCTAGGCCTCTCTTGAGCACTGAATCCTATGAAACCATGTCGAAGTTTCAATCCAGATCTACGAGTGGATGGCTCAGCTGCGAGCACACAGGTTTTCTGTACCTCCCTTTTGGCTCTGCTTTCAGAACTAGGAAAACCTAGGACCACCATTGCCTAGGCCTTCCTGGCTTGGTCATATTTGCTCTTAATACAAGTTGTAGCTGAGAGACAGTTGTCTGGTGATCTGAATACAGAGAGTAAAATTATGCTCCCAAGAACAATGGGAGCCCCTGTGTGTGGCTCTTAACTTCCACACAGTAGTAGGAGCTCAGCTGCCTCTCTGGCACTGTCTCTTCCCCTTCTAGGTCCGAACAGAAGACTCTCTCCATAGAGTCAGGGTTTCCACAGGTTATGGGGACTGTGCAGGCTGGGGCTGGGAGTGGAGGCTTAGTGATAGGTGGATGCAGGGGCTACACTTCATTCCAGCACCAGCCACTCAAATATTGCCCGGGCAATACACTCTGTGTATGGTGTGGGGGTGTTGATTGTCAGCCTGCTCAGAAGCAACATGACTATGATGCCACTCTAATAAAAACACAATTAAAAAAAATCTGACCATGGTGAAGTAGCATGCTGAAGCTATAGTGCCTGGAAATTATCTGCAGATGTGCAGGGCCCAGGTCTGACCAGGATCACGTGGGCTGTGAAGTGGAGCTTACTAAAGGAACCCTGATGTGGGGAGATGAATCTCTGATGGGTGTCAGTGAGGGAATGTTTATGCTTCATAAATCAAATATATTTTGTTAGCAGACATTTGAGGAGGAAGAAGAGGAAGTGGAGCCTGCACCAGTTGCCAGGATTTTGAAATACAATGCTCCTGAGTGGCCTTATATGTTGTTTGGATCTGTTGGCGCAGCTATGAATGGGGCAGTCAATCCACTCTATGCTCTATTATTCAGTCAGATTCTTGCGGTAAGTCATGCTAATATTTTAAAATTCATCAATAGGGTTGGTTATTCCTCCTACACCTTTAGAGCTTATAGCAGGCAAGAGGGGATGAACAAACTGAAACAGGAACTACTAAATGCTAATCTCAGTGCTGACATTGTCATCTTGGGCAAGTCTTTTAACCTCTCTGCCTTATCTTCTGAGTCAGGCAAGTGGGGATAATCCTTCTTACTTACCTGAGCAGGGTGATCTGATGAGTAAGAACCTGTTCCTGCTCTAGTCTATTCTACATGGCTTCTTATGCCACTCCCATCACCATAGTATCTAATCAACTTTGCAGAAGCATATTACACAATGTGACTAACATCTGTCAAGTGTGGTGCCTTCCTTCTGTCAACCTCTCCCTAAGGGGGAAAAAGTGTGTGTGCAGTATAACATAATGTGTTGGTATCTTGGGGTGTTTTGTATCTGTATATCCTGCTCTGTGTTTGCATAAGAGGTGGCGTAGTCAGAGAAGTATGTCTTACACTTGGAACAGGAGATGGTGAGGTTTGTTATGGTTCCTGCAGGAGTTTGTTCCGCAGCCTTGGACCGACCCCCAAGAAAGCTCTATCTCCTGCTACCTAATTAATTAGGGCATGATTCATGCTCTTTCTGAAGTCTATGAAAATCCTGCTATTGACTTCAGTAAGACAATGATTCAGGCGCTAATTAATTTGTTCATGTTTGTAAAGTACTCTGTATGTGGAAACTGTTAGTGTTAATTGAATTGTTTCAAATACCATTTTTCAGGTAAAATGAAAAAATGTGAGAAAAATATCTACAACAAAATATTTCCCTTTTTAATTGTTTCTTAATCTGTCCTTCACTCTCAGCAGGAATTCACCTGTTACATGAATGTACTAACAGAGACAGGACCTAGGACTCTTGGCTTACTTAGCATCCACTCAGTGGAGATCACAGCTAATACAAATTCCTGTCTAGAAAATATATTATTGGGAAAATGGGGCCCAATCCCTGCTAAACCTTACCTATCTGTGTAGTTCCACAGTTCTCCTCCCATGGAAAATCAATGGTTTTCAGGATCAGGCCTATATTTTTGACCACAAGTGTCAAAATGTAATAGAATATAGAGCAAAATTAAAACTCATCAGAATATGAAAATACCTTAAGGCTCTGGGCCTGAGCTTTTCCTTCAAGGAAGTGAGCACCTTGATCTCCCTGGATGAATTCCTCATCTATAAGGATTGGGTCCAGTGGGAGCTGAAAATACTCAGCACTTTGCATCCTTGAAGAATTTGGCCCCAAATGAGATATTTTAACAACCAACAGCCATGATTTATTATCCATAGCCCTAAAATGTTTTTGCTGTGTTTAGTGCAGGACCAGGCATACAGCCTGCTAATAGATGGAGCACACACCCTGCTCCAAGCACTGTATGAATATCCTCACTGATGATGGCGATAGGCATGTTGGCTTGTGCTGGAGGAGAAATAAACTCAGGAAAGGGAGAGAAAACACATTTGTGAGTAGAAGAAGCCAAAACTAGTAGAAAGAGAGAAATGTTATTTGGAAAGTTCTCAGATGTTGCTATAAAAATAGACTGAGATTAAAAGAAATGAATAATAAAAAATTAAAGTGCCAGACAATATATTTAGAAAGAAGCCAGTTCATGAATGCAGCAGAGACCATTGCTGCAAGCACAGAGCTGGCTTGTTCTACTTACGTTACAAATAATAACACTGCTTTTGACACGAGCAAATAGCCCCCCTTCCATCCCAGCTGCATTGGCATTTACATAGTGGAATTTGTGAGAAGGGGGTGCAGAGGGTCTGCACTATGGTCCCATTTCTGGTGAGACCTTCTGCACGTGCTTAAGTCTCAGTTGAGAAGAGCACTTATCCATCTGCTTACATCCCACTGACTGCTCCGGAATCAGGGCCTGTAACAGGAGCCCCAGAATGAATTATGATTGGCTTTGCCAGAATTCCCCCCTCGGGCTCCTGCAGAGTGCACACTGCAGTAGTAACACTGCAGCCCTTTAACTGGGAGCAGACTGCATTCTCCTGTGTGCTCATCTAGCTTTGCCAGCTGGTGAGGAAAGGAGGCATGGCTATGGCCCTCCCCTCAGAACATCTTCCTTGCAGCCTTTGGAGAAGCTTGCACCTGCACTAATGGGAAGCAGTGGCATGATTTTAGCCAGTGTGGATGGCGAATGATGCGGAGTTTAAGGAAGGGAAGGTGCTTTGCACTCACTCCTTTCACTTGCACAGTTGGGGCTTGATCCTGCCCTATTTGTCAAAATTTGTCATTTTGACTCCAATGGGAGCAGGATCAGATTTCTGGTCGTGGTCACCTATCATCTAGCCCTACAGAAGTAGTCAACTCAAATATATTTATAGAGTGTTCAGTATAAACACTTACAGGGATGCCCTCTTGTGCATTTGGGAAATTTCCAAACTCTTTCCCCTCATTTAGAGCTCTCATTAATTCTGGAAAGTAAAGTATACTTTAGCCTGTTTCACAGCCATGTACTCTGATCCATAACACACTGTTAGTTTTATAAATTTATATTTCTGTTCCTTCAATGGACTTTCTGCTTCTACCATTTCAGATGAAGAAAGCTGGTTCCAAGAGCAATTGTAACATTAACATCTGTTGTGTGAGGATGATCTGTTCTCACACTTGCTGTGTTTTATGCTGGTTATATGCACAAAATGCCCATTTTTATGAAGCATTTTTCATCCCATTTATATAAAGTTTAGACATATATTATGTGCGTATAATGCCATGTGGTGCAAGGCTACAGAAAAAGACTAGAACTAAGAGCAATTAGGTCTGTGTTCTAATCTAGACCTCAGAGTGGGACATAATTTGAGTCACTGACTTCAGCTTCTTGTGTCTCATTCAGCTCAGGTGTAAAACTGGACTAAATCCTGTTGAGAAATAGATGCTAAATCCTAAAGTTTATCTTTCCAGCTATATAAATTCCAAATTTTTCCCAACGTTGCTCACAGCCTGACAAATTAAGGATAAAATGAGCTATGTTGCATCAAGGGGACAAGAAGTGCAGCAGATGCACCCTTATATATTATGCTTTTATTATGATGGATTAATGAGAAGAGATTACATAAAAATGCGGTGTTATTTTTTTAAATAAATGAAATTAAGTCTGGCCAAGTCATATGCTTTACTGTTGAAAGGTAATGGCAGAGCACAGACATATGGAGCAGACTTTAATCTCTCAACACTAAATGCGAACCAGGCATCATTATTTTGGATTTTGCAGGGTTTAGTTTGTTGCGAGGGAGCTGATACTGAAAGTTAAAAATTACTTTGAAGAGGCTTTGCCAGTGGGAAAATAACCATCTCTATGCAATTCCTATTCAGTTCCTTTCAAACAATTTTTATAGATCACTTCTGAACTATAAATACATCGGGTGGCCTTTTAAGACGAAGGCTTAAATGTATTTTGTGGAATTTTATTTGTTGCATCTGTAACTAAGAAGAAAATTCCAGCAGCCCTTTCTATTGTCAGATATTTAGTTCCAAGAATTTAGGACAGTTCAGATGTAAATCTTAAAGGTCAAATCTGCAAGCTATTTTTAACCACTCCCAAGAGCTAAACATGTTGCTCTCTTGGAGGATTGGCAGATATATAGTGATTTGACTTGTGAACCCCAGTTAGAATATTAGAACTATTGTCATTTAAGCAGAGAAGTCCAAACACAAGCTACCCACGAGCAGTAAAATAATTAACTGGTAGGTATTGCAACGGACAGTAACTCCTATGAACTGGAACTGCTAAAAGATAACTAGTGAGATTAGGACCATTACTTCATTGGCAATCAATTTAATAGCAGTAGATAAAAAGATCAGACATAAAGAGAAGAGATAAAAGAACAGCATTTGGGAGGGGAAAATATTTCTAATTTGAGCTCTGGACATTTTTTCTAATGGATTCTCTTCCCAACCCACACTAAGAAGAGATTTCAGAGTAGCAGCCGTGTTAGTCTGTATTCGCAAAAAGAAAAGGAGTACTTGTGGCACCTTAGAGACTAACAAATTTATTAGAGCATAAGCTTTCGTTATGCTCTAATAAATTTGTTAGTCTCTAAGGTGCCACAAGTACTCCTTTTCTTTTTACTAAGAAGAGAGTGTCTTATTTTCACGTTGGTTTAATAACATGTGGGACCTATGTTCTCCCTTTGAAACATGCCTATATCTTCCATTAGCAGAATCAAAGAGAGCTGTTCATGTGTACCAAAGGGAAAGTTATCCTGATTTGAAAGTATGTATTTGGAACATAAGTATTTGACTTTGTACCTCCCAATGAGCCAACAGCTGCCATAGATTTTATGGGTGTTAAGGGAGTTGCTTTATTGTTGCTTTACAGAAAGAAGAGAGTAATTGAGTCCACTAATCTTTTCCACAGTCTTGTGACTTCAGCCAGTATTCTCTGGATCACTATCACAACCCCTTACTGTTTTTCAGAGTAGGGTGGAGAATTGCTTTGGATGTAATTAGCTATGTGCAGCAAATGGTATTGCGCTCAGTGACTGCACATAATATCTTTTGCCTCTGTTTTTATTCTCCTTAACCTTATAGCGGGCCTTAACCAGGAAGAAAAGGCCAGACAAGGAGAGAGAAAAATTGTTCTTCTTAACCTCTGATGATAGGACAAGAAGCAATCGGCTTAACTTTCTAACTGTCAAGGTGGTTAAGCACTGGAATAAATTGCCTAGGACAGTTGTGGAATCTCCATCATTGGAGATTTTTAAGAGCAGGTTAGATAAACACCTGTCACGGTCGGTCTAGAAAATACTTAGTCCTGCCATGAGTGCAGGAGACTTGACTAGATGACCTCTAGAGTTCCCTTTCAGGCCTATGATTCTATAATTCTATGACTTAATTTGGGAAAATAAGAACTGCCATACTAATCTTAACAATGCCATCCAGTAGCCTTCACTTATAGTGGCCAGTATGCAATGCTTCAGAGAAAAGTGTAAAACCCACATAAAGGGTAATTATTCCACGGGAAAATTTCTTCCAGCATTGAAGCTTATTGCTTTTCAGTAGCAATTGAGGTGTATGGTTTTGTGGATAATTTCTTGTTCATTGGACACACTGTAGTAACTGTAGAGAGAGTACAAACGATAGTACTCAAGCTTTAGGCTGATACTTACGAGTTTGCAAGAGTACAATAAGGATCATTCACTTTTGCTTTTATTATACAACGAGATGGTCCTGAACTGGAATATTGGATCCAAACCCCCTTGATCTTTGAGAAGATCTGGATTTGGATCCACGCTTTGTGGCTGAGACCCATCTCTACAAAGTACATCCAAAGTAGAACTTACTTCAGACCATGATCTGGATCTTATCTTTACACCTCAGGCTTCTCTCTTGTTATATTTGAGAGTCTGTCTTTTCACAAGCAAGCTGTCATAAGAGACTGGGAAGTTGGGACTTTAAATAAATGCAACCTAACTCAGAAACTAAAACATTTAGCAAAAAGAAAAGGAGTACTTGTGGCACCTTAGAGACTAACAAATTTATTAGAGCATAAGCTTTCGTGAGCTACAGCTCACTTCATCGGATGCATTTGGTGGAAAAAACAGAGGAGAGATTTATATACACACACACAGAGAACATGAAACAATGGGTTTATCATACACACTGTAAGGAGAGTGATCACTTAAGATAAGCCATCACCAACAGCAGGGGGGGGAAAGGAGGAAAACCTTCCATGGTGACAAGCAGGTAGGCTAATTCCAGCAGTTAACAAGAATATCAGAGGAACAGTGGGGGGTGGGGTGGGGGGAGAAATACCATGGGGAAATAGTTTTACTTTGTGTAATGACTCATCCATTCCCAGTCTCTATTCAAGCCTAAGTTAATTGTATCCAGTTTGCAAATTAATTCCAATTCGGCAGTCTCTCGTTGGAGTCTGTTTTTGAAGCTTTTTTGTTGAAGGATAGCCACTCTTAGGTCTGTGATCGAGTGACCAGAGAGATTGAAGTGTTCTCCAACTGGTTTTTGAATGTTATAATTCTTGACGTCTGATTTGTGTCCATTCATTCTTTTACGTAGAGACTGTCCAGTTTGGCCAATGTACATGGCAGAGGGGCATTGCTGGCACATGATGGCATATATCACATGGTAGATGCGCAGGTGAAGGAGCCTCTGATAGTGTGGCTGATGTGATTAGGCCCTATGATGGTATCCCCTGAATAGATATGTGGACAGAGTTGGCAACGGGCTTTGTTGCAAGGATAGGTTCCTGGGTTAGTGGTTCTGTTGTGTGGTGTGTGGTTGCTGGTGAGTATTTGCTTCAGATTGGGGGGCTGTCTGTAAGCAAGGACTGGTCTATCTCCCAAGATCTGAGAGAGCGATGGCTCGTCCTTCAGGACAGCATTTGCTCAAGAAACTCCCTGAAAAAGCACAAGAACAAATCCGCACAGACACACCCCTGGAGCCCCGACCTGGGGTATTCTATCTGGTACCCAAGATCCATAAACCTGGAAATCCTGGACGCCCCATCATCTCAGGCATTGGCACCCTGACAGCAGGATTGTCTGGCTATGTAGGCTCCCTCCTCAGGCCCTTCGTTACCAGCACTCCCAGCTATCTTCGAGACACCACCGATTTCCTGAGGAAACTACAGTCCATTGGTGATCTTCCTAAAAACACCATCCTAGCCACTATGGATGTAGAAGCCCTCTACACCAACATTCCACACAAAGATGGACTACAAGCCGTCAGGAACAGTATCCCCGATACTGTCACAGCTAACCTGGTGGCAGAACTTTGTGACTTTGTCCTGACCCATAACTATTTCACATTTGGTGACAATGTATACCTTCAAATCAGCGGCACTGCGATGGGTACCCGCATGGCCCCACAGTATGCCAACATTTTTATGGCTGACTTAGAACAACGCTTCCTCAGCTCTCGTCCCCTAATGCCCCTACTCTACTTGCACTACATTGATGACATCTTCATCATCTGGACCCATGGAAAAGAAGCTCTTGAGAATTCCACCATGATTTCAACAATTTCCATCCCACCATCAACCTCAGCCTGGACCAGTCCACACAAGAGATCCACTTCCTCGACACTACGGTGCTAATAAGCGATGGTCACATAAACACCACCCTATATCGGAAACCTACTGACCGCTATTCCTACCTACATGCCTCTAGCTTTCATCCAGATCATACCACTCAATCCATTGTCTACAGCCAAGCGCTACGATATAACCGCATTTGCTCCAACCCCTCAGACAGAGACAAACACCTACAAGATCTCTATCATGCATTCCTACAACTACAATACCCACCTGCTGAAGTGAAGAAACAGATTGACAGAGCCAGAAGAGTACCCAGAAGTCACCTACTACAGGACAGGCCCAACAAAGAAAACAACAGAACGCCACTAGCCATCACCTTCAGCCCCCAACTAAAACCTCTCCAACGCCTCATCAAGGATCTACAACCTATCCTGAAGGACGAGCCATCGCTCTCTCAGATCTTGGGAGACAGACCAGTCCTTGCTTACAGACAGCCCCCCAATCTGAAGCAAATACTCACCAGCAACACACACCACACAACAGAACCACTAACCCAGGAACCTATCCTTGCAACAAAGCCCGTTGCCAACTCTGTCCACATATCTATTCAGGGGATACCATCATAGGGCCTAATCACATCAGCCACACTATCAGAGGCTCCTTCACCTGCGCATCTACCAATGTGATATATGCCATCATTGTGCCAGCAATGCCCCTCTGCCATGTACATTGGCCAAACTGGACAGTCTCTACGTAAAAGAATGAATGGACACAAATCAGACGTCAAGAATTATAACATTCAAAAACCACAGGTTTCAGAGTAGCAGCCGTGTTAGTCTGTATTCGCAAAAAGAAAAGGAGTACTTGTGGCACCTAGAGACTAACAAATTTATTAGAGCATAAGCTTTCGTGAGCTGTAGCTCACGAAAGCTTATGCTCTAATAAATTTGTTAGTCTCTAAGGTGCCACAAGTACTCCTTTTCTTTTTATTCAAAAACCAGTTGGAGAACACTTCAATCTCTCTGGTCACTCGATCACAGACCTAAGAGTGGCTATACTTCAACAAAAAAGCTTCAAAAACAGACTCCAACGAGAGACTGCCGAATTGGAATTAATTTGCAAACTGGATACAATTAATTTAGGCTTGAATAGAGACTGGGAATGGATGAGTCATTACACAAAGTAAAACTATTTCCCCATGGTATTTCTCCCCCCACCCCACCCCCCACTGTTCCTCTGATATTCTTGTTAACTGCTGGAATTAGCCTACCTGCTTGTCACCATGGAAGGTTTTCCTCCTTTCCCCCCCCTGCTGTTGGTGATGGCTTATCTTAAGTGATCACTCTCCTTACAGTGTGTATGATAAACCCATTGTTTCATGTTCTCTGTGTGTGTGTATATAAATCTCTCCTCTGTTTTTTCCACCAAATGCATCCGATGAAGTGAGCTGTAGCTCACGAAAGCTTATGCTCTAATAAATTTGTTAGTCTCTAAGGTGCCACAAGTACTCCTTTTCTTTTTGCGAATACAGACTAACACGGCTGCTACTCTAAAACATTTAGCAAATTTATAAGGCCATTTTGTGCTATAAGCTTGTCATATAAATCAACAGAAATCAAATGAAACCCATTTACTGAAACGGTGGTGTTTTGCACCTGGATTTCTCCTGGGCGTCTCTGTGAAAGTCACAGAAACTCATAGCCAGACCATGCAGGTTTTCTAAAGGCAAGACCACACCCCCGGACCCAGCCCTTCATATAGAATAGAATATTAATATAAATGTGAGTAATGCAGTGAAATGAAATCCACATCCATTCAAAATTTTAAAAGATTCTAAACAAATGGTTAAAATTTCTCCAGTACGTTTAGACTCATTCTGTTTATTTATATAGATGTATTGTAGTTCCAATTGTTTGTGAAATAATCAAGTAATAAAGACTGGTTGAATTTTAAATTTAAGTATAAAGGGCACAAATCGGCATAAGTGTTTTGATTCCTTAATCTTATGAATTTATACCAACTGAAGGTATGGCCCATGATGTTTTCATCTGACCGAGATCTTTAGGGGCTGACGTGAAAACTTTATACTATATTTCACTGGCATAGACAAATTCTGCTCACCTTGTTCACGCTACTACCCTTGACAATTTAATGTTATGACATTCTTTTTTTTTCTCAAAAGACCTTTTCCATGCCTGATAAAGAAGAGCAAAGAGCACTGATCAATGGCATCTGCCTACTTTTTGTCGTTGTTGGAGCTGTATCGTTTTTCACACAGTTTCTGCAGGTAATGGCAACTCATTAAACTTCTGCTTTGCTAGTTTCTTTTTCTCTTTGTGTCTGGCCGTGTGTGCATGTGTGTGTTTTGTATAATAAGTGTATTTGTTCTTATGCATACCAGGGATACACATTTGCAAAATCTGGTGAGTTGCTTACGAGACGGTTAAGGAAAATTGGTTTCCAAGCTATGCTAGGGCAAGAGACTGGTTGGTTTGATGACCACAGAAACAGCCCTGGTGCCTTGACTACAAGACTTGCAACAGATGCATCACAGGTTCAAGGGGTAAGAAACCATATATTAGGAATTATTTTGCTCCATGCTAATTACTGCATTAATATGGTATGTTATGTCACAAGAATTATATAGTGTGTAAATAGTAATCTCATGGTTTCTACTTACACTTGGTCTAGCTAAGCCATTTCCAATGTGTGCACTGTCTATCATAGACTGGCACAGCAATTATTTACTCTCCATATAAAGACCTAAATGCAGAACTAGAGCCAGATCCTGCTGTCCATTGTACCAGTGTAAACAGATCAATGCCATAAAAGCCAGTAAAGTTACCACAAGTCACCAGTATAACAGAAAGAAGAATTCAGCGTATAATCTTTAATTTCTCATTCTTGAAGGTGGAATTTTGCCATAATCTCTAAATGCATATTTCTGAAACATATCAGTCATTTTCAACCCAAATTTATCAATAGTAATATCATTGATTAAACAGAATTTTCAGACTGATGTAGAATTTATTACATGTGGCTGTTGTGATTTATGCTAACAATCCACTTCAGAAAAACACTCCCTACTGCTACATGGTATGTCATTTTAGGATCAGCCTCAGACTAGCATGCACTAGTATTGCAGAAGTAATGCTCTTATTTGGGGGGAAAGGCTGCCTGTTAGCACTGTATTCTAGCACCCCCTACTGGTTGAAGGTGTGTGCTGCTGAGTTGTGTGTGGTCAACCTTAGCACTGATACTTGGCTCTAAAGCAAGTAATTTTGTTTCTACAAGAACAAAAAGAAATGTATGGATTTTTTGTTACTGGTATTTAACTGGTTATAGGAGTTTTGCTGGACTTTTTTCTTCTTGGAGTTTTAAGGAATTTAAAATAGAATGAGACAGAAAAAAGAAAGTTGCAGCCTGCGGTTTCCTGTCAGCAGCAAGCAGTCAGTATTTCCCCAGCACCTCAGAAATCAGCAGCCATCTCCCTCCCCCTTCTTACAGTTACATTAAGTTGCAAACACTTACAGGTTCCATTTTAATTTATATGCACAGACTTCTTAACACCAACTCTGCCTTACAGTAGCTGCATAAAAGAAGGCTTTATTCTAGGCTAAAGCATTATTCTCTGCCTTCTCTGAAGAGTCTAGTTACTGCACTCTACACAAATAACAGAGCTGTGAATGACAAAGCCAAAAACTTTTCCCAACTCTTGGGTTTAGTTTCAGTTCCGTTATTAATAAGAGGTCAAATAATGGCGCTCAACTGGAATTTATTAATCAATGATGATTAGTGAAGGATTAACACAACACAATACAGAATATAGAAAGGAAGGCTATGGTTATCAAACCAGTCTGGAAACTGGACAAGTTACTGCCGCTTGATTCATTCCTATCTAAGTCCCAGAATCTCTGCTCTTTATATACCAACTTGTTCAAGATAAGGAAAAATCCTTTCCCTTTTTGATCTAGTGGAGGAGATCCTTTTATGCTATTTCAATTTACCTAATCAATGAGCTAAAGATATCTGTAATTTATGTTCTTTTATGGTATCTTAGCTTATCTGTCCTGATTATAGAAAACACCTGTGGCAACAAGTAATTCTTAATAAGATAAAGGCATCTCTCAGTGGGTTATTATCTCATCAATCATTGCGAGATTATCTCATCAATTACAAGTGGACCCCTACTGGACATATTCTTCACAGGTCAACAGGCTCAGGGTAAAAATATTATACACTTTCCTCCACTTGGTCACACGCTAAATTTAACCTAAGTACAGAGTCTCTAAAATCATAGATACAAAACACTTAAATTCATGCACAAAGGCTTATGGGGTTTTATATACATAGAATCACAGGGAGTTTGATTAATTTGCTAACAGTCCAACCTTTTCTACCTAGATTATCAATCATGGCAATACTAAACTACTTGATTAGGTGTTTATATGAAGTTCTAGTTAATGCATTCAGGAAGGATTTATATTGTTTTAACAAAATATGCAAGCAACGATACAAAATTAACACAACTAAACCTAACACTATTTGTAAAACAATTAATACTTTAAAGGTAACTTCTATCTATATAGTAGGCATAATTAGGTCCAAGTCACCATTATATATTAAATCTTCTACATCTGAATACAAAGTTATTGCTAATTTGAACAACATGGGTATTTTTTCAAGCTAGTAATACTTTCATAGTTAAGGTCAGTGGATCAATAATACGTAATTTTCAAGATTTTTGTAATGGTTGTGTTCACTTTGAATAATAGTTTCATTCTGAAAGGCTGGTACAGGAATAATTGTAGTTTGGTCAATAATATAACATGCATGAGAGACAAAATAAAAATTTGGATTGGTGACATTGCATGCAAGATTTTCGTACATATTTTTTTTATTGTTACTACATAATACAGCCCATCAATGTGGTAGGCCATTTTACTGCTGGGAGTCATCACCTGATGAGTATCCCAGGAAAGGAGACAGTGGCGGCTAGCTCATCTGTCTTGTTAGGCTGGGTCTGGCTGGCTGCAGACAGGCATTGTGATATTGAAGACATCACACCTACATAGGTATTAATAGTCCTTTTGAGGAGCAACTACCCAAAGGTGGTGCCCACCAGGTTTATGCTACTTAATAAAGGACCAGCAGAGCCACATAGATATAGGTGTTCTTTGTAGATTCCTGTTTTTAGGTAACCTTCTACTGTGCCTTATGTTTGGGTTTACTATTGTAAAGTAAAGATACTGTAAATACAGTATACATAGAATCCAACACTCAACAAGATTGTTTAGTAACATGTGCCTTGATTAGGATGTGGTGTCACAGAGCCCAAATTTTGAAGAGTATTAAAAGGAATTTATTTACATGCTTTAACATATTGCCAATTCACAGAAGTTCCTTTTGTACATTTGGGACAATACCATTTAATTAGGTGTTTATTCTCAATAAGATTTGGTACCTTTCCAGCTTCAGCATTTCTTAGTGTAGTGATTACCCTGTCCAATGCGTAGCCGCCATAAGCAGTACAAATGATTTTCATTCCCACTTTTTTTGCTTTCTTATTATTAACTTTAACCAATTCATTGATTCTTTTGCCTGTCTGTTTAAACAAATGAGCAATGTCATGCATATTTAACAGTGTTCCTGTCTTCATTAGCTAGACTCTCAAATCAGTCATTGGTGGAACACTGTTAGCCCCAGGGTGTTTAATGTAGCTGACATGTCTTTTTTATGTTTTGAAAATCTGCTCTATTTTAACTGATATACTTGATTTTAAAAGGCCTAATTTATTTTTGCTTTGTAACTAGGACTGTTGATTGATCAATTTACACATGCGATTAACTTTAATTGTATTAACTGCAGTTTAATCATACTGTTAAACAGTGGAATACCAATGAATTTATTAATATTTTTGGATGTTCTTCTACATTTTCAAATATATTGATTTCAATTACAGCACAGAATACAAAGTGTACAGTGCTCACTTCATATTATTTTTTAATACAAATATTTGCGTTGTAAAAATGATAAACAAAAGAAATAGTATTTTTCATAGAAGTACTCTAGGGCAATCTCTTTATTGTGAAAGTGCATTTTACAAATAACTGCACTCAAAAACAAAACAATGTAAAATTTTAGAGCCTACAAGTCCACTCAGTCCTACTTCTTGTTCAGCCAATCATTAAGACAAACAATTTTGTTTACATTTTTGGGAGATAATGTTGCCTGCTTCTTATTTACAATGTTATCTGAAAGAGAGAACAGGCATACACATGGCACTTTTGTAGCTGGCATTGCAAGGTATTTACGTGCCAGATATGCTAAACATTTGTATGCCCCTCGTGCTCAGCCACCATTCTAGAGGACATGCTTCCATGTTGATGACACTCATAAAAAAAATGTGTTAATTAAATTTTGTGATGCAACTCCTTGCAGGAGAATTGTATGTCCCCTGCTCTGTATGTTACCTGCATTCTGCCATATGTTTCATGTTATAGCAGTCTCGGATGATGACCAAACACATGTTGTTCATTTTAAGAACACTTTCACTGCAGATTTGACAAAATGCAAAGAAGGTACCAATGTGAGATTTTTAAAGATAGCTACGGCACTTGACCGAAGGATTAAAAATCTGAAGTCCCTTCCAAAATCTGAGAGGGATGAGGTGTAGAGCATGCTTTCAGAAGTTTTAAAAGAGCAACACTACAATGTAGAAACTATAGAACCTGAGCCACCAAAAAAAGAAAATCAATCTTCTGCTGGTGACATCTGACTCAGATGATGAAAATGAACATGTATCAGTCCGCACTGCTTTGGATCATTATCAAGCAGAACCCATCATCCGCATGCATGCACGTCCTCTGGAATGGTGGCTGAAGCATGAAGGTGACATATGAATCTTTAGTGCATCTGACATGTAAATACCTTGCAACGCCAGCTACCACACTGCCATGCAAATGCTTGTTCTCACTTTCAGGTGACATTGTAAACAAGAAGCAGGCAGCATTATCTCCTGACAATGTAAACAAACTTGTTTGTCTGAGTGATTGGCTGACAAGAAGTAGGACTGAGTGGACTTGCAGCTCTAAAGTTTTACATTATTTTATTTTTGAATGCAATTATTTTTGTACATAATTCTACATTTGTAAGTTCAACTTTCATGATAAGGAGATTGCACTAAAGTATTTGTATTCAGTGAATTGAAAAATACTATTTTTGTTTTTTACAGTGCAAATATTATAATCAAATAAATATAAAGTGAGCACTGTACACTTTGTATTCTGTTTGTAATTTGAAATCAATATATTTGAAAATGTAGAAGACACCCAAAAATATTTAAATAAATGGTATTCTAATATTTTTCAACAGTGTGATTAGTCATACAACCATATAGCTAAACACATACAGCTAAAAGTAGCCTAGAATTCCTCCTTACCTGTAAGGGGTTAAGAAGCTCAGCTAACCAGGTTAGCACCTGACCAACTGGACCAATGGGGAAAGAGAATACTTTCAAATCTTGGGAGGGGGGAAGGTTTTGTTTGTGCTTTTTGTTTTGTGTGGGGGTTCTCTCTTGGGACTGAGAGGGGCCAGATGGAAATCCATCTTCTCCAACCCATCGTGATCCAAGTCTCCAATATTACAAACAGTATAGATAAGCCAGGCAAGGCGGATTAGTTTCTTTTGTTTTTCTTGTGAATTTTCCCTTTGCTAGAGGGAGGTTTATCTTCGTTTTTTTGTAACTTTAAAGTTTTGCCTAGAGGTAAATCCTCTGTGTTTTGAATCTGATTACCCTGTAAAGTATTTATCATCCTGATTTTACAGAGGTGATTCTTTTACCTTTTTCTTTAAATAAAATCCTTCTTTTAAGAACCTGACTGATTTTTCCATTGTTCCAAGACCCAGAGGTTTGGGTCTTTGATCATTTTGTAACCAATTGGTTAGGATATTATTCTCAAGTCTCCCCCAGGAAAGGGGGTGTAAGGGCTTGGGGGGATTTCTGGGGGACGAGGAACTCCAAGTGATCCTTTCCCTGGTTCTTTGTTAAATCACTTGGTGGTGGCAGCGTTTCTTAAACCCAAGGTACAAGGGAGAATTTGTGTCTGGGGAGTTTTTAACCTAAGCTGGTAGAAATAGCTTAGGAGGGTCTTTCATGGGGTCCCCATGTCTGCACCCTAGAGTTCAGAGTGGGGAGGGAACCCTGACAATCATGATTAATAAAGGACATAAATCCACACCGTGTAGAGATCAAGCACAGGAGTTTATTACGTACAGTGATGACGGAGTGTCCCCTTGCTTTTTAGGCTCAGAGACACTGTCAATCAATTGATTACAAAGGAATATATGGATTTTTCATGGGCGGGGAAAAGTGATGGGGTAGGCAGTCCCACACCCCCAGATAGGTTTAGCTGCAAGACATGATAGCACAGTAGCCAATGTTTAAAGTTACGTAATGTTCTGCTCATGGTCTCAAGTTGACAAATTAACATTTAATTAGTACTTTAATAAAATGTATTCGTATAAAATATATATGTGAATTCTGTTTTGGGGTTCATAGGAATGAGTAGCTTCTTTGATTGTCCAACAGATACATATCTAAGGGTAAAAGCAAAGAAACAGTGAAAGTATATGGCAAATAAAGATTGTCTTTCAAGTGTTTGTTTGTGTTTAAGGCAGGCATTGGTTCCTGGGAAGGGAGGTGGAGGACACCATATCTTATACTGACACGCTTGTACCTTTTATAAACTCAAGGTTGGATGTGTGGGAAGAACATCTCCATACAGAAGAAACTAACACAACAGAAACAGGGCTTCTTTGTTTTATTTGCAACTTTGAATAAGACACAATTATTGCCCCCAACATCTGGTGTTTTGCTGACCAGGCATATCTTAACCAAAAAATAACTTTGCTTTTGCTATTTTGCTTTCTCTTAGCTAATTACTATTTGCTAGGCCTCTGACCGCTTGACTAAACTCTGGACTTTGGGCCTGTACACAAATCCATATACCAGATTATTACATCAGCAATAGATTTTAAACCCTTCAATTAATTTTTAATCACATGGTTAATTGTGATTAATTTTTTTAATCACTTGACAGCCCTATTTGTAACCCTTCTGTCCTAAAATTATCAGAGGATTGAGTTTCTTGACTCTCAGTAGCATCCCTTATTTGCTCATTGATATGAAGCCTATCTTTCAATTGGTATAGAAGTGGACAATCCAGATACAGTATTTTTACACATTTCATTTCTGCCATATGCCAATGTAACGAATTTAAAACCATAGATTTAGGCATAAATTGTACATTATTATCTAAAGTCCTGGATATTGAAAGAGGGGTGAGTCCACTCTTTGGTCCTGGTTCCACTTTTGGACATGATATAGGTTCTGTGGTTGTTGCAGTGGTAGTTGCTGCAAGCGGGTCTACTACCCTTAGGGTCATTCTTTTCGTTTCTGGTTCTGTGGGTCTTTTTTCCTTGGAGAAAATGTTAATACTTATTTTATAAAACCCTTGGTCTTCCTTTGTTACGGTCTTAACTAGCAGGGAACCATTTTCGGTTCACCTAATTTCTGCTTACACTGTTCATCGCATTTTTGTAGTATGCTGTCATTTTTATTGCTGCTATACTGACGCCATGCTAAAAACAATACAAAATCCATTGTCCCCTATAAAATATAACAGAACATTTTGAATTTTTGTGATATTATATATTACTAGTAATGACACATTGTTTCTTATTGTCCCTCCCCCATTATAGATTTATAGACTTGAGATACGAACCTCCTTTGCCCACCGTGGGAAGCAGATCCATAGGAGCAGTGCCAGTATCATATTACTTCCATGGCTTCTCCTCCTGCTGGGGAGAGGGTTGTCCTTTAAACTGTTTAAGTTGATTAACATAATACATTTTCAATATCACATTTATTTTAGTAACCCAAATTTCTTTGCAGTGGCTCTGCATAGTCTCACTTATGGGCACTATGCAACCCTGTAGTAGAACTTTCTTCTAGCAGTGTCAGCTAGAGTTCTTTTGCATCCCCCACACAGATATTCTGAGGGCAAGGTTATTTAGAGAGCTGATCACCCTCACCCCCTCATTTCCTTCAAACCATGTGTCTCTTCAGAGTCAGAGCTTCTTTCTTGTTAAGCTAGTTAGTATTAGCTCATTAGTATAATTAGTTCATAAGTGTTTTTCCCAGTTCTGATTTATGGAGCAACCAAGAAGCTGAAGAGATGAGATTCAAGAAGCGTGCTTCTTGCCCAGCTGTCTTCCCAGCATCTGGTGACTGCATGCAGTGCCTCAAGCATCTGGGAGAAGGACACTTGCCTTCTTGATATTTGGTGTGTTGAACCTATACTCCCAGAGCCCGCAAGGATAGGAAGATGCCCTTGCAGCTCCTTCTAAAGGAAGCTCTTGAGACTAGATTCTCTGTCAATCAGGTGTTGGACCTTAGGTCTAAGAGGCCAGTCTCAGCCCCTCTGACTGCCAATGGCTCGAAGCAACTGAAAGTTCCAAGAAGCCACAAACCTTGTTGGGGCTGGATCTGGTTCCTCCAGCTTCCTCAGTCAAATCCCTGAGGCTACATATATTCAAACTGAGGGCTATGTGTTAGGGTGTGACCACCCCGGTTTCAGAAGAGAGGTTAAAAGACAGTTCACTGGTGCCAGAGCTTGTGCCTTGCAACTAGCTGGCCCCAACAGAACCCTGTGGTTCCAACTTCCATTTCCAGATCCAGGAAGATAGAATTGATCAGCACGTCAGAACTGGGGCCATCAGCATCTTCAGTTCCAGCTGTTGCAGCACTAAAGAAAACAGAACACCGGGACAGAGCAGCCACTGTCAGCAGTGCCAGTTCCCATGGATCAGAACTATTGGGTCTTACAAGGCTGCTACAGTTCCAAATTGGCTCTAGGTCCAGCTCCAGAGAAGAGAGATGGATTTGTGTATAATGTTGGATCCAGTGTTGTCCAAACTGACAGAACCATTGTCCGTTCCTCTGTTGATTCCGATCAAACCCTTGGTTCCAGAGAGCTCTGTCACAGTGTCATCACAAATTCACTTTTCAACTCGGTTCATGTATCTGTTCCAAGTGTGTCACACAAGGTTTCTAAAAGGAGGCATGTTTCCCTGATCCCAAGGTCTTCCTCATCTCATGTTTGGAAGAAAAGACAGGAAGGTGTTTCTGATATTAAAGATAATAAGACAGGAATGTCTTGTCCCTGGAACCCCCTACAGGTCTCCACAGACAGATGGGTCTCTATACCTCCCTCTGGATCTGTTGTTATCCTCCGTGCACTCTATCTAAGATCTAGATCTGGATCCTTATCATAAGAAAGAGGAAAATGCAGAGACCTGTGGTTCACTTCACACCATCCTATGGGATCTGCCTCCTGTAGGCATGTTACCAAACCCCAGTTGCTGGGAAAACTGACAGTTCTGGGGTCTGTGGTTGTATTAAGGGCCACCTCAGAAATTTTTCAGTTATCCTCCACGTGGATGGAGAGGTTATATTTCATCTACAAAGAATCTGGTAGTCCAGAGATCTTTGGGACCCGACTCCTTTGGATCTGTTGGCACTGCAGATGATATCTGAAATCCTGTCCAAGGAAGAAGATGATGTGATAGCTCCTTTCTTTGAGCAGGAGCAAATGGAACTAGACTTTTAACCTGATATATCACTGGATAAGGACTCTATATGCAGTTCCGCAGTTTGGTGGCTTGCACAGTGTCCACCTTAAATCTACCTGCAGTACCTATCAAGAGACTGGTGTTTGATATCCTTGGTGCTACTTCTAAGAGTTAAATATCCCTATGCATTTGGGATGGTTAGCTACAGCCAGCTAAATCTGTGTGGTCTGCTCCTTCCCCTTGTCAACCTGTTTCCATTTAGGCTGACAAATTGTATCAGATACCCTGTAAGGGGTTCTCCTACTTCCATACTCAACCCATGCCTTATTCACTGGTATTTGCTGCTGCAAGTAACAGGGAAAGTCTGGACAACCACACTCAGCTGACAAGGAAAGGTGAAAGAGTGATTCATTGGGGAGAAAGGTCTTTTCTTCATTGTCCCATGGCAAAGTTAAAGTAATTGATTTTAATTTTACAATATTTATTTGAAAGCTTTACCTTTAGCATTTTGGCAATTTGTTTATGTCCATTCTCATCTCCTAAGGTGAATTTGATTTGAAACATTTTTAAGGCAAGTCCTGTAAAATTTTTCCCCCTGTCTGCATGTGATTTATTACTTCTCATGACACTGAATTATCACAAATTAAATACTATGGTTTTCACAGTGCTGGCTGCCAGACATCAGAGTTTACAAGTCCATGGTAAAGGATTTATTTCTCTTCCCTCCACCATTTACACATCTTGTTTTGCAAAGTTAACTTTTCTTTTAAAACAAAGGAAGGAGTGCAGGGGTGGGGGGAGGGAAGACAAGAGAAAACTTAAGCTCAAATTCCCCACACACAAAACAGAAAACAGTGTAGTTACTGAATTTACAGAACACCGGACCTGCTCAGGAGATTGCTCAGATGCTTTGCTAGGCAATAGTGTGGCAGGTTTTCTAAATTCTCCCTTAAAAATAAACAAACAAAAAATCCACTTGTCAAATTGCTGCTTAATGTGTGTCTACTCCGTCTCTGCTTCCTGCTAGCCCTCAAGAATTTCCCCCTCTTTACAACTTCATTTTCTAACAGAAATAAGCCACACTTGCCTCTCCACTGCTTCTGAGTCTGGAGAGAAATGAGGGCTATGAAGAAGGGAAGTCTTCTGATTGGACAATTTCCTCATCAGTTTAGGGAGTGATATATAAACACATAAAAATACATAAATAGAAATGTCTCATCTAATGTATCCATGTGAGGTAAATCAGAATGAAGTAGGGGGGAAACAACCTTAGGTACATGCAAGTATAAGGCCAATCATCAGGTTCAGAGCTGAATGTATATCCCAACTTCCCTGGATTTCTATGGAGCTAACTGTTCTAGTTCAGGACCACCTCTAAGTATCTGACATAACACCTGCAGCCACTTTGTGCTACATATGTGGTATGTTATTGCCAGAGGATCCATGTAGGAACAGATCCTGTGACCTGTCTCACTCCCCACTGACCAATGCAGTGCCCACAAAGGGACCCTTTTCATGATGCGCAGGGGGGATAGAGACTCCCAAAACAGTCACTAGTCCCAGTCCCCTCCCCGCCAGTTCTAATAGAGAGGTAAAGTAGTGAGTGAACTGGGTGCTGGCACTCCACACTGGGTGATGAATTTCACACCTAACGATTTAAGAGCACAAATTATTTTTTAAATATACAATTTAGTTCCCATTAAGTGAAGTTAAAGGTTTGTTGCTGCTGAGACAGACCAATTGTCAGAAAGAAAAATGTAAAATTGTCAGAAAGAAAAATGTTCCCATAGTGCATGAGGCAAAGATAAAATTACCAACAAAGATTATTTAAAAGGTATTTTTAAACTTTATCTGAAATAGGGAAACAGGGATAAACTGCAATTGTGTTTCATCCCTTTTTGAATCTTTGCCAGCTAGTGCCTCATTGAATTCCTGGTTGATTATTTTAGCGCTGCTGGAATTTTGCTGTGCTGGAATTTCTAGCTATGTGTTAGGGTTCATAGAGCTTATTATGGGCACCTCTTTATTATTCAAAGATAAATAAATACATAAAACACATAAATATTTGGGCCAGATTTCGTGTACTGAGACACATGAACAACTTCCGTGGAAGTCAAAGGGAGTCATCTAAATCGTAAAAATTCACCCCTAATTACATCTTTACATTTACTAGCATTCTTAGGGACTGTTTTTCTTTACTAGTCCTGGGGAAGGTCTGTGGGTCAGAAGAACATTTAGAGATTGAGCCTCCAGTCTTTGTTTTGACAAAAATTCTCATTTGACTTCAATGGGAAACAGGACCGCTAGGCTGACCTATGGAGTCAATCTAAACAGACTAATCCATGCCATGTTATTTTAATATCTAGAATGTCCTAAGTTTGATGGGAAGGTATTTGATTGTCTTTTGAAGCATTTATGATGATTGATGTTACTGTGGAGATACAATTCAGTAATCTACTTTTGTTTTATTTTAAGGCTACTGGATCTCAAATAGGAATGATTGTCAGTTCCGTAACCAACATTGGAGTGGCCATTATCATTGCTTTCTACTTCAGCTGGAAACTAAGTCTAGTTATAATGTGCTTCCTGCCCTTTTTAGCCTTATCTGGAGCTGTGCAGGCTAAAATGTTGACAGGATTTGCCTCACAGGACAAGCAAGCTATGGAAATTACTGGGCAGGTAATGTTTTCTGAAAACTAATTTTTGATTAGCAGGCATTTGGGGCAGGGGTGTGTGTCAGTCATAGCTCAGGCAGTTGAAATTATCAATGATTCAGATGCTATAGAAGTGGCAGAGAAATACAAGGGGCAGTATTTCTGCTCATCAGGCCACTGACATTTCATGGAGACTTTCCCAGCTCTAAAAGTACTTACTACTTGGAATGTGACTTCCTCCTCAAAAAGGCTATGACCTCAGACAGTAAGATGTGAGTGTTTAATTCCAGTCTCTTTTATTGCTTATTGTTTTTAAAATGCATATCTGAAGGCACCCTCTGATGCTCTTTGTAGCCCATCAGCAGGAAACCATGGTCATGTGCATTAAGAAATCATTGCATTCTAGATTTCAGCACTAATCCAAAAAACAGTATCTGCTGATTTTAAAGGCAGCTGGGTTGTTTTTATAGTGAGCTGTATTCTGCAACTGGATGGGCTAGATTTTAGAGCCCACTGTTTCCACATCAGTTGGATTTTCTAAGCTAGAACATCGCATAGTAAAGTCTTTCCTTTATAAGAGTAATGTAAACTTTTTCGGTTTGACTTTTTGTACCATGCAGCTGTCTTCCTCTGCTGTCTCATTTTGATACCAAACAAAGCATACATTGCAACTGCAGTATGTGTTCTCCAAAATGTGTGATGGAAATAGATAAAAGTCAAGTTTGTTAAGCAAGCTATCACAGGAGTGAGAGCCTTCATAGGGAGGAATAAGTTGTGTGTGCAGTGTTCCCTGACTATCTGCCTTCTCTCAGGTGCTCCCACTCCCATTCTCTTCCTATTTCCCAGTTAGCAAACCTCCACGGTTTTTTGGCAATGAACATCTAGGGGCTGCTCCACATGCGGTTCTTAGTAGGGGTCTCTGTGGAGAGGTTGTAGGCACTCAATCAGATCAGTAGTTACTCAGAGTGTCTCAGCCAAAGCCACTAGCTGCATTTGCTGGAAGACCTCTAGTGCATGTAGCAGCAGTTGTAGTGGGGAAGAGACAGGGAATGGCAGCTGTGCTTTCTCCCCATCCCTAGACAGAAATGGAGGTGAACAGGGCAGCTACTCATAGGGTTCCTTGTCTTAAAATCTGGTTTCAGAGTAGTAGCTGTGTTAGTCTGTATTCGCAAAAAAGAAAAGAAGTACTTGTGGCACCTTAGAGACTAACAAATTTATTTGAGCATAAGCTTTCATGAGCTACAGCTCACTTCATTGGATGCAAATATGCTCAAATAAATTTGTTAGTCTCTAAGGTGCCACAAGTACTCCTTTTCTTTTTTGTCTTAAAATCTGTCACTGATGCTGCCAGCCACATGTTGCCAATAGCCAGAACTGGATCCATTTTAAAACGTACTTGGTATAACAGTGCAAATACTGATCTGCATCAAGAAAATGGCAACAGTTGGAGGTCATGGTATTAGAAACACTCCTCATTTAGTAATTGTGCAGACTTCCTTTTTCCCCCTTATGCAGAGAAAAAAAGAGATTATGGAATGATTTTTTCACAGATGTAGGCTTGCTGGCAGAGTTATACAGCACAATTCTTCCTTCTCTGGGACTGAGGCCAAACAATTTGTCAGACAAACAGGGATATGCGGTCTAAATAAATTAAACTGTAGAAATTAATCAGAGCTACAAATTTAGATTATCCTTATATGTTAACAGAATTCTAGGAAAACTAAAAAAAAAAAAATCACATGCCTGTGTACAACATGAATTAAGATAATTAACATCTCATGACGTTGATAACACTAGTTCAAACAAAGACACCCAAAATCTAGGAAGAGTTAATGCTGACTATTCTCTCATCCACAATGGATAAATTATTTACAGCAAATGATCAATCAAAATACCTTCTTGAAACTGATGTAGAGATAGGCACTTGACAAATGGCCTGTGCATCAGCCATTACTCAGTGGAATGACCCAGAGGCTAGGAAGAAAAGGGCATTCAATGCTTCAATGACTGATTATGTCTAGTGATATTTTCAAATTTATTCAGCAGCCTACTGTCCAAATACAAGAGGGTTTGTTTAAGTCTTTTCTACAATTGCTTCTCTGCCATTTTAAAATATAGAAAAACATAGACTGAACACTCAAGCTCTCAAGGCCTATTTATTCACTCCTTCAAGGTACATGCTAATGCTCCAGGACTAATTCTACACACTGGCCTGGAAAAAATGTAATGGAAAATTGACCTAAATCATTTTTAAGTATTCATATTCAGGTCACCTCCTCTATGCTGCATGCAGAAAGGTTTCATAGGCAATGAAACAAAATTTAGTAGGAATATCTATAGACAAGAGAAGGCAAAACAGACTGAGCCATTACAAATGGCAAGGCAAACAGCAAGTACATTTAAACATGACAAACCTGTGAATTAAAACACACAGGACAAATGGGATGAAGCAATAAGCTGGTATAGCATAAACTCTGTATGCTGATTTTACTGATGAAAATATAGCTCCACTGTGGGTTGAGACAAACTTTACAAACAACAAAACTAGATCCTAATCCTGACACTTAACAGGCAACTCAAAAAAGTTTCCAAAGCAGAGAAAAAGACAATGGGGAATGGATACCAGCTTCCTACACTGCATTATACTATTATACAATAGATTGTACACGCAGTCAGACAAGGGATTACTCCATATCTACCCTCTGGCTGAAATCCTGGTTCCACCGAAGTTGATGGGAGTTTTCCCATTGGCTTCAGTGCAGCCAGGATTTTACCCTCATCTGTATGTTCCAACTAGCCACTTTTCTTGAACATGAACTGGCAAGGTATCAATGGAAAAGATTAAGTAGTAAATTCAGCTGCCTTTAATTTATTAAAGGTTAAGACTCTGAAGAAAGAGAACTGGAGACTATCATCACCCTTTCCTCCAAGACCACTGGTGTAAGAAAAACACAGAAACAAAACAATTGAAATAAAAACATTCTTAAAAATGTGCAAACAAGAAAATAACCATTTTTCATCTATGATTAACACCAACATTCCCACAGGGCCATATATTTAAAAATATTTAGCATTATGGCATATTCGGTGTTGCTCAGTTTAGCTAGAGATTGCTGCCTAAAATGCCATTGACAAGCCCATGGTCACACTTAGATACATGTTACAAATCCCTAGTCCTACATTCAGCAGGACACAGATCTCCCAGCACAACACAATATCAGCAGGGGAAGTTGAAGAAGGCCATGTTTCAGCTGATGAGGGGGTCTGCCAGAACAACCTCTTTGGAGTTGGACACATTCTATTATTAAGGAATAGTGGTGCCAGTGACATATACAAAGTGAAATTCACCCATGTGTAAGACCCCAAGCAAGGCCATCTTCAGTATGAATGTTTTGCAGTAGCTTAGTCTGAGGAGGGTTGACTTCAGAAAAAGTCCTCTTTGAGGTTTGCATCCGTTCTTATTGTATCTGAACCAATTTGTACATCATTAGTTTCTATAATTTGCCAACAATCCTATTGCCCTCTCACTGAAACGTGGGATAAAGAGAAGGTCTTTTCCCACTTTTTCGGAGTGATTCTTAAATGTTTTACCTATAACCTATTTTTTTTCTTCAGATTTCTAGTGAAGCCCTCTCTAACATTAGGACTGTAGCTGGAATAGGGAAGGAGAGAAAATTTATTGAAGCATATGAAGAACATCTGGAAATCCCATACAGAGCTGCAATCAGTAAAGCAAATGTTTATGGACTCTGTTTTGGCTTTGCCCAATGTATAGTGTTCATAGCCAATTCGGTCTCTTATCGATATGGGGGGTTTTTGGTGGAGAATGAAGGACTTCATTATAGCTATGTGTTTAGGTAAGAAGATACTTGCAGATAGCCATATACTCTGCTATAGAAATATGTTGTTTACAATAAAATTCACAAATGTACGTAACCCACAAACTAAATGCTTTCCTCCTTGACTGCAGAGTGATCTCAGCTATTGTGACCAGTGGAACTGCTTTGGGAAGAGCTTCTTCTTATACTCCAAACTATGCTAAAGCAAAAATATCTGCTGCACGTTTTTTTCAACTGGTGGATCGGGTTCCCCAAATTGATGTTTATAGTGATGGAGGGGAAAAATGGGTAAGAGTAGAGATGAGCAATGCAGGAAATGTCATTATTCAGCCCAGTGATATAGGTATTGAAACCCCAGTAATTATGGACTATTCCATATATACCTCTGTTTGTGAGCAAAGTAAGGTGACATCAGAATACTTGCTAGATATCCTTGCCTTTTGGGAAGTACTGAGCTATGTACTATAATGTAAGCATGAGAAAGCAGTCAAATTATTCCCAGTCTACCAGAAATTTCACCCGGAGGATCAATAAATGGAGAATACATTTTAATAACTGATCTGAGAGTTGGGAGCCGGATGGATTCACTGGATAATGAGATTTTCTTCTGCCTCTACAACAGTGATTTAAATCCAGATGGGTTCAGTCGCTAACCATGTTTATAGTCTTCTGGTTCTTGTATGAGCACATCACAGAAACACCATCAGATTTGGCATTAATTAGCACCTCTGTGGGCAATCATAACTTCTGAATGGAGCTGGAGAATTAACTACCTTGTCAGCTCAAAAGTTGGTCCCCTTCTATGTTTAGGCTATTTGCAGTGCAGTGTGGGGAAGTTTGCATTGATAAAATGAATACAGCAGCATAGCTCTGGCCTGTCACAGGACAGTCAAGCCAGTCAGTCTTCATGTTCCTCAGTCTCCAGGGTTATTTCACAAGCATTTAAGTCACTCACAAAAACTAATATTGGAAACAAGAATCATATTTAATGTGAGGAGTTTTGTCAATCTTTAGAATTCAGTTCTCAGCACTTTCTCACTTTTTCACCAGGACAATTTCAAGGGAAGCATTGAATTTATCAACTGCAGGTTCACGTATCCTTCTCGGCCTAACATCCAAGTTTTGAACGGCCTCTCAGTGTCTGTTAAACCTGCGCAGACACTTGCATTTGTTGGAAGTAGTGGATGTGGCAAAAGTACTAGCGTCCAGCTTCTGGAGCGCTTTTATGACCCTGAGAAAGGATGTGTGGTAAGCAGCTTTTCTACTTGGATAGTTTTACTGCTTGCCAGCTGCAGAAATCTTCAGACTCGAAAGTTCTTCTCCAATGTTACACAGGAGATTTTACCAAAGAGTAACATTTGCACAGCTGAGGATCACTTCAGTGGCTTTTCACACCATCCACAATAGGGTGTAGCTCTCTTGATCTTTCCTCAAATTTACAGTCTAAAGTTCTCCAATGATGTAACCTAAGTTGGTGAACCTTGGCTGGTTCTCTCTGCTGATGCTCAGTAACAGTCACAGAGAGCCCCTAGAAGGAGGTGATACATCTCTATGCAGAAATCCAGGCACACAGATGGGATTGGTGTCAGGGAGAGCAGCACCTTCCCTTTTTGACACCCTCCTGCCCCTCAGAATCCACATAGCCAGGGCCAGCTCTAGGCACCAGCAAAACAAGCAGATGCTTGGGGCGGCACATTTCTAGGAGCGGCATTCTGGCGCCGGCCATGCCGTCCATAGAAATGTGCCCCCGCTGCCCCAGCTCGCCTCTGCTCCGCCTCTGCCTGCTCCCCTGAGCATGCTGCCACCGCTTTACTTCTCCCCACTCCCTCCCAGGCTTGCTGCGCGTGAAACAGCTGTTTTGCGTGGCAAGCCTGGGAGGGAGGGAGGAGAAGCCAAGTGGTGGCACACTTGGGGCAGGTGGCAGTGGTGGAGCAGAGGTGAACTGGGGTGGGGAGCGGTTCCTCTACCCCCCTGTTACTTCCTGCACTCCCCTCGACCCTCGCTCACCTCCTCTCTGCCTGCTCCCCTGAACATGCTGCCTCTGCCTCGCCTGAGAGGGAGGGGGGAGAAGCGGAGTGGCGGCGTGTTCAGGGAAGCAGGCGGAGGGGAGGTGAGCTAAGGCCAGGGAGGAGCCGCAGGAAGCAATGGGGGGTGGGAAATACGGCATGCCCGGGGGAGGAGGTGGGGCCGCGGATTTGGGGAAGGGTTGGAAGGGGCGGAGTTGGGGCAGAGCTGGGGGTGGGGGAGGGCACTAAAAAAAAGCGGGGCGGCCAAACATTTTTTTGCTTGGGGTGGCAAAAATCCTAGAGCCCGCCCTGAGCATAGGCCAAGTGTAGAGACATCTGAGAGGGCTAGGGAGGGAAAGTGAGACTTTCTCTTCAAGAAGATCCTCCTGGAATGAGCTGGACCTCGGTTTTTGCTCAGTCTTCTTGTAGGCAAAATCCTCATTGAAATCAGCAGGAGCTTTGCCTGAGTAAGAACTGAGCAATTAAGGTCCATGTATCATACTATCAGTTGTGAAATCTGCTTACAATGCACATGGCCGTGAGTAAAGACTTTAGCATTTGGCCTACTGTAGTTCTGTAGTCACAATGGGCATACAAATATTTTGTGCCTGTTGCTTGCCACTCAGAGAATGTGGACTATACTGTTACTGCCTTGGACTTGTATAAATCCATAGATTTCAAGGCCAGAAGGGACCCTTGCAATCATTTAGTCTGATCTCCTGTATAACACAGGTCATAGAATTTCACCCAGTAATTCCTGTATCAAGCCCATAACTTCCGTCTGAGTAAGAGAACCTCTCTTAAAATGAATTCTGATTTAAAAATTGTGAGTGCCTAAGAATCCACCACATCCCTAAGTAAATTGTTCCATGGTTAATTCCCCACACTGCTAAAAATGTGCATCTATGTCTAGTCTGAATTCATCTAGCTTCAACTTCTAGCTATTGGGTCTATGATGCCTTTGTCTGCTAGATTAAAGAGCGTGCTGCTATCAGAAATCTTCTCCCCTTGTAGGTACAATTTAGCTTGTTTTTCTTTTCCATTTGAAAAAAAAATAATTGGAGTAATCAAAGAGTTCTTGGTTGCGCAAAACACTCAAGGATGTGCTTAACTTTCAGTGTGTAAACAGTCCAGTTGACTTCAGCAGGTTTATTCACATGCCTAATGTTAAGCATAGGTTTAAGTACTTTGCTGGATCAGAGACACACCCAATATATATTGATTTGCTAAAAATAAATCTAAACAGTATTCTTATTCTATCTACTTACAGTAGTGTGATGTTGTGAAGACTTTATTTTACAAAGCTGTATTATTTAAAGCCTTGTTGTGACTATTTTGTTTCAGCAAAAGCTATTCATTCTTTGTATGTTGCAAGTCTGACATGATATATCATATTTTGTCTTTTTTACTGGTAGTTAATAGATGGCCGTGATACCAAGAAAGTAAATATACAGTTTCTTAGATCTAAAATTGGAATAGTGTCTCAGGAGCCTGTGTTATTTGACTGTAGTATTGCTGATAATATTAAATATGGTGATAACAGCAAAGAGATCACTATGAAAGAAGTTATAGAAGCAGCAAAGAAGGCCCAGCTGGATGACTTTGTCATGTCCCTTCCACATGTAAGTATATTTGCAAGGACAGTAAAAAACTAAAAACCAAAACTAAACAAAAGCTATGATGGGGCCTAAATAGCGGGACTACAAAAGACAGCTGAGAAAGGCAAGGTATTCCTTGGAATGAGATTTCTCACCAAAGCAAACTAGACCTTTTCATGTGCCAACACTTATCTTTTTATTTTCACAGATCTGGGGGGAGAGGAATGGCATAATGTTGTTTTTGTCATGATTTATTTTACGGGGATTTGGGGTTTGATTTTTCCCCCCTGCTGTTGGGCAAATACTTTAAAAATTTAATAACCATAAGAAAGCAATATTTTCAAAATTTCAAAGTCTGATAGGAGACAGAAAGGAAAGGTTCCAGTGTAACCAAACAGAAAGGAGAGGAAGCAAACAGCGTAAGCAAACAGAAAGGAGACTTATGGCCCACTCCCCACAGGGCACCACAATATTCTCCCAGTTTATCCATTATTGTAATTGCAGACATGTGCATTTAGGAATAAAATTTCCCCTATTGTATATTTTTCAGAAATATGAAACTAAAGTTGGGGCTCAGGGATCCCAGCTCTCTCGTGGGCAAAAGCAACGCATTGCTATAGCTCGGGCCATCATACGAGATCCTAAAATTTTATTACTGGATGAAGCAACATCTGCCTTAGACACGGAAAGTGAAAAGGTAAATGTGCAATAAAAGAGAATGAGGGAGGTTCAGTATAATTATCTAGGTATGTTGTCATAAAAGAAATATCCATAATAATAAAATGTAATTTTAATTTGTTTCTGTCTGATACAGAAACCTTAGAAAAGTACTAGATAAAGAGATACCCTCTTATCGCAGAGAGTATTTTTTCTTTGAGTAAATTCAGTCCTAAAACACTATTTATAACATTCTAATATGTAAAAATACAAAATCAACCAGCTATAGCTGCTCTTAGACTTAGACCTTACAGAAGTTACCTTAGTTCATACTAGATCCATTTTCAAAGCATTCAATAACCAAGTTTCACATGCACAGTATATATTAAAACAAAGGTACAGTAACTCCTCACTTAACTTCGTCTCAGTTAATGCTATTTTGTTGTTACGTCGCTTAGGCCCCTATCAGTGCCCCTCCACCTCCCCCAGTGCCTCCCGCATGCCAGTGGCCTTGCAGATCAGCAACTCCCCCTCCTTCCCTGCGCCTCCCACCTGCAGCAATCAGCTGTTTCACGCCATTCAGGAGGCTCGAGGAGGGGGAAGGAGTGAGGATGCGGCATGCAGCATCCCCCCACCCCCCCGAACGCCCCAAACAGCTGATTGCTGCAGGCGGGAGACACGGAGAGGGAAGGGGGAGGCTGCGCACCACACCCTTCCTCTCCCCCCCCCAGCCTCCTGAACGCCACAAAACGGCTGATTGCTGCAGGTGAGAGGCGCGGGGATGAAGGGCGAGGCTTCAGCCTCCCGCCCGCAGCAATCAGCTGTTTCACGGCATTGAGGAGGCTAGGGGGAAGGAGGGAAGACGTGGACGCTTGTGGGGAGAGGATGGATCAGGGGCAGGAAGAGGCAAGGTGGGGTGGAGCGGGGGCTGGCTTGGGGCAGAGCTGGGGGTTGAGCACCCCCCAGCACTTTGGAAAGAACATCAAGACGATCCACCCTCTTTCACCCTCTGACTCCACCACCTCAACCAAACTTCACAGTCTTCATTGCTGAGTACAGTATTAAATTTTGTTTAAAATTGTTTAAAACTTATACCTGTATTACATTGTTTGTTTAAAACGTATACTGTATATGTATATAATGTCTTTTGTCTTGCAAAAAAATTTTTCCTGGAACCTAACCACACCTATTTACATTAATTCTTATGGGGAAATTGGATTCACTTAACATCGTTTCTCTTAAAGTTGCATTTTTCAAGAACATAACTACAATGTTAAGTGAGGAGTTACTGTATGCATAAAGGGCCTGAGCATGCAGTAGTTTCCTTAACTTCAATTAAAGACTACAGCACTGGGACTAAGAACTCAGACAAGGATTTGCATGGCTTTCTTGCACCTTGTGATGAAAGTAGCACTGGCAGTTTTAAACCACATCAGCACGAAAATTACATTCAGGATGAAATGGAAGGACTCATATAATTTCTAGAGTTATGCATATTTGCTAATTCTTCCTATATACTAGCGCTTTAATTCATGGGTCAGCCAAGCATATCAATAACTTCACCTTTGATTCAAATGTCCAACAGTAAATTTTGGAACTGCTGAGCCATTGAATTATTGGTATAGAATAATCAGGGATTTTCCAGATCTTGACCTCCATTTCAGCTGGCACATTTTCATTCTGATACTTTGTCTATTGTCTGTAGACTGTGCAAGATGCATTGGATAAAGCCAGAGAGGGACGGACCTGCATTGTCATAGCACATCGGTTGTCTACAATTCAACACTCTGATATCATAGCTGTCATGTCTCAAGGAATTATTGTTGAAAAGGGCACTCATGATGAACTGATGGCCAGGGAAGGAGCTTATTACAAACTTGTCACCACTGGAGCGCCAATTAGTTGATTTACCACAGGCTCTGCGTAAACGTGGAAGATGATACTTTTCTAAATGAGAATGCTACAGTTGGTTTGGCAATGTTGGTACCCCTTTGAGTTATTACCTGGTACAAAACGCTTTGTCATATGACAAGTGACATGGGACATTATGGAGCCTAAAATGTATCTTGCCTTTTGGATTAAGCAAGCTCTGTAGCTTACATGGTGATTACAGAGTAGCCTGGTTTGTTCAGGAGGTAGCCTAGCCCATTGTGCAAGGGAAAGAAGGAAATTTCCTGGTAAGAAAGCTCTTTATTTGGGAGTTGTGGAGCTATGCGGGGGTGGGGAGCTCTTGTAAAATGGCTTTGTAGTCTGGCTGCACAGTGCCTTACTTGCTTGACTAAATGTTAGTCAAGGAAGAATCCTCCCTGAATATTAGCATGTCAGATTGCTTCTTTTGCCAAGTTATAGGGCTAAAACACAAACCAAGTACGATACTATATTTTATTTTAGTGACGGGATCAAATATTTCCTATCTTGAAGGTTTTATAGACAGAATTAAAATAGATACTCTCAATGTGGTTATAGAAATCTTTTTTGCCCCATTCTTTGTCTCTCTTGTCTATTTAGATTGTGAGCTCTTTCAGGCAAGGACTGTCTTTTACTGTGTGTTTGTATAGTGCCTAGCACCATGGGGCCCTGACTTACAGTGGAGGATCTAGATGCTACTTGTGAAATAAATAAAAAATAATAACGAGGTCAGCTTCACTCCACTATGATAACGAAAGAGATTGAGAAGAGGAACAGAAGCTGGTAAAGATTAATTCTTAGTTATCCACTTTATTAAATGGCCTCAGCTAACTGATTTGAATATGAATAAATACTCAGTTAAATCAAGTAACACAATAATTATTTTTCACTGTTATTTAAGCTCTTTCTTACCTTGAAACTGTGCTAGATAAATAGAGAATATCCCATTTTCATCACTGGTGACCATATCATGCCATTTCTTTTTAAGGAGAATGTAAAAATTCTGTAAAGCTTAAAGAATAAAAAAGATTTCCATTTCTGTTGATCAAGGAGAATGTTCACAGTTAGATTAGATTAGATTGACCTTTTTATAAAATATCATGCTTCAAGGCATAAGCCAAATACTAAGTGAAGGTTGGGAACAGCCTTCCTCTGGAGGAAGGTTAATCTATAATTTTCCATTATGAGGTTTATTACACCTTTCTCCAAAAGGTCTTTTTTGGCCTACCTAATGAAACTTTTACACTTGACTTGCAGGGTTTATGCTCCTTTCTATTTTCTGCCGTAGAATTTGACTTCCACAGGATGCCTTTTTGTCTCTAACCGACTCATTTATTCTGCTGTTTAGCTATGGTGGCTTTTTTTTTTGTAGTCCTCTTACTGTTTTCTTTTTTAGTTGAAAGAAAAGGAGTACTGGTGGCACCTTAGAGACTAACAAATTTATTAGAGCATAAGCTTTCATGAGCTACAGCTCACTTCATCGGATGCATTTGGTGGAAAAAACAGAGGAGAGATTTATATACACACACACAGAGAACATGAAACAATGGGTTTATCATACACACTGTAAGGAGAGTGATCACTTAAGATAAGCCATCACCAGCAGCAGGGGGGGGAAAAGGAGGAAAACGTTTCATGGTGACAAGCAAGGTAGGCTAATTCCAGCAGTTAACAAGAATATCAGAGGAACAGTGGGGGGTGGGGTGGGAGGGAGAAATAACATGGGGAAATAGTTTTACTTTGTGTAATGACTCATCCATTCCCAGTCTCTATTCAAGCCTAAGTTAATTGTATCCAGTTTGCAAATTAATTCCAATTCAGCAGTCTCTCATTGGAGTCTGTTTTTGAAGCTTTTTTGTTGAAGGATAGCCACTCTTAGGTCTGTGATCGAGTGACCAGAGAGATTGAAGTTTTTTTTCCAACTGGTTTTTGAATGTTATAATTCTTGACGTCTGATTTGTGTCCATTCATTCTTTTACGTAGAGACTGTCCAGTTTGGCCAATGTACATGGCAGAGGGGCATTGCTGGCACATGATGGCATATATCACATGGGTAGATGCGCAGGTGAATGAGCCTCTGATAGTGTGGCTGATGTGATTAGGCCCTACGATGGTATCCCCTGAATAGATATGTGGACAGAGTTGGCAACGGGCTTTGTTGCAAGGAGATATACATTTAGTTTGTGCCTTTACTATGTTTTTTTTAAAAATAGTTTCCATGTAGCTTGCAGACCTTTCACTCTTGTGACTGTTTCTTTTAATTTCCATTTAAATAGCTGTCTCATTTTTGTATAGTCCCCCTTTCTGAAGTTGCTCCTGTGGTGGGTTTCATTGTTACTTTCCCCACTACATAATTACATTGCGGAACCAAGCAGTTCAGCTATATTTAGGATTGCCAGGCATCTGGTTTTCGACCGAACTGCTTGGTCAAAAAGGGACCCTGGTTAGCACCACTGACCGGATCATTAAAAGTCCGGTCGGTGGAGCACCAGGGCTAAGGCAGGCTGCCTGTCTGCCCTGGCTCTGTGCCGCTCCCTGGAAGTGGCCAGCATGTCCAGCCCCTAGGTGCAGGGGTGATCAGGGAAGCTCCTCTTGCTGCCCCTGCCTCCAGCGCCGGCTCCGCAGCTCCCATTGGCCAGGAACTGTGGCCAATGGGAGAGATGGGGGCAGTGCCTGCGGACGCAGGCAATGCACACAGCTGCCTGGCCATGCCACCGCCTAAGGTCCACACATGCTGGCTGCTTCTGGGAGCAGTGCGGAGCCAGGGCAGGCAGGGAGCCTGCCTTAGCCCTGCTATATCTCCAACCGGGAGCCACCTGCCCCAGGTTGGAACCCCTCCCTATATCCTAACTCCGTCCCAGAGACTTCACCCCATATGCCCTCCTGCACCCTACACCCTACCCCAGCCCTGAGCCCCATCACAGATCCTACACCTCCCCTCCCTTACCACAATCCCCGCCCCAGCCCTGAGCCACCTCCCACATGCCAAACCCCTCAGCGCCAGCCTGAAGCCCCTTCCTGCATCCCAAACCCCTCAGCCCTGGCCCCACCACAGCACCTACACCCCCAGCCAGAGCCCTCACCTCCTCCCACACCCCAACCCCCAGCCTGGAGTCCCCTCCCACACTTTGAACTCCTCATTTCTGCTGGAGCCCTCACCCCATCCCGCACCCCGGCCCCAGAGTGGGGGAGAGCAAGCAATGTAGGGAGGCGGGGTCTGGAGTGAGTGGGATCAGGGCCTCAGAGAAGGGGCAGGACAGGGGGGTGGGGCCTGGGGGGAGGGGTGTTCGGTTTTGTGCAATTAGAAAATTGGCAACCCTAGTTATATTCAGCCTTCATTTTGTTAGGCCACGCTCCTTGAGTCTCCTCTTGTAAGCTAGTTTTTCTATTCCTCTGATTCAATGGGAGTCAATGACAGAACACTGGACGAGACAGACTCCCTGAAGTGGTATAACAATTTCTATTGTGACGGGTTGGATCACAGAAACCCCCTTAGGGCTGCCAACTGATGTGCCAAGACTACTTCTGCCCCTGCTTTCCCTGCCAGCTTGGGACTCCAGTCTTGCTGAGCCAGACTCGCCAGTCTGCTCTAACACAGATCCAGGGTCTGAACCACATGCCCCAAAGCTGAAGACTTAACTGAAAGCAACTTAAGAAGTGTCCCTGTCCTTAACACTCAGATGCCAAACTTCCACTGGGGTCCAAACCCCAAATAAATTTGTTTTACCCTATTTAAAGCTTATACAGGGTAAACTCATAAATTGTTCACCCTCTATAACACTGATAGAGAGCTATGCACAGCTGTTTTCCCTCCCTCCCCCAGGTATTAATACATACTTTGGGTTAATTAATAAGTAAAAAGTGATTTTATTAACTAGAGAAATATGAGTAAATATAGAGGATTTAAGTGGTTCCAAGTAGTAACAGACAGAACAAAGTGAATTACCTAGCAAAATAAAATAGAACACACAAGTCTATTTAGAAGAAACTGAATACAGATTAAAAAAAACCTCACCCACTAAGCTTTCTTTTACAGACTAGTCTCCTTCTAGTCTGGATCCAGCAATCACTCACACCCACTGTAGTTACTGTCCTTTATTCCAGTTTCTTTCAGGTATCCTTGGGGGGTGGAGAGGTTATCTCTTGAGCCAGCTGAAGACAAAATGGAGTGGTCTCCCAGGGGTTTAAATAGATTTTCTCCTGTGGGTGGCCACCCCTCCCTCCCTCCTGTGTAGAATCCAGCTACAACATGGAGTTTTGGAGTCACATGGGCAAGTCACATGTCCATGTATGACTGAGGTTTTTTTTACCAGCCAACCCACATTCTTGGGAAAGCTCAGATGTGGATTGGCGTCTTCAAGATCCATTGTCCGTTAAGTGCTTCTTGATTGGGCATTTAACTTGCACATTCCTTTCTCAAGAAGCTGACCAAATGCTTAATAGGCTACTTAGAAATCAAGCAAGTCCACAGCCAATATTCATAACTTCAAATACAAAAATGATACATGCATACAAATAAGATGAATAGATTCTGTAGATCATAACCTTCACAGAGATATGTCACATGGCATATGTAGCATAAAACATATTACAATTTTATATATATATATGTATGCTTATATATATATAAGCATAAATCCATAAATCCATTCATAATCCATAAAGCCTTATGGGTGGGGCACCATCACACCTATGTTAATAAATTTCCATTGATTTTAAGAACAGATTAAATGATGTCCAGGAGCATTCACTCCCGGGGCTGAGTTGGCTATGGAACTACTGCCACGCTCCCTCTAGGGGTTATGCCAAGAAGGGCTCCATTAATTTACAGTTAGGGCACCATATAACCCTACCAGTTGTGACTACAGCTCATCTCATTGCAGGGAGGCATTCCCTAGCTAGCTAACCAACTGTTAGAATTGCACTGGCCCATTTGCAACACCACAGACATGGAGGGCAGACTTCCTGTTTAGTTTTCACTAGCAGATGTGAGGGAATTAATCAAGTCCTTTAATCTCTTTATTCCTAATACAAACACAACAGGAAGTTCATGGCCAGTGGCCCAAAGTGGGTTGAGGTAGGCCACCCATCATAATGTGCTAGTTGCACAAATTATCAGCCAAGACTGCAATAGTTAAAGTTCAGGCATGCAATATTCTGAAGTAAATGAAGATAAATCTAGTTATGCTAACTGAGGTTCTGGCCTTTGATTTAAAATGGTCATGCTATGAAATCACAGCTGAAGCTTGATTATCCCTACTGCTTGGAAAACCCCAATTCAGTTTGCATATAGGGAAACTCTGGAGATCAATAGTCTTCATCCATTGGGAGGCTTTGGGTGCTGAAGCTCCTGAACTCTGCAAGTGCCTAGCTTCAGCTCTGCAGAGCTTAGAAACTTCACTAAATAAAGTCTGCAGCCTCCTGTTCTACTGATAACATTCAGGTAGTCTAGATTGGTGGCTATTTGGGATTTGGTAAGTCAGGATTCTACTGTAACTCTTAAAACTTAAACCTTAATTTAGTCAGTAAACGCTACAATGGACAAATACTTTTTAACACCTATGTCTTCTGCAGCCCTGCAGAACTGTGGGAGATGCTAGGTATGGACTATTCCCCTCCTGTCTGCAGCTTCCAGAGGCAGTTCAAAGCTATAGCATAGCCTATGCTAGGCATGCCCCCCTCTGGCCTTCTGCCAGATCTTCTGCTTCCATGGTAGCAGTCAGAGGTGGTTTTCTTTGCTCCCGTCCTATCATTTGCCTTTGTTCTCTCCTCCTCCTAGACCAGGGATTTAGCAGCATATGACTGAAGCCACCTTGAATGCCTTCTGCAGTGCCTCCCTGCCAAGTGCCCCTGCCCTCTTTCAGGGATGGCAGAGCAGCCATGCAAGAACCGGGCTAAGCCTAAAAGGTACTCCAGCTGCAAGGTAGCTTTAACAGGCTCTACAGAGGGCAAATTAGGTCCTGCCAGTTAGCCTGCCTACCCTCATGTTGCTTGGGCATGGAGCAGACAGGCAGGCTGGGACCCGCCCCAAAAAACCATGAGTCCACCACAGAAAAGCCCAACCAGGAGACATAGGGCAGAACCAAGAGCTGCTCTAAGGATGAGGACTTCATTCAGCTGGCACAGGGGAAATTCAGGACCCCATGGCTAAGGCCCTAGCAGGATTCCTGGTCCCAGCCCGCATCCTGAAATGAGTCCTAAGTGCTCTGGGGAGAGAATCAGTGCTCACAATCAGCCCTGTCCTTTCTCCCAGCTTGAATCAGAAAACGCTAGCAGTTAGTCCCCATCCCCCAACCTTGGGGAGTGGGAGCCTATAAGGGAGGACTCTGAGGGAGAAATTTCTAGAAGGCTCAAGGCTCATGCAAAGCTAATCCCAAATACATGCACCCAGGGCATAGTTAAGCTGCCAAAGCATGCAAAACAAAAACTAAAGAACAAAAAGGGTAAAAAAAGTAAAAAACAAAAATAAACAAAATCCTCTAAAAGGTATTTGTCCTTTGACTCAAACCCCCTCCTCCTCCTCTTCTGTGGTAGGAGAGCAACCAACAACTGGTTTTGAGCAGGACAGAGAGTAACAAAGGTTTTACTCTCTTCAAGAAGTTTGAAACCATATGTAAAAAAGGTTGTATCCATGATCCAGATCCAACCCGAGCAAGCCCTCAATGATAAATCTCAGAGCAAATGTCTCCCTTCCAAATCCTAGCCTGAGACAGTGATTCCCCTACACCCACCCTTTGAGAAGGTAATCAAGGAGGCATGGAAATTTCCTGACAAGGGTAAACACATTAATGGGCATATTCTCAGATTCTGCAAGCTGTAAGAGCAAAGAATGCAGAGACCAACATGTCTTTAAGGCTATACATAAGAAATCTCCCTAGAAACAGCATTTGTGGCAGATGCTTCAATAGATGCTGTGAGCTTTTCTGCCAAGGCCACAGCATCCAGCTCAGTGGCCAGGAGACACACATGACTTCATCTGTGGAGGACAGATACTCACTACAGATGAGTCCTGTGTGGCTCTAAATTCACAGGATCTCTCCTCTTTGGAGAAAAACTGGATAAAATAGTGGCTGAAAACTCTGCCAAACTTAAACAGTCCTTCCCCTCTCCATTTAGTTCTCTAATAAGGGATTACAAACTCACTGTCAGAGCATAGAATATCAGAGTTGGAAAGGACCTCAGGAGATCATCTAGTCCAATCCCCTGCTCAAAGCAGGAACAATCCCCAACTAAATCAAACTGATTCTTCTGCTGAAAGCTAAATAACTGACTTCTGACGTGCCTATCCAAACTTAGGCTGGATTTACACAGAGAAGGTTACCCTTGAACTAAGGATGCTCTACAGAGCTTATTTCCATTTAAGAACTTTATTTCTTGTGGTTACTGTACAGCAATAAGAAACTGAACTAATTGATGATCTTGTGGTTAAGATATTAGACTAGACGCAGGCGATCTGGTTTCAATTACCAGTTGTATCAGACACTTCTCTCTGTGCCTCAGTTCCCCATCTGTAAAAGGTAGGTAATCCTTCCTTTCTCCAATAGCTTGTAAGTTCTTTAGGCAGGACTGTCTCTTTCTACATTCATTTAACATTTTAAAAAAGGAAAAACTGGTACAATTCAATGACTGAACTGAACTAATATGTAGTATACAATAGACATGCCTTTCATCCTCCTTCCTCACAAAGGTTTCAGAGGTAAGATAACAGACGAGGAAAGGGACAACCTTGGAACCAAGGAACAAGTGGATAACCTAGTGGTGCTGCCACAACATCGAAGGGGTTGTTATGACACTGAACGAATGCGCTCCATCAGACCTGAGCTCGAGAGGCAGGATTTCCCACTTTTCAGATGAATGGTTTGCATCCACCACAGAAAAACAGGTGCAAGAGATAGTGCATCTGGGATACTCCCTCAAGCTAAGGGCTCCACCCCATCCCTTCTTCATCCACTTTCCCATCACCAGCAACCCTACTGGGGCAAGCTGGTCAAGAACGAGATCTGCCATTGCCTGACCATAGAAGTGTGCCTGCTGAGGGTCAGTTCCCCAACACCACCAGCCTCTGGAAACACAAGCACTGCCTTCCAGGTCTCCACATGCCTTACTCTTTACAGACTAATGATAGGCATACTCCAACCCGAGCCCACTGGGCATCCGCTCTGGAGCATCCAGGCCCTGATCCACTGGCACTCACAGAATTCACAGATCCGCTACTCCCAAAGGATTAGTTCACACCAGCTTACCAGATGGGCCTCAGGATCATCACACCACTCAACACACGGCACTTAGATATGTTTACTGTAAGAACAAGAAGTTTATTTAACAAATAGATATTCAAGAAGAAGCAAATAGAAATAGTGGAAACAAATGGTTACATTTAAATTAAAATAATAATGTGCTTTCTATAGCCTAAAAGACATTGTTATGGCATATAGAGCAAAAGCTCACCCCAAAAACCTTCCAGTGTCTTACAGCCAGGCTTGGCTGTGATCTTCCACTCATCAGACTCCACGCTGTCCTCTTGACTCCTCAGTGGAAAAAGCCCCTGTGCCTCTTTGCAAGCTCAGATATATCAAAACAGTCCTTTGATCGTTATTCATGATCAGAGCACCCCCTGTTAATTGTTGTTCCCTCTGGTCTCCCTCGCTGGTTCACCTTGCAATCTTTTCATTAGCATCCGGCTGAGCCCCCTATAGGCTTACATTGTGAGACACACAATTGCACAATACATACTTGATCAAAGAGTGAGACGCATTTCCTATCCCGTCAGACCAGAGTCTGTCCAAGGCTGGTCACTTCGTGGTGCCCTGCTTTTAACTTCAAAGCTTTAAGAACATAGTTTCCAGTATGGATACATAACTTCTTAATTTTTATCTGTACATACATTTGTGCAATGTTTATGATGACCAGGCTTTCAGTAAAGACTTTACATGACACACTTAGGTGAACTAGTATGAAGATATCAGACCCAGGGGATCCCAGTAACCCTTGTTCACCCCGTGCTCTCTGCCAGTTGGCACCAAGACACACATCACCTGGGTCACCCATACCTCCACATTCGAGTGTGCCCCTGCCAAGACAGCCTACTGAGATTTGCTTATGGCATGGATTGCTACCAGTACCGAACAATGCCATTCAGTCTCTCATCAGCCCCAGGGTATATGAAGATGCTGGTGATATTTAGTACTCAATACTTCAATACTCAGATCCCAGGGAATTCACCTATTCATCTTTCTGGAAGGCATCTAAATCAGACTCCTACGCCGACCATGGCACACAGTGCCATGATCCAGGTTCTGAATCTCCTTAAGGAGCCCAGATTCATGACAAACACCTGTGGATATTGCCTGGGACTGTCTACATTCTCAGGCAGTTGATGACCTGCTCTGGGACCCGTACCTGATTTTGCATGCATGCCAGAGCATGGTCCCAGACTTTCAGCAGACAGACCTGAGGCATCTGATCTGTGATCTCATCCGTTGAGTGATCCCTCTGCACGAGAACAGGGGGCCCAGTAGCTGAAGGCACTGAGCTGTTGTTGGGCTCCTGCTCTTGACTAGCCTGGATCTCAAATCTTGAATCTTTTGGAATCTGTCAAATGATGGGTAGATCTGCACTGCTGACATGACTATCTCGACGCCCAAATGAATAATTGAAGGACTCATGGAATTTTTCTTGGTGTTTGTCATGAATCTGTGTGTTTGTGGGAGATTCAGAGCCAAACACCACAGTACTCCAGGTATAAGTCCTCATTATTGTGTTGTTTGCAGGATCCTTGGGCTCTCTGGGTAAGAACTCTTAGGTATCCAGGTCCCTCGGAGCAGTCAGACCAATTTCCCCCAAGTGGGACCTACCATTGGTGTTGAAAGCCCCAACCATCCGTCCCTCTAAACCTCTGACATTTGTATTACCATTTTATCTCTCCATCAAAACCGGTTTTCTGGTCACCATCTATCCACAGTCTTATCCATGCAGGAACCTTACTGTATATTCAATGATGTCAAGGTGGTGCAGAAATGTGCCTGCCTAAAGTAAACTCTCCTTTTCATGCCTCACAGCAGATTGTCGTCCCTTTGGTCTGTCCAAACTCACAGCGATTCAATGGGAAGATAAGTACCAAAGGTTTATATTAAGTGTCCAGAATCCACAAAGAGATCAGGCTCTCTGTTCATTTCCTTTCACCCAAGGTGTCAAGGACTTAGACTATGTTAGCTATCCCTGGCCAGATGGATCGGACTGTGCATTGTTGAGGCATACAAGGCATCCAGAAGGAATCAAGGCACATGCCACAAGATCTATGGCAACCTTGTGGGCTGAAAGAGCACGTTGTTGCACTACAGAGCAGTGACACGGATATTGGCTAACACCTTTATCAGACACTGTCTTCTGTCTTTCGCAGAGGCCTCCTTCAGCAGGAGGGTGCTGTATGTGGTGCTTCAATAATAACCTTGCTGTTACTAATAATTTTGTTGTTAACTATTTTTTTTTACACTGCTCTGGAATGAATCTACTTGCAGGAGGCTGGCAAAGGGAGCATGGCTAGAGCAAGCTATACTATAGTTTTGAATTGCCTCCAGAAGCTGAAGGCACGAGGGGAATAGCCCATATATAGGACGATTGTGAAAGACGCTGCTAGAAGAATGGAAATGCCTGGGTAAGAAAATTTCCATTCTTGTTAATATTACCATGCGCACTGTTACAAACCAAAGTAAGCATATTAGACCTTGTAACCCAGACTAGCTACTTACGAAGTTATTTTTCATTCACATTGTAACTACAGTGTAGTTACCACACTGACTTTGGTGATAGGGACATGCATAAAAAAACCCTGCCTTGTACTCTCTGAAACCGAACACGAATCCAATATTTAAAGGCAAATCAGTATTTGGAACCTACTGTGTTTGATAAATTAGAGTACCCGAATACGTGCATCAGTACTTGGAATACAATAATGTTATGGATTATCCCTGTATGTTGTAATCCATTCCTGACTTTCCTATGCACTGGTTCCTGTTCTAAATACTGGATGTGCTTTTACTGGAAAAATTGCAATTTCTGGAACCAAGAAAAGTTGCCATCCAATGTCACAGATACTCTTTGCATGAAAGACCCAAATATTAAGTGTTCTTAGGATAATCTAAAATGATTTCCATATTTATCAAATTCCTAGTGCAAAATAATTATAACACTCATGAAATAACCTCCTTCTGTCCAATCTGTTAATTTATTACTTCTACATTGCTAAAAATAAACATTATAATTCCCTTAGGCCATTGTTACAATCTTATAGAAAGCACAGTTAACATGGGGTGAATATTGGGATCTGAAACCAAAATGTCTCCTCCTGTGATATAAGCAGTATTTCAAGGATTTGGGGCTACAAGATAGAGCCTTTCATGCCTTGCAAATTGAGTTCACATTAAGTTCCAGCACTTTTCTTTAGAGGTTTTATTTCCGACTGCTGAAGGATGTTCATGAAGCTTTGCTTAGATTTTGTTACTATTCATTCTGCACTGAAATGTCCCAAATGATGACTAAATTACTGATAATGCATTGAGGAAGAGGAAAATGATTTGTAAATAGCTAAATAAAGCACTTAATGCAGACATACAAGCTCTTATGCATATCTGACATCCCTCTTGTCTTTGGGATGTTTTCAGATACTTGCAGACAGAATATAAAGCAGTTCAAGTAGGAACTTGACCTCTGTTTATGTCTCTAAAAAGCAGTAGATACAGTGTATGAATTAGATAGCAAGTTCCTTGTGAGATTGACTATGTCATCTTTGATGTTCATATAACACTGAGCACATTGGTAGCATTCAATCAATACATAGTAAGCTTTCGCTGTTGCAGTATTATTTCCCTATTATCCTTCCACTCAGTGCAAGAAAATATAAAATGTGTTGTGTGTGTCTGTATAAATATACAGAGCATCCACCAAGATCAAGGAGTGCATAGCACAACTCAGGGAGGAGAAGGCAAAGGTGTCTGCCCACTGGTTTGGTCCCCAGGTGTAAGTTAGAGTATTCTGAGGCCAGTTCTAAATTAAACCAGCTTCCAATAGTCCCAAAAGGCTGTGGCAGCAACCAGGGATCACTGGGGCACATGGAAGTCACAATGATGGTTATAGGAAGTGGGGAATGGAGTGCAAGTAGCTGAATTAAAGTCCTTGCCTTGAACTCCCACAGGCTAAGGTCAGCCCTTGCCTCTTGTTCTACCTCTTTCTTGGGTAGCGTCAAGCGGGGGAAGACTCACAGCCAGATCCCCTTAGTAGAGGTTTCTTCTCCTGCTGCTGCAAAATGGTACTTCTTCAGGAAATGGCTTTCCTCTTGTCTCCCTCCTGCCTGGGGCTACTGGAGCTTCTTTTATATCAGTCCTTTCCCCAGGAGCATGCTGTCCCGTACAATCATAGAACCAAAGGATTAGAAGGGACCGCAAGGGTCATCTAATTTAACCCCCAGCCAAAATGCCTGAGGAGCGGAGCCTTCCAGGCTCAGTACTGCTGCAGCCCTTCCCTTGGCCTTAGTGTGGGGTCTGAAAACCCTGTCCAAGGCACCAAGACAATATAGCTCAGTTGTGCTCTGAAAAGGTATTGCACCTAGAAATTACATGGGGTATGAATTGTAGAAAGCCATTGTGCAATGAGAGAAGTGCATTAAAATGTATAAAAAGGGATATAATTGGCTTTATATATTTACAATAGCAAATTAATCAGCAAAGTCAATTCACAAATGAGTTTGTTACATTTACTATAATAACAGTTATCTCTGTGGTTGGGCAAACGAGTTGGCCAAATACAAGCGTGTCATATTTTACTCTTGAATCACTTTTTCATTGTATGGCAACAAAGAATTACCGTGATCAATTGCACCCCTGAATAGTGATTCTGGTTTGGTACTCTTTAAATGAGATTATTAAACTGATTTACATTTGAAAGACAGGAGCATGCATAACACACTAGGATGTGTGTTGAGATTACATGAATTCACACTGTATGACTTTCTGCAGTTGTTACTCTGTGCAGATACATACCCAAATAACACTGATTTAAATGTGCTATGTTCATAAGTTTCCACAAAGTTAAATGTATAGCAGTTTTAGTAAATAGAATTTATTGCCTTTTCATTTCAAGATTTTGCATTTAGCTATTTTTAAAAGAAAAATACAAAAAGCAACATGTCAATACAAAGTTATCTGCTCTGTCAATAGCCCTAGAAATGAAATTACATTGTTTCAGACTAATCTTTTTAAAAATAATTTCTTCTTCTTTCCTGACCCAGTCAGAAGATGCTTCACTCAGAAAACACTAAGTTAAATTTAAAGTTTGGCAAACTAATCAGAACTTCACCACACTACACGCTGTATTCATGTAGCTAAATTAGTGTGATTTTAATCACACCTAATTTTCCAGCAGATTAACATGCAGCATTTATGTATATAAAATGGAAAGTGGAATGATGATATGGGAGATGAAGCACCATCTAATTGAAAGTGTACAAGAACTAGAAAATCTACAAGCTTTGGCTAATCCCAACATGCATCAAAACATGTGCATACCCGCAGTGGTGTAGGCAGCCATACTGCATTATCAATCCTGTGAATGAAGTCAAAATGCAAGCCAATCAGTGGTTCTGACATAGCAGTGTCATTCCTGGATGTACTGCCTTTGGGCATGGGACTTACCGGGAGCACATCAAACACATAATGACACCCACCACTGTTCATAATGGAGTACCAAAATAATTACCTTTGCAGTGCGTCACAGAACACCACTTGTATCTAAATGCACCCACATTTTTTCAGACTATTTTGAAAGTTTATCTAATTTAACTTCTTTTCAGTTGGCCTCATTAATAAGTGTATGCAGTATGGAATCAAGGCAACTACAGTAAGAGGTATGGCTGCACTTTTACAAAAAGAAAGAACATAAAACAAATACTCTGTATGTGTGGGTAACTTGATAAAATCAAACAGCTGCAAGGTAACTAAAGAAGCAGCTATGCACAGTAGCCTGAAACTCGTCTTATATCCATTTTTACCTTTACAGCTTATGATGAACATTTCGGAATTAATGCCAAGACCTAATCCAAAGAGTGCACCTAAATTTCTCACCAGTCCAGCAAATGGAGTTGTGTCAATGTTTATCCAGTCTGGGTTGGCACACCATTTCTTTGCCTTTGGAACAGACCATAGAAGATCAACATCAATAAGTTTGAGAAGCAGGTAAAAGCCAAGAGCAAAAATGAAGAGAAACAAATTTGTCTTGATGTACATTCTCAAACTCGCTGTCTGGATAGCAGGGGTATGTTCAAATGCTTCAGCAACAAGCATTCCTGGGAATTAGAAATGCAATATTAGGGTGGGCATTGCGCTCTTGGATATTGAAAAATAATTGCTTTCTAGGGCCTACCTTTAAAAAGTAGAACTAAACCTCCTAAAAAAAAAAGAATATGTTTGGTTTTTCCACGTTTATAGTATACCCAAAAACCTCATTCGTCTCCAAAACTGCCAAGTCAAAATAACGGGCCTACCTCGTTACTTTAAATGCCAAGAGCCAGTTTCAGAAGAGACGTGTACTTTTTCACTAATAAACCCTGCATTAGCATACCCAGTCTCTCTCTCTCTTTCTCTCCTTTTTCATACTCTTCAGATGCTACCCCACGAGTATGCAGATTGCAACCCCCTACTCTCACAGGGGTGAATCAAGCCTATCTATGCTCTTGGTCCTTCCCTCTTTCATAGTGCTGACGGGGGAGATGTTTTTCCTCTCTCTCCCTTTCCTCATTCACCCCCTTCCTGACTATGAAGAGGAACGGAGCTGGACCCCCAGTAGCTTCAAACTGTTGGCTCAATGCTAAACATGCTGATTTGCACATGGAAAGTAGCATAGGGAGTGCCCCTGAAATTAATGTGCCAATCACTCTGAGATCAGACAGTGACTAAGGGAAGCATTTTCAAAAGTGCCTAAATCCCATTTTTACAACTGACCTAGGTCTTAGGAGCATAGGCCTCATAGGAAATCAACGGGACTCAGGCTTCGAGGTGTCTATGTTCCTTTAAAAAAAAAGGGGGAGGGGGGAGGACTAGGCTCCTAAAACACTTTTGTGCTTTTGAAAATGTTACCCAAAGGCTATATTATACTAAGATTGTAGCTCCTGGGTATAGGGGCCCTCTGTTTGTTCTATGTTTGTACAGCACCTAGCACAATGGGCTCCTGGTCCATGATTAGGACTTCTACATGCCACAGAAATACAAATACATAATGATAAATAAAATAAATAATAATAACAATATATTCAAACCTTTAGTCTCCCCAGACATCACATGCAGCTCTAGAGACACAGGATAAAAAGCCTTTAACTTTGACTTGTTTTTAAACTTAAAACAAATGTTCAGATTATGTATTTATGTTGCAAAGGGTAAGAATAAGCAATATTACCACCAATTACTCCAAGAATAACTTGATGTGGGAAATGTGTTGCTATGAATACTCTAGAGACACACACACTGATCTGAATAATCCAAAACACACTCCAGAGGAATGACCAGGTAAGTCTATGAAAGAAAAAGAAATTATATACATGAAATTTTATATATTATATATTATATTATATTTCATTGTGCGTCATTCAATTAGGTCCCATATTTGTAGCAGCCAGAGGTACAAATTCAACAGTGTAGAGACAGATGATCAAAACCTGGAGCCAGATACTGAAATAAAACTGTCAGAATAATGGTATGATCTTGCAATGCCATTTACTTTAATGGAATTTTGCCCGATTCAAGACTGCAGGATCAGACACTAATACTGTAGGATCTAAGATCAGATGCTTTGTTTTTGCTGTAAGATATCAATGGAAAGCTAAAGTGGCAGATGTATTTTTCCATGTGTTTTTCACCATGAAGGCATAATTAAACTCATGATCCATGCAATCGAATAACAATTCTTTCAACCTTGGTAAAAAATCCAACCAGTCATAAGCTTTTACACAGAACTGAGTAACATGCTGTCTGTGCCAATATTATGTGTATTTTTTTTACAATAAAATATGAATGACCATTCTCAAAGTGGTAAATTTAATCCACTAACCAGTAGACCAGACAAAGAAAGGCACTCAATATAAATCAGGATTGCCAACATTATTGACCTGTCTCACTCCCATAGTGTTTAAAGGAGGCAGGTTCAGATCTGTGTTAATGCAATGGTAGTGAGTTAAATTAGATGTCATCCTAAAGAAAAGTCTAAATCTCCTCTATATTCTAATTCAGCTGTTCTTACACTTCATTGCACCGCGACCCCCTTCTGACAACAAAAATTACTATGTGACCCCAAGAGGGGGTACTGAAGCCTGAGACCACCTAAGCGCGCGGGGGTGGGGGGGCGGCAAAGCCCCACTGCCCAAGGTGGGTAGTCTGGCCAAAGCTGAAGCCCTGCGCTAGGGGTCTGTAACCTGAGCCCAGCTGCCCAGGACTGAAGATCTCAGGCTTCAGCTTTGGCCCCGGGCAGTGGGGCTTGGGCCCTGGCGACCACATTAAAATGGGATCGCAACCCACTTTGGGGTCCTGACCCACAGTTTGAGAACTGCTATTCTAATTCATTGTCCAAAACCAATAAGAATGAAGACATGTTAACAATTTAAAAGTCAGTTGGGCCAAAAATGAATTACAAATATTTGCTATAATAATGTTTATCTAAACTAAATATATAAATCCACCAAAATAATGGTTTCAAAATATCAGAAACTGACTGACCTGTGCAGTGTAATTGTGGATTCATCTTTCCATCTCACTGTGTAGCTAAGTGCTGCTGTTACCATTACATACCAGACACAAGAAGATCCCATGGCATGGCCAGATGGGCTTCCTGTTAAAAGAAAAAAGGAATATTTTAACTTAAAAATCATTAATACAGGTTTGGAATATAGAAAAAGAATCATTGTCAGTTATTCAAACAATTAATGAACCCAAAACAGTAAAAAATGAAAAACCTACAGGGACCTTGATGGCTTTTCAAAAGCTAGGTCAGGTTGTCTTGTCTACGTGAAGTCTCCAGAAAAATTATCCACAGGATTTCCAGATCTTTATCAGAAGCAAAGCAGCAGATGACTCACAGACCTTAAATTAAACATGAGCTGTGATGCTGAGAGGAAAGTATGCTAAATAGATAGGTTAATGAATCTGATTTTTGCAAAAAAAACAAAGGTGCCACAAGGGTTGGACTTATCCATTGCATATGTTCCAATTATGGTGCCTAATAAAGCATTCTCTATAACCATATCTACAAATACATCTGGAGCAACAACAAGCCTAATGTCATAAGCAATGGCATTAGAGGGCAGGCTGACACTTCTTGAACTTGATGTTGATTTATGAATACTAGAACCCCAGTTATGGTGAGTTGTGCCATGTCAGGCACAATTCACAGACATTGATTAGATGGATATTGGAAAGGCAGCCTATCCTTACAATAACTAAAGGGAAGTAATTCTATGTTAGTCTGATAGTTTCTTAGGATAGAAAAAAAAAGTACTTTGTATAATAGTGCTGATATGAACAGAGCCACAAAGTATACAGAATACAGCTAAGATGGAAGACACGTGTATATTGCAATATGGGAGACGCAGGGAATGATCTCCTTGTATCAGTAAATTGTAAAATACACTAGAGCAATTTCAGGCTTCAGACAGCCCTTCCAAATTGTCATTTTGTCCGTTTCCTCATTTAAGAAGCCATATTTTTTGTTCCTCAAAAGAACGGGGAAAAGTCTTTTCTATTATGTTGGAAGAAAGGGGCTTATTTATGTTCAGTTTGACACAATACCAAGTGTTGAAAATTTAATGAAAATTGGTATGGGAAAAGATTTCAATAGCTCCCTTTTCATGAAATAATGCTTTAATATTTTGGAATTAATTAACAGTACTCCATAGTAGTGCAACAAATGGGGGAGTCAATATAAACAAACTTCTGCATATTGAATGCTTTATTATGTGCCATGACATTTACCCAAATTTAACAGAAGCTATTCTCAAGCATACCGAAGGCAGAGTGGAGATGCAGAGGATTTCACCCACATCTGGTGGAGCTGACCAAAACTCTAATTCCAGTGGAATGCTGCTAGTGAAGCAATTTATAAAATTACTATAGCAGTTCTCTCTGCACATACCAGGGGTCAGATTCTCGGCTTCATTAAATTTACATTTGGTGAAGGGAGGTTATGCCTCCCCAGTTCTCACTGGTCCTCAGCTTGGTGCAGGCTTGAGTAGTACAGAGGCTACTGCCTAAAGGTGTCTCTAACATGTGTCAGCTCAGAATGGTCCCCCAAATCCATGCACCCATTGAGTATAATTGGAGTGCATTGTGCTCCTGCCACTCCTGCTCCTCACATCGCTACCTCTGACACACCCTTCCCCGGTCCCAGCATGTCCTCTGGGCTGGGGGCTGCAGAAATAGCTTAGAGCTGGCTCTGCTGACTCTAACCCCTCTGGGGACTCCATCATGCCACAAGAAAACCCATATAGGGGAGATGCAGACAGGGCAGATAATCTGACTCTGTATGTGTTAAGATGATGCAACGTGGCTTCTTGTGCAGTTCGAAGGGTAGAAAAGTTTGTAGGGCTTATTTTGTAGGCAGTGGAAATCATTTTGTCACTTGAGAAAATGTTGTGACCAGTCCCTTCAGAAGTAGTTCACAAAGGAATGGGATAGCTTGATAAGGTAGAAAAGTGCATCTAAGAGGGAAAATTACATTGATTTCTATGCCATCTACACACCTTTTCTGGATTTGGCTAGGAGATTCTTGATCATGATTCCTTCATTCCTTCTTTCTTTCAAAAGGTACTTGCATGGCACTTTCCACATATTAGAATTCATTTTATTGGTTAAACCAAATTATGATCTCATATTTCAGTGTTTAAAAACACTTTTTACTTGCTATTGTCAGTCCTTTCATCTGAAAGTGTTTATCATACCTATAAGCAATGTGTTTATTAGAGATAGGTCTAAAGTCCAAAATTTAGATCCACATTTTGAAACTCCACCAATATTTGTGAGAGGGTTGGATCGAGGGTTTTGGTTCAGCTCATTGGAGCCAGCTGCAAAATTCTGATCTAGATCCAAATTCAAATTCCAGAACTTCTACCCCAAAGTTTGAGATTGTCCAGATGCAAGTTTTTAGTTCAAGCTATCTGCAGTCCTTGTGTTGTTCACTCTTTATTTTACTTTGCTCATGTAAATATTCATGTTAGTGTACGTCTGCTGCTCTAGTCTTCTCATTTAAACTACATATTTAAACATTTTAAATAACAAATTTGGAAAAGGCGATACTGAATAAAATAGAAATAGTTTATTTTTAAACAGGAAGAAACAGGCCTTCTGTTCCAATGAATCATGTGGAAGCACACTAATTGGTACGTAACCAAGGTCTCAATATTGCAAGGGATGAGTGCCCTCAGTTCTGAAGTCACTTGAAAGGAGCTGAGGAAGGCTCTTAGCACCTTGGGTTGAGCCCCAAGTGATTTCATGATCAAGTGAGACAGAGAACAACCCTAACAGTTGATAGCAGGTCTGCACATAAAGTAGTAAACAAATGAACGGTCAGTCACAAGGGCTCAAATCTCTTCTTCAAAATTAGAATAAATTATGATGCAGCATCTTGCTAACAGAGAGGAGTAAAAATGCAGCATTTCTATCTATATGAAAGCCTGTAGAATCACAAAGCACATTAATAACCATTACGGCACATTTCTCATATATTGGAAAAAATCCATTTTGCAAAAGCCGTAATTAAAGCTGTGTAAACATGTAAAATCCAGTCTAGAGTAGGAATGTCTGAGCTTAATTTGCTTAATTTCAAACTTCATGGATTTAAAAGTTCATTTGAGACTTGAGCAGTATTGGATTTACGTTCCACTTAACAAAAACAGAAGCAGAGAGGGTGCTCAGTGAAACAATCCAATGGAAAATATATATCACATTTATGGTGTATTCTCTTGTACCAGCCTATAGCTTTGAGGGGAGTGGGGTGTTCTATCCTGAACAGATAACTCAGGCTTCCCTTTAGTTAGAACATAGGTGGCTGTTGTTTGTTTTTTTAAAAAAAACTAAATAGCTTCGGGAAGAGAAGGATAGAGGGATTAGAGGTTTAAATATCAGAGCAGGGATCACAAATTTGTTTTACTTTTGTGACCCTAAAAATTGCTGCAGTAGCTCAGAAATCCTCAAACTCCATAAGAGTCACCTGTTCTAATCTGGAGTGCTCTTGGGCAACATTTACTTGAATATATACTTGGATATCAAAATATTTCATCTGCTCACTTGATATGCTGAAGAGGACAAATCTAGGGCTCTACTTATCTTCAATAAACCTCTGCAAGTTGCTGTCACTTGCAGCAGAGCTACCTCCAAGAATGACTTCACAACAAAGATGATTCAGCATTTCTGGGGCTGTAAAGTAATTATTGGAAGGACAGTCCTCCTGTATTGCTACCTGTAATAACTATAATTTTTAAAGTGATGCCTTTCATAGGTTAAAGACATTGAAACAAAATACGCAGACCAGGTAGTCTCTGTTTCTCACGGAAGTACCTATCACACATATAATGTTTAGGTTCTCTGTTACATTTCTACTGATGTGTTTTGATGCTCAGGTGCATGCATATTGTACTTGATTTTTAGCAGGTATATCAATTTACAGTATAATCACTATCACTGACTGCTACTTGCTGAAGTAATACTTACAATATGTGCAACACTGAAGCCACAAACATTCCTTACCTGGCCCAGTTTCACATGTTATAGGAAATTGTTCAAGACATGGGCTCGATTGATTGGAATAGATCATTGTTTCTTGGACCCACCAATATGGACGATGGCCAAATAAAATCCTAATGAAAAAGAGAACAGTACATACTATACAAATACAATAAAAAGATCTCTGAGTAGAAAGGTCCAAACAAAGCATGATTATTCACCTTATGCTATACATGAACATTTTTATTGTTAGAATAACCATACAAATGCTTGTTTGTGCTTTTCTTCGCTTATCAAAATGTCACTGTAAACACATCCTCATTTTGTTAAACCTGAATTTTGAAACACTTTTATTTTATATTTAAAAAGCAAAACTACATAGGTAAATCTATAGGTTGCAGGACATATTGTAATCTTGAAGCAGCTAAATCCTGCATCATAAAAAATACAAAGTATTAAAAGAAACACAACTTCTTACCATTTAAATATGAGGTTGAACCAATCTCCAATGACTGCTACCCATATCATTTTAGTACCAACCACTTGGTTAAGTTGGAACCAAAGAGGAAAATAAATTAAAAATATATTCCGGGGATCTCCTACTTGTGACATGAAATTTAGAAAGTCCTGGTAAGACCTGTAATCCTTCTGTAAATGCTGAATTATAAGCACACCATTGCTATGAAGGAAATCCATCTTTATGAGTTACACTATACTAAAAGGAAAGTCCCTATAATCTTTAGTTCCGAATGGCAAAATTAGAACCATGAAAGGAAAGCTATTAAAAATGAGAGACAATGACTGACATTGCTTTTATATTGTACCAGAGTGGGGTGTCTGGCCATTCCTGAAACATGTGACTTTCCACATCTATAAGGAGACATGTGGGTCTGTTAGCACTGGAAAGCTTTTCTGTTTGCAATTTTTAATTGGAGTAAAAGAAGTGAAGTATATGCTGATCAGCAGCAAATCATGGGGAAAGTTTTGTGACAGCACAATGACTGTCTTATGCAACCCTTTGTATGAACAGTTGGAAAATGTTTGCTTGAATTTTAACACAGTTCATTTCTCTGAAGGATGGACACTAGTAATTTGTATGCTTGATTAAGTGTTGCCCTTATAAAGACTAGAAAGAATTCATGACTAATTGGGCTAAGCAGAGGAGTCATTAAATTTGTGTATTTTAATTTGAAATAGAATGTGGCTATATTGCTGTATTTATTACTTAGCATGGCACATGTTTTAAATTGTGATTAAATCCAAACAGCAGACATAAATTAAAAAAATACTTTTAATGACAGGTTGTTTTCTAAAGTGATAGTTTTCCCAAAGAGTTGAAAAAATAATCATTTATATCTTTACACAAGATACTATGTTAATTGAGGACCCATTGAGGATGGATTTTTTTAGTATGAATTAACACAGAATAATGATGGTATTGACTGGAGTGATTCAGAAGATAAAGCAGGGGCTAACCAGTCTATTCTGCCAAAGCAACTCAAGCATAACCTTCTGCATCCTTGAATTCTTTTGCATAGTCTAACATGAATGCAATAAAGAGATAGTAGATCTTAAACAAGTAATATTTTGCAGAAGCTGGCTTTTAATCTTTAAATATATACTTTCTCTGAGGAAGCAAAAAGTGGACTTGAACCAAAACTCTAAATCTGACCTACGTACCTAACGAATAGGCAGAACTGAAGGCCCAATCCAATGCCCACTGAAATCAATAATAGAAAGACTATCATTAACTTCAGTAAGCATTGGTTTGAACCCTACGGGTATGCCTACACTGCAATAAAAGACCCACAGCATGGCTGCAAGTGGCTCGGGGGTATTAAATTGCAGTTTAGACATTTGGGCTTAGGCTAGAGCAGTGATTCTCAAACTGTGGGTAGGGATCCCAAAGTGGGTCATGACCCAATTTTAATGGGGTTGCCAGGGCTGGCTTAGATTTGCTGGGGCCTGGGGTTGAAGCCCGAGCCCTGCCGCCAGGGGCCCAAAGCTGAAACCCAAGGGCTTCAGCCCTGGGCAGTAGGGCTCAGGTTACAGGCCCCCTGTCCTTCCTGCCTGGGGCTGAAGCCCTTGGGCTTTGGCTTTGGTCCACCCACCCAAGGCAGCAGGGCTTGGGCAGGCTCAGGCTTAGGTCCCCCCCCCCGGGGTTGTGTCATAATTTCTGTTGTCAGAAGAGGGTTGCGTTGCAATGAAGTTTGAGAACCGCTGGGCTAGACTCCAGGTTCTGAGACTCAGTGCCATAGGGTTTTTTTTAAATCACAGTGTAGACATATCCTAAAACAGCAGATCCCAATATTCCCAAACATGGGGAATAGGGTGGGGTTGAAATCTGTGACACTCCCAGCTGTCTTCGAGACACCACTGACTTCCTGAGGAAACTACAATCCATCGGTGATCTTCCTAAAAACACCATCCTAGCCACTATGGATGTAGAAGCCCTCTACACCAACATTCCACACAAAGATGGGCTACAAGCCGTCAGGAACAGTATCCCCGATAATGTCATGGCTAACCTGGTGGCTGAACTTTGTGACTTTGTCCTCACCCATAACTATTTCACATTTGGGGAAAATGTATACCTTCAAATCACCGGCACTGCGATGGGTACCTGCATGGCCCCACAATATGCCAACATTTTTATGGCTGACTTAGAACAACGCTTCCTCAGCTCTCTTCCCCTAATGCCCCTACTCTACTTGCGCTACACTGATGACATCTTCATCATCTGGACCCATGGAAAAGAAGCCCTTGAGGAATTCCACCAGGATTTCAACAATTTCCATCCCACCATCAACCTCAGCCTGGACCAGTCCACACAAGAGATCCACTTCCTGGACACTACGGTGCTAATAAGTGATGGTCATATAAACACCACCCTACATCGGAAACCTACTGACCGCTATTCCTACCTACATGCCTCTAGCTTTTATCCAGATCACATCACATGATCCATTGTCTACAGCCAAGCTCTACGATATAACCGCATTTGCTCCAACCCCTCAGACAGAGACAAACACCTACAAGATCTCTATCATGCATTCTTACAACTACAATACCCACCTGCTGAAGTGAAGAAACAGATTGACAGAGCCAGAAGAGTACCCAGAAGTCACCTACTACAGGACAGGCCCAACAAAGAAAATAACACAACGCCACTAGCCATCACTTTCAGCCCCCAACTAAAACCTCTCCAACGCATCATCAAGGATCTACAACCTATCCTGAAGGATGACCCATCACTCTCACAGATCTTGGGAGACAGGCCAGTCCTTGCTTACAGACAGCCCCCCAAGCTGAAGCAAATACTCACCAGCAACCACATACCACACAACAGAAGCACTAATCCAGGAACCTATCCTTGCAACAAAGCCCGTTGCCAACTCTGTCCACATATCTATTCAGGGGACACCATCATAGGGCCTAATCACATCAGCCACACTATCAGAGGCTTGTTCACCTGCGCATCTACCAATGTGATATATGCCATCATGTGCCAGCAATGCCCCTCAGCCATGTACATTGGTCAAACTGGACAGTCTCTACGTAAAAGAATAAATGGACACAAATCAGACGTCAAGAATTATAACATTCAAAAACCAGTCGGAGAACACTTCAATTTCTCCGGTCACACAATTACAGACCTGAGAGTGGCTATCCTTCAACAAAAAAACTTCAAAAACAGACTCCAACGAGAGAGTGCTGAATTGGAATTAATTTGCAAACTGGATACAATTAACTTAGGCTTGAATAGAGACTGGGAGTGGATGGGTCATTACATAAAGTAAAGCTATTTCCCCATGTTATTTCTCCCCCTACCCCACCCCCCACTGTTCCTCAGACGTTCTTGTTAGCTGCTGGAAATGGCTCACCTTGATTATCACCAAAAAAGGTTTTTATCCTTCCCCCCCTCCTTCCTGCTGGTAATAGCTCATCTTAAGTGTTCACTCTCCTTAGAGTGTGTATGATAAAACCCATTGTTTCATGTTCTCTGTGTGTGTATATAAATCTCCCCATTGTATTTTCCACTGAATGCATCCGATGAAGTGAGCTGTAGCTCATGAAAGCTTATGCTCAAATAAATTTGTTAGTCTCTAAGATGCCACAAGTACTCCTTTTCTTTTTTGCGAATATAGACTAACACGGCTGCTATTTTGAAGTCTGATGTTAAGGCAGTAGAATGCTGCCCTGAGGTTGGGATTCTGTCTCTTCCACGGACAAGGTGACCAGATAGCAAGTTTGAAAAATCAGGCCGGTAATATGGGGGGTAATAGGCGCCTATATAAGACAAAGCTCCAAATATCAGGACTACTCCTAAACAATTGGGACATCTGGTCACTCTAATTGCGTAGTTCCTGTGTGATGCTAGTCAAGTCACTTAAAACAAACTTTTCATAGGAGGTCACTAATTTGTGTTCTTCATTTTATGGGTACCTGACTTGAAACCCTTGGCCTGCTTTGCAGTGGTGCTGAGCTCTCACAGCTGCAACTGAAGTAAATGGGAGCTGGACTTTGAATATATAAAGTACTATACAGTACTAAGGACTCAGAAAAATCAGGTCCTAGGCATCTCATATGGGGTCCAAAAATGAATGGATACTTTTGACCTTAATTTGTCTGTGCCTCAGTTCCCCATCTGTAAAATGGGGATAATACCCACTTGAGTTCACAGAAACATTGTGAAGAGAAATTGTTTGTTTGTGAAGCACTCAGCTACTATAGTGATGAGTGCCATAGAAAAGGAGAAAATTAATTAATTAAAAATTCTGTGTTCTGAGATGGTTAGAAGACTGTGCAGTAAAAAGGCCTGGGGCCACCCTGAGCACTGAGGAGAAAACAAAGTATTTCACAGATGCTCAATAAGTGAGCACTGTCTATCATATGCACTGTATGAGTCAGGCACTCTTTGGAAACAATAGTATGTGATCATGTAATTAAAGCCTGAATCATAATGAAAAAGCACAAAGGGGCTGAATTAAGGTTTCACAAGCAACCTTAATTCTGGCATTTGCTAAATTTTTAGTGCTTGATTGTGCAGTCTTCATAATGTTCTTTTAACAAAGATTTTGTGTGTGTAATATTTATATATATTTGTAGAGAGATAATGGTACACAACTTTAGTATATTTTAGTGACTATAAAAATGGGACAGAGGCACAACCAGGACTTAGCAAGCTTTCTCCATGCAGCTGTGCCAATGAATCTCATACCAGAGTCACAAACACAAGCGTTACAGCTGCACTGAGATTTCCTGTAGGAAAAATGTATTATACCAATTTGTGCTGTGACTTTGTAATCAGAACCAATATTCTCTCTCAAGCTGTTAACGGAGACCATAACACTTTAGACTTGTGAATTAAAATCTGATCAGGTCAACAGATGATAACAACTCATTACTTTATCACCAGAATACAATACAGACTCAATTATTAGAAACTCCCTTTTATCTGAAACAGGCTTATGCTCCCTGACGTCTATGAATCACATTGAAAAATCCCTAAATTGCTTGAAATCCCTATTACCCACCTATATTCAGTGTCTCCACATGATAATCAGATGAGCAATGTTACAGAAACTACAGAATTAAACTCTGGAAACAAAAGCAGCTACACACTAGGCACTGTACCTTTCCCCATTGGTGCCCTACTGCACTGGACTTTTCAAGCCAAGCTGAAAAAAGCAGTGGAGGCTTTGGTCAAACCTACTTACCTTCAAGTTTTTGCTGAAGAGAGCTTTAATAGTCAAATATATTCCTATGATGTACAGTCAACAAAATCACGTGGAAAATAATAAGTAGATCTAACAGATAAGAAGGTATGCTTTAAATGGATATAAAGGACCTCCTTTACCCACTGCCATCTCTCATTTACTTTAGCTATTAAGTCTATTTTTAGATGCTTTTTAGCAGATTCAGATCTGAGCCTGTTTATTGCTCCTAGCTTCATTGAGCCATGTAGAAAGCAATAAAGTACCGAATCATGATTCTGACTTCTCTGTGCTGTTTCTGAGTAGAATTAGTGTTACATGATTTACAATGCCCATTTGCTCCTACAGTTTCTCCTTCTATATTAGTGCTGCTGAATGGTCCTTTTCAATTTGTACCACATGATATCAAGCACATTTTCTTTAACAAAATCCTCTTAAAAATAAAACTTCAGGATAATTCAGCAATAAATATTTTCCAGCTTCTTGGATGTACAAGACATGGAAATTGCAGATTCAGCAAATAAGCTGTCCCAAAGTAGCCTTTGTTATTTGGGGTTTTTTGTTTCATGCTGAGCCCAACAGTTTCTAGCTCTGAAGCAGCCTGAGAGGTGGACCGGTCATATAAATGAGATACTAATCCTGATTCACGTCCTCCATGTTGGTTGAAAATCTCTTTCTCCCAAGTAAGTATATAGCATAATTAGGGTAATCATTATTCTCTCCAAAGATTAGTGTAACTCCCCCTCATAAGGTAGACACGGTGCCAACAGTAAACACCAATTCACCAAAAGACATTTGGGTTTAGTATGAAGAAAAAATATAATAACCCCATTCTCCTGCTTTTATATGTACTGCTGGTTTAGAAACATTGGTTAGCTTTAAATCTCACGTGACAGTCAGTGGTGCTTTAGCAGCCATCTTGATTCTAGTACTCAGTTAAAAGAGCTCTAGTAAGTTATTATTCAGTAACTGTCGCCCTGTTAACAAAACTATTTTACAGCAAATAGGTTTACAGCATCCTGGCACTGTCAAGGTACAAGATGATCTCAGGAGACACTTTCCTGCAGCTACAAACAAGCAATAAAGCCTGTCTTATTCCAGCCACACCACAATTTGTTTCTCTGATGGCAGATCTGCCATTCTTGAAACTATTAGAAGAATGACTGCTGACATATGGAGCACAGTGGGACCACTTTATTATCCTTCTATACACTTCTAGCATATATATGGTAAAGAATGGGTTAAAGCAGGCCATTTTTTTCCACTGCCTGGGGACCATGCAACTCCATTTGCCCAGGCTGAACTCCATTCACAGATTCAACTCTTCAGGGCTCTCTTTAGTATTTTCAAGAACGAGATCATACAAAATTTATTTCCCAGAAACATCCATGTGAAGTGCTCTGTCCTTCTATAGGAGCCTCACAAAGGCTTGCAGAGTGGTACACTTTTGTACCAGAAAAGACAAACTCCTTTCAGGTCCTTTTCACCTATGCAGCCATGATCCTTTCTGATGGGGCGGAGTGGCCCTGCACTGGTACCGCAGGGGTTAACCCTTCCTTCCTGGCAGAGGAAGCCCCGCCCTGGAATCCCTGCTGGGCATGCACCAACTGGAGACTAGGTATAAAAGCCTGCAAAGCTGCTCAGTCTGGACTGACCACCAGAGGAGAAGGAGGTACACTGCCAGCTTCTGAGGAGGGACAGCCAATGCTACAGGAGCTGGCCAAGCTGGGATGCACCTAGCGTCCCAGATGGAGGTCCCCACAGGAGGGGATGGACTGGAGGACCTGACCCCAACCCCTTGGAGTGGAGAACATGATGTTGAGGGTAGGAACTGACCCAGGGGAACTTTAGAGACAAGCAGTGTTAAAGCTGCACTGATGCTTGGTGTGTTGTAGGTGGATCTCTACTGAGTTAAGTGCAAGGGGGAACCCTGCCAATAGGTGAGCCCTGGGTTGGGATCTAGTAGAGGGGTTAGGCCTAGATTCCCCTACCACTCTGGCCATTGGGATACACTTCCCTGCCTGAGAGGGGGAAGGCTATGGGCTCTGGCTGTTGGGCCACCCTGTCCTGATATGGAGGGTGTGATGCATGGACTCTGGTGATTAGGGCCTGCTACCCTGACCAAGGGGCGAGCATAGGAAAACCAGCCCTTGGGCCACATTGAGATGCCCTTAAAGGGATGGGTGTGGGAACTTAAGAAAGGTGAGGCCCTGCCATGAAGGGGTGGTACCAAACCTGTCACACTCTTGCATATAAACTACTTTTGCTTAAACCAAACTTATCCTAGTTGCTTTCAGTAAAATATTCTCTCCATTTGGGTAGTATTCTAGGACTGCTGGCATATCTTAATGACTTTGTGGAATGTGGGCTTTCTACAGTGTCTTAGGATAAAGACAAATTTCTTTCTAGTTAGGAAATGTTAGTTCATTTAAATACCTGATATAGAAAAGGGTCTCACAATAATAAATTAAACTACAGCAGCTTTCTTAGCTCTAGCAACCAGCTGAGGAGAGTCTTGGAGACATTACGATTCCTTAATATGTGCTTTGAAAAACTGTCACTTTCCAGAGGAAATTTTCCCCATGTGTTGGAAGGTCCAAGACTTTCCTCCTCTTTCTACCTGTTGGGGAACATTACGTTTCCTAATTTGAAATACATCTGGTCTTTGAAGTCTTTTAATATATGTAAAGTACAACATGCTGTACAATCTTTTCAGTAAATGCAATTGCTAGGGGAAATAACCAAGAATATATTTAAACTGTGTCTTAATTTAGTGTTCTAAACTGAAACCCCACTGAGATTGACAGGTGTTAAATCACCCTTCGATTAATAGAATTGAAAGCATAAGTCCCTAGCTAAGACAAAATGTGTGTGAATCTGCCAATGAGCTTGTGGTTGAGTACTGGGGGTTTTTTTGGGGGGGGGGGGAGAGAAAGGATCACCCAAACTGGGACAGACAAGAACAGGGAGAGGCAAGAAAAGCAAGTAGGAACTTGTAAGTGAAGTATGACCCTGGAAAAAGTTCGAGAGGGATCTGTGTTGGCTAAAGAGACTTTGGGGGGGGGGGGGGGGGGGCTGTAAACTAAGACACTGCTCCTTTTGTTCTTTCTATGTTCAGAGACAAAGTACTTTTTACATTCCTTGTAAATAAACAAGACTGCATCAAAGAAAATACCAGCCTCCACCAATTTCTACTTCCTTCTGGAACAATCCCAGGGCCCTGAATTTTGACAAGAGGCTTGAGTTGAAAAGATGCAACAATACATATGTGAAAACAGTATGTTTGGGGGTGAGTAGGTTAAAACTTTGGAAACAGATGTGTTTGATTTTTGAACATAATCAAATGTTTTCATGCTCAGCAGAAAGTAAACTAGGTTCAAAAACTTTTATTTCATTAACGTTGGATTTATAAAGACAAAAATGGAGCCTACCTTAAGTTTTATGCACCCTTGACAGTAACTTAAACACAATCAAAGTTCAACTGTAGATAAGAAAATGTTCATGATTTCTTTACACCTACCTATCAAAGCAAACATTAGGCAATAACTGAGCTCGATGTTGCTAAGCAGATGTTTGCAAAGAGAGAGCACTCATCAAAGCAATGATTTCTGTAACATTAACAGAAATCTATGTACAGACTTTCTGGTACAACTTGTTTTAGCAAATGCAGCCCTAACATTAATTTTACATGTCATAATTGTCACTGGCTTTAGTCCAGACACAAAGATTAGCTAGTATGACAAAGTCAGACTGGACAGCTGCAAGAGTGCTGGAAGGCAGGTATATCAGCAATAGAATGGTAACCTCTTCAGCTATTAGGGAAAAGGACTTTATCTCAGACCAGCAAGGGATACTGAGTCCAATTAAGGGATGCCTGTGACCTCTTAAAATATCTCTTTTGGCTAGACCGAGGCAAGTGACAAGCTGCAACAAGGCAAGTGACAACAAAAAGAGAAGTCTTCTCCTGGTCGAAAGGCCACTTGCCTCCTTATAGGGGAAGCAATTGAGCTAACACCCTGTTGGGGAAGGCCTGGCACCCAGAATTAAGCATAACAAGGCAACACTCCAGAGTGTTCCCTTTTTGTTATGAATTTGTCTGGTTTGGGTGATGTGTGCTCCTTGGGCCACCCATGAGGCCCACCTTGTAAAATAGAGAAAAATAAAACCCAAGTGAGGAGTAGAAACTCTCTGGAGTAAGACTCATTTACTCTAGTCCCCTTTGTTCCTTCCTTCTCACGCATGGACTGCCAGAGGAAATGCTGACTCTGTGAGGGAAACGGGTGCCTTGCCACACTAATAATGTACAGTTTTTACTTATGAATTAGAGCTGACAGCTGCTGCCTTAAGCTGTAAATAATACCTACAAAATGGAACATAAGATAAGCCCCCTTTTTGGGAAAGGAGGGGAGAATCCTCTAGGAAGCCCTCCCTATTTTTCCTTTTTTTATTCTCCCAAACATGCCTTATTGGATCCACCAAACCTTCTAGCTAAAATTTACTCTGGTATCTATTAATATAGCTCTTGGGTTGGTCAGAGAAGGTTGAGCAAGAGAAATACGAACTTTGCAAAAATATATCTATACACTTAGACATACTGATTAAATATATATGCAACTTATTTTTTGAATTGGAGACAATCCACAGGGTAAGCACTTGGGCATTCTTCTGGAGGAATAGTACTAGTACAGTATTTATTACTTATCAGAAACTATACCAGTGGGTCCCCAGTTGGTCAAACTGGACAGTCTCTATATAAAAGAATAAATGGACACAAATCAGATGTTAAGAATTAACGTTCAAGAACCAGTCGGAAAACACTGCAATCTCTCTGGTCACTCGATTACAGACCTGAGGGTGGCTATCCTTCAACAAAAAAGCTTCAAAAACAGACTCCAACGAGAGACTGCTGAATTGGAATTAATTTGCAAACTGGATACAATTAACTCAGGCTTGAAGAGAGACTGGGAATGGATGGGTCATTACACAAAGTAAAACTATTTCCCCATGGTATTTCTCCCTCCCACCCCACCCTCCACTGTTCCTCAGATGTTCTTGTTAACTGCTGGAATTAGCCTACCTTGCTTGTCACCATGAAAGGTTTTCCTTTTCTTCCCCCCTGCTGCTGGTGATGGCTCATCTTAAGTGATCACTCTCCTTACAGTGTGTATGATAAACCCATTGTTTCATGTTCGGGGTGTGTGTATGTGTATAAGCCGTCGCTCCCTTCCCGTACTTGTATATAAAATCTCCCCACTGTATTTTCCACCAAATGCATCCAATGAAGTGAGCTGTAGCTCACGAAAGCTTATGCTCAAATTTGTTAGTCTCTACGGTGCCACAAATACTCCTTTTCTTTTTACAGAATAACAAGTTTGTGGGTCTGGATAATACCTGCAGAAGTTCTACAGAGGTATCCTACACACTTTCATATTTATTTCAGAATGAATATCAATAAGTTACTGAACCATGAGGAAAAATGGTTTGCATATTAACCACAATAGTTATTCCCTCTCTGGACCTTATTTAAAATTACACATATAGAAAATCCTCATGTACAAATGGCACTATAGAAATTCTTGAACAACAAATGTGTTCAGTTAACAAGTAAAATTGTCTTTCTTACTACCTGCACTAGCAGGCTTATGTTCTGAGAATCACTGAAATAATACAGTAAGTAAACTGTTTATTGTCTTATAGATTCCAAAGTCAAAAGGTGATCCTATAGTCTGACCTGCCATACAACACAAACCACAGAACTTTCCCAAAATAATTCCTAGAGCATAATTACTCTGTTAAAATTGTATACCTTAGTTCCAGTCTGAATTTCTCTAGTTTAATCATCCAGCTATGGTATTGCTATACCTTTCTCGGCTAGATTGAAAAGCCAATTATTAAACATGTTCCCCATGTAGCTACTTGTAGACTAATCAATTCACTCCTTAACCTTTTTCTATGCTAAATAGATAGACTTGAGCTCAAGTGCTATAAGACATGGTTTCTAATCTTTGAATCATTCTCATAGCACTTCTCTGAACCCTCTCCAATTTATCAACTACCTGAAAGGGGGTTTCAAAGAGGATGGCTCTAGACTGTTCTCAATGGTAGCAGATGACAGAACGAGGAGTAATGGTCTCAAGTTGCAATGGGGGAGGTTTAGATTGGATATTAGGAAAAACTTTTTCACTAAGAGGGTGGTGAAACACTGGAATGCGTTACCTAGGGAGGTGGTAGAATCTCCTTCCTTAGAGGTTTTTAAGGTCAGGCTTGACAAAGCCCTGGCTAGGATGATTTAACTGGGACTTGGTCCTGCTTTGAGCAGGGGGTTGGACTAGATGACCTTCTGGGGTCCCTTCCAACCCTGATATTCTATGATTCTATGATCAACATCCTTTTTGAATTCCAGACACCAGAACTGGATATAGTATTGCAGCAGCGGTTGCACCAGTACCAAATATGGAGGTAAAATAACCTCTTTCTCAAGATTCGCCTGTTTATACCTTCCAAGATTGCATTATACAGTCTTACCTGCACACAAACCTTAAAGCAATTGGAAAAATTAATTTAAAGGAGTTATTTCTGGTTGTAATGCCCCAAAATCATTGGGCAGGTAGTTAGACATCAGTTATGGACTCTGTATTAGAAACTATATAGCCATTAAACAGACACCATGTTTCTTCAGTTGAGACTGGCGAGGCAATTAGTTTAATCATTTAAAATCTTATTTCAGATATTAAAAACAAACATTTACAGGTCACTTAGTTAGTTCTGCCACTTTGAGTGAAATTTAAATGAAGAAAGATGCAGAAAGGGTTGCTTAATAAATAGGTTTCAGAGTAGCAGCCGTGTTAGTCTGTATTCACAAAAAGAAAAGGAGTACTTGTGGTACCTTAGAGACAAATTTATTAGAGCATAAGCTTTCGTGAGCTACAGCTCACTTCATCGGATGCATTTGGTGGAAAAAACAGGAGAGATTTATATACACACACACACACACACACACAGAACATGAAACAATGGGTTTATCATACACACTGTAAGGAGAGTGATCACTTAAGATAAGCCATCACCAACAGCAGGGGGGGGGAAAGGAGGAAAACCTTCCATGGTGACAAGCAGGTAGGCTAATTCCAGCAGTTAACAAGAATATCAGAGGAACAGTGGGGGGTGGGGTGGGGGGAGAAATACCATGGGGAAATAGTTTTACTTTGTGTAATGACTCATCCATTCCCAGTCTCTATTCAAGCCTAAGTTAATTGTATCCAGTTTGCAAATTAATTCCAATTCAGCAGTCTCTCGTTGGAGTCTGTTTTTGAAGCTTTTTGTTGAAGGATAGCCACTCTTAGGTCTGTAATCGAGTGACCAGAGAGATTGAAGTGTTCTCCAACTGGTTTTTGAATGTTATAATTCTTGACGTCTGATTTGTGTCCATTCATTCTTTTACGTAGAGACTGTCCAGTTTGGCCAATGTACATGGCAGAGGGGCATTGCTGGCACATGATGGCATATATCACATGGGTAGATGCGCAGGTGAAGGAGCCTCTGATAGTGTGGCTGATGTGATTAGGCCCTATGATGGTATCCCCTGAATAGATATGTGGACAGAGTTGGCAACGGGCTTTGTTGCAAGGATAGGTTCCTGGGTTAGTGGTTTTGTTGTGTGGTGTGTGGTTGCTGGTGAGTATTGGCTTCAGATTGGGGGGATGTCTGTAAGCAAGGACTGGCCTGTCTCCCAAGATCTGTGAGAGTGATGGGTCGTCCTTCAGGATAGGTTGTAGATCCTTGATGATGCGTTGGAGAGGTTTTAGTTGGGGGCTGAAGGTGATGGCTAGTGGCGTTGTGTTATTTTCTTTGTTGGGCCTGTCCTGTAGTAGGTGACTTCTGGGTACTCTTCTGGCTCTGTCAGTCTGTTTCTTCACTTCAGCAGGTGGGTATTGTAGTTGTAGGAATGCATGATAGAGATCTTGTAGGTGTTTGTCTCTGTCTGAGGGGTTGGAGCACATGCGGTTATGTCTACAGCCAAGCGCTACGATAATGAATCGAGTGGCATGATCTGGATGAAAGCTAGAGGCATGTAGGTAGGAATATCGGTCAGTAGGTTTCCGATATAGGGTGGTGTTTATGTGACCATCGCTTATTAGCACCGTAGTGTCGAGGAAGTGGATCTCTTGTGTGCTCTGGTCCAGGCTGAGGTTGATGGTGGGATGGAAATTGTTGAAATCATGGTGGAATTCCTCAAGAGCTGCTTTTCCATGGGTCCAGATTCATAGATACTAAGGTCAGAAGGGACCACTCTGATCATCTAGTCCGACCTCCTGCACAGCGCAGGCCACAGAATGTCACCCACCCACTCCTTTGAAAAACCTCACCCATGTCTGAGCTATTGAAGTCCTCAAATCATGGTTCTGAGGTTGATGGTGGGATGGAAATTGTTGAAATCCTGGTGGAATTCCTCAAGGGCTTCTTTTCCATGGGTCCAGATGATGAAGATGTCATCAATGTAGCGCAAGTAGAGTAGGGGCATTAGGGGACGAGAGCTGAGGAAGCGTTGTTCTAAGTCAGCCATAAAAATGTTGGCATACTGTGGGGCCATGCGGGTACCCATCGCAGTGCCGCTGATTTGAAGGTATACATTGTCACCAAATGTGAAATAGTTATGGGTCAGGACAAAGTCACAAAGTTCTGCCACCAGGTTAGCCGTGACAGTATCGGGGATACTGTTCCTGACGGCTTGTAGTCCATCTTTGTGTGGAATGTTGGTGTAGAGGGCTTCTACATCCATAGTGGCTAGGATGGTGTTTTTAGGAAGATCACCAATGGACTGTAGTTTCCTCAGGAAATCGGTGGCGTCTCGAAGATAGCTGGGAGTGCTGGTAACGAAGGGCCTGAGGAGGGAGTCTACATAGCCAGACAATCCTGCTGTCAGGGTGCCAATGCCTGAGATGATGGGGCGTCCAGGATTTCCAGGTTTATGGATCTTGGGTAGCAGATAGAATACCCCAGGTCCTGGCTCCAGGGGTGTGTCTGTGCGGATTTGTTCTTGTGCTTTTTCAGGGAGTTTCTTGAGCAAATGCTGTAGTTTCTTTTGGTAACTCTCAGTGGGATCAGAGGGTAATGGCTTGTAGAAAGTGGTGTTGGAGAGCTGCCTAGTAGCCTCTTGTTCGTATTCCGACCTACTCATGATGACGACAGCACCTCCTTTGTCAGCCTTTTCGATTATGATGTCAGAGTTGTTTCTGAGGCTGTGGATGGCACTGTGTTCTGCATGGCTGAGGTTATGGGGTAAGCGATGCTGCTTTTCCACAATTTCAGCTCGTACACATCGGCGGAAGCACGCTAGGTAGAAATCCAGGCTGCTGTTTCGACCTTCAGGAGGAGTCCACCTAGAATCCTTCTTTTTGTAGTGTTGGCAGGAAGGTCTCTGTGGGTTAATATGTTGGTCAGAGGTGTGTTGGAAATATTCCTTGAGTCTGAGACGTCGAAAATAGGATTCTAGGTCACCACAGAACTGTATCATGTTCGTGGGGGTGGAGGGGCAAAAGGAGAGGCCCCGAGATAGCCCAGCGGAAGAATCTGTCCTATCTCGGGGCCTCTCCTTTTGCCCCTCCACCCCCACGAACATGATACAGTTCTGTGGTGACCTAGAATCCTATTTTCGACGTCTCAGACTCAAGGAATATTTCCAACACACCTCTGACCAACATATTAACCCACAGAGACCTTCCTGCCAACACTACAAAAAGAAGGATTCTAGGTGGACTCCTCCTGAAGGTCGAAACAGCAGCCTGGATTTCTACCTAGCGTGCTTCCGCCGATGTGTACGAGCTGAAATTGTGGAAAAGCAGCATCGCTTACCCCATAACCTCAGCCATGCAGAACACAGTGCCATCCACAGCCTCAGAAACAACTCTGACATCATAATCGAAAAGGCTGACAAAGGAGGTGCTGTCGTCGTCATCATGAGTAGGTCGGAATACGAACAAGAGGCTACTAGGCAGCTCTCCAACACCACTTTCTACAAGCCATTACCCTCTGATCCCACTGAGAGTTACCAAAAGAAACTACAGCATTTGCTCAAGAAACTCCCTGAAAAAGCACAAGAACAAATCCGCACAGACACACCCCTGGAGCCAGGACCTGGGGTATTCTATCTGCTACCCAAGATCCATAAACCTGGAAATCCTGGACGCCCCATCATCTCAGGCATTGGCACCCTGACAGCAGGATTGTCTGGCTATGTAGACTCCCTCCTCAGGCCCTTCGTTACCAGCACTCCCAGCTATCTTCGAGACGCCACCGATTTCCTGAGGAAACTACAGTCCATTGGTGATCTTCCTAAAAACACCATCCTAGCCACTATGGATGTAGAAGCCCTCTACACCAACATTCCACACAAAGATGGACTACAAGCCGTCAGGAACAGTATCCCCGATACTGTCACGGCTAACCTGGTGGCAGAACTTTGTGACTTTGTCCTGACCCATAACTATTTCACATTTGGTGACAATGTATACCTTCAAATCAGCGGCACTGCGATGGGTACCCGCATGGCCCCACAGTATGCCAACATTTTTATGGCTGACTTAGAACAACGCTTCCTCAGCTCTCGTTCCCTAATGCCCCTACTCTACTTGCGCTACATTGATGACATCTTCATCATCTGGACCCATGGAAAAGAAGCTCTTGAGGAATTCCACCATGATTTCAACAATTTCCATCCCACCATCAACCTCAGCCTGGACCAGTCCACACAAGAGATCCACTTCCTGGACACTACGGTGCTAATAAGCGATGGTCACATAAACACCACCCTATATCGGAAACCTACTGACCGCTATTCCTACCTACATGCCTCTAGCTTTCATCCAGATCATACCACTCAATCCATTGTCTACAGCCAAGCGCTACGATATAACCGCATTTGCTCCAACCCCTCAGACAGAGACAAACACCTACAAGATCTCTATCATGCATTCCTACAACTACAGTACCCACCTGCTGAAGTGAAGAAACAGATTGACAGAGCCAGAAGAGTACCCAGAAGTCACCTACTACAGGACAGGCCCAACAAAGAAAACAACAGAACGCCACTAGCCATCACCTTCAGCCCCCAACTAAAACCCCTCCAACGCATCATCAAGGATCTACAACCTATCCTGAAGGACGAGCCATCGCTCTCTCAGATCTTGGGAGACAGACCAGTCCTTGCTTACAGACAGCCCCCCAATCTGAAGCAAATACTCACCAGCAACCACACACCACACAACAGAACCACTAACCCAGGAACCTATCCTTGCAACAAAGCCCGTTGCCAACTCTGTCCACATATCTATTCAGGGGATACCATCATAGGGCCTAATCACATCAGCCACACCATCAGAGGCTCGTTCACCTGTGCATCTACCAATGTGATATATGCCATCATGTGCCAGCAATGCCCCTCTGCCATGTACATTGGCCAAACTGGACAGTCTCTACGTAAAAGAATGAATGGACACAAATCAGACGTCAAGAATTATAACATTCAAAAACCAGTTGGAGAACACTTCAATCTCTCTGGTCACTCGATCACAGACCTAAGAGTGGCTATACTTCAACAAAAAAGCTTCAAAAACAGACTCCAACGAGAGACTGCTGAATTGGAATTAATTTGCAAACTGGATACAATTAACTTAGGCTTGAATAGAGACTGGGAATGGATGAGTCATTACACAAAGTAAAACTATTTCCCCATGGTATTTCTCCCTCCCACCCCACCCCCCACTGTTCCTCTGATATTCTTGTTAACTGCTGGAATTAGCCTACCTGCTTGTCACCATGAAAGGTTTTCCTCCTTCCCCCCCCTGCTGCTGGTGATGGCTCATCTTAAGTGATCACTCTCCTTACAGTGTGTATGATAAACCCATTGTTTCATGTTCTCTGTGTGTGTGTGTGTATATAAATCTCTCCTCTGCTTTTTCCACCACATGCATCCGATGAAGTGAGCTGTAGCTCACGAAAGCTTATGCTCTAATAAATTTGTTAGTCTCTAAGGTGCCCCAAGTACTCCTTTTCTTTAAACAACCCACAGCAGAACTATGCTATGGGAGAGAACTATTTTTGTAAATTTTTTTTTGGGGGGGGAATCCCTACTTATCCTGTTGCCTACAAAATGGAGGAAAAAAATGTAATTTTCTCCTAAAGTCAGTGCCAGTTACATGAAAGGAAAAACATCCCTTCAAGGGCACTGAAGGAGAACCAGTTATGGAGTGCTCCCTTTACGATGAAAGAGGCAGGACTGCATACGCCAGCTCCCCAGACTACTAAGTATCTTTAGCTTTATCTGTTCTTTTGGGGCAGCCAGGTCACTCTAGCGTGGCTGCACGCGGTTCACGGGGATAGCTGAGTGGGGGGACAGCTCGGTGGTTTGAGCCCTGGCTTGCTAAACCCAGAGTTGCAGGCTCAATCCTTGAGCGAGCCAGTTAGGGATCTGGAGCAAAAAGCGGAGCTTGGCCCCGCTGTGAGCAGCGGCTTGCACTAGATGACCTCCTGAGGTCCCGTCCGACCCTGGTATTCTAGGATTCCAGCCTGAGCTCCCGGCTGCCGCTGGATTTGTGGGGCTGCACTGGCCGAGAAGCCTCCCTCGCCGCTTAGCAGCCGTTGCACGGGGCGTTGGTTGGCAGGCGCCCTCTGAAAGCAAATCTACCGGCCTCACGCAACCTCCGCAAGGCAAACAGCGCCATTTAGCGCTTGCCTTGGGCCCGGCTGGGGGCTGGCTTGGGCCGTTTCCCGGCTCGCAGCACGCCTCGGGGCAGCCTGGCTGATGACGGGCTGGGGCAGCCAGCGCTCCCCGGACGGGGCTGTGCACAAACTGAGCTGCAGGGGCCCAGCGACCCGCTGATGACACCGGGACGCTAGAAACACGGGCTAGCCACGGCCCCACCCTCTGGCGGCGGCGACGGCCCCGGCGCCCGAACGCCGCATCGCAGCCAGCAGCGCCTCTCCCCTCAGCCGGCTCTTTTTTTTTTTTACGGTTGCTCGGCGGGTGGGGCACGTGTGGGCGGGCAGGCTGGAGGAGCTGGGTCCGCGGCCCCGCCCCGATTGCCGTCGCTCCCCTCCCGCGCTTACCCTTTGACAACGGACCACATTTCCCATCATGCTCCACGCCGCGCCACCAATAGCGAGGGCGCTTCTTTGCCGGCTGCGCCAGGAACGGACCAGTCATTGCGTGCGCTGTCGCTGAGCGCGGGGGGGGACCAATCAGAGAGCGGCCGTGGCGGCGGGAGGGCGGTTACGGTTCAAACGCTGGCGGTGAGTGTTGGGGGAGCCGCGTGAGGTGCTCGCTGGGTCGCCGCGCCGCGTCCCGCCCGCGGGGCTGAGGAGAAGGGGGCGCAGGGCCGGGGCAGAGGTACGCTAGGAGACAGCCCGGGTGCTGCTTTCCCTGAGTTAGCGTCCTGGGCTCGAAAGCGTGACCCGCCTTGGACACGGGCACATCCTGGAGCCTTTCCATAGTCCGCCGTCTCACGCAGCGCGCGGGTAGGAAGTCGGCTAGAAATCCCCTCCCCTCCCCTCCCCTCCCCAGCTCGGTGGCTCGTGCTACTGCCCGTTTGCTGTGTAACCAGGCTTAAAGGCCCAGCTGCTCAAAGGCGTCTAGGCGCCTAACTCCCATTGATGTCAATGGAAGTTAGGCACCCAAATGCTTCTGAGGGGCTGGCCCAAAGTAACTGCAGCTGCGTGGCACCGGCGTTTAGGACTGCGGCAGCTGGACCTACAGCATTACGTCTATATGAACTGGCACGCTCAAAGACTGCATATAAAATCAGGAAAATTGGCTTTTGTGAGAACCCAAATAAGGGAATAGTAGCAGAGCACCCTTATGGCGCAAAGCATCAGCCATGAAATGCGGTTTTTAGGCTGAAAAATTAAAGGTGGCATTATGGGGTTTCACATTTAACCTGAAAAGTCAGCCTGGAATCTGAAAGGCAGGCAGGGCTCTCTCTGGCTTCTGCATTGCCAACAACAGAGATTCTGCAACCTGATTTAGGTCACCCTTCTATTAATAGTGTGATACAGCTCCAGGAGAGTAAGCTATGTTGTCTTTTCAGTGCAGTCCAGGTAGGAATAAAACCTTAATTCAGCAAAGGCTTCTGCACTGTGCTGACTTCCAGTGAAGTCACTGGGACGACACAGTGCACAGCGTTAAATACCTAAGTCTGCAAGATCAAGGCATTAGCAAAATAAGCAGAAATGAAAATGAATACATACAAGAAGTTTCTGCTGAGGAGTAGCCACCAATCCTTTATAGTAATTCTCAGAATAGAACTGCCCGCAGGCTGAACAGTCTTGCTTTTTTTTTTTTTCCCCTCCCTTCTCATTGTTATTTCAGGCTACACAAAATCTGTTTAATTATGTGTACAGCATCATTAGTATAATGTATGCGTTAATATTTACAGTAATGCATAATTATATCCGTGCAATATATTTTGGTACACTGTCGTATTTAATAGATGTTTCAAATGTAAATAACTTTCTTTTTTTTTTAAGGGAAAATTACTCAGTCCATAATAAGGACTTACTCCTGGATGGGCCTGGGGAGAAGGTGACTATAAGGTAACAGCAGCTTGAAGCTGTGTGAAAAATTGTCTCAAATGTTTATTTTAGGATTACAGTATGCTACCCAGATAAAAAAAAAACTTGTAGGAATTCTCCCTACTCCCATGATTGTTACCAGTTCAATATGTAGCAGCCATTTCAAAACATTCTCTACTTTTTAGACCATAGTTAAATCTTCCTACCAGATAGTATTTAATAATCTGATTCTCATTCTGGAAGGAGAAAACTTTTTTGCTTTTTTCCACAGACCACTTTTCTCCCCTGTCTAAAATATGCTTAGTTCAGTTCAAAATGAGCCAGCAGCCTCCCTCTTTACTTAAGTAGAATACAGTATTTAGAGGTTTTGGGGGAAAAAACTACATGCACAGTAATACTGAAATGTGACAACATATATCTTCTATTCTTCTGCTCTATATGTGTATGATAAACATGGTGTTGCATCCTTGGTTTTTAGATAGAAAGTCTTAGAGCTATTTATATTCATAATCATGTTCTGAATAGAGTAAACCGATCTAGACAGCACATCACTTGAAATATGGCAAATATAAGTAGTAGTAAGTCCTGTTGAATGCTGTAACATAACTGTTTAAAAGTAACTGATAGAGCTTTCAAGAAACATATAAGAAGAACAGCACTTAAAGTTTCAATAGCAATCAGTATTGGGGAGAATAAATCTCTTTATTAATCTATAACGGCTCACATTGTCTTGTCTGATCGTGTTATGCTTTTATGTTTGCTATAGCACTATGTCCCAGATAAAAACAGAAGATGAACTGATCCTTTTTGAAAAAGAGATCAAAGAATTTTGGACAAAATTCAAAAGCATTTGTGGTAGTGAACACATCAACCAGACTTTGGGACTAAGAGAATCATGCAAGGAGTCCATAAAAGCACTTTCAGGTACAATAGTCATGAGTTTACATAGCTAATTTTATTTTTAACTCTGTCTTCAGTTGATTAAAATGTTTTTATTACAGAGAAGTGGTCCAAGAAGTTAAAAGAAGGGGATCTAATGACTGACAAAATTCTGGAATACAGAAATGGTATGGTATCGGCTCATATTTATAACTTCTAAAATGAACTAATGTGTTCTGTCAGAACAAAACACTTCAGCTTAAAATGGTTCAGTTAAAAGTGAACTGCAAAGCCAAACTGAAGATGGTATTAGACCAGGATGTCTGGTCAAAATGCTTTCATTAACAGAATAGGTGATGTTCTTCAAACCCAGAAATGCCAAAATCTAGTTAAAAGATCTGTCTTGTATAGCACTGAGTGAGTTTTTGCCACTTAATAAGAAATGAATAAAGGAGAGTCTTGCAAAGCTCAAGAAATCATACCAGTTGTGGTACAAAGTCAGTTTACTGTGATAAGAAAACAAAAAAAATTACTTGCCTGTCAAAGTTTACTTGTGCAGTAGAGTACAGTTTTGCAAGGCTAGTAACTTATTTCTGGGCTAACTGCTTCTCACATCCTGATTAGTGGGCAAAGTCACCTTGTAAATCTAGGATTAACTCACTCATTTTAGCTTTGCAAGTCACTATAAAAAGTTAGGGATAAAAAATCACAATGTAACTAGCAGTAGGTAGTCTACTGTTACAGATGGATCTCTTGACACAAGATGAGTAATGATAGGATCATTGCACACTTTTAAAGTGACGGGAACTCAAAAGCTGTGCAGTTTTGTCACCGAAAAGAAGCCAAGTTGCACTTTTGAATAGCAGGCGATGCCGGAGGGCCTTCATTTAGAAGTTATTCTGTGCCTTCCTTCTAAGCACGTAAACCATTCAGAATCATTTTTGTTTGTACATGATGCTCGCAGTAGAAGGGCTGCCTCATAAACATAAGAATGCGGACTTCTCTGTCTTGGTGAAATAACTTACGCACATGTGTTTTTGTAGCACTTTGAGCATAACTTTATTCACATGAGTAATGTTAGATTTTTGAGGGAACCATTTATGCATAGAGCTATGCACACATACAAAAGTATGTGCAGAATCAGGGACTTATTTAACGAAGGCTAGCCATAAATATTCAAACTTTTTCTTTTCCTCACAGAGATCCTCCAGCAGAACATATGCATTGAAGAAAAGCAAAAGGACTTAACTGAAATGAATTCCAAAATAAAGCATGAAGAAGAACAAAAGAGAGACTTTATTGATCGCATCCAAGAGCTCAAGGAAGAGTTGATGAGAAAAAAGGAAAGTAAGTTGTAAAATTGAATGAACATGAAAACACTCCAAGTGTTTGGAGTCTTCTAAAGAGTATACTGGTGACTTTGCAATAGGTGTTTCCAGCGCTGTAGCTGTGCAAATCTTTGTAGTTAGCATGTCGATATTGTAATGCTTGTACAGACAATAGTGGCTTAGGATGTAGAGATAACGTGATGCTTAGTTTGAATAGTTGTATATAAATCAGAGGTGGGCAAACTATATGGCCCATAGGCCACATCCAGCCCCCGGCTCCACCCCTCCCCGCTGTCCCTGCTCTGCTGCAACCTCTCACTGTGCTGCTAGCGCTCTGGGCAGCAGGGTTGAGAGCTCCTGCCAGGCAGCGCAGCTGTGAGAGCCGCCAGCCTGCCTTGGTGCTCTAGACTGCGCAGCGGCGTGGCTGGCTGTCCTGCCGCTCTGAGCGGCATGATAAGGGAGCGGGGGGGTGGGGGGGTTTGGATAAGGGGCAAGTGGTGACAGGGGGTAGTTGGATAGGTGTGAGAGTCCTGGGGGCCTGTCAGGGTGTGGATAGGGGTTGGGGCAGTTAGGGGACAGGGAGAAGTGGGGGTTGGATAGGGGCAGGAGGTCCCAGGAAGGGCGGTCAGGGGACAGGGAGCAGGGAGGGTTGGATGGGTCTGGTGTTCTAAGGGGGGCAGTCAGAGGGTGGGAGGGGGTGGGGCGTGTCATTTTAAAAAAAAAAAAAAGGAAGGATAAACACCTTTAAAATTCCTCCTGGCCAGAGGATAAACCCTTTCACCTGTAAAGGGTTAAGAAGCTAGGATAATCTCACTGGCACCTGACCACAATGACCAATGAGGAGACAAGATACTTTCAAAGCTGGAGGGGGGGAGAAGCAAAGGGTCTGGGTCTGTCTGTGTGATGCTTTTGCTGGGGACAGAACAGGAATGGAGTCTTAGAATTTAGGAAGTAACCTAGCTAGATATGCGTTGGATTCTGTTTGTTTAAATGGCTGAGAAAATAAGCTGTGCTGAATGGAATGGATATTCCTGTCTTTGTGTCTTTTTGTAACTTAAGGTTTTGCCTAGAGGGATTCTCTGTTTTGAATCTAATTACCCTGTAAGGTATTTATCATCCTGATTTTTACAGAGGTGATTCTTTTTCTTCTTTTAAGAAACTGAATGCTTTTTCACTGTTCTTAAGATTCAAGGGTTTGGGTCTGTGTTCACCTATGCAAATTGGTGAGGATTTTTATCAAACCTTCCCCAGGAAGTGGGGTGCAAGGTTTTTTTGGGGAAAGACGTTTCTAAACGGGCTCTTTCCTAATAAAATAAAACCAGTTAGACGTTTGGTGGTGGCAGCGATAAAGTCCAAGGGCAAAAGGTAAAATAGTTTGTACCTTAGGGAAGTTTTAATCTAAGCTGGTAAAAGTAAGCTTAGGAGGTTTTCATGCAGGTCCCCACATCTATACCCTAGCGTTCAGAGTGGGGCAGGAACCTTGACATGGTGGCAGCGGTGATATAAATGGTCACTTATCAGTGGAGCACTGAATTAAAAACCTGTAACTCCTCATTCTAACAAGCTGTATTTTCATAACTGGCAACTACATGAATAATGCTTTGAATGGCAAAATATACTTTAAAGCATTTATTTGATTCTTAAAATAGCATTCATAATATTAACCAAATAACCACATGCTAGAGTGTGTAAATAATTAGTGCTACTCAGATTTAAATGAATAGAAATGGGGTAGTTGTCATGATTAGGGAGATTTAACAAAGAAGGGCACTTGCTTTTAACATACTTATTTTGGATGATTTTCCAGTGTTCTAAAATTTGTTTGAAAATGCTTTTACTCTTGCTTTGACACTTTTTTAGTTATATCTGCTAAAAACAAGGCCACCAAAGAGCGACTGGAAAGACTGAGTAAGTCTAAAGAACTGTTTGAAGAGCGGCTGGGGCTAGAAATACGCAGAATTTATGGTAAGTTTCCAAGTACACACGAGTTCAATTATTTACCCTAGTCATACCCCTGACAAGTTGGCAAAATACCATCACCCTCACACACGAAACAAATGGGGTAGATTTTTTTTTAAAAAAAAATTGTGCTTATACATAGAAAAAAAGAGAGTACTGTAGTATTTACATGGTTATGAGTGTGAGTTATCTTCACTTGCGCTAATAGTCAATCTGAGCAGTGTGTTGCTGATTTGTTTGCTGCAAAGCAATAGAAATCCTTTCTTGCTGTTCTGCATGGCTATAAAGCAATAAAAATGTCTGCTACTACCATAGGATCGCTTATGACTTGATAGAGGCGAAATAAGACACATAGCTATAAAAGTTTCAGATAAACTAATCTCAATGTATAATGACTAAAATCTTTAAAGTTTGGTACAAAGATGCATTTATACAGTCCAAAATCTATCTTTTAATGCAATAAAAAATCCAACATTAATTTTATTTTGGGCACTCATTGGACCTATACTCAACTGTCAGGTAGTTTAAAGGGATACTCAAATAGTTTAAGCCCAAAAGTTGGGTTTCCCTTTTTTACAAAAAGAGAAGTCTAGGTTTATTATACTTTTTATTGTTAGCGCAAGAATCTTTTACTAACTGAAATTTAACTAAAAAGAAAAGGAGTACTTGTGGCACCTTAGAGACTAACACATTTGTGGATGCCACTGAGCGTCCTATGCGAAGTTCGTGATTTTATTGAATTCTATTTCTGCCTTTGCTTTAGATGAACAGCTGCAGTTTATATTTCGATGTATTGACCACAAAGATCCTGACAAGCCATACACATTTACACTCTCTATAAATGAACAGGGAGACTATGAAGGTATGTGTAGATATTGAGACTGGTTCAAAAACCACTTTAAATAAAATACAATCTCATGTGAGAGGTGCACGTGCACACACACAGAGGGGCAGCAAGTTCCATACCAAACAGTTCAGTCTTTAGAATGCTACAGATGAAGCCCTGTCCCAACAAGCGCTGTAATGGAAGCCGTCCCTTGGCAGTCTCCTCCCAGCCATTGCAGTGCCTTTCTGAAACAGACCACACTTTGAGCTCTTTATCAGCCCTTACGCTAGGAACTGGCAGCAGAGGGTAGCAAGGTACAAAAAGAGTGCTAGCCAGGGCTAATAAGAACTGTTTCCAATTTAGAATCTGGACCTGACCCTACCTTCGAGGTGCCAGAAACCCTTCTACCACTGCCCATAAAACCTTCTCCAAAACCTTAGAAAACTGGCCAGTCTAAGAGTTAGAACTGGTTTATTAGAAAATAGAGGACAGAACTTGGCTTTCTAACTTCTATGCAAACCCACTGGCATCAATGAATTTGGCCTAGGATACCCATCTGGAAAACATCACTTTAAACAAATAGGATTTCAGAAGAAAAAGTAGGATGTGCATCTGCATGGCGATTTAATTACATGAGCACAAGAGGGCTCAATTAAGGTTGCACAAGCAACCTTAATTCTGGCATTTCTTAACTTTTGAATGCTTGACTTTAACTTTTAAACATTCTTTTAATGAAAAGATAAATACACAACTGTTTCCCTCTCCCACCTTTGTGCCTATAAAGTGCTGGCCTTGAGATATTAAGCAAAGACATGGCTAGGGGGAAAAGCTGAGAAAAGAGAAGCAAGTGAAGCATGAAGAAAGGAGAAGCAAAAGATAGGGAAGGCGTGTGAGTGACTATCTGTTTTTTTTTTTTTTTTTTTTTTTTTTTTTTTCTTTTTCACCTTAGAATTTTTTGGGGATGCCAACGCTTCCAATCTGTACTTTTGGGAGCCCATTAACCAACAACACAACTTTATTTCCTACTGCTAACAAATCAAAATTTGTGCATTAAATGGGAGAGACATTAAAAATAGGTAACTCACTCATGCCCCTCTGAATGTTTCCATGTACCTCTCAAATTCAGACATTAATGATCCTTCCTTCCACCATAACCCACACGCACTAAGAAAATACACCTTTTAGGAGCTGCTGTTCAACTTACTGCTCTCTTATTACTGGAATTTCTTGAACCTAATTTTCACAATAGAAACCCTATTACTCCTCTGAAATTAATGCATCGGAGAGCAATGATGAGGGACATCTATTTTTACTATTTCAGGGAGAAACTATACTCTAATCCCCAGGGTCTCTTAATCTTTCTCCCTTCCCCCACCACTCAATTTGTCTGAAAACTGATGGAGCTCAGCAGTAACCAGTGGTCCGAATATGCCACAGCTTTTGAGTCAGGGTAGGCAGTGTTGTGACAATAAATTGAGTAGCAGTAACAGCAATGCCACAAGGGGAAGGTCTGGGCATGACAGAATAATATTCTGTGCTCTTAGACAAGGTGCTGTTTTTTTTCTTGGCTGAAAGTCAGCCCGTGGATTTTTAGGCTTAAAATAGACTAATGGAGCACATGCAAAGCTACAGAAAATGGTTAGATTACTAAGAAACTAAAAGCAGTGAAAGGGTAAGAGACCCTTAATAATATGAAAGAAAATGCATCTCGGAGCTGGCATATAGCGTTACCTGACTCATTAAATGAAAAATTCAAGTCACACATTGTGAAATAATTGACGCAATTTTGTTTTTGGGAAGGAGTACTTGACGAGGAAGTATCACAGCATGCTTCACTGGTCTTGGAAATAAAAATTGTTTTCTAATTGTTTCCTTCTAGTGACAAGCAGCTCTCCTCCTCTGGACTGTATAGCAGAACTCCAGCTAAAAGTGAGAGAAACCAACAACTTTGCTGCATTTGTTGCCAACATCAGAAAAGCTTTTACAGCTTTGTCTTATAAGTAATCTGCATCTATATGTAAAACTGGCTTCATACCTCTCTTCCTGTCTGTGTTCATTCCCTGCTCTTCCTTTTTGTATTAACATAACAGTGGTGTGAAAGGAAATATTAAATTTATGTTTTAATATTCCATTTTCTAAATAAAGAAAAATAGTGAAATGTTTTAGTCCATCTTTATCAGCCAGATGTATTTTTGGTAACTCATTTAAACAATTGAAGCAAATATTTCTTCAGTCCACTGTCTCCACACATGTAACTGGACTGGCTGTAAATCCAATCACTAAACTTGTAACTCAAAAGCAAGCCAGCACAACATCTTCAAGGAAATAAGGCCAAAGCAACCCAATAGGCCAGTGGTTCTCAAAGCCAGTCTGCTGCTCGTTCAGGGAAAGCCCCTGGTGGCCCAGACCGGTTTGTTTACCTGCCGCGTCTGCAGGTTTGGTGGATTGCAGCTCTCGCTGGCCGTGTTTCGCCGCACCAGGCCAATGGGCGCTACGGGAAGCGGGCTGCCCTTCCTGCAGCCCTCATTGATCTGGAGCAGCGAACTGCAGCTAGTGGGAGCCACGATCAGCCGAACCTGCGGATGCGGCAGGTAAAGAAACCAGTCCGGCACCCCAGGGGCTTTCCCTGAACAAGTGGCGGACTGGCTTTGAGAACTACTGCAATAGGCTATGCTAAATTTTACCCTCAAAGGATTTGAGTCCTGTATTTAAAAGCTTTCAAAAGAATCAGGGTACCACATTAATAGAGAGATGGTATTTCTACTCATTCAGAAACTTAGCCCAAAAGTAGCAGTCACTAGTTTGGTTGGTTGGTTTTTTTTTTTTTTTAATAAAGGCTTACAATAATAGAAGCAATCACACTCCGGCTCTACCATCAGTGGAGAGAAAGGTGCCAGTACACTTAGTTCAACAAAAGACTGAAGACAAACTCAAGCAACACTGGGTAGATTTCACTTCTGATCTTTATCACATGGGCAAGGAAAAGACCTTGATTATTTAACAAACTGAACAATTTAAAGAAATATGATCTTTAGGCACCTCAGTGATCTTATTTACTTATGCTTCTGAGGATGTTTCATCTCTGGAAGTAGGGAACTCTTCCACATACGTAGCAGGAAAGTGACCGTTTCTCTCCTTTAGGGTCCCATATACCATCCATTATTATCCTTCTAGTGAATGATGATAAAGTCACCTATTGAGAGAATGTATTTTTATTAATTCAACTGGATTTATACAGGTGTATTGTACCATTTCTGCATTGACCCTTGTTTAATACTTCTCTCTTCCCCTACCTCCTTTATAGCATAGTCTAATTAAGTTTAAATGTCTCTGGTGGTTAGTTAAGACTGAATTAAAACTGGATGACAAACCATGCTTACTACAGCATTATAACATGACCCTATTCTCCATTGCACTCAGTCTCAGTCCTCAAACTAGCATTTCAGCTGAAACAGCATTTGGAAAAAAACAGGAAGATGTTAATTACCTTTTTGCAAACTTAGCTCATCATCCCTTTTAGCTTGTAGATCCCATTTGCTGGATTGCTGTCCCTTGGTTGTGTAAAAATCATTGTATTCCAATCACTAACAGCACAAGTAAAGCAGGATGAAATAAACATGTCTTGTGTAATAATAAATAGTTTCTTAAAGTTCTATTTTATAGGCCTACGCCCAAAGGTATTTAGGTACTTAAACATGCAGATAGGCACCTAGTGGGATTTTCCTATTGATTTCAATTTGTTATAGGACTCTAGGCACTTCTGAATATCCAACTGGGGGCCTGTCTGCATTATTAGGCATCTCAATACCTCTTAAAAATCTAGCTCTTAATAACTACCATGTCATTAAATGTATGCATATGGCAACTATATATGTGTTTTGATAGTGAAAAGGCACAAACCTAATTTTTGGAACATGGTTATAATAGAGAGAACATTCTGAGAACTATTTCAGTTATCTCAGTTAAAGCTAGAAGATTAGGTTGTGGAGTGTCCAGGTAAAGTGAAACCCAAATGAGGATCTGATCAGACTCCTAATCAATGTTGATGGAAGTTGGATTAGGTTCAAACTATTGTGGGACCCCACAGAATTGAACCCTCAAACAAGGTGAACAGAGGGTTCCTCCATCCCTCCACTTTCCCCATAATGCCCTCTGACTTCTAGAAGACTCTTCTGGCAGAAGACTGGAATTTCTGATCCGTTAACCGCCATGGCAAACTTTTTTGGATTATTGTAGGACACTAGCATGACCAAAGGCTATCCCTATACTGATATGTCTGTGGCTAGGAATTTTGCATTACTATAATAAAGGACTACAAGTTGCCCATTGTTAAATCCACACACATATTATCTTTAGCATAATTTATCTGTAATACAGTTCCCAGAAAACCTAATTCGGCAGTGATTCCTTTTGGCACATACCAATTGTCTTAACTCAGATCATTAAAAGACACCGTGTTGGCAGGCTTAGGCCCTAAAATCAGGTCTCTTTAAAAAGTGTTTTACAAAACTAAATCAGTGGAAATGTTCACTGACTTAAGCATGGTGAATTGACTTATGTCAATTTACACATACACATTGGTAATTTTTTAAATTAACTATTGCAGCATTATGACAGTGTATGAGAACCAGACAGTGAAGCTGTATTTTCACTGGTTTCAGAGTAGCAGCCGTGTTAGTCTGTATTCGCAAAAAGAAAAGGAGTACTTGTGGCACCTTAGAGACTAACAAATTTATTAGAGCATAAGCTTTCGTGAGCTACAGCTCACTTCATCAGATGCAAATGCATCCGATGAAGTGAGCTGTAGGCTCACGAAAGCTTATGCTCTAATAAATTTGTTAGTCTCTAAGGTGCCACAAGTACTCCTTTTCTTTTTGTGTATTTTCACTGTCCATGTTAAGCAACATGTGAAATTTAAAACAACAGCATAAATGCTGAAAAGTTAAATTACATTTGCAAAATCTTTGTTTTTAAAAGCTAAGGCCCTCATCCTGCAAACACTGACGTTCTTAGCACATGTGGAAAAGGGATCATGTCCTGACATTAATCTGTCTCTCTCCTACAGAAGGGGAGCTCAATGTCTTCCACAGCATTATACTTGTCCTCTCTTTCCATCCCCCAAACTCCTGCAAAGGGTACAACTGCAATGGAAACATATGGCCTCTGCAAGGAACCCCTATGATTGTGAGGTTTCTGGACTGGGCCCACTGCCTACTCCAGAGTGGACAAATCCCATCCATCCCAATAGAATGACGTGGGTAGGAATTCTGCAAGGATTCCCTGCAGAGTTTTCCTCTATGTTTTGCTGTGGGAGTGGTGATCCATTCAATAGAACTACTCCTTTAGTTATGCACAATGGTACGTGTTGGTAGCATCAGGTCCTAAACTGTTATCAGTAATATACATAAGGAAATGTAATTGTTTTTAAAAATTTTAAGCCACTGTGGCCATTTAAAATGAATGTTAACTTAGCTAACAATGCCACCTGAGTACACAAAAATGGAGTATTGGAGGAGCCCAGTGATGTAGACACCGTCTTTTGTGATATGCCATTCGCCACAGTGCTTCAGCTGAAAGTACCAGTTCTGAATGCATATCCTGTGCTTCATTTGTGTCCAAGAGTAGAAGACCTTTTACTGCCTTATGCTTTTCTCGTCACTTACGCATGTGTAAAGTGAATGTAAAGTAATATCAAGTCAGAATGGTGATGATTTAATCCCATTTGACAGTGGAGTACTAGAATCCTATGTGCTGACCCAAGAATCAAATGTGGAGTTACCTGGCAGAAATCTTAAGTTATTCACCGGCCCACTGGCAGCCCCTCTGCTAAAGGTGCGCTCAAATAGTTTCATTTTAACACAGCAAGAGATGAGGACAGAACTATGTACACAGTCCTGTTGGTGATATTTAAAAAATAAATATTAAGGAAATAATGAGACCACTTTCTTATTATTTATCACCTACAGCCTTTTGTGCCCATCTTGAGAGGTTTTCTTAGATTCTTTAGAGATTTTCATAAAGCACAGGAAACATTTTAGGAATAGACTGAGTTATTTGCAACCCCATAGCGTTCTGTGGTTTCTGCCACTGTACTACAGTCTGAGTTCTAACATTTAGCTAAAAGCTTCTAATATTTCTAACACAGAAGACCACAGGAAGACCACCATTAGGCCTTCCCCTGACATTTGATCTGTGGTGGTGGACTTCTGTGCCTGTACAGAGCCCGTTTGCCTTCAGTGAGAGTTCACCCCAGACGTATGGTCTGTCTGCATTGCCTGGGACAGACTGTGGGACTGAAGCCTTGGTGCTGCAGTATTACTAATAAACATTTTAGCTGGCTCAGATAAAATCAGAACACTTTGGCTAGCTCTACTGGCAAGGGCACGCCCAGAGCATTGTTGTTAATAATCTGAGCTACATCAAGTCAGTGATATAGAAAGGAAAATGGAATAGTATTACTGACAATGATAACAGATAGTACATCAACTTCTACTGCACCAAGCATAGAACAAGTAATCGCTTGTAGAAAGGTTAAAGTACATCCTATGCAAAGTAGAAGAAAAGTGGTTATGACACTGATTACATTAACTGCTTTACCTTCTCTTTCCAGTTGGAGACACAGTCGCTCCAGGGATGTGTGGGCTTCTGCTTCTGCTCTAGTTCTGCAAGTATTGTGGATAGTTTGCAGATGTTTGCTTGCAAAAGGCTTGTTTTTAGACTTGTCTACAGGCAAGTGGTTACAGTAAATATTAATGAAGTGACCTCATATTACAAGGTATCTTGATGAAAATATCAAAGGCAGTTTTTTTCTAAGAGATAAAATTACCCTCTCAATTGGTTGTACATGTCTACTCTTACTCAGAGCCATTAAAAAGTGTCTTTCCTCTTCCTTTATCTCCTATTTCATTCATCTGTGAAACATTGGCTTTAATTCTGGATATTCAGATCTCTAATTCTTGGACTCCAATTGGTTCAGTCAAGAATTTATAACTAAAACTGGAGTCTAAATTAGCACTGAGTCAAACCTAGACATAGCCAGGTTTTCAAAATGAAGTGCTGCAGTCATTAAAAATGCTACGTTTAAAATAAGAATGTACCTATTCCAGGAGCACAGCCATGTCTTTCTGGTTCTTTACATCTGAAAATTGTGGGGTCTCTGTGTATGTTTTAAGCATCTGCTCCAGACCTGAAAAGTATCAAAGAAACTGACAGGCATGTGAAGGACTTCTTGGGTCATCTAATCCACATTGGCTAATACTTTACCCTGTTACTGTCATATTCACCCTAAAATTTCCCATTCCTTAATCTCATCCTATTACTCCCATTTATATGCCATTGTGTTCCACTCTCAATATTTTCTCCCTCCTTCATATGTAAATTTTTCTGATACTCGTAGACTTATTCTCTACCAACCCCAATAATCCTTTAGCCATGCTTTATACACTTTAACTTTTGATCTTTTCTTTCAAGTCAGTCTGTCTAGCCATTTGCTATTTTTGTTGTCCTTTTGTAAATGGTCTCAAATGTAGCTACGTGCTATTGTTCCCAGAACTGGGGCTGTTGATAGGACCAGCCTGGGCTGAGCTTGGTAAGTTTGGTCAGGGTGTCCAGGCAGCATTCAATGTGTAGAATGTTCCCAATGGAAAGGGGAGATGGCTGGAATACTGGTGTGCTCCAGTGATCCCTGGCTGCCCAAAAGGGCATTTGGGGCCATGGCAGCTGGCTGCAACTTTAGAGCAGACCTGTGGTTACTTTAATTTGTGCTGGAACCAATTCAACCCCAGACAGCCCCAAGATCGGGGGGGGGCGCAATAACGGCATGAAACTTTTAAAGGGATTTTTTTTGGTACCTAATATAAACTAGTGGCTCCAAAGTTAAGATTGCAGTGACCGTCTGTTGTTGTCCTGTGTTTTTGTTCACTTTCACTTGCTCACTATCTACCTTTTGGAATTAAAAAATGACACTCTCTCTGTGTTACTCCCCAGGTGTGCATAGAGGATTCTCATTTACCACTTGCAATTCCCCTTACATGAGGCACTGTGACGGGGCCCATAATTTAATACAACCCATTAAGACATTCAGTGCAATAGCAACAGACAAGAACCTTCTTTTTCTCTGCTGCCTTGCTGAGATCCTTCTGCAACCGCAGCACTTTTGCTTTGATTGAAACTTTTTGTCTTGCTTTATCCATTCCATTTGTAAAATCTTCCTCCTTTACAGAAAACATTCGGATGTGCAGCTCAGATGACACAGGAAACACCTCATTGTAGACATAAGACCCCTATTCAAACCTTCACTGGAGATGCTGGGATTGAATTTTATGAAGAGAAACAAGCGGAAGTTCAGAACAAAGAAGGAGGTCTCAGTAATACTTGATGTTAGGAGATTGCCACCCAAAGAAGCTTTAGTTTGCTGAGGGGGTTGGCCCAGTAAATTAGGTACAAGAAAGATGCCAGAGTTAACTGAAATGCTGTGTGTACAAACTTGCAGGTTTATGATATAACAAGATAACTAATCTGAACTAGCAAACTGTTGATGGCAATGAGTTTGCCTTGGAACTATGTCTGATAGAGTCTCTACAGTGATCAGTCAGTTCTGGATGCCTGATTTTATTTCCTGACGATCACTTACCAGAATTTCCCCTGAAATATCTTGTGTGTGAAAACCAAGTTTTATAGCAAGGAAGCACAGCAGAACATTTTCAAGAATATCCAAAAAGGGCTAACTGAGGCCTCAATCTTTCAAGTTGGTGGGGTCAGCACAGGTTCAGAAGTCCATCTAGGAGAACTAAAACGCGGTTACTTACTGTAACAGTTGTTCTTTGAGATGTGATGCAGACATGTATTCCATGTAGGTGCACACGCGCCCAGTTCACTGGAGCTGGAGAACTTTGCCTAGCAGTACCCAGAGGGGTGGTGTTCTCATCTTGTGGCCTTAGCTCCTCCCCTGGCCATATCAGGGTGGCACTGCCCCGACCCTGGTCAATTCCTTCACACCAAATGTCAGAAGCAGAGACACTGATGCAGAGGGGGCAGAGCGTGTGTTGTGGAATATACATCTGCATTATATCTCGAAGAACAACAGTTACTGAAGGAACAAATATGGATATTGTGTAGAATCAAGCACGTGGGTTTATTACGTACAGCACTGACGGAGTGTCACCTCGCTTATTAGGCTCAGAGACACTGCCAAACAATTGATTACAATGGATTTTCCATGGGTGGAGGGAAATGATGGGGTAGGCAGTTCCAAACCCCTGGATAGGTCTAGCAGCAAGACAAGATAAGCACAGAAGCCAATGGTCAAAAGGTTACACCATGTCTCTGCCCATGCTTTCAGGTTAATACATGACACTTAATTAGTACACAGGTGTTTTCCATGAAACAATATATAGAGTGTGTTAGTATAATATATATATGTTGAATTCTGATTTGGGATCCACAGATAATGAAGTAGCTCCCTTGATTGTCCAACAGGTACACATCTAGGAGTTAAAGCAAAAGGACAAATGAAAAGTATATAGCAATAAAGATTGTCTTTTAATTATTCATTTGTGTTTCTAAGGCGGGAACTGACAATGGCTTGGAGGAGAGGTGCACATCTGTGAAAGGGAGGATATCCTATCTCATACTGATAGGTTTGAACCTCTTCCATAAACTCAAGGCTGGTGTGTAGGAAGGCACCTCTTCTACAGAAGAAACAGGGCCCCTTACATTCCCACGGTCTGTTCTCAACTTTGAGATAAAGCCCCCAATTATAATTTCCACCTGGCTTCTTGCTGACCAAGCTTATCTTAGCAAAAACAAGGTTGTCCTTTGTTTGTTCTGCTTCTTAGCTAATATTGTTCGCTATTTGCTAGGTCTCTGTCTTCTTGACCAAACTCTGGATTTTGGGCTTGTAAAAAGAGCTGCCACAGTCTATATATCAGGTTGTAACATAAACACCATATGGATTTTAGCCCTTCAGTTACAATACAGAACTGCATTTTCTTCTTTGAGTAGATGCAGCCATGTATTCATGTAGGTGACTCACAAGTGGTACCCGCAGGAGGAGTCTGTTTAAACAAGGACTGAAGGGCTGCTCTTCCAAAGTGTGCACCTGAGCGGGATGCAATAGCAATGGCATAGTTGTTTGCAAACATCTGTACAGAGGTGCAAGTGGGAATGTCACTTAGGAATGCAATTGATGTCTCCTGGGCACTGGTAGACTGAGCTACTTCATATGCTGTCATGATGTAGTAAAGTTATCCATCTGGAGATCATATGGTAAGAGATTGCTTGACCCTTCATTCAGTCTGCATTGAACACAAACAGAGAAAAATGAAAGGTTTTTGTCATATCCAGGTAGAAAGCTAGACACTGCCTGAAATCCAACATGTGAAGATGCTGCTCCTCCAGGATTGAATGTGGCTTAGAAAAAAAACACACCAATAGATATAAAACACTTGGTTCAAGTGAAACTGAGAAACCACTTTAGGCAAAAACTTATGGCATGGCTGCAGGGACACTTTGCCTTTGGAAAACTGTGTGTCAGGAGGCTCTGGCATCATGGCCTGCAATTCACATGCTCTCCTTGCAGATGTTATTGCCACGAGGAAGGCAGTTTTCTGACACAGAAGGGAGAGAGGAAGTTACCAGAGGTTCGAACAGAAGCTCAGTAAGAGCTACTAGGACAAAGTCCCACAAAGGAACCAGTTCTTTCACTGGTGGGTAGAGACAAGAATATTGCTACCATGACATTCAAGAACACCAGCTTCCCCTGGTTGAGTGGACAAAATGCCAAAATTGCCACCAGGTGCACTCTCAATGAACTTAGTGTGAGATCAGAAGACTGATGCTGTAACAGATTCTCCAAGATGTCATGGATACAAGCAGGCCTAGGCTGAACTCCCTGGGCCAATGACCATACTGTGAACCACTTCCACTTTGCCAAATAGGTCACGCTAGGGGAGGGTTTCCTATTACTGAGCAGGACTTGTCGAACTTCCTCCAAACTTTGTTTCTCCTCTTCATTTAACCATGTAGCATCCACACTGAGATGCAGGGAGCTGAGTGTTGGATGGAAAACTTGACCATAAGGCTGAGTCAGGAGGTCAGGATGAAGAGGAAGGGATGTGGGAGGTCAGATTGATAACACAAGGAGGTCAGAGAACCAGCTTTGTCTCAGCCAGGCTGGGTAATGAGAATGAGTTTGGCCTGGTCCAATTTCAGCTTGAGAATGACCTGCGGGATGATTGGAAAAGGAGGAAACCCAAAGAGAAGTGTCAATTCCCAGCTTAAGTGAAAAGCGTCAGTCAGGGAGCCCTGGATTAAGGTTCCCTATGAGAGCAAAAACAGCCAGCATTTCTTGTTGTCTCTGGTGGCAAATAGGTCAATCGTTGGGATACCTCTTAGTTAAAAAATGGACTGTAGGATGCTTGATGTCAGACCTGCACTATCCACTGCCATAAAGAGTCCAAGATCAGCAAGGGACGTCGGACCAGACTGTCCAAGGGATGGCGATTCAGACACTAGACTGAGTTCAGCCACATCTGAAGAGGCTGTAGGCACAGCTTGGCAAATTGGACTACTTGTGTGCAGGCAGATTCATGACCTAACAACTTCAAACATACTTGGGCTATGGTTAAGGGCTGAGACTGCAGCTCCAGACAAAGGTGGTGAATCAGTCAGTCGGCAGAAATGCTGTCAAAATCACAGAATCTGTCAAGGCTTCAATGAACTCAATTCTTTGAGTTGGGACCAAAGTCGACTTCCCGCTGTTCAGGATGAAACCCAGATGATTGAGTAAGCGTAGCATGAGAGACAATATGAGCATGAACATGAGAGAGGACTTCTTCTCTGGACTTGCCTCTCAGTAACTCACCATCCAGATATGAGAAGATATGAAGTCTCTTCTTTCTGAGGTACGCTGCTACCACAAACATGAATTTGGTAAAAAACTCGAGGAGCCGAAGAGAGACCAAAGGGGAGCATGGTGTACTGATAGTGCTGGTCCGCCACAACAAACTGAAGAAACCCCCTGTGGTTTGGGAGAATTGCTACATGAAAATAAGTGTCCTGAAGCTCCAGGGCAGCAAACCAGCCCTTGGGATTTAACGCAGGGAGGATAGTTGCTAGAGTGACCATCCAGAATCTTGTGTATCTGATGTATTTGTTGAGGTTGCAAAGGCTAAGAATAGGTTTCACGCCCCCTTTGGGATTGGAAACCAGAAAATACCAGAAGCAGAATCCCTGACTCTCATGCAGCAGGAGAACCTCCTCTACAGCTCCCAAAGCTAGTACGGACTGAACATGCTTGAGGAGCAATGTCTCATGAGAGGGGTCCCTGAAGAGGGATAGGGTAGGAGAGTGGGAAGAAAGGATGGAGAGAAGCTGTATAGTATAACCTGATCTAATGGTGTTTCAGATCCTGTTGTCCATGGTAATCGAGTCCCAACCACTAAAAATGAGCTAGCCTGTCCCCGAATAGGCGGGACAGAGCTGGAGCGGTCACAACTGGATCACTGCTCTGGACACAGAAGTTAAAATGGGCTCCTGCCGGATGCTGGGCGAGGGCGGGTCGGCTGGCTGAATCCAGAGGCAGAGATCCTATGATCCTTCCTTGGGTAATCTGGTTGCCTCACAGGAAAGGAGAACTGGCTGGAAAAGTGCTGCAAATGGTATTGCTGTTGCTACTGCTGACAGTTATAGTGGTGTCTTTGTATCATTTAAGTATAAACTCTCAAGGAGTGCAAAGTGGCCCAGGAATCCTAAGACACAATTACAACTATATATAAAAAAACAAGTATCTAGTAACTAAGACAGAATGCATGAAGTGAAAGAACACCATACAGGGCTCCGACTCCAGCCATGGACAGTGAGAAGAAGCTGACGGGGGTTGGGATTGTGCCACCCTTATATGGCCAGGGGTACGGCTAAGGCCACAAGATGCGAACACTGTCCCAGTAGGTATGGCTAGGCAAAGTTCTCCGGCTCTAGTGTGTTGGGCACACTCACACATACATGGAATACGTGGCTGCATCTACTTGAAGAAGAACTTGCAAGTTCAGGGCCTGATCCTGAGTGGAGGTGAGCACTCCCAGCATCAAAGGCAAATGTAATGGGAGCTTCAAGTGCTCACCCCAGTTCTAAAGGGGGTCCCAAATACAAATACATTATAAGAGTGACTTTCATACTATGGGCTGTTCCTTAATACCCCTTTCCAAGTTCACATTTTAAGATAATTTGAAGGAAAGAGGCATGATTATATGACTGTCTAATTCAAACAATATGAATTCAGTGTAGCCAAACACAACAGTAATAATATTTTGCATTTATATAGAGAGTTTTTCATTAGCGATCTAGAAACACTTTACAGATATTAATTTGGCCTCACTATTAACCTGTAGCATAGATAATTATTAGAGCAAGTATTGCAAAATATCCTCAAGAGGCAATGGGTAGGGCACAACAGACAGCAGATTTCAGCTGCCCACTTAAGGCATCTTCTCAGCCTTAACATGGGCCAGGATCCTCAGTATTGGAGGACTCCTCTTGTTCTACCCATTAGGTATGGAATGTCCAGAATTCCTTTGGGATTTATTGGCAAACATTTTCCAGCACCAGGAGTAGAGAAGCTCAGGGATTTAATATATAAACAAGCATTTCAACATGCCATTATGCAGGCTATTATTTTGAGATCTGCTCCCCCTCTGTTTCGATTGCATATGCATAGTAGCAATCCCAGCATAAAGGAATGTTCTCATGACAGACTTTCCAGCGTATGTAGCAAACTCTTTACCTGGCAAAGTGCTAGAGCAAACTGCTTTGCTTGCATTGCCAGAATTCATCTATTCTAGATGAAGTTCAAGGGAATATGTGATAAGTGACAATAATAGTGTCATTATGATGTCTGAATAATTCTCCTCAGTCTGCACACATATAGCTAGGAATAAGTTAACCAGGGGATTTGGCCTCCCATTATATTAAATTCATGTAGTATTAAATTCTTTGTCAAGTCTTCCCTTGAGGGCAGAGGCAGCCCTAGTATATGTCTGTGGAGAGCATGGCACAATGGAGCCCCAATTTGGCTTGGCACTGCTGTAATACCAGTAAAAAACAGCAGCAGCAAACATTTCATTGTGCCATACTGCTGAACTGCAGCATCGCTGCATGATGCCTGGGTGTCAGTGTCATGACGCAGCAGCCTTACGGAGGATCCGCAATTGAAAACGACTTCTCATCAAAAAATAAATGAGGGAAAACTGCCTGGCCTGGGAGAAAGGAGATGGCAGAGACAGCATCACAGATCAGAAATGAGCACTAGTGACAAAGAGACATAGGGTAAGACCCCAGAGTGTGAAGCCAGGCCCAGGGTGGACTGTACCACCTTTGACAGACACCTAGGGGGTTTGTCTCTCTTTCAAACTTTGGCAGAATTTGCATAGCTTGTCATGTCAATTAAATCCTACTGAACTGAACTGAGAATGATACTATTGCAGCATCAGTGGGTGTTGCCATCAGTGGGTGCTGCGATATCACATTGAGTTAAACAGGCACAGGAGCACAATATATTATCCTGTGAAAACTTCATTCCTCATCCTTATTTGTGGCCCCTAAATATAAGTCCCCAGGGACCTTCATTCTCCTAATTCATGCCTGCAAGTAACTGCAGCTATGTTAATTAGATTAACCCTTTATGAAACAATTTTGAAAAAATCACTTGCTACCTTTTATCTGGCATTAAAGGGTCCAGCCTATGAACGGAATTGTTAATAAAGTGCTCAGCTTTTGGGGTTTACACTTGCACTTTTACTTCTCATTTTCAATCTAGTTTTCTTTATGTTAGCATTCAGGGTACTGGAATGAAAGAAAGAACAGATGGTAGTAACAGAACAATAGATCACAAGCAAAGCTGCCTTCTTTGTTTTGTACTTACAGAATAATCCATTAATAAGAACTCAGATTTGGTTTCAGGAGAGGACACTGACCTTTCTTCCAGTAAAGTCTGAATGTCCTTTTCAGCATCCACCTGGCTTATGGCACTATGAATCTGTGTGTGACATGAGAATAATGGCAGAGGATGGGACACCAGTTCAGAATCAGGAATTGCAACAATGTCAGGGAATTTATATAGGAAACTAAAAATCTTAGGAACTACTTACTGCGATCAAGTTTTATCCAAAATGGGAAAGGTGCTGGTTATAAGTATTTAGGATATTGCACAGAAGCTGCAATCTTTCTTTCTCCAGGTCTAGAATACTCTGAAAAAAGGATGCCAGCAATCAGAGGCAGCAAACAAATCAGTGACCACACCTTAGGGAAAACCAACCAAAGATTAAATGTTCTGTTGATAGAACAGATCAGATCGTTGGTACAGCTGCTTCAGGGCATCAGGAGCCATTCTTCCCCTGCACCTTAAATCTATATAGCTCCTTTTATTCCAAAGTGCCTTCCACTTTTACACAGAGCCCCACTGATAATGCAGTCATTTCCCGGCTGGAGGACAAAAAAACACTGGCAGCATTGTGCAAAAAAGCAATGGGGAAAGTTGTGGCCTTAGGGCAAACCCTTTACTCCTTTGAAAAATGCCATGGGGGTATTTAATGTCCATATACAGCACCTCAGATTTGATAGGCTGATCTCACTCACGTGCATATACACCCAGGTCTGATTTATCTTCCTCAGAAAGGAGAAGAGATGAATAGACTGTACGGAATTTAAATCTCTAAATCCAAGGAGCCTAAGGGCAAAAGTTAACTCACGATGTAAGTGGACACAATGCCATTGACTTCAGTGTATTTGTGTCTCCTTACAGCCAGGTCTAATTTGACCCTAGAAGTTTGAACGCCAGATCTTAGACCACCAAGAGATCCCTCAAGCTATGAAAACAGTATTTTGTAAGCTTTTAGTTTTGAGCCACCAAGGACCATCTCCTTTCTGTACACATGCAACTCCCATTAAAGTTCACCAGCATCCCAATATACTAACATCACCATATTTGGTACTACTGTCAGCATAGCTTTGCCAAAACTAATCATAAGCCAGAAGCTGCTTGCTCGTTATGAGACTGCATGATCCATATTCCTCTGCAGTCTTATGCCTGCCCCATGTTAACACTGAACATCAGTCTATGTACCTATCCACCAGACCACATTGTCTCTCTTTGGACAACAGAAATAGACTAGTCAGTTTAATTTTTGTTTCTAGCCAGTTACAGTTTGTGGCTGCCATGCACCAGCACAAAGTTATAACCTCTGGGTTCCAGACACCTGTTCCCATTGGAATTTCTATTAGTCTGACAGTTTGTCAACACTGGCCACTAGGCCTGTTTTAGAGCAGCTTTGCTGCCAAATTATTCTCATCCCAATTGAGGGTATGGACCTGAGTCTTTTGTGAAGCATATTTTTATTTTAATTAATTATTTAATTTTGAGTTGCATAGCTTATAGTATGCTTTAAAAATGGGTACTTTATAAAACAAATAGATTGCACATTGAACCCTCTTTGAGTTGACAGAGGTACAAATGAAGCAAAAGTAGTGTCTGATTTTCTTTTCTAATGTAGCCAGGGATGCTCTAAGTACATCCATTGCACAGATTTATGTACACAGTTGGCTCTACAGAGGAGTTACCTTCTGCTTCTTCTTCCCTGTAGCAAATTGCTTGGTGTTTTCTACATAATGGAAGAGTACTTCATGTTCCTTGGTAAACCGCATTAATTTCTTCTTGGCCTACAGCCAAATACACCAATAAAAAAAGGTCAGGTGTAGAGTGCCAACAGACAGTCCTAAAATTTCCAAGCAGAATGGCTGCAGAGCTTGCTTGACGTTTCTATATCATCTCACATGAATTATGCTTTCAATTCCTGCCCTCGCCACAAATCTTCCTGCACTGATTAAGAAATTGTAACTGATACCACTTTATTGTCTGTCGTGACCAGAAATCCTATATGTTCTCTCATATCTTTGGTATTTTGGAGAAGGTTGCAACCCTTACAAAAACACTAAAAAGCAATGCAAATAATAAATATCATTTTCCTTGGAGACAAATCCGCACAATGCTTGTTTGAACCCCATGTGTCTTTGCTTACTAGCCACTTTTGGCAATGCAATAAGTGAAAATCATGTCACCTGAGTCAAATACTAGTACAGAGCTTGGCACAGAGGAACTGCACTGGGAAATGAGAGTGGTGGGAGAGCAATTGGTAGGCTGAAGAATGGGAACAGAGCCACATCCACCACTTCTGTAGCCTCAGAGTTGCACTAGCCTGCACTCTGTAGCCCGCTCTGCTTTGAACGATGCCCTGCAATGGCCATTACATGTATACTCTCATTCTGCCTTTAATGTGTCTTGTGCAGTTGGTGCACAGCGCTAGGAGAGAGCTCTAAAAAACCGTTTCCACAAGGGGCATAGCTTCCAGCGATGGTGCACTGTCTATACTGGCACGTTACAGTGCTGAAACTTGCAGTGCTCAAGGGGGTGTTTTTTCACACCCCTGAGCAAGAAAGTTGCAGTGCTGTAAAGTGCCAGTGTAGACAAGCCACCAGAGTCTGCCCCACCTCCGAACTGGGATGTCCACTCCACACAAGGGGAATGTGTGTCTGAAATATTCATTTTCTGTTAAATTAGTGTTACCTTCATTCCCCCCAACTCTGGATCCCAGCTCCCTCAGAGGAGTAGGGAGAGAGATTCAGACACTCCAAAAGGAGCAGAGGACCCCAGGATCCCAGAACATACAGTGGGCAAGGAGTGGGCTTCAGATTCCTACAGAGGGGTAGGGCTCCTCCAGATCCCAGCACACACATGGAAGGATAGAATTTAGGATCGACAGCCTTCCCCGGTCCCTAAGCCCCCAAGTGTCCTCTGCTACCCCTCATTCTCCAACCCTTCCTGTCTTCTCCCCTCCCACTCCCCCTAATCTCTACCCCTCCCCCTTCCCTGAGCCTTCCAACACGTCTTTCTTCCCCATGACCCATTCCCATAATACCCCCATCCCTCACTGCAGACCCAAACTCCTCTTCCGCTATTACCATCTACTCTGCCCCCCATTACTCCTCCTCTCCCAGTGAGCATTCACGTGTAATGTATTTTCTTTTCAAAAGTAGTTTCCGTGCCTTCTGAATATTCTGCTGTATGCAGTTTACATTTCTCCAAAATAAAATATATTGACAGAGGCAGATTTTCCCCAAAACTTTACAGTTCATTCTCAGATTTCTGCCCAAGGTGGGCTTCAAACTTCAAAGTTGCTAGAATCTTCAAAGTTGCTAGGGGTTTTTCCTGAGGACCGTATCTCAAGACTGCCTTGCATCAAATGACTCCACATTTGGATCACTATCCCTACCCTGTACTCCATGAGGAATAGCAAATTTCAAGACAATCCGTGTAAGCATACAGATTTTAGAGTGTTTAGCAGAACCCATCCTTGAAACAGGACAGGCTTCCCAACCTTAACTAGAGCAGAGCTGGCACTCCATTCTAAGACTGTATGAACTACAGAGAGCACAGAAGACTCAGAAAGGCGTTAAGTGTCCCATCTCAATAAGATGTTCTCAGCTGGAAGAGAATACCTCAGACCCCACAAGATACACCAAATGTTAAGGCAATCTGAGCAAGCGAGTGGATTTTAGAGCACTTAGACCTGCCTATCTTTACACAGAAAGGTAATCTCAACTACAGTGGAGTTGTTGCTCTGCCATGACAAATACCGGAGATCTGTTCCTTCCCCATGTGGTCTATGATGATGAATACTAAATTTTATATTAAGAATACAAGTATCTGCCTACATCTTGGGAGTAGCGCAGCAAATGCTTTCATTTGAAATTATGTCTTTATGTGAGAACAGTTTGGGAACTTGCCTTCATTTGTTGGCTCCAGTTGTTCACTACCAGTTTTGCTGACTTTTCAACTGCATTATCTAGTTAGTGGGAGAGAAACACAGTATGACATTTAAAGAACAAGGCATTTCTCCATTGTTAGCTGCTTGAGGATACTGGCAGTGGCTCTAAGTATCAAATTTCACCATGACTTGCGCAGTCCTGCCAACTTCCAGGGGTTGAATTTGGCCCACCCACAGCAAATAAAAAATACCCATGTAAATTAGTTGCTGGTGGAAACCTTTCAGATCACTTTAAATTCCACTGAATAATTGCACAGTGTTTACCAAGGACTGACCAGCCTTTAAAAGTTTCTAGATGGAAAAATTGTTCAGAATTTCGGAGAGAAAATAAAATATGGAAAAGCATAAGCAGCCCAGTTCTGATCTCGCAGCAGCAGTAGATGAATGTGACTCCATTCACGGCAGTGTAGGTCCTCCTAATTTACATCACTGAGAGATCAAAATCCAGCTGCCCAACTCTACAATGATGCATATTGTCTTTTCCTTGGAACTTGTACGTTGTCTATATTCATCCATCCATCCTAAGCGCATTGCTGTTGTATCTGAGGGCCATAGGTTACTCATGTGAGCAAGGGTGCAGGATCAGGCCCCTGAACCAGGCTCTGATTCTTCAGACTGCTCTGACCACTTTGCACCTCTGTGGCATGGCAGAGCAGTCCCAAAAACAGTGGATCAGGGCACATGAGAATTCCTTTGTCTTGAGGAATCCTCAAATGGCATAGAACCAACATAGCAGTTCTTCTGTCACCCCTGTTCTTAGCCAGGGGTAGTGCAGTTGGGGCATCTCTGCATCCAGCTGATACCTAGTGATTAGAGAAGCTCTTGGGGGTCATTCCCAGCTGGCACATGACAAGGCAAACTCTAGGGCCTAAAATCCACCTTTGCTCCCTCACCCCATACTGGGGCCAAGAAACCTTGGCCAGGCTGGGGAATATGGCCCTCAGAATGCACAACATAATGTTTTGCTGGGGATGGGTGAGAGAAGGGGTATGCAGGTTTCTGATTTCCTTGCTCTTAAATGGAGTTGCTTTGCCATGAAGGATGTAAGTGTTGCTTACACATACTGTATGTTATATCTGATTTGATCCAGCCTCATTCACAGGAAACAAAGTATATTGAAATGCTGCATAAAAAGAACAGAAAGACAAATGCTTTGGCTTACTGCTTTTTTCTTTTTTCCAATGTTTATCCAAATATGATTAGTTGAGTTTATTGCTTCTAACTGAATTGCTTTGCCAAGTTTGCTGGGCACAGAACATAAAACACATACAACTACTGCATTAGTATTTGCATTATTGGACATTCTTTGCCAGAAAAAATGGTGTGTCTAGTAGTAAATATTCTGGGGACACCCCCAAAATAAGCAGTGAAGTTTGAACTGTTTATAGTGCATTAGTTTAAGAGTTTACAGATTGCTTTGAAGTTTAAAAAATGTACCTGCTTACACTTACTGGTGCAAATTTCACCCCCTCAGAAACATAGAGCCATAAATTGCAAATGCAGCTAAAGACAGAAAACAAAGGTACACAATGGTTTTGTTTCTATGGCTATTATAAAATTAAATATAAAACATCAAGGGTGAGATCCTCAGTTGGTGACTTTCCTGGAATGACACTAATTTATGCTAGCTCAGTATCTGGCCCCAAATCTCAACACTAATCACCAATCATGTTTGCTAAACTCAGACAGAACTGTAAGCACCTATAGTGGAACAACATTGTGTAACAAATCTGTGGCTGACTTAAGAGTTTCCTGGTTGTTACTATGCTGCACACCATTGATACTTGGAACTTCACAGTGAGAGCAGGAATAGTACTTGAGTTGAAGAAGAAGGAAATGTTACTCACCCTGTGCAGTAATTGTAGTTCTTTGAGATGTTTCCCCATGGGTGCTCCACTTCTGGTGTGCAAGGGCCTCGAGTCCTTTATCGGAGATTTCTAGCTAGCAGTGCCTATCCGGCCCATGCAAGCCTCCTCATGGCAGACACGGAGGCTCTATAGGGAATGTGGGCGAACTGCCCTCAGTTCCTTCTTTACTCAGTCATCCTCTAAGGAACAAATGAAGCAGAGAGGAAGGAGTTCAGGCAGTGGAGCACCCATAGGGGGACACATCTTGAAGAACTACATTTCCTACTTCTTCCGGTAGCATCCATGTGGGTGGTCCACTTCAGGTAATTTCTGAGCACTATCCCCGGAAGAAGGAGTGGGGCTTCGGAACAGGCCAGTTCGCCTGCACACCCTTATATAGCCTTGGTGTTTGGTCCACCTATGCCTCCTCGTGGCAAACAGGCACTGCTAGCTAGAAATCTCCAGTCAAGGTCTCAAGAGGTGCATGCAACTTGAAGTGGAGCACCTATAGAGACATTGGTCAAAGAATAATCTTCATTAGCTTTCGCAGGATGACTAATGACACCATAGAGCAGTTCTGATTCCATCCACTAGGGGCCAGGCCTACAGACACACAGGAGCGGATTCAAGTTTGATTTTAGAAGTGGTCAAAGAATTTGGTTGACCTGTGCTTAATATTTTTTATGCCAGCTCAACCCTAATTATTACATAGGATCTTCATCTCCAGATCCCCTTCTCTTATTAAACATCTAGGGCCAAACCCAAAATGGGGTTGAGCTCCTGCTAGCTGTTTAGCTGGTGATCAGTGCCTTTTGGAGTTTTCCTATACCGTCCTCCACTGCAGTCTAGAAGTTGGGAAGAAGTTTTTGGAAAAGTGTTGTATTGACTTTTTGAATATTGGAAATATACTTTGAGTCTAAGGAATGTTGGTCAGCTAACATATTGGCTATTAAGAATTAGTGTATTGTGTGCACTTAATCACACAGCCAAGTGCTAGGAGTCTGTATATACCAGCTGGATGTCAGATGTGAAAAGAATTTAACTTGTTATTTTAGCCATCCTGGCTATTGGAACTGAGATTTTTGGTAATTACACCCCCGTACAATTAAGAGTGACTGGTGTGTTGTGCTCAGATGGTTTTCATTCCTTTGCATACTGTTGGATGTTTTATACATCTAAAAAAAGATACCACTGTTTATGAATGTGAAGATTAAAGAAGAGGAAGAGCCTATGCTGTACTCTTTTTATTTACACTCCATCTCATTTTTGAATTTGGTAGATGTTACTTACTTTAGCTTCATCTTGTCCAAAGCTTTGGTAAGCTTGTTAGCCAGCTTCTCCAGATCTTTGGCATAGCTAATTTCTAAGTTAGCCCTGTCAATACAATAATAAAAATCATAATGCAATTCAAACATTACCTGACCTGTACACTTTAAACAGCTCTGCTTGAGTCAAAGATTTGGTGCTTACAACCAAAGAAAATTGCTCCAACATAAAAAAGGGAGCGATCTTGTAGCAAAGATACACATTTGCAGATCTTTCAGTCACACGGGCATATTCAGCAAATCACAGTAGCTCTGTAACACCATATGATGGTACAATGTATCATGACTCAATTAACATAGAGTACTTAACCTAGCTGAGAATAATGGCAATGACACAAATCAGGTCAGCTTTTACTACCTGTACAGGATTGAACTCCAGGGGATACCAGGATATTGTCTAGATAATATCAGACATCAAAACTTTTATTATTATTATTTTGTGATTATGAATAGACTGTAATTAGGTCTATTCAAACATTATACATAAATTCCATACAAAAGAACTACACTAAAAGAACATGAAGGTTGACAAGTCAAGCACTCAGAAGTTAGGAAACGCCAGTATTAAGATTGTCCGTGGAACCTTAATTTGGCACCCTTGTGCATTTGCACTATAATATAGTCTTTAATTATATGATCACATGCTATTTTTCCACAGGACCCCTTCCTCATTCAGTGCACAGGATGGATGGTGCTTTGGGATTGAATCAGGTTTGTACTGTTAATTAGGCTATTGTCCAGGTCTCCTTGCCCAGCCAGTCCAGTCAACAAGCCAGAGCAGAGTCCAGGACACAGACACCGGCTTTTCCCTTTGTGCGGGGGTGCCCTGCCACACTTCACTCCTTCCCACAAGGCTTTGCCCCTGCCCCACCTTTTCCTGGCCATTCTGCTCACTCCCGCGAGTGCGCCCCATCCCCACTACTTCCTCTCCCTCCCAGCATCTCCTCCATGCCGTAGAACAACTGGTTGCAGCGAGCGGGAGGCACTAGGGGGAAAAAGAGGAGCTGGCTGCTGGTGGGGCTACACACCCACTAATTTTTATTCCATGGGTGCTTCAGGGCTGGAGTACCCACAAAGTTGGTGCCTATGGTCCAGGACCAGGTCTAGACACACAAAATGGCAAAACATTTAGATGGTGAAGTTAAAGAAGATACAAATAGTGTTAAGTGGATTTCCCCTCATCTAAAAATTAATATATCTACAATTGGGAGATCTGCAATGAGCAAGGGCCTATGCTAACTTTTATTGGCTATCCCATTTTTACCATGGCTGTTTTTCAGATTCATCTCTACATGCCGGACCAGTTCTTTTACTGACTTGCTTTTGTGAATTTTTTTGGACTGGGTATAGCAGATCATGGGCCCAATTCATTATTGTCTTTCCCCTTATGTAGTGATTTACACCAGTGCAAAGTACACCAGAACTTCAACTGGTGGAAACTGACATTCCTTTATTGGTGCTATTCTCATTCATATCAGGTGAGAATCTGGTCAACTGAATGTAGAGTGGGTAAAAATTGTTACCAGTCTGATTTAGCAGTATCTGACATCCACCTTACACAGGTGGAAATGATTGTAAAAGGCAGAGGGAAGCTGAGGATCATGCCACATATGTTAACTTTTGGCTAAGACATCTAGGAAGCAGCTGATCCATATTTTAGAAACTGGAAAGATACAGGTGAGGGAGAAGTAGAAGTAATGGAAGAGAAGAAGCTTGATATCTTTGTCTATGATTTATTAGCTGTCTGAATTAACTCTGGGAACATTTAATTCAAATATTTAGTTCATACAAAAGAACTACACTAAAAGAACATGAAGGTTGACAAGTCAAGCACTCAGAAGTTAGGAAACGCCAGTATTAAGATTGTCCGTGGAACCTTAATTTGGCACCCTTGTGCATTTGCACTATAATATAGTCTTTAATTATATGATCACATGCTATTTTTCCACAGGACCCCTTCCTCATTCAGTGCACAGGATGGATGGTGCTTTGGGAATGAATCAGGTTTGTACTGTTAATTAGGCTATTGTCCAGGTCTCCTTGCCCAGCCAGTCCAGTCAACAAGCCAGAGCAGAGTCCAGGACACAGACACCGGCTTTTCCCTTTGTGCGGGGGTGCCCTGCCACACTTCACTCCTTCCCACAAGGCTTTCCCCTGCCCCACCTTTTCCTGGCCATTCTGCTCACTCCCGCAAGTGCGCCCCATCCCCACTACTTCCTCTCCCTCCCAGCATCTCCTCCATGCTGTAGAACAACTGGTTGCAGCGAGCGGGAGGCACTAGGGGGAAAAATTTTTTTGTATGTAAAAAGTGAGTGGATAATTAAGAAGCTTGTACTTAAGATCATAACAGCAGCCTAACAGAAGACAAACTTGATAGTCTAAATCCACCCTACTGTAGCACCATTAAAGAGTACATCAGGGATGAATTTGGTCCACTGTATTTTTTAAGTTAATTATGGATATTCTGTTGCAAACTGTTTCCTGCTGATGACTTTGCTGAGCAGTTTGTAAAGTCAGGAAAGCACAGGGTGATCAGACAGCAAATGTGAAAAATCGGGAGTGGGGAGTAATAGGAGCCTATATAAGAAAAAGACCCAAAAATCAGGGCTGACCCTATAAAATAGGGACAACTGGTCAGCCTGGGAAGCAAGATGGTAAAATTAAATTTCCAAAGAATAGATCTTCAAAAAACCTCCTCTGATATGAAATCCTAATTACAGTCATCTGCAGTATTGCAGCAATTATCTGTAATTTTAGGCTCCAGTCCTCAGCCATATTGGTCCATAATTCTTGTAATCCAGGCTGCATGGGATGACATTGAAGCAGACATCACCCTTTCTAAGTGTTCTGCTAATGCACCATCATAAATCAGTTATGCCCAGTTTGTATTCAACGTTCATGTAATTTACATGAGAAAATTGGTTTACATCCCTCAGCCATCCCTGCTGGCTTTCACCAAAATGTAATTTATCAACAGGGGTTCTTGGTACAGAATAGGAAACTCAGAATATGAAGAGAGGGAGCTTGACAAAGAGACAAGAGAGACTGAAGTAAAGGGAAGGAGCCTGACAAAAATGAGGGAAATAAATCCAGATTTGTGAACAACCCTCACCACCCACTACTGAAATATGCCAAAAATCCTGTTCCTGCATACTGAAGGTCTGACTCAAGCAGCCAGAATTTACAGAGCAGATAATCCAAGATGACACTGATGCTGGCAGCATTATCAGGGTAATATTTTCACAAGGACAAAAATGGTCTTGTTCAATTTATCTGTTGCTCTTCTGCAACGGCAGGCAAGTAGGTCTTTGCTAGCTAGGATTTGCAAGTAAAATATTATTATTGGAGCTCTGTGGCAGTGGGATTTGCAAGAGGATAAACCCGTATCCCCTGGAATAAAATAAAAGGGACCTGAGACAATTCAAACCCCCATGCAGGGCTTGAGTCTCTCCTCACTTAGGGCCTGGTCCTGCTTCCATGGGAGTCAGTCCTGTTGAACACTGGGAGATGGATCTGCTCCTTGCACAGGTATATTACATGATTATAGCTTTTTTGACTTCCATAGACATACTCCTGATTGGCACTGATGGAAGTGAGATCATAACCAACCTTGGAGCATGACGTTTGCCTGGTCTTGGTCCCCATAAACACATTGGGCTAAATTCTGCCTGCTCTACATGGATATACACTGTATGAGAGCAGAATTTGGCCCAATAGGCTTTCCCCAGGTGCAAGATACAGTCACCTGTTGTTCAGGTGCAGCTGAGATGTTTTTCCAACACATTGACAAGGCATTATCATTTTAGTGAATCTGGACTGCATTTGTGTTCATGAGAACATCATGCACATTTTGTGTGACTTTGAATTTCGTTGCCATTAAGACAAATATCTTACCCTCTTCGGAGACGCCATGTCCCTGCCCCCTACGCTCTGATGGAGGCTAGTCAATAGAGTGAATATTCACTGGCATAGTGAATAGAGTCTGTAATAATAATGGGAATCCAGAGAAACACTGATTGCATGGGCAGAAAGATGACAATGGGCGCAGTTCTGCAGTTACTCTTAGAATTCCAGTGGCCTGGGGAACAGCCTCAGGCAAAGGCTCAATACTTAGAGACTGCATTTAATCGTGCAATTGCCATCCATTTCCTGGGTGCTGAGAAGTGCCTACCGATGGATTGTTTCTCTATGAGGTTGGCACTTAATGTACCACCTGTCCAAGTAAAAAAGGGAGAAAGAGAAAGCAGGGGAAGAGTGGCCCAGTGAATGTGGGATTTAAGAGGCTTGGGATCTATGCCCAGCTTTGGCACTGGCTTGCTGGGTAACTTGGGGCTGGTCACATCACCACTGTGTGCCTCAGTTTCCCCATTTGTAAAATGATGATAATGCTATTTTCCCCCTCTATTGTAAAGCACGTTGGGAATCTCTGGATGAAAAGTGCTGCACAAGAGCTTGCTAAGATACCTCCTTAAATTAAATGAAGATCAGATGAGAGCAAATTTATTTTGCCAGATTTCACAAACATGTCTGTAAAATGATAAGCTTTTGTGTTGCTGGCAAGAAGTAGCTCTTTCAAAGCCACTTTAGGAGGACAAGTGTAATTAAAAAGGAAGACGCTCTTTAAAAAGAGCCCAGATTGGAAAGAGCGCTGCTGACGAGATTAATACACGACAGAGGTGATTAAATATTTATTTTCAAATTTAATTAAGAATTGCATTTTGCTGTTAAATTTCAGGTTGATTTTTTATGTAGGCAGATGACAAAACTTTGCCTAATTATGACAAGACAGCCCATGGTCAAGCAGTAATCAGACTATCTTAACCAGCAGTTTTGGAACCACTGAACATCACCTGCATGGCATTTCTCTCTCTCTCTCTCTCAACTGATAGATAACTGGAGAAGACTTGTGGTTTGATTTCCCACCCCGGTTCAAACTGGCCATTTTGTAGAGGTATCAAAATCTATGTTAGTATTTCTGGAACTGCAGTAAATCTAAGTTATTCCCTATCAACTTCTAACTGTTAGAAATGATGTACAGCCAGCATGCAAATCTACCATACAAAGGAGGCTGCATATGTACTGCATTGCAGTGGTAGGTCCTGCCTTATTTGTGGTGAGATAAACTTCTTTAGATAGAAGGTTAGATTATTAAGTTTAGTCTCTAGGTATCATGCTATGATTTTCTTTTATCTATAATCCTTTTGTTTGCACTATTCTTATTCATTATCTCTTGAATCTTAAATCTTGGATAATCAACTTGTTTTCATTATAAATACATCTCAGTGCTGTGCTATTGGAGAAGGAGCTGATCCTGAGCTGACTCACACATGCTGTAGTGTACACTGTTCCCATGGGGTCAGCAGACACGGTATGATTGTGAGTGTTCATTGGATAAAGGGGCTGGACACTCCATGGGAATACTTCAAAGGGGCTCAAGGACTGTATATATATACACACACACACACACACACTCAGAAGGAAGGGTGTCGTTTACTGAATCATTAATATCACTTTCCACAACTCTCCTCCAAGTACAGACCCTGCCTGGCTTATGAGATCTGGTGCAGCCAAGGAGGTATGGCGGCTAACTCTTACTTTCAAATTCAGCCTTTATGAAGTTATTGTCTTTGTTATAAAGTCCTGCTTCCAAACATTTAGAAGTTTTCATATAATTAGGTAATAACTGACTTATTCCTGATCCTTCTCATTGTGGACTTTATGAAGACAAACTCTGGCCATACAATGAACGTTTTATATGTATGGTAGTAGAGAGCTGCACACAGCCTATACCATCAATATACAAGTGTGTATTGTAAATGCAGCCCTTAAAAATCAGGGAGGATTTTGCTGTTTATGTAACTTCCTCCTTGTTAATGTGAACCAAATGGAAGCTCTGGTAAGGGAAAATATCCTTGCATTTGATCTGTACACCTCTCACTTCAAACCGGCCTCAGTGTCAATATGCTTTTCTTTTAGGGCTAGACTGTGATTAGCAGTCAGCAAGGGGGGCAGTGCAGGAGACACAATCTGCCCACAGCTCCAGGAGGTACAGGGACTACACATGCTGCCCATGTTTTATGATCCATGGCCCTGCTCCCATTGCAGTGGCTTCACCTAGAGAGCAATCCTGGTGCTTCCAAAGCAGAGACAATACTTGGTCCCTGAGCCTCAGGAAGGAGGCACACAGTGGGAGGCAACCTGCTCAGCTGTGCAACTGTCAGGCAAATTCTAGCCCTTAATATACATGTGCTTACAGCCAAGTTTCTCATGGATCAATCTTAAGGCTCCAGGTGTTAATGGAGAGTATAAATGGAAGTCAAATAATTTGATTTGCATGCAGCAAATTATCCTAAATTTGAATAAGCCCTAGAATATGAAGACTAATGGGCAACTAATTAACAATGCATTTTTCACACAGCTGTGATCTAAGATTTTAAGTTCCAGAGGGAAGCTTCATATTTGTCATTTCCAGAAATATCTGTGCCCTCCCCCTTTACACCATTCAGGGTTTCACGTGCTCGCCTTTGAGGCGCCTTGTTAAAATGAAAAAACAGAAATGGATAATATACATTTTGTTAAAGGCTAGGGTGAGGTTATGAGTTTTGGCATGTATGAATGTGTGCATGCAAGAGCAATCCTGTTTACATTACTTGTCTTGTCACTAATTACACCAATGTATGTAAGACTATAAACATTGTGGTTAAGTTTAATAAAAATTGAGGGGAAAAAGCAATGGCTTTAGTACCAAAACCCATTCTGGACCTTCCTTACACATGGACCCAGGTCTCCTTCCTCACCGAAACCACTGATGAAGACAACTTACCCTACCTGCAAAAACAGCTAGGTTTGGTGCTATAAATACATTGCCTAACCTCCTCAATGGGGCAGGAATGGCTGCTGCAGAGCAGGAGCAGGGAGGAAGCCAGAACGCTCAGCATACGATAAGGCTCTCTGGGCAATCTTTGCCCCTACCATGGTGGGTACCTACCTTACCAGAGCAGAAATCCCTCCATGCAGATTCCAGGGCTTCCACAGATAGTGGCATGGCTAGCTACTGAGACAGCAGCAATTGGCATCCCCAACATGATTGTATATTTTGATTCCCTCCACATGAAGTCAAGCCATAGTGTCAGGAGCTACCGCTGGTCTGAGAAGTAGCAATATACATGGTTGTTTGCCACAGGGTTTTAGCCCCTGCCCTAAAGAAGCAGGAATCTTCTGTTCCTCTCCCAGCAGCTGCACCAAGATCCAGTTGAGCGCCAACATTGCATTCTGTGCAAAGAGAATTCTGGGGGCTCAGGGGCAGTATGCTGGGGAATCTCAGGTCCCCTCCACATTATCTCTAGCCATGTGCCAGGCAGGCTGCTGGCTTCCCACCATGCTGTGTAAGTGGAGGGGGCATATCGGCCCTGGGCAGCGCTAGATGTTAGACACACTCTATTGGACAAACTCCCACATAATTAAACCTCTTAATGAAACTCCTAGACAAGCAAGGACTTAAATGATGCTTTTTTTTTTTTTTTAATTCTATGCTAGCGCACTTGAAGGCTGGGTCTCCACTACGAGCTGGGCCAGGGATTGCCCAGGTTGCGTCCATGCACTCGCGCTAGTTCCCGTTGAGCTAGCACAGACAGGAACAGCCCTGCAGCGGCGGCAGCGCACGGAGCTGAGCTGTGCAGAGCGCAACACCCCCGACACTGGTGGGTAGGGACGCGGCAGGACTCGGCCCTTGCCAAAGCCGGACTTGCACATTAGGCACAAGACCTTCATGTGTTCCGCAAAAAGAAAAGGAGGACTTGTGGCACCTTAGAGACTAACAAATTTATTTGAGCATAAGCTTTCGTGAGCTACAGCTCACTTCATCGGATGCATTTGGTGGAAAAAGCTTATGCTCTAATAAATGTGTTAGTCTCTAAGGTGCCACAAGTCCTCCTTTTCTTTCTGCGAATACAGCCTAACACGGCTGCTACTCTGAAGCCTGTGTTCCGCAGAAACCCCAACCCCGCCCCCCTACCAAGGCCAGCTCTGCTGGTCCCATAACCGCTCACCCCATTGGCCAAACCCTAAAACCATCTTTCCCGCCTTGCCCCCTTCTCTCCCCTGCCTCGCTCACCGCTCCTACCCCCAACCGCCCCAGCACTCCCGCGCCTCTGCCCCCCCTCCCCCAACTCCCCTCCTCGGAGCGGCGCTGCCCACAGGCGGAGCAGCGGCGGGGCCCGGGCAGCGCCTCCCTGGGAAAGCGTGACCCTGCGCCATGCAGGGTGCTGCCCGCCCGAGCGGGGGCGCAGCCCACCTACCCCTGGTGCGGCGCAAGCGGGGGGGGGACCGGAGCGGAGCTCTCCCCGCGGCCAGCGGTCCCCGGGTGTCTGCCGCCCTCCCGCGGCGGCGGCCACACTCTGGCTCCGCTCGTGCAAGCGAATGGGCCGCTGGCCACGCCCCCCCTCCCCGGCACGAGGTGGAGGCGGCGGAGCGGCTGAGCTTGGGAAGGGGCTGGGCCGCTCCCAGCCCCTTCAGCGGCTGTTCCACCCGGCCGCGCTCACAGCGCCCCCAGGCGGGCTGACTCGGACGCTCACCCTCACCCCTTTTAGCCGCCTATGTATGAACCTGTAACCCCGCTTTTCGCGTTTAGCTGCCCCTGCAAGGCCGGCGTCCCCCGGCATGTGCCTCCTGCGCCTAACTGGAAATCCGGCGCCGGCCATGCCGCTACCTGTGCTACTGCGCTACGCTGCCATTTATTCTTGCGCTAGCTGGATGGGAACTAGCGCAAACATGGGTAGGAGAGCTGGGGAACCGCGCCGAGCGCAGACCTACCCTCCGACGGCATGCAGATTTTAGCAGGGAGGTATATAAATTGTGGTGATTAGCTATTTAATTATTACATAACCCCCTCCCCCATTTCTGAAGTCCTTACTGAGACAAAACATCAAAGGGTAGCTGAAGGTTCTTAGAGAGCGGATGCCTGCAGCATGGGGGTGGTTGGCTCATTCTCTGCAAGGCTTAGATCAGGCTTTTGGGCCTCCTGTCCCAGCTGGCCTGATCCCACCTCATTCATTGACACTTTATCAGACATTGCCCGAGGCCCAGTCCTTTGTAGGTTTTCCTTCGGTGAAAATGTAGAAGGGTTTCCAGCTCACTGCATTCCCACATAGCCAAAGTTCTCCACATTATAATAAAAGCTTGTTCTCTTTTGCTCTATCAGATCAGTAGTGAAAAGTGGAGATCTTCTCATAAATAGATAAGCCCGCCTGTCTACGGACATTTTCTAAAAAGTTCTCACCTCTGCAAACACTGGTGCAGCTATGTTAGTTATAGCAACATTGGGAGCCTAGAGGAGACATTGCTTCTGTGATCACAACCTTTTAAACTCCAAGTCAATTAAACCTGCTCTGTGCAAGCCTAAATAATATGATGTTAACTGCAACTATACCAGCGTTAGCAACAGTGGGACATTTAAATAAGATTTACGCTAGCGTAGACAGATACCACCGTTCGGTATCTGAGACACAAGGTTATTGGGACAACTTCGGTTGGTAAGAGAGACAAGTGAGGCAGTGATGAGTTGTCCTTTATCTTTTGTACATTTTTTTAAACAAGGGCCAAGATTCCCAAAGTGACTGATTTTTGGTGGCTCACCTTTTGGGTGCTGAGCACCCATTCTCTGAACCAAGCAGACCCCTTCAAAGTGCCTTAAGTTGGATTCCACATAACTTTTTTTCTCATCTATTGAATTCCTTAAAATGCCATAAACAACTTCCCACAGATCTACAGAACTAAAAGCATATATGGGACTGCTGAAAAAATTGTTGGAGTGCATCCTGTGGGTAACAGCCCATAAGCTAGGAAATGGTGTCATGGACACTGAAATATACTACATTTTCATTTCATAGAACAGAAAAGGAAATTGACATTACATTCCTAATGCTTATGTTTATTATGAAATTGTCTCCAAATTAAAATAATTCACAATATTGATTGGTTCCATATTAAAAATGAAACAAAAAAACAATAAAACACAAAGTAACTCTCAAAGTTTTGCACAATATCTATGCATAAAAGAATTCTAACTACTTAATATAGCGCTGTACTTCAGACAGTGGAATTCAAACACATCGTATTTCTGAGAGAGTTGCTGAAGCACAGAACTGTCATGAAAACACAGGTGAAATTGTGTCATCCGTCCGACCCTGACTTTGCAGATAAAAAGCACATATAACATCGCTAATGTGTAAGAAAATAAAGCCTTAGAATTCATGGACCCAGCTAAAGGGACTCAAAGCTCTATGGAACCCAGAATATATGTGTTTTTGTTCCATAGATCATTTTAGACCAGTAAAGGTCTACAGAACATTACAAATCACATGGTTTACAGTTTGACATGTCTGATCATTAAAGCTCTAGGCTTGATGGGATTCCAAACTGTCACACCATAATATATACACTGTTTCCTCCATTACTAGAACTGGAAGCTATTTCAAAAATGGAGAACTCAGTACAGACACACTCAAACACTGTGTTTTCATTGCAACTACAATCAGAAACCCTAACAATGTAAAGGCTATATATGTATGTCAACTTTTCCAAACTTCCACCATTGTTTAAAAAAAAAAAAAAGCTGTCTTTGTAAAATTCCCATTAGGTCCCATTTCTAAACCAAAAGCACTCAAAGCATATAAATAATACAAACTGATTTTGCTTTGTGGTTTCAAGGCAACTGTAATTTACAGTACACTGTGAGGTTGGGCCTATTCTGGTCTATGTTACAACAAAGGGTACAAAGTGTTCAACAGATCCTCTCTCACAAATCTCCCAAGTAGTAGCTAACTGGAAATATATAAAGAATGAACTTTAGCAAACAGGATTTTTTAAAAAAATATCAAAGTATCAACAGTAGAAAACCAATGGCATCCTGACTTTCATTGAGAATTACAGGAGGTTGGAATAATGATGTGCAGTTAAGTGAGATGAATAATACAGGCATTGGATTTCTAACTAGAAAATTCTGTGTAGCCTATGCATAGTATCTAGCCAGAGACACTTATGTTGATTATCAATGGCATTTGGTTGCAGAGCAAATTTTTTTTTGAAATAGTGTTGCGTTCATAGCTACATAGTGACTTTCTGTCACTCCTAATGGACTCAGATTTAACAAAAGAACCACTTGAAAGTACGTGAAGCTTTTTGTGCACATGGCTGGTTATCTGAAAAGGGGTTTTGGCATTAGTGACTATGCTGAATGTTCACAAAGATTTGATGCCAGGTTGAAGTACGCACATCTGGATGCACATAGAGGGAAGCTGTGACCCAGTCTACCTCTGTTGGAAACATTAAATGGAATAATCCATAGAAATATCTACAAAATGGCAACAAGGAAACAGCATGAGTCACTTTTTGGTATTTTAGAACTGACACTACATAACCTTGGTCAAGACTCAGATCAATCTAAATCCCACCCCTATTTCTTTGATTGACTAGCTCTTTAGCATATTCTAGGACTCTCAAGTTTTGATTAAAACCATGTTCTTTTCTTTTTGTATATTGCATGTCAATGCTAAAAAAGAGTAAATGCAACGAGAACTGAATCTTAGTTTACTATGCGTCAGGGATAATTAGAAACAGAAGACAAATTCTTACTATTTGTTAATAAAGTCTGTCTGTGGCTTTTTCATTTTTTTACTTACCTATTCCAACCACAGTGTCTCTTAGTGTACTACCAAAAAAGGGAGCATAGAAGTTGAAGCGAGGCAAAAATGATAAATAGCTCATTAGGAGGCAAAGAGCTTGAAAATACTAATATATAGTTGGAATACAAATTCTTGTTTCTTTCGGAACTGGATAATGATGCTGTGACATGTACTGATGTACACAACCTTCCAATCCTTTGCAATTATACAGAGCTGTGTGAACCATTTACAGGTCAAATCTCTTTACAAGTTTTGTGAAATACATCATTACCCAAAAAATAGACAACAGCCATCAAAAGTGATCCATCCCCATCACAATTTCTCTCAATGCAAGAGCATAAGCACAGGTTCAAATACAAAATATTTTGAATGTATGCCACTCTCTTCGTGGAGTGAAACACTGTTCTTCTGCAAAGGCTGAGTCAGAACTGTATTGACTCCTGTCAATTGACGTAATGACCCAGAACAATACCGTAAAGTATGTTCAATAAAACCTTTTGGTGCTGTCTGATAAGGATGGGAGAAATTTGCTGAATTTCCCAATTCCCTCATATACTGTGGATTGAATGTTTAGCAATGGTTCAGCGATGGTTAGCAAAGCTCTTCAGACATTCTGATCCCCATCCCTATTTTTCCAACTACCCACTTTTAATATCACATCTTCCTCATGCAGATACATCTTAATTAGAGTCCCATTTCATGCTACTAATAGGACTCGGAATGTCCAGGACAGCTGGAGAGGGTTGATAATGAAATGAGTGGGATACACCTGATGTAAAGGCCAGATTGTGATGACTCATGCATGACTGTACAGGAGGGGAGGTGGAACCTCTAATTAATCTCTGTCCCAGATACTGACGTGGTGCTAGTGTCATATGTACATTGCTATTTTAAAACAAGACTGCATCCTTAGATAAAATGAAAAATTTACCAGCATTCTAGAACTTTGGAGTTTCAAGAATTCCTAAACTTTTCTGAGACATTCTACTTCTTAACCTTTCTTCACATAAGGGACAGAGTCCAACAGAGGCAGCCATCTACCCCACTAAACAGCAATGTTTAAACCTTTATTCTTAATGATAGTCTTGGCAGTTGGCCTTTCAGAAATTATAATTTTTAATTCACTACATCCCATTAATATAGTCTCACCGTAAACGCTCTCTCTCTATAATCCCAACATCAGCGTACCATTTCAGATCTCATATTCAGGGTATTTTCTGTACAGACTAGTAGTGCATTTGCCTTTCCTTCCATCTCTTACTCTCTGCCATTATTGCATTTATCCTCCCTGAAGTGGAAGGGCCATTTTTACTCTTGTTGTCTTGCCTTTACTGACTGCACATTTTTGGCTAGTACAAAGGGCCTTTATGCATAATGATGGTTCCAGAGACTTTCAAGAACCAGCACAAAACACTAACTGGGTAAAGGGATGGGATAAATATCAATCTTTCAAAATAAATATATGGTCTTGTAGCTTTTTTCAGTACCATTCATATGGAATAAAGCCACTAATAATACTCTATGGCCTGAGAAATCATCTACATTTTGATACTTGCATAGTGTGAGGAAACAAAAGTATTTTCTGGCTCACAGTGCTCCTGCTGAAGATGGTGCTCTCACCCCGGTAATGCAACAGATGATTTTCTGTTTCTGGTTTACTCCTTCCTTCCTCTTTCTAATTTTCTTTGGTCTATATGCACATTGCTTCTGTGCACACATACACAACACTGTTGAAAAGCAGGATGCATAGAGACTGTTCCCCAGAAACACTCCTACTGCTGGCACTGCCGTTGATAGCACAGAAGATGAAAGAGGTCCTCTTCGCAATACTTTACCCAAGGATTTTCTAGAAATTGATGATCATATCAAAAAAGGAATAGTCTATTTCTACTCACACTGACTCCTTTGGGAGCACAGTTTGCTCCTATGCATAAATCTCAGATTGAATAGTAGAGCAAGATTATTTTACAGCCATTCCCAGATTTATTTCTAGGTTCAATAAAAAATACTGATGTGCCCTAAAAGTTTGCTATGAATAAACTTCTCTGGGTCTGGTAGTGCAAAACATTCTGCAGTCTCCCCACTTCTGTATGACAAAAAAATCTGGAATTATAAGAATAAGATCTCCACTGAATCCTGTCTGTTGAAGCAATGAATGTTCAGCTGCTGTTTTGTCATTGTGCCACTGCTAGCATCCTTTCCAGCTCAAAGGAACAAATCCTCAAATTTAAGAATGAATTCTAGATTCACAACAGTGCACCTCAGCAAATATCTCTCTTCTAACAATGGATCATCTCTTAGCATGAAATCTATGCAAGAAACTGAAGTCTGTAGAGCTAAAACTTGCAAAGCAGAACTAAACCGCAAGTACCAAGTTTATCATTGCTGTTGACATAAAGGTATCTTGTGTATTTGAACAAGTAATCAAGTCTATTCTAATGTAATTCACCACCAATTGAGTTTAAAACAATGCTAAAGTAATACCCTACAATGACCACAGATTTGTCTGAATTGCTAATTGACCACATTAGACACCATTTAAAATATTAATCCATCGTTTTCAAACTTTACATTGGGGAAATGGCCACTGTGATTTTAGAGGTGATTTCAAAACTAGCACTTTAAAACACAAAGATAGCAAAACTATCTGGAGCGGAGCTAGAATCTGTAAAGCCATGTTATCGCTTACTGTAAGTGACAAATCAAGCAGACTACTACTTATAGAAGACTGGACAACAGCAACAGGAATGGACCGAAGAGATCTTAGCATGTCGGTCTCCACTACTGAGAATCTAAAAAGCAAAAGAGTAAGGACATTCCCTTTTGTCCGTAAGTCCCCAAACATATTCAAAATAAATAATATTCTAAGACAGTACAAATAAAAATACTGCTCCCATTGTGTCAATTACATACATGTACAGCATGCCTACATATACAGAATGGTGTGTCTCTTCATTCACAAACAGGAAATATGGCAGTGCACTATCAGTATGCTTTGATACTCCTAATTTTTTTTCTGATGCTGAGATTATGAAGAAACCGCATTCACAACTTATTATTTACTTCTAGTAGTAAAGAGTTCACTTTGTTCATGTTTCATGAGTTAGCTCAAGGATTAATGGTCCTCTGAACAAGTGCTACCAGTAAGATATCCATTTGTCCCGTTGGCACCACTGGTCCCATTCGTGGTGGTAGAGTTGTGTGGATTATTTGAACGAGATACTGAATCATCCTCATCCGAACTGGATTCAACATCACTTCGGTCATCCTTTGCTACCTGAAGAAAGTGTGAGAAGGAGCATGTTATAGGCTATTGCATGACAACATGATTAAGCACACACTAGTTCATGCCAGAATCAGAGAACCAGAGCCTGAAGAGTCTCTTCAATCTGAATTTTAAAAGGGGCCTCAGCCCTGATATGCTTTTGTGCAATTACCTTCCTAGGCATCCTTCAAGCACTGATCGCTGCTCAAAAGTCATTGGTTCAAAACTATCACCTGGGCACACAGGTGATAGTGTTCAGAAATGTGTGCAAAAGTGTTTGCATACAGACCATTTGGAACTCAGGCCCTTTAGATCATCCAGTCCATCTCCTTGCCAATGCAAGATTGTTCTTTACAGTGCATTTTCTGGTATGTGGTCCAGTGTAGTGTAAAATGTCTCAAGTGACAGAATTCCCACCACTTCCCTGGGGAGACTATTCCACAGCCTAATTGATCACAGTATAAAAATGTTTTTTTGAATATTCTTCCTAAGTTATCACTTTCTTAAATTTCCTCACACTAATTAATGAGAGGCCATTTGGGCCAGTGGACAGGGCACTGGACTGAGAGTCAGGAGGTCTGGGTTCTTTTCCTGGCTCTGCCACTGACCAGTGGAAAGTCACTTCACCTCTATATGCATCTGATACCACATCTGTGAAATTGGGAGGATGATACTTACTCTTCTTTGCAAAGTTCTTTGAAGTTGATGGTTGAAAATCATTATAGTAAAGAGGTGGGCATTATTATTATTAATTCTAGTTATGTCCCTGGTAGTTCCTCAAGTAATTCCTCTTCTCCTCAATTGCATTTCTCAAATGTATGACCTCGGTCATATAGTGTAAGGTGTAATGCGGCAAAGCCAAAAAGAGGCAGAGAGTAAAGAATGCTACAGTTGCCCTCACTGCCCTGTGTCAGGGCACGTATGTGTTTCCTGTGGTGGTGAGAAATGCAGTACCAGCATGGGCAGCAAGCAATGAGAGGGAAATCAGTGAAGGTGCATTAGGTACAGCCATAAGCCACTAATGGGAAGAGGCCTGAAGGCCAACAGTGATATGCAACTTTAAAATTTTTCCTTCCGTGTTTGGTTCTATTAATATAGATATTATTATATTACGTGTATTAAGAAGCCATCCACGCTGTAACACCAGATTAGAAACACAGGCACTAGCTTTCTTCAGTGTGATAAATTTGTGTGAATTGGTGGGGGGGGGGCAAAAAATAGCTGACAAAGTGATTTCTCTGAAATATTTAGTGCTCTTGGGTAAGAAATTTAACTCTACTTGTTTCAGTTTTTCCAGGGATCCTTCCACATTCCTGAAGAAGCCCAGAGTATCTCCCCCTCTTAATAGCCCAACTGCTTTGTAGGCTCCAACAGCAATCACCATCCTCATAATTAAGGATGATTGACATGACTCCTTTCAGACCATGTTTGTTAATTGGCCAACAGAGAATAGAGCACAAGGCACACTTGGGAGTTCCAAAGTACCTGCTAATAAGTACAGTCCCTAATGCCAGTATCTTGTAATGCTGCAACTGTGAAGCCCTTGAAATTAGACTTCTGCTCAAATCAGAATTTTGATTTTATACTCCTCAATTAAATATTACTATGGACTCTTCCATATAATGCGATTTTTATGTTAAAGCTCTTGAAATAAAATGATGTACTTTGAATTACACTTTAGTCAAACACAAGTTATGTGCTCAATACTGAGGTTAACAGGTGAAATTTAATAGCCTGTGTTATACAGAGACAAGGTGGGTGAGGTAATATCTTTTATTGGACCAACTTCTATTGGTGAGAGAAAGAAGCTTTTGACCCACTAAGGGCTCTTCCTCAGGTCTGGGAAAGGTACTCCAACAATCACAGCAACATGGAACAGATTGTTTAGCGTAAGTAAGTAGCATACAGGGCCGGCTCCAGGCACCAGCGTTCCAAGCAGAAACCAGGCCAGCTGTTCCCTTTTGAAAGGGCCAGCTGTTTTTCCGCTGTGGCGGCAATTTGGCGGCAGCTTCTCTGTTCCACTGTCCGCGGCAGCGAATCGGAGGCAGCTTCTCCCTTTTGCCGTCCGCGGTGGCAGTTTTTTTCCACTGCTTGGGGTGTCAAAAACTGTACAGCTGGCCCTGGTAGGACATATTTAAGGGGCCATTCAAGGTAGAGTGGCCTGTTAACAGGTTACACAGGTCAGACTAGATAATCTAATGGTCCTTTCTGGCCTTTAATTCTATGAATGTATGAAAATTTAGGGCTAGATCCTCAGCTGGTGTAAAACCAGCATAACTATAGTGAAGCCCAGTACGCTATTCTAAACTGTGTGCCCAATTGTTAATGTGATCAGATATTATATATTCAAAAATGCAATATGTATAATAAGCAGGGTTTTTGTTTTTATAGCTTTAGATACAGGTGTAGCATCTTGTTGTACGCAGTGTATGTCAAACAAACAGAATCCAGGTGGTCATTTATATGACAACTACACGGCACATCATTTCTATAAAACAAACTGCAGGGGACTTGACTAGATGACCTCTCGAGGTCTCTTCCACTTCTGATTCTATGATTCTACAGATTAGGTATAACACAGAATAAAGAATGAAAATAAACTGGCATATGTTGATTACCAAAATAAGCTGGTAAACTATAGCTGATTACCTCATTAGCTCAAACGCACGTGATGAAGATTATTGCTGGTTGAAAATAAATTGAATATTATATGGCTGCTGACTAAGTTATTAACATATAGACCTCACTGAAAAAGAGAGCTTGTTGTATAAGTAGTTGTGACACAGACATCCGCAAACCAAAGTATATTACCCCAAACCATCTTCTCAATATTTCACCAAAAGGGGAGTCATGGATAGTCTCTGCCGAAAGCTAAGAACTAGCTGATTGTCACAGTTATTGAGAGATGTTTGTACAATTTTAGAGCTATGCAACATGTAGAATATTGTATTCCAACTCTGTTGGGAGTGAAACATATCACCTGAGACCTGACCCATTCAACATGAGAAGGGACATCTGTGGACTGACCCGGTTTGTATTTACAGTCTAGACCAGATGCAGTTTTCAGCATTTTCAAAGACAAAAGAACCCCAATAAAAGTCTCTGAACAGGGGAGCCATGGGTTGAAGGACAATAGTCTGTAACTGTGTAAGAGAAGAAAGAAGAGGACAGGGAGGATTACAAAGGAGTGACTATGCCAGCAGGGGTTGTCTCATGAATGGTAGGTCCCAGCTTTCTAGACTACAAGTGCTGTTTAGCACTCATTTGGATGTGAAATACCTTATCAGACAGGAAAGTAACTTAATAACTAACTATAGTAACTATAGTTTGTGTCTTATGTTTTTCTTTTACCTGTAGCCTGACGTTTCCAAATCCTTTTATGTGCCTGTATTTTGAATCTTTATCTCATGCTCTCGCAAATAAACTTTAATTTGGTTTTACTATAGATACATCTGAGTGCCTCGTGCTAAGAACAGTGATGAACTGAGGTGAAACTGCTGAAGTAGAGGTGAACTGAATGGAGGCAGTGGATCGGTGTGCATTGAGGGTGTCCAGAAGTACTCCAGAGTAACAGAGTGGGGTCTGTAAATTGCTAGCTTGCAGAGGGAAAGAGCAGCGCTTGTATATCCTGGAGCAGCTTGTGTTGCCAGCAGCTAGCTGGTGGCTGGAGAGAGTTTCTCCTTGTGGGCAGGAACAAGACTCCCGCCTGCTGAAAGCAGGTGGTAGTATTCACCCCAGACACCTTGGGTAACCCCAATAAGTGTCCCAATAGTCCAACTCAATAAAAAAAAATTAGACCATTATAACAATGACCCAAATAGCAAGAATGAGGAAAAAAATGCTATGATACCACACTGTATATTTTCTTGTATTGTATTACCTGAGAAACAGAACAGTATGTGATCATGTAAGTTAACATTGCATTGTTGAGAGCAGAGTTAAGCTTGCAGGTGCATCCTTAACTTTAAAAACAATGAGAAGTCCCAGTGGCACCTTAAAGACTAATCTGTAATTTTCACTCCATGCATCTGAAGAAGTGGGGTTTTTACCCACGAAAGCTTATGCCCAAATAAATCTGTTAGTCTTTAAAGTGCCACCGGACTCCTCGTTGTTTTTGTGGATACAGACTAACACGGTTACCTCTCTGATACTTGGCATCCTTAATCTTGTAATTTCTTTATTTCTGAATGCTTAACTCTGCAGCCTTAACAATGTTTTAACAGTTTTCTTTGATGGAATTAATTTAAATTTAAATTCAATTCTTTAGGTAGCTGACATGCTCTGAAATGCACAACCTGAATGGTGCCAGAGCAGAGGGTTAGGCTACTCTACAGTCTATGATGTTTATTTGTATTACAGTAGCTAGACACCCCCACCGAGACTGGAGTCCTTTGGGGTTAGGCACTGCCAGTGATAATCTGTAATGAAAGAGGTGCCGGGGCTCAAGCAATTAAGTGCTGGTGCTCATGCAGTTTTTTTTACTTTCATAACAGATGTGACAAGCCTAGAGGTGCCAGGGCTCAGCCCTGGCAAGCGTTGGCACACAGTAAGCACTGGACACTGCACAAACACAAAGTTAGAAACAGTCCCTGCCTCTAAACACAGGCTAAGCAAGAAGCAGATGTAACAATCAGAAGAAACAGGGAGGAAGGACCTAGGGAATAGCAAAACATAGATTTGTATGCATGCGTCTTTCGCACAGCAGAATCAGAGAAACTTACATGCAAAGGGTTCCACTTTCCAGCCTTCCAGGACAGCACAAGGAAAAGGATAAACAAGTAGAGTAAGGAAGTCAGAGTACTGCTGGTGTGAAATCAGGATCACTGAGGCTTAGAATTGCTAAAGCAGAGGTGTCCCAACTGTAGCCCTCAAACAAAAGTCACAGACCACGGCAGTACACATCTTTACTACAGAGGGGGCAGCAGATATCAGGTGGGCTCAATCCAAAAAGGAGCTGAGCACTTTGGCTGCAATCTGGTAAAGCAGTTAAGCACATGAACAATCCCATTCATTTTAGTGGGACTACTCACATGCTTAAAGTTAAGCACATGCTTAAGTGCTTTGCCCCTTGTTAGTCTGCGCCCACAGACTGGATGGCTCGGCATCTTGATTTGAATAGTCTGGACATATTGTATTGCTTGTAGACACTGTGAACCACACTCCTGTTTTTAAATAGAAGGGTGATAACCATGTGTGAATTTTGTACAAAGAGGCATGGCCCTTTGGCTCCTGGAAATATGGCCCTTTGTTCAGCCAAAAGGCCCCTGATGCTTAAGACTGTAAAGAGTTCAGACCCACATCTCTGCCAATTACCAAAGAGGCAGCATGACAGGCTTCAGTTAATTTTATTGTTCTTCTCAATTGGGAGGCAGATATTTTTCACCAAATATTCTATGAAAGGAAGTAAAACAGAAGTGGCAGAATGCAAACAAGTGCTATTTACACAGCTCCGATATGTGTAGTGGGATTCGACACACCTATTTTTAAAAAAGGAAGCATTAACCACAACATAATCCTAGTCTTAAAAATGCCATGTATTTGGAGTTCACACGTCTAGTACGTTTGTTATCCAGGAACACAGCTAGTAAGTGTTCCATTAAAGGAAGGAAAAGCATATCACAATACAGCATCTGTCCTCAAGTCTGTGTTTTGGGTCAGAAAAAGAACAAATCACTGGACAATTACTAAGTGCTATTTACTAATTTTAAAAACATTACAAACAAAATGTTTACTGTAAAACATCAGACAGCATTTGTGTCACCTTACCTTGCCTCTGGAGATAGCTTTATAAGCTGCTTTTATGATTAGATAAGACCAAAAACAGTGCAGGACTTGAAGTACTATGAGCAACATGTTAAAGAACCACAGGGCAGGAAAACTGCCCAAAGCTTCATACAATTCAAACAGCATTGTGTTTAATATCCTAAAAGAGAGAGGGAGACAAAAATACTTAAATTTTGTTCAAATCAACAGTAATCTAAAAAGGAGCCCTTTTTCTAATTAAGATGACAAATATTTGATTAGATGATATCCACACACATATTCAATTCTCAGATTTATAATGCCAGACTGAATAGCACTGGAAGAGGAGTGATAAAGCGTCATCTGTGCCCCTGTGTCTCAGGAGGTAAATCACTGCATAACATCACCTTCACTATTTAATTTCAACCAGCAAACACCACAAGTAGAAAGCAAAGGTACTACACTTCCCCCCTTTCCTTTTCAGAGCTGGTGAGTAACCAGACATGGGTTCTCTCTAATACCTCTTTATCCTGGACAATCCCAGGGGAATTACAGATTCCCATTCTTCAGATTATTTTCCTCCTCACGCAGAGTATACCCTTTCCATCACGTCCATCATAGGCTAACAATAAAACACTTAAATAAGAGGGACACCTCTCATTTCCAGGTAACCTAATTCCTCTGAGAAGGAGGGACCTTAAAATCAGACTATACTTGAGTACAACATAATGCCACCAACACTCCATCCATTTTACCGGTATAATAAAATGACAGTTTTCCCCCCTCTCTGAAAGGGATTTGTCTGATTTGGAGCAAAAAGATATATAACAAATAGTAACCAATACTTGCTATCAGACACTTCTTATGACAAAGAACATTAAACTATATGGCAGTAAATTCATCATTAGAACATTTGTCAATATTATTTACAGCTCTGTTAATGTTTTTACTGTAAATTCCTAGTCTTGACATGAGCAAAGCCTGCAGTGATGGTTTGTTGATCTGAACCTGTACTATGAGACAATTCTAGTAATAAGAGACTTCAGCAATTGTGGTATATAAGGCAATAGCATGCCTATGATAGGACTCAGAGTGTAATAGGAATTAACTCATTCAACACTTGAAAACTAAAATAGAGCTTGATACAATCTGGGTCATAGTGAAGAGTGAGGCAACAACCAAAACTAACAGGAGATTGGACAATAACAGGATGTAGGTAGAAGAAACAGCAGTACTTATGGCAACATATGGCTATCTAGGAATGCTTGATACTTTCGGGAGTCAATTAAAAAATGAAGAAGATCATGAGGGTTTCTGACATCTCTTCTACTCTATACCCCTGCAGATATCAAAAGTATTGGAAAGTTCATTGCATTTAATATTTTAAAAATTAACTATCACTACATAGCCAGCAGATGGCATATTTAATCAAGCTAACAAATGCACAGTTTTCAATCTGCTCTTGTTATGCTGTGTTTAGAACACAGAAATCTAGCTAATGTCCTATAGGGCTTTAGAATAGTTCAGATCTCATTTTCTCGGACTGTACCACCAGACTGTGTTGGAACTTTGACATATCTTGTACACATCAAGAATTCTTTTTACCTAATGACTGACTAGGTCACTATTTTCTCCAAAAACATGTGTGTATAACTCCGTCACTATTAATGGAAAATATCCAAATGCAACAAGTACACCCTCTAGTATTTATGATTTAATTAGGATAAAACTGTTTCGGTTAAAATTGGTAGATGGTTTCTAATAAACTAGCTTAAGCAGATTAGTCTTAAAGTTGCAGAGCATCAGAATGCTGTTTTGATTCTATTTAACATTGGTCTTTTTTTATTCCTGGTCCATCCCTTATGCTAAATTGTATCTGCTTCATAAATCTTACAATACATGTTGTGAGAGAGGGACATTTCATTGCTTCATTATACAGTCTTACTTTTACAATTCTTTCTGTTTATGGCATAAACATTAGAAAATGAAAGTTCGCAGTTAAGGCTAGACATTTGGCACATGAATGCTGTTACTAGCTAAGATTTATAGTCTTAGCTTTGTGCAATTTGTTCTGTCAACAGTAGCGCTAAATGGCACAGTAACGTCCCACTTCATAATCCAAGGTGACACTCTCTATGCATATCAAAACATAGCTTTAGTCAGCTTTGCTTATTTCATCGGTAGTTATTTCAGTTCTAATTACAATATCAAACCCAACTTTTAAAATAAGCAGCTCTTGCATGTAAAGTTACTCTCACTACACTGAATCTCCTTTTTGATGTCTAAAAACCTACACATTCCAGAACTGTAAAGAGTAGTTATGCTGCACCAGGGATGACTATGGCCCATTCTAACAAAGTCTGAAATCTTAAGAAGATAGAGAGACCATAGAGAGCATGTCTGAGCAATATCACCGCACAAAGCAATATCACCGCACAAATGAGTTACCTGCTGGATATGAGGGATGGGAAATAAGCATCCATCAAAAGATCAGAACCCTCTCAGATCCGCTCATGTCTGACAGATTGAGAAACAAACTAGAACTTTCCAATAAGTGTCTGATATGGTTTGCACACAGATTATTGCACTGACTACTCAAAATGCAATTCAGTGACATGACACAATATGGTAGGCACGGGAGGGACAGCTGGGCCTTTAAAGATAATCATTATACAATTCAAGTACATAATGAGAAACAGAAATAGAATATGAACATAGAAGACCACAGAAATATCAGACAGGTAAAAAATTGTTTTATGCCCAAAAGAAAGAATATCCCATTTTGGAAGGCTGTGTAAATAGAGATCAGCTGGTTAGGTAGGAGTGAATATGAAGGGAACTGGTTCTATATTTAGATTTTCAGGGCAGGAGACAGGCAAAGCTACTAAACTCCCCAAACCTCCCTTCCAGCTTCCATTCTTCTGAAGACTCATTTGAAACATTAATCAGATACAATAAACACTAGACTAAAACAGAAAGCCTGCAGTGACAATCGCACAACTAAGTTGATTCTGGGTAAAATTTACAAAGGGGCCTAAGGGCCAGAGTTTTTGAAGTATTTAGGTGCCTAAAACTGCAGCTAGGCACCTAGTGGGATTTTTAAATGCACCTAGGTGCTTAACTCTCAAATTTTCACAAGTGTCCGCTGATTGTGGAAGCCACCTTTTTCTGTCTGCCTGACCTGACACCTTGAGCTTGGTTTCCAGAGGTGATCTGGTTAGAGCTGCTGGAGCTCTACAATTGTGAAAATTAGGCTCAAGATGTCTCAAGCTGGCCACATAAAAACTTAGGCACAAAAAAAATCAGAGACCACTTCTGAAAATTTGGCTCAAGGCAACTTGTTCCTGCTTCTGAGCCAAAGGAGGCAGAACTGAAATGAACATTACTGTGAGTAACACTAGCTTCTATGGTGTTTCCCAGCATATAACATACCGTGTTTCTAGGGGAGACTGCTGCACTGAAGGGCTGCTCCTCATGTCGACCCTCCTCCTGGCCTGTCACTTTTCCCCAAATTCACTTAGCAAAAAAAGGCACATGTTGCCATAATGGGGCAGCCAGCAGTTACGCTGAGATAGGGGAGAGCAAAACATGGAGCCAGCATGCCCCTGTGTGTGGCCCGTCTGCCATTTCAGCATAGTTGTCCTGCTTTTGCTTTAACACTTCACAGGAGTGAGACATCCTGCAATACCACATCCACCTCATAGCATATCGATAGCTAGGTATAAAAGCAAATGTAATTGTAACTTAAACCTTATTACAAGCATGTTCAATGATTATGTCAGTTATTTTTCAGCAATGATTATTTTGTCCTTTCCTGGATTTTTTGTCTTAAAAACATTTCTATTTACTCCTCCACTTACAAACAAAGAGAGCTGGAGAGTTTCCTTGCTCCAATGTCCGAGGCTAGTCAATATGAGCAGAGAGCTGGAAGTCAGGACTCATGGGTTCTATGTTTGGCTATTCAAGTAACTTTCTGTGTGATCTTAGGACACTCAGCTAAGTTCCCTGTAAACTGCGTGGCTGCACAACAGCCTATTTAGTGCTGCCCAGACATTCAGGGAACCTGCCCAGCCAGAACCTGCCACAGCCAGGTGAGGGGCACCCACCCCCCGGCCCCAACTCAGCTCCGGACTTGCTGCAGCCGGGGGAGGGGTGGCTCAAAACCAGCACCGACATGGACCTGCTGGGGTGCCCCGCCCCCATCCCCAACCGAGCCCTGGATGTGCTGCGGCTGCAGGAGGGAGCCTATCCCCTGGTCCCAGCCCCGGAGCTGGCATGGCGGGGAAAGGCGTCTCTCCCTCCAAGCCCAGGTGCTGCATGGGGAGAGAGAGCTGGGGGGAGTGCTCTCTCCCTGCTGTAGCCCTGGAGCACCCTCCTGCACCCCAACCCTCTGCCCCAGCCCTGAGCCCCTCATTCCTGGCCTCACCCTGGGCCTTCACTCCCCACACCCCAACCCTCTGCCCCTCATCCCCTACCCCATCCCAGAGCCCGCACCCCCAGCCAAAACCCTCACGTCTCTGCACCCCAACCCTCTTCCCCACCCCCAAGCCCCCTTCCACACTCCGAACCCCTTGGCCCCACCCCCACCACATGTATTTTGTTATGTGCACCAATATGAAGGTGATGTGCCACACATCAGCTCCACATTGGTGCACATAACAAAATTCATTCCACACATGGGTGGGAAAAATTAGAGGGAATACTGACACTCAGTACTCCTTTGCCTCAAGTTGCTCATTAAAATGGATATAATAGGACTTTTACCTGCCTCACAGGGCTGTTGTGCGGCTTCATTCATTCATTAGTAAAGCATTTGGAAGAAAGAAAGAACAGTAAGGTTGAAAAAAATAATGTTGTGGGAGGGAAAATACTCCTCAGCCCTGTCCAATCTAGACTCACAGTTAAGGCAGTGGTCTCTTCTTTACCAGCTGGAAGGATGTGGAGAGAGAGATTCTCAGTCTTTTCTAATCTCTATCGCTTCCATGGAGCATTCAAATGTAGTTAGTCAATAGTGTAATGATTCAACGCACTTTAGCATTCTTGACAATCTCTGCTTCCAACACATGCACAATATACACAATACATGGCACTCCAGAACAGCATGTTTGCATCAGTTATTTGTGCCAGAGAAATATCTGCTTAACCCCAACTCCCCAGTATTCCAATTAAGTTAGAACATTGGGCACAACACTGCTACTCCCTCTGTCCCCTGTCGTGCACACTAGAACGCACTGAACACCAGACAGAATTACTGCTATTACACACTCTTCTCTTGGCCAGCAGACTCTATTCTATACTTTCAAAAAAGTATATTAAATCTGTTAAACTTAATTATCCAGCTGTGCTCTGAGCCTGAAATTGCCTTCCTGAGTCAGAAGCTTGAAGGGGTGTGAAATTTTCAGCTGAACCATCATAGGAAGGTGGGGAGAGAATGCGATGTGTAGGTGTGCGAGGGGACAACAGATAAGTCCCCCTCAGCTGACAATGATTACGACCTATATTCCAGGTAAGGGACCAGTTTCTGTGGGGAATCACCCTGCCTTTTTACCATGATTAAAACTGAATGGGACCTATATCTCAGCTCTCACAATTTCAACTGGGTTCTCTAGATATTTTATAACTGAGGTCTGGATCATTACAGATAACTTCATACATGTGTTAGGGTGAATAGAATTCCTGACCATGCTCAGTTAAGATGAGTTGCCAAACTTCTCCTGAAGGCAGTATGAAATGAAGGGCTCCTCCCCAGGACAAGATTAACCACTAGATCCAAGAAGCCTGGGTCTACAGCACTGATCTGCCAAAGGGCCTCAACCAGCAGCTCTGCTAAATATTTCAGCCTAACAGAGCCAGTACTTAAAGGCCTGTCTTGCCAATTCTTCTCTCTTCTGACTGGCTGCTCAGCCACTGCTGTTCCTTTCACATCACTGCTCTGAAGGAACACTCTTTGGTTCTTGCTGAGTGGAAGGAACAGCTGGTTTTCCTTTCCTTTTCTGTCTCCCAGATTTTCTGCTCCTTTTCTATGCATGGAAGTGGATCTTATGCCAGTAGTCAGAGCATGGGAAATGAGAACAGAGTGACAAAGATCTAGCATAAGCTGATAGTAGTTGGATGGTCCAGTTACCCACAGAGTATCAGTGAAACAGTGAAGACCTGATGAGAAGGAGAGATGTGCAGTACCCAATGGCATTGCAACAGGGCCCTCAATTTGCTTGTCAGCCCTGTTCACGGTCTCTACTTCTCTGGTCAATGAGCTCCAAGGCCTGGACCAACACAAGGAACATAATGCTGGAGTGGGTCTGACGCATTCTATCTCCTAGACAGCTATTTGTGTGCCAACTCCAGTGGTGACATCTGTAACTGCGAAGGTGGCCCCAACGCAGTATAATGATGTTCTCTGAGCTGGCTTCTGTCCTTTGTTTTTCTTTTCATCTCACTCTCAGGTTTGCACAGACCCCTGAAACACAGAGCAGGTACTGCCTATTCTACCAGCTCAGGGCAAGCTGCCTCCAACTGGCTATTTCCATGGACATCTGCAACTTTCACCATCCCAAATGATGTTGGTGATGCTACCAGAGAAGCCAGTTAATCTGTCTAGCTGAGAGAGAAATCTGTGCAGATAATACATTAAAAAACACGCTTTACAATTATTCAAGGCCCTTTTCAAGTCAATCCAGACTCTGTCAGGCTCCTCCCTGTTTGAGCTATGTGTGTATCTGTAGCTGAGATGTACCATCAGCCATTTAGGTGAACAGTTCCAGTTTTCCTCTCTCTTCTTTCATCACTGCTACCCCTTTCCAACCTTTCCTTGTGTATTAGTACAGAATTCTACCAGTGACAAAGTAGGTGACAAAGAGCTCCCACAAAAGTGAAGGTAAAGCTGACTCTGTGAATGAACCAGAGCCATTAAGGCCAGGGGCCCTAGATCAGTTATAATGCCTAAAGCACAGAGATCTGCTCAGCCTCCTCGAGAGCAGAGAGGGCAGTATGAAGTGAATATACTGCTGCTTTATCAATAGCATTAGAAACAAACACACAGCCAAATTCTGCTCTCATTTACACAGGTGTAAATCAACAGAACCCTACTAAAGTCAATAGAGCGTGTAATGGTCCTCACTCAAGGTCTGGTTGGGGAGCGTGACCTCATGGTCATGACAGAAACCGCTGACTGCCAAGGGGGTTGTGGGGAGGGGATCCTGGGTGCTCCCTCTCCAAAGGACTCTGGCCCAGGGCCTTTTGGGCTACCAGTGGTCTGGCAGCCAAGGCTGCTTAAAGCGATCTTCCCTGGGACACTTTCTTCTCCTCCTCCCCTCTCCTTCCCAGTCAGCTTAGTCCAAGGCTTTCCCCTGTTGGGGAAGTCCAAACCAAATAAGTAAGAATGGGTAACCAATGTTCAGGGTCCACAGATGGGGAGAGGGGAATACTTCCCTCTCTGATTGTCTCTGGCATGGGTCCTCCCTTCTCTCAGGGAGGGCCCCTTTGGGCAGCTGTGTCAGAACCTTTAAGCTTCCCTCTACTCTGTGCAGCTGTACCTGTGGGCTGCAGCTCTGCCATCCAAATGAGCTAATTTCCAGTCTTAATTACTCCAGCAGATGAAGCACTTGCTGCAGGTGTGGTGGGACAGAGCTGGCTGAGCCCAAAATAATTCCTTAACCCCTTGGTGCCCAGTGTGGGGTTTGCACCCCCCCATCACAGAGCATCTTAGATTTACATCCTTATAGTTAAGAGTAGAACTTGACCCATAGCTTCATGATTTTGAGTCACTTGTCAGATGGAGAGGGAAATCAAATGAGCAATGGACCAACATGTACCTGTGTTTGAAAGCAAGTGGTCATTCATGAGCGACAAAAGAATTTGGCTCAGGATCTTAAAGAAGCCATGTTGCAGCACGATCAAGTGACTTCTGAGTTGCAAAGTGTGCTTCAGTGCTGTCACATAACCACCAGGGGTTTTGACTCTGTAAAGTACAGACTCCTGTGTTGTGCAAGAACAAATCCGACAGATTAAGGAAGTGACACTGGCCCCAAAGTGGGGTGTCCAATAGGCATCCTGAGGGACAACTGTGACCTACAATGTCTTGCCATGGGACTTATGTGTAAGTGCAGGATGAGAACAAAGATGATCAAAAGCAAAATTTTTATTTTTTTTTGTTAAGCTATTGAGGAAGATAAAAGTACAAACAAATACGCTGCACATTTATTTTTGATAAATTAACCACTAATTAACCAGAAGCAGCCGTGGGCTTCTGGTGAGATGCCAATACAGTCTGACTGTTGCAGAGTTGGGCACTCCTGTTTTAATACAAATAAGCAACAAAACATCTTTGCAGAAATCACAGAATTGTCACTGAGACAATGTTATTTTAAGCCCCATATAGATCAGTAGTGCTTTCAGTTATTGAACTAACATAATACAACAGACAGGAAATTATTCATGTTTGATGTAGTGTAAAAGGAGCCATTCTGATCAAGCTGTCTATTGTGCTGAGTTCAATTGTGCTTATCTATTCACCCAATTTCTTCTCATCAATGGCTCCTGCCCACTAACAAATTTGCAGTCACTGGTATGAACACTAATATCTCCACTCTTGTTGACAGAACAACTGAAAACACAGAAGGGTCATATGCACCTTCACAATCAAAGCGCATATCTCAGAAGAGTCTTTCTATAGAGATTTGAATAAAGGAGGATTTCAGATTCCCTGGCAGAATGCAATTACACTCAGCAAAATGTTTTATCGGTAATGCGTTCTGCCAAAATGCATGTGTATGTGTATGGGATCAGAGCACACAGATAGAAGAAATGACATCATTTATATTTCCAAATCTGAAAATCTTTAAGAACATATTAAAAGCTTGCACAGACAGCACAGAATTCATGTCAAGAGGCATCTGTTTCAGGGTTTGTATTGTTCCCTGCATAAATGAAAGACTTGGCATATGATGTATGGGACCAGATTGTCCCTAGTCTTTGCAAGTGCATGCAGGGAGTTAAAAAAAATGTCTTTGCCATACCCATTTCCTCTTCCATGCTTCCTCTTGGCACTAAGGACAATTACAGTTCCTGAATGCAAGAAAACTTAGGAAATGTCCCTTCCATTGCCCCAAGGGAGTTGGGAGGAGGCAGGGTTAAGGACCCATCTATAGAGCAAGTTAGACACCCCAGCAAGATGACTGTACCACCTTCTCCCAATAATCTTCTCCAGTGTAACTCGGCGCTGCCTCAAACCAATGCAGTAATTCAAGACCTGATCTAGCCCATAGTATTTTGCTTCCAGAGTTGTTTACGCTAGAATAACTGAATCACCTGCAAGACCCCCAAAGATCGATCATATTAAACAGGAGTGGTTCAATGCATAAATTAAGAGAAAAGCTGTCAAACATATGATCCAAAGGTTACATTCTTGTTGGAGAGTAATTTTATCTACTTGCTAAAGGACTTAGACAAGCAAAGTATCCTCACAGCTGACCTCTGCCACAATCTTTGCCCCCTGAGCTGGCCACAAGCTTTGCCTCCAAATCAAACTACGCAAATTAGCCCTAACTATCGTCTTGTTTAACTTGACCAATTAAAAGATTATCTCCAGCTTTACAGATAGCATGGGTCAAATTCAGCTCTGGTGCAACACTACTGAATTTGGTGCTGAATTTAGCCCTGATAAGTGTTCTGGCTCTAATGGCCTATTATTAGCCAGCTAATAGAGGAGCTGTGGCTACATAGTTATTGATTGTGGTGACTGAAAAACATTTACAGTTCATGCTGGTAAGTGACGTATAGTGTGGTGACATTTCTGATACTGACAGGTTTCAGAATAGCAGCCATGTTAGTCTGTATTTGCAAAAAGAAAAGGAGTACTTGTGGCACCTTAGAGACTAACAAATTCATGGTGCCACAAGTACTCCTTTTCTTATTTCTGATACTAAAACTATGAATTTTATAACCCACATGGGCACTTTTCTGTTACTCTGGGTTAGGAGATTAGTTCCTTGCAGTTGACATACCTCAACATAAATGTTGTAACATATATTTTAATGATTCTTGAGAGATTATATATGGGATTTCCTATCACTAACGTTACATTGGTATACATTTCGACCCCTGCTTGGGTAACCCGACTCTTGCAAAACGTGCTCACATGGCCACAGTCTTGCCAATGTTGATCCCTGCAAGGATCTACCTAGACCCCAATTGCACTCTAAGGCTGCTCACAGTCAAATAACAGCACTGTTCATAATTTAAATATTGCTTCTACAGTACTGTGAATATATAATGGGCAAACCGCGCTGGACTAGTAACAGATTTATGTCCTGAAGATTTATAATTTAAAGGCATGGGGATAGGAAAGGAGAGGACAAAACACCACACAGAATTCAGCACATAGTCATTAGAGAATAAGCAAAGCTTAACTAAATAATACAAACGTTAGCTGATAAATTCAAAGCATCAACACTCTAATGCAAGTCTATGGTGCTACTCCAAGAGGTATAGTACAGTAGCCATCTTCTAGAAACAGTCAAGTAACAGTTTCATTTAAAAGTAAATTCTGAGTCAACTTTGGATTTTTTTCTCTCCTTTTCGCAAAACCAGAAAATGTAAATTCCTTTAGCCTTGGTCTCTCTCTAGGTGGCAAAGTTGTCTCTCATAGAGCTCCCCTCAACTCCAGATTAGGAATATATTGTAGAATCCATCGCAGTGGATGTGTGGGAGCAACCCTGATAGCCATTGGTCATCAGTATTCTATTTATTCTCCAGCCTTCATACCTCACTGATCACAGTGATTTAAAAACAGCACCGCAAATATGTCGGGCAGCAGCAAGAAAGTGAATGCCCCTTGCTTTTTCTTGAGATATTTACACCCATCACAATAATTCTCAGCCCAGAGTGCTGCAGTAATTCTTTCTGTCCTATTTGCATTTTAAAAAAGACACTATTCAAAATAATTACAACCACCCCAAAGTCCCAAGAACACTGATTGAACAATCTGTCCCTGCCAATAGAATGTGTTATTGGAGCCACAGGGAACAATCTGTATGAACCAAAATTGAGGTTAATAAGGATTGACTTTGGTAAGTCTGATGATACTCTTTTTATTGAAATTTTGCTTGTTATGCTAACACAAAAATCCAAAATCAGAAACACTGAGAAAATGTCACTAGTTGTTATTTACATTAAAACCTTTCACTGGTGAATGACATTTTTAACTTTTGCATTGGTTAATTTCCCTCTAGGAAAAGCTGGCTTAGGGCTAATCTAAAACTGCAGAGGCTCATGTTCTGCTTCAGACAGTATCTGAAGCTTTGAGCTCTCAAGAACCCTAAACAAGTCAAAGGGATAAAATAACCAGCCTCTGTTAAGGGCAGCATCAGTTAATACTTCATCCGAAGCAGAGGAGATGACAATGTTCCAAATCCTCTGCTAAAAAATATAAACAAGAGTTTATTCAAGGGAGAAGATTCAAGGTGATTTATTTATTTAATTCACCGAGCTTCTTTTTATCTTTGTTTATACATGAATAGTTTATTACGTCCTCAAATTTATTCATTATTCAAAATTGTTTGTCAAAAGTTTCCTTCAAATAATTCTTGGCCAATAGCTGGTTCATTAACTGTTTGTTGTGACTACAAAATATCGGAAATTCAAGCAGCATTCCTTAGTTTTGATTATTAGTTGAAAGTCCAAGGTCTAGTGCTATTGTTTCTGCTCCTTGAGAGAATGAATAACTCTGTAAATAAAGTTCCTGGTATGAAAATTGTTAATTAGTCATTCAAATCTGCTGCCTGAAAATACAGAATAGTTTGCAGAGTTGTTGTAGCTGTGTTGGACCCAGGATATTAGAGAGACAAGGTGGGTGAAGTAATATGTTCTCCTGGACAAAGCTTGAAAGCTTGTCTCTATCAGCAATAGAAGTTGATCCAATGAAAGATTTTACCTCAGTTACCTTATCTCTCTAATAGCACCAACACGGCTACTAATTTCTCCAATTTCTCCACATCTTTCCTGAAATGTGGCACATAGAACTGGATACAATAATCCAGTCTTGTTTACAACACTCCTGCTAATACATCCCAGAATGATGTTTGCTTTTTATGCAATATCTGTTGACTCAGATTTAGCTTGTGCTCCACTATGACCCCCAGATCTGCAGTACTCCTTTCTAGGCAGTCATTTCCCATTTCATCTGTGTGCAACTGATTGTTCTTTCCTAAGTGGAGTACTTTGCATTTGTCCTTATTGAATTTCATCCTAGTTACTTCAGACAATTTCTCCAGTTTGTCCAAATCATTTTGAATTTTAATTCTATCCTCCAAAGCACTTGCAATCCCTCCCACCTTTGTATCGTCCACAAACTTTATAAGTGTACTTTGTATGCCATTATTTAAAACATTGATGAAGATATTGAAAAGAACCGGATACAGAACTGATCCCGGCAGGACGCCACTTGATATGTGCTTCCAGTTTGACTGTGAACCATGAATAACTACTCTCTGGGAATGGTTTTCCAACCAGTTATGCACCCATCTTATAGTAGCTCTATCGGGTTGCATTTCCCTAATTTGTTTATGAGAAGGTCATGCGAGTCAGTATCAAAAGCCTTATTAAAGTCAAATTATAGCACATCTGCCACTTCCCTCCTATCCACAAGGCTTGTGACCCTGTCAAAGAAAGCTATTAGGTTGGTTTGACACTATTTGTTCTTGACAAATTATATTACATACCATGTAACATTTCCAAAATGCTATGCTATTATTAATTAGTTATATCCTGCCACCAGTGAACTAGGAGCTTTACAGTCAGATATGAAGACAGAGGTCGCTGCCCTAAAAAGCTTGTGGTTTAGACTGGCAACGTAGATGAGGAGGTAGAATGAGAAGGTAGAAACACTCAAGGGGAGAGGACATTGAAAAGCTAGGAACAAAGTGCGATTGAGTGGTGATGTTAGATAAGTCTTGGTGGTTACACAGCATTTGCATGGATTTTGTTTTGACTTTTTTGGTGGGGGCGGGGGAGAGGAAAGGGTAAAAAAAGTAAAGATTTTCAGTCACCTAGTTCAGCTGTTTTCAGCCTGTGGCCCCTGGACCACTGGTGGTCTGCAGAGAAGTGGCTGGGCACATGGTGCTGGCTCTCCTATCAGGAGGCCTGTAGAAGCAGCTGTAATCAAGAAGAAGGAGGCAGCTTTGATGCAGCTAGTAGTAACTACTCTATGAGAGGAAATCAAAGCAGTCCCCAGGGACTAGTGAATCTGAAGTTGCCTGCAGCAGTAGAACGCTTGGAGACACAGGCCATGCAGTATATCCAGGAGTGGAGGAAGACAAAGAGATCGATGTCTGAGCAGCATGTGCAGGGGAGAAGGGGACCAGGCAAAGGAAGACAGGAAGGGGGTGCATGCACAAAGAAGGAAGGGAGGAAAATAACAGATGGGAGGGGAAGATGAAATTAAGAGTAAAACTGACAGTGGGATTAACTTTTTCAAATGAGACAAACACTTATCACATTAAATACACCCAAAATCAGATCAGATTTGTAACATTACTATGCCATGTAAACAATTGCTAGTTACCTCTGGAATGTTATGTGATTACAAAAAAATCCTGGAGACACTCTTTCTATTAAAATGTTGTCCATGCTGTGAAAAAGTTTGGGTACCATTGGCCTAACATTAAAAGATTTTCTATGGCACACACTGCTGTCAGGTATGAATTAATTAATCCACAAAATACTCCTGTAAGGTATGCAAATAGCTCATTTTACAGATGGGGAAACTCACATCACAGAGAAATTAATCTTCAACAGAATGCCTCCATTCTGCTCATGCAATGATTAGCTTTGGCACAAGTTAGTTGATTTTGGATTAAGAGGACGTGCCAAACTTCATCTGAATCATTTAACCTTGGTCGGCTATATTTCTCCTGGGAAAGCTAACATTACAATATAATTTGAGAGTAGAAAAAAAGAAGAGCTTCAACCTACTTAATCTAATTTAAAAACATTCATAAGACCCTTTACAGATTAAATTTTGTATTTTGAGAACATTATTTTGTATACTGGCATTGGAATAGAAAGAAAAGAGCATTTTAAATTACTCCTCAGCTAATGTGATAGCCCCTGTTTGTTAAATAAATATAACAAGGCTTCAGTGCAAGTGAGCAATGTAATATTATGTTGAGAGCATTATGCAGAATAATCTAGAATTTAAAGCAGCACTCTTATAGTTGAGAAGCTGAAAATGTGTACATTTGACTTCATCTATCTGGTAGCAAAGTGGATCTAAACTTTTTTTTTTCCTCTTTAAGCAATGCTTTATGTAAATGCTAAAAACCTACATTTTGCACCAAATGCTGAATCACTTTCCGTGGGCATGCAAAGCCTGTAATGAATGCATCAGAACTGGTATCTAAATTTGGACCTATCTTACAATGGTTATAATTGACATGGAAATAGTTCCCAGATTTTAAATACATTTATTAATACTATCTCTCTGATAGTGGTAAATTAGAATGAACCCAAACAATAGTTACTGATTAGACAGGACCTACATTATATTGCTTTATCATCTACTTCCATCCCACTGGCTAGTCAGCAGAGATAATATGAATTAATTAATAGTTCTAGTTCTAGTCATCATCAATAGTACTGTACCTTCCCAGATGAGAGCAACTCCCGGCATATTTTTAAAATGGCTTTTAAATAAAATGACAATAACAATGATTATTCTGAGTTAAAATGTTGCTGTTCTTAATTGATATCAGCAAAGCATTTTAGAACATAAAGCCTTATGCAAATTCTAAGTAAGAACACTACTACACAATAACAATATTTCAGTGACATCTATTTCTACCATGGGCTTCACACTAGGAATAAATATGATCACAGGCGGTAAGCTGATTACACTATTGTTAAAGCAGCATGTTTTGCTGGCTCCTCCCTCCTTGCATCTGGCCAGGTCCTCAACTGTAGTCTGCTGCCCTCTTTAGCCTGTTAAGTAGCACACAGGAGTTGCTTGTGGCTTTGCAGTGAAGGAGGATGCTATCATATAGTGTCCTTCCTCTCCGCACCTCTTCCCATTGTCACACTTTTTCTCCCCATTGAGCTGAGGCTTATGTCTTTGCTTCTACTGACCTGGATTCAAATAAGGCTTTGATCAAACATGAAATGTTGTTTTCATTTTAGGCATAAAAGGATATTGGTGCAAAACCACTGCACAAAATGGTAAGAATGTAAATCTGTGCTCAGGCTGTTTTTGACATTTACTGATAATGTAATCTCCAACTCTAGAATTTGGTGTCTAATAGCAGGGCTGGTGTGGTCAGACAGAGGGAGTTGGGTACGGAAACATACAAAAAACTTCTGTTTGTATTATGCCTGGTTCTCACCAATTATGTTAAGTCTTTAATTTAATTGTGAACTATAAAAGGTTGCCTTATGATTAACGTGAGAAGCCCATCAATAATTTCAGTTTTTTCCTTAGACTTTGCTGAATAGTGTGACATTTGGCTGGAGTGCTCCTGAGAAATTTGTCAAAATTGTGTGAGGTTTCATTTCCTGATCTTCATCCCAGATTGTAAACACTGCAGGCTAACTCCTGCACTACCAAACTCTTGACTTGAGTGGGATTGTGTGGAGGTAAAGGAGAGGCAGAACTGCACCCTTCTTATTTTCACATGCCTTGAGAAAAACATGCTCTGAGTAGCTACTTTCAGTTGAGAGAAAACTAATGAACTCCCCTGAATTTGTGCACTTTAGTGAATACTTGGAAAAGAGCTTTGGGTGAGATCAATCTTGATCTCACTCAAAGCAAGCACATAGCAGTGCTCTGGTAAATGTTGGTGTTTGAAAAGCATAACAGTCAGACATCTAAAGCTGGCATTCTCCCCTTGGCTTTTCAAGTACCACAGAGCAGCGTTTAAAGTGTTAGTAAAGAGCTAAAGTGATGGGTAAACAAACTAGGCAGCTATCTACTCAAGGAGTGTAAATCTGTTATTCCTTTAAGAATATTACAGACAAAGCAGGAAATCACACAGAGAAAAATGCACTCGATTTCCATTTGGAGCAGTACAGAGACCTATCCTGTGTTCAAACTGAACCTTATCATGGATAAACCCCCAGAGCCACAGTCATCTGAGGTGTATCTCTTTTGGTGGAATTTGGCCCTCACTGTTTCCCCAATTTAAACAAGAGATGTGGGAGGATGAAACCATATAGAAAATGCTGGCTCTGCTGTACATCTCGTAGCACACAGGTGGGAGAAATCTGTGTACTCCAGCTACTGAAGTCTAACGTGTCACTAAGAAACCTTTGGTGGCAAAAGGGGGAAAAGGTAATTTAAAAAAAATAAGTCCAACCCATCCTCAAAAATGTACTGAAGGCTTTAACACAGAGTTTGGGTTTCTGTCAGGTTTGTTTTTTAAATCTCTGGGGTTACTGAATTCATGGGGCTTCTCTGGCTCGGAGTGCAGTGGTCAGCAAAGCACCTCTGGACTCCCTGAGCACTAGTCTTTTGCATTTCACAGCTGATGAGATGACTCCCAAAAGGTAACGACTTTATCCTGTCTTCATATTAACAAGCCCCCCAAGAGATCTCATTTTACTGGATTGGGAAAGGATCTGTGGTGAGGGGAGGGGTTGGTATTTGTGTAAGGCAACCACGTGTGATTAAGTAATGAGCTTTTTGTGGCTGTTTCTCTCTGCAGGATCACTAAGAATTTCTGCTTACCATAGCATCCTGGCATTAACTGTCCTCTCCAAACACAATGGACAAAACTGTTATTCCACCACATTCCCAAATTATCCTGCCTGACAGGATTAGTTTTTTTTCTGGAACACCAATTAAGAGTCTGGGGTCATGAATGCAGTGAGGTGGTGCTGGAACTTTCTCACCAACTCTTCTCAAGGGCAGGATGCTCACTTTATAATGGGGCTGCTCCTTTCATGTGCAAGAGTGTGAGACGGTATTTCATACTGCAGCTTTAAAGAAATCTGGAAAGGACTCTCCTTTGGGACACAGCAGTGCTACTTACTAATTAGACAAGGGTTTGCTATTGAGAAGTGAAAAGATTCCGCTCCCCCAGAGCACATACATTGCTTCCACAGCATATATACTGCTTCCCAGCTGCTTTAGGAAAAAAGAAAGGCATGGGACAATCCTGCATGGCAGCAGCACCACCATCAGGCCAGACTCCTACTTCATTTTGTTTTCTGTGTTTTTCCTAAGACAATGAAAATGGTAAAGCATGTGCTGAAAGCCAACTAGCTCCAACCTCACCTATTGGTCTCTGCTTTCAGCACCTAATTCTTGGCTCCTTACCCTACAAAGGCAGCTGAACACTTACCTGTGGCTGTCTTGTCTCCAGCCCATTTCTGCTTTTAAACCAGCTTAGGCCCTGCCCCCTAACCCTTACTATCTAGCGAATGTTGACCGCCATTTTACTCTATAGCAGTAACCAGCTAGGATCTTCTCTAATAAGGGCATCTAATTATCTCTGAAACTTTTCTTTAATGCTTGTGAGATACAGTCCAGTACACACAGCTGGCACTATACCGTAATGCATGTATTTCCAAACTAGTCTAAGGCCAAGTATCTGAGGAAGGGGGCATGCTTACTCACCACAAAGGATATATGCCAAGCCTACTGACGATGAAGACAACGGCAAACATAAGGAACAGGAGGTCACTCAGTTTTTGACACTTGCAATAGTTTGCCATTTTGGCAGCCTGCAAAAGAGGGATGAAGAGTGTTTACTCCAGTTATGATAACAACTGCAAAAGTCTTACACTGTGCATGAGCTGTGATGAGCAATTAAAATGCAAAGGAGCCAAATTTTGATCAAATACATTGTTCTGCTATACAGTGACAATGCTTCCTCTCTGCCCTGGAGTTGGTCAATTTCTTCAATAAGAAAATCCAGCAAGTGTTGCCTCTCACCTCTACTCTTTCCCACCCAACTGTATCTCCTGCATCATTCCAGTTTCAGACTCTCAGGTATCATTTGTAATCAAGGGATTAGAAATGTCCTCAGGCATCTCCCTCTGCTCCTCTCTCTCAGCTTTTAAGTACATTACTGTTTTCCCGGCCTAATGAAATACCCCACTACCCCCCCGATTGCACTTTTTTCTTCAGCTACTGCCCATCTCCCTCCTCCCCTGTGGTCTCCAAACTCCTTGGGCCTACTGTCTATAAACATTGCCTCAATGTCTTCATTTCTAACTCTCTCTTGAATCCCCAGCCCTCGCCACTACCCAGAGATTGCTCTGAAGATACTCAGAACCCTCTCCTGGCCATGCATAAGGACTTCCACATTGAACTCTACGCTGTTTTTGACTTGGCCTATCACTTCTTCCTGTTCCATCCGTTCCTCACACTCAGCTTTCACGACTCTATTCTTTTAGATATCTCGGCACTTCTGATTGCTCCTGCACCAACACTTGATTGCTGCTCTTCTTCCCATTTCCTGGGGCCTCCTGCACCAATCTGGACTCCCCTCCAATCCATACAAAGCACTGCTTCTAAAAGCAATCATCCTTGTCGAATACTCAGACCATGTCCCTCCCCACCTCAAATCCCCTCACTGGCTTCCTTTTGCCCTCTGCATCAGAGACAAGCTTCTGGTTCTCCATATCAAGGCTCTGTATGCCACCACCACTGCCTTAATCCCAGCTCTCATTTCCTTCTACTTCTCTCCTGCTGCTTTTGCTTCTTGCAACTTGCTGTTCTACACATCCCTTTGGCATGCTTCTCCCACTCATCTCTGTGCATTCTTTTACGCTGGCTCTTAAGCCTGGAACTCCCTCCTTTTCCCTGTGTACCAAGCAACCACTTCTTCATTCAAACTCCTCTTTAAAATACTTTTCTTCCCCGAAGCTCATCAACATTGATCCCACAAAGAGAAAGAAATGTGTGTATAAATATATATATAAAGATATCCGCATTGTTTTGAGATTGTTCATGTAGCTGAACAAAATGGCCTATTTTAGAATGCATGCTTCTTGAGGAAGGGAAAATCTCTTCGTCTTCACTTTGCACTACCCATACTGATGCCCCCTCAAAAAATGATAAATAATAGTGCATCAAGTGCCTGATTCAATGCCCACTTTAATCAATAGGAGACTTTTCATTGGCTTCTATGGGCATTGCATCAGACTCCTACACTTCTAAAGATGCATAAGGCTTAGGCTAATTAACATAGCAATAACAGTGAGAAAAACTACCACATGTACTGACTTAAAACCCCGCTCAGAATGCAGAAATAAATTCAGATAATTTCTCGGAAGGGTGAGAAAGGCAGCACTGCTGCATTACATATGGCCTTGTTAGCATCATGACGTTGAACCTGAAAAGTGTGAAACAGTCACTTTAAACAAACACCAGAGTTCAAATTCTGAGGCGACCCTGAATAATCTGGCATTTGCATAGCTTCAGAGGTTTTTCCATTTGTATTTATAATTTAAAGGTGATTTGCTGGCTTGCAGCAAACAAACTAGGAAACTGAAGGAATACCGATAGTTTACCATTGTAGACTAAAATAAGGCTTCGATGCTACCTAAAGATACCTACAAATTCATTCTCATCTGCTATTCCAAGTAATATTTCATGGATGATCTTCAAATAAAGGAATGTTAACACTTTAGATATCAGCATATAAAGTAGAGTTATATTTACAATTCAGTGATTTTTAGACTGAAAGTCCAACTAGGAAGGAGGGACGTATCTCCCAGGCAGAACAGAACAGAATTTGGTTTCATGTGCTTTGTATTTACCCCCTTGTGCTGAGATCATGCCAGATTTCAAACTAAGCAGGGATGAGCTGAGTCAGTGCTTGGATGAAAAGTCTGCACAAAGTGGTGAGGGTGATTTGTTAGATGGAATTTGTCCATCTGAGTCAGTAATGAGCAAAATAAAGTATGGAAATGATGTATTGCTGCTGGAGGCACTTGCTTTTGGAAGTCAGTCACTTAAAACTAAGGCCCTGGGCACTTGTGGTCATTAACAATCCCATGACACTTTCAGTAAGAGTAGGCACAATTCAGGTAATTATATTCTCCTAAATTCCCCTTGCAGCTTCAATAGAGTGTATAAAGATCCTTCCTCACTTGCTATCCTAAAATTGTAAAACAGCTGCTGGTTTCTACCCTAGTGATGATTGAGTTTCATATATAACCTCTCTCCCAAGCCTGTTGCAAGATTTTTAAAAACCCTGGCTCTTTTTTAGAGGTACAATTTCGTGAGTGTAAATGAGAGGTTACAGACATCTACCTAACTTAGAGTTCTTATCAATCAGGTAGCAAGCTTTCCATCTACCTTCACCTGTGCCAGTGAACATGCCATACAGGAGGCCAGATTTTTAAAATCAGTCATTCATGTTAGTAAAGCACTTAATGATTCTCAGATGAAAAGCATAAAGGGTTGTTCTTAATAAATTCTTACAGACAGGGTCCCATGAACTATGTGGCAAGCAGGATCTAAATCCTGCTTTCTGTGCATTCTGGTGCAGCAGCCCAGAAATTCTGTGGAAGGTTCATTTCAATTAAAAAGCAAAACAAAAACAGTTTTAAAATGAATTAAATTTGAAAATAAATAATAGAATTGGTGCAGTGGCCCTTTCCTGATTTATTCTGATACTTAATACAATTTATTTTATACTACCCAACCGCTCTGGGCTTTCATATGCCAAAGGATTTGCATTGACAACATATAACTGTTGATGGTGTCAGGGAACAAGCTGGAGGTTCTGGTAGGTGAGTACATGTAGTTGGGCATTTTGGCCCTGTGGTGAGGTGAGAGAGAATTTGGGATCATGAGATAAAAACATTAGCTAGATGTTTCTGCTAAAGTGATTGGCAGTTAATATTCTGACATTTAAACTGTCATCTTTAGACTTCAGACCTAACAACCCATTGAGATGAATGGGGCAGTTCACACTTCTCAGAGCTATTGTTTTAGACTTGGATTCTGCAGCACAATTCAGTGGCCAGGGTGACGATTCCACAGCACAGTTCTGTGGCCTCTCGGAGTCACAGAACTTCTGGGGCCCTTGTTTTAGAAGTTCAAAATATAATTATGAGGTTACCACAGAGCATTTTACAATCCAAAATTATATACCATCAGTGTAGATGCTATATAGGCACGAGACACAGACACTTCACTCAGCAGTAATTCTCACCCAGCCCTTGTATATCATAATGACAGAAGGAATTGTTTGGCCTGGACACAGAGTGTATCCCCTATTCTCTTTGAAAGGTGTCATGGGAACTGTACCTCCTCTTACAGGACAACCAGAATTTGACAAAAAAGGGTACAGTTTAACATGTTACCTAAAGAATGACACCATCTATGTTAGAGCAGTATAAAACTAACAAATTTATTTTCACAAATGTATACCAGAACTGAAAGTTTCACGGTATTAATGAATTTGAGCAAAGCAAGGGCATATTTTCAAAGGTATTTAGCTATTTAAAAATACAGATAGATGGCTAGTGGGATTTTCAAAAGTTTTTTCAAAAGAGATTTTCTAACTCTTCCATTGGCAAGTTAGATGCCTAACTCCCAATGAAATCACGTTAGGCACCTAATGTGTTCAGGCATTTCTGAAAATCTCACTAGATGCCTAAGTACCTTTGAAAATCTGGCCTGAAATGTCCACATTTCCACCAATGTGAACAGCATTTTGCAGTGTCAAAAATTTCCACCTTCAGACAAATTTTTCTTTTGGGCATACACCATTATGAATTTGCCCCTACAGACAGCCAGCATTTTCTATAGTCAAAATAGAATTTTGTGGCAAAACTGCTTTTCATTTCTTCATAATATCAGAGGTGACAATAGCAAATGCTTTGCTGACCAAGCAAGGCAAGAACGTATACCAACTTTTCCTCTGGTGAAATTTGTTTTCCCATGAACAGCCATTCCCCTAGTACTGCTTTGTAGTCAGCAGCCATTATCAGTTCAAGTAAGTAACTGGTAAGGAATTGGAATAATGACCTTCAAGTCTAGAAGAAAGAATGCTACCAACTCAGTCATACTGATACTTGCGACAAATGCTTTTGTGGTGTTAAGCATGGTTCTCTTTTCTCATATTTTAGGTTGCCTTTAATTTATTATTTTTATTAAATAATAGTGGTTCAAATAAAAAATACCCAGCATTTTTGCTGAACTTCTTTTGTCTGTCATGCCAGGATATCAGCAATTTCTCTTTAATTATCTTAGAAAGATTACTAATGACTGGACTGTACAATCAAGCAAAAAAAAAATCTGTTTCCCTTCAGATTATAGTTTTCATCAGTTGAACAGTGTAGCATATAGATATTTTTAAAATCTATCTTTCAAGTATTTGGGTGATTGCCAATAGGGCGTTGGTGGCTCTGAAACAAACAAGTCCTTTCAAAAGTGGCTTTTCGTGGTAAGGATAAGAGAAGTGGAGTCAGTGCTGGTGAATTCATGGCTAAATGGATGTAGACCCATAAACGTTCTAACTTACAAGGCTGGATTCTCCACTGCCTTTCACCTTGTGTACACTGATACAAAATAAATTTACAACACTACCAGACCAGAACCAGCAGTTTAGACCCACTTTATACTCACCTTACAAAGGTGTACATAACTTCACAAGGTGTAAGGCAGTGGAGAATCTGGCTCACAGTGTGGAGGTCAAGACACTCTTGTTTTATAAAAGCAGTTGCAATTATCCTATTACAAAGTATCATTTTAGATAAATAAATGCTAAGGCTTTGATCCTGACCTGCAACCAAGGCAGCTCATCGGTGTGGGTTCAAAGGTAGCTTTAAACCTCTTTTATGATCTTCTCATCCAAAATACATACTGATGTAGGTCCAAATCCTGGCATAAATTAGAGCAGACTGACAGCTGACATTTACAGTTGTTGCTCACAGCTATAAGGGTATGTCTACACAGCAATTTAAGTCCAGGTCTGAGGCCGGGCTCAAGTCAACTCCCCTTTCATCCACACTGCAGATGTGCTAACGTAGGGCTCAGACACAAAGCGCCAGGACCCTGCAGGGCTAGAGGGTCCGAGCCCATGTTAAGCTGGGACCTAGGGTCCGAGCCCTATTCCTTTCCTGTGTACATGTGGCCCTGGCTTGAGTCAGGCTCCGGAAGTCCTCCGGATGCATCCCAGAGTTCCTGGCGGCAGAGGAGCAGTGCTGCAGGCAACCAGAAGCTCCATTACTGCCTGGCTGAGCACACTCCCGCTTCCTGCTCTGGATCCTCCTCACTGCTGTGCGGAGCCAGCCCGGAACAGGAAGCAAAGCTGACAGGCGGGAAGCAGCTCCCAGAATGTTGGGAGTCATCCCTCCCCCAGCCGTGCTGAGCCATGAGCTCTGCAATTTCCCCCTCCCTGCAGGGTGGCGCTTGCTCCTGGGCCCTCCCTGGGGCTGCGTGTGCAGGGGTGCCTGGGCAGTGTGCACTGTGAAGATGGTGAGTGGAAGCCAGCCCCAAAACTTCCCCACAGCCTCCCAGGGATCCCTTATCCCTGCCTCCTGGGGTGCAGTGGGGGCAGGGATAAGGGATCCCTAGGGGGTGCTAGAGCACACTGCACCCCAAGCCCTGGGAATGCAGTTCACTCTGCCACAGCGGGGAGCAGCCAGGCTGGGGTGTGTTTGTGTTTTTTTCCTCTGAAACCTGTTTTATGTCAAACTCCAAAACAAAACAGACCTAAATAAATAAAAAATCAACCAACCAAAACCACCAGCATTGAACATCCCAGTTTAAAAATTAAGAATCGCAAAGTTCCATTTTAATAGTTTGACAGTTCAATGCTCCCTGGAGGCTGATGTCCTTATTACCTTCAGAACAGGTGCACGTGGCATTTTCCTGCCACTGTGACTCAGCCTAGAGCTGGAGAGCCCAATTCTCAGATTAGATGGCAATTCAGTATAAAGCCTTCTCAAACTATTCTACTGAGATAGCCACTAATTATGCTGTATGTTCTCATGTGCTCCTTATGGGCTCCTGAGTCCCATCAATACGACTGCCACAGTTAGGAAACAGGGTGGGTAGTAGAGTTTTCTCACAGTGCAGCATATTCCTAAGGCCTGAGTGTCAATACTTGGGAGGAGGGAGAGGTGCTAGGCACTCTGGGATAAGTTTACTTTGACTTGGGTTTGTGCACTGCAGTGTGGACCCCAGAATCCTAGGTTCGAGCACGGGTCAGAAAATCCTTAACCTAGGGTTAAAAAGCAATATAGATGCTCAAGCCCAGGGTTTCCTGACACAGGCCAGCTGACTCAAGTCCCATCAACCCTAGGATTATATTGCTGTGTAGACATAGCCTAAGGGTCCATTACAGCAGCTGGAGATTATCTGGGCATGAGGGAACACTCACCATGCATTGTTTTCCCTGACCGCACCCTTAATATTGATGGCTGGATGGAAGGGGAGGCATAGGATCTGCTACAATGGCTCTACATCACCTCAGGATTCCTCTACACCGGGGCAATCTCCCAGTGGATAGATAAACCAGCTTTAAGGCACAAAAATATACAGTGTGCGATTTCTTTTTTAAAAGGTACATTACACTTTTGGCAAGAAAAAACGATACTATTTTTTGAAAGACGTATGCTAATGATAATCATTGTTCTTATTTAGAATAGCCTCTGTCTTAAGAAAATACTTTTTTGTGCAGAAGGATTGTACCCTTCTGTCTGCTAGCTAACAGAACATAGCATACCCAGTACAATTAGTAGGGTTGATTGACTTTTTGTACAGGATAGATCCTGATGGCACATGAACAATCTCACCTCCAGCAAAATGTCAGCTGAATCATGAAGACACAAGGTCAGGGCTCCCACTCGTGTCAAATTGGTTACATATGAAAAGGATATCAAAATGACTGTTACAATGTGATGCGTAAACATAATGCTGAAATCCTAGAATGTCAAGAAGAAGAAAAAAAACAGTGAGACATTGTGCAGCAGATTCAGCATCTTTACACAAATGGATGGGTGATTTTAAAGTTTAAATTCAGGATTAGAGGTTACAATACTCAAAAACCTTGAATAATTCTCTTAACTGAGTGCACATTAAAATACACATAATTATGCATTTAATTTAAATTAAATAAAACAGTTATTGTATGTAGAGCAAAAACAAATAGATTATTAAGAATTATGTAGCATTTCTATTTCACAGTTCAGTGAATAAATCTAACGAAGTAAAGCTTTTACAGCCAAAATTACTTATAAAAGGCATATGTGTATACCACTCAAATTACAGCATTTCTCTTATGCCCTAGCAACTTATAACATGCAAAACAATGCAGCCCAAAATCACTCATGTACAAGAGCTTAGACACTGTTTACAAGGTTTGCTTTGAGTGCATTTTCAGTAGATACAGAAACACAAGCACATGTTTATATTGTATTAAAGGGCTCTCCTAGACTGCTCCCTGATACAGCCCCTCAGGTCTCTTAGCACCAAGGATCCAATTTCTAATATTTTTAAGAAACTGCTTCTTCTCTCCCATTCCATCCTACATGCTGTCACAGGGTGAGGTAGCCCTTTAAAGGAATCAGCTGATGCTGCAATGCTACGGATCGGATCGGGTGACAGCTTGAAGATCACCTAGTCTTCTTAAGAGCCAGCAACTATCTCAGCTGCTGGTGAGAACTACAGGAAGAAGGAAAGCTCCTTCAGGAGGCCTGGGATTAGGGGACAGAACTCGGTTCTGTGACTCCCAAGTAGATGGCTGGTGCAATGTAATCTAGCAAGGAGCAAAGGCTCACTTGACTCCTAGGCAGATGGCCTAAGGAGTGCAAAAGCTGCAGGAAGTAGATAGGCTCCTACAGAAGACCCCAGATCAGAGCAAAAGGACTTGACAGAGATTTTGAACTTGTGTTAAATGCGTTTTATTTTGAGGAAATAAGAAGAGGACTGGAATTGTGCAGTGGGAGAGTATTCTTTGGTGCATGGATGGGTGAGACAGCCCGCAGGCTTACATACGACTAACACCAGTGTCAGTGAAAATGCAGGCACTTTTCTGATCCTGTCATCCCTCAAGTTTCCATGGATCTCTCATTTGATAAATCCTCTGTGCCAGGAGGCCTGAATTTGGCCTCCTCAACAACTACAGCAGCTTCCAGTTCAGGCCAATAGTATATGATCAGTTGTGAAATGATAAATTCTGTCAGTGCCCCTCCCATTCTCAATTGTTCAACCTCTGGATTGAGAAAAAGGAAGAGAACATGAGTTGCAAAGGAGTCCACAGGTTAATATAGTAGGATAAAGCACCTCATCTCATCTCCTCTGCTTCAAAAGTTCTCCCTTTCTCTTTATAAAATTATAAATATTTTATTTCCTTTTCTAAGCAACAAGCCCTAATTCTCCATTGCCTTGCACCTTGTGCTTTCATTTATAGGTGCGCAAAGTGATCTTAAACTCAATCTGCACAGATATAAATGACCAGAGAAGCAGCAGAGGGGACAATCTGGCCCAGATAGAGCAGAAAACAGAACCCAAGGAGCCTGATTCTCGTCACCTTCTCTGAAAAAAATCATGATGTTGGCTCATATGGAAGCAGTGACATCAGTGCTAGCATTTGTTTTTTGTAGATTCCAGGAATTACTATGACCTCATTCCACTATTAATTGCAAGGAAAGCGAAGAGTAAAATATGACAAAACATTTTCCCTTTGTTTGTACCTTACAGTACAAGTAGCATGTATAGAATGATCTAAAAAATCTGCAGCACATTCTTGCCTGAGAAGTCTCCCTAATATTAATAATGAGAGGATACCACTCCCCACTCTCCACTTTACTGGAAAACATTAACAAGTACTCTGGTTGTCCCACCATCTAGAACTGGATATCACTAGTAAGTCCACCATGAGGCTGAAAAATAACAGACATGTGTTGTAGTTTGATAATTGTTTTGGGAGGAAGATATACAAGCTTGAATTTATGGATTTTTTTCAAACAACATTATGGAGCACAGTGAAATATATTCTGCAGTCATCTCAAAATACTGGCTTAATTTCAATTTCTTAAGACAAACAGACCAAAGTAAGAAAAGCAGGATTAAATGTTGCATCACATTCCAAGGGTCTTAATGATCAAAATAGAGAAAAATGGTCTGTCTTTCTCACATTCAATACCAGTCCAGATATTTATGGCCATCCAGCTGAAAATTTAAGCCTTCTATAATCAAAATAGTGAAGCTTTTACCTTTCCCCCAAATATTAGAAAAAGCATGGCTAGGAAAATAATGTGGTCTCTGAGGTTTCCACATTGACATATCATGCCTTGTTTCCTTACATGTTTCAGTTACGTGTGGTACGGAACTGCCTTTTGATTTTACTGCCAATGGCAATTAAGTTAGTACAGACTCAATCCAAATGCAGGGATAAGCCAAGCAGAAAATCTTCTCGCTTTTGTAACTGCCACATCCATGCTTGTACAAATACTAGATTTTTCAGTCTCTTTTTGGAACTCTTTAAGGAGTTCTTGATCATTTGTATTGTGTGCCAGAGACCTTAAGATTCTTGAGCAATAGCATTCTTTATTTATTATCCATTTATGGATCAGCTGTCCAGTGGACTATTTCCTTCATGTAATTCACTCTCTCTTTTAAAAAAGTTATATCTGTTTTATTCTCTTTTCATAGTATATAAGTAGTACCACAAGACGGATGGAATAGGATCTTGGGTTTGTGGCAGGGTCGGATTCCCCATTCCCAATTAAGGTACCACAGTGTTGGCCAAGCCAGTGTTTGATCTGCCAGCAGAATCTGGTAGCAGGAAATCCACTCACTCTATGCAAAATACAGACACTATGGGGAACATTCAGAATACCATCAGTGCCCACTTTGCCCGTTTTAGATCTAGAGGACACAAGAGTAGAACTCATGAGTGGGGAGATATTAGGGATGAGCCCATATCCAAAAAGCAAAATCTGGGTGGCATCAGAGATTGACAATCTAACAAGAAGAAAAAAGGAAGCATATCTTAAATCTGAACACAGCACTGAGCAGAACAACAAATACAGATATCTCAACAAGGAACTAGAATGAATGGTCAAAAAGGCTAAGAAAAACTGACTCGAGAGGTGAAGAGCTTGAAAACCCACTTTCAAAAAAGTAATGCAAAATGGCTTTTTCAGAGAGTTAGATTACTATCAAAGTTAACACCTGTAATGGACAGCCTAAAATTCTTCTCTATGGAAGCATGCATGTCGAGAGAGGCCATGGACATCTAAGGACAAAGTGGGGTATAACACTGTATATAAAACCATCCCACAATCCCCCAACAGACTCAAATGGCAATTCAACACAGACATGGATGGAAGATGCTCATAACCTCAGCCCTACCCCATCTTGACATTGCAAAAAGGAGATGATAATGATTATATTATACATATTCTATAGGGCTTTTTGAATCCCTTATTCGATAGGTCAAATTCTAACATCATTTACATGCAAACAAAACCAGATCACTGGGGATGCAGACATTTGTAAGGGCAGGATTTGGCCCTCTATTTGCTTCTATGTTTGTGATTTTAAACTTCTTCAATAATTTTAACAAAATAGTTTGTGTCCTTTGTAGAACTGATCCAACACATCCCAGAGAATATATTTTTGCAGGATGTTCAAAAGGGAGGAACCTTCCTCTCTGGAATTTGCTTCCCTGCTGGTCAGACAGAATGCAAGCCCAGGGATTTTTAGGATTCCCCTGCAAAGCTCACTTGTGAATTCTAGCCCTTCACTGATTGGTGAGTGGGGCCTGAGAGGAGATTGTGACTGGAGGATTTCATTTTATTTGGAATTTATTGTTGCATAGCTTGTACCATCCACACACACACAACCTTTCTGATGCAGACATATTTATAAATAAGTAAATAAAATAATATTTTAACACCAAAATATAGTTTTTAAATTGTGTATGTACAGAAATAGTTTACATTCAACAAGGCACTCTGAAAGTGAATTGTACTGTGTGAAACTGTGGCATATTGAGTGAGAGGGTCATTCATTAGTGAAACTGAGCAGTCTTTTCACATGAATTGCCCAAAAGTTTACTCAAATACTTTGTATTTCATCATGTCCGACTGTTTCTTTCCTTTAAAAGGCCATGAGGTTTCCAAAGAGGCCCTCTTAAATTATGTTTGAAGTGTCTCAGACATAGGACAGCAACAGTGTGGTGAATTAAAACAAGAAAACAAAATATATTGATGGAGCCAGAGAATATTTCCCACTGGATTATGGATGGAATTTTCCAAAGTGACTGGAGAGCTCACATACCACTGAAAGTCAATAGGACTTCTGCTCCTTTGTCATCAGGGTATTCTGGAAAAACTCCACCCTCTATTGAGCTTGTTCCATTAATATAATATATTAAGGATGGAGAGTAGTGGTGGTGGTTGTTTTTTTGGGGGAGGGGAATCTCACCTAGTTTCAAGTCTTCAACCATAAAAGTTCCATTCTAGTCACCCAAGCGCCACAAGATCAGTGCAACATGCATTTTTTCTCTCCGAGACGAAACACATCACTGTGATTCTTCCTCCTTTCACCAGGGCATGCAGAAAAAGTTCCAAGATCTATCTATAGACATTGTGCAGCAGATTGCTCATGAAATATAGTTATAAACTTTCCATAAACATAACACACCATGCAGGGTAATTAGCAGCTACAGTTTTTTTTAAATGAATGGAGAAGATCTGGGCACCTCTAAGCTACCTGAAAACGTAACATTTGTAATCACTAAAGTACAATTTTCACAATCTTTCATTGATCCAGGAAAGCATGGATTGAGGTAGCAATTTTACAAAATCCCTTAGGCTGACCTTAATAAAATATATTGATCTCAAAATACTCTTCTGCATGCTACCAACACACACACATACATAAATTTCACTGATTCAAAACTAACTGATGCCCTCTGACAGCCATAAGATTCTTAACCGATCTGTTTTTCCTCTTACTGTTTGTGCCCTTTAGAAGCGGAATCTGGAAAGCAGCACAGAGGTGTAAAAATCATAACTCTGCTGCAGTCTTTGTAAACTGAAAACACTTTAAGATTAGAAAATTATTACAGTGATACAGTAGAAGATTATGCTGAAACATGCCATTATGAAATTATAAAAGTTAATCTACCCTGTTTAATTGCCTTAAATGAATGTAGTGAGCAAAATAGTTAGATTTTTGTCCATCTCTTTTCAGTCACACAGAGATAATCTGACGGAATGGGTAACAAACAAATAAAGACAAAACAGGTATTTGAAAATCAGCAATCCCACGGGAAGTCATTTTCAAGTCATGAATTTGCTATATAGGAGGAATAAAGTAGAGATGGAAATAGTGAGTGTATTTCTCTCACGACACACAAAGTGAAAGACCAGTGTTGGAATGATGCCAGCACTGAGCACCAGCACTGGAGCTCTAGCACCAGTCATTGCAAGAGGTCAGACAAAATGAAAGTGGGCAGAGGAATTCCAGCAGGGACTCAGATGGCAGAAATAACTGCCATGGCATTTCTAATCACTCTGTACTATGACACCATTGCTGTGGCATTTAAAACTTCTTAGAAAGAGATCCAAACTTATATAAGGAATTAATTTTCCCACTGTTAAAAAAAATAGCAACAGATTTCTCAGGCTGAGAACTGGAAATCTGCCACCTATAAATGTCCATGAAGTACTCCAACAATGTCCTATATTGGGTGGCAAACTTCACATTCCTTCTAACCATGCAGCAACTTAGTTAAATGAGTACTAGGCTGAGACATAGGAGCTGTTTGTAGATTCTATCTTCTAATATTCATTAGCTACCCCTTAAAGTAGCAGTCACAAAAAGTGACAGTATGAACAGCAACTATAGGTCACAGAATCCCAGAACAAAGCTTTAAGAAAATGCAATACCAAATTTGCAATGTGCAGGATGCTTCCCATTGGCTTGTTTCTTAGTGAGACTTTTTGATTTAGTGGTCGAACTATTTCAGAAGATTTTAGACACTGTAGTCTTTGATAATTGAATATTCAAATTGTAGTGACCTCACAACGAACCAACACTCACTTGAGGATATTTCTTCTGTATATTAGGGTCAACAGTGTAAATATCATAACTCACACTATGAGCCTGACCCTCTCTCACCACTTTTACTCCAGTGTGATTCCCATTGGCTTCAGCAGATTAACACCTGATTTGCACCAAGTTAGTGGAGTCCCAGGCTCAGCATGCAATCATTTGGGAACAGAAAATCGACATGATGTTAGTGTATAGGCTGTAACTGATGAAAGATATTTCCCTTGTAGATTTCAGGGTTTAAATGCTATTAACTTCATTTTTTGTTTTCAGCATCTGTTTAAGACCTGTTTGTTCATTTGTCTTTTTTCATAAAGTTATCTTGCTCTCAGTTACGCTCACGCCAGTTCATTGACTCCAGTGGAAGTGTAACTTAAGAGCAAAATTGGACCTGAATCTGCACAATTAGAAGCCACAAGTGGGAAGGCTCTTCAGCATCCTAAGACCAGAGTGGACCTTCAAAGCTCATACATATCACTCACAGGTCACTGATAATGAAAGTCATTTACACAGGACAAAAATAGCAGCTAAAGGTCTGGGCACAGGCCATGGTGACCAAAACTCAGTCAGACACATAGAAAATAGGCAAGATTTAAATGTACTACCCCCAAAGGGGTTTGTCCAAAAAGGACAAACAGAGAAGAGTGGAGGGGAGGGAAAGCATTGGCAGTCCTTCATTGTGGCTGACCTTTGCTGTATATTGCAAGTTCAGTGTCCGTAAAGTCCATTCACACCTACATTGCCAGACAGAAAGGTTAGATATCCACAAGCGCACACAAACTTAAATAAATAGAATAGTCAATTTTACCCATGTAAATTGTGTGCCAAAGCCTGCATTCCAGACATCAATGGAAGTTTTGCCCAAGTAAGTATACAGGGCCTGATGCAAAGCCCACTGAAGTCAATGGAACTTTTTTTATTGACTTCAAATGAATTGGACCCAGAGAGATAAATTGTACAACCAATAGAAAGCAGAACCACTCACAGCATTCCATAAGGCAGTTCCAGGTGCAAGAAGGCTGCATGGGGGAAAATTCTGCCTCCCTCTCAAGACTCGATCCATGCAACTGTGTGGGGCCAGAGAATGGATGTGCCTAGAGGGGAGCAGCTCTGCTAGTTCTCTGTAGCCTGGAGCATGAGAGGCTAGATCTCAACCTGACCCATCAGGAGAGACCTGGCCTTTGTGCTATGGGCAGGGTTTTGGCCTAGAGTAAGAACTTCAGGAATGGGCCCTGTTTGCATGCACAGAATCCAAAACAGCAAGCAGTAATTGAGTGGTTAGATACTCACAGCTAGTCATTCTGGGTATGCAAATATCTACCTGTCTGATCAAATGTGACAGTTCTCTGAGTCATGGGAGAAATGGTCACATTACTTGCCCCCAAGAGGTTTCAAATTAGGAAAGTTTTTGAACATCACAATGGACCTTTTGAAAGCTGCATTTTAACACTGTTAGATACTGTTCAGTACTTTCCCACTTTTTATATAATCTAAGATGTTAGCAGGCATTTTTAAAAAATGCATCCATGTCAGCATTCCATAGTTTTGCAATTATGACATTCCCCCCCACAAGAGGTGCACAGAGAAGGCGGAATAAAGATATAACTGAGCAGCACATAAGGCTAAATACATGCAGTGGAACTGCTTAGATATGACACATTTCTGCAGGAATAAATCTGAATGATATTGTAACATTGTTGCAGAGACTTGGTATTGGTTTTCATATTTGCAAATGGTTATGTCCTGCCTACTACAGCTGCTTACACGCATCGTATTTGGATAGAATTCTTCTCTACTGTCAGACTCTTCTGCTGAGCCACGTTTCTCTACATCTCTGTTTCGGGATGAGTAAAGTTGTATTGATTTCAAGCCAGTGACTGATTGCATATGAAGTGACTGTAAGTAGATTGGGCACTCGGAGCAAACAGCATATATGTTTGTGTCAACTGTTCCATTTACACTGCATCATCTAATAAAGATTTGAGATTCTTGGACATTTCCTTGGGCTTCCTGATTCTGGAGAGAAACTTTGCAGATGCTAGAAATGGAGTATTTTCCTTGCTGAAACAAAAACAGACCAGGATTCCCAGCTGTACACTGTGGTTCCAGGGGGAGGATTTATTTTCTTGAGGACACTCTTTATTCTCCACTTCGTTTCCCAGAAATATGGTCTTGTTAGAATTAACTGCCCCATTTAACAGGGATTTTTCTTTTAAAATTATGGGTTAGGCTGTGATCATTTAATTAAAAACCTGTGTCAAAAGGGGATGGGCAACCTTAATACAGACATTTTCTTACTTTTCAGTGATTGACTTTGCAACCTGAATAAAGTTCTTTTACCAGTTTTTTTAAAATATAATTTCCTTATTCTTTTAAAGAAAAGAAACAAAAATAAATTCTATCCTATGCAACTTTAACACGTTACAATAATCTGAAGTACAACATTAACATTGTGTTTTAGACCATTACTGTAGAATGCAGCACAGGGTTTTTATTGTTGGTGTTCTTTTGGTTTTGTTATGGATGATCATTGTGCAATTCTTGCTGCCTGTTTAAGGAGGAGGAAAGGAAAACAAATTGGAATAGGCTGCCATTGGTACTGTTCAATAGCGTTCTCATATGGACAGCCAGCACCGACAATGTGGTTCTCTAGAGTTAAAGGTTTCTGGTTAAAAGCCCATCTGCTTTGTATAATAGGCAAGTTCCCAGACGATGACTTAAAGATGGACACATTGAGAATGGATTTATTTCACAGTCTATACAGTTTTCTAACTTCAAAATTTCATTTTTTCCCCATTACCCAGAAAATAAAAGACACTGGGTTTTGTTTCGCAAATATGGTTTGTTATAGCTATATACAAAAGATATGAAGTTTCTTGAGGTTTTCATCTGTAAAGGAAAAATTGATACCGTAGTATCAATTTAATATCAGATACATTTATATGCCTTCATTTTGTCTTTACAAGGAGATGAACTCAAAGTTCTCATGAATCTTACCCCAGATGGTCTAGTAAAATCACAGCAGCATCTAGCTCTGACACTGATGCTCTTATCACATCATGTCAAGTGAGTACACCACAGTTTGCTGATCATCAAGAGACAACACAATCCCTGATGTGAGAGTACCAGATTATCAATTGACATTGCGGCCCTTTGCCACTGAATATTAGATTACTGTGGGCTGCTTCAGCAAGGTGCAGGAAATGGCCTATCCCACTGCCCAGGAATTGAATGACGTGCCCACTTTAACATCAGTATCACAACAGTGAACATCTACAGTAGCTTGCAAAAGGAAATAACACGTGTCTAGCACAATACATAGCGACAGGATTGCATGCTACCCAAGAGTCAATGAAAGTGTGCATTTACAGCCCCATCAAGTTTTTAAACTGATTGTTCTTACCTTTCTTTTGATGTCCGTGAACTGAGAAAACATTAAGGACCAATAGAATGACAACTCAACTATGTAGTAATAATGAAGGTCAGGCATCAGCGGCTGAAAGAGGAAGGTTTAAAAAGATTGAGAAAGTAATTTGTTTTATAAACACTAAACTCCACAAAGAGAGGGGAAAGTTCAGACTGACTACAGGGTAATCTTCCTATCTGGGACAGTTCTGACGGGTGCCTGTTCCAAGCACTATAGCTCTGTGAGAAGAAGCCTCTCCTCATCTGTTACTTACACTTCTCCTTTTTTATGTTTAGATCCTGATAACTGAGCTATACCCTTTCCCTGCAATGCCAGTAAGCCAGGCCCTAGATCTTTAGGTACCAAGAGCAGAAATGTTTCTGGACAATTTTGAACACCGTACTTTTCTCATATGCAGCAAAGGAATGTTTGATTATACAATTGTCTCCTGTTGGTTTCCAAATCAGCTGCATCCAATTTAGAGTATACCAAAAGCTGCAGATGCACAGTGAATTGGGAAGAAATGGCTCCAGTAAACAGTCTTATCTCTGTGTGTTGACACCATGGTGGGATTAAAGTAGTGCTGTCAACATCACCATGATGAAAGTTATACCAGTCTTTCTAATGTAATCTATTCTTAAGGAGTCTAAAAATGACCTATGAACATGCTATCTTTTGGAGGACATGAAGCAATCTGTATAGATTAAATCCATTCAGATCCCTTTGGCCTACAACACAGAAAAAAGCAGGGCCCATACCCTTACCGGCAGCCAAGGAGTGCTTGACACAGCTGAGTAGGGCAGAAGTGTAAAGAGGTTTTAAGTCTGGACCCAGATATAAATTAGAGCAGACTGGGGGCTACTCTAATTTACGCTCAGCCATGCCCATTTCCTGCTCGTCATGTCCCCTACATCAATGACAGGGAGGGGTTCTGGGATAGGAGATGTTACTGCATTTTTAAGCCACTGGAGGACTTCCCTGGGCAGAGAGAATCCTTGAGGGGCCAGAGTCACCAGGTTTAGACCAGTTTTGCACTGGAGGACCATCCAAAGTTGTTGCGGAGCAGGGCAAAATCTGTCCTACAGATGTAGTTTTGATTATCATTTCTATTCTATAACACAAACAGATTTCTTCTTTTAAAATCTTTTCATGTCAATAAATCTTTATTTTCATGTATTTCTTCATATTTAGATAACCCTCTTTAGGTGCCTAGCCAAAGCTCTGGGATAATTGTTTTTCCTGCTTTGTAAAACACAATAACTTTTTTTTAAAAGTGCTTAAATTTACTGGTTGGGTTTTTTTTAAAGTTTCAATTATGTCAATCATACAGATAATGCAAAAACTCAATTGTTGCCATCACCAGGTCTGCTTGCCCATTTTTAGACAATCTTTTCTAGCTTTGTATTAATTTGCTTAGTTTTTAATGTAATGCTGGTAAAAGGTACCTGGGTTGATAATCCTAGAATCCAAAGGCATGGGGAGTTGGATGGTACGCTCTCCCCAGTTTCCCCACCAATGAAGGAACAATTCATAAGTGATAACGGGTAGTTCATTCTCTCTGGCCCATTCAGTCTTTGTCTGCTCTGCTGACATTGCCAGGAAGGGAGTTGATTTAGCGGCAGTTTTTTAAACTTAATTCTGGTATACGAACTAAAAAGAAAGCTGGAATTACAGCCAAAATCCACGAAGAATTTACAAAAAAATTTGTATTAGAAGAATTTTTAGGATTATTGGTTGTTCTGTATTGATAAGTTTTTCTAAACCCAAGAATCAAGATAAATTCGGGAGGCGGGAATCTACACACTGTAAAGATGTCCCAGTTTTCATCTCATAACAAATGAATAACAAAAGTAGAGAACTTGATCAGTTCCAATGTTAGTTCCTGATCCTTATCTTCAATAGTGCATAAAGTGAGGATTTGGGCCTTAGCCAATCAAATGAATTCAGAATCACCCACTTGTCTATATTTATATAGAGTTGTGTTGGATTTCTGGAATGCCATGTTGAATAATTCATGTGAGTCACAGCATGATTAGAACTTTTATTCATTTAGAAAACAAAGCAAACAAACAAAACCCTCGCAAACACAACCTTGATTTGAGCCCAACACATATTTTTTCTCTGGGACAATGACTGAATGTTTTTATTTTGTGATTTGCTGTCTATCAAAACTCATTCTCTGGCATTGGACCTTCTCTTTGTCTGCAGCTTGTCTCTATAGATCTCATAGATCTCTACTAGTATTCAAAAGGTACAACTAATTTTCTCAGTAACAAAGGGCAACCTCTCTGTCCTGATCATAAGCTTAGCAAATATTCACGCTCTTTAGCCAATCATACTGATTCTTTCTTCAGAAGCAGATTTTCTTATGTATGTAATATGCAGTTTACAAACACATCTCAACATTTTAGACTTCTCAGATTGCAAACTCTTAAACTGGTTTCTCTTAGTCTTTTGGGCACTAATGATCACTTATGGGTAGTGTCCCTTATTACAAGGGACATTCCTTATTTTTTCATCTCTGTACAACAAGATTGGGAGTTGCTGAGTGCTGCAAAGAGCAGCAAGAAATACCCTGGTGAAGTATGTGAATACTGCTTATGAGAATACTACTACTACTTTCGGGAGGATGGGTAGGGCGGGAGTGCTAAGAAAACAGTCCCTTATTTTTGAAATACAATGTTGGTGACCCCACTTATGGATTTGTACAATGTCTAGAACAATGGGCCCCTGATTCTTGCTGGAAGTTTTGAGTACTGCTGTTACCAAGTAAAAATGAAAAACAACATTGGGGCTAAACAGGTGAATGTTTGGAATCTTTCTGAAAATTTGGAATTTAGATAGGTAGAAATGCTGCAAACCAAAAACACAACCACAAGTTACCGCAAGTCTTGAAGCCTACATCGTTAGGTGATATTTGTGATTTTTGATACCCGATTTAAAAAAATACTATATATCATGACAATGGATTTATGTTAAAAAGTATTAAGAAGACAGATGAGGCATTAGAAAATGGTTGCTCTGAAATTGGCAATGAGCTCTAAACATAATTTTGCTCTCACTCAAACAGCTGTGAAATCCCCAGGGCTCTCTTATTGTAGCCTGATGCTTACTTACATTCTTCTTAAAAAAAAAAAGTACTTGTGGCACCTTAAAGACTAAAATTTATTTGAGCATAAGCTTTCGTGAGCTACAACTCACTTCATCGGACACAAGCAGTGTAAAATACAGTGGGGAGATTTATATACACAGAGAACATGAAACAATGGGAGTTACCAACACACTGTAACAAGAGTGATCAGGTAAGGTGAGCTATTACCAGCAGAAGAGCGGGGGATGGGGGGGAACAACCTTTTATAGTGATACTCAAGGTGGCCATTTCCAGCCGTTGACAAGAACGTCTGAGGAACAGTGGAACTAATGACGTAGTTAATAACTTAGGCTTGAATAAAGACTGGAGTGGATGTGTCATTTCACAAAGTAAAACTATTTCTCCATGTTTATTTCTCCTCCCCCCCCACTGTTCCTCACACATTCTTGTCAACGGCTGGAAATGGCCCACCTTGATTATCACTACAAAAGATTTCCCTGTCCCTGCCCCTCCGCTCTCCTGCTGGTAATAGCTCATGTTACCTGATCACTCTTGTTACAGTGTGTATGGTAACACCCATTGTTTCATGTTCTCTGTGTATATAAATCTCCCCACTGTATTTTCCACTGCATGCGTCCGACGAAGTGAGCTGTAGCTCACGATGCTCAAATAAATTTGTTAGTCTCTAAGGTGCCACAAGTACTCTTTTTCTTTTTGCGGATACAGACTAACACGGCTGCTACTCTGAAACCTTACATTCTTCTGTAATCTTGCAAGCACGATACTCTTATGACATAAATGCCAACTAGTATTGCATAAAAATACATCTCCATGAAGCTGAACTTTCCCAAACAGTTGCCAATGCCAACTCCTAACCACATATGCACAGTGACATTTTTCTCTAATGAGCTCTCTAATTAACAATATTATTTAAAATTTAATAGATATTGATTAACTGATGCTCCCAACACCTCTGAGTGGTAGGTAAGTATTATTAGCTCTCTGAATACATCTACACAACAATTAAACACCTGAGCCTGGCCCGCGTCAGCTGACTTGGCCTCACGGGGCTTGGGCTGCAAGGTTGTAAAATTGCTATGTAAATGTTCAGCCTCAAGCTGGAACCTGAGCTCTGGGACCTCATGAATGGGGTGTGCTTTCAAGGCTGGGTTTCCCACACTTCGAATACGAGGAGGTATCTCCTCCCACCATGTGTGCATTTCATGCACGGTTCGGGGAGATTTTTGTCCCCAGACAAACTATCTTTTTGCCAGTTATTGCTGATGCACTTTTGTCCTCACCCGGAGGGACGGGTATATTTCCTTCTGTGAGGATGTCGCTCATGTTGCTCCTCTATGACTCAGACAACAGGGAGAGCGAAATGGTGTTTGTTGGGTAGTCTGATAAAGCTAATCAACATTTGCATAAAACAGGGGTTTGCATAATAAAAACAACTTCTCACTGAGGTTGTATATTTATTTCTGTATAACAGGATGACTTACCTGATATGGGTATCCATTCCAGCACTGCCTTGTGTTCCAGAGCCAGGGAGTCTTAAAGAAACAAAACAAAGGGGCATGTTAGCAGTTGTGAAATGAAACAATGCAGTCCTTGGCAGTTAAGATGTAAATGGTTAATATTTTTCAGGGACTAAATCCTGAGAGCTGCTGAGCATTTGTATGTCTTCCCACTGGAGTCAATCAGCACAGAGTGAGCGCTAGACCCCACAAAGTTGTGTGTCCCTATTAGAACAACCCACTGTGACATTCTGTACCTTGTGGGAACACCCTACACCGACAAGTTCATCCTTATAAAATGATTGTTTGGTATCCAATGCAAAGTTTGTCATGTCGGATGTCTTCGGAAGGCTCATGATGCACTGAGCATTGTTGTTATAGTAATGTTATAGGTTATAATTTCATGTATATAGTTATAAGGCTGAAAAATGTATTCTCATGGCTTAAAGCAAGCCCAGACAAAATCTCTCCAAAAGCAGAGGGGCAGTTCACACCGCATCAGGTATGTATGGGACAACCTCACAGGAAAAAAGGACACTGGCATAGGCAACAGCAAAGGATCTGTTGGACCAGGGGTTCTCAAACTGGGGGTCGGGAGCTGTCAGCCTCCACCCCAAACCCCGCTTCACCTCCAGCATTTATAATAGTGTTAAATATTTTTAAAGTGTTTTTAATTTATAAGGGGAGTCGCACTCAGAGGCTTGCTGCGTGAAAGGGATCACCACTACAAAAGTTTGAGAATCACTGTGTTGGACTCGCAGTGAGCCACTCCCCTTCTTTTGGTCAGTTTTGGACTGCGATCAGGTAATGCTCACCTGACTCTGAAAGGGGCGGGAGAGGGGTGCAAAGCCAAGAGGGAAGAAAGGACATGATAAAAGGGAGAGATGTTTGCCATGCTCTTCTTCTCTCTTCCACCTACATCTACAGACACCAAACCAAGCGACTGAAGCGCTGATCAAAAGGGGAGAGCCTGGCTGAAGGGCAACCAGCCAGCCTGTGGTGAGAAGCATCTAAGTTTCTAAGGGCATTGAAAGTGTTAAGATCAGCTTAGAATATGTTTTGCTTTTATTTCATTTGACCAAATCTGACTTGTTATGCTTTGACTTACAATCACTTAAAATTTATCTTTGCAGTTAATAAATCTGTTTGATTATTCAACCTGAAGCAGTGTGTTTGGTTTGAAGCGTCAGAGACTCCCCTTGAGATAATAGGCCTGGTACATATCAATTTCTCTGTTAAACTGACAAACTCATATAAGCTTGCAGCATCCTACAGCATAACCGGCCACTGCAAGATGGAGGTTCCTAGGGTTGTGTCTGGGGCAGAGATATTGGCTAGTGTCATTTGGTTGCACAATCCAAGGAGCGGCTTACATGCCACGGGTTGTGCATGAACAGCCCAGGAGTGGGGTTTTCACAGCAGAGTAGGGTAAGGCTGGCTCCCAGAGTCAAGGATTGGAGTGACCTAGCAGATCACCGGTCCAGATAACACCAGAGGGGATCATCATACCCACTCATTCATAAAGAGTTTGACTTGTTCATGTAGGATTTTGGGGCACTATGTTCTACAAAACAACACACTGTACTTCAGTCATTCTTACAGCTTGTGCACAAGTGGCAAAATCTTGTGTCTCACTCTCAGCATCATAGCTAATAAATAATACCTCACTCTTACACAGCATTTTTCATCAGTAGCTCTCAAAGTGCTTTACAAAGGAGATCAATATAATTACCCTCATTTTACAATGGGGAAACTGAGGCATGGGGAGGTGCAGTGAGTTCCCTAGAGTTACCCAACAGGTCAGCGACAGAGCCAGGAATAGAAGCCAAGTCTCCTGAATCTCACTCCAGTACTCTATTGACAAAGACACACTGTCTAATGGCCCAGTTGGCCTCAGACTGTCAAAATGTTTAGTCAGAATTACTGCTGCATAGGTTGCTGTTCAGTCCAATCCCAGTTAACCCCAGGAAAGTGGATTATTTCCTCCATCTCCACCCTGACTGTTCTGCCACCTCATGGAGATCAAATCAAGTCCCTACATGCCTGGTTTTGGTTATCACTGTCCCAAAGGATAGAGGTTGCCATCATACCACATATTCTGCTTGCAGTGATCTCCTAAAGCAAAATGAATGCTGAGGGAGAGAAACTCACTGTAGTGTGTAAAATATCAGCTGAATTTTCCATTCAAAAAGGTCAATCCAAAGAAGTCAGAAAGATGTGACAAGAAGGTTCTTGTGGAGATGCATCACTGCTGTCCTTAATTTGCTTTCCAGCTATTTGCACAAGATTTATGTAGCTATTTATCCCTCAATTTTTCATGAAAGAATAGAACAGGGAAGTTTCCTTAAATGTCAGTAAATCTATTCTTTCAGCAGGTTTATTCCTTAGTTCAGTTCAGAAGGGATTTCAGTGTGTTGCAGCACAGACAAAAATAGCAGCAAAAGCCTGATCATCTTAAATTTATTACCAGCTAGTGGAAGAATTTTTCCTCTCTTGAAGAGGTTGTTTAAACTGGTATCCCAAAGAGTCGCACCCTGCCTTTCTGCTTCCTTAACGTCTAGTATGGTATACCTATGATTTGCAAAATACATGGCAAAACATCAACTTCCAATTTTTTCACACCACACACCAGAAAGAAGGATGTGCTATCAGTTGTCCTGGAACCAGTGACCTCCCAAAACAGCAACTTTTGGGGGGCTAGAGTAGCATTTTGTAGATAGTATGGGCGCAAGAATGCATAGTGTCCCAACATGCTACTGTAACTCAAAATTAAGAGTCACTGGCACTGCTTCCCTACAGAAGAAATTTCAAGATGGCAGCCAACAGTGCCTGTAAAGGAAAACTAAGCTGGTGAAGCAATTCTATACAACAAAATGGCAGGTGAGTCCGTCAGAGCCCCTTTTCCAGCAAGAACATTATCTCTGGGTTGCAGAAAACCCGATAAGCACCAAATATTCAGCTCTAGATTTCTTACCCACATATACAGCCTGGAGTTCAGAGACCAGACTTCTCCCCTGTTGTCCCTCCATTTCTGGAATTCCTGCTTTTTGGGCCATAAATGGAGCACCTATGAGCATAAGTGCCAGTAACTTATTGTTTGTCAGGGACAAGGTATCTGTACCCCTTGGCAGAGACATTAGGAACAGATATTTATTTTAAAAATCCTACTTGAACATTGATGCTGATTTCAGATAGCTTCTTCCCAAGTATCATGGTCCTAATTGTAGAGCCTGAAGCTGCAATCTTAGAATCACTCAGAGCAAAAGTTTCCAAGCTCTAGTCAAAATATATTAAATACACTTTGAAATGGGCAGCAGGTGTTGACTTGCTTTTGTAAGAGAAAAAGGACACTAACAAGGGTCATAGGACTAGAGAGAGCCTAGAATCAATACTAATTATAGAAGAGCTAGAAATGTAAAACTGTCAGCTTAGTTAGCAGAACAGTATCATTTTTTACTCTGTGCAACAATCAGAGCAGCGTAGGAGTTTGAGGGCTGAGTCACTTATTACTACAGAGTCTCCTGATGCAGAAGTGAGTTTATTTACCAGACACTGTATTTGTTTCAAGTATCCTTATTCCACCCAGTGAGCAATATACAATGTATTAGGCTGCTTTAAAATAAACAGCTGAGTTTTAATCCCTTAGTGTCAGTGGATTCCTTTTTCATGCTAGCTCATTGTGCGGACATTTCAACCAAGTCTTAACAATAGCAATTTCTAAAACTTACAAGCCTATGTACAAAACCTACCTTCTTAGCCTTTACCATGAAAGGTAGCATGTCCTATAGTAGATAGGAACTACTGTAGGAATTGGGAGACCGACCTAGGTTCTGTTTCTGGCTCTGCTTGCTGTCACACTGACTTGCTGTGTGACCTTGGGCAAGTTACTTCACCTCTTTCCACTCCTACCTTTTGTTCTATTGTCTTTAGACCATGAGCTCTTCAGGACAGGGGCTGTCTCTAAGTGTGTGTATAGTGCCTAGCACAATGGGGACCTGATCTCTGTTGGGACTCGAGGCACTATGGTAACATAAATAATAAATGTCTGATAATAATTGAAAAACTATTTCTACTTTATTTGCCTACAAAAATCTGCTTCCCCCAACCTAGGGGAAGAGAAGATTTTTCAAGATTAAAGAAACACTGTTGCCAGTGAAGAGATTCAGCTATTAGGTTTTGACAATGGTTTGATTTGGGAAATATTTTTTTCTAATATAGAGTAAATGTGCATTTCTCTCCAACCCCACCCCGGTTCTCGGCCCCTCAGGTGATCTCTCCAGCCTTAGGGAGCTCTCCATTTTTCTACACTTCTCATGCTGAAAGCCTTGCATTGTAGTCACGCAAACAGATAAAGGGATTCCCTTAAAAAGTAATCAGCACAGTTTCTTAGTCAAGCGCAGAGGTTTATGTTGAGTAAAATGAGGTTTTCATTCCCTCCGAGGTAGCTGAGTGAATTGCATTCCATTGGACAGCTGTGACAAGAGATTATGGGTGAAATCCTGGTTGGTCTCACTGAAGTCAGAGTCTTGCCATTTGACTTCAATGGGCCAGGATTTCAGCTCAGGAAAGGAAACAGAATTCAGGCCTCCTGCACAAACCTACAATGCATTAGACTGTGATGTCAATTTACAATGGTGCTTCCACACAAAAGTTGCAAAAGTTACTGTACCAGCTAGTTGTATTGTTTGGTATTCATCCAGGTATTTAAAAAACAAGACAAAATAAAAACAAATAAATACAAAAATCTTTCCCTTCTTTCCACTGTTGTGTTACTAAATTGAATTTTATTGTAAATCAAAATTACCAAAGAGGGCAAGCACACATCCCACTCAATCCATCACACATCCTCTCCCGTTGAACACTCAGTGTTTACACAAAGAAGGATTAAGACACAATCTAAGAAACTCGACTGCATTGCCAATCTAAATTGATTTGCCAAGATTTCCTTTGTACATAAACAGGAAGGGTTTTTTGGAGGTACTTGTACTTCATGAAGCACAACTTCAACTTGGGTTTCGGTAGCTCTTGTACAGCACGAAGCACATTTCTAAAGCTGAAGTACCCATCCACAGGGCTTTACACAAGCATGTGGATGGGCCGTGGGTCAATAGGCTGTATTCAGTTCCTTTACAGAAGCTGAGCTGCTTTACATCCAAATGTAATGAGGGCACAAACATTTTAGTTAATAGGCCTCTTGGATTAGGACACATGCACCCTTAGAGCAATAGGCATATCCACTAAAATGAGATTTGTTCAGATGAATCCTTTAGGCAACACTGAGTCATGACACACATTATCTTAATTTCACTGTTAGTCAGAGCACTCCAGCTCTGACAAAAGCATAGCTGTGCAATGCAGTGAGTGGGCATTAAGCCAAATAAAGTGGACACTAACTAGAACATTATTCTGGGGTTTAAAGCAGATGAGAACCAGGCTCCTACTATCTTTAATGATTCTCATCACAAAAAGGATTTGCACTACATGGATGGACAGTATAAATGCTCTTAATAATATATTCCCATTTCCAAGTTATGTGAAGAGTTCTAATTAGCTTCTAACTCAAATCTGTCATATAAGAGAGTGTATCCACAGTACCTATATGTTGATGGCGATATTACTTGGCTATTGAAGACAATTTCTAAGTTTAATTTCGTTTACTTTATGTTGAAATTAAAAAATAAAAGTAACAAATATATACAGAAGGAACAAGGATTCCAGAAGCTGATATGAGGAATCCTTAGCACAGCTAAAGAGTTATACCCGCAGGTCTTTAAGTGATAACTGCATGGAGTTCCTAAAATACAGTACATCTTGAAGCTTTAAAAGTAAAAGTTCAAACTTCCTCTTCTCTCTGTTAACAAGAATCATTTCACACAAGCAGTTTACAAGGTTCAAATGACTCAATCTTATTGTACCTCTGTCTCTTCCAGCTGACCTACATAGAAATCCTTAATGGTGAGGAACTAACACATGTCCAATTTGCCTGCCTATTGGAACGGAACACTGAGGGGTTTTTTTTGCCAATAGAAGATGTTCAGATGGGAGTTTGAGTTCTTGTGGACATAAGAGTTTTAATCTCCAATGTTTTGAAGCCTTTAGTACTTGCCCATTCTCCCTTCTCCTACTCACTAGCCAGCAAAACTTACTGGGCATGAGGGGCTGAGGTGAGGGTGGAGCCAGGGCTTTACTCATCTGCTCCTCTGGGGGAGTGGGAGCATCAGGCACATAGCCTCTGCTCTCCCCTTCGTGCCTAGAATCACAATCCAAAGTGTAAGGAGGCTGCCCAGAGGGCCCCCTTGTTTGACCGTTAGATGCAGCCACAATGAAGACTTTAATAAGATAAACTGTTTACTGGGCTGGGCAAGTGTATAGAACACAGATAAATGAGAGAAGTTCTTTGGAAATGCAGAACATTTGTTAATGATACATAGAATTAAAGCATGTCTGTCTTATAGCTGCCTAAATTAAAGCCATTCAAATATCATCAACCCATTCATTTAGGCTAATTCCTACCTTTAGCCAAGTCTGAAAGCAATGACTGCCTTTCACATCAAACTCAACTAGATGTAAGAGATACTTCACCTATTTTCTCACTACCTAAATTATATAGGTGCTGGCAAAATATTCACATTTATTTTTTTTCAAATATTTTGACACATCTTTAGCATTTCTCTAAAGAAACCTTGTTATGGTATTTGCCAATGCAGAGGTTTGCATTCCATTAAACTTTGAGTACTAAATAAAATAAGTTACATTAGACAACACTCAAGGCCTGATCACGAAGCCCGAAAACTCATCACAAGTTGACAGTGTAAAATACGTATGGTTTCTGCATCTCAGTGAATGACCCAGCACAGAACACGTGCACCCTTCTGAGCCCCACAGACCCTCAAAGGCCATGGTTGCAGGCAGCCAGAGTCCTAAATAGAAACAAATGCCCTCTTGCAGCCTTTGCTCCCCAGCTCCCTGGACTGGCTTGGAGAATATCTCTACCTCAAATCACTGTTAAGGAAGTGGTTGGACAAATTAGCCCTTTGTTTTCCTTGGGTTAGAGGCCCAGTCCTTTGAAACTCGGAGAGCTATTATGCCAACCACCCCATTAAGGAGAGGTAAAAATCACTGGATGGCAGAATAATTACCCTCACTGAATTACACAGCACTGTGCCAAAGATGAACCCACTAAGTGATCCTGTTTAACAGACTCAAAGGAGTTTTCCCAGGACAATCCAACCACCATATAAGGTAAAACATTGGGGAGGAGTCACGGGGAAAAGGATACTGTAGAATGCTGAATCAAGAATTCTACAGAATCTGTAGAAATGAGATTTGCCACTCAAGTGATTATCCTTCATGCCTGCTTAGTTGTTGAAGCTCCTGGGGTTTTATGGGCCACCCAGAGGTGAAATTTAGCTGAACTGAGCCCCATTAATGAGCAATCCTCTTTTATCATGTAAATAAAAAGCCAATATACTATAGCAAAACACACACTGTGCTGTGCAATTGACCCATCCACCTTTAACTATGCTGTAATTTCCTAGGCTGATGTCCTGATAAAAGATGCCGACTTCAGCGGGCTCTTTCTACAGTCCATATCACTGGAAGATGGGTGCCTTTCACCAGGGGTGGGAAAACTTTTTGGCCTGAGGGCCACATCTGGGTGGAAAAATTGCATGCAGGGTCATGAATGTAAGGCTGGGGCAGGAGTGCGGGGTGTGGGCGGGGGTGTGGTGTGCAGGAAGGGGCTCAAGGCTAGGGGTTGGGGTGCAGGAGGAGGTGCAGAGAGTGGAGTGGGTGCAGCAGGGTGCTCAGGGCGGGGGGTTCAGGTGCAGGAGGGGTGTGGCAGGGGTTTGGGGTACCAGAGGGATGCGGCAGGGGCTCAGGACAGGGGGTTGGATGCAATAGGGGTGTGGGGTGCAGCAGGAGGCTCAGGGAATGGGGTTGGGATGCAGAAGAGGTACGGGGTGCACCAGGGGGCTCAGGGGAAGGAGTTGGGGTGTGGGGTGCAGGAGGAGTGTGGGGTGTGGGCTCTGGCCCGGCACTGCTTACCTTGAGCAGCTCCAGGGTGGCAGCGGCGAACAGCAGGGCTAAGGCAGGCTGTACCACGTCCCTGCGGCCCCTGGGAGAGGGAGGGCAGAGAGCTCTGCGTGCTTCCCTTGCCTGCGGGGTAACTCCCCTGAAGCTCCCATTGGCCATGGTTCCCATCGTAGGGATGTGGTGCCAGCCGCTTCCAGGAGCGGCGAGGGGCCAGGGCAGGCAGGGAGCCTGCCTTAGCCCCGTGGTGCCACAGGGGTGACCATCCCGCGGGCTGGATCCAAAGCCCTGATGGGCTGGATCTGGCCTGTGGGCTGTACTTTGTCCACCCCTGTCTTACACTAATAAACTATGACAAAACACATGCATTAGGATGGGTAGTTCTGGACTGTAGTCTCTGTGCAATTGTTGGCAAATAGAAAATCAATCCCCTGCATGCCACATACAAGCAGATGCCCTGCCACAGAACAGTTGTACAATTTGTACAGAGCTGGTTGATACATTTTTGCTGATTTGGCAAAATATGCTGTTGTGTCAAAGCCAAAACATGTCTCAAAATCTGTCAGTTTCCACTAAACTTTCATCAGGGAAGTTTTTGGGTTCAGGGATAAAGCAAGAACCTCTATACTGGGTGGTTAGGACATGATGTGGGTTGTCCAGGTTCAAATCCCTGATTTGAAATGATCTGGCCCGGGATGAAAAACTCTGCGCTAAACCAAGTGGAGCAGGAACTTCAACCTGGGTCTCCCACATCCCAGGCCTGTGCCATAACCACCAGCTATTGAGTGCGTCTGATCCCCAATAAAAACAAAATTGTTATCCTCCAGTCAGCTCTAATTTTGTGGGCTTGGAATGGGGTGAGAGGGATATGAGAAAGTGAGAAAAAAATTCAGAAACTTTACTCTGACTAGGCTCCTTTTATCTCTTCTCCTTTTAAGGACATCTGACCTGTTTTCCCCTCCATATGCTAGCCCTAGCAGTAAGGGCCTTGATCAGACTGCCACTGTCTTACAGGTGCAGTTGCCCACTGAGTCCCTCTTTGTGATCCATCAAGGGCACCCATACTAGGCTCCCAGCTCCTCAGTCATCACCTCTCTTAGGCAGAGACCAGTGTCTCGCTCCTCGCTGACTGGGGTTTATCTAGGCTGTGCAGTTCCCTGCCTACACTGTGATATCTCTAGCAGGTCATAGTGCCTAAGCTGGCAAGTGTCTACATTTTAATTTCTCTTTGAAGGCTATGAACAACATAGTTGCCACCAGTTATGAGTTACCACATAGCTCTCTATAAGCAAGCACATTTATTCTTAAGGTGAAAGCATTACCAAGAAAACATATAGAAACAATAAAAGGGCCTATATGCATGCTTAAAGCTTACCTGTAGTCACTCATCAGTCTTATAGGGCCTCAGTAGGTCAATACTTTCAACTATTCCCAGGAAGGATTGGGGCCCCCTTAGGACAGAATATCCTGTATGTTTGCTGGATAGCAACCCGAGAAAGCAGAAAGAAAGCAGCCCGAGTCAGTCCTTTGTCTGTTGGTTTGTGAAGAATCTAGTTTGAACCAGTTTTTGTGAGCATTCCCAATTGTTGGTACCTCTCTGGATGTGTTATACCCGAGTGAATTTGCCTAATCTCCCCCTACTATTCTTAGTACCTGGAGGGTTGTGGTCACCTTTCCGCAGGGAATTACATATAATCCCTGACCCACAAACTTAATACAGTAACACCTCCCAAAAGATATTGCAGGGAATTGCTGTCTGTCACCCAGGGTTCAAGGGGGTGGACCAGATTCCGATATCCATACACATGCTGAATAATACATCCCTCCCTGAACAGTGCCACTGACCCCAGTGGGACTAGCCGTGGAGTAAGGTGCAACTCACCCAGAGTAGGGCTGGCAGAATCTGGCTCTAAGTTATCCAACCAAAACCAGACCAATAACACAACAAAACAAACTGGAAGGAGGATGCGGGGGGCAGAGGAGGGAAATGGCAAAGCTGAAACAAAAACAGCATAAGTGTAACATAAGTGTAACACTCAAGGTTTGGAATCAGTTTTTGCTGGGCATAAAGTGTCAGTTCTGCCAGCAGTTTTCTATGGATTTTTGCCTTAAATGGCATGAGAGCTCAAATGAAACTTAAGCTTTACCCCACCTTTAGTGCAGTGCCTAATCAGTGCAGCATGCATGACAACGAAGGATGATAAACAGCTGTTGCGTTTACTGTCATGTATTAAGGAACAATTCTCTTTTTCTCTCCTTATATAAAAATCTGTCTAAAACTTTGTCAAATATCTCTCTAAATCCATTAGATAAAAGAATTTTATTTTTTAAAGAACTTCTGAGACAGGGCAATGGTGGAGAATTTCAAAACTCTGCAGGAGAAATAATGTGAGAAGTCTGCATGTTAGCCAGGAGCCCTTGCCTGTTTTGCATACGTTGTCATAGAATCATAGAATATCAGGGTTGGAAGGGACCCCAGAAGGTCATCTAGTCCAACCCCCTGCTCAAAGCAGGACCAAGTCCCAGTTAAATCATCCTAGCCAGGGCTTTGTCAAGCCTGACCTTAAAAACCTCTAAGGAAGGAGATTCTACCACCTCCCTAGGTAACGCATTCCAGTGTTTCACCACCCTCTTAGTGAAAAAGTTTTTCCTAATATCCAATCTAAACCTCCCCCATTGCAACTTGAGACCATTACTCCTCGTTCTGTCATCTGCTACCATTGAGAACAGTCTAGAGCCATCCTCTTTGAAACCCCCTTTCAGGTAGTTGAAAGCAGCTATCAAATCCCCCCTCATTCTTCTCTTCTGCAGACTAAACAATCCCAGCTCCCTCAGCCTCTCCTCATAAGTCATGTGCTCTAGACCCCTAATCATTTTTGTTGCCCTTCGCTGTACTCTTTCCAATTTATCCACATCCTTCTTGTAGTGTGGGGCCCAAAACTGGACACAGTACTCCAGATGAGGCCTCACCAGTGTCGAATAGAGGGGAACGATCACGTCCCTCGATCTGCTCGCTATGCCATACTTATACATCCCAAAATGCCATTGGCCTTCTTGGCAACAAGGGCACACTGCTGACTCATATCCAGCTTCTCGTCCACTGTCACCCCTAGGTCCTTTTCCGCAGAACTGCTGCCGAGCCATTCGGTCCCTAGTCTGTAGCGGTGCATTGGATTCTTCCATCCTAAGTGCAGGGTCCTGCACTTATCCTTATTGAACCTCATTAGATTTCTTTTGGCCCAATCTTCCAATTTGTCTAGGTCCTTCTGTATCCTATCCCTCCCCTCCAGCGTATCTACCACTCCTCCCAGTTTAGTATCATCCGCAAATTTGCTGAGAGTGCAATCCACACCATCCTCCAGATCATTTATGAAGATATTGAACAAAACGGGCCCCAGGACCGACCCCTGGGGCACTCCACTTGACACCGGCTGCCAACTAGACATGGAGCCATTGATCACTACCCGTTGAGCCCGACAATCTAGCCAGCTTTCTACCCACCTTATAGTGCATTCATCCAGCCCATACTTCCTTAACTTGCTGACAAGAATGCTGTGGGAGACCGTGTCAAAAGCTTTGCTACAGTCAAGAAACAATACATCCACTGCTTTCCCTTCATCCACAGAACCAGTAATCTCATCATAAAAGGCGATTAGATTAGTCAGGCATGACCTTCCCTTGGTGAATCCATGCTGACTGTTCCTGATCACTTTCCTCTCCTCTAAGTGCTTCAGGATTGATTCTTTGAGGACCTGCTCCATGATTTTTCCAGGGACTGAGGTGAGGCTGACCGGCCTGTAGTTCCCAGGATCCTCCTTCTTCCCTTTTTTAAAGATGGGCACTACATTAGCCTTTTTCCAGTCATCCGGGACTTCCCCCGTTCGCCACGAGTTTTCAAAGATAATGGCCAAGGGCTCTGCAATCACAGCCGCCAATTCCCTCAGCACTCTCGGATGCAATTCGTCCGGCCCCATGGACTTGTGCACGTCCAGCTTTTCTAAATAGTCCCTAACCACCTCTATCTCTACAGAGGGCTGGCCATCTCTTCCCCATTTTGTGATGCCCAGCACAGCAGTCTGGGAGCTGACCTTGTTAGTGAAAACAGAGGCAAAAAAAGCATTGAGTACATTAGCTTTTTCCATATCCTCTGTCACTAGCTTGCCTCCCTCATTCAGTAAGGGGCCCACATTTTCCTTGGCTTTCTTCTTGTTGCCAACATACCTGAAGAAACCCTTCTTGTTACTCTTGACATCTCTTGCTAGCTGCAGCTCCAGGTGCGATTTGGCCCTCCTGATATCTTTCCTACATGCCCGAGCAATATTTTTATACTCTTCCCTGGTCATATGTCCAACCTTCCACTTCTTGTAAGCTTCTTTTTTATGTTTAAGATCCGCTAGGATTTCACCATTAAGCCAAGCTGGTCGCCTGCCATATTTACTATTCTTTCGACTCATCGGGATGGTTTGTCCCTGTAACCTCAACAGGGATTCCTTGAAATACAGCCAGCTCTCCTGGACTCCCTTCCCTTTCATGTTAGTCCCCCAGGGGATCCTGGCCATCTGTTCCCTGAGGGAGTCAAAGTCTGCTTTCCTGAAGTCCAGGGTCCGTATCCTGCTGCTTACCTTTCTTCCCTGCGTCAGGATCCTGAACTCAACCAACTCATGGTCACTGCCTCCCAGATTCCCATCCACTTTTGCTTCCCCCACTAATTCTACCCGGTTTGTGAGCAGCAGGTCAAGAAAAGCGCTCCCCCTAGTTGGCTCCCCTAGCACTTGCACCAGGAAATTGTCCCCTACGCTTTCCAAAAACTTCCTGGATTGTCTATGCACCGCTGTATTGCTCTCCCAGCAGATATCAGGAAAATTAAAGTCACCCATGAGAATCAGGGCATGCGATCTAGTAGCTTCCGTGAGTTGCCGGAAGAAAGCCTCATCCACCTCATCCCCCTGGTCCGGTGGTCTATAGCAGACTCCCACCATGACATCACTCTTGTTGCACACACTTCTAAACTTAATCCAGAGACACTCAGGTTTTTCCACAGTTTCGTACCGGAGCTCTGAGCAGTCATACTGCTCCCTTACATACAGTGCTACTCCCCCACCTTTTCTGCCCTGCCTGTCCTTCCTGAACAGTTTATAACCATCCATGACTGTACTCCAGTCATGTGAGTTATCCCACCAAGTCTCTGTTATTCCAATCACGTCATAATTCCTTGACATCACCAGGACCTCCAGTTCTCCCTGCTTGTTTCCAAGGCTTTGTGCATTTGTATATAAGCACTTGAGATAACCTGTTGATCGCCCCTCATTCCCAGTATGAGGCAGGAGCCCTCCCCTCACAGACATTCCTGCCTGTGCTTCCTCCCGGTATCCCGCTTTCCCACTTACCTCAGGGCTTTGGTCTCCTTCCCCCGGTGAACCTAGTTTAAAGCCCTCCTCACTAGGTTAGCCAGCCTGCTGGCAAAGATGTTCTTCCCTCTCTTCGTAAGATGGAGCCCGTCTCTGCCCAGCACTCCTCCTTCATGGAACACCATCCCATGGTCAAAGAATCCAAAGCCTTCTCTCCGACACCACCTGCGTATCCATTCGTTGACCTCCACGATTGTCCTATCCAGTTATCTTTAGAACGAGACTCTAATTGGACCCAGGCTTCCAAAAGCCCCAAAACAATGAAATCTGCATGCTTCCCTCAAAGTATTGTTAACATATAGTATGTGAAAGAAAGGTCAAATTTTGATAGTAGAGAAAAAACTGTTATGCTGTACAAAACTTCACCTTACATTTGTATTCTATTCCCTAAGCAGTAAGTGGCCTAAGAGGTAGGGCTGAGTGGCTGTCTTACAGCTGAATGCTACTTTTGGAGCTTTTTAAAAAATAAATAAATAAAGAGAGAGTTAGGTTGCGGTTAATCATACAGTGAACCAAGTACAAGAGAGGAGTATTTTCCCGCCCTTCTGTACCTACAAGACCCAGAGTATATTGAACAAACAGATTCTCAAAGCTAGACATGCACATTTACTTATGCACATACATTTTCATGCAAACAATTGATGTGTGCATGCAGGCATATGCTTTCGCATGCAGCCACTAGGCAACTAACTGGACATGCACATCAGATCTTCTGAGTGTATAAACTGGACCGTGCAAATTTATGCAAACAAGTGCATAACTTTGAAAATCCGTTCCTCAGTTATTTGCAGAATGGACCCAATTATCTGCCCCAGCTTTCATTTTTGTGTACACACTTTTACTTGTACAACTATTTCCTCTCCCAAACCTCATTCATATAGTTATTTATGTGCACCACCCAGACACAGCTAGGAAACCAAATGCACAACTAGGACACACATGTATGGGTTCTGTAAGCACAAACTGGTTCATGCCCTATTCTGTAAGCACAATCAGATACATACATTAATGTGGACATGCAGACCTGAGACTGGCTGAAGTTTGTATGCTCCATACACTTGAAACAAACAGTATCTCAAAGACAGATTTACATTTTAAAGTTATCAAAGACAGTAGCCTCCTGTCAATGTGTGAAAACAGATCACTATTGAATGGCTGAACCACAAATGAGAGTCTCTTGAAGATCTGAATTGAAAGAAATCTTTGCTAAACATTCTGTTAGATAACTTCAATCCTCAAACTTGGCCAGATGTTTTATCATAAAGTATCAGAGTACAGTGTGTATTCAAAAGCTTATTGATAAGAAAAATCACAACTCTTGAAAGCAAATTCAATTTAGCCCATGAAAGCTTATGCCCAAATAAATTTGTTAGTCTTTAAGGTACCACAAGGATTCGTCATTATTCCCCCAATAAATTTTCAAAACAAAATAATACAGTGTTCTCTTCAAAAGCCTCATGTAAATCCCAGTCCTGGAGAAGCTTAAAATTACCCTCTGAAATCAGGAAACAATCAGTGGGACCTGGGGAGCCCTCAATGCCAACTGGCAGAGGCCCCACCATACTGTAACTCATATTAGGCCTGCCTCAGTACCCACAACACACTGTTGTCAGAATATGTACCTAAAAGGTGGCATGTAAGATATATGTAAACTGGTAACATGCTGGTACCAAAAATCATTGTGTGATGTACGTACAGTTTGTGTACAAAAAGAGAGTTATATATGTGTGTTAGAAATATGTTCTAAAATGTATATGGCATAAATCCAGGCTGCCCTAGACAAAGGAATGTGTATTTACTGGCTTGATTACTAGAAGAGGACAATGAAAGTGCATTTACATATACTGTAAACAAAGTGAAAGTGTAAACAAGCTGCAGCTTACAGAGCACATGAAGGAACAGAGTCTGCACCCCAGGAATCCTTCCTGGCTCTTGAGGCAGAGACAATGGACTTTGGGTAACATAAGGGGAGCAAACAGACAGACATTCTAGTTATCCATCATTTAGGGAACAAAGGAAACAGCATCCTTGGATTCTGTGAATGCTGAGTCCTCTGACCTGGAAATCTGGAGATGCTGGTAACTTGATGCGAGTAAGAAAACAGCTTAGGCAAAGATTGTAACTTGCTTGGATCAAGTTTTAGTCACTAACAAGTGTTTTTATTTTTATTTTTTGTTTGTAACCAGACCTGTCTCTTTTTCTCTTGCTTAGTATCACATAATCTCGGTTCTTTATTAAAAAGCTTGTTCTTGTTTTATTACAACACCATCTCAATACTGTGTATTAAAGTAAGTGAGAGTCTTCAGTTAACAGGCTGGCATGCATTGTGTTTCTTTGAAGACAGCAAATGTAATACTTTCTGTGAGCGTCCAATGGTACTCCTTCTCTGGGGAACTCGGGAACTGGGGTTCGTGGATTGTTACTGCAGGGCAAGGTTTAGATTGGCAGAGTCTTGAAGAGTTTGCTGGCAAAGTAGACAGGCTGGTGTGTCAAGGAGCTAACACACACTTCTGGAGCAGCTGAGCTCTTTCTCTTGCTGAGGCAAAGTGATAACACAGTGTCTCACAGTTCTGGGTGTCCTGAGCAGGACATCACAATCAGCCATCATTTTTAACAAACAACTTTATAAACAAGAAAAACAATTATACTTAGCATTTATAGAGAGATGTTTGTACAACACATTTGTCTGGAGTCTGACAAGGCATGAATTTTTGCTATCTGGGTTTACTACCAGGATTTGGATGGAGTTTACTGCATTGACCTTTTTCTGAGAGAGTCTTGGTAGTTTCTAGTCTAAGTACCACAGACATTTTCAGTATATTTTCACTAAAGTCAATATAATAAAACTTTTGGGCACAGTTTTATCCTCATTGCACTAATACATGTCTTGAGGCCAGAAGATGTTTCAGGGTTTAGGGCATACTGGGACACTAAGAGTGTCATGTGTGGTCTCTGCCTACGCCCGAGGAATCAAAGCTTGACCTCAGATACATAAGTGCAATTTTCACTCTTAGCTGCATCCCAGGTCAGAATATGGTCTTTATTATCATAAAATTTCCATCCAAAATAACAAATTTGTATTTTATTTGCATAAATTGGGACTGAGAAAAAAAGCTGCAGTGTCATTGTTGACTTAAAAATACAAAACGTGTAACTATTTCCACCTCCTATATAGTCTACGTGAATTGAAAATTACAAGCTTTTAGTGAACAGTGCCTTTCATATTTGTAGTGGAAGGACAATTTATAATTAACAGTCATTCCAATCTTCTGGCATGCAATCTTGCACGCTTAATGTAAATGGTATCTCAGTCTTCATACAAAAAAATTGTAATTAAGATCATGAATGCTGACAATTTTTTTATTTAACAAATTTATAAGCATTCCTCTTGCATGCCAGTTGTTTTAATAAGTATTCAGTACTCTGATTAGAATTACTTGAATTGCTTTCTTTTTTTCTTGTGTAGCACCTGCATCCTCTCTCCATGGTAATGCTAAATTGCTGCTGACATTAGGAAAAAAAGTCAGAATACCATGGCAGCACACAAAACATCCTTCTGTAGTCCCGAGCCTCTATAACTCTTCGTTCAGATGTATTTATTTATAGTGAAACCAAGAGATTTTCCAGATTCCACAGTAACCTGGGATTCTTTCGTAGCTTAACGACTGTCTATTTCAGTGGTGACTCTTGTAAGATTCCTTTATTTTAAGCAAACCAGGAACACCTAGCAAAATATTTCCTTTCTTGTGCATTGTGAAACCAAGATTGTCTTGTCCCATGGGTACAGAAAAAAAACCTATAGATTTTAATTTCTTGGAAATGAAATCAAAGATAAGCAGCCATGAATTATTCAAAAAGGAAACACTAAAAATGATAAAGGATGCCATAAGAAGATAATCTACTGTTTTCCCCAATAATGTCTTGCAGGGAATTTTCATGTTGATTGTTGTTTTCCTTGTTTTGTTTTTTTTTAAATATCAGACTCTTGAGTTGTGAGCCATATTGTTTGGTGAAAGCATCACTATATTTAGGCATTATTAGCTCATAATATAATTAGCTCAATATTTCATCACCTTTGAGAGACTATGCATCCTCCATGTGATCCATGAAGATCAAAAGATGACCACATTGATAGCAAAATTGACTGGCAGAGCTCTGGACATATTCAGTAAGATGCCTATTGATGATGCTTTAAACTATGGTAAATTTAAGGAACTGGTTCTGAAACAGTTTCAGGTTACACCTGAAACCTTCAGGATTAAATTCAGGAGTTTTAAGAGGGGATCTGGATTAAGCAATGTGGCTTATGTAAATGAAAAGAGAGAACTGGTAGATGAGTGGGTGAGGGAGAAAGGGCATTACAAGCTTTGAAGGAATGTGTGATTTGGTTACTCAGGAACAATTCCTGAGTATGGTCAGTGATGATGTAAAACAGTATTTGTGTGACAAAAAGGTGGATGCTGTGGGGAATTAGCTGGGTCTACAGACTCCTATGATCAAGCACAGGCTACAGCTAAGCATAATCCACTGGCAGCGGGGTGCAGGGTTGGGAGGAAGCAGAATTACCATCTTGCCCCTGGGAAAAAGGAGGCTGGGCTTTCATCTCCCCATTCCCCTGTAACTTGTCCCAAGTCTCCTGTACCCACAGAGGCACCCAGGAGGTGCTCTCCTTGCAAGTCCACTGGGCACCTGAGGGATAAGTGCCCCTTGCTGAGTGGAAACAGGCAGCAAGTAACACATGAAGCTGCTACCTCTCAGAGCCAGGCTGCGGCCTCTTTCCACACGGGATTTGTAAAGCTTGCTTCCACACAACCAAGCAATGAGCATATTCATGCTGTTAAAATCAATGGTAAAGTGCTTCTTGGATTGCATCCGATGAAGTGAGCTGTAGCTCACGAAAGCTTATGCTCAAATAAATTTGTTAGTCTCTAAGGTGCCACAAGTACTCCTTTTCTTCTTGGATTGAGGAACACAGGAGCTGAGATTTCTGGGGTCAGGACAGACCTGATTCAGGAGAAGGATTTCTTGCCAGGTAAAATGGCAGAATTAGAACTGGTGGGAAATTACAAAGTACTGTGAGGGGTTGGATCTCAGAAACCCCCTTGGGGCTGCCACCTGATGTGCCATGACTACTTCTACCCCTGCTCTCCTGGCCAGCTTGGGACTCTAGCATCCTATCTTACTGAGCCAGACATGCCAGTCTGCTCCAACATAGACCCAGGGTCTGAACCACGTGCCCCAAAGCTGCAGACTTAACTGAAAGCAGTTTAAGAAATGCTCCTGTCTTTGACACTCAGATGCCCAGCTCCCAATGGGGTCCAAACCCCAAATACATCCGTTTTACCCTGTATAAAGCTTACACTTATAGAGAGAGATGCACAGCTGTTTGCCCTCCCCTCCAGGTATTAAAACATACTCTGGGTTAATTAATAAGTAAAACGTGATTTTATTAAATACAGAAAGTAGGATTTAAGTGGTTCCAAGTAATAGCAGACAGAACAAAGTGAATTACCAAGCAAAATAAAACAGAACACGCAAATCTATGTCTAATCAAACTGAATACAGGTAAAACCTCACCCTTAGAGGAATTCCAGTAAGCTTCCTTTTACAGACTAGTCTCCTAGTCTGGGTCCAGCAATCACTCACACCCCCTGTAGTTATTGTCCTTTGTTCCAGTTTCTTTCAGGTATCCTTGGGGGTGGAGAGGCTCTCTCTTAAGCTAGCTGAAGACCAAATGGAGGGGTCTCCCCAGGGCTTAAATAGACTTTCTCTTGTGGGTGGAGACCCGCTCCTCTCTCCCAGACAGGCAGCCAGCAGGACCTGCACGGCGGGAGCCCAAGGTCCAGGGTTGGGGTCTAGGCTTCTGCTGCCCTGCCACCTGGCCCCTGCGGCACAGGTAACACATTGTGGGCCGCCTATGTAAACATCAACATTTCCTGTCCATTTTATTTCTTTGCTGAAAAGAAGTTTAAATGCTCCCTCCATTATCCACATAGCAGGAAAAGAAAAACAACAAATGTGCAATGGAGTGTATTTGTCTGAAACAACCAGACCGTTTTTTGTTTTGGCATCACAACTGTATTTCCATAGACATGCACTGAGCTTGTTTGGGACCCAGTAAACAAACACTCATTGTAGCACCATGTTCTAGGGCAGTGGTTCTCAACCAGGGGTACATGTACCCCTGAGGGTACATCAGCTCATTTAGATGGTTGTCTAGTTTTACCACAGGCTACATAAAAAGTACTAGCAAAGTCAGTACACACTTAAACTTTCATACAGAGAATTATTTGTTTATTCTACTCTGTATACTATACACTGAAATGTAAGTACAATATTAATATTCCAATTGATTTATTTTAGAATTATACAGTAAAAATAGGAAAGTAAGCAATTTTTCAGTAAGTGTGCTGTTCTAGGGTAAGCCATGGGCTAATCTAGAAATGTTTTCCCTTCATCATCTCATCCAGTAACGGTCCTGGTTTATTTGGGAGTTTGAACATGTTAAAATCATCAGAGGTAACTGCTGCTTGTTTTTTGTTAACTGTTTTTCAAACGTAAGCCTCTCACCTGTTTAAATATTTCCTTTTGAAATAGCAGAAGAACCACTTTGTAGTTAGGACTAAAAGCTTCCACCTCCAAAATAGCTTGTATCCTAGGCATTTATGTAACAAATAAGCTATGTAGATAATGACATGGGCAGCACAGCATGAGTATTTATGTAAGGATGAACTGTGCTTCATGGAGCCCTCAGAAAACATTACAGGAATAAATATGTTTCTACAAATGCCAGCATTTGACCACGTACACATCTCAAATAAATAGAGTTCCCACTGCCCACAAAATCACTGACTACTGACAAATGCTGTTCTGGAACCAAAAGACAATTTAGTGATCTCAAGAAACTGATAGTTCACACTTTGTGCCAACTTCTGTTCACTATTCCTTCTGGTGGCTTATTTGAAAAAGGATGTGATTCTTTCAGACACCAAGAATAGCATTTGCATAAATTCTTCACAGACCCAAGTAGTCTTTCATACTTCCTGGCATAGTTCACAATGTAAGTGAAGACAACATAACACATTGCTTATACGTCTCCTGAAGCCTTCTTTTTCAGATCTTATATTGTGACTAAGTAAGCCATCAGAAAGTTCTATAGGACTGCTATTTCTGTGGAGGTTAGCACTTTGCATTAGTAGCTCACAGAAAGTCTGCAGCAATATTGTGGTACAGAAACTACTGCAATGCAGAGTGCTCATCCTCTTATCTCTCCCCTCTTTCCCAATTCCCAAATAAAACTAGCAGAATACTTGTGCTAATGGGAAGGGGAAACCACATATGGAAGGAACTATAAGAGGCCAAAATTAGTTACAATCACTTAAAGAGGAACTTGACATTTCAAATGTAAATGTATATCTCTGTACTGGAAAAAGTCATTTGTTGTGAAGAAAAATTGTGAATTGGCAATTGGAATTATTCACAGAGTGAAATTCAGTTCTCTGCAGAGGGACATCATAAGATGTACACACCATGAAAATCCAACAGAAGCCCTGCAAATATGGCATAAGTGGGACTACAGTAGTGAGGAGGTCTTGTGTTGGCAAGTTATGTGAGTGAATTTCACCCTAGCTGAACTTCCCAAGTGAATTGCAAGTGTAGGTCCATGTGTAACCCACACAATTTCTGGATGTGATGTTTGTTCTGTCCCATCTAGTGGCACTGAGACCACTTAGAGAGCAATTAATAAGTCTGCTCTACAGCCCTAGCTAACACCAGTTGGCTTTTAGCTCATGCAGCAGAGGCTCATGCGCTAAGCTCCAGAGGTCCCAGGTTTCATCCCAAACCCCTAACAACCAGAGTCTGTTGGCGTTACACATGCAGGATGCATTGCAGTAACCCAACCTGGCCGTGACAAAGGTATGGACAACTGTAGTGATGTCTTCATCTGGAAGGAAAGATCCTGATCTGTAGCAATCACAGACAGCAAAACGACTCTGGACCACTGCTCCTAGCTGGACACTCAGAAGCAGCCGAGTGAATTTTAACAGACGACAGAATCCCTCAAAAGAAACAATATCTCTACCATCTCCTCCAGATGCATTTCCCATTCAACTAGCATCATCTGCGTCTTACCTAATCTGAGTTTCAATCAGCTTGCTCTCATCCAAGCACCCTCTTGCTCTGCAGCTTTACCTATTTGTTTTCAGTTACCATTTTTTTTATTAAACAGACCAATTTTTAAATGTTATTAAGTGACCTTCATGCTAAATAGCAATAATATTTTTTCCATCATGAACACTCTGGGCCTGTCAATGGAGTTACACCTATTTACAGCAGCTAAAGATTTATTATAAAGTTGTGGCTTAACAAGAGCCATATCCTTGCACATAGGGATAGCTACTGATGAAGAGTGGGTTGCCTGTTCATAAAATATTCAACATATTTCAGAGCCTCTTAATTTAAATACACACACACACACTCTCTCTCTCTCTCTCTCTCTCTGCTTGGCAACACTCTAGTGAAGCAAAGCAGCTATAATACCATACAATTTAAGCAAAATTGCTGCCTTGTATCTTTAGAGCAGTAGAAAGCAGCCAGAGCACACCAGTGAATCTGGACCTTCAATTTAATAGGACATCTGTGAGGGGTTTTTTCTGAAAGAAAGACCACGTCACTGTATAAATCATAGCTTTGGAATTACTTCTCTAAGGAATGGATCAAGTTTCAAAGTTTTCATATTTAGATTCCAAGAACCATACTTGAGCATGATTTTGGTTTGTTTAAAGTCAATGTACATTTACGAGCTAAACAAAAATATCCCAAAACATTAATTCCTCTACTGCAGTGGTAATGCTGGCATTTGATGGTACTGTAATCCTGGACTATTTAAAGAACACCATTTGTTATTTTAACAAAAGCCAGAGGGGTTCCTATGTTTTTGAAGATGTTTGAAATTCTAGCTTTTCAAAGGCCTATACGGAAGTTGTTAATAATTAAACAAACTCATCTTTATATATTTACTTTCTCCCTAACAAAAATATGTAGCTGCTTTGCCAGAGGGGTATATCTGACTAATTTTGACAAGCAGATAATTTCCATCCAATTTGGTAAAGGGAAATAGTTCTTGCATCCTAAGGCATGCTATTGAAGCAGGCTTTTGGAAATTCCTGCTGTCTTTCTTTCCTTTAAAAAGAAAAGGAGTACTCGTGGCACCTTAGAAACTAACAAATTTATTTGAGCATAAGCTTTCGTGAGCTACAGCTCACTTCATCGGATGCATGGTGACCACATGGCATTTACACAAAAATGAAAATAGTATCAAAATGATAAAATGCCTAATACCAAACAGAGCAGGACTTTACTGATTTGTCTTAGTACAGAGGATGACCCCATGGCGTCAGTGACACTGGAGTGGTGAACAGGCCTTATTCTGGTGAATTTTTCCCACTAATGACTGGGAAACCCATTGAGAATTACATGTGCATTTGGAAAATATAGTCAGTGAACAGACAATAATCCCCACCCCCAAAGAAGACTGAAGGGGTACTCTTCAAAGGTCCATTTGCCATTACAGCCAGATTACTGGGGTGGGTGGTTGAAAAGTACCCCCAGTGGCAATGTGATGTTCTTTGATCAATGGTCAGTTTCAGTATCAGGGTTAGTTCTAGTACCAGACCTTGGGATTGGCTGGAGTAAAGCATGACCTCACTGATAAAAAAAAAAAAGGTAGCAGCTGGCTAAGGTAGGCCCTTTCTCCTTCCTCTCCCACCCCTGCAGCTGCTGTACTTTCCTCATTTGAAAAATGGAGCTTTATTTTATTTTTGGATACCGCATCAAGGCATAAAAAAAAATCATCTCTGGGATGAAGCGGGCCATGCTGTCTAGCTATTATTTGGCTTGTGTTTCAAACACGGTTGCAAATTCTAACCTACAAAATCTATCAAGGACCGGTTCAATCATGTACTCTTTTCCCTTTGTGGGGGATTGATACCCAAATCGTAGGGGGGCCCCATCTGGAATGCCTCTTGGTGCAGGCCACAGCATGACAAGTATGGCTGCCTCAGTTTACCCTCTCAGGTAATCCAAGGATTCCACTTCAGGCTCTCTTGTTTCCTTTCTTGGGGCTGGTTTATCATCAAAATCATACTTCAAGTCAGTCCATAACAAAAGTCCCCAACATAGTCCACTTATCATGCCAGTGCATACAGTCCTTAAAATCCCATGACATGATGCCCCATATACCACACATTGACATCTTCCACCACACCTATGCTACTCATCAGTCCTCTTCTGTACCTCTGCCAGGACAGCCATGCCAGCCCTTCCAGCTGGAATGCAAGCCCGCTCTTCCCAGCAGGAATCCCTCACAGCTTCTCTGCTGGGAAATCCTCTTCTCTCCCCCTAGTCCTCACACTCTTCCCTTCGGTCCAGCTCTCCGGCCCTGGATATAGCGGGCAAGCTCCTCCACTGCTCCGCTGCCTTCAGTCCTCTCCAGCAGGAGTCAGCAGACAACTCCTTCTGCTGTACTCTGGCCTTCAGTCTTTCTACAGGAACCATCTACAGCTTCCTTCCTGGACCTTCCACAGTCCACTGGTCTCTGGAAGCTCACACCTACCCCTGACTAACCCAGGCCACTACCATCTGCCTCTTTCTTGACTGACTCACTGGGTCTCCATTCCCTAAGATTCCCCTTGATCCTTTATAGCCCCGGGTGATACCCAGTCCTACCCTCTTAACTGGCTAGATGGGAGGACCTGTTCTGACACAGGAAAGCTTGACATGCATCACTTACAGGGGTCAGCCACCCTGTGACATACTCCTTTTTAATTAATTTTAATTTGACAATAATACATGTAATGAGGGATGACTTACTGCTTAGCTCTGATTCAACAGCCACTAAAAGATCTGCCATGTTAAAGCCAGCCCTTACAGGATAATGTGTACATACTTAAAAATGCAGCATATTAGTTGGATTGAACCCCACTTAAAGGGCTATGTATATTATTTTGTATTTCATTTTCCATTTACACTGGTGAAATGCTTAAGATGTTATAGTTTTATGCTTCTATTTAGACTCCTCCTGATTGATTCATTCATGGACATAATGTTCTAGTGTTTTTTAAGATTCGTGGTTTTTTTAAAATTGGTAATAAAAAAGATCTCACTAACACCAGCATAAACTGAGAGTAATTTGACTGAAGTCTATGGAGTTATACTAAAGTAAAACTGGTTTAAAAGAGAATCAGTAGGATTAGGGTACAGTAAAGCACCAACTGGGTCACAACCAGATTTCCACACGCCTAGAAATCTTGGGCAAAACCTGACGTCTAAATCTCCTCATTGAAGTTATATCCAAAAGTAATGGCTGATTTTAAAAAAACTGAATACGTAATTTAGTTCGAAGCCCCAAGTTTTACTGAGAGAATAATTCTTCAGGATATTAACTTCCAATGTTTTATTATTAACATTAAATAACTCAAACCATCAGCAGTCAAGGAGAATGTGAAAGCAATAGAAAAAGAAAATATGCTAATAACTAAGAGGGAATATGTCTTGAACATAAAAAGAAGGCCCAAATCTATTGAAAAGGTGAGCATTTCATTTGTCATTTAAAAGACTGAACGTAACTTTTATTCTCCTTCGATTTTAGTGAATCCAAACACCCATATTTACTAATTGTAACTTTTTCTGTTGTTCTGTAATAGCAGAGCCAGAACATGGCTTACAGGATATTTTAATTTAAAATGAGGATGGCAGCTTCTTTATACCCACAACTGCTTCAATAGAATGGCAATTTCCAATCCCTCAATCTGAAGGTCTAGCCTGTCCATTATTAAACTACCATTATCATACTAAACATAATGCTATACTAGCAACAGGAGGTGAGAAAAAGACCCCAATGACTGAGGGGGGGGAATCACCTGCCCCCAAAACTGGAAGGCTCATGGCCACTGGAACTCCCTTCTGAAGGGGATGGAGGTGTCCATCTGCCAACATGACATAATGTCATGGAGGCGTGCCACCTGCCTGGAGCCCATGTCTGAGACGTTACAGAAAGGTTACCAAGGCTCATCTGTTCTTCTGACCACTACGCGATGCTGCTCATCTATGTGGACAATGATGAGACTTCCAAGAATGAGACTGAGCAGATCAGCAGTGATGACAGAGCCCTGGGAGTGAGGATGAAGGGGTTAGGGGCAATGTTCCCTCTAATTTTTTTCCATTCATGTGCGGAATGAATTTTATGACGTGCACCACTACGGAAGTGACGAGGGGTTTGGAGTGGGGGAGAGGTTGGGGTGTGGGCCGGGGGGGGCAGAGGGGTTAGATGTGTGGGAGGCGGCTCAGGCCTGGGGCAGAGGTTGGGGTGTGGGGGATGAGGGCTCCGGCTGGGGACTCTGGGGTGGGGCTGGGGATGAGGGGTTCAGGGTGCTGGAAGGGGCTCAGTGCTGGAGCAGAGGGTTGAGGTGTGTAGGGGTGAGAGCTCCAGCTGGGTTGGGGCAGAGGTGCAGGCTGTCCTGGGGCTGCGGTGGAGATAAAGGACTCCCCACAGTCCTCTCTCCATCGCAGAATCACCGGGCTGGGGCTAGGGGAGAGGCGCACCGCCCTACACCTCTCTCCTCTCCAGGCCCCTCTGGCTGCACACCTCTCCTCATCAGTGCATGGCCCTTGATGGGTTCCTGTGTGGCCACACAGGCGCGCACCTTAGAGGGAATACAGGTTGGGGGTGCAGGTCTGTTCTTGTCCACACTCAACTGGAGAAAAAGGGCTCAGGCAGGGACATGCGCATCCTGGAGATGAATAAGTGGCTGTGCAAATGGTGTCCATGGCCGGGCTTCGGCTTCCTCAACCACGGGAACCAAGCTGTTCCAAGAAGAAGGTTTGCTGGGAAGAGACGAGACCCACCTGACCAAGATGGATAAGAGCATCTTCGTGCACCAACTTGCCAACTTAGTGAGGAGGATTTTCAACTAGGTTGAAAGGAAGCAGGTGACAAAAGGCCACAGGTAAATATTAAAAAAATGCAAACTTAACAGGAAGCTAGATGTCATGGGGCACATGGAAAATTACAATAGGGACATGGAAGCAATAAAAGGGAAGTCTATGCTGAAATCTGGAAAGGAGTTCAGGAGAGTTGGCAGTTTCTCAAGAAGACAATATTAGATGCACAACTGCAAACTATCCCGATGCAAAGGAAAGATAGGAAAAATGGCAAGAGGCTCCATCAGGACCTCCTTAATGACCTGAAAATAAAAAAGAATCCTACAAAAAAATGGAAGCTTGGACAAATTGCTAAGGAGGTGTACAAAAGAACAGCACAAGCCTCTAGGGACAAAATCAGAAAGGCTAAGGCACAAAATGAGTTAAACATAGCAGGGGACATAAAAAGCCCTTAATGAAGAGATTCATTATGCACATTAGAAGCGAGAGAAACAGACAAAGGAATGTGTAGGTCCTCTACTTAGCAATGAAGGAGAGATAATAACTGATGATACCAGGAAGGCTGAAATGTTTAATGCCTCTTTTGCTTCAGTCTCCACTAAAATGGTTAATAGTGACTAGATACTCAACACAATTAATATTAACAAGGGGGAAAGCATGCCAACCAAAACAGTGAAGGAATAAGTTAAGGGATATTTAGAAAAGTTAGATGACAGTTTAGAATTTAGTAGGCAGTGCCTGATGGAATTCATCCGAGGATACTTAAGGAACTAGCATAAGCAATCATCTTTGAGAACTCATGGAGGACAGGTGAGGTTCCAGAGGGCTGGAAAAGGGCAAACATAGCACCCATCTTTCAAAAGGGGAACAAAGAGGACTTGGGAAATTATAGACTAGTCAGCCTAACTTCCAGTATCTTTCATGGTATTGAACTTATTATTAAATAATCATTTGTAAGTACCTGGAGGATAATAGAGTTATAAGGAATAGCCAGCGTGGATTTATAAAGAACAAATCATGCCAAACCAACCTAATTTCCTTCTTTGACAGGATTACTGGCCTAGTGCAAGGAGGAAGCTATAGACATGATCTATCTTGATTTTAGTAAGGCTTTTGACACACGTTGTATGCAGCATTGTAGCCGTGTCAGTCCCCGGATGTTACAGAGACAAGGTGGGTGAAGTAATATCTTTTATTGGACTAACTCAGAGGTGGGCAAACTATGGCACGCAGGCCACATCTCGCCCATGGGACCCTCCTGCCCGGCCCCTGAGCTCCTGGCCCGGGAGGCTAGCCCCTGGGCTCTCCCACGCTGTTCCCCTCCCCCGCAGACTCAGCTCACTGCTCCGCTGTCGCAATGCTCCGGTCGGCAGGGCTGCGAGTGCCTGGGGCCGCGCAGCTGCAGAGCCCAGCCTGACCCGGTGCTCTGTGCTGCACGGTGGCTGCCTGTCCTGGTGCTCTGGACGGCATGGCTGTAGCACCACCAGCCACTGGTGCTCCAGGCACTGCGGTAAGGGGGCAGGGAGCAGGGGGGGTTGAAAAGAGAGCAGGGGAATTCGAGGTGATGGTCAGAGGGTGGGGGTGTGTATAGAAGTCAGGGTGGTCAGAGGGCAGTGAACGGGGGGGTTGAATGGGGGCAGGGGTCCCGGGGGGGCAGTCAGGAAGGAGAGGGAGGGGTTGGATGGGGTGGCAGGGGGCCATCAGGGGTGGGGATGGCGGGGGACAGTCAGGGGACAGTGAGCGGGGACGGGCAGTCAGGAATCAGAGATGGGGTAGCAGGGGGGCAGTCAGGGGACAGTGAGCAGGGGCGGGGTGGATGGGGCAGGAGTCTGGGGGGGCCGTCAGGGGGCAAGTAGTGGGGGGGATAGAGGCAGAGGCTGGGCCACACTTGGCTTTTTGGAGAGGCACAGCCTCCCCTAAGCGGTCCTCCATACAATTTCCGAAACCTGATGCAGCCCTCAGGCCAAAAAGTTTGCCAGCCCGTGGACCGACTTCTGTTGGTGAAAGAGACAAGCTTTCAAGCTTACCTGAAGAAGAGCTCTGTGTAGCTCAAAAGCTTGTCTCTCTCACCAACAAAAGTTGGTCCAATAAAAGATATTACCTCACTCACCTTGTCTTTCTAACTATCACACACGACATTCTCATAAGCAAACTAGGGAAATGTGGTCTAGATGAAGTTACTATAAGGTGGGTACACAACTGGTCCTGCACAGGTCAGTCCTGGGTCCGGTACTATTCACTATTTTTATTAATGACTTGAATAGTGGAGTGAAGAGTGCTTATAAAATTTGTAAATGACACCAAGCTGGGAGAAGTTATAAAACACTTTGGAAGACTGAGTTACAATTCAAAACAATCTTGACAAAGTGGAGAATTGGTCTGAATTGAACAAGGTGACATTAAATAAAAATGCAAAGTACTTCACTTAGGAAGGAAAAAAAATCAAATTAATCACCACAAAATGGGGAATAAATGGCTAGGCGATAGTACTGCTGAAAAGGATCTGGGGGTTATATTAGTAAATCACAAATTGAACATGTCAACAATGTGATGCAGTTGCAAAAAAAGTTATCATCATTCTGGACTATATTAACAGGAATGTCATATATAAAACGTTGGAAGTAACTGTCCCGCTGTACTCAGCACTGGTGAAGCCTCAGGTGGAGTACTGTGTCCAGTTCTGGGCACCACATTTTAAGAAACATGTTAAGAAACTGGAGATAGTCCCGAGGAGAACCACTAAAATGATAAAAGGTTTAGGCAACCTGACCTATGAGGAAATGTTAAAAATCTGGGCATGTTTAGTCTTGAGAAAAGAAGACTGAGGGAGCATCTGATAATTCTTCAAATGTATTAAAGGCTGTTATAAAGAGGACTGAGATCAACTGTTCTCTGTGTCCACTGAAAGTGGGACAAGAAGTAATGAGCTTAATCTGAAGCAAGGGAGATTTAGGTTAAATATTAGGAAAAGCTTTCAAACAATAAGGGTGTTAAGCTCTGGAATAGGCTTCCAAGGGAGGTTGCGCAATCCTCATCACTGGAGATTTTCAAGACCAGGTTGTACAGACACCTATCACGGTTGGTCTAGGTTTACTTGGTTCTGTCTCAATGCAGGGGGCTGGACCTGATGACTTCTTGAGGTCCCTTTCAGCCCTACATTTCTATGAAAGAGACACTTTACAACAGAGAGGCATTTTGCTGAATTCTTGACTTTGCTACACTCTTGCACGAAGCTGGCTTAGCTTTCAGCTATATTAAATCTAATTAAAAGTATCTTTATCATAACATTGCCCAAATAAAACATACTGAGAAACACTCCCTTTAGCCCCATTATTTTTATATATAGGACACTGAAAAATTCATATCTTTCAGACAGTTGATTCTCTGCTGTCAGCAGTTTAGCCAATTGTACTGCAGTAGAAAACTAGGTGATTCTGTCAACAAAAGTACATAAGGCATGATGGCCTTTGATTTATTGGTCTGAGCAATGAGTACAATTTATTTGGATAGTTAGCAATATTAACAATACAACGCATAGCTCAGTACAAGCCTAGCTCTCCAAAAATCTGATTAATCAGAAAGTATTACTATGCTATCAGTGATTATTAATTAAACATCCCAGTTGGATTCCAGACAGATAAACAGAAAATTCAAGTCCAGATTTTCTTTTCTTATTCAGGGTGTTTTGCTCTTCACCCACATAACCCAATTATATTCATATTTTCTGCATTTGTAAGTCTCGTGTCTCAACAATACTCTGCTGGTTGAGTGAGTAATAACATCATTTTTATGTCTCTCCACATCCTGCTCTTTTCTTTTCATCCATAAATAAATCCAATATTCTCTCTTGCTACTGTCCTCTCCTAATTCGCCTGATCCAATTGATCATCCTAGCATCAAACAGCTTACATAGTAACTTAGTCATTATATGGATTAATCTTCTCAGGGAAAAACTCCCCTATATTCCAAACGGCATTGGCTCTTTCTTGTTGAGGTACATTGTAGGGCCATGCTTTTTCTTTTTTTTTTTTTTAAATTAAACCTCTCCAGTGACTTTGATCTTCTTTCTCACAGCATACTTTTCATGATTTCAATCCCGGATGTCCAGAATCATGTCATTCCTCTTGGTGAATGGTCTTAACATTTACATCTTTTGAAAGGCATACGAGCTAGCAAAGTCCATATGTTGGATAAGATCTAATTAGAGTCTTGTAACTGGAAACTTATTCCCATCCATTCAAATGCTACTCCTTTAACAATGCAGTATGCTGTTCCCCTTCCTCATAACCACATTCTTTGACAGTGATGTCATGGGGATCCTTGGCACACTCCTTTCTCCTTTCTGTCCTGCACAACTAGACATTGTTTCCCTGTAGTGATTTCTTGTTGCTTCCATTTGCTCCCGAACTTAGAGCTCAAGTCTTGCTCCCAGGGGAACCAATGGGAGTTTTGTCATGAACTTTAATGGGGGCAAGATTGAACCCTTAGGGTACAGCTACACTAAAATAAAAGACCCGTGGCTAGGGTTGCCAACCTTCCAGGACTGCCCTGGAGTCTCCAGGAATTAAAGATTATGTCATGTGATGTAACCTCCAGGGATATGTCCAACCACAGTTGGCAACCCTACAGCCGAGGCATGGCCGCAGTTGGCTCAGGTCAGGTGACTCGGGCTCACAGGGCTTTGGTTACAGGGCTAAAAAAATTGTAGTGTAGATGTTAGGGTTTGGGCTGGAGCCTGGGCTCTGGGATCCTTGTTCAGGCTCCAGCCCCAGCCCAAATATCTACACAGCAATTTAACAGCCCTGCAGCCCAAGCCCCATGAGCACAAGTCAGCTGATTCAGACCAGCCACACGCGTTTTCACCTAAAATCAAGCAATTTTCACCTAAAAATCAAGAAAACACAGGAGTCCAAATCTATCAATTTTATATCAAGTACAATATGACAAAAGCAGGCTTCTTTTATTGCAGACACATATCCAAAGGGTCTGAACATCAGCTATGCAGTCCATCTCCACTTAAAGCTAGAGATGTGAATATTTCTTAAGAGCAAGCTTGTGTATCTAGTTTGGTTCCCCAAATTATCCAAAATGCCCTTAATTAAAAAGTCATTGGAGAATAAAGTAATTTAGTCTCTCTACTACAAGACCTAGCGGTGTGATCCCCCTGCCCGTGTACACATACTCATGGGAGCTCCATGAGAGCGATCACAAGTAGTAGTGTAGTCATGGTAGCATGGGCAGCACCAGCAGAGACACAGCTGAGCTGCGACGAGCATGTACCTACCGTTTTTAGGCGGGTTTGTACTCGGCATGGCTCAGGCATCCCTCTGCTGCCACTGCCTATGCTACCATGGCTGCACTGCTATTTATATTTGCATTAGCTCTCATTGAGTTACCCCGAGTATGTGTACACAAGCAGGAGAATCGCACCCCTCTCTTGTAGTGTAGACAAACTTTTCCCATGACTAAGGCTAAGGCAAAACCTGTGGGTTGGTAGGTATGGAAATAAAAACAGTAAAAAGTGTCATCTCTTACGGATGCAGCTTTCTGTATAATGCCGTTCTTCAAAACAAACAATGCATATAATATGTGATATTCTATGCACAAGTCAGTAGCAGCTCAGATAGTTGTGCAACTGTGATATCAACAGGTTTGAGACTATTCCCTAGCCAGTAATACTTAGAAAGATCAACAGCTGTTCAGAGAGATTTAGAGATTTCCAATATAATCCTCTGTCTCAGTAGGATCAATGTTAGAATCAGAGGTACTGGGCCAGTTCAGCCTGGGTTTAAACTCAACTGAAGATAAAGTTGCACCAGAGCTGAACTGAGTCCACTATAAACTTTGCCCACCCCTTCAACTGTTTGTCACTATCAAACTCTCTACTATTCTCCAAAAATGGGATCTCGGAGAGGAAGACTGTTTGGGCTGCACGTTTTTCTTCTTTCTTTTTTTTTTTAATTAGTGCTACAAGAGCTCTTTATATTTGTCTTTTAGCATATTTTCTGCAGAGAAAGCAGAAACAATTATTGTTGTTCAACACTAATATAAACTTGCTTTCTCAGCTTAGCAACTACTAGCATTTTGAAGAAGGCTCCTTCTAATGCCTCTACTTCTGCCAAAATGGCCTGGAAACTTGCCTTGGATCTTTATTGCTAATAGCTGTATCAAGGTTAAAAAAGTTTAAAATTTACCAATTGTTAGTTTGGGGAGCTTTGCTACCAAGATTGTCTTTGGGAGGTTCTGGTGTTGGATAGCTCCCCAATGACATTGACTGCTGGAATCGTTTAAACTACTGTCTAGTTTTCCTTGTGATTTCCCTGCTTCATTACAGATGAGGCTATATTATCATTTAATACTTATACAAAAATCACATCCAGCCGGCCCAGCCAGGATCAGGACTCAATTGTGGACTGTACAAAACATACGTGCAGGCACAGTATCTGCCTGAGGTGCTCACAATCTAGCAATCACTGAACTTTGCTTCCAAACTCGGTTCTCGTTTTTTTTTTCTCCTCTCTCTCTCTCTCTCTCTCTCTCTCTCTCTCTCTCTAGAATGGCATCATTAATATCCCAGGAAAGACCCATTTAATGTGCAGCATGGCCCTTCTTTTAGGAGCACAGAAAGATTCTTGTTCTCCTGAACTGACATCATAATAATGAAAAATAAATAATTACAAATCCAGAGGTCCCCCATGTTCTTTGTTGGTTTTCAGGACTATCAAAGCACTAGGAGTTTGTCACGGTCATCTGTTCAACCTTGAGTTTACATCAAAGATGCCAAAGAAAAAGAAAAATTACATACACAAACTCCAGACAAGGTGATCTCATAGTCAAAATCATTCTTACCCAAGGGGCAGCTCTACTGGCTCCCACTCTTACGGAAGTCTGAATTTTCTAGACACACATGGCAGTGGATTGGTCTGACATGAAGTGGTCATAAGCAGCAGCAGATTGTGCCACAAGGAGGAAAAAAGGAGTTGGAGTTTCTTCGTAGAATTCTCTCCTTCCCTTAAACTGTGCTGTGGAACCATCACCATTATTAATACTTATGGAGTGCTGGCTTGCTCATGCTGTATTGAACAGAATAATCAGAAGAACAGACCATATGGAAGGGAACAGACAGGCCAAGCCAGCCATGCCAGGATTATTACAGGAAAAGGAATCTTCTAATCATTCAGCTTCTAACAGTGATTTGAAAGATTTAGAGTAATTTCTGCAGCCAGCCTTTGACTGAATACATTGATCTCATTGTTTGTACTGCCCCATTAACAATGGGCGCTAATATCTCCCATTAGCGTGTGCAGTAACGTTTCCCATTCATGCTGTATTTTTCAAGGTCAGTTACCCTCCAGGAGGCTGAACACAGCAGAACAGAAAACAAACAAAACTATTAAGAGTGTCTATAATGTACTCTGTATTATCCCACGGAGATACAATTTAGCCTCATGACAGCAGGAGAAAAAATCCCCACAATACCATAAAAGCAGAAAAGCCTCATATGCTCCCAGAAAATCAAGGGCCTATTCAGCTATGGAAGTGATCTATGAGAGTGCATGTGCTTCCTGAGTGAGTCACATTGGGGAAGTGGTTGCGGTTGACACCCATCAGCCTACAAGCCTGCTGAAGCTGTGGGTGGAAGGGAGAAACAGTGAGCAGTGTAGAGCACATCTGTTTCAACAAAGATTACCTAGGCCCTGCTTTTCAAAATTAGAAGAACAAAGCTTCAATACCACCTTAATTTCCACAAGAGGAGATAGATCAAAAGAGTTACATTGAAAGAAAAGAAGATTAAAACTACAGTACAAATTTGGGACATAGCAGGACTACAGTGATTTCACATAATCACCAACTCCTACTTTACAGGCAGTGTATGAATCATAATGTCACTCAGCCAAAAGTCTTAGAAGTATCAGCAAATGCCTCCAATATAGAGATGAGCGTACCAGTGAGGATGTGGAGAAGATATTGCCAGGAAATGGTGTGACAGGAGAAATGTTCCTAATGGAATATGAACAGATTGCCAGGGAGTATTACTTAATACTTTGGGGGTTTTTTTTGGAGACTTAAATCTTTTGCAAAAGCAAATCCAAACAGCACTAAGACATTCTTTACCTCAGTGGCAGGCGCCTGAAATATTCATCTAGAAGAGTCCCCCAAAGAATAAGGAGATGTGTTAAGGGCAGAAAAGTAAATGTTGCTGTACCTTCCTCCTGTACCATCAGCCAACCAGCCACTACCCACTCTCTGTTCTTGTGGAGACAAACCACAATGCTCATTTTCAATCTACACATTTTTTTTCATAGTTTTTACAAAATGCTTAACTCATTCCAAACCCTTCCATTCCTCCTTAACGTCCGCATGGTACACATTACTGTTGTCTGGCACTTCCATGCTTTTACACATTCAAAGGGCTATGTAAATAACTAAATTTAGCAGTTGGGGCCAGATCCCGATGTGCATTCCTGCAGGGGTGCACAAACAGGGGCATGTGGGATGACGGCACAGAGAACCATCCCCATCCTTGTGCACTGCCAGCCATATCTTGAGCTCTGTGGGGCAAATCAAGTGCCCACGTCTACAAGTGCAGAAGTTCCCCTTGGCAGCGTGGTTCCTCTGTACAAAGAGGAGATTGGACATAGTGTGCGCACAACTTCTGTGGAGCACAGAGCTCCTCACATGACATAGCTGTGCTGCAAGGGCACTTCCCCAGGATGAGGGGGTGCTCAGCATTTGCTGGAGTGCTGCCATAGGGTTGTAGTAGCTCTGCAGCCACTCCATGGCCTGGCTAGGAAGATTCTTCCTCTTCATCCATGCTAGGTGGAAGTTTTTCCTCACGAGTGCCAGAGTGTGTGACACACCACTGGTAGCACTACCCACTTCAAGAGGAGCACGATTGCACAGGGCCCTGCCCCACTAACAAACTGACTGAAGGAGAATCCAGTGCTCTCTTGTAAAAGGTTGTTACAGTTATGTGCACTGGCAGAACACCTCTAGCCGTTACCACTCCTGCAGCTCCACTCTAGCCCCAGACTGTAGCAGTAGCTAGTACGGCCATAACGTAACAGCCCTGTGTGTTCAGAATGTATTAATGTTCTTCACTCAGCCATTTAAAGGGAGATAACCAAGTGGAAAGAAAATAATCCAAGTTGTGGTTTCCTTGCTAATAATCAGACACTGCGTGGCTCATCGCTATATTTCAGTTGTAGCGCAGTCCTTATTATCAACATTAAAATTTATAGCAGTCATTTCAATTTTATTACGTAAATTGTATTGAATAAAAGGAAGAATTAACAACTGTATCCCATGTTAATATAGTCATTTAAATTATCCATATTAACATACATTAAAAAAGACCTTTTTTCCCATATCTTGTACTAAATGATGTCGGCACTTATAATTACACGGCTGCATTTCTATTTTTAGGCTTTGAGTGGTTTATAAAATCACTCATCCTATGCATCATGGATTGCAGACCTGCAACAAGAATACAGCTTTACACTCAGGCATAATACATTCCCCATTTATTATCCACTATATATCTATGAGTGCACGCACACACATCTGCATGCACGCACATACAGTAGAACTGTTTTCATACAAGAGGGCCTACTCTCATATTTGAATTATATTATTTTCACATTCCCAGCCAGCCTCTGCAAATAAGAAATGTTGCTTGTCTGACGTAAGAAAATTACCAGTATAAATAAATGTTTGCTAATATTTCAAATCTGAGACAATAAAAATTAATTCACAGCAGAAATTAATGGCTTAATTTTCAGAGGGCTTTGCAGGCCCTTAGCAACATGGAAAATCAGGCCATTCTTAACCAATTTGCTCCAGATTTACAGTATTTTATCTATAAACATGAGTAGACTTTGAGATATGGGCACCTACATATACCCACTTCAGGCCCTTCACAAATGTCACATTTAATTGCTATTGGGAAATGTCTATGGGTAAGTAGACATTTGAAGGCCTGCATGAATAAAAGCTGTGGACTGATTCCCCATTGGATGGCATGTTAGGACTTCAGGCGGTTTAGATGTCTCATTAGTTTTGTGCAGTAGTTCCCATCTGTGTTCCATCAGCACCGCAGAAAGATCTGCCAGGATTGGGGACATAACATAGGAGGTAACTTGTTTACATTTATAGGGGGTATTTTTCAACTTCTTTAGGAAGCCAACTTTAAAAATAACCCATAATGCTGCCCAAAATGTGCAAGAATATTTTAATTTGTTGCCAAAACTCTAATATTAAGTAGTGTTAAATATATAAGCAGAAAGAAACATTTAGAAGATAAATGCCTCTGAAGTAAATACAGCTTTATTTGTTTCCAGAGCTGGGCGGAAAATGGTCAGTTCTGTTCTGCAGAAGACTTTGCGATTTCAAAATTTAGTTTCATTCTGATTTGGAATAAAAACCAAAAATTTCAAAGTTCTCCACAAAACAGCTGCTTGGAGCCTTAGCAGCCCACCACATGAGCAGCTGGGCAACTCGGGGAGCCTGGAAGCCCAGACTCCAGGACAGTCCACCCAGCAGGCTGCCCCAGAGCTGAGTGGCTCCAGGTCTGAGGCAGCCCACCTGAAGAGTTTCCCTGAGCCATGGATCCTGGGAACCCAGGCAGCTGGGGAGCTGCAAATCTAGGAGCACAGGAGCTGATCCTTCCACGGCTTTTGGGCTCCAAGTCAGCCCAGCAGGTGTCCTGCCAAGAAACCAGGAACCTGGAACCCTAGGCACCCCACCATCCTGCTGGGGGGTGGGGGGAGCAATCAAAACTTGCTTTTCATCCAAATCAACATGGTCCCATGAAATAGATTTCATGAATCACCAAATTCTGACCACACACACACACACACACACAAAGTTTCCTCAAGTTTTTTCCAACCAGCGCTGTTTTGATGTGACATTTTCCAAGATACTTATACATACATCTAGCACACCTCACCTCCACACACTGGAAGCTTCTTCAAACACGCAAACTGCACTAAGGTCTCAGTCCTGCTATCAATTCTGCATGTGCATCCCACCCTCTTTCCATTGTTAATAATCTAGACTACAAAGTTAAAAGAAAATGCTGCTCCTTCCAATTCAAATACAATCATCAGGTCTTTAATTCTGATGTGGAACAGAATTAACACTCTCTCAACAAGAAAACACTGTTTCTAAGACCACAACTTCTCATATGTGTACAAAGTAAGTTTCTAGTTGGTGCTGCATTTTCATGTACAAAGAAAAATATAAGGAGATGCTCAATGCCCCCAAATCCTGTTAGCAAAGATGACTTCTAACAGCCTAGCCTGTCCTCAGGAACTTTTTTAATTGAACCACTGTATTTCCTATATACAAATGAGTACCATCAATGCAGTTCTATGGAACAGACCCGAGGTATTTCAGACCTTTTGTTGAAGATGAATGACCATTTTTTGTAAGCAGAACAGCTGCACTGATTTTATTGTATACTAGTGAAATTTAGAGAGCAGGAAAAAAAACAATATTTCATTCAAGTTCATGAAGGGTTATGATGTTCTCCAGTATGTTCAGTATCTTTATTATTCTTTCCAATAATACTTAATTTTTTACTTCAATGTGATGAGGTTGTAACTCCACCACTAAAAATAGATCAATTTTCCCTGGATTTGGTAAAACAATTGCAGTCAGCCATCTGTGAGCCTTAAAAGAGAAACATTCGGTTTGCAATGTTGCTGATCACATTGCTTTCCTGAGGTCTTTCGAAGCATCTTGTTGGTTTAATCAGATTCTATAAAACAACATTCAATGGTTGTGTTTTATTGGGCCTTGCAGCTGATTAAATTGATGAGCTATCATCAACCTCTCAGCTTTGCTTGGTATATTTCTGTTAGGGGGATATTTACGTTATCAGGTTTGGTTTGTTTTTTTTAATAAAATGGTCAGATATGTTTTATGGTGTCTGATGACACATACATCATGACTTGAAGCAGTGGCAATTCCTTCTGGTAAATGTAAAGTATATGAAGAACATAGTATACTAGAAAAAGCTGTTACACAGCCTTACATCTCGATGACTGCAGTCCACTGCAGGAAGAGATTCTGCATGGCAGAGTGGTTGGAGATTGCACACAACAAAATGCAATCTAAGCCTGTAGACTAGCACGTACAGATGTACTAATATCTGCATACCGCTTAGACTAGATTGTGAATATCCCTGTGTGGGTATGCAAGGTGGAGTCTCACCTCCAAAAAAGACACCACCTGCACTCTCTCACACAAGCTCTTTGTTCAGGAGCTACCCACAATCTCAGCCCTTGTGCTTAGAGACAATAAGGACTGCTTGGGACCCTAAAGAGCACAGGGTTTGGTTGGAGCCATAACCACTATTTCTTCACATTATCCAGGAGAGCTGATCTGGTATTGAAGCTCACTTGCATTGGTTTCATTACAGATGGGTGAAGGAAGAATTTTAATTCTACGGGGGAATCTGGGAAAAATCTCTACTGGGATAAACACAGGCTGAGAGGGAATTCACAAGATGTCACAGGGAAACATCAGGATTTTTTGATCCAACACCCACACATCGTGGACCCCCTTATAAATGAACTCAGGTACACGCTGTGTCTGCACTACAAAGTTTGCTTGAAGTAAGTTATGTTGGCTTACAGCCACTGAAGTTGGTATCTCCCTCGGCTGCATGCACACTTGGCTTCTTGCGTCATTGCTATGCGTCCTCACTATGCGTCCTCACTATAACTGGTTCTATTAATAGAAAATGTGGTGCTCTTTAGGCAGGTATGCAAGTGTGCCCTGCATTGTCGTTTGGTGCAATGCCTCGTGGGACATTTTCACACTACTTTGGGGGATAAGAGCAATTTGCACAAGGATTTCTGGGAATGAAGAGTCCAGTTCCCACACACCCACTTTTTCCATCCTTCATTTTCCACACAGTTTGAAAAAATTCCCACAGTTGTGTGTGCCATTTTCTAGTCTCCGACATGTCTCAGGAAGCATGGACCCTATACAGCTCAGCAGAATTCTCATTAACATTGCTAATACAGGACACACGATGCTCCTATATCTGCAGAACTTCAACTGCCACTAAAACCAGAGGGGTGGCGATGAAGATGAGATGCTTGAGGTTGATGAATGGATAATGCACACAGCGAATAAAAGCGTCAGGTTGTTGCTAGCATTCACGGAGAAACGTCATGCAGTGGATAGGGGCTTCTGAGACTGAAAAGCGAGCACAGACTAGGGGGAGCTCATTGAAATGCAGGTTACAAATGACTAGCAGTGGCTGCAGAACTTTCAGATATGAAAGGCTCCATTCCTGGATCTGTGTGCTGAGCTCACCCCAGCCCTCCAGGGCAGGGATACAGCATGGGAACAGCAAAAGCAAGTGGCAATTGCATTGTGGAAGCTTACAATGCCGGATTGCTATCAGTCAATGGGAAATCAGTTTAAATTTGGAAAATTCACAGTGGGGGCTGTTGTCACCCATATGTGCAAGGCCTTTAAGCAGCTCCTGCTGCACAGAACTGTGAATTTCAGGCCTGGTCTACACTACGGGGTTAGGTCGAATTTAGCCACGTTAGGTCGATTTAAAAATGACTGCATCCACACAACCAACCCTGTTCCATTGACCTAAAGGGCTCTTAAAATCAACTTCTATACTCCTCCCCAACGAGGGGAGTAGTGCTAAAATTGACCTTACTGGGTTGAATTTGGGGTAGTGCGGACGCAAATCGATGGCATTGGCCTCCAGAAGTTATCCCAGAGTGCTTCATTGTGACCACTCTGGACAGCACTTTGAACTCCGATGCACTAGCCAGGTACCCACAGGAAAAGCCCCAGGAACTTTTGAATTTCATTTCCTGTTTGGTCACCATGGAGAACTCAGCAGCACAGGTGACTATGCAGTCCCCCCAGAATCGTAGAGCATAGAATGTTTCTATGCTCCCCCTATCATCTCCGTCCCTGAGGTGATCACAGATTAGAAGGCGAAAAAAAGCACTCATGATGACATGTTTTCCGAGCTCATGCAGTTCTCCCGCACTGATAGCTTAATGCATGGAGGCATTCAGTGGCAGAGGCCAGGAAAGAATTAAGTGAGCGCAAAGAGTGGAGGCAGGAAGCAATGCTAAGGCTAATGGGGGAGCAAACAGAGATGATGAAGCGTCTGTTGGGGGAGCAAACGGACATGATGAAGCATCTGTTGGAGCTGCAGGAAAGCCAACAAGAGCACAGACCCCCCCCCGCTGCATCCACTGTATAACTACCTACCCTCCTCCCCATGTTCCATAGCCTCCTCACCCAGACGCCCAAGAACGTGGAGAGGGAGGCTCCAGGCACCCAGCCACTCCACTCCAGAGGATGGCCCAAGCAACAGAAGGCTGTCATTCAACCAGTTTGATTTTTAGTGTGGCTACAATAAGCAATGTGGCCTTGTCCGTCCCTCCTCCCCCACCCCACCCAGGCTACCTTGTCCATTATCTCCTTTTTTAAAAAAAAAATTAAGAAAGAAAGAAAGAAATGCATGGTTTCAAAACAATAGTTACTTTACTTCGAAGGGGGGGAGGTGGGCTTACAGGGAATTAAAAATCAACAAAGGGGGCAGGTTTGCATCAAGGAGAAACACACACAACTGTTACACCAAAGCCTGGCCAGTCATGAAACTGGTTTTCAAAGCTTCTCTGATGCGCAGCGCACCTTGCTCTGCTCTTTTAATCGTCTTGGTGTCTGGCTGCTCAAAATCGGACTCCAGGAGATTTGCCTCAACTTCCCACCACGCCATAAATGTCTCCCCCTTACTCTCACAGATATTATGGCGCACACAGCAATAACAATGGGAATGTTGGTTGCGCTGAAGTCTGACCTAGTCAGCAAACAGTGCCAGTGAACTTTTAAATGTCCAAAGGCACATTCTACCACCATTCTTCACTTGCTCGGCCTATGGTTGAACTGCTCCTTACTACTGTCCAGGCTTCATGAGCCATGGGAGCAAGGGGTAGGCGTGACCCTGCGGTGCTGTTGGCTAGGAAAGCAGCCTGAGGCAGAAGCCTCCAGCTCGCATGATATTCCAGGCAGGACTGAATCTCCATGAGACGAAACAAAGAAGAGAATGACCTGGAGTCTTTGGCTCCCATTCGGTGCTCTAAGAGGAGAATAGCCATGTCTGTCCAGGTGCCCCTGATCAACCTCAATCGAGGTCTGCCAGGAGCACCCAGGAGACGTACGACAGCTATCAGTCCTACTGCACCGGCTGCCGCGAAGGCAAGGAGCTGCTGCTGTGTAGCAATGCAGTACAGCATCTCCCAGCAGCACCCAGGAGATTTCGGTGATGGTGAGCTGAGCAGGCTCCATGCTTGCCGTAGTATGGCAGCTGCACAGGTAACCCACAAAAAAAAGGCATGAAACGATTGTCTGCCATTGATTTCACGGAGGGAGGGGGGCCTGACAACATGTACCCAAAACCACCCGCAACAATGTTTTTGCCCTATCAGGCATTAGGAGCTTAACCCAGATAGCTACCCACAGTTCAGCGCTCTGTAAGTCGATGCTAGCCATGGTAATGAGGACGCACTCCACCGACTTAATGTGCTTAGTCTCAATTGACTATATAAAATCGGTTTCTAAAAATCAACTCCTATAAAATCAACCTAATTTCGTAGTGTAGACATACCCTCAGCAATGTGCAGGAAATTGTAGATGGATAGCTATGAAGCAATGGGCTTCCTAAACTGTGGTGAGGTGACAGAGTGGATGCATATCCATGTTCTGGCACTTGCCAGTGAGTACATCAACAAAAAGGGGTACTTTTCTATTGTTATGCAAGTACTAGTAGATCACCAGAAATGCTTTATGGACATCAACATGGGCTGATCAGGAAAGGTGCATGGGGCTCGCATCTTTAAGAATAAAGGACTTTTCCAAAAATTGCAAGCAGGGACATTCTTCCCTGACAAGCCCATTCACACTGGTGATGTTGAAATGCCAGTAGTGACTTTGCAGGACTCACGCTATCCCTTGTTCATGAAACCAAACACTAGGCACCTTGACTGAAGCAAAGATTCAACTACCAACTGAGCAGGTTCAGGAGGACTGCTGAATGTGTACTTGGTAGACTCACCGCTCGCTGGTGATTCTACCAAGTGACTAGACAAGATCTCAGCAGGGCAAACATTCTTATCATTATTGCTTCATGTTGTGTATTGTATAATACTTGTGAACTGAAGGGGGAAAGGCTACCAGCAGGATGGAGGGGTGAGGTGGGCCAGCTATCTGCTCAATTTGAACAGTCCGAGACAATGAATATTAGAAAAGCAAACCATGGAGCTATAAAGTTGAGGGAGGTCTTAAAAGATCATATTAGCAGTAGCCATAGTACTGTCATGGGATGCTTTTGGTAACTCACATGCCTTTATGTGTACAGACCTGAAATATGGATGGGATTATTGACACCTGTTATGAACTTGGTAATGCAGCATGTCTGCTTAGTGCAAACTAATAAATATACTCTGAGTCTCAAAAAATAAAATGTTGTGTGCAAATGAACAGGAAACAAAGTTAAGTTAAAATGCAAACAAACAGGCTAAAAACATTTTAGCAGCACTGTATGAGGGCGAGCCATACCTATAAAAACCAGGTAAAAACAATAACTATACATGTTTACATATTAAAAAACATATTGCAGTGTTTCGTCCCTGGTAAAAATAAATAGTGCACTGTGTTTTGTGGCTGACCCTGCAGTTATCACATATTTCTCCTTGTTTTCCCCTGGCATAGAGAAATAGCAGTAAAGGTTCATGCCATGCTGCCACTGGTTATTCTAGTGGGTATTGGGAACAGGCAGCATGGAATTTTCCCATGAATTGGAAAGTTCTGTGTACAAGGTCTTTGGATAGTTAGCTTAATAATTTTCTGCAACATGCATTGTTGCATAAGTAAAGCTCTATAGCTTGCCAATATACCTCTCTGTCCCTTTGCCTCTCCCTCCAGCAATTGATCTCTCCATTCCTGGTCCTTCACCAGTTCCCGAGTTCCTGGTCAGTATCTGCAGAAGATTGGAGAGTCTCAGAGAGAACATTCTCCCTGGTCTGCTCTTTTATTTGCCTGATGTGGGTTAGGTGTTTAGCAGACGTGGAAGTAGCACCTCTCAAGGCCACCATGGCTAATAAAAACAGACCGATACTGTCACACTCTGGGGTACAATCCAGACCAGTGACGAGTTGTGTCACTGCCTGCCCTGTAGCCCTGGGTGTCTGAAATGCCCTGCTGCTGCGGCCCACAGCCTGAGATGCTCACAGCCAGCCTATCAGCATGCAGGTCATATCCTGAGTCTCTATATGCTAGACAGTTCTGGTTCAGCAGCTCTGACTCCAGCAGCCTTGTCTGCAGCCCCATTCTGGCTCCCACCACCCTTGGTTACAACCAGCAAGGTGACCCCAGCACACTCCTAGTCCCGAATTTCCCCCCAAACCATGTGCCCTGAAGTGTCCAACCCTCCCCTGGAATACTAAGAGAAATCATAAGGTTTGTTGCTCCTTTAAAGAGACTTAAGCACATCACAGCTTATTAACTTAACTGGGGTAAATACACCCTTCCCTTCAAACACAGCAGTGAGTTGGTTCATAGGAAAAATAAAACAAATGTATTAACAGGACACAGGTTAAGTGATTCCAAGTAAAATGAATAAAAGTAGAGATAGTTACAAGTGAAAACACATCTAAAATTTAAAACTTAACCTAGCCAGGTACAGGCTTTGTTCAAGATGGTGTCTCTCTCCAATCTTCCATGTTCCCAGCCATTGCTGACTTTCCCTTAATTAGGACCTTCCACAGAAGTACAAGATGCTGGCTTCCCTGGTCCTCCTAGGTGAACGATCTTTGTCTAAGCAGGTTTCTCAACTGTATTCAGTTCCCAGAGACTTCAACTTCCCCTTGGTTGAAGAGCTCATCTTTCTCAGCTTGCAAGAGCTCTGGCATCTTGTGTCTGTCTACTGACGGATGCCAGAGATGGTTTCTATCTTTGTTTATGTCTTCCAAAGGTCAATGACCTTGTTTTAAGAGGCATGATGATCTCATGCTGTTTTTCCCCTTCCTGTGGTCTTCCCATCCCCCCACTAATTTCTATGTAAATGGGGCTTCTATCATTTTTGGTCACACCTTGCTTAATTTATTTGGAGACAGGTAAATAGCTATGAAATTCCCTTGTGTCTGAGAGAGACGTGTTTCACTGTATCATTTCACAATTATATTAATCATCAGTGTGACATTAGCTTTCAGAAAAGACCTTATTCAATACACTTTTGTAATACAGTAATACTGTATAAAATCAGTTGATGCAATTATTTATCATCATTTGAGGTTCAGAGCCTCCTGATTTTATAGTCTAGATAAAGTTTGTCTCCAATGCTGTCTCCTCCACCATTTGATAGCTTTGTTTACATAATACGTAAAATGGACCTTCATTGTCTCTGAGGCCCTGGCTGATCAGAGAAGCAAATACACATTCCTTTGTCTAAGGCAGACCTGTTTACCAACTCCCTCTGCCATGAAAGCTTAAAGAAATTTTAGTCATCATTCCAGCATAAATCCATAGCTCTTAATACACACAGCGCACATACATCAGCCAAGAATATTAATGATCAGTGAGTTGTTAGTTTTCCAGTGACATATTACATGATACCTTTCCAATACAGATTATAAATACAGTGAGTTAGGTTACACTGAATTGGTCAGGCCCGCTGAAACTCATTATCTGATGATACCAGTGAGCGCCTTGCCCACTGGCACTGGGATGCTCTTAGGGTCACAGATACATTGATGGATTTACAGTTGTAATGGAAAGGGAAAGATAAGTCTCAAAACTCCCTTGGTGTTTTTTACTAAAAGGTCTTTATGGCAATAATTTAATTGTCACCTTGTCTTTGGAATGCCTTGTTGCAGTGACACTCTACAGCGCAAGCCATGGCAAGTACAGCATTGGTGCAGGGGAAGAGAGGTACTGTTGCATGAGAGGCTGGGTGTCCTGAGTGCAAGTATAGATAGGCTCAGCAGAATTTGATTTTTAACTTTGACGGATAATATAAATGTTTATTTTTAAGCATTTTTTTAGATTATTGATTTTAATTTTCACAGTTGAGTGAAATTATGAGGGAGTGGGTCAGCCAATGATTATTTAATATAGTAGACATTTAGATTCAAAAAGTTAGAGCTTTATAAACCATTAAAATGCAAACAGTCAATGTCACATGTCAAAATATGCAAAGTAAATATCCTTAAATCAACACAGCATGATCTGTTTTTCTCTATTTAATTGCTAGTCCATTTGTAAGAAGCCTAATTCAAAAGGATTTTGCCCATAAAGTTTTCAGTTCCCACAGCTAGGACATCTTAAAAAAATTCAGGTCTTTTGTTACTGGAATGCATAATTATTTGCGAGAGCCAGCAGACCATTCCAGGTTTCTAAAGTTCTCCAAATGTGAAGTTGTGTCCTTACTGCAGTACAAAACCCTGAGCTGCCTAAACTGGTCTTATGGAGAGGCTCATGCGATGTTTGTCTTGAACAATCTTTCCACAGACACTGCAGTTACTGGCAATAACAGTTTCATTTCTCCAGTATTCAAGTGTTATGTGTCATTACAGGGTACTTCACACAATATGTACAAGCCAAAATCATACTTGAACTCTTCGGCCTTGCAGCATATTTTTATAGATGCTAATCATGTAACATCTGACCCTTGAAAAATGGACCAAACACATTACAGTTCTCAAAAAGATGCTGAGCCATATACAGCTCAAAGAATACATTACAGTATATGGTTGCCTTCAGTTTGCTTTGAAATTCTGATGTGAAATCATGCATTGCAGATGAAAGGAATTGCCTTTTGGAGCCCACTGACTTGAGTTCCACTTCTTTTGCAGTATTATCTACATCTGCAGCAACTTTTAAATTGCAGGTAAGCAGTATATCAATGTGATGTAACTGGGTATATTATTTTTCGATTTGAAAATGAACCCTGTATATTTTTTCTCAAAATACACGAAGAAAAGATGACTTACAGTACAGTTAACACTGGTTTCCATCATCCTTGACCGTCAAGCATAGTTTCATTGCCCCTTTTTTTTTTTTTTTTTTTAAGGAGGCTCCATCCTCTTGTTTAATGAGAAAGTCTATCATGCTGTCCCTATAAGTGTGAATGAATTTTGCAGCTTTGAGCCTGGAAAACTAGTGCAATGGAATGTCGTGAGGGGACACAAGCAAACCCAATATGGTTTGGTGATGGTGCTTCTTGAACACTTAAAAAAAAAACACTCACCTTTGCCTGTTGGTACACTTATGCACCACTGGGGAACATACCACAGATTTGTTGATGTCATGGAACTCATCAGTTTTTATTGCATGATCAATGATTACATGCAAAAGATGAGCAATACATAGAATGTGCAGCAGATGGGGATGCATTTCTTTCATGTCCTTTACCAGGCGTTGCATGTACATCATGGAGTCACTGCTGACTGATGTACAGTTTTCCCATATATTGGCTGTTCTCTTGCTACATGTCTTGAATCCAAATCGAAATGATCCCCGCATCACACTGAAGAACAACAGAGGATTTTAATAGAATAGTATTTATTGATTTATTTTTGTCACTGTACAACACTGCAAGGATGTTAATTGCTGGCTGTCTCACACGCTCTGGGGTTTCCATCAATTACTAAAGAGAATTTCTCGCCAATCAAAAGATCTTTAATTGCAGCTTGGTGGTGAGCGAAAAACGTCAGGAAAATATTTTTCTTCCAGCCAACAACATTCTGGGCAAGAGCATATTTGTGGAGCAGAGCTAATAAAAAGCTCAAGCCACAGACAACATTCATTGGAATTGCCTGAAAACATAGCATGAGCACCAGATCATGTGAAAATTCCACAGCTTCTTTCTTTTGTCTTGTTTTTCCCAAACAGGTTTTCATTGAAGCCTGGGCTATCTTTGCTTGACGTCCTTTTAATTTCAAATGACACTTACTGTTCAAATGCATCCGATGAAGTGAGCTGTAGCTCACGAAAGCTTATGCTCTAATAAATTTGTTAGTCTCTAAGGTGCCACGGGTACTCCTTTTCTTTTTGCGAATACAGACCAACATGGCTGCTACTCTGAAACCTGTTCAAATGTTCAGTAATACGATTTGCTTAACAAGAGATGTCTGTTTTACAAACTTTGCAGTGAAAAATGTCCGCATCTCCCTTTCCAAACTTTTACACCATTTTAAATTCGAGGTCAGGGTGTTCACTTCTGGCACCTGTAACCCCTGGGCAGTGAAGTTCAAAACTGGGACCACAGCACCCATTGTCACAGGAAAGAGGCACTGTGGGACAGCTGCTGGAGGACTGTTAGAGTCAACACATGTAATGCAATGCCTAGACTGACAGAAGTAGGTTGACTTTGGCTCTGCATTGTTTTGGGGAGGAGGGTGTTTCTGCATCAATGTAATGGGGCACTTATATCGGCAGGAGACAATTTGTGTGTGGACACATGCAAAAATAAATCAAAACAAGTCAACTTAAGTCAACCTAACTGTGTAATGAAACCCTGTAATTGGTGATGTAGAATGAAAGTTTCAATTTTTTCCAATAAGTTTCATTATGCAAATGACAGTTATAGTGAACCTCCTCTTAATATCAAGTTGCTCTCTGAAAAACTGACTCTCCTAGAGGAAGATTCCACTGCACAGCTATTTTTCACACATCTGTGGTCATAATCATCACCACATAAATGCCTACATTTTTCCAGTCAATAAACAAATTTTACTGCATTGTGTAAACTGATTTTATTATGCACCTGTGGATGTCACTAATCCTGCTAATCTCTTACTTCCTTAGTGACCAGCATGCACAGCAAATGGTCAAAAGGTGCAGAGACACTAAAAAAAAAAAAAGGTGAAAAATGGAGTCAAACATATTCTGGCACGGTGTGGAATACTATAAAGTTTGTGTTGTCTGTCAGATACAGGGCATCTGAGTCCACATTTATGACTCCATCACTCATCACTCAAAGTGATCGCAATAAAAACTTTACAGCTCTCCTGGTGAGTCTCCCATGTGTACACATGCCTGCCATGAGAAAGGCAGAGAATACATTTTCTCCCAACATCCCAGCCCAGGTAAAGAGAGCAGCATTACCTCAGGAGCACCAAGAACACAGGCTGCCACTTGGAGGTCCTCAGCATAGCCCTGGTCTACACTAGAGGTCGAATTTAGCAGCGTTAAATTGATGCAACCCTGCACCCGTCCACATGACGAAGCCCCTTATTTTTATTTTATTTTTTTGACTTAAAGGGCTCTTAAAATCAATTTCCTTACTCCACCCCCGACAAGGGGATTAGCGCTGAAATCTGTTTTGCTGAGTCGAATTTGGGGTACCGTGGACGCAATTAGATGGTATTGCCTCCCGGAGCTATCCCAGAGTGCTCCATTGTGACCACTCTGGACAGCGCTCTCAATTCAGATGCACTGAACAGGTAGACAGGAAAAGGCCCACAAACTTTTGAATTTCAATTTCCTGTTTGGCCAGTGTGGCAAGCTGCAGGTGACCATGCAGAGCTCATCAGCAGAGGTGACCATGATGGAGTCCCAGAACCGCAAAAGAGCGCCAGCATGGACCGAACGGGAGGTATGGGATCTGATCGCTGTATGGGGAGAGGAATCCGTGCTATCAGAACTACGTTCCAGTTTTCGAAATGCCAAAACATTAGTGAAAATCTCCCAGAGCATGAAGGACAGAGGCCATAACAGGGACCTGAAGCAGTGCCACATGAAATTTAAGGAGCTGAGGCAAGCCTACCAGAAAACCAGAGGTGAATGGCCACTCCGGGTCAGAACCCCAAACATGCCGCTTCTATGATGAGTTGCATGCCATTTTAGGGGGTTCAGCCACCACTACCCCAGCCGTGTTCTTTGACTCCTTCAATGGAGATGGAGGCAACACGGAAGCAGGTTTTGGGGACGAGGAAGACTGATGATGATGAGGTTGTAGATAGCTCACAGCAAACAAGCGGATAAACCGGTTTTCCCGACAGCCAGGAACTGTTTCTCACCCTGGACCTGGAGCCAATACCCCCCGAACCCACCCAAGGCTGCCTCCCAGACCCGCCAGGCGGAGAAGGGACCTCTGGTGAGTGTACCTTTCAAAATACTATACAAGGTTTAAAAGCCAGCATGTTTAATGATTAATTTGCCCTGGCATTCGTAGCTCTCCTGGATATACTCCCAAAGCCTTTGCAAAAGGTTTCTGGGGAGGGCAGTCTTACTCCATCCACCATGGTAGGACACTTTACCACTCCAGGCCAGTAGCACGTACTCAGGAATCATTGTAGAACAAAGCATTGCAGTGTATGTTTGCTGGCGTTCAAACATCCATTCTTTATCTCTCTGTGTTATCCTCAGGAGAGTGATATCATTCATGGTCACCTGGTTGAAATAGGGTGCTTTTCTTAAGGGGACATTCAGAGGTGCCCATTCCTGCTGGGCTGTTTGCCTATGGCTGAACAGAAACGTTCCCCACTGTTAGCCATGCGGTGGGGGGAAGCAAAATGCAACCTTGTAACGAAAGCACATGTGCTATGTATGTAATGTTAATAGCAAGGTTTACCGTGAAAGAATGTACCCATTGTTCTATAAAATGTGTCTTTAAATACCACTAAAAGAAAAGGAGTACTTGTGGGACCTTAGAGACCAACAAATTTATTAGAGCATAAGCTTTCGTGAGCTACAGCTCACTTCAAACCTTTAAATACCACTGTTCCTTTTTTTTTCCTCCACCAGCTGCATGTGTTTCAAGGATCACAGGATCTTATCCTTCCCAGAGGCTAGCGAAGATTAGAAGGCGAAAAAAATGCACTCGCGATGAAATGTTCTCTGAGCTCATGCTGTCCTCCCATCCTGACAGAGCACAGATGAATGCATGGAGGCAGACAATGTCAGAGTGCAGGAAAGCACAAAATGACCGGGAGGAGAGATGACGGGCTGAAGAGAGTAAGTGGCAGGCTGAAGAGAGGGCTGAAGCTGAAAGGTGGCGGCAGCGTGATGAGAGGAGGCAGGATTCAATGCTGAGGCTGCTGGAGGATCAAACTAATATGCTCCAGCGTATGGTTGAGCTGCAGGAAAGGCAGCAGGAGCACAGACCGCCGCTACAGGCCCTGTGTAACCAACCGCCCTCCTCCCCAAGTTCCATAGCCTCCACACCCAGATGCCCAAGAACGCGGTGGGGGGGCCTCCGGACACCCAGCCACTCCACCCCAGAGGATTGCCCAACAGATGGCTGGCATTCAATAAGTTTTAAACTTTTAAAGTGCTGTGTGGCCTTGTCCTTCCCTCCTCCACCACCCCTCCTGGGTTACCTTGGTAATTATCCCCCTATTTGTGTGATGAATTAAATAAAGAATGCATGAATGTGAAGCAACAATGACTTTATTGCCTCTGCAAGTGGTGATCGAAGGAAGGTGGGGAGGGTGGTTAGCTTACAGGGAAGTAGAGTGAACCAAGGGGCGGGGGGTTTCATCAAGGAGAAACAAACAGAACTTTCACACCATAGCCTGGCCAATCATGAAACTGGTTTTCAAAGCTTCTCTGATGCGCACCGCACCCTCCTGTGTTCTTCTAACCACTCTAGTGTCTGGCTGTGTGTAACCAGCAGCCAGGCGATTTGCCTCAACTTCCCACCCCACCATAAATGTGTCCCCCTTACTCTCACAGATATTGTGGAGCGCACAGCAAGCAGTAATAACAGTGGGAATATTGGTTTCGCTGAGGTCTAACTGAGTCACTAAACTGCACCAGGGCGCTTTTAAACGTCCAAATGCACATTCTACCACCATTCTGCACTTGCTCAGCCTATAGTTGAACAGCTCCTGACTACTCTCCAGGCTGCCTATATATGGCTTCATGAGCCATGGCATTAAGGGGTAGGCTGGGTCCCCAAGGATAACTGTAGGCATTTCAACATCCCCAATGGTTATTTTCTGGTCTGAAGAAAGTCTCTTCCTGCAGCTTTTGAAACAGACCAGAGTTCCTGAAGATGCGAGCACCATGTACCTTTCCCAGCCATCCCATGTTTATGTTGGTGAAACGTCCCTTGTGATCCACCAGTGCTTGCAGCACTATTGAAAAGTACCCCTTGCATTTTATGTACTCGCTGGCTTGGTGCTCCGGTGCCAAGTTAGGGATATGGGTTCCGTCTATGGCCCCACCACAGTTAAAGAATTCATTGCAGCAAAGCCATCCACTATGACCTGCATATTTTCCAGGGTTACTACCCTCGATATCAGCAGATCTTTGGTTGCGTTGGCTACTTGCATCACAGCAGCCTCCACAGTAGACTTGCCCACTCCAAATTGATTCCCAACTGACCGGTAGCTGTCTGGCATTGCAAGCTTCCACAGGGCTATTGCCACTCGCTTCTCAACTGTGAGGGCTGCTCTCATCTTGGTATTCTTGCGCCTCAGGGCAGGGGAAAGCAAGTCAAAGTTCCATGAAAGTGCCCTTATGCATGCAAAATTTTTCAGCCACTGGGAATCATCCCAGACCTGCAACACTATGCGGTCCCACCAGTCTGTGCTTGTTTCCCGGGCCCAGAATCGGCATTCCACCGCATGAGCCTGCCCCATTAGCACCATGATGCCTACATTGCCAGGGCACATGCTTTGAGAGAAGTCTGTGTCCATGTCCTCATCACTCTTGTAACCGCGCTGACGTCGCCTACTCGCCCGGTTTTGCTTTGCCAGGTTCTGGTGCTGCATATACTGCTGGATAATGTGTGTGGTGTTTAATGTGCTCCTAATTGCCAAAGTGATCTGAGCGGGCTCCATACTTGCCGTGGTATGGTCTGCACAGAAAAAAGGCGCGGAACGATTGTCTGCTGTTGCCCTGATGACATGGCTTACAGGGTTGGCTTACAGGGAATTAAAATCAACAAAGGGGGTGGCTTTGCGAGAAACTGAATGGCCGCCTCAAGGATAGAACTCAAAACCTCAAGGATAGAACTCAAAACTGGGTTTAGCAGGCCGTTGATTTCACAGAGGGAGGAAGGGAGGAGAAAATGAATACAAAACAAATCTGGTCTATTTCTTGTTTTGAGCCACTTCATCTATCTTTATACATCTTGCTGGCAGCAGACCGTGCAGTACGACCGCTAGCCATCGTCACCTCCTGGGTGCTCGGCAGAAGACAGTGCAGATGCTGGCCATCATCTTCTGCTGGCTGCAGATTAAAAGACAGTGCACTGCCGGTAGGACTCAATCGCCATGAGACGAAACAAGGGAAATGACCTGGCTGAGTCACTCCCAGGTTTGCCCAGGCACCCGGTTAAAAGAGCACCCAGCACTACGTCGACGATGGCTACCAGTCATACTGCACTGTCTGCTGCCAAAAGACGATAAACTGCTGCTGTGTAACAATGCAGTACCACGTCCGCCAGCACCCAGGAGACATATGGTGACGGTTAGCTGAGCGGGCTCCATGCTTGCCGTGTTATGGCATCTCCACAGGTAACTCAAGAAAAAAGGCACAAAACAATTGTCTGCCCTTGCTTTTACGGAGGGAAGGAGGGAACAGGGGCCTGACGATACATACCCAGAACCACCTGCGATAATGTTTTAGCCCACTCAGGCACTGGGATTTCTACCCAGAATTCAAATGGGTGGTGGAGACTGCAGGAACTGTGGGATAGCTACCCACAGTGCAAAGCTCCGGAAGTCAACGGTTGCCTCGGTACTGTGGACACAGTCCGCCGACTAAATGCACTTAGAGCATTTGTGTGGGGACACATACACTCTACTGTATAAAAACGCTTTCTACAAAACCGACTTCTATAAATTCGACCTAATTTCGTAGTATAGACATACCCATAGAGAGGCTGCAGACCCACTACTTAGACCACTTTAGTGTTCATGCAGTTGGCCAGCTCCATTGGCCAGTCCATAGGTGATAGTGGCAGAGAGAGGGGGCATCAACCCGTCTCCTTTTAGGCACCCTGAGCCCGAGGAAGTAGAGACTACCCTAAACACAGAAACTGGGGTTCTATTTGGCCATTAGCAGTCCGCACATGGAGAGAGGCGGGGAAGAAAGATCCCCACAACCTGGCTTTAAGTTAGCATATGTGACATGAATATGTCCTTTTACGTGAAATTTACACTATATCATTGCTTTCTTATTGTTTCCAAATGTAGTTACATAATCTGTTAAAGCCTGTAACTGATCAACAGATTCAGCCAAATAACTCCACTGGGTCAGTGTGGCTCCTGAAGAACCAAGATACAGAGCTGCCATAGGGATCCAGTTGCCTCTGGCATTTTTCAACATGACCAGTTTATCCACCCTGCCGGTTTACTTGATGATCAGAACTTTAAAGCAAATGACCACCAGCCCCCAAAATGGCCCTACCATGGTCCTTTTCCAACAAAATTTCCAACATGCAGTTTCCAGTTTCTGAGCTCCAAACAAAGTATTTTCATTGAAGTTGGCCCATGCTCTTTTGCAACTTTGTAATTTTCATGGGCAAAGACGAAAGGAAAAAGAATGCAGTGGTTATTGGCTGTCAAGTATCCAGGGGAAGAGCTTAAGTTCCACATCTTGTTAATGCTGCTGCTTTACAGAATACAGAGATACAGCTTAATTCAAAGGCCAGGCTATATGCTGTGGGACAATTCCTGAAGTCCTTACTCTGCTTTTATACAGGGCTTGATTCTGCACTATTGAAGTTAGTGAGAGTTTTAGTATTGACTTCAATGGGAGAAGAAGCAGGCCATTCACCCTTAATCAAGCAAACTCCCACGGATTTCAGTGTGGTTTTTGCTTAAGTAAGGACTTTGAATTTTGGCCCTATGTCAGTGATGAACAAAATATTCTAATATTGTCATTGGAGCTGCCGGTTTTATTGTAAACAATCTTAGGGGGTTGCTCTGTAAGTCAATGATCAGTAGCTAATGTATAGGGAACAAGCTGACTTTTTATCAGAGCTCTTATTAGTTTGAAAGCTCAGCTGCAGCCAAAAGGGAAAAGACCCATATCAATGATCAGAGTGGGAATAAAATTAGTTATCTTCTGCTTTATGCTCCAGATCTCAGTGATTTATAATACATAAGGAACATCACAGCACATTTATCATATTAGATTAGTTCTGAGGAGTCAAAGGCACACATCATTTTTCTGTGAGTGCTGGACATGATGCCATCTCTTCGGAAAGCCCTGTGGCAGATTATTACTTCATAATTATTCTTCACACTGGTGTTGGAACTTGGAGCCAAATTTATCCCTGCATAAAAGCACAGAAATCAAAGGAATTACATCAGGGATTAATTTGGCCTTTGGTGTTCTAAATCCTGATCTAATATTATCCATATATGGATCATCTAAGAAGATGAAAATTCCTTTGATGGAAGAGACTATTACTATTGAAAACTTGAGCTCTGGTACTACCAAGAAGGAACTATATAGCCCTAGTATACAGTCACAAAATATTTTCCACAGTTGTCCTTACTATGGAATTATTTTGGAACAGTTACCAACTAAAAGTAAAAATACATACTGTAAGCACGTATGTTCTGCACTTTGGCAGATAATTTTATCTTTCATCCCCCGCATGGCATTTTCTTACCTTATTTCATTACAGAAAAAAAAATTAAAAAGATAAAAGATGGGAACAGGTAAAAAACCAAAATTTTTCCCTTATTATATGCTCTTTCACTGAGGTTTCTCTTAGTAAGTACTTAATAACAGCACAGTTACTTTATATATAGTGCCAAATTGAAAAGTCAGTTGAAGTCAATGGATTTACTTCTGATTTATGTCAGTGTAACAGAGCACAGCATTAGGCCCACAGATATGCTGGGAGCTGGGATGGGTTTTCTCAAACCAAAACAAGGGTGGTTTTGATGTAGGTTTCATTCTACCCGAACCAGAGTTCAGGCATTTCAGATAAAAGGATTTACTCTTAGCTCATTTCATAATGGGAAAAATCTGGGTTGTTTTGCAAAGCTGTGTTTCAAGTTTGCAATTTGGATTGCAAAACCAAAGTTAGGGTGATTCAGCTCCAGGATCAATTATGTCATATGGGGTGAGGAAAGGATGCTTTGGATAAAAGGTTCCAGTTTCAGTCCCTCTGTCTTTTAATACAGATAATAAAATTTGATATGAAGAATACTGGTTCAAATTCTGAACAACTACTAATGATTGAACATTTCTCTACTGCTTTGCAGGTTGGTGATCTCAGTCCAATTCCTAGCGGGCAGGAACCTACATCACAAAAGCCACCATCACAAATGGTGCTGTTTGAGGAAAGTCTGACACACAGGTTAACTGCAAAAAGAAAAGGAGTACTTGTGGCACCTTAGAGACTAACAAATTTATTAGAGCATAAGCTTTCATGAGCTACAGCTCACTTCATCAAATGCATCCGATGAAGTGAGCTGTAGCTCACGAAAGCTTATGCTCTAATAAATTTGTTAGTCTCTAAGGTGCCACAAGTACTCCTTTTCTTTTTGCGAATACAGACTAACACGGCTGCTACTCTGAAACAGGTTAACTGCTACCCTATTCCTAAGAAATGTCACAAAATGACAATCTCTGAAGCCTAGTTACAACCACGTAATGCACATGTTCAGTGCATTTAGACAATCTATTACAATGAATGAATGAAATCCCTATGCTTTTGCCATCAGTGGGAGTTCCATATTCTGTCCTTTCTCTGAACGTGGATGGCCCCTCTTGCTGTTACAGTCAGTGCATATTCAGTAGGCAACAGGACATCATTTTACATAGTTCAGTCTATGGGGCACAACTAGATGTTACTCCATCGACTTCAGTTGAGTTGTGTTGCTCAGAGTCCTATATAGTCATCATAACCCAAAAGTTATACACTTCATTTTCTTTAAATAAAATGTTACACTCTGGCGGAAGAGACCGTACATCTGCACTAACAGTAAGAACAATGGTTTGGATTTGGATTTAAAGCAGAAATTATCGAAAGTTAGACTTCTACTGAAGTGTTATTCTACAGTTCCACCACTAAACTTGATTGTAACATAAAATAGAAGATGGAAGGTAAAATAGAGAGGGTTCTAAATAGAACCAAGGTATCCACCATTTTAAGTCTATAAAGACAAAATTCCGTTTTAGGGTTCTAATGTCAAACTCCTCAGCCTCTTCTCCAATAGAAGACAGCGCCACCAGAACCCCAATGGAATTAAAACCTTGTAGCTTTATAGTATACTTGTTACTCTTCTGTGAGAAAAGACTTAAATGTATGTACCCCAAATTAAAAAACATAGTAAGAGAACAAGAAAAGTGCCACCCTGGCTAAACAAAGTAAAAGAAGCAGTGAGGCAAAAAGGCATCCTTTAAAAAGTAGAAGTTAAATTGTAGTGAGAAAAAAAGTTTTCAGGGGGAATATAAAGGTGAAATTCATGGGCGGGTACCATAGGCCAGGGAAGGCTAAACCTCCCCTAATCCTGGCCGTGGCCCTGCCCATGCTCCACTGGGAGGCCCCGCCCTCCCTCTCCCACTTCCCTGAAGCCAACAGCAGCTCAGCTCCAGTCAGTGGCCAAGGTGGCTCAGGCCAAGCTGGGGGCCTAGCTGGTGCCAACCAGCAGCCCGTGGTTCAGGCCGGTCAGCAGCTCGGTGCTTGGGCTGGCCAGCAGTGTGGGGTCTTCCAGCCATTGGCGGGCTGGGGTGTAGCAGGGGGAACGTGGGGGTGAGCTTGGATGGAAGGGGCTTCACCCACCGCCCATGGTGAAATTCACCCTTGTGCAGAGAGCCACACCAAAACAAAGGCCATCAAAATTGGCCTAAAGTGGTACTTAAGTGGTGTACAGGCCTCATACAGTGTACAGAGATGAGTTTCACCCCAAATGAAGGGTATGAAAAAAAAGAGTACAGACACAGTTGTGGGGGACAAAAGAGTAGAGACAATAATTTATCACACAGCAACTGAGAAAGCACCCAGGTTTGGAAAGTCTACTATCACAATCCAGTCCGTCAAACTGAGTAGACTGCATGGCTGAGAAAATGTGTCTAATGCAGTCCTCATTAAACAAGAAGTTGTTACCCAGATTAAGAAGGCATGTGCTGCACAGTGCAGACTGAAACATCAAATCTGGAACCAGGGTACAATTACACAAGGCCCAAGTTATTAAGTATTATTCTCTACTGATAGCCACCTTATCCCACACCTGGAAAACATAGGCAAGTTATCACCAGCACAAACAGATGGAAAAATTTCATCAATACACCTTCAAGCTACTATGCAAATCAAGTGGCAAGATAATGAGGTTCTCTAAGAGCTGCACAAGCTGCACTTAAGAGACACTTATCAAATACAGCTCTTAAGGTTAGCATATTTCAGGTTCCCCAAAAGAGGACACTGCAGAGAGAGGGGGAGTTGGAAGGAGGGTACAGTTGGGGGTCCTGGAGGGGGTACCTGCAGCAGGGGGTACTCACTGGAGGTGGGGGGTAGTGTCGCTCCCTGTCATAGTGGCAGGGCAGCTGGTGCGAGCCCAGGATGCAACGATAGCCATCAGTCAGCGCCTCCCTGCCAGACCCTCTCCCTGGGGCTGGGAAACTGGGCCTGGGTGGGCAGGATTCGGCAGCTGTGGCTGTAGGGGAATGGACCAATCAGCTGCTGATGCAGGGGAGGGACCAGTCGGGAAGCAGACCATTAGGGGCTCTTTCTGAGCTGCAGCACCCAGTTGTGAAAAATCCCAGGCATTGCCTGTTATTTGAAAAATTCTCCTGGACAGAAGATGGGGGCTCAAAAATGAGGCAATTTCTGGGAAAACCTGGATGTACTGTAACCCTAACAGCTTTATTGGACTGGACCTGCCCCCCACACAAGAGACACTATTCTCTCAAATGCTGAATAATACACTTACTGGGCAGAAGATCAATAGAGAGAAAACATTACTAAGATCTTAAAAATAAAAGCAAATTTCCCATTCTGGCATAGAGCAACATGTGGGAAGCTACAGTGGCAAACCAGTTTGCCATGAAAAAGTAATACCCAAAGCAGAGAATCGGGAAGAGAAATGGATTGTTCAACAAGAGAAGAAGATACTTTACAAGCAGAGTATAAGTCACAGGCACAATTAGCAAACCAGATTACACTTCCCTGCCCAACCTTGGGAAAGCCTCTAACATCATGGACTGGATCCTTTAACCCTCTAGAAGTTCACAGATGCTCTTTCCAAGCTAATTATCTTACAGAAGAAGATCAACCAACCACCTATGGATAGGTTTAGTCAGAAGCACTTGAATGCAGTTTCAAAGGTTATATTCTATTTTAATAATACTGTGGATATTTGAAAGAAAAGTACAGCATATATTGAAAAGTCAGATCTGATGAATCCCAAATGGTTTATAAATTAAGCATTTTTTTGGACTTTAAATAATCAAATGAACATGTAAAACTTGTTGATATACTGGCGGCATGTTCCATCCCATAAGACGTTGTAATTGTCAACCTGATGAGCTTGTATAGATCTTTGCTGGAATTATGTCTGTGATGCTGGCAGACAAGGTGCCAGCTCTTGCTGAGGCTTTCGACCTAAGCAGAGCACTAAAATTTATTGCTGGAAACCAGTCTGTTTCACCTGTGTGTTAGTATGATTAAGATGGATATTGAATTTATAACAAGGTGTTTAGGGTTTAGACTTTATGAAATACATGTAAATTGCTGCATTCATTAATCTCACTTATATCTGTATCACCTGCTATAGGGGAATATTTAACTTTTTGCTTTGTAACTGTACAAATGTTTTCTCTGAAACTATGAACCACTCAGCAGGGATTGTCTCCTGCCTATCAGGAAGATCTATCAAAACTAAATGAGCCATTGTGGGACATCACAAAACAAAGGCTTTGTTAACTTCCCGCTCATGCCCAGGAAGAGGCTGTGTGCCAAAGGGGTTGTTCCATCAGCTTGAATGCTGGAAGAAGAAAATAAAAATGGCTGACATGAAAATTTTTCATCTTTTGCTGTTCGGACTCTCGCAGGGCCAGTGCTATGAAACTGGAGCAGAGAACCCCAAAGTCAAACTGGGTTAGTCCTAAAAGACATTCAGAGTTGACAGATTACTACAACTCTGTCACCTTTTGAAACCATAGGTTGTAATTTATTTGTGTATATATGCTTACCTGCTTTAAGCTTGTAATAACTCTCTTATTTCTTTTCTTAGTTAATAAATACTTACCAGTAGATAAGTTTACTATAGGACTGGTTACAAATGTTGTCGCTGGCATGAGATCTAAGGTATAAATTGACTTGGGGTGAGTGACTGGTCTTTTGGGACTGGGAGCAAACTGAATCTTTTGTGATCTTTTGTGTATCGCAATCATTTATCGCTAAATCCAGCTTGCCTGGGTGGCAAGATAGACTGGAATGCCCAAGGGGACTGTCTGACTCCATTGCAAGACTGTTATAATGCTTTAGGAGTTTTTTTTATCAGGTTGGGGAAATCTAATTAGACCAGTTTGGAGTCTCTGCCCTGCTTCTTGACAGTCTGCCCTGAGGTTGGCACTCACAGTCATGAGCCATTCATGTCAATGTCATTTGGGGGTTTTGATGTATCTGGGTATATACACACTCCCAGCTTCTCCAGCCTGCTGGCCCAAGTATATGGGGCTTGAGCTTAAGTAGATTTTATTACTTAACAGGCTGCACATCTCTATTCTGGCACTGGAAAACTGATGCCGAAAAAACACCCTCTCTGGGAGAAATGGCTTTTCCAGAAAGGAGGATCCATCTCTGGGACACAGAAGAAATTTTATTAAGCCCAGCTTTGTTCTTTAACTTTATAAATGAGGAATTAAGTGAATCTTGCAGTTCGTTCACTAAGAAAAAAGCAGAACAAAAACAATCAGATTATCTACCTCAGTATTATGATGAAGCTGAAAGGGCTGAAAGTGAAGTTCAAGGAAAAAAGTATGGGAATCCCAAGCCACAATATCTGAATTTCATTCTTTGCAAACCCAAATCTCATTCCTACGTAGAGAGACAACACAGGCTTTGATCAGTGTGAATTGTCAATAAATTCCATCACTTTGTTTTAGTTCCTGGGGTTGACAATATACATTAAAGGGGGTTGATATAAGTTATACCATTTAAATTTTCATTGATTTCAGTAAATCAATCAGTATATCAGCCCTTTAGGGTCCAATTGCTCAATGGAACTATTCTCATGAGTTACTGTTCACTATTATGAGTACAGGGTCTACAATCAGATCATTAGAATTTATACAGTGGCTGTACCCCAAGTTGACACAGAGCTGTCTTCACAACAGGGTTGACTGGTATAGATTATTTAAAATAAAAAATAAATCTGATTTTATTTAAATCAGATTTTTGTATTTAAATACACTTTTCCTTTTAAAAACAAATCTGTTTAAAATTAAATTTGAAATTATGATAACCTCTGTTAAGTTGTAAACTTATAATAACCTATTAAAAAATCTAAATAAATAAATAAAAATATGCTGCATTAATGAGCCTTGCCCAAATTTTAATAAGTTAATGGGTGCTGCTCTTTGCTTATTTAGAGAATTAGGGGAAAACATCTAACTGTTGAGGTCCACTCAAACTTTATAAATATATCACAATGTCACATAATGCTTCAGTAAGTATATTAGTTTCAGTCTTTACCCTGGAGAGAATGCTGGTATTTACATTTTCCCAAATATATGTACTTTCATTTTCTGTGGTGCAGAAGAGCTTTTGCCTTAAATTACTTTTGGTTCAGTTTAACTATCAGGTGCAGAGAGAAAGATTATTTTCTTCATTTGGACTAGTTCACTCAAAGGTGCGAAACTGACTAGCAGTAAAAAAAAAAAAAAAAAAAAGCAGGAAAGCTTGTTTTCCTCTTGGAATCTCTGAATAAAAAACCAGATGGGAGGGGGTGAACTCTAGTAATTCTAAAAACCTGAAGGATGCAGGGCCAGATTTTCAAAGATATTTAGGCACCTAAAGATGCAGATAGCTGGCTCGTGGGATTTTCAAAAGTACCTAAGTAGGTTAAGTACCTAACTCCCATTGATTTCAACATGAGTTAGGCACTTAACCTGGTTTGGTGCCATCTACATCTTTAAGAACCTAAATACATTTGAAAAATCTAGTTCATGCTAACCGGAAACAATCCATCAATTCCTGAAAACTACAGTTAATCCTTCCTGTGTTTAATAAATCAGTTCATAGAATCATAGAATATCAGGGTTGAAAGGGACCTCAGGAAGTCATCTAGTCCAACCCCTTGCTCAAGCAGGACCAATCCCCAACTAAATCATCCCAGCCAGGGCTTTGTCAAGCCTGACCTTAAAAACCTCTAAGGAAGGAGATTCCACCACCTCCCTAGGTAACATTCCAGTGCTTCACCACCCTCCCAGTGAAAAAGTTTTTCCTAATATCCAACCTAAACCTCCCCCACTGCAACTTGAGACCATTACCCCTCGTTCTGTCATCTGCTACCACTGAGAACAGTCTAGATCCATCCTCTTTGGAACCCCCTTTCAGGAAGTTAGAAGTAGCTATCAAATCCCCCTTCATTCTTCTCTTCTGCAGACGAAATAATCCCAGTTCCCTCAGCCTCTCCTCTAGTCCCCTAAGCATTTTTCTAGTACCCTAATCATTTTTGTTGCCCTCCGCTGGACTCTTTCCAATTTTTCCACATCCTAATTGTAGCGTGGGGCCCAAAACTGAACACAATACTCCAGATGAGGCCTCACCAATGTCGAATAGAGGGGAACGATCACTTCCCCCTATCTGCTAGCAATGCCCCTACTTATACAGCCCAAAATGCCATTAGCCTTCTTGGCAACAAGGGCACACTTTTTGGAGGCACGCTTCTCATCCACTGTAACTCCTAGGTCCTTTTCTGCAGAACTGCTGCCTAGTCATTCAGTCCCTAGTCTGTAGCGGTACGTGGGATTCTTCCGTCCTAAGTGCAGAACTCTGCACTTGTCCTTGTTGAACCTCATCAGATTTCTTTTGGCCCAATCCTCCAATTTGTCTAGGTCACTCTGTATCCTATCCCTACCCTCCAGAATATCTACCACTTCTTCCAGTTTAGTGTGTCATCTGCAAACTTTCTGAGGGTGCAATCCACGCCATCCTCCAGATGATTAATGAAGATATTGAACAAAACCGGCCCCATGACAGACACTTGGGGCTCTCTGCTTGATACCGGCTGCCAACTAGACATGGAGCCATTGATCACTACCCATCGAGCCAGACGATCCAGTTAGTTTTAAACGCAAAACATATTTTGATTAATTTACCTTTTTCTTCTTAAGTATCTAGCACATTTAAAGTAGTTTTAACTAATAATCATAATAATTTTAAAAAGTTGTTTTTGTGCATTTTTAATTGAATTCCAATTTCCCTCCAAATGCAGCTTGACACAAATCTGGAGTAAAAAATTAAGAAATGCATCATCCACCATTTTCTAATAAAAATTGGAATAAATGTATATTAAGCTATATCATTACTTAAATAAATGTGTATAAATAGAGTGAATCTTCCTGGTTTGCAAAAAGTACCACCAAATTTAGTGTAAAGGCTTTAGTTAGTTGCAAATCAACATATTGTAATGGTTACCAACCAATGAGAATAAACCTTCCTTTAGGCATATAAAAAGGACAGATTCAAAACAAGATAAAAATCAGTTATTTAAATCAAGATTTCCTGGTTGCTGATTTAAATTTTTTTTTTTTAAAATAAGTGTTTTAAATCACTTTGATTTAAAAATCAATCCACCCTGCTTCACAATATTATAGTATAAGCTCAGAAATGTTGCCTCACATACTATTATGTTCCTTGTAGACAATATCTTGTGAGCTGGAAAAATTTCAAAGTAATAGATCCAGGGATAAAAACAGGGTCCCCTTCTCATTCCTCAGCATCACATCACTCTTACTAAGTAACAGAACAACTCCAAGCAAAGTTCAGCCCTCTGAAGCAAGCACTATATCAACCATATCCTGCATCCGATGAAGTGAGCTGTAGCTCACGAAAGCTTATGCTCTAATAAATTTGTTAGTCTCTAAGGTGCCACAAGTACTCCTTTTCTTTTTACTAAGACAATAGAAACCAGTCATGGAACATTTCCTTGCATTATTCACCATGACAGCATTCATTATCACCTGTTTTGGCTTTTGATGCCACAGCTGGGGAAGTGGAATTTTGGACCATTAACTGGAAGATTTTTGCCTGCCCCAGTTCAGAAATACAAGGCAAGTTTACTTAGGAGCAGCTCTTTCTCCTCCTTGTTGGAGATGCAGCATATATTCCCGTTAGCGCTGGCCTCAGGCAAATGGCTGAGGAGACAGACATGTTCTCACCCTGCTTGGCCATATCCCTTTTAGAGTGTGCATATCTGCTGTATTGCCAGTCTCAAGCATTCCAACCTCATGAGGCAGATCTCAAAAAATCATGGAGGTTGGGCTTAAGCAGCATGAATTTAAAGAAAGAAAGAAAGAAAGAAAAATAAAGATAGAAAGATCTTTTCATTTGCCCTCTGGCTTTTAAGCCTTTGTAATGCACTTAGGTCATGTTTTCAAGCTTTTCTCCAAACCATGAAAGTTAGAACTGTACTTTGTTTTAAATGAAAGCTGAGATTTTCATGAAGTCTCCCAATTCCAGCATCTGGGGCTTTAGGAAAACATACGAAATGTCACAAGACTTGCAATAAAACAGAGCTGGCAATACTGCAACAGACCCCAGGACCATGCTCATTACCTCTTGTGCCGGGGTTAAGGGAGCAGAATTCCCTGGGCTTCCCCTGTGAAGTGCGGTTGAGAGCAACCATTCATTTCTGATCAAAGAATCCACAGTAAACTTCCTGGAGATTCCGCTCTCCTACATGGGTTATTTCCACACAGGAGAACACAGGGCCCAGCATGAGGACCATGTAAATATAATCATGCTTTAAGCATAAATACATCCCGTAGCAAGAACCATGAGCAGCCTAACACCTATGGGGAAACCAGGGATGTTGTTACAGCAACCTTTTTCTCAGAAAAGGAGTACTTGTGGCATCTTAGAGACTAACAAATTTATTTGAGCATAAGCTTTCGTGAGCTACAGCTCACTTCATCCGATGAAGTGAGCTGTAGCTCACGAAAGCTTATGCTCAAATAAATTTGTTAGTCTCTAAGGTGCCACAAGTACTCCTTTTATTTTCTGCGAATACAGACTAACACAGCTGCTACTCTGCAAACTTTTTCTGAAGCTCTTTTCTTTTTTGTTTAAAAAGTAGTAGCTTCAAGAGTTCGCTGCAAAGTACCAATTGCAGCTTATTTTGTAATTCAAACATAAAGCACATCTTTCTTAGTGGTGACTGATGATTTTCTAAACCATTGCTATATATTGTACATACATATAAAACTTTAAACAGATTTGTAGCCACTTATAAAAGCACAATACAATAATGAGAGTTCCTACCTTTTTCAGGAACCGGACTCCATAGGTAAATATATAAAGATAAAATGTAAATCTCCACCTGCAAAAGGTAAAATAGATTGACTCTATGATATTAGATTTACATATTTTGCAGCACAACATCTAATCTCCCATTACAACATAAGCTTAATGCACATCAACCAATCAACAAATTCTTTTCATTCAGAAGATTGTTTCTAGTCACTAGGGCTTGATTCAGCAAACTTGATTCAGCAAAGTTCTTGAGGACACGCTTAAGTCTTGCTGAAATAAATGGGAGCCAAGCACTTGCCTAAAGTTAAGCACATTCCTAAGTGCTTTTCTGAATCAAAGCCCTAGTATTCTGTCTTTTTATGCAATTAAGTTCTTTAGGATATATTTGCTTCCTTTGGCCCAAGATGAAGGGAGTTTTGCCTGAGTTAGGATTGCAAGATTGGGTCTTTGCCTACAATTAAAGCACCAAATTCTGGCCGATTTCCTTATGTTCAAAGAGCTTTTATTTTGATTTGAAACTTAATACATAGGATAAAACCTTCCCTCTTGTCAGACCAGTGCAAGCAACTAAGGAAAACAAACACCTCCCAACAGTGCTTTTAAAACTACCTGCCCTTCTCATAGCTCAGCACTAACTAGAGAAAAGCAGTACTTGTGGCACCTTAGAGACTAACAAATTTAGTATAGAGTAAAAATATTTTTAAATTTGTTAGTCTCTAAGGTGCCACAAGTACTGCTTTTCTTTTTGCGAATACAGACTAACACGGCTGCTACTCTGAAACCTGTCACTAACTAGAGAGTATTTTATGTTTTCAGCAACTAAAACATGAGGTTTGTTAGATTATAAAAATGTGCCCTGCTGTAGGGAACAGCATCACCCAAGTGAGACTGGAGCTCTGCAATGGGCTCTAACTACTAGCTCCTGGGGTAGGAATGGCTTTTCCCCCAAACGTCTCAGGTGAACAGTTGATAAGCACACCTGCAAATCCACATACGGTTGGCTCCCCAAAGGTTTTGTTATTATTACTTAGATGATGTAGAAGCTCCTAATTAAAGAATGTTACTAACTTTTCCAGTCCCCCATACCCTTGACACAGCAAGTCTGTCTCTTGGGGGCTTCTTAGGGAGAGGCAGGGAAAGCACAGATTAGAACCTGGGGTTGAGGGCTGCACCAGTGCAGCTGTAGAGCTTAGTGAAGACGCCACCTACACCAATGGGAGAACTTCTCCCATTGGCATAGGTAGTCCATTTCCCCGAGAGGTGGTAGCTATATGGACAGGAGAAGCCCACCCATTAACATAGTGCTGTCTACACTGGGTGTTAGGTTGGAATAACTGATTTTCCACCCCCGAGTAATGCAGTTACAGCGACATAAGTTGGTAGTGTAGATCAAGCCTAAGATGCAACAGAAAGCCCAACCAAAGACCCAACTGCACCGGGGGAGCCTGACCCACCTAACGATGTCAAGGTAAATCAGCCCCTAGGAGGCGGGTGCCAGACCCAACAGAAGACAGAGCCAAACAGATCCAATCCAGCCAGAGACAAAATGAGGAAGGAAGGAAGCCAGCCAGAATGGATCTGTGATTGATTATCTGCTGGCCCCAGGGCCTAGCTCAGAAAATACAAGTCACTGGGAAGTGGATGGAGATCTGGGCAAGCCATAACACAACATAACTTCTGGAGAAAATTGCTGGATTCCCAGGGGGGCAGGTGTGGCTACACACATGGGAGGTTGTAAAGGAGCGAACTCACCCCTGCGGCACCTCCTGCTGGTCATCGGGAATTAGCTCTTTTCCAGCATGGAGCACCCTCTGCAGGCCAGTGATCCACACAGCTCTGGCCCCCGTGTCCCTCACCAACCTTTGTGCCCCTTTCTCTGCCCCTGGCAGTACCCCCCCACTCTGCCTCTGGGTCTCCCCTTCCTGGGGAACCCCCAACCCACTATCCCCACCTTGCCTCAGTTTGAGCTACTGCCAGTCATCACCAAGCCCCCATACCCTGGGACAGGCTGCAGTGTAAAGGCCACTCATCATAGACAAGGGTGTTTGGACCGGTTGCCTTCCTCCGCCTCCCAGTACCTCTATAGGCCTTGGACCAGGCCTTACAGCCTAGGGAGTTGCCAGCCTGGAGCACCCCCGCTCAGCCTGTTCCTTCCCCAGCACTGTACCACCCTCAGTACCCTGTCAGGCAGACAGCCAGGCCCTGCTCTCTCCTAGCCTGGAGAGAGACTCCTTGGACTCTGGCTCACAGCCTTTTTATACAGGCCAGCTGGGGCCTGATTGGGGCATGGCCCAGCTGCTTCCCCAATCAGCCATCCCCAGTCACAGCCCTCTCCAGGGATGCGTTTAACCCCTTCTATTTTAGGAGCAGGGTAGCCACCCCGCTACAAAGGTAAATACCAGTGGCTTCTCAGTTAGTGATGCTTACAGCAGGCATAATGTCATAGGGTGACGATGGCCCTATAAGAGGAAAGAGGCCACTGCACCTGTGACTTGTCAGCTATCTCCTAACTGAGCTTTAAGAGAGGGCACCTAGGCCATATAAGTGGTAGAGCACAACAACAGAGAGAGTCAGTCAGGAAAAGGGCAGAGGAGAGCTGCATGGTTCAATCAGAAAAAGGGCAGGTGAGAGCTACCGGACACAAGGAAACTGCAGGAGATCCTTGAAGGAAGCTGTAGATGGTTCCTGGGGGAAGGCTGAAGAGCAGCAGAGAGTTTTGCTGGGTGACCTCCCCAAGCCAAAAAGCCAGAGCTGGAGAGGGCTGAAGGCCAATGAGCAGAAGAGACAGTTGCCTGCTGGCTTCTAAGCCGGACAGCCAAAGCCAAGGGCTGGAGAGAGCTGAAATGAGGGGAGCAGTGGAGGGGCTTGCTCACTGACACCTCCATGCCAGAGAGATGGAGCCAGTAGGTGGCAGAGGGCTGAAAGCCAGGGTGGTCCCATGGGGAAGAGTGGGATTGCACTCCAACTGGAAGGGCTAGGGTGGTTTTTCTGATAAAGGTACTGGAGAGGACCAGAGAAGAGCCCAGATAAGGTGGAAGACACGAGCGCGTGGCATGTGCTGTATCAATGGACTACACAGGATGTGGAATTTTAAGGACTATATACACTGGGAACTAGAAATGGAATATGTTTGGGGAATTTATAGACCATTTTGAATTCTGTTTTAATAATAAACCAACACCCAGAAAGGTATTAGATAGGAGAGCTATCATGGAGTTATTGGGGACTCTAAAGGAGGAAAACTGAGGAAGGTATATTGGTTGTGCCTTGGCCTGCTGCAGAAGGGCCCTTAAGGTGGGACCACCTTGTGACAAATAATTTGGGCTCAGCGTGGACTAATTTAAATCACTGGATTTTAATCATAATTTAAATCAGCAAGAAGGAAACCTTGATTTAAATCCTGTTTCGTATTTGTACTTTTTAGTTATTTTCCTAAGGAAAGGTTGATTCTCATTGGTTATTAATCATTAAAACATGTTATTTATGACTAAATACAGCCATTACATTACTTTTGGTGCTTCTTTTTGCTAACCAGGGAGATACAATATATCCATTCACATTTACTTAACTAATTATATAGTTTAAGTTACATTTATTCAAATGCTTAATTTTCACTTTTTTTATTAAGTTAGCACATGGTGAATTTACTAAATGATTAAATTTTTACTTGTGTTTTGTGTCAAGTGTTATTTGGATGGGAATTTAAATTCAATTAAAACAATTTTTTGTTAAATAAATCTACTTTTATAGTGCTGGATACATTAAAAAAAGCTTAAACAAGTTTATCAAAATGTGTTTGAATTTAAAGCTGGTTTATTAAATGAAGTATTTTATGTTGGTAATGAACTTAACTGATTGCTTCTGGTAAGCATGTCTTTCAAGATTTTAGAACCTTATAGATCTCATCCTCTCACACCTAGTTTTTATTCACTGTTTAGAAAAAGAAAACAAGCTTTATCAACTCCCAATTGGTTTCTTAACTTTGAATGAACTAGACATTGAATTGAAGTAGCTGAAATTAAGAAAATATTCTCTCTACCTGCATAAGACGCTACTTTCATCAAAAGCTGTTTTTTCAATAAACAGGCTCCATTTGCTTCCAGCTGTTCAGGGATTTGACTTTCTTTAAAACATGGCAGCAGATATGTACTGCTAAGTATTTTTGTATTTAAATTTAAATTATTAATTGCTTATAAGTAGTTTAGGCCTTGATATAGGATGTCACTTTAATATTAAATAGAATTTAAAAAAATATTTAAATTTAAAAAATCCTGAGCGTCATTAACAAGCGATACAAACATGTAATGGAGGAAAGAGCTAGCGGATGCTGGAGCATGAAACATCTCTAGTAAAATGTACTATTTACTGTCTTCTGTCTGCTCAGTAAAATTGTTTGGTTGCTGTTAATTGCCCCTGAAGCATTTTAGTGCATTTTTGGAGAAAAGATTCTAGGGAAGGCACATTGCTTTGTTTAAGGGGAGTTCAGGCCACCAGTGTACAAGCAACTAAAAGGAAAGATCAGATCTAGTTTACAAAAATATAATGAAGGATAAATTGGGCAGAAAGTGTCTGTAAAAATGCCAGTGAGATTCAAAATGTGACTAGTCTAGCTGAACAGAAGCAGCCTCTTGTTCATCTGTAAGATGCAGAGATGAAATTGCTTAATTGGCATTACACAAATATTGATCCTCCCACAAACTCAGTACTACCAGCAACATAGTGTGTATCTTTCATGTTACCACATTCCCCAGGAACTATTGCACAAACCTAGTATTCAGATAAAGAATGTCGCCTCTGGTATTGGAAAGTCTTCAAATCATGCGCAGGCAGAAAATAGCCAGGATAGTGAGATGAAGGAATGTAAATTTCCTTGTGAGCCAGGTCCTGGGACAGTGAACCCTGTTCCATAATTGCCAAGTCATACAATTCATGTGGTGGAGTTTGCAAGACTGTGCCAATGCAAAATCAATCAATCAAAGGGAACAATTCATAACCATCATGTTTTACTCCATGGAAAATATTACTGCTGACACCCTTCCCCTTCCTCCACTGCCCAGCCCCCTCTCACACTCGTACCAAATCTGAGCAGTTACAATAACTGCCTTTCAGTGATAGCTGTGTGCTGTAACAACCCCTCCCAAAATGATCTTTGTTGCATTTTTGCTCAAGGCAAAGTTCATAAAATTGCTGTGCACCTTGTGTATGAAAGCCACACTACTCCACACAGGCTGAGAAAGCCTCTCCTTCAAGCGATTCATAGACTTCTGACATATGTTCAAGGTGAAGTTTTAAATGGTTGACCTCTGGGGCTCCACCATTTACATAATTCTCCAAGGAGGCTTCTTTTGCTTAGCCCTGCAGAAGGCCAAGGAAACCTGTGACTGCCGTATGTTGCTGCTGCAGCAGCCACTGCAGAGAAAGAAAACTTTTTACCCTGAGATGTGCAAATCCAGAAACACTGACTTCCAGCTGTGAATGTGCACCACATATTTCATGGGGCCCATTATTTTGAAGACAGAACACTGAATCATCCTGAAGTCTAAGGAAAGACAGCACAAAACTCCCACTGACTTTAGTGGTGCAAGGACCTCACCTATATTCTTATTACACAAAACCAGGTGCCAGAATTCATGATAAATTCTATTCACAGTGAAAAGAAAAGGAGTACTTACGGCACCTTAGAGACGTGCCGCAAGTACTCCATTTCTTTTTGCAGATACAAACTAACACGGCTGCTACTCTGAAACCTATTCACAGTGAATTATTCAACAATCTATAGGGCTGCACAAGTTGTTATGAAGAAAAATTGTTTCAAAGACTGGCAGAATCTGCATCAATCAACTTTTGCAGTAAATTACTCCGTTAGCTTTAGTAGTAGAATGTCTTAAGCTTGCTCTCCGAACATGTGAAACAGAACTGCAAAAGGTTTTCTGTTACTCCATGTCAGGCAGCCGTCAAAGGAAATTTTGCCTGGTTTAGCACCAAGGATGAAATCTTGATCCCCTACATAAAGCCCATAGGCTCTCTCACGCCATTTATGTATAGTTCTACATTGGTTTATTGTTTCAATTAACAGTAAAAACACTTGAGACCAGTCTGGGTAGACACATTCATATTAGTTATATAATTAATAATATCAATGTTAAAAACCTGAATTCATTTAGGTTTGGAAGAAAATAATGTAACTGGTTTAGCTACTTAAATAATCAAATTGACTAACAATTAACATGCAGTATTCAGTGAAGCTTAACTGCTGCATGGTCTACTATACAGTCAGCAAACATCAATGACCTTACCAATCAGTTGGTATTTAATTGATATCTATCTAAATAAATACAATTATTAATACTACATGTGTGTTAAATATAATTAATATATACTGAGCACTCTAAAAATCTCCATTCAATTAAATGTATAGCTGAGATGGTTTAAAGTGAGGTCTATGAACCATTATAGCCTGAAGAAATATACGGACAGCAACCTGATATTAGCACTTCTCCTACAAACAGTCTTAAAACTGAAAAAGACATGATCAGTGTGTCAGCTGACAGACCCATCAGTAACTAAGTTGTGGATTTACCACTAGCCCTGAGCAAGAGGCTGCATGTAGCTGTGCTGCCCCAGGAGCAGGCCAGTGATTGAATTATGATTCAGTTCTGTGCCTGGTTTCTTATCTTGCTCAAGAGAGAAAGTAATCTGAGTCAGTTCCGTACTTGAAGCAGATTATAACCCCTTCCCTGTTGGGTCATGGTGTGGAAAGGAGAGTAGCAGTAACATTCTCTCCTACTGTGCCCTGACCCATGATGAGGGTAGCCCATGCCAGCGAGTGTTAGCATTGTCACCAATCCATAATGAAGCCAGCCTGAAGTAGGTCTATGGATACTCTCGTAGTTAACTTGAAAGTTAGTTTGCTTTAAATGGGTCACCAATTCCATACGGATTAAACAATTTCTGGGAACATACTAAGGGTCTGTATTGCAGAGGAGGGGCGCGGGTGGAACAGGACTCCTAAAAGATTGCCAGTGGTGTTATACCTTAAGTTATCGACCAATAGCAGAACAAGGGGACCTGAAGAGTTTCTCCAAGAAAGGTATATTTGGAGGCTGAAATCACTTTTTATAAATGAGCTACGTCATTAAGGCTGGTTCATAACAAATAATTGGCTCAATTCTTGCAATTCATTACACATTTTGCCAGACAAAGGCACTTTTCAGTTGCATGTTTTATGGCTCTGCAAACTGAGGTGTTGTGTGGGCTGCAGATTGTGAATGGATGCATCAAAACATTTTGCAAGTCATTTGACACAGGAGAAATGGGTTTTCCTGGTTCTGTTAGAGGGTAAAAAAGCAGCCCCGTGTTTAAGTTCTGTCTTTATGACTGTTTGTTGGTGTCAAACATAGATAGTACACAGATGGTACCGAGCTCTGCATCAGTCAGCGTCTCTGACTTTGCTCTAAAGCTATTTGCTCTGGCTCTAAGCTGGCTTTGCTCACACTATTGATAAAGAGTTTGTAAAGGTTTAAATTATTAGGTGTTTTAATAAGTAGTTAATTGTTATAGGGTGCTAGAGTCCATCAGGTCAACAGGCTACTTATAACCATCTATCAAAATCTATATTGATGTGCTTATAACCATCCAAAAATACATAATAATCATGTCTGCAATATGTTTATAACACCTGTTTATAAACCCTTTATAAATAATATAAACTTCCATTTATAAATAAAAGTGTGCCCCTGTTTTGAAAAAACATTTTGTCTATCATCTGGTTTGCTCTTTGCCTGGTGTGAAGATACTGGGTTAAATCCTGACTTCACTGAAGTCAATGGCAAAATTCCCATTGACTTCAAAGGGGGCCAGATTTCACCACCAAGCCTAATTCTCTTCTCACATGCACCAGTTTCATTGTGGTAGCAGTCCTGATTTACAGCAGTAAGGAGTGAAATGAGCCTACTTGACTGGCTACTATGTAGGTTGCATACTGAGAGTTTATCCTCTTGATTTAATATCAGATACTTCTCATCTCACTGTCAAGCCTTTACATAATGTCAGTTGCCTTCTTAATCACATGTCTATGTAGCTGGGGGCTGTAACAACTCTCATCCTCTGTGTATCAGGGACAAAAAGGGGCCTGTAACACACACACACTGATGGGTTACATACTCCCCCTTCTCAAATGAGGCTCATACTCAGCCTTTGAGGCCCACAGCTGTTTGAATCCTGGATGAGACCCCACTTATGTGATGACTGCTATGCTGGCTCACATACTGGGGAGTGAACCAAGGACCTCCAAAGCTAGCTGCTACAGGCTATCTGAAAGAGCCAAGGCTCTTTAGCTGGGGCTGTAACAGACTTCTATCCTCTGTCGATTACAACACATTCACCAGTAACTTACACATTCTCACTTCTTACACTTGTGTTCTCTTTTTCTCTATTTCCCTCCTTTCTCCTCCCACTTTTCTCTCCACTCATCATTCTCCTCCATCTCCTCCCACTCCCAGATTCACATGATATCATGTTGTTCCCAAAGCTCAGAACTACTTCCCATTTCCAGACCTGTTCTTCCTTCAAATTCTTCCTTATATTTGACTCCTTCTAACTCACAACAACCCCTGTCCCTCCACCAGCTTCATAACCAATGGATAACTATGAAAAATGATTGAGTGTGATGCAATGCGAAGGCAAGCAAGCACATAACCTTGTGTTGTGTATGCTTCCCTCCCATCCCCACTCTGTTCCCCTGACATCATCTCATATCATAGTTTATTTAGTCTAAGGGTTTGCCTCCACTTACTGGGGGATCAACGTGTGGCGATTGACCCACTGGGGGTCGATTTAGCGGGTCTAGTGAAGACCTACTAAGTTGACTGCCGATCGCTCTCCCGTTGACTCCAGTATTCCACCGGAATGAGAAGCATAAGGTAAATCGACAGGAGAGTTTCTCCCATCTACCCAGTGTGGTGTAGATATCGCAGTAAGTCGACCTAAGGTACATCAACTCCAGCTACATTATTCACATAGCTGGAGTTGCGCAACTTTAGATCAACTTACCCCTTAGTAGCGTAGACATGCCCTTAATAGCAACTTCTTCAGGTCTCAGACAGTATCCAATTGTCTGTAACACAGCATGGGCACACACAGAGCTATTACACAAATAGCCTGCCGATAATCTTACATTTTGTCTCCCTGTGTTACAATGCAAGCTCTTCAGGGAAGGAACCATATTTTATTCTATGGCTTATAAAGTACCAAAAAACATTTACACAGCTATAAATTTAATAATATTTAAACTCAAGCCCTGCAGTTTGTGGCAGTTCTCTATTTTCCCGTGTCATTTAAAATGCAGTTGCTGCATGTACAGTACAGTGGCCTCACTCATGAAAATAACTGACACACTTTCCTTAATTTCATTATATAAAACATTCTTTCCTGTTGTACTTCAGCTGAATGGCATTGTGTTAAGATGTTTACAGTTCGCATCAAAAGTGCTCTGCTGCTAATTTTAGGTGAAAATGAAAAAGAAAGAAATATGATGCAGTTGGGGTAAGTAATTGTCAACATATAACTTAGCAGCAATAAGTTTGGGCTCCAACATGAAGATCTGCAAAAAAAAAAAAAAAAAAAAAATCCCAACCCACTCAACCAAGTAATTGTAATTGCTTCATCTTTCAGATTCGGCACACTATGGCAGGCAACAATGGGACATACTACTTGTCATTTTACTGTACTGTTGCTCCTATCACTGTGTATGTTAATATGTTTGCCCCTGTAGTGGTATTTGTCTACACAACAACTGCCGGTTTCAGAGTAGCAGCCATGTTAATCTGTATTTGGAAAAAGAAAAGGAGTACTTGTGGCACCCTAGAGACTAACAAATTTATTTGAACTTAAGCTTTCGTGAGCTCATGAAAGCTTATGCTCAAATAAATTTGTTAGTCTCTAGGGCACCACAAGTACAACAACTGCTGCAAATGATGGAAACACAGCATTAGTGTGGTGGTTTTCTTTTGTTTTTTTTTTTTGTTTTACTTGTAAACATTTATCACGCACTCCAGAAATACTGATCTGAATAAACTCTCTGCTATGTTGTAACAAGGTTACTCAAAAGATTTTATAGTGTGATATTTTCAAAGCTGCCTAGGAGATTTGGATACTCAATTCCCATACATTTTAATGCCAAATTCCTTAGACAGCTTTGAAAAAAACTCATCTTAAAATGTTTGTCAAATTTCATAGCAATGCCCAAAACTCTAGCAGAGTCTGTTTAAATAAATATAGTGAAGAAAATCAGTCTTAATATTTCTGTAACTAGGTCAAATCATTTTAGAAAATGTATTAGCAATAAAGGATGTGTAAGACCCATATGTGATCATATACAGAGACAAAAGGTGGTTAGACCTGGTGCGGAGGAAGGTGAAGACCCTATCCATGGGAAGTGAAAAAAGAGCTCCTTACGCTTTTCTAACTACTATTATAGATCATATACTCTTAACTGTCTATTTTCCCCTGGTTGGGAATGAGGAAGGCATGAAAATTACTGCAGCCCTAGGATCAACAGATGTAAGTGCAAGATGAGATGAGCAGCAAGAGGGTTGTGAATGGGAATCAAACCAAGGGATATGAAAGATTTGGTAGATGACTCTTCTTTCCCCTCCACTCCCCTAGGGAGCTAGGGGAATCTTCCACTCACTTGGATACATCCATGCTTCTTGGCTAGCAGATCCATTCTGTAGCTTTAGACCATGTCTTCAGGCTGTCGCCTATTTATTGTTTCCCTGGTTATCAATGCCCCTACCCTTTGTTATCAGGAAAGTTGTGTCTGCCTTGATATCAGCCCCGAGACCAGCTGTCACAGACAGCAATCAGGATGTTCAGTCACACAGTCCACAAGGAGGGTTGATGCCTGGGTGGCTACTCTGTAGCACTCCCTCTCTGGTAATTGTAGCTTTCATGCATTAACATCTGATTAAAAGAGGGCAGCTGCAATCTACTTCATCTCATGCCAGTTATGTACAGCCTTCAGACTTGGGACATTCTGCCAACTTGGCCTTCACCTGGGCAAAATTTGGGTGCTCCAAATGCATTCATTAAACATACCACTTTAAAGAGATCTCAGTATTACCCGACTTGCCAGAATCACTGCTCTTACTTAACTAACAGCTGGCCCAGTACTTCATATGGGAAACTGATGTACTATTATGAACATCTATCCACTTACAACATCAAATGTTCTTCCAAGATGAGTAGACTGGAAGTATGTTCTAAAGTACATCTCAGGAATGCAGCAAGAGACTCAATTGCTCTTGTTCAACATGATGTGTCTTTCTGGTGAGAAGTACAGACTTGCCAAAATAGACTTCCCAACCTCTCAAGCCTTCTAACTTTATACTAGTAATGACATTTTACAGATGTTCCAGAAGGATGCAGACCAGAAAGAAAAAATGAATAAAGGGAGAGAGAGAGAGAGAGAGAGAGAGAACCTTTCCAAGTCACCTTGCTATATCTTTGAATCAATGCAATTACTCATATACTTAAATTTAGGCATGTGCTGAAACACACTCTGAATCAGGGCCATTAGTAGTGCACCAAAAAACTACACTAAACTTAACTACTTCATCAACTAATAAAATTGGTTCCTTGAACAATATAATCAAAACAGCTCAGCCAGCCACTTAGCAGAGTCCAATGGCTTTGTCTGTTGCATTGTTTCAAAAAATACCTTGGTCTCCAAATGTTTTGCCTGGCTGCCTTGCAGAGTTCATTTAGTGTTGGCAACCTCTAGAAGAAGCCTTATGCTGACTGACCTTTGCCTCAAAATGCCAGAGAGAGCTTACAGGAATTCTTGTTAATGTGACTGGGTGATACTGGGAGCTGGAGATTAACAATCTACTCTTTCCCTTTTTGTTGTTCTCTCTTTCATTTTTCTGTATTGAGATAAAAATTTATTAGTACTGAATTTCGGCTCTTAATGTAGCTTTAAACATAGTAGCCCACGTTGTACCCTGATTTATGACCTGTGCAAACCCAGTGGCCTTTGGTGTACTCAGTGCAGAATTTGGTCTAATATATAGACATGACATGTATCCTATTACTGTTTTACTGTAGATTAAGTACCAGTATGCCAATACTGTGTACACAATTCTATTTTTTACCTGTATCCATTATAATGCAATTGTTCAGTGCATATAGCCATTTCCCCTCTAGTGGTTGTCTCCAGACTGTTACTTATGTGTAGCTAAAAGAGCTCTGGTAGGAGGCAGCACTTGTCAGAGATCTGGATTCTATTGCAGTAGATCCCATTTTCAGTTTCCTCTGCTGACCAAGATATCTGTATGTATATGGCAGTTGTTTGTACCACTTACTATATATATTAGCATGCAACTGGAACATTAATTGTTATGAAACAGAATGAGCTTTGGTTAATAGCTATAACTCTCCAGTTTATACACAATTACTTCACATTTCACACCTTCAATTAGATATTATTGCACAAACATTGTTAGTGTGCACAATCGTACAACCAAACTGTGCAGAAATTCATTCCTATATTTTGCATACTTTCAGCTTTGCCAACTCAAATAGGAATGTTCTAATATATGTGTATAACTATAGCTGCTGAGTATTCTTTTCTTCATGTGAACAATCAAGGCAAATTAAATCCACAGCTTTGAGTTTGCTCCCAGAGCTCAGACGTCATCACTGCTGTGAAACAGCCATGATCTTGAGAAGAATCTTGGGGTTTGACATGCAAACAACATCCCACTTTGCTTCCAGACTTCCTACTAGTCTCTTTAGTAAAGCCTTTTGCATTGACCCACCTCTTCCTTGTTATGTTTGAAAAAGTGCACTGCACATTATGAGCACTACTGGAAGCCATACAATAATAACGTCACACCTCCAAACCAAGCAGTTTTTACTCACACCTAGCATGCAGTCATGGACAAGTTTTGCCAAGTTAGGGTTCGTTAGTTTGAAATTAACCTAACAGGTAGAGGTGAAGCTGTAGTAAATGTAATGGAAACTCTAAATGTATTTCAAAGCACTGATGTAGTGAGAGCTCTGGCAACAGATCCCAAGTGTTGGGCTGTGATTAGATGTACATATTATTCTCTTGGCACTTAGATTCCATACTGTTTACGAGCTCGGTTGTGACTAACATAACACTGTTACTATAACAATCTTCTGAGGTTATAAAACATCTCTTTATTAAAACCCTACTGGAGGCACTCAAAGGAAAATTTCAGTGGCTAAACCTGTGCAGATTATGCAGGTTGTAAAACAGATTATTTCAGTTATGGGGAGGTTGTGTCTTCTATTAGGCAAGGCTGATAAATTCTCCATACCCATACTGCAACTGTACATTTGCCTACACTTTCTCTCACTCTCATATCCTGAGCTCCACATAATAGCCCTCCTCTTTCTGGTCAAGAAAAAATGAGCATGCCTCTCTCTGGAGTGAGTGAGTGCTGCTTCTAAACTGGCTAAGGGGGAGGGGGTCCTCACACCCATTCAGCGCTGAGCAACTGCTTCCAAATCAAGAGATGAAAAAGACTTGGGATGTGGGAAAAAACTTACTGAATCTTGCGATTGGTTTAAACAGGTGTTGGATCAGCTTGTTAGAATCACTAATCCATGGGCCAGCCCTCCTCCCCATCTGTTATACTTCACATTTTTTCCCATCAATAAATAAGGAAATATTTCACCTACCACACCATGAGTAATAAAAATAATTCGTATAACTTTAACATGCACCAACAAGAGAATTAAGAAGCTTATGAGTATTGACAAAGTGTAATGCTGACACAAATCCAAAATTAGCACCTTTTTAATTTTGGAATTTTTGATATTACACAACTTAACATTTGCACAAAATTCTACATTCTGATCCTCATGGCAGCACTCATTAGCATTCTGTTTTCTCCCTGCTGTACATAGGCAGGTCTCCTATTAACTTTAATGGACTATTCACCCAGCTACCGAGAACAGAACATCAAAGCTGAGATCCCTTGTCAGTAAATCTTTTCCACTGGTTGGTTTCTGAGACGGGAAGGTTGTTGGCCTCTCTACCCAAAATAAGAAAAGACACATGCTGAAACATGCAGCTTCTTCCACAAATGCTTTAGAAGCTGGTGGTGTATATGTTCCAATATAGTGTATTTTGCAATTTGTATTCCCAGCTGGAGAGTTAAGCAACTTTGGTTTGGGGCATTAGCTTTCTTGTCAATTGGCCAATTTGATTAAGAAATCAAACTCTTATCTAAACACAAAATCAAAATAACGAACCAGTTTAAAGGATATGCCCTTAACCCTTTGGAGCATATTTAGGGCAGAGGTTCTCAAGCCATTTCCATCGTGTGGACAACATTTTAGTAGAGAGTTTGTCTCGTAGGCCACCTCTTCTCCTAATCACAGTCCCACATCCCTGTGCCAATTACAGCAATTGCTATTTGGAAAAGGAAAGTATTTATGTATTCTTGTACCCCTGAGTATGCAACATCTCCGTGTCCTTCAGAACACAGCACAAATCTATATAGCACATCTTTTAAAAGAGGTGTTTAGAAACCTAATTATTTTGTAGAAGAGAATGACAACATTTCTCTTCCACAGGTTCAGATCCCATCCAGAAAGTGCATCTGTCTCTCTGGACATCATGTTCTGTCTCCTAAAGTCTTGCCTACCTCTGTTCTTTCTAACCAAGTTAGCTTTGTATGGTATGATATTACCAGTGTGACAATATCACTGATGCCAAGCGCTCCATCCACCCAATTCTTTTGGCATCCCAAAGCTTCTCTTAGGATATATTGCTGTATTTTGTTAAGCCTGGTTAGCTACTACTAGATGCACCGAGAGTTGATAAATATTCCCCATCACACTTCTCAGCCCACTACAGCGAAAGTAGCTCTGCTGATTTGGATTGGCATGTTCTTGCACATGGTAAACAGGTTCATGTACTACAGTGCTTCTTAAACAGCTGAAGTGATTTGAAGAAGTAACCCAACTGCAAAAGAAAGATTGTTTCTTTTAAAGCGTGCAAAGGAGCAGACATTATATATTGAGAAACCATCTTTACCTTCCTATCACATTTTATGGTTTAAAGTTTGGCTGACTTATGACTTTCCTCTGGGCTGATGTTTTAAACAGTTATTTAATATTTAATGTTACAGCTCAGGACCACTACTGTCCTAACTCTTCATTCTCAACATGCAAATGCAGCTCTGAAAATGTTAAGAGCAAAATTTAGTAGTGCAGAAAAATGAAGAAAAAAAACAAAAAAACCAGCACTAAATTATCTAAAGCAATGCAGTGTTATAAATAATACAGCATGTTTGTATAATTAGACCTAAATGTACCGTTTAATAGGTGTTTTCATAGTTCTTTCTATGTTATGTTGCCCTGGATGGTTTAATGGTTATATAACTGGTCTGGCTATAAACGTCAAGGTCAACATGAAGTAAACCTTTGATAAGGTCTCAGAGATCCATTAGTCTAACCAAATATAACTCTACAAAGATGCACTTAGATCTGGAAAACTCATGGGATGAGTGCCTAGAAAACACAGACTTAATTGCCATGCAGTAATCTTTACATTCTGATTCATAGGACTGGCTTCAGCTTTAGCGATGCTCATTGCACAAAAAAGTTACACAAGCCCATGAATCTTTCAACCTTCCCGGGACCTCACTTTCTGCGTGTGCAGCAAGGAGCTCTTCCTAGTACCCTGGACCAGGAGTTCTCTAACTTTTCCTCCTACTGTAGACCATACGTCTTTATGGCGAGACTGATTAAAGGAACACCTCTCACCTGCAAGCACACAGACCATTCATGATTGCATAACATTCCTGTAGCAATCACAACCCTTTTTTCATGTTCATCTGTAACATAATAGGTTTTTTGTTCCTTTAAAAAAATTAAATTTCATTATCTCTGTTTGCTCTTCAATTTATTTTCTTCTTCTGTAAGACTGCATTTACTCTGTCTATTCCCCTGCATTATGTCCACGATCTGTTGTCCCTTTGTTTTGATTTACCAAGGGAAAATCACATGTATATTTACTTGAACAGATGAAGACAAATAAATGTCACGCTGCCTCAGATTTGATTTTTAAGAAAATCAGCATGTGCATTAGCCCTCAAGATTTCAAGCAAACTACAAAAGAAACAGTAATAAGGGATTTCTATAGCAGGTTTCATGAAAAAGCAGTGCCCTCAGGATTGCATGAGAATAAAACTTAGGCCAGAACACCAGGAAATCTACCAAGAAACACCAGACAGCGAAGCCTTACTCATTCATTTTAAAGTATCTAAGTAATTGAGCACAAGTAACTGATTTGAGGAATGGGCATTAAATACTTCCAAATATCATTTCTGCAGTATCTTGTATTGAAAATATTTCATAGCCTGTAGCAACAAATTTTCATCATGTTTTGAAGGGTTGATTCTAGAACATCTTTCATGTGAGGATCTTTGTTTACATAAATTGATCCATTACTTTCAATCCCTAAATCCCTTGGAGATTCTACACCAAATTCATTCTGGAATCTAACAAAATATTCTGTATTTGCACCTTTTTCAGAATTCACTGACTCTGACTTCTTGGGTCTCAAGGAGTCAAAATGCAAAACATTAGTCTGACTTGCAAATATTGGAGAGACAAGGTGGGTGAGGTAAAATCTTTCATTGGACCAGAGACAAGCTTTTGAGTCCAATAGAGTTCTTCTTCATGTACTTGGTCAGATTCTGTCTTCAGTCCACAACTCTAATGTTGTCAGTGAAGTGGAATTAAAGAAGACACATGGGTATAAATGAAGACAGAATGTGGCCTTACAGAATAAATTACAGTATTAGAAGGCTCTCTATCAACAGTCTTCAAGTCTGTCAGCTCAGTGAGTTTGTCAGTGATTCAAGTTTAGAATATGCAAGCAACAGACTTTCTAACAATCCTCCACTGTCAGTCACTTTGTTATTCTGGATGTATACATGCAATGTTATCTCCATATACCACAAACTGTTCTGTCAGTCAAAAAAAAAAAATCTATTCTCTGGGGGGGTATAAATGGAGATCCTAGTTATACCAATGTTTTGATAGACAGCTGTACAAATGCAGCTTTCAGCAGGCATTATCTTCAGCTCAGTTGGTTTACAACTTTCAGCTCTTAATCATGAAACAAAAAATGAAAATTCAGAAACAGAAATATCTATATCTCTATTGTAAACTCCCAATTCAGCTTATAAAATAGTTACATCAGAAAAAAATACTCACATCTTAGCTTTCTCTAAAGAGCATGAAAGCATATTATTGTAAGATATATTAACATGGGATGTTAAAAACTCAGAAGGAAACAAATATTAAACATTGTGGGAAACTACTCTGCTATGTAATACACAGGTCCCCAATATAAGTTGTGCCCTGTGTCTTTGCACAGATTTAGGCAAATCAAAAAAGTTGGAAAATTGTTTTTTTGGGTCAAATGAAACAATGTAATGTTTCAATTTCAGGCACTTTTAATACCAGCAAAGAAAATAAAGGGCTAGATTCACAAGAGGGGGAGTAGTGCCCCTCTTATGCCCAACAACTCAGTGGTAAAGGCACTCCCTTAAGATTAGGAGACATCTTCACACTGGAGTAAGGATTGAACTCAGGTCACTTCCCTCCCGTAGGCTGTTAGCTATTCTGGGGTGTTTCTTTCTCTTACTCACTCCTATTAAAGCTATTCCACTTTGTATAAAATACTTAGAGAGTCACTGGGCCCACAAAAAAAGAGGGACTCCCTATCCCTGTGGTTAGGCCACTCACCAGGATGTGGGGAGCCCAGATTCCAGTGCCTGTTCCAATGAATATTTAATGATTTATACAAAGTGGAACAGCTCCAACAGAAGAGAACAAGATCCATCCCAGAATACCAGACGGCTCCTTTTGATAATTCCATGCCCATCTACAGGCCTTTAAACTCACAGCACCAAGGCGGGGCGGGTGATTTCAGTCAGAGCTGAGGGTGTACAGCATGCCACAGAAAATGCATAACCTCTTGAAAAATTGATCACAAGCCAGTGCAAAGACACACAGATATTGAGAAATATAGCTAGTACCGTCTGTTCAGCCTCCCCTTGTAGCACGCTAAACTGTTACATTTCAGTCTGAGCAGATTTCCTCAACCTAATTTTAAACCAGTTTTCACATTTAACTAGAATTTAAGAAAGGATTATTTAATTTCCATACCATAAAGCAATGATGAGTGCACACAAACCACAAGGGAAAAATCAATCTAGTTAATTTATTATAGCATTGCTTAACGTGCAGTGATAACATTAAGAGATAGTGTCTTCACAGGATCCACACAGTAGTTAAACAAACTTATTAACTGTATTTAATAGTGCATCACCTAAGCAGAAAGATTCAAGGAATTAGGAATTCTAAATAATCCAATTTGGAGAGAAGGCAGGAATTCATAAGAAATAAGAACACCGTTACAGTACAACCTGAATACAGTTCAGTATATTAGCATGATCCAAAGGTACAGTATAGACATAATTCAACCCCTAAACTAACAAAGCACATGTAGCATCCATAATTGCAGGAGAGAGTCAGGACACGCCTGTAGAGAATATAAAGGTGATTCTTTTATACCAGCTGCTGGACATCAACAGACCTTATGCACTTCTCTCTTCAGCTCTAGCTCTCCCACTAACTAAAGGCAGTATGTACTCCCTAGTTTATAATAACCTTCCAAGGGAAGCAGTGGGGGCAAAAGATCTATCTGGTTTTAAGATTCTACTCGATAAGTTTATGGAGGAGATGGTATGATGGGATAATGGGATTTTGGTAAGTAATTGATCTTTAAATATTCAGGGTAAATAGGCCAAATCCCCTGAGATGGGATATTAGATGGATGGGATCTGATTTACTATAGAAAACTCTTTCCTGGGTATCTGGCTGGTGAATCTTGCCCATGTGCTCAGGGTTTGGCTGATTGCCATGTTTGGGGTCGGGAGGGAGTTTTCCTCCAGGGCAGATTGGAGAGGCCCTGGAGGTTTTTTTGCCTTCCTTTGTAGCATGGGGCATGGTTGACTGGAGGGAGGCTTCTCTGCTCCCTCGAAGTTTTGAACCATGATTTGAGGACTTCAATAGCTCAGACATGGGTAAGGTTTTTCACAGGAGTGGGTGGGTGACATTCTGTGGCCTGCGCTGTGCAGGAGGTCGGACTAGATGATCAGAGTGGTCCCTTCTGACCTTAGTATCTATGAATCTATGAATCTATATAGCGTAGACACAGCGTATCTTGAAGTCCAGGTCTGGACTATGCAGTAAGGCAAAGGGCTTCTGACTTCACTACAAACCATCCTTACAGCAAAATGGTCCCTATTACATTTTATGGTGGGTGGGGGTCAGACCCAGCCTCCTGAAAATCCTTGTTCCTATCCCTGCCTTTATTTGTTTAGTTTAGGTTGAAGAGTCTCAGTGGTTGTCCACCCTGTTGTCCAGGCTGCCATTTCACAAGCTAGCTTTCACAATGGCAAAGCAGAGGACAGAATAATGGAGTTCTCATCCCACTTGAATAAATATCCACTGAATATACTAAAGTAAACCCTCTGTAACACATCTAAACGCCATCTCCACTATCCTAACCACCCCTCCCCAGACATGCAGGGAAAACATTTGGACTTCTGAATGTGCAGTGTGCTTTGCCAGTGGCTGTTACTTAAGGTTTGAGCTTTAAGAAATAAAACAGCGGGCCAGATTCTCAGTTGGGCACATCTGAGAGGGATGGAAATGGGCCACAAGAGAGCCAGTTGAGGCTTGCTGATTTCCGGGCCAATTTTATGCTAGCCGCCATGCAATTAGAATGACCAAAGTGCCATACACTATACCTCCCCACCTTTCATTGACATACTAGGGAGTAATAACGGGGTGAAGGAGCAGCTTTTCCAGCTCTCTGTGCACCAGGGTCTCCCCTGCTTCAGAGATCCAGTGGCTTTCTCCTCCCTCTACACTGCTACAGCGATGCAATAAGGAGCAGAGCAAGTGACAGAATCTAGTCCAATATTCTTACTGTTCAAACCAGACACTGGTGGTAGCTGGTCAAATGGTACGAACATTTCCCCATGCCAATATTTCCAGCCATTGCCAGAGATTATTTTTCAACTCTACACAGAGCGGACAGCAGGAACTGAGAAACACCCATTTGGAGCATCCCAGCATGCAATGTGCTTAGGCTTCTGTGAGTTATTCTGTCCTGCCAGCCAGAATGTGCCATGGGCCTTTGGTTTATCCGCTGCATCATGCCCTCCTTTTCCTCCACCGTGCTCTGCCTCAGGGCAGGAAAGCTTTAGTCTACAAACTGTCACATCATCAAACAAGGCAACAAAGTTGAAATCCCTTATCACACCATCATCTCTCTCTTTGCACAGAAAACCTTCATCAGGCATATCAGCTCTTGGCAATGAACAAGATGCTAAGAGAACTATTTGCACAAGATGGGGAAAAAACCTTATATCAATGCTCTTCTGTTCTGGCAATGAAATAGCTGAAGAGGAGAGAAAACAAATCTGACTCAATCTACCTTGATATCAGGCAACAGAAATGGATGCTTGCAGAGCTATTTTTGTTGATACTTCTGGGAAAACACTCAAACCTGACGCAGATTCTCTCACTCAGTGTGAGAAAGATGACAAAATGTGGTTTTTCAATGCAGGGCCTCTGAAAGTAATACAAAGAATTATCCCTTTCAAAGAATGCCACTCACCTCCCTCATACTGGTATTTGCCAATTAATTTATAAGACCCATTCCTTTCTATTGTTCTATGTGTCCTGTGTGTTTCAGTTTTTTGTTCTTTTTATCTGGCATGGAAACTTTCTCATTTAAAAATCAACATAAAATCCAGCTTAGAGAAACAATAACATTTTACCACTGTACTAGAGGCACACAGACATTCTAGGACAATTACTGAAGTTTTACTATTTATTATTTGTACTGCAGTAGAACACAGGAGCCCCAGTCGAGGACCAAGACCCCATTGTGCTAGGCACTGTACAAAGACAAAGACAGCTCCTGCCCCAAAGTGCTTACGGTAAAAGATCATTTACTAGACCCCGCAAGAATCCTGCGGTCAGAAGCACTGCCAAATATTCTCAAGAACTCTTACAAAATTTGTTTGATTCAACACTTATCTCACAGCTTTACTCAGTGAGTGAAATTTACAGAGTAAGTACCCTGTGCTGCTGCTATTGAAGTCAATGACAAAACTCTCATTAACTTCAATAAAGCAATGTCAGCACCTAGTTCCTTCTGTTTTCTTGTGCTCGTGCTCCTACATAATTTGCTGTTTTCTTAATGCTGAGAATTAAGATAATATGTTGATTATAAAATAGTTTGGAAATAAATTGGGGACTTTTAAAAGACATTGGTGAACTTGGCAACTCTGCTAAATCCACAGAGTCCTTCAGTGCTTAGGCATCTTTGGAATGCAGCACTGGACAATGTGGTTTTGCAGTGACGGTGCATGTGTGCAGAGTGCTTAAATGATGTACTGTTCTGTTTCTATGCCACATTCCCTAACAGAATCTGCATAATTTCCCTTTAGGAGATTAAAAAAACAGGAAAATTTCAATTTCATTACATGTTTACAATGATGTGAAAACACATATAGCTTTGCAGTAGAGAAGGCAAATCCTATATCAAGTCCCATACATGCAAGGCATGGTAGGAACAGTGCCTGAATCCTCCTCAGGATCAGTAAAATCCCACGAGAAGGATCATGCAGTATATTGGAATAGACATAACTTCATGTATGAATTATAACAGGTCTGTACAATAGAAAGCATAGGTCCTCCCCCACCATCCCCAAGATCACATCTGAACTATAACCATGTTTACACTGGAGCTGGAGATGTAATTTCTAGCATGGGTAGACATGCCCATGCCAGCTTTGATCAAGCCACCGAGCTAAAAATACCAGTGTAGCAGCAGTTGCATGGGCAATGCAATAGGTTAGCCTCCCCAAGTACAATCCTGTCTGAGATTCCAGGTTAATACTTGGGATACCTAACCTGTCCTACTACCCATACAGCTGGAACCACACTGCTATTTTTAGCATGCTAGCTAAATCAGAGCTAGTGCAGGTATGTCTACCCAAGCTGGAAATTCCACCTCCAGCTCTAATGCAGACATGTCTTTAGATACTGGAATGATAAAAGTGCTTCCTGTACTCCACCTAGGGTTGCCAACTTTCTATTCGCACAAAACCAAACATCCTTCCCCCACTACACTCCTCCTCCAAGGCCCCGCCCCTTCTGTGAGGCCCCACACCCGCTCACTTCATCCCTCCTCCCTGTCACTCACTCTCCCCACCCTCACTCACTCATTTTCACTGGGCTGGCTTAGGGGGCTGGAGTGTGGGAGGGGGTGAGGGCTCCAGCTGGGGGTGCAAGCTCTGGGGTGGGGCCAGAAATGAGGAGGTCAGAGTGTGGGAATGGACATCAGGTTTGGACAGAGGGTTGGGGTGCAGGAGGGTGTGAGAGCTCTGGATGGGGGTGCAGACTCTGGGGTGGGGTCAGAGTGGTTTGGGGTGCAGGAGGGTGCTCTGGTCTGGGATCGAGGGGTTCAGAGGGTGGGAGGGGAATCTGGCCTGGCACAGGGGGTTGGGGTGCAGGGCGGGGAGTGAGGGGTCCAACTGGGGGTGCAGGCTCTGGGGTGGGGCTGGAGATGAGGGGTTTGGGGTGAAGGATGGTACTCCAGGCTGGGACCGAGAGTTCAGGAGGACGGGAGGGAGATCAGAGCTGAGGCGAGGGCAAGGGGTTAGGGCCTGGGAGGGGGTCAGGGGTGCAGGCTCCCAGCGGTGCTTATCTCAAGCAGATCCCAGAAGCAGTGGCATGTCCCCGCTCCAGCTCCTATGTGGAGGCACAGCCAGGTGGCTCTGCATGCTGCCCCATCCGCAGGCGCTGCCTCTGCAGCTCCCATTGGCTGCAGTTCCCAGCCAGTCGGAGCTACAGGGGCAGCTCTTGTGGTGGGGGCAGCATTTGAAACACCCTAGCTGCCCCTATGCGTAGGAGCCAGAGGGGCGACATGCCAGCTGCTTTCCAGGAGCCTGCCAGCCCCACTTCACAGCGCCGCCAACTGGACAGTCAATGGCCCAGTCAGTGGTACTGACCAGAGCCACCAGGATCCCTTTTTGACCAGGTGTTCCGGTTGAAAACTGGACACCTGGTCACCCTAGCTCCACCCAGTCCCCTCTCAGTTTGCTTCAGCCATTCCTACCTCCAGGCCTTCTTACACACTACTCCCTATGCTTGGAAAGGCCTCCCAATCAATGGTTGACAAGCACCCTCCCTGTCTCTCTTCAAATCACTCTTAGTCCCTCCTCCCTTAACCTGTGAGGTCTAAGCACACACACCCCATCAAATACAACATCACTGTCTGTTCCTTGTGTTCATTGCACCACACCTGTGCATGCTATTAGGGTGCAATAATCTCTTCTGGGCCGTAGTTCCATGTGTATTTTAGTGCTATAGAATTAAATGTAAATCCAACTCTGCTATGTGAATAATAAAGAACCCTCACAGTATGTGACATGCTGATTACACTCAGTGCTGACAACATACCAAATTGGGTCCATTTTTCCTGTTCCATATCTCAGGAACCTATCTGCCACACCTTCAGCATTGTGACACAATTTAACTGCAGTCTCCCTCTCTTTGGCCTCCATGACTTTCACTTTGGCTCCCCTACAATCTATTCAAAGCGTAGTGGCTAACTCCTCTTCAGCTATGTCCACACTACAAAGGTAAGTAATTATTATGGTGGTGCATATCCACACTACCCTCCTTGGGTTGGTCATGCACGTCCTCACCAGGAATAGTTTCGCCAACCTAAGAGGGGCAGTGTGGGGAGCAGCTCCTTATCAGGAGCCTGGCTGCCCCCCTCTCTGCCCGGGGCTTCTCGCCTCCCCGTTCCCTGCCAGGAGTTAGGAAGCACTGTCAATGTCAAGGCTCAGGGGGGAGCAGGCAGGGGGTGCCGCCCTGCCTTCTCACCCCAGCTTCCAGCCGGGAGTGGGGTCCAGCCACCCAGGCTTCTCGCCCTGGCTCCCAGCCATCCAGTGGCAGCTGGGGTCTAGCTGCCTGGCCAACAGTTGATGTATTTAATGAAGTGTCTGCACAGATATAGAGTCATCCTAACCACACTGACATAAGCCTTATGCCTCTCATGGAGGTGGAGTTATTATGACGGTGTTGTAAGGCCTTACATCAGCAGGAGGAAGGCTGTAGTGGAGACACTGACATAATTAGGTTGACGTCAGCTGCCTTATGTTGACCTAACCATGTAGTGTACACCAGCCCTTCTTCACTTCCTGCTAAGGGCACGTCACTCCTACCCTTGAGCCATTTCACTGCCTGAGGCTCCTTCCACATCCCAATGGAATGCCTCATCCTCAGCTGTAAGGCTCTTTCCCAATCTGCTCCTGCCAACATCTCAGAACTTGTTTTCCTTGTGAACAGTGTTCATCCTCAAATGCCCTTTGTTTCCTTTCTTGGCTCCACACCTATGACTCCACACTCTCAGGCCTAGATTCCTGGGAGAGGCTACTCTCTTTCAGTGCATCAGGGTAATTTGTTCTCCTCCTTCAAATCCCAGTCGGTGTGTTGAGCTATTAGTTTGCCACAACCTTTCACGGCGGAGCATGCTAGTGACACTCACACATCCAGTCACTCCTACACTTCTAAAGCAGAAGCTGTAGCAGTTAATGAACCAGAAAATGACAACTCAAATGGTCACAACCCAAAATGCTCCATGTGCAGAATATTGACTTAAGTTTGCACAGGAACATACAAACTGCCATACGGGATCAGGCCAGAGGCTGATTTAATCTAGCACCCTCTTTCTGACAGTGTCCACTGTGCTGCAGAGGAAGGTGCAAGAAACTCCTCAGAAGACAGATGTGGCATAATCTGCCCCATAATCTTAATCCCTAAAAATTAGAAATTGGTTTGTGCATGAAACCCAAGGTTTCATCTCCCTTCCAATATTATTGTTAACTAGTTCTTGAGTATTTGCTCTCCACACAATATTAAGAATATAAGTAGTAACATGGACACTTCTGGGTTCTGAAAAAACTGTGTATATTAACTATGATAAACCCAACACTGAATATTCTTGTTATCCATATCAACATCCAATCCCTCTTTGCATCTTGTTAAGTTATCAGCCTCAATAACAGCAAGAAACAATGATTTTCCCAGTCTAATTATGGCTTATGTGACAAAGCATTTCCTTTTTTATCAGTTTTGAATTTTTCACCTTGGTTTCATTGAATGTCCCGCTGTGGTTGTGGAATGAAAAGGCTAGTCCTTGGTATTTTATTGTTTTTTCCCCCCCTCGCACTAATGATGTTTGTTATTAAATCTGATCTTTAAATATTCAGGGTAAATAGGCCAAATCCCCTGAGATGGGATATTAGATGGATGGGATCTGAGTTACCCAGGAAAGAATTTTCTGTAGTATCTGGCTGGTGAATCTTGCCCATATGCTCAGGGTTTAGCTGATCGCCATATTTGGGGTCGGGAAGGAATTTTCCTCCAGGGCAGATTGGAGAGGCCCTGGAGGTTTTTCGCCTTCCTCTGTAGCATGGGGCGTGGTTGACTTGAGGGAGGCTTCTCTGCTCCTTGAAGTCTTTGAACCATGATTTAAGGACTTCAATAGCTCAGACATGGGTGAGGTTTTTCATAGGAGTGGGTGAGATTCTGTGGCCTGCGCTGTGCAAGAGGTAGGATTAGATAATCAGAATGGTCCCTTCTGACCTTAGTATCTATGAATCTATGAATCAACTGATATCTCAAACAATTCATAGAGTTCAAAGCCACAAGAAACCATTAAATCACCATGTCCTCTGGTTTGATCCTTTCTCCTTAGATAGGGCAGGCTTGGATGAATGTAATATAATTGATTTCAGGATGTGATGAAAAGCTAAAAGAATGAGAGACAGGACAGGAAGAAAGAAGGGGGTGGGCACAAAGCAACACAAAGGGGGAAAAGAAACAGGACAGCATTTTACATGCCTTTGTGGTGCAGGCAATTAAATATCCCCACTGACAGACTGAGGATTGGATGTCATGATAATGTGACAACTTTCAACACTCACAGGTGAAAACAAAGTTTCTTAAATAGCAGCAAGGCCAGCTGTCCTTCCTCTTGGGGAGAAAGTCCCTTAACCTAGTCTTCTTCTTCTGAATTGAGGTCGAGGAAGCCAAGATGAGTCAAGATGAGCAGCACTGCTGGCAGGTAGGGGGATGAGCTCCGGGGGGCGGGGGAGGGGGGGAGGGAGTTGGTGTCAGGGAAGATGATTCTTCTTTTTTTCAGTCTCTTTTTAAGAACCCCAAAAGGGGTAAAAGTTAACAGGATATTTTATCCTCATTATTTTGTCCACCAATTAAATCCATTTTTGTAAGGCCAGTCTTGGCACTGGTAACTTTATGCCCACATTTTCTTGTTTACAAAGTATGGTCTCACCACAATGCTTCACTTATATCCATTGGCCATTTTTGTTTAAACTAATTCAATTTTTCTATCTGGTTTTCTTGCACCTATTCATAATCTTTATTTATTTTGTCCTACTCCTGTAAAACTAGCACCATTTATTCCATCTAAATTAATACAGTACACCCCCTTTGTATAGGCAGGTTCCCTACTTCACCAACAGCACACAGACCTCAATTTACCTGTCCAAATGCCCCTCCCCAGGGGGTTTGGTTGTTTGTGAGTTATCAATACAACATAAACCTCAGCGCAAACTTATTCCCTGCATTTAGTTGCCAACACCACTTCTCTCCAGAACCTCCTCTGCCCCATAAAAAAAGGTCTCTCACACCTTTTATAACCTAGTTACAGCTAACTGGACCCACCTGCCAGCTTGACTTGGCAGCAATAACTTCTTTACGCAACATTTTAGCACCTGAGCCTATGATGATCAAACAAAAGAGCCCAGCATTCCTACGAAGGGGCTTAGTCTGTCACTTCCCCTCTTCAGAGGCAGCTGTCCACTTTAGAGAGGCTCCAGGGTCAGCCATGGCTGCAGAAGTCTTTTGACAGGTCATTCCAATGGAGTGAGGCCAGAACAGGGGTAGAGGCACACTGCTTCATACCAGCTGCAGAACTTGTGGGCTGGACCCTCATCTTCTTCCACAGGGGAAGGATTGGAGGGAATATCCTCCTCCTCTCCAGAAAGGATGGGAAACTCCTTGAGGATCTTTCAGAGTTGCCTCCCCAGTACCTAGCTACTACACAGAGAGACTACAGTCTGCCCAGTGTTAACCAGTGCTGCATTTTAGCTAGGAGACCATTTCTCTGTGTCAGAAACCGAGATGTGGGCTCGTCTGTCTGACTAGTTAGAACCAGAGTCAGAACTAAAAGGTCAGAGCTGGAATCAGAAGCTGAATAAGGGAGCGGAGCTGGAGCAAGGCTGGGAACAAGGCAGGTATAGAAGCAATCACAGATCTGGGCACCATCACTGAGCAGCCAGCTACCTCTTCCTGCTGCTGCTGGCTTTAAGAACACACCTCCTGGTTCCCTTCAGCCAATCAAGCAGTTCTGCTGTAGCTCACCTGCATTCATTAGACAGCCTAGGAGGGTGGGGGTGGGGGGAGAAAGAGAGAGCATGTGCACGCGCTAATCCCAGACTCAGCTGCTGGCCTTCATTCCTGACACTGTGCACTGCAATCCCCTTTGGGGGAGCTCTAGCATCCCCCAGGTACACCTTCAAAGAATTCAGATCTAGCCTCAGAGCTAAATCCAGAGGAGAGATGTAAGCCGGAGATGGTAGGCAGACAGTACCTGCTCTTGGTTCTGAATTTGGCCATCAGCCTCCCAGATGCTGAAATAAGGCCCACCTCTTGCAGATGGGGGAAGGAAGAGCTCATTGTGAGGTTGGTCATGAAGTGAGATGTCTCAACAGGAGCCAATCAGGAAAGTGGAACAGAAGCAGAGTCCAATAGGGATTCAGAAAGGGAAGGAGGAGCAGAGCCTGGATGCATAATCATTTCACCTGTAGCTTGTAGTCACTATGGTGGTGTCCATGATTACTCAGAGCCAAGAAGTAGACACAAGTCTGCTTCATTCCATGTCCCAGTTCTAACAGCTCAGCACTGCTTAACATGGGCCTTTTGCATAGTATAACTGGTTCCAACTAGCTCTTACCAAAGCCTCTTAAAAGTACAGTTCCCCACAAATAAACTAAAACTAAAACTGTTCCACTTGCAATAATGGCCCAATTTCTCCCCTATGTATGCACTCAGAATGCACAGTGACAGCCACTTATCCCACATCTAGCAACATTTTCTTTACAAATCACTTTCCCTTATTCTTTCTGCTTATGAAACACTAGTCTTCCACTGTGGTAGATGAAGTGTTTCAAAATTTATATTAATGTATCAGAGACTTATAAAGAGCTATAATGCCACGTTCTGTTGCTTGCAAATCAAAGCTCATGGAATCAAACAGAATTGTAATGCAGTTGCTTCCTATTACATCATAGCTGACTAAGCAACAAGGCATAACAGGGGATGGGAGTTTTAAAGCAGCTCTGACTGGAGAGAACATATTGGTCAGTTGAAACGCTGGCTTCCCAAGTCACAGTACCTTCAGCAACTTCAGAAAAACTGGGGAGTAAAGTTTAGGCAGCTTACTTTTGTAACTCTTGTACTTGCTACAATGCTAAGGCTCCCGCAGTGTTTAAAGCCTGCAGTATAAGCCTTTGGAGGGTTGGCAGGACTTCAGAGTGCCCCTACAAGATTAGTCTGGAGGACCACAAATCCAACTCATTATGATCCATGCCATGAATATTTCTTGTTGTGTACTTTTAGGTCCTCATGCTGTGTTGCCCAAAACAAGTTTGGGTCTGTAAGAACTGCAGCTATGCCATGTTTCTAAATGGGTCTTTTAACCCACTTTTTATGAGGACGTCTATGAAGCTACTATGATATATGGAGAATTGGGCCATTTTGGAAAAGTTGGCTTTTCAGCTGAATAAATTCCACGCACCCCAACATCCCCCCACTCCCCAACACACACATATTTTGGGTGCCTTGAGTGGGCCAGGGCTATTCAAAATTCAGGTCTGGGAGCTTATTGCCTTCCGTTTTTCTGCTACTGCATTAATGTATCTTACACACGAGTTCCAATGCCTTTTGTCAGGACTCCCACTTCCACATATCAGAGTTCTCAACATCCAAAGCAGCTGTCTCCATTTTTCCCCAATTTAGGTTCTTGTATGTGGAATTATCCTGCTATTCAAGGAAAGTGGAGAGAACATCAGGTCACAAACTACCATAAAAATTCACATGAAGGGTCTGACAAACAGTTCTTCTTACTATAATATTTCACTTGGAAAAAAGAAAGATATACAATTCAAAAAACAGCAAAGAAGGAGTAGCAACCATAATTTGCTTTCTTGAGGAGAGTGCCTGAGGATGGATAAATTCTGGCCATGCATGTTCCACCTAGGAGAGAGAGAGCCCCTTTTCCTTCTCCTGCATCCACAGTACATGTATGCACCCATTGGTAACCCATCTTCTTTCAGAGACAGGTGAAAAGGCCCACTGCTCTTCATTCTTTTACATTTCAATTTTTTCACTCTCACACTGCCATTTGTCCGCATGCCTTTGACCATGGATATTCCAGCCATTCCTTCTAGGCAGTACAAACCTCTCCAACAAAAAGTGCACTTGCCTATTACACTTCAATGGGCACAAATCAAGGATTGGAATGACCTAGCCGATCACCGGTCCAGATAACACCAGGAGAATGACACACTCACCTCATATGAAGCTGTTCCATCCCTCTAATAATTTTTGTTGCTCTTCTCTTTACCTTTTCCAGTTCTAATATCTCTTTTTTGAGCTGTGGTGACCAGAACTGTATGCAGTATTCAAGGTGTGGACATACCCGGGGTTTATATAGACAATGGATTTTCCTCCTGTGATGTTATCTGATTAAAATATGACCATATAGATCATTGTTGCAACTACTGTTATATATTTGAAGCAAATATTGTACAAAGGTTGTCGAGTGAGGTGTCTATGAAAAGGTTCTGATTTGCTGATTATGATTATGCTGTCTGTATGCATGTATCATTTTTGCATGTGAAGTTATAAGCATTGGTTCTATACTTGAATTTCAAATGTTTGCTCCTGTGGGAATGCCCACAAAGTAATTAGCCAGCACATCTTGGAGGAACTATTCCAGTTGAGTAGCCCATCAAAAGATCATTTAACTGACAGTGGACCATGGGAGATGCCTATCTACACTTAATGAAATTTCCTGCTGTGACTAGGTAAAATGCCTGGACATGTGACTTGCCCATGTGACTCCAAACTCCATCTTGTTGTTAATTTTCCACAGTAAGAACAATGGGATGCCCTCCACAGGGCAAAAGCTATAAAAGGCCCTCGAAAGACCTCCATTTTGTCTTCAATCCTGCTTCTTACCTCTGTAGGAACTTTGCTACAAACTGAAGCTCTGAACAATGGACTGAATGACCCATCCAAACTGTGGATGTACTGTAGAGACTTGACTTAAACCAGCAGTTCATTCCATCACTGCTACAAGCCTGAACCAAGAACTTTGCCATTACCATATGTAATTGATTCCTTTAACCAATTTCAACTCTCACTTTTCTTTCTTTCATTCATTTTATGAATAAATCTTCAGATTTTCAAATACTAAAGGATTGGAATCAGTGTGATTTTTGGGTAAGATCTAAGTTATATATTGACCTGAGCGTGTGGCTGGTCCTTTGAGATCAGAAGAACCTATTATTTGATGAGACTGGTTGTAAAGAACCACTCATCTCTGAATCCAGTGTTTGTGGTGATATAAAAACTGGAATGCCTGAGGAAACTGCCTTCATGTTTTCTTGTTAGCCAGTGTGGTGAAACAGGAGTTTAATTTTGTGGCTGGTTTGGTATATCTTATAAAAGTTTTGGGTTGTGTTTGCCCTATTTCTCAGCAGTTGGTCCTGAATTTCACATTCTCAGTTATGACCCACTAAGGCATGGTTACACCTCCTCAGGGCATAGTTTCAAAAGAGCTGATTGGAAGTGGGTCATTTGTATTCCCCTTACCCCCAAGTACTTCCTAGTAAATCCACTTCATACATATTAGTCCCAAAAGCCCTCTGAAGTTCATAAAAGAATTGCATTAACTAGAGAAGTTACATACACACAATTTCCTAACACATACACAGTTGCATTTTTAATACAATGGACCGCAAAGATATTAAATCTAATTCAGTAAAGTTCATTCAGAATAGTGCAGGAAATGATTAGTCTGTCACAGACCCTTCCAGGTTTCTTTGTATACCACGTACACACAAAACAGAGCACGAGGGTCTAATCCAGGGGTGAGCAAATTGTATGTAGGGCCGGGGCAAGGGATTGGGGTGTGGGAGGGGGTGCAGAGTGCAGGAGGGGGCTCAGGGCAGGAGTGCAGGAGGGGTGTGGACTACGGGAGGGAGCTCAAGGCGGGGTTTGGGGTGCAGAAGGTGTGCAGGGTGCGATATGGGGCTCAGGGTAGGGAGTTGGGGTGCATGGGGGTGCAGGGGGCTCAGGGCAGGGGTTGGGGTGCAGGAGGGGTACAAGGTGCAGGCAGGGGGCTTAGGGTAGGGAGTTGGGGGGCAGGGTGCAGGAGGGGTTTGGGGTCCGGCCCGGCGCCACTTACCTAAAGTGGCTCCAGGGTGGCAGCAGCATGCACCGGGGCCAGGGCAGACTCCCTGCCTGCCTGCCCTGGCCCCACACAGTGCCACTCCGGGAAGCGGCAGGCAGCACGTCCCTGTGCAGCCCCTAGGGGAGGGCAGGGACACAGGGCTCCGAGCACTGCCCTTGCCACACCTCCAGATACCTCCCCCAAAGCTCCCATTGGCCACGGTTCCCCGTTCCTGGCCAATGGGAGCTGCAGGGGGTGGTGCTTAGAGGCAAGGACAACGCAAAGAGCCCCCTGCGCCCCCCCACCCGGGGCCCCAGGAATGTGGTGGTCTAATCCAATTCATGTTGAAATCAAGGGAAGTAATTTGGAAGGCTCTTAGTGGAAACTGGGTCAGACCTTCAAATGAGGGAAAAGGAACAACAGAGAACAGCAGCAGTCCAGAAAGTCAGGATGGAAGAAGATCCCAAGCCTACTTAGCATGTACAGCAATTCCCCATAAACTCTCTACCCTTAAATCACTGGACTCATTACGTGAGGAAAGGACCAATGTCTGTGGCTTTTCGTTCCAAAACAAATTCCCACAAAGCAACAAAAGAAGAGGCAGCATTAATTTTGCATGTTCACTTGGCTTCAGCTAATACAATCAGGTTTATTAAACGCTTAAGCATGCTGGAGAATCGCAAAAGAGCTTAGGTTAACGTTATTGGATGCCCTTCACACTTACTGCACAAAACCTCAATGCTAACTCTCACGCACAAGTTGTAAGTGATCGGCTTATTGATGACACAACCGATCTACCTGTCAATACCTAATCATCATTGGCCACTTTTTACTCCAAATTTGCTAATTTTTCTGGTCGGGGAAATACTCCAGGTGCCCCAATGTAGATGGATATGCATTGAACCAGACAACAAATGAATGACTGATATTGGGAAGGGAGAATCTACAGTGATTTGGCACGTGATTCAAATGAAAGTCCAACAACTCTATCCCTATTAAATAGATGGGCCAAAAACTGGACATGCCACTTTGCAACCTGGTTACCATTTGATGCTATATATTGCATCATTTCTGATATCACTGACAATGCTAGCATGGTAAAAGATTCCTGGGCATTCTGAATGCTGGAAGAGTATATCCTCACACTACGTGTACGTGTCTGGCCAATTTCTGCCCTCGGATAACACAGGCAACAGCCACTTGGAATCACATGCAGACAAAAATTGACCCATACTCAGTACTCTGCTGAGCCTCTATTCAACTGTTAATATTTACCACAGATGTCATCTTGCTCCTTTTGGAGCTGCATGCATTATTATTGCTATTAAATATTTATATTGCATGAGTGCCCAATGACTCTTGGATGAAACTGGCACTTAATTTTGTTGGATTAGATTAACTGTCTTGCTGTTACATTACATCATGGTCTCATTTTTGCACTTTTTACTGAGAATTTGTTAAAAAAAAAATTAAGTCACTTCTCCCCCAAAGAAGATGTATCTCATTACTGCACTTTTTTCCCCAGCAGCATTGTCCATGCTGCAGACACCTTTTGCCCAACATAGCTCAAATTCAGCACCAATTACCCACAGTGAAATCAATGTATCTGCATAAGCTGTAAGTCAGTGATGAACCTGCCCCAAAATGAGTACTCTACAAGTATCTTTCTGTGTTGAATTCAGCTGCAAACTCTTCAGTGATTCCCTTCCACTTGCAGAATGAAGAACCAAATTCCACTCAGTTACACTGGTTCAAGCCCAGCAGTGCAAAAAAAGAGTAAAATTTGACCCAAGATATGGAAACATACATCAAAGTACCAAAAATACAATGTACAAACAATAGCAAAGGTCTAGAAAGCTGTTAAGATCCCTGTCCTTTCCCAGGTGCTAAGGGGACAGTATACCAATTACAATCCCCGGGGAAAATTAACTGAAGTCATCAACAACAAAATGTGATTCTTCTGCAAATTAAAATGATTAAGATCACCAGCTTCTGCCATCAAAAAGATCCAGAATCTTACCCTGGTATTATTAAATATTAAAACAATGGATTTTAGCTATAAATGTGAAGGAAACAAATTAAGAACTCTGATGATTAAGGGCCTCTGTTTATCTAACAGGCAATTGCACTGGCACAATTTGTCATGTTTTATATGACAAATCATTCCAGCTCTCCGAGCTTAGATGGCCAATCTGCTTAACAGAAACACCTCCGGACTTTCACCCCTCATTCAGTCCTGGTCTCAATATAAATAAAAGGCTGCTATTAGTGTACCACATTTGTGTTTGTTTTCAGAATAAATGTCCAGATGAATCAACTATTATTTTTAAGAGCCAGATTCTGACCCATCCTGCAAAGGAATGAATGATAAAGCAGGGTTGAGGAAACCCTAAATATAAAATACAGAGGAGAAACATGCAACGACAATAAGGTCTGCTGAACAAGCAAAACCCTGCTGACACTGATTCGCAGTATTTTAAAATCACCTAAGGATTCTCAAGAGCCTCTAACATTTTATTCTGAACTCCAGACTAGGTTTTTCTACTTCTGCTGACATCTGTTACCTAACAGCTTTCCCCCAGCTAATAGGATGCACAAGTGGATTCTTGAGCCAGCAATAATCTAACTGGTGGGCCAGAAAAGGTGTCCTGGAAATTGTATGCCCAATATTTCTTTCCTGCTGCCACAGTGCTTGTCACATCTCCCGACCCAGAGGGAGTAAATCTTGCCTCAAACGTGTGATCTTCCATGTCTAGAGAGCAACATGTTACCTTGGTACCACTGGGCTGGTTCTTGGAATGAATCAGAAGAAAGCAACAGAATAATGTTCTCCCTTCACATTCATTCTAAGGTAAAGATCTATCACTTAGTTCCTTTTAAGAAAAAAATTGCTAATATTTTAAGTAGATTTAATTTTCAAGGCTCTTTCAGTACAGATTAAGCATTCAAACGTAATTCAAGCATAATACAGAATGGAAATGTAATTTAGATTCTAAAAACAATGGGGTTCTATCTATCAAAGGTTCAATATCAGAAGATTTGGTTTTAAAGTGAACAGGCATCAAGAAAGATTTCCTAAAAGTAAACTCAAGTACATTGTGGAATAACCTCCCAAAGGAAGTGGTGGGGGCTTAAATTACTCAGTTATTAAATCTGGATCAGAAAAAGTGCTACAAAATGATAGAACAGGAAACCATCCTGCACCGATAACAGGGATGGGCTAGATGACCCAATAGGTCTTTATGTCCACCTCCCCATCTCTAACTTCTTTCAAATTATTTTGCTTCAAAACTGTGATATAAAGATGAATATCTCATAGCTACAAATAAGTTTTTCAAGTGATTTCGCCCCAAAGAACCAGCCTATCATGCCCAAAACTTTGCATCATCAGTCTCGTTTCCCTTTCTGTGTTCTAGTGTCTCTAAACTTCCCACAGTTTAATTTACATGCATTATTTCAACAACATTCTAAAGCAGGGGTGGGCAAACTTTTTGGCTTAAGGGCTGCATCGGGTTTTAGAAGTTGTATGGAGGGCTGGTTGGGGAGGCTGTGCCTCCCCCAACAGCCAGGCATGGCCTGGCTCCTGCCCCCTATCCAACCCCCCCTGCTTCTCATCCCCTGATGACCCCCCCGGGCCTCCTGCCCCCTATCCAATCCCCCCCACGCACGCTACCTGGAGCGCCAGTGGCTGGCGGCGCGACTGCACCAGAACAGGCAGCCGGGTCACCTGGCTGGAGCCAGCCACGCACCACGCAGCAGAGAGCTCTGGGTCAGGCTGGGCTCTGCAGCTGCACAGCCCCAGGAGCTCACAGCCCCGCTGGCCAGAGTGTTGCGCCAGCGGCGCAGTGAGCTGAGGCTGCGTGGGAGGGGGAACAGCAGGGGCCGGGCAGAACGGTCCCACGGGCCGTAGTTTGCCCACCTCTGTTCTAAAGGATCCTTTCAGTCTATTCTTGCTCCTGTGCTCTTCAAGTGCCCATCTATCTGATTTCCTTTGAGAAAAGATGATTCTCTCAGTTCAAGGATAAATTAATTCCTTCATTTTAGGGAGAAACATTGCAACCGGGGCACTTAAAGGAAGCATACGATAAAACATGCAAGAAAGAACACAGCTCCTTACATGCTCTCACAGAACTTTGTAAGAGTGCTGGGCTTTTCCTGGTTGCGTCTTTGTCGAAACCAACGCTGAATACTGCGTACATCCCAGTCCAGCTGCTTGGAGAGGCCTTCCAGTCTCTTCTCATCTGGATGCTACAGAACAAAAAGTGATCAAATGACTGCAGATGCATTTTAGCTTCATAACCAATATCATAATATTGTTTTAAATTTAGACACCCCCCCCCCAAGTCTGGTCAGAAAGAACTCAATCCTACTGTACAACTAGGACTTACGGGCTCTACCCTAGCTCTCTTTCAGCCTCATTGACAACTGGAAGTAAGGAAAAGTGTCTTCATACAAACACCTGATGATGGTTGTATAATCAAATACGTACTCTACTAAAAGGGGCTAAGGCAATGCAGCTACACAGAGAAGTTTTAAAAGCTACTGGAGAAAACAGGAGGTTTCAAATCGACTTGGCAGAATTCAATTTATATACATTTATATTTATATATATATCAGTTTGATGAGTAATATTAATATTTATTTTTAAGCTTTTTCTTCTATTTTTCATCTCTTTAAATTTTCACAGCTGCACAAAATTAAAGGCGAGTCAGACAAGGGAGTGATCAATTATTTAATGACAGTCGATGTTGAGATTCAAAAAGTCAAAGTTTTATAATCGTTAAAAACACAAATTGTCAACACCACATCCGAATATACAAAATAAATATCCTGAAATCAAACTCTGTTAGGTTCTCAGGCAGCATTTTTCTTACGTTTGATGATTATCAGTGGAAATATATTTCTTCAGCAGAGTGTGTGTTTGGGGAAAATCAACATTTTCTGACATTTACCAGTAAAAATCTAATCTTTCCACGCCCAGTTCTAACTGAAATCTTTTCTGCAACCTCCTCTCTAGAACTCCCTGCCTATCGAATGCTACGCACTCCTTGAGCAATGGGCCCTGCAAAACCCCTCACAGCATGAGCCTTGTCTCTTTCATCCCTCTGTGTATGTGCAACTGACGTAACTGTTGACATGACCAAGGGCATTGTTCAACTGACACAGAGAAATACATTTTCCTGTACGTTAATATTCAAAAACTACACTTTCTATTTTTAAAGTGGCAACTTCAAAGGAAGTCACCTTAGCAACTGAGACAGACGTGCTCAGTAAAATTAGCTCTAAGGAGTCATTTTCAACAGCAGCAAACTGACTGTTCCCACATTGGAGCAGAAGTTACTCTGCATACTGTAGCACATAAAAGGCAAGAGAAAATTGAAATTCACTACATGGGAAACAGGGGAAGAGGATACATTTCAAATTGTCTGTTGATGCTCCATGTACAATATTCCACTCTAAGAACATTCCAATATCCCCTATCACATTTTAAAAAAATTATCCTGAGAATTCACTCTGTGCATCTGTTTTCCTGGGGATAAGATTTGCTCCTATAAGCCAATTTGATATGGTGGATGAAATGCAAGTGCTGCTATAGTTAAGACTGTGTGAAAGTTTCCACTATATGAACTCCTAACATTCCATGGATTAATAAACCTGAAATAAAATCCCCTCCAGATTGAAATTTGTTATCTGAGTCTCCAGAGAAGGGAACAAGGGAGAAAAGGGTATTTTTTCTCTAAAGCTTAATTTTAACCAGTTCAGAGATTTGTTTTCCTTTTTTAAAAAGTCATTTGGAGTTGAGACCTATAGGGCTTATTCAGGCACAGCATTCACTGTAGCCAGTGAGAGTTTTGCCTGGGTACGACTGTAGCATCTGGCATGTAGCAAAAATGACCAACTTGCTGGCAGTGGTTTATAAGTGTGGCTGGCCGAACAGCACTACCAGGATGGTGGGGTGGGGCCTGGAAATCAGCCCCCTGTTCTGTACAGTCATGACATTAAGCCAGACATCACACAACTTGTGGTTCACACCACAACCACTGGACTATTGAGCATGAAAATGATGCTCCAGCACCTGCCAGAGGTTCATCAGCCAGTTCCTTGCCACAGTGTAAGTATCTACATTCCTTTGAAGCTCTAAGAGGGCTTCCCATTCTCCATTATATTCTCGCTGGAGCTAGTTCTACGCACCAGCTAACATAACTCAGCAGGAATTAGACTAAAATCTTAAAGACAGAAGTCCTGTATTTTTCTACAGGATCTCTGCGTCTATTATTCTAAGACACCTTCCCTTCCCCCCGAATCAGAGAGAGAGCAGACGTAGTGGGCCTTTCAGACAGGGAGGTGTATCTGATCCACCCTCTGCAAGTATGCTGCCAAAGTGAACCAATGCAATGGTGAGCATGGCACCTACGCTTATTAGAAGGTAGACTACCAAACCAAGATGATCAGCTCCCCTGACACAAGACAGGTAGGCACAAGACCAGCACCTAGAGCTCTCCTGGCATATTTCATCCTCTTCAACACCCCCTCTGGTAACTTTAACCCTGACAAAAAGGCCTGTATGAAATCATGATTTTGTTCTTTGTGAAAGATGTCTGCAAAGCCACAGGCCAGCTGAGATGTAGTTCAGCTGCATGTTGGTGTTAATGTAAAATGGGAAGAATGACTAAAAGCATAGGAACGCTTTCTCTCATGATATCTGTCCAAAGTGGGCATATGCAAAGATCTTTAGAGGAGGATAACGACACCTGATCATCACTGCATTCTCACTAGCCTAATCTAGCCTAATCAGGAGGCGCAGACAGTGCTAGGAACTGCTGCTAAAATAATCTGTAAACATTTCACCAACAAAATCCACAAACAGGGAAACCCACAGGTCTTATCTGAAGGGCAAGAAAAAATAGCTGTACAAAGGGCAAAAATGAATTTAGGGCTTCCCTATCGTTTTGCTGTATCCTACAGAATTCCACAACTTCCAAAAATTCATTGTTAAAATTTATTTTCCTAGCTTTTTCTGATGCGAAGAATAGCCATCACAATACAAATAGACATCAGCCAACCAATAGCACCCCATCCTTCCCAATTCACCTGAGAGGTGTAAAACCCAAATCCAAATCTGGAACATTGACATGCTAATATTACTGATAAAGAGTAACATTTGCCCCTCTTTGTCCAACCCCCTCTGCCCTCCTGCCACAAAAAAAATTAAAATACGAAAATGAATGTTAATATAAGCAACCACATGATACCTATGGAGTATTTTCTATTACAGTTTTCCGGGTTAAATGTGCAGCTTGGTATGTTACTGTCATGTTCTAACATGTATGCCATGAAGGGCTTGGCCAAGTTGCAAAGCTAGCATGGGTAATAGAATCTTTACATTTGCATTTTCTGCTTTTAACTGTGAAATCTTAATAGTTCGTTGGCTTGACTTGAAATTATCTTACTATACACGGATCAATGTTAAAGCATTATATCACCTTTTATAAAACAAAACATGTTAGGTAAATACTGTACCTTTGTAATTGCAGTGAAAACTTTTTCCAGAATAGCATTAGGTTGGGCTTTCTGTGGTCCATTGGCCTGGACTTTAAGACCTAAGGCACAGGGTTTAGCTATAAACCTACAACAAAACAAAGAGGAAAGAAAATCAAATGAGATTCTTCAATTATTTATTGCAGGATCTGTTACCAGTGACATGTCATAAATGTTAAAACATTAAAAAGAAGACATGGTCCCTGTCCTGAAATTTCTACAGTGTCAGACAACTGCAACACACAGAATAATAGTTCAAATGCAAGTACGTACAGGTGTGCATCAATAGAAGAAAACACCACAGAATAGGAATGTTTTAAGGGGAGGGATTTGAAGAAGGAAGGGTAACACCATCAAGTACGTGAAATGAGGAGCTGTTCAAAGCACTGGTGGGAGGCATGAAAAAAAAGACCAGAACTAAGAGTGGGAGAAGGATCATTGGAAAAGAAGAGCACACCGGAAAGAGCAGAGCACCATGAGGAGATTGTTGTATGCAACAGGCATGCAAAACATGCATTTTCTCCCCCCGACTTATTGCCTCGTTAATTAACTAGACCCCAGGTTAGCTATGAACACAGAATTACTTTTGTGCCCTGGATAGTCAGACACAGCTTTTATCATCTGACAGCCTCAGACTTGCTTGACCAACACAACTTGGTAAATACCTACATAATCTACAAACACAAGCAATTTAATCTAACTCAAAATGGTTTGGGGCCATTTCCTTTAAAAACCAGTGTTTTTCCCACCAAATGCATCCGATGAAGTGAGCTGTAGCTCACGAAAGCTTATGCTCAAATAAATTTGTTAGTCTCTAAGATGGACTGAAAAGAAACCCCCACTGTGATTACTTAAATTTCCATATTTTATCATTTGACTTGAATTTTCCCTTATATTTATTAGTTTGGATAAAATCTGCATCAGTTGTAGGAATCATGTTCCAATCATATTGTCAGTGGCTGTAGCATCAACCAGGAGAACAAGGCTACATGTAGTTTAAATACATTGCCTTAGGATCTGATCCTTCAACAGCAAAGTGAATGGGAGTTTCACCATTGAGTTCAATGGGAGAAGAGAGTGGAGCTGTAGCTCTTCTGCCTTGACTCATTTTCTACTTGTAAAATACAAGTTATATATCTACAGTGAAGTATTTATCATTTACAAGAGATATATTAGAACGGCTCCAAAGCCTTTGCCAGAGAACTCATTCAAGTCTTAACAACAGACTTGTTGGATTGCCCTTGGAGGGTCAAGAGCAATGGGTAGCACTGAAACATCAGGCTTTCAGTCTGTACGGGCACTGCCATGGCGTAGATTCCTGGGGCAGAATGCAACAATGGTGTAAACTGCTTGGAATAAATGCAGCTGCAGCCATGCTGGTGATACTTGTGCACAGTCACGAACACTTTTTGTTGTCTCTTCACTGGCAAATTTTGGACACACCTTCTGCCAATAGTATAGTTTCACCAGTGTAACAGTGATGGAAGTGTAGTTTAGTGTGGACAGGGCCTCTGCTCCGAGAAAGGACAGTGTCTAAATGCCTAGGCCTCATCTATACTATAGTTTTCACGGCTACCACAAGGGGAGCTGCACCAACAGTAGACTGTGCTTCTAATTTTTTTCCTAGTGTGGACAAAGGCTGTGTATGTGGATCCAAGGCATTTTATAAGTTTTGCAGGTGCTCACAGCACTAAAATCCTTTAGTCTAGACAAATATTGAGATGGTCAGATATTGGGTCATGTAGAGCTTTATAGGTTAAAATTATTGCTGTTGATTAATCGCAGTTAACTCTTGCTATTAATTCAAAAAATGAATCATGATTAAAAAAAATCAGTCACCATTAATCACGGTTTTAATTGCATTATTAAACAACAGAATACAAATTGAAATTTATTAAATATTTTCGATGTTTTTCTACATTTTCATAGATATGTTTTGGGCCCCACACTACAAGAAGGATGTGGAAAAATTGGAAAAAGTCCAGCGAAGGGCAACAAAAATTATTAGGGGACTGGAACATATGACTGATGAGGAGAGGCTGAGGGAACTGGGATTGTTTAGTCCGCGGAAGAGAAGAATGAGGCGAGATTTGATAGCTGCTTTCAGCTACCTGAAAGGAGGTTCCAAAGAGGATGGATCTAGACTGTTCTCAGTGGTAGCGGATGACAGAATGAGGAGTAATGATCTCAAGTTGCAATGGGGGAGGTTTAGGTTGGATATTAGGAAAAACTTTTTCACTAGAAGGGTGGTGAAACACTGGAATGTGTTACCTAGGGAGGTGGTGGAATCTCTTTCCTTAGAAGTTTTTAAGGTCAGGCCTGACAAAGCCCTGGCTGGGATGATTTAGTTGGGGATTGGTCCTGCTTTGAGCAGGGGGTTGGACTAGATGACCTCCTGAGGTCCCTTCCAACCCTGATATTCTAGGATTCTATGATCTTGTATTCTGTGTTGTAATTGAAATCAAAGTATATTTTTATTACAAATATTTGCACTGTAAAAATGATAAACAAAAAACAGTATTTTTCAATTCACCTCATACAAATACTGTAGTGCATTCTCTTTGTGGTGAAAGTACAATTTAAAAATGTAGATTTTTTTTTGTTACATAACTGCACTCAAAAACAAAACAATGTACAACTTCGGAGCCTGCAAGTCCACTCAGTTCTACTTCTTGTTCAGCCAATCGCTAAGACAAACAAGTTTGTTTACATTTACAGGAGATAATGCTGTCCCTCTTCTTATTTACAATGTCATCAGAAAGTGAGAACAGGCATTTGCATGGCACTTTTGTAGCAGATTTCAGAGTAGCAGCCGTGTTAGTCTGCATTAGCAAAAAGAAAAAGGAGTACTTGTGGCACCTTAGAGACTAAAATTTATTTGAGCATAAGCTTTCGTGAGCTACGGCTCACTTCATCACTGAATGCATCCGATGAAGTGAGCTGTAGCTCACAAAAGCTTATGCTCAGATAAATTTGTTAGTCTCTAAGGTGCCACAAATACTACTTTTGTAGCAGGCACTGCAAGATATTTACGTGCCAGATATGCTAAACATTCATATGCCCCTTCATGCTTCGGCCACCATTCTAGAGGACATGCTTCCGTGCCAATAACGCTCATTAAAAAAAAATGTGTTATTTAAATTTGTGACTGAACTCCCTGGGGGAGAATTGTATGTCCTCTGCTCTGTTTTACCCGCATTCTGCCATATATTTCCTGTTATAGCAATCTCGGATGATGACCCAGCACATGTTATTCATTTTAAGAACACTTTCACTGCAGATTTGACAAAACACAAAGAAGGTACCAATGTCAGATTTCTAAAGACAGCTATAGCACTCGACCCAAGGATTAAGAATCTGAAGTGCCTTCCAAAATCTGAGAGGGATGAGGTGTGGACCATGCTTTCAGAAGGTTTAAAAGAGCAAAACTCCTATGTGGAAACTACAGAACCCAAACCACCACAAAAGAAAAATCAACCTTTTCTTGGTGGCATCTGACTCAGATAATGAAAATGAACATGTGTCGGTCTGCACCGCTTTGGACTGTTATCGAGCAGAACCTGTCATCAGCATGGACACATGTCACCTGGAATGATGGTTGAAGCATGAAGGGACATATGAATCTTTAGCACATATGGCATGTAAATATCTTGCAACACCAGCTACAACAGTGCCATGAGAACTCCTTTTCTCATTTTCAGGTGACATTGTAAACTAGAAGCCAGCATTATCTCCTGCAAATGTAAACAAACTTGTTTGTCTGAGTGACTGGCTGAACAAGAAGTAGGACTGAGTGGACTTCTGGGCTCTAAAACTTTACATTGTTTTATTTTTGAATGCAATTTTTTTTTACATAATCCGACATTTATAAGTCCAACTTTCATGACAAAGAGATTGCATTGCAGTACCTGTATTAGGTGAACTGAAAAATACTATTTCTTTTGGGGGTTTTTACAGTGCAAATACTTGTAATCAAAAATAAATTTAAAGTGAGTATTAGGATATAGATATTCAGGCCTGTCTGTAAAGGCCTATACTCTAAGAATTTAGGTGTATTCTTATCACTTGGCTAGTTATAGAGGTATAAAAGAAAGAATCAAAATCACTGTCTGCCGGTGTAAGAGCCTTCTCTTACGGTGACAGTCTGAGGCCCTGTTCTTAGGCTAAGGCCTTTGGCTAAGCAACAGAGGCGGCCATAAGCTGGGAAGCGAACGGTCACATCCTCGCATTCCAAACTAGTCACATTGAAATCAGGTGCTATTGGGCTGTTAGGAATACAATCCTGTCTTGATAATGCCTATTGCCTCCAGAGAAAGAGAAGTGCCTAGATGTAAAAGGAAACTTAGTTTGATACCATCCTGTCGGGCAAGAACTCACTTATCAATAGCTGGGATGTCAAATCCTCATTTCTTTCAGAGGAGCAGCAACGTTAGTCTGTATTCGCAAAAAGAAAAGGAGTACTTGTGGTACCTTAGAGACTAACAAATTTATTTGAGCATAAGCTTTCGTGAGCTACAGCTCACTTCATCGATGGTGCCACAAGTATTCCTTTTCTTTTTCCTCATTTCTTTGTTGTTCTATCACTGTAGTCTCCATTTCCCTATTGTTTGTCTGTATAATCTGTGTCTGGTTCTGTGATTGTTTCTGTCTGCTGTATAATTAATTTTGCTGGGTGTAAACTAATTAAGGTGGTGGGATATAATTGGTTAAATAATCATGTTACAATATGTTAGGATTGGTTAGTTAAATTTCAGTAAAATGATTGGTAAGGTATAGCTAAGCAGAACTCAAGTTTTACTATCTAGTCTGCAGTCAATCAGGAAGCGTGTGCGGGATGGGAGGGAAATGGGAACAGGGAATGGGGATGGGGAAATTGGAATCATGTTTTGCTAAGGGCAGGAATGGGAACAGGGCCACAGGTAAGGCTCTGTGGTGTCAGAGCTGGGAAGGGGGACACTAAGGAAGGAAACTGGAATCATGCTTGCTGGAAGTTCACCCCAATAAACATCAAATTGTTTGCACCTTTGGACTTCGGGTATTGTTGCTCTCTATTCATGCGAGAAGGACCAGGGAATTAAGTGGGTGAAGGAATAAGCCCCCTAACAGTGAGCACCATACACTTCATATTCTGTGTTGCAATTGAAATGAATATATTTGAAAATGTAGAAAACATCCAAAAATATTTAAATAAATGGTATTCTATTACTGTTTAACAGTGCAATTAATCACGATTAATTTTTTTAATCGCTTGACAGCCTTAGTTAAAACCAGACATCTAATGCAGAATACAGAGCACTTGTCTAATAGAGAAACTCCATTGAGAAACCCCACTCAGCAGATGTGCACCCAGATTCTGGATGAGCCTAATTTCCCAAATGGTTTTAAGGTGCAGCCCAAGTAAAGAGTCTTGCAGTATTCAAGCTCAAGGTGACAAAGGAAAGGGGAAAAAAGGTTTCATTCTCTAGCCAGACACAGATGGAATAAAAGCAGTGCTGACTATCACTTATTTCATCAGCTAAATGCAGTTGAGGATAACATAAAACTCATGTGGATATTTATTTCAGAAACTTCATTTCCCACCTCTAATATATGTTTTTAAAGCTTCTATAGACATCCTCTTATTTCTTGCTAAAGATGCTACTTTTCTGAGAGGCTGGGAATCTTAGCATCTGAATTCAGAAATTATACTAAAGACCATTTAAAATTAAACCAATTCTTTTGGATTGCCCTAAGAGAAGGTACAAAACCAAAGGGGAAAGTCAATCAGCATCCAAGCTAATTTTATAAAACCCTTCAAAAGAGGCATCATTTATAAATAGAGACAAAATAGAGAAGGACTGTGGGTGGAATAAAAATAAAAAGACAACTTTTTCACTTGTCAGGCTCACAAAGGAACACACTCTGAGCCTTAATTGCTGATGGCAGCATCCAGAGACACGAATCTAAGTACAAATAAAAAATAAGATCATTTCAAAGGCAGATTTTCTAAACATTTGAAAAAAGTTATTTTTTTCCTTCATTAAAGTCTCTTGGTTGATTATAAGTGCCAAAGCTGGCTTTTGACTACCTACCTCTCAGGAGAGTGAAGAAATGACATTGTTCTGAGATAATGTAAATCAGATGGCAAAGTATTACATTGCAGAGAGTATATGACCCCAAAATGTGTTCAATTTGTAAGAGTCAAAAGCTGGCTAAAATAGCCCGAGGGAGTAAAACTTTACAAGGTGTAACTGCAGCAAGTATCATTCTGATACGATCTTCACTGAACTCTCTGTGAGCCACTTGCAAGTACAATCTTAAGATGACAGGCTTGCTAATTAATATGCTGGGGAAAAATATAGTAAAGGGCAAGCAGAGTATTAGCCTAAAATTAAAAAAAGAGGAGCCTAAAATTCAGTTACGCACACTGTCCAAGACAGGATATGTGCTCTAGATCAGGAAATTTTTCTTTAATCTTTAAAAATAAGGGACTGAAGTAAAGGGGAAAAATACATTTCTACTGTGCTTATTACAGCCACAAAAGAAACAGGAACTAAATTAGGAATGTGTTCAGCCCCCATTACTGCAGCATCTGAGTGCCTGACAAACTTTCATAACTTCCTTAGCCAATACGTAATTTCTAAGGACTATTGGTTTCATGCCTTTTAAATTCTATAGAAAGTTTCCACAAAGAACAGCAAGACATTATGGGAAGTTGTACAGTGTACACAGTTTGCTGCTGTCTAAATCATTTAAAGCATAGTTTGCTATTTGGCTGCTACGAAAGCATGTATGGTGAAAAGTGAGTTTGTTAAAGCTTAAAATTTCATGATGGTCTCTATCCTGGCATGCTCTCGTTTTTATTCCCCTGCTCTTGAGAAAGTTAAAGCATGTTTACGAAATTTAATAATAGATTATTAATCTAAAATTGGGGACTAAATTCATGTATTAAAAATGGTAACATGAAGGGATTCATCCAAATCTAACAGTAGTGTTTTGCATTGCATTTTAAAATATATTTCTGTACAACAATCCACATGCGTGCAGGAAGAGGTGGATGAATAACTGATTTTTTATAAAAATACTTGAATAGGCTTTGGGACACAGAGTGAAAGAATGAATCATTCTACGGTCATGTGGTTAGTGTTAGGGTCCTATAGCAACGAGTATTTAAATTATTACAAAGTAGAACAGCTTCAATAGAGAGATTAAGAAACAGGAGTGCCAGAAGCCCCTAGAAGTGGGGGAGCCACAAGCGCCCAAATCATGGTCCTGCCCTCGCTCTGCCTCTTCCCGCTGAGGCCCCACCCCCACTCACTCCTCTCCCTCCACTTGTTGCTCACCCTTAAGGCAAGCAAAAAGTAAGAGGGCATATCCCTCCCATGTTTTAAAATGATGGAGCCATGGCCCCCTGCCCCAGCACCACTGTTAAGAAAGCACTAACCGAGAATAATCTACAGCCTAGTGGTTGGGGCATTTTCCAAGTTCAAATCCTTGCACAACATGAAGAGGAGTGGGAAACTGAACACAGGTTTCATACATCCAAGTGAGTGCCCTAACTAACTATCGGGCTAAATGTCACAAGGTAGGCAGTATTGTCTCCTCCTTCTCCAGGCATTTTGTGACTCTAACCAATACAAAAAAATTTGGTTGAAATCTATTTGGCAAATTCATGAATAGCTTTGAATCAACCAAAACTGTGTTTTTCAATAAATACACTATTCATCCAAAAATTTTCACCCAGCTCTGTGCGCACACATAATTCATGTGCATTTGGAGCATCTAGTGAAATTTAAGAGATTTTTTTTTACTGCAGTGTTTTGCTACACAAAAAAAAGTCAAGGAATTCAAACTGTACTTCTCTCACTTTTGCCTCCATTGCAGTATTATGCCCTGTTTTTCAAGGTTAAAATGTTTATAAAGTTTAATCAGTGGTGTCCTAAATTTGTGTGGTCAGCGGCTTTGAAAAAAGAAAAAAAAAAGCTTTATCAGTGATCTGCATGTCATCACTATGTTCTTTGTGATAAAGCTTTAATCTGTATGCCTAAACCAAACTTCAGAGTTCAAGCTTAAAAATTCTAATGCCAGTATGAAATGCCAGTGTTTTCCCAAATGAATGTATTCTGCTATGTCACCATTCAGTGAAGGAGATTCTGCCACTTTTACAACTGCTGTGCGGCACCTTCCTCCATAAAGTACAGTAAAACCTCAGTTATGAACACCAGAATTACGAACTACCATTCAACTACACACCTCGTTGGGAACCAGAAGTATGCAATCAGGCAGCAGAGACCCCCCCAAAAAAACCCCAAATACTGTCCAGTACAATACTGTGTTAAACGTAAACTACTCAAAAAAAAAAAAAAGGGAAAAGTTTTTAAAAAAGATTTGACAAGGTAAGGAAACTGTTTCTGTGCTTTTCATTTAAATTAAGATGGCTAAAAGCAGCATTTTTCTTCTGCATAGTAAAGTTTCAAAGCTGTATTAAGTCAATGTTCAGTTGTAAACTTTTGAAAGAACCACCATAACGTTTTGTTCAGAGTTACGAACAACCTCCATTCCTGAGGTGTTTGTATCTCTGAGGTTATAATACCAATAAGTCAGTGGGACTACTCAGAGTCAGGTACAATGCATTGTGAACAAGACATCAGAATCTAGCCCACTTACTCCCTTCTTTTAATCCTGTGAGTCCAAGGTAATTGCAAACCAAATTCTCAATTCAATTAATGTCAGTGAAGTTGCACTAGGGTAAATGAAAGAAGAATTTGGCCCACTATGTACCAAATTAAGCCTCAGAGCAGAATGGAGGTGAAACCACATTTCAACCAAGTCCAGACCACAAATTCTAACTTTGTTTTAAAAGCAGTCTGGCTCAGTCACAGTAGCCAGCCGAACTGTTTTTACTATCAGTTCGGATAATGCAGACTTGAGCTCAGTGTACAGTGTCTGAGTGGGAAGCACTCAGACTCTGCATTCCAAAATTATTTTGCACTCAGTTTAAATAAGTCAAGTATTTTACAGATACCGTATAACACCTAAAGGTGGCCCCAGCTTGCACTTTGACTCCTATGTAGGTGACATCTCATAGCTATTTACCATAGTACCAAAAAGCTTTACAGAATGCAGGAAATAGAAGGTACATAAAGTGACTTTGAACAGGTCACATACTCCTAACGAAACAGCAACATTAGTATCTACTGTACACTGAACCCAGTTCTGTTCTTATATACACCCGGAATACCTGCAGCAAAATTAGGCTCTTCACTAGATTGTGAACATGGGGAAATATTTCCCCAGAAGAAAATAAACAGAATTGCATTTGATTAACTTCACTTTTCAATAACTCTCTCATTTTTGATCTCCTTCTTGCACTTTAAAATTGCTGAGCTAGAGGAATGAAGTTTTGGTTTTGAGAAGGGGAGAAAGAAGTAGAAGGAAGGAGGGAAGCGATTTCTCTCTTCTTCAGCCTTGTTCATTGCTGCTCTGGAAGGAGCTAAATAAATATCACTTTCCCTTCACAGACTATAACAGCCACAATGCTTGTCAACAGACAGCAACCCTGCCATCTGTACTCTGGCAAAGCTCCCGCTGAATTCACTGAAAGCTTTGCCTGAATAAAAATTGGAGAATTGGACCCTTAAATAACAGATGCCATAGCCACATTTTGTATTCTGAAAGCTGCTTTTCCACACTCTTATGATTACAGTGCATGTCATGGTGATAAACATCCCATGGTGAGCTGGAGAGATATCTCTAAAAAGTTATTCTGCAGAAATATGAATGGACCAGTTCCTTTGCTGATGTAAACTGGTATAGCTGCACTAACTTGTCTACACCACTGAGAATCTCACCCAATGTCACTGCACAAAGAACTAGGTTTTGTTTTTAAAAGCAAACAGGTATGCCTCACCATAAGGATATGATCGGTTTACGTGAATCTCTCTCATTTCCTTCAACTGGGTAACAGTGATCCTTATTAGTTGCTCTAACCCCTCTTTTCTTAGTGCCACTAATCACCACAGATTACATGATTTGAATCCCAGGGTCAACTAGAAATGTTCATATTGACCCTCATAATCCTTTGATACTGATGTTCATTAGCAGTAGCGAAATCTATATTTAGCAAATAATTTTATATAATCAAATGAGGGAAGGCATGGAGAAGAAATACCCTGACTCTGCCATTATGATTCTCTGTAACGTATTAAAGTACAGATTCATCTGTTGATGGGGCTTAAAGGTTGTCAAATAAAATGAATCTGACTTTATGGAGCACTTGTTCTTCCAATGCCTGTACATAATACCCATAAAACTTCCATTACAAAATGTGACTTGTGGTAGAGAGATATTTTATTGTGGGATCACAATTAATCAAAAAATTAAAATCACAATCAAAAAATTAAGATCCTATCTTGCAGTACAACTTCCATTTCAGAACTTTCAAGAGCTATAAATGATTTTATCACCTGACAATCTACTCATCTTTAAACAATTTAGCAAATATGGGGTTATTGATTAGACTGTTTATGCAATTCACCTAGGTCGGAGCCCTGCATAAAACAAATACTATGTATTGTTAATTGCTCTGCAGTAAATACAATTCATCTGCTGCTATGAGAGGTCCAATTATGCCAGTAATTTCATTCAACAAAGATATATTTTAATGGGATTTTCAGGTATGGTAACACTTTCTTCTAACTTTCTGTATGTGGGACACATGGCCAGTTTCCACCTACAGATCTTCCATTTGGACTCTATATATGGTTTTTCCCTGTACTTGCAACTAGTGGATTCCCAGATGGTACAAAGTACAACTCTTCCAGACCACATTTAGGGCAAATGTACTGCCTAACTACACAACTCTATTGTTAGACAGCATGTCAGGTTGGTTTCTTTCAATTCAAAACTCACATCCCAAAGCATCTCTTTAATTAAGCTAAATGTAAAGCTTCCTATTATTGTACTTATTGAAAAACATATCCAAGTTCTATAATACTAGTATTTCTTTAAAAGAAGGGATGTGACAGAAGAGAAGGAAGAAAAAAGTGCTCCAAACCAGGACAAAGAGCTGGGCATATTTCTTGGGTTTCTCTAGTTACAATAAGGAAATGAGAAATTCCTTCATTATCAATTTATACACTTTAAATGTGAGTGGCATACTGTAAAGCTCTCCTGTAGCATCTTGATATAGTGCTTCTACAATTAAAAAAAAAATCTGTAGCCACCTGTGGTCACTGTTCTATATACCATGGTCTTTTTTGAGTTTTTCAGCAACACTGAAGATAGGAGGTTAGATCCTCCTACTCCTAAGGTAATAAAAAATGATCTCAGACTTCTTTAGCAGTATAGGGTCTATGACAATTATACTGTTTGCATTCTATCCAGTAGAAGGCAGTGGTACAATATTGCCCAGCTCTGTTAGTGTAATGTACATTATATAAACATTTTATTCAAAAAATTCACAGTTTATATAAATGTGGAATGAAGTAATTTGAAAAATAAAACAAAATTTTAAAAGAAACCGACAATATTACAGGTTTCAGAGTAGCAGCCATGTTAGTCTGTATCTGCAAAAAGAAAAGGAGTATTCGTGGAACCTTAGAAACTAAAATTTATTAGAGCATAAGCTTTCGTGAGCTACAGCTCACTTCATCAAATGCATGCAGTGGAAAATACAGTGGGGAGATTTTATATACACAGAGAACATGAAACAATGGGTGTTAACGTATACACTTTAACGAGAGTGATCAGGTAAGGTGAGCTATTACCACCGGGGAGAGGGGGTAGTGATAATCAAGGTGGGCCATTTCCAGCAGTTGACAAGAACGTGTGAGGAACAGGATGGGGGGGGAAAATAAACATGGGGCAATAGCTTTAGTTTGTGTAATGTCTGTTACAAAGACACCAACTCCAAGATTTTTACATAGGAAAGTTGCAACCATCCTTTCTCCATTTTAACTATGGAGTAAACAGACTCCAATGAGAGACTGCTGAATTGGAATTAATTTGCAAACTGGACACCATTACATTAGGCTTGAATAAAGCCTGAGAGTGGTTGTGTCATTACACAAACTAAAGCTATTTCCCCATGTTTATTCCCCCCTCCCCCTCCCCGTTCCTCACACGTTCTTGTCAACTGCTGGAAATGGCCCACCTTGATTATCACTACAAAAGGTTGTCGTTTTTTTTGTTTTTTTCTTTCCTCTCTCTCTCCTGCTGGTAATAGTTCAACTTACCTGATCATTCTCGTTACAGTGTGTACGGTAACACCCACTGTTTCATGTTTTCTGTGTATATAAAATCTCCCCACTGTATTTTCCACTGCATGCATCCAATGAAGTGAGCTGTAGCTCACGAAAGCTTTTGCTAAAATAAATTTGTTAGTCTCTAAGGTGCCACAAGTACTCCTTTTCTTTTTGAAAATACTAGTTGAGCAACTGTACATGTTATCTAGGTTATAGCACGGGGTTTTCTTTAAACAACCCAAAATTATTATTAATTACTCGACTCATTTGGAAGGTTATACCTTTTTCACTATATATGTCCTACTCATACCCTCATCCATTTAACCAGAAATCTATTGTTTTTATTCTATGGCACAAGACACCAACCCCAAGATTTTTACATAGGAAAGTTGCGACCATCCTTTCTCCATTTTAACTATGGAGTAAACCAAAGACATGCAGGAAGAAAGAGTCCCAAAAATGGAGGAGCAACCAAGTTCTTTTTTGGCCTGAGATACGAGATAGAAAGTCTACTGTAAATTAATTAGCACATTACTTTTCAGTACCCAAAGACAACTGGGAAGGCGTTTTTCGCCTTCCTCTGTAGCATGGGGCATGGTTGACTGGAGGGAGGCTTCTCTGCTCCTTGAAGTTTTGAACCATGATTTGAGGACTTCAATAGCTCAGACATGGGTGAGGTTTTTCGTAGGAGTGGTGGGTGACATTCTGTGGCCTGCGCTGTGCAGGAGGTCGGACTAGATGATCAGGTGGTCCCTTCTGACCTTAGTATCTATGAATCTACAACACAGTAGCTATTGTTTAGCTCTATTGTATTTCCGGCCACAGACTGCAACGAAAACCATCCACTGAATTAGTGTTCAATTAATGTTACCATGGGTTTGGTACCAGATTATACATGTAAAAAATCTAATCCCATATTAGACTCTTAACACATGAAAAATCATCTTAAATATATAAAATGTTAATCCTGTGTTTATCATTAGTAAGTCTACCATAAGAGCCACAATCATAAATGCAGACGTCTCAGAGAGAGATAAACAGACCCAGGAAAACAGCAGCAATTGGCAGCATATACATTTGGATTTTTTTTTTTTTTTAAAACAGACTGCTCCTAAAAAATGATAAAACCATAATTCCATTTACAGACAATATGTTTTGAGTGTTGCTTCGTATGGCAGTAAGGTTTCTGAATGTTGTTCAATTTTTAATTTAAACCTTTCAATTTAACTAGACTGAGACAGGTGACCTATCTGCTCTGTGACCTTGAGACATCTCCCAGAAGCTCAGAGATGTGAATTATTTTCAGTTTCTGACCTATTAGTGTGATTTCTTAGTTTCACATGAAATTTTTTCATCTCTCCTTCCTGTTTGCTAAAGTAATGACACTTTTCTTTTCGTCTAGCTAGACTGCATTTCAATGGCTAACACTTCATTCCTCTAATAAAAGCATCTTCCCATAAAACACAGCCCTACTATATCAATACTGGGTAACACCCTCTTTTACCCCATATGTGTTAAACACAGAGGGCTTGATTCTCCTATCAGTTACACCAGCTTTACATCAGTTACAATCAGACCAGTACATTGCTGAGGTTTTTATGCAATGCATTTTTGAACACAGTTGGAATCACTGCATCTTGATTAACTCCTACTAATAAGGGACTCCTTGCTCCTCATTACGGGCCAAATCCTCTTAACAGAGCCCACAGCCTGAAAAACAGGCTTGTGCTGTCAGAGAAATGCCTGAGCCCAACCTGAAGTAGCCAGCATGGAATCACTCCAAGGCTGCTACTGCAGGCTTCGGGCAGGAACAGGAACCCAGCCTACTGCTCCCCCTAATGCAGAGTTTGGGGCCAGTGAATCCATGCTATGCATAAATACACGGGGCAGGGCCCAGGTTTGCAGCATGCACTGCTTATCAAGTCCCCAAGCACACTGAGAACATGGTATTTCCATGGTGGTTGGGGTCTTCCACACCCTTAGAAAAGGCCAGTGGATTTTGCATTCTGCAAATACATTAGGAGAATTTGTTTGTCTTCCCCAAAATGTATCGATCTCCTCCGCTGTGTAGTGAACAGTGGCTAATACAAGGGCCAAAGACCAGCAAGGACCAAACAAACACCAAAGTCACAAGCCCTTAACACCTGCACTATGGCAGTAACTCTACTGGTGATTAGCAAGTTAAAAGGCTGCAAGAGTTGCTAAGGCCGACCAATAAAGGAAGTCCTAACACAAATTAAGCCGTTGTATTACAACTAAACAATCCTGTGTAAAATAGACCCTTTGTTAAACCTCTGATTATTTTCTATACAGGGTGTTTTCCTGAAGAGTAAGGAGAAAAAAAAATACATATGGGAAAGCAACACCCCTCTCTACTGCTATTTTGAAAAGACATATTGTCCTTTCCAGAGATGGATCAGAGCAGATTTTTTTCTCCTCACTTGCATTCAGCTCTTTAAAGGGCAGACTGCTTTCAGGGATATGTAATTGATGATATTCTGACTTGTCAGGATGTTTTGTTTTATAAAACAATCTGTTCCATGCAACTAACAAGGGCACATCTATCTAAATTACTCTAGCTTCCCAGATGAGCCAAGAGCAGAGGCGGCTTGTTTCTGAACAGATATTTAAGATTGGAAGTTTTTCTAAAAGATATGCTCTAGGAATTATTTTGAGGAAGTTCTGTGGCCTGTGCTACATAGGGGGTCAGACTAGATCGGGGTCCCCAACACGTTGCCCATTTTTGTGTGCCCACAGGACATCCCGCTACCAAAATGCCACCAAGAAGCGTTGCCGTTTCTCGGCGGCATTTCGGCAGTGGCACTTCTTCCCGCTGCCGCTTTTCGGCGGCGGGGTGTCAGGTGCCCGCCACAGTCTTCTGGGAATAGCAATATGCTATTCCCACAAGAAAGGTTGGGGACCAATGGACTAGATGATCACAATGGTCCCTTCTGGCCTTGGAACCTATGAAGATACCTATGACCTACATAGTGATTTTTTTTTGTAGCCGACATTTAATTCAATAGGTCCCAATTTGAAAATGTTTCAAAGTGTGTGGTTTATTTATTTATTTATTAATGTGAACAATAAAACAGACACATTCCTCAGGATGCTTCATGAGACAAAAACTTAGCAGTAACATAAGTCCACTGACTTCATTGGAGTTGTGCCTGCTTATCCAGTTTTAAATCTGGTGCATGTCTTAATGCTCTCTACTTTGGTATAAACATCAGGTAGTACCAATAGCTCAGCTGTGAGCCCTAGGCTGGTTAACTCAACCTTCACCACTCAGAGAGATACCCTGACTTCCTTGCAGTTTACTATGTGTATTGGCAAGCAGGATGCAACTTTTGCATGCGATATTTAGAAACTATGGCTATCTGTCTGTCTACTCGGAACAAACAATAAGGATCCCAGCACACAATTCACACAGCACAATTCACAATTGCCCCCATGTTCTTGTGCAGAATGCAGTATGTCCATCACGTGACTGGTGCTGACTTGTGGGATGTCCTGCCCACCCCAGGAATGGCACTAGTTCAGTGAGGTGTGAAGTGATTCCTGCATACACACATTTTGGGAAGGGCTTTGAGATCCTTCAGAACGAAGAAAGTAAGGGGCACATCCTTTCTCTACCTCCATGGATTCTGAGGGCCCTATCTGTGGCAGAACCAAGGCTGTCCTGCTGCACAGAGGGGGAAAAATCCAGAGATGAACAGAACAAAGATGTACTCCCCACAGTGAGTGCCAACCACTCTCTCATTTGGGGCAGGACATGGGGTTAGAGATAGGGGCACTGGGGGTGGGGGTAAATCAGCGGTTCCAATAGCTACTGCAGTCCTGCGAATGTAGCTGTGGCAGTGGACAAGCTCAGCTGCCACTCTGTCAGCGAAAAGGATTCTTCTATCCATCTACAGTTGTACCCAGCACACAGCCTGGTTACTTAGGTTCTGCACTGGGCTTTGGATTTGGCACTAACAATTTAGATATTATGTTTTAGGTTTTAATATTTGGAAAACGTACATCGTTTTCTCTGAAATTAGTTACCAGTTCGGTGCACTGCTGCACGACTGCGGTCTGCCTCTTTCATACAGAATGAGAGAGGAGCATGGCAGTGCGCTGGAGGTAGCACCCATAAACCCCGGGGGAAAATTCTCCACCAGCACTCTGAAGGCAAGCTTGGGCTGATTCCTCTGCCTCTGACCGAGTTTTCCATTCTCTGGTCTCTAAACCATCTCCGTCACAGAGGAGGTCTCCCTAAGGTTCTTACCAAGACTTCTGGAGAGCAAAATTTGTTTTGACTTTGAACGGACAAGCTTGCATCAAATGGAAGGTGTCCTACATGAGTTTCCCAAGCCAGTTACTCCACTGCACCCCAACAACGTCTTCACCGCACATCCTTCCATTCAAATTATGCAAGCTGAACACTATGCTATTACTCCATATATACTGTATAAAGTACAGGGACAAAACATAAGCATCTTGAGCAAAATGCAGCTGAGTACCTTTGTTTGAGAAGTGATGTTTCCTCCCTCCTTGGTCACAGTTATAATAAAGCATGTGTGCTTCAACGGGGAACAGCGGAGTCCTTCTCCACGAACACTTATACTAGGGCTGATGGAAAAACAACAATTGCATTTTACAAAATATTTGCAGGTTTTGAAATTTGTTTTCATTCTACGTAGGAACAAAAACAAGGTCTTTCAAAACGTGACATAAGAGAGCAAGACTCGTTTCTCTCGCCCGTTCTCACCAGAAATGCTATCCTGAATCTCAAAACCATTTCCGACAACACTTCATTGAAATTGATGCATTTCCACAGAACATTTCAATTTTGACTAAATGGGATTTTCCAGTGGAAAAGTGTTCCATCAGAAAATTTCTGACCAGCTCTAACTTATGCCTCTGCTTATAAAGGCTGGCAGGGGTGGGGGAGGATATATTTTGTGGGAGTCGTCTCAAAATATTCATAGCACAGCACATTCCTGAAAGGATACTTTGCTAAATAAAAAGTGAACATAAGTGTTTCGCCTAAGGGTGAGACCCTCAAGGGGGGAAAAAAAAAATCCCTTGTTAGTCTATGGGAGTTTCTCCTGAAAAGAAGGAAAGTAGAAGTAGGCACAATATAAGCCACATGTGCGGTAATTAGCACCTGCAACCAAAAAGCTGAACTGTTAGAACTACAGAGGCTCATTCCCTACATGAAGATTTGCACTATCAAGGATATCTGGGGCAGTGTGCCACACAAACATTAGTTTCTTTTCTGTTGTTAATTAAAACTCAATTTTGTAAGCTATAGGAAGGGAAAATATACTCACCTAAAGTTCTGATACAAAACTGGCATAATTAAACACAAAAATTTACAAGGAACTAACGATCATTGGACACATTGCCCCAGAAGCTTGTCAGGGTACAGATCATTGTATTGATAGAAACATGCAGTCCACCGACACTTGCTAGCAAATAACGGTCCGATTCTACTTCCACTCTGATAGAATAAGAAAGGCAGCTCCCTTCTAAAAGATTCCAGAGGAAATCCCTTCAGAACACCAGACCCCCACCCACAGCAGCAGCTCATTGCAGTAGTTTCTCACCTTCCTCTGTGATGTCATGGTTTTCTCACATGCACGTTTTTGTATTTCACAATAAAGATTTCAGCATTGTAATTTTGTAATTCCACATGCAGATGCCATCAAGAGACGCATCAGCTGGATTTCATTGGATGGGCTCGATTTGGTGAGGAGCCAGTCAAGTGGGATGAGTTCTTTATTTGATTTTGATATATAGTTTTGGTGAGAGAGAGAGAAAATCCCAGGACAGACTGGCAATTCTCCCACAAGTTCTGCTCAGACTTATAAAAACCTTCACAAACAAGGTCAGCAACCAGACTACTGCACTGGGCAGCACAGCACGGGGAAGAGGTGACCAGCCCTCTGTGGACAAAGAAGTGGTTCGGGACTATTTAGAAAAGCTGGATAAGCACAAGTCCATGGGGCAGGATGCGTGGCATCCGAGGGTGCTAAAGGAGTTGGCGGATGTGATTGTTAAGCCATTGGCCATTATCTTTGAAAACTTATGGTGATCGAGGGAGGTCCCAGACCACTGGAAAAAGGCTAACGTAGTGCCCATCTTGAAAAAAGGGAATGAGGAGAATCCGGGGAACTATAGGCCAAATCAGCCTCACCTCAGTCCCTGGAAAAATCATGGAGCAGGTCCTCAAGGAATCAATTCTGAAGCACTTAGAGGAGAGGAAAGTGATCAGGAACAGTCAGCATGGATTCACCAAGGGCAAGTCATGCCTGACTAATCTAACTGCCTTCTCTGACAAGATAATGTGGATGAGGAGAAAGCAGTGGACGTTATTCCTTGACTTTAGCAAAGCTTTTGACACGGTCTCCCACAGTATTCTTGCCAGCAAGTTAAACTAGTATGGGCTGGATGAATGGACTATAAGGTGGATAGAAACCTGGCTAGATTGTCAGGCTCATCGGGTAGCGAACAATGGCTCCACGTCTAGTTCACCGCCGGTATCAAGTGGAGTGCCCCAAGGGTTGGTCCTCGGGCCGGTCTTGTTCAATATCTTCATTAATGATCTGGAGGATGGCGTGGATTGCACCCTCAGAAAGTTTGCAGATGACACTAAACTGGGAGGAGAGGTAGATATGCTGGAGGGTAGGGATAGGATACAGAGGGCCCTAGACAAAATTAGAGGATTGGGCCAAAAGAAATCAACAAGGACAAGTGCAGAGTCCTGCATTTAGGATGGAAGAATCCCATGCACTGCTACAGACTAGGGACCAAATGGCTAGGCAGCAGTTCTGCAGAAAAGGACCTAGGGGTTACAGTGGATGAGAAGCTGGATATAAAAGTGAACAGTGTGCCTTGTTGCCAAGAAGGCCGATGGCATTTTGGGATGTATAAGTAGGGGCATTGCCAGCAGATCGAGGGACATGATCATTCCCCTCTATTCGACTTTGGTGAGGCCTCATCTGGAGTACCATGTCCAGTTTTGGGCCCCACACTACAAGAAGGATGTGGAAAAATTGGAAAGAGTCCAGCAGAGGGCAACAAAAATGATTAGGGGACTGGAACACATGACTTATGAGGAGAGGCTGAGGGAACTGGGATTGTTTAGTCTGCGGAAGAGAAGAATGAGGGGGGATTTGATAGCTGCTTTCAACTACCTGAAAGGGGGTTCCAAAGAGGATGGATCTAGACTATTCTCAGTGGTAGCGGATGACAGAACGAGGAGTAATGGTCTCAAGTTGCAGTTGGGGAGGTTTAGGTTGGATATTAAGAAAAACTTTTTCACTAGGAGGGTGGTGAAACACTGGAATGCATTACCTAGGGAGGTGGTGGAATCTCCTTTCTTAGAGGTTTTTAAGGTCAGGCTTGACAAAGCCCTGGCTGGGATGATTTAGTTGGGGATTGGTCCTGCTTTGAGCAGGGGTTGGACTAGATGATCTCCTGAGGTCCCTTCCAACCCTGATATTCTAGGATTCTAAGGAAAACTTCAGTTAAAATGCAAGCACCATTTCTGTTCAGTGTGTCCTGATGAAAATTTTTCTGGGCAGAACTTAAAGCTTTCTAAAATAGCAATAGAACACTCACCATAGGGCAGGAGATATTTAGCAGGACTGATCTCTATATCTGTTGTCACCACTCTCTGCCAGTGTCACTCCTTCATGGTAAGGACATGGAATGCACTTTTGCTTCAAAACTCTTTGTTTTTCCTGCTTTTGCAGTAAAACTGAGCCAGTTACTTTTACTTCCAAAAGGCGAACTTAGATGCCACAGACAGATGCAGAGCTCTGGAAAATATTTTGCTTGTTTTTTTTTAATAGTGGCATCTGTGCATCAGCCATCTTCTTGCAGGAGCAAACTTTCCATCCTGCCTACTTCCAGTTTTGCAGCGCTTGCCATGCTAGAATTGGAGTTGCTGGTACGCCAGATGCAGAGCCAGCATCTGCTGCTGCAATGATTCATCCTCCCTGTACATCACTTCCTTATACTAGCACTGAAGAAGATTTGCATCCTCATTATATGCAGTGTGATTTACTTTCTTTTCACTGCACAGGTAATAACTCTCACTAATGCTTCAGGAATTACACAAGCACATTAAAAGGGAGAATATTTTCCTTGTTTTGGAGGTGGCTTACCCTGAAGGCCCTGGAATAGTTCTAATTACTGGAATAAATGGCATTTTTATCAAATATATCTGTATCCAAACTTTTAACAGATAACCACTCACTATCACAAAGGCTTTCTACAGAAGCCCAGTAAACAAATGCAGAATTACCAGAGTGCAGTGTCTGCACAAATAAATGAAAGCATCTCCAGATTAGTGCACTAAATGGCTCATTTGGCCTCCTGTCCATTTCAATAGGCCTTGCATCAGGCCTCAAAGCAGAAATCCTCCTCTTGGATATTCTACACCAGGGGTCTCAAACTCAGTTTACCTTAGGGCCAGTGCCAGTCCTCAAATCCTCCCAGCAGACCAATAATGTCACTCATGCAGCCCAAAACTCTACCCCTCCAAACTCCACCCCCCACCTGCCCAACGCTCTGGGAGGGAGTTTGGGTGGGGGAGGAGATCTGGGGTGCAGGCTCTGGGATGGAGTTTGAGTGCTGGGCGCAGGCTCTGGGCTGGGGTAAAGGGTGGAGGTACAGGAGGAGGGGGTGGGGTTTCAGCTCTGGGAGGGAGTTTTGGGGCAGAAGGGGATGTGTGGGAAGGGGGAGGGAGGTGCAGGTTCTAGGAGGGGATTGGGTAGGGTGACCAGATGTCCCAATTTTATAGGGACAGTCCTGATTTTTGGGTCTTTTTCTTATATAGGCTCCTATTATCCCTCACTCCGTCCTGATTTTTCACACTTCCTGTCTGGTCACCCTAGGGTCAGGGGGTGCAGCGCCTACCTGGGGCTCCAAGGTGGGGTGGGCCAGAGGCCTCCAAGCAATGCAGCCCACAGGCACCGCCCTGCAGCTTCCCATTGGCCGCAGGGGTGCTCGGGGCAGGGGCAGCGTGCGGAGGCACAGCCCCACCCCAGGCTGCAGGGTGGGGGTCAGCAGACACGTGGAGCGAGCAGGCAGACACTGCTCCGCTCTGCTGCTCTCCCGGGGCCCCAGGTCATTGTAAATTGCCTGTGGGAGGGGAGCACCTGGGGGTTGCAGGTGGAGCCAAGGGAGAGACCCGGCCCCAAAACTGCTGGAGCCCTGCAGGCCACATTGGGGAGGTTTGTGGGTCACAGATGGCCCGCGGGCTGGGAATTTGAGACCTCTGTTCTATACAGTACTCTCAATGAAGCCATGAGCTGCGCGGGGCTGAAGGCAGCAGCCCCCTGCCCCGAAGCCAGGAGCAGCGCAGGGTTAAAGCCAGCGCCACCCCCTCCCCCAGCCAGGAGCGGTGCGAGGCTAAAGCTGGCAGCCCCCCCCACCCCAGCCGGCAGTGGCCCCACACCCCAGGCGGGAGCAGCGCAGAGCTGATGCCAGCAGCCCCAAAGCTGGCAGCGGAGTGGGGCTGAAGCTGGCAAACTCCTCCCCTCCTTGCCAGGGGCAGCGGGGGAGCTGAAGCTGGGAGGAGCACTGGGAGCCCCCATACACCTGTACACAGCCCCTAGCTACTCCCTGCCTGCACCCTGAGCAGTTTTCAAACTTTTTGAACTGAGTCCCTCCACTGAGTTCTATTTTTTGGTTGCATCCCGCCACAGCCCAAACTAGAGTTGCCAACTTTCTAATTGCACAAAACTGAACACCCTAGCCTCGCCCCCTGCCATGCCCCTTCCCTGAGGCCCCACCCCCCTCCACTCAGTACGTTCTCCCCCCCTCGGTGGCTCGTTCTCCCCCACCCTCACTCACTTTCACTGGGCTGGGGCTGGGGCTCCAGGCTGCCTTCCTGTCCTGTCCTGACTTGATGTTACATGTGTGCCAAAAGCGGTCAGCAGGTATGGCGTTAGTAGGCCGGGGGGAGAAGAAAATGGAGGAGGCACCGCACGTGCTGCTCTTGCTTGCAGGCAATGCCCCCCACCCCCAGTTTCCACTGACTAGAAACCAACCAATGGGAGTGCGGTGCTCAGGGTGGAGGCAGCGCACAGAGCCCTGTGGCCCCCCTGCCTAGGAACAGGACCTGCTGGCAGCTTCCGGGGCATAGCGCAAAGTCCCAGGACAGGTAGGGACTAGACTGCCTTAGTGCCGTAACACTGCAGTGCTGACCGGAGCTGCCAGGGTCCCTTTTCGACCGGGTGTTACAGTTGAAAACCCGGACACCTGGTCACCCAAGCCCAGACAGGCCTGGTGACCTCCTCAGTGAGTTGGGGGTGAAGGTGGCGCTCCCTCCCTGGACCCCGCTGTACAGAGCTGGCTCGAGCCCCACCAGCTCTTCCCCCCCCATAACAGAAGTAAAACTATACCTATGCCCAAGGGTCCCCCACAGCCCAGAGCCCTGAGTTACCTGCCCCCTCGGTGCGCTGGCATTTTTATAGCATGTTGAAGGGGGTCTCAGCAAGGAAAAGGTTGAGAATCCCTGCTGTAGGGGATATCCTCAATGTTTAGGGAAAACAGAATGCTCCCTCTGTGTTGCCCTGGAGGGAGCCCCCAAGGAACAGTGTTTTGTAGCATCCAAGGATTGTGCAGTCTCCCTGTGCCCTGCTCTGTGCTGCATCGGAGAAGTTTATAGTCCATGCTTGCAGCCCCTGTGAGACTTTCCCCTCACTCTGCAAGAATGGACTTAAAAGTTCTCAGTGCATTGAAGCACAGTGCAGGGCCCGGAGAGACTGCACAACAAAAGGGGGATTCCAGGATGGGCTGGGGAGCAGTCACATTATGGCCAATGATTATGTGCAGTCACATTATGGCCATTTCTGTGTAGATCAACTGATCAAATATCTCACCACATATCTTGGGGAGTGGGGGAAGGGGGAATCCTATAGCAGAGGTGATCTGCACCCTGGAGAAGGGAGCATTCTGTTTTCTCCAAGGCTGGTGCATGTCCCCTGCACAAAGCTGTTAATTGCACAAGAGCTCAGGATTTGGCTCTAAAACAGAATGCTTCACCACTTGTGGTCATGAACATTCCCATGACACTGTTTTTTTCCCCTCCAAGAATATGGGTCTCAGCCTCATGTTGTGGCCAAATTCCAAACTGGACAATTACTTCAGCCTGTCTAATTTCTCCCTGTAGTTTATAGTGAATACAGTCTTCACTTCTAGACCTAAACTGTTGTGGTGTTCATGTGCACTGTGAAACAGTTGTCCCGTTTCGTCCCAGAGCTGCCTGTATTTCAGCTGTGAATGAACCATTCCCTTGAGTAGCTTGTGTAACAAGCTTTTCCTACAAACACTTATGCTTTGAGTAACTTTATGGAGGGGGACTACTAACATGTATAAAGTTAGTTACATAGATTCACTGTTTACATTTGCAAGATCAAACCCTCAGCTTTTAAAAGGCTTTGGGATCTTTTAGGATGAAAAGCAAAGCAAAGCACTTTATAAATATGGTGTTTTGTCCTGACAAAACTGTCACTGTTAAGTGGCTTTTACACTTTGGATACTATATATGGTAAGTGAAGAATGTTTTCATTAGAGATCAATTTTTAGAGAATAAAACTTGGTCACAGAATTTGCTTAGGGGTAAAATGTGACCTACAAGTTCCTCAGTCCAGGAGTACAAGTTTCAGAGGGGAAAAAAGTCTTTGCCTTTATTAAAGTCTCTGAATGATACGTAGAATAAGAGGAGATTCAATATATACAGCATTTGCAGCCTCACCCGTTTATGTGACAGAGACAGGCATGCAATTTTAAGTCAACCAACCACATTAGGTTTTTCTGTGAGCTGCTCACCAAGCTGTGGTGTTGAAAAAACTGTCAATGTTGCAAAGCTCTTGCTTTGGGGAAGTCATCGATTTTTCAGGATCAGTGAACAGTTTAATACAACAAGACTGACCTATGCTGCTTTACTATTGTAGGTCTGGTTGTTAGTGCTGGGCTGCTGGCATTTTTTAAAAGAAAGTTTAAGGTGTGTGTGAATAGGTGCCTTTCATGTTTTCCTCTGAAAGTAGGTTTGAAAAAGATGACATTCTGAGAAAAATCTAATTTTCAAGGTACACTCAAACCATTGAAAAAATAATTCCATCGACAATAACTGAAATGTGCAGATAGGCAAAGACAGAAAAATGGTGCTCGAGAATCTAGCAGAGTTTGATTTAAGGATACAGTATTTACTTTTTATATTCTGACATGATGTTGACAATTTATGTTTTTAATGATTATAAAGCTTTAACTTTTTTAATCTTAACATCTGTCATTAAATAATTGTTTTCTTTATGCTCCTACTGTCTGTCCTCTCCATAATTTCCCATAATTGAGAAAATTTAAACTGATAAAAATAAAAAAATGCTTAAAAATAATCAATATTATCCATCAAAATAAAAAAAACAGAAAAATCAAGTTCTCCCACAACTAAAACCAAGTCCCCACACCGTGTAGAGTCAAAAATCTCACCCCCTTCCTGATATTTCTCTCTGTAAGCAAAAACATTAACAGTAACAAAAGTTTAGCTCCAACTTTCTCCTCAGGCATCGGAGATGCTCCTAGGATTTTTTTTCTCAACCCCCAACCAATATCCTTTCTATTCAAAGAGCTCCGAACTGAGCCCCACCTCCCTTGTATCCACATGCAGTAGGAAGCCCGCTGCCTCAGTGAGTCAGAGCCCACGTAACCTTTTCCCTGCAGAATCAAACACCTGTTTACGAGATGGAGTTGCTTCAGATTCCTGTCACCATCAGTTCTGAGGAATGTTAGTGAATAGGAAATTGAGTGGTACCCCTTTAAATAGTGTGTGTCCTCCAGTGGGCTTCTCTGTCTTCTAGGTTTCAGAAGCCACCAGTAGCACATCAGTATTTATATGTCGTATAGTTAGCGCAAACAACTATTTGGACCCTACTGTGCCCATGTAATTCCCTCATATTATGCTTCTTGTGTAAAGAGCAGAAGACAACAGAAATCAATGCAAATCACTGCAGGAACTTTGCAAAGAGATATAAGAAAAAACAAGGCGGCAGTGTACGTCTATATCTACTTCAAGAGTGCCCGTTTTTGTCATATCTGCTGTTATTTTTTCCACATCTTTCTCTTTCCTAGTACAGGAGGGAGGGCACTGTTTGCAGGTGTTGAGAAAAGCAGGAGTCAGTCTGATTTACTCGTAAATATTAATGGTCAATGTAGTAATTGCAGGCTCAAAATTATGCTGGAGTGTTCAAGTTGGATGGGGACTCCTAAAGAATTTATCTAAACTTTTCATGCTATTTGGTAATGAACCAGGAAGACCCCATACCCTCGCCCCACCTTATCCTCAAAGCACTGCAGAGGGGAGCACAACTGCAGGGAAAGCTATGGTATTCCTCTGTTTAGCATCTTACTTCCCCTCCAAAGCTGTGCAGACAACGGGGTCTGTTGGGGGGGGGGGGAAGTCAGACGCACAAAAAAGCCTATTTGCCTCTGACAACTACGCCCATAATATAGAGAACTCTGGCAAGATTGCCCTGTGTGCGCTGACTCCCTCCCACCCCTCATCTCCATCTCTCAGAAGGGTAATTGAGTGAATCCATGGGACAGCCACTCATCCCATCTCTCAGAAGGGTAATTGAGTGAATCCATGGGACAGCCACTCATCCCATCTCTCAGAAGGGTAATTGAGTGAATCCATGGGACAGCCACTCACCAGAAATATTAGGAAAGCTGTACCTGTATTCTTTAGGAGGTGGGAATAGTAGATACAGGGAGCTCATTAAAGCATTTCAGGCAAATGAAGAATTGAGACAGACCCAGAAATAGAGGTCACGAACTTAAATCAACAACTGGCTGGGCACAAATGGAGCTGAGAGAGAATTATTTTCCCACAGAGATTACTAAGGGAGGAACGATAAAAGTGTGTGTTGTTTATTGCTTTATTAAATGTGTAAGAAAAGCGTGTTCTATATTAAGAAGATAGAGGTGGGCAAGACACTCATCTTTGGCGTTAACAGCCATATGCTGGCCTAGTACCTGCAATCATATCTTTCTCTAGAGGCTAGACCCAACAGCTCCACTATATTGTCTGATACTCAGCTAAGGGAGTCCTCCTTTGTACTACTGCCATCCCTGTCTCTATTTGATGCATAATCACAAAAACGCTTCCTTCTCTTTGAGTGTTTAGCCTCCTCTTTTCTATCCAGTATCTTTTTGGCTAGTGCATTTACTGCTATGCACAGGAACTGATCTATCTATAAAGTTGCACCCTTTAACAGAGTCAAGAGAAAGCAAATCACAACGGTGAAAAACTAAGTGTGTGATTTGGAGTCTATCGAATTAGAGCCGGTAAAGTCAAACATGGGTAAAAATATGTTTCAACAACAAACCTTTTAGCACGGATGGGCTTTTTTCTGCCCCAGACAGGGGTCATTTCATCATTAGAATTTTGTAACCTCATGATGCTTTTACTCCAGATTTAGACCAGAAAAAACAACCTTACAGCAAATCCATCTCAAGTTTCACCCTGTGCCTAGTTCATCTTAGCACAGGAATTTGGGGATCCAGCTACAAGTTTATGAATACTCATGCATTGCAGACATTACCAGTGAAGCTCAGAGTTTGTGTGCCTTGCTTCTGTGTCTAATTCAAGGAGTTTCGTTAGTAAATGGGAACATAAACCTTCTCTATACTATTAAATAGAAAATAAACTACAGTTGCCTGGGCCCCAAGTTTTACATAGCTATTTAAAAATGTATCTATAAACACTTATTATTTTCTGTATCTTTGTGTAACTGAACACCACATTTTTGGAGAGGAATCACACTTAATAGTTATAACAATCATCTCTAGTGTAGCACAAAAACCGTACAGAAAGGTCAAAAATAAATATTTTTGCAGCCAGCTGTCTGGCATCTTTTGTAATATCTAAAAATAAATAGCTTATTCATTCTGTAAACTTTCCTCTTTCTCCAGCCTTTACTTGAAAAGGAGGAAGGGCAGGGAATAGAGAAAATGAAGAGGCGGCAAATAAATAAAATTTAAAAAAGTAATACTTAATTCTTTTATAGTGCTTTTTGTCAAGTAGATCTCAAAGTGTTTTACCAAAGAAGTCGCATCATTAACCCCATTTTACAGATAGGGAAACTGAGGTACAGATAGGCGAAGCAAATTAGGCAAAGTCACCCAGTAGGTCAGTGGCAGAGCCAAGAATAGACTCCATAGAATCATAGAATCATAGAATCATAGAATATCAGGGTTGGAAGGGACCCCAGAAGGTCATCTAGTCCAACCCCCTGCTCAAAGCAGGACCAAGTCCCAGTTAAATCATCCTAGCCAGGGCTTTGTCAAGCCTGACCTTAAAAACCTCTAAGGAAGGAGATTCTACCACCTCCCTAGGTAACGCATTCCAGTGTTTCACCACCCTCTTAGTGAAAAAGTTTTTCCTAATATCCAATCTAAACCTCCCCCATTGCAACTTGAGACCATTACTCCTCGTTCTGTCATCTGCTACCATTGAGAACAGTCTAGAGCCATCCTCTTTGAAACCCCCTTTCAGGTAGTTGAAAGCAGCTATCAAATCCCCCCTCATTCTTCTCTTCTGCAGACTAAACAATCCCAGCTCCCTCAGCCTCTCCTCATAAGTCATGTGCTCTAGACCCCCAATCATTTTTGTTGCCCTTCGCTCCAGGTCTCCCAAGTCCCAGTCCAGTGGTCAATAAAAGTAGTGCCACTGAATATCACATTTAGTATAGTTCTGAAGTTAAGGTAAGATAATTAGCTGGATTCTCTTTTGAGATCTAGCCCCTTGCACTGTCTCAGTGGTGTAAAGAGTCTGGAAACTGGCAAAAATTGGTCAGCAGAAAGTTCCCCTGTTAGAGGAGAATTCCCTGCTGGTACAAGTGTTTTGGATCTGTCTGCACCAGTCCCCTCTCCCCCATATCACAGGGAACATGTTGAAGCAAAAGGATTGGAGAGAGTGTGGCAGGGCTCCGCTATTTCTGTCCTCCACATAGTCCTTGCTACATCAGTGCTGCAAGTTGGAGCTGCTGCCAAGGCTGGGACTGGTTCTCAGGATGAGGGAGCTGTAATCAGGAGATGTTGACTTAAGATGTTTTACCTTAAGACTTAAGGGTAAAATGCAGAACCGATATGTACAGTAGTAGAAGGTATATCTCAGGGAGCTGAAGGCAGGCTAGGTGAATAACTTACATGCCAAGGAGCCAGAGGAGGGAAGGTATGTAACGTGCATAAGTGAAGGTGTAAACTGAAGTAGCCATCCAACGGATTTAAATTTGAGAAAAGATGGATCTCATAGAATGAAATGGGGAAAAATTGATACAACTCTTCATCTCACTAGGCTGTCCTATTGTAACTCAATCTGTACCACCACAAGTCTATTGAATTCCTTTATCTTTTGTAACTGTCACTCTCAATACTGATGTCAGAAAATAACTTATACTAGCAACAGTTACCATTATTAAAGTTAGTAACCAATTTGCACCATCTTCAAGGCCCTTACCATGCATGTTGCATACTCCTCACATACATCACTGCACAGTGGCCTAGTGGGACAGGCTCCAAGTACAAAAGAAGCTATTGCAATCACACTTTTAAAACACTGGGGGGAAATGAAAAGCAGCTGAGCCATTCAAAGCAAGCGTGCAGGAAAGTAAAAGTTTTAGGGTATGTCTACACTTAAAACACTATAGCCACTGTAGCGCTTCAGTGTAGACACTATGCTAACAGAATGGGTTCTCCCATCAGCGCAAGTAACCCACCTCCTTGAGAGGCAGTAGGTAGGTTGATGGAAGAACAGTGACTTAAGTTAACAAATGCTGTTCAGGGGTGTGGATTTTTCACACTTGTGACCGATGTAGTTAAAACAACCTAATTTTCTAGTGTAGACTAGACCCTTGTAATCATTTTGATAAATAATGTGAGGCAAGAACAAAGACTGTTGACTAGAAAACCAATGGCACCCAGCCAGACTCGTTCACTGTAGTTCCCTGAACTGGCCACAGTAAATCATGTTTCATCACTTCAAAGTCCTAATGAGTTATTTATTTTTTATTTATAAAAATAAATCAGAGAACAACAGAGTGAAAATGAAGTTTGGAAGGCTATAGCTAAAAGCCCTAAAGATTGATTGTAGGCCACTCTAATACCAATCAGATGGTACAATATTATTCTGAAAGATTGCAGCAAGTCACAAGTGAGAACAATTGTGTCTGCTCAGCAGTATACTCAGAGAATATTAAGAAGCGTGAAGTGCTGAGAAATGAAATTATTCAACTGGAAAAGAAACTCATTAAGCAATGAAAGAGTGGTACAAGTTCTTTGAGGCTTAACAGACAAGTTTCTCTATGTTCTAAGGAGGGATACAGCACACTGGAAACCTCTCAGTCATATGATTCAAGGAAAGGCCAGTCAAATTTCCACCTAAGACAGACGGAGTGTTTGGGCCAGATGACGTAAAGTTAAACATTCATTCCTGTGCTGATGGCAGTGCTGTCCCACATCATTTGAGCTGCTGTGCCTCAGCTCAGAGACGAGAGTTCACATTAGACCATCTTTTGGGTGCAGACTGTTTCCCCTTTAAGAGGAGAGAGCAGGTTACAGCTACCCCACATTGGTGGGGTCTATATTCCCCCCGGAGCCCTGGGAGTGCGTGTGCTTTGGAGAGAGATTTCACTTTCATTCTAAGAGAGGGAATGCAAAGCCACCCAGCTTTCAGAAGTAACTTTGTGGTTGTGGCAGGGTATACCAAGCCCTTTGAAGCCCCCTACTAGAGGCCTTGAGGTCCTGTGACACCACACCCCAGAAAAGGAGCAGTGGAGGCGGGTCCTCCCGGCATGCCTAAAAAGGCTGCAGGAAAGCAATCATTCAGAGTCTAGCAGGCTCAAATAAAAAGCTGCAGGACCTGAGCAGGTCAGTTCTGCAGGCTGGGACAAGAAGGGCGAGGAAGTCCCTGAAGATGGAGAAACTCTCTGGACAAGGAGGGCTGGGAGAGACCCTGTGCAAACAAGGCAACAAGACAAATAGAACCCAAGGACTGTAATCTAGGGTATGAGCGAAGGCAATGGGACTGAGTGGGAAGCAGCACAGGGAAGAGCAGCAGCAACCAAGTAAAGGAAGCAGTATGTGACTGCTGTCTATAGGATCCCTGGGTGGAGTAGTGAGCAGGCCCAGGTCCCCCTCCCACCAGCCACTGGCAAATTGGCCAAAGCCCTGAGAAGGGGAAAAGTTTCATTTAGAAGCCCAAGCACAGGATTGGAATTTAAAGGGCTCAGAGATAGGGCTGAAGACCCTGCAGAGGCCCCGCCATTTGTTAGACTTTGTTACTCTGGAAGGGGACTGAACGTGAAGGAGTGACCTGGCTGGAGAGCTGGGGCAATAAGAACCGGTAAAGGCAAAGAGTCTCCAGGGAGAAAGCCCTGAGGGCACTGCTCTATACCAGGGCAAGAACAGACTTAAAGCTAGCCCAGAAGAGGCTGAGAACTGAGCCAAAAGACAGCGCTAAAAACATTGACAAGGGCACAGGGAAAGGCTCAGTTGGATCTTTTACCCTGGAAAGAGTTCATCCATCCATTCGCCTACTAATTGGGTGACTTAACCGGAGGGCTGAGCCACGGAAGACCCAGTTGATGAGGGCAACAGCCAACAGGGGGCACTGCGAGCAGAGAGTGTGCGCGCAGGTTTGCACCCAGCCGACAGGAGGCGCTCACAGGATTTGAGTGCACCCCACCACAGTGGTGGATAGCACTCAGCCATGCAAGCCGATCACAAAGCTATTTTTACCCAGAAACACACAATTTAGAAAAAGGTTGCGGTGTCCGTTATTAAAGGGAGAGCTATTATCTCCGAGGCACTGAAAAAGACTCAAATGGTTTCTTAGTGAAAATGCTCAGCTCACCCAAGAGGAAATAAAGAATTAATCTGCTAGTAGCTGCTTGGCTATTGAGACCTCTCACTGAGAAAAGAAAAAAAAAAAAAAAACAGTCCAACTATAGAGGAAAGGTTCAAGAAAACAACCTGGAGGTTGTAATGGAAAAATTAGCAATTATGTACCAAGCAAAAAAGAGACAGAGGATAGACACTTAGATATTTGGTTAGTCAACATGCAGACTAAGTACATTTACCTGCTTAAAAATACAGCACAATGGTCCAGTTCAGTTGAATATTAACATTTGATAGACATGCCTGATTTGTTAAATGTGTAATCAGTGATTTCACTCAGTCAGAAACAACATCACTGGTATTGGAATATGGAAACATGTTGCTGAATAGAGAGATCTGATGGTATATTCCGTAACAAAACCTCGCTGTTGTAATAAATACTGTTTTGTTTCTATTATTTACATATCAAGGATCTGTGAACCAGTAAATATTTCCTAAAACTTTTTTTTTTTTAAAGGACTCAAACTTAAACCAAAAGCAGCTAAACCTGAGCTATTTTAGTCATTTCAGCCAAATTAGAGAAAAATACTTGACCTTCTGTCTGTATAGGACCAAACTTCATGGGGAATCTAGAGTAGAGTATTGCCCTGCCTAGTGAATAGCAGGCATTAGAACTTTATTCTTTTCAGTGTTTTTCACAAAACTGTGACAGTCCTACTCCCCATTTTATTTCAGCTACAGTAATCACTCTAACATCAAAAACCATTCAGATACTCAAAGTGCCTGTTTGAAAAAATATACAAACACATATACTCAAAATACAAGATAAACTCTTTTGCTTATTTTTTCGTAAATGAACTTGGGTTGAGGAGAATGGGATTCTTCCAAAATCCATGGCTGTCTGAACCTCTTCTCTAATTTTTACCACTACAAAAAAATCCACAATAAATTTAAGTCTTTTGTTTGAAATATCACATGCAGTTACATCATCATATAAATTGAGCTTTTGTTGCTGTAGCTTTTTTATTTTTCCTGGTAATTTTCAATATTGCTATGACAAAACATTTACACAGGACCATACATTTATACTTTACAAAGAAAGGCACCTATCCTTAAACAGATGGCTCACAGGCTAAATAAGTCAAGAGAAAGACACAGCACCACACTTCAGTAAAATCCCCTCAACCCTCCTTTTCCTAATTATAACAAAGGAAGAGTGATTGTTTTAAATGGTAGATTTTAAAGGAGATAAGTTTCTATTGCATTCAGGGACAATACAGGTGACCCTCTGATGGATAATTTAACAACTACAGAGTCATAGGGCTGCAAGTTAGCTCTATTTGCATCATCTTTAAAACACTTCGAAGCAGCTAAACATTTATTAACTTGGCTTTTTTGTAGATAGAACATATTTGTATGAACTGCTCTCTGCTGTGTAGCTTTATTTATTCATTTATTTTAAATGTGAATTATCTGCATCAAGCATCATCATGAGTGGTTGCTTTCAATAAGTCACGAAAACTGCTTGGCTGGAACTGAGTTCTCTATACTGGTATTTTATCCAAGTGCCCGTGTGGTCGACCTGTAATTACAGCTTCAAATGGACACCGTGAAAACAGATTATTTCCATTTTTATTGCACAAATTTAGTTTGAACACGGATTATTGCTGCCATTTGTGTGTGGCTTATTGCTAAAATACCTGCCTTATGGGGCTCCAATGAGAAGGTTCTTATTTTCAAGAGTTTGCTGATGCCTGTATTGTTTGTGGAAAATGAGATATACTGTATTATTTCTCCGAAAGTGACTGCATGCAGGCTCAGTGCTATCTCACACAACTTGTTTCAAAACAAGTAATGTGGCTCTCACCTTTGACAAAAAACACTGTCGTTCTCAGTAGGAGATAGGGAAGAGAAGAGAGGGCTCTTGCTTCTAGATTTTGGGTTTTTCCCTCTCCACATTTTCATTCAGGACTGGTCTCCTTTGCAAGACTCCCTGAAGCATTACTGACATTATGAAAATCACAAGACTGTGGTAGCAAAGCCATAGAAAAGGGTGGTGCTATGTGTATGCCAAAGGAGAGAGTTTCAGTTAAATTGGGTAAAATCCTTTGTTTAAAGCTGTATTTAACTCTCACCAGGTTTTAACCTTTGCTTCTGCAAACCAGTTTCTGCTGCACACAGTGTATGTTTGCAGCTAAACCATGTTCAGCATCTGTCTCGTTGCACCCATTCCCAAACACTTGTTATTAGCATCAGATAACTTTTGTGGTGTATACTTGGGCCTATGTTGTTTATTGTGCTCAGCAGCAGAGCTGTTCGGAGGGTGGAAGTTCCATTTTGTTAAGGATGCAACATTTTGGTTTTCGCCGATTTGGAATGAAGCTAAAATTTCAGAAGTCTGAAAATTCACCACCAAGAAAAATTCTGGGGGGAAAAAAAAATTGTTTGAGGTTTAAGTGTTGCAACACGTTTCATTTCAATTTCACTGTGTGCCAAAGTGAATTAAGCTAAACCGAAAGAGGCACTCTTGTTCCAGAATAAATACCCACACAGGGGCTTATACTGAAAGTTATTCCAGAATACGGTGAATTTCCAAGTGCAGACAACTTCTTATCCTGGAATAAAAGGATGGCGTTATTTGGGAATAGACAAGCCCTAAGAAACCCACTTCACAGAGTCTCTTCCAGTTACACCATGTGATTATTAAATGCTAGCCACGCTGAGAAAAATACGATTTAAAATCAGTTATCAGTTTCCAAATCTTGCTTTAGTTCTTCACCTTTCTTTCCAGTTTCATTTTTTTCTGAGGAGAAAAAGTATGCCATTACTGCCTGATAACTAACCTAAGGCTGGGGGTTAGGGAGGGCAAGTGAGAGTAGGGCTGATGGAGAAGGGAAAGGAAATCTAGAAAACCATTTATGACTTGATTTTCACTTGCGCTGAGCACCCAAAATCCAGCTAAACACAATCGGAGCTGCAGAAGCTCAACATCGCTGAATAATCAAGCCAAAGTTAAGACTTCTCAAAAATCTGTGGCCACTTTTGAAAACCTGGCCTTAATTTTCTGTCCTCCAGTAGTTGGAGTCTCTCCCAGGGCACAATCCACTGACATAGAATAATTCTTCCAAACAAAATGCACATACTCAGCTGTCAGGCACCGCACTGTACTCCTAATATGCGATAAACAACTGGTGATTAAACAAAGCTATGCAAGAACAAATCTCATTAATGAACAGGATGTTTGTGTGGATTTCCCAAACTCTACTTTGGAAATTGCTTTGTTGACTGCTGTAGTCAATAACATGGGTCAGGGAGCATTGCATGCATTAGCTATAGTCAAGACCTAGGCAAGGCAGGCAACTCCCAATAAAAAAACAAGGATAAATCACAGATTTTGCCAGGAAATACTAGCCCCTGAACCTAGAACTTGGACTGAAGGGGAAAAGGAGGATGTTGTGGTTTCTGGATATTCACAGCCCAAACCATATCATAGTTAATCCATTACTTCCGACAGCCAACCATCAAGTGGATGGAAGTGCTATCAAAGTCGTCTTATACTCACTGCTAAGTGAGTGCACTTTTTTGTCCCCTCCCTGAGGTTACCATAAGTATATGGAAGAGAAAAAAAAAATCTTGTTACACCTCTAATGCTGTCAGACAGGTAACACTGCCTACAGACTGAACAGAGAAGATATGGCTCAGTCACTGGCTTGCATGGTCAAGGCACTCTCCAACTTAAGTTACCCCCCAAAAGCAGCATAGTTGCATCACAATACATGGACACATCTTCTACATAGCACAAGCAACAACCACCCTCCTCCACCCCTAAGGAGGCGGTGCTACGTGCCAGTAGGTTTTCTGAATGCAACAGTGGTGGGTGCAGTACCAGGGATGGTTGGATGCAAGTGAATAAGTGATGCTGACAGGACGCAAGGACTGACAATTTTTCTCTTCTTATTAGTTCAGAAATAGAGCGTGACAATGGAGTGGCTGAGCACAGGGGACCAATGTATTGGTCCAGAAAGCTAGTCAGGGCAGTTAACTGCCCTGTCAAGTAATGAAAACACACGAACTGTCTTAAATGCAAGTGTATATACAAATTGTAAATACGTTTAGTAGCATCCCTCTCCCCTTTCTACATCACTTGTCTTTGGTATAAGGACCGTCTTCACCTGTATTTGAACATCAGAATCCTAGAGCAATGGGGCCTAATCCCAACAGGCTCTACTTCAATATAAATATGGAAAAAACCTACAAGAATCAAGGTGCCCACCTAATTCAGGTATGTGTTTCAATAACTTTGTCATTATGTAAAAACTCATGAGTACTTATTTATTTAACAAAACAATGCTACTGTAATGCGATTGACTAAAGAGAGAAACACCACACTTCTGTGTGTGATAGTCCATATAACAGGGTGACCTGCATGGGGGTATGCCAGTCCTGATTTCGAGATGGGCCTCATCTGAGGGGAATCAAGTGATCTAATATAAAAGACAGCTGGAAGCTACAAGGTATATCTGGTTGAGAGAGAGAGAGCAGTCAGCTGAGTTCCTGCCAGAAAGGGCTGGGGAGTGGCAGTTTTGGGTGGAGCAAACTGCCAGAGAAAGAGATGTGGAAGTGGCTGAAGAACTGAAGCCAAATTTGAACAGATGAATTATGATTTGGGACTCCATTTTGAGGGCTCATTGAGGATTATTTTGTGTGTAATCACTCGGAGGTCTGCATGAACTTAATTTGATATTAAACCAGCCCCCCAAAAAGGGTTAAGTAGCCACAACAGAGTGCTTAAGGGGATTGCTAAGAGGGAGTTGATATGGGCAGTATGCTTGTAAAGCAACCCCTGGCCACAAGAATGCACTCAATAAGCAGCCACACCTCTACAGTCCATCACCAATTCTTGTTACCATCAACACCTAAGATTGTCATAACTCAAAAATATCAAAGAAAAAAATCTGTCCTTAAAAATAATGGCCTTTCAATCCAGGCAAGTTAAGCATCTTCACTGCAGCATTAGCCCTGCACCTAGGTTAGTCTAGCCCATATGCAAGGAGCAACACTGCCAAGCCAAGCTACTGCATCCTCACTGGTACTGCGCTCCTCCATGTATGTCACTAGGGCTTCTGGAGCACATCCCAAGATTCTTTGTGCTGCAGGAAGCAGACCCACTCTGACCTTTTCCCAGTGAGTTGTGGGAGAACTTGTCTGTCCTTCTGGGCACACAGGGGAATTGTGGGAAGGCCTTGCAGGACTATCAACACTCAAGTGACTCTTAGCCTATGTCCTCACTGCAAAGCTGGGAGGTCACCCATCCCAAGGGAAAATGGCACGTGGGCTCTAACCCAAAGCCCCAACCAGGCCAGCTAGCTGCGTTGAAAGCACCACTGAACTCAAGTGAAAGTGCTGTGGGTGTGGACAAGAGCTGGTTTAGTGCCACCACCTATGTAAGAGCCCAGGCTATCCTGGTTAAGAACCACTGGTCTAGTTCAAACAGGAATTATTGCAGGAAATTCTATGGCTGTGTTATGGAGGAGGTCAGATTAGATTGAGATAATCTATAAATAGCGGCCACATAACTTGACTTTGGGTTGGATTTCCCTGTAGCAAATCCATGCGGTGCAAACAAACAGTTACTAGACACATCAGAGAGATTAGTCCCCTCAATCAGCTGCTACACAGGCCTCTGGCATCTGAGTCAAAGGAGAAAGTAGGAAATAGTTGTAGAAAGTTTCTTATCCTTTCTGTGAGCAAGCTCAAAAAGGCAAACATTACGCACACATACACACAGGATACTCCCCCCATGTTGTACGCAGAGCTTATCCTGAGCACCTGGAGTCAAATCCAACACAACTGGACACCAATCTGGTATTTAATTCTCATGCTGCAGACAAGAGACAGTTACTAGATATGTTTGCACATGCATAGGAGCCGTGTCCTCTAGAGCAAGTAAGCAAACAATCTCCCCGCTCCCCACCCTACCCCACCAAAAAAAAAAACCACACACACACACACACACCATGCCTCTGCCACTTGAGATGGCTAGAAGAGATCTCCCTTAACTAGCAATAACCAATAATTCACTTTTTTCTCTCGTGTTGCTAGCTCAGGGAGAGCTCACACACACACACACACACACACACACACACACACACACACACACACACACACACCCCCCACACACACCAAAACATAAAATACATCCCTCCCCATCCTTGTTTAGCTCTCTGCACAAAGCCCAGTCACTCCGACTCTTGTGCAAGCAAAAGAAAATTGGTGCTTGAACCACCTCCTAATGACACAGATGGGTGATGAAACAAGCGTGTCATGGTATCAAGCATTTCACACTGCTACCACGCACAGAGGAGGGAGAACAAGCCAGCAAGGATATAGTCAAAAGGAGCTGATACAGTATTTGTGTAACTTGCTCTGCAGTACATGCAAGTTTTTATATACTCTGTCACAATAACAAAATTTTTAATTTTGACTCATCAAGCATGCACACTCGAACCAAAACGGCTACTTATACAGGAAATACAAGCATGATTTTCAGTAAAACACAGATTTACAACTGAATCGGTGTACAAAACTGCACAGATTGACAGAATTAGGTCATATCTTTTGCTAGCCAATCTCATCACTATTCCTCATTCCCCCCACAGCTTTTTAATAATTATTCATTTATTTCTTCTATAGCAGTGCAAGAGTAGTAGTCATTCAGGTCATACCTTGAATTATGCCTGGTACATATCACATAGGTCACCTCCACATCTACAGTAGAAGCGAAAAAATAAACGGATAGGATGTTTCCAGTTCAGTAATCTTAGAGCATATGCACTCTCACTGCCATAAAGATCCATTAGCAGAAAAGCAATAACATTCATGGGGCTAGGGAGTGCGCAGAAATACAGTAATTGCTGTGCTTTTTGCTCTGCTGTTCTTGCAGTGACACAACATTGTAGCATCTGCTATCATTTTTTAAAAAAAAACATTTCTAGTGAAGCCTTGCACACACAAAACTCAGACTATGTCTACAATAGAGACCTTACAGTGGCACAGCTGTACAGATGCAGCTGTGCTGCTGTAAGATCTCGTCTGCTCTATGCAGACAGACATAATTAAAACCACCTCCAATAAGCGGCAGTAACTATATCACTGGGAGAAGCTCTCCCGCTGACATAGCGCTGTCCATACCAACGCTTAGGTTGGTGTAACTTATGTCACTTAAGTGGGTGTTTCTTCACACCCCTGAGCGACATAAGTGGTAACGTAGACATAGCCTCAGTGAATACTTTTAGAAAGATATGAGCATTCATAGGTCTTTAAAAAAAGCAAATAAACATTCGGCCACACACCTAGATCTCCAACACTGACTCTGTGCTTTTAAAACACACACATCTGCATATGAAGGCACTCCCCAGGCCTCTGCTCCGTCCCGAAGGCAGGGCTCTAATCAGCCCAGTTTCAGTTGTTCATGTGTCCTGCTCAGAAAAGCTTCAGGATATTCAGTTTCGTAAATTAAGAAGAGAGGACGTAGGACTTTAAAGCCCTTCATGTTCATGTATATAAATAAATGTGTCTGATTCCATTTCCACCACATGCAACATGCTGTTTAAACCATCAGTACGAGAAGGGAGAGAAACAGACTTCTAGGTCCTTACAAAATGTTTCCCAGCCATGGTCACTGGGCAGAAGGACAGCCCTTGGCCATTTGTTTTCTTTAACTGAACACTTAGTCTTTGTTAATCTCAAAATCTCTCTGTATAGATACTTCAGTGACAACTATTTCTGAACTCTCCAAAAGCTTTTCTTTTACAACTCATCCCAGGACCATTCTGTGCCATTTCCCAGCACCAATCTGAATAGGACACATCACTGAGCACAATAAACCACTTCCTTCTTCTGTCGTAAATGCAAAGATAAGAGGGAAGACCGTTATTTCTTCCCTCTCAACCCCCTCCACTTTCTTCTTACTAGCTGTAGATTCCACTACTCTGGCTAATTTTAAAATACTCTCCTTATCTTGGTATTTCAATCATTTTATTATCACCGCTCTTGGTGGTTTGTCAGCAGCGGTTTTTGGTAAAGGGCTGTGATGTGCTCTTTTTAGTTCAAACACAGGCACAGAGTCCATTGTTGCAATGATTTCATTTAGAAAGCTATATATAAATGACAAGATATCTCCTCCTCCTGCCCGGTCAGGTGGGCCTACAAACCACAAATTTTGTCTACTTAATCCCTCTTCTAGGTCATCCCGTTTTTCTTGGCTCTTTACAATGGCAGATTGATTTCTTCAAAAGTGATCTTGGGCTGTAAATTTCTCTGTCCTCTGTGCCACCATTCCAGCTATCAGCCTCAGAAAATCTTTCCTGGAAGATCTCCATGCCAGTTTTCATATCATTTCTAGAATTATGCATAGAAGTAATCTACTCTGTAAGAAGATTTATATACACCTTGCAATATTTCCTCCCTGCCCTCTGTCTGGTGGCTGATTCTGCATTGAGGCAACGTAGTGAATGGAAGTAAAAATTAGTAATTTTACCTTTATTTCTCCTCCAAGTCTGCCTTCCTAATTCTTTTGGAGGTCACCAATTAATTGATTTGGAAGGAGTAGTGGGGATTAAAAAACTGTCCAGCCAGCATCTGTTTCTTTCTTACCAATAGTCTGTTCTGATGAGCACACAAAAAGTGGATGCTCTGTGTACACACTGGGTATGTCTACACTGCAATGAAAGACCATGGCATGGCCATAACTGTCTGGGTCAGCTGGCTCAAGCTGCGGGGCTAAAAATAGCAGTGTAGATGTTTGGGCTCAGACTGGAATCCAGGCTCCGCAGACCCTGAGGGGAGGAGGGTCTTGGAGCCTGGAACCCAGCCCAAGCCTGTATGTCTACACTACCATTTTTAGTTTTGTAGCCCAAGCCCCCAGGAGCACCAGTCAGCTGGCCTGGGCTCAAACTCAGAAGTGTAAACATACTCACTCACTCGCTCTCTCTCACACACATTCCTCCTGCCTTCATAACAGATTTATATGCATTGCCTCAGCTGTCCAGCAAGCATGCTAACAGCCATTGTACATGCAAGAAAATCTTCTACCCACAGAAATCTCCTAAAACACATAGTTAAATAAATCCACGTATAGCGAAAGGTGCTGTTTTATCATTTACCCTTGAATTTAAGGTGTAGATTTAGTGAGAACTGGTAATATGTTCTAGAGATAAATGGTTCACACAAGTCTGCATACCCAGTTGTTCTACATTCCACAGATCTGCAGGAACTTGTGCAAGTTGTTTTTACTTTACATTTTCTTTGTCTCTCATCCATTTGTCCGAAGTGGTGTTAATTAACTATCTTCCCACCGCCTGACCTGCAATATGATTGGGACTAGTTAAAGTTTATTGTAACTCATCTTTCACTGCATGCTTGTGAATCTGTTTGCGGACTCAGGGCCTAGATCTGAACGAGTGAGCAGCAAGTTACATTACATTTTAACTAGGCCTGATCACACCACAGATAAAGCCTAAAGGAAGATAACTGAACCCATGGTTAATTATTTGCAAAATATTGCACAAGACTGTCCAAAGTTTTGTTATGTATAACCCTATTCTAAAGAGCATTAAAATCACCATCATTTTGATACCACTTTTTAATAGGTTGCACTACTGAAAATTGCCAAAAACTGTTTGTGCTGATTGAGCTGATCCCATCCCCTTTGGTAAGCTGCATGTCTCTGGCAACTCTAGTTGACACCTCTCTTTGTATTATCAGGAGCACAAGCATTTGAGTTGTAGCTGCCTTCTGCACAGAAGTGCTGAAAGTGGCAGGAGGTTCTCTCTCTCCCACGCATGGGTGCAGTAACAATATAACCCTATATAGAACACTTCATAGTAATTTGTGTGACTCAATGGAATCTACAAACATGAATTAACTAATCCTCACAACTTGATTTTGAGGCAGGCATCCATTACCAACCCTATTTTACAGATGGGGAAAGCAGACAAAAAGCATGCGTGACTTCACCAAAGGACAAAAAGTTAGTGACAAAGGACGATTTCTAGAACTGGGGATATTCCAGGTCCCAGGCTGATGCTTTAAGGGCAACCTCCACTTTACTGCTTCTAAGTAGTATCATGAAAACTCATAAGGTGAGCTGGAATTTAAGAAGGTGCTGAAAATTATTTCAGTAGTAAAAAGCCACTCTTCCAACTAGATCTCTCTGCTCAGAGTGCATATGGTGCCACTTCTCAAAGTCTGGATTCTCTGACATTGATCCCTACTGGGGAACCTTCACTTCCAGTACATTTTAGGTTATTTAATTCATGCAGATATTCTCTGGCCAGAGGAGAGATGGTACAGAAGGAAAGGAGTTGTAGTTTCATTAGTAGTATTTTTCTTTATACAATACATAATCAGTGTCAGTCCATTTTTGAAGTTGAAAAAGCAACTCAAGTATGAAGATGACTTCTTCGTGTCTCTCACAACGCACCTCGGGTGGAGGGACAGGTTCTACCAGAACACACACACACCCCTAGCTTGTGGAATGCTGAGAGCAGATTTAGTTGGAGTGGCTCAACCTGTAGCGATTCCAGCACATTGTACTCATAGAACCCCAAATCCAAGAACCCCAAAGCACTTTACAAAAGATGGGCACCTGTTCTTCTTATATCCATTTTATATATGAGAAACTCAGGTTACAGAGGTTAAGTGACTAGCCTAAATTCGCCCAGCAAGTCATTATCAGAGAACTTAAGCCTCCTGATTCCAGTCCACTGCTTTAACCACTGCATTGCAACAGTGCTCAAATTAGATCTTCCTAGGCTGAGAGCCTCCATTTTTTTCTGTGCTGACAGCTGACACATTTCTACTGAATCTCTAGCTTTGAATTCTGGGGGTTCTCTGGGGAATATACTCAGCTCTGGAACTCAGTCCACTTAGCAGTTCATTAGAATCAATGGCTGCTCATCTGTTGACTGAGTTTGTTGACTTGTTTGCCCAAGCATTCTTTGAAGATGGTTTGGATATGAAGGAAATTTTGAGAGGATTTGGGGCAGATACTTCCTGTTGTAGACAGTAGCTGAGTTTTGATATGACTGGGGTTTTCATTATATAATCATTCCCAGAGGATGTTTTGTGTCTTTCAATACATATAAATAGCTCAGAGCTCTATCAAGCAAGCCAAAAGAGCACCTTGCTGTGACAAAGTGGGAGTCCTACTAAGCTTATCTTAGGTAGAGGTTATCATTCCAGCATAGTTTACGCATACTCACAGACAATTATATTCTCCAAACAAGATAATTGCCCCCACATGAACTAACACAGCATAACATTAAGTGTTCTCTTCCTCTTGGCTTGTTTACAAGCCTATTTGAGTAATGTTCTCCTGAATATAAAGTAAAAGAAGCTTCACACACACACACACACACACACACACACCAGAGCCTTGTACCCCTGCCTAGTGGCGAGTCACAAGCAGAGACCTAGGCCTAAGAACTTCCCTTTGCTAGCACCTAGTAAAACTAGGAGAGGGAAAGGTGAAGCCAGAGTTCTCACTCCCTACAGCCACTTGATGACCTAGGACAATCTTAACTCCTTTTCTTTTTGCGAATACAGACTAACACGGCTGCTACTCTGAAACACTTCAAAAAAAGTATAGAAGGGTGACTGGCTTATGCTGTTATGGTGCTCTCCCTCCCACCCCGGCAGATATCAGCTGTAGTGTTTCTGGGATCTCCTGACAGGGCTGTGCTTCTCTGTATGAATGTGCACATGTACAATGAAGAGCTACAATTTAGTAATTTAAAAAAAAAATAAGGGGAGGAAAGGATTGACTAAGGGAGGCAGAGGGTAGGAATCTCCTTGTTTCTGTTAAGCCGCTGAGAATAATTTTTAAAAAAATATCCTCTCAATGTAATAAATATACAGGATGATTATATGTACCCATACAGGGAACATATGATGGGTCTGATTCTTCTCTCTTACACAACTCCTTTAGCTTCCAGGGAGTAACTCTTGATTTATATTGATATGAAATCAGATTCAGGTCCTGTATGTATGACCAAGCCATGCTCAGAAGAAATCCAGCACGACTCCAACAGAGCTGTGATTTATACCAGCTGAGGATCATCTGGCCCAGTATGTAAATAGGAGAAGTAAGACCAGGTGATAAAGTACTCCTTGTACACGTAACTATATGGTTTCTCAGAAGTAATATATTCTTTAAATGGAAAGAAATACAGAAATGCTGCCGTCATGAGTATGCCAGTTACCAAGGGAACCAGATAATCTGATTGATTAACTCTGGGGGTGCTTCACAAGTTTTCCAGAACCTTCCTGCAGAAAATCACTGGGTGAGGAGAAAGGGAGGGCATGGCTGCCACTCTAGTCTGTAATTTTTTACTGTATGGCCCTTACCATAAAAGGGAGATGGGGGATCTGACCTGAACTAGCTCATCAGGAGCCTAGAGGAAGTCATTAGGAATCTGAAAGAAGGGGACAGACCCAAGCTACACCCTTTGGATCCAAATTCAAGCTCTCCCTCCTATGTAAGAGTCATCAGGTCCAGGGCCATGGTTGGAGCTAGTCTTTAGAAGTAACCAAAGCAGGCTGAACAATGAAGATTGAGGAAGCTGTTGGAGACTATTGATTTGATTCTCTTTCCCATCAAAGCTGTGCTGAGACAGAGAGGAAACGGGATGCAGGGAGCCAATGGTCTCTTCAGAGCTACCAAGCTGTCATTTGATCTCCTGCTCCCGACACCCGCAGTGGGTTTTCATGCTTGGTTTTGCACACTTGAGACTGGCAATACGGTTTGTGGGTTATGTTAAAGCCTGCAAGGTTAGAAGGGAGAGAGAGTTTGTGATGGAGGAAGTAGAGTCGCTCTAATAACTAAATTCTGCCAGCAGCAAGACCAGTTCAATAGGAGAAGCTGGTGTTCCTTGGAGAGAAATAGTTTCTCTTAGATTCTATACAAAGTATTAAAAACACTGACAACTGAAACTGGGCTGAGTTTTTCCTTGCTATGTGAATCACCTGCAAGGTCACTTAGCCTTGGATATCTTTGCTTTGACCACATCTGACCTTCTTCCTCACCTTGCGGAGCTCCAGTCTATCTGCTCTAAAATTCACTCTCCTCTTCCAGCTCTCAGAGCCATTCTCTGTGTAAGTGTCCTTGTTTCTGTTGAAGTTTTCTTTCGAGGGAAATTTATTGACACTGCGTGCAAAGTGTGGGGGAGGGGTAAGCAAGAAAATCTCCTCCAGCTTTTTTTTTTTTAAATCAATACTTCAGGGCTTCTGCTGCACAGCTAGCTAAAAGCACCTGATCTTGCATCCACCGAACTGAAGAAGATTTCAGTGAAAGCAGGATAAGCCTCAAAGCCTGTAGTATGTCCCCTGCCACAAATCCCTCTTCTCATGTCTGCTGCACTCAGCAGGTCTCCTCAGATGGGGCTGGGCTGCTTTCATATTTAAATGTCACTTAAGAAGCTAAACTGGAATTTTTAAGGCTCCCAGCACTGTTTCTTAAGTAAAATTGCAATATGAAAGCAATCTAGATGAAGAAGGGCTGCTAGCCACTACAGCATAACACAAGCTAGGATAGTAGCCTCTTTTTCCCTTTGAAGTTCAGCTGTCCGCATGGCTGGCTGCTGTTGCTCTAAGGAAAATGGAGAAGGGGGAAAGAAGAAATGGGGTGGGGAAAAAAGGAGAAAAAAAAAAAAGAGACAGTTGCAAAACTAAAAATGGGAGTAAGAAACAGAATTTTAAAATATCAAAGTTATAAACATTTTTACTCTTGTGAATGGAGAGATTAACAAATGAGAAGAGAATAAAAAATATTAGATAATTATAACACCCTATTGCATGTTTTATTCGTCCATTAATACATGGGCTTCCACAAAGAAGTGACTTGGTTTCTGGACTACAGCTGGGCAGGAAATGGTTTTTCCATTTCACAAAAATTGAGATTTCAACAATTTTTTCCATTCTGCATTGGGATGAAAGAGACCTTTAGAAATTTTCAAAGAAAAAAAATCCTGAGACACCCAGATGAGAACACAGACTATAGCCTGGTGGTAAGGGCACTCATCCGGGGTGTGAGACACCTGATTTTGTGCCCCCAACCACCAGGGTATAGGCTCCTGTGCCACGTTTCCCTCTCCCCTCCCAAAATACCATCCTGGACGAAACCTCTCCAGATTAAAGTTTCATAAAAACTTGTACGCACCCCTGAAGTTTGTTTTGATGAATCAGCATTTTCTGACCCCGCCCGCCCCAAAATTGTGTAAAAATTCTCAATGAGCTCTATTCAGGGCTTCTAATGTCCCTTAGTTGTATATTTATAAATCAATCAAATGAACCCAATTGTGTCTTAACGCTGCACTGGACATCATGTTTCATGGCATAACTGAAGGGAGTGAGAATACTGAAACTTCCCTACAAGAAGAGGAGAGAGAGAGAGAATGGACAAAAGATTTGACTACAGTGGGAGATGAAATAAAAGATGAATACAAGTGCAGATGCCATCACTCTTAGCTTATTCTCAGCTTTTCATATTTTTAACATCTGTTATTAGAGTGAGGAATTTGTTGTTAGAAGTTATGAGGCAAAAAGCTGATGTTATTCTTGAGTAGTCCCAAGCAGAAGAGGTACTCTGGGAGTGGTGGATTTGAAAGTGTTAGTTTCTCTTTAAATCACCTGGCTTCTGAAGCCAGCTGTAAATGAAAGGTTAGGGCAGGGGAACTAGTGTTATTACACTTCCACTGACACAGCTGAAAAGTGCACTTGTAGAACATAAATGCCAGACTAGAGATTTGAGCTCTTGCCACAGATTCCAACACCACATCAGCTTGTGTTGTAAGAATTGACCTGTTAAAATAATATACTTTCTATGCACTAAAGACTCTATACAGAAACACAGTGAACCACTCTAAATCAAGGACCTGTTGCATAAGTAGATGTCTCAGGTGAATTGGTAATGCAATACAGAGCTTTCCATCTCTACAGCATTATCTTGTAACCAGGCCTGTCCAGTGATGGACAGAAGTCATTACCATCAGAAAGCTGTCTGATGGCTTAGACAGAAGGAACTGGTAATCTCAGCTCAGTTCCTCATGAGCATATATCCAAGCAACATATGCTGTCACCATAACTGGCATTCTTGCTGAAAGTCTCAGAGAGACAAACGATGGAGTGGGCAAGGAGTCGGAATTACAGTCTCGGAGCTAATCCATTCAGTTGATCATATTTGTAGCTATCTATGATACAACTATTTTGTTTCAGAAAAGTGGCCTTTAGTCTCAAGGCATCTCTTGAAGGTGCTAAATGGGCAACAACAACAAAAAAAGTCATTTGGATAAAACTGACATTGAAACATCTACCAAACAGCAAGAATGCTAACATTGTACCTTTAACATTAATTACACATACTTTATCATTATTCCAGTTACAGAAGCTGGTATCTTTTGCCCTGATACCATATGGAATCTGCCGTCACCTCTGGAATGTAATTTACAAGACTGGTTACATTTCCATTTAGTCCTTTCCACAATGCCCCCACCAAGAGTAAAGGGGAAAAATTAATGGGACTTGGAAGGCTGACTTGGCTCTTCAGCTCTAACAAATCAAAGCTAGTAATTTGCATTTCCCATAGCAGTCCTAGAGCATCAGTGGGACGAACATACTTTGGAGAAGGCAGAGTTTGTGGCTTTTCGGGATAAAAGTGGATTGCTGGAAGAACAAGGTGCAAGAACATAAAAACAAGAATCTAATGGCGCCTGACATACTGGAGAAAACTCCACATCTTCATGAGTGCAGACCACGGTAAAGTGTCTGCATTCTGTGTATCTGATATTGGTTTGGATTGCTAACATATTGCTTCTGTCCTTACAATTTGTAAATAAATCTCATAGTATGTTAACCATTAACAGCTATGAGAGTAAAGGGATAAGGGTTCATATAGCTTAATTTGGTTCACCAATGAGACATTTAAAAAAAAAAAAAAGGCATGTGATGGAGTTCAGGGAGCCACACTCAGCCTCTGAGGAGATAACAGAAGTGAGTGTTGGTGGCATTGTATAATAAGAAAAAAGAAAAAAAAAACCTCTCCAGAAATCACGTTATAGTTACATCTTGTATTTGGGGGACACACATGACAGTCAGCTCAAAATACTATTCATAAACAAGAGACCTGACTTAGAATGCAGCAGTGAGTATTTAAAGCTACATGCCACTTGCATTCTAGAGACCACATAATGCTCATGTTATACAAAATATTGAAGAGGAGGAGGAAGAGGATGTAGTATTAAGATCTATTTCTGGGCTCACATCCATACTACGCTCATGCCAGACTATAAAAGGGGCAGTTAGAAAACCCTTTCCATAGCACAAAGGGAGCCTATGAGTCCATTGTGCCAACAGACAACAAATGCAGCCCCATAGAGGGACTTAAGTAAGCGATTTGCATGGAATATCAGCAGCCTGGGTGGATTTCAGCCATATAGTATTCCACTCAGATTTCCCAGCTTCACATCAATGCAGAAGGCCCAGGAGTTTGTATTCCCTGCCTCATGGAAACAAGCTGTATGGAATTCCCAGTGTTTGCAATGCAGTTTCTCACCAGAGCAGGCTGATGCAATTTCTGCCCTCCGTTACATCCATGCAGCCCTTTGTGAAGTCAATGCGGTGATAAAGATGTTGTAGTCAAGGGCAGAATTTGGCTCCGAGTCAGGGACTGTCAAACCTATTCTCTTATCACATCATTTCCTCTGCATCATCACCCCTTCCCTCTGCAAGTGATGCCAGCTTAGATACCCGATTTGTCTGCTTTTCCCACAACCATCTCCATGCCTTTTTCCATGGTGCTTCCCTATGTACGGACTGCCTTCCCAAAAACAGTCCAATAACCTACTATTCATTCATTTAAAACCCTCAGCAAGATTCCTATGTGGTGCCCACAAGAAGTGACTTAAATAAACAAAAGCTACTTATAGCTCGTAAAAACACGCAGAAGCCCAGACTCAGCAACCATATGATCCCATTACTCTATTCTTGCTGTTCCTCACTGCATCTGCTCTCTAATCTTTGATACCACATTCATCCTGAGTCATCAACATCTGGACTGTACCCTCATCAGCACCAGAGTGACGACTTTCTCTGTATTGTGTAGAACACACTTTTGCGCACTGCAGAAACACCAACCAACAGTGAATGGGTAGAAATATGTTTACCTACCCAGAGGAAGATTCCCCAAGCCATCAGAGAATATACTGGACTTCTATTGATTTCATTCCTGACAGTTAACTGCTCATTGTGAAAACCAGTGAATGACAAGAAAGCCCAGCACATAACACAATTCAAAGATCCAAGAGAGCTCCTTTGGGAGCATCTTCTGTGTGGGAAATGCAGAGGAGCAACACCTGCTGTGGATGGTGTTTTGTTCCTATTCGCTGGGCAAAAAGGGAGCCCATGCTGCAGACAGTGAAGTTCCACACATAAGACTCCTAAGAGACTGTGATTATATCAACAAAGCAGCTGTTTTTTCTGTTGAAAAAAAATTTTTTTTTTAGAGTGGATAGATTGTTTAAGATCAAAACAGCCAGAAATCACTTCCACTATCAAACGGCTTAAAGAGACTTAAAAAGCCTGCAGGGGGTAGACAGTTTTCCCTCAATCCCTATTTTTTAAACATATTATATTATATGTATAACCAATGTACTGTAACTGGAGTCTTTTACTGTCCCCTCAACACAGAACATGGTTCTGAATGGGGTAAAAATTATAAAATCAAATACCTAGGAGATCAGGGCATGTGGAAGAGCGGAAGCAGCAGCTCCATGGGATATGCCCCTTAACCTTCCCTCAGGAATGCCCTCTACAAGCATACCTAATGGGTAAGGCCCTGCATATCAGGAGGGGATGTCAGGGGCTGGGAGAAGCCACTCATGTGACACTGTCCCCTCCTAAAACAGATGTTCTACAGGAATTCTGCACAGTAGTAAATGCTGTATGTAATGGGGCAGCCACCTCCCGAGTGACCCCATATAACCTGGTATTGCATTGCAGCATTTCTGCTTCAGTCTCTCCCCTCAGAACTCCTCAATAATTTTGCAAAGGCTTTCTCATAGCCAACACTGCTATGACTCATTAACATAAACACTTCCAAAATAATCTCCTCCAAATCCAAGTCAACAGTTTGATATATTCATCTTTCCCCACTCTTAATCAAACCACTCCCAGGCCTTCCTACCTGGAGTCCTTCCTGCCTTGGCAGGCCATTCCTAGCCCTATTTAGATTCATAGATATTAAGGTCAGAAGGGACCATTATGATCATTTAGCAGGAGTCTTTTCTGTCCTGGTGTCTCACGGCTCCCTGCAGGAGCCTTCTTGTGCCCTGCAGTTCTCTCATCCCTACTCCCAAGCCTGCCTGCCTTAAGTCTCCGGCCAGCCCTCTTCCTTAAATATCCCAGAAGCCTGATAGGGTGCCATGACTTTCATTTTTCCCACCTGGAGAAGTTGGCCATGTCACAGGTGGGTCTGAGATCCAGCTCCCTTTAAAGAGCCAACCATCCTATGACACCGTAGCATTAACATATTCTTTCTCCCATCTCCATTGGAAAGGGGACAGGATACAGAAGATGGGGTTTCAAGCGGCGTGGGGAAGAAAACTACAACTTTTAGCTATACAGCTCCCAAGAGAACAGTCCTGCAAATCCTGGTAGGAAGGGCCAGCTTCCTGTGCTACTGCCTCAGGATCCATAAGGACAAAGCCTGGTTTCCATACAAAGCCTGGGGTTTCCAGACTATACGTCCTCTTTCTGCACTAGTCCAGTCCAGGAACCCTTCCCCCTAGACAGGAGGATGCATAAGAAACTCATGACGAATTTTGAGAGGTTTCCATTATTTGTCCGCCTTCTGTTGTGGTTCCTCCTCCCCCTGAACCAAGGGAGGGGACAATCAATAACTTCAAAACAATAAATTCTGAAAGTGTCACTCTAGGGGCATATGTGTATTTTTTATGCTAAATGTGAAGCAGTAAAGCAACTACATAATCCAAAAGTGGGGGGAAAAGGTTGAAGAACAATTTACAGGGGAATAAAATGAGCATGAGAAGACAAGTGCTCTTTAACCAGAAGGACATTACTGTACCCTCTGATGATAGAAAGCAAAGGGACAATAAGAGTGAACTGTTTCAATAGCTGTACTTGAGATAAACCATTCACTGCAACTGTCATCACACCACTGCATTTGCAGAGACAGCTTTGTCTTATTTTCTGTAGCGCTGAAAATTCCTTTTCAAACGAAACTCTTAAGAAATCACTTGTTGCTGCATCCTGCAGTCCTTATTCAGATACAAATCCCACCTTTAATATAGGATCCGTGTTAGAAAACACTTGCACACATAAAAGTACCTTTACAAACAGTTCACTGACTAAGACTAATCACATTTTTAAAATAAAAGTCCTTTTGATAGTGTAGGAATCTCTAGGACATTCCTTGTATACTTGCTACAGTGTTAATATGTCTGCCTGGACATCCAAATTTCGCAAGCAATTTCCACAGAACTGCAGTTGACTGTCAGATTCCCTGGCTAGATTGAGAAAGAGGATATACAAATGTTGACGCTGTTCACAATATATTTTCCTATAATTACTGCATGATGAAAATCATGTCAGTGTTCCTCTGAGCACAAAGCCGTACGTGATTCAAATAGAACCCTGTCAATGATTTTGAGTAAGAAGTCAGTTCAGAAGGATTCGTGCAAGAATCTTCAGGCCAGAGAGAGCAAAGAGATGCTACGATAATTACCACAGTCACTCTTTGAGCCTTTATGCTCATAGAGAGTGATGATATTGACATCTTTTAGTTGTTGTGGTAGGATTTCTTGAAGACAAACAAGAAGCCTGTCAATGAGATTTCCTCCATGTTTGAAAACTTCAGCTGGAATGGCATCTGGCCCAGGAGATTTGTAACTGTTATTTTCATTACTTGAACAGCCTTCTGTACCTCAGCTCCTGTAGGTGGATCGGCAAGTGCATTAGATGTGGGCAATTTGCAGACTTTACCCAGTGACTCATCAGAAACAGTAGATAAATGATTACATAAATTGTAGGATAAAAAAAAATAAAGAATTAGGGTTAGCTTAAGTTTGGTTAAGAAAATAACATATTTGCTTTATAGTTTGTGGGTAGTAGAGAGAAGGCCCTAATCAGCAAATAAAAGAAGGTCATGAGAATAGTAAGTAGTGCAGGAAAGATGTCTGGTTCCAAAAGTAACAAATAAAATAAAAGAGCTGCAGTAACAAGACAAAGAAAAACTGTCCTAAAAGAAACAAGCCCAAACCTTCCCACTGTTCTGCTGGTAAGCAAGAAGCATGGGAAGAGAGAGAGGAAAGGCCTTGGGAAGAAAGGAAATTATAAATGTTATCTGGAGTAAAACTAGAAATAAGGGTGAATTGTCTCAGCTTTTTTTTTATCTGAAGTCAGTAATTGGCAATGACATCACTTGTTTTCTCAAGGGTATAAAAAGTAAACTCTTAAAGGGTTCATTGCTAATACCTATCTGATCACATGGAGCCAACCAACATGAGTCTAAGCACCCCCGGGTATAGCCCATATGCAAGTATCTCGATCAAATGCTTATAAATGTTTTGTTACTGTATTGGAGGTAGTAAATTGCTTATTCTTTAAGCTTTTTAGGCACATTTAGAGCAATTATATAAATATAATTTGGCCTTTGGATTTAATAAAGGAATTTATGGTTAAATTAGTGTTTGGCGGTTTCCTGAATCAATAATTTCAAATATCATTAATAATTCCAACAACAGTTCACAAAAATGTTCATGCCATCAATGGTGGATGATAGTGAGATCTGTGATGAGAGATTCACCATCAGCACTTGTTAGCAGTATCAAAGCAGATCAGGTGGGGCCATAAACAGCTTTGACCACATCTCAGAAGCCTTTGGAATCATGTTGATCAGCAATGGCCTGGAGTTCATCTGCTTTATGATCAAACCATACATTTTACATTTGGCAGAATTTGCACTGGAGTGTGCTGCCAGCTGTCCTATATCTTTAACAATCAAGTTGAGCAGCTGGAAGCGTAGCACCAGTGCAACTAAATCAGCACAAGTAGTCAAATGGCTCTGTGGCCAGCATGGTAAACATTGTTCTTCCTGAACTGGTCTACAGAGTTGGGAGAAGACCCATTAGTACAAACTATGATTGACAGTGCTGTCCTCCAAACTGAGGTGACTAGCATCATCATCATAATCATCACCACTTGCAACAGTACAGAAGTGATTCTTTTAAAATTACTATTTCCAATATTTGATAAATTCATATGTGACTTATGTTCCAAGCATATTGAATTTTCACACACACACCCCAAATACCTCAAAGTTTGCAAAAATGCAAATACTGATATTGTTGTAGGGCTGACTACACACACAAAAGTGTGCGGGTAACATCATATTAGGGGCTGAATCCTTTGGAGAGCAAAACCAGCCATAAAAGCTGCCTTAAGGCAAATGAGGAGTCCTGTGGTGTAGGCGTAATACCAATTATATGCCACCTGCTCCCAGTCCCCTGGACACAGAGCACAAGCTGGAAATGGAAGGCCACAAGTACTCTTTCTTTTTGCGAATACAGATTAACACGGCTGCTACTCTGAAACCTGTCATTATGCAAGGCACTGAATTTAGCCGTATGGAATGGAACTCAAATAAATTTGATAGTCTAAGGTGCCACAAGTAATCCTTTTCTTTTTGCGAATACAGACTAACACGGCTGCTACTCTGAAATCTATAGCCAGACCTTGAACTTTATCAATTCACTGCTCCTGGAACAAACCTATAAGTCATAGTACTGTTGCTGTTACTTTGAGTAAGGCTACTGTAAGTGATGCCAATTCCACAACTGTGGAAATGCAAGGGGGCTGGCTTGCATGAAATTCCCAGACAAACTAAAACCACAGGGATTGTAGTAAACTAAGACCAAGGTTTTGTCTAGACTATGCAGCTTTTAGTGACATGGCTGTGCTGCTACACTAAAAGGCGCACGGTATAGCCGCTGTTTGTTGGCAGGAGAGAGCTCTCCTGCCGACAAAAAACTTCTACCCCCAACAAGCAGCGGTAGCTTTGTTGAAAGGAGACCACTCCTCACACCGAGGCTTTTCCTTGACAAAACTTGTGTCTTCTGGGGAGGGTGGCGGGAGGAGTGTTTTTAACACTTCTGAATGTCAAAAGTTTTGTCCTTCACTTGCCAGTGTAGATAAAACCTAGAGAGAAAAGTCCATGTAAAATAAAAGTGGTCTGAATAAGGAATCTACTCTAACACAACACATAGATGGTTCCTGTCTAGAGAAGCTCCTGCAGTTACACTGTCACAGGCAAAATTTTTACACTTCTTGAGAGCACATCTGGTTGTTCAGCTCGTCCTTTTCTCCCTCACCCTTTCAAGGCAACATGTCAGAGTTTCACAGCAGCTATGTCAGAGCCTTTTGTATTCAGGTTGCGTCTTTCCCCTATCCTCTCAGCACTCTTCAGATCACTTTAATGTGCTTTCTACATCATCATACCAGATATCTGGATACACAAAAATGTGGGTGTCTCCCACTTGGGATACTGCAGTCTGTCACTCATGCCTTAGCCATTGTACTCTTTCCATACTTATTCCCTACCATAATCTCTGCCCTTGAGTAAAGGATTTTTCCCCACCTTGTACCCCTTTTACAGCTATTCTCTCTCTCTCACTCTCCTCCCCCCGTGCACACACACACACACACACACACACACACACACTCCTCACATCCCTAAGGCTGTCTATTCTTTGTCCTATCCTAACAACCAAGGCTTTGCCATGTTAATTGTCCTGACTGAAGATGTCAACCTGAATACAGCTTCCTGTCTAGCTTGCATCCAAGTTTAAAGCCCCTTTTCACACGTCTGTTTAGAGCACTGCTGCAGGTTCAGCCAGGCAGAAGCTAATTCTGCTATCACTTTCCCCAACCTTCTTACACTGCAGCTACAGGACAGCCTTCCTGGGATACAAGGAATGACAGTTCTAGGTGAAGTGTGCACAGTTTCACAGCTATTTACAAATTAAAGTGAGTCATCAATGGAATGAAAGAGGGAGTGAAAAGATCCTGAGTCCAAGGGTGAGATTTTCACCCCCATTTCAATCAGGCCTCCATTGTTTCTGCTTGCAGTACAGATCCCACAGTATGTTAGAGCCACACAAAGGAGAGCAAACCATATGCAACACGCTGAAGCAGCCACTTCTTCACTAGCAGCTTGCTTTCTACTGGAAGGGATGCACAAGTAGCTTGCTACTGAGGATAGACAAGGAGGAGCACAAGGTCAAGCACAAGGTCAACTTCTTGGCTATACTAGTACAAAAGTTGAGTATAGAACTATTTTAGCAAGGAGTGCGATTTTTCACCAAAATAGTTATACCAGTCCAACGCCAAGCATGGATACAATTATACCAGTATAGAGATGCTTTATATCACTATAGATCAGTTTCAGAGTAGCAGCCATGTTAGTCTATATTTGCAAAAAGAAAAGGAGTACTTGTGGCACTTTAGAGACTAAAATTTATTTGAGCATAAGCTTTCGTGAGCTACAGCTCACTTCATCGGATGCATTCGGTTGAAAATCTCCCCACTGTATTTTCCACCGAATGCATCTGATGAAGTGAGCTGTAGCTCACGAAAGCTTATGTTCAAATAAATTTGTTAGTCTAAGGTGCCACAAGTACTCCTTTTCTTTTTACTATAGATTAGATTATTCTCATTCCTGGCAATAAAGCTACAAAAGCAAAAAGCACTTTTATTCTGGTACAACTACATCCCCACAAAGAGATGTTGTACTTCTTTAACTATACTAGTATTAATAAAATGTTACAACTTTTATGCCTAGACAAGACTTTAGAGTCACCTAAAAATGAATATTAAAAAGGTATCATTTGTCACATTAGAAATGGGGGTTAGGCTAGCGAACTGAAAGAAATTAAACTGATTTGATGTTGTCTGGAGGATCTCTTAACATTCTGTTCTTTCCTATCTGAAAGTAAATTTAGAGGATGATCTGCTTCTATTCAGATCTTCCACATTATTAGCTGCTGTGTAGATAGCAATTATCTGAAGAAGTGTAATTTAATGACTTAATATAATTGACATTTCTATGGCCGTGCAAAGGGCAAACATCCTAGGTGTGAAAATGTGCTATTTTTTTCCAATATATTTACACATTTTCTTTCTGAAGCACAAAGTCACAGTTTTGTGTTAAAGTTGCTTTTTCCATGACAAAAACCAGAGTCAATGGGAGTCTGAATCCACTTCAAAGCAGCTAGAAAGGCACTCGTGGAGGACAAGGCACAAAGGGAAGCCAGACTGTCATTGTAGGAGATTGAGGAAACCCCACAGTGTAAGGTGAGGTGCATCTCCCCCATCAAAGAGAAAAATAATTTGCCTGTTTGTTTCTGCTTTTGCTCACACACTGGACATTGATAGATAACAGCTGTATCATCTTCACATCTTTTATGCACCATCATTCTAGAGCAAAGCTAATACTTGATAGCTCTTCATCTGTGGTATACTTAAGGAAGACAACATGAAAATGTCTCCTTAGCACTGAAACCCCACTGAATATTAATCAGGACAATGAAGGGATGGAAGCCAATATATTCCTTTACAAGTGTATTATCACTATAGATTCAGCACAAGTAGGAGCAGTATACATAGCCATAGGCAATTTGGGGCAAATCCTACACTTATAGAAACCAGTGAAAGAAGTGAATGAAGTTTCTACTAATTGGAGCATTTACTCAGGCAAAACTCCTTTATTGGGAGTTCTACCTGAATAAAGATACCAGTGACTAGTAGAAACTGATCACAGAAATCCTTTCCCTTATCTAAGCTGTGGGCTTGACTGTCATACTTCAATTCCTTAACAGTCTAAACGCAAGCCTTAATGACACATTGTGCTCCTGTAGAGGACATTTCCTAATTAATAGCCAATATAGAGAATGGGCTGTTAAGCAAGACAATCATAGTTACCTTTCCAACCAAACAAAACAGCCTATTTACAAGGTGTGACCGAGTGCACACCTGTAATCACACCCTCACACCACTGTAATAATCTTTGTACAAAATATGCCATGTGTGGTATCATTTGAAAACTAACAACTTGCTGGTCAATAATATCATGATGAAATGTGTGTAGAAACATTCTATGTAAAATTATGAACATAAGCTGAAATTATGATTGAAATGTGTTTACCAGACAAGTCTGGGGAGTGACTCAAAGACAAAGGACAAGCTGACGCCTCTAGCCAGGTGTCAAAGTTAATTGGTAACTTTGTCAAGTGGCCATTCTTTGGCAGAGCAGCAAAGGGGGGCAGGAACAGATTGATTTGCATTTTAACAAACATGTTACCTCTTTCACCACAAAACTTCATGCCTCCATCCTCACAGCTGGAAGGAAGTTCTTCTAGGGGTATGTCTATATGTATAGCGCTGCAGCTGTACCAATGCAGCTGTGCCGCTGCAGCGCATCTGGTGAAGACACTCTATGCTGACAGGAGAGCACTCTCCCATCAGCAAAAAAAAGGGAGGGCCCCTCCACAAGCAGCAGAAGCTATGTCAGCGGGAGAAGCTTTCCCGCTGACACAGCGCTGTGCACACGAACACTTATATCAGTGTCACTTATGTTGCTCGGGGGGTGGAATATTCACATCCCTGAGCGACATAAGTTCTGCTGACATAGACTGAAGTGTAGACATAGCCTAAGGGTAACCCTCGGGAACATGTATTTCAAAGGGTGGACTACGAAAGTGAAGGGCAAAACCACCCTAGGTATTTTCTCTCTCTCCCTCTCTCTCTCTCTCTCTCTCTCTCTCTCTCTCCAGGTTTCAGAGTAGCAGCCGTGTTAGTCTGTATTCGCAAAAAGAAAAGGAGTACTTGTGGCACCTTAGAGACTAACAAATTTATTTGAGCATAAGCTTTCGTGAGCTACAGTTGCATCCGATGAAGTGAGCTGTAGCTCACGAAAGCTTATGCTCAAATAAATTTGTTAGTCTCTAAGGTGCCACAAGTACTCCTTTTCTTTTTTTCTCTCTCTAGTTCTCACTCATTCACCTAAGATGACTAAGCAACCAGCCCTTTGGACTTTGAGGGCAGATCCCAAGTTGAGAATTTGGTCAGCCCTGTTGCTGGGAACATGTGGCAAGAATTTTCTCTTGATCCAAACCTAGTTTGTTAATGCTATCTTTTTTTCTCTTGTAACCATTTCTGACTTTAATGCCTTATACCTGTATTCACTTAAAACCTCTCTCTGTAGTTAAATAAACTTGTTTTATACTTTAATCAAAACGAATCTAGTGTTGTATATTTCAACTGAATTGTTTGGTAATGCCAATTAAAGCAAACTGTTGTATATTGACCCCTTATGGGGCAACGGACTTTAATATCTGAACTGTCCAGGAAAGGACTGGTAAGTGCACAACACACATTTCTGGGGGAAATCTGGGACTGGGAGTGTGCTGGAGTCACCCTGCAAGTGGTAACCAAGTCTGCTGGAAGCCAGAGTATGGCTAGTGTGTTGACAGGCTGCTGGGCCAAGGCTGTAGCTATACACAAACGCTCAGGGTGTGACCTGCATGCAGTCTGGATGTTTGTGAGAGGCCCAGATTGCGAGCTACAATAGCAAAGTATTGTGTGGCACCCAAAGTTGCAGGGCACGTGGTAACACAACCCCTCACCAGTCTGGACTGCAGCTTGGAATGTGACAAAGGGATACTGCTGGCTTAAATTTGGCCAAGCATTTAAATTTAATAAAAATAAGACTGCATAAAATGTAAGACAAATAGAGATGCTTCCACATTTCAAAGCAAACAAACACACAAACCTTTCCTATTAAAACAGTAGTTTTTAAACAAGACATTAGACTGTTGTGGCTGATGCTCCGGTACTGCAGCATGATAGCCAAAACGGATTATAAACAAAAGGGAAATGAACAATTTATTTCACTGTCCAAAAAAAAAAAAAAAAAATGGAAGAGAAACAGTATAATCAATGAAAAATGAATTAGATTTGTCTTTACATCTATTCACTACTAATACTCGGGGGTGGAGGGTGTGGTGGTTGTTTGGTTGGGTTTTTTTGTTAGTTCAGTTTGTGAAGAGTTGCCAGTTTTGATTGGACATATTCCTGGAGGTTTCATCACATGACAATCTTTAATTAAAGATTAATCTTTAATTCCTGGAGACTCCAGGACAATCCTGGAGGGATGTCAACCCTATAAAATTGTAAACAAGTTTCTTTACAACATAGGAGTTTTACATTGATAGTGTCCCTTTGAAAGGATGTTATATAAAAGAAAACAAATGTTAGATTAAATTTCAGTAGGACTAGGTACGTGTGCCTGAAATCCTATTCAAGTGGTTAAGAGATCAAATAGGTTTTATAAAAGTGAAAAGTTATTTACAGTTGGAAAGTTATGTTTAAATACATATTCACGTCTACTTAGAGGCAATTCAGCTATCCCCACAAAAGCCCAAGTGATCAGGGATTTTGCATGGAATTAAGCAGGGAAAGAGGGAATGAAATTTGGACACACTGCAACCTGTGAGCTGCCCACAGGACTACTACAAAGCCCCTCTATAGTTGCTATTTCACCACAGACTGGCATGATGGCTGCTGCCTCATTTCACCTCCTTCCTCTACAGAAGTTTTGGGTCACTAGATCCACACTGATAGAACTATGGACTTTCCCCCTGCCCCCAAGTTTTCCTTCTTCACTTGCCTACATAGTGTCAGCACAGAGCTGCACTGGATGGTGCATGTGACCACGGAAGAGCATGTGTACATGTAGAAACTACACACAGACAGATACACATTAAGCAAGTTTCACCCTGAATGTACATGCACATTTAGTAAAAAAAATCAGATATATATTGTAATATAAACCCCATACATGTTCCACTAGCAATGACAGTGTATTACATTAAACACAAAGTCAACCTTACGATTGCATTGTTAGAAAAAAGTCAGGCTCACAAAATTTATGAAATTCTGTAAATTAAACAGGTTATACTCAGGTCAGGCTCATCTTAAATTAGGCTGCCCCTGGGCTTAAGTCAGAGCATGTTGAAGGCTGCCTCACTTATACCCAAGCTGTCCATGAATACAAGAAGCCAAGCTCCCTTTTCCTTCAAGGAATTGTCTGTACACTCAGGACCAGATGAAGGCATAGGTACAACAGGCCCATGCCTAGGACCACAGCTCCTAGGGTCACCGCATTGCATTAGAATCTAACTTTTTTTGGGGGGGGTTCTTAAATTAAAATGTCTAGCCCTCATCACGGTGAAGAAATGCTTGAAAATGTGACTCAGGTGTAACCAAAGAGGTGAACTGTGCCACAGAGTGCCAATATAAAGACCTACTTCTCAAGAGGGCAAGGCACGGCCAACTGCATCCCAGCAGAGGACTGGGAAGCATGGGAAGAAACACGCAGCAGACCCAAATCACCTACCCCAGCAAATACATCCTGGCTGCTGCCCCACCTCTCCAGAGTAAGAGAAGGGCCCTGCTACCACTTCTGAGCTGGAAAAGGAGGTAGCCACAGCCACTCCAAGTGAGTGCAGAGTCATAGTGCAGGAGCAAGGTCATGGCAGGGCTCCTGTGTGGTGGTGTCTAGGACACTAGATTGTTTTAATCCAGCCCTGTCATCACTGAGGGCTGCAGGGGCAGAGGGGAGTCAGGGAGAAAACTGGGAAGGATTACGTGAGTTACTACTCTGTCTCTACACAAAAAACCTCAAGTATTTCTCTTATACAATGGGCATCTTAGAGTGCGAAGATATACCCATTTTATGGCACACACAAAGCAGCTAGATGGCAACAGAGATTCATGGCCCAAAATTCCTATTACAACATTAGTCCTAGTCTACAGTTACAATTTAGGATGATCTAGCTACTTCGCTAAGGGGTGGGAAATAGTCACACCTCTGAGCACCATAGTTAAGCTGATCTAACCCCCTGTGTAGACGCAGCTTGGTTGATGGAGGAATTCTTCTGTCAATCTAGCTACCATGCATTCAGAGAGGTGGATTAGAATCATAGAATATCAGGGTTGGAAGGGACCTCAGGAGATCATCTAGTCCAACCCCCTGCTCAAAGCAGGACCAATCCCCAATTTTTGCCCCAAATGGCCCCCTCAGGGATTGAACTCACAACCCTGGGTTTAGCAAGCTACACCAAAGGAGAAAAAACCCTTCCATCTAAGTAGGAAGCATCTAAAGTACAGTGCTACAGCTGTAGCTGGACCACTGTAGTGCCATAGTGTAGATATGCCCTCAAATTTAGGTAATCCTCCAAACTGGTAAAACCATAGTCTTAGTACATAGATGTTGAGTTAATGGGATTTTTGTTTTGTTTTTAAGATAGATAAGAGAGGAAAAAGAAAAAGTGCAAATATGGTGGTGTAGCATCTCATCCAGAACCAAGATGGCCTCAGAGGAATCCTAAACAATCTATGGTTATGGATGACTTAAAGCAAAAATTTCAAGTTTTTTTCCTCTAGCACCCCCACCATAGCATCCAAGTGTTGAAAAGATTCAGTGCATACCTAGTCCTAAACTGCTTTTGTTTTAGCTTACCCTGAAGAGTTTTAACGTGTATGGGCAAACATGTAATTTTTAAACATTCCTAGTTCAGAGATACTTGTGTGTTTAGTCATTTCCATTAGAAACTGTAAAACATTTAAGTCAGATACATTTAGCATTATCCACATTTTATCCATGTGGACCAACAATTTCAAGTTCAGTGAGGGGGTGCAGGAAGAAAAAATAAAAGTATCCCTAGTTACTACAACCCGTTTACCCACATTGCTTAAAGTGGCTGGGCCATTTTTTTTTTATAGCAAAAAGTATAAACAAAATCAACTCTTGGCCTTACACCCAAGCATGTCAAATTTCACCCCAAATGAGCTTTGAGGAAGTTATAAGCAAATGAAAAAATTAATTAGAATGGAAATCAACCTTAACTATATTTCTTGCTACTGTGAATGCTCACAGTTGGTTACACTTTCTATTAAAAGGTAAGACCATACAGTTTTAGCAGCCTAGCAATCAACCTGTTGTACTGTTAATAAAATAGAAAATCCAATTAAATGGTTTTAGTCAATTAATTTAAAGTTCAGCACTCCAGGTTTGCTGATTTACCAATATTAAGAAGTACAATAGCATCATCACAAGTATTTTGAAAGACAGTACTGCTCATATGTTCATAGCCCTAAGGTAACAGTATAGCAATGCGTTTAAAAGATGATAACTTCTTACATCTTACAGCAGCAACTCCCTCCCGCCCCCCAAGTGTTCCCATTATAAACTCCTCCCTTCCAGAGGGCTATAACATATCTGTAAAGATTTGCTCTGAAATGCAATTTGGCTACTGTCAGCCATCCATAAACTAATTAATATATTTTTTAAGTTAAAGAAGAAAATCATCATCCGTTTGGCAGCCCTTTTTCATGTCCCTTCCAGCTCTCAGATCACTTTGCTAATGGAAATTAAACTATGCAACCCTTAATCTGTAACGTGGATTAGGCAGTTGCGTTGCTCAAAACAAATGAGACACAAGACCACTCAGGGTTAAATGCAAGCAAACTTTTATACCAGGGGCCTTACGAGCATCCCCTCTTTAGGTTTCTCCACAACGCACCATGGCTCCTCCCCTTCCCCTTCTGGGTTCTACTTCCTGGTTTCTTAAAAGGAGCCACACTTCATAAGCAGCAACTCCCAAATACTACATTTTCCCCCTCCAAACACTTTTTTTGGTACAACCATACAATAATAAGTTATACAATTTAAACCTTCAGAATTCCAGTAATTCCTTTGGATATTACACTGTAAAGTCTGTCAGCCAGTGTGGGGGCCCACACAACCATAAAGGTCTATGCATCACCCTTGGGACGCCAGAAGCGGCGTGGTTGGAAACAAAATCTGAGACTCTACCAGAACAGGCAAAACCTCCACTGGGGCAGGCAATACAACTTCAGCTGCTGATGGTGCAGTGGGGATTTCCAGACTCACTTCACCTGTGATGGGCTCCCATATTTGGATTCAAGTACTGATATGCCAATGGGACCCATCGTGCAATTTGCATGTTACCACTCCTGGAGGCCGTGTAACCTACATTGGAATTGAAAGCTATGACTTAACCCTGCATGGTCTGCGCACATGTACCGATTGCCCCACTGCCAGGGTCATCACCCCAGCCCTCCATCTGTCATCATGTGCCCGATACGTCTATACACGGTTGTGAACTTCCCACAGACCTATATTCCTGGGATCCTTAAGAAAGGGGCATGATAAGTCTAATGATAAAGACAACTTTCACCCCAGTACCAGCGAAGCCAGGGACTGATTTGTAGCTTCCTAGGGAACAGCCCAGTAGTGTTGTAATACTGAATGAAAAGCTTGTGGAAAGGGCAAACCAGGAGACAGATGAGACCGAAGCCCGTTCTTCAATGTGAGATTAAATCTCTCTACACCTGTGTTAGCCTGAGGGTGGTATCTGGGAGTACAGACATGCCAAAGCCCTTAATCTGCCAGGAACTGGGTGAAACAAGCAGAAACAAACTGCACCCCATTATCAGTAATTACTGTGCGGAGGTAACCCCACCTAGAGAAATCACTCCTCCAGCCAATCATAGACTACTTGTGCTGCTGCTGCTGACGGCTACCTCCTCCGACCATTTGGAAAAAAATTGTAGGCTACTGTCTGAAACCACTGATGCCATTTGGCAGGGATTATTTCTCCACACATGTCTAGTTGTATGGACTGCCATGGTCCAGGCAGCAGCTGGGTTGAGATCAAAGGTACACTGATTAGCTTATGGGATTCACCACTAAATAAACATGGTTCACAATTTCATACCAACTCTTTAATGTGACTATCCTGGCTACCATACACTGTGTGACATCTTTATACATACCACTCTAGCATGGCCTCTGGTACTCTGGGAGCCCCAGAGTAGACCATGATCACCTATGGTGACAATTCATACATCACAAGACACCAGATAATTTAGAACAATTTTTGGCCAACCTTGACAAACATATCTGAGAACTTCCTGTAACACTACATCCTGGGGCACTGTTGGAGGCACTGATTTGCGACTGACAAGAGAGGGGTCAGTCAGGGCATTATTATGATCTTCCTGTCTCATAACTCCCTTTACTGTGGATTTGTCAGGTAAAGCCCAGGACAGGCAATCAGCCACCTGATTGAGTTTATCCAGATGGTACTGTACTGAGAAGTTGTACTGATGTAGGCAAATCAACCCATCTATGAACATGAATTGTTCTTGATTGTGTTAATGGTGTGGTTAATGCTCGGTGGTCAATGCGCAGTGTGAAAGTTCAGCCATGCAAATAACAATACCACCTTTCACATGACCACATGCAAGCTAGGGCCTCCCGCTCCCCTGCTGAGTATTTCTGCCCAGCTAAGGAAAATGCTCAGGAGGTGACTGCATCTGCGTATTCCACCCCTTCATAGACCTGGTAGAGCACAGCACCGAGAGCTACAGCAGAGGCAACACACATGACAAAAGTAGGGCCTCATAAAGGCAAAGTTTGTCAGTGTTGGAACTGGAGTAATACGTTGTTTGAGCTGGCCCACTGCCTGTGAACACTCTGGAGTCCAGTTCCAGACTGCATTACTGTGTAACAGGGCCTATAAGGGTGCAGTGCGTCTGAGCATAATCTTGCACAAAACAAAGATAACAGTTAGCTAACCCAAGAAACACTAGGCTTTCTGACTTGTCCGTGGGGTCTGGCAGTCAAACAATAGCATCCACACTGGACCACCAACAGATCATGGCTCACAAAATCCAGTGGATTTTTATGAAAAAAAAACAAACACACTTTTCCCCAATCAGGGTCAGATGATGATCTTTAAACTGGGTTAATACTGTCTGAAGGGAAGCATCATGGTCAGAACAAGGTGATCCATGAACCAGGATGTCACGACCACCCCAAGAAGGCCTGCCTCTTTGGAAACAGCTGGGGCCTAAAGATAGACCAAAAGGAATCCTTTTAAACTGAAAGAGGGTCATATGGGTGAGAAAACTTTGAGGTTCCACGACTAAGGAGAAAATGGTATCTGGAGATATCTCTGGCATAGATCCAATTTAGTGAACATAGCTGAACTCTGACATTGCACTGCCAATTCCTCCACGGTTTGTCGAGGATAGCAGTCAGGTATGACTGCCTTGTTCATTTGGTGCCAATCCACACATAAGCATAGTCCCACTTCTTGTTGAAGAAAAAAAAAATGTTGACAGCCATGGAGAAGTGCCCTCTTTAAGCAAGCAAGAAATCCCTGTGGCTACAGCATCCTTTAACACCAGGTGAGGTCTGCAGAATGATTGTACAATTGGACTGGCCAGTGGATCCACTCATAGATGATCCACAGCCAAGGCCAGAGGAGACCTCCAATCATTCCCCAAAAAATGGATTTCTATGTTCTGCGAGTCTAAACACTTTAAAGCCCAGTGCCTGGAAAAAATCCTGCCTGAGAAGGTTGGGCCCAGAATGGGCCATGTAAAATGGGAACACTCCCACTTCTCATTGATATTACATCACAGGGAGATTCACCATTCCTAGCAAAGCGATTTTTGCATTGCCATATTCAGATAGCATGGACTACACCGGCCGCAAGGTAAAATAGGCAAAATATCTATGGTTTGTGGTATCATTTATTAGTAAGACTTGAGTTCCAGTGTCCACCAGCAGCAGTATCTCCACACTTGCTAAATGGCAGGGCAGATTTTAAGATACTCCCAGTCCCGTGTCACCAAGTTGATCCCCCTCAGGCATGAAATCTTCCTCTATCTATATAGGTGATAGCTGGGAAAGAGCAACACCTTCTAGCAAAATGGTTAAGTTTTCCACATCAGTGGCATATTTGTCCCTGAGCTCGACACTCCCACAGCTCTGACAGTGCCAGAAGTTGCTGCAGCAAGGACCCATGCTGGCACTCTGCTTCTGAGTCCCACCAACGATCGGGGCACTGCCCTATAACTCCCACATGTTTACCTGAACCTCTATCAATACACTGTACTCCGGTGGCTGCAGCAACGGATGGTGTGACTAATGCCCCAGAAGAAGAACCTGGAGGGATTGGAATCTAGGCTGCAAGTTAAAATTGACAGCGAATCTCCACCACCCTGTGGAGAACCAGGGAATCTGGTCCCATCAGGAGGCACTTCACAACATAGGGATAAAATCCATCCCTTAAACTGATCCTGAATCATCTCATCACTTAGGGATACAAATTTGCATATAACTGCCAGTTCTAGACTGATGCCCCGGGGAGCTGTGCTCTATGATGAAACTGAATGCATTCAAGCATAGTGCTGGGTGTGGGGTGACAGTGTACATCCGATGAAGTGAGCTGTAGCTCACGAAAGCTTATGCTCTAATAAATTTGTTAGTCTCTAAGGTGCCACAAGTACTCCTTTTCTTTTTGCGAATACAGACTAACACGGCTGCTACTCTGAAACCAGTGTACCACTAGTGCCCTTACCACTTCCTGATATGATGTGCTGATCTCCAGAGTGCAAAAGATATGAAAGTCTCTCCGGTACCCAATACGTGGAGTAGGAGTGTGGGCCAGCAAGATTCAGGTGCCATTTCCAGACCAGCTGCCATCAAGCACACATTGACTGCTGCAATCCATTTGGTACATGGCAAGGGTGAATCCCCTGGTAGCATCAGGTACAGGGCTGGAAACCTCTCTAGGTTTCTCCATGACCCTTTGGGGGGGGGGGTCATCTTTTTCACCCTTGGGGCTCCACTTCCTGGTTTCTTAAGGAAGCCACGCCTCATAAGTAGCCGTTCCCCGAATACTACCTTTCACAAAAATAAATTACTGCATAATAATTAATAAATGATTATTAGGTCTTGATCCTGCTCCCACTGAAGTCAATGACAGACTTCCCACTTAGTTCAATGATAGTAGGACCACAATGAGTGTTGGCTTGTTTTAATGAGTATCTCCATTTTAATATTACAATTGCTCCATACTACATTGATTAATGCCACATTAAGGGCATAAACCTGCACTTTGGTACATGGCAAGGGTGAATCCCCTGGTAGCATCAGGTACAGGGCTGGAAACCTCTCTAGGTTTCTCCATGACCCTTTGGGGGGGGGGGTCATCTTTTTCACCCTTGGGGCTCCACTTCCTGGTTTCTTAAGGAAGCCACGCCTCATAAGTAGCCGTTCCCCGAATACTACCTTTCACAAAAATAAATTACTGCATAATAATTAATAAATTATTATTAGGTCTTGATCCTGCTCCCACTGAAGTCAATGACAGACTTCCCACTTAGTTCAATGATAGTAGGACCACAATGAGTGTTGGCTTGTTTTAATGAGTATCTCCATTTTAATATTACAATTGCTCCATACTACATTGATTAATGCCACATTAAGGGCATAAACCTGCACTCATGAATCTCACTGGGAGCTTTGCAATTGGCTTCAAAGAGAGAAGCACTGAAACACAAATATATTTTCCCATGCTAGCTAACAGCTCTGCAGGAAGCTGTTATGTTACATCTGGCTAACAGCATCCATTTCAGAAGGTGGATTATTGGCCCTGTCTACAATGAAGGATTATGAAAATTAGCTGCTTTTCTGATGAATAACTATGTATTTATAAAATATTAGATTTTCTGAATTTTTTTAAATTACTTGAGAAAGGAAAATAACTATGAAAAGCTAATTAAAGTTTGCATTAGAACTGACAAAAAATAAGGCAATTCAAAGCTCAGGCTTAAATTCTCTGCTTAGTTAACTTTTCTTCCAGCCTGAACTAGCCCTGCTGTGCTTACATATTGCAGCTCATATGGCACCATACACAACATCATGCTCTTACCTCAAGTCCCTTCAGTTCAACAGGGTAACTGTAAAGATGGAGAGGCAAGACCGAAGGCCAGTTTTTGGTACATTACTGAGAGAGAAGAGTACTTTGTTTTACTTAATTTATTATATTTTTGTTCAACATTTAAATCTAAACTGGGAAGTCTTTGATTTCCAGATGCGTGACAAGTGAAGGTGCAAGTCAATAAAGCAGCACAAAAGAATCATTCTAAAGACAAGAATTCAACAAAGGCTGTGGCCATTTTTCAAAATGAACATTTCTTCCCAGGTAATGAAAACAGCTGAACATTTCACAAACCACAAATCCAGGCAGCAAATGCTAACATCTTAGCTCAGACTGGAAAAATGAAGTGCTTGTGAGAGGTGATATGAGTTTTGTAGGTCCCAGCTTCGAGGATGATCAAATGTTTTATTAACCTTTAGCATACAGATATTCCCTGTGTGGAATGTAATAATTGCTACTTTTCATGTGTCCTTTTGAACATCTTGTAATCATTACAGGGGAAGATTCTGCCAAGAATATGTAGGTGTTTGCAAATGGAACCATTCTTTTGTTCTTCACAGATAAAGTGAATATCATCTTTCTTGACATGGCATACTAATCTACCCAGAAATGAGCACACATGAGCAAGCTGCTTTACTCAATGATCTCTTTATCCACTCAAGGACAGCTATGTTAAACAGAAGTAACTGAATGTCCATAGCAAGTAAATATTTACTTTGGAAGAACATGACCCTTTGATATACATGTTTTCATATTAAACTTTTTTTAAAAAAAAAATCTGTTTGGACTGATGCAATCCATGACACAGCCTTAGATGAAAACAGTGAGTTTCAATTTTATTCTTAATAGCATCTATAGTGTATTACTTTCTTCACCTGAATCCTAATTTCAGATCACACTTTGAATATTATTGCTTAGATTTATGATTGAATACATTGCTACACCAATAGAAGTATATGAAATTAGAATAGAAATTAGTAAAATAAAATGTGGCAATTATAGCCCCTTATTTTTAAGCCCCTTTACAAACATGTACTAATTGATATGGACTAGTGTTCAGATGTAATATACACATTCAAAACCATAACATGCAGCTATTATAAGGTGCATTGTACAATGAAATACAAAGCTTCAGCATGGTCAAGGTCTCCAGCAACTGATTACAAGAACCAATCCTGCCACCCAGTGTAATCTATATACAATTATGTAGTTAGCACAGATAGAGCAATTTACATTAGCCTTTTTTTTTTTAAATCAAATTGTTCTACTAAGAAAACCCTGTGAGGTTTACACAGAATTTTAGTTCAAGATAGACAAACTCCTCATTAGGGCAGTTTGTTTCCTGGCACGGTGGGGGAAAACCGCTATGTAACCTCAGTTTTTTCCCCATTAATACCAAGAACTTTTAAAGATTTAATAACAAAGGCTTAAGATGCCAGAATGGCAGAGGTTCAGAGTATGTCATGAATTAAGAGACAGGCAATATACAAAACTTGTCATTTGGGCTCAGAAGTTAAAGGCTAAAACTGAGTTTTTACTAAACTTGCTAAAGATCTATTACATTAATCCCTGCCTAATGTAGTCTTTTCTACAACAAATTCCAGGACTTGACACATTTCACAACATGCACCTAAGAGCTGAGCGTCTCCCATCAGACTTGCGATCGGTCCGCGTGACAGTTGAGAAGCAACGGGCGAGGCAGCAAAGCGGGGTAAGGGGTGGTTTACATTTTCAACACACTTCAGTCTCAAACGATGCCCACAGCGAGCCCCGCACAACCGAGTGGAGGGCTGCTGAAGAACATGCCCGATGAAATTTCGCCTCCTAGTGCCAACGTGGAGGCATGTTGCTGGGCTGCCCACCAGCTAGACAGTCTGCATCGATGGCATGAGACGAGCGGGCAGGGAGAGGAAATCAACTCCAAAGCGCCTCCACCTTTGGCTTCTCCCCCCCCCCGCCCCCGCCCCCGCCCCCGCCCGGGCGAGCCTGGAGAGAGCAGCAGGAGCCCAAGCATCTCCCCGTGGCAAGCTGGACGGGACCCCCCTCTCTGCCCTCCCCATGCCCGCCAGGCTGCGTGGCTGGCCAGCGGCAGCCCCTCCTGCCCCACGCGCGCTCCAGCAGCAGCCCCGTGCACGGGGCGAGAGCCGGCGGCCGCCCGGCGCGGAGCGCAGGCTGCGGTGGGGTGGCCCCGCTTGCCCAGCGTTACCTTTCGAAGACCAGGCGGATCATGAAGATGCAGAAGGCCAGGGGGAAGGCGAGGTACAGATCCTCAGCCTGGGGGAAGGAGGCTTCCTCCGTGTTCTTCAGATCCGCCCAGGTGACATTGTGCGGCAGCCAGAACCGCTCGTTCCAGAACCAGGCTAGGACCCCTGCCATCTTTGCTTTGTCTCGCTCCGAGCCCCCTCGCTCTGCTGCTGCCGGAGGGGGCGCGGCTGCTCAGGAAGAGGATGCGCGTCTGTGTGCGAGTCCCGCTGCGGAGCAACCGCTGTGAGCCTTCCCTGGCGTTACTCGCAGCGGCTGCGCCCGGACGCCCCGCTCCCCAGCCCGGGCTGCGCGGCGCTGGCTAGGGCCGCCTCGTCTGTCACAAGGCAGCCCGGGCCTCGCGCCCTGATTGGCTCCCGCCCGCGTCAGCCAGCGGGATGGAGGCAGCCAAGGTGGTTCTGCGGCTCCCGTGGCGGGAGAGAGCGAGCGAGCGGCCCCCTTCCCGCTCCGCCCCGCCGGGGCTCCTGCGTGGCGGGGGCTCGGCAGCATCTCCCCGCCTCAGCTCGTCCCCCGTGCGCACAGGCTGGCTCGGGTCCAGCTGCTCCTCCCGCTCACTCATTTCCAGGCTGCAAATTGCAGAGGCAACGTGGCTCTTTCCTTGCACGGCGCGGCTGGAGCCGGCCGAAACTTTCCTCGCGGCGCCCAAACCGGGGGCAGCTTTGGGGGCAGGCCGGATACGCGAGCTGAGTCCACGGACAGGGCCACGAACGTCCCAGCAAATCCCCGACCAGGTTCGGAGGCAGCCCCGGCTGCCTTTCAGCCCCACATTATGCTGACTCAGCACATCCTGGCCTCAGCACCGGCCATCAGGGGGCGCTTAGCTAGGGCTTGCCCAGTGCCAACAGTGTTAAAGCTGGCAGGGTCAACACACAGTTGAGGTACCCCACTTGAGCCCCTTGGCCTAAACACTTAGACACCTGAGCCTTGCATATAGGCAGTTAAGTCCCAGTTTTAGCTCTGCTGAAATCCACAGAACTCCCGCCAAACCTTGTAGGTCTCTAAACTTGCTTGGTGCCTAAGTTTTCAGGATAAAAGTTCCCTCAGCAACTAAGTTTAGGCCTCGGCATACACGCTGCTGCCTCCCTCTAGGTGTCTGCGTGTCTAGCTCCTGCTTAAGCCACAGAGCGATTTGCAAATGGGAGCAGGACAAGAAGGGAGGGATAGCTCAGCGGTTTGAGCATTGGCCTAGGGTTGTGAGCTCAATCCTTGAGGGGGCGATTTAGGGCACTGGGGGCAAAAATTGAGGATTGCCCCTGTTTCCAGCAGGGGGTTGGACTAGATGACCTCCTGAGGTCCCTTTCAACCCTGATATTCTATGAATTCAGAGGCCACTGGCAGGATTGGGTCCCATTCAAAGTCTGTCCCAATCAAAATATCCCTCTCTCTCTGGCCCACTGATTGGGTCAGGAAGAGAGAGAGTGAGAATGGCACCCAACTGGAACATGGGGGACCACAGGTCCAGTCCCCCTGTTCCAATCATCTTTTTCATTATTTAGCCACAGTGGAACAGCTTCAACAGGAGAGACTGAGGAAACCCCACATTAGAACAGGTCATAGCTCCCTGGTTAGAGCACTCACCGGGGAGACAGGATACCTTGTTCTGGGAGAGGGGGAATTGAACCTGTGTCTCCCACCTCCCAGGTGAGTGCTGTAGTGAGCTAAAAGTTACAAGGTGGGCAGCAGTGGCAGCACCTTCTCGGGCCATTTTGGGTATAGTAAGGCAGGTGCCTAACTCATTCCCACAAGAAACATCTTAGGTGCCTAAGCGGCCTGGCTCCAGGAGACAGGTTTTTGTTTGTGGATCATAGAGTCATAAATTCCAAGGCCCCAAGGGACCATTGTGATCATCTAGTTTGAACTCCTCTATAACACAAGCCATAAAACTTCCCCAAAATAATTCCTAGAGAATTTCTTTAGGATTTCTTTCTACATCCAATCTGATTTAAAAATTGCCAGTGATGGAGAATTTGCCACAACACTTGGCAAATTGTTCCTGTACTTAATTGCTCTCGCCCTTAAGAATTTATGTCTTATTTCCAGTCTGAATTTGTCTAGCTTCATCTTCCAGCCATTTGATGGTGTTATACCTTTCTCTGCTAGATTGATGAGCCCATTATTAAATGTTTGTTCCCCATATAGACACATATAGACTGCAATCAAGTCATCCCTTAACCTTCTCTTTGTTAAACTAAATAGATTGAGCTCCTTGACTCTTTCACTAGAAGGCATGTTTTCTAGTCCTTTCACCATTCTTGTGACTCTTCTCTGAACCCTCTTCAATTTATCAACATCCTTCTTGAATTGTGGGCACCAGGACTGGACACAGTATTCCAGCAGCAGTTGCACCAGTGCCAAATACAGAGGTAAAATAATCTCTGTACTCCTACTCGAGATGCCCCAGTTTATGCATCCCAAGACCGCATTCACTTTTTTGGCCACAGCGCCGCACTGGCAGCTCATGTTCAGCTGATTAGTCACCATGATTCCCAAAACTTTTTCAAAGTCACTGCTTCCCAACATCGAGACCCCCATCCTGTAAATACCGTCACTGTTCTTTGTTCCCAGATGTATACATTTACCCATTTTAAAATGCATATCGTTTTCTTGCACCCACTTTACCAAGCAATCCCAATCACTCCGAATCAGTGACCAGTCCTCTTCTTTATTTATCACTACCCCAATTTTTGTGTCATCTGCAAACTTTACCACAAAGCAGAGAGAGACAGTGCTCCTCTCTGTGAAAGGGGAGGACACACCCCTGTCCTCAGCATTTCTCATTGACTAACTTAGGTGGCTCCCAACTTACTGTGCTGTCTTTTGTGGATCTCATTCGAAGGTGCCCATCTCTCCCCATTCATTGTAGAGGGAACCTAGGCACCTAACTCAGGCTTTGTGGATTGCAGTGTCGTTTCTGTGATTTTCTAGGTGCCTAAATTTAGATGCCATGATGTTCCACGTTGCAATGTCTAAGTCACTTTGTGGATCCAGACCCTGGGCCTGTTTTTCAGCATTGCTGAGCACTTGGTGGTCTCAGTAATAGACAAACGCAACATCAGAAGTACCCTCCCTGCTGTTGTGTAAACATACCCATACAGATACACACCCCAAAACCTTATCCGCTGGAACCCTCCACCTACATGGTACTATTTTGGGCAGACTCCATTATACCTTGCTTTAGGTGAGGCCCCTTAGCTGCCTCTTACATCAATCTTAAATGAAGGGTAAGTTCACACTGTATTAATTTAGATGGAATAAAGTGGCCCAATGAGTTAAAGGTGTTACCATGACTCAGTTACCGGTCAACATTATACAGTGCTGAACAAGGTATACAGAGACCTTAGCTTGCTTAGTACCATGGCAAACATACTATTAAACACCATTTTAATCTTTTATTAAAGATACAGAAGAGAAAGAAAAACAGTTAAAGCATTTGAAATATAAACTATTAAGTAAGGCTTTGATTGTAACAACATCCCTTGTTCCCTTTCCCTTTAGCTGTAGAGAACTTTTTGAAGGAAATCCCTCATCAGTTTTTTAGATGGTATTAAAGATAGTAATACCTGTTCTTTTGGGGGGAACGACGGGAAGGAAATTGAAATGGGCTGAAGCTGTTGTTGCTAAAGTCCGATTTTGTTTCCTAGACCTAGAAGACAAAGCAAGACTAACAGATACTGATACTTGCAACCCTATTACTGGAGAAACACAAGCACAGCATACAGGGATAGTCACCACTTGATGACCTGGCAAACTTGTATCAGGTTTAGGGCTGTTAGGGCATTGCATTTAGCTGCCTTGTGTTTGTGACAAACAGCAGTATTGCAAAATCTACAGTTGTGGCTGGCTAAGCCAGACCTTTTATTAAACAGAAAGAAAAAGGAGAGGGATAGGAAAGAGAAGAAATAAGATGGGGAAGGAAAAGAATACACAACAGGTGTGTGTGTGTTGGGGGCGGGAGGAATCTGACGAAGTCTTGCTTTCCAACTGATATTTGGGATGAAGCTGGAGCTGGAGGAGGTAACAATGTCACTTGCCTTCCTCTCTTTGGCTTGGTCTGGTCAGGACATCTTTCAGGATTAGGATGAAGGAGACAGTGAAGGTGGCGGCTGTGACACAGAGGTGTATCTACACTACATCTGATACACCGCTTTCCTGGTATTTAGCCACAAAGGTAGCATGTCACGTCTCTACTGAAAGCTTGTAACTTTCCACTCCATGGCTAGCTAATTATGTAAGGTATTGCTCAATTGTCTACCCTTGCGCCAACCCAGAAAAGTCAATGGAAATTGATCAACATATCAACAGAAACATCAAAATCACTTGGAAGTTAAAAGGAACAATGAGACAGTGAAAGGATCACCCTGTCTGTGAATAACGATGAAAGACTGACTCAGGTAACTATTAATATGTGTAGGCCGTAGTTCACATTTTATGATTTTGTTTTGTATGGAAGGCCAGCTCTACACTACAGACCTATATCTGTATAACTACATCACTCAGGGGTGTGAAAAATCCACATCCCTGAGCGACGTAGTTATATTGACTTAACCCCCCCATGTAAGCAGCACTATGTTGACCGGAGAACTTGTCTGGTCAAAATAGCTACTGTCTCTCAGGGAGGTGGATTAAATACGCCATTGGGAGAAGTTCTCCCGTCGGGCATAGTAGCATCTTCACTAAAGCGCTACAGCAGCACTGGTGCAGCTGTGCTGCTGTTGCGCTGTACATGAAGACAAAGCCTAACCATTTGTTTCCATCGCTCACACTTGTTTCTATTGGAATCTCTAGTTTTTTGTAACTAAATTACCCGTTCTTTTACTGTAATTGAACTCGAGGGCTGTGTGTTATCCAGGAATGGTAGTATAAGACAAAACTGGTAAACTGCGGTGCACTGTTCCTTTAGGAATGGAGGATCTGGGATTTCTGATCGAGTGATCAGAGGCTAGCCACTGCAGGGGGACACTTTGAAGGGACTGGAGGGCTAGGGCATCTATGGTCAATCTGCAGGGGAAAGGCAGAGCTGGCAGGAGGAGGAGAGTGCTCGAGTGACTGACAGGCTGGTGGTGTCATGGAGCTGACATCCAGCTGGCATAGACTGCTGGAGGCGGGTGGTATCCAAGTGATTTCACAGGCTGGGTGCCCCAAGAAGCATCACAGCCACCATGCTGGTGAAGCTCACTCCAATAGCTATTCTCTCCCCCAGTCTCTTTCTTAAAGACCCACAAAGAGAGGGATGGGTGGACTAGCTCATCCCCTCATTAACTTTGTTACCCAATTAGGACTAATTTTGACATACCAGTTTTGTTTCACTAATTTCCAATTTACACTAATCTGGTTTGCCTGGCATGATTTTAGCACAGTCCTTGAGTTACAACAGTAGGCCTTTCTGTTGGAAGAAATTGAGTTGGTTGTTTTGATTTTCCCATCAGCATTTGTTGTTTTAGGTTATTGTGACATTTTATGACCATTTACCTTACTTTTTACAGTTGAGTTGGACAATTACGGTACATTTGCAGGCCCCTGTATCACAACAGCAGCCATGTTTTAATTCACCCATAACAAGGTTTAACCCAGCTCATAGCAATATAAAGACACCTTTCTGAAGTTAACTGCTACACTGAACAGTTTTGCCCATTCTACGGCTCCAGCATTTCCTCCCACAATTAGCCCACGTGTGGGATGAGACTGGATATGCCAGTGGCCGCCTCACACTGCACATCTGCTTCAAGATGGCTAGTACTGAAGTATCTCACTCCCACTGGTAGCTGGAAAATATGCCACTAGATTTAATGAAGGAGATGAAAGAAACACATCTTGACTTTTTACAAGCTATCACATAAACAGCTGGAATAACTGGCACTGCAGTGGCCATATTAATAATAATTCATATTACTACTGTAAAACATTGCACTCAAACATCTCAAAAACAGTCTTATGGAGGTGCCTAAATGGGAGCTGGGCTCCTTTAAAAACCAGGCCTGAATTGTGGGTGCAGAGCTCTTCTGAAGCTTAGAGCTTATCTACACAGCATTGCAATGCGCACAACAGGGTATGATTTCTAAAGCACACAAATGCGTTGCACACTAATTGGTCCACATGGATCCTACTGGTGCACCCTAAACAATCCCCAGTGTGTGAAACAGTACTACATTAATGTGCACTATGGAACTTTTACTGTGCCCAGTAGGGTCTATTTGGACCAAATAGCACACATGTAAGTGTGTGTTACAAATACACCCTGTCTACACAGCGCAGAAATATGCATGACAAGCTCTATGCGATTACGCTCCTCGTATCAATGCTGAGAATTATCCCCAGTTTACATAATTGGGAGGCATGGAGATATATGTAAATGAAAGAAGAGCCTTTCAACGTTATGTAACAACAATGATCATAAATGAGTTTTTAATTTCTCTTATACAATCAGTATAATTTATTTTTGTATCAAAATAAATTACTCTAGGACAGCAGACATATAAGTGTATTTGGATAGGAAGGACATTTGGGAGGAAGATAAATTAAATATTTCTAATTGAATTGGAGCAGCTATATTTAAAAATCAATTGAAGGAAAAACAAGGAATGAGAATGTCTGTGTCTTGTAGGGTTTACAGAGTGATATCAACAGGAAAGTTAAAGGTCGGGACACATCTTCCTTTTGTCCTCCAAACTAGTTGTACCCATGAAGTGCAGCCCCGTGCACTTCAAACAATGTCTTCTAATGTAGTAATCTCATGTCCTAAATGAATTTATAGCCAGGACATTACTAGCAATTGGCCAACAGCAGATGACATATGATTAGAGTAATGAAAGTGGCTCTGTTTCCCAAAAACACTGGTGTCAACCCTCTGTGGAGATACAAAAGTTAAAAATAATAATTAAACAAAAATACCAGTCATTCATATGACAGCAGAAGATGCTTAACTCTTTACCCCCAAATCCTACTCAGCAGCTACCCTGGAAAAATAGATGAGCATTACAGCATGACTTGAAGGTCATCAATTCTGGGCTTTGGTCAACCAATATAGGGGGAGGGGAAACAAGTTCCATGGTCAAGGGCATGAGGATGTGTGTACTGTTTCTTTAAAATGGTAGCAAGAAGCCTGGCAGGAGATGTCTGGGGAATATACAGTGAAAAGGACAAAGACAGCGTAGCTTTAGGTATAATACTATTTTCCTTAGCTCAGACTCGTTAATTGATAACAACTACCATAGAACCACATAATGGTGATATGATGCTGGCAGCCAGGTGCCAGCTCATGCCAGGTCCGTAGGCCTCAACTGATCACTGACCATGACTGTCAGGGTTCCCTCCCCACTCTGAACTTTGGGGTACAGATATGGGGACCTGCATGAAAGACCTCCTAAGCTTATTTCTACCAGCTTAGGTTAAAAACTTCCCCAAGGCACAAATCCTTTCCTTGTCCTTGGACAGTATTGTTGCCACCACCAAGTGATTTAGACAAAAATTCAGGAAAAGGGCCACTTGGAGTCCCTGTTCCCCCCAAATATTCCCCCAAACCCCTTCAACCCCTTTCCTGGGGAGGCTTGAGAATAATATACTAACCAATTGATACAATGTGAGCACAGACCAAACCCCTTGGTTTTTTAGGACACTGAAAATCAATCAGGTTCTTAAAAGAAGAATTTTATTATAGAAAAAATAAAAGAATCACACCTGAAAATCAGGATGGAAGGTAACTTTACAAGGTAAATAAAAGATTTAAAACACAGAGGATTCCCCTCTGACTCTGCTTCCCAGTTACAAAACAGGAATGAAATTACCTCTTAGCATAGGGAAAATTCACAAGCTAAAACAAAAGATAACCTAATGCATTTTCTTGCCCTTACTTACAATTTTTGTAATCTTGGATGGATCATTTCAGGTATGTTTTCAGGAGATGTTTCTCCTGCCATGTCTCTCTCTCTGTCCAGAGAGGGAACAACCAAAGAGAGCACAAACAAAACCTACTCTACCTCCCCCACTCCCCGATTTGAAAGTATCTTCTTTCCTTCTTTCCTATTCCTTACAGCTGCTCAGGAGGGAATTTATGCTACCCATAGGTCTATGTTTATGACAATTATCTAGCTGGAAACCAGTCTGGCTCAGCTGTGTGTTAGCATTGTTAAAATAGATGTTAAGTTTATAAGAATGGGTTTAGACTTTCTGAAATGCTTGTAGGATGCTGCATGTAATAATCTCACTTTATCACATCTGTACCCCACATTATGAAAGTTATATTGAGTGCTTGCATTGTACACCTCTGTCATTGTGTAAGTCATCAAATGGGAAAGGAGCATTAATTAATGTAAAAAGCTGGCTTCCTAGAGATGGGATTAGGTCCTGCCCCTCAAGTAGGCCCATTGAACCCAAATAAACTCTTTGCAGTAAGTCCCAACTTAGAGAATAAGCGTGGTTCAGTGGTCACAGTGCTAGCTAGAGACCTGCTTACTCTGCCCAAGACTTCCTCTGTGGCCATGTGACCTCTGGGTGCCCCCATCTGTAAAATGGGGATAATAGTGCATCTCTACCTCACGGGGGCTGGGTTGATGGGGATGCTGATGAATACATTCAAAATTCTGAGGCGCTCAGATGTGCTGGAATCAGGGGCCATATAAGTACCATAACATTGATAATCCTACGTCAGCATTTGAAAAGTGTGGATGATCAGGACAAAGTCTACTTTCAAAAGAAATTATCACAATGACTAGAAGTGACAGAAACCCTCTTACCATCAGCACCTGCCAATCCAGCAGCATCTGGATCCAACAAGATCCAGTTTGCACACTTCCATAACAAATGTCAGGTATATTCCCACAATAGGAGCACTGATACAATCTCTACTGTTCCTCCAACACTGAAGGCATCGCTTCAATCTGTATTGATCTACTGTGGGTATGTCTACACTGCAATGTAAGCCCAAACTCAGAGTCAGGCTCAAGCCCAACTCACCCTTCCCGCTACACACAAACCTATCCTATTTGGGCCAGTAAGCCTTCTGGGCCTGGGCCCTATGACCCAGGATGAGGAGTGGGTCCATAGTGCATTGTTTTGCAGACCTGTGTCCTAAGAGACCACCAACACTATCTCCCACTCTGATGGGCCAGTATTCCTTGTCCTTTCTCTCCCAAGATTAGCCAATGAACTCCCAGGAAATGGAACCAACTTCCCAATTCAAGTACAGCTGCTCAACATTTAACCCTTTCTTTTTATTCCGACCTCTGAGGTCAAACCAAATGAAGTCCTGTGGGAGCTGTGGCTGCTGGCAAGTCATTTGCCAAACACGCTGCTAGCTGCTGACAAGACCACAGTCAGATTTTGGTAAATGTCTGGTGTGAGGCAAGCAAGATGTTTGATTTCAGTAAGAAGACCAGAATTGGCCTTGCATACCAGGAAATTGTGAACAAGCTTGTGGCATTGGGGATTCACCAGACTGGTAACCAGTGCTGGGAACTGGAATAAACAGCTTAAGAGTGACTATTGGAAAGCCAGGGGTAAGAACCACAGTTCCAGGAACTCCCAGACATCCTGCCCCTTTTATGGGGACCTTGACTGGATGCTGGGTACTGCGCTGAGCGCTGAGCCAACAACAATTCAAGAGAGTCTGATCAGTTGGGATAGCAATCCTCTGACCCTGAATCTAGTATGGGACCGGAGAAGAGAGGAGCCAACTGATGTCAGATGAGGCTAGTGAAGTGACTCTGGTGCTAACACCTGTCCCTGAGAAAGCTCTGGTACTACAGCACAGTCTGGATCCATACGTGAAGGAGCTGTTTGATGACCTCCACCCAAGAGGAACAACAATAACAGAAGAGGCAGAAGTAGTCCTAGAGCCTGATAAGTTTTTGGCTCCATGTTGTTATGAATATAGGAATGGGAAGAACTTCCAGTTTATGACCCAATGCAAAATTTATTACAAACCCCAGGTAGCAGAATGCATCCACTAATGGTGGAATTTCATGCCAGCACCTTGGCATCACCTCCTGTCCCCCACCAACATGGAATTCAAAATAGAAGCCAGGAAGCACAAACAGCAGTTAAACAAGCATTTCAAAATTAATTTTTACTTGTTACTCACACATACTTACAAAGATACTCTGGGGTATTAAAGGTATATTGCCTTTCTGTTTAGTACACCATGCCATACAAATCGACCATGTCATAATGTATCAAGCTGCCTGTAAACAGTATGGGTGCTGGAAAGAGACTGAAACATGGTGCAATGTCTGAAGTACAGCTCGGGGCTTGGTTGGGTGGCCCATGCAGCTGGGATTTAACATTAGCTGGATAGGACAAGCCCTCCAGGCGTCCATGCCCCTGCAATGGTGCTAAGTGTGTGCAAAATGCACAAGAAAGGGAAAGGAGTACAGGGGGCACAGGGACAATGTTGCTTGATCTTTAGATTATGTATTAATTATATTGATTACTTAAGAATCCCCAGTTATCATTTTGAGGGTTGCCAGGTTCTTGCCCCAAAGTCAGGCCCAGTATTATTCAAATTATTATATAGCTGGGAACCCTGATGTGCACAGTTGCAACACTCACAATATAGGAACTCTTTTATATTTACAAATAGCTTATTAATACATTTAGCACAGTCACAAACTCATAATACCCAACTCAGTAAGGTAGCTAGCGATATTACAGAATGTACATCTGCACATCCATATACTCACACCAGCTCCTGTAGAACTACCTGAAATGTTAGCCATCATCTTCCTCATCACCTTCCCCATCATCACCAGTGGCCAACATTCTGGCATCTCCCATGGACTACATCTTTTTCTCCCATTGCTCCTAGGCTGGGATGCCATTTTTATAATATGTTACACTGACACTGCTATGCTTGATGCATATTCAGTAGGGGATTTTTCCCCTTTTTCTTATTTGTATTTCCTCACCTTACTAATGTTGGAGTGTCTTTTTCCTATAGGTTAGTATATCAATGATCTCAACTTATCTTATACATCAATTTATTACCATGGCCCTTTTATGATTAGGTATCACATTTGTTATTTCTCTCCTAATTGGTTATTTCAGTTCTTTCCAAGTTCCAAGTTGTGGCATACATGTTTCCTAAGTTCATAAGTTTAAAAGGGTAAGTCCTAAGTGCACATCATTTTGTGAACATCCCTGGTTTTGGTGTTGGTTAATTACTGGTGTTTGGTATTGTAGTGGCAGCTGGCCTGCCTGCCAATGCTTTAATGTTTGTTTGTTTGTTTGTTTGTTTGTTTGTTTGTAATAACCATGTTCACAAACAAAGGCTTCTATTTTACTGAGAAAGTTTATTTCTATCACTACATCACATTGTATAATGTATATTTCAAATAATAAAGATAAACATATGAGACACAGCTGGGAAGTTGTATCCAAACAATTTTTCAATACATGAATTTACATTAATCCATAATGAAAATCCACAATTCCTCCCACATGGTGCACCTCTCCACCCTATTTCATAAAATGATCTCATTCATAATTAAAATTCATGACAAGCAATTCCCCCATTCATTGGGTACAGTGACAGTGCTCTATTTTAACATTGCTGTAAAAACACATTCATAAACTTACTATTCTCCCTCTTCCATTGGTTCATGCAAGTCCATAATGTGGGAGCACAGAGCATCCCTGATTTCTGTTGCATATGTGTATTCTATGCCAGCTGTCACAGGTATGCTGTCTGGCTGAGTGTACCAGTTCAGCATTCATGACCGTGCACCAGTTCAGCAATCATAGGTCCGTTCAGGGGCCAGTGGTTTGTCTTTGGCTTCAAAAGATCACGTTCTGTGGCTTGCTGTGCTCGTCACAGACAGCACTGAGGACCTGGGAAGCCAAACAGGGCTGTGAACAGTGCCAGAGGGATTTCAATCAGCCAAATGCACATTCAACCACCATTCTACACCTACTGAGTGTACAATAAAATCTTTCCCCCCCTCTAAGATCAGGATACAGTTTCATAAGCCAAGGAAGATAAGGGAGTGTAGGGTCCCCTAGAACAGTGGGACAGTTACTCCATTGATGATAATGTCATGTAGTGGGAATAGTGTCCAAGCCTGTCCATGAATGTAGACTCCTGATCAGTGGAAAACTTTGGCATCATCAACTTTTCCAATAGAGCCCACTTCAGTGGGACAGAAAATGCCACTGAAATGTTAACCAGCATCTCCTGGATCCTCTGCCTGTTTCCTGAAATAGGAGTGAAAGCCCAAGCAAGACGAGTTCTTGACTCCACTAAGTTGCTGGCTTGGTTGATGGGAGCTCAGCAGGATGTATTGATGGGTTGTGACAACTTCCTGTAACGCGTGGGGTGGACAGTCACGTTTTACCCCCTCAGTGTACCACAAAGGGCTAGAGCGGCTGCAGCTGGGGAGGGTGTTAGGAAGCCTGGGCTAGGTGGATTTGATTTGGGTCTGCATAATACACTCCAGACACCTGAGCACAGGTGTGAAACCTAGGTTCAGAAAACCTAGGATTAACATTCAATATGGATGGTCAAGCCCAGGATTACTAACACGAGCCTGTGGGCTCACGTCCTACTGACCCTGGGCTTAGATTGCAGCACTGACATACCTAGAATTAGAACTCGTTAGCCTAGCATGGGTGGAGCATCCCACTGAAAAGCCCTACCCAAGTCAGGCCCAGGTAACTGCCCACAAAGGTGCTCTACTAGACTATATGCTGGGATATCCCTTGGTTCTCAGCAGGGTAATAAACCGGGCTGTTCTAGGAATTCATTTACGGAGTGCTTTCTCTCTCCCTCCTAGCATTGAGCTGCTATCTGTAGCCCTGCTAGGAGAATACTTTGTGTAAAGAATGTACAAATGGAATTACTCATTATGGATGCAGACGGCTCTCAAGGTGACAAACAGCCTTTGGCACTTAGAACTTTAATGAGAATGTCATTAAGAAATTCCAAGTGATCTGTAGCACACCCACCCAACTGACTGCTCTTGCATTTAGAGAACCGGAAAGAAATGAAAAGGTAGAGATTTCAGGTACATTTGCCCAAATTATGGGCCTTACTGATATCACACTACAGCGTTGCCAGAAAGCTGGTGTCAGCTTCTGGCTAACTGGCAGCATGGGAGGAGGATTTCTTGGATAGCACTTCTGTACAAATGCTGTTGAAGAGCAGGCAAATGTGCAGTTAAAATGCTGAACCAATGTAGGTGACTTGCAGTGCAGAAGAGAGAATGCAGACAGAAAAATACAGTTCTGATGGAATTGTGGGCTAGCACTGGAGGCCAAATAGCACCTGTGCTTGATTAGCCTGTGTCCTCACAGCAAAGTAGGTGGGTTGCCAGCCTGGGCTGAAGCAGAACTACATACATTATTTTTTTTAAATGAGAACATGGGCACCCCAATAGATTTTAGAAGACATCAGAATACTGGGAACCTCATTCACGTTCAACAATTACTTCAGTTGCAAGCTTCTAACAATGTCTTGGAAGTTTTGTTGTGACAAGTTTACAAAGATCTTTTCTAGCGGCAGGGCTCAGAAGCAAGTAGACTAATTAACAGTGGTTAATAAGACCTCATAATTAATTCTTTGTTTCCTGTGGTGTTTTAGTTGTCCATCTACAGCCAATTGGAATATCTGAGTCTTTAAATAGCTTAGAGTGAGCTTGGAGAGGTGCATGTTGGAGACATTTTGGAAGTACAATGCTGCAAGATACCTGAAAGTCACAGACAGCAACCCATTCACGTCAGCTTCCCTGCTGCAAATGACTTCATAGGATGACAAAGAAATTGAAAACAAAAGGGCCAAAACCTAAACTCACTGGTGATGGTATAAATCCAGACTAGTGCTACTCACTCCCATTTACACAGAGGGAAGAGTGATCAGAATCTGGGTGAGTCCATTTAAGGGCCTGGATAATATAGGAATTGGTAATAGGATACTGTGAGATTTACTTTTTTGATTATTTGAATCTGAACCAGGCAGCTAGTGACTGAAAGTTGATGCCATCTCATGACTGTTGGTGACCTGTGTAAAATTGGTGGTGTCAATCCAGTTCCAAAAAGACAGCTATCAGTTCAAACAAAACACCATCTCAACTCATAGTAATTAACAACCTTCAGAGCAGAGAGTTCCAGGGTTGAATGGATGCTGTTGATGCCCTCACTCCTCTCCAAAGGAGGTCACCTGTGATTTACACTTGGCAGCGTGCTGCAAGGAAGCTCGCCTGGCTGCTGCCTACACTGTACTCATGCTATAGACAAGGAGGATTGCAAGCTTCAGGTACTGTCAGTTTTGGCACTTTTCACAAACAACAAATTAACTTTAAAAATCCCCCCACAAGCAAAAGAGCCTCCTTTCCAGTTCTGAGAGCTTCAGTGGTGCTGCAGCAGAGCAGTCCTGACATCTCCACTCCACAGGGCTATCACAAATCTGAACAGGCTGGCCACCTCCCATAACTCCCAAGTGATGACTTGTCCTGTATCTCAATGAGTACTAGAGCTTTGCTTAATAGTGCTTTTAATATATTGTAATAGCAGCTGTGACCAGGTGGCTATGTTTTTTTTCTTAGCATGAAAGCCAAGTTTTGACTGTTGGGAGGCATGCTATGTTGTTAGTTTGGGGTTATGCAAGATTCTGTGCAGGAGAAGGGACTTGCACAAGCAGCAAGAGAGTTTGTGCCCTGCCTTGAACTCTGATTGAAGCAGAATTGCTCCCTGGGAAACTGGTGTGGTGTTGAGATTCCCAGAAAAAGGGATTGCCTTGCATGCTGCAATGTCCATCTCATTTCAGGACTGGTTTGTGTGTAAATAAAACAACTAACACTTAGAATAAACCAGGCTCCTATGTGCCACTGATTTCTAGGCACTGGAAAGCAAACCTGAAAGGCCTCAGAAATCAGCTGCTGCTCAGCAGTGGAGTGATACTGATGTCAGAAGGGGCAACAAAAATGGGTGTGTAACACACACATACAGAGAAAGTAAGTTCCTGTGTATTGTTCTTCCAGCCTGTTAATAAAGTTTCTTCACTACTGGCTCTCTGTGCATGTGCCTCATACTGCAACGTCTCACCAGGAAAGCGTAAAAACACTCTCTGACCCATATCTGTATCTACTGACCTACGAGAAAGCATAACAACTCTCACAAATTGGCTTAGCAGCTATACTTGTGTACCAGCAATGAATATCTTTCTTACGAGCAGGCCCCCTTCAGGAGACAGACTGATCAGAAACTACTTAAAGTGCACTGAATTGCAGACTCTCCCAAAACAAACCTAGAGACTTCGGAGGTAGGTCAGTTCCTGACCCAGGAACATTATGAAGGTGTTCAAATAAGCATCCTGAGCCGTAAAATTCAGAAGTTTAATAAACCAATGAAAATACCTGCTTGAGCAATGACAGATTTGTCACTTCTGGGATCACTTCAAATCCTGAACACAGGTAAGAACCCACAGAAGGTAAGAACCCAAGAGGTAAGAACCCACAGAAAGGGACCCCTAGAGCTAAAGGCCAAGTTCAGTTAGGGCTGCTCTACACTTGGTTTTTATACCACTTCAACTACATCTGTTTACATACAGATTAGTTAAAAATGGTGCAACTCCCTAGTGTGGTTGCACTTAAGCTCCTTCATACCAGTATAACTATGTCTACACTATGGGGTTGTGTCACTTTTCCGATATCTGTTCAGAAACCAATATAGTTAAAGCAATACAAAAATCTGTGTTTAGACCAGGCCTTACAACTAGCTTAGGCCAGGTCTACATTAGAAACTTTTGCTGGTATAATAAGATCAGTTAGGGGCATGATTCTTTATGACATTTTTATAATGACAAAAAACCCTAGTGTAGACAGTAATGCTGGTAAAGTCTTTTTGCAGTTTAGCTTATTTAATTTGGGGAACTGCTACAAACTATACCAGCAAAAGCACAAAACTCCATCTCCTGATGATGTTTGCTAGTATAGCTATACCAGCAAGCCCTTTCTAGTGTAGGATAAGCTTTAGGCAGAAAGTTTTCACATGGATACATAACTGAACCACTCTCACTTCAGCTCAGCACAGAGTCACTCGGATTTGGCCCAGCAGCCCCTCCATTCTGACAGAAGGGCCACCAGGCCAAGTTTCGGTGAGTAGCATTGTGACCCAGCACACAAGGTCAGAATACCTCAGTTTGGGGGCCCTCTCAAAGAGGGGGCCAAGGGAAAACTTACACTTTTGCCCCCTCTCCTGTTCCACCCCAAGGGTCAGAACAAGGGAAACCTGAGACTGGGAGTAGCAGAGGAGCTCATAGTTGGGTTCCAGGTCAAGATCAACACCAAGGGTCAGAGCCTAAGTCAGATTTCAGGGTCAGAGTCAGGAGGCAAAGTCCAAATCAAGCCAAGCCAGGCATTCATGTGCAGGAACAGTCATACAACTACCAGAAAGCCACACTGTTGCCTAGAAGCATCCTAAACCACACTTTGGGTTATATAGGGCAGGGAACCAATAACGAGCCATGAGACTGCTGTCTGTCAAACCCTTGACATGGAACTTTCCTCGTCTGTGTCCATAGCGGGTCCTGGGAAGTGTAGCACAAGCTAATTACAGCTACTGGTGAGTGGCAGACTGGAGATGCCAGCTTCCTAATAGCTCTCTAGACTTGGTTTTAAACCTGTGTGACCTTACAGTGTGGCAAATAAAAGGTGTGTTCTTAATTCAGATTAACTGATCTATGATCCCAGCAAGGATTAAAAAAGAAAGTCATGGCATGATGTTGTGATTTACTTAAGAGGGGAAAACTTAACACTTTCAGACTGTGACTTGTGATGGGCTTGTTCCCATGTGATGAAAGACTATCACGACTGGCAGCTATTACAATCTCCCCTTCAGATCAGTCAGGCTGGCTCAGGCACTGGAGCTACTGCTTCTAAACCCAAGAGTTCATGGCTCACATCCCAGTATCAATGTTCCCTCTAATTTTTTACATCCATGTGTAGAATGAATTTTGTTATGTGCATCAATATGGAGGTGATGAGTGGCGGGGGTGGGGCTTAGGGGTTCGGAGTGTGGGAGGGAGCTCAGGGCTGGGGCAGAGGGTTGGGTGTGGGGGGGTGAGGGCTCCGGCTGGGGTGCAGGCTCTAGGGTTGGGCCGGAGATGAGGGGTTTGGGGTGGAGGCTGCGCCAGGGCTGCGGCAGGGAGAGAGGACTCCTGTTCTTTTTAATTAAATATGTCAGGTCCATTAAAGACAAGTTGGATCTCTGAAATTCAGGCAAATGAAATTCAGTGAAAGAGGAGAAACAAGGCCATTTAGTGAAATGTTACCTGAAATGAAATTCTGCCTCCTTCCTCAGTTTCACAGGTCACTAGAAATTTAATCTCTTCTTTTACCTGAAGAGAAGCATCACTCACACCAAAGGGAAGCAAAGGGGAAGGGATGTATAGGTCTAAGAGCTTTGCATTTCTCAAGTGTCAAAACAACTTTGTTTACTGTAAGACACCAACACACAAGATACTTAGTTTCTGATACCCTCTGTACAGTATAGACTGAGTCAAATTCTATGCCAGCATAACTCCATTGACAGTTCATGCTTCAACGACAAAATAATATATTAAAACAAAGCAAACTGGATCAGTTTAATGGAATATAAATCGAAAGCGCTGGTAAAAATTGGCCAATTCATAAATAACTGCATAATCCAGTATAATTTAAAGATAAATACTTAGTCAGTATTTACGTAGCTCAGGTTATAGAAAGCTTTATTTTTTTATTTTTCTAAATTAAGTTAAAAGGTACCAAAAGCTGAAGTGAAGTGGACCAAGTTCTCTTCTGGCATAACTCCAGCACAGTTTGCATTTACAATGAATATGGCAACTTGTTCAATAATGTAAAAACCTAATCTGAAATAACTTTGAAAATATAGAACTTTTGAAATATAAAATTAACATACCACACTTTAAATTGATTAAAAAATGGCTAACTGGTACTCTCAAAATGTAATTGTAAACAGGGAATCATCATTGAGTGGGTGTATTTCTAGTTGGGTGCCACAGGAATGGACTCTTGGTGTTATGCTATTTAACATTTTTGTCAATGACCTGGAAAAAAACAAAATCATCACGTAAATGTTTGCAGACAACAAAATTTGGGGGAATGGTAAATAATGAAGGACTGGTCACGGATACAGAGCGATCTGGGAATCATTTGGTAAACTGAGTGCAAGCAAACAATATGTATTTGAATATGACTAAGTATAAATGGATACATCTGGGAACAAAGAATGCAGCCATACTTATGGGATAGGATACTATCCTGGAAAGCAGTGACTCTGAAAAAGATTTGGGGGTCATGGCAGATAATCAACTGAACATGAGCTCCCAGTGCAACTCTATGGTCAAAAGGGCCAGTGCGATCCTGGGATGCATAAACAGGGAATCTCGAGTAGGAGTAGAGAGAGTTTATTTTCCCTCTGTATTTGGCTCTGGTATGACCACTGCTGGAATGCTGTGCCCAGTTCTGATGCCCACAATTTAAGAAGGATGTTGATAAATTGGAGAGGGTTCAGAAAAGAGCCACAAAAATGATTAAAGGATTAAAAACCTGCCTTCTAGTAACTGAGCTCTTTGAGTCTGTCTATTCATCTTAACAAAGAGAAGGTTAAGGGGTGACTCAATTACAGTCTCTAAGTACCTACGTGGAGAATAAATATTTAATAATAGGCTCTTCAATCTAACAGAGAAAGGTGTAACCTGATCCAGTGGCTGGAAGCTGAAGCTAGACTAATTCAGACTAGAAATAAGGCATACATTTTTAAACAGTGAGAGTAATTAACCATGGGAACTATTTACCAAGAGTTGTGGTACAGATTCTCCATCACTAGCAATTTTTAAATCAAGACTGGATATTTTTCTAAAAGATAAGCTCTAGGAATTATTTTGAGGAAGTACTATGACTTGTGTTACACAGGAGGTCAGACTAGATGATCACAACAGTCCCTTCTGGCCTTGGAATCTATGAATTGATGTGTAGTCTCAACCCACCTCCCTGTAACTGGAGCACAGCTACTATAGGCCCTAAATTACTTTAGCAGATGCCTGAAATTGGGCACATACTTAAATACCTTTCTGAATGGGGGCCATAATGTTGTGTTTCTGTTAGAGCTTTGAGAAGAGAATTCTTCCTTCCTAGGGTGACGGGAAAACTCAAATCATTTCTGCACATAGACACTGGGGGGCTCCAAGCGACAGAAAATAACTGGATTTTACTGTGCACTGAGAAACACAGATAAAGGTACATAAAAGGGATGAGATTTTTCTACAAGCCCCACCCCCTTAAACTGTTCAGATATTTAACAACATCTACATCTTTTGTCTGTCAGGAAACATACGGGTAAAATAATCAATGACATCAGCAATGTAAATTGAAACACTTTACTACTATCTTTAACTACTATCCAATGACTTTAACTACTCTCCCCCTGCACTACTCCCTCCTCTCCTGCAAAACAATTCTGAATACAGTTGATTTATACACAAATCTAATTCAAATCAGGGACCAAATTAATTTGTATCTCCATCACCTTTGCCCCATTCCAGTAATGCAAAGCAGCCTGTGTATCACCAGAGCAGCATGAACATACCCATGAATTCTGCCACAGTGATTTATCAATGCCTCTAATACATTCTCATGCACTCCCCCATAAGAAGCTGCATCCATCCACATCCTGCAGTTTATGTAACAATTGTCTTGGATTAAAAATCAGTGATTTATAAATTTGAGTTTGACAGAGCAGCTAGCACAAACTGAAAGAGGTATGTGTCACCCCAAATTTGTCCTTTGCTCATATACGCACACACACTGGATATTTGAGTTAAATCTATTTTTAGCTGACTGTACAATGAAAGTAATATTAATATGGGAATGACTATCCTAATGCTTATGATAAACCAATGAGTGGGGTCATTATGAAATAGACATTTCCTGGTATCCAAGTGGACTTGTTCTGAATAAAATAGTAGAAGTGCTGTGATTTCTCTACTGCTCTCTCTACTGGATTTCTCTACTGAATCCTCAAGTTCAACTAAACAATGCAGATGGGACTTTCAGAGTGCTCATCATTGACCTAATGTTGCTTCCATGGAAGTAATGGGTAGAACTCTCATTGACTTCAGTAAAAACCGTTTGGTCAAATCTACATTCTTGAGAATCCCATCTACAATTACTACTTCACTATTTTAAACCCTGGAAACATGGTAACTAATGGCCTATATCAATGATCCCCAAACTTGAAGAGCTAGAAAGCCAATTTGTCACAGACTTGCAAAGAATCACAAACAAGTTACAATGTTTGTGCATCATTACAACTCAACGCTAATCACATATTGAAAGCACAATGAAAACAATATAATGCAATATTGGGACATTGCTCAGTAGAGCCAGTTACAGGGACTGGCCAATAATGTTATGAAAATCATTGAAACTGTTTCCATTACACAGGGTTCAAAATGGACCACTTTCTCATTTTTAAATTAGTAATTGAAAATTTTTATTTTCAAACCAAAAATTGGGTTTTCCTATAGGCTAAGTGATTCAATAATCATTTTTAAAGTTGCAGAAAAGTCAACAACAATCTTTAATTAAAACCTATGTGTTTTGAAAAAGACCATTTCCCCCTTCAAAGTAAAACTAACTTTGTGTGGAAAACCTTCAGAACAGCTCTACTGTTTTAGTGATTGTTTTAAAGATTTGTCGCTGTGTTTCATGCCAGGATGAAGACTGATGCTGGCAACTTCATTTTGCTTATTTACTTCTATCTTGCATGTGGGAGAACACGCAGGTTATAACACTCTTTATAATCTGGGTATACCTACACTGCAGGCTTGCTGCATATGTTGTTGCCCAGATTTCCCTTCCATCCATACTCAAAACCCTTAAATATGTGTTTGTGTGTGTTGAACCTGTGTTCACATACTCCACTGGAAGTAGGGGGTAAAGCATATTTTGTACTTCAACTCATGCTTCTATCCATCTACTCTGCAGTGGGAGGCAGTAAAAGTCTTGAGCACCTATTGTGATAAAGTTCCTCCTCAGCCTTGGTGGGTTTTGCACTTTCTGGTGGATTTGCTCGCCTCAGAGACTCACGGCAGTCCTCAGTTTGGCTCCTTTTGTTAGTGGCACAAACCTGCCGTTCACTCGGCTAACCTCATCACTGGCCAGCATGGGGAAAAGGAGGGGAACAACCCCCGCAGTCTCTGTTGGCCCACCTAATGGGTCAGGGGACAGGCCAGAGACCTTCCCCTCTGGTGGGACCCACAGTCCAGATCAACTCCTCTTATATCAAATAGGGAGTTGGGGGGCTGGAGGGAACTCGGGCCCACCCTGTACTCCAGGTTCCAGCCCAGGGCCCTGTGGATTGCAGCTGTCTATAGTGTCTCCTGTAACAGCTGTATGACAGCTACAACTTCCTGGGCTACTTCCTCGTGGCCTCCTCCCAACACCTTCTTTGTCCTCCCCACAGGACCGTCTTCCTAATGTCTGATAACGCTTGTACTTCTCAGTCCTCCAGCAAGACGCCTACTCACTCTCAGCTTCTTGCATGCCTCTTGCTCCCAGCTTCTCACACGTGCCTCACTAACTGAAGTGAGGTCCTTTTTAAAACCAGGTGCCCTGATTAGCCTGACTGTCCTAATTGATTCTGGTAGCTTCTTAATGGGCTCCAGGTGTCCTAATTAGCCTGCCTTAATTGGTTCCAGCAACTTCCTGATTGTTCTGGAACAGCCCATTATCTTACTCAGGGAAACGGGACCTGCTTAATCTGGGACTAATATAACTACCTTTGATCACTCTCCTGTAGCTATCTGGCCTGATCCTGTCACATTATGCACTATTCCCCCAATTTCCTATGCCTGTATCTTCCAGCTCTTCTACTTACTTGCTTCCCACTTGCCCCGTATGCTCTGGAAGATGCCCACCTACTACATGCATGTGATCAGCAGTTAATCCTTCAGTTCCACACAGCATACTCCATTTTCTGCACAGCTCAGACCAACTCTGTTTATCAGCAAAATGCTCATCACGCACCATGCTACTGGCTGACCAGAGGCACTCTGGGTTCTGGTTAATCTCTGGTGTGAGCACAGCAAGGAGCATGATTTTGGGAGAAGCACCTGAGATCTGCATTTATGAGCCATCTCCAAAGAGGCTGCTGGTGGTGGGCAACCGCCAGTCTGATGTGCTGTGGAGGGAGTGCATCAAGATCTTCTACCACAGGGCTTAAGGATGGCAATGGAAGGTCATGCAAATCCCCATCTTCATGCCCCTATTAAGAGTTTAACCAAGTGCTTACCACTGCCTCAAATGCAGAGAAGACTGTCCTGCATGACAGGCTTCTGAGCAGGGAAGGTTTAATGCTTATGCTGTAGGGAGATGAGGGACTATGGCAGAAGATGGGGTGGAGTCTCAGGACCAGAGCATGGTGCTGTAAGCCCAGGATCAGCCCATGTGACTGGATGGCCTAGCCGGTATCCTGGATTCATTCTCTCAGGAACTGCTGTTGACTAGGCCCTGGGAATAGCCTGGAAAGTGAGTGGTGCAGGACCAGGAACTGTATCCACAGCCAGGCAAGCACCACCCACTGTCTTTATTAATGTCATCATGGTGGAAATTGTAGCATAAGTGGGAGGAATTTCCATCTTATGACAAATATATTATGGAGGGTATTACAGGCAAGTGAATGGGTTTAGATTCATTGAGAGCAAAAGTCACCCCATTTCCTTAGCTCCTCCTTCTTTCCACACTACATTTGATCCAAGATGGAGTCTTAAATAGTGGGTCATTTCTACTGACTTTGCACTTATTTTTTTTAAAGTTCAGGATGATAGGCTTAGCAAGTGTGAGTGCATCACTTGGCCTATGCAATTCTTTCTGTAGCGGTCACAGCAGTATAATGATAGTTTTAGCATTAAAGCATTGTCCCAGACAATATGGATTATAAATCTCAGTGGCTGTATTAAGTGGCAAAATACCCTGTGGAGTTTAGCGCTTGGCCTCCTGGTCCTGTCTGTTTGCAGCAGGCTGTCCAGGCTGAGGAGAAGAGTGAAAACAAAACAGCTCTGCTGTTGACAAGTCTCTGCATCCTACTTCAATGTTTTGTTAGTGTTCACCCACTTTCTTCCCCACTCCTGGCAGATGATGCTTGAAAGTTTTCATGCAGGAGAAACTCAAGATGTTTGGCAAGATTCTTCCAACAGCCATGCTGGTAGTTTACCAGCCCTCCACTCCTACAGGTGCTGTTCAGTCACCAGGAGATGAAAAAAGAAAATCTCCTTTGCATCAATGGAATTCCACCAGTACCCTGGAAAGTTTGACCCCTCTTCCACTGTGGGACCTCCAGAACAGTTACATCCTCCAAACACTTCCCCAACCTGAAATAATAGTGAAACCCATATTCATAGCAGGCCCCTGGACAGATTGCTCTAACCGCTCAACCAGCTCCTCCCAAATATAATTTTTTTCAAAGTGACTTAAATATGAAATGCTTACTATGTTGTATCTTTGGTCTGAGTTTGTGGCTAGAAGGAGCTTCTGTTCAAGATGGTGTATAAAGATGAAATAAAGGCATCACAAGTTGATAAAAGTATCAAACTGAGGCTCTGCCCGATGCACAATATGAACTAAATGTGCAGGAGGGGTTCTTTGCAGTTGTGAAAGGTGTCTCCAGTCTGCCATGACTGAACTCCTCTGTGGCCTGCTGCTGGTTCAGCCACAAGCAGGAGCAGCTCATTCAACAGTGCTAGATCTATGGCTTGTCCCCACCTAGAACAGACAGAAATGAGAAACTTGCAGAGGTGGAAGTGCCTCAGCTAAATGTGTTGGCAGGCTAAAACCACCTCCACACGGGGTGTTGGGAAGGAGAGACATGTTAACTGAGAAAACACCAAGAAACAATTTGTGAAGAGTGTCAAGTTAGTGAGGTGCTACCGAACTCTGATACACTCCTCCAGAAATCTGACTGCCAAACCATATAACTGCAGCACCAGCGTGGATATGGGTACGGTTGTGTCCAGCTCTACGGTGGAGATGCTCAGAGAGGCATTTGACTAGCACGAGACTGTGAGCCACGACTCAGGTACAGTGTAGTATAGACTTGCTCTGCCTGGCTTCACAGAGAGAGAGCGAGAGAGGTGTCTAGAGCAAAAGCAAACAGTCACATAAAGTACCATAATGAAGAATGCAATATTGATAGATCAGCCTTGTTAATTCCACAAGAGATGGCTGTGAAGGCCACATGGCTCAAAAGCCATAGGTTGTGCATCACTGGTCTAGAGACCCAAGGACTCTACAAATGCTCCTAAAAAGTGGTATTATAAACAAGTTGTGCTAGAAAAAATCATCTTAGACTAGTGTACAGAGAGTTTATTTGGAAAGGATCCCAAACTTGTAAAACCTTCATCTCTTTTGAAATAGAAGCATATAAGTACGGAGATAACAACAGCACTAGATACAGGAAGCTTCATATCATTTAGGGCAGTGGTCTCCAAAGTGGGGTGCACAAGACGATCGGTTGGGCGTGGCAGGAGGAGCGCTGCCGGAGGGGGGGAAAAAGTGTGTGTGTGGGGGGGGTGGCGGCCCTGAGTCCTCCGGCCCGTGGAGGAGCACGGGCAGCCATGCAGCCACCCACCGGAAAGAAGCGGCACTTTCCCCTTCAAAGCGCGGCTGCCCCTGCTCCTCCTGAGTCCTCCAGCCCGTGCTCGCAGGGCCGCATTCCGAAAGGGGCTTTAGAGCTGCAGGCCAGGGCCCTGGGGCCCCCTTAGCCCAGGGCCCTGAAGCCCCTAAAGCCCCTGCGTTCTGGGTGGCCCTGCCTGCCGGGGCTGGGGGGGCAGCTCCCAGAATCGCAGCCATGGGGGTGGTGCTGCGCTGCGCAGAGCCCCCTGCACCAAACAGGAGCTGCCCCAGGTAAGTGCTCTGCACCTCCTGCCTGCCCCAGCCCTGAGCCTCCTCCTGCACCCCCACCCTGAGTGCCCTCCCAGACCCCACACCCCACCCTGAGCACCCGCTGTATCACAAAGTGTTAAACCAAGATTTTCAAAAATAATAAAGCATATTCAATCACATTGCTCTCACTAAAATATTAATAATTTTTTTTTAGTGAGAGCAAATAAAATAAAATAAAAAATTTAAAATATTGTTTTTTTCATCTTTATCTCATCGTTTTTTAATTTCTATTTTTGTGTATGTTTTATAATTTACATAATATATTAGTACAGTAGTACATGTATATAATTTATACATTCATATATTGGGGGTGCATGCTCAAATTTTTTTTACGGTCGAAAAAGTTTGGAGGCCATTGATTTAGGGCATGATCTGTCTGTAGTTGAAGTCAATGGGAGTTTTGCCACTGACTCCAAAGGGAAGAGGATCAGACTTTTATATAGTAGAGGCAATTGGGTGAACTCATTATTTTCTGTCTGACAATCATCTGGATGTTATCTTGTATTAAACAGAATACCTTTGAACAAAACGCCATTTGGAAAAAGTTACTTCTAATTATTCAAAACAGTCTACCTCAGAAAATTTTTGATCAGATCACCACATTTGAGCATATCAAATGTGCCAATGAATCAACTTTACTGGAGTTCTTTGGAAAGGAATATTATTTTGACAGAATCAAAATGTATTTGGTATTGCAGTTGCTTCTGAGCTAATGGCCTCTGTTGCTTGGGTTGGGGGTCCCCATCTCTCTGAAGCCGCTGAATTCAAGTATCGAACTACATGCTTAGAATTGCTGCTGCACAGGAACTTTCAGTTCGAGCTGCTGAACGGCTTTTACTACCTTCTTTGCACTGATTTTTGTTGTAATTCTGAGAAAAGCTTGATTTCCACACAGTGAAGAGGCAAAGCTATAATTTGGAAACTTTGCCAGGATGAATTATGTAAATCCAAAACAACTTCTTGCTAGCTATAACAAAATACATCTGCAAGAGCTTGGAAATTTCCCTGGTGGGCAAGCTATAAGCCTAAAGAGCAAAAATAAATAGGAAATGAACTTTAAACCAAGAAAATGAGGGTAGCTGAATAATGCAAGTAATCACTGCTTGACATTTTATTGCACAAGGAGTTTTCTTCATCAAAAATGTCCTTTTCATGAAAATGAAGCTTTTCATGAAAGATCGTTGACATGCTGTAAGTTTTAATCACCATTTTAGATCTAACATTTTAAATACTTTTCATTTCCCAAAAGATTCATTTTTCCTACTGAAAACGCTATTTTTGGGACATGGAACATTTCAGAAAAAGCTTTCATGAAAAAAGAGACTATCTGAAACCATGCAAAATGGAAATAGCTTGGCCATCTCGTGAATTTATTTTCCCATTCTTCCACCAATTCCAGCACAAATGTGTGATCTGAAACCAGTGATGTGCAGGAGGTGATTTGTCTTTGACTCATGGAATCCTCTATTAAAATTTTGCCATCAGGATTAGAAATCCAGCATCTATCCTGCATTGGGGCTAACATCAGGGGACACTCAGGGCATGTCTACACTGCAGCTGCGACTGAACTTCCCAGCCTATGTAGACAGACTCATGCCAGGGGGACTCAAGCTAGTGTTGTACAAATAGTAATGCGGACATTCCAACTAGGGCAGAAGCTCAGGGTCTCAAGCCCACCCAACCCCATAGGCCTGAGAACCTGAGCTCCAGCCCGAGCTAGAACATCCACATTGCTATTTTTAGCACCCTAGTTTGAGCCCTGCTAGTGCTATCTCAAGCCCTACGAGCACCAGTCTGTCTATCTGGACTGGAAGGCTCACCTGTTCTTTAAAGGAATCATGTCATAGAACAGGGTTGACTGGCTGTAAGACCCCCCCCATTCCTTAAAAGGGGCCAGATACCCTTCTATATAAAGTAACCACTTTGGTAACTCTTTGAGTGACTAACTTCAGATACCTTAGGCCTGACTTCAGAGGTGATAGTTCAATGAGAGCTATGGGTGCTCAACCCCCTTGAAAAATCAGGTCTCAAGTTTGCCATGCAAAAATTGAGGGACCAAATTTAGTGAGCACTTAAAGATTTAGGCTCATGCTTCCTGATCACTAGCTGCAGGAAAAGAAGGGACGAACGGGCAAAATTCTGCAGCCCTAGCCTTCAACAGGAGTGATGCTTTCAGCAAGGACTGAGTGGGGACTTCATTGGAACTATTGCATGAGTATAAACTAATTACAAGCTGCAATATTTAGCCTTATGTTTGCCATTTGATGTTGCAAGGAGAAACAGACTAGTAGTACCTGCTCAGCAACATGGTAAAATGATGAAATGTATGTGTGACTGTGAAACTTAGCTCAAAGGTGCTTCCCCCTCCTAGGGTGTGAGAGAAAGAACACAGATGTGAATAGGGAAGGGCAAGGGACAGTGTGTCTTGGAAGGGATATAGAGATGTGGTGTGAATATGGAGATGGTGCAGAAAGCCTGTGGGGACTGTGATATGAGGAAGGTGGGGCAATCTGCAAGGACTGTGTATGCAGGGAAGGCAAGGGATAATGCGTTTGTCTCCAGAGACAGTGGTTGGAGATGGCAGGTGTCCATGAGCGAGAGGTGCTTAAAGCACAGTATAAACACAAAGGAACAATTATGCAACCAACATGACAGAAAGGTTGAGATAGAGGCACTTTCTACTCTAGAGTCTGAAATATGAAGGAGAGTGTCACAGTTTCAGGGTTATCTGCACCTTTCACTTCCGCTCTTGGTCTCTTCTCTAGGGCACCCACTTAAAGGTTTCAGGTTCCCATCTGTCATCTCTCTCAGGCAGAGACCTGCGTCTCTCTCCCTCCAGACAGGGAGTTTAGGCATCTGTACTTCATTCTGATTCCCCGGCAGGTCTGACCAAAGTCCAGGGCCACAAGAGTGTACACCAGTTATCAACCAGCCTTCATAAAACAAAGTACATTTATTCTGAAGGTAAAAGCATTACAAAGAAATATATATAAAAATGTTCCTATACCCACACTAAAAGCTTACCAGAGGTCACCCATCAATCTTATGGGGCCCTACTAAACCCAAGTCTTTCCAACCCTTCCGCAAGTGTTGGGCCTCCCCACTCTTTAGACAGAAGGTCTTCTCCTTTGCTGGATCAGAAGGAAGGACATGTGTCAATTTAAACAGTCTTTGTATATCAAAAGCCCTTTCTCTGACTGTTGGTCTCTGAAAACCCAGTCTGAACAGCATACACAAGACTCCCCTAGGAGTAGTACCTCACTGGAGGTGTTTACCATTTCAGCCACTAGCCTTAATCACTCCCTGCTATTTTTTGATTCTGAGGGAGCTGTGGTAATCATATGTGTACTTGCATATGGCCCACAATGATACATAAATAATTAACTTAATACAATATAATTTCCCAAAGATAATGCAACTGGTTGCAATATCTGTCACATCTCCTCCATAAAGAAGCCAATATTAGCAAGGATGGCTGTTTGGCACCTTAAGGGAATCCACTGACTTATTTCCTGCACACAGCATCAGCAACTAAATTTTTATTCAATCTTACATGAATCTTCCATACCATTATCTTGACACATGAGGCTCCATCTCAGAAACTTGGCATTAGTCCCTTTTATTTCATGCAGCCAGGTAAGTGGCGAATATATACAGTGGACTGACATCAAAAAGATAAGGCTGAGGGTCCTCGCGTGGTTAAACTTTCTATTTCAATGGTAGCATAGTTTTTCTCTCAGAGAAGCAATTTCTTGCTCGGGTACGTTATGTGGCGCATCTTCCCCTTTTCATCATTTTGTATCAGCATGACTCCACTCGGCCCAAGGACATGCATTCACACTGCCAAGCAACAGCTCAGAGCTGCCTCTCTGTTGTTAGTTTGCAGCCCAGGGTCAGAATCATGGGCTGCTGCTTTCTGCTCCTGGCTCCAAGTAACCATACAAGTGGCCTGGGGCCAGGATTCTAAGAAATTCCCCAGCAGGTAGCTGGAAGTGCACTCAAACATCCTTAGGCCCCTGATTGCAGTGGCACCAACTGGTGGGGGCTGTGAACCAATTACCCCTCCATACAGATGGAGCGGTAGCCAGGCCAGATCTCAGGGAGTGGCATTGTGACTTGGTGCACGTGGTTGCAGCTCCACTCAAATTTGGCTGAGCCACCCCTTCGGCCAGACAGTGAGATGGCCAGGTCAAATTATGTTGCAACCTGGCACATGAGGAGTCTGCCAAGAACTCAATTCCTGGGGGTATTGGCTCATGCACTGAGCTGGTAAGAGAGGGGTGACTCCCCAGCTGAAGGAGACCCGGGGAGGGGGGGATCAATCGGGACCAGAAAGGGGTCCTTTCATGGGGTTTGGGAAGAGACCAGAATTTGCCCCCCCAAGAAATATCTGAATTGGTGCCACTGCCTGATTGTCTGATTTCAGAGGGATCTGAGCCATCGGGATTTGGAAAAGGGAGGTCCCATTATTCCTTGAGTGAGCAGGAGTCTATCGGGGATGATTCTTAGGGGCCTACCACCTATGGGTGCACCAGTGTTACTTAAACCATAATGTCTCTCCATCGGTGGGCCTATTTCCTGTCCACCTCCAGCAGGAAATAATGTTTTGTCGATTCCTCTTTTGGGTGTGAAATGGTCAGATTACTGATTGGACCATCTAGTTCTGCTGTTGGTGGCATCACTGCTACCTGGACCTGCTGTGGGTTACAACTAGCCCCTGATCTCCCCAGCACCCAGACAGTGAGAACCATTCTTGTTGCATTAAAAGCATTTAGATCACTGGGTTCCCTTTTTTGGGTTTGCTTCTGCCACAGGTCTGGATTTAGCGAATTCTTCCTTCTGGGGATGTTCTGGTTGGTGGGGTCAGCTTTGTGCCACTCACTCTTGAATTTTGTATCAGACTCAGGCCAGCTATCTGCATACTGGTCAGCCCATTTCTCAGCTAAGTTTAGATCTCTTGGATCTTTGTTGATTAACCATGATTTTAGCTTGGAGGGAGTGGGCAGAGTTTATAGAATTGTTCTAAACCCATTAAATGGGTTGAGCACAGTTACTGCCTATCATCTTCTTCTCCGCTTCCCTCCAGGGAGCTGGCTCTAAGATTTCCCTCACGGGTTGGGCTCTCTGCCAGTGGGCTGGGTTTTGCCTGAAATCCTGGACCATCATTCCTTGTCTGGTCCTCAGACTATAACAGGTAGACTAGCTATGCCTTTGTCCACTCCTCAGTGTTAAGCTGCCTTTCTCCGCATATCTCAACCAGTTAACTTTTTTTCAGCTGTTTATGACTCATTTTTCCCAATCTCCCTTTTTGTTGTTCCTTTCCTAAAAAGAGACTTTTCTCTGGGTTTTTCTCTTCTACAGCACTTGCTGTTGACACCTTCTTGGCAATTCTCCACTGTCATAGATCACACATGCTGCTACCAGGAAGAGAAGAAGATTTCCTTATGCTACTGGGAATCATAAGAAACTTTAAATAAAAAAGTGATGAAGAAAACTTTGCCTGACCCTAAAAAGAAGGAGACAGATGGTACTTTGCTTCATAGCAACTTTCTAATCGATCAAAAATGGACACCAGGAATAGAACCCCAGAGAGAGTGTGAAAAGTTGTCCTGGGCAGAAGTTGAAAGAAATAGCCAGTTAATGATCCTTAACGGCTGATTTCCAAATTAAAATCCAAAACAATCATAAATGCATTTTTTTGAAAATCATAAATGCAAAATGTTTAGCCACATTAAATAATCTGCATAATATTTCTCAAATCCTCTGTAGAAATCCTAGTTTTCTATACCATTCTTATATCACAATAGTAATTTACTTTATAATTTATACTACAGTATAATAGTTTCCACTATGAGAGTGAAACAAATTTCTCATTGTATATTAGTCATAATGTGCCTTCTGAATTCCAGTTGAAGTCAATTTGTGAATGTTCTGGGCCAAGGTGCTCGAAGCACCACAGGCCTGGCAGGAGTACTCTGAGAAAAACAAGGCTTACACACAGCTGTGAATTATTGGCTTTACTGTAGGCTAGTGACCCACCCGCAACGGGGACTCCAAGCGTTGCAGTCACGGAGGCGGGGAACCCAGCACACTGGAGCTTTGCCTGGGACGGAGTCCAACGGAGGGGCAGACAGTCAACGTTAATAAGCATTACACAAAAACAGCTCATGAATATGAAGTTAGGTGCTTCTTAAAGGGGGGCTTTCTACTACCTGGCGAAGGGCCATGCAAAGCAGCTGTGTCCTTCAAGAACTATCTTCTACAATAACAAAGCAGCTGTGTCCTTCAAAAACTCTCTCTATCTCACAATAACGAAGCAGCTATCTATGTCCCACAGTAACCTCTCGGCTTGAGAAAGTGGAAGTTCCCTGGTTAGGCCATAACAAAGTCTTCTGCAGTCCCTTACACTCCTCCCCTCGCTTTCTCGAGCGACGCTTAGAACCATGAGGATGCAGTGCGGAGGAAAAACCACACACAGCACTGGGAGACTAGGCCACAACCGCAAAGGCAGCAAAAATATAAGCCAATAAGGCAAATAAGGCCAATAAGTAGGCCTTGAACAAGATGGGCAGCCCAATCCCATAATGTGAAGAGCCAGGACCAAAGCCAGGTGTCACCTTGCTGTTGGCGGATCCCCACCGCCAACTGACGGAGTCATTGTAAATCCGCCTCAATGGGGGGCCCGGCGTCTGCCACATTAAAGCACCACATACCAGCAAACTCCTGGCACGGATGGCCGTGTCGGAGTAACAAATAATCAATAGCTAGCCTATTTTGCAGCATTCCCTGGCATACCTCTCCCAACTCGTATGAAAAGAGTGCGAGGACTGTAGAGGTCAGGTTGATAGCTTTCGCGACAGCACACGCAAGGTGTTCCACCACATGATAATTATGCACCACCAACCCAGGAATGCCAATCAACGAAAAAGCAAGGGCCGCAACTTCGGCCTCAGAAAATAATGTCACATCGGCTTTACAGGTGGAGTCAAGAGGGATGGTGTCTCTCCGCTGGGGGGCAGAGACTTGTGAAGAATGTGGAAAAATGAGGGGGGCCACACGGCCAAGGGCGCAGGAGCCCAATGAACTATTGGTTGGAATGAAAGAATAAGCAGTCCTGCCCCATAAGAGAAACCATCCTGTGGGCAATTTCATATGCCCGTATGCAAATGAAACCTCAGTGCTTTCATTACAGATTAACTCCACATTGGTGTGATTTGCCCCAACGTGCCTGGCATTTACAAAGAACATACAAAAGAAGGCAACAGTTACATTGGCCAGACGAAATGAATACATACATGCATCTAGATTATATTGGGCGGGACCCAAAGCATACAAATCCATATATGTAATAGTCTTATCAATTGTCTTCAGTAAGGAATAGTGCTGGATGAGGGTCAGGTTGGTGCAGACACGATGAAACAGGTTTCCATCACGGCATCCACAGCATATGTACGCGGTAAGCAAAACGATGTTGCATTAACAGCACTTTGGGCTAACACCAACCAGGTATTCACGGAGGACGTGGCAGCTCCTTCAGCGGTGAGGCTCATACGGAGCACCGCACAAGCGGGAGAGTGAAACCATGTGAGGATAGTCTTCCCCCTTCGGGAGTATGTATGCCCATCCTTCCCCGGTGGTAAGGACTACGGCGGCTTGCGATTCCCACTGCGGTACTGTCCACCACACGTTAGCCAATACGTGCCACTTGGTCTCGCTCGGGGTGCTGATTTCTAGGCCTACGGGAGGTAAAGGAAACAGGTTACACAAGGCCACCCCTCACTCCCTGTTGCAGTGCTGGTGCAAGAGAGGGTGCCCAATGTGCGGTCCGAACTTAACCAATACGGGGGATAAAATCGTAAGCCTGAAATCAATGGTGTGATGAAAAATAAGCATGGTGGCTCACATTGGAGCTGCGTGTGGGCAGACCAGGGGTTCATCTCCTGTCCGGGCTGCAGGGCATAAGGGTGTGGTGTGTAAAAGGTAATTACGCCTTGCGTGGGGTCGATCACACCCGGCGCCTGTATGAGACTCACCCATAGGTGGGCATGTACGGCAGGGGGAAAGACCAGATGCTGGAAGGGCATCTGGCCACCCAACGAACGATTGTTGAGTAGCCAGACAGCCTGCTCCAGCACCCCAGACCACCCGCGGAGCGTATGGGTGGGGGTGAGGCGACGGATCTGATCCTTCAAGAGCCCGTTCAGGTGCTCAATAAGGCCGCTCGCTGTAGGCATATACGGAAGATGGTAGTGCCAGTCCACTGCCACGTCTGCGGCCAAGGTCCATACGGCCTGGGCCATAAAGTGGGTTCCCTGGTCGCTCTGTAGATTGCGTGGAGTTCCACAGCAGGAGCACAGTTGCTGTAGCGCAGCCAAGGTAGTAGCTGCGGCCGCGGTGGCGCTGGGATATATAAACAGCAGGCCTGTATATGTATCCACAGCCGTAAAGGCATACTGCCAGCGCCGCTCTTGAGGCAAGGAGCCAATATAGTCCACTTGCCAATCCTGACAGGGACCTGCAGCCCGAGCAATTCTGCCGGTTGGTCCCAGGATGGCAATGGGTGCCGGAGCAAACCGGACAACTGGCACGAAATGTCCAACAGGCCGCCAAGGGCAGGGAGGCGCCTTGGTGGAGGGCCGTGATTTGCTTTGCTCGGGCTCCTCGGTGGCCTCCTTCCACATGGTACCGTTCCGCCAGCTGCAAGACCTCCCCCCGCGCCATGGCATCGGCCACCGCATTCCAGTGGGCCTCAGAAGTTTTAGCCTTTGTGCGGGTGTCTACATGTCGCACAGCCAGAGGGGCCCGTCGAGCATAGCGCAGGAACTGCTGCCAGAGCGCTGCTCCCCACAGGGGTCGGCCTGCAAGTTCCCAATCCTTCACCTCCCACGCAGTTATCCAGGTCCGGAGTATACCCAGCTGTCCATATAAAGGTAAACCCGTGGTGAGGCGCCCTCAATTGCTAGGGTGGCGGCCCGCAATTCAGCCCACTGGCTGGAGCCGGCCATTCCCCAAGCCACTGCCATGACGTCTGCATAGGGGGCATAGGCTATGGCCCGCCATTGCCTGGCTCCCTGTGCTGTATAGGAGGCTGACCCGTCTGTGAACCATGCATGTTCCTGCTCCTTGGTGCCACCCTAGCTCCCCCATCACCCGCCTCTCTGCCCCATAGCGCCAGTTCGCTCGTAACCGTTGTAACCCCTCTACTAGCTACACGGGCGTAACCCCCGCAGCCTGTTGGAACTCCGGCCAGTCCACCGGGGCAGCCCACCCAGCCATAATCTGCGCTACCGGCCCCCAGCGCTCTGTCGGGGGCCATCCTGGTATGCGCTGTAGGGACAGCGACAGCTTCTCCACTTCCCCTACCTTCGGCAAAGTGGCATCGCTTCTCAGGGTACCCTGCTCACTGCGCCAAATGTTCTGGGCCAAGGTGCTCGAAGCATCACAGGCCTGGCAGGAGTACTCTGAGAAAAACAAGACTTACACACAGCTGTGAGTTATTGGCTTTACTGAAGGTTAGTGACCCACCCACAACGGGGACTCCAAGCGTTGCAGTCACGGAGGCAGGGAATCCAGCACACCGGAGCTTTGCCTGGGACAGAGCCCAACGGAGGGGCAGACAGTCAACGTTAATAAGCATTACACAAAAACAGCTCATGAATATAAAGTTAGGTGCTTTTTAAAGGGGGGCTTTCTACTACCTGGCGAAGGGCCATGCAAAGCAGCTGTGTCCTTCAAGAACTATCTTCTACAATAACAAAGCAGCTGTGTCCTTCAAAAACTATCTCTATCCCCAATAATGAAGCTGCTATTATGTCCCACAGTAACCTCTCGCTCGAGAAAGCGGAAGTTCCCTGGCTAGGCCATAACAAAAGTCTTCTGCAGTCCCTTACAGTGAATATCTCACAAAGCAGACTATAACTATAATATCCTGGTTTTAGTTGCAGTGGCATATAAAAGGAAGAACTTTTGGTTTTTTATTAAATACAGTAATTAAATATTTTTCAACTTGTTCCAGAAATAATCTGATAAAGTGTGTACTGATAATTACCAATTTTTTGCACAGATTCTTCATCTTTCACACACACAATTCCCATTTGACTTGTGCTCCAAAGCACTGCTGGACTAGACCATTCATACACAAAAAAATCTTGACTCCTGGAGTATTGCTATAGAAAATCAGCAAGTACTTCATAAATATTAAAATTGCATCATGACTAGAATTAGTTAGTATTTATATATATATGAATTTAATGCCTTTAACTAAAATTAGAAAAGTACCTTCTTGCTTTCCCTTTGGTGAATGTAACCTATTGTATCAAGATCACACCCAGGACTTAAAAGCTAGTAACACAGGGCATTACATAAAATCTATATGTTGATAAAGTTGGGTGTTGTTAACAAGAAGTATGGATAGTCCCCATATAAGGGGGAGCTTAGTGTCAATTTGTCACCTCTTCTTAAATGCAGTTGGCAATAACACTTTTCTCCTTTTTCTCCATTACTAATCCATATGTATAGAAGAGTCCAGCATTCAACATCTGGCAGGTGCTCTTTTATAAGATAAAAATATTAATTAGGTATCTGAATCACTAATTACTGTTTGTGTCATTGAGTTTCTGCATCAGTGGGTTTTTTAAGCTTTTCTTCTCCCCGACTTTTCATTGCCTTGTAAGTCTTTTTTTTTTTTTTTGCTTGACTGTGTTTTTGTCCTTTCCTTTGTATGTGGTCAATTTTTTTTACTGTAAACTGTTACCCACTTTCAGCATTCACAAAATACAAGAGTTTTAAATCTGAATATTTTGATTATCAGTATCTGAGATGGGTAATAACAGTCTGGGTCTACTTCTGGTATGTTCCTAGAATTAATATATTCTCTTTACCTTCATGCTGATCTGAAGGGCATCATAAATAATAAGACAAAAGAGTGAAGAAAATATAAGCAAAATCTAAGACAGGAATTAGAAGAGTACTCAAAACATGTTACAAGAAGACATTGACTCAAAACCACTGATGATAGTCAATATATTTATCAAGACTTACTTGACACACTTAGTCATCTAAGAGAACACGGGCAGCTTAAAAGGAAAAGTGAATGTGAAGATGAGCAGAAGTTCCCTGATATTGGTGATATTTTGCATAGTTTTGGCACAATGCCCTTGAGAGCTTCACGTATGGGAAAAACAGGTACTAGATATAAATAGCATATCCCATTGGTGAGAGGGGTGGCTTCACGTATTAAATAAAACTTATTCCAGAACTCTTGATCTAGACTTTCCAGCTGTGATAGCTCAATGCTCACTGTTTATTATGGAGAGATCTAGGAAAGATCACAAGCAACAAAGAAAAAACTGAAATAAGTGGTGTTAAAGGTAGACCAGAAATGGTCTTCAGACATTGTAAAATTAATTAACAATATTATTATTGGTGGTGTCCAGGAAGGCAAGAAAACATTTGTGATTCATGTGAACTTAAGCTCTCTTTGATTGACTCAGGGACTAGACTGACTAGCTCTGGAGGGGCGCTGCACATGGCCCTTGGCTCCTGAGGGATTGTTATTGTTAGCCATCACTTATGAGCTACCTGAAAGTAGCTGACATCAGCATTTGGCCCACAGCATTAAACATTGTCATGGCTGGAGCACTTCTCTATTGCTAGAAACTTATATCCCAGTGCTGCAGGGTGGATAAAACCACCTCTACTCCCATCCCCACCTCCTATGCTATGTCAAATGTTGCACAGACACAGCTCAATATCAGGTCTATTCAGTGATGAGCTGCCAAAATCTTAACAACCGGTTCCCTCCTCACCAGGGGTTGTGGCCCACCCCCAACCCCCGGGGACTCCTGCCCCATCCAACCCCCGCATTCCTTGATGCCCTCATGCCCTCCCCCACCTCCCCAGGCTTCCTGCGAATCAGCTGTTTGTGCGGGAAACTGGGGAGGGTTGAGAAGCAAGTGGCGGCTTCACGCTCAGGCCCAGGGAGGCGGAGGTGAGCTGGGGCGGGGAGTGGTTCCCTTGCACTCCTCCCCCCCCCCGGTTACCTGCTGTGGCACAGGCGGCCCTTCTCGCACCCCCCCCCCGCACCCCAGCTCACCTCCGCCTCGGCCTCCCTGGACCTGAAGCCGCTGCTTGCTTCTCAGCCCCCGGCTTCCTGTGCAAACAGCTAATTCGTGGGAAGCTGGGGGCAGGGGCAGAGAAGCAGAGTGGGGCGGTGCGTTCAGGGGTGGAGGCGGAGCGGAGGTGAGCTAGGGCCGGGCACAGGGTGGGGAGCTGCCGGTGGGTGCTCTGCACCCATCAAATTTTCCCCGTGGGTGCTCCAGCCCCGGAGCACCCACGGAGTCGGTGCCTAAGGCACCATTTTTGGCCGGTTATTAAATTTAGAAGCCCTTTTAGAATCAGTTGTCCCTCGTGGGACAACCAGTTCTAAAAGGGCTTCTAAATTTAACAACCGGTTCTAGTGAACTGGTGCGAACTGGCTCCAGCTCACCACTGGGTCCATTATGTCCATAGGAAAATATCTTCATGAGAAAGAAGGTCTGCTTTAAGTTCACTCCTGAGTGGTATAGTGCGATAGTGCACAAGCTAATATTTTACAGTTGATGATCCAGGCACTAAGAAGTGTTCTCTTTTCATTTACTTCTATGTTAATGTTTAATCAAAAGAGATTCCCGTTTGTTATCACTTTGAATAGGTTACCTTCCAATCAACACTCAGAACTTTTTAGAAAGAGGCACTTAACAATCTCTCGCTTTCCAGGTTAGTTGCAGATGGCTTTTCATGACAATATTTTCCAACTCCAAAAGGTTACTCAGATAAAACATTCATCTCCGTACAGCCTTAAAACCCCTTATTTACACCAATTATCCATCACCATTCCTTTCTCTCATCCAGTAATAAACAATATACCAGAAAAGATCACATTGCTTCCCTGACTTTTCAGCGTAATTGCTATTTTTCTAAACTTAATGAAATCTAATCCTTAAATCCTTTGACCTTCTACTTTTAATGTCATTTGTTCTTAAACAGATGGTTACAATAGCTTATCAGCATCCCAGCAATTCTATCAATTTTGTCCATTAAGTCTCTAAATGCATTTCCCTAGGTAAACTGAGTACAGTTTTCTTTTCTGGATGACTCCTACAGACTCTGCAGCTGCTGTGACTCATTGGCTTCTCTCCCCAACACACTGGCTCCTGCCTTCTCTATTATTGCACTGAGAAGCAGGTTGCCCATTATTCTCAGTCACAGATGTTGTGTAAGAGTGGTAAATACTTAGGATCTTAAGGCCGCTTCCACCTAACAATAAGAGACAGTCAAACATGGCCGGTTGAGTGAGTATAAAAAGTCTGGATCTCTCCACAATAGCTGAGATTTCCAATTCAAAACAGAATCCAGCCCTTCCTACACTACACATACTACTGCAGGCATTGTGCTAGCTGCTTGTCAAGTCCCCTGCCCTTTCATCACTGAAGTCACTACTTCCTATCTCCATAGCCCCTAATGTTTGCTACCCTGTAAATGTCAAGAAGAGCAGTGCGCGCTTTGTTGTGTAGACAAAATGTAGCATGTCCTCTAGTCCTTGTTCTTTGAGAAGCTAGTCTTACAAAATAAGATCCAAGCTCTAGGACTGGAGGATGCTGCAACTGATCTATCTCCCTTAGAACCCTGGGTAATTCATGTTTTCATGGTCCTCACCAAGCCATTCTGACTGATCATGGGATCCGCCAGTCTTTGAGGTTAGTTTGGATGAGTTGTGGCTATGGCAGAGGTGGCCATCCATGTTGCTACCAATGACACGATAATATATTATAGTAATCTCCTTAAATTAAGGACCTGATGAAGACCTCTGTGTAAGCCCGGAAGCTTGTCTCTTTCACCAACAGAAGTTGGTCCAAGAAAAGATATTACCTCACCTACCTTGTCTCTTTAAATTTAGTCATGCATAATCACAAGAGGGCCTCCCAGCATAAGGTGTCTCTCATATGATGCAAACACACCAATGGTCTGCGGGAGCCACCTTGTTATGTATCTAATAAAGAGAGCTGTGGTTTAAACTCCATATTCTTGGTCTCACTCTGGTTCCTGAAGTACAGAGGCTGCAGAATACTCATAAGGAAGATACTCTTGGATGCCTGACTCTGCTAGAAAGCATGACGGGATCAGAAGTCCCCACATTCTGCATGAAGCAAAAAGTGTCTGTTTTTGTCAGGAGCACAGTGGATCACTAAATGGTGCAAACTGACAAGAAAGTGCGAACTACAGACCAGAATGAACCAACAGAAGGTACAGAGCACTGAGATACAGTGAGTACACAAACTTGAAACCAAAGTAAAGCAGTTAAACTAGACAACCAGAAAATCATAGAAATGTATGGCTGGAAGTGACCTTAAGAGGTCACCTAGTCCCTTCTCCTGCACTGAGGCAGGACCACACATACCTAGACCTTCCCTGACAGGTGTCTGTCTGGCCTGCTCTTTAAAACCTCTACTGATAGGGACTCCACTGCCTCCCTTGGAAGCCTATTCCAGAACTTAACTGCCTGTAGAGTTAGAAAGGTTTCCCCTCATATGTAACCTGAATTTCCCCTGCTGCAGATTAAGCCCATTACTTCTTATCCTACCTCCAGCTGACATGGAGAACAACAACATTATTAGATCACATTTGCCTAGTTGGTTTATGAAACTGTCACGTGGAACTGTGTCAAAAGCCTTACTAAATTCAAGATATATCATGTTGACTGCTTCTCTTCTACCCGCTAGGTCAGTAATCCCGTCAAAGAAGAAAATGAGGGACGTTTGACATGATTTGTTCTTGAAAAAATCCATGCTGGCTATTCCTTGGAACTTTGTTATGCTCTAGGTCAGTGGTGCTCAAACTTTTTCATTCATGTCCCCTGTTTTCAATCATGAAATCTCTTTCCCACCCCCTCACCCCCGCCCATTACTGCACAGCCAAGGCTTCCTCAGCTGTGGAGCTTGGGCTGAAGGCAGAACTGGGAATGGAACTGAAGATGGATGAGGAACTGGGGCTAGAGGCAGAGCTGGGTTGGGGGCGGAGCAGGGGGTGGAGTGGAACTATGGCTGCGGGTGGAGAGGGAGTGAGGACACAGCCAGGCTGGGGGCAGAGCAGTTCTGGGGACAGAACAGGACTGGAAGCATGTGCCCGCCCCCTGGCTGTGTGCACCCCAAATCCTCCACCCTCCCCTAAGGGTGTGTGCCCCACAATTTGGGGATCACTGCTTTATGTGCTTAAACATTGATCATTTACTAATTTGTTCCAGTATCTTTCCAGATATCAAAGATAGGAAGACTGGTCTATACTTCCCCAGGTCCTCTTTGTTCCCCTTTTGAAAGATAGGTACTATGTTTGCCCTTCTGCAGTCCTCTAGGATCTCATGCATCCGCCACAAGTTCTCAAAGATGCAAATGGTTCCAAGATTGCTTCAACTAGTTCCTTAAGTGTTGTAGGGTGACTTTCATCAGGCCCTGCTAACTTGAATACAATCTAAATATTCTTTAATCTGTTCTTTCCTTATTCTGGCTTGCATTCCTTCCCCCTTGTTTTTAATATTAATGCTGTTGAGTGTCTAGTCACTATTAACCGCTTTAGTGAAGACTGAAGCAAAATAGATACAATGTTTTCTTGATATCAGTTATTAGCTCTTCTTTCCCACTAAGTAGAGGACCTACATTTTCCTTTGTCTTTCTTCATGACAGGTTTCAGAGTAGCAGCCGTGTTAGTCTGTATTCGCAAAAAGAAAAGGAGGACTTGTGGAACCTTAGAGACTAACAAATTTATTAGAGCATAAGCTTTCGTGAGCTACAGCTCACTTCATCGGATGCATTTGGTGGAAAAAACAGAGGGGAGATTTATATACACACACACAGAGAACATGAAACAATGGGTTTATCATACACACTGTAAGGAGAGTGATCACTTAAGATAAGCCATCACCAGCAGCGGGGGGGGGGGGAAAGGAGGAAAACCTTTCATGGTGACAAGCAAGGTAGGCTATTTCCAGCAGTTAACAAGAATATCTGAGGAACAGTGGGGGGTGGGGTGGGGAGGGAGAAATAACATGAGGAAATAGTTTTACTTTGTGTAATGACTCATCCATTCCCAGTCTCTATTCAAGCCTAAGTTAATTGTATCCAGTTTGCAAATTAATTCCAATTCAGCAGTCTCTCGTTGGAGTCTGTTTTTGAAGCTTTTTTGTTGAAGGATAGCCACTCTTAGGTCTGTAATCGAGTGACCAGAGAGATTGAAGTGTTCTCCAACTGGTTTTTGAATGTTACCATTCTTGACGTCTGATTTGTGTCCATTCATTCTTTTACATAGAGACTGTCCAGTTTGACCAATGTACATGGCAGAGGGGCATTGCTGGCACATGATGGCATATATCACATTGGTAGATTCGCAGGTGAACAAGCCTCTGATAGTGTGGCTGATGTGATTAGGCCCTATGATGGTGTCCCCTGAATAGATATGTGGACAGAGTTGGCAATGGGCTTTGTTGCAAGGATAGGTTCCTGGGTTAGTGGTTCTGTTGTGTGTTGTGTGTTTGCTGGTGAGTATTTGCTTCAGATTGGGGGGCTGTCTGTAAGCAAGGCCTGGCCTGTCTCCCAAGATCTGTGAGAGTGATGGGTCGTCCTTCAGGATAGGTTGTAGATCCTTGATGATGCGTTGGAGAGGTTTTAGTTGGGGGCTGAAGGTGATGGCTAGTGGCATTCTGTTATTTTCTTTGTTGGGCCTGCCCTGTAGTAGGTGACTTCTGGGTACTCTTCTGGCTCTGTCAATCTGTTTCTTCACTTCAGCAGGTGGGTATTGTAGTTGTAGGAATGCATGATAGAGATCTTGTAAGTGTTTGTCTCTGTTTGAGGGGTTGGAGCAAATCCAGTTATATCGTAGAGCTTGGCTGTAGACAATGGATCGTGTGGTATGATCTGGATGAAAGCTGGAGGCATGTAGGTAGGAATAGCGGTCAGTAGGTTTCCGATATAGGGTGGTGTTTATGTGACCATCGCTTATTAGCACTGTAGTGTCCAGGAAGTGGATCTCTTGTGTGGACTGGTCCAGGCTGAGGTTGATGGTGGGATGGAAATTGTTGAAATCATGGTGGAATTCCTCAAGGGCTTCTTTTCCATGGGTCCAGATGATGAAGATGTCATCAATGTAGTGCAAGTAGAGTAGGGGCATTAGGAGACGAGAGCTGAGGAAGCGTTGTTCTAAGTCAGCCATAAAAATGTTGGCATACTGTGGGGCCATGCGGGTACCCATCGCAGTGCCGCTGACTTGAAGGTATACATTGTCCCCAAATGTGAAATAGTTATGGGCGAGGACAAAGTCACAAAGTTCAGCCACCAGGTTAGCCGTGACATTATCGGGGATACTGTTCCTGACGGCTTGTAGCCCATCTTTGTGTGGAATGTTGGTGTAGAGGGCTTCTACATCCATAGTGGCTAGGATGGTGTTTTTAGGAAGATCACCAATGGACTGTAGTTTCCTCAGGAAGTCAGTGGTGTCTCGAAGATAGCTGGGAGTGCTGGTAACGTAGGGCCTGAGGAGGGAGTCTACATAGCCAGACAATCCTGCTGTCAGGGTGCCAATGCCTGAGATGATGGGGTGTCCAGGATTTCCAGGCTTGATTAGAGACTGGGAATGGATGAGTCATTACACAAAGTAAAACTATTTCCCCATGTTATTTCTTCCCCACCCCCACTGTTCCTCAGATATTCTTGTTAACTGCTGGAAATAGCCTACCTTGCTTGTCACCATAAAAGGTTTTCCTCCTTTCCCTCCCCTGCTGCTGGTGATGGCTTATCTTAAGTGATCACTCTCCTTACAGTGTGTATGATAAACCCATTGTTTCATGTTCTCTGTGTGTGTATATCAATCTCCCCTCTGTTTTTTCCACAAAATGCATCCGATGAAGTGAGCTGTAGCTCACGAAAGCTTATGCTCTAATAAATTTGTTAGTCTCTAAGGTGCCACAAGTACTCCTTTTCTCTTTGTCTTTCTGTTGCTCCTAATGTATTTAAAAGAATCTTTTCCTATTGCCTTTTATGTCCCTGGCTAGGTGGATCTCATTTTGTGCCTACACCTTTCTGATTTTGTGCCTACATGCTTGTGCTATTCTTTTGTACTTCTCCTTAGCAATTTGTCCATGTTTCCACATTTTGTAGAAACCCTTTTTGATTTTCAGGTCATTAAAGAGCTCCTGGTGAAGCCATAATGGCCTCTTCCTATTCTTTCTGTCTTTTCTTCACATTGGGATAGTTTGCAGTTGTGTTTTTAGTAATGTCTCCTTGAGAAAGTCCCAGCTCTCCTGAATTCCTTTTTCCCCTTAAATTCTCTTCCAGTGTAGCATTACCTACCAATTCTCAGTTTGTTAAAGTTGGCTTTTTTGAAGTCCATTGTCCTTACTCTGCTACTCTCACTCCTTACTTTCCTTAGTCTCATTTCATGATCCCTTTCAACCAAATTGTCTTTCGCCTTCAGACACACAACCAATTCCTTCCTATTGGTCAGAACCATGGTTCTTCCCATATTACTTCCTCCACTTCCTGCTAAAAGAAGTTGCCTCCAATGCATTTCAAGAACTTACTTAAAATGTTGTGTTTTGCCATACTACTTTTCTATCACATATCTGAGTAGTTAAAGTCTCCCATTACTGGCAGGGTACTATGGAAAAAAACCTAAAACCCAGGAGAATTACAAACGACCTCTTTATTTGGTAACCTTGCTGAGAATTGGAGGAGATGGGAACAATGCTTCCCCATTTATAGGAAAGCCTCAGAAGCAGACTGAGCCAATGATAAAGATCGGCAAAACAGTGGAGGTGTATACACTACAATGCTGCTCCGGCCGATTTAACTCTCATGCTGCACCAACAAAATAAAACCACATCAATGAGAGGTCTAGAACTTTTTGTGACAAAGTTAGATCGATGCAATGTCAGTGTAGACAGTGTGCTTGCTTGTATCATCCTAGTTGGCCTCCAGGAGGTGTCCCACAATGCTCTGCTGCCCTCAAGGTACACAGGCATGCATTCCTCCCCCATTTAAAGGCCCAGGAATTTTTTGAAATTCCTTTTCCTATTTGCTTGGTGTGGAGAGTTCACACATCATCTTCCCAGCTGACAATGCTGGCTTTCCACAGTAGATGCGCTCCTGTGTGTAATACATGACAGCTGTTGGATGTGCTGGGTCTGTGGGGAGAGGGGCTGTGCAGTTGTAGCTCCGATCCAGTCGTAGGAGCTTTGATACCTGTAGGCTGATTGCTAGAGAGATGCAGGAGAAGGGGCACGAAAGGGGAATGTGGCATCTAAGCCATCTAACTCCAGGCAGTTGGTTCCCATTCATGGATTGCTAAGCAAAGACAAGCAACTCTCTGCAGCCCAGACATAGGTGCCGGTCTCCACGAGAGAGGCAGAGCTTAGCACATACCCCTCTGGTCACATCTCCCATTGGCTAGCTTAGGCGGCTTCCTATGTAGCCTACTGACTTTTGTGGATCATGTTCTCAGGCACCTCTCTGTCCCTATTCATTGTAGAGAGAGCCTAGGTACCTGACTCAGGCTTTATGGATCACAGTGTTGTTTCTGTGGTTTTCTAGGCACTTAAAATTAGGGGCCCTGATGCTCAGCAATGCCTAAGTCCCATTATGGATCTCACTCTTAATACCTACCTCAGATACATCTTGTGAGGGTTAAATGGTATTTGGAGAGTGATTTGAAGCATTCTAATAATAAAAAGTTAAGGACTGTTATAATTTAGTTGAGAGAACTAATAAAACACAAACAGCATTTTATATTCAAATTTACTGTCTTTTTCATAGCATTTTGGGTTGTCTTAAATACCTTCAGTAACACTTCTAAAAATCCCTCTTTCCAAGAGATAGGAAAGAATAGGAAAGGAGCTGACAAAGATCAACAATAGTAGAGGAAAAGTAATATTTGTATTTCAACCCTAAGCATTCAGAAATGAGTCAGGCCCCCCAAATCATGAGATTGGCTTAAAAATCAGGAGATTTTTAAAAATAACTTTTGGATTCTTTTTATTTGTTGTCTGATGGCGTAAACCTTTAGCGGTCACATTTTCAAGCTTTTCTCCCCAACCACAACTGCTATATGTGGGCATTTTTCTTTCTTTCTTTTTTTTAAATGAAAGCAGAAATTCTTATACAAATCACTTGGATTCAGGAGCTATGGCTTTAAGGAACACCCCAAATACTGTAAGATTCATGATAAAAATTGAGAGAGTTGTCAATACTGATTTTAATCTATTAAGTGTGATAGAAATTTTTAGCTTCAGGTAAATAAAATATTAAGGGTGTGGGGTAGTTTCTTTTCTTTATTATTTTCTTCTTTCTGTTATAACTTTTCCATGTAAAGATTATTTAAGATCAAAATTATCAAGTTATTGACCTCTCAAACATGTTTCCAATTTGTCCTGGCATTTCTCTGGACAACAGTTACTAAGATATTGACTTCAAATTTCTACTGCAAGTCCACAGAGAAACACTCTTAAACTATGAATGATGGAGAGCAGCTGTCCCCCAACAGGTGCTCCCAAGATGGAGGAAGAATGAGCCTGTTATACATATTTGTTTCTTCTAAATTGCAAAACTGTCCTTTTGTACAGCAACTCATAACTGGACAGCCAGCTCCAGTCTAGCTAACCCTATTAAACTTTGGCCAAGACCTTAGTGGAAGACAAGTTTATGTAGGAGAGGTCTGCCCCCTGCTGGACTGCCCAAATACAGCATCAGTTTATTAATGTTCAAAGCCTCCACTTTACTATTGTTTAGCTGTTGACACATTTCTCACCCAAGGTGCTATTTGAAATAATTAGTCAGCTAAATATTGCTTTTTTGCTTCATTAAGAGCATAAGCAAAGATTTGGTGTCACTAGTGATTTAGTTATATTAGGTGTTTGTGGGGCAAGGTAGTGAACAAATCAAAATTCAAACTGGAGAACCCAGCGGATCCCTGATGATGGGACTACAGAAGGAAGGTAGCACCCCTGAGACACTGGCCATTCTTTCTGTGGAAAGTCCTTTGGAGAACTGTAGCTTGGGGAATTGGCCCTGTCTGCACATTGTCCTTTGTTCACCAAGCTTTGGGTAAATATCTGCCTAAGTTCGTACTGCAGAAGTTGGCGAGGGAGAAGAGAACACTGCCCCACCCTAAGACTGGATGAGGCAGTGTTTTCTCATGAACAGAGCAATGGGGTAGGAGGCAGGAAATCCATGTTCTATTCCCTAACACTGCCACTGGCCTGCTGGGTGGCTATAGGTGCTTCAACTCTCTATACCTCAGTTTTCCTAGTGTAAAATGGGGATAATGATACTGACCTCCTTTGTAAAGTGCTTTGAGATCTATTGATTAAAGACACTATGTAAGAGCTCAGTATTATTATAGTTTTTATGTTCCAGTTTATATTGAATGGTTAGATTGTAAGTACTCTGGGACAATCTCTTTATTTGTATTTGTTTAGTGCCCAGCTCCATGGAACCCCTAACCTGATTTGGGCTTTAGGCCATTACTGTAATATACATTTTATTAATAAAATGGTCACAAACAGCCTTAGGGCACTGGTTTCTGCCTGCCCCCACTGAAGTCAATGGGGAGTTTGCTATTAACTGCAGTGGGAGCAGAGTAGGCCCTATATAGTTCAGTGACTTTGATTTCCACATCACAGTGCATGATTCATGCCAGTTATGCAAGTCCCTTATGGAAGCTGAATGACGATGATGCCATTCCAAAATATTTCCCAGCTAATGTAGCTCAAGTACATAATGCTTTAATTTAGGCAACACAGGATGATGCAAATAAGATAATCAACAGCCACCCATCAGTAAGCAGACAATTACATACATGAATTTAAACCCTTCTACATGTAAGCAGAGTCAGGCTGAGCTCTACCCTGACATCTGGTGGTGAGTCATGGTGGGTTGTGGAAAAGAACTTCAGGGGCTGATCTCATTTGCATAGGCACACCCACCCTGCCTACATGGTCACTTTGGCTGCTGTAGGAGCCCCAGTTTCTCTGTTATTGGGGCAGGAATAAGCTGTTATCCTGATTATGTGAGTCAAGGACAGTGGAACTGTACTTGGCCTTTTGTTATGATGGAGGGACTCACCATCAGCTAAGCAGCACTCACTAGGCAAGAGTCATGGGTTCCAAAACTCAGTGAATAGAGAAAGGCTGGGGATAGGTATTAAATCTTGTTGGGATAGGCCTTCTGGTAAGGCTCTTACATTCTTATTGTACTTCCTCCTCTTTCCATTGTGGAATATCAGAGCTAATTTTGATGCCATTAGGAGTCTGGTTACAGACTGCTGAGCTGAATTCACTTTGAGCCAATGGTGTACTAATACTGAGGCTCCCCTACTACAAGCTGAAATCACTGAGTGTTGTGTTAAGTAGTGGGGGAGCCTGAAGATATACTGCGGAGCAGTTTGCGGGATGGCTGGCAGAGCAGAGCCATTTGCAGGATGGCTAGCAGAGTGGAACGATTCATGAGATGGCTGGTGAAGCGGAGTGGAGCCCCATGGAGAGGTGGGGCAATCAGCTTTGGACCATGTAAGGTGCCCCTTAAACGCCCCCTCCCTATCTCCACCCAGGTTGGCAGGTAAAACTCTGCAGATAAACTTTTGAACTCTGGGGCTGCCCTGACCAGGGACAGAGACTTTTGGGTTGTTGGACTTTTGGAACTTTGGGTGATTTTGGGTTGCTGGACTTAAGAACCAAAGGGAAACGACATGCCCCAATTTGCTTGGGGTGGGGTTTTTGCTCATGGGTTATGTTATGAATCCTGTTGGTGGTGTTTCCCCAACATAATGCCACATTGTTTCTCTCTGTTATTAAAAGGCTTTTGCTACACTCAGACTCTGTGCTTGCGAGAGGGGAAGTATTGCCTCTTGGAGGCGCCCAGCGGGGCCGGTATATATTTGTCCCAGGTCACTGGGTAGGGGCTTGAGCCGGTTTTGCATTGTGTTATTGGAATGGAACCCCTAGATACTGAACCTGGCCCTTGTTGCTGCCAATTCTGACAGGCAGAAGTGTTACATACACGAAGGGTAACACATCTATGAGAAATGTTGTAATTCCACCGATCCGCCACTACTGCGTCCTCTCTCCAGATTCCTGAAAGACACACCTGTTAAAACAGAAAAAGATCTCATGCCCATTGAATTGTGCTGTTTTTCAGAATGGGTCATGTTACCCACTGTGCCACAGCTTTCTCTATTGTTTTATCATCTGAACTACTGCACCTCCTTGGGGTGCATTCAGTACCCTAGAGACTAGATCCTGTCATGTAACATTCAGGCAGTCTTTAGTGCAGCTTTTTGACTTTCTAAAGTAGGTAGTGATCTGCACCATGTAGCCTAGATTAAAGCTGAGCTCAGGACCAGATTTTCAAGTGCTCTGTCTACACCCACAATTGGGGCCAGACTCTCAAAAGTGCTCAGTACTCAGAAGCTGCCACAGATGTATGGCAGATTTTTCAAGAGAACTGAGCAGGTTTGGTGCTGAGGTCTCAAAAGCTGGCCCCTTATTCAAGTGCCTAAATGGAAGCTAAGCTCTCGTGATCACTTGGCCACAGCTGTGAAGTTGAACTCTTGAATATCTGGCCCCTTGTACATACAATGTGCTGAAATCCTTAGCCGGGGGTGCTCAGCTATCTGACACATATTCATGTGAAAATTCCAGACAATGGAATACACTGAGGGCCAGACCCCGCTTGACCAGGTTGTGCACTTGAAGAGGGGCTGTCAATGTGAAAGACATCTTTCCCCCTGGCTACTTTGCAGCTACTACCCCTCACAGACCCTGGGGCCCTGTTTAATCCTCTTAGACTACACTAGGAGAAAAAAAGTGTATTTTTAACATGTCATTAGCTATCACATGTTAAAATCCTAGTGTAGACAAATTAACATGCGAGTTGGACACCAGCCTACCCAAGAAGCAAACTAGTTTTCGACCACACAGAAGTTGCTGCGGCCAGATCCTGCCCTCACTACAAACATCAAGGTTGGATTTCAACGAAAAATCACTTTAATCAAGCTGTCAATGACATATGACACAGTCTGGAAGGATGGTCTGCTTCTGAAACTGGCCAAAGTGATTCCCGATGTGGAGATTCTCAGGCTGCTGAACACCATGCTTAGTGGCCGAAGGATGTGCATATACCTTGGAGGTCAAACCAGCAAGCCATGCACTCTGAATAATGGGCTTCCACAAGGCTCTGTACTTGCTCCGACACTCTTCAATGTTTACATGAGCGATATGCCTGAAACAATGGCACAGATGTTTGCATAGATTAATGATTTGGCGCTCGCAACTCAAGTCTGTAGCTTATGAGAACTTGAAGAAACCCTTGCATCTGATCTTAAGATTTGGAATTAGAAAACGTTCAAAAAAAGGGCAACAAAAATGTTTAGGGGTATGGAACAGCTTCTGTATGAGGAGAGATTAATAAGACTGTGGCTTTTCAGCTTGGAAAAGAGATGACTAAGGGGGGATATGACTGAGGTCTATAAAATCATGACTGGTGTGGAGAAAGTAAACAGGGAAGTGTTATTTACTCCTCATAACACAAGAGCTAGAGGTCACCATATGAAATTAATAGGCAGCAGGTTTAAAACAAACAAAAGGAAGTATTTCTTCACACAGCACACAGTCAGCCTGTGGAACTCTTTGCCAGAGGATGTTGTGAAGGCCAAGTCTATAACAGGATTAAAAAAGAACTAGATAAATTCATAGAGGATAGGTCCATCAATGGGTATTAGCTAGGATTGGCAGGAATGGTGTCCCCAGCTTCTGTTTGCCAGAAGCTGGGAATGGGCGACAGGGCGATCACTTGATTACCTGTTCTGTTCATTCCCTCTGGGGCACCTGGCATTGGCCACTGTACGAAAACGAATACCGGGCTAGATGGACCTTTGGTTTGACCCAGTATGGCCATTCTTATGTTTTAAAATCATGGAGGAGTACTTCCGAAAGTGGCAGCTGAGACCAAATCTGTAGTCTCTACTTTCCACCTTCACAATAGAATCACACAAAACATTAACTGTCAAATTTTATGGTGACCCGAAGCCAACATATCTTGGTGTCATTCTTGACCACACACTGACCTTTCATGACCATCTCAAGAAAGTAGTCTGTAAAGTGGACACTCGCTTCCAGATTATTCAAAAGTTAGAGGGACCAAGCTGGGAATCAACAGCGTGGGTGCTATGAACATCAGCCTTGGCCCTCGTGTACTCCTTTGCAGAGTGCTGTGCACTGGTGTAGACAAGAAGCTGTCATACCCAATTTGTGGACAGGCAACTGATTCAGACCATGTGAATCATCATGGGAACTTTCAAATCAACACCTCTACCATGGCTTTCTGTATTAGCAAACATCAAACCTCCAGCTATTCGCCTAGATACAGCCACAGCACGAGAAATGAAACACTCCAAAGATTACCTAGAACCTCCCATCCAGCAGGTTATGGATAACATACCCTAATAATGCCTGAAATTGTGCAAACCACTAAGGACCGCACGTGACCACCTTATGTCTCTGGATCTAACCAAGGAATGGCAGAGTGTCTGGACCCCATCTACCATTCCAAACAAGCACATTATTACTGACCCAACAAGCCTTTGTCCTCCTGGATTCAACCTTCCCCCCACATTGATTAGCATCCGAACAAACCATGGAAGATGTGGCTGCTTGATGCACAAGTGGAAAATCAAAGATTCTCCTTTGTGCTACTGCAGTGAGAACATCCAAACCATAGAATTCATTATAACATAGTGCCCCAAATATGGATTCAAAGATGAATTGGATGGCATCCACAATGTCACACAGGAGACCTTGAAATGGCTAAGGGAGCGACAGCTGCATCTATAGAATGTTGCTCGCGAGCTGGTGAAGGTAAATCCTAGGCTTCCCCTAGAGTTTACTTCAACCAGATAATATGTTAACTAAAACTGCCTTCAGTACACTAGAATTTTAACATATATTAGGGAAATTAAACACACCTTATTTCCCAGTGTAGACATGGCCTTAGGGTATAGCTAGACTAGGATAAGGTGTGTATTTTTGTTGTTGTTTTTAAACATGTTTGCTAGGGTATTTTAAAACTTGAGTTTCAAAATACAAGTTGCTCTGTCTACATGTGTTCATGTGACACATGGATGCTAGGGGATTTAAACTCACCACCTTCTAAACTAGTCTAGATGTACCCTTAGCTGAAGCTCCACCCCTTTCAGGGTATCAAAATTCCAACCCACATATAAGAAACTTAAAAGGAGGGTTATCCATCCCAGTCCTTGCCTGTAGGCAGCCCTTCCTCTCAGGATCTGTCTTCTCTAGTCAACACTCACCTGAGTTCCCTGCTTCAGGCCTGCTTGCCTTCAGGGAGGCTCTGTCTTCCAACAATCTAGCTCAGCTGCAACCAGGCTTCTCTTCCTGAGTGAAAGCTAGAGATTTGCCCTCCTTTCCAATCAGCCACCACCTGAGCTGAGATCAGGCCTTTTACCTCATCCCTCCAGGCCTCACACCTACTGCAGGTGTAGTAGGGATGGGGCTGATTGAGTCTTCTTGGACATTGTGGCATTTGTAACATTCCCCATTCCCCCTCTGCACATTATGTGAAATGAATGGTGAGAAAAGTTATTAGAGGCTTTGGGCCAGATCCTCATCTCCATTGATGGGTCAACACTGATTTACACCAGCTTGGAATCTGACCCAAATATATTATCACCCAAGACATGCTATTTTAGAGCTTATCTACATTAGAGATTTTTACCTCAAGTTAATTGAGTGCCAGTTAACTTGAGGTAGTTAACAGATTTGCAAAGAGCAAATCACACATGTTTCTTGTGTCATGGAACAAACATAGGACCAAAAGAATTGCCATATTGGATTAGATCTGAGTTAATCTAGTCCAGCAGTTCTCAAACTGTGGGTTGGGACTCCATCACAACCCTGTTTTAATGGGGTTGCCAAGGCTGGCTTGGACTTGCTGGGGCCAAAGCTTGAGCTCCACCTCCCAGGGCTGAAGGAGAAGCCCAAGAACTTCAGCCCTGGGCGGCGGGGGCTCAGGTTACAGGCCCCCTGCCTGGGGCTGAAGCCCTTGGGCTTTGGCTTTGGTCCCCTCTCCCAGGACAGTGGGGTTCAGGCGGGCTCAGGATTCGGTCCACCCTCCTGGGGTTGTGTAGTAATTTTTGTTGTCAGAAGGGGGTCACAGTGCAATCAAGTTTGAGAACCCCTGATCTAATCAGTATCGTGTATCTGACAGTAGTCAGCACCAGATGATTCAGAAGAAGGCATAAGAACCCTATGGCAGGCGGATATGTGTTGATCTGCTTCCCCATATTAGGTCTCATCCAGATTTCTAATAGTTGGAGGTTAGCTTAAGCCCTGAATAATACGGTTTAATATCCATTCCAAAATGTGTTGTTGTTAATTATAACTCTAGATATTTTTGATATCCATATACATGTCCAATCCCCTTTTGAATCTTGTTAAATTCTTGGCCTTGATGATTCTTGTGGCAGTGAATTCCACAGTTTAATTACATGGTGTGGAAAATTATTTCCTTTTACTAAATTTCCCCCCCTTTTAGTTTCATTACATGTCCACTTGTTCTTGTGTTACGAGATGGGGAAACAGAAGTTCTCAATTCCCTTCTCTAGATCATTCATTTTTTATATACTTTTATCATGTTCCCTCTTATTCATCTCCATCCTAAAGTAAATAATCCCAATCTTTTCAATCTGTCTTCATAGGAAATATTTTTCAGGCCCTTGATCATTCTTGTTACCCTTTTCTGACCCCCTTTAGTTCTGCAGTATCCTTTTGGATAACCAGTCCTGCCCACAGTTCCCAGATGAGACTGCACCATTCATATGTATAATGGCATTACAGTATTCTCTGTATTATTTGCCATCCCATTTCTTATCCATCCTAACGTCTTGTTTGCTTTTTGACCACAGCAACACAATGAGCAGAGGTTTCCATTGACAATGACACTCAGGTCCTTTTCTTCATTGATGCAGTTAATTTAGAACCGAGTAAGGTTACTAGCAATTTAAATGCTCCCCTCCAATTTGCATTACTTTGTATTTATCAGTATTGAATATCATGTGCCATAATTTTGCCTATTCACTAGCTTGTTTCGGTCTCTCTGAAGCGCCTCACATAAGAGAAAAGTAAGTTTTAAACTATTCCTATTTATGATACAGTGCCCTTTTGTCCCTTTTAGTAGCTGTTTGTGTCTCCACACACCTATCTCCTCCCACACACCCAGCCATTTCAACTCCCTTTCTACTGTAAAAATGGTATTTGGACAATGAAAAATAGACATGTCAGTTTCATTTCTCTACATAATCCGTTTCTGATACATTTCCCTTGTCCACACTTAAGCTATAGGTTTAGGTTGTAAGATGCTGCATGAGAATGCATGTGGTTGTTTTTTGTTTGTTTTTAAACCTATTTGTAATGGAATTTAAAAAGAAAAGAAACATTCCTACTGGCCTTACGTTTTCAAAAACTTATTTTTATAAAAATAAAATTTTGAAACAAATTTGATCTGATGCAGTTATTTAAACTAGGGTATTTCAACTTTACTTTCATAGTGTATAGTTGTCAATCCTCTGTTAGCTTTCTACATTAATACTGATGATACTCCATAATTTTATCTTAGTTAAGAAATATCTTGATTTCAGTTCCACTGGAGATCCCTTTTATATACTCTGCTTGTCTGATATTCTTTTCTCCTGAGATACTGTCCATCATGACAAATCAACTTTACTAATGCTCATGCTAGTAAGCAATCACACAGATTTCTGCAGAAGCTTGTGGGGCTAGAATATGTCTTTATAGAAAATATGTAGCTATTTTTCTCTGTGCAGCAGTCAGAGAATTCAGAAGCACTTCTCATCAGGAATAAAGTGTGAAATGTAAAACAATTTTATAAGGACTCTGCCAGCCAATTTTAGGTTTGTTAAGTAAACATTTTCGAAATACTTGCATTTGGTGATTGGGCTCGTTTTCTTTATTTACATTTTTGGTTTCTGTTTTATTTTCAGCACATCCTGCTGGTGTTTGTAACCAAATATCAGTGAGAAACATGTCTGCATGCGCCCACTTATCCCCATTTTGGGGGCGACAGGGATACTAGAGCAGGAGAGAGGATGGTCATGTGATTAGGATCCTAGCCTGAAATTCAGGAAATAGGGGTTCAAAATCCCTGATTCTACTGCAGGCTCACTTGGGTAAATTACTGTCTCTCCCCCTCAGTTCCTCATCTGTAAAAGGAGGATAAACCTAGACTAGAGGAAGGCAAGGCACAGGGATGTTGTAGGAATAACTTCTTTAATGTTTGACAGAGAAGGTGGGTGAGGTAATATTTTGTATTGGACCATCCATCTAGCATGGTGATGGGTGCTGTTACACACCTAGCTGAGTCCCCTTAGTGGATGGTAACTGGTCTGTTATAATTGGACCCAACCTTTGCATCCCACACACTTCCAAGTCAGCTGGGCATAGGCAGCATCCAGTCACTGTTCCTAGCTCTGGGCCTCTAAGAAACACTCTTACGTGTTGACTCCCTGTCTGGCACCATTGCTTGGGACATGGGACTCCACAGTCCAACTGCCCAAGGCCCCAAAGCCAGAGCTGAGACTTCCCAAGCTTCCCCAGTTGCTTATGCACGCTCCCTCAGAGTCCTACTTTGCCATGGGCACCTTGGTTGATAGTTTAACCCATCTCGGCTCATGTGGCACATATTGCAAGGAACAGAGACATTACGCAGGAGTTTCTTAACCACAGTGACCCTTACTCTTAAAGCACACAGGAGTTACAGCTCTTTAGGTAAAACAACACAAGCCTATATCTTTTTCTCCCCTAAATCTAGGCCCAACCCTTTTGTGGGTCCTTAGGCCTGGTCAGTGTGTCAGGTGAGTAGGGCCTTCTGCCTTCAGTTGTCCAGTGACAGTTGGCTGTTGAGAGAGAGCAAGCTTGGAGCAGACCCTGCCCTTAAATAAGGCTTCTGTCCCCCTCTGTTATGTGACTAATTAAGGCACTCAAAATGAGAGGCCACTTTTGAAAATTTAGCCCTAGATATCTCCATCTGGTCACCTAAAATTAGAAGCCTCATTTGACAGGTTTGGTCCTAACCTTTCTGTGCCTCGGGTTTCCTGTCTGTAAAATGATACTATAATTGTTATTTTGAATTTATCAGTAGCACGTAGGAGCCCCAGTTATTGAGCAGGACCCTGTTGTGCAAGGTGCTGTACAAACATAACAAGACAGTTTCTGCCCAAAGAGCTTAGTGCATTGCTTCCATGTTTGTAAAAGCATCTTCAAGTCCTTTTATTATTTATATTGAGATTTATAAAATGTACTCTTTCACAAAGTTGAGCATCCATCACCCAAACCCAAAAGGATCTAAGGTATCTTCCTTTTACAAGGTAATAGCTATGATCTAGGTTATAGGTCTCTGAATTTATTAGACTGGGATATATTGAATTTCAGGTGAACAGGAAGCATAATGTAGTCATTAATAATGAAATGTCTATTAAAATTTTAACTTAAACAGAACCTCCCCATCCTCGTTTTCTTACTTTTAATCTTCTCATCTCAAACATGCCACCCAAATATGTCAGCTGTCAGCAAGATTCTTCTCCCCTTCTGCAATATATATATGTTATATTTAAATAAGCAGAAATAGGTATGTATACATATATGTATATGTGTAGAGTGGGAACAGAGTGGTGGAGAGTGAACAAACGTGGAAAGAGGAGCCAGATTCTGCTCCCATTGAATTCAATAGCCAAACTGCTTTTACTAGATATTTTCTTTATTCTAGAGAATTCAGCTTCAGTTGAGTCTCAGAACCATTTCCAATTTGGACATTAACTGCATGTGAATAGTACATGCTACTTTATTTACTGTGTAAGTTATGTACTTTTAAGAGTTAGACTGTGATATAAACCACATGAAATTCCTGTCTGTTTTCTTAAACACTGGAGGCTTTCTTGCTTATCAAGATGTGTTTCTTTAATTCTGCTTTTAAAGAGGCATTAACTTTGAAATCTGTCTCCCACATTACATTCAAGTTTATTGCCAATTACTGACAGCTCCGTACCATGAACAGACAAAACTGTTGTTGTGATAGTTGCCATGACAGTTCTTTATTAACAATACATGGATCTCAATGTGCATCTATTATACTTGTATGTACTTTTCACTATAGAAACATCTTGCCAACAAGCTAGCCCCCCCACCCATCTGCAGGCCATTAAAATGGAAAATCAGTTGTAATTAACATATTCCTTCGTCATAGGTTGCAGGACAAATATACTTCAATTAATTTCTGATGTTCTTTTCAGCCTGGTTTTTCATGTGGGGAGGCACAACAAGGTGGGTTGAGGCTTGCTCACCACCAGTAAAAGGCAGGCATTTCAGGAGGTACAATATAGGTCACAGATGCATTTCCTGATCTTCAATTATTTAAAAACAAACTATGCTTTTGAAACTCTGCTACAAAAAGCAAGGATTTGACGCAGACTGATACACATCAGAGAATAAAAACTGCAACTCAGCCCATTACTGGCTGTGTTGTGCCTAGGTATTCACAAATGAAAGTATGGAGGCCATATGGGCAACAATAATTTGCAATTCTATAGTGCTTTTCACCCAAGGCAGTGTGCTACAAAACCTCACAACACCCTTATGGGGTGGGCCAATATGATTATATCAATTCCACTGAATAAAAAAAGAGATGTCTTAGGGCTTGTCTCTATGAACATTTAGACTGCAGCAAGCTGGGATGTCAGTCAAATTCGTCAGTCTACTTTGAAGTACCATGTCACACCCTGAGTGTCCATGTGGACCCTGCTGCCGTACACTAAAATTTCCTTTTAATCTACCCCCATTTCTAAGATGAGTAGACCAAAGAGCACTGAAGAAATTTGAGCATATGGAAACAGGCTCCACATGGTCATTTGGTGCAAGGCAGGCTAAAGTTTACACCCCAGATTGCCATAAACTAAGTGTTTTATCATAGAGACAAGACTTTAGTAAGTGTCAGAGCAAGGAACAGAACCCAGGATTGTAATCCCTGAGTTTAGGGGTCAGACAACACTACCTCTTAGATACATTTTTAGCTGCAACTCTCTGTATCAATACACCTATCTAGGGAAAAAAAGACCTTTAAGACTGAAAATTAAGCCTCAGCATTCTTCTAATGTGTGAATTTCTCCTCTTTAATGGCAGAGGTTTAAAAATGCCTCTTAGTGGCTGCATGGATTGTAATGACCACACTGTGCATTCAGGGACTTTTAACAATGCATATTATTGACCCAATTATCAAAATGGTTCATCTCGGGAAAGAATGGATATTCATCCAATAGGATAAAAAGAAAAGGAGTACTTGTGGCACCTTAGAGACTAACAAATTTATTAGAGCATAAGCTTTCGTGAGCTGCAGCTCACTTCATCGGATGCATTTGGTGGAAAAAACAGAGGGGAGATTTATATACACACACAGAGAACATGAAACAATGGGTTTATCATACACACTGTAAGGAGAGTATGTAAAGAGATCACTTAAGATAAGCCATCACCAGCAGCGGGGGGGGGGGGGGGGGGGAAAACCTTTCATGGTGACAAGCAAGGTAGGCTAATTCCAGCAGTTAACAAGAATATCTGAGGAACAGTGGGGGATGGGGTGGGGGGGGAGAAATAACATGGGGAAATAGTTTTACTTTGTGTAATGACTCATCCATTCCCAGTCTCTATTCAAGCCGATAATGTCATGGCTAACCTGGTGGCTGAATTTTGCGACTTTGTCCTCACCCATAACTATTTCACATTTGGGGACAATGTATACCTTCAAATCAGAGGCACTGCGATGGGTACCCGCATGGCCCCACAGTATGCCAACATTTTTATGGCTGACTTAGAACAACGCTTCCTCAGCTCTCGTCCCCTAATGCCCCTACTCTACTTGCGCTACATTGATGACATCTTCATCATCTGGACCCATGGAAAAGAAGCCCTTGAGGAATTCCACCAGGATTTCAACAATTTCCATCCCACCATCAACCTCAGCCTGGACCAGTCCACACAAGAGATCCACTTCCTGGACACTACGGTGCTAATAAGCGATGGTCACATAAACACCACCCTATATCGGAAACCTACTGACCGCTATTCCTACCTACATGCCTCTAGCTTTCATCCAGATCATACCACTCGATCCATTGTCTACAGCCAAGCTCTACGATATAACCGCATGTGCTCCAACCCCTCAGACAGAGACAAACACCTACAAGATCTCTATCATGCATTCCTACAACTACAATACCCACCTGCTGAAGTGAAGAAACAGATTGACAGAGCCAGAAGAGTACCCAGAAGTCACCTACTACAGGACAGGCCCAACAAAGAAAATAACAGAACGCCACTAGCCATCACCTTCAGCCCCCAACTAAAACCTCTCCAATGCATCATCAAGGATCTACAACCTATCCTGAAGGACGACCCATCACTCTCACAGATCTTGGGAGACAGGCCAGGCCTTGCTTACAGATAGCCCCCCAACCTGAAGCAAATACTCACCAGCAACCACATACCACACAACAGAAGCACTAACCCAGGAACCTATCCTTGCAACAAAGCCCGTTGCCAACTCTGTCCACATATCTATTCAGGGGATACCATCGTAGGGCCTAATCACATCAGCCACACTATCAGAGGCTCGTTCACCTGCGCATCTACCCATGTGATATATGCCATCATGTGCCAGCAATGCCCCTCTGCCATGTACATTGGCCAAACTGGACAGTCTCTACGTAAAAGAATGAATGGACACAAATCAGACGTCAAGAATTATAACATTCAACAACCAGTTGGAGAACACTTCAGTCTCTCTGGTTACTCGATTACAGACCTAAGAGTGGCTATCCTTCAACAAAAAAGCTTCAAAAACAGACTCCAACGAGAGACTGCTGAATTGGAATTAATTTGCAAACTAGATACAATTAACTTAGGCTTGAATAGAGACTGGGAATGGATGAGTCATTACACAAAGTAAAACTATTTCCCCATGTTATTTCTCCCCCCCACCCCCCCCACCCCCCACTGTTCCTCAGATATTCTTGTTAACTGCTGGAAATAGCCTACCTTGCTTGTCACCATGAAAGGTTTTCCTCCTTCCCTCCCCCCCCGCTGCTGGTGATGGCTTATCTTAAGTGATCACTCTCCTTACAGTGTGTATGATAAACCCATTGTTTCATGTTCTCTGTGTGTGTATATAAATCTCCCCTCTGTTTTTTCCACCAAATGCATCCGATGAAGTGAGCTGTAGCTCACGAAAGCTTATGCTCTAATAAATTTGTTAGTCTCTAAGGTGCCACAAGTACTCCTTTTCTTTTTGTGAATACAGATTAACACGGCTGCTACTATGAAACCCATCCAATAGGATGTAATTGTTCATTGGGAGCTGATGAAGATTCTTTTGTTTGCAAGCTCTTAGGGATGCTGTATTACCATATTATTCACACCCATCCAACAGGTCCATTAGGGACCACTATGTTATTGCCATGAGTGCACTAACAGCCTGATCCTGCTTGCCCTGTGGACAAAAGTTCTGTTGCCTTCAGTGGAAGCAAGATTGGGCCTAGGTTGTTAATGCTTCTTATGATTATTGAATACATTTCTGCAGTTAGGGCTTGGTCCTGCTCCCATTCAAATCAATAGAAAAATTTCCATCGACTTGAATGGTGCAGGACCAAACCCTGATGATTTTGTTCAGATAATTTACTATTTTATTTTCTAACATAAAAGAAGGCAATTGATTGCACAATAACAAATGTCCTAAAAATCTGTCATTTGATAAACAAAGACATACACCAAATGCATAAATAAAATCCTCTCTCTTCTGTATACTGTAATGTTGCAATTTTCAATCTATTATTTAATAGACAATGTCAGTTTTGGCTACAAATTCAGATGTTTTAGTTAGGAATTTCATCAACAAATGATGATCCATTTTCTCCTAGGTCTCCTTAAAGCAGGAAACACTAAAACATAGGGTTAGTGAGAATGAACTGAAGAGGGCGAGTACTTGACTCCTCACAGAAAAAATTCTCAGGTCGTGAATAGGACCCATATTGAAGATGTAGATCCAAGACCTCAGAAGCTTACTAACTAGACATATCCCACCAGGTGTCAAACACATCTTATGCAGACTGGTCCCTTTATGTAGATTAACTCCAATTCCAATGACATAAAGCATTGAAATGGACCACGCAGTCCTTAATGTACACCACCTTCTTTAGCTGATATCCTAAGGGACCCTGCAAACTCTACCTCGATGAACTCACCCTTTTCCTGCCATATGCATGATGCTATACAAACTAAAGAAAGCACCTGAAGAACTAACCCCCCACAGACAATTACTTTGGATCAAACAGAGGCAGCATGGTCTAATAATTCCTGTACAAGGTAAGAACTCATGAGATCCAAGTTCTAATCTCCAATCTGAAAGAAATTCACTCTGATTTTTTAAAAATTTTACTTCTAAGTCACATACATTATGAAAGTATCTGAGCATGCCACCATTGTCAATGTATTTATCCTCACAACACATATGTGAGGTGGGAAATGCTATTACCTCAATTTTACACATGAAGAACACGGCCCTAACTGATTTGTCTAAGATAACATAGGAGATCTGTAGCAGAGCAAAGAATTGAATGCACGTCTCCTGAATCCCAGGCTAATACCCTAAGCATGGGACTATCCTTCCTGCTTATGTGACTTTGGATAGAGCATTTAGACATGGTGTACTTCAGTTTCCCTGGCTGTAAAAACAGGGATGATATTGACCCAATTTAATGCATAATAAAGCATAATGAAATGGTAGGTGCTGCTGAGAAGAGCTAATAGAAAATCAGAAATGTCAACAGCAACTGGTTTTGGGAGGGGGTGTGAAATTCCCCTTGAACCCACCTCATTTTTGATAAGCTCTCATACTGGGCAGCTCTTGCAAGGTGCTGACAAACCCCAATGCCTGTTGTACGTTGCAGGAGCTGCTGAGTGCATGACAGAAGTAAGCCCCTCATGTTTCTCAGGTGTTTTGAGTGTCTTAGATGGAAGCTGCTAAATAAGTGCAAAGTCTAACTATCACTGATGATTTATTAGAGCAGCATGAGGTCTTTGAAATTGGGTCTACCCTATTTAAAATGAAGGGGAGGACATGTCCAATTTTTTTCATGTTCAAAGAGTCTGAATTTCTGCTTGCTTGGTATGACCTTTCAGGAATACAACTGATGTCAATTACATTACTTGTATTCTGCCATCCTCATGAACAATCCTTGTCTACTCTCATCAGTTTTTATCCATTAAATAAGCTTTTTGTAAAGTAATAATATTTGGCATCAACTCTCACTCTCCTTCTCCCTAAGAAATGAAACAATACTCAGCTACACACTTAAACCAAGAACTATAAAGTAAGGAATGCAACAACAATGCAAAAGGCAAGAAAGGGGAGGCTGCACTAACAAATCCTTGGAGCTATAACAGTGCTTCTATTGAGGATTGCATCAAAAAGATACTAAGTTAGAAAGCAAATTAATTCCTATGATCTGGAGATATTGCTTTCATGAATATTAAACTTAGAAGAGGCCATACATTTTATATGAATAAATGATTTTGCAAGTATGTGCACTGGGAGAGCGATGGCCTTATTACACCCACCCACATAGTTCTTTCCCGCCTATCTCCTTATGCTCAGAAACTTTACATAGATGGAACAGGTTTTGAGAACAATTATGAATGAAACCCAAGTTTTGGCTAATAGGTCCTTTTTAATTGAAAAGTTTGAGTGGCATTTAAATCATAGTCTATTGTTCATAGATAGAGCTTCAGCTAGAATGCACAATATCCTCTGACCAGGTATTATTATAATTCAGATAATAAATACATGGCCAGTCATTACTAATTCATTTGATAGTGATTAATTGTAACCACATTAATGATGAGGCACTTGTCAGGGGCTAGACTGGCACCTTGCAATCTACACAGGGACCAAATTGTGCCTCAGGCACCATGCCTATACTACAAAGCTTCTGATATAAGCCAGTCAATCTTGCGTGTTCACACTATGTTCATTGTGTCAGCGGAGTACATCCTCACTAGCAGAGCTTGCATTGACACATGGACCACTGTGGGTAGCTATCATACAGCACGTGTAACTGAGTGGAATTTTGGGTTGGGCTTGCAATGCTTTATGGGACCAAAACATTGGCATGCGTGGTTATGGGAACATGGTGTTAGCCTCTCGTGATGCATTTACAAACAACCACCAAACCAAGCCTGGGTTTTGTAAGCCTGGGTTACTTGAACAGACGCCATAGCACAATAAGCATGGCCCTTGCTCAGCTGTATGCTGTTGTTGTGAGCATTACAAACACCTTGTGCCTTATCCTGTAGTATTTACACAGCCAATACAGTTCTTGCTGCATGGAACAATGTGATGCCATGCAAGCAGCCCTGCTGGAAGACATAATGCAGTGCAATTTGCAGTTGCTGGTGACAGTCACGCATCACCTTGACAAGATTTTGCGCCATTTCTGGGCCCAGGAAACAAGCATTGACTGGTGGGACTGCATCATTATGCAACTATGGGATGATGAGCAGTGGCTGGAGAATTTTCGAATGCGTAAGGCCACTTTCCAGGAACTGCGTTTAGAGCTTTCCCCAGCCCTGAAGTGCAGCAATACTAAAACGAGAGCTTCTCTGACAGTGGAGAAGCAAGTGGCAATCACTCTGTGGAATCTTGCAATGTCAGACTGCTACTGGCCAGTGGGGCATCAATTTGGAGTGGGTAAATCTACTGTGGGATCTGTTGTGATCCAAGTTTGCTGGGCCATTAACAGACTTTTGCCCAGAGTGCTACCCTTCTTAGCAGCATGCAGGTCATAGTGGATGGTTTTGCTGCAATGGGGTGATAGACAGAACACATATCCCTATCTTGGCACTAGACCACCTTGCCACAGAGTACATAAACAGAAAGGGATACTTCTCAATGGAGTTGCAAGTACTGGTGGATCACAGGGACCGTTTCACCAACATCAATGTGGGATGGTTGGGAAAGATACTGGACACGTGCATCGTTAGAAATACAGGTCTGTTCAGAAAGCTGCAAGCAGGGACTTTCTTTCCAGACTGCAAAATAACCATTGTTGATGTTGAAATGCCAATCGTGATACTAGGAGAACCAGATTACTCCTTGCTCCCATGGCTCATGAAGCCATACACTGCCAGCCTCATCAGCAGTAAGGACTAGTTCAACCATAGGCTGATAAAGTGCAGAATAGTGGTAGAATGTGCCTTTGGACATTTAAAAGGTCGCTGGCACTGTTTCCTTGTTAGCTTAGACCTCACTGAAAGCAATATCCCCATTGTTATGGCTGTGTGCTCCATAATATCTGTGAAATAAAGGGAGAAAAGTCTACACCAGTTGGAAGGTTGAGGCAGATCACCTGGCAGACAATTTTGAGCAGCCAGACACCAGGGCAATAAGAAGAGCTTTGAAAACCAGTTTCAGCAATGAACCAGAGTAAAGTGACACTTATCTGTATTGTTCCTTACCAAACTGTCCCTCCATTGCATTTTCTGCCCTGTAAACTCCACCTCCACCAACCACCATGTGTTAAATGAATAAAGTGCCTTTTCTCCTCAATCCATTCAGTTTTGTTATGCACACAAACACACAGAGACAGCAGAGAAAAGTAAGAACCTGGGGCAAAAGGGTTGATAACATTGTGGGGGCTGGGGGAGAAACAAGGCCAGCTTGCTTACAGATGCACTGCAACAATAAAGGTGTGGGAATGGGCGCTTCTGGTCAGTGTACCCCCCTCCTCCCCCCCAGTGTTGAGTGCAAGGGACAGCAAACTCCCTCCACCCACCCAGCCTCATAGGACATTTGACGGAGGAAAATGTAGAACTGGGCAATGATGGCAGCAGGTTCAGCATAGGCTGCAGAGGGACCCTAGCATCCTGCTGCCTTTCTTGACCCTCATCCAGACACCTCAACATGTCTGACTGCTCCTTCATAATCCGCAGCATCTCTTCCCATGTGGCATGCTCTGGTTCCCTGCGTGCTTTCCTGTCCTCCACGTCTAGATTCTTGGACAGTGTAATCCTCCATGGTCTGAGCTCCATTTTGTCACTCTTGGAGGTACACATGTCCTCCTGAGTCTTCTTTTTCGCCTTCGAATCTGGGAAAGTCTCTGTCCTGGTGCAGAGGCTGTGCCGACGAAAAAGGGTTTCAGCTGCAAGGAATGCAGAGCACAAGGGTAACTTTGACAGTGCATACATTTAAAAAAAAAAACTAACCTTGCACCAGAAACAAAAATAACCCCTCAATACACTTCCCTGCAAGCCATAACATAATCACAACCACTGGGTATTGCTGCTCCAGCCATGGTGAGTAAGGCCATGAGGAATAGGTGAGAGGTCTTGTGCCGCTGCTTTTGTGAAGACATCCTTTGGATCACGGGTTGGAACTTTCCCCAGCAACTGGATGGTGATTGAGGACAGGCAACAGTGTAAAGCCCAAGTAGTTTGTTACAACAGCAGAACAGGTTTGAGGGAAGAGAAACAAACAGGAAAGCTGCCACCCCCTTTTTTACCAATGCTGCTTGCCATACATGGTGATCCCTTCCAACCACAAAATGTTTGGGAAAGTGTGGTTGTGTGACCCATATTTCACCAAAAGCAGGGCGGATTACTTGTTGAATCGTTTGAGGTTTAAGGGCTAGCACTGAAAACTTCCCATTTCTCCTAGATGACCCTATGCGATATCACTCTGAGGGTAACAGAGGCGGCAAGGGAGCAGATGCTGCAAGCGTCTGGGTACAGACCTGGTCCTTATGCTGCAATGCTGTGTGCTGCAGTGATGCCAGCAGAGTTAATACTGGAGTGGTGCAGGAAAGTGTCCTATCCTGGTGGACGAAATAAGGCCGCCCTACCCAGAAACCTTCTGCAAAGGATTTTAGAGTACCTCCGTGAAAGCTTCCTAGAGATCTCCATGGAGGATTCCAGGGCCATCCCAGTGCACATAAACAGTATTTTTCAGGGAGCACTCTCTGTGTAGCTGGAGTGGCCGATACCCACTACACCTACTTTTTTGTTCAGATTAAACAAAAATAGCAGCATATAGCCCCTACAGTCTGATTGGAAATGTGTACTCACCAGAGGCGCCTTCCCTGGCATCATGCTCCGCCACCAACTGGTCCTGTGAAGGAATGGGCTCCAGGGTTAAAAACAGTTCTTGGCTATCGGGGAGAATGGATCCTCCGCTTGCCTGCCTCACATTCTTCTCCTCCTTCTCTTCCTTGTCAACATCTTCCTTGTTGTTTCTTGAGGTGGCCTGAGGCTCTTGGGAGGTATCCACGGAGTGTTTTGGGGTAATGGTGTGGTCGCTGCCTAGAATCACACGCAGCTCCTCATAATAGCAGCATGTCTGTGGGGCAGAACCAGAATGACTGTTCACCTCCCTCGTCTTCTGGTACATTTGCCGAAGCTCCTTTATTTTCACACGGGACTGCTGCATGTTCCTGGTATAGCCCTTCTTCCCCATGTCTCCCACAATCTTGGCATAGACATCAGTGTTTCTTCTGCTGGATCAGAGCTCTGCCTGCACAGACTCTTCTCCCCACACAGCAATAAGCTCCACCACCTCCTGTGTATTCCATGCTGGAGTGTGTTTGCGGCCTTGAGTCTCCATGATCAGCTGTGCTGGTGCGCTCTCCATGCTGATCAAACAGGAAATGAAAATGTAAAAATTCCTGGGGCTTTAATAGGGGAGTGGCTGTTTCCTGTGTACCTGACTGACATGCAGTGAAGTTGGAAGTGCTCTCAAGAGCACTGTGGGACACCTCTTGGAGGCCAATTCATTTGAATTACACAATGCAGTATCTACACTATCCCCATGTCAACCTGTGGATGTTGAATCAAGTGCCTCACCTCTCATGGAGGTGGAGTATAGAAGTGAATGGAAGGGACTCAGTAATGTAGACATACATTATTAGATTAACTTAATGCGGCTTATGTCATCCTAAGTTTGTAGTGTAGACCAGGCCCAAGAGTGACAATTCTTGCCTTCTTCTGACAGTCTACTTCCCCATCCATGCTGGCTCAGGGTTCCTGGCTAGTACATTGGGAGCCAGGGTCAAACCAAGACTCTGCCCACTTCCTGCCCCTTCCTGTCCATTCCCTGCCTACCTGTGTAGGAGGCAGTAAAGCAAGTAATGGTCCAGTACAAGCTGCTCTTCTGCCTATATTGTAAACCACAATGCATGTAGCACACACAGAGGAGAAAGACCTTATGCCCCTTCATGGAAATGGTGGTACAATAGAGCCCTTGATTTCTACCTGTAATATGTACATATTTAACTATATAAATATTGCACTGCCAAACCACTCCATTAGAAATTTGTTTACTTTGTTTTTGGTCTGTAGTACATCTCTGCAATACAAGCACTTTGATAAATACCATTACGAAAAATTGAGTCAATAGAGAAGGGCCAGACAAAAATCTTGATTTTGCTTCCCTGACAGCAGATATATCTGCTGCTGGTGCTTCCAATTACTTGCCTTTTTATTCCTGGGTACCAACACGCAGTTTGGAAGGTGCTTTTTGAATAATAAGATGCTTATCTGCCAAGAAGAAATACAAGGGACTAAGCTTCTAAGGCAAGAAATCAGCAACTTTTACTTACTCTTACTTTGGGTATGGAGTTTTAAAAAGAAGTCTTCTGCAGTTTAGGAAGGGAAGGTGAGCATAGGCTGTCATTTGCTAGGCCACTAGGAGAACAAGAGATCTAAACAGTTAAATCTCTTTAGTGAAGAACAATTTCATAGCTCAGTGGACATTTTCTTAGAGCACTGCAAACAGTTACTCTCCTAAACTAATAGATAATAAGATCTATTCCTACATTGCTGCTATGCAGAAGAGCAAGGAATTCTGACAGGTTTACTATCCACCATAGGCCCAGGATTGTCAGAAGCATGGGCAAATGGGAAAGCCTCAGGATTCCTGGCTGGGGAGGCAGGAGTTAACACAGAGCTCAGAGGCAGCTGGGACTTCTTTCCCACCCTGAAACCCAGCCTGGAGCATTCCTAAGGGAGTGGAAGGGATAGTCTACACTGGCAACACTAAAGCGTTGCCGTGGCAGTGCTTTAACATGGCTTGTGTGGTCACAGCAGAGCGCTGGGAGAGAGCTCTCCCCAGAGGGGAAAGTAAGCTGGTACAGTCCAGAACAGTGTACCGGCAAGAGCTGGTACGCCGTACTGTACAGGACCAGCTTCCCCAGGCCAGTGATTTAAAGGGCCTGGGGCTCCCAGCAGCGGCTGGAGCCCCGAGCCCTTTAAATCGCCACTGGAGCCCACTGCCAGAGGCCCGGGGTGGCAGCAGTGGCCAGGGGCTCCGGCAGCAATTTAAAGGGCCTTGGGCGGTAGCGGCCGTCAGAGCCCCGGGCCCTTTAAATCACCTCCTGAGCCCCACTGCAGGAGCCCTGGGGTAGCGGCAGCAGGCCTCTGGTGGTGATTTAAAGGGCCAGGGGCTCTCAACTGCTGCTACCGCAGCGGAGCCCTGGGCCCTTTAAATCTCCACCAGAGCCCCAAGCGCCAGCAGCCGGGAGCCCCATCAGCTATTTAAAGGGCCTGGAGCTCCGCTGCGGTAGCGGCGGCTGGTAGCCCGTGGCCCTTTAAATCACTGCTGGAGCCCTGGGCCCCTGCTGTTATCGCTCAGGCATTGATTTAAAGGGTCCGGGGCTCTAAAGGCCCGCCTCTTCCAGTTGAGACCCCGCCCCCTGCTCAGGACTCAAGCATACCATTAAGTCCTTTCACCCCTGGCTCTCCCAGTGCTCTTAAAAAAAAACCCACTACAACAACAACAAAAAAATCCCCAACCACCCACTTCCACGAGGGGCATAGCAACCAGTGCTGGTGCACTGTCTATGCTGGCTTACAGCGCTGACACTTGCTGTGCTCAAGGGGGTGTTTTTTCATCCCCCTGAGTGCAGCAAGTTGCAGTGCTGTAAATTGCCCATGTAGACAAGCCCAAAGACAGCTGATAGGAGCCATGGGAATAGCTCAACATGCTAGCTGCCATACAAAGAGGAAGATGTTTCTCAGAGTTTTAGATTTGGTCTTTTTAAAAGACTGTTTTGGTTCTCCTCTGGAGAAAGGAGAGATTTAAAGTCATAAGTCTAAATTTCCCAAAAGTGACTACTGGTTTTGGATGCCTCAACTTTTAGGTGACCAATTTGAGACATCTTAAAGGAACCTGATTTTCAGAGGGAAGGTGCTCAGCACTATCCACTAATAACTAATCATTTGAGAATTTAGGCCTATATTTTGTTTCTCCCTTGAAACAAAAATGAGTCTTAAGACTCTGCTTGTTTGTTAAATCTGTCCAAAGGATTATAAACTGCTGGAAACTCTTCTTTACCTTGGAGTCACCCATAGGGAACAGGGAAGGCAGTTGGGGAAAGACGATGTAGTCTTGAATGGCGAGTTTGGGAAGTCAATGCAGACAGATGCCCTGATAAAGGGCCTGAGATTGGAACTGTAAAGTGCAGGGTGGGTTGGAGTTCCCCTCTTTCCCTAGTACCAACAGACAGCAGAGACAAACCCATATAGAAATGCACACCTCCTGAGTGGGAAGAGTAACCCCTGCATACAACTCCAGCTTCTCTTTCACATACTGAAAAATCATAAACAACCCCCCCATCCCCACCTCCCATCTCTATAGCCTTAGATGGAGACTTACGTTACATGGTTAGCTGCAGTAAGGGTTCCTGACAAATAAGTTCTTAGATCCATTTGAAATATTAAAAACAAAAACACAAAGTAACTGTAATCCATCCTGCTCTTAATGAAACTTATCTAAAGCAAACTCAGCCCTCAACTATATTTTTGGAACAAGGTTGATTCTCTAATTCCATCAAAATACCATTCTAAGAATCCTCAGCAAATCTGCATTCAAACATTATACACTTTTACCTTGGGCTCAGTCAGATAAATCCATTCCTGCATACTGACCAGGCGTCCATCCAAATTGTTAATCTTTGCATTCACTGTCTCATATTTTGTGTCTAGTCTGGAGGACAGCATTTTCCGCAGTCTCTCTGGCTTTGCATGGAGATTAGCCAACATCTCTTGAACTGAGCCGACCTTTTCCATCAGTGAGGTGTATATACAGTGGATTTCATAGCAATGGGAAACAGAAGATCTAGTTGATGGCCAAGTCCATTCCCCTGTAAGGGTAGGCTATAGCCCCCCAACAGTTGACGCATCAGATTCAATTGTCACTACAATTGATTTTGGCAAAAAAACATTAGCAAACATTATTTCCCTAAGCAAAAGAGTGCCTGAGGTGTGGTCTATATGGTTCAGACTTCTAAGAAAAAAAATCAGTTTGCTCTAAATTGCTCTGTCTTGTGGATATTTTGATTCATCCCAAGGAACACTCAATGGCCTGATTACAGTAGGAGCTGCAGGTGTTCAATTGGACAGTAATGGTTGGGTATACAGAAGTGCTGAAATATATTTGGAAGAGGCAATAGGAAACTAAAGAGGAAGGCTAATTGGGCTACAAAGAACTAGGTGCTCAGCAACACCACACGTGATAGGTTGATCAAAGTCTCTGGGATGAGGAAAGAGTACAATTCTCACCTTCTTCACTTGCAGTAGGTTTAGTATGAAAAGCAAAAAGGCACAGTCATAGCAGAGTTTCCTACCGGAAGCATCCAAATTGATCAAAAGACAGATTTAGGCTACAGCAAAGCAGCAGCAATATCAAGCTGTCACCTTAGCATATTAATGTGTAGCAGTCAGAATCCTGTTCAGCTACAAGCAACATGAACAAAGGATTGATTTAAGAGAATGTTGATGTAAGCTGAATGAGCCCAATGAGCTTACAGACAACAATATCATCACCTGACTGCATTAGGCACCACAAGTCTTAAGCACAGATCCATGGGGTTTCTAAGCAGGAGATTTACTCTTTGTGCTATGTTGCAAGGCTAGACAGGGAAACTGCAGATGATACCCTGCAAACAGATGCCAAACTTGCTGACTCAGCAGGATCAGCTGACTAGCAGCCAAATGTTGATTAGTCATCTTCTAGCCGATTGTTTCCTGTTCCTACCAGACCCCTTGTCTGAGCAGCTAGTTGCTGCTGACCAGACCCTTAAAACCAAGTTCCTGCTCCCTCATCCTGACCCCACTTACTGACTGCAGTTTTTATCCCTGGTGTGATTTCTGGCTCTGACTCCAGTTTGACCTTTTGCATGGCCTTTACCTCTGATTCCAGCTGTGACTTTTGGTCTGACTCCTGACCATGACCCTAACTAGAGTTGCCAGCTTTCTAATTGCACAAAACCAAACACCCTAGTTGCCCCTTCTCCGAGGGCCCCGCCTCTGCTCTGCCCCTTCTCCAAGGCCCCACCCGCCCCGCTCACTCCATCCCCCCTCCCTCTGTCACTTGCTATCCCCCATCCTCACTCGCTTCTTTTCACCAGGCTGGGGCCAGGAGGGTGAGAGCTCTGGCTGGGGGTGTGGGCTCCAGGGTGGGGCCAGAAATGAGGGGTTCAGGGTGTGGGAGGGGGCTCCAGTCTGGGGCAGGAGGTTAGGGTGTGTGAGGGGGGTGAAGCCTCCAGCTGGGGCTGAGGAGTCCAGGGTGGGGCTGAGGAGTGTGGGAGGGGGCAGTGGGTTGGAGTGTTGGAGGGGGTGAGGGGTGCAGGATCTTGGTGGTGCTTACCTCAGATGGCTCCCGGGAAGCTGCCTGCATGTCCCTCTGTCTCCTAGGCAGAGATGCGGGCAGGTGGCTCAGCTCTGCACACTGCCCTGCCCACAGGTGCCACCCTGTGGCTTCCATTGGGTTCGGCCAATGGGAGTTGTGGAGTAGACACTCAGGGCAAGAGCAGCGCACAGAGCCCCCTTGGCCGCCCCTACGCCTAGGAGCCGAAGGGACATGCCAGCAGCTTCTTGGGAGCTGTGCGGAGCCAGGTAGGGAGCCTGCCAGCCTCATGTCAACCAGACTTTTAATGGCCCAGTCATCAGTGCTACCTGGAGCCACCAGGGTTCTTTTTTGACCAGGTGTTCTGGTCGAAAACCAGGCACCTGACAACCCTAAACAACTCTAATCTGTGCTTTGACCATTATGTCAGACTGCCCATGCAGGGCCTGACAGTTTGTTCACTCACACTCAATCTCTTCTGGGACTCATAGCTGAACGCCTGAACTGAGTATGGCCATTTCTGGGCCTCCCACATCACTGATGGCCTAGGGGCCTATGAATCTGCAGGAACAGATCACTGCCCTCCAGGCTGAAAACCAGAGCCCGAGGGATCAAGTACAGCACCTGCAAACAGAAAATTTCTCCCTGTGGGAACAAGTTGCAATTCTCTGAGCAGCTCCAGGTACCTGCTCATCTCCCCTTATGACACTATCTTGAGAGGCCTCCCCAGAGTTCCATTACCAGAGAGATATAATGGCAGACTCCTGTTTATGCTCCAGCTCCAGGAAAATGCCATGGACCAGATCGAGGTGGGGCTGGTACCTAGTTTACGCACCGGGGAGGCACTAACATGGGCTTTTCCCCTTCTAGAGCAGAACGCTCCATTGCTGACCAGCTAGGGTTCTTTCCTGAAAGCATTTGCTACCATTGTTGACAATCCACATACAGTTCAAACTGCAGGAACATATGTAAGTTCCAGCAAACCCTTCTGTTTGCCCCTTCCTATGTCACCCAGTTTAGCTACTTGGCCACAGACACTGCCTGGAATGGTGTCTCACTCCTCCATCAATTTCAGCTCAGTCTCTGCAATGAATTAAAGGATGAACTGGCACTGGTAGAACCTCCTACCAGGTTGGAGGACTTTATGGACCAGGCTTCAAGAATGAAAAATGGAATGCAGGAATATCCTATCTTCATTCGGCACTAGCCCAGTTTTCAGCCCTCAGACTCAAGGAAGGTTGGCCCTGGTTGAGCCCATTTAGCTAGATGTTGTGCAGCCCCACCTGTCCCCTGGAGCATGAGAGCACCAGAGATGGGAAAACTTGTTTTCTCCTGTGAAGCAGGACATGTGGTATTCATATGCCCTGCCAAAATCTCTGGCAGCCTGATGATGGGAAAAAATTAGGCCCAGATCATTTGGGGTCCTGAGCCTGAGCACCACCATCAACAGATCCCAAGGTGATGTTCAACTAGGATGCTCTCATTCCTTCCCACTTCTACAAATTCCCCTACAATTGCAGATCCCAGAGGACAAACAGGCCTTTCCTGTGCAATGAGCCTTGATTGACTCAGGAACAGGAGATAACTTACTGGATTTTTTTATAACCCAGGTCCTCAGCCTCCAGGTCCACAACCTAGAATCCTAGAACCCAAGCCAGAGAACCCTACGCCAAGAACCCGGAAGTCCCTCCCCATGGACGCCACTCTATCAGATCCAGAAATGCCAACTCTCCATGATGAGTCATGCCTCCCTGCAAAATACCAAGAGTACCAGGATGTCTTCGCAAAATGAAATGACATATTACCTCCATACCATGATTACGATTGTCCATAGACCTTCAGCCTAGAGCTAACATTCCATTTGAATGCATATATTCTATGTCTGAGCTGGAGTTAACAGCTTTGTAAGAATACATCCAGAAAAACTTAGACAAAGGCTTTATCCCCCACTCTACCTCCCCACCAGGCGAGCTCAATACTCTTTATTTAGAAAGAAAGACAGTTCTCTGAAACTTTGTGTGGATTACATGGTGCTTAACCAAATAACTATGCAGTAGGTACCACTGGCATTAATTCCAGAGCTTATGTATCACGTACAGTTGGCCCAAGTGTTCGTCAGATTGGATCTTAACCTAGTTTGCATCAGGGCAGGTGATGAGTGGAAGACAACCTTTATGACTATGTATAGGCATTTTGAATACTTAGTAATGCCCATCAGCTTTAATGCTCCTGCCATCTTTCAGCGCTTAAGATTCTTTGAGATATCCTCAACCAATATGTAGTCACATATCTGGATGATATTCTAATCTATTCTAGTGACTAAGAAAGCCATGACCACCATCTCTGTGGGGTTCTCACAAGATTACACCAGCATGGGTTGTATGCAAAGATGGAAAAGTGTGCATTCAATCAGTAGTCTATTGAATTTTTGGGTTCATCCTATCATCAGGAGGGCTATGAATAGATCCTCAGAGGGTGTCTGCAATTTGGGACTGTACAGAACTTGAAAAGAAAAGGAGTACTTGTGGCACCTTAGAGACTAACAAATTTATTTGAGCATAAGCTTTCGTGAGCTACAGCTCACTTCATCGGCTGCATTCAGTGGAAAATACAGTGAGGAGATTTGTATTCAAGACATTGTATTCAAGAAATTCATGGAATTTGCCATTTTCTATAGGAGATTTATCTCCAACTTTTCAAAAAACAAAAACAAAAAACAAACTAACAAACAAAAAAACCCACCTCCTATGAGCTCCTTCGTAAACCTGCAAAGTTTCACTGGCCCCCAACACCCTTCATCTTCAAACTTTTGAACATTTAAAGGTAGCCTTCACCTCAGTTCCAGAGTTGGTCCACCCTGGCCAACCTTTTATCCTTCAAACTAATGCCTCAGATATAGCCATTGGGGCTGTACTGTCCCAAAGAATGGGGTCCCAATTGGAGATACATTTTTGGGGTGGGGGTGGGAAAGGCATGTAAATGTATTTCATCAGAACACAATTATGAAATAGCTGACAAGGAATTACTCACAATCAAGGCCGGATTCAAGACCTGGCAACACTACCTTGAGAAGTCTAAACACCCCATACCAATCTGAACAGACCACAAAAACCTGGAACATATATGATCCACCAATGCACTGAATCAGCAGCTATGATGGGGGTTGTTTTTTTTAAAGGTTTGACTTCATGATCTCGTCCTGTGTAAGACACAAGAACGGTAAGGCAGATGCACTTTCATGGAAGAGGGAGTACCATATGGAACTTGTGAACCCCAAAGAACCTCCACCCAACATACTGAAACCATACCATTTCCTTTGTGGATCTCTACCATAGGACTTCCTTACCTCGGTTTGAGTAGCCTTCTCCAGTAATCCTTTTCTAAAGCCTATAACATTATCCAAGGAGGGCCTCCCTGGCACTGCCCTATGCCATTGCTCCTGGGTCGGTGATCTCTTCTGTGGTAATGCCTATATGTTCTGAGGGTTCTCCCATGACTTTATGTGCTGTGCATGCACGATGACACCCATTGAGCAGTCACTTTGGACAATCCGTAGACTTGGCATGCAGTAGCCTGCTCATTGTGATGGCCGCAGATATGGGATGTTGTCTGATCCTATCAGGTCCTGTGACACCTATGCTTGGATTAAGACCTCCCGAAGCAACCCTTCTGGCCTCCTGATACCATCCAAAATCCCTTCCCAACCCTGGTCATGTATAACCCTTGATTTCATAGTCAGATTAGCAGAATCGGTAGGACATAATACCATACTAACTGTAGTCTATCACCTCACCAAAATGGCCCATTTTATTCCAGTCATGTGCCTCCCAACTGCTGAGACTACCACGACTCACTATTATGTTTGTTTTTCATCTCCATTTCCCCTCCCCCCGCCGCATCATTTTACCGCATTTCAGGATCTCAGTTTATATCCAGGTTTTGGAAGGAGATGAAAAACACTTCCTGGAAGTCTGTTCTCATACATACATCTCCCATCACCCCCAGACAGATGGCTAATTGGAATGGGTCAGCCAGGTACATGAGCAGTATCTATGCTGTTTCCTGAACCATTGTAAAAATAACTGGGTTATATTACTCCTGTTAGCCAAACTTGCTTATAACACAGAACATGCTTCCACGCAATTCAATCCTTTCTATGCCAATTATGGTTTTCCATCCCTCTGTCCCCTCATCCACAGCAGATCCCCTCAGATCTGGTACATATGACTCAGGCTAACTAAAGGAACACGTAGAGGCCACCAAAATAGCCCCCAAACATCACACCTACAAATACTGCCAAGAGGCCCCAACTCTGAAGGCTAGCCAAAAAGTATCAGTGTCCACTATCTACAGACTGCCTGGCCTATACACAAACTGGACCACTAACACACAGGTCCTTATACCATTCTTTGACAAATCAGGTGGTGTTTGAATTACAGCTCCCTCAATCCTGGAAGATCTATCTGATGTTTCAGGTATCCCTCTTAAAGTCTTTTCCCAGCTAGAATCCACCCCCCCGACCCTAGTTCAAGAACAGGGTCACGAAAAATATGGAGTTTGGTGGGTCCTGAATTCCCAAATATGCAGAGGAGCACTGTATTATTTGATTGACTGGGAAGGTTATGGTCCTGAAGAATGTTCTTGGGAGCCAGTCCCTTGTGTTCACGACCCTGCAAAACTACAGGCCTTCTGCAAGGATCACACTGACAAACCTTGCTCCAAAGTATCCAGCAACTGCCCTCAGGGAGAGGAGAGTAAGTGGCAGGCACCACAGATCTCGAACACATGCTCACAGAGTGGAAGCATTACTATTTGCACCACTTTTTCACCAATAACCAAAGAGCAGAAATCCTTTTGACTCCGATGCTGTCACTATCAGTGATTGTAGCAGATCACTGACTCACCAGCACTACACCTCCTGCTGGTCATCCAGGAATTAGCTCTCAGCCCTGGAGTGCCCTCTCTGGGCCTGTATCTCACGCTCTGTTACCTACCCCTCTGCAGTCCCTTTATCTCCACCACATATAGGCCCCACATCCCTCCCAGACCACAGTGCCCCTTACCTTGGGTTGCCACCCCTCACCCAAGGAACCCCACTCCCTTCAGTGACCCACTGCCAGTCTTCATTTAGCCCCTTTACTCAGGGCTAAACTGTAGTCGGCAAGGCCACTCATCATTGGCTACGGGATTGGACCTGCTGTTTTTCCCTGCAGCCCAGTACCTCCTTAGGCCTTCCTGTCAGGCCTCAGCCTGGGAGGTCACCAGGCTTGAGCTCCTCAGCTCAGCTCAGCTCAGCTCAGCTCAGCTCAGCTCGCCCCTGCCCCTGCCCCTGCCCCTGCCCCTGCCCCTGCCCCTGCCCCTGCCCCTGCCCCTGCCCCTTGCTCCCAGGCAGCCCAGTCCTTCCCACTCCAAGGCTGGAGTGAGACAGCCTGCCTCCTAGCTCATAGCTCTTTTTATAGCAGCCCTACCAGGCCCAGATTGGGTGCTACCTGCCCTCCCCGATTGGCTCCTCGGGGGAGCCCTTTCCCAGAGCTGGTTTTAACTCTTTCTGAGCCATAGCGGGATGACCATCCTGCAACAGTGACATGCTGCTGGCATGAATGCTTTCCTTTCAGTCCGTGTGCTTTTGACTGTGCAGAGTTCTGGCCCATGCATAGAGCTGGGAGTTAGGAACTCATGAATTCCAGTACCAACACTCGCTCGGCAAATTTGGGCAAGTTATTTAACCTCTACCTAAAATGGGATAATACTTACCTATCTTGCAGAGGGTGGGGGATAATGTGTGGATTAGTTAGTTAATGTCTGTTGAAGGCTTTGAAGATAACAAGTGTTCTACAAAGATATCAATAGAAATATTTTAAACTAAAAAGAACAGTTCCCATAGTTGTCCTTCTGGAGTCCTGGGAAAGGCTTACTGGACTGTAATTCTTGTCTTCTGTGAGCCCAACCACAATCAGAGTCAATAAAACAAGAAATTGATTAAGAAGGGGACTTATGTGTGCTACTGTATTATGAAATAGTAAATGATGTGGTCTAGGACAGTTATATACATTCTTCTTTTCTTCACTAATGGAAACTACTGAGGAAATTTAGAATATCTGAGTTAGAATTTGTTACACTCCCAACTCTATGAAATGTGCCAGGGGATATTTGCTGACTACAATGCCGTGCTTTCTAACATGGCAGTTGAGAGTGTCTTCTTTGTATGTATGCATGAGAAGACATTACAGTGCAGCTGACAACTTGCTGTTTAATCTTTATATGTGAGTATCAGAGATTAACACTTATTCTATTGGAGCTCAATCTTTATCTTTGATTCAATCTGCTTCTGCAGGTAGTCCATTGTAATACAGGTCTTGGTATCATGCTGGCATGCACACCTGACATTCACTTGACTTGTGCACCTGACATCTACTTCTTTTGAATTCATTTTCTGATGCAATCAGTATCTCTGAGATTTTGGAGATGATTATGATTGCTGGTTTTCAGGTATAATTATCACTCGCTGCTAATGTGATTCTTCCAATATAGATGTATTTTGTGTATTGGTTGTTGGAACTGTATGGTCAGGTTGTAGGTACATATTCAATAGAAGACACTTTTCTTCAGTAGGTATCGCAATCTGACATGACCATGGACCTGTAGCTATCACCTTTGCTGGTTGCCAACCTCATGTTTCCATGCACATTGGCTCTCGAGGATGAAACACTGATAGTCGCTTAACTGTTTAATTATATTATTTCTTTTGTCCTTCCTGTAGATGCTTTAATCTGGTATGAATCCTCTGAGGTATTTTGGGTTGTAGCAGTGGCAGATGCAGAATTTCTGGACGTTTGAACAAGTAGCCCACTAGGATTAGGTATGAGTATCTGCCAAATTCAAATATATCTGCAGCTATCTTGTGCCATGGCTGATCAAAAATCTTATGATACGAGAATAGGTATTCTTGGTTACTTGGCCTATGTTCCTGACATACCCTGCATCCTTCCATAAGTTATTCTACATGTTGAGTCATACCTGGCCAGTACATTTTCTACCTAACTCATGCTTTTGATCTCTGAATGCCATGTTGTAACTCGTGCAAGTGGTTAAGCATTTTCTGCCCTGTAATTTTAGGAATAATTAGCTTGTCACCAACTATTAACAAACCTTGTTGTAATGATACAGTGTTTTTTCACAGCCCAATATGGCTGCAACCTGGGATTCACACATCTTCTTCTGCGTGGACGTCCCTCATGTACAATATCGTGTAAAGCATGCATTACAGAATTTTTGTGTGTCCTCCATCAGTTTGTTTAACAGATGTGTGCTGAGTGCAGTAGTGGCCTCAACTGCATACACAACCTTTTCATCAGTGATTTCATTAACTTGGTCTATACTATGCTCCATTGCAGCTCTCGATAATGTATGTTCAACTAGCATTTCTTTACAGGGGATATGTGTGACTTTAAAATAATATTTCTGTAACTGAAATAGCAAGTGTTGTAGCCTTGCAGGTGCTTTTCCTAGAGGTTTGGAGAATATTGTCTCCAGAGGTTTATGATCAGACCGTACCTCATCCTGACTTCCATATATGTACTGATGAAATTTCTTTGTGTCTAACACAATAGCAAGTAGTTCCTTCTCTGTTTGGGCATAATTTTGTTCTACTTCTGTCAGAGATCATGATGTGTATAAAATGGGGCCTCTGTCTTGCAGTCGACAAGCTCCTAAATCACCTTTGAATGCATCTGCTTGAATGACGACTGCTTGAGTGGTTTGTTGGAATCTTAGAAACTGAGTACTGGTGCATTACAGAGTGCTATCTTTAGTTGTTGCAGTGCCTCGTCATGTTTCCATAACCATTGCCAACTTATGTTCTCCTGTAGCAATTGTGTCAGTGGACCAGCCAAAGATGCTTCACCAGGGATGTAATGTGCAAGGAATCTAATCATCCACAGGATCTTCTGTAATGCCATCTTGTCCTGTGGAGGTTCCATGTGATCTATGGTTTCATCCTTACTGTCATCTGACCTGATTCTTTGTGATGAGGGAACATGTCCCATGTATTTGATTTCTTTTACTGTGAACTAGTATTGTTCAAACCCTACATTTTTCTTCAGATTACAGTAGTTCCTAAGCATTATTAAAAACCTCATTCAAAGTAGGAACACTTCAGCTGGCTGCTATAAAAATGTGTTTTCAACTTCCAGAACCTCCTCCCCACTGTGAATAATAAAATGGCTACTTTTAAGTCCTCCTCTTTTTTATCTGCTCCTGAGGCTTTCATATAGATGTGGAAGTGTTGTTCCTATCTCCTCCAATTCTCAGCAAGGTTGCCAGGTAAAGATAAAGGTGGGGGCGGCTTAGAACTTTCCACATTCAATTTTAAAAAAAACCCTATTTTCTAATTTAACTGATTTACTTTCAGTTTCACATTTGTGTACTCGCTGTGTCTCAGTGCTCTCTATTTTCTGTTTGTTCGTGATGGTCTGTAGTAGATTGCAGTTTCTTGTTGGGGTCTAGCAGTTTGCACCGTTTACTGATCAACTGTTCTCCTGACAAAAACAGGGATTTCTTGCTTCATGTGTGGGCACTTCTGACACCACGTGATGCTTTCTAACAGTCAGTCAGCCAACAGCGTTTTTCTTGTGGGTATGCTGCAGCCTCCGTACTTTAGGAACTCAGAATGAGACCAGGGATATAAAGTTTAAACCACAACTTTCTTTATTTGATACACAAGTTACAAGATGGCTCCTACAGCCTCTGAATATGTAGACCCTGAAGCGCCTGCATCATGTAAGAGAACTCTCATGTGAAAGACCTGATAATTACACCTGACTAATTTTAAAGAGACAGTACCACAATATACTACACACGGTGACTAGGCCATCCATTTTACATCTCATCTTAGATACAACATCACAAAGACAGTTGCACATGCTAACACTTTGATGAAGTGCCTGTTGTTTCATTACTGACTTCTAGGAGGGAAGAGTGCCACATACTAAGTCACCAACATAAATTCCTGCAGCATCTAAGAGTATGTCTACACTGCAATTAAAAACCTGCAGCTGCCCTGTGCCAGCTGACTTGAGATTGTGGGGCTCGAACTAAAGAGCTGTTTAATTGTGTGGTAGACGTCTGGGCTTGGGCTGGAGCCTGGGCTCTAGGATCCTGTGGGTGGGAGAATCCCAGAGCTCAGGCTGCAGACCCCCTGTGAGACAGAGTCAGCTGGCACGAGCCAGCCGTGGGCATACAATTGCAGTGTAGCTATACCCTCAGTGTCCTTTGAAGGTCTCTTATCCAAGTAAAGAAGACTATGCTCGGCACAAAATCAGAGAGGAAATGTGAAATCTTATTTTCAAATTTCCAAGAATATACACATACACACACACACACACACACACACACACACACTCTCTCTCTCTCTTGCAGTTGAGACGATTCTTTGGTCCTCTGACACCCAAGAATGTTCGTATTTGATAGAGACTTGGTGTTTTTTGCCACAGATCTTGTGCAAGTTGAAAAACATAAAGAGTGTGTTTGTTAGGGGGAACTAAATTTACTTTCCTGCAGAGTAACAACATTGTGTATTGGCTCTGACCCCACCAAAATCTGCCAAATGGTTGCTGGCAAGAGGAAAAGTTCTTAACTCCTAAAAGGATTTTGCTGTCTAATGCAATGGATTAGACATTCAGTAGGACAATGGAAAATACAGAGAAAACTGACTTTCCAAAAGGCATGCCTTTACTCGCAGCTGAACAGCAGACTTGCCAGGTGGCCACACAGGTACAGCAAGGAAAAAAAGTGCTCTGTAAAAAACAGTACTTGAAGAGCTACAGACTGCAAACTCCCATGACCTTTTTTGGGGGAGAGATCTGAAATGACAGCCGTCAAAAACTCAGTCCATTAGATAAGGAGTAACAGCTTCTAAAAAAAGGGCTGGATGTCCTTGAGAAAAAAACAAATTAGTTTTTTGGTTTTGGTTTTTGTTAAAGGAAGTTGAAATGGCTCTACATGCTAATGTGCTTGTAAAATGTACTGTGATTTTTGGAGTGATGTATTAAGCATTTAAAAGACCAAATTAAAAATAGCTGTATACTCATGGCAGCAAGAAAGTGAAATAGAGTAACAGATTTTGCTGAAAGTATTATTGTGGATGTGTTTAAATAGCAAAGGTGACTCAATCAATTTATGTAGCGAAATGTTACTGGGCACCTTATAATGTCTGCAGCCTTACTACCTTGGGGAGAGCTTTGTAAAACCATGCAAGCAGAGCTGCACAAGTTCTTTCTAAACAGTGCTTTAATCTGCACTAGCAGGGGTTGTACATTGTGATAAACACCAGCATGTCATGCGCTAACTGGCCTGCATGGACTTTGGTGGTGGACACTAGAAGTTCCTTAGTGTGCATTCAGGTACTCGTATTTCAAACAGTACTACATTAATGCTTTTAATGTAACTTTTAATGTATACCAGCAGAGTGCACATGGGCCAGTTACTGAACAACAATTCTGGTGTGAATTAGAATTTACGCCCTTGCTGGCGAGGACTGAGGCACTGTGTAGACAAGCTCTGATTGTATTGGAGGCCTCTAAGGAAAACCAAGGTACTATAAGAAATACTGTTGATTCAGGAGGAAATCCTCTTCCATATCAGTCAGGATGGAACTAAGATCCTGAATGGCATTAGGGGCACTTGGTTACTGGTGCTACTGTCTTTCAGATGAGCTGTTAGAGTGAGGTCATCCTGTACACTTTGGTCATTAGAGAGCTCATGGAAAGAATAGGTAGTTTCCTGGCCAAATTGCTATGTGGGTAATTAGGACGTTGTGCCTCCCTAAGATCTCTCTTCAGTTTCAGAATCCAATTCTGAAGTTTCTAGGTAAAACTGTATGAAGGGCAAATCCTTAGCTGTTCATTCATTTCTATACAGTGATCTTATTCAACATTCTCTAGGAGCATTTTTAATAAAACACAAATATTAAATATGTGTTAATCTGGTATAATCCGTGGTCTCACTCCAACAATCCCCCTAATGGAAAGCCTAAGAAAGAAGCTGAGGAAAAGATTATATCCTGACATCATCCTATAGGTAAGAGTCAGGAAGTGGATCTTAGATATTCCTGATTGGATTTGCAAAAATATTATTCAAGGTAAATGTGTAGCTATACAGCTATTGGAAAAAACATGTGCTTCCCTCCTTCCCTCACCCACGAGGCTTGAATTGTTATACTGAGAAAGGAAACCAGAAAAGGTACTCTGAATTTTCATAGCAGTCATTTAAATTGTTTAATTATGATTGCAGAGAGATAACATGGATATTTACAAGACTTGCAATGTACACCAGTTACTATATAAAATCCTGGGATCAAAGTATTCCCATTCCTGTAAGTGATTTTAAAAGCAATAAACAAAGTTAAAACATACATAATAAGAAATGTTGAACCATGACTTCTAAATCTGGTGACTCATTAAAAAGTGTTGCTGTAGTCTAAACACTTATATTGGGAGCTTATCATTTTGAATGTTTTATGGTTCACAATTTCTGCTCTATGAAAGGGGATTTTATTAAGTCATTCAGTAACAAAAAGAGATATAAACTTCAGCTACATCATCCTAATTAAATCAGTTGCTTTGCCAAGGGAATATTATATATAATCTGAGAAAACTAATCACAGCCATGCTCAAATCAATAATGGGTGATTCTCACCATTGGGAATGCTTGACACAATTCAGTTAGACCCAAATCCTCTCCCCAGCACGCAGGCTGAGTAAACAGGCTTTCTGCAAGGGAATTCTATGTGAGTTGAGTGGGATAGAATCCATTGTCCTGCCATCAGCTGCAGTAGCCTCCATGGCCTTTATACCATCACTAAGTAAGAGATAGGGAAGAAGGGGGAAAGAGAGAGAGAGAGAGAGTGGATTAGTCACAAATCTTAGTCATAGATTCACTGGTCCTCACCCTGGCTTACCCAAAACTTCTCCTTCATGCTAACATCAGTGGTGAGCTAGAGCTTCGCTAGAAATTCACACCACTTCGCTAGAACCGGATGTTAAATTTAGAAGCCCTTTTAGAATCCGGTTGTCCCACGAGGGACAACCAGTTCTAAAAGGGCTTCTAAATTTAACAACCAGCCAAAAGTGGTGCCTTAGGCTCCGACACAGTGGGTGCTCTGGGGCTGGAGCACCCACGGGGAAAATTTGATGGGTGCAGAGCACCCACTGGCTCCCCGCCCTGCCCCGTGCCCAGCCCCAGCTCACCTCACCTCTGCTCCGCCTCCTCCCCTGAACACATCGCCCCGCTCTGATTCTCTGCCCCCACCCCCGATTCCCGTGAATCAGCTGTTCAGGCCCAGGGAGGCGGAGGTGAGCTGGGGCAGGGGGGCGCGAGCAGGGGAACTGCTCCCCGCCCCAGCTCACCTCCGCCTCCCTGGGCCTGAGTGCAAAGCCACCACCTGCTTCTCAGCCCTCCCTGGCTTCCCGCGCGAACAGCTGATTTGCGGGAAGCCGGGGGAGGGGACGGAGAAGCAGAGCGGGGCAGCGCATTCAGGGGAGGAGGCGGAGTGGAGTGGAGATGAGCTGGGGCCGGGCGCAGGGTGGGGAGCTGCCGTTGGGGGCTCTGCACCCACCAAATTTTCCCTGTGGGTGCTCCAGCCCTGGAGCACCCATGGAGTCAGCGCCTAAGGCGCCACTTTTGATGTGATCAGTGCGGGGAGTGTCTGCTCCCCCTGCTCCCCCCCAGCTATGCTACCCCACCCCTAGGAGCCAGAGGGACCTGCCGGTTGCTTCCTGGGAGCTGCCCCAGGTAAGCACCTCCAGGACTCCCCACCTCACCCCCAGCAGGTCCCTCTGGCTCTTAGGGGTGGGGTGGGCACCCACTACGATGGCCCATGAGATTCTCCTGCCCAGTTCTGGGGCAGTCAGGCGACAGGGGTGGATTGGGCAGGGGTCCGGGGGGGGGATGTCAAGGAATGTTGGGTGTTGGATGGGGCAGGAGTCCCCAGGGGGTGGGGGTGGGCCACGACCCCCTTGTGGGGTGAGGAGGGAACCGGTTGTTAAGATTTTGGCAGCTCATCACTGGATTACATGGATATAGCCTCTGCAGCATGAGGGAAGTAATAGATCCTTCTGGGGAGACCTTCCCCCACTGTGCAACAGAACTGCCTCAGTTCCACAGCCTTTCAGGCCCCGCAAGGGTCGGGGGCAGGATTGAGCCTGTTGGGGACACCGGGCATGGCCACTAGGTAACTCAAGGGAATGGAAGACCACAAGTGTCGATAAAGCCCCCTCGCTCTAGGCCCAGATGCCCCCCCTTCCCTTTTCTGCCCGGAGACACTCACAGCAGTCACGCTGAGAAGTTTGCAACAGTGTATTGCAGGCGCACACTGGCTGGAGCAAGATTAGGTCAAGCAGGACAGAAATATTAGATAATGCTGAACAAACAACTCCATATATGGGGGAATAGATGATAAGAGGAAAAAGGGGAACTGGCCGGTATACTGGATTGGCTATATGAATACTCAGGGCAGCTTGCTATTGGATAAGTATGCTAAAGAATAAATGTATAAAATATGTGTAACTGCTTGCACTGGTGTGCAGGATTTGAGATTGTTGTCTCCCTGTACCGCTTAAAGCTTCAAATAAACTTTTCTACTTCTCCACCCCATTGTAATTATTGGGCGACGCACACCGGGCAACAAATCCAGATGTTGCCTGCCTCGGGCTTTTGTGCCAGCAACAGTTTTTGGCGTCCCTGGGCGGGCGAGAGGCTACAACACAAGCTTTGCCCAGATCCCTTGCGGGGACCGGCGGGTGAGTACTCCAATCGATGCCCAGTGCACACCGGTGTGATTCCCGGGGGCCTCAGAGGGGCATAGCCCAACCGGCCCCGTAGGGCACAATGGTGCAACGTGCCTGATAAGTGGAGAAGTGTTGCGGGCAACGGTGGGGAACCGGTCCTTCGGATAAGGTAGGAACCTTTTGAAATCAGATTGTCTGCTCTGTTTTGAACCTGGGGATGCCCAGAGTTACCCTGTAGGCATGGGACAGGGACAGAGCTCGGGAGGGAGGGCACAGTGTACGCCCCTAGAGTGTATCCTAGCAAATTGGAAGGTATTTGGATCGGATCTGATGACTAAGAATAAATTAAAACAATACTGTACAGTTGACTGGCCTCAATATCAACTAGAGGACCAGGAGCGGTGGCCACTAGGAGGGTCAATTAATTACAATATGATCCTCCAGTTACTTTTGTTCTGTCAGCGAACGGGGAAATGGAATGAACATCTGTATGCGCACTTGTTTTTGGCTTTGTGTAATCGATCAGATGTCTTACAGCGATGTAATTTGACTCCGACTGGTTCGGGTAGTGGCTAATGTTAGTCCCCAGACCCCCACCTCAACTGTGATGGCAGGTCCGGTGTCCCCTTCGGCCCCCATGCCCCCACCTGATAGGGCCCCTACAGTGGGCTGATATCCTTTACTTACTGAAACTAAGATCTCCCATACTAGCACAGGTAAGCGTCCGTTCACGACTATGCAGGTCTATACCCATGTGTCCTTTAACCCTATGGATTTGGCTGCTTTCAAAGTACAGGCAGGGAAGTTTTCCACCAACCCGAGTAGGTTTATTTCAGTTTTTGAGGGCTGCCTTAGCAGCAATAAGCCGGATTGGAACGATTGCAACGTCCTCCTGCGCACCTTATTGTCTGAGGTCAAACGACAACAGGTCGTGTCCAAGGCAAGGGAGGAGGCACAGAGACGGTACGACCCGCATCATAATAATGTCCCTGACCCCTCGACATTATTATGACGAGGTCCCCCCGAGTAGACCCCTGGTGGAACCCAAATGATCCTGCGGGTATGACCCGGCTTACCACCTATAAGCAGTTGCTTTTGCATGGACTCCATCACTCGGCTGTCCAACATAATAATTGGGCAAAACCGTATGAGGTAACGCAGGATCTAAAGGAAAGCCCAGGGGCCTTCCTAGAGCGTATTCGGGACACTATTCGACAGAACACCAGTGCAGACCCCGATAATCAGGAAACTGAGGCAATCATTAAGGGAATTTTCACGAGCAGAGCAGCCCCTGATATTAACAGAAAGTTACAGAAAAAAGAGGATCTAATGGGCATGACCATGGCATAAATATTAGAGACTGCAAACCGAGCTTATAGTCTAAGGGAGGCAGAAAAGGAGAAAAAGCAAGTTAGGATGATGGTAGCGGCGGTACAGGCCGGCACTACGGGAAGTGGCTGGGGAGGAAGGGGCCATGGACGCGGACGTCCGGGCCCACAGGAGAGACGACTGGGTCGCAACCAGTGTGCCTTGCGTAGACAAGAGGGACACTGGAAAAATAAGTGCCCAGAGAGGAATGGAAAGGGAGGTGCCCCTATGATGGCAATGGAGGAACAGGAATAGGGGTGTCAGGGAGAACGGACCGCTCTGCCCCCAGAACCCCAAGTAAAGATACGGGTGGGAAGTTCAGAAATAGACTTTTTAGTGGATTCTGAAGCGGCACGAACTGCCGTGAATCGACCCCTTCAGATGCTGGTAGCAGACTCCCTTACCGTGGTGGGCGCCACAGGCAGAGGCACCAAGTCCCCAATGTATGCCCCGGCGGATGCGCTTTGGGAAATAGGACTATATCTCACAAGCTGGTCTATCTCCCCGAGTGCCCGACGCCTCTGTTGGGACGGGATCTGCTTTGTCGCCCAGGCGCCACCTTGCAGTTTACTCAAGACGAAATAACCCTTACCCTACCCCCCGAGAATGCATGGATCATGGCCCTTACAGTTGAGCCCTCAGCTATGCAAGCCCCAGAATGGAGCCTGTGGGAAGACTGGGTGTACCCTCTAGTGTGGGCGGCAGGGGTCCCAGGAAAAGCTACCCATCAAGTCCCTGTTAAGGTTCAGCTCCTGCCAGGAAAAGGCCTGGTGCGAGTTAAACAGTATCCAATTGCGAGGGAAGCCAGAAAAGGTTTACAGGACACTATAGATCGGTTCCTAACATATGGAATCCTCCGGAAATGCCAGTCAGCCTGGAACATTCCCATCCTTCCCGTACAAAAAGCTGATGAAACGTATTGCTTGGTACAGGATCTAAGGGCGGTTAATGAATGGGTTAAAACTCTGCACCCCCTGGTTCCGAATCTGTATACCTTGCTGGCTTCTGTAGGAGGCCAGTATACCCATTTTTCGGTCCTCAATTTGAAAGATGCGTTCTTCGCCATTCCCGTAGATACCTCGTCCCAAGAAATCTTTTCTTTCGAGTGGAGGACACAAAACGGGTTAAAAAGCAACTATGCTGGACAGTATTGGCCCAGGAATTTAAAAATTCCCCCACCCTTTTTGGCCAGGCTTTGGCCAGGGATCTGGAAGAGTGGAACAACGAGGAGGGGGCTCTTCTTCTTCAATATGTAGATGATTTGTTAATTGCTACAGTGGGCCTAACCCCATGCCTCAAAGCCACTGTGGGTCTCCTGAATTTTATTGGCCTCTGAGGATATCGGGTATCAAGAAGCAAGGCTCAAATTGCCCTCCCGATGGTAAAATTCCTGGGGTTCCACATAAGGCAGGGGAAGCGTCAGCTTTCCAATGAAAGGAAGGAGGCTGTCTGCCAGGTTCCCATTCCCATTAATCGAAAATGCCTCAGAGCCTTCCTGGGCATGGCGGGGTTCTGTCGGATATGGATCCCGGAATTTGGACTGTGAGCTAGACCCCTGTATGATTGTGTAAAAGAAGCAGATAATGACTGCTTCTATTGGACCCCAGAGGCCGACAGGGCAATTTAAAATCTTGAAAAGGAAGCTGATGGAAGCTCCGGCTCTGAGCCTCCCGGATCTCACAAAGCCATTTCAGCTGTATGTACATGAACGAAAGGGGGTGGCACTAGGAGTGTTCACACAGTTGTTGGGAGCATGGAAACGTCCCGTGGCCTATTTCTCTAAGCAGCTGGACCAAGTGGCACAGGAATGGCCAGCGTGCCTGCGGGCAGTTGCAGCCACAGCCCTGATGCTGGCTGAAGCTGAGAAACTAACTTTGGGAGGGACAATACAGATATATACCCCTCATATGGTCCGAGCCTTATTGGATGCAAAGGGAGGCCTTTGGCTCACCCAGGCTCGGATGGCTAAGTGCCAGGCTAAACTTCTAGAAAACTCTGAAGTCACCTTACAGTCTTGCCCCTCCCTTAACCCCGCCACCCTCTTACCGGAGACTGAGAAACAGAAACATGATTGTTTAGAAATCATAAATGCCCAATACTCTAGCCGTCCGGATTTAAAAGATATACCCCTCCTAAATGCAGATCATGAGTGGTATACTAATGGTAGCAGCACTGTGATAAATGGGCAAAGGAGGGCGGGCTATGCTGTTGTAACCCTCCATAACACTGTGGAAGCCAAGGGTTTGCCCACTGGGACCTCTGCCCAGCTGGCTGAACTAGTCGCCCTCACCCGTGCACTTGAACTGTCAAAAGAAAAGCTTTCAGAGTAGCAGCCGTGTTAGTCTGTATTTGCAAAAAGAAAAGAAGTACTTGTGGCACCTGAGAGACTAACAAATTTATTTGAGCATAAGCTCACGAAAGATTATGCTCAAATAAATTTGTTAGTCTCTAAAGTGCCACAAGTACTCCTTTTCTTTTTGCAAAAGAAAAGCGGGTCAATGTTTTTACCAATTCAAAATATGCCTTTGGAGTGCTACATGCTCATGCTGGCTTATGAAAGCAAAGGGAAATGCTGACAGCTCAAGGCTCCCCAGTCAAGAACGGGCCCCAAATCCTCCGGCTCCTAGAAGCCGTACAACTGCCCTCAGAAGTGTCGGTGGTACACTGTAAAGCCCATCAAAGGAAAGATCAAGATGTGGCCAGGGGTAACGCCCGGGCAAATAAAGAGGCTAAGCATGCTGCCACTCTGATATCCCCTCAGACTAAAAATGCCCATATGCATGCCGTTATCCCATCCGTGGGGAAGCTTCCAACCCCCCAGTACTCTGGAGAGGAAAGACAGCTAACCGACAAACTCGGTCTCCAGGAAAAAAAGGAATGGCTGCATTCCCCGAAAGGGAAGGTCCTTCTACCGAAGGGCCTGATCCAGCCAGTGTTACAAAAATTACATCAAACCACTCATGCTGGCAGGAAAGCACTTATCCAACTGATGGAAAAATACTTTATGACTTCTGAACTCTGACCCCTGGCTATTCAGGTACAGGTGGACTGCTTAGTCTGTCAAAAAAAATAACCCCTGACCAGGACATCCAGGGCCACCCGCTGCTCTGGAACCCACTCCGGGCCCTGGGCGGGTGTGGCAAATAGATTTTACAGAGTTTCCTCGAACCCAAGGGTACAAATATCTCCTTGTCTTAGTGGATCGATTCAGCGGATGGCCAGAAGCCTTCCCATGCCGCAACTGCACTGCCACGACGGTGGCCCTTAAGTTTGTTAAGAAGGTCATTCCTCACTTCGGACTTCCCCAGTGGATGAAATCTGACAATGGGACACACTTCACATCAAAGATTGTCCAAAGCATCTCGAATGCCTTGCAGATCCCCTGAAAACTCCATACAACCTGGAAACCACAAGCCAGTGGCGTAGTAGAGCATACCAATCAAACCCTTAAATGACATCTTTCAAAAGTGTGCCAAGAAGCCTCCCTGCAATGGCCTGATGCCTTACCCCTTGTCCTGCTCCGCATCCGCGCTCTCCCAAAGGATAGATTAGGGCTTGGTCCCTTTAAAATTATGTTTGGAAGGGTATGGCCTATAAATGGCACACTGGTTCTGTCAGGGAAGTGGGAGCTGGGTAATGGTTTTTTGTCTCAGTATATGTGTTCCCTGTCTGCTGTTCTCTTGTCTCTTCACAGGTATACTAAAAACTCCCAGCCTCTTCCCTTGGACTCTCCTGTCCACTCCTTACAGCCCGGCGACTCTGTGCTTGTTCGCACCTGGAAAGACGAGCCTCTCCAGGAAAAGTGGAAAGGACCCTACATCGTCCTGCTAATCTCCCGTACGGCGGCAAAGGTTGAGGAACACAAAAACTGAATCCATCACTCGCATCTAAAGGCAGAACCCACCCCTTCATCAGCAGAGCAGTGGACCGTCCACCCCGTTGACTCCTCATCTAGTAACAATCTCGGGCTAAAGTTACTGTTTAAGAAACACAAACAGCAGGCACCTTAGCACCAAAATGGGCCCACTCAAAAACTGGAAACCCTGGACCGGGAGGACCCCAGTAATAATTAATCATGTAACCCTGTTATTTTCTATGCTGTTATTTCTAAACTGTGCATATCGGGAACATAATTCCTTTGTTTTACTTGCGCACCATGTTGCTACTTTAACAAACCAAACTGATTGCTGGGTGTGTGCTCCGACTCCACTTTCCCTCAGAACAGGAGTGCCCCTTCTCATGCTGCCCTTAACCCTAGCAGAATTAGCCACCACCAAAGAGCAGGAAAGTAGAAATCGAACGGACTCACCGTTCTGGGATAAGATCTCTTTGCAGCAAGCTACCTACCAGGATCAGAAGTATTCAGTTGCAGTGATCACTAAGGGAGTGTTTTGTTTTACCCGAAATCAATCTAATCACTATAGGCGTCCTGTGGGAAGGAGCTCCTGTGTTATTACACAGTGTGCCGATGAATATTGGATAAAAACCGAGAGGGGAGGTCAACAATGTGGATGTAATGGTTCCACCCCTTTTGGGGAAACTCTTACAAATAATCCTTCCACAAAAGGAGGGTCAGGAAATATAAATTGCCGTTCAGTTAATATTTCCACTATAGCAGGCCAATGGTGGGTTTGCAGCAGTCCTTATGGTAAGTGCAATTTGAACGGCACAATTAGAAATACCCCCCCTTCTACGCACTCGGGAGAATGGGAAGCCCCCCTGGGGGCATATGAATTGTTTGAAAAAGTGGCCTTAAATATCCCAGGAATCCCTCTAAGAAACAGTCCTTACTGGGCCCTACAGGGTCACTATTTTGTATGTGGCCGAAAGGCTTAAAGGTATTGCCAGCCAATTGAACAGGTAGCTGTTATATAGCTTATGAAGTTCCTCATCTTTCAATAACTACCACACTGCCCAAAGGAAAGATTAGGAATACCCGAAATACCTCTGTTAAGTCACGAGAAAAGACCCTGCGGCGACTCAATGCGGCCTTGGAGGGCAATGCTAAGAATCCCGTCACAACTGAAAAGCTTACAGGGTGCTCCATACTGGAAATTGTGTCACTGATTACCGGGCCAGCCATAGCATGCATAGGCCGCTATATTGTAAGGCTTCAAATGGTGCTTGAAAAAGTAGCCTTAGAATTAGAGGACTCGATTCGTAATCTAGGGTCAGCAGTAGTAACATTAAATAAGGAGGTACAGCAGCTCAGAATGTATTCCCTCCAAAACAGGCTGGCCTTGGACTACCTTTTGGCATCCCAAGGGGGTATTTGTGCCCTTGTCAGGTCCCGATTTTGTGTATATGTAAATGACAGCAGTTATGAGATTTATGATAAGGTGGTACAGGCTGAGGCCGATGCCCGAGCCGGAGCACAGGCTGCTTACACTGCCCCCGAGAGTAATTGGTTGCAAACCTTGTTTTCAGGCTGGGGTTTGTCACCTTGGATGGGTGGTTTATTTAGTCTGTTGTTGAAAAGTTTTCTTCCTGTCTTAATCGTACTGATGGTGTTATGTTGTGCAATATAATGTGTTAGAGCCCTTGTAAAAAACATGGTAATGCATTCCCTTCAGGGCTACTACAAAGTGCTTATGCAAAGTCCCCTTATAAAAAGATAAAAGCCCAAGTAAAAACACTCAAAGACAAGGCTGTTAAGTATTCTCAAAGGAGGGGGTTGTTGGGGACACCGGGCATGGCCACTAGGTAACTCAAGGGAATGGAAGACCATGAGTGTCGATAAAGCTCCCTCGCTCCAGGCCCAGATGCCCCCCCCTTCCCTTTTCTGCCCGGAGACACTCACAGCAGTCACGCTGAGAAGTCTGCAACAGTGTATTGCAGGTGCACACTGGCTGGAGCAAGATTAGGTCAAGCAGGACAGAAATATTAGATAATGCTGAACAAACAACTCCATATATGGGGGAATAGATGATAAGAGGAAAAAGGGGAACTGGCCGGTATACTGGATTGGCTACATGAATACTCAGGGCAGCTTGCTATTGGATAAGTACGCTAAAGAATAAATGTATAAAATATGTGTAACTGCTTGCACTGGTGTGCAGGATTTGAGATTGTTGTCTCCCTGTACCGCTTAAAGCTTCAAATAAACTTTTCTACTTCTCCATCCCGTTGTAATTATTGGGCGATGCAAACCGGGCAACAAATCCAGCTGTTGCCTGCCTCGGGCTTTTGTGCCAGCAACAAGCCTTAATGCAAATTCTAGATTTGAGAGTATTACCCCAGGGGGAAAATATATTAACATACATTTTAAACAAAAGGCTGTGTTCCCACCCTCTGCCATATTTTGAGAGGGATAAATAAACTCTGGTGGAGCCAATGTCCTTGGTGAGGTGCAATAAAGTTTTTTGTGGTAGCTCGGAGTGGTCAGGTTCTGTTAAACTCTAATTCTGTTTCTTTTAATGACAAATGCACATAAAAGGTGAACAAAAAAGATAGATTAACATTTTAGGATACAGTCATGGAAACTGTGATGCTGTTGGGTTCCGTCTCCTCATCTTGTCTAATCAGATTGTTTTTCAGGATCAGGAAAAAGAAGGTCCAACTGTGGTTTGATAAATCCCTGGATCCTAGTGTCAGAGATGCATTTTTTTTTAAAAACTTCAATATAATTTCCCAGCTGACCACCGTATTTTGGTGACTCTTTGACTGCTATAAAGGACTAACAGATGAGCTAGCCGGGAAATTAAGTTTATTTACACCAAACAACTACATCAGCTGTCTATCAAATATTAGAACATCTTCAAAGTCCTACTCTAGACCTTCCAAGATCTCAGTAGGCTGAGACTGAGCTGTCTCAAAACTGACTCTTCCTCTTTGAACACAAAAAGAAAAGGAGTACTTGTGGCACCTTAGAGACTAACAAATTTATTTGAGCACAAGCTTTCATGAGCTACAGCTCACTTCATCGGATGAGACTAACAAATTTATTTGAGCATAAGCTTTCGTGAGCTACAGCTCACTTCATCGGATGCATCCGATGAAGTGAGCTGTAGCTCATGAAAGCTTATGCTCAAATAAATTTGTTATTCTCTAAGGTGCCACAAGTACTCCTTTTCTTTTGCGAATACAGACTAACACGACTGTTACTCTGAAATCTGTGACCACAGTCTCCAAAGGCAGTCTCTATCCTCCAGGAAGATGAAATTCTCAACTGACAGAGCAAGACCAAGGGATGGCTGCAACTGTGGGACCCCTTTCTGGTGGATCTACAGAGGATAATTAACCTGACATTTAAGACAAATGCAAGACATACCCTTCTTATAACACACCCATGTGTCCAGGTTGGTATTTGACTAGCCTGGACATTTGTTTTTTTAAATGGATTTGCCAGTTGACAGAAAAATAATTTAATCTGATGGTGTTTTTTATGTGGGTCTAAAGATTTGCATTATTATCACAATACACTGTGAAATCTAATGTTAAAAGTTTCTGTGTCCAGTTAAAGATGCTGCAGTGTTCCCACTTCCACAGTTTAAGTGATAAAAAATCAAAACTGTTGAAAACACAGCAGTTATCTTCCCACCAACACACAAACGCACCATGCGTGTGTGTGAGAGAGGGTTTGAGTCATGTGAGAGTGAGATGTGCGATGTTATCAATTTTATCTATATGTGATAGATCTCTAGATACTATAAGTCGCTGTTGGAGGGGTGGGTTGCGAAGTTGCCTTCTGTTGTGATTGTGGAGGGCTTGTTTTGGCGTGGGGAAATGCCGGGTTTTTTGCATTTCAAAGGTGGTAACCCTAAGGCACACACATACCTATCTGGTGATTCCCCTAAAAAACAAAACAAAACCCAAACACTACATTCCCGGTTGGGAAGAGAGCAAGGAAGATTAACAGAAAGATAAGACTAGAGAAATTAAGTTCTAATGAAACCTACCAGCCTCTGGACAGAGGGTTAGAAGCAGAAAATCAGGTCTCTGTGTACACCACTCACACAGTTTTGTAAGATGCTTAAATACCCCAGTGATTAATATGGTATAACAACAGAGACAGAAACAAAATGAAAAAAAATAGCCCATTCTAGGTTTATAGGTTAACTGTACTGGAGAATTGTAAGAGACATGGAGCCATGATCCTCTGAGATCTGTCTGTACCCAGCTCTGGTTGGCAGATTGAAGGTTGTCTCCATTTGATGGATGTGTTGTAGTCTCTGTGAAATGTGTTGACTCGATGCAGTATCTGGCAGACAGCACAAATCACCACAATTGGCATGAAATGACTTTTTTGGCAGTCTCAGCAGAGGCCAAGGACTAACACAGCATGGAGATTGTTGTACCCTCTCATTTTAGATGTGGTGCCTGCTGGTCAGGATTGAGGCATTTTGACTGGACAAGGAGGAAACCCGCACTGCCTGAACTATCTTTTTCTCCAGTTAACCGAGTGGCTTCAGGCCAGTCAATCTAGTATCTCTTGTAATATGAGATTAAAATACCCAAAGCCCCAGAAAGCATAAACAGATCTTTTTTTATTTTGAAATTATTAATTTGAAAGTAAAAGATCTTTCAGTTTGTCCTTACAAAACACATGAATTTGTAGTTTGTCAAGAGAGGGGAAATGTCACCTGAAACTTGCTGAGAGAAATGTCAGCAATGCTAATACAAATCAATACGAGTTACTTCCCTGATTTATAGCATGCATGTCAGATTGCGGGTCCAAGGGTTGAAGGCAGCTTGCTTGATGTATTCGTCTGGTCCCCATGTCAGTTTACAACTCTGCAGAATTGGAGCTTTCAATTAAAAAATAAAAAAAGTGACTGGCTCTTGTGAGTGAGAAATAGCACTGAAGGTTTCTATTTATTTTTATTAAAAGTATTTTATGTACATGTAAAAAGGAATTAATGTAGCATTTACTGCATAGATTGATTCTCTTTCTTTCTCCCCCACCCTGCACATGTAGCCTGTTCTGGAAAACAGGGATAAAATAGTCATGTGTCTATCATCATCATGCCCACTTGGCTTGTATTGTTGTATCCCACAACTACCCCTTTCCCTATGATTTCTCAAGCCCCCCACTAAAATTTGGTTAGATTCCCTCCCCCTCATTCCCTTGTTTTTTGACCATCTCTAATCATAATGCCTCAAAGGAGTGGGGGTACTATGAGAAGTAATTTGCTAGTGTTTTTAAAGTGCTTTGAAGATGACTAGTATAATAGGCATATAAATACTAATTTAAAAAGTTAATAATTCTGTTGAAGGCAGTGGGAGATCTGTTGTGAGTCTAGGGTAGTTTATGGCTTTTAGTTTGTAGTTCAGGCTCACTGGCCCTAATTAAAAATATAATTCAGTTCTTTCTACAAAAAGTCTGTCATTTGATTTATAGCATCTAGGGGACAGCATTTGAATATAAAAGGTGGCTTTCTTTTTTCTAATTGCTCTACATACACCACTTTTTAATTATTCGATACTTTATATCATTCGTACAATGAACTGTCAGTGCATCAATAAATATAAACACATTTAGTGTGAACAGAAGCCTTTTCTATTAAGTTCCATTTATTTTCAAATTGTAGAGTTTATTACAGCAGAAGACATACTGTATGTCTTTTAAATATTATGAGTCTTAAATATTTTAATACGTTCCAAGCAGCAATGAAATGGTCATCCATAATTCCAGAAGTCTGTTTATTGGAAAAAGCAGGAAGAGAACTCTACACATTGAAGTTTGGTAAAAGTCTTAGAAATACAGATGTTAAAATAAATATTCCCCCTCACCCCATTAAGAAAGAACTGGGAATCCATTCCTTGCCTTTGAAAAAGTAGAACAGAAAAAATCTGGCCTCCCCTCGACCCCCAGTATTAGGGTCACCTAGCTGCCACCTCTCAAAGAGGTGGACTAACAATACTGAGAAGAACCCCTTCCACTGATGTAGGAAGTATCTACACTATGGTACTACAGTGGCACAGCTGCACTGCCATAGCTGTGCTGCTGTAGTGAGACATACCCTTAAGCCGATTCCCCCAACTGGTATAAGCTATCCTCGTACAACTGCATCTACACTAGGGCTTTTACTGGCATAGCTATGTTGGTACAGGTGTTTTTTTTTTTTAAACAACACAGCTCTATCAGCAAAACTTTTAAGTGTAGACAAGACCAATTTGCTTTACTTTCTGGTTCTCATGAATTTAAAAAGTGCCAATTGATATGTTTAGGTTTCCATCACTGTGGGGATGAGCTGATTTTACAAAAATCATTAAAATGTAAAAACAAACAAAAGAACCACTTCTGAAAATAATTCTGTTTACTAGGGTTGGAGCCTCCTTCTTTCCAATCTTAAAAAAAAAATACAAAACCTAAATTTTGAATCTAAATCATTTGAAATTGTCCTGTTAATAAAAAGAAAAGGAGTACTTGTGGCACCTTAGAGACTAACAAATTAATTTGAGCATCCGATGAAGTGAGCTGTAGCTCACGAAAGCTTATGCTCAAATAAATTTGTTAGTCTGTAAGGTGCCACAAGTACTCCTTTTCTTTTTGTGAATACAGACTAACACAGCTGCTACTCTGAAACCTGTCCTCTTAATGAAGCACAAAAATTGAATTTTAGAATCAATGTTTGGAGGCTTTGAATAATGCATTTAAAAGGAGATTTGAGGAATCTGTGGACAGCCTAGCTACAACTAAAACCTCTCCAGTGCATCATCAAGGATCTACGACCTATCACTCTCACAGATCTTGGGAGACAGGCTAATCCTTGCTTACAGACAACCCCAGTAACCACACAACAAAAACACTAACCCAGGAACCTATCCTTGCAACAAAGCCTGTTGCCAACTGTGTCCATGTATCTATTCAGAGGACACCATCATAGGGCCTAATCACATCAGCCACACTATCAGAGGCTTGTTCACCTGCACATCTACCAATGTGATATATGCCATCATGTGCCAGCAATGCCCCTCTGCCATGTACATTGGCCAAACCGGACAATCTCTACGTAAAAGAATAAATGGACACAAATCAGACGTCAAGAATTATAACATTCAAAACCAGTTGGAGAACACTTCAATCTCTCTGGTCACTCAATTACAGACCTAAAAGTGGCAATTCTTCAACAAAAAAAACTTCCAAAACAGACTCCAATGAGAGACTGCTGAATTGGAATTAATTTGCAAACTGGACACCATTACATTAGGCTTGAATAGAGACTGGGAGTGGATGTGTCATTACACAAAGTAAAACTATTTCCCCATGTTTATTTCCCTCCCCCTACTGTTCCTCACATGTTCTTGTCAACTGCTGGAAATGGCCCACCTTGATTATCACTACAAAAGGGTTTTTTTTTTCCTCTCCTGCTGGTAAGAGCTCTCCTTACCTAATTGCTCTTGTTACAGTGTGTATGGTAACACCCATTGTTTCATGTTCTCTGTGTATATAAAATCTCCCCACTGTATTTTCCACTGCATGTATCCGATGAAGTGAGCTGTGCTCACAAAAGCTTATGCTCAAATACATTTGTTAGTCTCTAAGGTGCCACAAGTACTCCTTTTCTTTTTGCAGATACAGACTAACACGGCTGCTACTCTGAAACCATACTTTATAGTGTTCATTTGAGATACTTAAGGTATTTTTCTTAAATCTGAGCACCGTATTTTAACACCTGTGTTACTATCTTCCCAGAGTGGGGACCTTACTTCTTATTCATTTCCTATAGAGACATTTTGGTTTCAGACATTCAGTGGGTGCTCTGGCACCAGGCAATCTGTTTGTGAGCTATAAGTGATATAAGTGGCAGAGGGTAGCAGCTTCTGACCTTCTCTCTCTGGGTAGATTGTCTTGTCTTAGAGCTTTTCTGGTCTTACAGGGAATTTTATATTGATAGCAATGACAAAATCTGTCCTGAATCCCCAACTCCATTTATAGTATTATTGTCTCAGTAGATATTACATTTGGGTAAAGAAATAGTTAATGGAATTTAACACTATACAAATCAGAAATAATATAATTTAGAATAAAACTATTTAATAGCATTTATAGCTCATGGTTAAGCAGAAAAACAAATCTAATCACACAAAGTAGATTTTTCATTTTAGGTAATTGTCTTGTAAACATTGGTAACTACAGCTGAAACAAGCGATGGTCATATTTCTTAGAGCAGAACTGGGGGTCGGGACCCCTCAAGGGGTCACGAGGTTATTACATGGAGGGGATCATGAGCTGTCTGCCTCCACCCCAAACCCTGCTTTGCCTCCAGCATTTATAATGGTGTTAAATATATAAAACAGTGTTTTTAATTTATAAGGGGGGGGTCACACTCAGAGGCTTTCTATGTGAAAGAGGTCACCAGTACAAAAGTTTGAGAATCACTGTCTTAGAATATATGAATTAAATACATTTAAAAAAATCTTTCCTGTTATTTTCTTAATCCCAACATTCCGAGGATAACATAAATAAAATAATACTAATAAGTGTCACCCATTCATTTACCATTTAATACCGGTCTCCATTGGAGAAACTGCAAAGGAGCCATTTTATGACATGCAAATGATGAATACACTATTCACACATGTGTGAAGCTTATTACTCATTACACAAATAGGTATGTGAACAACTCTACTGCTGTATGGCTCTTCATTTAGTGGTCATTGTTGATGTATTCCCATTTATTTCTGTAAGGGGGTGAAATTAATGCTTATTTAATAATAAAAATAACTATGTTTAAAGAAAACATTGTCCAAATAGTTTAAAGTGCCTGAAAAGCAATGCCAAAGCTCTTTGGGACCTAATGGGGACTTCCACTCACAAGTGTCTAATCTTTCTATCACAGGTATATTGTTTGGCCCCCATTACCATAATATTTAAGCACCTCACAATCATTAATGTGTTTATCCTCACAGCTCCACTGTGAGGTGTCCTGAGGAACTGAGACACAGAGGGTGGGATTCATGAGGGGATTTTAGGCAAAGCAATGCTCAGCATTGCAGTGCCTAGCTTTTACGTGTTCTGCTGCCTAGTGGAATTCTCAACTCTGAATTAGGTGCCCAAGCCCCCTATACAATGCATAGAGAGAGTTATGTACCAAAATCAGGGATTCACAAAAGCCAGCACACTGAGTGGGGAGCCATCTAAGCTAGCCAGCAGGAAATGCTGATGAGATGGGTGTGGCTTAAACCCACCCCTCAAAGGGATTTAGGTGCCCAACTCTGGGCACAAGGGAGGTGTCCATCTCTTCTTGAAATTCAAAGCCATGAATCTTCTCCTAAGGTTGTGACGCATGGCCAGAAAGGTTAAACATCCTGCAGGATGAATGACTTAAATTCAACCCTTAAAGACATACGGGGAGACAATGTTTGTGTTTTTACATATATATGGATAGTGGTCAACAATGTAGTCATTGTCTATGCTGTATTCTGTTAATTCAGCGATCAAAAAAAATCCTAGCATTTAAATGAATTGTAAACACAGGATACCCCTGTATCTCTCTTTGAAATGAATAGCAAATCACCTGTGAATGGTAGAAAAACAGGCAATTGCCTTATGTTAATCTATGTGAATAATTAACAACGATACTTAGGAAATGAGGGCCTATTGTTCCCCGAGGGACTCCAACTTGTCAATGAAGGCTTGAAATTTTATAAAAGATCCTTCGGTCCTGATCCTGTTATCTCAGATCTGCTTAAGCTTCATCAGGGGAAGTTTGAGTCACAAGATTGAGGTGCCAGTTCAGCTGGAAACACCCTGAATATGATATTGGACATTGAACTATAACCTATGGACAAAATACTAAAATAACTCTTTGGAACTACAAAGCTCACCATCTCTGCTATGTATCTGAACCTCAAGAACTGAACTCATGTCTGTATATATATTGATCTTTTAACTCTCTCTCATTTGTTTTTTAATAAATTTTAATTTAGTTAATAATAATTGGCGTAAGCATGTATTTGGGTAAGATCTGGAATATTCAATAATACCTGGGAGGTAATGTGTCCCATCTTTTGGGATTGGTAGAACTTTTTCTTTTATATGATGAAATAAGATTTTCAGAAATCATCATATTTGACTTGGGTACCTGGATGGAGGCCTGAGGATCAGTTACTTCAAGGGAACTGTGTTGTTGGCTTCTGGGCAACCAGAGGGTAATAAAGAAGCTGTTTTATGATGTCTTGGTAAATCTAAGTATTGAAAATACCCACCAGCTTTGGGGATTATCTGCCCCATTCTTTGCCATTCACCCTAATAGAGTGACCTCAGCTGGCCCCCACTGGGACCCCTTTGTTTCTCTTATATCCTATCCATAGCTAAGGCTTAGCACACTCACTTTGGAAGTAGGAGATCTGTGTTCTAATCCCCAATCTGCCTGATGTGGAGAAGAGATTTGAACTTGGATCTCCTACTTCCCAGCAGAGCGCTCCAGCCACTAGCCCATGGAGTATTCTGAGGCAGAGCTATCTCAGTATCTCCTCTTGAAGTTGTTCCCTTCTGTATAAATCATTAGCTATTCATTACAGCACAAGGACTGGAACCTGGCTTTTCCCTCAGGAGTGCCTTGACCATCAGGATAGAGAATCATTCTCATGCTCTCTCACCCAAAGAATATTTAATTATTTATACATAACAGCACTGCTTCAACAGGAGAGATCACAAGAGCTCCACCCCAGAATACCTTCAGCCCAGTGGTTCAGGCACTCTCAGAGGAGATAGCAGACCTAAATTCAAGTCCCTGTTCCACATCAGGCAAACCGTGGATTAGAACGTGGGTCTTCCATATCCTAGCTCAGTATGCTAACCACTTCACTAAAGCTTACAAGAGCAGCACCACTGGTATCCTTTGTGGAAGTTTAAGTGTACTCAGCGCCTGGCCCCAAAGGCAAATTAGGTGGGAAAACCCCTCATTTGTGAATTCCACTGGGTCTTAGGTCTGAGTTAGGTGCCAGGCTGATAGGTGGTGGTAGGATTTAGACAGCTGGTCGCATGTCCAGCTACTGAAATTGAGGCACCTCGGGGACATTAAAGGTAGAAATCTAGGTGCCTAGGAACTGGGCACCTACAAGATTAGGCAGCAGCTGAGTGAGGGTTTTGTGAATGACAATGTTGTGTAAATATTGGACTTAAGTATCTAACTGCTACTTTAGATTCCTAAATCCCCCTTGTGAATCCCACTCAGAGACCAAGACCCAGATCTTTAGGTATTTAGGTACCTCACTCCCACCTAAATCTTATGGCATCCTAACTCCCACGATTTACATTAAAATGACATTTCAAGTGGTTTTAGATACAAAAAGCCCCTCTCTCCTTTTGAGGGCGTGGGCCTAAGTGAGTTGGCCAAGGTCACACAGGAAGTCTGGGGCAGAGCAGGGAATTGAACTCAGACTGCTTAAGTTTAAGCCCTACTCTAACCACTGGACCATCATTTCCCCGATTGCTACCTCAAGGCAAACATACTTTGTCTGTGTAAGCAATGGAGCAACATTTATAGCCTGCCATAAGTTACCTAAGTGGCCAGCTTCTGTTCCTAGGGGGATTATGTTAAATCCCTATTTTGCTCCAAATCCTACCTGAATCTTATGTGATCCTAAAAACAGAACCCTTTAAAGCAGTTGAGTGGGAACTCTTCCCTTTCACATGTCAGGGCTTATCTTCAATGTGGATTCAGAATTGATCCTAGCTGGTATAAAGCTCCCACAGTTCAACTACACACCTCCCTCAAAGGAAGCCCCTGGGAACTGGTAGTGCTCAGCACCTTGCAGCGACAGGTCCTCTACTAGTCAAGGCAGGCAGTTTCCTTAACCTTAAACCAGTCAGTTAACAACACTCTTCCCTCCGACAGGATGAGCTTTGTGGAGAAGCTCTTACGGCCTAGAAGGCAGGGCAGCCTGCCCTGGGAGATGAGACCCTGAGTTGTTTATAATGTTGAATTTAGGCTGAGGATATTGTTAAACTACATCAGGAGAAATTTGGCCAGTGCCGCTGGACTGTAGTACCTTTTATTTGTAAATCACCACAATCTGAAAGGGAAGCCAGAAATAAAGGAAAGAAATTTTTATTTCCATATTTGGACTCCCAGAGCACACATGCCCAGCCCCTGGTCTTCCACTCAGTAGTTCAGCAATGCTAAACATCATCACAAAATAATCTTTAGATATATAATGATCTACATATATTCAGGAGTTTTTATACCTGTATCTTTCCTTTTGGATTCGTCTCCTAAATTATCTAGGTGGCATATGCACATATAATTATAACAATTTAAATGACTTCAACTTGTGTGTCTCAAACAATAAAAAAAATATTAATACTGTATTCCATGTTAATGTATTTTTAGTCCAGAGATCTCAAATCACTTTACAAATATTGATCCTTTCATTTCTCTGTGCATCAGTTTTCCATTTGTAAAATGGGAATAAAAACACCTTCCAACACTCACAAGAGTATTAAGAGGATAAATTAATTCAGCTACTACAGTTAAGGGGGGCTATCAGTAGAGTTCCTTCCCCAGGCCTTTCCCTACACTCAGAGCAAGATGCCCCTCACTCATCCAGGTCATTGCTCTGCAGTGTGCAGGTGGTTTTCCCAGTTCCCAGCTGAAGATGCTCAGACCTCCAGCTGGGTCCCACATAGCCCAGAAGGGTGGACTGTCTGAGAAGGGAACAAAGAGGAATTAACACAAAGGATGTCATGATGGCTGGAGTGGCTCACAGCTGTGAATACCTACTTCAGGACACACTGTCAGTAAACAGGGCAGACACCCGAAATTGGTGGTGTGTTCTAGAATTAGATTTCACCAACCCAGTCACTAATGTTAACTCCTGGATCATCATACCAGTCTTACCATAGAGTCACATCCTCAGACTCTCTGATCTATCTTGCCACGCAGACTAACTGGACTTTGTGATAAACAGTCACTTACACCAAAGATTACATCACACCAGGTTGCTCCAAGAGACCAGTCACTTACCCCAGATCAACTGGTACTCTAGATCTTATACGAAAGACAACGCTGTTAGCCAATTCTACAGTAACTAACTAAAGGTTTATTAGCTAAGAAAAAGAATGAGAGCTACTCAGAGGTTAAAAAGGTTAAATATATGTACAGCTGAGTCACAGTCTATAATTCAAAATGGTAACAGAGATGTAGTAATTGGCCAGTTTTCCAAAAGTCTCTCAGGGCTACCTGGAATAACTCTGGGGATCTCAGTGTTCTAGTTCAGTTATTCCACTCTGTTAGAATCCAAACAGTCCAGAGACAGAGAATCTTTCCCTAAATCCATACTATAGCTTCTCACAAGAAACAGCTGACAGGGTCACTACCCATGTGGGCTTTTCCTTTGATGACGGGCTACATCTTTGACTTCAGATCATCACACACAATGACCACTTGCTTGAAATTAGCATTTTTCAATTACAGTTCTTCATTCGCATTCCACAAGGCTTCTTCCTTGTCATGGGTTTATTTAGTTACAGGGTATTTACAATGTAAAATGTTTGCTATTGCATTATACAGGATACCGATAAGTAAAACAATGCAAGTAACATCCCATTTGTTTTCATGAAGTTTAAACACCATATATACTCATACGTTTAACAATTACTTTGCTCTATATTAATACACAAGTGAATTGACCGGGGCTTCAGCATGAGCTGAAAAATCCACACCTCTGAGCAATCTAGGTAAGCTGACCTAACCCCTGAGAATGCGCTAAGTCAAGGAGAATTTCTTTCATCGACCAAGCTACTGCCTCTGGGACGTTGATTACTAATGCCAGTGGGAGAACCCCTGCCCTCAACAAGGGTAGTGTCTACACTGAAATGCCACAGTGGCAACCTCTGTAGCGTTTCAAGTGTAGACAAGCCCTCAGCTATCCTAGTGAGCGCTTCCTTCTGACAAGATTGGGAAACGCTACCACTGATTTTGGTGCTTGCTCCATTAATTCCTGTGTTGTACCGCACTGTGGATAACTGGAGGGCTACAGGCCTAAAGTTGGTCAAAAGTTCTCTCTTATTGGGGTGCCCAATTTGAGACACCAGGCCCAGCTCCTCATTTAGTAACCTAACTACCTTTGAGGATCTGGGCCCTGATGCCTCACTTTCAGAGCTGTTGAACATGGGAGTTGCTCATCACCTCTGAAAATTAGACACTAGATAACTCAAGCTGGTATTCAAAGTAAGTCCCCAAAATGAGACCTTATTTCTTTAAAATTTTGGCCTTGGTGTCTAGGAGTCTTAAGACATCATTCACAAGAACTAAGTCACCAGTTTTTAAAAAAATCATGTACTGGTGGTTGTGATTCACCCACTGGAAATAGCACAAAGAATATTTTTATCACAAAAGTCCATATGATTATGGGACACTATGGAGAAGGGAAAGAATTAAAGACTAATTTGAATGTTTGTGTAGCAAACGACAGGATTGTGCACACTGATACTACAGTCATCAACAGTGATTGAACCTGGAATCTCCTGTACCAAGAACACAAAAGCCTATGGTTTGAGCTAAAGAAATATATTCATTAAATGCCAAGGTAGAAAATTCCAATCCCACTTGGATATAGCAAACCACACACACTAAGGCCCTGGATCTGAAATGAGCTTTATCCTACAAGTAAGACCCCTGTGCCCAAGGAGTCTTCCACTGATTTCACTGAGGCTCTGCACAGGCACAGTGGACTGCTCACACAATATTCCTTGCAGAATCAATGGCTCTGTCAGTGTACTATATCCTTTTGAAATGTAATTTTGGTGTCAAGAAGATTCTATCTTTAATCTTCTAACTTGGTAAAGTGTAAACACATATAGACTAGCAAGTACTAGTAACTACACCTAAACTGCATGGCCCCAGTCCTGCAAGCTCTTATCTAAGTTAGAAGTCTCACTGAAGTCAGTAGGACAATTCCCACGTATGTCTTAGAGTCTGATTTACCATAACTTATTTAGGTTTTTATTTAGGCTTCCAATAATAAAGTTCTGTATTCAGATAATAATAGTTCTATACTTTCAATTACACAACAAATGGATCAGAAGTAACAGCCATATTCTACGAGTCCTTACAAAAATATAACTAAGTACTATTCCCATCTATGACCTTTGTGACCTGTAAAATAGGTCTTAGAACAAAAATTCTTAGAACAAAGCTGATTAATCAACAGACAACAATACCAAACATGTAGTGTGGGATTTTCAAAAGTGGTCAGTGTTGGCCTAACTTTTTTCCCCTTGTAGTCTAGAAGGGGGGTTGTATCATTGCAACTAACAAGTACTGACAAGGACTTATTCTCATCATTATCAAGAGGAAAGGCCAAAACAAATTCAGAAAGAAACAAAACTAGCCTGAACCTTCGCCTGTACCTCAAAATTAATCCTTTCTTCAGATCAGATAAATCTGTAGTTTCAAAATGAGTTTCTCGGATCCCTTCCTGGCACCTCCCACCTTTGCAGATATGTTGGCAGGGCATATGTTGGCCTCTTTAAATGTCTGAAGGATCTTCTGGGAGAAGTGTCTCCTTTCACCCTTTAGCCAATTAGCCAAGTCTTCAATGCTGTGTGGCCCCTCTCCTATGCATCCTCAGGGGAAGACCTCTTTAACAAGGGCAGCTGAACAAGTGGCACAGCCCAACAGTTTGAAGGCCTCATTGCAGCTCTCGTTCATATTTGGCCTGATTTTGGAACTCCCCCTTGAGTTATACCCCAGTATGCATGGCACACCTTTGAGAAGTTCTATAGTGCGTAAGAACCCTGCTCTGAAAGGTTTTCCCCATGAAAGCTGCTAATCTCATAAAGTGGCAGGAACCTTATGAGCTCTAGGTTCCCAGAGATAGGTCATGCACCTTAGGAAGAAAGTGTCTTATATCATCATCAGATGTAAAACTGAGCATTGTTCAGCAGAAACAGTGATATTGTACCGGCAGCAGCAGCACAAGAATTCATAATTTTTTTTTTTTAAATCTGAATACAGATGGAGGAGTTGGCTGTTCTCCACTGAATGGCAAGTAACTAATTTTTTCTGTGCTGATTGATTGCTCTGTAATGTTGTGGTCTTATTTTTTCCCCCCAGCTTATTGCTGGCAGAAAGATCTTCTTTACTAACAACAAGTTGTGTTGTCTTGGTATTTACCAGATTATTGTGGTATTAGCATGACAATTTCATATTTCTTCTTCCAATTTTTGCTAACCTTTAATTTTGTTGGAGATAATTTCTAATGTGTATATATTAAAATATTTTAATTACATTTCTTTAAAAAGTCAATTAAGAGAAGACATTTGAGCATGAGTGCATGCAAAAATATACCGTGCTTTCTTTCTGTACTGCAGAAACAGGTATCCATCTTGAGCCTAATTGGCAGGTAGAAGAATGAGAGAAAAAACCTTCAGTGCACAAACATGATTCAGTATTTACAAAGTGTAGGTATAATTTGTGCTAGATGTCAGAATTAGGGGTTCCTCCTTTATTCAGCATTCAGATTTCCAAACAGAACTTTTGTGACAAACAAATAACTTAATAATCAAGCAAATTGCTATGCTTTTCCAAAGTGATCTTCCTCTGCTAACTAAACTGCTTCCTTAAATAAGTTGCACAGCAACATTCACATTTCTTACTTGGTCCAATTCTGTTTTTTCTTCTATTGTTTCTTCCATTATTGCTTTAACCTTTGCTACTCTATATTTCATAATACTAGTAGGAACTAATAGTCTGTTATCTTTAGTTCTCATCAGTATAGACATATCAACCCTGAAACTCTCAGATAAAAATTTTCCAGTTTTAGTTTGAATAACCTTCAAAAATCTTTCAGTCATAGCTGCAATAACTGAAATTTAATAAAACCAAAACTTTGAAAGTATATTTTGTTTTTTAATAACATCAGAGCTTTGTTAATCTGAAACAATGTGATATGTACAGGTCATTTAGAGCCAAGTATGGGCATGAGAGCAGAACTGGATCTGTATTTTCTGGAATTATTTAATAGGTAAACATTTTTACTAGAGCTATGAAATGTACAACAAAGAGAAAAAAGAGTTAAAATCCATGTTGCTGACATCACAAGTTGCAGAGTTCACACAGTGACTTTGCTTTTCTGCAGTCATCTTTGTTCTTGTACAATGAAAAACAAAGTGAAAAAGCCTTATACTACTAACTTTTATAGAGCAACAAAATCATTTAAAATCTCCTCAGCACTAATCTAGATTCTGTTCAACCAAGGAACTATCTCTCTGCACTGCATAGAAACCTGCTAGTTCATTGACAATATAGACTGAGTTCACACACTAGTGTAACATGGCACGGGTCCATTCACCTCAATGCAACTTACACCAGCAGTGAATTTGGCCCTTTGTTTGTTCAGGTACAAAGGCCCCAGCTCTGCAAAGATAAATGCATGTTCTTAAATTTAAGAACATGAATAATCCACCTGAAGTCAATGGGATTACTCACATACTTAATGTTAAACATATGTGTATGTCTTCAGGGGTTAATAGATGCTTTCTATCTCCTTGCAACCCCTATGGAGCTCACTGACTTCAATGGGACTCTCAACAAACAAGATTCCTCTATAACAGTGCATTTTTTCATTTGCAGACCACTACATATTTTCAAATGGCAGTACGGACCCCTTTGGAAATCTTAGGGCCCCCCAGACCACAGGTTGAAAACCACTATTCTATAGCAATGACAACCTTTCACGGACCCCTTAGAGTCTGCAGATCCCTCAGGTGTCTGAAGACCACAGGTTGAAAACCACTTATCTATAATGGATCCACTTGCTGGCCTGGGGCCTATACAGTGAAAATGAGCCATGACATCCTTGCCAGGGCCTCACATCACTTACAACATCTCTGCCTGAGACTACCCAGATGATCAACAGAACTAAACTAGAATTCAAAAGGCTGAAAATGGCCACAGAGTGAGCGAAGGGCTTTACAAACAAAACAAAACAAAACAAAACAAAACAAAAACTGTAACGAGCCAAGCAAGGAATGGAGAAAGCCGTGATGCCTCCTAAAACTTAGCACCACTTTTTTTTAAAAAAAATAAGCCTTAACTACAGCTATATTTCTATAGCCCGGCTTCACCCATGGGTTTCCCTCCAGGACAGGCTCGAGGAGTCTCTCTCACAGGGCAGGAGCCCCAAGTTCAAGCTGTGCCAAGTGATGCCAGACACCACAGAGCGGCGAGGGGGGGCTGTCGGTGGAGAGTTACCCATCCAAGGAGGCGCAGATCCACCTCCGCCCGACCCCCCCTCCCGGGCAGGTGCGTGCCCAGCGGGCCCCCTGCCGCGCCAGCTCCCCCTTCTCCCCGCAGCTCGGCGGCGCTCAGGGCTCGCCTCACACCCCGGGGCGAGGGACCATGCCCGGGGCCGGCCTCGTGCAGCCGGCAGCTCCCCGCCCCGCCTCCTCCTCCCGCCCCCCCCCCCCGCGCCGTGCGGCTGGCGGCTCGCAGGGAGGGAGCGTGAGCAGCGAGCGGGCGGGGGTTAAAGGTGCCGCTGGAAGGGAAGTTTGGAGAAGGTCGTGCCGTGTCTGTGCGCTCCGGCAGCATCATGGCGGAGCCCAGCGACTCGCCTGTCCACCTCCAGCAGCCCGCGCCGGCGGCCGCTCCCGCCGCCTGGCCCATCTGCAGGGACGCCTACGAGCTGCAGGAGGTTATCGGTCAGTGGGGCGGGCGGGCCGGGGTGGGGAGCCGGGCTGAGCCGGCTGCGGGGCCTACCGGCGTTTGCTCCTCCGCAGGTTTCTCTCGCTGCGGCGGGCGCGCCCGGCACTGCAGCGGCTGCAAACTTTATTTCCGAGGCGCCGGCTGGGGCTGGCTGCCCCGCTCTCCCCACGCGCAGCGGGCGGCGGCTGCTGGTGGGGGCTCCGTGGCAGCTGCCCCGGCCCTTCTGCGGGGCCGCGGGGGTGGGGATGAGCCCCTGAGCATCTTTCCCCTCTCCGCTATCTGTCAGTGGTGAGCAGCGAGCTGTAATTCACCGTTGGCCTTGCCTCATCTCTGCTCTCGCCTGCTGTAACGGTGCACCCGCTGTTTTGCTCTATCCGTTCAGAATAGTCTGCATCTTTCCGGGGTGGTGGTGGTTAAATCTCCCCATCTGCGGCTCGTGCCGATTTCCTTTTTGAAAGCCTTCATTTCCTTTTGCCCCCTCTGCATAGCTTTAATTTTGTCCCCATCTCCTCTTTTCATCCTCCCTATCGCTCTACTCTCCTATACACTCTACTCTTACCGCTGTCGTGACAATGGCTTAATTTCATTGGAGCAAGCCTTCCCCCTTCGGTTTAAGGTTTAACACCCCTTCCCCAAACATGCAGGCAGTGTGTGCTGGGATTGTGCATGTAACAATTAATTGCTATCAAAATGTGACTGACTTAATTTTTCCTCCCAACTGTGTGGATCAGATCATTATGAATCTTGCAAGGTGAATAGATGATTGATGATAACAATATGTATAATGGAAGGCTGTATGCTTTTTTGATCTGAATGCTATTTATTGCTAGTTAATCTGTTCAAGAATACTCATTCTTGTGTTTCTTATATTAAAAAAACAAAACAAAAACAACAACCCTGCAGAAACTAAAAGCCAGGTCCAAAATTGCAATTGTTATTCCTTGATTTGGGCTAGAATTCATTTACCTCAAAAATTCCTGTAGATTTGCTTTGTGTTGCTCTTGTAACTAGTAGTGCTTTTAATATTGCGCACCAATTGCTGATAACTGTGACAGATAACATTTTTAATCAGGGTTGTAAATCATGTACATTCAGAGTTGTTTCTTTGGCTATTTAGTTTCCACAATCAGAAACTAAGTGTTGCCAAGGAGAAATAACTTACCCCTTCACTCTCATGTTTTACCAGGCTCGAGTATTACTCGTATTCTTTCCCCTTTTATTCCCCATTTCTCCACCTGAACTGCACTAAAATGAAGAAGGCTGAGGCCTGGTCTCCTGACATAGCTATGCCGGCAAAACTTTTAAATATGGAGTGGATGAGGGGGGAGGGAGGAAATCACACTTCTAACTGTGACATAGCTATGCTGCTGAAAGCCCTAGTATGGATGCAGGCCTCTTGCCAGTATACCAAGAGAACTGAAAAAATCTATACCAGAAAAATAGCTGTTTTGCTGGTATAAGCTACATCCTCAGTAGGTCGGTTTGCTGGTAAACTATACCCACAAATTCTTTCTGCTGTGGAAAAGGCCTGAGAAGGTGTTAATCTAATCCTTATCTGCTGTTGCAATGGAAGTCTGTAGTATATTTCTTTAAGTACTGGTTGTTCTCCATTGGTGCAGTTGTAGAATGGCTGAAGATTAGGGCAGTCTACATGGGCAAAGCTAAAGCCTGGCTTGTGTGGTCATGGCAGAGAGCTCTCCTTGTGCTCTAAAAATCCCACCTCTATGAAGGGCATAGCTACCAGCGCTGAGGCACTGTCTATGCTGGCGCTTTACAGCGCTGAAACTTGTGCTGGGGAGGGGGCACACACTCCTGAGGGAGAAAGTTGTAGTGCTGTTGTCATAAATATAAAGGGAAGGGTAAACACCTTTAAATCCCTCCTGGCCAGAGGAAAAACCCTTTCACCTGTTAAGAAGCTAGGATGACCTCACTGGCACCTGGCCAAAATGACCAATGAGGAGACAAGCTACTTTCAAAGCTGGATGGGAGGAACAAAGAGTTCTCTCTGTCTGTGTGATGCTTTTGCTGGGACCAGAGCAGGAATGCAGATCAGAACTCCTGTAAAGAGTTAATAAGCAATCTAGTTAGATATGCGTTAGACTCCCTTTTGTTTAAATGGCTGATAAAAATAAGTTGTTGTGAATGGAATGTATATTCCTGTTTTTGTGTCTTTTTGTAACTTAAGGTTTTGCCTAGAGGGATTCTCTATGTTTTGAATCTGATTACCCTGTAAGGTATTTACCACTAGGATTTTACAGAGGTGATTCTTTTACTTTTTCTTGAATTAAAATTCTTCTTTTAAGAACCTGATTGCTTTTTCATTGTTCTTAAGATCCAAGGGTTTGGGTTTGTGGTCGCCTATGCAAATTGGTGAGGATTTTTATCAAGCCTTCCCCAGGAAAGGAGGTGTAGGGTTTGGGGGGATTTTGGGGGGGAAAGATGTTTCCAAGTGGGCTCTTGCCCTGTTGTTTTTGTTAGATGCTTGGTGGTGGCAGCAATAAGGTCCAGGGACAAAAGGTAAAATAGTTTGTACCTTGGGGAAGTTTTAAGCTAAGCTGGTAAAAATAAGCTTAGGGGGTTTTTCATGCAGATCCCCACATCTGTACCCTAGAGTTCAGATTGAGGAAGGAACCTTGACAGCTGTAAATTGCCAGTGTAGACAAGCCCTTAGGGCTTGTAAGGGGTAGGAGAAGAGTGAGTGTTTACTTCTCAAAAAAGCAGTTTAAAAAGAGTCTATTGAGTGTTCAAAAATTTTAAATAGGTATATTTATCTATTTATTGACACACGTGTAAAGTGCCCATAATTGCAAAGTTGGGACACACGTTTTGGGGAAATGCATTTCTTGTGTAGATAGGCCTCCATGCTAATTAACTGATAGTATTCGATTACCGCAGTAAAGTGACAGGTCAGTTTCTACTGGAGCCTGATCCAATAAGATGCAGAGTGCTTTCTTGGATGTGCTGAGTATCCTCAACTTCCATTAAATTTAGTTTAGGAACAATGACTTTTTCTAAATGCCACAAGAAATATTTCCTATAAGCAAAATAGCCTTTTATTTACAGCCTCTCAAATACAGCAATATATTGTTTTTTTTTTTTTGTCTTAAGTGGCAAAGGACTGCTATGACAGACATTTTTCCTAAATAACTAAAGTAGATCTAATGAATATTTATATTGCATGTTTTGAAAATGCTTATTTTGTATAATATTCAGTGCAAATGAGTAAATATGGATATAATTTTAGAGTTGTGGGCTCAATGTAATACTACATAATGTCTTCAAATGAACTTAGTGTATGTAGGGTTGCTTTTGTATACCTTCATCCTAGTATCCAGGGGAAAATAATACAGTTCCGGAGTCTGACTGCCACTCCTGTTCAGTAAGCAGCATTTAATCACTGAAGCTCTTAAAGTTTAATCACTTCATGAACATGAGTACTGCCACTTATTTAAAATAAACTTTCCACAGGTGAATAGCTTTACGTACACACAAAACTGTCTGCGGGATAGGAGCCTGAAGGGATATGTTTTGTTCTAATAGTCCTTTTGCCAGTTAAACCAGGAAAAGTACAATATATTGAGGCATCTGAATGGGATTTTTAAGAAGAAAGACATACCAGTCTTCTTTAGCACAGACTTCATAGGCTTACATGGTATGGAATATTTCTCAGTGTAACTAAAGTCACCTATCTGTAGGCTATATCTAATGTCTTAAGAGATATTTCAGGGTTTATTAGTGGCAGCCATATTGCTAAAAAGAACAGTAACCTACTTTTTGGAACTGGTCATGTTTGATTTAATATCGTGAGAGGGTAATCAGTTTCCATCCTGCTCTTGTAGGGTAAGCAACTGGAAACAGTGCCACTGTTTTTAATAAAATCTTTGCTTACTGCTAAACCACTTCCTACCTTAATGGCAATTTAAAAACTGCCTTTGAGCTTCCATATAGCCTGTGTCATAAATAATGTTTTTTCCCCAATGATATATCTGTGGCTAGCTGGAGACCCAAATGCCCCGTAGGGGAAAAATTCATAATTAAGGTATGAGAAGCACTGTTTCCTCTAGGAACCTTAAAAACAAACAAACCCAAAAAAACCCTTCTCATTTTGCTAAACAAAATATCTTTTCTTTTAAGGCTGTATCAGCATTTTCATTGCAAATTCCTACTATCATGAGTTAATAACTTCATTAAAAATAATTGTGGGTTGAAACCTGGTATGAGGATTCTTGGAACAGAAGGAAATAGCCTTTGTCTGTACCATGAACCGATTCAATTAAACTGTGTGGTGGATTTGGCCATATTTGAAGATTTTGTTGTTGGCTGTTCTTTAAAGTCTTGGTATAGTTTGAGATACAAAAAGCTACTATTATAAGCAAATTATCTTTAATAGAAGTAAATAAGATTCAGTATTCTTGTCAAATTGAACTCTTTTATTGTGGATTGGCTCTGAATAAGATGACTAAAATATGACACATCTGATTTTCTGTCACTTCATAAAACTTCTTCCTTTTTAACATATAAGGGAATTTGCTCTTAAGGATTTGTGAACTGAATTTCCTTGCTTTTGTTTCTATGACATTTTAATATAATTCTGTATCTGTTTAGTTGTATTGAGTCCTATGTCAAATGGATGAGATGCTACCAAAGATAAAGCAATGTTATGATGAGCGTGAGATGACTTTCTGAATGCTTTTGAGCAAATTGCTTAAGACTCTGCCTCAGTTTCCCCATTTGTAAGTGAAGAGCTAGTTTTGTCCTCCTTACGGGCTATTTTGAGAGCCTTGGATGGAAGGCTCTGGCTAAACTAGAGTTACTTTGAAAGAAGAGGATTGTCTGCAGAGTTTGAAGAGAATTTAAGCATATTTTATATTACAGATCATTTAAAAATTCTCATTTGAAAATTTGACTTTGGTCTAACGTTGCCTTGTCACCCTCCAGCTCAAAAAAACTTGTGACATGTATCACCAAACTTTCAATGTAGCTAATTTTCTCTAATTCATGGAATCTAACTTCTGCATAAAACAGATGATGGTTTAGCAAAACCTGTCAATTTTTGTTGTGGATGGTTTTGTGGACAACCCTGCTCCTACTGATGTTAGGGTTTTTGTTTGGAGCTTCTCACCTTTTTCTCCTCCCCCTCCCCCCCCCCACTTTGTGCCAGTGACTTCACTGGAAGCAGGGCCATTTACTCAGTGTCTATCTAGTGTCTAGTTTTAGCTGAGAAAGAATGAGCGCTTCTGGAGGTTTGCGCTAATGGAGACCTTCATTTAGCTCAGTGTTAGAGGCATGTGGTTGTGGAGATGGACTGAGGTTCCAGTCACGAGTCTTCAAGTGTTTGCTGTCTTACAATGGAGAGAGGGAAAATTTTTTTGATAGTTGTGGATGTAATTGCAGTGCCTTTTTTTTTTTTTTCCTATCCTCCTTCCTGTAATTAGGAGGATATAGTATCACTGATTACCAGAATACTTTAAAAAACTTCGGTTAAACCTGATTGAGTACTTATTGAGATGAAAATATTCAAAGGGCTTCTTTTTGAGGTGGTAATGGGAACAAAGAAACACTAGTCACTTCCAGTCTGCTCAACAAAATGTTACACCACAGTACTTGAAGCCTAAGTAGATCTTGACACTAGCTCTTGCAAGAGGCTGTTCAAATACATGAATTGTAAAATGCTTAAGAAACGGCATTATTTGAGAACCAGATGGTGGTGGTGGTATTTAGAATTTTTCTGTCCCCAGAAATGTTAACTTTAAGTATAAAGAAATGCATATCTAACTACAACCTTAACTCTGATCCAAATCAAGTAGTGTACTTTCACCATTAAGTCTCAAACAACACTGCACCTTTACATATGAAAACATTATATAATATAATTTATATATGCCACTGATCACTGAAGTCCACATAAATAACTTATTTATCTGTAATTTTCTTTCCTTTTTAAGCTACATGTTTCTCAGGAAACAGTTACAAATACTTTCCCAAAAATTTCTGTCAACTGATGAAGTGTTAAATGGAAAGTTCTGATTTCTTAAAACAGAAAATACATAATACAGAGGAGGGGAAAAGACTAAAATTAATGAGTGGCTGTTGCTTAAAGTACCTTTTTTTTTTTTTGGGGGGGGGGTGTCATGTTTTAAATAAATTTCTCAGTTCTTAGGCTTTTAGTGAGTTTAAGCCTCACCATTTTACAGTAGTTACCCTTGGTGACCACCAAAGCTTGCTGGAGGCATTAGGAAACCTATGAGCAGTAGTGGAGGCATAGGTGCAATCTGCCTGCAGAGATAGGAAGATAACTACAGCATTGGTTTACTCTTCTGGTTTAACTTTTGGAAGTGAATCTTTATCAGAAGAGCTGGAAACTTGTTTACTTTAATTGAAAGCATACATTCTGTGGAGGTTGATGACAGTAAATACTTTTTGTTTTTGTGGGTTTGTTTTTTAAGTCTGACTTATAGCACTGGCTAGCAAACTGAAGTATTGATACAATCTAATGGAGTTATTTGTTTCTGAGGTTTTTGGAGTGCTGGTGTAGGATTATCTTCTGGAAAATATTATTGTTTAAGACTATTTTAATGCAAGATAAAACAAGCAGTTATGATTTGTAAGTATGAATTTCCTATGGTGATTGGGGTGAGATGGCAAAATAGTGTAGAGGAGATATGAAATAGCCTTAAAGCAGCTTCTTTGCTCAGCACTTGTGGAGCTGTAGAGCAATAACAATCTTATTGGGAGGACCTAGGCAAGTACGCTTCTGTAACTGAGTCTGTATTTCTGAATACTGTGTAGTTCTACGTAACTGGTTGCTGACTTACAGGGTGTGTATTTTGTGTTGGTGCTGACAGCCCAAGGGTTGAAATGAGCAGACATCCCATTCTGTGTTCAGTCAACTAAGGCTTACTTGTATAGAAATTCAAAAAGGTACATTGACTAGAGTGAAATCCCTGCAAGCTGCATGGACACTTTTTTCAAAGACCCCATAATAGAGGCCCAACTTAAATGTAGACCCCAGATTAAAAAAACACGGTAAAAGAACTAAAAAAGGTCCACTGTGGCTTAACAACCATGTAAAAGAAGCAGTGAGAGAGAAAAAGGCATCTTTTAAAAAGTGGAAGTCAAATCCTAGTGAGGTAAATAGAAAGGAGCATAAACAGTGCCAAATTAAATGTAATAAGAAAAACTCCAAAAAGGAGTTTGAAGAACAGCTAGCCAAAAACTCAAAAGGTAATATGTGTTTAAGTATATCAGAAGCAGGAAGCCTGCTAAACAACCAGTGGGGCCCCATGATTGAGATACAAAAGGAGCACTTAAAGGCAATAGTCACCGCAGAGAAACTAAATGAATTCTTTGCTTCAGTCTTCACGGCTGAGGATGTTAGGGAGATTCCCAAACCCGAGCTGTCTTTTGTAGGTGACAAATCTGAGGAATTGTCACAGATTGAAGTGTCACTAGAGGAGGTTTTGGAATTAATTGATAAACTTAACAGTAACAAATCATCAGGACCAGATGGCATTCACCCAAGAGTTCTGAAAGAACTCAAATGTGAAATTGCGGAACTATTTAACTATGGTTTGTAACCTGTCCTTTAAATCAGCTACTGTACCCAATGACTGGAAGATAGCTAGTGTAATGCCAACATTTAAAAAGGGCTCTAGAGGTGTTCCTGGCAATTAGACTGGTAGGTCTAACGTCAGTACCGGGCAAATTAGTTGAAACCATAGTAAAGAATAAAATTGTCAGACACCTAGAAGAACATAAATTGTTGCGCAGAAGTCAACATGGTTTCTGTTAAGGGAGATCATGTCTTACTAATCTATTAGAGTTCTTTGATGGGGTCAACAAACGTGGACAAGGGGGATCCAGTGGACATAGTGTACTTGGATTTCCAGAAAGCCTTTGACAAGCCTCACCAAAGGCTCTTGCGTAAATTAAGTTGTCATGGGATAAGAGGGAAGATCCTTTCATGGGTTGAGAACTGGTTAAAAGACAGGGAACAAAGGATAGGAATAAATGGTAAATTTTCAGAATGGAGAGGGGTAACTAGTGGTGTTCCCCATGGGTCAGGCCTAGGACCAATCCTATTCAACCTATTCATAAATGATCTGGAGAAAGGGGTAAACAGTGAGGTGGCAAAGTTTGCAGATGATACTAAAATGCTCAAGATAGTTAAGACCAAAGCAGACTGTGAAGAACTTCAAAAAGATCTCACAAAACTAAGTGATTAGGCAACAAAAGGGCAAATGAAATTTAATGTGGATAAATGTAAAGTAATAAACATTGGAAAAAATAACCCCAACTATACATACAATATGATGGGGACTAATTTAGCTACAACTAATCAGGAGAAAGATCTTGGCGTCATTGTGGATAGTCTCTGAAGGCCTCCATGCAGTTTGCAGCAGCAGTCAAAAAAGCAAACAGGATGTTAGGAATCATTAAAAAAAGGGATAGAGAATAAGACGGAGAATATCTTATTGCCCTTATATAAATCCATGGTACGCCCACATCTTGAATATTGTGTACAGATGTGGTCCCCTCATCTCAAAAAAGATATACTGACATTAGAAAAGATTCAGAAAAGGGCAACTAAAATGATTAGGGGTTTGGTATGGGTCCCATCTGAGGACAGATTAAAGAGGCTAGGACATTTCAGCTTGGAAAAGAGGAGACTAAGGGGGGATATGATAGAAGTATATAAAATCATGAGTGACGTGGAGAAAGTGAATAAGGAAAAGTTATTTACTTGTTCCCATGCTATAAGAACTAGGGACCACCAAATGAAGTTAATGGTTTAAAACAAATAAAAGGAAGTTCTTCACTCAGCACACAGTCAACCTGTGGAACTCCTTGCCTGAGGAGGTTGTGAAGGCTAGGACTATAACGGGTTTAAAAGAGAACTGGATAAATTCATGGAGGTTAAGTCCATTAATGGCTATTAGCCAGGATGGGTAAAGAATGGTGTCCCTAGCCTTGTTTGTCAGAGGGTGGAGATGGATGGCAGGAGAGAGATCACGAGATCATTACCTGTTAGGTTCACTCCCTCTGGGGCACCTGGCATTGGCCACTGTCGGTAGACGGGATACTGGGCTGGATGGACCTTTGGTCTGACGGAGTATGGCCATTCTTATGTTATGTTCTTATGTTATATTTGAGCAGACAAAAATGTTTGTAAATCCTCTTCCCCCTGTTCCCCCAGCCTGTCCTGGGATTAATCCCTGCCAGCTGTCTGTCTCTGAAGCACTACAGGCAATTGCTGGGGGGGGGAGGGGGAAGCTGGGAGTTCTCTGCTGAGAGAGAAGCGGGTGTCAGGGAGTGAGATGGGGAGGGCCTGCTGAAAAGTCTGCACCTGAGGGAATTGTTAATGAAGGGGAGAAGCCAGTGGGGAGACAGATCAAACTCATTGGGGGGAGGGAGTAGAGCCACTGAGGAAAAAGATGGGGAAGATGCCTAGTGGTAGAAAAGAGATGCTTTTTCTTGCGTCTGATTTCAGATAAGCCAGAGAGCGGTGCAGAGTTTGGTGAATTTTAGGTAGTTCTCTGCATGCATCCTTCCTTCTCTGCTTGAAGAAGAAATTAGTCGAAAACCAACTTCCTCGGGATCTTAGTAGCTCCATGATTTCCGGATTACATGGTGAACAGGGTTTCTGACAGAAGTTTTGGGATATTGACAAGTACAGTAAAGCCTGGAGGATTTTTAGGATCCCCTTTTTGGGTCTATTTTCCTTCAGAGAAACATTCAAGAGGTGCTGGCAGTTTCATACCTTTCAGGGATGTTCTCAAAGATGCCTTGGTGAAAAGATTTAATCATCAGCATTACTCAGTAACGAATTATTAATTTTTATGGAATCAGTAGAGTTAATATTTCCAGCCTTTGGTCTCGAGATGTTTGACCTACTTAACTAGTCAATGGGCTTCTGAAAGCCTAGTATGATAAATCAGCATTGATTAATTCTTTTATGATTTAACAAAATGAGTGAATCACTTTGTTAGACTAATTATTCTTCAAAACACTGTGGATCACTGATGCATGGGCTTTCTGATCAGAAGTAAAATTCTGCTGGGAGTTGGGTGTCACGAAAGCTGACTTACTATGGACACAGGTGTGCCCCAAGTTAGGTGCGACATAGCACATCTAAAAAGAGACAGGTAGTGTAGAAATAGAAAATTGAAAGGAGAGGAGGTAGAAGGAAGTCTTGCCTGATCATGGCTACTGTGGATGGTATGGTATATGTGGTTGTGGGTTGTTTTTTTTTTTTTTTTTTTTTTTTGTTTCCCCCCCCCCCCCCATGGGTCTGGTCACGTGCTCAGTTGTGTGGTGAAGCTTCATTCATTGATCTTAACTTTAGAGATCATACATCTGGTTCAAGGTTGGGGCTGATACATTTTAGCTGGATCAATAAAATTTTAGTATAGCTGCAAGCAGCGTGTGTGTGTATGAGTGCATGTGCATTTTATGGTAGGGCATAAAGATATGGTACTGTCATTTAATAGGCCAGAAAAGTATAGGGCTTTTATATTGAAAAATGTGCTCTGATGTTTTCATTTGTGGGTATTGCTTCCTATCTTATAAGGAAAAAGTAGGCAAAGCTCATGATCTTGTTGCCATAACTTGTTCTGAGCAAGGTCCTATTTACCTGCAATAACATAGCTTAATTATAGCATATTGGGACCTTGGTTTCAGCCTAGGGCACCTGGCCCCATGGTAATAGTACTAAATGTATTTTCATCTGCACCCTAAAAAAAGCCTTAAATTACATTATGCTGAATTTATAATTGGATACCCACTCTTGCATATTGCTGTCTAATGTGCCTGCTCTTTCTCAGGATAGACGGAAATGGCCTTGCTACTGTCTTAATGCCACTTTAAGGGCAATTTAGCAAAGAGGAAAGTGTGAGAGCTGCTTCTAACTTTTTTTACTGTAAGAACAAAGCCTAGAAATTTTGTTTCCTCCTTTGTTGTTAGTCTTCTGGGGATCAATGTAAGGGGTAATTTGTTTCTAATGTCCTGTCATGACAGTCCCTAACCTTTTTCTTTATAAAAGCTAACTGGAGTGGTGGGAGCTAGCTAAAGATGTTCTGTAGTTCAACGTCCGAGCATTAGCTGGAGACATTGGGGTCAGGACAGCTGCAATCTCATATTCTTCAATAGAACACTCATGGCTGACTCAAGCTCACTGCATCTGAGGGTGAGGAGCTATAAAATGGCAGTGTAGGAATCTGGGCTCAGGCTGAAGCCCAGGTTCTGGGACCCTCCCCGACTCTGTTTGTGGCCTGAGCTCTGAGAGCCTGAGTCAACTGACACAGGCCAGCCGGGGGTATTTAATTGTAGTGTAGACATAACCTTTGCTCTCTTTTTTTTTTTTTTTAAATGAACTGCTGTTAGTTTGGCGCACTCAGCAGTGACAGTCAGAAGACTCAGAAAATGCTACATTGGTGTTTCTGTGCAGCTATCATTGTTTTAAAATGTTTACTTCCAAACTGAAGGAAGAGCAGGGAAAACATGCCTAGTAATTAAATCAGCATCACAATTTTTCTCTATTTATGATGCTGCTTTAAAGGTAAATTGTAATTCTTCTCAAAAGCTTGTTTCTAGGCAGTGTCTTTCTGTATAGCTTTTTAAACAATCTGTAAGGTAACAGCCTGAGACATGAGGCTGGTAGAAGTAGAGCTGTGGTGGTTTCAGTAGAAACCCTTCTGTTATAATGCCAAGAAGGCATAAGCATTTGATATTGTGCAAGATAAGGGCTTTAGATATCAGTCACTTGTATTGAATGATGGCTTCCTCATTCCGCATGCTAATGAAAGGTGAGGGAGGGGGAGAGAGTAAAGCATTTTGGAGTTCAACAGCTTTTTTTTTCCCTCAAGATGCTCTTAAAATGTATATTTTTTTTTTGAAGGAACACTCCAGAGACTAGATACATGTAAATAACTAATTGTTTAGCCATGTAAGAAAATCATATAATCGTAAGCATCTCCTTCAATAAATGGGTCTATGGTCTCTGAGGGTGGCATTTGAACGATACTGCCCAGCAGGGATTTGGGTCTGAAAATTGGCTTTCCTGTTATAGAATACTGGAAAGCAGAAGGTTGCAAAGTTGATGCAAGTTCTGGGACTTGTAAAGAAAACCAGCATATATTTTTGTGGGCTTGTGTAGTATCTGATTTAACCAGAATATTTTTGCTTCCTAATCTCCCCCTCCCTGGAGGATTTAGAAAAGCTGACCTGTTTTATATCTTTAATTTCTGTTGCGCTAACAATCCTTTCTCAAATCAGCAGTTTACTGGTTTTTCCCCTTTTTTTTCCCTTTGTGCCTTTGATCCTGATTCTGCAAAATGAAAGCAATTGCATATGCACTGATCATACTGTCACTTACGGGATTAGAAAATTTTTTGCAGTTTCCTGAAGCTTTTAAATTCAAGGCCAGCTGTAGCCCAAGTGCTGCAAAGATCTGATTTGGAGCCTTGCCCTTTCAAAGGCCATGTGTCGTATTAATTCTGCAACTTGATCTTGTCTCCCTTGTCAGCCGTGGAAATTGATTTGGGAGCAATTCCTAGGGTGTGAACTATGGCAATATTTCCTCTTTCCAGGGTTTTGGGAGTTCTATTCAAATAAGTTGTTCGTTTTTTTTTTTTCCTTTTCTTTTCTTTTTTTGGTTTGACAGCTTTGTCTTAAGTGCTTTCAGATTAGCTTGTCTATGGTTTTGTTTTCTCTTTAGCCTATTCTTTTTTCAACACATCTCTTGCCCATGAATAAGAATTTTCAGTCAAAATTATTTATTACGTTGTTGGCAGCTTTGTGTTTCAAAGATAACAGATAAAACTCTTGTGTGGGCTGTTTTATATGGACTCTATAGACCTTGAAAACAATGAATTCTGCATCAGAATTTTTAAGGGAGGCTTGAACACAATTTACCATTTCTGTCTTGGATTGAGCCACTCTAAAACTAATCATAATGTACCGTCTGCCATTCTTTTGACTTGGAGCTGGGTACTTTTGTAGAAGTCTGATTTAGTTGAATTTGAATAAATTCTAAAACATCTAATTTCTATGATGTACTCCTCTGTGTGTGTGTGGAGCATTTATATTCTTCTATGTTCCAGGTCAGTGGCAAAAAGACAGAATGCTTCTACTGGCAGGCTTCCGGGAAGTCTAATTAGATAGAGGAGGAATTTGTAGATTACCAGTAGAAAAGTATAGAAGGAGAAAATATTTCCCTTGAGGATGGTGTGGATGGAGAAAGAACTACAATGGAAGCAATTATCTTATTGTGGAACTAAATTTACCAAATAAGAGCTCAATCCCTTTTTGAGCCACCTTATGTTTGTTTCCCAGTCTTTGAATGTAATGCATGAATGCCAAACTTGAGAGTTCAGAAATTATTGGTCAGGCACCCAAAAATCATAAAATTGTCCTAAATCATGAGATGTAAAAAATAACTTTGGGGTTCTCTTCATTTGCCTGGTAGTGTCTTGAACCAGTAGGGTTCATGTTTTCTGTCTTGTCTCTGCAATCGGGGGGGATTAGGAACTTTTTTTTTTTTTTTTTTTTTTAAATTAAAGGTGAGATGCTCACCTGATCTCTACTCCAGGTATTGGGGCTTTTAAAATCAGGCCTGGCTCTAGGATTTTTGCTGCCCCAAGCAAAAAAAAATTTTGGCCGCCCCCACTTTTTTTTCATGCCTCCTCCCCAAATCCCCGGGCATGCTGCATCCCGTCCCCCCGCATTGCTTCCTGTGGCTTTTCCCCCACCCTAGCTCACCTCCGCTCTGCCTGCTCCCCTGAACATGCCGCCGCTCCGCTTCACCCTCCTCCCTTAGGCGAGGGAGGGGCAGCGCGTTCAAGGTAGCAGGCAGAGCGGAGGTAAGTGAGGGTGGGGGGAGCGCAGGAAGTAACAGGTATGTGGGGGGGGGTACAGGAACCGCTCCCCGCCCCATCTCCTGTCCGCTCCATCACTGCTGCCTCCCCCAAGCATGTCGCTGCTCGGCTTCTCCCTCTCTCCCTCCCAGGCTTGCCGCGCGAAACAGCTGATCTGCATGCGGCAAGCCTGGGGGGGGGAAGAAGTGGAGTGGCGGCAGCACGCTCAGGGGAGTAGGTGGAGGCAAGCTGGGGCAGCGGGGGCACGTTTCTAGAGGTGGCATGGTTGGTGCTGAAATGCTGCCCATAGAAATGTGCCACCTCAAGCATCTGCTTGTTTTGCAGGTGCCTAGAGCCGGCCCTGTTTAGAATTACACAATATCTGGCATTTCAGTTAGCTGCTGTTAGTGGGTTTGGATAAAGGCTATTTTCCTAATTTGAAATAAGGTAGGATCTTTGTTGGCTTTTTGCCTCTCTGCTACTATTGAATTTGTTCCTGTATATTAAAAAAATTGCTAATAAAAATGAATAGAGTTCAGAACACTGGGCAATATTATGATTAAAAAGCATCTTAAATTTCCCTTGTTTTTGAATATTCTTATTTTAAATCGTTTCCCTGGGGCATCCTAATTATAGAGGATTGGCATTAATTAACTGAGCACTTCAGATCATGTTACTATGCTCTAACTTTAAAAAGAAAATGAAGATTGCCTACAAAAATCCATGAGGATCAGGAAGTTGTTTTCTATTGGAATACTAGATCAAAGTGACAGGTTTCAGAGTAGCAGCCGTATTGGTCTGTAATGCATCTAATGAAGTGAGCTGTAGCTCACGAAAGCTTATGCTCTAATAAATTTGTTAGTCTCTAAGGTGCCACAAGTACTCCTTTTCTTTTTTAGATCAAAGTGGTGAAGCCAGTTTTAAGTGAGTGCATGTTAAGAGATGTATCTTCAAAGCAACAGATGAAAACAAGTACACTGAAAGAAATGAATACTTGTAAGAAACAAATTTCAAATGTACTAAAGTGAATGAATTCACTTAGATTTATAAAGGCCATTAATAAAAATACATGTTAAAGGAGTCTTCCAGTGAATTATAATGTAATCCTAGAAACCTGGGGCTGCAAGGGACCCAGAGAGGTAATCTAGACCCTTCCCTGAGGCAGAACCAAGGATAGCTAACCTGTTGTTATTAAAAAACCTCCAATGACGGGGATTCTCACAAACCTGGGTGATTGGGCAATAAAATGGCAGATGAAATTCAATGTTGATAAATGCAAAGCAATGCACATTGGAAAACATAATCCCAACTGTAAGTAAGGGAAGGTTAATAAGACAGAAAATATCATATTGCCTCTATATAAATCCATGGTACACCCACATCTCAAATACTGCATGCAGATGTGGTTGCCCCATCTCAAAAAAGATATATTGGAAAAGGGGTCAGAAAAGGGTGACAAAAATTATTATGGAATGGCTGCCATATGAGGAGAGAGTAATAAAACTGGGACTTTTCAGCTCGGAAAAGAGACGACTAAGGGGGGAGATGATGGAGGTCTATAAAATTATGACTGATGTGAAGAAAGTAAATAAGCAAGTGTTGTTTACTCCTTCTCATAACACAAGAACTAGGGGTCACAAAATGAAATTAATAGGCAGCAGGTTAAAACAAACAAAAGGAAGTATTTTTCCCCCCCACACAATGCACGGTCAACCTGTGGAACTCCTTGCCAGGGGATGTTGTGAAGGCCAAGACTATAAGAGGGTTCAAAAAAGAACTAGATAAGTTCATGGATGATAGTTCATCAATGGAGATTAGCCAGGATGGGCAGGGATGGTGTCCCTAGCTTCTGTTTGCCAAAAGCTGGGAATGGGAAACCAGATGGATCACTTGATCATTACCTGTTCTGTTCATTCCCTCTGGGGCACCTGACATTGGCTGCTGTTGGAAGACAGGTTTCTGGGCTAGATGGATCTTTGGTCTGACCCAGTCTGGCCATTATGTTCTTATTCCACTTGGTAATCTCTTCCTTATAATTAGGAAGTTCTTCCTAATCTGCAGTAAGGGAGATTTATGTTAGGTACTACGCATCCTACCTTCCTTCAGTGGACAAGGAAACAACTGATCTGTATCCTCTTTATAACAATCCTTAACAGATTTGAAGACTGTTATCAGGCTCCCCCTGAGTCCTCTCTTCTCAAGACAACATGCCTTTTTAAAAAACCTTTCTTGTAGAGCAGGTTTGTAAGACTTTTATTGTTTTTCTTATTGTTCTCCTCTGGATTCTGTCCGGTTTGTCCACATCTTCAAGTGGGGCATCCAACACTAAACACACATTCCAGCTGAAGCCTCGCCAGTGCGTAGTAGAGTAAGACAATTACCTCTGCTCTAACCCCAGAACCTTTTTAGCTGTGTTACCACCTAGGTAGTTATTCCCCCCCAATTTGTAGCTGTTAGGTTCTACCTTTGGGGAGGGAAATCGGTCTTCCCTTTGTTTGTGTCATTTTTGGTGATTTCAGACAACTTTTCTAACTTGTCAAGGGTGTTGTGAATTCTAATACTGATCTCCCAAGTACATGTAACCCCACCCCGCTTGGTGTCCTCCACCAGATTTATAAACATTCTCCACTCCATTATCCAAGTCATTAATGAAAATACTAAATAGTACCAGACCCAGGATTAAGCCCTCCCCCCACCAGATACATATTTCAGTTTGACAGCAAACCATTGATAGGCTTCAGAGTAGCAGCCATGTTAGTCTGTATTCGCAAAAAGAAAAGGAGTACTTGTGGCACCTTAGAGACTAACAAATTTATTTGAGCATAAGCTTCTGTGAGCTACAGCTCACTTCATCGGATGTGAGCTGTAGCTCACGAAAGCTTATGCTCAAATAAATTTGTTAGTCTCTAAGGTGCCACAGGTACTCCTTTTTCTTTTTGCGAAACCATTGATAATTACTCTTTTTGTGTACAGTTTTTCAACCAGTTGTTTACGCATCTTATAATTTCATTCAAGGCCATGTTTCCCTGTTTTGCTTATGAGCATGTCTGGTGGGACTGCATCAAAAGCCTTTATAAAATGAAGATGCATCATGTTTCTGATGCTTCCCACCATCTGCTAGGCCTTCAAAGGAAGAAATTAGGTTGTAATCACTTACACTGAATTACTTTATTTCTCTACAGTTTTATTTTTTGTGAGCCATCATATTGGCAGTAAATTCAGGCTCTGACTTGCATTGCATATGTGAGTGTAGTGAGAAGTCTCCCATGAAATCCTACGCAAAAGTTGTTACTATTTTTAGGTGCCTTCATTTTCCTGTGAAATTTGACTGCATATTATGGAGCAAAAGTAGACAAAAACGTGAATTTTTGAGGCTCCTATCTCCTGGAAAATGGATGTGCATTGTGAGGGGGAGAAAAATGGAGTATGAGATGCAATGAGCAAATAGACAAAACACAGTGAGGAATTAAGACTGAAATCTTGAAGTACCTCTACCCTCCATTGTGAGTTTTTCACACCTCCTGTTAGGACGCCAGAAATTCATACAACTTCTGGAATGAATGGAGCTTTAGATCCATTCCAATGGGAGACTGTATATCTTACATCTATTTCTTACTAAAAAAGGTCCAGTGTGATGAAGTAGCAGCAAAACATCAACTCTTACGAGAAACACAAGTTTACTGCACACTGATTGGTTACTTCACACACTGAAGCAACTTCTAACCAACTCAGTTACATCAGAACTTTTCATTGTACAGCAAGACTTAGTTAAATAAGTACACAGTATTCTGGCCAGTGCAAGTGGATTTCTGTGCCTGTAAGGAGCCCCACTGACTTAACTGGGCTCCACTAGGGGTGCAAGGGTCCAACCGGGTGGGGTCTGATTGCTAAGTCATTACTTATAGTATCCGCTCCTCACTTGACCCTTCATTGTCAAAAGGCATAGGCTTTTTAACCCTTCCATCCTTTTAAATGCCTTTCTAAAAAGCCCATCATTCTAGCTCTGTTCTTGTCCGACTGCCCCCTAATGGAAGGAAAAAATGAAGAGCCATTCTTCCCATGTACATCTGACACATCTAATAAGATGCAAAGTCCATTAATGGAATCTTTGCCAGACGCTGAGGAAACACTTTCAGGGCATGCTTCTTCTGCAGGTTATCCACGTAATCTGTTTGTATGATCTATAAAAGTCTGCAGTTGATGAATTTACAAGAATGCATCATATGTTTTATCCCCTTATGAGGATGATTGCAGTACATGTACACATCATATAGGGACAACTAAGCAGCTTTGCTTATTTACTGTCCTGATATAGGCTGCTTGTCATCGCAGGCAGGGAATTGGGAACTAAATTTAGATTTTTTTTTTTAAATAATTAAAGTAAAACTATACTGTTAAAGCTGAATGCAAATATCTTGCTTTTTCATCTTGGTATTTGCCCACTTGCCTGATTTTTCTAGTGAAAGAGAGACTAATTTTATTAAATATGGGATGGGATGCAGATATGCAGCATGTGATTTGATTGAAAGAGACGAGTGGAAATTGTTCTAACTGGCAATATGCCTTCACTCCGGTTTTCTAAAGAACAACTAAATTTAAATTTAAAGCCTGTAGTTTATCTGAACAATTAAAACCATGATAAATTTAGTTGCTAGAATCTTGAGAAAAGAACTTTTTTTTTTTCCCCTTTCTATGAGGAAAGCATCATTTATTCTCTAATCAACTTGATATTACTGGATAGAAGGGTAATGTGGAGCTGAATGAAGTCTCTTCAGCGCTTAGTCTTGTACCAGATTCAGTTTCATTCATCTTAAATCTTTTTGTTCTGTGCCATTCTTCACCACGTCTATCCAATGAGTTCAATCTTCCCTGAGGTTTTGAGACACTGACAAGCAAAATTGAATTTTGTTAAACTCAGGAGGTATTTATACTAATAAGGGATTGTCTACATGAGGAAACTGACCAGCAGAATTATAGCAATAGATAGTTCTGCTGGCCAGCTTCCCCATGTAGACCAGTCCTTAAATGTGTTAGTTCCTTACAGTCACTAATCTTGCCCCAGACTCTTTTATGGTTGCAGAACAGGCTAGCATCCCTGAGCCCCCTCCTGCACTCTGAACTCCTCAGCCCCAGCCAGGAGCCCCCTCCTACACCTCAAACCCCTCACCCCCTCTGCACCCAAACCCCCTGCTCCAGCCCTTTGAAAATGAGCGAGTAGGTGAGGGTGTGGGAGAGCCAGTGGTGGAGGAAGGGGGATGGAGTGAGCGGGGGGGGGGGGAGCTTGGGAAGGGGTGGGGCAAGGGTGTTCAGTTTTCTGCAATTAGAAAACTGGCAACCCTACCTGTAACAAATTAATTTAGCTGATTAGTTTCTAAAATCTTGAATGATGTTGTGACTAGAAACAATTTTTTATTCAGAGATTATAAGAGGAAACAACTGTTGGTTCAAAGTTTAAGAAACAACTTGTCACTGAATTTTGTGAAAAGTGAAATAAAGAAAATATTCTTTCTGCATCAGTGGAAGAGGCAACTATTGTAAAAGCTAGTTTAGCATTTGAACAAACACTGGTTCCAGGTTCTTAGTCAGTGATTTTCACCAGTTCAGTAGCTTGACTTTCTTTAAAAGACTCTGGCAACAAACATCTACTTCTTAAGGTTTTTTTTTTAATTTAATTGAAATGATTAATAGATTACAGTAAATTTATGCCTCAACATATTTTGTCAACATTTACTTTTAAATGCATTTGTTTAAAAATAACCTTTTTTAAAAAAAAATCCGATTTAAAAAAATTGATTTTAATTTAAAAAAATCAGTTTTTATCCATTCTGGGATTAGCATAGTGGAATGTGTTTATCACAATCACTATTTGCTATTGGCAGAATGTTTCTTTGCACTTTCAATCGGGTTCGGGGAAGAGAGGTGTTCGCTCTTCTTTTACTGTTGAGAGAACTGTATATGTACTGTCTTTAAAGTCAGCAATATAAAACTCTCCTTTATGGTTATCTGGTGCTTAAATACTAATTGGTACAAGATGCTGGCTTTGTGCATGGGTTTTTGCTGGAGGGGATGACATAGTCATAAACTTTTGGTTTGAAATAACTAGTCTACTTGAAAAGACCACTTCAAACTTGGTGTGGTTCTGTCAGTTCTCTATTCTTACAAAGATCATTAGGAATGTGTCTACCTTGGAATGAAGATCTTTCCAGGCTCCTTGTCCAAAAGTTTTTGTTCCCCATACTGTAGGTTGCTACTTTCTACTATAGAGGAGGCTGCATTTTAGAGATGGTGAAATATGTACTTTCTAAAGTACTCTGGGAACCCTTGGGGTAAAAGAATCATGTAAACATAAAATACAACCAAATCAACAATACCACTGCTGTTTGAAGTTATATAATAGGGGAGATGGATGGTTTATCTAAACTTTATATGCATGGCTGAAAAACAACCTTGGACATTCAGCTGAAGAATGAATATGCCTTACTTCTACTTCTGCCCTCTTCCCCCCCCTTAAAATATTGACTTCATCTCCCAAACTAATGATGTATTAAAAGAGCTCTAACTCTCTATTTCTTCCTGTACCCCTTTAACAAGAATATATAATTTTAAACTAAACAGACTCCTGCATTTGTGTTCTCTAAAACAAGATAAATGTGAAATGTTTAAAGGACAAGCAAAATTTCCAACACAGTGAGGGATAGAAAATGACAGAATGTGTGCAACGTACTCTTAGTAAAACACTGCATACAGTACGCCAGTGTTCTATTGTTTTTTAATGTGGCTGGCACTATGATCCCTAAAATGTTTACTTGTGCCTTGGAGATATCTTTACTGATAGAACTGGATGTATGTCAAAAGAAGCATTGTATGATGATACCTCCACTATATTTCTTCCCCCTTCTCTCTTCTGTGCTGCACCCCACTTCCCCTCAGGTAACCTTACAGTTATGCCTTTGCTCAATCCTGCCTCTGAGTATCCACCTACTCTCCTATTTCATACTTTGCTGATCTTTGTCTCTTGTCTGCCTCTTCTCCTCTCTCTCTCTCGCTTTCCAGTAAGGGTTAACCTTTCACTCACAGCCACCTATATTTGGAATGCTTGTCTTTCTTTTTCTTCTCATCCTCCCTCAAAAATGATTGTCGCTTCTTTGAATCTTATTATTTCGATATCTCCTTTACCTTTTATGAATAATTCCCTTCTTACTATGTTCTGTAATAAAGTATTGAGTGGATTTTCTATAAAATCAAATTGTGTTCTGTAACTGATGGCAGCATGATGGCAGATAGACTCATGGCACGTCAGTAGATTCTTATCTGGGGCACAAATGTTGATGTGTTGCACGTGAGACAATGATGCATTATTCATCCTGAAGGTACAGCCACTTCAAGCAAATGTACTGATGTTGGTATCAACACAGTGGCTGGTTGCATCAGTGTAGTACCACTGCCCTTGCAGTGATATGGGAGGTATAGAAATGAGGTTCACATATAATACTCTTCAACTTCAAAAGAAATCCTTTAATACCGATCAATAAAACTCATTTTACCTGGGATAGGATTTATTGCAGAGTGAATAAGGGCTGTTTTGGGCAAAATTTGATGGCCAACTGGATCAGGCAGGAATTCCTTCGTATTTTAACCGCTCTGGGCCCCTTGTGCAGGAGAAGTAAGCTATTGAGAAAGAAGGCAGGGAGAGAGAAGAGCAGTGTGTAGGAAGGTGGCATAACTGGGGGTGTTCCTTGAGATGCTTAACAGTGCAAGCACAAAAATGAAAATAGTGAGTATGGGGAGAGAACACGAAGGCTGGAGGATTAGAGGGGTAGCCAATTCTGTGAGGGGGGGGAGGTGAAGGAGGCAAGATCTAAAGGCAAGGATGCCATTTTCAATAGGAAAGAGCCAAGGTGGGGAGGAAAGCAGAGTGCTATGTGAAAGGCTAAATGGGTAGATGAAGAAAAGAGTTTATTAACTTGTGTTTACAGTGATCACTCAGAGGTCCCAGTCAGGATCACAGGCCCAGTGTGCTAGGCACTGTACAAAGGCTTAGCCAGTACTTGCCCAAAGAGCATATTACCCCCTTATTGGGTTGCCCCACAAGGGCAACAGTGATGGGAGCATGTAATTACATAGACTAGCTCCCTGCATAGTCAGCTGGCTTAATCATTAAATCTCTTAATTTTGAAGGTGTCTGTCTTAGTGAAGTGATGGGAGAATAAGCAAGGCTAAAGGAGAGCAAATGGTCAGAGGCAAAACTTAGCTGTGTAAATCAGAAACAGATCAGTGTTGGTAAAGTCATGTCAAATGAGTAGCAATTTGGTAAGAGAGATGGACCAAAACTGGGGCTTGAATGAGTCTGTTGGTGAGCAGGGAGACTTGAAGCTGTCATCAGTCTCCCCTTTCCCTTGTGAGAAAGGTAAGGGACTTTAGGGGTGAATTGATAGGAGAGGCAGGAGCAGCCCAAGAACATCTTGTTGGCCCAGTTTGAAAAGATTTTCAGCAGGGTGGATAAAAATCAATGATTTAGAAAAACAAAAAAAAATGTATTTTTTCCTTAAATCGGATTCTTTTTGATTTAAATCTGAGCTTTTTTTCCTCAAAGCATTTTATCAAAAAAAAAAAAAAATCTAAAGATGGTTTTAATTAAGATGCATTATAGCTCAAAGATACCTCATCATGGAATAGGGATTATAAATTCTAATTCTATAGTATGAGGAAAATATATTCATGTAATGTTTTTAAGAAAAGTTTTGTAAATGAGTTCTAATAGTTCATGGATTAGGGATGCAATTTTATGGGGTTCCACAGGTTTCTGTATAGATTATTTAGGTTAATCTTTCTATCTACCCAATGGGACTCAGTGCTCAGTCTAGAAGATACAATCAGAGATGCTTAGTTTTGCAGTTCTCAAACTGTGGATTTGTGTCTCCAGAAGTAACATGCTTGTTAACAGCAAAAATGTTTTAAAATAAATAAATATATAGAGAGATGAGAAATAACAGATCTCAACTCTGTTGTCTCTCTGCAAATTTGTGTATACAGAGTCAATCCCTTAACTTTCTCTAAAAGTGCAAAGTTTCAAGAAGTTCAATGACTAGAAGATTGTTTGGGGGAGGAATAGATCTGGACAAGGAGAAGAAGTCTGGCGATAAATGTGAGAAGCAAGAGACATATGCTTGTTTTGTTAAAATATTATATGTTTGCTGTTGAAGAAAAAATCTAGAATACTTAAGGGTGTGTTTTTAGTTAAATAAAACAATTTAAATGTCTGCCTGGTGGTGGTCTCCTCCTAATACAGCATGGCAAGAAAATCCTGCAAATATTTATGATTAACCTGTTGAATTGGAGATAGTTCACCTCCCAATGATTTCATAAATATCTGCTTCAATTACCTTTTGGTAAATGAAATAACCAAACAATCATTCATTTTTCTGATATAGTTGTAAAACTAAACTGAAAAGTTTTTTCAAAATAAATCACTGTTTAAAAAGTATAGAGTGTACCTTCCAAAAATGAAACCTACATCTAGCTCTGAGTTGTGAAGAATATGTATTAATGTTATAACAGCCAACAAGAATGCACTTTTATGTAGAAAACCAAGATTAAATTAATTGGATTTAAATCAAATCCACCCGGACTTTCAGCCTCATTTCCAAAAGGCTGAACCCCCACCCCGACGACAAAAAAAAAAAAAAAAAAAGGGCTGGCCAATCAGTTGAGTTTTTTTTGTTTTTTGTTTTTTTTGTTTTTGTTTAAAAAGTCAAGCGGGACAGTGGCTGGGCAGGCTGTAGAAGTTGGCATCCAGGGCAACAGACCTGCTCACTCACCTGCCCCAGAAGTGGCACTGAGATTAGGAAGAATGTGAGGGAGAAAGGAAGACTACTAGAGTTCCAACATGGAGGGAGAACAGGAGCCTGGGCAAAAGTAAAAAATCTGAAGTCCGACTCAGAAAACGTTTGCAGCAGCAAAATACTGAAAAGTTTTGGGAGTATTTACACTTTGTCTGTACAAGGTGAAAATGATAGGTAAGATGAAGAGACCTGCATTACAACTGGAACCACTGAGTCAGGAATGAGAGGCCAAGGTGAGGCCCATGTCAGAAGCTGAGACACTGGGAGAGACCTAGGTTCAGGTGTATAGAGGAACTGAGATAGAAGTCATGGAAATTGGCAACTTCAGAGGGAAAAGACAAAGGAAGGCCAATATACTGGGTTGTCGGGATTAGTTGTCAGTTTGCAGAGGAGAGGGCAGGCATTTGGGTTAGAAGGAGATGTCAGCAGAGATGACAGAGGCAATTAATGATGTGGAAAAAAGTGATTATTTCCATGCAATATCTTTCCATCATAGATGGGATGGAGCTGAAACTTTGGAATGTAAATTTGAGGTTGCATTACTAGAAGAGGTAATGCAAGGAATCAGTCTGAGGCATTGCTAACTTCTGTTATTAGAAGATGTCTGTCCACCAAGACCAATGAGCTCTGGGCTAAAGAGTATTTCAACTTTCCATGTATGTAAGGCTGATGCAGTTATTATAAAGTCTCTATCCATCCCTTCCTAAGAATATCGCTGTTCAGTACAGCGCTTTGAGATCATTGCAAAGTGTTAGTGCAAAGAATTGTCATAGTAACATGGTTCAAACACCAGCCTCCAGCAAAAATCTCCTGTAGAAAACTGGAGGTGTTATGCTAACTGTCCCACCCCCAAAATCAGCCCTCTAGTCTAGTCAGGCTGAAACCTATGCAAGAACAGCATCTAGTAAGTATATGTGGAGTGGGCTGTTGTGCTGAAAGAAGAGGAATCTTTCCATTAGTGAAAATCTCAACTTTAAATTTAATTAAAACACTTCTAAACAGGACCAATGTTTCTCATCTCTATTGTGTGTGCATTTGAGGCAAATAAAGCTTCCTTTTTATCTAGTGATTGACTAAATCATATTCACAAGCACAGTATTAAAGGCCAATGTGAGGTCAAGTCTGGTTCCCCTTACCCTGAAATAACTAGTTGTTGTGGTGGTGGGGGATTGTTTTGCCAAACAGATGACGCATACTGCAGTTTCAGTGGTTGTGATGTAAAAGTGAAATTTGTTTCAGGTTCCGATTAGCTGAATTGTCTCATAAAAAAAAAATCACACCAAGATGTATGCAAGTACAAGTAGTTGCTGTAACAGTCCACAACTTCAGAGGAGCATGGATAAAGGACTGCTGATTGGTGTCTCTGTGGCTGCAATCTAATTGTGCTGGTAGCTGTTTACAAAGTTGCCTTAAGTTTCCAATAACTTTGGAAAAAAATTGTTCTTAAATGGTAGAGCAGAATCTCAACTACATGTTTTTTGGCACAAAACCTCCCTGTTTGTTCCAATATGCATTTGGAAGGTCATGAACCTCCTCAACAGAAAGAAGGCAGCCTATAAAAAGGTATGGTGAAGGGTTGGAACAAAGCTCGGAGCAGCCCAAAAGGCTCAGCAAGGAGAAGAGACAAAAGGCTGTTTTTCCTATTCAGATTCTCAGCCTCTGGCTGTTGGAGGTATGTTACAGAGGCTGATGCAAAGTCAGATAGCGCCCCCCCCCCTTGTTTCAATGCACCTCAGTGGAAACCCCAGAATGTTCATCTTCCTCAGCAGCTGAAGCTGGATTCTGAATAGCAGCAGTGAAATTCATCAGAATTTTAATTTTATGCTATTTGGCAAAACTCTGAGTAGAGTGGTCTGTCTCCAACCTCGGGCACAGCATTAGCTTACCCGAGTGTTCACATTTGGAAGGCTGTCTCTGCAGCCAAGGAGGGCTAGAATCTTAACTTTTGATTTCTGTTCCCTCATCTTTGCAGATGATTTCCTGTTCCCTTCTGTTGAATTAAGATTGCTCTTTAGTGGTCCTCTCTCTTGCTCTTCCCCTCCCCATCCCACACATTGGGTGCGTATATCCTCTTGCAGTAGTATCCCTGACCCCGCCTTGCATTTCAGGCCTTTTTTTGAGACCTACACCTGTGTGACACAATTTACAGAGCCCTTCCCTAGTCAGGTTTCAGAGTAGCAGCCGTGTTAGTCTGTATTCGCAAAAAGAAAAGGAGTACTTGTGGCACCTTAGAGACTAACTAATTTATTTAAGTGATCACTCTCCTTACAGTGTGTATGATAAAACCCATTGTTTCATGTTCTCTCTATCATACACACTGTAAGGAGAGTGATCACTTAAATAAATTAGTTAGTCTCTAAGGTGCCACAAGTACTCCTTTTTCTTTTTGCGAATACAGACTAACACGGCTGCTACTCTGAAACCTGTCATGCAAGGCCCTGAATTTAGCCGTATAGAGTGGAAATCTATCAACTTCATGAAAAAACTCATACAGATACAGATGGACATCATCTTCCTCTCCCAATGCAAACAGATGGACATCATACCAAAAGGACTGAAGGTAAAAAAAATCCATTACAATCTACATACCACACAGACTACGCTGACAGCTTGTGCCACACACTCTCAAAGAAACTGCGGAACCATCTGATCAACATCCTCTACAGCAAACCGGGAAAGATTAAGAATGAGCTCTCAAAACTGGATACTCTCATAAAGAACCAACCTTCCACACAAACTTCCTTGTGGCTGGACTTTACAAAAACTAGACAAGTCATCTACAACACACACTTTTGCTTCTCTACAAAAGAAAAAGGACACTAAACTATCTAAACTACTACATGCCACAAAGGGCCACAACAGTGGTTCCCTTAACCCACCCAGCAATATTGTTAATCTATCCAACTATACTCTTAGGACAGATTCTTCTGCTGGGCTATCTCAGGGCCTCTCCTTTTGCCCCTCCACCCCCCACGAACATGATACAGTTCTGTGGTGACCTAGAATCCTATTTTCGACATCTCCGACTCAAGAAATATTTCCAACACACCTCTGACCAACATATTAACCCACAGAGACCTTCCTACCAACGCTACAAAAAGAAGGATTCTGGGTGGACTCGTCCTGAAGGTCGAAACAGCAGACTGGACTTCTACATAGAGTGCTTCCGCCGATTGTACACGGGCTGAAATTGTGGAAAAGCAGCATCACTTGCCCCATAACCTCAGCCGTGCAGAACACAATGCCATCCACAGCCTCAGAAACAACTCTGACATCATAATCAAAAAGGCTGACAAAGGAGGTGCTGTCGTCATCATGAATAGGTTGGAATATGAACAAGAAGCTACTAGGCTGCTCTCCAACACCACTTTCCACAAACCATTAACCTCTGGGCCCACTGAAGGTTACCAAAAGAAACTACAGCATTTGCTCAAGAAACTCCCTGAAACAGCACAAGAACAAATCCGCACAGACACCCCTCTGGAACCTCGACCTGGGGTATTCTGTCTGCTACCCAAGATCCATAAACCTGGAAAACCTGGACGCCCATTCATCTCAGGCATTGGCACCCTGACAGCAGGATTGTCTGGCTATGTAGACTCCCTCCTCAGGTCCTACGTTACCAGCACTCCCAGCTATCTTCGAGACACCACTGACTTCCTGAGGAAACTACAGTCCATTGGTGATCTTCCTAAAAACACCATCCTAGCCACTATGGATGTAGAAGCCCTCTACACCAACATTCCACACAAAGATGGACTACAAGCTGTCAGGTACAGTGTCCCCGATACTGTCACGGCTAACCTGGTGGCTGAACTTTGACTTTGTCCTGACCCATAACTATTTCACATTTGGTGACAATGTATACCTTCAAATCAGCGGCACTGCGATGGGTACCTGCATGGCCCCACAGTATGCCAACATTTTTATGGCTGACTTAGAACAACGCTTCCTCAGCTCTCGTCCCCTAATGCCCCATCTCTACTTGTGCTACATTGATGACATCTTCATCATCTAGACCCATGGAAAAGAAGCCCTCGAGGAATTCCACCATGATTTCAACAATTTCCATCCCACCATCAACCTCACCTTGGACCAGTCCAAACAAGAGATCCACTTCCTGGACACTACGGTGCTAATAAGCAATGGTCACAAACACCACCCTATATCGGAAACCTACTGACCGCTATTCCTACCTACATGCCTCTAGCTTTCATCCAGATCCTACCACAAGATCCATTGTCTACAGCCAAGCTCTACGATATAACCGCATGTGCTCCAACCCCTCAGACAGAGACAAACACCTACAAGATCTCTATCATGCATTCTTACGACTACAGTACCCACCTGCTGAAGTGAAGAAACAGATGGACAGAGCCAGAAGAGTACCAGAAGTCACCTACTACAGGACAGACCCAACAAAGAAAATTAACAGAACGCCACTAGCCATCACCTTCAGCCCCCAACTAATACCTCTCCAATGCATCATCAAGGATCTACAACCCATCCTGAAGGACGACCCATCACTCTCACAGATCTTGGGAAACAGGCCAGTCCTTGCTTACAGACAGCCCCCCAACCTGAAGCAAATACTCGCCAGCAACCACACACCACACAACAGAACCACTAACCCAGGAACCTATCCTTGCAACAAAGCCCGTTGCCAACTCTGTCCACATATCTATTCAGGGGACACCATCATAGGGCCTAATCACATCAGCCACACTATCAGAGGCTCATTCACCTGCGCATCTACCAATGTGATATATGCCATCCTGTGCCAGCAATGCCCCTCTACCATGTACATTGGTCAAACTGGACTGTCTCTACGTAAAAGAATGAATGGACACAAATCAGACGTCAAGAATTATAACATTCAAAAGCCAGTTGGAGAACACTTCAATCTCTCCGGTCACTCGATTACAGACCTGAGAGTGGCTATCCTTCAACAAAAAAGCTTCAAAAACAGACTCCAACGAGAGACTGCTGAATTGGAATTAATTTGCAAACTGGATACAATTTAATTTAGGCTTGAATAGAGACTGTGAATGGATGAGTCATTACACAAAGTAAAACTATTTCCCCATGTTATTTCTCCCCCTCCACCCCCCCCACTGTTCCTCAGACCTTCTTGTTAACTGCTGGAAATGGCCCACCTTGCTTGTCACCATGAAAGGTTTTCCTCCTCCCCCCGCTGGTGATGGCTCATCTTGGTTGTACGTGATCACTCTCCTTACAGTGTGTATGATAAAACGCATTGTTTCATGTTCTCTGTGTGTGTGTGTGTGTGTGTGTGTGTGTGTGTGTGTGTGAATCTCCCCACTGTATTTTCCACCGAATGCATCCGATGAAGTGAGCTGTAGCTCACGAAAGCTTATGCTCAAATAAATTTGTTAGTCTCTAAGCTTTCTTCTTTCCTAGTCAGTGAATGATCACGAATTCTTTTTTAAATAGCATTTTCACATTTGTGTACCGAATCATTTTGACATAGGCATCAGAAATGCAAGCAGGATGCATATCATGCACATCATTGGGGTGGTTTTACTTTAATTGATAAGTAGAAATAACTAACTCCCAAATATTCTGCATATTTATTTTGCTACTGTAGACTGTTTCTGAATTAGACTTCAGATTTTTATTATTTGAATCTTATTCATATCATTTGATATAACATTTTTACTACAGATATGTTGAGGTGTGATGTTTTAGGGCTGTTTTTCACTTCTCCTTCTTGTAACTTTGAAAAAGTCAACTGAAATTATCCACAAGAAAACTGAGGTTCTGGCTTGGAAGCTTAGGTCTGGAACACAATAACCTCTTATCTCTAATAGGGAAGGTTTTTCTAAGTTGCTGAGACAAAATATACTCGTCCAAAAATTTAGCTTTGGAGTAGTCTTTAAATTGTGATGTCCTAAGCATGACTATATTTCATGGTCAATTTCTTGTCTCATGCATTCCAGATTGAGTCTTAATTGAGAGAGTATTCTTCAAAGATACTAACAGAGTATTTACTATTTGGTTTAGGGCTTTTCTGTTTCTAAATTCTGCAAGCAATTTATTAATTGTGCACTGAATTTAGAGTGCAACTTGACATTTCTGACAAAAATAGGTAGGAGGAAGTGGTGTGTCCATTGGCTAATATTGGTGACTAGATGTCAAGCCTCCTGGATTTTATTTCTAGCCCTACTACTGACTCAAGTAATTTAAGCTATCTCTGCTTCCATTTTTCTAGCTGTAAAATAGAAAATACTCTGGTGGGTAAGCAAGCATTAAATACTTTCAATAGAAATATTTATGTATTTAAAGGTTGAGGGAATTGGCTAGCACATTCCGAGGGAATTGGCTAGAGCTCCGTTAACTCCAGAGCACAAGACTTCACTATTGTCATTCATATATATTAAAATCTTTTTTTGTTTTAGTATGCTGATGTGATGCAGTCTGAAGAGAACCCTCTCTTCTTTCTTACACAGCACTGTCATACCTTTTGAGACCTGACATTTGAAACTATCCAATGCATGTGTAAATGTTACTATAAGTACAAAATGTTGGTCTTGTGGTGATTGATCACCGCGATGTAGCATTACTTCCTCTTAAATCATATTGTTGGGAATAAACATCCCATTTTCAGTGTTTGTTTGCTTTTTGCTAGGTGCCAGCAAAAGTTGAGACACAGGCTTGTATTCTTCTCCTGTTGGGGGTGGGGAGAAGGAAATGTATTGAAGATTGATGTTGGCATGTCTGCATGTACACTGCCGCTGTAGCGCTTACTGAAGATGCTGCCTATGCCAATGAGGAAAGCTTATGGCGTAGGTACTCCACCTCCCCAAGAGATAGTAGCTATGATGATGGGAGAAGCCCTCTCGTCGGTGTAGTGCTGTCTCCACCAGGAGTTAGGTTGGTATAAATGCATTGCTCATGGGTGTTGGCTTTTTCACCCCTAAGCAACATAGTTTACCGACATAAGTGTTTAGTGTAGACCAGGGCTGAGGGACAGGCTGTCTTTAAGGAAGCAGAGACTTGTTACATAATTCACTGAAAACCTACTTTTAATCACAAATTTTAATTACAAATTACAATACTGTCAAACAAGGAGCCATCAACAGGAAGTGTAATACTGTGTCCAAAACAGTATTCTACTTCCTGTTGATGGCTCCTTGTTTGACAGGCGCACTCGGTTCTTCACGTATCTGTCTTTCACTTAAGAAAAATGCCAAAGATGTAGAAGAATTGGATTCAGAGATGGAGGGGGGGGGAGAGGGCTTGTATGAGTTGTTTGTTTTTTGCTAAGTGTAGGATTTAGATCAATGTATATTTGTGAGTAATTTATACTACTTTAGATTCATGGATTTTCCTTGATTACCACACATAAGGTTTGATTTTGTTGACTGTGGTAAAAGATATAGGGAATCTTAAATTACTGAGATGTGGAATTATATTTGCTACAGAGTGCATTAATATATTGGACTGCAAATGCTCTTTAAAAATGGATTGTAATTGACCTTGGCTGTACAAAGATACTAAGCATCAAAGGTGGAAAAGTTTCTGTTTTGCCCTCTCTAAGATGCATACTTTCCAATATGTTTTACATGTGCATCATCTTTGAAAGAATTTCAGACATGGGAGCAATTTTCCTGGTATTTAATGCAAAAAAAACTAAGTTAAGAGAACACTTAAGGTTACTTATTTAATTGCTCATAACCCAGAAAACAGTACAGCTGCAGTTGTATGTGTAACTTTAACATGTTCTTCAAATTGATCCCATCCCAATGTAAATTACAGGAAACTCTGTTGAACTCAATGGATTTAAACCAATATTAAACTGGTATAAGCAAAGTCAGTCAGGCCCAGTATCTTAACTTAAAAGATTGCACTAATTCTGAAATAATAAAATATTTATATTCTAAATCCTGTCCTCACTTGCTTTGAGAGAGAGAGAGAGAGAGAGAGAGAGAGAGAGAGAGCGCGAGCGCGCGCGCGCGCAAATACTGGGCCCATAGCCTGATGTCCTCTACAACTTCCTTGCCTACCATATCTAGATCATTTCCAACTCTGCCATTTCATTCTCCCCCAACTGGTAGATGCAACCGTTTTCTTCGCAAACAGCTAAAACTTCCCAGTGCTCTCATCACTATCTGTTTTTGACTTCTTCTGTAAGTTTCCTGGTGTGGCTTCTCAAACGTCTGTAACCCTCTTTCAGTACATTGAAAACACAGCCAGTGTGCTGGTGGTCTATGATAAGTGTGTGTGTGTGTGTGGGGGGGGGGGGGGGGGGGGGCGGTGGGTGGATAGGGATGGAAGGTGGTCACAGTGAGTCTCAGTATAGTTCTTTGCATTACCTCCATGTTGCCAGAGATTGCCTGCTCTCTCACAGCTTCCAGTGTAGATCTTGGGCCTACTAGCTTAAGATTCCTAATACTTTTTTTTACAGCCATTTCCATATTTATTCACTCCTATTAAAAAAAAATCCCACAGTGTCATCTTGTTGATGTTTTATATTAAATAGTCCATCATGAAAACCATAGGGTTTAAGGCCAGAGAGGACCATTAGGTCATCTAGTCTGACCTAGTATATTGCAGGCCATTACATTTCATCCTGTTACCCTGTATTGAACCTAATAATTTCCTTTTGGATAAGGCATATTTTTCCAGGAAGGTGAGTCTTGATTTGAAGACCTGGGGAATCCACCACTTCCAATGACTGATAACACTGTGGGAAAATTTGTGCCTAATTTCTAATTTGAATTTGTCTGGCTTTAGCTTCCTGCCACTGGTTCTTGTTAAGCCTTTCTCCCCCAGGTGAAAGAGCTCTTTAGAACCCTAGTGTCTCTGACTCTTGCGACAGCTGTGACTAACAAATGTCTAATTTCCTCAGAAGCAAGGCAAGTAGTTTTTATGGTAGAGTAGTTGCATAGTATTGCAACTTTCACCGATGGAGGAAAAGACTACTTTACCAGCTAGAGAGTGGTCTTAGCTTCTGCATTCTCCTTTTGTTTATTTTTTGGTCACTACCCAAATAATTAGTTTTGTGATTGGCAGTTGTTTCATGTTGGATTCGGTGATTTCTTAGTCCAATGTGTGCAGTTCTCTATCCTATTCTGCAGATTTTTCTAGGGGCTGGCTGCAGAGGAGTTGACACAATTGCAGTGTTCTTTAGCGAAAATGGTTCCTTAATAAAAGAGGAAAATATCTTAGTTCTGTAATTTCTTATCACTTAATAAATATCAGACGTAGCTAATCTTCATAGCATTTCTCAACGATGGTGCCTGGAAATGATGACTCTCTTCTGCAGCTGAGGGATAGAACCTTCCTCTTTTCTAATTTTGGTAAATGCAGGGTTTTTTTTATTGCTGATGCTTTTTTCTTTTCCTCCCCTCTAAGAATGGTGAATTTTTGTTTAATACCCACACTTCCCATCAGATTTTTCTGCCACTCTTCTGTCTTCTAGCACATGCTTGTTTAAAACATTAGAAACTCCTCTTGAAGGTTTTTTAATAGTATTTTTGCAATGAAGAGAGGGATGCATGTTCCTTATCTAGGATTGTAGTGGGTTTAAGAAAATATTCTAAGATGCTTTTCAAATTTGAACTCTTTAGGGTTCTTCTGAATTGCATATATAGAAAATAGAGCATAGTATTGCCAAATTGCAGAGGTTTGTATCTAACGTTCTTCACTGAGCAATGTAAAAGCAAAAATTAATCACCCAGTGGTGTCACTTTTTCATGGCAATTGACATTTGGAAGTATTACAAGTAGAAATAATCTCATCTCAATTGCTTCCATATGGCCATTCTGAAGCTACTCTAATGTCACTTGAAATGTTTGTGTTTTTGATCTATTGCAAGAATCTAGAAAAAGAAATCCGGAGTTTTCTGTCAAGATGCTTAAACTTTAAATTAGGATTTTTAGAGATGGGGTATCTTTTTGGTCTACATTTTAAAGTCCAGAACTTGACTTTAATTATATCTATTGTAGAAGGAAATTGGTGACTAAAATTGAAAGCACTCATATGTATGATAAGACTGAACAAAGATTCTTTTACTACATTCAGCCTCTTATTTCTCTAAGCTGGAGTTACCTACCAAAATGGGTTCTTTGTGATGCTCAAAACACAATCATTAGCTGGATGTGTGACACAATGAGGTACTGAATAATTTATAGTACTTTAACATTTCCATAGTTATTCCACAATCAGTTGCAGGACTAGACAGTTTCGAACAGTGATATGACCCTTAGAACTTTATAGAGCATATACATTTTATGAACCTGCTTTGGACTTGAGCTACCCTACATTTGCACAAGTAAGGTCTCTGACCACAATCACTTGGGTTTGCTAATGACTTGCAAACAATCCTTTGGACACAGTGTATTCATATTGCACTTGCAAGTGGGGATATGTGGGTGTGAGGGGGAGAGAAAATAGTGTGCATGAATCAGCATTTTGAAAACAGAATCTGTAAACTGACTTCTTAAATATTTTTAGGTACCCTGTCTCAAAGTTCATCTCTGCAGATTTTGCTCTGCCTGTTAAAAACAGTAGTTCATCTGACTGTAATATAATCTGATATTGAAGGAAATTTTTCTCTATTCAGAGATACATAATGTCACTGATATGATCTGTGGCTGTATATGAATTTTTTTTTTATGATAACCGTAACCAATTAAAATCCAATGGGCAGATCAGTTCTCTAGTGCAGTGCTTTTCAACCTTGTGTCATTGTGGTCCCCTAAAAAATTTCAACTGGAGGTGTGGCCCCCTTTGGAAACCTTTATACCTAGTCTGCAAATCCTCCCGCAGGGTTTAAACATCCTAAATAAATTGTGTTTCCAATTTTGCCAGTTTTGCCAAAAATTACAGTACCTTCCTAGTGGCCAATAGGCATATGCATATTATGAATGCACAACACCTCATTCCTCAGCAGACTTGCATGTGCGCTCTCTCTCTCACCCCTCTCCCTTCCCCCCCCCCCCCCCCCCCGTGCAGTCACTTGTCACTTCTTTCTGTTCTCACACACTGACCCACCATCCTGCCATTCATTTGCTCCCCAGGAGTCCGGAATACCCACAAGGCTCTGTCACTTCCTGTGATAAATGGAGGGCGGGGGGCGTAGCTCCCTTTTTATGGACACTCAGCCAGCCAGTTAGCTATAAAGTCCCTCTTGGTGGCTGTTCTCTGCTTGCTTTACCTATAAAGGGTTAACAGTCCCCCAGCTAAAAGAAAGGGAGTGGGCACCTAACCAAAAGACCCAATGGGAATTCTAGAACTTCTTAAAAATGGGGGTGGGGGGGATAGAAAGCTTTCTCTTTGTCTCTGGGTTGTTCTCTCTTGGCTGAAGAGACAGGCAGCAGGAATCCTGTGTAAAGTTTGAACCAGGTATGAAAAATTATCTTGCATACCTAGAAGGATTCATTGGGACAGGGATAGATGTGATCAAGATTTTCTTTATTTTGGCTTTTGGATTTCTTCTATGCTAAACTCAGGTATTTTTTTCTTTTGTAATGTTAAGCTGGACCCCAGGGAGCCATTCCTGGTGTTTAATTCCTTTTCAGTTGCTTTCTAACATTGAGCAGTAGCCTGATTTCCAATACGTTTGCTTTAAAAAAACAAAAAAACAAAAAAAACTGATTGGTTTTGTGTATTAAAAGGTCTGTTCAGATGTTTTTCACTTTGCTGGTGGCAACAGCTGGGTTTCCCTTTTGTTTTGTTTTCTTTCTCTGCTTCCCCGAGTAGGGGGGTGGAAAAGCCAAAGGGCCTCAGGGAAAACTTCCCAAGTGAGTTTTTCCAGGATTTGCAAGAGGAAGTTTTTCACTTAGGTGGTGGCAGCGTTTACCAAGCCAAGATCTGAGAAAAGCTTTAACTGTGGGAGTTTAATACAAGCCTGGAGTGGCAAGTATAAACTTCTAGAATCTTTGCAAGCCCCCACATTCTGTGCTCAAAGTGCCAGAGTGGGGAATCAGCCTTGACGCTTCCTCATTCATTCACCTAGGATTTAATAATTCTTCCTGCCCTGATGAAGTCATCAATTTTTTCCTCCCCTCTTTCTGTCGCCTCAAACTTCAAAGTGAATCCGTCTCAGTCCACATTAATGTACCCTCCATTCCCATTTGATGACAAGTAAAACAGACATTTAGAAAGAATGTTAAGCAGTTAATCCTGTCTGTCTTGTGCTGCCATCCGTCACTGTGTGGTATCTGAGCTTGTTACACAACTCATAAAAAGTTAAATTGAAACAAAATGACAGCCTATTCATCCCTTTAGCCAGGTGGTTCCTTTAGGGCTCCATACTGTGCATTCCACACTCCTCCAGGCTTCAGCATTTTTAAATGTTCTGTCTAGTACCTTCAGTTATTTAGTTTTGTGCAGTGTAGAAAACTGAGTGGAAAATCTGATTGTTGGCCGCCATGCCACGTTTTATCTATCACAAAGTAACAATAGTCACCACCTTCCTGAAGAAGAGTATGTGTTAAGCTGGAATATTTGCATGGAGTTAGAATTGAAGATTCAGTGATTTCTTTATATGAAAGCCAGCTCTTGTAAAAACACTAGTATTTGTCAAGGATTTATTAAGCCTAATTTGGTAACTTCATTAAAGCTATTCTAAAGCTGATGCAAACAGATCTAGCTTTTAAAACTCCTATTTGGGTTCTGTGTAAAATCAGCCTTACAAACCTGCTATTTGCAGGGAGTAGGGCACTCGATCAGCAAAGCCATCAACTTCTCCTGAATGTATGTGTTCATTTAATTTAGCTTTTGTTAGCAAAGAAGTCCTTGAAATGTAAACTGAGTGCAATCGATGCCTGTGTCAGGTGGATGACAGCAGCTGTTGCCATAATAGGGTCAGGCCTTGCTAAGCAAGCAGAGGAGCAGCTGCAGTGGCCCACACTGAATCCTTTGGGCTTGGAGGAGAAGTGACAATTAGCAACTCCTCCAGGCTCTCCCTCCACAGAGCCAGACCTGTTTCCAATCCTCCTTCATGGCCAGCAGATGCCAGGCCCAGAGCTCTCCTGTACTGAAGTTCCCACATCAGCAGGCCATAGCCTCTTTCTAAGGAAGGAGAAGAGAAAATACCCGGCTCCTTACTCTACTGCACCTCCAGGGAGGGTCCAAGGATCCCAGTATAGCCCTCTTGTGGTGCTGGCACGTGCAAGGTGCACGAAGGTCATGCAAGGTCCCGAAAGAGAAATAAGCGTTTCATTAAAGATAACTCTGGAGTGATCCAGTAACTCTACCAGCAGGTGTGGCAAGACTTTCAACATTGACCCTCCAGAGTCCCAGCAAAGCACTTGAACACGCAGACAACTTTGAACACCCAACTAGTACTGAACTCCATGTAAAAGTAGCACGAATGCTCAAGTGCCTACAAGGACAAGCTGATCCCTAGGGCCTCCAAAGGATTAAGGACATGATTATGGCAAGTGGAGAAGTGAGGCAGCTGCCATCGGAGAACAGGTGCTGATCTGACCTCTGGAACTTGCAAAAGATGCTGCTGAAAGGCAATGGTTTGGTGGGACAGGGCAGAGAACTGTCTCGTTTCACTGTAAATTATGCAAGTGACCTTTGGCAATTTGAAAACTCTCCATTCTACGCCTACTAAAGCAGTCATGAGGGAACTTTCCTTCTCCCAACCCTTTCCATCCCCCCTTCCAACAATGGAAGAAAATCACTCTGGGCTTGTCTACATGGGGACATTCAGGAAAGTAAATTTAACTAAAAGGTATAATTGGGATTTAAAGTAGTCTAGTTAAACTGCATTAAACCCCTGTGTGGACACTTTCAGAATTGGAGCATGTCTATGCTTAAAATGCTGCATCGGCACAGCTGCAATATAGCACTTAAGTGAAGACACTCCTATGCTGATGGGAGAGCTTCTCCCATAGGTGTAGTTAATGCACCTTTGCAAGATGGGAAAAACCCTCCTGCTGAGCTAGCACTGTCTATAGAGGGGGCTAGGTCAGTATAACTATGTTGTTTAGGGGTGTGGATTTTTCACACCCCTGAGTGAAGTAGTTATACAGATGTAAGTGTGTAGTATAGACCGGGCCTTTCAGTGTCCAGACAGGGGTTTAATGCAGTTTAACTAAGCCACTTCAAATTACCACCTTTTAGGGCTTATCCACACAGTGCAGTGCACTCTACAGAGGTATGAACTGTAGTGCACTGTAACATGTTGTAATCTAAGTGCCCTGTGTAGATCCTGCTGACATGATCTAAAAGGTACCCAGTGGTCATTGTTGTAGTCCCATATGAAAAGGGACAGTGTAAACCGCTAGGTGCTGAACTGTCTTGATGAGCTGGCCATATAGCATCAAAATACCATGGGGCACTGTGCCTCTCCCTCTGAGCATGAAAATGGAAAGGAAACTAAAAATAGGTAGCAGAGATGGTGCTGGATTTGTTATATTCTAAACACTGAAGGCCACCTGAGCAGTTGTCACTATATATCATGGATGGCTTTTGTATCTGGCATGCTGCTGAAGGAGACCACAAGTGGTCAGTGGCTAGTAATTTTGGTTCATGCTGGAAACAGTGATATAAAAAGTTCTTAAACTGGACTTTAAAGGAAGTTCCTTAAGGAACTTGCATCAAATACTAGTTCAGTAGAAAGAGGGCAAGAGAAGTCCTTTAATCATGTATAATGCAGAGGATTGGATTGGAGTTTTGTGGTGGGGGTGCCTCTAAGCAATAACTGTATACTTTTTGGATCCAATCCTGCAAAGATTTAAACTAAGCACATGCTTTATTCACATGACTAGTTCTGGTGAAATCAGTGATATAATTCCTATAGCAAAGCAAAAAGAAAACGAGTACTTGTGGCACCTTAGGAGACTAACAAATTTATTTGAGCATAAGCTTTCGTGAGCTACAGCTCACTTCATCGGATGAAATGCATCCGATGAAGTGAGCTGTAGCTCACGAAAGCTTATGCTCAAATAAATTTGTTAGTCTCCTAAGGTGCCACAAGTACTCGTTTTCTTTTTGCGAATACAGACTAACACGGCTGTTACTCTGAAACCTATAGCAAAGCACATGACCTGCATCAATCTTTACAGGATTAAGACTTGTGTCTGTAATTGGGAACCACAAACCGGGATATCATGCTCCCTAACTTTTTCTCAGCAAGTTTAAAGAAAGAAACAACTAAATCAAATTCAGGTTTAAATTGGAGTAAATGGTGGAGTCTCTGTAACTTGAGGTCTTTGTTATGATTTGAGGACTTCAGTAATTCAGCCAGAGGATATGGGTCTATTTCTGGAATATGTGGGTGTGCAGGAGGTCAGACTAGATCACTGTGGTCCCTTCTGGCCTTGAAGCCTATGAGAAAAGGGAGAGAAAAGTGAGTAGCAACCAAAAAAGGAAAAAGGTCTAGTAGTTGGTGGTGGAATGGGTATATGTGCACTCTTGAGTTGTCAGCATCCAATAAAACTGGTCATATCCTGGTCCCAGTGTAGTCAGTGGGAGTTGTGTTGCTGACCTTAGTGGGGCCGGGATTTTACCCTTGGACTCTTCACCCAGCTGGGAAGTGCAGATTTGGGTGAGTTTCCCTTACTACAAATTAACTAAACTCCTGGCATAGGAAAAGATACATAAAGGGCAAGCTTTTTCTTTAGTTCCTCTATCCTGGTTTAATTCTTCAGCAACTCTTCCAGTGCATAGCTGAAATATATAATGACACACATTGTGTACTCATTTTCATTGAAAAAAATTAACAAAAACATACCAGAAACTTGGCTCTTGTGGGGTTGGCCTTTTGTTTCCTGGATGCCATTGCAGGAACAGCTTAAAGATGTGGTTTTTTCCAAGTTGACGGTACAGATTGAAACAATATTTGTCAAAGGCCACATCCTGCAAAAGCACTTCTGACTTGTTCTGTTGCAGTTTTTTTTTTTGAGATCAGCTTTATTTTGTAACCAAGTAGATGTACTGAGCTAAAAGCTTTTGTTTTGAAGCATGATGTGAACAAAATGTATACCAATAAACAGTACATCTAAATAACTAAACAAACATCATTATAACGTACACAGTAACTTCTAGTCATGTGGTATTGTCAGTTCTGTTTTCAGATAGGAGGAGGAAGTTCCCTATTGTTCTTAAGCCAGCTGGTAAATGACAGCACATTTGTGGAATATAGCAACAAAAGGCTTTTGTTCAGAATTTGTATTCCTCTAGAACAAACCAATTTCAAAGCCTAAGTAGAACATAATGTATGAGCCGGCCAATTTGAATAGAACAAACTGATGAGTTCAAAGAGTTAGTACAAATCCATAATTTTAATTTAAAATAAATAGGGCTACAGATAGTAATTAAAAGGATTACAGTTTGCTGCGATGAATGGACAAAATGCTCCCATTACATCTTTGCTCCTCCTGTATAAGGGCTCACTCTGATCACAGTAGAATGCTGAAAAATGTGTAAGCATTTCACTGTCCTTCTCTCTGAATGGGAGTTGAAAGGAATATATTAATTTAGAAACAACAGTACTGAGGTGTCCACTCAAGGACAAACAAGCCCAGAGAGCTCTTGGTAAAGAAAGCAATGGTACTGTCAATCCTTCTGACAAAACAAAACACTTACTAAAACAAAATAGTGTTATTCCATGCAAAACACTATTGGACAGTTCTAATGCAGCATTGCTACGTCTGAGAACTAGAAATGGTATAGCCATGCTCAACACAGTTGAGACTTAAGTCCAGTTTTTCTGCAGCCTACATATGCCTAATTGGGATCCTCACAGGGTAGCAGTATTTTGTCCTTGCATGCTGCTCCCCAAGGTCGGACCTCACTATTGGGTGCTCATCCACCTCACTGTCAACAAGCAGGAACACAAATGAAAAACTGCAGAAGTTTTTACTGGAGCTTCCCTTAGTTCATTACATTGCATGGACAAAATCCTAAGAAGTTTGGACAGCCCTGAAACAATTGAGCGAAGTAATTTTTGTGTGTGTTTTAATTTAAAAAAAAAGAAAAGGGTGTTCTTTGTAGTAATATGCTAACTCTGTGTAACGGAAAGTTTAAATTCCCATTGATTTGAAACTGATGTGTTCTGGGATGAGGCCCCCACCTTCTTAAATCTTATGTTATTTAGGTAATTCCATAGTTAGGTTGCAGTCATCCCATTTTATAAATGTGGAAGATGAGAACTGTTTCTAGAAATTAGAAGTATGGGACAAACACCAAAATGAAAAGATTAAAAATATTGAGTCTTAAAACTTCTCTTTCGGCAAGTGTGTGTGTGTGTGTGTGTGTGTGTGTGTGTGTGTGTGTGTGTGTGTGCGCGCGCGCGCGCGCGCGCACGCATGTGTTTTCAGCCCTTTCTCACTGAGAGCCTGTTCATTTTTGGAATGTCCAAGTAGACACACAAGTAGATGCCTAACTTGTTTTTCAAAAGTTATGTGTTTTCTTCAAACTTTATTCTTATGCATGACACTTCTTAAAATCTAACTGTAAACTTTTGTGGTGTTATATATAAGCATGTATTCCAACTCTGTTTTTTTTTTTTTTTCTTTTTTCCAGGTAGTGGTGCTACAGCAGTAGTACAAGCAGCACTATGCAACCCCAGGCAAGAACGTGTAGCAATAAAGCGAATCAACTTAGAAAAATGCCAGACCAGTATGGATGAATTGCTTGTAAGTAAATTCCAAGAGAAAAATGTTGGTGGACAGCTCTTCTTTTGCCTGATCTGAGATTTTTATGCAGAAAACAGGTTAAAAAGGACTTGGGAGACATGTGGCACTGCACTAATAAATGAACTGTATCCAGATCATCTAGTAACTGTACTATCACATAACATCTCAAAAGTGCAAAAACAAGAATGCAGACATTGAATATGTCAGGACTGTATGTGTTGAGGTCTTTGGAAGAGTTTACTTTAAGCCTTAGCCATTTCTTACAAGTGACCTGTCTTCAGGAGTTTGAAATTTGACCATAAAAATGTTTGAACTTCATGTTAAGACTATTTACAAAAAGTCATGTCTAAATCAAAACTTAACATACATAAAGGGAAAACTTACATGGGGGGGGAGGGAGAGGTGGATGTGCTATTTGGGTTAAAAATGTCAATGAAGAATGGCAGCATTTGACATGGTTTTTAAACAAATGCAACTTTAATGGGTTTTTGTTGAAGTTTTGGAAAAATAATAATGTCTATATTTGGTCTTAAAATGGATTACAGCACACTTAAGAGCATATCTTTTCACATATCAGGATTTTCATATCACAGACCTAATATGGGTCTGTGACATTAGCTTTAATCCAATAGACCATACCAACCGCTTCAGAAATTCTTGTTTTGGATCACTGATCAAAGGGATACAGACTTTTTTTTTTTAAAGTGGGTTTTTATACAATAGCCACTTTAGAATAGTAGGAGTTTAGGTCAGTGCACCAGTGATGGCAGTCTATCAGATTAGTGAGTCACTAAGAACTCTTTTAGCAGACTTTTGTTTTTTTCATAACTCTTCTATTCAGGTGCTTATAAGACCAATCACCATGCTATCTAGGCAGCATGACAAGAATCCAAGGATGCAAAATGATTCCAAAAGGGAGAGTGCTACTTTCTGCTTCTCAAGTTGCTGTTACCGGGAGGATATGGATTTTTTTTTTTTTTTTCTAATGAAGAAACTTGTAGTACTACTTCAAATGTTGTTCCCTATGTGCGTTCCACTGTGGAGTATGCAGATGTTCGGAGCCAAAGAATTTTGAAAGCATGGTTCATTGGCCCACATGTGCACCCCCGCTCATCCCATGTCCCTGACCGATGAAATAAAGGGTGGTGCAGATCTGCTGCCTCTCTACATAGGTATGCGCAACACATTTCATTAGGGTGTGCACTCGGGAATTTTTTTTTAAAGCCAAACATTTATTGAATACTCAATCATAAAGGACATTTTTATTCATCAAACTAAAGAAACTAAAATTTAACTAAACTTAATTTTTTTTAAATTGACAACTAAACTTCACTTAAAATACAAACTTAAAAAATGAGACACAAAATACCAAATTTTTGCTGTAGTGATAACCAGTCATATACAAAGATGCAGTCAATTTTCATGATCTTTATCTTTAACCAGATAATGAGCTAACCGAAATTGACCAAAACAGATTAAGGTTTCTTCATCTTCCTGTCCTAGGGAATGAGATGTCGCTCACCAGGTGTTATGGACTTAAATTCATCAATCACATCATTGTAATTAACTGACTAAGCTAATTCTTGTTCAATGTACAAAATCATGAGTGAGTCAAGGTGCTGTTGGGACATTGTACTTCTTAGTTGTTTACATGTGCTAATTTCAAAATTTTTCACGTGAACAGCTTTTAACAGATAAGACTGCAAAGCATTGAATAGATTTGTAAAAGGCCTGGAACATGGAAGACTGATCCAATTCCTTTAGCCAATCAAGCCACTCTCTGGTGGTGGTCTTAGTGTTACCTTTAGGAACAGATCCGTCATAACTCCTGAAGCAATCCGACTTCAGCTTCCAGCTCATCCAAGGACACTTTAAATTTGTTGGCAATGATTCTCATATCGTCCCTGCCAATATCTAAGCTCAGCAGTTTTCCCATTGCAGTCACAATTTTACAAGTCTCCTGTTCAAATCGCTGGTCAGTGCCGGTAATCATTGAGTCTACGAGTGGGTAAAATGAGGTTATTCTCTCCTGCTCCTCTTTTGTATCAGTTATGCTGGGACTCAAACGCATCATCAATACGAGCAGACTTTTTTCTCTTCTTAACTGGGGGAATCGATACAACATTCTCTACACACATTTTCACAGTGTCATTGAAAATAGATTGAAAATATTCTGGGCCACTTCTGCAGCCAAAGAGTTACGCAAGCTTTTCACCCTGGTCATTGAAGTAAGTAAGATGAGATCTGGAGCTTGAAGCGCCTTACTCACTTTTACCACCATCTGGAGAATAGGATGCATCATGTGAAGGGCAAAGATGAACGTGATGGATAACGCCCCTGGCTTTTATTTTAGCGTCAGCAAAGCGAGTTGTTTCGATAATCTCTAGTAAAGCTTGTAAAATGATGGAGTAGTTTTTTGTTTTTGCTTTGCATGCCCATTTTGTGTTTGATAGTGACTTCAAAGTCTTCAACTAAGATTCTACTTCTTGTGAAATCTTCTCCATTACTGCATGTCGCACAGGACTCCCCTCCAAGAAGGCATAAAGAGTCTGAATAACACCAAAAAAAAATCACAGTTCTGTTTTTTGTTTACTTGAAGTGCATATATCTACTAGGACGAGGTTCAAACAATGCGCATAGCAGTGTACATAGAGTATTTCACGGTTTCTTTCTTTACATTTCATTTGAACTCCTGCAGTACATCCAGACAGACATAATAGATGCACCATCAAAATAGACAGACATCACTGATGACCAGTCAATTTGAAGAATGCCAAGGACGTCATTTTTAACTGGTCAAAAATAGACTGAGCATCAACTGTTAATAGTCTCTGAACAGATGCAAAATGTTCAACTGGACTGTTTTTCATTGTCAAAATATTGCACCACAATGGACATCTGTTCATGGTGTCCACAGTCGGTAGTGTCGTCGGCAATTATTGAGATTGTTTTTCCGTTTAGTGAAGACACAATCTTTAGTTGCACGTTATGCAAGGCCACAATTAAATCACTTTGGATGCGATTACTCGGACAGGTAGTGTTTCGAGGAGATTGTTGCACATGCTTTGCCATTATGGGATCATATTTGGAGCATATTGACAGGTTTATTTTTAAATCTTTTCTCAAAACTGTCAGCTTTTACATTGTGACCCCTGAATGGTCTCCTACCTTTCACCAAACACAGAACAATGTCAGTCACTCCATTACACTTTGGTTTTGGCACTGTTCTTCTTGTTTAGACAGAAGTCTGCTTGCCCTCATCCAACAATACATCAATAGGTTTCCCTTCATTAAAACTTGACCATGAAGAACAGCTCAACACATGATTTTGACAATTGTTGGTTTTTAAAACATTCGTTAGCCCTATGCCAGTTTCTTAATCCCTTACCAATAAATGCTGGATCAGTGTGACCTTTGTTTGCTGCATCATTAGAGGAGAAGAAATGGCGGTAAAAGCAAAATGCTGCATCCTTTGATGGGCTATATTCTAACCACCTATACTTTTCATATCAATTGGACTGAACTTCTTTGTTCATTCCCTATTTTACTTCTAGGAAACATGCTCAATCTAGGCTGATAAGGACCTCTAGATAATACAGACCGGCGTTCTTATCTCTTTTTTTTTTTTTTTTTTTTTTTTTGGAATATCACAGACTGGGTCATTGGATGGAATGTTTGATGGCTTTGAATAGGAACTACACTGACCTGAACTAAGAGATTAGTCTTTCTGTTGGTCATTACTCAATTTATTACATGCACTGGAACTTGTGGTGGCATTATCTTCATGTAAGTTCTTAACAGAGGAGTCCGAGGTATTTGCACTACTATCAGCACATTCATTATAATTCAGTTTGTCTGCTCCTTTTTCTTATCTTAACAATGAATCGATTCATATTTTAAAATTAAAAGGGGGTATCATATGATTGATTTAAAACGTAAAGCCATGGGCTTGTTACGCTATTTCAGTAGAGTACACGCAACAAAGATTACAAACACTGTAGACACTGCGCTAGGCACGCCTGGCGTGGCCGCTTATGTAGGTCCAAAGAATTTTCTAGAATAATAGTCGGAGGGGGAGGGGAGGACCAATGGTAATGAGGTGCCACGGTAGTGGGGATGCATGCTGCGAGAGAATGTGGGCCTTCTATATATTTCTACAACATCTATATTACTCAATTCGGCGCTTATTGCATAATACAACAATCCATACTTTAAAACTAAAAGAGTGTATCATGTGATTACATTAAAACACAAAGCCACTTTTTTTTTTTAAGACATTAGGGTGTGCCTGGGCACACCCGGCATACCCCGTACGCACGCCCGTGCCTCTCTAGTTCCTTCTCACTGCTTCATGGTCTGGGTCAGAACCTCCAGTGTCTGAAGCTTCAGCTTTCTTCCTTGTCTGTGGAAAATTATATTTACATATCTATAAATAGCATTTATATTCTAGAGTTTCTGGTTTTTTGTTTTTGTTTTTTTTGTCTGTTTTATGTTAGCCTCCCCAACTTGAGGAGCACTCTTGCCCCTGCCCCCCCCCCCCCAAGTACCCTGTTTGGGTACTGGACTATGCCCAGGACTCCAGGCTTCAGAATTTTTGCTGCTTGCTCACTCTCCTTCTCAGTCAATGTGCCAAGTCACACCAAGAGGCCCAGGCATCAACTCTGACCAATGCTACAACTCCTGTCCTCTCTGGGGGTCAGCTTAAATGCCAAAAATCTATGCTCACCCCACACAAGCAATATCTATGGCGCTGCTCAAGAGGTACCTCTGCTTAATATTTTTAAGGCAGCTATGTGGAGCTCAGTCTATGTGGAGCTCAGTCTATGTATTTACTAGACACTGTGTTTTGGTACAGGACTCCTTTGCTGATGCATCTTTGGAACAACAGTTCTTTTGTTTGGGTCTGCTATCTATGACCTCACACCCTCCTTCTGTTTGAGTTCTACTTGTCAGTCACCCACAGTGCAGTACACATAGGTACTAACATTTGAAAATTACTTACCTTTCATAGTAAATGGCAGTTCTTCAAGATGTGTGGTCTACTACATGCCCTCCTTCCCCTCTGCTTCGGAATGGATTATTCTCTGATTCATGGTGGAGAAGGTTGATCTGCCCTGCCTTTTATGCCTTGGTCGGAGGCATCAGGTGATCAAGAGACACTGCTTTCAAAGTTTTCTGGCTCCAGGCTCATGGAGTGTTTGCCTACGCACAGTGGAATGCAGATAGAGACCACGTATCTTGAAGAACCTCCAGTTACTATAAGCTAAATTAAATTTCTCTTCCAAGAGAAATGGTCTCCTTGATGTGGAAATGCCAAGATAAAGGTGTCTTGAATTTTGTCCTTGATACGTTGGGCTCCACCATCTTCTTCTGATAGTATATCCTGTAGTCCTGGGCTCTCCACTGCAAATGTTCTTGATGGCCTTCCCCTTGGCATTATATAGTGCAAACTACATTCCAGGGGCCTCATCTGGCCCTTCAGATGTTTTAATTTGGCCCTCGAGCTTCTGCCAGGGAGCAGGGTCCAAGACTTGCCCCGCTCCAGCCAGGAAACAGGGTTGGAGGCTTGCCCTGCTCTGCGCGTGCTGTGGCTCTGTGCGGCTCCTGGAAGTAGCGGCATGTCTCCCCTCCGGCTCCTACACATAGGAACTGTGGCCAATGGGAGCTGCAGGGGCGGAGCCTGCAGGCAGGGCAGTGCCTTCGTGTAGGAGCCAGAGGTGGGACATGCTGCTGTTTCTGGGAGCTGCTTGAGGTAAGCGCCACCCAGAGCCCTCACCCCGACCCCCTCCTGTGCCCCAACCGCCTGCCCAAGCCCTGATCCTCCTCCCGCCCTCTGATCTCCTTGGTCCCAGCCTGGAGCACCCTCCTGCATCCCCATCCCCAGCCCCACCCCAGAGCCTGCACCCTCAGCTGGAGCCATGCTCCCCTCCGCACCCGAATCCCCTCCCTGAACTCCTCATTTCTGGCTCCAGAGCCCTCACGCCCTCCCAACCCCCAATTTCATGAGTATTCATGGCCTGCCATATAATTTCCATATCCAGACGTGGCCCTTGGGCCAAAAAGTTTGCCCACCCCAATATAGTGTGGTGTCTTAACCAACTGTAGCTGCTCTCAAGAGGATTGTGGTAGAGGAATTGTCTTCTGAGACAGCTTAGTCCCAATTTTATTTGGGCTCCGTAGATAATCAGAGCTTTGAACGGACCTGGGTTGGGAAAAGTCTCCACTGGAATGTGGTGTGATATGTTAGCACTTGTCTGCTACTCCCCCCCCCCCCCCCCCAAAAAACCTGCTATTTTAAAAAGTGCAAAGAGACTTTTGTTTCATATTACTTAAATTGGCTCTAGAGGCAGCTCACAGGGAAAGGGTTTAATCCCAATCTTGTCAAAAGGGATTAGCCCTTAACAGAAGGCACTATCTTCTTGTAAAACATTCTCTGTCAGAGCTTGAGGAATCCACATGTCTGTCAGTACTAAGATGTCTTGCCTGTCTGCCAAAACAGAGGCAGTTTATCTTTACCTTTTGATGCCATATTGCCTTCTTCCTTCCCCACACTTTTACTATATTAAAATGATGGTAATTCTTTATGTGCAAACATTTTATTGAGCCACACACAGTTCCTTTGGCTACACATGACTGTTGTCCTTCCATGTTGACTCAAACAGATTGTAAACATGCGCTTGGAAGAGAGTCTTTAGCCAAATGCATTAAAAGGCAGAGGACACTGATAATTATTAGCTCTATCCTAGTATTGTGATGTCACTGTTTCAAAATAGAGGTTTGTTTCCCTCTCTCTCTCTCTCTCTCTCTCTCTCTCTCTCTCTCTGCATCTGTATAGTATATTTTCCAAGCATTCTATGAGAGCTCTCCTTTTTGAGAATACTGGTTGTGTTAAACACTGTACTCTCCTAACAATGCAATTCTTCATAATGTTATACAATAACTATGATAAATACTTTCTGTAGGATGGTAGTGGCTTTCATAATGGGTGAGCACAGAACTTCATTTAATAAGTAACTTATTAGGTAGCTCAAGAATTAAATACTTCTGTTTAGTGTGTTCTTTCCTTTCTAATATTACATAATACTTGAGTTTCTTTTGTGCTAAATGTCCACTTCACTTTGCAAAGTGAGCTGAATTTGCCATCTTAAACTGCTGCATTTTAGAAAGACAGCCCAACTTCAGTAACTTGATGTGCAAATAGAGATCTTATGTCACTGCTGGTGTCTGCAGAATTGTCTACTACCCTGTGAATCCAGCTGTTTGCTACCAAATGTCAGTGCAAGGGGGTCCTTGTCGTCTTCAACTCAGGCAATATCTACACTGTAAGGACTATAGAAGCACAGCTACGGCACCATAGCTGTGCCGCCATAACCCTGTAGCATAGACCCATCCTACAGGGATGGAAGGGGGTTTTTCCATCACTGTAGGAACTCCAGCTCCCTGAGTGACCATAAGCTAGCTCAACCAAAAGCATTCTTCTATTGATTTAGTTGTGTCTACACTCGGGGTTAGATTTACATAGCTACAGTGCTCACCCCTGAGCAATGGTAGCTGTTGACCTAAGTTTTAAGTGTAGATCAGGCCTCAGTCTCAGCAAGGGAAACAAAATTTCTATTGGCATATTAAATGTCCAGAATCGCTGAGAAAATGTTATCAATAGTGGTTTGATCATAAAACTGTTACATCAAGGAAACTGCTCATGTGTAAATAGGAACATTCATGTGAGTAAGGAGTACTTGTGTGAGCAATGACTCGAAAGCTCTGTACTTAGTGGCCAGACTTCCTGAAGGACCTATTCAGTCAAGTGAGTATCTTTAAATATGGTGAATGTTGCCGTTACTGTTTTGAGTAAGAAGAATATTCCCAAATCAAGTTCTTACCAAATGCTACAAGGTAAATCAAACTTTGGCTCATAACGACTCCGTGAAGTGAAGAAGAGGAGTCACTGGACTCTGATCTGGATTCAGTTCCCTTTTCTGCCACAGACTTTCTGTGTGACGTAGGACAAGTCATCTGATCTACCCTGTGCCTCATGAGCTACTTGTTATATCTCACACAAGTGTTTGTGGTGATTAAATCTATGAATGAATTAGGTGCTCAGATTCTATGGCGAAGGCTAGATAGATGACTGTGTTCACTCACTTTTAAAATAGTTACATTAAATGTTACTATGACTTTTGTTAGCCATTATTTTAATAAGACACCTGATTTTACAATTTATGAAATGGGGCTACCAATGACTGCCTCGACCCCATAGCTATTCATCCTGACCTGATGATCAATTCTAAAGTTGAGACCTACTTGGGGGGGGGGGTGTTTGTTTTTTTAAATTTCTGCATATCACTGTGCTTGCAAGAAAGAAGAGGAACTCTTACAATTTCTTGAGTACACATGGGTTTGAACTACTTTTAATATATGGAGTCAGCTTGCTGTTTTGTTTTTTGCATTTCTGTATTCTTACCTGGCTACTAGCTGTCGTAGCAGAGTCATTAAGCCCAGTTAATGGAAATTCTCTTGCACTCATTTTGGAGCTTAGAGCCACTCCATTCTATCAGGCAAATGATCTATCTGATAAATACATAGTTATCCAATGGATTTCTGTGACATTAGGACAAACCTATAAAAAGATCTCTAACAAAAGGGACACAACCATCTGGAAACCAATTATTAAACAATTTTAAAAGTACCTTCAGTTAAACACCTGCTCTGAGTCCTCTCTGCCAATTTTTGTAGCTTTTGTAGTCATATTAAAAAAAAAAAAAAAACAACAAAAAAACCACCAAAACCCTTGAGTGTTTGCATGGTAGGCCTATAGAAACAAGGAAAAATATCTACCCATTTAGACTGAGTACTGTGAAAAGCACTTGGTAAGCAGATTTCGGGGAAAAAAATTTAAAAATCCTTTTGCTCATCCTCTTAATCCTGCTAAGTGTTGCACCAAAGGTGGTTTAAAATGGGGTTTTATGCACTTTTTTCAAAGTTGTTGATGTCCCAAAGTTGTTGATAGGTGAACCTCCCCACTGTAAGCAAACTATGCCTCAGCCAAATAACTGCTATTTGTAGATCTTAAGCTCTGAAATTTTCGCAATTGAAATTCCCATCCTTCTGCTGTGTGTGTGTGTGTGTGTGTGCGCGCTGTGTTTTTTTTTAATAAACACAATTAACTGATATTGAGCTAAATGACTTTTGGAGGTGCTTGCTGTAGTGGGTGATTGTTACATCACCAGCTAACTGTAGCATAATGTGGACAACTAGAATTTTTTTGATCCTTAAATCCTTTTTAAATGCTTTAAAGTATCTTAACACTCTTTACAAACAATTTCACCTTGCATGCCCTTTGTAAACATCTGGAGTAAACTTTGCCCGACAGTGACATGCATGTACCTCTGAGAGACAACAACAGCTGTTTTACAGCATGAAATAGCAGTATACAACTGAACAAAAAAAATTGTTCAACTGAGAGTACAGGTTAAACTTGAGTCATAATGTGACCTACGCTATTGCAACTTGATGTGGACAGCTGGGTTAAGACCCTGACTTTACAAAGTAGTACAATGAGATTATTAATAAATCATGTATGTTTAGGACCTTGGCTTAACATCACAGCAGTCTTTTTTTTTTTTTTTTTTTTTTTTTTTTTTAGATGAGATTTAAATCACTTATTATTCTGACATATAATTCAATGTAGTAAGAATAAACTTGGCCATTTTTTTTCTTCTTTTTAGGGTATGTGTACACTGCAATATAAGCCCAGGGCTAATGGGACTTGAGTCAGCCTATCCACGTTAGGGAACCCTGGACTTGACTGTCAACATTGTATTTAAATCCTATGTTAAGACTTTTTTCTAACCCATGCTTGAATTTAGGGCTCTGGCATCCACACCACAGTGCATAGACTCAAGTCAAAGTACCATTTCCTAGATATGATATCGCTAGTGCACACTCCTTAGATGTGGCCACTCTAGCCCTAGGACCATGGTACAGTGTGGGGAAAAAACTTTACTGACTGCCTTTCATATTACAGAAAGTTTGAGCAGCCTGCCAAACTCCTTTGCAAACCCAGGAGGCTCTCTGATAGCATGCTTGCAGATCTGTGTTTAGAAGAGCATGAGTTAATACTGATCTAAGCTCCTGCCATTCACCATGGGGTGGGTGAGTGGCGGCTTCTGTCTTCAGTAGAGTGGATTGCAGATTTTTTTTGGGATAGAGGACTAAGGAAGTTGTCCCATTGAATTGTGGGTTACATCTGGATGACTCATGGGGCACAAGTTAAATGGGGCTTTGTCTACACTGCAAAGCAGTAGGGCTCAGACTCTGGATCCCAGCTAGGCTTGAGCTCGGATGCACTAGCCCTGCAGGATCCAAGCCCTGAGTTAATGCAATTGCAGTGTGGACACAAAGGGGGGATTAGGTTTGAGCCTGGGCTCAAACAGGAGCTTGTGTTGCAGTGTAGATATACCATTAGAAGCCTTCAGGTTGACTAAAAAGAAGTGTGGAAGCCAGACATAAACTAGAAACTACATTTTCTTGCTTTTTAAAGAACAGAAATAGCTCCAATGTATCATTGTCTGGGAGGCACTGTAAGAAATACTCTTAAAATGTGAAGTTTAAAAATAAGAAAATATCCTTGGAAAAGGAGGTCTTGGACTGTAAGATTCTAGTTACCTTTGTGAATGTGTACAACTGTCTTCCTTGCAACCTATTGCAGTCTGTATGACTTAGTAGTGCTGCTGTTTTGGCCACGTTACCTGGTCACTTCTGATGGTGTACTTGTCTAGTAAGTCATTTCCTTTTCCTTTTTTTCTCTTTTAGCTGTGAGCCTGCTTCCTCCACTCAGTTGGCTATGTGGTCTCTACTTTGAATCCCACACTTCACTCCCCTTTCACCACTCTTCCTCTCTGTCCAATGCCAGGTTTCAGAGTAGCAGCCGTGTTAGTCTGTATTCGCAAAAAGAAAAGGAGTACTTGTGGCACCTTAGAGACTAACAAATTTATTAGAGCATAAGCTTTCGTGAGCTACAGCTCACTTCATCGGATACATGCAGTGGAAAATACAGTGGGGAGATTTTATATACACACAGAGAACACGAAACAATGGGTTTTATCATGCACTCGCTCTAGCCTTAGCTTGGAAATGTCCTTTACAAATGCTGTCAGATATTTCCCGAGAAGCTTGCAAATTGCCCAGAAATCCATTGTTTCTTGGTGGGTGGGTGGGTGTGTGTGTGTGTGTGTGTGTGTGTGTGTGTGTGTGTATATATATCTCAATCTCCCCACTGTATTTTCCACCAGATGCATCCAATGAAGTGAGCTGTAGCTCACGAAAGCTTATGCTCAAATAAATTTGTTAGTCTCTAAGGTGCCACAAGTACTCCTTTTTCTTTCTGTCCAATGCATTTCCCAATCCTAGAGTTTCCTTACATCAGTTTTTTTGTTTCTGTGCTGCCAAGTGCCTTTTGAGAAAAGCCAGGGAGGGTGCAGACTCATTTATTCTACAATGGATTTGTTCTCTCCTCTTAATTCCAAATTGCATGCCAAACCTGCTCTTCTCTGTGATCTACTCCCATGCCTTCTGCACTTGTAGATTATCTGTCATTGCTCCCTGTGGGATCATGACTAACAATTCCCTCCCTCTGGAAGAAAAGAGTGGCATCATGGTATCAATCTCCTGGCCAGCTTCCCCTTAATATTCCCCATCTTCAAAATGGGTTCTGTTGCCCAAGGTTTATGTAAACCGTGAGAGAGAGAGAGAGAGAGAGAGTGTGTGTGTGTGTGTGTGTGTGTGTGTAAACTAGTCTATTCTCGAAAACAACAAGGAGTCTGGTGGCACCTTAAAGACTAACAGATTTATTTGAGCATAAGCTTTCATGGGTAAAACACCACTTCTTCAGATGCATGGAGTGAAAATTACAGATTCAGGCATTATATAATGACACACGAAGGGAAGGGAGTTACCTCACAAGTGGAGAACCAGTGTTGACCGGGCCAATTCGATCACAGTGGATATAGTATTCTATTCTCGTATTTTACTTGGGAAATTAATAACATAAAATGATGGTTTTATAGCAAAATAGAACTGCTTTCTTTCCAGACTGTCCTGTTTTTGCTTTTCTTATAGAAAGAAATTCAAGCCATGAGTCAATGCAATCATCCCAATATAGTGACCTATTACACATCCTTTGTGGTTAAGGATGAACTCTGGCTGGTTATGAAGTTACTAAGTGGAGGTAAGTAATTGATTTTTTTGCTTGAGCTTGTTTAACTTCAGGATAATGTGTGATGTCATTTTTATATACACGTTATTTGTTTTAATTCATCCAGTCCAAATTCCTCCTTTTGTGGGGAAGAGGAAGTAGAGGAATACACTGGTTCAATGGCATAACAGGGATGCTGCTTTTTTAATGTACATTATTCAGGCTGTGTGAGTAAACATGCACTTTTTCCAGATCTAATCAGTTCTATTGTCATTTTCTTCTTGATCATTAAATTCATTTACTCATTTAAAATAAGAGTAAACAAACTACTTCAGGTCCTATTTCCCTCAGCCTGTCCCTCACCAAGAGAGAGACCAATTCCATTTCATGCATATTAGGCCTGTAGCAGAAGTTGCCTGTTTTTTCTCTGCTGTGTCACTATATTTTTTTTTTTTTTTTTTTGACCGGATGTTTAAAAAGATTCCTACAGCTTGCATGATTATTGTGGACACTATGAGAACTTAATCATAGTCATCTCTGGGAGGGGAAAAGATGGAAAACTCCATGTGTTTGTAGTTGGGAAACCAAATTTTTCCTTGCTGGCAAATAACTTACTCTATCATCTTGTGTTACTAAATGTTCTCTAAGATCTGTTCTGATGGCAGCAGATGATTAGTCTACTTCTATGATCAAAAAACAAATGTGGAAAATCTGCCTAAAATAACAGTTTGTTACTTGGGCTTCACTGAAATGGAGAAAATACTAAGCAATAATACGAAATATCATCTTTGTTGGCCAACAGTTAATGACTAACTAGAGCAGCTGAGGACACAAAATGAAGCCAAATGATCATTAATACCTTAGCTAGTTACTGTCAGGAAATGCCTAGATGAAAAGACAATGTTGCTATTGAAAACTGTGACACTAATTAAAAACAAAAGCTTTGTTTTGAAAAGCGATACGTCACAGTGCATGTTGCCAAGGGCGCAGTGCTCTCCTTAGAATACTTTTCATTACTCTGCACAATTTTCATCTCCAGTTCTGCAACTGGATCTCTATAGGCCTGGGGATTTGGCCTGCATGGATCTGAGTGAAGAATTGGGATCTGGGATTGTAAACTCTTGAAGGCAGGAAACATATTCTAGTCTGTTTTGTAAAGTGGTTGTGTAAACTTGCAATGATCTTGAAATGTATAACAGTAGGGTAATAAACAAGTAAGCAGAAAGTTGAATGTTTGATTTTTTTTTTTGAGCATTCTGTTTAAAAAAAAAAAAAAAAAAAAGCTATCTGTGCACTTTATTCAAACAGCTGGTAGTTGAGGGTCTCTGTGCAAGCCTAGAAAGATTTTTAAATTGAATAGCTTAATAGGACTAAAGAAGTGTAAATATTCAAATGTAGGAACTAAGAGACCAGATTTTCTGATATCTCAATAATCACTGTAGTAAGACTGCTCAAACAGGTTGTTTATGACTTGTTTTCCCTCCCCTTCACCCTGCCCCCATGGAAATCCGGCTTTTCAATTTAGGTTCAATGCTGGATATAATAAAGTATATCGTCAACAGAGGGGAACACAAGAATGGTGTCCTTGAAGAAGCTATAATAGCAACAATTCTTAAAGAAGTTTTGGAAGGCTTAGATTATCTACACAGGAATGGGCAAATTCACAGGTAGGAGCATGTATACAGTGAATTGTAGTCTTAATATGCATCAGTAGTCTTCACTATGGCTGACACTGGTCAGTCCTAATAGGTTGGTTAGGTGAATTAATTGATGCTTTTCTCCAAGTATTAAAGGACTATGTTCAATAATTCTTGGTGGCAAATAGCACCGTTTAGGCAGCTAGTGTTCCTTGTCTGGTTTAGCATTGTTATCTTGTATTGTGTGTCTGTATCTAACTGTTCTGTCTCCTCTTCTACATAAATTGCAAGCTCTTTGGGGCTTTGACCCTCTTTTTGTTATATTTGCATGGTGCATAGCGCAATTGAGGCCTGATTTGGGCCCCCTAGTGAATATTTGTGCCTGCATAGCTATGAATCAATGCTTAGTTTTTTTGCTATGTGCTTTCCTCTGACTTGGTATAAACCTACTTTTGAAGGACCCATGAACACCTTTGGACTTTTTTTTTTTTTTTAAATATTTTGTATCTTAGTAAATGTCCACTTTTCATCTACTTTCCCCACCGACTCGTAAGGTATAGATCACATGTAATTTTATATTTTTTCCATTCACTCAGGCTGCTCTATATGACTGCTATAGTGATATTCCAGTTATTTCCATGACTTGGAGTTTTGGTGTCAGAAGCACTACATGTTGACCTCCAGGAGTATTGTTGGTTAAGACAAGGTTGGCTTTAAGGACGAGACTTTCAACAGTTTCTTTGCTTCATCCAGTAGTGTCTTTATTTTTTTTAATTGTTTGTTTGATTTCAAAAGGTGATAAATATCGTAAACAAATGTCCTAAAACGGTACAGCACAGGCCCAATGCAATATTAGCTTGTTGCACTTACGTAGCATGTTTCATCTTCAAACTGCTTTTTACAAATAAGCCCCCTCTTGTCAAATTAAGACATGTATATTTTCCTCACCTAGAACCTATGTTTCTTGAATTCCAATCTAGACCTTCAAAGAATGTGCCGCAAATCTTAATTTGTTGCCCACGCTAAATTGAGGAAGAGTCATTACAGTCTAATGGTCGCCGTGCCCTCTGGATTAGGGAGAGATTTTTCTCAGCTCTTTTTGTAATGGGGCATAAGAAGCTTGAGAAGAGCAATAATTCTCTTATATTATACAGCAGCAGCATGGAAGCATTGTTCACAGTAGAATCTTTTTCTTCTTGCCCAAATGGGTTGTTGCTGATTTTTCCCTAGTAGTAGACGCTAAATTAAACAACTGGAGTTGCTGCTTCCAAAATGGCTAGTGTTTTTGTTTTTCCCTTCACCACCACTTGCTTCCCTATTAAAATATATCAATGAGTGAAGAGTTAGTCAATGACAGCAAACGCTAATTCTTTTCAGTAAATCCTAGGAAGACGGACTACTCAAATTCTTAATTTTTTTTTTACTGTATGCTTATTGAAAGGAGCAGTTTAAATGGGTATAAATCTGTAATTTTAAAAAATGCCCAATCCTACGAAGATTTATGCTTAAAGTTAAAAACAAAGCAACATTAAGCATGAGTAGATGCCTTTTGTAGGATTGAGTTGTAGAGTTTGATCTAGTCTGACCTCCTGTATATCATAGGCCACCAACACCAGTAATACTAACCCCATAACCAAAATGAGACCAAAGTATTACAGCCCGCCTAAATACGTGTATATGTGTATGCATCACATTAGTCAGGTGTAAATTTACAGTAAATTATTTAATCTCTTCCCATAAATTTGGTTAGAGCATTTTAAAGATGATTAAAGAAAGCAGTTTTATTTCTTAAAATTATTGCTGCAGTTAGGGTAGTTCCTCACTGTAGAATTTTGAAAAGTTTCATTGGTTTGTTAGGATGGAGACATCTAGGATCAATCTCTCCACTGCTGTTAAGGTACAGTTCCCTTGAGGTTACTGGAGTTGTGTCCATTTACATCAAAGCTGAATTTGGGCCCTTAGTTTCCATTCAAAATAGATTTGGCTTTTGTTCCTACTGGTAAGACACAATTTCCTAGCTGCGAGGGAACAGCTTACCCAGGGGAAGTGCTGAATTTGCTGTCACTTGGAGTATTTAAGACCCTAGATTTCTTTCTAAAAATATGATTTAATCCAGTTTCTGGGGGAAACTCTACGGACTGTGCAGGAGGGTTGGGCTGGATTGCCTCCTTAATCTCTTCTGGCTTTGGAATCTGTGAACTCCCCTATCTCCTTCCTTCATGGGACCTGGGGAGAATAGGATTGCCTACCTTGCCTCAAGCTCGTAATTATTGCAGTTCTGCATTAAGATAATGACTCATGTTCCAGCCAGTTGCCTGCATGAGTCAGGAAGGAATTTTTTTCCTGATGCACAACTAGCTAGATGTGTCCTGGGTTTTTTTTCTGCCATCCTCTGAAGCATCAGAGATTGGCCTCAGCTGGAGATGGGGTGGACTGGTGTTCTGAGGTGGTACAGAGCAGTCTTCTCTTAGATGAATGGCTGGTGTGTCTTTGTCTCATGGTCAGGGTTAAACTGATCTCCAGAGTTGGGATTGGCAAGGAATTTTCCCTCAAGATAAATTGGCAGGAACTTTGGAGGTTTTTTGCCTTCTGCTGCAGCATGAGGCATGGACTTGCCTGCTAGCATTATCTGGGTCTCTCACCTAATCACTTCTCTGCCGTTGCTCTCCTGTTCTCTGTCTGGCATGCAACAGTTTAGTCTCATGAAGACTGAAATGCTTTGGTCTAAAGTCATTGGGCTCACTATGGAGGTATTTGAGTGAAATTTGATATCTCATACACTGGACATAAACCAAAAAGGGTCCTTCTGGCATTAGACTCTGAAAGAATGCAAGCTCAGTTTTGCATGTCTTATTTGCTTTTATGTAAGCTAACAAAATTTTGTTCCTTCCATTCCCCCCCCCCTTTATTTTAAACGTCCATGGAGCGTCTTTGCTAGCTAATTTCAGATCAGATAATCAACATGTTTTGAGTAGTTGAACCTTTTCACTAATTTTTACATTTGTCTTATGAAGCTTTCTGTACAATAGCTATAATCACACATTATGAAATTTATTCAGAAAGTTAACTCTCTTCTGATTTGTGCATTATAGGGATTTGAAAGCTGGCAATATCCTTTTGGGTGAAGATGGCTCAGTACAAATAGCAGGTAATGATGATTGAGGCTTAACAGTCGGTCAAGGAGAAATGGAAATGAAGCTAATCTGGGTTAAGTCATGCCTTTTGAGACACCCCCTCCCGCCCCCCGGAAATGCTGTAGTATCTCTTGGGCTACCAACTTCATAATGTGAGGGTGTCAACTGAAGAATGTGGTGCATTAGCCCAGTTTGAGACTACATGATCTCCAAAGCAACAATAAAGCATCTGAGCAGCCTATATCCTTACAATCCATACCAAGAGTGTCCAAAAACTTATTTCCCAGCATCTCGTACGATCCGCATGCATGGGAGAACTTGTTACCCAGACTTAGCAATTCACTTTGATGTCTTCTGCATTTATGTCATGAACTTTATTTCTGTAAATTATTCCAATACATCATGGTGACTTTAAAATCTACACTAAAATACAATGGAGATGTTTTTATAGTGACCTTGGCCTCAAGACTCTTCTTGAAGATGTGTGGAGTGATGTTTAGGAGAAAATGCCTCCCTTTCCACTTTTAGCATCTCATTGTTTCATGACGGACACTCCAATAATTTCAAAGGCCTCTTAAAGATCAGGTTATAAAACATGCACTTTCCTTCTTAGTGGTAGTCTGTCTATAATATCAACCAAGTAAATTGTTAATTCTCATGATGGCTAGCCACTAGGCTGCTTAAGTTTAAAAGAAGCTTTGAACATGCCATGGGTTGTCCACATGACTTTTTGCATGTTTTTGTTTGTTTTTTTTGTTTTTTGTTTTTAAATAGAAGTCTGCAAGGGCATTGAAATAACGCTGAACAGAACAGAAGCTATTAGTAGATTAGCTATCAAGAGCAAGTCACAAATTAGAAAAATGTTAGTTTTCAGTTTGTGAGCAGAAATCTCCTTTGAATTAAACAGGGATTTGGAGCAATCAAATTTTTTAATTGCTCCGCTCCAGCTCCATTCCAGCATCAATAGTTACTACTCTAGCTCCACTCTGCGCTCCAACTCAAATTAATTTTTAACTAAATAAAAAAGTGCATACTGTAATTTTGAAAAAACATTGATTTTATTCCGATTTTTAAAACAATTTAAATGTCATCAATGATACACACTAGAATATTCATAATTCATTCTGTAAAAAATTATTGCAGATATCAAGTTGTCTTCCATAGTCTGCTGCAAATCATTTAAAATTAACTTTAAAGCTGAAAACAGTCTCTCTACACTAGCTTGAGTTGTTGGCATGCTCAAAGCAATTCTACAGGCAGCTTGAATGCTGTGTGGGTAGCTGTGAATGGCCTCAAAAACAGACTTAACTTTTAGCCTACCAATAGACTCCATTGCCTCACAATGTTCCTGAAAGTTTCTCTCAAATATTGCTTCATTACAATTGTGTATCGCAGAAACTTGCTGCCATCTTTCTTGTTTGTTCAAATTCCTTTTCGAAGGCTTCATCTTCTGAAGAATTGGTGCTTAAATTATCTTCATTTCCCTGTGATGGTTGAAGATGTCTCGGGGATAGATGCTTGAACAAGTTCAGAGTGGAGATGGAAGTTTTGAGAACAGCCTGCTATTTCTGAAGGATGTGAACTTTCTGAAACCGCAGATTCGATTGTTGATGACTCCTTTTTGTTTCGTTTTCTTCAACCTCTTTCGCCGAGTTCAAATGTAGTAATAGATTTTGTTTTTCGAGTCGTCAAGCAATATCAAGGAGCCCTTCCTTTGCCTTTGGTATTTCCCTTGAGGTAAGAAGAATCTGATACCGTGGGTCAACATAAACTCAAGCAAGGAAATGAATATTGTCAAAAAGCTTCTCTTCGCATTTCTGCATGGAGGATAGGATTCCTTCTGCAATTTGTCCACCATTTTCTTGCAAGAATTTTGACAATTTTTGCCATTCCTTCATTAAAACTCCCAGGGTTACATCGACAGCTTGAAGATTCACGGTTTGGTTCAGCTTTGCCAAGAGGTCTCGCAGGTTCTTCGCTTCGTCCCATTCAGCTTTTGTTAACTTGTTTGTTAACTTTAACTTTTGTTAACTATCCTGTTCCAGCAGCAGCCACTTGTTCACAGTAAGATTGAAAAATGAGAAGCCGATCAATCATCGCAAATCTTGAACCCCAGTGAGTCGCAGTATCCAATGAATGAGTTACCCCATGTAGATCAAGCAGAACACTTCGAATACTTGGGGGTTCGTAGTTTGACGACTTGTTGAATTTTTGCCAGAAATTTCTTCGCATGTTCTTTGTTCAGTCCATCCCAGGTTGCCAACTGAAGAGTGTGAATACCACACCTCATTAGTTGGGTTTTGAGTCGTCCTCATGAAGCCATGTTGGAAGTATGAGGCTAGGGTCATTTAACCCATTGCGCAGCAGTATCCATGTTGAGTTTGATTTCATCCATTCATTTAGCTCTTTCATCAGGCAAAATAGCTTCAGTTCTGTCCACATCCCTGTTCTCAGAGGTAGAAATGGTTTCATTGTCCTTGCTGAAATTTTTGACTGCACATGTCATGTTTACTGCATTGTCAATGCAGGTGCTCAGCACTTGCATTTCACTGATCCCAAATTTTTCTAAAATAGCTTTCACTTGACTTTTCACGTACAAAGAATTGTGATGTCCTTCAGTGTCTATTTATGTCCAAGGTTTTTGCCACAGCTTTATCTTTTCCTTCTTCGTAGTACTGAGCATTGATTGCAAAGAAATTTCTGTTTCCATGGGTTGCAGCATCCATTTTCATTAGCACAATTTTTGCTCCAAAGCTTTCTTGAGCTCTTTGCGACCAAACTCAGCTGTGCTGACAACTAAATGACGAACCGCATCGTGCCCCGTTGAAATGCCAAGCTGCCAACGCATTTCACCTGCATTTTTTTGGAATCCTTTGTTCTTTAACCTGAAGGTAGTGAGCGGTGTTGAACTCCACCAAACCATTTCCATCAGCCCTTCACAGAAAGTATTGGCATCCATGGTGACTGTAACCTTTGAGGACTTCAAATATGAGTCAAATTTTGTTTGCTCAATTTTGGGTTTCTTTTCAGATGAAGGTCCGGCGGGGGGAAAGAAACCTTTTTTCTCCAGGAGTTTTCAAAGAGTCAGATGAATGTTGTTTAGCCGCATCAGCTTTCTGTTTTGCCTCATCTTCCTGGTCCTTTTTTGTAACCAGAGCTGCATAGTTTTCAGGATGGTTACATTTTACATGCCGCCAAAGATTGAAACTTTTCACAGCACTTGTTTCACTTGTGTTGAAGCTACATGGTTGGAGCTCCCCATTCACTTCCTTTTCCTACCTTGCACATTGCCAATTTCTTCTTTGCTTTTCCCAAAAGCCCAAATTTGGGTTTTTCAAATTCAAAAGTAAAGACGCCGTTGAGATTCTTTTCCGTAAATCAGCTATCAATCACTGGGGCGGGGGGCGGCAAGATTTGATTTTTGTTGTTGAAGCCATGGCCAAATCTTATGATCTTTGAAAAGCAATGAACAAAAGCATTACATTTTTTTCATAATGTACCTGCTTCTGATATCTTAACAACTTAAGGTACTTCGTATTTATTTTGGATTTTTCTGGACAAAAATGATTGATTTTCTTTTTACACAAAATTGTTATTAAAGTATATTTAATATTTTAACGTTTCTTGAAGTTTTAATGAAGTAGTGTTTTTAATGTACATAAATATAATTTTTATTTATAAATTGCAAGTTTTTCTTATGAAATATTGCAGTAAAAATATTTGAAATATTTTCCAAGTTTTTAATTAATATCTCAAAAATGCTTTTATATAGATGTATCAATGAAATTTGGTATGTTCCATAGCATTAATACGTGCTATTGCTGTTCTACAACATTGATTGTTGGGAAGTAACGAGGCTACACGTTACAAGGTTGGAAAAAAAACTTTCATGGGAAAGCAGATTCAAATTGCAAGCACAGTCCTTTTAATAAAGAGAGCAAATTTTCGGAAATATGTTTTTCCTTCATCGGGCTGGAAACATTGTACAAGATGGAACCTGTTGTTTGCTCTATCTTGTATAATCTATTCAGGCTGATGAAGCAAAAACATAATTCTGAAAATTTGCTCTTTACTAAAAGGACTGTACTTGCAATTTGAATCAGCTTTCCCATTAAACTTTATTTCCAACGTTCTATCATACATCATCATTCAAATAAAATTATTTAAACTACAGGCGTCATGAACTGGGGGGACTGGGCCAATTTTATTCAATATTTTTTTAAATCTTTGACTATTTAACGGATACGACTCTGGAATATAATTTAATGCTAAAACATGCATTAAAATGGTACTCTTAATTTTATTTGTATAATTAATTGTTTCCAAGAAAACTGTTTAAAAATTTTAATCTTCTTAAATGCTTAGAATGATACAAACAATTTTACTTATTATTTTTCAACTTTGGAACCATACATTTTAACCATAATAATAACCAAAAACTAAGTTATTATGGAACATAATATTACCGCTCGTAGCCAAGGGCAGTCGATGAGAAGCCTTTCTTGAAATATGAAATAAAAATGACCAACCGCCAGTTCGGGACACCTGTGGTTTAAATAATTTTGGATAATATAATATGGTAGCACATACTAACGCTAAAACACAGACATAATTTCATTACTTTATATTAAAGCGTTTTTGAGATATTAATCAGAAATTAACTTTTCATCACCTCTTTGAAGGGACTGTATCTCTCTCAGGAAGAATTTTAGGACGTGTTCATAGAAACGTTTTTTCTTAAAATGACCTAAGGATTCACCCCCAAAGTTGTGTTGGACATTTTCCAATCACTCTGGATTTATCACAAAAATCACTCCTAATTTATATCTACTGTATATTTATATGTCTGCTGCACGCAAATTTTTCAGTAAACTTAAAATAACAAACAACGCTACCAAAAGACCGTTGAACAGATGACCTATAAAATAAGTCTGCCAGAGTGATATGGGAGCTTGTACAAATGAACAAATGTACTGGTAATGGGAGCCTGTGTGAGAAATGAGCTTGTGGTTAATATCTCTTGCGATATCTTAATATATCAATAAACAAAAAGTGTGTGTGTGTAATTTTTTTTGCAATATACCTGTTTGTGATATCTTAAATGTTGTGTCTTACGTCACACTTTTCCATAATCGCAGCACTCAGCGCGTCTCGTTGATCAGCCCTTACAAAAGAAGTATCAACACACACTTATCTAACTAATCTATGCGAGTACGTACCCGCCTAACCTTTGCACAAGGGTGGGAGCAGTCTGCAGTGTTGCCGGATGTCTGATGATTATCTGATTCTTTAATAAACATATCTCCAAAAAACTTTGTAATTTTGTATCTGTACATTAAATCTTGATTTCGGCCGAAGTGAGAATAAGTGTGACATATTGCGTAAAGTGGTAAAGTAGATGTTAATATAAATTTTTATACAATCTGAAGCTTTTTGGCACCTTTAGGACTTTCTTGCTAAATTTCATCCATTTTGGATTGAAAATGGAAAAACAAAAAACTGGATTGGGGAGCAGTCAAGATTTTCTGTGCTCCGGCTCCACTCCAGCTCGGGGCAAAAACCTGCAGCTCCACTGCTCCACACTCCAGCTCCGGGCTCCACTCCAAAGTCCTGGAAATAAACAGAGGTAACATGTGGAGGTTTGACCTTTTTTCCCCAAAAAATCTAATAAAATTTAATGGGATATTAAATCTTCAGTTGCTTTTTCTATTGATGTTAAATTTGAAATAAAAGGAAATAATTGGGCAGACTTCTAGCTGTATCTGAAATCACATGGCTTCAAGTGTAGGACGTATCAGGCAATTGCTGAGACACTGTGACTTTTCCAAAACATTAGTTCAAGTATTTTTGAGATCCACTCATTTTATAAAGGAATTACCCCAAACTCTATCCATGTGATTGCTTTAGATTTTTGAAAAAGTGGTCTCAATTGATTTAACTTTGGATACTCTGACTATACTTTTGATCCTATTAAGGTCATGCAGTCCCTCTCATGAGTAATACTGTGTTTCTTGCCAGGATTACCATATGTCTCTTTGGACAGTACATCACTGCTTCTTACTCTAGTTAGAATCCCTGTGATTAGTTCTATGTCTTTTTTTCCATTCCTGTCCTTGGCATTACTCTTGGTGAGTAAGCCCCTTCACTGTGCTGTGAAGTCACGCAGTGCATCCAGAATTAAGGAAACTCCATGACTGTGTGGACATATGGCATGTATCCTGTGGCATATGGATTTTATGGCACGCTTTCTAGCTGGAAGGCTATTCCACATCTTCACCTGGGGAGAATAATTGAATCTGAACTGTCTTTGTGAGTCCTGGCTGGTTTGGGAAATTCCTATAACATGATTTGTAAATCCAGCAATAAATGAAAGCAGATATGCAAGATGAAAATATTTAAGGAGCTGAGAGTCCTCTGTTTTGATTTTTTACAATCTATTTTAAAAAAAATCTTCAATTTTTTCAGCTTTGTGGGTGCTCTGTATTTTCAGTTTGTATGTATTTTTTTCTTTCAAAGTCCTAAAAATGGTCGCAATCAAAAATCACTTTTCATTGAACACTTTACATGCCTCCCTTTGTTAACAATTACACCTCTGATTTCTATAATTAAAGGATTCCTGGCCACAGTATTGGTGGGTTTGCATAATAAAGTTCAGTTAAAAATGAGAAATATACAAAGACAAAATGGTTTGTTTAATGTTACACTTTCAAATATCATTGTTTACAAAGTTTAATTGCACTTCGTATTCTCACTTTTTGCAAAGTGCTAAGGCTAACAAATATGGGCGTTCATTTGTGTATGACAAATGAGAAATAAGTAATGCATCCAATGAAGTGAGCTGTATCTCACGAAAGCTTATGCTCAAATAAATTTGTTAGTCTCTAAGGTGCCACCAGTACTCCTTTTCTTTTTGCGAATACAGACTAACACAGCTGCTACTCTGAAAAATGAGAAACAGAATCTATATGGACTTAGAAGGGTGTTAAATATTCAAGTAGGCTCCTCAATCTTCAAGAAATTGAAGTGCAGGAAAGAGATGTCTAGTCACAGATCCTGGGGTAGTGGAACAGAGTTGGCTAGGGGGAATGTAGCAAACCTTTTGTTGCATGATTTGGAATTTTTAAAAAACTTTTTTTTCCCTCTTTCTATTCACTACAAAGGAGAAGTGAAAGTTTTTCCGCCTATTCTTAACTAAATGGTTCTAAAATCATTACTGGCTCATAGTCCTATAGCCTATTAAATACCAATAAGATTGTAACCTCTAGTACCTTGTGCAAGAAATAATTAGTACTTCATCGTTGTTTCAGCCTTCTATGCAAGTCAAGCTTAGAGAATATAAAAAAGCCATGGAATAAGTGAAGGAACAGAAACCCAAGTCGAGATAAGGAGCACACACTAATGAACAATTCTCCCTTGTTATCACAGTTGGAAATTGAGGGGGAACTGAAAGAAGGTATGGGCTGTTTGGTAAAGTTTTTCTTTAGTCAGTATAAGTGACAGTTCTGTTGTTTATCTTAAAGAGTGTACAGCTTTAATAATCTAGGGAAAAGATCTTTCATTTCCACTACGTATGTAGCTGTGGGTGCAAAACCCTTACATTTCAGCAGGCAGGTCTTCTATTGTTCCTTGATGTGGCTACGAATGAAACACAGAACAGATTGTGTTTAACCAGACTAGTTTCAGATGCTTTTGAGGCTGCCCCTTTTCAAAATTCTCAAAACTAAGGTACTTTTAGGCCCTGTTCAGTATTAATCTGAGTTTTAAACCTGGGAAAGTAGCTGGGTCATGCAGAGTGTTGTGAAGGTCTCCATATTTATTAGAAAGAAAAGGTTTAAAAATTACCACCTAATTTTGATTTTAGAGGAAACTTCAGCCAAAGCAACATAGTTTTAGCTCTGGGTACAACGGGCACCATTACCTCTACATTCACCAGCATTTTATTACAGAGTAACCTCCTCTGAATCCAGGGAAAAATTCGGGAAATCTTGGGTTCCACAATGTAGTAAAAGTTGGCAAGTACTGATTTAGTACAGGTGACTCTCTCCTGTCATCTGCTATATAATAGAATTGTCTAATGACTTTTTTTTATTTGCGAAAAGGAGTATGAAGTAGGTTTGTCACCAAATTTGAAATAATTGTGCGTGAGGATAGTCAGAGCTCAGCAACCAATTGTGCTGTGGCATCATCAGGGATAGCGTTCCTGACAGCTTGTATCCCATCTGTGTGTGGGATGTTTGTGTAGAGAGCCTCTACATCCATGGTGGCTAGGATGGCGTTTTCTGGAAGATCACCAATGCATTGCAGTTTTCTCAGGAAATCATTGGTGTCACAGAGATAGCTGGGAGGTGCTGGTGGTACAGGCCTTGGGAGGCAGGCCAGACCTTGCCCACAGACAACCCGCCAACCTGAAGCATATTCTCATCAGCAATTACACACCGCACCATAGTAACTCTAACTCAGGAACCAATCCATGTAACAGACCTCGATGCCAACTCTGCCCACATATCTACACCGACACCATCACAGGACCTAACCAGATCAGCCACGCCATCACCGGTTCATTCACCTGCACATCCACCAATGTAATATGTGCCAGCAGTGCCCCTCTATGTACATCGGCCAAACTGGACAGTCCCTAGGTAAAAGGATAAATGGACACAAATCAGATATTAGGATTGGCAATATACAAAAACCTGTAGGAGAACACTTCAGCCTCCCTGGACACACAATAGTAGATTTAAAGGTAGCCATCCTGCAGCAAAAAAACTTCAGGACCAGACTTCAACAAGAAACTGCTGAGCTTCAGTTCATTTGCAAATTTGACACCTTCAGCTCAGGATTAAACAGACTGTGAATGGCTAGCCAACTACAAAAGCAGTTGCTCCTCCCTTGGTGTTTGCACCTCAACTGCTAGAAAAGGGCCTCATCCTCTCTGATTGAACTAACCTAGTTATCCCTAGCCTGATTCTTGCTTGCATATTTATACCTGCCTCTGGAAATTTCCACTACATGCATCTGACAAAGTGGATATTCCTCCACGAACGCTTATGCTCCAATACTTCTGTAAGTCTATAAGGTGCCACAGGACTCTTAGTCTGGATCTGTAAAAGTGGCAAACACGGCTACCTCTCTGATACTCTCTCTCCAAAGTGACATGAGCTTAATGCCTGTTGACTTTCTCCCTGCACTGTACTCAGTGAGATTTGGGGTCATCCATGCATATGCTGCTTTTGCAAATGGACTCATCCTAAGTCACTTAACTGCTTTGGAAAATCTTGCCACTCGTGTATTAACTCACTGTGTGTGTGAGGCTGTCCCACTCCCACCATTCTTTCCACTTGGAAGACTCTTAAGAGGCTTCATAAACACCAATAGTTAACTTCTCTTCCTTGGCAGCTGCCTGTACATTGCTACTGTCTCTTACCACGAATGTGTAACACTATTTGCTGTCTGACTTCTTCAGTTTTGTCCACTTCCCTTTTCCCATTTGGTTAAGTGGCCTAACAATATAGGAAAATGTCAATGCTAAAGACACAATATTGGGTTAGGACAGGGGAAGTCATACCTCTCTGAACCTTTGAGTAAACAACCGATATGTTTTAAAGAATTTATATCGGAGATACAAAGCTACTTAGTGAAGGAACGCTTTTTGTTATCATGAGTGTTGTTTTTGTTCCTCCTCTATATATGATTTGTCAAACACTGCAGTCTCCAGCTAGTTTAATATGCATTTGAAAGTTCATCTCTGTGAAGTCATAAAATACAGAACATACACTTTATCTATGGGGCAGTATTTGGGTGATTTATTACGAAGCTTATACACCAAATAGGTGCATATAGATTAAATTTTTTAAAATGTGGTACACAGGCTTAAAGATAAAAACAAATGTGGCCTGAAAAACAAAACTAAAACCGGTTCTCATCTGCATAACTCATTTCATGAAAAGTTTTAATGAATAAGCTAGAATTGAAATATAGACAGCCAGTTAAAAAAAATAACATTGTTCTTCGTACTTCAGTATTCAGTGCAGAATTGCGTGGTTAGATAGGACTCTGTTCAGAAGATATTACCTATTACAGAATATTGACAAGTCCCAAAGCAGCAACTCCTAACCTATAATGTGTTTATATAAAACAAAAGTGCTTCATGGAGCGCCCAGATTCTCAAGGATATTGCTTTAATCCTTACCAAACAAGTTGCAGGTCAGGTCCCTGAAAACATATTTAGATAGCAAACTTAAATGCATTGTTTCTTCTGTGTTTATCGATATAGGAGGGAACCAAAAAAGACAATCTACTTGTAATGCGCTTACTGGATGCACACTTGATCGTTTTGTGGAGAGTAATGACAAATTATCAGTGACCAAACTCTAACCCCATTTTAAACCAAAGGCAAAATCCTAAATGCTGATCCCCACCAAAGTCAGTGTGGAAATGAATGTGAGTGGGTCCAGGTTTGGGTCTGTAATGTCTCAAATAAAGCCCTACTTTAGTTATGCTGTTAAAGAACAAAAATGTATGATACATAGGCACATGTTGAGAAGACTGGGTTCAAGTGTGAGAACTCTTGAATTAAGGAGTGCATTCAAGTCCTATGAATCAATTTTTAAAAAAGTAATTGTTTAAAACAAGTTAAGAATTGCGTGCTTAAAAAGAGGAATGCATAAGAAGCTGTGTTCTTAGCCAAAATTACTGGGCCAGTTGGAAATATTGCAGTCTTTTAAGATCAGAACAATCGTACTGGGTTAGACCAATGGTCCATCTAGCCCAGTATCCTGTCTTCTGACAGTGGCTGGTGCCAGATGCTTCAGAGGGAATGAACAGAACAGACAATTTTGAGTGATCTCAAAATGTTGTCCAGTCTCATCTACTGGCAGTTTAGAGGTTTAGGGACACCTGGAGCATGTGTCCCTGGCCATTTTGGCTACATTGCTATTGATGGACCTATCCTCCATGAACTTACCCAGTTCTTTTCTTGAACTCGGTTATATTTCTGGCCTTCACAACATCCCATGGCAATAAATTCCCCATGTTGATGGTGCGTTGTGTATGTGGTTTTTTTTTAACCTGATGTCTGTTAAGATGACCTTAACAGAAGAATGTGAACAGAGGAAGATAAAGCTGTTGTTCTGTGTCTCTAACGTTTTTGTGTAGTTCTGCCAGCTGTGAAAAGATAACTCTTCAGCTGAATTTAATTATAAAAAATTTTTATAATTGGACTTCTATTTTAAAATATATATTTTTTTCAGTTTAGTTTTGGTATGGGGAAGAGGGTGAACTTTTAATCCTTTTTTAAATGTGTGTTCCAGATTTTGGTGTTAGTGCATTTTTAGCGACAGGAGGCGATGTTACCCGTAACAAAGTAAGAAAAACCTTTGTTGGTACCCCATGTTGGATGGCACCGGAAGTCATGGAACAGGTATCTTTATGACTAATGAAATGCACTTGTATCTTATGATGACTTTACATTTAAAACACCACACTAAAACTTTTTTTTTCCCCTGCAATAGGTGAGAGGTTATGATTTCAAGGCCGATATGTGGAGTTTTGGAATAACTGCCATTGAATTAGCAACGGGAGCTGCACCTTACCACAAATATCCTCCTATGAAAGTAATTATCCTTGGAAATCATGTATAATTTAGTGTTGCATAAGTAACATTCAGGTCTTTACACGGAGTAAATTTCTGACATTTCTCTCTCTTTTAATGATTTGGGATTGCTCTACTTTTAGCTTATTAATTAACAGTCTTGTGTAGATTAAATGGAGGAGGCAAGGTTGCCCAGAGCTTAGAACTGGAAGATGGGATCCCTGTATTGTTCCTTGCTCTGTTTCTCCATGACCGTGAGCAAGTTGTATCATGTGCAGTTATCTGAAAAGTGGCTCTGTCATTGTAGAGCTCCACGTGGTAGCGCCTCTCTGACTTTAGATCAGATTTTGTTCAGATCACAAGTAATATATTTTTCTCTAACTTCCAGCCTTTCAGGTACACGTTGTATGTCAAGGTCAAACTGCATTTTTTGGCTTGCACGTTATCACTAAGTAACAAAGATTTTTCCAACCAGAAGTTAGCTAACAGTTCTGTTGAGGTGCAACCGAAAGAGGATTCACATTGCTTTTTCCTAGCTCTGTTAGGTCTTCAGTGCTAATAGCAGTAAAAAGTTTTTAATCTTGGAAGGATGTTGATACTAAAATAATTGGTGTGTTCAAAGTCACTTCCTCGAGTGTGCATTGATGGAAGTAGAAGGATGTCATTTTAGTCACTTTTCTGATCATACTTTGTCAATCTGTAATATTAGGAAGATGGGGGGCCTTTGTAAGGTTCAGGGCATGTAAAACACTTTGACATCATCAAAGGAATGATGGTATGGAATCAGAAATTTATTATTCTCAAAAATGGCGGAAAGCTGCAATAACTGATGTTACATTTGCCAAAAATAAGATTTTATGTGCTGACATTAGAGTTCACTAAAAATAATCTTAAATTGAGCAATTGAGGACTTCTCTGACACACATTTTTCCACTACATTTCATTCATAGAATTGTAGGACTGGAAGGGACCTCGAGAGGTCATTTAGTCCAGTCCCCTGCACTCCTGGCAGGACTAAGTATTAACTAGACCATCCCTGACAGATGTATGTTTAACCTTCTCTTAAAAATCTCCAATAATGCAGATTCCACAACCTCCCTGGGCAGTTTATTCCAGTGCTTAACCACCCTGACTATTAGGAAGTTTTTCTTAATGTCCAAACTAAATCACCCTTGCTGCAATTTAAGCCCATTGCTTCTTGTCCTATCCTCAGAGGTGAAGGATAACAATTTTTCTCCCTCCTCCTTTTAACAACCTTTTTATGTACTTGAAAACTGTTATGTCCTCTCTGTTTTCTCTTCTGCAGTCTAAACAAACCCAGTTTTTTTAATTTTGTCTCATAGGTCATGTTTTCTAGACCATTAATCATTTTTGTTGCTCTTCTCTGGACTTTCTCCAATTTGTCAACATCTTTCCTGAAATGTGGCGCCCAGAACTGGACACAATAAGCCAGTTGAGGCCTAATCAGCGCAGAGTAGAATGGAAGAATTACTTCTTGTGTCTTGCTTACAACACTCCTGCTAATGCATCCCAGAATTATGTTTTCTTTTTTTTGCAGCAGTGTTATACTGTTGACTCATATTTAGCCTGTGATCCACTATGGCCCTCAGATCCTTTCTGTAGTACTCCTTCCTGGGCAATCATTTCCTGTTTTGTTTCCCTTTTCCCATTTTATTAAACAGCATCGCCATCCCTGAGCTTTACTTCAAAAGATTAAGTCTTGAAGTTAGCTTGATTTTTGCTTTTCTGGGAAACAGTCTCGAGTGAATTTTAATAGGGAACATTTTAAAAAGGAACATTTCTCAGATGAAAACTGAGGTAGTTAGTGCTGTTTCATATTCTCCTTTAAAGTTACTAAATTACTTTTTTAAATTCTTAAATGTTAATGTTCTGAACGTAGAGAAACTCTGACTTCATTTCATTTGTTTTTAATATGCTTAAATTACAGCAACTGCTGTACATAGCAGTATTCCTACACAACCCTCTGATTGATACGTTTCTGTCAAAGAGTTACAAGAGTTAGCTGCCATGGCATTTCAAAAGAGGAACGTGGTGGTTTTTTCAATATAACACTAGTTGATTGCTTGTAGCAACTTCACTATTATGACTCTTCTCTCATTTTACCAGAATTAAACTGACTAATCCTGATGTGAAGGCCTGGCAGAAACCTTTTTCAGTTTTGTACAGTACTGCTGTCTTGTTTCGTTTTTTTCCTTGTCTCCTTGGTAAATTGTCTTTTATTCTCTTGTCAAGTGTACTCGTCATTGGTCTAAGAGGGTTGTGTGAGAATGCTTTATATGTACAGTGGCTACACACATTAATGCAGATTTATGTATTCATGAGGCTCATGTTAAGAGTTTGATTTTTAACTAAACAACTTCCGTTTTATTGAAACTGTCTCATTGAAGTATTGATACAACATAAAAGTCCATTACAGTACATGGAAAAACTCATTAGCTGAGCCTGACCTTTGTTACCTTTTTATATTAAATTTCTGTTCAAGTAGGCCATGTTTTAATGTTTACAGTGCTCTTCTCTCTGGTAACGAACTTCTTTATTCATGTGTTTCTGCTAATTCCAGATCATTTTCTTGGTTTAATGTTTCGTTAGCTTCCCTCTTACATTTTTTTTTTTCCATTCATCTCCTCTGCCTGCTATTTGATCAAAGTCTTCATTATCCTTTCCTGGAGTTGAAACAAGCTGATCCAAGTTGCATGGCCTCATCCTTCAAAGATAAATTGCTTCCTCTTTTCCCTCACCCCCTTTTCCATCCCATGCTTTTCCCATGTGCATAGCTACCAACAAACTTTCTATGTAAATATTTTAGCATGAGTCACTTGCAGAATAATATAGAAACAATTCTCTCTGCCTTCCATAACTTTTACAAGGTGTCCAGATGCAACTTATCTGGGAGCAAGACCATCCTAGGGATATTTCCAGACCTTTGTCTTCATAAATTGGTGGCTTTAGCTATATGTTATCTTTATGTCCTCCAAGGTCAGACGTGTGGCATTGTGGGTGATGTGCCACAGGCTTGGTTACAGGTAGGGGGAGAACTGGTTTGAGTAATGCCTGTCGGCCTTTACAAAATACTGTGCAAAAACCTATGCCATCCCTGACTTGCCACTCAACTTTTTTTTCATTCTTTTCAGAATGACTTTCCTGTTTGTTTTGGAATCTTATGATAGACTGAAGCATTTTGGTCTTCAGGACTTTTAAATTATTTCTGGAGACCACCAACTCAAAACTAACAAGTGGGTTTCATAGTATGTCTGAACATCACTTTGCTCCATCTATTTCTGATACTCAGTGAAGGTCTGATAAGTGAATGAACCCCATAAATGTCAGAGTAATGTGTACAAATTTATTACCCTGTTAAGTGTTGTGTGATGCCTCAAGATATTTTAAACAGGAACTTTCTATGTTTGGTGGAATATTTGTATCCTATTTCAGTTACTATTGTGTTATAATTTCACTGAGACGCTTACCATGTCACCTTTTGGTTTTACTATAGGTGTTAATGCTGACATTGCAAAATGACCCTCCCACTTTAGAAACGGGTGTAGAGGACAAAGAAATGATGAAAAAGTATGGGAAATCCTTTAGAAAACTAATTTCACTTTGTCTTCAAAAAGACCCTTCCAAAAGGTATGGCTTTTTTGTTGTGTAAAATGGAATTAGTCCAAAATTCAGTGAAGACTATTTTACTTTAAAAATCCTTGTTATGAATTTTTTCTTAAATATTTATTTGGAAAATCCTTGAGTTTCCTAATATTAGATCTTTGGTTTGGGGAGAAGGAGTTGGCTTTTAACAAACTTGTTGCAGCTTGATAATTAACTTGGTGTACTAGTATCCAAATATTCTAACTCTGTTGTGCAAAGCATTTCTCAAACATTTTGAAAAAACCCGGTTCCTGCCCTGAAGCACTTAATCTCTTATTTGAAACAAACAAAACCCCTCACTACTTCTTGCAAGCCCATCATAAAGATTATGACCATGCTGATCAAGCTGAGCTTTTAATGTCTGAACATACTGACTGCTTGAGCCTAAACCAGAAAATGCTGTTGGCCTTCCTTGTTCTGAGATGATCTTATTTCTAACTCTACATTGTCATTTGCGCTCTGTGACAAGATTATTTCAAGAGAGGGTTAAGGTGTTTTTTATGTTAGAAATAAATAATGTAAACAACTGAATGGCTCTGAGCTAACTTGAAAATTTTATATATTCCATCTTTCTTCATCTTTCTGAATCATACGTTTCTGCTCTATTTTTGTGACTGAAATACTTCAGATAATTACACTTTGTTCCAAAACTGTTGGTAAAGTCCCACAATGATGTCTCTCATTATCCTTTTGATAGCGCTATCGATGTAAATCCATTTTATATGTTTCTCTTGCTTGGACTCTGTGAGAGCCACATTCTGTAATTAACATGTTTTCTTAGTATATTTAATAAATCACTTATCTCTTTTAGAAGTTACAGTACTAGCTGTACAAAACAATTCTCCTTGTCTGAGTCACCTGACTCACTGCTCTCTTACCTTATTTTCATGGTGTAATTTGAGTTCAGTGGTATTACAATAGTGTAAAATTAGAGTAATATAGTTGTGAGTCAGACTTAGTGAGCCTGCTGTAAATCAGGGTAAATATGGTCAGAATAAGGCTTAAGAGCTGAGAGCAGAGATAATAGATAGATCAAGAACACTTAAGAAATAATAAGTGCAAATGAGACCTTTTTTAATTTCCCAGAACTCCTCAGAATTCATCCTCTTGGCTCAGGAGATCATTTGTGTAGTATCTTCAAATTCCCCAGACTTTCATAGTCTGTCTCATTAATTTTAAATCCTCGGAGTCTGGTTATGCTTTAAGCATAGTCCTACAACTTGCAGACTGCTTAAATACATTTTAGTGTTTTCTTTAGATTGAAACATGTTCTGGAAAAACAACTTTTATTATGGTTACAAATTATTGTAGAAATGGCCAAATGTTTTCAGGGCATGATTAAACTGGTGATTGTCCCTAGGAAGTTAGCAGTTGCTGTAGTTTTCCCTGTCTCTCTGTATTTGGAGTATCTGCTGCAAACACTTGATTCCTTGCAGTTCAGTTCCCAGTGGTTAGCTGTTCCTCATTAAGCATACCAGTGTGTGACCATCAGGTATTAACGTTCCTGGTGACTTTCTGCTTTTTTAGTGTAAAACTAAACTACAGTGCTAGTGCCTGTGCATGGCTCCTGCTGTTAGATCTGACTACAACGGATCTTTCAATTTTCTTTTAAAGCTTCCATTAGTTTACCCATCTTGAAAAGGAAGCTTCTAGGTGTGTCACCTACTCACATATCCAAGTGCTGTGGATATACTGGATCTGAAAAATGGCTATAAAACTTTGTTGTCTATCTCTAAATTCGATAGTTTTCTCCTTGATGGCAGGATCTCTGTCTCTCTGTACCACGTGTGGAGCATGTGAACGGGGTTTATTTAAATAATAAAACCTTTCTTCCTGGTCTCTTCTTCCCTTTCTCTCCAAAACCTTATACCACATCAAATAAGAGTGGCACATTAACAAGCTAAGCAAACTTTCAATCAACATAGAATTTGCAACTTTGTGTGGACACTCCATCTCAATGGAGTGTCTCAATATAATCGCATTTTATCTTAAACCCATGCAACTTTTGTATGTAGACAAGCCCTTGTGACCTTCCTGAATTACTGTAGGTGGTTCTTATATTTTAACCACTCATAGACAAATGCAGTGAGGCATTAATTGGGCTTTGTTTGGGTTTCTGTTCAGTCCTCTTTATCCTCTGCAATAGGATGATATAACTTACTTTTTAGTTGAAAGTCCACTTTTTTCCATTGAAAATTAAACATTAATTTGTGAAAAAGGTGTCTGGTTTTTTTTGTGCAAAGTTAGAGGTTTTTCTTCCCTTCCTTCCATTGAAAAAACTGAATGCCAAAGACCAAAATATTCTGATTCAGATATGTCACCATGGTGCGCATGGGATTTGTGGTTTGGTTCCCTCATGTCCCCAGTCCCTTCTATGGGCTATGCTTCCCAGCTAGAATACATCTCCTATAATGCACCTTGGCTAGGGACTCCCATGATATACCACCTCCCCTCACCAAGAAGGGGATGCTGGTGTATCATGGGAGACCGAGCTCAGACTATAATGAAGAACAGGAACATCAGGTACCTCAGATACAACTCCCCTGGGGCACCACAGCAGCATTTTCAAATCAAACTCTGTGTGTGTGTGTGTGTGTGTGTGTGTGTGTGGTTTTTTTTTTTTTTTTTTTAATTTTGTGCTGAAATATTTCATATCTTTTGGTTGAAATTTTTTGTGGTGGGTGAGGAACCAATTTCTGACCAGCTCTGCTTGACAGTAGATCGATATATTGATCGGTGCTCTGCTGTACCTCTAGGCAAAATGGGCAAATGTTGTTGCTGCTCCTTATTCAGAACTTTAGCATATCATTATGGTCAGCAATGAAGGTTGTGACTTCAACTGCTGCAAACTTCAAAAGTGTAAATTCAGGGGGGCCTGGGAGGAAGATCGCTGAACAGATAACTCCAGGGACTAAAAATAGAACATAGAGCATTTGGCTTCTAGGACACTGCATCAGATTCTACTTGTGTGTCTAGGGACTGAAAGCTCTGACAGTGCTGTTTGGTTTATGAAACAAGTTAATAAGCTCAGTCCAGTTCCTTGTGGACAGGTGTTCAAATCACTGAAATACATGGCAATTGGTGCTTTCCTCACTATTGGGAAAATTTTAATGATCTTTTCATCGGTATAAACTGATTGCTCTTGAGCAGGGGTAGTCAATAGCTGGACCTCTGGCCGAATCTGGGCCACCAGATGCTTTTTTGAATGGACTCCAAAATTATTTATTTATTGTTGGTTTTTATTATTTTCTCTGGAGTCTGGACTTTGATTATACCTTGACAAAAAATAGACTACCCCTGTGTCTGGAGCATGGTTTAGGCACATGGGCTGGATCATCTAGGGAAGCATGCATGTCTTGGCTTTTTAATCCAGCACCCCTCACAAGCACTAAATTCATTTTAAAGAAAAAGATGAACAATGAAGGACAGGATATTCATTATATCCAGTGCTTTCACCATCTAGGAACTCCATCTCCCAAAGTGTATAGTGAATTAATACATATACCAGTATGGATTTTTAAAATTAATTTTGCAGCTATCATTGCTATTCATTCAGCACTAATTCAAAAGTACCATGTCATTTCATGAATGTCCTGTACAGTATTCATTAGGAGGGATCTCTGTTTCTGCTCTAATTTGTTATCAATCTTTCAGGCCCACAGCAGCGGAACTTTTAAAATGCAGATTCTTCCAGAAAGCCAAGGTAAAATACTTAATCCTACATGTAAATCTGCTCTGTTTCACAATTTATGTGAATCTCCTGTTTTTCCTTGTATTGGGTTTAACTGTCCAAATGTTGGTTTTTCAGAATAGAGAATACCTGATAGAAAAGCTTCTTACTAGAACACCTGATATAGCACAAAGAGCAAAAAAGGTAAGGTTCTTCACACTTTTTTCTCTAGACAGTAGAATAGGATATTGTCCAGAGACTAGCATGGGGGAAAACTCAGTATGTTGATTGTTAACTGTCTGAATGTAGCAATTCTCTCACTAAACCCTTCACAGATGGTGACTGTTGAAAATGAATAGCTTCTGAGGTTGAGCTTTCTCCAAAAAGTCTTAGGTCATTTTGACTTCCTTCCTTATTGTGCCTTGTCAAGGTGGTAAGATGGGAAAGAGATTTTTTTTTTTTTTTTTGCTTTACATTTTTAGTTGGAAAGCTATAAAATCAGGAAAATCCTTAGTTATTAGGAGGTACAGAAAATGGTGAGCATATAGGTCAACAGACAGAGGAAATGAAGTCATGAATTCAGGACACAGAATACAGAGTAAAGAACACAACAAACAATATTTACAAAAGATTAGCTGGTTAGTAATTATTATAAGTCACAAAGACATCGGTAAAAGTTCTTCAGTTGGGAAGAAGCTGGCAACAGGGCACTTCCAGAGAGGAACGCTTGTTCTCTTCCCTGACCCAACAGACAGAGCCCTTGTTGAGCCACATGCTGCAAGGCTTTGCTCTTCTCTTGGGCTTTCTGAGAGGTTGGCTTGACTGGGAACTAAGGGCTAAGGTGGGAACTCTCTTCAGGAGTCTTGTGGCTATTGACCCAATATAACTTGCAAGAGCGAGGGGTTTTTCATCATAACTATTGTAGAAGCCTCTAGAGTTCAGAAAAGACATTTTTTTCAGTGAACTCAAAAATATATCATTTAAGCTACTCACTCTTGATTTTTTTTTTTTTTTTTTTTTTTTTTTGTTCCCTAATAAACAAAGGTGCTGGGACATAGAGGTCTGATCAGGTCTAACTTTTAAAGCTGGACCCAAACCTGACTAGACAGCAGTCATTCCTGAGCCTGAGTGTAGAATTGTTTCAGCTCTGACAGTTGTAGGGTATTTGTGCTCAGGGAGCTATGGGCAAAGCACTGGGGTTACTGCCTCCAGGCCAAGGTGGGGTGTTCCATGACCAGAGGATCAGTGGGATTTTTGCCTTCATGGAAGTTCAGGGCCTGTGGGAAGTGATGAGTTCAGCCCTGCTCATTGGAAAAGCTGCCTTGTCTGCAGGGACCAGCAGGCCAGCAGTGGTTTGCTCAGACACTCCATCTCTGTGATAAGGCCAAGCAGCTGGAGCATCTGCTACCTAGCCGTGCAGGCCCAGGGGTTATTCCCCCTTCTGTTCCTTCTTGTGAGGTGGGGAGACAGGCACCTGCCCCTGAGCAGGCTCAACTTGCCAGCAGCACTAGGATGCTTCCACCCACCTGGGAAACAGCAGCCCCACTACGGCCACTGCTCTCCTTAGAATTAATCCTTGTCCTGCTTCTGGGAGTTTGAATCCTGTTGCTCCACCAAAGTCATTCCTGCTTGGGGTACTGTACTTTCAGAGGGGCGGCAATGGGGTCCTGGTCAGACGGGCTGGGGAGTGAGGAGGATGTTGAGGGGAGAGGGAAGGTATAGGAGGAGAGTGGAGGAGAACAGAGGATTGTGGGGCAGGGGGAACTGTGGAGATGGTGGGCCTGGGGAAAGCAGGGCAGCGCCGCGGGAAAGGAGTGGGGGTGGGGAGGAGAAGGCAGTGTGAAGGGCTGACAGGAGGAGCAGGCGAGGGTAATAACTAACGTAGGCTAAAAAGGGAATCTGATAAGGGCTTTAGGAAGCTGGAACTGTGTGTGTGTACGCGCGCACACACACACGTGCGCGCACACACCCCCACACCCTTCTGACCCAAGCTGGAGAGTGTCGGATGGTTTTCATACCTGACCTAACGCACATAGTCTGTTCCCGTTGGGTTACAAGACCCTATTGGAAATCAGTGACAGGCAATAGGGATCTGTGGCAGGGTGCGTGGTGGTAATATTCTAGAGGAGGAGGAGAAGCAGTTCTGGAAATGGAGTGGTTGGGAAGAAGTAGGCAGTGTTAAAGATTGGAAGAAGGAGTAGGAGGATCCAGAGGCGGATTGAGTAAATGAACTTCTTTATTGCGGTACTTGTTCATCTCTTTTATCTAAGTTAATGTATTAAATTTAGGTATTTACATAACACCCTCAAAACCCTTATTTGATTATTTGAATGCCCATACTGAATATTAATAGCTATATACTGAATATAATTATACCTGCCCTGTTTACTGTTTAGAGCATTAAGCATATTATACAGACCTTTTTATCTTGAAGATACATTTCTTTGCAGTAACTGTAGCCACAAGTTCTCTTAATCAGCAGTTCACAGGGGAGGGAGGAAGGGGCCATGGCCCAAGCTCGTTTATGTACCTGGCGGGTGGGCGGGGGTACGCTTCTTCACACAAGGTTATCCTTCAGACAACCATATTCCTCATGCAGCTGCAAAATTTATCTATCCTTAACAAGGGAAGGGAAAAGGATGGCAACTTTATCTATCAAGTGAAGAAATAGTGCTTGCCTGTGCCGCATTCCCTATTACCATGAAAGCAGTTACCCAGGTCTTTATATAATCCTTACATACCCCAACACACAGGAGGAATGGAAGACTCAGAGGGAGCGCAGTGAGCACCACATCTCTTTGCCCATGTGGTGACGGCAACATGTGTTGGAAGGAGTTTGTGTAATTTAACTTTTAAAAGGGGGGGGGGAAATAGGATTTTTCATTTTATACCACAATGGGAATCATTATAATCTTCTATCTCCGAAGACCCATTTCTAAACCTTTATAGTACGGGCCACATTTTAAATAGTTTGTCTCCTGACCATGCAGACCAGCCTCCCCTCTCATTCACAGTCCCATAATATCGGAGTCAACTGCAGCAAATTCTCATTAGGAAAGTATTTAACGTAACTTTATCTCATAAAAACAGGTTTCGGAGTAGCAGCCGTGTTAGTCTGTATTCGCAAAAAAGAAAAGGAATACTTGTGGCACCTTAGAGACTAACCTGTTGTTATGCAAGGCACTGAATTTAGCCATATGGAGTGGAAATCTATCAACTTCATGAAAAAACTCTTACAGATACAGACAGACATCTTCCTCTCCAAAAATGCTCAAATTTGTTAGTCTCTAAGGTGCCACAAGTACTCCTTTTCTTTTTTTTTATTTCATAAAGTAACTTTTCATTTGGAAATGAGAAGCCAGCACAATGCTAGCTCTCCATGGATGGCCATTAAGTACTCCCAAGACCAAGTTTGGGCACCTCTGTTCTCAGATTCAGGGTAAACCCCAACACTTCCCCGACCTCCTTAGAGTTGTGAAGAAAACAGACCTCCTGAGAGAGCTGTAAACGCCATCATGTACTAAAAATGCCAATAGAGTAAACATCTGCCAACTGCAACATAAACTGAAAAATGTTAAGTTTTCAGCTAGTGAAGACATTAAATTATTTAAAAGTTTTAAAAGCCTCAACATTAATATTCATTGGAAATTTAAGCTTTAATTCACTTACAATTTTTTGTTGGCTGCTATTTTAAGATGCTATAAAATATAAATCTATTTCAATATTGAATTGATTGTTTAAAATATTTTATAAATAGAACTTGAGCAACTAAACTTATGCAACATGTGAAATGTCAGTTAGAAATCACTTTTCGAAGAACCCATGGGCTGGAAAAGTGGGGAAGGCAATTGGTGTCATCAGTACTTTAAAATATATTTTAATATGGCATTTGGCATGAAATGCCTGTAATTGACATCCATGCCAATCCTGCTAGTACAGGTATTGTAATGTAATTTCTGTTGCATCTAAGATATGTGTGATTAGTTTTCCTCGCTGCTCAGAACTCTGGCCTTATTCCACTTAGTTAACTTTTTTCTCTTACCTAATGTCCTCTTTTATTTTGCTGCTGCTGTGCTGCATCAGCACTATTTGTGCTTATTCCTTTATTTTAAACCTGATTCACATCAGCTTGGTATAATCCTAAAGACACCAGCAGCTTTAAAGGAGTGGGGAAAATGTGCGAGGCTGTAAAAAATTGGGATTTACAATAGATATCTACTCCCCAATCTTATGCCCCCTCCCTTTTTTCCTGTTTGTTTGTTAATTTACCAGTTCTAGGTTTATATGTTTTTTTCTACAGAGTTAACTTTGCATTTTGAAATCTCCTCCCTCTTGTCACTTTCAGCCACAGTAATGGTAGCCAGACACTTTCTGAATTTGATCATGTGAGAGGAGTGTGACTTATCTTTCACCCTCCCATTCCTCCATAAAACCTAGTTTAATGTATGTTAGTACTGACTTTCCTTACAAAACTTACTAGGAAACTTCTTATTGGCACTCCAAGATACACAGAATTGTTATAAATGTATTTATATTGAGTTGGAGTCCGGTTGCATTTTGTAATGTAGAACACGCATGTATTGTTAGAGGTCACAGTGGAAAATAAAGTGACATCATGCAGGTGTAATTGCACTAAGAGCCAGGGATTGGTGAAAACAGGCATCTTTAGGCATTGGCCCTCTTCTTGAGGTTAGGAAACATTTTCAAATAGTAACTGGAGGAAGGGTGAACATTAAGCTCAGAATTTGGATGGTCTTCTATTCTTCCCACCCCAGCCGTCTCCCTTCCTCCACAGGCCCCAGGAGTTTATCTTTTGAGATTTTACAGTGGTTAAGAAGTCAGTAGATTAGGGAGTTGGTCAGCTGTCCTGAGACATAAGAGCTGAATAGGGAGTTGGATGAGGCTACAGCTATGAGGCAACTTTTCCAAGAGATTTCTTTATATTTTTTGAAATCCTGGGGACTGCTGTGTCAGGAGGCTTGAGGGCTGGGGAAGACCGTTTAAGTGGAGAAATAGGCACAATAAGGAAATTCTTGTCTTAAGCAAGAATGTGGTTTCCATTATGACTTTAGTTAAAGTTTATTCTATTTTTTTTGCCAGTCCTTTCCATATGTTCTTATTTTAAGATAAGTTCCACTGTATTTTTTTCAGGCTTATTAGTATTGTACTTGTAACTTACATTTTCCAAATATATAACTGTGCATCCAGTTTATGAGCAGAAGTACACTTTAGAACTTGGGGCCTCATCCTGATCACACTGAAGTGAAGTCAATAGTAGTACTTCAATGGGAGTAGGATTTTATCCTCAGTTTAAATAAAATATAACTCCAAGGAAAGTGTCTTGATTCCTTTGTGGCTAGACTGATTGTATTATGCTAAAAGGAAAAAAAAATATTTATAAGGTGCTATCAAATATCATACTGAAAGCAAATATTATTACTAAACAAATTCTTCTAAAAGAGAAAAAAAACAATCCACACAATAAGAATATTAGCTTCTGATTGTGTCTGAATTAACAAGTGGATGGAAATTGAATGAGATCTCCACAACACAAGCCTGAAGTTGATAAACTTTGTCCTGACCCTGCAATTTCAGGAAGAGGATTGCTGTGAGCCATGCTGACCCTGGGACATGTATGAAATAAACTGCTGTCATAAGATATGTGGAAACCAAAACAGTGAGTTTCTGTTTTTTTCCAATATGGCACTTACACTGTCAACGGAAGCCTTGGAACACTTGTGGGTGTTGAGCCTGAGTCCTCTCCAATCCTGAACTTGCAGAATCAAACCAATCTCATAAACAAACCCTAGACTTTTGAAACTACTCAGTGTTGGTGCCCAAGATGGTCCATATTCCACTGCCACTTAAAGTGCAAGTGACTTTATATCATACAGCAATTAAAATGGCAGCCATTGTATACTGTCCATTATGATTTAAAAGCACCTACATGTTTATCTTCATCATAAGAACCTATAGGTGATGTTTTTCAAACTTAACTTCAGTGAAACAGTGATTGTCTCTTGCGTGCCAGTGTTGACTGGATGGCTTGTTTAGATGTTTCTAGCAATAGCTCTGATGAGGGACTCCAGGGTTGTTTGAGTCTCTCTATGATTGAAACAAAGTATTGATGGGCATGTAAGCTGACACAAATGTATTCAAATTCTTAACTATTGCAGATTTGATTTTTTTTTTTAAATTTTTTTTGCAATTTTATCATGAATCTCATGGTGGTTGGAGGCTGCTCTTTTAGAACCCCAGTTCCTGAAATTAAATAACTGCTTGAGAATAAAAACAAAACAAAACAAAAACCTTGAAGTTTCTAGCGCTTGTGGTTGCAGAGAAGCCCAGAATCATAAGCTGTGTGCACTCGAAAGATTCAACGCTGAGAAGGCAAGTAAGACCCCACTTATTTTTAAATCTTGCATTATTTTTAAACCAATCTCATGCTACCTTTTGGGCCTGACTCATGACTTTAGAATGCTTAGCATTGGCTGTATCTTGGTTTAATCTGTTAAAGATCATGACAGTGAACACGTGTTCTAATATCAGAAATGTATTGTGTAGTCTGATGGCACAAAGTGTTAAATGAATTTTGTGGTGGTGGAAAAGTTCTGGCATGAGAATTGTTGAAACAAGCCTTTTCTTTACAGAAGGGGTTGATTCTAGGCAATGTTTCAGAGTAGCAGCCGTGTTAGTCTGTATTCGCAAAAAGAAAAGGAGTACTTGTGGCACCTTAGAGACTAACAAATTTATTAGAGCATAAGCTTTAATAAGTTGCATCCGATGAAGTGAGCTGTAGCTCACGAAAGCTTATGCTCTAATAAATTTGTTAGTGTCTAAGGTGCCACAAGTACTCCTTTTCTTTTTGCATTCTAGGCAATGGTAGTGCAAGCTTCTTGTTACCTGTCTTAGCTCTGAGAGGGCTCCTAGCCTAAGGGGATAGCTAATTTTCCATGACTATTCAGTCCCTGGCCTCTTGCCTGTGAGAGGTGCCAGTTGTGGTGGAGTTTCTAGATGTGGGTACTTTCCAGTTCTTTAGCAGGATTGAAACCACCAACTCCCCTTGTGTAGGCCAACAAACACTAGTGTGAGGTGTTGGCTGTCACTAACTGTGCTTGATTTGAGCTAGGGTGTTGGAGGGTGGACAGCTCTGTAGCCCATTACTCCTCTCTGGAGTCCTACAGCCCTCAGTCCCTTCAATCTAGAAGAGGCCAAACTGAACAGACATTGCTCAGGATTCACGTACACAGTGGATATGGAGGACTACTGTTTTCCTAATATGCTGTAAAACATGGTGGAGGGGTAGGTCCTTGTGCCTGCTTAACTTGGTATGGGGACAGTCAAAGAACCCCCCATTCATTCCAAAACGTAATCTGTACGTGTGAACATTTGGAAAAGAAGAGGTCTGGAAGCATGGGAAGTGGCCTGTATGGTGTTTTTGTTTTGTTTTTGTTAAACTGTCAAGAGGCATGGGCAATGTAGTTTAGCTCCAGAAAGGATTACAGTTGAATTTGAAGGATGAATTGGAAGCAGTGTTGCCCAGTGATGAGCTGCCAAAATCTTAACAACTGGCTCCCTCCTCACCCCACAAGGGGGTCGTTGCCTGCCCCCCCAGGACTCCTGCCCTATCCATACTCCTCCCCTGTCCCCTGACTGCCCCCAGAACTGGGCAGGAGGGTCTCGTGGGCCACGGTAGTGGGTGCCCACCCCACCCCTAAGAGCCAGAGGGACCTGCTGAGGGGTGAGGTGAGGAGTCCTGGAGGTGCTTACCTGGGGCAGCTTCCAGGAAGCATCTGGCAGGTCCCTCTGGCTCCTAGGGGTGGGGGAGTGTAGCTAGTGGGGGAACACGGGAGCGGCTGCTCCCCCCACTGATCACATCAAAACTGGCGCCTTAGGCGCTGACTCCATGGGTGCTCCGGGGCTGGATCATCCACGGGGAAAATTTGGTGGGTGCAAAGCACCCACTGGCAGCTCCCCGCCTCATGCCTAGCCCCAGCTCACCTCCACTCCACTCCGCCTCCTCCCCTGAACGCACCACCCCGCTCTGCTTCTCCACGCCTCCCCGCATTCTTCCTGCGAATCAGCTGTTTGCGCGGGAAGCTGGGGAGGGTTGAGAAGCAGGCGGTGGCTTCACACTTCCTCTCCCCGCCGTCTGCGCCTCCCCACCCCAGTTGACCTCCACCTCCCTGGGCCTGAGTGCGAAGCCACCGCCTGCTTCTCAGCCCGCCCCGGCTTCCCGTGTGAACAGCTGATTCGCGGGAAGCCTGGGTGGGGGCCGAGAAGCAGAGTGTGGCGGCACGTTCAGGGGAAGAGGCGGAGGCGGAGTGGAGGTGAGCTGGGGCCGCGGGTGGGAGGGGGGCTGCCGGTGGGTGCTCTGCACCCATCAAATTTTCCCCGTGGGTGCTCCAGTCCTGGAGCACCCATGGAGTTGGCGCCTAAGGCCGCCACTTTTAGCTGGTTAAATTTAGAAGCCCTTTTAGAACCGGCTGTCCCTTGCGGAACAACCGGTTCTAAAAGGGCTTCTAAATTTAACGACCGGTTCTAGCGAACCGGTGGGAACTGGCTCCAGCTCACCACCGGTGTTGCCTGCACTCACTGTTTTATTGCAAGTCTCAGAGTGTATGTACATAATAATTGAAAGCTCCAGCTTCTGGAGTCAAAAAAAAAAAATCTCTGCTCTCATTACTTAACATAAAAACAAATGAAATAGGTTTCTAATGCTCACGGTTGTAGAGAAGCTTGGAAAGGTTCAGAAACCAAAAGAAGGCAAAAAAAATTCATTTTCATTTCTTTAAAACAAACAAACAAAACTTGACTTCTTATGACCTGACTCTTGCAGCTGGAGATGTGGTAGGAACTACTGGGGGACTGCTAGAGAAGTGGAACTGGACAGTATGGGAATAACATAGCCAGAGGTAGAATTTATGGGAGAATAGATATAACTGAAAAATATTCCTTGCTCAAGAATTAAAAAAACCTAGTATGGGGCTGAACATTTGGGGGTTGATGGGAACAAGCCCTTAAAATAGGCATGGCTAGAAGAGCAGAAGATGAATTGGGACACGCTGGAATAGTGGGTATGTAAATAATATTGGGGGGGAAAGCTCTCTTTAACAGCTGCCGGGCTAGGTGTATTCAAAATGTACATGCACAGATGCATACAGAATATGAAGTTCAATCAAAAAAGCAAATAAACAGCTCTGAGTTTTAAAAGGTTTGGATTTCTAACCATATAGTTTAATAATCACATGCCCAGGAGAGGGCAGCAATGTATTTGTATTACGTTGATTTAAGTGCAAAATAAAAATGAAGTGTGCTCTGCCTTCTACATTGACATGGTAATAATTATAGTTACAGAAAGCATTAAGTTAGAAAAGGCTTTGGTTCTGGGGTGTAAACTATTGCACTCATTAGAATACAAGCTTCTTTTTGATAATTAATTCAGACACATTCAATATGGAAACTGTTTGGGTCTCTGTGTTTATTCTCAAGTACTGTGAAAATGTCTGATTTCAGCATCCAAATTGTACTAGAGCTTTCATTTGAATAGGCTTATAAAAATAAAAAAAAGTATTGAAGAATGAACTTCTGCAAACCTTATCAAATCCATGTAGAGATGCAGAACTCAAATTTGAGGAATCTTGTGATGTATGTAAGAGGGAGTAGAGACCTTTAATTTCGCTATTTTAGTTGCAAAGGGAGGAATTAAAGTGTGACACCTAATGCAGCATTCTCAAACCTTTGAGCTTTAGTGTAACTTTTTATGCTAGTGGAAGTTATAGTTAAGGTTGCATTCAGCTATCATCCTAGCCCTTATTTTTTAGGGCATGATCCTAAATAACACATGGCTGGGCGTAGTGCTTGCGGTCAGTTGTCGTACTTACTGTAGTAAGCACTTTATCTTAAAGGGCCCTATTGAAACCAGTGGGGGTTCTATCATTAACTTAATTGGTACCCGGATTATACTTGTATTGCTGCTAGGATCAGTGCCTTAGAAAGCAATTGTGCAGTCGGGAAACCTATAAGTAAGGCAGCATTCAACTTCCATCATTATATATTTTCTAAGAAAGTGGTTGGTTGGTCACTTAGACATACTCTGAAGGGTAACACATGGTGAAGGGGATCTGAAAATTTTGAACATAAATTTCCAATTACTTCTCAAACAAATAACTATCTTTTGATAGTGATTTACCATCACTCTGATTATCCATATGAGTAGCTAGGAAATGGAGCTCTAGAGCTTCTAGGTCTAGGTCTTGTATCTTTGGCTGAATTATCTATTTCAGCAATTAGTTACCCCTTTAAGCTGGTTTCTTTCCACTCCTGTCTTTAACTGCTGGGCTGTAGTACAGTACCTTACTTTGAGCTGCGGAAAAACAAGTGGATGGCTCTGTTCACATCTATGAACTAGCCATTAGGGGGTGCCATGAGAATAGCTAGTTTGGGATTCCTGTGTTCAGGCTGTCTCTCTCTCTTTTTTTTTTTTTTTTTTTTTTTTTTTTTTTCCCTTCAGAGAAGCGTTCAATCTTCATTACCCTAAGGACTTAAACTTCCAATTCCTCTTCCATACAGCTGCACATTTGTGCTTAAAAGATGAAATATTTCAATGAAACAATATGAATTGGAGAGATGTGGATGACTTTCTGTTTTTAAAAATGACAATGGAATTTTATGTAGTGGAACTAACAATTGGAGAAATATTACTTGAAAAAATAAAATCAGCACACTTCAGATAACGTGACAGTAATAGAAACCAAGATCAGATTTTGGATCCCTAAACTTGTTTAGGTTGAGTATAAACATGTCTGGCTTAATTCTGCTTTCCAAAACGAAGCATGCGTTACAAATATTGTGGGAAACATTCCGTTCTTGTTACACACAAGCTATGCAAGGTAAAGCAACATGGAGCCTCGAGTCTGAACTCTGAACTTTGATTGCTCAAAGAAGCATTATTATTGTGAGAAGAGGAGTTGGGGACCGAGTAAGAGGGTGGATTGGGCAAAGACCTTAGAAAGGAAAAGGAGGGAAAGCTGGACAGCCATTTGAAGACAAAACAAAGGGGACCAATGGCAATCTCTTGTTAGTACTACTACCTACAAAGGTTCCTTAGTCTTACCGTTAATATCATGATTCAACATTTCCTTGTTGGCTAGGGGAAAACAAGAACCTCTTCTGCAGTACTTTAGTGTTTGTAAAGCTATTGGCTGTGAAGTGCTTTGTTGTGGTGCAGATGAGCAGAAAGGTGCATGGTTGCAAAACCGTAAATTCTTCATTAGTGGTAATCTGGTCATCACTACTTCTGTGAGAAGTGAAAACTGGAATCCTATCTTTTTTGCAGCACAGTAGAGGTGAGTGCTTTGTTAGGGTTAACCCCAAAGGGGGACACACTGGGCTGTCTACCTGTTGATAATGGGTGTCAGCAGAGAGTGCCACTGACGATGACTCAGTCTTTGTTTCTGCTTGCAGCTAATTGTGCTCGGTGCCATTTCAGAATTCCCAGGCCTTCCCTGTTTACAGCACTGACTCTGAGTACCCTGTAGCACATCACAGCAAGTAGTTATTTTTAAATTTGAAGGTAGGGCTTAGGACATTAAACGTTGGGTGCTTCAGTTTCTTGTGAAAGTTCCCTCATTTGGAAAGCCTTATCTACTGTGAAAGGAGACGTAGGGTTGTCTCTTGGAATCTCTTGGAAGCTTGAAGTCTTGCAAATTATTTGTGGAGACTGATGAAAAGTTCATTCATGAACTTACACACCAGTTAAACTGGGTTTTTTGTTTTTTTTATTTTGTTTTGTTTTTTTTTGTTTTCCTAGGGCAAGGTGAACAGTGGTTTTTTTAAAGATCCCTCTTCCTCCTCATAAAAAAGATAGACTGGCATAGATGAACATATTGGGGGAGGAGGACAGGATATCCTAACTACCCCCACATGTCCTGTTCTTAGGGCAGGTCTACACTAGAAAATGACTTTGGTACAACTATGTCACCCATGGATGTGAAAAATCCACACACTTGAGCAGCGTAGTGATATCCACCTAAGCAAGTTTTAAGTGTAGACCTGTTCTTATTCTCTTTGACTTAGTTCTAGTTTTCCTGGGTATTTTTTCTCCCCTTACAGACCCTCCCTACTCCCTTGCTCCACTTTGTTTATAACAGTGTCTCCCATGTGGAGTATGAAAATGTTAATGTCCGTGTTTGAGTGGCTGCTAAAGATCTTCCACCTTCAATCAATCATTTTTAATTAAATCTAAATGCTGTGTTGCCTTGCTCCTGCTGCGAGAGTCATGATCCTTCTCACGTTCACATTGCTGCCACCCTTCATTTATGGTGCTAGTGTTCCATCTTTCGTGGGGAACTCGTGTGAAATGTTTTCACTTAGCAGCATAGTGTGTTGCCATGCTGACCTACTCCTGTGACCACTGGAAACTGAACTGGGAGCAGGGTGAAAGAGCTGTTGAGGGTAAAATATGGGTCAGTTAAGGAGTAAAGGAAGTGAGAAGATAAGAGATGTGAGTATGCTGGAGGGAGAGCTGGAAAGAGGAGTAAGAAGATGGTTGTAAAGGTGACTGAGTCAGTATGAAAAATTAAGAGTTCACTTGTTTACCTCTTCTTTCTATTTTATTTGTTTGGGTCCCTTTTTCTCCTGGTTCCAGCCTGCCCATGTCTTCCTTTGTTCCTGCCAGTCCATTCACCCTCCATCTTGCACAGAAATGCAACTTGTTAAGCAAGTGTATACCCTTGCTGTCAGTCAAGTAGTATACAGTACCCCCCCTTTAAATTCTAGTTTTTTCTCTTAATTGCCTTAATTAAATCCAGAGTAATATATTTTATAAACATCTTTGTGGTTATTAACCATTTAAATTAAGATTTAAGAATGAATATTTGATTTGAGAGATTGTATAATCAGGAACATACATTTTAATCCCCAAGCAGGTGTTAGTAGCTTAAATTACTAATATTGTAGGTCCAGAAACACAGGGGGGTGGTGGGGTTTTTTTTTTAATTATTTTGAAGCATGTCTGAGTAAAAGATCTTGGACTATCCTTTTTAAAATTAAGTTCAAAATAAAAAGAATGAAGGCCTCTCCTAACATTGTCGTGTCTTACAGTGCCATTGGTAGTTACCGTGATTGAAAAATGTGATCTTTCAGTGTGCGTGCACAAATCTGTCACCTAACAACTGTATTCTCAAACCTGACACTCTGACTTAGATAGAACAGGCTAGGCATTGACTCAGTCCATGGAAGATGCAGCTTTCTCAGCAGCTTGGCTGCTAATCTGGAACTCTCTCCTGGAAGAGATCATGATGATCATGCATCTCAATGCCTTCAGAGCAAACACAAAGACTTGTTCTTTGATTTAGACTATCCAGAAATTAAAATAACCCCACCACTAAACAAATTTAAGTCCCTGAATACTGGAGGAAGAAAGGGATGTAATTTTGTGCATGCTCAATAATTTCCCTAGACACACAGATCTTCATGGAGTAGGATAGGCTCCCCCAGGCATGTGAGCTGCACCCTGAGAGAGGACAGAAAACTCTGAGGTCACCCCTCTGGAACTTTCCTGTCTGTTCTTCCCTCAAAGACAGGGTTTGACAAGCAGGATGTGGCCACCAATAACAGAGGCACCAGCCATCTTTGCCCCTGGAGTCTGCTGTCAGATACTGGAGAGCCCCAAATAGGGTTCTGCAGCACTTAGGAAAAGATGAGTAAGTTTAATGCTGAGTGTGTGAGCATTAACTCATCAAATTCCTTAGGGTTGAGAATGTAGAGTGCTGCCTGTGTGGCCAGCCCTGCCCAGTGCAGGATTCAGAAAGTGTTCCATGAAGGTGAGGTAAGGAGAGAGTGATGTAGTAGAGGCAGCTCTCCACTGAATCACCATACCCCCTGTGTGATAGGCCCTGTGTGATGATGGTTTATGTCATAAATCTCCTACCTCAAAATGAAAATCCTATTTCGTGCTGGGAGGTGCTTGGTTCTAACACAGTATTTTTCATTTACTCCCAGAGATAGTGCTTGCTTTCCTCAGTTAAACTCAGTTCTGGTTTATTACTAATAAAGTACATGGACTTCTGTGCTCCCTGCTTCTGCCTGCACAGAAATGTGGAAGTGTTGGCTGGATCTCTGCTTTAAAAAAGGGATGGGGGTGGGGAGCGGACAAGCTATGAGGCATTAAAAGGAAGAGAGAGAGCTTTTCTATATGGCCATATTTGTGATTTGCAGCTAATTGTCCTGAGCTATGCCACAGTGACCGAGGGGACTAATTTAGTACTCTGGGGGGGGTATGAAGGGGGAGAATACCAGGTAATTTAAATACCCTAGCATAATTCCTAGAAGGTGGAAACTAACATCTCCCTCCCTATTTCCTTTCCTTTTTCCTCCCTTTCTATTCCTTTTCTTTTTTGTTATCCTAGTACTATACTTTAGTCAGAGATGTATATGTGTTACTCCTAAAGGGCAAATGTGTGCCCCTTACTGATGGGAGTCCATGTATTCATGCCCTTATTTGTGTTGTAATATATCATTAGCAATGGACTAACTCAAAAGACAAAACTTTGCCCTCAGAGCATGTCTCCCATTAGCATTGGAGAGTGCTGTGTGAGGGCCTGGACATTATTTTAAGCAGTGGTTGACTTGAAATGGAATTGGACAACTATGGTGTTTGACTGATTCCAGTGAGAAGAACATAAACTTGTATTAGCAGGTATTAAATACTTGCATGTCTTTATTTTTCCTGAATATTTTACTGAAATGCTCATGTTTGTATATTAACCTTTTAAAACTAATGGCAAAGATCAAAAGTCATGGAACAAACTGGGATAGGTGTATCTGAAGAAGTTGCTCTGCTTCTCAGAGATGGCATGTAGTATAGAAGCAATATCCTGTGCAAATGGCCAGAGCCCAAGTTAGAAATGTTTTTATGATGTCCTAATTCTTGTTTCTGTAAAATAGTTAACATAACAAATAATGGGTATATTATTGCATCAGATTCCAAAGATGAGCTCTTTTGAGATTTTGGGTAAAGATAAATCTCTCAAATTGACCAAATTAGGCCAGAATTGATAATTTCTAAATGACTAATACTCTGGAATTCTTGGCCAGATTATCACATATTCAAGCTGTCCTGAATATAAACAGCTATGTAAATTCTCACCTAAAATATGTAGAGAACAGCTAATCCCTAGGGTTGTGTATCTTGCATATGAGTATTTCAGTGAAGAGAGGCAGAATAAAGACCATTTTACAATTAAACAGACAAAGGAAAGCCTTATTGCAGGAATGACCTTGACAGAGTAGTCTCCTGGTGGTCATTCTATAAAGTTCAAAAGTCATAAATATTGAAATATGCAAATTCCTTTTTATGTCCCATTGGTCACCAACTAATTTCAGAAAATCACCTCACACAGGATTTGGCCTATTGGCTATCAATTACCATAGCCTGCATTTTAAATCTTAATTAAATTTGCATAGTTGTATAATCTTTCTGAGAGCAGCTAGGATCTCTGCCACTTCATGAATAAATTAGTACATCAAAGAGCTGGTGGTCCCTTTTTGTAATCCCAGGTTTTATGTACACACCTCATTAAACCAGATTTACCTTTGAAATTTGGCATACACGCACAAACATCATTCTGCCAAGACTCTTCATTGCTGTGCCAATTAGGTGATGCTGCATCATGGAATCTATTTGAACATGCCAGCAATGAGACTGTGAATGTGCCATTTACCTCAAGTGTCATTCACCCCTTTCTGAACTGCAAATTACCTTCAATGAGCTACCAGATTACAGGGATGCTACAGACACCCTGCCTTATGTCCATGAACTGTACACCAAATTTTCTATTAGATGTAGACTTCTATTCTCAGCTTTATGAAGGCCTCTCATTACATTGGTGGGGCATTAGTGTAATTGAGATTGTGCCCACAATTGTGAAGATAGAACTACTTCCATAACAAGGTGAATACCTTCTCATGGGAAGAGGAAACATTCATTGGAGTGACGATACTGTGGCAAGACCCTGATGCAAAAACCATGAATACAAAAATTGAGTAGGAGAGTCATGCAATGATCCTTGTGCAACAGGCTTTTCAGAGATTAACCCCCATGTGGGCACTTAAGTGGAGTGATTTTTTTTCCCTTGAATTTCTTGTCGGTCTTGCTGGGCAGCAGCACTTTATTTTCAGTGCTATTTATTCATGTATAATGTCTTTCTGACCGAGAATCCTAACGCACTTTCTATAGATATTAAATGAAGAAGTTAAAGTCACATGTTTATAGAAAATCTGCTCTTTCTAAAATGATTTTAATAATGGTGAAAAATTGCTTCACTGGAAAGTGAAATTCACCACCACTGAAGAAGCTAGAAGAAACAGGAGAGGTGGTTTTCAGCATAAGCCTTCCTTTATAGTAACCCATCCATGAGCCATGGTGTTCTGGAGAGATCGCTGTTGCGTCTGAGACTTAGGATAGACCAGATATAGTCCTGGACCAAGGGCATGTTTTGAATGGACTTTTGAACAATGAGGGATGAAACAGGAGCATTTTATTACTTGGAGGAAGCTGTGACCTAATTTCCTTCCATATCCTGCTTTCCAATAAGAGTTGGTATTTTTTTAGGCCTCAGAGGTCACGAGGTATTGAGCTTTTAAAACTGCTACATTATGACTTAGTCTTATAGCTTTAGCTATAGCTTTTGAAACTTCTACAAACGTAGGTTCTCTCCTTCCAAGATCTAGACTGTGTAAATACTGTGGTAAAATAACATATTGAGTATAGTACAGGGAGTAGAACAAGTACTGTGGTGACATTAAGAAAGGGTAAATTTACAACAAGATCTATACAAGCATGGAACGGTTTGTCAGAAAAGTGAAAATCTTGTTGCTAGAGACTCTTAAAACTGGATGGTGGAAAGCACTAGGAATTATACTGTGTGATAAGGAATAGTTCTGCAAACTGGCAGCAGTTCTGTTTGTCAGACACATAGATGAACATAATTTGTTAGGGAAGAGTCAACATGGTTTTTTGTAAAGGGAAATCATGCCTCACCAATGTACTACAATTCTTTGAGGGGGTCAACAAGCATGTGGACAAGGGGGATCCAGTGGATATAGTGTACTTAGATTTTCAGAAAACCTTTGACTAGGTCCATCAGCAAAGGCTCTTAAGCAAAGTAAGCTGTCGTGAGATAAGAGGGAAGGTCCTTTCATAGATTGGTAACTGGTGAAAAGATAAGAAACAAAGGGTAGGAATAAATGGTCCGTTTTCACAATGGAGAATAAATAGCGGTAATAGTGGTCCCCCCTCCCCCGGGGTCTGAACTGGGCCTAGTCCTATTCAATATATTCATAAATGATCTGGAAAAAAGAGGTAAACAGTGAGGTGGTAAAATTTGCAGATGATACAAAACTATTCATGATGATGAAGTCCCAAGTAGACTATGAAGAACTATAAAAGGATCTCTCAAAACTGGGAGACTGGGCAACAAAATGGCAGATGAAATTCAATGTTGATAAATGCAAAGTAATGCCCACTGGGAAAACATAATCCCAACTATACATATAAAATGATGGGGTCTAAATTAGCTGTTACCACTCAAGAAAGAGATCTTGGAGTCATTGTGGATAGTTCTCTGAAAACATCCACTCAATGTGCAGCAGCAGTCAAAAAACCAAAGAATGTTGGGAATCTTTAAGTAAGGGATAGATAATAAGACAGAAAATATCATATTGCCTCTCTGTAAATCCATGGTTCGCCCACATCTTGAATACTGCATGCAGATGTGGTCGTCCCATCTCAAAAAAGATGTATTGAAATTGGAAAAGGGTAACAAAAATGATCAGGGGTATGGAACAGCTGCCATATGAGGAGAGATAATAAGACTGGGACTTTTCAGCTTGGAAAAGAGACGACTAAGGGGGGAGATGATGGAGGTCTATACAATCATGACTGGTATGGAGAAAGGAAATAAGGAAGTGTTGTTTACTCATAACACAAGAACTAGGAGTCACCAAATGAAATTACTTCCTTTTCTTTGTTTTAAACCGCCTGCCTATTATTTTTTCACACAATGCACAGTCAGTCTGTGGAACTCTGCCAGAGGATGTTGTGAAGGCCAAGACTATAACAGGATTCAAAAGAGAACTAGATAAATTCATGGAGGATAGGTCCATCAATGGCTATTGGCCAGGATGGGCTGGGATGGTGTCCCTAGCCTCTGTTTGCCAGAAGCTGGGAATGGGCTACAGGAGATGGAACACTTGATGATTACCTGTTCATTCCCTCTGGGGCACCGGGCATTGGCCACAGTCAGAAGACCGCATACTAGGCTAGATGGACCTATGGTCTGACCCAATATGGCCATTGTTATATTTATCTAAATAGATGTGATATAAGCATGGTATAAATGCAAATATTTCCGATTTCCTACTTCAACATGCCCAAAGAATTGTTGCTTTTTCTGTGGCAGTGGTTCTTCCGGTTGATCACATAGTATCATGGTCTTAAGAATCACTCCCACAATAATGACCTTCCAATGGTCTCTGCACTTGATTGTCAGAATTACTTATGAAATGTAGGTGCAGAAGTGGCATCAGTGTAGAAAATTTGCACAAACAGCCTTATGTATAAAGCCTCATTGCTTTTTCTGAGTTCATGTTTCTTACCTACACCCACTACTGTTGTAATATTACAGAGTTCTACTGTTCGTTTTCACTTCATAAGTGTGCTAGTCAGTTTGTAAGGGCAGATCCTAAGGATCAGAGCACTCCATGCCTTTCCTGGAGGTTTAGGGTGAACGTATCTGAGGGTATGTTAACACTGCAAAAATCAAACAAAAAAACCTGCAGCAGCAGGCTCTCAGAGCCGGGATTAACTGATTTGGGCTTGTGCTTTGGGGATTAAAAATAGCCATGTGCATGTTTGGGGGTGGGCTCTGAAACCCAACAAAGGTTGTGTGTTTCAGAGTCTGGGCTCCAGTCTGAGCCCAAACATCTGTGATGCCTATTTTTAGGCCCATAGTGCAAGTCCTGTGAGACTGGGTCAGTTGACCCAGGCTTTGAGACTCATTGCTGCAGGTCTTTTTTGCAGTATAGACATACCCTAAGCATCTCAAGGCAGAGAGGCCTTAAAGGTCATGCTCCTCAGCCTCCAGGGCAGGTCTGGGCTCTTTATAGAATGGGCTGCAGTGAGTGGCAAAGAGGAGCTATTAAATTAAGATGTCGCTCCTGCTCTCTGCAATCTTGAATATTTTGAATAATATAGTGGTAGATGCAGTTGGGAAGAGTATCAATAGGACTATTTGTAAGGCATTTTATGTCTCTTCTTAGGCTGTGCAGGAGCAACACAGCTGGTTGATTGATAGTATGCAGTGCTTCCATAATGATCTAAGAACAAATAGTCCTTCTGTAGATTGATGCAGGTCACAGAACAGTGTTGGCTGTCCTCCAGTTAAAAAAGAATAGGGAACAGTGCTGGGTGTTCCAGGCAGATCTGGCAGGAGTTATTAATAGGGTCTTCCTCTATACCTGCCCCTTCCCAAGAATACCGGGGCATTAACTGGAGCTTAGATATAAATTTCCTATATATCAAGAGCAGACAAGATTACTTTGTGTCTCTGAAATGTTTAATGATCATCACCATCTGTTTCACTTGTACAAAAATCTCACTGAAAAATACTTGGTGTCTCCTTTTTAATTCTGTCCCCATAATACGAGAACAAATGGTCACTTGAGGAAATTTACAACAGACAAAGGATAGGCATATATCTCAGAAGGCCTGATTCTGCAAACTGACTCTTGTGAATAAACTTGACTCTCCAACTTCCATTGAAGTAAGTGAGATAACTTCAGCACCTAGGGACTGTGACAATAAGAGTTGTACAAATACCTGAGACACATGGGTGGCCTAGGAGCATTGAGATTGGGCCCATAGTGCCTAGTTAGCCTGTAGAGTTTGTGGTTGGAGATCAAGGTTGAGTACTCTACTTGCATCTTAACAAGGGCTGAATATTTTTGTGACCAATTATATTTATATCTGTTCACTTTACATCAAAGAATGTTTTGTGCTTTTGCACATAAGCGTACTGCTGCAGGGGCCAGGAAGGAGTCCGCTATCCCCTGTACAGGGCTACACAACAGTTTTGGTGTACTTCAGGGAACTTCCACCGTCCCTGAAACTCTCTAGGTATGAATCACAGCTGCAGATGGGATACCAGACCTACTGAACCACTGATGCTTTGGGATTCCACCCAGAACAGTAAGGGGTTGTCACTACCTGCCCTGCAACTTTGGGTGCCTTAAATGCTGTGCTGCTGTGGCTCACAGCCTGCACACCAACAGCCCACGTACAAGCAGAAGGAAAGGAGTACTTGTGGCACCTTAGAGACTAACAAATTTATTAGAGCATAAGCTTTCGTGAGCTACAGCTCACTTCATCGGATGCATTTCCAGAAGGGTATCCGGAGTTGCCAGGCAGGTGGTGACACAACCACTTACTGGTCTGGGTTGAACCCCAAGCATGACATTGGCTTAGTTAAACAGGATTTACATGCAGCTTGCTCTTTTAACTGAGGTTTACACATTAAACACTGTTAAAATAACTTTGATTCTCAAGTGAGAAGTCTGGGAACAGTTAAAGGTTATACTTTTATTATTTTCCATTTATTTTGGGAAGGAAATAGAGCAAAGGGAAGTGTAAAGATGAGTAAGAAGCAGAAAAGGCAGGAGGAGCAAAGAAACGTATGCTGAGCTCATCAAGAAGCAATTAGAATAGCTGAGTGTATGGGGGTCTGTCAGCAGCCATTCAGAAGAAATCTGAGCGTAGTGGTTATGCTGCACTTGTATGCCATGGGGCACTTGCTCCAAATAGGGGTCAGAGGGGGCCCTTTTTCTCTGGCAGGGTATGCAGCAAACCAAGCAGATGGCTTAGCTAGATCCCTCAACATTGGAGAAAGGTCCCGAGCTGTGGAGGCTGTAGTGGAAAAGGCTGCTAGGGGAGGCGAGATGGGAAGAGCTGGAGGCCAGGTGTCAGAGCATGGCAATAGCGCTGGAGTAATCTGATGCATCCAGCTTGAACAGAAGAGGGTCAAGTCGTACCCATGGGACCCAGGAGGAAGGACATAATGTTGTCTCCTGATCAGAGGCTAGCAGACAAACAGATGTGGGTGTGGTCGACCCCATTGTTCTGCCTGTATCATGAGTCATTATGGACACTAAAGGTTATTCTGGTTTCTGACTGTGGAAATGTGGGAAATGTCTTTTCTTGGTGTGTTTTCTGTAATAATGTAACAAGATTGAGCCTGAGGGCTCAGGTACAAGATTGCAATAGCCAGACTCAGTGGTTGAGGAGGTAAACCCTCACTGGGGAAACTGAGTCAGTGTTGAGTGGGGCTGTGGCCAGGGTTTGCTAGGAGCAGTGAGACCCTAGCACAGCTAGCAAAGCAGAGGGTGAATAGTTGGGAAACTGAGCCACAGCTGGAAGGTACTGTGGTCCAAAAAATTGTGTATGGAGAGAGGCTGGCACAGCTATGGATAGCTATGGGTCAGAACTCCACTGGGAGCAGGGCAGACGCAGAGTGGTAAGAGATTTGGTTTCTCAGGTCTAGGGCTCTGGCACTTCGGTTATTGGCTTGGGTAACCCAGATGGGTACTGTGTCAATGTCGGGGGGGAGTGAGACAGAGGCCCCTTGATGGTTCATTACTGTGTTAGTAACACTTGTCCGATATGCTACACCTAACGCACTGTTGATTATAATCTGTATCTAAAAGGTGTCATGTAAGATATCTTATACAAAGTTCTATCATGCTGGTCCTGAAAATTCTTGTGTGATGTATTTATGGGGTGTATACAAAGACTTACTAGACTAGAATTCCTCACCTAGCATTAATAAATACATTTCACAATGATAGTAATCACCAGTTGTCCCAGACTTTCATACAAGACCTTACTCAATATATTTGTATAGTACAGTATTACTGTACACAATCAGTTGGTTCAACTGCTTATCGTTTGATGTTCAGACCCACTGTCTCTATAATCCAGAGGCTGTCTCCCTCATTTGCTACTTGGATGGCTTTATTTACTTCGTGTCCCCTCATTGTATCTGCCTGACAACCATGCTGGTCAGACAAGCAAATACACATTCCATTGTCTAAGGCAGACTGCTTATGCATTCCTTGCCAAACACATTTTAAGAATATAATTCTAGCACATATCCATAACTCTGTGTACACACCCCGTGTATATATATCTCACAAGAATTTTTGGGTGTTAGCTGTTTGTATATTATACAGATGATGACAACAGTGCATTAGGTAATGAATGTGTCAGGCCTGATGAGTTACTGACACAGAGTAGTGAACCGCTAATGGACCTCTGTGTCACAACCACAAACTAGCCTGTATGGCAAATCTTATGTTCCTATGTAGCGTATGTATCCTAAGGAAGCAGAAATAAGTGGCTGATGTTGTAGCTTATGATGCGCACAGTAAGTGCCAGCTCTCTTAATTTAATGATAGATCCTTTAACTTGCTTGCTGAGAACCTAAAACCTTCTTTAAAAGAAAACAAAAACAAAGATATGCTAAACCTACCCTTCTGTGATTGGCAGTACAAGATGCATGGCATTTTTTTCAGTACCAGAATGACTTCTGTTCATAATGTGACCTTGATCATGTCACATCACATTTAAATTACACAAAAGGCAATGTATTTTTACTTACTTTACTATATATATATACTCTAGTTTTCCGTATGTATCTTATAAACAGAAATCTAAATTAGACTATAAATGTGTTAAGAGTTTTATTTTTATGACTGGTTTGGATAGCTATTCGTAGTAAGTGTGCAAAAAACTAATTGAGGAAGTGCTCTCCTCCCCCTCCCCCCCACTTTTTTTAGAAAGTGTTCAAATATCAGACCCCCGTTAATAAAGATCTATATACTGCAGTTCTATCTAGCCTTAGACTGCTTAGTGAAAATTAAGTATTGTGACTATCTCTTGTGCTAATATTCTACCTATCACCAGGTCTCTGTAGTTTGTGTGCAGCTTTCATTTTACGACACTGGAATTCTTGCTGCATTATTTAGGTGGGTTTGGGTTACAGCCTCATTTGGTGGGGTTAGTTTCTGGCAGGTTCCAAAGATGATAGTATTGCTCTTTGCATGCAGTCCTTGTTTATCTTTGGGTGCAATCGCATTTGCCTGAACGCTTTATGTGGATCTCTGCATACTGGGCATATTGATCCTTTGAGTTTATTAAATTGTTTTTATAAATTATTTGCTGTCACCTCCTTTTTAATTTTTAAATCTTTTAATTATAAACCTTGTGTATATTGTTAGAATAAGTACTTTACCTTTGGCTACCAAAAGCATGCACAGGAGGGCCAATCCCCGCAGAAACTTGTTGTAATTGTTCTTTTGGATAATTTGACTTTTAATTTTTTTTGTCATAGTCGTGATTTTTTTCATTCCCTAATTTGTCCAAGCATTCTCAGTTCCAGCTGACATTCATATTGTCTTCCTTCCTTCTGCAGCTGTGGTGATGTTGGCAGCAGCTTGTTAATCTTTTTTTCCTCTCCTACAAACTGCTTTCGGTTGCAGATTACAATGTGCTGAGCTGCTTTTGTGCTGGGTACAGTTTATATGCCAGCCATTCAAATTCATTTTTATTCCCTGCACACTCTTCTGATTCGTGTGAAACGTGTTTCCTAATGCATGTTAATTTGTCTTTGTAAGACTGAAGGGTCTCATTGTTTTATTAGCTGAAGTTACAAATCAGTTTGCCTCCTGTACTGCAAAAGGCTTTTATTCTTTGAAGACAATAGAACCCAAATTGGAATCTCTTCTTCTTTTTGCTGTTTTCCATCTTCCTCTTTCCCTCAGTCTAAGTAATGTTACTCGGAAATATACCAACCTTTCATGAGGGCAAACTGTTAATACTGCATGATATGACTAAACCCAATACAGACATGTAAATTATTAGGTTTTTATACATATTTAAATAATTTTCCATGATCCTTTAGCGAGGACTTGAGAGATCTGAGTTCGCTTCTCTGCTCCCCCATAGATTTCATATCTGACCATGGGAAAGTCACTTATTCTGTTAGTGCCTCCATTCCCCATCTGTAAAATTGAGAGAATACTATTTTTTTTTTATCGTACAGAGGTGTGATGAGGAGAAACGCATTAGAGTATGAGCTGCTGAGATGCTACATTAATGGGGGTCAAACGGGAGATTATAACATTCTCTCTCTCTCTCTCTCTCTCTCTCTCTCTGTATAGCACGTTCTGATGGTAGACTTCTAAATTGACAGTTCTATAGTGTGATCCCGAACCACACACTTCTCTGCCCATTTGGGGTACGTCTGCACAGCATACTAAGCCTGGGTCTTTGTGACCTGCATCTGCAAACTCAGTGTTTCCAAAGTCATGCTTGAGCAGCCACGCTGAATAGGAAAGTTGGGCCTCACAACTGTGTTGACATATCCAGGGTGCTCTGTGCAGACCTGAATCACAACTTCAGCTTCTGTGGGCATATGCTGTTGTATCTCAGGGTTCCTACCACCTTCATCAACTGTAGCCGCTTTAGGGTGTGTTTCATAGTGGGTGGTGGAAGAACTCATCTGTCCATCTGGTTGATGTTGACCAGAAGCGTTTGGGTGGTTTTAGCATGCCAACACATCCAGCTGATCCATTTTGTGTCCACATGCTCCTAATAAGCAGAACCATCAAAACGTTCTTCAACCCGGTGGAAGAACTTCTACACCTCGTTCTTTCAGTCCTGCTTTGGGAAACAGGTGGCACATCTGTGAGACTCTGGTGGACGTGTCAGTGGCAGTTTTTGAATTGACAAAGATACTTCTTGGAGGGGATTGCTGAGATGTCAGCTGTGACCCAGCTGATGCTGCTCATGCCTGTTGTCTTAGCTGCATGTTCTCCCTGTGTAGACCAGCGCTTCTGGAGTGGGGCCATAAGCACAGACTGGTGGGCTTGGATCATTATGCAGACCTGGCATGACCAACTGTGGGTCCAGAATTTTTCCACGAAGAAGCAGATGTTTCTGCAGGCTTTATTACTTGCCCCTAACCTCCAGCATCAAGGCACCCACCTCAGGGTGTCCGTGCCTGTCCAGAAGCAGGTCAATATAGCCATCTGGAAGCTGGTTACCCCAGACTGCTACAGGTCCATGGCTAATCAATTTGGAGTTGGCAAATCAACGGTGGGACTGATTGTGGCCGAGGTTTGTGAGATGATCAGGACTGTGATGCACCCAGGGATGGTGGTCATAGTAAAAGTTCCTGAAATTATTGCTGGATTTGAGAGAATGGGCTTTCCAAACTGCGCTGGGGCCATTGATGGGACTCGTGCCTATAGTTTGCCCTCCACAAGGAGCACATGAGTACATAAATCGTTATGCTACCACAAGGGCAGATTCATAGCCACAAACTTGGGATGCATTGGCAGGATGCATGATGCCAGGATATTCCAGAGATTGAGACTTTAGCTTCACGGAGAAGCTGGGACATTATTTCCACCCAATGACTCTTTTATAAAGGGAGTCACTATCCCCACTGTTGTCCTAGAGGATGCCGCTTACCGCTCATTGCCATGGCTATGAAACAGTGTCGTGATTTCAGAGAACCTGGCAAAAGAGGTTCAGCTACACACTCAGTAGCTGTAAGATGGTGGTGGAATGTGCATTTGGAAGATTGAAATCCCCTTGTCACAACCTTCTAAATCATTTAGATGTCAGTGTCATCAATGCAGTCCACATTATTGTGGCTTCTTATATTCTGCACCATGTCTGTGAGAACATGGGGGAACATTTTTACCAGGAGTGGATTCAAGACACTGCTGGATTTCTGAACAGATACGCAAAGCACAGCCAGACTGGGCACTTGTCATGACTGGGGTTGGATCCACATGTGCAACAGAAATCTGGGATGCTTTATGCTCCTACATAATGAGTTCGCATGGTCCCATGCATGAAGAGCAATGAAATGGTATTTGAGGCTGTGTTGTGTAGGGTATGGGGCAGCTGTAGGAAGATATTTGTCAATGTGTTGTATTAGATATTGTGAATTTCTAAACCATTTTCATAAAATGCATAACAACACTTTTCATCAATACTGGCCATGGACTGCAACTCAGTTCATAGATTATTGTGAAGACAATTGTAAATTTTTATTTCAGAGTAGCAGCCATGTTAGTCTGTATTCGCAAAAAGAAAAGGAGTACTTGTGGCACCTTAGAGACTAACACATTTATTTGAGCATAAGCTTTCGTGAGCTACTGCTCACTTCATCGGATGTATTCAGTGGAAAAATGAATGGTTACTGAGAATGGATGTGTAGTGACATTCATTAAAGTCTGTGCCACCTCTAATATGACAATAGCAAATTTTATTATATGTAGCCTTGCACCCAGTTATTTACATACTAATGTACAAACCAGAAAGGCAGACCATCTGTCATCAAAACTTGCAACCTAGTAAACAAAGTCAGTGCCAAAACATTCAAAAGTTAGGGTTCCCAAACGAAATGACCAGCTATTCCTGGGTGTCCGTTTTCTCTTTATTCTCCGTGGGTTTTCTGATGCATTCTGTATGTGTGGACTGCGATTGTATTAGTGTACGAATGCACAGGGTACATTTATCTGTTCCATTTGCTATTGTTCATTGCCTGTGACATGATCCAGCCACCTCCCCGAGTTGTCCAAATGATGCATAGCCTGCAGGGCATTATAGTGTGGAGGGGACTCGCTGTGGGGCAGGAGCTGAAGGTGGCACTGGAGCCTGCGGCCTGGTAGTGATGAGTGCAAGTAACTGCTCAAACAGCTCCTGCTGTGCTCTGTCTTCCTCCCTCAACCCGGAGTCATGCTCCAGGAATTTGTCCATCGAATTCTCCTCATGCTTTGCAGCCCCTTTCTCTCCTCCCATCTTTCATCTGTATCTTTTTGATATGCTACTTGGTCTTTCTGGAATTCTGCATACTGATTTGTTTTATGTAGCAGCTCTCCCATCAGTTCATCTGATTCTTTCTTCTTGCTTGCAATAGGTTGGCCCACACTTCCAGGCTCCTGATGCTGTGTATTTGCCCTGTGTGGAGGTAGAAGGCCTTGAAGAGAAGGGGGGAAAAAGAGAGGGGGGGAGAAAAAAAGGGGAGCACATTGTCTGACCATATTTTTTTTTTCAAGTACATGCTCCACTGCATGAAAGGGGCTGCTTTAAATAAAGGTCAAAAATGATACTTTATCAATGGGCTGTATTTTATTCACACGCCACGCTGGAGACTTCAGATGCCTTTTGGAATAGATAGGAGGAAAAACAGCACAATCAAGATAATGGATTTCAAGAAGGCAGACTTTAGCAAATTCATGGAGTTAGTAGGTAAGCTTATACGGGAAGCAAGTCTAAGAGGAAAAAACAGTTCAAGAGAGTTGGTAGTTTTTCAGAGACGCATTATTAAGGGCATAAGAGGAAACTATCCTACTGCAGAGGAAAGATAGGAAGTATGGTAAGAGACCACCCTGGCGATCTTCAATTAACCAGGCGATCTTCAATTATCTGAAACTCAAAAAAGAGCCCTACAAAAGGTGGAAACTAGGTCAAAGTACAAACACACATGTAGGGACAAAATTAGAATAGCTAAGGCACAAAATGAGATTAAACTTGCCAGAGGCCTAATGGGTAACAAAAAATATTCTACAAATACATTGGAAGCAAGAGGAAGACCAAGGACAGAGTAGGCCCGTTACGCAATGAGGGAGGAGAAACGGTAACCGAAAATGTGGAAATGGCAGAAATGCTAAATGACGGTTTTTTTTCCATTTTCACCAAAAAGTTGGTGGTGGTTGGACGTCTAACATAGTGAATGTCAGTGAAAATGAGATGGGATCAGAGGCGCTAAAATAGAGAAAGAACAAGTTAAAAATTACTTAGACAAGTAAGATGTCTTCAAGTCACCAGGGCCTGATGAAATGTATCCTAGAATATTCAAGGAGCTGACTGAGGAGATATGAGCCATTAGCAATTATCTTCAAGAAGTCACGGGAGAGATTCTAGAGGACTGGAAAAGGGACAAATATAGTGCCTATCTATAAACAGGGAAATAAGGACAACTCAGGGAACTACAGTTAAGTCAGCTTAACTGCCGTACCTGGAAAGATAATGGAGCAAATAATTAAGTAATCAATTTGCAAATACCTAGAATATAAGGTATAAACTAACAGCATGGATTTGTCAAGAACAAATTGTGTCAAATCAACCTGCTAGCTTTCTTTGACAGGGCAGCAAACCTTGTGGCTGGGGGAAAGCAGTAAATGTGGTTTATCTTGATTTTTAGTAAGGCTTTTGATACTGTCTCATTACCTTGTTATAAACAAGCTAGGAAAATACCTTACAGTAACTTCATCTAGGTGGTATGTGCATATCTGATTGGAAAAAGGTTTCCTGAGAGGAGTTTATCAGTGGTTCACAGTCAAGCTGGAAGGGCATATTGAATGGGCACAGGGATCAGTACTGGGTCTGGTTCTGTTCAATATCTTCATCAGTGATTTAGATAATGGCATAGAGAGTACACTTATAAAGTTAGCAGATAAGGAGTTGTAGACCAAGCTGGATGAGCAAGCATCTTAGAGAGGTGATTATGAAGAAGCAGAAAGCATACAGGGAGTGGAAGATGGGAGGGATCAGCAAGGAAAGCTACCTAATTGAGGTCAGAAGATGTAGGGATAAAGTCAGAGAGGCTAAAAGTCGAGTAGAGTTGGACCTTGCAAAGGGAATTAAAACCAATAGTAAAAGGTTCTATAGCCATATAAATAAGAAGAAAACTAAGAAGGAAGAAGTGGGGCCGCTTAACACTGAGGATGGAGCGGAGGTTAAAGATAATCTAGGCATGGCCCAATATCTAAACAAATACTTTGCCTCAGTCTTTAATAAGGCTAAAGAGGATCTTGGGGATAATGGTAGCATGACAAATGGGAAGGAGGATATAGAGGTAGATATTACCATATCAGAGGTAGAAGCGAAACTGAAACAGCTTAATGGGACTAAATCGGGGGGCCCAGATAATCTTCATCCAAGAATATTAAAGGAATTGGCACCTGAAATTGCAAGCCCATTAGCAAGAATTTTTAATGAATCTGTAAACTCAGGAATAGTACCGAATGATTGGAGAATTGCTAATATAGTTCCTATTTTTAAGAAAGGAAAAAAAAGTGATCCAGGTAACTACAGGCCAGTTAGTTTGACATCTGTAGTATGCAAGGTCCTGGAAAAAATTTTGAAGGAGAAATTAGTTAAGGACATTGAAGTCAATGGTAAATGGGACAAAATACAACATGGTTTTACAAAAGGTAGATCGTGCCAAACCAACCTAATCTCCTTTTTGAAAAAGTAACAGATTTTTTAGATAAAGGAAATGCAGTGGATCTAATTTACCTAGATTTCAGTAAGGCATTTGATACCGTGCCACATGGGGAATTATTAGTTAAATTGGAGAAGATGGGGATCAATATGAACATCAGAAGGTGGATAAGGAATTGGTTAAAGGGGAGACTGCAACGAGTCCTACTGAAAGGCGAACTGTCAGGTTGGAGGGAGGTTACCAGTGGAGTTCCTCAGGGATCGGTTTTGGGACCAATCTTATTTAATCTTTTTGTTACTGACCTTGGCACAAAAAGTGGGAGTGTGCTAATAAAGTTTGCAGATGATACAAAGCTGGGAGGTATTGCCAATTCGGAGAAGGATCGGGATATTATATAGGAGGATCTGGATGACCTTGTAAACTGGAGTAATAGTAATAGGATGAAATTTAATAGTGAGAAGTGTAAGGTTATGCATTTAGGGATTAATAACAAGAATTTTAGCTATAAGTTGGGGACGCATCAATTAGAAGTAACGGAAGAGGAGAAGGACCTTGGAGTATTGGTTGATCATAGGATGACTATGAGCTGCCAATGTGATATGGCTGTGAAAAAAGCTAATGCGGTTTTGGGATGCGTCAGGAGAGGCATTTCCAGTAGGGATAAGGAGGTTTTAGTACCGTTATACAAGGCACTGGTGAGACCTCACCTAGAATACTGTGTGCAGTTCTGGTCTCCCATGTTTAAAAGGATGAATTCAAACTGGAGCAGGTACAGAGAAGGGCTACTAGGATGATCCAAGGAATGGAAAACTTGTCTTATGAAAGGAGACTTAAGGAGCTTGGCTTGTTTAGCCTAACTAAAAGAAGGTTGAGGGGAGATATGATTGCTCTCTATAATATATCAGAGGGATAAATATAGGAGAGGGAGAGGAATTATTTCAGCTCAGCACCAATGTGGACACAAGAACAAATGGGTATAAACTGGCCACCAGGAAGTTTAGACTTGAAATCAGACGAAGGTTTTTAACCATCAGAGGAGTGAAGTTTTGGAATAGCCTTCCAAGGGAAGCAGTGGGGGCAAAAGATCTATCTGGTTTTACAATTCTACTCGATAAGTTTATGGAGGAGATGGTATGATGGGATAATGGGATTTTGGTAAGTAATTGATCTTTAAATATTCAGGGTAAATAGGCCAAATCCCCTGAGATGGGATATTAGATGGATGGGATCTGATTTACTATAGAAAATTCTTTCCTGGGTATCTGGCTGGTGAATCTTGCCCATGTGCTCAGGGTTTGGCTGATTGCCATGTTTGGGGTCGGGAGGGAGTTTTCCTCCAGGGCAGATTGGAGAGGCCCTGGAGGTTTTTTTGCCTTCCTCTGTTGCATGGGGCATGGTTGACTGGAGGGAGGCTTCTCTGCTCCTTGAAGTTTTGAACCATGATTTGAGGACTTCAATAGCTCAGACATGGGTGAGGTTTTTCATAGGAGTGGTGGGTGACATTCTGTGGCCTGCGCTGTGCAGGAGGTCGGACTAGATGATCAGAGTGGTCCCTTCTGACCTTAGTATCTATGAATCAGTACTGGGTCTGGTTCTGTTCAATATCTTCATCAGTGATTTAGATAATGGCATAGAGAGTACACTTATAAAGTTAGCAGATGATACCAAGCTGAGAGGGTTGCAAGTGCTGTGGAAGATAACTTAATAGGCCCATAAGCAGGAAATCCTTCCATCAGTGCATTAATAAACATGGCGCCAGAAACTTACCAGGCTCCATCTGTGGTTCTGGCGCTTGCTCTGATGCTTGTTCTGTAGTGGACTGCTCCCCACAGCACCACCAGACAGTTCCTCTGAGCACGGACACAGGACGTACTGTAGCTGCTCTGTCCGCATAGACTTTCTGGTTACCAGTTTCAGCCCCAGGCTTTAGCTCTCTGCCTTCGAGGACTAAGAGGAGGTTATATGGGTGCCATCTCTGCTCAGCACGTTGGCATGCACGATTATGGGCTCAGTGCATGCTGCAGTCCCCGGCACCCAGTCAAATTCCTTGTAAAAGAGACAGGAAGATGCGGAGTTCACAGAAGCACTGTTGGCATCCTTGGCTTTGCAGTACCATCGTTAGCTAATTGATTGCTCTCTACTTTGTTGGCTGTCCCGTCAATCCCCAGCACTGCTTGGATGTAGTTTAGGAGACCTGATTGTTGCTTGTGCTCTTTGTGAAGTTGAATGTCTTGCTCTCCTCGCATCAGAGGCTAACCGGATTCCAGATGTGTTCCTCTGACTGACTATCTAGCAGCACACTTGATACAGGACTTCCTAGTGCTCGCCACGGTAATACATGTGAGCATTGACTGTTTCTATGGGAAATGAAGAGTTAACTGCTGAGTTGGCTGCTTTTGGTTCCTGGGAAACAAGTGGGAAGTTTTGGGATTGAAGTGGTGGCTGAGTATCGCCCCAGAGATTGTGGGATCGCATTGGCAGTTGCTCCAGGCCGGAGTTTGGAGGAAAGAGTTCTCCATTGCACATATTTGGTCCAGTAGATGGCACTTCCAAGAGCAGAAAGGTATGTTGGATTCATAGATTCCAAGGTCAGAAAGGACCATTGATCATCTAGTCTCCTGTATAACCCAGACCATAAACTGACCCCCAATAATTCCTGGAGCATATCTTTTAGAAAAATATCAAATATCTTAAATGTATGATGACTGAAATTGTGGCAGCCAAAAGAACAATTCAGACAGGGTAAAGCTCTGTGGCTGGTGTATAATTTGAATTTGTTCTGCTGTTCTGGCTTGTAAATGTTAATTTTCCATAATTTGCAAGTGGTTAAATGCTAGTCTGAATGTTCACATCAGCCTCAATATACTTATTTAAATGTATTTTGTGCATATTTGTACAATTGTATAAAGTGAATGAGCCAATTCAGGAATACTAGAAAACTGAAGAAGGTGCGAGGGCTGCACAATGTTAAGGATATGTCTCAAGATAGATAATGTTCCTATTGCAACGATTTCCCGTTAGCTTAGTTTCGACCCATCTGTAATATTGCCAGTTGTAAGGTTGTGTGAAAGAGGGAAACAAAAGTGCAGCTCTTTTTTTTTTCTTCTCTCCCCACTGCTTTGCCATTAACCTCCTCCCCACTCCAGCCTACTAAACAAGTTCACTGGTACCTGTTGACGGTATGCAGATTAAGATGACTGTGGTTTAAACTAAAACTGAGCTTGTATTGAATCACTCAATCCACACTGATCCTGGCATACACAAGTTATTCAAAATCCAGTTGCGGAGAACATAATGTCAAGCTCTCATGGCATCTAAAAAGTGTTTTGTGCAGAATTTCTGCACAGTTGCAGTCCTTGAAGGTGATTTACAGTTCAGTGGCTTGGAGTTTTTGGTGCAGCTGAGGTTCCTATTTTCCTTCACAGAAACATGTTCTGTGGTCTTTCACATCCAGCTGATCCCTATTTGCCTAGATTTGCGCTTATTCTGCCTTCAGACAACTTTCAAAAAAATATTCAGTTGAACACCCTATTTTGATGACCATATATTTTCTTGAGGCATTTATTTATTGTTTCTTAAAAGGCAATCAGTTAAACTTAAAGCGCAGTCATTCTTCATCAGTAAGGCTTTCTCTTTCAGCCCTTTTCCAGCACCATTAAACTCCATTGAAATAACTCTATTAGAAGAGGTCTTCCGAACAACTGAAAATATTGGCGTAAGTGTCTGCGCTAAGCACAAAAGGTGTAGTGCATGAGTGTGTCAGACTCTAAAGGTGTATAGATGTTGTTGAAAATAAAAAATAACATGTCTGAAAAGTAAATTTTTTGGCTTGACTGATGTAATTTCAGAGGTTTCAGTGCAGCTGTTAAGACAATACAATTTATTATTCTTGGTTTGTCTAATTCTACACCTATATTTAAAACAGGTTGCAGAGCAGCTTTTTTGCATTGCATTAATAATATGGCATAGTTCTTGGAAGCTGGTGTTTAAAACCTCTTTGGTTTGGTTTCTCATTGTCAAGCCAAATAGGTACTGTATGTGGTGTGACGTTAGAGTGCAATGGTCACACTCCAATATTTTTAAAATCCCCTGCAGTCTACCTTGTGCTGTGTAGCTCCCCAGCTAGCAGTAAGCAGCTACTGGAGAGTAACCACCATCACATGGATTCTGCAAGTTTAGCGCTCCATGTAGATTTTAATCTATTTAAAAAGCAAAACCAAAAATCCTCTATCCTGTCTCAGTGGAAATTTGCTTTTTCTCTATTCTCCCCCCCCCCCCAGTGTTGCAGAATAGCACCTCTCATGGTAGTGACTTCTTTGTCTTCCCTTCACAGCCTGTTGATTATCATGGTAGGATTAATTAAACAAATGCATACTGTACTTCAGAGCAGGGCACACCTAGCTTTGGACTTTGGTTTCTTCTGAGAAATGATACAACAAAACCAAATCTGGATCAAACTGTCATCTTTTTGTAAGAGCCTAGAAAACGTTGTGTAGACCTCTGAGCTACTCTACCCTTTTAACCTTGAGGCTAAATATCTACACCTGATTAATAACTACAAAGAATTATTACTATTTTTTTAAAGAAAACTTTAAAAGGTATCATATCTGGCATTTCTTATTGTACAGAAAACTGCTTTCTATGCATCATTCTATCATGACTCCATGGGTCTCAAACCTGGGTCCACAGGGTTCCCACTGGACTGACATTGTCCTGCTCTTACTCAGCTTGCTACCAGCTGACCAAGTGGAGAGACCAGGAAACCTGAAGCTACATCTAGAAGGCTTCCATTGGGCCCTGATTGGCGGAACGCCAGGACCTATTTAAATAGGGCTTCCTATTTAAACCCAAAGAAAAAGCGAGACAGGAAGTTGTCCACGTAACTAGGTGAATTCCTGTCTGGCAGCTACATTGGACTCTGCCTTCTCACCTGGCTTCCTGACTTGTCCCTGGATCCTGCTTCCCTGCCTTGCTCCTCGTTCCTACTTTCCTGATCTGTTCCTGCCGTGTTCCAGTTCCCTGTCCTTGGCCTCTGACTCTTGGCTCGACTCCAACTCTGACTCTGACCACCGAAGCCCCAGTTATGAGTACTCCCCATTATGCATTAATGGCTAGTACCATACAACTCTTCATAGTCCCCTTTTTCCTGTTGCAATGTGTTGATTTTTTTTAAATTAGAATTTTCCATTTTATACTTTTATTACAATAGACTATTTTTTTTTAAAAAGGCATCCTCTTGAGTTTAACTGCAAAGGCTTTAAAGTTCTGCACTGTGGACAACTTCTTGTTTCTTGGTTTGATCATTTGAAATAATTAAGGAAACTGATTATAATCAAACACCAGTGTGGCTGCTGATTATCATGCTGTGCTTCTAGCAATCTCATGAGTCTCATAAATGCTTTCCAAGGTGTGTTAAGAGTAGTCTGATTCTGTTTTGTTTTGCTCAAGTAGGTTGAGCAGAATCCTGGGAAACAGGCATGATGTCAGTTCTGAGAAAGAGCAAGATGGCAACAGAAGGGTATTTGATTTTTTGATTTAGGAGTTAGCTGCTGGATGCTCCTGGTGTGTGCTTCATTAGGCTGCCTAATATACATACATTTGCCCAGTCTGCAACGTGCTACGTGCATGCCTCCTGTTTTCATAGTCATGCCTGAATGTGTTTTACTGAGTTATTTATAAAGATGCAAACTTACTTTAAAGGTCAGCAGTGTTTATAGGTTTTCACTACATTTTTGTGCTTGTCAGGGATTTTTTGCTTTAGAGCTTTTTCTCCATCCATATTAACATCCATGTCAACAGCAACACATTTATTTTTTTAGGGATCTTATTGCGTGAGTCAGAAAGAGTAGAACTTTATTTAATCCAGCAATTTAACATCAACTAACCTTTCTGCAGAAACGCTTCAAAAGTCAAATGCTTAAGGCTCATACCCTATGAACAATAGTATGTATAACTTAACTTGAATAGTACCATGAATAGTCTGTCCCATTTAAGAGAGAGGGCTATTCACAGTAGTGGGCGCTATGTACAGTAGTTGCTTGCAGGTTCTGGCCCCAAGTAGTTGTGGTTCTCAAAAGATGGTCTATAAATCACCATTAGTCCAAGGAGCCTTTCCTGATGGCACACAAAATTAAATGTTTTTTTAAAAGCCCAAGTATTAACAGGAGAGGTGATCTGTGGAAAGACCTCTCTCCTGAATCAACTACAGAATGAAAGCATTGGAGAACAGTTGGTATACTGTAACTGTCCTGCTTAGTTACCAGAATGCAAGTAAGGCTTTTGAAGTACTAGAACTAAACATCTATTGTTTTCATTTTTCATAGGTTAGACGAGTACCTGGCTCTAGTGGCCATCTTCATAAGACAGAAGATGGGGACTGGGAGTGGAGTGATGATGAGATGGATGAAAAGAGTGAAGAAGGCAAAGCTGCATTTTCTCAAGAAAAGGTAAGTTGTTTTCTACTAACTCCTGATACTCTAACAAAGTAATATAGTGTTTTCATTTTTTTGTGAAAATATTTCTACAGTATAAAATAAACTACAACAGCTAATATCTAACTACTTCTTCTACAGTCAAGAAGAGTAAAAGAAGAGGCGAATACAGAGGTAAATCGTCCTTGTTACTTTACTGCTCCAAATAGCTTGGATAGGAGGAAATATTGTGTTAGCTTCCATTTCTATATTATAAAATTGGGGTAAAATTGTAGGGCCTGATTCTGCATCCTTCTGCTGAGTAGTAAATTTTGAGTAGGGGTTGAGCATGAAGGTTATGTAGGTGGGCCTGGATTGATTACCCAGAGGGTAAAACAGCTAGGAAATTTAAGCAGATTCTGCATATGCTTTCTAGCTTGAAGTCTCAGTAAAAAATATTGATTGAAATGAGCAATTTGACTATTTTTAATGAATCTTCAAAACTGGATCACACTAATTACTACCTTTTCCTTCACACTAATGATGACTGTTTTTCTGTAGCTGAAATGTCTCCAAAGAATTTTCAGCTTTAGAATCTGTATTTGTACTACGCATAACTGGCCATTAGAATGGTTCATACCATATGCAGTATAATGGTTCAGTACAGTGGTACAATAGAATAGATTGATTCAGTCACCCATAAACACAAAAGAAATACCATTTTAAATGCCATCTTCTTATGCTGAGACTAGAAATGATTCCTGCCATGTATAAATTGACTAATAGGATTTCTGGTTTACTGTCAAAGTTCTATGTAGATGCTTACTTATTGGATGTATGAAACGGATACCTTCTTCACCTGTAGCTTTGCATCCTCCAAACCCGAGTGATGTGTTGCAGAGTCCTACATAGAGGCTGATAGTCTGCAAAAGTTTTGGTACCACAGGATTATCTGAATTCTGTGCTTGTTCTTTCTCTGCCCCCAGTGCTCATCCTTGACATTCAAAGAAATCATTCAAATTCTTCCTGCCTGAAACTCTCAAACATGGAACCAGTTAACCTGTAGTGTGCTCATCCCTTTGGAAGTGGCTGTTAAGATCTGAGATGCTTTGTGGTGCTGTGCAGTGAACGCCTTGCTGCTTCTTTAGATTAGTCTTCAGAGCTAGAGGTGACCTTCAGGATAAAAGTATATATTGTTTGAATAGATCAGAGATTTGATACATTCTTCCCGTTCCTTAAACTGTTTGTTTGAAACTGTATCATTTGCCCAGTAAATCCCAGATTTCATAGATTTAACAAATTGCAAGTAGATCAAGAATCTGGAACATCTGAAAACAGTCTACTTAGACATTTCTTTGTCTGGGTGGTTAGTGAAGTAGTTGGCCCACCCTTCTGGACTAACGTGTGTGTTTATAATTTTAAAGCAGTGGATTTGTAGCTAAGCTTCTGACTTCAAAGGGGCCAAATCGGATTCTGTCTAAATATTTTTCTTCTGAAGGATTTGCCATGTTTCTAAAGTAGTTGGCAAAGACACAGGTTCTTGTCCCATTCCTCAAAAAAAATTCCAAGTTGTTCCGTGGGAAATTACTGCCGTTGAAAGAGGAACAAAACCTGATAAGGTGGCAGTCTTCTGTGTGATGGCTATGCCTTTGTCAGCCATATGTGATGCAAAGAAAACTTGATTAATCTTTATGTAATATAGATTGCACTAGTTGTACAGCTTTCTTATGGAAAAGCCTAACCTGTGTCTGGGACAGCACATCTATGGCTGGTGTAGTCAAAGGGGCACAGAAGGAAATTTGTCCCTAAATTTCCAGGATGAAATAGTAAACCAGGTCCTGAAGTCCTTGGAGTTATCATCTGCCCTGTAAGTCTCCATTTATGCATTCCATGTAGTAGACTTCTCCGGAGTAGCTAAGGGACCCACAGCTTCCCTATCATAAAATCAAACGATTTCACATCTGCTTGTGATAAATTTTCTTTGGTTCCTCATTGATGTCTCCACATCTTACAGTAAGGTCACTCTCATCTTTGACAGGAGAGCTTTGTCATTAAGGTATGAGCTGCTGTCATGAAAATCTTGATAAAGTAGAGCTCTCTTCCATTTATTGAGGAATGGTGATTATGGAAATCCTCTTAATCAGGAACATACTCAGCCAGTGAGGAGCCAGGCATTCTGTCTTTGCAAGATCTGTGCTTCAGAAAAGTTAAGGCTTAACAGAGCTAGAACCAAACCATCAGTAACTCATCTGATTATCCCAGGCCCATCTCAAATGCAGCAAAGATCTAGGAAATCTGTGCTCTTACGGCTTATTCAGTTTGCTTGTTGTTACCGATTGGATATTAAATGAAGTTGGATTTTAAGTGTTTTAGAAAGGAAGAAATACAAACTGTGTAGACAAAAGCAGCCTAGTTCTGATATCCAGTCATATAATCATAGAATTTCAGGGTTGGAAGGGACCTCAGGAGGCTATCTAGTCCAACCCCGCTCAAAGCAGGACCAATCCCAACTAAATCATCCCAGCCAGGGCTTGTCAAGCCTGGTCAAGCCTGGCATTAATATATGCACAGGCTTTGTATCTCCCAGAGATGCGTCTCAGTATCTGAAATCGTCCCTGCAAAATGCTATTTTCCATTACTGTTCTCCCTTTCCAGGAACCAGTGTAACATACAATGGTTATAAAAATATAAATCTTAAGGATGATGGGTGGAAGTGGAAGGTTCACCATAAATAATGTTGTTGTGCTTTAACCAAGCACCTCAGGAAGGGCCTATGATCTTTCAGATCACCCTGGTCCTTTTAGGCATACCTCTGTGAGCCTACACCTCTTTTGGTATTTAATAGAGGAAAGCGGCACCTGACAGTAAGGTCATGCCACCTAGAAGCAAAGCTGCTCAGGTTCAATAAGTAGACTCATCTGCTTGCTTGCCATTCCACCTTGGTTTAAACATTCCAAGTGTGGCTTGCTCATTTCTGTTTATTCTCTGAGAATACTGGTGAGTTTAAAGAATATGGTCTCACCCTGGGAACTGTTCACATTCAGCAGATGCTCTGGTTCTGTAGTGGATGCTGATCCTTCCCCAACCAATGGTCTATGTCCCGGAAGTTGATATGTAGTTTCCTTTGGGCTCTACAAAGTCTAGCAGCAACCAGCCTTGTTCTCCTCTCTGGCACATGCTTTTCCAGCTTTACCCACTGTGGCCCCCTATTTCCTGCCTCCAGACTTAACCAAATTCCTCCTATCTCAGCCAGTCAAATTTCTTTGCCAGTTACTTAGCCCACTTAAGTTGGTCAGATGTGGAAGTTGACTGTGGACTTTATTAGTAAGGTGGTAGTTTGTTCACAGCTTTGATGGGTCTCTAAGTATAATGTGGGCATCAGTTCTCTAAGCAGTGGTCTCTATATTTAAGTCTCCCTTTTTGCTGTGTGAAGGTGGGATTACCAGACAGTTCCTTTCATTCCAGATTCATCATTCTGAATGTTCGTGTAAAAGTCTGGTACATCAGACTTGCAGAATCATCCACTCAGTTAAATCAGTAATTAGTTCCTAGGACAAGAATTGTGGAGTTTTATACAGTTTCCTTGCTGGTTAAGAATTGGTTACTGTTTAGGTTAGAAACGTGGAGGAAATGTTCTTATTCTTCCCTTAATCTCTGTACGTCTCTAAATGCTGTAGGATATTGCCTTGGATCAGAGGTGGTCAGAGTAAGACGAGCAAAATGCTTGGAGCATGTCATTGGTGCTGTGTTCCTGTCAGTCTTCATGGGGATGGGCAACCCTATCACTATGAAATGGTGTATCTATAGAAGATGTAGAAACACATGTAAAAAGGTTGTAGTCTTACTATTAGTTAAACTAAAGCATTCTTTTTTTAACTTTTGCTGACCAAGGATTCTTTAATTTCAGTAAATGATAAATTTGTGCCCATACAGTATGTAAATTGATATGTTAAAAAGACTCCTTTTATGAATCTCAAATGTGTGGTCTTTTTTTTTCTTAATAACTATGTCTTAACTGGCATCACTGTCCAAAAACAAGCATTCGTAAAACTCTTTTGGTAGTGTGTGGATTTTTTTAAAAATCACTTTTCATAAAGATTTCATCATAATCTTTTAACAGATTTCCATGAATGCCACTAATATCCCAGAACAGATCCAGAATCTATCTATACAGGACCCTCAGGTACTGTCAATTACAGTTTATGGATTTTGAGATTTCAGGGAAGTACAAATTCTTATATGGGGGGGTGGAGGGGAAAGGATAATATGAAGATGGAGACAGAAATAATGAACATGGATTCCAGTATAAAGATTTGGCAAAGCTGGTGAGGTCAGTCATGGCAGACTCTTAGTTCTCCACCTACAGCTAGAAACAAGATTTAACTAGAAATAAGACTAGAAACTTGGTGCTGTGTGAAAGCAACTGAAGAACAGCGTAGTATTCTAACTCCATATCTATTACTTAATAGATTATCAGAATTTGATGCTGAGTGGAGGGGAAAAAAACTCTCATCCAGCGCCCTAATTTAAGCACCATGATTTGTGGTTCTGTAATCTAAATACACAGACTGTTCTGCAGGTTTCACTTGTATTTTAGACCTAGCACTTTAATAAAGCCCTTAAAAGGTGCTTGAGAGTCAGAGTTATATATTAAATATTTTATGCTTGCATCAAACCTATAACAGGGAAACTACTTAACATTTCTGTCCGGCATCCATTGTATTTTATATGCTTTTTTCTTGAATAGTCCCTGCCTACTGTTAGTGATGAATATACTGAAGTTCCACATGCAGTGAATCTTGTTCTAAGATTAAGGTAAAGGATTCATCTATTTATTTTAGTGTTCCTTTTTTGTTGACTGTTATTCCTGCTCTCCCTCATTAAGTTTCCATAATATTAGCATAAAATAAAAATGTTAACCTCTTTAATCTCCCAGTATGACCAGTATGAATTGTGCTTCCATGACTAATTGGTATCTTCTAATTGCTTACTAAAATAGAGGAAAATGAAAAGCAGAATATGAATGTGGCTTCAGGCTACATATACCCTTCATTAAGTATTTTCCTTTTTTCCTTGCAATGCAGGATCACAGTCGGTGATTTTTAATGAGTTTCTTTCACACTTCGGCAGTCAGCCTCTGACAGAAATAAACCATGGCTGTATTACAAGTTGCCTGCTCAAAACTTTTTCACTAGCAGCTTTGATCAGCCACTGTGGAGAAATGACAGATATCTTTTGAAAGAACATTTAGTCTTTTAGGAAATGGAGACAAATGTGATGTCTGACTTCATAGCTTTTATTCAGTAGTAGAAAATCAGTTTATATTTTAATAAAATCAGTTTACATCTTATTATAAAATAATTGCTTATTAAGTATCGAGCTTTATTCTTGGAGAAAATTTTTTCACAAAAAGCTAGCTAGCTTTCTGTGTAATTTTCATAGGGTTTTTCCTTAAATGTCTAATATATTTACAGGGGAACACAACTTCAAAACTTGTCATGCAGATAACGAGGTGATAATCTTTTCCACAAGCATTTCGTGGGGAGAAAAAAATAAGCGTATTATGACATTATACTTAATTAGCACAAATACACATGAAGGGAGTACAAATGGCCTTTCTATAGCCAAATGTTTTTTAATAGTTGTCGACTTTAAGCCAGAAACAAAACAGCTATATATAAAGTACAGCATGTGATTGTCCTGAAGGCAATAAAATATTAAAACTCCTTTATTAGAAATCAATAAAATATCTGCATGATTAATCGAGAAAGCTAAATATCCTATGTTAATCCAGAAAGCCGCCCTCCTCCTCTTGTGACATCTACAAGAGATAGCCCAATCAACAATGGCTGGGTTGTGTGGGAGTCAGGGATAAGTGACTTTGTTTAAAAAAGTCTTTTAAAGTGATTTGGAATCAAGTTGTGCAGCAGCCAATCTATGTAACAGCGCAGTCACATTGTTACTCTTCTCCTTTCCATCTGCCCCTCACCTATTTCGTACTCATTTTCATCTTATCTCCACTTAGACCATAAATATCTTTCCATGTATTTGTACAGTGTGTAACACAATGCAGTCATGATCCTTACTGGGGACTCTGAGTGTTATTCCCATAATGATTTATTGACCAATTGGGGTAGTTACTTGCAAAACAAACCTTGAATATTGCACCTAGGGAAGATGGTGACTAATGTTCTAAGAATTTAAAAAAAAAAAACTTAAACCACTAGAACAGATGTAGTTCAAAATGCTAGCTGGCGGTCATGTTTAGAAATGTGCAATGAAAATCCCTTTGATTTTACTTTCATATCAACAAAATAGAACACAGGTGGATTCAAGAATTCTTTGTGTAGATTTGTATTTTAAAAGCAAAAGAATAAACTATTCACTTTTTTTTTACTAGATTAACATGGGCCCTTAGTTTTTTTTTTTTTTTCAGAATCACTCACACTGAATCAACCTTTGAGAAGCAGTGAGGTAGAATGTGTGGGGAGGTTAATTTCTGAACAGGTAATTATATTGAGATTTAGTGGAAGAGAGGAATTCTGTTTGGGTTTTTGTTGAAGTGTGTGTGTGTGTGTGTGTGTGTGTGTGTGTGTGTGTGTGTGTGTGTGTGTGTGTGTGTGTAAAAAAAAGTCTATAATAGAATAGTTTATGTACTATATTTCTAAATCTTAACGCCATTTCTGTATCAGTAAGTTGTAATAAGTTTTGTGACAGCTGCTAATAATAGTTATCTTGCTAAATATTCACAGCTGGTTATTGCCAAAAGAGTTACTTTGTGCTTGGGGTGGTATGGCTGATAACAGACAAAACCTCTTCTGAAATGATGAGATGTAAGAGGTTACTGTTTGTTTTCTTTATCTCTTGGGGTTGTGATGAAGGATGAGGCAGATTTACAAACTGGCATTTAAAAATGATATAGGATCTGATCTTTCAAAACCTTATTTATGTGACCTAGTTCTTGCTCATGCAAATATTGTCTTATGAGTCAAGTTTGTTGGAAGCAAATCCATAATGGGTAACTGGATTCTTTGGCTACAAGTATGTGGTAGGTGCAAATAGTTCCTTGGCAGGGGAGGGGAATAAAGAATCTTATTTTCTATAAAGCAGAAATCCATAAATGCAAACAGAATTCTTGCGTCTTGACAAAGAGCCTTTTTTCTGAGGCACTGACAGACAACTGTCTCTTAGCAGCTGGCTGAAATGAAGCTTCTAATATTTTAATTTTATTTTATTTTCTAATATTTTATTTTCATTTTGCTTAGTTAATTTTTTTAACTAAACTTAGTCTTATAATAGCTAGGAACTTTGTCTTTCTTTTCTGGCCTGTGCAAAATAAGCTTTGCCTCTATTAAGATACCTGCAGTGGGTTGTGTAGATTTTAAATTGGGACAACCTCTGTCTAATTCTCCATTGTGAAGGTTGACTTTTGACGGGAGGCAGGCAAAATAGGAATGAGAACTACTTGAGCTGTTAATCAAAGGCAAAGGAGCTGCATTTCCTCTTCATTAATGAGGCTAAAAAGGAAAGTGGGTATGAGCCTGTCTGGACACAGCAAGAGCTGTATTATCTATGGGGAACGAGGCTTTGTTACGTTACCACTTAAAACTTGGTTTGTGTGTTTTGGTTCTTTGATTCTTATTTACTAAATTAACTCAACTATAATTTAGCAATCTATTAGAGCTGGTTAAAAATTACTGATTTTTTTTTTCTTTTAAATAAAATTTTATTGGCCAGATTTTCAACCAACTCTAAAACCTGTGTAGTCTATCTTGGGTGTTTGTAGAACATCAATGTCTAGGCTCATTGGTCCTGCAGTATACCCTGTTTTAAATTACATTGTGTGCTTTGCTTTTAATCTCGTTATAGGTACGTTAGTAGTGGCTGTTGTGATCTGGTGGCAAAGGGACTGGGAAACAGACTCCTGGGTTCTGTTTTCCATTCTGTTTTTGACTTGAAATGTGACTGTGGACACGCTCAGTTCAGCAGAACTTGTGCTGGAGAAATTGCAAGTTCTTTACATGTAAAAGGAGGTTCAGGCTTCACTGGACATATGAGACATTTTAATCCGTTTATAGTTTAATATTTTATTATAATAATTGCTTATTAAGTATCCAGTTTTATTCAGATACCCGGACCTAGGGGTCTGCGTATTCTGGGGGAGGAGAGGGTGGCAGATCATCCCAAATGAGTGCTAATAAAACGCTCACACCATACCATGAAGTGTTCCTTTATCACACATGTTACAGAAAAAACATTTTGGGGAAGAGGTTTTAATCTTTAGATCTACTTGTTGTCAGTCTATCTGTGAAATCATGTGCCTCTTGTTACTTGGACCCCAACTGAACAGAGCTCGGAGAAAGCATCAAAATGTTTAAAAATAACCTGACTTAGCTGGGGCCCTACATCACTACAAGCAAGTCCAGGGTCACACTGGAAGGGAACTTTCCCTCCGTCTTCAGTGGCATAAGACTCTCCTTTCTAGCAGCAGCTAAGATAATGGACCTTAAAGTTGTAACATTTCTATGTATAGGAAAAGCTGCATCTGGCCCAGAACTGTAAGCATCTGCTATTTATAATTAACATATATTATGTCAATTTTTTAATTCTATAGTGGAAAAGTACACTAATTCTTCAGTCATGTAGTTGCAGCTAATAAAAACTCTGTTCAACATATAGTCAGTATATCTCACTTTTGCTTCCATCACATCTGTGTTCAAAGTGGAGGGAAAAAGCACTTGTTTTCTACATATAAGGTGACTTTGGTCAGTAGTTTCCTTTGCAATATGCTACATTCAGCTGGGATTACAAAATGGTAAGCAGCAAGAATGCTCCTTAGGATTTCTGTCTTTATCTGTCTCCACTGCTGATTTTTAAACTCATCTAACATTTTCTGCTGAGATGCTCATTAAGTCTTATGGCCAATACTGATTTGAACACCTCAGAGAATTTTTATTGGAATTGTTAGAATGATCCGTAACAGTGAGAGTCAACGTTAGCATGGAGTAGCTACCAACTACGGTATATTAAAAAGAAACTTTCTCCTGATATGTCACATGCTACTGTCCTACATCTTTAATAGAAAACGTATATATTCAAATAAGCTTTGTGAGATGAGCTCTGAATGGCAGAACTGAGAACTTTAAATTACGCTTCTTCATCCAAAATATTGAAAACTCTTCTTTAAAATGAAAGTTCACTCTTCAAGCACTCATGCTATTAAGCCCACTAAAGGACATTCACAAGGTTCAAAACAAAATGACTCAGTGTGTTTCATTAGTAGTTTGCAGCAAGTACCTTTTGAAAAATTAAAAAAATCCTTAGAACTTGCTGGAAAAAATGCAAATATTTACCAGCAGAATACACGTGGGAATTAATTAACTGTAATATTTGATAGCAAGACTGTCCAAAGTGTTCATGTAGACCAGTCATCACTTACTTACTTCCTCTGCAACTCTGTTTGCTGGAGACTTTCTTAAAGACCTATGCTGAATTAAGCAATGGTGGGTCACACAAAAATAACTTTTACTTGTCGTTAGTGACAGCAGCAGAATAAAAGTGCAGAGCTACATCCCAAATTGACAGGTTTCAGAGTAGCAGCCGTGTTAGTCTGTATTCGCAAAAAGAAAAGGAGTACTTGTGGCACCTTAGAGACTAACAAATGTTGAGCATTAGCTTTCGTGAGCTACAACATCCGGATGCCAATGAAGTGAGCTGTAGCTCACGAAAGCTTATGCTCAAATAAATTTTAGTCTCTAAGGTGCCATAAGTACTTCTTTTCTTTTATCCCAAATTGATTCTCTCAAAAGAAAATTCATGTAAGGTGTATCTTGGTTCCTTTCTAGGCCAAATGTCTTAGTCATGCTGCTTTAGGATAGTCCTGTTAGATTTCACAAGCTAAAGAGGGTTTAGCTGGGTCAGTAGTTTATTGGACATATCCCATGCAAGACATAGATTGGTGATTTCAGCCCTCTGGGTAGGGGCGTACTATTTGTTGCTAGAGATGCCGCCTCTTGGATAAGCTACACAACTCTAAATTCTCAAATAGCCATCCATTAAAAATTCCCTGCAACTCGTTGTAAGAATCTGAGTTGTTAGCTCTGCTGGTCTGGCCAGCTTCCAATTTGAGTAGCTGATTTTTTCCATCTTTAACTTGTATTTAGTGAGTAGTCTTGTCAGTGGGACTACTGTGGAGGAAGATGCTTCTCAGTGTGAGCAAAGGTAGCATTATTGAATCTTAAGTAATTACATTCTGTCTAGTTAGAATCTCTATTGCAGTTTTAGTTGTTCATTTCCTGCCCTTTGAAAGATTGTTCTATGGTATTGCTATGCACTGTAAAATAGCTAGTGCATGTCACCCCAGAGGCATTGATTTAAAGTAATCCCTCTGTATAACTTATCAAATTTCTTTGAAAATCCTTTGGTATTAAATATTTACTTATAGCAATGGTTTTTGTAAAGTCAAATTCCATTCAAGAGACCATACTGCTAGCATTATGCAATGGCCTGAAAAATATTTCTCAGAAGATTGTTGTCTATACTTTGTGTGTAGTATAGCTACACCTATTTGAAGATCTAATGCTGTCAAAGTACGTACATGTTAATATATTTCTCCTTACCTACATCATCAGTGTTACTTTGGTATCCTCTTGTTATGAGAAAATAATTCCTACTTCAAGTGTGCTCAAAGCCATCGCTACAAGTAACTACATAGAAACATACATTACTTCCTCTCCAGAGAAAGCTAAAATATGGTGGTTTACCTCTAATTTTAAAGAGCAGAAAAAAAAAGGAATGATGACCCTCCCAGGCTGCAGGAGATCCTTGATACATATACTGTGGGTGGATTTTGAAAGGGTCTGTATGGTATTCTGGCCACACAGCAATGATCTTGGTAGGATATAAGAAATAAAGGAAGAGTTGACACTGCCCCAAGACTAATTCAATATAGTTCTTGTGGACCAGATGAATTGATCCTGTGGAAAGACAAGAAGGGTAAGTACTTTCCACTTGCACTTGCAAATAGGGTATTATGCTGTATAACTGCATATTTTATTTAGAATGTTGAATATGGAGATAAGAAATAAGAACTGTTTGCACTTATTTATTCATAAATGTTGTGAATTATCATTTTTACTAAAATAAAAGGCCATTTCCTAGAGTAAAATAAAGTTTTATAATGGTTTACAGTATGTGATTAGTATCTGCTTTTTAGCTTCCTAAGAATCTTCCTCTTCTACACCTTGGGGAAAAAAGTCCAAGGAGTAGATAATACTAGGTATTCTACAATAGCAGGATCTTTCGGGCTAAGTGCCATAATGGCATAATGTAGTTGATCAGATATACAGATCAAAAGTGGTCCTTTAAAAGGAAATACTCCTGCTTTAGTGCAAGGCTTGTCTGTAGAAAGTATTTTTCTGTGAAGGTTTATATACAAAATTATGAAACTCTTTTTTGTGTGTGAATTAACTGTTTTCTGTGCTAGCAAGACTTGTCACACTGTGCATCTCGAATACAAGTATCTGGGGTAGGTTAAAATGTAGATTGTACAACTTGTAGGTAGCCTCTGTATAAATGGTTCATAGCCAGCTAATTTATCCTCAGGTAAAGGTAATGGACCTACCTGCAGGCTATTCCACCAGCTTCAATTCAGGCATTCAAAACACAGCAGGTTTCCTGAGTGTAGCTGTCCCTAGATCAGTAGCTATTGAATCTTCAGTCAGAAAGCCATTCTCTTGAAAGTTCAGAGTGCTCAGCTACTGGTGACTCGGCAGATTTTGTGCTCAAGTTAAAAACGGGTCCTGATTCTTAGACACATATAATACCTTTGTGGTAACCTTTATTCATGGACTCAGACCACTTAAAATATTAAAGGAGCTGGGTCTGATATTATCGCTACTGGTAAAGTACCCCCATTATGTAGCTTCAGTCATTAGAGGAAACTGAGTTAATGGTACCCAAGTAACTCTTCCCCTACCTTTCTTGGCAGTATAGTGTTTGATGATGTGTATGTGTGTGGGGAGATGGAAGGGTCTACTTCTCTTAGGGTATGTCTACACTGACAAGTTTCTGCACCACAAGTTATACTCCTTTTATTAAACCGCTGTTGCGTGTCCACACTGTGCTCTTGCCGTGGCAAAGACAGCAATGCATTGTGTAGCTATCCCACTGTGCAACTGGCTGCAGAGTGCTTTGGGAAGGGTTTGCAATGCCTCATGGGGCAGGCACAGCATCACATGATGCAGGTTTCCCAATCCCATTGTTCCCTGGGCATCCTACTACATTGCCAGCTGCTTTTCAATTGAAGTGTGTGTGGGGGGGGGAGGGAGTGTGTGTATATGGGGGGGCACAGTGTGTTTTGGGGCACAAAGTGTCAGCATGCTGTCTTGAAAGTTCAGACAGTGGCAGGAAGCAACCAGTCTTGAGGCAGAGAGGGGGGAAATCCCAACATCAGCCCCTGCCTCTCTCCCTGGGAGCAGATCAGCACAACATGCAACAGCTGTCAGAAACTAGGGTGCTTTGAAAGGGGAGAGGCGCATGTCTCCAGTTCAAAACAATTAGCAGAGCGGTCACTTGAGGCATTATGGGACAGCTCCGGAGGCCAATTACAGTACAGAAAGCAATCAAGTGTCTACCCGGGCAATAGAGCCCTGGAGCCTCTGCGCAAATAGCCTGACGATGCTCGCCGAGGTGGTTTTTTTGCAGCGCTGCAACTTCACAAAGTGGCTTGGCAGTGTGCACATGTCTGCAGTTTGAGCACAAAAAGCTGCATTACTGCACAGAAACTTGCCAGTGTAGACAAGCCCTTAGCATGTAAAACACTTTTTTCCATTCCAGGCCTTTTTTGTAAGGAGTGTCCGAGGATTTATCCTCTTTATCCAATGCAGGCACACCTGGTTACTGTGTTTTTGAGATTGATTTCAGTTTTTGGTTTCCAGTGCCCTGGAGACATTGAATCGTAAAAGTCATATATAAAAGCTTGAAAGCTTTAAAACTGGACAGTGACATAGGCTTTCCTTATGACAGTCTCCCTCTTACAGTGAAAGAGAAAGTAGGTCCTCCACACTTTACGCAGTCTTGTCATTTGGTCTAAAGCACTGGAATATTTCTTATCAGTTATGAAGATGAATACAGTTGTGACTGCTGTACTGAGTACTGTCCTCCACTTACAGATTCTGGCATCTGCAGACTTTGAACCAAATTCTGTCCTTGTGGATGTGTTACCTTTCACTGATTACTCAGGGTGCTCTGTCTATGGGAGACTGGAAAAGTTGATGCACCCTTCTGAGAGAGACTTTAAGCTGTTTTGGGTAGCAACATTCTTTTACCTTCGCTACTAGAATACTTCGCACTCTCTCCTTGATCAGCTAGTCAAGTCATACCCATCAGCGTTAGACAAATGCTCATCAGACAGTATCATGTTTTTGACAAAGGGGTCAGTTGGGAACGCTAGCAACTTTATTCTATGCCTGGTTTCAGAGTAGCAGACGTGTTAGTCTGTATTCACAAAAAGAAAAGGAGTACTTGTGGCACCTTAGAGACTAACAAATTTTTGGTAGGAAGGTCTCTGTGGGTTAATATGTTGGTCAGAGGTGTGTTGGGAATTTGTTAGTCTCTAAGGTGCCACAAGTACTCCTTTTCTTTATTCTATGCCTGTTTCCAGTTCAACTAGGTTCAACTCCGTTCAGCTCTTTGGTTGTCATCTTAGCATGTTGATACTACGTCAGAGGTGAAAAATTACTAGCGTCCCATTTAAAGGGGCGCACATATTCAGGAAAGCTTTGATAAAGCAACTTAAGTTGTTTGGAATTTTAACAAGCATGCTTTGCTCCTGCTTAAGCCTAAAGTATCTTTTAGGCCTCTTCAAAAGCCACTTTTGCACACTCAAGGAATTTTTCCTCAAGAAAAGCATCTTCCTTTTAGAACTTGCCACAAAGCTTTTGTTTTGATTGAATAAATGAAATCTCTGTCCAGAATCAACTTTTTTGTAATGGACTAATCCCACTCTCCTTCTGAAGAATTGGAGTGTTGCTTTAGGTAGCTTGGTCACATGACAGTTCTGTACTTGTGGAATTTGTCAACATGCTGATATATTGTTGTCTCTTTTTCTCTTTTGTGCAAGGTATACTGAAGCCCATTTTGGCTTTAAATGTTGAATCTGAACTTGGTGCTCTTGTTCCCTTTGTTAGTCAGGAAGATGCAGTGTCTGACCTTAGTTCAGTCACACAGTTAATGAGGATTTGACTCCTTCAACTGGGTGCATTGACCAGTCCTTTCATGGTGTATTTTATCACAGAGAGACAAATCCCTTTCAGACAGATACTTTCACAGGGCGGTGGGGAGGTTAGTTAACTTGTTGACAGAATCAGGAAGTTCTCTACATCCACAGTATGTGCTCCAGTGTGCAATAAAAGTTGATTATTGTGTGCAGAAACAGTTGTGCATTTCATTGTCATAAATTGCAGTATTTTTGTACTTTCATTATCCGACTCTATTTTCAGACACTTCCAGCTACCTCTAGAGGAGGGGAGAGCTTTCTTTTTGAACTGAAACCTCTCCTGCCTGTTTTTGGCCAGTGATAAATATTGTTTTCTAAGATGGTACAATTTTATTGGCCATCTTTAGTTAATCAAGCATTTTTTAAATAAAAAGATGTTTTTCACTAGACAAGTTGTATTTTTACCATTGCTTTTCTTTGTTAGTACACTCCAAGAATAGCTTTTAAAAAAAATGCCACAAACCTTGTATGCTGTTCTGTAGCAAAGAAAATGTTGTAGAGAAATGGATACAAATACTGAGAGAAATATAGAAGTCTTCAGATAGCATATAAGTGAAGCTTTAACTGAATATTGCCTTTCAACTAGGTAGATAGCCTATGCTCCTCTCACTAGCCAAAGAACTGAATTCCCAGGGACATCAATGCAGGCTGGGTCAGACTGATGGAGAGGTCCATTCTAGAAAGGAAATAACGAGTGAACAGACTGTCCATTTTGCAACCTGCCAGTCCATGATTTAATAGGACATACTGACTGTTGTCAGACACCACTGGTATGGTGCTCTGCTCTGTTCAATGTTGATAATAGTCGGCTGCATCCATGTTTTCCCTCTGTGCTGCCCGGCTCTGCAGAGTGCTGGCACAGCAGACCCGAGAGAACCCCTGGTGACCACAGACTCCAATAAGGTACGAAGGCACCCAGCCAGGTTTATTGTCAAACAAAGCACAGTAATAGTTTCTAGCAGACTCTACAGGACGTACTACGAATGTGTGCCCCATGCAATGGACACAGCTCAGTCAGGGGCGAGACACTCCACTGCTCCCTAGGCAGGACAGAAACACCGACCCAGGGATGTATTCTTATACACAGGTACAAACAAGTTACATAACGCTCCTGACGTATTGAGGTGCAACCCCTCTATGTAGTAAGGTGCCACTTCTCACCTTTTACATGTTGGTTCGAACAAAACAACTCTATCCATCATATTACCTTTTGTCCATCTTTAGGATGGGTCAGCCTGTTCCTTGATATCTGTGTGGAATGTGCAATATCGGAGAGTTCTAGTACCTTTTTAGGTATGTGTATTTTTACAACATCAGCACTTTCCTTGCCAGCTTCTGTGAGCAGGGCTTGCCTGTGGCTCATAACTTAACTTTGCTTTATGTTAACAAAGTGTTGACCATTACTTTAGTTCAGGCCTTAAGCCTCATACCGGGCCTCTGATATAAGGGTGCATGTTTCAGGGCCTAATCTTACTACAGTGACCAGTAATGAAAAATAGACTTTTTCTCTCATTCTGCCTCCTTACTATCTTGCTACTCATATCCCCATCCTTGTGAAGCTCAGGTGGCCAACCTGAGCCTGAGAAGGAGCCAGAATTTACCAGTGTACATTGCCAAAGAACCACAGTAATATGTAGTAGCCTCCATCAGCTTCCTCCTGCTCCCAGCACCTCCCGCCCACTGGCAATCCCGTCAATTGCGCCTCCTGCCCCGCACCTTCTGATCAGCTGTTTTGTGGCGTGCAGAAGGCTCTGGGGGGGGAGGGGAAGGAGCGAGGGCATGGCAGGTTCAGGGGAGGGGGCAGGAAGGGGTGGAGTGGGAGCAGGGCCTGTGGCAGAGCCAGAGGTTCAGCAGTGAGCACCACCCGGCACATTGGAAAGTTGGTGCCTGTAGCTCCAGCCCCAGAGTGGGTGCCTATACTAGGAGTTGCATATTAACTTCTGAAGAGCCGCATGTGGCTCTGGAGCCACAGGTTGGCCACCCCTTTTGTAAAGGCTCTGCAGCACCTTAAGAACTAAACCTGCAGCACCTTAAGAACTAAAAAGGCATTTCTAGCATTTTTCATTGTCAGGATAGACTTGATGATAAACAAGCAGCTTGGCTCCATATGTGCAGTAGGAGTTTTTTGTTCACTCACTCACATGAACGCACACCTTGGAATGAGCCAGCTAATTTTGGGGCTGTCTTTGTGCAGTGTGGTGGGATAAAGGACAGGATTTGGTTTGAGGTTGTTTAGGTGGGAGTAGGAATTGCAAACACTGTTATGCAGGCCTGCTCTGATTTTAGTGTATTACTGCTCATCAGCCTAAATCTGTGTATATTTATCTCACACCAAATGAGTGTTTGTATTCACTAGTGCTTCAATCTCAGCAATTTATGAACTAAATCATAAATCTCATCTCTATGCCCCATCCATTGGAATGATTCTCATCTTGTACCTATTACTGACGTAATCTTTTTTTTTTTTTTTTTTAAGTATTGCATACGGATGTTTCATTTTAGATTGGGATTGGTCAGCCGTGGAGGCGTTGTCTTAAATTTGCTCTTCACCTGGCAAGTTGTTTTCCATTTGTTCGTTGGTGGCTACATAACATTTTGTACTGACTAAATAAATGATGGTGGTAGAAATGCAGTGAGCTGCAGTGGCTATAGCTTTTGCAGCAGGTATGGAAGGGTAGGTGTGTATAGAGACTGGCAGCAGGAGCAATCCATACAGAAATTAAAAACTGCCAGCAATGTAGGAAGTGAATGAAAGTGCTACATTAAGTTACGAACTTATTGTACCTTTCTAAAGCACATTTGGTAGGTTCAGACCATAAAATGTGTTAGTTTACATTTCGTATTGCCCCTTAAAACTTGTCATTTTGCTCCATGAAAAATGGCATATGCTTCACTGAGGAAGAAAAAATAAACTTTAGTTTTAGCGATAGAGCAATGCTATAAAAGTACACCATGATTAATTAAAACAATTTCTCTAGCCTTCAAGAACTTCTAAGATATCTGTTCTTATATGAAAAATGTTTTCTGCCCTTGTATTCCTGAACACTTCTAAAACACCTCTCATTCTGTGACTGCCTAGCTTAATTATACTTCTCTTGGCATTATATGATCGGAAAACTTAGTAGAATATTATATTGAAGAAAGGAAGTTCTGGCCTGGGACTAGTGCCAGAAACCAGTACTAAATATTCTACTTTCATTTTAAAAAAACCCTTCAGACTTTGAGGATTCCTAAATCTGCAGGCTAAAAACAAATGTTCTCCTCCTAGAATAGCAGATAACTAGTATTTGTAGGGCAGGGGAACTTACAAGTATGCCTATATGGCCTGATCCAAAGCCTGTTGAAATAAGTGGAAAAACTCCCATTACTTTCAATGGGCTTTGGATCAGGCCCATATTTACTTACAAAGAACCAGCTCCTGGTCCCATTGGAGCTGATGGAAGTCTTGCCACTGACTTCAGTGGAAGCAAGCTCAAGTCCTCAGAACCCAATTTGTTTATACCAAAAAATTGTATTGAGTTAAAGCAGGAGTGACTCTGCATTTGACAATGACCTGGAATTATAGGAAACCTATTCAGAGGGACTGTGTCTCTGTTTTGTTTTGTTTTTCTAAAAGTAACTGAAAAACAGAGGATAACCGTGCAGAACGGGAGGATGTCCCATTCACACAGAATGAATCCTCAGGAAGCTACTTTTCAGGAAACTTTTTTCTCCAACCAGTTTGCATGCATGGAGAATCTCGTATTTTTAATACAAGAACATTAGGGCACTGATTCACAAAAGCATTGGAGCACATGTGTGAAGTTAAGCAAGGGCTTAAATGTGCTTCCTGAATAAGGATGTTTTCTTCTATTAGGTCCCAGGTTAGTGTTCTGTCAGCTGGGCTAGACAGACAGCCATGTAGGAGCCTGGAGTTCATATCTGATGATGGGAGGATGGAGCACGTTTCATGACTTTCAAGTACTATTCTGTAGCAGGTGCATAGGGCACCATATCTAACCCACTATGCCAGCTGGAGTGTGACATGGGGCCACAGAATGAGGATAAATTAAAATAGAAACAAGGTACCTCAAAGGATTCCTCCTTTTGTTTTCCCTCTTTAAAGTAGTAATAATAATCATCATCATCCCAGTACTCTGAAAATGTGAAGTTACAGCTATATACACATTAAATATTTCATTCCAGTTTATGTATATTGAGGGTATTTATAAATACCATCTGTATCTAAAGTTGCATTTAAAAATATGGTCCTCTAACAACTTGATAGAAACACAATAGACACAGATACTTCTTTTCTATATTTTGCAGTCCATTTTCAGTTGATCTATTTCTTTTTTTTTAAGTACTATTTTTATTCAGATCTATAAGCATTTTGTCAAGGCTTCCTTTAACACCAAAATTAAATCAAACCTTGATAACATATCTTAGTGTCACAAAGTTAATTTTACTGTAGTAAATCACCATCCACAGGGACAGTAAACTCATTATAGTAGCCTTGGAATGGAAGCAGCACATTGGAAGTACAGTGATAGATAGATAGATGAAAGAATTCATTTTTCCCCTCTCCTTTCTTGGGAAAACTTGCTTGAAATGCAAGGCTTACCAGAAGTAAGCTGACCCCACAAATATTAGGTGACAAAGGGAACCATATTTAACTGGTTTACTGCTTAATAAGGAATTGCAACTTTTTAATATTAAACATACAAAAATGAATCCAAGGATGCAGAAATGAGCCAAGGTTAACCAATTCTTTGAAGGGAAAAGCATGGAAAGGAACTGTGGTTCTAAATTCTTTTTTGTCTTAATTCTATTTATTCGATCATTTTAAACACAAATGCATAAACAGGAAAGGAAAACTTATGAGACGCCAAATGAGATCTCGCCTGGTGAACTAGAATGAAAATCAGAAATGGGTAAAGATTAATATAGCTATGTGATATACAGCATATAGCTATGGCTCTGATTACTGATTCAGCCAGTAGTTATAATCTAAACTTCTGCCTTCTCACAAATTTAAATGAGGGAGGTCCTTTGTGCTTCTTTATTTTAATTACGGCAGCAACTGCAGTGAGGCTGCACAAATATTGTACAGTAATTTCTTGTTTTTTAAGCTGTTGGTGTGTCTTGGATGGATTGTTTTGTTTATTAAAAAATAAGTTGGCTGCATCAGTGATGGTATAAATGAATTTCAACTTTTAGAGACAGGTTTCTGATGTTAATTCTAGATAAATATGTCTTAGACAAGGCCCTGGTTGTGGTAGAAATTCCCTGCTTTGTAGGAATGGGATTGGTGTATGTGACGTGCCCCGATTGTTTATAAGAACAGCCATACTGGGTCAGACCAAGGTCCATCCAACCCAGTATCTGGCTTTCGACAGTGGCCAATGCCAGGTGCTCCAGAGGGAATGAACAGAACAGGAATATCAGGTGATGAAGCTATGGCTATTACACTGGCATTTACAGCACTGCAACTTCTCACTCAGGGCGTGAAAAAACACCCACCTGAGCATAGCAGTTACAGCGCTGTAAGCACCAGTGAAAACAGTGCCCCAGTTTGGAGCCTGCTCCCGCGCTCTAAGCTAACCCTTGTGAGGTAAGGACCAGAGCACTGGAGAGCCACAAACTCAACACCACTCTCATAAGCAAGCGCTGCTGCAGGAGCATCACACGGAAGCACTTTGATGTGTTTGCATTGCTGTCCTATTCCCAGCTTCTGGCAACAGAGGCTAGGGACAACTCCCTGCCCACACCTGGCTACAGCCATTTATTGCGTGACCAGGGAAGGTGAAAAGCTGCCAGGTTGCCCAATGATGCCATCCGGCTCTCTTCTCTCCTACCCAGATGTGGGATATACGGTTTAAGGGCTTGTCTGTACGAGGACATCCAGTAAATTAATATGAATTAACTAAAACTTTGGATTGAAGGTTTCAGAGTAGCAGTCTGTTAGTCTGTATCCACAAAAGAAAAGGAGTACTTGGGCACCTTAGAGATTAACAAATGTATTTGAGCATAAGCTTTTGTGAGCTACAGCTCACTTCATCGGTACTAAACCATGTTAAATCCCTTTGTAAACATCCTCATTCAGAATTAAAATGTCTTTAATTTGGTATAATTAATTCACTCTCAAAATGAATTAAACTAAACTGAATTAAAGCTGCTATAATTCTGATTAAATCCCTGCACGGATGCTCTTAATGCAGTTTAACTAATCCATTTCAAATTCACCTTTAATTTGTATTAATTTTTCAGGTTATCCCTCTGTAGACAAACCCTTAGTTGCAAGCAATCTCACTAGTGGTCCCCAAAGAAGAAAGAATAGTTCATAAAGAGGAGTTTATTAAATTGGTGGGGGGTTTTTTAAAAAAAATCTTCAGTTCTATTTGCCCAGAGTCCTTTGGGTGGCATGTTTATAGAGCGTTAGAACGCTTTAAATTTTAGAGAGTGGAGATTTAATAGTGCCTCCTAGAGCATGGGCCAGTGTTATATCTAGTGCCCAATAATGTTGGGTCTCCAAAATTGGCTCTCTTGTCCTAGTGGAGCATTCAAGAGAGAAAAGAGAGGCTTCTCTTATCTCCTGAAAGATGCTGTTCTGCTCTTCATTCATGATTCCCTTAATTGGATCTTGATCCTCCACGTGGCTGCTCAGTTGCTGAAGGTACACAGAGGCTTTTATTATGCCAAATGACCTAAGAAGAGAAGATGTGTAGAGTTCTGGCTCCCTAATGGCCTCTCCACTTGAGCAAGCTGGGGCTCTTGCCCGGGCTGACTCTGTGCTTATGACAATGCCACAGAGAATAGCTTCTGATATTCATCTTTTAAAAACATTTTTCCCTTCCCCTTGACCTCTATCGTCCTCTGTATTAAACTGTCGGTCAAGAAAAAGAGGGGAAATAGAAGTATTTTTCTTTGCATCAACAACACAGAAAAGAATTCAAAGCGTGGGTGTGGGGAATCCTTCCTCAGGTCAGGGCTGCTGCAGCTACTTGTGCATGTCTGGCTCAGTTAAGACAGAGTAAAACCAAGCTGCAGCTGGATGAGGATGAGTATTCTGGCAGCAGCACAACTTAGTTTCTTACTGTTGCTGCCTGTCTGTCTGAATATAGAATATCCTTCTGTGTTAAGGGGTGGGCTGAGATAGCTAGAGTACATAAAACAGATGTACAGGTAATGAATACAGATGTCCCTGTTGCATTGCTTTTATGTAGAAGTGTTCCAAGTCTAGTTCTTAGAAGCCCATTTTAGTGTTCCCTCCCCCTTCTCAGTTCACCCAGATCTTGAGGTGAACATAAGGTCCACTTTTTCTTAATTTGTTTTTTATATGCGTGTCTGCTAACCAACTTTTTCTGGAATGAAACTGTCAGTAGCCCTGGAATAACCTTTTGTATCATTTTGTGCTAGATCAAAATAGATCTACAAACTGATTTCCCCCCCCCCTTGTCAACCTGTCCTTTCTTGGGATGGAAGCAGAAAAGGAAGGCCTTGAAGTCATGTTGGAAAATAGTGTTGCTTGTGTTCCTCATGAAGAGTATTCAGTGAACTGTCATATGAAACTTCAGTATCTGTACAAAATGGCATTTTGTACAGATTCTGCTATTGCAGAACAATAAATATATTAAATCACAAACTTCTTTTTAAGTTGCAATTGATAAATAAGAATCACTATATCCATTTTCTCTAGAAAGGGGCTAAAAGTAAAGCAACTTGTTTTCAATAGCTTTACTACTTATTTTTTTAAAAAAAGGTTTTGGTATAATATTAAAAAGAAATCCATGGAGACTTGCTACTTGTCATCTATCCTGGCTAGCTCAACTTGATTGAAAACTAGACCCACTATAGTTCAAGATACCTATTTCACTCTGGTCTCATTCGTATCAGCATTTATATATCTAACTGATGACATTTTACAAATAAAAATAAAAATATATATACTCCCATTTAATATCTTTTCAACTTACAGTTCCAAAAACATAGTGTCCTATCTTAATCTCCAACCATAAATGGTAGTCAGTACTGGTAGATTCTTTGTAGTTAGCCTGTGGAACATGGTTACTTGACCATAGCAGGGGTATAGTTAGGTAATTATTTGTAAAAACTACTTAATGTATTTTTTTAAATGTGGGTGCATGAAATTATACTGTCTTGTCTCATGCTTCCCCTACAATCAAGTTCACTTCGCAGTTTCAGTGGTTGTACTTCCCACAATCATTGCTTTTAAAGCAGAATTTTTGTTTTGTAGATTCTCACTCTCTCTCATATTCTATTTTGGCCTTTGGGTCAACTTCTAAAAGAGGAAAGGCCAGGCTGAGAAAGATCAAGTGATAAAATGAGCAGCCACCTTGCTTTGGTTTCTGTATGAAAACATAGTGCTTATCAAATCAGAAAGTGGGATACCTTAGCTGTTTAACATCTGGATCACATGATGACAATGAAAGCAAAAAATCAATGAAGGATTTAAAAATGTCTGTCATAAAGTGCAGGGTTTAAATACCAAAATCTCCCTGCAAGGGTGATGCCTGCCAAAATGTTGTGGTATGATTAAATAGTCATTCATTATGTTTGGTGTAGGGGGCAGTGGGTGATTTTAAGTGACTCTGTAGAACTTTGGCACCTGAAAGTGACTAATGTGCCCATTAGCTATCAAGAAAGCAGTTTTGGAAAATTAACTCCAGTTAATGTGCTTTAGTGTATGCTGCTCTACTGCAGGAAAAAAGCTGGGAAATCTCCCCAAACTACCATAATTAAGGTGCCTCAGGCTGCAGTGCTTCTGAAGAAGCAAGAAACATAGCTGCCTGCCAAATAAGCATGACGAGGGACTGCAAAAAGGGGTGTGTGTGTGTTTCGAAGAGTAATTTTCACAGATATATGAGGAGAGAGTAGTACTAGAAGAAAGTAGTTATTAACAAATTATGAGGGAGATTAAATTAATGACTAAGATACTGAATTTTTCTTCTCACATTTCTGTCAAACAAAAATAAATAATCAGTTTGAACAACTAACGAAAGTAACTTATAACTTACAGAATAGGAACTGCTTAAAAAAAAAGGAAAGGAATACCTGGGAAATCTACATACAAATGAGCTAGTCCACAGGACCTGCATCTAAGCATATCAAGGGAATTAGCAAGTTAATTTATTGATCACTTCTGCTAATTAGCCCTTGAGAGATGTCTAAAGACCAGAAAAGCAAAGGCAGCTTACACCAAAAGAAAGAAGTGATGCTCTGAATTCCGGAAACCTAACTGTAGCTTTTATCTAGCCTTCTCAAAATGTAACAAATAATTTAAAGAAATCATTAAATGTCCAGAGGATAATGGGACTGTAAGCAATAAGCATTGTGGCTTTCTAGAGAATGGGTCTTGCCTAACAAAAGACTTGCTTTGTTTGACTATGGCACAATTAATGGATGAAGGGAATGAAGCAGGTAATTGTTCCGAGTTTTTAATAAAACATCTGATAGTCTCATGAAATCCTGCCTCTAAAATTAATTTAAATTAGCTCAAACACTAATACTGTCACCTGGATTGAAAACTGGCTGGAATTCCGTAAAAGATGATTTTCAGAGTAGCAGCCGTGTTAGTCTGTATCCGCAAAAAGAAAAGGAGTACTTGTGGCACCTTAGAGACTAACAAATTTATTAGAGCATAAGCTTTCGTGAGCTACAGCTCACTTCATTGGATGCATGCAGTGGAAAATACAGTGGGGAGATTTTATATACACAGAGAACGAAACAATGGGTGTTACCATATACACTATGATGAGTGATCAGGTAAGGTGAGCTATTACCAGCAGGAGAGGGGGGGGAAAAAAAACTTTTATAGTGATGATCAAGGTGGGCCATTTCCAGCAGTTGACAAGAACGTCTGAGGAACAGTGGGGGGTGGGGAATAAACATGGGGAAATTAGTTTTACTTTGTGTAATGACACATCCACTCCCAGTCTTTATTCAAGTCTAAGTTAATGGTGTCCAGTTTGCAAATTAATTCCAATTCAGCAGTCTCTCGTTGGAGTCTGTTTTTGGAGCTTTTTTGTTGAAGAATTGCAACTTTTAGGTCTTTAATCGAGTGACCAGAGAGATTGAAGTGTTCTCTGACTGGTTTTTGAATATTATAATTCTTGACGTCTGATTTGTGTCCATTTATTCTTTAACATAAAGACTGTCCAGTTTGGCCAATGTACATGGCAGAGGGACATTGCTGGCACATGATGGCATATATCACATTGGTAGATGTGCAGGTGAACGAGCCTCTGATAGTGTGGCTGATGTGATTAGGCCCTCTGGTGTCCCCTGAATAGATATTGGACACAGTTGGCAACGGGCTTTGTTGCAAGGATAGGTTCCTGGGTTAGTGGTTTTATTGTGTGGTGTGGGGTTGCTGGTGAGTATTTGCTTCAGGTTGGGAGGCTGTCTGTAAGCAAGGACTGGCCTGTCTCCCAAGATCTGTGAGAGTGAGGGGTCATCCTTCAGGATAGATTGTAGATCCTTGATGATGCGTTGGAGAGGTTTTAGTTTGGGGCTGAAGGTGATGGCTAGTGGCGTTCTGTTGTTTTCTTTGTTGGGCCTGTCCTGTAGTAGGTGACTTCTGGGTACTCTTCTGGCTCTGTCAATCTGTTTCTTCACTTCAGCAGGTGGGTATTGTAGTTCTAAGAATACTTGATAGAGATCTTGTAGGTGTTTTGTCTCTGTCTGAGGAGTTGGAGCAAATGTGGTTGTATCGTAGAACTTGACTGTAGACAATGGATCATGTGGTGTGGTCTGGGTGAAAGCTGGAGGCATGTAGGTAAGCATAGCAGTCAGTAGGTTTCCGGTATAGGGTGGTGTTTGTGACCATCGCTTATTAGCAACATAGTGTCCAGGAAGTGGATCTCTTGTGTGGACTGGTCCAGACTGAGGTTGATGGTGGGATGGAAATTGTTGAAATCCTGGTGGAATTCCTCAAGGGCGGCTTTTCCATGGGTCCAGATGATGAAGATGTCATCAATGTAGCACAAGTAGAGTAGGGGCAGACAAGAGCTGAGGAAGCGTTGTTCTAAATCAGCCATAAAAATGTTGCAGTCAGCAATACTGTTGGGTGAATGAATGCCACCAAACTTTCCTTGGCTATGCACTCTAATAATAAAACTATAGCCAATTCCATTACTTTTTTTATTATGTCTTTGTGCTCAATTTCATTGAATATTTCAGCAAACAAATTCACAGAAACAGTGAATTTGAAGTGTGTGGGTATATAAGAAAATGTTTGCAGGAAACAATGAATCCTCAACTACCAGTATTTGTGCTGCTGATGATCTCATTCTAAGAATTTGGCAGCTCCAGTCACAGGACAAATGTTGCAGCCTGATCTGTATGTCCAACACCAGATAACACAATTCACATATCAAATGCTAGAAGTGGGCTTGCAAAAAATCTCTAGGTTAACAACAGTTAGTAGAAATTATTCTGAAAATAACTTTTAAATAGCAAATGGACTAGAAAAAATATAAACCTGCTTGCAGACAATTTGTGGTCTTGCATTTGGTAGGGAGAGAGACTGAAAGACATGCTAGATCTTTTAATCTCTAAATGTTTTAAGATGTATATCCTGGACTGTCTCCTTGAAGTGTATTCTGTGGTACACAAATGTCTATCTGTAGATAACTGATTTCTTGGTGAGTTTCAGGTGTTCACCAGATCTACCTCCCAAATCCAGTAATCTCTGGGTTTCTTGTATATAGTTTGTCTGTAGGGTTTCATTGTTGAAGCTGATGCTAGTGTGAACGTTTTTTAGCGAGAGTTTAATGGATGGGTATTGGTGGTTGCAATTGTGGTGAAAATCTGAGGGAGTTTAGGTTGTCTGTCCAGAGGATGAAAATATAATTGATGCATCTGAGATATCTCATTGGTTTCCTGGTGCATTTTGTCCAGAAATTCTTCTTCAAGGTGGCCTGTGAAGAGGCTGGCATACTGGGGAGCCATCTTAATACGATGGCTAGTATCCATGGGTTTTCATAGTTTGGAACAGGCCATGCAAATACCCCCAGAGAACCTGCTTCAATACAGAAATAAAATCCTCTTCAACCGCATACACCCTAGTTGTCACCTACCGCCCTACACTGTAACTCGTACAGGGTGTCATTAAATAACTACCTCCCATACTCAATGGGAAAAACATCCTGAAAGAAATCTTTCCTGATCCTCCTCCTCCTGGCCTTCAAACAACCTTCAAACTTCTCTAAGCTCATCAGAAGCAAGCTCCCCATAGACCAGGGCACACCTGACCCTTCCAGAAGAACAGATGCAAGACCTGCAGACATACCTTCACTGCTACAATCTTCAACACGCCCCAAAACACATCATTCAAGATCCACATGCCAATCACAGCAAATGGTGTACCTCATCCAATGCACTAATTGCCTAAATAACAACTATATGGGTGACACAAAGCTGTCACTTTGCTGTTGAATGAACTCACGCCAGAAAAATAAGACAAAAATACCGTATCACCTATGGGTGAACTCTTCACAAAGAGATCACTTTATATCTGACCTCTGTCCCCATCCTGCATAACACCTTCAAAAGACAAGCCTGGGAGCTTACATTCATAACTTTGCTAGACACAAAAAATCATGGTTTTAAGAAAGAGAGTGGATTTATGGCTAATTACAACAAATTATGACCCACTAATCTCCATCCCCTCCCCCACCCCTCAGACAGGAGAGGTGTTAACTGGCCACTTCACCTTAAATGATCCCTTGAAATGTGTTAAACTATCTGTTCCACCTTGTATTTATCTGTAACACTCTGAGTATGCTTCCCAGAGCTGAAGACGAGTGCTGTATAAACTCGAAAGTTTGTCTCCTTCCTAAACTGTGGCCAATGGAACAATTGCTGGTGGTCTTCAGAAACCGGGCTGGCCACATGATACTGGCTCTCTTCCTCCTTGTTTCCAAATTACACGTTGCTATTTCTAGAAAGGGTTCCCTGTAGAGGTATACTGGCAATTTCTCTGTTGGAGATGCAGCTTATACTGGCAAAAGAACTCTATTGCCAGTATAATCTAAACTAGTTCCTTGAACCGAATATGTATACTTCTTGGCTGGTATCACTCTATCTACGCTATGGCTTTTTCCAGACTAGCTATACTGGTTTGAGATATGATTTATTTCATTTCATTTCATTTCACACTCCTAACCTACATAGTACTCTGGTAAAACTTACTAGGCCTTAAAGAAATAGACTAGATGAGAAAGAATGATGCTCCAGCACCATGGGGAGCTGAAATGAAAAAGACAGTAAAAATAACTTTCCTAAATGGAAAAAATAAACACTTAATGCATATGAATACTTTCCTTGCTATTTTTCCATGTAAGCAATTACTGAAATTGCCACGGAGACGTTATGTGATTGCAACTGGGAGGGGAAGTGGTCTGTCAGAGAATCTATAAAGGGTAGTCCACATGATGGAACAGTTGTATCCTGTCTTTGAAAGTTGCGCTCTCAAAGTACATGTAGCATGACCAATAAGCACTACAAAACTTTGTAGCTAATTTTGTGGTATTTTGGGGCCTGTGGCTTGTGTCTTAGTGCAGTGAAAGTTAGGTCATAATTTCGTCTTTTGGTTGTAAAATGCCACAGTCCAAAAAAGTCGTCAATCCCAAACTCCGACTATAGCAGGGCTTTCGTTTCCCTGGAGGCAAACTGCATACAGTGAAACTATGCAGTTCCCTTTTATAACTGTTAAACTGTGTTTGGCATACATGCTGCTCTGAAAATCAGATCATTTAAAAGTTGCTTATTAGTAACTTGCATCAAATAGTATATAATACTTTAATTTCTTGTTATATACTGAATGTTCCAGCTGGAAAAATTTAATCTGCGGTTGCTAGACACACAGTCCCCAGAATAGTACAAATTCATATAATGTTCCCAAGTGCTGTATTTTGGATTTCTCAGTTTCCCAGTGAAAACCCACATAGCCTGGACAATTCAGTGTTGGTACAAATCTGATGGAGTGTGATTCTACTGTTCATCCCAAAAAAGGCATGTAGTAAAGATTTGGTGCTCCTATTGCACTAGCTTCAAAAGGCAATATGCAGATACTGAGTGCTAGGAGGTGATGCCTCCTGCATTTGGTAAAACAGTGTCCTGTATAAGGGGGATGTTAGGCATTTGACTCACTTGCTATTTCAATGGTGTTTAATGTGAAGTACACTGTCAGCCTTCTGCTGAATAAATTATTCCACATATTTCTTGGAATCTGATATTGGAAGTGAGCCCAAAGACTGAGAGAGCTTTTTCTTTTCTTGGTAAGGCTACTTGAAAGCCAGAGCCTCCCTGGTTTTTCCAGAGAGAAACATCATTTTATACTAATTCTCTGCTGATTAATGGATGTTGACTTAATGGCGGAAGCAAATGAGTCTAATAAAAGGCTGTATGTTACTAATCTGATACCTGCATAGTTGCATTAGCTATATATTTCTATTAGATGATTCCAAATTACCTCTTAGTATCTGTTTTGCTAGAATAAAGTGCCAGATACTTCAAAGTTAAAATAATTTTCAAGTGTCTGGTATATTAAGTAGGTGGATACTTTTCATTATAAACATTGCCTGTAGCTTTGTAATTTTTCAATATCTTCTAGCTCATTTTGGTAAGGTGAAGTATCTATTTTTGTTATGTTTTTACTGTTTCCTGACTATATAATGTATCTAGCAAGTGATGATAGATCTCAGTCATGGCTGAATGTGTCTGCCTGTTGGATTTAGTTTTCCTACAGAAAAACTTCATGGCCCAGTACACTGAAATTTGAACCTGCTTATAGTTTCCTTACTGAAGAGAAGAATAATGGACTGCAAAACACATTCTACTGCTATTAGCTTTTCAAGTAGATTGAGCTATTCATTAGAAAAAAGTGTGTGCTACAGCAATTAAGTTAGTCTCTGGGCTTAGCCTGCTTGCTGTTTCCAAAAAATGAGATTTCTGTTTTGTAAATGAACTAATGTTTTATTGATGGTGAAAATTAACTAATTCCAAAATTGGAAATCTGAAAGGAAAGGAGATTTTTGCAGCACAATCCCTGTAGAATCTTAAGGAAATTCTTTGGAAAATTTAAAAGGAAAAGGAAATTTTGGAAAAGGAAATTTAGGATGTATAGGAAACATCCAGTGGCTTTGTTGCATGCTGAACTGGCCGAAATGCTTTTTTCCTGGTAAATACGAAGGCAGTGGTTTTAGGCTTGAATGCTGTACCATTTATATAAGCAGTCTGATCTCGTATACATGGGAAGAAACTGTGAGCGGAAAAAGTACTGGGAAAAAAGCAACTGTTTATATTAAAGCAGTTTTTAATAAACATTGCTGCAGCTAGAATGGAAAAAAAACCCTATGCTTTCCTCTATTAAAGCAGTGCTGTAGTTATGGTTGATGAAGCACTTTAATTATAAGCCTGTTTCCACGCATTCTTACATTTCTTGAATAGTTTGTTCTCAGATGAAAACTTCATTGAGCCCAAATGGAATCTTTTTTTTTTTTACTTTATTTCTAAAAAGCTGTGTTAAAAATTGGATTGGCTCTTGCTAAGCTATTGGAGCAGGTGAATGATGTCTTACTCATTTCAGATATTATTCAGAAGTTTATTTTACACTTGGACCACTCAAGCATATCTTAAAGCTATAAACTAACCTCCAGTTTTAGTCCGCAATAAGTACAAGTAGCTTGGACATATTTAGAGAAAGTATATATAGAAATAAGTTATTTAATGTGTTTTTAAATCATATTTTGGGTGAAATTCACCTCACCCTGACAAAAACCAAGCTTTGCACAGAGACCAAAGTGGGGGCAACACTATGGGCAGGGTGCAGAACTAACCGCCACAACCACACCACGCCTCCTTTGTCAGGGTTCCTAGCCACTTGGGTCCATGTTGAGAGTTGTATTGGTGGCCTCTTCCGCAGGGCTGGCCTCACCATGAGGTGAACTGAGGCAGCCGCTTCAGGTGCCAGGCTATGGACCCAGAGTGTAGAAAATTGTGTCTGCTGCTGGTGTATATGTATTTTCTCTGCTAGAGATGCACAGAGATGGTGGAGTGCTGTGCTGGAGGAAGGAGGGCACAAGAGACATAACAGGCAGGCAGGAGAAAAGGTGAGAGAGAATAACAGGAGCTGCAGGGAGAGAGAGAGAAGGAGGAGGAGCAGCCTCTTATGTACCTCTCTAGTACCCCCAGGAGACTGCACTGATTAACTCCAGCTTCTCAGGTAGCTTCCTGTTTCCTGCTGCTTCCCTGAACCCACTTGAGGAGAACAGGCAGTCCACTGAAGTAGTAGGAGCCTGTTTAGGCCCTTAAGACGCTGATATCTTCCCTCACTCAGGTCTTGCTACCAGCCTGCTTATTTGTCCCCTTCAACTGAATGTTGAGAGCCACTACAGCTGGCACAGAACAGCAGTCATGAGAGAAAAAGAAACGCCCCTCTGGGGCAGCATTCAGAAAAGAGAGAAAGCAAGGGAGCTTTTCTATCTAAGCAGGAAGGAGCTCTCCTGAGATACATAGACATGTTCACAGTGAGCTTTCCGGCCCTAGTGAGGATATGAGTGGTGAGGAGATGCCTGATCTACCAGTTAGTCAGAATGCAGGTGACCTGGCAGCTACTGCAGCATCCAAATCTCCATCTCAAATGGATGTAACCATGCACATTCCTGAAGAAAAGTGTAGATCAGAGTGTGGCAGAGGTGCAAGAAACAGCTGCTGCTGAGTTTAGTTCCTTAAGTCTAGATGATCCAGGACTGTGGACCCACTTGAGCAGTAGCCTGAGAGACTTCCTTGTACCGCATGAGCCACGGCAAGTGAAAAACTTCATGTTCCCCAAAGACAATGAAAATAGAAGTTTCCATCCAACTCGTTACTGGCGTGAAATCCCCAATGGTGACAAAGTGGAGAGGCCATGGTTATGTACTCAAAAACCCAGAATGCTGCATACTGTTTTTGTTACAAACTCGTCCAAGTCCAGTTCCAGCCACATTGGTTTCTACAGGAACAAAGGGCTGGAAAAATCTGGCTAGAAATCTGGAATGCCATGAGAAGGCAGGAAATCACCAGAGAGCATTCCACAGGTGGAAAGAGCTTGAGATGAGACTGAGGTTAAAGGCCACCATAGATGATCAGGATCAAGAGAAGATTGCATCAGAGTCTCCTTTACTGGCAAAATGTTCTGAAAAGGCTCATTGCCATTGTGACAATGCTTGCTATCCAAAACCTAGCACTGCATGGCATTTCAGATCAGCTGTATGTGCCAAACAATGGAAGCTTCCTTAAAATTGTGGAGCTGATGGCTGAATTTGATGCATGCTCCAGGAGCATCTAAGAAGAGTCACCACCCAAGAAATGAACACACACAACTACCTTGGAAAAACAATTCAAAATGAGATCATACAGTTACTGGCAACAAAAGTCAAACAGAAGATTGTGGCAGATCTGAAGTCAGCAAGATATTACTCTGTTGTTCCGGACTGCACACCCGACATCAGCCATATGAAACAAATGACTTTAATGGTGCGTTTTGTAACAACAGAACCTAGTGAAAATGGCCCTGCAGTGGTGGTTGACAGAGAGCATTTTCTAGAATTTATTGACATTGATGATACTACAGGAGCTGGTATGACAAATGTGCTTCTTAAAAAGCTGGAAGATACAGGAATCGCGATAACTGACATGAGAGGTCAGGGCTACGATAATGGTGCCAACATGAGAGGAAAGAACAGAGGAGTGCAGACATGGATCTGAGAGTTAAACCCTTGAGCTTTTTTTGTCCCATGCAGTTCTCATTCATTGAACTTGGTGGTCAGTGATGCAGCATCAGCTTCTAGTGAGACTGCTGAATTTTTTTATGTAATTCAAAGCATCAATTATTTTTCTCCACATCAACTCATCGATGGCAAACTTTGAAGCAACATCTGGGAACATCCTCTCTGACGCTGAAACCACTGAGTGCCACACGATGGGAAAGTCAAGTGGAAGCAATAAAGCCTATCAAACATCAGATTGGGAAGATAGACGATGCCATAGTTGCCATTATGGAGGATAATGCTATGACAGTAACTGTTCGTGGGAGAACAGTGGCAGAGGGAAACGGAATCACCAGAAACATAACTTCAAATTTCTGTGTGGCTTAGTGTTGTGGCATGACATACTGTTTGAAATAAATGTTGTTGTAAGCAAGAGACTCCAAAGTGTTGACCTTGATATATCTGGAGCAATGGAACAACTGGACCCTGGAAGGTCATACCTACAGTCTTACCAGTCAGATGAGGGATTTCAAAACATTCTGAAGAGTGCACAGAAGTTGGCAGAGGAACTTCACACTGAAGCTATTTTCCCACCCATTCAAGAATACAAGAGTCACCCAAGAAGACAACATTTTGATTACAAGGCATGGGATAATCCCATAAGAGATCCCAAACAACAATTCAGAGTTGTGATCAGCAAATCACCAGGAATTTTTGAGACACCATGCGGGCACCTAACCTTTTAGATACTTGCATTAACAAGGGCATCTTGCCACTGGCTACCGTCTTCTCTCATACCAAACCTGAATCCATGCTGTAGGTTGAGCTGGTTGGAAGGAGTGCATGTTGAGTTAACAATGATAGAGCAGGTTAGTTGGCATGTTTGAGGAGAGGATGTGAAGAAGAGAGAGTACGGGGACTGAAGTAGTTTGCACGGTTTATACCAAGCATCAACTCCTACCATTGGCTGGAATGTTGCCTATTGTTTAGATTGTGCGTTCTTGAGTCCCGGGACTCTCTCTTTTGTGTGTGTAGACACAGCCTAGTATACTGTGGGTGCTACTTCAGGGTGAGTACTAAATAATAAGTGCACACTGTGTGTTTAAACTGAATATCTGATTAAATATCACATCTCTGTGAAAACACACCCGACTCTAACACCTTATGCTAAATCACAATAAATTGTGAGAATGGGTTGAGGATTTAAACACAGAAATCAAATGTAAAATGTATAGTCATGGTTCCCATAGGAACAATAACTTGGCCAGATTGCACAAATACTATAGATTAAAGAGACACTATCAATTTAATAATAACACTCCTTTCTGAATGTTGTTTACTTGCTATTGATGCATTAATATTAGATGTCACTTTTAAGAGGTTCAAGTGAAGAAAGCTTTTATTTGCTTCCTACGTAAGACAGCACTTTGCATGTTCGTTATTTTCGCTGATTTCATTCTCTGTTCCATCAGTTTCTCCATTTTATGAGAGAAACTGGGGGACAAAACCATTTAAAAAGACCCACAAAAATTGGCAGGGTGATTCAGGGTCAGGTGTAGTATGTGAGACTAGTTCAAACTCAGTTTTCTTTAAATTGACTAGACTTCAAGATGACAGTGTCCCTTTATAAAGGAATACATTCCAAAGTGTATGCCAGTTGCTGCATATTGAAAACTACGTGCACGTATGTGCCCACTGTTCTTAGACCAGCTCAAATGCTAACAGATAATGAGTATCCTCGCTTTGTTGACATGGTAGAAACTATGTGTGTTGTATCATCACACTTACATTTTATTTTCCCATGCTGATTGTGTGCAGTCTAGCCAGAGACTAGTGGGTCTGAGCGTATGTATCCTGTGACTTAGGGGCAGAGATAGAGTTGCTTAGGAATTTGAAGACCTCTCTTTGGTGCTTGTAAATTAAACTACATCACTGATGTACTTTATTATATGATTAAAAGCAAATGTGTCTCTTCTGGCTTCTTTGATACTTCATAGCATACTTTGGCTTTAATGTGCTTTCAGTTAAAAATGCTAAGTAGGAGTCTAAAAATATTTCTTCGATATTTGACCGTCGGTAACTAAATCCAATTTGGCATCTTGCAAGCTATTTATTGCCTCAATGGGGCAAGACTACTACTTAAAATCAATCACATCTTGTTTTACTCTAGAAAATATATTGATTGTAGGCACCTAAAGAATAAATAGACAATATGGCTTACCTGAATGACATAAAATAAGTGTAAGGGTTTGTATATTACCAGTGAAATCTTGAAAAGTTTTCCAACTGATTTTATTAAACATTATAGACCAGTGGTGAGCAAACCTACAGCCTCTCAGGATAATCCGCAGGCGGGCCGCGAGACGCTTTGTTTACATTGACCGTCCGCAGGCATGGCGACACGTATCTCCCAGTGGCCACGGTTTGCTGTTCCCAGCCAATGGGTGCTGCGGGAAATGGTGGCCAGCATGTCCCTGCATCCTGCACCACTTCCTGCAGCACCCATTGGCTGGGAATAGCAAATTGCGGCCATTGGGAGCTGCAGGTGGCCATGCCTGCGGACAGTCAATGTAAACAAACTGTCTTGTGGCCCGCCAGCAGATTACCCTGATGGGCCCCATGCGGCCCACAGGCTGCCCACCACTGTTATAGAGTAACTCTGTTCATTCACACAGAGATTTTCTGTTATTCCTTTCTTATATATAGTTTTATTTGCCAAAGTATCTTGCAACAGAAAATGTATACAACAATACCTTTGTCTTTAAAGTAGATAGACAAATAAATGGCGTAGGGGATTGTGGTGTGACTGGAACAGTTGGCACTGGGAAAACACAATTGTAGCTTCTTCTTTAGTTAATAGAAACAAAGACTTCTTTAACCTGTTGTAATGGCTTGTTGCATTAGCTGATATATTAGTAAAGGTAATTTTGCATTTCATAAGTAATACATAGGAAACAGTTCGTTTTAATATAATTTTAAAATGTTCATTGCTCTAGCCTTTTTATTAGAAAAGCTTATTGTTAACTGTTTCTGTACTGCTTTTTATAAAACTAAGAATTGCTATATAAATTGTTAAACCAAAAATGAGCCACCTTATTGGGTTGCTTATAGTTTTGAATTCCCAAGACTTCCATGTTTTGTACTGTTTCTCATTAACTGTCAGGCAAGGAGGGGAAAAACAAAACAAACCATTTTTCTTACTCTGTATTTCTGTCCTCGATGGTAGGTGGGTGGTAGAGAAATGATTTGCTTCTAATGTTATAGTACATATACATTTATATAACTTAATGCTGGGAGATTTCTGTCTTTCAAAACATTGCTTTATTATGTTTTTTATTTCACTTGAAAACTAACCTTATTAGGGTTAATACAGTGTCTGATGTTTATTTTATATTAGTTTTCTGGGTTTATTCTAGCATGTGGCTCCCTGAAATTTTCTGGCTGTAAATGGTGTGGCCAAGATTGTTTGTTTGTTTTTTTTTTTTAAAAAAAAAATCTAAATATAATCCATCATACTCAGCAAGATATTCTTGTTTCATTGTACAGAGTTTTAATAAGATTTGGTACAACAAGTACTGAAAATTTGAAGTACCATACTGAAATACTGCAGCAATGATTATCCCAATAACTTTTTAAAGTATGGGCTGTTCCTGTATTAGAGGATTGGTGCTGGGTTCCGCCCCCCAATAATAAGTTTGTTTTACTGAATCGGATGCCACTTTAAAAATACATAATTCTGTTGGTTGCTCTTATAAGACCAGTATTGTTAAATTTCCCTGGGATTTTCACCTTATTTATGTCTGCTTGTATTTTATACTCCAGTTGGGTAACAATAGAACATAAAACTGTAAAATGCTCTTTATATATAAACAGCAACTTATTTATAAAGTTAAATGCACTTGTAGTGAAGCACAGCTTATTCAAACTTATTTTAATGTTTGCACTGAATGTTTTTCAGGAACTCTAGAAAGGAACTTAATGACATACGATTTGAGTTTACTCCAGGCAGAGGTAAGACAACTTGTAATTAAAATAATTATTTTAGTGCTCAAAAGGATATTTCAAAATTGATTACAGAGTGGTAATTTATATTAACCATAATCAGAAGTGTTTCCTACTATGCAAAGGTTTTATATTACACTATTTGAACCAAACAAAAATAGTGCAGAATATGTAAATTCTAGTGACAAGGTTATATCTTGTACAGAGGTTATATCTTGTACAGTATAATAGATACAGGATAGACTTTTTGTTTCACTTTTTAATCTAGTGAAATATGCAGTATATAGAAAGGTCGCTTTGCAAGGTGACATAAGAGTTGCACCATAAAAATGCACATGCTGTAACAATAAACTGATCATTGTATGCGTGATGGAAAATAGAGTAAGGTATCCCTGAAAGCACATGTGGTTATAGTCTGAAATACTACTCTGAAAATGGCATTGTGGGGGTCCACATTTGAGTCTCTTTTTGCTTCCATATAAAACTTGCTCAGTTTTACAAGTGAGAAGTGTTTGCCAATTCTGCAAACTCCATCTTTATCTGAAAGTTAATTATTTCTGGTTTGTGTATCATCACTAATAATTAAGTCATTGTAATTGGAACTTTAGAATCCAGCTCACTTTTCCAGCTGTATTTGCTTTCTATTGCTAATAGTTGTAAGAAGCCATAAAACTGTATTTTTGCAGATATTATTGGTTAAAACACACAGCTGATAGGTTGAGTAAGAAGATACTGTCTACTTAGCCAGCATTTGGGCTATAACTGTACTTCAAATTTCACTACAACAGAGTGTTCTAAATTGAATAAATACTAAACGTGCTGCTGCCTAGAAAGTAATCTAAATTGGAAGGGAAATTGGATTACTTAAATGTATTTTTCTTGGACATAGGAAGGTGTGTGTGTGTGTGTGTGTGTGTATTTTCTTTTGGGTAAAATATACCCATAGTAGTGTTGTAGGGATATATAGAGCTATATGCTCTCCTCTCGTATTAATGTAATTTATTTATATAGTGGGATTTTTGCAATCACTTGTTTTTAATACAAGTACACAAACATACCCCCTATCACTGGCAATCATTAAGGAGATCAGCCTTTAGATGATCCTCCAAACAGATCTTCATCTATCTGGATTTCTTACTGATTGTGGGGATAAAAAGAGAGAACAAGGGCTGACCAGGAGACAGTGTGCTGTTCTGACAGACAGGTAAACACCATGATATATGCTTTTGTGACCTCCAGGCTGTATTACTGCAACTTTCTCTAAGCCTGGGAATGATTACCTAAACCATGGAAAATGTCCAAATGATCACAAATACAGAAGCCTGCTTACTAAAAAAACAGCATTAGGCTGGATCACTCCAGGGTTCTGGTCAGTGACCTGACCTCCCATTTACGGACAACATTAAGAACAAGGTTGTAGGTCTAATCTTCAATGCTCTGCAGGAGTAGGGATTGAGCTATTTTAGGCACTGTCTCCTTCCTTAGCCCTAGCTTTCTACAACAATTGCATCCTTCAGGAATGAAGTAGCTGTACACAGAATAAGACATGAGAGTTGAAGACTGTGCTCTTAGAGTCTACTCCACAGCAATGGAACTCCCTAATCAGAATGACCTTGAATCTTAAAAATCCAAATGAAAGGGCCCATCTCTTCAATGTAGCTCTTCCTTCATAACCATAATAAAGAAAGCTAAACAAGAGAACTTAACACAGTTACCTTTTCTGCCTTGGGAGGAAGAGAGTGAGAATCACACAGCAACAAATCCCTATCTTATTTTCTTGTAAGGTGCTCTGATGTTACAGTGATGAGTGCAGTATAAAATATCGAGTTAAGTAATTGCCAAAACCAGGCAATGATCTTTAAGGGCTTCATGAAGATTCAAAATGTTATTTTGTTTCTTGCTGTGCGGAATATGATGGGCTAATAATCAATAGGAAATTGTGGTACCTTTTTATCTTTTTCTAATAAAGACAGTTTTGAATTCAAGCACACTTAGCTGGGTGTTTGAAGCTGACATATATCTTCTTAAATTGCATTGTATTATTGATTTTTATTTTATTTTATGGCCACTAATACGTATTCATGTCACCTTTTGGACAGACACGGCCGATGGCGTTTCTCAAGAGCTGTTCTCTGCAGGCCTCGTTGATGGTCACGATGTTGTTATAGGTAAATTACACTTAGTTTGCAATTATGCTCTTGCTACAACTTGTGCTAAATGGATGTGCTTCTGTATCTTTTTATATAAAATGCATTCTCTACTTTGCTTTCCTTTTCATATATGCACAAGAGAGCCAGTAGTCCACTTTGATATAAATCCTTCCATTCTCACTGGAAGTCAGAACTCCTACTAATTTAACGTAGGTTTTGATTTCACCGGGCTGTTTCTCCTGCTGTTTTCCAAGCAGTAAGGGGGCTAATTCCAATTTTTGTTCAACAGAAAATTGACTTTTGAATTAGCTAGTTAGGATTTATGGATGAGATTTTTTCAAAAGGGCTCAGCATTGGTCTAATTCTGCTCCCATAGAAGTCCATAGTAAATCTCCCATTGAATTCATGGGAGAGAGAGAGCGGAATTAGAGCAGTCCTGAAAGCTTTTGAAAATCCCACCTGATGTCTTTAAGCAATTTCTAGTGAAAAGGGAGAATCTCAAAGTGGTTAATTGCCCTAAGGTCTTTGGTGATTGCTTCTAAAATACTTGGCAAAGAAAAACATGATTGGTTAGGAAAGTCTTTCTTTTTTTCTCTGCAACTTGGCTCCTCAAAAATTGGAAGCTACAGGACTCTTGCACCCTCTTTTTACCAGAATAAAGGAATTGTTGAAGAGCACAACAAAGGACACTTGTGACTGGAACATCATTAAAAAATATTAGTGGCTTACCTCTCACTTGATCTATATTTGGTACTGGTAACACTAGGTAGAATTGAATTACTGCACTAGTATCAGAATCAAAGCAGCCAACAAACATCCATACCCATCACATATTGGTTCAGATGAGTAGCTTGTCCAGTTTACCTAATAGGTTCAACTCCTTGTGGGTTCAACTTGCATTGCTGTCCTTCTTCACCACATTGGTCCACTCGGTTGGATCCCTGTACCATCCATGATCCAGTTTCCTACATCTAACTATGAAAAAGTTCTGCTTGAGGGTTTTTTGCCTCATCACATACCTAAAAGAGGTTACTCAGATACTTAATCAAAATCTAATTCGCTGAAGTATTTTAGGAAGGAAACTGATATTCCAATGCTATTGTATAAACAAAGTCCATGTTTGTTTTGCCGGGACTGAGAAGCTAAAAAAGAAGCCATACCCGCTTTACATATAAACAGACAATTTCAGTCTCCATAGCTGTCAACCAGGAGTATGATTCCTGTCTGACTCAGTCCCCAAATGCAGCTGCCACTCCCTGTTCCTTCTCCCACAGGCAGTCACCCACTCTTTTCCTAATTTTTCTCATAGCAGAAGTGGGAGTTTGCCAGAATTGCAGCCATTACTCTCTGCCTACAAAGTCTCAAGCTTAATATTCAGCTTGTTCCCATGAAAAGAATCCCTCGCCTTCTAGCCCTCCCCTTTGCTTTAGAGATGACATATGGATGGGATGGAGAAAACTTGGGGGGACAGGAAGGAGTATTTGAAATTCAGTCCTGAGATGGAATTGTCAAGTGAAAGAATCCATTGGGCGAGAGGGGCAGTAACCTTCAAAAAGCAGTGATAAGATGGCATACATGGAGGCAAAAAAGGAATCCAAAAGAAGTGTTTTGATCTATAAAAGTATGGCCTGTGACAAGCTATATAACAGACTAGGAAGACGTGAGGGAGAGAAGATCATCTATAAACTCCCCAAGGCAAGAGAGAATGGTGAGGGATGTAAATGAATTTGCTTACATTAGACATTAGGTATATTGCAGACCAAAAAAAAAAAAAAAGGCGAGTCAATCAACCAAAGTTTAGAATGATTATTTTGAAAGAGTGATGAATGAGGAGAACCCAGTGAAGGAATTCAGAATATGTAAGATGAACTGGGGCATGCTAGATTGTATACAGGAGGAAAAGGCTGCAGAGGCGCTATGGAAAATGGAAAAAGGAGAAAGTACCTGGGACAGATGAAGTAGCAGTGAATGCAGTGAAGTCATTGGGAAGGGAAGGCATCAAGTATCTTACAAGTTTGCTCAATTATACTCTTGAGAAAAAGAAAACGTCAGCTGAATGGTGTAAAAGGTTTGTGGAACTTGCTTTTAAACGTAGCGCACAGTGTAATATCTCTTCTGTCACCCAATTAATCTGACATCACAAGTCATGAAAGTATGGGAGAAGATTATTGACAAGCATCTGCATGGAGTGGTTGGAATTTAGAAGGGTCAATATTGATTCATGGTGGGAAGGAGCACAATTGAAAACATATTTGTGCTATGAATCCTGATGGAGACATTTAGAGAAAAGAGTTGGCAACTGGATATGATGTTTGTGGACCTGGAGAAGGTGTACTATCATGTACCAAGAGAAGTAGTTTGGTGAAGTTAACATTCTGACATATCTCGTATTGGTAATGTCCATCTTATCCACAATATGCATAATGGAATGACTGTTGTAATCACAACTAAATGGGGGTACAGTAAAGAACTTCCTGTAAATGTTGTCCTGCATCGGGGAGCATTTGAGCCCCTTTTTTCAGTTGTCATGGATGTGATAAGTGAGACTATATGAAGGGAACCTTCTTGTAACATGCTGCTCACTGATGAATTAGTGACATATGCAGAAGATTGTGAGACCCTGTAAACCAACTTTGAACAATGGCAACATAGTTTTGAGCAGGCTGGTCTTAGATCACCAAGCCTATGATCACTGAGGAGTAGGACTCACTGTATCGCAGGCAGAGAGCCGAGAAGAATGAAAAAATTTAAATACCTAGGCAACCAGTGGTTGCTGACTGTGTTTCCCTCCTGAGTGATGCCTGGCATCATACTAAAGCTGCTTGGTGCAAATGGCAGCAGCTGACCCTACTTCTCTATGACAAAAAGATGCCAGTAAAGTTCAAAGGTGGAGTCTATTAAACTGCAATTTGACCCATATAATATAAGGCACAAAGACTTGGCCAGCCACAAGAAAGGAGATATGCTCTCCACCACAGAAATGAAGATGTTGAGATAGTCAAATGGTTGTTCACCCTGTGATAAGAAAGAAAAAAAAAATGAGGTTGCAAGGGGCCTAAAGTGGGTTGCTCCAATTAAAGAAAAGTTGAGGAAGGCTAGGCTACATTGGTGTAAGCATATTCAGTGGAGACCAGAGAGTTGTATTGGTAGAATGACTTTTGCAATAATGGTGGACAGAAGACAATCAAAGGGGGAGACCAAAGACTTGGTATGTGGACTGGATAATTAGCAGATCTCAGAAATCAATCTGCATGATCGCCTGGCAACCCCTAGGCGAACAAGGCGGTTGCCTAGGCGCCAAGTGGTTGGGGGTGGCCAAAAATGCGCTCCGGGGAGGCAGTGGAGCAAGGTGAGCTGGGGCAGGGGGTTGCAGGGAGGGCCACCTGCAGCAAGTAACCGGGGGAGGGCGCACAGGGGAACCGCTCCCCGCCCCAGCTCACCTCTGCTCCGCCTCCTCTCCTGAGCACACTGCCCCGCTCTGCTTCTCTCTCTCCCAGGCTTGCGGCGCCAAACAGCTGATTTGGTGGCGTGCTCGGGGAGGAGGCGGAACAGAGGTGATCTGGGGTGGGGAGCTGCAGCTCGGCTTCCCGGGCCGAGGGGGGGGCAGCGGTGGGGAGTAGCCGCACGGCTCCCTGGACCATGGGGAGGGAGCAAAGGAGGGGTTGGCGGGGAGTAGCCGCACGGCTCCCTGGACCATGGGGAGGGAGCAAAGGAGGGGTTGGTGGGGAGTTGCCGCATGGCTCCCTGGGCCAAGGGGGGGCGGCGGTGGCAGGGAGCTGCTGGAGGGCTCGTGGTGGGGGGACGGGCGCAAGGTGGAAGTTTTGCCTGGGGCGCGAAACATCCTTGCACCTGCCCTGCCTGGCATACAATCACGAGTTGTGGAAGAAGGCTATAATCCCAAACAGGGAAGTGGCAAGGAAGAAGAGCCTTGAGGTGAATTGCACAGTGGATGCTGAGGAGAGTCAGGTTACTGAGAGAAGGGAAAGCATGGTGGGATATAGGGAGCAGGGGGTATTTCTAGGTTTGGAAGATCAGTTCTGCTATGGCAAGAATTCCAGAAGGTGCACGACTGGTAGATGTTGTTGTGAGGGAATGGTGATACCGAGCAGCTGCAGGAAGCCATTCTTGCTCAATCTGCTTCCAAGAAGGGAGGTCTGAATTATCAGTAAGATCATACTTGCACCTGGGTAAGCTGGAAGCTGGCTTCTCTTACCTGGTGTGCTGTCTGCACTCACCGGTGCTCCTTTTCTTGGATCTCAACAACACAGACTAAATTTAGGCCTCCAAATCCCTGAAAACTGGAGCCTGAGGTACCTTAGGGGCTGCAGGGATGGGACTTGTGCCCCTGAACAAACACTAAATTAACATCTTTAAATATTCAATCAATTTGTTACATTTTGGATAAATAGAGATGTTATCTAGCTAGTCAGTAATAAAAGTAGATTATCATGTTTTAATCCTTATGTTGGACTGTACCAAAGAGTTTGATATTTTTAATACATTGGGGATTTTGATCTTTATTGTTCTCCCTATGTATAGGTCTGTTTCTTGGTATACCATAGTCTGTCTCGCATTGGAGGGGATAGCCATTTGTGTAGCTGTTGGACATTTCATGACTGTACTAAAATCCTGTATGATTTCATTAATTCCAATAATTCCAAGTAACAGTATGTCTGTCTGTATGGTAAAACTAAAGGAAGTCCTTACCTTGAATCCTACAGATGTTGATCTTTGCACTACATTTTTTTTTATTTTGCATGTAGTATTTCATAATGTCTCCTCCTTTGTGCAGCATTTTAATGTTCCAAAAATTTGTAGACAGAACAATATTATTCTGGAATGTGGCTGACTATTTTCATATCTCACTGATGCACACACATCCTGCAAACATTCTGCACAAAAATATAAAAATTAAATTTCAGTTAGATTAAGGTCCATTTACCTCCTCCAAAAATAACCAAACACTTTTTCTTGAGACAACTTTAAAACACTATTAGGTGCCAAGCAGACATTAGGTTTTCTAGAGCCCTGTGCAGATACAAAATTTGTATCTCATCCGATCTGCAAACATGATCTGTGGATATCCGCATTCTCGGATGCGGATATCCACATATATAAAGCAGATATCTGCAGATTTGTAGGGCTCTAGATATAAAATTTTGAATCCACGTCAATCTGCAAACATGGTCCACGGGTATCTGGATGTGTATATCCACAGATTTGCAGGGCTCTACAAATTTTCATCTCACTGAGATTTTATATCGGGGGGGGAAAAGTCCTGTAAACAATGATGGTAGATGGAAAAGAACAGTGGATGTTATGCCCATTACTAGAAGCAGTAGAGAAGATAATACGGGATCCAGAGAAACTTGGACTTCGTGTTTCATGCCCAGATGTTATGTATATTTCAATCCATACTATAGCCATGCTTTAAAGGGATTGTCCAGTCTTGTTCAAAACATATAGACAGGAGCACAAACTGAGTGTTGAGCTTGTACACCTGAATAATAGATTTACCATGGATCTTTTAAATGCCATACCTTCAGTAAGAAAATAAGTGTTAAATCATTTGAACTGGGAATTGAAAAATTGATTCCCACAGTAAGTTAAAGGAAATTGAGCAAAACTTGTTCCACTAACTTGAATACAGTTACTTGAGGAATTAATTTAACCCATTTGGATTTTAAAAACAGAAGCTAAAATACTGAGGAAAAGATGGTCCTGAATGTGTAAATCTGCTTAGGAAGCTCATTTGTTGTGCATGTCTTGATATTGCCTTGATTACTTAAAAATAAAAAGTTTAAAATCTTCCTCTGGGGGGAGTGAGAGTGTGTGTGTGTGTGTGTGTGTGTGTGAGTGTGTGTGTGTGTGTGTGGAGGGCTATGGCAAGGATATTAGTTCGGTTAACCTTGCTTCAGCAGAGGACCTGATTCCATTAGCTTCCAGATTGAATGCGGGTGATAAATTGCATTCCACTTTTTAGCTGAAGCATGCACAAATTCAAGTTCTGTGAAAGCCTTGTGAAACTTGATTCTTTCATAGCTCCTTTTTATAACTCTGAGGAGCTGTAGAGATGGAAAGTCAGGGACACCTGTGAGTAGTGTCAGGATAGACAGTTTCTTGTCATAACCTGTTCCTGAAGGATTGTTGGAACTGTGCTCATCAAAGACTGTTGCAGAAAGCGTGGCAACTGCACGTGAGTATAAGCTGTTACTGGGGTTCATTTGGCATGTAACCTTTCACAGCATTTGCTGTTAACTCTCAACTGTTCACCTGCTGAATGCTACCTGGATTTGCTTCAGTTAACATGGGCTTCAGAAGAAGATTTGAACTGAGATAAGGATGTCAAGGATAAGAGCTGCTTGTACTGGCAATAGGGGAGAGCAGACACCTGTGGCTGACAAGGAGAGCCACCTGCCCCCAAGGCTTGGATGCTCACAATACCACACCTAAGAGAAGGAGAGCAAGATGGTGGAGAGTAGCACGGAGGCAACCCATTCTGCTGACCTGCATCTTGGAAGTTTGCTGCATGCTCGGAGCCCCTTCATCCAAAGACACACAGAGTGGTGCTGAGGTTCATTGGACCTCTGACCACTACCCCGTGATGTTCAACCACTTGTGGGCACTAGAGCTACTGCCTGGTATGACCTAAAAGCAGAGGAGTAGGATGAGATTAAGGGCCCAGCAAGAACATGCATACCTAAGATGATGTATGGCTGTGCAGTGGGTTATTGACAGAAGGCTTTGACTTCTCAGACTATGGGATGAGTTCGGAAAGAGATGAGGCCACCTGACAGAAAGGAAAGAGCACTGTCAGACAGCTCACCAACCTAGTGAGCGAGGATTAATTAGTCAAAGGAGGAGCTGACAAAGTCTAGGGTAAGTAGGAAAAAGGTGACCTTAGAGGGCTAGCTGTTGGGATGGTCGGGGGAGGAGAGGAATGGAAAATTACCAGAGGGTCATAGGAGCATCAATGAGAGAGATAAATATGCGGGACTGCCACAAACATATTATATGTCTATTACACAAAAGCAAGGAGTATGGGATAAACGGGAAGAACTACGAAAGTGTTAGTACATAAGCTAAATTATGACTTACTTGGCATCAGAGAGGCTTAGTAAATCACTGGAATATTGGCATAGTTTGTTGAGGAAGTAGCAAAAGGAGGTGGTATTATACATAAAGAATATATACACTTGTTGTTCTTTGAGTGATGCTCCCATGTGTATTCCACACATGGGCACGTATACGTGCCATGCACCTGAGCCTAGAGATTGTAGGCCAAGACCATCCGCTTGAGAAACATTGCACCATCAGCCTCTGCTCAAACAGCAGAGGGTTCACAGGTCTCAATTTTCAGCCCTCGCTACTACTGTGACTCTACCTGTTCCTACTCAAGAACCACCCATCTTTACTGATGCCAAACCACTTCTGTCTCTCCCCAATCTTGGGGGAATCTCTCACTTTTGCCTACCGGTGGGACTCTGTCATGACAGACAGCTGGGTTTTAGAAATTATCAACCATGATTACTCCATTGAATTTCTTTCCCTTCCTCCCCACAAACCTCCTTCACTCTTCATCTTCAGTGACGACTCACAAGGAGATTCTTTGTCAGGAGGTAGATTCTCTCTTCAGGGACTAGAACAAGGGCCACCTCAGTTTCAAGGGAGAGGGTTCTATTCCCCATACTTCTTAATCACCCCCCAAAATGGAGAATGGAGGACCTATTCTAGACCTTCATCAGTTGAACATCTGTATTGAAAGTCAAAATTCAGAAAGTTAAAATACACTAGCATCAATAATTCCATCCCTAGAGAAGGAAATAGGGTTCATTGCCTCTCAACATGGATGCCTCCTTTTTGTGTAAAAATAAAGGAGTACTTGTGGCATCCTAGAGACTAACACATTTATTTGAGCATAAGCAGTGAGCTGTAGTCTCACGAAAGCTTATGCCTCAAATAAATTTGTTAGTCTCTAAGGTGCCACAAGTACTCCTTTCCTTTTGTTAATACAGACTAATACGGCTGATACTCTGAACCTGTCTTTTTGTGTAGACATTCATCTATCCCATTAAAGTTTCTCCGGTTTCTGGAAGGTCAGGAACACTATCAGTTGAAAGCCCTTCCCTTTGAACTCGCCACAGCACACAGGATATTCATAAGGGTTTTCTCTTTGGTGGCAAACCAAATGAGATGTCCTGACTGCAGAATTTTCCCATATTGGACAATTGGTTTCCTAATAGGTCTCCAACCACAAGGGTAGATCAGTGACTTTGTTCCTGCTCCAACTTCTAGCAGCACTGTGTGTCTGTGTTAATAAATAAAGTCCATCTTGACCCCCCCACACAGACAAACTTTACTGGAGCAATGCTGGACTCAGTTTCAGCAAGATCTTGTCTCCCCACAGAAAGATTTCAGTGGGAAGTCTGCTAACACAGGCTACTTGCAGACCAAGACTATAGTCAAAACATGCCTTTCTCTACTAGGCCATATGTCTTCATGTACTTATGTGACACCATTCACCAGACTTCATCTGTGCTGTCTGCAGGCCTTTCTCTTGTCCAGGCAAAGACCATATGTCATTACTTATCTTACCTGGTGGTTGAACCCAAAACAAGTGCGAGTAGGAGTCACCTTCAGCACTCCCACTCCCATTTCCATCACCACAACAGATGCATTCCCTTCTGGGTTGGGGCACTCACCTGAATGATCACACTGTACAGGCACTTGGACCCCATGGGAGGCCAAACTGCACGTGAACCTGCTAGAATTGAGTGTGGTCCACCTGGCCAGCAGGGTCTTTCTCCTCCTTATAGTCATTCTATATCCAAGTAATATTGGACAACATCACTGCATTCTTTAGATAAACAAGCAGGGTGGAGCAAGATCTTTTCCCCTTTGCCTGGAAGCAGTCAGGCTTCAGAATTATTGCATCAGAAACCACATCACTGTCATAGCCACATGCCTATCAAATATTCAATATTCTTTAGCAGGCAACCTAGTTAGGCACTCTGTGCAGATCACAAGTGGGAAATACACAGCTCTGTCCTGAGCAAGATGTTCACTCTGTGCGGAACACCTCAATGGGATGTCTTTGCATCCCAAACAATAGGAAATTCTCCTGTACCTCTCAGAGCAGCTATGGGCCACGACACCCAGGGCGACACTTTCCTGTTGGCATGGCCAGATCAACTGCAATGTGCCTTTCCACCCATTCTCCTGCTACCACAGTCTTGAGAAAGATTTGTCGTGACTGGTCCAGAGTCATTCTAATAGCACCCAACGGGCCCAGACAATTTTGGTTCTCAAAACTTGAGAATGTCAGCCCATCCTCCTCTCAGGGTCCGTCCCTTCTTAGATTGCCTAACTCAGGAAGACTGCAAAATGACACTCCAGTTCAGATTTACTGCACCTGATGGCCTGGCATTTGGATGGGCATCAAATCTGGAATGCTCATGTTCAGAGGCCATTCAAGCCATTCCTACTCAACGTAAGAAAGATTCAATTAGAACTGCTACCTAACTAAATGAAACATTTTTCTACTTGGACAGTGCAATCAGTCTTCTTCAGACTGAAGATATCCCAGTCAATTTAGATCATGTCCTGTCATTGAAGAACTCTGGTCTTTTCATTAGCTCATTGCTGGTCTATCTTGCAGTAATCAGTGCATTCTTCCCTCTAGTAGACAAGTTTCTGTGTTTACTCACCCAACTCAGAAATCAGAGTTAGGAGCAAGATGTAGGGCCAAGGTAGAGAACAGTGGTATGTTATCGATTCTGTACAATAAGGCTTTCAAAAAGGACTAGATCAAAGCTCGCTAACAAACTGTTAATGCTGCCAGCAGGGTCCACTCAGTCTACAGCAGGTTAGTGTGGGTAGAGTCACACCCCAGCTTGCCGCAACTAAATGGTTGTGTAGAAGAGCCTTAAAGTGATTAAAGCTTGCCATATTGCCATTCAACTGGTTTAACTTGGACAGCAGGCAAGTTTGCTACTTGGATCTATTTAGCCTAACTAAACTTTTAAGCTATTGGCTTGACAATGGTCAAGCAGGTCAAACAAGAGTAAGCTTTGTGGCAATTTAGCTACAAAATAACTCAATTCAGAAATATGTTTGGCACCGTTTGTCAATCTATAGTCCCCTCAATCTATTATTGTGGTTAAAAAGATAGTAAATTCCAAGCTTTGCATATCCTACACATTTTTTTTAAAAGGGAATGTTTGTCTTGTATGAAGCCAGTGGAAAGTATATTTCTGCAAGAGTTCAAAGATGTAATGCTTTATGTGCTAAAGACTAGGTTCAATTAAATCCCACGAAGTCAAGATGCTCTTACAGTTAACATGTCCCTTTCTGCCAAGGGCTTGGTGATGAGGTATACAATTGTGCATCAGTGTGTTAATGACATAATTCTGTGTTCAGAAACGATTGCAAAGAGACCTTCATATAGATTTTGAACAGCATAGAGGAGAGGATAGAATCTGATACATATCAGATATTTTGATGCACTTGTTTACTACCACTGCTTTGACTACTATTTTCCAGATACTATAATCCGAAGAAGCTATTTTATAGTAACTATGGTTCTCTCAACACGGTCATGTAACTCCCATTAGCTTTAATAAGATTATTGATAGACTAGCCCCTAAGGATTTTATAGATAACTAGGAGCTTAAATATTTCAACACATCCAGGTCATTTAGATCCTAACACACTCATAATAACTAGACCCTTGGGGATTCAGAGAGCATCAAATACACCCTTAGGTGGTCAAACCTTGCGTCTAATTGCTCCTTCAAAGAAGAAAAATCTGAATATTACACCTTTTTAATCACGTAAGCTGTGTATAAAATGTCTGATACTGAAGCATTTTATGTTCATTGAAATATGTTCTGCTGTATTAATTTCAAGGGTCAAAAGAGTTCAGGGTGTTAAACTCACTGTCCAACATAAAAACAGCAATACAGTGCATTCTGGAGGGTTTCCTACAGAGACCCTAGCTTACTGAATTTCTTGGTAAACGTGCAAAAGCATTTGTTCTAAAGTTGAAAGACGAGAAAGAACAAGAAATTAAAACAAGTGTTTATACTGAAACTGAAATTGAGTGATTAGGCAAAACAAAATTAAACCTTTAAAGCCCGTCTCCTTTTTAGATATAAAATATTAGCCTCATATTTTTAGAACAACCTTTCTGATGAAAAGAAAAGTGTTGATTTTACTTACAGTTCTGATGTGTAAAGGATATTCACTTTTTCTTTTTCTAACAGACTGACCCAAGGTGAAGGAGAGAGGGGGATGGGACAGATGGGGGAGAATATGGCTTTTCGTGATGTCTTTAGAACACTGGATGGCTGGTCAGTCACAAATGGATACTTTGCCTGACAGGTCAACCACAGCACCTGTTGGGTAGACCCTGGTTCACATTCTAGTCAGGGATGTCATGTGGTTGGACCTTTTCTCGTTAGGTACAGCAGGATTGTGGTCCTCTCATCTCACTGCGCTGATGCAGTGCAGTTTTTATTTCAGGGTTTGATGAAAAGTCAGGAAAATAAGAGGAAGGAGGGGGAGAAAGTAACATAAAAGAAATGGAACAGAACAGGATCTTATGTGCCTTTACAGTACTGGCAATTAGGTATCCCCGCTGATGGGCTGAAGACTGGATGTCAGGATGATAGGATTTTCAGGACTCATAAATGAAAAAGTAAGTTCCTTGAATAAGAGCAAGCTTAATAGCCTTCTCTCAGGAAGAAAATCTTTCAGGCTCATTTTCTGCTCCTTCTGTCTTGGGGTCAAGGAAAATAGGATGAGACAAGATGAGCTGGGATGTCAAATGGGATGGAAGAGAGGAGCATTTTTTTTAAAAAACTTTTTAAGAAACTCAGAAAGGAAAAAGTAGGCCTTTCATCCTCATCATTTCATCCACCAGTTATGGCCAATAGCCAACATACCAATTTTGGTTCACTAACTTCTGGCTACGCATTTCCTGGTTTTTAACCAGCATAGTTTTAACACTATCACGGTCAGGCTGTGGGAGACCAGACCAGGCAGTCAGAGCCAGGGACTGTGGTCGCAAATCAGGCGTCAGTTGGATCAGGATATCGGGGGTCAGAAGTAGGAGACAATCTGGAGGATTGTACCATGAATCAGACACCAGGAGTTGTGCCGGGCCAGGATGTCAGAAAATCAATCCAGGGGTGCAAGAGCAGGAAGCACAAGGCACACGGCCCAGAATAGAGTGGAGCTCAGTAGTTCACAGCTTCTTGTTCCTGCTGCTGCCTTAAGTAGGGCCAGCAGGCCTGTCAGCTGCTCTGGGACTCCACCAGTAGGACTGCAGGGGCGGAGCCTCAAACTGGAGCTGGGCTTCATAGTCCCAGGTACGCAAGTGTCAGCAGGCTGGAGCGTGGCTGCTCCTATAAACTATGCAAAATCAGGTTGAGACCCGTGTTCACAACAAACACAGTTCTTGAATCGATTATTAGCCCTTTTTGTTTGGGCTTATTCCCTTTTTTTGTTTTGGTGTTCTTGCACATGTAATTATTAAACAGCTTGACCTATTTTCCATGTTTAATTTCCAATCATGCAAGAAGTTATAGGCTATTGTGACATTTTATGAATTTGCAAATACTTCTTGCATTTGAGCTTACAATTGGGGTAAATTTTTAGGTCCAGTAATCACAATATATGGTGCCTGAAACAGGTATATTTTAATTTATCTGAAAAATAACCTTTTTATATGTGCCCACCTTACTGAATTCTGATTGATAGAAGCTGGGATACAAGGTGAGAAAAACAGTGCATCTGGCAGTAAGCACAGCTAGTATAATGGCTGTCATGGCAGAATTGTAAGTATTAAATACATAAAACAAGAAATTCTCAAAGTAAAAACATTAATCCATATACTGTGTGTAAACATATTGCTATAGTTGTGCATATTTTACAGCCATTATCAAACAAATCACATTTTTAAACTATTCTAAAATATTAACAATGATGATTGCCTTAAAAATGCTCCTTATTTCAGGAGACAATGGACCAGATTTTGATTTCAGTTCTTTCAGTGTAAATGAGGAATAAGTCCACTGTCATCACTGGAGATCGTTTGGATTAAACTGGTGTAACTGAAATCAGAATGTGGCCATGTGTAAAAGAATATTAAGAATAGGGAAAGTGTTTATTTTATGCTAGGTCTGAGCTAAGGGCTCATTTTTCTCATAATAATGAAATAGTTCTCAGCTGTTACATTAATAGCAGGAATAGTTAGCAGCAAAGCAACTGGTGATTTTCTCTACGCTATCTTAATTTCTGACATACATTCCCTGGTATTCACTTATCTGCCAGTGACTAGAATGTCAAAATAAGGGTTTGAAGTACAGTGATTTAAACTAAATTAAGGTATACATTATTGCAAACTGGCCCAGCTTGACATTTAGTTTTAGTAGTTTGGTCAGAACAAAATATGTAAGTCATAGCAAACTTTGGTAATTTCATGTCTTCATCAGATCTTTGCAGCTCTTCCAGTCCCAGTGCTGATGCACATCCAAGAATCTGACACAGCTTTATTATTACGAACCTACTGTGTCAAACTCCTATAATCCAATTTTATGAAAGTATCTGTACAACTGCTTACAGGATCTTGATGCTCCTCAAGCTGAAGGGCTTGGTGTAAAACTCTTGTCTGAAGACTATCGCCCCCTTTCTCTATGCAAACCCTGGCAAATGATATGTTCAACCTTGAGCCCTGTCTCAAGTTCTTTGTCTAGGTAATTCATGGGCTGCTTTAATCACAGATAGATTACTTTACCTCAGCCTTGTCAAAATGCTACAGATATCAGTGTTTTACAATAGGTCTAAAATGTTGAGTGTGACCCACCTAGGAGCATAAGGCTCAGAAGTCCTTAAGAGTTGTTAAGATGTCTCTTTCAAACTGAGGGGCAAATCCTGAGGTTCTTAATCAGTTTTTCACTTAATCTTTACTTGGATAAACTCTCATGGAAGGCAATGGAAGTTTGATGGAGGAAATGCAATAGAATCATTGTCGTAAGAATTTGGGTGCTTGTTTGAGTATCCAGATGTGAGCTGTGAAAGGCTTGTTCACAGTACCATGCTTGAAAAATGGTCCTGTGCCTCTTGCTAACTTCCATGATCTTTCTTAGTTCAACCACATTTGCTTTCAGAAATTCAACCTGGATTACCTCTAATAGTCTTCTTCTCAACTACAGTGTGAGAATTCTTGGGTTTGAATATATAATCATGGACAACGAAAATCTTGTTGAGACTTTTAATTTCTGAAGTGTCCATTGGCATTCTCCACACTAAACCAAACGTGTGCTCTTGATTCTGTTATAGGAAAAAAAAATCTCTAGAAACTGCTCTGGTTACTTAGTTCTGTGGTTAATTTATTAATATCAGGTTCTGTAACGCTTGCTTTTAAACTTGCCGTGGCTGTCTGGCTTTTCTCCTGAGATCAGGGTTTTGTGTTTCAAATTATCTTCCTAAATCTGATTTTCTATAGTTTCTGGAAAAATGGTAAATTGCTAGTTATGTGAATATCTTAATTTTAAATCAGTGAAAATAATTGTCACAATTTCAATCTGTTTGTATTGCTTATAGTATGAGGAATACATTGTTATAAGTCACAGGCATCAGATATTACTTACTTAATCTTTAGGATATTTTGTTTTTGAGCCCCTAACCGATACCATGCTGCTGGAATTGCTTGAACACTGGGTATAATTCTAGCACCAAAATTACTTCATGTCCACATTTGGTATAATGTTCCTCTTCAATGGAATATACTCAGTTTTCCATCTATGAGAACATTCTGGCAGCTTTTGCTTGCATACTACTTTGGTTCATTCCTGAGTTCACTTCTTTCTGCCTGCTACCTCTGGGTATTAAGGAATTTGAGGACTACCATCTTTACATAATCTCTAGATTTTATACAGTTCAAGTGGAGATGAATATTTCAGAGGTTCCTATCTGTCAGAACTGTCTTTAAGCAATGCAAAAATGGATTTGCAACCTTCCTACTACATAATGCTGGAAAGAATTCTTCATTTTTATCCCACCATTTCCTGTTTAAGAAGACTTCTTGTCAATATCTCTTTCCAACAGGACCAGATTCAAACCTCCCCTTACAGTCTGCGACTAGGATGTGCATTTGGGTTATAGATTAAATGCTGAAACAATCTTTTGGAGGCTTGGCACCTGTCCCCTCAATACCCTTCCCACCCCCCCAAATGCCAATGAAATTAATGCTCTCTAGAAAATGCCAGCATTTTAAGGATTAAACATTATGGGCAAACATATTTCATCCATACAATATCTCCAAAAATGCGAATTTTAATCCGATGATAATTGTGTTGAACTTTATTCACTTGTAAAAACACTTGGAGTTGAGCATTTCAGTTGCTGGGACTGCTGCAGTCTTCTATGTATTGACTTCAGCTCATACAACATTTAGTTGCTCCTCTTAGGCTCCTTGGGGGGAAAAAGAAAACACGGTCATAAAGTCCACTGTCTCTTTGTCACACAGCACTCTGATTTTAGAAGATTTATTACTCCTGCCCCCGCCCCCACTGTTTAGCTGGACTGCTCCTCTATTTGTCTGAATTGACCTCAAAGCTTTCATGGGTCAGCTTCTCAAAACAAAATGTTGTGGCATCTAATGTGAAGCTGTCTACTAGTAGTGGCACAGTGTTCTAATTTCCTGTTAAATTTTGGAATAGATGCATTGAGATATGCTTTAAAAACAAACTGAAAGGCCAGAAATGTAACTTTAAGGAAGGGAAAGGGACCACTAACAGGAAGTTTCGAAAGGGAGTTCTCCAGGTGAAGGAGGAGCAAATACGGGACCCTTGGGGTAAGTGGCTGTCTGTAGTGTGTGTTTGTGTTAGGGGGTTACTTGCTGGTGCTGAGCTTTGTTTGTTTGTTTTGATCATGTGCTGTGGCCAGCAGTTGGAAGCTGTGAGCTTCTAAACAAGGTTTGAAATCTAGAAGCCTCATTAGCTGAGCCTTAGTCGGGGGCGGGGCTATCAAGAAGGCCAGGGCTTTATAAAGCAGTGAGCAAGCAACCAGGGAGCTTTGCGACCAGGGACCGCTAACAGGGAGTTTTTGAGGAGGAGTTGGGAAGGGGGTGAGCAGGGGTGAAAGTAAGTCTTGGGACTTACTGGTACGGGGCTCGGCTGGGGCCTCCTTCCCACTCCCCGGGGTAACAGCGGCAGCCAGGGCCTCTGGCAGCGGTTTAAAGGGCCTTGGGTGGTAGCGGTGGTCGGAGCCCTGGGTCCTTTAAATCGTCCCCGGAGCCCCGCCGCCACTTCCCCAGGGCTCTGGAAGCAGAGCTCCGGGGACAGGACTCCAGCCGCCACTACCGCCCCGGGCCCTTTAAATCGTCCCCGGAGCCTGCCGGAGCCCTGGGGAAGCAGCGGCGGGGCTCCGGGGATGATTTAAAGGCCCCAGGGCTCGGCTGCTGCTACTGCCCTGGACCCTTTAAATCGCCTCCCCAGCCCTGCCACCGCTACCCCAGGGCTCCAGCAGCGGGGGGCTCTGGCAGCAATTTAGAAGGCTAGGGGCTCCAGCTGCTGCCTGGGGAAGCCGATCCACCCCAGTACAGCACACCGGCTCTTAGTTTCACCTCTGGGGGCGAGGTACACTTGCCATTCCTTAAAACCTTTAAACTAAACTATAACCAAAACTTCTTGATTTAAATAAAAACCCTATCATTAACCTAGATAGTTGTAGGAGAAAATACAGGCAGAAGCCCAGCAGCAGAGTGGGAGCTATCCTGTTTCTTGCACTCAGTGTAGCATGTATGATTCCCTGCCCTGTGGGTGGGTGGCATATGTGCGCATTCGGTGCAAGGAGCTCCTGGCCCTCAGACTGTGTATGGGCTTTGGAGGCCAGGGTGGTGGAACTGGAGGAGCTAAGGGAGGCAGAGAGGTATGTTGATGAGGCTTTCTGGGACACTAGATTTGTCCCACTTCCAGTCAGACAGCCCTGCGCTGTTAAGGAGGATGAAAGGCCCAGAGAAGGAGAGCAGTCAGCGGGAACAGAGGGAAACCTTCCCATAGTTGGGACCCTCCTTCCAGATGAAGTTAGGGTATCCTCTCACACTGAGGTTACCTCTCCGGGGGAGGGAACTCCAGTAATTAGGAAAAGGCAGGTGTTAGTAATGAGAGATTCAATCATTAGAAACCTAGATAGCTGGGTTTGTGATGACCAGGAGAACCATATGGTGACTTGCCTGCCTGGTGTGAAGGTTGTGGATCTCTCGAGGAATCTAGATAGACTTATGTGTAGTGCTGGGGTGGAGCTGGTGGTCGTGGTACAGGTAGGTACCAATGACATAGGGGAAGGGTAGGAGAGATGTCCTGGAGGCCAAATTTAGGCTGCTAGGAAAGAAACTGAAATCCAGGACCTCTGGTGGCATTTTCAGAAATGCTTCCAGTTCCACGCGCAGGGCCAGGTAGGCAGGCAGAGCTTCAGAGTCTCAATGTGTGGATGAGATGATGGTGTAGAGAGAAGGGGGTTAGATTTATTAGGATCTGAGAAAATTTTGGGGATAGAGGGAGTCTATACAGGAAGGATGGGCTCCATCTAAACCAAGGTGGATCCAGACTGCTGGCACTTAACATTAAAAAGGTTGCAGAGCAGTTTTTAAACTAAGAGATGGGGGAAAGCCGATTGCTGCAGAGGCACACGGAGATCGGACAGAGGCTTCTCTTAGAGGAGAGTATTGATAGATTCTCTAGGTTTTAGTCAGGAGGAGGGGATGGAAGAGGATAAAGTATGGGCCAGATCAGATGAGAAACATTCACATAAAGAATCTGACACATCAGAAAAGGGCAGACAAATAACAGTGACAAGTTTTTAAAGTGCTTGTACACAAATGTTAAGTCTAAATAATCAGATGGGTGAACTAGAGTGCCTTGTGTTAAACGAGAATATTGATAGGCATCACAGAAACCTGGTGGAGTGAGGACAATCAATGGGACACAATCATTCCGGGGTACAAAATGTATCGGAAGGACAGAATAGGTCATGCTCAGGGCGGGGGGGCAGGGAAGTAGCACTAATGTAGAAAGAAAATGTAGGTTTCAGAGTAGCAGCCGTGTTAGTCTGTATTCGCAAAAAGAAAAGGAGTACTTGTGGCACCTTAGAGACTAATAAATTTATTAGAGCATAAGCTTTCGTGAGCTACAGCTCACTTCATCAGATGCATTTGGTGGAAAAAACAGAGGAGAGATTTTTATATACACACACACACACAGAGAACATGAAACAATGGGTTTATCATACACACTGTAAGGAGAGTGATCACTTAAGATGAGCCATCACCAGCAGCGGGGGGGAGGGGGAGGGAGGAAAACCTTTCATGGTGACAAGCAAGGTAGGCTATTTCCAGCAGTTAACAAGAATATCTGAGGAACAGTGGGGGGGGGGTGGGGGGGGGGAAAGAAATACCATGGGGAAATAGTTTTACTTTGTGTAATGACTCATCCATTCCCAGTCTCTATTCAAGCCTAAATTAAATTGTATCCAGTTTGCCAATTAATTCCAATTCAGCAGTCTCTCGTTGGAGTCTGTTTTTGAAGCTTTTTTGTTGAAGTATAGCCACTCTTAGGTCTGTGATCGAGTGACCAGAGAGATTGAAGTGTTCTCCAAATGAAATAAAAATCTTAAATGAATCCACATGTTCCATAGAATCTCTATGGATAGTAATTCCATGCTCTAAAAAGAATATAACAGAAGGGAACTATTATCGACCACCTGACCAGGACAGTGATAGTGATGATGAAATGCTAAGGGAGATTAGAGAGGCTATCAAAATAAAAAACTCAATAATAGTGGGGGATTTCAATTATCCCCATATTGACTGGGTACATGTCACCTCAGGATGAGATGCAGAGACAAAATTTCTTGATACTTTAAATGACTTCTTCTTGGAGCAGCTGGTACAGGAACCCACAAGGGGAGAGGCAACTCTCGATCTAGTCCTGAGTGGAGCGCAGGGTCTGGTCCAAGAGGTAACTACAACAGGACCACTTGGAAATAGTGACCATAATATAATAACATTTAGCATTCATGTGGTGGGAAGGACACCTCAACAGCCCAACACTGTGGCATTCAATTTCAGAAAGGGGAACTATGCAAAAATGAGGAGGTTAGTTAAACAGAAATTAAAATGTAGAGTGACTAGAGTGAAATCGCTGCAAGCTGCATGGAAACTTTTCAAAAACACCATTATAGAGACTCAACTTAAGTGTATACCTCAAATTAAAAAACAGTAAAGAACTAAAAAAAGATCAACCGTGGCTTAACAACCATGTAAAAGAAGCAGTGAGAGAGAAAAAGGCATCTTTTAAAAAGTGGAAGTCAAATCAAAGAGGTAAATAGAAAGGAGCATAAACACTGCCAAATCAAATGTAAAAATGTAATAAGAAAAGCCAAAAAGGAGTTTGAAGAACAGCTAGCCAAAAACTCAAAAGGTAATAATATGTTTAAGTACATCAGAAGCAGGAAGCCTGCTAAACAACCAGTGGGGTCCCTGGACGATTGAGATACAAAAGGAGAACTTAAAGGCGATAGTCATCGCAGGGAAACTAAATGAATTCTTTGCTTCAGTCTTCACGGCTGAGGATGTTAGGGAGATTCCCAAACCCGAGCCGACTTTTGTAGGTGACAAATCTGAGGAATTGTCACAGATTGAAGTGTCACTAGAGGAGGTTTTGGAATTAATTGATAAACTTAACAGTAACAAATCACTGGGGCAAGATGGCATTCACCCAAGAGTTCTGAAAGAACTCAAATGTGAAATTGCGGAACTATTAATGATGGCTTGTAACCTGTCCTTAAATCAGTTACTGTACCCAATGACTGGAAGATAGCTAATGTAATGCCAATATTTAAAAAGGGCTCAAGAGGTGATCCTGGCAATTACAGACTGGTGAGTCTAATGTCAGTACCGGGCAAATTAGTTGAAACAATAGTAAAGAATAAAATTGTCAGACACATAGAAGAACATAAATTGTTGCGCAGAAGTCAACATGGTTTCTGTTAAGGGAGATCGTGTCTTACTAATCTATTACAGTTCTTTGAGGGGGGTCAACAAACATGGACAAGGGGGATCCAGTGGACATAGTGTACTTAGATTTCCAGAAAGCCATTGACAAGGTCCCTCACCAAAGGCTCTTACGTAAATTAAGTTGTCATGGGATAAGAGGGAAGATCCTTTCATGGATTGAGAACTGGTTAAAAGACAGGGAACAAAGGATAGGAATAAATGGTAAATTTTCAGAATGGAGAGGGGTAACTAGTGGTATTCCCCAAGGGTCAGCCTAGGTCCAATCATATTCAACTTATTCATAAATGATCTGGAGAAAGGGGTAAACAGTGAGGTGGCAAAGTTTGCAGATGATACTAAACGGCTCAAGATAATTAAGACCAAATCAGATTGTGAAGAACTTCAAAAAGATCTCACAAAACTAAGTGATTAGGCAACAAAAGGGCAAACGAAATTTAATGTGGATAAATGTAACGTAATGCACACTGGAAAAAATAACCCCAACTATACATACAATATGATGGGGACTAATTTAGCTACAACTAATCAGGAGAAAGATCTTGGAGTTATGGATAGTTCTCTGAAGACGTCTGCGCAGTGTGCAGCAGCAGTCAAAAAAGCAAACGGGATGTTAGGAATCATTAAAAAAAGGATAGAGAATAAGACTGAGAATATCTTATTGCCCTTATATAAATCCATGGTATGCCAACATCTTGAATATTGCGTACAGATGTGGCCCCCTCATCTCAAAAAAGATATACTGGTATTAGAAAAGGTTCAGAAAAGGGCAACTAAAATGATTAGGGGTTTGGAACGGGTCCCATCTGAGGAGAGATTAAAGAAACTAGGACTTTTCAGCTTGGAAAAGAGGAGACTAAGGGGGGATATGATAGAGGTATATAAAATCATGAGTGGCGTGGAGAAAGTGAATAAGGAAAAGTTATTTACTTGTTCCCATGCTATAAGAACTAGGGACCACCAAATGAAGTTAATGGTTTAAAACAAATAAAAGGAAGTTCTTCACTCAGCACACAGTCAACCTGTGGAACTCCTTGCCTGAGGAGGTTGTGAAGGCTAGGACTATAACGGGTTTAAAAGAGAACTGGATAAATTCATGGAGGTTAAGTCCATTAATGGCTATTAGCCAGGATGGGTAAAGAATGGTGTCGCTAACCTTGTTTGTCAGAGGGTGGAGATGGATGGCAGGAGAGAGATCACTAGATCATTACCTGTTAGGTTTACTACCTTTGGAGCACCTGGCATTGGCCACTGTCGGTAGACAGGACACTGGGCTGGATGGACCTTTGGTCTGACCTAGTATGGCCATTCTTATGTTCTTAAGGGAGTACGTATAGCAGTGTTTCCATTAATATTTTAAAATATCACTGAAAGCTATTTTAGCAAGCGAACATTCCTCTGCGGTGTTTGCAATGCAGCTGTTACAGCATTGTTCTAATGCATGAAAACCTAAAAGTGAAACTGATTGGAAATTTAATCAAAACTGTAAGTGAAACTCACTTGATAGTTCCTTTATTCACATAAAAATGCATAAAGGAAACAAATATAAAGTAAATTAGATTTTTATCTGTAACATAAGTAACTTTTTAATGACTTTAAATGAAAGGATTCCATTTTAAATATATTTCTTTAGATTCCTATATACAAAACAATCTTTCATTGCAATAAATAAAACAAAATTGAATTAATTTACCTCTGTACACTTTCTGCCATAACCTGGCAAGTTGTCTAAGCTCCATAAGTTTAAACTAGTAGCACCTCATTTTAGGTGTGGCAGACTTCTGTGTCCCCCAGTACCTTACAGTTATTAGAATATTCACAACTTTGCTTCATGTCTGATTAATGTTTTATGATATTTCATCTAAGTATGTTTGTAATAACATTACACCTTCCTGTGTCATTGTTTTAACTTCCCCACCACTGTCCTCTTAGTGGCAGAAGGGCTCAGTTAGAATGGGTGTGGCCCAGCCTGTGCTGGTAAGGCTTGTGGGGTTGGAGTTCGTGCTGGTTAGGGACAAGGTTTTTTATTTTGCAAACAAAAGTGGGGGGGGGTTGGAGGGGAGGAAATTAGTGTGCAGCTTTGAGGCATAGAGGCTTTTGGATAGGTAATGGGAGCAAGCAGGAGTATGCGGATTTGCTAATCTTGCTTAATGGCCTCTATAATTGGCCCTTGAAGTACCCAGCGGTGGTCTTTGCATTACTGTCTTAGGGTGGCTGAGAGAGATGACTGTTGTGGAGGCAGGAGGTCCAGGGAAGGGCTGGTGATTGGGTCTCTTGATCCCTTTCATAGTGGGTCGATTGTTAACCTGTTCAGGGCAAGGATTGTGTCGTCTTCTCATTGGAAATTGTCTAGCTCAAAATCTTTGTAAAAGTTTGGGGGGGGAAGGTATCCAAATAAATCCATTTTTGTACGGGTACAGGAGTTCAAGATGGAAGCTCATGGAGGGGACTGTATATGAACATGGACATTAGTTGCAGTGTACTAGCATGCTAGCTAGGATTTAAAATGTTCCAAAGGTAATCTGTTCCCCTCCCTTGTGCTTGCTTGAAGAGATCAGGAGGGGATGTGTCTGTCTGTCTTGCCCTCCCTGCTCTGGTGTAAGATTGCAAGGTTAGCCAGGTGTGTTAAGTTTTTGGCTTCTTTTGATGCAGGATACCAGACTTGATTAGTCTGCCCAGGGTTGGCCAGTTTCTAAGAATTTTTTCCCCCAGTGCCCCAATAATTTTGGTTGTCTTCAGCAAGTCCTTTCAGTGACTTCACCGTATGTAAGAGAGAAACCAATTAATACACTCTCTGAATGTGGTTTTACTACTCGCTGCCTTAGGGCTAAATTTTAACCTGACTTACATTCCGTGCAAACTCAGTGAACTAAATGGAGTTGCACAACATTTAAATCAGGGCAGGTCCTGTCCCTTATTAGTATTAGAATAGCTTCCGCTGATGCATATGTCATAATTTTATGTATATATTTCTAGGCCTTGTTTGTCTGCTTTTTACTCCTGTCAAACATTGTGCAGTTTTTTTTCAGTGTATTATTGATGATCACCCCCAAGTCTTTCCCACTCTGATTAGTATTCAGTATCCTGCTTCCCTGTAGGCCGCAGCCTTTGATTCTTTGTGATGACTAGTCATATTACCTTATCCTTTATCTTAAAGTATACAGCAGGGATCAAGTCCTCTTGTGTTTGTTCTGCTATAGTGCTATTAGTTGGCAAAAACACATTCTATAGTCTCCAGAAGTGCCACCCTCTACTAAACGGTTGCAATTGGTATTTGCTCCTTTTCTGCACAAGCAAAAGATTGGTGCATATTGCGCAATACCAAATCCAGTTAGTTTAAAGGGCTGAATTTCTGGGTACTTCTGTAATATAAGTAATCGTTTGAGCTGTCCGAGCCATTTATCACTCTGGAATTTTCTTCCCAGTCAGCTCGGTTAGTCCCTTACATATATGCACAGGAGAAACTACAATAATCCTAGATGGCGCTTCCTCCACTTCACTGTTCCTCTCCAGCCAAAACTGCTTTGGCTCTCTCTAATTCTTCTTTGAGTGCTTGCTCATGTCGATTCCATTCTAAATGTGCATGCGCCCACGTGTGCAGCCATCGAAGATTTTTGCCTCAGCAGTAACCATAGGGCCAGCTGTGGCGCCCTCTGGAATGCAGCGCTCATGCCGCAGTATCAGGCACTGCCGGCCCTATGCACTTTCAGTTCCTTCTTACCTCCCATGGTAGTCAGTCGGAGCATCTTTCTTGCTTAGCAGGAGCTAAGTGGTTGTCCACCATTCCGAACTTCATGCCTTAAAGCCACTGTATATAGTTCACTTTGCTAGTTTTACGTAGTTGTTAAGTGTAAGTAGTTAGGGTTCCAGCAGGGCTTTGCCCCAGGTGGGGCATGCCCCGGTCTCCCAGGTTCAAGCCCTGCTTGGACTGCAGTAGGCCTGTGCCTGTGAGTGACCCCACAGCAGCTTCCTTAAGTGCCTCGGGGAGTCGCATGTTAAGGAGTGGTGCCGAATCTGCAAAAACTTTTGGCCCCGCACCCAGAAGGAGCGGGACATCTGCCTCAGGGCTCTCCTGATGGAGTCCACTCTCCACCTGGCTTCCGAGCCATTGGGGTAGGTCACGCAGAGTGCCTCGGCTTCCATGCACAGTACACCACCGGCACCCAACTCCTCCCAGCACCTTTTGCCATCGCCGGTGCCGAAGAGGAAGGCCAAGAAGCGCTCCCTGGCGCCGAGCTAGAAGGCCCAGCAGTTATCTATCAAGGGACCTGGGACTGCCACCAGACTGCTCTGGAGCCACGCGATCATGCCTCCCCTGCTGGGGTGCCAAGCTCCCTTAAAGGTCTGCCACTGACTCTTGGGAGCAGTATGGGACCTGCACTCCTGCCTGCACCTTCATCATCCTAGGGTCCCGCGGCGCAGAGAGAGCACAGGTCTCTACCTGCTCCAATGATGACCCCAATGCCGCAGGACCTAGCTAAGGCTCCCCAAGAGGGCAAGCCCACAATTAAGATCCTCAGGGCACAGGAGAACAATGCCGGTCGCTGAACAGAAAGCATTGCTCTTTGCTGCCACATTCGGAATCCTGGGGCAGATTCCAATCCTGTCTCTGGTCACCCAGGTGAGCTTCCAGATCCCTGTGGCGCTACTCTCCAGCACAGAGCCAACACTCCCCTTACTATCCCCGGCACCACTCGCTGTCTCAACGGTCGTCCTCCAGGTGTCAGTGCCAGTCACCAGCATGGTGGGAATGGTCCTGGTTCTGGTCTGCCTGGAACCGGTACCACTCTCCATGGGACAGTTACCATTCAGTTATGCCCAAGCAACGGTCACCTGTAGCCATGACCAGGAAAAAAATTGCAGGTGTCGATGGCTCCTCCCTGGTCGCTGGAAGGGGTTTCCTCCGGTACGGAGGACCAGTTCAGCCCATCACCACAGTCTCATCAGAGTGACCGCAATGGCAGCATGGCCAGTGGCCAGCGCAGTGGCCTTATTGGAGCGTGAGGGCCATACCAGTTGTGATGATGCCTCCTTCACAGCATTCCTCGGTGGCCGTGATGGAACATCCACTGGCACCGGACCTGGTACCGGAAGCCCATTGTGAGGTCGGGTGGAGGAATCTGTGGCCACCCCAAAGCCTCTTTCTCCGGTGGTCGAGACTCCAGCACCCCCACTGGTGGTCCAGTCTTCCTCCTTCCTCCCCCCCTCCACCATTTTCCCATCCCTGTTCAGGGACCCGTCTCATGAGCAACTCCTCGTTCAGGAGGGAGAGAAGCTCCTGGGTTTGGTGGCTGTGGAGAAGGTTCCTCAGGACATGGAAGAAAGAGGATTCTACCCCCACTACTTCCTAATCCCAAAGGACGCCTCAGCCTGGCCGGTGCAAGGATATTTTGCGCCCTAGGCGAAACTTCCACCTTGTGCTCCCCCCTCCGCTCCCCCCGGACTCTCACACAATTGACACAAAGTATTGGCGAAATGATGCAGCAGCAATTGCCAGAGTCTTAGATCTGAAAGAACTCAACAAAAATAGCCTTAGACGACAACCTCCGAAAACTAGTAAACGTAGCATGATAAACAGTCTGTCAGAACGGGTAACGGCTGCGCGCGACAAGAAAAATGACATCATTGCCACTTTGTACTGTAGTGAAGCAATACGCTTGTCCCACCCACCCCAACACTCTCCCTGGAATACAGCCCTCCCCAGAGCTCCCCCGGCACACAACCCCCCTGCCTCCCCCCAGAGCCTGGCAAGGCACACAGCGTCCCACCTCCCCCCAAAACCCGGACCAGCACACTCTGCCTCGCTCCACAGACCCCTCCCTGGCTGGCTTGGCCCACTGGTCCCCCATCTCCCTCCCCCCACAAAGCCTAGCCCAGCACACAGAGCCACCCAGCCAGGCACACAGCCCCCCCTTCACAGTGCCCAGCCAGACACGCAGTCCCCCTCGACCCTCCTCCGTCTTCTCCCTCCCCCAGCACACAGCACCCCCCTTTTCCACCTTCTCCCCCCCACCCTGCTCAGCACACAGCTCCCCCTCCCGGGCACACAGCACGCCCGTCCCCCCAGTCCTGCCCGGCACATGGCTGAGTCCTGCTCCTGTCTCCAGAGCATGGCATGCAGCCCCCTTTGGCCCAGCTCAGCTGCGCCTCAGCCTGACCGGCCCACGGGACCCTGCTCCCCGCTCCAGAGCTTGGCATACAGCCTTCCCCCCACCCGCTTCTCCCCCCCACCAGCCCGGCCAACCACACCACGCCACCCCTTCCCCCAGAGCCTGGCACACAGGGTCCCCCCCAGCACCAGCAGCCCCTGCCTCCCACATATGGGGCAGAACCCCCTGGGCAGCACCATGGAGCCCCCTTCCCGGCAGCCCGAGCCTTCCCCCTCACCCCGCCCCCACAGCCTAGGTGCCCAGCGCTCCCTCCCCACCACCTGCCTCGGGTCCGGGGGAGCCGGGACTGAGCACGGTGCTGACACCTGCAGGGGGAGAGGCTGGGGGAGAGCGATCAGCGTGGGGGGGGGGGCAAGCCCAAGCCAAGCCCATCCCACCTCCGCCTGGCCACCTCCCACCTGCAAGCTCATCGCCACTCATCCTGTCGGAGCCTTTTTGGCGCCCCCAAATCTTGGCGCCCTAGGCGACCGCCTAGTGGTCACACCAGCCCTGGGCCTCAGGCCCATGCCAGACCTGCCGGGCCTCAACAAGTCTCTCAAGAAGTTGAAGTTCCACATGGTCTCCCTGGCCTCTCTCATCCCTCCCTGGATCCAGGGAACTGGTACGCCACTCTCAATGCTTACTTTCATCTCTCCATATTCCCAAGCCACAAGCACTTCCTGCATTTGATGGTGGCCGGCCGTCACTTCCAGTTCATGGCATTACCCTTTGGCCTGTCTTCAGTCCCAGTGTGTTCACGAAATGCGTGGCACTGGTAACAGCTTACCTGGGACATTGGGGGAGGTCCAGATCTTCCCATATCTCGACGACTGGCTCATCAAGGGCAGGTTTCTGGTGCAGGTCTGCCAAAGCCTCAACCTGGTGTGATCCATCTGCAATGATCTGGGCCTGTTAATAAATACAGAAAAGTCCACGTTAATACAGGTCCAACTCAGAGTTTATCAGAGCAGTTCTTGACTCCACATCAGCCAGGGTCTTCCTTCCGGAAGCGTGTTTCCAGGCCATGTTGGACTTGATTGACCATGTGAAAAGCCATCTGGTTACCACAGCCCACATGTGTCTGTGACTGATGGGCAACATGGCCGCATGCACATATGTTGTCAACCATACCCGTCTTCATCTATGATGTCTCCAGGCACGACTGGCCTCGGTCTATATCCCCAGCAGGCATGCCCTGGACCGAGTGTTCACAGTGCCGAGCCACGTCCTCTTGTCCTTGGACTGGTAGCTGGATCCAGAGTCGATGCTGCAGGGGGTTCTCTTTGTGACTCTGTCTCCATCGCTTACCCTGTTCTCGAACATGTCGGACCCAGGCTGAGGAGCCTATCTGTGGCTACACAGCAATCTGGCCCTTCATATCAACATCAGGGAGCTCAAAGCGGTTTGCCTGGCCTACCAGGTGTTCTTGCCTCATCTGAAGGTCAGGGTGGTGCAGGTCCTGCCCAACAATACCACTGTAATGTATTACATCAAGAGCCAGGTCTTCGGCCCTTTGTTGGGAAGCACTCAACCTCTGGGACTTTTGGGTGCAGTATGCCATTCATCTGGTAGCCACCCACCTGCCTGGAGCCAAGAATGTCCTGGCAGATTGCCTCAGCAGGACCTTCTCATCTCACCACCAATGGTCACTCCATCCGGAGGTGCTTAGCTTCATCATCCGCAGGTTGGGGGCTCCCCAGATGGACCTTTTTGCATCCGGGTAGAACAGGAAGTGCCACATGTTCTGTTTTGTGCTGGTCAGGGACAAGGGCTCCCTGTAAGATGCCTTCCTGATTCCATGGTCGGGAGTGCTGATGTACGCCTTCCCAGCAGAGCTGCTAATCCACAGAGTCTACTCAAGGTAAAGGAAGACAAAGCAATGATCAGCCTCATCAGTTGTCAACACTGTTTCAGCATGCTGCTGAGTCTCTCGGCAGCCACCCCGCTGCAGCCACCTCTTCGGTCGGATCTGCTATCACAGAACAACGGCAACCTGCTGCACCCGAACCTGGGGTCACTGCACTTCATGGCTTGGCTGCTGCGTGGCTGAGTGCGGACAAATGGGGATGTTCCACTGGTGTCCATCAGATCCTGCTGGGCAGCAGAAAACAGTCCATTAGGACTACATATGTGGCAAAGTGGAAACGTTTCACATGTTGGGCTGTGGACTGATATGTTAGTGCGGATGAGGCCCTACTGGAGGACATACTGGACTATTTACTGCACCTTAAGCACCAGGGCCTATCACTATCTTTGATCAGGGTACAGTTGGCAGCCATTTCGGCGTTCCGCCCTCTGCTTCAAGGCCGGTTGGTCTTCGCCCATTCCATAACGGGGCGTTCCCCCTTTGAACCCTTGGCTTCCTGCTCCCTTCTGCTTCTCTCCCTGGAAGGTCGCCTTCTGGGTCACTATAACTTCAGCTTGTAGGGTGTCTGAGATCAGGGTTCTCACATTGGAGCCACCCTATATGGTCTTCTGTAGGGATAAAGTCCAGCTGCATCCACACCCAACCTTTCTGCCCAAGGTCATCTCCCAGTTCCACACTAGTCAAGACATTTACTTACCAGTCCTTTGCCCAAAGCCTCATGCAACAGATGAGGAGCGTGGGCTGCATACCCTGGACATCAGACAGGCGCTGGCCTTCTACATTGATAAAACAAAGCCATTCCATAAGTCAACACAGAGTTCATTGCTGTCGCTGACAGGATGAAAGGTTACCAGTGTCAGCCTAAAGAATCTCATCTTGGATCACGGCCTGCATCCTCTACTGCTACACACTGACAAAGGTGCCCCCACGGGCAATCATTCAGCTAGGATGCAAGTGTCATCAACAGCCTTCCTGGTGCAGGTGCCAATCCAAAAGATCTGTTGGGCCACGACCTAGTTGTCTGTCCATCTGCTCAGATTGCACTACATGCTAACCCAGCAGGCTTGAGACGATACTGGCTTTGGCAGAGGAGAGCTGCGAGACTGTGAACTCCAAGCCTTCCTCCGTTGATTCTGCTTGTGAGTCACCTAAGTGGAATTGACATGAGCAAGCACTCGAAAAAGAAAAACCGGTTACCTACCTTTCGTACTGCTGCTGTACAAGATGTGTTGCTGATGTCCATTACCCACCCTCCTGCCCCTCTGTCAAAGTTGTCAGCAAGAAGGAACAAAGAGGGCGTAGGGCTGGCGGCACTTAATATACCATGGTCTGAGCGCAGCACTGCAAAGGGCACCACATCTGGCTAAGGCAAAAATCTCTAAGGCATAAATTACTGCTAAGGCAAAAATCTCCAACTGCCACACATGTGGGCATGCACACCTAGAATGGAGAGGACATGAGCAACACATCTCAAAGAACAACAGTTAAGAAAGGTAGGTAACAATTTTTTCTTGTCCTTTTAGCCAGCTGAGAATGTGATTCTCCTTAAACCATGATTTGGAACTTCAGAAAACAATTTTTTGCATGGGAGAGTATCGCATGCTGAAATCCAGATAAATCACGTCCACTGTTTTTATCTTTAACTACAGATTCAGCAATGTACCTTGAGAATTCAAACACATTTGTGAAGCTTAATCTTTCTTTGAATTCCTGATGACAGCTCCTTTATAAATAATGCATTTCAAAATGTTTTTCCTTATCAGTGTGTCCAATATCTTCCTCACAATAGAAGTCAGACTTACAGCTTTGTTGATATCTGTATCTTTTGTTCCTTTCTTATAAGAAATGTCAGCTACTGTCCAGTCCTCTGAATACCCACTCCTTAGTGAGCAATCGCAGATCATCTCCAAATGCTGTAGTAGTTCTCTGGCTGCTTTTTCTTAAACAGCTTCTAATAAAAGGGGCTTTTGCCTGTTACCTTGAATGTTTGCACTAAGGGAGTAACTCACGAAAGCTTATGCTCAAATAACTTTGTTAGTCTCTAAGGTGCCACAAGTACTCCTTTTCTCCATACATTTATAAATCTTTTCTTAACCCCTATTGAAGAAAACTTGAACTTCATTTAATAGCGCCTTAGTTTCCTGTACAAACAGTTCTGGCTGTTCAGTACAATACTAGGAGCAAAGTTAGAAGCAGAGAAATATTTATGTAACCGAAGTTTACAAACTTTCATGTTCTGGGATTGGATAGGTGTACAGATTAAGACTCTTGCCCAGGGAGAAGAATTAATTTACATAATGGATAAACCAGAAATAAAAGGCTGTCTAAGCATGCTGTAAAACTTAGAATTTTGCATTTGTCACTGTCTTGCAAATGCGATGCAACACTGCCCAGTCTAAGACATCAATGGGTATATAGCCCAGCAAACACCTTCTGACAAACTACCACCACAAGAATGTATAGATTAAATTCAGTTATTTGGGCAGTTGAGTTTTCCAGAGCTCATTATTCCATTGGAGAGTGTCCCATCAATCCAACAGTCCCATTTCTCTCTAATGCCAGTAAAAAGGGGAAGCAGAATGAATTCTGAAGCCAGCGATCCCCAAGGCAGTTGCCATTTCATGTAGTAATCTGCTTATCAAATGAAAATGCCAAAGTCACTGCCTACATGTAGGGAAATATGGTTCAAAATGAAAAGGCCAATCTGGTGAGACTGAGCGCACACAGGAAACTTGGCGGGATTGTGTCGCACTATGTAAAGGCTGTGTTTTGCTGTCTCCAAACAGGATTACCCACAGAACAATCAGCTAGAAAATGAAGCTGTCATTACTACTTCTCCTTTGGACTCCATGTTAGAAATATATACATATTTGGGAGAATGTAACTAGCTCCCAGTTAGCTGCTGAAGGTATCACTGACCAAACTATCTAGCCTAAAATATAATGATACAGTATATGCATACAGTTATTTTCACTGTTTAAAAAAATGGCTTATTTCAGAATTTAGCTGAGCATTTCTCTTCTCAGTGCCAGCAGCGGTGCCCTAGAGGGTACACGGTGGGTGGGAGGGACAGGGTTACCAAATGGAGAATCACTTTCTAAATGTTAGGAAGCCAGGAAGATTAATCAAAGGCTCCCCATCCATCTGAAAATGGAGAGGTGCATGAAAATGTTACCCTCTGGAGTGGGCCATAAAGTAATGTCTCAAACCTCTGGATTCTGTCTTGTGCTTTGTGTTTATGCCAGATGGCTCTGCCTCAGTTGACTGACTTGGTATTGTAGTTGAAAAGCATTATTCATATTACTGGATTTACTATCTCATTAATTTTAATTTTTCCAGAGATTTTCCCTATTCAGAAGTCATTGGGGTTAAAACTCCTGCTGTGTAGAGAATATCAACTAACCAGCCACAACATTCTATGACACTAGAAGAATAAAACTGCAATTTGAGACTGATGAAAATGCAGTTAGGCAAACTTTTTGTAATCCTTTAGATTGAATTGCCATTTACTTTGGAGGTGGTGGTGGTGTCTGTAACTTGAATAAGATGTTTAGTCATTTTTACAAAACTAAGATCTGATTTATCAGCTTGAAGCCTTGTATGGAAAATGGTCATTTGTATCTGCAGCCTAAATAAATATATGCAATTTCATAGAGGTGCAAAGTTTTTCTTTAGTTTTTCTTATTAAATCTGTCGTGAATTAGAGCAGTCCATGTGGTGTTTGCATTAATGTTGTTCTTGACCTTTTATTCTGCAGTGATTGTGAAGTTGCAGTAACATTATAAGGTTGACAGAGTGACACAGTCATTTGTCGCTAAGCAAAGCCTTATGGTGATATCTAGAATGAATTGTGGTCCACACGCCAAATATATATCAAGTAGAAATCCAAAGGGACCTAAAAAAAACCCTCATTCACTGCTGTAAATAACAAAAAGCCTATTGTACTAAAAAAGTGCTGGTAACATTTGAAGAAAAATTGATTGTGAGAAATACTGTCAGGTACTCTTTTCTCTCTCTCTCTCTCTCTCTCTCTCTCTCTCTCTCTCTCTCTTTTTTTTTCTCCAGGATATTGCTGCCACAGATTTTTCTCCTTAATTTTATTAATCTTCCCTCTACTTTTTACTCACATTTGCTTTCTCTAACCTTATGGGAACATGACCATAACATCTAAAGGATATCAGAAGCCAAAGTAAAGTTGAGACACTCCAGCAACGTAGGGTGCTGGGAGAGCTAGGAATTCCCACCAGGAATTTCAGATTGGCAGTCACACTAATATCTGGATATGCAAGGTGGTGCTTATCCAAGAACTTTAAAGCACTTTACACAAACTTCATATCACTCAAGTGAGGTAAAATAATCTTATAACCATCTTACAGACGAGGTCAACTGAAATACACACGTATGTTTTCCTTTGCTCCCATTTCTTCAAATATCTCATCTTAACTGGAGAAAGTTAACTCATAGCTTGGTCTCTCCACAACACCACTTATCTCTCTGGAAATTTTGAATATTGCAAGAAATAAATGAGATAAATACTGCTTATCTCAGTATAGGATTCCTCAAAGCACTAGTCACACAAAATAGACTTTGCATCCATTGACTTGTAATAGAAATACTGTCGTTGCGTGTCTTTTATTACTTGTCCCTCAATTTTGGATGAAGATAGTTTAATTTATTTTGTTTGTCTGCTCACTTCCCCCAAGCAAGGAAAGATAGAGCATAACGTTTCTTAGATGGTCAGTGAAATCTTCACTCAACTTCATTCTTCTGATTTTTCCAACTAACAAAGGTGCTAAATAAGTAGATAGACTCATCTCTTCATTAATAAAGCCTAGGTAACAGTACCACTAACAAGAACTGCTCTTCTCCATTTCTTGCCTGATGCTATCAATAATTCTAGTAAGGGTGACCACTAGCAGCAACTGTAGTTAAGTTTATCACACACTGCCATTATAAACTCGTTTTCACTGGCTTCAGGCCCTGTGATTGGTGTGGATTTCTCCCTCTTTCATTTTCCTTAATTACAACTAAAAGGAACTAAACAATTTTTAACTTAAACCCACAAAGACAAAGAAATTCTGTGTTAAATTTTAAATGCAATATTTTATATCTGCTTTGCTGTGCCTAGGTATTGTGAGGAAGACATGGAATGATTTTATATTGGCTATGTTGTATGACGTGGATATGTCACACCTTAAATATAGAATTGTATTTGTTATAGTTGAAGAGACTGCTTTAATTGCTCCTAAACCATCTCAGAGTCTACATCTTTGGAGCATGTGCTTCTGCTTTCTCTTTTTGTCACTTAATTGAAACAATATTTCTGAAGGGATATAATTTGGACTAAATGCCTAAAACAGTCAGCAGCAGATCATTGGCTGGTGCTATTAGTTAATGTGGTTGTTTACATGGTGCCCAGAGGATGCTAGGAACTTTCCCAAAATCCCTACCAGCAGATTAAGCCAGGATCTTCACAGTTGGATGCTTAAAGTTAGGTGCATAGGTTTCATCTTAAAAATCCAAACTGGCCTGACTTTCAGAGGTACTGTGAGCACCTGCTGCTCCCAGTGAAGTAAATAGGGCCATGTGGCTAAAAATCAAGCCACATTTATTTAGCTTTCTAAATATAGATTTAGGTGGCCAACTTTCGGTACTGAACTCAGAGTTGGGCTTACAGCCTAGATACAAAGCTTAGCAAATGTGAATAAAAAGCAAGGGGTTGGGTGGGAGAAAGGAGGGCAAGGCTTCAGTAAGATTGTACAGTTAGTCAGGTAGTTATGCATGCCTTTTTCACTTAAATTGATGTTCATCACTTCTTGTGGGCATCGCAGAAGAAGTGAGCCTCCAAGAGAAATTTGAATGAGCAGTGGCTTGGTGGACCTAAATTGATGACACCATGGGGGGATATTCAATTTTATTCTCTGTGGTAAGAAAAAGAGTACTTCTAGCCAGAAATGCAAACCATGCAGAATACAAATGGTCATTGCTGAAGCACTAGTGTTACGTCTTAAAACAAACAAAACCCAGCCAAACAGTTCAACGATGCACAATACAGGTAATAGAAAAACACATCTGGAATGCAAAAGGAATACCTCTAGCAAAACTTAAATGCTGCCTTTCAGAGGTGAGCTAACCTTTGTGTAAACATCAGCTCTGTTATGGAATTCTAACAGGTCTGCTGCTTTTATTCTTGAAGATAGTGCCTGGAAACATCTGTTGTGATTCCCTTAAATCCCTCTAATCTTCTTGTTGATGAAATGGTTCACACTGTACTCTTAATACATCAGGGAAGTGCAGCAAAAAATAAAAGATAAACTTCTGTTCATGAACCTATGGTCCAAATACTCTTAAATGTCCGCTTCCTGCAGTAAACTTCCAGGCAAAGTGAACGTGTGATGTTAAAAATGTAGATGCACAAATAAAACTGTTTTTTTATGGTCCTTAACCTCTACTTTTAATAAGTATTACCTTTGAAACATATCATCTAGAATAATAATACAATTGGTAGGATACAGGGATTTTGACATTTTTTACAGGAAAGTAAGTGTTTTGAAAATATAAACATAGCATTAGAATAAGCAGTTTTTGCTTTGAGATGACTAAAAGAATTTGAATTTCTAAGGTCCCTGAGATGCAGGATCGACAACTGGAGACCATAGTTTTTAAGATGATCATTCAAATAGCTAAGAGCTCAGTGCTGCTTTCCACTACGCAACATTGCATTATATTGACAAGGGCTGTTGTGCATATCAGTGCAGCGTAGTAGCTATGTCTTAGAGGGAAGATTGAAGCCCTTCGTTTGACTGGAATAGCAGGAGCAGAATGGAAATAATCCACAGCAAGTCAGCTAATAGTCAATGTTAACTAAAAGTCAGCTCTTCTTGATGGAGATGCAAAATTGAAACTGAACGTTTAAATTAAGAGATCCATTTAATTCAGTGACACCAATTGACACCAGCTGAGAATCTACTCCTTACTTTTAAATAGAATACTTTATTGGATTTTAGATAAGTCACAAACACTGCCTGAAGTACATGGTATCATGATGAAATTCCAGTCATAATAGTGTTATACAGATCTATCCTGCTTTCAGCAGATGGGAGGCAATGTGCCTCATATTATATATTTACTTGGTCTAAATATTATTCTAATTAACTTGTTTTAAATGTGCACTATATTTTGACTGGGTAGAATGTGGACTGTAGAGGCTAGAATAAGATTGATCTGTGGTTTAGAGAAATGAGTTTTCTGATTAAAACAAAAGCTGTAGATGAGTAGAATAAAAAATCCAATGGAATTTTAAATAAGAAAAACACTTTAATTTGAAATGGAGTAATCCAGATGTACAAGCAAACTTCTTGTCACTTTCACAGTTTACCTTATAAAATTCTTTAGTGTTTGGCCTTAAAGTTTCAAGCACCCTTTCTACTATTTCTAGATTCCTTTTCTAGCTAGAGATGGTCAAGTTGTGGCCCAGGTTTTCTGCATACCACTCCTGCCCAAAACCGTGGTAATGGTGAACACGTACCTTAAGGTAGAAATGAAGCCCATTTCTTTCCCCCCACTCCCCCATATTTGGCATGATTGCATGGAAGCCAAACTTCATTTTTTAAAATAAGTTACCAAATTAAATAACTCTAGTTCCTTATATGGGACAAAATTCCACCCTGGGATGTGTAGTAAATTCTATTGGGACAGTACACATTTACTCCAGAGTGGAATTTGGACCATGGTGAGTGTACCAATAGTAATTAGATTTCTATTTCCTCAGTCAGTTCTGAGTGGTACTTTTTTAATGTATATCTAGTGGCAGGGAGACCAGGGATTTTAAGAAGTGTCAACATGCAAACCAATAAACCATGGTGTGCTTTCTGCATTTTTATACAATCAACAGAAAGAAAGCATGTAGAAGAAAACATTGCTTTTGTAAAACACTTGATTTATTCATTCTCCATTTTGCTGCAGTAATCTGTCCTATGTATTCAGAAATCTCCACTACTTGAGTACCCTTGAGTACCTTGTGCTCTGTTGAAAAGTGCATATGGACTCTACAGCTCTGCTGAGACCGGAGCCTCTCTTTCATGGTGCTGTCCTGGCGATGGTACTCACGCTCAAAAGACAGCATTGAACAGAGGCTAACAGTGATTCATTCTGAACTAGCTAGTGCAGAATCCTGTAATGTGCAAGGTTGTGTAGAGCAGGTTTAACAAACCATTGAACTTGAAAACAGTCAAATGAATCTGCCAAGATTAACATCTAAATAGATTGACTAATAGGCAAGTCAAGTTCTTTCACTGAAAAAAGATTCTGGTTTTTTTGTCCTCTCATTTTTAAAAAGGCAGAAATAGTTCTAATACCACTCCCGTTGGTAGCGTACTGACTCATCATTGCATTTCTAACTCTTGTCATGAGGCTGAAAATATTGGTGACAATATTTGGTTTGTGTTGATTCATTTAAATTAGTTGTTTTAGGTCACAAAAAGTCATTTAGCTTTCCTGGTGTGCTTTCTAAATATTTTTTTCCCTTCAGTTTCAAGAGCGAAACTTGTCAGACTATTTGAATTGCCCATGTTGGCCAGACAGATACCTTATACCCTCTGAATGCCTGTAATCTTCCAGGGTAGACACTCCATTGTCCTCGATATGTACTCTAACACAGAAGAAACTGTTACCATAGAGAGAGATTTAGCCGTGGGCTAACAAAAGGCCAGATGAATGGAAAAACGTATTATTACCCCCACAAATATTCCCCTCTCCACTTTCCTGTAAATTAAAGATTGTACACTGTAATGTACATAATAGATTTTAGACTTATGTGCTGCTCTGTTAGTAACTGTAGCATTCTTTGTAGCCCAGCAGTAATTTAGCCATTTAAGTGGTATATTGCGTACGTGTGTGTGTGTGTGTGTGTGTGTGTGTGTGCGCGTGCACGCTAGTGGAATTGCTCTAATACTTCCATCTGAGTCAGTGTCTTGAAATAGAACCATGTTTAATGCTATTTTCTATGTATGTCACTTTTCACAATTTGTCTTACAGTTGCTGCTAATTTACAGAAGATAGTAGATGATCCTCAGGCCTTGAAAACATTGACTTTTAAATTGGTAAGTAAAAGGTTCTTGGGGACAAAACAATACACACAAAAAATAATTACTAATATTTGAAGCAAACTTTTTTTTTAGCTTCTGATCTGTTATTGGCTGTTCTTCGGTACAGAACATTTACATTTTTGAACAGTGTACTAACAGGAAAACTAAGAGGAAAATAGAAAGCTGAAAAAGCTTTGCCACAAACCACTGTTTGGAATGCTAAGATCTGGTAATGCCTGGACAATACATTCCATTGGAACACAAAACTGTCCTGGGTGTTCTGCAATTGCTGGTGGCAGTAGTGCAGGGGTGGGCAAACTACATCCCGTGGGCCACGTCTGGCTTGTCAGACCTTTTAATTCAGCCCTTCAGCTTCCGCCGGGGAGCGGGGTCGGGGGCTTGCCCTGCTCTGGCACTCCCTGCTCCGGCACTCCCTGCTCCACATATGCTATTGTTCCGCGTGGCTCCTGGAAGCAGCAGCATGTCCCCCCTCTGGCCCCTATGTGAAGGGGCAGCCAGGTGGCTTCGCACGCTGCCTCCACCCCAAGCACTGCTCTGCAGCTCCCGTTGGCCAGGAACGGTGGCCAATGGGAACTACAGGGGTGACACCTGTAGACGGGGCAGCACACAGAGCCGTCTGGCCAGTGCTGCACCTCTGTGTACGAGCCAAAGGTGGAACATGCCGCTGATTCCGGGAGCTGCTTGAGGTAAACGCCGCCTGTAACCTGCACCCCGGACCTCCTCCCGTGCCCCAACCCCCTGCCCCAGCCCTGATCCCCCCACTCCTTCCTTCCGAACCCATCAGTCCCAGCCCGGAGCAACCTCCTGCACCCCAAACCCCTCATCCTCAGCCCCACCCCAGAACCTGCACCCTCAGCCGGAGTCCCAGCCCAGAGCCCCCACCCATACCTTGAACCCATTTCTGGCCCCACCCCAGAGCCCACACCCCCTCCTGTACCCCAATTTTGCGAGCATTCATGGCCCGCCATACAATTTCCATACCTGGATGTGGCCCTCAGGCCAAAATGTTTGCCCAACCCTGCGCTAGCTTGTTGGAAAGAATTGGACATCGTTTTTACCTTCGTCCAGTTGAACCATTACAATGCTTGAGGGATCTTCTCTACGCTGGGAGAAAGCCATTGAATTCAGTCCTCTAAATCCATTCCTCAGTGCAATAGTTTGTGATTGGAAACTACCCAGAAGTCCATGCAGGAGGTCCCAGAATGCATTCATATAACCATGGCTGTAAGACAGGTTGTGTATGGATATGTCAATCTGGTTGTTAGTTTAAAAACCAAGTTGCTGTGTGGATAGACCATGCTATTGGGGGGGAAAACAAGAGAAACAATTATACAATCTCTGTCCCTACAATGGTTTCCTTACTGAATGTCAGAGAACTCAGTGAAGGGCCCCCTGCTACGGTATTACACTCTTGGTACTTTTTAAGTAAAACAAGTTGGGAATCTTGTTACAAACAACCATTTTACTGATCTCTGGCAATGTATCTGAACCATGTGCATGAATTAAAGTGAATTCAAAGCTACACTCTCCTAATAAAGCTTTCTTGTGGAGCCAAGTACTCTTAGCTGTAGGGGAGAGAGAGCATATCATACAAGGTGAATATATAAAGGTCTAATGTGACTGGGAGTTATTGTAGAGCCACTCAAGTGAAAGCCTAATGAACAAGAAGTAATACTAACTCCAACCATCAAATCACAATAATGGGCTCTAATGGACAGGCATATTTTTTAATGCATACTCACACCAGTAAATAATGACTATAGTCTCTGGTGTGCCTGTGAAATAGAGTGATGGGAATGGCATTCAGGTCACTCAAAATAAATATGAAGTCAAGATGTAGCAAATAGTTGTCATAGCAATGGCACATAATCCAGGTTTTATCTCACTTACTGCTATTTTGCTGCTTTTAATAAATGTTGATAAAAGTTGACCAAAATGATCATCTTCGATATACAAATCTATAGATGCCTGAAGTCCCTGTCAAAACAGTACAAGATGTATTAATATAAATTTAACCTTACATTGCAAAGACTTACTTCAAAATTGCTTACGTTGATGTGCTATATTTGCATTTTTCCAAAATTAAGTGGAAAATTTGTATAGCCAAAGCTGTTGACTGATTAGTTATGTAAATATTACTGCTACCAATTAACTTTCTAGCTTTTAGCATTCTTAGCTGAGAGTGACCGCTGTATATGAAAGGATAGAATAAATGTTTCTTAGATGAGATCCCCCAGAGAGGTGCATTCTTTATAAAATAGGCTACTTCATGACAGTTTATAGTCTAGATTAGATTTTTAGAGAGAAGACTTAATAGATCACCTAGTCCATCCACTTGTTGGTGTGGGATTGTTCCCCCTCTGTCATTTTAAAATGACATCATCATGGGGCTTCCACCCCTTCCCTTGTGAGACTGTTCAGTAGAACCAAGCATTCAGGAAAAAGTGTTAACACAGGTTTAAAACTTCCCTTTGATTGATTTCATACTATTTATCCCATACCCTAAACTATTTCTCTATTTCTATGTCAATTACCCTCTAAATATAGGGTTTTTTTGTCTTTCCTCTTTGTTGTTATTTAGCCAGGGTAGGTACAGAGCATTCAGTTAATTTAATATTTCATCAAAAACCAATCCACTTGACATGTTTTCTTGCATTTCTCTGTTTGTCTACTGAAAAAAGAAAAGGAGTACTTGTGGCACCTTAGAGACTAACAAATTTATTAGAGCATAAGCTTTCGAGAGCTACAGCTCACTTCATCGGATGCATTAGTTTGTCTACTATGTTTCTGGTACTGAGGCACACACAGTGGCATGCAATATTCCAAATGTCTGTAGGAGAGGAGTATCACTCTCCTGGTCTGTGAAGAGAGGACTTTTTACGTATGGTCCAAAATGGTGTTGATTCTCTTTGGGTAGGGGAGATGCCAGATCATAATTCAATCCAATTTTCTGTGCACAATCAACCTAACTTTTTTTTCAGCATTACCCCATCTAACTACAGTTCTATAGCCTGTTGATGTCACTGGGCATTGGATTGGACCCTGTGTGTCATCTTCTGAGGGAATGTCTTCTATTTGGATAGTTCTCCCACAGATGTTCGTTGTTGGGTAGTATTTTCCAAGAGTGAATCTAATTCCTATTGATATTTCTAACCTCTCTAGGTTTCTCTTGTATTTCCCTGTCCTCTGACTTTTTAATACCTCCTAGTTTAGTATTATCCTTCAGTGTATTTCATATGTGATCTTATTCCTTCTGCTCTTAGGTCGTGGAATAGATGCCAAATAAAATAGTTTCTAACACTGAACTTTATTTACCACACACTCTCCTCTATTTTTCATTAATTTTTAGCCAAGATTTCACCCCATTTGACAGTGTTTCTATACAACTCAGTTCAAATTGATTTTGCTAGTAAATATTTCCTGGGAAGCTGATGTCTAACACACATCCTCTGTCCACTGACTTTGTAAATGTGATTGAAAAGCGTGCCAGTTAATCTTGCCTTATTTATCATTATTCATTACCAGGTGTCTGTTACTTTCTGGCTTTTACAGATTGTTTCCATTCATGTTTGGACTTCTGCTTAAATAGCAACTATAGTCTCCCGTAGAAAACCTTAACTATACAATATCTAAGAATTTAGATCCAGGCAACTTCCATGTCTTCAATAAATTTCGCTTTCTCATTTGATGATGATTAAAAATGTTATTTTTAGAAAGCAAAGAGGGATGAAATCCTAATTGTGCTTGGTTAACCCTCTGTTAACATCATAATGCAGAATTTGGGACACCCTAATTATGAGGGTGGGAGTGAGGTTGGTAGATGATAGAAGTAGTGTGAAATTCCATTTGTGGCAATATGCTGTTGCAGTTAACTCAGAATTATGACTTCACTTGCAGGATCAAGAACTGAGAAGGAGACCGTTTTTATTCAGTTACAAATATTCATGCTAATAGCCAGGGAAATAGAAATTCTGTGCAATATAATTTGCATGATATATAGGGTTTTTTTCTAAGTTTCCCTTAGAGTAAAATACTTTAATGAGAGAACTTGTTTAGTTGGTTCCGGAACTGTAAATTGTAACCAATTGGAGCCTTTCCTAAGTGCTGCAATGTAAATATTGGCATTTATACTCTATTAAATTTCTATTTTCATGCCTCTTGTTGAAAATTGAGCAGATTTCAATACTGCATAAGAATGGCCATACTGGGTCAGACCAAAGGTCCATTTAGCCCAGTATTCTGTCTTCCGACAGTGGCCAATGCCAGGTGCCCTAAAGGGAATGAACAAAACTGGTAATCATCAAGATCCATCTCCTGTTGTCCAGGAGAGCTGGCTGTATTTTAAAGAATCCTTACTGAGGCTGCAGGAACAAACCATCCTGATGTGTAAAAAGAATAGTAAATATGGCAGGCAACCAGCTTGGCTTAACGGTAAAATCCTTGCTGATTTTAAACACAAAAAAGAAGCTTACAAGAACTGGAACATGGGACAAATGACCAGGGAGGAGTATAAAAATATTGCTCAGGCATGCAGGAGTGAAATCAGGAAGGCCAAATCACACTTGGAGTTGCAGCTAGCAAGGGATGTTAAGAGTAATAAGAAGGGTTTCTACAGGTATGTTAGCAACAAGAAGGTGGTCAAGGAAAGTGTGGACCCCTTACTGAATGGGGGAGGCAACCTAGTGACCGAAGATGTGGAAAAAGCTAATGTACTCAATGCTTTTTTTTCCTCAGTCTTCACGAACAAGGTCAGCTCCCAGACTGCTGCAATGGGCAGAACAGTATGGGGAGGAGATGACCAGCCCTCTGTGGAGAAGGAAGTGGTTCAGGACTATTTAGAAAAGTTGGACAAGCACAAGTCCATGGGGCCGGATGCGCTGCATCCGAAGGTGCTAAAGGAGTTGATGGATGTGATTGCAGAGCCATTGGCCATTATCTTTGAAAACTCATGGCGATCGGGGAAGGTCCCGGATGACTGGAAAAAGGCTAATGTAGTGCCCATCTTGAAAAAAGGGAAGGAGGAGGATCCGGGGAACTACAGGCCAGTCAGCCTCACCTCAGTCCCTGGAAAAATCATGGAGCGGGTCCTTAAGGAATCAATTTTGAAGCACTGCAAGGAAAGGAAAGTGATTAGGAACAGTCAGCACGGATTCACCAAGGGCAAGTCATGCCTGACTAATCTAATTGCTTTTTATGATGAGATAACTGGCTCTGTGGATGAGGGGAAAGCAGTGGACGTGTTATTCCTTGACTTTAGCAAAGCTTTTGACATGGTGTCCCACAGTATTCTTGCAAGCAAGTTAAAGAAGTATGGGCTGGATGAATGGATTATAAGGTGGATAGAAAGCTGGCTAGATCATCGGGTTCAATGGGTAGTGATCAATGGCTCCATGACCAGTTGGCAGCCGGTATCAAGCGGAGTGCCCCAAGGTTCGATCCTGGGGCCGGTTTTGTTCAATATGGCATGGACTGCACCATCAGGAAGTTTGCAGATGACACTAAACTGGGAGGAGTGGTAGATACGCTAGAGGGTAGGGATAGGATACAGAGGGACCTAGACAAATTGGAGGATTGGGCCAAAAGAAATCTGATGAGGTTCAACAAGGACAAATGCAGAGTTCTGCACTTAAGACAGAAGAATCCCATGCACTGCTACAGACTAGGGAATAAACTGCTAGGTAGCAGTTCTGCAGAAAAGGACCTAGGAATTACAGTGGACAAGAAGCTGGATATGAGTCAACAGTGTGCCCTTGTTGCCAAGAAGGCGAACGGCATTTTGGGCTGTATAAGTAGGAGCATTGCCAGCAGATCCAGGGACATGATCATTGCCCTCTATTTGACATTGGTGAGGCCTCATCTGGAGTACTGTGTCCAGTTTTGGGCCCCATACTACAAGAAGGATGTGGAAAAATTGGAAAGAGTCCAGCAGAGGGCAACAAAAATGATTAGGGGGCTGGAGCACATGTTTATGAAGAGAGGCTGAGGGAACTGGGATTATTTAGTCTGCAGCAGAGAAGAATGAGGGGGGATTTGATAGCTGCTTTCAATTACCTGAAAGGGGTTTTCAAAGAGGATGGATCTAGACTGTTCACAGTGGTAGCAGATGACAGAACAAGGAGTAATGGTCACAAGTTTAGGGGTGGTTTAGGTTGGATATTAGGAAAAACTTTTTCACTAGGAAGGTGGTAAAGCACTGGAATGGATTACCTAGGGAGGTGGTGAAATCTCCTTCCTTAGAGGTTTTAAAGGTCAGACTTGATAAAGCCCTGGCTGGGATGATTTAGTTGGGGATTGGTCCTGCTTTGAGCAGGGGGTTGGACTAGATGACCTCCTGAGGTCCCTTCCAACCCTGACATTCAATGATTCGAAGTCTGGAGATAAATGTGAGAAGCGAGGGACATATGCTTTTTTGTTAAAATATTATGTTTGCTGTTGAAGAAAAAATCCAAAATACTTAACGTTGTTGTTTTAGTTAAATAAAACAATTTAAATGTCTTTCTGGTGGTGATCTCCTCCTAATACAGCCTGGCAAGAAAATTCTCCAAATATTAATGATAGTTCATTTCCCAATGACTTCATAAATATCTGCTTCAGTTATCTTTGGTAAATGAAATAACCAAACAATCATTCATTTTCTGATATAGCTGTAAAACTCATCTGAAAAGTTTTTCAAAATAAATCACTGTTTAAAAATATACAGGGTGTACCTTCTAAAAATGAAACCTACCTCTATCTCTGAATATGTATTAAGGTTATAACAACGAACAAGAATGCACTTTAGGTAGAAAACCATGATTAAATCAAGTCTTCCTGACTAGTGATTTCAATCATGATCTAAATCAAATCCACCCTGCCCACTGGGCTCTTGCCCCGGCCCCTTAATTCCCCAGGGGGGCCCACAGGTATGTTTGGCGCCAGGCCCACAACAAGTTAATCTGGCCCTGTTGGCAGATGATATGAAAACTCCATTTAGTCACTAAAAGTTCAGTGCCCATTGTCAGTGGGAGTCTTTCTACTGAAATCAGTGGAGCTACATGAAGCTTTTAACATAGGGCATCAGTGATATCTAAGACCTATTCAATACCCTGCTCTGAGAGAGAAGACAAGGCCTCATCCTGCATTTTTATAATTGAAATAAAATGATGCTTTCTTACTCCTAAATAAAAATAGAAGAGGAGAAACTGATGAAATACTTTTACTGTATCTGACCTTTAAGAGTGAGCAACTCAGCATGGCTCTTGCAAACACCCAATTAGTTTTCTTTGTCAGTGGTGAAAAACTATTGGTGAAAAATTTCAGTGATAAAGCATGCACTTTATGTACATGTTCTGTGGCTCTTTTCTTACTGTTACAATATACACACTAACTTGTAATAAAGACATAAAAGGATTAAGAGAATTTTTCATAGGGGGAGACTAAGGCCTGGTCTACACCGGGGGATCGTTCTAAGTTACGCAACTTCCACTATTATTTGTGAAAATCATTTACCCTTTAAATGTATATATTACATTGTGCCAGTTGTATGCTGCAAAGCACATTACTAAAGAAGCATCTCTGATTGTTAGTACTAGATTGTAGAGTGTGTCAAAAGGAGAGATTCCTTATTACTTTCCCAAATAATAGCACTGATTCCCCACAAATTTTCTTATTCTTATTTCAAAAATTCATGGCCAAATATTCTAAAACAGATTTGAAATCAGTAATTGTAATCTTTGTGGCATGTATTTTTTGTGTATGCAGCACAATGTATTATACAAAACAGATCGCTTCTGTGCATATAGCTGTCCTGTTTCTCACACATTTAGAAGGCAGACTTGGGCCCCTCTGGAAAAATCATTTGCTTTTGTGGTTTTTTTTAAAAGTGCCAGTTTTGGATGACTGCAAACTGTTTTCTGGAAGCATGGCCCCAAATGTTTGTTTTTCATAACTTTTTTTAATTAGCCATATTGATTTAAACATTTTATACTTTGATATAAGTGTGCAGTTTACGAACAGTGATAGAGGATAGTCCTAGCAGTTTCGACACTAAACTGAATAAAGCATTTTGTTACTAGTGTGGCAGTATAGGGAAATATAGAATTGTAGAATGGCTGTCAGATATTCTTTTTTAATCTATTCTAATAAATGTCTGTTTTTGTCTTGTAGGCTTCTGGTTGCGATGGCACGGAGATCCCTGATGAGGTGAAACTGATTGGGTTTGCTCAGTTAAGTGTCAGCTGATGTCTGTCCCTTGACGCCCAGCAGAATTGTGAGTTTGTGAGGAGGCCAGCTTAGATGCGAAGAAAATTAAAGCACCCACACTGAGTTCTGCTTCTCTAGCAATTCACAAAGTCAGAAGAAGCAAAGCCCTCAGCTACACCGCTGCTGCTAACATTCAAAATGCTACTAAACGTCTCTTATCAATTTGGATTTCCCCTATGTGAAAAGCATAAGGAAATGCACTCAGGTGGCTGTATTTATTGGTTACAGAAGGAATTTTCTATTAAATTTATTTCAGTTTTCATAAAATTTCAGTGATACTATTTTAATTATGTACTTCTGATTGACAATACCACCTATCTTCTGTTGTATTTAGAAATTAACATACTTACAAAAGTTAACCTATATTAGCCAAACTTGAATTCTAGTTTTAAAACTGACTGTGAATTTTATTTTTCATTTATTTATGCATTACACGTCCTAGCTATAAGAAAATGATTGAGCTGATTATGTGCTACTTGCAGTTAATCTCCTGTTGAAACAAAGTTTCAGGTATATCTTTGAAGTATTTGTAACTTCTAGTTTCTGAAATGATTGAATTATGAGTTTAGGAAGACTTTGTTGGTTTGTGTGTCTAAAAACCAATCCACAATCTGATCGTCAAGGGTGTGGGAGGTGCCTTGCGGACATTGATGTTTTGAGAATGTGCCTGAGGCTGCTTAAATCTAGAATAGTCTCAGTTCTAGAAGCACCATATATATTTGTCTGAGTTAGAAGGGGATATACTGTAGCAAAGACTTTAGACAAGTTTGACCTAAACTATGCTTTGTTGGGGAGTCTACAAGCAAGAATTATTATAAAATGTTGCCATTAAGCTAGATTGCTTACGGTGCCCATATCTGATTTGGCTTATCCTTAAGCGATAGAAATTATTTTGTAAAGGTGATAAAACTTGAACAGAGTCTGAGTTTTACTTGAAATTCTGCAAAATACCAAGGTGGAGTGAAAATAATAGAAAGGGGTTTGTGCAATGACTAAAAGGTAAAATTTTGTTGTTAAAAAACAAAACAAAAAAAACCCAATTCTGACCCAAGTAGTCTTATGCTTAACCTGTGACATAGCTATTATGGAGCTAATGACTTTTGAAAGATTCTGAAATTTGGAGCATATGTTCAAGGAGGTATATTCCTTGGATGTTACCATTTAAACTACTTCCTAGCTAAAACTAGATAAATGGCAGCTCTTTAATGTACTGAAAATGGCAAATATATATTATTAAGAAAAAGTTATTGATAATGCCTTGTCATAATTGTTGGGGTGTTCTAGAGCCAATTGCATAAAACTCAGTGTAATTTCATTCCATTTTATTGTTTACATGATTATTCAAAGATGACTGCAAAGGTAAAAGGAAAATAAAAGTGTTGCACAAATAGATTGTGTAATGAGTTTCCTTGATCTGTGTATGTTGTGCATTACTGTTGTAATGTGGCAAATAATACTCTCTTATAAAATCACCTGCAACTACTTGTGTTCTTTACTTGGCTTATTGAAAATGCCACCTGGAAAGGAAACCTGGTTCATAAAGCTCAGAAGAAGAAATGGAAACCCCTCCCCCCACCCCAATTATATTTTCCTGTACATCTGCCTGCAGTGGAGGATTGCTCACTGTTCAGTGCTTTGCCTAATCTACTGTTAAAAGTCCCAAGTGTTGAGGCAATAGTTGTGAAGGAGGCAATAGTGAGAGTAGAACTGGAACTGTGGAACTACTTTCTCAAACTGTTTTGAATGAAAATAAGGAAATGGCTTGCCTGTCCAAATTTAGGGGAGAAGGTGCAATTTGACAGGCAATGTAATTAAGAAGTATCAGTTAGGGTGAGAGAGGCTCTATTGAAATAAGAGTAAACTAAAAGGGGAAATTATAAACTCATCTGGCTCCTGATAAAGCACTTCACAGGCTTGTAATGCTGTGAACAGATCATTAGTCACTAAGCAAGAGCAAAAGTATTTAAGTGCATGAGCTGTGGTTGCATTTAATGATTCTTGGCACATACAGCATCTTGGATTTTTAAAGCACTGTACAATTATTAACTAATTCTCCTGTGAAAATAGGTGGGTAACTTTTACTTTACAGAAAAGTGATGTCCAGGGAGGCTTGCTGCTTGCCCAAGGCTAAACGAAAAATCAGGATTAGAATTTAGAAATTCCATGCTGCACTAAAGAAGCCAGGGAAAAGGCTGGAAAGCCAAAAGTGCTCAGATCCCACGGTAATTGGGGCTATATAAGTACCTAGATAGAGAGAACGCAATCTATTGAGGAAGTAGTCCACAATACCCTCGAAGGGTGTGCCTATTATAGGGTTGCTCGTTAGGGATATGCTATAGAAGCATGAAAACGCTTTCTTTGTATCCAGGAAAACCTTTAAAGAGCTGGTCTTCACTACAGGAAATAGTTTCTTTGCTTTATTACAGTTGCATTAAAGTGTTTTTTGCAAGTACCAAAACACTGTATGTAAAATAGAACCCACAACAACAAAATGAATTTAGAAGGAAAGTAACTCGGCTTCAGCTTTAAATTTAGTAAATATTACTCTCATGAGGCAGATTATGCCACCAAACTACCAGTATAGACAAAGGTTTTATACTCAAAGTTGGCAAAAAACAACAACATAGTTTAACATACAGACCAGTGTGCAGCTTCTGTGTAGGAATATAAACAGAAAGCACAATGGCATTCCAGAGTGAAGGACCTTTAAATGCTGCATTCAGATACTTCAATTGAATATGGAGAGGAAAGAAAACCAGTGACTGTTACATGGGCAATTTTGCATGAGAAATAACCAAGACATGGATGCACTTCACACTGGGATCGTGTATGGCCCCAAAGTAGTCGTGGGTGCTATTTATTTTGCAGGAGTTGATCAGACAATGGTCAGGTCTCTAGTAAGGGATGGAAAATACCTGGTTGCATTCAAAAGGAGAAATGTCTAGTTAATTAGACGAACTTGGAACAGGAGAGGTACTGTATAGCCATCTGTGAGCCCAGGAAATGGGGCTTATTGGAGAAAGCTCTAGTATTTTTACAGCAATGATTATATGCCATTGCTTACCGTTTTGCACTTGTAGAAGTTATTTGTGAATTAATTTCAATATCTGTGGAACCAGCCTTTTCGGTTCACTTTTATTTCCAGTGTGTTGAAAGCAGCTCTTCCTTTCGGGCAGAGGTTGAAGCCAGTAGATGGAAAACAAATTGTGTGTCTGCCTAGTGCTGTAAAAGAATAAACTAAACTGACCTGCTACAATGTCTGGTGAGCCATTGTTAGCTGATGTTCAGCTAAGAAAATACAAGCAGGGTATACGGGGCCAGGGTGGAATTTTTATCCTCTTAACTCTGGGGACATGAAATCTTCAATACATTTAACCTTAGGCCAAGTAAACTTGGCTTCCATCTCTCTCTTCTTTGTGCCCCTTTCCAGCAGCTCTTCCCCCATGTTCTTACTGTTCCCTCTTCTTGATGTCCACCTACCTTCCCACTTCCATGACCCTCATCTTATAAGAGGTTCTGCCCAGCTTCCTGGCACATGACTCCAATATATATTACGGTTTTGGGTCCCAAGGCAACTGCTTTCTGCCCCACCCGTGCACGGTGGGGCTACTTCTACCAGAAGCCCCCTGCTGCGACATCCAGAAGTCGGGGTGGGTGGGGATTAACAGGGGCAGTAAGAGGGGGAGGGAAGTCGTGACCAATAGCTACAATCCTTTCCTTCTCCTGCCACCATATCCACTGGAACCACAACTGCCTTTGGGAAACTGGCTAGTCCTGATGGTGATTGACATCCTAGAGCAAGAGTCTCAAGGGTTATACCCTGAACAGCTCCTGTATTTTTTTCCCTAGGATTGGAGATGAAGGGGCTCCTCTGCAAAATGCTTTTAAATAACATTATCTTCCTAAGAAATGGATCATTCTATAAAACTTGTAAATGGCCCTTTCTTCCCCTGCCCCCAGACCCACTTTTCTTGCCTAATCAGAGGCTTGTTTTTCCTTTCTACAAGCTAGACTTGCATATTGATGTTGGATGTGAGATTGGCCTGTGCCTAAAATCAGTCATAATGATGATGAGTCTGACACAAACTTTAAAAAAAAAAAAATCTGCTAATTAAGTGTGATGAAAATACAGATTCTGTTTAGCAGGGAGGAGTTTTCTCTTTAGGGTTCTTCAAAGCAGCAGAAAATGTGAGACCTTGTTAGTAATTAATTATATTCATTATAATGAGCAGTTCAGTTTTTCTTTAGTTCATTCCAGTGCTTGTTGGGTTGATTGTGGAGATTTTTCCCAGCACAGGTGACCAGCTCTCCAAGCATCTTGCAGTGTTTCCATACTGTGGTAGTAATTTTAAAGAGCGAAGTTGGCAGATGAGCAGGAACCAACATCTCTGATCTCCCTCTGCTAATGAACTGACAGAGCAACTAGATTTGCTCACACCAGCAAAAATCCCCACCAGCAAAATCTCTCCCTCTTTTACTTGCATTTTATTCACGATGGTCCAATTGATGAAATATCCAGACTTAATAGCTGAGCATTATGACATGTTAGTAATTCATTTTGTCACTGTGAATAAACCCAACTTTGCAGTGTACATAAAAATGTGGTTTTATGGCTGCTTTATGATTGTTAGACGGCTGCTTGTCAAACTGTTTGCATAGTGAAAGTAATCTGAGGTGCTGAATCAAACCCAGTAGTTGAGAAGCAAAGAACTTCATATTCTTCATAGGCAGTGCTGCATCGAGCAGACGGATATTAAAGGGAGTTGTCCATAAACGATTATGGTCATAAGCAAGAAGATTTAGTTTTTGCTGCACGGACCAAATGAGAGGCAATAATGTCCTTCTCAGGAAGCAAGTCCACGTAGTATCTTGCCATCCAATCTACAAACATGAATGTGAAAGATTGTATTACTCTGCTGTCTCCGTGGGGTATAGAAAACCATTACGGGAGATGGATGTGTTTATGTGGGGAAACAGTTAAGGCATTTTTATTCAACATCAATTCCCCATATTCATTTCTCTCCTCTATCCCTCTCCCTTTTTTTAATGTGCAAATTTTATGAATAAAAGGTGCCTGCTTCCTTTCCACCTGCTAAAGACCCATAACTGGAAAGGCCTTCAAGGACTGAGTTGTTTGGTTCTTTCCTGTTGTTATAAGAGAGAAGTGTAATTCACTAGGCAGGGACTCTGCTAATATATGGAAAGGTTTATTAAATAGCAAGTGCTTTTATTTTTAGTCTCAATTACTGTGTCGGTGGCTAAATGGTTCCATTCTGCCTTTCCTGATGCACCTTTTCAAAACATTGTAGTTACTTAATAGAGCATATAGGTTTATCTCTACTTTCTAATTTTCTGAAGGATTAAATGAGGTATAGCTTCTCCAGAGTTAAAGGGATTTAAGATAATCATGAGATGACATCTAGTCTTGGCTCTCAGAAAAACAGCTAACTTCATTGTCATCTGAAATGAGACGTTTATAAGAGCCAGAGGTACTGGTGTGGCCCAGTGGTTGTGGATGGGAAGGATCTGTATTTCTTGTATTGCTTTCAGTGGATTAATAGGCATAACGATCTTATATCCCAACTGCAAAACATTTTGTGGGAGCTGAAAAAATTAGAGCTAAAATTGGAATATGGGTCTAAGCAAGCTGTCTGCATCTTCAGAATTTAAAAAGCTTGAGAACTCTTTGAGTCCCTCTGTACAGGAATTTGGAAGAGTCCTACATGTACTTTCTACTGCCTTTAGATAGTAAGGATGATGTGTTTCGATGTTAAATCAGATACCTGTTCTATTATATAACAGAAAGGAGAGGTTATACAGGTGGCAATTTTACAAGATTAGCACCTGAAAAGCCTCTCTGGATCCATAAATCACTATCATTTACAAGATGATGAAAACATTTGAGTGACCTGAAAATGTTGAAAATTCTTCTTTAATCTTTATCATTTTGGGAATTATATGACATAAGCTGCTGAACAGTTTTGACAAAGAAACAGGCATATTCTGTAAATGTCCTGTATTGTCAATTGGCCGCACAGAACAAACTACACACTACAACAATAAATGAAACGTAAAACAAAGTGGTTATGAAATAGCATGTGATACAAAAGCAGAGGTGAGTTAACTCTGATGCCCTGACAAAATTCCGGTGTGGGCAATTATGTTTGGCTTCCTAAGTTTCCCTGCCATTGAGTTTGGACAGGGCATTCTTCAATTTCCATCCTAAATTGTTGCACAATATCCTCTACCGTGTTACAAAGCTAATGTCTTCTCCCACCCAGAGATCACTTCATTTCAGCACTGGTGTAGTGATCTTTGCCATGACTGTATATCTCTGTATAAAAACCTTGCAAAATTCTATACTAATAGGAAAAGTAACTTTATTAAACTATTATATTAAGACAGAAGAATAGATCTTTTTTATGCCTAGACTGGTAAATGGATATGACAACTTTTCAAGGATGTCGTGTTTGTAAAGTTCTTTGGGTGAGCTGAAAGCTATATTCTTGACAATGTAAGTCATTATAAGGGTTGGCAATATATAGATATGTTTTATCTGTGAAACTAAAAACATTCACAACCACTTTTTTTTTAACTTTAGTCATATGTGACTTTATGTATTTAGTTCATTTTAAAATAAAGGCATAAATGTGGACACATGATTAGAGTTATTAGAGCTGGAACAATTATGGCATCTTAAACATTCCTCTTTAGCTTCAGCAACCAAACTCCACAGGAAGAGGAAATGTTTGGGGACGGATGTGTTGGACCTGTCTACAACCCACTGACTTCAAAATGATTTTTGTGTTGTGTAAAGAGGCCCTATGTGATAGTGAAGTCATTGGGTTCAAATAGAACATTTGTTGTGTATTACGTAGAATCAGAACAAAGAAACCCCTATAAGAATAGTTGATGCAAAAACATTGATGAAATCCTGGCCCCCACAGAAGTCAATGAGAGTTTAGGCATTGACTTCAATGAGGTCAGGTTTTCACCCCGTGTTCCTCAATTAAGAATTCCCTAGCATGCTTTTGGGGGTTATAAAATGAATAATAATGACCCCCCACTGCTTGAATGTGTGTTTGATTTGAATGAAAGGTGGTTAATAAAATATCCCAAACATCTTCCACTTCTCTCCATGCAGCAACTTTCCCTTTTTTAATAGCACATCATATTCAGTCAAGCAGAGAATGATCTCTGACAGACAGCTTTCCAGTTGTTTATGGTTGATTTCAGTGCTAACACGGTACGACTGTCCATCAGACATTGCACAGCTTTGTCATCCATAAACATGAAGCCCCTCAAAAGAATTAAAGAAGCAAAATGACAAAAGTTTGTACTCACATGATGATGTATACATTTTTTTTTTCTACCCAGCACTTTAAAAATATGAATTCAGATCCACGGATGAAAGCTATTTAAATGCAATTTAGCATTGTATAATCACTATGATTCTAAATTACTTTTTCAGACGTTCATATGGCATGTGTGACAATGATTCTTTGTTTGATTTACAAGACCAACAAACATCTGAATCTCTCAAATCTACTATATTTGTTACTGTCATCCAAAAGATTGCACTATAGAATCTGAAACAGGCTTGTGTCATGAGATAAGCTAAAAGCCTTGTTCATTCTTTCCCATTCCCCCCCATACACACACTTTTTAATAGCCAAATATTCAGTTTTCAACGTAATCATAGTTTTGATCTTTTGAGGGAGTAATTGATTTTATTGCAATAAAAATCATTGCAGGATATTCAACCACAGACATTTGTTAATACTAAACAATGCAAAATCTCACCATGTCCAGGTGATTATTTGTAATCAGTCTGAATATATTTGTTCTAGTCTTGCTGGAGTTGGTTGAGGAATTGACATCTCTGCCTATAATATGATTTAGGCAACGTAAGAGTGATGCTAACAGAAAATATATACTGGAATTCAGCTGTGAGGAGTAAGATAAATTTAGCCCTCGGTAACGTTTTTGACTTTTATTAATTGCAATATGCATTTTGTTGCATTTATGTATTTGTACATGTCTTGGGGCTATTCCTTATGGCATAAAAGTGGCATCTCTTGAATGATATTAATGAGAACTTGAAACCAAGCTAGGAAGTTTTGGATTAAGTACCGCCAATGCATTTACATATATCAAGTTATCATAAATCAATAGCTTGTTTTCCTTAACTCCATTCCCCTACCATCACCACTCCCAGAATGTTTGTTCTCTCTACATTTATTTCCACGCAGTAGTTGTAGTGAGAACACCCTGATCTGATTCTATGTTGCACTAGAAAGTAAACTGTTTTCCTAACCAATCAGTACTATTTAGTGCAGTTCTATTCAGAAAAAAATGATTGCAAAATAACATATAGGGTCAACATTTATTGTTTTGCAATAATTGTTTGAAATTTACTTAATCTACAAGCAAGAAGACTTTTCTGTCTTCTAATGTACAGCCCTGCAAATTTAACTTGGGACTTGTGAATCAAACTGTATTTATTCCTTTTTATGCATCATCACCAGTGTCAGGTTCCTTCCCCACTCTTGGGGTTCAGATTTGGGGACCTCCATGCAAGATCCCTTAAGCTTATTTTTACCAGCTTTGGTTAAAAACTTTCCCAAGGCACAAATTCCACCTTGTCCTTGAACAGGAACACCTCTTTCCATTTTGTAGACTGTTCCATCTTATGGACACCTCCAATCTCACAGCATCCCTATGGTGACTACAGCAATTGCCTATATGGAAAAGTGCTACTGTAGAGCAGTAGTATCTAGAGCTGATTAGAAAATGCTAAGAACTTGCTGAGAAAAAACTCAAAAGCAATGCACAATTGTCATCTTGCTAAAAGCAATATTAATGGAAATCTTCAATTTTCATTTTCATCAAAAAATGTTTGCATCTTGTGGTTCCTTGCTCTTCAGGACATGTGACTCAGTCATGTGGTCCTATTCTTTCCCTGTTCCAATGGACAGACTCCCTTGCTGCCTAGTGTTTTGCAACCCTGGACATTCCTCTCCTGCTAGTAGCTGGAACTTGCAGTCCTGACTGGTGGCTTTGGTTTTTGCATCCATCTCCTGTTTTCTCTCTCCCTCCTCCTGAGTAGCAGCATCTCCTATTATAGGCAGCTGTGCTGACTTTTTCCTCATTTCCCTCTGCCTCTGCAGGCCTTCAACAATGAACACCCTAGATATAGGGTAGAAATAGTTAGAAAGCAGGGGAAAAGCCAGCATCCTATGCCCACTGTGTCTCCATAGACTACTAGTGATCCAAGAAGCCCAATTTGGGAACAACTGCCTTTATATTTGGCCACTGTTGCTGCTTCACCCTTACCTTACTACACCACAGATGCTGTCTGTATTTTATAGACTGTAACCTATCTGATCTACATATGTAAGTGAAAATATTCACATGTGCTATTCTCCATGATTTGTTTGTTTGAAAGGTATTATACAACTTACTTTAAAGTTCACTTTTTGAAGCAGTATTCAGCCCAGTTGGCACCAGAGATGTTTAGTTAAACAAATCTCCTGTTCTGTGATTTTTGGATGGGAGAGGGTAGAACAGAGAAGAGTGATATAAGATTGATTGGCCTATATCTGAGCTGGAAAGGGAAAACATGACCAGAGGGCAGTAGTTAACATTGAAAATCCATAAGCATTTTACTTTGCTTACTGGCGTGGCAGGTTCAGCAGTCAAGTGCCCCTATCGGTTGGTCGAAATAGTCTAGTGTACTTATAGGAGCTGGTTGTGTCGTGGGATTTAACAGAAAATAAAATTAAGCTTGTTTCACATGACCCTTCCTCCATTACAATGCTCCTACAGTAGAAAAGTAGTGGCATGTTTCTTCACCTGAAATGCCAAGAAACCAAGCCCTCTCCATTGTGAATGAGGTAGTGGTGTTGTTGATCACAGGGTTATTCTCATGACAAAGCATAGATGCCTAAACCCTTTGAAGTTATTTTGAGCCTTTTGTGTATTAGTTTCTTAGGTGACTTTTTTTTTTTTTTTTTTGTTATAGCCCACTAGGGCTAACCCCACGGCTGCCTCTTTCCTGCTCTTGAGGACAGATTTTGACAGCTAGAAGCTGAAGTGCACCCGGCCCATAATTAATACCCTTCCACATGCTCTGAAGGCGGGGGGCATGGTAGTTTGGGGACAGGTGCAGTGAGTCATTGCCCTTTGATGATAAACTCTGCAGCGGGCATCTTGACAGGCTCCCTGTAACTGGCCAGAACAGGTCCTATAGCCCCCCATGCAGTGAATTGGCGTTTTTAGAAGCTTAGGGCACTGGGCGGTTTATGGGCTGCTCCCCCCACCCACCTACTCCAGGGCCGGGTTTTGCTGGTGCTTGGGGCCGCCCGTTTCTAGGGGCAGCATTCCCCCCGCCCGCCTCCACCGGCGGCCCCGAGCGCGCCCCCGCTGCACCGCTTCCCCCTCCCCCCCCCGCTTGCCACGCGCCAAAAAGCGGGTTCACGCAGGGCAAGCCTCGGAGGGGGGAGACGAGCGGCGGCGCGCGGGGGGGAGGTGGTGGCGGGAGAACGGGCGGCGAGCTGGGGCGGGGAGCGGTTCCTCTACCCCTCCCCCCCCCCCAGTCACTTCCTGCGCTGCCCGCTCCGCCTGCTCCCCCTGAACGCGCTGCTGCTCCCCCGCCTCAGAGGGAGGGGGGGAGAAGCGGAGCGGCGGCGAGCTGTGGCGGGCGGGAAGCCACGGACAGCGGGGGGAGGGGAACGAGGCGCGCCGGCGGGAGGAGGCGGGGCCGGGGATTTGGGGAAGGGGCGGAGCCAGGGGCGAGGGAGGGGGGGCCGCGGGGGAAAAAGCAGGGGGCGGCAAAATTCCTCGAGCCGGCCCTGCCGTTCTGCTCTTGCACTGTGGCTACGTGGGGACTCTTGCTTTTCGACCACGGCCTCGCCCTTCGCGGTGGTTTTTTGTCTCATGGGGAAATGGAACCTGATGAAGTGAGCTGTAGCTCACGAAAGCTTATGCTCTAATAAATTTGTTAGTCTCTAAGGTGCCCCAAGTCCTCCTTTTCTTTTTGTGCTGCAGTTTCACAAAAGGGAACAAAAAGAAAAGCAGTACTGGTGGCACCTTAGAGACTAACAAATTTATTAGAGCATAAGCTTTCGTGAGCGGTAGCTCACGAAAGCTTATGCTCTAATAAATTTGTTAGTCTCTAAGGTGCCACCAGTACTGCTTTTCTTTTTGCGAATACAGCCTAACACGGCTGCTCCCCTGAAACCTGACAAAAGGGAACGTGGCTGCATTGCCATTTTCCCGCCGGGGATGCATTGCCCTGTTTCTATGCTTCTAAGGCTGCTTAGATGGGCCCTCCCTTGCTACCATCTGAGGGACTCTCCCTCTCCTAGCATTGCACCCAAGTGAAGATCCTGCCCCTCCCTTACACCCAGGCCACCCGCTGATGACCTCCCGCATGATGTAGACTAGGCCAGCGCCAAATGGTTCTTGGGGTGCTTCCAAGTGTATTTAGTCAAATGCCATCGTCGTACAGAGAAGGGGCAATAAGAAGTAGGTCCGTGTAACCTCAATGTTCTAATTTTTAAAACCTTTTAGGGGGAAGCATGTAATAGTGATTTTGCACTAAGTTGGCTGGATCATTCTTTATATAAATTATTCTGGAAACGCGTCTGTGTCTGCTGCTTTGTATTTGTGCATTCCTAGTCCCCAGAGACTGAGTACTTTTACCGTATTCCTACTTGATGGGCTGGGGTATATGTGTGAGGGGCATGAGTTGGTATGTTAAAATGAACAGCCAATAACTATTTTTGCCAAATCCTGGCTTCTCTTCAGTTTGTTTTCCTTCAGATAAAATATAATATTTTTGTGTACAATGCTTAAAAAGTCTCACCAAAATCTGTGAATCATTTTGTAATATATTGCACTTAATTAACACAAGCTAATACTTTTTATAAGTAATTAAATCAATTGAAAATGTTGCACAACTCTCCCATCTGCTTGAAGCAACTGCTAAATTGCAGTACTATACAAATTAAAATATATACTGCTTACATCCTGCTCTTGTAAATATGTGCCAAGACTTGCACTGTATATATGGGGGTGTGTGTTTATATATAAATACAATGTAAATTACACACTGTAGGTATTCCTTAGGCTGGTCCATTAGTTTTATTCTAAAGTGTGGAAATGCTGAATCCAAGGAACAAGGGAGTAAACAATACTGGCTTTCAATGGCCAATTTAAGCAGCCATGGCATCAGCTGAACTTGTAACACTGAGATGTGCTATAGTTGGTTAGAATAAAATAGTGCTCTGGAAGTATGTTTACAAATGGATCCTGAGATGGCAAACATTGTGAGATTATGTTTTCTATCTGCAACATGTTGCACAGGGCCATTAACTCAACTGGAGTAAACAAACAGGAAAACAGCAAATGGTGGTATTAGCAGGTGATGGTATTAGAAATGTATGCATCCATTGAAGAAGTCACAAATTGTCTGTCAATTGAATCGCTGGCTGATTATATTTCTTTTTATACTGCACACCAGAGTCTTGCTTAGCTGATAGTTCTGCCAATATTAAAAGGATCAAAAGCTAAGATATGGTTAAAAGAGAAAAAATAAACACTTTAGAAACAAATCTTCTTCTTCTTTGAACAGTAAATGTAAACTTTCTTTAGAGAATCAAAACACTGGACTTTTTTTCATGACTATGTTTCTTTTAGATGGTTGGAAGCAATGCTTGACCATATACAGAAAGACCTGTGGGTGTAGCAAACCTTTGACATGGCTTCATTGAACTAGTAATTCACTAACAAAGTCTACAACAATGATGTAACTATTGGCAGTTGTTCCTGCACTTATAAATGTCAGAAATGCATTAAATATAGTCCACATAGAAAATACAGACCAGTAGTTATACAGAAACCCGAAGAAGAGCTTTGTGTAGATTGAAAGCTTGTCTCTCTCACTAACAGAACTTGGTCCAATAAGATATCATCTCACCCACCTTGTTGCACTAATATCCTGGGACCAACATGGCTACAGCAATGCAAACAGTAGTTACACTGTACAGATTTATCCTTCAACACTGTAGCCTTTTGCAGAGAGGCATTTCTCTATTGTCTGTTAGAGTGACTTATATAATATGGAGCAGAAACACCGACTCCCTCCTCAACTTTGCATCTCTTCCCAGAGGAGATGGGCACAATGATATTGGGCAGGGCTGGTACTGCTTTGTGCTAGTCCCACTGCCAGACCTAGAAATTTGCATGAGGCTGGGGAGGGCTGGAGGGAGGCAGAGGTCTATTCTCCCTTCACTCTGACCAGCCCTTTTCCACAGTCCCCCACTCTGCATCTTTGGTTCCTGAAGACAAAAATCTAGTTCTTTGTATGAGTTTGTATGAGTTGTATTTAGTTCTTTGTACATGTTCCTTTTTCTTTTACAAGGACCATGGAAGGCTCTTAGCTGTAAGTATATCCACCTGTTGCTAAGGTCTGAATTTTTGCATACACGTTTGCCATCACTTTGATGTTGTTAACTTACTACCCACTTTTCCTTCACAGAGCTGGCTGCTGCCATTGATGTAGTTGATCATAAGGTGCTGCAGACTTGTCTGTGGCATTTTGCAGGAATGGAGGATGAGGTTGACTGTAAGTAGCACCAGTCTTTCCTTTGAACATAAGAATGGCCGTATAGGGTCAGCCCAAAGGTCCATCTAGCCCAGTATCTTGTCTTCCGACAGTGGCCAGTGCCAGATGCCCCAGAGGGAATGAACAGAACAGGTAATCATCAGGTGATCCATTCCCTATAGCCCATTCCCAGCTTCTGGCAAATAGAGGCTAGGGACACCATCCCTGCCCATCCTGGCTAAGTGCCATTGATGGACCTATCCTCCATGAACTTATCTAGTTCTTTTTTGAACCCTGTTATAGTCTTGGGCTTCACAACATCCTCTGGCAAGGAGTTCCACAGGTTGACTGTGCGTTGTGTGAAAAAAATACTTCCTTTTGTTCATTTTAAACCTGCTTTCATTTGGTGATCCCCAGTTCTTCTGTTATGAGAAGGAGTAAATAACACTTCCTTATTGACTTTTTTCACACCAGTCATGATTTTAGAGACCTCTATCATATCCCCACTTGTCATCTCTTTTCCAAGATGAAAAATCCCATTCTTATTAATCACTTGTCATATTGAAGCCGTTCCATACCCCTAATAATTTTTGTTGCCCTTTTCTGAACCTTTTCCAATTCCAGTATCTTTTTTTGAGATGAGGCAACCACATCTGAATGCAGTACTCAAGATGTGGGTGTACCATGGATTTATATAAAGGCAATATGATATTTTCTGTTTTATTATTCATCCCTTTCTTAATGATTCCCAACATTCTGCTGGTTTTTTTGACTTCCGCTGCACATTGAGTGGATGTTTTCAGAGAACTATCCACAATGATTCAAGATCTCTTTCTTGAGTAGTAACAGCTAATTAAGACCCCATCATTTTATATGTATAGTTGGGATTATGTTTTCCAGTGTGCATTACTTTGCATTTATCAAAATTGAATTTCATCTGCCATTTTTCAGAGTAGCAGCCGTGTTAGTCTGTATTCGCAAAAAGAAAAGGAGTACTTGTGGCACCTTAGAGACTAACAAATTTATTAGAGCATAAGCTTTCGTGAGCTACAGCTCATGCATCCGATGAAGTGAGCTGTAGCTCACGAAAGCTTATGCTCTAATAAATTTGTTAGTCTCTAAGGTGCCACAAGTACTTCTTTTCTGTCTGCCATTTTGTTGCCCAGTCACCCAGTTTTGTGATTCCTTTCTGTAGCTCTTCGCAGTCAGCTTTGGACTTAACTATCTTGAGCAGTTTAGTATCATCTGCAAACTTTGCCACCTCACTGTTTACCCCTTTCTCCAGATCATTTATGAATAAGTTGAACGGGATTAGTCCTAGGCCTGACCCTTGGGGAACACCACTAGTTACTCCTCTCCATTCTGAAAATTTACCATTTATTCCTATCCTTTGTTCCCTGTGTTTTAACCAGTTCTCAATCCATGAAAGGATCTTCCCTTTTATCCCATGACAACTTAATTTATATAAGAGCCTTTGGTGAGGAACCTTGTCAAAGGCTTTCTGGAAATCTAAGTATACTATGTCCACTGAATCCCCCTTGTCCATGTTTGTTGACTCCCCTCAAAGAACTGTAATAGATTAGTAAAACATGATCTCCCTTAACAGAAACCATGTTGACTTCTGCGCAACAATTTATGTTCTATGTGTCTGACAGTTTTATTCTTTACTATTGAATTTTGTCAAATCTGCAGTGAAAGTGTTCTTAAAACGAATAACTTGCTTGGTTATCATACAGGACAGCTATGGCATGAAATATATGGCAGAATGCATGTAAAACAGAACAGGAGACGTACAATTCTCCCTCTCCCCCCCCCCAGAAGTTCAGTCACAAATTTAATTAATGCATTATTTTTAATACATGTTATCAGCATGGAAGCACGTGCCTTGGAATGTTAGCCAAAGCATGAAGGGGCATATGAATGTTTTGCATATCTGGTGTGTAAATACCTTGCAGTGTTGGCTACAAAGATGCCATGCGAATTCCTGTTCTCATTTTCAGGTTACATTGTAAATAAGAATCAGGCAGCATTATCTCCCTTAAATGTAAACACATTTCTTTCTCTTAGTACATTGACTAAACAAGAAATAGGACTGAGCGGATTTGTAGGCTGTAAAGCAGTGGTGTGCAACCTGCGGTCTGTCAGGGTAATTAAATGAGGATATTAATGAGGACTGGCAGGCCAGTTTGTTTACATTGACCATCCGCAGGCACAGCCGCCTGCAACTCTCAGTGGACATGGTTCGCTGTTCCTGGCCAATGGGAGCTGCGGGAAGCGCAGGGACGTGCTGACCACCACTTCTCGCCTCTCCTATTGGCTGGGAACGGCTAAACACAGTCACTGGAAGCTGCGGGCGGCCATGCCTGCAGACTATCAATGTACACAAACTGTCTCACAGCCCGCCAGTGGATTACCCTGATGGGCTACAGGTTGCCCACTGCTCTAAAGTTTTACATTGTTTTGTTTCTGAGTGCCATTATGTAACAAAAAAAAAATCTACATTTGTAAGTTTCACTTTCATGCTAAAGAGATCGCACTACAGTACGTGTATATGGTGAATTGAAAAATACTGTTTCTTTTGTTTATCATTTTTACATTGCAAATACTTGTAATACAAAATAATAATAAAGTGAGCACAGTACACTTTGTATTCTGTTGTAATTGAAATCAATATATTTGAAAATGTAGAAGAACATCCAAAAATATTGAATAAACTTAAATTGGTATTCTATTGTTTAATAGTGCAATTAAAATGGTGAATAATCACAGTTAATTTTTTTAATCATGATTAATTTTTTTGAGTTAATCGCGTAAGTTAACTGTGATTAATCGGCAGCCCTACTTAAGAGCCTTTGGTGAGGGACCTTGTCAAAGGCTTTCTGAAAATCTAAGTACACTATATCTATTGGATCCCCCTTGTCCACATGCTTGTTGACCCTCCTAGAGAATTCTAGTAGATTGGTGAGGCATGATTCCCTTTTTAAAAACCATGTTGACTCTTCCCCAACAAATTATGTTCATCTATGTGTCTGACAATTTTGTTCTTTATTGTAGTTTCAACCAGTATACCTGGTACTGACGTCAAGTTTTCAGGCCTGTAATTGCCAGGATCACCTCTGGATCCCTTTTTAAAAATTGGCATCATATTAGCTATCCTCCAATCATTTGGTACAGAAGCTGATTTAAATGATAGGTTACAAACCACAGTTAGTAGTTCTGCAATTTCACATTTGAGTTTGTTCAGAACTCTTGGGTGAATACCATCTCGTCCTGGTGACTTATTACTGTTTAGTTTATTGATTTGTTCCAAAACCTTCTCTAATTACACCTCAATCTGAGGACAGTTCCTCAGATTTGTCACCTAAAAAGAATGGCTCAGGTTTGGGAATTTCTCTCACATCCTCAGCCATGAAGACCGATGCAAAGAATTCATTTAGTTTCTTCGCAATGGCCTTATTGTCCTTTAATGCTCCACTGGTTGTTTAGCAGGCTTCCCGCTTAAAAAAAAAATTGCTATTACTTTTTGAGTCTTGGGCTAACCATTCTTCAAATTCTTTTTTGGCCTTCCTAATTATATTTTTACACTTCATTTGCCAGAGTTTATACTCCTTTCTTTTTTCCTCATTAGGATTTAACTTCCACTTTTTAAAGGATGCCTTTTTGTCTTTCACCGCTTCTTTTACTTTGTTGTTTAGCCATGGTGGCACTTTTTTGGTTCTCTTACTATGTTTTTTAATTTGGGGTATATATTTAAGTTGAGCATCTATTATGGTGTCTTTAAAACATTTCCGTGCAGCTTTCAGGGATTTCACTTTTGGTGGTCGCAAAAAGAAAAGGAGTACTTGTGGCACCTTAGAGACTAACAAATTTATTAGAGCATAAGCTTTCGTGAGCTACAGCTCACTTCATCGGATGCATGGATGCATGAAGTGAGCTGTAGCTCACAAAAGCTTATGCTCTAATAAATTTGTTAGTCTCTAAGGTACCACAAGTACTCCTTTTCTTTTTGCGAATACAGACTAACACGGCTGCTACTCTGAAACTTTTGGTGTTGTACCTTTATTTGTTTAACTAGCGTCTTCATTTTTGTGTAGTCCCCCTTTCTGAAATTAAATGCTACAGTGTTGGGCCACTGTGGTGTTTTCCACACCACAGAGATGTTAAATTTATATTATGGTCACTATTACCAAGCGGTCCAGCTATATTCACCTCTTGGACCAGATCCTGTGTTCCACTTAGGATTAAATCAAGAATTGCCTTTCCTCTTGTGGGTTTCAGGACTAACTGCTCCAGGAAGCAGTCATTTAAGGTGTCAAGAAACTTTATTTCTGCATCCTATCCTTAGGTGACATGTACCCAGTCAATATGGGGATAGCTGAAATCCCCCATTATTGTTGAGTTTTTTATTTTTATAGCCTCTCTAATCTCCCTGAGCATTTCACAGTCACTATCACTATCCTGGTCAGGTGGTCAGTAATATATCCCTACTGATGTATTCTTATTATTAGAGCATGGAATTACTATCCGTAGAGTTTCTATGGTACAGTTTGGTTCATTTAAGATTTTTGCTTAATTTGATTCTAGGTTGTCTTTCACATATTATGCCACCCCCCAGCACCAGCACAACCTATTCTGTCCTTCTGATATATTTTGTACCCTGGTATTACTGTGTCCCATTGATTATTCTCATTCCACCAAGTTTTTGTGATGCCTATTATTTTAATATCCTCATTTAATACAAGGCACTCTAGTTCACCCATCTTATTACAGTATTTAGACTTCTAGCCTTGAGTATATAAGCATTTTAAAAACTTGTCACTTTTTAGCCGTCTGTCTATACTTACATGATGTAATTGAATGGGACATTTTAATTTGACTGTTTCTCAACAGATCCTACCCATATTTTATCATCTTCCATCCCCTCCTCTTTACTAAGACATAGAGAATCTCCATTAATAGATTCGGACAGAGGTATCCTTTAGGGGAGGATCATGTGCTCCTCCGCACCTGTTGGCTTTCCCCAAGCCCTTAGTTTAAAAACTGCTCTATGACTTTTTTAATGTTAAGCGCCAGAAATCTGGTTCCATTTTGGTTTAGGTGGAGCCCATCCCTCCTGTACAGGCTCCCCCTTTCCCAAAAGTTTCCCCAGTTCCTAATAAATCTAAACTCCTCCTCCCTACATCATCGTCTCCTCCATGCATGTTCTGCCTGTCTGACTGGCCCTGTGTGTGGAACTGGAAGCATTGAAGAGAATGCTACCCTATCCTTCCCTATGTCATTGGCACCTACATGTGCCACGAGCACCGGCTGCTCCCGAGGACCACACATAAGTCTATCTAGATGTCTCAAGAGCTTCGCAACCTTCGCACCAGGCAGGCAAATCACCATGCGGTTCTCCCGGTCATCGCAAACCCAGCTATCTCTGGTTTCAGAGTAGCAGCCATGTTAGTCTGTATTCGCAAAAAGAAAAGGAGTACTTGTGGCACCTTAGAGACTAACAAATTTATTTGAGCATAAGCTTTCGTGAGCTACAACTCACTTCATCGGATGCATTCAGTGGAAAATACAGTGGGAAGATTTATATACATAGAGAACGTGAAACAATGGGTGTTACCGTACACACTGTAACCAGAGTGATCACTTAAGGGGAGCTATTACCAGCAGGAGGGTGGGGGTGGGGGGGACCTTTTGTAGTGATAATCAAGGTGGGCCATTTCCAGCAGTTGACAAGAACGTCTGAGAACAGTAGGGGGTGGGGGGGATAAACATGGGCGAAATAGTTTTACTTTGTGTAATGACCCATCCACTCCCAGTCTCTATTCAAGCCTAAGTTAATGTATTCAGTTTGCAAATTAATTCCAGTTCAGCCGTCTCTCATTGGAGTCTGTTTTTGAAGTTTTTTTGTTGAAGTATTGCCACTTTTAGGTCTGTAATTGAGTGACCAGAGAGATTGAAGTATTCCCCAACTGCTTTTTGAATGTTATAATTCTTGACGTCTGATTTGTGTCCATTTGTTCTTTTACGTAGAGACTGTCCAGTTTGATCAATGTACATGGCAGAGGGGCATCGCTGGCACATGATGGCATATGTCGCATTGATAGATGTGCAGGTGAACAAGCCTCTGATGGTGTGGCTGATGTGATTAGGCCCTATGATGGTGTCCCCTGAATAGATATGTGGACACAGTTGGCAATGTCTGCCAACGTTTTTATGGCTGACTTAGAACAATGCTTCCTCAGCTCTCGTCCCCTAATGCCCCTACTCTACTTGCGCTACATTGGTGACATCTTCATCATCTCTCCCGCTGGTAATAGCTCCCCTTAAGTGATCACTCTGATTACAGTGTGTATGGTAACACCCATTGTTTCATGTTCTCTATGTATATAAATCTCCCCACTGTATTTTCCACTGAATGCATCTGATGAAGTGAGCTGTAGCTCACGAAAGCTTATGCTCAGATAAATTTGTTAGTCTCTAAGGTGCCACAAGTACTCCTTTTCTTCCAGCTATTTCTGTTTCTAATGATTGAATCCCCCATAACTATTGCATGTCTCTTCCTAATAACTGGAGTTCCCTCCCCTGGAGAGGTATCCTCAGTGCGAGAGGATACCATGACATCATCTGGACAGAGGGTCCCAACTATGGGATCATTTCCCTCTGTTCCAGTTGGAAGTTCTCCTTCCCTGAGATTTTCATCCTCCTCAACAACACAGAGGCTGTCAGATGAGGGGTGGGATCATTCTACTGTGTCCCGGAAAGTCTCATCTAGGTACCTTAGCTTCTCCAGTTAAGCCACTCTGGTGTCCAAAGCCTGTACAGTCTCTGAGGCTCAGGAGCTTCTTACACTGAATGCACACATACACTACCTGCCCATAGTGCAGGTAATCATACATGCTGCATTTGGTGCAATAAACTGGTAACCCCCACTCTGTTGCTGGACTTCTGCCTACACTCCTTTTTACTTCTGCAGCTTGTTCCTTTGTTGATGTTTCATTTTTAGCAGGGCGTGTTTTTGGCTTTAAGTTTAAAGAATGTTAAGTGTATCTAGACTCCCCTCACACTCCTGCTCTAAACTCCCTTGAAAAACTCCCCTGTTAGCCATTCCTGTTCACACCCTTTGAGGGGAAAACCCAAAGGATTGTGCTGAACAAATGCTCATCTCCTCGAGAGTTCTTGATGTGATGTCCTACAAGATTCCCCTCTTGTTCAACATGTATGAGAGTCTGCCAGGGGAGATTGAGAGATGTCATGCTTTGTTTCCTTCTACGTGAAAGCAGATTCTGCAGGCTTTTTGCTTTTCAGCTGCCCAGGGGAGGGATGAAAGCTACCTGCCTGATGCTTAGTGAGGGTGAAGTGACTTTCATTTGTGTCAATTGTTGGCAGCCATTCATTTTAATTTTTTAATGTATCCAAATTATAACTATGGACGAAATGTAATTAATTAAAATAAATGCTATAGCTGTTGCAAACAATCCAAACACCAGATAATTAATAACTTGGAATGCAGTAATGCTGAGAGAGGAGTAGGGATGATTCTAGACAGAGGATTAGACATGAGTTTTTAATTTGATATGGCAGGAAAAAATGTCAATCGGATTTTGGATTGCATAAACAAAGGCACAACAGGGAGATAACAGTTACACTCTGCGCAGCCCTGGTGCAACTGTGCCTGTAATATTAGTTCAGTTCTGGGTACCTTGCTATTACCTGGATATTGACAAACTGGAGACAATTCAGAGAACAGAAGCTAAAAAGATTAACATGCTGAAATGATTTATGAAGAAAGATATTTCTAATCTGGCTAAAAGGATAACAGGCTGTGTGTTCTGAAGGGTCTGAAATGGTATTGAATGTAAGTAATTATTTACAGTGATGCAGGCAATTGAACGAAAATAATGAGAAGAAAACTAATAAATAGTCAATCGGAACTTTATATCAGTATAAACTTTCTGACAGTGGAAGCTATCAGGCTGTGGAATAATCTCCCCAGGGAAGTGAAGAAAGCCCATCATGTGATACTTTTAAAATTAGATTGGACAAATCAAAAGAAAATGTATTGTATGGAATAGTCCTGGACCCTGATCCTGTATTGGATGGGCAGCTGCAACCGTGCTAAGATTCCTTGAATTCACTCTGCTTGGGCACCATGCAGGATGAGGGCCCTAAGTTGTAAACTCTTCAGGAGCTGGACTGTGTCTCCATCTGCAAAATAGGGATAATAACACTTCTGCCTTCATAGGGACAGTGTGAGGATACATTAATTCATGTTTGTAAGGTGTTCAGGTTCCACTGTGAGGGGGACCTATGGAATCACCTAGATAAATAGAAAGGATGTTAGCCAGCTAGAAGAGACTGCATTGCACAAGGGGGAAGATGGAAGGAAACCAAGGAAAGGAGAAAAGAGAGATGTAAGCAAATCAAGGCAAAGATTCAAAAGTCATGAGTAAGAACCCCAAAAATCATGAGACTTCCAAAAAGTCATGGTGTGGGTTTTTTTTTTTTGTTTATTTTGTTTTTTAAGATTATATTGTGGTTTTGGGCTGTCTTTTGATTCTTGAATTTCCCCTGCTCTCCAATTCCCTGCCCCTCATATATACTATTACTGTAAAGACCAGGGAGGTCCTTGGCCACTCTTACAATTTTCCCCCATCTCTTTTCATCCACAAAGTGTATTTTTCCTCATTCACATAGTAATTCACATTAAGAGCTTTTAGGTCTTGCTCAACATTATCCGTCCATCTTCTCCTTGGTCAGCCATGAGGTTGGACACCACAAGGCTGACTTTGCAAGAGATGCTTAGCTGCAGTCTCTTCTCTGATCCTAAATGCATGCCTGACCCACTGGAGTCATGGGGATTTCACTACAATTACTATACTTGGTTTACCATAGACCTCCACACGTTCTCCCTTACCTGTCCTATTACTCACAGGACAGGTGGAGGGAGTGGAGTTCACCCTTATGCTGGTCTCTTTCTGCTCATGTGGGAGGAGGGAGTCGGGCACCTTGAGCAGCTGGGCTCTTTCTGCTCCCTGCAGGATCCTGGGAAAGAAACCAGTCTGATTCCTGCAGCAGTCATATTTGGCTGCTCTTCCCCAGGAGCTTGGGGAATCAGCTTGGGTTTTCCCTCAGGCAGGGTTGAATTTTGGGAGCAGGCTGGTGCTTCAGGCCTTATAGTGAGACTTTCTCTGGTCTCAGCCAAACTCGAGTGACTTGTAAAGAAATCACAGAAGCTGGAACACTGTAAAAGTGAAAATGAAACAATAGGCAGGACAGATATATGTTAAAAATGAGAGAGAATTAAAGTAGGAAATGGAAGAAGAGAGATGGCTACAGAAATGGAGAAAAAGAGAAGGCACACAACTCTAATCTGAGGAGCTCTGTGTTCATTCTTGTGTAACAGGGTGTTCCATCCCTTTTAAGGGTGGTGGGGGCCCCAGACGAGCCAACACTGTTCCAAGGCCTGGCCCTTTTAAGAACAGGTAGTTAAGGGAAAAGTCAGGTCTGCTGGGAAGTGGGATGGTGGCAACACTCCACAGCTCCTAGGCCAAAGGCCTGGGAGAGAGAGAGAGACCTGCAAGTAGCTGGAACTGTTGAGGGATATAAGCCTCAGCTGAGGGACTTGCAGGAACAGGAGTCTGTTGGGTGAGAAGCTCATCTATGATGGCTGCAAAGGAATGCGAGCCTGGAGGGAGCTGGCATTGATACCAGAATTAACTGAGTCTGGAGAAGACAGCTGAGTGTTATTTTATGGTAATAAACACACCCAGGAGGGAGCACTATTCTGAAAACACTAGTTGTGTGTTGGTCGTTTGATGCATGACAGAAGGTAAACTGAGGCAGTGGCATGGCCTGAAGCCAGACTGTGTAAGCCCTGTTACACTAGGGTTAATTTGATACATTTCTCTATATAGAAGGATCAGTAAGGAAGGGAAATTTACTTTATATTTTGATGATCATTGGGACAAAAAATCTTCCAGATGATTGAAGTTTAGGAGAAGTGGAGAATTATCTTTGTGCCACCACTTTTATTTTTCAGTGCAAGAACTGCATAAATAAAAGCAGAGTGAAAAATTAGAAAGAAATTTATACAACTAGAAAAGGTGAAATTTGGGACATCTGCTGCGATTAGACAGGCATGTGTTTGTTTTGCTTCCAGATAGCGTTTCGATAAACCGAAAGCAGCAAGTCCCTGAGTTCCCAGGGATCCTGAAGGTGATGGATAGATATCTCTTTATATAACCCCTCTTGTCAAGAGGAAATGTATTATACTATGCTTCTCACTACACAATACCCGGTTCAGATTGTGAACTCATAGATATCCATATTCTACTTTACTTGATGACCCAGGTAATTATAGACCTGTCAGTCTGACATTGATCCTGGGCAAGATAATGGAACAGCTCATACAAGACTTGATTAATAAAGAATTATAGGAAGGTAAATTAATTAATGCAAATCAACATGGGTTTATGGAAAATAAATTATCTCAAACTCATTTGATGTCTTTGTTCTATGAGATTACAAGTTTGTTAGATAAAGGTAATACTGTTGATGTAATATACTTAGATTTCTGTAAGGCATTTGACTTGGTACCACATGACATTTTGATTAAAAACTAGAAAGATTGTAAAACTAACATAGCACACATTTAATGGATTGAAAACTGGCTAACTGATGGGTCTCAAAATGTGATTGTAAATGGGGAATCGTCATCAAGCATGTATGTTTCCAGTCGGGTCCAACAGGGATTGGTTCTTGGCCCTATGCTATTTTACATTTTTATCAATGACCTGGAAGGAAACCTAAAATAATCACTGATAAAGTTTGCAGATGACAAACAATTGGGGAAGTGATAAATAATGAAGAGGACATGTCACTGATTCAGAGCAATCTGGATTACTTGATAAATTGAGCTCAAACACACACTATGCATTTTAATACAGCTAAATGTAAATATATACACCTAGTATCAAAGGCAATACTTACAGAATGGGGGACTCTATCTTGGGAAGCAGTGACTCTGAAAAAGATTTGTGGGGGTCATGGTGGATAATCAGCTGAACATGAGCTCCCACTGTGATGCTGTGGCCAAAAGAGCCAATGCGATCCTGGGATGTATAAACAGGGGAATCTTGAGTAGGAGCAAAGAGGTTATTTTACCTCTGTATTTGGCACTAGGGAATCCACTACTGGAATACCGTGTCCAGTTCTGGTGCCCACAATTCAAGAAGGATGTTGATAAATTGGAGAGGGTTCAGAGAAGAGCCATGAAAATGATTAAAAGATTAGAAAACATGCCTTATAATGACTGAGCGCACTCTATTTAGCTTAACAAAAAGAAGGCTCACGGTGACTGGATTACAATCTACAAGTATCTATATGGGGAACACACATTTAATAATGGACTCTTCAGTCTAGCAGAGAAAGGTATAACATGATCCAATAACTGGAAGTTGAAGATAGATAAATTCAGACTGGAAATAAGATGTACATTTTTAATGGTGAGAGAAAATAACCAGTGGAGCCATTTACTCATATTTGTGGTGAGTTTTCCATCACTGACAATTTTTAAATCAAGGTTGGCTGTTTTTCTGAAAGATATCCTTTAGGAATTATCTTGGGGAAGTTCTATGGCCTGTGTTATACAGAAGTCCAAACTAGATGATCACATTGGTCCCTTCTGGCCTTGAAATTATGTATCTATATAGTGAACAGGTTTAATTCAAACTGGAGTGTACAGATTTCTATTTACTTGACTTTCCCCTCTGGTATTCTTAAAATCACACAGTTACTTGTTACTTGTTAAGTGCTATATCATATATAGAATAAGAGGTGGTCTCTGCCATAAGGGGCCTTGCAATCCAAGAACCTGACAAAGTTCACACTGACTTTATGGGGAGCAGGAGCAGGGCCAAAATTAGACACAGGGAATCAACAGATGTGAGTCCTACTGAAATTGATGGGAATTGCATCTGCTTAACCCAGTTCTGAATTCAGCTCTTATTGTTCTGTCCAAACATTATCTCCAACATACCAGATAAAGTACAGTGGCTGCAGACCATAGTTTCGTTCAATAGGTTTTAATTAAATAGTCTTTAAGAATATGTGAACAAAATCATGCAACCCCTAAAAAGCCTTGCAACGGAGAGGTGTTTGAGGTGGGTTTTAGAGGTGGAGAGGGATTTTGTGGCTGAATAAATAATCAGATATTTTAAGATCTACCAGCTTTCTTGTGTGTTTCCCTGTTCTTCCCCTTCTCATCTGCAGACTTAGCACCAGACCCAGCTCTTTCCTCTAGATTTCTGAAGGTCACAATGTCCTTATAGGCTGCTGCTTGGCTTCCTTTCTGGCTCTGAGTCTTTCCATCGGTTCGTCCCCTTCCCCTGCACTCCTCCACATTAGCCTTTTCCACACCTACAGACACACACAAACCTGGTCAGAACAATACCCAGTGGAACCCTCTACCCACATGGTGTTAGTTTCTGGACAGACTCTATTCAGCCTTGTTTTAGGTGTGGCCCCGTAACTGTCTCTTCCAGGTATCTTAAATAAAGGGCGTCCTCAGACATCAGTTTCAGCGAGGAGGATTTAACGCACTCCATAACAAGGTTTAATGCAGCTCATAACACTACCAGAGTTTCAAAGGGGTTAATGAAAGCAATACTTAGCTCAGACTAGATGACTTTAATGATCCCTTCTGGCCTTAACATCTATTAAAACAAAAAGAAAAGGAGTACTTGTGGCACCTTAGAGACTAACAAATTTATTTGAGCATAAGTTTTCGTGAGCTACAGCTCACTTCATCGGATGCAACTGTATCGTTGCAGTTCACAAAAGTTTATGCTCAAATAAATTTGTTAGTCTCTAAGGTGCCACAAGTACTCCTTTTCTTTTTGCGAATATAGACTATTCAGACTAACACGGCTGCTACTCTAAAACAAAACTGTAATTTCTGGTAATCTGAGATACATAATCCACAGAGGGATTTGCTGTATGGGGTTTGCTCACCTCAAATTGGTAATTTTTAGCTCATTCCCTCGTAAAGGTCAGTCTTCTTCACAAAACCACTACTCATAATTCTGTACAACAAAACATGTAACACTGGCTCTGCTGAGAAAAGACTCGAGAATAAACCTCCCCTGGAGAATAAATTGCATCTCATTCTTGGGCCCCTCCAGGAGATGGCTGAGGTCATTGCAAGAGGCACAACATAGTGCACAGAACTAAGAGATTTTATAAAGAAAACTAAATGGAAATTTTTTTTCTTGTGGACTGGGCACATCCACCAGAGGAGACAGTTGAGCTGACTTGATTATAGATACAGTTGAATCAATAAGACTTATTTATTCTTCTCTAGATGCCTCTCTTCCCATTTCATAAATTCATATTTTTAATGAGAAAGGTAAGCCGATATTACTCAGGACAATGTTTTATGCCATATGGATCTTCTCTGGTACATTACTCTCGTCAATAGGCCAGTTTCAGCACTTTTTTAATATACTGGTTTCTCTCACAGCAGTGTGAATTCATTTGGAAATATATGACAATCAGTTACATAAATGAGAAAATAGAATGCTTGTAAGTGAGATAATCAAGCTATATGAAACCCACCCTGCTTGTACTAATATTCATACATTTTAAGATGTAAATTAATTAAATGCAGTGTAACGGGTACAATTAGATTTAGGCTGCTGTTGTAAAAATAGGAGAAATCTGTGACAGTAAGATGAGATGTTTCTAAAACATGAAATTGTCAGTTGCTTTAAAACAGGTCATTATTCCTTTTAAGGTGCAGATTTTGCTGGGGGCACTTAGAGACGCTTCCAGGGTGCCTGGCAATGCTTTGTCTGAATTCGAGTGTCTAAGGAGAGGTCTCCAGTTGCTGAAACTGATGACACAAGTAGCAATATATTTTTGATTTGTGAAAGCCAGAGTTTCTCCTAGGAGGGGGTGAAAGAATCTCTCCCTTCATTTCTGGGACTAGAAGGAACTTTGGGTTACTGAAGCCAAAGGTTACTGTAGGCCTGAAACCAAAGTTCAATAATCCTGGGACTGTTCTTTGAAGCAAAGGATAACCCAGTTTATTGACTGTTGATTGGTTGGGTCTCCAGGAAGCCTACAGAGGTGTCTTAATATGCCTCTGTCATAGAGGGTCAAATAGTACTCAGTTACACAGGAGACTCCACTTTCCCTCTTTTCCAATACATTCTTTTACAAATTCCTAGCTACTTCAGTATGAGTTAGTTTTCTCCAAGTTCATTGAGACTTATTTGGCTCTGGCATAAAGTGGATCAATTTGTGATTTTTTTAGACTGCAACTGGTTCCTGTACTGGTGTAAAAGGACAATGTCACAAGGAGACACTCTCCCCTCCATCCAGGGGCCAGTGACATTTGTAGTCTTCCTAGCATCTCTGAGGTTCAAGCCACCCATATGATTGTAGGAAGCAGCAGGGCCATGGCCCCTCTCACATCCCTATGGCTAATGTTGGCTAGCACCAAAGAGAGAAGTGCTTTACCATAAAGCTCTTGGAGGAGCTGTGCCTTGCTGTGGCAGCATACCTGGGGCAGTTGGGCTGCACCCTCTCTTCAGCTCAGAACTGCATAGCCTGGCTCCTTAACAACTTAGCTGGGATTGTCAAAGGAGCTGAAATGGAGCTAGGAACCCAATAGTCCCCTCTGAAAAAGCCCAGCCCTTATCAGGTTTTGTTTCAAGATTAACTCTTCAGGGTCAAAAACCACTGAACATTTGAACAATGTGTACATTAGCTTGAGGAAATCTACAGAAATGATGAACAATACAATAATTTCTCCTTTTGTTTATTTTTCCCAATGTTTAAAAAAAATCATCTTTTACAGAACAATGCTCTTTCTCATGGCAGATGTGCCTATACATTAGCATTGTGTTTTCTGATAATAGTTTACATGTTGAGAAAGAGAGAGGTGAAGAAGCAAACTGTACATTGACACTGTCTGTTTTTCATTTGCCTGTTCATTGTTTTTTTTTAAATTTGACATTTATACAAAAAATAGTATCTTGATTAGCAGCTTGACTGGCAATCCCACAAAATCCTAAATAATACTTTGAAAGAATTCACTTTTACAGACACTTACAGTAGGTAAAACAATATATACAATTTTGACAAATAAATACATAAATACAGCCATTCATATATAATGATACACCTAAAGTTCATTTGCTATCAACACGCTTTTCTAATTAATTACTTCCTTCATTTATAAATTGCCCTTGCCTTCTATGTTTTAAAAAAAATCCCCATAAAGAATCAATATCTGCACTGAATCTAAATATTAGGAAAGAAGGAAAATGAATCTTGAGTACTCACTGAAGTATTCCCAAGTCATCTGACAGGAAATCCTACAGTGAAAAATTCCTCCAAAAGAGACATTTTTCCCTCCTGCCCACCCAAGCTTCTTGGTACATGTGCTTTCTTCAGCTACAATTCAATCAAAACCAAATATGACTGTATTCATATTTTGATTAAAGTGATTTAAAATCCAGCACTCTTAAATTGTCATTTGCTCTGTTTTTAACAAAACAAAATGACCTTTAATGCAAATATTTGTTTTGATTGAAGGACGCCCGATGCAAACATTGCTTGTTGCTATTTAACCTTATTCAATCCAACACAAACACTTTTTGATTAGAGGGACAGTTTGTCCGATTTAGGATCATACATATCCCTTTCCAGATGTGGCTTGCATATTCTATTTTTTGAGCAATGAGAAAATACTAAATCCATATCATGGTAGTAAAGAGCTAGTGAAGTACATTATCAGAAAATTAATAAAAATAGAAAATTAGTCCATGTTTTATTTCACCTGACATAAAAAAGTCTCGTATATTCAAAAATTAGGGCACACATGCTTAAGGCTCTTGAAGCACTGAACAAACATAATGCCTAACCCAGCTCCATGCATAACAAAATGTTCCATCGCAAGCAGACTCTACACATATATACAGCTGAATACAGAAGAAAATGCCTTCAAAACATATGTACGAGTTCCAGGATGAATATTTACATTTCTGTCAAAAAACTATTTATAAACACCAGGAAATAGTATTTTCAAGATGTACTTGCTAATCGTTAATACAATTTTTAGGCTGTCTGAGGCAGTTTGCTCATAAAGGAGGAAATTCAAGGCCCTCCAAGATCAAGCCCTCATGTGACCCTCATGGGCTACAGAGGGATGGTCTCTCTGCTGAGTGTGAATGGCTGCAGCGTGTGAATGGCTGGAGGTAAGGTCACAGGATTTATAAGTTTTTGGATCCAGGGCCCAATATCCCCGCACAGTGTGCGGAGATACAGCAAAGGCTATTCCAGCTTATTGGTTGGAACAGTTACAGTAAGTGTCCATGGAGAGACTGCATTGCAGTCTGTGGTTTACCCATGAGCTTGGGGTGAATTCCATCTTTCACCCTCCATCTAGTTACCTGCACATAGTTGGGCTTGTGTGTGAAAAGATGAAATTCACTCTGTGTGCGTGTATAAAATGTATATATGCAAACAGTTGAATTTTTTTTTCTTAGAGTTCTGAGTTTGGCAGGAAGCAAGAACAGCTTTATCAAGGACTAGGTCAGCTGAGAAAGATATATCTTGATTTTTTTTGTAGAAAATTCAATATTCATAGCCAACATTTCTGGATTTTTTTCTAAGGATACGCATGCTACTGTAGTTATAAATTAGTAGCAACTATTGGGATAACTACTGTATAGCTTCACTTCTAACTCTGAAATAAAGCTCCATACCTATTGTTTTCACTCACTGCACTATACAGTGTGGTTTAAAGGCCAAATCCTCCTCACCTGATTTATACAAGTAGTTCCATTGAAATTAATAATACTGCTATGTGAATACGGTTAGCAGGATTTGTCACTAGAACGTGAGCTCCTTGTTGGAGGAGCATTCGTATACTTCTTTATAAAGTGCTATGTACGCCTATGGCATGATATTAACAACAGATAATATTAAAGGCAAAATTATTTCAGAGATTTCACTTAAACAATGAATCAATTATTTCATACTGCTTCCCCATGGATATCCTGAATGATATATAGACTTACTATCCTTCTGTTTACACAACACTGGACATGAGTGTTGGCTGAATAATCCATAGCTATAACTTTTATGATGAATTTTGCCTCTTTCAGTTTGGAAACTGTGAACATGCAGCAATATTCTTGAATTCTTTTTGCTGAAATTATTTTCTGATTTGCTGAAATAATTCTTGGATTGGATTGTGAATACATTTGGCTGAAATTTTTCAGAAAAAACTCTTCATGCAATGATGGCCTTTTTCAAAAATGGTTTTCTTTTGTGAAAAAATGTCAGTTGTCAAATTTGTTTTTATGAAACATGCTGTGCCGCTTTAATTTTTTAAGAAAATATGTCAAATGTGTTGTCAAAAGGGTTCTAGAAATGTTCACTTTCTTAAAATAACTTTTCAGAACATGAAAATTTTAGATAACCATTTTGAAAAATGATAAATATTTTACAAAAAATGAGTAATAGTTTCATTTTGAGCACGTCAAAACAAAAACAAGATCAATATTTTGAATTTTTTTACAAAATTATTTTTGGATTTTTTTGACCATCTCCAATTGTAAATATTTAATATTTGAAATTTTAGTTGTTTTGATTGGACATTTAGGTCACCTGGATGAATGAGGATATCTGTTACTATCAGATTTAGAGTGAGAATAGTCATGTTTACCAGGTGAAAATTCAATTTCCATGAATACTCTATAATATTTATTTAGATCTGTTTGTTCCACTGAACATCCTGCAAGAATATTATCAGAAAGCACACTTGTGTGAAGGCAGTGAAAGCACATTTATTTAATGATTCAAACAGAAAATATTTTTCAGTAATCTCCCTCCACTAGTATACATAAAGGTAGGAGAGATGTGCTTCTGACATCTATTGTCCACTCATTATATGCACAGGCCTGAGACAAAAGTAGAGAAGAGCAAGCATGAGGAAGCAGGTTATACTGTAGAAAGAGGCCACAGAAGGAAAGGGAATCCTAAAGGGGAATGGCATTTGTACCTAGAGGGGGAAATTTAAATTAAGTAGATGTTATGTAGTCTGAAGACCAAATTCTGCCCTGGGATCTGTGTGCCCAGCTCCCAGGCCCTGATTCAGGAAAGCACTTAAGAATGTATTTAACATTTAAGAATGTTCTTGAGTCCCATTGACTTCAATCCCATACTTAAAGTTAAGCATGTGCTTAAGGGCTGTCCTGAGTTGAGATGCTTTCCTGAATTGGGCCTCAGTGACTTCTTGGTTTAATAATGACTTCACTGGGAGCTCCACATGTGAAACAAAGACTAGAATTTGGCTTATGTACATGTTGGTTCTAAATATTCTTGATTTTGCTGTGAGATCTATTCTCCCCTTGAGAGATCCACATAACTGCTATTATACTTTTCTTCTGTTGCCCAAGAATATTTTTGTGTGGTTCAAATTCTCCTCTGCTACACTGGTATAAATCTTGAGTAATTACATTTTCTGCAATGGGTGCACTGTGGTAAAAAGCAGAATTTAGCTCTAAGAAAGCAAAATGCTTTAAATATGTTGTGTTTAATTTTAATGATATACTGAGTGATGTGGAGACTGTAAACTTGCTTCTAATGAGTAAGTCAGTAGGAAAGGATTATTTTATTGATATTTTTCATTATTCAATAAAATTACATATTTGCTCTGGCGGACACTATAATTTATGAAAATTCTATTGGTGATAATACTGTCTATTCCAATAATACTGTACCACAATAGTATTGCTGTGAGTGCATATATATCTCTACATGTCCTAAGGAGATATGCTGCACTTGCTTTAAAAAGAAAATGTGGAAGTATATTAAGTACCTTTATCCCAAACACACATTTTATTTTATTTTTATTTTTTGTTGCACATATTTTCTGTGTCTTGTATTTCACACACAAATTATATTTCATTGTAAGATTATATTAGGTAGGGCTCTTTTAGTTAGGGGGAGTTATGTGGTTTTATTAAATAAATAACTTTCAGGCAGGTAGTGTTGTTTCTAAGACCTACACTATTTTCATTTTCAATGTTGTATTCACACTTGTTTAAATTCTGCCTTTCTGCCAGCAATAAACTGCTTTTTAAACTGCACATACTGTATAGTAAAATGTACATGCCAATATAGGTGTATAAAATCAGTGCGAAGATAGCACTCAAGCTGTAAATGCACACACTGAGTATATTTTTTATATTTGTGTGTATATTTATGAATAGAACCCTAAAAAGAGACACTTATAGCTTGTGAGAATGAGATAAAGATGTTAACATGATTTTCATTTTTTAGGGCCAGACTCTCATCTCAGATGCATGGGCATGAATTGTTATGCAGCTCTGGTTAGTTACTACTGTTCTAATACATACAGGTGCAAGACCTGATTTTTTTAAATGTTGCGATAGGGAGCAATGATTCTGAGATTTGACTCTGGCCCCTTTAAGTTTTGTAATGTCTTTATGAATAGAGTCTGAAGGGTGCAAACCAGGAATCAAGACAAGAATGCAAAAGCAGTTATTAAAACCCTCCTGAAAGTTAATTTGCCTATAAATTATCCGATTCCTTTCTGCCCAAATTAAAAAAAAAAGTATTTACATCTGTAAAAATCTTAACATCTGAGATGCTTCTTGCTTGACATGTCATTCCAAATTCTGTGCATTTCTTCTGGAGTTATCTGATGCACTGTGATCACTCTGCGATATCTACACAAGCTGTAGGCCATCTTCCAGTGATTGAAGCCACTGTTTTGGAAAGGGTGAATGCCAAGCTTCCGAAGACAGAGTCCCACATACACATCTTCAAGATGAAGAAGTCTGGTATGGAGGGAGGTTTTGTAAATCAGTTCTGCTACATCAGCTGAAAAAATGTAGCCAGTGCCTGAACAGAATGGTGGATAATTGCTGTCAGGGTACAAATCTCTGGGCATGTACCATTTACTGCGGACATCCCTTATTGGTCCTCCATTGATGACATAACCAGTAAAGTACCTTCTCCTTGGCTTGGTGTTGGGTTTGAGCAGTTTATAAATAAGGTTATCCATATTTACAAAAATATCACTGTCTGTCTTCATAACATACTTTGCTTTTGAACAAAATGTGGCCACCCACCTCATACCCATTAACGTTTTAAGAGTAAGGTTATGATAAGAGTCAATGAAATCCTCCACAATAATGTCGTGAAAAATTTGACTTTCTTGCTCTACCATTTGATTTAATACAGGATCTGCATTCTTCCCAAGAAGGAAGAGAGTAGCTATTTTAATGCCTTTAAAGTTGTTTTCGTCTCCCCACGTCTCTCGAATTGCTTGTCTTGCATCAAATTCTTTGTGGGTCGTGCTGATCAGAATGACTAAGAAAGGGATGCTCTTCTCACATTTATTAGGCTCATTTATAAGGAAATCAAATGAATGTGGATTTATAGGTCGAGTTCTTATATTACCAAAGGAGACATTTTTCCTGGCTATCGATATAGTATTGAAGTGTCTGTGGCCAGTGTAGGAAGAAGTAGGACGAGTTATACTTAAATACCAAAGAGCACTTGCCCAACAAACTACTGTCAGAACATATAAACATGAGACCTTCGAAGCCATTGTTTCTGTAGCTCCTCTATTCAGTATAGTGAATAAATAGCCTTCTTACCATTAGCATCTCTGTGTCCCGCAAAGGCAGCATATTATTAACAAACCTTAAAGTTCGATATAGAAAAATAACTGTGTAATTGTTCATGGATCTCAGATGGAGGACATTAACCCTGAAGATACTTTGTTTTTTCTTTCTTTGTATAACAGCAGCTTCTATTTCTTGGAATTTTCATTTCTTTCTGAAAAATATGAGAAAAAGATTTCCATGGCTGTGTCAATATTCTTGAGGACAATTATTATGATACAAGATTTATCATTCTCCTGAATTTTATTTCATGAAGTCCTTTGATACAACACACTGTACTGGAATATATCCCTACTGGAAGAACATGTTTATTATATATACAGGCTAATAATTCATCTTATATTACATCCAATTGAAAAGGCTGTTACTGTATTTTAGGTCATCAGTAACATTTAAAAGGGATGTCGCTGGGAATTCATCTCCTTCTTTTGGACTTCCACAATCTAGCATCATATTTTAAGATAAATTATAAAGCATTTTACATTAAAATATAAGATAAAATATAAATTAAGTAAATGAAATATTAAAATAATAAATTAATATTTGCTTAGTCTTCTTTAATAGGCACACAAGTCTTGTGGAACAGAGTTAGTGGAGTATGAGTATGGATATGGATATCTACAAACCCAGTTTTAATACAAATTGTACTAATATGTGCCCTGGCAACAATTAAATTAAATTAAGCAGGTTTGGACTAGAATCCTGTTCCTAAGCACAATAACCATAATAGGGAAGAATATGCTGTCATAAAATAACCCATAATAAATTCACGTAAAGATCTGAATACAACTATAGTAGAGACAATTGTAGAAAGATGTGATTATAGCACTTTTCTAAACAAATAGTACAGTAGCTTTCTGCAGCATAGCTCTAGCTAACACTGTCTCATCTACAGTAAATATTGCCCCAGTGTATGCTTATGGTGATTGTATTTTCAAAATAATAAACTGAGACACTATTGTGGTAAAATATTTTTGAAAGATTGCAAAATACTCATTCAAAAGTACACTCTTTTTTTTAAAAAAAGTGCTGGTTTTGCTACTGTTTTGTTACTGACTCAACAGACACGTGCATATTTATTGGAGGGGAGAATTTTTCCTGCAACATGGGCTATTCTACAATTGCAGGTGCATGTAGACTACAGACACTACACACGTAGCTACATGCCACAGGGATGCAGGCTGTGTCCATGCTTGACACTGCGATGTGTAGCTACATGCCACAGGGAAGACTCCGGCAGTGGAGATCTGCAGAAGCCTTTCCGTGCTGCTGCAGCCTTTCTTTGCCCTGTGTAGCTACACATAAGGGTAAACGGAGCCTGCCTGCCTGTGGCGTGTAGCTACTTGTGAACTGACAGGTTTCAGAGTAGCAGCCATGTTAGTCTGTATTCACAAAAAGAAAAGGAGTACTGGTGGCACCTTAGAGACTAACAAATTTATTTGAGCATAAGCTTTCGTGAGCTACAGCTCACTTCATTGGATGCATTCAGTGGAAAATACATCTTCATCATCTGGACCCATGGCAAATTCCAGGGGTGGCAAATTTTTTGCTTGGGGCAGCAAAAAACCTAGAGCTCATAGTGTCTGTGCTCATTTTGGGTGCCCAGAAAGAAGGTTCCAGTAAAACTGGGCTCATGTACTACTGAATTCAAAATTTTGCCCTCTGATGCACAGGTGCAGTTGTGTTTGAAGTAAACTGAGGCTGTGTGCATATTAGTTGTGAGGCAAATCCCCCCTCTCCCCCTGCTGGACTTTCCTAAAGGAAGCCGATTGATACAGCAAAAATAAAAGGGTTAGAGTGACATTTTTCCTCATCTCCAGATTACCAGTAAATTTCTTTTAACCAGGAAGTGGAAACAAAGGCTGTATTGCCATGCCCTACAGCATTATTACCACAGGCTAAACATGGGTAAGTGAAAGGTTAACAGAAGCCTGAGAGAACAATTAGCCCACCTGCTTACACCTGGAAGCTGTGTGAGACTCAATTTCTTATCAAACCCAGCTGGGGAGGAGGTAAAGGAAGGAGCTCGGAGTAGGAGGAGACACCCTGGAGAGGAGGGGCCTAGAAATAGGGACAAGGCCCCTGGGAGGTAGCCCTTTGGGTTGTGGTCTGGAAAAGGAACAAGGAGCTGGGGAGAACTTGGGAGACTGAAAGCACAAGCCCAGGGGGGTGGAGGCATGGAAAGTAGTGGCCTATGTTGTTTGTTTTATTTGGGGGGTTGAGTTCTGCTGAGAGATTCTGAGTAGAATCCCAGAAATCCCTGACTCTGAGAAGAGTGGGATTGAAGAGGAGTCCAGGAGGGCTGGAAGATTTCAAATTGATAACTAGTACTGTGAAGGACACAGTTTATTTGGGATACTGATACAGTAGAAGGGGTGAGGCTGTACATAACTTGGCTCTAGGGCTGAGTCACTAAAGAACCAGACCACCACAGGACCCCAATCGTCATTGGAAGAAGGGGACTGAAGGGAAGGTCCTGTAATACTGCATCCAGCTGTGAACGGGTATGCTGATTGGTGAGTTCTCTCTTCTACACAGATACAAAAACATCCACATTAGAAGATGTTTTTTATAATCCAAGATCATTTATTTGCTCAAGTTATGGAGTTAAGGAAGGAGTGGCAGGCTCAAATTGGAATTTACTTTGTTTAAGCCCAACTTCTAGTATTTTAGTATTAGGCTTTGCCTTTTCCATTACTAATATTTTGTTTTTCATACTAAAACATTTGTACTGTGCAAGGTAAATAAAAATGGTAACATATTGAGAAAACATTAACAGTGTTATTGTACTGGCTAGAGTATAAATGTATCACTGGAGATGCCATCCCTCTTCGCAAGTGGTCAACCTGTATGTTCGAGCCTGTTCCAAAGCCCGTTGATTTTAATGGGCTTTAGAGCACAAGGGCGAACGTTCTGAGTAGTCACATTCTGCAGCATAGCAGCAATCCTGACTCCAGGAGGAGCGATGGATTTGTCACAGTATTCAGGATCTTCCCTTTGTAATCAATAAGCTAAGTATACAGGAGCAATCTTTTAAAATATGGCCTCTGTGCATATGAAGCTATGCACCACAGTCATTTGGATATGCAATTTTTTTGAGCACCACCACTGGTGAATGCAGTTAGAATTTACATGCATGAATCCCACAATGGCATTAGTGAGAATTAGCCCCTCCACTCTCATTAGTTTGTTAAATTCAGTAGAATTGTGGGAGCCTAAACAAAACTGAAAAAATAAATCCCTAATCCAGCAAGATTTCTCAGAACTTTTAACCAGATCTGGCTGAATTAGGATCAATAGACCAACATACAATTCAAATTAGGATACATGATTCTGTGTTGTGATATGAAGATTTTATAAGTATGAGTATGGGATGCCATGAATGAGCTATATAGTTCAGTGTAGCTCAGTTGTGCAATCATGATATATAAAATATTTATATTGCACCATACCAGCCGGTATTCTGCATATGCTACAGAAAGTGGTTTAGGAAATTTTATAGTAGACTGGGTTATGGCTTTCCTTACCCTTCTCTAATAAAGACAGGCACATTAGTTACCACAAGTAGCTGTACAGATTTTTGAGGAGAAGAAAATTAACTAATACATTTTAGAAACTGTAAAATTGCAAGAAATCTATTTTTCAAACAATTATATTGTGATTTTTTTTAAGGTCTCATATATCTTGTGATCTAGCAGGGCTAGAAACAAGAAATGTCTCGTACCACTAGGAAGAGAGGTAAAATCAACTAGCTTTCTAGTTGAGGTAAAATTTTCATTCATATTGATCTTAAAGCCATCACTCATCCAAGAATGATTATTTTCCATCCTGGCCCTTGGGCTCATGCAACTCAAAATGAAACTCCACAGTTTTCTGGTACGCAATATTTTTAAATAAAAATTGTTGTGACCCAAGGACCTCTGAGGCAAATGGGCAGAGGGCACAGGGAATGCATCGGCTTTCATAGGGATCCCTGGGGTCAGATATTTGCAAAATAGTTCACCAATGGGTGAGGTCTCCACCGAAAGCCAGAAGCCCTCTGGTTGTCATAATCATTGCCAAATGTATGTGCAATAATATGTAAGGAGTTATGTATCTATACTGAAAATTATGTTCTTAAGATCTGGGAGTAAGGCAGGTCACCAGGAGGTGACGCTGCTGGGAGATGTTCCTTTCAGGCCAGAGGTAGCAGATGCCTATCTTCCCAGTCTGGTCATTTGTGTAGTGTGTGCCTATTTGCATAATGAGTAAGGGTGGAACGAAGGACTGTAAAATCTACAAGAGAGGAAATTTACAGGATGAAATAAACAGCAAGGAGATATGGTGTTTAGAAATAAAGACCGAGTATTTTTCTGGTGTATCTTGGGGTGCAGGTGAATGCACACAGTCCTTCACCTAGGAGATAAGCTGATGGTGTGCTTATCTCATAAAGAGTCTGGCTGTAAAGCACTGCAAGGATTTTGGGTGAGCAATATTCTACAAGACAGGAGAGTATCTTGTTATTTAAATTGAGGTTTTAGAAAGCATGTTGTTGTTTTATATATAACCATTTGTTTCCAATACTTGCTACTATTTAAATCTTTGGGCTTTGTTAAATAAATTTAGATATGTTTATAGTGAAAACAAGTTTAAGTGCTATGGGTGGAGCAGAGTAGTGATCTGAGGTGGAAGCAGTAAGCTGGGGTGTATTATTTCTGTGGAAGTAGCAGATCTGTGAATACTGAAGTGTCCAGTGGAACAGGAGCTGGACACACCAATAGCAGAGTCCTCAGAGCATCCTCCTGGAGTGTGCCTATCGCTAATGTGTATAGTGACATCAGGGCCTGCAAGGCCTAGAGGGGAAAACTTGTACTGCCTATGGCCAGTGGAGATGGAGAGCTGACCCTAAACAGGCACAGACAAAGCTTCCGATGCCAAGAGCAGGTGATAATGAGGTGCCTCCCAACACTGGGTACCCCAAAGGAGTGTCACAATGACTGTTTGAAAGCTGTTCCTAGGTTTGGAATATTAAACATAGCCCTGGTAGTGAGCTTTATATGCAGAACGAAGGTGAGGTGTTAAATTGTATTTATCATGTACCTTTGGTCACATGGTTCGATGGGTTGACCTGATTTAGAAATATCTCCTAGAGATGACCATCCCTATCTTGGGAGTGTGTATGTAGCACGTATAGTGTGTGCATGTACTTTAAAAGCTTCATTGGTTTCCTTTGCAAACATAGATGTTCTTAGTTTTATGATGACAATAGTAAAAACAAAACCCCAAAACATACAGCAATGACTTATTTAGTCACCCAGTAATTTCAGAAGCTCCTTGGGTGTTCCTAGTCTGTTAGAAACAAAAATAGGACGATTGTTGAGAACTGAGAGAGTGAACGATTGAAATGACATCCCACAAATTGCAACAGGGTGTGGAAGAGTATTTAAGATTTAATATCTGATTACAAACAGGAATTTTAATATTATTTTTAAAGGATATGTGTTAATATGGCATTTTTATTAATAACAGGGTATCTAATATCTAAATGGGATGTAGAATATAGCATTGGAAGCAAGTAATGAATTGGCTATCAAAATCAAGAGTATGGCAGGTCATTTCATATCAAGAATATTAGTACTGCATGCACAGCAAATATTAAAGCTTTGTTCAGAATACTAGCTCTTGAATTTTTTTTCTTACAGAAAGTTTTTTTAAAATGCCACTTTACATATTAGCTTTAAGTTACCAGAATCTCATTATTAAAGATCTCTATTATCCATTCAGGATCTGATGGCATTTTAAGCTAATAAGTGTTTTAGATAACCTTTCTGATTTGAGGGTAAACCCACAGAGTCCTGCATATAACAGATAATTGGTAAAAGGTAGCTATATTCATAGTACAGTAGGCTTGGGCAAATATAGTTCTTTTATTGTAGTACCACAACCAAACACGCAGTGTATCAGGCTTTCTGTTTACCTTTTTTTGTATTGAGCATTTGACAAGATAGGTCAATATGCTCTACTTAGCACTTTCAGAGTGATTGCAATGATGGAGTCTTAAAAATACTGGTGCCTCAGTATACACACATACTTCAGGCTCTTTGCAAGCTTTTAGAAGCAGTACATATGCTTTCTCTTGACAAGACAGAACGTAAGTTTTGTAGCATAGTGTCCCATGAAACAGTTAATCACATGTAGCGTTGTCAGTTCAGATGCTTATAGTAGTATTTTATTAACTTTTTAGTTTTGTATCTTGAATATGTAGTCTTAAATACAGTATGAAATCTTCTTAAAAATATATTTCTAAAATGGCTAATTGTACCAAGCTATTCATCAGTCATGTGCTGTCAATATTGTCACAAGGAGCTCACATACACAAACTGCTTCCTTTGTCCTGTCCTCACAGAGAGGAGGGATGAGGGACTGAGAAATCTATTCAACTGTGTTCCAGTTTAAATGTTTCTCCTCTTCCAAGGAGGGAAGGCAACACCCCTAGGCAAACAAGTTTATATTGAGGGCATCTGCTGTAAAAGTTCATATTTTGTACTTTAAAAAAGTGTGGAGTATATACTTAGTACCGAAGTGCATTCAAGCTTTTGTATTTTTAAATGGTGGGATGTGTATGAGTTAGGGGATGGGGAGACAGAGAAAAGGGATAGACCCCCATGTAGGGAGAGTCTTAATAAAACAAAACAAAATATGCTTTCCAAAGGTAAACAATTTAAGTATTTTTCTGTGCCAGAGGGATTATCACCTTTTTGCAGGATAATTTTAGCACTATTCAGAGCAGGGGAGAACATCCTGAGTGGTGGAATTCTAGGGCCTCCTTTAACACATCAATTGAAGGGTTACGTAAGGATCTGTCACTTTTTTTTGTTGGCTAATGGACAAAAGATCATGTCACTTACTTCCAGTAATGCTCTCCTTGAACTGTAATTCCATTGCACAGTGGAATGAAGTTGGTGTCACAATAATATATGGATTTATTGGGCAGGGGAACACTGTTCCATCAGAGAAAACAAGCCAATAATTGAGAATGTCAAAGGTTGCCAAGTACTTACATTAAATATGGCCCTGATTGAGCAAGGTACGTAGCTTTGGCATTAGTAGGTCTAATTGTGTGCTTAATATTAGGCATGTGATTAAGTTGCTTGCATGATCATTGACGGTAGCCAAAGTCCTTCATAATGTGCTGCAGACTGGACCTAGATTCAGCAGCAATGACACCCCCCTCTGGAGCACCCTTGCATTTTTGAGGCATTTATGACTGCCTCAAAATATGAAAATGAGTGAGCAATCATCACAGTATTCTTTGGTTATGATGTTGATATTGAATTCAACCAACTAAAGAGCGAGATAATGTTGTATGACTTCTTTGACCGATTTAAGACAAACTGAGGTTCATTGAGAATATTTTCATGAGCTGTCTGCACAACTTAATGAATTTGATAAATAATTAATACATTTTGAGAATTTTGCCAACTGTTCCTAGACAATTCTCAAGCAGATAGAAAAAGTGAAATTCTGCAGATGTTGTTCATTTGTTGTAATATCTGTCAATTTTTCAGAGTGCTTCTCTTCTTTTATCAAGATCATCTCAATCTTCTCTGGATTAAGCCTAAATCCAATGTTTCCCTCAATTCTAGATGGATTCTTGCAATGGGATAACTGGAAACAGCAGTGTGTGCACAGGGTATGATAGGCACCCCCAATTCTGTAAGCCTGGCGTAAGCCTGTAAACTTCTCATCTCACACTCTCCCCTCAGGGCTTTACACAGAGGTTGAATAGGAGTGGTGACAGCACTGAGTCCTGTGAAACACCCCAGATCAGAGCCTTAGGGGAGGTGCAGCTGCTCATCATGATAACTCCATGCTCTGTTAGAGAGCAGCAGGCCCAGCTGAGTGAAGACAGCCCCATGCAAATCTGCCAAGACTGTACACTTGAAGGAGAAGGGAATAATGCTACTAATGATTATAATAAATATAAAAAGATCCTAATCAGCTTTTCCTAAAGAGAAGTTTTTTAAGAGACTTCTCTGATCATAACTTTCACTTCTATACAGACAAGACACGAAGTTTCTCTACCATTTACGAAGAACTGAAGTTTCTCAAGTAAAAGTTTGTCATCTTGTTAAGAAGATAATTATTCAGCACATTAAGAATTCAGCTACAAAGAATTCCAGGGAAACTATTATGTTTCTGGCACTGTACTTGTATAGTAATTTCCAGAAGAAATTCTGGACAGATGGTATAGGTGATTTTACAGGAGATTGCAAGCTATTCTCCTACAGCTTTATTTGAAGGTTATTAAACATTCCAAACATTTTGTAGTCCGAGTGAAATAGATGTTGGAGTACAACTGAAACAGTCAGTTCTACATCAGGTTTTCTTTTTCTAGACCATATATGGAACTGAATTATTAAATTGTAGAAAAGCGAAAGTCTGGGGTGGGGGAAGTACATGTCTGTTCAATTTCGGACCAGAGTTTCAAAACATTTAGTGATTATTTTTTTTAGATGCCTCCAATTTTTGGTTGATTAATCTGAGACACTTTGCTGTTTCTCCCCACCTGAAAGATTTTATAACTGCAACTGAACATAAAATATTTCTTTCTGCTGTCATTTTTTTTAAGTGTAATGTTTTTGGATAAAAAAAATCTGCTTATGTATATTTTTCCTTTATTTTCTACTTTAGTATAAATTTGTGCAGCCTTCAGCTCTGCTTTGCATAGTCCGTCAATGGCCCCAAGCAGGTCTAGAGATGCTCTGGCCGAGCTTCCTTCCCCATGCCATGCTCCTGGAGAAGAGAGGCATAGGAGCCGCTATGCTGAGGCTGGTCAAACTGTGGATGCTTAACCAGAAAAATTTAGTGACCTAGTAATTTCAAAGGTCTAGCATTAACCAGGACTGGTTCCCATCCAGGTCCAGTTTTATCAAAATCCCATAAAATGTTGGCCTGTGGTGGGTACAGATAAGTAGTTCTGGTTTGGGCACATTTCTATTTGAAGGTGGTTTATTCTGGGCCTGAGTCTGGTCTCGCTGGAGTTAACTGGAGCTTTATCATTGGCTTAAATAGTAGCAAAATAAGATTTTTTATGCAAATATACTTAGTGCTAACTAAAAGGAGAGGAATGAAGTGAAGAAAATAAACATTATATGAGCAGAATAATTTCTTAGCAAAATGCTTTTTCAAAGTTTCCCAGGAACTTGTCAAGTGTCAAATCCATGTACTTTTTCCTCCTGAATGCCTTTTAGAAACAATTTAAAAAATACTCTTGACTTCATGTTGTGATAGGTCATTTGTGCTTACATCAATCATGTCCTCTTACAGCAGTAACGTGTAAATTGCATCTTGGCGGGGTTATAAACTGATGCAAATAACCCAGTTTGCCTTGGGTTACCATAGCCACAGCCGTTATTTTTGATAGGTATTGTACTGTATTCTACTGTGAAATTTCACAGCAAGGTTCCTTGCCTCATGTCACCGCCAAATTGGTTACAACACTGTGTGTCTAATGAAAAGTTTAGGACTAAAAAAGGACCCTTCATGATTTCTCAAATTGTTTTTCAGGAGGAAAATCTTTACTGGCTTTTTAAGTTATGTGGGTAATAAAGATTTTTCTTAACCTATTGAATCCAGTAGTAAATAATCTTCAATTAATAGTCAGTATTTCAAAGCATTCACTAGTCCTGTCTTAATCTTGCTAAGACATCTCCACTCCCCATTTCATTTCCTTAGGATTTATAGAGATGCCCATGATGTGGCAACATGGAGTGTGACTGTAAGAACAGATGAGTGGCCTTCATTATATAGAGGCCTGTCCTGGCAATACTGCCATTCTCAATTAATCTGTGTCAGGAAAAAGGGCTAACAATAATGTGGAGACCAGAACAACTGAAATCATATCCAGTTCAGCAAATGCAAGTAATGAATCTGCTTCCCATAACTCACAAGCTATCAGGAGGAGCACACTGAAGCAAAACTACAAACCATTAAATCTTGGGGATTTACTGGGTAAAAGAGTTTCAAACTTCACCCTTCATGGTATCCATCACAATACTTCAGGTATCTTTATTGCCTAACTTTATAAATTGGGGTCACTATTATGTGGAAAGATTTAATTCTAGGCATGGCATATTAACATGTTATACCCTGGCATCAGTCAGACCAGTAAAAAACCGGTATGTCAGTAATAGTCTCTTATGTAAATAATAGTGTTCCCTTGTTTATAAAAAAAAATTGCATAATCATGTACATGTTTACTGTGTCTGTTATATAAACACACTAAATCTATTAGTTTATCGATATTAAATGCAAAAAACCTGTGTTATGCAAGGTTAAGGACTACAATCTTATAATTCTGAAATGTTGCAAATAATGCAGAGGTTGCATTTAACTTCATTGGCTTTTCTTTTTTTCTTAAGAGGAAAAAAATCCACAGCTGGCAAACTGCTTACTCTGGATCTATTCAACTTGTGGAGCCTACAAGGGCCTTCCACATAACTATTTGACTGGCAGACTTCAGAAATTCCACCAGCAGTTGTACATTCCACAGAAGTTGTGTGCCAAACATCTATATCTCTGAAGGAACATCTTGTCCCTTAGCTCAAAGTGTTAGTAAGTAACCAAGTGGCACTGGGCCTATTCATGAGGGCTGGGGAAAAATTCCTCTCCCTCATGCTATGGAGTGGCAGCAGAACCTCCCCAGAGTCGCTGTTACAACCTCAGTGTTGTAACAGCCCCCAAGGTTGGGGCACTCTTTTTCCATGCAGTGGCTGCTGTACAGCAACCCCAAGCATCAAAAAACCACAAGTGGTTTAAAATCATGAGACTTTTTAAAAATACATTGGATGCTTTTTTTTGTTGGCCTTTGGGTTTTTGAGCCTTTAAGGTTCATGATTGCAAGCTTTTTTCCATAACCATGAAAACTAAACATTTTTTACAACTGAAAGCAGAGATTGATTTAATCACTTGGCTCCAGCAGCTGGGGCTTTCAGAAAACTACTAAATTTCATGAACCTTGGGTGGGGAGGGAGGGTTAGAGCTGGCATCGCTGTGGCTAGCAGCAGATGAAACACTCCCTCTCTTCTTTCCACGTTATTAGGGCTGCTCAGAGGTTTTTGTGGGCCTGGGGCAAAATCTGGAACTGAGGTTTCCCCATACTTCCAAAAAATTACCACGGAGGGGAGGCACTGGGTTGGAGGGAGCTTAGAGAGTGAGCCTGCATAGCATTCAGGCAGTGGCTCAGCTCCCCACTCTGGGGGTTGTGACCTTTTTGCATGGAGTCGCAGTGTCACTCAGGTTTGGACTAGCTTCCCCTTCATCACTGGAACAAACGTGAGAGGCACTGTAACCCGACATGCCAGGTCAGAACACCACTTTGTTTGGGGATCTTCTGAAATTTGGGGGCCTGAGTCAAACTGACCCTTTTGCTCCCCCCTGTGGGTGGCCCTGCCCATTATTCCCCTCCAAACTCCCAGAAACACTCTGCCTAGTGGGAGACATAGCTGTGAAGTATAAAGGGAAAGGGCACCCAGAATCATGCAGTGTCTGTTCAGGAACTGGTTGTGTGAGGTTTGTCTCTGTTTGAAGTAGGGACAGTTTTAAAAATAATTAAAGAAATTGTTTGCAAATAAATTATTCCTCATGGTGGACTATTTGCAAACAGGTTTGCGGTTTCTAAATGCTACCTATGACATGGTGGTGGTATGCGAAAAGCAAGTTGTTGCTGTCAAAATTACATCTCTTTATTACAGAAGTCTACTTTTAAAAGAGAGAGAGAAAAGAGAACTATTTTAATCAATTCCAACCTAGAAAATCTGGAGACTACTTTCAACCAGATGATGTGCACTCAAATAAGTGAGATGTCAGTCCCTCTCACACAGGCACTTCTCTTTGCAATTGACTGCACTACTGAGGCTCCCCAGTTTAAAGGAACTCTCCAGAAATGTGTTTCCTGATAGGTGGCCCTTTAAATATGGCAGAGAAATAGAGGCAGCTCTGAAATAGCCAGTTGGTGGCTGCCTACACAGCTGGCTGCATCTCGCTCCTTTCTAGCTTGCAAATATCCCAGTATGCTTTCCCTTGTTCTTCTCATAGTTGAGATAATTCAGTTTGCTATGCTGTTATCTTGCCAAAAGAACAAGTGTCCAGAATTATTTTAGAGGGATGGGGGGTGCGATTCTCTTATTTGTGGAGTGGAGCTGGCCTCCCTGGTGACCTGAATCACTCCCTGGCTCCTCTTATATGTGAGGAGTCACATTACAATAACAAGGAGCAGATCTTCAGCTGGTATAAATTGTGATAGCTCCACTGAAGTCAATGGAGCTCTATTGCCAATTGACTTAAATGGAGTTAGGACAATTTACTCTGAGGATCTTCTCCACTGCCCCCATGGCTGAAAGTGCTTTATAATTACTCAAGTTAAAAAGACTGCACGTATGCTACCTTGCCATAACTCAAAAATGGCTGCTACTCTTTTGCTTGGACTTAAAAGAACAAAACATACTTTTGCTGGACATCAGGCATGAAAAATTTCAACCCAAAAGGTGAACATGTCGGAAAGTTGTGAGCATGTAAAACAGATGGGCAAACTATGGCCCGTGGGCTGGATCTGGCCCCTCAGGGCTTTGGATTGGGCCCGTTGGGAACAGGAAACTACAGCCAATGGGAGCTTTGGGGGAGATACCCACAGGCGAGGGTAGCGTGCGGAGGGACGTGGTGCGCAGGGACATGGTGCCAGCTGCTTCCGGGAGTGATGCGGGGCCAGGGCAGGCAGGGAGCCTGTCTTAGCCCCACTGCATGCCGCTGCCACCCCAGAGCAGCTCAAGGTAAGTGGTGCTGGGCCGGAGCCCACACACTGAACCCCTCCTGCACCCCATGTCCCAACCCCCTGCCCTGAGCCCCCCTGTACTCCTCTCCTGTTTCCTAACCCCTTGCCCTGAGCCCCAGCCCTACATTCATGGTCCTGAATGCAATTTCCCCACTCAGATGTGGCCCGTGGGTCAAAAAGTTTTCCCACCCCGATGTAAAAGAATGTTGTCACGATGGAAACTGTTCTGCAAGCTTAAACGTTAAACTTACTACCGGAGCAACAACAAACATGTATATGGGACTGTTTAAAACGGACTCTTATGTGAACTTAATTCTTAGAGAATCAGGATGTTTCATGCCAGTCTCAGACTCTCTGAGCCAGTGGGTACAACAGAATCTCACAGAAAGGCCAGCCAGTCTGCTAGTATCTTCAGTGGTGTATATAGACTTTGCAATTGAAGGCAAATATGTAATAAATTACATATGTATATTCACAATACATGTAGTCACATCAGGGCCCAAAATTTCAGCAGAGCTTCAAAAATACATGCACAGTAAAGTAGGCACGTCTACTTGCACATGCAACCCTGCTTTTGCATATACAAACCAGATAATTGAATGCATATGTTCATTTGCATTTGCGTATTCGGATACCCAATAAATGGTCAAATACATGCCTTGGTGCATCCAAATGAGTAGTTTGGGCCTCCCAATGCCCATGTATTCAAAAAAATAAATAAATAAATTAAAAAATGCAGCAAACTGCGCCTGGATAAGCCACTGCTAGATTTCTTTTAAGGTGATTCTTGTAAGTCCAAAAGTATGATATACTCAACTTATATTTGGTACCTCCATAGCTGCACAGCACATAGACCAGTCTCCCTAAGATCACTGTTTGTAATCTCAAATGAACAAAATAGACTCCTGTATCTTTAGCTGATTATGAAAATGGTAGAGAATCAGAATTGCAACACTGTCCATCCCCCTTCCCGAAAATCTAGGATCTGTTAATTTCTCTGACCAGTGTTTCTCACTCTTTGCTTTGCTGGGTACAAGGCTGTGAAGTTTTATTTATTTAAGACAACTGAATTTCTACTAATCAGTGGGTAGTTTATTCATTTCTTCCTCCCAAAGACTGATGTAGTTTCCTACTTTTTTCTTTTTCATTCTATGATTAGTTCATGGATTAACTGGGTCCCTCTGAAAGTTTTTGCAGACAAAAATAGTGTGAGCATTCTCAAATTATATTCCCTCAGAGCAAATCTGATAATCTCTAGAATCTAATAAAGCTGCTGGCAAAACTGTATTCTGGTAAACAGTGAGATCAGAGGTCTTACTCCACCTCATTTTTATTCACTGTATCATTAGAGACACCTCAATATAGACTTGGTTTTCACTGGGGAGCATCAGTTCAAAATCCTAAAGAACGGTACAAGTGGTCAGGAGTGCCAGTCCAGATTTCTTAATCTTTGTCTCTTTAAGTCTGCCCAATTAGGAACACTGCTATAGCTGGCACCTAGAAAAATAACCAATTGAACTTTTTTCCCTTTTTTGGTGTCTCTCTCCCTATACCTAACATGTAGAGAATGGAACTTTGTGCTCATTAGGCTGCTATGCATTTTACTTAGTCCACTTCTTTTTTAATGTGGTGGCTATAGACGCGTGACCAATGCAATTCTCCTTCTCAGTATAATTGTCGAATATAGGGCTGCCCTACCTGTAATCTCATGGTCCCTTGTGAGCTGATGTAGGTGTAAATGTAGACTCATTGTCTCTACTGCAGAATTTGTCAAACTTGTGCAAAGCAATGTTGTATAACTATGGACTAACATAGGTTCAGACAAGTACAGTATAAATGTGGATAGAATAAGACAACCTAATTTAACTTGCATCTTACTTCTACCCTATTTATGGGGCACATCTTTACATTGCTATCGCAGGGAGCAGACAGCTGCAGCGGCACAGGAGCAGGCAAACAGAGCTGTAAACAGGGGAGTTTGAGCAGGAGTTTGTATTGTGGTGCTTGTTTGGGGTTTGCTTTTGCTGGGAGGGGTGGTCTTTTTGGTGTGGCTTGTGTTTCCCAGATTAACAGGATTTAGGTGGGAAGGCGATGACAGATACAGAAGCAGCTGTGGGAGTGACTCCTGTAGTGGAAGACACATTGAGGATGACTGGATGTGGAAGCTGTGGTATGTACATGATCCTGGAGGGGGGAACTGATAAGAGTTTTTTCTGCATGAAATGCCGTCTGATAGAGCTGATGGAGGAAAAGATCCGAGGTTTGGAGATGCAGGTGGAAAGTCTGGTTGAGTTTAGGAAGGGGTTTGAGCAGATGATGGAGCAAAGATATGAGGTATCTGAAGGGAAAAGCTCAGACTCGCGGATGGAAGCAGGGCTGGGGAATTTTGAGGGGAGACTGGGTGAGGAAAGTGGTCAGTGGAAACATGTGACTAAAAGAACCAGGCAGAGGAAAAGACGGGCTAGTGAAGGAGAAATAGAGCTTAGGAATAGGTTTGCAGAGTTGGAAAATGAAGAAGGGGCTCAGCAGGTACTAGTTGAAGGTGGAAGGGTAAGGGAGAAGAGAAGAGAGGCTAGTCCTATAGGAAAAGCGGAAGAGTCAAGGGAGACTACACTAAATATGAGCCCCAGGAGGATACAGGATGGGTTGAAGAGGATTATAAGGGAAAATAGGAATGGAAAGAACTTGCAGCCAGAGGGAACAGGGGAGAAACGGGAGAATAGCACCGTCACCAGGAAAAGGCAGGTCTATGTGATCGGGGACTCTTTATTGAGAAGATTAGACAGGCCTGTAACTAGAGCTGATCCAGAGAATAGAAGGGTGTGCTGTCTTCCGGGTGCTAAGATATGGGATGTAGACCTGAGGTTGAAAAGGATCCTAAAGGGAGCGGGAAAGAATCCCCTAATTATCCTTCATGTGGGAACAAATGATACGGCTAGATTCTCGCTGGAAAGTATTAAGGGAGCCTATGCTAGGCTGGGGAAGACACTTAAGGAAATTGAGGCTCAGGTGGTCTTTAGTGGGATCCTTCCTGTTCCTAGAGAAGGGCAACAAAGGTGTGACAAGATTATGACTGTCAACAGATGGCTTAGGCAGTGGTGCTCTAAGGAGGGCTTTCGGATGTATGGCCACTGAGAGGCATTCACGGACAGAGGACAGTTCTCTCGGGATGGACTTCATCTGAGTAGGGAAGGAAATAGACTTCTAGGATCGAGGCTGGCACAACTGATAAAGAGAGCTTTAAATTAGGAATTAGGGGGAGATGGTTGGGAGACGTCCAGGAAATCTCCACGCCAGATTTTAGCATTGAGAGGGAAGAAGACGAAGTAAGAAAGGATACAGCCGTGGGTAGGAGAATGTATATAAGGAGCGAGGGCGGTGTGGATACTAGTCTAATAGGTTATACTGGCTGTAGAATGACTGTGCCTAATAGGGTACAAAATGTGAGCGAGGCCAAACAGCAAAAATTAAGATGTTTGTACACCAATGCGAGGAGCCTAGGTAACAAAATGGAGGAACTAGAGCTACTGGTGCAGGAAGTGAAACCAGATATTATAGGGATAACAGAAACATGGTGGAATAGTAGTCATGACTGGACTACAGGTATTGAAGGGTATGTGCTGTTTAGGAAAGACAGAAACAAAGGTAAAGGTGGAGGAGTAGCATTGTATATCAATGATGAGGTAGAATGTAAAGAAATAAGAAGCGATGCAATGGATAAGACAGAGTCCGTCTGGGCAAAAATTACATTGGGGAAGATAACTAGTAAAGCCTCTCCTATGATAGTGCTTGGGGTGTGCTATAGACCTTCGGGATCTAATTTGGATATGGATAGAGCCCTTTTTAATGTTTTTAATGAAGTAAATACTAATGGAAACTGCGTGATCATGGGAGACTTTAACTTCCCAGATATAGACTGGAGGACCAGTGCTAGTAATAATAATAGGGCTCAGATTTTCCTAGATGCGATAGCTGATGGATTCCTTCATCAAGTAGTTGCTGAACCGAGTAGAGGGGATGCCATTTTAGATTTAATTTTGGTGAGTAGCGAGGACCTCATAGAAGAAATGGTTGTAGGGGACAATCTTGGCTCAAGTGATCATGAGCTAATTCAGTTCAAACTAAATGGAAGGATTAACAAAAATAAATCTGCAACTAGGGTTTTTGATTTCAAAAGGGCTGACTTTCAAAAATTAAGGAAATTAGTTAGGGAAGTGGATTGGACTGAAGAACGTATGGATCTAAAGGTAGAGGAGGCCTGGGATTACTTTAAATCAAAGCTGCAGAAGCTATCGGAAGCCTGTATCCCAAGAAAGGGGAAAAAATTCATAGGAAGGAGTTGTAGACCAAGCTGGATGAGCAAGCATCTCAGAGAGGTGATTAAGAAGAAGCAGAAAGCATACAGGGAGTGGAAGATGGGAGGGATCAGCAAGGAAAACTACCTAATTGAGGTCAGAACATGTAGGGATAAAGTGAGACAGGCTAAAAGTCGAGTAGAGTTGGACCTTGCAAAGGGAATTAAAACCAATAGTAAAAGGTTCTATAGCCATATAAATAAGAAAACTAAGAAAGAAGAAGTGGGGCTGCTAAACACTGAGGATGGAGTGGAGGTTAAAGATAATCTAGGCATGGCCCAATATCTAAACAAATACTTTGCCTCAGTCTTTAATAAGGCTAAAGAGGATCTTGGGGATAATGGTAGCATGACAATTGGAATGAGGATATGGAGGTAGATATTACCATATCTGAGGTAGAAGTGAAACTGAAACAGCTTAATGGGACTAAATCGGGGGGCCCACATAATCTTCATCCAAGAATATTAAAGGAATTGGCACCTGAAATTGCAAGCCCATGAGCAAGAATTTTTAATGAATCTGTAAACTCAGGAGTAGTACCGAATGATTGGAGAATTGCTAACATAGTTCCTATTTTTAAGAAAAGAAAAAAAAGTGATCCGGGTAACTACAGGCCAGTTAGTTTGACATCTGTAGTATGCAAGGTTCTGGAAAAAATTTTGAAGGAGAAATTAGTTAAGGACATTGAAGTCAATGGTAAATGGGACAAAATACAACATGGTTTTACAAAAGGTAGATCGTGCCAAACCAACCTAATCTCCTTTTTTGAAAAAGTAACAGATTTTTTAGATAAAGGAAATGCAGTGGATCTAATTTACCTAGATTTCAGTAAGGCATTTGATACCGTGCCACATGGGGAATTATTACTTAAATGGGAGAAGATGGGGATCAATATGAACATCAAAAGGTGGATAAGGAATTGGTTAAAGGGGAGACTGCAACGGGTCCTACTGAAAGGCGAACTGTCAGGTTGGAGGGAGGTTACCAGTGGAGTTCCTCCCGGATCGGTTTTGGGACCAATCTTATTTAATCTTTTTATTACTGACCTTGGCACAAAAAGTGGGAGTGTGCTAATAAAGTTTGCAGATGATACAAAGCTGGGAGGTATTGCCAATTCGGAGAAGGATTGGGATATTATACAGGAGGATCTGGATGACCTTGTAAACTGGAGTAAGAGTAATAGGATGAAATTTAATAGTGAGAAGTGTAAGGTTATGCATTTCGGGATTAATAACAAGAATTTTAGCTATAAGTTGGGGACGCATCAATTAGAAGTAACGGAAGAGGAGAAGGACCTTGGAGTATTGGTTGATCATAGGATGACTATGAGCTGCCAATGTGATATGGCTGTGAAAAAAGCTAATGCGGTTTTGGGATGCGTCAGGAGAGGTATTTCCAGTAGGGATAAGGAGGTTTTAGTACCATTATACAAGGCACTGGTGAGACCTCACCTAGAGTACTGTGTGCATTTCTGGTCTCCCATGTTTAAAAAGGATGAATTCAAACTGGAGCGGGTACAGAGAAGGGCTACTAGGATGATCCGAGGAATGGAAAACTTGTCTTATGAAAGGAGACTTAAGGAGCTTGGCTTGTTTAGCCTAACTAAAAGAAGGTTGAGGGGAGATAGGATTGCTCTCTATAAATATATCGGAGGGATAAATACAGGAGAGGGAGAGGAATTATTTCAGCTCAGCACCAATGTGGACACAAGAACAAATGGGTATAAATTGGCCACCAGGAAGTTTAGACTTGAAATTAGACAAAGGTCTCTAACCATCAGAAGAGTGAAGTTTTGGAATAGCCTTCCAAGGGAAGCAGTGGGGGCAAAAGATCTATCTGGTTTTAAGATTCTACTCGATAAGTTTATGGAGGAGATGGTATGATGGGATAATGGGATTTTGGTAAGTAATTGATCTTTAAATATTCAGAGTAAATAGGACTAATCCCCTGAGATGGGATATTAGATGGATGGGATCTGAGTTACCCAGGAAAGAATTTTCTGTAGTATCTGGCTGGTGAATCTTGCCCATATTTAGCTGATTGCCATATTTGGGGTCGGGAAGGAATTTTCCTCCAGGGCAGATTGGAGAGGCCCTGGAGGTTTTTCGCCTTCCTCTGTAGCATGGGGCATGGTTGACTTGAGGGAGGCTTCTCTGCTCCTTGAAGTCTTTAAACCATGATTTAAGGACTTCAATAGCTCAGACATAGGTGAGGTTTTTCATAGGAGTGGGTGGGTGAGATTCTGTGGCCTGCGCTGTGCAGGAGGTCGGACTAGATGATCAGAATGGTCCCTTCTGACCTTAGTATCTATGAATCTGTTGTGCAGCATCTGCTCCCCTGCACTGTCCAGTGCTGTTTTTGGTTGTTGTTTTGGGGGGGGGGGGGGGGGGGTTGGGTCATTCCTGAAAGTACTGCTTCCATGAGCCACACTTAGCAATGATGAAATACAATATGGCTGCCTGCACTGTTTCAAAGGTAGGTCACGTATACAAAATCCTTCTCTTTCCACCCTCACCTTTTTCTGGAAGGGGTTGTTCAGGCTGAACAGTTGTTTAGCCCATGTGTGAGATAATGCCATGCCTGAACTGACTTCAGAGTCAGGGTCTGCTCCGCACACCCAGCTATTTAGCACTTTATATAGTTCTTTTCTATTGTATTAAATAGCATGTATGGTTTGGTTTTTCTCTGTGCCCAAGGGGAATTAATACCATGCCTTAGTTCACCCTTGGCTTATCCATATTCATGTGTTCAGAGTTAGTCCTTTAGAGAGAGGAGTGCGAATGTACACTGATGTAAAAATTCAATTTTCATCTCTGTTACTAATTCTTCAATAATGCTCTCCATCTGTGGATCTCCAAGAGCTTTACAAACATGAGTTCACTGAGCGTCTGCATATCCCTATGAGGTAGGTAATGCAGTCATAAAATCTGCCAAGCAACACTGGTATATAAATAACATGAACCCAGACCTTCTCAAGAGGAAAGAGTTTGGCTCCTGGAGTGTGTGGGAACAACAGGAGTTCCCTTGCACATGTTTAAACTGAGTTCTCCCTCAATATCCTATAGGTTTCTCTCTCATTGGGAGGTCTCCTTTCAGCATTATTGAAGTCTGAGAGATCTCTTGAACAAAAAAACTTTTAAAACCCCCAACTCTGCTGTAATCTGACTCCATTCCTTTTCCAGCTACTCTGATATCAAAAGCAGCATGAGGCAGAAGCAACACAAAATTCAGCAAAGCAACTGGCAGATCACTGAGGTGGATCACAGAGGCCACAAGAAAAGCACAGCTTTGTTGGGTGACTGTATGTTACATGAGGAAATCCACAAGACTTGACCATCAGTGTTCCACTCAGTGCTTTTCACACACTGGGGAGGAAAATGTGCTCCAAATTACTCCCTTCATGAAAAACCATCAGGAAACATGAGGATTGTTGCAAATATTGGTAGTGCTTTGCACTGCTGTTCAGAAGAATGGAGATAAATTCCTGCCCCTCACCCATGGCAGGGTTGAGTGCTACAGAGGCAGTGAATGCAGCTTCTGGGGGAGTGGTAGGGAGACACTGCACCACTATGGTTGAATAATGAATGGCAGCGAATCCTGTTCAGGGTGGAATTCCAGTGAAGTCAATTGAAAAATCCCCATCAGTTTAAGTGGAGCCAGACTTCACCCATAATGTCTGATAGGAACAGGAAATGGGAGAACAGCTGTGTGTGTGTGTGTGTGTGTGTGTGTGTGTGTGTGTGTGTGTGTGCGCGCGCGTGCCCAATTTTATATTACTATCTAAAAGCCTTTCTCACTATCCATGGAATAAAATGTAATACTCTGAGAAGGAAAGCAGATGATGATAGTGGACTCTCTTGACTGCATGGTAACAGCGTCCTTGGGAGCTGCCCTAAGCATCCCACCCTTTAAAAGAGAGTTTCAATTTTTCTTTTAGCAGCTGTACTTCCTCTTTGTAAGAAAAGCCACCTCTCTCTCTCTCTCTCTCTCTCTCTCTCTCTAAACAAATTAATTTCCCCATCTATGAGCTCAATGCACATGTACTTTATAGAGATGTTGATGTCTGCCAGTGGCTTTACTTCTAAATTGTGATCTTGGATAGACACATTGCAAGGGAAAAAGAAGCCAGGAAGAAAAGTGGTTGAATTCATTTTCACTTTTCTTGAATAGAAGTGGGATCAGTTCCAGAGCCTGGCACTGAGTCTCACTTATGTGCCAACTGCAAGTAATCTTTTTATATAAGGTATTAATTCACTTCCTGCAATGACATGCACATGTTGAAGGAAGGAATTCCATAACCCTTCCAACTCCCATCCCTTCCTATTTTCCCCATACAGTTAGCCACTCAGAAAGCAATCCCACTTGGGAGAACATCCATATAATTTCTTAGCCCTCATCCTCTTTCCCCCACAGAAAGTATCACATCATCTTATATAAACTACCCCTCCAGAGAGTCACATCTTTCTAGTGTGTAGAACATCCCACTTTCTGCTTATGGAAGTGAAGTCTGTGCAGCTGCTTTGATTCCCACCTCCCTCTACTTAAAGACCCTGCTATTTTACTTAATTTTATAAATTTTCTCTTTCAGCTGTGGCGGATAAATTTGTTTGTAAAGCGTTATGTTAATATGATGATAGAGTAAGATCATGATTCTTAACTAAAAATAGTATTTCACTTTGAGTACTCCCATTGATTTCAAGTAAGGTACTACTCAGTGTGGTGGAAGATAGCAAAACGGTGTTTTGTTTTTAAACAGGCATTTTCTGAAGGTGGTGTATTTGTATTACATGCATGCCACTATTACTAATATAATTTAGTGGCAACTTTTTGAGAAGTATGTGGCAATGAAAAAGCACAACTTCAGTTTCATGTGCATAGAATTTCCTGAGGACTGTAGAATTGTAGCCATGTTAGCTTTTCCAGATTCCATGGTCATAGACTCGTACTTTGAACACAGAACAAAATCATGCCATGTGGTGCTCAGATGCACTGGGTAGAACACTGGAGGGGAAGAGTGTGGTGGTTTCACCCCCAGCTCACCTAGCAAATTGGGTTTCCTGCCATTCAAGGAAAAGGGACCTGTGGGAGTGGAGTAGGGTGATCAGATGTCCTGATTTTATAGGGACAGTGCTGATATTTGGGGCTTTTTCTTATATAAGCTCCTATTACCCCCCTCAGCCCCGTCCTGATTTTTCACATTTGCTGTCTGGTCACCCTAGAGTGGAGTAAGTCACTAGCCCTTTGAATGTTGCCATTCATATGCTGGTTAGAAGGAACATAGGGAATTTCAGTAGGTGACAGCTAACAGATCTGCCATTAGATCAAGTTGAAGAGTTCTATGTTTTGCAGCCTCTGGAACAAATTCTCAGCTCCATAGATGTGTGAGGTTGCAACATCAGTCCCATTAAAGGTGATTTGATTTCCCCCATGTATCCCTTAACAAAATCCTCATGCTTTTAAATATGTAGGGATAAGTTTAAGTGACTACTGGACTATTTTGGAAATTGATTTTAAGAACTCTTTGAGATTCAAAAAACTTTTAAATGAATCTGTTCTCCATATTTCACAGTGTCTAATGCATCTTTGTATCCTTCCATCTGCTGAAATCACTTTGGAACTTAAAATCTGACCCCTTGGTAGATTTTAATATTAACTTGATTCTTGTAAGAGGCAGTTTTCAAGGGCATGAATAGTAAAATGTTTGAGAAACTGCTACTATTTGAAAACTAGGAATAATTTTCTGTTAAAGCAGCTGATTGAGGAGTAAAAAAGCAATGGTGTCATGGACTGCTATATTTATCATAAACTTTTGAACCTATGAAGACTACTTTTTAGAAGTGAAAGGCAACTTCAGGCTCTGGAAGACTAGCCAAGGAAGAATGTGTATATTTTCCATATGGGGTAACTTGGGAATTGTGTGTTTGTAGCTTTCCAGAAGTTGCATCATAATGTGGTGGAGCTGAGAACAGAACCCTGGGCTCTCACAGTATGTCTACACTGCATCTTGGAGTGTGCTTCCCAGTGCAGATAGCCAGCCATGCACTAGCTTTGCTCCAGCTAGTGTGTTAAAAATGGCTGTCTAGCCTGGGCTAGCTCAGGCAGCAGTTTGAACTAGCTGCCCAAGTTGCCACCCGTGCTACCCCCCAGCTGCACTGCTGTTTTAGCACACTGTCTTGAGCAGAGCTAGTGCACGTCTGTCCATCAACACCGGGAAGCCCTCTCCGAGCTGCAGTGTAGACATACTGTTAGGTAGCAGACCAATAGCCTTCAGATTACATTTCTTCCAGTTATTTTGCTTGTAGAAAGCCAGCACCTCTATTGCAGAGACTGTTCATTAACTCACTGTGAAATAACAGACAAAATGTTACTTACTATCTTCATTTCATTACCACTGGTGATACTAAAAGCCATTTTATTGTGGTCTGTTTATAATAGACTAGATAAGCATAACTAAGGATAAGATTTCTGTCATGGATTCCATACTTTCAGAGACCACCATGACACTTTCTGCTTCAGCTCTGTGCCACAGGGCAGCAGGGCTGGAGGTGTCCGCTGGTGGGGCTCCCAGAGTGTTGAACTGCTACGTATTCCATGAATTTATTTGTTTTCCCATGACCTGTCTGACTTTTTTTATTAAAAATAACCATGAAAAAATCTTAACCTTAAGCATAACCATGGAGAGGGACAGAACAGGGTATTCAGTATCAGATAGAAATTTCTATATATTTCCAACTGCCAGCTTTTATGAAAAGTACATGTGCCAAGATTGTTAATGACACTCCTGCCTTTACTGTATTCAGCAAGACCTGGCTTACGTGTTCTCTCCAATGGTTCAGTAAAATTTGCTGAGCTGCTACTTCTGAAAAACCAAGAGGAGAGTGAGATCTTATTAACATTCACCCAAACAGCTTCCCAATCTTCAAATTACTTTCTGATTATTTTTCCCATTTAGACTTAATACTGATGGTGAAAGGAAATAATGAGGAACTGAGTCATGTTACTTAGAAACTAGCTGTCTAAATCAAACTTCCTAAAAACTTCTTCCAGCAGGGAGGGACTTGAAACTTGCTGTGCAGAGCTGAGATGTACAATACTGATAGCACACCTTGCAACTGCAAACAAAAGTGCAAGTTTGTGCAATAAAGAATGTTTATTACATAAAAGAAACATGCAATCTCATTATTAACCACCAAGGAACAAATTCTGCTTTGTTACAGTAGTGTAAATTCAGGACCTGCCATTGGTTTTAATGGAGTTATTCTTTAAATTTATACCTGAGTAACTGAAAGCAGAATTTGGCCTTAGGTTATGAGCTCTGATAGTGCATACAGGAAAAATTAAGACCACTATCATCACTACTGATCAGTTTAAAATCTAAATTGTTTTTTCCTAAGCAAGTAACTGAAGATTGGGACATCTGGATGTTGTAATCATTCAGAGTCAACGTGCCCCAGGAGACCGCAAAGACTGGATTTTTTTTTCCAATCCCCATAAAGCAAAATCTGAAAGTGGAAGCAGCTAAATCTTCCTATTATCATGAACCATGAAGGCATGTAATCATTCTCCAAAAATAAGAATTGATTTAAAGACAGTTGAAAAGTCAACCGAGAGTAGTTTTATTAGTTCAGCATGGCTGTAAAAAGTATGGATGAGCTTTTCAGCATCTAGGTACCAGAAGAGGAACAGTGGTTATTAAATGAGGAAACATTTCAGTGACCTGGATGTTATATTATGACAACCAAAAGATTTCTCTACCCCCAAACAACCCCAAATTATTATCCCAGCTTGCAGGAACCAACCTCTAAGTTATAGCCCTGTCTGACTGGTATGAAAGAAAATCCATCAGAAGGAATTGTATATGAAGAATGAATTCTATGGTTGTCTTGATCCAGTAAATGACAATGTAGACATATCATAATTTTTTAAATTGGGGTGAGAGAGAACCAACAACAAAACTGCAGGCATCTAAAAGTAGTTATCCAGCCCTCAATTCAATTTGTCTATCAACCACCCCAGTAGACAACACAAAAAACAAAAACACACACCTTTCAGCACACAATTTAAGACTATGGACCAAATTTCCTTCACTTACACCAATATAAATCGGGAATAATTCCATTACCTTCAGTGAGTTGAAGTGTGAGGGAACAAATATGATAATACCTTAGCAAAGAAATGCAAAACAACAAAATAGATCACTTCCCAGGCCCATACTGAAGAAGAATAAGAGCTGAAGACCAGTTCCCCTTTATAAGACTGGACAGGTTAGCAAAGTAAAATTAATCAGTGACAATGGGCTTGAGTCTATTTTTCACAAATGTTTGACACTCATGTGACTCCACTAGCTTCAGTGGTGTTTACTCCTGTTTTACAAGAATATAAGTGAGATCAGGAGCAGAATGTCTGATGCTAAATTCTTCAAGAGAAGATTATCTGCAGTTTCAAAAGATTAAAAACTACTCCAGAGGAAATAATAAAATCAGTTCCAGATGATATGCACAGTGTGTCCACCCTAACCAATGAGGGTAATTATCACCAATAAGAGATACCAGGTTCAAGGTTGAAAATGGTCTGTGTGTAAAACCCTACCTGGACCATTGGATCAGTTTGAACCTGGGTTTTTCAGCTTTAAAACTGTAGTTTAAAGGATTAAATCCATTACCCGGTAGATTTGTCTTTTGTGGACCAGCCACTAGAGAGGAACAAATCTCCATACTGTGGTGGTGTAGATTACATATATAATAAACATAAAACTATAGCTCACTTGAAATACATTTTTTATTTTTAATAGACATTTTGTTTCTATTTTCAGTCTACATTGGAGCATGTATTATATTAAAGGGTCAAAGTATTAAGGATTGTTTGGCCTCTATAATGATTAAGTAGCAAAATTGGATTCCAGTTATCAGTGGTTGAGCACAGCTTTATCACCTGAATTCTTGCCACACAGGCCTGATTTGAAATAGTGTAACTAAGGGGCCTTGCATTCCTAGTAGGGAGTATGCTGCACCAATACCGTCTGATTGCTCTTGGGTCCAAGGCAAAATTTAAGGTAATGAAAGGACAATTGAACCTAGTCTAAACGCAGGAACGGCACATTCATGACACTGACAAGTATGATCTCTGATCCGAAGGAAGTTTAAATCCAGAATGGAATCTTTTTAGGATGGCATTAGTGTCTGATGCTCTTGGAACTTCTTGATCAGCTTTCTTGAACTTGAGAGAACTTTCTTGATCAGCTTTTCCCAAAAGGTAGCTCGTGAGTGAGTGAGTGGTAAATAGCAAGGACTCCATTGTTAGAAAGAAGATCCAATACAGGAGCGCACACAACTTCAATGAAAATTTCTACTTTCAACACAGCACAAGATGCAGGACTAGGTTGAAGAAAGACAGATACACTTTTAAAAGTGTTTCTATCGCACTGTACACTTAGCTTCAGCGGAGACTATTTAGAACACTTATTGTACATAACATCAACTGATTGACATTGCTAAATATGCTTTAAAATAGTTATTTGTTAGTAATAGCTAATTAGTAACCATTATGATCAATCCAGTCAATAATCCATAAGAACGCAAATGTTCAGTACATCTCCTCTGAGACTATCATGCTTCCAATGGAAGAACCTTTCCAGTTTCATTAAAAATGTGTTATAACTGAATATCTGTAACAAAGTCTCATGCGCTCCCTTTAAGCCTTGTAATAGCTTTAAAGGAGCGCTGCTCCACTTAAAATACCAATGCGAGTGATTCTGTTAACTCTGTCAGGTCTAACGCAGCTTCACTCCTCATATGATATCCATAGAGTTTTGATCTTAACTTTTAAACCATACCACTCTGATTAAGACGTAATGCACTTTGATATGTCCTTATATGGTCTGACATGAAGGTGTGTCAAAGCAAAATGGAAGATAGTTAATGGCTCAAGGTATTAATTACCAGTTTTCTGAGATCCATTACATATTGCTTTTCCTTAAAATAAATTTTATATATATATATATAGGTCTTGTTCAAGCCAACATAACTGAGAAAATTTAGAGGAAATAGTCATGGTTTTTCAAAAAGGATTAGTGGGGTTTTTTGTGTGTGTTTTTTTTTTTTTATTGTTTTGGGGTTTTTTTGGTGGGGGTCCTCAATTTTTAGATGCCCTACGTGAGACAACTTAAACAACTTAAACAAAGGGTGGACATATGCTCAATTTTCTGAAAATCAGGATCCTTTAAACATCTGATGTTGTGTGCCTGAAAAGTGAAGCACACACAATCATCAGTCACTTTAGAAAATCTGGACCACGACAAGCAGTTCAGCCTTAACTCAAAGTGTTGCATGTACAGCAGGCATGTGGTAGGCATTATTAAACTCACACTTGCCACTCCACAGTCAGTCTGCGTATATCCCATTATACTCAGTTAGCGATAGCCTTTACTATTACCACTTGAGATAAAATGCTAGGACACAAAACAAAAACTTTACAAGTAATATGACTTTCTATTTAAATGCAACTTTGTAAGGACCACATCTACTTGATTCTTAAAAAACAATGTTGCTTGAATAACTTTGTCCAGAATATTGTTTCTTTCATTTCTTCTCTATGTGGGAACAATATTCTGTTAACTCACACAAAATACATTTGTATAAGTCGCATTAAGCTGTGTGTAACCTTCCTAGGTGGATGTACAGAGGGGCAGAATGGCTCTGGGGGACTTTCCCCAAGGCATCTGTGAACCTCTGTCTCTTTATCCTCCTTTCATGAGAGAGTCTTTTGACCCCACTTCTAATATCAAGATGTCATGGGGGGTGGTGACTCATATATGCTGGCTAGCCTATCACACATTATTTGCTCTTTGTGTGTGTGTGTGTGTGTGTGTGTGTGTGTGTGTGTGTGTGCATTAAGCACAAATATTACAGCAGTTGTATGGCCTAAATTGGCCCATGGTTTTTACATAACTCTACTCACTAATGCTAAGTATCCAGTAACTCCTTGCATTCACTGAAATAAGTTTGTGGTGTGTTTTTTGTCTTGAGCAAATAGGGAAGCTGTCGAGATCAGGACAGACTAGCATTTTACCATAGCAACAGAAAGGCAGTTACTCTTACAGGCCTGTACTGGAATGTCCCAACAGAAGACAAGACATACGGTTGTTCTACCCTAATACAACCCTAGAGGTGCTTTCATGCTCTTGGTACCTGAAATGCATGTGTTCAGAACAAACATAAAGGGTATGCCATGAAAACAAGGTAGAAAGCTGATTGGTTAAATCTAGTTTTAGATGGCACACACGGTACCTTTTGCTTGTAAAAATGTAGGGTAATATGAAATTTTGGGAGCTTTCTTCTGCGTAAGTTGAATGTGACATTGCTGCATAAGACAGCTTCCTGGAGACTGGCATCCTATAGAATCTTCTTACTGTATGATATCATTACTGAGTTATGGCAATAAATCTGAGACATTAGTTATTTAGTTCCTTGAACATATTTCATAATGCACCAAAGTGTGGTCAAGCAATTGGTATCAACCACTCCTCAATTAGCTGCTTCCTCTCTGCCTTTATTTTCCTTCCCCTTTGAGTACCAAACCTTAAAGTGGCCACAGCAGGGAGAATTCCAGAGGAGTTCAGTGAGGTCATCTCAGCCATGACATTGAATTTACTAGAGACAAAGTGGATGAGATAGTGTTTTTATTGGATCAGCTTCTGACAGTGAGAGAAGAGGTCTGAAGAAGAACTTGGTTTTTTTCACTAACAGAAGTCATTACCTCACCCACCTTGTGTCTCTAATATCCTGGGACCAATATGGCCCCAATGACACTGAATACACTGAAGTTACTGTCAATTTTTTTTTGTTTTGGCTTGGGCAGGACTTGTATCCAGTTGTTTCCAAACCTGACTGGAGCTTGAAATCTTTAACTGCTCTGCGTACAGTAAGTATGGCCACAGGCTGGATCTGATCTCATTGGGCATAGTATTCCAATGAGAGAGGAAGCTGGATTTAGGATAACATTTATGCTAAGTTTTCAAAATGATTTTTGGGTGTCCAAGTCAAGACACCTTTAAAAGGTCAGATTTTCAAAGGCTACTCAGCACTTTTTGAAAATTAGGAGGGACCTTTTAAGGTGTCTGAAGTTGGACACCCCCAAAAAATGGAAGCACCCCAAATCACTAGTAATTCTCAAAACCCCCAGCCTTAATTAACAACAAGAAATATTTTATCTTGAGAACACTGACTAATGTGGCTATAATCTAGCCATGCTGCATTCTTTGATTCATTCTCTGCAATGAGTTTCTGTATCTGCACTTTTAGAAGAAACTTCCTCACTCAGAAAGAAGAGTGACAGTAGGATGTGGCGAAACTCAAAACTTCCTGGCTAACTCTCTGTAGTACAGCTGTCCTCACTGTACTTATCATACACAACTTACCTGTTAACTTGGAAATGAGCTTCTTATGATTCAAAGTCAGGCTTGACAAAGCCCTGGCTGGGACGATTTAGTTGGGGATTGGTCCTGCTTTGTGCAGGAGGTTGGACTATATGACCTCCTGAAGTCCCTTCCAACCCTGATATTCTGTGATTCTAAGTACATTTTCACCACTGGTTGATAAATTTGGTTACACATTGTTATGGAAAACATCCATAGAGTCATAGATTCCAAGGCCAGAAGGGACCATTGTGATCATCTAGTCTGACCCCCTGTACAACAGAGGCCATAAAGCTTCCCCAAAATAATTCCTAGTGCTTATATTTTAGAAGAACATAAATCTTGATTTAAAAATTGCTAGTGATAGAAAATCTATCATGACCCTTGATAAATTGCTCCAATGGTTAATTACCCTCACTGTTAAAAATGTACACCCTATTTTCCAGTCAGAATTTGTCTAGCTTTATCTTCCAGCTACTGGATCGTGCTATATCTTTCTCATCTAGATTGAAGGTCCCCTTATCAAATATTTGTTCCCCTTGCAGGTATGTACAGACTGCAGTCAAGTCACCGCTTAAACATCTCTGTTAAACTGAATAGGTTGAGCTCTTTCAGTCTACCTTTTTATTAAGCATGCTTTCTAATCCTTTAATCATTCTTATGGCCCTTCTCTGAACCCTTTCCAATTTGTCAACATCCTTCTTTAACTGTGGGCAGCAGAACTGGACACTATTCCAGTAGCAGCTGTAACAGTGCCAAATACTGAGGGGGAAAAATAATCTTTCTGCTACTAATTGGAGATTCCCAGTTATGCCCCCAAGTATTGCATTTGACCTTTTGGCCACAGCATCACACTAGTACAGCTGATTATACACCAAGAGCCCGCAATCTTTTTCAGAGTCAACAGAAGTCTATGAAACACCTTCTGAATCCCATGAAATTTGCTGAGATATTTGTGCATCTAGCATACAATGATTGCATCTTTCAGCAGCAGTCACTGGGTGTACATGGGGAGTATGTGGAGGAAGATCATGACTGCCTGTCTCTGTAGTCTCTCAGTGGTGTCAGCAGAATCGTTAGAAGGCAAAAGAGCACACTACCTCCCTGCTCCTCGCAGCCTCCCTAGAGGGTGGGCCAGACATCCTTCACTGAGAGGAAGGAAAGTCCTGTTCTTCTCTATCCCCAGCACTATGTAACACCTGTAATACAGCAGTAACTCCCTATAGTATGCTGCTTCTAGCTCCTCTCCATTTGTCTCACTGCTGCCTAGTGATGATTGGTGGCACGTGCATATGATGAATGTCTTCAGTGATTGGGGTGGGCTAGAAGTTAAGACAGTGAAAAGATTTTTTTAAAGGACGATTGGGGCAGAAGGAAGCTGGGGCAAGACCCCATGGTTGGATATGTTGGATATATGAAACACAGAGTTTTCTCTCCTTCTCAGGAATTGGTGTGGATGCACGAGTCAGATGGCCTGTCTTCACTGCCTCTTAACTACAGATTAAGCAATCGTAGGTTAGTCAGCCGCTAACGCGCTACAGTGTAACAACACTGATGTAAGCACACTGCTGTCATGCTTTAGTGCATGCATTGGTGTTTTACCTGGGTGTGATCCCAAGAGTCAACAGCAACACAATCCACTGTCACTCTGTCCTGGCATTCACAGGGTGGTGTGGGGGCAATTCATCTGTCTGCTCTACACCAGCTCGAGGGATTGTGGGAGGAAACCAACAAGAGACAGTTCAACTACGTGCTGAGGAAATGTGGGATGTCAGAATATGCCTCCGGCAAACTAAATGCAAGATGGCACTGCTTATGGAGTCATTTGGGCTGTTGTGTGGTTAACACCATCCATTTTGTGAGCTTCTCAATATGGGTGAAGATAAGGACAGAATGAATGTGTTGACAGCAATTATGGTTCTGTTTCCAGACAACCACCAAATGCACTTATTGATGGCACAGAGTCTATTACCTCAAGGCCATGAGGAATGTCTTGTGTGCTCACATTCCCAAGCTGCACGGGGAGTATACTGCAGCCACTGCTTTATGGCACATGGGGTTACTGCCTAGAAATCAAATGTAGTGTGTGTGTTTATGCATACATTAAAGAAAGACACCTGTAAATACAGGTAAAAAAGAAACTATTTATGCTAAATATGTGGGCTTACCAGCTTGTCCACATGAGGTTCAAATGTATGCACACAGAACAAATCAGTCTTAAGTCATATCACTAAAAAATGTATTTGTTCTTCCCCCAACATCAGAGCTGGTGTAGAATACGCTCATACTACTGATGGAATGAGCTCTCCCAGGCATGGTTGGTCACAAGTTGGCAATGTTGAGATGAATCCCTGGGTCTTATGGGCACTGTGTATTCATCCCCTGACTCATGAGCCTGAATAATTTCTCAAATATGTCCATATGAAAGTCACAGCTGGAGCTCCCTCTTTTTACAATTGTGGCATAGATAGTTTAGATCGGTGATTCTCAAAGTGGATTAGGACCCCAAAGTGGGTTGTGACCTTTTCTAATGGGGTCACCAGGTTTGGCTTAGACTTCCTGAGGCCTAGGGCCGAAGCCTGAGGGTTTCAGCCCTGTGTGTTGGGACTCAGGTTACAGCCCCCCTGCCTGGGGCTGAAGTCCTTTAGTCTTCAGCTTTTCTGGCCCTCCCTCCTTCCCCTTTGCCCAGGACAGTGGGGCTCAGGTGGACTCAAGCTTCAGCACCCTTTCTCCCCCCTCCCCCCGGGGTCCTCTAGTAATTTTTATTGTCAGAAGGGGGTTGCGGTGCAATGAAGTTTGAGAACCCTTGCTTTAGATATTCTGGCAGTTTCTCCTAGGACTCCTTCTCTTCCCCCCTTTTGCTTCTCCTCACAGTTCATGTTCTTTCTTTCCCTTCTCCAACTCCATGCCACTTTTTTTATTTTTCCAGTTGGATGGGGCAGTCATTTTATGCATCACATTGTCATCTCTGTTGCTCTGACCTCAAATTCTGAAGGCTTTCACTGATAGTGGTCTCCTAGTTGGCCTACCATCCCTGGAGGAGGCTAAGTTAGTCTTGACAAAGGGCGGCGGGGATACAAGTCTCCCTATAACTTCATACTTGTACACAACCAAAACTACAAAATAGCAATTTTATCTCAAGAGTGCCATTTATTTTGCCAATTCTCTCACCCCACAAACTTCTGCCTGTTTAGTTTTGTAGAAGAGTTTTACAAGGAAAAGAAGTGGTAAGTTGATTTTTACCTTCCAGCTCTCCCAAACATTTTTTTGGGAGGGCAAAGGAGTATACACAAAGTCCTGGGAGACCAAGCAACAATGATGATTCTATTAAGCCCATTTCAGGGGGCTGCAACCATACAAGATGTCCTGCTTCAAATTCTGTAATGGAAGAAGGACCAGTTATTCCAGGTCTCAGGGAGGAGACAATTCATATATGTAAGAGAAATCTTTCCATGCCTTGTGACAGATGAAATAAGTGACTGATCAAGGACTGCAAATTGCAACACTGGCAGAGGGAGGCTTGCCTTACTAAGGGATCTTAGAGACCACCTGGAATATTTACTGAGTGAAAATATCTATCTTCTTACTCTCCAGGAATGGACCAGAATCAGATCAGCAATAAAGCTGCTTCAGCACTAGTGGGTGCTTTAAAGGAACTACCATCCAAACACTCCTGCATGTTAAGTACTATGTTAGAGCAAGATACATTTTGCCTGAGGTAGCTGTGGTCAAAATGTTTTCTCATTAATGCATTTCCATTAAAAAATGCTATTTCATTCAGCTGCTGTAAGATGCCTGTTTGCAGGGGTTTTTTCCTCGGCTTGTCAGCCATTAAAGCAGTGTGGCTGGGAGTGTGTGTTAGGGAGCAGGGAATGGGACGGGTGGACAAACAATGGCACTGAGCTCACCCTCAACTGAAGTGGCATCCAAGTTCTGAACATACACGTCTCGGCTCCACAGATGAGTGTGCTGAAGTGGGGCTCCATGATCAAAGCAGTACTCAGAACTTCCATTGTAAAATGGAAAAGGGAACACCAGATTTCTTGGCCTTCTGATACCTCACCTTGAGTCCCTTTATCTTCATCCTCTGATACTGTCTCGTCTGCTTGATCTCATGAGCCCCAGCAGCTGCTGATATACCACTGTACAGTCTGATGCTCATCTTTGAGGAGTTAGTCATGGGGTCTGCTTGCAAAAGCCAAAAGTTGCACCAAAATTCTGGGGTGATCCTTTAGTCAGGTGGCTGCACCCTGATACATGGGCTTCTCACTAGGCATTGTTCTGTTATATGGAACACTGGAGATGAAAGAAAAGGAGTACTTGTGGCACCTTAGAGACTAACAAATTTATTAGAGCATAAGCTTTCGTGAGTTACAGCTCACTTCATCGGATGCATTTGGTGGAATGCATCCGATGAAGTGAGCTGTAGCTCACGAAAGCTTATGCTCTAATAAATTTGTTAGTCTCTAAGGTGCCACAAGTACTCCTTTTCTTTTTGCGAATACAGACTAACACGGCTGCTACTCTGAAAACTGGAGATGAAGAAAGCTAGAAAAACTGCAAGCAGGGTAGAACTGGGGTTGCTGAGCAGAGGCATGTGAAAGTAGACTATTTTCAGTCGTAGGCCAGAGGACAAGTAGATGGGAAGCTAGTACATAGGAATGGGTGCAGAAGAGGATTGTGGGACCGTCATGTCTCTAATCAGGTGGATGACCATACCTGCAGGGAAAATGTGCAGCTATCTCAGGTTAGCAAGGTGCAGGATAAGCTAATTCGGGATCTGCGCTATACCATAGGGCGTGGTGGCTGCTTCGCCATGTGACATGAATGTATGAACATGGAGTGTGTTAAGGGGGAAATTTGGTTGAATCAGAGTTAAATGTGCAGTAAAGACAAAGCCTGAATGGGGTAGAGAAAAGCACCAAGGAGAGAACACAGGGAATCTGCATGTGAAAAGGAATGGCAATGGGGGAGGGGCAGAATCTGCTGTGAGAGTTAGAGATAACAGCATATTGCAAGTAGGGGGAGGGTTAGCAACACTATGGGGAATCAATGATTGGGGGGGTGGGGAACAGAGATGAAGTCTCTAGGGGGAATCTGTGGAGGGAAGAGAGGTGCTGGGGTGAGGGCAGGAGCGAGGGTGAAGAGTGGGTGACTAAGGGGAGTGACTACACAAATCCAAGAAGACACTACATGAGAGAGAGAAAACAAAGCAGAGAGATGGGGTGGGGGGAAGAGGATGGATAGATGGAAAGACTTAGAGATGGAATAGCGGAAAGAAATCTGAAGTGGGGTAGAACTGACAAAGTGAGGGAAGAAAGTCAGATGGAAAGAAAATGCTGAGCAAAGACTGATTAAAAAAAAAGTACATTTTATATTTTACAGAACAAAATGTTACAGATAATACATGCTACATTTGAGTTGTACATATATTGGGGATGTGATTCTGTGGAAAGGGAGGCGGGGTTTAGAGGGGCCCCATATTCCAGTGCATAGGGGAAGCATAATATTTAGTGCTATGAAGTTAGGTATCCTTATCCTTGACCTGAAATTGCTTCAGAGATGCACTTTGGGTGTGGGCCTGAATCAGTGGCTAATGAGAATCTTCTATCAGTGAAGGTCAAGGCTACCTTTCCTAGCTGAAAAATATTGCCAGACTAACCCTTCCTCATGTTCTGATAACAATGGTTTGTGCCTCTGTTACAGAGCAGCACTGGATTATTGCAGTGGCTTCCAAACGGGCTACCTGAAGGCTGATCCACTGCTAGTGCAGATGGCAACAGCAAAATAAATTGTTGCCAGATGAGTCGTCTTACCTACTGCTTCTCTCCCTTCTCTGAGGGCCTGTATAGAAGTGGATACGGCTTCAGGTCACAGCTTTGACATTTAAATCTATAAATGGGCTGAGTCCCAAGTACCTTGCTGTGTTTCTGGCATCCTCTATACCAGTGCAGACTCCCCTGTCAAAGAGGATAAGGTTTTTGATCTCCAAGGGCTCATGTGATTCATATCTTTGCAGCTGAAATGCTCTGTGAGGTTTTTGGCCTCTTTCTAAGGGATCGTCCAACTGAGTTTTGAAATGGCTCTGTAAGCTGTTTCTAAAATGTTTGTTCATTCTTGTCTTTAACTATTGTTTAAAGTATATATTTTGGACAGAGTCTGGAACAGCTCGGCAGATCAAGTCCTAAGAAATAATTTTTTTATTATGACCATTGTTACCTCATGGAAGGCTGACTAACTGAACATCTGTGAACTAGTTTCAAGGACAGAGAAAAACCTCCTGATCATCAGCAACTACAAAAGCTGTAGGATTCAAATGTGAGAAATCTTGTGTCTTCTGTATGAATGTTAATTTACTGAAGGCATTTGAAAACCCTCCTGATACGTGATGCTCCAGCTTGCAATCTATAACTAGCTGAAGCAGTGCATCCCTTTTTGTTTCTCACGATGTATAATGCTTTACTCTTCTGCTAAAGGTTACATTGCTTGATAGATTAATTGTTCACTGCTGACTGACTAGATTCAGCAGTAGCAGCTCTTGGGTTTTAAGCAGGTGGGGTATGTTGACCTTGTAAATGTAACATCTGGGTTTTCCTATTTAAACATATCCCTTTCTAGACTGTCAAGCTTCTGGGATTTTTAAGTACCAATTGGGAATTGTATGCCCACTAGATACTGTGCAATATTTCTAATAAATATTGAAATGCCGTGATCAAGCCAGAGTAGATCTGCATTCCAGTTTATAACTGATTTTTGCATTTTCTCCCACTGCTGCTTTTACACTTTTAAAAAAATCACCCCTGTCCTCTCCACCACTCTGAGCCCAGACATGTCACCAACAGGTCTGGTTATCTCCATTGCACTTCCTGAAGTGATGAGATGCTGCATCTTTGTTTAACAAGGTACATTGCAAAGGTTGGGGCTGAATCCTACAACAAGTGATAATGATGGGCTGGGCTGAATCCACTCCAAGATTATTGTATATGAATGATCGTGTTCCCATGAAAATTCCTTCATTTTCTTTGGATAGTCTTTACTCCATTAAACAAAACCAAGCACATAATCATGAATCTCTGCCACCACGTGCAGATACACCCTGCTCTGGATTTTGGAGTATATCACGCTTTACTTTTAGAATCTCTATTTGCTAAGAGACAGCATCATTTTCAATGTCTTCTGACCTGCCTTATAGCTAAAAAGCTAGCCCATCAGTGATGACTGTGGTAACTCAATGCAAATGTTAAATATCCTGAGAGAGCACTCTAGAGGAGAAGTAAATCCCTCTGAGATGAAATGACTCCTAACAGAATGGAAAATGGTAGCAATGGAAAAGCTGACACATTACCTCAGGAATAAACATAATGGATACATTGTAACCTGATCAAAGATATGTATGATAGCTACTGAAAAAATGTAGCCTTGATATTCACATCTTTTAGCCATAGATCCGAATGTCCTTTGATGATGATGATCCTTAATGGGGTGGAGAAATTAATGGTTGGGATTTAGATACAAATGGGATCCCAGGGGCGATATAGCAATTGCGTAAATGATAAGTGACTATGGCCAATGTCATTTTATTGCTATCTGTGAGTTTAAGTTAATGTCTGTAACTCCTATAAATGTACTTGTTGAATAATACTATTGCTTTCTTAAGATGTATAATAAAAGAAGGTCCACATTGGAGAAAGCTTTGATTTATTTAAGAGTTTTCCTGCATAAAACTCATTTAAAAACCAGAGCTGTAACAACCCCTCCTTCTAATATTCAGTCATACTTTTCTCATGCTTTTAAAAGAGTAGCAAAGCTGAAAAATATGTACTTGAAAATCAGAGAGTCTAATAATCCCCAGTGAAAGAAAGCTAATAAAGAAATACCATATTGTAGAAATGCAAGATACTGGTAAACAACCAGCAGGGGCTTAAAAGGTTCTGGAAAAGTACAACATTTCTTTTTCATTCTCATGCAGTCTTAGAAACGGTTCTTTCTAGATGAAGACAGTTTGTACAGTTTTTCTTTATGCTGAACACTGTGTCTGTGTATTTGGCTTAATCCAAATTTGTGACCTCTCTCCCTTTTTCTAGGGAAGAATAAAGCAATTCAAATGAAACAAGTTGTCCCACCTGCCCTTAAGAATTGATCTCCCTTTTAAAATGTCTATTTAATGCTTTCAGATATTCCTATAAATATGTTTTTCGTTCTGATTTCCAGTCAATCAGAAAGGTAGGCACTGGAAACAGAGAGCCTATTCACCTGAGATGTCCAACCCAGTATTGCATATCTGAGATTAAGATGCTAAGCTCCAGTCCTTTTAAATATTTACTTTTGTACCTTTTAGGAGGCAAGTTTTTAAAATGCCAATTCCCATAAACTGCATTGTTAGCCTTAAATTCCGTATGTAATGAACAGTAACGTAAGAGAATTGTTTGACACTAATCCCTGTCCCTTGATAAACCTTTTGCGTAGCCATTATGTTTTTATATTTCAGAGTTAAGATATTAAATCAAAAGGTTCCCTGTCATTTAAATTGATACTTTAGCTGGACAATGCAAAAACAGGAATAATGACCAGGGTATTTTAAATCTCATCCCATCTTACTGTCTTATCTTCATTTCTCAGCCATTCTGCCCAAATATCTTAAAGAAATAAAGGAAAACAAGAATTCCAATTGATAAGTGTGTATTAAGTCTGGCTGAACAAAACATTCCACTACAATAGAAATGCCTCAATTTCATTTTAAGAAAAAAAATGCAATGGACCTATGGAAAATATAAATACACTGCAAACAGACAGCTCCATGCTTTAAAAATAGGATAGAGATTAAATAGTCACAGCTATTGGAGAATTTGTATATTTGCTCAGAGCCCATATTCAGACCAATGCTGCATTAGCTCACAAATTTTATAAGACCAATTACATCTTATACTTCATATAAAATAAAAACTTAACTGTAGCTTAACTTGATGTCTATTCCACTTTACATAAACAAGTCCCATTTTCTCCTAAACCTCTAGCTTTAGCAGGAAGACTAGAGCTGCAGGTAGTTTCTGCTCATCTCATGCACACCCCCTGCTTCTCTTCTCCCCCCCCCCCCCCCCAAGTTTAAGTAGTTTAAATAGCCAGTAGAGGCTATTTATTTTCAGTGTTTTCTTTCTTTTTAGTAAGTATGTAAGTGGCTGCTAAATTTCAGTACAAGGCTACTATTGGGGCTGGCCAGAAACCAAGAATTCTGTTTTTTGAAAAACAGAAGTTTCAATACTTGGGTTCATTCCAACAGGAAAAGAACACTAGACCTTTCAAAAAAAATGCAGAAAAATAAAAGCCCCAACCCAGAATAATGAATGCCTAAGTCAAACAAAGGACTTAAAATTGCATCTCCCACATCCCGACTGAGGTCCCTAACCACTGGGCTATTGGCTATTCTGGGGTGTGGGTTGCTCTCTTTGGTTTAGACTAGAAATTCAATTTCATTTTAAACTGATATGTTTCAGTTCCAATGATAAAGAATTTTCCGTTGAATGAGCATTTTGCTGAAAAATTTCTGACTAGCTCTAGTGATGATGCAAATCCAAAATGCCGTTGTGCATTGTTTAGCTACTTGTTCCCCTTTGGCTCATACCAAAGGCACTATGCTACTTTGCTTCCATTTTTGTTGTTATAAAATGACAACATACAGACAATCCAGCCATCATTTATTACACAATATTCAACTCTATGTAGAGAAGAATGGCACCATACGGCCCCAAAACAGCTGTTTAATCCAGTGTTTTCTTTTGCATTGTGTTTGTTTTAACTTGGAGTATACTGTTTTAGGGATAGACATGCAGGACTAGATTCTTAAAACTGGCAAGTGCAGCTGCACACACTTCTGCCTAACTTAGGAGCAAGAGCACATACCAGATAGGTATTTGCACACATTCTATGGACAGGTTTCTTCACATAAGGCTTGCAGGACTGTGGACCCAGTAGTCACACTACTGCGCCTGCCTCTATTGGGAGCTAGTATATAGTCTGCTTTGTGCCTGTGATGTAAAATCCCCCCTGTACACTTGTTCTGCGGTTTCTTTTCCCTTCCACCAACTGAAGTGGGACCTTCTTCAGTCCTTCCACTCCTGGGAGAATTACACCCACAGGGTAACATCACCTTCTTAAACAATAACCTCTGAATTTAAAGCTTTAGTGTGGTATTAATGGGTGACTTTTAAAATACGGAGTTGTATATTTGCTAATTATAGCCTGTGTGTCTAGGTTACTTTACTCCACTGTAATTCATCTTCTAAAATGAAGCCAGAAAAACACAAATTTCTGTGACTGTCGCTCTACTCAGCCATAATTAATATGTAGTGATGTTAAGTGCAGGGCTTCTGGCCATTCTTCTTTGCTTGAGAGTTCCTTTGATATTCCAGAGGCATTCTCAAGCAATGAAGATCAAGGTCAGTGGGATGAAAATTAAAATACCCACACAACTCTTTTAAAAAAAGACAACAGGCATAGTAAAGTGACAGAACCCTTTGTTTCTCCCTTTTTTTCAAAAGGTGACAGCAATTAAACTTGGAAATGTAAATGTAGCTTTCTGGAACTATTTTAAAATGTTAGGCCAAATTCATCCCTGGTCTAACACTGACTTAAAGCAAAAATTAATAGGTTTATTACTTTGGAAGGGTCAGTTTCTATACAACATAAAATATGCAGAATATCAGCACATTGTATAATTTAGCTAATACACATTCAGGTTTAGTGTTTTAATATAGAATGAAATAAATAGTCCCATTTTTCTCTTAAGGACTACTGACAAAATAATCTAGAAGCTGGGCTGCTTCTTCTTCAAAGAAATATCAGCTTTCATGCTCTTTGTGTAGGCAAAATTCCCTTTGGTATCAATAGGAATTTTGCACAGGCAAGTAATAAGAGATTGAATTAGACACCAAGATGTCCACCAGACAGAATTGTCATAAAAATGCAGTAGGCATCTGATGAAGTGAGCTGTAGCTCACAAAAGCGTATGCTCAAATAAATTTGTTACTCTCTAAGGTGCCACAAGTACTCCTTTTCTTTTTACTTCTCTTGAGTGTCTTTTAGTCAACACTTTCCTTCTCACAGCAGAAGCACTGCCTAGTTTGCCTTGTGTTCTAAAAATATATTGAACCCTACTGAGAGAATAAAAATAGGAGAGAGGAACTACAACTCAAAAAAAAAAAAGAAGAAAGTATGTTTAAATCTCAGGAGACATTTTTTTCCCTGAAAAACTGCAATAAAACAAAAGTAACCTGAAACACGTTGCTAGTGATCATGGTATCTGAGCTGTGCATATCTTTAATCTGACTAAATCTATTATCTAACTCTACCCATAAGAATGTAATGAATTTAAATTGGTGTAAAACACCAAGTGTGTTAGTTAGATGCTATGTATATAAAATGAATAAATTCACTTTTACTGGATTATAAGCTTTTTCAGCACAATTGGGCACCAATATGACTGCTGCTGATACTACTACGTATGTAAATATCTAATGAGGAAGACTGTGAATAGCTCACCAAAACTTTTTTCAGAGAGGCTTTTTTTCCACAAGTGAGAATTCTAGGTCAACTGATTTACAGTTTTCTCCTTAATATTAGGCTCTTGCTCATTTATTCAGTGAAGTTAGTTGAGCAACTAACATTACAATGCTGCCAAAGGATCAAGAAGAGCTAGGTTACCAACTAAAGGTCAAGCAGATCATTTTTAGTTGCTACAGGGTAATAATTTGAGCCTGAATATAAGAGAGAAGTAATAGAACATTTGGTTTCGTTCTCTAACTTCCTACTTTCAGATGCCCTTACTATGTCTGAACAGAATACTGGCATTTCATTGTAAATGTTAGTTTACATCCCAAACTCAAGATAGTTTGAAACAAACTACATTGAGAACCCTCTGCAGATCATTTAAAACATTACCACCCTTGAACAGAACAGTAATAAGAGACCGTATCTTCCATAGCAGAGAGAAACTTGAAATTCAAGCACCTTGAAAACTAGGATGTTGTAATAAAAGTGAAATTGTGCTTCTCAAAGCAGAATATCTCCACCCTACACAGCATACAAATCATTCTTTTATAATACTCTACATTTATGGAGTGCTATTGTAAACTTTACACCATCTTGAAATAGAAGCTACAGTACACTTGTTATAGAAATGACCCTTTTTAGGACAACTGTGTAAATGAGAAATCTGTGTATAGATTGTCAAATAAGTTTGTAGAAATATAGTATAGTATCTTAGTGCTTTTTAAATTGTGATTTTATGAAAAGGGCATCTCTAAATAATTACACTTTAATTGTTCTTTCAACAACTAATTATGTCCTATCACTCGGGTTTTAAAACTAGTCTGGAAAACACTAGAAAGTGTAATGAAATGAACATACATTTGCATGCAGATGGACTGGATGATCAATATGTCTTTTTTCACCCCTAAATTCTTTTGACAAGACTGTGGCATATAAGCACTGAACTTTGTTAGGGGTGTGTAATTAAATTTGTTAGGGGTGTATTATCTAATTAAAATATGACCATGAAAATCATGTTGCTACCACTGTTATATAATTGCAACAAGTCTTATACAAAGTATGTCACATGACCAGAAAGGGGTAAGCATCCTGCAGGCTAATTGACCCAGAGTCAACCTGTAGAGACATGTTAGAAGAGTATATAAATGGTAACGAGTATCATTCCATGATAGGCTAGAACTTTGAAATGCAAACCTATATTGATAGAAATTAAAGTTGATGCTAATTGTATGTTTACTTATATCTTGTTTAATGATCAGCCATGTAAACAGACAGTTCCTGTCTGTCACTATAGCTATTAATTCAGAGATCAAAAGGGAATATTAACATTTAGATGAAGTTTGGATGAAATGATGTCACTGTCTATATGTCACTTTAAAGTTTGTGATAGACTGCCTAATGGATAAATTGCCTTATGTAAATCCAGGTAGCTAATTACCGGTGATGCTTAGGAAATAGGTCCACTTCAAAGTATCCGTGATTGCCTATTGTTCGCATGAGGACTCTGAACTGTGTAAAGATGCCTTGGATCCCAATCCTTTTTATCTCAGATCTGCTTGATGCTTCATGCAGGGGAAGCTTAAACCACAAGGCTGAGATCCCAGTCCTGACTGGACCACCCTGAATATAAACATTTGGATTATAACCTTTTGAACTAGTTCTGAAAACTCTTTGCAACTACAAAACTCACCATCTCTGCTATGAATCTGAATCTCAAGAAATGTATTCATATCTGTACATATACTGATCTTTTAACCAATACCCTTTTCTTTTAAAAAAAAAATTTTTTTAGTTTAGTTAATGAGAATTGGCTGTAAGCGTGTATTTGCATAAGATGTGGAATATTCATTAACCTGGGAGGTAATGTGTCTGATTCTTTGGGATTGGTAGAACTTTTTTATATGATTAAGATTTTCAGTAATCATCATATTTGACTTGGGTGTCTGGGTGGAGGCCTGAGGTTGGGTTGCTTTAAGGAAACTGTTTTTGGTTTCTGGGTAACCAGTGAGGTATTATGGAAGCTGTTTTGAGCTGGCTTGGTAAATCTAAGTATTGGAATATCTACCAGTTTGGGGGATTGTCTGCCTCATTCTTTGCAGTTCACCCTAATTCAGTAACCTCAGTTGGCTCCCCTGGGACTCTGGTCACACGGTGATACCATGGTATTCTGCTTTGGGTGGGATTATGCGTAAGAAGGCATGCCTCACAGAGCGATGCTATGTACAGAAGGAGCTCACTGAGTCAATCATTCTTTTTCATAGTATAGCCTGCTCATCTCTTGATGGCCAAGCAGGCTGGGGAGAAAAAGCAGTAGTGCCATGTTGCAATTTGCTGTATACCCCTTTGGAGTTGCGAGGAAGAAGCGGTCTTTACATTACAGAGAGCAAAGAGGCTGCTATTATGCCCATCCCTTGGATGTGCGTCCAAGTGGGGAAGACTTGCTCTGCTCCCTCTACCCCTGTGATTGTAACTGGACATTAAGGGAAAAAAGGTGCTGAATGATGTATACGTGCATTGCAGACAGTAGTCAAACTTCATTAGATCTCTATTTGCTTCAGTAAGATACAATATTATTGTCAGAGCCTTATTTACAAAGGGACTATGATTCCCTAGACCATGGGTTTAAAATCAGGGGTAGGGAGGAAAACAGTGATCCAAACCCCCATATAACTTGTTGAGCAGCACGTACACCACATTCACTCTCAATAATGTAGTGCAGGCAAGATATAGGACAGATCCCCAGTGAGATCTGTTATAGGACTAAGCATATTAAACCCTCTTAGAAGAGGGTGCAAAATAGATTGAAAGACTATACTCAGAGTAGTTATCAAATTGTACGCTATCAAAGCGGGGCGGGGGAGTGTATCTAGAAGGGTCTCACAGGGGTCTGTCCTGGGTCCAGCACTAGTCAATATTTTCACTAATGAATTGGATAATGGATTGGAGAATAAGCTAGGAGGGGTTGCAAGCACCTGGAGGACAGGATTAGAATTTAAAATGACCTTGATAAATTGGTCTGAAATCAACAAGATGAAATTCAATTGACACAAATGTGAAGTACTTCACCTAGGAAGAAGAAAAATCAAATACGGCAACTACAAAATGGGGAATAATGAGCTAGGTGTTAGTACTGTTGAAAATGATCAACTCTAACCACCAGATCACAAATTGAATGCATGAACAATGTGATACAGTAGTGAAAAGGGCTAATATCATCACTGCCCTCCTGGAGAGTACACATGTACTAGGTCCGTTATTCCTTTAATGAAACAATATGCCCGCTTATTACCTTAAATAGGTGCCCGGAGATAAAACAGTTAAAAAAAATTAACTACAAAGAGAGAGAGAAAGTGAATATAAGTAACGAGGCATAAAAGTTAGAAATGGTTACAAGAAAAACAAAGATAAAATGCTTAATAGTATTTACTTAAACTATCTTAGTTGCAAAGCAAACTTTCTCACCACATACTCCAACAGATTATTAACCAAACTCTGAGGTCAGGACCCCTCCCTCAGAGCCCAATGGTTTGTTTCCTTTTGTCCGCTTAGGTGCAGAGAATGTAATGGATAGGGAGAGAAAGAGGACCTTGAGGTGTTTTGCCCCTCTTTTTTACAGTTTCAGTCCCCCTCTTGAAAAAATTTCCAGCTGAGAACCAGGAGACAGAGTCTATGTGGAAGGATATTCCCTGCTATTTTCTTTTCTCACTTGTTTGAACTTTCCTTTGTTTTCCCTTCCTGTTTGATGACTCCATTGACTGCTTAAATGCAAATTAAGGCAAGCACACATTCCTTCCTTTGTTTAGGCAAGATCTGACTTCTGCCTGGGCAGGAGTCTGGGGCTTGGTGCATATGTTAATAACATCATACAGGGGAATTTTATAACTTCACATACAACCTTGCCACACACATTTTATCAGCACAATACTGACCAGCAAATTGAGTTTTCAAATGATACCTTACAAGACATCCCTTTACAAAGATTATTACAATAGTGTGTAGAGTGTGAATACAGGGGTGTAATCAATCACAGGTGTTTTAAAAGGAGTGCCTATGCAAGACATGAGAGGTTATTGTCCCACTCTATTCTGCTCTGGTGAGATTTCAGTGAGAGTACTGTGTCTAGTTCTAGGCACCACACTTAAAGAAAGATAGAATCATAGAAATCTAGGGCTGGAAGGGACCTTGAGAAGTTATCAAATCCAGCCCTGTATGCTCTGGCAGGACCAAGTAAATCTTTGCTGAGATGTACTTCCAACGCTGGCTCTGAGATGGTTGAATTAGGTCAGGGAGGCCCAATTAAGCAGCAAATAGGGATGGTCTAGTTATACATGGTCCTGCCTCAGGACATGGGGCTGAACTAGAGGATCTCTCAAGCTAATTTCCAGCCTTACATTTCTATGATTCTGATTCTATGCCTATAGTCCCATTGACATCAGTAAGACAAGATCCTGCTGTCTTGGTGATCAACAGGGCTATTCATGTGCATAAAGTTACTAGAGAGCATAAAAGTTTGCAAGGTTAGAGTCCTAGAAAGTGAATTAGAGAGGCGATTGCTTAGATGTTGTCATCTTCAGTGCAGTTCCCTACCACATGTAGCAATGCGTATGATACTGCCTGTTGCCCTTTATAAACTAGGACTTTGAATTTAATATTCATGAACAAGATTCATTTAATATTTAGTTAAGGTTGCTCTCATCTGTAAACTAAATGATAAAAAACTAGAAAATACAATGTTAAGGATTGAAATGTCCAGCACTCTGAAATTAGGATATACCAGAATGGGTGTTGCCCATGAAACCTTAATTCATCCCTGTTGTGGGTATGCATTAGGATACATTCTTTAATTACATACAGAACTGGCTATCTGTGAAAACTTTGGAATATGCATCTTGCTCAGCATCACACAGGAACTCTGTGGCAGAGACAGGGATAGAATCCAAGTCTCTAGAGTGACCTTCAACTGCCCTAACCACAATACCATCCTTTCTCGTCCTGCTGCCCATGGCCTCACTTCTTACAAACCTTCCAGCTTCTGCAAAAAAATAACAAAGGGGCCCTATAGCTAGACCATTCACTATACACTCCCAATTCAGTTCCAGAACAGGTCCCTTTGGGGCACTGAATGAGGCAGGGTTCCTGTGTAAATACAAATAATATGGGAACATGTAACTAAAGACTGTATCATAATGCATACACATAATGGGGCTGAAATAAGATTGCATGAGCAGTGTTCATTCTGGCATTTTATAACTTGATAGTATATGACTTTGCAACATTTCAATGATTTTTAATCCTTAATTTTGTATTTCCTAACTTTTTTTTGTTTATTCAGGGGAGCAACTTTAACATTAAACAAAGTTTTTTGATTATGAATTTCCTTATGTTAATAGAAAATTTTATGTGCATGATATTTAAATATCAACCTATCCCCTAAGGCTTATACTTAACCTCGTTCTGGGATTCCACTGCTTTTCTCCAGCTCTAATATCAAGCACTGTCCTGCTTGACTTAACTCCTCCTGATGTCTCCAACATTCTCTCTGATGCTTTTGCCCTTCACAGAAGCCTGCCTGCCTATAGCTTCCCTCTTCTGACTATTTATAAAGGCCCAGCTGTCTGTGTTATCACCTGATCCTTTTTAGTCCCCCCTCTCTGGCTGACAACTAACTACCCAATTACCACCCAGATGAAGTAAATGTGACTAGCTGAGGCTTTAACTCTTTCTTCCGCAAGGTTGGGGTTTTGCTCCCTCATACAGCTGTAATAACTTATTTTCTTTTAGCGAGTTGTAGAGCAAATAAATACCAGTAACCACCTCTCAGCTCTTCACCACATATAGAACAATAAAAGCTTGAAGGAAAGATACTTTTACCAAGAAAAGCAAGTGTGTAATTGAGGGGTCAAGAGGCAGTTAGGGAAATCTGCTTGGATTATGAGAGACAAGGTTTTATAGTAAATACACAAAAAATCGAGCCTCCACTACTAGAAACCCATACATATTTTTTTTTAATTAATGTTGCAGGCACACATAAATGTGGATATTAAATTTCAAGAATGCTGTCATGAAACTGCAACAATAAAACCAGCCATCTCTGTGTAAGCATTAAAATCAGAGTTAATGTTGCAGTTCTCACACTTAGCAACTACACCATCTCAACTCTGCCCCATAGAGACAACCACTTACAATAGTCCCTTCTTTGTGCACTCAGGAGCAAAACATGTACCACAGCTCCTTGGTTTTCTAATTTATTTCATTTTAACATGTCCACAGTACTAACTAGACTTTTCACCATACAAACTTTAGTTAAATCTGAGCACCTGTATGAAAAGAAATAATCTGGACAAATAGAGGCATTCTCTGACTTCTTCCCCCTCTCTCTGGGCTTCTCGACTGCCACAGGAGCAATGGAAACCACACACAAGTCCTCTGCTGAGGGCCTGGCAGGGCAGTTGCCCAACAAACATAGAACTGCCTATGCTCCTTGCAGCCCCAACCAGAGGGTTGTCTTGTTTTGTAGCTGTTTGCCTCACTAAGACAGTCAGGGAACTTAAAACTATAGACAGTCCAGAGCCATTGTTTTGGGATCTATCAGATGTGACAAGAGGGCCTGCCTGGGGAATGGAAACTGAATAGTCAGGGAAAGACTACTGACTTTAAAAATGACTCCGGAGCAGATGTGACAGTCAGATCAAAAGGGACTTATAGTTATCTTCAACCTCTCCCAGAGCTGAAATCACCTGACACAGCCCGACTACCTCTGGAGGTATTCTGAACCTCCTGGGCCAGTTCACCGCAGAAACAACTTTCAAAGACAAAAGCTTTGCGTTCACAGCGCATGTGACCAAAGACCAACAACCTTCTCATCTGCAGTGTGGCAGCCATGATGGACCTAGCAAGGAAGGTGGAAGAACTCAAAATATTTGATGAAGTGGGACTTGTGAAAGGAGATCCAGTACAAATAACCTTAAGAGACAATGCTGAACCATATAAAATAATTCTACCATTGTTGTATACACTGTAGTTTCAGCTGTATCGCTTCCAGGATATTAGAGAGACAAGGTGGGTGAAGCAGTATCTTAGACCAGCTTCTGCTGGAGAGAAAGACAAGCTTTCAAGCCACAGAGAGCTGCTCTTCATATCTGAGAAAGGTAGGCTGAGCATCACAGCAAAGTGCAAGGTGGAACTGACTGTTTAGCATAAGTAGTTAACACATTGTAAGGGACCATTCAAGTTACTTATTATTCTGCTAGACACTAAAAATCATGGACTGAACAGAGAGACTGGATTTATGGTATATTATAACAATCTGTAACACCCTCTTGTCCTATGACTGCAGAGGTGTTAATGGGCCATACTACCTTGAATGGTCCCTTACAATATGTGCTAACTATGTATGCTAAACAATTGGTTCCACCGTGCATTTTGCTGCGATGCTCGGAGTACTTTCCCCTGACCTGAAGAAGAGCGCTGTGTGGCTTGCAAGCTTGCCTCTCTCTCCAACATAAGTTGATCCAATGAAAGATATTATTACCTCACCCACTTGTCTCTTACAACTCTACCAGGCAGGCCTTAAAAGAGACAATGGTATGCTGGGTCTTGAATCCAGGACAGTCGGAAGCCATCACGTCTTTGCTGCCACCTGGTGTCTGCTGAACCTTGGTGGGCCAAGGAGCTAGCAGGACTACAGCCTGAGCCAAGCTACCACCCATGGGTGCCCTGATTGAAGTATTGCCTAGTTCCACTGATTGGTCCAACAACCATTCTATTTATACCAGCTGGAGGTACAGGATGTTTGAATAACTAGGTGATTTGCAATAGGGGGTGGCAGCAGCAGCATTGGACTCTGCTTGTACCTGCATTCTGCACCCAATCCTGTTCCTGATTCCTGCTTCACTCCTGCCTTATCCCTGCCTTTGATCCTAGTTTCCACTCTGCTCCTGCTCTGTGCCTGATCCTTGCCTGTCCTCTGGTTCCAGTCCTTAGGCTCACTTCTGACCATCTGTTAGCAGTCCTGGCTCTGACTTCTGCCTCCAGTTCTGGCTTGACCTGTGACTCTGGCATTTGTTAACTAACCCCACCTCTGACCCTCTGCTTCAATTCTTGGCTCTGATTCTGGCTTGGCCCCCAGCTCTGATAACTGCAGTTGACTCTGGTCCTGATTCTCAATTCTGTTCCTTGACCAGGAAGCCTGCTCTACTGACTAGACATGACTCCTGCTCTGACTACTGGGCCAGGCTTCCTCCAGCCTGGTCCCTAACAGAGACTAGCTGGAGACTTATGTAAATTCAGAGGACATTATCACCTCAGAGTGGACTATTTTTCCAGGTACACATAAATGTACTTGAAGGGAGGTAACATCCATATAAATGTCGATGTTAACTTACCAGTACGCTACCATTTAACAGCAACAATAAAACCAGCCACCTCTCAGTAAGAATTAGCATCAATGTATCGGTTCTCACACCCAGCACCCATACTATCTCAACTGGGCCCCATAGAGTGAATCACCTACCCTGTTGCCTTCTTTGTACATAAAGTATCAAAACATGCACCAAAGTGTGGCCCTCTTTTCACCACACAAATCTTTGTTTCTTTTCACATAAGGGCTCATATTAATGATCTGGGCATATAGAGTTATTCCCTGGCCTCTTCCCCTTCTCACTGTGCTGCTCAGGTACCACACAAGTCCTCCAGGTCCTGGCAGGGGCAATTGCCCAACAGGCACAGAACTAGCCTCCCTCTTTGCAGCCCCTACTGGAGGGTTGTACTGGGTGTTGGCCAGGGAAGGAGGAGCGTGGCTGAAGTGCATTGTGCTGCAGCTATCCCCACCTGGTATATGAACCCTTGAGTGTCAAAGCCACATGGTCAGGGCCAGAGTAGAGGATCCAGGAGCTATACTTTCAGCTCCCTGAAAGCTCTGAGGCTGCTCTAACTTCCACAGTGAACTAGCTTCAAGATGAGGGAGCCTCAAAAATGGCTTTCTTTCCAACACCAGAGCTTCAATGAGCCCAGCTCAGTCAAAGCCCTTTCACATACAAATGAATATGCAAAACCCAAAGCAGTGGAGAGTCAGTTCTGCTGACTTCAGTGCAATTGATCCTAACTGCACAGTGTAAATGACAGATAGAAGTGTCAGGCCATATGGGCCCAAGGCACACAGCTCTGGCCGATGTCTGGTAATCTGGGAACCGAACTGAATCTGAAAACCCAATGAATATGTGGCTTATTGAATGGGTATTTCATGTACTGGTGATGAAAATGTTCACTGTCAAGCAGGTCTTTGTGATCATTCATTTATCACGAGGCTAACCTGCAGAAACTGATCTTGGCTCCGTGTTCCAGGTCTAGGATACAATGAAACTGAAGCTGTTGACAGCTGAATATTGGCATATTAAATGGCAAATTTACACAATTACTTACAGCTAAGTAGGCAAAAATAACCAGTATCCTTGTACCCTAAGGTTCTTTGTTTTTCTGTTTAGTTATTTTTCTGTTCATAATAATGCACTCCCCTTTAATTGTTATAAACATGCAGATAGTATTTTCAACTGACATTGCTTTATTTGTATGAAGTGTTAGACTTTATTTTGCATTTATGATACAGTTCTTCTTTATTATAAAGTCTTTAATGGGTCTGCAGGAAAATATGGTTCTGTCTTTGTCTTATTTTGAAATGACTTTTTAGGGCTGGATTCAGTAATACAATCCATTTGTCTTAAGCGTTGCAAAAGCCCATGCCAAGTCCCCAAAAATCAATATTTTTGAGAGAGAGAGAGAGAGAGAGAGGTTATGTAGCTGTGTGCATCTTTTAGAAACTCAGAAGCATTTTTATAAATTAAACCAGTTCTTAAACAATTACAGATTTCTTATTTTAAAGAATATTTAAAATTTTTAAATTTAAAATATTCTTATTTACACTGTCAAGTAGTTAAGGCTCTAAATTTAGACTTTGTAGGGAGAAAGGTGGGGGAGATGTTTACAAAACATTGCATGACTAGGTTCATGACTTTTTTTTTTTCTTTACAAATCCAGTAAAAAGCAAGGGGTCTTGGTTTTAATACCCCCTTGTAGGATTAGAAACGCAAACACAAAATCATTGGGCTAATACATTGGAACTATAATGGGAAAGCCGTGAAAGTGGCCAGTTGAATGTCACACTTAGTAAGCAAATTCAAAACATAACTATTAGAACCAGAGAAAAGTAAATTCTAAAAATAATCTAAGGGGTTGGTGATGCAGTAAAAAAAAAACCCCTTTTTTTTTTGGTCTCAACAGAATTTTCACAAGAAAACAAGCACTTCTAAAAAGCAGCTTGGGAAACATCCTGAACTACCTAGGAGTAATAGGAAGCAGTATGCATTCCTACTAGAGTGCTTGACACACAACCTCCAAACGGCTAGTCTACTCCATAATGCTCACCATCAAAGTGCCTTGAGTGGGATATACACTGTCTGGATATAGTCAAAAGGAAAAACTCTAGGCCTGATCCTGCTCTCATTAAAGTAGATAGAATTTCATCATTGATTTCAAAGAGAGCACTATCAAGCCCTAGTTTGTAAGTAACCAGGATTCATTAGATGAGAATGACAGGCTTCAATCTTCAAGCTTACACATTTAGGGCTGGAATGTGCAATTGGAACAGGGAGACACTTTGGGGGCAGTGCTGAGACTCAACACTCCAGAAGGAGCTCTATTAGGGATTGTGTCTCAGGATGCATGACCCTTTACCTTGATGTTCAGGGGAGTGTTCATGTAGCATAGTGCAACTTGCTACCTCTTGTGTGAGTGGATGCAGCGGGGCTGGAAGGCCCTGTCTCCCTTTGATGTGACTTGTGACCCCCAAAGCACTAGGAAGTAACAGTCCCCGCACACTCTCAAGCACAGGTTCTGCTGTTATGCCTGGTGCTTGCAAAAGGGCTCCTTGCACACTGTCCCTGTGCACGCAGGCAATGCAGCCTGATCAGATTTCTGGTGGCAATTTTTTGTGGGGGAGGTGGATAAGGGGGAAATTATAATCTAACCTGCTTGTTTATTTTTAATGGAGGGAAGCAGGGTTTTAACATGAGCTCTTAGCCACTTGAACCATCTAAACTCACAATTCTTTCTGTCTGGTTTGAATTTAGCTTCTGTCTGGAAGCTGATGTGAACAGGAAAGAAGGATGAGGGAGAATTAAGCACTTATAGATGTGTACGCCATTATTGCTACTCTTACAAAGAAAGTTAATGTCATTTGTGCCCTGATTCTGCAACACACATAAGCATGGGCTTGTGTGTGTTTGTGGAATAGGGACCTTGTGCCTATATTTGGTTTGGGTGGCTTGTCTGTGCACATTTATCTTCTGGTGACAGGAGTCTTCATGCAGAAAGGAAGAGTGATTACTGTGTTTGCAAATTTTAATTAATTTTTTATATGGAGCTAGAGGTTGGCTGTAATAAGTGTCATGTACCTCTTGTACAAGGTGTGTTGCAGGGCTGATACTAGCAGGTCAGGCTCTTGTACCAGTTATGAACTAGCTACAGAGCTTCCTTTATGGCGAGAGAGAAGTGTCTTCCTTGAGATCCTTTAATGCACTCCCAGGTATGGATATTCAGGGGCACTGGAACAGTTTTTAGAGTGGGGGTGCTGTGAGCCATTGAATCAAACTTAAACCCAGTTTATAATGGAAACCACTTCAAGCCAGGGGGTGTGGCAGCACCGCCCACACCCATAATTCCAGCACCAATGCAGCAGTTGTATGGTTAAGTAAGGTATTTTACACAAGGTGCTACCTAATGGCAGAACAGTATAATACAATTTAGTATTACATTAAATCTCCCCTTTAAGTTTTACATTCCTACCTTTTATAAAATGTACACAATCATGCTATCTTTAAAGTTCAGCACCCTTCAGTCTAAAGTATCTCTGAATTGTACTGGTTTTCTAGTTACAAGACCTGAACATGTAACAACTTGGTCATCTGTCTGTCCGTTAGTTGCAATGTCTGTCTCTGGTTGGTTTGAAATCTTTGAGTTGTCATCGTCTTGTTTGCATCCACCATTTGTAGAGTTTGCTCTTTTGCTTGTTCTTTCTGGGGAGCAAACTGAAGATGTCAGCAGTTTCTATTGAACTCGATACTGTCCATTTTGATCATATATGATCTGAGTGATGAATTTTTTCTTTACAATGGTTGGAATTGTCCATCCTCTTTCTCCAACCGGTTTGATATTAACACAGTCCTCAGATTCTAGACCCAATAGTTCTCTGAGTGATGTCTGTTGTAAAAGTCTTTGTAAATTGTGTTGCCTTTTTATCAAATTTGGCTACTGTCTTTGTATCTGGCCACTTTGGAGATAGATTCTGTTCCAAAATCAGAAAAATAATTTGGAATTGTCTTTTCATAGAGAATTGTACTGGATTATATCTAGTAGCTGTTATTGACATTGATCTGTAGTTCACAAGAGCAAGGAATGGATCTTCCATACTGTAGGATTTTCTTGGCTAACTAAACAGCTCTCAGCCTCTACATTTGCTTGTGGGTAATATAGGCTGCTAGTAATAAAATCAAAATCATATTTCATTTTCAATCACAAATTCTGCTGTGGTGAATTGTGGTCTATTGTCCATCACTAGCTGTTCAGGAATACCAAAATGACCAAAAGTATACTTCAGCTTCAATATAACAGTGCAACCTTAACATCAACTTAAATTTTGTGTTGGGGTTTCTAGTATTCGATCAAATTTCTTGTTTATTTACTATAAACACCTGTCTCTCAACACAAGCAGGTGTCTCTAAACTCCTCTTAACCCTCAATTACAGGACTTAACTTCTCCTTGGTAAAGCTATTTTCCCTTTGATCTGTTTAACCTACTTCAGCTCTGTATGAAGTGAAGAGCTGAGTGCTGGCTGGTCGCATTTATTTGTTCTACAACTCTGCAAATGAAATTAACTTCTCTGTATGAAAACCTATTACACCTGTGCAATGGGATGAAACCCCCATCATGGGTGAGGAAAAGTTCAAGCCCCAATTAATTATATTTATTTCACCAGGTTGGTAACTGGATGGTTACTTGTCAACCAGAGGGGGTGGGACTAAAATGATCAGCTGATAACACAACAGACACCTGGACCTCTATAAATAGTTCAGTCAGAAGAGAGAAGCCACAGCCAGATAGGTTCCTGTGAAGAGCTGAAGCACCAGAGACTGTTGAAGGCCTCAGGAAGAATTAGGTTGGGCAGGACAGTGCTTGATACCAGAGTTGGGGGAAAGCAGTGGAACCCCTGAACAGGTGTGAGCACAGGCCCCAGAAGATAGGTTGATATTTAAATAGCACAAAATATGATTTTCTTTCTATTAAAAAATAAGGAAATTCACAAACAAAACGTTTATAGTTAGTTACTTCTATCAATAAACTAAACTATAAAAAATACAAAATTAAGGATTAAAAAATTGCAAAGTCAAGCACTCTCAAGTTAGGAAATCCTAGAGTGAACACTGCTCATGCAACCTTAATTTGGCCCCATTGTACTGTGACAAAGTCAGGCCAGACAGCTGTAAGAGAGAGGCAGAAGATGGGTATATCAGCCCTAGAAGGGTAAAGATCCATTTCTCTGTGAGCTGAAAAGAGGTTACCTTGGGTTAACTAGACAGACCTGACTCCAATTAAGGGCTGCCTGTGACCTTTAACCCCCTTAACCTCTCTCTTCTGGTGAGAGAGAGAGGTAGGAGAGACAAGCTGCAGCAGGGAGCAAAGGCTTGTCCTGGGTGGAAGTCTGCCCTCCTCCCTATAGGGGAAGAAACCATTCCAACTGCTGTTTCTGGAAGATCTGGAAGCCAGCATTGTAAGGCAACACCCTGGAGTGGGAGCGGGGAAAGTTATTGTCTTTTTAGTGTTATGAGTTTCTTTTGGTTAGCTGATGAGTACTCCTTGGGCTTGCCCTGAAGCCCACTCTGTAAATATCAAAAAATAAACCAGAATGAGGAATAAAAAACCCTTGGTAGTAGAAATGATTTACTCCATGCCCTCACCACCCAAGGGAGAAATGTTCTGGCGAAGGAGATGCCTTGCCAGTATGCATTATGATAGTCTTTAGTTACATGATCCCATGTGATTTGTCTTTACGCAGGAACCCTGTCTCATTCAGTGCCCCAGAGGGTTCTGTTTTGGGGTTGAATCAGGGCTGTGTGTTGAAGGAGTCTGTCTGTAGGACCTCTCCCTTATTTGTTACAGAAGCTGGAAGGTTTGTAGTGAGTGAGGCAAACTGTAGAAAGGGAAAGAATGGTCTTATGATTGGGCAGCTTAATGTCGCTCTAGAAACTTGTTTCAGAGTAGCAGCCATGTTAGTCTGTATTCGCAAAAAGAAAAGGAGTTAGAGACTAACAAATTTATTTGAGCATAAGCTTTCGTGAGCTACAGCATCCAATGAAGTGAGCTGTAGCTCACGAAAGCTCATGCTCAGATAAATTTGTTAGTCTCTAAGGTGCCAAAAGTACTCCTTTTCTTTCTGGAGACTTGGATTCTATCCCTGCCTCTGCCACAAACTTCCTGTGTGATGCTGGGCAAGACATTTATACTCACAGGTAGTGAGTTGTGCACATAATTAAAGAGTGTACCATAATACACACGCATAATGGTGCTGAATTAATGTTTCATGGGCAACAACTATTCTGGTAGGACACTTCAATCCTTTTTAATCCTTAACTTTATATTTTCTAATTTTTAATCATGTATTTGATTGGTGAGAGCAAATCTAAGGTTAAACAAATTTTTGTTCATGAATATTAAATTCAAGCCCCAAGTTTATTTTGGACAACAGGCAGTATTGTACACATTCTGGTAGGGAGTAGTACTGAAGATAACCTCTCAGCCACAGCAGTCATAACCAAGGGCCTCTCTAATTCACTTTCTGTGACTCTAACCTTGTGAACTTTTATGATGTCAAGTAACTTTATGCACGTGAATAGCCCTGTTGATCACAAAGAAAGCAGGATCTAGTCTCACTGATTTCAATAGGCATAGAATCAGAAGCAAAGAAATGTACGGTTGGAAAGGACCTCCAGAGATCCTCTAGTCCAGCCTGTGTGCTGAGGCAGGACCATGTATATCTAGACCATCTCTGACAAGTGTTTTCTAACCTGTTCTTAAAAATCTTTAATGATAGGGATTCCACAACTTCCCTTGGAAACCTATTCCGGGTCTTAGAATCATAGAATATTAGGGTTGGAAGAGACCTCAGGAGGTCATCTAATCCAATCCCCTGCTCAAAACAGGACCCACAGCAACTAAATCAGTTATTATGTATCTGTACAGTAGGAAAACTAACCTAAATCTTCACTGTTGCAGATTAAGCCCATCACTTCTTGTTCTGCCTTCCGTGGCTATGGAAAACAACTGATCACCATCCTCTATATAACAGACCTTTTTATCAGGTCTCCTCCCAACATTCCCAAGTCGTGTTTTCTCAAGACTTAAACATGCCCAGTTTTTTTAACCTTTCCTCATAGGTCAGGTTTTCTAAAACATTTATGTATGTATGTGCTCTCCTCTGGACTCTTTCCAATTTGTCCACATCTTTCTTAATGTGTGGTACCCAGAACTGGACATAGTACTCCAAATGAGGCCTCCCTAGTGCTGAGTAGAGCAGGGCAATTACCTCCCATGTCTCACATATGTCAGTCCTGTTAATACAACACAGAATATTAGCCTTTTTCGCAAGTGCATTACATTGTTGATTCATTCAATTTGTGATCCACTCTAACCCCAGTACTATCACCTACCCAGTTATTCCCCATTTTATAGTTGTGCATTTGATTTTTTTTCCTAAGTGTAGTATTTGCACTTATCTTTATTGAATGTCATCTTGTTGATTTCAGATCAATTCTCCAATTTGTCAAGGTTGTATTGCATTCTAATCCTGCCCTCCAAAATGCTAGCAGTCCCGGCCAACTTGGTGTCATCCTCCGACTTTATAAGCATACTCTCATTAATGAAACTATTGACCATTATTGGACCGGACAGCTCCTGTTTGGAATCCCCTAGATATGTCCCCTCAGTTGAATAGTAAACCATTAATAACTATTAGACCACAATTTCCTAGTTTGCTTATGAGATAAAGTATGCATAAGTTATTCACATGCTGAAATGTATGCAGGATGGGGGACCAAGTTTGGTAAGGAAAATGCCAACTTAGAAGTCCTTTAGACTATTCAGATATTTTAGCCAAAGAAAGTATTGGCTTATTAGACCACCTAATACTCTGGTTGAGGGGACTGCCAAAATGTAAGAGCCAATAAAAGTAAATACAGAAGTGTTCTTGATGATAATATGCAAAGTACAACCAAGGAGCCAGTCTATTTCTTAGTGGTAGTATAGAAGTGAATAGCTGGAAGTGTCTATTATTTTTGCTTTCTTTTTCCAGAGGAAAATCAGGATGTTCAGTATGTGTTAATATTATAAATAAAGTCTTTAAACTTGTTGAAATTAAATTAGACTTGTTTGAATAAAATATAATTTCAGCTTTATCACGGAATATAATGAATAATAATTGAACTAAACTGGTATTAAATATAGGAGAACTAATCCACGTTTCAAGATATGTTTGTATGAAGTTTGAATAAACTTCCATGATTGCAAGAAGGTGAAAAAGAGACCTATGGCTAAAGGATCATGTAGTACAGAAGCTTCCGAGTCAGACTAGCAATTTAATAACCTAAATCCTTCAAGCCATGTGCTGGAGCTTTGGGGCAGCTCCTCAGCTGGTAAAAATTGTCATAGCTCTATTGACTTCAGTGGAGCTGTGACAATCGGCCCCTATTCGTATGGCTAGATTGCATGACCAGTCTCCATGTTAGGTTATATCTAGCACCTTTATTGTGTGATCTGAAGACCTGTTTCTTCAAACTCTGTTCATACACAAATCTATTGTAAATCTAACCTAACAGCTGTCAGCCTTGTGCTATTATTATTATTATTATTATTTTATTAGCACACAATGATGTGTGAGTTAGATTCATAGATACTAAGGTCAGAAGGGACCATTCTGATCATCTAGTCTGACCTCCTGCACATCTTGGAGGCAATCTCTAGCACCCAAGGCCAGCAGGTACCAAAGTAAGATAATTCTCAGTGCATGTGAGGGATGGAGGTGGCTGGGATAGGGAGAGTGTATAGCCACCCTATTGTTCTACAGTAGTAATAATGCTTACTGTCCGATTCTGAAGCAACACTGGTAAGGTCTGCTCCCAGCTGGAAGATATTTCATGTTTACAAAGGGTCGGATTCATACGAAGTGTCGGTAGTCTACTTCCCTCTTTCTCTAGCCAAGAAACACTCCCAGAAATGAAAAAACTGATAAGTGAATTTTCTCTGCTTTGGACCCTTCACTTGAAGGGATACGTGCTATGTTGTGTGTCCCAATAAAATATGTGTTAGAAAAGAAAATAGTAATATATATTACTGATTATTATGTTAGTAATTATGTATTATATATTTACATACTTGAAATTGCTCTTAGAAATATTCTTTCAGTTTTAGGTGTTTTTTGTGATTATTTTTTTCTTTTCATAAAGAAACAATTAAAAAAAGATAAATGGTTTACAGCTTATATATGTTACTGCACATTTTCCAGGATAGCCAATAAAATTTATACAAATATGCAATTTTACAATTTGTCTAAGCTGCAAAATGGGACAATACAAAATCAGAAGATATTACACAGACTTAACATGTCAGAAGAGAGGTACCAAAATAATAATAAAAAGACATACACAAATAGGCAGAACAGGGAAGGAGACTTTGGGGAGGGAAGGGGAAGATGGGAAGAGGAAGGGGGGGAAAAGCAGAGAGGTCTCAGGTGCTTTTTTGTTTTATCTCTTTAAAGTAAAACTGGTCAGAAATTTCAATGTCTCCGTGAAAAATTGAGTGTCAAATTTTGCAAAAATCTTCCTTCCCTCATCATCTGAGCTCTAGTTTAACGGTAGTAAGTTATGGGTTTCAGAGTAGCAGCCGTATTCGCAAAAAGAAAAGGAGTACCTGTGGCACCTTAGTGTAGCTCACGAAAGCTTATGCTCAAATAAATTTGTTAGTCTCTAAGGTGCCACAAGTACTCCTTTTCTTTTTGGTAGTAAGTTATGTATGTAGGCCAAGAATAAGTATTTCTGATCATTGTACTGTTAAAGTAAGTGTGACAGCATAACAGTTATGGCTAAAATGGATTTCAGCGGGACTATTCACACGCTTAAAAAAATGTGTGCCTTTTTTGCAGAATTATGGCCTAAATTATTGTCAAAAAAAGAGCTGTTGGCTTAAGGGGCAGGAGAAGAACATCCTAAATCATATGCAGATTGAGGCATTATTTGCCTGTACTCTCATTCCTCCTGGCTGGGGGAGAGTGGTCATCAGCTGTGCTGAATCCTGTGTTCAGGAAAGGGTGTGTTAAATAAAAGTTGCATTAAATTTCCTTGTGGTTGTCTGGTTTACAGCCAGCAAACTGTATGTTGGAACCACTGAATTCTTTAAAGTCCTATCCCGCTTCCCCTCAATCATTCTTGAAAAGTTAATATAGTTATGGCCTGATTCTTTAAATGCATTTCTGTGGCTGTGTCTTCATGCTACTGGGTTTCCTGATCAATATATATGAGGCAGTTTAAATGAACATTCAAAATCCAAAAGTGAACAGCTTCATGTGCATTCCCACAGCTGTGTTTATCCAGCTCAGGAATTTCATAGCTAAGATAGTTCACTGTTAGAGACTCTCTAACTCCAGGGGTACAGTATCAAACACCCATATAAATATAATGGTTATAAATGAAAAAGTCAACATTTAGCAAGAGAATCCACACAATTACTACAGGTTTTTTGTTTCCTGTTCTTTTAGAAACTCTATGGCAACTGTTGGCTGGTTTCTTTAATGGTGACAACTGTACCTGTAATATTTCAGGAGGCGTGAAGAGTAGCACTGAGAAATTAGCATATAAATAATAAAAATTGACATTATTATAACTTGCCTAAAAAGCAAGAAAATCATCAGTATATACGATACTAATCATGCCAGAAGCTTGGGAAATAATTCATAATGAATTTGATAAACGTTGTGTGTCTCTGCTTGTGTAATATCAGTAATTAAATCATAATATCACAACAGTGTTTACATTTGACAATGTTTTTTGAAGTTTTTAACTATGTGAATATTCAAAAATTGATCTCTCTTGCTTAGCTGCAACTGGTCAGAGAAGCAATATGGTATTTCAATTTAGTAAAATGCCACTGCTTGAATGTTCAAAGAGGGAAGTACAAACAAGCCGTGCACATGGTCAAACAAAACTAATTGATAAATTCAAACAAGAATAGGATATTTCTTGATAAATTAATTAAAAAATCAGTAAATACACAACTGAAAGTACAGCACCTATGCCTTTATTTTTAAAATAATTATTCCAAAAAACTGAAAACCAAAACGTTGGGGGAGAAACAAACATTGGAGATATAATAGAGAAAATGCTGATTTAATACACATGGAAATATAAAACTACAGAAAGCTTGGGAAAATAGTGAAGCACTGTTGGAACAGAATGAAAATTCTCCATGGGATGGATAATTCTTTTCGGCATTTTTTTCCTACTGGAACAATTCTGTTTCAACTCATAAGGAGCAATTTCTGTATATTCTCTTTTTCTTGTGTAATTTTATGTCACCCAGCAATTGAAATCAGAAAAGGTTCTGGCAGTACCCTAATGAACTTGATCAGTTTCACAGTATGATGCCAATGAAAATCTGGTTTACAGACTGAGAAATCAGAGTAAGACTAAAAACAAACAAACAAAAACTATTGGAAATCCTGGGCTAGGTGAAATGGTATAAAATAGACTGGTTCATTGTGCTCCTTATGACACCAATACTCCAGTGGATCCACTAGTGCAGACCTCTGTGAAGTCCTGTTAAAACAAAGGTACTTGACTTCTCCACAGGATTTCTGCATTAGTGGCTCCTGAAGCAGGATTGGAGCCTTAAGGTTAAATCCTGTAAATGGCTCTCTGAGGATTAAGGAATGGATTGTGTGTACCTGTGTGAAGCCCTGCTGAAGTCAAAAGGTGCTGTGCAGATTTGATAGTGTGCTCAGTCAAATCTACCTGCAGCGTCTGACCATATATTTGTAAAATTAAAGCCCTGCTATACATTTCATCAATCTGATGCTTCTTGTGGACTCACTTCAATAAAGTGGGTGGGGTTTTTTTCCAAATAAATAAATAAAATTCAAACAATATAACAAAAATTCAACCTTTGCAGATTTTTTTTATTGTGCACCCAGCTCTGATAGGGCCAAATGGTAAAAGCAATTTCAGAAAAAACTGAATGAGGCACAAGGGTGAGCAATGTTTCACATTTCTATTTAACATCATAAAGAGTAATTAGCTAAGATATACTGAGGAGGATAGATCACAGTGTGAATGCCAATAACTTCACCTGCTTTATCTCTGGGACAGTACTAACCCTTCCTCATTGTCTCAGGTGAGTTTGCATTCATACAGTAGCCAAAGACTTGACACAATTAAGAAACTCAGAAACAAAGGCAGCTGTTTCTTGCTCAATGAAACATGACATTAAAGGCCTTTGTCCACATGTGAGAATCTAATTAGCAATTTGATTTATGCCTATGGTATTAAAATAAAATACTGCTATTTATATGATATAGACTAGCACAGCATGGTCTTCATTCTTGTAAATTAAAGGATCATTTATCACAGATCATTAAAATGTAGATCTGGACTAACACGCATGGTTTTCAAATTCCATTCTATACAATGGAGAAAACTGTTGGGCAGCTAGGACACATGGGAAAAGTAGTACTTATTCTACCAGTTCATATTTTCCTTCTGCTCTGAACAATACACATTGAAGTCTGACATGGCATGAGGTAGAATGAAGGATTCTATGGCTTTGGTCTTTCTGACTTTCCTAATGCCCAACCTAAACCATCCTTGCTGCAATTTAAGCCCATTGCTTCTTGTCCTATCCTCAGAGGTTAAGAAGAACAATTTTTCTCCCTCATCTTTGTAATAACATTTTATGTACTTGAAAACTGTTATCACGTCCCCCATCAGTCTTCTCTTGTCCAGACTAAAGAAACCCAATTTTTTCAATCTTCCCTCATAGGTCATGTTTTCTAGACCTTTAATAATTTTCTCTAGACTTTATCCAATTTATCCACCTCTTTCCTGAAATGTGGTGGCCAGAACTAGACACAATACTCCAGTTGAGGCCTAATCAGCACAGAGTAGAGTGGAAGAATTGCTTACAACACTCCTGCTAATATATCCCAGAATGATGTGTGTGGGGTTTTTTTGCAACATTGTTACACTGTTGATTCATATTTACCTTGTGATCCACTATGACCCCAGATCCCTTTCTGCAATACTGCCTCCTAGGCAATCATTTCCCATTTTGCATGTGTGCAGCTGATTGTTCCTCGTAAGTGGAGTACTTTGCATTTGTCCTTTATTGGTCCCCACCTCACAGTCCTGAGGTCAGCCAGGAGCTGTTTTATCCATAGTACATTCCAGAGCAGCCTCAGGGGTATTCTATCTTCAATTATGCTCAAATAAATTTATTAGTCTCTAAGTCTCAGTTATGAGAGAGAGTCTCTAAGGTGCCACAAGTACTCCTTTTCTTTTTGTCTTCAATTTGGCTGCAATAGTGCACATAGAACTGCTCTTTCAGAAATTAGCCACAGCATAGCAGTGCTCTGGCTATTCCCCTGACAAATCTCCTGTGTCTGGACTAGGGTTCAGGGGAGATACAGGGCAAGGTATGCTGGTTCTACCGCACTGGGGAAACCACCACGTAGTTGGTTTAGTAAATTTTATGGTTGTTTTGCAAAGCAACCTGAATTGGGGACCAGGGTCTGACTCCAGGGTCAATCTGCAAAGACTGAGGAGATTTTTTTGGCAAGGGAGACTTTGTGACTGTGTAATGGTTTAGGCAGAATCTTATTTCACACCTCATTTACTTGGATGATTGGAACTTGAAAAAAGGAGTGGGAGGAGATGTGAGACTCTTTAAAGGATGTCATGAATGTGGTTTTATTGTTGTCCTCACTTCTTGGGATAGTGCACCTTCCTGGTACTCTCTTCAAGCCTTTCCACAGTGCTCATAACTCATTCTGGCCAAGCCTAGGCTTTGTGGGGCAGTGTCTTAAGTTGTGTGTCCAAGGACAGCATTCAGTAAACCATATTGTTTGGTGGAGAGCGATAGGGAAGTGGAGGCTTGAACAATCAGTTATGAGAGATAGGCACTTCTCATTGAGGATATGTCTACACTGCAATTAGACACCTGTGGCTGGTCTGTGCTGGCTGATTGGGCTCGCAGGGCTCAGGCTAAAGGGCTGTTTAATTGTGGTGTAGATGTTCAGGCTTGGGCTGGAACCTGGGCGGGGCACTGGAACATGGGGCCAAGAGGCTGTGGCCCTCCCACTTTTTAAAATGGACTGGCCAAGCCCGTTCACTTTCCACGATGGGCCCAGCCTCTGCCCTTTCTCTTCCTGCTGAGGCCCCGTCCCCTGGCCAGGCGAGAAGCTGGAATTGGATCCGGGGAGCCTGGGCAGCTATGGGGAGCCATGGACCGTCCAGCTGCCCAGGGTGGGAAGTTGAGAGCAGCCCCTGGGCTGTGTCCTCACCTCCTGGGGTCCCCACCCAGAGCAGATGGAGGATCTGTGGCTCTCTGCCTCCATGGCTCTTACCATGACCCGGCTGCGGCTCTTCTGTCAGCCTCGCCCCCAGGCCAGGCTGGAAGCTGAAGCCAGGTCAGGGTAAGAGCTGTGCAGGCAGCTGAAGGAGGTGAAGGAACCTGGGCTCCCTGGCCTGACTCCGGCTTCCATCTTGGCTGGGGGAAAGGGCCTCAGGGAAAAGGCAGGGCAGGGGTGTGGCTCTGGAGGGGGTGGGGCATTGTGGTCCCCCCTTTTTACAAAGAATCTTTTGCCCCTGAGCCTGGGCTCTAGGATCCTGTGAGGTAAGAAGGTCCCAGAACTTGGGCTGCAGCCCACACCCAAATAGTTACACCGTGATTAAGCAGTCCCTTTAGCCTGAGCCCAAATCAGTTGGCAAAGGCCAGCCACTGGTGTCTAAGTACAATGTAGACTAGGGGTCGGCAACCTATGGCATGCGTGCCCAAGATGGCACGCGAGCCGATTTTTAATGGCATGCTGCTGCCTGCCGGGTCCTGGCTGCTGGCCCCGCTCAGCCTGCTGCCGAAGCCAGGCCAGGACCCGGCAGGCAGCAGCGTGCCATTAAAAATCCTGCCCGCCCCGGCCTGCTCTTCTCCACCTCCCCTCCCCCACCAGGGCAGGGTGAAGAAGCTTGGTCCTGCTAGCTGCTGCTGCAGGGCAGGCAAACTCCCCCTCCCCCCACCTCTTCCCCCAGCATGCTGGGTTCCTGCCCCTCCTCTCCCTCCCTGCCGCTGATCAGCTGATGGCCCTTGCGGGGGAGGGGGAGAAGCAGAGCCACAGCGTGCTCCCTGCTCCGGGGAGGAGGCGGAGAAGAGGTGGGGGCGGCCTTGGGGATGGGGGGGTGGAATCAGGGTAATTCCCTCCAGCCTCCTGCCATGAGCTGCTCTGGGCAGGGGGCTGGGAGCACCCCCATGACCCCAGCCCACACCCCGAGCCCCCTGCCCTGATCCCTGCACCCCCCACAACCCCAGCCCCCTGCCCTGACCCCTGCACTCCCCAACACACACTCCTAGCCCTCTGCCATGACCCCTGCACCCCCCCATGACCCCAGTACCCCCACACATACCCAGCCCCCCCCACACCCTATGTCCTGACTCTTGCACCCCCCACATTCCCACGCCTACCCTGAGCACCAAATGGGAGCTCCTGCATCCCCCATCTTCACCCCCCCATATTCCCACCTGCACCCCTCGCACCAAATGGGAACTGCCCAGGTAAGCACTCCACACCCAACCTCCTGCCCCAACCCTGAGCCCCATCCCTCATTCTAGCTCCTGGCCAGACCCTACACCCCAACCCCCAGCCTGCTCCTTCACCCCCAGCCCTGTGCTCAGTGCACTCCCACCCTCAGCTCAGTGCAGAGAGAGAGGAAGAGAATGGGCTAGAACCAGGGAGAAGGTAGGTACCCACTCTATGTGGGCAGGATGGGGATCCCAGACCAGCAGCGGGCTGAGTGGGACCAGCAGCTGGGACCCCTGCTGGTGAATGGAACCCCAGGCTGGCAGTGGGCTGAGCAGGCTGGCAGTGTAAGATCAGCATTTTAATTTAATTTTAAATGAAGCTTCTTAAACATTTTGAAAACCTTGTTTACTTTACATACAACAATAGTCTAGTTATATATTATATAGACATAGAGCGAGACCTTCTAAAAATGTTAAAATATATTACTGGCACGCAAAATCTTATATTAAAGTGAATAAATGAAGACTCAGCACACCACTTCTGAAAGGTTGCCAACCCCTGATGTAGACATACCCTGAGAGGCCAGGGAGGGTCAGTTTCAACCGCTGGTAGGGGATTGGAGCAGAGCATGCGTCTCAGTGGTACCATGGAGGGGAGTGTGTGTGTGTGTATGTAAAAAGAAAAGGAGTACTTGTGGCACCTTAGAGGCTAACAAATTTATTAGAGCATAAGCTTTCGTGAGCTACAGCTCATTTCATCGGATGCATTTGGTGGACTCCACCAAATGCATCCGATGAAGTGAGCTGTAGCTCACGAAAGCTTATGCTCTAATAAATTTGTTCGCCTCTAAGGTGCCACAAGTACTCCTTTTCTTTTTGCGAATACAGACTAACACGACTGCTACTCTGAAACCTGTGTGTATGTAGTTAGTTCAAGAGGGGGAAAAAACAAAGGTATAGGTTGGGGTCTCAAAAGCACAAGACCTTTGCACACTTGGTGGGTGCTACAGCCAGCTCTACATAACATACAGCAGTTCTCATTCTATTGTCTGGGCACTGAATGATGATTCCATCTGTCACAGATGGCCTTATCTCACAGCCACATAAAGACTCTATCAGCATTTGAAAAAGGGGATTAAAATGAAGCTGTTGGAGAATTTGGGTGAGGAAACAGCACAATTTTATGGCTGCATCACTCTGTGCTCTCAGCAAGGTTGCCTGCCTCAACCAATCAGAGCATTGTTGCGTGTACTGTCATTTTTCTTCATCACAAGATCTCCTCATCTTACCATTGCAGTGGCTCACACTCTATTCTGGATTCCACTGTAATGTCATCTCCCAGCTTGCTGCAAAAGGCTACTGGGGAAAAGATCTTCCATCTAATGAATTAGGTATAACCATGAAAGGCAGTTAGTGATCACAGCCTCTTCTATCACTTCCTCTTCATTAGACAGCTGGTTTTGAAACAAAGGTCAGTTAAAAGAGCATGTGGTTTCTATGACCTCTATTGCCACTGTTGCTTGATGCTTCCAACATTACTGGAAAACTCTACAGTAAAACAACACCTCCCAAAGGACTGCATGGCATCTCTACTGGTCTCTATTATATCATTCATTTTCTCAGATCAGCAAAGACTTGCTTCCCTTTTTTCTTCTCTCCCTGCTCCTCCTCCACATAAAACACCAAACTCTGTAGTGATGGAACAAGAATTAAAAATCTTACATCTAGAAGCACTGAAAACTGGTTTAACTCTTCCTTATCATATTTCAGCAAAATAAGCTCCCACTCTGGGGAGAGACTGAGAGTGACTCAGAATGAGTCAGGGTGGGAAGTCATTGTAATAACTTGAGCACTGAACCCACAGAGTGTTTTCTCTCTGCATAATTATAGCAAATCCCTCACCTGCTGCTGGTTTTATTTGAACACCACTATCTACATGGCAAATGGCTATGCTGATCTATCCACAGCACATACTATTAGTATTGGTTGAGAGTGGGTTGTGGACAAGAACTAAAACTTTTTTGAGAGAGTCCACCACATAATAAAGAAAATGGTCTGGCTCTTCTCCTTTGATCTCATCTTTGTTTTTCCTTTATCTCTGGCACTGGCTCTAAATGCTTAGAAGACCATACTTGGTTTAACTGTGTCAGTCATTGCCAAGGCATTTATTCAGCTTTAAACCTGTGATAGTTACTTGTGGGTAATTAGATCAGATATTTAACCCAGCAGTAGTAGTAGGTTGATTCTGGTTGGTTTGTTTTAAATATACAAGTCCCTAGCAGGTATTTTGACTATGTAAAAATGTTTCCAGAGCTTGTATAAAGTGTTTTGGAACAGGAAGAAGAAGGTAAAAAAACAAACAAAAAAAATCCAAAGGGGAGAGGAATCTTAAAGCATAAGAAAAGCATCAGATTTTCTTCCTGGGTTTAACCACCAAGAGCATAAGTCTTTGCAATATATTATTTTGTATAGATTCAGTTTGGCATTCTGAAATACCTGTTACTGTGATATGTATGTCAGATGCAACTTTATTAATTTTGTAACATCTTTACTACTTTTTGAAACACCTAGAAAATTGTTGCATTTATAAATCCGTATTTAATAAGTCACCATGACAGACAAAGAAATAGGAATCGTCCTTCTAGGAACTCAAGAGGTTCACCAGTCTTATATCAAACCTCTAGATTTCAGGCATATGTCTTAATAGCCTCTAGTTATAACCACAACATGAAAAAAATTCTAAGGACTTTTGAAACTTGAGATATGCATGGAGTGTTAAAATAAAATCTTTGTATTGTATTAGGAATATGAATACGAGTGAAATAATGAAGCATTTAATTAGGCTTTAGTATTTGGTGTTCCTGATAAACGACAGTGGGGGCTATGCTGTCTCTAAGAAATCTGGGCATACCCTTTGCCATGGGACTTGCGAGCTGTCCTTTGGAATCTTTAAGGCTGCTTTGTGGTGCCAGAGTGGTACAAAGCAGCCTTATCAGAGGTCAATATCTAGCTCTGAAACTACACTGGACCTTGCACAGAATGAAACATATCCTTGTGTTTTATAGCTTAAGGACCCATGCTGGTGTCGAATGTTAAAAATTTTCAACCTATGAGTCAACATCAGTAGTAAAAAGTTGGAGGGTTTAAAATCACCCCTTACTCTGTTTTATGACACAATAATCAGAGACCCCACTGATGACATAATGTTTATATTGAATATTCCATTTCTATCAATTCCTATAAAAGCTAAGGTTCTTAAAGTCAAAATAGCCTCTTACTTTTATAATTAGTGGTACTGATAGCTGGAGTCAATGGAAAATGTCTATTATCCCCTGTAAGTTCACAGTAATTTATTTTCCTATATAGTGATGTCTCACCTATCCTGTCCTTCAGTGACTGCTAATATAAAAGCTTGCTCTGTTCTGTTTGACATCTAAAGGGTGAGATGTAGGGAAGGGAAGGAGAACATTCTGAATTGAGCATTGGCTTAAGGGGAGACGTTAGGCAGACATTTGCTGCACAGTAACTGTGGTGAATTAATGCACAGTACAGTAGCTGAGCTCCAAACATTAGTTGGGAAAAAAAGAGTCAAAAAAGGTTTCATTTTATTTTAAGGCCTTTTTAAAATCTAAATATAGAAGTAATTTAGGATACTGTACTGCACTGGGCAGGGAATAAGGATGGAATTTTCACCAGTATTCAGCACTGGCCTGACTCAGTGGGAGTTTTACCATTGACTTCAATGGGAACAGAACTAGACCAATGCATATATTATCTGGGGAGGCTTTGGAATCCCTGTGTCACTAATCTACAGGACCCCTGCTCTGGCCCTAGCTTTGGAACAGTCTCTGGGAGGATGCCCTTCAGTGAGGCAGACCCCCTAGGGCTCTCAATCTTCCTCCAGGGCAAGTCACATGGGTTCACCACCTCCTTAGGCTGGACTTCTGGTCTTTCAGCAACCCTGCTTTACATTGTGAGCTCCATTCAGTGAGTCCCACTGAGGCAGACTCCTGAGGGAGACTTGTATAATCCTAGGGAGCAACATGCCTCCTCCATTAGCATCTGCAGTGATCGTCAGCCTATGCTAGAAAACAGAAGACATTAATAGCCAGCTGGAAAACATCATAGGAAGTCCTTGGTTAGCATAGAGAAAAGAAAGTTTACAGCATAGTCCATCCTAGTCAGCACAGAGCCCAAAGCTCTGTCACTCGTGACCTCTGCCCTGGTTGAGGTGTGTGCCTATCTCAACTACTTCCTGCAGCCAACACTTAACCTCTTCTCCAGCTGGGCAAACGCTGCTTGGCTTCCTGCACAGAAGTGGGCCATCCGTGGTCACAGATTGATAGGCACCAAAGTCCTGGTGATTGTATTTGCCATTGTCTTCTCAAAAGTTCCATTGATATGGGGCCCAAGCTCCACACAGCTAGGCTCCATTCACACCTGAACTTCTGCGCCTCTGCAGAGAACAAACAACACTTTCTACTCCCTAGCTAACACTGCAGCATGTAAGGAAAACTGAGGCACATCTAGTATTCATTACAAATGTTACAAAAGTTCCCACTTCATCACACCCTGTCACTGGATTTTTTTAAGAACAGGTTAGACAAACACCTGGGGATGGTCTAGGTATACTTGGTCCTGCTTCAGCATGGAGTGATTGACTAGGTGACTTCTTGCGGTCCCTTCCAGCCCTACTTTTCAATAATTCTGTGTTTTATATTTTTGACTATCATGAGATTATATGCAGATTTATATGGATTAATTTGAAAATAGCCTCTTTCACATCGGTCCACAAAGAAACATTCTTTAAAAAGCAGAAAAAGTTAGGGACCAGGTAAAACTATAGAAAATAAGGAACTGTATAGCTTCCTACGGGATCTTAAAGTATGTTAATTTAATTTTCAAAGTTCCAATAGCAGCTTCATAATAAATAAACATCTTTTACTAAATCCTCCTTTTAAGACAAAAAAGGCTTCTAACTGAAATCTATCAGTTATGTCTCTGACTGGATTGCACTCCTAGCCCAAACTAATGGACTCTTAGGACTGGAGTAAGCTCTTGAAACTAAAACAAACTCCATATCTAAGCAAAACTTCTAGGTTGGAGTTAAGTTTTTCAGTTATATTAAACCTTAAGTTGGAATGAATCCTCAGGACTGGAACAGACTTCTGGCTAAACTGAATTGGACTAAGAGCTAAAGACCAAATTGTGTATGCCCTTCGCCTTGCATCTATTATATGTTCTGTTTCTGCCCCTTACACCTTACCCAAAATGGAGTTTCACAGCCAGCAGCAAACACTGCCCTTTCCTAGCTCCAAAGAAAATGCCTCCAACACTTTACGCTAAGGTAAAAAAGTACCTCAATATATTCTTTGATGCTAAGGGCAATTAAAAGGAGGGGAGGAGAAACCAATCCCGCATCTTGGATCTACTTCTCTATCTAGCTTTGTACTCGAAGATTTTTAATACGAATAACAAACATGGCCCATTTAACCCTTTCACAAGCTTATTGATTGGTGTCCACTAAACTACTTTCACCACAGAAAATATTAGCACAGTTAAGTTTTATTTTGTGATAAGATTTTTTTTTAAGGATTCAGCCAGGAACTCTCTTATTAATACAAATACAGTAAGCTTTTGAAGAATGCACAAGCATACATAGATATGTTGATGAATATTCTGTAAGTCCATTACAATGCAGTTCTTTAATCATGGTAAAGTGAACCACTATCACTTTAGCTCACCAATGTCTATCAGCAGCAAGGTTAATGTAAATTTTTTGGAATAGTAGAAAGTCAGTGCACTAATAACAGGTTTCAGAGTAGCAGCTGTGTTAGTCTGTATTCGCAAAAAGAAAAGGAGTACTTGTGGCACCTTATAGACTAATGCTCAAATAAATTTGTTAGTCTCTAAGGTGCCACAAGTACTCCTTTTCTTTTAGTGCACTAATAAACTGTGTACTATGAAGTATTGTCTAGTGGTTAAAACACAATAGTAGGTGTTAGGAATGGAGCTGACTTCTCCTGGATCTAAGTAAATTGCTCTGTGGCTGAAGACAAATCACTTAACCTCTCCCTGTCTGTTTGCCATCTGCAAAATGTGAATACTCCAATCTTTCCCAAGAGGAGTTGCAAGGCTTAATTCATTGATACTTAGAAAGCACTCTGAGATGTTGAGATGGAAGGTTGCATAGAAGAATAAAATGTTACATTAGAAGTTGCAAACAAACACCTCAGCCCTCAAACGTCTCAGTGTTTGCTCCCATCAATTCCTGGGCTTTGCCTTGGCATTTAGATGACAGTGGGAGATTATTATCCTCTGACAGCATTGTAATCTAGGGATAGTATCTTTTCAATCAGTTAGGGATCAAATTTCATCCTAAACAAACAAACAAACAAACCCCAGTTTATAAACAAATATCTCCGCCCACACTAAATCAAGTGCTCTGATACCCTGCTGATGGGCCTGGCTTCAGAGGGGTGTATGTGTGTGAACAGAGATGTAAATAATACATAATCATGCTTTTTACAGGATTAAATCACCATTTTTGTGAGTGGATGTTTGTCACGATGTGCATGTTTTCTGTGTTTCTGGTTTCTTATACCATTAGATCAGTTACCTGGCAACTTCCCAGAATGGCAATTGTTCATGCTAGGCTGCTGGATACGTACAGCTGAAACTGATTGTCCATGGCTGTGTTCACACAATTTTCGTTCCTTTAAACTTATTTTAAAAGATCTCTTTTCCCTTTTTATATACTATAAACCATATTCACAACAAGCATAACTGTAAACTCTTGATTTTACTGTTCTGAGAGATGGTATAAAATGTGCTAGAGGATGTATGGGAAGGTGAAAAATGTACACCCATGTTATGTTTTCTCAACTTTGCAGCCTTGTCTGAGATTGGATTGTGCTTTTATTGTTCAAAGGCTTCATCTCTGACATTCACAATGACATTTAGACATGGATTAAATATTTTGTTGATTATTTTTAGGATAAGTGTTATTAAATGGTGGGACTACGTATATGGTAAATCTTTCAATAGAAATGCATAATTCTCTCAACAGATGGGCAGAGAGATCTATCTTACAGTGATTTGATTGTACTCAGATAAATAATACAGTTATGTTTGAGTGACAGTATAAATTCAGAGGTGTATGTGTATGAATGGCTGTTTTGTAAATGCTAAGAGTTATGAGTTTTTAATATTCTTATTATGATATTTAACAATGATATCTTGTCCAAAAGATAAATGCACTATGGACAATGAAACTGAATTTTGGGAAGTATCAGTTTAGTTAATTTTTTTAAAAAATACATATACGTTAATTAACCACTCACAGGGTCAAATCCTGAAATCCTCACTGTGGCAACCCCCCAGTCCAAATTTACAAATACTTTGATTACATAAAGGGTGAATAGTTATGATATATATATCAGGTCTGGAGCCACACGATGAATGCTGTGATCCTGCCATATCTCAGGAGGTAAGCAGTGTCAGCTGTTGTTTAAGAAAGAACATTATATTTGGCTATCACAAACTTAAAAACAGCTGGGTTCCTGTCTCACTGAAAAAGAGAGCAAAGCTGCATCAGATTTACTGGCTGACTTTACTGGCCATGACTTGTCACAGTTACAAAAAGTAAAAGAACCTGCATATGAATGTGTGGTCCTAGTTGAAAATGTTGTGGCTAACTCTGTGTCTGGCTCATTTACTTATCTGAGCCAGAACTATGGACTCCAGGGTTTGGGGAGCTGCAGTTTATTTCCCCATCACGTATACATTCTATTTCAAATGTCTGCTGAGAACCTGTTGAATCTGTGGGTCTCCATTTTATGACACACTATGCCCAACTATTCACTGCAGTTAGTAGGCCTCTCAATGTGGGCCTTACAAGGACCTGATTTTTCAGAGGTGCTGAGCACCTGTAACTTCTACTGATTTCACTTAGAATTGTGGGTACTTGCAACCTCTAAAAATTAGGTCCTGTTTGTCACATTTGGTGGGGTTTAATCATACAAATAGTGTATTACCACTTGCATTACGGCCAGATCTCTGTTCTGGTTCCCTAATGGAACTAGAGGACACTTGTTCCAGGACAATCATCACCCCAGCTTTTTACTGTTTAGATGCATCTGACTATGCATACACCCAGTGACACAGGTACATACCTGGCTTTGAAGTACAACCAGGCTTATCCCTCAACCAATAATTGAAGTGGTGATGATTGCACATTACCCTTACTAACTCCTTCAGCTTCTTGCTTCTACTGCTCATTTAAAAAAATAATTTTAAAAAACTGTTGTGCTCTTTTTTGAAAGGAAAAACTCCCTTTCTTCCACTTTCGGCTCAGAAAGATCTCTCAGAATGGCCATTGGAACACTTCCTGGGCTAATGATGTCAAATATTTATTCAGACTACTTTTCATGATGCTCTTGCACTTTACAAACTTTCTTGCAAATAACACCATGATTACCTGCATGTTTATGAATAAAAGGGTTGTGAATACTGGCAAAGTGGATTAACAGGCTTTATTTGGATTATTATTTGTGAATGCTGTTTTCACCCATCTCTGCTTATAATTTCACCTGCAGTTTCCACTGGATTCAGCATTCTTTATTTACATTACCCAACAATTCAGGACATTCACTTGCAGCTAAACAGCTGTCAAGTTTCTTCTCAAAGGTGAATGCATTACAGTGGTTATCGCTATCCAGCTATATACACAGAAGTCTGTAAAGCAGTTGGAGAACTTTTGGTATGAAAGGAGACATACTATTGGAGGGTAAAACTAAGAATTGTTCAGAGGTAAATCAAGAATAATGGCTGATTGCTCAAGTTATTGTATTTTAAAAAATATTCAGTTGTTCAAAAGATCTTGTCTGTCAGGTGGTCCTTCATTAAGTGATTTTGATAAGTGGCATTAATTTAACAGATTCCCACTGACTGAGGCTGTTTAGTAAGGAGAATAAATTTCCAAGGATGATTTGTCTGTGTTTGAATATTACTTGATTGAGGGCCTGATCCAAAGCCCACTGAAGTGAACGGAAGACACATTGACTGCAGTGAGCTTTGGATCAGGCCCTGATATCGCACTTGTTTAAACATGTGATCCCATGACTGACATTTCCAATCAGGTTTAGGCTAAATAAACACCATCTCTTCAAAATTTGCATTATAAATGGTTCATGTAATTCAGAGATAGAAAAAACTTATTGTGTCAATCAATCTGTCCTGCTGCCAGTATGTGGTTGTTTCCTATGGTATATTTTTGAGTGTTTTTTTAAATATTTAGGGTTTATTTCACGTTGCTAGGATAGGGGTATGTCACAGAGTGTGGGGGAGTAAGGGTCCTGCACCCCCCACTTCCTGCGATACACCGTGACTCTCAGCCAGCCAGTAAAACAGAAGGTTTATTAGACGACAGGAACACAGTCTAAAACAGAGCTTGTAGGTACAGAAAACAGGACCCCCCCCCCAGTCCGGTCCATCTTTGGGGGTGGGGAGACCAGACCCAGGTTCTGGGCCTCCCTCTGTCTCCCCAGCCAGCTCCAAACTGAAACCCCCTCCAGCCCCTTCTCTGGCCTTTGTCTCTTTCCCGGTCAAGGAAGCCATCTGATCTCTTTGTTCTCCCACACCTTCAGTTGGCACCTTACAGGGGAGGGGCCCAGGCCATCAGTTGCCAGGAGACATGGGTGTCGGCCATTCTCTCTGCAGACAGCATCACACCTGCCCTCTAGAGCTCTGCATACACCCTTATCCTACCACCTAGATATTTAAGCAGGGCCGTCCTTAGGCATACGCAGCTGCGTAGGGCAGCATGAAATTTGGGGCACCAAATTGCCCCAAATTTCATGGTGCCCTAGGCAGCTGCGTGCTGCATACGCAGCAGCACCAGCCCCGATGACCAGTCCTATCCCTTGGCTGGCCCCCCTACAGGCTGCGCCTACTGCAAGGGTCAGGGCCGTCCCTAGGGGTGTGTGGGGCCCTGGACAACTCCCTCCGCCTCACCTCTTACCCTCCCCCCCTGCTCTGCCCCCAGCCCGCCCCCATTCAACCTCTTCCCCAGAGACCCCACATCCACCAGCAGTGGCGGGAAGCAGAGCAACTCGGCCCAAGGCCACTCCACTCCATCAGCACCCAGCCGTGTTGCTCCGCTTCCCACCACTGGTGAGTGCGGGGAGGTTGGTGAAAAGATGCCCCCTGCACATGCCGGCAGCAGGAAACAGAGCGGGATGTTGCTCGGGGTGGGGAGGTTGGGGAACATTTCCCCCCCCCCCCCGCGACTCGCAGGCAGCAGGAGGTGGAGCGCCATGGCTGGGAGCTGGCGGAGTACAGCATGCTGGGGCTAAGCTGCTCCGCTTCCTGCCGCTGCCGATAGTGCAGGGGGGGACCCCTTCTTCCAAACCCCCTTCCCCGAGCGAGACACCTGGGGCCGGGGCAAGGGCTGCGTAGGGCACCCAAATGGCTAGGGACAGCCCTGTATTTAAGAAATGCATAGGGGAAACTGAGGCACCCACACAGTATTCAGAGAAAACATTAAGAACAGTTCCACTTGGTCACAGGGTGCCAGTGGGTTTGCAGTGTTCTGGAATGTATTTAGTACCAGGGAGGGGAGATGTATTTGTGCACCCTCCGCTTCGTGGCGTTTCCCATCTTTAACAAGGCCAGAAGATTATTAGCCTAGGAGTACTATTGTCACAGACCAAAGCTAGATGTTTACTTGAACCATTACGCAACTGTTAAACTGGAACTAATCCAGTCTCTGATAGAGCTTCCTACTTACCTGAAGAATGCTGAGTCCCTTTAAACTATAACAAAATTGGATGGTTCTATTAAACAAGTGATGTTCAAAAAACTTAGTATTTATCAGTGTCAGAATACACATTTTAAACTTGAAAAAAAATCCCCTGACTTACGTTATTTTTCCTAATATAAGGTATCTGAGAACGTCAGTTGGCAATAGGCTTTGTTGCAAGGACAGGTTCCTGGGTTAGTGTTTTTTTTGTGTGGTGTATGGTTGCTGGTGAGTATTTGCTTCAGATTGGGGGGCTGTATGTAAGCAAGGACTGGCCTGTCTCCCAAGATCTGTGAGAGTGATGGGTCGTCCTTCAGGATAGGTTGTAGATCCTTGATGATGCATTGGAGAGGTTTTAGTTGGGGGCTGAAGGTCATGGCTAGTGGCGTTCTGTTTTTTTTTTTGTTGGGCCTGTCCTGTAGTAGGTAACTTCTGAGTACTCTTCTGGCTCACTCAATCTGTTTCTTCACTTCAGCAGGTGGGTATTGTAGTTGTAAGAATGCTTGACAGAGATCTTGTAGGTGTTTATCTCTGTCTGAGGGGTTGGAGAAAATGCAGTTGTATCGTAGAGCTTGGCTGTAGACAATGAATAGCGTGGTGTGGTCTGGATGAAAGCTGGAGGAATGTAGGTAAGCATAGCGGTCAGTAGGTTTCCGGTATAGGGTGGTGTTTGTGACCATCACTTATTAGCACTGTAGTGTCATCAAGGATCTACAACCTATCCTGAAAGATGACCCATCACTCTTACAGATCTTGGGAGACAGGCCAGTCCTTGCTTACAAACAGCCCCCCAACCTGAAGCAAATACTCACCAGCAGGCATACACCACACAAAAAAAACACTAACCCAGGAACCTATCCTTGCAACAAAGCCCGTTGCCAACTGTGTCCACATATCTATTCAGGGGACACCATCATAGGGCCTAATCACATCAGCCACACTATCAGAGGCTCATTCACCTGCACATCTACCAATGTGATATATGCCATCATGTGCCAGCAATGCCCCTCTGCCATGTACATTGGCCAAACTGGACAGTCTCTACGTAAAAGAATAAATGGACACAAATCAGATGTCAAGAATTATAACATTCAAAAACCAGCTGGAGAACACTTCAATCTCTTTGGTCACTTGATTACAGACCTAAAAGTGGCAATTCTTCAACAAAAAAACTTCAAAAACAGACTCCAACGAGAGACTGCTGAACTGGAATTAATTTACAAACTGGACACTTAGGCTTGAATAAAGTCTGGGAGTAGATGTGTCATTACACAAAGTAAAACTATTTCCCCATGTTTATTCCTCTGCTCCACCCCCCACTGTTCCTCACATGTTCTTGTCAACTTCTGGAAATGGCCCACCTTGAGTATCACTACAAAAGGTTTCCCCCCTCCCAGGCTCTCCTGCTGGTAATAGCTCATCTTACCTGATCACTCTTGTTACAGTGTATATGGTAACACCCATTGTTTCATGTTCTCTGTGTATATAAAATCTCCTCACTGTATTTTCCACTGCGTGCATCCAATGAAGTGAGCTGTAGTTCACGAAGGCTTATGCTCAAATAAATTTGTTAGTCTCTAAGGTGCCACAAGTACTCCTTTTCTTTTTGGGGATACAGACTAACATGGCTGCTACTCTGAAACCAAATAAATGGGAAAACATAGTGTTTAAAGAAGATGTTTTGTGCTCCAAAGGTCATTTAAGACATCCCAAACACTTATTTCATGGTTATGGAGAATGAAGTACAAGGTACTCATATGTTTGGGTCTGAGAACCTTCTGGCTATATGTATAACTATGTATTTGCTACCACTACATTATTCCACATAATAAAGGGCTGTGGTTCTAATGATGGCAATTATAGCACTAGAGAGCTTGGCTCTTGAAGATGGTGTCATAAAGAGAGTATTGCCTGTATTACCCATTCTGATTGTCTTTAATTAAACAGAAGAAACAAAAATAGGGAAGAACAAGGAAAACAAGCACATTACTTTACAGACTCCCTTAGGATTATGGTCCTGATCCAAACCCCATCAAGTCAATGGGAGTGTTGACCTCAATGTAAAGTACCATCCAGGAGAATTTGAGAGTGGTGAGGAGCAGGGATGGGGCCAGTGGTTACTTGGAAGTATTCTCCATTGCCCCCCGAGAAGGTTACTGCAGCACTGAACGCCTATGAGTGGCTCTGCTGCTGTATAGGATACTAGGGAGGAGCTCATAACCACCAGCACCCATGCTACTCAAGCTGTGCTCTGGGTGTAGGACCTCTCCTCCCAATAAAACAAAGCACAGGGACATGGCAAAGAACCCCAAAATTCCTTTGTGCTTGTTACAAAGTCCAAAATGCCATAATGCTTATATCCCTTAATGATGTCTATATGGGGTGTGTAATTTAATATCAGATGGTTTAAAAATATTTGCCCAGTCTTAATCTCTTGACCTTCACTCTTTCTTAGATGTCTTTCTCCTCTTCCCTTGCTCCTTCATATACCTAGCACATTTCAGGTTCTCTTCTCATTTCTACTCAGCCTGACCATTTCATTTCAAAAACAATTTTTAGCCCCAAAAGTGCAGGCTAAGACTTTTATGATTAAACTTTTCTGACATCATTTCTTATGGATTTTTTCTGATGCTATTTTCACATTTCATACCAGAGTAATGATACCCCTGGCTGGTTTGTCAGTGGGGACTGAACCATGGGAATTCTGAATCTAAAAACATGAACCTCTGCTGCTTGAGCTAAAGGACTATGTCCATTAGGAGACTCGTGAAACTCTTAATATGGTCCAGGCATTAGTGGGGGACAAAGCCATATACTGGGTTCCTGTGGATTAAACAAAGTACAGACACTGGAGGGGAACAAAGATGCACCTCACTAGTGTGTTACATACTCCCCTGGCCAGGGCAGATTGTCCTGAACATCAGAGATTCACATCAATGCATATCCTTGTAAACGCCACCAATTGTAATGCTACCCTTGGTTGAATCATCTGCTAGAGTTGCACCTGGGACTTCTTGAACTAAAAGCATGAGCCTCTAGTGTTTGAAAAAAATGACCAAGTTCATTAAAGTGGCAGAGGAAGCAGGCATATAAAGCTACTCTCACGGGTCAGGTGTACATTTGTCCTTCTCTAATGGCTGGATTACACAGGCTTGAGTACACTATTGTGACTAAGCTAATGGACCTGCTCCTTTAGGTCATGCATGCTTACATTTTTACATCCAGAAGTCCTGTGTTTGGTCCTTGCAGATGACCCACTCAGGGTAATGTTTACATCAGTACTGAACAGTTATAAGCAAAGTTTTAAGCTTATTGTTTTAAGCCTATTTCAGCTTTTTAGCACTCTATACCTCCCAGTAAATGTTACCTACCTGTAAACAGATGAAGTTTAACTTCAAGCAGTTTTTCCCCCAGTGTAATTGTTAATTTTTATATTGTGTAAATGGACAATATAGACATGGTTTCTTTGTTAGTTCTGAGCTACTGAATTCAGTACTAAGTAATGACTTGAAACTACAGCACGAAAACTGCATGACAATGCAGCCACACGCTATATTATGAAATGCTTCTTAGAACTAATTAGAACTGAAAATGCCAGAAAAGAGGCTATATGTGCTGGGGGTTCCTGTAAGGAAAGCCAGACCAAGGCAGGGAAAGGGAAACAGGAGAAAGAAGAAAAGAACCCCAGACAAAATTGTGTATGAAGGCAAGATTGATGGATGCTGGTGAGTGTTGTGCCTTTGTGAGTGCTGGTGAGTGTTGCATTGTTGTTGGGAGAGGGAAAAGAACTAATTCAGAAATGACAATGAAGATAAGAGGATAATTCAAATCACCCACAATGTCGTTCAAATGCACATCTGGAGCCCTGTGCTGTAAATGGTCCTTTGTTTTTTGTTTTATTTTTTCCCCCTAGAACCAATATGGTAAAATGCACATTTTCTCATATTTAAAAAACAAAGGTCTACTGGTTTGCAATGGTTGCCCCCCAATTTAGATGTATTTTACACTTTAACAGTATGTACCCAGTAACGTTCCTGTCTCTGAGAATTCATATAACTTTTCTGAGCATTTGTGTTACTCATAAAGTGTAAACACAATATTGATATTCTGTCTGTGCACTATGAATCTGAACTTAGAAGAGCTAGTTGGAAGTTTTTCATCAATGTTTTTTTGACAGAAAATATCATTTTCATCAAAATTGAAACATTCCCATGGGAAACATTTTCATTTTGGAAAACTTTCATTCTGGAAAACTTGCATTTCAGGAAATTTTGAAATGAAATTTCAGATTTTTAAAAATATTTTTACATTGTTTCAAAACATCAGTTTGTAGTAGTGCATATTATGCGCTAATACTAACATGTCATATAATAGTTGAAATGTTCTATTTTTATTTTATTTTTAAAACCACTATGGACAGCTGCTACTTAGTACTGACAAACATTTTATCATGTTTTCTAGATCAAAGTGTTTCCTGTTTGTGTTGCAATGAAACAATGTGATGAAAGTGTGCTACTATTACTGGCATGTTATGAAATAATATAAAAATGAGAACTCATAAAATATAATGTCAAAACAAAATTTCTAAATGTCAAAATGAAATTGAGTTTCATCCAGCACTAGTACATGTATCAGCTGGTTATTCTCAGCAGATTGACTAAAAGTCCACTTAGACTCTAAATGGTGAAGGCCCGATTTTTAAAACTGCACATCTGACTTGCACATGCACTCACATTTGCATGTATTAATGTGCAGTTAGATGTATATCTGATTAGCACATGTAGTTAAGATAATTACCTTTGCAAGTCAGGTTCACAACTGCATGTACACAATTTTAAAAACCAGGACCCATACTGTTGACAGAATTTAAAGAAGGAGAATGGATCATTCTATAATACTGTGTAAAATTTAAAAGGCTTTATGACCCTTGGATTCATATTTGTTGACTCCACTTCTATGGACTTCATTCATTCCTGAACTGTATTTAATATTCAGTGTAATTCTAATTTGTATGTAGATTGACATAGCTATGAACAAAATGAAAACGAAATTGTCACTGGGGATGCTGGCTAATTCATGTTTAAGTAATTTGTGATCCACATTGCTTGGATTTTAATTCCAATTGACATACATTATTTTAGAACATGGGCAATAGGTTTATTAAGGCTCCCGCTCCCCCCAACATTTTTCCTGGAGTGGGACCCATGTGTCTGAATGTAAAAATGTCACTTGCTCCAACCAGCCCTGACAGAATATATACCAGAGACACTTACCTCTCTGAAGCAAGGCTCATAAATCTGGGTTAACTCTAATGGGAGCATGCAGTTTTTAATCAATACTTTTATTATGAGTTACTATTCTCCCTCCCCACCAGATATAACCCTTCCCTAACCCCCATCAGTCCACAGGGTTAGAAACCGCTTATGCTTTGCTAGAACATTAAAACCGCCCTGTGGCTGGATGGACAAGTGAGTTCTTTAAGTACTCAAATACTTTCCCATAAGCACTAGCTATGTGTTAGAGCAATACCCAGGCAGGTAGTCGCATCATTTCAATGGCACTTCTTCTTTTAAGTGACCAAAAAAAAAATCTAAGAATGCATAATATTTCCAGCCTGACAATTAAGCCAGCCTTAGCCAATATTTTATTCATGTAATTTATTCAAATGTCTTTATCCTATCATTTCCATTTCCTCTCATCTGCTGAAGAAAAGCTAGGGTACACTTGGCCTTAGAGCTCAGTGGGCCAGACTATAATGCACAGGCCTACACTGGAGAGATGCAGATAAGTTTCCCATATTGTCAAAGGGAAGCACTGACTGGCGTTGTGCCACAGCAACTCAGAGATTTCCTGGGCACAAGAGGACAGCAGCATCTCTTACAACTGTCTGTGGGGTGCAGTACATGTTGGTCCTTTTGCTGCTTCCCAGTTCCACAGGCTGGTGCAGAGAGAGAAAGGTAGGGGCATTTTATGGGGCCCTACCGGGGCGCACTCACTGCATGGTCAGCACTGGATGGGTGTGCAGAGGAGAGGTGAGGCGAAGCATATATACTGCTTTCTCTTTCCTCCCCCACTTGCCCATTCTGGTTGCCAAAATTTGGGATTGTTCCTATTAAAAAACTTGTTTGGCCCATTTTATAAGATGCTAAGTCCATATCCAAGCTTCTCCAAAGTTCAGGGGTACTCAGGTCTGGGTTCTTGGTTCAAGTCCATCTCTATTTTATTGCAGCCACTTAAGGCCCCATATGCTGCTTGCCAACGGAGCATCATGTATGACTGCCGTGTTCACACCTCCCTAGATCTGGCTATCTATATACACTGGATAACCATTAAAGTGTCACAATAGCTTGAATAGCACCAGAAGAAGACAGCGGTAGGCAGAGAACAAATTCTCAACGTTAAAGTTAAATTGTACTTCAGCATAGGCTAGATATGTCCTGGCATTAGTGCTAAGATAAGAGCATGAGACTTGCCAGAACTGATCAAGCCTTTTGTTGGTCATATCCTGAATCCTGCTTCTGGCAGTGGCCAATACCTGGGTGCTACTCAGCAATTAAGAGACTGTTGGTACTGGATATAAAAGTTGTTCCCATGATTAATAGGAGGCTGCTGGACTTGGAAGCTTTGGGGAATGCCATTCGTTCGTTATACATTCAGCCCTCAACTTGACAAGTTGAATTACCTAGCCACTATGACAATAGAACCTGTCCTATGTTTCTGTTCAATCATAATAGCTTCATTAAATAAAACTTTCTTTCTCTGACATTCCTTTTCATGGTACTGTAATTCAATTAACAACCCCCCTTACAGCTAGTCATAATATTTACAAGAACAAAAAAAAAAGCCCTTTTTCTCTTTAAAAATTGAGTGAAAATGGACTATGATTTTGACATCTTTATTTGCTGCTAACAATTATTTGTACACTTCATCCAGACAATTATCTAGATGGCTAATTTAGTGTTTGTTGGGGTCTTTGTTATATACTGTTTGCTATTTGAGTTGGTAATGGGGATCAAAGCCAATAGTGTGATTTTTTTTTATAGGTGTGAAGAAGTATCTTGCATGAACGTGCATATTCATGAGAACAAAAGCATTTACATGTGAACAAGTATATATGCACAAATACAAGCTTCCTTCTAACATCTGTGTGAACAAAACTTTATCCACTTGGTCAAGAACAGCAAATAAAAGGAGGTTGTACTGTTGAATTATATATTCAAAAGTACTGTCCATAGAATTCTCCCAGATGTATTCTTATTCATTATGTACAGCAATAATGTAAGTGCCTGGTCTCATCTGCTGTTGTAAATCAAAAGTACACTATAGCAAATATTTTAATTGTGTTTCTAGTGGTAGAAGGTTGCCTGTGAAAAACAGTTAGAGTATTGTATAGGAAAAACGACAACTTCCTTATTATAATGAATAACTAAAACTTTCATTTCTTAAAGCAATTTTTTTCTTCTGCTTACTACTGAGCAAAATAAAATGATGTAAAAAAAGCAGACAATACTTTACACCATGAAAGAACAATGCTGCATCATAGGAGGCCCGTGCCTCCTATCTGACCCCCCCCCGCTTCTCACACCCTGACAGCTCCCCCAGGACTCCTGCCCATCCACCCCCCCGCTCCCTGTCCCCTGACCACCCCCGAACCCCTGCCACACCATCCTACCTTCCCTCTCATTCCTGACTTGCCCCCCCAAGACCCCTACCCCATCCAACTCCCCGTTCCCCACCCTCTGACCGCCCCGACCCCTATCCACACTCCCGCTCCCTGACCACCACCCGCAACTCCCCTGCCCTCTATCCAACCCCCCTGCTCCCTACCCCGTTACCACGCTGTCTGGAGCACTGGTGGCTGGCTACAGCCACGCCGGCCAGAATATTGGGTCAGGCCACGGCTCTGCAACTGCGCTGCCTGGCCGCCCAGAGCGTTGCGCCAGCGGTGCACTGAGGCTGCGGGGAAGCGGGGACAGCAGGAGAGCGGCCGGGAGCAAGCCTCCTGGGCCAGGAGCTCAGGGGCCAGACAGGAGGGTCCCACAGGCTGGATGTGGCCCGCAGGCTGTAGTTTGCCCACCTCTGTTCTGAGGCATACCTGGTTTTATTCCTTGACTAGTACGAAAGTCTTTCACCTCTATTATTTCAATCTACCCCAGTTTCATAGTGACCAAAAGTCTTTTTCATGTAATGGCTGTTCTGTAGGCCTATGTGAAACAAGCTGGCTCTCTCTGTTCAGCTCCTCCTGGAGAGCCTACATGACAGGAACTGTGAAAACTGACCTAGTTTAGCACATTTTTGGGCTCCTTTTCAGAGAAACTAAAGATTAAAAGGATATTAAAACTGAAACCTCAGACAACTAACCATGGTCCCTTCAGAGCAGTGAAGAGGCATAGCAGGAAGGTGTAGTGGAGAAACTTGTTCCCTGTGCCATTTAGTATCTGTTCTGCAGAATAGAGTTCTCCATTTATCCACAGATGTGTTCTCTCTGGCATCGTTCACAATCCGACTCATATATAATCCTGAATGCATATTGCCATGGGCGGTGCATAACGGAGGCTAGAGGAGGGATGGGGGAGTGGCAGATTACCGCATGGGCCCATGCCCAGAGGCCACGGCCAATTTGGGGCCCCCGGAAAAATCTCCCCCTGCCATGATCCTGGGGCTGGAGGAGTTCTTGCCACCTGCCGTGGAGCTTTTCTGGTCTTGGGGCAGCAGCAGAGGGGGAGGAGGGAAAAAAGGAGTGCGGGATGGGGCCTCAGAGGATGAGGTGGAATGGGGGCAGGGCTGCAGGAAGGGGGCAGAACAGGGGTGGGGCTGTGGATTGAACAGAGGCAGGGCTGTGGGGAAGGGGCAGAAGGAGGGAGGGCTTTTGGCTTTCAACCTCCCCTGGCCAGGGCCACAGGGGTCTGGGAGCAACAAGTGGGGGCATGGCTTTGGCCAGAAGAGGGGTGGGGCAGAGGGCTAGCCTCCCCAAGGGGAAGCTTCCCGTGTATATTGCTGCTTGGAAATCAGCAAGTAAGCCACTACAAAATGCTTAAAGAAAAGGAGTACTTGTGGCACCTTAGAGACTAACAAATTTATTAGAGCATAAGCTTTCGTGAGCTACAGCTCACTTCATCGGATGCATTTGGTAGAAAAAACAGAGGGGAGATTGATATACACACACAAAGAACATGAAACAATGGGTTTATCAAACACACTGTAAGGAGAGTGATCACTTAAGATAAGCCTGGTGGCTGAACTTTGTGACTTTGTCCTCACCCATAACTATTTCACATTTGGGGACAATGTATACCTTCAAATCAGCAGCACTGTGATGGGTACCCGCATGGCCCCACAGTATGCCAACATTTTTATGGCTGACTTAGAACAACGCTTCCTCAGCTCTCGTCTCCTAATGCCCCTACTCTACTTGCGCTACATTGATGACATTTTCATCATCTGGACCCATGGAAAAGAAGCCCTTGAGGAATTCCACCATGATTTCAACAATTTCCATCCCACCATCAACCTCAGCCTGGACCAGTCCACACAAGAGATCCACTTCCTGGACACTACAGTGCTAATAAGCGATGGTCACATAAACACCACCCTATATCGGAAACCTACTGACCGCTATTCCTACCTACATGAATCATAGAATAGAATCATAGAATATCAGGGTTGGAAGGGACCCCAGAAGGTCATCTAGTCCAACCCCCTGCTCAAAGCAGGACCAAGTCCCAGTTAAATCATCCCAGCCAGGGCTTTGTCAAGCCTGACCTTAAAAACCTCTAAGGAAGGAGATTCTACCACCTCCCTAGGTAACGCATTCCAGTGTTTCACCACCCTCTTAGTGAAAAAGTTTTTCCTAATATCCAATCTAAACCTCCCCCATTGCAACTTGAGACCATTACTCCTCGTTCTGTCATCTGCTACCATTGAGAACAGTCTAGAGCCATCCTCTTTGAAACCCCCTTTCAGGTAGTTGAAAGCAGCTATCAAATCCCCCCTCATTCTTCTCTTCTGCAGACTAAACAATCCCAGCTCCCTCAGCCTCTCCTCATAAGTCATGTGCTCTAGACCCCTAATCATTTTCGTTGCCCTTCGTTGTACTCTTTCCAATTTATCCACATCCTTCCTGTAGTGTGGGGCCCAAAACTGGACACAGTACTCCAGATGAGGCCTCACCAGTGTCGAATAGAGGGGGAACGATCACGTCCCTCGATCTGCTCGCTATGCCCCTACTTATACATCCCAAAATGCCATTGGCCTTCTTGGCAACAAGGGCACACTGCTGACTCATATCCAGCTTCTCGTCCACTGTCACCCCTAGGTCCTTTTCCGCAGAACTGCTGCCGAGCCATTCGGTCCCTAGTCTGTAGCGGTGCATTGGATTCTTCCATCCTAAGTGCAGGACCCTGCACTTATCCTTATTGAACCTCATTAGATTTCTTTTGGCCCAATCCTCCAATTTGTCTAGGTCCTTCTGTATCCTATCCCTCCTACTCCAGCGTATCTACCACTCCTCCCAGTTTTAGTATCATCCGCAAATTTGCTGAGAGTGCAGCATGCCTCTAGCTTTCATCCAGATCATACCCACGATCCCTTGTCCTACAGCCAAGCTCTACGAGATAACCGCATTTGCTCCAACCCCTCAGGACAGAGACAAACACCTACAAGATCTCTATCATGCATTCCTACAACTACAATACCCACCTGCTGAAGTGAAGAAACAGATTGACAGAGCCAGAAGAGTACCCAGAAGTCACCTACTACAGGACAGGCCCAACAAAGAAAATAACAGAACGCCACTAGCCATCACTTTCAGCCCCAACTAAAACCTCTCCAACGCATCATCAAGGATCTACAACCTATGCTGAAGGACGACCCATCACTCTCACAGATCTTGGGAGACAGGCCAGTCCTTGCTTACAGACAGCCCCCCAATCTGAAGCAAATACTTACCAGCAACCACACACCACACAACAGAACCACTAACCCAGGAACCTATCCTTGCAACAAAGCCCATTGCCAACTCTGTCCACATATCTATTCAGGAGACACCATCATAGGGCCTAATCACATCAGCCACACTATCAGAGGCTCGTTCACCTGCGCATCTACCAATGTGATATGTGCGATCATGTGCCAGCAATGCCCCTCTGCCATGTACAGTGGTCAAACTGGACAGTCTCAAATCACACATCAGATGTCAAGAATTATAACATTCAAAAACCAATTGGAGAACACTTCAATCTCTCTGGTCACTCGATTACAGACCTAAGAGTGGCTATCCTTGAACAAAAAAGCTTCAAAAACAGACTCCAACGAGAGACTGCTGAATTGGAATTAATTTGCAAACTGGATACAATTAACTTAGGCTTGAATAGAGACTGGGAATGGATGAGTCATTACACAAAGTAAAACTATTTCCCCATGTCATTTCTCCCCCCCACCCCACCCCCCACTGTTCCTCAGATATTCTTGTTAACTGCTGGAAATAGCCTACTTTGCTTGTCACCATGAAAGGTTTTCCTCCTTCCCCCCCCCGCTGCTGGTGATGGCTTACCTTAAGTGATCACTCTCCTTACAGTCTGTATGATTAACCCATTGTTTCATGTTCTTTGTGTGTGTATATCAATCTCCCCTCTGTTTTTTCCACCAAATGCATCCGATGAAGTGAGCTGTAGCTCATGAAAGCTTATGCTCTAATAAATTTGTTAGTCTATAGGTGCCACAAGTACTCTTTTCTTTTTGTGAATACAGACTAACACGCGTGCTACTCTGAAACCTACAAGATGCTTAGGCACTATTGGAGAAGTGCTGATCATACATCTCTTTCTCATGCATCCTTTAATATGCAGAGTACACAATTGTACTGTATGCATCTTTTCTAGAATATATAAGGTGCCTATTTTAACAATATAAGGGGGGAATACCAGACTTGACAGGACATGAACAACTGTGTGTTCATAACCAAAATGATAAAATCAGCCCCAGAATTACTGCTTTCTAGATGCTGTAATTCCAAGAAAGACAGAACAGTAACCATTGATTAGTTTATACATGAGCAGGAAGAGGTAGTAACTAAGGCTATGTCTACATACACACCTTTTAGTGACTCAGCTGTGCCGCTACACCCAGGTCACTAAAAGGGCACTTTTTGTTGGCAAAACTATTGTCTTTTGTAGGGGCGAGGATGGGTGTGTGCTTTTGTGTTCAAGGTTCCAGTGTAGAAAAAGCGTAACTGACATGCTAGTAGGATTTTTTTTTAAATTGCTTGCTCAAGTGTAATATAAATGTAGAACTTTTTCAAAATCATGTATAAGAGGTGTATACTCTAACCCCATTATTTCTTAATAAGATTTGCATGTGTGCCTGCTACTCTCCACTTTGAAAATGTACCCTATAGGTCTAAAACCCATCTGCTTTTTTGCCAAATTGGATTTCCAGAATAATCCATAGTAATGTACCAATATGTTCTTGCATATAAATTAGCTTTCAATATGTATCATGCCACTATGTGAATCCAAGGTCTTGCTCCTTGTTTTTTCAGTAAACAATGTCCCTGTGCCTGGGGGTGCTATAGCAAAGTAGTAAAATGGCTTGTATTCTAACTATGTTATAGTCCCTCTTTACGTGGTTCAGCATTTTTTTTGTGTGGTAAACTGTCTAAGATAAAAACCTTACATGTATTTAAAAAAATCTCAAAAATTCCCCCATATATAATCTCAAAAGTGTGTGAACAGAATGAATTCTAGTACAAAAGGGACTTCGAGAGGTCATCTTGTCCAGCCCCCTGCACTTGTGGCAGGACTAAGTATTATCTAGACCATTCCTGACTGGTGTTTGTCTAACCTGCTGTCAGGGTTCCCTCCCCACTCTGAACTCTGAGACTACAGATGTGGGGACCCGCATGAACGACCCCCTAAGCTTATTCTACCAGCTAGGTTAAAAACTTCCCCAAGCCACAAATCCTTCCTGTCTCTTGGACCGGTATTGCTGTGTCCAAGTGTGTTAGACAAAGATTCAGGAACAGGACCACTTGGAGTTCCTATTTCGCCAAAATCCCCCCCAAACCCCTCACCCCTTCCTGGGGAGGCTTGAGAATAATATACCAACCAATAGGTGAGCACAGTGAGCACAGACCAGACCCTTGGTTCTCAAAAGAAGAACTTTATTATAAAGAAAAAAGTAAAAGAAGCACCTCTGTAAAATCAGAATGGAAGGTAATTTTACAGGGTAATAAAAAGATTTAAAACACAGAGGATTCCCCTCTAGGCTCAACTTTAAAGTTACAAAAAGCAAGAATAAACCTCCCTCTTAGCACAGGGAAAATTCACAAGCTAAAACAAAATATAATCTAATGCATTTCCTTGCTATTACTTACAATTTCTGGTTTCAGAGTAGCAGCCGTGTTAGACTGTATTCGCAAAAAAGAAAAAGAGTACTTGTGGTACCTTAGAAACTAACAAATTTATTTGACCATAAGCTTTCATGAGCTACAGCTCACTTCATCGGGTGCATTTGGTGGAAAATACAGAGGGGAGATTTATATACACACAGAAAACATGAAACAATGGGTTTTATCATACACACTGTAAGGAGAGTGATCACTTAAGATGAGCCATCACCAGCAGCAGGGCGGGAGGGAGGAAAACCTTTCATGGTGACGAGCAAGGTAGGCTATTTCCAGCAGTTAACAAGAACATCTGAGGAACAGTGGGGGGTGGGGGGGTGGTAGAAATACCATGGGGAAATAGTTTTACTTTGTGTAATGACTCATCCATTCCCAGTCTCTATTCAAGCCTAAGTTAATTGTATCCAGTTTGCAAATTAATTCCAATTCAGCAGTCTCTCGTTGGAGTCTGTTTTTTTGTTGAAGAATAGCCACCCTCAGGTCTGTAATCGAGTGACCAGAGAGATTGAAGTGTTCTCCAATTGGTTTTTGAATGTTATAATTCTTGATGTCTGATTTGTGTCCATTTATTCTTTTACATAGAGACTGTCCAGTTTGACCAATGTACATGGCAGAGGGGCATTGCTGGCACATGATGGCATATATCACATTGGTAGATGCGCAGGTGAACGAGCCTCTGATAGTGTGGCTGATGTGATTAGGCCCTATGATGGTGTCCCCTGAATAGATAGGTGGGCAGAGTTGGCAACGGGCTTTGTTGCAAGGATAGGTAGAATGGAAGAATTAGTTCTTGTGTCTTGCTTACAACATTCCTGCTAATACATCCCAGAATGATGTTCACTTTTTTTGCAACAGTGTTACTGTTGACTCATATTTAGCTTGTGGGCCACTATGACCCCTAGATCCCTTTACGCAATACTCCTTCCAAGGCAGTCATTTCCCATTTTCTGTGTGTGCAACTGGTTGTTCCTTCCTAAATGGAGTATTTTCTATTTTTTCTTATTGAATTTCATCCTATTTACTTCAGACCATTTCTCCAGTTTGTCCAGACCATTTTGAATTTTAATCCTATCCTCCAAAGCACTTGCAACCCCTCCTGGCTTGATATCATCCGCAAACTTTAAGGTACTCTCTATGCCATTATCTAAACATTGATGAAGATACTGAACAGAACCAGACTCAGAACTGATCCTGTGGGACCCCGCTCATTATGCCCTTCCAGCATGACTGTGAACCACTCTGGGAATGGTTTTCCAACCAGTTATGCACCCCCCTTATAGTAGCTCCATCTAGGTTGCATTTCCCTAGTTTGTTTATGAGAAGGTCATGCAAGACAGTATCAAAAGCTTTACTAAAATCAAGAAGAAAAGGAGTACTTGTGGCACCTTAAAGACTAACAAATTTATTAGAGCATAAGCTGTAGCTCACGAAAGCTTATGCTCTAATAAATTTGTTAGTCTCTAAGGTGCCACAAGTACTCCTTTTCTTTTTGCGAATACAGACTAACACGGCTGCTACTCTGAAACTAAAATCAAGATATACTACATCTACCGCCCCCCCCCCCCCTCCACCCCCAAGGCTTGTTACCCTGTCAAAGAAAGCTATCAGGTTGGTTTGACATGATTTGTTTTTGACAAATCAATGCAGACTGTTACTTATCGCCTTATTATCTACTAGATGTTTGCAAATTGGTTGTTTAATTATTTGCTCCATTATTTTTCCAGGTACAGATGTTAAGATGACTGGTCTGTAATTCCCCAAGTTGTCCTTATTTCCCTTTTTAGATTAGCACAATATTTGCCCTTTTCCAGTCTTCTGGAATCTCTCCCATCTTCCATGACTTTTCAAAGCTAATCACTAATGGCTCAGATATCTCTTCAGTTAGCTCCTTGAGTATTCTAGGATGCATTTCATCAGGCCCTGGTGACTTGAAGACATCTAATTTGTCCAAGTAATTTTTAACTTGTTCTTCCCCTATTTTAACTTATTCTGATCCTACCTCATTTTCACTGCCATTCACTATGTTAGATGTCCAATCACCACCAACTTTCTTGGTGAAAACTGAAACAAAGAAATGATTAAGCACCTCTGCCATTTCCACATTTTCTGTTGTTATTTTTCTCCCTCTTGTTGAGTAACAGGCCTACCCTGTCCTTTGTCTTCTCTTGCTTCTATATATTTTTAGAATGTTTTTTTGTTACCCTTTATGTCTCTAGCTAGTTTGAGCTCGTTTTGTACCTTGGCCTTTCTAATTTTGTCCCTACATACTTGTATTATTTGTTTATATTCATCCTTTGTAATTTGACCTAGTTTCCACTTTTTTTATTTTTAGATCATTGAAGATCTCCTGGTTAAACCAGGGTGGTCTCTTGTCGTATTTCCTATCTTTCCTACTCAGTGGGATAGTTAGCTCTTGTGCCCTTAATAATGTCTCTTTGAAAAACTGCCAACTGTCTTCTATTGTTTTTCCCCTTAGATTGCTTCCCGTGGGATCTAACCTACCAACTAAAGTGTGCCTTCTTGAAATCCATTGTCTTTATTTTGCTGGTCTCCCTTCTACCATTCCTTATCATGAACTCTATCATTTCATGAACATTTTTACCCAAGCTGCCTTCCACTTTCAAATTCTTAAGCAGGTCCTCCTTATTTATCAAAATCAAGTCTAGAACAGCCTCTCCACTAGTAGCTGTCTCCACCTTCTGAAATAAAACAGTGTCTCCAATATATTCCAAGAACTTGTTGGATAATCTGTGCCCTGCTGTGTTATTTTCCCAACAGATGTCCGGGTAGTTGAAGTCCCCCATCACCACCAAGTTCTGTGCTTTGGATGATTTTGTTAGCTCTTTAAAAAAAAACCTCGTCCACCTCTTCTTCCTGGCTAAGGGGTCTCTAGCAGACCCCTACCATGACATTACCCTTGTTTTTATCCCTTTTATCCTTACCAAGAAACTTTCAACAAGTCTGTCTCCTATTTCCATCTCCATCTCTGTCTAAGTGTACACATTTTTAATATATAAGGCAACACCTCCTCCCTTTTCCCCCGCCTGTCCTTCCTGAGAAAGCTGTACCCTTCTATACCAATATTCCAGTCATGCGTATTATCCCACCAGGTCTCTGTTATGCCAACTATGTCATAATTGTGTTTATTTACTAGCATTTTGAGTTCTTCCTGCTTATTCCCATTACTTCTCACATTAGTGTACAGTATCTACAATACTGATTTGATTTCTCCCCGCTCCCCAGTTCTGTCTTGTCCCTCCTTTATACCTACTATAACAGCCCATGCTCCTCCTAAATTCCAAATTCCTTCTCCCAGGACTCCATGTTTTTGGCTTACCTGTGGACTTTGGTCATCTTTCCCCTTTGAACTTAATTTAAAGTGCTCCTCACTAGGTTAGCCAGTCTGTATCAAAATATGCTCTTCCCCTTCCTCGATAGGTGGACCGCATCTCTGCTCAGCCGTCCTTCTTCTTGGAACAGCATCCCATGGTCAAGGAAGTCGAAGCCCTCCTGGCAACACCATCCTCGCAACCAGGCATTCACCTCCAGGATGCATCTGTCTCTACCCAGGCCCCTACCGTTGACTGGAAGGATGGAAGAGAGCACCAACTGTGCTCCCAACTCCTTCACCCTTACTCCCAGATCCCTGTAGTCACTTCTGATCTGCAGAGGGTCATATCTGCCAGTATCATTAGTGCCAACATGGATGAGTAGCATGGGGTAGTAGTCAGAGGGCAGGAGGATCCTCGACAATCCCTCCATAACGTCTCGGATATGGGCCTCTGGCAGACAACATACCTCCCAGGATTCCATGTCAGGGCTACAGATGGGTGCCTCTGTCCCCCTCAGAAGAGAGTCACCAACCACCACTAACCCTACATTTCCTCCTGAGAGTGGTGGCTGTGATCCTCCCAGTCCTGTGGGGATACATGGCTTCTCTTCCTCCTCCTTTTGGGGGTGATTCCTCATCACTCATTGCCAGGGCAGCATATCAGTTTTTCATCACCATAGTGGGTGGATTGGGAGTAGGGGTGGAGCCAGGGGTGAAAGTAAGTTGAGTGACTTACCAGTACTCTGGGGCCAGCTCTGGCCCCCGGAAGGGGCAGGACCTAGGCAGAAGGGGTGGGGTTGAGGGGGTCAGAGCCAGCCCCAGCCCACCCTGTAAGGTAAGTGTCCCCCCCCGGGTAGCAGCAGTAGCAGCCTGTGGCTCCGGGGGCTATTTAAAGGGCCCGGGGCTCCCTCTTCTACCGCCCCGGCCGTTTAAATAGCCGCCGGAGCCCTGGGGAAGCGGCGGGGCTCCAGCAGCTATTTAAAGGACCAGGGTGGCAGAGGCAGCTGGAGACCCAGACCTTTAAATAACCCCCAGAGCCCTGGAGTAGCAGTGGCAGGGCTCCAGTGGCTATTTAAAGAGTCGGGGAAGTAGAAGCAGAGGAGCCCCAGGCCCTTTAAATAGCTGCCAGAGCCCTGCAGCCGCTACCCCAGGACTCCAGCAGCGGGGCTCTGGAGGCAATTTAAAGGGCCTGGGCCTTCAGCCACAGCTGGGAGCCCCCTGGGGAAGCTGGGCTGCCCCAGTACAGTGCACCAGCTCTTGCTGGTACGCCGTACTAGGGCGTACCAGCTTACTTTCACCTCTGGATGGAACACTGTCTGCTGCCAGAAGTAACCAGCTGCCAGTGTCCTCCCTGTGACAGAGCCATATCCTCCTCCCCCGTTGGTGTCTCTGTAACTGGATAGATTCCTCAGCCTTGGATGTCTCCATGTGAATACTCTGAAAGAATTCCTCCTGGGAACGGATGCTCCTCAGCCTAGCCACCTACTCCTATAGCTCTCCCACCTGCTTCCTGAGAGATTCCACCAGCAGGCACCTTTCACACTGGATGGTCCCCCCCAGCCTGGCTTTCTGTGAGTGGGAAATGCAGGCCACAGTCTCTGCAAATCCACACGAGGATCTGGGTAGAGACATCCATGGTTAGGTTGTTTGTCTGGATACAGGCGCAGGTGGAAGAGACAGGAGCAGCGTTGGCACTGGCGATGCAGCCCTTCCTAACCATAGTGATTATATTACAACTCCCTCCTACAAACTCCCTCTCAAACTCCCCTGTTTGTGGTCCCCTGTTTGCTAGCCTAGCAGGCAAAACGTTTTTAGCCAAAACAGAAGAGGTTGTCCAGAACATCAAAGCATGTTGAAGCCATAAACAGGTTTCTTAGTTCAGATGCCATGGGGGCTTCTCTTTCCTAGGTTCCTCAGACATTGTTGACCTTATAAGAAAGTATGTCAGTCTTCACTAGGACAAAATTTTGTGCTGGTGTAAGCAGGTACATTTTCAGTAAAGTCAATTGAGTTATGCCAGCCTGAATTTGGCCCCAAAGGGCTTAATTTTCTTTCTACTTGAAAATGTTAGTTCAGACATAAGTCATTTGATACCATGCCTTCTTATGAAGAAAAGCTAAAAAGCTAAAAGTAGGTGGGCTGGGAGGGAAGTCACACTTGCTGTTATTTGTTTGTGGGCCATTTTTGGTAAATATTTAGAGACCTCTTTCCCTTCAGCCAAAGAATGACAAACATAAGCTCCCTCACATCTTGAAGGTAATTTAAAATCTGGGATGTAGTTTAATTGATGTTTAATCCTGACTTCTCTGGAATGAATATTGGGTCTCATCCACATAGGCGCTATATCATGACCAACAATCAGAGAAGAATGGAGTATACACTAGATAAATTTCCAATCTTATACACCATCTTGGAAGAAATTATAGCAACTATTTAAAAATAACAAGACTACAGAGTACTTTGTTTTGTAGTCAAAAGTAAGCTTTTTTTAAACAAGATTAGTTTCCATAGAAGAAAATAATTTTGCCTCAGGATCCTATCAGTTCAGCCACTATTTCATTCTTAACGTAGCAAAATTGAGCCTATTGCTAAATCCCTCATACAAAAAGTCCAAAATGGAGACCATAAACATGGCTCAAGTCTCATGATCTCTTTAGTTTATTCTGTTTACAAGAAAATAACTGTCCTAAATCCTGCTCTTCAGACGTGAAAAGCTGTCAGTTGAATCAAGACTCTGGTAATCTATAGCTCTAGAGAATTTGAATCCTGAAATTCAATCATTGCAATTTTATTACTTTGGGTGAAAGTGTTTTGTAATTTTTCTTCAAATATTTGGCTGCTTTCCTTGGAGGGGAAGGGGGAAAGTTGTAGGACGTAATTTTTACAGCAGAGGTAGCAAATTTACTGGATTCACCTGTATGAAAACCTTATAGTTTAGTTCAAGTTGGAATAATACCTTCTTTTATAAGGTAAATCCTATGTTGACTGACAGCAATGATTACATTTCACTTACCCCCATTTCCCTCTAGCTCTGAAAATCTGACATAAACATCTAGCCTCTTTTATGATGAGATAGCTGCAGTTGCTCCAAATATATTGATTTGTGATAGTCCTTTAAGCTGGTCTGTGTGGAACCCGCACTGACTTTAGTGGGGCTCTGTGCAAACAAAAGGGTCTGAGCTTTGTAGCATTGTTCTGGCCCTTAGTTGGAACTAATATTAGGATTAGTAGGTTTATTTGAACAGCTATCTAACAAAAGCCTGCTTTCTTCTTCAGGTGTGACAAATATGTCTGCAATCTCTGCTCTCCTTTCCCAGATCTGACCAACTGCCCTTAATAATCACTGGTTTTCAGCAGACTTGTCCTGACAGAGAAGGTAGGAAATCAGTAATTCTTGAAGATATGTGATTGGATTCGATGGGATACATTCTAGTCATTGTCATTTGGATATAATATTTGAATGTGATTAAGAGCTAGTCTTCTGTCTTCTAGATTAAGTAGGACTATCTCATAGCCAAATCCTACTGCAGTTTGTGTATTTTATCTGGATTAAAGTCAAAAACACTTTTCTATAAAAGGCTAAAAGATCTGTTGTTACACAGTTGAAGTTTTCTTATTATCTGAAGTCTGCTGAAGCAATTGGAACGCTCTAACACAGACTGGCCATTTAACAGGCTCTTTCTTCCGGCTTTCTAAACAAGAATACATTTATTAGTTAAGTGACTCTATCCTAGTCTCACTAAAGTCAGTGAAAAAAATTCCCTATTCTATTCAGAGCAGTAGTTGGCCTAACATGTGAAAGAAATGTGACCTTTCAAGCTCTCGGTTGCAAATTGCTTCTCAATGAAATATTTGACTTAGTAGTAAAAACTGAGAAGTGAATTATGTTATGAGTGTAAATTTAGCTAGTTCTAAAAATGTTCAGCCATAGGAGTGGCCACTCACTTCTTAGCAAGAGTTAACAAATCAGATGATGAAATGTGGGCTAAAGATATATTGATCAGATTTTGAAGGATTTGGAGACATATGAACAAGGTGGAATTTGGAACTCCATGGTAAAATAAGTTCTCAGACTTCAACCACATCCCATGGCAACATATCATAGTGCTGTGCCTTAACAGTTCTGTGGCGGAGTGTTTAAAGGGTGGCCACTTGATGCATGATTACATGGATTCCACTGGCTATAAACCCCTATCCCTGCATACAAGGTGTGCAGGTCTTGGGGCTTCTAATACCAGTCAAGGCACTCTAGACAAATGGCTACCAAGGGGTGGTGGATATGCTCTGTATGTATGCTGTCCATAGACTGTGGCTGGATTACACACTTCAGTCATGGCAGAGGTGAGGAGCAAATCTCACTTTTAATGAATAAATGTGAATATCCCCTTAATTCAATGATACCAGATAAAAATCAACATTGATTTTTTTGTTTGTTTTTTGTTTTGTTTTGGCTGGGTGCTCAAAATGTAGTTTGCTCTTTTTCTTAAGATACAAGTGTCCATGATCCAATAAAGTTCAGAGTTGTATTATCTGTCATCAATCAGTTTGGCTGCAATACGTCTGAGGTTGTTTTGAAGGGTTTTTGCAGTCACTTTTGTAAAGCAATTTCTCATTCTTAGCTCTTTTTTTCCTAGTATATTTTCACTTAGTAGTTGAATTCCTTTTTGTGAATCACTTTTTCTCCTGAAGGGACAATAAATTGATGGCACCAGAAGACCACTGCCATCTCTCTCTTTCTCTCTCTGACACATAGTCTCACTTCAGTTTAGCTTTTCTATTAATCAAACAATTCTCTGTAAAAAAAAAGGCCCTAATCTTTGCATATGACCCATGTTACTTTGATAAGTTACATATTTCTTATTCATACTGGTTTAAGAAAAATTCTGTCATAAAAATTATTGTTTTCCACTTTACTAATCACACAGAAAAATACATTATTGATTATTTCTGTACTTCATTCTTAATGTAAAACAATGCATCCTTAAATGAACCTTAGCTTATGTTCCTAATGTACTTATGAAACAGTCTTTCAAGCTACCCAGGTTGAATTTTTCAGTTAGGACATTTGTTCTAAACTAGTACAACAATCACACTAGCTTGAATATATTCGAAGGCCTGAATATATTTTTATAGTGCACTTTTACCCAAACAGTTCTGATTAGGTACTCTTGATTTTGTGAAGAAGTTTGAACAGCAGACTAATAGGTTCATATGAAGACTATTGATTTTCATGAATTTTGACGCCATGTAAGCTTTTTTATTACACATTTCATAAATATAAAGGGAAGGGTAAACACCTTTAAAATCCCTCCTGGCCAGAGGAAAAGCCCTTTCACCTGTAAAGGGTTAAGAAGCTAGGATAACCTTACTGGCACCTGACCAAAATGACCAATGAGGAGACAAGATACTTTCAAAAGCTAGAGGGGGGGGGAGAAACAAAGGCTCTGTCTGTCTGTCTGTGTGATGCTTTTTCCGGGGACAGAACAGGAATGAAGTCTTAGAACTTAGTAAGTAATCTAGCTAGATATGCGTTAGATTCTTTTTTCTTTAAAAGGCTGAGAAAATAAGCTGTGCTGAATGGAATGGATATTCCTGTTTTTGAGTCTTTTTGTAACTTAAGGTTTTGCCTAGAGGGATTCTCTACGTTTTGAATCTAATTATCCTGTAAGGTATTTACCATCCTGATTTTACAGAGGTGATTCTTTTATTTTTTCTTCTATTAAAATTCTTCTTTTAAGAATCTGATTGTTTTTTTATTGTTCTTAAGATCCAAGGGTTTGGGTCTGTGTTCACCTATGCAAATTGGTGAGGATTTTTATCAAACCTTCCCCAGGAAAGGGGGTGTAAGATTTGGGAGGATTTTGGGGGGAAAGACCTTTCCAAATGGGCTCTTTCCCAGTTATATACCTGTTAGACATTTGGTGGTGGTAGTGATAAAGTCCAAGGGCAAAAGGTAAAATAGTTTGTACCTTGGGGAAGTTTTAACCTAAGCTGGTAAAAGTAAGCTTAGGAGGTTTTCATGCAGGTCCCCACATCTGTACCCTAGAGTTCAGAGTGGAGAAGGAACTTGACACACATGGTCATGACACTCATGGTATTTTTTTTAAAGATAAAGCAGAACCTTTGTATGTATCAGGTCTCATCTTGAAATCAATGGGAATTTTGCCTGAGTAGGGACTATAGGACTGGGCTTATCATCTGCAATATTGAAATATATAGAATAATAGGTTTTTATGATCTTGTGTACATAGAAAAAAAATTTGGGTACAACCTCAGGTATGAATTAAAACCTTGGTTATCTTGCTGTGAGACAACCCGCTATGTCATTCTGGTATAAGAGCGACTTTTTGTTTGTTTGTTTGTTTGTTTGACTTGTGTCTCTTTGGAAGGAATTCAAGCTAAACCAAAATAAGAGAGAGCTGCTCCTGCCTCAGTCATCTTGTTGGCAATCAGAATACAAAAATTAGCAAGAATAGTTATACAGGTTACAGAACTATTTAAATAATCCCTTAAAAGAGCGGCTAATTAAAAAAGGTATTACATTGGGGGAAATGGGGACAGAATATGGAAGATTAATAGATTCTGAGGCCAGAAGGGACCATTACGATCATCTGGTATAAACCTTATCTGGTCACAGTGCTTTCTTTATTTTTAAACCCTCTCTCCTATTACACTGTATTCAAGTTACATGGTTGTGAAATCCTTTACTGCTATTTAAAACATGGATACTCATCTGGTTTTCCTTTTTTAATGCAACGTGCATTTGATTTTTTGTAAATAACAGAAGAAAAACCAAACGGCTGCACAGAGACAACAGAGAGAGACACTGCTATTTTAGTTTCTGATTAAAATAAATATGTTTGAGTGATCCAAAGGAAGGATAAAGTGGGCAGGCAAAGAATAAAGAGAGAGAAATAGAAAATGGGTATCTGTTTTAGTGCAACATCCTGAGAGAATAAAGTCAGCAGTTAGCTGTTTATTGGCTGCTGAAGAGTTCACAGCCACCGTGCTTGGTGTCTGAGCATTTGTTGTAAACCTGCTGAGAGTTTACTTTTACTTATGACTCTTATTTGGCTGACTTACATCTTTTTGTTTCTAATATCACCACCCTCCACACATTTTCTATAATTACATTTGTTCTTGAACTGTGGTTGTGCTCTGAAAAGTGACTGAATAGGGCATCTTTTACTCAACAAATCTGCTCCCTATGTCTGTTCGGAGTCATGTGGGCTGAATGACCAATATTTTTTACTATTTTCCCCTCTATATAGCTCTGCAGAGCCAATGCAGCTATAAGAGAGTGAGATGGATTCTAATCTGGCTGGTGCATCATCAATCAATGATTGGTCTCTGGTCTTGAAAGCAGCACAGAGAGCCAAAGCACTAGTGTCAGCACACAGTGTTTACTGAACATCTATGCAGAGAGACAAGTAGAGGGGAAAGTGAGTGTGATGAAGCAGAGAGTGTGTGACCTGCATGTAGATGCTTTGGTACAATCCAGTGAATGCAAATAATGGGCCAGATCCTAAGGAAGCGTAAAGCAGGGTAGCTGAAGTTTAGGGCACTACACTAATTTACACCAATTGAGGATTAGGACCAAGTGTGATGTCTCCCCCCACCCCTTACTTGTATTTTTATCCTAGAGTAGTAACTTTATTTCACAGGGTTCTTATCTTCCTACCATCCTTCAGGGCTCTCTTCTCCTCCACTTAGGTTACTCTGCAGCAAATTGAACCTAAATTCTGAGGCAAATTCCAGTTGACTGTGTGGCAGGCTGGAAATTTACAGTAACCTGCATTTAAACTAGGAAGTGAGGGGTTTGGCTGAATTAAATATGAAATACAAAACACTCATTGCAATAGGCCATGTTGTTTTGATATTAAATTCCATTTATTTTTCAGGGTCTGCATTTTCAGTTATCAATATAGTGCAGATTTTTTGCATTAACAATGTGTAGCTGCACCATAGAAGGCGTAGAGGGGGAGGGAAGGGAATTCTGACCAAATGTCCCTGGGAAGCTAATTTTTCCAGTTTGGTTTTTCATGAAGAAAATATCATTGTCCTAATTTTCATCATTCTTTCAACTAGATGAAAATGAAATAGTTGCTGCTGTAACTGTTTAAAGGCATTTCTTTGTTTTCTGAGTGTGTTTGCTTACAACTATTGTGCCAGGGTTCTTTTTTATAAGGTCTGACTCTCCCACTTAATCACATAAGACTAGTTTTGTTCTCACCATATGGTAAATTAAAATACCACTGCCCCCATCAATCTGAGACTGAGTCAAAACTAGATATTTGTTGTTTATTTTTTTAATTCAAGAAACATTTGAATCCCCTAAATAATATTCTGAGCAATATCTGTCTGGTTTGAAATAGGGATCTGAATAGCACAAGTCTAGTCTCCACTAGTGCTGCCGACCGCTGTTATTGACTGATCACTATAACTATGTTCACAAATGTTCTGTCCTTTCAAGGCAATAGGGAATAGCCTACCAGGGTAAAGGCATGTTCATTTGGGCTGTGTATCAAATCCTGGATTGTGCTTTGCTGTATATGAGTATGTGTCAACTTGTTTTGGTTATTTTCAAAATGGAAAACCCTCATTCTACCCTGCAGTGCTCCAGAACAAAAACAAAAACCTGAAAGGCAGGAGGCTGAGGGGTTAAAAGCACTTTGATTGCTTTTTGCTGTTTTCTGATATTCAGAGGCAACTACTGATTTAGGAAAAGGAGAGAGCCCTCCTGATACAGTACCTGTGCAAAGTGCCCTAACGGATTGTCAATTTGTTCACTGACATAATAAGCCATTTCTCTTCATCTCTAGGCCACTGTGTGGAGTTACAGCATTAAAACCACGTGAATGGTAGGTAGGTGCTTAGAAATAATGTATCTGACATTAGTATGCTCAAAGGCAGTTGCAATCATACAGATTGGATTCTTGGGCGCACTTGCCTCTAAAGATGCAGAAATGTTTAGCCCTTCATATCTACCATCTCAAGAGATAAGTGTTCAGAAATAAGGGCCAGGATTGTCTTTAGCTGCTGAGAGTTCCAGCATGGCACTTTCTGGCTCAGTACTGTTGCTCCATCCAGATCCTCCTCCTTCCCCTACTCCTGAGGCAGTTCAGTTCTCTTTGCTTTACTTTAGGGATCCACAACCTTTAGCACGCAGCCCGCCAGGGTAAGCCCACCGGGACGGTTTGTAAGCCCGCCGGGACGGTTTGTTTACCTGCCGTGACCGCAGTTTCAGCTGATTTCAGCTCCCAATGGCTGCTGTTTGCCGCTCCAGCCAATGGGGGCTGCAGGAAGCGGCGTGGGCTGAGGAATGGGCTGGTTGCCGCCCCCATTGGCCTGGAACAGTGAACCGCAGCCAGTGGGAGCTGTGATCGGCAGAACCTGAGGATGAGTCAGGTAAACAAACTGGCCCAGCCTGCCAGGGGGCTTACCCTGGCGGGACGCATGCCAAAGGTTGCCTATCCCTGCTTTACTCCATCTCAGCCCCTCTGACCATCCCCCAGTTGCATCCAACAGCTCACAGTTGCTGTCCCAGATATCATTCAAACTATCCCTAGCCTATCTATTGTCTTTATGTGGAGGATCTGAAAGCTGAACATCTTACTTGCCCAGAGAGCACTTCTACTTGTCCTTCTGGACAACAGGATTTTCCCCAGCCTGACCTCTGAAGTGGTCAGCTGGTAGTGGACAGTTGAGCAGGGTTGGGCCCTGAGGAGTATGGGAGCCACTTTGTGATTGTGGGGTAGACATATTGGGTTGAAGTTTCAGCGTGTAATGTTGGCATCTAAACACTCCCATATTATCTTGGGCTACATTTATTTCTATGGGTTTGCAACCATTAAGGCTAGAAGAAAATTAAATGAGTTTTTAGATTTGAGCTCTAATTCCAGGGAAGGGGTGGACTATGTGGCTATGGGATCACAAATATTCATGGTCCTGATCATGAGTAAATAAAGGACTGAGTTCAGGGGCTGTAGCTGTGGGTCACTGTTGCTCTCACCTGTATAAATGAGCTCTGACTTTGAATTGCAAGACTGTATTCTTTACTCAGTTACCCCTGTGTAACCCCCTGAATATGGCTATGAATATTGATACCGTGCAAATGTGGAGAAAAAACACTGAAGGCACAGGTCATCAAAGGGCCCCAGTCCTGCTCTCAGTTAAGTAAATTAGTGGCTAAACTTTCATTACAAACGGAAGCAGTGAGTTGGTTTGAATACCAAATGGTTCATACTGAGTCACTCTTATCATATATACATTATCTAGATTTTTTGCTTTAATGAATCCATCTAGCAAAGTTATCTTACTAATACAGAACCCCCCCTCTTTTAAAACTTTTCCCTCTCAAAGATATCCTTTTTGTTGGGTTTGAACTCTTTACAGTGGAAATTAATTGTCAACAAGGGAAGAAAAGAGCTTACAAATTGCAAAAAACATGTCCTTTTACTTAAACAATTGCTTTCTTGTCTAAATACTATTTGAAATGCTATATGGAAAACTTATGCAAATGGTGTTTAAAGCTTTTATGAACTGGTCTCTTAATGGTGGTAAAAAGCGATATGCTTTAAATTTCTTTTGTATGATTAATATCAGCTATTTTCCATTTACTTTCATTTTTAAGTACTCTAAACTCTTGTCATAAAATGAGGAAATGGCTTGTGTATTTCAGTGTAGTAATTCTTCTAACCTTTATGCATTTACCTCATTTTTCAAGTAGTCTACATCACAATTATAGATTTTTTTTTAACATGAAACTTCTACAGTATGTACTATTACGGGCTTTGTTTCCATTTTTCATTTTGGGAAGTGTTTTACTTTCCGCGTTAAATACCTCAATGCATATTTTAACTCTTTACAACATAAAAGCTCCTTTTATTTGTTGAAGGTGTAGACAATGTATAACTTTCAAATTGCCAGCATCACATAGAAGAATGCATTACTGAATTATTTGATTTTTGTATTAAATTATCTTGTACTGGAAGAAATAGGATTTCCTAACGTGACTTCTCACCTTCTGTCTGAATATCGCCCTAGCAGCAACAGTTAAATAACTTAATGATATACTCTTTCAAATTGATACTTTTGTTTATAATTTCAATTATGATTCTATGTTCCTTATCAGTTGAAAGTCCTACTGCAGGACATAAACCAAAGATGTTCCTCTGATATTATTAGTGAATGCATTAACATATAAAACAAAGCATTATCAGGCTGAATGAATTTAACATGCCATATTCATCGAAAAGAGACTGACACGGAGATTATGGGAAATGTGGTACTAATTTTTTCCCCTTTTGGAAAGAATTAATATACACTTTAAACCATTTTAAAATAATAAAACTAGTTAATTTTTTTTACATTCCTGTGAATTTTATTCACCACATTGCATAAAACTAAGAGCTATTACTAAAAATCTGTTACTGGTAACTGTCAAATATCTTGTAATTCTTTTATAAAAGTGTCAGTCCTTGTTGGGGGAAATATAACACCATTCAAACTGCCCCAAATAACTATTTTTATGCTTCACTATGTTGACCTCCAGGATCACAAATCATTTGTCATGCAGAGACGCTATTAAACCAAACCAAGGAATGAAACTAAGTCTCCCTTCTTGGTAGTTTAAAGGAACATTTGGTATCGAATAAGTACAGTGTTGCAACTCTGACATGCTGTTGTACAAACTTTAAAGACTTGAAAACAGTTTAAGGCATTATATAGTACTTACCATATAAAAAGCAGCAAGGAGTAGAATCTATGTAAGGTCCCCAAACTGTAGTCAATAAGTGATTAAAATGATGATCCTTTATGGTATTATTCTGAAGTGCATAATCTGAAATTAGAGGACATTTATTGACAGTTACAATATTTATTCTGTTGAAAGAAAGATTTCTCATACATATTAACCACAAAATCAATGTTTGTTGCTTCCTACAGAATACAAAGACAATGATTTATTCTCAAAAAGCATTTTCAGTTGGGTAACTTATACTGTGCTACATTAAGAGCTTAGACTCCATGTCATGAAACAAGATTCCAGCACACTGACCGAAAGAAAACAGGATGGGAGTAAGAGAAGGACCGATGGGTAACAACAACAACAAAAGAAAAGGAAAGGAAAGAAAAGTAGACTACAATAACCATGTTCAATACCTGTGTGTTAAATGGCATGAAACAATTTTCTTTCAGTTTATTGAAAATGTTAGCAATGTTGGCAAATATCTGAAACCGCGGTAAGTTAGTGCACGTTAGGGAACTTTTAGTTGTCAGCTGAAGGTCCCCAAGGACCTTAGTGCTCCAGCACACTGTGCACTGCAGATTTACACCCCAGGTTGCTGCTCAATAAGTGTTTGTGCAGACATGTTCTTAGACGGATTCCCAGGACTGTCTAAATTACAGGGGGGCCTCTCTAGCTCCTGAAGCAGCCCAAAATCAGGAGTGTGTAAATATGGCTTAGAAGCACATTGCAGAATCTCACCATACGTGTCTACAGATCATTTATACTGCATGGCACAAGCAGGTGTAGTTTGTTGTTCATGTTGCTCCACCAACATGCTTAACCCTGAGTTGTTTGAAGAAGACCAAACCCTATAGTTCAAAGGTCAGTTTCAGACTCCAATCCTACTCAGTCTTTGGCTCCTCTGGTAAGTGCTAGTCTGTTTTTTATGAACTCCAGTCCCTTAGAAATTGGACTGGGATCATCAACTCAATTTCACTGCTAGACTGTTTTAGTACATCTAGAAATTACTTGGACTGACACTGATTACAGTTTGTAAAGAGCAAAAAATTATTTAAATGCTGTAATGTTAAAAACATTTGTGCAATGAGGCAAAAACATAGCTCTGCCTACAATATTTTACACGTAACCAATTTGCTTACGTGATGTCTCATATTTTTGGCCGATGAGAAGTATCATAAGTTGAACACCCATCATAGGAGAAAAACTATCTAAAAAAGTTTGGTATATAACTTTTAGAATGGATTCTGTGATCTTCCTATGTCATACAGGGTTTATCCTTACTTGATTCCCTTTTAAAGTTTTCCTATAAGCATTTTGAAACAAAAATTGATTTTTTTCTTAATCTTTCAAAATAATAATGAATAATTGTTAACAAAACCTCCCACTAATTTAAATAGCAAGGTTTTGGCTAAACTCACAAAAACATGGAACCCAGGTAGAAGCTACCAAAGGACCCTTTATATCAACCCTATTTATATCCAGAGTAGCACTTCAGTGCAAATGATGTGTAACCCCTATACACTGTTTTGAGAGCATCTGTCTTAAAGGATTTTATATGTTGCACTAAGCAGGCACAATAGGAACTAATATAAAGTAGCCTGTCATGTGCAGAAAAACTACCTTGAAAAAATATTTTTAATTAGTACCTTATCCAGTAACCTAGGATCAACAGTGAGGGCATTCAGTGAAGAAAGGGGCAGGGATTACCTGATTAAATGAAAAATCTTTATTCTGTGTGCCAGGTTTGCCACTGGCATAATCACCACAACAACTGTGCTCAAAGTTGGCCCTATGATGCATCTTGCTTTCATTTGAAGAAGTCAGTTCTGGCTTGTGTTTGCCCAGAAATTATACTGTATTAGAACACAACCCTGAGAAGTCATAGTAACTTTCATGATGTTAAACACAATTTAACACTCAGAGTAGACAGAGACTGAGTATTTAACATCATGTCAGCTGGTTGTGGTTTACCATCACTGGAGGGCATGATGCTAACTTTGTGTACACCAGGGATTGGCAACCTTTGTCATGCGGCATGCCAGGGTAAGCCCCCTGAAGGGCCGGGCTGGTTTGTTTACCTGCCACATCCGCAGGTTCAGCCAATTGCAGCTCCCACTGGCCACGGTTCACCGCTCCAGGCCAATGGGGGCTGCAGGAAGTGTTGTGGGCCGAGAGATGTGCTGGCCGCTGTTTCCTGCAGCCCCCATGGGCCTGGAGCAGCAAACCGCAGCCAGTAGGAGCTGCGATCAGCCGAACCTGCGGATCCGGCAGGTAAACAAACCATCCTCGCCTGCCAGGGAGTTTACCCTGGTGGCCCATGTGCCAAAGGTTGCCTATCCCTGGTGTACACTGAGCATTTAACATTGTACTAGTTACCAGGATTCCTCATGATTGCAACAGAACACAATGTAATTTATCACTGTAGACAAGCCCTTTAAGAATGTCCCTTTCCTTTCAAGTATCTTTTTGTTGGTTTGGTGGTGTTCTTAGCGCTCCATCGTGCTCTCAAGTATCTTCAAAAGGAGCTGTTTTGAGAGGAGAAAAATACTAAAGGGATATTCTTCCATAAGAATAGGATGAACCCAGCAGTATGGAGGTGGGGCAAAGCGAGAGGGGAAAATTAGTTGTTTTAGTTTTATGATTGAACTAGAGCATAGATCATTGTCTCATGTTGTCTTCAAGAAGAAAACTTTAGTAAGCTAAGACATGCTTTCTATATTGCATTGCTGAATCATGCTCAGAAACAGCTTTGAGTTTATAGTGCTAGGTAATGTGGACTGTTTTTATGGATTTTTACCATATTAATCCACATTTTTGGCTAAAGGGGCTGCCACACCTCAGGCACAATGACTACTAAGCTCTTCTACCTCAGCTTTTCTTAGCACCTTTTGTCTCCATACTTTATTTAGTCCACCTAAACCTTAGCCATTCCCCTTTCTGTATCTGGAATAAGAAGATATGAATCATAGAATCATAGAATCATAGAATATCAGGGTTGGAAGGGACCCCAGAAGGTCATCTAGTCCAACCCCCTGCTCAAAGCAGGACCAAGTCCCAGTTAAATCATCCCAGCTAGGGCTTTGTCAAGCCTGACCTTAAAACCTCTAAGGAAGGAGATTCTACCACCTCCCTAGGTAACGCATTCCAGTGTTTCACCACCCTCTTAGTGAAAAAGTTTTTCCTAATATCCAATCTAAACCTCCCCCATTGCAACTTGAGACCATTACTCCTCGTTCTGTCATCTGCTACCATTGAGAACAGTCTAGAGCCATCCTCTTTGAAACCCCCTTTCAGGTAGTTGAAAGCAGCTATCAAATCCCCCCTCATTCTTCTCTTCTGCAGACTAAACAATCCAGCTCCCTCAGCCTCTCCTCATAAGTCATGTGCTCTAGACCCCTAATCATTTTCGTTGCCCTTCGTTGTACTCTTTCCAATTTATCCACATCCTTCCTGTAGTGTGGGGCCCAAAACTGGACACAGTACTCCAGATGAGGCCTCACCAGTGTCGAATAGAGGGGAACGATCACGTCCCTCGATCTGCTCGCTATGCCCCTACTTATACAACCCAAAAATGCCATTGGCCTCTTGGCAACAAGGGCACACTGCTGACTCATATCCAGCTTCTCGTCCACTGTCACCCCTAGGTCCTTTTCCGCAGAACTGCTGCCGAGCCATTCGGTCCCTAGTCTGTAGCGGTGCATTGGATTCTTCCATCCTAAGTGCAGGACCCTGCATTTATCCTTATTGAACCTCATTAGATTTCTTTTGGCCCAATCCTCCAATTTGTCTAGGTCCTTCTGTATCCTATCCCTCCCCTCCAGCGTATCTACCACTCCTCCCAGTTTAGTATCATCCGCAAATTTGCTGAGAGTGCAATCCACACCATCCTCCAGATCATTTATGAAGATATTGAACAAAACGGGCCCCAGGACCGACCCCTGGGGCACTCCACTTGACACCGGCTGCCAACTAGACATGGAGCCATTGATCACTACCCGTTGAGCCCGACAATCTAGCCAGCTTTCTACCCACCTTATAGTGCATTCATCCAGCCATACTTCCTTAACTTGCTGACAAGAATGCTGTGGGAGACCGTGTCAAAAGCTTTGCTAAAGTCAAGAAACAATACATCCACTGCTTTCCCTTCATCCACAGAACCAGTAATCTCATCATAAAAGGCGATTAGATTAGTCAGGCATGACCTTCCCTTGGTGAATCCATGCTGACTGTTCCTGATCACTTTCCTCTCCTCTAAGTGCTTCAGGATTGATTCTTTGAGGACCTGCTCCATGATTTTTCCAGGGACTGAGGTGAGGCTGACCGGCCTGTAGTTCCCAGGATCCTCCTTCTTCCCTTTTTTAAAGATGGGCACTACATTAGCCTTTTTCCAGTCATCCGGGACTTCCCCCGTTCGCCACGAGTTTTCAAAGATAATGGCCAAGGGCTCTGCAATCACAGCCGCCAATTCCTTCAGCACTCTCGGATGCAATTCGTCCGGCCCCATGGACTTGTGCACGTCCAGCTTTTCTAAATAGTCCCTAACCACCTCTATCTCTACAGAGGGCTGGCCATCTCTTCCCCATTTTGTGTTGCCCAGCACAGCAGTCTGGGAGCTGACCTTGTTAGTGAAAACAGAGGCAAAAAAAGCATTGAGTACATTAGCTTTTTCCACATCCTCTGTCACTAGCTTGCCTCCCTCATTCAGTAAGGGGCCCACACTTTCCTTGGCTTTCTTCTTGTTGCCAACATACCTGAAGAAACCCTTCTTGTTACTCTTGACATCTCTTGCTAGCTGCAGCTCCAGGTGCGATTTGGCCCTCCTGATATCTTTCCTACATGCCCGAGCAATATTTTTATACTCTTCCCTGGTCATATGTCCAAGCTTCCACTTCTTGTAAGCTTCTTTTTATGTTTAAGATCCGCTAGGATTTCACCATTAAGCCAAGCTGGTCGCCTGCCATATTTACTATTCTTTCGACTCATCGGGATGGTTTGTCCCTGTAACCTCAACAGGGATTCCTTGAAATACAGCCAGCTCTCCTGGACTCCCTTCCCTTTCATGTTAGTCCCCCAGGGGATCCTGGCCATCTGTTCCCTGAGGGAGTCAAAGTCTGCTTTCCTGAAGTCCAGGGTCCGTATCCTGCTGCTTACCTTTCTTCCCTGCGTCAGGATCCTGAACTCAACCAACTCATGGTCACTGCCTCCCAGATTCCCATCCACTTTTGCTTCCCCCACTAATTCTACCCGGTTTGTGAGCAGCAGGTCGAGAAAAGCGCTCCCCCTAGTTGGCTCCCCTAGCACTTGCACCAGGAAATTGTCCCCTACGCTTTCCAAAAACTTCCTGGATTGTCTATGCACCGCTGTATTGCTCTCCCAGCAGATATCAGGAAAATTAAAGTCACCCATGAGAATCAGGGCATGCGATCTAGTAGCTTCCGTGAGTTGCCGGAAGAAAGCCTCATCCACCTCATCCCCCTGGTCCGGTGGTCTATAGCAGACTCCCACCATGACATCACTCTTGTTGCACACACTTCTAAACTTAATCCAGAGACACTCAGGTTTTTCCACAGTTTCGTACCGGAGCTCTGAGCAGTCATACTGCTCCCTTACATACAGTGCTACTCCCCCACCTTTTCTGCCCTGCCTGTCCTTCCTGAACAGTTTATAACCATCCATGACTGTACTCCAGTCATGTGAGTTATCCCACCAAGTCTCTGTTATTCCAATCACGTCATAATTCCTTGACATCACCAGGACCTCCAGTTCTCCCTGCTTGTTTCCAAGGCTTTGTGCATTTGTATATAAGCACTTGAGATAACCTGTTGATCGCCCCTCATTCCCAGTATGAGGCAGGAGCCCTCCCCTCACAGACCTTCCTGCCTGTGCTTCCTCCCGGTATCCCGCTTTCCCACTTACCTCAGGGCTTTGGTCTCCTTCCCCCGGTGAACCTAGTTTAAAGCCCTCCTCACTAGGTTAGCCAGCCTGCTGGCAAAGATGTTCTTCCCTCTCTTCGTAAGATGGAGCCCGTCTCTGCCCAGCACTCCTCCTTCATGGAACACCATCCCATGGTCAAAGAATCCAAAGCCTTCTCTCCGACACCACCTGCGTAGCCATTCGTTGACCTCCACGATTCGACGGTCCCTACCCAGGCCTTTTCCTTCCACGGGGAGGATGGACGAGAACACCACTTGCGCCTCCAACTCCTTTATCCTTCTTCCCAGAGCCACATAGTCCGCAGTGATCCGCTCAAGGTCATTCTTGGCAGTATCATTGGTGCCCACGTGGAGAAGCAGGAAGGGGTAGCGATCCCTACAATACCATGAAATACCATATATCTCATAAGATGGGAAACGCACTATCCAGCTTTCTTAAAACCGTCTGCCCAATGCAGACAGTTAATAATCTAACCAGTGTCCAAACAGTAATGAAGTCTTTCCAATTTTTGTAGTTTAAAGATAAAGGAAATGAATTATAACCTAATCCATTTGAAACCACAGAATTGCTTTGGGAATGAAATCGGGACAAGAATTTACTACTGCACTTCTGGAAGCAAAAAAAAAAAAAATCCCCAACCCTGGCACTGGCAGACAGTCTTAAATTTCTATCAGAAGTAATGGCCACTAATCAGATTTGCCTTAATAGATAAACCCCTCAACCCAGGTGTTCTACAGGGAAACCTGGCAGAATATGGAGTCTGGAACATCTCCAAGCAGAAGTATCTTTTCTAACTATAAGCGTGAATCTAATAGCAGTACAAAATCCAATTGTTTGAGTCTCTAAAGGTTAGACTGATACACTTAAGTGCTGGAGGGAGTTCCTGAAAGGACCATGAAGCAATGGGAGCCATGGGAGGAATTTGGGTTGATCTTGCCAAAATTCCTCCGAGGGGCTGCCAAGTATTACATCCTAGTATGATAGCTACTCCATCCTTGGAGCAGTGCAATATGCTTCTCTCCATGTGCCCAGCCAGTACTGCCAGGGCCCAGCACTCACCCTACTCACTTTCAGGAAGATAGCACTTATTGTGGCACTGTAAAAGAGATGGCTCTGTACTCTCCAGCCACATTATGGCTGGCTCCAAAGCAGGGATGAGGCTCCTTATGCAAAGTTACATTGTGGCAGTAAATCTAACTTCACATGTAGTCATGAAGAAGGTACTTTCTGTCTCTGTCTAGGCCTGTGTCTAATCTTAGGCACATATACTGTTCTTTAAGAATAGTCTTGGCTTCTCTCTGTCTTTCATCGGACATTTTTTTTGCTATGAATTCTGTAACTAGAGAAGTTCTAAACTATTTTGAGCTCTTCAAATTATAGAGGAGGTGTTTTATGTCAAAAGGAAAAAGATTCAGATAGACTTCTTAGATCTGTTCTAATAATGGCTCTAAAGTAACTGACAAACATCACTCCTTTTCTTGTACAATCCCACATGAGACTCTGCTATTAAACAGAACCTGCATATTTAAAGATGCCTCATTACGAAACTTTGGTTTTTACACTGGCATTATCATGCCAAAAATACTATGAAATCTTCTCTTTTTCAGAATTGCCTACCAATACACTTGTGTGTGTGTGTGCGCGCATGTGTATCTGTGTAGTGATTGATGTATTTTACATACAGTTATCTATAATAACTCTAGGTGTTGCACAACGTTGTTTAGATATTTTACCTATATCCATAATTAAGTCCTCCAGCGCCAACTGAGACTCACAAATCAATCCACTTAATCCCTCTTCTCCCATGAAAGTGTTTAGCAAAATGAATTATTTTTTTAAAAAGTGACTTGATGGTCATAAAACGGGCTTTGATGGACACAGAGAGAGAGAGAGAACATTGTAGAAATGAGAACTCTTCAGTGAAATGCCCTATTGCCAACCCTCTCCTATTATAAACTGAAAGTTGTTAGCTGAAGTGCCAGGCTACTCTTGACTGCAGCATCTTAACACAGAAAAAAGGGAAATCTCTAAGGTAGTCAAAATTCAGCCATGTGAAACTTACTGCATTTTGTGAAACGCTGGAAACCAGTGCAGTTTAGAGAATGTAGGAGTTACTTGCTTCCTTCAGGAGCATCACTAAGAATGTGGCCCCTACATTCTTTACTCGATGAAGTTCTCAAGTTGACTTCAGATCTGCCGTCATAGGGAGTACACTATTGTAATCGAAGAGAAGTTGACAAGCGCAAGGATACAGGCTAAACCCGCAACTAAGGGGAAAAAAATCACAATCTCCTGGCCAATGAGTATACCTGGCTTCTGCTGTTCTCTGAGTATCCACGAGTAGCTGTGGATCCAATAAGAGTCCCTTGTTGCAAATTTGATTAGCAAAGAATGGACAAACTACTTTAGACAAGGAAGTTGATATTGCCTCTGCTATTTCTGCCCCTTGTTTTCCTCAGTCTCCCAATCTGTTTCACGTGGTCTAAGCCTCACCAGCTAGTCCTTCTGAGCTCCAATTTCAACTTAATTCTGCCAGCTTGTTACTTTATAGGGGGCAGATTGAAGCAAGTGCATTTTATTCTCCATACATTATATATTCTAGAGGAATAATTCATGCGTGAAGAACAAGCAAGAAAACAAAAAATACAGATGTCATTTGCATGTTTTATGTCCTTGTATATTAAAAACTGCCTCTTGCCTAACAACCCTCTACATCATTTGTGCCTTGCAAGACAGCTTCATGGATGGGCCCTGGGGAGCCCTCATTTAGGGGATCTTCCATATTACACACTTGCTAAAAGTGGGGTCTCTGTGTTGGCTTAGTACCAACCAGTACCAAGAATATGGAGTTCTGACTTCAGGGGCTCAGTCTATACATTCAGTAGTGATGGGTTCTTCAGTTTCCATGCTATAGCAGGCAGATGTTTTGATTGGCTGGGCTGACTGTCCAGATAACTGAACGGCCTCTCCAGAGAGTTGCTTCCAAAGCTGATAACTTGTATCTGACTAAACACTCTTTCATGCAATAACAATAGCACCAAATCTGCCCAACAAGTAGAATTGTCCAACCTGACAAAAACATGTAAACTGGGTTAAACCTAAGGGTCATTGATTAAATGTAAGAACACAGTTGTCCATCAGCTCTCCCTAAAAAGGGAAAAGCCAATGATACACTAAAGAGCCATCACCTTCTGGAAGAAAGAGGCAAAAGTACAGAGTGAGACAAATTTATGGACATATCCCCCTACCCAGAATGAAAATTTCTGGATAAGTGAGATAAATGTTCTCATTCTTACTGTGGGGGATGCATCCATAAATTCAGTAGCACTGGGATTTTTGTAGCAGTGCATGCTCCTCCTCACGCCCCCCCCCCCATTATCAATTGTTGGGTGGGCTAAAGATGAGCTATGGTTTGCAAAACGTCCTACGGAAGTCTGTCTTATAGAATGTAGTGAACATATGCAGAGAGGCCCCACAAAACCGTGTATATGGTGCACTGGACCTATCGGCCCATGAAGCTGCCATTGCCTTCGTGGAACAGGCTTTAATCTTGAATGGGGGAGATAACCGCCTGCAAGCTTTCTGTCCTCTAATCCTGTGGTGTATTAGAATGAACAAAGCAGACATTTTACTAAAGGCATTTGTCCTTTTAACTATACATCTTAATTGCTGTCTGGGCATGCTTTCTTTCAGACAGGCTGGATTTGGCAAAAGAGAGGAGCAATATTTCCTGGGATTGGTGGAAGAAGGAAATTTATTTTAAGAGATGAATGAAAGGTCTATCCATAGTACCACTCTTTCATTATGGAAGAAACACAATTTTGAGGGAGGACAGAAAGGGCTCCCAATTCATGCACGTGGTGTTATGGCCACTTGAAAGATGACCTTAATTGTTAGGAAATATAGTGACACTTCTGAAAGGGGTTTGAAAAATGGATTCAAGAGTGCACTGAATATTAGGAAAGATACCATGAGCTACCCTGTGAATAGGAGGAGGTCTGATTAGAGTGGAAGGTAGCTTTCAGGATTATTATTATTCTTTTGCTTTGCATGTGTGGGTAATGGGATCAGATAAGTTGACCCTCAGCTACCAGAACTGTGCATGTAACCAATGCTTAAGATCTGAGTGAGTTGTACTGTAGCCTCAGAGATAGGCTTGCGTGTAAGAATTTTAGGAGCAATTTAACAGCATTTGATCCTGTTGTATCCTCTTGATGTGTACCATAAATCAAATCTTCTACATATTATATACTGAAAATTGGTGAGAAGCTTTCTGGACTTCAGTGGGATTCAGAATGAGTGACTGGAGTATCCTCATGTTTTTATTATCATTTTTATTATTATTAAATGTGACACCTCAATAACCAGGCAGTTAGGTTCAGAGATGCTGGGTTGTGATAGAAAAGATGGCCCTGTGATAGAAGATCTGGAATAGATCATAATGTTCATGGAGCAGTCACAGACATCTCCATGAGGTCTGAAAACCAAGGACATCTGGGCCAATGTGGTGTGATCAGAATCACTATAGCCTGTTGTCTGTCTCTTAGATGGTGCAGGTTACCATGGCAAAATAGGGAATGCATATATGAGAGTATTTGGCCATACCTGGGAGAAGGCACTGATTCTTTTGGCTCAAGGCACAGAAGTTGTTCTTCTTGGCATTGGAACGGGATACATAAACATTCCAAATTGATTTCCCAAAGGTCTGGGCTATGGGCCATTATTTTCAGCAAAGTTGATTATAGAGTTTATTTTTGTCAGTTGTTTTCCTAAATGTTCTCTGGGTAATAAAATATTTTTCTTTTTTCCTTTTTTTATTTTAAAGTAAAAGCAACCCCTTCCATTCCTTACGTGAAATGAGAAACACTAGGCTCATGCTGATAGAGGTCTCTGTTTCTTTGGGATTATGACAACCCTTTTCAAGGGGTTAATTCAGTACCAATTTCCACCTTATGGATATACAATAGTATAAAAACCCAACAAATTTTGACAGAGTAATTGGATATACTCCAGGGAAAACCCAACCCAGTTTTCACATCTGTATTTATGGTACTACTAGCCAAGAGAGACTCGTCACAGGTGCATTGTGGATGTGCTGAATTCTTACTACCACCTTGTTAGTGGGAGGCAGGGAGGCAACTAACTAAAAGACTGTCACATTAAGGTAACATTGGAATATGAGATACTGTACTTGGGTAAGGGTGTATATTCCCTCTTCTGTACTCCTTTCTATCACAATGCCACTGCATGCTCCTTAAATAGCATGTTTACTTTTCCTTTCATTAACATCTTTGTGTGTGAAAATGTTTCCAACTAGATCGTTCTGAATTTGTTTCTCCTTAACTTCACTGTTGGAATTAGTGGTTACACTGGGATTCTGCCTTGAAAATTCATGGGCAAACTCTAGATAATGAGACACAAAACACTGTTTAACTGGGGGCTCTTGATGCCATCATTCCTGGTCTCTTGAAAGATGCCCCCCTACTGCTCTAAGTTACTTTTAAATGCTTTTCAAAAATCTTAAATAAATTGAAATAAAAAAGGCCCTGGGTAGCTGCTTCTCCTGCTGGCACTGATTCTTCTTATTGAAATTATGTCCTTTTCCCTAGGAAGAAAGGAAGTGTATAGGCCTGAGGCAGGATTTAATATTTTAAAGCCATGTCTAAAAGCAGTTTAGATCAGTTGGCAAAGGCTGAGGGAAAGCAGGAACAAAAAGCGGTGGGAGGATGGGATGAAGAGAAGAGCAAACAAACCAGAACATGAAAAATAATAGCAAGGGGAGTAGCTGAAAAGAGAGAACGCTGGAGCCAGGTGGAGAGAGCTGAGAGGGAATCAATGGCCAGCATCAATTAGAAAGAAGCACAAGTGGGAGTGGGGAGGGGGAAAGGAATGAATAAGAGGTAGAGAAGGGGAAGAGCAGGAAAGAGTAGTAAGGAAAGCAAGAGGGAGATAAATTGTGAGGATAATTAGAAGACAAAAGGTGCCAGATCAAGGAGGTGGAAGGGAAAGTAAGATCTGTTTTTTAGAGTCTCATTTTTCTTCTAAGAATAAACCTGCCTCAGCAGCATTTGTGGTAAAGCAGTATATAATTCACTGGGAAGTATGGCAGGTTTTTCAGATAAGCTTAGATCTCATCTCCTATACGGAGCATAGGATGGCTGTAGGAGGGGGAAAAAAAAAGCATGAGGGACTTCTTTACTGGCAATATTTTAAAAAGTCATTATTTGCCCAGATTAATTTTACTTTTCTTTCTCGACCCCCAAGTAAGCCATTTTCTGATGAGGCACTTAGTTTTGCATTTCCCTCTTTTGCTATTCTGTTACTAGGCAGGAGTAACTTGGCAGCCATTCTGCAGAACACTCAGTAATGCAAGATGGGGTCTGCTTACACAGCCTGTGTTCAGGATGTCACTGGGATAGAAGAAACTAATATAGAATGGCTATTCTACATTCAGAATTGGATATTTTGTACCTGCCTCTTTTTTTTAGCAGAAAGTGCATTTATTAGACACAGGCCAAAGTCTGCCTCATATACTCCTCATGCTACCTGATCATCATTAGGGAAGTCAGTCGTCATTAATGGTCAAACCTGCTAAAAAACTGAACTAAAGTATTCAAAATCATTTCCCCAAACTTCACAGCTTTCTCCTTCTGCAGTGTTCTGAAGGTCTTATTAGATACTGCAGTCTTTTCAAAGGAGAGAAATTCAGTGGCAGGAATTCAAAACTCTAGGTGCTAAAAGACACCTGTAAAAATACCTTGTGTATACACTTTAGTAAACATTGCCTGATCCAGAGTAGGACCCCATTTTCATGCAATTCCTGTCAGGAAAAAAACCTGAAGAAAATGGCTTACTTGGTGGTCGAGAAAGAAATATAAAATTATTCTAGGCAAATAATGACTTTTTAAAATATTGACAGTAAAGAAGTCTCTCATGCTTTTTTTTTTTTTTTGCCTGCAGCCATTTTACGCTCCCTATAGGAGATGAGATCCAAGCTTATCTGTAAAAGCCTGCCATACTTCCCAGTGAATTATATACTGCTTTACCACAAATGCTGCTGAGGCAGGTTTATTCTTAGAAGAAAAATGAGACTCTAAAAAACAGATCTTACTTTCCCTTCCACCTCCTTGATCTGGCACCTTTTGTCTTCTAATTATCCTCACAATTTATCTCCCTCTTGCTTTCCTTACTACTCTTTCCTGCTCTTCCCCTTCTCTACCTCTTATTCATTCCTTTCTCCCTCCCCACTCCCACTTGTGCTTCTTTCTAATTGATGCTGGCCATTGATTCCCTCTCAGCTCTCTCCACCTGGCCGCAGCGTTCTCTCTTTTCAGCTACTCCCCTTGCTATTATTTTTCATGTTCTGGTTTGTTTGCTCTTCTCTTCATCCCATCCTCCCACCACTTTTTGCTCCTGCTTTCCCTCAGCCTTTGCCATTTTTTTTTTAATTCCCACATGCTTGTATGTAAGGGCCCAGGCATTCAGGAAGATCAAGACTTACCATTACAGAGAGCTATGCTTAACATGTAACTTTTTTTTATGTTCATGGGTATCTGCACAGACATTTGTTCTAGGAGCCTTATGCACTGGCCCTACAAAGAGCAAGGATCAGTTGTGCCATATACTGCAATAAACCAGGACACTTCAATAGAATTTGTAAAAAATATTTCCAGGCAAACTGAAGGAGTCGGAAAGAACTATCATATTTATGCTATTTAAAGTTAGGGACTGGCAAGCGAAGTGAGTAAGAACCAAAAGCCACCCCACTTTGTCTGAAACTTACATTCATTTTTAGAACCAAACCTGCTTTGCAGTTCTGAAATAATCACAGGATTGCTTTCTGCATAAAAATTTGTTCTCATGGTATTTCTGCTGGGATTGGAAGTGAAATTTGTGTCACTCAGGAGAAATATTATTCCTAGAGGATTTCAAATTATAGCCCCATTTTGTAAATGCAAGATGTTTGTGTAGTTCAGATGAGCTTTGTGTGTACCTGAACTTATAAAATCTTACCAAATTCCATACCCTAAATCTTTGGAGGAATGACTCTCACTATTACAAACCACTTCGGACCAGAGAGAACCAGCAAACACATTTTTCTTTTAAAATATTGTCAGAGAGAGGGTAGTAGACTTAACAGTGGACTCACCTCCCAGTCCAGCAGTCCTCATAAAGATCCCTACTGTGTTGTCAGTAGGGCACCTGACTACCAAAAGAGTGCTGCCACTTGAGCTAAAAAGGTAGCCCCTTTAACTGGCAGCAGGGGTAGGCTGTTGTGCTTCTTCTTATAAACTAGCTACTATTAGTGGGGGACTTGACATGCGATTGGCAAAAATGTTATATTCATTCAGATAAAATTCCCACTGATTTTAGTGGAAGTTTAGCCCCAATAAGGAGAGGCGGCTTGCTCTTGCAGGTTATACTCACATGAATAGACTTATTGAAGTCAAAGGGACTAGATTTATACCTAAGAATTATTCACATGGGGTTTGTAAGATTGGGCCCAGACTAAGGGTTTCAGGACTGGGCCTACTGTGGTGAAATTTTCAGTAGGCTCTACACATTGCTCTAGCTTTATCACTGTTTGAATTCCAATTATGCTGTTCCACGTCTCAGTAACTTTTTAATCTTTTTTTTTATACTGCAGTGACCAAGGCTGAGTATATTTTAAAGAAAGGCTTATCATAATATTTTAGTGTCTCATTAAAACTTTTTTGCATGTCTAGTCTACAATTTCTTCTTTTTTAATGTATTCCCATTTTCTTTCTATTGCCTGTACATACTTAATTTAGAGACAAGTTCACCTCATAAAGCGTCTGCTTCAGTTAGTCATTTTGCACTTGTTTTATTATGATTTCATGAGTTCTGTATTATGTATGTAATTTTGTTCACTGCTTGCTCTATGTTCAACCAAAACAAGAATTCACTGCTGTAGCTTATTTTTTTTAATGAAAAGACAGGTAGAGCACTATTATTTCTTTAAGTTACTACTTTCAGTTTATCTCCATCACATAAAATAGCCCTTATTTGAAATGCTCTTGACATGCTGTTTTAAAACTAGTTCTTATTTCACTCATGTCCAGTCCAAAAGCTATTCTGCCGCCATATGAAATTGTACCAAAGCCTTTTTGAAAGTCCAAACTAATTAAAAGATACAAACAACAATATTCGCCCTGCTACTGAATTTTAATTCATAAATCATTACAATTCTGTTGAGAACAAGAACAAGCCACACTGTGTATGATTAAAAAGAGAGTACTTAAATCTTCATTAAAGGAAATCTAGAGAGCTAATTAAAATGAGTGGGGAGTTTTTGAAGAATCAAAGTTCATTGTTTATCTTAATGTGACAGATAAGGCAAGTTCCTGCAATAGCTTTGGGAGCAGAGGTGCTGGAACAGGGAGGGCCAGGGAGCCATGGCCCCATCACACAGCTGTGAGGGTGAGCTATGGTGGGGAGAGGAACGAGTGGGGAGAGGGGGCTGGAGGAGGTGGGGGGAGGATGGGCCATAGTTCAGGCACCGGTGAGTCCCCCCCACACACACTTTGAGGCAGCTTCTGCTGCTCCTGTTTGGAAGACTATATTGTATTAAGTGTATGAATGGTTTATGTATCATGGGCCAGAGATCGTATGAATTTCACAGAGGGAGGGTTACCACAGCTCTTCCAGGAAGTGAAAAGAGTAGGGGATTGTGACATTACCCAAGGTACAATCTGGACTGATGAACAGCTGTGTCCCATCAATTCTCCACCCTTGGGTGCCTTTTACATTGCTTTGCTATGAGAGCTACCACTCCTGGTCTACTCATACACAGCTTCCAGCATGTAAATTATTCCCAGTTATACAGTATCAGTGCATAGCCAGCCATTCTTGTATTACAGTGCAGACTAACACCAGCAAATTCCCAGTCCCAGACTTTACCCAAAAAATGTGTGTCTTGTACTGCGCAGCACCCTCCTGGACAATACAAGCTCATAGAAAGTCTGTCATTTAATTAACAGAAAATGATACACACAGATCTTGTTATCCAAAATGGATTTTCCCAAACACTTCAGTTGAAGCACACTGGTTTAGATAAAACAATAAAACAAATTTATTAATTACAGAAAGATTTGAAGTGATTACAGGTAATGAGGCATAAAAGTCAGAATTGTTTACAAGAAAATAAAAGTCAAACACAACTAATGCCTATCTTAACATGCTAAGTGAATTCAAAGCAATGGGGTCCTTCACAGCATATTCTAGCTGAATTCCTCTCAGTCAGGGTTCCTCCCCAGCCCAATAATATTTCCTTTTTTCTTCAGGTGTTGTTGATGTCATGAGTAGAGATGAAGGGAGAGATGATTTGGGGTGTTGGCTCTTTCTTCATATGTGTTTATTCTCCTCTTTGAGAACCATCTCCAGCTGAGGTTCAGGGGACAGAACATCTGTGTGGATGGGAATCCACGGCTGTTCCTTTGTCAAGATGTAGGTTTTCACCCACATCCTTCTTCCTGCCAAAGAATGGCCACTTAACCAGGCGATAGTCCATTTGATTGTGTTGCCACCTGGCTGGGGTGCCGGCTAGCCTTTTGTCTCTGAAGAACCGGTTTGTGACTGCTCTCCAGATTTGGATATATTTTAGTAACATACAGTAAAATCTTATTATTTTACATACAATGTTAACAAATGAATTTTATCAGGACAATAATGATCAGTAAATTGAGTTTTCAATGATACCTCACAAGGCATACTTTGTACAAGATATGTAATAGTCCTATAAAAGGGGTGAACAAAAAGGTAGACTGTCACAGGGATGGGTAAGGCAAATCACTTGGGTTAGAGCACCTCCAGAGAGGTACCACCTGCTAGGGAGAATCACAAATTCTGATTCAATCTGTGTTCTTCAGAGACAAATAGCCAGAGAAAGGACTTTTAGTTAATGGCTCAAGCTTAGACTGACTCGGGGCCTTTGCTCTGCTTCTGGATCTGAAATGGATGAACTTGTAATGATGGGGGAAATCCAGCTGTGGGTTTTCAAGGACTAAAATGTACCAGAGCTTTAGGTTGAAGTTGGGGAGATTTCCCATGAGCTTTATAGCATGAATTGTTTTAATATGTTTTCTCCATAATGCTTTTATCTTAAGACATGTGCTTGCTTAGACAGAACTGAGTGGTATATTATACCTTCAGGCAATATACTGGTCATTGCTTTGCTTTCTCCCCAAAGGCCCAGGTGCTTCCCTTTAGGCAGACTGGCTTGCTAAAAATATCACAGTATAATGGAGGGAGCTGTACAGACTTAAAAATCCCTGGTCAGGAGGGAGTGCGATACAGGTCTCCCTCCATCAGAAGTGATGGCTCAGGAACTGGAATCCCAAAGTGGGTGTTGTTGATGGACCATAGAAGGGGAATACAGTTGCAGTTGTCCTGAAACTATGACATTCAATACACCTCATTTTAAAAAGAAAAAAATCAGCTGCAAACCAAAGAAAAGTATCACTGATGCTTTTCCTGCCTGACAGTGTATTAGAAATGGAATTTGGTAGTTGTTTACATAGCACATAGTCCATTCATACCATATTAAGAGGAGGGAACACAGCAATTTTATCTGTAATGAACCTTCTCAGTTCATTAACTTTTTAGTATCACTACAATGAGTTATACATTATACATGGAATTTATACTTACAATACAATACATTTATCCTTTGCCCTATTTCAAACCATATGCTCATTGTACAGAAAACCAAAGTAAACAAGTAATGGTGCTACAATTAACTTTACAGAAGACTAATTAGGTCAATTCCATTACCCTATCTCCACTGAACATATTTCCTTTTCATAAAGAAGTTTATATAGCATGGCACAGCAAATGACATTTTCTGGTAGAAGGTAATCATAGTTAATGTAAAATATTGTGCCCTGGTGGGGGGGGGGCAGACTTTCGGAAACACAATTGTCAGCTCAGCAGCATTGGTCTAGATGTAACTTCTCAACCCTGTCATCCACCACTAACTCCAACTGTACAGAAACTCAAAATTACACCTTCCAAAAATGCAAAATCCAATTAAATAAACAAAACATGATGTGATAATATGCCAAACTCAACCGATCATTCTGCAAGTCTTCTAGAGCAGGGGTTCTCAACCTTTTTGGGCTCAGGACCCATTTGTAAATGTTTATAGCCTGTTGTGACCCAGTAAATAGTCTGGAGTGGGGAGATATGGAGGCCTTGGGGTGGTTTTGGTTGGATCTAGCCCCATGGGAGGGGGTTGGGTTCTGCTCAGCACTCACTCCACAGTGGCAGCTCCTGCAGCTCCTGGGCTATGGGGCTGGCTAGGCTTGACTTTCTGCTCCATCATTGCAACCTCTGGGGTTGCAGTGCCACTCAGGTTTGGCCCTGCCCTCTGACTGGAACAAATTTGCGTGAGTGGAGTTGTGACCTGGTTCTTGGGGTTTCTGTGCCACTCACTCAAATTTGGCTTACCCAGACTCCCATCATCATGATGGCTGTGCTAGACCTGAGTGGGGGTGGGACCCCAGAGGTACCTGTACCTGGAGCAGGGAGGTGAGGCCAGCCAGCCCCATGGGACAGGAGACACAGGAGCTGCCATGCAACCATTTGAAACATTCTGGTGACCCAATTTTGGGTCCCAACCCACAGGTTGAAAAACCTTGTTCTAGAGCATGTTTCCTCCATCTAAGGGCTCAATTGCCCATACAATATATTTAAAAAACAAAAATTAACCAGTCCCTTCTTCCAAGCTTCTAAAACCTCTCATTTTTTGCCACTGCCCATCAGGGGCAGCCCTAGACTAGCTACCAGCAACTAGTGGGAGCCATGCAATTGGCACCCCTCACACCAAACCCCAAGGGCAGATCTAGGCTGAGGTTTTTGGTAAACTGGGAAACATTTTGCCCCTTTTTTCTTTCTAATGTTTTTTAAGCTTTTTTTTTAAACAGAGGCTTAATTATGCAGTTTGCCCGTCCGTCCAACCAATGTTTCTGAGATCAGATAAAACAGAGGCATAAATTTTCAGAATAGATTTGTACACAACAGCTAGATAATATTTCAGTCAGATTTCAAATAAAAATGCATTAAAAATGTTAATTATAATTATTATTACAAATCCAAAATCATCCATTACAGTATCCTGCTTTAACTGCCATTACCACCACATCCAATATAGGAAGAAATAAGAAAACTTTTCAATGAACTTTAACCTGTATTTACAAAAAACTCTGAATAAAAAACATTCTGTACTCTTAAAACATTACTTTTCTTGCTTTAAGTTTTGAAAATTCAGTCACTAGTTCTTTTAGATCCAGTTTTCCAGCTATTTCATGCTCTATTGACATGTGGCATGTCCAAGTCTCTCTTGCACCGTTATTGAACGCAGATATGTTTTTATCAATTTTAACTTTGAGAAGCTACGTTCCCCACTAGCTACGGAAACTGGCAAAGTTAAAAGAATGAGTAGAGCTATAAAAATGTTTGGAAAACTGTCTGAGAATTTATTTTCACAAACAAACTTCAGTACTTCTTCAGGAGTGGAATGTTTCTTAAGTCGTCTTGAAAAAGTCTAAAGCTCACTTCACAAATATGTAGCATCAATGTCTTTTGAATTTTCATGAGTCAATGCCGACTCTCCGCTCTACGTGAATTTCTGGCTATGCGACCTTGATGTATATTCGAGTTAGGTGTCACTAGCACTGCAGCTCTTGCCGCTGGCGGATGTGTTTCATTGTGGCTGAGTTATTGCTTATCAAAATTGCGGAGTGGGTCATCATGTCGCAAATTGAAAAAAAATTTTGCTAATATATTATTTATTTTGCAGTAAATAAAAGATTTGACATATTAATAAATTCTCAGAAATGTAGAGAAATTAATTATAATTCATAATCCCTCTGTACACGCACAGGAATTGAAATAATGACATCTTTGTTGTTTTATTTATATTTTTTTCATCTTTTTCATTTTTTTAATTGATTTTTCCCCCTTGAATTTGGCACCCCCTTTAACTTGGCACCCTAGGCGACAGCCTAGTTCGCCTATATGGACGGGCCAACCCTGCTACCCATGCTATAGCTGGACTGCAGTTAGTAAATCTGGATGACTTTCCCTCTGGAAATAACTTCTTATGACATGGGCCTTCTTTTATGATGCCCCTGTATTTGGCTCAACTTCTCTTCCCCTGTTTACCTAGTGATTTCTTGCTCCAAGTTCAGGTCTTTCCTCAAATCCATCACTAATCACAGATCAAGTGTTCCCCATTTCCACTGACCAAGGGAGGCTACTTAAACAAAATATAGAATATTTTAAAAAAGTGAACTTCTTGGATTTTTTAAAATCAACTAAAAGATGTACAAAATAATGCTGTCCTAAGAATTCTTATTTTTTCTTCTTGCATAATCACAGGTTTCAGAGTAGCAGCCGTGTTAGTCTGTATTCGCAAAAAGAAAAGGAGTACTTGTGGCACCTTAGAGACTAACAAATTTATTAGAGCATAAGCTTTCGTGAGCTACAGCTCACTTCATCGGATGCATTTGGTGGAAAAAACAGAGGAGAGATTTATATACACACACACAGAGAACATGAAACAATGGGTTTATCATACACACTGTAAGGAGAGTGATCACTTAAGATAAGCCATCACCAACAGCAGGGGGGGGAAGGAGGAAAACCTTTCATGGTGACAAGCAGGTAGGCTAATTCCAGCAGTTAACAAGAATATCAGAGGAACAGTGGGGGGTGGGGTGGGAGGGAGAAATACCATGGGGAAATAGTTTTACTTTGTGTAATGACTCATCCATTCCTACAACTACAGTACCCACCTGCTGAAGTGAAGAAACAGATTGACAGAGCCAGAAGAGTACCCAGAAGTCACCTACTACAGGACAGGCCCAACAAAGAAAACAACAGAACGCCACTAGCCATCACCTTCAGTCCCCAACTAAAACCCCTCCAACGCATCATCAAGGATCTACAACCTATCCTGAAGGACGAGCCATCGCTCTCTCAGATCTTGGGAGACAGACCAGTCCTTGCTTACAGACAGCCCCCCAATCTGAAGCAAATACTCACCAGCAACCACACACCACACAACAGAACCGCTAACCCAGGAACCTATCCTTGCAACAAAGCCCGTTGCCAACTCTGTCCACATATCTATTCAGGGGATACCATCATAGGGCCTAATCACATCAGCCACACTATCAGAGGCTCGTTCACCTGCGCATCTACCAATGTGATATATGCCATCATGTGCCAGCAATGCCCCTCTGCCATGTACATTGGCCAAACTGGACAGTCTCTACGTAAAAGAATGAATGGACACAAATCAGACGTCAAGAATTATAACATTCAAAAACCAGTTGGAGAACACTTCAATCTCTCTGGTCACTCGATCACAGACCTAAGAGTGGCTATACTTCAACAAAAAAGCTTCAAAAACAGACTCCAACGAGAGACTGCTGAATTGGAATTAATTTGCAAACTGGATACAATTAACTTAGGCTTGAATAGAGACTGGGAATGGATGAGTCATTACACAAAGTAAAACTATTTCCCCATGGTATTTCTCCCTCCCACCCCACCCCCCACTGTTCCTCTGATATTCTTGTTAACTGCTGGAATTAGCCTACCTGCTTGTCACCATGAAAGGTTTTCCTCCTTCCCCCCCCTGCTGTTGGTGATGGCTTATCTTAAGTGATCACTCTCCTTACAGTGTGTATGATAAACCCATTGTTTCATGTTCTCTGTGTGTGTGTATATAAATCTCTCCTCTGTTTTTTCCACCAAATGCATCCGATGAAGTGAGCTGTAGCTCACGAAAGCTTATGCTCTAATAAATTTGTTAGTCTCTAAGGTGCCACAAGTACTCCTTTTCTTTTATTTTTTCTTCTGTTTGTTTTCGTCATCTAATACTCCCCCTCCCCTTTCGAATTTCATGTCCTTACTTATTGTGTTAGCTGCATAAATTGAATTGTTTTTTATTGGTAAAACACCATATACACCTGTGCCACTTTATAAATAAAAGTTAATCATCTGGCACCTTTCATCAGTATTAAATCCATTTCAAAATGTTGGGGGGAAGGACCGTTTCACTTTAAAATATATTTACCATAAACCCCCACCTCCTTGCTTTCATCATCTAATTTCATCACCGCTCCACCTCCCCAGACTTCCCTCACTCCTCTTTCCCTCCTCTTGCCATTGGTTGTGCTTTGCAGTTGCTTAATGTGGCATAATATGCTGCCACTCTTTGAAATCTCTCTGCCTCTCTGCTGCTGGGGAGACTCGGACACTACGGGCAGATACTCAAGCTGCTCTGGCACATAAAATAAATTGTCCACAGCCATGTATATTTGCTTTGGCACATAAAATAAATTGTCTGCAGCACAGCATATTTCAAGTAGCACATCTACCTGTATATGGTGCTGTGGAGCTGAGATTAGAATCAGTCTCTGAAATGAAAAGTGATGTGCAAAATGGACAGAAACAGTGAGCTGCCTCTTATGAGACCATTGATAACTCTTAGATTGCACTGTTCTAGCTAGTCAGCTCACTGAATATCTCCTGCATCAGTGTATGAAAAATTACTATACATAAGTGCTGTAACTGGAGGTGTGTATATATACATTTAGGCCTCAATTAGCAAAGCATATAAGAATGTCCATTCCTATTTAGAAAAGCATTTAAGTATGTGATTCATTGACAATATATGCTTAAAGCTTTTTGAAGTTAAGCATGGCTTAAGTGTCTTCCTGAATTTCTGTGTGTGTGTTATATAACAGGCATATACAATGGACGCAGAGGTAGGTGGTTAGATAGAACAATAGCAGCTGCGAGCTATCTAGTACTATGTAATAAATTGAAGCTGGCATCCCAAAACAAAGATCAGATGGCTTGCCAAGAAAAGGAAATGTGTCATATGGAAAGACATCTCTTGGTAACGATTTTAAATAATGGAGCTATATTTCTGAGTAACACTAGTAACATTATTGGGAAACAATCTAAGAACCACACTCCATGTTTGTATTTGCACAGTATCATTTTAGCAGCTCCGTTTGCTGTTGTGTGTGCACACATTTGAGTCTTCCATCATACTGGGAATGGGTTACATTTTAAAAGCACTTTCTACTTTCAGGTCCATACATTTAAAATAAAGAGGGGGGGATTAAATTGACCATCTGTCGAACAGGGAGGGAGGTTGTACAGGGCCTTTATCAGTTCCTGCCTCAATTTAGGCTTATGAGAATGACAAGGTGGGTGAGATATCTTATTGGATCAACTTCTGTTGGTGAGAGAGACAAGCTTTCGAGTTTACATAGAGCTCTTCTTCAGGTCTGGGAAATGTGCTACATGTCACTGCTCAATACAAAGTGGAACAGATTGTTTATCATAAATAGAAAAGGAGTACTTGTGGCACCTTAGAGACTAACAAATTTATTTGAGCATAAGCTTTCGTGAGCTACAGCTCACTTCATCGGATGCATTTAGTGGAAAATACAGAGAGGAGATTGATATACACGCACAGAGAACATGAAACAATGGGTTTTATCATACACACTGTAAGGAGAGCGATCACTTAATGTTGTAAGGAGAGATGTTAATGCGCCACTTCACCTTGAATGATCCCTTGAAGTATGTGTTAACTATATATGCTAAATTTCAGAGTAGCAGCCCTGTTAGTCTGTAGTCAGACCTGAGGGTGGCTATTCCTACAACTACAATACCCACCTGCTGAAGTGAAGAAACAGATTGACAGAGCCAGAAGAGTACCCAGAAGTCACCTACTACAGGACAGGCCCAACAAAGAAAATAACAGAACGCCACTAGCCATCACCTTCAGCCCCCGACTAAAACCTCTCCAACGCATCATCAAGGATCTACAACCTATTCTGAAGGACGACCCATCACTCTCACAGATCTTGGGAGACAGGCCAGTCCTTGCTTACAGACAGCCCCCCAATCTGAAGCAAATACTCACCAGCAAACACACACCACACAACAGAACCACTAACCCAGGAACCTATCCTTGCAACAAAGCCCATTGCCAACTCTGTCCACATATCTATTCAGGGGACACCATCATAGGGCCTAATCACATCAGCCACACTATCAGAGGCTCGTTCACCTGCGCATCTACCAATGTGATATGTGCTACCAATGCCCCTCTGCCATGTACAGTGGTCAAACTGGACAGTCTCTACGTAAAAGAATGAATAGACACAAATCAGATGTCAAGAATTATAACATTCAAAAACCAGTTGGAGAACACTTCAATCTCTCTGGTCACTCGATTACAGACCTAAGAGTGGCTATCCTTCAACAAAAAAGCTTCAAAAACAGACTCCAACGAGAGAGTGCTGAATTGGAATTAATTTGCTAACTGGATACAATTAACTTAGGCTTGAATAGAGACTGGGAATGGATGAGTCATTACACAAAGTAAAACTATTTCCCCATGTCATTTCTCCCCCCCACCCCACCCCCCACTATTCCTCAGATATTCTTGTTAACTGCTGGAAATAGCCTACCTTGCTTGTCACCATGAAAGGTTTTCCTCCTTCCCCGCCCTGCTGCTGGTGATGGCTTATCTTAAGTGATCACTCTCCTTACAGTGTATATGATAAAACCCATTGTTTCATGTTCTCTGTGCGTGTATATCAATCTCTCCTCTGTATTTTCCACCAAATGCATCCGATGAAGTGAGCTGTAGCTCACGAAAGCTTATGCTCAAATAAATTTGTTAGTCTCTAAGGTGCCACAAGTACTCCTTTTCTTTTTGCGAATACAGACTAACAGGGCTGCTACTCTGAAATTTAGCATATATAGTTAACACATACTTCAAGGGATCATTCAAGGTGAAGTGGCGCATTAACATCTCTCCAGTCATAGGGGGGGAAAGACACAGGGTGGGGGTGGGAATGCAGCTGGTAGAGTTATTAGTGGCTTATAGATTGATGTAATAAGCCATAAATCCAATGTCTCTATTCAGTCCCATGATTTTTAGTGTTTTACAAAGTTAAGCTCCCAGGCTTGTCTTTGGAAAGTGTTGTGCAGGTTTCCTTTGAGAATGAGGACTGATATGTCAGAAATAAAGTCATCGCTTTGTGGAAAATGTTCACCCAGGTGATAAGGTGTTTTTGTCTTTTATCATTTTCCTGTGTGAGTTCATTCAAGTTTATAGTGATTGTCTGGTTTCACCCACATACAGAAGTGAAAGTAAGCTGATATGGTCCGGTACTACATAGTTGAGCCACTGGTGTGTGTGTGGGGGCGGGGAGGCAAAAGGGGCAACTGCCCCGGGGCCTGGCGATTTAAAAGGGCCTGGGGCTCCTGGCAGTGTCCGGAGCCCCTGTCCCTTTAAATCGCTGCTGAAGTCCCAGGGCTCCCGGCTGCGGCTGCTACCCTAGGGCTATGGTGGCAATTTAAAGGGCCCAGGGCTCCTGGCTGCCATTGCCGCATCAGCAGCTGGAGCCCTGGACCCTTTAAATTGCCCCTTTAAAGCCCCCAGGCTCCCGGCCACCGCTGCTACCAGCCCTGCCTCTTCTGCCCAAGGCACTGCCCCTTCCTGGGGCTCAGAACTGCCCCCGCCAACCTTGCCCAGGACCCTGGCTGCCCATACTGGTAAGTCCGTTAAGTTGCTTTCACCCCTGCCCACATAGTTGTTACTGGGGCATTTAGTGCACTGGATAAGGTGCACCATATATTGTGATTGGCATGTTTAGGACCTATAGATATTGAAAGGTGTGTTGTGGGGGGTGTTGATCATTGTAGCAGAGAGATGCCTGCAGGGGTTTTGCATGTGTTGTTCTGTGGGTACCACTTTGAATTGGTGTGTCCTGGTCTGTGGGAAGCTTGCTTCTGATGAGGAGCTTGGAGAGGTTGGGGGCTTGTTTGAAGGCCAAAAGAGAGGGTTCAGGATGCATGCATCTTTCAAGATGGATGCATGCTCACTTTAGGCTTGTCATCTTACTTTGAATAGTCCTCAGCCTCCAATGTTAAGTGACCAGTTTGGCTATTGGGTGCCATCTATCATAAACACAATTATTGTCTTTATATTAATTTCAACAGGGAGCAAGAAAAGCTAATGTGAAAATATCTGATTCCTCCTACACAATAGCAGCGACAAACCAGCAACCATGAGTCCATGCTCCCACTGCCAGCAGGTCTTTGGGCCCCATGTGCCACTCCCTATCAGTCCTGCCACTTCGCATGATTTCATTGTGTCTTGCAATATTTGGTGTGTTTGTTAAAGCCCCGGATATGAGAGTTCTGTGACTAGATGATAGTCTCAGCTTCCCATTAAAAAAAGAAGTATGTTTCAACCCTAGTCGCTGTGGAGAGAAGCTTGAAATTGTGACCAGAGTGACCCAAAGGTGGAAAAACCCAAAGGCAAATAGAAAGAACCAAGTCTCATGACTTCTAAGCAAGGCCCAAGGCAAGTTTCCAGTTCAGTTTTTGCATGCTTGAGGGTTTCCTGATCGGAGATGTTACTGAGAACTTTGTGTCACTCTTATAATAGAGCCCAGTTTAAAGAGGAAATAGCCCTACCCCGAGCAGGAGATCACTTGGGCCTCATCTAAGTGTGTGGCTGGCTGCATGCTTACCTCCAGAGCACCTGGAGATCATGAGGGAACTTCTCCATTAAAACAATGTTTTCAGGCAGCCTTGTCACTCCCCAGTGGAACTGCAGGTTTGTGGGCATGCCACTAGTGGCAATTCTGACTACATCAGCTACAGAAAACCCATTGCCTCACAGGAGCTGTAGGGAATCTGTAGGAAGATTTGGGAGGCCTCATGTAGCCTACTGCATCCAACAGGAATACTGGGTCCAATAGAAATAATTCCTATAAAGTAACAGTATCTTCAGAGCTTAAGGAAATGCTTGGCAGTCTCAGTCTTAGCCATATCAAGCATTCAAAAATCATTAGGCCAGTGCCCCTGAAACCATGAAACTGGCTTAAAAATCCAGATGGTTTTTTGTTGTTTTGTTTTAAGTGGGTTCTTTTCCATTTGTCTTCTGGCTTCTGAAGTTGTAAAGTGCACTTGAGTCACATGACAGCTGAGATTCTTGTGCTTCAGGCACCTGGAGCTTTAAGAGAACTCCAAATACGAGACTCATAGGCGCCAACTGCGTGGGTGCTCTGGGGCTGGAGCACCCACCAAAAAAAAAAAAAAAAGAGTGCTTGGCACACACCTGCCACCAGCTGATCAGCTCCTCTCCTCCCCCCCCTCCCCGAAAGCCTCTCACCCGCCGACAAGCAGCTGTTTGGCGGGGCAGGAGGTGCTGGGGGGGAGGGCAGAGTTGGGGGGGGAAGAGGTGCGGCACGGTATGCTTAGGAGAGGGGGCGGGGCACGGGTGGGAAGAAGTGGAGTGAGGGTGGTGCATTGGAGCACCCCTGGGGAAAGCTGAAAGTCATCACCTGTGATGACACACATGATAAAATCACAAGAATTCACAACACTTCTCCCCACTTCCACAAGGAGCTAGAGGATTCATCCATCAAGTTAAGGTATCACAGAGGGGAAGGAGCAATGAAGCAACCTTTTGAATAGCAGAAATAAGAGCGACACTGATTCTGAATTGATTCAAACTTTATCAAGGTGCAGGCATGCAGCTGAGCTTCTGGACTAGTTTTATTTCAGTTTTTAGTACAAATTTGGCCATTCCTAGAAATATCAAGAAAAAAATAAACAGTTTGTAAAGAAAGCGTGTGTGTGGGGGACAAAAAAAACACTGGCAAGGGAGGAAATCAATGTCTTCTTAGGTAATAACGTACAGAGAGCCTTAGGGGGATGAATAACTGTTTGTTTATATTTCATCTGAAAACAGTCCTTGAGGTTCTAGCTATTAACTGCATTACAAACATTTTAGCTGAAATACGTCTAAGAAATTTTGTCTTAAAGCTTTATTACTGTTGATGTATCCTATAACTGTGATCACTTCAAACTGGTGATTCAATGAAGCTTTGCAAGATTTGTAATTGAACTATTGTATTCACTGGCTTTTGGGTTGTAAAGGAACAAAACAGTTAGTGAAGGGCTAAATTAAAACAAAAATGTCTGGATCAGCAGCCCTGAATAGGGAAATACTGTAGGTAAAAGGGCAGCCCAGGCTCATCTTCTATTCATTCCCTATGTATGTAAATGTAATTCATTTGCTAGGGGATTAATTTAAATACGAAATGCATTTGCAGTGAAAAATAAAATATATTTCTGCGCATAAGTGAAGTCAAGGTTTTCACATTATTCAGCAATGCTGTGATTCCTTGCTGAGATCATGGCACTAATGTTGCATATGTAGAAGCTACCTTTTGGTTGCAATCACACTCATGATAAGCTTTTTGATCTACCCCTCCATTTAATCTTCTCACCTGACACTAATAAAAATATGTTTTTAACACTGTCTGATAGCCACAGTGGTAATCTTGGTCTAATTAAAATTTTGCAGTCTGGTCAGAAAGTAGATTTCCTATAAGGATATATTGTATATTTTTCAGTATATTGCATAATATACTTTTTAGTAGATTTACCTTCTTATATTTGTTTTTGAAACCACCCTGCATTTAGCAGCTTGTATTCTGAAACTGACAGGTGTATTAAAAGGACACGGCCAATTATTTTATTACTATGCATTATGATTGTTTAGAATACAGTCTTAGAAGTTTGAAAATACAATATCTTTCTGTACCAGTTGTGTTCCTTTCTGTTGGGCAAACTGCAGTTTTCACTCCCTCTGCTGTCATTATAATGACTCTTTATAGGCCTGGTCCAGCAGTTTATAATCAGATTCTTCCATTGATTATAAAGGACTGCAGGATTGGGCCTTTGGTTTGTTTTTCCTTGGCAAAATATATTAGAGTATATTTTATTCTTACAAAGGATCTTACCTTCCAGTATTAAAGAATCTAAGAGAGCATTTCTATATTGTTGTTGTTATTGGACCAGGCATCTAATTAATTTCAAATGTTATGAGGCAGCATGCCATAGGTAGTGACACTTATATTTAAGGTTACCTGATTCTTTCTATTATAAGACCCTATTTTTAATTGCTATAACTTTACCAAACATTAACCATCGAGAATGAAATTTTCCATGCTCAGTATCTGCCTCAGTATGACCTTTTTTTTTAATAATTCACCACTTCTGAAAATGTGGTTAGAAGACAATGTTATTTTGCCAATTTTTTTAAATCTTACAACAGACCCAGATTCAGGACCCTATTGTGTATGATTCAGACTTCAGCCTGGATCTCCTATTTCCCAAGGGTGTGTCTGGAGGGGAGGAGAAGAGAACTGTCACTTTCAAATAATATTAATTGAAAAGCTCCCAAACAGTTTTCATATTATTCCCACTTTCCAGAGAGGGTACTGAGCCACAGAGTTTAAGGTATTGCCTAATCTGAGATTACTATGGCCTGATTTTTTTTCAGAGAATTTAACATTTTATTTGTTCAGAGCACAGTTCCCATTGACATTCACCTACACCTAGAGCTGAAAGTGTTCAGGACTTCCACAAGTCAGACCCCAGAACATGAGGGAAACAAAGTTAATAGTCAAAAGTCTGGTTTAAGTGACTTCCCCAATATGACACAGTGGCAGAAATAGAATCCAGGTTTTAAGAATGGCATTAATTTTCTTTAACCATAAGGCTATCCTTTCTCTTCCTGCCTCATTCACTAGTACAGTTGGGAGATATTTTTGGTTGAATAGCAAATCTGCCCAAAAATGCGATTTCAGGGAGACCAAAAAACTACTTATGTATTCAGGTCAAATTTGGCAAATAGTTTTGGCCAAATACAAAATAAGGGAATTTTTGAAATAAATTGAAATGGTTCATTTTTCACATTTTCTAAATGAGCTGGTTTGACTTTTGGTTTTGAAATGTTTCATTTATAAATTTAACTATATTTTATCCAAAAGGATCTAAAACTTATCAAAACAAAATGAAAAACTGAAATTTTTGTTTTGAATCAAAGAAAATGTTTCATTTGATCAAAACTGAATTTTATTTTATTTCATTTTAGTGAGAAAAACTAAAATTAGTTTTGGTTAGAAACTAAACAATTTCTTTTTGGTTTGGCCACTAAACCAAAAAATCATTCATTCGTTCAGCTCTTTTCTCTAACACCTTTCAAATTCTAAAACAAATGAAACAAGTGTCCTACAGACAGCAGTCTCCCTTAGTGCACAACCCTGATTCATTCCCAGAGTATCATCCATCCTATGGATGCCAGTGTAGTGCTAAGTTTTTTATATATAATATAATGATAATGCTTTATATCTCAAAGAGAAGTAGAAATTAGTGAGATTCATATATTCAGTTATGCTAGTTCAATTTCGTCGTCCCTTTTGAAAATGAAAAGACCTTATTTAATTCATAGTTAAATTAATTCAGAGCTCTCTCACAAGTTTTGGTCTGGAGCTCAGCACAAAGCATTGTAAACACTGGTAAAATGATTATTTTTACCATTCGTCAGTAAATTCATCACTTTTGTTGCTTTCAAATCACATAGTTTCCAGCCAGATCCCAAACATAACAGGTCTAGTTGTAGCTGATAAAATTTTAAAATGAACAAGAAAATACCATTGATACGGCAAGTCCACAGTGAGGCATGCTGACTGATGTAAGGAGACGCTTGCTGATTGCCTCTTCAGCAGTATCTCTAACTCTACCCAGTGGTCTTTTAGTTTCATGAACACTCTTCTAGAGAGAATGGTGTAGTTTAATGGCTGAAGCATAGAACTGGGAGCTAAACTCCTGAGTTTTATCTTGCCTTTGAGATTGACATACTAGTCACTTAAGGGCAAATTTTAAAAATAGTACTTTTCTTTGACAACTTTATCTTTTTTTATATAATATATAAAACCCAGGGAAATCCACAAGAAAATAATCTTTGTGAATATGCATGTTGTTTAAAGGAAATATTAAAAACATCTTCATAAAAAATAAAAAGCAAAATTTGAAGAACTTGGAAATGCAGAGTGAAGAGATCCTTTACTTTGTCCCTCACTTTCCAATGTGTGCATTACCTAGGTACAATAGATATATCTGTGGTAAGTATCACAGTATGAAAACTAGTTGATAACCTAAATTGTTTCTATCTTGGTTATTGGTTAGAAACACTGTCATTTCAGATGTGCAGTGAAAAGTTATCATCTGAGCTGTCCCAGCATACAAGATTTATGTCTAAAGCTATACAACTGAGCAGTCTAGGTATATATAGGTCATACACATAGGTGAGAGAGATAGCAGGCATTTTTTGTAAGAGTTTGCCAACCCAAGATACTGTTTTCCAGCCCAAGATGATATTCTATTGGTTTTTAGCAGTTTGCCAAAGCAAAAGTATATGAAAAGTAATGCAATTAGTCGGACACTTAATTTGGAAAATCAGTCCAAAACAAGGGCTTGATTTTAAAAAGCTGTAGGCATGCATTGTTTGCCTTCCTTAGGCATACTTTTGCCATGATTGTGCATACAAATAACTGTGAAAGTGGCCAGTTTAGCATCTAGCTGGTCATTGTCTGGTCAAATATCTGATTTGCATATTCAACCACAGAAATTTTGTATACAAAGGAGGTGGAAAATTCCAATGCTTTTGCATATTTAAAACTATTGAAGGTAATTTGGAAAAAAGTTGATGGTAGATAGGGACAGAATTAAAGTTTAGGTGTAATCTGCTTGTAAATTGAGAAAATCTGATCTGGAAATTCTTAATATAATAAATGTGGACCATTTTTTGAAAGTAGTTTTATTTATTTGTTTTATTTTTTTAATTGACAAAATATTGTTGAACAATGAAAGGAGGCATATGTATAGCTGAAATGACTCTTGTACCTGAGCCATATCAAAATAATTGACAGAATTTTATCAAAGCTATGGAACAAATTTACAGCACAAGTTAATCTTGGATAAAATATATCTGCTTTATAGTAAACTCAGAAACGTTAAGAAATAAAAACTGTTTTTGAGCAATCTTTTAAAAAGTCATGTGCAGTTCAGGACAAAAATCAAAATGTGTTCATGGCTGACATTAATCTTTGCTGCAGCTCACATTAGTTACTCAAATTATTTTCCAGCCAGGTCTCTAGCCATCAACTGAGAGCTTTCTAGTAAATTGATAACTCTCTGAACATTATTGATATCAGCTGCCATAACCAAAGACATCATTATTTTGGCTCTGCCTTTCAATTCTGCAACAAGCAATTTCTGTAACCACCCCCAACTTTTTGAAGCTCATTTTTAAAGATAAAAACTGGCAACTGGAGCTGTGGGGATTTCAATTTTTGTTTCACATATTTTTTTCTGTTTCACTTAATGTAATTTTGCAATTCCTAATTTTTCTACAATTTTAATGAAATAGGTATTTTTGCATCAATGATGTCGGGGTGCTCAAATTATTTTTATAGTGGGGGTGCTGATGATGGAAACCAAAGAAACCATGTATTTGGTGTTTGTTATTACTACTTCAAGATAGCATCCCAGCACACCTAGTTCCAACACCACTGAATGATGCACATTTTGGTATGTTTTGAGTGTAAAAATGTTTCTTCCTCTAGAAAAGAAGTAAGAGGCAATTTTTAACTGTAATGGGTCTATTTTCACTGCAAAAAAAACCAACCACTTTAATTTTCAGAAGGCTTGCATTCTGTTACAGATATTTTACACAGATCAGAGCATATTGTACAACATTTTACATGAAATGTATACCTGTGTGTATCAAACCTGGCCCAGTCTCCCTCTCAGTTGGACACTAGCCTACTGTGAGTGAATCGAACCACTGGATTCCATATCATTCTAAGCCACCTGTCTCTTCACAGTAGCCTGATCACTGTTCCTAGCTCCAGGAATTGCAAGGCTCACTTCCAAGCTCAGACTCCTTGTCTAAGTAATTCCTTGGGATGTGGGACTACACTGTCCTGCCATCCCCAGACCTTCCAAACCCCTCTTGTTGCTTACATACTCTTCCTCAGGTTTCAGAGTAGCAGCCATGTTAGTCTGTATTCACAAAAAGAAAAGGAGTACTTGTGGCACCTTAGGAACTAACATTTATTAGAGCATAAGCTTTCGTGAGCTACAGCTCACTTCATCGGATGCATTTGGATACTCTTCCTCAGATGTCTACCCAGACTTTGGTCATTCTGTGGTTAGTTTAACCCCTGTATGAACAGCAAGATAGAAAGTTAAGGAGCCACAGTCTCAATAAATAAATTTGTTCATAGATGCTTTATTATAATAAGCACTAGAGAGTTACAGAACTTTGCAAAACAACAAAAAGTCCTAAGACACTACCTCTCCTACTTAAATAATTAGACAATATGCCTTACACACAATCTAGTTAGCTTAACAAAAGTGAAGATTAAGGGGTGACTTGATTATATGGCAATAAGTACCTACATGAACAAATATTTAGTAATGGGCTCTTCAGTCTAGCAGAGGAAGGTATAACATGATCCAATGGCTGGAACCTGAAGCTAGAATCCAAGTCTCTCCAAAGTTAGGGGCATCTTGAATCTGGTGTTCTGGTAAGGCCTAGCTCTAATATTTATTAAAAACTGAAATTGAATGGCTAATAATTGAAAGTGTTCTTAGTGTCTACAGCGCTGATGTTTGGGTCCCCATAAAAACTGTTCAGCACAGGATCAAAATGAGGGGAAAGGAGGCTTTCCACTACTTTTGCATTTCCATGTTCCAGGGGCTACCCAAGAGCAAGTTCAGTCCCAGACGCAACTAAGAGCAGTTTATATGCTACTCTAAATATTGGCTAGCTGTCCATGGCCATAATTGGCCATTCTGGCAACAAGGGGTCACCAGAGTACTGCTCACATCATATACATGTTCCACTGCATGGGGTGTGGAGTCTGAAAGGGGTTGTGTTGAACTATTTTGAGTCTTCTCCACCTGGACTCTTCTGCTTTCCTTGAGAATAATCAATTGGATTTAAGACAGCTTAAGCTTTAAGGCCCCTTTGAGGTGCTGGAATGGCTCAAAAAGGTCTTGCAGGAGAGCTGTAATCTGCCCCATAGCCTTTCTAGAACTTTAGAGATACTTGAGGATTGAAAATCCAAACATGATGCCCCATTTTAAAAAAGGAAAAAAGTGAATCCTGGAAATGTAATGACCAATAACTGTAGCTTCAATCCCTAATAATAATAATCAGATATATTACTAAGAAAAATCTATCATTAGACTATCATGGAGCAGTGAACAACAGTGATTTGTAGAAAAGTCATGCAAGAAATTTAGAATCCCTTTTTTGATGCTGATTACAAAATTAGTGGAGAAAGGCAATGCAGTAAATGTAATATCTGAACTTTAGCAAAGCATGATCTTATTGAAAAAAATCAAGTTGGCTTGGATATGAGCATTGTCACATGGATTGAAAACTGACTAGAAAACTTTAAACAAAGCCCAGTGATACACATCTAAGTAATGACAAGGGAGTGATGCTGCATAACTTGCACATGCATGCCCCAAACTCGAAGCGAGTAGGAGTTGTGCAGGGAAGACAAGATGGGCCTCAAAAGTATCAGTAGAAACCTGCAGTGAGGTGTCCCAGGGAATAGTGCTAAACTCTGTTTCTTAATGGGTTAAGTTTTCTTCTGGCACAGCTCCACAGAATTCTGTGGGCTAATCCCATCAAAGAATTTAGCCCAATATCTTTAATAATGATCTCGAAGGGGGATTGTCACAGGTGGCCCTGCCTGAAGCACTCCTCTGTATGACAGGTACAGCTTCCTCACTTTCCCAGAAATAGTCAGTCTTTCAGAGGGCAAATAGCCCTTGTGGAGGTAATTTGTTAGGGTCCCATGTGCACAAATCATAACTAAACAAGTCCCAACATCATCATCCAGAATTCCCCCAGCATAGTCCAAACAGTGTGCAAATTACAGCTTTGGATTCCCTCACGATGCCCCAGCTCTCCAGTGCAGTCCCATCCTGTCCTTGGAAGGAAGCCACCCCATTCCACTTCCAACTGAAGTACAACCTTGCTCTTCCCACCAGGAACTCCCATAGCCCCTGTGCTGGAAGCATCCTTGCCAGGGGTGCATCCCTCAGTCTCCCTGGCCCTCCTACACTTCCTCTGAGTCCAGCTGTCCAACCTGGAAATGTCAATGGGTAAGCCCTCCACTACATCCCGGCCTCTAAGCCCCTGGCTTTAGCTGTCCGGCAAATCTGCTGCTGCTCTTCCTGCCTTCAACCCTCTCCACCTGTGGCTCTCCGACTTGGGGATGCCAGCCAGCTGTCCTTCTTACTGCTCTCCTGCCTTCAGCTTTCTCCTAGATACCGAATATACCATCTCCTAGCCAATTCCCTCCTCTTCCTAGGGAGGGCCTCAAGAGCTTTCTGCTCTCTGGAGCTTTCCCTAGAGACCTTCTCCGGTCTCCTGACTGTTACCATGGACTCTGCCTCATTAGGTCTTCCCTGAGCTTTCAGATGCTGCCACACCCTCTGAACCAGCCAAATGAGAGCACCTGCTTTGGCACAGAGGAGCTAGATCTTCATCGTTTGCTGGGGCCACCCACCTTCATGAGGTAAAGAGTGTATTAATACCAACCAAAAAGTCAATTGAATTCTGGGCTGGATACACATTCTGTTCAGGTTCTTACAGTGCACTGACAACTGGTATCTGAGTGTTATCTTTTAGAGGCATCACTTGACAGGGAAGGAATGAGATATTCCATTTCTAGATGGCTTTAGTGATATCACACCCACAATTCTGCATTCAGTTCTGGGAATAATTTCTCCAAGAGTTACCTTGCACCACTCCCAATATGACCCTGTGCCTTAAGTGTGAGATTTTCAAAAGTTCACCAAAAGCCTAACTTTGCTCCCATTGAATTTACTGGGAGTGGTGGGGTTTTGAAACTCTCACCCTGAAGAGACAGTCTGGCCCATAGTGTAGGAAAAAGACCAGATTAGGAGAAAGATGGACAAAAGACCAAATCTCTAATTTCTGTCATTTTAATGAAGATACAGGAGTATTGCAGTCAGTGCAGCTAAGATTCAGGTTACTGAATTTATATTCTGTAAAGAAATCTGATAACTAAACTAGCATACAATAGTTCAGTTTTTCACAGTTAGGTTCTCACATGTAATTAGTTACCCATCTCAAACCTAAAAGGAAACTAATGGCTAAGTCTAAATACATCATTTACTTCAAAATCATTTAGAAACTTTAATAAATTCAGTTTCAGTTCTAAATATACAAAGTAGTTACAGATAAAAGTGAGTGAAGTAATATCTTTTATTGGACTAATTTGGAGAGAGATAAGCGTTTGAGCTAAACTATCTGTTTGATCTTGTATTTAGCTGTGACCTTTCCCAGACCCAAGGAAGCGCTCTGTACTGTAGCTTGAAAGCTTCTCTCTCTCACCAATAGAAGTTGGTCCAATAAAATATATTATCTCACCTACCTTGTCTCTTTAATATCCTGGGACCGACAACAATGGCCACAACAACAATGCATAGTTACAGTTAATACAAGTTTATCCATCAGAAATGTGTCAAAAACATATTAATACTATTACTATTCCATATCAAAGTGATAATGCCAGATGCCTGAAATTAAACAAATATTTCAATCTACCGCATTAATTTTTCGACAACCATTTCATATTTACAATCTTAATATTGTACTTTACCACTCTTTACCAATGTCATTCCACTTGCAGTTTTCAGCTGAATTCACATTGCCACTGTTTTTCTTCATAATACTTTGCAACCTCAGCATCACAAGCTTGCTGCATGTTCTCAGTTAATTTTTTTCATTACTCATTAAAGGGTCTCCCTTAAGCAAATCTTGATAATATATAACAAAGATGATGGGGGTACTGTTTGCTAGCAGGCTATGAGACTAGTCATGAATGCTTTCCTATTTCAGGGCTCAAGGTCATGTCATAGGTAAAATTCCCACACCCAATTCTAAATTAGTTAGTAAGCTTATAGTTTTAGATTATAAACTTTTGGGGGTTGGGATCATGCTTCCTCCTGACTTGTAGAGCCTCTAGCACATTTTGAGTAATAGTAGTTAATTTATATTAACTAATAGAATTAAAGGGATAAATTAGGGTGGAGCACTAGTACAAATCTGATTAATTACTGGCCATGAGTAGGGTTGTGTTGTTTACAAACAGAATTGCCAACTACTGAAACATAAAGGAAGCCCCCCCCACCCCCCATGTACAGATTAGGTATTATGCCCCCTGCCCCATTTTTAAAGATGGAAGATTTATTACCACATAGTGCATTGCACTATGGGCCATCCTAGCTGCAGAGGACTTCAAATATTAAAGGGACAGAAGTAGAGCTATGAGTTGCTGCAGCCCACAGCTGTAGGTGATCAGCACAGTCTTCATGACACCAGCAATAGGGATTTGGGGAGGACTCACTTACTTGTTGGTATCTAAAGAAATAGAAGTAGACAGTGGGGCTTTCAGCCACTTCCTAAATATGAAGGAGAGAGGAAAAAGAACAGCCAGAGCCTCTTAACAGGCAGTTGGACCAGCCAGAGTTATTGTGGGAAGTGAATCTTCTAGCCAGCTGGTTCAACACATGACAAAAGGTGAAGGTATGTCAGTTGCTTCCTGAAGATGGAACTTACTACCTGTATGAGGAAAGGGAGAGAGCAGGATGCTGGACAGCCTTATGAAATCACCTGTAATCAGGTTGGGGTTATATGATAGCGCCTGCTGAAGGCATGGGATTTTTTTTTTAAGGGCCTGGAATGGGAAGGTCATATAGCTTGTGTCATGGAGTTCAAAAAGGTCAGGCAAGTATCCAAACCTTTGGATTTTTTTTTATTCTGCAGGTAGAACCACCATTAATGTAAAATTATATTGTGATTTAGATTTGGGATTTACACTGTAGGTAAAAAGAAACCTGGATATTTGGATGTTTTTGTTTTATCCTAATATATTTTATCTCCCTACTTCCTGATACATTGGGAATGGAACATGGGGAAATAATTAAAGATCTGAAAGATAGAGAGAGGAAAACCCTGATAATCAACTATCTTTATTTCCACGATCACAGACTCCCAATCATTTTATTTGTTGTTTTTCTTATAAAATAGTGTGTGACTCATGTTCTAGTTTTTATTTTTAGGAAAGCAAAACAATAATGAAATACATTAAAAATAGCCTTTTCATTTATGTGAAGCAGATAGATTAAGAGATTTGCCAAGATTAGAGAAAGAAAACAAAGTGGATTGAGCTCAAAAACAAAACATAAAGGAACTGAAGGACCATATTAAAATTATTCCCCTTCTTCATTGGCAGACTATTCCTCTAAAGGCCCAATCCTGTAATTCTTGCTGAGATGATACACCCATTACAGGACTGGGCCATCTGGAGATAAACAACCAGTAGTTTTAAGTAAAATTATTATGATGTAATTTTAAAGTAAAGAGACTAACAAAACATGCATCCTTAGGGCACTACTGTGATGTAAAAGATTGGCAATATAAATTTATTCTTACTATAAATATTTAAGAGATTGGGGAATTTATGTTTGTGCCAATTATCATCTGAAGAGACATCCAGACTGTGAGATAAGTGAGTGAACTGTTTTTCTAAAAAATCTGCATACTGTACATATAATTCATCTTCGCAACAATCACACAAGAGTCATGAATCAGGATTTATAACATAGTTCGTTTATTATAAACAGTAATACTATAGGGAGGCATAAACCTTACACATGATTAGATGCATAGTACCTTGCAGATAAATCTCCTGTTCATAGCAAGGTCTACTTAAGACACAATATTTCATTAGTGATAGATGGTTGGGGGTGGGGAGAGAGCTTCAGAAGTTAGTGATTATTACACCTTCCTTTTTATGTGTCAGAAATCATTGCATTATTCCAATTTGTCTGTTAAAGTGGCCTATTTGCCCCTTGCTATCTTATTGCCCTGATCCAACTCCAGTCCACCCAGCAAAGGGAGTACTTTTTTGGTATAAAGTGTCCCTTAACATTTTTAAAATATAGATTGAGGACAAGGAGTGGAGGAATTTAGGATTTATTAGTTAGAGTGAATTTCTGCCCCTTGTTCTGTTCATGGTATATTGTGACGGAAGTGATAAATTAGCACTCACACACCAAACTGCATCCTCAAAGCAGCTATTGGAGTTACAGAGGTCGCTAATTTATCACACAAGTCCCAATTCCTGAATTTCATGCAGTTCTTTGGTTTCAAGAAAAGCTTCCATTCCACATTATATTAATCTTGTATGGAGATTTGATGTATATGTGAAAGTGAATATTAATTTACCCTAATATTAAATTCTATGAATAGCTATTTTTTAAAAACCTCACACACGTTTGGATCTATTCATGTCTAGACCTGAATATGAAAGACAGCCCTAATTTATCTCCCTCAACAACTTCTTCCATATAACTGCCTTGAGATTCTAGTCAAATGAAGAGTTTTTGTCCTGCTGAGCAGCTGTTAATAAGGAGGCTCTAAACTAATGAGAGAGATTTGTCAGAAAGGTTTTCTACATCCGAATAGGATATTTTATTTTTTTGTGATTTTATTCAGAAAATATTTATGTAGAAATTATCTTTCATCAGAAGTGTTTGTTTGGAATTATTTACTAGACTGAAAAGTAAGAAAGAAAGAAATGAGCATTTAGAGAACATTGTGCTCATAGACTTTAAGGCCAGAAGGGATCATTATCATCATCTAGTCAGACCGCCTTCACATCACAGGCCACAAAACTGCAGTAACTTCTGGCTGACTTACTGAAGTCCTCAAATCATTATTTAGTCTTCAAATTACAGAGAATCCACATGTACTCTTGTTTAAACCAGCAAGTGACCCTGCCCCATGCTGCAGAGGAAGGCAAAAAATCACAGGTCTCTGGCACCTGACTTGGGGGAAAATTCCTTCCTGACCCCAAATATGGCACACTCCTACTTTTTGTGCCAAAGTCATGAATGAAAATGTTAAATAAGATTTATCCCAAGACTGATCCCTGAGGAACTCCACTATTAACCCTCCCTCCAGCCTGCCAATTCACTTTCAGTATGATCTACTATATTCTCCCCTTTAACCAGTTCCTTATTCACCTTTCCATTCTCATATTAATTCCCATCTTCTCCAATTTAACTAATAATTTCCCATGAGGAACTATATCAAATGCCTCACTGAAATCTAGGTAGATTAGATCTACTGCATTTATTTGGCTAAAAAATCAGCTATCTTCTCACAGATATCAGGTTGTCTGGCATGAGCTACCTTTTCAAAACCATGTTGTATTTTATTCCAGTTACTGTTTACCTCTATGTCCTTAACTACTCTCTCTTTCAAAATTTGTTCCAAGACCTTGCATACAATTGAGGTCAAACTAATGGGTCTATAGTTTCCTAGATCCCCCTTTCCCCCTTTCTTAAAAATAGGCACTATATTAGCAATTCTCCAGTAATAGGTGGATGACCAGCAATGGATCCAGAACTTTCACATGAAGAAAGCTACATTTCTGGAGCTTTACGAGCAGCTTGCCCCCACTCTCCAGCATAAAGACACATGCATGAGGGCAATCATGCTAGTTCAGAAGCAGGTTACTACAACTGTCTGGAAACTGGGTGACCCCAGATTGTTACAGGTCTGGTGCCAAACAGTTTGGTGTTGGAAAGTCAACTGTGGGTAATGTGGCAGTGAAGGTTTCTGAAGCAATAAGGGGTGTGGTGTATTCCAATGCTTGCATGACAATGTGACCCCTCCCCCTCAATCTGTGATTGTGGCCCTGCTCCAGAAGCGCTAGTCTAGGTAGGTGGCATCAGCAGCTATACCGAGTGTCATGAGTAGCATTAGCTAGTTCAAGTCTGCCTGTGTGTGTCCTCCTCTTGCTCCATCATTAGCTCTGTCAGGTGCCTTTGGTGGGTCAGAAAATGCTGTTGAACTGCCCATCAGCCCATGGATACGCTACTCATATCCTAAACAAGAGTGAAAGCCCAAGCAAGAGAGTCCTCGAAATGGTGACTCCTACATATTGCTGGCTCCAATTGCTGGGAGTATGCAGACGAAAATGGCATTTTGGCAAGATATGTTGATGGGCTGTTCAAATGTCCTGTAACATGCAACATAGTCAAGTTTTTCCACACTGCACCATGAAGAAAGGTCTAGAGTGGCCATATTTCGAGAAGGTGCTGTGGGATATGGGTGGTTGGAGTCAGGTCTACATACTGCAATGTGGACGTTGGAGCCCAGGATTTAGGTGTGGGTTAAACATTGTTAACCCAAGGTTGGCAATCAGTGTAGATGCTCAATCCTTTGGTACTCAAACCCAGGATCTGCTGACTTGAGTTCCACTAACCCTGGTCTTACATTGTAATGTAGACATACCCTCTGAAAGACATTTTTTTCAACTCTAGTGCAGAGTTACCAGAGTTTACAAAAGGTTCTGAAGGGCCCTTTATAGGGTCATATCAAACTGAGAAGCATATTACTGGCATCAGTGAAAGATTCACAGATGGATCTGAGAGAAGAGTTTCCCTTATATCCTGTGCTTACCTATTTGAATCAATGGGACAAATTCATCCCTGGATGAACTCCTTTGGTTTAATGGAGTAAACCTAGGTAGACTGGGTATGAATGGGTGTAAAATCTTCACAAAACCTTAATAGTATTTTGAAAATGATAAAACTCTATATTTCTGAAACATTCAGCATTTAGTAGGGATTCTACATTGTAAATCAGTTCCAGCCTGTAGTAATGCTGGTGTAGTCTCTGGCTTCCTTAATGGTGATATCTTGAAGTATTTAACATTTTCAGCAAGATAGCCACCACTGTCGAGGGATTCTGAAACAGTGTTAGTACTCCTTTTCTTTTTGCGAATACAGACTAACATGGCTGCGACTCTGAAACCAGTAATTAAAATGTCATTTTGAAATTTATTTCATAGTTAATTTGGGGTATTATTGACCTATAAACTTTACAATTTTAGGGATGAGCAAAACAGTTGGGAACGTTTCTCTCACTTTTTGAAATTATTTGGATTTTGATGATAGGTATTTTGCTGTTTTTGTAGCCTCACTTTATTGGTTATTTAAAAGCACTAGTAGCCTGATAATACACACAGGATATAATAGGCTTTTAAGAGCCATTGCTTGATAAGGCATAATCAGGGCCTCCATATACTAGTCTAGGTAAATCTGTGGATGGTAAAACATTTTATTAGCTCAAGTGAGCTTCAAGGTTCCAGGACATTCTGGATCTTACTTGAAACATAATAAAGCAATCTAAGAGAGATTCTATTCACCAGACGTCTCTGGTCTTTTCACAGATACTAAGATAGATACTAAGGTCAGAAAGGACCATTCTGATCATCTAGTCCGACCTCCTGCACAGCGCAGGCCACAGAATCTCACCCACCCACTCCTATGAAAAACCTCACCCATGTCTGAGCTATTGAAGTCCTTAAATCATGGTTCAAAGACTTCAAGGAGCAGAGAAGCCTCCCTCAAGTCACCCATGCCCCATGCTACAGAGGAAGGCGAAAAACCTCCAGGGCCTCTCCAATCCGCCCTGGAGGAAAATTCCTTCCCGACCCCAAATATGGCAATCAGCTAAACCCTGAGCATATGGGCAAGATTCACCAGCCAGATACCCAGGAAAGAATTTTCTATAGTAACTCAGATCCCATCCATCTAATATCCCATCTCAGGGGATTTGGCCTATTTACCCTGAATATTTAAAGATCAATTACTTACCAAAATCCCATTATCCCATCATACCATCTCCTCCATAAACTTATCGAGTAGAATCTTAAAGCCAGATAGATCTTTTGCCCCCACTGCTTCCCTTGGAAGGCTATTCCAAAACTTCACTCCTCTGATGGTTAAAAACCTTCGTCTGATTTCAAGTCTAAACTTCCTGGTGGCCAGTTTATACCCGTTTGTTCTTGTGTCCACATTGGTGCTGAGCTGAAATAATTCCTCTCCCTCTCCTGTATTTATCCCTCCGATATATTTATAGAGAGCAATCCTATCTCCCCTCAACCTTCTTTTAGTTAGGCTAAACAACCCAAGCTCCTTAAGTCTCCTTTCATAAGACAAGTTTTCCATTCCTCGGATCATCCTAGTAGCCCTTCTCTGTACCTGCTCCAGTTTGAATTCATCCTTTTTAAACATGGGAGACCAGAACTGCACACAGTATTCTAGGTGAGGTCTCACCAGTGCCTTGTATAATGGTACTAAAACCTCCTTATCCCTACTGGAAATGCCTCTCCTGATGCATCCCAAAACCGCATTAGCTTTTTTGACAGCCATATCACATTGGCAGCTCATAGTCATCCTATGATCAACCAATACTCCAAGGTCCTTCTCCTCTTCCGTTACTTCTAATTGATGCGTCCCCAACTTATAGCTAAAATTCTTGTTATTAATCCCTAAATGCATAACCTTACACTTCTCACTATTAAATTTCATCCTATTACTATTACTCCAGTTTACAAGGTCATCCAGATCCTCCTGTATAATATCCCGATCCTTCTCCGAATTGGCAATACCTCCCAGCTTTGTATCATCTGCAAACTTTATTAGCACACTCCCACTTTTTGTGCCAAGGTCAGTAATAAAAAGATTAAATAAGATTGGTCCCAAAACCGATCCCTGAGGAACTCCACTGGTAACCTCCCTCCAACCTGACAGTTCGCCTTTCAGTAGGACCCGTTGCAGTCTTCCCTTTAACCAATTCCTTATCCACCTTTTGATGTTCATATTGATCCCCATCTTCTCCAATTTAACTAATAATTCCCCATGTGGCACGGTATCAAATGCCTTACTGAAATCTAGGTAAATTAGATCCACTGCGTTTCCTTTATCTAAAAAATCTGTTACTTTTTCAAAAAAGGAGATTAGGTTGGTTTGGCACGATCTACCTTTTGTAAAACCATGTTGTATTTTGTCCCATTTACCATTGACTTCAATGTCCTTAATTAATTTCTCCTTCAAAATTTTTTCCAGGACCTTGCATACTACAGATGTCAAACTAACTGGCCTGTAGTTACCCGGATCACTTTTTTTTCCTTTCTTAAAAATAGGAACTATATTAGCAATTCTCCAATCATTCGGTACTATTCCTGAGTTTACAGATACATTAAAAATTCTTGCTAATGGGCTTGCAATTTCAGGTGCCAATTCCTTTAATATTCTTGGATGAAGATTATCTGGGCCCCCTGATTTAGTCCCATTAAGCTGTTTCAGTTTCGCTTCTACTTCTGATATGGTAATATCTACCTCTATATCCTCCTTCCCATTTGTCATGCTACCATTATCCCCAAGATCCTCTTTAGCCTTATTAAAGACTGAGGCAAAGTATTTGTTTAGATATTGGGCCATGCCTAGATTATCTTTAACCTCCACTCCATCCTCAGTGTTAAGCGGCCCCACTTCTTCCTTTTTAGTTTTCTTCTTATTTATATGGCTATAGAACCTTTTACTATTGGTTTTAATTCCCTTTGCAAGGTCCAACTCTACTCGACTTTTAGCCTGTCTCACTTGATCCCTACATGTTCTGACCTCAATTAGGTAGCTTTCCTTGCTGATCCCTCCCATCTTCCACTCCCTGTATGCTTTCTGCTTCTTCTTAATCACCTCTCTAAGATGCTTGCTCATCCAGCTTGGTCTACAACTCCTTCCTATGAATTTTTTCCCCTTTCTTGGGATACAGGCTTCCGATAGCTTCTGCAGCTTTGATTTAAAGTAATCCCAGGCCTCCTCTACCTTTAGATCCATAAGTTCTTCAGTCCAATCCACTTCCCTAACTAATTTCCTTAATTTTTGAAAGTCAGCCCTTTTGAAATCAAAAACTCTAGTTGCAGATTTATTTTTGTTAATCCTTCCATTTAGTTTGAACTGAATTAGCTCATGATCACTTGAGCCAAGATTGTCCCCTACAACCATTTCTTCTATGAGGTCCTCGCTACTCACCAAAATTAAATCTAAAATGGCATCCCCTCTAGTTGGTTCAGCAACTACTTGATGAAGGAATCCATCAGCTATCGCATCTAGGAAAATCTGAGCCCTATTATTATTACTAGCACTGGTCCTCCAGTCTATATCTGGGAAGTTAAAGTCTCCCATGATCACGCAGTTTCCATTAGTATTTACTTTATTAAAGACATTAAAAAGGGCTGTATCCATATCCAAATTAGATCCCGGAGGTCTATAGCACACCCCAAGCACTATCATAGGAGAGGCTTTACTAGTTTTCTTCCCCAATGTAATTTTTGCCCAGACAGACCGTCTTATCCATTGCATCGCTTCTTATTTCTTTACATTCTACCTCATCATTGATATACAATGCTACTCCACCCCCTTTACCTTTGTTTCTGTCTTTCCTAAAGAGCACATACCCTTCAATACCTGTAGTCCAGTCATGACTACTATTCCATCATGTTTCTGTTATCCCTATAATATCTGGTTTCACTTCCTGCACCAGTAGCTCTAGTTCCTCCATTTTGTTACCTAGACTCCTCGCATTGGTGTACAAACATCTTAATTTTTGCTGTTTGGCCTCGCTCACATTTTGTACCCTATTAGGCACAGTCATTCTACATCCAGTATAACCTATTAGACTAGTATCCACACCGCCCTCACTCCTTATATACATTCTCCTACCCACGGCTGTATCCATTCTTACTTCATCTTCTTCCCTCTCAATGCTAAAATCTGGCGTGGAGATTTTCTGGACATCTCCCATCCATCTCCCCCCAATTCCTAGTTTAAAGCTCTCTTAATCAGTTGTGGCAGCCTCCATCCTAGAAGTCTATTTCCTTCCCTACTGAGATGAAGTCCATCCCGAGAGAACTGACCTCTGTCCATGAATGCCTCCCAGTGGCCATACATCCCAAAGCCCTCCTTATAGCACCACTGCCTAAGCCATCTGTTGACAGTCATAATCTTGTCAGACCTTTGTTGCCCTTCTCTAGGAACAGGAAGGATCCCGCTAAAGATCACCTGAGCCTCAATTTCCTTAAGCGTCTTCCCCAGCCTAGCATAGTCTCCCTTAATACTTTCCAGCGAGAATCTAGCCGTATCATTTGTTCCCACATGAAGGGAACAGTTTTCATAGGCAACTTTGATTACCATCAACAAGAACTGCAGTTGTACATTGAAGACAGAACAGAACCCCTGAGTGTATATTGATTTGAAATATTTCTACCACTCATTCATTTATCTGAAGTGGACAAGGTCCCGAGTGGTACATTGAACAAGTCTGAGCCAGCAGACCAGCATCAGTATGTAAGTAGAGTGTGATTGGTTTGAAAAAGATATGGAAATGTTGGCAGGTCCTAATTGAAAAACTGCCTTGGTCTTAGCTGTCTGATCTTCACAGTAGTTTTCCCTATGGTCTGGATGGGAACAAGTTTGACCACTTCAGCAGAATTTTGCTTGACCTTATCCAGGAACTTACCAAAGTTCTTTCCTACTCAAACAGTAAAGTAATGACATGCCTCTTAAATGCAGATCAGGTTCTTGCTAAATAGTCACATGGTCATAAAGAGTACCGTGACAAAGAGAGTGATGCAGAGCAAGGTAGCATTTAGCGACAGTTTCTTCTTTATAAATTCCAGCTTTTGTATCTTTGTCATAACTCTGGAGCTACCACAACAGGAGAACTATTATGTATGGGGAGAAACAAGTTTACTTGAACGTGGCTGTGCAAGTTTGGAAATTTCAGAGCACAGAAGAGTTAATGTTTTGACAGCTTGGCTTAAATAGCAGCTCACAATTTCTTAATCTTAGCACGCAGCTGGTCCTATGACACAGAATACATTAGATTCCTCTGTGGCAATTCTATATTTGGAAGTGTCCTTGGGATTTGTGCACCCCAAGTTTTACCAAAGCGAAGAACTCAGTCTCCAAGCTGGAAGCAGAAACAACCTTTCTAACCATGCCACCCTATCGTATACCCTAAACAATTAGATTCCTCATGTAAATATTAGATTCCTAATGAGATGACATTAAGGGCAATTTGAGAGCGGATTCCCAGTGAAGAAAAAGCACCAAACATAATGGTAACTAAACACCAGGAGAACTGTGTGAAGAGTTATGATCCCAGAATAAATGTTAAATGCCTGGGGGCAAGATGTGGGGGAAAGGAAATAGCCAAGAACACCTCCAACGCTGGGTGTGTTTGTAAATGGCTTGTAAGGTTTATTTTGGAATAATTCTAGAAATGAAATTATTTCCTGCAAATGCTCATCTGGCAAAAATCTAAAGTCTAATTTTGCTATTGAGAAGCCCTTCAATGTTTGCAGTAAAACCTCGAAGTATTAATGGGCAACAGAATAAACCTTTGACAGAGAAATAAGGAACAGCTCCCTTGGCATGACCCTCCACAGTTCTTTTCAGATAAGAAGATGTTCTAGCAGTTGTACCTCTCTACTGTTCTGAATCACCTTTCTGCTCCAATGCCAATTTCCTTATAAAGCATCCTGACCCATTTCCAACTTATACCTGGAAGGAAATAAAAACAGCAAAGGAGCAAGGCTAAAAAATCCCAAAAAATAGAACGTTGACGTAATTCTTTCATTGAGACTTGAGACCTTCCAAGAAGAAGAAACTGCTCAGGAGTTTTAAAGTGGTGATTTAAGGGTATGTCTACAGCAGAATTCAACACCCACGGCTGGCCAATGCCAGCTGACTCAGGCTCATGGGACTTGGGCTAACAGGCTGTTCAACTGCAATGTAGATGTTTGGGCTTGGAATGGAGCCCAGGCTCTGGGAGCCCATGCCAATTGGTATGGGCCAGCCATGGATTTTTAATTGCAGTGTAGACATACCCTCAGGGCTTTTCTAGATGGTGGGGTAATGAGCATTATGGGGATGTGATTTCTAAAGCGCACTAATGTGTTGTGCATTAATTGGTCCTGCTAGACCCTGTTGGTGTGCACTACAAGTTCCCTAGTGCACTTTAATGTAGTACTGTTTCAAATAGCACTACATTAAAGCACACTAGGGAACTCTTAATGCGTCCCAGCAGGGCCCATATGAACCAATTAATGCACAACATATTAGTGTGCCTTAGAAATCACACCCCCATAGTGTGTATTACTGCTCCGAGTAGACATGCCCTTAGGCTGAAGTGTAAATCAGTTTGATAGTCACTGTTGGACAGGTTGCTTTTATGATATCAAGTTTGGGTTTGTTTTGTTGTTCTTTGGTAGGGCCCAATCCTGCAATTCTTTTCCCCTTACTTTGACTTCAGTAGAACTACTCATGTCAGTAATCATTTTAGGATTGGTTGGGTGGTCAGTCAGGGTAAAACTCATCTCGGGCCAGGTGTCTCTCTAAGTTCTATTTCTCATTGCTATATACGTGCTGTGTGGCCTTGGGCAAACTTGTTACTTCTCTGGGGCCTCTGGCAGAGTCCTCAGTACCGGGGTAAATTTCAGTGGTGCCAGCTCTCACAATTTTACTGCAAGTCTTGCAATATTTGATGTACTTCTTAAAGCCCAGCTCCTGGAGTTTAGTGATTATGTGAGAATCTCAGCTTAGCAAGTTTCAGGCCCTAATGGCTCTGGAGAAAAGCCTGAAAACATGCCAAATATACCTATAAGGCTCAAAACCCAGAAGGCAAACAAAAAAAAATCTATTTCTCAAGGGCCTGACTTGTGATTTTTTTGAACATTTGGGGTTGGTAATATTGGAATGTCTCCCTTAAATAGCTACAGTTCTGCAGAGCAGAGTCTGCGCACGCAGGTGGGGGTGTAGTGCTGTGGATTCTTTGATTTATTTTGTTGGAGTTTTTGACTGCTTCTTCAGGTTTGGAGTCTCCGTGCAAAGTTGTAACACTTTTAGGTGACCTTAACTGTATAGTATCTGTTTTAGACCTAGGATAATAGTGTTTGCAATGATTTTGACTATGAGAAATATACATATGGAATCTATAATTTTGGTGCTGCCATGACATTAGGCTTCATTATTAGGAGAAGCGTGGTAACGTCATGTTAGCTCGACCAGAAGGGTAGAATTATGAGGTATTCTTGTGGAGCTGTGTTTTACGGGTAAAGCTATTGCTTGCCTGATATTTGCTTTTTGTGAATATTCTAGCAATATTCTGGGCGGAATGTTCATGGGAAGAGTAAGTTTTAAATACATACTGGAGAATATTTGCAGAACAAGACTCACTCGAAGAATTCTGTTCAGACAAACATCGAATAGAAACCTAATAAATGACTTAGGTAACCAGTTGCGCAGATTGAATTTTGAATATTAAAACACTCAGATGTTTGAGTGAGCTATGGATCAAGAATTGTTTGCTGAAATTATTCAAAAAATTATTTTCAATAAATAATAAATATGAGAAAATATCTGCTCATAGACAACTCACTAGTAGCAAAAAAAGGCAAAACTTGTCAAATCAATTATTCATGACAAGTAAATTATTCATCACTTAAAAGTTTGCTGTTGAGTGATTGTGGGCTAATTTTGAAATGACTCCAAGCAGGTGTATGCTTTCTTACATGTATGCTCTTTTATGCAGGGTTTGCACGTAATTTTTGACACACAACTAGGCAAAACTGATAATGGACTTAAGTTCCACTTTGTGTTTTGAGGTCGAAACTCAAAGTGCTTCTCAGCAGCTGTGAACCAGAATTGCTAAGTTGCTTACAACTGGAAATAAAAGGCCTTACATAAATTATTTGAGCCTGCAAACAGAGATGCACATACTTAACTTTAAGCATGTGTGATGAGGCGTATGAAACTCTCACCAGCTGAAAAGGGATTAGGTAGAACTTGTGAACTCTTTTTGCCCCATCTCATTATACTTAGAGGGCATATCAGGCTCAACCAGAAGTTAAAAGAAAGGAGGTCAGTGCAGTTAGGGAGAGAGACCCAGGAGAGAGGTGGTCTTTGAGGCCCCTCTGTGGGAAGGGCCTGATAGGACTCAGGTGGAAGGAGAACCATTGAAAAAGCTACAGGAGCATTTGTTCGCTCCTGTGATGGGCATCTAGGTGGCAGACCCTGTGGGTCAGCATTCTGTAGAAGAGCAGAGAACTAGGAAGACCCGAACCCAAGACAGATGAGCAGGATGGCTGGAAGTTGCTCAGTTTGTATTTTAGTCTTGTTTGAGTCTTGTTGAGGGACTCTAAAGGGAAACAACATGAGCTACTTTCCTGGGAGAAGACTGAGACTAAAGAGGAGCTCAGGAGGGGTGTAAGATATTGTTGATTACCATTATTTTGCTGGACATTATTTGTTTGGGACATTCATTGCCCAGAAGGGCCAAGTCACCACCATACAGACCACTGAAGTCCTAACGTGAAGAGCGAGGCAGTCTCTGAAACACTGTGTCATACCACAAGGGGGCTCTCCGGACGATGCATTGACCACAGCATATGAACAATTTCAATTCACTTCAGTGGGACTATTTGTGTGCTTGAAATTAAGCACATGCATAAGCATTTGCAGAATCACAGGTTTAGACTGTAAATACTTACTAAGAGACAGAGTCTGGCTAGCCAATGCATGAGGGTGCAAAGAGCTTCCTATTCCCCTTCAGCCCTGGTGGCCAGAATTTCCACCATGATCCCTCTGTATGCTGCAACCCTAAGGTCATCTTGCCCTTAAACTCTGAGTATTTCAGGGGTAAGTTCCATAGTTTTCTTCACAAGCATCATGCATATCAATGATATGATATGATTAATTTCCAATAATAACAATAAATGCATGTCTCAGTGTGACTATCAATGATACTGTCAACTTATATACCACTGCATTTGAAATGCACTTGGATTTTTACATCGTTGGAGTAAATGCTTGAACTGAACACCTCTGTGGTAACAGCATCCACGAGATGACAAAATCACTCTGCCTATAAAGTGTTAGGTAAAGGATGGAATGAGTGTTGTATAATGGTTAGAGCATAGAACTGGGAAGTGAGACTTGCTGTGTGGCCTGCAGCTAATCATTTAATCCTTCTGGGCAACACTTGTCTTCAGATATCTGTACGAGTAACAAATACCTTTTGGTATTTTAGCATAAATGATGTGAGGGTTTCAGATTAATATTTATAAAATGCTTTGAATTAAGGTGCTGCATAAGCACAAACTCTTCTTCTTCTTCTTCTTATTTCTTATAACTTCTATATTTAGGGTTGGCAACTTTTATAGACTTCTTCCAGAACCCATGATCAAACACCAGGCTGTTGTGCAGACTGAACTCTCTGATGTCAAGTCCATGTGCTGATTCTTTGGTTTTCCCAAAGAAAGGGGTTTTCTTAGAAAGACAGTCACTGCAAGAGCCATCTTAGTAATATAACTCCCATGATAACATAGTTTAGCCTCCCTCAACTTGTTGGAACACTCTCATTAGGCCCTTTACAACCTAGTTTTGTTTCCTATCATGGAGTGTCCAATCATTTGATCATCTCAACATCTTCATTTCCATGGTGGAGAGCATACCGATTTCCTTGCTTGTGGCTGGCCAAGTCTCTGTTCTTTGCATAAGGATGGGGTTGAATTACAGCTTTATATCTGTATCTATCTATATATCTTATCTTTTAACTTTATTGGCTTCTCTTTGTCACAAAGAACTGGGGTCAGCTCATGCCATTTTTTTAATATGGTGCTAAGCAGCACTCAAGAAGGCACCATTGTCAGCAACCATTGATCCTAGGTATTTAAATTATTTCACTCTTCTAAGTTTTCTGCCCATGATATCCTTTATGATGAGTCCTCCTCCTTCAATTATCATAGCCTTGGTCTTACCAATGTTCCCTCTAAGTCCAGTCTGCTCAAATTGCTATGTTGCCACTAAGTCATCAACAAACAGCATGCTCCAATACACCTTTCTTCATATATTTTCACTTATAACATCCATGACAACCTCAATCAAAAAGAGATTCAGCACTGATCCTGATGCAGGCCAACACGTAGTGGAAATTCTCTACTGTTGTCCCATTTAGTTTTGACGATCGTAGTCACACCATCATACATATCCTGGGTAAGACCGATATCTTTCTGGCTCACCTCTCTGTCTCAAACTCCACCAAACTAGTTCTCTTGGTGCTTGATTGTATGTCTTATCCAGATCCACAAATACCATGCTGATTTGTTGTCTCTTTTCTCTGAACTTTTTCATGTGGATTTGTAGTACAAATATGGCATCCTATGTGCTCCTTCCCAACATGAATACATATGACCTTTTCAAATTTCAAGCATTCTATGCAGACACATTTCAATAATCTTCCATAGCATGTGATGTCAGCTTAATTGGACGATACTTAGCACACAGTGTAATGTCTCCTTTATGTTTAAAAACAGGCACCACAAAACTTTTATGCCATTCACCCAGCATTTTCTTTTTCTTAAGAATATAATTGAATAAGATACTTGATGCCTTCCCTTCTCAATGATTTAATTGCATCTGGCCCAGATGCATTATCATTTTAATTTTCCTGAATGCCTGTGCAACTCCTTCCTCCTGTATACAATCCATCGTGACCAGTTTGGCTTACATTTTCTTAAACCTCGGGGTCTCTTCATTCATCACTTTTTCAAAATAATCATTCCAAACTTTTCATGACTGATTCACCATTAGTTTTCAATATGCCATATTCATTTCTAACGTAAGCAAACTCATTCACATCCCTCGGCATGTTCTTTCTTATCTTAGCAAGTCTCCCTCATGTCCTCCTAGTCTATATAGCTTGTCACATACTCTTATTAATGATTATTATTATTTATTATATTATTAATGATAAAGGAAAATCACATATTTTTCCGTGTGAGTGAATAAAGCTATCAACTTTTGGCCTACACGCTACATACTTCTAAGCTCTGTGAGGAAAGGGCCATAGCCACCTGTGTGTAGTGCTAGACAAACAGCATTATGTAAGTGTGTTTTATAAAGCATCTATCATAATGGGGCCTCTGAATGTTGTTGTAACACAAATAATAAAAATCATAATACTTCTGAGATACACTTTTTACCACCTGAAATTATTTTCAAATTGTCCTATTGGCAATAAAATAATCAGGCACTTACAGCCTTGCAAAAAAACCTCAACCCTCCCCTTTGTAACTCACAGAATATCTAGTTTCTGTGCAGCAGTACATCAATTTATCATCATCTCCTATTACTTTTACAGATTTTAGGGGGTTTGTTGCACTTTTTAACATAATAGATTAGATATTCCTTCATACGCTTCACAAGAATATAGACAGCTGTTTCAAATGAATATATCATGTTCAGAGGCCAGTTTGTACATTTATGGAGAACTGAAAGTGAGAATTATTAGCCATTCAGCTGTACCACCTATTTAGAGAGCAATGACTGATGACATGCAAACTGTCCATGAAATATTTTATTCCAAAAGTGTGTCTTCCATTCCAATCCCCAAAATGCCTTTGAAGCATTTCTGTGCTTAGGGCTGTATTCTCATTTTGTTTCTCTCCACTTAAATGCATAGATATCTTCAGTTTTCAGATGGATTTTCTTTGTACCGTGCTCTGGTTAGTAGGTCTGTATTCATGTGTGTAATCTGAAATGCTCATGAAAGTGAGGAACTAATAGCAATAGTTTGAAGTCAGTATAGTGAAGATATGGACTGCACAAGTTATTTTATACATCTTTCCAAATGTAAAAGATGGAAAAGCTAGAGAACACTTGCTGGGTGAATTATCAGAAAAACATGAGATGCATCTAAAATTTCTGCCTCTGCTCTTGCCAATTTGGCTGTTCTTGGTGTTGCTACTGTCCAGAGTGGTACCAATGAGTTCACATCCTCTGTTGTTACTGTGAAGAAGCATAATTTTGGATCTGGAGTAATGGAACCTCCAGTATAGAAGGTCATCAAGTACTGCAACTGATTTATATGCAAGAGATAATTAAACAGGACTATCAATGTTGCCAATTCTTGCAGTTTTATCACGGGTCTTGCAATATTTGGTGATTTTCATGAAGACCCAATTCCTCGATTACATGAAAATCTCTACTTGCATTTACAAAAATAGTTCATTTCTAGCCATCGTGATTACAAAGAAAAGCTTGTAAATAGATATCCCAAGTGACCCTAAAGGCTCAGAAACCCAAGAATAAAAAGAACCCAAAATATATTATTATTTTTTGAAATCTCATAAGTTTTAGCCAAGATTTTTGGTGGCTTGACTCATAATTTATAAATATTTGTTGTCAGCAATACAATGCTGACCTTGGAACAGCCTGGGAGGGAAGTCTGTCACTCTGGCTCCTTTTGAGAACAAATGGTCACTTATGTGCCAACATAGCTATGCTGCTGGGTGTGTTGTGGGTGCAGAGTACAGTTGGCCATGAAACCAAATTTCATTTCTGCAAAAATTTTAGGTTTTGAAAAATTATTTTGTCCTCAATCAGGATGAAAATCCAAAACCTTGAAAATTTTCATGGTACCGATATCCTGCAATATTCAGAAACACTGAAATGTGGTATTTCCAAAATGTAATATCCTCTCAGAATTCCTGACTGCCTGCCTGGTGGGCTGTAATGGAGCCTGGGATCCTGGAAGCTGCGGACTAAAACTGACATTCTTATCAGTTTTTCTGATTCCCATCACTGAAAAGCAGCAGTGAAACTGACTTGACTTTTGCTGTCAAGTTTAAAAGCGCTAGCTCCCAAGCTAGTAGCTCCAACAGGGTAAAAACTCGGATGGAGTCTCTGGGAATCATACTACTTTTCTGAAGGAAACCCTGTCTGGGTTCCATTGTGAGTTTGCTGAAATCAAACAGTTTCCGTAAAACATTATGATGTAGATGAATTGGAAAATTTCAGCAAAAAGATATTTTGTTGGAGTTTTTCCATTCAGTTGTGGTGCAAAGGCAAGGCTCTATCCACTGCTTGCCCTTTCCTACCCAATTGTGGGGGCTATGTAGTGGTTCCATGTGCACTGGAAGCCCTGGTATGGTGCACAGGTTTAAGGTGCTCCCTTGCTTCCTTGCACACTTGGGATGGGTCATTGTTTGGCCCATAACTTTTATCAGCAGGTATCAGAAATAAGCCTAAGTATTTTCAGGGTATAGCTTCTACCTGACAGCCATCAAATCTTATGACTATGTGAGTGAAATATAGAGCAATTCAAATCCAGTTGGAGAGATTTTTAGAAAGTCTCATCAAAAAGCCACTATCATTACATGACTGATTGTATAGTCCAGGTAAAGATGCAACTACAGCAATTTTAAAAGGTCTTTTAATAAGAAATCCCAGAATGAGTTCTTGCTTTTGATGTAATCTATTTTAAAGGATGCATGCAGTCTATACTGTCTGGGGAGAACCCCGCTCTTCATGTCTGGGTAATATCTATCTAGACTCAGTCCACAACTTTAGGAATAATCAAAGAGTCTGTCTCAAAGAATTCATCTGTTTTTACTCTGAATTAACTGCAATCTGACAGGAGTTTGGGAGTTTAGTCTTGCTCTTTCTCTCTCTCTCTCTCTCTCTCTCTCTCTCTCTCTGTGAATATATACATATATGCTCAGTGCAGATGTGATCTTAAAAAGGTTATAGTAGTGAACCTCACTACAGTACCTTTAATTTAAGGTATTTCCACTGATAATAAAACAATCTTCTTCTTCTTCTTGATATTTACTTTATTTCCTTTGTGATTTTATTTCCTTTGTGACTTAGATTTGTTAGCATGTAGCTTTCTCCTCATCTTTAGAAACTTCCAGTGAAGATTTCTCTTCTAACTTGTTCTTTTTCTTTGTCTTATGTGCCTGTATTTTTCATGTGGAACTTCTGGAATGTTCTGAACTTTTGGTTAATATAGCAGATTTTTTATGGTTATTTAAAAACTCCTAGAAGTTTACTACAAGATTCATCTGTTTGGTGTTAAAACAACAATCAATGCTATGATATTAATCACTGTTGGTACCTAAATATCATGCCGATAGGATACCAGATGAATGTGAAAAGCATTGCCTCTGGTTGAAGATTTGACCAAGAAGTTTGTCTTGGTAGTTGAGTTCTGTTTGTATATTTAGGAGGTTCGTTGCACTACTGTTCCAACTTTACTTCTAGGCATGTTCACTGTAAATTCACACAGTGAATAGAGTGACCTCAGTGGACTTTGAATCAACCCCCGGGAGGGCAAGCAGCCTAGTTATGGCTACCCACTGTGTGGATGCACTGGGGACAGCGAGAGTCTCCTCATGCTCTTGGACCAGAGTATCTATAATTTGGCCTCTTATATGTTATTTCACAATGATGATAATCTCTAATAGATAATGGAAGTGCATGATTCCAGGTGTGTAGTTATAGTGAGGTAACTGCTCTTCTCAGGTGCTGGAGGTGCTTGAGCTTGTATTTTGCTCTGCACCTGAGGTTTGTGGTTATTGGCAAAGAACTGCACTGGATCCATACTCAAAATACCAACAGGAGCTGTGGTGATTACAAAGTGGTCTGGGTAGGGGAAGTGGATAGGTTTAGTAGTATAGTCTGTTTTTTCCATAGGGCTCTTTGAATTTACATTTTCCATGACTTCCCTTTTGTGCCAGAGTCAATGAAGTGTCACTATTGATACCCACCCCCTCCCCAATCCCTCAAAGGAAGGAAAGAGGAAGGGTGTGTTTAAAATATTGGTGTTGGCCAAATCTCTTCCTGCAAAATGGATATGCAGATAAACTAGTGTCTATCTCCTGTCTTCAGAGCAGTGAATTTGCTGCCATAGGTCACGGTCTTCTGTTGTATGTAGCCATATCTAGGCATTTCAGGTCCAATTTCACTCCTATTAAAGTCAGTTGTCTTCAGTGGGAATTGGATTTGGCTTTGTAGTAAGTTTGTCACTGTGGTATCCCTGTATGGATGGAGGGGAAAATATTGCCATTTGTCCAGTTTTTTACTGCAGAATAAAGGGGGGTGTGGGAGTTGGTCAGGCCCCTTTGCAGAAAGGATGGGGAGGGAAGAGATACTCTGGCAGGTGTGAGTTCTCTTACAAGAGGAGGGAAGGAGATGCTGCTCCTCTTATTTTGGATCCTTTGTTGAGAGCTAATAAAGATTGGGCATTCTTCTTTGGGGAAGTAAATAGGATATACCATTACTGTGAGTGTGTGGTTTAATACACACTCACATACATTAAAATAAAGATAGTTTTCTATGCATTTATGCTGCTGGCGAAGAGTTGTTCTTTCTTTTGTTCTTCTTTCTTCTGTAGATAACAAAGTGCCTGTCCAAGGCAAACTATTACTTGTCACATTGATGGATTGGCAGACAAATGTTTTGATCATGTTATAATTAAAAAAAACACAAACAAGCATTAAATAAATAGATGGCAAAGTTAAAGTATCATACAGAAGAAGGTCAGAATATTTGTGGTGCTGTTAGTCCTGCTCGAAAGGTTAACTCATCCATTTTTACTACAGTGGCATTTTGTGGCCTTTTGGAAAAGCGAGCAGGTCTATACTGTTGCAATAAAAAATACACTTGACTTGGATTTTAAATGGTTTTGAAGAAAAAGATGAAGTAGTTTATATATTCCTATTTTCACTTAAATTAAAGGCTATGCCTTTGTAATTTTTAAGTGAACTCCCCTGACAAGTTATTTGTAGAAAATGGGGGGGGGGGGAGGGAAAGGGGGGGATCTATACTTTCCATGGTTCACACTTAAGATTTATTCTCCAATTAGGCTCACACCTCTGTTCTTTATGAAACATGATTTGACCCAGGAGACACTAAATCCTTTAAAGTGATGGGAAATCATTAATCAGTAGCTCAGACGGGACTGACCAATCCCTAAGACAACTATTGAGACAGATTTAATTTTAAAAATAAAGCTAAATGGGTCACTTTCAGCAGAATCATTATAAGCAATCATAGATGCTTATCAGTTATGTTTTGACTGTGGAAAAAATAAGTGAAGTTGTAAGCAAATAATATGATTTAAACAGTGGTCCAAAGCTGTGCATTTATAATGGTAGACAGAAAACGAATGGCAAAAACCAACATACACACAAAAAACAGATTTCAGAGTAGCAGCTGTGTTAGTCTGTATTCGCAAAAAGAAAAGGAGTACTTGTGGCACCTTAGAGACTAACAAATTTATTTGAACATAAGTTTTTGTGAGCTACAGCTCACTTCATCAGATGCATTTGGTGGAAAAAACAGAGGAGAGATTTATATACCCACACAGAGAACATGAAACAATGGGTTTATCATACACACTGTAAGGAGAGTGATCACTTAAGATAAGCCATCACCAGCAGCGGGGGGAGGGGGGGGAAGCAGGAAAACCTTTCATGGTGACAAGCAAGGTAGGCTAATTCCAGCAGTTAACAAGAATATCAGAGGAACAGTGGGGGGTGGGGTGGGGGGGAGAAATAACATGGGGAAATAGTTTTACTTTGTGTAATGACTCATCCATTCCCAGTCTCTATTCAAGCCTAAGTTAATTGTATCCAGTTTGCAAATTAATTCCAATTCAGCAGTCTCTCGTTGGAGTCTGTTTTTGAAGCTTTTTTTGTTGAAGGATAGTCACTCTTAGGTCTGTGATCGAGTGACCAGAGAGATTGAAGTGTTCTCCAACTGGTTTTTGAATGTTATAATTCTTGACGTCTGATTTGTGTCCATTCATTCTTTTACGTAGAGACTGTCCAGTTTGGCCAATGTACATGGCAGAGGGGCATTGCTGGCACATGATGGCATATATCACATTGGTAAATGCGCAGGTGAATGAGCCTCTGATAGTGTGGCTGATGTGATTAGGCCCTATGATGGTATCTTCTGAATAGATATGTGGACAGAGTTGGCAACGGGCTTTGTTGCAAGGATAGGTTCCTGGGTTAGTGGTTCTGTTGTGTGGTGTGTGGTTGCTGGTGAGTATTTGCTTCAGATTGGGGGGCTGTCTGTAAGCAAGGACTGGCCTGTCTCCCAAGATCTGTGAGAGTGATGGGTCGTCCTTCAGGATAGGTTGTAGATCCTTGATGATGCGTTGGTGAGGACAAAGTCACAAAGTTCAGCCACCAGGTTAGCCGTGACAGTATCGGGGATACTGTTCCTGACGGCTTGTAGTCCATCTTTGTGTGGAATGTTGGTGTAGAGGGCTTCTACATCCATAGTGGCTAGGATGGTGTTTTTAGGAAGATCACCAATGAACTGTAGTTTCCTCAGGAAGTCAGTGGTGTCTCGAAGATATCTGGGAGTGCTGGTAACGAAGGGCCTGAGGAAGGAGTCTACATAGCCAGACAATCCTGCTGTCAGGGTGGTGGCTGAACTTTGTGACTTTGCCCTCACCCATAACTATTTCACATTTGGGGACAATGTATACCTTCAAATCAGCGGCACTGCGATGGGTACCCGCATGGCCCCTCGGTATGCCAACATTTTTATGGCTGACTTAGAACAACGCTTCCTCAGCTCTCGTCCCCTAATGCCCCTACTCTACTTGCGCTACATTGATGACATCTTCATCATCTGGACCCATGGAAAAGAAGCTCTTGAGGAATTCCACCATGATTTCAACAATTTCCATCCCACCATCAACCTCAGCCTGGACCAGTCCACACAAGAGATCCACTTCCTGGACACTACGGTGCTAATAAGCGATGGTCACATAAACACCACCCTATATAGGAAACCTACTGACCGCTATTCCTACCTACATGCCTCTAGCTTTCATCCAGATCATACCACTCGATCCATTGTCTACAGCCAAGCTCTACGATATAACCGCATTTGCTCCAACCCCTCAGACAGAGACAAACACCTACAAGATCTCTATCATGCATTCCTACAACTACAATACCCACCTGCTGAAGTGAAGAAACAGATTGACAGAGCCAGAAGAGTACCCAGAAGTCACCTACTACAAGACAGGCCCAACAAAGAAAATAACAGAATGCCACTAGCCATCACCTTCAGCCCCCAACTAAAACCTCTCCAACGCATCATCAAGGATCTACAACCTATCCTGAAGGACGACCCATCACTCTCACAGATCTTGGGAGACAGGCCAGTCCTTGCTTACCGACAGCCCCCCAATCTGAAGCAAATACTCACCAGCAACCACACACCACACAACAGAACCACTAACCCAGGAACCTATCCTTGCAACAAAGCCCGTTGCCAACTCTGTCCACATATCTATTCAGGAGATACCATCATAGGGCCTAATCACATCAGAGCCACACTATCAGAGGCTCGTTCACCTGCGCATCTACCAATGTGATATATGCCATCATGTGCCAGCAATGCCCCTCTGCCATGTACATTGGTCAAACTGGACAGTCTCTATGTAAAAGAATGAATGGACACAAATCAGACGTCAAGAATTATAACATTCAAAAACCAGTTGGAGAACACTTCAATCTCTCTGGTCACTCGATCACAGACCTAAGAGTGGCTATCCTTCAACAAAAAAGCTTCAAAAACAGACTCCAACGAGAGACTGCTGAATTGGAATTAATTTGCAAACTGGATACAATTAACTTAGGCTTGAATAGAGACTGGGAATGGATGAGTCATTACACAAAGTAAAACTATTTCCCCATGGTATTTCTCCCCCCCCACCCCACCCCCCACTGTTCCTCTGATATTCTTGTTAACTGCTGGAATTAGCCTACCTTGCTTGTCACCATGAAAGGTTTTCCTCCTTTCCCCCCCTGCTGCTGGTGATGGCTTATCTTAAGTGATCACTCTCCTTAGTGTGTATGATAAACCCATTGTTTCATGTTCTCTGTGTGTGTATATAAATCTCTCCTCTGTTTTTTTCCACCAAATGCATCTGATGAAGTGAACTGTAGCTCACGAAAGCTTATGCTTTAATAAATTTGTTAGTCTCTAAGGTGCCACAAGTACTCCTTTTCTTTTTACAAAAAACAGAGATCTTAGGTATTGTTTTTAGGCTTTCGTGAGCTTTTTAAGCACATGAGCTCCTGTTAAATAAGATAATTCAGTTATGCTTTTTATACTCTTAGAAATCCTGGGTTGGACTGTAGCCAAGAATAATTCTTCAAATCACAACAGTAAAGATTCATTATTGCAGTTATGCTGGCAGATATTTCCCCAATGGGAGATACTGCTTCTTTTGTGAAAGGGAGCAGGTATTGTACACAGCTGTAGAAAGGCCAATTAGGCGGCTTGAAGGACGATAAGATAAGGAGAGATTGACGGCTATCTGAGGTCAACAAATTTCTGCAATTTCACTGTTAACTTAAATGATATGTGAGGACATTCCTAACTGTCTCTTCTGAGTCTTCCTCATTATTTGTGCTATTCAAGCTGTGATATGGCTTATGTTCTGCTGATATTTCAAAGCTTTGAAATAGATTAACACTGATTGCACATTAAATCTAGTATACATGTGATAATATCAATAGCAAATACATTCTATTGACTGGTCAAGTCCTTTTTAATTAATGTTTGGTATAGCATTTGGAGCAAAAACTTCAAACATTTGAAATGAGGTGCCTGGGTGGTATCCTGGGCATGCCGAGGCTAGGTAGACTGAGAAATAATAATATCCAGAGAATAGTGAAGTGCAATGTGTGATTACAACCATCAAAAGGCACAGACTACAATGGTTTGGCCATGTTGCTGGAATGATCCCATATCAACTGCCTAAAATTGTTCTCTATGGAAGATTGCATGCTGAGAAAGGTTGCAGACGTCGAAGAAACAGTGTTATAACATGGTACATAAAATCATCCAGGCAACCCCGAACAGGCCGAAATGGCAGCTGGAAACAGGCATGGGTGAAATTTGCTCATAACCTCAACCTTACCTAACCTTGCCATTGCAAAAATGAGGAGATGATGATGATATCATTAAGAACATACATTCTCTCTTTTTCTCACATTATATATTATCCTACATTATTCCAGCATGCCTTGATTGTCACCAGAACACCAAGACTGACTCACCTCCTTTGATGTTATTGCATGTTTATTTTTGAAGGCTTCAGTGGTTCTCTTTGAAACATTATTTATTTCATGCTGTGGGTCAAATCCTCAGGCTGGATTATAAAGCAATAAAGGGCTAGAAGTCTGTGTAAACCTGCTGTGCACAGGGCTGTGTTGGTCCTGAGTTGGTCAGCCCCGGGTAGAAGGTTTGGGGGGCGGTGTCACACACCAGCTGTGTGACTAGGAGTTCTGGAGAGTACGGTTGTGGTGGGATGCTCAGTCAAATAAGCCCCAATCTCACCATAGACCCCTGATCTCTTATTGCCATTGTAGGGGGTTAATTCAGCCCCACAGCTACAGCAACTCCATGAAGCCTCAGCAAGGGGGGGGCGGGGGAGGGAAAGAGGAACTAGGACCAAATCTCTTAATATATTTTTTAAAGAAAAAAAAAAAAAGCAAGTCTGTGTTTCAGGAAATCAGAGTGGGGGAAGAGACCTTCAGCCCACTGGGCTTGCTGAGTCCTTGGCTGACTCTGAGGTTCTAAGCTACCAGCTGTGGTGGTATCCCTTCTATTCTGTCTGTTCCTAGATAATCTCTCTAAATCATCTAAGGAGGGGCAAGTCTGTTTAAATTAGCCAGGAACCAATCCAATATCAGTACATCCCTGACATCATTCCCCTGGGCCAAATGGTTATATAAGCAACTGGCCTTGGCAAAGTGACAGACCCCACCTTTGGTTGGAGGTGTTGAGTGGTCACAGGAAATATAAAATACTCTAATAGTCACCAAGCCAGAGAGAGAGTAAGGAACACAGTTGCCAACTTTCACACGGTAAATTAGCACCCCGACTTTCACAATAAGCCAAAAATCAAGCTAATCCCATTTCAAAACAAGGCCAAAACAAGCCAATCCCTAAGAACCCCAACACTCTATGTGACTAGATCTCCTCAGCGTGCAGTTTGGGATTGTGGTGGGCCCACTGTGCACCCCAGACTCTCTCCCCCCCTTGCCTCTTGCCCCTGCTTGCCCCCCCTGCCCCTACTTGCCAGGAGCCAATGAAAAAAAGAAGCAACAAACTACAAGCCAAACAAGCTAAAAGCCAACAAGGAACTCACAAGCCAATTAAGCCAAAAACAAGTCCAATTTCTGCGTTTTTTCCATGGGTTTGGCATGTCTGGTAAGGATATGTCTGCACTTTGAGCTGGAGGTGTGCGTCCCGGCTTGAGGAGATTTTCCCATTGAGCTAGCATGCTAAAAATTGAATATAGCCTCCTCCTTTATTTCAGGAGAATCCTAAGCCAATATTAAATCCAGCTTCGAGATGTTGGAGCAGCATGAAGGAGGTCAGAATCACATTTCTATTAAATGTTATAGGCCTTAGAATCGCTATTACATTTCTGTAGAATTCTACTGGTTTTGTTCCAATTAAATTCATTAGGATTCTTCCATCAGAGTGAATACCTGGGCTGTATGTTGGGGATCTTCCTGGGAACAAGGGATAAGAAACCCTCTTGCAGACTGTGGAACCGTGAACAGTTACTATGCAGCTTCTCTGCAGCCACTATTTCAGTTTCAGGGCTGCAGCTCTTGTATTTCCCCCTTCTCCTCATTAAGGTTCAATGGCCAATGAATACAGCGATGGATTCATCAGCCCCTCCTTCCTTTGCCAACATCTAAGAGCCACTGTGCATAGGAAATCCTTGCAGAGATGGGCCTATATTCAGCAATGCACTGAAACCCCTTTTTAACTCTGAGCAAATTTGCTTGCACTGAAGCAAACAGGATTAGAATTGGCCAAAATTTTTCAAGTGATACTATTTTCAGTGAAAAATGCAATTAGGTGACTCTATCATATTTTGTAAATACACGTCTATTTTGCTGAATTGTTCATTTTAAAAAATCTTTTAAAAGATTTAAAACACTGTTTCAACATTTCAAAACCAAAATCTTGACTTTCTGTTCAAATGACTAAATGACTTTGGTTTGAAATTTTTGTACTTTTTTTTTAAATGTAAAAATATATAACAATGCTTGAAATTGAAACAATTTTTTTTTGTTCTACCCAAAACAATTTTTCTTGACTTTGCAAAATTGCTGGTGATTGAAAAATCCATTTTTCATTCAGCTCTCAAGAGGATTTCTTACATTGCTGAGAACTTTGTGGACTCAGTCTCTTTGTTGTAAAGGAAGTATATCCCAACTGAAATACTCTGCACAGGAGAAGAACTCTGCACAGGAGAAGAACCACACGGATTCTGCTGCCCGTGGGATTCTATGTGCCAGCAGAAAAGGGGAAGGATTTGGGGTTAATTGCATTTAATTCAATCTGAGTTTGCATTTTTCAATAAACCCCCCAAAATGTTTGAATTTGCTAACAAGAAGTTTCTTTAAACAATCAAAAGCCAAAGACATTAAATGAGGGGAAAGCCCTACATTAATACACGTTTGCAATAAAGCCTGCGATTTTAACACAGGAAAGGTAAGAAAATTCAGTTCTGTCTCAAGTATATTGGGTCACCTCTCTGAAGGTTTTCTGTTTTGAAACAATAACTCAGCCATATGTATATGTACTCAGTCAAATATGTATATTTAGGCATAATGCCCAGTTGTCACAGAAGAGCTAAAATATTAGTGCTGTGTTTTTAGTTATAAAAGAAACATTATGGGAAACACTGTTGTGCTGCAAACAGAATAAATGACACCAAAATATATAACTAAACTCCAAAGTTTTTAAAATTATTATGAGATGCAGAAGAGTTCTTTTTAAAAATGTTCCTTAATTTGGTGGGAAAGTATGGAGCTTAGTGTGCCCAGGAAAGTCTGGTTGAAATGGGGACCTGTTGATGTTCGGTCAGATCTACTGACCTGACACCCAAAGTCCAGTTACTAGGGGCAGGGAAGATACCGAGTAATCACCCACGCCAGCCCCAAATCAGGCAGGGCTACCTCCTACCTGCATCAGATGCCTTTAGCTCCCAGCCCCAGGTCTGCAGGAGAGTCCCTTCCGACTCACGCAGGGAGGGGGGCAGAGGCAAAAAGCAGTGAGTGATGGAGGGGGGAAGAGAAGTGAATGGGGAGTGAGGCCTCAAGGGGAAGAGGCAGGGCAGGGGAGGTTCCAGCACTCCTGCTGGTGTGTCCAGTTTTTAAATATTACAAAGTTGGCAACCCTAATGGAGCTATAACATTTGTTCACACATATCAAGTTATGATTTAGTTGATATTGTTTCTGCCAGTGAATAGCAAATATATGATTTATATTATAATGAACTGTTCTTACTGAGGTTGGTGACAAAATTCCCATTGACTTCAATGGCAATGGGATCAGGTCCTACATGTATTTCCATCATAAATATTTATTATTTAGTATCTTAGAACACAGAACATATGTCTCTTAAATCATTGCTGCACTCTCGTGGCCTCAGCTTTCTGTTTATCAATATTCTGAAGTGTTCTGTTTGCCATTAGTAGTATTGCTTCATGCTAGGTTCTAAGGACCAAATTTTCAAAGGACAATAAGAGTGTGACTCCAAAATTTGCAGGAGCGCATCTGTTCCACATATGTAACCCCACCTACATATGTGAAAATGGCTATCAGCGTGCACAAGTGTGGGTTTTCTCAGGTGCATCAGTTGCACCTTTGAATACACAATTGTCACAATATTGCAACGTTGGTAGAAATGATAGACCTGCACATTATGGACTGTTCCACTGCAATATATACTGTAGGGGAGTATTCTTTTTTCTTTTAACAGAAGAACTTCTTAAAGGGACACCATCAATTTAAAAATCTCACTTTATGTTAGTTTAGAGACTAACAAATTTATTTGAGCATAAGCTTTCATGGGCTACAGCCCACTTAATCGGATGCACAGAATGGAACATATAGTAAGAAGATAGATAGATAGATAGATAGATACACACATACAGAGAACATGAAAAGGTGGAAGTAGCCATATCAACTACAAGAGGCTAATTAATTAAGATTAGCTATTATCAGCAGGAGGAAAAAAAACTGTTGTAGTGATAATCAAGATGGCCCATTTAGACAGTTGACAAGAAGATGTGAGGATATTTAACATGGGGAAATAGATTCAATACGTGTAATGACGCAGTCCCAGTCTCTATTCAAACCCAAGTTAATGGTATCTAGTTTGCATATTAATTCAAGCGCTGATGAAGTGGGCTGTAGCCCATAAAAGCTTATGCTCAAATAAATTTGTTAGTCTCTAAGGTGCCACAAGTACCCCTGTTCTTTTTGCGGATACAGACTAACACGGCTGCTACTCTGAAACCTGTCACTTTATGTTATTACAAATGACACCTGCCTGTCTGACCATTTAGCTATCTTTTTACATTCCACACATCACCACGGTATTTGAGTGCCCCATTGTATTGCCCTCGTTCAGTTATAGTCATCTGAGGTAATAAAGATATAATAGACAGCTTAACAATAAATTTTTTTGTTTTTTTATTTTCTGTGCATTTGACAGCACTTCGTGTACCGTCACTTTCACTTTGTGTACTGTCAGTCAGTTTCTCTTTCTTCATGTGGGTCTTGCACACCAATATAAAGGAGGGGTTTTTTTAATAAATAGGAAGCTGTCATTATAAAATTGTAGTAATAAGTGCTACTTTTAACTCACTTTTAAAATGTGCTAGATTTCAGATGATATTCTCCCTTAAGCAAAAAAATTGTGTTAACTCAATACATGGAAAGAGAACAATTTTTAAATAAATACATATTTATACATAACTGCTATGGTATATTACCAGCTGAAAGTGTCTATAACAATGTCACTCCTTTTTCAACACTACTTCTTGATAAGAGGTAATTCCAACTGCATACATTAATTTATAATAAAAGGCACTGGTATAACTCTCTGATATGTGTTGTATGTCATCCTATTAAAAAGATAATAATGGGTCTTGCTGAAAGGTGCTGCATTAGATATTGGGAACAAGTTATTCCAGGGTTAGGGATTGAGTCTAAACTCTCATTGACTTCATACAGAGCAGAGTCAGATCTGTAATGCTGCTACTGTAAATGTATTTTCATAAGGAGGAAATTAAGTTATTTTAAATTCTTTATTGGTGAATTAACATCTGAGGGCTAACAGTAATGGCAGTTTATTGAAAGGGGTAAGCTATTTTCCTGTAAGGACTTGCAATTAAATTAATCTTTTAAGTTCTCCGGGGTAGGGACTTTCTTTCTGTATGTTTGTACGGCACCTACCACAAAGACATCACTCCCTAACTGGGATCATTAGCCAGTATTGCATTATAAAGTACAATCAATGGTACATCAGCATGTTGATTTATGATGAAGAAAATTGAATTATTTTATGTATCCACAGGCTATCACCACACCTTAAAAAGTTACTCTGTTAATGATAATATATAAAGACATTTTTATCAGCTGTCTCCCAGTAATGTTGTGAGCTAAGGCAATTCATCAGTATTACGGTTATGCTCTTATTCAAATTAAACAATCTGTTAGACATCCAGTTCCATGCATAGCACGAAAAATGATTGATTTTATTTCCCAGTTTTGGAAATAATTTCAGAGTCCTAGTATTTGAAGCATTCATGACCACATTTAGAGCACTAATTTGTAAAAAGCAAAACAAAAATGTAAAAATGTTCAATCGCAATATTGAATTTACGAGTTGGTTTATCAATATAAGACATCTAGAAGCCAAAATAGAAATTAGGGGCTTGATCCTACACCATTAAAGTCAATGGCAGCTTTCCCAGTTATTTCAATTAGGGGCAGGATCAAACCCTAAATGCCCATTTTAGAGATGGTAGATTCGAAAAACAAAGTGTTTTCCTCCCCTTGCTCAACGTCCATAGCAACAGCATTGACAGCTGCAAGCCTCTGACACTGCTATTAACATATTTTTACAAAGAAATATTTCTGCTAGTTTGCAGGGGCCCAAATATATTACCTCAAGGCCCAAATCCACCTAATTTTGTTTTGTGCATTAAAACTTTACAAGCATCTTTTTTGCGTGTGGGGATTCACTACAGAGAATCAAACCTCTTAAATAAAATACATGAGCAATATTTGTTCATAATGTTAAAAAAAAAAAAAAAGACAAAGATAATCCAGATGTCCTATTTTTCTACCTAGTAGCAGAGAGGCTTCAGTAGTATTCATACGATTTATTCACTATCTCTCTCACTTCTAGATCTCATATCCTATTTTTGAGTGTTCCAGTATAGAATCGGAGGAAAATAAAACCTTGTCTTCATTTGTAGTTACATTTCTGAGAATAGTTTTTCTAAAGCTATAGAGTTAAACAGGGCCACATCCTGTGCACAGAACAATCTGTTTTACCTTGTCTACACTTGAATGGAGTTGCTGGCATAGCTATACTGGCAGACTCTTCTTGTGGAGATGCAGTTCATATCAGCAAAAGAGTTCTTTAGCCAGTATAGCAGTTCCTCAAATGAGAAAGCCAATACCACCAAAATGATTTTTTGATAGTTTAACTGCTTCTTGCCAATATGTGTCAGTTAGAAATGTGTTTCTCCCATACAACCCACTCCACACACTCTTCTTATCAACCCAATTGTGCTGATAAAACTTTTTTTAATGTAGATCAGGCCTATGTGAACTAGTCAGTAACTTGAGAGACAGAATTCTCAGATCCAACAGATCTAGATGTCTCTGAAGCTTGTACAAAACTGCTATTTTGTGCTATGCCAGGAGTCTTGGCCTAATACACTGGTACTGTTTGCGCACCTATTGGGCATGTTCCTGCATAACCTTAACATATTACTTCTATAGAGGGCACATGGAACAATTCCACTTCGACAGTATTAGACTGCTCCTAATCCCTAGCAGTCATCTTGGAGCATAGGCAAATGGGTGAGAGAGTCTGGATGGTGCAATGCAAGCCATCACTACTGAAAACAATTCATATACGTGTTCTGATGACAAGGAAAGTTTTACAGTGATGGACAAGTAGTGAAGTGACAGGTGTGGTGACACTGGTGTTCCTAGTCACAGATCTGCATGTAGGCAGCTCGCGACAGCAATTATAATAGTTTTGTGGAATGTTAGGACTTTATGTGACAACCCAACCACCAGCTGACCTGAGAAAGGCACAGCATTTGTTGCAAGAGAACTGGCCAGGTATAGTAATTCAAATACCTTCCATTATAAAAACACATACATACCATTAGCTTCACTTTATCTACAGTAAATTTACAAAAGCATTTAAAACACAATCTAGTTCATCTGCTACAAAACTCAAAAGTGACATCTCAGGTTAAATGCAAAGATATAAATGTAGTTCCTGAAAAAATGAAAACATATTTCTTTACATACAGACAAATGTTACATGATTGGCTGCTATATTGTGTATATTCTCTTATGTACAAAAAAAATACAGAATTAGCAGACTTTGAGCACAAGCAGAAATCCCTCGGGGGATTGCTGCATGCAGAGAAACCGGACTCACTGATGAAGGGCAACTCACAGAGATAGGTGTAGAGTACACATTCTTCTGATAAAGTTGCCCATCCTCAGAGCCATGACAATTGGGTGTCGGCTTTGCTATTGGCAATTCCATTGCTTCTAGGCTCAAAAGTCTACCTAAAAACATAAGTGATTCTTATAGTTGTACAAGTTTCAGAGTAGCAGCCGTGTTAGTCTGTATTCGCAAAAAGAAAAGGAGTACTTGTGGCACCTTAAAGACTAACAAATTTATTAGAGCATAAGCTTTCGTGAGCTACAGCTCACTTCATCGTAATGCATCTGATGAAGTGAGCTGTAGCTCACGAAAGCTTATGCTCTAATAAATTTGTTAGTCTCTAAGGTGCCACAAGTACTCGTTTTCTTTTTATAGTTGTACAGTTACCATTCAAAAATAAGTGATATGTTACCTCATGAGTGGTTACGCTCCTACCAAAACAAATGCTGATGATGAGAAAGAAAAGTTCTATCGTGATTTAGTCAAACTCATCATGTCTATATCAGTATCAGATAAACTCCTTATGATGGGGAGACTTTTTAATGCAAGGGTTGGAAGTAATGTGGTAATCGACTGGCCTGCCATCTGACAACATAGGACTGTGAAAGAGAATAACAATGGAACTCTGCTAATTGTTTCTTGACACACTAAGTATCAAACAGAAATACCTTTTTCTGCCTATCAGACAAAAAAACCCATTACAGATGCACCCGAGATCCATACAATGGCATCTTATCAACTACATCATTATCTGGCAGTGAGATCTATAGGATGTACAAATCACCATAGCCATGGATGGGACAGACTGCTGGACAGACCATCACATGATCTGCTCCAAATGTTGTTAGTAATTTGACCAGTGCATTGCAAGTCATCATCTAACCAGCTGACTTAATGTAAAGTAATTAAAAGATGAAGCTACATGAGCGCAGCTCTGTGATAACATTACAGCACCTTTGTCCGATCCTGCTGGCTTGACTACGAGTGCTAATGTAAACAGTTGGTGGGCAACTTTTCATGAAATGGCATATCAAGTTGCTCATGCCACCTTGGGTACAGCAAAACAACATAACTAAGATTGGTTTGATGAGATGATCTTAAAATTCAAAAGCTACTCATTACAAAACATGAGGTGCATCGTAAAATCCTTATATCCCATATCTCTGTTGGCAGGGTTATTAAATACAGGAAGCTGTGTCACGACATCCAATCTTAGTCATGCAGGATCAATGGTGAAATGCTTAGGCAGATGAAATCCAGGGGTTGCCATCTGTCATGAGACCAAAGACTTCTATGCTGCTTTGAAAGATGTATATGGTCTGACACATACCACTACAGTGCCTTTAAAGTGTGAAAATGCCTAACACTGATCATTCACAAAGGAGCAATCCTTTAGAGTTGCCAACAGCATTTCAGTGATCTTTTAAATACAATGTCCAACATCACAGATGAGGCAGTAATAAAAGTAAGAATCGGCCAATGTGTAATGACAACATAGTCACAGTCCCATTCCTGGACGAAGTCACCTCTGCACTCAGTGGCTTGAAGACTTGATAGACTCCCAGAACTCATGGCAGTCTGTGGTAACTATCACAGAATCTCGTTACTCTCCATCGTCAAAAAGATTCTGATTAGAGTACTTTTTGATCAACTGCTACAGAACATCATTAATCGGGTGCTCTCACAGTTGCAATGTGGTTTTAGGCCAATGTGAGGAACGGCAAATGTGATATTTGTGGCCTGTCGGGTGCAGGAGAAATGCCGAGAACAGCAACAGGACCTTTACACTATTTTTATTGCCATGGCTAAAGAATGTGACACCATCAGTAGTCCTGGACATTGACAGTTATTATGTAAGTTTGATTGTCCAGAAAAATTCACCAACATTCTGAGGCTATTTCATGATGGAATGCTTGGACAAGTCTGGGTAGATGGTGCTCTGTCTGACTCATTTCCTATTACTAATGGTATTAAGCAGTGCAGCTTAATTGGTCCACTCTTGTTTAATCTCTTCTACACAGAAATACTCGATGATGCTACAAGAGACCTGAATGCTAGTATTAGGATATGGTTCTGATCCTCTGGAAAATTATTTAATCTGAACAGGCTGCAATCTTCCATGAAGGTCTTCGAGGCAATTGTTCATGAGCGGCTGTACACTGATGACTATGCTCGAGAGGCTGTACTCTAAAAGAGATACAATTGATTACAGATAGATTTGCCAAGTCTGCAGAAAGGTATGGGCTGACTATCAATCTGAAAAAGACAGAGGTCATGTATCAGCCTGCGCCAGAGGAAAACCCTACACAAATCCAAAAGTCACCATCAGGAATACACAGCTAATTGTTTTTACAAACTTTTGCTATCTTGGTAGTATGTTGTCAAATGATATTATTATAGACAAGGAGCTGACAAGTCATATCAACAAAGCTAGTTCATCATTGGGCAGACTGTCAAGCAGAGTCTGGCAGCAACATGGTATTAAGCTTAAAACCAAATTAAAAGTCTATAAAGCAGTTGTGCTGTTCCAACTTGTTGTCTGAGTGTGAGACCTGGACCTGCTACAGACAGCACATTAAGCTTCTAGATAATTTCCATTTACAACATCTGCGTGCCATACTCTGCATCAAATGGCATGATAAAGTTACCAATAATGAGATTCTGTTATCATAGTCACTTCACAGAGATTGAAGCCATGTTTATTGTTTCACAGTTATGCTGGGCTGGTCACATGTTGAGAATGGAGGACGTCAGAATGCCAAAGCAGTTGCTGAATGGCAAACTGAAGGTGGACAATTACATATGAGGCAGCCAGAAGAAACGATTCAAGAACACATTGAAGCATAACTAGAAACAGTGCAACATTGACAGTTGGGAGTTGTCAGCAATAGATAGATCACACTGGCAAGCAGAAGTCAATGATGGTGTTACCCAGTTTGAGTTTAACTGCTATACAGATCTTGAGGCACAGAACCTGAGTTTACTCAGCAGCACAGATCATAATCCTTTCCTTGGCATCAAGCTATCTATTCACTTCATGTAGAAAGGACTGCCACTCACGCATCAGTCTTTTTAGCCACACCCCTATTCCCAAGTCCTAAAATGGTTGTCAGCGTCATCTTCTGTCATGATGGACCACAACAACAACACACCCCAGTTGTCTTTCTGCATTCTGCCACAGAAGTTCTGTTCGCTGGCATGCAAGCGGAGTATAGTTACTCTACGTGGGTTGTCTGCTGATTGGCGCCCTTGCATTGTGGAAAAATCTGGGGCATTCTGCATCCATGTAGAAGGCAACAGGATATGGGTATTGATTTAGAAATAAGCAAGGGGTGAAATACCTCATCACTCAGATAAACAGTAATGGTGTAGTATGTTAGCCTGATACTATACTATACTAGAATGGGTATTTGACCCCTAAAGAAATTACTTTAACATTTAGTCCCTGGAGTTGGACCATATATATCTCAATGGCATTTTGCCCCACTGCAGTCTGAGGAAGGGGAATCTGACCCTCCCCATGAGCGCACACAGAAACAGAAAAACTAGTTACTGAGTTGAGTATGACAATGAGGTAGCTTGCAGATCTTACTTTTAAAGAAAATCTTCCCAAGGCAGAGTCATTGCACTTCCACTGGATACAGACATAAATCCTTGATAGATCTATGTCTGCAACCATCAGAAGTGCAACCACTCTATCTAGTTGTAATATTGTCATTGTGCATGATATCTCTACTAAGCTTTAAGTTGAAGCTATTGTGAAGTCTGATCGGTGGGGCGTGATTGCCAAAGCCTCCCTTTATTCTAGATGCCATGTCTTATTTAACTAATTTATTCATAGGCACATATAAGGTACTCAATATAATTTTTATGAGAAAATGTTTCATAACTTGGCTACATACAATGGTTGTGATTTTCCAAAGCGGCTAAAGGAAGTTAGTTAAGAACCAAACTCCACTGAGATTTAAGCTTACTTGAAAATCCCAACCCAATGAATCACTCATCTAGCCCACCAAAAGGAAATGGGAGTGTGGGATGCTCTGCAGTTGGTGCAGATGGATGATCTTTTGTCATCATACATACAGGAGCAAATAGTCCCCTGTGCCCCAACCTTTTCTTCTCCCTACATATGTATGCATGCCCTATAAGAAAAAAAAGTCCTTTAATAATATTTTGGAATAGAAATACTTGAACTTTTTGTTAGCTTTGGGAAGGATTTACAAGTTTCTGAGCTTTTCGGTTTTGCTTTGTTTTTATCTGAACCACATAAATAATGCTTTATGTCTCAAAGTCAGGGAAAAACTGGGAAATAGTTGTTCTTGGTGCTTAAAAATCAGAGATCAACAAAATATATAAAAGTATGTATTTCTAGGGCAATTGTTTCAAAGTAGCAGCCGTGTTAGTCTGTATTCACAAAAAGAAAAGGAGTACTTGTGGCACCTTAGAGACTAACAAATTTATTTGAGCATAAGCTTTTGTGAGCTACAGCTCACTTGATCGGATGCATAAATGCATCCGATCAAGTGAGCTGTAGCTCACGAAAGCTTATGTGCATCCGATCAAGTGAGCTGTAGCTCACGAAAGCTTATGCTCTAATAAATTTGTTAGTCTCTAAGGTGCCACAAGTACTCCTTTTCTTTTAGGGCAATTGTGTGAGCCCAAACAGTATGATGGACTAGTTCATGCAGTCTTCTTCAGCTGGAGCCCAATTCTACAGTTCACAGGACTGTGGTGATGTCCGCAGGACTTGTAGCAGAGGTAAGACTTGGATGTCTAGGCTCTAAGTTTGAAATATTTGGCCTACAGCTGGCACCTAAATAACTGAACTAAATAAGGCTCAGTGTCTTTTTTTGAAAACCAGGCCACATACTCAGGTGCTGAATTTTAGGCATCTGCATTTGAAAGGTTTGATCTTAAAACTGAGAGTTGGTTGGTGCACTGCTACAGACCTTTAGAAGGCACCTACCACCCCACTCTCATTTTTAACTTGTGACTTTCAGTGGTTGAAGGGAAATCCCAATAAACTCACTTGCAGTTAGAATGCAGAATTCTGAAGTGAACTTTAGCCCTGCCTCTCATTTTACAAATCTTGAGCCAGATCCAGAGGTATTTTCTCAGTGTTTACTGAGAAACAGTAGATGAAATGCCCACTGACTTACTCCAATGACTTAGTTCAGAGATGCTAGCAAAAGTTTTGCTGAATGTAGAGGTTCAGTTAACAGAGAGTTGTTTCTTTATTATTTCTTTTGCAGTATCACTTACGGGCTGCAACCAAGGATCAGGTCCCCATTGTGCTAGGTACTGTATAAACCCATAACAAAAAGATGGTCCCAACCCCATAAAGCTTGCAATCTAACAGCTTCATTATTTGGCCCTCTATCTGCCTTACTGGCTCTTACTTGTTTTTTTAATTTGCATTCAGTACAATTTAGACATTAATCTATATCGACATAGTTAATTCATTTTTCTTTTGTCTAAGGTTAGAGGTAATGATAATTTTACAATTTTATATATTTCACTACAGCTTATTTAATTTAAATTGGACCTAGCATGTTATAAGGTCTTCTTTTTAAAAATAATCTCTTCTAAGGGAACACTTGCATAAATTGTCAGCAGTAGAGGTAGCCATGGGTGAAATGACCTTTCTTATTAAATGTCACAAGAATTAATGTCACAGTATAATTGGGATGGAAGTATAATTGAGCTAAGCTCAACATGTCTTTTTCTGTTAACACATTATTAATCTGCAGGAGTGTTAAAATATGTTTTATAAAGGCCCTATTCACATGGAAATAGTTGGCTCCTACTAAAAATTACACTTTCACTGCAGAGCACAGACATGAAAAATGTTAGCTTTGATTCACAGAGAATATGATTTGCAAGTAGAATGTGAAACAGAAAGGGGACACACTAAGGAATTAGCCATGTATTCATAAAGCATATGACTTTGAGGATATAAAATGCCCGATGTATAATATTATAGCATCACTCCAGCACCACTAAAGAGTAGTTTAGTTTGAGAAAGTTTCAGCACAAAATTTCTATTTTTCAACCTTCCATTCTGAATCTTCCCTCATTTGTAAAAATGAGAGAACAAAATGTTAGTTAAGTTTACAACACCAAATGGCACACTGTGCGATTTCCTTTCTCAATAATGGAGTATTGTATGCAAATAAATTTAGCTATCTTCCTAGGTTTTATAGAGTCACCCAATTTGAAATAGTTGGGAAATAATAAGTGTAAGATACGGTTAAACACTGATGGTTTTACTTTTAATGGTGAAAATGTTTTTCTTTCTGTAAGTAAGTGCTTGTCTACACTGTTGGGTAACATGCTTTACAGTGGTGTGACTTCTGATGTGCACTATCTTGTACATTAATTAGTCCGTGTAGATCCTGCTGGCATGCTTTAACATAGTGCTGTTGGACACAGTACTGCGTTAGAGCACGAGGGAGCCTTTAGTGCACACCAGCGAGGTCTACACAGACCAATTAATGCACAACATGTTATTTCTCTCTACAGGGATGTGAGTTCTAAAGGGCATCAGCCCATCATGTAGACAAGCCCTAACATTTTCAACACACTGATTATTTTCCAACTGGCCAAACTTGGAAGAAAGTGAGAAAGTGAGGAAATTTTAGGGTGGGGAAAAAACTTTTCACACTTTATTATTTCCCATTTGGAAAATGTTGGGAAACAGTAATACAGTGTAAGGGAGTGGGATTTTTTTGAATCACTTTTTCATGCTTTCCGACTGTCTTCCAATTTTTGACAGTTGGAAAAGAATGTGTTTAAATGTTTTTAAAGTTGAGATCTTCCTTTCAGAAATTGTGAACATCAGAGAGAAGGTAAAGTTTTCAACACAAATTCCCCATTTTCTGAAATGAAAAAGTCTGGCTTTTATCCAAAAGTTATGATGTTGAAAAATTTCAGAAAATTGAAAAATGTCATCAAAATCAACATTTTCTCATGAAAAATTCAATTTTCAATTGAACTCTATTTTCTGAAAAAACAAAACAAAAAATCTTCTAATCAGCTCTATTAGTTTGGGAGTCTTTGTTTTGCTTTGGGAGGGCACAGCAAGGTGGATAAAAAGGAGTGATTTGCTGTAAATGGCATCATTGCTATGGATGTTGTTCTTGTAACATCTGAATCCATGAAGCTTTGTTGAGGTATAGCTTACAATATTTGGAAATATTTTTCATTTGAAAAATTCTAGGAAGCTGGTGTCTCTACACTTTAATAGTGCTGACACTTTATTAATAATGCTGTACAACTAAAAGTCAGAGCAGCATGGGGCCTTTTCTGTCAGGAAAATAGAATAAACAAAGGACATTGGTACAGAAAAGAATAGGAGTTGTATTAAGAGGAAGTGTAGGTGACTCTTTTATAATCTATCCCTTTCAAGATGATTTGCACTTGGGTGTAATTGCTTTAATTATTTCTTCAGTAATTTCCCTCTCAGAAATGTCCCTTGTGTTTCTTTAATTGATGCAACTCTGCTAAATCACAGATATGAAATTCTTCCAAATGGGAGAGACTACATGTAGGTTTATAAAACCATTTTAAAAAATGTGTTGCTTGTGTTTAAAACAAACAAAAAAATGTTTAGAAACTATCAATTCTGGAGGCACTATCCTGACCTTTCACCCAACTGCCAATGTGCTTGTCAGATTTATGTGTCTTCCGTTCTTTTATTTCTTTCATATCTTGTTTCTGTGTTAGATTTTGTGATCATGCAGGTCTTGCAGAATTACTAGAAAGACACAATTTAAAGAACCTCTCATTCTTACAGCATTACGAAGTAGTCTTTGGAAAAGAGTAAACATTAAACCCATGTAAAAAAATGGGTGTATCTATCAGATAATCATTTAGTATTTGTTTTTTCAATTTGTAGACACTCTACTCCTCAGTAGACTCACAAGTTAAGAGTTTATAAAAAGTTGAATGGCATCTTACTTTTAGTTTCCAGAAGAAATAATCTCTGACAGTGGGCCACATTTTGTCAGTTCAGAATTCCAAGTTTTTCTGATATGTGTTATTTCAAGCATATTCCAGCCCTTCCAACCCCAAAGAAATGGGATAGTAGAGGAATCAGTACAGATTGCTAAGTGAATTCTATAAGAAAAAAGTCCCCTCTTGGTTTTGTTGCGTTACAGGACAGCCTCCCCATCCGTCACCGTAGTAAACTCAACTCAGCTGTTCGTGGGTAGACAGATCTGAACACTGCCAATCTCTATCCTAAATTTTAAGCGTGATTTAAAAGGTGTGAGGCTTAGACATTCTGCATCTAAGAGGGACTCAGGGTTTGTTTAACTGTAGGGATGCAGCGCAGGGTTTACCCAAACTTTATCCAGGACACCTAGCCTAGTAACAATGGATGAGGGAAAATATTGGACAGTATCAGCTATTATAATTGGAAGTAAATGCGCCTGCAGTTTTACATGGTTGTGACTAATAAAGGTACTTGATACAGAAGAAACAAGTGGCATTCTTCAAAATCTACTTGTATTGCTGCATGGTCTAGTAGCGATGGTAGCCTTAGGGGGGAGAGCCCTGTTGAGAAGAAGCCTAAACCTACTGAAAATGAGTTATCTATTAGAGCTGGTCAAAAATTTCCCATCTAAACTTATTTTTTCATTAGAAAATTAGGTTTTCAACAAATGAAAATGTTAGCAGAAAGTATCTACTTTCCTCAAAACAAAACTTTTTGTTTTTCAGGAGTTTGGGTTCTTTTATGAAAAGTCAAAATTTTCCAGAAAAAAAAATCTGACCAGCTCAATTTTCTGCATGAGGAGGATTTTCCGGTATACCAGTTCCTAATGAAATAAGCTATATAGGCAAAAGCACTTTTTTCTGATATAACTGCATGTAAATTTATAACTTTTGCTAGTACAAAAATGTGTGTATGTGGGGCTGGAGACGGGGTGGGAATCGCACCACTAACTGATATTACTTTACTGATTAATGTTTTAAGTGTAGAACTGGCTTGACTTTCTGTGCTAAATCACATCACCTCTCTTCCTTATTCATCCAAACTCTAAAATGGGACTTCTGATACATACCCTCCTTGGTAAGATGCTTTGAGGTCAATATATGAAAATCGTGAATACAGCACCCACTATCATACTATCTGTGCACATTTCACATAGCTTAACATAGGTCATTAGCATTTCCTGTTAAGAGGAGCAAAATATCCTATAGGCTGCAGTTTTAGAGATGAGTAACAAGAAGAACTAACCTGACAGCTAACTGCCTGATATTTCATGCTATATTAATTCAGAGGTCTGGGGGAAAAGATATTTTGCAACTGTTCTTAAATATGGCCAAGTTTGCCCTGAAGTATATTTGCAGAGGGTGCGAGTTTCAGAGTTATGTTCCTGCCACTGAGAATACGCTGTCTCCAGCTCCAGCAAGCTTTGCCTCTGGAACCATTAGCTCCAGATGAGCATAAGTCACATGGAGGGAAGGATATGGCGAATCACTCCCTGAGTTTGTGTTACATCTAGTTCCAGTAGCTTTTAGAGCCTCTTGCAGGAGTAAAGGAATGGATGACCGAGGAAAGGTCTGCCATTGAGAGGAAAGGATGTAATCACCTTGTCAGTCTTCGGTCAAAAGAGGTATTTTTAACTATTCATGCAATCAGTGAGTATCAAATCCTGTGAAGATTGGAATAGAACCCAGGTCCAATACTCCCTGTCTCATATTCTAAGAAGCTACTGCTATCAATGCACAAAATAAGCTTATAATGTTCAGAAATTTGCCTATGTTCTCCCAGGCTAAGAAGTGAAAATTTAATTTCACTCCTCAGGACACTGACCTGCAAGAGCACAAAGTAATTAACAATTACCAACTGAAGTATATTATACTGCTGAAGAAGATACGGCAGAGAGTATCGAACAATTATTTCCCGAGCTTTCCCCTACTTTTTAATCATAAGTTATGGAAGGTGAGAAGGAAGAATTGGAAGAACGGGAATTCTCAAAATCAATGAATATATCAATCAAAAAATAGCCGGAGCCTCGCGAACCAGCTGAGCGGCAGCGAACCAGCGGAGCAGCGGGGACAGCAGAGCAGCTCACAGCAGGAGTTTGCCTGGGACTGGTAAGTATCCGAGTGTGTGTGTTTGCTTGCTGAGGAAGTATCCGAGCGTGTGTTTGCTGGGAGGGAGCCTGAGTGAGTGTCTGATTGGCTGCTAGCCTGCAGGGGGCGGGCATTAGGGTGTCTGTGTGTTTGCGTCAGGGAAGCCTGGCTGTTTAAAAATAGCCGGAGCCTCGCGAACCAGCTGAGCGGCAGCGGAGCAGCGGAGCAGCGGGGACAGCAGAGCAGCTCACAGCAGGAGTTTGCCTGGGAGTTCGCCTGGAGCGAGCCCAGTGAGGCTTACATCTTGCCAACGTCTCTGAGGAAGCTCCGTAGTAGGTAGGTGATATGGAAGGGGGGAATTCAGCTGTTGTGACCTGCACTGGATGTGCCATGTTTGTCTTTCTTCCACAGGACAGAAGCGACTTTGTCTGTACAAAGTGCAAGCTGGTCTCCATATTGGAAGAGAAGATTGAAGGTCTGGAGCAACAGGTAACGACCCTGCGTTGTATACGAGAGACTGAGGATTTTCTGGACCAAACTCAGGATAGCCTTCTAGGGGCACAAAGCTCTAAAGATGTAGAGCAGGTTGCACAGAGGAGCCAAGAGGCCAGTGAAGAACCTTGGCAACATGTGACCTCCAGAAGAGGTAAGCGGAATGTCCGGGTTCCAGTAACACAGACACAGGTAACTAACCGCTTTCATGTTCTCTCCACAGGTACCAATGCGGAGAGTGGACCAGATGATATGTCTGAGGGGAGAAAGCGGAAGGAGACTCCGCTGGTTGGGAGGCATGAGATGCGATGTCCTGAGGTTGGAGGTTCCACGACCACCACTCCCAAGAGGAGAAGGCGGGTGGTGGTGGTCGGGGACTCTCTCCTCCGGGGGACTGAGTCATCTATCTGCCGCCCTGACCGGGAAAACCGAGAAGTCTGCTGCTTGCCAGGGGCTAAGATTCGTGATGTGACGGAGAGACTGCCGAGACTCATCAAGCCCTCGGATCGCTACCCCTTCCTGCTTCTCCACGTGGGCACCAATGATACTGCCAAGAATGACCTTGAGCGGATCACTGCGGACTATGTGGCTCTGGGAAGAAGGATAAAGGAGTTGGAGGCGCAAGTGGTGTTCTCGTCCATCCTCCCCGTGGAAGGAAAAGGCCTGGGTAGGGACCGTCGAATCGTGGAGGTCAACGAATGGCTACGCAGGTGGTGTCGGAGAGAAGGCTTTGGATTCTTTGACCATGGGATGGTGTTCCATGAAGGAGGAGTGCTGGGCAGAGACGGGCTCCATCTTACGAAGAGAGGGAAGAACATCTTTGCCAGCAGGCTGGCTAACCTAGTGAGGAGGGCTTTAAACTAGGTTCACCGGGGGAAGGAGACCAAAGCCCTGAGGTAAGTGGGAAAGCGGGATACCGGGAGGAAGCACAGGCAGGAAGGTCTGTGAGGGGAGGGCTCCTGCCTCATACTGGGAATGAGGGGCGATCAACAGGTTATCTCAAGTGCTTATATACAAATGCACAAAGCCTTGGAAACAAGCAGGGAGAACTGGAGGTCCTGGTGATGTCAAGGAATTATGACGTGATTGGAATAACAGAGACTTGGTGGGATAACTCACATGACTGGAGTACAGTCATGGATGGTTATAAACTGTTCAGGAAGGACAGGCAGGGCAGAAAAGGTGGGGGAGTAGCACTGTATGTAAGGGAGCAGTATGACTGCTCAGAGCTCCGGTACGAAACTGTGGAAAAACCTGAGTGTCTCTGGATTAAGTTTAGAAGTGTGTGCAACAAGAGTGATGTCATGGTGGGAGTCTGCTATAGACCACCGGACCAGGGGGATGAGGTGGATGAGGCTTTCTTCCGGCAACTCACGGAAGCTACTAGATCGCATGCCCTGATTCTCATGGGTGACTTTAATTTTCCTGATATCTGCTGGGAGAGCAATACAGAGGTGCATAGACAATCCAGGAAGTTTTTGGAAAGCGTAGGGGACAATTTCCTGGTGCAAGTGCTAGGGGAGCCAACTAGGGGGAGCGCTTTTCTTGACCTGCTGCTCACAAACCGGGTAGAATTAGTGGGGGAAGCAAAAGTGGATGGGAATCTGGGAGGCAGTGACCATGAGTTGGTTGAGTTCAGGATCCTGACGCAGGGAAGAAAGGTAAGCAGCAGGATACGGACCCTGGACTTCAGGAAAGCAGACTTTGACTCCCTCAGGGAACAGATGGCCAGGATCCCCTGGGGGACTAACATGAAAGGGAAGGGAGTCCAGGAGAGCTGGCTGTATTTCAAGGAATCCCTGTTGAGGTTACAGGGACAAACCATCCCGATGAGTCGAAAGAATAGTAAATATGGCAGGCGACCAGCTTGGCTTAATGGTGAAATCCTAGCGGATCTTAAACATAAAAAAGAAGCTTACAAGAAGTGGAAGCTTGGACATATGACCAGGGAAGAGTATAAAAATATTGCTCGGGCATGTAGGAAAGATATCAGGAGGGCCAAATCGCACCTGGAGCTGCAGCTAGCAAGAGATGTCAAGAGTAACAAGAAGGGTTTCTTCAGGTATGTTGGCAACAAGAAGAAAGCCAAGGAAAGTGTGGGCCCCTTACTGAATGAGGGAGGCAAGCTAGTGACAGAGGATGTGGAAAAAGCTAATGTACTCAATGCTTTTTTTGCCTCTGTTTTCACTAACAAGGTCAGCTCCCAGACTGCTGTGCTGGGCAACACAAAATGGGGAAGAGATGGCCAGCCCTCTGTAGAGATAGAGGTGGTTAGGGACTATTTAGAAAAGCTGGACGTGCACAAGTCCATGGGGCCGGACGAATTGCATCCGAGAGTGCTGAAGGAATTGGCGGCTGTGATTGCAGAGCCCTTGGCCATTATCTTTGAAAACTCGTGGCGAACGGGGGAAGTCCCGGATGACTGGAAAAAGGCTAATGTAGTGCCCATCTTTAAAAAAGGGAAGAAGGAGGATCCTGGGAACTACAGGCCGGTCAGCCTCACCTCAGTCCCTGGAAAAATCATGGAGCAGGTCCTCAAAGAATCAATCCTGAAGCACTTAGAGGAGAGGAAAGTGATCAGGAACAGTCAGCATGGATTCACCAAGGGAAGGTCATGCCTGACTAATCTAATCGCCTTTTATGATGAGATTACTGGTTCTGTGGATGAAGGGAAAGCAGTGGATGTATTGTTTCTTGACTTTAGCAAAGCTTTTGACACGGTCTCCCACAGCATTCTTGTCAGCAAGTTAAGGAAGTATGGGCTGGATGAATGCACTATAAGGTGGGTAGAAAGCTGGCTAGATTGTCGGGCTCAACGGGTAGTGATCAATGGCTCCATGTCTAGTTGGCAGCCGGTGTCAAGTGGAGTGCCCCAGGGGTCGGTCCTGGGGCCCGTTTTGTTCAATATCTTCATAAATGATCTGGAGGATGGTGTGGATTGCACTCTCAGCAAATTTGCGGATGATACTAAACTGGGAGGAGTGGTAGATACGCTGGAGGGGAGGGATAGGATACAGAAGGACCTAGACAAATTGGAGGATTGGGCCAAAAGAAATCTAATGAGGTTCAATAAGGATAAATGCAGGGTCCTGCACTTAGGATGGAAGAATCCAATGCACCGCTACAGACTAGGGACCGAATGGCTCGGCAGCAGTTCTGCGGAAAAGGACCTAGGGGTGACAGTGGACGAGAAGCTGGATATGAGTCAGCAGTGTGCCCTTGTTGCCAAGAAGGCCAATGGCATTTTGGGTTGTATAAGTAGGGGCATAGCGAGCAGATCGAGGGACGTGATCGTTCCCCTCTATTCGACACTGGTGAGGCCTCATCTGGAGTACTGTGTCCAGTTTTGGGCCCCACACTACAGGAAGGATGTGGATAAATTGGAAAGAGTACAACGAAGGGCAACGAAAATGATTAGGGGTCTAGAGCACATGACTTATGAGGAGAGGATGAGGGAGCTGGGATTGTTTAGTCTGCAGAAGAGAAGAATGAGGGGGGATTTGATAGCTGCTTTCAACTACCTGAAAGGGGGTTTCAAAGAGGATGGCTCTAGACTGTTCTCAATGGTAGCAGATGACAGAACGAGGAGTAATGGTCTCAAGTTGCAATGGGGGAGGTTTAGATTGGATATTAGGAAAAACTTTTTCACTAAGAGGGTGGTGAAACACTGGAATGCGTTACCTAGGGAGGTGGTAGAATCTCCTTCCTTAGAGGTTTTTAAGGTCAGGCTTGACAAAGCCCTAGCTGGGATGATTTAACTGGGACTTGGTCCTGCTTTGAGCAGGGGGTTGGACTAGATGACCTTCTGGGGTCCCTTCCAACCCTGATATTCTATGATTCTATGATTCTAATGGATTGGATAAGAATTATAGTGATATTTATATACAGACCCTGACATGGACAGTATTACACAATAAATTGCTCTTTTCATGGCACTTACAAAAAACATCTATATGTAACTACACAGTCCCTATAAATATTATGTCATAGCAAACATTTGCTGTCCTCCGCTTTCCCAGCCCCTCACAATGAGAATGGCAGCCAAGCGATTCTTTCCAAGTAATTTTTGCACATAATTAGAATTAATACTCTGGTCTCAAATTTCAAACACTGGCACCATAATAAGACATCCAAAGCCTATATTTGAATGCACAAATTGGTATTTGAAATAAACATACTTAACATTGGTGCCAGTTCTAGAATTCAGATGTGGGATATGGTCATCTAGTTAAGGCATTCATATTTGACCCCCTAGACTCCTCAGCTGTACAAAAGCTAACCAGTATGTACTTAAAGTCACATATATATAAATCTCCCCACTGTATTTTCCACCAAATGCATCCGATGAAGTGAGCTGTAGCTCACAAAAGCTTATGTTCAAATAAATTTGTTAGTCTCTAAGGTGCCACAAGTACTCTTTTTCTTTTTGCGAATATAGACTAACACGGCTGCTACTCTGATACATATTACACGTGAATGAAGTCCATGCAACAGGTCAGAACAATCACAATCACAAAGGAAAGTAAGGCCTTTTGCTTAAAATGGATCACTGTCGTAGGGCACCTGCCTCCCATGTTCCCCTGTATGGCCTCAGGGTGGCACTGCAAACAGCTTACTGCATTGATTTCCCTATTCTGGGCACTTGCAGTCCCCTTCTCCCCAGGAGCCAATTGCCTGCCTATGTTCTCCACCATTATGTTAGAGGGCAGCCCTGCTGGGGCACCCTCCTTTGTCAGGCTATGGCACAACCTCTCTAATTTTCTCCTTTCTTTCAGACTCCTCAGTAGCTCCACACAAACTCTCAGAGTATAAATAGCTCTTTGCAGGGTTTATTTATTACAAAAGTCCCACAGCTATAATCCAGAATTCTCCAGCACTGTCCAAACAGTATTGGACTTCAATATTTCAAGTCCTCACAGTCCATCCACACACCAAGTACAGCTCCATTGTCTCTCACCATGCTCTGGCTCTCTGGTATAGTTCCAGTGTCTCTCACCCCATTTAGATGCTCAGGTATGGCTCCAACATCTCTTCCCATGGCACCTCCCAGCCCCACCTGCTGGGGTAATTTTCCACCTCAGTTCGTTCTTTCTTTCCCAGGTGTGGTCCCAGCTCTTGGCCAGAGACATCACACCTCCATCATTCCCCAGTCTTCAGCCCTTTCTGGCCCTCAAAGAGCCAGTAGACATCCCCTGCTGCTATTCTCAGCCTTCAGCTCTCTCTAGCCATGGCTCTCTGGCCTGGGGAAGTTTGTAGATGTCCCCCTGACTGCCTCTCTGCCTTCTGCTTTCACCTGATCTGACTCCGCTGCTCAGTGGGGACATCTCTGCTCCTCCAAGAGCATCCCTTCCCTGAAGGTCTCTGCCCAGAACTCCTCCTGCAAAGGACAAGCTTCAGCAGCCATGCTATCAGCCTGCAGCATGCACTTTTCTCCATGTCTGGCCAGCGCTGCTGGATAGTAGTGAGGTGGGTGCAAGGACTCTCCCCACCCCCTCCTACTACACCCCTACACAAATCCCCTCCATTCCATGCTCCCCACTTTGGAGTCTCTAGTGAAGGCATTAGTCATGTACAGAAGTTGTGTTTTTCAGCCAAATTATGGTGGACTCCTGTGCAAAGGCACATAGAGGGAATGGGGATGTTTCTTGCATTCTCTCCCCCACTTTATGAATCACTTTTTCCAGGGCCAGCCATGGTAAGTCAGCAAAAACAGAAATATTGATGAGAAAATTCTTCTTTTGTACCAAAAAGTTTCTAAACCAAAGGGATCCTGCCCGGGGTGCAGGATTGAATTCACTAGATCCAAGTGTCTTATTGGGAACTGGTTAGCAGCATCAGTAATAATAGGAAGCTCTGTTTTCCATTTCCCATACTAAATATGTTGAAATCTCCAGCAGCAGGGTTTGGACTTTTGCCTACCATTAGTAAGTAGCAGGAAATCTGCAGAAATGGCAAGACCCAGATTGCTGCAGAAAGGTATCCCCAACCCCAGAGGCTGTCCAGAATCCTGAAGGAGGGTATAGCCCCCATGGATGCTATCTGCCACATGAGATGGCATTTGCTTCATCCACCTTGCACACTAGCATAGCAAGTGCAGCTGGCTGGGCACAAGAGGGGTGTATACCTCATGCCTTAGAAGCATGGGAGCCTGTGAGCTCTGGAGGAATTCTGGCTGAGGTTATGAAAGATATTATAACCACCTCACTTTCATTTTAACTAAGAGGAATCTATCAATAATTCATGTGTTAGATTTTTTTTCTCCTCAATTTTTTACCTCCAGCAGATGTTGCTGATCAGTTTTCCTATCCTATAGTTAGTTGCTAACAATGGGAAACAAAATACAGGAGCAGCTCTCCAAAGAAACTAGAGGTCTGGCATTCAGCTGCTGGAGGGCTGTGTATGCATAATGGGGAGTCTTAAGATATTACAAATATTAGTATCTTGATTATCTAAGGGCTAAAGGCACAGAAGAGCTTGCAAAGGTTTGTGAGAAAGAACAGAATCCGGAGGTTAGGATCTGTACCCATGCAGGCTGCCTGTGAGAGACTGAGATCCACTTTCCCCCCACCCCCCAATGCTCCTCCCTCAGATTCTCCCCTTCACTTGCAGTTTTCTTGGAAGAGAAACCCATTTCCCCGGTACTTTAAAAAACTTTTGTAAAAAAAAATAGCTGCCATCAATGTTTTGCATATTACTATTAGTAACACAAAACCTCTAAAGTAATACAGAAAAAATTATGTTGCTGTGAAGTCTTTGGAGTGTTTTTTTGCATTCAGTCCATTAGAAGAAAAAATAGCAAAGACTCTGAGTCTTTATTAGCCTTTTTCATAGATTCCAGGGCCAGAAAGGACCATCGTGATAATCTTGCCTGACCTCCTGCATAACACAGGCCAAAGAACTTCCCCAAAATAATTCCTTGAGGATATCTTTTAGGAAAACATCCAATTTTGTTACATGTATCAACCCAGTTGAAATCAATAATCATACATGATACCGAGAGTGAAATCTGGCCCATAAATACTAATTCTAAATGAGCACAAAAAGCTGTGGACCCTCAAAATGAAGTTTTAATTTGTAATAGCCAGTGTTCTCCCCCTCTATGTACCAAGCTGTTAGAATAATTCCTCTTTTAAAGAGACTTTTTTTGAGTCACATCATTGTGAAATTCTTCCACAACTTCTAACACTTTTTTGCTTATGGTCTCATGCATTGAGAGAATAAAACTTAGACTTTCATTTGAGAATCCAGACTAGTTCAACTGGAGACCACAACTGAAGGAATCTCAGAGAAACATATCTGCAATTATATGATGTGTGAAGTATTCCTGGACAAATATCTTCACCAGATCAAACATGCTGCAGTGAGTCTAACCAGAATGAAATTGCACAAAGTTCTGAAACTTACTTCAGCTCTATTAGTTACTGTATGTTTAGCATCCAAGAGGCACAATTTCCTCTTTAATTTCCTCTTTGTCTTACCCCTTTGAAAAATGCCCATTTCCAAGTAGAAACTGGCTCTTTTTAAGATTTAAAAAGAAGACTGGTTGCATTCATGACTCTTAAATAGTGGGAGTACTGATCTACCTTCCCCACCACCAGAAATCCTTACCGGTCCTCAAGCATATGCTCTTCAGGTGGCAGCCTCCTTCCTTGCTGTTCTTGACTTGACCATCAAGTTGAGAACTAGTAGTAGAAGGAAGCAGATCAACTGGGAGCACATTTCTGCAGGATCGGTAAGTAGAGAGTGGGAGCAGGGAAAGGGTGTTGTTTGTTGGGAAAGGAGCTGGGATGGGATCAGCATTGACAGGAGTGTCTGATTAGTGTACTTGGGGAAGGGGGATATGGAAGTATCAGAAGGCTGAAAAGGTAGGTAGTCTCTTGTGAGGAGGGGACAAAAAAGGAATCTGCAGTTGGAAGGTTGGGTTGGGCTCTTGGTGGGAAGAGGAGCTGAAGACCAGGGGAGAAATCCTGGCCCCATTTAAGTTAATGACAAAACTCCAATTGACTTTTGTGGAATGAGGATTTCACCCAATATACATAGCTGACATTTCTCTGTACTCTAAGGTGCATTCTTTGAACATTGGTTGAGAAATAAAGTCAAATGAAGCATCATTTTAATACAATGTCTGGATTTGATATTATGGTTCAGACTGTGGTCTGGTTTGTGCAGTCATGCAAAGGTCTAAGGAGACACAAGGTGCCCTCTTACAAACTTTCCCTAGATAACTATACCACCACCCACAGCAGGAGTGGGGAAGGAGACTCCACAGAGGCACTCCATTCCTCTCTATGTGCAGGTGGCCAGGTGGTGCCGGGAAGAGGTGAGGAAAAAGTTCTATCTCACTGCACAGACTCATTCTACAAGTGTAATGTCTGATTCTGCCTTTTGCAGGGGAGAGACTGAATACGGTTGTGGATCTAAGAGGATCCAGTATGACTTTTTTTTTTTATACACAGAGGGGGGGACCTGTAATGCCCCAGTGGATTTTTTAGGTAGATGTTTTGGGAGAAATGAGCCAAGAGAGCCTCATTTTAAGGCATCCAGAGAATCCAAAATAAAACTGCATTTTACTCTTGCAAATTTCTGTGCAATGTTCTTTTGTTATAGTAAAATGATAGCTTCCTAACCCTAATACATTGCTGGAGATGGAAAACCTATCTTGGTATTCTTTCTTTGTTGGTGTTATAAGAGACCTGAGAGTTACTGGGCAGAGTGTCTGATTTGTATGAATAAGGGATTAAGATTGGCGCTACAGTAGCTGTGATTCCTGAATTTGTGTCCTAGGATATAAAGATTAACGGTTTAGTAGATTTAAGATCTGAATATAAGAGAACTGGATTGGATTTTTGAACTCTTTATTTCCCTTTTTATGAAATTATTAGCATGCACACAGTATACTTTGTTGTCTTTAATCATTAGTGGTATTTTGTATCTTATATTGATGGATTTATTAGACCACATCTTTTGATGATGTTTCTTATGGGATGTTTTATTTCCCAATAAAAATTCTTAATGAAAAAAGAAGTGATAGGAAAATCAGTTTAAATAAAATAAATGCTTTTTGAAACTTGAAAATCGTTGGTTAGCGTTCTCTCTTGTTTATATGCCATACTGCTATTGTTTTCAGCTAGAACCGGAACTGTTTGTACAGCACTTGTCACAATGAGGACCCAGTCCTAACTTGGGGCCTCTATACAACAAAGAAATAATAATACCAAAATACAGTGAGAGAAAATATTTCTAAACAGATTATTCTGAAAATCTGACTGGGAGTCTTTCAAAGAGGCATAGATAATACTTGGTAAGCTTCTGGATAATGAATTAAATGAGTATGACTGGTTAAAAAAGTACTTTAAACAGGATATACTATGAAGTTTTGATCTAAAATTTCCTTAGAATCTTCCCTAATTGCTTACCTTGTTAAATTTTTATTTAGCCTGATATGCCACAATAATTTACTACATCATGGGATGATTGTGTTCTTAGGCTGGTTCTACACTGGTGTAACTTCAGCCAGTGGAAGAAAACAAATGAGATCAGCATCAGATCACATTTCTGTAATTTTCTTGACTTTGGGTCTAATAGAAGAATTTTCATGAATGAGCTCAAAGTAAAGAAAACAAAGTAAACTTAGAAAACAAAGTAAAGAAATATCAACAAATTATTATAGCATATTTGAATAAACACAGTTGCATCAGCCAGTTATTAATCTTCTAATCAAAATTTCTGCTCCTCTCAATAGATCATATGTCACTGAGGACAATGGGAGCCATGTGCAAGGAGCACTTCCATGAATAAACCCCATATGTGTATTAGTTAAAATATTAATTTTCAAAGGCTATTTCTCAAAGTTGTTATTGGTTTTTTTTTTTTACCAATAATTGTTGAATTGTGTCAGATGATCCATGTGCCAAATCCTGGCACTATTGAAGTCAATAGCAAAATTCCCATTGACTTCTAAAGGACCAGAATTTCTGCCCCCACACCCCGCATGTTTATATTTAGCAGGGCTACTTAAAAACATGCAATTTTGTAGGAATAAGCTTAGAACTTCATGTTACTTTAGTGCAAGAAGCCTACTCAAACTTGATAATTATAAGTAATTAAAACTAGAGGGTCACAAACTTTGTTGCTTCTGCATGCAAATGCATCCGATGAAGTGAGCTGTAGCTCATGAAAGCTTATGCTCTAATAAATTTGTTAGTCTCTAAGGTGCCACAAGTACTCCTTTCCTTTTTGCGAATACAGACTAACATGGCTGCTACTCTGAAACCTGTCTTTGTTGCTTTTGTAGATTGAGTTCATTGCACACACCAGGGGCTCCTTGCACCCTTCCATTGTCTCCCATAAGCTCCCTTTGTGCCCTTCCCACCCCGCTTCTCCTTCAGAGGGTTGGTGCAACTCCCCACACTTTCTCTCATGCCATGGGCTCTATATGCACCCTTCCCCACCATTATTATTTCTCTTCTTTCTCTCTAGGAGATAAGTCATTCAGGGTGTCAGCATGTTAAATGCTATTGGGAGGATGTATGCAGTGGTGTTGTAGCCATGTTGGTCCCAGGATATTAGAGGGAGAAGGTGGGTGAGGTAATGTCTTTTATTGGGAGGACTAAATTGAGACGATGGATGGAGATATTGTTATGAAGGTATCAGAAGGTGTCATCAACCAATTGTTTGATATATAGACAGTTGCAGAAGTGCTTGCAGCTGTGGCTTTGCTAAACAAATTCCAGAGGTTCCCCACTTCTTCCCTTCTAGTTTTCCAATTCCCTGTTCACACACAAACCTATAGGGTTCTGCCCATTAATGCCTAGAACATTCTCTGACATTTTGAAATTGATCAGAAGTGGTGTTCCAAAGTTGTTAAGTTACATTCAAACACAGAAATGCTATCAAGTTGAGTTTTGGCTTCACAAGCTCAGCCAATAATTGTGTGTTTGTGCACTGTTGATCAGGAACACTGCCGACTAAATAATGTTGCTTTCTAAATATTGTTATGTAAGCAGCAATATGGCATACTGAAAGATATTGTTCAACAGACTATATTGGTTACCAACATATAAGGCATAGTTTAAACAATGAAGAATAAAAAATGGATTCCAGGCCAAAATTTTCAGAACTGGGAACCTAAAAGTAGTAACATGATTTTTAAAATTTTAGTCCTTAAAGTCTTTAGTTTTTCGAACACAATACGGCCAAACTTCATTCTACTCATGCTACCCTTAACATTATATTAGCATATGCAAGACTCTAGATTTTAATTTTTAAAGGAGAGTGCTGACTAGCATTACTTGTCCACTAACTATTGAGACAAAAGCTATGCAATTGTGACAGACAAAATCTTTTCTAATGCTACAGGTCAAAAAACCTATAGTTTTAAAGAAATAATTACATACAATTGTCTATTTTTAAATAGGACGACTACTATAATGATAATCCTCCAGATAAACATATATATATATAATATATATATATATATATATATATATATATATATGTGTGTGTGTAATTAAAGTGATTAGAATACAGCAATAACCCATCTCCACTTATTATTATAAAACCATAAACTATCATTCAGTACACTATAAAATTTAAAATCTAATTGAAAGTGCTAGTTTAGCATAATTCCCACAAGCCATCATTCTTTAATATTGTGAAATGAATGAGGTTTTTGTGGAGCTATTAATTGATACTGACACGCAATAACCACTGGAATGAAACTCCAATTATGAGAGGCAATTAATCACATTTACTGTCATCTGTGATGTCAAATAAAGTTCTAAACAGTAAAAAAAAAAAAAAGAAAAAAAAAAGGGGGGGGGGGAATTTATACCTCTTATGTTTTAATTCATTTCATGGAAATCAGATTGTCCTTTGGTGGGGTAATCAAGCAATTAAAAAAGTACTATTTTCACTATTAACACAGTGTTTATTTTGTTGTATTCTCTGATTTAAAACAAAACTGACTGTTTTTCCTTCTTGATGTAGACTTATACCATATTGCATATTTATTTCTAAAGCAGTCTGTATAGTTAGTAGCATAATTGGTGTTATGGTAGACAAATATATTTAAAAATAAAAAGGTCCAGGTCCTATTTGTACATTTGAGCCACAATCCATGACAACACTTAAACATATACTTAACTTTTAGCATGTAGGGCATAAGCATGTGCTTATGCGCTCTCCTGAATAGGGATGCTTTCCTGAATTGTGTCCTTATAGCACATTCACCACTGTGGTATCTGAATACTAGCAAAATTATTTAAAGCAAAATTCAGTCAGAAAGAATTCATTCCCCATCGATTTGTATAATTATGTTTTCGTTTGCATGAACTTGTAAATGTTTTTTAAATTCTGTTCCTTTTTCCAAGAACAGTTGCCAGTTAATGAATTTAAACAGGCCTTTCAAACACCACATTTTGGCATTCAAATGGGTACAAAAGAATGGAAAACAGGTTAGTACCTTAGTAACTGATTTGACTGGCCCAATGTAAAATTCAGATTTAGATGCTATGTTTGCCGTCCACATTTAGATGCCATGTTTGCAAAGTGGGCTCACAGTGTCATTTGACATGACTTTTTTTTTTAGTGGTGTTCTCTGGAAGTCCTTTATTTTAGTCCTCCAAAAAAGTGACAAGTCATAGCCACTTTGCTTGTGTCAAGAGAGCTGAATAGACTTCTTTCAGACCCCATCAAAGTGCCAGCCAGAAAAGGTCATTTGAGAGCAGTGTAAGGCAGCCCCTAGCTCCCAGGTGATGTTCACTCTGTTCTGACCTGTAGCAATCTCAGGCCCTGTTGGGTGGGCAGCTCCAAGCACAAACTTAGCCAAATTTGCCATGAGAGTGTGAACAATTATTGATGGTATAAATAGGTGGCACCCACTAAAATTTAACAGTGTAAAAACAACAGCTGGATCAACTTCTGCTGAGAATAGTCTCAGTTCAGAGTCGGAAAAATCCTAAATATTTTCTTTAATAAAATATTCTTTGCTGGTCATTGGTAGCTTTATTTGCCCTTTATATTCCATCAAAGCTAGGAAGCCTTAAAATGAATCAGCAGAACAGTAATAACATCGGCTCACCCTACACTGCAATATCCAACAGAAGCATCTTTGTGTAAGAAGCACATGAGAACTTACAGTTGAAGGAGTAATACATGTCTGAGGAAACCCTAAAATAGACGCAACTGTATTTAGTTAGGACTTGGGCACTTCCAAAACACATTCTTTCCATTCAGTGAATCTATATTAAAAAAAAAATATTGCAGCCTCTTGTAATAAAAGTTTAAACTAAAGAGGCAAATGCGCTAAAAAAAATCCTATTCTGATTTATATAGTAAGTATAATAACTTGCTTGGTTTTTAAATATTGTATCTTTGTCCAACCCCAGCAGACATGAGGATGTACCATTATGGTTTTATAATAGCTAACATAATATGTAATTAGGTCAAGACTTTGGATCCCTCACGGTTTAAAATTCTATTATGAGGCACCATCATCCTTAGCCCTCTAGGTTATTTAGTGCCACTACTAATAGATAACAAGTGTGCTTTTTTAAACTAAATATATTTGTATTTTTTACTCTGAAACGTTTGACCTCTTTTTAGTTATTATTTTATTAGTAAATAAAACTCTAAAAAAACTGCACATAACTAATATAATCAATGGCTTTGTCCAAAATCAAATTAATCAGACCATCAAGGTAACCTCAACTGTGTTGAGAAAAATTCTTTGGAGATGGTCCTTTTCCACTGCTGAAGTTCAAAGACTCTCGCAGTTATTTTTCTTTGATGTGGTTCTGGATTGTTAACCTTAATTTGAGTTTAACTCCATTTCATACCAGTAAAGGGTTTTTGGGAGTGAGTTTTTTTTTTTTTAAATTATTCATTTCTCCTTCTAAAAAGTTCTTGTTTTAGTACCAACTTTGAACACCCACACTGAAAATTCCTGACAGCACCTTCACCCTATGTTTTAGCACAGAAAATTTTGTTGCCAAGGTAACTGACTTTATTGGAATAAAAGGAAATTTAAAATATTCAAAACTACAAGGATGTAAGTTCTAAACTTACCAGGGTAAAATAAATACTTATTCTGCTAAACACTAGTTATAATGATGTGGAGTCAAACTTAACTATTCTACTGGGAAAAAATCTAGAATATTTAAAATAAACATTTTCTGTTTTAATATTGCCTATTTTCTAAAAAAGATATATTTTGGACTATTTCACAAATGGTTTATAAAGCAAATAATGTGTCATAAAAATGTACTATTTAAACCCTGATCCATCAATTAACCCATATTCAAAACTCCCACTGGCTTTAATGGGACTACCACACTTGGAATAATTGCATGATCCAGCCCTAATTATAGAGTATTTTTCCTTTGTCATATCTCTGGAGTTTTTTGCTCTTACTGAAGAAATTTGCAAGAAAACAGAATCACTCCTGCTGTGGATTCCCCGTTGAATAATAACCCTCTGCTGGTGACATCACAGTCATTCTACAGCAACCACTTCTGATGTCCAAAAATAGAGGATTATGACTCTAAGTGGGGAATAAGTATGATTGACTCTACTGCGAAGTTGTGGGAAATTATTCGTTGTTTATACGATATAGAAAATGTTACGGTTGTGCATTTATTTTAGATAAATCATGAAAATATACATGCTAATTTTTGGTGCAGTACTTGGGCTGCGGCCCATCCTAATATGAACGCAGCTGGACTATTCACATGGATAAGTATTTGCACTATCAGGGCTTGAGATTGTAAGCTTCCCTGTGCTTCATACTGTACTGAACACATTGGGTAAAATTTACAAAAAATACTTGCAGCCCTAATCATTTACCTATTGAATTCAATAGCAGTACTTGAACTGATTTAAGGACCGTAACAGTATGTCTACACTGCAGTAGGGAGCATGCCTCCCAACCTGGGTAGTCAGATTACTGATACCTCTGCTTAAGCTAATGCTCTAAAAATAGTAACGTGAACATTGTGGCACTGTTTGCCTGAGGCCAAGCCAACCCGATCCCCTGAATCTGAGCTTGCGTGGCTTGCCCAAGCTCCTGCACATGCTACAAAGTTCACACTGCTATTTATAGTGCACTAGCTCAAGCAGAGCTAGCTCAAGTCTTTCTACCTAGGCTGGGAATCAAGCTCTCAGCTGCAACATAGATTCATAGATACTAAGGTCAGAAGGGACCATTCTGATCATCAATCCGACCTCCTGCACAGCGCAGGCCACAGAATCTCACCCACCCACTCCTACGAAAAACCTCACCTATGTCTGAGCTATTGAAGTCCTTAAATCATGATTTAAAGACTTCAAGGAGCAGAGAAGCCTCCCTCAAGTCACCCATGCCCCATGCTACAGAGGAAGGCGAAAAACCTCCAGGGCCTCTCCAATCTGCCCTGGAGGAAAATTCCTTCCCGACCCCAAATATGGCGATCAGCTAAACCCTGAGCATATGGGCAAGATTCACCAGCCAGATACTACAGAAAATTCTTTCCTGGGTAAGTCAGATCCCATCCATCTAATATCCCATCTCAGGGGATTTGGCCTATTTACCCTGAATATTTAAAGATCAATTACTTACCAAAATCCCATTATCCCATCATACCATCTCCTCCATAAACTTATCGAGTAGAATCTTAAAACCAGATAGATCTTTTGCCCCCACTGCTTCCCTTGGAAGGCTATTCCAAAACTTCACTCTTCTGATGGTTAGAGACCTTCGTCTAATTTCAAGTCTAAACTTCCTGGTGGCCAGTTTATACCCATTTGTTCTTGTGTCCACATTGGTGCTGAGCTGAAATAATTCCTCTCCCTCTCCTGTATTTATCCCTCTGATATATTTATAGAGAGCAATCATATCTCCCCTCAACCTTCTTTTAGTTAGGCTAAACAAGCCAAGCTCCTTAAGTCTCCTTTCATAAGACAAGTTTTCCATTCCTCGGATCATCCTAGTAGCCCTTCTCTGTACCTGCTCCAGTTTGAATTCATCCTTTTTAAACATGGGAGACCAGAAATGCACACAGTATTCTAGGTGAGGTCTCACCAGTGCCTTGCATAATGCTACTAAAATCTCCTTATCCCTACTGGAAATGCCTCTTCTGATGCACCGCAAAACCGCATTAGCTTTTTTCACAGCCATAACACATTGGCAGCTCATAGTCATCCTATGATCAACCAATACTCCAAGGTCCTTCTCCTCTTCCGTTACTTCTAATTGATGCGTCCCCAACTTATAACTAAAATTCTTGTTATTAATCCCTGAATGCATAACCTTACACTTCTCACTATTAAATTTCATCCTATTACTCCAGTTTACAAGATCATCCAGATCCTCCTGTATAATATCCCGATCCTTCTCCGAATTGGCACTACCTCCCAGCTTTGTATCATCTGCAAACTTTATTAGCACACTCCCACTTTTTGTGCCAAGGTCAGTAATAAAAAGATTAAATAAGATTGGTCCCAAAACCGATCCGGGAGGAACTCCACTGGTAACCTCCCTCCAACCTGACAGTTCGCCTTTCAGTAGGACCCGTTGCAGTCTCCCCTTTAACCAATTCCTTATCTACCTTTTGATGTTCATATTGATCCCCATCTTCTCCAATTTAACTAATAATTCCCCATGTGGCATGGTATCAAATGCCTTACTGAAATCTAGGTAAATTAGATCCACTGCATTTCCTTTATCTAAAAAATCTGTTACTTTTTCAAAAAAGGAGATTAGGTTGGTTTGGCACAATCGACCTTTTGTAAAACCATGTTGTATTTTATCCCATTTACCATTGACTTCAATGTCCTTAATTAATTTCTCCTTCAAAATTTTTTCCAGAACCTTGCATACTACAGATGTCAAACTAACTGGCCTGTAGTTACCCGGATCACTTTTTTTTCCTTTCTTAAAAATAGGAACTATATTAGCATTTCTCCAATCATTCGGTACTACTCCTGAGTTTACAGATTCATTAAAAATTCTTGCTAATGGGCTTGCAATTTCAGGTGCCAATTCCTTTAATATTCTTGGATGAAGATTATCTGGGCCCCCCGATTTAGTCCCATTAAGCTGTTTCAGTTTCGCTTCTACCTCAGATATGGTAATATCTACCTCCGTATCCTCATTCCCATTTGTCATGCTACCATTATCCCCCAGATCCTCTTTAGCCTTTTTAAAGACTGAGGCAAAGTATTTGTTTAGATATTGGGCCATGCCTAGATTATCTTTAACCTCCATTCCATCCTCAGTGTTTAGCGGCCCCACTTCTTCTTTCTTAGTTTTCTTCTTATTTATATGGCTATAGAACCTTTTACTATTGGTTTTAATTCCCTTTGCAAGGTCCAACTCTACTCAACTTTTAGCCTGTCTCACTTTATCTCTACATGTTCTGACCTCAATTAGGTAGCTTTCCTTGCTGATCCCTCCCATCTTCCACTCCCTGTATGCTTTCTGCTTCTTCTTAATCACCTCTCTGAGATGCTTGCTCATCCAGCTTGGTCTACAACTCCTTCCTATGAATTTTTTCCCCTTTCTTGGGATACAGGCTTCCGATAGCTTCTGCAGCTTTGATTTAAAGTAATCCCAGGCCTCCTCTACCTTTTAGATCCATACGTTCTTCAGTCCAATCCACTTCCCTAACTAATTTCCTTAATTTTTGAAAGTCAGCCCTTTTGAAATCAAAAACTCTAGTTGCAGATTTATTTTTGTTAATCCTTCCATTTAGTTTGAACTGAATTAGTTCATGATCACTTGAGCCAAGATTGTCCCCTGCAACCATTTCTTCTATGAGGTCCTCGCTACTCACCAAAATTAAATCTAAAATGGCATCCCCTCTAGTTGGTTCAGCAACTACTTGATGAAGGAATCCATCAGCTATCGCATCTAGGAAAATCTGAGCCCTGTTATTATTACTAGCACTGGTCCTCCAGTCTATATCTGGGAAGTTAAAGTCTCACATGATCACGCAGTTTCCATTAGTATTTACTTGATTAAAAACATTAAAAAGGTCTCTATCCATATCCAAATTAGATCCCGGAGGTCTATAGCACACCCCAAGCACTATCATAGGAGAGGCTTTACTAGTTATCTTCCCCAATGTAATTTTTGCCCAGACGGACTCTGTCTTATCCATTGCATCACTTCTTATTTCTTTACATTCTACCTCATCATTGATATACAATGCTACTCCACCCCCTTTACCTTTGTTTCTGTCTTTCCTAAACAGCACATACCCTTCAATACCTTTAGTCCAGTCATGACTACTATTCCATCATATTTCTGTTATCCCTATAATAATAGACATATCCTCGATCACATAGCCACTTGAGCATCTGGCCATGAGACTCTAAATACACCTCTTTGGTGACTCATATATGAAGAGATGACTGTTCTGTTATATTTTTTTTTTTACTACCCATGTATTTTATAAGCAGCATGGCTTCTCCATTCGTTTCTAGAACTAAACGCTTAAATTGTGTACATAATAAAATGCCATTGTGACATACTATGGTATTTAGAGCCAAAACACGCTTATAGTGAACATGCAATCACAAAAGTTCAATTGGATGAAGACAGTTCTTTCTGGCGTTGTATAATCAGGGTTATTTTAATTTAAATATAAAAGTCATGATAGAATAATTTGCCCTCAGAGAATGATGTGACATTATCAATAAGTCCAGAGTTTTATCTCCAGAAGTCTGAGGACCCCTCAGTTACATGGCTGCAACCCACATTGATTTAGAGCTCGAATCTGCATGGTACTGAGCACTCTGACCCTGATCCAGGAAAACACTTAGGCACATGCTTAACTCTGAGCATCAAAACAGTCTCATTGACTTTAATGGTATATTCATATTCCTAAAGTTAAGCATAGATCTGAATCAGTGCTCAGCATTTTGCAGGGCTGAACCCTTATTTCTGAGGGCCAAATCCTGTAATCTTTATTCTGGTAAAATTCCTGCTGAAGCCAATTGGACTTTGGCGAACCCATGTACTTTTATGGTCCCCATTACCATAATATCCTTCAAAAATACTGAATACTTTTCAGGCTGGAGGAGAAATGACTTGATTAGTTTCTAGGTTTTTTGTGTGTGAGGGTATGTTTTGGTTTTGGTTTTTTGTCTGTGCAGGTGGAGAAATTTTGAGTGAAACCTAAGTTGAAGAATTGAGTTTTGCATATAGTTCCCAAAGCAGCTATGTCTATGGACTGTAAAAGTTGTACTTCCCACACTTTGAGCCACCCCCTAGTAATTGACAGTTTTGTTGTTCCAGTGGAACATAGTTGTCATGGGAGATCATGGTTGCAGTGGGAAACAATCTCTTGGGTACCTCGGGTCAATCCTATGGGAGCCTTTGACTATGGGACAGAGATCTTGATTCAATGGGGAGCCAGTGCATGGAGCAAACCAGTGGAGTGAGCTAATGTGTTCACAACAATTTCTTTTGCTAAGAAAGACTAATGCAGTCTAGTTCAGCTTATTCAAGAGGTGGGGCTTCATTCCCAGATATCGTGAATTGAAAAAAAAATCAAACCTGGAGATCATATGTGAGTGGCTTACTGTGCCCCGGTCCAAGTTTGACAGAATGGGGTGGATCTGGCCAATTACAGATAGAAATGAGTGTTTTTGCTGCTTTGAGTATTTAGGCCTCCCCCGGAGTCTGAGGTAAGGTGAGCAGTTGGTGAGGATCTGGAAATGTTCCAGTTGCCCTGGAGATAGCAGATGTGTTCGATATTCCTAAACGCTGCTGGTGCTGTGTTGTGGGAAAAGGCGAAGCTAGAAAAGATACGCTCCAGGGTAGAGCTGATTTAAAAAAAAAAGAAGTTTCTGACAACACTTTTCTGTTGGGAAAATGTTGATTCCATTGAAAATGTTTTGTGGGAATGTATTGACTTCACTGAATTTTTTGATAGGAAATTATCAAAAGGATTCTCAGTTCAACAAGGTCAAAACATTTTATTTCAATAAGTTTGAAACATTTCATTGTAACTTTTATCATTTCAATTTATAATATATCGTAACTTAAAAGTCAAAACAAAATTGAAACGAAATATTTCTACCTTAGAATGAAACACGTTGATAAGATTATTTCAGTGTTTCCAAAACAAAATATTTTAGAAAGTTTGTTTTGTGGTAAATTTCAAAATGTTAAATTTTTAATGTGATTGGGGATGAAAGGAAAGGTTGACATGTCAGAACTTCCCACAGAACTCCCCAGCTGTACTCTAGGTGACTGGAAAATGAAGATGCAAGTGGGGGAGTAATTTTCTTTTAAAGGTACAGATATTAGGTTGCTTAGGCCAGAGTAATAGATGTGTAACTTTCATATTTAGATAGTGGTAGCACATAGTATCACAGATCTGGTCAGCTTCTCCCTGCTGATAACTCATCAGATTGTTATAAGGGGATCCAGCTGCTGGATCCTCTGTATTTTAAGCCTCTGGAGCAATGGTGGGCAACCTGCGGTCCATCAGGGTAAGCTGATTGTGGGCCATGAGACATTTTGCGGACATTGACTGTCTGCAGGCACGGTCTCCCGCAGCTCCCAGTGGCTGCGGTTCAAGCGGCAGCCAGCATGTCCCTATATATTGGACTAAATATGTAATATTTTCTAGTGAATTAATCTGACATTTTGTAAAAGGAGGGTGGTTTTTGTGCTCTGAAAACTGCTCATTTGCCCTGATTTCAAAATGCCATGATTAATTTAGGATCCTTTTCTTTAAGACTGTTCAGTAAAATATTTTTTCATGATTAGTTCTACCCATTCTTTAAATGATTTTGCTGCAGCTGTGCATCCGGAGTCTCAGCTTCAGAGATGATTGGATTGCCACAGAAAATCTGATGGACAACGGTGTTATGACAGACAGCTGCAGCGGCATAGGAGCCAGCAAACAGAGCTGTAAATGGGAGTTTGTAAGGAGAGTTTGTGTTGCAGTGCTTGTTTGGGGTTTGTTTTTGCTGTGGGTGCGGGTGTTTTGGTGTGGTTTGTGTTTCCCAGATTTATAGGATTTAGGTGGGAAGGCCATGACAGATACAGAGGCAGCAGTGGTAGTGACCCAAGCATTGGAAGACACAATGAAGATGACTGGATGTGGAAGCTGCGGCATGTACATGATCCTGGAGGGGATACCTGGAAAGAGTTTTGTCTGCATGAAGTGCCGCCTGATAGAGCTGATGGAAGAAAAGATCCAAGGATTGGAGATGCAGGTGGAAAGTCTGGTTGAGTTTAGAAGGGGGTTTGAGCAGATTATGGAGCAAAGACATGAGGCAGCTGAAGGGAAAAGCTCAGACTTGCAGATGGAAGCAGGACTGAAGAATTCTGAAGGGAGACTGCTGGGTGAAGAAAATGGACAGTGGAAGCATGTGACTAAAAGAACCAGGCAGAGGAAAAGATGGGCTAGTGAAGGAGAAATAAAGCTCAAGAACAGGTTTGCAGAGTTGGAAAATGAAGAAAGGGCTCAGCAGGTGGTCACTGAAGGTGGAAGGGCAAGGAAGAAGAGAAGAGCGGCTAGTCCTATAGGAAAAGGGAAAGAGTCAATAGAGACTACACCAAATATGAGCCCCAGGATGATACAGCATGGGTTGAAGAGGATTACAAGGGAGAATAGGAATGGAAAGAACTTGAAGCCAGAGGGAACAGGGGATAGACCGGAGAATTGCACCGTCACCAGGAAAAGGCAGGTCTACATGATCAGGGACTCCTTATTGAGAAGAATGGACAGGCCTGTAACCAGAGTTGATCCAGAGAATAGAAGGGTGTGATGTCTTCCAGGTGCTAAGATATGGAATGTGGACCTGAGGTTGAAAAGGATCCTAAAGGGAGTGGGAAAGAATCCACTGATTGTCCTTCATGTGGGAACAAATGATATTGGTAGATTCTCGCTGGAATGTATCAAGGGAGACTATGCCAGGCTGGGGAAGATGCTTAAGGAAATCGAGGCTCAGGTGATCTTCAGTGGGATTCTGCCTGTTCCTAGAGAAGGGCAACAAAGGTGTGACAAGATTATGACTATCAACAGATGGCTCAGGCAGTGGTGCTAAAAGGAGGGCTTTGGGATGTATGGCCACTGGGAGGCATTCATGGATAGAGGACAGTTCTCTCAGGATGGACCTCATCTGATTAGGGAAGGAAATAGACTTCTAGGATGGAGGCTGCCACAACTGATTAAGAGAGCTTTAAACTAGGAATTTGGGGGAGATGGTTGGGAGATGTCCAGGTAATGTCCACACCGGATTTTAGCATTGAGAGGGAAGAAAACAAAGTAAGAAAGGATACAGCTGTGGGTAGGAGAATGGACATAAGGAGGAAGGGCAGTGTGGATACCAGTCTAATAGGTTATACTGGCTGTAGAATGTCTGTGCCTAATCGGGTAAAGAATGTGAGCGAGGCCAAACAGCAAAAATTAAGATTAAAAAAAAATTTAAAAAATTGCCAAAGAGCAAACCAATGCGAGGAGCCTAGGTAACAAAATGGAGGAACTAGAGCTACTGGTGCAGGAAGTGAAACGAGATATTATAGGGATAACAGAAACATGGTGGAATAGTAGTCATGACTGGAGTATAGGTATTAAAGGGTATGTGCTCTTTAGGAAAGACAGAAATAAAGGCAAAGGTGGTGGAGTAGCATTGTATATCAATGATAAGGTAGAATGTAAATAAATAAGAAGCAATGGAATGGATAAGACAGAGTCCGTCTGGGCAAAGATCACATTGGGGAAGAAAACTATTAGAGCCTCCCCTGTGATAGTGCTTGGGGTATGCTAGAGACTGCTCGGATCTAATTTGGATATGGATACAGCCCTCTTTAATGTTTTTAATGAAGTAAATACGAATCGAAACTGCGTGATCATGGGAGACTTTAACTTCCCAGATATAGACTGGAGGACAAGTGCAAGTAATAATAATAGGGCTCAGATTTTCCTGGATGCGATAGCTGATAGATTCCTTCATCAAGTAGTTGCTGAACCGACAAAAGGGGATGCCATTTCAGATTTGGTTTTGGTGAGTAGTGAGAACCTCATAGAAGAAGTGGTTGTAGGGGACAACCTTGGTTCAAGTGATCATGAGCTAATTCAGTTCAAACTGAATGGAAGGATAAACAAAAATAAATCTGCGACTAGGGTTTTTGATTTCAAAAGGGCTGACTTTCAAAAATTAAGGAAATTAGTTAGGGAAGTGGATTGGACTGAAGAACGTATGGATCTAAAGGTAGAGGAGGGCTGGGATTACTTTAACTCAAAGCTGCAGAAGCTATCGGAAGCCTGCATCCCAAGAAAGGGGAAAAAATTAATAGGCAGGAGATGTAGACCAAGCTGGATGAGCAAGCATCTCAGAGAGGTGATTAAGAAAAAGCAGAAAGCATACAGGGAGTGGGAGAGATCAGCAAGGAAAGCTACCTTACTGAGGTCAGAACATGTAGGGATCAAGTGAGACAGGCTAAAAGTCAAGTAGAGTTGGACCTTGCAAAGGGAATTAAAACCAATAGTAAAAGGTTCTATAGCCATATAAATAAGAAGAAAACAAAGAAAGAAGAAGTGGGACTGCTAAGCACTGAGGATGGAGTGGAGGTTAAAGATAATTTAGGCATGGCCCAATATCTAAACAAATACTTTGCCTCAGTTTTTAATGATGCTAATGAGGATCTTAGGGATAATAGTAGGATGACAAATGGGAATGAGTATATGGAGGTAGATATTACCATATCTGACGTAGAAGCGAAACTCGAACAGCTTAATGAGAATAAATTGGGGGGGCCCAGATAATGTTCATCCAAGAATATTAAAAGAATTGGCACATGAAACTGCAAGCCCATTAGCAAGAATTTTTAATGAATCTGTAAACTCAGGGGTTGTACCATATGACTGGAGAATTGCTAACATAGTTCCTATTTTTAAGAAAGGGAAAAAAATGTGATCCGGGTAACTACAGGCCTATTAGTTTGACATCTGTAGTATGCAAGGTCTTGAAAAAAATTTTGAAGGAGAAAGTAGTTAAGGACGTTGAGGTAAATGGGACAAAATAGAACATGGTTTTACGAAAGGTAGATCGTGCCAAACCAACCTGATCTCCTTCTTTGAGAAAGTAACAGTTTTTTTAGATAAAGGAAATGCAGTGGATCTAATTTACCTAGATTTCAGTAAGGCGTTTGATACCATGCCACATGGGGAATTATTAGTTAAATTGGAAAAGATGAGGATCATATGAAAATTGAAAGGTGGATAAGGAATTGGTTAAATGGGAGACTACAGTGGGTCTTACTGAAAGGTGAACTGTCAGGCTGGAGGGAGGTTACCAGTCGAGTTTCTCAGGGATCAGTTTTGGGACCAATCTTATTTAATCTTTTTATTACTGACCTTGGCACAAAAATTGGGAGTGTGCTAATAAAGTTTGCAGATGATACAAAGCTGGGAGGTATTGCCAATTTAGAGAAGGACTGGGATATCATACAGGATGATCTGGATGACCTTGTAAACTGGAGTAAGAGTAATAGGATGAAATTTAATAGTGAGAAGTGTAAGGTTATGCATTTAGGGATTAATAAAAAGAATTTTAGTTATAAACTGGGGATGCATCAATTAGAAGTAACGGAGGAGGAGAAGGACCTTGGAGTACTGGTTGACCACAGGATGACTATGAGCTGCCAATGTGATATGGCTGTGAAAAAAGCTAATGCGGTCTTGGGATGCATCAGGCGAGGTATTTCCAGTAGAGATAAGGAGGTGTTAGTACCATTATACAAGGCACTGGTGAGACCCCACCTTGAATACTGTGTGCAGTTCTGGTCTCCCATGTTTAAAAAGGATGAATTCAACCTGGAACAGGTACAGAGAAGGGCTACTAGGGATGATCTGAGGAATGGAAAACCTGTCTTATGAAAGCAGACTCAAGGAGCTTGGCTTGTTTAGCCTAACCAAAAGAAGGTTGAGGGGAGATATGATTGCTCTCTATAAATATATCAGAGGCATAAATACTGGAGAGGGAGAGGAATTATTTAAGCTCAGTACCAATGTGGACAGAAGAACAAGTGGATATAAACTGGCCATCGGGAAGTTTAGATTTGAAATTAGACAAAGGTTTCTAACCGTCGGAGGAGTGAAGTTCTGGACTAGCCTTCCAAGGGAAGCAGTGGGGGCAAAAGACCTATCTGACTTCAAGATTAAACTTGATAAGTTTATGGAGATGATATGATGTGATAACATGATTTTGGCAATTAATTGATCTTTAATTATCCATGTAAATAGGTCCAATGGCCTGTGATGGGATATTAGATGGGGTGGGATCTGAGTTACTATAGAGAATTCTTTCCTGGGTATCTGACTGGTGAATCTTGCCCACATACATGCTCAGGGTTCAGTTGATCGCCATATTTGGGGTCGGGAAGGAATTTTCCTTCATGGCAGATTGGAAGAGGCCCTGGGGGGTTTTTGCCTTCCTCTGTAGCATGGGGCACGGGTCATTTGCTGAAGGATTCTCTGCTCCTTGAAGTCTTTAAACCACAATTTGAGGACTTCAATAGCTCAGACATAGGTGCGAGGTTTAATGCAGGAGTGGATAGGTGAGATTCTGTGGCCTGCATTGTGCTGGAGGTCAGAATAGATGATCAAAATGGTCCCTTCTGACCTTATTATCTATGAGTCAATGAGATATTGCATATAGAATTATTCATTATATGCATCCGATGAAGCGAGCTGTAGCTCACGAAACCTTATGCTCAAATAAATTTGTTAGTCTCTAAGGTGCAACAAGTACTCCTTTTCTTATTTCCTGGCTTTGATTTCTTTTGGATTGTCCGTGGGACATTTATATTGGATAGTTGCCAATTTCTTCCTTTTTAAATGTTCCTAATAGAACTGAACTATATTTAGAGATAGGCAGATAATTGATTTTTCAGTTCAGTGGATGAACCAAAAAAATCTCCCCCCAAAATTCATGTTGGGTTGATGCAAAATGACAAATTTTCAGTTTCTCACTTAAACAAATGTTTTTGTTTGTTTTAGATTGACCAAAACAAAACATTTTGTGTCATTTTGGGGTTTCTTATGTCTCCCCCATTTTTAGTTAAATGTAGTTAAATTTCTAAATAAAATACTGCTTTGAATCAAAATGTTGAAAGATTCATTTAAAAAATATCAAAACAAAATGTTTATATTTTCTATGCAATTCCCCCCCCTTTTTTGGAGCAAAAACCATTCTCCAAATACCACCCAAATTTGCAAGTTTGTCAATCCAAAACTGCATTTTTTTGTGAAAAAACTATTCACTGAAAAAAAAATTGCCCAACTCTAATTATATTATCTGTTGACTACCTGGAGAGTGCTACAGCATGCATCCAGTCTCCAGAATTCAGTTTCCCCGCCAGTCTTCCCCCAGTTACAGATTTTATTGCTATAATCAAGAACTATGCACCTTCTGATTATTATTCTATACACCTTGAAAGTGTTCAGTTCTCCTTTAGTCTTTCGTGCACTCCCCATGGAAATACAAAATAATAATGTGCCATATGGGAAATGGAATCAGCTGCAACTCCATGCAGCATCTTCTATCGTGGTATTTTACAAGTTTGTAACTGATGAACATTGCATCTCCTCCCATCTCTCTGACTCTAGACAGTATGCTTCTTTTCCCACTAGAGGCGTCCTTGTCAATACTGTTTAATCTTTTCTTCTATCTAGATAAAGGATAGGTATTTGGCTGAAATTCACAGTGCACAAAGTGCACATAAGATGCAGAAATAGCTCTGTGTGTGGTAATTTTAATGAATGGCACAAAGTGCCGTATGTTTGCATTAATACAATAGTTGCATAACCATATGAGTTCTGCTTTCTCAGTATTAATGTGTATTTTTATTATGACAGATTTCAGAGTAGCAGCCGTGTTACTCTGTATTCGCAAAAAGAAAAGGAGTACTTATGGCACCTTAGAAACTAACAAATTTATTTGAGCATAAGCTTTTGTCAGCTACAGCTCACTTCATCGGATGCATTTGGTGGAAAATACAGTGGGGAGATTTATAACACACACAGAGAACATGAAACAATGGGTTTTATCATACACACTGTAAGGAGAGTGATCACTTAAGATGAGCCATCACCAGCAGCAGGGGGGGAAGGAGGAAAACCTTTCATGGTGACAAGCAAGGTAGGCCAATTCCTGCAGTTAACAAGAACATCTGAGGAACAGTGGGGGGTGGGGTGGGGGGGAGAAATAATATGGGGCAATACATTGTCCCCAAATGTGTGTACCTTCAAATCAGCGGCACTACGATGAGTACCTGCATGGCCCCACAGTATGCCAACATTTTTATAGCTGACTTAGAACAACGCTTCCTCAGCTCTCATCCCCTAATGCCCCTACTCTACTTGCGCTACATTGATGACATCTTCATCATCTGGACGCATGGAAAAGAAGCCCTTGAGGAATTCCACCATGATTTCAACAATTTCCATCCTACCATCAACCTCAGCCTGGACCAGTCCACACAAGAGATCCACTTCCTGGACACTATGTTGCTAATACGCGATGGTCACATAAACACCATTCTATATCGGAAACCTACTGACCGCTATTCCTACCTACATGCCTCTAGCTTTCATCCAGGTCATACCACTCGATCCATTGTCTACAGCCAACCTCTACGATATAACTGCATTTGCTCCAACCCCTCAGACAGAGACAAACACCTACAAGATCTCTAGCATGCATTCCTACAACTACAATACCCACCTGCTGAAGTGAAGAAACAGATTGACAGAGCCAGAAGAGTACCCAGAGGTCACCTACTACAGGACAGGCCCAACAAAGAAAATAACAGAACGCCACTAGCCATCACCTTCAGCCCCCAACTAAAACCTCTCCAACGCATCATCAAGGATCTACAACCTATCCTGAAGGACGACCCATCACTCTCACAGATCTTGGGAGACAGGCCAGTCCTTGCTTACAGACAGCCCCCCAATCTGAAGCAAATACTCACCAGCAACCACACAACAGAACCACTAACCCAGGAACCTATCCTTGCAACAAAGCCCGTTGCCAACTCTGTCCACATATCTATTCAGGGGACACCATCACAGGGCCTAATCACATCAGCCACACTATCAGAGGCTCGTTCACCTGCGCATCTACCAATGTGATATATGCCATCATGTGCCAGCAATGCCCCTCTGCCATGTACATTGGTCAAATTGGACAGTCTCTACGTAAAAGAATAAATGGACACAAATCAGACGTCAAGAATTATAACATTCAAAAACCAGTCGGAGAACACTTCAATCTCTCCGGTCACTCGATTACAGACCTGAGGGTGGCTATCCTTCAACAAAAAAGCTTGAAAAACAGACTCCAACGAAAGACTGCTGAATTGGAATTAATTTGCAAATTGGATACAATTAACTTAGGCTTGAATAGAGACTGGGAATGGATGAATCATTACACAAAGTAAAACTATTTCCCCATGTTATTTCTCCCCCCCCACCCCACCCCCCACTGTTCCTCAGATGTTCTTGTTAACTGCTGGAAATGGCCAACCTTGCTTGTCACCATGAAAGGTTTTCCTCCTTTCCCCCCCTGCTGCTGGTGATGGCTCATCTTAAGTGATCACTCTCCTTACAGTGTGTATGATAAAACCCATTGTTTCATGTTCTCTGTGTATGTATATAAAAATCTCCCCACTGTATTTTCCACCAAATGCATCCGATGAAGTGAGCTGTAGCTCACAAAAGCTTATGCTCTAATAAATTTGTTAGTCTCTAAGGTGCCACAAGTACTCCTTTTTCTTTTTATTATGTAACATTAATAATAATCATATATGTAACTTGGGAATGTTGGCTGAATGGTCACTTTAAAGTATTATTTTTGCTTCTAGGCACCACTCATGTGATACCATAGTGCACCTAGGTGCTGGAGTTGTAGTTATTCGTGCTTCAAAGCAAATCAAATGCATGTTTAATATCAGAAGAAAGTATGTTTGTACTTAAATATTGCTCAGGAAGGAAGTCCAGCATGTGTGTGTGTGTGTGTGCACGTGCGCATGCACCGGTAATCCTTGTGATCCTTACATAATCAGAATAAGCTTCAGTTACCTTACATATTGTTAGGTAATGGCCTAAATCACTTACCCGACTTAGAAAATGTTCCATTTTTCTCTCTTCATTAATTGCTTTTCTTTGCTTAGCTGTGCCATGCCCATAGTTTCATAATTCTTCATTCTGTGCCATTTTTCATCTCGCCTTCTCCACCTCATATTGAACAAGTGCTGTTTGCATATTGATAAACCTGTATTGGAAAATAGCCACAAGTTATATAGGGATAAGCCAGAGTTTTTATTTTTTATTAGTCATTATCTTGTATGAAAACAGATTTACAGCAGGATGTTAGCTATTTGTGAAGAGAGCTGCAAGGGCCATGTTCTAATGTCAAATAAGAAGTTGGTACATGTGAACACTGTTGTAATTTATATGGCTAAGTAGTTTAAATCCACTCATTTGAGTAACACAATGCACACAATTTCCTTTGGTGGGATAATGCAGCAAATGAGATATGCAGGAACAATAATAGACATGTTTTCGTAAAATAAATTGTGGGGTTTTATAGAAAATAGGAGCAACTTGCCTACAGGCAAGTTACTGTTAAACTGCTGCCTAGAAGCACAAGTAATACCTTCAAAATGACCAGTCAGATTTAATAGAGCCACAGGCTGATTGAATTAATGCCTTATCCATGTATGTTTAGGCCAAATCCTACAATTTACAGCATATGTGGACCCGTATGTAGTACTTCATTGACTTTAATGGAGCTCCATTCAAGCACAGTGGACCACCCATTGCATTGTAAATTGCAGGACTGGGGCTTTGATCTCTTTCCTCCTCTGTTCATGCTTTTTGTTTTTCTCTCAGCCCTCATCCGCTGCCTCTTTCCCTGTTTCTGCCCATCTCTCTATCCTCGATTCCTCCTGTTTTCACCTCTCTCTTCATATAACCAGCTAGGCATTAAAGGCAGGAGCTATCAAATTAAAATTGTATTGTTTTACTTTATTTGCCCCTTTAACTATTTCCATCATCTCATTTCTAATCTTCAGACTTCCTTATTTAAATCTTAGATACTGGTTTAATCATGATTTTTTGATATAACATATTTTTGTCATATAAACAGGAATAAAAAATTAACTCCAATAAGGTCTTTAATAAAATTTAAAAACTGGGTTTTTTGTAAAGGTGCTAAAAATTTTGTATAAGATTTACAAGGTAAAATTTGAAGACACCTTTCCTAAAATAAACAGCATCCACCTTTAAAAAAAAATGTCTTCATTAATGGCCAAATTCTATTCCCATGGAAGACAATGACAAAGATTGACTCCTTGGGGCCAGGATACAGATCACAATGCTTAGTAATTCCAGTAATAACAGAACTTAGAAATACCCATGATAGATTTCTTTAAACCACTTATAAAAATTATTAAGACTATTAATTAGTCAGAGTCCCACTGCAGGGGAAGAAGATGCTCCTGGATAGATCACCATGCCACAGAGCCTGCATTGGTGGCTTTCTGTGGTCAGTGTGGCTCAGAGGTACACAGATATATTTTGTTTAATCATATCTTCAATCTATAATGAACTCAGGTCAAAAAGAGCAAAATTTGGCCCAATGATTGATTTTTTTTTAATTTGATTTTTTTATCTCTTTCTGTCAAACTATTGAAAGATTTTCATGAAATAAATTCAGACATCAAAAATCTCTACCAACAACTGTTATCTTATTTATTGCATAGTGCTATGATTAATCACATTTTAATATAATTTAGGAAGTAATGTGCATTTCCTTAGAGTGTCCCACATTCCATTAAGGTGCCCAGCTTTTCACAGGGAGGGATATTAAATGAAAGTAGTTCATTATTTGCCTGAAAATGCGTGTACTACACCAAAACATCATGTTATCTGTGATTAGTTTGCGGAAGCCATCTGTCATCTTCCCCACCCGCACAGTACATCAGAAAGCAGAGAGGATAGAGAAGAGAAGTATATATACTTATGACAACACAACCACCTGTTACCATTAATTTTAGTTAGCTGTGAGAGACATGGACTAAAAAAGAAGGAGGCTATCACGGCTATTTCCTAGTATACTGAGGGACAAGTATCACTAATGTTGACTAAAGGGATTTTAAAATCTTGAAGAAGATTATGTATGATTCATGTGAGAGATGTGTACACAAGCAATTTACAGTTGAGAACTGGAACCAAAGAGCAGAAATTTCAGGCAGATAGAGTATTGGGGCATGTTCCACTAGAGGAAAAAAAATGTCCTCTCCCTTTTCCTGGGAAATTGGGATTCCATGTTGAAAGACCAAACCATTTTGCTCTAATGATTGCACGGATTTTGAAATTAAGCACAGCAAGTAGAAAGATCCTGCACAGATTTTAAAGTCTATTGTGTATTCATGCACTGAAATGTGCTTTCATTTTTTAGCACTGTATGAGAGAATCATAGAATATTAGAGTTGGAAGAGACCTCAGGAGGTCATCTAGTCCAACTGCCTGCTCAAAGCAGGACCAACCCCAACTAAATTATCCCAGCCAGGGGCTTTGTCAAGCTGGGCCTCAGAAGTTTTTAAGGATGGAGATTCCACCACCTCCCTAGGTAATCCATTCCAGTGCTTCACCACTCTTCTAGTGAAATAGTTTTTCCTAATTTCCAACCTAGACCTCTGCCACTGAAACATGAGACCATTGCTCCTTGTTCTGTCCTCTGCCACCACTGAGAACAGCCTAGATCCATCCTCTTTGGAACCCCCCTTCAGGTAGTTGAAGGCTGCTATCAAATCTGCTCTCACTCTTTTTTTCTGCAGACTAAATAAGCCCATTTCCATCAGCCTCTCCTCGTAAGTCATGTGCTCCAGTCCCCTAATCATTTTTGTTTCCCTCTGCTGGACTCTCTCCAATTTGTCCACATCCCTTCTGTAGTTGGGGGGGGGGCCCAAAACTGGACTCAGTACTCCAGATGTGGCCTCACCAGTGCCGAATAGAGGGGAATAATCACTTTCTCTATCTGCTGGCAATGCTCCTACGAATGCAGCCCAATATGCCATTAGCCTTCTTGGCAACAAGGGCATACTATTGACTCATATCCAGCTTCTCATCCACTGTAATCCCCGGGTCCTTTTCTGCAGAACTGCCACTTAGCCAGTCGGTCCCTAGCCTGTAGCTAACTATTCAGAGTTGCAAACAGGTATAAGCTCTGCTGCTATTCAGTTCCCTGTGAAAATGCCGCCACCAAATTATTGGGGCAATTTCCCTGTCATTCATAGAGTCCTCTCATCTCTCTAATCTTTATCAGAGTAGATTCGTCCTTAAGGCTAACAAAACTACTCCTGGAGAAAAATGTTTTGCTTTTGGAATGGATTAGATGATCGGATGGAATGATGGGTTAACAAATGGCAGGTATTTTAAAAAAATTATTAGAGAGGGAGAAGGAAACACTTAAAATGCCTTTGCCCCCACCCTGCCCCATTCAAACTACACAAGGAGAACACTGTGCTTGTTTCATCAACACCCCAGTTATATATTACCAAAGCAAAACATAAACATTGCCAGCAAAGATCATTTCATGTAAATTTGTTTGCTGAGTGGTGATTCCTCCTCCCTTATGGTTATGGAAAGGCGTTATTGTTTGGGAACATAAGTGAATAAATGCCCTAGACCCTCACTTTTCTCTCTAGAGTACACAAAACCCTAGTACACAGGGATCATGGTGGAATAAAAGGGGGTGCAATTTTATTTGCAATTTTGTTAAAATGTGACCAATGCATCATTGTTTGAAGTGGCAGAGAGAAAAGTAGAGCTATAAAGGACATAAAACAGTTCTAGGAAGAGAAAGAAAACAAGCTTTCCAGACCATCGTGCCTAACTCTCTTGGGACTAATCTGATTCTCACTTTCCTATTTTTCAGCCCACTCCTAAATCCTATCCTTGTGCAGAAACAAATTCACAGTAGCTCTCTGCTTCAAGCAATCTCCATGGTAACTTATGCTCTGTTTGTAATATTTTGTGTTCAGTTGGTTTGGTTACAATACGAATAAATTGAAACACTTGCCCACCCCATGAACCAAATCTTTTCTAATATTCAGAAAAAAATCAGTTAAGGGTCTTCCTCCATTTGCTACAGCACCCTCATCCCTCCCTGTCACTGCTCTCTGTTAATTGGGTTACCCCAGCTTCTTCTTCTTCCAGAAATCTATTTTTTTCTGTCAGAGCTGTTGTGGGATCCAGGGTACTGACTAATGCTAATTATTTTGTGTTCTGGAGCACACAGTAAAGCATGTTAGAATTGAATTAAGTGTCAGAGGTGTGCAGCAGAGAGCCTGTCATTTGTCTGAATCCCACTGGGGAAGAAGGACTTTAGACCCCTGCTTGTAGGGAAACTTCCCTCCATACAACACCCAGAATGAGGGTAAGATGCCCCATCGAGATGGGCAGCCATCAGTGGGAGCAGACCACTGGGAATCTCCATTTCAGAAGGCAGCACTAGCATCGAGAGAGGGCCTACTAAGGAGGGGGAGGGAGAGCGGGAATTTTTAGGTGTGGGGAACAATCCAGGCCTGTTGGGGAAGGGGGATAAAAGTTCAAATAAGTAAATGAACTTTTAAATAATCCTAGGTTTCAGAGTAGCAGCCGTGTTAGTCTGTATTCGCAAAAAGAAAAGGAGTACTTGTGGCACCTTAGAGACTAACAAATTTATTAGAGCATAAGTTTTCTGAGCTGTAGCTCACGAAAGCTTATGCTCTAATAAATTTGTTAGTCTCTAAGGTGCCACAAGTACTCCTTTTCTTTTTAAATAATCCTGTGACTCTTCAGAAGTTCTCCTATCATTACTCTGTGTGGTATTTCTACCTGCCATTCCTAGATACTCCTCGCTAGTTTCTAATTTTTGTCTTCATGCCTTATTTTTATTTTTTCATCAGAGCCTCAAATTTGGCTTTATCAACTTTGTCAGGCTCTTTCATAATTCTGATAATTCCTTTGTCTATTCTCTTCTATTGAGAATAAGCTCAATATTTATACCATAATTTAGATTCTCAAGATATTGTACTATAATTATGGGAAGTCCTAAAGAATGAAACCAATAGAGTTCTATGGAAATTACTCTAAAAACCTATTAAATTTCTATACTATTTTAAATTATCCTATAAAATCCTATAGCAGGGATATAATTCTCTATTAAATTATATAGGATTGTCTAAAAATTCTATAGGAAGATTTTTGCTTTATATGAAATACTATAGGACTTTCCCATAAGGGACTCAGATACTAGTGGTGACTGCACTATAAAAACACATATGGAATAACATAGACCCAATCTTTGTTACACAGAATTATACCTTCTATAAGTGCCGGATCTCAGTGGACTCAGGTGTATACTCATTGGTTTCAATGGGGGGTTGACTGAATAAGGATTTTGTTCAGACCTCAGTTCCTCAGTCCCAGAGGAACAAAGTAATATTATCCTTCCCATGACAAACATAGCAACACCTTTTTGCCCCTTTTCATTGTAGTGATGCACAATAAGGCAATGATATCAATGATTTTTCCAAATCAACATGCAGTTCCTTTTTCTGATCAGCATGCTGGATGACAGTCCCATTTAATGTATATCTATACTACATTATCTAGCTTGGTGCATTGCATCCACACTAACTTTCCATTTGTATAGAATCTCTGCTTGTCATTTACTGGCTCAACTCACCTTAGCAATGCAAATTCCTTGAAATCTGGTTGTAATAAAAACAAAATTCTTCCATATTCCTCTCCAAATTGTTCCTCTGATTTTAGCTTCATTTGCAAATTAGAAATTTTGTTTTTAATATCTTCAGCCCAGCTGTTCATATCCAGAATGGTATGACTACCTCAGAAGTCAGATCTATGACCTTAATCATTCCCCTGGAAACTTCTTTCCAACTTTGAAAAATTGAACCTATGGCTAACTTTGTCTCTAGCTGTGCAGGCAGTATTCTCACTAACACTCTAATTTACCCCTTCTGCCATAGCTGTTTGCTATGGACATTAATTTCTGAAGGTGCAGCCTTGTCAAATCAAGGTATACTAAATCCACTGAATCCCTCTAATCGATCATGGCAGTAATATCTTCAAAGGACTCCAACAGCTTAGCATGATCTCCCTGCCAGAAACCATGCTGGCTATCCTTTACCAGACAATGCTTTCCCAGGTGTTTGCCCATCACATTCCTTAAGATAGCTATCTTCTCCATAAGTGATGCTCCACTCCCTGGGCTCTAGTTTCTTGATTTAATAATAAATAATATTTTTGTTTGTCTCTTGCATGTGGGTTATGTTTGCCATGTTTAATTTCTCTTGACTCTAGCGAATACTAAATATGTTTTAAGATTTGTCAGTTTCTTTGCTCATTTCCTTTAAAACTTGTGAATAAATTGGGCCTGATTCTCTAATGATTTACACCAGCGTAACACCACTGGCTTTAAATTCCAGGGTCTTTTAGACACTTTCAGTGGAGGCCAGCTGTGATCACTCAATTAGGAGGAACTGCAAAGAATGGGGCAGACAATCCCCAAAAAGCTGGTGGATATTCCAATACTTAGATTTACCAAGCCAGAATAAAACAGCTTCTTTATTACCTTATTGGTTACTTAGAAGTCCAAACAACACAATTCCCTTAAAGTGATCCAGCCTCAGTCCTCCAGCTGGGTACCTAAGTCAAATATGATGATTTCTGAAAATCTTATTTCATCGTATAAAAGAAAAGGTTCTACCAATCCCAATCAGACACATTCCCTCCCAGGTTATTGGATATTCCAGATCTTACCCAAACACACACTAGAGCCAATTCTTATTAACTAAACTCAAATTTATTAAAAAACAAAAGAGAGGGAGAGAGAGTATGGTTAAAAGATCAGTATAAATACAGACATGAGTTCAATTCTTAAGATTCAGATTCATAGCAGAGATGGTGAGCTTTGTAGCTGCAAAGAGTTCTTTCAGAAATAGTTCATAAGTTATAGTCAATGACCAAATATCATAATCAGGGCATACCAGCATAACTGGGACCTCAGTCTTGCGACTCAAACTTCCCCTGATGAAGCTTAAGCGGATCTGAGATGACAGAATCAGGACCCAAGGCTCTTTTATACAATTTCATGTCCTCTTTGACAAGTTGGGAGGTCCTCAGGGAACAAAAGTAATTAGGATGACTTTGAAGGAGGCCCATCACCGGTACTTAGCTATAGAATTAACATAAGGCAATTTGCTCATTCCTCCACCGTTCACAGATTGTATGCTATACATTTCAAAGAGAGATGAATACAGAGATATCCCATGTTTACAATTTATTTAAATGCTAGGATGTTCTTTTGATCTCTGAACTATCAGAATACAGCATAGACAGGGACTGTTGATTACATCATTGACCCTACTCATATATATGTAAAAACACAAACATTATCTCCCCATATATCTTTTGAGGTTATTTATTTTGCAGGATGTTTAACCCTTTCTGGCCATGCATCATAACAGGTCAAGGAAAATTGTACTGGAAATCTCTGCAATCCTCTGAAATGGTTGTTTAAGATAGGAAGTTACCTATTCAAAATGATGGTTTGTGCATTTTTCACTGTATTTAATAACTGTTAGTTCTGTATCCCTTAGCAGTTTCTCTAAGAACATAAGAATGGCCATACTGGGTCAGACCAAAGCTCCATCAAGCCCAGTATCCTGTCTTTCAACAGAGGCTGATATCAGGTGCTTCAGAGGGCATTAACAGAACAGGCAATCATTGAGTGATCCATCCTCTGTTGTCCACTTCTAGCTTCTGGCAAACAGAGGCTAGGGACACTTAGAGGATGGGGTTACATCCCTGGCTAATAGCCATTGATGGAGCTATCCTCCATGAACTTATTTAGTTCTTTTCTGAACGCTGTTATAGTTTTGGCCTTCACAACATCCTGGCATCAACATCCACAGGTAGACTCTGCATTATGTGAAGTAGTACTTCCTTTTGTTTGTTTTAAACCTGCTGCCTATTAATTTCATTAGGTGACCACGACTTATTGTGTTATGTGAAGGAGTAAATAATACTTCCTTATTCACCTTCTCCACACCAGTCACGATTTTATAGACCTCTATCATATCCCCCCGTAGTCGTCTCTTTTCCAAGCTGAAAAGTCCTAGTCTTTTTTAGGATATGTAATATGTAGAATGTATATTTTAGGTGTTGGGACATGTGAAAAGATACCTGCCTGTCTGTCAGTGAGGGAGAACAGCTTTGTGAAAAGCTGAGCCAGCAACCTGATCAGGTGAACAACTGGGTCAGCAGTTCAATTAGATGAACAACAGGGTTTAGCAGTTCAATCAGATGAACATCTTGGTCAGAAAGCTGATCACATAAACAACTTAGTCAGCAGTCCAATCAGGTAAACAGTAGGTTAGCAAACTAATCTTAGTGTTAAACAGAAAAATATTTATACAACATGACCGGGGTCCCAGTGGGCGCCAGCTGAGGTCACTCAATTAGAGTGAACTGCAAAGAATGGGGCAGATAATCCCCAAAGCTGGTGGATATTTTCAATACTTAGATTTACCAAGACAGCATAAAACAGCTTCTTTATTACCTCACTGGTTGTCCAGAAGCCAACAACACAGTTCCCTTGAAGTAACCCAGCCTCAGGTCTACATCCAGGTACCAAGTCAAATATGATGAAGATTTCTGAAAATCTTATTTCATCGTATAAAAGAAAAAGTTCCAGCAATCCCAAAGGATCAGACACATTACCTCCCAGGTTAATGAATATTCCAGATCTTACCCAAATACACAGTACAGCCAATTCTTTTTAACTTATTTAAAATTTATTAAAAAAGAAGAGAGAGGAGTATGGATAAAAGATCACTATACATACAGACATGAGTTCAATTCTTGAGGTTCAGATTCATAGCAGAGATGGTGAGTTTTGTAGTTGCAAAGAGTTCTTTCTGAAATAGTCCACAGGTTATAGTCCAATGTTTATATTTCAGGGCGGACTAGACAGACCTGAGATCTCAGTCCTTGTGGCTTGGGCTTCCGCTGCATGAAACCTCAAGCAGATTGGAATAAACAGGATTGGGACCCAAGGATCTTTTATATAATGTCAGGCCTTCTTTGACAAGTTGGAGTCCCTTGGGGAACAATAGGTAATCAGGGTGTCTTTGAAGTGGGTCCATCACCATTACATAGCTATACAAATTAACATAAGACAATTGCCTGTACCTCCACCATTCACCAATGATTTGCTATACATTTCAAAGAGATTTCAGAGTAGCAGCCCTGTTAGTCTGTATTCGCGAAAAGGAGTACTTGTGGCACCTTAGAGACTAACAAATTTATTAGAGCATAAGCTTTCGTGAGCTACAGCTCGCTGTAGAAGTGAAGCGATGAAGTGAGCTGTAGCTCACGAAAGCTTATGCTCTAATAAATTTGTTAGTCTCTAAGGTGCCACAAGTACTCCTTTTCTTTTTTCAAAGAGAGATGAATACAGAGATGTCCCGTGTTTACAATTCATTTAAATGCTAGGATGTTCTTTTGGTCTCTAATGATCAGAATACAGTATAGATAGGGACTGTTGATTACACTGTTGACCACTACCCATATATATGTAAATACACAAAAACACAAACATCATCTCCCTATAAAGAAAAGGAGTACTTGTGGCACCGTAGAGACTAACAAATTTATTAGAGCATAAGCTTTCGTGAGCTACAGCTCACTTCATCGGATGCATTTGGTGGAAAAAGCTTATGCTCTAATAAATTTGTTAGTCTCTAAGGTGCCACAAGTACTCCTTTTCTTTTTGCGAATACAGACTAACACGGCTGCTACTCTGAAACCTATCATCTCCCTATGTGTCTTTAAGGGTTGAATTTGAGTCTTTCATCCTGCAGGATGTTTAACCATGTTTAACACTGGCCATGAGTCACAACAATATATAATGAATAACTTTGTAAGAACATATTTAAGGCAAGCACCTGAATGCTGGTGTGCACTTGCATTTAACCCTGTTTTGGTGGACTGATCACTCACTGAAGCAATAAATAAATGACATACTTCTTCAGCTCAGGAGTCTGTCTATGAACCTGTGCATTCTGGGTAGTGGGGAAAAGAACCGGTCCATACTTTTTAATCTCTCCTCATATGGAAGCTTTTCCATACCCCTAATCTTTTTTGTTGCCCTTCTTTGTACCTTTTCCATTTCTAAAATATCTTCTTTGAGATGGAGCAACCAGATCTGCATGCAGTATTCAAGATGTGGGCATACCATGGATTTATATAGAGGCATTATGATATTTTCTGGCTTCTTATCTATTCCTTTCAAATAGTTCCTAACATTCCGTTAGCGTTTCTGACTGCCAGATGTTTTCAGAGAACTATCCACAATGACTCCAAAAATCTCTTTCTTGAGTGGTAACAGCTAATTTATACTCCATCGTTTTCTATGTATAGTTGGGATTATGGTTTCCAAAGTGCATTACTTTGCATTTATCAACACTGTATTTCATCTGCCATTTTGTTCCCCTGTTTTGTGAGATCCCTTTGTAACTCTTCGCGGTCACTCGAGAATAATCGCCCAAAATTGTTTTGCTCTGAATGTTGTTGATACATTTGACAATTCATTTGTAATTGTGATATTCTCTGCATGCTTGATATTTCTTCTTGGCTCTGGCTGGATCCTATGATAATTGAAGTCAATAGTAAATTTCTTGTTGACTTTAATGGGACAGGATCAGGGACTTATTTCTCTAATTTTTTTTCCTTCGTTCTATTGGCTTTTGATTTTTCACAATTTTTCCCTTTGCCTAATTCCTTTGGATTTCACAATATGTTGTGGGAAGCAGTAAACACAGAGTGCTCCGTATCTGTCCCGCAGTCTGGATGAGGAAGTATAAATGAAGTGGTGGGATGTAGTCCGAGGTGGAGACATGAAAAAAACAGCGGAGTCTTTTGAAGTTCCAGGAAGGTTAAAAAATCCAAGTTCTAGCACACCATGGGGCGGGGGAGGGGGAAGTGAACTGCCAAGATATAGGACTCCTTCCTGGAAATACCTGATGCCAGGTTCCTCCCATTCACATGACAGGGCTATTAGCTCTAATACTTCAGAAGTTCATAATTCCCACATTATCACATAGGAGGGGGGAAATCTCTCGGGTAACCAGGAAAATTTTGAGCTTTGTAGCTTTAATAGAATACCTTAAACTCAATCTGGAAATTAATCACTAGCCAATGGGTGTAATGGAACACAGATGTGATGTTTTCCTGGCAAGAAATACCACTTAATGAGCAGCTGCATTTTCCAAATGAATTGTAGCCACACATGTAGCATGTATATTGTAATCGAGCCTCAAGGTGACAAAAAGCATGGGCAATCATTATGATTAAAAGATAAGAGAGGAAGGATGGTCCAGTGGTTAGGGTGCTAGCCTGGAACTCAGAAGACTAGGTTCCCTGCTTTGCTATGCACTTTGTGTGTGAACTTGGGCAAGTCTTTTGTACTATTATAAAATGAAGATAATGGTAGTTCCCTACTTGCAATGTAAGCTTTATAAAGTTTCTCTGGTAAACTAAAAAAAAAACCTAATTAAAGTATAATTCCTGTTAGGTGTTCATCAACCCCACAAATCACTCTGTTCCCAGAATGAAACTTAAGTTCCCTGCATTTCTTGTAGAAATGTTATGTAAATAGTTCACTGCCATATGTGGCATATGTGCTAAGAATCCTGGGTCTTGGTTTTTTTTCAAAATCTCTAAACCCACCTTGTCCTCCATCGAAGAAACTCTTTAGGAAAGCACACATTGAAAAAAGGACAGAATCAGCCAAAGAGAAGTCAGTTTTGGCTCTAGAGAATATTTTGACATTCACATCTTTCCTTTCACAAAGAAGACAGTATTAACATTTTCCAAATTACAGGTGTGAAAATTAAGGCTGCTGGAAGCATGTGTTTAAAGTATGCATTATATGTCTGAAATCCTTTTCTAAGAGACAACCTGGGGACCAGACAACAAAAAGCATAAAATATACACTGGAAAAAAGTTTTATATCATATCCCCAAAATAAACTTGTGTACTTTGAAAATAAAACTTTAAAGTTCAATAGATGGGATTAAAATGCTCATTAAAAATTAAAAATAAGGTAAACTTTTATAAAAAAGTTTGGTTTGAACAAGTCAGAAATTTTTTGACCAAATTTATGTTTTGATGAAATCTATTTTCAGAAATCTTTTAAGGAAAAACATTTTCCATTATGCAGCCAGTTACAGTTTTAGCAGATATAAAAGTCTTACAAATTTAACAAAATGTAACTTAAAAGCAATTTGGTTATTAAGAATGGAAAGGAATAAATTATGCATGCATGAGCAAGCTACCTAAGGCTCCCCAGAAAAGTAATGTCCAAAATGGACAGTTACTTTGCCTTGTAGAACCTAGCTAACCTAAAACAAGTATCCTGTGGGCTGTATCCACCAGGTCTTAAAGAATTCTGTGCTATATAATTCTGTGGTTCCTGTCAGGAGCTTTGAAAATTTCTAAATTTCAGTGGTTTTAGTTCAAGCAAACTCATTTTACATCAATCCTTGGACTTTATTCTGTATGTTCTTTCATAAGTAAGTTAAAATGAACTTCCTGAGATCTAGTTTGGACTGCTTAAGATATTAACCACTCTCTGGTTCCTATATACTTCATTAATGGCTAATTAACAGATATTCTACCTTTTATAAATCATTATTATTTAATTTTTGATTAAGTTGATTCTCTACCCCAACTTTAAAATACCAACTATATCCTGAGGCAGTGTTCAAACACACTCCTTTCTGGGTCTATTTTTATTAGTAACTCAAAAATAAAAATAGAGCATAAACATCAGTCTGTAAGCTTCTTCCCTCATTTTATAGTCTCCACCTCGGATTTCCTCTATCCTAGATCCCTCTGCCTAGAGAGCTACTGCTATCTCCCTTGTAATCCTGGGAGGAATTAACAAATAGGTCCTTCCACAATGAGTAAGCAGAACTTCAGCAAGGTTATAACACCTATTAACAGGGTGTGTCAAGAGAAGAGCCCTTCTACCCAAAGCACTGATGAAAGGTAACAGGACACAGTGATAAAACAAAACATAAACAATAAAAAACAACTTGTGATTCTGAATTAGATCAAAATATGGGTTTACAAGAAAAGAAAAAGGAGAGACTTCAGCTTATTAGAAATACTGAGAAGTGAAAAGAGAACTTCTGAATTTTAAAATGTGAAGTCAGAAAAACAGAGTTGAAGACATTTTCAAAAAGTGTTTTAAACTCAGTGGAGAAGGATTTACTAGAACTTTGGTTCTCAAGCTTCTCCACAGGACTCCTGACTAGCTAGCTAAGCAGGACCACTCTCTCATATGGCAATGTAGGAAGGGCAGCGGGGTTGCAACTTCTGACGTCTGGTCACAACCTCCAGGTTGAGAACCATGAAATAGATAACCTAATATTCAAATGACTCATTTGTGTCCTGAACAATAAGCAGATAGAGCCTCTTGGGCCTTGCCTACCCAGTAGGAACCATAGCTGCTTCTACCATAATTTTGTCATGGTTCCTCCAACCAGTGCAGTCAGACTCCTTTCCCTCCCTCCCCCCCCCCCAGCACTTTGTTTGGGCCTGGCATTACTTCAATTGTGGCCAGAGTTCTACAAAACATTTTTGTTGAGTCATTTTTAATGTTTATGGGGAAAAACTTATGGAACAATTCTTTTTTGGACGGAGGATTTCAGTCTTCAGGGATGTGAATCCTGTACCTTTCATTAGCGCTAAATTCAGAAAAGTGGGGAAAATAAATTAAGTCCTGGAAATTAAGCAAAGCCAGTCATTTCTGCCTTAGGAGCAGCTAAGATTATCTATTTTCTCTGGATAAATAAGTTCTTTTTATTTCCAAATGAAGAATATTATCTTTTGCCTTAGCAATGCAAGAAAATAATTAGATTTTTTTAAATGGAATCATTTGGGAGTGGGGAAAAAAGATGAACATAAAACCCTCATGCATCCTATGTGTATAGTGCTAAAACCTAGCATTCTGAGGGTCACTTAAAAATAGCCATTCTTTTCAGAGGTATCAGTTTCCAAGATAATTGCTTCAAATCAGTTAGATTTAAGGTAGTCTATTATTCCCAACAAAACTTCAGCTCCTCCCTCCCACATGTAGTCCCTTTTACTAACAGGCAGGAGAAAAATAAGTTTTTTACATTCAACAAATCAGCTCAGCAGATAAGCAAAAAGTAAACACAAGACAAAAGTTACTGGTATAAACATGTGAGTGCTCTCTCTCGCCCTCTCCCCTCCCCCATTTTACTCTCCCTTCTTTAAATACTATTTTAAGGTTCTGTCTTGAAGCCGCTTTGTGGGCTAGATCCTTTGCTGGTGTAAATCAGCATAGCTTCATTGACTTCATTAATGCTACATTGATTTATTCCATCTGGGGATTTTGCCGTGTGTGTAATTTACACACTTATGAACACATACTTATGTGCAAATTGACGGGTTTTATTGGGGGAACTAATCAAAGGTTGAGAAGAAGGAATGTTATTCATCAATCCATCTAAGTATTTACACAGTGATTATCATTATGGGGTGAAATCCTGGCCCCACTGAAATCAATGGGTGTTTTGCTATTGTCACTGGCGCCAGGATTTCATTGTAATGTCTGAATGTCTCACAAGAAAACAGAGACTGGTCCACTGTTGCAGGGGCTCTCTCTACTTTCCTGACTCAAGTAGGAAGGGTGATTTTAACTGGTGAGGGAAAACTAGATTTCAGAGAGAGGTTGTGCATTTGGACCAGGGTTTAATCATCACTACTGAGAGAATGCTAAACACAATTTGCTGTAATCTATGCGGACTGGTCATTCCTGGTCAGAATCACGTCTGCTAACTCAGCTCTTCACAACTGCATTTGAACCCAGTAGAATTCATGGCAAGGCAGACAAGGAACTGAATTCAAGTTATCGCTTTTGGCCAGGGCACTTACTATTCAAAAGCAGCTCATTAAGCTGGAACAAATAGCAGGCAAGCCCTTGTACAGGAGGATGGGAGAATGTTTATTTGGAGATGCAAGGGTTAGGATGAGAGATAAGTATTGTGTGTATATATACCTTCCAAATAACAAAGAAGTGTGTGAAAAACAGGAACCAAAACTGTTTGTCCAGAACAGGAATTATAATCCTGGAATGTATCTGGGAAACATTCAATGGGCATTTCATGAGAGATGGTCCATCCCCCTTGGAGGGACATCTCTGGAAATACCTTTCTGATGGGAGGTTATGGGAAGGCCGATCATAGTAACCAAAAGACCCCATGGAGACAAAAAGGTGAAAGAGAGACAAGACCCAACCATGCCAGTGACTGGGTATCACTGCCGTGCAAAAAGCTGCTGCAGAAAGAAAGAAGTTGGAACAGAAATGAGGACTTATTAATTAATGTAAGATGTTGCTTTCTGTCCTGTAACTGACCTAAACAATATCTGTCTAAATAGTTTTTGTAAAGTGTCAGATAGCTTCGTTTTAATTGTTTTCTCTCTACTCACATGATATCTTATTTTCATTTAACTCATGAGTTTAAAGCTATTTGTGAATTTCAGACATATCATCCCCACTAAATTAATCTTGAAGGAAAAGTAGCGAATCAGGGGTGCCTAGGAAACATATCCCAATCACAATTCTTAGTTAAAAGGACACAGACTAAGTATTTGTCTTCTATAAAGTGTGCTGCTTTCAGGATGGCTTCAGAAACTCCTAATGACCATCAACAAGAAATGAGTTTTTAAAGGGTCAAGGTGACATAGATCACAAGCTGCAAGGAAGTCCTATGGTGTATTCAAAATTGGGGCCTTTAGTTCATTCAGACCTGAGACATTCTCTCTCCCTGCCCTGGCATTATTTCTTTGAGATCTTTCTTTAATTGATCTCTTATGTATGCTCCCTAATGAAATAATCTATTTATATATATATTTATTAACAACATAACTGATATAATTGTCTCACTAATTTAAATATAATTATAGCCTTGTTTGTTTGTGTGACCTACAGCCAGCCTGGGATGATGATAATCTGTCTACTGAATAATCAATTCCACCCATGCCTCACCATCATAAATCAGAATACTCTTTCCCTGGACTGAAATTAAAAACAAAACCAAAAAACTGCACATGCAGGGCATTGTCATCTGCAGAGTAATGTGGTGGTTTGGATTCAGCCGAAGGATGTGAGGCAGAGGATTCATTATTTATATAACCTTTGCCTGCATTGCATACCTGAGTTACTTGAGCAAATCACAAATGTTTGTGCTAGTAGATTTGTCTGCAGACAATTGGTCTGATTCACTTACTTTTTTAATGGATCTAAAAGAAATTTAGAAAAATTATAAAGTTTATTTCTTTGTAGTCCAAATCCTTATTAAACAGGCAGGGAAGAACTATGGTTTGTTAAGCTCTTTTTTGAAATCCAAATCATGTTTGTACCTTAGGGGAAAAAGCAGGGGCTAACATAGTTTGCATGAGCTTAAGATGATTAACCTACTTTATATCAGTGTCCCTACACTGCATGCAGTTAATCATTAATTTTTACCACAGTGTCTCTCACAATTAGGCAAAACAGTATTTATCTTTTTTCTATATTTAGAATAATTAACAAACTATGTTTAATCTTTTTTCATGCTTAACTACACTCAGATAGATGAATTACATCTTTCACACCTTTAGTCTTCCATTAGATCTGATGTCCATTAATGCTGAAGAAACAGGTATGGATTTTTCATCAGCCATGAATGGCCAGTTTTAAGTTTCACTGTTAGGTGTTTTCCCACTCAAAATCTGTACTCTCAGTTGGTATTTTCCTAAAGCTTTTTGATTTACTGCTAAATAAGACCAGTAAAATAGAAGACTACTACACGATATTTTTCTTATCTTGAGTGTAACCTACATACACAATAAAATTCTATATGGCAGCCTTGGGTCTACAAAACACCTAAGAGTGTATTGGGATTTAGACTGTGTTTTTAGAGATACAGTAGAGTAAGTTCATAAAAAATTGTACTACAGGCTATATAACTGTCGTGCTATATTCCATCCCATATTACTTTCTAACAGAGTAAAGTACTGGGAAAAGCAGCTGTGTTTCCAAGTTCATAACCATGGGTTGTCTATAGAGATGAGATCCTCCAGTTACAACAAAATTAGATATATAACTATCAGTTATGCCTTTCATGCATTTAAGGCAAGTGAACTTTGGTTTTTAGCTATTCCAGGTAATATGCTAGGTATGTATTTAATAATTGGATTTTGAGAGAATACTTTCTCAAAGAATGTGGGAGTCTGCAATCCCAGCTCTGTTACATATCTAATAGGTTTGCAATTCAGAAAGGAACCTGACAAAAGGAGCATGCTTTATATTTTAAGACATCATACATTTTTCTTTCTACCTACTCACATTTTCTTATGAAAAGTTGAAGTTTTGGGGAGACATGTAAAAGTATAGCAGACCTTATAGGTCTTTGTGTGATTCTGGGCTCCTGTGAAACCTTATAAGCCTTATTAATTCTATTTTATTTTTCAATTTTAAAATGTGGTAAAATAATTATTAAATGTTGTTGTTTATAGAAAATTAACACACTCTTGTGTTTGTGAAAGCTGGCACATATAATTGTGGGCACCTGAATGTATAAATACCCATATGGGTTTTTTTCAGGACCTTAAGGTAGCTCAGATGACCCACAGGTCATAATTCTTGGCTAGGCAGAAATACATTGTGTCCATCAGAAAATATCATGTAGACAATAGCAACATTCCAGATTTATGAAGTGTTAATTTCTATAAATCTGGAAATAACTTTTTCCCAGGAAGTGCTTAGTTCTTTAAGGAATGACATCACAATGGCAGCCTCTCTGAAAGGGTACTGCATCTCTATACAACACAGGAATACCGTCAGTTTAAGGGTCCTGTGATGCATGTGGTAATGGTCCTTTCTCCTCATTTGAAGGAACTAACAAGGAGAGTCCGTTTTAATTTTTGTTTAAAAAGTAAATTCCTACTTGTTTGGAATGTAGATTCCAAAGAATCCTCTTCCTAACCTTTCGTCAAATCCTCAGTTCAGCAAAGAATGTAAGCACATGCTTAAGTCAATGAGACTTAACTATAAACGCATGCTTAAGTGTTTTGTTGAATACAGATCTATTTGAAGTTAAGCACTTAAGTATTTTACTGATTTGGGGTCTGGATGTATAGCATTGTCCCTTTTACTGGTTCAAATTAAAAAAAAATAAATTCATCCTAGCCTCTGGACTTTTTCAGGTTCAGAGAGGATACTTGTCACCTCTCTTGTGGAAAACTCATAGGAAATGAGTCTGTATGTTAGTTCTATTGGGTACTATATTATCTTACCATTGTGGGAATGTAAGGAGACAACGGATGCTTTGTGTATCCACAATTATATAAATACCAATTATAAGTGTATACCTGTATAGATAAATCAAACTGCCCTGACTCTCTTTAATTTCTTTATACAAACTCTTATTAGAGTTTGGCAGGAAATGGTTTCTCTATCCTGTGATAGTGTGAAATTTCAATAATTTTTTCCTGTTATGCTTCAGGATGGAAGCGGGACCTTTTGCCTGATTCAGGGCAGGCATTTGAACTTGGGTCTCCCATATGCCAAGTGAGGGCCCTGACCACTGGACTATAGAGTCAATCTCTCCTTTTTTTTTTCTCTAGCCCAATGAATACATAATAATTTATACAAAGTGAAACAGCACCAACAGGAGAGATTCCAAAAGAGAGACTGAGTCTATAGCCTGGTGGTTAGGCTACTCAGATGAGATAGGGAAGACTGAGGTTCAAATTCCTGTATGTACCCAGGTGAGTGCCCTGGGCTATTGACAATTCTGGGCTTGTTTCATTTTGACCAGAATTCCACCCTGGACCTGAGAAACCTTCCCAACTAAAGTTTTATTGCAGCTAAGGCTTTCCTGTGAAAAAAGTTTCAGTTGCAACAAATCAACGTTTTCCGCCAAAAAACATTTTTGACAAAAAATTTGCAACCAGTTCTACCTCTTACTCACTTCAACCACATCCGCATTCATTCACAATAACTATACACATTTTATTTTTTAAAAAACGACACTTAATTATACTCTTTCTGCAAAACTGAATTTGAAACACAAACCACAGCATGCACTATCTGAGCCCTTACATACTATACCTTGCTTATTAAATAAAGGAGTATCTTCAGTGAATCATTCCTTATGATCAATAGACTTTGAGATTCCTCTTAGGCTAATGCAAATTTTGGCTCCTGATGTTTTAGAATATAATGTTCTGAACAGTACACTCAAGCTACTTTTAAATGTACTTCATTATTGTGTTTTGTTTACCTTTATTTCATTAAACATTTTCACATACACAGTGAGCATTAGGAGCAAACACAGACACCATCTTGAGATTGGCTGAAAAGATGGCTCCTAAAACTCTGAGAGTCTAATGACAACTAACAGCAGGGGTAAAATATGTTACCTCTGAAGGGTTTGATGCGTCTTTGGTTTGTGGGAATCTGGTCATAAATCATGTGTGCCTGATGCACACATGAATTATGAACTCCTCACACCTGAAAAAGAAAGGTGATCATAAACCTAAGTATTTGAGAGAACATACAGGCTTACTAATTTTGATCTTTTAGAGTAAAGAGGTGATGTAATTCATATAACCTGGCTCCTGATGAACTTTTGGAAATGTCTTTTGGAGACAACAAGCCTGAGCTCACTCATTAAAACCAGTGATTTCAGGGTGATTTCAGTTCAGGAGGAGTGTGATGATGCTCTAGTTTTGTAATAGATATGTATAAAAAATGAAGCTTACTTAGATGAAGGTAAGGAAAGAATCAACTGGGTGGGTAAATGTGCTGCACACCGACATGTATAGATTTTACATTTAATATTTAACATAAAATATGGCACATTAAATGAGGAGTGTATCTTGGAATATTATAGAGTCCATTTACCATTGTAAATAGTGTAAATAGTGTACTAAATTCCAGACAGAAGAAGGAAAGACAGTAAACTCATGGTCTGCTGTTAACTCTATAAATGGGTCACAGTCTACCGTTTGGGCAGCCATGCTTTAAATTAATACCTGAGAAAAGAATAGAGCTGTTAGATGAATGAGGCCTATAAACTACATATTGGAGAATACAGATTTCTAGGTCTGGCACATGTTTTGTGTACAAGTCTGCTCCATTTACATAACCCCTAGACACCAGGATGTAAACCGTTGTGATTAACCTTGATAGTAGAAGAATGTAGAAATGTAAACTGTATGCCAAAGATTAGGATATACCTGTGGTACCTCAGAGTGGCATGTATTCATATATTTACAACCAACAGCATAAAGTAATACCAATGTATGATTTTGGAGTGGCTGTTTTCTTATGAGTAAGGCTGCGAGTCTGTCATGGAAGTCACGATTTCCGTGACTTTCTGGGACCTCCATGACTTTTGCACCGGCTGGGTACAACTGACCCCAGGGCTTCCCTAGCAGCTGCTGCAGAAGTCTTGGATCACTGCATTCCACTACCTCCACCACCACCACCACCAGCAGTGGTCTCTGGCTGTGCGCTGCCACCACCACACCCCGCCCTCCCATCCTCCCCAAGCACCAGTGGTGGTCCCAGGCCACACACTGCTGCCCCCCACCCCACCACCAGCAGCTTTCCCAGGCCACCCCCTGCCCTGGAGCACCCATGGCGATCCCAGAGCCCCCTCTCCAGAGCACCCAAGATTTAGTCAGGGGTATATAGTACAAGTCATGGACATTCACAGGCTGTGAATTTTTGTTTACTACCCGTGACTTGTCCATGACTTTTATAAAAATACCCCTGTCTAAAACGTAGCCTTACTTGTGAGGGCCTGTGATGGGGTGTACCTTTGCAGCTCCTTACAGGAGGCCACACTGTTCGACTACACCTTATTACAGGAAGCAGCAAAGTGACAGAAAAGGAGCAGTGAAGATGAGTCCTCCAGGCCTGTTTATAGAGGCTTTACGGAAGCAGCCAATCAGAGCCCAGCAGGCTCAGATAAAAGGAGGTTCAGGGCCTTAAGGGGTCAGTTTTGGGCTGGGACCAGAGGGACAAGAAAGATTTTGCCTCTCTGGCAAAAAGAGCTTCAGGAATAACCCTGTTTGTTTCTGGCTGCATATATTTAAGAAGGGTTTGCAGGGAGACAGAAGACATAAGACTCAGGCTTGTTGTCTCCAAAAGACATTTTCTTAAGTCTGAGGGTGAAAGGGGCCAGGTAGGAAGAGACCGAGGGAAAAAGCAGCAACTAACTGAAATCGAGCAATACGTTGCTGGTGTTTATAGGGTCCCTGCGCTGGAATCCGGAGTAGCTGTCAGGCCTGGATTCCCCTAACAGCCACAGTGGCTAAACCCCAAGAAGGGGGCAGAGCTTATTTGAGAGCCCAAACAAAGGGCTGAATTTAAAAACCCCAGAGCTGGGGCTGAAAACCGTAGTGAGGGCAACAGGACTGTTCATTTATTGGACTCTTTACTACCCTGGAAGGGGTTCATTTGGACTTTTTGACTTGGCCAGAGGGCCAAGCTATGGAAAACCCACCAAGGTTGGCCATCAACCTGCAGGGGATACCAGAGGTGAGAAAAAGATGGCAGTACCAGACTCAGCTGCTGGGAGTCACTCAAGAGGTGAGTTCCACTCTTAGAGGGCCCCACCACCTATCTGAATAAGTTAGATTTCTAGGGAGAGGTGAGCTAAGAATAGCCTCAAAGGTGGAGTGCATGAGGCAGGTTCCTTTTAAAGATGGTGCCTCCCTTCTCAAATAATCTAATGCTAAAGAATACATGCTTCCATTCAGTACTGTGTTGTTAGCGCTTCCCAAGACACTATGTTTCAGAAACATCTACCCTGTCTTACTCTATTCAAATATCCCTTTTCTGGAGCTATAATAATGGAGAATTTTCAGTGGCAGCCTTTGAGGGTTTAACATAATCACTGCAGAAACAGGCATCTTACAGTGCATAAAGGAACTTACAGAATGGTTCCTCCCCCACCCCACCCCCAGCAGACTCTCAGTTTTATATGATTCATAGGGAAAACAAGCACATAAATCAACTGTGTATTGTAGTTTGAGAAGATTTAAAGCTACCATGCATTTCCAAATAGAAAACAGTCCCAAAGTACAATACCCTTTGTTTCTCACCAGCAAAGAACTACATGAATAAAGATCACATACTATATATAATACATGTAAGCAACACTATGTGAAAAGATACTAAAAAAAATTCTGTTACTGACGAATTATGAGGTGTTCCTGTGGATTGCCAGAATAGACCAAAATGAGCTAGCTATATGATATAATAAATATTCTATCACACCATCCACATTTGTATTCTTAAATATTTTTATGTTGTAACAGGTTAAATATGATCTAGAAAAGTCATTCTCTCTTCTTACTGAGCTCTTTTTAATTCCATCAGCTATAATTCACTATTTTACCTAGAATGACCATATTGCAAAAAACATGAAACTCCTTTTAAGTAAGATACTTTATTTCAGAATAAATATAACAGAAATCAAAGGATTTATGTTAGTATTTTAAAAAGGGGGGTTCCCACTAATTTTTTTTAAAGAAAGAAGTTCTGCAAAGATATTTGACAGGTTTCAGAGTAGCAGCCGTGTTAGTCTGTATTCGCAAAAAGAAAAGGAGTACTTGTGGCACCTTAGACTAATGCTCAAATAAATAAAGATATTTGAAACACTATTTTTCACCATTTTTACAAGATTGTCTGAAAGTGTAAAAGACACCAGGTAATGGAAGCAGGGCGGGGGGAGCCATAATGCTAAACTTTTTATCCTGTCGTTGTTAGTATGATGTGCTGTAGTAGCCAGAGAACCCAATCAGGATTCAGACACTTACTGTGCTAAGTGATGTACAAACACACATCCAGATACTGTCCCAGGCCCAAAGATCTTGCAGATTAATTAGGTTTGGGAGGATTAGATTTTCATCAGTAAATATCAATTTCACCATATACACACAAACCAACAACAAAAAATGTCCATCATTACATAGTCAGTAATGATTTAAATCTACAGATAGGCAATGTAAGAAAAATGCTGCTTGAAAACTTATTATATATACTTATTACAATTTGATTTAAGGATATTTACTTTATATATTTTGATATGTTTGATGTGTTATATATGTTGACAATTTGTGTTTTTAATACTTATAAAGCTGTAACTTTTTGAATTTCAGCTTCTATTGTCATTAACTAATTATTGTCTAACCCCCCACAACTTCCCACAACTAGGAATAAAAGTGATAAAAATAGAAAAAAATATTTAAAAATATACATAGATATTATCTGTCAAAATTATTTTAAAAAATCAAGTTCTGCTAAGCCAAAACTTAATTTAAGACAAGACACAATAAGTAGGTTTAACAAATAGGAAGAAGGGGAGGGGAAGAAATGTGAACATAATAGTGATAAGGTCATGCAGTTCTGTATGTTAACTAGTACACAACTTACTTATTCATGTTAGTTGTTTCTTTTCTCTTCTGCTTTTTCCCTATTTTTATTTTTAATAACTTGTAAAAATGTCCATTTTAATCTCCCCATATTACCAGTTTCTTGTTTAATTTACAACTCTTTTTTTTAACCTCTTTTATGCACAGCCGTCCCTAGGGTACAACAAACTGGGGCAACCACTCCAGGTCCTGTGCTTTGGGGGGCCGCGCAGGCTAGTGCGATTGGCCGGCACGTGAACCGCTGGCTGGGGGAGGCCAACCCCAGCCCCAGCCCTTCCACCCAAGGGAGAGCGCGCTGGGAGGGAGAGTGCGCGCAGCGACACTGCTGCAGCCTCCCAAGCACCGGGAAGGCAAGCGGTGTGACCCCAGCCCCCTGGAGCCCAGCAGCACCACCAAAGCGGGGCCCTGGGGGGGGGGGTGGAGTGTGGGCGAGGCCACACCTGGCTGTTTGGGGAGGCACTGCCTCCCCTGCCCGATGCAGTCGGACCCGGAAGTGATGGGTCGGTCCTGGAAGTGACAGATTCGTCACTCCTGCCTTGGGCCCCGCAACCCCCTAGGGATGGCTCTGCTATTATGTAATCATCCACCTTTTCCTGTTTCCAGTTTTTCTTTTAAAACTGCTGTCCTTGCAAGTTTCCAGTGGCTCAGTCCTCTGATGAGCCCATACCCTGCCTCACAGGGATTGCTGGAGTGCAGTGTGCTCTAGCTACACCCACACTAGCCCTCTCCTGTCCTGATATGCCCCTCCACCAGAACCTGGGTATTGGGAGCAGTTATATGCCTCCCAGAGATTTTTCCCTATATCAGGGGAATTCCCATCTGACTATGCAGGCCCTAGGAGCCCCTAAAATGGTCAGTGTGGGTTAGGCCTTTACATTGGGGTTGAGTCCAGGGATTTTAATCTCTGCCTATTTCCAGTATTTTAAAATATATTTTTAAATATCTATTTTGTAATGGAATCAATTCAGTGGTTATCCCGTTTTTCTTCTGCCATGCCCTTCCCAAAGTCCTGTTGCTTCCTCTCCCTCACAGACAGTCAAGCCTCCTTTAACAAAGCACAAAATAAAACCTCCACAGATAACAGGAGATGATGTCACTGGATTTGAGGCACTGAATTTGTGTCCCCTTCTGCTGCTATTTCGTAGGGAGAGCTGGGGCAAAACAACTTTTGCAATAGTAAAGTACAATTCCTGCTGTAAAACACTTGTATTTTTATATGTTAAAAATACAGTGCTATTATGAAAACTATATTTCAAGTCAGCACTATTCAACAGAGTACAATGAACTCTGCTAGAACTGTCGTGTATTAAAAATATTATTTAACTCCAATGTCTGTCTCTCTCTCTCAACACTTATAATGTGTTTATCATCATAAAGAACAGGAGTACTTGTGGCACCTTAGAGACTAACAAATTTATTTGAGCATAAGCTTTTGTGGGGTACAGCCCACTTCATCAGATGCATAGAATGGAACATACAGTAAAAAGATATATATAAACATACATATAGAGAATATGAAAAAATGGAGTAAGAGACTAATTAATTAAGATGAGCTATTATCAGGAGGAGGGAAAAAAACACTTTTGTAGTAATAATCAAGATGGCCCATTTAGACAGTTGATAAGAAGGTGTGAGGATACTTAACATGGGGTTCCAATAGGAAACCATATGACAGTTTGGTTATCAGCATAGCAAAACAGAGCTCTGCCACATCCCTGGTATGCCCTGTTCCTGGCACACTCCTCCTTTCCTCAGTATGCCCCTATACTAGTGCTAGGCAAAAATTTTCAACAAAAACTTATTTCAGTGAAAAATGCAGATTCAAGTTGACCAAAGCATTTTGTGAATTTCTGTTGGTTTTGGAAAATTGTTTCAGTATAAAAAAATTGTAAGAGTTTAAATATTTTGTTTTGACATTTTCAATTTGCACCATTTTGACTTTTCATATTGAAATTACTTTTCATTTAATTGTAATGAATTAAGAAGGGGAAAAATCTCAAAATTGAAATAGAACATTTTGTTTTGGATGCAATGAAATGTTTAGTTTGACCTGAAACTAATTTCTTTTTATTTGCCAAAAATTTCAAAAAAATGTTTGTCAACCCAAAACATTGTTTTAAAATTTTTCTGTAACAATCCATTCCCGGTGCTGCACTACCCAACATCCAGCATGAGACATGGCTGGTACAAGAGTTGGCACAGCTGTTTAGAGCCATAATTTGAAAACTGCCACTTTTTGCAATGCTTCCTGTGCCAGTGTTGGTGCACAGGGCAGAAACTATTCTCTTCCCATTTTTCTGTCATTTGCTGCTGCTTCCATCTGCTCCATAGTGTTAAGATCAATTATTCTGCACTCCCTCCTAAAGGTTCTTCTTAAAGTTTCTCTTGTGTGAGAAAACGAGGGCACCCTACTTGGTTTCCACTTGACAGCTTCATATGGGAATCTGTGTGTTGGCATCAAGAGTACATGCCCCAGATAGGTCCAGCTCTTCCTGCTAATCCTTGTGGAAATAAGCTGCTTGTTGGTAATTTCTCAGATCTCTTTGTGTGTGAAGAAGTCTTTTCAACTAATGCCCAGAACCTTTTGTAAGCACTTATTTTTGAAACCGTCTAATTTTCTATCTAACATGTTAGTAGATTTCCAGCTTTTGCAACTATGTTAGCACTAAGAATATGTCTGAACTGAAAAATCTCAGTTCTGTTCTGGTGCTGTACATCTTTAATTTCAATTTACTGCTGAGTTTAGTAAATGTTGTGGATGCCTTTCAGATTCCTGAGGCCACTTCCTTCTTGAGGTTTCTGTTGGCCAATACGGTGCTTCCCCAGTGGGTGAACTGTTCTACTTCCTTGATATTTTTGCCTTCTAATGTGGATGTTCCTACTGGGTTTCAAGGTTGCTTGTTTTAGCATAATTAACTTTGGGCCCTACTTGGCCTGCTATTTTTGCTAGGCTGTCCATCTGTATGTAAACTTTCAGGTGTGTCACTCAGCAGTGCAATATCATCAGCAAAGTTTAGATCTTCTAGGCATTTGCCACCTACCCACACTATGCCACCGTTTGTGTTGCTAATACACTTCTTTGTTATTCAGTCTACAGCAATGCCAAACAGCAGTAGAGATAAAATTCAGCCTTATTTCACACTACTGTCCATGTTGAATCACTGCGGTGTCTGTTTTTCACCCTTAAAAAGCACTTTGCATCTCTGTAGTTGGCCCTGATGATGCTGACAACTTTAACTGGGATGCCATAGGACTGAAGAGTAGTCCACAATGTATGTCTGTGCAGGCTCTCAAATGCCTTTTGAAAATTAATGAAATTGATGATGAGGGGAGCTTGCCATTCTATCCATTCTCCTATGACCGTCCATAGTGTAAATATCTGATTTACACAGACTCATTTTGGCCTGAATCCGGTCTGTTCTTCTTTAAGCTTTCCATCCAGTCTCTTGCACTGTGTGTAGCATCACACTGCATAAGGTTTCCCTACCACAGAGAGTAATGTAATCCCCGTCCCATTGCTACAAAAAGGGTAATCTTACTGACTGTATATTCTGACAATGATTCCATATTTCCGCTGGTCAGGAAAGGTCTCTTTTTCTCAAACTTGGTTTAACAGCTCTACCAGTTTTGTTAGCATGATGATATGGAGTACTTTTAGCATTTCTGCTGTGATTTGATCATCTGCCTCCACTGTTATTTTTCATTTCTCAACTACAGCCTATACATCCCTGTTGAGTCTTTGTTAATGTCAAGTTGATCAGGTTCATGTTTCATCAACATCTGGTACTGAAGTGGGTCTGAGTCTGTTGAGCACTTCTTTGAAACGCTCTGCCCATCTGTTCTACCTCAGTTGTAAGTATTTTTCCATCTTTGCTTTCTATTGGACCACTTCTTATTTTGAAATATCCACATAGGGTTTTATTTGCTTGGGAAACCTCTGATTTCCTATCCTAGCAACTAATTCAATGACTAGGTCTTCAGGGTATCCCCATACCTTTTCTTGTGTTGCTTTTTGCCCTTGGGTCTGTACCCATGTGGCTAGCCAGTGCTGCTGCTCATGCCATACTGCTATTTTTAGTGCACTAACTTGAGCAGAGCTAGCACATCTGTCTACCCTGGCTGAGAGGCACCCTCCTAGTGGCAAGATAGACATATATTTGGAGAGAAGTAATCTAAAATATCTTAAATAAAAATACAATATTTAAAACACAAATTTGGCCTGATTCTCTGCTGCATTGTACCATGTGGCACAGAGCTGGAAAGTAAGCTCTGAGTATGTTTAAAACACTTATTTTGTTCAGGTGTAAATGACTACCCAACGTGCAAGCAGGTAGAGAATCAGGCTCTATGCTTTGTCAAATCTTATCTTTCCTATATAGGCAGCTTTTTCACTAGAAAAGGCTGTAACTGGCTCAGAATATCTGAAAATCCTACATTTACACCTTGCAGGAACAGTTTTGATGTCTCTCACTTCCTGCTCAGGGGGGAAAGAATTCACAAAATTGAATACCACAGAAACTCAGCCTAGACTTGAGGCATAAGATTTATGGTATATTCAGTGAAACTATAATACAAAGAAATTCCAGGATAAAAAATATGGTCTTCCATTTATATTTGCATAGATATGAAAGACTATAATACAGCAACTAAATCTGAGTAGAATATTATTGTGCAGTTATGTTCACTCAGCCACTCACATTTCCCAGACAGACATAGTAGCATCAAATTATATGACAAACAAACATTCAATATAGATTGTTCTGTTTTGAAATTTTGAACTAACAACTTAGCAATAAGTAATAGAAGTAAAAGAAAAACAAAAATGGACAAGAAAGGAAACATCTACTTTCTACCTCTGATAAATGTGCAATATATTGTAAAACAATGGGAATTCACTGTACCGCCATTCTTAAAGCACCACATAGTGAGTGGAGGAAACAGTCTAAAGCAGTGGTTCCCAAACTTGTTCTGCTGCTTGTGCAGGGAAAGCCCCGGGAGGGCTGCGCCAGTTTGTTTACCTGCCGCGTCTGCAGGTTCAGCCGATCACGGCTCCCAGTGGCCACAGTTCGCTGCTCCAGGCCAATGGGAGCTGCTGGAAGTGGCGTGGGCCAAACCTGCAGACACGGCAGGTAAACAAACTGGCCCGGCCCGCCAGGGGATTTCCCTGCACAAGCGGCGGAACAAGTTTGGGAACCACTGGTCTAAGGAGAGCTGATAACTATAATAAATGGCACTGGCAGTAACTTAAGTCCATTGCCAGCCCAGTATAAAGTTGCATTTTAGCCTGAATGCTGACTGATATATCTGTGGAGAAACTTTCTGTTCACCCTAATTAAACTGGATAGTGCAATTTACAAGTTGTTTCTAAATCACTGCTCTTCTTACTTTAATGGAAGTCAATGAAAAATAAGTATGGTTTTAAAGCAGGAAGTAAAAGTACATACTCAACCTCAGAAAAACAGTGCATGGATATTTTGACCAGAGCAGAAAACACTGGTGACCCACATCATTTACTGAGTTAATATAAAATACTGTTGAATATATTGCGGTATTTGTTTGGTAACTCCATTGGAAATAACAGGTTTCAGAGTAGCAGCCGTGTTAGTCTTTATTCGCAAAAAAGAAAATGAGTATTTTTGGCATCTTAGAGACTAACAAATTTATTTGAGCATAAGCTTTCGTGAGCTACAGCTCACTTCATCGGATGCAACCATCTGATGAAGTGAGCTGTAGCTCACGAAAGCTTATGCTCAAATAAATTTGTTAGTCTCTAAGGTGCCACAAGTACTCTTTTCCATTGGAAATAAGTCTCCCAATAGTAAATATTGAATGCTACTGTTACTGAGTTATTACTTGATAATACAGTGTAGAAGCCTGTCTCCAGAATACACAGCCTAAGCAACTGGGTTTGAATGGTGGAAAACTGTGGAATGGGAGAAATAAAGTCCCCTTAGATCAGCAAGTGAAAACAGAACTGCACAGTGGCTGCTGTTACAGCATAAAACCTGCAACCTGCCCATTGCTGCCATGTGATCCTCTCCACAGAAGGGAAGAAAGCCCAGTTCCTTTCCCCACTCTGTCCTGCCCCAAAGATCTCCCTTGCAAACTGGGATGCAAGTAGGCCCTATAGAGCTATAACTTTTGAACAAACAGGATGCAGCACCACCTTACAGGTTCCATGCACAGAAGAACTCCCCTGGTTTTGCTGAATCATAGAGATTTCCATATGTATTGTAAATGCCTGGTATCTCTTATTCTTTTAAAGCATTCTTTCCTTAACACTATGAACCCAGTTATCTCCTCTATGAACCCAGTTATCTCCTCAATTCTCCCTCTGGTGGAGGCAGAGCCGTGCGGATACGTATACTATCTATTCACTCCACAGAAGGAAACAAGCAGCAGAGGTCTGTGGAAAGTGCAGCACAAAGAGAGCAAGTGTAACTCTATGGATAACATTGTTTTCCTTATTTTGACACAGTTCCTTGTTCAGGTGTTACAAGAAACTGATTCTGTTAGTGATTCTTTACCATTGTCATGTGACACAGTCGAGGTTGATTCCATTTTCCAACACACCATGCAGATAGGAGTAAAACAATCAGTTTCTCTTGTGATACAGCATTTCTATGTCTTGGCAGTAACTACAGTATAGTAATTATGTTATCTAGAAGAAAAGGAGAAATGATAATTTTGGATTGTATCCCAAATCTGTCCAGACAAGTACATGACCAGATTATATGCTCTAAGGGGCCCTTCCACCACATCTTTGCAGTGCAGACTGTGAAATATTTATATTTCCATGGCTTGGTTTTAATAAGACATGCTGTCAAACAACTCATGTTATTAATAATGCCACCTTACGTTTATATAGCACCTTTCACTTTATAAAAAAATTTTGGAATCGTTCAAACTAGTAGTAAAATCCTCACCACGCACCATGTGGGCAATAGGGGGAGGAGTATGCCAGCTGTGTGACCTGCACAAGACTCATGCACATCACCCAAGGCAGCTGGTGGGAAGTGAGCTCATGGCCTCTCCATCTCGAGTCATCAAACCCAAGAAGAAATGCTGCAGGCTTCCCTAATGACTTATTCAGCAGCATCCCCACTCCAGTACTGTTTCTTCCAGCCAGCAAATTCCCTTTCTCCCCTTCCTTCTACCACTGTTCATCCACAATCCACAGATGCAGCTGCCACCGCCTCCTCTTCCCAATAGCTTTTGCAGAGTCCCTGACGCCCCTCCATCTCACTGTTTCTTCGTTCCTTCCAGGATACTCCTTACTGCTGCATCCCTCCATTCCCCCACATTTCTCAGCACTCTTCCATTTCTCTTCCCCCTCATTCTCTGCTGCCTCTCTCTTCCTCCTCCTCTCTCTATTCATTGCTTTCCTTCTTGCCCATTTCACACCCATTGCTGTCTCCCTCTCTTCCTTGTTTCAGGGCTATCTCTATCTTTTCTTCCCACCCACTATTGCTTCCATCCTCTCCCCAGTCAGTGATCTCCCCAGAGCCTGCTTCAGCTTCACTCCCTTTCAACACGTGCCATTCAGTGCTTCCCATTCCACTCTTGTGACTCTCAGAACCCCACAATGCCAATTGTCAAAGTGTTCACTGTTACTTAAAAGCAGCTCCTAACAGGCCTAATAATCTCCCTATACACAGCACACCTTTTTCATGGTACTCATCTATAAATGATGGCATGGGAGGTTTCTAGTAAAAGCTTATGTCATCCTGATCCTCATTATTATTGCAAGATGCATGGATGGATGACATTTAAGAAGTTATGTATATGCACTGAAAATATGTTTTAAAGTGCGTCACCAACCAAACAGAAAAACAAGTTTCTTCCAGAGAGGAGATGAGGTGTGTTTCTCTGTAGAAATATAAATTAAACATTGTAAGCCAGCACAATTGAAGCCCCATTATATACTGAGTCAACAGGAAAGGAGCACATCAGAGAATGAACTACAGAGGATTGCCCTGTCTCTGGGGGCAGACAATGACTTTGGAGACTATAAGGGAAAGGCGAAATGACACCCTTTTATCCTGCATCTAGGAAAAAATTGGGCTTGATTGAAAATGCTATAAAGGACATTTGGAGTAAGCTTTTTTGGCCAGATGGTTAGCATATTGAAGTTAAGTTTAGTCTCTACGAATCATGTTATGATTTTGTTTTACATGCAACCTTTTTGTTTCCATTATCCTGACTTATGATCTCTTAAATCTTAACCTTTGATAATAGACTTATGATTGATTTCACTATAAATCTCTCTCTCCATTGCAATGTTTTATAGGAGTTGATCCTAAGTTGAATCTTACGAACTAATATGTACACTGTTCCCCTGGGGACAGCAGACCTGGTACTACTCTGAGTGTTCCATTGATAAGGGGCTGAATGCTATAGGGGAATACTTCAAAGGGATTCAAGGACTCAGTCACCATTTGTTAACCTGCAAGGCAAAGTAAGGGCTGGCATAGCCCAGAGGAGATTGTCTGGGTGGTGTTAGGGACCTGACACCCAGTTAAGCACAAGCAATTCTCCCTCTCACTGGAGGCAGGAATGGTGATTCACAGTTCAGGTCATTCCGAGAACCATTACACTCCCCTGACAACTTCTGTGCTGTTGTTCTCCCTCTCTACTACAGCTTGTCAAACTCTGTTGGGTGGAAAGTTTCCCCACTGAAAATACAGTTTCATACAAAATACAGTAAATTATTTTTTTTCTTTTGTTGGGAAAATGTCAATCCTGGTGAAAATTTCAGTTTTCCCCTAGGATATTTCCAAAAAATATTTCAAATCACCTGAAAGGTCACTTTGTGGTTTTTTGTTTACAAATTTAGGTTTGCCAACAACTCTTTTCTCTCTAGTCGGTGATACAACCCCTCTCCCATTTCTCCCCATGTCCCTCCTCCTCCCCCGGTGCCTTTTCCCTAAAGTGAGAAGTAGATAAGAGAAAGGGGAGTGAGTTAGAATAAGTGTATGGCTAAAAGCTACCTTTGCATCCCTCCTGCCTCTTGAGCCTTGAATGCAGCTCAGGCATTAATTGCAAAGGTATAACTGACTTCCAACACCTGGGAACAAAGGGTAGGAATAAATTATAAATTTTCAGAATGGAGAGGGGTAACTAGTGGTGTTCTCCAAGGGTCAGTTAACTTATTCAAAAATGATCTGGAGAAAGGGGTAAACAGTGAGGTGGCAAAGTTTGCAGATGATACTAAACTGCTCAAGATAGTTAAGACCGAAGCAGACTGTGAAGAACTTCACAAGATCTCACAAAACTAAGTGATTGGGTGACAAAATGACAAATGAAATTTAATGTGGATAAATGTAACGTAATGCACATTGGAAAAAATAACCCCAACTATACATACAATATGATGGGGACTAATTTAGTTACAACTAATCAGGAGAAAGATCTTGGAGTCATCGTGGATAGTTTTCTGAAGACGTACACACAGTGTGCAGCGACAGTCAAAAAAGCAAATGGGATGTTAGGAATCATTAAAAAAGGGATAGAGAATAAGACGGAGAATATCTTATTGCCCTTAGATAAATCCAGGGTACACCCACATCTTGAATACTGCATACAGATGTGGTCCCCTCATCTCAAAAAAGATATACAGGCATTAGAAAAGGTTCAGAAAAGGGCAACCAAAATGATTAGGGGTTTGGAACAGGTCCCATATGAGGAGAAATTAAAGAGGCTAAGACTTTTCAGAAAGAGGGAGATTAAGACTTGGGAAAGAGAAGATATGATAGAGGTATATAAAATCATCAGTGGTGTGAAGAAAGTGAATAAGGAAAAGTTATTTACTTGTTCCCATAAGAACTTGGGGTCACCAAATGAAATTAATGGGTAGCAGGTTTAAAACAAATAAAAGGAAGTAGTTCTTCACTCAGTGCACAGTCAACCTGTGGAACTCCTTGCTTGAGGAGGTTGTGAAGGGTAGGACTATAACAGGGTTTAAAAGAGAACTGGATACATTCATGGAGGTTAAGTCCATTAATGGCTATTAGCCAGGATGGGTAAGGAATGGTGTCCCTAGCCTCTGTTTGTCAGAGGGTGGAGATGGATGGCAGGAGAGAGATCACTTGATCATTACCTGTTAGGTTCACTCCCTCTGGGGTACCTGGCATTGGCCACTGTCGGTAAGCAGAATACTGGGCTGGATGGACCTTTGGTCTGACCCAGTATGGCCATTCTTATGTTCTTATAGTGCCAACATGCAAGTAAACAATGAGGAAGGCATTTTTTTCATGAAGATGAGATTTGTCTACAGTAAAGAATTGCATTGTGTTTTGCCTAGAATAGATGTGTCTATGATTCTATGCCTGTTTGAGGTTGCCCACAAGTTTACCAGAAACAGGAAGCTTCCTGTTGCTTTCTTTTAACATGCATCCAAGAATTTACTCAGTTTTAAAGACGATTAGTCATCTACTTTCATCATATCACCATCAAATAATCTTTTAAGTGTTTATGATGTAACATTAGAGATGACAAATCCTAACAGAAACCAAACAGTATGAAATACAGAAAATGCTGCAAATATTCAAACTACTTTTCAAATTCCTCAAGTTTTTTTTAACAGATTTTCTATTGACTTCTATTGGAGCTGTGAGTACTCAGCACTTCTGAAAATCAGGACGAAGCTGTCTCAAGTTGGCCTTTCAAAAAGCGAAGCATCCAAAATCCTCTTCTGAAAAATTTGGCCTTATTCACGACTTTGTTGTGCTGAGCTTACAGCCAGTCATCCATTTACCAGCAACAATCAAGACATTTTCAGCATATGGGCCTGATCCTGCAGTTTTCACTCAATGAATTAAATGGTAATTTTGCCTGAGCAAAGCTTTCTAATTGTCCATACTCCTCCAGACTTTTTCAGCATTTCTTCTTCAAATATGAAATGCAATTGTGGCCCTATTACTCCTCAAGAATATGTTGTAAGTAGAAATATAACATTAAAACAGGAATCAGTAACTTGGGGGTGATTCTTGTTAGTTCAGAATCCTAGGCTAAAAAACAAACTGACCTTGGAGTTAATGTAGCCAAAGGTCTGAAGCCAGTCCCTTTTCCCCCCTACTAGTAAAAGTCCCTGCAAAGGACAGAAAACTACAATGTTTCTTTTGTGTGGTTTCAACTGGGCAGACTGGTCAAAGCCTGCCTGCCCACAGAGCCTGTGCATGTGGGGGAATTGGGTGGAAGCCAAGGCTGTCCTTGCAGAGACTCTGTGCTGCTTCCTGCATTTCCTCCCCTTTCCTTCACTACTGCCCCTGGATACATCTAAGGGAAGTTTACAGCACAGAAGCCACTTTCCTTGGCACCGGTGAGTGCTCGCGCCCCCAGCCCCAACTCCGGCCCGAGTCCCGCCCCCTCCCTGTCCCTATTGGACTCCTTCCCAAATCCCCGCCCTGGCCCCGCCTCTTCCCTGAGCACACCGCATTTCTCCTCCTTCCCCTCCCTCCCAACGCTTGCCACGCGAAACAGCTGGGAGGGAGGAGAAGCAGGACGTGGCAGCCGGCTCAGGGGAGGAGGCGGAGGAGAGCTGGGGCAGGGGGGCAGGTCGGGGAGCTGCCGGTGGGTGCAGAGCACCTGCCAATTTTTCCCTGTGGGTGCTCCAGCCACGGAGCAGCCACGGAATCGGCGCCTATGGTTTACAGGGAAACCTGATTGAAAAAGTAACACAACCTTATGTTGTGCCACATTTAAAGCACAACCATTAATTTCAGTGGAAGGATGGTGTATGGTGTATGTAGTTCACCTGTCCCCTCTGACCCAGTCCTGTTCCCATCCCTATGCCTGGATCCCCAAGCCCATGTAATATCCTCTGCATGGTCTAGCAACAAGGTACAGTGGTACTGTGAAATGGCTGCTTTGTTCCCACATTTCCATAAGGCAGAAGTAGTGCTACTACACTCTGTTCACTGCGGAGTAATTTGGCCTTGGTATATAATGATGTGAAAGGAAACGGCTTCGAGTTTCCATCTAAATATTCATATTTTACATGACTTGCTCTTGTGAAACAAAAAAAAGTCGTTCAGCATTAGTCCTCTGTACCCAGAGGCAAAGTAAGACTGGAATATAAAATGCGTTTGTGATCTATAGTCAGTGTGTTGAGGAAAATGTTTATTTAAATATTAAATACTGACCTCTTATGCTAAGATAACCTTTATCTACATTCTGTAAATCAGACAAATCACTACAAAAGCCTGATTATTCATGGTGAATAATACCTACACATATGTTAATCCTATATCTCCAATTCCCAAAGTCCAATTTTATTTTCAAATATGAAAATATCCTGAGTTGGCTACTCTTTCTCTGATAGCTATGTTAATAACTGTATCTCTGCATACAGAACTTCTGCTTGTAAATATACTCTTGTATTATAAAGATTGAATGCTTTTTAGAGTATTTTGATATATTTTTTGTTCGTATTTTTCCCTTTTTAAACATTCAACTAAAAATCGTTAAACAGTGTAGAGAATAATACCATGGAATATGTACCTTACAGAAACGCCTTTGGAGCTTCCTAAGGTATCGTTGTGTCCATTGCTCAATAATCCCGACTCTATCCTCCAAAAGAAAACAACACTTGATCATCATAGAAGAATTGGGGATCTAAAACTAAAACTTAAATTGAATTCCTTTGGTTATGTCTTTGTCTTCTCCAGCTGAATTTTACTTGGGTGTACATTTGGGCAATAAAAAGGATCCAGTGAGTAGGCACCACACCTCCCTTGGTCTATGGGTCACTCTATAAAAGTTGTCTCTGCTCTCGGGAAGGTTTCTAATTGATGCCTGTGGCATTTCCCATGAGTAAAAAATGACACTTGTTGAGTTTTTTTTTTTCAAACCTGGTACCTACAGCTATTTATTTAATTATTTTGATTTATACAAATACTAACACACTCTCTCCCCACTCCTGCAAAAAATCTAACTATGTTTCCTCTTCTGTGCTTCATGTTTATTTCCCAGGGAGGGATTCCCAATCTCCAGCTTTCTATGGTCTGCTGGTCAATACTTGCCTTCTCGCATACAAACCTAGTCTGGAATCCCAGGACTTCTGTTATGGCTCTCCTTCTTTCACTGCTGCAAAACACATGGGTCCTATACCCCATTACATATCAATATCAGTGAAATCACTGGGAACCAAAAGTTCTCAGCATCTTTGAAAATCAGTATACTTATATTTCAAACCCAAATAGGATTTAGTATCTTACATTTGTGCACCTAACTTTGAATTTATTTTTTTTTGTCCCAACCACTTGTTCTATTCCTGTTCCAAAACCAAAAACAAAACCCTTTCTTTTAAACTCATTTTTAATTAGCAGTTACATTTCATGTGACTAAAAAGCAAATTTTTCTATATTACAACAATTTTCACAAAATGAAAGATGTTCCAACAAGCTTTGAGATTATTCAGTCTTCAAACTGCATCATTTGCTTTCCTGCAAAGGTCTACAAGGAAGGCATTGGTCTCTTTAAGAACCTTTCAATACATCGAATAAAATGTCAAGGGTATTAGTCTCTAAGGTGCCACCGGTACTCCTTTTCCTTTTGGTATTATAATATGTAACTCTTCTGCCAGGTGGAGCCAGCAGCAACCAGGGCCGAGTTCAATGGCTAGGGTTTCTTTCCATCGATAAAACACAGAACCAGCTCGAGCCCCTACCCATTAACCTCAAGCCCCTACCCAGTAAACTGGAAAAATTACACACCACTCCTGGGCACTTCTGAGAGGCAATACTTCCCCACTTGCAAGCACAGAGTCCGAGTGTAGAAAAGAAACTTTCAATAAAAGGAGGGAAGTAACTTGGAGTTAATTTGGGAAAACACCACAAACAGGGTTCATAAACATAAACCACAAGTAAAAGACCCACCCCCCTTGTAGGTTGGGCAGTGCCCTTTTCCCCTCAGGTTCTTAAGTCCAGCAATCCAAAAGTCCCTTTCACGTGCCCACCCCTTCTCTGCACCCCACTCACAGTTGCTGTCCTTGGTCAGTGCAGACTCAGAGTTCAGAGTGCACCTGCAGAATTCACCTCCCACCCTGGATGGGGAATAAAAAGGCATCTTACTCACTCAGCTGGCCGCTCTCCGGCCACCTGGTCTCCGCTCTCACCATGCCCTTCCACCAGCCACCCTGCTGGTTGTTCCTCGCGCCTCTCCACTGCCGCCCTGCTGGCTGCTCATCATGCCTCTTTGCTACCACCCTTTTGCCCGCTTATCACATCTCTTTGCTGCCACCCTGCTGGCTGTCAGTCACCTTCTGCCTCTCTGCTGTGACCTCTGCACATCAGTCTCTCAGTGATTTTCAGCTCTTTTGCAGGCGGGCAGAAACACTGCCCCATCTCAAGTGATTTCAGCTTTCAGTGATTTTAGCTCTTAGCAGGCAGGGCAAAAACACAGTTCTACCACAACTGGTTTCAGCTCTGGTTGAGCAATTAAAGTAACAAAAGAGGCACCTAATGAAGCCTATTTAGCTCTATTCTTTGAACAGTGGGGAAGAGCGGGTTAAGCCAGTTTAGAGGTCACCAAGACTCCTGTTCCCACCCTTCTTACTTTCACAGGGCTCTGACATTCGAGCCCCTGCTAAACACACACTTTCAACTGGGGGTGCCCCCCTCATTTGGGACAGATTAAGCACAGTCCTGCTTTCCTGTATTGCTACAATAATTACAACATTGGTAACCATGTTTCACTACCCCTGCATTCAGTTCTAAGGTCATCTGTACCCAACAGCAGCTAAAGTTGATCCTTTGACACAGCTATAAATGAATGATAAATATGTAAACAGAGCAGGAGCAAACTGTATTTACATAGGTTTCAGAGTAGCAGCCCTGTTAGTCTGTATTCGCAAAAAGAAAAGGAGTACTTGTGGCACCTTAGAGACTAACAAATTTATTTGAGCATAAGCTTTCGTGAGCTACAGCTCACTTCATCGGATGCATTTGGTGGAAAAAACAGAGGAGAGATTTATATACACACACACAGAGAACATGAAACAATGGGTTTATCATACACACTGTAAGGAGAGTGATCACTTAAAATAAGCCATCACCAACAGCGGGGGGGGAAGGAGGAAAACCTTTCATGGTGACAAGCAGGTAGGCTAATTCCAGCAGTTAACAAGAATATCAGAGGAACAGTGGGGGGTGGGGTGGGAGGGAGAAATACCATGGGGAAATAGTTTTACTTTGTGTAATGACTCATCCATTCCCAGTCTCTATTCAAGCCTAAGTTAATTGTATCCAGTTTGCAAATTAATTCCAATTCAGCAGTCTCTCGTTGGAGTCTGTTTTTGAAGCTTTTTTGTTGAAGTATAGCCACTCTTAGGTCTGTGATCGAGTGACCAGAGAGATTGAAGTGTTCTCCAACTGGTTTTTGAATGTTATAATTCTTGACGTCTGATTTGTGTCCATTCATTCTTTTACGTAGAGACTGTCCAGTTTGGCCAATGTACATGGCAGAGGGGCATTGCTGGCACATGATGGCATATATCACATTGGTAGATGCGCAGGTGAACGAGCCTCTGATAGTGTGGCTGATGTGATTAGGCCCTATGATGGTATCCCCTGAATAGATATGTGGACAGAGTTGGCAACGGGCTTTGTTGCAAGGATAGGTTCCTGGGTTAGTGGTTCTGTTGTGTGGTGTGTGGTTGCTGGTGAGTATTTGCTTCAGATTGGGGGGCTGTCTGTAAGCAAGGACTGGTCTGTCTCCCAAGATCTGAGAGAGCAATGGCTCGTCCTTCAGGATAGGTTGTAGATCCTTGATGATGCGTTGGAGAGGTTTTAGTTGGGGGCTGAAGATGATGGCTAGTGGCGTTCTGTTGTTTTCTTTGTTGGGTCTGTCCTGTAGTAGGTGACTTCTGGGTACTCTTCTGGCTCTGTCAATCTGTTTCTTCACTTCAGCAGGTGGGTATTGTAGTTGTAGGAATGCATGATAGAGATCTTGTAGGTGTTTGTCTCTGTCTGAGGGGTTGGAGCAAATGCGGTTATATCGTAGCGCTTGGCTGTAGACAATGGATCGAGTGGTATGATCTGGATGAAAGCTAGAGGCATGTAGGTAGGAATAGCGGTCAGTAGGTTTCCGATATAGGGTGGTGTTTATGTGACCATCGCTTATTAGCACCGTAGTGTCCAGGAAGTGGATCTCTTCTGTGGACTGGTCCAGGCTGAGGTTGATGGTGGGATGGAAATTGTTGAAATCATGGTGGAATTCCTCAAGAGCTTCTTTTCCATGGGTCCAGATGATAAAGATGTCATCAATGTAGCACAAGTAGAGTAGGGGCATTAGGGGACGAGAGCTGAGGAAGCGTTGTTCTAAGTCAGCCATAAAAATGTTGGCATACTGTGGGGCCATGCAGGTACCCATCGCAGTGCCGCTGATTTGAAGGTATACATTGTCACCAAATGTGAAATAGTTATGGGTCAGGACAAAGTCACAAAGTTCTGCCACCAGGTTAGCCGTGACAGTATCGGGGATACTGTTCCTGACGGCTTGTAGTCCATCTTTGTGTGGAATGTTGGCGTAGAGGGCTTCTACATCCATAGTGGCTAGGATGGTGTTTTTAGGAAGATCACCAATGGACTGTAGTTTCCTCAGGAAATCGGTGGTGTCTCGAAGATAGCTGGGAGTGCTGGTAACGAAGGGCCTGAGGAGGGAGTCTACATAGCCAGACAATCCTGCTGTCAGGGTGCCAATGCCTGAGATGATGGGGCGTCCAGGATTTCCAGGTTTTAGTTGGGGGCTGAAGGTGATGACACCCATAGTCTCTTTCCCTCCCAGCTAGCTGTCAGGGAAGCATTCATTCAGACCCTGCTTACAAATACATGAGGATTTTGTAAAGTCCAATTTAGCAGGGTGCAGATTTTAACTAGGAATATGTGAAATTCTGTTTTACTTTCCTGTCTGGTGTTCTGGATAAAGAATAACCCTTCAGAACACAAGTTTTCAGTCTCTTAAGCCCATAAATTGAAAGCTATGGTTTCTAGCTTCTGACAGCACTATGAAAAGGAGTACTTGTGGCACCTTAGAGACTAACAAATTTATTAGAGCATAAGCTTTCGTGAGCTACAGCTCACTTCATCGGATGCACTATGTACACTTATGGCAGTATTGTACATAAATAATAACCACAAGGATACACAAGGAGTCTTTGTATGATTTTAGAAAATGTTCATTACAAGTGATATCTACCTTCAGGTGAACAGAGAAAGGATGGGGTGTTTCAATTTCTATTTTATGTAATTTAAGGGAAAGAATTCTTCTAGTAGTTTTTTTCCATATCATCAAGCAGCATGTTTTGTACACACTTTTTAAGATAAAGAATTCTGTTGCTAATATCTGTTCCTATTACTTTAATAAGCATGTCAAAAGCATCCATTTGGAAGCACTACTCCTAAACATATCAATTTAAACTCTCTCCTGCTTTGTCAAATGTGCTAATTGTACTAGTTTAGAGATGATACAGCATTACCCTTTCTTTCAAGCCTATTACCAAGTACCTTTCAGCACATTAGGATGGTTATCTAACATTTTGCTCCTTACAGTAAATTAAAACCAACAGGGTTTCTTTTATCACCAGCAAGCCTCTACCTTTTCCCCAGGAAGGGAATTACTTTGTCTCAGACAATTTATAATAGACCCACATATCCTGATTTAAGAATCTGGTACTTTGCAGCACATAATACCAGTTCCATCAATTATTTTGTAGAAGGAGGACTATGATGTTGGAATTAAGATTTTACATTTGCTAACAAACTCAACAAAATTATATTTAAAAGTAAAGGAGGAAGAAAGTTTAATTAGAAGTAGCAAGGATCCCATTATGGTTCAATTATGGGAATAAGAGATGTCCTTTCATGTAAAATAAGAGATGAAAATCAAATGTGAAAATGCAAATGCAGGCTCAGCACAAACACTGAAAAGAAATATTTCCAGCTGACCCCAGCCATTTGTTTGATCTTTTTTTCTCCATAATGTTCTTTGCTAGCCATTCTCTTTTCTTTATTTGCCCTTTGTCAATCCCCTCAAATCTATCTTCTGTCTCTTTCTTTGTACAATACATAAAAGTAGATTTAAAATGTCTGATATTAAGCCACAGAACAGACAGCTGAGCACCAAAGCTAGCTTTATAAATATTATAAATCCCTAATTTGTGAACTCTTTCAGTTTTATCAAGTTACTGATGAATTCTACCACCAGAAAAATCTGCGGAGCAGAATAAGATGTATTAAGGGCAGAAGGGTGAGAGTATGAAATGTTGATACTCCCATAAATGTGGGAAAATTGGTTCAAAAGAATCATCTAGGTTTGGCCAAAGGAGCTCAGTGAGCATGCTAGGTGGTATAGGGGAAATTTTGGGGGAAAAGTATGGTTTTGGCAGAAGGCTTCAATAAAATATTCAAACTATTACAAAGAGTTTCAATTCTAATTTAGGCTGGAATGCCCTGGTGCTCAGTTAGCCAACATAGGGCAGGGTTTTAGCTCTGCCAGGCATGCTCATAACTCATTCAGAGGAAACTCATTTTAAGGATATTTTTAATATTTTTTCATAAAACTATTTTCATCACATGCAATATATGTGATATGAACATTTTATTTTTACATATTTATCTTTTATTTTATTTGAATAACTAGCTATCCTAATATACTAAACATTTGGCCCAATGTAAGCAGAGGTGTGTGCCTAACTTTGCTTGCATATTTGCTTGTTCCTGACTCAAACAAAAACAAAACCTGCAATGTGCAAGTCAGGGTTCTACACACACACACACACACATATACTACAGTTCCGCAATTTAAGTCAGGTGTGCACCCTTTGAAAATTTGGGTCTCTGTGTTTTTGAATCTGATTGCCCTGTAAGATTATCTTCCATTCTAATTTTACAGAGGTGCTTCTTTTACTTTTTCTCTTTATAAAAAAGTTCTGTTTCTTTTAGAATCTGATTGGTATTTTTTTTAGTGTCCTAAAAAAACCCAAGTTTGGTCTGTGCTCATCTTGTTTATTCTCAAGCCTCACCAGGAAACAGGGTGTGGGGGTTTAGGGGGATATTACGGAGGGAGTAGGAACTCCACGTGGTCCTTTCCCTGAGTTTGTCTAAATCACTTGGTGGTGGCAACATTACACAATCCAAGGTACAAGGGAGAATTTGTGCCTTGGGGAGTTTTTAACCTAAACTGGTAGAAATAAGCTGGTAGAAATAAGATTAGGGGGTCTCTCATGCAGGTCCCCACGTGTGTACCCTAGAGTTCAGAGTGGGGAGGGAACCTTGACACATATATACTGAAAATTATATTCCTAAGGAATGCAACTGGGATGCTGGTCACCAGAAAAGGTGAAAAGCATGTTTTTATCCAGGCAAGAGATGTTTTTATCCAGCTAGCTATCATTTACATGTAAATTGAGTATTGTCTATGAGCAATCATTAGCATCCTAAGTCAAATGCTAAAGACGAACCAATAGGAATTTCAGAAGGAAACTAACAGAAAGAAGTAAAGAACATGGGGGGGCGGGGTAAGGCAGGGAGGGCAATCTTTCTTGAGGTGCACATCAAAGGTTTGTTCTGATATATTTAGGGAGCAAAAAGGACACCCTGGCTTCACCTAGGAAGTAAACAGACAGTGAGCTTGCTTCATAAAAGGGGAAGGGTTGGGCTCTCAGCCAGGCTTGGCTGAAAATGCTGGAGAGAACTTTGGATGAGATAAGTTTCTTTCGACAGGAAGATCACATTGTAGTTAAGTTTAGGCTCTAGAAAGAGTATTATGATCTATTTTTCACAATATTCTTACTCACTATCACTTGAAACTCTGTTCTTTGATAATAAACTTATTCTTGTTTTCACTATAAATATATCTAAGTGTTGTCTGTTTAGCAGAGCTGTGTTCTAAGGTATAATTAATAAACTGCAGTGTAATGTTCCTTTGAGAATGGCAGGCCTGGTAATTCTGAGTGTGTTCAGTAGACAAAGAACTGGACAATGCAGGGAATGCTCCGAAGACTAAGAGGATGGTGTTTGTCTAGCACTAACCTGTATAGAGAGAGCAAGCTCTGCAGAGGCCTCAAAGGTAGTGCTTATGTTTTAGGCAGCTGACCCACAGCAGGCACAGATAAGACTTCCTCTCACTAAGAGCAGGTGGTGGTGAGGTGCCTTACAACTCTGAGAACCCCTGGGAATGTCCCCTTTCAGACTTTGCTATTCCTGCTTAAAGGACATGGAACTCTGAGAGCTAACATCTTCTAAGATGGTTTGCCCTGTCCATGGATCTAGTGGTCAGGATGATGCAACAGCAATTGTCCATACCCTGGGCACAGTCCCTCCCACAGCATGCATCCTGAATTCCATGGAGCCTCCACAAAGGGATTACTGTAGATTATGGGGAATGGTGCAGCCCCCCATAACCCATGGTGAGGAGTGTGGTATAAAAATGTACAGCCTGATCCAAAGCCCTCTGAAATGAGTGGGAATCTTTGATCCTTTTCCTTTTTATTTTGTATTCCTGGATAAACAAACTGGTTTTAACAATAAATTGGAAGAAACTATGCAAATGATGTAGATAATGAATCACATTATCTGTACAACTCAATGGAGTAGAGTCTTACCTTTTACTATCTATAAACCTCGTTTACATATTGTTCAGTATTCCCTAGCTGGCTGATCCAGATTGTTTTGTGTTCTGTTTCAAGGTGTTTTTCCACAGTATCTTTTCAATCTTAACCTGCAGTACTAAGATTAACTAGTGTCCTTTGTTTAGTACTTATTTTTGACTAAGGAATTCTCCTCAATCTACCGAGATATTATCCTTTTCCTTGACACTCTGGAGAGGCTAATACTTTTCCCATTTGATATTCATATTAATTCAACTCTTCTCAAGGGGTTATTGCATCTATCAACAATTACTTTTCCTGGACCACAGTTTACACTTCAATCTCATTAATAACAGTATCTGCTGAGTAAAAAAAAAAATCTATTCTGATACATTGGGAGTTACCAGTCATATCATGTAGTGACATAGTAAAACAGAAGATATTGTGGAACACATTTTGGTCCCTATTTGCCTGTACCTAATTTTTTTTCTGATTTGAAAATGCTCACTACTGTTTACTGTTTCTGGAGTCTGTACCAGTACTATCTTGAGCCAAGACAAAATTGAACCCTGCCAAGAACTTCTCTAAAATGTCTTTGAATCAGTGCAAGTTACAGGCATTCTCTTTTAGACCTGGCAAAGAAAATTAGCAGTTTTGGCAGCAAGTCCTGGATTGCGGGAATGCAATGAATCCATTTGTCACAGGTCTTGGCAAAGTACTTTCTTTTCTAAGACCTCCCACATCTCAACAAGTTTCTCTGTTTAAACAAAAAATACTAAAGCAACTAAATTCTAAAAGCTAAAATTTCAACTAACCGCTTTTTTCATTCTTTTGAATTCCAACTGTGTGCTTCTAATTTTAAAGAAGCAGAGGGAGGAACAGCTAGATGTTAATTGTATCCCTCTCCTCTAGCTTCTTATCCCCATTTGTCCATGGGTTGGGTGACTGTCCAGTAGTAGGGAGGTGGACAAATTCTCTGGCACACTCTAGTGCAGTGGTTCCCAAACTTGTTTCGCCGCTTGTGCAGGGAAAGCCCCTGCTGTGTCTGCAGGTTCAGCCGATTGTGGCTCCCAATGGCTGCGGTTCGCTGCTCCAGGCCAATGGGAGCTGTACATCCCTCGGCCTGCGCTGCTTCCAGCAACTCCCATTGGCCTGGAGCAGTGAACTGCAGCCACTGGGAGTCACGATCAGCCGAACCTGTGGACATGGCAGGTAAACAAACTGGCCCGGCCCAGCAGGGGCTTTCCCTGCACAAGTGGCAGAACAAGTTTGGGAACCATGGCTCTAGTGCAAATAGATGTGTAAAAAAAAAAAAGAAAGAAAAGAAAAATCAAGGGAAACTAAGAAACTGAGATAAAGAGAAAATCAAGAAACTAACTCCTTGTAGAGAAATAGCCACTCTGAACTATTTCTACTAGGAAGGTGTTCTAAAATAGATTGTATAAGACTGCATGTTTTGTTTGGGGTGGGATTTTCAAAAACACTTGGACTGGCTTAATTCTGCTTCCATTAAAGTCAATGGTGAAATTCTTATTGGTTTCAGTGGGAGCAGAGCTAGGCCAATGTTGAGGACTTTTAATCTTACTTTAGGTAATTTCCTCTTGTTCTTTCTGATTTGTGACATGAAATACAGTCATTGTAGCATGCTCTTAAACATGAAATAATATTGGCCAAGATATGGAGCATTTACCTCTAGGTCACTTTTCTACTCTAAGCATATTTCAGTAGTGACTAATAGTTAACAGCTAATGGCTTTTTTGTTGACCTATGTTGCTCATCTTAACTAAGTTCCTATCCCCCCAAACAAGCACAGGCGGTGACCTTACTGTCAGTGGAGTCAACAAGGACTGAGTGCGTAGGGATACTGAACTACCCTATCACCATTAGATTGGGTTTCTCCAGCTCAAGACTGAGGCATATTAGTTGGGTAGAATGAGAACTTATTCATTGTTACTGTCTTTCCTGTGTATATTCAGTTGGTGGATAATCAGTAGAATTCTCTCAACCCACCACCTTTTAAGGAACATTAGACTCACTTAAAAACAAGAAAACATTGACACTGAAGTTGAACTAGTTGTGAAGTATTTCACAGACATTTGACATCTAATAACTTTCTAAAAATTGAGATTTTTTTAATGATTCCTATATTCTGCAAGTGATTATGGAAACTATTCATTTTATGGAGTTTGTAATTCCTTCTTATAAACTACATTCAAATCCTGAGGTTTTCCTTTTATATTAAAGATGTCAAAGGTATTGGTATGCAGTACTGTTTAGGCAGTTGGATCTTTTCATACCTTGTCTGCATAATTGTTTTTGTTTTCCCATTATGGGACTCTGATGCTTTGTTCTCTGTTCCCTTTTCTGTTTCTTCATGTTGTCTGTGTATCTCTGTGTGCTGCCTCTCTCTTGTGTGGTCTTTGATTTTTATTCTCTGACTGTTGTGTGGCATTATGGCAAATATATCAGTTTCCATTTGTTTTGTCATGTGGCGACTGATCGTGCTATCTTTCTTTGCTTCAGTCTTCCCACTGGTCCCCAAAAAATATTAGAAACAGCAAGTATTATACATTTTCAGATATTTTTGTGCATATACTAGCAATACACTTTTTATATTTAGTTCATAAATCAGTAATTTAATCTGGAAGCAGGAAGATGCTGACTAGGAGACTGGTTAACCATGATTAGCTCATACTAAGGAACCAAAATCAGAACTGAGCAAGTCACTTGGCTGACTGACAGTCAGAGTCAAATTCTATCTCCAAAGAGAATAGCAAACCTCCTTGATCTAAGCAATATAAATTCATTTGTTTACTTTCCTGACTAGACATACAATTGACTGCACCAAAAGGAAACTTCAAAAAGAATGTTGGTATCACCAGGGGGCAGAGATGGCAGATAGTCAATCAGCAGTTAGAAGTCCAATTGTTTATCTCCAGCTGTGTATGAGGAAATGAAGGGAGCAGAAACACTAGACAGAAAGCCTACATGGTGAAAACCTTTTTAATGCACCATGTTTCTTTTAACAATTATCTCTAGAAAGCATTTGGCTTAGGAAAGGAAGTGTCTAAAATCAAATGCAGATATTTATAATAGTAACATTTTTTATTTTGTTGTTTTCCTGTTATGTTTTTCTCCTTATACCTAGTGAATCCTCTCTCATGACAAAATAAAGATCCAATAACGTGGGTTATTTGGCAATTTGTTTATAATCTGCCGAAGAGCCAGGTTTATTTTAATGTATATCTGAAGAGCTAGGCAGGCAGTAGAAGTATATTTTACCAACTCTCCTGAAGTCTCAGGTAGACTCTACTGTAGCAGGAGAGCTGGTGAAAACAAATGAGAATATGCTCAGAGGGTAGAATTTATAAAAATATTTGAATCATGTGCCCATCTGCCATTAATTTCCAATGGAAGTTGGGCACCTAAGTCCCCAATTTTGAAAAATCTTACCCTCTTAGTGCTTAGTAAACTCCAGCTGAGCTACGATGAGGACAGCACACATTTGATGGGAGGAAGGTTGTGACTAGAATTCATTGTTGCTTGACCAAAGAAGCACAGTTAATATCTTGCTGAGTGGGATAATACATCTTACCTCCCTAACTGATTTAAAAATGAGTAAATGTCTCCCGTGTGAGGGACTGTGGTCTAATGGATGGGACACTGGCCTGGGAATCAGGAGACTTGGTTTCCATTCTTGGCTCTGCCACTGACTTCCTGTGTGTGCCCTTTTGCAAGCCAGCTAATAACTCTCAATGCCTCAGATAGTCCATCTGTGAAATGTGAATAATAATATTTAACCACCTTTGTGAAGTCTTTGGCTGAACAGTGCCACGTGAGTGTTTCATGCTATTATTTTTTTGTTTAGTTATATTGTAAGATATGTAAAGGAATAGGATATTAGCCTGTTGGTTGTATTGTTAGATCACAGTTTCACCAATAGGGGGCAGTATTGACATGTACACCTCAACTTCTTTTGTATGTTTTGATCTTTTTTTCCCTCACAAGGATTTACCCTGGGTAATGGGGAGAGCACATCATACTGCCTATCAGAGAACCCACACACAATTAGAAATTAAACTCTTATCTTCAGCTCTAAATCAGTGGAGCTACGCCTATTTATAGCAGCTGCGGATCTTTCCATATATTGTTTTCCAGTTACGCAGTGGTACTGCTTGAACCAGAATGCTACAGACACAAAGACAGAATGATCCATGCATCAGACTCACTAACCTCCTACAGTTACTCCTTGAGGGAGAATAAAGTCCTTTTAGCTGGCACCCATTGCCTGGATTAATTGGCAAATGAAAGTCTGCTTCATTGATAGGCTGAGCCTGACTTCAGTCTCCCTTTGTAAAAACAGACTAGAAAAAATAACAACTGTGGGCCAAGTATGAATGTGTGGCAGCTTTAAACTCTGCACTATATATCTTCATGTTTTCTCTTTCATCCCGATCTGCAGGTTTTATTTAAATATTAAAGGTTAAATATTTTATTTATTGCAAAAATTCTGAGCTGAGTAATGCTGGAATCTGGAGTGTTGTTCTTCCCTTCCTCTTCATTGTAGTGGCACAATACCACAATATAAGATAGATTGCTGAACTCAAGTTTTTAAGGAAGGTGAAATGCTTCTGTTAAATTATAAAGTTTATGGGCACAAATCCCACCCAGGAAGTGCCTGGGGTCCTACAAGTCCACAGGAATGTACAGGAACTGCTGCTGCTGCTTCAAATGCTGCCCCTTATCACTGATTGGTTAGCCTGTGTGAAAAGGAAGCAGGACATTTAGGTGGCAGAGCCAAGAATTGAACCTAAATCTCCTGATTCCCACTCCAGTGGCCTAACCTTAAGATCTTCCTTTCTCTTGTAGCCTTTTTCATTGTCATTCAGTAGAGCTGAGTAAATAATTTATATTTTTCAGTTCAGTAGCCAAACCAAAAATCTGAAACAAACTATATTTATTTTTCTTCATTTCACTTCAGATTTGAGGGGTTTACCTCTTTAAAAAAAAATCTAGTTAATCTTAAACCGAAAAGTCAAAACATTTTGTTCCGAAAATTTTGAACAAACATTTTGACTTAAAAAAAATCCTTTTTTTTTTTGGCCAAAATTGTTCACCAAATCTGACCCAATCTACTAATCCACTAATAGTTTACGTCAACATGAAACTGCATTTTTAAGAAATAAACTATTTGTCCAACAATTTTTGCCCAGTTTTATTATTCAGTCAGGGGGCCAGCCCTGCTAGTGTGGTTCTGCTGCATATGTGGGGGAAGAATTGCAGATGTTAGATACAGTCAAGCACCATAGGTTCTTCCTGTGCTGGAGGGAAGGGCTGGAAGCAGAGTCGTTCCACAGGGACTAATTGTGTAGTCATGGAGGCAAAATTTCAAGATTTGATGGTGGAGCAGGAGTGGGCTAGAAAGCAGCCATGGCCATATTGCTGTTACATGGATCCTTTGGTCCCTCTCTCACCCCTTCCCACATATTGTGGAAAGTGCCAGCATCAAGTTATACAGGCCGTATTTGCTCCTCACTCATTCATTCACAAAGGATCTGAATACTGATTATCTCTATGTTGCTTAGACTCTGGGGAGCAAGGTGTTTCTAAACAAGAGATCCCCAGCTGATTAGCCCTAAAGGACATATAGAGCTTGCTGATTACAGAAGCATCTATTCCATTTTGAAACTTGAGATGGTAACTTATTTGTGTCTATCTATGTTCACCAACATTAACATTATAAACAACTCTCTTGTTTCTTTTTCTTATTTAATAAATCTTTAGATAGTTTATTATAGGATTGGCTATAAGCATTGTCTTTGGTGTGATAGCTAAGGTGCAGTTGACCTGGGGTAAGTGACTGGTCCTTTGGAACTGTGAGTAGCCTGAGTATTGCTGTGATTCTTGGTATAAGGGACCATCTATCACAAAGGTACGCTTACCTGTGTGGCGAGACTGATAGAAGTACCCCACGGGACTGTCCGTGACTCCATGTTTAGGCTGTTCTAGTGCCTGAGGAGTTTATACTTGATAACTGGCTGATGAAATCTAAGTACAGAACTCTCAACCAATTTGGAATTTGTGCCCTGGTTTCTAACTGTCTGTCCTGAGGTTGGTACTTGCAGTCTTGAGTCACTGCTGGCACCATTACACCCTTTCTGCAGTGGCCATCACAGTAGAATCTGTTGAGTGCTCTATTATTTTTTTGTTAATTGGCTCTAGTAAGGCATTATTTTCCATAACATGGTCTAACAATTTACAATAGAGATTAACCCATAGTAATATAGTATGGATTTACTCTGATACTTTTCCTTGGGACACTACTTTTATGTTGTTATGCCAAGCCTGATTTGTATTAATTATCTTCTCTTATATGTGTTATCATCCAGTTCTTAGTTGTCTTCTTCCAAGCTTTTCATCCCACTTTTTTCTGATTCATTCCTTTTAATTATCCCTTTGTTGTAATGTGTTCTTTCTTCCTCTGTACACTTAGACACCATGAATGCAGCCAGGTTCTGTGAGGGAGCATGTTGCAACATAGAATTGAGCCTTCTGATCTCTCTGACTTGTTGTTGTATAATAGGGCTATATCCTGCAGTCTACTGAAAGCCTGATCTTGGAGGTTGCTGAGCACTTGCAACTCTCATTTACTGCAAAGGGAATTCTGTTTGAGTAGAGACTGCAGAATTAGATGCTTATATTGCAGGATTATGTGAAAGTTACTTGTATCATTACAGTAAATGCTTTTCTGTAACTTCTTAATGTTTATTATGGTGCTCTCTCTGTACTGCAGCCATCATATAATCTTATATTTTTCACTATTACCACCACTAACTGTCTCTACATATTACCATCTGAATGTTTTTACTCATCTGTATCCCATTATCCTGATATTGCATTGTTCTAGCACCTGTCTTTGATACTTATTTTTAGTGTAACATAATTTTGGCAAAAGTGGAAAAGATATGAAACCCATGGATTCATTATTCAGTCATAACTTAAATGGACAGATACCATCTATTAGAAAGAGACTGCAGATCTATCCACCTCAGCGTGAAGCTGAATTGAGTACTGTACATGTATTTAAGTGAAAATAATGTGGATGCCTTCAAGCACGATGGCCAGTTTGCAGAAGATACAGTACTTGAGCTTAAAAAAAAAAACAAGAGGGAGGAAGATATGTTTGCATTAATACTACCCATACACAAGCAGCTCATTTAGGCAGGGCCAGCCCACAACATTTTGGCACCTGAGGCTGGGAGCTCAAATTCCCCCCCCCATGCCCCTCGCTTGGGCCAAAACTTTGAAAGGTCTCAATTCTGCTTTCTTCCTGTTCTACTCCTCTCATGGTACTGCTCTGCTACCTACCCCAATAAAGGAGAACTAACAACTTAAAATGCCTTGTTCAAAATGTTAAGTAACACTTCACTTTCAAACGCCTGAACAGCAAATGTAACTTCTCTTGGCTGCATAGTAAACACTGGCATTTTTATCTGTTTGATAAATCAAAGTGGTGCTTTCCATGCCTTCTTGGTTGCAAAGATTTGAACTTTTTCCTGCTGAAGGTCCACAGTTTGGGCCAGCTCATGCTCTATTGAGATGGTTGCAAGGCCGACCAGCCTCTCCTGTGTCATTGTGGAGCATAGATGCGTTTTTATTAACTTCAGCTTGGAGAAGCTGCATTCTCCACCGGCAACTGTTACAGGAAGTGTTAGAAGTATGTGCAGAGCAACAAAAGCATTTGGAAAGAGGGTACTCATTTTATTTCTGCACATATATTCCAGAACAGCCAATGGAGTTGATCCTGCTGAAATGTATCTTGAAAGGACTTTCAGTTCAGCACCTAAATCACTCGTATCAATATTGTGCCTGTCATCGTGTATCAACACTGTCTCTAATGCCCTGCATTGCTGGTGTAGGTTTTCTTCAGCTATAGTGAGGAATTTTGGAATATCATACAACATCCCAAATATACTGCTGTGTTCCTTGAGCTGCATGAAACGTTCTTCAGCTGACTGTATTGCACAATCTAGCACCTGGTTAAAGAATTCAACTTTGAATTGTTATTTGGGGTCTCTTGTGGGATTATCCCGTGCCTCGTAATCAAAATGTCTTCTTCGGTGACTCTTGTATTCTTGAATGGGTGGGAAAATAGCTTCAGTGTGAAGTTCCTCTGCCAACTTCTGTGCACTCTTCAGAATGTTTTGAAATCCCTCATCTGACTGGTAAGACTGTAGGTATGACTTTCCTGTATCCAGTTGTTCCATTGCTCCAGATATATCAAGGTCAACACCTTGGAGTCGCTTGCTTACACCATTTATTTCACACAGTATGTCAAGCCAAAACACTAAGCCACACAGAAATTTGAAGTTATGTACGTTTCTGGTGATTCCATTTCCCTCTGCCACTGTTCTCCCATGAACAGTGCCTGTCATAGCATTATCCTCCATAATGGCAACTATTGCATCATCTATCTTCCCAATATGGTGTTTGAAAGGTTTTAATCGCCTCCACTCGACTTTTCCATCGTGTGGCACTCAGTGGTTTCAGTGTCAGAGAGGATGTTCCCAGATGTTGCTTCAAAGTTTGCCATCGATGAGTTGATGCAGAGAAAAATACATAGATGCTTTGAATTACATTAAAAAATTCAGCAGTCTCACTAGAAGCTGATGCTGCAACACTGACCACCAAGTTCAATGAATGAGAACTGCATGGACAAAAAAAGCTCAAGGGTTTAACTCTCAGATCCGTGTCTGCACTCCTCTGTTCTTTCCTCTGATGTTGGCACCATTATCATAGCCCTGATCTCTCATGTCAGTTATCGCGATTCCTGTATCTTCCAGCTTTTTAAGAAGCACATTTGTCATACCAGCTCCTGAAGTATCATCAATGTCAATAAATTCTAGAAAATGCTCTCTGACAGTCACCATTGCAGGGACATTTTCACTAGGTTCTGTTGTTACAAAACGCACCATTAAAGTCATTTGTGCCATATGGCTGATGTCGGGTGTGCAGTCCAGAATAACAGAGTAATATCTTGCTGACTTCAGATCTGCCACAATCTTCTGTTTGACTTTTGTTGCCAGTGTATGATCTCATTTTGAATTGTTTTTCCAAGGTAGTGGTGTGTGTACATTTCTTGGATGGTGACTCTTCTTAGATGCTCCTGGAGTACATATCAAACTTAGTCATCAGCTCCACAATTTTAAGGAAGCTTCCATAGTTTGGCACAGACAGATGATCTGAAATGCCATGCAGTGCTAGGTTTTGGGTAGCAAGCATTCTCACAATGGCAATGAGCCTTTTCAGAACATTTTGCCAGTAAAGAGACTCTCATGCAATCTTCTCATGATGCTGATCATCTACGGTGGCCTTTAACCTTAGTCTCATCTCAAGCTTTTTCCACCTATGGAATGCTCTCTGGTGATTTGCTACCTTCTCATGGCATGCCAGATTTCTAGCCAGATTTTTCTAGCCCTTTGTTCCTGTAGAACCCAATGTGGCTGGAACATTAGACTGGAAGAGTTTGCAACAAAAACAGTATGCAGCATTCTGGGTTTTTGAGTACATAAGCCATGGCCTCTCCACTTTGTCACCATTGGGGATTTCACGCCAGTAATGTGTTGGATGGAAACTTCTATTTTCATTGTCTTTGGGGAACATGAAGTTTTTCACTTTCTGTGGCTCATGCAGTATGAGGAAGTCCCTCAGGCTACCTCTCAAGTGAGTCCACAGTCCCGGATCATCTAGACTTAAGGAACTAAACTCAGCAGCAACTTTTTCTTGTGCCTCTACCACATACTTCTCTGATCTACACTTTTCTTCAGGAATGTGCATGGTTACATCCATTTGAGATGGAGATATGGATGCTGCAGTAGCTGCCAGGTCACCTGCACTCTGACTAACTGGAAGATCAGGCATCTCCTCACCACTCACATCCTCACTGGGGCCGGAAGGCTCACTATGAACATTTGTGTCTGTGTATCTCAGGAGAGTTCCTTCCCTCTTAGATAGAAAAGTTTCCTTTGCTTTCTTTCTTTCTCTGAATGCTGCCCCAGAGGGGCGTTTCTTCTTTCTCTCATGACTGCTGTTCTGTGCCAGCTATAGTGGCTCTCAACACTCAATTGAAGGGGACAAATAAGCAGGCTGGTAGCAGGGCCTGAGTGAGGGAAGATATCAGAGTCTTAAGGGCCTAACTGGCTCCTACTACTTTAGTTGACTGCCTGTTCACTGCAAGTGGCTTCAGGGAAGCAGCAGGAAACAGGAAGTTCCCTGAGAAGCTGGTGTTAATCAGTCCAGGCTGCTGGGGGTGCTAGAGAGGTACGTAAGAGGCTCCTCCTCTTCTCTCTCCCTGTAGCTCCTGCTGCTTTCTGTTATTCCCTCTCACCTTTTCTCCTGCCTGCCTGTTATGATTGGAGAATTGCTAATATAGTTCCTATTTTTAAGAAAGGAAAAAAAAGTGATCCAGGTAACTACAGGCCAGTTAGTTTGACATCTGTAGTATGCAAGGTCCTGGAAAAAATTTTGAAGGAGAAATTAGTTAAGGACATTGAAGTCAATGGTAAATGGGACAAAATACAACATGGTTTTACAAAAGGTAGATTGTGCCAAACCAACCTAATCTCCTTTTTTGAAAAAGTAACAGATTTTTTAGATAAAGGAAATGCAGTGGATCTAATTTACCTAGATTTCAGTAAGGCATTTGATTCCGTGCCACATGGGGAATTATTAGTTAAATTGGAGAAGACAGGGATCAATATGAACATCAAAAGGTGGATAAGGAATTGGTTAAAGGGGAGACTGCAACGGGTCCTACTGAAAGGCGAACTGTCAGGTTGGAGGGAGGTTACCAGTGGAGTTCCTCAGGGATCGGTTTTGGGACCAATCTTATTTAATCTTTTTATTACTGACCTTGGCACAAAAAGTGGGAGTGTGCTAATAAAGTTTGCAGATGATACAAAGCTGGGAGGTATTGCCAATTCGGAGAAGGATCGGGATATTATACAGGAGGATCTGGATGACCTTGTAAACTGGAGTAATAGTAATAGGATGAAATTTAATAGTGAGAAGTGTAAGGTTATGCATTTAGGGATTAATAACAAGAATTTTAGCTATAAGTTGGGGACGCATCAATTAGAAGTAACGGAAGAGGAGAAAGACCTTGGAGTATTGGTTGATCATAGGATGACTATGAGCTGCCATTGTGATATGGCTGTGAAAAAAGCTAATGAGGTTTTGGGATGCATCAGGAGAGGCATTTCCAGTAGGGATAAGGAGGTTTTAGTACCGTTATACAAGGCACTGGTGAGACCTCACCTAGAATACTGTGTGCAGTTCTGGTCTCCCATGTTTAAAAAGGATGAATTCAAACTGGAGCAGGTACAGAGAAGGGCTACTAGGATGATCCGAGGAATGGAAAACTTGTCTTATGAAAGGAGACTTAAGGAGCTTGGCTTGTTTAGCCTAACTAAAAGAAGGTTGAGGGGAGATATGATTGCTCTCTATAAATATATCAGAGGGATAAATACAGGAGAGGGAGAGGAATTATTTCAGCTCAGCACCAATGTGGACACAAGAACAAATGGGTATAAACTGGCCACCAGGAAGTTTAGACTTGAAATTAGACGAAGGTCTCTAACCATCAGAAGAGTGAAGTTTTGGAATAGCCTTCCAAGGGAAGCAGTGGGGGCAAAAGATCTATCTGGTTTTAAGATTCTACTCGATAAGTTTATGGAGGAGATGGTATGATGGGATAATGGGATTTTGGTAAGTAATTGATCTTTAAATATTCAGGGTAAATAGGCCAAATCCCCTGAGATGGGATATTAGATGGATGGGATCTGAGTTACTATAGAAAATTCTTTCCTGGGTATCTGGCTGGTGAATCTTGCCCATATGTTCAGGGTTTAGCTGATTGCCATATTTGGGGTCGGGAAGGAATTTTCCTCCAGGGCAGATTGGAGAGGCCCTGGAGGTTTTTCGCCTTCCTCTGTAGCATGGGGCATGGTTGACTTGAGGGAGGCTTCTCTGCTCCTTGAAGTCTTTGAACCATGATTTAAGGACTTCAATAGCTCAGACATGGGTGAGGTTTTTCATAGGAGTGGGTGGGTGAGATTCTGTGGCCTGCGCTGTGCAGGAGGTCGGACTAGATGATCAGAATGGTCCCTTCTGACCTTAGTATCTATGAATCTGTGAATCTATGTCTCTTGTGCCCTCCTTCCTCCAGCACAGCACTCCACTATCTCTGTGCATCTAGAGCAGAGAGGACACATATGCACCAGCAGCAGACACAAATTTCTACACTCTGTGTCCTAGTGGCACCCCGCCCCCCACAGTCTGGCACCTGAGGCGGCTGCTTCAGTTCACCTTTTGGTAAGGCCAGCCCTGCATTCAGGGCTTGATCCTGCTCCCCTTGAAGTCAATGGAAAAACTTCTATTAGCTTGAATGCTGCTGGATCCACACCTTGCTCAACCATGACCAAGGCCAAATGTTTTGGTGTTAGTTCAGGTTTTGGTGTGACTTTGATGGACAGCTGAACTGCACAACAGAGGGATAGTGAGCTTGATTAACAACCATAAAATGGCAATAACACAAAACTCCTGATTCTCCTTTTATTTGTAGCAGAGAAATTGGAATTAACTCTATTGCAGTCAATACAGATCCACCAATGTGAAAGAGGGGAGAATCAGGCCCCAAAAGGTTTAATATATTGGGAAGGGGGAAGATACATAGTGTCATATGCATTCCAGTGTACAATAGCTCGACTGGCTTCAGCAAATTTACAAAGGGAATGAATACAACCCAGAGTTCCTGAAACAGTAGGAGAGAAATGAGCTGTTGGAGGTTGAACTGAGTTGGTTTCTGGAGCTCGTGAGGTTGCATGGCAGCCCTATGAGTTGTAACCTGTTCTCTATTTTTGATATCCTATTTCTGAAATGTACATATTTCTTTAAATATGGATGATGACAGTACACATGGTGTCTGCATCCATTCATTTCCCTTCCAACAAGGAAATAATCCCCTGCTAGAGTCCAAATCTTTAAGATCGCTTTGAAGTGGTGACAACATCCAGAGCATCTAATCCTAAATAAAACATTTTATGATTTGTACCTATGTGTTTTCTAAAAAGCTGAATACAACTTTTCAAACTTCATGTTTTCAGAAGTAATAGGAAGCATACTTGAATTTCATTGGTTTAAAATTTACTCATGGAAGTGAACATTTTGAAAGATGTAGTATATATATATTATATATATATGTAGTATACCTTCAGTATCTGATGACTTATAAAAATCTATTTATTTACAATATGTGCACTTTTGAACACCGGATATTAGATTTTTCCAGGTTTTCTGAAATGTTGATGTTGTTGCACCTGTGCCACTAGAAATTATCTAAGTATTGGGTATATTAGGATACACCTTTCTTTTCAGAAGAACAAAAGTAATGCTGAATCTGTTATAGCAAAATGTCTCAGGAGTAGTAGTAAAAGACTGAAGTCAAAGGGTTTACAGTAATGAAATACAAAAAAGAGACTGTTTTGTGGGTGAGTGACAGGAGGATGAGACAGTTTCCTTTGGAATATAGAATTGGATTAAGGGTAAATCTAGTACCCTTTGAGTAAGGATTGCACAATGGGGTCCTAAAAGGTATCCCTGGAGCAATGAACCTTCAGACATTCATCTAGTTAGAGAATATGAGACTGAGAATTTTAACTTTGTGAAAAGTTTCTGGAGTATCTAATTCCTTACTTTTTTTTCTCTAGTTACAAGAGAAAGTTGGCCCTACTGTATGAATGCTAATGAGCCTGGTTAATAACACAAAAAAGCATGTGTTCATTAAAATGCTTCATTACAGTAACAAAAGTATAAGAACCAGATTCTGCTATCTGTCACACCAGAATGACTCCATTGACTTAATGGAGTTACTCCAGAATTTCAGAGTAGCAGCCGTGTTAGTCTGTATTCGCAAAAAGAAAAGGAGTATTTGTGGCACCTTAGAGACTAACAAATTTATTAGAGCATAAGCTTTCGTGAGCTACAGCTCACTTCATCAGTTTGTTAACTGCTGGAATTAGCCTACCTTGCTTGTCACCATGAAAGGTTTTCCTCCTTTCCACCCCCTGCTGCTGGTGATGGCTTATCTTAAGTGATCACTCTCCTTACAGTGTGTATGATAAACCCATCGTTTCATGTTCTCTGTGTGTGTGTGTATATAAATCTCTCCTCTGTTTTTTCCACCAAATGCATCCGATGAAGTGAGCTGTAGCTCACGAAAGCTTATGCTCTAATAAATTTGTTAGTCTCTAAGGTGCCACCGGTACTCCTTTTCTTTTTGCGAATACAGACTAACACGGCTGCTACTCTGAAACCTGTAATCCAGATAAATGTATGTTCTTTTTCACTAGTACAAAGATTAATAGTCCATACAACAAATACTAAGGTTCTGGTTCAGAGAAAAACCAATAATCACATACATTTTTCATTAAGGGAAAAACTAAGTAAATATTCCCTAACAAAGATATCTTTTTCCAAATTATTGTTACATTATTCATCAAAAACTCTCAAGTTCTAGAACTTTTATAATTAAAGAAAATTCTGGACTTGCTCAAACATGTTTTGAAATTAGTTAGCAAATCCACTCCTTTTATCACCTTCTGTCAGAATAATTTACAGAAATAAAGTAATAACAAATTATCTTTTTATGAAAACTCAGTAGTGACATAAGAATTTCTCCAAGTCTAATTAACGTCTAAATGACATTTGTATGTGATTTATGAACAAAATCTAAACTGTTTCCATTTTAAAATTGGAACATACACTATTTCTACTAATTAGAGGGTTGAATTTAGCAAATTACCTGCAAATTTTCAAGGTGAGGAAACTCAGTGAGCAGGTCTTTTCATGTTGGTGAGGCATTCTTCCAGCATACAATGACTATGGGTCTGATTCACAGCACACTGAAACCAATGGGATTCTTTCCATTGACTTCACTGGGCTGTGGATCAGACCTTGTAGGTGAAATCCTGACCCCACTGAAGTCAACAGGAGCTTACCCGATTTCAATGGGGCCACAATTTCATCCCATAATTTTTGTTGTGTGTCACCTCTCTTTTTTACTTCAGAAAGGATTGGGGGAGGCGAGGGGTAGGGGGAACTGCAGGGTAAGACGTTTCTAAGAGCTAGCCATTCTTCTAGACTGATGATAAGATGACCAAAAAAGGCAATCAGAAGTATATTAAGTAGTCATAAGAATAATAAATTATTAGAAACCCAGGTTGATCTCTGCACAAAATTGATAGCCTGCTGTCTGCGTCCAGCTAGTGGTTCTACTTATGTAAACAGCAGTATCATCCAGCCCTCCCAGTGTCTCCCAATGGCTAGCTGAATTCTTTATCTGGATGAAGAACAGCTAGCTAAAGTTGAACCTGAAGAAGCTGGAGATGATGTTGATAGAAAGATGGAAGTATTTTAAAAGAACTCACCTCATTCAGAACATTGTAATCTACTACAAGTATTGATTGAGTTTTCAGTCTTAAGGTCTTCTTGGACTCCTCACCCCAAAAAAGCTAAAAAAGGCTGTGAAATGTGCCCACTTCCATCTGCAGCTGGCCAGAAGACTGCACCCCATTATATCAGACTTAGACCTGGCCAGGATCATCCACACACTTATGACTAAAAGAAAAGGAGTACTTGTGGCACCTTAGAGACTAACAAATTTATTAAAGCATAGCTCACAAAAGCTTATGCTCTAATAAATTTGTTAGTCTCTAAGGTGCCACAAGTACTCCTTTTCTTTTTGCGAATACAGACTAACATGGCTGCTACTCTGACACTTATGACTTCCATTCATGTCTGGAATTAAGTCAAATATTATCAAAAAGCTCCAGGAATATAGCAGCCTGTCTGCAAAACAACACAGACTGCTGTAAAGCTCATCACCCCAGTGGTTCTCTATCTGACCCCACCACAAATGAAGATGGAAATGGTTTCAGTGAACATACTCCATGCAGTCTAATAGGTGACCCAATAATGATTTACTTATATGGGCATGGAGGAAGAAACATCATTTCAGATTATGGAAATAGAGGCAAAGAGCCAGGAATGTTGCTGAACCCTATGCGCAAAGAGCCAGATTCTGATCCATTTCCAGTTCCATTGTTGTAAATCCAAAACAACTCAGTTGAAGTCACTGGAGTTACAATAGTGTAAATACAGTTACCGAGCGCAATCTATTGTTCTAGATTCCATTGTACATGGCTGCTGAACTTCTTAGGCTATATTCTAGATTGAAATCCTTCAGTGGGATTTTCAAAGGCACCTATGAGATATGGACATCTCTGAATTCCAATGGGAACTGGTTGTCCAAATCCCTTAGGTGCCTTTGACAGTCATATCCTAAATATCTTATTTTCTTTAGTTGAATGTTTGACTACTACTTTGAGTGATTTTATCAAATTCTAATTTAGTGGGGTAAAAATATTTATATATATTTTAAAAAAAAAGTTGGTATAGTGTTTTATGGAGATGAAGACATCTAGGTCTGCTTAATATATGTAGCCTGTGAATGCAGCAACCTAACTAATTTTTAAGGCAAACTGGGAGAAAAATCATCTGAAGATACTACTTTTACAGCACTGTTTTTAAATTTGTACTTTGAATACATATGCATAGGTTTTCATAGTCAGAAATGCACATTTTTATTCTATGTTGAAGCATCTTTAATGACAGTGCTTTTGAATTTGATACCACATCCATTATTAGAACAACTTTATACACTTTAGTTTTGAAATTACAAAGTTGTAGTATGGTATATTTCTTGACAGCCTGAATGAAAGATTACAGGAAATACCAGAAGTTGCCTATAACTTTACAACAAGAGCAGAGTGTGTGCTTCTTCTGTGAATTTTTCAAAGGCCCCTTTGTTTGCTAATCTATTTACATACATGTTCATAAAAATAACAATAGTTTCTCTCAACTATCTTTATTTTGACATAACAAGTAATTATTTATTTAGCAATGTGTTGCAAATGATAAAACAAAGTATCCAAAATATTTTCATTTTTTTCTTTCTTTTTTAACACATCTGGGTTGTTCTTACCGTTTTCCTAAGAGATACGTTTGAGTTCATTTCATTATCATTATCATGACTTTCATAGAAGGAATTTTAGGTCTAAGACACAAAGAGTAAGAGTTCAAAAAAGTTAAAAGCATATTCTGATGATAAATAATGTTATCTGTTCTGATGTGAGGCACTCTGAGGTTTTATGCCTTGCCATTTCTATTCCCATTCCAAAATATTATTTTATTTTCAGTGGCTGATTTTACTCTTTTTGCTGCTTTTGTCAGTAGTATTCATGGAGAGTATTTAGTCTCCGAGGGCTTGTCTACACACTGGGGTGATGTGCACTACAGGGGTGTGATTTCTAAAGCTCACTAATGTGTTGAGCAGTAATTGGCCTGTGTAGACCTGCACTAAAAAAGTTGCCTATGCTAAAGCATACTAGGGAATTTTTAATATGCTTCTGCAGGGTCTATACAGACCAGTTATGCGCTTTGGAAATCATACCCCCGCCATAGTGCGCATTACTCCACCACGTAGAAATGCCACAAATTTTGCTTTCTGATCACCAAGGGATCGAGCATTCCCTGCCTGTAGATAATGGACAAACACTAAAAGTATTGTCAAATAGAGTGACAAGACAGCAAGTGTGAAAAATCAGGACAGTGGGTGCGGGGTAAAAGGCACTGTGACAGATTCAGACCAGAAGAATATAACAGAGTGCTGGAAGGCAGGTATATCAGCCTTCAGAATGAGCAGGCCCTTGTTCCCTGGATAGCCAACCAAAGGCTACTCCAGGCCAATTAAGACACCTGACGCCAATTAACCAGTTAAGGCCGTTAGGCTAATGGAGACAGCCGGAACCAATCAAGGTCCCACTTATACTGTTTAAAAGCTCTCCTTTCAGTGCTCTCCAAGAGGTGGAGGGGAAAGGAGCTGGAGGAGAGGAAGCATTGAATCCTGAGGTAAGGGTGAAGCTAGGAAAAGGGGACCATGGGGGAAGTGGCCCACGAGATCAAAGTGGTGTCAGTGGTGAAGGGAAAGCTACCAACAACTGCTACCATTAGGGTCCCTGGGCTGGAACCTGGAGTAGAGGGTGAGCCTGGGTTCCATCCCCTTCCACCCTCCCCCAATACTCTACAGCAGTGGTTTCCAATCTTGTTCTGCTGCTTGTGCAGGGAAAGCCCCTGGCGGGCCAGGCCGGTTTGTTTACCTGCCGTGTCCACAGGTTTGGCCGATCGTGGCTCCCAGTGGCTGCGGTTTGCTGTTCCAGGCCAATGGGAGCTGCTGGAAGCGGCATGGGCTGTGGGACGTAGTGGCCGCCTCAGTGGCACTGTTTAGTATGGCTCTGCTGCTAAGGGAGCCAGTGCTGGCAGTGGTCTCAATACAGAAGATGTTCCAGGTGGATATCTGGATTCCTCTGCCAGAATGTATTTCAGGACCAGAATGGCCTGGCCCTCAGTACTGACAATACTGCCAGCAGTGAGGTTGATACCAGTCTGATCCTTCCCCACATGATGTTTGAACTCACATCTCTAGCAGTGAAGTACTTGAGGATTTCTCTGAAAGTCTGGTATGTAGGTCCTTCCTTTCACGATGACCTGGAATGGTGCCAGGAGGGATGCTTCTCTCTCTGTGGCTCTGTCTTTCAGTGACTATCTTAGGCATCAGGTCTGTCAGTGTTGGGTTTGACGCTGGGGCTGCCAATGCCATGCCAATGCCAGTGCTGGCATCTTTAGCACCTTTTTTGGCTTCCTTTTGATACCAGATTCCAGCATAGCATGCCTGCTGGAGGGAGCACTAGCCCATGGCCTTTCTTTCAATTCTTGTCGCTTCCTCTAGGACAGAAGTGACTCTTATAGAATTCTCTAATAGGTGCGGTTTAAGATCAGCATCCCTGGACTCATGGGTCCTGCAGAAAAAACTGAGCATCTGCCTGGAGAGAGCCTTTTGCACAGGCAGAAGAGGGCAGTGGTTATGGCTTTCAGTGAGGGGAATTAATTTGTCAAAAACTGAATAGGGTTTGAATCTGGATGATTTGGAGTCCCCTGCTAGGCAAGACATGCCAGACCCCACTCAACAGGGGGCTGGTACTGGAGGGTTGTCATCCTCTATCTTTTCTCTCGTTAATTTAGTCCAATTAGGTTGTGATTTGATTGGAAGAATTCTTTGACAAAATTCATTTGTAAGGTTTAAAAAGTGCTGAAAGGGTGTAGCAGGTCAGACACAGTCAAGTGTCCCACAGGCAGTAAGCGAGAACTGACAGAAGGACACAGCTGCCCAGCCCTCTGTTCCCAGACATAGGCATATGAGAAAGACAGCACATGGCATATGCCTGGCCCTAATGGATACCACTGTTCAAAAGATTCTAATCTTGCATGCATAAGGTGCATGTGCATCTACAGTAGGATTCAGACTGACACTTAACGGTTCTCTTTTGCTTTGTGTGCTCTGGACATGGTTGCACATTGGCATTTTTTGCGTCAACTTCCATTTTGCTGACATGTTCTTCAAATATTTCCAAAGCTCTTGCCAATTTCAGCCAGTCAGCCATAATAATCTCTGATTTTAAAGCTCATCATCGCAACTGAGTAGACGTACAAGGAAAAAAAAGTTTTAATATTGTCCGGAAATTGTATGTCTATGGTATGTCATGTGATTTGTTCACATACTATTCATTGATCCTTTCACCGGCCCCTTTTTTTGGCCATCCTAAAAGTAAATCTGTCACATTAAGTTCTTCAGCTTTGCACATTTCATGTTTTCGTAGTAGGGCTGTCGATTAATCGCAGTTAACTCACGCAATTAACTCAATTAATTGTGATTAATTGCATTTTTAATCTCAGAGCTAATAGAATACAAATTGAAATTTATTACATATTTTGGACATTTTTCTACATTTCAATATATTTTATTCTGTGTTGTAACTGAAATCAAAGTGTATACTATTTTTATTACAAATATTTGTACTGTAAAAATGATAAACAAAATAGTATTTTTCAATTTGCCTCATACAAGTACTGTAGTGCAATCTCTTTGTCATGAAAGTGCAACTTACAAATGTAGATTTTCTTTTGTTACATAACTGCTTTCGAAAACAGAACAATCTAAAACTTTAGAGCCTACAAGTCCACTCAGTCCTACTTCAGCCATTTGCTAAGACAAACAAGTTTGTTTACATTTACAGGAGAAAATGCTGCCCGCTTTTTATTTACAATGTCACCAGAAAGTTAGAACAGGCATTTGCATGGCACTTTTGTAGCTGGCATTGCAAGGTATTTACGTGCCAGATATACTTAACATTTGTATGCCCCTTCATGCTTAGGCCACCATTCCAGAGGACATGCTTCCATGCTCCTGACGCTTGTTAAAAAAATAATGTGTTAATTAAATTTTCTGACTGAACTCCTTGGGGGAGAATTGTATGCCTCCTGCTCTGTTTTACCCACATTCTGCCATATATTTCATGTTATAGCAGTCTCGGATGATGGCCCAGCACATGTTCATTTTCAAAACACTTTCACTGCAGATTTGACAAAATGCAAAGAAGGTACCAATGTGAGATTTCTAAAGATGGCTACAGCACTAGACCCAAGGTTTAAGAATCTGAAGTGCCTTCCAAAATCTGAGGGCCAAGATGTGGAGCATTCTTTCAGAAGTCTTAAAAGAGAAACACTCCGATGTGGAAACTACAGAACCTGAACCACCAAAAAAGAAAATCAGCCTTCTGCTGGTGTCATCTGACTCAGACAACAAAAATGAACACAGAATCATAGAACTGGAAGGAACCTCAAGAGGTCATCTAGTTAAGTCCCCTGCACTGAAGGCAAGACTAAGTATTATCTATTCTAGACCATCCCTGACAGGTGTTTGTCCAACCTGCTCTTAAAAATCTCCAATGATGGTGTCAGGGTTCCCTCCCCACTCTGAACTCTAGGGTACAGATGTGGGGACCTGCATGAAAGACCCCCTAAACTTATCTCTACCAGCTTAAGTTAAAAACTTCCCCAAGGCACAAAGTCTTCCTTGTCCTTGGGATGGTATTGCTGCCACCACCAAGTGAGTTAGACAAAGATTTCTGAAAAGGACCACTTGGAGTTCCTGTTTCCCCAAAATATCCCCCCAAGCTCCTTCACTCCCTTTCCTGGGGAGGCTTGAGAGTAAACAAGGTGATCACAGACCAACCCTTTGGGTTTTTAGTACACTAAAAACCAATCAGCTTCTTAAAAGAAGAACTTTATTATAAAGAAAAAGTAAAAAGCACCTCTGTAAAATCAGGATGGAAGGTAATTTTACAGGATAATCAGATTCAAAACACAGAGGATTCCCCTCTAGGCGAAACTTTAAAGTTACCAAAAAACAAAAACAAAAACCAGGAATAAACCTCCCTCTTATCATAGGGAAAATTCACAAGCTAAAACAAAAGATAATCTAATGCATTTCCTTCCTATTACTTACAATCTGTAATCTTAGATCAGGCATGGCTTTAGATGTATTTTCCCTGCCCTGGTTCCTCGCTGTCCTGGAGAGAAAACAACAAAACACACACAAAAAACTTTCCCCACAGATTTGAAAGTATCTTCCCCCCCCTTATTGGTCCTTTTGGTCAGGTGCCAAGCAGGTTATCTGAGCTTCTGAATCCTTTACAGGCAAAGGAGGGATTTTTATGCTATCCTTAGCTGTATGTTTGACAGATGGAGATTCCACAACCTCCCTAGGCAATTTATTCCAGGGCTTAACCACTCTGACAGTTGGGAAGTTTTTCCTAATGTCCTACCTAAACCGCCCTTGCTGCAGTTTAAGCCCATTGCTTTTTGTCCTAACCTCAGAGGTTAAGAACAATTTTTCTCCTTCCTCCTTGTAACAACCTCTTATGTACTTAAACTGTTATCATGTCTTTTCTTCTCCAGACTAAACAAACCCAATTTTTTCCAACCTTCCCTCATAGGTCATGTTTTCTAGACCTTTCATCGTTTTTGTTGCTCTTCTTGGCACTTTCTCCAATTTGTTCACATGCATTGGCCCACACTGCTTTGGATGGTTGTTGAGCAACCATCATCAGCATGGACGCATGTCCCCTGGAACGGTGGTTGAAGCTTGAAGGGACATAATCTTTTGACACCTGAGACTCTCACAAATATTTGCACAAATGACTATTCATCCAAAAATTTGAACCAGACTGTGTTAACCATGTTCTAGGAAAGAGTGGGGAGCAACCAAAACCCTAGGAGCAGTAGCCTGGCAACATCAAGCAAACATGAGCCACACATCACCCACTCAATGTGACCATAAACAGGGGTGAATGATGCAATATAGTTATCTAATGCCCTCCCATTACTGTAGAATCTGAGCACTTCTCAGTCTTTAAATGCATTTCTCCTCATAGCAGCTCTCTGAAGTAAGGACATGCAGATGGGCAACTGAGGCAAAGAGAGACTAATGACTTGCCTAAGATCACACAGGAGGTCTCTGGTAGGGCAGAGACTTGAACCTAGATCTCCTGGTTTCCAGGGTAATGCCCACAGCTGGTCAGAAAAATTTGATGGAACAATTTTCCATTGGAAAATGCAATTTCATGGAAATCTAAACAGTTTGTGGAAGTGTCAATTTTGCTGGAATTCTGTTATGGAGGAAAATGAAAAAAGGAGAAGCTATGTCAATGTAAGTGTCTTATTTCAATGTTTTCAGATGGAAATATTTCCATTTTTCAATTTGAAACTAGTTTTTGTTTCAAATGTTTTAATTTTAGCTTATATTATATATAATAAAGTAAAAATGAAACATTTCAATTTTGTCAATGAAACATTTCAGTTAATTTGAAACAAAAGTATTTTCAGAATTTTCCTTTGCTTTGAGAATGTTAAAAATAGTTTCATTTCAATTTGAAACAAAGCCAAATTTTGAAATCCTGCATGAAACAGAATTTCCATCCTCTGCACAGCTCTATAAGCACTGCACCATCAGATGATCCCATAATGGGGAGGAGAGGCAAGTGGAAGAAAGAATCTCAAAATGGCAGGAAAATGCAGACAAAAGGAGGTATCCTAGAATCCTGGTATCCTTGACCATAGACAGGATTTTTTCCTTTATTGTGTTGTATATTTACTAATGTTTCATGTCGTCTACAGTTTAATGGTCTGTGCAAAGGGACTTCCCTCGGGAGATTATTCCACAGCATAAAATATCACTTGGTATTCAGCAAGCATATATTTTACCCTGTTTTCTTAAGTTTGTTCCATTGTCTCAACTCACTACCTTGTACCACACCAAATAATTCCTGTTTACGTCCTTTTGATTATTTGTACTTTGGTACATATATATAATCTCCTGGGTCACCACTTAACTAAACTCTCTCTCTCTTCACAAACCAGTCCTGCTAGGCTCCTAATCATTTTTAATCTTTGTCTTCATATCTGTTTGAAGTGTTGTTGTAGCTGTTGTAGTCCCGGATGAGAGAGACAAAGAAGAATAGCTCTGCAGAGCTCAAAAGCTTGTCTCTTTCACCAACAGAAGTGGGTCCAATAGAAGATACTACCTCACCCACCCGCCTATATATCTGTCTGTCATGGTCATCACCATCCTATCTTATTTTTTTCTGGTATTGAGTTGCCCAGAGCTGAAAGCAATCTTGCTGGTATGATTACCCTTGAATCATAGAGAAAGGGAATACTATAGTGGTTGCCATTTAAAAGTCAGTGTTTGCCAACAGTGGCAAACCTTATTTGAGTGAACAATTTTTTTCCCTATATCTAGCATAGGGAATAATTCTGATGTCTCAGATACAGTGGTAACTGTGTTAGGTGAGGGTAACATTGACCCAGAACAGCATACATCAAACAGGGTGAAATTTGAGCCTATGTCATCGCTGGCTCTCAGTCTTAAGACTGTAAGAATGGCTATTCCTGGACCAGGACCCCATTGTGCTAAGTGCTGTACGAAACTAAAAGATAGTCCCTTCCCTTAGAGCTTACAATCTAAGTATAAGACAACTAACTATAAAGACAACTAAGACAGACTGGGGAGTTCAAGTCATTCTCTCTCACCTTCACATACGCACTTGTTTTTAAGGTAGTAATAGTTCTTGTACTAGGCACTCGTACAACAGTAATGGGCACATAGTATAAAAACCCAAATTGAAAATAAGAAGAAAGTCTTTGTGGGATCATTGTCCACCTCTATCAGGCTTCTTTTCCCTACCCCCACCTTCCTTTGTATGGTAAATGCCTTACCCAGCATCACATTCTACTCGCTGCTTCCTCCCTACCCCCTGCACTATGATTTTGAAAGCAATTATACTGTATTGTGTCCACACCAGTGTCCATCCAGCTTTTCTTTTCAAAAGACCAAATAAAGACTGACCCTGGTCACCCTGTCATGAAGGCTACATACTACTGGGGACTGTGGTGGGGGGAGCAAGTTTGCCAGGTTTGATTCCTAGGTCTTAGAGTCTTTGGACCAGCAGAGATGGCATGCTGAGGCTCTGGAGGTCAAGACAGTCTTGTGTTGTGCAACATATCATGAGGCCAAGCCACGAGCCATATAAAGAGATCCAGGCCAAGTGAAAACACAGTGATATGAGTCCTGGACAGGATGGGAAAGATTTCAGTTGAGGATAAAGTATAGCTGTCTGTTAACTTATACTAATGCTATCCAGGAGCCATGGCGCTATTTTAGAATATATTTTGGTCTATTGTATTTTGCTTCATCTTAGAATTCCATTAAATGGATGATGAAGAGAGAATCTAGCTTTGAAATACTCTTATGTGTGTAGCTGGAATTGTAATTTAGTTTCTAGGTGGAATTCTTGAGAATCTCTGTTCACAAAACAAAACACACACAAGCGAACTGTAACTTTAGCTTCCTGTGCATGTTTAAAAAAAATGCAGAGGTAAAGCAATTCTGATACAGATTCTCCTACTCCCTGTCTTTAGAGAAATACTGTATTGAACTTTTACTTCTGTTGTCCTGAGTCTCTGTCTTCAGGAAACTATTCAGTTGGTGCCTTAAGAACATTAACAATCACTTGTTTCTTTTGTATTCTTTAATCATTATGTTTGATAAAAGATACCTTACCTTTTTTTTCCCCCTCCTCTGAATAGGACCTTCAGTTTCCCGTAATAGATCCTTCATATAAATCATTTAAATTAACCATTCTTCAGAAAGTCATATTCAGTGTGACTCTTCCAAGAAAATGGATTAAAGATTAAAGACTAGATAATTCAGTCCATTCAGGACTGTGCAAAGCATAACATTTAAAAGTACAGCCATGCCAAAGGGTTGTCTTGCCTTATCTGTAAAGGTCTCAGCCTTATTTTACAATAAAGAGTTGCTTCTTAAGGCATGGGCAGTCACCTGCATTAACATCCACATGACGATGAGACTATATCTGGAAATGTTCCCAAGGAAATTTACTCTAGTATAAAGCTATTCCAGGTTGAGCTGTTTTGTAACCCTGATAAGTTTATAGTACACTAAAATTGCCATCCCAGCTCCCTAGCAAATAGTGGACTCACTTCTAACAAGGATACTCCAATTTCTGCTCAGTAGTCCTGACTAGAGTGACTAGACAGCAAGTGTGAAAAATCAGGACGGGGGTTGGGGGTAATAGGAGCCGATATAAGAAAAAAAAAAAACCCCAAAAATCAGGATTGTCCCTATAAAATCAGGACATCTGATCACTCTAGTCCTGCCTGAATTCTCCTAGTCAATGACTAAGCACATTTAACTGGCTCATACCTTTCTATTCATTCAACAAGTTATTTTTTTGCTCTCAGGATTTATATCCTGAGAATTTTTAGTGTCTTTATTTCACTCAAGGTTGGGCTACACTTCTTTGGTTGATATGAAGATGTTCATTTTAGCTGGGAGAAATTGCTCTTTTTTGGGAGGAGGAGGGGAAATAATAAATTACAATCCCATATATCTTTCACAGCATCACTCACATGCAAGTATCAGAGTACCACAGAGCCAATTGGTCTATCAAGCAAGTGCAATATAAGCAAACTACATAGGCTATATAATATATATCAGTGGTAACATCTGTGATAGGGAAAGCATGAAGAAAAGTAGAATGCCAAGACTGAGAACGGTGGATTCAGTGTGGCGAAACTGGGAGGATCAGGCAACTGGATTTTTTGGTTTAATTATTCATGGATTCATAGATACTAAGGTCAGAAGAGACTATTATGATCATCTAGTCTGACCTCCTGCACAACGCAGGCCACCGAATCTCACCCACCCACTCCTGCAAAAAACCTCACCTATGTCTAAGCTATTGAAGTCCTCAAATCGTGGTTTAAAGACTTCAAGGAGCAGAGAATCCTCCAGCAAGTGACCCGTGCCCCATGCTACAGAGGAAGGCAAAAAACCTCCAGGGCCTTATTCTAAAACAAATTTTTTTTATTCAGTTACAGTTGCTGTTAAGGGAAATTCAAAAGAAGTTGTAGCATTAAAAAAAACCCCACAACCCACAAACATAAAAACAAACTACCATTACATAAACATTTCTCACATCAAATTTAATACCCAATTCTCACACAAAAAGAAAAGGAGTACTTGTGGCACCTTAGAGACTAACAAATTCTCACACACTGACTGTTTAACAAACATTTTCAGTGACCAAATGCTATATAAATGTATTCACTTTATATAGTGGATGTTGATGCAGCAGAATGACAGATTCTCTTTGAACCATTATTAGAATTTTAGCATTTTAACTGGCCAGTTAAACCAGTTCTGTCCTTCAGCCAGTGATAATTCATAAAAGTAGAGAGGCAGATGTTCAACTGGCATAAATTGCCATAGTTTCATTAAGTCAATGGAGCTATGGGAATTTATGCCATCAGAGATTCTGCCCTACAATTTCATCTAGAAATCTGGTTGGCTGTTAGAGGATCCAAGAGGTGTAGAATAAACAAAGTGATAATCTTGCAGAATTGGTAATGTCTACCTCAATTGTTCTAAACACATAAATGAGCCCTAAATATTGCACTGAAACACACTTTGTTTAAATGATTTTTTTTTCAAAATTTCCTTCATGTAGTAAAAGCAATGTCACCTCAAAATTAATTTTTATTACATTTTGAAATATTAAAAATTATGGAGTCCTATGGAAAGGAATATAACATACAGAAAATTGGTATTTTAGCATTTTAACATTCTGGTAAAACTGCAAGAAGGGCTATTGCATTTCTGCTTTGTAAAAAGTCACTCTCAGGACTTGCTTTTGCAAATGTATTATCCTGGCAGGTTTTCAATATCATTCTTAAAAGCAGTTAGTAAAGGTAATAACACTAAGAAGCTCTAGGTATCTGTATTGTTAGCCATATACATTATTCAAGTTCAGTTATATTGGTGATTATGTCCAAGAGATGTGAACATCAAATCCTCTGAGATTTACAACAGAATATCAGGATAGAAATGGCCTAGTTCTTCATTAAACCAAAAATTTTAAGAGCATGTAAAACTAGACATGAGAACCTCATTAGGTTTCTTCCCAGTGGAGGTTTGTTCATTTTGTAGACTTAAGCTTATACTCATAAAATAACTTAGTATAACATGTTGTTTTATATTTTAATTATACAGTGACTAGTACCAGATTTACATTCCTGGAGAATGAAATTCTCAATTCACAAAACGGGTGCAGCAGAAGCAGTGGTAGTGCAGGCTTTGTTAGCCTGCTTGAGCAATTTGCCTACCCTCTAGGGTTAAACAGTGGGTTGCATGTCCATTCAAACTGTCATATCTATGCTGAGACTCCCAGAAAGGGTTCCAGTCAATGTAAATTGTGTTGTGATAATTGCTGTGTGTGATGTGGACATTGGTCAACTAGGAAGTGAATTTAGATCTCCAACTCATTTAACTGAACAGCCAAATGGTTATACTGCCTATATGTTCTAGTCTATAACCAACAATCTGGTAGTTAATGGGATATAATACCTATAGACTTATTAGCTACTGGATGGTAAAGAATATTTTGAATGTTATATATACATTGTATTTCAAAATATGATCCTTCAGTCATCTGTGTGTCTAGTGCAATACATGTTTTGCTGCAGACTGGAGAACATATTCCACACATAGAATAGGACAACTTATTAAATCTTTGTTGGCTCTCTCTGAGTCTCCTGGGACCTCACCCATCTTCAATGAGTTCTCAGATATAATTAATGATTCTGGGGTTGCTGCAGCTAGTTCCTTGACTACCCTAGGATGAATTTAATCAGGTCTTACCAAACTGAATATATCTAACTTATCTAAATATTTTCAGGTCATTAAAAGAATTCCTGATGTAGCCCATTGGCCATTCTTCCAAACTTTCCTTCGCATTGGGATAGTTTGCAGTTGTGTTTTTTAATACTGTCTCCATGAGAAACTGACAGCTCTCTTGAATTCTTTTTTCCCTTAGATTTTCTTCCCATGGGACTTTCCCCCTACCAGTTCTTCATTAGTCAGCTTTTTTAAATACTGTCTCCATGAGAAACTGACAGCTCTCTTGAATTCTTTTTTCCCTTAGATTTTCTTCCCATGGGACTTTCCCCCTACCAGTTCTTCATTAGTCAGCTTTTTTAAAGTCCATTGTCCTCGGCTACTCTCACTCTTTTCTTTCCTTAGAAGCATGAAATCTATCATTTAATAATCACTTTCAACCAAATTGCCTTCCACCTTCAGATATGCTGCTAGACCTCCCTGGTCAGAATCAAGTATAAAATGGCTGTCTGCCTGGTTACTTCCTCCACTTTCTGAAACAACAAAGTTGTCCCCAGTACATTCCAAGAATGTATTGGCAATTTTGTGTTTTTCCATATTACTTTTCCAGCAAATGCCTGGGTAGTTAAAACCCTCCCATTACTACCAGATCTTGTGTTTTGGGTATTTCCGTTATTTGTTCTAGAAATGCCTCACCCCCCCCCTTTCTGATTTGATAGTTTATAGTAGACCCCAACCATGACATCACCCTTATTTTTTTAACCTCTTTTATCTTTACCAAGAGACTTTCAACTGGTCTGCTTCTCACCTTCTTCTGGACCTCAGAACAAGTGCATATATTCTTAATGTACAATGCAACACCTCTTCCCTTTTATCCTGCCTGTCATTTTTGAACAAGCTATATCTCTCTAGACCAATATTCTAGTCATGAGATTTATCCCACCAAGTCTCTGACGCCAATTAAGTAATAACTTACCTTATATACTAATACTTCCAGTTCTTCCTGTTTATTCCCCATACTCTTTGCATTTGTGCATAGACATCAAAGATATCAGTTGGTATAGATGGAGTTTTATCTCAAGCAACAGACTTTGAAAGTATTAATGTTTTAGAAAGCACCCCAACTTTAAAAGAATGTAAGGATGCAACCACATTTATTTGTGGTTCTAAATTAATTTGTCACAGCTCAGTTGAACCTTCAGTCTTTCCATGGGCACTCCTTCCAATGGTCAGGCCTCTAGCTGCAGTGCTCCTAGACTGGAACTCTGCAATTCATCCCGTGTTATGCTGGATCACTAGACTAGAATACCTCTTATTCCCACCAGCCAGCTAGGGAAGCAGTGCTTAGTTCCCTTTGCAGTCCCTCATGAGTGTACCCTTCAGTTGATAGGCTTCACTTCCTTCACCTCTCTTGGTGGAACCCTATAGTCCTACCACTCTTACATGCAATCCTGGGGTGGCAGACTCCCTGCTTCCAGCCATGTTAATGTGTTAGGCCCAACTGTATTTGGCACCTGCCGAAAACTTCCCTTCCAGAGCCTATGCCCAGCTATTGATTAACATAACTAAGAACAGTTCCTTCAAAACAAACATTTTTACTCTTCACCCAAAGGTACATAGGGAGCAGAGACAAGGATCAAAGCCACAAAAGGGGTGCACACTTGGGTCTTGCTTAAAGCTTATCACTTCTCTATTAGGCTCAGGCAAGCCTCGGGGCCTCTGTTTCAGTCCCAATCTCAGGCTGCATTTTCTGCCTTTCTGTCAGTGTTTCACCTGAAGCAACTCCTCCCCTTTCATTCTGAGGGGGTGTTTTTAAGTGGTTATGGTCCTTTTGATCTCTAAGCTTTGGCCTTGGCAAAACAGGGTGTAACTTTTAGTTGGCACCTTTAAAGACCCTCTTCTCAATTAATGGCCCAGCCATTGCTTGCTTTGAAGTTGTTTATCCAGAGATGTCTTATCTCTGACCATTGTTTTGTTTACTGCTTACTCTTCCAAACAGCTCTTTTAATTCAACTCCATAGTCAGACACAACAACAACAAGCAGGTAAACTGAGGTACATATCATAGCCAAAAAGTTTCAACAGAACTATGATATGTTCCAACAGAACTTCTCACCAACACAAGTTGGTCCAATAAAACGTATTACCTCCCCCATCTTGTCTCTCTGATACCCTGGGACCGACACAGCTACAACAACACTGCATAAAGTTCAAAATTTCTGTAAATAATACATCTGAGAAAATTGTAAGATGCTCACAGGCAGTTTGTGAGCAAAGAAGTGAAAGTTGTTGAATAAATGATTCACCAAATTATTTGTCCCTCTTTATTGTTTACAAGAAATCCTTACAATCTCGTATAAAAGATATTAGAAGGTTGCAAGCAGGCAAGAGGAAAATTTGACAAGCACAATAATACCATAATTACACTGAAATTATTAAATGTACAATAGCCTAATATAGTCAACTGCTATTGTAAAGGCTCAGTCTCTTGTATGTACCTGTATCACATGGTGTAACAGTTTTTCCTTGGCACTCTGAATAAATTTCTGTCCTTTGCTCTTGAATAACATCATCTGTCATCACAATATAACCTTATATCAAATATCTCCCTTGGTGTTGCATTTTTAAGTAAGCATAGACTTTTGATGACTCTGGTACTTAATCAAACCTGGCACACAATTTACATCTACTAACTTTGCTACGAGACTGTAATCTGACTCAGTACTGTTGATATCTGCAACAGAATACCACTACATGTGTAACTGAGCTGAATTTGGATTTTTGTTACAGAATCATTACATAGGTAGATTTTTTTCCCCCCAATACAACCACGCAGTATTACTTAATCTTGTTCTCTTTGACTACCTATGTTAAAAAGTAGACCTTTTTTGTCTGTAAATGCTATTTCTGCATCTTGGATGCACCACGAGACTGCAACTTTGCTGAAACAATCACCTTGATTGTTCCGTTTCACTAAGAAAGTTTCCATATTGCTCAGAAACATAAGGAATAATTAGGAGAAAAATTAAAATACTTTAACAGGTTACTGTGACAACTTCCACCCCTTAAAATTTGTGGCTGCATTATCCATATTTTAGAAGAAAATCTGAAACCTGAATCAGTAAGTGTTACATGTGTCACCTGCTCTCCAGAATTTGTCACTTCATGCAAGATTCAGAAGGAACTTGAAAAACTAAATCTTGTTTTAATGATCTAATATTTGATGCTAAATTCTTTCAAATTGTTGCAGTATCAGTCATAGTAGTATTTTAATATTTGATTAACTAAATTAAGTATGCAATTAGAATGCTATTCTCAGCCTCAGAAATTACTGAAAATTAGAAGAGCAATGTATCAGTTCATGGATATTACAGGAAGCATTGCAAAAATAACATTGCCATCAACACCTGAAATAAGTCAGATGATTTCAACAGGCTCTAACCTTTGGTAACTAGAGACTGTGTGTTGTGCATGTGAATAGGAATCTGATCTCTTAATAGTGTTCTTACCTTGGAAATGTACAGGTGAATGTTGAGTCTGTTTAACCCATAATTCCAAAGCTAAAATAAGAATGCTGTTAAAAGAGAACAAATGCTGTATATGTTTTGAGCTCAACTTTTACTATGCTGTGACCCCCTTTTCTATATAGGGACCCCTGCCCCTCCAATCTAGCCAAGAACCCCTCGAGCAGTATGGAAAGTGCAATCCCTTGACATCCCTCTGTGGCTCCATGGTGGGTCATGTCCCCCATGTAATCCTTGACATACAGTATATCATTTCTAGTTCCAAGTTATCCAATTACTGTTTAGTCTAGTTTAAAATTCATACTCAGTTGATCGTGTAGCCAACTACTGGCATATGCTGCACTATTTGAAAGACCTCTTCTTTCAGTTTAATTTTAAAGTCCATTCAATTTTGCTGATTATTAGGTGGAGTTATAGAATTTTATTTATCATAAATGTTAACAGTTAGAGCCAGCCACAAGACATCCAAGTACAAGTAATTCTTTTGCTCCCCTGCTAATTGGCCTGAAGAAGTTATTTAGAAAACCAAGAATTGGCAGTGTTCCACTCAGCATGCACTTATAAAATTGCACATTGTCTGGAAATACATGTGAAAAAGTTATTTTCCCGAGAATAGGAGTGCACTGTTTGTAATGCCTTTAAATGATATAATGGAGACCAAATGTTTGTTTGTTTTTTTGCTTGTTCTGCAGAACACCAGGTTATCTTTTCAAGCCTGTATAACATATTGCCTCTGTACAATGTGATGCATCATTGTTATAAGAATACATGAATCACAAGAAAAATAATCCAAATAATGTTCACTTTGTAAGAGCTATTGTAATAGGACAAGAACAGCAATATGAAATTAGCATGTGAGCGCCAACCATTTGATCTGGACTCACATTTACATCACACAGTCCACAACAATATTAAAAAAAAAAAAATGAAACTCTTCTCTACCTACACTAATACACTAAAACTACCAAGATACTTAATTGTATATTTTTAAAGTTATTTAGGCATTGACTTAAATGAAGCTAGGTCAAGCCTTTCATTCGGTAAGTGATGATAAGCCCAGGCAAGTTTCAGCATGCTAAAAGTACACAAATTAACAAGAAGAAAGAAAAGTACACAAATGAGAGTAATTTTTTTCCAGTTTGGAGGCAAAGGTGTTTCTCTGCACCTCTTTCCTTCTTACAAAGACAGTCAGTATAAACAGTCTTACAAGAGTTTGTCTATTGCAAGCAAACAGAATATTTAGCATTTATGTAGTGTTTTGCATGTTCATCCTAACTAATAAATCTGCATAATACACCTGTGAGGAATGTAGATAGAATTATCCCCATTTTACAAATAAGGCAAATTTTGACATTAAAAATTACTTGTCGAAGGCCCCACAGCAATTCAGTAACAGAGCTGGGACTATGTCTCGGGGGCTGTGGATTCCCTGTTCCAAGCTCATGGAAAAAAGACTTGAAGGTGGGTCTGGAAAAAGATAGTAAAGGGGGTTGTGATGTTGGCAGACCAGGTGTCAGCTCATGCCAAGACCCCTGGGCCTCGCTGAACACTGACAAATACATAGCTGGAAAACAGTCTGGCTCATCTCTGTGTTAGTTTTGTTAAAATAGATATTAGTTATAAGAACATGTTTAGTGTTTAGACTTTATGAAATCCTTGTAGGATGCTGTATGTATTAATCTTAAGTATAATGTTTATGTATTTTTTCTGTAACTATAAAAGTGTTTGAACATAAGAGAGGCCATACTAGGTCAGACCAAAGGTCCATCTAGCCCAGTATCCTGTCTTCTGAAAGTAGCCAATTTCAGGTACCCCAGAGGGAATGAACAGAACAAATCAAGTGATCCATCTGCTGTCACCCATTCCCAGCTTCTGGCAAACAGTGACACCATCCCTGTCCATGCTGGCTAATAGCCATTGATAGATAAGATCATGGAGGATATGTCCATCTCTTTTTTGAACCCTGTTATAGTCTTGGCCTTTACAACATCCTCTGGCAAGGAGTTTCACATGTTGACTGCATTGTGGGGAAAAAACACTTACTTCCTTTTGTTTGTTTTAAACTTGATGCCTATTAATGTCATTTGGTGACACCTAGTTCTTGTGTTATGAGAAGGAGTAAATAACACTTTCTTATTTACTTTCTCCACACCAGTCATAATGTTGTAGACCTCTATCATATTCCCCCCCCCGTCCTCTCTTTCCAAGCTGAAAAGTCCCAGTCTCATTAATTTAGCCTCATATGGCAGCCGTTCCATACCCCTAATAATTTTTGTTGCCCTTTTCTGAACCTTTCCCAATTCCAATATATGTTTTTTTGAGATGGGGCGACCACATCTGCATGCAGTATTAAAGATGTGGGCGTACCATGGATTTATGCAGAGGCAATATGATATTTTCTGTCCTATTATCTATCCCTTTCTTAATGATTCCCAACATTCTGTTCGCTTTTTTGACTGCCGTTGCACATTGAGTGGATATTTTCAGAGGCCTATCCACAATGACTCCAAGATCTCTTTCTTGAGTGGTAACAGCTAAAGTTTGGTACAACTGTAAAACCCCACAATCAGGAAAGATGCATTACTAAGTGTGAAATGCTAGTTTACCACAAGAGCTGTCATCATCTCCCCAACAAAAGAAGACACCACTATAGACACCAGACAAGCCATCGTGGAACATCAGTGGACAAGAAACTTTGTTGATTGCTTCCCCCCACACCCATGAAGAGGGGGCATGCATAAACGCTTGTCCTATCACAGGTTGAATGCTGGGGGAAGGGCATAAAAATCCATGTCAAGGAGAAATTATCAATATGCTGTTTGAAATTTGGAAAGGGAAATATTTCTAAACATAAGCAAGGGATACCCAAGCTGTTTGTCTTAGTCCTAAAGAACATAGAGAGTTTACATATTACAGCAGATACTATTACCTTTTGGAACCTAAGATTGTGTCTCTTTTATGTGTTTAAAACAAAAACAGTTTTAAACAGTCTAAATTGATACCATTTCCACTTTCAATTAGTTTGGTTTCACTTTCTTGGTACTCTACCTGCGATACTCTAATGCTCTTAGTTCTCCAGTTGCACATCGAGCCTTCCAGAAAAAAGACAGACGTACCTGGATTTCTAATGTAAAACCCAAGCAGAAACATACAAACACACCTCATTTATGCATGAATATACCATTAGGAAGTAAAACAGGGCACAAACCCTTTTCTCCCTGTCACCCCTCTCTCCTGTCAGTGTGCAGACTGTCTTTAAAGTATCGAGTAAGCAGAAAGCTCTTTTCTCCAATTACATAATTTTAATTGTGGCTTCCCTCTGGCATTCTAACAAGTGGTGTTTCAGTGATCAATCAACTCCCAAGAATCTACATCCTCATATAGTGCACTAGACTGTCAGTGTACTGATCTAGGATTGCTGATCTACTGTCACCATGATTTTAGGTGCCAAAAACAACCAAGTCTCTAGGCAAATGAACTTTTAAAAAATAATTTTTTTCCTCTTTGGAAGCATCAGAGAATGGTCAAATCCCACTTTCATTTCTTGTGGGAGATTTTGAGAGTCTTTCCTATGATTTTCCCTCATCTTGCTCTGCCCCCGCCCCCGTAGCTGTTTTTATTGAAATCTGCTCAAGAAGGTAACATTATAACACAGCCATATTGGAAATGATATCCTGAGGGTTAGCTCAGATTTACCTTGCATGTGACACAACACACAAGCTGAATATTGCAGTTGCTATTCATTCAAAGAGCTGTTGCTATCTGTACAGTAAAACTGAATAGTTGTTTTAGTGTACAAGGAATTTTTTTTTCTTTAGGTGGCTTATCATTTGAAAAATATAGAACTTGGCTGGTTTTCAGTAATTATGTGTTAGTAGATGGACCACAAAATAGCTTTTCTTATGATGTCATTACTAGAGCTGGACAAACTTTTTAGACAAAGCATTTTTTCAATGAAAAATGCAAATTCAGGTTGACCAAATTGTTTTGTGAATTTGTGTCAAATTTCCCAAATTGTTTTGGCTGGAAAAAAATTCTGAAAAATTCTAAATCTATTGAGTTGCTATTTTTGAAACTAAACACTTGGATTTTTCAGTTCAAAATTACTTAGTTTTGAATTTTACTTCTATTTTATTTTTAAAAACAAAGCTTAAAAAAAGCTTAATGTTTCATTTTGGGTCAGAAAATATTTTTTGTGGGATCCAAAACAAATGACATTTTTGGTTTGCTGAGAAATTTGAAAAATTTTAATTTCAGCGCATATTTCCCCGTTTTTGGGCCACTAAACTGAAAAGTGGGTTATTCAACATTCTAGTAGTTACACTGTAATTTCAGGCAAAACTACATATCTTTCCCTATTTATTTTCCTATATGATCATGCAGTGAAACATCATTTAACTTTTGATTTTTTGTGTGTCTCTCATCCTACACCAGTGCAGGCGAAACATTATAATCAGACAGGGTGACAACAACTAGAAGTCACTTATTTTTGTGCCCACCAGGCACATAACTCTCTCTCTCTCCTCAGTTTGTGAATTTCGAGAACTATAAATTAACATGGATTAGAACAACATATAGCAACTTTAAATTTTGTCTCATTGAAGGAAAGGTGTATGCATGAGTATAGCAGAGTCACTTGGTAAGAAATTATTTTTTCGTGGCTCTCGGTTATTGCCAGTACACACTGCTGAGAATTGACTGGCAATTACCTAACAGGCTGAACACAGGAAGGGCAAATCACGGCTACATTTAGAGAAAACCATTTCAATTAAGAGCCTCCCTAATCTGCTGTCCTAGAGTCTAGGATCCAGATCATCCCTAGATGACAGCTGCTCAACAAAATACAGAGGGATGAGATGAATATTGCACAAAGGAGGATTAGGGTACTATGGCTTGAAAGACTCACCAACCAAATACCATACTCATCAAAGCCCACCTGAATATTGCATTTGAAGGCAGTGAAAGATGGTACCTACTTTTATGGAACCTCAGTGAGTTTGGCAAGAGATCTTTGTTAAAAACCCACTGTAGAAATTCAATGTAGAAGAGATCATCTTGTTTAGCTGATACCCCTGGTATGGCACAGACTTAACTAACGACAGATCTATGATACTGCATGTCAATGAATCACATTTTTTTTCTAAAAGCTTATTGGGTAAGTAGCACTCTGACGTGCACAACTTTTTAGTGTGCCTCACTCATGACTAAGGCTCTGTGTTTGCCACAGAGGTCATGGAAATCATGGATTCCGTGACTTTCCATGATTTCTGCAGTGGCTGGTGTGCTTTCCTGTGGGAGGACTCCCCAGAAGGGCAAAAGGAACTCCCCTTCCTCAGCTCCTAGCTCCATGTGCTGCCTCTGCCTGCTGGCACCGCCCCGCAGTTCCCATTGGCCACGGTTCCCAGACAATGGGAGCTGCAGAACCAGGGCTTGGGACGGAGGCAACATGTGGAGCTAGTAGCTGGGGTCGCTGCTTCCCAGGAGATGGGTAGAGAGCCTGTCCTAGTCCCCCCACTCCCTCCCAGCACCCATAGTGCCCCCCAGGCTGCATTCCCCCAAGCCATCACCCCAGCACCCGTGGTGTCCCCAGGGCCACCCTCCCAAGCCACCTCTACCCCCAAGTTTTAGTCAGGGGTATATAGTAAAAGTCAAGCACACATCTTGGGCCATGAATTTTTGTTAACTGCCTGTGACCTGTCCATGACTTTTACTAATAATACCTGTGACTAAAACGTAGCCTTATTCATGACCCAGATCAAAAGTCTGAGGAGTTGCACTTGCTGTTGAAGCAAGGACCCTGGGGTTGTAGGTCAGAACCAGAGGGTGCTAAGCTCATCCCAGAATCACTCTTCTTCCATTGTTTTCCATTCCACTGAGTTTTGGTGTTCTCTTGACTGCACAAAAATAATTCAGTGATTCAGGAAGTTGATTACCAAATTCTCTTATCACTTTATTTATTATGTACCTTGAACTGACCCATTGATTTGTATACAAGGCGTTCAAATTTTCTAAGTATTTTCTAACCTGCTTTTTTCAATAACTATTTTTATAAGGTCTTCATTGCATTCTAATCTTCAGTTTTCTTGTTTAAAGGCAGATTTTAAAAAATGAGTGTACTCAATGTGGCAGCCTCCTCATTAACCAGTGGGACTCTTCCCCCCCCCACCCTCTTTTTGCCTGATACATTTTGTAAAAGCCTTTATCCACACAAATATCAGACACTTCTGTAATATGTGAGCTCTCTACAACTCCTCTACTTGTTCATTACTCTTTCTTCTCTGTGCAGTGCCCAGTCCAAATGATAAAGTCTTGAACTAAAAACTGAAGAGAGAGGGTGGGAATCTGGATAATATGTAATGACTTGAAGGCTTTAGTTAGAGAGGGATTTGCATGCTATGTATCTGTATCTACTTGTCAGTCTCCTTGACTAATGGCAACAAGGATGGGTAGGAAAAACTGCAACCTGAATCTTTCGCAGCAAACATACTGGATTTAAAATTGTTAAAATCAGTATCAGACACTGGGCTTGGATAGACTGGAATTGCTAGAGATGGGTCTTTTAAACTGAGAACTGTGTAGATGATGTGTGGGACTTTAGACAAAGATAGTAACAGCAATACTGTCACCTCCCAAAAATCCATAACTGACTGACTGGTGCTCAAGTACCTTGGAGAGTTAGGACTGGAAACCTCTGATGCCATTGGTCTCCATGTGACAATCTGGAGACAGCTTTGTGACAGTACATGTGGGCCTGGGAACACTGCAAGCATGAAATTCAAGGACTGCAGTTGAAAGGAACAATTGCAACAGTGTTGTAAAATACTAAAAAATTAAAGATATGTAAATTTGAGAGCACCATTTTAATCTATAAAGACACATATGAAAAAGAAGAATCTTCTCACCAAATTATCTAGGGATAGAGTTGCTCTTTGCTTCACCTCCTCCTCCCTTATTTTGCTACAGTTTTCAACGAGCAAACAATTGCTTAATGTTCCTAGTGTTCTCTGTTTCTCTGTGGAGGACTTTGCTGGTTCAGGAAATCTAGTAGGCTAGCTTGTTGAGATATCTCTACAGTATGAGTTTTACACCTGGATACTCATCAATCATCCTAAGAACCATTCTGCACTAGTTATGTCATAGAAATGTGAATTAAAATTGCTTCTGCAGTGCTAGAACACAGAGAAAAATCCCCATGGGCTTCAAGGAAAATGCCAGCCACTAAAAGGCCTGTAGGCCAGATTTTAAGTATTGTCCCACTAGGGGAAAGTCAATCTGGGGCTGAATTCTTAATTTAAAAAAAATCATTTCATAAAATTAACAGCAAGCAGCTCTCATAAATTATAAGATACTATACATAATTTATTTATAATTGTACTAAATGTTGAAGTTTAAACTTTCCCTTTTTTAATTTTCCATTATTAACTATTTTGAATCTGTGCTTATGTACCTGATATGTGCATCCCATAAGGACTGAAAATTTTCCAATATTGTGGATAGTTTAAAAACAATAAAATAAACTGTCAAGAAATTTTAATCTATCCTGGAAAAAAAGACAATTATAATTATGTTAATTTGACAAGCTATGTGATAAAGCACCACTATAATTTTTAGAAGTCCTGCCATATCAAAACTACAAGTAAATGTTCTGAGTGCGAATTAGAACTTCATCAGGAAAGACTCATTTATTCAATAACTTTTTTATAAAATGTATTAGATATGGTTAAGTCACAAGGGTCAACTTAAACTGTTTCATTTATAATAGTAGGCTTTAAATAGAGGCAAACAGAGGGTACCCAAGAGATTTAAGTTGAATGTTATTAAAATATATTAATAAATCAGAACAATTACCTTCTTTCACTGAGATCTGAGTTAAAACTTCCAGTTCTGACCTAATTAAGTGGTATTTCATGGCGTGAATCCTGAAAAAGAAACTATATTGGTAAATTCACTGCTCGTGTTAGAAATCTCGGGAGTTCTCATTAAATGAAAATTACTGTAGTGCAGTCATGAACACTTTTGTCATCTACAGATGAAATAAGGTCTGTGTGAAGTTGTCAACTACCATTTCTGCAATTCTGCCTGAAACAAAAAGGGCCCAGTTTGAAGCCCTTACTCACGCTGGTGAGTAGTTATTAACACAAGCACTGCCACTGAAGAAACTGGGACTACTCATGTGAGTAGTTGGCCACCAGTGTGAGAGAGAATTGCCCCACTGGGCTCCATAGGCACCAACTCTGGGGCTGGAGCACCCACAGGGAAGAATTAGTGGGTGCTCTGCACCCACCAGCAGCCAAATCCCCGCCCTGCTCCGCCCCACCCTAGCTCCCCTCCACCTCTGCCTCCGCCTCCTCCCCTGAGCACGCTATGTTCCTGCTCCTCCACCTACCTCCCAGCACTTGCCGCTGCCAAATAGCTGTAGCAAGCTCCAGAGGGAGGGGGAAGAGCGGGAACGTGGCATACTCAAGGGAAGGGGCAGGGATTTGGGGAAGCAGTCGGAATGGGGGGGGGGGCTGGGGGTAGAGCAGGGTCGAGCACCGACCGGCGCCAGAAGAAGTCGGTGCCTCGCTCCAAATAATGTACTGATAAAAACTGTGCATAGGTATCATAAGACAGAACTTGTTCCATTGACACTATATTTCTCACATAGTGTTGTATTTAAAACTGACAATAGAAGTTTGTCTGTTGGGAAGTTTGAGTGGGAGTTCTGTTGGAGGAGAAGGTAGTTGTACTTGGTTTTGTATTTTTAGTATTTGTGTGTGTGTAGGGGTTTTGTGCTGGGAGAGCAGCTGAGCCCTGATTAGGGGGTGGGGCCTCTGACTAGGGGTCCTATAAAGGTAGCCAGCCAGTCAGACAGCGGCACAGACAGCTGCAGCGGCACAGGAGCTAGCAAACAGAGCTCTAAACAGGGGAGTTTGGATTGTGGTGCTTGTTTGGGGTTTGCTTTTGCTGGGGGGGGTGGTTCCCAAATTAACAGGTTTTAGGTGGGAAGGTGATGACAGATACAGAGGCAGCTGTGGGAGTGACTCCTGTAGTGAAAGACACATTGAGGATGACTGGATGTGGAAGCTATGGTATGTACATGATCCTGGAGGGGGGAACCGATAAGAGTTTTTTCTGAATGAAATGCCGTCTGATAGAGCTGATGGAGGAAAAGATGCAGGTGGAAAGTCTCATTGAGTTTAGGAAGGGGTTTGAGCAGATGATGGAGCAAAGATATGAGGTATCTGAAGGGAAAAGCTCAGACTCACGGATGGAAGCAGGGCTGGGGAATTTTGAGGGGAGACTGGGTGAGGAAAGTGGTCAGTGGAAACATGTGACTAAAAGAACCAGGCAGAGGAAAAGACGGGCTAGTGAAGGAGAAATAGAGCTTAGGAATAGGTTTGCAGAGTTGGAAAATGAAGAAGGGGCTCAGCAGGTACTAGTTGAAGGTGGAAGGGTAAGGGAGAAGAGAAGAGAGGCTAGTCCTATAGGAAAAGCGGAAGAGTCAAGGGAGACTACACTAAATATGAGCCCCAGGAGGCTACAGGATGGATTGAAGAAGATTATAAGGGAAAATAGGAATGGAAAGAACTTGCAGCCAGAGGGAACAGGGGAGAGACTGGAGAATAGCACCGTCACCAGGAAAAGGCAGGTCTATGTGATCGGGGACTCTTTATTGAGAAGAATAGACAGGCCTGTAACTAGAGCTGATCCAGAGAATAGAAGGGTGTGCTGTCTTCCGGGTGCTAAGATACGGGATGTAGACCTGAGGTTGAAAAGGATCCTAAAGGGAGCGGGAAAGAATTCCCTAATTATCCTTCATGTGGGAACAAATGATATGGCTAGATTCTCGCTGGAAAGTATTAAGGGAGACTATGCTAGGCTGGGGAAGACGCTTAAGGAAATTGAGGCTCAGGTGATCTTTAGCGGGATCCTTCCTGTTCCTAGAGAAGGGCAACAAAGGTCTGACAAGATTATGACTGTCAACAGATGGCTTAGGCAGTGGTGCTATAAGGAGGGCTTTGGGATGTATGGCCACTGAGAGGCATTCACGGACAGAGGACAGTTCTCTCGGGATGGACTTCATCTGAGTAGGGAAGGAAATAGACTTCTAGGATGGAGGCTGGCACAACTGATAAAGAGAGCTTTAAACTAGGAATTAGGGGGAGATGGATGGGAGATGTCCAGGAAATCTCCACGCCAGATTTTAGCACTGAGAGGGAAGAAGACGAAGTAAGAAAGGATACAGCCATGGGAAGGAGAATGTATATAAGGAGCGAGGGCGGTGTGGATACTAGTCTAATAGGTTATACTGGCTGTAGAATAACTGTGCCTAAGAGGGTACAAAATGTGAGCGAGGCCAAACAGTAAAAATTAAGATGTTTGTACACCAATGCAAGGAGCCTAGGTAACAAAATGGAGGAACTAGAGCTACTGGTGCAGGAAGTGAAACCAGATATTATAGGGATAACAGAAACATGGTGGAATAGTAGTCATGACTGGACTACAGGTATTAAAGGGTATGTGCTGTTTAGGAAAGACAGAAACAAAGGTAAAGGGGGTGGAGTAGCATTGTATATCAATGCTGAGGTAGAATGTAAAGAAATAAGAAGCGATGCAATGGATAAGACAGAGTCCGTCTGGGCAAAAATTACATTGGGGAAGATAACTAGTAAAGCCTCTCCTACAATAGTGCTTGGGGTGTGCTATAGACCTCTGGGATCTAATTTGGATATGGATAGAGCCCTTTTTAATGTCTTTAATAAAGTAAATACTAATGGAAACTGCGTGATCATGGGAGACTTTAACTTCCCAGATATAGACTGGAGGACCAGTGCTAGTAATAATAATAGGGCTCAGATTTTCCTAGATGCGATAGCTGATGGATTCCTTCATCAAGTAGTTGCTGAACCGACTAGAGGGGATGCCATTTTAGATTTAATTTTGGTGAGTAGCGAGGACCTCATAGAAGAAATGGTTGTAGGGGACAATCTTGGCTCAAGTGATCATGAGCTAATTCAGTTCAAACTGAACAGAAGGATTAACAAAAATAAATCTGCAACTAGGGTTTTTGATTTCAAAAGGGCTGACTTTCAAAAATTAAGGAATTTAGTTAGGGAAGTGGATTGGACTAAAGAACTTATGGATCTAAAGGTAGAGGAGGCCTGGGATTACTTTAAATCAAAACTGCAGAAGCTATCGGAAGCCTGTATCCCAAGAAAGGGGAAAAAATTCATAGGAAGGAGTTGTAGACCAAGCTGGATGAGCAAGCATCTTAGAGAGGTGATTAAGAAGAAGCAGAAAGCATACAGGGAGTGGAAGATGGGAGGGATCAGCAAGGAAAGCTACCTTACTGAGGTCAGAACATGTAGGGATAAAGTGAGACAGGCTAAAAGTCGAGTAGAGTTGGACCTTGCAAAGGGAATTAAAACCAATAGTAAAAGGTTCTATCGCCATATAAATAAGAAGAAAACTAAGAAAGAAGAAGTGGGGCCGCTTAACACTGAGGATGGAGTGGAGGCTAAAGATAATCTAGACATGGCCCAATATCTAAACAAATACTTTGCCTCAGTCTTTAATAAGGCTAAAGAGGATCTTGGGGATAATGGTAGCATGACAAATGGGCATGAGGATATAGAGGCAGATATTACCATATCTGAGGTAGAAGCAGAACTCAAACAGCTTAATGGGACTAAATCGGGGGGCCCAGATAATCTTCATCCAAGAATATTAAAGGAATTGGCACCTGAAATTGCAAGCCCATTAGCAAGAATTTTTAATGAATCTGTAAACTCAGGAGTAGTACCGAATGATTGGAGAATTGCTAATATAGTTCCTATTTTTAAGAAAGGAAAAAAAAGTGATCCGGGTAACTACAGGCCAGTTAGTTTGACATCTGTAGTATGCAAGGTTCTGGAAAAAATTTTGAAGGAGAAATTAATTAAGGACATTGAAGTCAATGGTAAATGGGACAAAATACAACATGGTTTTACAAAAGGTAGATCGTGCCAAACCAACCTAATCTCCTTTTTTGAAAAAGTAACAGATTTTTTAGATAAAGGAAATGCAGTGGATCTAATTTACCTAGATTTCAGTAAGGCATTTGATACCGTGCCACATGGGGAATTATTAGTTAAATTGGAGAAGATGGGGATCAATATGAACATCAAAAGGTGGATAAGGAATTGGTTAAAGGGGAGACTGCAACGGGTCCTACTGAAAGGCGAACTGTCAGGTTGGAGGGAGGTTACCAGTGGAGTTCCTCAGGGATCGGTTTTGGGACCTATCTTATTTAATCTTTTTATTACTGACCTTGGCACAAAAAGTGGGAGTGTGCTAATAAAGTTTGCAGATGATACAAAGCTGGGAGGTATTGCCAATTCGGAGAAGGATCGGGATATTATACAGGAGGATCTGGATTACCTTGTAAACTTGAGTAATAGTAATAGGATGAAATTTAATAGTGAGAAGTGTAAGGTTATGCATTTAGGGATTAATAACAAGAATTTTAGTTATAAGTTGGGGACGCATCAATTAGAAGTAACGGAAGAGGAGAAAGACCTTGGAGTATTGGTTGATCATAGGATGACTATGAGCTGCCATTGTGATATGGCTGTGAAAAAAGCTAATGAGGTTTTGGGATGCATCAGGAGAGGCATTTCCAGTAGGGATAAGGAGGTTTTAGTACCGTTATACAAGGCACTGGTGAGACCTCACCTAGAATACTGTGTGCAAGGATTAATTCAAACTGGAGCAGGTACAAAGAAGGGCTACTAGGATGATCCGAGGAATGGAAAACTTGTCTTATGAAAGGAGACTTAAAGAGCTTGGCTTGTTTAGCCTAATTAAAGAAGGTTGAGGGGAGATATGATTGCTCTCTATAAATATATCAGAGGGATAAATACAGGAGAGGGATAGGAATTATTTATCCCAGCACCAATGTGGACACAAGAACAAATGGGTATAAACTGGCCACCAGGAAGTTTAGACTTGAAATCAGACGAAGGTTTTTAACCATCAGAGGAGTGAAGTTTTGGAATAGCCTTCCAAGGGAAGCAGTGGGGGCAAAAGATCTATCTGGCTTTAAGATTCTACTCGATAAGTTTATGGAGGAGATGGTATGATGGGATAATGGAATTTTGGTAAGTAATTGATCTTTAAATATTCAGGGTAAATAGGACTAATCCCCTGAGATGGGATTTTAGATGGATGGGATCTGAATTACCCAGGAAAGAATTTTCTGTAGTATCTGGCTGGTGAATCTTGCCCATATACTCAGGGTTTAGCTGATTGCCATATTTGGGGTCGGGAAGGAATTTTCCTCCAGGGCAGATTGGAGAGGCCCTGGAGGTTTTTCGCCTTCCTCTGTAGCATGGGGCATGGTTGACTTGAGGGAGGCTTCTCTGCTCCTTGAAGTCTTTGAACCATGATTTAAGGACTTCAATAGCTCAGACATGGGTGAGGTTTTTCATAGGAGTGGGTGGGTGAGATTCTGTGGCCTGCTCTGTGCAGGAGGTCGGACTAGATGATCAGAATGGTCCCTTCTGACCTTAGTATCTTTGAATCTAAATTGTGTGTAGAGAGAGGATGCAGTAGAATCCTAATTGGCACACCCAACTGGTAACAGACACGCCAATTAGCAATTACTTCAATTATCAAAAGCTTACAGGAACATACTGAGCTGCTGTAGAGTTGGGCTTGTTTCCTGAAATGCAGATCTTCCTGCCTCCGCTCCACCTTCTATATCAAATGATCCCCACATTAGCAGGCCAACACGGACCTAAATACAGCAGACATGGATTCTGCTGCACTGGGGGTGGGGCTTGATTCTGGTCCCCAGAAAGGGAAAAGGACGAATTGGTCCATGACTAAATTCATTCACTGGGCATGACCCTTGAGGAGTGTTACTGTGCTGCATACTTACTGCTGAGGTTCATGCTCTGTGGCCTGATAAAAAGAAAACAAGTACTTGTGGCACCTTAGAGACTAACGAATTTATTTGAGCATCAGCTTTCATGAGTTACAGCTCACTTCATTGGATGCATTCAGTGGAAAATACAGTGGGAGATTTATATACATCGAGAACATGAAACAATGGGTGTTACCATACACACTGTAACCAGAGTGATCACTTAAGAGGAGCTATTACCAGCAGGAGAGTGCAGGGGGGGACCTTTTGTAGTGATAATCAAGGTAGGCCATTTCCAGCAGTTGACAAGAATGTCTGAGGAACAGTGGGAGGTGGGGGTGGGGGATAAACACGGGGAAATAGTTTTACTTTGTGTTATGACCCATCCACTCCCAGTCTCTATTCAAGCCTAAGTTAATTGTATCCAGTTTGCAAATTAATTCCAATTCAGCAGTCTCTCGTTGGAGTCTGTTTTTGAAGCTTTTTTGTTGAAGGAGAGCCACTCTCAGGTCTGTAATTGAGTGACCAGAGAGATTGAAGTGTTCTCCAACTGGTTTTTGAATGTTATAATTCTTGACGTCTGATTTGTGTCCATTTATTCTTTTACATAGAGACTGTCCAGTTTGACCAATGTACATGACAGAGGGGCATTGCTGGCACATGATCACATATATCACATTGGTAGATGTGTAGGTGAACAAGCCTCTGATGGTGTGGCTGATGTGATTAGGCCCTATGGTGGTGTCCCTGAATAGATATGTGGACAGAGTTGGCAACGGGCTTTGTTGCAAGGATAGGTTCCTGGGTTAGTGGTTCTGTTGTGTGGTGTGTGGTTGCTGGTGAGTATTTGCTTCAGGTTGGGGGGCTGTCTGTAAGCAAGGATTGGCCTGTCTCACAAGATCTGTGAGAATGATGGGTCGGCCTTCAGGATAAGTTGTAGATCTTTTATGATGCGTTGGAGAGGTTTTAGTTGGAGGCTGAAGGTGATGGCAAGTGGCGTTCTGTTATTTTCTTTGTTGGGCCTGTCCTATAGTAGATGACTTCTGGGTACTCTTCTGGCTCTGTCAATCTGTTTCTTCACTTCAGCAGGTGGGTACTGTAGTTGTAAGAATGCTTGATAGAGATCTTGTAGGTGTTTGTCTCTGCCTGAGGGGTTGGAGCAAATGCGGTTGTATGTAATACACCTCAGTTAGTTCAAGTTAAAATAAATGGAGTTCTCTTTACAGACAATTTTCATTGAGCAACATTCCCTTTACTTCACAGAACTATTACTTGTCAGCAAAAACTGACTTCAAAAGATGTCAAACCCACACGTGATATTTTCTCAAATTCCTCTTTATTTTATAAAATGAAGAAATAGGTTATACATTGATTCCTATCATCTTATTCCTAAATATCTGGTTAGTTGTACCCCAGTCTACCACTCATTGCAAAGAAATGTCCAGCTCCATCCTGAATTGATTGTGTATTATTTCTATTGCTAAGTTCAGCTGCTTGTTTCATCTTCCCAGTAGTTTTTTCCATAAATGGTATTCCACCAGGATGTATCAAATGCTAGTCTCTACCTCAGCATCTGTACTTTACTCATACTGTTCATCACGCGTCTGGAGTGGCTCACAACCATGAGTGCTAAACTCAAAAGCAGGGTGGAGACCACGAATTGGTGGTATGTTCTATCATTAGATTTCACCAATCCAGTAACAAATGTGAACTCCTGGATCACTATAACAGTCTTACTATGGAGTCACAGCAAGTCCACTTGGGCACTCCAATCTATCTTGCCACCTGCAAGCTGGACTTGGGGATAAATGGTCACTTACACCAAAAATCACAAAATATAGCCATATGAAAATATTTAGGTTGCTCCAGTCCCAAGATCAGTCAATTACCCCTGACCAATTTGTACTTTAGATCTCACACTGAAGACAATGCTAGTAACCAATCCTATATTACCATGGACTTATTAACAGGGACAAAGAAATGAGAGTGTTATTTACTGGTTATAGTATGCTCCATATATACACAAATGAGTTCAGTCTACAGTTCCAAGGGTGATAGAGGTGTGGGGGATCTCTGTTCTTTTGTTTCTTGACTCCAGCCCTTGTAAAAGTCCAAACAACAAAGAGAAGAAAAAATCTTCCTCAGGTATCTTTATGTTCTTTATCTTTATGTTCCTCTTACAGAATTCAAGCTGATGGGAAATGCTTTCTCACACAGCACTTACACAGGTATAAGAGGGTCATTAAACCAAGCTTTGTGTTGTGATGTTCCACAATGGCCCATTTAGTCTTGATAGGTTTCAGAGGAGCAGCCCTGTTAGTCTGTATTCGCAAGACGTCTGTAGACGTCAAGAATTATAACATTCAAAAACCAGTTGGAGAACACTTCAATCTCTCTGGTCACTCGATTACAGACCTAAGAGTGGCTATCCTTCAACAAAAAAGCTTCAAAAACAGACTCCAACGAAAGACTGCTGAATTGGAATTAATTTGCAAACTGGATACAATTAACTTAGGCTTGAATAGAGACTGGGAATGGATGAGTCATTACACAAAGTAAAACTATTTCCCCATGTCATTTCTCCCCCCCATCCCATCCCACCCCCCACTGTTCCTCAGATATTCTTGACAGGTTTCATAGTAGCAGCCGTGTTAGTCTGTATTCGCAAAAAGAAAAAGGAGTACTTGTGGCACCTTAGAGACTAACAAATTTATGAGAGCATAAGCTTTCGTGAGCTACAGCTCACTTCATCGGATGCATTTGGTGGAAAAAACAGAGGGGAGATTTATATATACACACACAGAGAACATGAAACAATGGGTTTATCATACACACTGTAAGGAGAGTGATCACTTAAGATAAGCCATCACCAGCAGCGGGGGGGGGGGGAGGAAAACCTTTCATGGTGACAAGCAAGGTAGGCTAATTCCAGCAGTTAACAAGAATATCTGAGGAACAGTGGGGGGTGGGGTGGGATGCGGTGGGGGGGAGAAACAACATGGGGAAATAGTTTTACTTTGTGTAATGACTCATCCATTCCCAGTCTCTATTCAAGCCTAAGTTAATTGTATCCAGTTTGCAAATTAATTCCAATTCAGCAGTCTCTCGTTGGAGTCTGTTTTTGAAGCTTTTTTGTTGAAGTATAGCCACTCTTAGGTCTGTGATCGAGTGACCAGAGAGATTGAAGTGTTCTCCAACTGGTTTTTGAATGTTATAATTCTTGACGTCTGATTTGTGTCCATTCATTCTTTTACGTAGAGACTGTCCAGTTTGGCCAATGTACATGGCAGAGGGGCATTGCTGGCACATGATGGCATATATCACATTGGTAGATGCGCAGGTGAACGAGCCTCTGATAGTGTGGATGATGTGATTAGGCCCTATGATGGTATCCCCTGAATAGATATGTGGACAGAGTTGGCAACGGGCTTTGTTGCAAGGATAGGTTCCTGGGTTAGTGGTTCTGTTGTGTGGTGTATGGTTGCTGGTGAGTATTTGCTTCAGATTGGGGGGCTGTCTGTAAGCAAGGACTGGCCTGTCTCCCAAGATCTGTGAGAGTGATGGGTCGTCCTTCAGGATAGGTTGTAGATCCTTGATGATGCGTTGGAGAGGTTTTAGTTGGGGGCTGAAGGTGATGGCTAGTGGCGTTCTGTTATTTTCTTTGTTGGGCCTGTCCTGTAGTAGGTGACTTCTGGGTACTCTTCTGGCTCTGTCAATCTGTTTCTTCACTTCAGCAGGTGGGTATTGTAGCTGTAGGAATTCATGATAGAGATCTTGTAGGTGTTTGTCTCTGTCTGAGGGGTTGGAGCAAATGCGGTTATATTGTAGAGCTTGGCTGTAGACAATGGATCGAGTGGTATGATCTGGATGAAAGCTAGAGGCATGTAGGTAGGAAGAGCGGTCAGTAGGTTTCCGATATAGGGTGGTGTTTGTGACCATCGTTTATTAGCACCGTTGTGTCCAGGAAGTGGATCTCTTGTGTGGACTGGTCCAGGCTGAGGTTGATGGTGGGATGGAAATTGTTGAATTCATGGTGGAATTCCTCAAGGGCTTCTTTTCCATGGGTCCAGATGATGAAGATGTCATCAATGTAGCGCAAGTAGAGTAGGGGCATTAGGGGACGAGAGCTGGATACAATTAACTTAGGCTTGAATAGAGACTGGGAATGGATGAGTTATTACACAAAGTAAAACTATTTCCCCATGTTATTTCTCCCCCCCACCCTACCCCACCCCCTACTGTTCCTCAGATATTCTTGTTAACTGCTGGAAATAGCCGACCTTGCTTGTCACCATGAAAGGTTTTCCTCCTTTCCCCCCGCCCCTGCTGCTGGTGATGGCTTATCTTAAGTGATCACTCTCCTTACAGTGTGTATGATAAACCCATTGTTTCATGTTCTCTGTGTGTGTGTGTATATAAATCTCTCCTCTGTTTTTTCCACCAAATGCATCCGATGAAGTGAGCTGTAGCTCACGAAAGCTTATGCTCTAATAAATTTGTTAGTCTCTCTAAGGTGGCACAAGTATTCCTTTTCTTTTAGTCTTGATAGTTCTTGATGAGTGGGGGAATCACTTTTCCTGCCTAGGTTCACAAGTTAAGAGCAGGCATTTTTACAATTATAAAGCAAAACTTGCATATTACCTTATAGCATGGGATACAGACATTACAACTTAGAAGCATTTTATAGAGTCTAAACACTTTCTTAAAAGTTCAACACCTGTGTTGAACAATATTAACAGAGGTGAGCTGGTCTGGTTTTCAGCTATGAATTTGTGGTGCTCAGCAACTGATGCCTACAGCCCAGCCTTAGGGTCCTGACATGGAAAAAATTCCTGTTAACTTCCAGGAGTCCTTTCCTAGCAGTAAGGACTACATAATAAAGTCTGAAGTCTGGCTAATCATTAGTGGCTCTAAACACTAGAGGCTTTTTGACTTGATCTTCACTGCACTCTTCCAGTCTCACCAATCCTCCTATATATACATTCAAAGCTTTATTCTCTGCCTCTTCCTCTCAAATTACTCCCTGGTCCTTATTCAGTGTTGTTTTTCTCCATCTTGTAGTATTTAATTCTATTATCACCCTTTGTTTTTTTGTTCCAAAGTCTAGCTTATGTTCATTGTCCAAAAGCAAAGTTTATCTATTTTGTGGAATCTATTGCTCTCCTGAAACTCTGAAACATTATGTCTACCATTTCACCCAATTTGCCAATGCAATCAAATAATTTAAGCAAATCTGTCATGCATGATGTAGTTTTTATGAATCCGTGTTGAGCATTCCTACCTAAATTTTGCATTTACAGATGTTTCTAATTTCTTCCCGCTGATTGAAAGTCAGAACTTGGAGGGGAAGCACTATAAAGAAAGCCCAGGATGTTGCAAGAAATAGTATTGGTAACACCCTTCTCTCTGGCTCAGTTGTTAACTAATGTCTCAGTATTGTGAAAAAGGGGCAGTGGGTGGTCACAGGTGTATTCTTTCTGATGTAAAACTGGGGTCCTGACTACTTCTCAATTATAAAACTGCTATAATCTTGGTGACCAGATAATAAAAACAATTTATAGTGCAAATGCTATAGTCCTTCAATAATTATTGAAAATAAAATATAACACATACTCTAGGCCAGTGATTGACTGTATCTATGTAAAGCAAGATTAAAATTTATAAATTTAGCAAGTTTGTTTAGTGCAAATCAGTGCTTTATCCAGCTTGTACTGCAGCCAGTTCACATCCATCTAATATGGATGTCATTAAGAATTTTTTTTTCCCTTATCTGTCAGTTGCTTTTCTCTGAGATACAGCGTCTGCTGATTCTTCACAGGTAGATTAGGGCCCCATCACAGAAGTGACTGGAAGCAGCAGATCTGTCAGTCAGACAGGCATAAACTATGGCAGTATTTCTCAACGACCGGTCTGTGGACCAGCACCAGTCTGAGATTTTCCTGACACAGTTTACAAAGGCAACCAGTTAGTCCCTGGTGTAAAAAGATTGAGAAACAGTGAACTAAAAGGACCCTGTCCATCAACATCCTGCTTTATCCTCAAAAAGAAAAGGAGTACTGGTGGCACCTTAGAGACTAACAAATGTATTTGAGCATAAGTTTTCGTGAGTTACAGCTCACTTCGTCGGATGCATGCAGTGGAAAATACAGTGGGGAGATTTTATATGCACGGAGAACATGAAACAATGGGTGTTACCATACACACTGTAAGGAGAGTGATCAGGTAAAGTGAGCTATTACCAGCAGGAGAAAAAAACAAACAAAAAAAAAAACCCTTTTGTAGTGATGATCAAAGTGGGCCATTTCCAGCAGTTGACAAGAATGTGTGAGGAACAGTGGCGGGGGGGGGGGGGGAATAAACATGGGGAAATAGTTTTACTTTGTGTAATGACACATCTACTCCCAGTCTTTATTCAAGCCTAAGTTAATGGTGTCCAGTTTGCAAATTAATTCCAATTCAGCAGTCTCTCGTTGGAGTCTGTTCCTGAAGTTTTTTTTTGTTGAAGAATTGCGACTTTTAGGTCTGTAATCGAGTGACCAGAGAGATTGAAGTGTTCTCCAACTGGTTTTTGAATGTTATAAATTCTTGACGAGGAGTCCTTGTGGCACCTTAGAGACTAAAACATTTATTTGGGCATAAGCTTTCGTGGGCTAGAACCCACTTCATCAGATGCATGGAGTGGAAAATACAGTAGCAGATATAAATACACAGCACATGAAAGGATGGGAGTTGCCTTACCAAGTGGGAAGTCAGTCTAACAAGACAATTCAATTAACAGTAGGATACCAAGGGAGGAAAAATCACTTCTGTAATGGTAATGAGAGTGGCTTAATAGTTTAGTGATGATGCTCTATATTTATATATTTATATTTTTTCAAGACAAACAAATTCTCTATCACTCTCTCTGAGGAGATTTGGAAGTGAATTTAATATTCATGAAGGTGAAGGACTAGCAGAACTGGCTTGAGCTATCTGGCAATCTGTCCCAGCAATGTCAAATCCTGACTTGCAATACCATTCCTTTAGTGTTTTTTTTTTAAGACCTTTTACATTAGTAGCATCACATAGCGCTGAGGAGGAAAAGAAAACAGACAAGATCATCATTATTATTAGTAATTAGCGTAAGGACTTTACAAATACAGTGTACGGCAATCCACCTGACAATCTAGCAAAGCATCTTGGCTCACAAATGCATTGACCTCTTCCTGAGTCCAACCATGAGCAAACATTAAGGACTTCACCAGACCATGATCCTTAATGTTAATGTCACTATAAATCCATCAAAGGAATAATATAGCTTGAGAACTCTGAAAGGAATGGGAAACAATTTGAGGTAACCCTAAGAAAAAGGAATTCCAGTTAAAGTTGGCTTTTAAAAAAAAATCTGATTGCTTTTTTAATTTTCCCAAGGCACTTCAGCTACAGTGGTGGATGTGGTATAAATGGACTAGGATTATTAATGATTTATGATTAACCCAATTAGCCTCAAAAAGATCAACAATACCTACAGCATTCACAGAATTTACCAATACATACTAGCATTCTAAGAATATATAATTTAATAAGGCCCAAATAGTGGATTTCAGTTATCTAAAGTAACAATGTTTCATCAATAGACATTTTTCTATTTGGCTATATATACTTGAGCACAATTTCCTATCTTTTTAGTATTTCATGTTAAAATAGCTAATTTACACACTTTTAATCTACCCCCTCATTCCGCCTCCAACCGGAATAAAACAGAATAATGCTGTATGGCACTTGAGAGACTGGCATCTTTGCAACTTATCTTCAACAATCTTGAATCTAAATATCCCCCCCCCCCAATCTCTTTTTATTGCTATTAATTTTGCTCACCTATTCAAAACATTCTTTGAGTACTGTCCTTTTTTGATGCAAAACAATCCAAATTTTCCTTTTTCAAGAATCTGATCATTCAAATGGATACTTTGAACTGGACAAGCTCAGCTTCTTCTTAATTTAAACCTCTCAAGAATCATTCTCTAGGATCATATCAAATATGTGTCTCTGAAATTTAATTTTTTTTCCCTGTTAACTTTTATTTTCACCTAAACCAGGCTGTAGTCATGACTTCCTAGATCATCCCCTAATTTGGTATTTATTTAAACATAACCTACCTCATATTTAATAAAAGCATGAATTCCTTTTTTGTAATTTGTTGCACTTGCTGTATTGCTCTAAAAGGCAATTTTGTACCATATCTACAAAATAACGTTAGTCTCATTTCCTCTATTTAATGTATTTCAGCCTACGCTTGGGTAGTAAAAATCTTATATTACTTGCCTTTTAACATGCATAATTTTATTCAGTAATTTCACACTTCAATAGTTTTTTGGAGGGGGTTACATTACTATTGGTGGTTTACTCACTGAAACATCTCCAATTTCAATCTTGGCTCTAAGATCTCAAAATAGAGCGATATAGTATGTATTTTGTTAAGTTGCATAAATTAAAAGGTATGTCCTTCTTAATATAACCTAACCTTCCTCTCACAAGGCCCAAGGTTATGCAAAGAATATTCATATTCTTCCCTGCATAATAATCAGAAGGATATTCTGCTCTACAGAGAGCTTTTTATCACCCAAACTGTTTATTGCGAAAGGTTTGGGTTTCTTAAATATATCTGAGATCCCACTTTTATAGCACTATAATTGTCCCAATTAAACTTATAAATAACTCTTTTTAAGAGGTGTGAGAACATGAAATGAATCAAAAATACCAAATGTGCTTTAAAAAATCCATTAAATTGTTTTCAGAAGGAAAAGATCTACCTGGTATAACAGGGTCTACCAGGCATTTGCCGTCCCCTGCTGGAGGCCCCATCACCTTGGTACACCCTGTCCTAAGCTGTCCTGTTGGAAGGGAAAAGCAGCGAGTTTAGATCCAGAGGGTTGCCTAGAGAGGTCTCCCAGGAACAGCTCCAAGCAGAACCAGTGAGAGTTAGGTCTTCTAGGCGCTGGCGGACCAGCAGCTGGGGGAGCAGAAATCTGAACCAGATTTAGCCAGATAAAAAGAGCTGTCTGCTTCTATGAGAGGCTAGTTGTGAATGAAGGCTCATGCTTCCTGCCCTAACCCAAGTATCCTGGCCCGGTCCCAGGTCTTACCTTGACATTATTTGTGATTGAATCTCTATGAAGAACTAGTGTTTATATTATGCATTTTAACAGCCAGGTGACTATTTTGAGTCCAGATTTGATTTGCTTTCTGTTAACTTCAGAAGACTGAGAACTGACCTGGCTGGAGGGCTAGGCCATGGAAGTGGCAAACCATTGCAGAACTAGGATACAAGGAGGTTGTTAGAGAGGAAGAAACTCTGCACTGCTGCTCCCTGACATGAGAAGGTGCTCTGGAAGAGAGTGCACACCATAACATCTGGAAATGAGAAAAGGAGTACTTGTAGTACCTTAGACTAACATTTATTTGAGCATAAGCTTCCGTGAGCTACAGCTCACTTGAAGTAGCTCATGAAAGCTTATGCTCAAATTTGTTAGTCTCTAAGCTGCCACAAGTAGTCCTTTTCTTTTTGCGAATACAGACTAACACGGCTGCTCCTCTGAAATCTGGAAATGAGAAACTCTCAAGCTAGCCACAGCCCTAAAAGGGAGGAGATTCCATGAAGTGGCAAACACCCACTGAGATTCAGCCAGGGCTCTCCTTCCTCTATTTTTTCCCTTTTACTTCTCTGTGTGAGCAGTATAAGCCAAGAGTCTGATCTATGCTCTTTTGGGAGGAAGACATTGTCTGTCCTTTTGGTACCTTATGTCAGTACACCAAAACGTATCCCCCATTCCACATAACAGAGTATCACAACCCGCAAAGTTAAGGTAAAATTGTAATATTAAGTATATGCAGTAAGGACAAGTTATTTGTGCACACAATTATAGAAACCTGATCGAAATTAATTAAATTTACTGATCAGATGCTCCAGGTTAATATTGGCTTTACCCTTGTCAATTCCTCAAGCTGGAAACAAAAAAAAAAATTCCCTTATGCCCCTTTGAAAATCTCAGCCACTTATCAAAATAATTAAAGTCAATGGGACTTGTGCTCCTAAACCACTTAAGTACTTTTTGAAAATCCCACCCTATGTGCCTAAAAGTTAGGTACCTAATTCCATTAAGCATTTAAATAGCCTGGTTTTCAGAGTGCAAACCATCGTCCAAAACCATAGAGGACATTTGGAGGTGCAAGTGCTCAGCACCTCTGAATATTGGTCCATTTTATTTAGGTGCCTAATTTCAGGTAAATAAGTTTGAAAATGTGGTCTAATATTGCTGGATCTACAAAAGTAAAAACTTTTTTTTCACAAGATGAAAACTCTATAGTCTTGTGTTTATTTTGGCGGCTGCAATTAAAATAACCCTACGCTAGATTCAGATCTAAAGAAAATGTGAACAAACAACTAAATCTCTTTCTGGGACTCTGTATGTGTGATGTACTGAAGAGGTTTCCCACACAGGAAAGGTGATAGATGTGGGACTGTGGAAGGAGACAGCAAATTTCACTTTCAAAGAGGGTCATTTTGAAGGCCTTTGTCATTTTGTTGGCATGCAGGAAAGAGGAAGAATGTATTTGCCAGTGGGAGATATGCTATTTCCATGGTCACAAAACTTTGTGAAAAGTCTGCCTTTGCTACAAACAAATTGGAAGCAAAATGGTGAATTTCGCACTACTTTAGAGAGTGTGGAGAAGCTGAAAAATGGCCATCTATGGAGAAGAACACTTTCTGTTTAGGAAAAAAAGAGCCATCCTCAGTTCAGCTAGCCTTTCTGCCTTGGCATTTTCTAAGAGGCAAAAAGAGATCCAGGCAATCCATATAGCCATCTGAATTTTAGATAAGTCTTAATGAATTAAACACAGAATGAAATAAAAAACACATGCCACTAATCACATAAAAGATGCAAAATGCTTCTAGCCAGACCTTGTACTTTCACATGTGCATTCAAAATGAACTATATTGGCTCCATATGAACTTTTGGTACTACCAACTATTTATAATACATATTCTGAAACAATATTTTAAGAAACAATACTTTAAATAAACAATTAAAACTTTGTCCAAGCCAGCTATAAAGAAATGCTGAAGGCAAAAGTCTCCATGTATAAGAATATATTGCTTTTATTTTCAGGCTACCACAGTCAATAAATTTTACTGATCAATATTGTATCAGGCAGGTGTCAAAAATAAATCATGATCCTGCCAGCAGAAAAGATAGCCATTTCTTAACCAACACTGACTTTTTGACATATCTCTACTGGCAGAGACAAAAGATGATCCCTCTCCAAATAACTATCTTTAAAACAAATTTGTTCACTTCAAATGAGCCCAATATCATAATTTTTTTTTTTTTTAAAAAATAAATGAATTAATCCAAATCCCCAATGTTGTGAAGTTACTTTATCTTTGGAGAACACTGAACATAACAGACAAAAAGAGTTATCTTTTCTAAATAATGCAAGCACAGTTTCCTCTATCATAATGGCAGTACCCAATCTTATTTGATAAGTGCATCAATTACCAGATTAAGACCTCTACTCTTTTAGCAAATGCCCACTATTCCCATTAAACTGGGTTCCAAATCCGAAGTGGAATATGAATTCTCAGTCTGACAAGCGCATGGTAGGGTTGTGCTAAGGTTTGTATTAAAGTGGAGGGGGAGCCTACAACACAGTACTAGTTCAAAACTCTGATGTAACAGAACTCAGGCCAATAATTAAGGTTTTCTATTTAGTGACATGATGCAATGTACAGCATCTCCGAAAGAATAAAATTGTGAGACACTCCTATCAAAACAGCACTGTAGAGTTGTAGTAAGATGATACGTCATTGAATAAAGAGGTATTGTAAGACACATGATATGTGATAAACACCAGATAAAGTACTTTGCTATTGCCGGGTAGAAATAGTCTGAGCTTCTGTTGTGGAACCTCCCTGGCCACCACACAGCCATCTTTTGGTTCTTGCCTGCTGTCTAGGCCAAGTTGACATGCAGATCCAGAGCCTAAACAATGTGGCCAACATTTGTAAATTTGGGTGCCTGCCATCAGGCACTTAGGATTTGATCCAAAGCCTACTAAAGTCAATGTGAGTCTTTTTATTGGGTTCAATGGACTTTAGATCAGACCACTAATCATTACTGAATCGTCTCAAGAATCCACCTATTTTCAGAGGTGATCTTACTGAAGTAATTGGGAAATGCTAAGTACCTCTGCAAATCTTCTTTTGGTGCCTAATTATGGATCTGCATAACTAACTGTAAACACCCAGATTTGAAATGATTGGCCTGTGAGTGTAATTCCTGACACTTGTTGGCATTGACAGGTTGTAAAATCCCTCCTCCCTTGTTCTATCACCATCCACCCCCAAAACAAAATGATTTTTGACAGCAAGAAATAACTCTGAATTCAAGTACGGTGACATTAGTTTCCACCTCTGGTGGCCCTGCAATATTTTGACATATTCATTTTAAGAGAGCCAGTCCCCATTTGACCAGCAAGGCTTACAAAATGTTTCCAAACTCTAAAATTCTCTCATCTTCTGCAAGTAGGCTGCATTTAGAACCAAAACACAAATCAGGGCCTGGTAGTGGAAAACTTCATCACGGGGGTGGCCCAGTTTGTTTTGCATGTGCTAGTTTTTGTCACACTCTTAATGTTCTTTTCAACTAGCTTTTGAGTGTTAATATTAATATCCAGAAAGTGTTGCCCTGCATGTAATGAAAATATAATGAAATATTACAGGAATATTTCCTAAGTGTCTTGACATATACATTTTTAAACAATAACAGGGGACTTACAATTTTTTTGAACATTAAATTTGGGTCAAGTAAAAAAAAAATTCTGTGTTCAAAAAATCTGCTTTTATAACTCATTTTCTTATCCACCATTATGACAGTCTCTGGGGTGTAGAGGCAAAAATGTAGATATAATTATGCAAACATGAGCAAATGCATAGTTCACTTTTCAGAAGTACTTTGTCTTCTTCATAACAAAAGAGATTCAAATCTGGTTCTGTAAGAATTCTACTCCTGGGGAAAACAGTATTTCCAAAATTACTCTCAGCAGTTTCATCTCACAGCTATTCAACACATTACAATGTTCATATTTGGAGAATACCTAGGAAAAGCCATCTGGAACTTGGCAAATGTTGCAGATACTCCAATTATAAACTTAACCCTATTAATGCTTAGGTCTCAAACACAATGTGTAAAGTTCTATAAGTCCTTAAAAATCACAAATGAGCAATCTTTCTATGCTTGAAAGAACAGTACTAGTGATTATTATTATTTTCATGTGCCACTGAGATTCCATATTTAATATTTTTCAGAGTAGCAGCCGTGTTAGTCTGTATTCGCAAAAAGAAAAGGAGTACTTGTGGCACCTTAGTGACTAACACATTTATTTGAGCATAAGCTTTCGTGAGCTTCATCGGATGAAGTGAGCTGTAGCTCATGAAAGCTTATGCTCAAATAAATGTGTTAGTCTCTAAGGTGCCACAAGTACTCCTTTTCTTTTTGCATATTTAATATGTCTCTATTCTATATAAGTTTTGCTCAGTGTACAACTGAAAATGTATTTTTGGAGAGGTCACATGACCTGAGATGGCAGAAGGATGATATTTAATGCCAGAAATTTACCACCAAGATTCATTTAATCCCTACCATCTCCTGCAAAATAATAAAGATGGAACATCTAATAAACCAGGGAAACAGTCCTAAAGGAAAAATAAAGGTGAAATTATTGAGCCAGCTCCTCAGCTGGTGTGAATTGTCATTGGAGCTACACCCATTCACCAGTTGAAAATGTGATGTGAGATTGCTTCCTCAAGTTCTGTCTAGGCCCCAAGAAAAGAGCAGAGAAGCCTGGAAGGGAATTTCTGAAGTTGTAACATAAAAATTCTTAAAGAAGTATAGAAAGATTTGAGTTTCCTTATTGAGACTGTGGTATGAAAGACTTCTGAGAGAGAACTGCAGAGATGGAGCACCAACTGAGGGCATCGAAAAGAGAGAGAGAGAGACAAATCCTCCAGTATGGTGTGGCCATTTTGTGCCACACTTTGGTGGATTCTGACTGAAGAATGCAAGGGATATTCTTCAGTGGCATAGAGGATATGGCCAGAGGTAAGACTACATGGTTGGGATACAAATACTCCACCCTATTTGGCCATTTTGCAGCATTAGCATCCAGTCAGACAGGTTAGCAAAGATTGCTATAACTTACCCCAGGGGACCAGTGCTTCATAGTGATCTCTGATTGGGAGGATACAAAGTAAAAGAGACAGGTATTCCCTGATGTCCCTCTAATGATTGAGTTTGTCTACAAAATATACATTCTTCTCCACTGACCTTTGTTCCTTGTCAACCTTTGTTTTCTTCTTTCTTTCGCTCTCCACTGACTAACAGCTGATTTTAATAATGGTTCTCTTTCTCTCCAGCATGGGAGATCATATCAGAGAATTAAAGGAAATAATGCGACCAACTTTTTGGTTTTAACAGCTCTCTTCCTAATTCTGTCACATAATGGAAACTATTAGTACTTAAAAAAATAAAACAGATAAACTGGATAAATAAAACTGAATGATAGGGTGTGTATAATTGATGCTACCTTATGAGAAGCTGCCAAAGCAGTATTTCAAGGGAGATTACATGGCATGACTGGTAACTTTTAAAATAAAAAGCAGATGAAAAGAATTATTTTCTTTTTAAAAGTGTAAAGATTGGAAACTCATCATAAACATACAGGAAATCAAAAGCAATACAAAGCACTTATAAATGTAAGAGAACAATATTTTTTTATTGAATGAAAAGGCTGAGTGGCAAATAAAATTTGGGGTAAAAATGCAAAGCACCAATCCTTTTATGTAAAGGGAAACAAAACTGATAAAGTATTGGCTTATGTCTTTGGGAGAAGAGTTAATAAAAAAAAGCATTTTGTCAAATAAAACTGAAACGAGCATGATAAGATATACTAGAGCTATTGAATCTGTCTTTCAGAGATTCTATAAATCTCAATATGCAAACTCTACAGACCAGATATAATAGTATTTTAAAACTGTAAAACAGCCAGATATATATCAAAAGATGATGCTATTAGATTAGAGGATCCAATATCTTGATCAGAGATTGAAAGGGCAGTAAACAGTTTAATGCTGGGGAAAACCCAGGATCAGGTGGCCCTACAGCAAAATTCTTTTCAACTTTTATGCAAGAATGCATTCCCATATTAAGTCAAAAATAAATTAAAAAGATAATCTCCTGAAAATTATGCAGCAAAATACCATCACACTGATTCACAAGGAGAGCAAACACAGATGATTGTGGATCCTACTGACTGATATTTCTTTTAAATATAGATATTAACATTTATACTAAAATATCAACAATAAGAACGGATCAAACAATTAATGCATAAATATCAAACGGGCTTTGTTCCCAGAAGGAAATTTGTGGACAATACACATTGAATTGTATCCACTAAGTCTAGTCAAAGAAACAGGGGCTTGCCATGTAATCGCTTAATGAAAAGAAGGTCTTTGACAGGGTTGAGTGGCTGCATCTAGTGGTGTCTTGAGCAACTTAGATTTTGTTTCAAACACAGAAAACAAGTAAATTCTTTATACTTAACCCCCTAAGAGCTAGTATTCTGGTGTATGGCCCCCTCACTAAAAAAAATATACCTTTAAAAAAGGAATAAAACAAGGATGTCTGTTGTCACCACTGATAGCTCTAACATTAGAGCCACTATTTAGAAAAAAAACTGTGCTAATATGAATATCCTGCAGATTGAAGACTGAAAGCTTAGAGCCAAAAACAGCCATCTTAAAATGACATATATTGAATCTTACGCAAACTTTATTTGCCTACCTACATTTCTCTTCTAGCTAGCTTTTAGCAGAATTTTATAAAGTTTAAAAAGTAAATATCTGAAAATTAGTTATTGCCTATAGTGATAGAGCAAGAAATGATAGGAAATTTAAAACTTCATGCTGATTTTCCTGGGCCTTTAAAATAGCAGTGTACTTAGTGTATATATAAATTATACAGTTGACTCATTTTATAAAGGATAGATTTCTTCTTTTCCTGCAGAAAGTCCAAGAAGAAGCCAGAGCCTAAAATCTGCAATTTGGTTAGGTAAATGACATGATATATATATATATATATATTACACACAGAGATAAACTATGTTACACAAACATTAAGACTGCAAAGTCAAGAACTCAGCATTAGGATATGTCACAATTAAGTTTGCTTGTGAAAGATCTTTGCCAGTGACTTTCACAGATATTTGCTAACAGTAGCGAAACGGTGTGACTCAGGAATCTCAGGTTACACTTCAGGCTGTGGCAGATAGTAGGCACAAGCTCTCTACATCTTGTCTCTGTCGTAGTCTTTTCTCTTCCCTAGCCCTGGCTCATTATCCCGAGAGGTGAAAGTAAGCCGGTATGGCATACCGGTAAGAAAGTGGCCACCGGTACACAGCTGACGTTAAAGCACTGCCATGGCAGCGTTTTAAGTACCGTATCGGCAGGGCCGCTGATGGGGATGTGGTCAAAGGCAAAAGGGGCAGCTGCCCTGGGGCTCGGCGATTTAAAAGGGACCAGGGTTCCCAGCAGCGGCTGGAGTCCCGGGCCCTTTAAATCACTGCTGGAGCCCCGGGGCTCCCGGTCACCGCTTCCCCGGGGCGCTGACAGTGATTTAAAGGGCCTGGGGCTCTAAAGGGCAGCTGGGAGTCCTGGGGTTCCGGTGGCAATTTAAAGGACCCAGGGCTCCTGGCCACTGCCACCACAACCGCAGTAGTGGCCAGAGCCCTGGGCCCTTTAAACCGCCACCGGAGCCCTGAGCAGTGTGGGCCAGGCAGCGTTGAAGGGCTGGCTGTGGGAGTCTGGCCCCAACCAAACTTCCCCACCCCTGCTGCCAGAGACCCCACCCCTTCTGGGGGCTCAGAGCCACCACCCCCCACCTTGCCCAGGATCCTGGCTGCCCTTTGTACTGGTACATCCTTTAAATTACTTTCACCCCTGATTATCCCAGTGTAATTTTTCCTCAACTACTCAATCTTTGCTTTTTAGACTTCTCATCTCAGTCACTGTTTTATTGCCAAGAAAGTCCTAGTCTCACCATTCTGGATTCCCTGTTCGTTCTCATCTCAGTGTCCTTGCCCAGCTAGTCCCAGTTCCTATCCTGGCTCCTTGTCCCTAGTCTTCTTGCCCAGTCAGTCGCAGTTCCCCACTCCCAACTCCTCATCTGATCTGTATCTCATCCCACCCACTGTCCTCCAGTCACTCCCCGTCCCCCGCACATGTTACCAGTCCTCACTGCTTCCCAGTTCTACCAGCCCTGTCTATAATGAACGAACTGGCTGCCTCTTGTCTTTCACCCTTTTTATCTGCTCCCAATAAAAATTCTCAGTTTTTTGTTAGAGAAGATTAGTACTAACAATTATTTTTTACTTTAACTTTATAATGACAAAAATAGTAGGATATTATAGTTATGTCTTTGAGAATGGAGAATTTACTACAATGAATAATTTAAAAAAAAAAGGCCTTAGCATCCCTTTGTATTTCTATTTCCACTTTTGTTGTCTTTCCACAGAAATATATAGTAAAATAAATCACTTATGGAATAAATTTAGGAGATTGACAATTTATACCAACTGAGGATCTGGCCCTTTATTTCTCGCACCTTGCTCCCTATTGTGAGAGGCTGAAAGTCTGAGTTTCCCTCTCTCGATTCAGCAAGGTATTTAAGCATGTTAATAGTCTCATTTAAGTTACTAGGACTCCTCACATACTTAACGTTAAGCGAGCGAAGTTGAAAAAGAGAGACAGGGACAGACAGACAATTTAAACAGAAATTAGACTAATTTTAATTCAGTATTTTTGCAAAAGCAAAAAATTTGTGACTGGCTATCAGTGGGGAATTATTCAACTGTCTCTTTCATAGTGTAGAGTACTAATTTAGGGTATTATGGGATATGATTTTTATTTAATTTCTTAGTATCATTTTATTTTGATTCAGATTTATTTAATCTCTGTTTGAGAAGTACAGAATGGGTGTTGAGAGAAAAGAAAAATGTGAAGTCCAAGGTTAATGTACAAAACGAATATATACTGAAAGTGTTTGGTTTGATTTCCATCAGATGAATGGATATGAGGTAAATAAAAGACATCTATTCTTATTGTCATCCCTGAAAACTCTGCCTCCAATATATGAATCGGGTTCTTTCTTTCACACTCATTATTATGAATAACAAAAAAGGTTCTTTAGGAAAGATTAAGCGCTCAGTGACAATCTGTGGAAATCCCATTGTTTTCAATGCATTGAACAGGTATGGCTGGTTAATATTTATTAAATCAGTTGATGCATGAAAATGAATTGATTCCAGTTCCTTCTCTGTTGGTTGATTGGGCTTTGCAGGGCTAACAGGAGTAAAAAGCCTTAAAAATGTATCTTTGTCACTAAAATCAGCAGATAGGGCTGATAACATAGAGAGACCTCACTGTGAGTGAGAAAATGCCATTTTTGCATAACCACTTTACAGAGCAGAATCACACTTAAATGCTATACTTTGCCCTTCTGAGTTTAAACTACTGGACTATACTGGGGAAGGGAGGGAGGGTGTGGAGCAGTTCTGACCTGTTGGCCTTTGGGAAAGGAGCTCAAGCAGCAGTATTCCTCCTAAGCTACTCAGTACAGGGTTGAAGATGGGAGAGGGAAAGGGAGCGTGCAGGCTGCAAATCTCACCTGTCATAAATATGAAGTAGGTAGTCCATGGGCCTGCCTCCTGCAAACCCCTCTTGATATCTATGTCCCCTTTGAGATGACCTGTTCCTGTGGGAGCATACAGAAGAAGCAGTCCCTGCACTTCTCAAAGCATAGAGACTGCAATAGAGACCCCTGCATTTGCTTGAGGAACATGGGGGGGGCCCCCATGCACTCTACCCTACTGCACACCCATACCAAAGCCAGAGACAATGTATTCCAGGAATGCAAAAAGGCAATATCAAAACTAAATATTTGGGGGAAATATTTTCAAATATTCTATAACTTTCCCAGAAGAAATGGCTATTAGCACTATTACTACACTTTCAATCAAAAATGATACAATAAATATACTGGTTTGAAAACAATTAACTACATTTTTAATTTAATTTCTTTCCCCAAAATGACATGTGCTGCCAAACTGAGGCTCTGGAGATTAAAGTACTGCAGGAGGCTGTCTTGTTCAGCAATAATGAATGTTCACCCTTCCTCCCTCTACTTTCACTGTTCTCAGATACACATGAGTTTTCTTCAATTTATAAACTTCAAGATTGAAAAGGTCAGTCTCATATGAGCATGGCATATTGTGAACTGGTGTGACTAACAAGGCCCATTGCCTAGAAGGGAGCAAGCAACACTGTTTACAGCTGATGATGATCTGGATGAGAATCCTCCTCTGTATGACCCTATCTGCTGACTGCCAGTCATTCTCACTGCAAAGAATGCTTTGCAATGTCAGACTGTCAGTACCATCAGTGTCATCATTACTACAAATTTCCACTTTTTACTGCAGGTGTTCACTTTGGCTAAGACTCTCAAAACTCACTGTCACAGTATAATTGAACACCTGCTTCCACAATTCCATTCCTAGCCTGAAGATGATGGGCAAAGCAACTTAATGGGTGTTGATGGCTACAGGTCCTCCTGTATTTTCACTTAACTATGAAGGCTGCTGTTTCTATTGTTTTCCCTCAACTGTGGTTTTAGGCTCACAAAATGCCGCCTTCTTGCCATATGCTACTTTTTTGCCATATGCTACTGCAAAAAACCTTTTAACATACATCATGTCCCTCTATACTAAAAAAAAAATCTTGTTATATTAATGTTTCATTGGGCCTGATTCTCTGCTTACCAACACTGGTGCAAACCAGAATCCATCAGAGATGGGAGTTTCATTGGTTTCTTATATTGGCCAGAGGAGAATCAGGTGCAATACTTCATGGCATTGTAGTAATATGCAAAACAAAGGAAGGGGAATTCAGGATGAAATACTTGTTCATTTTTGTTTTTAAATTTTACTACAATATTTCATTTGGCAGACCAGATGCCAACACGTAACAAAATGCAATTTAACCATTTTTTCTCTATTCTTGCAAAATCTGGCTTTCTGGATAAGTGATGCATATTTTCCCCAATATATCTCCTAACACATTTCTAGGGAGTTTGTAAACAGTTTATTAAGATTCTAACTGAATGCAGAGTTTTCCTCTCTTGACCATCCACTCTTTGTTACAGGAAGAAGAGGCCAAATTTTTCAAACTTGGGTTCCGTAAGTTAGGTACCTGAATCCATATTCTGGTACCTCTCTGTTTGGCAATTTGTTGCTAGAGCCTCTGCTACTCCCATTGACCACTATTCTTGCACTATAACTTACAGCAATTAGCTACCAGGGAAAACTCTCAATGCCAAAAATGAGTTAGAAATAATAATACACAGAAAAATACACATGTATAATATGTTATATAAAGACAGGTTTCAGAGTAGCAGCCGTGTTAGTCTGTATTCGCAAAAAGAAAAAGAGTACTTGTGGCACCTTAGAGACTAACAAATGTATTAGAGCATAAGCTTTCGTGAGCTAAAATTATATATATTATAAAAACACTGGCTCTGGTAATTGTTAGATAACCAATATTCAGTTGTGTTGTGGATGCAGCAGGAGTAACTCTTGTCCTGCTGCAAATTAACAGCAGTCAGCCGGTCACAGGCCCCAGAAGAACTTGCTTGTAACTGGCTTCCTGACTGAGTGGCCTGTAAGTAAGCCAACCCCTTTATAAGGTCCATTGTAGTGAAACAGCTCCAGTTAATAAGTCTTTCAGATTTATTACCCTATTTTCCAGTATATTGAGGATCTAGTTTTCTGAATAGACCCCCTAAAATTTTGTCCTTAATACTGTGCTCTGAGATTTTACTCCCAACACCTACAGAGCCTCATTCTGTATGCAAGTGGAAACGCTGCCAGTAACAGGCAAAATGCAGCATGAAAATAGAAATTATCCCTTGACCTGCAGTTACTCCCTCTCCTTATGCATTGCACAAAGCTTTGTGTTCAGAGACGAGTTCTCATTTGTGAAAAACATTTTTCATTCAGAGCATAAATAAGGTACCCTGCACAAGCAATGCCAAAAAGTGGGAAGGCATTCATTTTCTAGGTTTCAGAGTAGCAGCCGTGTTAATCTGTATCCGCAAAAAGAACAAGGAGTACTTGTGGCACCTTAGAGACTAACGAATTTATTTGAACTTTTATTTAAGTTTATTTAAGTTTTATTTAAATTTATTTAAGTGAGCTTTTGTGAGCTACAGCTCACTTCATTGGAGTTCTACTGCATGCATCCGATGAAGTGAGCTATAGCTCACAAAAGCTTATGCTCAAATAAATTGGTTATTCTCTAAGGTGCCACAAGGACTCCTATTCATTTTCTATTCACTTTGCAGATATTTGAGACTGTCTCATCTTACGTGCCATTTCAAATACACCAAGCAGAATATTTCTCATACTAAATAAAACACAACATGTATATGTTTAGTAAATAAAATGTACCAGATATATCAGAAGCCCTTTTTTCCTTCTTCCAATTGACATCCAATTGATTTGATATTTGCAAATCAAGCAAATATAGGTGTCAGGATGCACAGGTATTTCAGATGTTTGGATTCATTAGTAAGTGAATTAGCCCATTTAATTATCAAGCAGTTTTGTATTGAATTCTATGACTCATCAGAGGATGGCCTGTTTGAATTTCATTTCACTCCAGGAAACATTTTTGTGTTTCATTTTTATTGAGTTATTTTACATATCTGATTAGTGCTCAGAATAGGGGCACCAAGTCTTTCCTGAATAAGAACCACTGTACACAATCGTTTTATAGATTTTAGATATTCTTTAGATGTATACAAGAAAACCTTTGAGCAGCACAGTACAAATACCACTCTCCAGCATGGTCTTTCTTTGTATAATCAGGAACAAAACACACTGCTTCTTTGCTACATTGCCATAAATGATTTAGGAGTAAAAATATTTGTTTGTGAACACAGTGTCTGTAATGTATCTATTTGTTAGAATTCCCTATGCATATTAGTCTATTTTTGTAATACTTTGATTACATTAGCATTGAGAGGAGGGTTAAAGTAGTAGATTCTTAATAGAGATTTCCTTAGAGATGTGAACAGACTTCCCTGGAGAGGAAGATGGGATTAAAAACTAACATCACTCTCTCTTCCTAGAATGCTGAGTAAATGGACAATTAATCAGACTGTCAATCACTAACGTATGTCTGCAAAAAAGTGGGGAAAAAAAAGGATGTTTAGGGGATAAAATTTATCAGACTCTGACTCAGTGAGGAATTGAATGATTCAGTTTCCACCAATGCTAAACTGTAAGAGCCTTTTTTAGGTTGAATGCTTTAGAGTCCATTGGAAAACATATGAAGCAAGAGAAATGCATCGAGTAATGAATGCCTTAAAATTCATAGAAAGCAGTCTTACGGCTTCAGAAATGGAGATCTAAACTCTGTAGAGTACAGATGCAACTACACAGAAGCTACAGACAGGACCATAACCAGGGCAGGGCAAGTGGTGATGCTGCCCAGGGCACAAAGTCGTGGGGTGGGCCAGTGACACCAGGTGGGTTGGGCTAGTCCTGCCTATGTGGGGCTGGCAGGGCCTGTGGAGCAAGCGCCATGTCTACACCCTGACTCATTTCAGCAGGTCACCCAGCCTCTCTGGGTTGGAGGCGAGGGCACAACCAAAAAAATCTGGGCAACCATGTGACCCCACATGCCCCCCCACCCATCACCTCTGGTAGGGGACGCAAATATGCTTTACTGGGTGCTAAAATGCCTTGTTATAGCTCTGGCTGCAAATCAGGGAGACAGGCCATACCTGGACATTGAGCTACAAAAACCTAAAACATCTGTTAAATGCATGTCTTTTTTAATTTTAAATTAAATATTTTCAATTTTTGGTATAGCAATTCTGGATAGATTTCTCAACTGAGAATAAATATATGTTCACTAATGGCCTTAACATGAATTTAAATGCTTAAAAAGAAGCTGCAAGGGGGTCTGAAAGGTCTTTCATAGTTTTAGGTTGTCTAAAGACAAATTAAGGTTCTTCCATGTTATGAAATAAATGAATCAGCTTCTGACAAATATCCAAGCTAGTAAACAAAGTCTATAAAGATAATCTTTAAAAATAATGTATCCCACAAAGGCAGACTGTAATGGCAACCTCCCAAAAATCTTCTCTTTAAAAAAATTCCCTTTCTACCTAAATTAATATATTGTTGGTAAAGACATTTTATTTTTGATGATGTGATCCAGGTACAACTACTGTGTGTCCAGTATATAACAATTTAGTAACACAGATGCAGCCTCTGAATTCAGTGGGTACACTATACTAAACACTAGAGTAATTTGCAGCATGAAACAAAACACAAAATCAGAATGTTTATTATTTAGTCCAAGAAATCTTGTTATGAAACTCTACTACTATTAAGAACAAAATTAAGATACCTAATAATGCAATAAATGTTCTGTATTCGTGGCTTTTTTTCCTGACGTTATTTTCTGTCATTTTAACAGTCTATTGGAACATTAGTTGTCATGGGTACATAAAGCGAGCTCATCCATCAATCTGTTCAAATCTATTGTGTAAGATAGACCAAACCCTACTGCAATCATAGCCAGGTGGTTCAACCTTTCCTGTGGCATTGCTGAATGGAGATAGATCTTGATTCTGTTCACTGTGTAGAATGATCTCCGTGTTAGCAGAGTTCACTAGGAAGGTCATGGCCATCTTAAGTAAGTCTCACACTTCTGGGACTCCTCTATTGCTCGTGACAGTATCAAAGATGAACTTGTAAGTAAGCATGTAGTGTGTGCAAGTTGATGCTGATTTCTACAACATCAGCAGAAACCAGTAGCATCATCTCACTACAAGAGTGCAGATCCAGTGCAGATATAGCCAAGATGATGATACGGTGATTTGTAAATTTCTTGTTGAGTTCACTGATTGCTTTATCAGTCACCTCAAACATGATTCCACAACAGTATAACAGCACATCATCATTATGCACATCTTCTCGTCATCCTAGTGATTCAGATATTACATAGCTAGAATTTAGTTGGTTTCATACAGTGGATACACATCCTCTGTTGTCCTGGTACTTCTACCCATACATTAGCCTCACCTGCTAAATCAGTAAAACCAAACCTTACTAAACCCTTCAGGTGATCACAATTCCACCAGTTTCACCAGGACACCTTCCACATTCCACAGTGCTCTATCAAGAGGAGTATCTTCCTTCTGCAGGCTCTCAGAGAGTGGTTGTGTTTCTTGCAGAATATGATCATCATATGCTTAATATGATCATCAGGAGTGCAACGGTATTAAAGGATGCTTCCTTCCTGTGGTTCTTCGCATTCTCTTACATTTCTCAGGCTGTGTGGTAGTTCTTGAGGATGATCTCCCACCTTTTTGCTTCCCAAAGAAATCCAGTATCTTCTTGGATGTGATTTTGCATTGTAATGTAGTACTGATGTGTTGTGTTATTAAAGCTCACGTGTTGCTGTGTTGAGGCTTGTCTAAACCGTGCTGCTGTAATGTAATACTGTAGTGTAGATGCAGAGTACAACGATGACAGGGGCTTTCCGCCTGCCAGCCTATTGAAATAATGTATCAAAACAATGTATAGTTACTCATGTAACTTACACAAGGATCTTATGATGAGAACAAAGATTTCAAAACGTTTTCATTACATAGCACAAGGCTAAACCTTAGCTACTTTCAATAAAGAGGCTTACAATGTTTTCTGAACCTATCTATAATAGCTAAAAAAAAAAAAATCTATAAATTATGTCAAGCACAGGGCCCAGCCCTGCATTCCTTTCTCATAAGTTCCACTGGAGTCAATGGGAGCTCTGTGTCTAGAAGGTCTGCAGGATCAGGCCATTCATTTGTTACATATTTTCAGTTACTGTATGCAATTTTTTAAACTGATGATCCCTATCCTCCATTCCATAGTGCAGCAAAGTAGGGAGGAGAACTAGGGAGAAAGCCATGGTGTGAAACCCTAGGAAAGAGGAAAGTGGCTATGAAGGATTCATCCTCCTTTCACCACCTCCCAAAATATCAGCACTGCCAATGAGCCAGGCAGAAAAAATGCATGGGACAAAGGGCAGGCAGAGGGGCCAGGAAAAACCATACCCAGCTAATAGTCCTGTCATAGTTGGGCAGGAATGGGAGCTGAAAGGATGTGAGAAAGAAGAGTGCCTCTACTTGCCTGGCAAGGATACATGCATTTGGGGATCAAAATATACATGAATTCCTGACCTCTGTTTCATTCTTCACTCCCATCTCCCGACCAGTCCATGCCGCCATGAGTTTTTACTTAATTTGTTCCCTGAGATCTGCTTTCCTGAAGAGTTGGCTTCAAAATATGAAAGGGAACTTGAGGGCTGCTTTTAAATGAATAATGTAGATAATGTCCTTGACTTGGATTCAAAGGTCTTTTGGGGGCTGACCAGCAAAAATCAAATGCAGCTATGTACCAGCTGCGTAAGAGGAAAGCACAATGCACATCAGTGTGATAGAGAGAGCCCCCCACTAAATAATGTAACAGTACACTCCATTCGTCATACATATATGCAGGGCATCTGAGCTACAGAAACAGATTAAGAAGTTTTCTAAGTAACAGTGCAGATATTGTTCCAGTGGAATCAGCGCATCCCAAACAAGAGGTTTACTTACAAATCCTCCTTTATACATGCATCTGTTCAGCCCATCTGATTTTAGAATTATACATATTAATGGTATGCTGGATGATCAGCTTTGCAGATGTTTTTACTTGTTAGTTCCAGGTCAGATGGTCCTGAAATGGCTGAGAAAATTGAAAATAGATTTTGATGCTGGTTTTTTGTTGCACATTTTTAAAGAAATAAGAGGGAAAAATACTACAAGTGAAGTTTGCTAACCTGTACAACTCAAAGTACAGAGCCATTTTTTCCAGTTAAAGTATTTCTTATGGATTTGTAGGGTTAGGTTTTTGGCATACAGAAAACTTTTTGGCGCATGATATTTTATTTGCAGATAGGTTATCCACTGAGCTATGCACTAACAGCTGACCATAATTATAACTGATTCAAAGGATTTGGAAATACTCAAGGTGGGGGTGAAAACCATAGGTAGTTATTGCATCTAAAGTGAGTCAGGCTTGGCAGTCACTGTTTTTGGACAGAAAAGATCACTATTAATACTTATCTGCATTATGCTGGCACCTGGAGGTCCCAATCATGATCAGGGTCACAGTTTTCTAGGCACTATATAAACATGGAGTAAGATGGTTCAGAAATATTATCTCCTAATCTTTTTTTTATATTAGAAAAATTAACTTCATCCATTGTAAAATACGGTGAAGATATGTTTTCAGATTTTATGGATATAATGTAGCCCTTTCTATTCACAGATGGGACTGCCCCCAACCCTTCTCTCTCACACACTCACACTCACTCTCACACACACACACACACACACCCCTTCCATTCTCCAGCAATAAATAATGTATTAAAGTGTTTTGTTTTGTTTTTAAATACTGCAGGGATCAACACCTAAATCTGCCACATATTTTGCCACAACTACCTAATGTGTAACTTATAACCAGCCTTTTTAACTGCCTCCAGCTTCCCTTCCAAGACTATAAGTTCAAGGTGAGGTTACTAACAAGTATAGCTAACAAGTATTTTCTGGTAAGATCCCTTGATCTCTCCCATCCTTTCTCTTTTAATGCCCTTATTCTTGAGGCCCCATCTTTCTAATCCTCATCTGTACCAGGGACCTCTTGACCACTATTAACTCGGCTGCTTAACTCATCCAATGAAGTTGCTTTGGAGTGACACCGAGCACTTCTCTGTCAAAGGGGTGAGTGCAACTGCCTCTGCAATGTTCCCCACTGAGGAGTCGGCAAATAGAAGTAGGAATTGAACCTAAGTCTCTGATTTAGCATCAACATCTTTATGCTTGTCTTCTGTCATTGAATCTACAATAAAACAGTGGTGGTGGTGGCAGTTATCTGAAATTGAAATAGCTTTGACTAAGATGCAAAATTCAAAGTGAAAAATAATAGAATTGGAAGACCACTGCTTTTGGAGAGAAATGATGTGAAAATATATCCTAGGAGAGGGATTTTTGTTAGATATATACATTTCTTTAATGCAAGTGGGCTCAGAACTAAAATCAATTGCTGAAAACTATGAATATGTATTCAGTACAGGCAGTTCCTCTCTCTGTATCAAGGAAGTACTTCTGTTAAGTTAAGAATGTCTAGAGCATAACATAATAGGTCACAGTACAGTGACCTTGTACAGTCTGAGAAAAATCAGTTCCTTAGAAAGCCCTTGATGAGGATAGATGAATATCTATAAAAGATTATGCTGCATATTAATATTTGATGCCCCGATTTTCAACAATTGCCTCCATTTTGGTACATTTTTGTATTTGCAAAAAACTGCAACTCCAACTTTCGTGCCTATTGCAATAACCAGGAGTGCTGGTAAGAAGTTGGACTTTATTTCTCAGCCCCCCTACAGATGATATGGGCCAGAGTGGTCACATAACAAGGGTCAGTTGCTGACTTCAGTGGCATCTGTTACACCTGTAATGAATTGTTGATACCGATAGTAGCTAAGCTTCTGAGTACCTGATATACAGGCAGGAGCAGTAAGCCAATGGCAGAACAGGTACTGTAGGAGACGTGCTGCCAAGTAGGAGGGGCAGAAGAAGGCTTCTGCCTCTGAAGGATTGAGGGGCCTCACCCACTATGATCACCAGAGTGCCCCAAACCTTGTTAAAGGGGAATCAAGAACCATGTGCAGTTTCCTTCTCCTTTGGCCCTTTCACATGGGTCTCTGCAAGAGAGGGGACCATCCAGGTCACATCATTAAAAGAATCTTGTAATATGTTCATTTTCTTTGAAAAGATCCTCATACTATTAATGAGATTTACAAAGAGTTTTCAGCAGACTAATATCACTCAGGTTATCCTTGCCATCGTGGTCTAATGAGGATTTGAGCTAACTCAGGGCTAGTCTACACTGGCAATGCTAAAGCACTGCTGCGGCAGGGCTTTAACATGCCTTGTGTGGTTGCGCTGGGAGAGAGCTCTCCTAGAGCTCTAAAAAACCCACCACCACAAGGGGTGTAGCTATTAGCACAGATGCCAACTTTTCCTGGCAACAGTGGGTGCTTGCTCCCGGCCCCGCCCTGACTCCACCCCTGTCCCACCCCCATTGCAACCCCTTCCCCAAAATCCCCACCCCAACTCCACCCCCTCCCTGCCCCTATTGGACTCCTTCCCCAAATCCCGGCCCCGCATCTTCCCGGAGCATGCCATGTTCCCCCTTCTCCCCCCTCCCTCCCAGTACTTGCCACCACGAAACAGCTGTTTCATGGCAGCAAGTGCTGGGAGCTAGAGGGAGAAGTGGGGAGGTGGCACGCTCAGGGGAGGAGGCGGAAGCAGAGCGGAGGTGAGCTGGGGCGGGGGGGGACAGGGCAGGGCAGGGAGCTGCCGGTGGGTGCAGAGCACCCACCAATTTTTCCCCATGGGTGCTCCAGCCCCGGAGCACCCACGGAGCTGGCATCTATGGCTACTACAACTGGGAGCGTGGCTACCAGTGCTGGTACACTGTTTACACTGACACTTTACAGCGCTGAAACTTGCTGTGCTCAGGGGTGTGTTTTTCCAGTGTAGACAAGACCTCAGTGTTCTGTCCTGGCCATTGTATTTTCAAACCACCATCATAACAGCAGGAGGATGAGGAGCTGCGCAGGACTGTGTGGTTCAGTGGAAGCTGTCAGACTTGTACCATGCATTAGAAGATGGTGACATAATCCTGCTTGTCTACTGTATCCTTTACCATTAAGGAAAAACTGCTTGCAAGTTTCCTGAAAATTAGCTTGTTACCTTATTGATTACACTGAGCAACTCCTCTCATGGAGCAGGGAGAGTAGGTGGGGCTGAGTTCATTGTAGATCAGACTGACACTGAAAGAGTAACTAGCAATGTTACTGCTGAGCAGGCCATCTTGCTTCCATTTTAAGAACTACTGCTTAATAGATAAAATATGAATTGTTGCAGCGCTATGTAACTTGTTTCAGGTCTATAATTCTAGAGGTGTCCCAGATTCAGGAAATTGGCCATCAAGTTGCTGGCATCTGAAGGCCAGAATATTACAGCAGTGGATGTAACATCACATTTTACACCTGCTATGATAGAAGCCTTTCTTGGTTTTATGTCTAACTGCTTCGATAATTTCATTTGAGAAAATACTCTAGGTTGCATTATTTTTTCCTATTCTGGCTAAGCTAAATACTAAAATTGCCAGAGGTCTGAGACTGCCTCCCCCAGAAAGAACATATCAGATGGCATTTGTTTCAGGTTAATTGCACTGGTATTCCCTCTGATGTCCCTTGAGGGCACCAACTTAAAGTTTCTGGCTCCCAGCTGTCACCTCTCTTGGGCAGAGACCTGTGTTTCTCTCCCTCCTGACTTGTGTTTTAAGGCTGCCTTATACTGTGATATCCCCAGCAAGCCAGACTGCCTAAATGTCAGTGCCTCGGCTTTGCTTTTTCTCCTCGAGCTATGCACAGTGTATTGCCAGCAGTTACAAGTTACCACACAGCTCCTTCTAAGCAAGCACCTTTATTCTTAAGGTAAAAGCATTGCAGAGAGAACATATACAAACTATAAAAGTTCCTAGATGCATCCTAAAAGCTTACCACAGGCCACCCACTAGTCTTGTGGGGCCCTGGTAGAGCAAAGTCTTTCCAGCCCTTCCACAAGGGTTGGGACTCCCTTTGGAGAGATAGCCCTGTCTGTTTGCTGGATCAGTAAGAAGGCCCTGAGTCAGTTTAAGCCCAGCCTTTTTATATGCAAAGCACTTTCTTTGTCTGTTGGTTTTTTGAATAAACAGTTTGAACCAGTGTATGCAAGTCTCCTGGGGGACAGTTAGGCTTTGGAGTTGTATACAGTGTGAGTGGTTCCCCTTAATCATGGCCCCTATTGTTTAGTTCCTGAAAGAGCTGTGGTAACCTTCCTCCTTAGAGTAAAACAGACATGCCTACAATCCTTGGCCCACAGTGATAAACTTACTACAATATGTTCCCCCAAAGATACTGTGTTCAAGTGCAACATCTCTCACAGAATCATCTGCACAGTCCACAAAGATGTAACCATGTAACAAAACTAGAACTATGCATACACTATTTGCAAACTTTGTAGTATAAGGTTAGTATACTTTTTTGAAGGGTTGTGAGAGGGACCAAGAGTTTTTAACAGCCAAGACAGGTGGGAAAATAGATTTAACTGACAATAGTTGCTTGCTGAGCAACAATAGTGCAAAAGTCTCGTTATCAGCAGAATTGTTTGACTTCTATAGTGATTGCCTTTATTTGTATTAATTCTGGGTCCTAAAAAAATCCTTTTATTTTATAGCTAAAGGGCTTGAGTCTCCACTGCATTGCACCTTTTATAGGCATTTACACATGTGCAAAATGAGTGGAAAATGATGGCAAAATGCAGTAGTAAGAAAACAACAGATATTAGTGGCAGAACCAGAGGATTCACTACTGCATTGATTCTCCAGAACTCTCTTCTGCATCTGGGCCACACTGAAGTAGTGAGTGCTATCTATTTATTTATTTGTCCACCGAATGCATCCGATGAAGTGAGCTGTAGCTCACGAAAGCTTATGATCAAATAAATTTGTTGTTTCTAAGGTGCCACAAGTACTCCTTTTCTTTTTTGCGAATACAGACTGACACGGCTGCTACTCTGAAACCTATCTATTTAGCCATCTACAGGTCATTTCACAGCTGCTTTGAGGCTAGAAGAGAAGATTCCTTCCTCCCCCAGCCTCAAGTAGATATTTCTCATAATGAAATGAGCTGTAGCTCAGGAAAGCTTATGCTCAAATAAATTTGTTGGTTTCTAAGGTGCCACAAGTACTCCTTTTCTTTTTATTTAGGACATAGTCCATCTACTTGGGCTGGATCTTGGATCCCTGGATTTGGGCCTTAGCCTTCCATGCAAACATGCATTACCTGCTAAAAATGCCCCCAAACCGATTCCAAACAGACCACAGGACAAAGGAACAAATGTATGACATGGAAATGGAATACCTGTTTAAAGGTTAAATTTTCATTACACAGAAGTCCTTCCAACAAACACTGTGATACTTATTTTCATAACTTAATTCCAAACCTCTGAATATAATCTACAACTAGTATCAATGTGTTTACAAATAAATCTTCCCCGTCTTGTGTTTTATTTGTCTAGCTATTTACTTTTGAAATGGACTGGAGAGAACAGTCCAATCTGGCTACAAATAAACTTCTTTGGGTTCTTCTGTCATGATGTAGATTTCCCCCTTTATACAGTTTTTCTGCTGTTTTTTTTCCTTATGGCAAGTGCATATTTGTGCCCTACTCACCCCTGAATTGGGACTACAATTTAGGAAACTCTTAGAATTTGCATAGCTTTCGGCGACTTAAAACTTTAAAAATAAAAGGCCTAGTTTTCTTATGCAATGGACATAAAATTCCTATAATGCCCTGGCCGTGTTTCAATAAAAGAGTCAAGTAAGCTGAATTTTTATGAGACTGAGGGTAAATCTTTTATTGTTATTCATTGGGTTTGAGCCTTCTGTTTCTATTTCCTAAAATTCCAAAGATACCTTTCACTTTCCTGACCTGTGATTCTGGAAATGGTTGATTTTTCTCTGGAGATGTGTTTTGTTGTTGTTGTTTTTTAGCAGAATATATGGTTCTTCCCCTCCTGTCTGTTTTGATATTTCAAATGTATATTGTACACTATACAAAAATCAATGAGGCCCATATTTATAATGCTGGGGATTTTCTCTCTCATAAGACAGTAACACAGAAGCATCCTGAATAGATACAGGTGAGAGAGACACCCTTAGGAGAGCATTAACAAAGTAGGCGGGTTTTGTATGTGAAGAAGTTTAAAAAGTAGGAGAAAAAGGATTATGATTTGATTATGAACACAGTCCCAAAATAAAATAGGAGCACATTTTTTAAAGATTTATTTTGTTTTAATCAACTCTATGCCTGTCATGAATGATTGTCAGCCTAAATGCCAGTGCTTCTGAAGAGTCACATAACCTTATCTCACCAATACACTCATATGAACACAAATATAGTTACATGATTTTTTGTTCCCTGAGATGCTGTCTGAGCCTTTGTAGGCTAATCAGGTATGTGTACCCAAATTCCTTGGAGCAGGGACTGGAACCCCACCCACCAGGTTATAGAGTCTCTCACACACACTCTCTGGCCCAATGAATATGTAATTATTTCATACAAAGTGGAACAGTTTCAACAAGAGAAATTGGAAGTGATCCACCTCAGAGTACCCCCAGCATCCCAACTGGGAGTGGAAGACCAGGGTTCAAGTCACTGTGCCACATCAGGCAAAGGAAGGATTTGAACCGGGGTCTCAAGTATTTCACAGGTGGCTCCTATATTTCTAATGGGGAAAATCAAACCCCTTGATCTGAACCCTTCTACAATCTGGGATATTTGAAATCCAGATCCAGGTTTGTTTGTTTTTTCTGCTCAGGCCCATCTCTAATATGCAATTTGTCAGTAGAGAATGGAACATCACCTGGCAATTCTTGCCACAAAAATAATGAATGTTTTCACGTTAATGAATATTGGAGAAGTTGTCAAATGTTCCCAGAGATCAAAACCTCAATTTTGTAGCATGATATACGAGTTCTCACACCTGTGACGCAAAATATGATTCTTTGGTAAATAGCTTTTAATGAGGAATTGTAACAGCAGATCAGTGGGTAGTCAGGGGAAGGTATTATTAACTTTCCACCAATCTTCATACTTTTATTCAGATCAGTCCATTAGAGCAAATCCAGGATAGAACACATCACAACAGTTTATTACTCTGATTAACATCTGATACTGTGGGGATCGGTGCTGCAGAAAAACTATGGGAGACAGATATTTTTTACATTTAATTGATTTTTTGAACTTCATATCTCTGTTAAGATTTGTATTTAATAGTGGACTGTTTGCAAAATGCAGCATCTATCACAGAGTCATACTTCATTTCAGTGTCATTCCAATGTTATTTATTTGTGTTACAGTAGCACCTAGCGGCCATGGCCTCATTCTGCTAGGCACTGTACAAACATACCAAGGACAGTTCCTGCCCCAAAGCATTTCCAATCTAAATTATTATTGTTTATGATTTGTATTGCCATAGCTCTTAGGAGCCCCATTCATGAATCAAGACCACATTGTACTAGGTGCTGAACAGACACAGAATAAAGAGTTGGTCCCTGCCCCAACTTAATGAGTTATTTCTAGCCACCCTTTAGATATAAGTTAAATCAGCATGTGTAGTTTGTATTGCCAAGTAAAACCATGGTATTGTTTGCTTAGGGCAAGCAAACATTTCCTAGCATATCATAATTCTTCACAGATCTTAGTTTCACAGTAGATGAGTCTATTCACAAACCACAGCTTTCTCTCCCACTTGAAACATCTCTAATGTCAATTGAGAATTTGATATATCATTAAAAGTGCAAACTTTATAGATTCTGTCCTATTAGTGGTATCCTGATATTGTGGGTAAATCATTGGGTGTCTTTGCATTTCCAGAATTGTTTTATTTTCAAGCCCTAGTTCAAGTGGTTGATTGAAATAAAAATATGATGAGAAATTACCAATAAAGGAAGGCATGGCAAATTGGTATGTTACCCTGGATGTACTATGTGTCTTACAGGATAAACGCTTATCAGGTTGCTCATGTGCATGCTTTAGTAAAAGGTCTTTATTTATATTGTATAAAGCTGAGAGAGCTTTAGCAAAACTCACTTGGTGAATGAGCTTGTTTTCAAGTGTCTATGTATGGTGTTGGTGTCTGTGTTTAAATACCATCCATAGTGAATTTACAGAATTGGCAGTTTTTGTAGAGGAAGAACCCATAAAGGCAGATGAGAGTTCTAACTTGCACTTGTAACTTTTTTTTTACTTATACTTGAGATTACCACTAAGTTTCCCTCCAGCTAATAGCCTTTGGCAATAGACTGCTAAAAATGAGAAATCTTCGAGAAGACAAAGTGAATGTCTATGAAAATTGTACTTTCATATACATGACAGTAGCCTTTGACAGAATGCAACAAAAGAGTCACTCGGAGCTGCATCCTCAAAGGGATTTAGGCACCCAACTTCCACTTTTGGCACCAAAGTCCAACATTTAGATCCTCAAAACCCTCACCTAATCCTGCAGTTGCCTACATTGCATACACACTGAAGTGTCTGCCAATAAAGTCCCCAAGGTGCCTAAATTTCTACTGGTGGGCATGCACACAGTTATCTAAGTCCTGACACCTGGTGCTTAGCTCATGCCTAAGTCCCAGCAAGATTCACAAACTAGGTGTTCCCCTGCTTACCCCGCCTGTGGGGTAAAAGCTGGTAGATGTACTCAGATGTCACCTCAGAGCATCTCTACTAAATCAGGCCCTGCACAAAGTGGTGGCTGTGATGCTGCTGCTGTCGTCCTTATACCTGTAGCCCTATAGTTACTCCACTCACTCAGAACGTAGGAGATAGTGGACTCTTTGCAAAATGCAGCATCTATTAAGTACAAATCTTAACATAGATATGAAGTTCAAAAAATCAATTAAATGTAAAAATATAAGTCTCTCATAGCTTTCTGCAGCACCGATCCCCACAGTATCATATGTTAATCATAGTAATAAACTGTTGTGATGTGTTCTATCCTGGATTTGCTCTAATGGACTGATCTGAAAAAAAGTATGAAGATTGGTAGAAAGTTAGTAATACCTTCCCCTGACTACCCGTTGATTGCAGTGCACTCTGCTGTTACAATTCCTTATTAAAAGCTATTTACCAAAGAATCATATTTTGCATCACAGGTGTGAGAACTCATACATCATGCTACAAAGTTGAGGTTTTGATCTCTGGGAACATTTGACAACTTCTCCAATATTCATTAATGTGAAAACTTTCATTATTTTTGTGGCAAGAATTGCCAGGTGATGTTCTATTCCCTACTGACAAATTGCATATTAGAGGTGGGCTTGAGCAGGGAAAAAAAAAAACAAGTGGATCTGGATTTCAAATATCCCAGATTGCAGAAGGGTTCAGGTCAATGGGCTTGATTTTCCCCACTAGAAATATAGGAGCAATCTGTGAAATTCAGCTCCAGTTCTGTGTTTGTTTTTCCAAATCTTCACTAGCTGTCACCCTGGCAAAGTTCAGAGGTGTTTAAATTCAGACTTCTGCTTCAGGCCTATCTTTAATATAGAGGGATAAGTTCTACCTCTTAGAGCAGGACTAAGGAGGTAAGAGAGCACACTAGGGATCTAATAAAGGGACAGAAAGAGAGTATCAGGATAGTTAAAACCTGTTCTTCCTTATCTGCCATATTCACATAAAAGGCAATTGCCCTAGGCAGCAAAATGTTCATTATAGAGCCCACCAGGATTCAGTATAATTAAAAGGTTTTCCTACTGCTCCTGACTCTACATTTCCCTCTCATACTGAGCTGCCTTATCACTTCAGACAGAATACACAACAAGAAGCTCTGGTTTCAGAGTAGCAGCCTTGTTAGTCTGTATTCACAAAAAGAAGAAGCTCTGTCAGTCCTAACTAGATCTTATCCAGACCTTTCAAGGATTTTTAAAAATAATTGGTATTGCTGGTAGGGCCACCACTGTGGGGAGCATCCCTTCCTGTAAAAAATCGGTTTCACTGGACTTTTTCACTAGATGTCCCACCCCACAATTGGCAGCAAACAGGCCAGGCTATTTGCAAAGTGGGGTGGTGGTAAGAAATTTCTCTAATGAAACAAAAACAGAGGAACTGACTGTGCCCAAAAGCAGGGCCGGCTCTACCGTTTTTGCCACCTCAAGCAGCGTGCCAAATTGCCGCCGTAGCAAGCAGCTGAACATAGAAACTGCTGCCGATTTACCACTGCAGGCGGCTGAAGCGAGAGGCTGCTGCAGAATTGCCGCCGCCATGGAAATGCCCTAACGGCACACAGACTACATCCCCTTGCAGATTGCCGCCCCAAGCACCTGCTTGGAACGCTGGTGCCTGGAGCTGGCCCAAGAGGCAAAAATGAGATTAAGAGAAAAAAAGAGCCATCTCTAAATAATGCACACTCAGAAAGGACTAGGGGGGCGGGACAAACAAAATGTGAGAAAAAAAGGAATTAATAGGAATAAAACAATGATAAAAAAAACAGGAAAAAGCAAACACAAGCTAGAAAAAACATTAATGTAAACTATGGCCAGCTCAGAAGGAAAGAAAACACCTTGGAGAAATCCTACAGTGATGTACATTTGAGTGTAATTTTGGGCTGTGATGACTGTATATTTTCCAGTGTGCCAAGGAAAGCAAAAACCCTTGTTAGCCTTGATATTTTCCATGCTCCTTGTTCAGGCTGAACAGTTAAATTTGGGGGAGGTGGGGAATCCACACAACTCGTATGTAAGTTATAAAGGAATTTCCAGATATTATATAATGTCCTTTATAGTAATCTTGAAGGCTTTGTGAAGTTATTTCAGCAGGAGACTGGAAAAAAAAGAAGGTGGTACAGTACATAATGAAAACAGCTACAGTAGCTAGTCTTTTTGTAATAGTGGTCTTTTTCCAGGCACAAAACCCAACATAACCAGCCAAAGTAAAATCATGTAAATGTAAGTAGCTATACAGGAATAGCTAAAAACCACACAAATATGAATGAGATGCATATAGGTTATCAAATAAAGGAGAACAACAGAAAAACTATCATAAAGAGGGCTTCTGGTTTTCAGTTAAAATGAAAAAGGCCACAGATTCAGGAGCTGTTTCAAGATGTAATGTATTCAAGAGCCAACACTTCTAACCCAAGGAAGTCAGGAAGCATACCAGGTTTGAACAATGCAGACAGAGAGAGCTCAGCGGAGTGGCTTCCAGACCAGATATCTCCAAAAGTAGAGGGCCTCTTTGGTGGAAAAAGGAAGTTAGAAGTTAGAGAGGTTTCCCATGTTAGGGAAATACGTCTATGAAATCTAACAAACTGAAAATGAAAATATTTAAGAGTACCTGACTATTATATGTCAACGGAAATGTTGAAACGCATGCAGGTGTGAAATCAGAGCTGAGGTTTTGCTCACAACTTTATTCAAAGAATACAAAATTGTCAGTTTTGTGTTTTCAAGGATGTAGAATTCTAGTGAAGGTATAATTATCCTCTGAATTGTATCACATGAGAAGCTGAATATCTTCCAGACTCGAAGAGAAATAATGAAAAAACTGTATAGCTGAGGATTTATAGGAACATATTTTTTAAATGTTGAAATTTTATAGCTGAGCAGCTTTTTTCCAGATACAGTACCCACTCAGTCCTAGAGTAAAATGAATCAGATGCCACCTGTGACTCATTCTCTTAAAAAGCCATGCTGAGGGGAACCCAGATACTGGGTAACAAATCTGAGTTTAAAAAAATCAACTGGATTTTCAGAACTGGGAGCAAGTGAAAACATTCAAGATATGTCTAATATATCTACATATAGGATTTCTCTCCTATCATCTTATCTGTTCACTTCCCCCCACAACCAACGTATTAATTTTCTGCTCACCTAACCACACCCCTTACCTTTGAATCATTTATGAATGACATGATTTTGTCAGTTCACTGACATGTATCTACTATACCTTGTATACCCTTGTGGTTCTATTGCTGACATTACCACTATCATCCATCTTATCTTCTTATTTTGCACAATGAGATGTGCCCTTTGAATATAATATCCAGCTCTATCCAGTTTGAGACAGATTATCAGTGTGGTACATTTCAAACTCCTCCCATTATTAACAGATATTGTACATGCGGCTCCATAGCAACTATAGTAAAAAAAAAATTATCCCTTCGTATTTTTTTTCCCTTCTCAAGGCAAATACTTACTTCTTTTTGGACTAGATATCTGTGTTGTCTTGGCTATTGACAGCTCATATTATTCTGATTGATGTCCTGTTGTACATTACTTAAGAGACATTTTTAGACCCTTACGTTCTGATTCTGCAGTCCTTTCCCATGCAAAACTCCCACTCTAATAATTTTAGTTCTGGGTAATAAATATAATTCTCCAAACTGAGAAAAGTCTTCCCAAGAAAAGCTAGCCATTTATATAGGTATTTTAATCAAGTCAGGAGCTATGAAATCAGTTTCATATGGAAACGGAGATTGCCTAACGTGCTGAAAAGAGTGGTGATGCTGGACTTAATCAGCAGAGAATCAGAAAAGGATGTTTTCTAGTCCCCATTCTCAAGGTGCATATGGTGGTACAATCACTGACCTACTGTAAGCAATTTCAAAGGAATTTCAAGCTGGCTACTGTTTTTATGTTATAGACCCAAACCTATTACGATGGATATAGGTGATGTCAAGGGAAAGCCTTGAATTAGTGCTTCCTGCTCCTTGTTTAAAATGCTAGGCTCTAATGAACTACTCATAAGAACATTTACTTCAGAACCAGTGAACGGGGAAATTTGATTTGTGAGAGTGCTGTTAGGATTCATTTTACATCAGGAAATATTTTAATTAAAATAGGAAAATAATTAATAATTAACACTTCACACTTCAGTAACATTCTCTGTCAGAAGATCTCCCTGTCTGGGAAATACTGGGCCCACTTCTGCCCAGGGAGAAGGATATGGTGGCAGACAGCAGGCAACTTCCCCTCAACCCAGTGTGAGGTGGAGGAGCTGTACAGGGCCAGTACAGGTGTGCAGGGGGATAAGGCCAGGACAGTCCCAGGCAAAGGCTGATTCATTGCATCATTCCTGCAGTGTCTGGTGTCAGAGCTTCCACAGAGCCCCAGCTGTAACCTAAAACTGCTTCCACTCAATGGGAACCCTAAGTGAGGGTGGCAATGAAAATGACAAGGGTGAGTGGCTGGTGCAGAGAAAGTGTATTTTACACCTCATGGTGCCAACTCAATTGAATCTGGCCCATTCATTTATTAAGTCTCTCAATACAAAATTGTATGCAATTTTCCACACCTCTTCATAACGCTGTGCCCAGCTCCTGTCATAAAATTAGATAAGGCTATGTGACCATGCACTCTTCAGTGTCCAAGAAAAACTACAGTACAGGTTCAGGTAGGGTGCAAAAAGTCCACAGAGTTTATTGAAGCAGTTTCCCTGTACCCCTTATGAGCAAGGTTTTCCTGCTACAGTCTTGGTAAGGCCCCTCTGGCTTCTCCCAGGCATCCCAGCCTGAGCCAACAGTCCTTTCGTAAACTAGGAAAGAAAAGCAGTCCCAAAACAAATTTAATATCCCTGGGCCGGCCTGCCTGCCTTCCTCTAGTGGGGCTCTGGAAGTCTGCAGTCTCTGGTCCTTTCCCTGTGTACCTTCCTGGTCAGCAAGCAACTAAGCTGCCTTCTTTTCCTTTTAACTGTCCTTCCTTACATGACAGAGAGTGCAAGTGTAGCAGGGCAAGGCTGAGTGGGTCCACAGTGGGTCATTAACCCTTGCTGGCTCCGTGTGGGGTTAGAACACCTCATGACAGGGTACATGATTAGATCATTATAATTTACATTCAGCTGCCTCTAGCCCTGAAGATCGTTGCCACATCCAAGGATAGCCAGATCATAGCTTTGACTAGACCTTATCTTTCCCCAGCCAGGCCTCAAGCACAACCCCTATGCTGGGAGCAGCAGGGCCAGAGTAACCCATAGAAAACGTGTATTCCCTATGACTGGATCCACCAAGTTAGTGGCCCCTTTACACCATTACCCAAAAGGTAATGGTTTGCGATGGTGAAATGGGCTCTCTCTATTTTGAGTTTCTATCTATAAAATAATTGTTATAATATCCTATGGTAATGTCCTAATGAATTTATAAAAAAGTATAACCTTTCTGTAAGCTTTGGGGACTACACTACATAATTTCATAAAGATGTGACAGTGGAGACCAAATGCAGAAAAACTCAGAGAGAAGTCAATTGGGGTTTTGTGTATGAAATGAGTGCTATCTAGAGTGCTGTAGGATGGTTCAAGAAAACCTATAGAAAGGAATGCATAGTCTACTAATTATGATGCATTTTAGAATAATTTCTACAGAACTACATTAAATGTATTGGTTTCATCCTTATTCTGCAGGATTTTTATGTAAGAGTACCTGTCTCTCAGGAGTGTTTTGAGACAGTGTTTGTCTATTGCGTGGAAATCCTTGTATAAGTGCAAAGCACTATTCTACAATCAATTGTTAAGCTCTGTGTTTATTTATAAAGCCCAATGATAATAAAATTAAATATACAAATAAATAGAAGAGTGATTGTTTGGGGCTTGAAGGACATTACTGAAGACTAGAACAAAATGCCTTTAAAAATGAGACTCATTTACATTTAATTAAATATAATGGCAAATTTCTTAGTATTGTCCAAAGTATAAAGAAAATGTTCCAGGAACTAACTGGGATTTGTATTGGCAGGGGTATTCTATAGGGAGATTGCATTTGATCTGGTCTTTTCTTCATCAGTAAATTACAATCCAGTCTTCTAAACTTCTCTCTACTGAACAATACACATTTTAAGGGACACTGGAGAAACTACTCTACCCCGAAATGACATCAATGATGATATTTTTAAAAAAGCAATGGACGTTAACTGAAGCAATATTAATTTTTCATATAAATGTTACTATTTTAGAGCCCAGTCTTATTACTAGGAATGTTACTATTGACTTCAACAGGAGGGAGAGAAAGCTGTTGACTATGGGTGTTGATACATACATAGAGAATCTTGCTGCTATAAGTCAGAAGTTTCAGTGTAGCTCTGGTCACATGACCACAAGTCATTATATTTTGAGTGGTTTTATTTCTCTATCACAAAACAAAGAGCCATAACTGACATACTTTTTGGTAGTTTTAGTCCCAAGCCTGCAAATACTTAGGTCCATGCTTTTATGTGACTTGTTCCATTGAAGGCAATAGGATAAATCATGCACAAAGTTAAGCATATGCCTAAGTGTTTCCAGATCAGGGACTTAGTTAGTAAATAGATCAAAAGCTGAATGGGCATAGATAATAAATTAACAAAAAGGGATAAGCACATCGGCATAGCAGTGTAGCTGGAGCTTGAACTGCTGCTGCTGCTCATGCTGTTTCTGTTCTTGGGATAAATAGGAGGTTTTTTCCTAAATATATAAAGTCAATACCTTTCACCATCACCCAATTCAAGTGAAATAAAACTCTTCAAATCTTTAAAAGCATAAAATATTTCTAACGTATTAAAACTAAAGCAAAGTTATTTTTAAAAGGTATGTAATGTGTCAAATTCCTATGTACAAAATTGATAATTCTTTATCAGTTCTCTTACTCTCCTTGTACCATACCTGTGGATGATATATACTTCAGTTGTAAAAGATCTATAAGTAAGCAAGGTGCACACAGTACCAGAACTGAGAAAATTGTCTTGCTCAGATTTAGGGCTAGATTCACCACAGAATCTATATCAGCTTCCACCAGCATGCAGCCTGACAGCAGGTCCAAGCAGTGGGAACAGCTCCCCTCAGCAGCTTCTGTCTGTGGAGCAATTAAAGAGCTCCAGGTTTCAGAGTAGCAGCCATGTTAGTCTGTATTCACAAAAAAGAAAAGGAGTACTTGTGGCACCTTAGAGACTAACAAATTTATTTGAGCATAAGCTTTTGTGAGCTACAGCTCACTTCATCGGATGCATTTGGTGGAAAATACAGTGGGGAGATTTATATACACACACAGAGAACATGAAACAATGGGTTTTATCATACACACTGTAAGGAGAAAGAAAAGCAGTACTTGTGGCACCTTAGAAACTAACAAATTTATTAGAGCATAAGCTTTCGTAAGCTACAGCTCACTTCATCGGAGCTTATGCTCTAATAAATTTGTTAGTCTCTAAGGTGCCACAAGTACTGCTTTTCTTTTTGCGAATACAGACTAACACAGCTGCTACTCTGAAAACTGTAAGGAGAGTGATCACTTAAGATGAGTTATTACCAGCAGGAAGGAGGAAAACCTTTTGTGGTGATAATCAAGGTGGGCCATTTCCAGCAGTTAACAAGAATGTCTGAGGAACAGTAGGGGGTGGGGTGGGGGAAGAAATAACATGGGGAAATAGTTTTACTTTATGTAATGACCCATCCACTCCCAGTCTCTATTTAAGCCTAAGTTAATTGTATCCAGTTTGCAAATTAATTCCAATTCAGCAGTCTCTCATTGGAGTCTGTTTTTGAAGTTTTTTTGTTGAAGGATAGCCACTCTCAGGTCTGTAATCGTGTGACCGGAGAGACTGAAGTGTTCTCCAACTGGTTTTTGAATGTTATAATTCTTGACATCTGATTTGTGTCCATTTATTCTTTTACGTAGAGACTGTCCAGTTTGACCAATGTACGTGGCAGAGGGACATTGCTGGCACATGATGGCATATATCACATTGGTAGATGCGCAGGTGAACGAGCCTCTGATAGTGTGGCTGATGTGATTAGGCCCTATGATGGTGCCCCTGAATAGATATGTGGACAGAGTTGGCAACGGGCTTTGTTGCAAGGATAGGTTCCTGGGTTAGTGGTTCTGTTGTGTGATGTATGATATGTGAGCCTCGCGAACCAGCTGAGCGGCAGCGGAGCAGCGGGGACAGCAGAGCAGCTCACAGCAGGAGTTTGCCTGGGACTGGTAAGTATCCGAGTGTGTGTGTTTGCTTGCTGAGGAAGTATCCGAGCGTGTGTTTGCTGGGAGGGCAGGGAGAGAGCCTGAGTGAGTGTCTGATTGGCTGCTAGCCTGCAGGGGGCGGGCATTAGGGTGTCTGTGTGTTTGCGTCAGGGAAGCCTGGCTGTTTAAAAATAGCCAGAGCCTCGCGAACCAGCTGAGCGGCAGCGGAGCAGCGGGGACAGCAGAGCAGCTCACAGCAGGAGTTTGCCTGGGACTGGTAAGTATCCGAGTGTGTGTGTTTGCTTGCTGAGGAAGTATCCGAGCGTGTGTTTGCTGGGAGAGAGCCTGAGTGAGTGTCTGATTGGCTGCTAGCCTGCAGGGGGCGGGCATTAGGGTGTCTGTGTGTTTGCGTCAGGGAAGCCTGGCTGTTTAAAAATAGCCAGAGCCTCGCGAACCAGCTGAGCAGCGGGGACAGCAGAGCAGCTCACAGCAGGAGTTTGCCTGGGAGTTCGCCTGGAGTGAGCCCAGTGAGGCTTACATCTTGCCAACGTCTCTGAGGAAGCTCATAGTAGGTAGGTGATATGGAAGGGGGGGATTCAGCTGTTGTGACCTGCACTGGATGTGCCATGTTTGTCTTTCTTCCACAGGACAGAAGCGACTTTGTCTGTACAAAGTGCAAGCTGGTCTCCATATTGGAAGAGAAGATTGAAGGTCTGGAGCAACAGGTAACGACCCTGCGTTGTATACGAGAGACTGAGGATTTTCTGGACCAAACTCAGGATAGCCTTCTAGGGGCACAAAGCTCTAAAGATATAGAGCAGGTTGCACAGAGGAGCCAAGAGGCCAGTGAAGAAGCTTGGCAACATGTGACCTCCAGAAGAGGTAAGCGGAATGTCCGGGTTCCAGTAACACAGACACAGGTAACTAACCGCTTTCATGTTCTCTCCACAGGTACCAATGCGGAGAGTGGACCAGATGATATGTCTGGGGGGAGAAAGCGGAAGGAGACTCCGCTGGTTGGGAGGCATGAGATGCGATGTCCTGAGGTTGGGGGTTCCACGACCACCACTCCCAAGAGGAGAAGGCGGGTGGTGGTGGTCGGGGACTCTCTCCTCCGGGGGACTGAGTCATCTATCTGCCGCCCTGACCGGGAAAACCGAGAAGTCTGCTGCTTGCCAGGGGCTAAGATTCGTGATGTGACGGAGAGACTGCCGAGACTCATCAAGCCCTCGGATCGCTACCCCTTCCTGCTTCTCCACGTGGGCACCAATGATACTGCCAAGAATGACCTTGAGCGGATCACTGCAGACTACGTGGCTCTGGGAAGAAGGATAAAGGAGTTGGAGGCGCAAGTGGTGTTCTCGTCCATCCTCCCCGTGGAAGGAAAAGGCCTGGGTAGGGACCGTCGAATCGTGGAGGTCAACGAATGGCTACGCAGGTGGTGTCGGAGAGAAGGCTTTGGATTCTTTGACCATGGGATGGTGTTCCATGAAGGAGGAGTGCTGGGCAGAGACGGGCTCCATCTTACGAAGAGAGGGAAGAACATCTTTGCCAGCAGGCTGGCTAACCTAGTGAGGAGGGCTTTAAACTAGGTTCACCGGGGGAAGGAGACCAAAGCCCTGAGGTAAGTGGGAAAGCGGGATACCGGGAGGAAGCACAGGCAGGAATGTCTGTGAGGGGAGGGCTCCTGCCTCATACTGGGAATGAGGGGCGATCAACAGGTTATCTCAAGTGCTTATATACAAATGCACAAAGCCTTGGAAACAAGCAGGGAGAACTGGAGGTCCTGGTGATGTCAAGGAATTATGACGTGATTGGAATAACAGAGACTTGGTGGGATAACTCACATGACTGGAGTACAGTCATGGATGGTTATAAACTGTTCAGGAAGGACAGGCAGGGCAGAAAAGGTGGGGGAGTAGCACTGTATGTAAGGGAGCAGTATGACTGCTCAGAGCTCCGGTACGAAACTGTGGAAAAACCTGAGTGTCTCTGGATTAAGTTTAGAAGTGTGTGCAACAAGAGTGATGTCATGGTGGGAGTCTGCTATAGACCACCGGACCAGGGGGATGAGGTGGATGAGGCTTTCTTCCGGCAACTCACGGAAGCTACTAGATCGCATGCCCTGATTCTCATGGGTGACTTTAATTTTCCTGATATCTGCTGGGAGAGCAATACAGCGGTGCATAGACAATCCAGGAAGTTTTTGGAAAGCGTAGGGGACAATTTCCTGGTGCAAGTGCTAGGGGAGCCAACTAGGGGGAGCGCTTTTCTTGACCTGCTGCTCACAAACCGGGTAGAATTAGTGGGGGAAGCAAAAGTGGATGGGAATCTGGGAGGCAGTGACCATGAGTTGGTTGAGTTCAGGATCCTGACGCAGGGAAGAAAGGTAAGCAGCAGGATACGGACCCTGGACTTCAGGAAAGCAGACTTTGACTCCCTCAGGGAACAGATGGCCAGGATCCCCTGGGGGACTAACATGAAAGGGAAGGGAGTCCAGGAGAGCTGGCTGTATTTCAAGGAATCCCTGTTGAGGTTACAGGGACAAACCATCCCGATGAGTCGAAAGAATAGTAAATATGGCAGGCGACCAGCTTGGCTTAATGGTGAAATCCTAGCGGATCTTAAACATAAAAAAGAAGCTTACAAGAAGTGGAAGGTTGGACATATGACCAGGGAAGAGTATAAAAATATTGCTCGGGCATGTAGGAAAGATATCAGGAGGGCCAAATCGCACCTGGAGCTGCAGCTAGCAAGAGATGTCAAGAGTAACAAGAAGGGTTTCTTCAGGTATGTTGGCAACAAGAAGAAAGCCAAGGAAAGTGTGGGCCCCTTACTGAATGAGGGAGGCAAGCTAGTGACAGAGGATGTGGAAAAAGCTAATGTACTCAATGCTTTTTTTGCCTCTGTTTTCACTAACAAGGTCAGCTCCCAGACTGCTGTGCTGGGCAACACAAAATGGGGAAGAGATGGCCAGCCCTCTGTAGAGATAGAGGTGGTTAGGGACTATTTAGAAAAGCTGGACGTGCACAAGTCCATGGGGCCGGACGAATTGCATCCGAGAGTGCTGAAGGAATTGGCGGCTGTGATTGCAGAGCCCTTGGCCATTATCTTTGAAAACTCGTGGCGAACGGGGGAAGTCCCGGATGACTGGAAAAAGGCTAATGTAGTGCCCATCTTTAAAAAAGGGAAGAAGGAGGATCCTGGGAACTACAGGCCGGTCAGCCTCACCTCAGTCCCTGGAAAAATCATGGAGCAGGTCCTCAAAGAATCAATCCTGAAGCACTTAGAGGAGAGGAAAGTGATCAGGAACAGTCAGCATGGATTCACCAAGGGAAGGTCATGCCTGACTAATCTAATCGCCTTTTATGATGAGATTACTGGTTCTGTGGATGAAGGGAAAGCAGTGGATGTATTGTTTCTTGACTTTAGCAAAGCTTTTGACACGGTCTCCCACAGCATTCTTGTCAGCAAGTTAAGGAAGTATGGGCTGGATGAATGCACTATAAGGTGGGTAGAAAGCTGGCTAGATTGTCGGGCTCAACGGGTAGTGATCAATGGCTCCATGTCTAGTTGGCAGCCGGTGTCAAGTGGAGTGCCCCAGGGGTCGGTCCTGGGGCCCGTTTTGTTCAATATCTTCATAAATGATCTGGAGGATGGTGTGGATTGCACTCTCAGCAAATTTGCGGATGATACTAAACTGGGAGGAGTGGTAGATACGCTGGAGGGGAGGGATAGGATACAGAAGGACCTAGACAAATTGGAGGATTGGGCCAAAAGAAATCTAATGAGGTTCAATAAGGATAAGTGCAGGGTCCTGCACTTAGGATGGAAGAATCCAATGCACCGCTACAGACTAGGGACCGAATGGCTCGGCAGCAGTTCTGCGGAAAAGGACCTAGGGGTGACAGTGGACGAGAAGCTGGATATGAGTCAGCAGTGTGCCCTTGTTGCCAAGAAGGCCAATGGCATTTTGGGATGTATAAGTAGGGGCATAGCGAGCAGATCGAGGGACGTGATCGTTCCCCTCTATTCGACACTGGTGAGGCCTCATCTGGAGTACTGTGTCCAGTTTTGGGCCCCACACTACAGGAAGGATGTGGATAAATTGGAAAGAGTACAACGAAGGGCAACGAAAATGATTAGGGGTCTAGAGCACATGACTTATGAGGAGAGGCTGAGGGAGCTGGGATTGTTTAGTCTGCAGAAGAGAAGAATGAGGGGGGATTTGATAGCTGCTTTCAACTACCTGAAAGGGGGTTTCAAAGAGGATGGCTCTAGACTGTTCTCAATGGTAGCAGATGACAGAACGAGGAGTAATGGTCTCAAGTTGCAATGGGGGAGGTTTAGATTGGATATTAGGAAAAACTTTTTCACTAAGAGGGTGGTGAAACACTGGAATGCGTTACCTAGGGAGGTGGTAGAATCTCCTTCCTTTGAGGTTTTTAAGGTCAGGCTTGACAAAGCCCTGGCTGGGATGATTTAACTGGGACTTGGTCCTGCTTTGAGCAGGGGGTTGGACTAGATGACCTTCTGGGGTCCCTTCCAACCCTGATATTCTATGATTCTATGATTCTATGATATGTGGTTGCTGGTGAGTATGAGCTCCAGGAGGAGTTCAATCTGCCCTCCTAATGGGAAAGGCAATGGCAGTAACACTGCCCTCTCCCTTTGGTTTGACTCCTCCCTGGGGTGCAAGGTCTTTGCTGAAAAGGGAAGCACCTTTTACATCTTTCTTGAAGTAGCTTTACTGACGCCAGCTCCCTAGATAATTTACATACCTAATTAAGTTAATTTTTTAGATGACACTTGGAGATATTCATGGAGACCACCTAATTTTGTAAAATAGGCATGCACTTTCTCCAGGGATTCCCTACACCCTCCATGGGGATGTTTCCCCCTCTGAATTTCCCCAACACTGCCCCCCTCCCTCTGCAATTTTGTGAACTAGTTACATGCAGTGTTGCCAATTTAGTGATTGTTTGGAAATTTGAATTGAAATTGAAACATTAATACACACTTTAAAAGCATTTAAGTGTATGATAAAATACGTGTATCTGAAAAATTATAATAGATTTGAAAAGTATGAACATAGACTAGCTTCCTTATACAGCTGTTGTTTTTATGACCATGTCAGTGCATTCATTTCAGTGATGTTGGCCAGCCTAATAATTTCAAATTCTGATTTGTAAGCAAAGTCTAAATGAGCTCTCCCTGACAGCTAGTGATGACCTGGGGGCTGGGGGAAAGGCTTCAGGACCAGATTGTATTTACATTCACACCTAATCTACCTAGGCATCCAGCAAACAGAGCTGTGTTGTCCAAGTGGTAGATTTTGGCTGGGGTTGGGTTACAAATCACTTCAATGCGGGGGAGTAAAGAAATGTTGTTCTTATTGTAGGAGTAAAGGGCAGTAGAACTGTACCTAGCCTCTGCTGATGAGGGCATTAAGAGAGAGGGTGGGGAGAGGTGTTTTGCTTGATGGTCTGCCTGAGTCACAAGTACTATTAGATCTGCCCTCTCCACTGTTTAAAGACAGAGCTGATTAGACTCCATAGATAGTCTTTTGTTCTGTTAAGTGCTCACTAGAGCTGAAATCACGGATAATCAAGTCTAAGTGCTTAGACCTGCTGTGGGACAGTGTTTCTCTGGAAGAGACAGCCCAGTCTGCACTAGCACTGAGGTTCTCCCACTGACAGCTCAGCTGAAATCACTGAGAGCTGGGTGGAACCTCAAGAGACCAACTTGCAGAGGTCACAGTGGCAGGTGGCAGCAGAAGGTGATGGCGCAGGGCCATTGGCAACAGAGCGATGGAGTGAACGGTGGCAGAACGAACAATAGTGGCCAGAGCAAACAGTGAGCAGCTGGAGGAATGAGCAAGGTGCCTTCTTGCCCCCCACCTGGGAGGTGAACTCATGTGAAAGCACCTCTGAACTCTGAGTCTCCACTGACCAAGGACAACACCTGTGAGTGTTAATGAGGCTATTAAGAATGCTGGAGATACAACACAGTTCATGCGAACAAACATGGCTGTGACATCATACTTTCTATTTAGGCAAGAGATACCACACACTACAAACTGGAGGCCAATGTTAAGTGCATTGTCACTTGTTCATCATGAAGTTGAACACTGGTTCCAAACAAGACCAGCAAATGCCCACTATCTTTCTGGAAGAAACTCAGCTAACTGGCTAGACACATGTGGTGCAACAGTGAAAGACTCAACAGTTGAAAAAGTGAAGAACTCTCTCACCATAATCAAAAAATTTGCATACATGGCTGATGAATGCACCAATGCAAATGATCATCAAGTATTAAGTAATTGTGTATGTTATCTTGAGGTCAGTGGTAGGTCACTAGATGCATTTCTAGATGTTCAAGTTATAGAAGACAGATTGGCTGCATCTGTGACAACCCACATCTTAGAAGAGTTAAATGCTTGTCAACTGGACCCCAAACAGATGGCTGCTTGTGCATTTGATGGAGCTGCAAACTTCTCTGGAAGACATGGTGGAGCACAAGCTTTGCTCAGAGAAAAGTGTAACCCTAGTCTCTCCTATACACATTGCAGAGGTCATCTACTTCAACTAGCATTAGTATGAGCTGCAGACTCTTCAAAAGACATTAAAAAAAGCTATAAATTTAATGTCTTCATTATATTCTTTTTTCAGCAAGAGTCCAAAAAGACTGAATATCTTGGAAAATATAGAAGATACCCTGGGACTGAAGTTCAAATTAGTCCAACCTGGGAAAACGCTCTGGCTTTCTCATGAGCGATCCTTGGCTGTTGTCTTAAAATTACTCCAGCCATTATTACTGGCTTTGGAAAGTATCTACCAAGATGGGATGGATCTAAGTAGTGATTACTGGTGGATTACTTTTGCTACTATGTTCAGAGAAGACTATTGCCATTCTCTCTCTTGTAAGTCTACTGTTGAAAATGCTTGGGTCATTAAACAATGCCGTCCAGGCATCTGCTACAACACTTGTAGATCTTTGTCCAGCAAAGCTTGTCCAGAAGCTACATTTGGATCAATCAGAGAGCTTTGAAAAAGTATTGGAAGAAGCAAAGACTTCAGTCCAGAAGTTGACTAATGAAGGCATTTATATTGAATCCTTAAGTGAAGAGGACAAGAAGTTTGTTAAGACAACTGAAAAAGTACACAGACTTGATTCTTAAAAATCTACAACAGTGACTTCTAGATTCTACTCAACCTCTATGTAGCTTTTACAGATCCCTGTCTTATAAAACACCGACAGTTGAGTGGGGTGAGGCACTACCAGCAATGGGGCTGCCATGTGCTCCGGACAGAACAGAGAATCTGAACACAGAGTGGAATATGATGCAACGGATGAATGAAGATTTGACTTCAATTTCTTTTTTTATCATCACTAGTGGCTCGACCTGATCTTTATGCTATGTTTCCTGGACTCAAAGAAGTCGGAATTCATCTCTTGCTACTCCCAGTCACAATAGCTACAGTTGAGCGTTCTTTTTCATCATTGAATAGAATTTTTTGTTTTGAAAGAAGTTGCCTTCTGCCTGATCATGTGAATGACCTAATAGCATATAACTGAAGGAATGGAAGTACCGGACACACGAGAAGCCACCAAAGATAAACGTAGGTTTTATTTAATACCAAAACCAAAGTATATAAAAATGCTGTGAAATTGTAAAGAATTAAATCTGAAGACAATGAGTTAAGTGTTACTCTGTTTACCCTATAACCATAAAAACAGGGCTGGTCTTAGGGCTTGTCTACACTACCGCTTAAGTCAATGAAACTTACATCACTCAGAAGTACGAAAAAACACTCCCCTGAGTGACATAAGTTATATCGACTTAAAGCAGTATCTACACTGCACTATGTCGGCCAGAGATGCTCTCCTGCTGACATAGCTTCCACATCTCTTTGAGGTGGAATAATTACGTTGACAGGAGAGCGTTCTCGTGTCAACATAGCGCATCTTCACCAGATGCACAACATCAGCACAGATGCATTGATGCAAATGTGCCAATGTAGCATGGTTGTGAAGGCAAGCCCTTACTAAACATAGGTTAATACAAATATTTTTCATTTGATCTTTGCCATCATCTCTCTATGCCTTTTCTTGTTACACTCCCAAGTTCTACTCTTCCCTTGATATGTGTGCAAAATTCCCATTAACACTAATCAGGATTACATACACTGAATGGAGAAGAGACTCTCCCTCCCCCCATGATTATGTAAAAAAGATTAGTCAACGGTTTAATCATATAAAGTTTCTCTCATTTTTCTGAAGCCATCATTTACTGAAAAGAAGTGCCTGAGTGAGAGAGCTCAATAATGAGTAAGGAATGCCTTTTCATCAGAGAATTTAAAATCCCCTTTGAAAATTAAAATGCATGCAAGTGTTAATATTCACTAGGTCGACAATTTACATTTCTAACCGAAACACATACAAAGTTTTTTTCTGACATTGATCTCTCTCAGTAGTTTCAGAATTACAGTACCAAGATTTAGTAGTGTAATTCTGGCATAAAAAGAATAAATACTACATATGCAGAGCAATATTGGCTAAAATATTACAAAATGGCACAAATTGTTTTATGATGCACCTGTAACCTGTGAGAAATTTAGGGAAAAGAGAAAACTACTAAATTTTTGTGAGGCTATGAAAGAAACAAAACTGGTGAATATACACCTTTACCCCGATACAACGCTGTCCTCGGGAGCCAAAAAGCTTACCGTGTTATAGGTGAAACCGCTTTATATTGAACTTCAAAGGAAGCAGGATTAAGATTTTAGGTCCTGATCCAGACCCAGTTGAAGTCCCAGGGAGTATTTCCATAGAGTTCAATGGACTTTGGATCAGGCCCTTAAGAGGTAACCTTTTGGGAAATGAGGACCCTGTAATTATATTCTCCTCACTATTGAATAGTTAGTCACTTTTGCAGATTTTTACCTTAGTTTACTTTTTATATATTTGTAAGGCCCTTTGTTTTTGGTATTTACCAACTTAACCCAAAATATTCCTGAATTTTGAAAAAAACTCAGTATTGGTTTTACCCACTTTCACCTGAATTTTGACTTTTTTGGGCCCCACAGATTTTTCACAGAGGAAGCAGATGGGGCCATGCTGAACGGTGAGAGTCAGGAGGGGAGCAGAAGGTTACAGCCCATGAGTACTGGCCCCTATGCCAGACAGAGCCCCCTCTTAACCCTGGACCTTTATCGTGGCCCTGTCTACTTCCACGTAGGCTGTGTCCAACAGGGGAATTGGATGGGGCTCTGTGCCCTGGACCCACACCAAAGGGATGGGGTCAGCATGGGAATGTAAGGCCATTCCCTGTGGGTACTGGCCCCTGACAGAGCCTGCACCTGATACCACCCCTTCAGTGCTGAACAGCCTGATTAGGAGAGGGCTTTGTCTGGGAGAGAAGTGGATGGGGCTCTGTGTCCTGGGAAGCGAGACAGGCAGGGAGCCGGGTTCTGGCAGCTGAGACCACCTTCTGCCAGACAGAGACCCTCCTGACCCTGGCTCTTCAGCCCAGCCCTGTCCACCTCCTTTGTGCAGTAGAGGAGCGAGACCATCAGGGAGCTGGATCCTGGCAGCCAAAACCATCCAGCCACTATACTGTGAGTACCTCCCACCCTGGCCACCAACCACTGTGAGTACCGAGGACCCCTTCCAGCCTACCACCCTTCATTTCCAGTTCTAACTGATTTTCACCCATAGTTTACATTTTCCAATAAATACTGGTAAATGCCAAAGAAATGTAATAAAAACTGAAAATGAAATATATCTGTTAGTTTTGAATATGGTCACAATGTCTATGGTTCTATTTATTCCAAATGTTTATTGTGTAAAACTTATTTATGTATCATAACAACTAGTGACACACTGAAGAGTAACTCCAGAGAGTAATAGTTGACATTCTTCTCTGGAGGCAGCTGAGGTTATTACAATATTTCATTATCATAAAACAATAGGTCTTCAAACACAGACAAAATGGCTTTTAATATTCTCTAGCACAATTATACCAGATTTTCTTTGCACTATCAATACTGGAAGTAATTAAATTGCTTTTTCCATTACATCAGTATAACTTTTAATATAGTACATCTCATGAGTTTATTTAGCAAATGATTTTGTTACAATATATTGTATATTACTTCGTTATGCAGTTGGAAAATCTATTTTTTTACAAATATGTCACTGCGTCTTATTGGAAAGTATCTTGGCTAAGAATGTTTTTCTAGTAGAAAAATATATTTTCTAGTTGAAAGTCCTCAGTTCAGACACTCAGGAGTTCACCACCAAGTTTCTGTATCCCACAAATATCATCTTTCATTCATTTTGTCATTTTTCATAATTTCATACAAAAGAACAGATCAGACACTATAAATCTTCATGTTTCTAGATAGCGAAGAGTGATCACATACCATAAATTCATAACAAGGTATTCTTAACTGCACTATATTACTATCTATCCACCATCTTGGAGAGGAAAGTAGACTAAATGCCCAATATAGTTAAGAATTATTACTTCATATATATAATGTACATAATATGCAGGGCATTAATGGTAATGCTGTCAAAAAAAGATTGATGTGCTTTCTGTTTATTTGTTGGCAAACATTAGAAATGTCAAAGCCAAACACTGTTGTTCTAAATCTGAATTTTTTTTTCCCACCAGAATTTGTTGCACTAGATAAGGTTAAGAAAAGCAAATGTTATTGAAACGATATCTTCCTCAATGAACCACACATCGCACCATACACTCATGAAACAAAGGCACTTACAAATAACATCTACTCAGGGGCGTGCACAGGGGTGGCAAGCGGGGCACCCCAAATCAGTGGGGACACAGAACTCCTCCAGGACTGGATGGGGAGTGCGAACTCCTCTCACCCAGGGTGGGGTGGGAGATAACAGCACCTCTGGCCCTGGGACTACAGGGAGGAGATCCAGTTCCTCTGGCTACTGTGGGGAGAGCCAACTCCAACAGCCCCGGGGCCATGGCAGGGAGAATCAGGTCCTCCGGCACCATGTAGAGCCACTCCTCCGGCTGTGGGCAGGGCGGGGGAGTGGGAGAGCCAGCTCCTCCACCTGCAGGGGGTGGGGAGGGAAAGCCAGCTCCTTCAACTGTGGAGTGGGAAAGTTGAGGGGGCACAGAAAGTGGCCCTGTAAAAGCGACCACATTTTTATTCCTGGGCATGCCCCTGCATCTACCAGAACAAAATAAGTACATACATAATGCATATTTAGAAGGTTTTTGAATCCAGAAAGAGATGGGGCTAAAGTTATGATCAGCATTTCCACCACCATTATGAAGATACTGGCCAAGATTCTCTGGTGCATGGAGTTTCCACTCAGTGCAGCAGAGGCAGGCTGTTGGAAAGCCATTTACAGCTCTCTGATGCTGTACTGCCATGAGCACCAGCATAGATGTGACTCAGGCCAGCTGGCAACAGTCTCTAAGAGGCCATGAACCAGGTGAGGGCTCTACATACTTCAGCCATGCCCATCCTCTGCCCCACCCACCTCCATGCTGAGACTAGGCTTTCCAGGTGTCCAGTTTTTGACTGGAATGCCCGATCGAAAAGGGACCTTGCCAGCTTTGGTCAGCACCACCGACCGGGACATTAAAAGTCCAGTCAGTGGCGCAGCAGAGGCCTGGGGCTAAGGCAGGCTCACTGCCTGCCCTAACTCCGTTCAGTTCCCGGAAGCAACTACCGGGTGCCCAAAGGTGCACGGGCAGTCAGGGAGGCTCCACACACTGCCCGTGCCCCAAGTGCTAGCTAAACAGCTCCCATTGGCCGGGAACCACAACCTATGGGAGCCGTGGGGGCAGTGCCTGCAGATGCGAGGGCAGCGTGCAGAGCCTCACTGGCCGCCCAAGTGTCTAGGGGCTGCAGGTACCTTGCAGCTGCTTCCTGGGAGCTACGGTGGGCACCGCCGGGACCCCGCACCCTCTCCCATGCCCCAACTTCCTGTTCCAGCCCAGAGTCCCCTCCCACACCCCAACCCCCTGCTGGAGCCACACCCTGAGCCCCCTCCTGCACCCCAAGCCCCTCATCTGCAGCCCCAGCCCAGAGCCCTCTCTCACACCCTGAACCCCTCATTTCTGGCCCCATCTGGAGCCCTGTTCACATTGAGCAGACAAGAAATATAAAACTTGCTTCATCCTGAAATGTGTAGAACTTGTATTTTTAAATGTTTTGGATAGCACAGGTAAAATACAAATATATACTGAATCTAAAATACAACCCACAACATTTTTTGCAATGTAGTTGGAGCTGGCCTACTTGGGCTTAGGAAACTATGTAGATGTTATATTGGCATCCGACTGGAAAAGACTTTATCAAAGCATTAAACATGTCTTAGCACAAAAGCCTTCAAACAGGACTGAAAATAATTTTGAGTCTTCAATTCATTGGCACGCAGAACAAAATGCACAAGACTCTTTCAGATATGCCTTGACCTATTTGCTGATGTCAGAACTCTAGCTACAAGATATTCTAATAGTCAAATTATCTATGGTCAAACAAAAGTCTGAAGTAACTTGGGTGAGTAATCAAGCAGAAAATACAGATAGACTTTAGAAAAGATAATAAAGCTTCCTGATCATAACAGGCTCTAGGCATTCAAGTGACCATGTGTAATAAGACAGCACATATTATGTACACAATCTGATTTACCCAAAACCATCACACCAAAAAGAAAGACACTTATGAAATGGCAAAATTCCTAAACCACTAGCGTCCAATGCAATAACATTCCCGTAGGCTTCCTTGAATTAAGGTAAAAAGAGAGGAATTTTATTTATTTCAGAGAAATAAGAAAGAATTGTTCTCTACTCTTATGTATAAAACATACTTCTGAATAGGACTGCTTTGTTTTAAAAGCCTGGCAATTTAAATTAAGACTACCAAAAGCTACATAGCATAGGTTCAGGATTTTGAGAATTACATAAACACTGTAATTTAGTGGTTTTTTCATTTGTGGATCCCTAAAAAATTTCAAATGGAGGTGCAGACCCCTTTGGAAATCTTAAACATAGTCTAAGGACCCCCAGGGGTCCACAGACTACAGGTTGAAAATCACCACTGTAATATATATAAACCTATATTAATTGGCTAGTGTGTATATACATCACTGCCTTCTACTGGATAGACTCAGAAGTGCTCAGCTATGTTTCATAGGCCTTCAACTGCTAGCAGCTAAGAATCATTTCCTTTTAGCTCAAGTGACAAGGGCCTGAGCTTTTGGAGTATGAAAATCTGAGTTCTAAGTTCCAAATGGAGATAGCAAAGACACAGTACCAACCATGGAGTCTTAGGACATCATGAATTTATTACTACAGTATAGTATATTTCTTATAAAATTATGTACAGCCCAAATAGTTTGGTGGCTCTTTGGCAGCAGCAGCTAGCCAATGTTCATGGCATAACCAGTTTGTTTCCATTAGGGAGAGAAATTGATGATCGAGTCAGGCATTTCTTTGCTGCAATCCTGTTTATTTATAAAGAATGTTTCCCTGAACACAGTAGGAATGAACAACAGGAAGCACTTTCCTTGCTTCCAGTTTCCAAGCCTGTTGTGCTCAAAAGAAGCTCTATCTCTCTCAGCTTTCTCCTAGGACCGTGCTTACCAATTCATCTCTGGCTTTCTTCACACACGCTTCCACCAGCCTACCTTGTTTCAAGACTGAGCTTGATAAGTTAATGGAGGGGATGGTATGACGAGACTACCTACAATGACATGTAGCAGATATACGACTGCTAGCAGCAAATATTTCCAATGGCTGGACCCTAGATGGGGAGGGCTCTCAATTACTTCAGCAAATTCTTTCCCAGATGTCTAGCTGGTGGGTCTTGCCCACATGCTCAGGGTCTATCTGATTGCCATATTTGGGGTCGGGAAGGAATTTTCCCCTGGGTCAGACTGGCAGAGACTCTGGGGGTTTTCGCTTTTCTCTGCAGCAAGGAGCATGGGTCACTTGCAGGTTTAAACTAGTGTAAATGGTGGATTATACTGCTCTATATACTACACACTGAAATGTCAGTACAATATTTATATTCCAATTGATTATATGATAAAAATGAAAAAGTAATTTTTTCAATAATAGTGTGCTGTGACACTTTGTATTTTTATGTCTGATTTTGTAAACAAGTGGTTTTTAAGTGAGGTGAAAGTTGGGGATACGCAAGACAAATCAGACTTCTGAGAAGGGTACAGTTGTCTGGAAAGACTGAGAGCCACTGGACTTAGATGATCATGATGGTCCCTTCTGGCCTTAAAATCCATGAGTCAATCACTATCCCAGTCCCTGTGTTTCTAATCTGTCCTAGAGAAACTCCTCCTATTCTCCCTGAATCAGTTCTTCTGAATCAGGCCTTCCCATGTGGTCCTGTGCCTTGGGTAGTGACTTGTATTGTTTCAGTTACTTCTAAATAAAGGGGCATATAACTGAACCCTCATTTATCCTGAATGAAAAATAGTTAGCATGTACATCAGCTTCAACTGACATGCTTATGGTCAGCCAACAACATTCTTCAGCATAGCAGTATATTATATAGAATTCACATACAACGTTTTAAGGCGAAACCTGCTTTTTTTTCTGACTAGTTTTGTGAGGTGGTTCATTTTATCATGTTTTGCTTTCTGAAAGTTATAAATAAACATTGTATTAGAAAAATAAAGTTATAAAATGCATGAGGGGGCCAGTTAGTGCAATGGCAGAACGTATCTCTCAAATACACTGCATAAGAGCTTTTTTTGCTTTGCTAGCAAATTCTCCAGACATCTATTTTTGGTATGAACAATTTTGAGAATATAGTGCTGCCTAATTGTGCCAGATGATAAGCAGAGATTTTATGATGTAGAGAACAGTCCATTAGGGAGCTAAATTCACCAAACTCATTTCACAGAAGATTTCAGGTCATATTGACACCAAACTCCCAAAGAGGAAAAATGAATACTGGCTCCATAATGAACACCCTTATTTTTTACAATCTCCTTGTATAATACACAAGGAGGAGAAAAATCACACTCATGTCTCAGTTTGGAAGTTGTCTTCAAAAGTGTCTTTTGAGACTAAATAATAAGTTACTAGTCTTGCCTTTAGTATCAGGAAAAATATTAATGAATGCAACAGTGAAGAAGTTGTAAAAGTTGGGTCATTTATTTAATTTCTTTGTTGTCTGATGCTTTCATGCATTACATTCTTTTCTCACTAATCCAAATATATCATGATTTTGTTTTTTATCTGGAAGAGAAGTATTCTGAATAGGCCAGCTACATACACTGGTTCTTTAACGTATCTTCTGTGTTATGGTAAGAACATACGGTGCTGAATTCTGCTCTCATTTACACCAGGTTTCATCAGAATTATTACAGATTTACATCAGTGTAATGGGACACAGTTGAGCCCCAAACATTTTTAACTAGTTTTAAATCAGTGTGTAATGTTACTTAATGTTAAATATGATAGTAGTGGACTATAGCTATTGAAATTCTATTACAGATTTTTAGAGTTTATGTAATATTCACAGGTTCCTATATGTGAATGTCTGACTTCAAATAAAGGTCTGAAATCTTCAAATCAAAAACAACTTCCAATAAGTGTGCCAAAAAAAAATGTTCTAATTATAGGTGTGAAAGAACACAACATATTTTGTGTACTTTAGCCCTGATTCAGCAAAGCACTTAACTTTAAGCATGTGAGTAGTCCCATGTACTTCAAGGGGTCTAACTGCATTGTTGAAGTTAAACCCCTGCATGAATGTTTGCAGGATTGGAGCCTTGGACCCAGTTTGTCAAGCACTCTGCATGTAGACTTTATTGACTGACATTGATTTGGACCTTAACTACTCTATTCAAGTCAACATATCAGTAGGATCATTTGTCATGTACTTAATTTTGAATCTTGCAGCCAACCTTCTACCCTGTGTCACTCTGCTTCTTGGCTTATCACTGAGTCAGTTCAGTAGCCAACTCCTGGCAGCACATAACTGGCACTTTGGAACCATTTTAAGTGTACATTCTAGATGAAAAGCACTATCTGGGGGTTAATAACAAACACCAATAGTACTCAAAGGCTGTTGTCAAACATTTTCAGGTAGAACTGATGTGTTGTTACCTTCAAAACATCTCTGAGATTTGAACAGTTTTCTTTCATTAGCTTTTTTTCTAGATGGAACTGATCTTTCCAAGCTTGATAAAATAAAACTGAACAGTTTGTACAGTACAAGAACATAAATATACTAATTATTAGGGCTGCAGGTTTGTCACAGTGGTAAAAGTGCCATAGGTATGGTGATGTTTCTGTTTGTCTGTGACTTTTCTTTGGTTCCATAGTCCTGCTCTCAGCATTGCAAACTGACATAACGGGGGTTGCAATGCCACTCAGGTTTGGCCCAGCTGCCTCACTATCTTGACAGGGGGGAGGCCCTGCCCGCTTTAAATGGCACTCTGATGACCTTACACACCAATTCCCCCTAAGCCTGTGACTTTTACATTTACCATGACTGCTCTATGATTTATTATTTTTAAAAAATTCCATGACAAATCTGACTTACTTAATTGAGAAGAAAAAAAATTTTTTTTTTGTAAAAATGCTTCATACTCTTTCTACATGGATTTGGACTATTTCTAGGTGACTGCATCAATGTGGCATACAGCTTGTGTATCACCCACAGGAAAATACTCTCCTTCTTTATAACTACTAAAATTGTGCTGATGTCTCAGAAACATAGATAGGAGGTGGGGGCCGGGCCACAACCCCCTCCCCTAACCGTCCCTCCATACAAAACCCGATGAGGCCCTCAGGCCAAAAAGTTTGCCCGCCCCTGCTTTAGAATGGATTCTGCATGGATTCTGCTACTGTCCACTCATTCCCCTCATGAAATTTACCTTTCATCTATTACTCAAGTGGCACAGTGTTAAAGAGGACAATGCTTAAATGCTACAGAGGAGTATTTATGCCCATGCATGACATCTGCACATGCCACCATGCAGTAGTCCACAGTCTTGTATTCACTATCCCACATTTGAATGCAACCTTGAGTAGTTGGGCTAACTAACACATGATTATGATTTTGTATTAATTGCTGATAGGAGACAAGTCAAGTTTAACATCATGTCAGCTCATTGCGGGTAGACCGTGTTCCCTAATTTTCTTGCAAAGACAAACTCCATGTTAACTTCAAGTGCATCAAGAATAAAATATGAACCAAACCAAGTAGGGTACAATTACTGCTTATTTTTTGTGTAAAGAGATTCTGGCAAGGTGTGTTTATCAAATGGATGGAAAGATTAGCAAAGCTAAATTTAGGCCACCAGTCTCTAAAAGCAAATCTCAGACTACAGACGTGCATGCTCTAAGGAAACATATATATGTTAATTCCAATACAATATTATCCTGTTAAATTGAGTTACAGTTGAAAATATCAAAGTCTGGAGTCTATGGCTGCAATTATCTAAAGCTGGATGCACAATAGTTTAAATACTGCATCATAGTGTGGTATACGTAGCAGATCCTGAAGATGACCTAATCTACAGGAATGAGGTCTCTAAAGGGTTGAAAAGGTAAATTCTCTATTTATTTATTTTTTAGATTAACAAAATAATAACAAGAGGCACCCATCTGAACACTTTAGGTGTGTCTGACAAATACTCAAAATGATAAATCAAGGAAAGAAACAATAACTAACTTTCTAATACCATAAGTAGGTGAAAACTGTTTGGAAAACCATTCCCAGAGAGTAGTTATCAGTGGTTCACAGTCATCCTGGAAGGACATAATGACTGGGGTCCAACAGGGATCAGTTCTGGGTCCGGTTCTGTTCAATATCTTCATCAATGATTTAGATAATGGCAAACAAAGTACACTTATAAAGTGTGCAGATGATACCAAGCTGGGAGGAGTTGCAAGTGCTTTGGAGGATAGGATTAAAATTCAAAATGATCTGGACAAACTGGAGAAATGGTCTGAAGTAAACAGGATGAAATTCAATGAGGATAAATTCAAAGTACTCCACTTAGGAAGGAACAATCAGTTGCACACATACAAAATGGGAAATGACTGCCTAGGAAGGAGTACTGTGGAAAGGGATCTGGGGGGTCACAGTGGACCACAAACTAAATATGAGTCAACAGTAATGCTGTTGTAAAAAAAACAAACATCATTCGGGATGTATTAGCAGGAGTCTTGTAAGTAAGACACAAGAAGTAATTCTTCCATTCAACTCTACGCTGATTAGGCCTCAACTGGAGTATTGTGTCCAGTTCTGGGCACCACATTTCAGGAAGGATGTGGACAAATTGGAGAGAGTCCAGAGAAGAGCGACAAAAATGATTAAAGGTCTAGAAAACACGACATATGAGGGAAGATTGAAAAAATTGGGTTTGTTTAGTCTGGAAAAGAGAAGACAGAGGGGACATAACAGTTTTCAAGTACGTAAAAGGTTGTTACAAGGAGGAGGGAGAAAAATTGTTTTTCTTAAACTCTGAGGATAGGACAAGAAGCAATGGGCTTAAATTGCAGCAAGGGAGATTTAGGTTGGACTTCAGGAAAAACTTCCTAACTGTCAGGGTGGTTAACCACTGAAATAAATTGCCTAGGGAGGCTGTGGAATCTCCAACATGGGAGATTTTTAGGAACAGGTTAGACAAACCCCTCTCAGGAATGGTCTAGATAGTATTTAGTCCTGCCATGAGTGCAGGGGACTGGACTAGATGACCTCTCAAGGTCCCTTCCAGTCCTATGATTATATAATAATACATAATAACAACAAGTTACAAAGTAGTACAGCAATAAAACATATTCCCCATTTTTCCCTAATCATCGTCCTCAACAATATCTGCTTCTTCAGCAACCCTCCTAAGAAGGATGCCCTGAAGAGCAAGAGATTTGGGCTATTTTTGACCAGGGCATTTCACAGGAATGGAGAACACCCTGCCAGTGATCCCTTCTCTTTTATATTGACGGGGGGCGGGGGAGTCCAATTTGAGTATCTCTGCTGATCTCCCCTATGGTGGCTTGTCATGGGGAGACTAGCAGCCTCTCTGGTAGGAAGGTCCTGAACCATATAGGGCTTTTTAGGTCAAAACCAATATCTAAACTCCATCTAAAAACCCATGGGAAGCCAGTGCAGATCATGGAGCACTCACTCTATAAATACGTTTGCAGTGGACACTCCAGTGGCTATTTATGGCACAGAGACCTCTATTGAAAATGTTGGAAGGACTTTGTCCATTTCTTTGGTGTAGGTATGAAATGTAATATGTGAATGGAGGATGATTAATTAGGTGGTGTTTGGGTCTGAGACTGTTTGTTTATTGAGTAGTGTGAGGGCAGAGTTAAGGTTATTTATGTGATCGTAATTATGCATTTCCATACTTACAAATGTTTGATTTGATTAAGTATAACTTTAACTGCAGTCACTAAGAGGGCAAACTCTGTACCTCACTGCACCCATTCCCCCAGTGCTATGGTTTGGGAGAAACACCATGAGGGGCATCTTGTAGAGTTTTCCTTCCCCTCCACCACTAAACACAGTGGTAGGAAGGGGGGAGGGGTCAAGATTGCTCTAAATTATTAATCCATACACTTTCCTTAATTGGCCATAATCACAAGTGGTCTGGATTGTACCCCGGAACGTGACACACTCCATATTTTCTTTTTAAGATCTGACTAAATAGAGAGAATATTAAAAATTTGCTCCCCTACTTAAATCTCCCGCTATATAAAGTAAATATCAAATCTGAACATAAGTGTTATTTATTCTACTTTTCTTCTAATGTACAAGATCCAACTCTAAGTAATAAATTACTTAGATCCGATGAAATGAGCTGTAGCTCACAAATGCTTATGCTCAAATAAATTTGTTAGTCTCTAAGGTGCCACAAATACTCCTTTTCTTTTTGTGAATACAGACTAACACGGCTGCTACTCTGAAACCTGAAATTAGTAATGGTATACTTTAACAAGTTCAGGGCCTGATCCAGCAGGAAATATCTGCAGCCTTCTGGCTGGCAGAACCTCCACAAAGCCACAGATGATGCTCCTCAGCAGAGCTAGCTATTCACTTGAAAATGTGGCCACCTGCTGAAGGACTAAAGAAACAAAACAACAGCCCTTCAAATGGAGGAGCTGCAGAACAGCTCAGAGGGAGGCAAGCTAAGCATTGTTAAATCTGATACTTGATTAGGAGACCACAAGAGAAAAACCTGTGTGTGGAAGAGATGCTGGTGATTTGATAGACAGTATTCTTTCCTCTTCTTTTCTAATTAAGCCAGTATCCAAACATGGTATAAGAGGCACTAAGAAAGATGTGTGGCTATTTCATAATGGCCCGGCATTTTCTGCAAAGTCAGAAGTGATGACCTAGATGTCCTGGCTAAATTTCATTAGAATAATTACATTCTGTCTACCTGAATTTATCATATTATTTAAATTGTACATGGCACTTTTCAAAAGGGCTGTGTGTATAAATGAATATTTGGTTTGGTCAGATCCAAAACTGGAAAAGTTCTAAGTTGTTGTGTAGTGTTGCTGTGCACTATAAAACCCTAGATGTAGCTCTATTTCAATGTTGTGTGAAATTATGCCTGAATACAGTGTAAAATAGTGTTTTTGAATGAAAACTGAAATGTAAGTGTTGAGTATAATAATAATTGTTATTAGCAGTGACCAATGGAGGCAGAGCTTGAGGACTGAAATTGAGATTCATAACGCATCATCACAGCTGGGCCCATTCAGTCTATCACAACTCCTAAAGCCCTAAGACCGAATTAACATGCTTCCTATGCAGATCCAATTCTCAGAGAGGCCAGTCATTTTTGTCCCTATCTGTCCTTCACTTCTACCTGACTGAGCTTCAGAATATTGCTGTCAAAGACACATCTTTAGGCTGCACTGTCCTTTAGAAATTTTTTCCTGGCTGACAGAGTATTACTTAGAGAGACAAGATGGGTGAGGTAATATCTTTTATTGGACCAACTTCGGTTGGTGAAAGAGACAAGCTCTCAAACTTACGCAGAGCTCGTTTTCAGATCTGGGAAATATATTCAGTGTGTCACAGCTAAATACAATATGGAACAGAATGTTTAAAATAAATAGTTCACACATTTTAAGGGACCATTCACGGGGAAGTAGCCTATTAAGACCGCTTTAGTCATAGCGGGGAAAGGAATGTGGGGAGGTTGTTAATGTTGTGGAGTTTGTGGAGGAAGTCCATTGTGTTCTCGAGTTTTTTTATAGTAGGTGGTGTCAGAGAGCTTTTGTTCCCTTGTTAACATTGTCATCATGGCTGAAGACTACAATGGTACCCCCTTTGTCTACTAGTTTGATCACTATCTAGTGGGACTTCAAACCACTCACCACACAAGGGCCAGCTTCCTCCAAGACACAACAGACTGCCTCCACAAACTCCACATTAACAACCTCCCTCAGAACACCATCCTTGCCAACATGGATGTCACTTCCATATACACCAACATCACCCACAATGATGGTATAGCTGCCTGCCTCAAATATTTACAAGACAATGGACAACCATCATATATATACCCCAAACACATTGCCAAACTTATCCATTTCATCCTCACTCATAATTTTTCAGTCAACAACAAACACTTTGTCCAAACAATGAGAAAGGCCATGGGTATTAGGATGGCTCCCCAATATGCCAACGGCTTTATGGGCCACTTTGAAGAAGAATTTCTGGACAAATGTACCACAAAACCAATGATATATCTGAAATACATTGATAATATTTTCATCCTCTGGACAGATGACTTGAACTCCCTTATAGATTTCCACCACAACTTCAACAACCACCACCCATCTATTAAATTCTCTCTGGAACACTCCCACACTAGCCTCAACTTCCTGGACCCCACAATCAGCTTCAATAATGAAAACCAACAGATAACTATATACAAGAAACCCATGGATCACCACATTTACCTTCATAGATCCAGTAACCACCCCAAACATATCAAGAAATCTGTTATCTAAAGCCCAGGCACTCAAATACCAAGGAATATGCTCTTAGGAGAAAAGCCACAATGTATACCTTCACACTCTCAAAACTGTCTTTCCCAAACAAGGACATTCCACCAGAGAAGTAGATCACACCATGAAATGGGCCACCCAAATACCTCTTAAGAACCTTGTACAATACAGAAATAAAACCCCCTCTGACCACACACCCCTTCTTGTCATCTCTGACCCTACACTGGAACCGATATGAGGTATCATTAAACAACTACAACCAATAGTCAATGGGGACTCCATCCTGAAAGAAATCTTCCCTGTACCCCCTCTTCTATCTTTCAGACAGCTCCCCCACCTCTCCAAGCTCATCATCAGAAGCAAGCTCCCCACAGACCAGGGCACACCAATCCAAAGTGGTACCAGACCTGCTAGAACAACAGATGCAAAACCTGCAGACATATCTCCACTGCTACAATGATCAACACTCCCCACAACACGCCTTTCAACATCCATGGGTCCTACACATGCCTATCACAATACATGGTGCACCTTATCCAGTGCACTAAATGGCCCAGTAACAACTATGTGGATGAAACCAGACAATCACTACATACTTGAATGAACTCGCACAGGAAAATGATAAAAGACAAAAATACCTTATCACCAGTGATCACTATTTTTGACCTATCACACAACTCTCTCAAAAGACAAGCATGGGAACTTAAATTCATAACTTTGTTAGACACTAAAAATCACGGACTGAATAGAGACACTGGATTTATAGTTTATTACAATACGCTATAACCCACTAACAAATCCCCCCCCAAGCTGCATTCTCCCCCCACTTCCTGCATTCCTTTCCCTCCCTCCATGACTGGAGGGGTGTTAATGAGCCACTTCACCTTCACATATGTGTTAAATATTTATGCTAAACAATCCTGTTCCATCTTGTATTTAGCTGTGACACTGAGTACATTTCCCAAATCTGAAGAAGAGCTCTGCGCAAGCTCAAAAGCTTGTTACTCTCACCAACTGAAGTACGTCCAATAAAAGATATTACCTCACCCACCTTGTCTGTCTAATCTCCTGCAACCCACACTGCATATGAGTATGTCAGTCAGTCAGAGAAGAACCTGCCTGCCTCTGCCCCTCTTCATCTGTTGGAAAATGAGTTTATCCTCAGCCTCTGGACCTGAATCTGCAGTCTCTGCTTAAGAGCAATCCTCATGGATGTCAATGGGAAATGCTTTATGAGGCCTGATCCAACTTCCATTGAAGTCAATGGGAGATGGATCAGCTTCCATGCAGCATTTGCTCCTCCGACAGAAGCCATCTTAGGCATCCATATATACAGCCTAAAGCAGTGTTATGCACCTATCAGTATCTTATGACACTTTGGAAACATTTGGAACAAGGTGACATATGAGTAAATGGGGAAGATAAAAAGTCATCTTAGGTTGTATTTTACACTTCTCCATGTCCAGGGAGGTCTGCAGAGCTTCCATGAACCAGAAATTACCGACGCTGCATTTGCTGGAGAGGATACAAGTCAGTGTTTTTACTGAAGTTCAAAAATTGAATTAGCTTTTCAAAAGATCAATGTACAGTTTGCATGATTTAATATAACTGAAGGAAGGAGCTACATAAAGTATTTAAAATTCATTAGTTCTTTCTATAATTTTCTTACAAAGTTTTTTTTATTTTAACTAAATAAACTAAACAAATTTCTCATTTCTAAACAGAATGAAAGTTGTTTTTCCTAGCTGCATCAAAATAAATAATTTTACTACTACACGTGGCAAATTACCAATATTTTAATACACTGCTTTATATCTTTATTTTGGCAATTAAATGGGGAGCAGGTTGCAACATGCTAGAATGATTAATTTTCCTTTCTATATTTCCTTTATATTATTTATTTATTAAGAGTTCCCTGCAAAAATCACTGATGTATATACACGCAAGGAAAATCCAGGATTTTGTGTTATTTTGATAGTCTCCAATTGGTAAGACTTACAAATATATTGGGAAAGGAGAGACTTATTTTGCTTATTTTATAAACAGGAAATCTAAATAAAGCAAATCTAGTGTGGTTTAAGAAACTGCACTGTCATTTTGATATAGCTGTAGAAAGATCTGAGTCATAAATCCATAATAAAGGAAAAAAGCGTTGTTGAAAAATCATAGATACTAAGGTCAGAAGGGACCATTCTGATCATCTAGTCTGACCTCCTCACAGTTCAGGCCACAGAATCTCACCCACCCACTCCTATGAAAAACCTCACCCATGTCTGAGTTATTGAAGTCCTTAAATCATGGTTTAAAGACTTCAAGGAGCAGAGAAGCCTCCCTCAAGTCAACCATTCCCCATGCTACAGAGGAAGGCGAAAAACCTCCAGGGCCTCTCCAATCTGCCCTGGAGGAAAATTCCTTCCCGACCGCAAATATGGCAATCAGCTAAACCCTGAGCATATGGGCAAGATTCACCAGCCAGATATTACAGAAAATTCTTTCCTGGGTAACTCAGATCCCATCCATCTAATATCCCATCTCAGGGGATTTGGCCTATTTACCCTGAATATTTAAAGATCAATTACTTACCAAAATCCCATTATCCCATCATACCATCTCCTCCATAAACTTATCGAGTAGAATCTTAAAACCAGATAGATCTTTTGCCCCCACTGCTTCCCTTGGAAGGCTATTCCAAAACTTCACTCCTCTGATGGTTAAAAACCTTCGTCTGATTTCAAGTCTAAACTTCCTTGTGGCCAGTTTATACCCATTTGTTCTTGTGTCCACATTGGTGCTGAGCTGAAATAATTCCTCTCCCTCTCCTGTATTTATCCCTCTGATATATTTATAGAGAGCAATCATATCTCCCCTCAACCTTCTTTTAGTTAGGCTAAAACAACCCAAGCTCCTTAAGTCTCCTTTCATAAGACAAGTTTTCCATTCCTCGGATCATCCTAGTAGCCCTTCTCTGTACCTGCTCCAGCTTGAATTCATCCTTTTTAAACATGGGAGACCAGAACTGCACACAGTATTCTAGGTGAGGTCTCACCAGTGCCTTGTATAACGGTACTAAAACCTCCTTATCCCTACTGGAAATGCCTCTCCTGATGCATCCCAAAACCGCATTAGCTTTTTTCACAGCCATATCACATTGGCAGCTCATAGTCATCCTATGATCAACCAATACTCCAAGGTCCTTCTCCTCTTCCGTTACTTCTAATTGATGCGTCCCCAACTTATAACTAAAATTCTTGTTATTAATCCCTAAATGCATAACCTTACACTTCTCACTATTAAATTTCATCCTATTACTATTACTCCAGTTTACAAGGTCATCCAGATCCTCCTGTATAATATCCCGATCCTTCTCCAAATTGGCAATACCTCCCAGCTTTGTATCATCTGCAAACTTTATTAGCACACTCCCACTTTTTGTGCCAAGGTCAGTAACAAAAAGATTAAATAAGATTGGTCCCAAAACCGATCCCTGAGGAACTCCACTGGTAACCTCCCTCCAACCTGACAGTTCGCCTTTCAGTAGGACCCGTTGCAGTCTCCCCTTTAACCAATTCCTTATCCACCTTTTGATGTTCATATTGATCCCCATCTTCTCCAATTTAACTAATAATTCCCCATGTGGAACAGTATCAAATGCCTTACTGAAATCTAGGTAAATTAGATCCACTGCATTTCCTTTATCTAAAAAATCTGTTACCTTTTCAAAAAAGGAGATTAGGTTGGTTTGGCATGATCTACCTTTTGTAAAACCATGTTGTATTTTGTCCCATTTACCATTGACTTCAATGTCCTTAACTAATTTCTCCTTCAAAATTTTTTCCAGGACCTTGCATACTACAGATGTCAAACTAACTTATAATTGAGCAAATCATGATAATTTCTAGTGATGGATTAGGCCTTTTATTATATCAAAATCCACTTCCTAGTTGTTCTTGCTTACATATTACTGTGACATTAGATCTGGTGCTTTTCCACAGAAATATAAATGAGTTAAAATATTTCAATTTTTGTAAAATGTTTCATAGTAACTATAATGAAAATTATTCAGTTAAATAAATTTAAGGTGATGCAGTAAATTAGGACCTGATCCTGTAAATATTTACTCATGAATAATTCCGCTAAAGTAAATGAGACTCCTCACATGATTAAGGGTCCATAGAAGAGGATTCAGTCCATTAATAAACTATTCTTTTACAATCTGGATATCTAGATTAAAATCTAGTTTAGGTCACAAGAAAAATTAGTTTGGTTGTTTCCACTTAATCCCTTGTCAAAAATAACATTTGTCCATATCTCAAAACTACTAGAACTTTTGGCACCATCCGTCCGTAGGAGGCATGTGCAGGTACTTTGGGTTGGTATGAGGCAGATGGAGTAACTGAACAGGACTGGGAGATCACGCATCATGACTATCTGTAGTGTACCCGATTCTAGCTGCAATGCTGCTGCTACTATTTTCTCTTTATAGGACACCCAAAGTAGCCTAAAATATTTTAAATTGACTGTGTCAAGTTAACTGATATTTTTGTAGTCATCTCTTCATGCCCGTTTTTGAGTTTGCTAGATTCACTGAAAATCTATATGCTAGATGGGCAACTGAATTTCAATTGCATTTTATGTTCTGTAAATAAAGATATTTATCTACTAAATACAAAGTGGGAAGAATAATGTTGTATTAGTCATAAAAGATCTGACATGTAGAATTTACACTTAATATTTATTGTCCAGCCACAACACTGGACTTCATCTCTCCTGAGTGTGCAGAAATATAAACATTTTGTGATAATATGGTTTACACTCATTGTCCATTCTGCCCTCTATCATATGATTTTGTAATTTTTAAAAAATGTTTGCCGTGCATGGTGTCAAATTTTAGTAATGTAGTTAATTTATCAGATTACTTTGCAAGTTTTAGAGCACCAAATTGATATAGTATTGTTGTGGTTTTTTGACAGCTAGAAAAGAATCAAACTTGGAATTAAGTATTCTTGATACGTCATACACATTTTAATACATAAAACAACTTCTTAACATGTTGAGCAGCATTTTAAACACTTAGGATTATGGTTGAGGGATCTGCAGATAAAATAATAAATAAAAATAATTCAAATTACATTTCGTCTTGAAATGTAGCATATGATCAGGTATATTAGCTTTTTCAGATCAGTTATTTCAGACATTAGAATTGAGTCCAATCCTGCTTGATAAGACTCTCAGTGACATGAATGGGTGCAAGATCAAGCCCATCATAAGAAAAATAGAAGTATACCAACAATTACTTAAAATATTATGCAATCAAGATTTAATTAAGAAAAGAATAAAATTAATCAAAGAACTTTTAAAGGTAAGTTAAAGAATATTTTAAACAAATTAAGAATATTCAACACTGGTTTAAAACACTGCTGTTTTAAAGAGATGAAATGTTTGGTCTTATATCACAGAGTAATTCATGTTAAAGAGTAATGAAAAAATAGAAAATTATGTGTGGGGAAAGAAACAGGATTTAGTCTTTGAAATTCTTTAGAAGTCTTAACAGCCACTGGCTTTATTTCCCTCCTTCCCTTCCCCCCCTCCCCTTTGCTATATTAAAAGTTTTCTTTGAACTTACCATTTTAGCCTTTTACAAAAGCATAAATCAGCCATAACAAATTTGTTTTCTATTAATTTTTCTGTGCATATGAATTTTCCATTCAAATGGTCTGAGTTAATGTTTACATAATCTCTAATTTAAAAAGCGTTTTAATGACTGTCATCAGGTCAAGGTCAGGCTACTTGTAATAAGGATTTCCACTACCAAGGTCTCTAGTAATTTACTGTTCTCTAAAGAGGTCCTTGGTGCATACTTGCTTAAACACACCTTTCAAGCACTACCTATTTTTCCATCCATAGTATGACAACATGGAGCAGCTTTTATATTTTCCATTTTTATTACTTATGTTTTAATTACCCTGAAAAGAATGAGTCACGGCTAACTGAATGATTTAAAACCATTTTTTAAAAGTTAAAAATACTATTCAGTGTCTTCTCTGGTCAATTTTACTGAGGGAAACTGATTCAAACTCAGCCAACCAGCAATACCCAGCTGCAGTGTATAATAAAAAGCAAGCTCATTTAAGATCTTTCTACAGAAAATAAAATCCAGTACCCTGTTGGGATGGTTACAGAAACAGAAGGTTAAAACTATTCCGTTAATTGGCAATCTGGCTTTTTTAGCAGTTACCCTGCATTCATCATTCTTTGAAAGCGACGATAGTTCCCCTCATACAAAACATTTGGGAAGTCAACAGTGGCGGCTGGCAAATGGCTATACATCCTGTTGAAGGAGCTGACAGTTCACATCGGAAAGCCTTTAATTTCTAAACTCCCTCCGCCTCGCACACAGAAGAGCCCTTTCTTTCCCCGTTGCAATACAGTTTATTGTAGTTACCGAAAACTGGGGAGCGTGTCCCCTAAACCAAACCCTGAGATTCACGCTGTCTGGAAATGCTTCAGGGGGAGCACTGAATGAGTTTGGATGTTGCCAGTTCATCATCTCCCAACCATGTGAAGCTCAACAGCAGCAAGGAAACTACAGACGGGAACAGCTGAGCTTGTAGGGCTTTAGGTCTACACTATAAAATATAATAAACAGCCCCCCCCCCGGCCATTTTTTTCACTAACAGCTCTCTGTTTTCTCACTTTACTGGCAACTCTTGCCCCTTCTCCAGCAATACTGGTGACATGACTGTGCCTCGCCGGAGGCTGCCTTCCCTTGGAAGGAGCGTGCTAACACTTCCCATTGTAATTATGGCAATAAAGTTCACTTTGCTCGGCGTTGCTTTTATCTTTATAGAGACACCGCGGACTTTTGCACTCGTCCGAGCCTTCCAGCAAGACACGCTCGTTTCCAGCAACCCCTATGGTTCCTGAAGGGCATCCGGGCAAGGATCGCTAGAGAGGTAGGTACCTCGCTTGCGAAGTGTGGCTCCTATCGCGCACCCATGCAATCTCCTGCCTGTCAAAGTCGATTGCAGCCGGCAGCGGCAGCAGCCGCCAGCCGGTTCCCTGGGTCCCAGACATCTTGGCCACACACAGCGCTTCCCCTTGCGCGGCTACGCTATCCTGCATTGCATGGCATAGCATGGCATTGCCTCCAGCCCCTCCAACAAAAGGCGCTGTGGATACACAGCCGTGCACAGCCAGGCAGAGGCGCCCACCTCCCCCGTGGCTGGACCTTACCAGCTGGCTTTGCTGTCTTCGCCTGGCTGGCAGCACGGAGGGTTCAGCTGGGCTCCCACGGCAGGTCCTGGTCCTGGTCCTGCCGCTGCTGCCGCCCGGGTCCCGGTAGCCGGCATCACTTCTCCATCAGCCCCAGCAGCGGCCGCCGGCCGCCGGCCGCCTCCCCCGCAGCAGCCAAGCCCGGCGCGCGGAGCGAGGCGATCCCGCAATGGAACTTGGCCTTTCCGACTGACAGGCCGGGGCAGCCAATCGCCGCCCGCCCCCGCTCGGAGCCGGGGGCGGGGGGGAGAGCGAGCGGCGGAGACCAATCAGCGAGGAAGGTCCCGACGTTCGCCGCCTCCCTTCCTCGCAGGCTGGTTTCCGCGAGAGCGGCGAGCTCGTGCGAGCGGGAAGGGGGGCGCCGCGGGGGCACGGGGCTGGCGAAGGGCGCAGGGTCCGGGACTGGAACGGGCAGGCACCGCACGGCTGGGCCTGTCCCCCGCTCTCAGCGCCTCGCGGTGCAGCCAAGTGCATTGGCCCCGGGCCCAACCCCCTCTCTCCCTTGCTGCAGGCGCTCCGCTGGAGTCCGTGGCTTCGCCTTATGCCTTACTTGCGTTCTGCTCCCGCGCCTGGCCCTCGCTAGGACGGGCCCGATTGCGCCGGGTGCTGTACAGGCTCCATGTGCGAGAAAGCCCCTGTCCAGAGGAGCCGGGGTGCTGAGAGCCACTGACCCCTGTACATCATGGAAACCACTTCAAACCAGGGGGTGCGGCAGGAGCCCCACCACCCCTAGTCCAGCACCTACGCAGAGGAGTTTACAGCAGGCGGCATATGCCCGTAATGGTAAAGCGCCGTTCCCTTGCGCACGACTCACTGGCTGGGGAAAGGGGAGAAATGCTCAGTTCTTCATAGGCCAGTAGGGCGGAAACTTCTATATCTCAGGGCTTGCTTTTGACCCCCCCCCCCCACTTACTTCTACTGGTTAATCCTCTCCACTTAGCTGGGGGAGGGGGGATTGGTGAAAACATAATTGGTGTCAATCCAGAATAAATGAGGATAGAATTTGGCTCATTGTGACAAAGGGTTTAAATAATCAAAAGCCATCTAATAAACATCAGGCACTGTTTAATATAAACACTATGTGGTTATAAGGGATGATATTGTCCCCTGGGTGCAAGTGTCTCTTAGCACCTTCTTTGGTTAATACCTTTGACACTGGCTGCCCATCACTGACTGGCCGTCTTTCCCCTCCCTCAATTTTGTGCTGCACTGATTCTGGAGCACGGTGTTTTGAAAACACCTGATATGGACACCTTACTGCTGGATTATTTTAATTATCCACAGGTATTTCATCTGTCATTTTACTATTTGGCTTACAGGAATGTTTGCCTTAGTGCTAAAGTCTCTTTCTTCAGTCAACTCACAAACAGAAAACTGGGCTGTGTTGAAACTACGGAAACTGCCATGAGAACATCTGGAAGTCTTGGGAAGGATCCTGTTTATATATCTTTCCAGATTGTCTCACTCTTACAATAGAATATGTGTTTTATTTGGTGGCATCAGAGGCGCTGAGTTCCTGGGTGGTGCTTGACACCTGCTCTGCCCCAAGCCCTACTCCCACTCCACCCCTTGCCCCAAGCTCCTGCCCCACTTCCTCACTTCTGCTCTGTCCCCCCCACCCCTTCCCACCCACTCCACCCCCTCTCCTCACCTATTCCTGCCCCTGCTCTTCCCTTTCCCCCCCAGAGCCTCCTGTATGCTGCTGAACAGCCGATTGTGGTGGGTGGGAAGTGCTGGGAAGGAGGGGGGAAAGCTGATCCGTGGCACTTCCGGTGGGTTCTGAGCACCCACTGTTTTCTTCTGTGGGTGCTCCAGCCCTTGAGTCAGTGCCCATGGGTAGCATATCTTTAGGGCCTAATCCTATATGGTGGATGTGCCTGCTACAAGTTCCCATTGACTTCTCACCACCTTGTAGAATTGCGTCCACAAAATAGTAAATATTTCTCATGAAAATGGTAGTGTGTGAATAGCTATTGTGCCAATGGACAAATGTTATTTATGCTATAACTGGACTATACTGTTGTGAAGGGGAGTGGAAATCTGAACAGCACAGTCTTTTCCTGATTTATTTCTAGATTCCAATATCCTTACTCAAATTGCCTTCATTGCTATTACTGTGGAGTTAAATGCTACTCAATGAGAGTAAGTGTTATTTTGGCCCTTTACTTGCAAACCACATCAGTGTACTCAAATTTCCTTCTGGTTAGACTGGTCCACTAAGATAGCAGATTTATTTTACTCCCATCCTTCAGCTGTTTTTCTTTTTTTAGATGGCAGCAGTGATACATGTGGGTCTAGCATAACTAACTGTACCAAATCTGAACACTGGGTACACTCACATTTTTTAGAGGAAATATTCAAAACTATTCTTGCATTTAAGATTTTACATACTGAAGTAAAAATGACAGCTCTGTTTTGCAGCTAGAAGATTATCCAGTAGTCCAGAAGCCATCTCAAGGACTGAAAAATGTGTTTTTAAAAATTTAATTTTTAAAACTACCCCATAGTGCAAAAAAAATTTAAATCAGAGGAAGATTTTTAACATTTGATGTCAGAGAGCCAGACCATATTTTACAAAACCATATTTTATTTACTGTTCAGATTTGTACAGATATTGCAGAACTATCAAAAGCATTTTACAGTTAGGATTTTATAACTCCTGCAAAGTGTAACCTGATCTTAGATTTTGTATTAATGATAATTGATTACCCTTTATCACTTTGAGGGTTGACGGGTTCTTGCCCCAAGATCAGGCCCAGTATTATTTAAATTATTATATAGCTGGGAACCCTGATGTGCATAGTTGCAATGCTCACAATATAGGAACTCTTTTATATTTACAAATATAGTTTATTAATACATTTAGCACAGTCACAAACACCCCAGCTTAGTAAGGTAGATAGAGATACTACAGAATGTACATCTGCACATCCATATACTCGCACCATCCCTTGTAGAACAACCTGAAATGCTAGCCATCATCTTCCTCATCACCATCACCTTCCCCATCATCACCAGTAGCCATCATTCTGGCACCTCCCAAGGACTACATCTCTCTCTCCTACCGCCCCTAGGCTGGGATGCCACTTACATAATATATTACGCTGATGCCGTTAAGTTTGATGCATATTCAACAGAGGATTTTTCCCTTCTCTTATTTGTATTTCCTCACCTCACTAATGTTGGATTGTCTTTTTCCTATAGGTTAGTATATCGGTTATCTCAACTTACTATAAACGTCAATTCGGTACATAGCCCTTTTGTGGTTAGGTATCACATTTGTTATTTCGGTTCTTTCCAAGTTCTAAGTTATGGTGTACCTGTTAAGTTTAAAAGGATATGAACTCAGGAAAGTCCCTATGCCAACCTGATTTAATGCATCCTCTATGTCAGAGGTCGCAGTCATACATGGACCTTATGCATTAGCTCCATTTATCTGGCTGAAAGTTCCCAGACATGTTTGCTAACTTTGCCTTAGCTCACCATACAGAATGTGGCCTGCAGGTCCCTTGTGTTACAGCCAAAATATACCCTAATATAAACCTATTATAATAAAACAAATAAACCTATAAGGAAGTAAGAAACTTAGAATAAAAAAAAATATATATAGGCAAGCAAGCAGGCTAGCCTTAAATGTATCTCATGTACCTGTTATGTACGTCAGTTCATTGCCAGGACACTTCTGTGGATGAATTATTTACCTGTGGTCAGAACTTCCCCTTAAACTCCATTTTCAGCTCCCTACATACTTGGGGGGTTCCTGCTGGGCCATTTATCTGTTCAAAGATCATAGGTCTCAAACCTCATGCTAACTTGCTGGGGCTAATGTCTTACAGGACAGAGGCCTGTAGGTTTCTTGCACTACTGCTGAATATAATGCAAAGCAGAATACAGTATAATGCAAAGCAGTAAATATAATAAGGCAAACTAGCCCACTGGGCTACAAAAGCCAGTGGTATAAGAAAAATATTTATTTTATGTTCAGGTCTTTCTCAGTAACTAGCAAATAAATTTTTAAATCTTAAAATGTAAACAAAAACTCTCAGCAATTCTGTCTGGGCAATATTTTCATCTCATAAAAATACCCTCCATGTTTCAACACTCCACAGCAGCTCATCCTGAGCACATAAACAGCTCCAATGTGTATGGTAGCTAAATCACTGCTTGTCAGAAAAGCCTGCACTTAAACTACAAATATCAGTAATACATCTAATCCAATTTATCAAAAGGGTGGAAGATCAGTAAATAGCACTTGGTCCAAATACTAAAGCAATATATCACATCATAACAGCTAAATATGTTGTAGATCAGACCAAATCTGCCCAGTCAAAGACTTGTTGATGAAGGTGTAGCAATATAAAGTCATTAAAAACAGAGAAGATGTAAAAATGAGAAAATAGCATAAAATCTGGGCCCAGTTCAGCAAAGCTCTAAAGTTTATGCTTAAATGCTTTTGCTGAAAGGGGGTTGATATCCCAACATATTGCATATGTGGGCTAAGTTCCTTCTTAAGACCTGATTTTCAGTCTCCTCAGAGGGGACAGCTTGCTGATTCTTTCTAAAAATGAATTTAGTGCAAGAGGGACACACTAGGAGCTGAATTTCTCATTTTATTCACAGCATAAGCTATGCAAGTAATATCGCTGCTCAGCTCTGCAGATACAACTCGTTTCTGTCCTGGATCAACAACCTTCAGAGGAGATAGAATAATTCAGGAATCATGCTCATTAAATCTTCATCTTTACTGTTGAGACTGCCAACAAGGTGTGAAGGTGGTATTTGTGTTGGTATTTGCTGTACTGCAAACTGTACTGAGAGCCAACTATATTGAGCAACTGGCCTATGTCCTATGGGCTTGATCCCATGTGGTGGCCTAGGGGGGAAATGATCTGCATCCCACTGCTAATTCTCATGATCTGAAGAACTACTCCATATAAATATCAAGAAATTCTCCTGTGTGGCAATAGGGGATGAACTAGAAAGGTTGCCCACTTAAAAATAAAGGTAAACTAATGGTCTCCTGCCAAAAAGAATTTTCCCACTGGACTCCCAGTAGGCACATGGTTCTTCATTTTTATCTGGTTTTTACCTAACAAAAAATTAGTTGGTTGAGAGTTTTTAAAAGGACAATCTTAAAGACAACCAATAAATCAATACAATGGAGGACACTTGCAAAATTTGCTAATGCAGACATCATGTGACTGGGGTCTCAGGTGTTTTCTCTGAAATTAACCTCAGATCCAGTCAGGGACTCATTATACTAAACAAGGGTTAGAACCACCAAATCTTGTGCTCACACTCTCCCTCCTAGTCCCTTCTCTAGGGACAAACTCTTGTCTCATATCCCTTGATGAACTATTGCCTTTCTTCCACTCTTGATCTTTCCTACTAGTGATGCAGCTCAACCTGCTCAAGGAGGCCACTACCAATAGTAACATGCATGCTGCATAGTTACCTGCTGCTCACCGGGCAGCAGGTAACCTTGACTACCAGGCCAAGGCTCCAAGGACAATAAGTAAATCTGCCCCACATCCAGTTTCAAAAGGAAATACCTGCCATATTGGTTTGAGGACCAGAGAGAATTCAATAAAATATTAAACCCTTTCCCCAGATGTACAGACAGTTGGATTAGATTATACATGAGGGCCCCAAGTACTAAAACATCATGGACAACTCTTCACTGCCATCTACAAGTCACCAGCCAATTGTGTAATGATCTACATGGCAGAAAATTCCTCCTTATCTCTGGTTTCAGATTAGCAGGCGTGTTAGTCTGTATTCGCAAAAAGAAAAGGAGTACTTGTGGCACCTTAGAGAAATTTGTTAGTCTCTAAGGTGCCACAAGTACTCCTTTTCTCCTTATCTCTGTAACCAGTGACAGATCATAGCACTGGGGTGAGACTAATAATGTTTTTTGTCCTGCACTTAAAAACTAAATTAAAAAAGTATCCCCTATTCCTTCTGGGGTGCCTGTTCTAAATTCTCTGAATGCTAGGATTAAATATGGCAAACCGGACAACCTCCAAGTGGGGGCATAATGAAACACATGACCATCTCCAATCAAACTGTAAATTCAACATTTTTATTCATAACTGTATATGGATCCATTTTATCTCATTTCTGGTAGCTGGATGTTTGATCCATACACAAATACAGCATTTTTGGTAACAATCAGCTTGAAGAATATTTGATTAACCATATTTTAACAAAATAAAGCTATGTATTCTTATAATTAGCCATAAGATTGCTCAGCCCCCTTTGAAATCCTTCTACGCTATTTATTATAATCATACGTATTTTATATATATTTAGTTGAAGAGCATCATCAGCGTGCTAGGCACTATGCGGACAAAGAACACAAGGCCCTTGCCCCCAAAGCATTTGACTCTATTACCTCTTGTGTAAGTGAATTCCACAGGTTGATTTCATGCCATGTGAAGAAATATTTCCTTCTATTATTTTAAGATTTATCTACCATATATTATGTCAGCTAAATAACTACCTCCACATAAACACAGCAAGGAAATTCCATTAGCATGCTCAGTCAATCCTTTGAGACAGTTGTTTATCTGAAATGTTAAGTAGCAAAACCGGCCTATACAGTAGCGACAGTCTCAGCAATGTCACTGGTCCTTGCACACAGAACATAACAGCAGTACTTAAGAATATTTAAAAGACCCAGTAAATATACTTTTATTATGAATTGCCTTAAACAATGAGGCAAGCTAGGCCTTTTGGGTTGGAAAAGGGATAGATGGGAGAATCTGATTTCTGACCCAAGGAATGCTACTCAGATAGGGTTGGCCTTACGGGTGGGCAACCACCGAGGTCAGGGAGGGAAGGGGGTGAAATGGTCAAGAGGCAAGGAGTGGGGCGAGCCTGGGGTGTGAGGCTGCAGAAAGGAGCTCAGAGCAGTGCAGGGGACAGTGGGGCCCTGGGATGATGGGTGGGGGGAGCCAAGGGAGGCAGCAGGGCCAGGGGCACCAAAATACAAGTTCGCTCAGAGTGCCATTTTCCCCTAAGGCCAGCCCTATCAGCCATAAAACAACCCTTAAAACAAATTATTACATTGGTCTAGTCAGGCTAAGGATCAAGGTGAGTCTTTGTAAGTTAATGTCTGTGGTGTCCCTCTCCTTTCCATTTTCAGGTAGACCATCTGTTTCAACAAACATTTATGCTATTGCAAAAGAAATTAATTTAAAAAAATTAATCCAGCTCTAAACTGGATTAACCAAGAGACAGTTCCTTCTGATCGCAGTTGGGTGGCTTAATCTAGCTGGCAAAAATAAATGTGATTCTGTTTAATCAAGATTAATGCTTCATTTTATTTATACTTTTGCATGTAATTTCCTTTTTAAGACTCTCCCAGAATAATCCGGAAATTGCTGTTAATAAGGCTGAGATAGCCTGTTTCCCCATCAACTAATACAGAAGCCATTTGATTCACAGAACAACAGTTAGCTAGTAGAGGTGTGTTGCTCAATCATAGACAGCTTCTTTGGGAAGATGGGAAATGCTACCAAAACTCAAAGGGTATTAGTACCCTTATTTACTGAGAACCTGATTCTTTCATCCTGACTTATGTGTCTTGAGTAGTATCTTACTGTGCAATCAAAATCAGTGGAATTACTTGCCGAATAAAGATCCAGTTCTTCAATGGCATTCGTGTGGGCACAGGTGTTCACCCATGTGGATGTCATTGTAGGTTCAGGGTCTAGGGTATTGATTGATTTAAGTAAAGGTAGCAGAATTGGATCCTGAGAACCCAACAGCGTGCTACTCCCCATCCAGAAGAATAAGATACATGTGGTCCCTGCACCAAAGAGCTTACAATGTAAGTAGAGCTACCACAAGATGGAAAAAAGAAGATAGAGGGAGTAGACAGGGGAAATGAACACTAAAGTTTATAAATGCAAGCTCATGAATCAATTTAGTGGCACTGCACTAATCTTGATATTTCTCTCTTTATATACATCTGTGTTACAACAATTTCTTGATTATTGAGCTCATATCTTGGTTCTATTTGTGTGTGTGTGAACATCTATCTATTTGTATACAAATTACATACATTTAAAGAATGTTAAGTTGCAAAGTTAAAGTTAGGAAATGCCAAAATTAAAGTTATCTGTTCATCCCTGCTGTGTGCATGCATGATGATACAGTCTTTGATTATGTGGATTCCATACATTCTTCCACAGGACCCCTCCCTAATTCAGTGTACAGGAAACTTAATGAGTAGCTGATCAGTATTTTGTTTTCAGTGTGTGGCCTCATTCCTTTTTTACTGCACACTATTTAAACTGTGCTCTGAAGACAGCATTACTTTCTGCACAGGCAAATGTTACTGAATTTATTTTCACAATACCCCAGTGAAGTGGTATTGTTATTCCTATATTGAATGTGGTGGACTGAGGCATAGGGAGATCAGGTCAGATGTCCACTAATTTTGGTGCCCAATTTGATATGCTTCATATCAATATAAATATTTTTATGAATAGTTTGCCAAATGTCCATATCATGATACCTCCAAGAACGTTTCAGAAGTATTGTATCTGATTGAAATAATACATGCTGTGATGGGGTGTTCACCCCCACGCCAACCTGAAAGGGCTTATGAGGCTCAGGAGGGGCCAATTAACCTGATACGCCAGACCTGAGGGAGGTTTAGGCTTGATAAGCAGGGAGGGTAGAAGAAGGCTGCAGGTAGTCTCTGGGTACAGAAAGATGAGGAAGGAATAAACCCTGTAGGAATCAAAAGCCCAGGGATCCTATCCCTGCTAGAAAGGGCCACCCCAGAGGAGATGGGGGGAAAGAAAGTCTGAGATGGTAGGGTAGGAAGAAGCCTGGGGAAACTGCAGCAGGAAGAGAGTTTGCTTGTTACAGGGTCCCTGGGCTGGAACCCAGCATAGTGGGTGGGTCTGGGTTCCCCTGCCAGCCAAGAGGAAGTGGCACAGGATTGTTGGAGACACCAACTGGACTGCAGGTCCAGAGGGACTTGACTATCCCTTGAAGGGAAAAAGTATAGTGAGCTGGCCTGGTAGCCAAGCCACAAAGAGAAAGCACACTGACTTGCAAAGAGGAAGTACTGCAACTCCTGGAGCATGAGAGGGGCTGCAACATGAGCAAGAGACATAAAGAGGTATCAGACCAAGAGCAGTTATTTCCCAGATGTAGCCCCAAGGGGTCCTCAGCAGCGAGTGTACCCCATTGCAGATGCCTTTAAAAAAGAATTACTCAGGTTTTTTTTATTTACTCCCCCAGACCCATAAAAGCAACTATCCACCTGGGACAACTTATTCCCCTAACCTATGTCACCAAGACTCAGATTGTAGCCTCCAAAACAAAAGCACCGTTCCAACAAATTGGAACAGCAGCTCACGGAGGAAATCTGATGGGAAAATAAAGGAAAAAAGTACCTCAAACATGCAATTCATTAGTGTGTATACATGATATTTCCCTTCTAATCCTGCTTCACTGAAGACTGTAACAAAGCCTCCTAAGATTGAAACTGCAAATATATACTATGTGTCCAACTGCACTTATTGAATTTATAGCCTGACATTTCTTTCCCTATATCTAATATTAGAGGAAGAATGTAAGGAACCTTTATAGACTGGCTGTTCATTCATTATACTGGGAGCAGCAGTGATTACTATAGTTAAAGCAGACTGAATTAGATTATGCAATCCGCCTATCTAGGTAGGTACTTGCAGATAGTGCCCTCACTATCATATCTGTGGTGTTTTCATTGTTCTCTTTTTTTCCAATCACCGATATTTTTCTAAACATTTCCCCTTTGGGGCTGAAATTTTCCCTTTCAGTCTCTGCCCAGAAGTGAATTTTTTTTTGAAAGTCTGTAGGGGAAAAAAAAGTCATTTTTGAGTACAAAGGAGACTGGAAAAATTACATGTTTCTGATGGTTGCATTGTTAGTTCCTTGCAGTAGAGGTCATCTTATTAACAGGTGTGTATAGCGCTTACACAATAAGACATGTTCCCTGACTGCATCTTTGGGCACAGCTGCAGTACAAATAATAATAATCCTCATTCTAAACAAAAAATAAAAATCCAGACTTTTTTTTTTAAACAGGTCTAATATTGAAACAGTCAAAAGCAGAAAGTTGAAGTTTGGTGCAGAAATAGCCCTCATTGAAGAGATGTGCCTTTGAGTGTTCGAAAGAAAACTGGTTTTGATCTGCCCAAGTTATGAGCCTTTGACAATCACATTTTAAATGTAGAATAGATTGAGTGTGTATTTGTGATTAAATTTGTGATTAAAGTGCACAGCTATTGAAAGGCATGTTAATTGTATGCCATCGTATGATTAAAGATTTAATCATAAATGGATGCAGATAATGAGACAGAGATAAGGTTTCAGAGTAGCAGCCGTGTTAGTCTGTATCCGCAAAAAAAAAAAAAAAAAAAGCACCTTAGAAACTAACAAATTTATTAGAGCATAAGCTTTCATGGGCTACAGTCCACTTCATCAGATGCATAGAATAGAACATATAGTAAGAAGATTTTATATATATATATATATATATATATATATATATATACACACACACACATACAGATAAGTTGGAAGTTGCCGTACAAACTGTGAGAGGCTAATTAGTTAAGATGAGCTATTATCAACAGAAGAAAAAAAATTTTTGTAGTGATAATCAAGATGGTCCATTTAGACAGTTGACAAGAAGGTGTGAGGATACTTAGGGAAATAGATTGCACATGTAACCTTTAATTTTGGCATTTCTTGAATGTTGAATACTGAAATGTGCAAATTTAGGGCTTAGTTGTGTTGTTTTGGCACTGCTTCTAGGGAAACCTGGAAGAAATTTTACACCTGAGGAAAAGTTCCCTTTTGTACAGACAGAATAGGCCCACAGTTACATCCTTGTACGCGGAGGCAACTTATTGCCTCACTGCATCCTGCTCTTCCCTTCCCTCTCCCTTTGGGGCATTTCCAGAGGGAGCTGTCCATGGGCTTAATGGAGGGGGAAGTCTCCTCTCATCTTCTCCCCCAGTGCATGCATGAGGACCAAGCACAATCTGCTGCTGTTTCACTTTAAGTCATTTGTTGTATGTATTGTAAGGCATATACTGAAAAAAAACACTCACTCTTACTCTCTTTATTCTTGTCTGTCTAATCTGATTTTTTTGGAAAGTCCAAAGTCAGTGTCCTTTTGGCTGTCTAATTTCTTTTTTACCCAAATCCTTCCTAAAATTTGTAAAGATCTATAGAATGCACTTTCCATCTTTCTCAATCAAAATGAGAAAATCTCTTTGTCTTTAAGGATTATATGCACTTATAGGGTGAAATCCTGCCTTTACTAAAGTCAATGAGGGGGAGGGAGGTCAAAGAATTTCACCCACACTATATAATTCGGGTGCCCCATAATCACTGCATTAGTAAAGAAAATGTCCATAAATATACAACATAGTTTCTTTCATCTGTCTCTTTTGACTTGATGCTTTATTATTTGTTGTATATACCCACAGGGTTGTTAATGTGTTTGTAATTATACTCACCAGTTGGAGGTGTACTTGACTCAAGTGACCCAAATCTTATATAAGTAATTCTGATAATTATCCCACACTTTGAAAATGAGGCCTTAACTATAAATATTTATAGCAGGCGTACTGCAATAAGTGCTTGTATGGTGTTAGATAAGGCAGATCACCAGCATGATATGTTTTTAATGTCCATGCTAAGTACTAGGTCTTTTAAGATGCTAATATAGATATGCCTGTTAATATGTCTTAGGACATTAAATCTTGAACAGAAAACACACACCATACTATACTTTGGTAGTAATCAAGCATTTGTCTTTATCTGGCCCGTCACCCAAGAGTAGCAGTCCATCTCAGCAATATAGTAGCAATATTCTTTAAGTCCCTTTATAGCTTTGAGGGGACTCCCATGGGAACTCCAAGGGGAACAGCAGATAGTGAGCACCTATAAAAAACAATGTAAGTAGCTGCAAATAAGTCTTGGTGTCAATTATGTTAATGAAGCTGCAAAGGGACTGCACATTTAGAAGTCCCATAAATTCCAGCACTGATTTAGCAATGCAGAAGTCCCTTAACAGCATATTAAATCAGACTCTTTAATCTATCTAATTAGTGCCTTTTCATCTTAAAAGAAAACGTAACCACTGCTGTGGACCCTGGGATCCAAAAGCAGGAGTTCAACTATTTGACCTAAAGGAATACCTTCCACTAGCTGGCCTTGGTAATAATACTAGGAAAGATGCACCTGTAGACTTGCAGACTTCTGTTAGTACCATAAGTCTAAGTCCATATCTATATCACATACCTTATAGCAGCACAGCTGTGTCGCTATAAGGTCTCCCGTTTAGCTGCTCTCCTGCTGGAAAAATAAAACCACCCCCAATGAGCGGCGGGAGCTTTGTTGGTGGGAGAGCATCTCCCACCAACAAAGTGCTGTCCACACTGGCGCTTTTTGTCGGTAAAACTTTTGTCATTCAGGGAATTGTTTTTTCACACCCCTGACGGACAAAAGTTTTACTGACAAAAGTGCAGTGTAGACATCCCTAAGAAACACAATTTAAATCCACTACAATTTTCTCTTCAATGTTGCTTTGCTATCAAGCACAGCCCAGTGGCAGCTCTTCACCAAGCCTAGAGCTGATGGTGTTCTGATAGCAATTTAGCAAGTCATTGTCAGCTTCTTCAACATATTTAAATCAGGCCCATGGAAGTCCTAGGGACTGGCTGATTTTGCTGAACCTTTGAAGTTGCCATTACAAGAAAGGAAGGAGGCTGTTTTTATTTCCTTAGCAGTATTTTTTCTTAAATAGCAGGACACTTCATGGTAGCAGAAACTTCTTTTGAGTAAAATATGGATCTGACAATGTCTTAAATGAAAAGTTCTAGAATGGAATTCTTACAGAAGAGTTTAGATTTTTCTCTACTCACTTGACTTTTGTATCTTAAAAGAGAGAAAACTGTCATATGAATCAGCCCAAACATTGAGCTTTCTTGTGGATTTTGGACACAATTCTGTGCTGAAGATGATGCAGAGCAACCGCAGCACACAGTGCAGGGGAGATACTATCTCCCAGTTAATTATAATGTTGGGCTTTCAGGAGGCACAGCATGGCTCTTACCCTTGTCCAGCCAGCCTTGCTGGACAGCATGGAGAAGGAGGGTTATGGACTTACCTCATCTTTACCTTTCCTACCCCATTTGGTGTCATTTTAATCCCTGGTGGTGATAGAAACAAGCAGTCCCGGTGGCCAAGAAGGTACAATGAGTGCAACGGTGGCTGTCTCCAGGCTGGTTCCTCACTGATGCAGGCCACCATGTTGTTTCCCAGCCTGAGGGGGTAATTGAAAACCAGCAGCACTGAGAGGTGGAGCACAGTGGGAGAGCAAGATGAATGAAGAAAGTAGGCCAGTCATGACACTAGTATAGGTAAGTTCTGGTAAGTACTAAAATCCTTCTCATTAATCTCAGCAAAGCACACACCAACTGACATTTTGAGAACCCTCTAATTTTAACCAACAAAACTTACCTTGTAATGCAGAACCCTTGGGACAGATCCTTTGCCCCTCCTAAGTTGCCTTTACATTGCTCCAGTGGTACAAGGGGACTTCAAGCTGCCTTATGGCAGCAGCTGGGAAATCCTCAGCTAGTATAGCCAGCCTAACACCAGCTTCTCTGGATGCATACACATCACAGGTGCAAGGGTCATGACCAGATAACTATATTCTCTGAAGATCATGGCTGGAGGAGCAGTTTCCCAGGGCCATTGGTAGGTGGCACAAATTAGAACAGCTCTGAGGCTCTAATTTGCACCAGGGGCCAGTTTGGTTCCCAGCAGCAGCCAGGACCAAGGAGTCAGCAAAGTGGTGGCTGAGCAATGATCTGGCACAAATTCATATGCAAATCGAAACAGGAGCTAACACAGAATCTGTACCAAAACGAGGCACACTGACAGAGTAAATGGGGCAGCCCATTAAAGCTATTTTTGGGGGATGGGGATTAATTCTGACCACACCCCAAAATAAATTTAAAGTAGAAGCTCTATTTTATGAACTATTTGGTGAATGAGGCATTCATAACATTGGGGGTTTGTTGGGGACTGGGCAAAGCCTGAAGCAGCTTTCACCATCCTGATCCTTCTTCCCATTAATCACCCCTATTTCTTCTCCAATCCAGTTGCACAGCCTGTTCCCTTTCTCCTCCTAGTCTGTCTTCCCTCAGCTTCCATCCTGCCCCTGAATCACAGCCATCCCCCTTCTGCTCTGCAGCCCCCTTCACCACCAATAATGAATCATTAATTAGTGCAAGTGGCGGTGCTAGGTATACTTAATCCTGCCTCAGTGCAGGGGGATGGACTAGATGATCTCTCAAGGTCCCTGTTAGCTGGCTGTGTGAGTGTCACCTTCTGCAGTGCAATCCAGACCAGTGAAGGGCTGTCACCCTTTCCCTGCAATCTTGACTGCCTCACAATGCTGCTGTAACTCCCAACCTGGTCCACTCACAAACAGCCAAATAATATGTGGTTCATACCTCGAGTGTCTGTGTATAGCTACAGCCCTGGCCCAGTAACTCTGACCCCAGCACCCAGTCAGCAGCATACCAGCCACACTCTGGCTTCCAAGATGCCTTGGTTACTACCTGCAAGGTGACCCCACACCCTCTCACTCCCGATTTTACTCCCAATACACATGTACTGCACTCTCCAGCCCTCTCTAGGCAGTTCAGATGATATAGATCCATTATCCCTGTAAGGGCTTGACATCCAACGGTGTGCTAAATGGAGTTACCAAACAGATCAGTTTAAACACAACACTGAATTCGTTATGATTAAAAATATAAAACAAGTTTAATTACAAAGAGAGATGTTAAGTGAGTAGAAGTATAAGGCATTAAAGTCAGAAATGGTTAAAGACAAATAAAGATAAAATGCTTTCTAGCAGCGAAACTTAAACTAGATTTGATTCATGGTAAAATCCTTACTCCATGTTCCCAGCAAAAGGGCTGACCAAATTTTCAGGTCAGAACCCCTACTGAACTCCAAAGGCTGGTTCCTTTGTCTTTTTAGGTGAAAGAGAGAGAGGGGGAAGAGAGAAAGAAGAGAGAATACCTGGAGTGTTTTTACCCCTCGCTTTTATAGTCTGGTCACCCTTTGAAATGCATTTTTCTGAGGGTTACCCCTACATAGAGTTCCTTCCCCCTGTGAAGATGGAGACATGAAGTCTTCTGGTGAAAGAGATTCCATGTTTGCTAAAATGCAGATTTACCTGTTCCTGCCCCCGCTTCGTTGCCAAAGAATGGCCCCTTGACAGGTGATTGCCAATCAACTTTGATGACACCTGGCTAGAGTATTAGCTTGTCTTTAGTCTTTGAGGAACAGGTTCATCCCCTTCCCAGACTTGTCTGGTAAACACATTTAAGTCATAATTTCATCTTATGTTCATAACCTCACACATCATGTTGCTCCATCCATTTCACCATGATATTATTGACAAGTGAGTTGTTAGTTTTCAGCTGATACCTCCCAAGATATATTTTATACAAAGACTATTCTAGTAGTCTGTAGGGTGTGAATACAGGGTGCTACAGCATTGCCAACCCGAAATATTTAAAAATCATGAGTCAGACCTCCCCCCCAAAATTTTTAGGTTGTTTTCATTTATCTTCTGGTTTTTGAGTCTGTAGGGGTCACATTTTCACATTTTTCTCTGCAACCATGATTCCAAGAACTGGAGCTTTAAAGAAAACAACCATTATCATGACACTTGTAAAATTAGAAGAGCTGGAGCAATAGTGGGAGCATTTCAGAAAGTACTCAGTGGTAGCAAATTCCCACTCACTGCTAGCAATAACTTGACTCTAATTCCTGTCCTGCTCCTTCTTGTTTTCTGCTTAAGCGGTTGGTAAAGGAGAGTACAGATGGGTCACTTGCAACAGCTGTATTGGAACATTCAGGTTGGCTGAAAATTTGAAGTAGTAGAGACAACCAGCATTTTGGGGTAGGTTACTAAACAATTTCCTCCCGCTTTCTCCCCTAATGTAACCAAGATTCTGCCCAAGTAATCATACAGGGTTGTTTTAAGGATTTTGAGGAAGGTTGTGAGACTTTGGGAGATATGCAAGATTAATGGACTTATCGGACATATAAAAGTAGAATGTGTGTATTTGTGTGAGTAACTTTGATCCTCTCTCCCATCATTCTCTTGCTGCAGAATTGGAGCCTAGCTTCTTGTTCCTTTTAGTCTTAGCAATTGGGCTTGGTTTATATTGGTTTATAACTGCCAGAATACCTTTCATAAATTTATAAGTTTACATAAGCCATGTCCAGCTCATCGGGATTAACCAGTCTCTTGCTGTAAACCGGTCTCTCGTTATTTGAGTACTGTTTTTACTGTGTTATAACAATTCCCTGAAAAATTAGAACAAACCTTCATTGTGCTCTGAATCTGCAAAACACTGAAGCACGTGCTTAATTTTAAGCACCTCTTATGTTCAATTTATTGCTGTAGACTTACTCACATGCTTAAATTTACACATGTGTATGTACTTTGCTGATCAGGCATGGGATTTCACATATGCTTAAAGTTAAACACATGGATAAGTGCTTTACTGAATCAGGGCATCAACTGTTTCTGTTCCATAAAAAACAAAACAAATTAGACCCTTCCAAACAGCTTAGAGAAATCTTAACTATCATCTTCTACAGAGAGTGCCATAAAATGGACTCACAAAAAAAAATTACATTTTAAAATTACTATAATTACAATACAGTAGAATTTCACCTAAATAGACTGTACCAACCTCTTGCCCTTTTCTTCAGTCATAGCCAAAAATACTCTGATTAGATAGCAATTCAGTCAATCCAGCTGCAGAGGAAAAACATTCTTTCTTCCATCTCTTCTGAACTTTCATTTGTTGCTGGACTCACACCAGCTCCAACCACTGCCTACCATCCCATGAAATTGGAAACAAACCCTACAACACAATGTAACCCATCTGCTTCCCAAATTAATTCAACTAGGTCCAAACCTAGCATGTTTACAAATTAAAGTATTTTAAAGAGTGTTGCCATATTTGACTCAATTCACTAAAACTATTTTATTTATATATAAACTCCTGATATTTCACCTCTGAAGTGCTGGTATTCCAGAGAATGCTGCCATCTTACACACAAAGGTCTAGCAAAAATCAGTCATAGAAGTACTATGGTCATTTCTCTTTAGCCTGATGTTCAAAACATTCATATTCCACACTGTGTGAATGGTAATGCTCTGCTCCTCTTACTCCCTCATTTTTTTGGATGTTAAGAATTGTTACTCTCTTGCTAGTTTCACTTTGTTTTGGATAAGTTTTTCTTTCTTTTGTTCACTTTTATTTATTGAAATTGGTGAGGTTTTAGAAAAATGACCCATGTTTCTGGATTCTTGTATGAATGAAGTTGCCCTATTGTCTCATTCTGCAATAGTTTAGAATATTGGAATTGCTATGGGAAAATACAAATAAACCCTATGAGATTTGCAGTGAATGCTTTAGAATTGGCCTGGTTTATACTTCTGTTGTCAGAATATTCATCAGTCACTTTGATGACTGTTCATAACACTCCCTTTATTTAAATGAGGGGGAGAATGAATGGGTACAACAAAGGTCATTCAGAGCTACTGTGTAAGGCTATGTATGCACAGACACAGAGATTGGTACAGATGAATCAGAATAAGAGCAAAGCTTGAGTGATCTGTGATCAGAAGCTCTCAGATTTTTTTACAGCCTCACTCAGTTTTCTTGTGCTTTGTACATTTTGAACAATAATGTATATCTTTAAGAAAACATGTTTCTAAACACCATATTAAAAATGCCCTCTGTTACTCAACATACTTATATTTTATAAGATTCTTTTTTGTGACAAAACATAGGAAATAGGAGAAACATTTTCAACTGGGAAAAAATGTAGTCTGATTTCAAATCAGCCAAGACTAGACTTTCTCCAACTGTTAGACATGAAATACCCTCCTCCAGCAGTCTCAGTGAGATAGACGCCTCTAACCATTTGCTATTCTTTAAGGGCCTGATCCACAGGCTGTTGAAGTCAATGAGAGACTTTCCATTGACTTCTATGAGCTTTGAATCAGGCCCTAATCCTGGATATCTTCCACTACTCCCAGGAGATATAAGGCACATGCTCCATGCCAAATAGTTCTTCGCATGGAACCAGTTTTGCTTTCATGCCAGGAAAATCCCATCCCAGGTACTGCTGTTGGTCAGAGAATCCCTCTCCTTTTTACATTCCTGAAGTAGGGAATGAAATCTGGTAGCTGTTGGAGACAGAATAGGAGGTCTGGCCAGGAGAGTGGGTGTCTCCACACAGAAAATGTTTCGGAACCAAGCTCAACGTCTCAGGAGCCACAGAATCTCTCCTCCACCGAGCAGAGTGCTCCTTATTGGCTCCTCCTTAACTCAGGAAATTAGCCAGTTCTGAAACTGTAAAACATCTCAGGAGTGGCCAGCCTCTGAAGAGTTAATGGCAATTTGGGAGAAGACATCTAAGCTCATGTTAATTTTCCCTGGTTCTCCCAAGGCCAAACGTATGAGTTTTATGGGTGATTGTTATTTCAAAACACTCAAAGCCAGCTCCTCAGCTGGTATAAATCAATGTTGCTCCACTAAAATTAATGGAGTTACGATGCTTCTTACCAGCTGAGGACCTTGTCTTCAGTAAACATTTAATTTAAAGAAAATGTGTAATGCACATGACCACATCTTGCAGCCCCATCTCACCTTTCTGTAGCTCCTATGTGCAGGACAGGAGAGCTCCCACATGCAAATTCATTTACATGATTTCGGCATGTATCCCAACAAACAGACACTTATTCACTGAGTTTCAGCCTCCTTCGTCTCTGATTACTCATGCTTCGAGCTCTTGGACAAAGTCTCAGAGAGCTCTTAGTGCCAGCTTCATTTCCTCCCATCACTTACATTCTTTTGCAATTATTGGCTATCTACCACTATTACCTCTCTCCTTTCTGAGCATGTTTGCTAGGCCCACCCATATGATTTGCTTAAGGATGGCACAATGCTAGAAGTAGAAATCTGGTCTGGCTTTGGCCCTGGTAGTATGTGATTTACAATAGCTCTTCTCTTTCTCACTTTATTTCTCTTACAACAGGAAGGAAATATACCTGTGGTCCATATCTTCTCTCTAACCTTGTTATGCTCTTTGAGACCTCTCTTCCTGTAAGTTAATTTCCTAGTTAGAGGAAAGACTTATTTTTCTTTTGAACTTTTGTTGTTGTTACTTCATAAGATAATTTTCTGACAGAAGTATTAACTTTTCAGTGAAAGTAAACTGGTTGTACAGATATATGTTGACATAAGTTACATTTGCCACTCTTATATCCTGAAGTTCCCCAGGGAATAGTTATCAGTGGTTCACAGTCATGCTGGAAGGACATAACGAGTGGGGTCCCGCAGGGATTGGTTCTGGGTCCAGTTCTGTTCAATATCTTCATCAGTGATTTAGATAATGGCATAGAGAGTACACTTATAAAGTTTGCAGGTGATACCAAGGTGGGAGGGGTTGCAAGTGTTTTGGAGGATAGGATTAAAATTCAAAATTATCTGGACAAACTGGAGAAATGGTCTGAAGTAAATAGGATGAAATTCTATAAGGACAAATGCAAAGTACTCCACTTAGGAAGGAACAATCAGTTGCACACATACAAAATGGGAAATGATTGCCTAGGAAGGAGTACTGTGGAAAGGGATCATAGTGGATCACAAGTTAAATATGAGTCAACAGGGTAACGCTGTCGCAAAAAAAGCAAACAGCATTATGGGATATATTAGCAGAAGTATTTGTAAATAAGACACGAGAAGTAATTCTCTGTGCTGATTAGGCCTCAGCTGGAGTATTGTGTCAGTTCTGGGAGCCACATTTCTGGAAAGATGTGGACAAATTGGAGAAAGTCCAGAGAAGTGCAACAAAAATGATTAAAGGTCTAGAAAACATGACCTATGAAGGAAGATTGAAATAATTGGGTTTGTTTATTCTGGAGAAGAAAAGACTGAGAGGGGACATATCAGTCTTCAAGTACATAAAAGGTTGTTACAAGGAGGAGGGAGAAAAATTGTTTTTCTTAACCTCTGAGGATAGGACAAGAAGCAATGGGCTTAAATTGCAGCAAGGGAGGTTTAGGTTGGACTTCAGGAAAAACTTCCTAACTGTCAGGGTGGTTAAGCACTGGAATAAATTGTCTAGGGAGGCTGTGGAATCTCCAACATGGGAGATTTTTAGGAACAGGTTAGACAAACCCCTCTCAGGAATGGTCTAGATAGTACTTAGTCCTGCCATGAGTGCAGGGGACTGGACTAAATGACTTCTCGAGGTCCCTTCCAGTTCTGTGATTCTAAGTAATTGATCAGGACATGCAGGAGAACAAAACACAGGCACAAGGATGGATTTTAAAGCAGAAAGCTGAAATGTTATTAACTTTTTTTAGCTTTAATCTCTCCCCAACTCACCCCAAAACAAAATATGTATTTGGGTCCAGGGCAGTGTTAAACGGCCTCATAACAATATTCAGGGGTGTCCTCTTCAGACTAACTAGGATTCCACTCACCTCTGAATATACTCATTTTCCCACTGCAAAGTATAATGTGGGTATTCATGAAAGAAACCTTAATCTATGAATACTAACGGTCTCCCCTTCTTGCTCCATGGTCCCCAGGATATTTCCTGGGTCTCTCAGTCATGTTTACTTCTGGGAGCCATCCTCTGAGAGCCTCTCACCTACACAGGACACCAGCTGCAAGTGGTGACTAAATTTTGAACTCCACTTCTAAACTTACAATTTTTAAACACTGTTCTTATACCTTATTAACCTTAAACCAGGCCTCCGGGATGCTGCAAGAGAGGTGGAAAAACCCAAAAACACCTCATGTCTGTGGGGGAGAAATTCTTTCCTGATCCCAAAAACTAGTGACCACACAGACCCACAGCATCATAGTTCACACTATGCTGCCATTATAGGGCAGGGAGGGCAGAGCAGCAAATGCAGCAGAATGGCTGCTACTTACTCTGAGGGCGTCCCATACTGCAAGGCTCGAGAGGGAAAAGCACAAGAGAATAAACTCGCCCTTGTCCACCAGAGACCAGGCAATAGCAGAAGGGAGAGGTAGAATCTCTCTTCTCTTCCCTTGCTCCACTTCTCACCGAGGCACCATCTCAACGTGCATTCTGGATAGGGGAAGAGTAGGGCCCAAAACAACTGAACTTGACCCTCTAATTCCACCCCTCCACTCAGGACTCCAGGGGTTGTCTTTTCCCTGTTGGTCTGATCAAACATTTTCTACCTCACTGAGACAGGGGACCGTTCAGGAAAGTGTATTTAACTTGTTTGTACAAAATCATTAGTTTTGAGGAAGACAAATTTACAAATATTCTATTTTTTATAGTTTGCCATAATCACAACAGAATTTCAAAATATTCTTCTAAAGGCTTTTGAAAATTTGACATGGCTAAATCCTGAGTTCCTTATTCAGTTTTTTCTCAGGCAAACTTTAATAAAATTGACTCTACAAGAGTTTGCCTGAGTAGAAATTGAGTTAGAAACTCGGGAGATGGCCCACAAGTAGTAAAAGTGTATTAAGAAGATTTTGGGAATAGGAGGAATAAACAAACTGCATGGTATTCCCTCCCATGCAAAAACATCTGGAAGGTGAAAATTTACTTGGAAAGAGCTGTGAAAAGACACCACATCATCCTGTCAATTATGTGCACTGAGCTGCCCGTTGAAGAGGCAGTAGATATGACCTAAAATCCTTGGAGGCTGAGATTCTGTAATGTCCAAAGCCATCTTCTAAATCACAGGGTGTCCACGGCAGTTCCATGCTTCCCACCTCCGCAGGAAATCCAGGCTCCATTGAAGTCAATGGGAGTTTTTCCATTGACTTGAATGGAACCAGGATTTTGCCTCAGATGTACAGCTTGTTTCCTTACTGTGTTGCCTATACTTCCCTATCAGTGGTTTGGTCCTTCAGCATGGTCCATAGGCTACTTCTATCCTCAAAGTTCTGATAAGGACACCTATCACCATAGTATCTGCCTTTCGTGCAGCAAACTAATTACACTTGAAAAGGATTTCTTACATTTCATGAGCATATTCTGTGGTAGTGAAAGACATATGGTATACAACTTTGTATGGGAGACTTCTCCAACCTACACACAATCACAGCCCTACATTTGGGCAATGTGCTGTACTCCTAGAGATATCCAGTGCTGCTGCTTAAACATTTGTAATTATTGCAGGAAACTGGCGACCTGTTCTACTTGTAAATTACTCCAAGTGATCCCCACTGTTGCATAGCAGAGGAGAATGTGTGGATCAGAACTTGCAGAAATGGATAGATTTGAACACTGTGTTTTGGTTTCCCTACATAGAGATTTTTCCACATTCACTGTGACAAATATCCTCCTAAACTAAAATGATTACAGTCTGAATATTTCACAATTGTTTTAGAAAAAGTAGATGTAAAAATATTCAAAAGATAGATTTTATAAAGTGCTTTTTTATTATGCATTGTCAACAGTTATATGATGTGTTGCTATTTCATGCAAGCTAGAATAATATTAAGATAGCAAAAACATACTATGCCATAAAAGTATTAAGGATAAAAAGTGCTAAATCTGAATAAGATTGTACAGTTTTAAATCTAAAATTAAGAAGCTGGTTTATCTAAAATTATTTTTGAAAAAAATTAGTAAAATAACCTCTGTTTTACTCCTGTTTTCCTGCATCTTGAATATTGTCCCAATTCTACATGTGATGTTCTTCTTCATGCCATTTCTTCTACATTTTTACACACCTTATTTTTTGCTGTCATGCAACATAATGCACAGTAAACATCTCAGTGCTCCAAAGAGACACGATAATTTCAGGGAGACAGCAAAACTATATAATATCCATTATTATTTGCCCATTGGTTGTAGCCCCTGTTTTATTATTATTCCATTTCAAACCAAGTATTTCATGATGTTGCTAGAAAAATACTTTTCTAATAAAAGCTAACAAGAAAAATTTACATAATTTATCATGGAGAAACAGCTTATTTACTTATAGAAATAACAATGCATGAAAAAAAATTGTAGAAATATTTTTCCTTATTCTTCTGCACACCAGGTGCATTGCTTCTTAGTTCATTACAAATGATAAAGAACAGTATTGGAATTAATGCATCGATCAGCAGGAAAGTCATATTTTAAAATATTGCCTGCAGCATAAAGAATTGTAGAAATACAAATCATTTGCATCCTGAACTGAAAAAATCTCTCATCATATTTTTGCCTCTCCATTGACTGAAAGATAATTTAAGCAAAAATAAAATATGAATAATTGGTGATATATAATACAAATAAACATACATATATAATATCTGTATATGAAGTTCCTTTAGAAGTGCTATAGAATAGCTGGATTACAGAAATGTCTAACCCACTAATTGTAGACATAAATAATATTTTACCACATACTTTGTGAGTGACAATTTTAGATGATCATTTGTTTTATTCATAATCATCATAACATCTATTTATTTTGATTTGCTCTTCTACAGTGAGATAATCAGACTTGACTTTATCTCCTTGAGATGATGGAACAGCTATATATCTTGAGCTCAGTAAATCTGAACTTGTGCTTGTGCCATTTGCTGACGCTTCTGTTATTTCACCTTCTTGAGAGATCTTGATATCATGTAGTTCCATATCAGAATTTCCATGTTCTTTTGAATATGGACTGGAAGCATTTTTAGTTATGTCTACAGAATCTAACAGACCAATGTCTAAAAACATGTCATCTTTTTCAGGAAAGGAAGGTGTTTTCACATTATCACATAAAGTAGTATTTAAGCTATTGTCATTTTTTGATTCTTCCCCAACGCTTAGCAACTTGGTATCAAAAGGGAATGTTGTATTAGTGGCATCTATTAAAGCTAATACATTGCTGGTACAAGATTTTTGACAAGTGGCATCTGTATTAATTTGAACAAGACTATATGAGATAACTTTATCTTTGGAGTTTTGTTTCTCAAGTGCAATATTTACAAAATCTCTAGAAGAGATTGAAATCTCTTGAAATTCAGGTATACCAAGTAGTTCTGCATTTCTTGGTTGATTTTCTAGCTTTTTAAAAGCATATTCAAACATGGTGCAATTTGCATGGCTTAATTTTGTTCCTGGATTAGGTATAACTGAGAGAGAGGTTTCCTGTCTATAAATGTTCAAGTGTGAAAAAGTTGTATAATTATTATTATTATTACTCATATTAAACTCTTTATGATTATCTAGTACTGTCTCCTTATCAATGTTATTAACCTGTAATATTTCTACACCACCAGATTCATTATTTTTTTCATCTTGCTTCTTCTCAGCACTCTGCATAACCACATTATGTTCATTAACATCCTTTCCGCTAACCTCTCTATTCTCTGATCGTTCTGTTTCACTCATCTTATCTTCCACATTCTCATTTTTTTCATCTATTTCCTTATTGCCTACTTCAGTTATCTTTGCTTCATTGAAATTTATAACTTCTTCCCTCTCAGACATAGAACTAAAAGATGACTGTTGATTTTGTTGTGAGTCAATAATGTCATCTTTCTTTTGTTCTCCTTTCTCTCTGAGATCACTATTGGTATTTTCTAGCTGAGTTTCATTTTTATTGCCCAGAGGTATATTTGTGTATGTTCTGGAGGCTTCTTGTGCAAAACCTTCTGGGGGCCACTTTGGCTTATTCATTTTAACCTCTTCTTCAACAGAAAATGTTTTTTTGGGTATCACATGATCTGTAGAAGGAGGCCATGTAATTTTTAATTTGCCTCTTTCTGTAGATCTTTTCAAATTGTCATCCAGAGTTTCAGAATGCACATATTGAATATCTGAATACAAGTCTGGTTCAATTTCTGTATTAAGCTTAGATTTGATAGTTGTCTCATTATTTGGATTTACCTCTTCGGCATGAACATTGCCAACTGAGCTTGTTTGGTCTTTGGAACTCCATAATTCTTTGTGTTGCTTGTGTCCAAAACCTTCATCATAATTTCCTTTAGACTTGAAAAGTTGCTTAAAATGGGGTTTACAGTATGCTTGTCCATGAAGAGATGCATAATTTCCCAAGCTGTCAAATGGAAGAAAAGTTGTTTGATAGCATCTACATATCTACCAAGAATAAATACACCAAGAATATTCAACTTTAGTTGACCTGATAAGTAGTCAAAAATTACAGTATCTATAGATATCTTTATGTATATTTTAGCAAAGAAAAAATAACATTTATTTTTAATTTTAATATATGGGTCTCACCAAAAAAGGATCTTTAGTATCTGAAACTTTATGTATTGTAAATTCCTATAAAATCTAAAATTTTTGGTAGCAAGAATCTCACTTTTATATCATAAAAATAATAATTAAAATATATACATAGATGATTATTTCCTACAGCTGTAGAAACACTTCACAGTAAATGGACTAAACTTAATGAAAGTATAGGCTGCTAAGAGGAATGATCTCTAGCACTTTACGTGTATGCTTTTTTTAAAGTTCATGACAGTTGCTAGTGTATATGACAACCACTGAAGTCCTCTTTATTTTCCTACAGAACAGGTGGAAAACATGCAGTACTATCCAAGCTTCTCTTCACTTCTCTATTAGCACATCTCAGCCCTTTTCTGGGATAACAGGATTTATTCGTGTGCATGTTTACTTAGGCCTGGATCCTGCTCCCAATGAGGTAAAGGGAAAAATTCCTATTGAGATTAGAAGTACAGGATTAGATCTATAATCCTTGCCTGGAAGAGCTTCCAGCTCTCTTGACTTCTAATCCAAAGCTCTCAATGCTGGTTAGCATTGATAGGAACAGGGTTGCCAGTTACAGCGGTTCTTGGACCTCAAAAGCAGATTTTCTATGAAAGAATTGGTAGTTCCTCCTTACCTTAACTTACTGCCGCAGTGATGACATCGGAAACATGATTTATGAAAGATTTGCTTGTTGACAACTAGACATTCCATTGGATAAACTTTCTTTTGACAAAGTATGCATGTTTCCTTGTCCTGAAGTTGCAGTTTCTAGAAATAATATTTTATAAAGGTCATATATCGGTCCTCAGCCATGTGTTAGAATTTATTTCTAAAAGATGTCACTTTATCAGTCCATGCACAAAATGAATGGTTTATATTGAAAGCTGCAAAGCTGATTGATTTTTGTCAGTTCATCCATGAATTGATAAGTAATCTACAAATGTTAGGGATAAACTATAATTCAACTAATTGTAATACTTTGAAAGCAAAATCCTGTTTACTTTTTTCTGGTGAGTAGTTTCATGAATTTGAATAGGATTTCACTTCAGGAAGCCAAGCAGAATTTGGCCCTTTGTATGTAATAAACATTTGTTTCTTAAAGTGAGATATCATAAAAAGGAATGTTAAGTTGGACTGAGTATGTTTATATAGAACGCACCTCTTTAAATCTGCAATGTCATTTAGAGATATATACTCAGAGGGTGAATGTTTGTAACTGTGATTAGAAAGCTTTGCTTAATTATGCCAGAAGTACATCAAGGAACTCCATTACTGCATTAACCTGAAAACTACACGCACATATGTTGCAAATATGATGGGGATATAATTACTTGAGCTTTTTACAGTTTTCATGTTCATGGCTGGTGTTTTGTTCAGTTAATTTGCAAGAGAGAATTAGCTACAATACTGATATTAGCTAATTATATCAAATCCCTTCTTTTATGAAGCATAATTGATTGTACAGGAAACTAGCTATACTCCTAAGTACAAAGCACCTGTAGAAAGTTTATTTCAGGAAGGTGAGGGGCAGGAAGAGTGTTGTGAATTACACCTGATAGGTCACGCACAAAAACTGTTACGAATTATACCCAATAGGTCACACACAGTTCGAGTCTAGGCTGAGGCACATAAACGAGTTACCACTGGTCAGTCTTTGCAAAGTTTATTACGCTTGAGCATGGTGCCCCCCTGCTAGTCAGAGGGGGACCCTATGCATTGTCTACACATCATATATATATGAGTAGGTGATGCATGCAGCCCTCGTGCCCGAACCCCTCCACAAATCAGTAGGTTCCATTGCCCTCGTGCAGAGTTCTTCAGCCAATGAGTAAAAGCCCATTATTATTGCATTTAAACCTAACTTTCACTTGTGATAACAAGCTTACACAAAATTTTGCTAACTCCAGGCCCTTTTCATGGTAGTTGCTTATCTCGCCAAACAGCGAGTCAAGGCCAGGCCAGAGCAGCCTGCTACAAAGCCACAGAAATGAGAGTTCTTTTAACTCTTTCACAACAAGAGACAGAGATAACAGACAATCTGCAGAAAGCTACACTGCTATTTTGTCTTGATTTATGAATTGTTATAAAATCCATGCTAACAGGCAAATACAAATAAAACAGCATATAGTGGGCTAAATTCTCTGCTGATGTAAATGGTGCTGCTCCATTATCAATGGAGTTCTGCACCCATTTACACCAGCACAGAATGTGGCCCGCTCTACTGTTATATTATTAGTATTTGCCTGCTAGTACTGATTTTCTAGCAATTCGTAAGTCAAGACAGAATAGCAGTGTAGAATATACAACTGTGCCTATGTCTCCTAGAGCTGTGCAAAACATCCAAGGAGAAATTAAAAATCTTCAAAATTTGCTTAGAAATTACCTGAATGCAAAATTTTCCCCATAAGCGAATAGACTAATCAAAGTTGATCGTGAAGTTATCTTTGTACTCATGTCCCTGAAAATTTGAAACCACTCTTTGCAGTACAGTCTGGATTTAGTTTCCTGTTGTTAGCCTGAGGGAAATGCAAATGGTTGAACTCACACAGTATTTTGACAGGTTCCCTGACTGTCTAAGGGATGTCCACACGAGGATCTGGATTGTGTGATTCCCAGCTCAGGAGACATTCCCATGCTAACTCTGAGATAGCAGGCTAAAAATAGAGCTTAGCTATGGCAGCAGAGTGGTGGGAGGAGTTAGCCGCCCCAAGTATGGACCGGTCCAAGATGCTAGGTATGTACTCAGAGTGGCTTGCCCCTCCCACCACTCGCGCTGCTGCAGCTATACTCTGTTTTCAGAACACTAGATCAATCAGAGCTAGCCTGGGTATGCCTCCTCGAGCTGGGAATCACACCAAGTGCAGATATACCCTATGCCTTAGAAATATATACCTAAGCTAGAGACAGTGAGTCTACTAAGGCTATGTCTTCATTGTGCAGTTAACCCAGGGGGCAGGTATCCTGTCTGAGCACCATAGTTAGCCTAGCGTGGGTGTGAGCAACTATACTGCAATATAATATAATTAACTTAAAGCAGCTCCAAATTTGGGTCAGTGGTTTTTCTGTGTGGATGGTAAAGACGGTTGGGCTAAAATACAAGTAAGACCCCAAATTAACTGTTCAGTGAAGACATTTTTGATTCATTTTCCCGGGCCTGGATGGAGCACTGAAGCCACGGGGACCCAGGCTTCTGTGGGAGAAGGAAGTGTCTCAGAGAGTGGCAGGGCCCTTAGAGAAGAGAGAGGAAGGAGATATTTCCTTCCGAAAAATGGACAGTAGTGTGAAAGTGACTTTTGCATTTTTGTGTATTTCAATGCAAGATAAAATTTCAGAGTATGAATTTGCCCAATGAGAAATGGCAAAAGTTTTCACATTAAATTTTGTAAACAACTTTTTTACTTTTGCACACATTTAATTAAAACCTACCCTAAACAAATTCATTTTGTTCAAATTAAAGTTTTGTGATTTAGCAAACTTAGAACAGATGCGTATAAAACATGCAGGTTGTTATACCACTATCGCTATTTTTGATTGCATGCAAACACAGAAGTCACTTAAGTATTTATCTCAGTTAAAAGCACAATGCCAGCTATTTGCTGCTGTGAGAAATGAAATGCATTCTATACATATTTTTGTTCCAGTACTAATTCAAATGCAATATTTACCTTGGCAAGAAAGTCCTTAAAACTCAACATATCAGTATTTGTTAGTCACACACTCAGCACATCACTTAAAGCGTTTGGAAAGGGAAAATGATTAAAGATTGCTGAGAGAAAGAGAGAGAGCAAAAGTGAGGAAAAGTTTTGTTAGTTTTATGTTACTTTGTTCTTTGATTTATAAACATACTTTTCATTAATTGCACAATATACTGAGGTTGAATCACTTTTTTAAAAAAGTTGTTAAGGTTTCTTCACACTTTACATGCTTATTTACCACTGATAAATGCTGATTCCTGGTGGAAGCTACTTCTCACTTCAGCTTCAGAAGCATCTGAGACTGTGTAGCCAAGACTATTAAACACTCTTTCACTTTCCTGCCACGTCTTCTGAAAATTCCTAAGTAGTTCTTCTGGTGAATCAGCAGCAGAAATATCCAAAATGTGTCCTGAGATTACATCTTCATATGTTGGAGGTGCATGCTTGAAGCCAAATCCTGACTGCATACCATCAGCACTTTGTGATGTTGAGGTGGCAATCCTTGATTCAGTGACTGTGTTGGCAAATCTACCCAGACCAGAAGCATGGTCAGTATGACACTTTGCTTCCAAGCAAACCAGGGGTTCAAATGAATGCTCTTTATCTGCACATTGCTTTTGTTTATAAGATATACGTTCCTCTGGGTCTCTTGGCTGCCTATAAGGAGAGTTTCTGAAGGTATCTTTTTGCTTTTGATTCTCCAGAGATGTCAGTCCAAATTCATCCTTGCTAAATGTGTCTCTGTCTTGTTTTATTTTGCTATTCATTCCACCCCTTTCAAAAACTCTTTTCTTTGATTTCACATCAAATCCTGGATTGTCCTCTGATTTCCCTAATAACATATCCATTTCATCTACACTCTCATAGTCTACTCTTTCAACTACTGTGACTGGTTCCTTTTTTGTACGTCTTATTTGCTCAGATGCTTCAAACCTACGAGTAAGCCCTGACTGGTCAATTTTAGGGACCTTAAAACTTACTGTATGTGGCTTTAAGCATTCTGGAATGTTTACTGGATCTTGGTGTATGTTGTTGTTGTTTTTCTCTGCTTTTCTATTTTCTTCACGTGTTTCTTTTATGTCCTTTACTGTACCAGCAGTTACTTGAGATTCATTTATCATTGCTGAGGATAAAGGCTCCATCATAGCATGTGTTTCAATTTTAATTTGTCTACGAAGAGTTGCAGGAGATTTAACAATCTCTGATCTTTTTTCTACAACTGGAACTGATGTTACTGACCAGTGTTGTGTTACTCCTTGAGATAGCTTTGCTGTCGTGCCTTTCAGTTTGGCCAGTTGTTCAGAACGGCTCCTTGGAGGAGAGGGGGAAGAGGCTGGCCTTCGAATTGTAGATGTTGGTGTTGCAGATCTGCGTGGTGGGGGAGGAACAGGAATATTTTCTCTCTGGATGGAAGATGAAGAGAGTGCTTCCTTCAGAGGAGATTCTGTCTGTTTAGATTCAATTGTTATATAAGTAGGTGATGGCGATCGCATTTTTAATGCTTGAGAAGAAGTTCTGAATTCTGTCTGTTTGATTCCATTGGACTGCTGTATAATTTCATGGTGCACTGATTCGTCTTTTATAACCTCTTTCATTTGATGTGAATCTCTTCTGTTGGAGCCAATACTGATTTTTGATATTTTCTGTGACAAGCCTCCAGAACTAACAGAGTTATTTCTGGATTTCACTGTTTTTGTGGCCAACATAGCTGTCTGGATCATGTCTTCACATGAGGCTAGTATTTTGACTGCTTGATCTTTAATATTTGATAGCTCTTCTGTCATCCTTTCTAAATTATTTTCTGTTGCAATATGAAGTATATTTTTCTTTCTTTCTTGGTCTATAAGCCATACTGGGATATTATTTAAAAATGTCTGAAATGCTTTCATGCCATTTTTATTTGGCTCAGCTTCAAACTCTTTCACTCTTGACAAAACTTGCTGCAGTTCCTCCCGTTTCCTTAAGAATTCTAATATATCTACTGCAAATTTTTCATCGTTCAGCTGAGATCCTTTTGATGGAGAAGAAAATAAAGGTTTGCTCTGTGTAATCTCTTGTTTTGGATCTGTCTTCTTCATAAGGACTTGTTTTAGTTGTATGCCCTTGTCTTTGACACATTCGCTTTCTTGCAGATTATTATATTGCTGGGATAACTTTTTATTTTGATCTTTATTTTCAGAAACACATGCATTCTTTTGAACAATTTGAGTCTGCGAGTCATGACGTATATCAATTACTTTTTGCTTGACTATTTTCTCTGTTGATTTATTCTTAAACTGATCTTGTTTTTCTGGAATTGTTACTTTTTCTTCTTTTGGACAAACTAATACCTGGCCCTGATTTACTACTTTAGCCATTGAGACTTTCTCGTGCTTGAATTCTCCTTTTTCTGTTTCTTTCTCATTAATTAATTTTTGTTTCACTTGACTGCCATCTTTTAGGCTTACTTCTTGCATATTCTCTATGTGTTCTAAAGGTGGTTTTTCTCTCAGCACCTTTCCATCAACATGCTTCTGGTGATATTCTTTTGCAACACTTTGTTTTTTCCTAGTGTTAGTACTTATGTCTTCTCTCTGTTTTTCCCGATTTTGTTGTTTGACAACATTTTGAACATTAGTTTCCTGTTGTTTTTTGTGAGTCTCAGAATCTTTGTGTGTTTCATGTAAGCTTTGATCTACAATTGGAAGCTTGATAGTTTTAACTTTGAAATGAGGGGAGATAATTTTATTTTTGGACACGTGCAACTGCTCCACAGTCTTCAGCTGCTCTGCCTTCTGCAAAGTACATTCTTGATGGATTTGTTCCATTTGACAAGATAAATTATGTTTTGTAAGATCCTTTGAACCTTGCAGTACTTTTTTTCTAATGTGATCTTCTGCTGAGGTTTCTAAAATGTTTTGAAGCTGCTCAGTAGCTGATGATATTAATGATGATGCAGACAGTTGTTTACCTTGAGATCCTCTTGCTTGTAAACTGACTTGAAAGTCAGAATCAGAGGGTGTCGTTTTTTGTGGCGTTACAGAGGGAACTGAACCTTGTAAAGGAGATTGATCCTGCTTGCTTGATTTTTGAAATGGTACACAATTTACTGACTCTGTTTGAACTGGACTTCCCCAAGTCTCGCAGTTTGTTCTGGCAGTCTCATGACAAAATCTTTTGACTTGCACTTTCTCCATCTCCTCCCTTTGCTGTCTATATTTTTCTTCAGCAATCATTAAAGGGGTTTTAAATTTTCTGACATAAGGTTTAGGTTTTATTTGTGTTGGCTCTACTGGAAGGGAAGGAGATCTTTTAAGAGGAAAGACCACTCTTTTCTTGGCCAGCGGTGTCTCTTGCAGAGCTTTGGGTGGAGGATTAATCACTTCTGAAACAGATGATGGCCTTTTTATCCCTTCTGTTTTTGTATCAGTTGTCTCCTGTTTCTGTTCATGGCTAACCACGTTCACTAGAGCTGTGGAATTTTTGCTTTCTCCTACTGCTGTGGTAATATCCATTTCTCTGTGTGTCTGAAGAACAGTTAGTTCAATTTTTGGAGGCGTTTTAGACTTGTTAATGTCTAGCCCCTTAGAAGACTGCATTTTGAGGAATTTATTTGAAGATGGAACCCCAGCTGGTTTACCTGATGATGTTTTAGCCCTAGCATTAAATTGCAGTGGCTCAGGCAGTGACTGTTCTGGATATTTTGGAAAATGTTCTTTCTTTTGCTTTGGTTGAGAAGTAGGAAAAATCACCAGGGGTGGGGGCGGGAGCGGGAGTGGTAGAGGGAGAGGGGGCAGAAACTCACTTTCAGATTTGTCATCTATCGGTGGTGGGGGAGGAGGAAAATGATCAAACTCAGTTTTGGTCTTGTCAATAGGTGATGGAGGTGAAGAAAACATATGTCTATCAGATGGCATCATTAATGGAGGTGGAGGAGGTGGCAGAGGAAATTCAATTTCAGATGATGCTACTGATGGTGGTGGTGGAGGAGGAGGAGGTGATGGTGGTGGAGGAGATGAGGAATCTATTTCTGGCTTATCTTTCCCCACAGCATTCTTGGCTGGATTTAGAGGATTTTTCGCTGCAAATTGGAAGTCTGATTTAGCAGGTTCCACTTTAGTCTTCCCTATAAACTGTCCTACAGGTTTCTTATTTTTCTGATGAACATCTCTCTTTTGCTTCCTTTCAGTTTCTTTAAATTTATTGAGTACTTCCTGTGTGACTTTTACTTCTTGTTTGTTGTTTATATTCTGTTCTGCTGTCATGGAAACTACAGCTTGCCCCAGCTGAACATTTATTTCATTTTCTGCAAAAACCCCTCTAGAATGCTGAGCTTGTTTTGTTTCTTGCTTTAGAAAATGGCCAGTGGCCTTAGAAATCCCACTAGCTGGCATTTTAATTGGTTGTTGTGTAGTTCTGGATTTGGAGCAATCAACATCAGTTGACATTTTTGCCTTTTGTGTTGTCTCCTTCTGACAGCTTAGGTTGGAATATTCATTGTCTTTATGCTCATGAAGTAGATTCTGTTTCTTTTCAGCTATTTTTTCGATGGACTGCACACCACTGGTGGTGCTGTCCCTTTTCAAAGCTCTACATGTCTCTGATTTCTCTGTTCTCACATCTCTCTTAACTTTACCGTGGAAAGAAGACTGGCTGGTCACATGTTTTGCTTCTTTTTTTACATTGCCCTGGACTCTGCTTTTATCCATTGATTCATCCACTTTTTTGATGACCATGTGTTGAGAATTAGATAAACTTTCTGTATGTTTTTTATCTACATCAATTGACTCAGTGCTCTGTTCTTGTTCTAAATGGATCTTTCCGTTACCTTGTCTACCTTCTTTGAGGAAAGTCTCATTCTCAGCATGTGTTTCCTCATGATGTTCATGGACAGATTTAACATTCTGTTGCAGATTATGTGACCTGTTACTTTGGTGCTTGGCTATATGCTGTGTCTGGATGGTGCTTTTTATATCTCCATGACCACTTACTTGAAGCTGTACCATTTTCTTTTCTGCAGAGTCTTCTAGGATGTTTTGTTCACCAGTCTGAATATCTCCTCTGATTACATCTTCTGTGTTTACTCGCTTGAAAGACTGCTGAGCTTCTTTTAAAGATCTTAATGTTGACTCAAGGTCACCTCGAACAACCTCTTTTTTCAGAACTTCCATTTTTGTGGTTATTTCTTTTTCAAGGGACTCAATGGCCTGCTTAATATCACCAGGGATGACATCAGGCTTCTCTGTTTCTTTAAGAGACTTCAGTATTGTGAGAATGTCGGCTTTTATAATTTCTTCCTTTTCTGTAACTGTTGTCTGATTTATGGCCTGACTGAGGGCATTTAAACTTGCTTTCAAATCACCTTTTGTAATACCTTGTTTATGTACATGACAAGATGAATTTTGCGGCTCTGTCATAAAAATTTTAACTGCATTAGCCACATCTCCAGGAATGATGTCAGTTTCATTAACTGTACGTTGAATCTGAAACTTCTGTTTCTTTAGTAACAGCTTTGTGCCTTCTACATCACCACCAATTATTTCCTTCTTCTCCTCCTCTTCCTCCTCCTCTTGTTTCCTGGTTGTAATTGTTTCAATTGACCCTGTCTGAAGTAGTTTCAGATAATCCAAAGCTCCGGATTCTATGCATGTTGTGAAAAACTGCACATTGCCTCTCTCTGAATCATCTATTTTAGCTCTTTGGGATATTTCATTATTCATTGTGGAAGACAGAAGGTTGTGAATAGTATGTTTCACATCACCACCTATCACTTCACCATGCTGGATTTTATTGTCAGCCCTTTTGTGAAGGAGAGAATAGAGTGTCATGTTAATATCACCTCTCTCATTTTCCTGAATTAAAATTCCTCTTTTTACAGAACCATCCTGACTAAACAGGTTTTTTATAGCTTGCTGTATATCACCTTTCACTATCTCTTCTTTTTCAACATGAACATCTGTTGATCTGGTCAATAATTGAGCTTTGGTCAAATTGACATTGCCCTTTTCGTCTTCATTTATTGTAATTTCTCTTTTGGTAGTGCTTCTTTTGGACAACAGGTTCATCATTATGTTTCCTAGATCCCCTCTAATAATGTCTTCCTTTTGTATTTCAGGAGTCTCTTGATTCATTAGTTTATATTTTGTCATTCTGACATCTCCAATTTCATCTGCCTCAAGGATAATTCCATGATACTCAATGACTTTGTGAGAGTAAAGTTCTTTTAAAGTTTCTTTGATACTTTTCCCTATAATTTCTTGCTTTTCAACCTTATTTTCATTAAATTCATGGAAAGGTGTCGTTTCAAAAAGCCATGTTGTTGTCTTTACATCTGACTGAGGAATTTCTTCCCTGGTTATTTTTATTTCACTTTCATCTGTTTCCTGAATGGAATCTAAAGGCTGGTTTTCAAAAAGCCACACAGCATGCTGAACATCACCTTCTTGCACATCTTCCTTTGTGACTGTCTTGACTTCTTTATACTCTGACCCTTCTCCTCTAATCTCATCTACAGTGTGTGTTTCAAATAACCAAGTGGAAGTTTTAACATTGCCCCGTTGGGTTTCACTGACACTTACTGTTCTTACATACATGCCTTTATTGAGTCTTTCAGACTCAAATAATTGTTTGTTGGCCTTCACATCACCACCTTGGACATTGTCAATAGTGGGCACAATTAATTTTTCATCATCTGAAATTTTGTCGAGTGGTCGTGTTTCAAATCTGTATCTGACAGAGCTCACATCTCCTTTCTGAATATCTTCCTGGGTGACAGCTCTGATAACATACACATTATCTGGTTCATTAATAGATCCTAAAGGTTTTGTTTCAAACAACCATCTAGTCCCACGTACATCTCCATGAATCACTTCTTCCTTCTTAACTGTTGTCACTTCATGATAATACCCTTCTTTGTCTTGAATTGCATAAAGTGGCTGGGTTTCAAACAGCATTCTGTAGTTTTTCACATCTCCCTTTGTTATTTCTTCACTAATAGTTTTCTTGGTGGTGGTATCTGCAGATCCATCTTTAATCTGGTCTAACGAAAATGTCTCAAATATAAAGCAGCCTTTTCTTACATTCCCACCGTGTATATCTGTAACAGTTCTGACTAATCTACCATCTTCTTGGTTCTCTTTTATTGCATCAATAGAATGGTTTTCAAAAAGCCATCGGCAATGTAGAACATTTCCTTTCTGTATATCTTCACTTTTTACAGTTTTAATTTTTTCCAAAACTTCCCCTGAACTGAAATGTATGGAATCTAGTGACTGGTTTTCAAATTTGTATTTCATGGTGGAAACATCCCCAGGCTGGATATCAATTTCCACTACTCGTTTGAATTCCTTTTCTTCTTCTCCTTGTATATTTTCTAGATTTTCTGTCTCAAAAAGGAAACATGCTGTACGGACATCACTTCCTTGAATATCCTCCTGATTCACGGTGTGTAATTTTACTCTTGTTTCCGATTCATCTTTTATTGCATCAAGCCGCTGGGTTTCAAAGAGCCAAGTACAGGTTTTGACATCTCCTTTATGTACCTCTTCACTGTCAGTCACTATCTCAACCTTGTCATACAGTGATTCCATTGGCTGAGTTTCAAACAGCCATCTACACATTTTTACATCTCCTTTAATAATGTCTGTAGTCTGTTCTGTTTTACTTTCTTCACTTTCCATATTGCTAAAATATTTAATAGAATCAAGAGGCTGAGTTTCAAACAACCATTTAGCTGTTTTCACGTCACCTGATTCTACTTCTTGTGAAGATATTCCTTTGATAATCTGGATTTTTTTAATGCTCTCATCAAATTGGTCAACAGGCCTTGTTTCAAACAGCCATCTGCAGCTTCTTACATCACCTCTTAAAACTTCTTCTTGTCGAATTGTTTTAACTTCATGATATTTCCCAAGACTATCTTGAATTGCATATAATGGAGTTGTTTCAAAAAGAGCTTTATTCAACTCTACAGTTCCTCTCCTTATTCCTTCCACATGGATTTTATGTGATTCATCATATTTACTTAAATTGCTTGATTCAAATATATGTTTGCAGCTACTCACATCTCCTCTGTCAACTTCTTCAAGTTTTACTGTTGTTATAAATTCCTTTCTTTCTTCTCTAATCTGTTCAAGGGGTTTAGTCTCAAAAATCCATTTTTGATGTCTCACATCACCTTTTTCTTCCTCAGTGGCAACCACCTTTTGAAGCTTACCAATATCTGGGCTATCCTTTAAAGCATCCATTGGTAGTGTTTCAAATAAGTGTTTAGTAGTGCTTACATCACCTCCTATTATTTCTTCAGGTGGCAGATGAGTTGGGTCATCATTATCTTTTAGGGTATCAAGAGGTTGAGTCTCAAAAATCCAGCATTTTCTACAGACATCAGCCCCTAGAATAGCTTCCTTCTTAGTGACAGATACTTCTGAGTCCTCCTTGATAGTATCCAAAGGTTGTGTTTCAAACACCCACTTTGCCTTGTACACACCACCTTTGATGCTTTCCTCCATAGAGATTCCACGAACAACTTTAATTTCCACAGAATCTTTGTTAATCTTATCTAGGGGCTGCGTTTCAAACATCCAACGTGCTGTTCTAACATCTCCTTTTTCAATGTCTTCTCGGTGAACAGTTTTAATCTCCAATATTTGACCTAAGATGTCTTTAATAACATACATTGGTTGAGTTTCAAAATGCTTTATGCTTCTCTTCACATCTCCTTTAATCTCTTTAAGCTCAGATTTGAGCTGCAGCAAGTTAACTTCATCCACTGAGTATAGCTGCCCAAGTTTATCCAGATGCTGGGTTTCAAACATGTACCTCACAGTTTTGACATCACCTCCGGTAATTTCTTTAATGAAAGTTTCATCTTGTTCATTGTCTTGATGAATTTTATTCATTGAATCTAATGGCTGAGTTTCAAACATCCACGTGGCTGTACGGACATCTCCTCTAGATAAATCTGGAATTTTGTCTGTATTTTCTGCGGAGTTTGAAGAATGTGTACCCAGGGCATCAATCGGTTGTGTTTCAAACATCCAGGTAGTATATTTTACATCTCCACCTGCAATGATTTCTTGATCTGCTATGCTTTTAATGTTGCTCAGTTCAGGAGATTCATCTTTGATTGAATCCAAAGGCTGGTTCTCAAAGACCCATCTCATAGACTGAACCTCTCCTTTTAGGATTTCATCCCATTCTAGGTATTCTCTCTCAGGGCTCATACACTTCTGAGGCCTATTACCAGTGTTTTCAAAGACATATCTGGTTTGCTGTACATCTCCTGACACAGAGCTGCCTATTTCAACCTTACTAGAAACAATATCAGAAACTTCATTAAAATATTCTTTTTCTAAATTCTTTCTTAATTCGGGGTGAATATGTTTGTATAAACGTTTTAATTCATATAAATTTCTTTGCTTTGAATATAAATCTTTGGGGATTGTGGGCTTTGCTGGAGAGGTGGACGGTTCAGGGGACTGGGAAAACTCTTTCATTTCTGATGGCACTTGTAGTATTTTTGGTGGGGAAGGAGGGGGAAACTCTTCTGTGCTTCCATATTTAGGGGAGTTGGTGTAAGCTGTAAGAGCAGCAGTTCCATATTCTGTTTTTTGTGTCACAGGAGTTTCGTGTACTCTACTTGCTGAAGCAGTGGCAGTAGAAGAGAAGCCCACTGCAGAAGGCCATACAGTTTCTTGGAACTCATTTTCAATCTTTAGGGGACAAAATTAGTATTTTAAAGAAATCATTTCTGAGACCACAACTTTTATTCATTCTATTCAAAGGACTTAGTCCTGCAAGATGCTGAGCAATGGGATTGCAATGGGAGCTGAAGAGACCCAGCACCTCCCAGGAGTTGCTCAGAGCCTTGTAGAATTGAGCCTAAAGGGAACATACTGTTTTAACACAGCCTATATAAGGAAAGTAATGTACTTATTTCAAAGACATGTACAGTGATTTTGCAGCTTTGCTTTCTCTGCTGCAACCAACGCACATTGTATCATTTATCAGCAGTTTATATTTGTTCCATTCATTGATGAAATTGATATTCTCTGCATTTACCTCTGATGAACCAATGTGTCCATCAAAAATTTTGAAGAAAAATAATAAGATTTTTTTACATGTGTCAAAGGAGAGAGAGAAGATTGTTTTTCCATTGTTTTCCTCTGCTGCATGCAAAGATTTTTTTTAAAAGCTTTACTTTTAACAGTGTTTATCATAAAATATAAATATATTTTAGATTTACTTAATATAATTTTCATTACTTCTTACTTAATGAGTAAACAGTTTCCAAACCCACCCATTCTCCCACCATTTCCACAATGTTATTTATTTTAAAAATCAACTAAATGATCAAAATATGAATATGCTGAGATTTGAGCAATTGCACAAAGGGCAACGTTTCAACATTCTGGCTAACCTATATACTTCTAGTCTGCATATACAGAAATTCCCCTTATTAAAAGCACAGACCTTAGTATGCTTTGCAGGTGTTGCAGTCTCTCTGTCTGAGAGAAGAGCTTTTTCCTTGGCTGTCTTTTCAAAGTGTTGTTTTAAAAACTGTGTTGAAATCTTTGGGATTTCTGCATTCATAGTTGCATTGACTTCTGCAATAAGAAAAGAAAAAAAAAAAGGGTTTTTCTAAGTCTAGTATTTTATTATAATAGTCTAACAGTGAGTTATTTTTTTAAACAAATTATTAAACTAAACCAATTGCACTCAACCTTGCAGAACTGGAGAATCACTCTGATGAAGACATAGAAAACCACAGAATAATTGAAGAGTAACATATCACTTATTGTTTTGCAATGTGTAACTTGTGTTAATGTCAGGACTAGAGCTGGTTGAATACTGAAAAATCAGCTTTGTGAACATTATTCATATTTTGCAGAGCTGTTATTTCAACCCTAATTTTACCCATTGTTGTTCACTATTTACAAACATTTGCATAAATGGGTTTTTGTTTTAACAAATGTTAGGAGAATAGCTTTTCTTCATGGGCCCCAAGTCAGTAGATCATTTAACATGTGCTTAAAGTCCACCTCATTTACAAAGTGCTATGGTGTGTTTGGTAACACCCATTGTTTCATGTTCTCTGTGTATATAAAATCTCCCCACTGTATTTTCCACTGCATGCGTCCGATGAAGTGAGCTGTAGCTCACGAAAGCTTATGCTCAAATAAATTTGTTAATCTCTAAGGTCCCACAAGTACTCCTTTTCTTTTTGCGGATACAGACTAACACGGCTGCTACTCTGAAACATGTAAATCCCATCAAAGTCAACGGGTGTGTTTTGCTAAACAGAAATGGATTACTGGGCCCATATTCACCTGTGAACAATGGTATTTTTGTGCAAATAAGTGTATATGCTGTTTGTCATTTCTTAGTCTTTATTCTCCTGCTTAAAATCTTCCTGATTTTCTTACCTGTTTCATCAATATGTTGAATGAAATTAGAAGCCTGGCTTGTCTGAGGGGTAGATTGTTCAACGTAAGAAACCTGTGGACAAAATTTTAATTTTAATGCAGGATTTAGTGTAATATGTCTAAGTTTTCTATTTGCATGGAGACACTCAGAACAAATGTTTTATGAAGGTAAAGTCTGAATGAAAACCCAACTAATCAACACATTGAAGCAACACTTATAAAACACCTATTTTAAAATGATTGCCTGCCACAAAATCAGGGAAGTTTCCACTAGCACATCAAGATCTTGTTATACTATGTGGTAACAGAGTTAAAAAGCAAAGCAAATATGCAGTCCCAATATCAGCATTTCTGTACAGTGGCCTGGTGACATAATTATTAACTGATACACTTAACCTCTTCTGTTTGAAAGGCTTCCAACTGAGTTCCTTTGGAGGTCACTTCATTCTGTTCAGCTTCTCTGCTGCAGCTTGATACTGTGAGCTGACTACTACTTGTCATCTCCTAAAGACAAATAAAAGTAATTACACATTAATAGTTTAATGATAAATTGAAAAACTTAATGTTTGCCTATGGATGGCTTTTCACTAATGTTATCCCTTAAAAAGTATTGTTTGAAAAATATATTTTTCAGCAGGTTCCCATTGTTGCTGTAGTTCATATGGATAAGAACTATAAACAACCAAAGGCAGGCCTTGTTATATAATAGAACATATGTTGTCATTTCATTACTGCAGTCTGAGTTTGAGCGGCAGGTACTAAAGTTCCATGGATAAGCATAAGATGCAAAGTGATGACCAGGAGAGCATAGGAAGCTGATCCTGCTTTAATGAAGGTGACTCTGCATAGCAGCTCAGTTACTCCTTATTAGTAGGAATCAGGCCAAAGGCATCTTACAGTACATTCTATAATGTTTTTGCATAAGAGAGAGTGTACAAAGATGTGTGCACATGTAAATGCATTTGCACGTTTGTACGTGTACAAATGGAGGCTGCATAGGCACTTTCAGACTCAGATTGCCTTCAGTCTTAACAAAAGATCCAATATAATGTATGTGCTGCTTTTATATTTGAAAAGAAAAGCAATTGTGGTCTAATAGACTGAGTACAGGGCTGAACGTTTTGAGAGAGAGTTTTATATCTGTGTAAACTAAATGTCTATGATGCCTATCATGGCGACAGTTACATTCAGTTTCATCCCAGATTCTGCCACTGACTTGCTTTCTGGCCTAGCACAAGTCACTTAACTTCTCTGTGCCTCATTTACCTATCTGGTAAACATTATTCTTTCCATTTTACAATCTTCATAAAATGCTTTGAGACTTCCTGATAAAAAGCATTCCATAAGTACAAACTGTTATTTATATCCATTTGCAGAAGTTTTTCAAATGTTTTGCGATCTATGCTTGACAAATCAACTCACGTATTTGTCTATATCAAATAGGAAACTCCGTCATAAAAGAGGGACTCACCCATTAGTTTCTGCTGAATCTAAGCTTCCAATTTAAAGGGGGAAAAAAAGTGTCTAGTCCTTCTTCAGAAGAAACTCCCAAATGCTCAGTGAGAATACAAATCAAGGCTGTGTTGTGTAACTGAGGCTGCAGATATGCACTCTGAAGAATAGAGAGCTACTGACTTCCTAAATCTCCAACCTTGGCACCTGCTTCCAGCCAAATATGCCATGAGTGTAACGGTTGCCTCCCCAGCCCCATGCACTCAGTCACTTTATGGCAATAGAGTCATTCTATGGCTATTACTCCTGCCTCTGGACCAAGGTAGCCTCCATGGAGCTTGCTCCTATATGAAGGAATGTTGGAAAAATCTATGTAGTGGAAGATCCACTGATTGGCCCCCAAATCCCTGCTGCATGGTGAGCTGCCAGGAACCTCTGGCTCCATGGCAGAAAGGCTACATGCATCCCCATCATAGGCTTTATGAATCCCGACCCCCATCCACCAGGAAGTAACATTCTCTGATTAGGCTAGAAGAGGAATTAAAATATTGGTACAGGTAGAATAAATCTTTTGGCTAGTGATCCAATGGATGATTTAGTGGGTCACTAACCTCATTTATCTTAGTCACTGCCATGCTTGCATTGTAAAAGTGCAGGTAGGATTTGGGGTAGGCAAGATGGGGACATGACTGACATTAGAGACATACAGCAGTTTTGAGAGTTAGCTTTCCAGAAAGACAAAAAGGCTTCAGTGTTTGCTCCCCACAAAGCTGAAGGGAGGCAACTTGCAAAGATTTAGGGATCTATCTTGCACTCCACTCAAATAGTTGTATTTTACATATACGTATGTCTTCGCATTTAGACATGGGTGTTTTAGATCTATAAGTCAAGATCTTATTATTGAAAAAACTCATCATAAGATGCAAAATATGTTGATGTTTGTCATTATATGTTGTTTGAATTGTATAAAGGTATTAAAAAGGAATATAATTAAGCTTAATGTAGTCAGAAACCAAACCTAATCACAGCATCATTGCTGCAACTTTTATATTTGCTTATGAAGTAGCTACTATGATGCTAAAAGTCACAATGGCATAAAATAATAGCCATAGCTATCTAAAGCTATAATTAACAGTACCTTAGGCAGCCTAAACATTAAGGACCAAATTTTGACCCTGTACTTGCATGGCTATTAGTGGTGGAAGAAGAGGAGGGAACTCCCTACCTTTATATGGCTTCCTTAAAAGCTGGTTGAAATTCCACTTGGAGAAGCACATGGGCTGCTACAGAAATGCTGCTCCTCAGAACAATCAGTCAAAAGGAGCAGGGAATAGATAGACCCATGGTTCCGCCCACCCCTCTGTACTGGCCACCAATATGTTGTCAGGGAGGGTATAATTCACCCCTTAAGGGGCTGTGCTCCACACACAAACATACTGGGAAGCATTCTACAGAATGCCATTCAGTGCTCCCCACTGTACCCAATGTACAGCTGCAGCTAAATCTAGTCCTAATATTAACACTGTCCCATTAGAGTTATGCCTGCAAAGAGAAGATGACTTCTCTGTCTGTCTTTCTAGGATGTACATTATTAAAATTGTTTTATTCACAGTGGCTAAATACTTTCTAATTTCAAGGATGGAATAATTTGAATTGCATAGCACAGGATCAATAGTCTGTGTATGTAAACAATTCATAACTGTGGGATGTTCACAACTCATTATGACTTTGGGAACTCACACCTGGTGAATGGTGTGATGATCTCAGTTTGTGATTCTTTATGCATCAATGTGCTATGTGCACTTAACTTCCAAAATCCAAGTTTTAGCCAGGCCTACACTCCTCATCAGGGTAGAACTTGTGGCATGAGTAAAATTACAGTAGATGAGAAAGTGATTATTTTTTTCTTTGCTTTATAGGGTACAATAATATTGTCTAAAATACATAACTGACATGACATCTAAGAACACCTAAAGAAGCTGAAAAGTGCTAGAGATCAATAATATCCATTGAAAGCAGCTGGTAGAGAAAGGCATAGAACGTTAATGACATTATGATATCAAATTCACCCAATATTGAGACAAAGGAATACCACAAATAACTTTGTGATTCACCCATACACATCTCCACAAGAATATTAGAAATCTTTAAGGATTTGTGAACTGGGGCACTACAGTAAGAGGATGAATGCTGTGGCCAAGATGCTGAAAGTGTTACAAAGGTAACACGTATAATTCTATCAGGAGAGAACAGTTGCAGGTATCCATCTGTGCAGGGATACAGAAGACAACAGTAGAGAAAAATGTCAGTATTTTTAGAGCTAGGTGTGAAAGCACCTTCTATTATGATGATGGCTTTCCCTGTGATCTGGGGCCCCTTTTAACACACTGCCTACTAGACAATGGTTAGTCATGTGGCAAGTTGGGACAGCTGTTCATTATGCACAATGTTCACTTCACTGTTATTTCATCCTCTCATTCTCCTCCACCCTTCTCTTCGTTGGTTCCTTCCACCTGTTAAATCTTATCATTATCGTAGACTGTGGGCTGTCTGGGGAAGATACTGTGTTATTTAAGTGGATGTACATCTACCACAATGTGACCTAGATCAGGATCTCTAGAGACTCCTGTTGAATAAATATTAAAAATTGTTAAAAAAAATTAAAATAATCTTTAGGAGGAAGCAAACATGAGCCTAAGTCTGTATATATTTGCACTAGGAGACTGAATTTTTATTCAGGTGTTCAGATGCTATTACTGAATAGAACTGTAATTGCTACACTAGTTTTATATGTTAGTGGCCAATGCATCAATTTTAGGGCCCCTGGGCTGCAATATCTGACACAGAATCCTGCTGTAAAATGTTCCAAGATTTGTTTTTCAGTAATTGTCTGTGTTGTACACTTTGGACCTAGGTTTGCCTTTTCCTTTTATCTGACATTTTTTGGAGTTTTCCATCTCTGTGTTGTGGCAGAAAAAGAAACAGGATTACTTTATAGAGTAAAATTATTTGTATGGAGAAACAGAAAATCTGCCAAAAGAAACAAGACTGGACAGCTTGATGATCCACACTAGGAAATATAGCCTTTCACCAATTCATATTTGAATCATGTTGGTATTTATCTTAATTTGTACGTTGTGCCCACCACTCAGTCTCTGTTCAGATACCTAAATCAACATTTTATACAAATCTTATTAAAATAAAAACTTCTTCCAGGATACATCTCTGTACAAATCTATTGCCCCGTACAGATAAAAGCATAAGTAAATTCACAAGACTGTCATTGGAGTTTTCTTTTTCAGTCTTTTACCTAGGCAGGGCAATCAGAAAGAGTGAGAGAATTAGTGTTGGTTTCTTGAGGACTAGGTGGACTATTAGATTTTTCAGGGAGGTTAGTCAGTTCCTCTCTCTGAAAGAAGCAATGATCATATCCGCCAGTACTAGCCCAGGTGCTTGTCACTGGCTTTCACTAGCCAGGCGGGACAAAAATCCATTTTACAAGTGTCCTGAGCTGCTTCTCCTTCCATGATGGGCCAAATTAAGTAAAGGGTGATGCTTTCGGTTCTGGTTTAGTGTCCTCAGTCCCAGGGAGTTTGGCTTATATTCAGTTTATCCTTTCTGTGAGGTAGGCTGAGAGCTCTTTGTTGCAGTAAGTGTTTGTGTCTGACATCCCGATTATGCAGTCTTGATTGATTAGCCAGTTTACTCCACAGAACAATTCTGCAAGCTGTGACTTTACAGCTTCTGAGGCAAATCAAAGAGGTTCTCTTCATTTCCAGCATGGCAGTAGTGTATTGCTGAAGAAGTCTTTGTGCCTTTGTTGATCGGATTCTGATTGGATTTTTTGTCAACAGTGAGTTAGTGTTCTGCTTTCACTGTTCATATGATGTGGGTTGTCAATGAATGAAAGTGATCTATGGGGTTGATGTAGGGGATTTAGGGACCAAAACATCAGTGGTTATAGCAACCATACAGTTATATTGTTCTACCTACTCATCAGCACTTTGGTCATTCAGTTGGAAAGTTAGAGTTTCTAGAGCATTTTTAGAGTACACTGTGTACAAGAACCTTTAAGAGAAAATCACTGTGGCTGGTTCAACTAATCAAACAGGAGTAGTGGGGAAACCATGATCTCTTATTGGATTAGTTGGTGGATGGACCAGGAAAGAAGTGTGTTTATTATGCTCCCAATGTCCACTCCCAGATAAAGATAAGGTTCCACGGGTGAATGACAGTGTGTGTAGCCACATCACATGACCACTGCGAAAACTGGCACCTCTCAGCCGTTTCATCAGAAAAGGGAAAGAATGACTAGCCACAGAGAGTGAAAAGTAGTGTTCCCCTTGAAGGTCTCCCCAGAACAAGAATGAAGATGAACGGGCAGTGTGGGGCATAGGCACTGCTGCTCCCCATTTTGTAGGTAAACCACAGATTTTAGTTTTCAATGTCATTAATATGGCAACTTTCACAAGTACTAAATTCATTGTGATGGAGTGCAAGGTATGAAAGCCTGAGTCAGCACTCTGTACACAGCAACTCTAATCAGGCAAAGCAGATTGAAGCTGACTAAACAGAGCTGTGCCTAATTTGTGGGTGGGGCAGGGCAGGGCGGCTAATTAATCCATTAGCCCACAAATAGGCACAGAAAGGAAGTGAAAATAAAGGAGCTATATATGTTTATGAAGGTGATGGGACTCCTTTATAAATAAACTGCACAAGGTGTTGGACCAGCACAAGGGTCTCTGCGTAGTTTGTCAACTGAGACAGAAGCAGGACCAAGGAGGCCCTGTTACACTCACATTAAAAAAGAGAAATAGGAGGATGCTTGTGGCAAAAGAAAAAAAAGAAGACAAATAGTTGAATATTATTTGAATATTTCACTTACATATTTTGAATAAAAAGCCACGCAGTTTGTTTATCGTAACAATATTTTAACATATATATGTAACAGTACCTTCAGTACAACTGTTTAAATAAGTGAAATGGGTTGTTTTCCATCTTGGATCAAAGTTTTGGATTCATCTATACTTTGAGACCTGTATCCAAATTGAAAGATTTTGTCCGAGGTTTGATTCAATAATCTTGAGAAAGCTTTCTGCTACTAAAGTATATAATCACGTTTTCCATGAAAGTGCAGTTCCATTAAGAATAAATAGGATTTTATGGTCTTGCACTAGTTATTTAATCTAAATTTAAAGACTATTCTACATAGTCTGAGTGATTTTATTTCTAGTGAATTTGACTATTTCTGCTGATTATTTGAGAGACAATCCTCAACAGGGTAAAGGGCAAAGATGCTGAGGCTGATGTGCTAAGAAATGACGTCTTTATCAAAGATAAAAGGGAGCCATCTGAGTGGCTTGGTAGAGAACTAGATTTAAAAACTACTCATCCTTAGGCCAGGCAAAACCAGACTTACCATAGAAACATCACTGTTCAACTCTGGGGGAGAGAACTGATCACATTATTTCTTGGCATAGCCTACCTCATTGCCCCTTGCAGATAAGTGGCAGCAAAAGATAGCCCATGTCAGCCTAAAAATGGGGGCAAGAAGTGACTTTATGTGACATGAGTAAAACAGCTGCAAAGGGAAAAGGTTGAGTGAAACACCGAATTCACAAAAAATGAAGCCTCACTTTTCATATATATTTTTCTAATTTGGATCCAAATCCTCCTTGGCTCCTTATGCAGTGAAGTCAATGAATAAGTTGGGCCGGTTTTTGCCCTATTCAATGGTAATATAGAGCTCCTATATTGTATAGCGCTTTTGATCTGTAGATCTGACAGCACTTCACAAAAGAAGGAAAGTATCAATATCCCCATATTAAAGAAAAGGAAACGGGCACAGCGAGGTTGCGTGATTTATGTAGGGTGACACAGCAAGTCAGTGGTAGAGCTGGGAATAAAACCCAAGTCTCCTGACTCCCGATCCAATGCTCAATCTTACTGGACCACACTCCCTCTCTTTTTTTGGAGTAATGGGAGCTCAGCATCTCTAAAACCCATACTAGTTTTATTTATGTGCCTAACTCTAGGCACTCAAGTTTGAAAATGTTGCCCTAAAGTTTTGTCTTAGCTCTAAACCATTTCTCCGTTCAGTCCGTAAAACTTGAACTAGATTATCTGGCTTCTCCCTTTTCCCAAAAAGGATCTCATTGTCCTGAGGATTGTCTAGGTTCCATAGGGTCCCTAGCTCACCTCCCTTAGGCCCTCTGATTCTCAATGCCCTGTTGGTACCAAGCTCCCTGATCATTCATCACAGATCTTGTTGTCTTGTGGAGCAGCTAAGTTTTCTGACTCATCTTTCCCATCTCCCACCCCAGCCCTCATTGCTCTGTGAAGGACTTTTGGGTTCATTGACTCATCCTTTAAAATGCTGTGCAGAGCTCCTAGCCTCTGGCTTTGCTAGACTCTTGCCTTCTTAGATATTACCAGCACTGTAATCTACTTATAGTGAAAAAATATGAGCTTATTAACAAAGGTTAAAATTTAAGAGCTAGTGAGCAAATAACTAAGAACAACTGGTCACAAGTAAAACAAAAGGAATAACATGCGTCTTATAGACTAAACTTAACTTTAATAGGCTAAGGCCTTGTCTAAAGATGTCTGTCTTACCCAGATGTCCTTTGCAGTACTTTTCAACCAAACCCTGATTGAGATCCCATTTTAATGAATGTAGTCACACTGCCCAATTATTCCCTTGGTGCAGGATCAAACAGGGGTCCTTTTGTTTTCCTCTTATACCCCAAAGTTCATAATCTTTCCACACCACCCAAAGGCAGGACAACACTGTGGGTTTTAGCTTACGGTGTCTTCCAATGTTGACTTCACATCCCCACATTGACTTGGAATGCAAATGTAGCTCCCATTGTGTTTGCCTTACAATGCTTAATTTACATCAGAAACTGGGATAGGTGAATATACATGCTTTGTCTGATAGAAACCATATTTGTCACCACTGACTGGTTACATAGTTTAAAACATATTTTTAGCATGTACATATCTGCATCACAAACAGGAATGAGGAAAAATATTTAGATGAGAATGATGGGGAAAATATTGGCAGGCTGGTCAACATACAACTCTGACACCACCTTAATTCCAAATAAAGATGCAAATGCACCTTGTCCATGCAGGATTTATTGTATGGTGAATCAAATGTGAAAGCATGGAATTTATCTGACAGGCTGGAGTGAATGCACACCACCAAAGATGCAATCTTCAGTGTAATAAGAAACTTGAGCTTGCAAAATCTAAAGGCTGAAAAGAGGCTTTCATCCAATTAGTAATATCCCAAGAATTATACCTCTTAATTAGATTTTCAAATACATCAAATCCCTAATAAAGACTAAGCAGAAATCAGCTTTCCTTCTACAGGTTTGTGAAAAGCTGAAAATACAGTTAAGAAGACTTTTAGGCATCTATTCTCACATCTTTGTGTGTGGAGCTTACACAATAAATCCTATTAACACTAATGTAAGTTATAGGCATAAATCCTCTGTACTTCAGTGGAGAGAATAGATCCCTTGCTGTTAAAAAAGATCAGACTGTGAGCAACAGAGGAGACATTCAAGCAGTTTTTATGTGAGGTAGGTGAAAGTATCTGTTAGGTGCTGGATTTATAGCACAGAAGTCAGATGGCCTACCTAACTAAAACTTTTAATAGCCTATCTGGAACCTTTGGTAGCCAGCATAATAATCAGTGAAAAATGTTTGTGGGAAGGCATTGATAGTTTCACTGCACCATCCCTTCCCAATTGTTCCTCCACACATGCCTCTTTCCTTCTTTGTTTTTCTGTACATTTGTGTCTCCTCTTTCTTTCTCTCCTCTAGTCTATCTCATCGTTTTGTTTGTCTTATTGCTTTCTCTTCCTTTATGGAAGCATTTCCAAAATTTTGAAAGCTGAGCCCCACCAGTTCCATGAAAAATGAATCCAACAGTGTCACGTTAAAGGCATACCCATATTTTAGAATTTAAATTTAATATGATTAAATAGTATTTGAAAATGCTTTCTTTGTCACCTTCATAATGTGATACTTCCACTTCCTTCTTATGAGATTTGAAGAGCAGTGAAATAGTTAATAATCACACCTGATAGGATTATTTGGTGAAAAAATGTTTTGGGGAAACATTTCTTATTTGTCGGAACCAAAACTCTTTTTTTGAACTAGGGCTGTAATCACACTCCGAATCTCCTGACTCAAAAAAGTTTTGAAACAAAACAAAACAAAAAAGCTTTTGAAAAGTAAGGTTTGTTTTTTGAGTTGAAATGACTTTGTTTTAAAATTTTAGTAAATTTAGACAAAGATTTTAAAAAGTCAAAATCTAAACAAATGTATAGATGTTATTGAAACAAAACATTTTGATTGACCCAAACCAATTTATATTTTTTAATTATTTTTATTCAGTGAAAAATTAAGATTCTGACTTTTTGTCTCAATTTGAGATGGAGAAAAATTTTTGGTATCTCTATTTTTTATGGGACAGGAAAAAGCATTTCCCACCCAGATCTATTAATGATGTTGACATTTAGCATAACACATCAACATGTGAGTTAGCATCCTTTTGAAATAAAGGGAGTGGTTCACATTTAAGATTAATAGCTTGAAGTTCGCTGAAACTCAGGTAGACACCACTGCATACATTATACTTGATTCATAGTTGATATTCTTCACAATCATAATATTTTTTTAAAGTGAAAACTGGTATCCAAGATATAGCTACCACCATATAGCATACCAGCCCCTAGGGTGGTGTTATAAACAAGTACAACTTGAAGGAACCTAGAAGTTGTTCTAAATTGTATTAGGGATTGAACTCGCCTGGGCCAGACCCAGGATCAGGGAGAAGCAAAAAGGAGATGTAGATTGCTAGTTTGGTGCACTTGGGGACTCAGCCCAGTATCAATAAAAATGTTTAAAGCTCTATAAAATGTGGTATAAAGATTTTATTGGTTGGGATGACTTCCATAATTCACTCTCAGCTTTGCCACTCATGAGTAATGTGGCCATTCTAAACTCATACTGATAAAACCTTTGTACCACACCATTTTGTATTTTCTACATAGTATATCATGTCATTTGTGGTGATTTCTTTTGTGATATTAGAGAGCTGTTTCCAGAGAAAAATGCAGATAGCTTCCCTTTAAATACATCCTGCAAATATTTCCTTTAAAAATTACTTACATAGATTTTTATGTGCTGAAGGCTCCAAATAGCAAGGGTGAGAAGATAATTCACCTAATAATTGGCTTATTAATTTTATGTATGAGTCCTTAGATTCTAACAATAGCTAGGAAAAATCTAGGATAGATGGATCATTCTAATATGGGAGTGTATGGAACTGTACTTGACAGAGTAGTAAGAAGATAAGGATTTCCCAGAGGATTTTCCAATCTAGGGATTGCTCCTTCTAGGCCACGTCCATAGTAAGCACTGTACCCTTCCAGGCCCAGCCATAGTATGTCATAGTTCAGCTTTTTGTCCCAGTGTAACCAGCTAGCTCTGCTAGCTTATGCGTTGGTGCATCCCTCTCTGCCCCTTTCAGGGCACCATGCTCCTGGGGAAGTAGGGACAGAATAACCCCGGCATCTCCCACATAGCAGGAGCTGCAAACCTCCCTAATACTTATGCAGGCAGTGCTAAAGTGGGGAAAGTTTCCTTATTACTTACCCTATGACACCTCCATGCACCTATATCAAGGGCCAGGCAGAGTCTGGCCCTTTATATGGTGGACAATATTATGAGAAATGACAACATTCTATGAGTGGGAAAGGATGAGGGATATATGAGAATGAAAGGAAAGCTGCCCTTTCAAATCCATTACATTGTCTGCTGGCACTACAACCACCCCATGCGAGGGTGCACATCATGCTGTACTAAGGAATCCAAGTGAAGGTGGACCATAGGGAGTTATATATGTGGCAATTATTTTAGTATAATAGGATTTATTTCAACATATTCTATCAATAACAATTTTTTTGAATAAAAAAACCTATGAAAACCCTGTTCGGTATTACACTGATCTGATTCTATATGGTTCGGCTCCATGCTCTGGGAGTATGTGGAGGGAGGTTGGTAGCTTTGATGTCAATAGCATGGTGCATGCAGAGATGTCTCAGTGGAATGAGAGCCACCAATCTGCAATTTCAGGGAACTAAAATGAAAAAAAAGTAATTCTCTCTCTTATCCTTGTTATTTGGGGCATTCAGCTCATAAAATACATAATTTAGTTCTTTTTCCAAAACAAGTCTTTGAGAAGAATGAACACATTGGAGTCAGATTATATCTGTCAGAAGTTATCAAAATAATTTTTTTATTGTACCAAATCCACATAATCTTCCTGAATGCTAACATTTGCATTGGGATCTTTACGAAAGTAGATATATGTATTAACAACAAGTACTGCCAGAGTTCCCTATTGGCGCCACATCTGAGATAGCTGCAGAAAGTTATTCTAACAAAGGTTAGGAACAAAATGCTTCTGACACAAAAATCAGTTAAGCAATTTATCATGTGAAACAGACTGAAAAAGTGTGGAATTCTACAAACAATTCCCCCTTTTCCAAACCTCTCTCATAGCTCCATCGACCATTTTATGTATTCTCCACTCAGTTTTTATTTTCTTCTTTAAAAATAAATAATTAAAAAGTAATTCTGCTCTACATATAAGAAAGCATGTGAAGGTCTTATTAGGATGGAAAGTAACTCTCAGGGGAAAAAGCTACTTTTTGTAAAAGTGTGAACTCCTGAACGACAAACAACTGTGATGATGAGATTGTAAGAGATGTGATGAGTTGTTGTGTCCCAATACTATAGGGATCCCAAAGGTGTACTCTTTTCCCTTCCACTCGTAATCTTTAAGAGCAAGATTATTTCTCTTCTCAAGGGCACACAGACTAGTAAAGGAATTTCAGTCCCCTCTTTACTTCCAGTGCAAACTCCCTGCATCGTGGGTCACAGCACAGCGGGGAAAGCAGTCTTCATAGGGCCACTACTCTCCAGGTCATGCATCTGGGTGAGGAGTGGGATGGATGGGAATGGGGAATAACCAGAACTAAGCAACCTGCTGACATGACCCTGAGTGGGGAAGAAACCTGCAACTGGCATGGATGTTGAGCAAATTACTTCCCCTCTGGAGCAGGAGGGAAGGAGAGCATGAAATAAACTGTGATTCTCAGTGTGACTCCCCTGGTACAAAATACAGTTCTCCCTCAGTACAGATATGTGCTCTCTTTATTTAGGGAAGGTTTTTATGTTACCGTCTAGCCCAAAGAGAATGGAACTGATGATTGTTGACTCAGTAAGGGCCAGACTCTGATACCCTACTGCTTTTGGAGTAAGGAACTATTTCTGAATAAGGGTATCAAAACATGGCCTTACGTCTGGACCGATTAGATTGGTAGAATAAGAATAGGCCTGACCCTCCCCCTGACTTGAATTTAACCCAGCACTTAATTTTATTTTACTTTTAAAGCTTCAGTTCACTTTCAAAGCGTGCATATGATTTTCCCTTGCCTCGGCACGTCTCATTTCATACTGAAACTAGAAGTGGAAATAGTGAGATACTGTGAGAGACTTTTTGTGGTATTTCTGGGCTGACTGGAAACAAAAAATGTTTATTCTCTTGAGATTTCTAGCCCTGTTTATCAGACTCACGAGGTTGGATAGTTCAGGTAATCCATACTTTTGGGATCATGTGTACTGAACTGTATTTCTGAACCTGTTGAAGCTGATAGAGAAAATAGTAAAAGTGGCTAAGTGATATGTTCAGTTGAAGAATTTAACAATATAAAAGGAAGTACATTAAAAAGAATGTTAAAAGAATGTTTCTAGGCTACAAAGCCAAACACTCAAAAGTTAGAAAACTAGAATGTAGACCAGGGGTGGGCAAATTGTGGGCCACATCTGGCCCATCAGACCATTTAATCTGGCCCTCAGCTCCCATCAGGGAGCGGGGTCAGAGATTTGCCCTCCTCTGGAGCTCCAGCCGGGGACTGGGGTTGGGCAGCTCTGAGCAGCTCCCAGGAAGCAGCTGGCATGACCCCCCTCCAGGTCCCATGTAGTATGCGGAGGCGTGGCCAGGCGGCTCTGCACGTTGCCCCATCTGCAGGCATCACTCCCGCAGTTCCCATGGCCAATGGGAGCTGCAGAGGTGGCACCTGTGGATGGGGCAGCATGCAGAGACACCTGGCCACGCCTCGGAGCCGGATGGGGGACATGCTTCTGGGAGCTCCTTCTGGTAAGCACTGCCCGGAGCCCACCCACCCTCCCCCCCCCATGTGTCCCAACCCCCTGCTACAGCCCTGATCCACCCTGCGAACCCCTCAATCCCAGCCCAGAGCCCTCTCTTGTACCCCAAGGCCCTCATCCCCAGACCCACCCCAGAGCCCACACCCCCAACCAGAGCCCTTACCCCCCATGCCCTAACAGCCTGGCCCATCCATGATGCCCCCCCACCCTCTGAACCGATTGGTCCTATCCCGGAGCACCTTCCTGCACCCCAAACCCATCATCCCCGGCCCCACACCAGAGACCTCACCCCCAGCTGGAGCCCTGATACCCCTCCCCCATACCCCAACCCCCTGCCCAAGCCCTGATCCCCCTCCCACCCTCCAAACCCCTCAGTCCCAGCCTGGAGCCCCCTCCTGCGCCCCAGAGCCCTCACTCTCCCCCCCGCACTCCAACCTGGAGCCCCCTCCTGCATCCATAACTCCTAATTTCTGGCCCCATCCCAGAGCCCGCACCCCAGCCAGAGCCCTCACCCCCTCCTACACCCCTACCCCCAATTTCTTGAGCATTCATGACTCACCATACAATTTCCATACCCCAAAGTGGCCCTCAGGCCAAAAAGTTTTCCCACCCCGATGTAGACTGTCCATGCATACTTAATTCTGCCCCCTTATGCATGAGCATTATGTAAGTAAATTTAGGAGCATAAATCTCACTGAAAGTCAGGTTCTGAAGTCAGGTAATTTGGAAATTTTAATCACAATTTAATTACATGATCACATACTATTTTTGCCATAGGACCCTGCCTCATTCAGTGAAGAGGATGGGCAGTGCTTAGGAAATGAGGCAGATGTTCAATATTTTTATCTTCTGCATTCAGCTAGTGATCCCTGCCTTATTTACTGAGTACTGTGCAATGAATGCAGAATTATTCATTTCCTCATAGTGTTTTCCAGGGCGATTCTCACTGTAATATCTGCATGCCTCAAAATTAATGAATTTCTCTTTTACTGAGAGATTTTATTATTCTCATTTTACAGATGGGGAAACTGAAACAAAAAGACTTGCCTGTGGCCACACAGTAAAAAAGTGACAAAGCGGGGATTAGAATTCAGGAGTACCTGACTCCCGACCCCTGTGTTAATTCCTCCAGACCACTGCTAGAGACGCTGAGCAGCTACAGTTCCCATGAGACAGGGGTTGTGTGGGGAAAATATAGTATCCAGTTGTATAAATAAAGGCTGTATCATAATTTTACACACAAGGGGGCTGAATTAAAGGCAATTGTAGAGCTGGTATTTCCTAACTTTTGAGTGCTTGACCTTCCAACCTTAACATTATTTTAACTTTCTTTTAATGAAATGTCCTAGATTTTTTTTTCATTTTAATGGAAAAAAGTACAAACAAATTCTGTCATGAGTAACTGTAACCCCCCCCCATCAAGTTTGGCTGTGTTATAAACTTCTGAAATTCCGTCCAGATGTATACCTCTCTAATTGTGCATCATCAACACAGTTTGAGCTCTGACCCTTCAGCAGTGAAGTAGAGCTTGAGCTAACTACATTAATTATCAGCATGATAAGACTGATACTCTGATAGGGGCAGGGAGAGAGTGAGAGTGTGGACTGCTCGGGTTATTTTGCTGGGTCTGGGAGGCTGTCTGTTTCCAGGGTTTCCACTGCATTGTGGGCTACTGCTGCTGCTTTGGTGATGATGTGGATGCAGCCTTTTAGAATGTTTATGTTCAGTTATTATTTTGTCAGGCTGTCAAAATTTACCTGAGGAACAAAAGTAAGAGATGGGAAATAACAATTTAATAATTTTATAACTCAGCAAAACCTAGAGAGAATGTCATGTGACAAAGAAAAGACATGTCTATGGTCCTATGGATTTCTCTTTGCTGACCTGAAAAGCCCTGCTACAAACATTAGAAATGCTGGAGCACCTAAAAAAAGTTGCAAGTATCTGTAATGGGAAGTGTTAAGCAATTGAAATACAGTGTAACTACTAGCTCCCCTGTAATAAAATAGATTTGGTGCCTTCCTAAAGGTTAAGAAGTTTCTCTTTGCATTCCTCTGTTGCTTTTCAATCAGTGTTTTTCAACAGCGGTATTAAGTTTGGAAAGTAGTCTAATGATTGGTCATTGGAAGGTAAGTCCACATTCAAAGTTATTCTATTTTTCAAAACTTGCTGAGACAATCTGATCTTAAAATGGAGATGTAACTCACCAAGAAACATCTATTTCAATATATTAGAAATGAAAGCTAATTGTTACAATAATTATTGCTGACTGTATTTAAATATTGTCAGATATCTAATATTGCTCTTGCTTTTACGTCTCGTTAAACCTGACTAGCTCATATTAGTTATTATTGGGCCAGAATGTCACCTGGTGTCAACTGGCATATTTCATTGACTGGAAACTACATCAATTTACATCAACCAGGGATCTGCCCCTTTATGTCAACAAAAAGTTAATGTAGGTTTGATTCCCCTCTCTACTACACCAATTTCCTACAGTGTACTTTTGTTGAAATTAATGGTGTGAAACTAGTATAACATAATATTAAATCAGGCCCATATTTTCTACCGCTGCTATTGCAAAAGAAATGGGTCCCAATTCCACACCTGGAATTATTCACCTGCAGGAGTGGCTCTTACTGATATGGAAAGTCCAAATTCTGACATTGCATTTGGATATGAAGAAAAGTTGTATTAGTCACAAAATTCACAAAAGTCACAGACTGGATTATTCCAAGGGGAGAAATGACTATGACTTTAAAAAAATCAGACCTCAAAAGAAATGTTGGTGAGAACATACCCTCTAGCCACCTCTATCGGAAGGAGGTCCTTTCATAGGACAGCAGGGAATAAGCAGCAAAAATATGTGTGGCAGGGAAGGGGGCTGCCCCTCAAGCCCGTCCCCAGTCTTTCTCTCGTTAGCTATTGATAGGGCAAAGGGGGATGAAAACAGCCTATTTAAGCTAACCCCAGACTTTTCAAAAGAATGTCACTCTCTGGCTAGCTGCCCCATTCTCCCCGCTCTTAATGCTTAGATTAGGAACTGTGCCGCTTCTGATGCCACGGGTCTGACTGATCACCTGTTTACAGGAATCAGGAAGGATTTTTTCCCATAGGCTTGTGGTCTTGTAGGGTTTTTTGCCTTCCTTGCAGACTCCCAGAGGCACATTTGGGTTAGAAATAAATAGGATTTGAGGTTTATATTAATGAATTTATCTTTTTGCTAAGATTACTGACTAGTTGCAGCTTGCAATTGGTGTCCCATGCAGGTAAAGGCTAAAAGGGCCAGCTCCCAGAACTGAATGAATCCTGGCATTGTGTAGTTGGACTATGTGCTTATGGTGGGAGGAGCCTGAAATCTTTGTGGACTGAGGCTCTCCCACCATCCCAGCCTTGTGGCCTTTGTTACTCCACCCCCACTTACTCGGGGAAGAGAAGAGGTTTCACAACTGAGCTGAGTCTGTGGGGTAGCTCAGGGAGGCCCTACCCCAAATTACTGTTTGGTTTACGGTTAAATATGGTTAAATTATGGTAACCTGCACTGGAACCAGTCAAATGCCTGGCATGTGAGAGTGGAGGGCAGGTAGTGTGGTGCTCTTCCCCAAGGAATAATTAATAAAACTGTGGTCTGCCATGTAAACCCATCCCAGGTGTGTCAATAAGTATGTCTGTGTGGAAAGGGAGAGTAAATGTGACACTGTGAGAGGGAGAGAATGAGTGAGTTACCTAGGTAGGTCTAGTTGTTGGTGACAGGTTCATATATGTACCAGCAACAACAGACCATTTCATAGGATGCCACCTTCAGACATCACAGAAACACAGAGAGAAGAAAAACTAATAGTTCTCCCTAAACCTTATGCAAACACATTCAAATGCATTTTAAAGCATTAAATAGGCTATACAAGAAGACTACAAAGAAGAAAAGGATCAGTAGACACCTAGATAATCATAGTGTCCAATAAGATATTTTAATTAATTTTTAAAGAATCACAATTTCAATTTAAAGACATCTGAGATGATAAATTCTTTATTTTACCACATTCTCCCCATTAAAAAATGTAAATGCCTTTTCATATTTCTGCATTTGCAAATCCATGATTTCCATTGAAATGTACCTCCAGCCTTAGACATAACCTACCATTTACTCTTACTTATATTTCATTTATTTAATCTTCAGATTCTGCCTTTGAATACACAAGTTTCCCATTGACTTCAATGGGAACTGCACAAGCATACTCCCCAAGGTAGAATTTGTCTTACTGTGTGTAAATGCTGGGGGTTCAAATGTTCATGAGTAATAAAATGATAAACAGTGGCCTTGTGTAAAGTTACCCTAATTTAACACACTTAGTATGACTACGTTCAAGCTATAGCTTTATCTTGTGGTACAAAGTTTTATACTTTCATTATCTGAATATCTCTCAAACAAACTCAGTTAATACTGCCATTCACTATCCATTGTTATTTTTCAGAGTGCACAGTATAGATGTATCATAAAATTCATTGCACTAAGTCTTCATATATTCCAACCTCATTATCTTCTGCAACCATTTTTCATGATATATGATGATGACGTAATAAAATGCAAAAACCCTTTATCTAAAACATTTGGAATGTGGTTTTATGTAGCATCTGGGTTCTTCCATGCAATTTTTGATCTGTTTAGAGAAGCTGATTAAATTTAAACATGAAACATGAAAGAACCAAACTCCTTCTCAAGGAAAATGGATTCACAATGCTCCAGGTAAAATATATGCAAAGAACTAGCAGATACTTTTAAAATAAATTACAACCCCAAAGACAAGGTTTTAACCATACTTATCCGTTTTCCTGTATATCAGCTATAAGTCTAGATCTCTTTTCCACACTGAGGGTTTATCTACCTAAAGAGTATATGATTACAGTAGCATATATCAAAGAGAAAATTACACTCTGTACATACATTACAAAAACATTGTCTGTCAGTGATCATGAAATTAATCAGCACATTTAGCATGGCAAGTTTCAGAGTAGCAGCCATGTTAGTCTGTATTCGCAAAAAGAAAAGGAGTACTTGTGGCACCTTAGAGACTAACAAATTTATTAGAGCATAAGCTTTCATGAGCTACAGCTCACTTCATCGGATGCATTTGGTGGAAAAAACAGAGGAGAGATTTATATACACACACAGAGAACATGAAACAATGGGTTTATCATACACACTGTAAGGAGAGTGATCACTTAAGATAAGCCATCACTAGCAGCAGGGGGGGGGAAAGGAGGAAAACCTTTTCATAAATGATCTGGAGGATGGTGTGGATTGCACTCTCAGCAAATTTGCGGATGATACTAAACTGGGAGGAGTGGTAGATACGCTGGAGGGGAGGGATAGGATACAGAAGGACCTAGACAAATTGGAGGATTGGGCCAAAAGAAATCTAATGAGGTTCAATAAGGATAAATGCAGGGTCCTGCACTTAGGATGGAAGAATCCAATGCACCGCTACAGACTAGGGACCGAATGGCTCGGCAGCAGTTCTGCGGAAAAGGACCTAGGGGTGACAGTGGACGAGAAGCTGGATATGAGTCAGCAGTGTGCCCTTGTTGCCAAGAAGGCCAATGGCATTTTGGGTTGTATAAGTAGGGGCATAGCGAGCAGATCGAGGGACGTGATCGTTCCCCTCTATTCGACACTGGTGAGGCCTCATCTGGAGTACTGTGTCCAGTTTTGGGCCCCACACTACAGGAAGGATGTGGATAAATTGGAAAGAGTACAACGAAGGGCAACGAAAATGATTAGGGGTCTAGAGCACATGACTTATGAGGAGAGGCTGAGGGAGCTGGGATTGTTTAGTCTGCAGAAGAGAAGAATGAGGGGGGATTTGATAGCTGCTTTCAACTACCTGAAAGGGGGTTTCAAAGAGGATGGCTCTAGACTGTTCTCAATGGTAGCAGATGACAGAACGAGGAGTAATGGTCTCAAGTTGCAATGGGGGAGGTTTAGATTGGATATTAGGAAAAACTTTTTCACTAAGAGGGTGGTGAAACACTGGAATGCGTTACCTAGGGAGGTAGTAGAATCTCCTTCCTTAGAGGTTTTTAAGGTCAGGCTTGACAAAGCCCTAGCTGGGATGATTTAACTGGGACTTGGTCCTGCTTTGAGCAGGGGGTTGGACTAGATGACCTTCTGGGGTCCCTTCCAACCCTGATATTCTATGATTCTATGATTCTATGATTCTTTCATGGTGACAAGCAAGGTAGGCTAATTCCAGCAGTTAACAAGAATATCAAAGGAACAGTGGGGGGTGTTGCCAACTCTGTCCACATATCTATTCAGGGGACACCATCATAGGGCCTAATCACATCAGCCACACTATCAGAGGCTCGTTCACCTGCGCATCTACCAATGTGATATATGCCATCATGTGCCAGCAATGCCCCTCTGCCATATACATTGGCCAAACTAGACAGTCTCTACGTAAAAGAAAGAATGGACACAAATCAGACGTCAAGAATTATAACATTCAAAAACCAATTGGAGAACACTTCAATCTCTCTGGTCACTCGATCACAGACCTAAGAGTGGCTATCCTTCAACAAAAAAGCTTCAAAAACAGACTCCAACAAGAGACTGCTGAATTGGAATTAATTTGCAAACTGGATACAATTAACTTAGGCTTGAATAGAGACTGGGAATGGATGAGTCATTACACAAAGTAAAACTATTTCCCCATGGTATTTCTCCCCCCCACCCCACCTCCCACTGTTCCTCTGATATTCTTGTTAACTGCTGGAATTAGCCTACCTTGCTTGTCACCATGAAAGGTTTTCCTCCTTCCCCCCCCTGCTGCTAGTGATGGCTTATCTTAAGTGATCACTCTCCTTACAGTGTGTATGATAAACCCATTGTTTCATGTTCTCTGTGTGTGTGTATATAAATCTCTCCTCTGTTTTTTCCACCAAATGCATCCGATGAAGTGAGCTGTAGCTCACGAAAGCTTATGCTCTAATAAATTTGTTAGTCTCTAAGGTGCCACAAGTACTCCTTTTCTTTTAGCATGGCAAGTAACAGTATTTCCCCTCAAAGTTATCTAGTGGGTCATATCTCTTATACTGTTATTATTACCTGTACAGATTTGTGCTCATACTGGTGTTGATCAATGGTCTTTTGTGAAGAGGCAGTTTCCCATTTCTCAAATTGTTTCTTCACACTTGCTAAGCCACCAGGTACTGTACAGGTCTCTGATTCCTCTATAGCCTAGTGTAATAGATAAAATAAGTGTTAATTACCTGATACAGTAAGAACAGATGTTCATGGAAATAATTTTTTTTCATTAGGGAATAAAAATAATTTGTATTGTGTATTTACTACTTAAATAACCATTGATTTCCAAAATTTGTGTGGCCACTTAGTGATAACTTCCATCCGCATATTCTACAAGCTCTGCTACCTCATTGTTGGTAGATTCTATTTAACTAGTTAATACAAAATTTTGAAGTTTTTTCTTGCTTCTCTGTAAGATACATTTTGATGTCTGATATCTCATTATTGTTCGAACATATTGCAACAGTAGCTAGCACACAGAACCCATGAATATTAGTATATATCATAATAATAATAATAATAGTACATGTCATAATAAAACAAACCCCAAATAAGGCTGTCAAAAATACTAAACATATAACATTTAAGACTAGTTGTTAAAACCTCACTGCGTCCCTGTGGGATTAGTATCTCATTGATTTATAAAGAATAAAAACACACAAATAATAGACAGTCTATGCAATTCCCTCATCCAGAGCTTCTTCAACACCATTAACTGGTACTGTAGAAGAGGTGTTGGGAGACAAGCAATAGACCTGTTATATCTATAAATCCTCTCTTCCAAAACTGATATCCCAGATCCCAATTGCCTCCTTCACGATGCTAAGGATTAGTCACGTGTATCCAGCAATGTATAATACTGTTTGTATTCGCACGGACTATTCAGGCACCAACACAGACAGGCTCAAACCTGCAGGAGGTGATAAACTCGGAGAATGGAGCAGTCATAAATTGAGATGCTGGTAGAACTAGAGGGCTAGTTATTAAAAACCAAACAGTTTGGTTTGCCCTGGAACAGTGCAGACAATGGGTTCCACCTCCTCACTCACTCTGACAGATGGGGTGATGATCAATTACCACTCAGGTTTTTCCAGCTGTCCAGGGGGAATGTAAGCCCAGGGTTCAAACTATGAGTAAAGCCTAACCTCTCACCCTCTTCAGTCTACAGGCAAATCATGCTACCCCCACGGTTGGTCCCATAACCCCATGGGGATAGAGGGTCTGAGTCAGAATCAAGCTGGGAACCAGGAATCAAGCCCTATTACTTTGCAGTATAGACCAACCCTACTGGACTTTTGCACTCTGAGTCCACCAGAAGTATTCCACAATTCCATGGGCCTACTTTCTTTGCCCTCTGGAGAGTCAAGTTTTCCCACACTGAACCATGAAGTGCTAGAGTAGCCACATTTTGGGAAGGCACTAGGAAGTCTGGAATGTGTGTGGTTGGACTTGGTCGCCATAATGCAGTGTAAATGCTGGAGCCCCAGGTGAGGACCCAAGGTTCAATAACTTCTAATCTGGCGTTACAAATGAGTGTAGATGCTCAAGCCCTAGGTTAACAAACCCAGGATCTGCTAACTTGAGGTCCACTAACCCTGGTCTTACACTGCAGCATAAGCATACTCTGGTCCTCCTCTCCATAGAATACTGCTTATATAGAACCCAGCCACAGGAAGCAAAGCATCCAGTAAGTGGGGCTGTAATTTCCCTATATTGGCCAAGTTATTTGGGCTAGCTAGTATTTATATCTGACAGGAGCAACCAGGCACATCCTAATAAACAGCATTATTTTCAAAAGATGCAACAGTCATGAAGTTACGGTTGAAAGATGTGTATATATGGTTAAGCAAAAGTGAACAAGCAGTTGTTTTAGTAAGTGGCCATTTCATGCACGCCTAGCAGAAGTGACGGAATCTTCAGAGATTTATATGAGCAGTGTTAAAATTTCCTTCTCATACAACCTGATCTTGAATTAATTAGGCAAAATTCATCATTGATTTCAACAGTTTTAACTAACTAGGAAGTTCTGGATTGGGGCCAAAGTGTTGTGGTTTTTTACACATGCTAAGTTTATTGAGATCCTCTCAGTTACAGGGATTACACTTAATACAATTCTTCCATTTTGAAAGAGTCACTACTCTTCATATTGGGAATATCATTGAAATTTGTAGTCTCTTTCAAAATGGTAGACTATTTCCAAACAAAAAATCTTTATGTAGCAAACTGTACTGCATATAACCCAAAATATGCAACATCAACATGTAGTTACTCTATTCCTGTCTCTTAATATGTTATGTTTGGCATGTTTAAACACATGGCACCCAGATTCTGAGTTGTGGCTGAGGAATGCTGTCACAGCTTTGGCGGGAAGGGGTGCAAAGACACCTTTGTGCTGCTGTGATCCAGGAGTCTTCTGGGCACCAGTCCAGTCAATGCCCCAACTGGTCATTCTAGAAGTTGGAGACCATAATTCCCTACTTCCAGCTGCAAGAAGAGAGTGCACTTGGAAGCTGTATGATGGTGCCATGCCACTGAACCATTCCCTGATGAAGGGGTATCCTTCAGTAGCTGTAATAATTCAGTGATTACAATGTTAGCCTGTGGCTGGCGAGAGACAGATTAATTTCCTTGCTGTGCCACATACACCCTCTGATCTTGAACAAACTACTCAGGCCTTGCCTACACTGTGGGGGAGGGGAGGGAGAGTGTTTTAACATATTAACAGGGCAGTTATTTTCACATGTAGTCAGAGGGTGGAGTCTACGGTTATCTTTGACCAGCTACCACATGTGAAAACTACAACAGCCTTTCACACTAGGATTTTAACTTCTGTTAAAAATGCATCTTTTCTTCCTGATATAGGCAGGGTCTTGTCTCTTCCCCATCTGTAAGATGGAAATACTTCCCTATCTCACAGGGATTTTGTGAGATGCAGTAATGGGAGGGGTGTACATAAGTATCTTAGAGAGAGGGGTATAAAGTTATTTCTGTGTTCTCTAGGATCTGGATACACTCTCCAGGGCCAGCTCCAGGCACCAGCAAACCAAGCAGGTGCCTGGGGCAGCAAATGTAAAGGGTTGGCAAGACGTTGGCTCTGGGGCTGCAATCTGCCCTTGGCAGCGGTAGGAATTTGGCAGCGGGGATCCAACTCTTCTTCAGTCGCACCATCACTCCACCTCCATGTTCAGCGGCAAGATTTTTTGGTTTTTTTCCCTCTTGGGGCGAAAAAAGGCTGGAGCCGGCCCTGAAACTCTCAATTCTATTTGTTTGTGTTTTTACGAACTGTTTCATATTGTGAATTTTGTGATTTTGTGTATATTATCTCATTAATGTTTCATTTTGGACCATATTGCTTACACACACAATACAAGAAGAAAAGGAGTACTGGTGGCACCTTAGAGACTAACAAATTTATTAGAGCATAAGCTTTCGTGAGCTACAGCTCACTTCATCGGATGCATTTGGTGGAAAAAACAGAGGAGAGATTTATATACACACACACAGAGAACATGAAACAATGGGTTTATCATACACACTGTAAGGAGAGTGATCACTTAAGATAAGCCATCACCAGCAGCAGGGGGGGGAAAGGAGGAAAACCTTTCATGGTGACAAGCAAGGTAGGCTAATTCCAGCAGTTAACAAGAATATCAGAGGAACAGTGGGGGGTGGGGTGGGAGGGAGAAATACCATGGGGAAATAGTTTTACTTTGTGTAATGACTCATCCATTCCCAGTCTCTATTCAAGCCTAAGTTAATTGTATCCAGTTTGCAAATTAATTCCAATTCAGCAGTCTCTCGTTGGAGTCTGTTTTTGAAGCTTTTTTGTTGAAGGATAGCCACTCTTAGGTCTGTGATCGAGTGACCAGAGAGATTGAAGTGTTCTCCAACTGGTTTTTGAATGTTATAATTCTTGACGTCTGATTTGTGTCCATTCATTCTTTTACATAGAGACTGTCCAGTTTGGCCAATGTACATGGCAGAGGGGCATTGCTGGCACATGATGGCATATATCACATTGGTAGATGCGCAGGTGAACGAGCCTCTGATAGTGTGGCTGATGTGATTAGGCCCTATGATGGTATCCCCTGAATAGATATGTGGACAGAGTTGGCAACAGGCTTTGTTGCAAGGACAGGTTCCTGGGTTAGTGGTTCTGTTGTGTGGTGTGTGGTTGCTGGTGAGTATTTGCTTCAGATTGGGGGGCTGTCTGTAAGCAAGGACTGGTCTGTCTCCCAAGATCTGTGAGAGTGATGGCTCATCCTTCAGGATAGGTTGTAGATCCTTGATGATGCGTTGGAGAGGTTTTAGTTGGGGGCTGAAGGTGATGGCTAGTGGCGTTCTGTTGTTTTCTTTGTTGGGCCTGTCCTATAGTAGGTGACTTCTGGGTACTCTTCTGGCTCTGTCAATCTGTTTCTTCACTTCAGCAGGTGGGTATTGTAGTTGTAGGAATGCATGATACAGATCTTGTAGGTGTTTGTCTCTGTCTGAGGGGTTGGAGCAAATGCGGTTATATCGTAGCGCTTGGCTGTAGACAATGGATCGAGTGGTATGATCTGGATGAAAGCTAGAGGCATGTAGGTAGGAATAGCGGTCAGTAGGTTTCCGATATTATAACATTCAAAAACCAGTTGGAGAACACTTCAATCTCTCTGGTCACTCGATCACAGATCTTAGAGTGGCTATACTTCAACAAAAAAGCTTCAAAAACAGACTCCAACGAGAGACTGCTGAATTGGAATTAATTTGCAAACTGGATACAATTAACTTAGGCTTGAATAGAGACTGGGAATGGATGAGTCATTTCACAAAGTAAAACTATTTCCCCATGATATTTCTCCCTCCCACCCCACCCCCCACTGTTCCTCTGATATTCTTGTTAACTGCTGGAATTAGCCTACCTTGCTTGTCACCATGAAAGGTTTTCCTCCTTTCCCCCCCCTGCTGCTAGTGATCGCTTATCTTAAGTGATCACTCTCCTTACAGTGTGTATGATAAACCCATTGTTTCATGTTCTCTGTGTGTGTGTGTATATAAATCTCTCCTCTGTTTTTTCCACCAAATGCATCCGATGAAGTGAGCTGTAGCTCACGAAAGCTTATGCTCAAATAAATTTGTTAGTCTCTAAGGTGCCACCAGTACTCCTTTTCTTTTTGCGAATACAGACTAACACGGCTGCTACTCTGAAACACAATACAAGGTATTTCTGATCACATCTTCCATTCATTTAAGGAAAAATATTTTTTCATCTTTCACCGTGATTACCACTTCAATGCTAAGCCTGTTATTTATATAGGTTTTAGAGTAGCAGCCATGTTAGTTTGTATCCGCAAAAAGACAAGGAGTACTTGTGGCACCTTAGAGACTAACAAATTTATTTGAGCATAAGCTTTCGTGAGCTACAGCTCACTTCATCGGACACATGCAGTGGAAAATACAGTGAGGATATTTTATATACACAGAGAACATGAAACAATGGGTGTTACCATACACACTGTAACGAGAGTGCATCGGATGCATCCGATGAAGTGAGCTGTAGCTCACGAAAGCTTATGCTCTAATAAATTTGTTAGTCTCTAAGGTGCCACAAGTACTCTTTTTCTTTTTTAGTAGTAAGACAGTTTCTCAAATTTTAGTAGTAAGACAGTTTCTCAAATTAAAATGTGAGTGGATGTTGTACTCAAAGAGCCCATTGCTTAAAAATTCATAAATGATGTGTTTTTTACTATTATATGTAATCTAGGGTTCCTGTATGTTTTACTTCTCATTTCTTACTGCAATCAAGCAGGCGCTGTTTGTTAAATGTTGATCTAAAATATTTTCTTCTCAAGCATCCAGAAAGCAATAGCTACCTTTTTCCTAGGTATTATTTTTTCTCTAAATCTTATCTGAGCTTTGCTCTTTCTAAGCTATACTCAGAGGTATTTTAACAGCTATTGTGATAGACTGTATAATAGCTACAGGCATTTCTATTGTATTTTATAGTTTGGGGAAACATTTTTTCCCCCATAAATTTCAAGGCCAGAAGGAACCATTTTAATCCTCTAGTCTGACCTCCTATATAACATAGGCCATAGAACTTCCCCAAAATAATTCCTAAAGCAGATCTTTTAGAAAAAACATCCAGGCTTGATTTAAAAATGGTCAGTGATGGAGAACTCACCATAACCCTTCATAAATTATTCTAGCGATTAATTTTCTCACCATTATAAGTGTATGCCTTATTTTGTAGCAATGAGATTCACTCTTCCAAAGTTCTCCATCAATTTCACAAGGTGCTGAGATAATTGTGTGACATTGTATATACAGATTAGTGCAGCTACATGACAGGTCATCAGAGCATAGGACAAATTTATGTCCAGACTAGTTTGGGACAACACTGTAATTTGGGTTACATGACTGCCAATGAACTTGAGTTAACTCACACCTTTTTCAATGCTCATCTAGACACTCCACAAGCATTTTTTCTAGGACTCCATGAGCCTTGTATAAATCACAAATATTTGTGTCCTATCAACTCTTTTAATGTTAACATACTTTTTTGTGTCTGGTTGTTACATCAGTTAGACCTCTGTAAAGTGTTTAAGTGAACTTCTCAGGAAGCCTGGGGAAAATAAAAACGGTAAAAGTAGTTTGCCATTTTCTCTGGTTTTAGTAGGAGTAAATCATTTAGGAAACTTAAAAAAATAATCAGAGCTGTTAATTCCTTCCAGATATTTTTAAGGATCATGCAAATAGAGTTTTTAGAATCTCAAACTCAAAGTATAACAATTCACTTCTATTAAGTAGTATTTTGATCATCTTTCTGTCTGTGCCCTTCTGCAAGGTTTCTGAGGTACTAATGATAAAGGAACAGGCCACTGAAACCAAACATCATGTGCCTTAGTTCCCACCAGCCTCACATTTCAATTCTCTGTTGTTTCTCTTTTTGCTGTTCAGCATTTTACTACATTTTATAAATATATATAAATCGAAGTGTGTGTATGCACTAGTTCTCCTGTTCACTGCTCCAGGATCTAGGCTTTTTAGGATTATTCCTTTTTAATCTCCTATCTTACATTCTGAAGAGAACTCTGGGGTGTATTCTACAGTCTTTAATTGAGTAAAAAAATAATATAGTGGCTCTTCTTTGTTGAAATAATGTTCCTTCAGTCACTTACCTTCAGACCAACAGAAAATTACTACTGATGCCAAAAAGAGTAACACACTGGAATCAACAGGAGACTAGACTCATTAAGGGACTCCTACACTTATCTGTCACGTTTCTGTTTTTACAATAATTTCTAACTTCATCTCTTTCTTAAATGAGAAATTCTAAGTACCTATTTTCTGGTCCATTAAAGAATGCTGTGTTTTTACTACCCTTACATTTTCTAACATAATCTAAAAGAAAACCACATGATCAAAATACTGCTTCTGAGTATGTTTTCTATTGTCCGCATGTACTTAAGATAAATATTTAGTTCCATGTGCAATTCAAACCCAGATGCTATACTCCTTTAGTTTTGAAGTTGTTAGAGTACCTTAATTATTCCACTGTTACCCGATAAGGAGTGTTCCCTAAATGTGGTAACCAAGTTCAAGCCTACTGTCATTTCATTCATGGTTTTAGGAGACCGTGGCACAATTATTACTTAGTTATTTCAGTTCTATAGTATTTCTGTAAAATAAATTCCTATTGAATAGAGAGGCACAATAGTAAAACAAAATTAGTCACCATTTTTTTTATTTGTATATAATAGTTGTTTTGATAATCTTATTATAAAACAATGCTCTTTCATTTTTCATTATATGGGAGGTTTTTAAGAACTGGTTAGACAAACATCTGTCAAGAACAGGCTAGGTATACATGGTTCTACCTCAGCGCAAAGGGCTGGACTAGATGATGTCTCAAGGTCCCTCCCAGTCCTACTTTTTATGATTCTGTATCATTGTCCAGTTTAACACTGCAGTAATTTCAAATTCCATAGCCTGAGCAGCCAGAGTGAAGCATTGTTTTGAATACAATTTTATTACTTGCTGACTATAAAAATTGATGATAGTACAGAAACCTATATTCTTCTAGGATCATAATTGGTTTAGCAGAGTGGCTATGTTGCTAATCTCTCATTTCTATGTTGATTTAAATATTTCTAATAGATTTAGTGCATACAAGAGCAAAAAGAAAAACTGTACAGCCAGTGAATTAAAATGAGCCTTCCAAAAGATCAGTGTTACGCAAACTCTTATTCGTAAGAGCCTGAAATGAACTGGTAACTTTGCTGCGTAGGTGTTGGTAATTCAGGTTTTAAATTTTGTTCTACATAAAGGTAATGTAGGCAAAACGGTGCGACCGCTTTTGTGAATAAGTGAGCAGAATATGGCCCTGTGTAAACAGAAATAGCAAATTATGAAGACAATTATGATGTTAAATTGAAGGCAATATCTTACATTAGCAGAGGAGCTGCTGCGCTCCACTTTGGACACAGCTGCTTGATACATAGCCATTCTTTCCTTCAATGAGACACAATCCTGGAAATCCACACTATAACTCCAGTTAGTGCTTTCTTCTGAAAATCCACTTACAGGCTTGTGACCACTAGCAACAGCTAAAAGCAAACACAATATTTTATATTAGGAGGTTTATTTTTATTATTAAGTACCTGCTTTTTAAGGCTGAAAGAAAAGAAAAAATGTCTTCAAAAACAGATTGCAAGAGTTAACAATGTTATCCAATATCTATGGCAATATTACATCAATTCCAACTTATAATGTATGAACTGCAGATAATAAATTACGGCTCTGAATCAGGTCCAAAGTGCCCAAGCCTTCTCCCAGTGAAATCAATAGGCATTTCAAAGGAAACAATGATGTTTCTTATTGAAATCAATATCACTTTTTTAAAAACTCTACTAAAATAAAGACTTTTCAACAAAACACATTGTGTATTTTTCTTGATAAACTAGCAAAAATATATGGTCACCAGAAAGCTTGAATACATATCCTTTTACACTATAAGCAAAACCACTATAACTCAATACATAAGTTGTAATGGGGCAAAATCTATTCTAATCAATTGGGTTGCAAGGGAATAACTCAGAGCAGAATTTGTCTCCAGTTTATTCATTTACTATTAATTATTTTGTCTGCACTAGAGTGTCTCACTGATAATTAACTACTTTGACCTCACTCATAATGAATGCAAAACCAAGTGAGTGTACAGCAGCTGAGCACTGTAGAAGTTTTCACTTAGACTATTACTTTTACTCTGAAAATCTGCATATAAAATGCAACACCTAAATTGCTGTTACTTCCTCAGTTTACATTGCACCCACAAAGTTGACTCATTTCCATTAAAAATGCGAATTGTCTCATCATAGCCTACTTATTAGCTCTTTCAAGCTCTTCACTTGATATTTTGTCCATATTATCTAAAGCTCTACATTAGGTGAAGATATATTCCCTTCAGTAGAAGACAGCTTACTTTGAAATTTTCACCTTAATAATTTTGCAGCTGACCAAAAAAGTCACTTTGATATGTTCATATATTAGAACACCCTACAGTAACTGGTTCTTCAAGATGATGTCATCAGTGGCCTCATCTTCACTGGTTAAAAAAGGTGCGTTCTTTACCTTGGGGTAACTATCCCGAGGTAAAAACACAGTAAAGACAAGGCACTTTCATTTTACCATGAGGTAAACTAGGCAAAGTCAGCACTATATGTACATCTCCACCTGGGTTGACCTCACCTAGTTTCCCTTATAGTAAAACTAAAGTGCCTTGTCTTCACTGCACTTTTACTTTGGGGTAGCTCATGCTTGTTAGTTACACTAAGATAAAGAATGCTCCTTTTTTAGTAGTGAAGACAAGGCCAGTGTGGATCACATTGTAGATAAGTGAGTAGTGAGTCATTTGTGATATGGAACCGCATTGATCAAAACTAAAAGCTAAAAACAATAAGGACTTGCGCTTGTTGGAAGTTTCTACTTTCTGTATAGTCAGTATGCACCTCTTAGTATTTAAAATGGTGGATATAGACAAAGGTTTTACTGCTTCTCTTCAACTTTATTAGGAATCTGTGCCTGCAGTACCTTACTGACTCTCATTTCTTCCTGTATTATATCACCAGGGAAGATCTCATGTTCAAAGCAAAATTCCAGGAGGTAGAGAATAGTGCTTGAGAGCACATAGTGCTGCTTTGCTATTGCTTCTGTGAACATACTGCAACCTGACTGCATAAAATAAGCAAAATGGTTCATTTCCCTGGCACTTGTAAAGTAGTAATATTTTTCTCAGTGTAAAATCATTGCAATCCTACTCTAGAAACTGTCATGTCATATTGGCAGGTGAAATGTAGAGAACAATTAATTTAATTCAAGAGCAAGTACCAGTATATCTATCTCTTTTATTATTTCTAATTCCACATTTTCCATTAAACAAAAACTGCTTTTTGAGAGTCTGTACAAATTAATAGTAAGAGACTCGTTTTAATAATAAATAGGAGTCTTAACATGCTAGCTGCAACTGGCAGTGCCTTTGTGCAAGCCAGCACATCAAAATCCAAAATTTTAACTAGTTTAGAAACTATGGTTAAGTTATCCCATGCAGACTTCTGCTCATGTTCTGCAATTTCAAAACCCCACGAGGGTCAAATTTTACTATCAGATATATTACTATAGATTAGTGGGAACTGCATGTGTGAATATTAGGGCAGAATTTTCCATTGAGTTTTTTAAGATAATTTTTAAGCAAAAATATAGAAGAAGACTAGCCTCTAAGCTTGTGAAATATCCAAAGTAAATTTAGGTATAATAAATGGTGAAAGGAGCTTAGTGAATCAAGTCAATATTCTCCAACAAAATAAATTTACTTAATTTTTCTTTTTGTTTTTAAATATAAAACCACCATTTGAATACTAGACATAGTATCTAGATTTCGTTATGACACAATACTTTAATGAAGGCAGAATATTCCTGTAAATGGCAAATAAAACTGAAAGTTGCTGTGGAACAAAGTTTTGCTTTTACAATGCAGCTCAGATACTGAATGTCAAGTCAGAGACAGATAATATGATTAACTGAAGAGAGATTTGCACTCATAATGAAATTTAGGAAATCCAGCCACAGCAGCAGCAAAACAGCTGCAGAAATGGGCTTCCAGTAGAGAGAGAGAGTGAGAGAGCAAGCATATGGCTTTATTTATTTTTATCTGGCTGTAGGTGCAGTTCAAGGAAAATCTAGGAAGGTGAAGACCTTTGTATATGAACATGGAGCATGTACGATACTTTCTAGAGCAAGACAAGAGGATAAAGGACTTGTAGGAAACTTTGCTTTGCCACTTAATACTCTCATTTCATTTCCTGCAATTATTTTGGGATTTTTTTTACTGTCTGACTGTAATAATGGTTTTGTTTTTTCTAAATGAACTTGGCACACTAAAACCCAAATGCCAATCAATGAGATAATCCACAAATTAGTGCTATATAATCGTGGTCATTTCCCTATTTGTCATCCCATTTACCTAGTAGTATGACAGAACCCTAAACAAACAAACCCTGTGACCTGTACATTTGCTTTGCAGACACTCACTGTAAAGGAAAATATTTCACATTTTCATATTCTGCAAAAGATGAAAATAGTGTTAGGGCATATGACTCTAAAGAAAGAACCTAGTCCTTCAAATGCAATTAATCTGCAGATTTGAGTAGGACAGGAAGTCTCACTTGTAACAAAGGATTTGTCTCTAGCTTTTCAAGAGGTATATGAATGCAATCTATTCCCTTCATTGTTGAAGGAGAAGCTATGTTATGTTATATAGAGAAGAAATGTGTGTATGTGAAGAGCTTATTTTGTATGGCATACAATAGGAAACATGTCCTCCTTCTGAGTGAACTCTTGGGGAACACACCAGCAGGGGGAGACTTTTGTATACCTATCAGAGCAAGATTCTGTGTAAATGGCCAAAAAGGACATTTCATATTCAATTACATTTCCTAGGATTTCCTTTTATTAATTGAAAGTTACTGACATACTTCTTCAGTTATTAAGGAGAGAGAGGGATTCCTTTCTGCTAGTCTTTTTACTATTTATCAGAATATAGTCGAAGAAACACACTTGACATACACATTTACACAAAAGGCCTTCCTTCTAAAATTAAAGCATTGTTTCAGTCCACAAAAGCAAGAACGTCTGCTGGACACGGTGGTTATTTTTATTATGATTATTTAAGCCCTATGTTATCTCACTGGCAGCTAGGCATGGTCACAATTTTTTTTTAATGCATACAAATACAGAAAGCCAACCTTAAAGATAACCTAAAAGCTACTGCTACTACTGTGGCAAGGATTGCACCTGAAACTGGAATGTGTAATCCAGGGTCATGAAAGTTAAACCAAAAACATAAACAAAATAAATATACCTTATATTGTGCCCTGAAGACCAGAAAAGCCAGGGCCTAGTGGGACCTCTTTAGGGGTGGAGTCTTAAAAAAACCCGTCACTTAGAAAGTTCTGCTACTATTCCTACATCATTCACTCCTAGGAAGTGACAAGACAGATAATGTTAAGTTCTGACTCAGGCAAAATTCCCTTTGAAGTCAGTGGAAGTTTTACCTCAATAATAACTTAAGAATTGGGCCATATGTTCTTAAGCAAAACCAATTATTCTGTTTTGCGCTAGTGTTTGAATGTGTACTTCTGCAAATAAAGCAGACATGAATGCACAATAGGCAAGGAAAACTAATACCACATATATAGCACTCTACAATTTCAAAGCGCTGTACAAACATTAATCTAATATATGAGCAAAGTAGTATATTGTCATGTGTTAGCCATAGCAATAAGGTTGTAGTGTGAGTTTATTGCTCACATAATGCTGACTGTCTCAGTTTCTGCATGGGTTGTCCGCTATCACTCAAGTGAAAGCATCTGTCTTTTTCAAAATGCAGGACCTAGTATCTTCCTCATTTGTTCTACTTCTGCATGTTTTAAATCTTCCTTCCAGATTTTCCATCTAACCCTCACTGAATAGCTGAGTTACCTGAACACCAATTTTATGTGAGAAATTAAAAAATGGGAAGTTGAGCAATTTGTGTAATTTTGATGAAGTTTGGCCTTGCACTAGTTATAATTATGTGTGGATACCATTCTTAACATGGTAGCTCATGCTAACTACCTCCCACCTATGCTCAGAGATTCATAAATCATTCATAGGGATGTGCTGGGGTGGGATTTAGCCCCAATCGTACTTCACTTGAGTTGGCATATGAAGCTCCATTGCCCGCATATACATAACTCATTTCAGAGTAGCAGCCGTGTTAGTCTGTATTGGCAAAAAAGAAAAGGAGTACTTGTGGCACCTTAGAGACTAACAAATTTATTTGAGCATAAGCTTTCGTGAGCTAGAGCTTACTTCATTGGATGCATTCAGTGGAAAATACAGCGGGGAGATTTATATACACACACAGAGAACGTGAAACAATGGGTTTTATCATACACACTGTAAGGAGAGTGATCACTTAAGATGAGCTATTACCAGCAGGAAGGAGGCGGGGAAAGGAGGAAAACTTTTTATGGTGATAACCAAGGTGGGCCATTTCTAGCAGTTAACAAGAATGTCTGAGGAACAGTAGGGGGTGGGGTGGGGGGAGAAATAACATGGGGAAATAGTTTTACTTTATGTAATGACTCATCCACTCCCAGTCTCTATTCAAGCCTAAGTTAATTGTATCCAGTTTGCAAATTAATTCCAATTCAGCAGTCTCTCATTGGAGTCTGTTTTTGAAGTTTTTTTGTTGAAGGATAGCTACTCTCAGGTCTGTAATCGTGTGACCGGAGAGACTGAAGTGTTCTCCGACTGGTTTTTGAATGTTATAATTCTTGATGTCTGATTTATGTCCATTTATCCTTTTACGTAGAGACTGTCCAGTTTGACCAATGTACATGGCAGAGGGGCATTGCTGGCACATGATGGCATATATCACATTGGTAGATGCGTAGGTGAACAGTTCTGTCTATCTATTCAAGGGACACCATCATAGGGCCTAATCACATCAGCCACACTATCAGAGACTCATTCACCTGCGCATCTACCAATGTGATATATGCCATCATGTGCCAGCAGTGCCCCTCTGCCATGTACATCAAACCTGCCTTACTTTAAGAAATACATTGTCTGGGGTTACAGAAACAGGTTTCAGATGAGAGAAATTTGGGTCCAAAGTGATGCTCAGTGGCCAGAGACAACAAGTTGTATTTTTAAAATTCCCTTGTATTTCTTTTGAACTTCTCAAAGATGGAGAGGTAATTGACTTGACCAAATGTCTTTCCCTTTTCCACATCTCTGCTGAATTTACTTAGAAAAATTAAGCAGAGTACAAGAAAAGTTTGTCCCTGAGAAAAATATAAACATATACATAAGTTAACCTCAGAAAAGATTACAGTGGCATAAAAGCTTTAGAACAGATTCCCATAACAATATGCTGTCTGAAACGGTACAAAGCTTTGTTTTCATTGATTTGAACTATAATGGACTTGTTTAAGGTTTCAGTTACTATATCTCAAGGATGTGAAAAGGTGGTACTGTAAATGTTTAGAGTCTTCATCATTAATGTATAACTAATATGCTTATAATCTTCACTGAAAGAAACTGAGTATCTTGAATGTGATGCTGGTAAGTCAAACAGGTGCTAAAAATGATTTTAGTACTTCTTATCCTTATCACCACAAGTTTGACCAAAATACCTTTTCATCTGAAACATACTGCACCCTTTACATAGCTAAGAGAAGTGATAATCATAACAATCCATTGAAATTAGGAGCAGAATACACAGGTTATTCTCTCCTGTAATGATCAGCTGACTTTATCTAGGGTTGATCTAATTTTTTTAAAGTTGGTGTTATAATTTCCTCCTTTTCTTTCACTCTCATAAGTTAACTCTGCAAGAGCAACATAATCAGACAGAGGAACTACAGGGCAAGGATTTATACTGGTTGAAGCACTCAAATTACAGATAGAAAGAGGACAGATTGAAGTATTCAACCGAAGGTTAATCCAATCCAAAAGGTATCAGAACCTAATACCATAAAATGCAATACAAGATGGGAGAGAGAGAAAAGAAGGGACCCTGTGCGTTCCACTAGCTATTAAAGTTTACTAGTCTAGTCATATACTCTCACATTGCTCACATCCGGTCTTACTCATTGTGAGCATGCTTTGCCGTTCAACTTTGTTGTATCAGAACATTTTCTCAGCTATTTCACCTTCTGTCATAAACATACAGCTAAGGGTAGCATAAAATCCCTCCTTTACCTGTAATGGGTTAAGAAGCTCAAATAACCTGATTGGCACCTGACCAAAAGGACCAATAAGGGAAGAAGATCCTTTCAAATCTGTGGGGGGAGGTTTTCTTGTGGGGTCTTTTGTTGTTCTCTCCGGAACAAAGAGAGGCCAGGGCACGAAAAACACATCTCCTAAAACCCTACCTGAACTAAGCATCTAGGATTACAAATTGTAAGTAATAGGAAGGAAATGCATTAGATTATCTTTTGTTTTAGCTTGTGAATTTTCCCTATGATAAGAGGGAGGTTTATTATTGCTTTTTTGTAACTTTAAAGTTTTGCCTAGCAGGAATCCTCTGTGTTTTAAATCTTATTACCCTGTAAAATTACCTTCCATCCTGATTTTACAGAGGTGCTTTTTACTTTTTTCTTTATAATAAAGTTCTGTTTTTAAGAATCTGATTGGTTTTTAGTGTCCTAAAAACCCAAGGGTCTGGTCTGTGCTCACCTTAGTTACCTATTTGGTTGGTATATTATTCTCAAGCCTTCCCAGGGAAGGGGGTGAAGGGGCTTGGGGGTGGGGGATATTTTGGGGAAACGGAACTCCAAGTGGTCCTTTTCCTGAATCTTTGTCTAACTCATTTGGTGGTGGCAGCGATACCGTCCAAGGACAAGGAAGAATTTGTGCCTTGGGGAAGTTTTTAACCTAAACTGTAGAATTAAGCTTTGGGGGTCTTTCATGTGGGTCCCCACATCTGTACCCGAGAGGGAGGGAACCCTGACACCTTCTAAGGGTTTAAGGGAGAAGACAGCCTTGCATAAATCTCTGGAAGTACAAATAACAATACATAAGAACTTTCCATGTACTTTGGAATGGATGAAATTAGGTGACGTATCATTCCATCAATTTTTATGTAAAGCTGCCTATTCATTTCTGTTGATCTCAGAACTGTCAGAATGACACAGTCCATGAAATGACTATAACTTAGGCTCCCTTTACCATATTATATGAGCACCTCACGATTTCTTAATGTATTTATTCTCATAACACCCCTGTCAGGTAGGGAAGTACTACTACCCCCATTTCTACAGCTGAGGAATAGAGACTGAAGGTATATCTACATGGGGTGTGATTACAGTTCATGCAGACATACCCAAGCTAGCTTTAATCTAGCAAGATAAGTACCGGAGCAATGAAGCTGTGGTATCACAAGCTGCACAAGTAAGCCCCAAGCCATGGGTAATTACACAGGTTGCTAGTCCATGCTGAAGCTTCTGCTACCATGGCTTCATTGCTCTAGTATCTGAGCTAACTAGATTAAAGCTAGCTTGGGTATTTCTATAATAATCACACCCAGTAAATGCATATAGACATACCTTGAGTGACTTGCCTACAGTCACACAGCAGTCTGTGGCAGATCAGTGAACTCAGCCTATGTCTCCCAAGTCCCAGACAAATGCCCTAACTACTGGACCATCCTTCCTCTCAGGTCTACCATCATCTCCTTACATGTATGTACACTCAATCACATTTTGTGCAAATAGACTTACAAAGGAGAGACTTTTACATTCAGCTTTTCAAATCTTATCATGCAACCTTGGTAAAACAAGTTCCAGTTAGTGGGGCAGAGTTGAAAAGAAGTACCTAGACCCTGACCTCATAAGGGTGCCCCGACTGCCTCCTGGGAGAAAAGCAAAAACACATGTGCTGTAGACACAGCAGTATTATCAGATACTGAAAGACCAAGAAACCTGCAGCCAGGTCCTTACATTCCAGCCCAACATGTTTACAGTATACAAACACAGCACATACATAGGCCTGCAAATGTGATGATCTTTGAACATTTATTCTGACTACTGTGGAAATTACACAGCATATTTTTGTGCTCTTTTACATATCAATGCATACATGACACTTGTTTCTGTGTTTGTATTTAGCATATTTAAAAATAGGGGAAACCAAGTTTCAAAGAGGTGACAAGTAATTATAACAGCAGGAGTCAGAAAGATTGGGAATAAAACTCCCATGACAGAATAAAAATAGAAAACAAGCCTGGAACCTGTGAGCCTCCCACAATGCAATCAAGTGCACTGCCAAAAGCCTCAGAAAGACACCACATGAGCAGGTGAAAATTAAAACGGCAAAACTGTTTGCATGAAAAGCAAAACAAGTACATTTTGGGCTTTTGGCCAGTTCTGCTTTCCGCCAGAAATGGTTCCATTACTGCAGAGCACTGAAAAGCAGTATTTGTGGATGAAAACCAAATTTTCCCAACTGTAAATAGTGTTTTCTGCCTGGAGACAAATCATACAACACTTGAGCCTTGTAGGCCTCAAAATAAAGTAAAATCCTTGCCAATGGATTTTTGTGGAACATCTCCTCAGACTGTACTTTGCTGGTTCACAGCTTCCCAATGGGATTGTCGATTATCCGCTGGACTCCAGAAGTGGAATTGTATCATGTTATGCTACTACATCTTCGGCCACCAGCACAACAGCCTCAGCCCCTTTATTTAATAAGTTAAATCCTTACAACTTTTCTGAGGTACGAGAGTGTTCTTCTCTGTTATACAGATGATGAAGAGATGGCAGAGGTGATGAGTGATTTCTCAAAGCCACATAGCCTTCTCTGAGCACTGAAGATGACTCGTAAGTTGAGGCCAGTGGACACATATTTCATCTTAGGTCCCTGATTCCTTTGTGAGCTGGTGGCTTGTCCAGCAATGTGTTCTCAGCCAGTGATCTTAACAGCATGGAGCTGTAGTGATTACTACAGTCATCAGCTATTAGTGCTATGGACTCAGTAAACTTGTAATTCTGATGATAGTTATAATACATTACAATTGTGTCTCAGGCAACCCAGTGGATTGCAAGCAATGCTGGCAACTCTTATGATATTTGGTGTTTTCTTGATAGCTCCTGTTCCTTCTTATTCTCCTCGTGTTCCTTCCACCAGAATCATAGGTTTTCCCAGTGTTGGGCACATGATCTGGCCAAGTCTGTAGTCCTAGCAAGATCTTCCATGGTTCATGGCTCCTATACGAGCCAGCAGACCAACAGATTTTCCATGGTTTGTGTTTCACCACAGTCACATGTATCTGGGTTAGTGCAATAGCCCCACTTCTGCATATTGACTTTTGATCTGCTAATTCTTGTTGGGAGGGAGTTTAAACATCTCCAGATGGACCAATCCTGTTCTGCGCCTGTGGGAAGGCATTCGGCAATATCAGTGTGCATTTTGATGTCCTTGACAAGTATTTTGAGCCATGTGCATCACATTTACAGTCATGTAGCCATTGGTGACACAGTTGCCAACTTTCATGTGGTAAATAAGCATCCCGACTTTCACAATAAGCCAAATCAAACTAATCCCATTTCAAAACAAGGCCAAAACAAGCCAATCCCTAAGAACCCCAAAACTCTATGTGACTAGATTCCCCCCGGGCGTGCAGTCTGGGACTGTGGTGGGCCTGCTGTGCACCCCTGATTCTCTCCCGCTTTTGCCCCTGCTTGCCAGGAGCAGGTCAAAAAAAAAAAAAAGAAGCTACAAGCAACAAGCTATAAGCCCAAAAACTAGCCAACAAGCAACTCACATGCCAATTAAGCCAAAAACAAGCCCAATTTCTGTGTTTTTTCCACAGGTTTGGCATGTCTGATTGGTGATTTTTTTAAGCGGTTCTGTTGCAGTTAGGACGCTTTTCCACAATTTCAGGTGGCCAACTTCCACTGTGTGACCATGTAGCAGATGTGTGGTATCTTCACCCTGTCATAATTAAGGCTACGATTAAGTTATAGGTATTTTTAGTAAAAGTCATGGACAGGTCATGGGCAAAAAAAAAAAAAAATTCATGGCCCGTGACCTGTCCATGACTTATATTAAACATACCTGTGATTAAATCTTGGGGAGAGGGGGCCACTCTGGGGCTGCTGCTGTTGTGGGGGCACCCGGGACCAGTGACACCAGCTGCCCAGGCTGCCAGAGCAGGGGCTGCTACAGTCGGCCAGGGACCACTGCTGGGTGCTGCCGGAGCAGCAGCTGGAATGGTTTTCCCCCGGGTCACTCCAGCAGTGGCTGGTGTGGCTGTCCTGGGGCCCACCTGAGCAGCTGGCCCCAGAGCTGGCCTGCAGAAGTCACAGAGGTCACGGAAAGTCACAGGATCAGTGACTTCTGCAACCTCCATGATAGATATGGAGCCCTAGTCATAATTATTCCACTTTGCTTGAGACCACTCTCCTGATATCCAGTGGATCCATTCCAGGAAGGACATAAAGGCTGTTCATGTTTGTTGGTTTCAGACATTCTCTAATGTAGTGGCAGCACAGGATCCAGCTTCTTTGCATCAGCCAAACTTTCCCACATCAGACATGCATATTCGGCCATCGAAGTGCTTGTGTGGAGTCTCTTAGTATTGCTGGGATGATTTCCCATTTTGAATTTGCAGGCTTCCTAACCATGGTGTTTTGGGTGCTACCTTTGCCTCTTGTCTTCTCACGTGTGCTCTGAAGGAGAGCGTGTGGTCTAGCATTACTCCAAGGCAGACAGGATTATAGCAGTGGGCAAGTGAAACCCCATTCCAAATTATGTTGTCTATTGTTCTGAAGATGGAAGAGACTCACTTGTGATTCGGCTGGGTTAGGGAACAACTGGTTCTTGATGTAACAGACTGAGAGCCCAGACAGCATTGATGTTCACATAGTTTTGATCTGGAAGAGATTCTTGGCTTGGGCAGCAATGCATGGGTCGTCAGCATAGACCAAACTTCTTGAGCTGAGATGGATCAGTTGATCATTCGTGTGGATGTTGAAGAATATTGGCAAGAGTACGTTTCCCTGTGGTAGGTCATTTTTCTGTTGCTGCCATCAGCTCCGCCTCCTGCTTCAATAAAGCCAACATCCGCTGTTCTCTGACCACCCAGCTCTGAAGGCAGTGCAGAAGTAAAGGGGGCAATACCATGGCCCGCCTAAAATAACACTGTGACCCCCGTGCAAGTTCCTTTTGGGTCAAGACCCCCAATTTGAGAAACGTTGGTCTCCTCCGTGAAAACTGTATAGACTAGGGAAATATCACAAAAAAGACCAGATTTCATGGTGGGGTGGAAAGGGGAAAGATCAGATTTCATGGTGCATAACGCATTTTTCATGGCCATGAATTTGGTAGGGCCCTAAACATGAGCTCTTCCCCCACAAGTCTGTGGACCCAGCATGGGAGGCTCCCTACCAGAGGTACTGTAGACATTGCCCTAGAGGCTTACTGATGAGAAGGGCTGAGCACTCATAAGCGCATCTGCAGTCAACAGGAATTGCTGGTGCTCTACAACTCCCAGAATCAAACTCATTTTCGCACTTTATGTCCCACCCCATTTTGTCTTGTTGGATTTGTGTGCATTAGGTTTAAAAAGCAGTCTCAACAATACAGTGACATGTAAAACAGGATGATCCCCTACATTTGGAGGCAACTGAACTTTCCTGAATCAGTTCGGTCTATCTCCAATTACAACATCTGTATTTAAAGCTAGGACTCCCATGCTGTTTATCCTTCTTAAACATGTAACCACCAATTTTAGATCAATCCTCACAGACAGCCTGAGCATGTGCATAATCCTATCATGGTGATGCCACCCCGTCTGTGACTAGCACAGCAATCTCCAAAAATAGCCCCTTTAAGGATTATTTTTATTGCAGGTCACATTTTCACCTTGAGCAATTTGTAATTTTTTTTTAATGTTTGAGCAATTTGACATATTTGAGCTTGTGATTCACAGGCAATTGCAATATTTCCTGCATAAATTTAGCAAAAAACTTGACACCATGAGTCCTTTAAGCTAATTCCAAAACCAATTATATCTATTCAGTGACAAGACATTGTAAGAGAAGAGCTCGTGTAACATGGAAGATAAACAGATAGTGCATACCGGAGTTAAAAAATAAGTCTCTCCTTTTATTTCAAGATTTAATTATTTCCTTTTCTCCGAACACTTCTATTTTTAAAAGCTGTGAAAAACAAAATGAAAAAAAAATTGTGTGTGGGGGGGAGCAGTTATTTCTGTAGGGATAAACAACAGCTTGTATGAAGGTGATGCTGTGAAAGCCCCGCAGTAATATCTGGTTGTTCTATTCAAGTGGTTTTCAACTTGTGGTCCGTTGACCCTTAGGGATCCACACGTCCATTTGAAATTTTTTAGGGGTCAGTAAATGAAAAAAAGTTTGAGTACCACTGTTCTATTCCAAATGAAAAGATAAGAACAAAATTAATTGGTTTTCCAATACTGTATTTAGTGGAGTGCAGTTACTGACATTACCAGACTCAGAGCATGTGATCTCTGACAGTCAGACTACTTCACTGCCTCAGGCTGAATATTCTTAGTCACACAAGTAATCCTTACTCTAATGCCAATCCCACTAGGTACTGAAATATAGCAATATTTTTATTTGTCATCTTATTTTTGTTTCCTCCAAATTGCTGGAAGTTATTCAATCTAATTTACTGGCCAGTCTTAGCTTTTTCAGAGGCGTATTCGTATAGGGTCTCAGTTTACATTTAATTTAATTGGCTGTGAAGAGGTTATTAGGAAAGCAAATTGCATAAGTTATTAACCATTTCAGTGTCAGATGTTATATACAGATGAGTTAAATGGCACCACTGATTTGGAAGAAATGTGAAAACATATAAGCTAAAATATTCGGACCTAGATGCCTAACGTTAGGTTCCCCAGCCCATGTTTTAAACAGCTGAATAAGTGACCTGATTTTTATAGGTGCTGAGCATCCTATTGATGTAAGCAACCAAATCTGTAAAATTTTGGTCCCAGTGTAGAGACATTCAGTACATCTTGAGGGCACTGAAGGAGTTAAGTAAGTATTAAAAATAAATTCCTGGATTAGGTTTATAAGGACAAAATGCAATTATTTACTCTGGAATTCTGCTGAGAAATTATTTGCTTTGGGTCTAGAAGACGACAAATTACAATTTAATGAAACTTCAGAGTACAACTTCAGAGTACAACTCTCATGAGGAAAAGAAAAAACAAAAAAGAAAAGCAACACAGTCACAATTAAGTTCTGTTCCACTACAGATTGTTCAGTCTTAAATCACAGCACAATACTATTAATAAATACCCTCCTAATCTATATAAATTATATCTGAACATACATCTTCACTATCAGCATGTCTATTTTTACACACAGACAGCCATGGTAATGTTCTTTAAATACTTGATGTAGTAAAGCACCTGCATGTGTGCATGTCAGTTTTGAATGCCCCGGTGGAGTCTATTACTCAATGCAGCACGATTAGGGGCAATGATCTAACTGAAATAGCAAGTCCTGACTAATATGAACAGCTCTTCACCTTAGAATGATGTAAATAAACTGTTAGAAGAAAACAGCTGCTTAATATGTAAGACTAAGGAAAAATATAAACCCAGATATGCCAGTGAAAAAGGGATTAGTTTCAATATTTGATATCAATGATGTTGAAACAGTGTTTCAAAAAGTTATAATAATTATGATGCACAAAGTATTACACATGTGCTATTTAAGCACTGATATTTTTATTCTAACTAAATCACATTGGCCCTCTGAAAAGTATTAAGCAATACCTGGAAAAATTATTGATTTTATATTAAAATTTGCATGCCAAAACCCATTATAATGTTTCAATTGTCTCATGCTTGGGGATGGTTTCAAACACTTTGTCACTTAGCAAATGCAATACTTGCAAAGAAAATATTTTTTCATTAAACCTTGCAAAATAAATTGTGTGTTCTCACTGTGTGATTTTAAAGTAATGAATCATTACTCTTTTTTTTGTTTGCACTGAGTTGGTCCAAGAATATTAGAGAGACAAGGTGGCTTGAAGAAGAGCTCTATGTAGTATGAAAGCTTGTTTCTTTCATCAACAGAAGTTGGTCCAATATAAAATATTACTTCACTCATCTTTCTCTCACTTTTTATTTGTGACTTAAGCAATCCAGTTATAAATCTTAAATCATTCTAACCTCCAATATCTAAATACCCAGATCATAGCTGTCCTTAATTGTCATATGCCAAAATCTCAGAAGATTTGTTTTACAAACATATGTATGACAGGTTTCAGAGTAGCAGCCGTGTTAGTCTGTATTCGCAAAAAGAAAAGGAGTACTTGTGGCACCTTAGAGACTAACAAATTTATTAGAGCATAAGCTTATGAAGTGAGCTGTAGCTCACGAAAGCTTATGCTCTAATAAATTTGTTAGTCTCTAAGGTGCCACAAGTACTCCTTTTCTTTTTGCAAACATATGTATAAAATAGTAAATGGCATCTATAAATGTAAATCTGATATTTTAGATAAAAGAATATGTCCCCATTGTTAAGGTTATTACAGTTGCAATAGTTAGACCTAACATAGTCAACTGACAACAATTATCTTAGAGTGCTAAACATACATCTTAAAGCAACTTGGAGATCCCACTGTATTTTAGCTATTTATTCAAGATATAGCTATTCTTTATGTGCTTCTAGCCATGAAATCAAATTTTATTTGTTATATAAGTAATACAATACATTTACATGCAAAATACATGAAATCCAGATCCTGAAGCACATTTTTGCTTGTCCCCATAGGGACGTTCCATACATTCTAACACAAGTTTTAGGACCTGAATTGCTTTCATTGTGCTGTGCATTTCTCATTCAAAATAAACTTGATTTATAGGTTATAGACTTACTATATTTTAGGTATGTGTTAGAGAGCAACAATGAATCAGATCACATTTTGCATGCAATTCATTTATGCTTTTTCATCCTTTGCTAACGAAATTTACCCAGTTTGCCATCATTATCCTGAGAAATCAGCTGTTTCTTTTCACTGGTTACATGGAGTCGAAGTTATATCACACTATACATAAAATACTATCTATATACTAGACTACTCTTACCTTTGCTACCATTCAGAGTGCATCAACATGAGTTACAGAACTGCAGTTCTCTTTATAAAGGAAGGCTTTACGTCCTCTCCTAGCCAATTTTTGTTCTTGATTTTTGTAAGACAAAGTTCCCAGTCCCCTGAAATATACAGTCTAGTGGAGACCAGCTCCACTGAAGCACACACCTCTCCCTTCTGTCAAGCAAGTAGGTGGAGACAGCTGTTTTTATTTTAGCCCTCATGTAAAAGATGGAACTTGGTGCCTATTTTTAGGGGCTGAGGCCTGTATAGCCTGTGCCTGAGTCAACTACTTGTTGTAGAAACCTGTTTGTAAAGGCACTATTACCGTGTGCTTTTGTCATATGTATGGATAGCGTAAACACTTGTTCAATCAATCAAACTTTCTCCTACCTAAGTTACCATCACAGGCTAACTTCTGATTCTTGAGATCTTTTCAATAAGACACTGGGTGCCCTTGGTAGCTTTAGACTGCAAGTGCTGTTTATAAGCTCTTTGTATAGCATAACTTGAAACTCTTGGTGTTATTTTAAGATCTTAAATGCTGTAACTTTGTTTGCCCCTTTCTTTCAATCACAAACTGTATTTGTGGATAAAAGAAACATTGCTTGCCGGATAGTAGCTGCTGATTCTTTCAGGGTTAATTTTATATTTCTTTTATAATATTTTGTCAGAAAAGCCGAGGCATGCATCCAACTGAAGTGTGCTACTTCTGCCAGGAAGAAGCTGTGAAATCTCTGCTTTTTCCAGTGTGATTTACATGGGGCCCACATGATGAAATACTGCATATGTCGTATGCATTTTATTTTTACATAGGCCTTAGTGGCCCTCTCAGAGAATTCATTATTTTCTTGTTAATCAGAACTATATGCTGGAAATTGTACAGAATAGACAAACACAGGTTAGCAAAGGCTATCACACATAAAAGGGGAGTGGAGAATTCCAGCTTTCTCCCATTTTTTCAAAGAACTAACTAAATTAGTTATTGCGCATTAAGATCTACATGTTTTTATTATAAGCCACATGAGCATCAGTTCAACTGCTGCTCACAGACGACAATGACAGCTGAAGATGCTCAGCTATCGAGTGGTTGTAAATGTTTCATCAACACTTTTCACTCGGGGAATTTTTTTCAAATAAGATATATAAGTTAGAAGTTATGAAGTGCAGAAATTTTACAATGGAATCTGAATTTCCCCTGAAACATCAGGGGAAAAAAAAGAGTTTCATTGTTTTTTCCTCCAATGTATTAGGAACAAAAGAAATCGAAGCAACAGCATAGACTCATTATTAGATGGATATGGTAAAATTGTTCATAATGATGCAGAAGTGCAATGTTCATTCAATATTTTTGTTCTGTATTTGGAAAAAAGCAGGATGATGTATTAATTTCATGAGGATGATGAAGTACTTACAGTCTATTATTAATTAAGGAGTATGTTAGATAGGGTGTCCAGACAGCAAATTTGAAAAATCGGGACAGGGGTAGGGCGTAATAGGAGCCTATATAAAAAAAAAGACCCAAAAATCGGGACTGTCTCTATAGAATTGGGACATCTGGTCACCCTAAGTTAGACAACTTCTATGAGGGATAAATATTTTAAAATAAGCTGCATCCAAGAGTCGTAGCAGAGTAGACTAAGGAGATCTTGCTCTCAACCATCTGTTATAGTGCACACTCACCACGTGATTACACCCTTTCATCGGGGCATGACAGACCTTGCAGAGGTCTCCAGCGTTCCTCATAAACTTTCTGCCTCTGTTCACAATTCAGCCCTCTGGCTGAGAAGTGTCTAGCTCAGATCCCTTTTAGTATAACTAAAGGTCAAACTAATATTCAAAGTATCTAAACAAATCAGCTCTTCCTCTAAGCTCTGTCTTCAATATTCTTTCTCAGCTACTCCAGACTCTTCTCCCTCAGCTCAGCTCAGCTCACCTCACCTCAGACTGAAACCTCTGTTCTCCTACAGACTCTCAGTCAGGTCCCTTCACAGGAGTCTCTCTGCTCCCTGTTGTTCCTCTGGTCAGGATGAACTCTGTCCTTTTTATGAGGCCAACGGGTTCATTAAGTTACCATCTGATGCCTCTTAGCCCTGCTCCTCTGGCTGAGAAGCAGCTAATCATGACACAGATGTAATGGATGTAAGTAAATGACTCTTAACACTTTCTATCCTGTGATGGGGTCTCATTCAATCTCGCCATCCTGAAAGAGTTGCCAAAATTAATTTATGGCATGCTGATGTTAATTTTTAATAAATCTTGCAATATCAAGAAAATTCCAGAACACCGGAAGAGTGTCAATAATGCATCAATGTTCAAAAAGGGCAAGCAAGATGACTCTAATAATTATAGGCCAGTTAGTCTATATCTATCCCAGGAAAAATAATGAAAAACTGATTCAATTGATAAAAAATTATAGAATAGGAATATGATTAATCCCAGTCCATATGGTTTTATGGAAATACGATTTATCAAACAACCATGATTTCACTCTTTAATGAGATAACAAGTTTGGGTGCTAAAGGCAATTGTGTAGCTGTAATAAACTTAGATTTTTATAATGCATGTGACTTAATACCACACAACATTCTGCTTAAAAAACAGCATTATATAATATCAATAAAGCACTCGTTAAATGGATTAAGAACTGACTAAATGACAGATCTGAAAAATAGTTGTTAATGGGGACTCATTGAATGAGGGGTGTTTTCTAGTGGGGTTCTATAGGGATTGGTACTATGCCTGTTCCTAATAAACATTTTCATTGGAGATCTGGAGGCAAATGTAAATTCACTGTTAATAAAATTTGTAGAGGACACAAAGATTGGCAGAATGATAAATAATTATGAGGACAAGGGAGTAGTACAGAGATTAGTAAGCCAGGCATTTTAACATTTTAATTGAGCCAAATGCAAAGTTATACAGCTAAAACTAAGGAACGAAGGCCATACCCACAGAATGGGGAACTGTATCCTGGAAAGCAGTGACTCTGAAAAAGGATTTAGGAGTCATGGTGGAAAAATAACTGAACATGAGCTCCCACTGCAATGCTGTGGCAAAAAGAGCTAAAGAGATGCTTGCATAAATAAACAGGGGAGTAATGAGTAGAAGTAAGGAGATGATTTACTACATCCAGTTCTGATGTCCACATTTTAAAAAGGATGTTGAAAAACTGGAGAAAATTCCAGGGCTAGAGAAAATGATTTACATGAGAGGCTTTAACAGCTCAATCTGTTTAGCTTATTGAAAAGAAGATGGGAACTCTGGGACTTGGAGTCAAACTAAAAAACTTCCCATGATTCCTCTCCTTTATCCCATCATTCATTTGGCTTTTGAAATCTAGCACCATTTTGAAAGCACTCTCAGGCAACATGGCAGAAACTGAGAAAGACTGTGATCCTCACGCTGATTAATATAAACAGATTGCTGCAAGCATAGCTAAAGTCATGCAGTGACTTCAGAACCAGGGTAATAAAAGCACCTAAGAAAGAGGAGGCTGAAACTTCTAGATCTTTTCCTGAAGAAGCTTTACCAAGTGGACTGCCATTTTGGGGCTCAGCCAACTAGCAGTGACAAGTGGGACAGGATAGTGCTGCAGACCTGGATTTCAGCACAGGACCATGCTGAAGCACAAGTCATGTCTGCTTAATAATGAGGAGTATTACACATGAGTATGTGAACTTCCCATGAGCTGGAATCACAAAGGACAACACCTGACTGCACACCAGCATTTAAACAAGGAAATGTCATCCAGACAGGATGATCCTGGGACAGTAGAGGGAACACAAGTAAACAGACAGGCTGACTCTGGTACAAGCAAAGTAGTGTGAATAGGAAGATTTGGCAGATGCACAACAGTTTTTTGAAATGGGGATGCATCCACACCTATTTTGATGCAGGTAAACTTATCCCATATCTCAGTAAATCCATTTCCAAAGTGTGTTTAATAAATGTTAAAGCGTCAGATGATTCACAACAAAAAGTTTAGTTTGTACATGCATGGTACCTTATCGTGAAATAATTCACATTAACTCACAACAAATTTCAAGAATCTCTAGATTTGAGGGGTTTACCTGTACTGAACATACAAATCTTTGGAGGCCCACTCATCATTGGAAATGAGACTGCCACATTTCCAAAGGAACTTCTGAACCATTCCTGCAAAATTTGCAAGTGCAACTGATTTCACACATGGGATGCTAATTTTCATGTACATATGTGGGTGCTGGCATGAATAAATTAGCACTTGTAAATTTTGTGTGTGCAATATACACTAGTTAATTTCACATGAAAAATTCAGGAAGATCTCAAAAAAAGAAAAGATTGCATCTACATGAATGTGAGAGGAAGAGATAAAGATATTGAGATGAGAATCAGGCCCATTGACGATAAAACTACATTCATCAAATTATTTTAACCCAAAAGATTACAACATTGTAAAGAAATCTGTCAGACAAAGGATCATATTCTTTATTAAAGAGCAAAACTTAGCCCTATCTCTTCCTTTATTGCAGACCATCAGGCTATTTTGCTTACCCTTTTAAGTCATTTTAAAGATTCTGAATCAGTTTGTTATTTATCCTGTTGCAAAACAAGTTCTCCTCACACAGGATACAGCCCACTAGTTTACAATTAACCAAGTTTGTTTCAACTAATTAACAATTCTCAATATCATTTAAGTTGTCTGAATCAGTGTGTATTATGAGCCATTGGAAATGTAAATCACTGCAAAACTGGAGGCTATCCAGGTTTCAGAGTAGCAGCCGTGTTAGTCTGTATTCGCAAAAAGAAAAGGAGTACTTGTGGCACCTTAGAGACTAACAAATTTATTAGAGCATAAGCTTTCGTGAGCTACAGCTCACTTCATCGGATGCATTTGGTGGAAAAAACAGAGGAGGCTATCCAGACTACCTGCAAGAAAAGTGAGCATTTTCCTTTCCAAGCTTTACAGGGCCAGATTTTCAAACAGGCTAGTTTTAAATACATGTGCAACTGTGTACACCTCTTTTAAATCATCAAAAACCATTATTACATGCACAAATCTAAAAGAAAACTTATGTTACTATGAACTTCATAAGTATGGTTCAGTAACAAGCTACAATATAATTACAGGTTGCATTCTTATGCCATCTCCTTACGTTCGATGCTCATCTAACATTAGCAGAAACATAAACTCTCAATCTTGTTTAGCATTATTTTCTCATACCAACTGGTTTAGTATACATGCTTTAAACTCTACAATGACACCCAATAAAAACAGTGTTCTTACCAAGCACTGCAGTGGTGGCATGACAAACTACTTTAATTCATTTAATGCATTCTACTTCCAATTACTTAAGGAAAACACTTTGTGTTATTTTACTTGTTTCTTTTATTAATTTTCCTTAATGCAAAAACCCATTTCAATTCACATTGTACTAAATGTTTTCCATTTTCTGTGAGGTAGAAAATGAATGGAACACGTAGGTTTCTTTCAGTGACATAGTAAGAAAACACCCTTTTGTTCTGCAGAGTATTGCTGTATTGTCTGATATACAACCTGATCCTGAAGTCTTTACACAGTGAAAACTAATCCCTAGAGTTAGTTCAATGGGAGTTTGGGCTGCATTTAGATTGCACAATCAGACCCTAAGTGTAGAATAGTATATGATTTATAGTATAGTATTTATTCTATTCATAACTGGTCAAATCTTCGAGTCCTTACTCATTCCGTAGTCTGTCAAAACTCCAACTGACTTTAATGATGGATAGGAAGAAGATATCCATCTTGATTTTTTTTTAAATCTGTCAGCTGCCTTTTTTACAGTTGACCAAAGAGGTGTGGTTGACACTGTTGCAGACCCAAGCAGGAGATGGTATTCATCTTGAGTGCCTCTGCTTCTGTCTTTGTGATTGATCCCAGAAGGTAGTTTGGGGCACTTCCTTTGGGCAGTTTCTCATCTTGCCAACCTTCCTGTTAATATGTATATAAGGTCACTAGGGGTGTTAAAGAGAGAAACGTTGGCAATATCAGCACTTTTGTAATACAGGTTTGCACTTTAAGGGGTTTGTTAGGTCCTAAGGTGCTTCTAAAGTTACAGCTGCAGCTAAGAGCACTTTTTTCTATATGTGCCTGGTGAAACGTGTGACCTCTTCCCTTAGATGCAGATCTTGATACCATTAGCAAGCCTTTGTTACCTCAAGACTAATATATACTATTGTAGTGGGTTTTACATGGAGCTACATCTTGAGGCCATCTGGAAACTAATGTAGCTAAAGTAGAATGTGACTGTCCACATACTAAGCAGAGTTTCATGTCAAAAGCATGTAAGATCAGTGCTTCATTGTCTGCACTGTCTGCTCTAATTCCCAGTTGGAGTTTAAGAGTGCAGTTTTATTCTGAAAAGTGACAATATAAAAATGGCACTTTCTTCAACAGATATGCTCCCTGGGAGATTCAGAATCCTATCTACTGAACATAGAGACTTTAGTGACAAAAATAACTTTTTACTGCTTTTTACTCTCATCAGGTCCACAGAGCCAACCATGAGAGCATGAGCTGTATTCTATTTCTTTGTCTGCACTATTAACATAACTGTTTACTGAGTTTGTCAGTTACATCTGTGAAAAGAATGAGATTGCATAAAGGGTGGAATCTGACCTTCCAAATCCTTATTATAAGTAGGGCTGTCAATTAATTGCAGTTAACTCATGCGATTAAATAAAAAAAATTAATTGAGATTTAAAAAATTATTGCACTGTTAAACAATAGAATACCAATTTAAATGTATTAAATATTTCTGGATGTTTTTCTACATTTTCAAATATATCGATTTCAATTACAACAGAATACAAAGTGTATGGTGCTTACTTTATATTATTTTTATTACAAATACTTGCACTGTAAAAATGTTAAGCAAAAGCAATAGTATTTTTCAATTCTCCTCATATAAGTACTGTAGTGCAATCTCTATTATGAAAGTGAAACTTACAAATGCAGTTTATTTTGTTACATAACTGCACTCAAAAACAAAACAATGTAAAACTTTAGAGCCTACAAGTCCACTCAGTCCTACTTCTTGTTCAGCCAATCGCTAAGAGGAACAAGTTTGTTTCCATTTATGGGAGATAATGCTTCCCACTTCTTAATTACAATGTCACCTGAAACTGAGAACAGGCATTTGCATGGCACTGTAGTAGGTTGTGTTGCAAGATATTTACATGCTAGAGGCCAGTGCCGGATAGCCAGCTGCGCTAAAGATTCATATGCCTCTTCATGCTTCAGCCATCGGTCCTGAGGACATGCTTTCATGCTGATGACACTTGTTAAAAAAATAATGTGTTAATTAAATTGACTGAACTCCTTGGGGGAGAATTGTATGTCCCCTGTTCTGTTTTACCCGCATTCTGCCATATGTTTCATGTTATCGCAGTCTTGGATGATGACCCAGCACATGTTGTTCATTTTAAGAACACTTTCAATGCAAATTTGACAAAATGCAAAGAAGATACCAATATGAAATTTGTAAAAGTAGCTAGAGCACTCAACCCAAAATTTAAGAATCTGAAATGCCTTCCAAAATCTGAGAGGGACAAGGTGTGGAACATGCTTTCAGAAGTCTTAAAAGACACTCTGATGCAAAAACTACAGAACCCAAACCACCAAAAAAGAAAATCAACCTTCTGCTGGTGGCATCTGACTCAGATGAAGAAAATGAACATGCGTTGGTCCGCTCTGCTTTGGATCATTATTGAGCAGAACCTGTCATCAGCTTGGACGTATGTCCTCTGGAATGGTGATTGAAGGTGTACACAAAGTGTAAACAAGAAGCAGGCAGCATTATTTTCTGCAAATGTACACAAACTTGTTTGTCTGAGCAATTACCTGAACAAGAAGTAGGACTGAGAGGACTTGCAGGCTCTAAAATTTTATATTGTTTTATTTTTGAATGCAGGTTTCTTTGTACATAAATCTATATTTGTAAGTTCAACTTTCATGATAAAGAGATTGCACTACAGTACTTGCATTAGGTGAATTGAAAAATACTATTTCTTTTGTTTAACATTTTTACAGTGCAAATATTTGTAATAAAAATAAATATAAAGTGAGCACTGTACATTTGTATTCTATGTTATAATTGAAATCAATATATTTGAAAATGTAGAAAACATCCAAAAATATTTACATAAATGGCATTCCATTATTGTTTAACAGTGCACTTTAATCACATGATTAATCACAATTTTTTTTAATCACTTGACAGCCTAATTATAAGTAATGATGGCCAACAAAGAAAAAAATCTTGACACTCAACCCAGGCTAAATTTGCAAGACTTACAACTTAAAGAAAATAGCTTCCAGTTGTTAAATAAATTACAACTTGTTTTGGAATCACTGAGAGATAGTGAATATGGAATTTCACTATACTGTGTTTACAGTGCCATTTTTCAGAATTGACCTCACTTTAAGGTATTGGCTTTACCTTATAAAGCTGTAAATGGACTGAGTCCTGATTATCGGAGGGTATGTCTTCACTACCAACGTTAAAGTGTTGCCGCGGCAGTGCTTTAACGTTGCCATGTAGTCGTGGCACCAGCGCTGGGAGAGCTCTCCCAGCACTGTAAAAAACCCACCCCCACGAGGGGAGTAGCTACTCACTCCCAAGAGAGGAGTAGCTCTCAGCGGTAGTGCACTGTCTACATTGGCACTTTACAGCGCTGAAACTGCATTGCTCAGGGGTGTGTTTTTTCACACCCCTGAGCAAGAAAGTTTCAGCACTGTAAAGTGCCAGTGTAGACCAGACCTGAGAGACTGCGGCTGTGTTTACACTGCCATTTTGAGTGCTAGTCATTTAGGGATGTGAAAAAACACCCCCATGAGCAACAAAAGTTTTAGTGCTGAAAAGCGCCAGTATAGACAGAGCTTTATCACTGGGAGCCACACTCGTTCAGAGTGGTTATTTTTTATTCCTGGGAGAGCCACGGCAGCACTGTAACACAGACAGTGTAGGCAAACCCTGTCTCTCTCAAAGATACCACAGCAGTTGCATTTGAGGAAGCACCTCAGTAGTTTAAAGAGTAAGCAATTGATGGCAGGGTGTTTCCAGAAAGAAGTCCTCACATCTGGAAATCACTCTTCTCTGTGGTCTGCCAGAGTCCAAATCTGTAAATCTTCTGGGCATACTAGGAGGCTCATCTGGGGATTTTGGGAAGGCAGTGGGTTTAATGCTAGAGAGTTGTGATAAATATTATGGTTTTAATTGTGATGGTTGGCAAGCATTTTTATGCTGTTCAATGCGTGGCCTATCTCATTATATATGTAAGGTGAAATTCTGAACACACTAAAGTCAATAGGAGCTTTGCTACAGACATCAGTGGACCCAGAATTTCATCCCTTGTGTCTTATCTGAATTCTGTTTTCATGTTCTACAATATAAATTTGTAAAAGCACCTGGAAGACTGACAAATTGAATCAAAAGAAAGAAATAGGTCCATAGTGACGCTTTAATGCCTCAAATGTGTCATTAAAAAAATCAATCCTTTCTTCTTAACTATAACATGGAGAATAAAACTATATGAAACCAAATAAATGGATTCTTTTGAGTCACTAAAACTAAAAAAGTCAATTTTTTTAACCGAAAAAAAGTTTTAGCTTTATAATATAATGGCTGGGTAATAAATTCCTGAAATATAGGCATACAATGTCATAACACTCTTAACAATATGATTTAAATGTTCAATTCCGTCTAAGACCAAGTGAAAAAATTGATTTTTAGCAAGTAGTGTCTCATCTTTTATATTATCCTATGATGTCATTTTACTTAATAATCTGCATTACAACTTAACTGGGCTCAAACTGGGTTAACAAACTAACCATTATAAATGTTAGGGTACCTCTTACATCATTCCAGGGTGCAGATTTATGAGCTGCCTTGGGGAAAACATTTAATGAGTAGCCCTTTAATAGCATATTTCTCAGAATAGTAATCTTCCATCAGCTAGAGATTCCAAACAGCCTCCAAATGCAGCTTTGGAATCTGCTCTGACTCAGTGACTATAACGGTTAGTTGATGTGCACATAGGCTCAAGTTCACATAAGTATCAGATTTTGTTCCTTTTGTTCTTTATTCAAGATGCTTTGTTTCATCATGATTTGCTTAAATATAGCTCTTCTCTTAAGGGAAATTGATCAAAATTGATCTCACCACTGGATATTTAATTGAGGGCAGGGTGAAAGTAACTTAAAGGACTTACCGATACTCCAGAGTCCTGATGAGGGGGCAGGACCTCAACTGGAAGAGGCAGGGCCTTTAAATCCCCAGGCACTTTGAATCAGGATTTAAAGGGCCTGGGGCTAGGGCCGTGGGAGCAGCAGCTGGGAGCCCCGGGCCCTTTAAATCACCTCCTGAGCTCCCAGCTGCAGAGGCAACTGAGAGCCCTGGGGTTCGGGGGTGATTTAAAGGGCCTGGGGCCACCGCTACCGCCCCAGCCCTTTAACTTGTCACCAGAGTCCCGCTGCCGCTACCCCAGAGGTCTGGCAACAAGGCTCCAGGAACAATTTAAAGGGCCCAGGCCGGATTAACTTTTTGTGGGCCTGGAGCCAAACATATTTGGGGAAAGAAGAGGCCACGGGCAAGAGCACAGCAGGGCATGGTGGGGGGCGGGGGAAGGATTGGTCCCCAGCTGGAGCGAGGCAGGGGCTGGGCACAGTGAGGTATGGGGGGAGAATTAGTCTCTGCTGACTGGAGCAAGGCAGGGGCTGGGGGCAAAAACACAGTGGGGCGGGAGCTAGGGTTGGTCCTTGGAGCAAGGGAGGGGCTGGGGATAAACTGCAAGGGCAGCAGGGCTGGGGAGGGGGTAAACAGGATCCCCCCCCACACCCCTGCCCACATAGAGTGGGTACCTACCTTCTCCCTGGTTCTAGCCCATTCTCTTTGTCTCTCTCTGCACTGAGCTGAGGGTGTGGGTGCACTGAGGACAGGGCTGGGGATGCAGCATTTGGGAGGGAGTTAGGGTGCAGGAGCAAGCTGGAGGTTGGGGTGCAGGGTCTGTCCAGGAGCTAGAATGAGGGAGGAGACTCAGGGTTGGGGCAGGAGGTTGGGGTGTGGAGCACTTACCTGGGGCAGCTCCCATTTGGTGCGAGAGGTGCAGATGGGTATGTGGGGTGGGGAAGGGTGCAGGAGCTCCCGTTTGGTGCTCAGGATGGGGGTGGGGATGTGGGGGGTGCAGGAGTCAGGGCATGGGATGTGGGAGGGTGCAGGAGTCAGGGCAGAGGGTTGGGGGTGTGGGCTGGGGTTGTGGGGGTGTGAGGGGGGTGCAGGAGTCAGGGCAGAGGGCTGGGGGCTGGGGTCACTCCCAGCTCCCTGCCCTGAGTGGCTCACAGCAGGGGCTGGAGGGGGTATGCCCTGATTCCACCCCCTTCCCCAAGGCCCAGCCCCTGCCTCTTCTCTGCTTCCTCATGCCAGCAAACAGCTGATCGGCAGCAGGGAGAGAGAGTGAGTGGGGGAGGGGGAACGCAGCACACTGGGGGAAGAGGTGGGGGAGGAGGGAGCTGGGCTGCCAGCGGAGCCTGCCCTGCAGCAGCAGGACAGAGCCCCGGGAGAAGGCAGCACCAAGCTTCTGCCCCCATAGGAGAGAGCGGGGGGCGGAGAAGAGCGGCCAGGGCCCCTTCTGAGCATGAGCCCTTTAAATAGTCGCTGGAGCCCCACCGCCCCACCTCACGGCCACGGCGCTCTGGTGGAAATATAAAGGGCCCGGGGCTCCAGCTGCTGCTGGGAGCCCCAGGCCCTTTAAATTGCCTCCTGGGGAAGCCGGTCCGCGCCGGTACGGTACACCGGCTCTTGCCGGTACACCGTACCGGGGCATACCGGCTTACTTGCTCCTCTGATTGAGGGGGACACATAGAACTAGCCACATGAACTCCAGTTCATCTGTTCTTTTGTATTTTCAGTACTAGTGACAATGCTTTTGGTAGGCTGGTTACAGTTGTTTGTTTAAACATCACATTCAACTGCAGTATTAGAATTCTACAATAATAACACAAAGCACTCACACAGTACTATTCACCCATAGTGTCACAAGTCAGGGCAACTGCAACTGTATTTCCTGTTTATGATCCAGCAAGGGCATCCATTCTTATGTTTCCAGCTTTCCAACCATCATCTCTTTTGGACAGAGACAAATGTCTCTCTCCCTCCTTACCTGAGTTTTTCTAGGCTGCACAGCTCCCTGTCTACTCTGTGAATTTCCCAGCAAGTCAGACTGCTTGAGCAGGCCTACTTTTTCTCCTCAGTGATGGTAGACAGTGTAACTGCTACAGTTAAGTTATCACACAGATCTTTCTCAGCAAGCACATGTATACTTCAGGTGAAAACATTACACAGAAAACATATTAAAACAATAAAAAAAACCTACACACATGCTAATAAGCTTACCAGACATCACCCCAACTCCACTAAGTGGCAGAACACCTACCAGGAGTAGGTTTTCCTAACCAAGATCCTGGATTGGATCCTCCTCAGGAACAAATTTTGAAATATTTCAGATCTAAATCCAGATCCGAACTTCCCAGCTCTGGTTTATCTCTATCATGAACCCAAACCAAAATCTGAGTATGAACTACCCTGAATTTGGGAAAAGTTTGAATACAAATCTTGATCTCAATCCAAATTTAACACCTCATCCCCATCTCCATTTTAAATTATATAGATGTATTTTATGCTCATAATAGTAAGGGATTAATAGCAGCAGTGTAATATAACCATGACCTGCAAGTCACAACAACGTTGCTGTTCTAGTACTGGACCTCTCTCTTTAGCAAACATTGGGCCAAATTGTGTAATATTGTCATAATACAATATGTAACCTGGGGATGAGGTTGAGACATCAAAGTAATTTTCAGATGCGTTCTGAACCAGGATTTACCATGAACTCTCCAGAACTGATGCATTAACATACTTTATCATCTAAGTCCTGATCCAAAGGTTCTTATCCCATTTGCTAGTCACTCCAATTGTCTCATTATTACTATATGTGTGGAACAGAGAGCTTAATTTGGTTCCTGGGTGTCATATGGAATTGGTTTCTTCTGTACTGAATACGTATTATAGTAAACTGTGGTTAAAGAACAGGTTTCAGAGTAGCAGCCGTGTTAGTCTGTATTCGCAAAAAGAAAAGGAGTACTTGTGGCACCTTAGAGACTAACAAATTTATTAGAGCATAAGCTTTCGTGAGCTACAGCTCACTTCATCGGATGAAGTGAGCTGTAGCTCACGAAAGCTTATGCTCTAATAAATTTGTTAGTCTCTAAGGTGCCACAAGTACTCCTTTTCTTTTTGTGGTTAAAGAACTATCATTGCAGGAAGCAAGGAGATAGGATATATTGTTTTTCTTCATTTCTATTTTTTTATTTCTTTATTGATAGGGTCAACTTGAGTAGCAAGCTGAAGGTGTGGGCAATTTACACACAGAGAGAAGTGCAATGGGGCTTAATTATTATTATTATTAATTATTATTTTTAACAAACACATTGCTAACTCTAAATTACCAAAATGTACAATCCAGTAATTGCCTCTTCAGAAACGATTAATCGTGTCTGTATTTTTAGCAAAGTACTGTATTTTGTGGCTCTGTCATTATTGAAAATTATGGTAACGGTGCAATCTCAGGCATATGAGCTATTAACATTTTAATGACATTTACAAAACAATAAATCAAAATTATATAACATATTCCTAAAAACTGTGACATTATTCTGTCATATTTTGTCCTAAAATCATTAAACACATTTATGGTAATCATCTGAAAAAGAAAAGATGGAAACCTTTTTTTTTTTTTTGCAATTGATAAACGCATCTAATTCTTTTCTTATGTGCAGCTTTGATTATACAACTATGATTCTCTTTTGTCACTTTGATGATCAAGTGCATTGTTCTAAAAATGTCTGTACTTTTTGTATGAAGAAATTAATCCATCTTTTTTTCTATTGTAACAGCACTATCTTTGGGGGGAAAACAAAGATAGTTATATGTGTCTTTTTTGCAATAGTGCCAATAACCTATTACACATAGCTACTTTACAAATAAAATCCCAATGTGAAAAACTAAAGGGATGTCAACTAAATTTATGTTTTAGTGCATCCTATGCCATTTTCTTAAAAACAGAACCATATACTGTATCATCAGTTTTGTTTTACTTTTTAAACAAACACACATACACACATATTCTTTACCTTACTTGTTCTGTACAAGGTACAAAAGCAAGGAATCAGATCAAAGTGTTATGCTAACCTTCAGAGCTGTTGTTCTGACCATTTTCAGATGACATCTTGTCAAAAAATGTTTTCCCACCTTTCACGTCTGAATCTTTCACAGAAATGATGGAATGGCTCCCAGGCTGATTTTTGAAGGTTGGTGAATGCAAACTTCTCTCAGTTTCTACTTCCTGTTAGAAGACAGTAAGGGGATGTGTGTTAAAAGCTATCAGTAGGAAACAGATGTGGTTTTCTGGGGGAGGAGAGTGTGAGGAGGCGCGGAGTGGGGAGCGAGGCAAGGGGATTCCATTACATGAGTGATGTTTTCCAATATGCTACAGGGTAAATCTCTTATAACTTTGCAGAGAGTTACAAATGCATGGCTGCTGCTTAGTTTACATTTCAACAAACGGTAATGCCTGGCAATAGCTAGCCGTTCTCATTTGGCGTTTCTTTCATGGTTCCCCCATACCCCATCCTCCCCAAGAAAGAGAAACTGCGATGATAAGTGTCACAATAAAAGACACCAATTGCTCACATAAGATGTATATTTGTTCAAAGAAAAGTGGACAAATGGAATTTCATTAATTGGTATATAACATATATAAACATTAAAAGATGGGTCAGAGCAGAGTACGCAGTGTGTGTATTAGTCAACAATTTGATTTTTAATATAATGTTAACCCTGTTATGATATTTCAAATGGATTTTATTAATCACAATGGACATGGTTCCATCTTTACAGTTACTATAGTTATCACCACAAAAAATCTCTACAGTACTTTGAAACAAAATGAGTGAATAGTTTCTAAACCAAAACTACGGTGTCACTGAATTGGATGCTTTGGCATGCTGTTTGTTCCCTCACGTGATGTGCCACTTAGTACAGACCTGTTCACCATCTTGGGCACATTAGATCTAAAGCTTTGGACAAAGCTTTTAAATTAAGTAAGTGAGCTGAGACAGCTCCAGCAGTAAAAATTTACTTTATATTTCAAGGGAATAGGCTGAAAGATCCCTGTAAACTGAGAGTATAAAGAGGGTACATTTTCCAAACAACTATAAAGCAGAGACATGACAAACAAGTCACTTGTGACATTTACTGCTTTTTAAATATACTGTAACTAGAGCTATGTGAAAATGGAATATAACAGCTCATAGCTTTTCAAACACTCTTATTACACTATATAACTTTCCGTATTATATTTTCTCATATCTGTCATCTTAAAAGACAAAGCTCTTTTGATAAACGTCTATTCGGCAAATTTTGTTGCGAGAATGGAAATTAGAGCAAGAATTACTCAACACTTTTTCAGTGTTGTGAAATATTTGAATACACTTAATCACAACATTTAAAGAAATAAAATTTGTTTCTGGTACTTTCCACTCTTTGTAGTATTAATTTATTATCAAAGAGTGTTTACAGAACACTAAATGACAAATTACCAGGGGAAACATTCACATATATAAAACCTTGTATATTGCAAAGCACTGTTCAAAAGATGTGGTGCCTGATTTTCAGACAGAGCCTCCATTTTTGTATCCATAATGAACTCTAGGTACAAAATTATGGACACAGTTGTCAACAGAAACAAAATTGCTTCTCTGAAAATGCAGGCCTGGTTGAGACCTATCTTAGAACCAACCCATTAAGACTAATAAAGTGGAAATGTTGGGGGAGGGGAGGAGTAGGGTGTCCAGATGTCCCGATTTTATAGGGACAGTCCCAATATTCAGGGCTTTGTCTTATATAGGTACCTATTTCCTCCCATCCTGATTTTTCACACTTGCTATCTGGTCATCCTGGGGGATGAGAAGTACTTCACAACAATCATATGCATTTTTGCATCTATAAGGGTCATGCTAACTAATCTGATTAGGTGAGTGGGTAGCAATGGAGCAGGAATTCTACTAACCAAGTTCACATCAGAATGTTGAGCTTATCCGTACAATTATTTTCTAAGCAAAAAGCCAAGTTCGTGAAGAATCCATCCACTGGTGGTATTTAGGTCCTTAGCAAATTCCTGTTGGTAGCTTTGGAAGTCTATCTGGTTTTAAGATTCTACTCGATAAGTTTATGGAGGAGATGGTATGATGGGATAATGGGATTTTGGTAAGTAATTGATCTTTAAATATTCAGGGTAAATAGGCCAAATCCCCTGAGATGGGATATTAGATGGATGGGATCTGATTTACTATAGAAAACTCTTTCCTGGGTATCTGGCTGGTGAATCTTGCCCATGTGCTCAGGGTTTGGCTGATTGCCATGTTTGGGGTCGGGAGGGAGTTTTCCTCCAGGGCAGATTGGAGAGGCCCTGGAGGTTTTTTTGCCTTCCTCTGTAGCATGGGGCATGGTTGACTGGAGGGAGGCTTCTCTGCTCCTTGAAGTTTTGAACCATGATTTGAGGACTTCAATAGCTCAGACATGGGTGAGGTTTTTCATAGGAGTGGTGGGTGACATTCTGTGGCCTGCGCTGTGCAGGAGGTCGGACTAGATGATCAGAGTGGTCCCTTCTGACCTTAGTATCTATAAGTCCTAGTGGTTTTATCAAGTCAGGTTGGTCTATCAATATGCCTTGCTGTCCCTTGTTCTTTTAGGGCCTGATTCTCAAGTATGCCAAGACTCCTTCACAATTCTTCAGCAATGCAAAGGAGCCTTAAAATGTGCATACATTATATTTACACATACTTTAAGGTCCCTTTACATTGCCAAAGTCAGGTACTGTGGCTTTAGTGTAAATGAGAATCAGGCCCTTAGACTCTATTTTCATTTAATTCACCTTTGAACCTAAAAGAGTACTGTACTGGACTTGATTGATCTGAAAACCTGCAATGTAATGATGAAATGAAGGTACTTACTGCTACTGTATGTCGTAGATTTGCACAATTAATTTTCCTTATTTGGAAAGAAAATACTGTACATCTTTAAAGCACAGAATAAGATCCTGTAATTTACTAAAAACTTTTTCATTTTCTTCAACAAGGCCCTCAAGTATTTCATTGTTACATTGTTTCTGTACTCCAGACAATTTTTGTCTTTATTTTTATGCAAATAAGGCAACGGTGAGCTCTCAGAATCATATGAGCTTATCTAAAATGGCTAAATAGGACATGTTTTAGAACAAAAACCAGCTGACAAGGCCACAAGGAAAAAGACAAATTAACATTTAAAAATAGGCGTCTGTATGTGTGAGATATATATATATATACATATATATATACATATATATATATATATATATACACACACACACACACACACAGAGATAATTTGATTTCATATATATTTCAGGTCAATCAGTGATGGGCTTTTAAAAGTCTTTAATCTGAATCAGATGGGAGTACATAATAGTGATAGTTTAGTTCAATATCATCTTTAGGTACCAGGAAGATTTAAAACCCTTGGAAAACTCAGTGCTAAAATATAAAAAATTAAATTAAAAAAGTATGATTTTTTTAAGAGACCCATGGCCTGGAGGCAGAGTTCAGGCAATGACCACTCCCATACTGGCATTGTTATCCCAAAACAAAGTATCTGGTATGGAGGTAAATTATACAATGTAAAAACTAGCTGAATAGAGGGGAAAGATAGCATCATATAAACAGGCAGGGAATCAAGAGGGTCTACTTTAAAAAAAAAATAAATGACACATTCTTTAAGCATATCAAAATGAGTGGTGACTGAGCAAGATTTCAGAGCACCCAAATGAGAAGCATATATAGATCTAGGTCTTTCTCTTGCTTTAATAGTATCGTGGTGTGACATTCTATACCTTGGGGGAGTGTCCTGGAACCCCCATATTCCTCATTTTTATATAATCGTGATTTTACATATAAAGCATGCCTTGTAAGGTATCAGAGCAAAGGTTATGACCTGCTGAATGTCATCTCTCTCTCCATATATGTATAATATTAATGCATATGAAGTTATGAGAATTGTATTGTATGGTTGTCACTAAAACATGCTGTAAGTTGTAACTAAAACATGCTGGGGAATCGGCCAGATATTAGCTCCACAGAGGCAACAGCAAGGAAAAGTAACCAGCACCCAGGTGTGGTGTTAAACAACCCATCAACAAGGGAGCTACAATTCAATTACTCACCTGTAAGAGGTGGAATTGCTCAACCAGGGGAATCGCTCAACTTTGCCTGGAGAGTTATGCCCACCCAGACATTCTTGGACTTGTGTTTTCCAAGCACATGGACTGAGGGTATAAAACCGAACATAGGGGGCCCACACTTGTCCTTCTCCTTCACCCACCTACGCTGCAAAAAACAAGGACACTCTGAAGACTCCAACTGAGGAGATTGGCCCAGATTTCAAGGGTGAAATCTATGTACTATGAACTGCAATATCCAATGGGGTGAGAAAAATTGCTTAATCTAGATGTTGCTCAGTCTAATAGGGTTGAGAGTTTAGACTGAGTGCTTTTATTTTATTTTATTTTATTTTGGTAACTAAATCTGACATTTTGTCTATCACTTAGTATCACTTAAAATCTATCTTTTGTGGTTAATAAATGTGTTTTACTGTTTATCTTTACCAGTGAGTTTGTGTGAAGTGTGTGAGAAATCTGCTCAGATTTTGCAAAGGCTGGTGTATATCCACTTTCCACTGATGAAGTGGTGAACCAATTAATACATTTGCACTACTCATCTTGAGTAATGCAAGATGGTATATTCCCAAGGTACAATGCTGGGAGCTGGTGGGTTTTGGCTCTGGTGCCTTTCTCTGTTTGATTCATGAATGATTCTGGAAGCATTCATGCAATATAGCTGGGTGTGGGGCTCCACATGCTGTTGGTAACAGCACCTGGAGGGGATTGCTGCTGGTCACTAGCAAGGCATTGTTAGAGACAGCCCAAGCTGGAGAGATAAAGGAGCACAGTGGTCCCACAGTTCCAGGCTGCACCCTGGGGATCCCATCACACATGGTTGATATTACTTCCTTAAAATGCTCATCAATATTGCTCTGTGAGCTAGGGTCAGATTTTCATAAGATTAAGGACCCACAACTAGGGCCAGATTTTCAAAATAGCTTAGCTGCCACTTAGGCACCAAAACAAGTGACCAGACTTTCAGAAGACCTCATCAGACAGGGTTCTCAGCAGTTTAACAAATCTGGCCATTAGTATTACACTCAGTGTTCCCTCTAATTTTTCCCACCCATGTGCGGAATGAATTTTGTTATGTGCACCAATGCAGAAGTGATGTGTGACACATCACCTTCATATTGATGCACATAACAAAATTCATGTGGCGGGGTGGGGCCAAGGGGTTTGAACTGGGAGAGGGGTCTCAGGGCTGTGGCAGAGGGTCGGGGTACAGAGGGATGAGGACTCTGGCTGGGGATGTGGGCTCTGGGGTGGGGCCGGGGACGAGGGGTTTGGGGTGCAGGCTGCCCTGCAGCTACAGTAGGGAGAGAGGACTCCTTGGAGTTCTCTCTCCCCACAGCAGCATCTGACCTTGGGGGGGCGGGACCAGAGAGGTGCCGCTCCCCAGTGCGGCAGCTCCAGGGCTGGGGTCCCAGAATAGATGCCTCTCCCTTGAGCGTGATAGGTCTGGGTCAGAGCTGGGTTGGGGCTAGGGGAGGGGCGCCTCTCCCCTGGTTGTGGCAGGGCTGGGCCGGGCTCAGTTGGAGCCGGGGGAAGGGTGTCTCTACCTCAGCTGCGGTAGGGCCGGGGCTGGGCTGGGGCCGGCAGGGAGAGGAATTTCTCCCCGCTGCAGCCTGAGCACCTGCAAGGTACTTAATAGACTGCTGCATGGCTGTGCAGTTTGTGAATTTAGATCACAATGGGAGCTTCTGGGTGTTGAGTAATTTTGAACCTCTGACCCCTGGTGTTTGTGGGTGTGGAGCTCTTGAAAATCTGGCTCCGTGCACTTTTGGACATCGGGCTTTTAATGTCAAATAAGAATCTGTGGTTTTAAGTGAATGACGAAGTTCCAAGTTTCTGGGACCAAGAGTTCTGTGTATATAATTTGCTACAGGAAGCTTATCTCATAAAGTGATTGAGTTGCAGCAAGTTAACGAGATGGCAGTCAATCAAGCCTGAGGAGCACATGGAGAAAGATGCCCCTCTGAGGAGCTCTGCATGGAGCCACGGTGGTCACTGTTTGGTTCAAGAGGTATCTTAAGTTCATGTTAATTAACTAAAACAGTTCTATATTCTGAGAATGAGATACTCAACATGTTTGGGAGGGAGTTGTGTTTAAAAGGGCATACTTTAAAAAAGAAAAAACCGTATATTTTCTTTGTGTGTCATCTGCAAGTGGTACATACATTTGTTATAATTCATTCTGTTTTTCATTATCCTGAACTTAGTCTGTTTTTTGCTTTATTGTAAGAAAAAGAAACTAAGAAGTAGTGGGGCCAAAAGCACAGCTTATTTGGCACACAGTAAAGTTTGGAGCAGGGGCCAATGAAAGTAAGCCCCATCAAAAATGTCACAACTGCATAGCGTAGCTGGTGACATGCAGAGTCCAGGTACCACCTGTCATCACCACTCCTGGCCCTGCAGCACATGGACTGTAAGCAGCAAAGAGCAAACAGGGGACAAAGGCTTCGGTGGGACTAGCGCTAGTGAGGCATAGAGCAATCAGCACATGCTCCCCAAAGTACAAGGATGAGAGGCACAGGGATGGCAAGGCATACAGGATTTTGTGGAGCGGTTTCAGATCACTTGAATCTACTGCCTCTGCTCCTGCTTTTCCGTACACAGCAATAAACAGAAATCTTTCTGAACTAAGTTCTCCACTTAGTGGTGCATATCAGGTAGGAGGGGAAAAGTTCACAACCTGGAGGACTGTGTGTGTTAAGTATGGAAGAGGAATATTCTGATCCTGGAGTATCAGGTGGGAGGATTCAGAGCTGAGGGGGATGGCTCTGAGTTCTTGGGTGGTAAAGAGAAAGAGAAGGGTCTGTTAATAGGGTTTCCAAACCTCTGGAGTTTTTGGCCTGGAGTCTCCAGGAATTAAAGATTAATCTTTAATTAAAGATTATGTCATGTGATGAAATCTCCAGGAATACATCCAACCAAAATTGGCATCCCTAGCTTTTAACCTGGGATATAAGTTGTATTTGTTCCTAAGTGGGAGCTGGGTTGAGTGCACCAAGGAATGGAGTTAACTCATAATGGAAGGTGTAGGTAAATTGAGTGTGTGTGTGAGTGGTGGAGACATGGTCGAGACAGATGGTAGGGTAAGAGCTAGATTAGAGGGGAACAGGTTGGAACTAGGAGAAAACAGCAAATGGATCACTGAGGGATACATGATGATTTCTCCTACCTGGCCCTGTGATGTCAAGTATTCCACTTTCCCATTATGAAATGGGTAGGAGGAGGAGAAGGGGAGAAGGACCCCTTCTTTCTTCCCACTTCCTTACCAGTTTCATTTACTTCCTTCCAAAACACTTCTCTGCCTCAGCCCCCACCTTCTCTGAACCACAGTGTCCCAGCTTTTCATTTTGTAAATACGATCATCCTGCCATGGGAAGCAGGACAGTTTGCAGATTGCTACCCGCTAATCCGTTTATTTTGGACTAGTCACCACTTCTTTGGAGAGATCAAATATACCTTTGCTTGGAACACATTCTGACTGTCTCTTGTACACATATTTTAAAGAAGGAATTGCATATATCAGGGCAGTGGGCTGATGGACATATATTGGGGCATTCCTGATAAAAGCAGTGGAAAAGGTTTTAAAATCTTGGGGTCCTACATGTCATCTAATTCTTAGCCTCAGCAATGGCACCTTGACATAGAATCCAAATGATGAGACAGTTAAGAAGCAGAAAGAAAAGGAGTACTTGTGGCACCTTAGAGACTAACAAATTTATTAGAGCATAAGCTTTCGTGAGCTACAGCTCACTTCATCGGATGCTGCAAATGGGCTGGATTCACTGTTTCCCCTCAGAAGGCATAAAGTATTTGACTAGGAATGAAAATTTCAGTGCAATCTGAAGATAAAAACAGAATCCCCGAGGAACCAATCTTCCTGGCAAAACACAGAAACGATAGCTTGTTGTGTGGATCAAGGGGAGCATTGCGACCCTAGATTAGTATATCAGTTGACAAAGCCAAGGAAAATAAGTGCTGTAGTTGCTCACTAGGAATAATCTAAAGGAGTAACATGACAGCTCAGTGGAGGGGTAAAAGTCAAACTACCTCTTTATCTGCCTAAAACCCACCTTTAATTCTGCCCCCTCAGGCATCGAGCAAGGGGTATTTCTATCATCTATCAGGCATCGAGCAAGGGGTATTTCTGAAGGCCAACTTTCAGTCAAAATGCATGAAGGCTCTTTATGATATCAAAAGTGAAATACAGTCTAGGTCATTTAGTGAATCCAGTTGCCAAAATAGGACAACTTCTCGGAGTACATTTTTTAGTTTTTTTCTCCAGTCTAATTTTAACAGTCCCAAATAATAAAGATGCTACCATTTCCTGAGGGAGACTTCTACAACTGATCATTGCCTGTTCAGCCTTATTAAAGAACATTTTGAATTACAACAAACAAACAGAAGTTTATATATATATATACATACTGGCTTATCAGAACTGTCTTGTAACTTTATTTAGTTCTTATGATAAAGTTGGCTGACATCTTGAAGAGAAAATTCCACAGGAACTGTGGCACTAATTAGCACCATATTATTATATATAGAAGCCTTCCTATGATTTAAATGACCTGTGTTCTTGTGCAACCGAATTGCAAATTATTAGACAAAACACTCTAAGGCAAGTAAATTAGTGAAATGCTGAGATTCGGTTATATTAAATAAAAATACAGCTAAGTTTCTATATATTGTCTTATTTTGCTCATGAAACCCAATAGCAGTAAATGATTAAAAAATAAGAATAATGTATATTAAAATAAAAGACACAGAAACAACATTAAGATTCTAATCTAAATCAACAACAGCAATGAACTTCTGCATAAGGTAATTTCTAAAATAGTCATTGTACTTCACAGATTTTTTACGGTGGTCACCAAGACCCTGATCCAACAAAGAAATTAAGCTTACTAGTTGTGATAAATGAAGGGGGAGAGGGGAGTAGCTCCCTTTTATGGACAGCCAGTCAACCAGCCAGTTAGGTATAAAATCGCTCTTAGTAGCTCTTCTAATTGCTCTACCTGTAAAGGGTTAAAAAGTCTCACTGCTAAGCACAGGTAAAAGGAAGTGAGTGGGCACCTGGCCAAAAGAGCCAATGGGAAGGCTAGAACTTTTTTAAAATTGAAAAATGACTCCCCTTTTGTCTGTCTGTTGTTGTTCTCCTGGGGAGAGGTGGACAGAGCAGCTATGCTGTAAGAAGCTTGGGCCAGATATGAAAAAAAATCATCAGTATCATACCTAGAAACTACTCATTTAAAACCCCAGATATGTAAGTAGATCAGGAAATGTTTAGGAAGATGTGATTATGTTTATCACTTTTATTTCTTTATAGCTTATGGATTCCTTTGTGCTAACCCCAGGTGTTTTTGTTTTGCTTGGAACCTTCAAACTGGACCTCAAGAAAGCTATTGGTGCTTAATCCTTGTATTTGCTCTTTTAAAATCTAGCAATAGCCTGAGTTCCCAGATGTATTTTCTTTTACCTTTTTTAAGAACAGAATTGGATTTTTGTGTCTTAAGACACAAGAGGTTTGTGCACATGTTGGTGGTTTTTTGTTTTTTTTTATTTAGCTGGTGGCAACAGCTGATTTCTTTTTTTCTTTCTTTCTTAGCTCTTCCCTGGGGTGTGTGTGAGAAAGGGCGTAAGGGTACCCCACAGGAAGGAATTCCCAAGTGAGCCTTCCTGGTCCCTCAAAGGTAGGGTGACCAGACAGAAAGTGTGAAAAATCAGGACAGAGGTGGGGCGGGGCGTGGGAATAGGTGCCTATATAAGACAAAGCCCCAAATATCAGGACTGTCCCTATAAAATCAGGACATCTGGTCACCCTACTCAAAGGGGTTCTGCACTTAGGTGGTGGCAGCATCTACCCATCCAAGATCAGAGAAAAGCTGTAACCTTGGGAGTTTAATACAAACCTGGAGTGGCAAGTATTAATTTTTAGAGTCCTTGCAGGCCCCCATCTTCTACACTCGAAGTGCCAGAGTGGGGAATCAGCCTTGACACTAGCAATGCTGGATTGGGGCCCATTTATGTTTTGTGGTGTGTGACCTCAAAGCCCCTGTTGACTTTTCTCTTTTTATGGCCTAAATTTTAGGTGCATATGCTAATTTGTTTTGTGCCCCATGATTTTTTGTGTGATAGGTTTATGAAATATAAACAATACAGTAAACATTTTCAGTTCTTGTATGAAGTTAAGTACGGTACTATAGGAATCTGTTCATTTACTTTCAATTTTGACCAAACTTTTCTCCTAGCTTCCAACAGGAACTAAACATAATCAATAACAAAGAAATCAAACAAGAAATAAACTTTCACAGAGAAAAGAAAGAATGGAAAAGGAATTGTATACTATATCAAGATACTATTTTTCTAATTACATGGCATGTAACCTAGTTTTACTTATTGTGTGTTATCCAAATGGAAAACAAAGGGCATGTTTAAGCATTCCAGATATAAAGAAAATCTCCCAATCTGTCTTTGTTCTGTATCTTACTAAGCTATTTGGAGAAACGACTCCAGTACTACAGTACTTCATAAATCTGTAGCACTACAGTACACAAGTAAAATGTGAACAGAATAAACCTTAGATGGTCAAACCCTGAAGTCTGTGATAACCTGTGCAAGTTATCACAAGCCCATTTACTAATAACACACACACACAAAAACCCACCCCATTGGTTGGGTGGGTTTTTTTGTTTTTTTGCAGATTTGCAATTTGAAACTATCATAACTGCTTCTCTCCCAACTAGGACTAAATCCTTTTAAAATCAGATTAAATATTAGATGGTTTAAGATGCAGTAGTTGAACTTTCAAATGTATTGCATTCGTTATATTATTTTTGCTTTTCTCTTGCTCAAATATAGGACATCTTTTTGGTACCTTTACTTAGCATTACCTTGGTGTGTGAGCAGTCCTATTCTATGCATAGTGAGAGTACACTTATAAAGTTTGCGTATGATACCAAACTGGGAGGGGTTGCAAGTGCTTTTGAGGATAGGATTATAATTCAAAATAATCTGGACAAACTGGAGAAATGGTCTGAAGTAAACAGGATGAAATTAAATAAGGACAAATGCAAAGTATTCCATTTAGGAAGGAACAATCAATTACACACATACAAAATGGGAAATGACTGCCTAGGAAGGCAGTATTCTAGAAAGGGATCTGGGGGTCATAGTGGACCACAAGCTAAATATGAATCAGCAGTGTAACACTGGTGCAAAAAAAGCAAACATCATTCTGGGATGTGTTAGCAGGAGTGTTATAAGCAAGACATGAGAAGTAATTCTTCTGCTCTACTCCGTGCTGATTGGGCCTGAGCTGGAGTATTGTGTCCAGTTCTGGGCGCCACATTTCAGGAAAGATGTGGACACATTGGAGAAAGTCCAGAGAAGAGCAACAAAAATGATTAAAGATCTAGAAAACATGACCTATGAGAGAAGATTGAAAAAAAAATGGGTTTGTTTATTCTGGAAAAGAGAAGACTGAGAGGGGACATGATAAGCGTTTTCAAGTACATAAAAGGTTATTACAAGGAGGAGGGAGAAAAATTGTTCTTCTTAACCTCTGAGGATAGGACAAGAAACAATGGGCTAAATTGCAGCAAGGGCAATTTAGGTTGGACATTAGGAAAAACTTCCTGTTGTGGTGGTTAAGCTCTGGAATAAATTGCTCAAAGGGGTTGTGGAATCTCCATCACTGGAGATTTTAAAGAGCACGTTAGACAAACACCTGTCAGGGATGGTCTAGTCCTGCCATGAGTGCAGGGGACCTGGACTAGATGACTTCTCGAGGTCCCTTTCAGTCCTATGATTCTATGATTCAAATCAACTGAACTCCACAGATAAGCTCCTCACTGTGAGTAAGAAGTGACAGAATCTGGCCCATGGTGATTATCTTAACTGGAAAGTATTTTCTGGGAAAGGTTTTTGTCTTTTTTGTTTAAGGAAAAAATGAACATATTTTGTAATGCAACACAACACAATTTACCTTCAGTTTTAAAAGTCATTTTCAGAGTAAGAACATATAGTTCATATAATATTCACCCTGAATTTTGACAAACTACTTGTGGGAAAACATTGAATGTATATTCTTAAACCTTGTAAACCATTAGAAAGCAACAATAACTGTGCCCTTGCTCATCTTTAATAAAATGCTTCTTCCCTCCCAGTCGCCAGCAAGCATTATCTAAACACTAGTCTTGTTCTTTATTTCTTGATATATCTTGCTTTTTTGCATTCTATATTTGAGTGTTCTTCCTTGTACATAAGAGTCAATGCTTTCTGGAAATTCATTTTTGTATAACAATTTGTCCAACTTTCTAAATTATGGTATTATTTGCTTGAAGAGTGTCTGAAGGATTTCTAGCATGGTGTGTCAGCATTAAAATGAAATGATTGATTACACTGTAGAGGCTATCGATGTCCTGTTACTGTGGGTATCTGATAAATCTCTTTAGAAAAAAAACAACCTAATAATCAGATGTATTTTCACATCAGTAACTCAAAAAAGAGTTCAGAGTAGCAGCCGTGTTAGTCTGTATTCGCAAAAAGAAAAGGAGTACTTGTGGCACCTTAGAGACTAACAAATTTATTAGAGCATAAGCTTTCGTGAGCTACAGCTCACTTCATCGAATGCATTTGGTGGAAAAAACAGAGGGGAGATTGATATACACACACAGAGAACATGAAACAATGGGTTTATCATACACACTGTAAGGAGAGTGATCACTTAAGATAAGCCATCACCAGCAGCAGAGGGGGGGAAAGGAGGAAAACCTTTCATGGTGACAAGCAAGGTAGGCTATTTCCAGCAGTTAACAAGAATATCTGAGGAACAGTGGGGGGTGGGGTGGGGGGGAGAAATAACATGGGGAAATAGTTTTACTTTGTGTAATGACTCATCCATTCCCAGTCTCTATTCAAGCCTAAGTTAATTGTATCCAGTTTGCAAATTGTGGAAAAGCAGCATCGCTTGCCACATAACCTCAGCCATGCAGAACACAATGCCATCCACAGCCTCAGAAACAACTCTGACATCATAATCAAAAAGGCTGACAAAGGAGGTGCTGTCGTCATCATGAATAGGTCGGAGTATGAACAAGAGGCTACTAGGCAGCTCTCCAACACCACTTTCTACAAGCCATTACCCTCTGATCCCACTGAGAGTTACCAAAACAAACTACAGCATTTGCTCAAGAAACTCCCTAAAAAAGCACAAGAACAAATCCACACAGATACACCCCTGGAACCCCGACCTGGGGTATTCTATCTGCTACCCAAGATCCATAAACCTGGAAATCCTGGACGCCCCATCATCTCAGGCATTGGCACCCTGACAGCAGGATTGTCTGGCTATGTAGACTCCCTCCTCAGGCCCTACGTTACCAGCACTCCCAGCTGTCTTCGAGACACCACTGACTTCCTGAGGAAACTACAGTCCATTGGTGATCTTCCTAAAAACACCATCCTAGCCACTATGGATGTAGAAGCCCTCTACACCAATTCCACACAAAGATGGACTACAAGCCATCAGGAACAGTATCCCCGATACTGTCACGGCTAACCTGGTGGCTGAACTTTGTGACTTTGTCCTCACCCATAACTATTTCACATTTGGGGACAATGTATACCTTCAAGTCAGTGGCACTGCGATGGGTACCCGCATGGCCCCACAGTATGCCAACATTTTTATGGCTGACTTAGAACAACGCTTCCTCAGCTCTTGTCTCCTAATGCCCCTACTCTACTTGCGCTACATTGATGACATCTTCATCATCTGGACCCATGGAAAAGAAGCCCTTGAGGAATTCCACCATGATTTCAACAATATCCATCCCACCATCAACCTCAGCCTGGACCAGTCCACACAAGAGATCCACTTCCTGGACACTATGGTGCTAATAAGCGATGGTCACATAAACACCACCCTATATCGGAAACCTACTGACCGCTATTCCTACCTACATGCCTCTAGCTTTCATCCAGATCATACCACACAATCCATTGTCTACAGCCAAGCTCTACGATATAACCGCATTTGCTCCAACCCCTCAGACAGAGACAAACACCTACAAGATCTCTATCATGCATTCCTACAACTACAATACCCACCTGCTGAAGTGAAGAAACAGATTGACAGAGTCAGAAGAGTACCCAGAAGTCACCTACTACAGGACAGGCCCAACAAAGAAAATAACACAACGCCACTAGCCATCACCTTCAGCCCCCAACTAAAACCTCTCCAACGCATCATCAAGGATCTACAACCTATGCTGAAGGACGACACATCACTCTCACAGATCTTGGGAGACAGACCAGTCCTTGCTTACGGACAGCCCCCCAGTCTGAAGCAAATACTCACCAGCAACCACACACCACTCAACAGAACCACCAACCCAGGAACCTATCCTTGCAACAAAGCCCGTTGCCAACTCTGTCCACATATCTATTCAGGGGACACCATCACAGGGCCTAATCACATCAGCCACACTATCAGAGGCTCATTCACCTGCGCATCTACCAATGTGATATATGCCATCATGTGCCAGCAATGCCCCTCTACCATGTACATTGGTCAAACTGGACAGTCTCTACGTAAAAGAATGAATGGACACAAATCAGACGTCAAGAATTATAACATTCAAAAACCAGTTGGAGAACACTTCAATCTCTCTGGTCACTCGATTACAGACCTAAGAGTGGCTATCCTTCAACAAAAAAGCTTCAAAAACAGACTCCAACGAGAGACTGCTGAATTGGAATTAATTTGCAAACTGGATACAATTAACTTAGACTTGAATAGAGACTGGGAATGGATTAGTCATTACACAAAGTAAAACTATTTCCCCATGTTATTTCTCCCCCCCACCACCCCCCACCCCCCACTGTTCCTCAGATATTCTTGTTAACTGCTGGAAATAGCCTACCTTGCTTGTCACCATGAAAGGTTTTCCTCCTTTCCCCGCCCCCCCCCCCCCCCCCGCTGCTGGTGATGGCTTATCTTAAGTGATCACTCTCCTTACAGTGTGTATGATAAACCCATTGTTTCATGTTCTCTGTGTGTGTATATCAATCTCCTCTCTGTTTTTTCCACCAAATGCATCCGATGAAGTGAGCTGTAGCTCACGAAAGCTTATGCTCTAATAAATTTGTTAGTCTCTAAGGTGCCACAAGTACTCCTTTTCTTTTTTAGAAAAAGAGTGCTGCCTTTATTATCCAACAGAAGTGAACTTGATAGGAAATCTTGGATACAACTCTTGTTAATTTTAGCAGATGGCCAGATTGTGAAGAAACATGCAATTAGGAAAATATTCATTTTTCTTTTTCTTTATTATCCTTTTATTTTTTTGTTGAACAATCAAAACATACAGAATCAGGTTCTCATCTGGTATAAATTCCACTGACTTCAATGGAAGCTATACTGGTTTAAGCAAGTTGAGGATTTGGCCATTATATCTGGAAGTGTGATATTGACAAATTTTGAATGCAGACATGGGGAAGGAGGAGGAAGGTAACAAATGAAGAAATACACCAAACTGTGCTCTGTGCAAGACCAGGGGAGAAATGAGGGCAGAAGGCTGTCTTTATGCTCCTCCATCCTGGGCCAGAGAGCCCCTGGCATAAATTAGAGCAGTCTCGGGATCAGACTGACACAGAATTATCCTTTCAGCAATCATTAGGCTAACAGAGGTCCATTTGAATGATGCTTTAGGAATTCCTTTAATTCCTTTAATTTTAGTACAAAACAAAAGTTCAAAACATAATGAGTTTTCAATTATAATTGTTGACACCTCTGAGACCAAAATGAATTAATCCTTTTGCATTCCCAGTACATTTGTTTGTCGTTACCAATAACATCTAAGCAATTACAACATTTATTGTTATTTCTTACTCTTGTTTTACTTTCAAGTTGGGGTCCAATATAAACTATGGAAGATTTTGATATGCATTTGCCTTAACATTCATTAACTTATAAAGTAACTCTTTTCCAATAATTTGTTCCAATTTTCATCTGTGTGCTAGAAATTATTTTTGCCATATACACTTTGTGTAAATGGCTATTTTGAAAGTTTGGTGTAATAGGATGTTAGACATCAAGTTTCAAAGATGTATTGTCTTTTTGCCTGTTTTGTTGTTGCTTATTTTTAATATTGATTCTGGGGAAGCCTTCTCTGTTTCAGTGAGATTTTCCCCAAAATCTATTATAGATAGTCCTTTAAGAGCAGAAAATGCCAGTCAACATTATCATCTGATTTTGTTTTGTTGTTCCTAGATGTTCAGAAAAGCACCTTTGTCAGATAAGGCTGAAAATCTGAGGTTTCTATTTAGAATCCATTTATCCTATTGTAACATTTCCTTGTTTATGTTTATTGTTGAGTTTCCCATGTGTTCTCTGAATCTCAGACTTTACTTTGCAGTGAGCATCAGTCCTTATTTTCCAAGATTGCAATATTCTTGGATTCAGTGTTTTTGTGTTTTAAAGACTTCAATAACTAGTCCCCCGTATTAATGATTTTAGTCCTACTCTTTTCCTATTTTACACCATGACAGGAATTTGTTATCCTAGCCCCACAGAGTATTTAGTTATGGCAGATTGAATGCAATTTAGTACAATTTCAACGTAAGTTGTTTGAGACCTGTGTTTACTGTTGCAAATTGTTTTGTTAACTTCAATCTTGTGATTTGTGGGGCGGGGGGGAGCAGGGAATGTTGCCGAATAATTGCAGATATTTTTTCTCTATTGTTGCACAGACATTTTGGGGGATTATTAATGGAACTGATTGTAAAATATAATTAAACTGTGGTGCAGTATTATTTCTCCATCAGATGTTCAAACTGACTTCTCCTCATCTTCATAGTTGATTTTATATTTAGTCATTACATTGCACAATTAATTATCCACAGCCATATTTTCTGTAAGGCCCCTACCACACAAATCAAATTCCCACCTCTTCCTCAATGGAGGGACACTGTGCAGTGAATTTGGTATGATTCCAGCGTACAGTGAGGACTCGATTTGAGGCAGAGGAAGTGCACGCTCAGCATAGCATGGAGCCCTGTTTTATAGAAGCCTCTTATGTAGCAGTATGCCAGTTATCTGACAATGCCCAGCTCTTCTTATTCCCTCTACCTTCCACAGAGAGGCCACATAAGGGCACTCTCTCAGCTACTTAAGTCCAATGTCTCAAGTTAACTCTGTGGAACAGCTGCAGTGCCACTTCTTAGCTGGGGCGGATTCCTCCCCCTGCCCTATTGCACATTTCTCCAGAACGTACCTGAGGCGCTGGAACCTGGATTTGACCCTCAGAGAATATTTTACTTGTTGTGCAGAAAGTTACTGAAATATATTACAGTTGCCATAAACTCCTTTTAATCGGGACAACCTTAACCAGGAGGACTGCTTTATTGGGATGTCTCCCCAGATAACTCATTAGCCTAATGACAGTGACTTAGTGACAGTGACAATGACAGATAGAATTAGCATAAATTCCCCTTAATGAGAGAGCACTAGGCTAGTGCCAAGTGGTGCTTAATTAAGTGCTGAATAGGTATGTAATTCTAACAAAAGTTCCCAAGTAAAAATTAAAAGTGGAAGAAATAAAGACAAAATGCAGGGAGTATCATTTTTTATTCTTTGTTATTTAGTGCACCGCTTTATTTCACATTAAGCTCATTGTGATTCTATATATGTGTCTGTGCAAAATGTTATCTTTTAATGGGGACAACTGCTTAAGTAGAACAATGACTGTCCAAATAAGCTGACTCTGTTCCACTTTTTGGACCATGATTTGTTGAGAGCTAGCTCACTACCTATGACAGAAAACCTAAGTGCAGATGTATATAGCAGCCATGATATCACATACACGATTGGGACAGTTACTTTCTGATTACTAGACTTGGCAGAATTTGATTTTTATTTTTTTAATAATTTTGATGGATAATATCAATGTTTATTTTTAGGCATTTTTTTCAATTTTTACTGATTTAAATTTTCACAGTTGTGGGAAATTATGTCTGACCCTCTCCAATAATTATTTAATGACAGTAGATATTGAGAGCAAAAAGTTAAAAATACCTAAATGGAGCTCCTGCTCCAGCTCCACTAACACCAGCATTACAAACCCTTTCATATACATTATAGTGGGACTCTAATAAGTTCTGAAGCAGCATTTTTCTTACTTTGCCTATCTGTAAATTTTTGATTATTATTGATGGAAATACTTTTTGTCAGTTAGTGTGTGTATAGGGAAATAAACGTTTACCAGCATTTACCAGTTAATAATCTAATCCTTCCAAGGCTACTGCTAACATACTATTCAGTATCCTCTGGACGCTTTAAAGAATAAAGCATATGAATGCCAAATTTCAAAGATGTATAGTCATCATATTCAGGATAAAAGATTTCCATTTTATTAGCCTACTCAGTGACTACGCTTTCCTTTATATAGTGGATTTTTTGTTGATTATCTAATCTTGTGCTAATCTAAAGGTCAGTAAACCAGAATACAAGGAGCTTTACATAGAAGAGAACTATTTACCAAATTACTATTATCTTTCCTGCATGCACTGAATTATCTTAGATCAGGAGAGAAGGGAAGACCTGGTGTCACCATATTGATTAGACTGTAAGGAACAGTTCTTAATGTACAAAACATTTAATCGTTTTAATTGCCTTTGAAGATACAGTTGAAAATACTTCCGAAAAAGTCTACAGACCTACCCTACTGCACGCAGGATTCAGAGTTTAAACCAAAAAGACATCTCTGGAGATGACCATCAGTAGTGATACTAATAAATAGAAGCACTAGAAGCCTTTCCAACACAAATACATTTGTAAATTTAAAAAAAATTCCTAGTCAGATATGCCTCATCCTGTTTTTATAGTACCTCAGAAACTACAAGCCAAAGAGTCATATTTTTCTACACATCTAGAGACTATTCTGGTTGAAACACCACACCCTTATATATGTCTTCCTGCTTCCCTATGCAGTCTGTTCTTTAACATGGTGATTCAGGCCAATGCTCTGTATAGGAAGACCATTATTTTGAGTTGCATTGTAGCACTGGAGTGGTTACAGGCTCACAAAAGGGTTTCTGTAAAACTTGGGAAATGAAAAATGTGGGGATTTCATTCTAAATACAGCAATTAAGAAAACCTACTGTAGTTTATATAATGATCAAAGCACCCAATGGTGTCATGGTAACCTTCATTTACAGTTACAAAATCAGGAACTAGTCGCTCTGTAGCTTCTTCACTGTAACAACAATAAAGAACGTCACTCCCTTTACACCCTTGTGCAGGGACAATGAACAACTATAATGCTTGTACTCCTTGAGTGTTAATAATTGTTCCTGCCTAATACTTTGGTAATACTATGATCATGTGGTGGGAAGACCATGGCACACCCCACCATGCTGCACCCTTCCCAAAAGTGATCCACTGGGATACATAATTGGCTGTCCCCAGTGTTGCCAACCCCAAGTATTCAAAAATCAGGAGTCTGCCCCCCCAAAATCATGACATTGACTTGAAAATCTTGGGATTTTAAAATAATAGATGTGGTGTTCTTTTTATTTGCTTTCTGGTATTGGAATTCTTAGGGTTCACATTTTCAGGCTTTTCTCCATAGCCACAAAGCTAGAAACTTTTTTAAAAAAAAAGAAAGGTGAGATTCTCAGGTACTAAATGGATTCCAGCAGCTGGTGCTAAAAGAAAAACATCAAATGTCCACAAAGTTTGCAACACTGTCTCTCTGCCCTGCAGGAGTTATTGTGCTTGCATGAAACTTTATAGCTTCTGGAATTTCCACTCTGGAGATTGGATTGCTTCCACTCCCACAGTGAGGTGTGGCTTAATGCATCAATAAGAGTATGTGTGAGCGTATATTCAATGAGAGAGGAAAAAAAGACTAATCAAAAAGGGGGAATAATAGTTGGACAAAGGAGGAGGGAAGGAGATGGAAAAACAAGAAGGAGACAGTATGGCTGAATGCTTGAAAATCTGATTGGTTGCTTATAGAAACAAATATGCAAGGCCTTGATCCAGCAAGCTCTTAACTGTGTGTGTAATTTTAAGCACACAAGGAGTATTACTGAAGTGAATGTGACGTGAACATACTTAAAGTTATGCACATGCTTAAAGTACTTTTCTGGACTGTTACCTCCTAAATTCACTAATATCACACATGTTAAGTCCATTTAAGAAATCTAGATGAGAAATCCCTTTCTCTACCTATATAATTAAGTGTATACACTGAACTATATAAAGGTTTTCAAATATCCCTGGGGATAGAAATAGGACCATAACATAGAGTGAAAGTTTTCCTGGTCATAACATTTCACTGCCTCACTCTTTATTTACAAGATATTTTCAAAAAGAAAAGGAGTACTTGTGGCATCTTAGAGACTAACAAATTTATTAGAGCATAAGCTTTTGTGAGCTACAGCTCACTTCATCGGATGCATTTGGTGGAAAAAACAGAGGAGAGATTTATATACACACACAGAGAACATGAAACAATGGGTTTATCATACACACTGTAAGGAGAGTGATCACTTAAGATAAGCCATCACCAGCAGCGGGGGGGGGGGGGGCGGGAAGGAGGAAAACCTTTCATGATGACAAGCAAGGTAGGCTATTTCCAGCAGTTAACAAGAATATCTGAGGAACAGTGGGGGGTGGGGTGGGGTTGGGGGGAGAAATAACATGGGGAAATAGTTTTACTTTGTGTAATGACTCATCCATTCCCAGTCTCTAGTCAAGCCTAAGTTAATTGTATCCAGTTTGCAAATTAATTCCAATTCAGCAGTCTCTCGTTGGAGTCTGTTTTTGAAGCTTTTTTGTTGAAGGATAGCCACTCTTAGGTCTGTAATCGAGTGACCAGAGAGATTGAAGTGTTCTCCAACTGGTTTTTGAATGTTATAATTCTTGACGTCTGATTTGTGTCCATTCATTCTTTTACGTAGAGACTGTCCAGTTTGACCAATGTACATGGCAGAGGGGCATTGCTGGCACATGATGGCATATATCACATTGGTAGATGCGCAGGTGAACGAGCCTCTGATAGTGTGGCTGATGTGATTAGGCCCTATGATGGTGTCCCCTGAATAGATATGTGGACAGAGTTGGCAACGGGCTTTGTTGCAAGGATAGGTTCCTGGGTTGGTGGTTCTGTTGTGTGGTATGTGGTTGCTGGTGAGTATTTGCTTCAGATTGGGGGGCTGTCTGTAAGCAAGGACTGGTCTGTCTCCCAAGATCTGTGAGAGTGATGGGTCGTCCTTCAGCATAGGTTGTAGATCCTTGATGATGCGTTGGAGAGGTTTTAGTTGGGGGCTGAAGGTGATGGCTAGTGGCGTTGTGTTATTTTCTTTGTTGGGTCTGTCCTGTAGTAGGTGACTTCTGGGTACTCTTCTGGCTCTGTCAATCTGTTTCTTCACTTCAGCAGGTGGGAATTGTAGTTGTAGGAATGCATGATAGAGATCTTGTAGGTGTTTGTCTCTGTCTGAGGGGTTGGAGCAAATGCGGTTATATCGTAGAGCTTGGCTGTAGACAATGGATCGTGTGGTATGATCTGGATGAAAGCTAGAGGCATGTAGGTAGGAATAGCGGTCAGTAGGTTTCCGATATAGGGTGGTGTTTATGTGACCATCGCTTATTAGCACCATAGTGTCCAGGAAGTGGATCTCTTGTGTGGACTGGTCCAGGCTGAGGTTGATGGTGGGATGGAAATTGTTGAAATCATGGTGGAATTCCTCAAGGGCTTCTTTTCCATGGGTCCAGATGATGAAGATGTCATCAATGTAGCGCAAGTAGAGTAGGGGCATTAGGAGACAAGAGCTGAGGAAGCATTGTTCTAAGTCAGCCATAAAAATGTTGGCATACTGTGGGGCCATGCGGGTACCCATCGCAGTGCCGCTGACTTGAAGGTATACATTGTCCCCAAATGTGAAATAGTTATGGGTGAGGACAAAGTCACAAAGTTCAGCCACCAGGTTAGCCGTGACATTATCAGGGGTACTGTTCCTGACGGCTTGTAGCCCTACTCCTTTTCTTTTTGCGAATACAGACTAACACGGCTGCTACTCTGAAAGATATTTTCAGTAATTCTTAACCTTGCTTCAGTTATGACACTGCCTCTTGTTGTCCTTCTGTCATCCTTCTGGATGTTTAGATAAGGATTGATGGGTCTCTATATATTTGGGGTTAAGAGTTGGGCTTATGTCATACCCTTAGGTTTAGCATTCTGTAGTCATTTCATTTTCTACAACCACCACTAATCAGACTGGCTCTGGCACTTCACATTTTAATTCAAAGCAACAGAATGCTGAATTGAAGAATGTATAAGAGTGATTTGAAGTTAACTCTGGAGTTGGACAACCTGAAAATATCACCAATCTTAGTGAAATGTGTAAAAACAAAACAAAAAATCCCAACAGAAAGACATTAATACTGGCCTGTTTGAAAAAACCTTGCCTGGAAGTGTCAACATGATAAAAGCTGGTTTCTGATGCGTTTCACATTTGTTAATTAAAATATGATAGAAACTCATCCCAGCACAATCTGTAAAGCTGTGAGTGCATAGAATCATGTCAACCATCTGCTGGAATGCTGAGGGCATTATTAAGACTGACTGCAAGCCCCCTAAATGGTCTATTACAGAGGAGTGCTAATAACACCTGCTGCATAAACTCTGTGAAGCTAGTAAAGAAAAACACTTTGAGGCAAACCCCAGCTTTCTCAGTTGATTCTCTGCAATGCACCATTTCACTGAGCCAAAATTGCTCAGGAGGCGTTTTTAAAACACAGTGGCTTCTTGGAGCTTGTCCCCAGATCTAGCTCCCAGAGACATCTACCCTTTTCAGCAATTAATGATTGCCTATATGGTAATTTAGAGGTTGTGAGAAGTTGATGGATGCAGACAGCAGCAGTCTGGGACCCCTGAAAAATACCATCCGAATTAGTCTAGAGTCACTTTGAGAAAAATGAGAGCAATTCCTGAGTCAGAATGGGCTGTTCATTGTAAAGACACATTGGGGCCAAATTCTGCCTTCAAATGCACACTACACTTATTGATTTCAATGCAACTCAGGTGGGTACCTGCCTTTAATTGGCAAAACTCCCATTTATTTACCATACCCCATTGCCAAATGGAATTTCACTGTGACATTAAGGATGGTCCCCAGGTCCTGCTGCTTCAAAAGCAAAGACCCTCAACTACCTGAGCTAAAGGAGAATCTCCCTTGTTAGCAGTATTGGGCCTATGACATAGTTGGGAAATTTCGATTCCATTCAGCATAATGCATAACCTCTGTAGCCAGCTGACTACAACATGCTAATCTCCAACAGCACAGCAGTTAAATGCTGTCGTATAATGAGTTTTGTGCTGTGGCTGGATCAACAACTTTGGACAGTGCATTCCTCTTTTTACACCGAAAATATGTAGAACATGCAGCATCAGTTCAAACTCCTTCACACTACATGGAAATGAGTCTAAACCATGACCTGGAGGGATCATCTCTAGGGATAAGTTTTGATGGGCAAAAAGAATGCATTGTTCAATCATATTGGAGAGAACCCAGGCTACAATACAACTAAGGCATTGTCTACACTACAGACTTTTGTTGACAGAAGTTATGTTGACACTCAAAAAGCGCTATAATAAAAATCGGTATTGCATGTTCACACTCACTCGCTCTGTCAGCAGAGCGCTTCCACACTTGGGGCACTAGCATCAATAGTGTGAGCAGTGCACTGTGGTTACCCATCGCACAGCTCGACACTTTCTGCTGCTAGATCTTGTGGCAAAGCAGAGCTGATCACGGCGCATCTTGGGACAGGGCTCAATGTTCCATGATGCATTACTTTCTGTCCCAGCATTCCAATGGCTTCCAGGTTTCTTTCATGGCATTTTTCAATGTTCCTTGTTTGCTGTACAACCCGACATCTTTGTGAGAAGGGATGAATTCTGCACTGCTCTCCTGTGCTCTGATAACTGTCATGAAGACATTTCGGATGGCAGTACAGTTAATTGCAAAGTTCCTAATTGAAGAAGACTCCCAGTTGCCTGACATGCTGTGTGATATGGATAGGAGCAACTTTAGATTGCTTTTGGCATTCACAGAACAGCTGCAGAGGGTGGGACCATACCTTTTGGGCTCAGGAAACAAGCACTGAATGGTGGGATTGTATTGTCATGCAGGTGTGACATGATGAGCAGTGGCTACAGAACTTTTGGATGCGGAAAGCCACCTTCTTGGAACTGTGTGTGGAGCTCGCCTCAGCACTGTGGCGCAAGGATACCAGAATGAGAGCTGCCCTATCAGTAGAGAAGTGTGTAGCAATCGCTGGGTGGAAGCTGGCGACTCCAGACTGCTACCGGTCCGTCGGGAATCAATTTGGAGTCAGGAAGTCAACCATTGGGGCTGCATTAATGCAAGTGTGCAGCGCAATTAATCACATCCTGCTACAAAGGACTGTGACTCTGGGAAATGTGGGTGAAGTAGTGGACGGCTTTGCAGAAATGGGTTTCCCTAACTGTGGAAGGGTAATAGATGGCACACATATTCCAATTTTGGCACCAGACCACCTTGCCATGGAGTACATCAGTAGAAAGGGGTACTTCTCCATGGTGTTGCAGGTGCTTGTGGATCACCATGGACGTTTCACTGACATCGATGCGGGGTGGTCTGGGAAGGTGCATGAAACATGCATCTTCAGGTACATTGGCCTGTATAGAAAGCTACAAGAGAGGACTTTCTTTCCAGACCAGAAGATTAGAGTGGGGGATGTTAAAATACCTACAGTGATCCTGGGAAACCCGGTGTACCCCTTACAGCCGTGGCTTATAAAACCTTATATGGGAAACCTGGTCAGCAGCAAGGGACAGTTCAACAACAGGCTGAGTAGGTACCGAATGACAATGGAATGTGCCTTTGGCAGATTAAAGGTGCTCTGGTGATGCCTTTAACGCAGGTTAAACTTCAATGAGGAGAATAATCCCATAGCCTTAGACGCGTGTTGTACGTTGCATAATCTCTGTGAAGCTAAGGGTGAAAGGTTTGCTCGGGGGGTGGAGTGTTGAGGCAGACCACTTGGCTGCTGATTTTGAGCAGCCAATACCAGGGCTATCAGAGGGGGCAATTTAAATCAGGGAGATTTTAAGGTAACACTTTGAAAATGAGAACCAGTAATGTATATTTCTGTGATTGGTGCTGCAATGTTACATTACATGTAGTTTTCCTAGGTAGCTCCTTATAGAACAGGCAGGTCTTAGGTGTAGCACCGGAGTGACAGTTTGCTCCCTTGCCTTATGGTACGCCAGCCTCAGCTTCTTTATCTTCGCTCTGCACTGCAGCGTGTCCCCATCACAGCCCTTTTCGCACAAGCCTCGAGAAATATGCCCATAGGTATCAAAATTCCTACAGCTGAAGAGCAGCTGGGACTGCACAGCCTCTTCTCCCCCATATACTGAGCAGCTCCAACAGCTCCACAGTGGTCCAAGTGGGAGAGTATAATAACCTGTTATGGCCGCCTGGGAAGATGTGATGAGATCTCTCATCTAAACAAATACTTTGCCTCAGTCTTTAATAAGGCTAAAGAGGATCTTGGGGATAATGGTAGCATGACAAATGGGAAGGAGGATATAGAGGTAGATATTACCATATCAGAGGTAGAAGCAAAACTGAAACAGCTTAATGGGACTAAATCAGGGGGCCCAGATAATCTTCATCCAAGAATATTAAAGGAATTGGCACCTGAAATTGCAAGCCCATTAGCAAGAATTTTTAATGAATCTGTAAACTCAGGAATAGTACCGAATGATTGGAGAATTGCTAATATAGTTCCTATTTTTAAGAAAGGAAAAAAAAGTGATCTGGGTAACTACAGGCCAGTTAGTTTGACATCTGTAGTATGCAAGGTCCTGGAAAAAATTTTGAAGGAGAAATTAGTTAAGGACATTGAAGTCAATGGTAAATGGGACAAAATACAACATGGTTTTACAAAAGGTAGATCGTGCCAAACCAACCTAATTTCCTTTTTTGAAAAAGTAACAGATTTTTTAGATAAAGGAAATGCAGTGGATCTAATTTACCTAGATTTCAGTAAGGCATTTGATACCGTGCCACATGGGGAATTATTAGTTAAATTGGAGAAGATGGGGATCAATATGAACATCAAAAGGTGGATAAGGAATTGGTTAAAGGGGAGACTGCAACGGGTCCTACTGAAAGGCGAACTGTCAGGTTGGAGGGAGGTTACCAGTGGAGTTCCTCAGGGATCGGTTTTGGGACCAATCTTATTTAATCTTTTTATTACTGACCTTGGCACAAAAAGTGGGAGTGTGCTAATAAAGTTTGCGAATGATACAAAGCTGGGAGGTATTGCCAATTGGGAGAAGGATCGGGATATTATACAGGAGGATCTGGATTACCTTGTAAACTGGAGTAATAGTAATAGGATGAAATTTAATAGTGAGAAGTGTAAGGTTATGCATTTAGGGATTAATAACAAGAATTTTAGCTATAAGTTGGGGACGCATCAATTAAAAGTAACGGAAGAGGAGAAGGACCTTGGAGTATTGGTTGATCATAGGATGACTATGAGCTGCCAATGTGATATGGCTGTGAAAAAAGCTAATGCGGTTTTGGGATGCATCAGGAGAGGCATTTCCAGTAGGGATAAGGAGGTTTTAGTACCGTTATACAAGGCACTGGTGAGACCTCACCTAGAATACTGTGTGCAGTTCTGGTCTCCCATGTTTAAAAAGGATGAATTCAAACTGGAGCAGGTACAGAGAAGGGCTACTAGGATGATCCGAGGAATGGAAAACTTGTCTTATGAAAGGAGACTTAAGGAGCTTGGCTTGTTTAGCCTAACTAAAAGAAGGTTGAGGGGAAATATGATTGCTCTCTATAAATATATCAGAGGGATAAATACAGGAGAGGGAGAGGAATTATTTATCCCAGCACCAATGTGGACACAAGAACAAATGGGTATAAACTGGCCACCAGGAAGTTTAGACTTGAAATCAGACGAAGGTTTTTAACCATCAGAGGAGTGAAGTTTTGGAATAGCCTTCCAAGGGAAGCAGTGGGGGCAAAAGATCTATCTGGCTTTAAGATTCTACTCGATAAGTTTATGGAGGAGATGGTATGATGGGATAATGGGATTTTGGTAAGTAATTGATCTTTAAATATTCAGGGTAAATAGGCCAAATCCCCTGAGATGGGATATTAGATGGATGGGATCTGAGTTACTATAGAAAATTCTTCCTGGGTATCTGGCTGGTAAATCTTGCCCATATGCTCAGGGTTTAGCTGATTGCCATATTTGGGGTCGGGAAGGAATTTTCCTCCAGGGCAGCTTGGAGAGGCCCTGGAGGTTTTTCGCCTTCCTCTGTAGCATGGGGCATCGTTGACTTGAGGGAGGCTTCTCTGCTCCTTGAAGTCTTTGAACCATGATTTAAGGACTTCAATAGCTCAGACATGGGTGAGGTTTTTCATAGGAGTGGGTGGGTGAGATTCTGTGGCCTGCGCTGTGCAGGAGGTCGGACTAGATGATCAGAATGGTCCCTTCTGACCTTAGTATCTATGAATCTATGAATCTATGAATCTCTCCATGCCAAGCAAACAGAAAATGGAATTTCAAAATTTCCAGGGCTTCTCGGGGGAGGGGCAGATGGTTGTTTACCTGGCTGCAGGGCAGTGGAGTTCAAATTGCTGACCAGAGGAGTCAGGATGGGCATTGTGGGACATTGTGTCCTGGAGGCCAATTAAAGCAATAAAATCAAGCGTGGTGTCTATACTGGACTTTGTTGACAAACATTTTGTGCAAAAAGCCTTATGTCTCTCATCAGGGTGGTTTTATTTTGTCGCCAAAACAGGGCATTTTTGCCACCAAAAGTTGCAACAGTGTGTACACAGTGCGTACAGTGTGTACGCATCCACTGCCTTTTGTTGACAAAACTTCACAGTGTAGACAAGGTCTAACTCACCCAGCTTCAGAGGTGTTAGCATGTGTCTTAACGAGGTTTTTCAATCACGTGAAGCTAACTCGAGTGAGGTAACGTAATTGAAAAACAGGGCCTAGAAATGGGAAAGTTGGTCTTTTTTTTTTTTTTTGGAACCATGTCATCAACTATAATGCCCAGATGCCCAGTTAAGATAAAATGTAAATGGCATCCCAAAATGGAAGAATCTGTCGAAGTAAATACTACTCCATTGTTTTAAATCAAATATAAATCAAACAATATAAAATTCTAACAAAATTCATACTAAGTCAGTATTAAAAGTCCAAATAAATCATGCCTAAAGCTCTGCCAGTAGTTAACAGAAACTTTCAACAAAAGTCCAAAGTAGAAACAGCTATACTCTCAGCTCTTGTCTATATTATAAACTTATGTCGGTGTAACTGTGTCACTCGGGGGTGTGGAAAATGCACACCCCTGAGCAATGTAATTATACCAACCTAACCCTCGGTATAGACAGTGCTATGTCAAAGGAAGGAGCAGCTCTCCCATCAGCACAGCTAGTGTTTTCACTAAGCACTAAAGGAGCACAGCTGCACCAGTGTACCCAGTGCAGCACTATAACAAAAAAAAGGTATATTTCAACTTCTCGGATCAATTCCAGAAGGAGTAGAAATGGTAGAAACCAGTGCGTGTGGTAGCACAGAATGATGTCAGAGACACTCTTTCCAAAATCACAGCCTAAGGCAGTGTGAAAAGCATTGAATGGCAGAATAAAGGCTTTGAAATATGATGACAATCACCAGAAGTATCAGTGACTATTTTCTTATTTTCTTGTTTCTTTTATTTATAGATAATACGCCTGACATTTCAGCCAAACACATTTTGTCATCTTTTCTTTTTACATTTAATGTTAATGAATTGATAAACATTTTCACTACAAAAGTTTAAACAGCACTATTGCAAATATACTTCCCTGTTCTAGCACTATGCAAGTGTTGTTGTAGCCATGTTGGTCCCAGGCTATTAGAGAGACAAGGTAGGAGAGGTAATATTTTTCACTGGACCATTTCTGTTGGTGGGTGAGGTGATATCTTGTATTGGACCAGCTTCTGTTGGTGAGACACACAAGCTTTTGAGTTTACAGAGAGCTATTCTTCAGGTCTGGGCACTATGCCTAGTATGCTCAGAGCTGAAGAAGACCACTGTATATGCTCAAAAGCGTATCTCTCTTATCAACAGAAGTTGGTCCAATATATTACCTCACCCACCTTCTCTCTCTGTTTGAGCACTATCATTTTTTTTTAAAACTCCTACCACAAATGCTTTCTTTGCATTGTAATTGTAAAAAGACACTATCGTAGAATATTTTCCCATGCCAACTGTAATTTTACACTTTATTTGTGTTTCCTTCTTTTACAATGCACATTTTAAGGATGTAATTTTACAGTCCACTCTTTCACCTTTACAGTGGAAATTTAAGGACTGTTATTTTACTGTCTGTGCTGTTTACAAATAACAGTGTTATTGTTAATTGCTGGTACTGGGTTGAAAAATAGTTGCTAGCTTGTATTTTGTTGGTTTTCTTTTTCTTTTTTAAACTGTAAATTCATGGACATTTCTAACAGCATATGTATTTCTCTGCGCACTCTGGCTGAAATTCTTTTCAATGCAGAGACCCTCTGAATCACTTAAGACCCTTTTAAGCCCTTAAAATGTATTGGCCTCTCCCTCCTGTTATTTTTCCAATGTCGTCCACTGTCTATTTCCATAATTTTGGAGTTTTTTTAAGGCATTTGCATTCGTGCTTTTTTATTGTATTATAAAGTTTTTATAATCTCTAAAATATGTTTTGGCATAAAGTTTCCCAAGCACAGTGGCAGAGAATGGGGGAGCCAGATTTATATAAATATTATATTATATAACATTGTATAGGAGGCTTTATTCTGACAACGAGTGTGCACATTCCAATCTCCTATATTCTCCCTTCTTTGTTCTATTCTTTTTCTGTGTATCAACCTATGCAGCATATCTCTGGCTCTTGGTGTCTTCTAATAACATCTTCTAAGAACATGGGGCCTGCTGTTGCGATGTGTGCACTAGTACTCGGGGGAAGGGGCATGAGGAGTTGTTTCCCCATTGTTCAAACATCATGGGAGGATCCCTCTATGGCAGTGGTGGGCAACCTGCAGCCCGTCAGGTTAATCCGCTGGTGGGCCGACAGACAGTTTGTTTACATTTGCACAGCTGCCCACAGCTCCCAGTGGCTGCGAATTGCCATTCCCAGCCAATGGTTGCCCACCACTGCTCTATAGCACTTGAGAGGAAAAGTGGAAAGGGCATGCTGCCCAACAGACAGAGAGCCTATTGACCCCCCAGCTGATTGTCCAGCAAAGCACATGCTAAAGTCTAGGGAATGATCTAAAGACCATTGAAGGAAAATCTCCCTTTGACTAGAGTGATTTTTGGATCAGGCTCCAAAGTAGTTAGGGTGGGAATTTCAAAAGGACAGTGACTTGGTTGATTTTTAAAAAAATCATTCTCTTAAGTACATACTTAATTTGACTGACTTCAGTGGGACTTAAGCATATCTTTAAAGTTAAACACATGCGTAAGTGTTTTCCTGAATTGGGGCCAGAAGAGGGGAGCAGCACTAGTCAGAGTGCACACTTTCCCTTTTCAGAGCAGCAGTAAAGTGTATTCCACCATGTGTCTCTCAGCCCCAAGACCCACTGTGTGGAATTTTGCTATGGTCAGCAGGATTCTTGCAGCAAATGACTCATTTGGCAGTGAAAAAGACAAGGTGGGTGAGGTAATATCTTTTATTGAACAAACTTCTGTTGGTTGAAGGGACAAGTTTTTGACCTTACACAGAGCTCTTCTTTGGATCTGGAGAAGGAAACCAGAGTATCCAAGCTAAATATAAGGTGGCACAGATTGTTAAAAGCATGTAGAAGACCTCTTAAAATGAGGTGGGCTATGAACACCTCTGCAATCTTAGGACAGTGGAGGGTTAGTAGTCCTTCCGCTGCAGAGGTGTTTACTGCCCACTTCATTTTAAGTGGTCACCTACAACTTGTGTTGAATCCCTCATACAAGTTTGTCCAATAAAATATATTACCTCACCTCCGTGTCTCTCATATCTTGGGACCAAGATGGCTACAACAACACTCCAAACAATCATTTTCCAATGTCCTTTTACTCTTTTTCTCTTTCTTTACTTTTTCTCTCTCAGAAGATGTTAGGGTAGGATTTGACCCACAAATAATAGTTTCACATTCTCTTAGATACCTATCTTAATATACAGTTTATCTGGACTAGGCCAATTCTCTCAGGCATGTTATTTCTTTATCTATCCATCATCACACACATAACGACCTGTTCTATGAAAGCTTTTGTTTTTAAGAAGCTCATTTTACAGTATTGCTAACTGTGAAAACTAATACAATTGCATGTCATCACATTTTTTCTCATTTTAAACCATAAGCTTTTGCTTAACTCAAAAAATATGTCCGATCCTTCCAAAAAGAATAATACAGACATTCAGCAACAGATTATTATTAATGAGAATTTTTAAAAAGAAGAGCATTATGGATTTAAGTGTACACATACAGGAAGATGGGAAATGTGTAGGATGAGCTAAAACATATACAAAATTATGGAAAACGTGAGCCAGTGGGCATATCTGGTATGATTCTCAAAACTGAAATTAATAGGATGATTCTCACACCTGAAAAGTCAGTAATGGTGTATAACATCTTTTGAGAGCTCCATGTAAATAGAAGCACACAGGAACCATTTGAAGTGCACACATTTTATTAATCTCATAAAACCCTGGAACTATGCTACATAATCCTGAGCACCATATCCATTAACTAATTACTATTATCTGTAGACATAGAGCATTCCTGTAACAAGATCCATACTAGAGAGAGAGAGAGACGGAGAGAGGTTGAAGGGTGTCATGATTGTTTTTATTATTTAAGTGCTAACCGTACACTCGGCTCTTTATAATACATAATATGGTATGGTTTTTATCCATAGGATATTATAAACTAAACTGAAAACACAGAGAAGGTGGTCCCTCTTTAGAACATTTGATTTCTGAATGGATGGGTGCTAGCATTAACACTGGCTAGTTTTGGAGGGTTTTGCAGAAGAAACGAGTTTTGAAATTTTGTGGAGAAAGACTCAGCAGGATAAGGCAATTCCCTAGCTGTGCAGTGAAGTTATGAGCCTGGAAGATGGGGAGGATTTGTGGTAATGTCAATAACAGGAGGAGGAGAGTAATTAGAGGGAAAGGTGAGGAGCTCAGTTTTTCTGAGTGAAGTTTGAGGTAATGATGGGATCTCCATGATGGCCATTAATTACTGTGAGAGGTTTGGTATTTTTTTCAAATGGAGCAGAACCTCCAAAGGGAGCAGTGGAAGGGAAAGATAAAATGAGGAAGCCTGGGGATATGGAGATCAAGAGAATGAGAACAGAGGGGAGGGTCAGCATGGGTTGAGAGCAATGTTGCCAGAGATAAAGAGGAGTCAGCAGAGAAAAAGGCCAAGTTGAGGTAAGTATATATGTATGTAGGTAGAAGTGGGGCCAAATGGGATAGAAAGAAACATGTTTCTGCTAGAGCTCATGCTTGCAGATATAGTTAGGAGAAGAGATATAGCTGATTCATATCATGAGTAGCAATGTCAAGGTGAAAAACAGAAGGAGGAGTGCAGAAGATAAAATGTAAGAAGTTAGAGGTGCTAAGAATGAGGGAGAAATGGGAGTTTGAAGAAGGACTGATTGATAGTAAGGAAGGCAAGTGCAGAACAGCAAACTGGTATAATGGCAAGTAATCACTTAATGCTGAAAATTATTATGGTGATAATTAACCAGTCAATCATTAATATGGTGGTAACTAACCAGCCAAAAATAACAAGCCATGGGATAGTGTGTGGCTGTGATGGGGTGTATATCCTCTGCCCATTCTCAACTAAACTATGAAAGGGCAAACCTCTTTGCTGAGTGGAAAACAACCCATTCCATTGTCAGTACTTCAGGTGTCAGGCCTGGAGAGAAGGGCTGACAGCTGTGGCCCATTAAACAGCTGAAGTGTGGAGCTGACAGCTAAGACTCATGAAAAAGTTAGCCATAAAAAGGTAGGGCTTACAATGAGATGAGGAGGAGCTCTTTGGATGGAGAAATAGTACAGAATGGAAAAGAGTGGGGAAGAGACCAGGGTCTTGTCTTTATTCCTTCTATCCCTCAACAGCAAGGACTGAGATTATTTGGCCACCCTGCCAAGAGGGAATCTTTCTTTTTTGGTTGGTTGTTGTAGCTAGGCTAAGCTAGTCAAAAGGGATCTATGAAAGACTAATTGTCTCCTAGAAAGAAACAAGGGAATAGTTTGCTTTTTCTACTCTTCTTTGAAAGGCTTGGTGACCTAAATCCAGCTTGGGCAGAGACCCTACTATCCACTCTATGTTGTGATATATACAAATGCATAGTATTTACTGGTGACAAATAATTAAACAATAAAGAAAGTTATAGCAAAATATTTTGGGTAAGGCTCCAAATAATGAAAACTAAAGGAGAAACTATAAGGGGTAATTGTCAAGAAACCCATGTCTACAGACCAGGTGACAGTGAGAATGAAAAGTTTATGAGTTAACTATTCAGAAATGTAAAACTGACGGGTACTGTATTCCAGAAAAGTTTTAACTACCCAGACAACTGCTGGATGACAAATACAGCAAAACAAAGGTAACCCAAATGATTCTTAAGTTGTGTAGGAAAGAAAGTCCTGATGTAGACAGGACAGAATGAAATGAGAAAATCCATCTTGATAGACTTCTGATCAGTGAGAAGGAATTGATTAAAACATGCAAAAACTGTGAAACAAATTCTTAGAAGTTGGAAGTAATCTAATGACATCCAAGGGCCCACTTCTCTTCCTGCATGTTATAAGTAACTCCGATCATGTGTTACCAATAACATGCAGAAGGAGAATAGGGCCTCTATAGTGTGCATCTATAACCAGAATATCCTTACAATGGGCTCTTATAACTTATGCCAGCCATGCCAATCTCCTGCTCCATAATGTTTCTTCCAAAGAAGACTTGTTCAAGAGACATAACAAGTGGTTTATACTTATTAAAATATTCAATGTATCATTTAACTAATATAATGCTAGTGCATTTAGAAGATTAAAATATATAAGTAAAAGACAAACAATGCTCTAATTAAACTATATTTCTTATAAAATGTTTGATGTAAAGAATATATTGACAAATAGTAAATAATTTAGTTCTTCCCTAATCATGTGTTGATGCATTTTCCTAGGAATTTACAAAATTTAAAGCAGATTTTGGTAATGACAAAGCCCTCTAATAATCCACTTCTACAGAGATTGTCTAGTTCTACAGTGTACCTGAAACCATGTAGGATTTCTATATGAGATATTCTTAGGATATTGCAGGAAGGAAATAGAGTGTCAATTAAAAGAAGTCACAGATTTTCTTTGTTCATATCATGCATTCCAAAAAAAAAAAAAAGAAAGAAAAAACCCACTGGTAAGCAAAATTATTCAAATGTTTTTTAAGATTGTAATTATAAGATTTGTTGGCCAAAAAGTCTAAATGGGTTTCAGAACTTGGATTTCTGGGCTACTTTTAGCTTACTGCCATAGAAGAAATAAGAAGTTTGCACTTTTTATCATTGTGGTACAAATAGAAGCACTCAGACTTAGTGTGAAAATGACTGCTATAACATATATCTGTGTTTTTAATGCATTAATAAAATATATTCTTTCTAGATGCAGAGCAAGTAATATACTTCAGAAATTCACAATCCGTGAAATATGTAACTCATTTCCAGATATTTTTGTCCTGTGTGTCATTAAGAACTCTTGAAGTTATGAACATCTTTATATAGCTTAACTCTTTTTCTACCAATGGAAAATCCCTTACTTTCTGTATATGTGAACAGAAGCATATAAGAATGGGTTAGAATTTGAAATGAATTGTAACCATTTTGAGCTAATTCTGAAAAGATAACAACATTCTTTCTCTCCATGTCATGTTATATCTTAGTTACTAAAACCCCATGACCAAATTAAGTCATCTAACTATTCATGAGAAAATCATACAAATTAGAGAGTACTGTCTCAAATCTAATTGTATTTTAAGTGCTTGCCACTTTTACTCATGATGAACATATTTCACCAGCACTCATTGTGTCCCAGACAGACCACTGGTTAACTCTTTCATGTTATCATATAGTATGAAGTAAATGCTCAGTGGATTAAATGACTCGTACTCGACATCTATTCATGGAGTTATAATAGTCTCTCTATAATTACTAAAAAGAAAAGGAGTACTTGTGGCACCTTAGAGACTAACAAATTTATTTGAGCATAAGCTTTCGTGAGGTACAGCTCATTTCATCCACAAGTACTTTTCTTTTTGCAAATACAGACTAACATGGCTGCTACTCTGAAACCAATCCATAGTTACTGTAAAGATGAAATGAAGGTCCATTGTAATCCTTTATGTTAACCCTCCCTCTCCCATATCACAGAAGTGTTAACAACTCCCATGATTTGAGTCTCAAGTTTGGTGTGGAATCCTGGCCCCATTGAAGTCTCTGGGGTTGTGTGAGATTCTTGAGATTCTTGGCTCTCTCTTTTTTGTCTCTTGGCCCTGGTGGTTCTGGCAGAAAGCTTAATAATGTGAAAACAACAGACTCAAAAACAAAAGAATCAAATAAAAGAACACAAACCACTTTTTTTTTTAAATCATACATTTTTAAGCCAATCCCATGATTTTTTGAATACTTCGGATTGGCAATACCAACTTTGGCTAGCAAAACTAAGCTGATCCGAAGTTTTAAGAGGCATTTTCTGTCAAGTTTGGATGAAATAATTTTTTAGTTCCATTTTATTAAAATGTTACTCTGATATTAAATTTGACTTGTCTAATATTTTTTGTCCCTCTACCTCAAAATCTGGTTGTTACTATCCCATCCAACTTTTCACACAATTTACTCCCCTTGAAAACTCATGCAGGAGCTCTATTTGAAGAAAAAAGATTTAAATAAAGCAAAATCATCAGTGATCATGATAGCTAATCAAAACGGTTACAAAATGTGTCTGAGCAATTTGCATTCAGACAGTTGGTTGTAACTGAGAGATAACATAAGAGCTCTTCTGTACTTTGGCTTGAGTTCAGGAAAGTAACCCTATTCGGGGCAGTACTAAGACTGTGCTTAAGATCTATTGGATGGACTTAAGCACATGCATAAGTGCTTTTCTAAATTGGAACCTTTATCATGATAAGAGGCTTTCCTATAGATCTAGGACTAGATCTAGATCTTATAGATCTAGGACTAGAGCTCTGTCTTTGCAGGAAGCTGTGTTATTTACATAGTAATTATGTTGCTTGTTTTTGTTGAAGAATGCTACGCAACTAGGGATGACAACTTTCTAATTGCACAAAACCGAACACCCTTGCCCTACCCTCTGCCCCACCCATTCCCCAAGGCCTAACCCCTGCCTCGCCCCTTCTCTGAGGCCCCACCCCCACTCACTCCAGCCCCCCCTCCCTCCGTTGCTCACTCTCCCCCACCCCCACTCACTTTCACTGGGCTGGGGCAGGAGGTTGAGGTGCAGGAGGGCATGAGGGCTCCAGCTGGGGCGGTGGGCTCCAGGGTGGAGCCAGAAATGAGGGATTCAGGGTGCGGGAGGGGACTCCAGGCTGGAGCAGGGAGTTGAGGTGTGGTGGTGGGGTGCAGGCTCTGGAGTGAAGCTGGGGATGAGGGGTTTGGAGTGCAGGAGGGGGCTCTAAGCCAGGGCCGAGGGGTTAGGAGTGGGCTCAGGGCTGTGGCAGGGGGTTGGGGTGCAGGAAGGGGTGGGGGCTCTGGGAGGGAGTTTGGGTGCAGCAGGAGGTTCCGACCTGCGGCAGCAGGTTGGGATGCAGGTCAGGGTGCAGAGTCTTGGAGGGAGTCTGGGTACAGGAGGAGTTTCGGACCTGGGGCAGTGGGTTGGAGTCCAGGTGAGGGTGTGGGGTCTGGGAAGGAGTTTGGGTATGGGAGGAGGTTCCAACGTGGGGCAGGAGTTTGGGGTGCAGGTGGGTGTGCGGGGTCTGGGAGGAATTTAGGTACAGGAGGAGGTTCCGACCTGGGGCAGCAGGTTGGAGTACAGGTGGGGATCTGGGCGGGAGTTAGGGTGTAGGAAGGGGTTCTGATCTGGGTCAGGAGGTTTGGGGTGTGGGCTCCAGCTGGACAGCACTTACCTCAGGTGGCTCCCAGTTGGAGGTGCAATGGGGCTCCGCACCGCTCGTGGAAGCAGCCAGCAGGTCTGGCCCCTAGGCAGAGGTGCGGCTAGATGGTCTGTGCGATACGCACTGCCTGCACCCTCGGGCACCACCTCTGCAGCTGCAGAGCCGGCGATCAGGGTGGGAGCAGCACGCAAAGCTTACCAGGCAACAGGGACATGCTGGCTGCTTTTGGGGAGCCACACAAGCCAGGGCAGGCAGGGAGGTTGCCTTAGCCCTGCTGCGCTGCCATCTGGACTGTTAATAGCCCGGTCAGCGGTGCTGAATGGAGCCGCCAGTGTCCCTGTTTATCCTGGCGATACAGTCGAAAACTGGATGCCTGGTAACCCTATACCCAAAAGTTATCTTTTTCTGAAAAATTAGCCAATTGATCAAGCTGTTTTTAAGTTAGCTAATGTATGAATGATTCAGCTGTAAAACAAGAGTTAAGATTAAAACCGGGGTTTCACAAGCAGTCCTGTATTTGTAACTTTGCACAGAAAAAGGATTTTTCTTTCATTTTATTGGTTTTTTTATGACTTTCAGAGTATCTAGAATCTTTTTGAAAGTGTGTAAGTAATTGGTGAAATCATTTTTAATATGTGAATGCTTGAAAATGACTCTGCAATGTTACTATAGGAGCTGTACTATGGCTTTTACCTACAGCCCTGTGTTGCAGACAGCGTGGAGGCCATCAGTCAAGTGAAAGCACCTGGAGGCATTGTGCAATCTCTACAGTGCAGCAGGAGCTAGTAGGAGCCCTGTGGATCTCCTAAGCTCCACATAGCCAGGAGAGACAATTTTATGAAGTATGAATGGTTTTGAATATTTATGTACCTTCCCCTCACTGTTTATTTCCAAACTTATAAATACCTAGGTGTTTTCTTTAATTGTAGTTTTCCTCAGTATGTTTACATACCAGCAATCTTAATTTAAAGTTCTTGGGAAAATTCTCAGCATTTTCAGCTCTGGAGAGACACTGATTTACACCAGCTAAGCATCTGGCCTAAAGATATACGTCAGTTAAGACTATGTACAAAGTGTACCTTGAATTGAATGCATTATACACAATTAATTGTAATCACCTTTTATTAAACTGAGCATGCCATCTACCTTTGATTATGCCAAGTAAAAACAATATGAATGGAACAAATACACAGGAGGATCAACATTAAAATTCTCAACTGAAAAAGATGAGCTGCTGTTAAGATTGAGAGTGCCTATCAGCGTAAGGGGAAAGTAAACTTTCAAGGGTTTTATCGTTAATTTTTAAAAAGCAGTATTGGAAACCCAAGACAATCACATTTAAGATTAAGTTTAAAAGAAAGCCAAACATTTGAATATATGGGCCTGATTCTCATCTCACACCTATGTTTATCAGGCAAAAATATCATTGAAGCGAATAGAGCTAAACTAGTGCAAAAGTAATTTTATATTACAATCAGGCCCACTGATTTCAATGGAGTACTTCTGATTTATACCAGTATTACTGAGATTTAGAGTTGGGTCCTTTGTTCAAAAAAAGTAAAACAGATTCCTATGCTACCATAAAAAAATCACATGCTATTACACAATTTCAACTGTATCTTCCCAAGTAAAATCCTGTATCCAGCTATTTACAGAGAAGCAGCAAACACTTTACTGTGAATCCTGCTTTCTTTGAACACCCTAAGGACTTTGCATATTCCATTTCTGCTCTGAATAACACAACACTGTTTACCTTTTTATGAGGAAATGCCTTGCCAGCTACTCTGCACAACGCTACCATTCAATAAAAAAGCAATATAGCTCATACACATAAGTGACATTAACCTAATAAAGAGAAGAGGTCTTCAGAAACACATTTCTCATCATTAGCATCGTAGGTAATATACTCATATTTGTTTTAATAAAACAAAACTAGTGAGGGTGGGAAGATCTTCAAGAAGTGATACATCCTCCAAATTATAATACCATTTTAGGGGTTCTTTCAATATTATGCCTGCTTCCCACAGAAAAGTCCTTTCAGTATTATTACTCATATTCCAGAGTAAGTTGTTTCCCCTATGACATTATTATTGCTACTATCTATTTATGTGGCAGTGCCCACGGTATGCTAGGCACTTTTCACTCACAGTGAAAAACATGGTCTCTGCCCTAAAGAGCACAAATTATGGGCTGTATCCTGCACTCATCTTTCATTACTTGTGCGCATTTTTGCCTTTTGAATAATGACATTTCAGCTGCAGTACTGCTACACATTAATGAGAGGAGAACAGCTATCCATGCTTTCTCACATAAAAAGTAACATTCTATTATTTAAATACATTTGTATGCAGGTAAAAGAGATTATTTTATTTTTAAATAAAATAGCTGGGTGATTGAGATCAGCACATATTTCCTCCTGAATGTTTCAATATGAGTACAATGCTAAAGTCAAAAAGTTAAACTGAATAATGACTAACTTTCCAAGCGCTCCATGAAGTATGCAATGTACCCATTATCTCATTTGCCATCCTTGTTAATTATAGGTACCTTAAGAGAACTCTGAGGGATTTAAGTGGATGACATTAGTGAGACACTCACACATGTGTATAAAAGGAGGTAGACCAAGATGGACATGCAGTGTAAATGGATTTCTGACAATTCAAAAACTATTTACATTTTTATTGCAGAGCTTTGTGCAATTCACAAAGTACTACTGGTCATTTTTATTTCATGTGGTTTTTCTTTTTCAAACCCTAAGTTCTATAAATAAAACAAGCTGCAGTATTTCTGATCTGCAAGACCACATTTTCTTGCGGTATTTGGTTGATGGAAAAGATTAGAAGCCAACAGTGTAATGAGCTTAATTCAATTACAATTTTTTTGGGGGGGGGGCCCTCTGATCAATATACTTACTGAAATTCACTACATTTCTTACGAATCACTGACTTTATGAGATTCAATAGAAAAATTGGGTCAAATTCATCTCTGGTGTAACTCTATTAACTTAATACTAGGGGTGGATTGTGACTGATTGATTGACTCTAGCCTAATGGTTTACCCACTACCTGAATGCAGGTCTCCAGGGATTGTTTTTAAACTGTCAGTCACACCTGACATCTAAGCCATACTGAGAGGGAGTTCAGAAGCAAGATGAGAAGAACTGGGGATTGAACATGAAGGCTTTTATAATAAGACAATTCCTAAATCAGCATTGACTCATATGTTTAAATACTGCATGTGTTTTTAAAAATTGTGTATATCCCTCTGGGAGTGTAACATGGTACTCAGTACGCTAAGGAAAGGGCTATTTGAAATTCCCAAACAATATAATCACTTGCCTGCTTTACTTTACGGAAAGGCCCAGCAAGTGAGTTGGAGCATGTGAAAAAAATTATGTGCACTGAGGCTTCCCTGGGCTTTGGGACAGTGAAAATTTGTTGGAAAGAAAAGACTGACAAGAAGTTGGCTTGTTATTGCGCTGAATTTCCCTCTCCAAACTAGCAGCAAGGACCAGAGCTGAAGGGAATAATTCCTTTGCAGTTACAGAAGGCTTGAAGGAGTTGGCAGCGGCTAGAGTCCAGGTATGTAAAGCAGATAGAAAAATTTCCAGTACATAAAAGCGTTCAAGATAAAACAACTCATCTGAGAGATTCTGCCTTAAACAATGAGCTAACAGAATCCTTTTAGAGAAGTCGCTGTTTTGTGAATAAAGGACCTGATTATGAATCTCACTTCCCCTGATATTAATTGAGTATAATTCCTACAAAATCAATGGGTCTGGTTCCAACCCACTTTATCCATGACTATGGTTAAGCTGCCGGAGCACTGTGACCATTGATTTTTCATGCTTACCAGTTTTGTTTTAATTACCTTGTGTCGCCCTGTCATATCCAACTGGTGTCCCTTTTCATATACTTAGATTGTAAATTCCTTCGGGCAGGGATTGTCTCTTTTTTAATGTTTGAACAGCCCCTAGCAGAATGGGGTCCTAGTCTGTGATTAGGGTTCCTAGGCAACACTGCAATATAAATATATAATAATACTCCAAACTAAGTAACGGTGAATTTATATTTTTAAAGTTTTACCAGTGACTTCCCACAGTGTTTGCACTGCATTGTCAATTCTAGGATCTATATGGTGGGAAGGGAGGAACACTTATCATTTAGTTTTTTTTGGGGGGGGGGGAGAACAGTTACCATCTAGCTATATTCTAGGAATTAGACACTGCCCCATTTTCACTCAAAAAGGGCCTATTTTCAAATAAAACCTTCAGTTTTTGAAATTCCATTCTAGTCAATTTTCACACAAACATACAACATTTTCCATCTATTTATGAAATTTTGTGAAAAGTGACATTTTAGGACTGTGAAACATCTTTAGAACAAAATTGCAAGTATTTATTTGAAAAATGTCATGACATTTTTTGCACAGCCCAAATAATGAGTAAAGTAGCACTCAGTTGCTTTTGACACAGCTAGGAGAGATCCAGGATTTTACAATCTTTCACTTTACTAGCTTCTGTTTCCTAAACTGTGTTTCATAATTTTGGGTGGACTCAGCAGAAAGAACAGGAACCGCTTGTGTCATGGACTGAACTATCCCTATTACCTGGAAAGGAAGTTTCAATCCTCTCCTCTCAACCAAGATTGACGGCTTGTCTACACTTACAGCACTGCAGCAATTCAACTACACCGGAGCAGCTGTGCCACTGCCGACAGGAGAGCTTCTCCCATGGGCATAGGTATTCCACTCCCCTGAGAGGCGGTAGCTGTGTTGTCAGCAGAAGCCCTCCTATCAACATAGCACTGTCTGCACTGGGGTATAACTATGTCGCTTGGGGCGGACTTTCCACACCCCAAGGGATGTAGTTATACCAACAAAAGTTGGTAGGATAGACCAAGCCAAAGGGCAGGGCTACGCTCGAAACTTAGCGCTTTGAAGTGGGAGTGTGGTCGCGCGCCAGCGCTGCGCTCCTGGTACTCACCTCCACGAGGGGATTAGCTCCCAGCCCTGGGGCACTGTTTACGCTGGCGTTTTACAGCACTGTAACTTGCTGCGCTCAGGGGGGTGTTTTTTTACACCCCTGAGCGAGAAAGTTGCAGCGCTGTAAAGTGCCAGTGTAGCCATAGCCTAAGATATACTGACAGGGCCCCATGTTTTGGGAAGCTTGCCCTGCCACTGTCCTGTAGATAACCAGAAAATTTCAACCAGCAGGACTGTCAGGCTGATACATTTCAGGAGCACTAAATCCTCACACTATTTTTTTAAAACTGAAGTCTCTGGTTATATGCAAATTATCTACATATATGTAAATTTAGGTTACTAAATAATTAAATCTCTTCCTTGACAGTAACAAAGCATCCCTAATTTTTCTTTTTCAAAATTTTACCAGTGATTGAAGAGGGACCTAGGACTGACCTTAGAATGAGAGTGTTTGAGAGCTGATAGAATAGCAAAAAAGAAAAAAGATCTTTAATGCAAATACCTAAAAACTCTTCCCATGTTTTGAGGGGGAGGCTGTTTGGTTTTTGTGTGTGTTTTGTTTGGGAAAATAAATAGTATGTTTTGTGCTTCTCTCCTGTGCCTGAGAAATGAGTTCATGCCATTGTGGTTGTCATTCCTGATAGGTGCTATTGCCATTTATACAATACAGAAAGCACTAGAAAATAAACTGTAAAGTACAGTGCTACACTGGAAAGAGGTGTTATAGATGACCGCAAGAGGTCACTTCTATCTCCAACTTCTATGGAGCCTGACTACAGCTCTGTCCTACAACAGTAATTGCTTTCAGTATGAATTACTCTGATCTTTAACACACTTTAGTCCCTCCAGTCCTTGGGTATTGGTGGAATATATAATTCTGTTACAGGTTGTGTGCTTCTTGGCAAAGTGCACCCTTCAAGCATCCCATTCCAAATACTAGTTAAAAGTATTTAGTGGCCTTTCATACCGTACCTATTGTGCTGTGAAATTGGGTGTGGAGGAATGCAAACTGCTGTCCTCATGATGCTGAGTAGAGGCAGGAACAGCAGCAGCATGTTACTATAGTAATTTTTTGGTCATCATTCTGAATTTGAACAGTGGCTGTAAAATTGCTCTGACACATTGGCTAAATATTACCATATGTCACAACATGTATTTGCATAAAACAGGATTTGTTTCAGGTTTGGGTCTGCTTTAAAAGTTAATCACAGGTACATAATTCATTTATTTTATGAGAGGAGCCCTCAAAATTGATATCAGAAATGCATGCTGTATGTGAGTACAACAGCATAGAAAGAGCAAATTTACATCTTTAATAGAAATCTTTGGTCAGGTAGTTCTGTACAATTGCAGTTCAACTGTCGTCCAATAGACAAATGTTAATAATAATTGTTTTGCACAGACATGTTCTTTAACAGGCCTGTCGGGGGTGGGAGTACTAAAGATAGTTCCTCATTATGACAGGTTTCAGAGTAGCAGCCGTGTTAGTCTGTATTTGCAAAAAGAAAAGGAGTACTTGTGGCACCTTAGAGACTAACAAATTTATTTGAGCATAAGCTTTTGTGAGCTACAGCTCACTTCATCGGATGCATCTGATGAAGTGAGCTGTAGCTCACGAAAGCTTATGCTCAAATAAATTTGTTAGTCTCTAAGGTGCCACAAGTACTCCTTTTCTTTTTCCTCATTATGGACGTTCTAGAACAATATATTTTGGCCGTATAGTGAGATGCTATGCCCATCACTGCAGAAGCTCAGAGAGCAATAGGCATCATATGAAGCGTTCTCACAAGTTCTTCAAACTGTTACAATCATATTTACCGCCCCCCCAAAGAAAAGGAATAAAAAGCACTTTCACTTTTTAGAGACCAAGGTAGAAGGTTCCTGATATTCTTTTATTCTGCCCCTCATTCTTGATTCTTTTTGGATCACTATAAAAACAAAGTACACCCAATGGACTATCAGATATTTATTTTACTAAATGGGAGTTGTACTTTAATTCTGTAATATCTAATACTTACTGTGACCCAGGGACCCTTCGGTGCCAACTGGCAGAGAACACAGAGAGGGGGTGTGTGTCCTGTTTATGAATAAAGACAAAGTATTGATCTGGTATAACTTGGAGTGCAACAAGATGCACTGAATTCTTCACCTAGGAGGGAAACTGACAGCATGCACGTCTCATGAATGAAGAGTCACAGGCTGCCTGATTGTAAAGTGCTATAGGGATTTTGGGTGAGCAAATACTTGGTTCAACATGAGAGTATCTTGTTAAGTCCAGGCTCTAGAATGCATGTTTATTTTTTTTTCCTATGTGGTACTACTTAAATCTCTATGATTTGTTAAATAAACCTACATGCTGTGGGGTTGAGTGGAGTAGTGATCTGAGGTGCACCAGGTAACCTGGAGTGCACCACTTCTTTGGAAGAAGTGGACTGGTGAATACTGAGAGCTGGACACTTCAGGAAGACACGTGGTGGGCCCAATGGTTGGAGTTTGCCTGTTGCCAACCTGTAGAGTGAAAGTGGGGCCTGGAGGCCTATTGCAGAGTACTAATGTTGCCTGTGGCTGGTGGAGTTGGGGCGTTGACCCAAGGCAGGCACAAACACTGCTTCCTCATGATAACAGAAGGTGGTAGTGAAGGGTCTCAAAACCCTGGGTACTCTCTGGAAGCATCACATTTAGCACTTAAATAGCACTTTTCTTTGGTAGATTTCAAAGCACTTTACAAGAGTGATAATTTCAGAAATTTAGATCTTTTTGTAAGTGTTCTGTAATTTATTTGAGAGAATTTGCATTCTGTCTAGTGTAGTGGTCCCCGAACTTTTCACAATCATACCCCGCCCACCCGGAGCCAGAACCAGGGCTGTGGCTTGCACAGAGGAATGGGGGGTGGCGAGGCATGGACAGGGATAAGGGGGCTAGAGCTGAGGCTGGGGGCAGGTCTGGAGCCGGGAATGGAGCTGTGGCCAGGGGCCGAGGCTGGGGGAGGGGCTCTAAACTCAGGGGCCAAGGCTGGGGCAGGGCTGGGGCCGAGGAGCAGGGCTGGGGCTGGGAGCCAGGGATGCGGCTGGGGGCAGGCCTGGAGCAGAAGGATTCACAAGAGTTCAAGTCAGACCCATTGTAAGGATCTATCTACATAGAGTATGTGGTTTCAGTGATATTCAGACCGAAGAACGAATAAAGAACAACTCACTGTAGTGGAAAACTAATTCAGCATAACTCAAATTTTAGTGTGTTAATGAGTTTTAGCTACTACTCCATAACTCATTATTCGCAAAAGAGCTAATGCAACAAACTGTTCAGGATAATAGAAAGAAGACTTTAGTGAAGGGACACTGTCAAGGCTGTTGGCAGCTTTACTTTTAAAATGTCCCAGTAGTTTGGAAAGCATAGCCATCATCTGAAGCGAGGGTTATAATTGTGACTAAAACAACTCTCACCTAGGAATTTGAATTTCTAATGCACACAATACAACCCTTGTTTTTAGATAACTGGAGACATTATCCCTTTAGTCTTTTACTCTATTACATATTCACTCACCAAAATTTCAAATAGTAATTTTAACATATGTTAATCCTTCCTTTTCTATTTACTTATTTATTGGTCAAGGACTGAGATTTTAAAGATGCACTCAAAAATGTCAGATATGTACAATGTAATTAAGCAAGATGCAATGTTTACATTAACAACACTATGGACAACTCCTGATGGTCTAAAGCACATGAATATTTGAATAGTGAAAGAATTATTAGGCCAAACACTGTGTTTAAATGTCATCCTCTAATTCATATTCATTAGCAAGCAGGGACTTGACAAAGACGAGCAAAAGGCAGTGGTACCTTGTATCAAACCCAAAACCAACTTCACACTTTAATTTCCAATCAGACTGAGCTGAGAAGTTTTGGCCTCCAGAGGAGTCCAGACCAGGACCACCCTATCCTGAGTTCACACCATATTCAAGATTTACCTTTGAACAACTATAAAGGGAAGGAGGTGCCAGTACTTAGGCTTAAAATGGAGGGCAGGGGGTTGAACTGTTGGGTTTGTTGCATGAGTTAGATTGCTCTAGCTAAGCATTGTGTTTAACACCATAATAATACTGTGCTATTGGCCATCTTTCCATAAGCATATATGAGGACTCCCTCAGTGGTTAACTATGAGTATGTGGCATACGTAGCTATCATTCAGTGTTTTCTTCACTGCACCTTTATTAGGTGTAAGACATCTTCCTGCCTGACTACTGAGGGCAACAGCTATGAGGAAAAATTCAGGTTGGATACTCTCAAAGAGAAAAAAAGAGAGACACCCTGTTTTCTATCTCCTGATATTTGTTTTTTGATTCCCTTAAACTAAAATAAATAAACTATGCAGAAACTATATGTTTTGCCCTTTTTGTACAGAAAAAGGGCAAATGTGATCTCCCTACTTGTCATCATCCACCTGACCTTTGCAGTACTTGTGTATTTCACCCCTAACTAAAACCTGCCAGTAGGAGGGTTGTCTTAGCCCCAAAGCATTTAGAAAACAGATCAGACCTAATGGGCTATTTGGAACTCGTGTAGCACATTTAAGAGGGACATTGTGCTATCCACACAGCAGAGGGAATCCCCCATTACCTATAGCAGAGGTGGGCAAACTACGGCCCGTGGGCCACGTCCAGCCTATGGGACCATCCTGCCTGGCCCCTGAGCTCCCGGCCAGGGAGGCTAGTCCCCGGCCCTACCCCTGCTGTCCCCCCTTCCCTGTAAGTGCGCTGCCACACGGGCAGCACGGCTTGCACCCGCCCACCTCCCAGGCTTTCCAATAAGCCTGTCCAGCCACTCTGAGTGGCCTGGTAAGGGGCTGGGGGAGGGGAGCATGAGGTCCTGGGGGGCAGTCAGGGGACGGGGGTGGTTGGATGGGGTGGAGGTTTGGGGGGTGGTGGTCAGGAGACAGGGAGCAGTGGGGGTTGAATAGGGGGTGGGGTTCCAGGGGGTCCCGGTGGGGGGGGGACAGGGAGCGGGGGGGTTGGACAGGGGGTGGGATCCTGGGGGGGCAGTTAGGGGGTGGCGGTGTGGATAGGGGTCAGGGCAGTAAGGGGAAAGGGAGTGGGGGGGTTGATAAGAAGTGGGGTCCCAGGGGGGTGGTTGGGGCAGGGGGTCCCGGTAGGGGGTAGTCAGGGGACAAGGAGCGGGGGGGGGGGTTGGAAATATCAGGGATTCCGAGGGGGGCAGTCAAGGAGTGGGAAGTGGGAGGGGACAGATACGGGCGGGCCAGGCTGTTTGGGGAGGCACAGCCTTCCCTACCCGGCCCTCCATACCGTTTCCCAACCCCGATGTGGCCCTCGGGCCAAAAAGTTCGCCCACCCCTGACCTATAGCAACTAAGTGTAACGTGTCTCTGGTTCTCTTGGGAAACTGAAGTGCTCTTTTGAAATGGCTTTCCCAGTCCCTACATGGTTGACAACAGCAATGTGAAGTTCCGGAGGGAAGTGATTGCTGATCTAATGAGTTTCATGCTGCTGCCAGCTACAGCAGAAACAATGATCTGAATCTTTCTCTTTGCAACTATTGGTGCCAAAGAATAACTGGGAAAGCAGGGAAGACAATGGGAGAGAAGCAGGAGAAAAAGGATAGAGAGTAATGCTGGTCAAAACTTTTTAAAACTTTGACTAGCTTTGATAGTCTGTATGACTGTGTGTTCAGTTTTATTTTATTTATTTATTTCCCAACAATGCTCACTGGCAGCTTGCACGTGTGTCAGGCGGTAATTTGAACATTATATTCTGTTTTCTTTGAAAGGAAGCATTTTTACAGCTCCCACTTCTGTGCTTGCCTCTCTCCACAGTACCTTTAAAAAAAACAACAACAAAAACCCCCCCTACTATTCTGGCTTTGTGTCAAGAACTTAAAAAATATTTCAGAAGTGCTGAGCACCCACAACCTCCATTAGGAGTGTCCTGTCAAAAATGCTCCCTCACTCTAGCTCATGTTTTCTTTGAAAGTGAGAGCAAATCATTACATTTTTTTTAAGCCACTATCTAATTTAGGTTGTAGGCGTTTCAAATACTTCTCTTTCACTTTACTAAAACACCTCTGACAGACTAGGCTCAAGACTTTCATAAATGACTGGTGATTTTGGGAACCCAACTTGAGACACCTTAAATGATCAGATTTTCAAAGAGTGGGTGCTGAGTATTTTCTGAAAAAATTAAGCTATTTCAAGTTGGGTATCCCAAAACTGAGGAACCCAAAATCACTTTTAAAAATCTTGGCCTGAAGCAACATAATGATAATGTGAAAGTAAAAAGTGTATAGGACCTACAATTGATCAACTGTACAACTTCTATTAGGATAAATTCTGCAGGATAACTCAAAACAACTGAAGAAAACAGAATAGAAATAGACATTTTGTGCAGTTTATTTTCCCTGGTGATTTGCAGCCTGATGGCAAGGCTTGAAAGTAGCATCAATTAGTAAAAGTGGATAGATGCTGAAGCAGGCATATGAAATTTTGATCATTAGCCTGAGTGGGCCCACCTAATTTATTTCCCTCTCCCTTCCATTGTTAGCCGCTTTGCCTCTTTCACCCCTGTTTAGTTCACGGATCTGCCCTTTCCCATTCTGGCGCTTTCAAATCACAGGTTTGATCAACTTCCTTCCTATTCCACTTTCCTTCTCTTCATACAATACACATATATATTTCCATTTCACTGCTGATTTCACACTCTCGCCTGAGTAATGGACTTCTTTACCTCCTGCCACCTTCCCACTTCACTACCCTGCTCTGCAAGAATTGCATATAGGTCTCCTGTACTGGTCTATTGTTCCAGTCACCAGTCCTGCAAACACTTGTGAAGATACAAGACAATGCCTATTTTTCCACCTACCAATTAAATGGCTTTATATGAAATTGCCAGAAAAACTTGTCAACCAACTACATGATCTTGTTAAATTTACCAATTACATTCATGCAAAAACACAAACTTCCTCCCAATACCCCCAAAACAAACAAGATGACATAACAGCATGAAAGAGAAAGTATTTGGAATATAATGCTTTTATTTCTCTCAGTCATAAGTGCCAAATGTCCTAGAAAGAAATACTTCAGATGTAGAGAATGCTGAAAATTAAAGTTAAATTAAATGGGCACTTGTGTTAAAGCTGTCTATGTTACACGTAAAAGCTTAGAATATTTAAAAATATTTATTCAAAATCTAATTTACTTGTCACTGAGCTTAGACAATGAAAACTACATGATCTTTTTAATAACTACTTTGTAGTCAGTTTCACATACAGGTCATCATGCCCTAGTGCAGTGGTACAATGGGTTGGAAACACTACCAGGGAGATGATTAAGAATAGGCTGCACTAAAACAAGACATTTAGTTCCACACAGTAGATAATGGGGAAGGGTGACAGGAAATCTCAGGATCCATGGTTCCTTCTATGGGGAGGAAACCCTGCCCCTCTGATGGAATAATATTGTGGAAATGCCTCAAAAAGGACCTCAGTGAGAATTCTTCCCACTTAGAGAATGTTACTCAGACCCAATTTTTAATACTACTGATTGCATATTTTAAAATCTAAATATGCTGGATTTTTTTTACATTACTTATATCAGTCTTAGTCTTTGTAAAAGCTTATTTCTGCAAAACCTAACTTCTCAGCCGTCTCTGACTGTCAATGGCATTTCATGTTCTGAAAGGAGAGGAGCTAGTTGATCGGGAACCTGATTCAGAACCACTGAGAGACATCTCCTTTCTTAGCTCTGCATGATCTCAAACCAGTTTGATAGCACATAGTCTGATTGGGGAATGCCACAGCATCAGCTTCAGAGCTCAGTCAGGAAGACAAAAGGCCCTGCCTTCCTCATATCCAGAAGCCCTTCTGGAAGGTCATGCAAAAGAGTTAGTACAACAGAGGTCAGCCTGTTACAACTGTGGACTCCCAAGAAGAGAATTTCTGCTGGATCAGATCCTAAATCAAGTACTAAAAATATCTCTGACAGGAATAAAATTAATGATTTTAAAAAAAGAGAGAAAAAATGTCAGCTTCCTGGAAAAGCCTGTCTCCTTCCGCAACCACAGCAGCTTCCAACACTCTGTCAGCTGTAAAAATACAACAGCAAAAAGAGAAACAAAATTATATTTCCCTCCTATATTTCTGTGTCTTTTGTTGAAATATGGATATGGTTAAGCAGCTTAAAACTATGTAGCCATAAAGAGTTATAGGCATGGCCCAGAAATTGCCATCAGTAAATTCAGTCACTTTCCTAGTCTATAGCATCACATTATACAGCTAAGTGGGGGGGAGGGAGGAGGGCAGGGGGTTATTACTTCCCTCAATACACTATTCTAAAGTACAGGGATATTTATAGTAAAAACTGGATTACTGGATTTTTTTTTAAATTGCTCCTTTAACAATTTATTTTTAGATTGTTCTATATTTTCTCTCTTCCCCACAGCATTTCCTTTCATTTCCTGAAAAGGTCAAGGGTACAGTGAGAGTCAATCTGCTGGGAATTTGGGTACCAGAAACCGAGAATATAGGTGGTGCTCCATTTGCTGGGCAGAGGCTCTGCAGCAACGCAGAGGAAGGAGAAGGGAGGGACAAAAGCCATTCATTTTGGGGTAGGTGTTTAGGTACTGAGTGTGATTCTTGAACGTGCACTGGGAGAGCACTAGTAGGGAGCTAGGGAAAGCCTTTAAGTCTCTGGCCTGGGACAGCTGCCAAAAGCTGGTGACTATTCACAGAGGCAGACAGAACATGGTCCCTGGCTTGCTCTTATTTTATAGCTGCCAGGAGACTTGTATTGAGGACAGGGAAGTCATCAGTGGAGAAGGAAGGTGAGAAAAAATAATATAAGGAGACAGTTCCCAACTCACAATGGTGCTGTTGTCTTTTACAGGCCAAACGGAAATAGGGCTGTAGTGTTTTGAGGACACAAAAGTTTCCTATGCATTTTTGTGGGAAAACCTATTGTGACCTGCTTTGAAACTAGTGTTTTTTATTAGCTGATTACTCTGCATCTGGACATGCTTCCATCTCTAGTGTTGGAAGTTTCACACAATTTTTCAAATAGTCTGCTATTATTTTATTAATGTTTTTTTTTTATAAAGGTCTGATGTTTTCCATCACTTCCCCTTTCCTGTAGCAATATTACCCCCATCAACCCTCCAACCCAGGTATGATGAAAAAAGTGCAGATGAAGAAATACTTAATGACGTCTGAGTGGTGCAGAATACAACGATAATTCACGTCAGCTCAACTTATGCCTTTAGAAATAGCTACTGGAAAAACATAAGTAAAATGTTCAGTGAAACAGATGAGCTGTGTTACCACCATTCAAAAGATGATTAGTAAGTTTAAAAAAAATTCAGATACAGTCAGCCTTCTTGAGCAGTCGCCACACATTAGTAAACTGTTTTCTCTAGCCATGTGACTTTCTCACTTACTTGACATTGACAATACCATGAAACATATTTGGATTTTCCCTGCCCAATGTCACTTCATGCACAATTTATCGGGGACAGAAGGGGAAAGAGAGAGGTCATGCTGAGATGTTTGGGGACACAAACAACAAAAACAGATATTAACAAAAAAAATCATTTAAGATTTTAGATAAACCCACAAAATCAAGTATTTTCACAGTTAAGAATTAATCCTCTAATACTCACAATTGGATTTTTACTAGATTGTGGTTTTTTTAATGTTCTTCCAGCACTTTTCTTGCAACCTTAATATTCCTTGAATGTAGTTCTTGTGTGTGAGTTATACCTTGGTGATAGGAAGGGGATGATGATTGGTTATTTTATTGTTGTGGGGCTGCGTATTTACTTAATTATTATAAGTACTGGAGGTTTTGTAGTTCCTTAATTAAAGCATAAATCTGCAGCATGTAATGAATGGGATAGTTATCATGTGCAATAGGATCATGAAACCCCATACCTAACCTTGCGAAGTGAATTCACTATCTAAGCCACTGCAACACATTACAAGCAATTTTTGGTGGTGTTGCAAAGCACCAAAAGTCATTATTCCACATGACTTTTGATCTAATAGTCTGAAATGTCGCGCTTTAAAAAACAAAAGTTTTTGATTCATAAGAACATAAATATAGTAGAAGTGTGAAAAATCCTAGCAGTTTTTCTGTTGCAATTCTGTCCCTCAAAAAAGCTTATAGATTTTTTTTTCTGGAAACATTAGTTTACAAATATACTCCATATTCTACCCTGATTGCATGTGTGGATCTGCTATTGATATCAAAGAGTTTTGCAGAATGATTGAAGCTGTAGTATGGCACAACTGAGACCTTATGGACTATATTAAAACAAAGAAATGGTCACACACAATGTACAAGCAACTACTGCACTGCGTGCACAGATTAAGTAACTGTATGTGTATATGGCCAATTTTGGTCATTTTTCTATACTCAGCTAGTCAATTTGCACATAAAGTAGTGCTAAATAGGCATGAAATTTTGCACACATTTTGCATGTGAAATTGTATAACCAAAACTTTAATAAAATTGGTCCTACGATATAAATTATTTTCAAAGTTACATGCATGCCACCCTACTGATTTGCAAACTCATTGTTGAGTGTAAAGTGGTCAAGTTCTTCCCTGAGACACTACTGTATGGCGACTAGCAACTGTGTATCTGGAGGGAGAACAAGGCTAAGTTAAATTTTAAAAGGTGATCCTTTTTGTGCATGCACAACCATTTATGCATGCAAAATCTCCATTTCATTGTGTAGAGCAGGTACTTTTGCATGGAATAACTCAGATTACAAACACAAATAATCATCTGCATGTGCAAATGACAGAACTTGCATACTTAAACAAGCATCAGTGCACAAATGAGTATCCCTTTAAAACTGTAACCCTCACTATTTGCAAAATTTATCCCAGGGAAATGTTTACCGTGACATGCTCAGATATACACATCCCTAACTATTAGGCCACTAATATTCACTATATTATGAGGCTTTAAGAAAAGTACTTAGGTTACTGTTGTGATACAACCATGACACAGATATGATATAGCAGGAGCTGGTTCAGATGGTGAACAACGTATTCAGAATAATGGGTAGGGTTCCCAGTTTTGGTTGGATAAATTCCTGGAGATTTCATCACATGATATAATCTTTAATTAAAGATTAATCTTTAATTCCTGGAGACTACAGGCCAATCCCAGAGGGTTGGCAGCCCTAAAATGGGAAGGGCTGATGTTGGCAACAGTAGAAGATGTGTGTGGGAGTGGGAAAATATGTTAACAAACTGACTCACTCAGGAGGGAAGACAAAGCTGACGTAAGTAACAGGAAATTAGGGAACATTCAGAAGCTGAAGGTGATTTAGTTGATATGTTGACATTTCAATGGAGAAAGCTTCTTGGACAGGAGATGGCAATTACAGTCTTGTCCATTTTTGCTAGATTCATGCAACTACATTTTCAAAATGCTGTATGTTACTTGTATGTGTACATATGATGTACATTCTTGTTTAACATGATATATATTAATACAAGATATTTTGCACGTTTGAAGGCACAGTTTGATCTATCATATACACATAGGCCTCCATTACTAGTGGGACTTCTGAACTTAATTGGGAACATTCCAGTTAGGAAGATCCTGTGCACTGCAATCTAGCCTTAGAGACTGCAAGTCCCATGATGCCTTGAGGAAAGAGGAGAGACTACCTCTTCTAGGGAGGGCAGGTGGTGGACTCCATTTTGAGAGAGGATCAAGATTGCTGGTGTGGAGCTCTGTTTAGAGTCCAGACCAGGAGCCGCTGCTAACTACGGCTGAGAGCATGCTGGGGCTTTGATCAAGCAGAGAGCTTCAGAGGTGGTTGGTGGCTTCACTGGAGCCAGAGGAAAGACTGTTGCTGTGTCTGGAGCTGACTAAGGTGGGCCTGCAGTGTAGGAACTGTGAGTAACCCCCACTCTTGTTTGGGAAAATACTTGCAAGGGAAGAGGCACATCAGAAAGTCTGAGTCTGAGGAGAGGCAGAGTGATCTTCCCATTGAATCAGGACCCAGAGCTGCTGACCTTTGGTGGGGCTGACTCCCATCTTAAGCGGGGTTGCCTTGGCTGAACTGATACACAGAGCCAACAGAGTGCTGTCTCCAGCTGCACATCTTCCCTCGTGCCCATGCAAGCAAGTGTCTAGGACTCTGAAATCCAGAGGGGTGTACGCTCCAGGGTGGGGTAAATGGTAGCAGTGTAAATGCCAGTTAGAGAAGTTTAATTTATTACTGTATATTATATTTTTAATTTTTTTTCTACAGCCTCCTGTGTATTTAAATGAGTAGTGACATTTAATCTTAGTCTGTTATACCCTGTTTAAATTGTTAAGTAAAGATGTGTTAACTCTAATTTAAGTATATTGGATGTATATTGGTATTTTTTAGTTAGACCCATGCCACAGGTTATTATTAGAATAGGTTTATTCCTGGAGGTTCCCAAAGCACATCATTGAGTGTGTACAGGGTCCGGCCAGATGGAGGCACCACCAATTTTAAATTATTTTAAGAGAAAAGGGACTGCAGAAGACGGGTGGATAAAGGATTCCTACCTATCCAATATCACCACTGGGATGCTCAGGATCTCCTTTAATGTAAACAACATCAGGCGCCCAGGGAAACAGGTGAGTGTTGACTGCCCCCGAGGAACCCAGGGAGGAAAGTGGGGGTTACATACAGAACCAGAGACATACAACGTTTTAAAGTAGGGTGCAAAAACATGCATTCATGCTTAGTTAATGACCTGTTTTGTACCATCCAAATGAGTTTAAAAAGTGACACACATTGTCACACAAATATAACTTTCAGAGAGAAATAGTATGTACAAATATACTAGCCCAGAAAAGATCATGTAAATGAAAACCTCAGGTAAGAACAGTTAGATTTCATTAAAGCATATTTATTACAGTAGGAATGACTCTAATCATTCATTCTTACTTCAATATTGCCTCTAGGACAGGGATATCAAATGTCCTGCCCTGAGCCAAACACAGCTCGTGGCATAATTTTACCCATCTGAAACACAGCAGCATTGATGCATAGGCAAGTAGACAATTCAAAAGTGGCTGAGGGGACTCGGCTCTTTTAAAGTCTGGTGAGGTTGCTAGTGAGGTCGCTAGTGACACTGGAACAATGGAGAGGGTGGGCTTGTGCTGCTGAGAAGAGGGTTGGGTCCGGGAATCCTGCATATTGCGAATACCACCATTTCCCCCCTTCCCTTTGTCAGAAACCACCCACTCTCCTTTAGGTAGGCTTGTCAGTGATATCTGTTGTTCATTCAGCCCAGGAAGTAGCAGGGGGTATGAATCATGTGTCTAGCAGAGATTAGAGTGATGATGGCAACATGCTTTTGCAGAGTCTAAGGAGACGCAACTGTTGACAACAGTAAAAGACAACCTCTTGAAACTGCCATAGTAGGAGCTAAGAAAATAGAGGACAGTTGTCAAGGTTCCTTCCCCACTCTGAACTCTATGGTACAGATGTGGGGACCTGCATGAAAGACCCCCTAAGCTTATTCTTACCAGCTTAGGTTAAAAACTTCCCCAAGGTACAAACTTTGCCTTGGCCTTGAACAGTATTTTGCTGCTACCACCAAGCGTTTTAAACAAAGAACAGGGAAAGAGACCACTTGGAGACGTCTTCCCACAAAATATCCCCCCAAGCCCTACCCCCTGTTTCCTGGGGCAGTCTTGATAATAATCCTCACCAATCGATACAGGTGAACACAGACCCAAACCCTTGGATCTTAAGAACAATGTAAAATCAATCAGGTTCTTAAAAGAAGAATTTTAATTAAAGAAAAGGTAAAAGAATCACCTCTGTAGAATCAGGATGGTAAATCCCTTACAGGATAATCAGATTCAAAACATAGAGAATCCGTCTAGGCAAAACCTTAAATTACAAAAAGACACAAAAACAGGAATCTACATTCCCTCCAGCACAGCTTATTTTACCAGCCATTAAACAAAAGAAAATCTAACGCATTTTCTATCTAGATTACCCTAACTTTACAGGAGTTGTAAGGCTGCATTCCTGATCTGTTCTCGGCAAAAGCATCACAGACAGACAGACCAATCCCTTTGTTCCACCCCTCCTCCAGATTTGAAAGTATCTTGTCCCCTCATTGGTCATATTGGATCAGGTGCCAGTGAGGTTACCTTAGTTTCTTAACCCTTTATAGGTGAAAGGGTTTTGCCTCTGGCCAGGAGGGATTTTATAGCATTGTATACAGAAAGGTGGTTACCGTTCCCTTTATATTTATGACACAGTTCACATCAAGAAGAAGGAAGAGGAAACTATGTAGGACATGGGGGCAGACAACATGTTGGGAGAAACTGGGACCTATAGGCAGCCATTTAAACTATACTTGATCTCAGTGCAATTTACTGAGGACAAATACAGCAATCCTAACGTCAAGCCACCTCATCTGTAGACACTGGTACACTCAGTGAATCTTGATGTGTAGTAGGGCAAATCTGGAGAGGCAGCAGGAGACAGGTAAAGTTTTAAGAAGTAGGCTTAATTGAACAAAATATCAGTTTAAAGGTAACATCCTAAAGAGAGCTTAGTTGATCTTGTATGATTATTTTCCTGTTGCTATCTATCTTCCTGATAATAATATTAACGTAGTCTACTCAAAAATATTTCACATGTAAATAAGGGTAAAAACAAATGTCACTTTTCATAAATAGTGACAGGTTTCAGAGTAGCAGCCGTGATAGTCTGTATTCGCAAAAAGAAAAGGAGTACTTGTGGCACCTTAGAGACTAACAAATTTATTAGAGCATAAGCTTTCGTGAGCTACAGCTCAGCATCCGATGAAGTGAGCTGTAGCTCACGAAAGCTTATGCTCTAATAAATTTGTTAGTCTCTAAGGTGCCACAAGTACTCCTTTTCTTTTTTCATAAATAGTGAGTGACACAAAAGTTTCATTTTTCAAACTGATTTGAATTAGTAAACAAGCAAACTTCTGTCATTGTCATAATAATAGATGTTCCCTGAGAGGTACAAATCTGGTTTTTAATGAGCACGGATAACTTGGACTCCATTCTTTTAAAACATAAGGTGAGATTTCATTGAAACCTATTCCCTCTGCGATACACATCTCCAAATCAGGAAAGAAGAAAATAACATATCTGAATTGTATGGTCATTTTGAGTGGAATAATAAGAAAGTTATCTCTGTTATATTAAAAGTAACTAAACAATACAAAACTAAACAAGCTCCAGATTATTTGGAAAACGTTCACATATTTTGAATGAACAGAGCTACTTACAGTATTATGGGAAGGAATGAGGAAATTGAGTTAAGAAGGCCATAACGAGGAGTAATATTGGAAATGATGAGTTGTCATTAAATTTGTATCATTTGTGGCAAGTTCACATTCAGTTCTGCAGAACACTGTGATGACTGGAACATACTTTTCAAAAATAACTATAATCTCTATTTATAAACATATATGAATGTTTCAAAAATAACAGCATAAACTATTAAAACAAACAAGACATGGGAAGTAGACATTACAGAATAACCATTGAGTACAACTGATATATTTGTATTACTCAATAAAAATTGGTAGAAGAGGTGAGGGGGAAAGAAGAGTAATTGTTGACAGTAATTGATGAGCAAGAAAAATAAATATGCAAGTTGTACTGCCATGGAAAGTGTGAAGATCTGGCACAATTTTGAGTGAAGGAATTTTGAAAAATCCCCAATAGATAGAAGGAGATTTCAGATAGACTGGGGAAAAATAAAGATTATGGGGCAGACTTCAATGAAACTCTGACAATATTGCAGCAGATGACTATCTGTTCCTTCACTTTCTAAAGAGAATGAAAGGTTGTAGAAGTCAGGAAATAAACTAATACATCATTTCTGGATGTCTGCCATCCAATAGCTCAGCTATTTAGTGCATCATGGTACATTGTGATGGCAGAACACTACAAAGATGAATTAAATAAGAATAAGCAAAACGGACATGTAGTTCTTTAGGTGATTTCTTTTATTTCAAGTTATATATAATTATCCAGTACATTTACCATGAAGTTATAGGCACAGAACAGAAATACTCCCATTAAGGGAAAAATTAACACCAAATTTAATAAAAGCTACTCTTCAGAAGCTAAAACTGAAGTAACATAGATAATGGGGCATTTCCTTGTGAAGGGCCCTTTTAGCTTCAGGAAAAAAATTATGGAAACCAAAGGAAGACTATGAAAAGCCTTGCAGTATAAATTACACACAGAGACAATGAATGTTTATACCAAAATCCAAAGTTAGATTGCACGGAGTCCCCTCGAGATCAGCCTTTGTGCTGGGGTAATCATTTTGTTTGGGTTATATGTGGACAACGCGCACACACTTTATTGTTCAATAATTATGTACCCTTCATTCATCCCTAACAGAAATACAAAGCATAATTGATGCAAATGCTAAAGGGCTATGAAACTGACTTACAGTGGTGGTGGACTTCGCCCCTCACACACCATCACATGCCTTTGTTAAATTATTATAAGCATTTCTCAAAAGTGTTAGGGGAGAAAAGTTGCTGGTTGTTTAAACAATTTTAATGAAGGTCTAACCTTTTTACATTAAACATCTGTTTCCTTCATTTACTTTCTGGCAGCAGTTCATAAATTTTCTGCAGCGGACACAGCTTAATGAATATATACCAGATTATTTAAATGAATGGTGTTGTTAATGAGTTCTTTGAATAGGTTTCTCTAAAAAGCAAGCATAAAATTACTTTCCCAATTGGGATGCTTTAACATATTTTAAGAAAAACATACATAATTGCTGTCAAACAAGCCTTAGTTGCCTTAAAATTCCAACATTTTTAAAAGCTAGTATAATTTATAGTGATTATAACTTAAATAGTTGTCATTTTGTAGGAATGTAAAGTCAGCACAGTGGATTGATTTCCGCCCCTTTTCCCATGTACTATCAGTTTATCACAAGTAGTTCTTTTTCATACAGGAAAGGGTCAATTGTTCTGCTTCTCAGCCTTACTGTAAGGAGGAAGGAAGGGACATAAATAATAATAGCCTTTTATAACACCTTTTTTTCAAAGGATCCCAAAGGGCTTATCAAACATGTAATTAATCCACTCATTCCCCTTTGAGATAGGATTTTAAATCCATTTTACAGTTGGGTACAATGAGACAGGATAAGTGACTTGCCTAATATGATTCAGTATCAAAAGCTGGCTATAGGATTTTGAATCTTTCATCACAGTCCCCTGTTCTAAACACTCAATTATACATATAACTTTATTTCTAATTGTGGTTAGGGTCCTGATTCTATTCAAAGAGGTAAACTTGGAATGGCTATATTTTATTTAATGGCTCTTATTTCTCTCCATGTATTGGTTCCAATATAGATAATACACTCTGGACTTGTCAATACAAATCCTAAGTGAAGTATTATTATTTTAGAACTTATACTCAGTTTATTCTCCAGCACTGAGTATCTTACTTATTAAAGTAAAAAAAAAATCCTTCAATTGTTTTATGTTTTAAATCTAAACATAGGCCCAATTCTGCAAACACTTATGCATGTGCTTAACTTTAAGCTCATGAGCAGATCGTTCAAGGATCAGGACCTTAAAAAATTTCCACTGGGAATTCTATGGTCTTTATTATTTGTAACCATTTTAACTTTATGTTCTTTGCAAAATCTCTTCTGTTGCTTTGTCTGAAGGTACTACAGAGATGCAAGATAGTATTGAATTTCATTGTAGTATTAGCAGGCTGTAATATCAGTGATTATTGTTGTTTTAATATATAAATTACCAATCAAAATACAGCTCTGGTGCAAAAATGTTATTTCTGGTGTACAAGCTAAGTATAAGATTCCAAATTATGTTTCTCTCTTCCTCAATCACATTTAGAGTGATTTTCCTGAGTAAAGATATGGTTTAATTAAATGTGGTTTACCACAACTGGCAGTCTTATTTTGAGGAAAAAGGCTAAGGCTATTACGATTATTCATTTATATGAGGAAATTCAGCAACATGCTGGAGTGGGTTTTCCAAGGCTTACAAGAGTCTCTTGATAAAAATCTGGCTCTAAAGTGAAGGATGAGTTCAGATGATCTCCCTTGCTCTGTTGGTGCTTCCCCCTCACTCCTGAATGCTGCTAAATCATCCCTAATGGAAATGACTTGCTCCTGAAGCTCTTAAAATTACTTCTGGTGTTTCATGTACCACATGCTGGTTGATAAGATGACCGAACTCCATGCTTGGAAAACTAAACTGGCTCTTTATTAGAAGAACTATTTACAGAGAACTGCAGCCAGCATCCTAGCCATGTGTACACAGACTGAATTCCTGGTCACTCCTCCGAACTTTTCCTTGTGCTCCTTCCTCTGAGTTCCATGCAGGTTGCTACATGTTTCCTTTTAACAATTTTTGTTGTGGTGGTTTTTGTACAAGCAGTTGCTTACTTGCTCGGGCCAGAGATTAATAGTAGATACCCCATCCTAGAGAAATGGCATTTACTGCCACACTATTGTGGGCTTTTAGGCCTCAAAGTCCTTCAAATGTGCCGGTCTTCAAACCAGTATCCCAATTCTTGTTATTGCTGTTAGTGGGGGACTTGTTTCCACCCTGTCACTGCCTTCATTCTGTTGTGTGGCATCTTGTTGGTGCTCTCTACTGCTTATATACTCACATGACTCTCCTATGTCAGGTAACCTGATAACTAAGATTCTTTTTATGTCTTCCTGGCCTGGGACCTGTCCCTGTGGGCATGCCTGCTGTCTGACACTACTCCACAGCTGTCTTTGGTTTTGTCTACACTGCTGTCTGAGTCTGTAGCTACCTCATATGACCTGTGTCCCACTGAAACTAGGGGTGTTGCCTTTTGCCATTGCTTTCTGTGGCTATTTGTTGATTGAACCCAGACCTTCCACCTGTGTGTAGTGGCTTCATGTCCTTGCCCTCTTTCTCATAGTGAGCTGCCTGGTTAGCTTGATGCCTTTCATGGGAAGCAGAGTCTTGGTTTCTCCAACCCATCACTATACAGCCTACCCATCACTTTACAGCCATGGACTACAGCAGACTACTTTTCATGGGAACCAGAGTCTTGGTTCTCCAACCCATCACTATACAGCCTTCCAGGGACTAGATAATAGCTGGGCCCTGGAAGGCTGTATAGTGATGGTCTAACATTGCTAATTAAGGGTCCCTTCCTGTCTGATTTGCCTTTGGCATCTGTCTCTTGGTTGTCTTACTGATAACTCCACCATCCCATTGCTTTGCTGTTACCATGGGGAAGACATCTATTGCTCAAATTCCCATTTGGTGCTGAATCATTTGAATTCCACTGCAGTATACTGTGAACCATTGTCTGAGCACAATGTGTCAGGTATGTCAGACCTTGCAAAATTTGCTGTCAGTTTCCTGATCACAGTTCTTGCCTGAGCGTCCTCCAGATAATTCCCTCTCCCAGAAATCTGAGTAGTAATCTATGGTGACCATTTAGTTCCTGTCACTAAAAGTAAATCCAACTTTTTTTTTACCTTTTCCCAGGATTGGGTTGTGATTTCATAATGCTATAGAGTCTCCTGTTGTCTATCACTATATTCTTTGCACACCTCACACTGTTCTACATATGTTCTCAATTGGGTCTGGTCAGTAGATATGGCCCTGGCTTGTCTTAGCCTTATAAATCACTGGACTCCTTTCACATCCTTTGCTCTGTGCATTTCCTTAAAGGCTGTTTCCAGGGTTCTGGCCAGAGTCCTTCAGCAGTCAACACACATTTGATGAAGGGGACCTCAGTTCTCCTCAGCTTCAGGTAGTCTGCATTCAGCTTAATATTCCTCTCCTGGCATGTGTATAGGAGTTATGACAGCTTAGTATCATGATCCTATATTTCCTCTTTCTTGGCATCTCCTCCTGCAATAAGAATGTCATCAGGTACAATCTTGATCCCTTGGTGTCCCTCTACTGCCTGATTTACACTAGAGCACCTCTGGCGCCACCCATAGACATTTGTGACAGAGTGGGAGTAACCTAGAGCTAGCTCACCACTCTGTACACCTTGTAAGCATCCCCATGTGGGACAAATTGGGAGAGAATTGATTATGGGAGACAGGAAGGGAGGTGAGAAGGCTGGAAGGAAAGGCAAAGAAGCTCAGGATCTTAGGGAGATGAGACCTCTCTTACCCTGTGTCAAGGGGATATGCTGAATCTTGGGAAAAGTCGTATGGTGATGGGACACGGAGTTGCATAAGACGTAAATGAAATAGGTGAACTTATGTAAGAGAGTGTGAGGACTGCTTGCAAAGAGATCTCCAGGGTGGGGAGCATGCCGTGTGACACATTCATACCCAAGAGTACCTGCCAAAAGGTGTGGCAAAAATTGTCAGATGGCTGGATGGCTCATTTAGCTCAATATGCTAGAACCCATTCTTGACATCATAAACAGTGAATACTTTTGCCCTTGATAAACTGGATAGGCTGTCCTCAGACACTGCTAATGTATAGTGACTATTGTTTTCAATATCTGAAATGGTTTTGGGTCAGTGCAGGTTCTCAGTATACTTGCAGGTTGTCTCTCCATTATTAGGCTGCTGATACATTCTGAGTAGGTTCAATGGATGTAATAAGGCCTTCTCTTTGCAGGTTTGCCATTTCCTCCTTCAGTAGCTCCACCAGAGGTAATGGAACTCTATATTTCAGTAATCTCACAGACTGCATGTGAAAGTCCCATTTATACCTTAAAGTTGCCCTTCAGGTGTCCGTCTCCTTTAAATATGTCTTTACATTCTATTGCGATGCTGGACAAGTCACGTTGAGGATGTTCTGCTGTTGTCCTTTGATCAAATCCACAGCTTGCACTGCCCTGCTGCCCAACAGTCTGTGGTACTCCTTAGTGTCAACTGCTATAAACTACAAGCAATAATGTCTCTTGTTTTGTGGGTGTAGTATCGACAGCCTGCATTTGCCCACTGGCCTTAGAATGGTTTTATTTAGGCTTAGAAGGATTAGTTTTTAATCAGCAAATGTTGATTTCACCATATACACACAAACTGAAAAAAAATTTCCATTGATAATAGTCAAAATTTACAGATCAGCAAGGTAAAAATAATGTTGCTTATTTGTGCTTGATTAAAGGATATTTATATTGACATGGAAGGTTGACAATTTGTGCTTTAACTGTTATAAATCTTTAACTTTTTGGATCTCAGTGTCTACTGTCATTAAATAATTGTCTGACCCCCACCCACACCTTTCTCTGAACCTCCTGTAATTTTTCATAACTGAGAATTTAAATTAATAAAAAATAAAAGAGTTCAAACTCATCATTTTGTGCAACTATGAAAATTAAATGATAAAAATTGGAGTAGCTGCAGTCATTCTGTTTCCTCCTTGCACCACTGGGCATTTTTCTTTCTGCCCTCCATGTTGCTTTCTACAGTATATGCTCCAGACATAATTTCTGCATTCTCTGTCCTAGGTCCTCAGTTGCTTTCTCTTGAGGCTGTATATCTGTTCTGCACTAATGCTGTCACTGTTTAGATCTGGGGTCAGCAACCTTTGAGAAGTGGCATGCCAAGTTTTCATTAATTTAAGGTTTTGCATGCCAGTAATAAATTTTACATTTACAGGGGCCCCCTAACAGAACCCCAGACTGGCAGCGGCTGAGTGGGCCAGCGACCAGGACCCCGTCTGGCAGGGGGCCGGGCGGCTGAAACCCCAGACCAGCAGCGAGGTGAGCGGGGCCAGTGGCTGGTATCCCAGGGCAGCAGCAGGCTGAGCGGGGCCGATGGCCGGGACCCTGGCTGGCAAGGGGCCAGTAGCCGGAACCCCAGACCGGTAGCAGGCTGAGCGGGGTGACAGACAGAATCCCAGACCGGCAGCTGCTCACCCACTGTCAGTCTGGGGTTCTGTCCACTGGCTCCTGCCAGCCGGGGTCCCGGCCACCGGCCCCACTCAGCCTGCTGCCGGCCCAGGGTTCCGTTCACCCAGGCAGGCAGCGGGCTGAGCGGGGCTGGCGACCAAGACCCCAGCTGGCAAGGGGCCGGCAGCCAGGACTCCAGGCCGTCAGCAGGCTGAGCGGGGTGGCAGACAACCCCAGACCGACAGCGGCTCACACACTGCCGGTCTGGAGTTCCGGCCGCCGGCCCCTTGCCAGCCGGGGTCTCGGTCGCCAGCCCCGCTCAGCCCGCTGCCAGCCTGAGGTTCCGTTCACCCAGGCAAGCAGTGGGTTGAGTGGGGCCGGCAGCCAGGACCCCAGCTGGCTGCAGCGTGCCCGTAAAAATCGGCTCGCATGCCGCCTTTGGCACACGTGCCACAGGTTGCCGATCCCTGGTTTAGATCCTTTCCCTGGACAGTTCAGCTGCCCTTGCTATGAGGAGGCATTTCTCTAGGGTTAGATCTGTTTCTCTCCATCATCTCTCCAGTAAACTGGAATCACATGGCCCACAAATAATCCTGTCTGTAATTAGGTAATCTTTAATGTACCCAAAGTTACATGTGGATGCTAGAGTCCTCTGTAATGTAAGCATCTATTCCCTCTTCTGCTTCTTGCTTTCAGGTTAAAAAAAAACAAACGGTCTCTCTCTACAGTTTCATTCTGCTGTGGTCCTAGTACTCAGACACTACTGTCAGATGTTGCAATGTTTTGGGCATTATTCCTGATAACATTGTCTCATTCACTTCTCATCCTTTTCCCCCAGTTAGATAATAAAAAAGCATTGCCTCTATTTTCTCATCTTTCCCCTATGGTCGGCTATGTATACAGACTCCACTCTTGCCTCCACTGCTTCCATGTTTGTGCAAAGTTTTTTGTCTGGAAATCCAGCATTCCTGGTGGTCTGAATCCCTCAGTGTTGCCTGTTTACGTTGTTTCTAAGTGCAGCTTTATTTTGCCTGCTAATCTTGTACTCTACCTTGCTGTGGGTCTCACTAGACCAGAGGTGGGCAAACTACGGCCCACGGGCCACATCCTCCCTGGCCTCTGAGCTCCTAACCTGGGAGGCTGTCCCCCCTCCCCTGTAGCCACGCCCCCACACGGCACAATGCTCTGGGCGGTGGGGCTGCAGAGCCCAGCCTGACCTGGTGCTCTGTGCTGCATGGTAAGGGGGCAGGAAACGGGGGGGGGGGGAGAGGGTTGGATAGAGGGCAGGGGAGTTCGGGCGGTGGTCAGGGGTGTAGATAGGGATCGGAGCGGTCAGAGGGTGGAGAACAGGGGTTGAATGGAGGCAGGGATCCCGAGGGGGCAGTCAGGAAGGAGAGAAGGGGTTGGATGGGGCAGCAGGGGGCAGTTGGGGGCAGTTAGAGGTGACAGGTCCGGAGGTGGTCAGGGGACAAGGAGCAGGGCAGGTGGATGGGGCATGGGTCCCAGGGGGGCAGTCAGGAAGGAGGGGGGGTTGGATGGGGCGGCGGGGGCAATTGGGGTGGGGAGTCTGGGGGTGGTCAGGGGACCAAGAGTGGGGGGGTTGGATGAGGCAGGGGTCCCAGAGGGCCATCAGGGAACAGGGTGGGGGTTGGATGGGGCAGGAGTCCCGGGGGGTGGCATCGGGGGCAAGAAGCAGGAGGGTCAGATAGGGCGCGGGGGGGCGGGCTATGCATGGCTGTTTGGGGAGGCACAGCCTTCCCAACCAGCCCTCCATATAATTTCAGAAACCCGATGCGGCCCTCAGGCCAAAAATTTTGCCTGCCCCTGTACTAGACTGACCAGAGCCACTCTGTTTGATATATCACATGCTGGGTAATAACAGGAAAGGACTCCATGCTTGTAAACCTAAACTGACTGTTTATAAAGAGAATTATTTACAAAAACACCACAACTGCAGCTAGCCATCTAGTCATGTGTATGTGGACTGATTTCCTGGTGCCTCTGCCAAACTTTTTCTTTCCTGCAACCTGTACTCTTCACTCTAAGTTGCTACACTCAGGAGCAATTTTTTACCTTAGGAGTGGACCACATAACTGTACATTTGGTGCTATTTTAGGGTCCTCTCCAAGTTCTTTTCCCTCTCTCTCCAGTCTGTGCTATACCTTCAGTATGTTTTTCAGAAACAATCTATAAACATCTCCAACAAAATGCAGTTCATATAAGCCTGTTTGCCAAGTGGCATTGTCTCCTTCCTTGGCTATGGATACGAGAAAATATTTTCATTTAAATGAGAAAACAAATCAATGGATTTCCCATCCTTATCCCTCCTGCCTGCAAGCCCATGGAGTTTAGCACAGATGAAGGAAGATATCCTTTATGCCCACTTCTTAAAATACTGATATCACGTCACACAAGAAAAAGAGAAGGTAGAATGGAGGAAACTTTCAGAATGGAATCTATGATGTTGCACAACGGGATCTGATTGTATTTTGGGTGAAAAGAAAAGGAGTACTTGTGGCACCTTAGAGACTAACAAATTTATTAGAGCATAAGCTTTCGTGAGCTACAGCTCACTTCATCGGATGCATTTGGTGGAAAAAACAGAGGAGAGATTTATATATACACACACAGAGAACATGAAACAATGGGTTTATCATACACACTGTAAGGAGAGTGATCACTTAAGATAAGCCATCACCAACAGCAGGGGGGGGAGGAGGAAAACCTTTCATGGTGACAAGCAGGTAGGCTAATTCCAGCAGTTAACAAGAATATCAGAGGAACAGTGGGGGGTGGGGTGGGAGGGAGAAATACCATGGGGAAATAGTTTTACTTTGTGTAATGACTCATCCATTCCCAGTCTCTATTCAAGCCTAAGTTAATTGTATCCAGTTTGCAAATTAATTCCAATTCAGCAGTCTCTCGTTGGAGTCTGTTTTTGAAGCTTTTTTGTTGAAGTATAGCCACTCTTAGGTCTGTGATCGAGTGACCAGAGAGATTGAAGTGTTCTCCAACTGGTTTTTGAATGTTATAATTCTTGACGTCTGATTTGTGTCCATTCATTCTTTTACGTAGAGACTGTCCAGTTTGGCCAATGTACATGGCAGAGGGGCATTGCTGGCACATGATGGCATATTTCACATTGGTAGATGCGCAGGTGAACGAGCCTCTGATAGTGTGGCTGATGTGATTAGGCCCTATGATAGTATCCCCTGAATAGATGTGTGGACAGAGTTGGCAACGGGCTTTGTTGCAAGGATAGGTTCCTGGGTTAGTGGTTCTGTTGTGTGGTGTGTGGTTGCTGGTGAGTATTTGCTTCAGATTGGGGGGCTGTCTGTAAGCAAGGACTGGTCTGTCTCCCAAGATCTGAGAGAGCGATGGCTCGTCCTTCAGGATAGGTTGTAGATCCTTGATGATGCGTTGGAGGGGTTTTAGTTGGGGGCTGAAGGTGATGGCTAGTGGCGTTCTGTTGTTTTCTTTGTTGGGCCTGTCCTGTAGTAGGTGACTTCTGGGTACTCTTCTGGCTCTGTCAATCTGTTTCTTCACTTCAGCAGGTGGGTATTGTAGTTGTAGGAATGCATGATAGAGATCTTGTAGGTGTTTGTCTCTGTCTGAGGGGTTGGAGCAAATGCGGTTATATCGTAGCGCTTGGCTGTAGACAATGGATCGAGTGGTATGATCTGGATGAAAGCTAGAGGCATGTAGGTAGGAATAGCGGTCAGTAGGTTTCCGATATAGGGTGGTGTTTATGTGACCATCGCTTATTAGCACCGTAGTGTCCAGGAAGTGGATCTCTTGTGTGGACTGGTCCAGGGTGAGGTTGATGGTGGGATGGAAATTGTTGAAATCATGGTGGAATTCCTCAAGAGCTTCTTTTCCATGGGTCCAGATGATGAAGATGTCATCAATGTAGCGCAAGTAGAGTAGGGGCATTAGGGTACGAGAGCTGAGGAAGCGTTGTTCTAAGTCAGCCATAAAAATGTTGGCATACTATGGGGCCATGCGGGTACCCATCGCAGTGCCGCTGATTTGAAGGTATACATTGTCACCAAATGTGAAATAGCTATGGGTCAGGACAAAGTCACAAAGTTCTGCCACCAGGTTAGCCGTGACAGTATCGGGGATACTGTTCCTGACGGCTTGTAGTCCATCTTTGTGTGGAATGTTGGTGTAGAGGGCTTCTACATCCATAGTGGCTAGGATGGTGTTTTTAGGAAGATCACCAATGGACTGTAGTTTCCTCAGGAAATCGGTGGTGTCTCGAAGATAGCTGGGAGTGCTGGTAACGAAGGGCCTGAGGAGGGAGTCTACATAGCCAGACAATCCTGCTGTCAGGGTGCCAATGCCTGAGATGATGGGGCGTCCAGGATTTCCAGGTTTATGGATCTTGGGTAGCAGATAGAATACCCCAGGTCCTGGCTCCAGGGATGTGTCTGTGCGGATTTGTTCTTGTGCTTTTTCAGGGAGTTTCTTGAGCAAATGCTGTAGTTTCTTTTGGTAACTCTCAGTGGGATCAGAGGGTAATGGCTTGTAGAAAGTGGTGTTGGAGAGCTGCCTAGTAGCCTCTTGTTCATACTCTGACCTATTCATGATGACGACAGCACCTCCTTTGTCAGCCTTTTTGATTATGATGTCAGAGTTGTTTCTGAGGCTGTGGATGGCACTGTGTTCTGCATGGCTGAGGTTATGGGGTAAGCGGGTAAACAATTTCCATCCCACCATCAACCTCACCCTGGACCAGTCCACACAAGAGATCCACTTCCTGGACACTACGGTGCTAATAAGCGATGGTCACATAAACACCACCCTATATCGGAAACCTACTGACCGCTATTCCTACCTACATGCCTCTAGCTTTCATCCAGATCATACCACTCGATCCATTGTCTACAGCCAAGCGCTACGATATAACCGCATTTGCTCCAACCCCTCAGACAGAGACAAACACCTACAAGATCTCTATCATGCATTCCTACAACTACAGTACCCACCTGCTGAAGTGAAGAAACAGATTGACAGAGCCAGAAGAGTACCCAGAAGTCACCTACTACAGGACAGGCCCAACAAAGAAAACAACAGAACGCCACTAGCCATCACCTTCAGCCCCCAACTAAAACCCCTCCAACGCATCATCAAGAATCTACAACCTATCCTGAAGGACGAGCCATCGCTCTCTCAGATCTTGGGAGACAGACCAGTCCTTGCTTACAGACAGCCCCCCAATCTGAAGCAAATACTCACCAGCAACCACACACCACACAACAGAACCACTAACCCAGGAACCTATCCTTGCAACAAAGCCCGTTGCCAACTCTGTCCACACATCTATTCAGGGGATACTATCATAGGGCCTAATCACATCAGCCACACTATCAAAGGCTCGTTCACCTGCGCATCTACCAATGTGATATATGCCATCATGTGCCAGCAATGCCCCTCTGCCATGTACATTGGCCAAACTGGACAGTCTCTACGTAAAAGAATGAATGGACACAAATCAGACGTCAAGAATTATAACATTCAAAAACCAGTTGGAGAACACTTCAATCTCTCTGGTCACTCGATCACAGACCTAAGAGTGGCTATACTTCAACAAAAAAGCTTCAAAAACAGACTCCAAGGAGAGACTGCTGAATTGGAATTAATTTGCAAACTGGATACAATTAACTTAGGCTTGAATAGAGACTGGGAATGGATGAGTCATTACACAAAGTAAAACTATTTCCCCATGGTATTTCTCCCTCCCACCCCACCCCCCACTGTTCCTCTGATATTCTTGTTAACTGCTGGAATTAGCCTACCTGTTTGTCACCATGAAAGGTTTTCCTCCTCCCCCCCTGCTGCTGGTGATGGCTTATCTTAAGTGATCACTCTCCTTACAGTGTGTATGATAAACCCATTGTTTCATGTTCTCTGTGTGTGTGTATATAAATCTCTCCTCTGTTTTTTCCACCAAATGCATCCGATGAAGTGAGCTGTAGCTCACGAAAGCTTATGCTCTAATAAATTTGTTAGTCTCTAAGGTGCCACAAGTACTCCTTTTCTTTTTGCGAATACAGACTAACACGGCTGCTACTCTGAAACCTGTATTTTGGGTGGCTTCACCTCACCTCGTACTTCCCTCAAATTGAAAAGTCACATCAGAATTAGTCTGCTACTTTACATGCATAATTAGCCAATACCTCCTGATTAGATTTATGATTATGTTTGAACAGAAACCAAAAAAGAAAAACTGTGAAAGTGTGTCAAATATGATCAAGTGTATCCATTTTAGCCTATCTAATGAATGCTACTATTCAGATTTTGCTATTTCCAAAAATCATTGATCCTCTAGTTACTACTAGATGTCTTAGATCTCGGATTCTCTTTGTAAAGTTTATTATATACTATGCCTTTCTTTTCAACTACTTGTTTAAGGAGAATTTTAGGCTTTGTTTTCACTCCCCAGCTTTTAGCAACACAGCCGTGTCGACACAGCCATGTCGCTAAAAATTGGTCAGTGTAGCCACCGTTTGTCATCTCTTTTGCCGACAAAATACCTCCACCCCTAACAAGCGGCATTTGCATTGTTAGCAGGAGAGCGCTGTTCACACTGGTGCTTGCCGTGGCAAAACTTTTGTCTTTCAGGGTTTTGGTTTTTTTTTTTAAAACACCTCTGAATGACATTGCCAGCGTAGACATAGCCTTAGATTAGCCTGTGAAAAGTCTTGAGGATGGTGGTCTTTAAACTGTTCATATGACCTAGTACTACATGCAGATAAAACCCTCATTAATGACAATGGAAGTAAACACTGAAAAGGGGTCATAATAATTAGCTATTATATAACCCATAGTCAGCAATTCAGACAGCTCTTAAGATTAACTCATTGCAAGTTATTTTCCATTTAAATTTTTAGAAATATGGATACTATGTATTAGATTATATGGATAAGAGAACTGACACCAAACTCTACATTCTGAAATCCATTGGAACTTAATCCCAAAGTTGCTAGTTTTTTCCTGAAATAAAGTAAGAAACTGTGTATCGTGTATTGTTCTACTTTGCTTTTATGCTGGAGCTTACCTTATTTATAAAAAATAAGACCAAATACAACTCCTTCCTGATGAGAAATAAACATAAAAGTTATTTATTTTTCTTTTATCCAATTATTTTTTTGACATTAGTAAGCTCTCCCCACAATTTACTCCCATTTTTCTAAGTAGAATCATGTTTTCTCAGCTTGACTAGGTTATTTTGTTTTTAATGAACTCTCTTGGTATTACAAGGAAAATTACAGGAACATGTCCTTTCCAGTAGATGTTTAATGCTCCTTAATCCACTAATGTATATTTCAGACTCTGAGAGGCAGGCTGGATTTCAAAACCTCTGCTATCTATGCTCAGCAAGATAGAGGGGGAGGTTAGAGAAAGTACTTCAAGGATATATTTTCTTAGCAGTAAAAGTTCTCCATCCGAAGCATACATTTTGTTTTTTAAAAGGGATTTGTTTCCAGACTCCCAAACAACTTTTAGACTACTTCGCATTTCCCATCTAAAACAAGGAAAACATTTCAGTGAGGCACCTCTGGCAGATCCCTCTCTCACACATCTCCCTCCATGCCACAAGTGCACACATGTTCACTGCTGTTTGAAAAGGAATCTCGGTCAGTGGGCAAATCTTGCAAATCTTGTCAGACCACCACTTTTCGCTCAAAGGTATAGAACACTTCTGTAATGGAATAGCTCGTAGCTATGAACATTATGCTACCTTGGCTCCTTTTTTCAAAATTTTCAAAGGAGGCAACCATGGTAGCTCAGAGAACACCCCAGAAATCATATTTTTTGTATAAAAGTTGTCAGGATAAATTGCCTATAATTATCTCTATTGAGCTAGAGGGTGACCCAAAACGCTGCAGATCCACTCTGCAGATAACGGCATGTTGCAGCAATTTTGTTAGACCCAGTCGATGGTGGCATGGAGGATTCTGGGCTTGGCTGTTGCGACATAGTCAATTGATGCATACCTATACTGATCTACTGGCCACACAAGACAAATGATTTAAGCCTAAGAACTTGAGAGTTCTTTAAGCAACTGATTTGACTTGCTGAACTTCAGTTAAGTGAGATGAAGATCTGGGGCTTTGTTCTGCTGTTACAGTGGTGTAAATCTGCACTAACACCATTTGAACCAGAAGAAAAGACAGCTGATTTTATCCGTGATGCCCATAAAAATATTTATTTGAATTCTCAAGTTAGACAGGCAATGGTTAGGGCTAACAAGATCCCACATCAAAGTGCAAATTACCTAAATTATTGGAGGACCAAAATCATCCTAAATATATCTTTTAATCTGATCTTTAAACAGCTAATCCTTATGTCAGTGGTTGACAACCAGGGTTACGGGTATCCCTGGGGGTACACAGAGGTCTGATATTTGCCTACTTTTACAACAGGCAACATAAAAAGCACTTGCGAAGTCAGTAGAAACTAAATTTTCATACAGTGACTTGTTTTTACTGCTCTATATACTATACACTGAAAAGTAAGTACAATATTTATAATGAAATTATTTTATTTTATAATTATATGGTAAAAATGAGAGAGACAGCAATTTTTGGGTAACAGTGTGCTGTGACACTTGTATTTTTATGTCTGATTTTGTAAGCAAGTAGTTTTTAAGTGAGGTGAAACTTGAGGTACATGAGACAAATCAGGCTCCTGAAAGGGTTACAGTAGTCTGGAAAAGTTGAAAGCCACTGGCTTATGTGATTGAATTCTTATTTTTCTAATCTGGTGATTTACATGTGAAGTGTTTTCTATCAGAGATCACTACTTCCTTTGATTCCTGAGAAAACTGGTAAGAATTTAATGTATACTTGCAATGATGAAAGAGGTTAATAGAAATTTTAATAAAAGTCCAACCTTTGTCAGTGTTAGATTTTAGACATCTGAAACAACATAGACCTTCATCAATAAGCTGCATAATTTTGGGATGCAATCCATTGGAACGTAGACAGTGGTGTTAAATTAGTTACAAGAGGACTTCACTAATGTTCCATGACCCTGTCTCAGTCAAATGAACTGTTTAGAAATAGGAAGGTGCAATAAACCAAACAGAGTATGGTTGTGTGTCTATCTATATCTATTGAACATTAATTTTGTTTTGCCTTGATTCTTGAGAGAGTCAAAAAATAACCCATTTTCCTAGATAAGTGGCACTGAAAGTAAGAAAAATTGTAACAACAAATAATGCATACAAGTTTTTAATTTGATATTAAATTTTAATGTAGGAATTTTTCAAGGACTAGCAGTAATATAGCAAAAATTACTTATAGCATAAAACATTTATTTTCAAACTTACAAATCAGTTGAAAAAATGTTTTAATACAGTTTAGCCTTTATTTTTCATTAGTTCCCTGTAATTATGCTTCCACTAATTAAGGCTTTCATAGTTTTGGTTTCCTATCAAACTCAACCTATTCTCCATCAATACATTTAACGGTGAGTTATCAGAACTAACAACTCTGCCCTCATTTAGCCTTATATAAAAGGGCATCGACTACTCCCCAAATCTCGCTACAATTAAATATAGTAATGGGAAAATTAGATATTATAATGTGAAGCAAATTAGTTTTTGCTTCAGTGACAACATGTACTTGTGAATTCTATACAGATTTTTCAAACTGCAAAACAATCACTGAGAATTCCTTCACAAACATGGGACATACACAATTTCAAGTCTGAAGCATTTGGAGTTTACCAATGCTGTTTTATTTGTATCTCCAGTAAGGTTAATCAATGAGAATAAAATATTATTATTTAAAGGAATTGCTAATAGTTTTATTAGTACACCAGTGTGCATATAATTAAGCATCACTTCACTCTGTTGGAACTTCCTTTACTTCCTAGATACGGCAGCTGTTATTCCCTTTCTGCATTTAATAAGATAGCAATTTCAAAAGGGTAAAAAGGACAGTCTGGAGATTTAATCATCAGGGATTTTTGTATGTGCTTATTTTTGAAATACAAATTTCAATCCTGCAAAAGTAATTTTATTATTATTGAGATAACAAAGGAGCTATAGACAGAAATCTCAGTCATATCACAAGATAGCTTTAAGAATAAATGTGATACAAAGCAAAGTAAAGCAGCAGCATTTCTAGAGGAGTTGAAGGTTTTTAAGGTCAGGCTTGACAAAGCCCTAGCTGGGATGATTTAACTGGGACTTGGTCCTGCTTTGAGCAGGGGGTTGGACTAGATGACCTTCTGGGGTCCCTTCCAACCCTGATATTCTATGATTCTATGATTCTATGAAAGGTGTCATGTTGTCCTTATATGTATTGTACGCAGTACACATAATTCTTTAACTTGATATGTTGAAATGTAATTTATTTTTTGACTAAGGACTTATATCTATTCTAGTTAAAAGAGCATTTCTAGTAATACAATATTTCATGTGCTGAATTATTCTTATTATGTACTCAGTATACCAAGAGTATATAACTAGTTTCAAAAACACTCTGTATTCTAAAGGCAGAATATTACTGACCCAGTTCTGCTCTCAGAAGACAATAGAGTTTGCAGCTTAGTCTAAGAGCTTATTAGCTTATCTATTTTGATCTTTTTGGCATTATCTGAGTATACAAGGATCTTGAACAGACCACATGCCTATTCCCCTGCTAAAACAGGAAACTCTATAAAAGATGGCTATTTCCCATCTTTCTCAGATAAACAAAGCGATAGCGTGTGTCACTCTAAGGCTCATCTACACTTGGAATGGGGGATTTTTCAGCTTGAGTAGACATACTCACACTAGCTTTCATCGAACTAGCACACTAAAAAAGTAATGTAACTACAGTGGCACAGGCAATGGCAAGGAATGGCACAGGCTAGCCCCCCCCCATACATACATAGGGGATCCAGGAGGGTTTGTACTCAGGTGCCGCCTGAGCCGCCTGTGCTACCATGGCTACGCTACTATTTTTATCAAGCTAACTCAGTGAGAGCTAGCGCAAAATTTTTGTTTACTCCAGCTGGGAATCATATCCGTTATTGTAGATGTAGCTTAGGAGGCTATAACACAAATTTTTCCATGTTTCTCCCCAACCCTACAGCTGCAAAAGTCCCTAGATATAGAGGAATTGGTGTGGTTTTGCTGCATCAGGGGGAAGGATTTAGGGAGTTTGTGCAGTTTGGGAAGTCCGCACACGCCCCCACCACACACCCCATTTACAATAGACCTGTGGTCTTCAAGGGTTCCTTTCCTCAACCCCAGTATATGGATTTCGGCAAGAGATAGTTTGTGGAAGGACAAGGAATGCAGCTCAAGATCTGTATCTCTTTAGATCTGTTGGCCATACCCTCGCTCCAGGTGGGTAAAGCATCACAAACCTAAGGGCAACAGGCGTAGTAATGCAGTAGCCTCACTTTGGTTCCTGTGGTTCTCCTCAGCACACAGCTGGTTTACTCAGGCTGTACGCTAGAAGAGGGAGTTTGGCCTCTGTGCTCTAGAAATTCATTACATACAATATATGAAAATAAGTAACAACTGCTACTAAAAGGGATGACTTAAAGCTGGTCACAAGACAGCCTGGGGTTGCTCTGACCGCTGGAGCCAAAAATCTGGAGAAATATAGGAAAAACGCTTAAGTGAAGGGCATTGTGGGGAGAACAGGATGGACTCAGTGTTAACCAGATCCTCACAGAGAAATAAGATACATAGTTTTGTATATGCAAGAATGTATATATATTATCATGCAAACACCTATTATCAAAAAAGTTTAATGTTAACATTATTAAAACTAGCACTAACACCATAAGAGCTTCAGTTAATATGGTGGTGAATTACAGGTATTATCTACCCAGAGATCCCCAAAGCAGCATAACAGCAAGACAAAATGAAAGACACTGCCAAATATTTGCTTTAAAGGACAACGTGTGGTATTTTCTTAGCCCTGATTTATAAAAAGGCATGAGAGAATTTCATCGCTTAAGCCAATGAAACAGCTTCAACATGGGATGAGTCTGATATAGCACAGCTAGAAGCTAGAGAATAGGAGTCCATAGAAATAGGCCGCAAGAAAAGTCATCCAAGAATGACAAGAGAAAGAGTGGAAGGACTCAGAATGTGCACACAGGAGTGACTGGAAAAGATTGGGTAGCAGAAATGAAACAGGAAAATCCCCCTCTCTCTCTCTGCTTCAGCTCTCTGAAGGTATCCTGTTTCAATTAATAAGACCTAACTAGGAGGGTATTTCCAAAATGAGAGAGATTCTAAACCTCTAGAGAGACTATTTAGGAGGGAAATGAGGTCATGGGAATAGGGAGTAAAATTACTATGTTATTTAAAAAAATAGAAATGTAACTAGAATGGGGTTAGTTAAACTTGGAACAGGCAACAGGAGGCAACATTCATGACCTCCAGGTTTGATTATTGCAACTCATTATATCTGGGAATAAAGCCAAACAGACTCAGAGAGCTCCAACAGGAAGCAAAATGCACCAGTCCACTTGCTCAATAATACAGTCCCCGCAAACTGATTCAGGTGGTGCTCCACTCTCTCCACTGCCTCCCTCCCCTTTTGAACACAGGTCCCAGAGACAGAACCTCTAGAAGAGCTGCACATACACTAGGGAACGTACTCTTGCAGGAGTTAAGGATGACCAAGGCCCTTACAGCATTTAGAATTTCATTCCAACACCTCTCTTTGATCTAGCTTTACCAAACTAGCTCTGTTTATAGTTTGCACATGCATAGGAAGGGCTTGGGGACAGGAAGGGCAAAAATCTGCCATCTTTCAGGTTACTCCTGTAGAAGGGAGAAGAGTTTTGTTTATTGGTGTTCTTTTATAAACTTGGAGGGTGCTCAGATGCTACAAATACAAAGGTTACATACGTAGATAAACAAATAAACTCCTATCTGAAGATTCATTTTAAATGTGCTCTATTTGTGTTGTTAAATGGCCCAATCCTGCAGTACATACCCAGGCCTGGGCTGTCTTAGGCAACGCTTCTCTTGGTGTCAATGGGAATGGAACCATTGTCTGAGAAATGGTTAGGTACAGACTAGTGATGTGACAGGTGGCAGAGGCCCAACTCTGTCCTGGTGAGCATATCAGGCTTACACCGGTACTATAGGCACAGCCCATAAAAGCAGGTCCTCTAGGAAAAAAAAAAGGGGAAGAGACTGCCTTGAGGAGGACTATTCTCTGAGTTAGGTTGTGAGTCTCATTAAGAAACCCCAAACTGAGAATATTATTACGTTATGTTTTTGTATTTCCTTTTTGTTTCTCTGTGATCAACAGAAACTCTTTTTCCTGGGAAAGTGGCTTGCTCTGTTGTGTTTTCTGGTATTTTATGTCCTATTTTATTACAAATTAATACTGGCTACTTTAAGCATTTAACAGGTTTGTCCTTCTCAGTTAATATTTTACATGTGCTTGTGGTGTTTTAGCCAAAGTTGGAGCTTTTTAGACAAGGTTAAAGAACTTTGACAAGTCTAAATGGTTTACATGGACATTAATGTACTTTATGGATGAATAATCTTATTTGCTAAAAAGATTACAAAAGGTTACTACTACCAACTATTGCGCATGTAGTCCGCTTGTTTATTTCTGGGAGTTCACACTCTCAATGTAGAGGTTAAAAGATTTTAATTATAGAGGCTGATGTGAACTGAAGCAGCTTCTTGCAGAAATATGCTAGAGTGGATGATATTCATGGCATATACCATAATACTGTGTTTTTATTTTGTCATTGTAATAAGATGTCAATTGAATAAAAATACACAATAAATATCTGCTGTTTAAATATGTGAGTGGAGTTTTGGGGGTATAATTCTTATAGCTAACATGCATTCAACCTGCTTTTATTACAAGAACAATGCAAATGCTCCTGTGATGGGCCTGTTCCATAAGATTGCTGAATCAAGTCCTGTGTAATTTGTCTACTTTGGTTATAATCACTGGTCCACCAGTATAGCTGCTCTGGCATTGTACTGATGCAAATCCCTACTGTAGACCCATTTCATCAGAGTACAAAGTGATTTGAATCACTGCCACTTACCCAAACTTGAAACCAGAGCAAGCAGCACCAGGAAAAGCCACTTTTTATAGTGCCACTACAGTAAGAATACAAGTCATAAGACCAAAGCCTGGTTAGCTAACTTCTTCAGTGACTAAACTAACTATGTTTATTCTGTGTTGTTTCTCTTTAATTTATAAAGTATCCAAATACACTTTAACCTTACAAAATATAACTAGAATTGGATTTGATAGCCACAGACTTCCCACTCTTGAATGCCTGGGAAAAAAGGAAACTGAACTCTGACCTCAGTTCAGCTTAAGTCACAAGTACAGGTAGTAGCTAAGGACAAAAGATGTTGGAATCCCCTCTCTAAATAGTGCTGTCAAGAAGCTGGGCCCATTTGAAATGAGTCCCTCTGGGTGTGAAGAGTTTTCAATTTTATGCAGCATATGTTTTTTAACTACCAAAATACTAACTGTACATTTCATGGCTGGATGACACTTTGCAGGCAATTTTCAAATTAAAATTTTGCCATCTATTACATTTGGTGCTGCTATCATTGCCATTTGATGGACAACTGGGTAGACTGCCCAGTTTTAAATAATGCAGCGTTGTTGACCATGTTGGTCCCAGGATATTTGAGAGACAAAGTGAGTGAGGTAATATTTTATATTGGACCAGCTTCTGTTGCTGAGAGAGGCACAATTCTGTGTAAACTCGAAAGTGAGCCTCTCTTACCAACAGAAGTTGGTCCAATAAAAGATATTACCTCACCCACCTTGTCTCAGTTTTGAATCCTTTAAATAATATATTAGATTAATATTTTGCATAGAATCCAGGTTACATGTAAAGCCTGAAAACATCATGGATCAAACTCAGCTTATGTACTTGTTTTTAGTTTTTTCCATGTATTCTTGCTTTTCCCAAAGGTAGAATTTGTAACTTGCTCTGGTTTTTTTGGTTGGTGTGCTTTGTTTCGATTTGGTTTGGTTTTTTTTGAGTTTGCACAAGGTCTAGTCACTTTGACTGAAAAAGATCTTCCCCAACAAAATGGAAATCCTCTGAGACACAAGGGATTTTTTGATGACACACTGTCAATATCAGGTACACCATGAGTCCACTGTTGGTTAAGATCTTTGTTGAAAGAGCAGGGTACCAGCATCTCTCTGAGAGGTAGATTTTTGATCCTTGCTTTACATGTTGACAGTAATGATTGCAGCACAGGTATCTCTCTGCCTCTCACAATCTTGCTTTGAGTGATATTACTTAGAAAGTTGTTTTGAGACAGCTTTTGTGTCATTTAGAGTCTATAGACTTTCTGAAGTCTTTGTGGTCTGGCTTTTGGCATACGTATGGCTCAGAGATTATGCTAGTTTTGTGGGTGGATGAGCTCATTCTGATAATGGACACAATTTAAATGTCCATGCTGACTTTTTCTGCTCTAACAGAAGCCTTTGATACTATTGGCTGTAAGTTTTGTTTTGTTTTTTTGACTCACTTGCTGACATGTCTTGTTCTTTCCTAACTGAAATCCAAGAAAGGGTGTTGGACAGTTGCTCATATATCCCAATGATTATCTTATGGAGAATTCCATTCTGCTACCCTTTCTGTTCAATGTGCAGGTGAGGGCGCCAGCTCTTTCAGAACCCTGGGGAAGTAAATTCCAGTGTGTCACTTCAAGGCTACAACATAAGCCTATTTTCTAAGACATTTGCCTGGGTGGGATAATTATGGATAGAATATTTCAGCTAAATAGATTCATAGATACTAAGGTCAGAAGGGACCATTATGATCATCTAGTCCGACCTCCTGCACAATGCAGGCCATAGAATCTCACCCACCCACTCCTGCGAAAAACCTCTCACCTACGTCTGAGCTATTGAAGTCCTCAAATCGTGGTTTAAAGACTTCAAGGAGCGGAGAATCCTCCTACAAGTGACCTGTGCCCCATGCTACAGAGGAAGGCGAAAAACCTCCAGGGCCTCTTCCAATCTGCCCTGGAGGAAAATTCCTTCCCGACCCCAAATATGGCGATCAGCTAAACCCTGAGCATATGGGCAAGATTCACCAGCCAGATACCCAGGAAAGAATTTTCTGTAGTAATTCAGATCCCACCCCATCTAACATCTCATCACAGGCCATTGGACCTATTTACCATGAATAGTTAAAGATCAATTAATTACCAAAATCGTGTTATCCCATCATACCATCTCCTCCATAAACTTATCGAGTTTAATCTTAAAGCCAGATAGGTCTTTTGCCCCCACTGCTTCCCTTGGAAGGCTATTCCAAAACTTCACTCCTCTGATGATTAGAAACCTTCGTCTAATTTCAAGTCTAAACTTTCCAATGACCAGTTTATATCCATTTGTTCTTGTGTCCACATTGGTACTGAGCTTAAATAATTCCTCTCCCTCTCCGGTATTTATGCCTCTGATATATTTATAGAGAGCAATCATATCTCCCCTCCACCTTCTTTTAGTTAGGCTAAACAAGCCAAGCTCCTTGAGTCTCCTTTCATAAGACAGGTTTTCCATTCCTCGGATCATCCTAGTAGCCCTTCTCTATGTACCTGTTTCAGTTCGAATTCATCCTTCTTAAACATAGGAGACCAGAACTGTACACAGTATTCCAGGTGAGGTCTCACCAGTGCCTTGTATAATGGTACTAAAACCTCCTTATGTCTACTGGAAATACCTCGCCTGATGCATCCCAAGACCGCATTAGCTTTTTTCACGGCCATATCATATGCTGGAAGAGTCCTCCTTGAAATGGAAGTAAATGGCAGGTCCACATGGACAATTAGACTGTGGCAGGCTAGTGAGGGAGATTCACAGCCCAGCTTGCCACAAACTAAACATTTGTATAGACAAGCCCTTTAGCAGTGTGATGGGTGGTAAAGCAACTTAATACTTCTTTTTTTTTCTGAAAAGTTTTTTTTCTTATTTTCTCTAACAATTTCATTTTGACTTTTTGCATTAAATGACTTTTTTTTTTCATTATTTAGTGCTTCAGATAGATACCTGTACCAAGGCTATAATATAAACAAAATCTACAGAAATGAAAGTGGTTTTAAAAAGGTGGGAGCATAAACTAATGGTCTTATTTGACATTTTTTATGAAAGAGCAGTCTTTCATGGGAGCTCTGCCTATTTTCCATTATTTTTGATATCCACTAATCCCATGGCACATGTTGAGAAACATAAGAGACAAATCCTCCAAAGCAACAAAATAGAGTTTGGGGGCTCAATCTTGCTCTCATTGAGGTCACAGGTTTTTTGATGTCTACTTCAGTGACTCAGTGCTGGAAGTCCCAGCTTGCATGTAAAAATAATTACTAAAAAGAAGGGGGGTTATGCTTTGGGTTCTATGGCTCTGGAATGGCATGCTCCAAACTTTGTGTTACAGATTAATGGAGAAACATGCAGAACAGGCAGTGGACGTGCCCTAGCTATCATATGGTCACTGAGGATCTGTGAGAAGAACGGGGGCATTTCCTGCATATCTTGTCATCTGCAAAACTGCTATTTCCCACGCTGACTTTGGCCATTTTCCAATTCTTGTCCACTCTTTGCCTTATAATATTCTGTGCAAGCTGCAGAAAGCAAGTGATTACTACTGGGGAAAAGTGGCAGTCTCCTTGCAGTTATTAAATGAGTTTCATTGGTTTAGCAAAGGGCTGTGTAGAGAATATGCTCTCCACCTCACATTGTCCAGACAAAGAGATTCTTTTAGCTATCAAACAGGGCTTACATGGAGTTAGTGTGGAGGGGCTGCTGGAAAACAAACAGCAGGGGATGGGGAGGGGTTGTGTAGTGGAGCATCCTACATAGTTGTGTTTCCCTCTACAATGCCTTCCCAGCTCTGTTTTCACAACTTTGCAATGCTTTTGCTCCCATCTGTACCATACTACAGAGGATGAGATACTCAATTCTGAGAGCATCTAGCATAGAGGCATACACCCACAGTGTGAAATCATAACACTTAGGGCCAGATTCTACAGGCTCCAAGTGAAGTCAATGCATTAGCAGGCAGCTGAGTACAGAATTTGGCACTAGAACTAAAAAAAAAAAAATTCACAATATATTTTTACTGATACAGCAAAGGAGAGCAACTCTCTCTCTCTCTCTCTCTCTCTCACACACACACACACACACACACACACACACACACACACACACACACACACACACACACACACACACACACACACACACACACACACCCTCCCAATAAAGGCATGAGACCTGAGTTCTATTCCCATCCTTGAAAATGACTTGCAGTGTGACCCTGGTAATCATGCTTTGAAATCTATGGAAGAGGAGCGCTATATAAGGTGCTGAGAATTATTTTTTCCCACTTTAAAAGAAGCTCTCCATTCCAAATAGATTTTAAAAGAAACAAGAAACTGTTTACTCCTGCAAGAATTGTAGAGCTTGCAATACTGAGTTTTACTGCCTTACAGCAAAACAAACCTTTTTCCTGTTCCTACCAGAAATGACTAACTGCTAGGGCTACTACTGATAACCAAAAAAACCTCCACCTTAAAATAACTTGAGAATAGGAGTTAAACATAGTCTGTGGGATATTTTATGTGTTCTTTAAAATGCTAAATAACTCCATCAAGTTTTACATCTTATTTTACTGATACTTGCTACTTAATGTATTAAGTATCTAGTGCCAATGAAAGAGCTTTATTCAGGTGGATTTTCACTTTAGTATGCACATAAAAAGGCTTTTTAGCATTTTTGACTATAAGGAACTGGTATTTGAATTGTGTGGGGATCAGCATACATTATTTTGAACTCTAGTTTCTGGGCCAGAAAATTGTGTCTTTAAGTCACTCTGGGTGCTGCATATTAGACATGTCATCTAAAATAAGATATCAAACTAGCATCTCTTCTGTCCACCTCAAGGGAACACTGAGGTATAAACTAAATTTCCCATGTCACTTTTTAAAAAATGTCCTGCTAGTAAACAGCATATTATAGCACACTTACATTTAACTATCAGAAAAGGAGGAGCCAAGTCAAAGCTGATCCCAAATCCAAATGCTACCAAATTGTGAGGGCTCTCAAGTTTGAGGCTGCTCCAGGTATTTTTGAATCCAACCCTGATTCAATCTTTTGGGGAAGGTGAGCCTTTCCCCTTTCAGGTTGCTCTTCCCTCTGGGATAGATGGCAACAACAGCCAATGCCAGTACATCCCCTGACCCACTGCATAAACCTTTCCTCACAACAGCTACCCCTTTCTGTCCCATCTCTTCCATTGGCAGTTCTTTAGCACCTCCTTCATTCTTCCCCTAGGCTCTAGGAATAGAAGACTGGCTGATTGGGGATGTGGGGGAAGGGGACAAGTGCATGGATGGATTGGTGGGTGAAACAAAGTGACTTCATGTCCTGGTTTTGCATATGATGGTACAGTGTCCCAGGAACTCCTTTCAGAATGCCTGAAATGTCCTGGTTTTTATTTCATCAATCCAAATTTGAGGGAGGAGGGATTAAAATGCAAAATGTTGATTCAAGCCACATCATGAAGTGGCTACATCAAGTAAATTTGTTCTGTGTTTATCAAGAACAAACAGTGCAGTGGAAAGAGTGTTCAGTGTGGTCAATGGTGTTTGTAGTAAAGAGAAAAGTTGGATGAGCTGTAAACGCTGTCAAAACTGTTCTTCTGCTTAAACTTGATGTTAGCCCTTGTTCAGCATTTCCTGATAAACTCATTCAGAACACTAAGTACTGGAAAAAAATCCTCCACCCTAAGAAATATGCACATGTCACTGTTGAATCAGTAACTGGCAGTAATGAGACAAGCATGTGTTTGCTCGGAAAAAATGGTATGAATATTACATTACTCTAAAAAATGCTGCCACAAAATTGTCTTTGAACATATGTTACATTCTTGGCTTTGAACATATGATGGGGGAGAGGGAATGGATGCGTAGACTGAGAGGTCTCTTGTGGTAGCCAGTACATAACAGATGTGTGCAGGCAGTAGAGACAGACTAAACTGAAGAAAACAGACGCAATGAGGGAAAAAGAGAGGGAGGAGTACTTTAGAAAAGAGAAAAAGTGAGAAATTGGGGGTGACGAAAGGGAGAGAAGAGGAAAAGGAGAAAAACTCATAGGGATGGGTAAGGTGAGAAAGAAGAAAGCAAAGACTGACAGAGGGATTCTTGTGAAAGAACTTAGGATAAAGAAGGGAGAACACAACACAAGCATAAAAGGGGGAGATAGGAAGAGGAAAAACTGGACTGAATGGAAATGCACTGGAAAATATGGAGGGGAGAAAGAGAAGTCTAGGGAGTGAAAGGAAAAAAAGGAAAGAGAAGAAATGAAACCAAAGGTGTAAAAAGTCAGTTATGTTTTTTATTTGTAATAATTCTTAATATTTTAAAATGTATAATAAATGTGCACACAGATTGGATTGTATATACAATATCTCCATTAAATTCAACCATAACTCCCCTCAATTTAAAATATACTTGAGCACAATGTATAAATAAAGAATACTGGTAAACTGAGAGAACTTTAGGTCAAATGTTCTTGTCCCTGGCAATCTTGCCACATGCTCCTACATGCATGAAGTCATGGTAATGCTGGCAGCTAGCTAAATGCATGCTCCTATACAAATCATAACTATGCTGAAAGCTAGTTATTTCATACTCCTAAATAGCTTATCATCTTGTTAAAGTTGGCATTTCTTCATCTCCTATTTTAAAAGGCAGAGCAAAAATATTCAAAGAGGAAAATGAGGTGTATTTTTTTAACTTGATAATGTCAGAAATAGCAGTAATGATGTGGAATGAGTAAAACACTCCATATTCCTATAGGTCTTGAATCTTCAACCAAAACCAAAAGGAAGTTTTTATTATGTCACTGGAAAGGCAAAACATAATGAATGAATCTTTCTCAAAACATGGCTGCCTAAACCCATCTCTAGAGATCATCATCTCAGTATCCTCTACCTCTTTTTTTGGAAAGCATTTTTATATGAATAGTAAAGTGAAAGTCCATCTGAATAAAGCTCTCTCATTGCTGTTAAATAGTTTGTATTAAGTAGTAGATACTAATAAAAGAAGGCAGTTGGGAAACTAACTCATAGTCTCTTGTCATTAAAAATGGATAACAAAGTCCATGTGAGAGTGATCATAAAATGCAGGTGCTGTTTGCCTACCTTGTGTCTGGATTACCCAGATGTAATTTTGTTACTTTACTGGATCACACTGTAACTTACTCTGTTGGAGAACTGGGTTTGGTGAATGATTTTGGTGTTTTACTTTCCAGTTAGGTGCTTTACATTGGGAAGGTACAGAGGCCAGTGGCCTGATTTCCAGAAATGGGGCCAACACATGGAATAGGAGGAAGAAATCAGAGTAAGATGCTCTCAGATGTGAACAGCTATGCTCTATCTATGACTACTTTTCTGCTACCACCTGCCCACTGCCACACAAGTGTAGAGCACAACTATTAGGGCGTACTCCTCCGTGTCTATCCCACCACTTGTACAGCATAACCACCCTGGTTCTGCTGCCAGGGGGACCACCTTGGACACAAAGGTGGGGTCTGGGTTTGTTACTAAGTGCAGACAGGTCATTATCTCTCTGAATCATGTAGTTTCATGTAAAACAACATTCTAAACCAAAAATGGAGAAATCTATAAATTTAGGAATAAATAAAATACACACTTACTGCAAAAGCACCAGACAAAAACAGCTTAGGCCATCCAAACACAGAGAAAAATGTTCATTTTCATTATCCACAACAATCCAGACAGAAATTTCCATTATAATATAAGAGAATCCTGCTCTCTCTTTATTGCCTTTATGTACACCACAAATAAGAACCTTAAAATTGTTAAAGTGGTGGCTGTGGACCCTAAGAGCATCCCAAGCGCCAGAGAGCAAGGGGCTGAAACTTGAAGTTTCAGCTGCCCTGACCAGTTCAGTGTATCCCAATTCATTTATGTTATAATCTGTACCTAATAGGTATTTTGTAAAATATGGCGAGGTGTACAAACCCTACTGTGGAACTGAAGGGGTTAAGGAGCAATTCTGGGCCCAAGCGACCCCACCCAGCCACATCTGCAGAGGATGAGGTAGAGCAGGAGGGAATGTTCCAGGAGAGAGTTGGACATTTTAGGGGAGATGGTTTGGGGACATTCAGAACTGGAAGTGTGTTGGGGTCACTTGACTAGTAGTAACTATGGCTGGTGCAAACCACAGTGTGGATGTGATATAACAAACAAGCAGCTGGAGTCAGAGTTGCTGAATCAGAGTGCTCAACACACAGACACTCAGTGCATGACACTATGCTGGCTGGGAGCATCCAGAAAGGGAAATAGAGCAGCAGAGCATTTTAAGGTAGTCAGGTCACGGGGCAAGCAGTGATACAACCTCTCACTTGTCTGGACTGCACCCCCAAAATGTGACAGTAGGACTGTGACAGATGCATTTTAGTTCGTTAGTAGCATTTCTGTGACTGCTTCATTCTTGGTATTATGAGGCAGAACAAGAGACAGTTGCTATTTACCCAGTACCTGGATCTAGATTCATAGCTCCAGTTAATTCAATTTACACCAGCTGAGACTCTGGCCCTTGGTCCTTTCTGACTCCTCACAAGAATGGAGCAGACATGTAGCATGAGTACTGTGCTGCATTCAGTTACAAAAATGGATAACCTGAATTTGTATGCCATGGTTATGCTTTAAATCTAATAATCTTCCATTGATCCACTAAATACTTAATTAAGAAACAGACAGTATTTAATCTTCATTTGATTTGAACCATAGTGTAACCTAGCAGCAATACAGTCCCATACTATTATAGAGAAGTTTCTAAATTAATGTGTAAAAAATCTAAATTCTTTTAATCAAAATAAATCTTTCAATATGTAAACTGAGCTTTACTGTTTTTCTTTGGTTACTTTTAGCTTGGAAATAGATCTGCTTTTTAAAAACCAGTGCAATCCCAGGAATACTTTTCATATTTTTATCCTGGAATTATTCATTTCTGATGTAAGCGTATCTATTGTTAAAAAATTCATTTATTTCAAAACGATTGCATGAGTTGGGACTCTAAAAGTGTTCCTCTGAAATCCATGCAGCATCGGTAATTAGTCTCTCAGGCTGCTCAACTGAGAAATCCAGGTGGGATACAAGGTTATGGAAAATGGCTTGCACTAAGTAGTCTTTAATCGTATAGTTCTCATTTCCTTTAGACCTCTTGGGTGCCTTTAGGAAAACTTTTAAAAGCATTTTATCTGGAAGCCATTCTCCTTAGATACCATATTTTCTATAGCAGTTTCCCCTCATTCTTTATTATTAATAGTATCTTTCGGGTGTCTTTTTTTTTCTTGTATTTATCTGATCTGCTTATTCCTCACTTGAAGACAACAGTCTTAAAAATATCAAAAAACTTATTGTGATGTCACAAACAGAATTAAGACTTCAGGTGGAAAGTAACAGGGGCTGATAAACAAAGAACGCAGTCTTGTACAAATTTTACTGCTGGGGGAATTCTGTGCCAAAAAATTGAAAATTCTGTGCACAATATTTTAAAATTCTGCAAAATTCTACATATTTTATTTGTCAGAGTAACACAATTATAATCACACTGGTTTCAATTATTTTGGTAATTTATTTAAACTAAATACAATAGATGAAGAATGGGAGTGGAAAGCACTGGAAGAAATCTCCTAACCCCCTTGCCTAAAAGTAATGTAGTTAGGTTTGACCCTTTATTTCTAGTTATTAGTCAACAAATATAGCAGCCATATGCTTAAAGTTGCATCATAGGTAAGGCTACGTTTTAGTCACGGGTATTTTCAATAAAAGTCATAGACAGGTCATGGGCAGTAAACAAAAATTCACAGCCCATGACCTGTCCATGACTTTTACTATATATCCCTAACTAAAACTTGGAGGATGGCCGGGGTGGAGGGGTTCCCGGGGTGCTGGAGGGTGGATGGGGGGGCACCGCAGGTGCTCTGGAGTGGGGTGGGTCTGGGGCAGACTTTGGCTCCTGGGAAGCAGCGACCTACAGCTCCTAGCTCCAGATGCTGCCTCCACTCCGCCCCAAGCCCTGGTTCGACCATCCACAACAGGCTGCTGTAGAATTCACGGAGATGACGGAATGTCACAGAATCCGTGACTTCAGTGACCTCCGTGATCAACACGAAGCCATAATCATAGGCAACTGAAAAATAAGTGAAGGCTGGGGAATCAAATTCACAATTTATATTGGCTACTGAACATCTCCAGAAAGGTCAGAAGCAAACAGTTCATGGAGCACATTTTGATAGGAAATGTTCAGTTCAAAAATTTAGACCAGTTCTAATCACTAAAGGACCATAAGAATTTATAAGGCCATAGTGTCCTTTACACCAGTCTGGCAATCTAAAGGAGCTATAAAACTTTTACATCTGTTTTATACTCCTGGGGGACTTCACAAAAACAATGGGAACAATTCACTAAGCAGGCAGGATGCTACATTCTGCTCTGCCTGAGAGGACAGAGCCTGCCCCATACTTATCTCCTCAGAAACACCACGAAGCTCTTCCCCTCCACACCAAGCATGCTGCAATAGAGAGTGAGAGGCACAGAGTGTCTCTCTCTTTCTCTCACACATTCACACTACCCATTTCTCTCCTCCACCCTCCCCTCAGCGATGATTTATGTCTCTACAGGCTGCTCTGGGTGCCCGAACCGATCTGCCTGCGCTGCCAGGGAAGGGCGCATGACTGCTCATGCGACTTCCCTTTGCTTCTCTGTCAGAAGTCATTTTTCTGCGGGGGACATGAATTCTGTGCATGTGCAGTGATGCAGAATTCCCCCAGGAGTAAAATTTCCTCAGTAATAAAGGACGAAGGAAGTTAGAGAATTGTATAAATTACATATGTCAGCAGAAATGCTTTTGAAAATGTTGTCCATGGGGTGTAGATAGTCTATTAATTTACAGAGTCATTGTCAACCCCCTGAAGGTGTCTTTTGTTACCTGTGTCAAATACAAAAAGAAGTCTCCAAAAGTAATTTGAGAGTAGTTTATTGCTACCTGTTTAAATCCTGCCTGCCTGCTAGTTGTTGTAAATATTCAGGAAAAAATAAGAACATCCACAATATAGTGATCACTTCTAAAGAGCAGTTTCTGGTTTACATATATAAGTTGGGGGAATTACAGTGAATTCTCTTTTTGGACTGACACATGAATAACATGAACTATAAAAACTTGAAAATATTTTAAATGGAATGTCTGACAGTCTTAATTATACAGCTTGTTGTATGAGATGTTATGTTTTCTTCTTATTGCCTTTGCCAGTATGAAAGTGCTCACACATACCTAGGTTTGGTGCAGAGTAGGCATTTGATTAAATTACACTCAAACTTGCATTTTTGAACTGTTTTCTACCTCCTCAAAAATATGCATGATGCATTGCCACACTTCACAGCAATTTATCTCATGACATACCCTAAATGAGTTACATTGATATAAAACAAGTTAGCACACTATTAAGTGTCATAAATCATTGATATTCAGTAACTTCCAGAGAGAAGAAACATCAATGGAGCTTGAATGATTTTCAGGTGTCTGAAACCCAGTGAGTTCTATCCATTAAACATGAAGAAAGGACTACGTAGGAGAATCCTTTTTGGTTTAAGAAGAAAAATGTATTAACCATTTACATATTGTAAAGGTATTACCTTAGGACAAACAAATATCAATAGGGCCATAATAACAAAGTTAAGATTAGATGTTCATAAAGGTTCCTTCTGCCCTTAAAATTCATGAATCACTACTGCACAAATATTTAGGCATATATCTTCTCTTTGATGCAAGTACCTAACTATGATGGGTGTTCATTGAAAGGTGATAGATCTACTCTTTTTTTATTTAGGATGTGACACTTCAGATCTGTGCAAAAATGGAGCAACAGCATTTGATATTTTCTGAAGAAACTCACATCTCCGTAAAGCGTTTTAAATAAATCCTGACTTCTTTCTCAATATGTTCACACCTAGTCCCTGAATGGACATGGGGAGGAAATGTGCTTGCAAAGAAAGTTTGATTTGCCCCAACCTGCCTTGTTATGTCAGTGAAAACCAGTGCATGGACTGACAGCAGCTTTCTCAGCTGAAAGAGAGTCAGTATTGCTTTATATCTTTGTCTGGTGGCTGGCATTTCATTTCAAATTCTTGTACATCAATTTGACATGTTTAAATGAGATGGGATTGCAGTTGCCTTTCAAAGTTTTAAAGAGTATGTAAATATTTTTGCTTGGGAATTCTGCCATCAGTCCATAATGTGTTGTCCAACAAAAATAAAGCACTAGACAGACAGAAACTCTTGCAAACTAGATTTATATAACAGAGTTGTCAAGCTGGCAAATGGTACCACTTATTCACCACTCAAATTAGAGGTCTGCTCGGGACTAATTTTACAGCCCGATCTGGACGCAAACCCTACCTGGGCATAGGTGACCCAAGAATGTCGAGACCTTTTCAGACATGATTCTTCCCCCTAAAACTCTGTGAGTGACACTGCCGCCATTTCATTCTTGGGGCTTAACCTAGTCGAGGCTTCCCACGCTCTGTGCCTGCGGGATTGGTGCAGTGGTGTCTGTGTGCCCCGCTCCTGCCAATCACAAGCACCTCTCTTCACTGTGTGTGCTGCAGAAGGAAAGGTTCTGTAACTCGTTGGCACACTTCCTATGCAACACACACACTGCACAGCAAGGTAGGTGCAACTAGCACAAGTAGGGCACACAGCCACACCCACTCCAACCACATGGGCAGGAGGAGGAGCTACAACTACTTGACCTGAGCGCAAGAGGGTCAGATTGTTTTCTGACTCAACCAAAGCAGCCACTTGTAGTTTGGGTCCCACTGAGTTCAGGTCAGGTTGCAAGGTTCTAATTTAAAAATGATCCTAACCCAAATAACTCCAACAGAAAAAATTAAAGTATATGAAATATATCTTGAAGATATTGGTCAAAATTTTCTGCCTCAGTGCACCATCTAAGCACTTCCCAAGTCAATTAGGTCTGCTTGGTGAGGTCCCTAGTGGACTTCATGAGTCTTCTATTCGTCTCCCTTCCCTGGTAGATGACTGTATTCTTAAGCCCTACATGTATGTGGGTCTTTTTTCTCTTTTGCCCTTCCCGCATTATTTTGTCTATGGTAGGAAAGTTTTGTCAAAGAGGGAGAGTTTTTTGCAGTATTACCAGAAAGTGGTCAGACTCCAAATTAGCCTGACATCTTCTGGAAGTATGTTTCAAAGACTAACCCGCCTGACCAAAAACAATTTGTCTCCAGCTCTTATGTGCTTCACCCTGACTTTTGATGGCTGGCTGTATTGTCCTAGAGGAGCAGAGCGTCTTGCTGGCTCATGAATGGAAATGTGGTTGCTGATGTCACTGGGTACTGACCCAGTGATGGCCTTGAAAAGTTCGATGCCCAAAGTTAGGAACCTAGATCCAGATTTAGGTACCTAATTTGATGTGGCCTGATTTTCAGAGGTTTTAATTACTTGCCACTCCTATTGAAATCAGTAAGAGTTGTTGGTGGTTATTACTTTGAAAAACAAACTAATCTGGTCTATGTACCAAAATATAGATCTAGGTACCTAACTTCAAGCAATCATGTTTGAAAATTTGTTCATTACTTATATTTAATGTGCCTAAAATTCCCTCTTTTACCAGATCAGTTCCTTCTCTCTTCCTTAACATTGTGACTGCTGCGTTTTGTAACTCTTTACCTGCAGCAATGCCTCAACTTTCATTTTTTATTATTTTAGAAAATCAAAAGTATCAAATACTCACCCCAGCTTTTTCAAGATACTCTGAATAAACCACTGTCACTATGCAAGTTGTTTGAGCCAACACTTTTCACTTTCCTGGATATTTTTGCTGGTCTTCTTTACACGTAGATTTCACAGTGCCTTTATATTTCCTTTAAGTGACTGACGTTTAGTTGACCAGTGCATGGATTTGTTCTTACTGGCATTGGTGTCTCCTATCCCCTTTTTTCATAAGCCATTTACACCCATTGTTTGTGTAAAAGGAAATAAATGAACTTTGTACAGTAAACTCATATCTGCTGGTATAAGGACCCTAACTAGAAACAGATTTGTGTAAGAGCCAAATCCTACAGCCATTAATCAGGTTCACATGCTTCCCATTCACACACAAAAGTGTACATAAGAAAAACACATGCCTTCTAAGATGCACAGCGCATCAAGAACTACTAAATTCTCTGATATCTTCCAATCATGAATGGCTTGACATCAGCTAGGCTCCCTGGTATCAGCCTGTGATTAGGAAAACAAACAGGGAAGACCAAGAAAAAAGAAAAGGAGTACTTGTGGCAACTTAGAGACTAACAAATTTATTTGAGCATAAGCTTTCATGAGCTACAGCTCACTTCATCGGATGCATGTAGTGGAAAATACAGTGGGGAGATTTTATATACACAAAGAACATGAAACAATGGGTGTTACCATACAGACTGTAACATGAGTGATCAGGTAAGATGAGCTATTACTAGCAGGAGAGCGGGGTGGGGGGGAAGGGAGGGAAACCTTTTGTAGTGATGATCAAGGTGAGCCGTTTCCAGCAGTTGACAAGAACATCTGAGGAACAGTGTGTGTGGGGGGGGGGGAGAATAAACCTGAGGAAATAGTTTTACTGTGTGTAATGACACATCCAATCCCAGTCTTTATTCAAGCCTAAGTTAATTGTATCCAGTTTGCAAATTAATTCCAATTCAGCAGTCTCTCGGAGTCTGGTTTTGAAGTTTTTTTGTTGAAGAATTGCCACTTTTAGGTCTGTAATCGAGTGACCAAAGAGATTGAAGTGTTCTCCGACTGGTTTTTGAATGTTATTATTCTTGATGTCTGATTTGTGTCCATTTATTCTTTTACATAAAGACTGTCCAGTTTGGCCAATGTACATGGCAGAGGGGCATTGCTGGGACATGATGGCATATATCACATTGGTAGATGTGCAGGTGAATGAGCCTCTGATAGTGTGACTGATGTGATTAGGCCCTATGATGGTGTCCCCTGAATAGATATGTGGACACAGTTGGCAACGGGCTTTGTTGCAAGGATAGGTTCGTGGGCTAGTGTTTTTGTTGTGTGGTGTGTGGCTGCTGGTGAGTATTTGCTTCAGGTTGGGGGGCTGTCTGTGAGCAAGGACTGGTCTGTCTCCCAAGATCTGCGAGAGTGATGGGTCATCCTTCAGGATAGGTTGTAGATCCTTGATGATGCGTTGGAGAGGTTTTAGTTGGGGGCTGAAGGTGATGGCTAGTGGCGTTCTGTTATTTTCTTTGTTGGGCCTGTCCTGTAGTAGGTAAATTCTGGGTACTCTTCTGGCTCTGTCAGTCTGTTTCTTCACTTCAGCAGGTGGGTTACTGTAGTTGTAAGAACGCTTATAGAGATCTTGTAGGTGTTTATCTCTGTCTGAGGGGTTGGCGCATTGGTTGTATCATAGAGCTTGGCTGTAGACAATGGATTGTGTGGTGTGGTCTGGATGAAAGCTGGAGGCATGTAGGTAAGCATAGCGGTCAGTAGGTTTCCGGTATAGGGTGGTGTTTATGTGACCATCGCTTATTAGCACCGTAGTGTCCAGGAAGTGGATCTCTTGTGTGGACTGGTCTAGGCTGAGGTTGATGGTGGGATGGAAATTGTTGAAATCATGGTGGAATTCCTCAAGGGCTTCTTTTCCATGGGTCCAGATGATGAAGATGTCATCAATGTAGCGCAAGTAGAGTAGGGGCATTAGGGGACGAGAGCTGAGGAAGCGTTGTTCTAAGTCAGCCATAAAAATGTTGGCATACTGTGGGGCCATGCGGGTACCCATCGCAGTGCCGCTGATTTGAAGGTATACATTGTCCTCAAATGTGAAATAGTTAAGGGTGAAGACAAAGACTGTGAGGGGATGTGTCATTACACAAAGTAAAACTATTTCCCCATGTTTATTCTCCCCCCCCCCCCCCGTTCCTCACATGATCTTGTCAACTGCTGGAAATGGCCCACCTTGATTATCACTACAAAAGGTTTCCCCCCCTTCCCGCCTCCTCCCCCCTCTCTCCTGCTGGTAATAGCTCACCTTATCTGATCACTCTTGTTACAGTAGTCTGTACGGTAACACCCATTGTTTCATGTTCTCTGTGTATATAAATCTCTCCACTGTATTTTCCACTGCACGCATCCAATGAAGTGAGCTGTAGCTTACAAAAGCTTATGCTCAGATAAATTTGTTAGTCTTTAAGGTGCCACAAGTACTCCTTTTCTGTTTGCGGATACAGACTAACACGGCTGCTACTCTGAAACCAAGGAAGACCAAGCAAATCTCAAACCAAACAAATACTCTCCCCAACCCTGCATACCTCTGCACCTTCCAGCCCATCCTCTTTCCTCAGCAATAGGAGGACAATTTATAGCATATATTACCACTGGCATACCAGCCCTGTACCACCCATCTCTCCATGGTCTCTGAAAACTATAAGGTAGTTATTGCTGTTTGGCACAGCAGTGTAAGAAGAAGAGCATGCTAGCAGCAGAAACTGTTACTGGTTCCTTCCCCCAAGTGAAGCAGAGTGTCACATTCTTGCAGCAGAGGGAATGGGGAAAATATATTAGCCATCATTCTCCTCCTTGATTGTCCAACAGTGGGATAAGGGCCTTTCTGATCCTTTCCACTCTGTGATAATTGAAGAAAGCATAAGCTTTCACAGACAAAACTTCCAACTTCCAAAACTTCAGCAATAACAAAAGTATTCCCTATTCTGATAAATTATTACATACAATTAAATATAATTATTTGGAAAATCTAGTTTTTATCTCTAATTACAGAAGATGGCTTATAATATGTGCTCTACATTATGCTGACTGTATAGATTTACTCTTCCTTTGAGCGAAACTCACCACAGAAGAGAGACATAAGAGTTTCTTCTGCACTAGTCTAGGCACAGTCTGGTAAAAAAGGAGTCACTGGAGTACAAGCAGGGATGGATCTCGGACCAGTCATCATGTGGCTTTAGTAGACCTAACACCCAAGGGCTTGCAGCATATACTTCACCTAAGATCCATAAAGGCTGAGGCAGTAGTTATGGGGTAGATTTTAGTCCTCAGCCCCAAACATCTGCACACTTAATCTCCACAAAGCCTGGTTGCTCAGACTTGATCTCTAAGTAGCATACACACATCAAGAAGGCAACTAACCAGGATGGGCAGGAATGGTGTCCCTAGCCTCTGTTTGCCTGAAACTGGGAATGAGCAACAGGGAATGGATCACTTGATGATTACCTGTTCATTCCTTCTGGGGAACCTGGCATTGGCCATTGCCGGAAGACAGAATAGTGGGCTAGGTGGACCTTTGGTCTGACCCAGTATGGCCGTTCTTATGTTCTTCACTAAACATATTTGTTTTTCATTTTTTTTATTTTAAAACTGATATATGAAACCTCTGTGAGAAGGAAACTATGATACATTTTTGCCATATGCTGGACTATTTGCATTAATAGTTCTGTTAAGTGACCTTTATTTCATGTCTGTAGTGATGATAACCACCGACATATGGCACATACTTTCTCCAACTTTCCAAATACAGACCCAACCTTCTCTCCCCACCACCGTGAAGTCTTTCTTTTAATTTAACTTTGTTAAAACAAAAAGAAAAGCAGTACTTGTGGCATCTTAGAGACTAACAAATTTATTAGAGCATAAGCTTTCGTGAGCTACAGCTCACTTCATCGGATGCTCTAATAAATTTGTTAGTCTCTAAGGTGCCACAAGTACTGCTTTTCTTTTTGCGAATACAGACTAACACGGCTGCTACTCTGAAACCTGTGTTAAAACACATTCTCTCTATCACAGAGTGACTTTGTTTGTTTTCTGTTCTGGTTGGAAAAGCTGAAAATCTTCTTCTGATTCCAGATTCCTAATTTGTCCATAACCTTGGGAAAGTCACTTCACTTCTTTGTTAAATGGGACTAATGATACTGACCTTTGTAAAGCACTTTGAGATCTACAGTTGAGAGCTAGATATTACTAAAAGAATTCATTGACTGTCCAGGTGGGAAGTAGAGATCTCATGGAACTACTTGAAAAAAACCCTCTCAAACAGCCCATATTCTTTCTTTCAGTAAAAGTCATTAAAGAGCAAGGTAGCGTGTGAATTAGTGTTGAATGCACAGCGCCTACCTCATTTGCTACACAGTCCCTGTACTGCCTATCTAACTTATTATTGTAAAGCACCAAGGAACACCTAGAGTAGCAAAGGAGCTAATTAAGACAAATTCTATTCTATAAATAAAATTGCCAAGTTAACAATGTAACTGAGCATCCTTAGTAACTTTTCCCCAAACTTTTCATATCTATACTGTAGATGCTAGCATTAAAGTTGCTTCACACAATGAATTCACATAATACATCAGAGATCCTAACAACGTACCCATCAATGCTTTAGTGTACTCATTGATCTTACCTTAATTTAATAAAATGCTTCATGTTCTATCACCTTATTTCCCCCCCTTTCCCTTGCTGAGTTTTTGACCACTGCTCCATCTCCCTCTGACACACAGACAATACTAATGTTCAGGTTTGGACTTAACCTGGCAGAATCAATTAGAGTTCGAGCTCTTCCTCCATCCCTGTGCTGAGCATAGAGGCCAGGCAGAGGCCTGAGACCTTAGGTACCTACAGCCACAAGGGGGAAAGGTCGCATGCAAGATGGAAGAAGAACCGGCTCTGTGAAGTCCTTTACTCTAGTCCCCCGGGGCCCAGGTCAGTGCCCTTGGGTCTTGGAGGCTGTCTCCTTCCATTACTGGGACAATGGGCCGATCAAGCAGCTGGGAAGAAGCAGGCTTGGACTAGTGTGTGCAGCCCTCGCTTGAGTTCAGCGGCAGGCCCTGGCCTGGCTGGGGGGGGGGGAGAGGGGATGCGAGTGTGTCTGGCACCGGCCGGTGGCTCTTACCTGCCTGACTCCCGCTGCCGCGCCGCTGGGGGCCTCAAACCTGCTCCTCAGCTCCTCCCAGGGGATGGGGAAGCGCTCTAGCCTGCGGCGGCCGTCCCGGGGCTCCTCCTTGGCCACTTCAGCCCCCACGCTGGCCTGCGGCGCTTTCTCCATGGTGCTGCCGCCGCCGCCGCCGCTCTTATCCGGCGGCAGGCTCTGAACTCGCCCCTCTTGGCCGCCCGCTGCAGCTGCTCGGGTCTCCTCCTCCTCCCGCGGGGCGGCGGCGGGCGCCGCTGGTGGCGCGGGGCAAGCTCTCCTCCCCTCCGGGGTTTGCGAGCGCCGGCGGCGGCCTCCCGCGGAGCCCCCCCGGGGACCGGCCCTCAGCGCATCGCCCGCCTCCCACTGCTGCTTGAGGCGCTCCAGGGAGCCCTTCTGGATCGGGAACTTCGCCAGCTCCAGGGCGCCCTGCAAAACCACCACGCGGCGGGGTCAAAACACTTGGCACCAACGCGTGAAGGACACACCCGCCCGCCCCAGGTCCGCGCCTCGCCCGGGAGCCTAGCGTGTGGAGGGACCCCACAGGCGCAGCCAGACATGGCCCAGCCCAGGCTGCTGAGCGCCCCGAAGGTCAGGTCAGCCGAGAACGGCCTGGGAACTCTCCTTTGGAGGAGGGTAGGCGTCGGAAGTGTAGCGTCAGACGGTCAATGACATAAGCAACTTCCCAAGGGAAAGGAAGGTCCCAGCCTGCAGGAAACAGGCGCAGGAAAAGCCTATTGCCCCTCATTTCCTTAGGTGCAGCACAGAGCCACTGAAGAACTGTTATGTGGAAACTCCTTATTGTTAAGTGCTGGGAAAAGCATCACTAATAAGCTCAACTCTAAAAACAAATATTGCTCAGGTTCATGGTCTGGAGCACTTCCAAGATTTCCTAGTCTAGAACAAAGCCCTCTCACAAACACCTCACTTGAAAATAAGTAACATTATTTTTCACTGTGGTGCAACCACTCTAAATGGAGTCCCATCTGCAAACAAGTCTTTCAGTCAGACCCACATCCACAAAGGTATTGAGGGTCCTCACTTCCATTGACCAAAGCCATCTGTGCTTTCATAAGTACTCTAGAATGATGCAGAGATATCAGCCACTAAATATTAGAAAGCAGTTATTAACACATTGGATTTGGATAATTATCCAGGACTGTTTAAGATACAGTAAATTAAAATCCCAAATGTATATAGCTGAACTATCTAGAAGAATGGGGGTGTACACAAGTGCCTGGAGATGACTGGACAAGAGTGGTGGGATTTTTGCAACCAAACAGATCTTGTGCCTTAAAAGTCTCCCTCCCCTGTGGAGGATTTCTACCCAACACTGTGAATGCCACTGAATAACAGGCAGTTTGTTAAAAAAAAAGGCATTACTTTCCCGCAGAACAGAAGGAATCGTCCAGCTCCAATGGATTTGGGAAAAGACGGACCATTTTTGTTCATGCGAGGCCTGACTGGTCAGTAGCTGGAATTTAGCTTGAACAAAAGAAGTACAAAGCCTTTGTACACAACTTCTTTAAAAATTTAGCACTAGAGACTTGCTAAAAGAAATGCAGACCTCAATATTTTAATGAGTAAGAGGGCTACTCTGGGCTGGATTCCTACTTCTGCACAATGCAGGCTGAAAAACTGCAATAGTAAATTCATCTAGAGCCGTGTCTCTCCTTGGCAGACATCACTGGCAAGACTTGGATAGAGCCCTACTACACACTTTAAAAGAGGCCCTTCTCCTCTTTGGTACCTCTGCCCCTATAGCCATAGTTGAGTGCAAGGTGCATTAATTTGGACCCATAAAGGTGAAGATGTTCCTTTTATATTTCAATAGTTTTGTTATGGTGTAGGAGGGATGTAAAAGGTGTCTTATTAACTGTCACAACTGATGATGGTGATCTCATCAGGATGGTTAATAAGAGACTCGACTCAAGGTCATTGTCCATGTTAATATAGAATACATCTGTTGTATTGTTATATCTTTAGTCAAGAGAACTTTTACTTTTCACTGTACATACACTTAGAACTGCCAGAGACACAGACCACTATGAACTTTCAATTTGCCAGTTACTGCATCTGTGGCGGAGGGGGTGTTACTTGAACAGAGAAAGGTAGTTGAAAAATATGTACAACTTCATGCCTGCTCTGCAGATCGAAAGGAGAAATTAAAAAGATTATACCTATTTTTTCCATTTGTCTAATAATTTCCTGTTGAACTCATTGCTGTTGGAATATCTGAAGTTCTATAAGTTTACATTGGGGGTGGGCAAGCAATGTGTAATTAAATATATCTCAGACAGTGATATTGTTACTACAAACTTAGCTCAAAGACCCAATGAGAAATGGACATGAGTCACTAAACGCTATCTTTCTAAATTAGTACAACTAATGAATGAACAAAGATAAATTTTACTGAATATATCAATGAATGCATGTTCAGCCAAAGTACTGAAGTCACTATGTACTATAATAAATAAAAAGAAAGTTATATCTTTTCTTTTTAAAGAGTAAAGATCAAAAGATCAAGTAAAGATCAAAAAGGGACTGTCCTATATTTTAGATGATTGAGTTAAGAGCAGCAAGTGACAACTGACAGTATAAAATGGCTGAGTCTAAGCCCTGGTCTACACTACAAGTTTAGGTTGAATTTAGCAGCGTTAGATCAATTTAACCCTGCACCCGTCTACACAACAAAGCCATTTTTTGTCGACTTAAAGGGCTCTTAAAATCAATTTCTGTACTCCTTCCCGACGAGGGGATTAGTGCTGAAATCGACATCGCCGGGTCAAATTTGGGGTAGTGTGGATGCAATTCGACAGTATTGGCCTCCGGGAGCTATCCCAGAGTGGTCCATTGTGACCACTCTGGACAGCACTTTCAACTCAGATGCACTAGCCAGGTACACAGGAAAAGCCCCGGGAACTTTTGAATTTCATTTCCTGTTTGGCTAGCGTGGCGAGCTCATCAGCACAGGTGATCATGCAGTCCCAAAATTGCAAAAGAGCTCCAGCATGGACTGAATGGGAAGTACTGGATCTGATCGCTGTATGGGGAGACGAATCCGTGCTATGAGAACTCTGTTCCAAAAGACAAAATGCCAATATATTTGCCAAAATCTCCAAGGGCATGATGGACAGAGGCTACAAGAGGGACATGCAGCAGTGCCGCATGAAAATTAAGGAGGTCAGGCAAGCCTATCAAAAAAACAAAGAGGCAAATGGCCACTCCAGGTCACAGCCCCAGACATGCCACTTCTATGATGAGCTGCATGCAATTCTAGGGAGCGCCCCTACTACTACCCCACCCCCGGCCGTGGACACCTGCAAGGGGGGACTCTCATGCAACAGGCATGAGGATTTTGGAGGTGAGGAAGATGAGGAGGATAGCGCACAGCAGGTAAGCGGAGAAACCATTCTCCCTGACAGCCAGGAACTGTTTATCACCCTGTAGCCAATACCCTCCCAACCCTCCCAAGGCAGGCTCTTGGACCATGAAGCCAGAGAAGGCACTTCTGGTGAGTATACTTTTGTAAATATAATACATGGTTTAAAAGCAAGTGTGTTTAATGATTAATTTGCCCTGAAGGCTTGGGATGCATTTGTGGCCAGTACAGCCCCTCCTTTTAAATGGCCATCCCAATGGGTGCTTGGTATGGGAAAGGAGGGCGCTGCTGTTTGAAACCATTCCCACATGTTATCAAGGTTGAAGAAGCCAAAAGACTGTGGCTTATCATGGCTGCCTGAAAGCCGAATTCTGTTGACCGGCCCTGCGTGTGTGATCTCTCATACCAAACCGGCAGGACCTCAATATAAGAGACAAAATGCGACCTTGTACCGAAAGCATATGTGCTATGTAATGTTAACAGCTTGGTTCACTGTGAAAGAGTCTACCCATTGTTCTCTAAAATGTGTCTTTTTAAAGACTAATCTCCCTTTTTTTCCTCCTGCAGCTGCAAATGTTTCAACGCTCCCCCTATCATCTCTGTCACAGAGGCTAACGCAGAAAAGAAGTCGAAAAAAACCGCACTCGTGATGAAATGTTCTCTGAGCTCATGCAGTCCTCCTGCACTGAAAGAGCTCAGCAGAATGCATGGAGGCAAACAATGTCAGAGTCCAGGAAAGCAGAAAATGAACGAGGACAGGAAGGATGAGCAAGATGAGAGGGGGCGGGAGCAAGATGAAAGGTGGCGGCAACACGATGAGGGGAGGCAGGATGCAGTGCTGACGCTACTGGGGGGATCAAAATGATATGCTCCGGCGTCTGGTGGAGCTGCAGGAAAGGCAGCAGGAGCACAGACCACTGCTGCAGCCCCTGTGTAACCGCCCGCTCTCCTCCCCAAGTTCCATAGCCTCTTCACCCAGACACCCAAGAATGTGGGGGGGGCGCTCCGGGCACCCAACCACTTCACCCCAGAAGACTGCCCAAGCAACAGAAGGCTGACATTCAATAAGTTTTGAAGTGCAGTGTGGCTTTGTCCTTCCCTCCTCCCCTCATCCACCACCCCACCCGGTGCTTCCCTCCTCCCCCACCCCTCCCGGACTACCTTGGCAGTTATCCCCATATTTGTGTGATGAATTAATAAAGAATGCATGATTTTGAAACAACAATGACTTTAATGCCTCTGCAAGTGGTGATGGAAGGGGAGAGGGCAACTGGCTTACAGGGAAGAAGAGTGAATCAAGGGGGCGGGTTTCATCAAGGAGAAACAAACAGAACTGTCACACCATAGCCTGGCCAGTCATGAAACTGGTTTTCTAAGCGTCTCTGATGCGCAGCGCGCTCTGCTGTGCTCTTCTAATCGCCCTGGTGACTGGCTGCATGTAAGCAGTGGCCAGGCGATTTGCCTCAACCTCTCACCCCGCCATAAACATGTCCCCCTTACTCTCACAGATATTGTGGAGCACACAGCAAGCAGCAATAACAATGGGAATATTGATTTTGCTGAGGTCTAACCAAGTCAGTAAACTGCGCCAGTGCGCTTTTAAATGTCCAAGTGCACATTCTACCACCATTCTGCACTTGCTCAGCCTATAGTTGAACAGCTCCTTACTACTGTCCAGAGTGCCTGTGTATTGCTTCATGAGCCATGGCATTAAGGGGTAGGCTGGGCCCCCAAGGATAACTATAGGCATTTCAACATCCCCAACAGCTATTTTCTGGTCTGGGAAGTAAGTTCCTTCCTGCAGCTGTTCAAACAGACCAAAATTCCTGAAGATGCAAGTGTCACGTACCTTTCCCGGCCATCCCACGTTGATGTCGGTGAAACGTCCCTTGTGATCCACCAGTGCTTGCAGCACCACTGAAAATCCCTTGTGGTTTATGTACTGGCTGCCAAGGTGGTCCGGTCCCAAGATAGGGATATGCGTTCCGTCTATCGCCCCACCACAGTTAGGAAATCCCATTGCAGCAAAGCCATCCACTATGACCTGCATATTTCCCAAAGTCACTACCCTTGATAGCAGCAGCTCAGTGATTGCGTTGGCTACTTGGATCACAGCAGCCCTCACAGTAGATTTGCCCTCTCCAAATTGATTCCTGACTGACAGTAATTGTCTGGCGTTGCAAGCTTACAGAGGACTATCACCACTCGCTTCTGAACTGTTAGGGCTGCTCTCCTCTTGGTATTCTTGCGCGTCAGGGCAAGGGAAAGCAAGTCACAAAGTTCCATGAAAGTGCGAAAGTTTTGCAGTCACTGGGAATCATCCCAGCCCTGCAACACTATGCGGTCCCACCAGTCTGTGCTTGTTTCCCAGGCCCAGAATCGGCATTCCATGACATGAGCCTGCCCCATTGGCACCAGGATGTCCAAATTGCCAGGGCCCATGTTTTGAGAGAAGTCTGTGTCCATGTCCTCATCACTCTTATCACCGCGCTGCTGTCTCCACCTCGGTTCTGGTTCTGCATATACTGCTGGATAATGCGCGAGGTGCTTACAATGCTCATAACTGCTGCAGTGAACTGAGCGGGCTCCATGCTTGCCGGGGTATGGTGTCTGCAGGAGAGCAGAGTTGCAGCAGAAGCAGAGGCTAAAGATGGATGCCATGAGAATACATATTTATAGAGAATGACGAAAGGACCTGCGAGGTGGATTCATGAGAGCAGGAGAGCAGAGTTGCAGCAGAAGTGGTGGAGGACAATGGTTAGCACTGCGCACACTTCCCGAAGAAGAACATATGTATCTGGGAGCCCATGACAGCCAATATGGAAAAATTCCCTATTGAGACAATAGCAGCAGAGCAGAGTTGCAGCGGAAGCTGTGTATGATGATGGTTAGCAGCACCCAGGAGGACCAGAACAGATCCCCAGAGCTGCAGGAGAGCAGAGTTGCAGCGGAAGCGGTGGATGACAATGGTTAACAGACCTACTGCACCGTCTGCTGCCAGCAACACCCAGCATACAACAGTGGCGGTATCGGTGAGTTGAGCTGAGTGGGCTGCACATTTGGTATGGCGTCTGCACGTGGTATGGCGTCGGCGTGGAGAAAAGGTGAGAAACGATTGTCTGCCGTTGTTTTCACAGAGGGAGGGGTGACTGACGACATGTACCCAAAACCACCCATGACAATATTTTTGCCCCATCAGGCATTGAGAGCTTAACTCAGAATTCCAATGGGTGGCGGAGACTGCGGGAAAGCTACCCATGGTGCACCGCTCCATAAGTCAATGCTAGCCATGGTAGTGAGGACTAACTCCACCGACTTAATGCGTTTAGTGTGGACATACGCAATCGACTGTATAAAATTGATTTCTAAAAATTGACTTCTATAATATCAACCTAATTTCATAGTGTAGACATATCCGAGAGCAGCATCTCCTTCATGAGAGCAGTAAGGCAGTAATTGTTAATTTAATCTGCTTTCCTGTGCGTCTAAGTTGATAGGATAGCATACTAGATCTTTACAGGACATTGAGCATTGCTGTTACATTTTAACATCTTTTAGTTCCAACCTGTTTATTGGGAAAGATTAAAGTGGTGGAGGTAGTTATTAATTTTTGGAAAATACTGTCTGAGGCTTTCTGATAGAGTATTAGCTAGTCCTGCTGGATATAGGTGGAAGTAGTTTGAGGATTAGCCTGATTCCTAGTCATGAGTAGAGCAGGGGCTATGGTTTCTGTTCCAAATAGATATGTCTGAGAAATGTGTGATGAAGTGTGGGCAGAGACCGGGCAAAGGTTGAGTCTGCTCCTGCACCAATGTGCACAGTATTTGGCCTCATGGCAAGTTCCATCACAGTAGTAATATTTGGAGAGGTTATTTTTATTCATTGCTTACTGAGATTTAGTATGTATTAAATGCAGTGTAAATATTTGTGATTTTTTTAAAATAAAGCTGCAGGCTTTTCAGACCCAGAAGAAAAACAGTTTTTATTTTATTTTGTTTTTTGTTTTGTTGTGGGAAACCAGGTAGGTGGTAAAGTCATGTAATAAAATTTATGTTCCTCCATATACAAGAGAAGAATGGGGAAAGCATCTCATAACTTTTCATAGATGAGGTTCTAAAGTATGATTCTAGCCAAAATTAGTTTATCTTTAGTGCAGTGATGGCTAGCAGATGTATTATGGGCTACAAGGTGGGCATTTAGGGCCTGATTCAAAGTCCATAGAAGTTAATGGAAATACTATTAATTTCATGGGTCTATATAGTTTTCTGTGGCCTGTGACAGGATCTCAGATCTATGGTAGCCCCACTTCCAAATCCACTTCCACGCAGTGTCCTAAATTTAGTTCAACTGTGATTTTTTTTTTACAGCCTATGTATTTTGGGGGAAAACTATTCTCACTCATAGTTCCATCAGTATTTAGGTTTCCCATATCCATTAAAAAAAATCAGGGGTCAGATTTACCATTGTATAACTCCAACTTTATATCAGTGTAATTCTACTGAGATTAATGAAGTTACAAATGGCATAAAACTGGAATAATGCAGTGGTGACTCAGATGTCCAGGGTGTTTTCATTATCACAGCATCTTTGTCGGGAATTTATTGCCACACAGCAGCATATTACTTCACTATATGAAGAGAAAGGAAATGGGGGTGAGAAGGCTAGGAGGGCAGAAATAGTTAATTTCAACACAGATGGGCTTGTGTAAATCCACCTCCATACATAAAAAGAAAATAAATTAAACAGGAGGTGGAATTGGGGAACAGGTTTACTTAAAAACATATGGACCAAATTCTGCTTTTGATAATGCCTATGTAAATCTGGACCACTGGTCTGACTGATAACAGATTTTGGCACACCTGTTTAAAGGTAAAGCAATGTTTAATTAGGTATCTTGTTCTTGGTCCACTGCTGATATGAAACTACTGAACACTGGCAGTCCCATTTGTGAAAGTGATTTATAGATTCCTTCTCTGTAGCTCACAATGTTTGGCTCTTCATAACAGCCTTGTAAAAATAGAATGAGGACATTATTTTGCCATTTGTTTCCCACAGCTGTAAACATCATTTAACAAAAACCACTGCATTTTTACACTACATTGTCTGTGATATATAGGATCATAGCAATTAAAGACAGAAAAGGCCCATTAGATCATAGAATCCCCCTCCACCTCCAGCAGGAGCAACAATAATCCGCTAGAGAGGAAGTGTCAGACATTAAGCTGATATTACAGTAGAGAGAAAAGACTCATTAAATCTTAGCTAAAAGGCCAAAAGAAGTGATGCATTTTTTCAAAGCCCTAAAAATATAAACCTTTAAATGCAACATCCACAGGCTGAACTTTTAAAACCAGATCCATTATAATATAGCTAATGAAGTCAGTGAAAGACTCAATGTGTTGATACAGTCAGGGCCGGCTCCAGGCACCAACAAAACAAGCAGGTGCTCGGGGCGGCACATTTCTCGGGGCGGCATTCCGGCGCCGGCCATGCCGCCCCTAGAAGTGTGCCCCCGGCTGCCCCAGATCGCCTCCGCCTGCTCCCCAGAGCGCGCCCCCCGCTGCACCGCTTCTCCCCCCCACCCCCGCCGGTCCCTCCCAGGCTTGCCGCGCGCCAAACAGCTGTTTGGCGCGGCGAGGGAGGGGGGAGAAGCGGAGCGGCGGCGCGCTCGGGGGAGGGGGAGGCGGGGCGGAGGTGAGCTGGGGCGGGGAGCGGTTCCTCTCCCCCGCCTGAGAGGGAAGGAGGGGGGAGAAGCGGAGCGGCGGCGAGCTAGGGCCGGGGCGCCAAAGGAAGCAATGGGGGGAAATGTGGCACGCCGGGGAGAAGAGGCAGGGCCGGGGATTTGGGGACGAGGCGCACGAAAAAAAAAAGCGGGGGGATGGCCAAAAAATGTTTTGCTTGAGGCCGCAAAAATCCTAGAGCCGGCCCTGGATACAGTATAAATATGTTAATTGGCGACTGAGTTAAGTGTGTTGTTCAGATATTTTATTTTTGATATTGCCAGCAGCATTGCTGTCTATCATGATGCAAGCGCACAATTAGGGAGAACTGCCAAAGAGGGTGGGGGGTAATGAGTAAATGCTGGGGAATCAGTGTGTGCGGCAGTGAAGGTTGTTATGACAGGTGAGTGCTGTGTTCGCTCAGATTCCATACAGCTGTCAGTATTGTAGGGAGAGATACTGCATTTTAATGCAAATATGAGTTACAGGTCACGTATGGCTGTGACAAAAAACCTGCTTTCTGCCTCATTTAGTCAGAGAGCACATGCCAGTGAAGAGATTACCTATGTGCTAATTCTTCCACTGTGAAAAATATTAAGGCCTGGATCAACAAGGAGGCTTAGGCATTGCAATGCTCAGTATCATGGCACCTCACTTTTAGGTGCCTAGAAAATCACAGGAACAACACTGCAGCCAACAAAGCCTGAGGGCGTGTCTACACTTAATTTAAAATGACATCCAGCTGCTGCAGAAATTAAGTCAGTTGGGCACATCCGCACTACACTCATTGTGTTGGTGGAGTGCATCCTCATCAGCAGTGCTTGCATCGATGCACAGAGCAGTGCATCGTGGGTAAGTATCCCACAGTGCAACTAGTTGCAGACATTTTTGGGAAGGGCTTGCTATACCTCATGGAATCAAAACATTGTTGCAGGGGGGAATGGGAATATGGCTTCGACCTTCCATAATGCAGTTTTCTCCCTCTCTCCTCTGATATCAATGGCAAACAACCCATGGTTTTTTGCACCTTTTTTCAGAAGCCTGGCTTAGCTGCATGTATGCCATAGCTCAAGAGCCATGGACCCCATTTAACACCTTGCTTCTTATCCTGCAATATTTCCAGGGTTCAGACAGCAGTCGCCACATGGAACATTGCTATGTCATTCAAGCAGCCAGGCTGCAAGCCATAGAACAAAACAATTCCCAGTTGCTGCTGGCAGTCACTCAGCAGCTGAACACGTTTCTGGTCCCAAGAAACAAGCACTGACTGATGGGATCGCACCATTAGGCAGCTATGGGATGACGAGCAGAGGCTGCAGAACTTTTGAAGGCAGAAGGCCGCTTTCCAGGAACTTTGTACAGAGCTTTCCCCAGGTCTGGTGGGCCAGGCGTCCACAGGTTCGGCCGATCACAGCTCCCACTAGCCGCGGTTCTCTGCTCCAGGCCAATGAGGGCTGCAGGAAGCGGTGGCCAGCACATCCCTCGGCCCGCGCTGCTTCCCACGGCCCCCATTGGCCTGGAGCAGCGAACCACGGCCAATGGGAGCTGCGATCGGCCAAACCTGCAGACGCAGCAGGTAAACAAACTGGCCTGGCCTGCCAGGGGGCTTACCCTGGCGGGCCGTGGGCCAAAGGTTGCTGATCCCTGACATAGTGGATGGTTTTGCTGCAACGGGGTTTCCTAACTGCGGTGCGGCGATAGACGGAACGCATTTTCCTATCTCGGCCCTAGACCACCTCGCCAAAGAGTACATTGACTGAAAGGGATTCTTTTCAGAGGTGTTGCAAGTGCTGGTGGATCACATGGGGCGTTTCACTGACATTAACATGGGATGGTCAGGAAAGGTGTATGACACGTGCATCTTTAGGAACACAGGTCTGTTCAGAAAGCTACAATCCGGAACTTTCTTTCCAGATTGCAAAATAACTACTGATGATGTTGAAATGCCAATAGTGATCCTGGGAGATCCAGCCTATCTCTTGCTTCCATGGCTCATGAAACCATAAACCAGCCACCTGGATAGCAGTAAGAAGCAGTTTAACAATAGGCTGAGCAAGTGCAGAATGGTGGAGGAATGTGCCTTTGGATGTTTAAAGGGTCCCTGGTGCAGTTTGCTTACTAAATTAGACCTCAGTGAGAGCAATATATCCCCATTGTTATTGCTGCCTGTGGCATGCTCCATTATATCTGTGAGGAAAAGGGAGAGATGTTTCCACAGGGGTGGACTGTGGGGACGGATAGGCTGGCAGCTAATATTGAACAGCCAGATATCAGGGCTATAAGAATAGCCCAGTGAGGAGCTCTGCATCTGTCAGAGGCTCTGAAAAGACATTACAGTAATGAGCAACAGTAATGTGTGCCGCTTATCTGTGTTGTGGCTTTCCATACTATCCCCTATGTTGCATCAGTTTCCCTGTACCTCTCCTTCCCCTCCCCAAGACCCCATGCTTGGAATAAATAAAGAGTATTACATTCTTGAAACTTTGACTTTTATTGCACAATCATAAAGAAACTGAAAGAACAGGAAAATAATTAAACTCGGGCAAATAGTGTGAAAAAATTGGGAGGGGAAAAACCAAGTCAGCTTGTCCATGAATGCACAGAAGTCTTGTCCATCAAAGGTCTTCCAATGGCCGCCTTCTCCATGTCCATGTTCAGTTTTTCAGACAGTTAAATCCTCCAGGCTCTGAGCTTTGTGTCAACTGTCCCAGCGGTGTTCATTATCTCATTAAACATGTCATCACATGTTCTCTTTTTCCATTTTCCAATCTGCGAAAGCCTCTCCACTCGTGTGGAGGATGTGCTAAAGGCCAAGCTTTTCATTGTAAGGCATTCAAAGCACAAAGCAACCATTGTCAGTGCATACCCTGGGTCTAGTACAAGATTGCTATTTAAAAAAAAAACCTCCCCTTATTACACTTAAATGCAAGCCAGAACATAATCAGAATTCCTAGCCATTCAATTAACTGGTTTGTTATTCCAGCCATGCTGAGTATGGCCCAAGGGCATAGCGATGGGTTTTGTGCTGCAACTGGTGGAAAACCCCCTTCGGGAGCATAGGTGGACAATGCCCTCTCCCCTTAGCAACATGGATGTTGCGTTGAGACCAGGGACCAGCATTAAGCCTCCCAAATTGCAGTCTTTTGGGGGGGAGGGGTGGTAGAAAGGAGGTTTATGGCCATGAGAGAACAGTGGAAGGCCACCCCCCTTCCCTTAATGCTGCTGGTAGCAGTCACCCTGGGCTTACAGATTCTGAAGTCAGCACCAATCCCTGCCAGCCAAACTGATTGAGGGACCCAGAAATCACCATGGGTGGGGGATCGCATGCTCTATTGTTTGTGGTATGAGCACTTGTAATGAAAATTTCCACCATCTCCTCTAGGTGACCCTATGTGATATCAGTCTTCCTGAGGGTAACAGAGATGGCAAGGGAGCAGATGCTGCAAGCATCTGGGTACAGACCTGATCCTTTTGCTGCTATGTTGTGTTCCACAATGATGCCAGCAGAGTTAGTACTGGAGTGGCATGAGAAAGTGTCCTACCGTAGTGGAAGAAATAAGGCAGCCCTCCCCAAAAACCTTCTGCAAAGGATGAAAGTTTCCTGGAGATCTCCATGGAGGGTTCCCAGGCCATCCCTGTGGACATAAATCAGGGATGACCAACCTGTGACTCCAGAGCCACATGCAGCTATTCAAAAGTTAATATGCGGCTCCTTGTATAGGCACCCACTCCAGGGCTGGAGCTACAGGTGCCAACTTTCCAATGTGCTGGGGTGTGTTAACTTCTCAACCCCTGGCTCTGCCACAGGCCCTGCCCCCACTCTACCCCTTCCCACCCTGTCCCTGAACCTGCTATGCCCTTGCTACTTCCCCCTACTTCCCAGAGCCTTCTGCACGCCACGAAACAGCAGATTGGGAGGTACAGGGAGGGATGAATGGAGCGGGAGGCGCTGATTGGTGTGGCTGTTGAATGGGAGACACTGGGAGCAGGTGGGGGAAGCTGCTGAGAGGCTACTGACTTATTACTGTGGCTCTTTGGCAATGTAAATTGGTAAATTCTGGCTCCTTTTCAGGCTCAATTTGGCCACCCCTGACATAAACAGTCTTTTCCAGGGGGCACGCTTTGCATAACTGCAGCAGCCACTGGGAAGCAGACACCCACTTTGCCTCACTTTTTCTTCATATTAAACATAAAATATAAGAGCATGTAACCCTACAGTTTGACTGAAATTGCATACTCACCAGAGGTGCCTTCCCCAGCATCATGCTCAGCCACAATGCTGGGCTGCTTTGGGATTAAAAATAGCTCTGGCTCTTGGGGAGAATGGATCCCCCAATCACCTGTCTCCCATTCTCCTCCGCTTCCTCATCCAGAATGTCCTCCTTGTTATTTCCTGAAGTGGCCTGAAACTTAGACTCCTGGGAGGTATCCACACTGTGTTTGGGGTAGTGATGGGGGGGGCCACCGAGAATCACATCCAGCTCATTGTAGAAGTGGCATGTCTGTGGTGCAGAAATAGAATGACAGTTCTCCTCTCTTGTCTTCTGGTATGCCTGCCAAAGTTCTTTGATTTTCACACAGCACTGCTGTGTCCCCCTGATGTAGCCCTTCTCCCCCATGCCTCACGCAATCTTTTCATAGGTGTCTATGTTTCTTTGGCTGGATCAGAGCTGTGCCTGTATTTCCTTTTCTCCCCACAGACTAATAAGATCCACCATCTCCTGTGGAGCATGTATGGGGCATTGAGTCACCATGATGAGCTGGGCAGGCAAGCTCTCCACATTGATCAAACAGGAAATGGGAATGCAAAAGATCCCGGGGCTTTAATGGGAGGGGCTGTTTCCTGTGTTACCTGGCTGCTGTCGAGTGGAGTTCAAAACAATCTCCAGATTGGTCACAGCGGAGCATTGTGGGACACCTCCTGGAGGCCAATTCAGTCAATTTACACAATGCTGTGTCTACACTGCCTCTCTATCAACCCATCAACATTGAATTAAGTGCTATGCCTCTTGTGGAGGTGGAGTAATTAAGTCAATGTTTCAGGCATGTCAGAGCGGTGGAAGGGACCTGGGAGTGTAGACGCATACCTTATTAGGTCAATGTAAAGCGGTTTCCATCAACCTAAGTTTGTAGTGTAGACCAGGCCTGAGTTAGCTGCCGAGGCTCCCTATACAGTGAATGGCGGAGAGGCCAGCACGCTAGGCAGGAAACCACCTAACCTATCCAATGGGAGATGGCAATGAGATGCATGTGTGTTGTGTTAAGTCTCACCCCTTCATGGAGATAGGTGCGTACATTGAAGCTGCAAGGAAGCAACTATATCTGCTAGCAATCCATGAATGGGACCTTGTGTCCTGGAATCCGGTCGGCTTAAGCACCTAAGCTGTTTCTTGAAGCACTGAGTTAGGTGCCTGCTTCTCTCAACACAAAAACAGCTGGAGGAGGAGCTGCTGCCCACCGTATAATTTTAACCCAGTGGTTACAGCACTCATCTAGAACGTGGGAGTTCAGTACCCCTCCCTGCCAGCAGGGGAGAATGGATTTGAACAGGAGTCTCCCACCGTTCAGACAAGTTCTCTAATCACTGAGCTCTGGGACATTCTGATGTGGTATTTCCTCAGTCTTCCCTGATGAAGCTGTTCCATTGTGGATAAATAATGAAGAAGTGATTAGACCAGGGGAACTAGACCACCTAAGTTCCCTGTAAGCTGCGCAGCAGCCTATTTAGCATCGCGCAGGCTCTCAGGGAACCCACCCGGGGACTTGCCATGGTCTGGTTCCCACCTAGCCCTGCTCCAACTCAGCCAGTGGCCCAGACCTGCTGCAGCCAGGGCAGCATGACTGGATCAGACCAGGTGCGGCCAGGGTAGGGCTGCCCAGCCCAACCGAGGAGCAGCCCGGACCAGGCGTGATTGGGGCGGTGAGGCCTGACCCACAGTGGCCCAGACCAGGCATGGCTGGGGCAGCTCTCCCCCGGTGCGAACCTGCTGGGGTTGGGGGAGGGGCACTCCCCCCACAGGCCAGGTGCTGCTACAGGGAGAGAGCACTGCGGGGAGTCCTTTCTCCCTGCTGTAGCCCTAGAGCATCCTCCTGCACCCCAAACCCTTCATCCCCACCCCAACTCAGAGCCCACACCCCCAGCCAGAGCCCTCACCCCCGCACCCAACCCTCTGCCCAGCCCTGAGCCCTCATCCCCGGCCCCGCACCAGAGCCTGCACCCCTAGCAGGAGCCCTCATCCTCTACACCCAACCCTCTGCCCCAGCCCGAGCCCCTCATCCCCAACCCCACCCTAGAGGCCACATCCCCAACCGGAGCCCTCACACCCCTTCACCAACTTTCTGCCCCACCCCAGAGCCCTGCACCCCCAGCCGGAGCCCACACACCCCTGCACCCCAACCCTCTGCTCCAGCCCTGAGCCCCTCATCCCCGGCCCCGCACCAGAGCCTGCACCCCTAGCAGGAGCCCTCATCCTCTACACCCCAACCCTCTGCCCCAGCCCCGAGCCCCTCATCCCCAACCCCACCCTAGAGGCCACATCCCCAACCGGAGCCCTCACACCCCTTCACCAACCTTCTGCCCCACCCCAGAGCCCTGCACCCCCAGCCGGAGCCCTCACACCCCTGCACCCCAACCCTCTGCTCCAGCCCTGAGCCCCCTCCCAAATTCCAAACCCCTCAGCCACACCTCACCACATGAATTTTGTTATATGCACCAATATGAAGATGATGTGTCACACATCAGCTCCATATTGGTGCCCATAATAAAATTCATTCCGCACATGGGTGGGAAAATTTAGAGGGAACACTGGTCTCCACTGCCCAGGTACATGGGTGCCTTAATCACTGAACTACAACTCCTTCTCTCACTCTTTATCTCTGGCCCAAAGACTGCTCCACTGTGGATACATTCTGAAATAGCCAGCTCTGGGCTTAGGTGGGAGATAGGGCACCTGACATCTACAACGACGCAGCAGTGCATATGCCCAGAGACAGAAATATAGATGCTAATAGAACTTTTCTGAAAACTTAGAAGCGCACTGGGTTTGATGGGAATTTTCTGGATCACTGTGGAGCATAAAACTAGGACTTAGATACTTGAGTACCTCTGTGGATCCTCCCTAAGAACCCCGACCCAAGCCAGTAACCCCTGAGATCAAGTGACCTTCTCTATTTGCATTGTTTGGAGAGGAGAATCACAGCTTTTGAGCAGGTGCTGAAATCTGTTACCATCCTCCTGAATCAGTCTCTCCTGAGGTTTGAATTCATGTTCCTTCTATGTAAAGTGACCCAACAATGAATATTTCAACTCAACAGAATTCACATACAATTTAAATTATTCTAAATAAAAAGGAAATGTATTTGGCAGAGAATGAGGTATGTGATCTGATTGATAGAGCACTGGCCTGGGACTCAGAAGACCAGGGTTCTATGCCCTGTTCTGCCAATGGCCTATTAAGTACTCTTGGAGAAGTCACTGTAAGCTGTCTGTGACTCATTTTCCTCATCTGTAAAATACCTCCTTTGCAAAGTACTTTGAGCTCTACTGATGAAAAGCACCATGTAAGAGCTAAGTATTAGTAGTAGGAAATCACAAACAAATGTTGATCAGAATTCAAACATAACTAGTGTCTAACCATTCTGAAAATGAAAGTCAGCTGAGCTTCTTGTTAGGCCCTGATTCAGCTGTCCATTCCTATTCAGCAAAGCACTTAAGCACATGATCAAGTTCAGGTCCAAGCTTAAATGTGATGACTCACTAAATAGGGTTGGACTTAAGCATGTGCTTAATGCTTTGCTAAATTAGGATCTTTAGTACAGAAAACATTAGGCAAGGAAGGTAGAAGTGTATTGTTCTCCCTTTTTGACCCAAGAGCTTTGATAAAATTCAGGATCCTGTGGGTTGTTTCAGTTAGGAGGAGAATTTGATGATGGAGGCCTGGTTTCTGATGCAATCCTATTTATTTATTTACCAATCCTATTTATGTACAGAGTCTTGTTTCCCTGAACACAGCAGGAATCAAACAGCAGGAGACAGATTCTTCTTACTCACAGCTGTAAGTACCTTTTTAGCCAGCACTCAGCCCAAAAGCTCTGTCTCAGGTCTTTTTCTCATGGCAATGCTAGGGGTCACTTGGGATGACGTGATCATGCACAGTATATTATAGATGCCCAGGAAATCCTCTTTTGTCATTATAAGGAGGTATTTTTTTTCTGAGGTTGATAAACAGTTGGTATCTGACCAATACCTAATGAATCTCCATATCACTATTTTTTTTAATAGAAAAGCATTGAAAAGAGCTGGTAGAGAAAGAAGTTTCCAATCCAATCAGGAAGAAAAGATTAAAACAAAATCAATGGTTTGCTGTGTTTTGACATTCATATAATGTCAATCTGCTGCAGGGCAGGGAAACTTATCTGAAAAATCAATCATTTTAAACATGAAGAGCCATTCATTGGCCCTTCTGAATTGAGCTTAAGTTCCATGTGGAAAACGGCAAGAAAGCTAATAACCCTCAGCACGTTGTGACCTGGAGCTGTAGCTCTGACAGAAAACAAAATGTTTCCTTAGCTTAGCCAAACTTCTCTTGAGTCATTTGGCTAGGCGTGAAGCTAAGAAGATTCACAATCCCATGGGCAGGTGGAACAATCAAATTTTAGCAGAGTGAGCATATGAGGGAGTAATACTAATATAATATTATTCAGTTTGTGTGAGACGTAAGCCCACATATTGGGCCAGAGATTCACCTCTCATGGTAAAATCTGTGGAGAACATGAATCGAGGGAAGAAATCAATGTTAGATTCCCCACACTGTTCCATTAAGAGGATGGAGTTTTCTTATGTGAAATAGGCTATCAGGACCCACCTCCTAAACCCACACATCCTGGGACATTGGTATCAGGCCAGGGCCATCCACACAGCGGCCTTGTAGCAGCTGTTGCCCTCAGCAGCAATATCCCTCTCCCTCCCTGAGAGCATGTTTCCAATGCAACTGCACTGTCATTGACTCCTCTGGCCACAGCTGCCATAAAGACCCTCTTCTCACCATTGAGCAGGTTTTGTGGAGAAGATAATACAGTCCCTATCCCAATGTGCACCTTTCATCCCACCCCACACCCCAAATCCTCCCCCAACCCATCCAGTTACTGCCTCTTTCCCAATGTGAATATTCAGGCCAGGGAACAACCATCCACAAGGAGCCATGAGGACACAGAGGCAGGTGATCCCTTTCTTCATAGTGGGGATTTTCAACTGCTGCTGTGTCATCATGGTGTCTTATCTTGGACCCACATAGGGTTCTTCACTAAGCAATGTCTTTCTTTTTTGTCTATGCACACTCTTCTGAGGTTCCTCTGAGCTTACGTGGCTTGAAAACTGCAGTTCTTTAGCAGGTAAATAAAGCTTCAAGTATTTATAACATTTCTCTATTTAAAATTCAGACATTTCTTACTTGAAAGAGATTAAACAAGTGTCTGAAATGAGCAAAAAAAATTAGATTATCTAACTTAAAAACAAAAGCTTAAATAATCATAGCCATATTTTGAGACAATAGATTAATATGAGCTCACATTTTTATATGCTAAGCTTTAGGCTGATGCAAATATAGGTGGGTAAATTATAAACCTTGAAAAAACAGAATTTAAAATGTAAATGGCAATGACTTAACTGTAGCAGTGCTCAGAGGTGCCACTATTCTGATGTAATTCACACGGGAGCACTAATCTCAATTAACGGGTCTGCACCTTTCATAACCAAAATTGGCATATTGTTTCATTTAACAGGAAAGGAGTAGAAATCATGCATTATTAATATTTATGAAGAGTAAACCAAAGGCAATGCATTTATTTTATTTTCTTCCTTTTATCTCCTCATTCTCATGTATTACATGAACGGTATCAGGCACCACACTAGATAACCTATTTTTAAAAAAATCCATTATGTTGTATATTTGTAATGAGCTTATCTTACCCCAGTATTTTTTTCAGTCAAGTTTCCTTCTTGTGAGTCTGCTACAGCAGTCATGTACCTGTTAAAGGAAAACAAAAATGTAAAATTTCTTAACTTGCTGATCTCATCTAACTAATGGCCACCAGGCACGATAGACATACATCTGATAGCAGTTACAAGACACCATATCTCTTATATGTGCCTCTTGCCAATGTATTATTTAGTGAGCAAGGGAAGAAAGAAGCATACTTTCAGCCATACCTATTGACTGTATTGTATGCTCACCTTTCACTGCCTTAGCAGTGTAAAAGCTGGAAGCGACAGGTTTTGTTTCAAAACTCTATAGATGAGAACAAAGCATATGCTGTAGTAATGAACATTTGTTCTTAAGGACATAGAAAAGGTTTGGAGGGGACATATACTTGATACCATATAAGAGAGATAAATAAGAAAGAATTAAGTACTTTAATAATTATTCAGTCCAGGTTATGGTACTGTATTTAAGCAATGTTGGTGTTAAATAGACATTGCTACTTCTCAAAATAATAAAAGATAAGCCCTTTAAATTTAATCAAAGGGTTGCTTCCTAAGTCAGAATCTACATGTATAAAGAATGTGAGTGTTTTCAAAGAGATCCCCATCCCTTTCATTTTTATTTTCTTCTTTGCTGTACTAGGGGAGTGCTTGCTATTTATTGGCATTCCCTTGTCATAAACTTTAGATTATCCATGTGAAGCTTATTTGATCTCTCTGACCCATTTTTCCCAGCCAAGTGAATCTCCAAGCACTGATGTTCTAATGATGTACCACTCCAAATGATGTTACTTGTTGCCTTTGACAAATGAATTCAAAAGAGGCAATACATTTTAATTTACTGTTCTAAATCTTAAAATGTCAAATGGATGAACTGTATCCACTGAAGAAGATGTAATGATGCTAATAGAAAGCACTGGGAAAATCTGAAGGGCTAGTCATCCGACTTACTAAATATGATTTCCATAAATTTAATTCTGTTTTGTAATGGGGAGGGGACGATTACTGACTATCCAAAAAGTGTTGAGAAGTGTCACTTTCCTATCACTAATTTTCTCTGACAAATAAGCAGTAGATTGTAAATTTGCTTAAGCTTTTATGTATTTGCATAAATTCAAGTACAAACCATTGGAAATACATGACTTCCCATTTTAAAGTTATATTGTCATAAATCCTCTATAAAGGGAAATAATTGCATGCATTTTTGGGATGTCTAGTATGTTTATGATAGACACCAACATATAAGATACAAATAAAGAAATTAAAATATGTTTCCAATATTGGGCCAGATTCTTGGTCTCTCCTAAGTCTCCTTTGCAACTTAATGCAATGTCCAAGGATTCCCCTAGCATAGGCAAATCTTCAGCGGGAATAGGGCTGGCTATGCCAGCTACTCCTGGCCCTCTCCCCAATATGCACTGGGGATAGTCTATGGCAGGCTGAGGGCAGAGAGTGGGAGTATGAGAGGTGTGAGGGATTTATCCCTGGCCAGCAGTATATTTCCTAGAGGACTGCTTCAGTGAGCATAATTTAGAGCAGCTTTTAGGTGCCTATAAAATATACTGGGGCCATTTTGAGGCTGAGTGCAGGATCAGGGAAGTGGAAAGTTGGTACAGTTTTTCTCTTCAGAGATCTTGTGTCAAGCCTAGATTGTCCAGACCCTACTAGCTGAACTACTGTATTCAGTCATCCTTGCAGATCAGTTTCCCATTGGAGGCGAAATCAGTGATGTTGAGTCAGGATATATACTTAGTGCATATTGCTTATTTACACTATATATGACAGTCATTGAATAGCAGTGGTCTCAAATAGCACCCAGCCAATCTCTTTTCAGAAACCTCAGCCCAAAGACCCATACCCACTTTCCAGGAAGCAAGTCTGCACCAATAATTGACTGTAGATAGAGAAATTAAGGCAGAGAGCAAACTCTCTTGCTGTTTTCCACAGCTGCACCAAAATATCTGCATCACAGACTCAGCAGTGATATAATATTTCTTCAAAGACTGTACGCTGCTCACATGCTGAGAAAAATAACTTCTCAGTCTATGTGTAACAGTTCCAGTTGGTGATTCCTATCATAACACAATATATTGTGTCATACATCATAGCACTCTACAAGATCTAATGAGGGAAGCTCAGTATAATAGCTTCTTAAAAATTAATGATTTAGGCCCAAATTCAGGAAAGCATCCTGATTCAGGACAGTATTTAAGCACATATATATAGTTAAGTATGTGCTAAGTAAGTAAATCCATTTATTCATATTTGAGTACTGATGACATCATAGCGGAATTTTCAGAAGTCTTTGCAATCCATCTCTTAACTTTGATCACTCAGCAACTGACCTTTTTCAGTGATCAGCCACACACCATCAATCCATCTCCTCGCTGGGTCCTCTCCTACTATGATGATCCTCCACCATTCCTTCCATGATAACTCTCTTAAGGTTATTTCCATCTCTACACCTAATGTGACCAAAGTACAAAAGTTTGTGTGGCAAATTGTCTTTATAGCAGTAGGTGTTTTGCTCATTTTGGGGGGAAAAAATCAGTCACACTGTCTGCTTCTGCTCTTCATTTTATCATCCACTCCTTTCTGTGCTCTTCCTCTCAACTGGAAACAATTAGATCCAGAACCTTGTGACCAGCCAGCTCTTGTTGAACCATCAGCGAGTGATTTCTGGACTACAGTCTGGGACCCTCTGCAGTATTAATGGAGTTGTGTATCCTAATCTAGTCCAGACTACAATGTAATTTGAAATTAACATTAGGAGCATGCAAGATGGTTTGGATGTCTTTGATTGCAAAGTTAGGAGATCAGCATAAACTTCTCTTTATAATTATCAGTATCTTTCTCCAGTATTATATATGCTTTGCATTTGGATCCTTAATTTTGCTATTTTTATTCTTGACAAAATGTTAACATAGTGAGAAGACGTGAAAAACCGTTATGACTTAGCCAAACACTGGGAAAAATAAGTGACATATATATGAAAGGAAGAATGGAAAAGAAAAAAAAATTAAAAGTGTAAATGTAATGTGAATATATATACCATAGGGAGTGAGTAAAACAGTCAATATATAACTGGTATCAAAGTATAACTGGTATCTTCTGATGTGTGATAGGAATACATACAGGAGCATTACGTCAAATTTTGACTAAAATATAGAACAGAGATGTATTCTCAATGACTGCAAACATCCTAATGGCTGAAATGTTTTAAGAAAGATTTTGTCTGAGTATACTTAATGGGCCTAATCTTGAATCCATTGAATTTGATGGAGTTTTACTAATAATTTCAGTGGGAGCTGATCTGACCAAATATAAGAATAGTCATTTTAAAAATTATTTCTCAAGCTCCAAACATACTTAATTTTAATAATTATTAGTATCACAGTTTGTACATAAATACAGCTGAGAGACTGACATCTGAAACCTGTCTGAAGCGGGCTTTATCAGTCATTAGGATAACCAACTTATTCTTCCACTGTCAATTTATTTTAAGGTTTTAGTGTTTTGTATCTGAGGGCCTTAAAGCTTTTGAGCAACTACAAATACAACTTTTTAAAGTTTAGTTTCTTTCTTTACATCTATTCCTCTTCATTCTACAGTCCAGGCATCAAACAGTCTAAAACTCCCTCATTTTCTTTGCCCTCTTACTGTTGGGGCGGGGGAGGGGAAGAAACACCCTAGAAGCCTTCAAAAAATGGAACATGTGGGACTAATAAGAGCACTAAAGCTCTTGTTTTTGCAGTTTGATGACTGCTCAAGGAATATGATAGGATTTTTTTCTTTTAAACTAGCAGGTGTGGGTAGCTCTTAGCATGGCTTTTTAAACCAATGGACTATTCATTTGGGGCCTGACTTCAGTAGGCTCTGGATCCATGCCTGGGTTCTTGTAGACTATTACGAGTCATTTGTTGTCAGTGACCCTGTTTCAATTGTAGCTCCATTCTGGAGTCATCTTATGTTGTGTTCTGTGACGCTCTTGAGGTATAACTTTAAAAAATATAAGCAGGGAATGGGAAATAAACATGGCATTATTATCAGTACAGACCGACTCGTGCACAAGGATGTAGATTTCTGTAGTGCACTTGTTTTCAAAGAGGAATAAAATGTACTCCATTCATCCAGATAAAATACTATCTGCCAAAATAGTACAGTGCTAAAACATGTCTCTTCAGAACTAAGTTGGAGGTGTCAGTATAAGGGGAGATCTAAGGAACTACAGTAGTTATTAACTTTAAGTGTACTGGGACAATGGTTCACATCCAGTTCACTTCACTCACATGAGTACTCCTGTTGTGGTCACTGGGAGTTTTGCCTGAAGTTACTGTAGGTATGGACTGCACGAGGTACGGCTTTTAGTCATAGATGTGGACCAACTCACTATTGTAAATAGACAACATATTTAAATGTGCAAATTAGCAAGTGGGCCTGTACAGCCGATCATTTTCATATTTTTATTGTATTTTTGGAATTTAATTATACATTAAAACTATTTCCCATTTTTAATTATAGCTGTGCTCCTAAGTGCCACTATAGTTAAGTTTCTGTGTGTGTTTTCTTTATAATTGCCATCCTTGAGAGCCTAATATCTTTGGGCCAAATTCTGTGGCCCTTAATTCAGTAAAACTCCTGTTGGAGTCAGAGAGTTTTGCTTTATTAACACTGAAGATTTTGGGCATTTGCAGACTGGAACTTCTTCCTATTGAAGTAAATGGGAGTTTTGCCATTATTTGATTGGTGACATAGGCTAGAGCTAACGGTGTGATATCTCTGCAAGATTCTATTCATGGAGATTTGTCCCTGGTTGTTCGGTCTATATTTGTCTTTCCCTGCCCACCCAGGAAAAAAGGTTATGTGGTTGATCCCAGGCCATTGGTGGCAGGCCATGGGCTATCTACGTAACCCTTGTCCCCACCCATACCTCTGCACCTGTTCTGTGTGCCTGGCACCTCAGCCACCTGCTGTCCAAAAGCATGACTCTGCAGAGTCCAGGGAGAGAAGGGGAAGCTGCAAGCTAGGCAGCCAGTTCCCCAGTGCCTTCTATACAGTAGTGGTACGCTCAGCACAGAGAGGGTTGCTTCCATGCATATAGATCAGAGGTATGATTAAAATTTGGTATGTAGCTTACAAGCTGTCAGGAGGAAAATGGTTTATTTTTAAACATAATTTTTCAAGCCATAAGCTTCTTTTGAGGTACAGCTCAGCATAAAGTACCTTGAGTTAATGGGGGTTCAGGTGGCCCTGTTCCATCATACCTGCGAGATATCACAATTTCAGGGAAGTGATTAAGAGGGAGAACCCAGCTCATTTGATGGCTGAGCAGAGAGGAGAGAATATTTTTAGTTCTCTGATCCTGGAGTGAGGACTGCCCAAAGGCAGGAGCTTCTGGGACAACTGATGGCCTCTCCCTGAAGGAAAAGAGGGCCTGATCCTGACTCGTGTTGGGAGGGGACTATTCCTCTTTATTGCTTGTGAAGTCAGTTAGGGGCTACAACCCAATAAGTGCTCTCTGAAGGAAATGAAAATTAAGACAGCTTTGGGATGATTCCTTTGTGTAATCCCCCTCCTTTCTGTGCTTTGAGTGCCTTGGAAGGCATCTGGACTATCTGAGACCCAGCTGGAGGGCTGAGTCTCTTAGGCCTGGAACTAGAGTGGGAAAACCTCCTGACCCTTGGAGAGCTGTGGCCTAGGTGAGTGCCAGGGCCTTGCCAGAAGCCTCTGGGGCACCCTGGGGAAGGAATTTTGGTGACAGTACTGTATACAATTATCATCATTTCAGTCTCTCCTTTATTTGCCAAACTCTTTTTAAAAATGGCTTTGTTAAAAACATGAAATTCTATAGATTTGTTTACTTTGAAAAAGTTTCAATTTTTAAAAAGTTACTGACTGCATTTGCAATAACATCTTCCAGTGTAGCTTCAGTTATTCATGCTTGTGATGCAAAGAGCAGCATAGTTGCTGAATCTGCGAAATAAGTACACAGCATGTCTCTGACCTTCAAAATTTCCAGTTAATTGAAGGGCATTTCTGTTCCTTTGACAGTGATGTGCACTATGCATTATTATCCTGGTTGGGATAAAAACCTCTGAACCATAGGTGTTCGGTATATCTGAAGCCCTTCAAAACTGGTGTTAAGGTTGTGTTTGAACCAGTATGTAGTAAGAATAAGGTTGTTGCTGATCTTCCTTGAGATCAGACAGTGTTCTGTTCACAGACACTACAAGGATGGGGTCACAGAATTAGCTAGTAAAACAGAGAACTGTTTCACTAAACATTAGCTTTATTACATATTTGCGTGCATGTACACCTCGACCCTGCCCACACACACATCTGTATCATGCCTAATGATTTAGGATCTATCAAAGTCCCACTGAAGTCAGTGAAATCTTTCCATTGAAGTCAATGGAATTGAGTTCTTCACTTTAACTGTTGTATTCCTTTGTTCATTTTACACTGAGAGCAGTATGTGGGAGTAGCAAGGTGAAATGAAGTCACGAGTAGGTAAAACAACCAGGCCAAAGGTGGGGGAATCTTCCTCATTCCTAGAAGCTTATATTGTGGCTTTGGTATTTGGGGGACGTGTGTGTGTGTGTGTGTGGTGTTTTTGTTTTAAACACACCATATTCAGTAACTGGTAGATAGGTGTCTACCTTTTACTTGTTTAGTTTAATCATGAAATTACTTTTTAGGGTGGTGTTGTGCATCTAAAGCTGAAGGAAAATTGCAGAACTGCTTCCCCACATAACCAAATGTCACAACAGGAACAAGTAGGCCATGATTCTGAAACTCTATTATCCATATGATGAGGGAAAACGTGTGTTTCGTTGTCTACCTCTGGCAGAAGGCTGGGATTCCTAATATACTGGCTTTGTAAAGTCTCTCAGATTTGTTTGAATTAGCCTTGGTGTATGGATTTCAGACTCTAACTCTGGACCTGGATCTGAATTTTGCTGTTATCCCACACTTTGTACTGGTCTAAATAAAAATCAAAACACTGCAACCCTTATTATAAAGCACAGTACTAAAAGACTGAAGTGCTAGTACAACAAATATGCTTTCTGGTCTTAATGTGATGTGTATCCCAGTTCACAGTCCATAAAGCTAGATGCCTAGTTTCTTGGTAAGCTAGAAACTAGCCCGTGATCACATTTATAGTACAATAGATTGGAAGGGAGTACAAGCTCAGTGCTGGTTTCTGTGCTGGGGTAGAACTAGACCTTGTGTTATCTTTGCAAACTTGAAATAGTTGTTGTTTTTTGTAACCTCTAAATCTGTTAATACAATTGCAATTACAAATACGGATAAACATCCTAATTCTCAGGTTGAGGGAGAAGCAGTGCATGATCTCATTAAATGTGTGGAAAAACAAATCCCAGAGACTGTGCAGCTGAAATTAAGTGATGTGCCTCATTGCACGAGCCCACTCTCCAAGGACAGACTTCACTTCTCGTACAAAAGGAAGGCAGTGTTTCCAGTCCACTTAATATCTGAGATGCCAAATTAGCAGAGGGCCTGCTGAGGGAGGGTGTAACGGTTTTGCCATCCAAGAGGCTGGATGCTTGAAGGAAGATGTAAGTAGTTGAACTAAAGTATACCTATTAGTTATCATTAGTAGAAGTGCTAACATTCATAGGAAGCTAGATATGTTCTGTCCTCTCTGTGCTTTTGTGCTTATTGTAAATGTGGGTTTCTTCCTATAGCTACACTGTACTGCTAGGAATAATAAGTATATGGTAAATAGATATTTTGTAAGCAGAATGCAACACAACTCTGCTGCAGACTCATGACTCCCCTCCCACAGATAGGGTCTGAGGGTAGGGGTGGGTGGTCCTCGCAAAGTCTCTAAATTCTTCAGTAGGTTGGGGAAGGTGGGAGAAGAGATTAGCCCTAGCCTTACCTCCCCCACCCCAAGTAGTAAAAGATTTGATTTCCCCCATCTCCAGTGTTGCCAATTTTCATTACTTTTTTGTGAATTATGTGACTGTGCTTTTCTTAAAGCCCCTGCTGCTGAAGTAAAGGGATTACTTGAGAATCTCCTCTTCCTTTTAAAAAATGAAGTTTCTAGTCTCATGGCCGTGGAGTAAAAGCTTGAAAATGTGACCCCAAGTGCACCCTAGCAGCTTAAACCAGAAGGCAAATAAGCTAAAAGTCAGACTTTTTAAAATATAGGATTTAAAGCCACTATCTTGACTTTTGGGGGCCTGACTGACAAAATGCTGGGAGCTGGCAGCACTGCATATAGGCAGATCTCCTTGAAGAGGCCCTAGAACAGCACAAGGACTTAGGATGCTGCTCTTGGCTCCCTTATAGAGGACTGACTGTTCTGTTGGAAAACTTGTACAGGCTCAAGTTGTTTAACTTTTCTGTGGATTCCCTATAGGGGTGTGGAGGACTGATGTCTACACTCCTCCTGCTTCCCTTTCCCTGGTTGATCTCTCTTCCCCATCTGTGTGCATGCTAAAGCTTTGGATGTTACTGCAGTCCTTGTGCATTTGTTTGTTCTTTAGATTTTTATAACCTCAGGTTGGTGGGATTCTGTTCAGACCATAGAGGTAACATGATCTGTCCCCAAGGAGATTGTACAAGACAAGGATTCAGATGTGTGCAAGACTAGGAGTTGGAAATATCCCCTTGCAGCACTACTGGTGCCCGTGAGGAGTCAGTGATGGTTGCTTTTTTGGGCTGCATGGGTTGGGGGGGGGGGGGAAGTTAACGGGAAAATTGAACTTCTTCAGGTGGTGGAGAGGCTGCACAGAAGAAATGTGTCTAAAGTGGACGTGAAAGAGCAGAGATTGTCTGTCTTATTTCAGCACCAGAACAGGGAGAAATTCCTGGCATAAAAGCCAGTAGAGGGGAAAGCAAAGTGATGGTCATGGGAGAAAGATATAAAGGGAATGGTTAGGGATGAGTGGTTGGTGGGGAGAAGTTAGTGTGGGAAGAGCGGAGTGCACTGGTAAGTTGGAGCAGAGCTGTCCACAGCCATGAAGTAGGGGACAAAAGGCTTCAGTTTCCTACGGATGTGGGGAGCAAGCCAGTGAACGGATTTGGGGAGTGAAGTGACATTGTCAGAGTGGTAGAAAAGAAAGATGAACTTAGCGGCTTTATGTTGGGTTGGGTTGACTGGACTGGTGTAAAGTGGGAATCTAAAGAGGAGATCTTGCTATTTATTTATGTATTTGTCTATCTGTTGATGAACGCCTCATCTTAATTTAAGGAAGCATTTCCATTTCACGCGTGGGAAAACTGGGGCATACAGAGACAAAAGACAAATATTTTAAAAATAACTAATTCTGGGTACCCAACTTGAGATAGCTAGGGGCTGTATCTCTCAGGTACTGAGTACCCAAAATTCCACTTGAAGCCAGTGGGAGCTGTGGATGTTCAGCACCTCCTAAAAATCAAATTCTATATGTCTCAAGTTGGGTACATAAATAGCAAGGCACCCAAAAGGTTGGTCCAATTAACTTGTCCATAGTCAGACAGGAAATCCCTGGCACAGCCAGGAACAGAACACAAGTCTCTTGCCTGTCAGTTTTGTGCCTTACCCCCTTATCCACAAGATCAACCTTTTTCTCTCTTACTTCCTCAGATTGTAAAAGTTACATGTTGCAGTGACCAAGGCATAGAGTCTTGGTGGTGGATCTGAATAGGAAAAGACAAACTTCTAGAGATGCTGGAGTGAAACTACTTGGATCAGTTTAGTCTGGTCAGTTTCCATGACAACATTCCACTTGCCCACATTCTGCCTTTGCTGTAGTATATTAGTAATGACAGGAGCAGGTTTTAAGTTCTTGTAGTTAAATAAGTTAGTTAAGAAGCAAGCACAGTGCTGCTGCTGATGTAATCTACCCTGTGTTCTCTGTTGGTCTGTGCAGCTGGTTCCTGTCCCTGTGAGCATGTAAGAGCTCTGCAGAGTGTCCTGCAGGGTGTATGGTAATTTAAAACTTCCTGATTCTTATCCTCTTGCCATATACTATGGCATTTAGGGGTGGAGTAACTTTTTCCATACCTCTCATTTGTTCAGCTATAGCATACCTGACTGAATAAAATCTGAGACAACAAAGTCATTTTAGGCTTCAAAAAGTGGTGGTAGTGAAGTTTAAATTTTCTTGGCACTTCTTGGGGATGACTCTCAAAAGGAAAAACTCTTATGACCACAGAGAACAACTTTTATAAAGTTGAGACCCATTCTGAGACCCAAAACATTTTTGTTTCTCGTCTTTACCACTAGCTCACTTTTTTTTTTTTTAATAGCTAACTTGGCAGATTCTGCTCCACCAATTGACTTACAATTTTTTGAGTCTAGAAGAAGCCATAGTGTCAAGTGATTTAGCCTCACTAGTATTTGCACCCTTTTTTAGTATCATGGAGACTTTTCCAACCTTCAAGCCGAACCTCTTCTCCAACCTATGGTTTAAAGGATCTTGTAGCTAGGTATGCACAGCTACATCTCAATTATTGTGTTTCATACTACAACTCCCTGATCATCTGCTGTGACTGCTTTTGTAATTACCAGCAAAATACTTGCTTTTTTTAAAAGTACATATTTAATTCTGTACTGATTGTTCAGTAATTCATAAATGCAGCAAAAGTCTTATCTTGAAAAATCCCTTTTAAAAAAAGAAATGCATATCATACAAAAATACAAATAAAACATCCTTTAGTTTCTAAAGAACTGCGGTACTTTTACTGTATACTTTTTTTGGTGGTACTTTATTTTAAAATTGTAACAAGGTTTATTATGGTGCAAGACGGTTATGATGGATACATTTGTGTCTGTGTGTTCTTGCATAAGGAAGCAATGCAACTCCACATCTGTGGTAAAATAACTGCACAAAATGCTACTTAAGGCCTGTTCTCCACTGACTTGCACTCATGTGGTCACTTATACTTGTACAACAGGAATGCTAAGGTATAAAATATTGCCATATCACAATGGTATAATTTTACACGCTCTTTGTGATTGCTTTGCCAGTGTGTAACTGACTACACAAGAGTTAAGGCAATGGAGAATTAGGCCCTCTACCTCAGAGTATTTTTCTAAGTGTTCAGAGACCTCATGAAGAATATTTCTGAGAATTAAATCCCTATCCTGAAGCTCATCCATCTCATTTCTATACTTCCATAATTCTTCTCACTAACTTCCATAGTCTCTGTCCCCATGCACTAGTATAATGCTTATAGAAGCTCATGAAGTATTTCCTTTATAATTAAACAGGCTGACTGATATAACTACAGATACATTTATTGAATTTAGTTTTTTGGCTTACAAAATCCACTTTTGTCTCCTCTAAAAAAGTTTTCATTAAAGGATGTCTGTTTAAAAAGGAAATGCTCTGGATCACTATTTGATTGCTGTCATTATAAATAACCCTAACTTAAAACACAGCTGTTAAGGCTATTTGGCATAAAGTGCAGTCCTTTGAAAATAGCTTTTTCTTAACCTTTTCTCTTCTTAAATAGGAAATTTAGAGGAGAGAACCAAAACTCTGTTCAGGCTTCTTTGTACCTACAGTGAGAGAATCAGCAAGAAGAGTTAGAAATGGATAATTTGCTGACATTATTTGAATTAATAAAGCAATTCAATGCTCTGGGATATGTTAAAAGGTGATCTAGAGTCATGTACCACCTGTCCACATTAGGGTACCATCTGTTCTATATTTGTTTGATACTAACACTTAATAAATGTCTATGGGAATATATTGCAGGAAAAAACAGGTCTCCTTGTAGAGTTGTTTAAACACAACTCCTGCTGATCAATTTTAAATAATTGACTGTTAATATAATGATGCATTTAAAATATAGGATGCAAACATTTTCTACACAACTGGAGAAGCAAATGCAACTGTTTGTTTTTCTTTTTAAAAAGAAAGTGCCATTTTTATCCAATGTTCTGGAGCTACGAGTTATAGCCACATATAGCCATTACTTCTCTGTTCTGGCAGGATTATGTTAATTGGAAGAGAAAGAAATATCATAATTTTGTGAATGTGTGAGTAGAGTAATCAGCAGCAACACCTATTAAATATCTGGGTGAAATTCTCTGGATTGTGCCATGATTCACACAGACTTGTTAATTGGCCAGTTATTTGCAAATGGAAAAATTGCAGTTGGCTGACTTATGAGTAAGAATGTGTTACAAATATGTTAATTTTGTTGTAATTTAAAATGTTCCTTTATCACCTAAAGTAACCTGATTTGATTTAATGGGGACAGTGCTGTGCCCATTAAAAACACAGCTGTTGATAAGGGTTAGTCACTTCTCTAACTCCAGAGAGCAAAGATAGCTGTGCTTAATCAATCACACTCTATTATCGAGACAAACATTTAGGATACTGAAATCCTTGCTCTTGTCTCTCCAAAATGACTGGTGAAATGCTCTGGAAAGTAGAAGTGGGTGGCAACCTAGGCAGCAGTGACCATGAGATGGCTGAGTTCAGGATCCTCACAAAAGGAAGAAAGGAGAGTAGCAAAATACGGACCCCAGACATCAGAAAAGCAGACTTAGACTCCTATGGGAACTGATGGGCAGAATCCCCTGGGATGCTAATATGAGGGGGCAAGGAGTCAAGGAGTGCTGGCTGTATTTTAAAGAAGCCTTATTGAGGGTGCAGGAACAAACCATCCTGAAGTGCAGAAAGAATAGGAAATATGGCAGGCAACTAGCTTGGCTTAACAGTGAGATCTTCAGTGAGCTTAAACTCAAAAAGGAAGCTTACAAGAAGTGAAAATTTAGATGGATGACTAGGGAAGAGTATAAATATATTGCTAGAGCATGCAGGGGTGTAATCAGGAAGACCAAGGCACAACTGGAATTGCAGCTAGAAGGGATGTGAAGGGTAACAAGAAGGGTTTCTACAGGTATGTTAGCAACAAGAAGGAGGTCAGGAAAAGTGTGGGACCCTTACTGAATGGGGGAGGCAATATAGTGACAGATGTGGAAAAAGCTGAAGTACTCAATGTTGTTTTTGTTTGTTTGTTTGTTTTTTGTTTTTGCCTCGGTCTTCACAGACAAGGTCAACTCCCAAACTGCTACACTGGGCAACACAGTACAGGGAGGAGGTGAGCAGCTCTCAGTGGTGAAAGAACAGGTCAGAGACTATTGAGAAAAGCTGGACGTGCACAAGTCTATGGGTCCAGATCTAATGCACCCAAGGGTGCTGAGGGAGTTGGCTGATGTGATTGCAGAGCCATTGGCCATTATCTTTGAAAATTCATGGCGATCAGGGAGGTCCTGGATGATCGGAAAAAGGCAAATATAGTGTCCATATTTTAAAAAGGGAAGAAAGAGAACCTGGGGAACTGCAGACTGACTTGAGTCCCTGGCAAAATCAGGAGTAGCAGGTCCTCAAGGAATCCATTTTGAAGTACTTGGAGGAGAGGAAGGTGATCAGGAACAGTCAGCATGGATTCACAAAGGCAAGTCATGGCTGACCAACCTCATTTCCTTCTATGGTGAGATTACTGGGGCTTTGTGGATATGGGGAAAGCGGTGTATGTGATATAGCTTGATTTTAGCAAAGCTTTTGATAGTCTCCCACAGTATTCTTGCCAGCAAGTTAAAAAAGTATGGATTGGATGAATGGACTATAAAGTGGATAGAAAGCTGGATAGATTTTCGGGCTCAGCAGGTAGTGATCAATGGCTTGATGTCTAGTTGGCAGCCGGTATCAAGCAGAGTGCCCCAGGGGTCAGTCCTGGGGCCAGTTTTATTCAACATCTTTATCAATGATCTGTATGATGGAATGAATTGCACCCTCAGCAAGTTTGCAGATGGCACTAAGCTGGGGGGAGAGGTAGATATGATGGAGGTTAGGGATAGGGTCCAGAGTGACCTAGACAAATTGGAGTATTGGGCCAAAAGAAATCAGATGAGGTTCAACAAGGACAAGTGCAGAGTCCTTCACTTAGAAAGGAAGAATCCCATGCACCACTACAGGCTAGGGACCATCTGGCTAAGCAGCAGTTCTGCCGAAAAGGACCTGAGGATTACAGTGGATGAGAAGCTGGATATGAGTCAGCAGTGTGCCCTCATTGCCAAGAAGGCCAATGGCATATTGGGCTGTATTAGTAGGAGCATTGCCAGTAGATCGAGGGAGGTGATTATTCCCCTCTATTCGGCACTGGTGAGGCCACACCTGGAATACTGTGTCCAGTTTTAGTATCCCACTACAGAAGGGATGTAGACAAATTGGAGAGAGTCCAGCGGAGGGCAACAAAATGATTAGGGGGCTGTGGCACATGACTTACGAGGAGAGGCTGAGAGAACTGGGGTTATTTAGTCTGCAGAAGAGAAGAGTGAGGGGGGATTTGATAGCAGCCTTCAACTACCTGAAGGGGGGTTCCAAAGAGGATGGAGCTAGGCTGTTCTCAGTGGTGGCAGATGACAGAACAAGAAGCAATGGTCTCAAGTTGTAGTGGTGGAGGTCTAGATTCATAGATACTAAGGTCAGAAGGGACCATTCTGATCATCTAGTCCGACCTCCTGCACAGCGCAGGCCACAGAATCTCACCCACCCACTCCTATGAAAAACCTCACCCATGTCTGAGCTATTGAAGTCCTTAAATCATGGTTCAAAGACTTCAAGGAGCAGAGAAGCCTCCCTCAAGTCAACCATGCCCCATGCTACAGAGGAAGGCGAAAAACCTCCAGGGCCTCTCCAATCTGCCCTGGAGGAAAATTCCTTTCCGACCCCAAATATGGCAATCAGCTAAACCCTGAGCATATGGGCAAGATTTAGCAGCCAGATACCCAGGAAAGAATTTTCTATAGTAACTCGGATCCCATCCATCTAATATCCCATCTCAGGGGATTTGGCCTATTTACCCTGAATATTTAAAGATCAATTATTTACCAAAATCCCATTATCCCATCATACCATCTCCTCCATAAACTTATCGAGTAGAATCTTAAAGCCAGATAGATCTTTTGCCCCCACTGCTTCCCTTGGAAGGCTATTCCAAAACTTCACTCCTCTGATGGTTAAAAACCTTCGTCTGATTTCAAGTCTAAACTTCCTGGTGGCCAGTTTATACCCATTTGTTCTTGTGTCCACATTGGTGCTGAGCTTAAATAATTCCTCTCCCTCTCCTGTATTTATCCCTCTGATATATTTATAGAGAGCAATCATATCTCCCTCAACCTTCTTTTAGTTAGGCTAAACAAGCCAAGCTCCTTAAGTCTCTTTTCATAAGACAAGTTTTCCATTCCTCGGATCATCCTAGTAGCCCTTCTCTGTACCTGCTCCAGTTTGAATTCATCCTTTTTAAACATGGGAGACCAGAACTGCACACAGTATTCTAGGTGAGGTCTCACCAGTGCCTTGTATAACGGTACTAAAACCTCCTTATCCCTACTGGAAATGCCTCTCCTGATGCATCCCAAAACCGCATTAGCTTTTTTCACAGCCATATCACATTGGCAGCTCATAGTCATCCTCTGATCAACCAATACTCCAAGGTCCTTCTCCTCTTCTGTTACTTCTAATTGATGCGTCCCCAACTTATAACTAAAATTCTTGTTATTAATCCCTAAATGCATAACTTTACACTTCTCACTATTAAATTTCATCCTATTACTATTACTCCAGTTTACAAGGTAATCCAGATCCTCCTGTATAATATCCCGATCCTTCTCCGAATTGGCAATACCTCCCAGCTTTGTATCATTCGCAAACTTTATTAGCACACTCCCACTTTTTGTGCCAAGGTCAGTAATAAAAAGATTAAATAAGATTGGTCCCAAAACCGATCCCTGAGGAACTCCACTGGTAACCTCCCTCCAACCTGACAGTTCGCCTTTCAGTAGGACCCGTTGCAGTCTCCCCTTTAACCAATTCCTTATCCACCTTTTGATGTTCATATTGATCCCCATCTTCTCCAATTTAACTAATAATTCCCCATGTGGCATGGTATCAAATGCCTTACTGAAATCTAGGTAAATTAGATCCACTGCATTTCCTTTATCTAAAAAATCTGTTACTTTTTCAAAAAAGGAGATTAGGTTGGTTTGGCACGATCTACCTTTTGTAAAACCATGTTGTATTTTGTCCCATTTACCATTGACTTCAATGTCCTTAACTAATTTCTCCTTCAAAATTTTTTCCAGGACCTTGCATACTACAGATGTCAAACTAACTGGCCTGTAGTTACCCGGATCACTTTTTTTTCCTTTCTTAAAAATAGGAACTATATTAGCAATTCTCCAATCATTCGGTACTATTCCTGAGTTTACAGATACATTAAAAATTCTTGCTAATGGGCTTGCAATTTCAGGTGCCAATTCCTTTAATATTCTTGGATGAAGATTATCTGGGCCCCTTGATTTAGTCCCATTAAGCTGTTTCAGTTTCGCTTCTACCTCTGATATGGTAATATCTACCTCCATATCCTCATTCCCATTTGTCATGCTACCATTATCCCCAAGATCCTCTTTCGCCTTATTAAAGACTGAGGCAAAGTATTTGTTTAGATATTGGGCCATGCCTAGATTATCTTTAACCTCCACTCCATCCTCAGTGTTAAGCGGCCCCACTTCTTCCTTTTTAGTTTTCTTCTTCTTTATATGGCTATAGAACCTTTTACTATTGGTTTTAATTCCCTTTGCAAGGTCCAACTTTACTCGACTTTTAGCCTGTCTCACTTGATCCCTACATGTTCTGACCTCAATTAGGTAGCTTTCCTTGCTGATCCCTCCCATCTTCCACTCCCTGTATGCTTTCTGCTTCTTCTAATCACCTCTCTAAGATGCTTGCTCATCCAGCTTGGTCTACAACTCCTTCCTATGAATTTTTTCCCCTTTCTTGGGATACAGGCTTCCGATAGCTTCTGCAGTTTTGATTTAAAGTAATCCCAGGCCTCCTCTACCTTTAGATCCATAAGTTCTTCAGTCCAATCCACTTCCCTAACTAATTTCCTTAATTTTGAAAGTCAGCCCTTTTGAAATCAAAAACCCTAGTTGCAGATTTATTTTTGTTAATCCTTCCATTTAGTTTGAACTGAATTAGCTCATGATCACTTGAGCCAAGATTGTCCCCTACAACCATTTCTTCTATGAGGTCCTCGCTACTCACCAAAATTAAATCTAAAATGGCATCCCCTCTAGTCGGTTCAGCAACTACTTGATGAAGGAATCCATCAGCTATCGCATCTAGGAAAATCTGAGCCCTATTATTATTACTAGCACTGGTCCTCCAGTCTATATCTGGGAAGTTAAAGTCTCCCATGATCACGCAGTTTCCATTAGTATTTACTTTATTAAAGACATTAAAAAGGGCTGTATCCATATCCAAATTAGATCCCGGAGGTCTATAGCACACCCCAAGCACTATCGTAGGAGAGGCTTTACTAGTTTTCTTCCCCAATGTAATTTTTGCCCAGACAGACTCTGTGTTATCCATTGCATCGCTTCTTATTTCTTTACATTCTACCTCAGCATTGATATACAATGCTACTCCACCCCCTTTACCTTTGTTTCTGTCTTTCCTAAAGAGCACATACCCTTCAATACCTGTAGTCCAGTCATGACTACTATTCCACCATGTTTCTGTTATCCCTATAATATCTGGTTTCACTTCCTGCACCAGTAGCTCTAGTTCCTCCATTTTGTTACCTAGACTACGGATTGTTTATCTACGGAGGTGATAAAATCTCCATCCTCAGAGGATTTTAAGGCCCGGCTTGATAAAACCTTGGCTGGGATGATTTAGTTGCTGTTGGTCCGGCTTTGAGCAGGGGATTGGACTAGATGACCTCCTGAGGTCTCTTCCAACCCTAATATTCTAGGATTCTGATATCCTTTCAGCATGATGGATTTTTGCAAAATACTGCTGTATCTAACCCATGAAGAGCTTTATCATGCAGGACAACAAAACACACACATTTCAATGGGGTCCATTTTCTTGACCCTAGCATTAAAAGTGCTTCTAGGTGAGTTTATCTCCTACAAGGCAGTGTTACTAAAGGAGATCTCTTAAATGATTCTTGCTAACTTTCTTATACCTAATCATTGTATTTGCAGTATGAACTGTAGAAATAGCTTGGGCCTCAGTAGGGAACGCTTATGTATTCTTCGTTTCTCTTAAATTCTCTCTCTGAGCTTACCTGCCTTTTTATTCAGGTCTCTGCCTGGTTCTGGGAAAACCCTATCTATTCTACCTGCTCTCGAGCCAGGATCTTTCCTATCCTCCACAGGCAGGAGTGGGGCTAATGGTCATTCTGCTCTTCACCCTAGGGAAATAGAACGCCCTTTCCCTGTGCCCTCTCTGAGTGTGTGGTGAGAACTTGTATACTGGGACAGGCAACTGTAACATACAGGGAAAGAAGCACATTAAGGGAATTGAATGTTGCATAGAGCTCTGGAATGTTGCAATTCCAAAGTAGCTGACACAACAAACATAGGTGCCAGTCTTTGATATTGTAGCAGGGTTTGAAGATGCTGAGCTGACTTCCTTCCTGCTTCATGCCATACTTGTAACGAAGGGGGGAAAGTACCAGCATGTCAAGGGAAGCACAAAGACAAATCAAGTGCTGAGACGGGCAGTGAGCTGAGTTAAGCAACTGAGCCACAAGGTGCCTTGGCTCAGACACTGGTACACCAAGAACATTACGGGAATCGGAAAAACTTGTCAAAATGCTGCAACAGCGGAGCAAGGTGCTGGCCAGCCCTAGATGTCGGGGTGGGGGGGAGGGGGGAAGACAGTGTCATAAAAGACGGAACAGAGGCACAAAAGACTAGTAGTTCTGGAATGCCAGGGCAGACCTTAAAGTCCTGGGGGAAAACAACCCTTGAGACAAGTGCTCAAGAAATGTGCAAAGAGCTAAAAGAAGTAAACAAATGTTGCAGACCTGAGTGAAAAGAAAAGGTTGCCAATAAGTAGGCCCAGCCCTACTAAATTCACAGCCATGAAAAACACGGCACAGATTGTAAAATCTGGTCTCCCCTGTGAAATCTGGGATCTTGTGTGCTTTTACCCTAAACTATACAGATTTCACAGGGGAGACCAATATTTCTCAAATTGGGAGTCCTGACCCAAAAGGGAGTTGCAGGGCGGTCATAAGGTTATTTAAGGGGAGTTGTAGAATTGCCACCCTTATTTCTGTGCTGCCTTTAGAGCTGGGGGGTGGGAGAGCAGCAGGTGTTAGCTAGGCACCCAGCTCTGCAGGTAGTAGCACAGAAAGGATGGGATGGGTTGGTATTGCCATCCTACTTCTCCGCTACTGCAATGTCAGTAACAATGACATTGACTGAAATGGACTGTGAATTTGGCAGGGCCCTATCAATGAATCATGGTCCAGATCCTATGAAGACCTGGAACAACAATTTTGAGGCAATCTAGCTATGATTATAATGTTGTAGCACATTAGTTCTATGTGGAAGTGGATGCTGCATGACAATTAGTAAGGCTCTGACTCATGATCTCCTTTGCTGCTGCCCACAAAGGTAAAAAACCCTTAAGAATGGAGGAGGGGGAAGGGTATTGCCAGTCTTGTGCTAGAAAACTAAACTCTGGAGTGAGAATCCTACAACATCGTCTTCAGAGAAGCAGAATTACAAGGCAATTTTCTCTTCATGTAGTATCAGGTTTCAATAATCCATCCATCAGAATAGTGATTAGGGGGCCAGATTATAGTTAACCCTCACATTAAATGCATTTAGCAGGGGCATGGGGATGAACAAGGAGCTTTCCTTTGCACCTGCACCCTTTTGTAACGACTGGTCACAATTGCAGTCCCTGCATTATTTTAAGTACAGGATTGTTCCCTGGGACACACCCCAACTCAAAAGAAGTGAGAGAGAGAGAGAGAGAGAGAGAGTGGGTAGGGCCTCTTCATGCAAGCCAGTAGGACTGGGTGGCCATATAGAGTGTGTTTTCTGCACTCCCTCAAGCCCTTAAGAGTTTCAGTGCAGAGCCATCCCTCATAGGCACAGACTAGTTCTCTAACATTGTGACAAGGTGGATAACCCTATGTAAAATTTAAGAAATATAGGGCCTGCACCTGCTGTGTTTGAAATCAGCAGTAAAATTTCTATAGGTGCACAGTCAGGCATGTACAGTAGGGCTTTGTTGAAGGCACTGCTCAACTCATTTCCCAAGCAGCCTGAAAAGCATTAGGAGGAAGGAAGGGAGTTGGTGAAGATCCCTTTTCCTGGAAGTGTTTTTTATACCCCTCAACCCTTTCCTGTTCATCCACCACAGAGAGAGCTAGAAAATAGTAAGAATGGAGCCAAATTAAAAATAGGCCCCCAAGATTTACTAACTTTACCAATCCATTAAATTTACACTGAAAATGCATCTCTCTGAGGTGAGATCTTCCTAGGCTGTGCCATAAACCTGAGGAAATGTACAGAGATGACTTGTTTCTGGACTGGTGCCCTCTGGCCAATCAATCAACATGAAGACTGAAGATTTAACCTATGACTCAGAGTATTGTGTGGGCTAGTAAATTCTTTCACCGATCTAATCAAAGCAGCATGAAAAGGATCCATATTTTCTTGTTCTATGGGTTCAAAATAAACAGTTTATTAGACCTGAAAACATTGTTTGTTCCATATAATTGAAGACAGTCCTGGCAATCTCTGAACTACAGACACAATTTCTTCTGGAACTGCTAGTTTGGCCGGGGAGGCGGGACGCGGAGAAGAACAGTTGTGAATGGTATAAAAATCTTGCACTCCTTATTCAGGTAAAACTCCCAGTGAAGTTAGTGGGAGTTCTGTCTTTAGTAAGGGCCAAGAACTGCAGGATTTCTTTTCCTTTTGCAAGGAGTTATCTTTTCCACCCTGCACTTTTTAAAATTGATGAAAAGAGAAAAGGAAGTAGGCTCTGAAATAAAAGGAGCCAGCTATTATACAGGCTCCTGAACACAGCAACTTCTTTATTTCTTGCCCACTCAAATCTCCCATCAATGTCAGTGAGCATTTTGGGTGGGCAAGGAATTCGGGATCAGACCCAATGGGGGGAGGGGGTGATTGTTTCATCATCAAGGAAAATGAGATACACCCAGCTGTGACTAGCTGTTATGATATGAGAGAAATATGCCAGAGGGTGCGGGGGGGGGGAAGGTAAGAACACTGAAAAACATGTTTATCTTTTAACTTTTGCACACAGGGCCCAAATGAGGTGGGATAAGTGCCATCTTATTCCCTTTCCTCTGCTAGTACAGATAGCCTGTACACACACACGCACTGGACTTTTAGAGAAGGCTGTTTTTAATGAGACAATGACTACATTTGATATTGTCTTATTAGATCTGTTTATGAATTATTCCTCACTGTTAGCCATACACCAGGGTACTGTTTTTTAATTAGCCGTGGATTTTTACATGAAATTGATATTAAAAGATCATATTAAGGAGCATCTGGAAACAGTAAACAATACTGACCGAGTGCAGGTAACTCTCTCCCTCATTTGACACATCTGTCAGTTCAGCAGACAGTGTTCTTACTCTCTCCTACCTGGAGGAGGGAGCTGGAGCAATCTTCAAAACTAATAGGCTTGTGAAAGGAGTGGTGTGGTTTGCAAGCTTATAAGAGATACTCAGATTGAAAACTGAGATATAGGACAAATAGCCTGACCCTGCGCCACTACCATTATTTAAAGAAACTCAGCACTCAGGGTGTGCTGAAGATCTTTGATACTTAAACTAAGTTGGGGAACAGCCAAGCCTATATCAAACTCTATCCCTCAATCCCCTCTCCTCCAAATGAATTGACTGCTCTGCAGAAGACTTTACTGCAGCAACTGTTCTATCCACTCCCTGCGGGCTGCACCTACTTCATGCTGACAGCAGGCAGGTTCTGCAGAGAACAGAAACCTCTGCTCTTTGAGTATGTGTTTGCTGAAAGAGGCAGGGTGCAATTCCCAGCTCATGGAGACACACTCCTACTAGCTCTTGTTGCATGATCAAGCTGAAAATAGTAGTGTGCAGTAGGAGGGGCTAGCCACACCAAGTACAACACAGTTGGAGCCTGTGGGCACTTACTCAGTTGCTTAGTATGAGGTGTTACATGTGCACCAGCAGCGATGCTACACTATTATCTTTAGTGTGATAGCTCAATGAGAACTAGCGTATGTCTCCAGCTGCAAGTGTAGACATATCCTTTGTTCCCAGCAGCTCTTTCACTGCTACAAGATGTTAAACTCCTTCAACTCCCAATGGAGTTGTGAGTACACAAAGTCAATGTGAAGGCATTTAGTAGCTCATGAGCCCCCCCTTTCCTTTGTCTCAGAGAACTGGTCTTCCTTATCTCCAGTTTCCATCCCAAACTCATTTATTTTGTCAAACTTCTCACCACCAAAGGGAGCTTTTTATTACTATTAGAAGAGAAGTTGAGTTTCTTTACTATCGGGGGCACGGAGAGCTAGAATACGGTCTTCCAAAGAAAAGCAATGGTGCCTTCTAGTACAACAAATAGTGTGATAACACCTGTGTCTGCTCTCTTTAAAGACACCCACCTCACCTCTCTCTCTACTCACATGCAGAGCACTCAGTACTGTGAATGAATTCTTTATAGAATGGTGCATACCTGTTTGGTGGGGGAAAACTCCACTTTGCAGCTCAGGAGATGGGTGTGATGCCATTAAGGTTTACCTCTAAAATTGTATATGATCCTCTCTTTATTCAATGTTTGCTCTTTATATTTAGGAATGAAATCCCATCCCCTGATAAAACTCCAACTGATACAAAATGCAGCAACCCATCAGCTTAGGAACACAGGTTGCTGTGAGTACATCATCCATTTCTCTATTGTGCGCTGGCTCCCCACTGAATTTAGAGTCCAGCTGAAGACTTTTCCTGATATTCAAAATCCTCTCTAGGATTGGGCACTGATACTGCTCCATCTATGACCATGACTGCCTACAACTCCTCCATTCCACTGGAAACATGACACTGTTGATCAATGTAGGGAAGGAAACTCATAGGCAAAAGATATAGAACTTTCACAAGGACTGGACCTAGAGTGTAATCTAAATTGGAAGATGTCTATTCTACAGCTATATAGATAAGTTTGAGAAGCACTAGTTTACAGTTTATTTGATCACACTGACCCTTCTTTGTATCTGTAGTTTATGCCCCCTCCCACCACACTTATACTGATTTAAAAAAAATTAAAAAAATCAAAATGCAACGCTCACTAAATATTAATTATAAAAGCAGTAAGGCATTGATTCAAACAGCACCAACAATCCATTGTAATAAGAGCAAAAGCAAAACTGTGATTGTGGTTGATGCTTACAATTAAATGTGCACACCACATTGGAGCAAACAGATTAATGTACAGATGGCAACAACTTTGTATAATGCCATGGAATCTTAATAGAAATCTGTCAAAATGCACAGTGCCACCTAGAGTCAAATGCACAGTGCCATCTGAGGACCTGATATGTTTGGAGGAATTAGCTTTGCTATTTGTCCATTGCTGTGGGTAAAATGTGTGCAGTAAGATTTCCCCCCTCCCACCCAAAGCTTCTCTCACACACACCCCAAAATACATTCCATACCCCCTGTCAGGGGATTCTACTCCCACAGTTTGAGAATCTCTGCTCTATGTTGAATGCCTGAATACCACAGAATATTTGTCACATGCCTTAATATCCTAAAGAGAATAGTGATTCTGACTTGCAATAGACTTATACTTGTGACAATGCATTTAACATACTTAGATATACACTACACCCACAGTAGAGTACATGACCTCCTGTATGCTGCAGATTTATAAATTATGCTTAGATTATTCCTGTTTGTGTGTAACCAGTCTGAATTGTTAAACTTTAAAATTAAGTGGTGAATAAGGAAACTCAGAAAAAGGAGTGAACTTGCCTACTCATTCTGTGGAAGAACTAGAAAGAAGGAAAACAGCTTCCAAATTAGAACCTCAGAGAACACTGAGATAATGATACAAACAAGGAGTTGGCATAATGTAAATAAGAATCCAACACTCGCCAACTTCTGAACAATTTTTGGTAAGGCAGAATACTAGAGACCCCCCAATGAACAGCTGGGGACACAGTTCAAACCTTTAATTTCAGAAGGTGAAAAGCACACACCAAATAACACTAAAGAAATCACATATATACTGAAAAGTATAATTAATCATGTGACTTATTAGCTAGTTCTTCTTTCCTCACCACAGAAGCAATCAATTTAAGTTTGTTTTGGTGAAATACTAGTTTCAGCTGCAGAAAGTAGATAAAGTATAGCTTACACTTTTATTTTTATTGCTTATTTCAGATACATTCTGACCAGAAAGCATAAACTTACACTGCTTAAATACAGAGAGGAAATAAAAAACCCTCAGCCCTTTAGGTCTGTTTTTAATGCTTTTGTAACTGTTCCCCTTGCTGCCTTTTTTATTATTATTGGGGGTCACATGAGGCCATTGCTATCCTCCACAAGGGATGGGCATTGAATTTGTTTCTGAGGATGAGGAGGGAATGATTTGAGGGGCTGTCTTTTGCATTGGCTTATGCTGGTTGTTAAATGCAGCTATTGGAATGGCAGTACCAATAAACTGTTTTCATTTTATATTTGTTCTGGAACAAACTATGCCTTGTTTTATTTAGACCTTGTACAGTTTGTCACCCTACTATGGCTTGGGAAGCACTGGCTGTAGACTCGGGCTGATTCAGTGTGAAGAAACAACATGGCTACTAGCCAAATCTTATATGATTTAATGTCTTTTGTTTAAAGTTCCATAAAAAGCAGACTGAATCTTCATACACAGCTTCAGGTATTTAACAAGAAAGCTGGTTTTGTTTGAAAACTCTGCCGCCATTGATTGTGAAACTAATCTTAAAGACCCAATTTATGGCCATTGATGACTCCTCCCTTGGGCTTCAGCCCTTCTTCCTTCTGTACTATTTTTCCTATAGCTATCCTCCTTCTTTATCCCATTAAAACAATGTGACTTTTATATTCCTGAGGCCAGCAGGAATCAACGAAATACTAACACCATCCAGCTCTAACAAAAAGAAAAATAAATAGGAAAAAACCTTAATATGATATTTCTAGTTTCCCATTCTCACTGGAAGAGTGCAATGCTGCTTTCCTGCCACCGTACAGTGCTGTGTGAGACTATATGTTAGCCACACTATCAACCCTACCTGTGTGATTCAAGATGGCATCTCACAGCAATGAGTATATATGGCTGCTGGTTTTTCTTGTGCCACAGAACCAGAAGAGAACAAGTCATTCCCACTTTAGGGAATATCTCCTAAGGCATAAGTGTCTAGTCTAAATTTGCTAGTTTAGTGAGTTGTTTGAATGGAGGGGACAAGCTTTGCAGTGTGTATCCTGCAACAGGTACCTCCTTTAGCTCTGCCTTAGGTCTCCATGTTAGATTTCTTTAAGGCAGGAGACTGATATAACTAGGATGCCATTGCAGATTTACTCCCTCTGTGGCTACCTTCTACCCCGTGGCTCTTCTCCCTCAGTGACAGACTGCTTCATCATAGCATACTTATGCTGTAAGGGGGTTATTTATTAAGCCATGTCTACGTTAATAGTCAATTGCAGTTAATGGGGTTGGGCAATAATGGGGAACTGTGTCAATGATCAGTCATTTTTTTCTAGGGTAGACGGGGATGATGTGTTGCTGTGAGGCACTTGTTTCTAAAAGGGTTTTAGTTAAGCCCACATCAGCTCCTCATACTCCACTCTCTCAATTAAGCTTGCCTTTTCAGTAAGTCTGTGACATGCTTTCCTTATTAAGTGAGAAGACTAGAGGTAAACAAAACTTCCAAGCTTTTCAGCACAGAAACAAAGTGATTTCTATCCCAAGGTTTAAAATGACAAATTCTATCATGATTAGTAATGTAGACAATAGCAGATCTGTTTGTTATTAACACATGAACAAACATACATACATTCAAACAAAGAAATAGAAAACTGAAAGTATCCTGGTAAGAGTTATGAAATATTACTAGATGTTAAGGAAGGGGAAGAGAGGCTTTGAATATATGTGCCCTCAGAACCTGTCCCAACAAACTGGTCTCCCCAATCTCTATAGCAGATAATAGCCTCTTGAGACAAGGAGGGATATAGATTCTGAGTTGCATGATAAAACACAAGGCACAAAGTAAGTTCCTGCCTTGCAGTAGAAAATGCAGCATACTCTCTATGGCATGTTCTTGAGGAGTTTGTCCGGTCTAGTTTTTAGTCATGCTCACAACAGATTTTTTTTACCACTTGAGACTGTCACATTGACTTTCAACTCACTGTTTTGAAAGATTTCCTGATACCCAGTTTAAGCTGTAATTTCTTCAATTGTATTTTATTACTACTTTTTATAGTCTCTAAATAAACCTCCTTCCTTGGTGTTTAAATCTTTCCAGTACTTGTAGACAGTTATGTCCCTTCATACACCCTTTAGTCAAGCTATATATAGTTAGAAATTTTTCACTTTCCTCATAAATCAATCCCTCTAGGCTTTTAATCATTTTTCTTGTTCTTTTGAATTCCCTCCAATTTGTTGTCTTTTTGGCAACCAGAATTGTAGATGATATGCTAGATGCTCTTCAGTACTGCATAGAAAAGTTATCTATCTGGTACATGACTTGTGCCACTGCCTATTTAGTCCTACACGATATAGGGGTTATAATGTGAAACCTTACTCATGCTGGTGAACATAAGAATAGCCATACTGGGTCAGACCAATGGTCCATTGAGCTCGGTATCCTGCCTTCCAACAGCAGTCAATGCCAGATGCTTCAGAAGGAATGAGGAGAACAGGCAATCATTGAGTAATCCATCCCCTGTCATCCACTCCTGGCTTCTGGCAGTCAGAGGCTAGGGATGTCTAGAGCATGGGACTGCATCCCTGACCACCTTGGCTAATTGCCATTGCTGGACCTATCCTTCAGGAACTTATCTAGCTGTTTTTTGAACCCCATTATAGTTTTGGCCTGAACAACATCCCCCTACAATGAATTCCACAAGTTGACTGTGTGTTGTGTGAAGTAGTACTTCCTTTTGTTTGTTTTAAACATGCTGCTTATTAATTTCATTGGGTGACCTCTGGTTCTTGTGTTATGTCAAAGGATAAATAACACTTTTTTCCCCATGCCATTCATGATTTTATAGACCTCTATCATAACCCCCTTAGTCAATTCTTTTCCAAGCTGAAAAGTTCCAGTCTTTTTAATCACACCTTATTTGGAAGGTGTTTCATATCTTTAATAATTTTTGTTGCCCTTCTCTGTACATTTTCCAATTCTAATGTATCTTTTTTGAGATGAGGCAACCAGAACTACATGCAATATTCAAGGTGTGGGTGTACTATGGATTTATATAGTGGCATTCTGATATTTTCTGTCTTATTATCTATCCCTTTCCTAATAGTTCCTAACACTGTTAGCTTTTTTTTTTTTTTTTTTTGACTGCTGCTGCACATTGAGTGGATGTTTTCAGAGAACTTTCACAATGAGTCCAAGATCTCTTTTCTGAGTGGTAACATCTAATTTAGATACCATTTTGTATGTATAGTTGGGATTATGTTTTCCAATGTGCATTACTTTGCATTTATCAACATTGAATTTCATCTGACATTTTGTTGCCCAGTCACTCAGTTTTGTGAGATCCCTTTGTAACTTTTCATAGCATGCCTTGGACTTGAGTAATTTTGTATCATTTGCAAATTTTGCCACCTAACTTTTTATCCCTTTTCCCAGATCATTTGGGTACGTTGAACATCACTGATGCCAATACAGATCTCTGGGGGACACACTATTTACTTCTCTCCATTTTGAAAACTCACCATTGATTTCTACCCTTTGTTTCCTGTCTTTTATCCACTTACTGATTGATGAGAGAACCTTCCCTCATGACTGCCTACTTTGCTTAAGAGCCATTGGTGAGGAACCTTGTCAAAGGCTTTCTGAAAGTCCAAGTACACTATATCCACTGGATCACTCTTGTCCATGATTGTTGTCCTCCTCAAAGAATTCTAATGGATTGGCAAGGCATAATTTCCCTTCACAAAAGCCATGTTGACTGTTCCCCAATAAATTATGTTCATCTATGTGTCTGATAATTTGGTTCTTTACTGTAGTTTCAACCAATTTGCTGGGTACTGAAGTTAGATTTACTGGCTTGTAATTGCCACAATTGCCTCTAGAGCCTTTTTTTAAAAAAAATTGGTATCATGTTGGCTATCCTCCAGTCAACTGATAGAGAAGCTGATTTAAGTAATAGGTTACATACTACATTTAGTGTTCTGCAATTTCATGTTTGAGTTCCTTCAGAACTCTTGGGTGAACACCATCTGGTCTTGGTGATTTATTACTGTTAAATTTACCAAACATTAGCAGGGGTTTGCAGTCTGGCCTATTTGTCATTTTTTCCCCTGGCATATTGCAGTGTAAGTTCATTTCTAATTTTCTCTCCACTATCACTTCTAGCTATTTCTGCTTCTAAAGTCCTTCCCTGGATTTTCTATTTCAGAATATTTCATTTAAAGGGGCAAAAAGAAAATGACAAGTACCTTTTGAAATTCTTTATTTACATTTTTATCATGAAAGATTCACAACCCAAAATGGACCCAGTAGTTCGGAGTCATACATTCTCAATAAAATTCTAGGGTTGTTAATCAGTGTGTGTTGATATATTTGCATATGTGATGCAAATATGAGTCACCAATGCTGCCTCTAATGAGAGGGAATCCCACAGGGGCTGGATCAGTGTTTCCCTATGAATCTCTGAGCTATTCATTACAAGGCCCTTTCTCCTGGCCCTTCCACATCTTCAACAGCCCTGCATTCAAAAACTGCTGCGTTTTTTGCATTGTGAACTTTTAAAAATCAAAATGATGTGGTGGTGATATTGCCCTGCAAAAGCCACGTTGGCAACTTTTGTGGACAGTTACACCTCCCTGCTACTTTTCTGTTGAAAACTGTAAAAGTGGTAAAAAGAAAAGGAGTACTTGTGGCACCTTAGAGACTAACAAATTTATTAGAGCATAAGCTTTCGTGAGCTACAGCTCACTTCATCGAAAGCTTATGCTCTAATAAATTTGTTAGTCTCTAAGGTGCCACAAGTACTCCTTTTCTTTTTGCGAATACAGACTAACACGGCTGCTACTCTGAAACCTGTAAAAGTGGTGTTGAGATTCATAAAGTTATTGTAGGCTACATATGAGTGGCTTTTTTGGTTTCTATATGCTTATGTTCAAAGTTCCATTATATTTCTGCAAAATGAAACAAAAGACTTGGTAATAATCCGGCTAATCTCTCCTCCTAATTTAAAAGAACCCAAGATTGTGAAAGCACTGTTTTAGAAGGGGAGGTCAGTGACTTCTCAGTAACTTTTACACATCACTCAAGGTGGTTCTCCCCAGGTCCTCTGAATTTGTTACAGAATATTACTTTGATTAGTGCTTGTAATGGACTCTTTACTTGCAGATAAAATAAGATATTTCTTACTTTTTCTCTCTCTTCCCCCCCCCCCCCCAATATATTTACCTAATCACTGATATTTGGCTTGCTTTTTCTTGAGACTTTCTACAGCTATCTCTCTCTATGGTGGAGATTAAATCTTTTCCTGATTTACTAGCTGCTCTATTGCCATCTTGCCTTCGTTTTTAGAGACTTTTCACTGTTCGGCAGTGTTCTTCACTACCCTTACTTTTTGCATATGAAATTACACATGTAAAATTGTCAGGAAAAAAACTTTCATATTTGCAAAAAATTTCAACTTTTTTAAAAAAAGTCATAATGTATAGCTTCTCACACTTCTGGAAGGAGAATTACAATAACACATGATTGTAGTTTCAGAAACAATTTAAGAGTGATATTTGTATCAACTAAATTATGTATTTCAATTAATTTCTTGGTAATGATAATTGCTAACGTAAACCCCAGTGCAAATCAGAAGGTACTGGGAGAAATCAACAGATCCCGGTGTCAAGGGTTACATTTTGGAAATATACAAATTAAAAATCATTTTTATGTGGAAATAACTGTGAATGAGAAATGTATCAGTAGTTTTTCCTTTAATTTACAATTTTTCATTCATAAATCTCTCTTCTCAATTGCAGTCATGTAATATTATTTCCATTGACTGCACTATTTAAGAGAAATTAATTTAAAATGCTCGTGGTGTTTTCATATCATATTATGTATGTTTGTAATGTAGTCAGATGTTTCACTCTTATCTCAAGCTAAGCTTAACAGGAAAGATCAAAATGAGTGTATTTTTTTCCTTAGCTATTTCCTAAACTAGATGAGAGAATTGAGGTTGTAGTTAATGCAATGAAACTTTAAATAACTGATATAACCAGTGCTAGAAGCAATGGAAAATGGTTATTCTGGTATTAAGATCATACAATCAAGGTAAATTTAATAGATGATATCTCTCATACAAAAATCTTTGGGCTATGACCTTGGCTTACACTGTGTGATTCTGAGAATCGCACAAAGATATTTTTCTCTTATTTGTAATGTTAAAAAGTATTCAAGCCAAGCAGGCCCACTGATACACCAACAAAGTATTTATGGGATTTAATACATCTTTACTTGAGGCCTATTCTAATACCTATTGAAGTCAACAAAAGATTCACATGGACTTTAATGTGTATTGTATTGGACCCCCAAACAACTGATCTTCAACTTGTGCTGACAACACTTCATTGTGTAAGGGTACATCTATCTGCTTGCTTCTTTCAGCATCGTGTAGTGTACGTACTCATGTAGTGCTTCAGCATGGGTATAAATCGCAGGGTAGACTGTGAGAGACCACTTGGGTGAAAAGACCTTCCTGAAGGGTATGTATTGAGTACACGCTCTACACAGCTCTCTATTCACCCAAGCCATGTCTCCCCATCTACTCTGATGTTTTTAGCAGTGTAGTGTTCTGCTGCTGGAGCCTTTCATCACTGTAGGAAAGGACTCCAGGACCTGAGAGAGGCTCTGGCAGGGGGGCATCTACAGAAGCCTTCCCCTGTTGCCTCCCTTCTGTCAGAGCTTTTCACTGGCACATGTAGATGTGGGCTGCATCCACATAGCAGGGTGTTTGCACTGTGGCATGTAGCTAATTCACTGCATGCCAGTGGTGTGTAGTGTAGATGTAGCCTCCTACTGATGGCAAAATAAAATAAACTGCTTATCTAAACACAGGATTTCTTTCTTTCTTTTCTTCCTTAATAGAAGTTCTTAAACTATGGTTCAAGGGCTACCAGTGATCCATAGTGCCCAACCTGGTGGTTCACACAATGAAACATTTAGATGTCTAAGAAATATGGGATGGGAAGAGGAGCAAATGTATTACAGAATCTCTTTCTGCAAGGTCTACAGAATGGAGAAAAAGCTGACCTGTGGAGAGTTTGAAAAGGGCTGTAGGAAAGCCAGAGCTTGATATACAGCGGTTCTAGAGGAATTTATGTTTTGAAATCTGAATGCTTTCTCTGTGAGGCCCAACTTGTCTTTGGGGTCAAGATGGGGATAAGACTAATTGAAAATTAGTGGGACTTAAGCTCTTGAATTCCTACATCACTTTTGAAAATGGGATCTAGGCTGTTAGGTCTCTTAAGTACTTCTGAAAATTTTATCTTTTGTCTATTCCATTAGTTATCACTTTGTTTTTTGGAGTCACTTCCTCTAAAATTCTCAGGGGGCCCATGAGCTCAGAGCCTGCAGAGGAACAGGTCTTAATACCACTGTCTCCAACAGCAGGGCTCCATGCTTGACAATATTGAATTTTAAATAAGGAACAATTTTATTCTGATTATTCCCCCAGCCCCTCAGGCTTCACATTATCTCTTCCTTCCCAGCAGGTCCTCCCATCTTGGGCCCTGTGGAAGATTCTGCTGGTGTGACCACTGCCAGCTGCTACTGCCCCTTTTGAGAGGCTAAGTCAGGCCTCAGTTCCAGTTAAGTTTAGGTAAAAAGAAATTTATAATAAAGGCTTACTGGTGTCCAAATGTAAATGGTGGTCAGACCAAAGGGCTCACCTTTTTCAACCAAGGCCACACTAGATCCATTTACTGTCAGGGAATTCCTCTCCTTTGGCAGACAGCATGACTGGGAAACTGCTCCAAAGGCCTGCCTGGCTGCTCAGATCAGTGCCCTTTTTCTCAAGAAGAACATCGTTCCCTTAGCTGGGCATCTCCCAAATCAGCTCCACCTGGGGCAAGTCCTGCTTCCAAGTGCCTGCTTCAACACCTTCTTTTTTTTGTCTTGGGTGCATAAACTCAGTCACAGTCCCCAGTATCTCTTCCACTCATCCTTCCTTCTAGCTATCTTGTATCGTGCCTATCCCAGTATATCTAAGACTTCTTCTCCACTCCTAGTAGGCCCTATTCCTGTTTCCCTCCTCTACGGGACATATACATTACTAGTTTCTTCTCATGCTTCTCCTCATCTGTCTTGCTTCCATTCTGTTTGAAACTGGAGCAAACTGGGAACAAAGTGTGATTGTCACTCCCCCCAGACATTGGGGCTGCTGGACATTCTACATGTGTCCAAGCCAGGCTGTGTCTTCTTAATGCAAGGAAGAATGCTCCAACTAATGAACATCTTATACTGTTTCCAGGGAGGAATGAGGAGGTATGATTTAGCAGTTAAACCATGGGACTGGAACTAAGGGTTCTCTTCATGGATCTGTTAAAGACTCCCTATGTTGCCTCAAAAAAATCACTTAATTTCTTTGTCTGAGATTCCTTTTTCATACATGATCCCAGTTCCCTTTTCTATCTGCAGTCTCACCGCCCTTGAGTTTATACAGGACTAGTCCCCAAGTAGTATCTGTAGACAGCTGATTTAAGTCAGACAGAAGAGGTATATCAAGTGTTTTCTCCAGTAAAGCTATATGAAGCAGAGTTCTACACATTACAGTATTGTTTCCTGCCCTGCAGGGAGATATTTTACTTTTCAGAGATTTTGGGAGTTCTCTGAAGGATCGGGATATTATACAGGAGGATCTGGATGACCTTGTAAACTGGAGTAATAGTAATAGGATGAAATTTAATAGTGAGAAGTGTAAGGTTATGCATTTAGGGATTAATAACAAGAATTTTAGTTATAAGTTGGGGACGCATCAATTAGAAGTAACAGAAGAGGAGAAGGACCTTGGAGTATTGGTTGATCATAGAATGACTATGAGCTGCCAATGTGATATGGCTGTGAAAAAAGCTAATGCGGTTTTGGGATGCGTCAGGAGAGGCATTTCCAGTAGGGATAAGGAGGTTTTAGTACCGTTATACAAGGCACTGGTGAGACCTCACCTGGAATACTGTGTGCAGTTCTGGTCTCCCATGTTTAAAAAGGATGAATTCAAACTGGAGCAGGTACAGAGAAGGGCTACTAGGATGATCCAAGGAATGGAAAACTTGTCTTATGAAAGGAGACTTAAGGAGCTTGGCTTGTTTAGCCTAACTAAAAGAAGGTTGAGGGGAGATATGATTGCTCTCTATAAATATATCAGAGGGATAAATACAGGAGTGGGGGAGGAATTATTTAAGCTCAGCACCAATGTGGACACAAGAACAAATGGGTATAAACTGGCCACCAGAAAGTTTAGACTTGAAATCAGACGAAGGTTTTTAACCATCAGAGGAGTGAAGTTTTGGAATAGCCTTCCAAAGGAAGCAGTGGGGGCAAAAGATCTATCTGGTTTTAAGATTCTACTTGATAAGTTTGTGGAGGCGATGGTATGATGGGATAATGGAATTTTGGTAAGTAATTGATCTTTAAATATTCAGGGTAAAGAGGACTAATCCCCTGAGATGGGATATTAGATGGATGGGATCTGAGTTACCCAGGAAAGAATTTTCTGTAGTATATGGCTGGTGAATCTTGCCCATATGCTCAGGGTTTAGCTGATTGCCATATTTGGGGTCGGGAAGGAATTTTCCTCCAGGGCAGATTGGAGAGGCCCTGGAGGTTTTTCGCCTTCCTCTGTAGCATGGGGCATGGTTGACTTGAGGGAGGCTTCTCTGCTCCTTGAAGTCTTTGAACCATGATTTAAGGACTTCAATAGCTCAGACATGGGTGAGGTTTTTCATAGGAGTGGGAGGGTGAGATTCTGTGGCCTGCGCTGTGCAGGAGGTCGGACTAGATGATCAGAATGGTCCCTTCTGACCTTAGTATATATGAATCTATGAATCTATGAAATAACTCCCGGACTCTCTGAAAAGTGAGATCTCCCTGCAGGCAATAACATTGTAATGCAGATTTACTGCAGAGTCCCTCAGCTGTTGAAGAGCAGTAGAACACTTAAGTTGTCAGTGATGTCTGTGTCTTTTGTGCATGAGGCCCCAAAATGTCAGTGCTGTTGGGATCCCAAGTGCTCAAAACTTGGCCTCATTAGTGAAGTGTTGACCCAACTAGATATGCCAGCAGGGGAACCACAATCCTGAGACACTCTAACAGTCTAGAGCACACTGCTGCTGGCGTACTCCATTTCAGACTTAGCAGTGTGATACAGACTTCCTTGGTAAAGAACACCATTGTTTCAATTTGATTAAAATGTTTAAAATACTTAACTTTTAATGGAAGAGCTCCAATCATATTGCTGACACAGTTTTTAGAAGAACTAAGTGCTCTGAGGCACAGACTTGAATTGCATGTGACTGCGTGGTAGAAAAGAACCACCTGGAGACTTTCTTTTTCTGGGCTCAAAGACACAACTTTTATGTCCATCTGCACTTCAATCCTACAAGAGCATAAATATCAAACTATGTTAAGTTGCACCCAGCTGGAAAATATATACTTTACAAGGAAGATGACATTATTTAACAGTACTGTATTCACATGGATATGAATCTCATGTGGATAACAAACTTGAATCTACACCATATCCAGCATTACATTATTACAAAACTTGTCTTCTAAAAAAGTTTTCGCAAAAAGAAAAGGAGTACCCGTGGCACCTTAGAGACTAACAAATTTATTAGAGCATAAGCTTTCGTGCATCCGATGAAGTGAGCTATAGCTCACGAAAGCTTATGCTCTAATAAATTTGTTAGTCTCTAAGGTGCCACAAGTACTCCTTTTCTTTTTGCGAATACAGACTAACACGGCTGCTACTCTGAAACCTGTCATTAAAAAAGTTTTGAAACTGTCCTTGATTTATGAAGAACTCAATAAGAGAGCACCATTAAAAATCAATTCAACTCAGAAATTACAGGTTTACAATTCCTATTTTAAAATAGCTTGATTATGTAACTAAGGATATCAACACAGAGTGTGATTTAACTTCAAAAGGGCAGATCTTCAACTGGTGTAAATGATTCTGCCTACCTTGGAGCCCCTGAAGGAATAACGAAAAAGTTTCTTTATAAAACAGAAATGAATACTAATGATCTTTATTATGAACCATCTAGTTTAGCAAAAGTAATCTTGGTAGGAGGAAAATCAGCCATCAAAGAAAACAGACATTACTTAAGAAAGAAAGTGATGATGTCAATTAATATGTAACTATGCTTACAAACAGGTAACCACACTTTTCCTAACTCCTTATTATTCTTTATTTTTCTGAAATCAGTAGAGGAAGGCCAAGCTGTCAGCAATCTTTGAAGTGCAGTTCTATTCTAAAAAGTGACTATGTAAAAATAGTACTTTCTTACTCAACAGATTGTTCCCTGTGTGTATTCAGAGTCATAGCTGTTTACTATACTGACAAAAATAAGTTATTATTGCTGTTTACTCGCATTAGCACTGCAGAACCATTACAGCCGAAACAGAATAAGCTGTAGATTCCATTTGATTTTGTGTATCATCAAAAAAAATTTGTTTACTAAATTCCTGTCAGTTATATCTGTGCAAGCCCAGTGAAGGGACAGGGAATTAAGAATCTAGGCCAGAAGTGGGCAAACTACGGCCCGCGGGACCCTCCTGCCCAGCCCCTGAGCTCCTGGCCCCTCCCCCGCAGCCTCAGCTCACTGCGCCGCCAGTGCAATGCTTTGGGCAGTGGGGCTGCAAAGCCACGGGCTGCCTGTCCTGGTGATCTGGGCGGTGCGGCTGTTGCGACACTAGCCACCGGCGCTCCAGGCAGCATGGTGAGGGGATAGGGAGCAGGGGAGGGGGGATTGGATAGAGGGCAGGGGAGTTCGGGGAGAGTGGTCAGGGGGCAGGAGTGTGGATAGGGGTTGGGGCAATCAGAGGTTGGGAAACGGGGGTTGAATGGGGGCAGGTGTCGGGGGCAATCAGGAAGGAGTGGGGGGTTGGATGGGGTGGTGGGGGGCAGTCAGGGGCAGGGGTTCTGGGGGCGGTCATGGGTCAGGGAGAAGGGGTGGTTGGATGGGGTAGGAGTCCCGGGGGGGCAGTCAGGAAGGAAGGGGGTTGAATGGGGTGGCAGGGGGCAGTCGGAGGTGGGGGTTCTGGGGGCTGGCAGGGGATGGGGGGGTGGATGGGGCAGGAGTCCTGGGGGGGCTGTCAGGGAGCGAGAAGCAGGAGGGGTCAGATAGGGGGTGGGGGCCGGGCCACACCTGGCTGTTTGGGGAGGCTCAGCCTCCCCTATCTGCCCCTCCATACAATTTCAGAAACCCAATGTGGCCCTCAGGCCAAAAAGTTTGCCCAGCCCCGATCTAGGCAGAGAGTGTGCTGGAGCTACCATAGGAACAGCCAAGCTCAGAGAGGAAATTATGCTGGAGTCTGTTGTGATGATGGTCTTGAGTTAGCAATAAAAAAAACCCAAGGTTAAGTTTAGACACTAACTCAGGATCTGTGTATTCAGTTGAACACTCAGCCAATTCTTGGTGTTCAGCAATGCAACAAAATACAGAAGATGTATGTCTGTCTCATAGCATATGCAGTTCCTATGAGTCTGAGTAGCATTTGGTGAAGTGAGCAGAGTGTCTTCATAATGACTTTTATTACACTATTCTTTTAAATATAAAAATGAAAGAATAAATAGATGATCACTGGGGGCCAAGAGGAGACACAGTTAATTAGCCATAGATTAACATACAGGAAGATTTTAGTGCTGCAGGAGGTCCCATAGCTTTTAATGAGATCTGTTAGTTTGTCTTTTGGCAGCAAAGAACAGTAGGAAAATAAAGCATACAGAGTTGTTGCAAGCTGAATACATTTTAATATAGTTATAAACTAATACATGACCTTTGATTCTGTCTCACCAAAGCAAAGCATCCAGTGAGTTTCATAAATGTCTCTGGCTCTTACTGTGAACATTCTTGTCCTCTCTGGTCTGCCCTGTACAACTCCTGCTCTAGCAAAGGTCATACTTTCTACCTAACACAGACTGCAGGTTCCTTCTCTCTTGTGTAAGAAAAGCAACCTGACTGATGCATTGTCTTTTCTCCTTCCACGTTTTCCATGTTCCTATGGGTTCAAACTGGAATCCTCCAGTCATCTGCAAAAGTAAATAAATGCAATGTAAGAAATGCCTATATTGAACTGTGTGGCTCTTATAGGGTCTTCTCTCCTCTGTAATGACTCCCCTCTGAGAGGTTTCAGAGTAGCAGCCTTGTTAGTCTGTATCCACAAAAAGAAAAGGAGTACTTGTTAGTCTCTAAGGTGGCACAAGTACTCCTTTCCCCTCTGAGAGTGCATGTTGGGTATTAACTTTTCTCCCATTTACACTCTCCATTAGAAACAAAGATAGAGAATGTAAAAACCTAGCTAAAAAGCTGAATAACTTCCTCCCAAGCTACGTGCTCTCTTCAAGCTCAGGTCAACATGTCCTCTTTCAGTCTGATATAAAGTAGATGATGATTAAATGGGTTGGGGAGGTCTTATTAATGCATGTCCACTGTTAAATTTGAAAAGTGAGGAGATGCAAAAGTTGTGGTTCCTGGAACAATAGTAATTTGACTCTGTTGCCTAAAGACAGTATTTTATGGCACACCAAATAAATAAATAATGTCAGAGGAACATTTGAGCATAGAGTGCACTGGTATTACTGACTTACTTTTAACTGTGTAGCTTTAATACATTAATGGAGATTTTTGCATTTAATGTTCCTGAGTTTTAATAGGAAAGGGCTAAAAGCCCTCATTTAGGGCTTATGGCAGTATATGTTCCTAAGCATTTATGGAAGATAGAGCTATGTATCTGTCCTTCTTAGGTATTCATCAATCATTTTGGTGTCCGAGTTCCCATATAATTTAGGTAGTGTTAATAATAGCCAAAAGGGAATTCACTTCTCTCCTTCTCTAGGATTTCAGATTTTTCTGCACAACAGCTCTTAATTTTTTTAAACCTTTCTGCTACTCCTTTTTCTTCCTTCTGAGTTCTCCTTTTCTTATTTGCCCTTCATCTGCATTTAAAACCAGCCATATTAGAGGTGATGCTGTTAAAGAAAGGCTTTAGCCAAAAATGTCTTGCACTTTGATCTATACACAATAGCAACGGGGTTCAATCACATCTCTGGTAAGGGGGTCTCACCATCAAGATGTCTTTATCAGAGGCTTCTTTATGTACAGCATCCCTTTGGAGCATAATTGTTGATGAGGGTTTTGGAGCAGTCACTGAAAGAATCTGGTCCTAACAAATTAAGGGTCTTGTACAATAAAGTCTTAAGATTGGTGCAAAAATGGAGACTGGACTTTGTAGAGAGTGGGTATGGTGTGCACGCCATTTGCTTGATATGTAGCCTGCTCTTTGTTGCATGAGCTGCAACATCTATGCAGTGTTTGCTTTGCTATGCAGTATGAGATACACTAGTCTGATCTGAAGGTGGTGATAGCATGGATTACAGTGGCAGGGTCCTTGTCTGAAAGCAGTGGGTTGAATTTTCTAGTCAGCTGACAAAGGGAAAGGCAGTTCCCTGTCCTGTTGCAATCGGAATATCTGGATATAGCAATGATGTGACTCCAATAGTGTGACTCCAAAGCTGTGCGCTATATTGACGACTGTAGCTTGGTACATTTAGTCCACAATGAGGTTGGTGTACTAACAAGTTCTTTTTCTGAGACAGTCACTGATTATTACAATCTAATGATAAGATGTTCTTCTCTTGCCTTCACAATCCATGATGGACAGAGATTTGTCTCACCAGTTGTGGGCCTGATATATTTCAAGGCCACTAAATTGTTTTCTGTTTGTGTGATTGGTCCAAACTCCATAAAAACAGATGGATCAAGTGATGGTCTTGATTCTGGTTTGGCTCATCAATCCCCATGAGACCCTATCTGATTTTGTTACTCTTTCCTCATAAATAAGATGAATTTTTCATGTCAGATGACACTTGGGCCTAAGGGTTAGTGGATAAACTGAGTTGATTATTCAGTTTATCATACACTTTATTGTGATTTGGAGGATACAATTTCACCTAAGAAGGCTATAGTAGCTTCTTTCACTGGAGTGGTTTGTGTCTTGAAAATCTTCCCCTTAATGTGTTTAAAAAAAAAAAAAAAAGGCCAACAGCTGTCTACGGTCCCTAGTCTTTCTAAATTTAGAGTCAACTTGACAGGATTTTTGTTTTATTTTCTTTCTCTCTCCAAGGAATTTTCCAGCCTGACAAAGCTGACAACAACTCTGTGATGTATTTCTCCTGCACACATTAATGAACACAAACTCCTCTGTGCTGCAGCCTCTCTACCAGGCTGGCTTGCAAAGTGATAGAGCCCTGATACGTGTGATTTTTGTTAGATGTATTTTTGATTTTCTCTTTCTTTTATAGAGATCCAGTTGTTTGGGAAATTTATTTTGATAAGACATACTGAGATGATGTAGCAGCTCCTCCTGGGCTGGAGCCAATGACGGGGCTCGTCTCCCTCTACCCCACACTGGAGCAAGGAAAAAGCCAGAGCGCAGGAGAGTTTAATTAGTTGGTAGATTACAAAATGCTGCTCCATACTGGATCTAAAGGAACAAGGATATTGATTCATAGACAAAACCGGCACTTCAGTGTGAAGATAAGAGTTTGGTGTAGTAAATTATTTTCCCCATTGGAACTTGTACACATAAAAGTATTTTTCTTTTTTATCTTGTAATGCCCACACCCAACTAAAGAAGCAATACCACACTGAGGCATAGATATAGATGTTTTCAAGATGGGTCTATATCTCAAAAGGTATCAGTGACCTTGGATAATGTAACTTCATTCTACTTCTCTATAAATGTAGCCCTATACTGCTGAAGTGCATTTCAATGTGTAAATTGCAATTCCAATTACAGTATCTTATATTTTGGGGAGAAATGACTCTGTCAAATGAGAATGGTAGCGTTTTGTATCCACTTGTATCACATGCAAATGACTACACTAGGTGAGAGGCTGTGGAGAATCAAGCCCTGTGCACACATAGTCAGCATCTGTTAGGAGTGCTGATTGCAGGCACATGAGTGGTCTTGTTCCAGATAGGCTAAAGAGCAGATCTGTGTCCTCTATTAACTGGAGCTAAAGTATCTTAAAACAGATCCACTTCATCTGAGAGTCCAAGTGTGAGTCTTTTAAGCTTCAAATATTGTAGCCTGTTTTCTAAGAGATCAGTAGAGAGAATCATGGTGTCAGCTGAGGATCATGCTTTCCAGCAAATGAAAGAGATACATATATAGCTTTGCTCTTTCCCCTTGTTTCCTCGAATTGCTGCCCTTACCCCCCCCCCAATACGAGAGGACTCTGAGCTCTCTCTTGAATGGAATCTGTTGGTGGTGGAGGAAGAGTATTTGGAGCAGCTCCACATGAGCTACTTCAGCAGGGGGCTAGCCACCCTATGAGGAGGCAGCAGGCAGTCAGGTGTGTTGGCTGTATCTTCCATCTTCAATCCATACTTTAGCAGTGGCAATGGTGCAGAACTAGTATATACCTCCCTAAAAACTTCTCTAACCACTGTCATTCACTGCTGTGTCCTTCTCAACCCATCCCCTTCAATGTATGTCTGCTCTTCATAGCAAACCCAGGCTCAGACTCAAGTTTAAGCCCAAACTACTTGACTATGCACACAGTCTTCTGACTTGCATCAGGAGCTTCTCAGGACCGAGGTCCGAGGACGTGCCCAGGTATATGGGTCTGAGCCAGAGTCTTAGTGGTGTGTGAGTCCAATCCCATTCATTCCGCAGTGTGGACGTAGCTGAAACCTGGGTTGCCGGGCTTGTATCCAGAGATTCTGCTCACATTATCCCACAATCCCGTAGGTCTGTGTGTCCCAGCCTTCCATCTCCATTTTTTCCACTTAGTTCTCAGAAATCCTTCTGGTTAAAGCACAGCTAGCTGATATTTAACCCTTCATTTCCACGTGAACTGCTCAACTTGAAACAGTTGATCCTAGTGTGTGTTAGCTATGGCCGGCACTAAGAATCTCAAGCATTCTGTTAGTTAGCCAGAGAAACACAGCTGGATTCTGTACAACTGTAGTGTGAGGAGACCAAGAGATTGGACTTCAGCAAGAGTGCAAGAAAAGAGTGTCACAATTCAACTGCACCTGTACTCTCCCTCCCACTCCCACCTTGTGGTCCATCAAGAACACTCACTCTAAGTTCTCAGATCCTAAGCTGTCACGTGTTTTGGACAGAGACATGTGTCTGTCTCTCTCACTCTCACAGTTAGAAAGATGGGTTAGGGATATTAGACTTGTGGACCTTACATTCCCCTTTCTGCAAATACAGCACAATTTAGAAATCAGCCACGCTGGACCATGGAAAACTGGCAGGTCGCACTCGCAGTATTTTGGTCAATGTCATTTCTGAGCATTTGAAAAGTCTGGAAGAAAAAATCAGCTCATATTTTCCTTCAACCTATATAGAAGATTTTGACTGGGTCTGGGATCCTTGGATTTCCTCGGCAATGGAAAATGCTGAGAATCTTATAATAATGACTGAAAAGCAATTTGCCAAATTAAGGATGAACTACTCTTTTAAAGTGAAGTTTGGCGGTGTGCCTTTGGACTCATTCTCGTAGACAGTGCAGTGTGGATGCATTGGCATGGGGATGAGGGTCATGTAGCAATGTAGTGGGATGCTCAAGAGTGAGCTTGGAAAGAACAGGTCTGCAGGCATGGATCCCACAGATCTGGATTTAGTATGCTGCATAGACATACTCCAAGTCCTGGGCCAAACAGAGAACAAGGAATGTGGCAGACTATTGCTACCATAGGATGACACCATCCAGAATCTAGTAAGTTTGTAAATGCATCTAGCACCTGGAAAAAACAGAGCTTTTCCATGGTAACTCTTTTTGGCAGGTGCTATCTCTTCACATATGTTTGTACATTATTTTGTCACATTGGCGTTTCAATCCTGACTGGAGCCTCTGGATGCTATTGCAATATAATATTAAATAATAGTAAGATGAATAAGTACATTCAAAGAGTATATGGGACCAGGATATCCTTAACTCAACCCCCTGCCCTTCCCCCCTCTGAAACTGACTTATCTTGTAGCCTTAGGTAAGTCACTTAGGGCCAATTATTCAGAAATGGAGAATTAAGTTCATGTACAAAAAAGTCCAAGCAAAATGATTGCATATGTAAACTGCCAGGCAAATAAATAGCTATGTACATCACAACACCACATTTGCACGTGCAAACATGGTAATTGTGGATATATATTTGCATGCATATTTTTTTTAAAAAACCAGGCATCTTCCTTTTGGTAAACATAGACCTTTCTGCCTCAGTTTCCCCATCTGTGGAATGTGATAGTAAAGCTTCCTTGTCTCACAGGGATGCTGTGATGATCAACTAGGCAATGTTTGAAATGGTTTGAAGTTGAGGTTAATGGGGCGGTATGGTAATTATTTGCACATCAACACTGGGGAAGAAAATATTCTCTTAACATGTCCTCCAGACACAGGGATTTCTCAGAATCTCATCTCCTAATTTACATAGTTGGCTGACATTTCATTGACAGACTTTTTTGAAACATTGACAATTTTGCGGAAAAATTAGCTTGGTGTAAGAGAGAATTCTCTATGTGAATTATGTTCAATTGCTAGTTACCAGTTTCAAAACTGCAGGTTAGAAAACGAACTGACTAATTTGAAGACTGAAATACAGACCACAAACACAAGTTTTTAGCAGTCTCCAAGTTAAGAATGTTCATTGGGGAGGGCAAGCATGCTTCAGCAGAGATAGGATGTGCTCAAAAGGGGAAGTTGAGACAGAAGTAAGAACTGGTAAGTTTGTGAAAGGAAATATTCTCCAAGCTTTCCAGGCTTGATTGCTGCTGAGCCTGAATGAAGTCTAAAGTGTTTTTCTTTCCATTGATTTTTAACATGTTGGTTTGTGGACTACTCCCTGCCCTTTGTCTTAACTAGTATGTGTACTGTGGGTAAAGATTAATTTTAAAAAATCCATAGTGGTAAATAAACTTCTTACTAATCCAGTATTAAATTACTGTACTTTTCCAAAGGTTTGGAGGAGTGTGGTAGTTGAAACAAAAACAACGTTCATGACTAAAAAAACAAAAACAATGGAAGATGAGCAAAAGGTGGAATAGATTATATTGAGAAACATTTGTAATGATTAAAGAAATTGGCCAAGACTCAGCAAAAAATGAACATTTAAGCCTAGCAGTCTCTGCTAGACTCATCTGATTTTCAAGCCAGTTTTATGCCAGCCTCTGATATCGTTTAGAGCAGTCTTAGGGTTCTAATGGCTGCTAAGCAGCTGTCTGCCAGCTGAGAAGAGATGTGGCATAGTAGTGCTTCCTTCTACTCCAATGCTGAGGCTTGAGGAAAGGGATTGAAGGAGCTAGCCACCCAAGCTTTATGATTGCTAGACAGGCTCTATAGTGAGGATTCCTGCATGCTGGGGAATTCTCAGCTAGTGAAATCCATCCAGTTTCCATCCCCATCCAAGGTGGCACAAAGGGGTTCAGAGTATACCAGAGAATCTTGGCCTTTTGGTTCTTGTAGATTTATTTGTGATACTGTTGTACTGTCTTGCTGGAAATAAATCCAGGCATGTACAGTCCAGAGCAGGTCCAACACTATTTTATTGCCAGAACACCGGAAGCTTGCTTAGTACTCTGTGTAACAGTTTATGGCTTACTGACTGATTCTACTAGTAATGATGGGGTTCCCAGGTTATAGCTATATGGTTTCCTTTAAAGTGGTGTCTGATGCACTTGTTTAAATTGGTTAATATATTGTCACTTAACAGAGCTTTATTAGCACAGAAGGTAGTGCTCATCAAAGTGTCCTTCATGTGTTGGGTTGACAAGGAACAGATTCCCTTGAACAGAATCAAGTTTTAGTCCAGGGAATTAAAAATACAATTGTTAGGTGAACCGCTTTCTTGGGTCACTGCTGGGATCTCGCTTGGCACTCAGATGAAGACATTAGCCAGGACTGTGTCAGGTTACAATACATAGGAGATACAGTGGCCTGGTTTCAGGTTCCATACGGTTCTCTTTATCATTACTTTGAAAGTGTAACGCATGTGATTTATGCAACAAGAGTCAACACATGCCAGGTTTAGTCTGACTATCTTGAATGAGACTTTTCTAGTTCCCAGCCACTGGAATCCTGATTGCCTACGTCAGCCCTCATCCTAGGGAAGGAGGGGAAGAAATTGCCCTAGTCAGAATTTATTTTCTTCCTCTTCTGCACCTCAGGCTTGCTTCTCACTTACTCCATTCTGATACTCAAGCCATAGGCACAAAGGGGAGCCAAAGTTACTATAAGAAATCTTTGCACCTCTCATGCTCTGGGGCCATTTGGAGGCCTCTCCATCCCCTGGTGTATGCTATAGAGCAGTCCTGAGACTTCTAACTTACACTTTATCATAGCTCTGTGTGAGCCTGGGAAGCAGAGAAGAGCCATGATGCAGTACACTCTGTACTGCATATTCTCAGGGGGCCATTTCTGCCCACTGTAAGGCCCCTTTACTGTATCAGAGCAGTGTAAAAGGGCCTTAGCATATCTAAGAATCAGGCCTCTTTTGTCTAGCTGGACACTTTTTTTTTTTTTTCTCCTGCGGGACAAGGATTTTCACTAACTTTTTCATGAGAACTAGTGGCTTTTCAATGAATGATACTACTGTGTAAGCTGATGGTATCAAGACAATCTCAGAATATGTGAAGACAGTGTTACAATTTAATTCCCTCACTTCATGGTTGTTCTTGGATCCAAGGTTACTTGGTATTAAAGTAATGATTCACTTATGATAAGGGACCAAAATGAAAATGGGAAGGCATAATGCAATAGTTTTACAAGATGTATCAGAAGTTGTATTGTATGGCTAGAATATACTAGCACAAAAGGGGTATGAGCAGGGCATTTGAGGAAATGCTATAATATTACATTAAAGAACCTAGGCATGAAAATATATTATTTATATAACTCATATACAGCTTAGGTTTGGCAATGCAAAACATCAGTGAACTGCATATTGTGAAGTTATGCTATGTAACTTTCAGGTGAAAATATTTAGAGATCTGCTGAGTTGTTAAAATATTGTCTGCAGCACCTTACATGAACAATTGCCTACACTCCCTGAATCCCTAATAACCTTTTGGGAATTAATACTATATCTTTACTCATGCTAATCAAAGCCTAGTGTAGAAAATATTCTTTCTGCTGCCAGGTTATCTGTAGTAAGCAAGGAAGAGTGCACATAATGACATATCTCTGAATGAGCTGCTCTACACTATCTTAATTTTTTTCTCTCCTCTTCTTTCATCTCTTCTCTATATCCGTTGTCTGCACTTCCTTAGCTAAGCTGTCCTCTTCTAACTGAAGGAAGAAATAAGCATGCACCCCAAATCTTGTTACCAAAAAAGGGCAAGAAACACCCTCTCTATAACCATTCATCTTAAATTTTGATGCTTTTCCAATTCAGTTATGTTTTTAGAGCTAGACAACAGGCTGCAGTTAATTCTGTATACATAGACTTCAATAGGAGTACTTGTGGCACCTTAGAGACTAACAAATTTATTTGAGCATAAGCTTTCGTGAGCTACAGCTCACTTCATCGGATGCATTTTGCAAAAATGCATCCAATGAAGTGAGCTGTAGCTCACGAAAGCTTATGCTCAAATAAATTGGTTAGTCTCTAAGGTGCCACAAGTACTCCTTTTCTTTTTGTGAATACAGACTAACACGGCTGCTACTCTGAAATAGACTTCAATGTTAATCTCCAGCTCCATAATGCTGATTATTTAATCCTGAGTACTACACTTCTAGCATATTTATATTAAGTATATGTACTGTTTATCCACCAATGAATGTCCAAACTCTGGAGCTGCCTTGGACAATTTAAGTCCCTCTTGAGTCAGGGTGATTAAAAACATACTACTTTTGAGGGGGGTTTTAAGAATGAGTAGCTCTGTCTCACTGTGAGGAATGTGATACATTAGTTTTCTCCAGTGGGTTATCAACACCTCTCTTTACAAGTTGGTGTCTGATGAGAAATAAAAAACCCTTCACACTGAAAAATGTGAATCTGCTCTTCAAATATAAGGGGATTTACCTCAGCCAACTAGTGATCTTTGAACCAGACATGTACATAAACAGCAAAGATGAAGGCACTTCTAAGAATGCAAGTGGTTTAATTCCCTGGATAAATAAAATAGGCCAATGAGAATTGCAAAAATGTTTAAAATAACTCTAATTTCCACTTCAGTAGAAAATTGAGAAAAAAAATCTCTTTTCAATAGCACCACCAACAACATGTAAACATGCTTCCCAAGAAAGTTAAAACTAAAATTAAAGTTTAAAAACCTTCAAGTCAGATCTGAAATCTATGGAGGAGAGATGGAGTAAAGAAACTCTCTGTTCGCCTTAGTTTTCTGGCCTGGGAAAATGCCCTTTCTGAAGTAATTCTCTTCCTGCAGGAAAGAAAAAAGAAAGATGGAAGCTTACCATCTCCTAGGAAAGAACAAAGTATATGTGTAAAGAATTGATTGAAAATATGTTTGTGTGTGTGAAATCTCTCTCTCCCTCCCATACACAAAAACAGAATATCAACATGTAATAAAATACACACACACACTAAAGATTCTATGTGCACATTTGTATTTATTCCTACATAAATAACATTGTTAACTTAGAGCTAAGGCTATTAGAGGCATATCCCACCCAAACAAATGTGGAGGCATGTGGAGAACACAAAAACAAAATGTGGTCTGGGAGTATGATGGGGTCTGTGTGGGGAATTCATTCAGGGAGAAGTGGAGTGCTGTGGCAGCCTACTCCAGATGACCACCTATGTTTCACCAGGGTGTTGTCTGACAAGCTGGCTCTGCTCTTTTGAGCTATAGGTTCATTACAGTGGAGATGATCTCCAGGCTGCTTCTCCCCTTCTGAAGCCAGGAAATTTGAAAGGGATTGGGGGCAGGGAAGACTGGGGTGGCAGGAGTGGTAAATGGGAAGATGTGTGAGTGATGGTGTCCATGACTCCACCTCCCTGTAAGGACTTAGCCAGAGCTTGTCCTAGATCAAATGGTGCCCCTGGTGAGGAGTATCTTTGGTGCCCATCCCCCTCCATTTGTTAAACTTTTGAATACATTTTTGAAGATTCCACGAGATTCTACAAAGATCCAGAACATTCTAGGAGGTTAGTGAAAAATGAATCCACATACAGAATACCTGAAACATTTTACTTCAAACAACTATTTTCCCTTTTGTCACGAACAACAAAAACAGCACCCCGAGCCCAGTGCCCCGCAAGCCTGGTACCCCAGGCAGTTGCCTGCCTCACTTGCCCCTAAATCCGGCCCTGGACTTAACACTCCGCAGCACGAGTTCCAGGCTGTGGGGCCTGCCCAGGTTATCACATGAGCTCCCCTGTTGAAAACTAAAGGAGGCTTATCAGGGGGAGAAGTTGGTTTCAGAGCACAGCTCAGGCTTTAAGTCTCCCTCGTCTCCATTAATGGTAGGGGCTGGGAAGAAGAATCAGGGAAATGGGGAGACTTGTCTCTGAAGGTCCCTCAGGAAAGTAGCTTCCTGACTATTCTGTTGTTTCTCATACTCCTGAGAAAATGGAATGTGCAAAATCATTTGCATACACTTTCTCAGCCTAAACCTGTGGTTTCATCTGCAAATATGCATGCCCACCCTCTCTTTCTCTGTCTCTCAACCCTAATATATATTTGTCTAATTTCTTATATTAAATCAGATGTTGATCTATTTCCTGAGAGCAAACAATGAACATCTATGTATAATTTGTGCTTGGCAGCAGATAAACATAAGTGTTTGACACTGTTCTTGTGATCACCTTTAATGTGATCAAATGCATGATTAAATGTATTTGGTTATTTTATTTATTTTTGTTGTTTGAAAGGGGGGCAAGCCCTAAACAAGAGCTTTGATTTGAACTCTGTAATAATTTGGAGTGATGTCTGGACCAGCCTTAGAAATTAGAAGACTATATTTGACTGAAAATTAAAATGAACAGTTAGACAACAGAGATCCTCTGGGACACTTTTTTTATTGTCATAGTTAAGCATTAGGAATAGAATTTGACAATGGAGACAAAAAAGCCAACTATGGAAACCTGTCGTAGTTTGAGTTACTACAGAAACTTGTTTCAACTTTGTGTTTATTGAAATTATTAATGTATAGATGTTTGAAGTAATATTTCCCTTTATATTTTGCATCATTCAAGCAGGCAGGTTAATGGTGTATGGCATGCAGTAAATTTGTCAGGCACGAATACAGGACAGAGGGCTGAAGGCATTTCTAAATATCACATGTATCAATGACCTATACCTTGAAAGCAGGCTGATTTCTTTAAATGAGGTATTGACAGGCACTCTTTTCAGAGTAACTTTGCAAAATAGAAAGACGTTGGTTATCTATGACCCACATGTCTGACTAAATCTTCTCCTACCAGCAGTGCTACCTCACTGATGTTTTTAAGGTACAACAAGCTTACTGTACACTATGATCCTGGGGCCCTTTGATGCCAACTGGCAGAATGCCCAGGGAATACCAGGGTTGCACAGTGATCCCAGGTCAGATATCTGCATAATTAGGGTTGCCAACATTCTACTCGCACAAAACCAAACACCCCTGCCTCGCCCCTCATCTGAGACCCCGTCCATGCCCTGCCTCTTCTCCGAGGGCCTGCCCCCGCTCACTCCATTCCCCCTCTCCCTCTGTCACTTGCTCTCCCCAGTCTCACTCACTTGCTTATTTTTACCAGGCTGGCTCAGGGGGCTGGGGTGTGGGAAGGGGTAAGGGCTCCAGCTAAGTGTAGACGCGATAAATCGATCCCCGATCACTCTGCTGTCGACTCCAGAAGTCCACCAGGGTGAGAGGCGGAAGTGGAGTCAACGGGGGAGTGACGGCCGTCGATCCCACATTGCGAGGACGCCAAGTAAATTATTCTAAGTCGATCTAAGATACGTCGACTTCAGCTACGCTATTCTCGTAGCTGAAGTTGTGTATCTTAGATCGATCCCCCCCCCCATAGTGTAGACCAGGCCTAAGGGTGTGGGCTCTGGTGTGGGCTGTGGATGAGAGATTTGGAGTGCAGGAGAGGGATCTGGGCTGGGGCTGAGGGGTTCGGCGTGCAGGAGGAGGCTCTGGGCTGGGGCAGGGGGTTGGGGTGCAGGAGGGTATGAGGGCTCTGGCTGGGGGTGCAGGCTCTGAGGACAGGGGAATGAAGGATTTGGGGTGCAGGAGACGGCTCCGGCTGGGACCAAGGGGTTTGGTGGGTGGGAGGGGGACCAGGCCTGGGCTAGGGGGTTGGTGCTGGGGGATGTGAGGGCTCTGGTTGGAGGTGCAGACTCTGGGGTGGGGCTGGGGATGAGTGGTTTGGGTGCAGCAGGATGCTTTGGGCTGGGACTGAGGGGTTCAGAGAGTTGGAGGGAGATTGGGGCTGGGGCAGGGGATTGGGGCCTGGGAGGGGATCAGGAGTGCAGGCTCCAGGTGACACTTACCTCAAGTAGCTCCCGGAAGCAGCGGCATGTCCCCCCTCCTGCTGCTATACGGAGGCACGGCCAGGTGGCTCTGTGCACTACCCATCTGCAGGCACCACCTCCACAGCTCCCACTGACTGTGGTTCACTTGAGGCAGGGGCAGCGCACAGAGCCCCCGACTGACCCTGCACACAGAAGCCAGACGGGGACATGCCAGCTGCTTCCTGGGATCTGTGCAGATGGGGCCAAATCTTTAGCTGGTATAAATCCTAAAGCTGGTGAACTCAGTGCAGCTATGCCAATTTACAACAGCTAAGGATCAGTCTCATAGTTTTTACTATATAAAGCACCAGTTCCTGAACTTAGAGTTTAACATTTACTTCTAATTAAACATTCCTTCTGAAATATATTATAGTGTAGTTAAATGCTTCATATTGACTCTATAATATTGTATATAATTTAGTATGAAATACATTATTTATTTTTATTATTGGAGCACCCAGGAGCTATATTGATGGATCAAAAACATGCCAATATGTTACATTTGCTCTTCATAAGTGTGGAAGTATAAAGGAGCTTTGTTTCTACTCTGGTTACAGTGTGTATGGTAACACCCATTGTTTCATGTTCTCTATGTATGTATATAAATCTCCCCACTGTATTTTCCACTGAATGCATCCGATGAAGTGAGCTGTAGCTCACGAAAGCTTATGCTCAAATAAATTTGTTAGTTTCTAAGGTGCCACAAGTACTCCTTTTCTTTTTGCAAATACAGACTAATATGGCTGCTACTCTGAAACCTTTGTTTCTACTGAAACTTTCTGTGAATTGTGTGGTCTGAATTTCTCACATGCAATATTTTGTATAGCTAGGCCTCAACTATTCCTGTCAAATTAGCTAAAAACTGCAGCATGAGTGTGCCACAGATGTGGCACTCAAGGGGCTAAAACTAGTTAGATTGTCAGATTTTATCTAAATCAATTCAGAGACAAACCTCTAGGATTCCAGATGGATTTCTCTCTCTGGCACCAGAAAATATGAGAGAAAATAGTCCAGTGTGTTTGCTTATTGCTTTTTCAACCATTAACCTTTAAAAGTAACCCACAGCCTTCTGTCATTCAGGAAGCAAATGCCAAAAGTTATATAATAAATATTTAAAGTCAAATTGTGGAAATTTACAAACCTATGTTCCTGCTCTTAAACAGGGGACAGTAAAATCACATTCATTTACCTGCAGGGCCTTAAATAAATTATAAATTCATAACCAGATGTTGTAGGTGTTGATGGCATCATACTCTCAAAAAAACAAATAACCAGCAAATTAATAATGGATTCACCTTCTGCTTTCCTAATAGTTATACTGTAAACACCAAGGAAGATGTATCAAATCCAGGAAGAAGCTGCTTTTGAAAATTCTCAAATTATTTTTTAAAAACATACAGGACATATCAGAATGCAAGTCCTTCAACTCTCTCAATGTGTTCCAGGTTCTTCCTAGCTGGTTCAGGATATGCAAAGGGGAAGAGTAGGTGCAAGAAGCTCCCATCCTCTTCATGCTCATCCAACTGCAAGACGTGACAAGACATCCCTGGAGCAAAGGGGTCTCTCCTGCCATAGTCCCCGGGATGCAAGTCATCTAGGGCCTAGATGCTGTATGTCCTGGGGAACCTTGAGGGAGTAGCAGCAGGCATTCTCCCAAGCATGCTGGGGAGCTATGGAAGAAATTCTACCTCTCCAAAGAAGTTCCTCCTAGAGAGTTGCAGCCCTGCACTGCCCACCATACAGACCACTGTCTAAGTGGCTTGCCTGAGGCCTACATAAGGCAGATGTAGCCATGAAGCTCAAGAAAGATGTACAGTCAGTTTATCCAATTATAGTTTTCAAGTTTTCAGACACTTGAGAAGCTATTGCTCTCTGAATTTTCTTGGTTGTGGTCATCTTCACAGTACCCTGACACCTTTTCAGGGAAATGGTTTTCTTAATCTGAAAAAATACTGAGTCAGCTATATTTTTGTTCTAGGGGTGGATGTGGATTAACCATACCTCCTTTTCTTTGGTTTTCATGATCTCTAGTAGCGTTAGTCACTTTTAATGTCCCTCATTCACCTGGGATGAAATTCACCCCTCATGTGTTGCAAGTCTGCACACAGTAACAAGCTTGATGCATAAATTCAGTTATCTAACTTGCTCTTTGTTGTCTATTTTTGCATCTCCTAAATATACGATTGCAGTTTGCCTTTACACACTCTGGTACAGATACCCTGGTATCTGAAGAGATGGCACTGGGCCATGACAATTAAAGGACATGACAACTGCTACTAACTGCAAGCAAAGGAAAATTTCAAAGCAAATCACAGAATCACTGACATGATCTTTTTGCTAAAAACTTCAGAGTATGGAGCAACATAATGATGATTATTGACTCCTTTAATGTTGTCAGCTGACTTGGTTTGTGGAAGTAGTTGTTTGGGTTTGGATGCCTAACAAATCTGTATGTCAGCTGAAGGAATACTCACTAGAGCAGAATGAATGCTTCCCATCATCAAGTAAGTCAAATGAATAGTTATTGACACCAAATTGCTCTGGGCTCTATTTTTAGGAACAATACATGAGGGGTTTCCATCATTTAAGCACAAATTGGAAATTCATTGTCTTGACTATGAGCCCTCACAAAGACCATGAAGAAGTTGGGTTAGATTTTTATACTCTAGAGGGGCATACTTGTCCTCAGGGGCATACTTATCCTCACAACTAGCTTCTGACTAGCTCACAACTTCAGCCAGAAACTATTGCCTTATAGTCAGTCTGAAAAAGACCAAGATCACCTCATGGCCACACGCAGAATTAACTACATCCTGTCAGTTATCACCACTGAGATCATTCTAAATTTATTCTCCATTTATCTGTGTGTGCAGGTAATGCACAAGCTGTGAAATACCTCCTAATATCAGGAGTGACATCTCTACAATAGATTTGTATAACTTTCTACAATCTAAGGATTTTATAAAATGCTAAAATCTCCCAACAAAACAGTGGTTTTCTTCCCATCTTTCAGGACAGATGGGAAGGCGCACACTTTCTTTTTTTAATCTGTTTATTGGTGGCAAGGACTTTATCATAAACCTTCATTTTACTCCTTAATCTGAACACTGTGCAACTTGGGCTCAGTATGACTTCCTTTTTTTTTTTTTTGCCAAGTAATATACACCCAGAGTTCCTGGGTATAGACAGTGGTCTGTCCCAGTGTCTGACAGTTGGAACCTGGGTCTATTCAGAAGTCCAGGAGGAAGTGTAAAGTATTCTCTGAAGTAGCTAGACCTTAACCCATCAAGTACCTTATAATTTAAATTGGCCCAAGTCTTTGAACTCTTCTTTGAAGCAAATGGGAAGCCACATATGTGGTCTGTGTCTAGAAAGGTGTACTGCTGCATACTATACCAGCTTCCACCAGCTAGTAATGATTGTATCCAATACCTAGTAAAATGAGTTACAGCAGCCCCAATGCAAATTACAAAACCATGATTTAACATAATTATGTTCTCAACTGATCTTCCTGCCAACAATGATGAAAGAAGTTGGCTATTCCAAATGTGGCAATATGCAGGTCTAGGAGTAGTGAGGCATCCAACAAAACACCATGGCTTTGATCCACATTGATCTGGATTGATGCCCTTGATTGTCAATTATGTTAGCATATTGGCAAATTCTATAAAATTCTATTTTATTTTTTATACTAACATCACATCTATTTTAAATGGCTAACTTCTTCTGAGTATTGAAGCATTCTGTTGATAGTGGGGGTTACTTCCATGGAGAAAGAAATAATGCAGGAGTTAAAAGTATTGAACCATGTGGGATTCCATATGGTAGGGATCTGGGTGACAAGGAGTGGGTACTCATCATAGGAATGAGAAAATCCAGCATTGTGCTGTCCTATTTAAAGATTTTGTACATTTGTCGTCCGCACCAGTGGTGGTGAAGGCTGCAGAAAGATCTAGCTGTATCAGAGGTTGGTCAGCTTATCCCTACCAGGAGAAGGCTGTCCATAGTGTTGAGAGAAGACGTATGCTGTTAGTGATAAGGTTGCTGACATTAAGCACAGATTTCTTCAAGATGAGCTAGACTATTGCATTTTTAAGAAAAAAGAAAAGGAGTACTTGTGGCACCTTAGAGACTAACAAATTTATTAGAGCATAAGCTTTCGTGAGCTACAGCTCACGCATCCGATGAAGTGAGCTGTAGCTCACGAAAGCTTATGCTCTAATAAATTTGTTAGTCTCTAAGGTGCCACAAGTACTCCTTTTCTTTTTGCGAATACAGACTAACACGGCTGCTACTCTGAAACCTGCATTTTTAAGAATATCTGGTAGGTCACCTTCTTTGAAAAGGGCATCAACGATCTCCCTTATCAAGGAGAGGGATAAGATCCTCATTATACTTCATGGAGCTATGGAGGACAGGGATTATGTTTGCAGATGGTGAGTCAGACATCCCTTAGAGTCTCCTGGGCTTTTGATTGGGTTACTAGGCCAAACTCCATCAAACAAGGTGGGTTGGGAGTCATTCCAAGTTTGAGTCTAGTTTCTTTTATCTCTGTAAGCCTTGCTCTGATTTTGTGGGAAATTGTGGTGGGAATTTTTTACACTGAACGTGACTTGGCACGTTCAGCAGATTAAGAAGCTCTGTCTTCAGCAATTGAGATGGTTAATACTTTTATTTTTATGCCACCCAAAGTGTGCTACCTGTCTTCCAGAACGAATAGTGCCACTGCCCCAAAATGTAATAATCTAATAATAGATGTACAGGTAATGAAGCTCATTGCACTGACCTCCAGCTGAAGAACCAATCCCAGAAAGAATGATAGAATATCGCTTTGTGAAAGGGACACTTCATATGTGAAATATTAGGGTCACATCTAGCTGTAATAGTCACCAAAGTACTAATTAAGTGGTAATTTAATATCCTTCTATCCTTGGGCACACAAGGCAGTGATAAAATGTGTATATATATGAACAATTCAGTCATCTTTAGCGTCATTAACTATCCCACACTCTTATGTCTTGTTGGTACTTTTCCTACAGATGAGCTGATGCATTGTATATTATTATCAATTAAAATGTATTGTTAATTATTATTAAGCAATAAAAGATTACATTGAAATACTTATTATAAAGGCTGCAATTATATACTGAGTGTGTAACATTCAGTATAACATTAAAATAAGGTTTTTTGTACAATAAAATAGCCAAAAGAATCAAAGCATTATAAACATATGGTAGTTTGGTAGGTAACTTAGCCCATTTCTCTGTTGAATAGATTTAACTTAATATGGATCACATCTTTGTAAAATAAAAAAGAATGATTGATACTTATTACTATAACCTCTCCTTGATGCCATTGGATAATACACTTGTTTCCAGCATAATTTGAGGGGGTAGAGGGAAGGCTAAAAAGTTTGTAACTTGGTACAATTATTTATATAAAAATTACTCTATGCTTTTTGGTGGATTGGACACTTGTGTGTCTTATCATACTACAAAATAATGGAGATCCTTTTTGTTAAATGATTTGAATAATTGTAATAACATTAACTGGAAAAGAAAACGTATTTATAATCTGAATTGTCTGGAACCTAAAATCTCAGATCATTACTTAGAGGTAGATTTTTTAAAAAAAAAATAAACAGTTTAAGAACTTGGAAAACTATGCTAATAATTTCCCCCTCAGGTCTTGTAGTTCATAGAGTGGTACCAGCCATCTTTTGAAACACCAGCTATCTAAGCTTTACCTGCATCACTTGACTAGAATTTCCCAATACAACTGGGTTTATTGGATCCAAGATGGAGGTTGTTCTCTGATTCCAATTTTAAAATGTGAAGTCCTTATTTTATTACCTCTGACTCAAGAGCTCTAGGTACAAAATGATATCACTCCACAGTTTATCATTTGAATACGTTTTTACTTAAGTAGAGTATCACATATCCAGTTTGCAATAGTTTCTTTACAGATTGACTTCTATAGCTTTAAAGATTGTTTCCTCTTTTTCAGGGGACTACACTGGAGTTTCCTGTATTCGTTAATAGTGGGTGAGTAATTTTCTTTCGCCCAAGAAGTCATATCACAGCCAAGTGTACTGGTCCCTGGAGAAGGGGTTAGATCTGAAAGCCTAGTGTCAAATTTTCACTCCGCAATGCATCCTCAAATAAGTATTGTTTCGCTAGACCTGTGAACTGAGTCCAGAGAGAAGCTAGGAAGGAGCCAGTCAGTTAAGAAAGCATGTAATCATATAATAGCAGACAGAGACCGCTAAGACAGAAATAATCGTACAACACTTGGATTCTTCACAACCGATAGTTAACATATCAAAGAAAACATAAAGAACTAGAACTAAAAGACCAAGTGTGATGCTTTATGATTGAAATATGACCATTTATATCATTGATATTAGATGTTAGACAATTACAACAAATCTTGTACAAAATATATCTTGTCAGGTGTCAATGGAAAAACTTTGGTTGACTAAATAAGATTATCCTGTGTAAATCCATGTATCATCACTGTATCAGAAGTTATGAATATGCCTTTGTATCTATATCTCAAATGTGTTTGTTCCTGGGGTAACACCCCCAAGGTAGTTTGCATTCAGTCTAGCCAGCCTCTGTGAATGGACTATTTAAGCTTGATGACCTATTAAGGACACTTTGCTCTAACAATGGGCCATAGAAAAAACTTGCTCTGCCTAGCACAGATATGGGCAGTAGCTGCCACTGTGAGTCATCAAAGCATGTAAGGACCTGCAGTATACTCATGTGAGCCTGTACTCTATCTTAGAGCAGTAACTTTCCACAAACAGAGGTTGTGAGCTGTGTTTGAGCCCGTAAATTTCCAGGCACCTGGCAAAGAGTATAAAAGACCTCTGAGATATATCCATTTGGCCTCTTTCCTGTCTTGATTCTCTGAACTGTTGATTGACAACTAAAAGGAGCGTATTGAACTTTGGACCTTCCAATCTTTTGGAAGTTACCAAGGAGACTTTACAAGCCAATGGTCTATAGCATCACTGCTACAGACCTGATATAAGGACTTTGCAATTATTGTAGGTATATGATCTATTAACCATTTTTAACTCTCTTCTTCCTTTCTTTTATTAATAATCCTTTAAATTTTAGTTACTAAAGGATTGGCAGCAGCATGATTATTGGGTAAGATCTGAGTTATGTATTGACTGGCTAAGTGACTGATCTCTTGAGATCAGAAGGACCATATATGTGATGAAATTGGTTTTCAATAACTACTCATCATAGAATCCAGTGTCTGGGTGGTGAGATAAGGGCTGGAATGCCTAAGGAGGCTGCATCTCTGACTTCTTGTTAACTAGTGTGGTGAGACAGAAGTTTACTTTTGTTACTGACCTGGTATAATCTAATGATATAATAACCACCAGTCTGGGGTGAGTTTGCCCTATTTCTCAGTAGTTTGTTCTGAATCTATTATGCTCAGCTGTGACCTACTGAGGCATGGTAAAAAGAAAAGGAGTACGTGTGGCACCTTAGAGACTAACAAATTTATTAGAGCATAAGCTTTCGTGAGCTACAGCTCACTTCACGAAAGCTTATGCTCTAATAAATTTGTTAGTCTCTAAGGTGCCACACGTACTCCTTTTCTTTTTGCGAATACAGACTAACACGGCTGCTACTCTGAAACCTGTGATGAGGCATGGTGACACCAAGGAAAAAGTAACAAGGGATTGAGAAGTGGACAGGTTAGAAGTTTATAAGTGAACCACTGGAGAACAGATTCCAGACTGCGAGATACCCATATTACAGAAAATGCAGCCAATGTCGCAGCTGCACAGGCAGTATCAATGGTATAAAAGATAATGTCACTTTACCCCTGGAAATCCTGCCCTGAGCAGTCCAAGAAAGCACACTTGCAATTTCTCCCAAAGCCTCCTGCTAAAGTTAGTTCTATAGGAAAAAATCACTTTGAAACACTGAGAGACTTAACATTAGAAAAGACTGAAACAGTTAACACAGTGTTTTGGAAATGCTGTTCATGCAAATCGTTTCTGGGATGCAGTTCTTCACAGAAAACTGTGAAGCTTCAAGTAGCGAATAAAGTGGTGGAGTAGCATGGTGGCTCCCTACACAGTACTTGCTGCAGATAGTTGGCTGTTCTCATAGTGCTGTCTTTTTCCTTTATTTCCTTCTGCTGCATTGAATTTCATGACAGAGTTTCATGACAGAGTGGTAAAAAAAAGCCTGAGTTCGTCTAGAATGGTGGTTCTCAACAAGAGGTACACGTATCCCTAGGGTAGGCAGAGGTCTTCCAGAAGGTACATCAACTCTTCTAGATATTTGCCTAGTCTTACAACAGGGTACATAAAAAGCACAAGCAAAGTCAGTAGAAAATAAAATTTCATACAGACAATGACTTGGTTATACTTCTCTATATACCACACACTGAAATGTAAGTACAATATTTCTATTCAAATTATTTATTTTATAATTATATGGTAAAAATTAGAAAGTAAGCTATTTTTCAGTAATAGTGTGGTGTGACACTTTTTTGTATTTTTATGTCTAATTTTGTAAGCAAGTAGTTTTTAAGTGAGGTGAAACTTGGGGATACTCAAGACAAATCGGACTCCTGAAAGGTGTACAGTAGTCTGGAAAGGTTGAGAGCCACTGGTCTACACTAATTGCTCAGCATCAGTGTAAATGCACTGCTATATAGGCACTAGTTTTTCTAGTGTAGACACATACTAAGTGAATTCATTGTTGTTAGCCCCAGAGGCAGAAGTCTTCAACTTATTCATATATAGCAGTAGTACAAGCTTCCTCATATTGCCCCATTACTCTGCCACAATCTTTGCCCTGGGATGAATGCCTCAATAGCTTTCTTACTTATTTAAGCCCAGTTCAGCAAGGTACTTCAGCACTTGCCTAACTACAAGCAAGTGATGTTCCATTGACTTCAGTGATTATTTCTCCCCTGAGAACTCAAACAAAGGAGTCAATATATTCAATGGTTTGTGATGTTAGACACATGTCCATTAGGAGCTGGTTTGAGACTAACAAGTTATTTCACATTGATCAAAAATAGCCATTATATGATAACAGTTTTGTCACTAGGAATCAACACTGGATTTCAGCTAACTTTGTAAAGGTGAAAAATTCTATAGCCTATTGTTTCTACATCCTGGAGTTCACCATTATAAGATATCTACAAAGTTGGTGAATGAAAGTATTTCAAAAAGCAGTACCTACTGATAGGTAATCCAAATTCTGCCATGTTTGTACATCACTCCTGCAGTTCTATCTAGAAAAGGAAAAAAGTACTTTACTAACAATAAAATTACGCTTACTCCATAACAATCAAAAATAGATTCCTAATGCTGGGAAAGAATAAGAAATTAAGGAAAATTACAACTTGCACTAACTGATAGTTAACTAGTCCTGTTAAGGAACATGGAGAGAAACAAAGGAAAAATAGCTGGTGGAAAAATGGAAAGGAAAAATAACCACCAACAGCTGCAAACAACCAAAAGTTTTGTCTGATTCTCACTTTAATAAGGCCACCTTATACACTCTGCCAGTATAAGAAGACCTTAAAATAGGGATAAATTACAGTCACGCCACTAATGTCAGTTTGCACTGCCAGAATGGTGTAAAGTGGCATTAGTGTAAATGAGAATCAAGCCCTTTTATTCACACACACTCTCTCTCTCTCTCCCCCCTCTCCCTCCCCCACCCCCATCAAGTATAATACATGGTATTATCTGCAGAGTTCCATCAGCTGAACTTACTATGCTTCTGTTATTCCCTTTGCTATAACTGGTAAATGATCACGTCCACAGTATTTCATTTTCTCCCGTATGGCATTACTAATTAAGAACTTCTGAGGAATCGCAAATTTAAATCTCAGTCAATACATTGTTACATGGAAACTTTACCTCCTTTTTCTCTGTGGCTGTTCCTATACTAGTGATATTTGCCCTAAAACTTTCCACTGTTGCTAGAACTGGTGCAGCTGCATCCATGCAGCTGCAACAATGAGATATATTAGAGGGAAATGTCTATTGTAGATGTAACCTGTCATTTACCATGAATATTTAAAGATCAATTAATTACCAAAATCACGTTATCCCATCATACCATCTCCTCCATAAACTTATCGAGTTTAATTTTAAAGCCAGATAGATCCTTTGCCCCCACTGCTTCCCTTGGAAGGCTATTCCAAAACTCCTCTGATGGTTAGAAACCTTTGTCTAATTTCAAGTCTAAACTTCCTGGTGGGCTTATATCCATTTGTTATATCCAAATGGTTTATATCCATTTGTTCTTGTGTCCACATTGGTACTGAGCTTAAATAATTCCTCTCCCTCTCCGGTATTTATCCCTCTGAAATGTTTATAGAGAGCAATCATATCTCTCCTCAACCTTCTTTTAGCTAGGCTAAACAAGCCAAGCTCCTTGAGTTTCCTTTCATAAGACAAGTTTTCCATTCCTCGGATCATCCTAGTAGCCCTTCTCTGTACCTGTTCCCATTTGAAATCATCCTTTTTAAACATGGGAGACCAGAACTGCACACAGTATTCCAGGTAAGGTCTCACCAGTGCTTGTATAACGGTACTAAAACCTCCTTACCCCTACTGGAAATACCTCTCCTGATGCATCCCAAGACCGCATTAGCTTTTTTTCACAGCCATATCATATTGGCAGCTCATAGTCATCCTATGATCAACCAATACTCCAATACTCCAAGGTCTTTCTCCTTCTCCGTTACTTCTAATTGATGCATTCCCCAGCTTATAACTAAAATTCTTGTTAATCCCTAAATGCATAACCTTACACTTCTCACTATTAAATTTCATCCTATTACTATTACTCCAGTTTACAAGGTCATCCAGATCCTCCTGTATAATATCCCAATCCTTCTCTGAATTGGCAATACCTCCCAGCTTTGTATCATTCGCAAACTTTATTAGCACACTCCCATTTTTTGTGCCAAGGTCAGTAATAAAAAGATTAAATAAGATTGGTCCCAAAACTGATCCCTGAGGAACTCCATTGGTAACCTCCCTCCAGCCTGACGTTTCACCTTTCAGTAGGACGCATTGTAGTCTCCCCTTTAACCAATTCCTTATCCACCTTTCAATGTTCATATTGATCCCCATCTTTTCCAATTTAACTAATAATTCCCCATGTGGCACGGTATCAAACGCCTTACTGAAATCTAGGTAAACTAGATTCACTGCGTTTTCTTTGTCTAAAAAATCTGTTACTTTCTCAAAGAAGGTGATCAGATTGATTTGGCACAATCTACCTTTTGTAAAACCATGTTGTATTTTGTCCCATTTACCATTGACTTCAATGTCCTTAACTACTTTCTTCTTCAAAAATTTTTCCAAGACCTTGCATACTACAGATGTCAAACTAACAGGCCTGTAGTTAGTGTTATGTGAAGTACAGAAAACATGTGATAAGGTTTCAACTAAAGGCTGCTGTTAAATATAGAAGACTATCCTTCTGTTTGACTTTTCATAGAACAATATTCATAAAGCAATGAAAACCAAAATAGCTTAATTGGGCACAATCACGCAAAATTAAATGTTTAAAGCCAGAAGAGGTTTGGAGAAGGTTAAATTTTAAGAGGAAATACTGTAACTATTTGAGTTATGAATAAATAGGTAAATAGTATTTGAAAATCTAAGCATACAGATGTATTAGACACAAAAACAGAACATGTTTGATTTCCATGTTTATTTATAGACTCATTTGTACTGACCTGCAAACAGCATGCAAACCTGAAAATATTACAGTTTAAAAACTCAAAAAGTAGGGTTATAGTAATAGAAAATTTTATTAGAACATGAGATTGCTTAAATATTTACAAAGTATGCCTTAAATCTTGATATGACAATAACTTTAAATGAAATTCAGAACCAATTTGTGTTCCATTGCAGAAAGATAAACTGATTAGATTTTGAAGTGCAGGGGATATGGTTACAATTAGGGCTGCCAAGCAATTAAAAAAATTAATCGTAATTAAACATGCTCTTAAACAATAATAGAAAACCATATATTTAAATATTTTTGGTTGTTTTCTACACTTTCAAATATATTGATTTCAATTACAGCACAGAATAAAAGTGTACAGTGCTCACTTTACATTTATTTTGATTAAAAATATTTGCACTGTAAAAAACAAAAGAAATAGTATTTTTCAATTCATCTCATACAAATATTGCAGTAAGTATTATCATGAAACTTGTACTTACAAATGTAGAATTATGTAGAAAAAATAACTGCATTAAAAAAAAAGTAAAACTTCAGAGTTTACAAGTTCACTCAGTCCTATTTCAGCCAATCGCTCAGACAAAGAAGTTTGGTTACAATTTGCAGGAGATAGTGCTGCCTCTTCTTCTTTACAATGTCACCTGAAAATGAGAACAGGTATTCACATGGCAAAGTTGTAGCCAGTGTCTCAAGATATTTAGGTGCCAGATGCGCAAAAGATTCATATGTCCCTTCATGCTTCAACCACCGTTCCAGAGGACATGGGTCCATGCTGATGAGGGGTTCTGCTTGATAGAAAGCAGAGCAGTGCAGTTAAGTAACAAAAAAAAAATCTACATTTGTAAGTTACACTTTCACAATAAAGAGATTGCACTACAGTACTTATATAAGGTGAATTAAAATACTATTTCTTTATTTTTTATTTCAAATATTTTCACTGTAAAAATAAGTGAGCACTGTACACTTTGTATTCTGTGTCATAATAGAAGTCTATATATTTGAAAATGTAGAAAAACATCCAAAATATTTTAATAAATTTCAATTGGTATTCTATTGTTTAACAGTGTGATTAATCACAGTTACTTTTTTTTGAGTTAATAATGTGAGTTAACTGCGATTAATCGACAGCCCTAGTTTCAATGTTCTACTAGTAAGAAATGAACAAATATTTATAACTATATTTGGGTCACTTATTAATAAGAGAGATCCAGCTAAAATACTTTCATTATATTCCAAAATATTGAAAACAAATAATTTCAAAACATAGAATGTTTTGAATTAAGCAATTTATTTCTGATGTCACTTTCAGTTTAAGAACCACCAATGTTCACTTAGCAGAACTGGTGGCCATTTTGGAATGTCATGAAAATTCAGTGGATAATGTTTCTTCTTTCAGAAGATACATCCATGCTAGATGTTAGGTGTCTATTACAATCAGGCCAATTCTGTTTTATCCCACTTGACACTTTTCTTAAGGATCTGTGGTCAGCAGTATTGTATTTATCAAATGGTGGCGGTATTAATGGATTCTGGCAGTCGTTGAGAGAACAGGTTATCCTGTTTAAACTACAGTAATATAAACCTGCTTTTTTCCCCAAACATCAATATATAAAATACTTATTTTCTTCAGACATAGTTTTCTAATAATAATATAATAATACAAGAACTCTGCTGAATTCTCATTTATGATGTCAGTCTTGCACTTTGAAGCTCTGAGGCTGTTTGTAAACAATGAAAAATTAGCTTCCATTATCATTTGATTTACAACCTTCTTCAAAATGCATATTACATACAGAAAATGTAATGAAACTACAATTTTAGAGCTTTCAAGTCTATATATTTTAGTCATAGTGCCAGTATTTTTGAAACATACTGCTGATGTGGTATACTGTAAAATATTCACCAATGATTTATAGTGTAGCTTGACTATGTAAATATAAAACTAACATTGTTTAATTGATTTAAATCAAGTTTTGCAAAATAAAATAACCCCATCCTATAACTCATTGTATTGCTCAACATATTCATGTACATTAGGAAAAGTGAGGGAATGAGCAAAGAATTTAGAATACACACAATTTTACGTTTTCTTTATTGATCTCCTGCAAAATGTATGCATCCCCAAATCAAGATGACATTCGATCGCTAGTTTGCAATTATAAATAAACATGAAGTATGGACGGAAGATCATCTAATGTAAATATGAATCACATGTGACTGGGTCTTTGTAGGCAAGACTATTTGTGTGTTTATGCCTTCACATTGATATACCTGCTTCAAGTAATGGCATACTTAAAGTCAAGTTTCTATCCGATAATAAACCTAAATCCTTTACATGTGTCTTGTGAGAAGCAAAACATTTTACTCCCCTTCATTTCTTCTATCTATTTGTGGCCTTGGCCAACACCTCCTGAAGTAGTGGAAGAGCTACTAGTAGCTTCAGTAGGCAAGGGATCAGGCCCTTGTACCTCTTCAAAACACTGTGTAAACATTAACTAATTCTCATAATTAATCATAAGGTGATGACCTCTTTGGTACTGATCCAGCAAAGTACTAAGACATGTACTTATCTTTCAGCATATGAGCAGTCCCTTTGTGGCACTACTCATGCTAAAAGTTAAGCACATGTAGAAATGGTTTGTTGGATTGGAGCTAAACTGCTTGAGCACCTTGCAGAATCATGTCCCGATGAGGCAAGACACAACATGCAGATTCTATAGGGAGTTTGGAAACTTTTTGCCAACATGTGGATGTTAATGACTAAAATGATTGTGTACGGTTATACTGACTACCTGACAACAATTTGCAATCTTCAGGCATACAACCTAAATCCTTGAAGAATGTGCACTGAAGAGAAAGGAAAAGGTAACCTGAGAAACCAAAAGCTAATGACACCACATCTAAACAAAAATAACCTTCCTTTAGCAAGAAGAATCAGAAGGCAGAAGATATGCCCATTAGCACAGGATGAACACTAACATCATTTAAATGGCTGCATCACAAATAATGAAATATCGTTTACATTTATGGCAAAATTAGGGGCAGGATTAATCTTAGAGTACATCCATCATGTACTGTACTGAAATTATGTACATTATAATGAAACATGCAATAAGTAATTAAATGTTTAAAGTATAATCAAATATAGTTTACAGTGTGCAATACACAAAACTTGATCATAATTTCCTTTGAAGCATATACAATATGTTTTCTAATACAAAAATCATTAAGAATTTTGTCCACATTTAGAGAGCTGTAGCTTTCCCATCTAATTAAACTAGAAAACAGGAAAGGAGAGTTTTCAAGCTAAATTTTTAAATCAGTATGTCTTGCTTGCAGAAATATTGCTTGTGCAGAGTCAGTGGAGATGCAGTATGCATAGCAAGTTGTGGGCATTCCCTAAGAATCTTTGAAAGTCAAGATATTGTATGCTTCTAAATCACTTAGGCACTTTGTACATACTTGACGGTAGTATTTTCAATCATAAATAATATATTCAGTGCCCGACAGCTGTATAGAACTGCTCTATCTAGCTTCTATACCTAATCAAGGTATTTGCATTTGGAGATCACTTAGTTCAGCTGGAAAGTGCTAACTCCAAGCGTTGGAACATTTAGGGCTTTAAGCGTGCAGAAGCACATCAGCAAAAACTTAAATTATTATTGGCATTTGCATTAGGTGCTTCAGTTGAACCTCTGGGAATAATTTTAAGCTTTGCATGCACACTTTTGTTTGCCTAATTCTCCGATTTTGTGCTTATATTGTATTCTGAAAACCTGCTCTTTTGTCCAAATACATTCCAATAAGTAGTCATTCTTGCTTTGTGCATTATTACCAGATTGTAATTACAAACCAAAATAATGAATGATCCCCAAATAAAACATTAAAAGCCCCTAATTTGAAATCCCAAATCTGTCCTCAGTTGAGTATCTGAATGTTGTGAGAGTGATGGTAATATCACTTATTTCAAACATATTACATTTACAAACATTAATTTTTTTTTACACATAATGGGCCAAATTCTCCTCTGCCTTGCAATTTATGTAGTCACATATACCTGTGCAAAGTGGGTTAAAATGTGATTAAACGAAAATGGTAGCATTCTGTACCCACTTTATACTGGTATAATATAGACTTAGATAAGGTAGGGGACAATTGAGAATTTGTGGTCTCATCCAAAACCACATAAATCAATGGAAAGTTTCCTGTTGACTTCAGTGATCCTATTGGATCATGTCCTAGGTTGATGATATATGCTAAACCATCTGTAATATATTGAAATTGAAAGCATATTAAAATATAGGTTTCATTGATGTAACTAAGTGAAGAATTTGCAAACCAAAATATGCAGATTATATCCTAAAAGACACATACTATATTGGAAACAGGGCTCCACTCTGTAATCCCTCTTTCTCTGAATAACACCCCTTTCTTTTCCCATCTAGGTAATATTCTGTAGGAAACTAACTTTCATTTTCTGTAATTTTTATTCATAACAAGCAAGCTATTCAAGTTTCATTTTCTGTCAGTAAGAGCATCATCATTTTATTTAAAATTCTTCATTTTTCATAGTGCTTTGAGACATTATAAAATAGAAATATTTTCTAATGGTGCTGTAATGCCTTCAGGCTTCCAGACTGTGCAAGTCAATGTTTTATTCATAGAGATTTCAATAATTATACTTATTTATTGATCTTCACACAATTATTTCAATATTGCTTTGAATTTAAAGATTATGGTATGAAAATGTTTTCTGGAGATTCAAGATCCGTTTCCAGTCATAAAATGAGAGATCCATATGCAGTTCACAGTAAGTATGTTTTTGCAAAGTGTTTGGTTTTATGAATAATTTAACACTTTTGTTTTTGTTTGCAAAGATTTTCTTTCCTATAGACACAATAATGACCTTGTTTTGCTTTTCATATATCCTTGGTTGAACTTACAGACTGTTTTCATGGACTGCCTTAAGTTGAATAATAAAATAATTGTGGAATTGCCCTTTGTAGTTTGTCCTGGTCTGCTGTCTTTCATTTCCATTGCTCTTTCCTTTGGCCAAGTCAATGAGATTTAAAAAACCCAACATTCTGGCATGTATAATAAGCCGGTACCATCTCATATCCCAATAAACTCTGTTTCTGTTTGTGCAACTGCTTAGTCCTCATATGCTGCACTTTTCTGGTTTATTCTTTCCAGAAGGGTTCACAAGGAGCTTTAGTCAAGCGAATTATCCAAGTCCCTTGAGTCTAGGAAATGTCTCTGTTTCTGGTAATGGATCACAACACACAAATTTGGTCACTGAATTTGCTTAATATACACCAGCACTATGTTGATCTCTGAACTCTTTCCCTGATAACTGTCTCCTCTCTGACTGTTGGTGTCAGTCTGTTTCATCGGGATGTTGTTTATATTTCTCCATGGCTATAAAATAAAGTTTTTGTACTTTATTTTCTACAACTGCTTTTATTTTCTGCTATGTATCTTATTTTTTGTCCCTGATGTAATTAAGTTCACAGCATGTCCGGGTGTTCCTAAGTTATGTGTTGAAAGTTTCAGTTTGTAATTACAATCTGGTAATGCATGAAGTGGGTATGGCTACTTAATGGACAAAAGAGCAGGGTCATAGTGAAACAATGAAGTGAGAAGCTGGTTAAGCTAACGGGGATAAATCTGGTTGAGAAACTACATTGCAAGCTTAGGGAGTGAGTAAAATAAGCTGTCATAGAAAGGGAAATATCAGCTTAATGAGTAGAAGATACAGCATAGTGGAAAAGAAAATGCCATCATTACCAGGGAGCAGCTCCATGATGAAGGCCATGGGCCTGATCCTTCACCTATAGAAATCAATAGCAGTGCTCTCATTGAGTTCAATGGCTGCAGGTCCAAGCCCCACATAAGTGGGTATCTGGCTAAATTAACAGAGCAACTAAAGATTGTACATTTTAATATGAGAAATTGACATAAAGGGCAAAAACGAAGCTTTATGTTAGAAACATTAATGTTAATGATGAGGGGGATGCACTGGTGGAAGATGTGAAAATATTAAGAAACAATGGGCCAGAAATATCTGCTCTCACAGTAATTTTATATTTCAGCTTTTGGTCCCACTGACTAGGAAGCATCAGGCCTATATGATTTAAAAAAAATGTAATTAAACCTTTTAATAAAGATTAAAGTTTGGATTGAGTTTAGGCTCAACTAGCCAAACTGATTTTCTCATTGCTGATTGTACATGTCTCACTGAAGAGCCATCAAAGACTTGTATAAATTGTCTGATGACTTTCAAAATTAAAAATGAACACAAATAAATTATTACTACCAATTTAAAGAATTAATGGTTATTCTTCAAGACAAACAGTCCTTTATTCTTCTAGTTTTGAGCCTACTGCTAGAACTAGGCTTCTCTCTGCTCTATTTTCACCCTCCGGCACTACCTGAACTCTATTTCAAGAGGCAGTTCTGGCTGTTCATCTCTGCTCTTCTCATGAGGAAATTACTCCAACTACCACCTCAAGGAAGTTAAAATCTTTCTTTCCATTTAAGTATAACCCCCATTTAACTCACATAAGCTGCAAATAGACCAGGTAACAAATCCGTTCCATTTAGTACAACATTTCCTTGTGGTCAGATCATGCTAGCCTTAGGAGTACATGGGTGAGTAACTTCTCACACATGTGCCTAAGGCCCTTACTGTGAACACACACACACAAGACCTGCAACAAGAGGACAATGGGACTCAGAGTCACATTTCCCAATCCCATCCCAAGTAATATAAAGCCCTAGCTTCTGCCGAGGCTTCTATAACATGGAGCTCCAAACTGCCAGGAAGGTATCCAGGGTAAGAAGTAGTTTACCAGTTCTTACTATATCCTAAGAAAACCGACCTACCAACTTGTTAGACAGTACCTTATGTTGCATTTATAACTATATAAATCAGTATATTGTACACTAATCACTTCTGGGTTGAATAATATAATAATTATATATAACCAGACTCTCAATTATTTAATGTTGCCCAAAGAACCCAAACTACTCTTTCTTAAACTCAAAGTATCCAGCAAGATACAAGATCTTTTGAGTAGCCCCATGCCATATTTATGGCTTAGTTTAGATGCCTGCATGTCTTGTCAGTTGTGCATTGAGGGCCTGATCCAAAGCCCATTGAAGTCAATGGGAGACCATCAGTTGACTTCAATAGCCTTGGTTCAGGCCCTGAGTGAGCAGTTACTCAGTCCTTTTAATAATTAGGTAACACATCCAGTCCCATTTCTTTAAAATGTAGAACACTGTGTCTTTACTTACTTCCTGAAAAGGAAAAAGAAAATATATTAAAAACAAAACCAAAAAAACCCCTGTGAAATTCCAAAAACAAAAACTTCTTTGCAAAAATCAGCACTGGTTGCTAAGTTACAACAATGTAGTCACCCATCGCATCATTTAATCCAAGTACTTAAAAGCAAGAAAATGAATAGTTAGAGACACAAAATGTATATCTCCCACATAAACACATTATTCTTATCAAGTATGAATGCTTAGTTTATCACAACACAACCTCCTTAGCTCTGATCCTAAATAAATATATTTCCTTCGCATAAAATTGCAAAATACAAACAAAATGTCCTTGAATAAGGAAAATCAAGATGAGCTCCATATAGACTGAGGACATACTGGTCAGTCTCAAGGGCAAGTCCACTAAACTTGTGACCACACCGGTTCTAATCACAACTAATGTAGAGAGACAAGGTGTAACAATGCTGGTTCTGGAGGGACCCACTGAGAGTGCCAATTCAGGACAAATTGCTTAAAGCAGGGCAATTACAGCCCAAAGCTGGGGTTCCTTTGCACACCAAGGCAAACCAAACCAGCCAAACAGAGAAGACTTTGGTTTTACCCCACTGGCTAACCACAAGTCACACAATCAATTCCCTTAGACACTCCAGTTTCCGAGTATCACCACCAGTGTCACTCGTTATTGGGACAAATGGTTATGAAAACCAATGCCCCAGTAAAAGAAAAAAGGTTCTCTCGATCCCAAAGGACGAAGCCCCAGACCCAGGTCAATATACAAATTAGATCTTACCCACAAATCACGCTGTTGCCAATCCTTTAGAATCTAAAATCTAAAGGTTTATTCATAAAAGGAAAAAGATATAGATGAGAGCTAGAATTGGTTAAGTGGAATCAATTACATAGGGTAATGGCAAAGTTCTTGGTTCAGGCTTGTAGCAGTGATGGAATAAACTGCAGGTTCAAATCAAGTCTCTGGAGTACATCCACATCTGGGATGGGTCATTCATTCCTTTGTTTAGAGCTTCAATTTGTAGCAAAGTCCTTCCAGAAGTAAGAAGCAGGATTGAAGCCTAGATGGAAGAGCTGCAGCAGCTTTTTATAGTCTCTTGCCATGTGATCTTTGCTTTCTTTGTCCCAAAGACAAGCTGTCCATCACATGGCATGCAAAAACCTCAGAGTTCTGTCCATAGGCAGGTCCCTACATGCCTTGCTGAGTCACAAGGTGTATCTGCTTTCTCTCAATGGGTCAGTTGTACAGCTGATGGTCCTAAATGGGCCATCAAGCAAGCTAGGCAGAGCTGACACCTACTTGTCTGGGGTGTCACCCAGAAGCATAGAACAAGTTTGAACTACAGACAGTATAGAGCCAATACTTTATAACTTTAAGTACAAAAACAATACATATATACAGATAGCAAAATCATAACCAGCAAACCATAATCTTGTCTTGGACACCTTATTTGACCCCCTTTATATAAGATTTGTGCCACTACAGGACTTTGATTGCAACAATGATCTATATGGTCCGAGTTCATGTCAATAACATCACACAAAGTTCATGAAGTAATACTTTTTATTGGACCAACTTCTGTTGGTGAGAGAAACAAGCTTTCAAGCTTACACTGAACTCTACCTGAGGAAAAGGTCCTCACCCATCTTGTCTCTCTAATGTCCTGGGACTGACATGGCTACAACTCCACAGCCTACTGCTAATGTATGTGAATAGACCCATCTTTACAGGTATCTGTCCTCCAGCCCATCCCCATTTGTCCTTTTATCCATCTGCAGCGCCTTGCCTAGATTAGGGAAACAAGGTGGGTGAGGTAATATCTTTCATTGAACCAACTTCTGTTGGTGAGAGAGACAAGCTTTCGAGCTTACAAAGGGAAGAGTTCATGTTTTACCTCCAAAAAAGAAGAGAAGAGCTCTGTGTAAGTGCCAAAGCTTGTCTCTTTCACCAATATAACTTGGTCCAATAAAAGATATTATCTCATCCAGTTTCTCTCTCTCTCTAACATCCTGGGACCAACACGGCTACAACAATACTACAAACAATAAACATAGATTGTGAGCTCTGTGGGGCACTGTCTTTCTGTGTTCAACTGAGTTGTACAGGGCCTAGCACATTGGAACCCAGAAACCTGACTGGGGTTGGTAGGTGCTCCTGTAAAATAAATATAACAGTAACAGTGTACAAATAAACAGCATTGTACACTTTTTCTATTAAACAATATAAAAGTTATTCTTGAGAAACTGAAATTATAACTTTACCAAAAATGCCGCTATATGTCAATCAATACATTAAGTGATATTTCCCATTTAACTGTGTCTCTTAAAAAGAAAATATTCAGATACTGAAATAAAGCTTAAAAAAATGCTCTTTAAAAACTCTCTGACTCCAGGTCTTCGTGTTAAGATGGTTGTGTTGGGGAGAAGTATGCCTTTTCTTTTACTAGATAAGAATGTGTTTCTTTGTTATAAGCAAGACTCGCTGTGTCCTATAAAGGGCTGTAACAAATTACTCTCCTCCCTGCCAAAAGAAACGATCTCACAGTTCCTTCCCCAAGCTTCCCCTGTGGTGGCAGAGCAGTCCACTTCCCCTTACAAAAGCTGAGATGTAAAGACTTAGTCTAGTCATTTTTGGGCAATTGTAAAATTTGTGATGTGCTTATTATTCGTTCTCTTGCTTTTACATGCTTTGTTAAGCACTCCATTGTGAGCACCATGCCTTAACTCGTGTTTTTGCAAACAAGTTTTTGTGTTTGGAACTGTACCTCCTTTTAGGGCTGTTGTTGCACATGGGGCAGACATCTTCATTGAGCTATTCATAGATTTAAAGACCAGAAGGGATAGTGTTAGAGATATGGTCATCTTTGATGGCCTATGCTATAGATGAGAACTTCACACAGTAATTTCTAAATCAAACCCAATAACCTGTGGTTGAACAAAACTGTATATTTTAGAAAAACACCTAGTCCTGACTTAAAAACTTCAAGCAATTGAGAATTTACAAAATCCCTTGGTAAACTGCTCCAATAGCTAATTATTCTTGCTCATTTAAAAATTGGCCCCTTACATCCAGTTAAAATTTTCGCAGCTTCAACTTCCAGCCACTGAATTCCTGTTATGCCTTTGCCTACAAAGCCCTGTGGTGTCAGAAATCTTCTCTCTGTTGTGGGTACTTACATATTGTGATCAAATAACTTCTTAACCATTTCTTTAATAATCTTAACGGAATGAGCTCCTTAAGTATCTCGTTGTAGGCATGTCTTTCAAACCTCAAATGAATCTCATAGCTCTTTTCTGAACCATCTCAAATTTTTGAACATCATTTAAAAACATGGATACCAAATCCAGATACAGATAGTCTTTTTCCTAGAAGTATGACTTTGCCTTTGGCTGAATTAAAATGCATTTAGTTCAGACTGAGGTGTGCAAGATGTGTCTTCCTCGTTATTTACCTCTCCACCAGTCTTTGTCATGTGAAAGTTTTATTGGGAATAATTTTTACATTTGCTTCCAGTCCATTGTTAAAAATATGGAGTAGCATTGGGCAAAGAACCACTCTATATGTTGTTTTCCCATTGAGATCTATGTATTTTAGTCAATTTAATAAGGATTTTTAATTAGAATATCAGGTGGTACTAAGTTGAGGGCCAAAATCTTGGCTCCATTTGGGAGTTTTGCCATTGACTTCCATGAGACCAGGATTTCACAGTAGGTATATTACACTAACACAATTACCTTTATTAAACAAACATAATATTGTCAAAGAGCTCATCAAGATCATGTGATAACTATTTTTCATTAAAATGTGATGATTAGCTTTAATTATATTTCCATCTTTCCTTTATTGATTTTAGTCCTGTAATACCCTTTCCATTATTTTGCCTGAGCAAATGTCAGGCAAACCAGCCCATATTTATTCAGGTCATCCATTTACCCTGATAAATTCTGGCAAAATGCTGGCCAACTTCCCCAGTTTTCCAAGATGCATTAAAAATTAACAGCAAAGGCTCAGAGAACTCTCCAGCCAACTCTTTTTAAACTTTTCGGTGACATTTTTCTGGAAAGCTAATTTATCTGGACCTGATTTAGGGCCCAACTGGAATGGCACAAAACAGACTAATGGGAATTGTGGCACCTTAGAGACTAACAAATTTATTTGAGCATAAGCTTTCGTGAGCTACAGCTTACTTCATCGGATGCATTCAGTGGAAAATACAGTGGCGAGATTTATATACACAGAGAACATGAAACAATGGGTGTTACCAGACACACTGTAACGAGAGTGATCAGGTAAGGTGAGCTATTACCAGCAGAGGAGTGGGGGAACCTTTTGTAAGTGATAATTTTGACGTCTGATTTGTGTCCATTTGTTCAGGGGACACCATCATAAGGCCTAATCACATCAGCCATGCTATCAGAGGCTCGTTCACCTGAACATCTACCAATATGATATATGCCATCATGTGCCAGCAATGCCCCTCTGCCATGTACATTGTCCAAACTGGACTGTGTCTACCTAAAAGAATAAATGGACACAAATCAGACGTCAAGAATTATAACATTCAAAAACCAGTCGGAGAAAACTTCAGTCTGTCTGGTCACTTTTGATTACAGACCTAAAAGTGGCAATTCTTCAACAAAAAAACTTCAAAACTTCAGACTCCAACGAGAGACTGTTGAACTGGAATTAATTTGCAAACTGGATACCATTACCTTAGGCTTGAATAAAGACTGAGAGTGGATGTGTCATTACACAAAGTAAAACTATTTCCCCATATTTATTCTCCCCCCTTTCCTCACACATTCTTGTCAATTGCTGGAAATGGCCCACCTTGATTATCACTACAGAAGATATTTTTCCCCCGCTCTCCTGCTGATAATAGCTCACTTTACCTGATCACTCTGGTTACAGTGTGTATGGTAACACCCAATGTTTCATGTTCTCTGTGTATATAAATCTCCCCACTGTATTTTCCATTGAATGCATCCGATGAAGTGAGCTGTAGCTCACGAAAGCTTATGCTGAAATAAATGTGTTAGTCTCTAAGGTGCCACAAGTACTCCTTTTCTTTTTGCGGATACAGACTAACACGGCTGCTACTCTGAAACTAATGGGACTGAGAATCTAGCCCAATTTGTCTATTTGGTATGTAATTCTTCATCTTGTCCATATGAGTCCTAAAAGTAAGATGGGATTAGGTCTGTTACACAGCAAAGTCCCTCCATGATGTAATGAAATTGCTCGCTACTGTGGTATTGGGGCTGCCAAGGTTGAGAGGGTTCAGGGAATTTAACATGCATATAGATGATAATTCCTCTGAGTTGACTCAGAATTTTATGACAACCATGACCATGGAATTATCCCAAGTGATTGTAGTTCTGACTCATGAAGCTAGCCACACTCTAGATCTGTTTGTCTGGGTTTGGATTGGTGAGTTGGATATTATATCTTTATCATGGACCAATAATAAATGCTGGCCCTTGTAACGTGAGGTCAGAACTGTAGGGTCAAGGAACTATTTCAGTGGTCTGCCTTAAGAGGGACAATCTAATGAGCCTTTCCCGTGTCTAAATTCTATGACTGTACAATAGTCGTCATAAAATCTAGTAGGGTCACAGTCTTACTGTGTAACAAATACACAAGGTGCAAAAATAAACTAAACTAAAAACAATCAGTAATCTATTATTTCCACAAGAAAGTAATAATTAATATGTAACAATTACTTCTTGGATTAGACAGTTGGTCCTATGTAACTGACCACTTTTCAAAGTAGCTTTAACCATCATGTAATACCAAACATATGGTAAAAAGATATATTAACCGTAACAAAAGTAATTACTGAGGTAGCAAATATTTTAAAAATGTAAATAATATGGCAATCTTACCCAAAACAACAAAATGTATCTTAAAGCATCAACAAAAGGAATTCAGTGAATGCAAAATATCATTTGTTCCACTTTCCCTAAAGTGTCATAAAGTGCAAAATGACTTCATTAAAATCCAGCAGATCCAATACAAACTAAATGTGGGGGATAGGGGAAGAATCACTGAGAGTTTATATGTGAAATTTTATGTTAAATCATATTTTAACAGAGTTGTAAACAATTCCTAACAGTGACAGGTTCTTCACTTGACTAGCACAACTTCTAAAATGGACCAAACATGAAAACTGCCTTTTACACTATATTCCAGGGGTCTTTCTACTCCCTTAACCACAAATATATTCAGAAAATGTCACCAAGATTTTTTCTTCTCTGTATGCTAGCTAACTTTACAGGTTACAACGCCCCCCCCCCCCAACACACACGCACACACGTACGTGATTTGTTTTGTAATTAACAATTTTTTCAAACTATGATTTTTCAAGTCCTTAAACAAATCTCTTTTCCTTATCAGAATTTCAATTTTTACCTGTAAAATTTTAAAACAAAGCAGTGGTAGTTATCCTCAACAGAAAAGTCAGAGGTGGTCTGGGGATGCAATCTAATCTACTGTATGCAATCTAACTCTCTCCTCAGCCCATGTTCTGTGGGTCTCCCCATTCCTAGCACTACATTTTTGAGGGATATTTTTGGTCACTCTTCTGTTCTTATATTTGTAGCTTAGTGCATTCTGTTTCTATGGGATGTCATGATACAGCATGATTTTATGGGGGATGGGGAGTTATAACTATTACTGTAACTATAATGCATGGTACGTAATTATTTTATCTTTCACTCCAGAGATGAACTTTCACTGCCCATTTGAAGCTATCATTACCCAGGCAGCTTTCTTCAGCAGTCTTGGCAAAAATCAGTAAGATCTCAGAGCTTCAGTAGAAATGGAGACTGGTAAACAGAGAGTGTTCTAACATTCTGGTTGGTTCAAACTCCCAAAACACAACACTATATTTTTCTCAGAATGGACCCCATTCCACATCTTCCAAAGATAAACATTTTGCATGTTCTGGGGTGGGTTTAGGGGTTGTATTACAGCTGAGTAACCAAGTACCTTTTGCTGGCCTGATTCTTGACATTATGTTTGCCTATGTTGGAATAAGTTTGTCTTAATTGCTATGCCTCAGAACCATTATGAAAATGAGATGTGTATCATGAAGCTACTAGTGGGCCCTATTTTAAAATGCACAAAAATAAATAGTTGATTGCTTGCAGGATTTTTATAGAGCAAGTTCTATTTAACAGTCTGGATCAGAGACTAATTTTAATTGAAGGCTTTTTTCTGTTTAAGTATTCATTCTGTATTGCCCCTTTTTAGACAGTAATTTGCAATGTACTTCTAACATGCAAATTCTTTGTCTCAAAACAAATAGGTTGCAAAGATGTAGTATTTTATGTAGACCAGTTTCATGCTGGTCACTCTCTTTGGACTTAAAAAAGTCATGAACCCTCCTCCACCCCACTAGAAAAAATTGCAATCCTCTACCTTCAGCCCCGCCCAGGGTGCGTGGCTCGGGGCTTCAGCCCCATTTGGGGCTGAAACATGTAAATTAGCTTCGCTGGGCCCCCTGTAGTGTGGGGCTCCAGGCAATTGCCCTGCTACCTACCCTTAACACCAGCCCTCCATTACTGGGTGGCTTGGAAGCCAAATGATCATGGACAATAACCTACCATATTCACAGGAATATGAATAGAATAATAGACTCTGACCGTCTTATCAGCAGCATTTGAATTAGCTACTCTGGGGGGAAAAGATGAGATAATCTTGTAACCCTCTTCGTTGATACTTTCCCAGATCTGATTCAGTTCTTACCCTCCCTTTACCTCTGCTACATCTCTCCTAAATCCCTAACTCTATTGCTCTCCTGCAGTAGCAGGAAGGGGAAATAAGGAATCCCATGTATTCTTACAGCTTCTATACAGGTTATACAAGTGACGTGTTTTGCATCATCATAGACATGTAGGACTGCAAGAGACCTCGATAGGTCATCTAACCTAGTCCCCTGCACTGAGGCAGAACTAAGTATTATCTAGACCAGAGGTGGGCAAACTACAGCCCATTGGCCACATCCAGTCTGCGGGACCGTCCTGCTTGGCCCCTGAACTCCTAGCCGGGCAGGCTAGCCCCCAGCCCCTCCTCTGCTGTCCCCCCTCCCCCACAGCCTGAGCGCGCCGTGCCACCAGCGCTCTGGCCTGCCGCTCTTGCCGGGCAGCATGGTGGCATGGCTGGCTCTGGCATGGTAAGGGTGGGGGGGAACGGGGGGAGTCCTAGGGCGGCAGTCAGGGGACAGGGGGAAGTTGGATGAGTCGGGGATTCAGGGGGGCAGTCGGGGGGCGGGTTGGATGCGTCGGGAGTTCTGGGGGGCAGTCAGGGAGCAGGGGGCAGTTGGATCGGGTGGAGGTTTTGGGGGGGCGATCAGGACAGGGAACGGGGGGGTTGGATAGGGTGTGGGAGTCCCAGGGGGCCTGTCAGGAGTCGGGGGTGTGGATATGGGTTGGGGCAGTCAGGGGACAGGGAGAAGGGGAGTTTGGATAGGTGGTGGAGTCCCGGGGGCAGTTAGGGGCAGGGGTCCCAGGAGGGGGCAGTCAGGGGACAAGGAGCTGGGAGGTTGGATGGGTAGGGATTCTGAGGGGGGCAGTCAGGGGGCAGGAAGTGGGAGGGGGCAGATAGGGGCGAGGGCCAGGTTGTTTGGGGAGGCACAACCTTCCCTATCCAGCCCTCCATATAGTTTTGCAACCCTGATGTGGCCCACCCCTGATCTAGACCATTCCTGGAAGGTATTTATCTACCCTGTTCTTACAAAACGTCCAATGACAACCTCCTCTGGTAATTTGTTCCAACATTCAACTATCCTTCTTGTTAGAAAGTTTTTCCTAATGTCCAGCCTAAATCTCCTTTGCTGCAATTTAAGTACTTCTTGTCCTGTCCTCAGTGGATCAGGAGAGCAATTGATCACCCTCCTCTTTATAACAACCTGTTATATCCTTGTAGACTGTTATGTCCCTCCTTAGTCTTCTCTTCTAGGTCCTGTTTTCTAGAACTTTAATCATTTTTGTTGCTCTACTCTGGACTTTCTTCAATTTGTCCACATCTCTCCCAAAGTGTGGTGCCCAGAACTGGACAAAGTACTATAGGAGAGACCCTATCAGTGCTGAGTAGAGTAGAAAAAGTACTTCTCGTGTCCTGTTTACATCATTCCTGTTAGTACATCCCAGAATGTTTGCTTGTTTTGCAACAGTATTACATTGTTGACTCATATTTAGTTTGTAACCCACTATAACCCCCCAGTTCCTTTTCTGCAGTACTCCTTCCTAGGCACTTATTTCCCATTTTGTATTTGTGCAATTACTAGATGATCTCCTGAGGTCCCTTCCAACTCTGATATTCTATGATGTCATTGTGCTATTTAATTGATTACTCCTTCCGAAGTGTAGTACTTTGCATTTGGCCCTACTGAATTTCACCTTATTTATTTCAGACCATTTTTCCAGTTTGTCAAGATCATTTTGAATTATAATCCTATCCTCCAAAGCACTTGCAACTCCTGCCAGTTTAGTATTGTCCGTAAACTTTATAAGTATACTCTCAAAACCATTATCTAAATCATTTATGAAGATATTGAATAGGGCCAGATGCAGGACAGATCCCTGTGGAACCCCAAACGATATGCTCTTCCAGCTTACCTGAGAACCATTGATAACTATTTTCGGAGTATGGTTTTCCAATCAGTTGTGCATCCACCTTATAGCAGGTTCATCTGGGCTATATTTCCCTAGTTTGCTTATGAGAAGGTCACATGAGACAATATCAGAAACCTTACTAAAGTCCAGAAGGATCACTTCTATTGGCCTCCCCCCCAACCCTGACAGGGCTTGTTACCCTTTCAAAGAAGGATATTAGGTTGGTTTTGACATGATTTGTTCTTGGCAAATCCATATTGACAGTTACTTATCATGTTATCTTCTAGGTGCTTACAAACTGATTGTTTGATTATTTGCTCGATTATCTTTCCAGGTTCCAAAATTAAGCTGACTGGTCTATCATTCTATGGGTTGTCCTTATTCCCTTTTTTATAGATCGGAACTATATTTACCCCTTTCCAATCATCTGGGATCCCTCCCATCCTCCATGAGTTCTCAAAAATAATTGCTAATGGTTCAGATGTGATAATCCAATAACTAAAAGGTTATTTAATAGTGTGTACACACAAACTTGAAGTCCATGTGTGTTGTTTTGATCCTGTGGGCTGGCAGTGCTAATTGTCAAAAGGTAAAATTTATTTATCTAGCTTGCACTTGTGTCTAAGTCTAAGTCTGTTGTAGAGAACTGTTTCTGAGCTAGACAGCTATGGTTGTGTTGCTAAAATAGAGCTAGAAGGAGCTGCTAATGTCTAAACTGGTGAGTTCTCTAAATCCCTTGTAAATTATCTTCTGCATTTCATAGGAGTTAAGAATTTTGTTAAGGAAATCCAAGGGGATGCTTGTGATTTGTTACTCCACAACAGATCTTCTCCCTTTGTGTCTCTTTTCATTCAGACATAAAGATCCTAGGATAAATTCTGCTTGCTTTTATAACCACAACTTAAACCAGATGCTTTAAAAAAAGAAAAACAAGAGCTCTAAGAAAGACTGGTTGCTGGTGAGGGGGGCAGGGTAAATCTGAAACAATGCCTTCCAACTGATAGAGGAAGCCAAGTATCAAGTATCCACACATCGGTTGCTGCTCTTCTTGAAGATGCAATGAATGGTATTTGCAATGGTGCCACGATATATGTGCAGTTGCAACGGGGATTGTCTGAACTTCAGGCTGGAAATTCTCACTGGTATATTTTGGTTTGGATGTTTGAACTTTGGCAGGTAAGAAGATTGCCAGACCCAAGTCAGGGTTAGTGCCATGTCATGCTCTACTGTTCCATCACTTTGGGCCCAGTATTGGGCTGCCTTTGATCAGGCAGATAGTTTCATTGACTAGCAAATTCAAACCATTTCATCTTTGTATCCATGTGACTTTTCCTATTTGATACTGAAGCACCCTTCAAAGAAACTAATAGCATTCTACATGCATTTAAACAGACATCACAAGACCTAAAATTCTGTTGTGAAATTCAGTCCTATACAGAAGACCTCTGCACTACTTAGGTCGCATTTAACGCCTCAAGATGGGATTTAAATGGGTCTGAAGTGAAGCAGAAGTTTTGTGCTGGGCTTGTGAACAGGGAATTTCACCTCTTAGGTTTATGATTGAAAATGAGTCAAGAAAGGGGCAATTGGATCCATAAAATGTTGAGGCTAGAGTGAAGCATCCAAAGCCAAATGAGGGCTATGATTTCAGTTCAGATTTGATGGCACCAAACCAGTTGAAATCACATGAGATTTGAGCTGAGCCCAGACTACTGCAGAAAAATATGACCTTCCAGTTTTGGATCCAACCTGGAACCTAAATAGATGGGGCAGGTCTGGATTTGGGGATTCAAACCTGGATTTATATCCTTCATTTATAATCTCTCTTCCCGCTGCAGAAATTCCAAGGATTTCGGATGTGAGTTTACAGTTTTGGCCAGTCACTAGTAATGACTCAATGAAGTCGCCTTGTCAGGTAATGTCAGATACAGCACTTCCATGAGACCAAAGTCACACAATGCAAGTGATGTCAGTACAGTGGGTTAGCACAGCTGTAACAGAAAGCAGAATGTGGTCCACTATTTGTTAAGAATAAAAGCAACTATGCAGTACCCATCTCATTTCTTCAAGGCAGGACTTGGTGATTTCATTCAATGTAAATCATTGTCCCTGAACCTAAATAAAGACTTGAAATGAGATATAACTACGTTGTCAACTAAATGTCAAATGGGAAAGTATACCCCCTAAAGCCCGGACCATATGAAAGGACATAGTGTATACACAGCAATAACAATCTGCCAGTTTTCTGTTAATGGAAATGTTTCCAAGAAACCAAACATTAGAGAGACAGATCTCACCCCAGATGAGGAGTACCGAGCACAGGTTGGGAAGGCAAGAGTTCAAAAGTGGCCTAAAGTTCATCTTTGCATTACCCCAGTTCTGTACTGAGTCCCAGTCCACCAGCATAAAATTAGAGCAACTGTGAAGGTTCCTTTAAATTACACTGAATGCCAACTGAACAAAGGTCCCTTAGTTACAGCTGGAGATCGGCAAATCTGAATGAAGCCCTAATCACACCCACTTTGCACCAGCAATGAGGTAGGAAGATAGTACTACGTAGGCTCTACACCACCAAACGATTCCCATTTCACTGGGGTGATCCCCCTAGGATAGAAAACACCTACTCTATGGCCAGATTCTACCTGCAATAAAAAACAAATGTCTGCAATGCACCTGCAAATCTGGCTCAGAGTTTCTCTTAAACAATTTCAGCTATTTAATTGATAGGAATCTATATAGGCCTATTAAAGGATTTAGTAACAATTTTTAAATAGATTCGTATATCTCACAAACCTAGGAAACAATAAAAAATGACTAAACTGAGCTGTAAGATTTCACTCGAGATAAATGTTAGAAAACATTTTCTATTACATTTTGCTTGCAAAGAAAGTGCTTTTGAAATCTGACAGATTGGTACTGGATGCTGAGCTGCAGTGACAACTCAAGTATTTTTTTTTTGCCTTGGTTTATCAAATCCATAACATAACTTTAAATGAAAATCAGGATCTCTCATATTTATTTCACTAGCAGGTAATCCATAATTATCTCTGACAACCCATGCCAGAATAATTATTACAAATTCAATGTGTTCAGTCTGATATGCTACCAAAGGCACAGTTTGAAAGCTGCTGGGTTGTTCTGTTTAAAATTATGGTGTGGTGATTGAGGCTGTCACAAATGCAGCTTTTTCCATATTTGTGCAAAATACAAACAGTATTTTGTATTTAGGCTTTACAGTGTCAAACTTAATAGTACAATTAATGTCTCTTTCTTCATGATATAACCGGATAGGTACAATATAGAAGGCTAAAGCTGTTGTTGCTTTTGAAGTTGTTAAAGCCTCATCCTGAAGTATTTCAACAAACCTGCATTTGACCTATACATTCAGCAGCTCAATTCTTAATTTTTTAAAAAAAAATAAACTTGATATACCTAAAATACACCCTTTTTCAGGTATATATAAATAGAAGTATCATTAGAATAACATGTGTTCATACAACTGCAGCTGTGAGCATTAATCAGCGCTTGCAAAAGGCTGATGCTCTGGGGAACCCAGCCGCACTGCTTAGTAAATAGTCTCCATTTCCAAAGGCAAGTTATTTTTAAATTTAAGAATGAAGTTAAGACTTTCCCTCTTATTACATAGCACACAGATTAATTATTATGACAGCTACAGCTTGCGTGACAAATAAGTCTGACTGTTCTTTCTTCTGTTACTTGCTCAAAAGAACTGAACAAAGTAATTAAAAGGCTGCGTTACCTGGTAATTCTGCTAAGAACTTTAGTTATTTGACAGGTTTCAGAATAGCAGCCGTGTTTGTCTGTATTCGCAAAAAGAAAAGGAGTAAAATTTGTTAGTCTCTAAGGTGCCACAAGTACTCCTTTTCTTTTTAGTTGTTTGAAAATATGATGAAAGTGAGTGGTTCCTCCCCCCCCCCCAACCTCCCGAGCTTGTGATGGAGGCAGCCTTCAGACCACTTGTGACTTGTTCTCCGTGTTCTGGTAAGCATGAGAAGGAACGGATCTGCATTGTAACTAATCAAGATGTTTTGCTTTGTCTCTCTTTTGCCAGCATACAAAAGCTTATTTCAGCAAAGCTTTCAGAGGTAATCCATCTAGAACAAAAGATCAGCAATAGGCAAACAATAAGAATAAACATTAAGCTTGTTGTTTTTAAATATTATCAAAACAAAGTATCCTGTTTTCTTTTCCCTAATTTATTTTAATTATTCATTTTTTTATATATAGGATATGTATGTATTTTAGACTGAGGTATCTGATATACCAGTGGTGACTCATGGAGTACTACAATGCATACCAGGCCTGCAATTGTTTTCAATATGAAAATTAAATCTGTAGGGACTACAGTTCCCAGAATACAATGCAGCCAGTTCACTTGGATCAAGAGCATTGTATGCTTTTACTTGTTCTCCAGTTGGACTATATCTCTGTGTTAAGGATCAGGGTGGCTGCAGGAAACTGTTCCACATTATGCAAACATGGCCCTAGGCTGGGAAAAGATTAGACTCTCCTGGAATGTGCTGATGTACTACTGTAAAAAACATAGCAGAGACATTTGAAACAATGTCTGTGGGGGGATGTTCTCATTATTTGTTCTTATGTAGATAATGCTCTTAAATTAGGAATAAGTTTGTGGTAGTTTAACAAATGGTGATTTGAATCAGGGATGACAAGATGTTGAAAAAATGCTGGTCTTTTTTAAAAGTCCAAAATAGATATTTCCTGTGGCCAGTGACAGATTATTATGAGAGATTACAGCTAAATGGATCAAATTTCCCAGGAAATTAAAAGCAAAATGTCATGCAAGATAAAAGTTTACTGAGATGACCTCAGAGCAGCATAATCTCACATGTCAGTACCAATTCTAGAGTGATAGGCATTGGGACTATGGGACTTCTGGGACTATGTCTTGTGATGGCCAGCTGGCTAGCCAATGATAGGGATATCAGATTTCCTGTCCTTTATGAAGACAGAAGTTCTGAACTGAGTTATTTTTGCTCTCTTGAGTCCAGTGGGGAATATCAGGCACTTAGACATGTCCCATGTTTTGAGCATTAAACCAAAATTTTTCCGATTTTTATGATGCTTATGTTAGTAACCCTTTGGGCATAAGCAGAACAGCCCTAGTAACTTCTGGATTTTGCCCCATGGATTAGAGCTAGGAAGAATCAAGAGGAGCTTGGCCAACAGCCCCAACCCCTTTCACTACGGTGTCAGAACCCTGCAGAGGGTTTCAATGGGGTCAAAGGAAGAGTAAATCATGACATGATGCGCAGGGAGGAAGAAGCATCATAAGGGATATATCCTGGCTGGAGAGCCTGGCCCCATAAAGGTGAATGAAAGCACAAACACATGAACTACAACTAGGGTGACCAGATGTCCTGATTTTATAGGGACAGTCCCGATTTTGGGGTCTTTTTCTTATATAGGTTCCTATTACTCCCCACCCCCATCCTGATTTTTCACATTTGCTGTCTGGTTACCCTAACTACAACTTCCATGAGGCACAAAGAATCATTCTGAACTGAGATATTTCAGTTTTCATCCCAAGTATTTTGGATTTTGATGTTTTCCCAAAAAGTTGACACTTCCCATGGAAAATTTTGATTGAAAAACAAATTAGGGTTTTTTCTGTAGGAAAAGTTTGACAATTTTTTTACCAGCTGTACTTACTGTAATATTTCCCTGGTTGTCGTGGGGGTTTACTGAGCAGTTCTTTGCAGGTATTTACATTTAGGGATCTGCTTCCACCAGATTCCTTTTTTCACCATTTTTCAGGCTCTTGTAGACTCTGGAGGATTATTATTAAATGACGGGAAGATGATGCTTTTCCTCTCAATTTTCTTCTTTGGGAAAGAAAAAGATTTAATCATTCCAGATTTCTGTCTCCCTGCTCTTTTCTGGTTTCTTTTGATCAAGCTTAAACCCTAGGATTAATACTCAGTAACTCTAGACAGACCAAACATATGTGCAAATTCCTTTGAACTTCAAAAGTGACTCCAACTTTACATGTTTGAGAGATGCATAAATTACAGACAGACAGCTTTTCAGGAGATACATCTCCAGGAATTTTACTTTATTGAGTACCCAGCTGTGGAATTTCTATTCCCTGGTCAAGTGAGAACAGCTATTATACAGAAGTTCCTTTGGACACCATTAAAAGTCATTAAAGTAATGAAGAAGAACTCTGTATAAGCTTGAAAGCTTGTCTCTCTCACCAACAGCAGTTTCTTCAATAAAAGATACTCCTCATCCACCTTATCTCTCTAATTACTTTGAGAGTTTGTTTAACTTAAGCTCTGGTAAAAATACTTCTGAATGAAAGGGGGTGGGGGGTGGATGAAAATTTCCCACTCTAATTTCACACTCTTCTGTTAATTAGATAGAAGAAATATTAAGCATCACCCAGTGGCTGCTTAAGCAGTTCATGCTCCAAATGACAAATCTCATGTATTGGTTACAGTTAGGTAAGATATTGGACACTAATGTCTCTGGTAGAAATTTCAAAGCCAACTATTCAAAGCCATTGAAATTAGTGGACATTTTGTGGTTGAATTCCCTTATTGGCTTTGAAAGTCTCTACCTTCCCCCTCTCCCTGCCCCTGCCCATTAAGATTGTTAGTATGGATTTTATTGATAAATCCATGCATTGCATCAAGACCTGTGATTAGATTTCCCACCTTTCATTAACTAGGACACCAGGCAGTTGGAATGTTTTCTTTTTCTTTGTTTATTACCTGATTATCAGATACAACATTATTGTTATAACATCACCAAAAGAAATAAAAACTACCCTATCCTACATGGATGTTGTTTATTCACTATCATATTCCATAATCAAAAAATCCTCATTTCAGCAACCAGTTAAGGTTTCAAAGAGACAGTGTCCTTGACTATGACACCAATTGAAAAATTCAGCTGCTTAATGAAAAGTAGTAATTTCTGCTACAGAGGTCATACATCTTATTCTACCAAGATAAAAAATAAACACACATCCTTAACAAATAAGGAAAGAAATGCATATTTCATCACAACACAACAGTTGTAACTCTGATCCAAATATGTACTTTATTTTGGTTACCTTGATTTTTACTGTTTCGATATTATGGGTGAAATCCTGACGCTATTGAATTCAATGAGAGTTTTGCCACTGGCATAAAGGAGGCCAGGATTTCACCCTGAAATAATATACAAAATATTCCTATTTTTATATGTTATATTTATTCATTTTGAAATTACCGATGAAAGAATAGTATGTACTTTGGGTGACCTAGGAGTTATGTTGTGTATACAGCACTAGTATGTGTGCTTATTGTTGAAAACCTTTACCTTTTCTAAACTCTACCTTTTATGTCATGTATTAGATTTTTCTTGCTGCTTATATGTTAGTGAACAGAATGACCCATTCCATCTCATTGTGACCTACTTGTATGTCTTCTAATCCATTTTGGGAATGCTTTCTCCTTCTTGTTGAATGTGCAGAAGCAATATTTTTATAATCATTTGTAGAGTTCTTCATTTGTTTTAAGCTCCATTTGACTGAGTCTTCCAGGAAATTATTAAACCTACATTGAGTTCCACAATGTTATATTTTCTGGGCTGATCCCCTTTCAGCTTACTAATTCTGGTTGTACTGTTGTCTGTACTGGGTTCTAATACTTTGTTTACTGTGAACTGGATGACTTCTTGCATAAAGAAATTAAGGAACTAGGTACAATTTTAGTCCTTGACAAGGACATGATTATAGCAACAGTCAACAGATTCTACTTGGGCAGAAAGCATCAGAGGACACAGCAGAGGAAATGAAAGTAAGAACTGCTTCCATTGAGATGTAGCAATCTAATTACAATATTTATGTATAGTAGTGACTGCCACTTCTCCTCCTAACTCTGTGTGGTTTACAACAACAGGTGACACGTTTTAACAATAGTGTAAATTGAAGAACCAAACTGAAGGACTATTTTGCATTCTGCTTTTAGCATGACATTTTTTAAAATTATACTGTCTTATAATAAAGGACCCAAAAGGATAGAAAAAATCGTACTTTTTCTCCATCAACTTTCCCCTCTTCACAATATGAGACCTTTTGGCAGACAATGTCACTAACTTGAGGTGGACAGTTAAATTTATGTAGGGTTTCATCAAACCTGGAAATGTGGTCTGTGCTTTTCTGATATCTAAGGCAGATATGGACTTGAATGTGAACAGAATGGCATGAGATTAACCTGGGTACGACAGAAGTGGTATACCGAAAACTGGAGGGGAATTTAGGGGAATACATAGAGACTGTGAGTGGACCTTCTCCTGTCTGCCCTAATTCTTCACATTCTCATAGTTTCTATGAGACACTGTGCCTTGATTCTCAGCTGATTGCTCGTTTTGTCTGATAGCTGTGACCATTGCTTTCTGCTGTGAATCTTGGCAGTGACTCAGGTCTTTTTAATTTCAAAGCTGGATTGTTCCAGTGAACTCTACTAGCTTCAACTGTTGCAGAATATAGTGGCTTATTTCTTCAGTGGGGTGACCCATTTGGAGTACATATCACCAATATTTCATAGTCTATGTTGCCTCCCTGTACTTGCAGGTGTAGCTCAATGTGTTTGTTATATGGCCGCTCTTCCTGTGTCCTATTGCAGCAGCTAAGATTTGTGGTGCCACACTTGCCTACCTGTTCTTGTGGTTAAACTTGCAATACGATATTTCCAATGAAAAGATCATGATGCTGGAAGCTGCTCCATCTGGTACGCCTCAAGATCTAGAGTTTGGCAAGATTCAGGGTACATTGTAAATCCTATCTATATAGTGATCTGAATTTACTTAAATCATCTAACCAGCAGGAGGTTTGGAACTCTAAGGCTACATAGTTAGGTCGATATAAGTCAGCTTATCTCGACCTAATTTATGTCAGCATACATATGTTCCGTCGATGCAAGGCTATATCTACACTTCTGCGGTGAGTAGACCTATGCTAGGCAACTAGCTGGAGTTGATGTACCTTAGGTTGAGTTACTGCAGGGTCTACACCGCGGGGGGTCGATGGGAGAAAAAGCTCCCGTTGACTTACCTTACTCTTCTCGTTGGGGGTAGAGGACAGGGGTCGACTGGAGAGCAATCTGCAGCCGATTTGGTGGGTCTTTACTAGACCTGCTAAATCGACTGCCGGTGGAATGCTCTCAGAGCATTGATCCTAGCTGTAGTGTAGACCTGCCCTAAGTGTCCTAGTACACCGACATAATAACTCCACCTCCATGTGAGGCATAAGGCTTATGTCAGTGTAGTTAGGACAATGGAGTGTTTGTGTAGACACTGCATTGCTTACATAGACTGTTGACTGTCTTGTCAATTTCCTGGCTGCCCCCAGCTCCCCACTCCCAGCTGTGAGCAGGGAGCTGAAAGCTGGGTGGATGGGGACAGCTGTGCTTCCAGCAGGGAGCTGTGTGGAGCTGAGAGTACAGATCTCAGCTCCCCACACTTTCCCTCTTCAGTCGGTGGAAGTGATCCTGATGAGGACGTGCACCACCGACAGAGGAGGGTAGTGTGGACATCAGCCACTTCAGAAATTACTTAGGTTGACTTAGGGCTGTAGTGTAGACATCTACACATCTAGTCTCATCTGATGAAGGATTTTTTCTTTTTTTAATGGATAGTTCAGCCAAAGTAAGACAACTATGGGCCTAAGCGATGTGCGCTGATAGGAATTTTTAAATGAGTAAATCATAAAATTAAGTTATGACTACAGTCTCAGAGCATGTCTACCCTATAGCCCTAAGTCACCCGGGCTTCTCAGCTCCCTAAGTGGGAAGTCTCTGGGTAGCCAGAGCTGTGAAATGACAAGACAGCCAACAGCGGATGTAAGTAATGCAGTGTATACACAGACACTGCCTCACCCTAACTACACCAACATAAGACCTATGCCTACATTGGCAGGACAAAGCTGCAGCGTGTACACTAACATAATGAGTTCAAGGTAAGCTGCCTTACATCAACCTAACTTAGTAGTGTAGACCAGGCCACAGTTATTCACTCATACAGATATGGATGCTGGAACTAGGGGTGCTACTGCACCCCTAGTTGGCTTGAAATCATTTCAATTATACACAGGTTTTACAGCTTGGTTCAATGGCTCTCAGCACCCACACTATATAAATTGTTCCAGCACCCCTGCATATAAAAACAAGAATCACAATCTCCTTTTTTGTCAATATATTTTTTATCTTAAAATGACAAATGAACTTTATAGCCTTTTTCTCTCTGCACTATCTGATCCAGTCAGATTCTCTTGAGAGAACGTGAATAAATTTTTCCTCCAGCAATCAATGCAGAAACCTGAACTGTGAACTGATAATCATGGTTAAGTGATGATATTTATTCTAGTAGCCTCAGGGTATATGTCCATATAGAATTCTCCCATTTCCATAACCAGCAGAAGATACCCTTTCAGTAAGCCTGTGGGTGTATAGCTATGCCTTAAGTCATAATGACTCCGCTTCTGTCAGTAACAGAAACCAGTTTGTCCCCATAGTTGATTTGGCTACTTGATTCAGATGTTGAGGCATGATGTCTGGTTTAGGAGTTAGAGCAGGGAGCTATTTGAGTCCAGACTCCTTATTGTTTATCTTTGGTGTTACAGTAGTGCCCAGAGGCCATGACCAAAACTGGAGCCTGCTTCAAAGTCAACTGGAGTTAGGTACCTAACTCACTTAGGTGCTAGTGGGATTTTCAAAAGGGCCTATCTGTTTCTTTAGGTGCATAAATAAAGGCACCTTTGTAAATCTGGCTCAAAGAGATAAGGTGATTTGCCACATATAAGTCAATGGCAGAGCTGGGAACTGAACCAATATCTTGTAAGTCCCTGTCCAGTGCTTTACCACAAATCATCTTTCCTCCTGAATCCTTTCCCAGCTCAGATGTTTCCATGTGCTCAGTTTACTTCTTTCTAAGGTGGAAATACTACTGCCTGCCTTACAGGAATTTTTGAAGCTTAATTTCTTAATATTTATTGATCACTTTGAGATCTTTGTACAAAAGACACTCCATGCCCCTGATTCTGCTCTCACACTGATTTTAAAACCAAATATAATTCTATGCATCTCAAATGAAATGCTCCTGATTTATCCTAGTGAGAGAGCAAAAGCATGCCCTACAGGTGTAGAGCATTGGACAAACAGCTCTGCGCTCCATTGACAGTGTTTGTGCATAAGGAAGACGAGATAGTACAACCCTTCAAACAAAATAGATTAACAGTACCTATGCTAATTCTCAACACCGGCATACTGCAAAGCAATGAACTAGCTTTCGCGAAGGACATCCAAAGCTTTAAAAAATCTGATTGCACTTTTTTAATTAAAGGTAGTTCAAATGTGTTTCACTGCTACAGTGACTTTTTCCAAGTTAATTAGAATGCCTGCCAGTAGTCCTTCAAATAGTTCAACTGCATGCAAAAAATATAATAGGTTAAAGGAATACACTCCAAATTACTGCTGTTCTCTCACGAAAGGGCTTCTGTTGAAAGGAAATTAAGCACAATAAGGTTCTTATTGTAAGCAGTCCATAAAAATGTTGTCAAAATGGCAATGTGCATTGCAAATTCACTCATTGTGCTCACTTCAAATTGAAAACAACATACAAAATGGAAATAATGCTATTGTCAGGGTCAGGAGCCAGTCCCTCATTTTTTTATTAATTATTTTCCTAGATTATTTTCATCAGGATGTTGTAAAAATCTGACTATCTTCTTGTTTTATTGATATTCACCAGATAGAAAAGTTTTATTCATGAAGTGGATTCCCTTCCAAATAAACAATTCACAGAAATCAGCATAGCTTTGTCAGCTTAACCCTCCAACTACACTAGGAGGTGAAGCTTTCAGGACCAGAAGCTGCGATTGTTTAAAGTGCTATGTCCTCAATGAGAAGTGTCAATACTTTTAGATAAACCAAATTGTATGATAGCCATAATTCAAAATGGGATCAACTGAGTATACATGTTTGAAACCATAATATGCATCCTAGAGTCCTGTGTGCATGATGCAAATCAAATACTTAAAACTTAAAAGCTAAATTTAATGATGGTTAAAGTTTTAAAGATTTATGAGATCATTTTATTTCATTTAATTATTTAATTGGCAGGAGGATGTCAGAAACTGACTTCTCTGCTTTATTAATTTCCATTACATTTAAGAGTAGTGAAAAATAAAAAAGTCTTTGTGAAGACAGAGGAAAAGTGGTAAAGGAATCATGCGGAACTGAAAGGAAAACACTGTCTAGAATGTTTTTTTTTTAAAGACATGCACCTGGCACTGTACAGACTCAGAAGGCAATATTTAATCCCATTACAACTATATGAAATTTGGGGCTTACTGTGCCCTCTGATGGTTGTTCCATACCAAGGCCCTTGATTCAGCAAGGTATTTCAATATGTCCCTAAGAACATGAGTAATCCCATTGACTCCTGCTTAAAATTGGTCACCTGCTTAAAAATCTTGCTGAATTGGGGCCAGAGTTCAGATATTCCTACCTATAATGAACTTCTCTTATGAGGACCTCTCTATTATCTCTGTTGAGGCCACCAATCTCAGGCCAAGGATGACTAGAAGGATCCTCAGAATCTGGAAGAGGTGTTATATAAATTGTCCAGTAGAAGTTGCCTTTGAATTATGAGACGCTCACACTCAGACCTCTTCCCTTTCCAGCCCAGGTAAGATGAGTCCTACATTCAGTTTCCTAATTTTTGCCACATTCAAAAAAAAGTTCAAACTACAGCAAATTTAGGGAAAACTTACTACAATTCACTGATGTACTGTTGATGTCCCGTTATACTATTCTGTCCAGAAATCTGCCACACTGATTGAATATTGGATTGCAACCACTAGCAACTGATCTGTCTAATATCTAAAGAGGGACTTCAGTATTATTGTCCCTTTGGGCCAGGTGGTTAGCCAATATTCAGGGTCTTGCAGGTTTATTTCCATTGGAAGGAGACATTGATGATAAAAGTCAAGTATATTCTTTGGTCAAATTCTGTGTTTTTACAACAAATGTACACAAAGTCCTGTTTCCCTAAATACAGAAGAAACAACTGGCAATTTCCTTGCTTAGAAATCCCCAAGTCTGCCTTTTGCATGCCTAAGGAGCAATATCTCTCTTCTCCCTCTGAGAGTGACACTCATAACCATGTCTCTTGTTGCCTTTCTTCCTTCTCTCACACCCACAGCTTGTCAAACATTCCCTTAGCCCCTGTATTTGCATTCAGAAAACCCCGTAGTCCACACAGGTTTTGATCAGGCTTCTATTATTTCTAGCCATTATTACATAAAAGGGGCTTAATTGCTCTTTGCATTTATCCTGAAAAAAGGGTGCTTAGCACACCCACTGGCTTTATCCAGGACTGTGATATTCTAATTATCAAAGACCCTCTTGATTAACCCCTTTTAGCATAATAATATGAATATGACTGTTAACACAAAACACTTCAACTATTTTAAAATACTCTAAGCAAAACATTTACTTGTTTTTGCTAACTTTAAATTTAGATTGGAAGCACTGAAAAGAAAATAAAGTGGTTTTGTTAATATCACCTAACTATCTCATTCAGTAGATTATGGCTCCATCATTTCCCACAATGCTGACGGAATTCGTTTGAGTAATATTGAATTCCTAAGAGGAGGAAAACCACCTTATTTTCCCAAGGGGCTACTAACATTCCAAGATTCCATATTGTATTCTATGGGGCAGGTTCATAGTTGTTCTACAGACTCATTGCGCCAGAGAGGGGGAAAATCCTGAGGTAAAGGACCTCTATGCTGGACTGACAGCTGTCTCTGCACAAGGCCCTGATGGAAGGACTGTACTGGGGTGGGGAGACAGGCCAGAGAGGGGCAGATCAGGAGTAGGCCATGACTGGGGCATTCTTTGGCCTTTATGATTCTGTATCCCTGCAATGGTCTATAGGGATGATTGAACTCTTCCGCAGCTCTCCGCTTCTAGGAAGTTTTCCATTAAAGAAGCAGTCACCGGTTGGCATTAAGCCACATCAGACCAGTTCCTGTGAAGCCATGTATTCAGTGAGTTAGAGGCTGAGCTGGGATGACCAGAGGTCACCAGAACCAATGATCCCAAAAAAAGGCCACACAGAGTTGCTTACAGTATTCTGTTCCCTCCCATACCCAGCGCCCTGCCTGTGAGTATTTTCATGATGATCCAGACGAAGTTATATTCCATGTGTTAAGGGAAGCAAATATGGAATTTCAGCATTAACTCGGTATTGGCAGTGGCAGAGATTAGCTAATGTTCAATGAACATTCCAAGTGCATTGTGTTATGATCAAAACAGATCAATTAATGCCATTAAAAAAAGAAATGCATGCAGAAATATTGTTGAAGATAATCATCTAGACAGCAAATGCCTTACAATGTAAGCACAGTGTCCTGAAAGCTGAATATAAAGCTTGTAGGTAGAGAGGCAGGGAGATGCACTAGATGAGTTATTGAGGTCCCTTCCCGCCTACACTTCTGATTCTACATAGTCCTAAGCAGCCATGGTGTGCATCACAGTGATAACTGTGGAACCCCTAGATGGTTACATATCTGTTACTGTGCTGCCTTGTCTTGCTTTTGTAGATCCCCAAGTATATTACAAAAGTGGGAATTATCTCTCCGTTTTACTGGCTGGAAATGTAAGGCATGGGAATCTTCAGAGAATTCTGAAAGGTCACACCACTCTCAGTAGAATAACTAAAAGAAAAGGAGTACTCGTGGCACCTTAGAGACTAACAAATTTATTAGAGCATAAGCTTTTGTGAGCTACAGCTCACTTCATCGGATGCATTTGGTGGAAAAAACAGAAGGGAGATTGTTTCATGTTCTCTGTGTGTGTATATCAATGGGTTTATCATACACACTGTAAGGAGAGTGATCACTTAAGATAAGCCATCACCAGCAGCAGGGAGGGGGAAAGGAGGAAAACCTTTCATGGTGACAAGCAAGGTAGGCTATTTCCAGCAGTTAACAAGAATATCTAAGGAACAGTGGGGGGGTGGGGTGGGGTGGAGAAATAACATGGGGAAATAGTTTTACTTTGTGTAATGACTCATCCATTCCCAGTCTCTATTCAAGCCTAAGTTAATTGTATCCAGTTTGCAAATTAATTCCAATTCAGCAGTCTCTCATTGGAGTCTGTTTTTGAAGCTTTTTTGTTGAAGGATAGCCACTCTTAGGTCTGTGATCGAGTGACCAGAGAGATTGAAGTGTTCTCCAACTGGTTTTTGAATGTTATAATTCTTGACGTCTGATTTGTGTCCATTCATTCTTTTACGTAGAGACTGTCCAGTTTGGCCAATGTACATGGCAGAGGGGCATTGCTGGCACATGATGGCATATATCACATTGGTAGATGCGCAGGTGAACGAGCCTCTGATAGTGTGGCTGATGTGATTAGGCCCTATGATGGTGTCCTCTGAATAGATATGTGGACAGAGTTGGCAACGGGCTTTGTTGCAAGGATAGGTTCCTGGGTTGGTGGTTCTGTTGTATGGTGTGTGGTTGCTGGTGAGTATTTGCTTCAGATTGGGGGGGCTGTCTGTAAGCAAGGACTTGCCTGTCTCCCAAGATCTGTGAGAGTGATGGGTCGTCCTTCAGGATAGGTTGTAGATCCTTGATAATGCGTTGGAGAGGTTTTAGTTGGGGTCTGAAGGTGATGGCTAGTGGCGTTCTGTTATTTTCTTTGTTGGGCCTGTCCTGTAGTAGGTGACTTCTGGGTACTCTTCTGGCTCTGTCAATCTGTTTCTTCACTTCAGCAGGTGGGTATTGTAGTTGTAGGAATGCATGATAGAGATCTTGTAGGTGTTTGTCTCTGTCTGAGGGGTTGGAGCAAATGCGGTTATATCGTAGAGCTTGGCTGTAGACAATGGATCGTGTGGTATGATCTGGATGAAAGCTAGAGGCATGTAGATAGGAATAGCGGTCAGTAGGTTTCCGACATAGGGTGGTGTTTATGTGACCATCGCTTATTAGATGCCAATGCCTGAGATGATGGGGCGTCCAGGATTTCCAGGTTTATGGATTCTGGGTGGACTCCTCCTGAAGGTCGAAACAGCAGCCTGGACTTCTAAATAGAGTGCTTCTGCCGACGTGCACGAGCTGAAATTGTGGAAAAGCAGCATCGTTTGCCCCATAACCTCAGCCATGCAGAACACAATGCCATCCACAGCCTCAGAAATAACTCTATCATAATCAAAAAGGCTGACAAAGGAGGTGCTGTCGTCATCATGAATAGGTCGGAGTATGAACAAGAGGCTACTAGGCAGCTCTCCAACACCACTTTCTACAAGCCATTACCCTCTGATCCCACTGAGAGTTACCAAAAGAAACTACAGCATTTGCTCAAGAAACTCCCTGAAAAAGCACAAGAACAAACCCGCACAGACACATCCCTAGAACCCCGACCTGGGGTATTCTATCTGCTACCCAAGATCCATAAACCTGGAAATCCTGGACACCTCATCATCTCAGGCATTGGCACCCTGACAGCAGGATTGTCTGGCTACGTAGACTCCCTCCTCAGGCCCTACGTTACCAGCACTCCCAGCTATCTTCGAGACACCACTGACTTCCTGAGGAAACTACAGTCCATTGGTGATCTTCCTAAAAACACCATCCTAGCCACTATGGATGAGGAAGCCCTCTACACCAACATTCCACACAAAGATGGGCTACAAGCCCTCCGGAACAGTATCCCCAATAATGTCACGGCTAACCTGGTGGCTGAACTTTGTGACTTTGTCCTCACCCATAACTATTTCACATTTGGGGACAATATATACCTTCAAGTCAGCGGCACTGCGATGGGTACCCGCATGGCCCCACAGTATGCCAACATTTTTATGGCTGACTTAGAACAACGCTTCCTCAGCTCTCGTCTCCTAATGCCCCTACTCTACTTGCGCTACATTGATGACATCTCCATCATCTGGACCCATGGAAAAGAAGCCCTTGAGGAATTCCACCAGGATTTCAACAATTTCCATCCCACCATCAACCTCAGCTTGGACCAGTCCACACAAGAGATCCGCTTCCTGGACACTACGGTGCTAATAAGCGATGGTCACATAAACACCACCCTATATCGGAAACCTACTGACCCCTATTCGTACCTACATGCCTCTAGCTTTCATCCAGATCGTACCACACGATCCATTGTCTACAGCCAATCTCTACGATATAACCGCATTTGCTCCAACCCCTCAGACAAAGACAAACTCCTACAAGATCTCTATCATGCATTCCTACAACTACAATACCCACCTGCTGAAGTGAAGAAACAGATTGACAGAGCCAGAAGAGTACCCAGAAGTCACCTATTACAGGACAGGCCCAACAAAGAAAATAACAGAACGCCACTAGCCATCACCTTCAGCCCCCAACTAAAACCTCTCCAACGCATCACCAAGGATCTACAACCTATCCTGAAGGACGACCCATCACTCTCACAGATCTTGGGAGACAGGCAAGTCCTTGTTACAGACAGTTCCCCAATCTGAAGCAAATACTCACCAGCAACCACACACCATACAACAGAACCACCAACCCAGGAACCTATCCTTGCAACAAAGCCCGTTGCCAACTCTGTCCACATATCTATTCAGGGGACACCATCATAGGGCCTAATCACATCAGCCACACTATCGGAGGCTCGTTCACCTGCGCATCTACCAATGTGATATATGCCATCATGTGCCAGCAATGCCCCTCTGCCATGTACATTGGTCAAACTGGACAGTCTCTACGTAAAAGAATGAATGGACACAAATCAGACGTCAAGAATTATAACATTCAAAAACCAGTTGGAGAACACTTCAATCTCTCTGGTCACTCGATTACAGACCTAAGAGTGGCTATCCTTCAACAAAAAAGCTTCAAAAACAGACTCCAATGAGAGACTGCTGAATTGGAATTAATTTGCAAACTGGATACAATTAACTTAGGCTTGAATAGAGACTGGGAATGGATGAGTCATTACACAAAGTAAAACTATTTCCCCATGTTATTTCTCCCCCCCCACCCCACCCCACCCCACCCCACCCCCCACTGTTCCTCAGATATTCTTGTTAACTGCTGGAAATAGCCTACCTTGCTTGTCACCATGAAAGGTTTTCCTCCTTTCCCGCCCCCTGCTACTGGTGATGGCTTATCTTAAGTGATCACTCTCCTTAAAGTGTGTATGATAATCCCATTGTTTCATGTTCTCTGTGTGTGTATATCAATCTCCCCTCTGTTTTTTCCACCAAATACATCCGATGAAGTGAGCTGTAGCTCACGAAAGCTTATGCTCTAATAAATTTGTTAGTCTCTAAGGTGCCACAAGTACTCCTTTTCTTTTTGCAAATACAGACTAACACGGCTGCTACTCTGAAACCAGTAGAATAACTGAAATGTATTTTCCTACAAAACAGTCTTTCTTAATGTTGCCACCAAGCAGTGCACAGGTGAGAGACAAATTTACTATAAAACCATTTAACATGCAAAATATAAATAATCAAGGTGTCTAATTGCCTGTAACTCTGCAGCTAGTGCCGTGTATTTAAGGGCCAACTGAAGAAACTAGCTAAAGTGATGGTAATTCTGAGCTGTCTCACTTTCTCCTCCTACTTCCCATCTTATATGTCCCAGTTAAGTTCATGGGGAGGTTTAGTTCCGGTCACATCTTGCTATCATCTTTTTTCCAGATACTTAGGGAGCAAGTATTAATGCACATGTACTTCTAGCACTTATTCTGACGCCTCAGGCAGAAGAGATTGGTGCAAACAGGGCAAGAGGAGCGCCGATGGCCAGGTTTCCCTCACTAGTCTGTACTGCATGTGTTTTGCAATGTGGATAAGAGGGATCATTTTACACTGAATGGAAGAGCTAATATGAAAGATGAAGTTATATCTGCTATTAATAGGTTTAATTTGCATGAATAATTTTTCTCCTTAATTTTTATATTTAGAGACATATGCAACCCACAATCCTAGAGATCAATGGAAGTTGGATGGCAGATTATGGATAAATAAGAAGAACTTGCACAAATTCATACCTACTTTCCTAAAATCTCTGTCTTTTTCTCACACTAGCTAGTCCTTTTTATTGTCTCCATCTCCGCTTTGTGTTGGATCTGTAAGTGTCTTCCCTATCCATCTCAGTATATTCTGACTGGCAGCATTTATTTAGCTAGGTTTTAATTTTAAGTAAAAGATATTGCTAAACAATTCTCCCTCTGTGAAATTTCCAGCTATCTAGAAATACATACACCACATATTGCAGGGAAGAGCGGGAGGAATTGGGCATGGAGTGTTTAAAGCAGAAGTGCCAAACAGATGACTCACAAACCAGATGTGGCTCACTAGTCATATTTATGTGGGCCCCATAATATATTCAGATTGTGCACAATCTGAGCTTTGATATTTTTTTTTAAAGAGGAAGTTTCTGGTTTTCATGGTCAAGGAGAAAGCCTTCCAAATGGGAGTCAAGTATAGTGGATGCAATGTGGCTGCCTGAGTATGCAGCCTTCTGGAAACAATGACTTTGAAAGGTGCGACCCCCCCACCATCCCCTATTCTGTATTAACTTCAATGGCGTGTCAACATCAGTGTCAACACTTACTATGGCATCACTGATCATTTTTGTGGAAGGAAGACTGTGGAAGCAGGGGGAGTTGGGAATAGCTGCAGGGAAGGAAATCTAAATGGAAAAATAGAGAAGACACACATATAGGGAAGAGGGAGAGAAACGGAAAAGACAATGGGGAAGGAAGAGGAGCAAAGGGCAAAAATAGTAGTGATCCTAAGAGTGGGAATATTTTCTGTCAAAGTGATATTAAATACAACAATAAGATACTCAGTAAGTAGTAATAACTAAAAGGTTACCGCATAAAAGTCATATTTTATCTCTGATCTTTGTGCAACCTCCCCTTCCTGCCCAATACTGATGGTGAGACCCTATGTGGATTGAGGGTGTATTTAGTCCTTTATTTATACACATTCTGTTGATTTATAATGGAATTTGGCCATCTCCACCCAATGTGTTTAGAGCAAAATTGAATCACAAGAAATTCCATAGAACCCAGGAAGTCATCACCAGGTTTATTTAAACTTAATTAATTAATTAAAAATGACTATACATATAATGATGTGACAATTCAAAAGCTTTATTTTCAGATAGGTGTCTGAGTGTTTTTCCAGATAGCATAATAGACTTATCTCTTTCAGACACCTGTTTGGTGCAAGTAAAATGAATATAATAGAGATCAAAGAACCACTTAGATTCAGAGATTGAAATAGCAATTTAATAAAGGAAAAAACCCTCATAAAAGGGGAGAATGCATCCGATGAAGTGAGCTGTAGGTCACGAAAGCTTATGCTCAAATAAATTTGTTAGTCTCTAAGGTGCCACAAGTACTACTTTTCTTTTTTGCGAATACATACTAACATGGCTGCTACTCTGAAACCTGTTATAAAAGGGGAGATGTCTCATGTGCAATGCTACAGAACTACTGAGAGAGGACACCTAGTGGTGATTAGTGGTTCGGTATATGCACATGCCTGTAAAAAAGCTGCTGAAAATATGTAATAAAGTTAGTAATTGCCCTAAGGGGCTAACTGTTACAGAGGCAGCTCTTTACCAAAATATTCTGCTTAGAATTTATTAAAATTGAATTGACTTTAACATGACCACTGCTTAATGATTTAAGTAGAAGGTCTAGAAATTAAGACAAAACTTATCATTTTCCCCTGAGACTTGTTTTGCTAAAGGAACTAGTCTGTCAATAGATGGTTCTTTAAAATAATACCCTTGTATGAAAATACTTTTAATTACCTGTTTGCAAGAACAGGAATTATTTCTTTTAGAGAGATAGATCATGGGAAAGATTTTGATTATTTTTGTTTTGTATTGGTAATGTTGTAATCAGTCATTAAATAAATTAAAATGCAAAACAAAAACAAACCCTCCGTTGTTTAGCCTTCCTAGACTCATTTTGTTCAGTTCAGCCAGAGAAATCCTTACCATTAGGATAGTCACAATTTAAATAGCAAAACGTCTTCCAAGAGATCAACTGATTGGGGTTGCTTAATGCTCTTATTTATTTTAGATTGGGAGAGGTCAGTTCTCCAAAAATATGTCAGATCTCGCCATCAGGAATTCTGGGGATTTTAAGATTAAGGAGAGAGTTGTTTCTCTAGACCCAAATAGGATCGAGTAACTCTAAGCATCCCACAGAACTTTGTGAAGGACCTGAGGCTTGTGTAGCCTGAGATTTGAGCTTCATGTATGTTTTTTGTATGTGGACAGATGTAAGAATACCTGTTTTATTTGGCTTTATATTCAGATTCAGCTTGTATTCCAAATGGCCTTCAAATCAAACAATAATTCATGCAGAGAATTTATCCCATGTTCAGTTGTATTTATACTCCTTGCCCAAATACACAACATAGCTGTAGTCTTGACATAATTTATGATGCAGATATAAGCAAGAAAATCCAGGCAGCAAAGTCAAATTGTCTTGTGTTCCAAAAGAAATACAGAAGAGAGAATCTGTTTAAAAAAAAAAATCCCTTAGACTTCTATAAATGTTCTTTTTCTGTCATTTCACAAATAACTAACAGCAGAAAATACAAATTTAAGACTGTGTATTATAATAGGGTTCTTTTAAGAATTGGCTCATGGTAGGAATGTTTGCTGTGAGGCTGTAAATCATACTCTTACTCATCAGCTTATGAAAAATGATGGTATTAAAAAGCCCAACTGGTTTTTATAGATATGCAAGGCCAGAAAATCAATTTGTGAATCATGATAAGTAATGGTAAGTACTAGCAGCCTGGCACTTTGTTGGAACTTCAGTCTCTTTTTACCTATGTTAATAGCAGTGAAAGTAATCTCAAATTCACTCTTATAATTCAGAAATTGATTTCCTGAACTTACATATCTATAAAAGCCAGAAAGTGCACTTAACTTCTTCCCAGCTAGTTCAACTGTGGGAAAATAATCCAAACAAACAGATTAGTCCTGCACTTTCAGTGCAGTGGGTGCAGTTCATAAATGACAGTAAACTGAATCAATTCTAATCAATTTTTAAAATAAAAATTATTACTAAATAGTGTGCATCACCAATTCTCGTATGGCGCTGACGTCATATATTATTTAACATAAAATACAAACAATCTTTTCTCAGAGCTAGGATAAGTGTGAAGGTTTTCTGTTTCATTATTCACTCCTGCAAGAAGAGTATTAACACTGGACCACCACATTGTTTCATTGCTAGCCAGCAGCCCATTAGCCCTGGGGAAGTTAGAGTGGAGATAAACATGTTAGCTTTTTATCTTTCCGTTAATACATTTTGCATGTAATAGGATTCTGCAAACCTCCTTAGATGTCTCTTGTAAAAGCTCTGTCAGGGCTTTAGCGTGTCCCTTTACAGTTTCAACTGTTAAACTATTTCATGTGATATTTTCATATTGTTATGACTTGCTATTCCTGAGCTTTCTTGCTATTTTTAACCCAATCTTGTGAGGTGATTAGTGCCTTTATGTCCTAAAAACATCAACTCCTTAATGGAAAAATAGGGCACCCAACTCCTGACAGGATCAAGCTCATTGGTGAGATCCTAACCCCACTCAGGACCTTTTATACTGGATAAAAGAGCTGGAGTGGTGTACAAGGCCCTAAGTGCTCCAGTTCCTTCTGGGGGAGGGTCCCCCAGCGTAGACACACTGGAAGAAAGCCAGGCCTTCCAAGGACTTTATTACAAGCCCTGACATCGGGGTGCATTGGGAGTAGGCAAGGTATGTCAGGCACAGGGCCACAGCATACAGTGCTGCAGAGATTCTGAGTAGTACTGTGGCCTACAGGACAGCCCAAGGAGTCTGCCAATGGTTAGCCAAGCCCCCCAAGATGTGTAATATCCTTGATGCCATGTAAAGCCAAGATTTTTATAGCACGTTATAATTTTGTTATGGATCAGTCAGTCCCTTTTCTGTGGGGTGAGGGTCTTACGTGATTGCTTGTATATACTTTTCCCTCAAGTGATGGAAAAACACACCATAGCATAATATTATGGTTTAGGCCTTACAAATGTTCTACACTATGCCTTGCACCTTTAGAATGATACTAACCAGTGCCTAGGTGCTGAAACATTTTTTATAGTGTGGATGCTGAGAGCCATTGAACCAAACTATAAACCCTGTATATGATGGAAACCACTTCAAGATAGGGGGTGAGGCTGCACGCCTAGTTCCAGCACCTAGCACCAGTTTCCATCCAAGGATTCTATGCTTTACAAACGAAGTAAACCTCACAATACCTTTGTAAAGTAGGTATGTATGTACTATCCCCTTTTTACTTACCGGGTCACTGAGGTACAGAGATGTCAAGGGAATTGTCCAAGGACATATAGGAAATCAGAGCCAGGAATGGAACCAGTTTTTCTAGATCCCTAGTGTTTTTTGGTATTGCTGAATATGGTGTTAACTTTCATTCTTTTAGCATGTAAGCAAAATGTGGCTGAATTATGATTATACTATGATTACTAACCATTTCCTGATTTCAGCTACAATCCCGTAACGAGTTACACAAATCCCACTAAAGTTAGTGGGAGCTTCCATGAGCATGCATATAGAGCCCATTACAGGATAGAGGCTTTAGAGCAGCGGTTCTCAAACATTAGCAACCCGAGGACCCCCATTTTGAGTTACAATTTTTCACAGACCCCTAAGCCTCCCACTCAGCCCCAACCCGCCCCACCTCTTCCTGCCCCTGCTTCACCCCTACCCCTCCTCTTCCCCACCTCTTTCCCCCCCCTCCCCTGAGCACACCCCATCCCCGCTCCTCCCTCTCCTTTCCCAGCGCCTCCTGCACGCCGCTGAACAACTGTTCCATGGCATGCAGGAAGCACTGGGAGGGAGGGGGAAGAGTTGATCAGCAGGGCTGGTGGCCCGGGACATGATTCCACCCCTTCCCCCAAGCACGCCACATCCCCTCTACTCCCCCTCCCGCCCAGTGCCTCCTGCATGCCGCTGAACAGGAGGGAGGGGAATGAGTCGATCAGTGAGGCCTGCAGACCCCTTGGAGTACACTCACAGACCCCCAGTGGTCCATGGACCCCAGTTTGAGAAACGCTGCTTTAGAGCATTTAAAATGTCAATAGTAATGTTACATTGACTTAGGTCCCACACACACATCCTAAACCCCACGCACACGGCGAAACACCGTGTGCACAACAATTTGCACAGAAGCACAACAATTTGCACAGAAGAAATTTTTTGCACACATGGCCTGTCAAAAATTAGAGGGAACATTATTTTGCATTACATTACAATCTCCTAGAGTGAACAGATCAACCACTTTGATAGTAGAGGAGTAGAACAGAACTACCAAGTGCAGCTACTCCATTGATCTTCATGGACTCATGACTCTATAGCCCTGCCCCTCTGATGTGCCTGCAGAGGTTCTTCCACTGGATCAAAGGAAGGAATATGCTTCAAATCTCTTGCTTGCCCCCTTTACACCTCTCACCTCCTTGAACCTAATGTGGGTCTCATTTGCAAGCACAAGTGGAGAGAATGATTAGGCCCCTAAGAACTTGGATTGTCGTTCTAGCTATTTCTAAAATGCCACTTGCTCTATAGTCTCTAACAGAGCATTTAATAGCATGTACAGTCACAGAATAAATTAAATGTGCTGAAATCTTTAGGTCATAGTATAATTCAATAGAATTCCTTTTCTTATGTCTATGTATTTGAATATGCAATCAGTGAAATATACAGCTGTATTTATTTCCTTGTGCCTGCATCGTTATAGGAAAATTAAATAGCTCAGTATACTGATTTCAAATGGTTGTGACTTTATTTGAAAACCATATTTCTTCATACATGATAAAGGCACTGGTGTTTAATTAATAAATAAATAAATATAAAGAGAACAGAAGCTGTTTGGGATTTAGCTGCAGAAAAGTATCAATAAGTAAAAAATGAAATGTGCATCTTTACATCCTCTTCTCCTCCCTGTTCAAGTATGTGAATAACCAAGACCAATTTGAACTCAAAGGACAGTGGCTGAAATCTTGACCCCATTAAAGTCAATGGCAGTTGCCACACACTTTAAAGGGGTCAGGATTTCATAGCATATGTTCAGGAAGTTATAAGCCTGATGTGGAGGGTAGGTCCTCAGTCATAACTACATAGAGTTACACGAGCACAAAGCTGTACTTTACATTCTGGTATGTTATTGTCTACCCTGCACCTGGACATTCAGTGACATTACTTGAAATGATAGCATCTCACACAAGATGGGGAATGTATGCTGCCTGCAGCAGGCAGAAGTGGTTGTCTTAGCCTTTTCTAAAGAAAAAGGGTTATGAACTACAGCCTGAGCCTGAGAGTAAAAACATCCTGCTGAAGACAAGAAGTTTGCTTCAGAAAACCTATAGCACTTGTATTAGAAACCATTATTTTAAAGGTTAAGACATCCCTATACAGTAGTTGAAATTTATCATGAATGACTGTGGAGATTTTTGAAATTGTTCAAAAATATATTGGAACATTTAAAGTATGAAGAGTACATTTTCAAAAAAGACCTAGAGGATGTGCTCAGTAATTTGAAGGCTTTTACTACTTATTAACAACAATTTACAAGTAAGTAATAAATGCCTTTGCAAATGATACAAAATTACTCAAGATAGTTAAGTCCAAAGCTGACTGTGAAGAGTTACAAAGGGATCTCACAAAACTGGGTGACTGGGTAACAAAATGGAAGATGAAATTCAGTGTTGATAAATGCAAAGTAATGCACATTGGAAAACATAATTCTAACTATAGATACAAAAAGGTGGGGTGTAAATTAACTGTTAACCACTCAAGAAAGAGATTTTGGAGTCGTCATGGATAGTTCTTTGAAAACATCTGCTCAATGTGCAGCAGCAGTCAAAGAAGCTGATAGAATGTTAGGAATCATTACAAAAGGTTTAGAAAATAAGATAAAAAAGCATCATAATTCCACTTTGTAAATACATAAATGCCCACACCATGAATACTGCGTGCAGTTCTGGTTGCCCCATCTCAAAAAACGTAATTGGAAAAAGCACAGAGATGGATAACAAAAATAATTAGGGGTATGGAACAGCTTCCATATGAAGATTAAAAAACCTGGAATTGTACAGTTTAGAAAAAAGACTAAAGGGGGATATGATAGATCTATAAAATTATGAATGGTGTGGAACAAGTGAATAAGGAAGTGTTATTTACACCTTCACATTACGCAAGAACCAGGAGTCACCCAATGAAATTAATAGCCAGGTTTAAAATAAACACAAGGAAGTACTTCTTCACACAGTCGACCTGTGGAGCTTGTTGCCAGGGGATGCTGTGAAGGCAAAAAAGTATAAATGGGATCAAAAAAGTTATATCAATTCAGGGAGAATAGGTCCATCAACGGCTATTAGTCAAGATAGTCAGGGATACATACTTTGGGTGTTCCTAAACCTCTGACTGCCAGATGCTAGGACTGGACGACAGGATGGATCATTCAATTAATTGCCCTGTTGTGTTCATTCCCTCTGAAGTATCTGGTAGCAGCCCCTGTGGGAAGACAGGATAGTGGGCTAGATGGACCATTGGTCTGGCCCAATATGGCCGTTCTTATGCCTTTAGAATTACTGAGTACATTCCCTGGCCACCTACACTTTTTTTTTTTTTAAATACAAGCTCTATGTATGTTGGCTTCAAAAATTACATGTAACTACTTTTTACTGGGAGACTGACACTAACTGAAAATAGTTTCTTTATCTCAGTAAGACTTTTGGGCTTTGAAACTTCCAAAGTATAAATGTCAAAGAAACAAATATCTATTGGAAGTTAACTGGAGTCATAGCCTGCCAGTTTTTCAAACACAAATGATTTGAGTATTCTATTTTTCAAGTGATTAGTCTACACATTGATTTTTATTATTAAATGGATGCTTAGGTGCTACAGTGATGAGGCCTCTGTGAGTACTGTACCTAGATTGATAGATTGCACTTTGAAATATGAGGCTACTTTACGTAGGGTTATTTATTGGCAAACAATCTTCTGACTTTGAGGAGGGTGTTAACTATTTTACTTAAATATTCTAAGATTCAGCTATGGAAACGGGTTGGAAAAAACTATAAATCAAATAGGGGGAAGTGAAAAAATTCCCCTCTACTCTAGTGTAACCATTTAAAAATATTATGTACATAGATTTTGTATTTCAATTTTTAATAATGTTATTGACTGAAAGGCATGGAGGAAATTCACAGAAAAAAATTAAATGTGAATTGCAATTTGTTTTGAAAAAGTTCTCATCACTTTGGATCATCTCCAGAAATACAAGGAAACTGCATCTAACTACTCCAAGAACACAGCCAAACGGGAAAGTCCAATCCAAGTCGGCTATAAGATACTTTTCAAGTGGATATAAAGTAAAATACTATTGGATATTACAGGTGACTGTTCAGTCAGGGAGAACAGTTTCTGCAGTTAGGTTGTCTTCAGATCTATCTACAACCTTCATCACTCAACCTCTCCTCACTTAAACATGTTGCAAAAATAGCTTTCAAGTCATCACAGTTGAAAAACCCAAACTTCTTATTAAGAAAAGGAGTACTTGTGGCACCTTAGAGACTAACAAATTTATTAGAGCATAAGCTTTCGTGAGCTACAGCTCACTTCATCGGATGCAGCATCCGATGAAGTGAGCTGTAGCTCACGAAAGCTTATGCTCTAATAAATTTGTTAGTCTCTAAGGTGCCATAAGTACTCCTTTTCTTTTTGCGAATACAGACTAACACGGCTGCTACTCTGAAACTTCTTATTGTATTCAAAGACTTAGAGCTTAGCAGAAAAACCACAGATGTAGTTATACCAATAAATGTGAATGAACTCTAATGTAGGCATCAGAAATTTTTTCCTGTGGATTTTGTTCTACAAGCATTGGGAATATTTTAAGGATTTGAGGTTTTTTGTTAAAGGGGGGTATTCACTTAGTTATAGCAAGTTAGCTTTAATTCTCCATACATAACACTCTTTACTTATAATTGAAGTGAAAATTCCTATCAGAGTATATCACAGAGCAGTAGCAATCAGCGAAGTGGGATTGGGATGTATCATGGAAGAGCCAGGCATGGCGTATATAAAACTTCCCTTTAGTTGAAAAGAGAGAAATAATAGTTTACAAATGGAACTACCAATTTATGGAATTACATTCTAACCTGCATTATGAAGAAGCAGAAGAACTTATAGCCTCAGTCTCATTACTGGAACCAAACTTAGGTCCCAAAGAGCTCCCTGTGACTGGACCTGTTGGAGCCCGAGGTCCTGATCCTACAAACACTTATTACACGATTAACTTTAAGCCTGTGAGTGTTTGCAGGGTAAGGACCTTAGTCTCAGGCTACCTCCAGCAGTGCCTAAATAAACCCTACTTGGAAGGTCCCCAACAGTTCAATTCAACCTTCTTTATAGAAACATTACCTATAATCCTCTACCTTAAAATATGTTTCATTCCCTATCCTCAGTTTAGTAACATGTGATGCAACTAATTAGACAACTCAGCAGCATGCTCTTTTTAAAAAAATAAATAAAATCCCTCTTTTTTAAATGTATATCATCACAAACATGCCAGAACTACAATAGCCAATACACCATAAGTCTCAGGGTAAGAGTCCCAGCTATAAAGAGCCCTAGCCCCCGGCCATGATTCCACTACAGGAAGGAAGAATATCAAGGGTAAGCAGGAGTGTTTCAGCTCTCACTGGCCATCCTGTTAGATGACAACACACAATCGTCTTAGAACAGCAACAAACAAGGCATTTTTAAAGGTTTGATAATTCCTGCTGGGATGCCCAGTGGGAGAAAAAGAGAAAAAACATCACAGATAAAATAGAGAGGATTGAAGGATTCACTCTGAGAGATCATGGCCACAGTTGACAGAGAAAATTTAAGGAAAAAGTAAAATGCAGATTGTCATAGTGATGTCTGTAGGACTGTTTAAATTTTCATGTATGTGGTCCAGCCCCTCTGGGATACAACTCTGCTCTACTCCAGTATGACTAGCTTTTTGTCATACTGACCAGTCAGCTTGTGCATCCCAGAAGCCTTTGCAGTCATGCCCATCAATCAACACCCACAACAAAGGCTGCAGAGACATAAAAGCCTGTTGGCTATCATGCAAAGTCACATTTTGGGGCACGTGAAACCCGCGGCAATAGGACTCTGTATTATGTTGGCTTGTCATGACACAGGTGCAAAAGTAGTTATTGAAAGGATTGTTTATTTTTTAGCCTGTTTCCATGGATAAATATAAGACGTTAAGCAAAGCAAGTTTATCATCATCGTTCTGAAACATGGTGTTACCCTTCTAGGAGAATTAGGAGAGCTCTAATGACATAGAATATAGAGGCTGCTTCGTTTTCATTTTTTTCAAGTTTTCAATTCATGTCAGAATTACAGTACGATATCTACAGAATGAGAGAATTTTCTTTTGTATTTTTCAATAATACGTTTCAAAATAGTCTCCTGTGAAATGTTCTTTTCTGAGCTCTGGCATCCTAGATGGTTCTGTTTTTGGATTGCTCTCTTAAACAAAAAATAGGCATCTGTGCAATTAAAATGAGGACTTAAATGGGGATTAATTTAAATGAGGATTATGAATAGGCATTCTAAATCTAACTGCATAAATAAGGATTACAAATGTAACCCACTGCATTAATTATTGTGATTGGCAAAAATAATTTAGCAGCCAGTACAGAAATGCCACTGGAATTGTTATATTATATGCCTTGTAAGATGTCTGCTAAAGAATTCAGCTCTATCTAAGATGTCACCTTGATAAATTCATTCTCCCCATCCCAGAAAAACTACAGTCCTATTCCCCAGTCCTGCAATTACATCTGCTGTGCAGGTGGGACCACCATAATAGGACTCTGTGAAAGTCCTCCTACGTAGATAAAGTTGGAGGATCAGGACTCTAAACTTGTTTTAGAAAAGAACTTTTCATGACTATCTTCCTGTTCCATTTTCACGCTGATATGCTGATAGAAATGGACATTAGCACTGCATATGATTAATTTTCATGGCTAAGGCATTTAAAGGGTTCCAGTTAAACTAAAGATCTTATAACACCGGATTTCTTTCTGTCCTGTAACACAATCTCATGCCTGCTTGTGCATGAGCTTCCCTCTGCAACACTAGAGATCTAGGCTAGCTTCCTTGTATCTCTCCACCTCATCTACATTCCCTCTTTTTCCAAATACAATTCTATAATCCCATTTTGGCTACTTTTTCTGTACCTCTTAATTTCTCCCTCTGTCCTTGTCTTAGTAAGGGAAAGTGGCTGTTTTAATACCTAACCTACTGTGTCTGTGTAGCTGTCACTGTTCTACAACATATGCTACATGGCCATATTATTTAATCCAGTAAAAAAACATTTAGGGTCAGACTGCAAAGGCTATATTTAGGTGCCTAGTTGCCAATTTAGATCCTTGACCTGCCCAACACTGTAGATGCCTAATTGACCTAAGTGCCTAAGATTTTTGCTGCTCAAGTCCTCATGGTGCCTAAACTTCTGCCAGTGGGCATGTCCACAGCCATCTAAATTTTGCTGCTTCCAAGCACCTTGGCACCTAAACCCCAGCAAGATCTTCAAATTAGGAATTCACCCACCTAGCTTAGCTCGTCTGGAAGGCAAGCCACCTACCAAATTGGGCACCGCACAAAACAGTCATAGCAATGCCCATCCCCCCTGTAGCCCAATGGCTAGAGCACTCACCTGGAGTGTGGAAGACCTGGGTTCAAATTCCCACCCTGCTGGATTTGTATGAAATATTTATTAGAGCAAAGACTGGCACCTGTGTGTCCCAGGTGAATGCTCTAATCACTAGGCTATAGAGTCATTCTCACTCTCTCTCAGGTCCAATGAACATTTAATTATTTCATACAAAGTGGAACAGCTTCTGCAGCAGAGACTGAGGCCTGGTCTTCACTGTGGGTGGGATCGATCTAAGTTACACAACTTCAGGTAGGTGAATAACATAGCTGAAGTCGACGTACTTAGATCTACTTACCGTGGTGTGTTCACTGTTGTAGGTCGACTGCTGATGCTCCCCCATCAACTCCGCCTATGTTCCTCGCTCCCGTGGAGTACTGGAGTCAATGGGAAAGCGCTCGGAGATCGATTTATCGCGTCTTCACTAGATATATGCCATCATGTGCCAGCAATGCCCCTCTGCCATGTACATTGGCCAAACTGGACAGTCTCTACGTAAAAGAATGAATGGACACAAATCAGACGTCAAGAATTATAACATTCAAAAACCAGTTGGAGAACACTTCAATCTCTCTGGTCACTCGATCACAGACCTAAGAGTGGCTATACTTCAACAAAAAAGCTTCAAAAACAGACTCCAAGGAGAGACTGCTGAATTGGAATTAATTTGCAAACTGGATACAATTACCTTAGGCTTGAATAGAGACTGGGAATGGATGAGTCATTACACAAAGTAAAACTATTTCCCCATGGTATTTCTCCCTCCCACCCCACCCCCCACTGTTCCTCTGATATTCTTTACTTGGAACTGCTTTAGAAGATCTTTTGCTAATCGCTGCAGCTTTGCTTTGTATGGTGTTCTTGTTAACTGCTGGAATTAGCCTACCTGCTTGTCACCATGAAAGGTTTTCCTCCTTCCCCCCCCCCCCCCCCCGCTGTTGGTGATGGCTTATCTTAAGTGATCACTCTCCTTACAGTGTGTATGATAAACCCATTGTTTCATGTTCTCTGTGTGTGTGTGTATATAAATCTCTCCTCTGTTTTTTCCACCAAATGCATCCGATGAAGTGAGCTGTAGCTCACGAAAGCTTATGCTCTAATAAATTTGTTAGTCTCTAAGGTGCCACAAGTACTCCTTTTATATTTTTAGTGTTCATTTAACAATTGTCTCTAGTTGTGTTAGATACCCTGTTTTCTTCAGCATTGATTAAAGCTGACCAAAGTCAGCAATCCTGATTTGTAGGGAATAAGATCAATAATGTAATTTTAGAAAGGTTTGCGTTGAGGCAGAATTCATATTGCTCTGTTTAATGTGGTGTTATTTATTTTTGTTACCATAGTATCTGGGACCAGGACCCCATTGTGCTAGACATTGTACAAACATAGAACAAGCGGCAAAGGTGTCTTATACATAAATCAACTGAAGCAGATTTCCTACTTTACACAGGGCCAGCCGTAACTAATTTTTAATACAAAAACATTTTCCCCTTACAAACCCCCCCAACCTTTTAAAAGAACAGTAATAAATGAGTTACCTGAGAGAATCACAGCACTCAGAGATTAGTGATTTGATATTTAACCTCTTGCCTCATAACTTCCCATGGGTGTGATTATCTGATAGCCCTCACTAAATCTGCTCTTATTTTTCATTTCAGATGGAAACAGATATTTTCAATATATCAATCCAAGCATTTTGAACATATTGCTGCTAAGGATCAAAAAGCCTACACATTTAACTTAACATTGGAGTCAATCGGAATGAATTAACAGAATTTCCCACCAAACTCATTCTACCGTCCATTTCTTCACAACTTGCACGTAGTGTAGCCCAAAGTGCATTTCTTTTTAATGGGTATAGGAAGGGGTCAAAAGTGCATTGATTTCAGTGGCTTAACTGAATTGTCCAGTTCCAAGCCTGAAATAGGTACAGAGACTGAACTACCTACTCCTCCTAGAAGTGGTCCCTGCAATATGAAGTATGCGTAGTAAAGACCTGCTAGCTGGGCAGTCTGGAAAATATTGCATTGCTGCCACTTGTGCTCTGTCTGCCTCGAAAGAGGATTTAATTCTCCAGCATGGAAAATCCAGCACGTTTCATTACTGCTAAATTCACTTGTTTGTTTAAGTTGCACCGTGATGGTTGATTAACCTGCACTCACCTTATCCTCTCATCCACCTGCACCTGCAGCTCCAGAGAAGGCACATGCCAAAAGTGGCAGAGGTGAATCAGATTGCTGATTGCTATTCCAACATCTACTAACACTAGAGAGACTAATCTGGTGTCAGACTGTCTTCTAAAATGCTAAACTAGGGCAACGCTAAACACCCTTACCTGTTGATTAAGGGCTAAATCCTGCCCTCTTCTTACCTGGTGCACAAGGGTGGCATCAGTTCATAGGGACTCCCCTTCCTCATCCTGCTTCTGCAGTATGGAATGTCTTCCTCATGCTGAGCTAAAGTAGTGCTAGGACAGACAGACAGACGGCCTGCTAACAAGCCATCTTCAGACTATGTGGTCTCCAGGTTCAGAGGAGACATATTTAACTCTCAAGAATACTAGTGCAAAATGCTGTTCCCCTGCCCTGTCGTGGGGAACCATACACTGTACATTAGAGGTCTTTTTACTGCAAACACGGTATCTTTGCACCATCCAAGGCAGGATTTAATCCTAATTTATATATAGCTGTTGCTATAATTACATTTCTATTAACAGTAACTATGACAGTCACAAGAAGGGAATCTGAACTGGGGGAAGTCAAGAATAAAGACTATTTTTTGGTGGCTTTTTTTCCTCAGGCTTCCCCTCAATCTCCCATATTCCTTTGTTCCATCTTGCACTGTATGTTTGTGTCTGATGTATCACTTATTTACTGAAGTATTATCCAGGAGTTGATCCGATGTCAATTTTATCTGAGCATGACTTGTTGTTTTGTCTGTTGTTTATTCCTGAAATGTGGAAATGGTCTTTGACATAAAAAGGCCAATGCTAAAAACCGAAAATGATGACAACCTTTCCTCATCCATCTCTCCAGATTCTACCTCTTTAATGTGGTAATAAACACATGCACTCACCTCTTAAACATCCTAATGGAAATTTTGCTCTTGCTGCCTTTGAAATCTTTTCGGATTTTAGACATGTCTGCAGGTCACTCTTCAGATCGCTTCCCTTTCAGCTTCCTGCCACTTAGAATTCACTGCACATTCTTCACAATCTAAGGACACATACACTGTTCCCCAGTGACTTGGATGTAATGAAGGCACATATGTTCTACCTCCCCACTGTCTTTTTCTTTTCAAGAGAGGAAGCCATACTGAGAGAGTGCTGCTTTTTGGGTTGTGATGAAAGTTACCTCTTTTCCTCGTTCATCTTTCAGGGGATGGAGAACGGAAATTAGTCACTGTTTTTCTAATAATATCATGCACCTGAAATGCTCCATCTTCTGCTATCTTGGTGATAATGAGACCCTTTTGCTGAAGGACTTTCTTGCAGTCATATACACATTTTAAAATCTGACTTTGTCAAATTGTCCAGTCTAACTTGTAAAGCTATAAATTGTGGCGGTAGAGAAATAATGTCAGATGTTTGCTGGACTTCAGAGTTGTAGAAAAGAAGCACAGAATGGCTCCTGCCATCTGTCCTCACTGGAGACAAAGAAACAGCAGATGGAGGTTAAATATTTTCCATTTTATTCCCTGTCCTACCATCCTACACACACAAACACCGGCAACTACAGAGTTATATAGAGCAGAGATCCTCAAACTGGGGTCACAACATCTAGGAGAGATTGCAAACGAGTGTTGGGGGAGGGCCTACAACCATCCTGCCCTAATCATATTGTTGAAAGGGAGGAGAACTTGGGGTGGGAGGGGGCAGTGCAAGTCATAATACAGAAAAGAGAGTTGCAGCATGGAAAAAGTTGAGAATTATTGATATAGGGGAAACAACTCATTCATGGACTTGTGTTCTCGCAGAAGTTGCATCTGTCTCTGTAACTTGTGGAATGTTTTGATACAGTAGGTAGAAATTATATCCCTGGGGATGGAATTCATCCCCTCTGAACCGAAAATCCAAATAATCTGGCTGTGTTCAGGGAACTGTGTGAGGCAGCATGGCTTCCCTCTGAGATGGACGTGGAGAAGCCACTCTCCACCCCTTGGTGGGTGGAGCCAGGCAAACCATGTTCCCATGCTGAAAGCAGGGGGGCGGGACAAGAAGTTTAAAGAGTGGGCTCTGAAGTTCAGTTGTTCAGGAGCCAGGGAAGGAAGTAAATATCTCTTGCCCGCTACCAAGCCCTGTACCTGAGACTGACTTTTACAGCACCAAGGACCCAGAGGAAGTACTGCCAACTAACCAATACCCAGAGGAGCTACTGGAGCTGCCACTGGCTGTGTACCCTAGGAAGATGGAGGAACCCAGGAGACAGAGGTACATTCAAAAGGGGTAGTAGGAAATAGCCCAGGGTCATCAGACATTAGTCTGGTTGTGTTGCCAGAGTCTAGGTCAGCGTGTTTCAGTGGAATCTCCACTGACCCAGTGGTGGAGGCCTCTGCCACTGTCAGGAACCTGGGCTGGGACCCGATGGAGTAGGGTGGGCCTGGGTCCTCCTGCTTCCAGCCCCACCACTGGGGACAGCAGCCTACCCAACTTAAGCTGGACAATCTGCATTGGCTTTGGCCCCTGACCTGAGGGCCAGGGCCCAGAGACTGCTAATTCCCCTGTGGAGCATTGCACTTCCCCTATATCAATAATGGAGTGCAGGAGTGTGGCCTCCTGCCAAGGCTGACGGGGAGGGACAGCCACAGACTACTATAATCCCCAAGCCCTGGACCAATCACAGGGCTATACGTTGACCCTACACACCCTCTGCATAGATTTTCGGTCACTGGATATGTGTAGCTGCACTTAGACTCATAGTTTTTAAGGCCAGAAGACAAGATCATTGTCTGACCTCCTGCACATTCCAGGGCACAGAACCAGCTCCACCCATTTGTTCTCATCCCCAAAACTCCCCCTCCTCCAATGGTCTATTCAGAACAAGTGCAGAGTACTTCCTCCTTACCTGAAGGGAATGTGGGCCTCTTCCCTCCCTTTTCATCCACCCCCTTCTCCACATATATACATTGTTGTTTCATCTGAGGAAACCCCACTAGAAAAAGCCTTGACTGCCTGATGGCACCAGTATCAAATTTTGCCTGGAGGCGGGTAATGTCATGATTTCTTCATGCCAGAGGCATAGCATACCTTAGGAATACTTAGCACTGAATTTTGTTATTTCTGTTTGCGCTATAACTTCTAAAATTCAACAGATTCATATCCTGGCCCTCATGTGTATTGAAGTTATTTCTAAACAATGTGTGTTCTGTTGGCATAGTGACATGCAATTTTTTTGCCATAAACTATTGTTTCTGCCCATTTGGGAGTTATCATTGGCTTCTATGCAAACTCTTTGCAAAAAATTGTACTGAGGATTGACATTCAGTCTCTTGAAATGTTCCTAAACACAATTGCATGTGCCATATTTATTTGGAACTGCACCAGATTAATGTTATTCTTCCCTCAGATGTGTCTCTGCAGCTCCCACGAAATCACTGGGAATTGTGTGTGTGTCTGTGTCATCCCTAATAGAATAAAAGAAGTCATACATATGTTAAATCAAATTCAAATAGCAATATGCTAGTGCACATTTGCACCTATTCTGCATAAAGACTTAAAAACAATATTGCACGTAGTCCTATTGTAGTTGTTTTAGTCCCAGGATATTAGAGACAAGTTGGGTGAGGTAATATCTTTTATTGGACCGACTTCTGTTGGTGAGAGACAAACCTTCAAGCTACATAGAAGTCTGGACCTGAAGAAGAGCTCTTTATAAGTTTGAAAGCTTCTCTCTCACCAACAGAAGTTGGTTGAATAAAAGATATTACCTCACCCACCTTGTCTCTCTAAAACCAATAAGCAGTCTGGTGTTCTAAATTTTTTATAGAAGATTCCTGTGTCTTATCCTTGGAGTATCCTATCAGAATGTCTGCTTCCCTCTGGCAAGTTTCTGTGTCATATCTGTGCTCTGTCCTCCACTTTCCTACTCTTTGTATTCTATAAGGGTTGAAGTAGAGAGGTTATTTTTTTTTTAAACCAGCACATAGGCCATGGAGCCTTGGTGAGATACTCTGTCAAACTTGTACCTAATTCCTGTGTGCCACTGGGATTCTAGTTCAGAGGGTCAGAGTTTTGAAATCCTACTTCATTTCACAATTGTATGGCCATCTGCTGCCATCTGTTCATTTTGTAGCAGCGAGTCAATAGTGCACCATTAGTTTTGTTTTGTGCACCGAACTGCAGTTGCTTGATTTCTTCCTGGAAAGCAGCTAAATTTCTGCTTGCACTTTTTACTGCATTTCAGATGTTCAGGTATGCTTTTCATAGCCTCCTGACATTATCCTTTGGCCTCTTACTAGGAAATTAGACTGCAAGGGAGAAATGTTTGGCTCTGCACTCATATAAATTCCAGCAATTATAAAATAAACTATAAACTAATTGTCCAAAATGACAAATCACTCTGAACAAAAATACAGTACGTCAAGAATTATAACATTCAAAAACCAGTCGGAGAACACTTCAGTCTCTCTGGCACTTGATTACAGACCTAAAAGTGGCAATTCTTCAACAAAAAAACTTCAAAAACAGACTCCAACGAGAGACTGCTGAATTGGAATTAATTTGCAAACTGGACACCATTAATTTAGGCTTGAATAAAGACTGGGAGTGGATGTCTCATTACACAAAGTAAAACTATTTCCCCATGTTTATTGACCCCCCTCCCCCCCCCCCCGTTCCTCACACGTTCTTGTCAACTGCTGGAAATGGCTCACCTTGATTATCACTACAGAAGGTTTTTTCCTCTTCTTCTGGTAATAGCTCACCTTACCTGATCACTCTCATTACAGTGTGCATGGTAACACCTATTTTTTCATGTTCTCTGTGTATATAAAATCTCCCCAATGTATTTTCCACTGCATGCATCCGATGAAGTGAGCTGTAGCTCATGAAAGCTTATGCTCAAATTTGTTAGTCTCTAAGGTGCCACAAGTACTCCTTTTCTTTTTGCGGATACAGACTAACACAGCTGCTACTCTGAAACAGTTAGAATAGTTATAGCTTCAAGGATCACAGTTTAATTCTACCTACTGCAAATTACATAGCCCTAATTTATCACTATTCCTCCCCCATGCCCCAAACAATAAGGTAACTGTTATCCTCTTCATGGCTGTATGTCTGGGGTTTTTTCTCATGTGAAAATGGAGCCATATTGTATCATATACTAAATGAGACCTTCGAACACTAATGTATGCCAGTCTTGAACTGCTCCTTATTCCATTCTTTCCCTCAAAAGCCTTTGAGATTCTAAATAAGGGAACTGGAAATGACTACTGATCCATGTATAGAGACTTATAAAGGTCAGATTAGTACAGTACACTACTAATACAGAATATTAAAAATTCTGATATCTCATTATTCTGACACAGATTATAAGAGGAGGAGGAAATGGCACCATATTCATTTATTCCTCTCTCTATTTCTGAGAAGACCAGTACGGTAAGTGGTATAAATGCATTCTGTTTTCATTACAAATCTTAACAGTTCAGCCCTCTATAGGGGTCATACTGTAGTTTTCAAGTTATGCACATGACCAACACAAGATGAATACCAAGTACTTTATATACCTTCCAGCATTCCCATATGACTGCCATAGAAATGACTTTAAATTGTAAAATAAAAATACTCACTTTAATACTGATGACTTAGTACTATTGCATGTGTATGTGTGTAGAAATTCAGCCTCCAAGAAAATTCAATTAAATGAGAACATATAATATATAAAGGAGGACATTCTTTTGTGGTAATGCCAGATTAAGAAGCATTTGTTCATCTCAAACAAGTCTTGCTAAAATATTGAATCTATCCCAATCCCCTCCAAAAAATATTAGTTATTGCAACAATTGGACTAAAAATCAGAAACTCTTTGAACTTGGAAAGGTTATAAACAGGTGAATATTCTTTTTGTAGTCAACAATTCCAAATACTTAACAAATCAAGAGAATATCTCTTTTTTTAAATAACATTTTATTATTATTTAAAATGTATTGTTTTCATCAGAAGCAGAATTATATGCAACCTGTTATCCTGCAAGCACATTTACAAAGGTGTATTAGTGACAGAACATTGTTTATATCGGCAGGAATGTGTTCTGCATAGGCTATGGAGAGTAGGAGAATAATAAAGAGTGTTAATTTTGTGTCCTCCTTTGGGAAAATGTACCAATAGCATTAATATACTTAAAACACACACTGTGTAGGTAAGTAGATGAATAAAATAAACAGCATGAGCTGGAACCTGGAATTTCAGGGTGGGTAAAAGTTCAAAATACTGAGAAATTTGTATTGAAAGATCTCTTACTGTTTTAGAGGCAAGGTAAATATCTTTATGCCCTAAACATCTTTTTATTCACATTTCATATAGAAATGCAACATACACAGAAAATCCCACTACTCATACTCTGAATTAAAATCCAAACTCAGATAATAAAACACTACAACAAAGAAAATATATATTTACAATTTAACCCCTTAATTCTTAACAACCATCATCTGATCCATTGTGACCTGCCTATGGCAACAGTTGAGTTACTGGGGCTATGATCTCTTCTACAGTTAGTCAGACACAAAAAAAAAAAAAAAAAGCTAAGTACTTTTGCAGAAAAATTTCAAAAGAAATTAAAATGTTTTATTTTGGTTTTGTATTAAAAATTAAAATATATTCTTTGTTTTCATTTTCTTTCATTTTATGGGTAAGAAACGCATTTTCTTTAACCTTTTTCCAATGAAAAAAAGTAAAACACGAGACTGTTGTTTTCCCCAGCTGAAATTAAGCAAAATTTTACATTTTGAAATTTTAAATAAAAAAATGAAAAATATCAACCAAAATGAATATTTTTCATAAAAATTGTTGCCTTACTTGAAAAGGCAAAAATGTTGACCAGCTCAAAGCAGGCCTCACACAACTACTTTACAGCATAGACTCCATAGCATAAGCATGGAAAAAATTACCTGAACATATTTGGTCTAAAATGCTGTATTTTTCCAGTAGAAATTCAATCAAGTCTCTCTTTTTTCCCCTCATATTTTCTATGCAGCATATCTAGATCAAGATATGTTGCAAAAATTTGCAAAATACAATTAAGGAACAGAGATGAAATGCTGTACCAACATGACTTAAATATTTGTTGGAAATCTTATTGCAAACTATAATTACAGATGCAATGTACCCATGCTGTAACTCTGTTGTCACAGTATGGGTGCATACACTGCAGGATTCTTTTGGCGGTAGTGTACGTACACACATAGCCCCCCCAGCATGGGAATAAATAGCAGTGTAGACATTGAGGCACAGATTAAGAAGGATGAATTCAAACTGGAAAAGGTACAGAAAAGGGCTACTAGGATGATCCGAGGAATGGAAAACCTATCTTATGAAAGGAGACTCAAGGAGCTTGGCTTGTTTAGCCTAACTAAAAGAAGGTGGAGGGGAGATATGATTGCTCTCTATAAATATATCAGAGGGATAAATACAGGAGAGGGAGAGGAATTATTTAAGCTCAGTACCAATGTGGACACAAGAACAAATGGATACAAACTGGTCATTAGGAAGTTTAGACTTGAAATTAGACGAAGGTTTCTAACCGTCAGAGGAGTGAAGTTTTGGAATAGCCTTCCAAGGGAAGCAGTGGGGGCAAAAGACCTATCTGGCTTTAAGATTAGACTCGATAAGTTTATGGAGGAGAGGGTATGATGGGATAACATGATTTTGGCAATTAATTGATCTTTAACTATTTATGGTAAATAGACCCAATGGCCTGTGATGGGATGTTAGATTGGGTGGGATCTGAGTTACTACAGAAAATTCTTTCCTGAGTATCTGGCTGGTGAATCTTGCCCATATGCTCAGGGTTTAGCTGATCACCCTATTTGGGGTCGGGAAGGAATTTTCCTCCAGGGCAGATTGAAAGAGGCCTGGAGGTTTTTTGCCTTCCGCTGTAGCATGGGGCACGGGTCACTTGCTGGAGGATTCTCTGCTCCTTGAAGTCTTTAAACCATGATTTGAGGACTTCAATAGCTCAGACATAGGTGAGAGGTTTTTTCTCAGGAGTGGGTGGGTGAGATTCTGTGGCCTGCGTTGTGCAGGAGGTCGGACTAGATGATCATAATGGTCCCTTCTGACCTTAATATCTATGAATCTATGTTTAAGCCATAGCGTAAAGACATGCCTGAAGGGTGTGGGTATATACCTGAAGTATGTATCTGACATAGTCTCTACTGGCCCAAGCTGTGCCTCTTGTCTACACTGCTATTTTAGACAAATGGAAATGGAACTCCATTGATCAATGCATCGGCAATCGATTTAGTGGGTCTAGAGAAGTCCCACTAAATCGACTGCCGATCACTCTCCCATCTACTCCTGTACTCAACCTGATTGAGAAGAATAAGGGCTTGTCTACACAGGGCTTCCCAGAGGATTCAGGGGGCCTGGGACAAAGCAATTTTGGGGGGCCCTTCCCTGTCTCAGACTTCAGACATTCTTGTGGGGGCTCCTGCAGGGCTCTGGGTCTGGGGCAAATTGGCCCACTTGCCCCCCCCCAGGCGGCTCTATGTTTACACTTACCAGGGGATTGACGAGCAGCGATCGATGCATCGGTGATCGATTTAGTGGCTCTAGTGAAGTCCTGCTAAATCGACCGCAGATCGCTCTCCTGTCGACTCCTGTACTCCACCTGATCTAGAAGAGTAGGGGGAGTCGATGGGAGAGCATCTCCCATAGACATCGTGTAGTGTGGACACCATAGTAAGTAGATCTAAGCTGTGTCGATTTGAGTTACTCTATTAACATAACTCAAATTGTGTATCTTAGATCGAATTTCCCTTGTAGTGTAGACAAAGCCTGTATAAAACACTATCACTAAAATCACTATCAGCTGGTGCTCTGACCATGACACTCCTCAACTTGAGTCCCTGCTTTAGCTTCCTATTTCTTTCAACATCTTATTTAAACTCCTCCTCAACATTTTCAAGAATTTTCACAGCTCTGTCCCCTACTCACATCTGTCCTCTATTGCCCATCCCCACTCTACTTCTAATTTATTCCCTAATCTCTGTTAATTCTGTTTGTTTTGTACCCCCAGTTTGGCCCAACAAGCCATTTTAAGCTTTTTCTTATGCCTCCCCTATGCCAGCAACATCTTCCCCATCCTTGTATGCCATGCAGTCTCTCTGTCTTCAAATCCCTCCTCATATTCACTTCCTATAGTTAACCTGCCAATGAATTCTACTCTGGTCTTCATTCCAGAGAGTGCCCTCAAATTCTCATACTGAATGCTTAAAAAATAGAAAGGAAGATATGTGATGCTTTATTTGTACACTGCAATAAACGTGCAGGGTGCTTGGCACACAAAGACAGTTTCACTGCCCTAAAGAGTTTATGGTTTAGGTAACGTCACACCATGGTTGGCCTGTGACACAGATAAATTATGCGGATCAAAGACAGACTGTTCTGTGCAGGGTTTTCATTTGTGCACAAAAAGTCTCATTCACTATGAAACAAAATGAGCATCTGGCTTCAATAAACATATTTCACCATCAATAAATTCCTTTGTTTCATCTGGATGCTCAGCTAAAAGATGGACTCATCAGCCACTCAGAAACCCCTGTCGGAGGTTTCTGATTAACTCAATCCCAAACCATAGCTCAAATGCCTCAATCCTTTGCTAGCTAGTCCCAAGGAAAAACATCTTCAGGTTTCAACCTCTGAAACACAACCTTTGATAGAAAAAGCCTCTGCTGGGAAGAAAAACTCTTACTGGGGAAAGGCCTTCAGGAAATGACGCCTCATTGAATTCACAAAATGAGGGTTTTATACTAGTAAGTACATAAAGAACTCGAACAGCTGGGCTAAACCCTCCTACTACCTTATCCTAGTTAGGCCCAGCTAGATCCCTTATATAATGGATTATTCTGTTCTCAGGTTTCTTTAACTTAGTGACACTAGCCTGGTTTCAAAAGGGACTTAGGCATTGCAATGCTGGGCACTGTGGTGCCTAACTTTTAAACATTTAGAAAATCACATGCCGAAGCTCACCTAAATCCCACCTGTCATATTTGGGTGCAGCTGTTTATGAGGCATGAAAACCAGGAAGTGGAGCCCAAAAGAGGAAGACCCCTAGAATAAAAGTTTGCTCTTGTTTGCGTTTAAACATGAGTGGTCTTCATGTTATTGGAATAGGTGAAAGTAACGGCGAAGACTCACCAGTATGGGGGCCAGCTCCGGACCCCGGAAGGGGCGGGGCCTCAAGCAGAAGGGGCGGGACTGGGGGGGTCAGCATCCCCCAGTCAGCCCATATGCAGTGATTTAAAGGGCTCAGGGCTGCAGTTGCAGCTGCTGGAGCCCTGGACCCTTTAAAATCGCCGGTCTGGGGCAGCTGCCCCTTTTGCTCCCTCCCTCCCTCCCCCCCGTTGACGGCCGGGGGTGTGCAAAAGACATAACGACATTAAAGCTCGGCATCACTTTAAGAAGCGTCCTTTGCCATGGCAGCGCTTTAACATCGCTGCCCCTTTTGTGCCTCTCCCCCCATCAGTGGCCCTGCCAGTAGGGACCCAGTGGGGGTGCAAAAGGGGCAGTGACGTTAAAGCACTGCCTCTTTAAAGTCAGCTGAGTATGGGCTGGTACTGGCGGCCACTTTTTACCGTATGCTTTACTGGCCTGTACTGCCTTACTTTCACCCCTGAATACCACACCACGCTTCCCCCCCATGATAAGCCCCTACATCCAGGCTGCAGGGAGGCACCCATCTCTGCTAATGATTCACAAATGGGAATCCCTCTCCTGGAGTCAGATGGCTTAGGTACCTAAGTCATTTCTTGTGAGAATGAAGTAGGCACCTGTCTCAATCCACACAGAATGGCCAGAGAAGGTGGAGGAAGTGGTGCTGGTACCACTGCCCAGCCATGGTAACTTTTAGGTCAGTGGTTAGAGCTCTCCCCTGAGAGGTGGGAGACCTCTGTTCAAATCTCTTTTTCTTTCTCTCAGGCAGAGGGGGAAATTGACTCTGGGTCCTCCATATCCCAGGAGTGTGCCCTAACCACAGAGCTAAAAGTTATAAGATGGGAACTGTCACCACCACCACTGCCCAAATTTTGAATGGGTCCCACTCCACTAGGCTGTCTCTGAGCGTACCTACTGGATTGGATCCCACATACAAATGAGGCAAACAACACCTATCTTTTCCCAGTTTGTGGATCGCTTTGGGGCTTAGGTGGGAGATAGGCATTGGTGTCCATGCTCAGGGGCAGAAACTTAGGCGCCATGGGAACTTTTACCCTGAAAATGTAGGCACACAGTGAGTTTAGGTGCCTACAGTGTTCAACCTGAGTTTTGTGGATTGCAGTGGAGCCTAAAACTGGGATTTAGGTGCCCAAACCCCAGACATAGGCGCCTAAGTACCTTTGTGGATCTGGGCCACTGTCACTACTGTAACCCTTATTGTCCTGTAGCCTCTGACCCTACTCTTCATTTGTATTTCTAAGCTCCTCTGAGCTGGACTCTGCCATTTATTTCTAAAGCACATAACCAGAGCTGGTCGGAAGTTAAAAATGCAATTTTTGTCAAAAATATAACTGTTTAGAAAAATGTTGGTTTCATTTAGGAAAAAACAAAATGAAGCATTTCAATAATATCAGAAAGTCCCATTTCTACGTATTCAGAATGAAACATTTCAATTTTTGATTTTAAAACAATTTTTGAAACAAAAATTCATGGTTTTTATATAAAATTTTAAAGAAAAATTTAAAAAAAAGTCAAAACTGGAACAAAAATATTTAGATCAATCTGAAATGGGATTTTTTTCCCCTGGCATTTTATTTCCTGGGAAATTTCTGATTTTGTTTCACTTTGGAATGGAAAAAATTTCAAAACTAGAGAATTTCTCCAAATAAGGAAAATCCAGTTCTCAACTAGTTCTGACACCTTATGATGCCATATAAATAATAATTTAACTTCATTTAGCTTTTTCCATTCTTCTGTTCAGTACTTGATACAGGTTATAACATTCTGCTCTGGAGAAAAACATTCTGCTCTGGAAAAGTCTGTACTCCTAAATAGCGTTTACATCCTCATACTACAATATATGTGAAAAAGGATTTGCTCTTAGTTCCAATGGAAAAGTAAATTAATATACCTTTAAGTAGTCTTATCAGTAAAAAGAGGCGGGAGGAGAGGAGAAAGGAAGATAAACAGAAAAGAACTGATCATGAAAAATCTAATGAACAAAAAACAAAGCAATTCCTTTCCACAATCAGTGTTTTAAGATGTTACTTAGTGATTGATCAAATTAAAAACACTTGTAGGAACAAAAACCAGAAAAATCCCCAAAGCATATGATCCAATTTGCTAGCTTTAATGAGGTTAAATTAATCAAAGGAATCTTTAGAATATCAAGAAATATTTCAGTAACAGTCAGAGCAATTAGATTCTCAAGGGATGAGGTGGGAGCCCCGTTATCTGATTCATTTAAAACTATCCTGCACAAAGCTTTGGAAAATGTACTGTAGAGTATGATTCAGCACTGGCAAGGTGATAGATGATATAATAGATCTGTTCTATCACAGATTTCTATGTGTCTGTGACTTCTGATCAATAATAATAATATTGTCAGAAGAGGCAACAAGGAATAGAAAATTCCTTCTTTATGGGTTTCTTATTAGGCAAATGAACAGAATTTTCCTGTACAGTCTAATAAGCAAACCTCTGTCTTCAAAATAATAAAGCCTCATCCAACATACTCTAGTTCTCTTTTAAATAAATGAAAAACGTATATAGTAATAAAAGCCATATCCTAAAGGTGCTTAGCAACCACAACTCCCTCTGAAATCCATAGGAATTGTGGGTGCTCAGGAATTGTCCCATTGTCAATTACAAAAGCAGAATTCTGGCAACATTGTTTTTTCTCCCTGGCAGCTGTTGAAAACAGCACAGTTTTATTTTCATTTTGTTTGGGGTAGTCAACAGTTATATATGAAAAGAAGATTTTTCTAAGTTTTAAAATGGAACTCTTTGATAGAGAATAAATATGAAAGATTACACCAGGATGTCGTCGTAAAGCCACTCTTCTGAAATATAACCGCATTTTAATGTGTTTATTATCTGATATACTTTCCTCTTGTCACTATCAAATATGTATGTGTACAATACTTCTTACATTGTTGTTATAAATATGTAGATGGTGTATTAAACAGGGATAGATATAACGGTCACATCTTGCTGCTTTTTGTGCTATTTCTGACAAAAATAGTCCATGAGAAGGGCAAAAAGGGAATATCAAGTCCTTAGCAAAAACTGAAATATACTTGGAGATTTTGTGCATTACCAAGAACAAGAAAGTTCAGGGTCAGAATGGGTGCTGTGGTGACCTAGAATCCTATTTTTGACGTCTCCGACTCAAGGAATATTTCCAACACACCTCTGAACAACATACTAACCCACAGAGACCTTCCTACCAACACTACAAAAAGAAGGATTCTGGGTGGACTCCTCCTGAAGGTCGAAACAACAGACTGGACTTCTACATAGAGTGCTTCTGCCGACGTGCATTGGCTGAAGTTGTGGAAAAGCAGCATCACTTGCCCCATAACTTCAGCCATGCAGTGTGGCACTGCTGTGGGTACCCTCATGGCCCCACAGTATGCCAACATTTTTATGGCTGACTTAGAACAATGCTTCCTCAGCTCTCGTCCCCTAATGCCCCTACTTTACTTGCGCTACATTGATGACATCTTCATCATCTGGACCCATGGAAAAGAAGCCCTTGAGGAATTCCACCAGGATTTCAACAGTTTCCATCTCACCATCAACCTCAGCCTGGACCAGTCCATACAAGAGATCCACTACAGTGATAATAAGCGATGGTCATATAAACACCACCTTATACCGGAAACCTACTGACTGCTATACTTACCTACATGCCTCCAGCTTTCATCCAGACCACACCACATGATCCATTGTCTACAGCCAAGCTCTGCGATAGAATCACATTTGCTCCAACCCGTCAGACAGAGACAAACACCTACAAGATCTCTATCAAGCGTTCTTACAACTACAATACCCACCTGCTGAAGTGAAGAAACAGATTGACAGAGCTAGAAGAGCACCCAGAAGTCACCTACTACAGGACAGGCCCAACAAAGAAAGTAACAGAACACCACTAGCCATCACCTTCCACCCCCAAATAAAACCTCTCCAGCGCATCATCAAGGATCTACAGCCTAGCCTGAAGGATGACCAATCACACTCACAGATCTTTGGAGACAGGCCAGTCCTTGCTTACAGACAGCCCCCCAACCTGAAGAACATACTCACCAGCGACCACACAACAAAACATTAACCCAGGAACCTATCCTTGCAACAAAGCCTGTTGCCAACTGAGTCCACATATTTATTCAGGGGGCACCATCATAGGCCTAATCACATCAACCACACTATCAGAGGCTTGTTCACCTGCACATCTACCAATGTGATATATGCCATCATGTGCCAGCAATTCCCCTCTGCCACATACATTGGCCAAACCGGACACTCTCTACGTAAAAGAATAAATGGACACAAGTCAGATGCCAAGAATGATAACATTCAAAAACCAGTCGGAGAACACTTCAATCTGTCTGGTCACTCCATTACAGACCTAAAAGTCGCAATATTACAACAAAAAAACTTCAAAACCAGACTCCAACGAGAGACTGCTGAATTGGAATTAATTTGCAAACTGGACACCATTAAATTAGGCTTGAATAAAGACTGGGAGTGGATGTGTCATTACACAAAGTAAAACTATTTCCCCATATTTATTTTTCCTCCCTATTGTTCCTCACACATTCTTGTCAACTGCTGGAAATAGCCCATCTTGATTATCACTACAAAAAGGTTGTTGTTGTTTTCCCCCCCCTCTCTTGCTGGTAATAGCTCACCTTAACTGATCACTCTTGTTATAGTGTGTATGGTAACACCCATTGTTTCATGTTCTCTGTGTATATAAAATTGTCCTACTGTATTTTCCACAGCATGGATCTGATGAAGTGGGCTGTAGCCCACAAAAGCTTATGCTCAGATAAATTTGTTAGTCTCTAAGGTGCTGCTCCTCTTCTTTTTACTAATCACTGTGCTACCCTACCCACCCAGATGATGACCTATGTGAAATGGACTGTGGTTACATCCAGAGTGCAGGCTAGGTCCCTGTGGACAACATCTACATCACAAAAACATCAGCACTATTAGCATTCCTGATTCTAGTCTAGCAGCCAAAGAATGACTGAGTGTGGATTGAGGCCCATTAAGGGGGAAGCTTGACCTGCTGGAGATAGAGGATTCCAGGCTGTAGGCCTATCAGTTCAGCACTTGACACAAATATTAACTGCAAATAAAACAAAGAAATTAAGACTTATCAGTTGCCACCTATTGGCTTTTCTGAATAATTTGTATCTGTTTCTCTGGCACTCAGTTTTTCTCAGACAAAAACAAAATAAGGATGCCATAACTATTCAAAGATAATTTAATAAGTAGTATGGCTTTGTGTTTAAAATGCTACCACCCATTAAGAAAATGGAAAGCTGGGGAAAAAAAGCCCAAATCTGTACTACAGCATACATCTGTAGAGCAGAAGAATCCTGATTTTCATCCTTAAGGCTTCCCAGCCATATCCTGCCACCAGCAATGCGAATTAGTTTTTTGAAATGAGCTGTAAAACTGCTGTAATTCCCAAGACTTACATAGTGTACGTTTCAGTAAATAGGCTTATTTCTTTTAATATGCTGCCACTGCTATTTTTAAATATAATCTATTGGAGCATTCAGTCAGGTATCAATATTGTAATACTTTTTACTCGCTGATTTTGTTACCTTTACCTTAAAAGAAAATATAAATCATAAAATGCTGGAGTCTGTAATTAAATACTTTGAGGAGGCCCACATATCTCAGATATGTCAATCTTCCTCCCACAACTCTAAATGCCCTTAAATTACATTTTTTGCATCATAACTGAATACCCTGTTTATAACCCAAATACTCACTAGTCTCTCCCATCTTCCTTAAAGTACTTCCATTCTGGATGCTGAAAGGTCTGTCTTAAATCCTAAAAAGCTGTCCTCCACCCCCAGAAATAAAACAATTGATGTGCTTCTTGGTCCAATGAAAACTGTACTAGTATGTGAAAGAGAAATCAGGGTATCCCATGTGTGAGGCAGAAAAAGGAAAAGAAGCTGACAGTACTCAACACTAAAAACAAGCAAGCAAACAAAAACCCAACCAAAAAGGTGAGATAAGAAGCTGACAGTACTCAACACTAAAAACAAGCAAGCAAACAAACAAAAACCTATTCAAAAAGGTGAGATGGGCAGCTAGAGAAACTATTGCTCAGCTTAATACAATTGGGACTTGAAGTTCTGCTTCAGTTGACGTATTTCCTGGCAATAAGTTGCAGCTATTGGAGCTTAGTCCTTGAATAGGATATTAGCCTGAATGAAAAATATTTTCCTTAGACTATAACTGCTTTCTATATTTATTAAGTTCAGCAGATACAGCCTGCATCTTCTGAAAACAAATAGCAAATAGCTGTGGATGCTTTAAAAATTATTATAAAAATACTTTACAATTCAAGGTCAAGTCATCCAGCTTTTTACTTCAATCTGATTAAAAAATAACTTCTGAATCCACTTGCCATATTATTTACATAAGTCATTTAAAATTTTATCTCTGGTGAATTATGTCTGTGACCTCAGGCATGGGAAAAAATGTCATTTTATCATTACATTTTTTTATTTAAACTTGTGTTGTTTTCTTCTTTGAAGTGCCGGCTGTTCAGCTAAGAGTCTCCCAATGATTCAGAGTAGCTCCCGTTGGCATTTCAATAGTAGGGCTAAAGTGAATCACTTTTTACAAATTAGTTACACCACATAACTTTGGAGTCATGCTGTTGGCTTCAGTGAGGTTACCAGTGTAATTGAGATCAGAATATGGCCTTAAGTGGAAGAAGCACAAAACACTAGGGAAGGGAGATGACTGAGAGTTAGAAAGAAGAGAGAAAGATAACAAAAGGAAAAGAGAATTTAGTGGACAAGCCCTGAAGCTACAGTCTTCCAGAGAAATTTGATTAAGAAAAACATTTAAAATACATTGATTAAAATATCACAAATATAAACATCACTAGGAAGCATATTGCTTGAAACTGCCCAATCGGCAATATGTGAGAAGCAATATTTGTACTGGTTTGGTAACAAAGGAGAAGTGAAACTTTCCCCTGTCTTCAGCAGTATTTTCAGAAGTGCTGGTAAGCCCTTGCAGTGCATCAATACCTTTCCCCATCAGAATAGTAATTGGAGACTTACATCGTGGTAAGGTAGAGAGCCTACTACTTAACCTTCCTCCCACTCCTCTTTAAGGTTTTTCAACCTCTCTCTCCTTTGCCTGGTGGTTTTTGGCTGAAGTTCTCAAGGTCTTACACTCAGCTCAACAGCATTTCTTTGTGTGCATGTCTGTCTGTCCATATAAACATGATACATTTTGAATGTCATAGCTGATCAATTCTGAAATTTCAGGGAATGTTCTAGATGTCAATGGCCAGCAATCTAATTGATTTGGTGGAAAATCAGAAAACCAAATGGAGGATACATGAAGTCACCCCCAGCAATCTGTTTAGCTAAGTCATAGAGCCTCTGCAAGATCAGATAATGGTTTGATGTGACCCATTAACATCTTCCAGCATAATACCCCTAATTCACCTCTGTCCATCCTCCCAACAGAGTTAACATGTTGACAGTCTGAATGACTTGTCACCCAGCTAGAAAGATGAGAAATAATAATGGTGGTGGGGAGTGTGCATTAAGGGAAGTATTGGAGGGCCCTAAGGGGAATGGGTGTCTTCACATAGCCCCTGGCATGGTGGAAAATGGGGGGGATCCTTGTATGAGGGAAGGGTTAATGAGGGCACACAGAGCTCTTAGTGTGGGGGGGGAAGGTGGGAGAGGAAGTAATGGGGAGCACACAAAGCTCCTGGTATAGGGGGAAGGAGGGATTCAGGGAAAGGGAGTGCACAAAGAGCCCATGGCAGGGAGGAGAGAATGAGGGTCCCTAGTATGGGGAAGAGAGATGGGGAGTCCCTGATATGAGGGAAGGAGGTAAGAGGTTCACCAAGCTTGTGGCATGGAGGGAATGGTGGGCTGTGATAGGGTAGACTTCCCACACTAATCCTGCAAGAGCTGAATTAGGCCAGGTGGGTCCAATCAGCTAATTAGGCTGCAAGCAGGGGAGATTTAGGCTGGAGGAAGCTAATTAAGGACTGGCTCACCTGTGCAGGAAAAGGCAGGGCCTGTTTAAAGCCAAGTAGCTGGCTGTGGAGTAGGGTGACCAGATGTCCTGATTTTTGGGTCTTTTTCTTATATAGGCTCCTATTATCCCTGTTCTGATTTTTCACATTTGCTGTCTACTTACCCTACTGTGGAGAAGGGTGCTGTTGTGGTTGTGAAAGGCTGTAGGGAAGTAGGCTGCATTCATTTCCTGAGAGGAGAGAGAGACTGGCAAAACCAGAGAGGGGGAAAGTGAGACCTGTAGGAAGAAGCCCAGGGAAACAGCAACAAGAGGTAGGACTGTACAAGGACTGTGGCTACTTGTTTTAGGCTCCCTGGGCTGGAACCCAGTGTTGAGGGTAGGTGTGGATTCCCATACCAGCCACTGGGAAGTGACAAAGATTTTAGAGGTGCTGGCTAGACAGCATGTCTGGAAAGACTGAATTCCCTGGAAGGGGAGGACTTTAGTAACCTAGCCAGAAGACCAAGTCATACAGAGGAAGCTGCAGATCCAGGAGTAACCAAGGCAGAAGCATGCAGTAAGACAGTAGACTGCTGCACTGGAGGGAGAGTGCAAGCTGGTCCCCCGGATGGCCAGAAGGAGGTTCCTGTGACATGACAGGAACACATGGAATCCTGCCAAGGGGGAATTATGGAATCCTGGTATTGGGGACCACTGGGGCACAGAATTCCTGGGAGAGGAGACTGAAAGTCTGGTCTGGGGTAAGGAATTCAGGGGCACACCACACCTACCCTTGGGGGGGGGTAATGGAGGGGAGTGGGCCAAGAATGAGACTCTAGTATGGAAAGGGGGGTGGGGTCTGTGTGGAGACATACAGAACCCTGGCATGAAATCCATGTCCATGAAATAGAGGTGGGTTGGAGGGTGGTAAAAAGGGAGCTTAGGAGCTGGGGGTGAGGGGGAACAGTAATGCAAGTAGTCCCTGGTGTGTGTGCAATGAGCTAAGCCTACACAAGCTATGAATGTGTGACAACCTAGAGGACTCTAGGAGGGGCTGGATTATATCAGAGTAATGCCAAGTTTGTGGGACTGCCCTGCTTTGATGACCCCACCCAAGCCATGTGGTCTGGCTGAAATGACTACTTCCTTCACTCGGGGCTGCCTGGGGAGGAGTGGGGCAAAAGGGAGAGCTTACCCCGGGCACCTAGATGAAGTGGCATTGCAACCTGGCATACAAGGTCATAGTGCCACTCAGATTGGGCTGCCCACCTACCACAGTCTCCATATCCATAGGGGTGGTGGCCAGGCCAAATTTGAGTGGTATTGCAACTCCATGCAGTAGGTCACCACACTGACCAAATTTGGCCTGTCCATCCCCATTTATGGAGGGACAGATGGGCCAAACCTGAGAGGTGCTGTGTCCTGATTTACCACTGGAAATGTTGGTGGTGTGCATCTTGACAAGTTGAAGGTACGTGGGAATATGCCCTTGCATTACAGAAACCATTCTGTGGCTTGAAAAAGTCTCACCAAATCTGAAGAGGTGCAAAACACTTCTCCTTTAAGGGAACAAAGAACAGCAATCTTAAGACAGGACAAAGTGGGGGAACTTCTCCAGCCAAACGTTTCTCTTTTGCATGCTCAGTACAACAGTAACACACTATTTCCTCTTCTCTGACACATGCATTGAAATCTACTCGCCTCAATTTTGTGTAACAATGGGCTTCAGCACTATCACTTAATCATACCTTCATGCACAGTGCTATTTGAATAGCGTGTTCAAGTACACTTGATTTTATTGTAATAGCTGTCCTAGAGTCAGGCCTCTGTCTTGAGGATCACTGTCTATGCTGCTTTGTTTAGCCCCTTCCCAAATATAACTGTCTGTGACAGACTTAATATCAATTCGAATTTTGCTTCCCTACCAAGACTGTGTAATGACTGGAAAACTGGTGAAACAAGGAATTGAAGAGTATGAAAGCTCAGCAGTTCAGAAGGAAAGGGATTTTTAATCAAACTGTTTAAAACTTTTGTTTTAATAACACCTGTTTAACTTCAATGGCTAGTTGGCACTTCAGATAAAGGGCATCTTTGTTAAAGATTCAGTTCAGCTAATCTTTCAACTGAGGTATGAGAGCTCATACTCTAAGACAGTGTTTCTCAACTTTTGTTGATCCCTCATTTCAGGTCAGCTTTTGTTGACCCCTTATTTCAAGTCAACTTTCATGATCCCTTATATTTACTATAAAAGTAAGAGTAAAAAAATGCATAAATGAAAACAACCATGTGCCTATATAATGTTTTGTGCATTTTATGTCTCAAGAGGTTGATGGAAAATACTTGACCTTGAAGGATAAGCGTATGTGGAGGGTGAGATTTTCTTTCCTTTAGACTGTAACAAAGTTTTCAATGCTTGGCAATCTTCCTGACTGCCTCTTGTGATACCTCCCTTACCCCTGTTTGATCAGGTCCCACCAGTTGAGAAACACTGCTGTAAGGTCTCCAGCAAAACCAGAGAAGAGCAGACTTGGTATTTCTGATATTTCTAAGGCAAAAAGTAATTATTTTTTCAATAAAATGTTTCAGGCTTTCTCTATACATCATTAAGAAGGAAAAGATGAATAATCAGAATGTTTAAAAAAAATTCTTTGTAGTACATCTTTAATGCTGTTCTGCTTAACAAAACCATACTAAGCAAATCCAAGCTCAACAACTATTTTCAAAAGCAGCTGTAGTTATTAGAGTTTGGATGGGCATTAATGCCAGTCATGATGGTCAGAGACTCAGTTTAATTGAAATTGCTAATGAATTATCTCTGTTTTGCTACCTCTCTATTATAGCTAACTCAGACAAGAACTTGTAAATAACATGTGTTAATAGCAAAGCAATTGAATTTTCAATTTATTTTAATAAAACTAATGTTAAAATTATATAATACCCAGCTTAAGGAAAGAGTGTCTGCGCATCTGGGTATAGTGCTTAAATTATTCAAAAGTACAAACATTGGTCTGAAAGTCATAAAATAAAAATAGTACAGAATCTGCAGTTTCCCAAATTAAGGTTAATAAATTCAGTGATCCAGTTGAAGTATTAGCATCCAATTATTCGGGTACATCACTCATGAAAAGTGTCCCTCAGTAATTGAGAATTTAGGATAGGTTGTCCCTTAGAAAATACAATCCATTAGGGAAGTATTCCAGTTATTTTCCTGACCTTGCTTCTCATCGGCACTCCAGCTCATCTCTCCTGGTATTGCTTATGTTCAGTGATGTGTTCTAGATAGATGTCCCTCAAGCATCTGATGGCATCCAACACCATGATTTGCCACGTCAGCCGAGCGTAGCACTAACCAATTCCACATTCTCGCAACACTCACTCGAGGGCTTCGACGATCAGTGCATGAGTTTGAACCTCGTAACCCCTAGCTCTCAAGGAATCAGCCAGAAGGGCGTATTTCTCCAGCTTTTGAGATCAGGTGTTGTGGAAGGCCAGGGTCCTGTTTTCAAAGGGAACTGTGACGTCCACCATGACTATTAGATGAAATTACTTTAACTTTTAAATCGGGAGAAAATTTTTATGAACTACAATGTTTTAAGGCAAATAATGATATCCCAGTTTGTGCTGACATCCTCCAACAGACCAACAAGCAGACTTGCTTTATCAGTACTAATATGACTACACCATTTTAACCTCATATATTTTTTCTCTAAACCTTTCAGAAAGCTTTTTTTTTTTTTTTTGAAATTCAGCTGTTATGTAAGAGTGCCCTCTTGTGGTTCCTTTGTCATAGTCTCAAGGTAATTTGGTTTGCATAAGGCTCTATCAGAGACACAGTTTTGCATTGGCACCCTGACAGCAGGATTGTCTGGCTATGTAGACTCCCTCCTCAGGCCCTTCGTTACCAGCACTCCCAGCTATCTTCGAGATACCACTGACTTCCTGAGGATACTACAATCCATCGGTGATCTTCCTAAAAACACCATCCTAGCCACTATGGATGTAGAAGCCCTCTACACCAACATTCCACACAAAGATGGACTACGAGCCGTCAGGAACAGTATCCCCGATAATGTCACGGCTAACCTGGTGGCTGAACTTTGTGACTTTGTCCTGACCCATAACTATTTCACATTTGGTGACAATGTATACCTTCAAATCAGCGGCACTGCGATGGGTACCCGCATGGCCCCACAGTATGCCAACGTTTTTATGGCTGACTTAGAACAACGCTTCCTCAGCTCTCGTCCCCTAATGCCCCTACTCTACTTGTGCTACATTGATGACATCTCCATCATCTGGACCCATGGAAAAGAAGCTCTTGAGGAATTCCACCATGATTTCAACAATTTCCATCCCACCATCAACCTCAGCCTGGATCAGTCCACACAAGAGATCCACTTCCTGGACACTACGGTGCTAATAAGCGATGGTCACATAAACACCACCCTATATCGGAAACCTACTGACCGCTATTCCTACCTACATGCCTCTAGCTTTCATCCAGATCATACCACTCGATCCATTGTCTACAGCCAAGCGCTACGATATAACCGCATTTGCTCCAACCCCTCAGACAGAGACAAACACCTACAAGATCTCTATCATGCATTCCTACAACTACAATACCCACCTGCTGAAGTGAAGAAACAGATTGACAGAGCCAGAAGAGTACCCAGAAGTCACCTACTACAGGACAGGCCCAACAAAGAAAACAACAGAACGCCATTAGCCATCACCTTCAGCCCCCAACTAAAACCTCTCCAACACATCATCAAGGATCTACAACCTATCCTGAAGGACGACCCATCACTCTCACAGATCTTGGGAGACAGACCAGTCCTTGCTTACAGACAGCCCCCCAATCTGAAGCAAATACTCACCAGCAACCACACACCACACAACAGAACCACTAACCCAGGAACCTATCCTTGCAACAAAGCCCGTTGCCAACTCTGTCCACATATCTATTCAGGGGATACCATCATAGGGCCTAATCACATCAGCCACACTACCAGAGGCTCGTTCACCTGCGCATCTACCAATGTGATATATGCCATCATGTGCCAGCAATGCCCCTCTGCCATGTACATTGGCCAAACTGGACAGTCTCTACGTAAAAGAATGAATGGACACAAATCAGACGTCAAGAATTATAACATTCAAAAACCAGTCGGAGAACACTTCAATCTCTCTGGTCACTCGATCACAGACCTAAGAGTAAAAAGAAAAGGAGTACTTGTGGCACCTTAGAGACTAACAAATTTGTTAGTCTCTAAGGTGCCACAAGTACTCCTTTTCTTTTTGCGAATACAGACTAACACGGCTGCTACTCTGAGACCTAAGAGTGGCTATACTTCAACAAAAAAGCTTCAAAAACAGACTCCAAGGAGAGACTGCTGAATTGGAATTAATTTGCAAACTGGATACAATTACCTTAGGCTTGAATAGAGACTGGGAATGGATGAGTCATTACACAAAGTAAAACTATTTCCCCATGGTATTTCTCCCTCCCACCCCACCCCCCACTGTTCCTCTGATATTCTTGTTAACTGCTGGAATTAGCCTACCTTGCTTGTCACCATGAAAGGTTTTCCTCCTTTTCCCCCCCCCTGCTGCTGGTGATGGCTTATCTTAAGTGATCACTCTCCTTACAGTGTGTATGATAAACCCATTGTTTCATGTTCTCTGTGTGTGTGTATATAAATCTCTCCTCTGTTTTTTCCACCAAATGCAGCCGATGAAGTGAGCTGTAGCTCACGAAAGCTTATGCTCAAATAAATTTGTTAGTCTCTAAGGTGCCACAAGTACTCCTTTAGTTTTGCTCATATTTAACTAGGATTGCCAATTTTGGTTGGATGTATTCCTGGAGCTTTCATCACATGACATAATCCTTAAAGATTAATCTTTAATTCCTGGAGAATCCAGGACAATCTGGAGGGTTGGAAACCATAGGGTTAACACAATGGGCTTTTAATATATTTTAGAGGGGCAGCCGTGTTAGTCTACATCAGCAAAAACAACGAGGAATCCTTCTGGCACCTTGGAGACTAACACATTTATTTGGGCATAAGCTTTCACCCAAATAAATTTGTTAGTCTCTAAAGTGCCACAAGGACGCCTCATTGTTTTTGCTAATATATTTTAATGGATTTTACAGTAAATACTTAATTTAAAGAAACAACAACTCTTGTTTAAATATTCAGTCAATCCCTTAGAGTATTAAGCTGAAATTCTGGCCTCTTTTGAAGTCAATTGCAGTTTTGTCAATGACATAAATAGGGCCAGGATTTCTCCCTTCAGATCCATCTACTGCAAACAGGGCAAAGAATGTGGCAGCACAACTAAAAATTGGTGGGAGGCTACATTTAGTCAAAAGCTCATAAAATAGTATGTTACTGAAAAATAAGGCCCATGTGCCCAACCATTTAGGTGGCAAGTCTAACTTGGGCTGCATTTTTTCTGCAGCATTATTTAGTATGACTGCTTAAGAACTGATTTTTCAGTCTAACTTCACACTTACAGAAATGCATACAATTGTGGGCTCATAAATCTGAGAGTTAAACTTACACACACACACACCCCTGCTATATGGCTGTCTGTCTAAAAATGGTTGAGTGTAAAGTTGGTACAAATTTCAATGTATGCACATCTTTTTTTTTTTTTACTGAAAAGGATCACTTTTTTCCTTTCTCCTTAAAATTCAGTGAATTTAGTGCTTTTGAAAAGTTCAGGTTTGGCAGTCCTCACTGAAGTCTCCCAATTTACGTGTAAAACAGATATAACACCATGAACTATGGCAATGACAGCTTCCTCATGCTGATTCCCCCAGCATGCCATAATGTTGGGGGAAAAAGCTCTGAGGTTTTTTTTTTTGTTTTTTGCTCTGGGATGATGCCATGCCCAAATGCTAATTTGAAACCAGGGTGCTTTTAGTTAAATCAGTGATTTAAATCCTGATTTAGCAAAAAACTTTGATTTAAATGTTTGATTTAAATCTTTTTTTGTTATTTGTAACTTTTAATTATTGTCCTAAAGACATTCATTAGTAACCATTAAAACATGTGATTTGCAACTAAATACATCTGTTACACAAATTTGGTACTTATTTTTGCTACCAGGAAGGTACACTATGCTTATGCACATTTAATAAATTATATAGCTTAACATACATATATTCAGATTAATTTTTATGATCAAAAATTGAATTGGGTCAAGCACTATTTAGATTTGATACTGGAGTTCAATTAAAATCAGCATTTTAATGTTTTATTAGTTAAATAAACTACCTTAAGTATGCTGGATATGCAAGGAAAGTTTATCAAAATATGTTATGGTTTTAAAACCATAACCAATTTATTAAACAAAGATAGTGAATTGGGCTGGGAGCTTCTGGTCAGCAAGTCCTTCCAGATTTTAGCACTTACATTTCTCATTCTCACACCTAGCCTTTATTCTAGACTGGAGAAGGAAAAGAAGCTTTCCTCCTCTTTCCACTGCCAATTGGTTTCTTAACTTTGAATGAACAGCTGAATAAACTGAAATGAAGAAAAGGTTCTCTCTGAATCTGCAGAACAGGCTACTGCTATCAAAAGCTGATTTAGCACTTCAACAGTCTTGTTTTAGGTACTTAGCCAGTGATTTTGACCAATTCAGTGGTTTGACTTTCTTTAAAACTTTGGCAGTAAACATGTATTGCTAATATTTTTTATTGAATTTAAATGATTGTAATAGATTACAACTTACGATCAGGACTACATTTCAAATTTAATTTTTAATAGATTTAGTTTAAAACACACAAATGTATTAAACTTTTTTATTTAAGTTAATTAAATCATTGATTTTTAGCCACCCTGCTTGAAACTGGATTTAAAACTAATCTACAGGAAAGGTGGTACCTAACAGTTACAGCAAAAGATTTTTGTACCTCTGTATTCAGACACACTGGACTTGTGACCTAACACGAGAGGAAATGGAGAGATTGTTTGAGTTCTGAGGGATAGAAATAACTTTGGAGCTAGCCTGAAGGAATGCTCTATAGACAGTATAAATGGCTGTCTTCTGTCTCGGCACAAACTTGCCTCAGACTAATAGTGTTAACTATTTTTTTATTTTTACGATTTCCCTATTTTTTTTCAATAGTCTTGCTTCACCTTTCCCCACCCCCCATTCAGGAAAGATGGAATGGGCAGTAATGGAGTCAGCATGGCAACCTCCATTAAAAATACCATTACTTGCTTTAGTATTACTGACAAGTCAGGAGGACAGGCACTGGATCAATGTATTAATTGATAAATCACAAGATGGGGTGGAGGTGTCTCCTATAGACCACTAAATCAGACAAGGGAACAGGATGACCAGCTCTTCAAACATTGATCTATAATGTGTATCATGTGGGATTTCAATCTGGAAAACATATTCCAGAGATCTCATACTGCTGTTGGTAAAATGTGCTTGGAGTTTCTTAAACATACCAAGAGCTTTCTAATGTAAAAAGTATCAAAAGCACCTCAGGGTAATTCTGTATTCAACATCATTCTTACAGATAAAGATGAATGGAACACTGAGATAAAAATTTATGCTTGTCTACGTGCAATTGATCACAACTTAATTTAATTTGCTTTATATGGGTAGAATATATCCCCAAACACTAATAAATATATACTTTCTGCTTTATAAAGATCAACTTGCCCAAACTGAGAACAATTAGGAGCAAAACTGACTAGAAAGAAAATATTGTGGAAAGAAAGATTTAAATATAAAAATTTGAATGCTAACTGAGAATCTTTTATGAATGCTTTGTTAGATACCCAAGAAAACAAAATTCCACAGGCATGAAAGATGTCTTCTTAAGTTTAAAAAAAAATCCTGGGACTTACAGGTGCCTACCTGTAAGAGAGATTTCTAATAAAAGGCCACAATAAAAAATTTAAAAACAAATGGAAAAATGAGGATGCTTATAGCATTGAGTAAAAAATCAGCAGTTAGGAAATGCAGACAACTGATAAGGGAAGCTAAGAATATCAATGAAAATTCTATGGCTGGTAGAGTTAAGGACAATAAGAATAAATTCTTTACATTATGAATAAACAAAATCCTAGTAATGGTTGAGATCCGATATTAGACAAAAATGGTAAAATTATCAATTATGAAGCAGAAAATGCAGAAGTAGTCAACAAATATTTCTGACCCACACTTAGAAGGAAGCAAGATGATGTATTCATATCTTAAAGTGATAATGAAATACCTTCTATCACATCAGTAACTAGAGAAGATGTTAAATAGCAATTAATTGCTGTAACTTAAGTTAAATGTTTTTTAAATTTGAAGGGCTGGGTAATTTACATCCAAGAATATTTAAAAGAATTGGATGAGGAATTCTTTGAATCATTAATGATTTTTTTAACAAAATTCTGGAATAGGGGGTAAGTTCCAGAGGGCTAGAAAAAGCTAATGTACCAGAATTTGAAAAGGGGAAACAGGATGACTTGAGAAACTATAAGCCAGTTAACATTGCTCCAGAGCAAAATTATGGAAAGGTTGGAGTGAGACACAAACAGTAATGAATCGGAAGATAACAGCAGAACTAAGACCAGTCAACATGGTTTAATGGCAAATAGGTCTTGACAAATTAAATATTGGGCGGGGGGGTTGAGTTCACAGTTGATAAAGGTAACTGTGTTGATGCAATGTAGTGAGATTTTTATAAGGCATCTGACTTAGTTCCACATGATATTTTGATTTAAAAATTAGCATTTTACAAAAACGGTGTAGCCCATATTAAGTGAGTTAAAAATTGGTTAACTGGTAAAGCGAAAAATATAATTGTGAATGGAGAATAATTTTAGTTTTTAGGATATGTTCCTATCCCAATGCCAGTTAATGTACTTGACAATACAGAAAATATAGAATTATTGGTAATAAAATTTTCAGATGACTCAAATTGGTGGAATGATAATGAGCAGGACAGGTCAGTTACACAGACCAATATGGATTGCTTGGTGAGGTAGGCTCATTTGAACAACATGCATTTTAACACAGGCAAATGCATGATGATGCATCTAGGAATAAAGAATGTAGGTCAAACTTGTAAGGGGTCGTATTCAGGAAAGCAGTGACTCCAAAAAGGATTTAAGGTCATAATAAATAATGAGTTGAATATGAACTCTCAGTGCAATGGTGTAGGTAAGGGTGGCAAATGCAGCCTTTGGATATCTAAGCAAAGGAACATTGTGGGAGTACAGGTGGAATTACCTATGTATCTGTGAGACCATTAATGGAATACTGTATCCAGTTCTGGTCTCTACATTTAAAAAAGAAATTTGACAAATTGGAAAACATTCAGATGAGCTACAAGAATAAGGAAAATATGCCTTATAGGATATGTCTACACTTTGACTTGGGGGATCCTGATTTCCAGGCAAACTCACGCTAGCTCTCTTCAAGCTAGCTGCATTTGGCATGAGCAGCGGGATGGGCTAGCTGCCCCCAATACATGTCTAGGGTTTCGCATAGATGTGCTAGCACCTTGCATTTGTGGCCACATTTGATTTTTTTTTAAGGAAATTTATTTATTTATTTATAATTTATTATTTTTTTAGAATGAATATGTCTCCTCAAGGTGGGAATCACACTCGCAGCTTCAAGTGCAAATATATTCGTAGTGAGAGAAAAAAGAAGCTCAATCTATTTAGTTTATCCAAGAGAAGGTTAGAAGTGACTTGACCCTGATCTACAGGTTACCTGAGGAAGAGATTTCTGATAGTAGATGGCTCTTTAATCTAGCAGGAAAAGGTGTACAGTAAAGCCTTAGTTACGAACACCTCGGGAATGAAGCAAAAAGAAAAGGAGTACTTGGGGCACCTTAGAGACTAACAAATTTATTAGAGCATAAGCTTTCGTGAGCTACAGCTCACCTCACGAAAGCTTATGCTCTAATAAATTTGTTAGTCTCTAAGGTGCCCCAAGTACTCCTTTTCTTTTTGCAAATACAGACTAACACGGCTGCTACTCTGAAACCTATCGGGAATGAAGGTTCTTCAAAACTTTTAAGTGTTTGTAACTCTGAACAAAATGTTATGGTTCTTTCAAAAGTTTACAATTGAACATTGACTTAATGCAGCTTTGAAACTTTACTATGCAGAAGAAAAGTACTGTTTCCCTTTTGTTAGTAGTTTACATTTAACACTGTACTGTACTATATTTGCTTTATTTGTTTATTTGGTCTCTGCTGCTGCCTGACTGCATACTTCCAGTTCCAAATTGGGTGTGATTGACTGGTCAGTTCATAACTCTGGTGTTTGTAACTCTGAGGTTCTACTGTAATAAGATCCAATGGTTATCTTCTAAAAATATATTTTTCTTTCACTTTATCTGTTGCATTATTCATAATTAAGGGGCAAAAGGAATCATTTGATGTAGAAAAGTGGTCTTCAACTAGAGCAAATGTTAAAGGATCCTTTGTTCTAGATTTTTAGCTTGATTTTTATTCACGACTATCCATTTTGTTTAAACTGCCTCACATAGAGACAAGCTGTAGAAATCATGCTCTAAGTTATATAATCACTGCATTGTCTCTAAAATGATGTTTCTGTAACATAGGCTGTTGTGTCAGACAACATGCTTGCTGCATGGAAGTCCCACTGGAATGAAAGACACACCTGTCTGCAGCAGAGCTGAGCAAAGAACAAGAGATCAGCATTCCCAGGCTGCAGAACTGCTCAATGTCCTATCCTGATCCTGTCCCTCTGTACAGCCCAACAGCCCACTGACACCTTGCAGATGATTGAGACCACTTGGACGCTGCAGTCCTTGAAACAGAGTAACCAAGTGTGTAGACACAACGTGTCTTCCAGGCTCCCAAGTATTCTAATGAATTAATGAAGTATTTTCTGCTTTTAACTTGTAGTGGGTTTTGCTGGAGGAGGAAAAGCTTGAATTGGTTCATTTCTCATACTGCTTCTTGCTTTTTTCTTGGATTTGTTTTTTGGATATTTCATTGGCGTGGGAGTGGGGGTTTCTTGTTTATTGTCTGGCAGATAATGGCACCAAAACTTGAAAGGTCTGAATGCTTCAGGGAACTGAACTCAGGTCTGCCATGTCCTAAGCCAGTGCCTTCCTCTTCAGCTGTAATTCATGATGCTGATGGAAAGGAGAATGATATGTGCACTTTTTGTGGTTACTTAACAATGTTGTTCACTTTCCTACCAGCACAAGAAAAAACATCTCGCAGGTCCGTGAAACGAGCACCCGAATCATCTGGCTCTTTTTAAATGTATAGAAAAGTTAGCTTTTGGCTTTCACTTTTGGTTCAGGTGGGGGATAGTTAGCCAATTCTAGGCCTGCGTCCCTCAGGAAGACATGAATCCTGGGGTGTGCTTCACCTGCTCTGATAAGGTTGGAGATGTCCTCTAGGGTGCATTTGGCCCAGACAGTTAAGTTGCCTATCAGTGAGACATGGCACTATGACTGAGGCAATCAACAGAATGACAAAACCAAACTCTCCCACCAACAGAAAGACTGGACCTTATTGATAATATTTCAGTAACAAAGGAATTTGTCCAAAAATATGATTTATGGCATGTTACATTTGGAAATATGTAGCTAGATTTCAGAGTATTAACTTGGTACTAATCACTTGCTGAATGTTTTTGCATAGTTTTTGCTTTGTTAATATTGTATCTATTAATTATTGAAAACTACTGAACCTGATGTAACTTGCGCTTTTTTTTGTAAATCAACTTTGCGCTGTCCTTGTGAGTCTTTATACTGCAATGTTAGTAATTGCCACTCCAAAAACTCTCACTTTTAGGCCTTGTGTACACTGCGAAATTAGGTCGAATTTATAGAAGTCAGTTTTGTAGAAAGCGTTTTTATACAGTCAATTATGTGTGTCCCCACACAAATGCTCTAAGTGCATGTAGTTGGTGAAGTGTGTCCACAGTACCAAGGTAACTGTTGACTTCTGGAGTGTTGCATTGTGGGTAGCTACCCCACAGTTCCTGCAGTCTCCGCTGCCCATTTGAATTCTGGGTAGAAATCCCAGTGCCTGATGGGGCTAAAACATTGTCGCAGGTGGTTCTGGGTACATATTGTCAGGCCCCCATCCCTTCCTCCCTCCATGAAAGCAAGGGCAGACAATCATTTTGCACCTTTTTTCTTGAGTTACCTGGGCAGACGCCATACCACGGCAAGCATGGAGCCCGCTCAGCTAACCATCACCGTATGTCTCCTCGGTGCCGGCAGATGTGGTACTGCATTGCTACACAACAACAGTTTATTGCCTTTTGGCAGCAGACAGTGCAGTATGACTGGTAGCCATTGTTGACATAGTCCAGGGTGCTCTTTTAACCTACCTTGATGAGGTCGGGGCGCCTGGGCAAACATGGGAGTGACTCAGCCAGGTCATTTCCCTTTTAAGTTTAAGTTCCCTTCTGCAGTCAGCAGAAGACAATGGCCAGCAGTCATACTGCACAGTCTGCTGCCAGCAAGATGTATAAAGATAGATGAAGTGGATCAAAACAAGAAATAGACCAGATTTGTTTTGTATTCATTTTCTCCTCCCTCCCTCTGTGAAATCAACAGCCTGCTAAACCCAGTTTTGAGTTCTATCCTTGAGAAGGCCATTCTGTTTCTTGCAAAGCCACCCCCTTTGTTGATTTTAATTCTCTGTAAGCTAACCCTGTCAGCCATGTTGTCAGTCACCCCTCCCTCCGCCAGAGCAATGGCAAACAATCATTTCGCTCCCTTTTCCCTGGTTTGCCCGAGCAGGAGCAGACACCGTAGGACAGCAAGCATGGAGCCCATTCAGCTCACCACAGCAGTTATGACCATTGTAAATACCTCGCGCATTATCGTGCAGTGTATGCAGAACCAGCACCTGAAAAACCAGACGAGGAGGCGGCGACGGCAGCGTGGAGATGAGGACATGAACACACTTTTCTCTAAAACTGCGTTCCCCCACAATTTGGAGATCATAGTGTTAATGGGGCAGGCTCATGCCATGGAATGCTGATTCTGGGCCCGGGAAACAAGCACAGACTGGTGGGACTGCATAGTGTTGCAAGTCTGGGATGATTCCCACTGACTCCGAAACTTTCGCATGCGTAAGTGCACTTTTATGGAACTTTGTGACTTGCTTTCCCCTGCTAAGGCACTAGAATACCAAGATGAGAGCAGCCCTCACAGTTCACAAGTGAGTGGCAATAGCCCTGTGGAAGCTTGCAAAGCCAGACAGCTACCGGTCAGTCAGGAATCAATTTGAAGTGGGCAAATCTAATGTGGGGGTTGCTGTGATGCAAATAGCCAATGCAATCACTGAGCTGCTGCTATCAAAGGTAGTGACTCTGGGAAATGTGCAGGTCATACTAGATGGCTTTGCTGCAATGGGATTCCCTAACTGTGGTGGGGCTATAGATGGAACCCATATCCCTGTCTTGGTACCAGACCACCAGAGCAGCCAGTACATAAACCACAAGGGGTACTTATCAATGGTGCTGCAAGCACCGGTAGATCACAAGGGATGTTTCACCAACATCAACGTGGGATGGCCGGGAAAGGTTCGTGACGCTCGCGTCTTCAGGAACTCTGGTCTGTTTAAATGGCTGCAGGAAGGGATTTACTTTCCAGACCAGAAAATAACTGTTGGGGATGTTGAAATGCCTATAGTTATCCTTGGGAACCCAGCCTACCCTTTAATGCCCTGGCTCATGAAGCCGTACTCAGGCACCTTGGACAGTAGTCTGGAGCTGTTCAACTACAGGCTGAGCAAGTGCAGAATGGTGGTAGAATGTGCATTTGGACGTTTAAAGGGTCGCTGGCGCAGTTTACTGACTTGCTCAGACCTTGGCAAAACCAATAGTCCCATTGTTATTGCTGCTTGTTGTGTGCTCCACAATCTCTGTGAGAGTAAGGGGGAGATGTTTTTGGCAGGGTTGGAGGTTGATGCAAATTGCCTGGCTGCTGAATACATGCAGCCAAACACAGGGCAGTTAGAAGAGCACAGCAGGAAGCGGTGCGCATCAGAGAAGCTTTGAAAAATAGTTTCATGACTGGCCAGAGTACTGTGCGACATTTCTGTTTGTTTCTCCTTGATGAAAACCAGCCCCCTTGGTTGACTCTAATTCCCTGTAAGCCTCCCGCCTTCGATCACAGCTTGCTTGCAAAGGAAATAGTCACTATCTTTTAAAAAACATGTATTCTTTATTAATTTATTATAAAAATAGGGAGATAACTCACAAGGTAGCCCAGGTGGGGTGTGGGAGGAGGACAGGAGGGAAGGAAAAGGCCACTTGTTGAATGCCAGCCTTCTGTTGCTTGGGCTTTCCACTGGGGTGGAGTGGTTGTGTGCCCGGAGTCTCCCACCCCGTGTTCTTGGGCGTCTGGGTGAGAAAGCTATGGAATTTGGGGAGGAGAGAGGGTGGTTAAGCAAGGGCTGCAGTGGCAGTCTGTGATCCTGATGCAGTTCATGAACCTCCACCAGACGCTGGAGCATGTCCGTTTGATCCTGCAGTAGCCCCAGCATTTCCTCGGGCCTCTTCTCCTCGCGTTCATCGGCCGCTGTCCTGTACTCTGCTATGGTGTCCCTCCACACAGCTCTGTCAGTGCCGGATGACTGCATGAGCTCAGAGAACATTTCATCGTGTGCATTTTTTTCGCCGCCTTATCTGAGATAGCCTCTGGGATGGAGGAGGGAGGCTTGAAACATTTGCAGCTGCTGGAGGAAAAAAGGGGAGTGAAGTATTTAAAAAGATACATTTTACAGTGTGGTTGTGTTTGCAACTGAGGATTTGAGGTAACTTGACCTTTACCATAGATCCCCTGTCAGGCCAGCCAACTCAGACTACACTCAAGTTAACAGTTTGTGTATGTGGATGAGACTCAAATTATGGGCAAAGCATGAATTAACTTCTGCAATAAATACAAGCCTTATATGTTTTTTTTAGCTCCACATATCCTAGTCTGATATGAGGCATGTTAAAAATTGGATAGTGTTTTAGAATATAGAACTTTTTCATATTTTTATGCAGCATTTTATAACAATCTTTAAAATTGGTGGCTATTTTGCTGTGCCTCACCTCCCCAGGTTTTAATCTGTAGTTTTGTCCAAACTCACATGCGTAAGGACTTGTATGGGCATAGGCAATACGGGTCAAGTCCTTATGCAGTAGAGAAACTGTGGTTTTACCATTTTTCTCTTCTAAAATGAGTTCCACTTTGGTTTTTTTACTCAATTTGGTCAGACATCCATGCATTATTGTTGTCTGCAATGTTATAAACTAACAAAGGATTTAAATCCCTGTAAACCCTTGTTTAATTTAGTTTTCATGACACTGTATTATATTTGTAAGGGTTTTTTAGAACAGTGCATTTTGGGACTAACTTACTACACTTGATGGTGCCCCTTTTTAAAAGGCCACTATCAACTCAAATTTACTAGTTTTAGAATCCTTGTCTCTTCAGCAGTCTTTCTGTCTTTAAAAAAAGTTTTGCTTCAAAGTTGCCTTTTCAGCAGGCAAACATACCAAAACGACGTTCTGAAGGTTGTTGTGAACTCCAGTCTGAGGGTGCATGTACGTTATGGCCCATGTGAAGGCTCCAGGCCTGGCCTGTTGTCACCTGGATGGCTTCCCCTGCAGGACAAGAGGAAGCATTCCCACCTAAACTAAGGAAGAGAAGGAGAACTTCACAGCTGAAGAACCCCCTAAATCCTGTTTTTTCTTCACCTCCCCAAATCCTCAGTGTGAAGAGAGAAAACAGTATACCTTTTAAAGGAAGGTGCTGATGGTGGGGATGGGGAGAAGATCAGTGTGGAACAAATAATTTAGAAAGCTGAAGGAAAAACAGTAGTGCCAGAACTAAACTCCATGAGACACTGCATATCAGAGGTGTTGGAGAAGATGCCTATGTTGGCTTTTTGGGACCTGTTGGACAGAAATTAACATAGCCATCTTAATGTGTGTCTATCATTTCCTGACAGAACACATAGGCAGTTCAACAATATCTCCTGATCGACAGTATCAAAGGTGGCTGAAGGATCAAGTAGGATCATTATGTCACCTCTATGAAGAGGCCATCCATTAGTAAAAGTGCTCTCACCCATGGGCACCCACCCCCTGAGCTCTCATTGGCCGTGGTTCCCAGCCAATGGGAGTGTGGAGCCAGTGCTCAGGGTGGGGGCAGTGCACGGAGCCCCATGGCCCCCCTGCCTAAGAGCTGGACCTGCTGGCCGCTTCCAGGGTGCAGCGTGGTGCTAGGACAGGTAGGGAGGGACTAGCCTGCCTTAGCCCTGCAGCACTGCCGACTGGACTTTTAATGGCCTGGTTGGCAACGCTGATTGGAGTTGCAGGGTCCCTTTTCGACCGGGCATTCCAGTCAAAAATCGGACACCTGGCAACCCTTCTTCTCAAACGTGCACATCCAGCCCAAGACATCTGTGCTTCAGCCGTAAGATTTCATGTTTCACGTATCTGACAGACATTACACCATAAAGTAAAATTAATCACTTTCAAAGTTAATCTTTTGGCTTTGTACTAATGAGGGTGTAAATAGTGCAATCATTTTGTGTGACTTCAGATGCCAACATAATTACAAGTATTAAAACTATATCAAGCTATACCAGGTTTGAACACTGAGTGGCACTAAGATAGTACCTTTTGAAATTTACACTGTTCCTTCATTGAACCAAGAGATTAATTTTTATGCTGTCTGACTCAAAACTCATCTCTCTTAGCTTGTTCATTAACAATTTCTTGTATTCATTACTAATGGTTATCAAACTGGCATGATCTCCAAAGGTAACATATGGAATATGACTAAGCCCCTGTCTTCACACAAGCTGGAACTGAAATAACGGAATAGCTTGTAATTCAACCCTTTAGTTATTTCAGTGCAAGTCTCTGTGTGGAAGCTTATTTCAGATTGAGTGTCCTATTTAAATGTAATTTGTTGGAAAAACCAATTTAAATAAAACTGAAATAGGACATTTTTAATCTGAAACAAATGTCAAAAAAGAGACTTTCACTGAAATAACTAAAGGTGTGAATTTTATTTTGGTTCCATCTTGTGTGCAGACAGCCCTTAAACTTTATAGAGCAAATGAAATTTCTGCATGAATATATATTTATATAATATATATGTGTGTGTGTGTGTGTGTGTGTATATAAGTTAATAGCAGCAGTACGTGTGTAATTTGTTACACTAATTCTATTGAATACTTCCTATACAAAGATAAAGCTGTTTAAAAATGTTTATATTTGTGTGTGTGATAAGACACAAGTATATAAAAAAGCAAGCCATTGCACAGAATTATTTTCTACTATGTAGAAATAGTTTGTAGGGTTGATTAATATTAACTACCCAACTATGAAAACAAACTGTCATCCAGTCTACTATGATGGCAAACAAAGTTAAGATATAATAACTTTTTCTATAGTAGAGAAAAGTCAGTGCATTATATGATGCTCAATACTTTTTAAAGAACTGCCATTACCTTAAACATTATAAATATGATGATCTGTCTCATTTAACCGGAAAACTTATTCCTGTTTTGCCCAATGTGAATTTGTTGATCTCATTCGTTGTTTGACCCATTACCACAATTCTTTTCCCAAAACAATTTTAAACCATGTTTATCCAATTAGAAAAGAGAGTGCATTGCTTTGAAAATCTCAGAGGATCCTCCAGTAAAATTAACCAGCAACTGTGCTACCACGTGCCAAACACTAGATCTAGGTAGATGTTGTTTAACCAAGATGTAGATAGTTTCCTGATCTTCTGAATGCTGCTAAGTCTAGAGACTTATTTAGAAGTAAAAGTATACTTTCTAGCAACTGAAGTATGTTATTGTATTATGCCCCAAAACAAACATAATTCACAATCGTTGCATTGGGTTCTGAGATATTATGGAGCTGAACACAAAAGCATTTGATAAGCAAGCATTTATGTTATCAATACTGTCAAAGATTCAAAGTTTTTGATTTCAAAGATTTCTGAACTGAAAAAAATCATGAGATTGGTTTGTAAGTCCTGATATTTTAAAAAAATATGCTTTTGGTCTCTTCTGATAAACATATAGATTTAATTTTTAGGAGTACTCCCAATTTGTGTGATTTTTTTTTTCCAGGTTGAAAATTCAACCTTAAATGCAGACTGAAAACTGCAGTCCTCCAGTTTAGTTTAGAAAGGAGACAGGTCTGGAGCAGGGAGGTAGATCTGTGAATCATCCTCACAGAGACAGCAGTTAAATTTGTATTTGCAGATGAGATTAGCCAGAGATAAGGTGTAGAAGGAAAAGAGATGGGGCAGTCTCGCTTCTACTTGCAAAAAAGGCTGCTGTATCATCTTCATGATTACAAATGATGAGAGGTAATGGCCATTTTTTATAAAGGCAGGAATTGTAAGACTTTCTCCTTATGTGAAATATTGCAATCTGGCCTTTTAGGGCTAAGAGAAGCTTTTCAATAGCACTCTTGTTTATGTATTCCAGGGTAGCCAAATTATGGCAACAGAATTCTACAGTTAAAGAAATTCAGAATTCTATACCTAAAGAGAATTCTACACCTACAGAAGTGTACTCTGAAGGGACTACTGGTCACAGCATACAATGCAGGTTTTTTAAATCCATGAGAAGATTGCTGTGATCAAGAAGCCAGTTTCTGCAGAGTGCAAATTCCTTATGTTAAATGAAGAAAGCTGAAGTACACCATATTTTGTACAATTTGCATGTGGTCCGAGAGCTCTAATCAAACAACTGGTAAAACATAGTGTGTCAAGACATGATATTAATAATGAAAACTATAATAACAATATACACTATTAAGCAAAAAGAAGGAGACTACATCTGAAGAAAGTGAAGGTACACTTTAAGCTGTTAGGTCCTATTATTTAAATCATTCTTTAGGTGTGGAAGGCTGTATACACCACTTAGAAATCTGCTTTAGATAGTACCTCCCAGTTATAAGGAAGTATTTTCAATATTTCCGTCCCCTCCCTCCCCTCCAAAAGAATGACCGGTGCTGCCTCTATTTTTACTATATTATTTTACAATCCCTTCCCACCCACCACATTTTTAAAAATAACCCCTCGCTTTTTGTGTGTTTGCATTTTGGGATGTTAATATTTTTATTTACATTTTTTAATCTGTGGTACATCACTCCAGATGCTTTGGCAGTAAACCTGTATAAAATATATATGTAAACAAAATATTGGTATGTATTCAGTAGATGTTTATCTGTTCTTGTTCAACTTACACATTACTGACATATATCACCTATCAGGTTTCAGAGTAGCAGCCGTGTTAGTCTGCATTCGCAAAAAGAAAAGGAAGCCACCAAATGCATCCGATGAAGTGAGCTGTAGCTCACGAAAGCTTATGCTCTAATAAATTTGTTAGTCTCTAAGGCCACCAAATGCATCCGATGAAGTGAGCTGTAGCTCACGAAAGCTTATGCTCTAATAAATTTGTTAGTCTCTAAGGTGCCACAAGTACTCCTATACATCACCTAGTAACTGCCAAAAGGGTACTGGAAGATAAGGCAGCATGGGTGGTTTTCCTGGACTCACTCACTGCTCATATTGGATTTTTTACAATAATATTTCTAAGAGTTGGTGGAGTTAATAACAAAGTGAAATAGTCATGGTCAGACATGTTACTATATTGTACAATAATCTCCTTTATAGTGCCAGGACAAGCCCTCAAGTGATTTCAAGGTACATATATGCAGGAGTGGAAAAAATTTTCTCAGAATTATAGGAGCAGCACATCCCAAACATGCATTATTTCCACATAAGCAACTGCAAACTGTGTGGGGGTTCAGTCACCAGAACTCAGTGTGAGCCACTTTCCTATGGGTTTTCTTGCGGACATTGACCTAAAACCTTCTCATCAGGATATTTCAGAGAACAGAAGGGTAGAACATGTAAGTAAATGTAGTAAAGGTCTCTATCAATGTATACAATGAGGAGCATATAGCCTCAGGGCTGGATTAAGACAGAGGCACTATAGGCCTGTGCCCAGGCACCCAACTGCTGTAGTCATGTGATTACATTAAAATATCAGCTTCTATTTTTTAAAAAAAGTAAGTTTCTAGTCATCACCTTTGCAAAGAAAAGCCTAAACACCTGAGTAACCAAAGCAGTGATGTCTGCCTGAGTCTGCAGAAAGCCTGAAACAAAAGCTCTGAGGTGCCCAATTTAGCTCTATGAGATGTTTACTCCAAGACCCAGTGCTCAGGGATGCTGGGGGTGACACAAACCCTTCCCTGGCAGAGGACTCCGTGTGTAAGGTAGGAGGCTAAAGCCTAAACACCTGAGTAACCAAAGCAGTGATGTCTGCCTGAGTCTGCAGAAAGCCTGAAACAAAAGCTCTGAGGTGCCCAATTTAGCTCTAAGATGTTTACTCCAAGACCCATTGCTCAGGGATGCTGAGGGTGACACAAACCCTTCCCTGGCAGAGGACTCCGTGTGTAAGGTAGGAAGAAAAGAGTGCAATGGGCCTACTCCATTAATCCAAGCTGCTTCAAGCCATCTGCTGAGGTAGCACTACAGAGTCCCTCTAGAGCCACCCTGGAGGGAGAATTGGTCCCCATTCCACTGCTTCTCTGTTGAGGGGTGTGGCCCCCATATTTTATGATGTACCTCAGGACCCCAATTGCCTTAATCTGGCTCTATATAGTCAATAGAAAGTAGAGATGGAAAAGACCTATTAAGTAACTTAATCAATCCCTCCACCAATGCAGGATTGTTTTCTACAGTATATTCTTGATAAGATCTAAATTACTCTCATGATGTGGCTTTAGCCAATACTCTAAATAGACGGTTCCAAAGTCTAAGAAGCCTCCCTGTTGGGAACATTTTCCTGATATTCAACCAATATTTATCCTTACACATTTTCATCTTGTTTATAGTCTCTTCCACTAAACAAACAACTTACTGATTGCATAACAGTGAAGCATGAAAATGATTATACATGAAGTACAGCCAAATGTACAAAGCAAAACTAAAAGAAGAAATAATTTTTTCCTATTACCTTGCTAGCGTAGTAACTTTAGGTGTTATCTGTAATAATAGTATGTAAAATCTTTTCAGATGAAAGTGGCTTAACAAATTTTCTTTTAATTTATCTGCTTCTTCAGAAAAAAAATTACAATTTTGTTCCTGATTTATAATACTTGGAAGTTTCCCAGTTGCACAGCAGAAAGTATATGCTACATTAATGTGAAACTGCAGCAGACAATGTCTATAGGACTTAATGTGCTTATGCTACACTGTAGTCCTGTAATTGTAAATTTAGTTGAAATTTTGTTCTGCACATGCAAAAAACTGAATTTTACAATGCTTACATTTTTAAATAATGCTAGTAAATTGAGCTGGAGACGAGTTAACAATGATGCCTTTATTTTGTAAAGCATTTAGGCTGATGAGTAATTTTAACTCAGGGGACCACTCACATGCTCGCAGTTAGGCACATTCCTAAATACTCTGCTGGATTAGGGCCTGAATTACTAGCTACTTGAGGTTTCAGCTTGGAAAGTTAAACCATTTTGGAGTTTGATGGGCATGAAGAGTATCAAAAGGAAGTTGCGCCCAAGAATAGCACTTTTTACCCCTTGCTGGGGTAAGGACTATATAAAAAATATTTCACCTTCTAACTCAAAAATAGCTCAATTGAAGAGATCGATCTAGAAAAATAAAGAGAATACATATTTTTATACTTTTAAAAACTGGATGTGAAAACAAGAATATGGGTATTAAAAAATGAAAATGTTAACACATGTAAGTGGGGCTTATAACAGATGTGTGTGGGGGGGAAGAGGTACAGAGTTGGGATGGAGAGAAGAATCAGTTGGTTTTATTAAATCACATTTTGCAATTCTCTTGCTGTGGACAGTTACATCATTTTCTCTAGCAATAACAGACTCTTTAGTTGGACAAAAAGAAAAGGAGTACTTGTGGCACCTTAGAGACTAACAAATTTATTAGAGCATAAGCTTTCGTGAGCTACAGCTCACTTCATCGGATGCTCACGAAAGCTTATGCTCTAATAAATTTGTTAGTCTCTAAGGTGCCACAAGTACTCCTTTTCTTTTTGCGAATACAGACTAACAGGGCTGCTACTCTGAAACCTTTAGTTGGACAGTAACTCCCCTCTCGCTTAATGTTGTTTCGATCTTACATCCCTGCTCCGTTACAGAACATGCTCGTTTAAAGTTGTGTAATGCTCCCCTATAATGTTGTTCGACCGCCTGCTTTGTCCATGGCTGGCAGCCTCCCACCCCCCTGCAGATCAGAGTCTTCCCCCTGCTCCCCCCACCCATGGTAATCAGCTGTCTTGCAGCGTTGAGGAGGCTGGGGGAAGAAGCGAGGACGCCTGCAGCCTCCCTCCCTCCCCTCCTGCCCGCAACAATCGCAAGGTTTGTGGCATTCAGGAGGCTGAGGGGAGGAGCGAGGACCGGTGTGCAGCCTCCCCCCTCCCTCCTGAACCCCGCCAACCAGCTAATTGCCACAGGCAGGGGCAGCAGGGGGAAGGTGCTGATCCGCAAGAGGTGCTGGGGGAGGCCACGTAGGACAGCTGACCTGTATTAAATGGCTTGTTTAAAATGTATATGATGCCTTTTGTCTGGCGCAAAAAAAAAAAAAAAATCCCAGCATCCTAACCCCCTCCCCCCATTTACATTAATTCTTATGGGGAAATTGGATTCGCTTCACATCATTTTGCTTAAAGTCACCTTTTTCAGGAACATACCGACAACGTTAAGTGAGGTACCCTATAAACCACGAAACCAGCTCGATACTTGTAACGTTGAGTACATCTGCTCTCTTTTTAAATCCCGTTTTGTCCTCCGATTAGATTTTTCTCTAGGTTTTAGACGGATCCGATTTCTCCCTGGCTGCACACCAGCCCCTTGAACACTGTCTCCACCCCCGGCTTGACCCTCCAGTGTCTTTGACCCCTCCTTCCCTGCCACTAGGTTTCCCTTACACCATCCCCTCCCTCCCCGGCATTCTAGGGAGACAAAGCCGGCACTCCACCGTCTTTGCTTGTCCATTTCTAGTCCTACCTCTCCCCGCCCCCGCAAGTCCTAGCAACTCCCTCCTCCCCACAGAGATCAGCGGCAAACGGAGCAGCAGCCGCCACCATCACCGCCAAGGCGGTTGGGCGGCTCAAGAGCGGAACCCGCCCGGCCTCCCTTTGCTGCATGAGCAGCCAACGCCCAGCAAAGGGCGGCTCCCGAATCGCAGCTCCTCCTGCGGCAAGTGCACCCTCTCCAGAGCCAGACATCCCCCTCCCCCTGCGGTGGGAGGGGTGGGGCACTAGCGGCTTTTTCTGCCATCACCCTCTTTGGCCCCCTGAATTCCCTGGCGTGGCACCCACATTTCTCCCCCGACCGGTGCAGCCTGCACCGTCCTCGCCCTCAGCTCCAGGCAGAGGCGCCTTTCGCCAGCTCCCCAGACCCGTTCTGGCCTTTCCACGCCACAGGCATCTCCCCTTTCCAACGTGCCCCCCCGCTCACTCCCGAGTGCCAGCTCTACGAGGGCGGAGCCTTTCGCGGGCAGGCTCAGCAAAGCAAGTGGGGCAATTACGCAGCCAGGAGGGGGACTCCCCAGCCAGTCCCCCGCAGCACGCGCTTCAAGTACAGCCTGTGGATTCCCCCTGGTACTGCCCCAGCGCTGCTCACAGGCGTCGCGCAGCCCGCCGCCATGCGCCTTGTCGCCCATGAGCGCTCCTTGTAGCCATCCACCTCCCCTCCCGGGGGCACCCCGCCTGCGGGCTCGGGTTGTACCGCTGGACTCCTGCCTCCCAGGGAAAGTGCTCTCGCCAACCTGCCGCCACCCCTTCTTCGCAAACTCTCCGCCCCCTCCTCGGCCTGCCCTGCTGAGCCCCAGCCTCGCCGACTCCCCCTCTTGACCTCCGCAGCCTCCTATTCCCGGAGAGGAGCCCCGGGCAGTGCAAGTGGCCCAGCTCCTGCAATCGGACCCACGTGCCTGCAGCGAGGGGTGCCGGTGTCGCGCCACAAACCGCTCCCCGCTGCACCCCTAGCGCTGCGGCGGCGGCCCGGTTCCTGCGCCTGCCTCCGCCCCCAGCGCAGTCGGTGACGCCGCGCCTCGCCCCTGGGCACTAGCCCAGCCTGGCGCTCGGGCGAGGCCGCGGCGCACGTGGGGCGCCAGGGGGCGCAGCCGCTGCTGCTGAGACGGGCGCGGTTCTTTTCATTCACTGGAGCTCGCTCTGTCGCCTGTGGCGAGGGCTGGCAGCCCCTGCTCGCAGCAGCGCGGGAGGGAGGCAGAGGGGGCTCAGAGAAAAGGGGGAAGAGAAACCAGCCGCCGGGAGAAGGTGGCGGCGGCGGCTGCGCTTCAGTCTGAAACCAATTCCTGGGCATGGCCGCAAGTAAGTGCTTTCCCCTCTTGCTGTGTCGGGGCTCAGCCGCCCCTCGCGTTTGCCGAGAGAGAGCTCCAGCTTCTTCCTCGCTTGGCTTCGCACGCCAGGGGTGGCTGAGGCTAGCAACAAACGCGCACTCTCTTCTTTTTAGTATTCCTTCGTTTTCGTGTCTCTAGTCGCGCCCATCACCGTGGTGTCTGGCTCTTCTCTGCACGCGGAAAGGTTCGAAGATGTTTTCCCCCTGCCTCATATCACATCAGTTTCTCCCAGCCCCGGCGCCTCAAAGGCCCCCTGCGGTTATTTCCCTCGCCCGAAACGCCCCGAGGCTACTCCTCAAAAGTGTTCCGGAGGAGTTGTTGTCAAATGATAGTTTGCAACCCTGGAGAGGGAACTGGGATGAGATGTAGGTGGAGAATTCTCCCCTCTCCCCTTCAGGTTCCTCTTGATTGCTACCCTGTAGTGTCCATGTTTATTGGAAGATCCAAGGCATGTGGAGAGAAATGACAGAGAAACATCTGAGCAAATGATGGGGAAAAGGAGAGGATATGGTCTCCAGTGGCCTTCTTTGCTAAGGAGTTGCAGGAGTAGCTCTCCTGTGAATTACCCTTATTGTGCCAGGTTCACTTTCTACCTCAGTCTCAAAAGTTTATTTTCTGCCCTATCCTGTGGAATTCAACAGGTTTGACTTACGTACCTAGGTTTGTTTGTTTGATGATTTCTGCACAAATAAGAAACAAACATGTTTAGTTTGTGCAAACAATCATAATATCCCTGTGAGATAGACGAGCCATTGTGAACAGACATAGCATGAAAGCGCAATTGATTTATGAGAAGCCATCCATTGGAAAGCCTTTCATCAACAGAACATGCTTCATTGCATATTCTTTCATACATACAGTTTCAAAACTAGTTTTTTCCCTTTAGTTTAAGGACTATCTGCATGACATTTCTTCCCATTAAAATATCTCACTTGAGATTATAAAATATGATTTTTAATTGGAGTGGGAAGGAGAAAACCAAGTAGGGAAACTAAGTATGACTATAAGGATTATTTTACCCAAAGCTTTCTTGTTAGAGTAAAAATATTATAGATAATACGCCCATGAGGTAATGATAAAGTGCTTAGTACTTTATAAAATGAATTACTATGATAATATGCATTTACCATATAAGGTGCCCATCACTGTACTATCCTGGTGTTTTTTTCTTTCCTAGTTCCTCAGTCACTCTTCACAAGTAAGAAAGGTGAAGCTGACTTTTCCAATCCCAGGTCAATAGAATAAAAGTTGGGTTATGTTCTGTCAGCTAAAGAAGTTGGTTGGAGATAAACCTGAAACACATTCTTTTCTGGTCATTAAAGTCCAATAAAATATTTTTCTTGTCCTTTTCTGTCAAAAACAAGAGTTGGATAATTTTCCCAAAGTATTCATCTTTGGCTTCTTTTGTTTAAATTCTGGCGAAGGGATTTTGCACCCTGCTTCAAATCCTAGATGTCACTGTGCTGGTGCAGTTGGGCAATAGAAGTGCTTCAAGAGGCCCCCTCAGAGCCCTTGGCTGAAAAGGTGCGTCGGGATGAGAAAGAGAATTCTGTAGCATATATCAGTATAGATATTCTGGGAAGCCTGAGGTATGCACAGGCTGCTTCAAGTTTTGCTGCACATCATATTGGCCTCACCCACTCTGCTGGTGCAAAGATGATTTAAAGCCATCTTTACTCATCCCCAGCCTCTGGAATGCACCTGTACATAAGTCTCCAGGAGGACAAACTCACACATACATTCGTCGTCTTTTTTCCTGTAGCTTTTTCCCCCTAAAGTTTCTATTAATTTTCCCCTTAAAGGGACACTGTCAGCTAAATCTTGTGCCAAAATGTAGATTTTGTAAAAAAAAAAAAAAGCTTTTTCTAAAGCTAAGACCAATAGAAATGTGTCAATGAATGTCTTAAAAATACAACAACAAAAGGCTTTTAAAAGATCAAATACTTCTCTTCAGTGTTTGCAGCTGAAATCTTTCAGGGCGGAGTACCAGATAGTGAAATGGACGGCACTGATTTTCATTTGTACAAGCTGAGGGAAATGCAAAAAGTAAATAAACAGTACACTGGATTTTTAAAACTTTCAGTTTTGATAATCTGAAATGTTAGGAACAGTGGCAAGGACATTTGTTTTGTTTTAAAATATATTTAAGTTGTCAGTGCCCTTTGTAAAGGGCGAAGTGTTGACTGATTTGTTGAGTGGTTATCGATTACTGATTATATTGCATTGTAATGTTTTCCAGTTAGTCACAGATTAAAATTTCTGAGGGTTTAAAAGGTTCCAAGAATCAGGTACAGTAACTCCTCACTTAACATCCTCCAGCTTAACGTTGTTTCAAAGTTACGTCGCTGCTTAATTAGGGAACATGTTCGTTTAAAGTTGTGCAGTGCTCCCTTATAACATGCAATGCTCCCTTGTAAGGGACAAGTTCCTCTTCTCCGCCACCTCCTCCTCTCTCCTAGCGCTTCCCCCACCACCGAACAGCTGTTCGGCAGTGCGTAGGACTTTCTGGGATGGAGGAGGAGGAGCAGGGAAGCGCTGCTTCTCCACTCCTTCCCCTCCCTCCCAGAAAGTCCTAAGTGCTGCCAATCAGCTGTTTGGCAGCAGGGAAGCACTGGGAGGGAGGGGGAAGAACAGGAAAGCGCAGCATCTCTGCTCCTCCCCCTCCTTCCCAGAAAGTCCTAAGCGCCGCCAAACAGCTGTTTGGCAGCGCTTAGGACTTTCTGGGAAGGAGGGGGAGGAGCAGAGATGCAGCATGCCCCACAGAGGAGGTGGAGTGGGGGTGGGAAGAGGTGGGCCTGGAGTGGAGTGGGGACGGGAAGAGGCAGGCCTGGAACATCCTCCAGCAAAGTCGGCGCCTGTTCTTCTCCAGGTAAGCTGCCACTGCTGCTACAAAGGTGCTTCCGAGTGTTCTTGCCTGCAGCGGGCTGTGCCTGTGAGGGTAAGCCGTGGCACTTCCCAACCATAGTACTTTACAGTATATAATGCCGTTTGTCGGCCCCCAAAAAATTTCCTTGGAACCTAACCCCCGCATTTACATTAAATCTTATGGGAAAATTGGATTCGTTTAACATCGTTTCACTTAAGGTTGCATTTTTCAGGAACATAACTACAACATTAAGTGAGGAGTTACTGTACAACAGAATTAAGTTCAGTATCTGGTTTGGTACCTTAATGTGCACAGCAATGACGATGCTCACACTGAGGGCAAAGCAAAGCTTTAGTAAAACTTTTATTAGCTTAATTGATAAAAACACACACGTTTCAACTCAAATGAAGGCATAGGTATAGTGCAGTATTAAGGTAGTAATGGTGACCTGCACCATACTCTCAGCTTTCTCATGGAGACCTAGTAATTGGAGACAGGCAGTGTTCCATGAGGGTTCTACCCTGCCTCTGGTATGTTAAACAAATCCGACAGTTAAGATATCAAAGCTTATGTGGTGGTTTGGCCTGTTACAGGGCCTCACGACTACCATGAATATTCATATAAACACCCGGACTCCTTTGTCCATAACTAACTTCCTCACCCTAATAATGTTGCGGTGTCCTTATCATGTAGGTTGGTATATTAATGATCTCAACTCATTATCATATATATCACATTGTTGCCAAAGCAAGTTTGCAGTTATGCATCTGTGGCTTTTCCTATGCTAAAATATCTGCAAGCTGGTACCAGTTCATATTCCTGCAGTTACCTGGTATTGTTTTTTACAAAAATCCCCTAGACAAAATATTCCCAACTCCCTAGTAACTCGGGGTCAATGTTGTGTAACACACTTATGCTAAGGTTCATAGGCCTCAAAGTCTTATGATAACAACTAAAGCTAATTATCGTATAAGATGGAGGTCTGTAGGGTTCTTGCATTAACTCTAAATAAAATACCTGTAAGCAAGCTCTATGGGCTATAGAGGAAAGCCGCCTTGGTAATGTTTAGTAAAAGCTGCTCCCTGTATTTGCATACTATTTTGTTCATTTTTGTGAATTTGTTCTTCCATTATTCAAGCACTGATAATAAGTTTGATACTGTAAGACACAGAAGATTGCCCCTTACTCCACTTCCAAGGAAGCTTACCACCCATGGCCCCAATCCTGCAAATACTTACACAGGTATTTATCTTTACACATGTGAGTAGTCCCTTGGGACTTTATGTGAGTATCTTTTATGCCATCAGGCCTACTTTATGTATGTAAAATTCAGCACATGCATAAGTGTTTGCAGAGTCAGGACCTATATAATTTCAATTAATTTTTTTAAAGCTGTGTTAAGTGAGAGTAAACACAGTTTAGGTGAAAGAGGACTCCTTGTTACCTTCTGAAACAGGTTGGTAGACTTGGTCCAATTGTGCAGGACAAGGATTCACATATCACAAATAACCACAATTGTAATGGCTGTTAATAGAGAGATTAAAATTTGGGTGTAGAGGTTGAAGTCCTCTTTTTTTCTTTCCTGTGGCTCATAATTGAGGCAGTTTGGCATAGTAGTATGTAGAAACTTTCTCTTCTGTTGATAGAGTTGTATCTTCCTGGAACAACTCCACCACCATTAACTTACTGATAATAGATAAAATAATCAAACATGTTTTCCCAAATTTTGGAACTTCGTGTTTTGTGCATTTTCACAGGCCATTTGATGACTCAGTTTGAGCAATTTCCTTAATCTTGGAAGAAACCCTCTACAGAAGTGCAGTAGAGAAAAAGGAAACAAAAATAATACAGATCAAGATAAAACTTTAAAAGAAGAAGTATATTCATTTGTATGTAGCTGTGATCACTGCTGTGTATTGGGGAGAAACAGAAGTTGGAATGGAACTCCAAGTCAACTCACCTAATTTTGATGCAGTTACTTTGGTAATACTTCTGGCTAGATCTCTAGCAAAGTTTAACGTTTAAAACCTCCCCATCACATTTTCTACTCTTGCTCTGGAGAGAGGACACCAGCCCAAATAAAACAACACAGTCCCCCTTTTGGTAAATATAGGGAGTCTCACTTGGACACATACTGGATGTTGTTACTCTTCATGTAAGTCTTTATTAATTGATTAGTTTGTGGTGATTTTCCTACGAACAAGAGTGTCCAAGTGTAAAAGCCAGCAGAGACAGAGAGAACTCAGTTCACAGCTGGATTTATTTTTTAAAGAGATTGTTCTGTGTATGTCAGTGATGTGATATGAACCTTGGACTGTGCTGGCATACAGTTTCTAAACTCTGGGACAAATATTAGCCTGGCAAGCACAAGAACAGCATAGGATATGGGGGGAGGGGAAGTAGACTCTACAGAGCTATTCTATCCTCATCCTTGCATAGATGGGAAGAAGAAGGCAGAATGGGTTGGTGATTGACTTTACCGTTCAATATGCTGGCCAGCATACACTGTGTGGGCTGTAGATCTGGTGCTGTTTTCTCCCTCCCAAGAGCAGCAGAAGAGCGAGGAGGTAGATGTAACTGAGTCAGTCTTCCTGCCTGGGTTATTCCTGGTACAGTGCAAAAACAGATTGCCCATTACTCTGGATTCATAGCAAAGGCTTGATTGAGCCCTCCATTCTTTTATCCACTAGTTGGCTCTGTCCTGGCAAACATCCAATTTACTGTACCTAATGTAAGTTGTACCCATTTCTCTTCACTGTAGTGACACCTGGAAAATATTTTAAAAAACCTGTAATTTAAAAATCAGTTTAAACTAATTTGGAACCACAAACACTATATAAATCATGGTTGTAAAGTAAATGCATTACATTGGTACAGGACAAAGTTAATGTTGTTTGGGGTGCCTTAACTGTGCATTTCCTTATCTTATCAGTTCTGGATTACTTGCAAGTTTTCCAGTGTTTTATAATGCTTCTTCGGGGATATTTATAACATCCTCTGAGTTTTACCTCATGCTATTGATCTAAACTCAACTCCAGTTTAACATAGATTTTATCTGGAATTTCCTTGGATTTTATTAATTATTACAAAAATCATATAAGCGCTAAACTAGTAACTCAAAGAAGGCTACCATACAATCAAAGAAACATAGGTCAAGAAGGGAGCTGAGGAGGTAATCTACTCCACCCCTGTGCTGAGTCAAGATTAAGTATATGTAGATGATCCCTAAAAAGTGTTTATGTAACCTGTTCTTACAAACCTCCAAAGATGGAGATTCCATAACCTCTCTAGGCAACCTGTTTCAATGCTTAACTATGCTTATAGTTAGAAAGTTTTCTGATATCTAACGTAAATCTCCCTTGCTACAAACTAAGCTGATTGCTTCTTGTCCTACTCTTGGTGGACATGGAGAGCAATTGAGCCCCATCCTTTTTATAACAATATATTTGAAGATTTTTATGTCCCTCCTTCTCTATATTAAACGTGCCCAATTTTTTTCAAGCTTTCCTGATAAGTCATCTTTTCTAAATCTCTTACCCTTTTTGATGCTCTCTTCTGAACTCTTTAATTAGTCCACATCTTTCTCAAAGTATGTTGCCCAAAACTGGAACTATATTCCAGCTGAGACCCCACCAGTGGCAGGTAGGGTAGAACAGTTACTTCCTATGTCTTAAATATGATTGTCTTGGTAATACTTCCCAGAATATTTGCCTTTTTTGCCTCAGCATTGTATTGTTGACTCTCATTCAGTTTGTGATCCACTATGCCTTCCAGATCTTTTTCTGCAATACAGCTGCCTAGCTAGTTTATTCCCCATTTTGTATTTGTGCATTTGATTTTTTCTTCCTAAGCGTAGTACTTTGCACTTGTCATTACTGAATTTCATATTATTGGCATCAGACAAATTCTTCAATTTATCAAGATCAGATTGTATGGTATGTCTAATGATTTGAAGTTATATAGTATCAACCTAAGGGGTTTTTTTGGGGAGCAGGGGCGGGGTTAATTAACTTTTGGGGCCAGATTCATGAGTACATTCAGCAGCAGGGAAAAGTAGCCGGAACCTCCTGAGCAGTAAGTGGCTAACAGCTGCTTTGCATCTCTAGAGCAGCATAGAAGGTACTGGTGAATCTGCCTCTTAATTTGCCATTGATTTATTGGTTTAGTGATCTGGGATATGGGGTAACTTATTTTTTATGTTGTAATTAAAAAAAAAAGGCAAATATATACCAAGTAAACTTCCATGATACGAAACCGTGCAATATGATGGTCATAGTTGAAAGAAAACTAATAATTAGATAACCAATATTTTAAAAAGTGAATATTATCTATGCAACCCTGGAGGCCAACTGGATAGCAGGGGGCAAGAGGTAGTGAGTGGGGCTGTGCAGGGTCTAAAGAGGGGGGTAACTGGGAAGATGGAGGTGGAGAGGAAAGAGGTTCTGTGATGTAGGGAGGCAGTGGTAATGTTGAAGGCAGTGGGGAGGAGGAGGGTTATATGCAGATGGGTCCTATGTTGAGGAGACTTGCGCTGTGCCCATTCTCTCTGTGCCAAGGCATCGGTACTTGAAAGGCTCCTGATGGCACTGTTGTCTCAGCTCCATTCTGTACAAAGGCAGCACTGCCAGGGGGAGCTGGGGCAGGACCACAACCTTTAAAGGTAGAGATATTGGCATTCAGGGACTGGTCTCTTTTGCTCCCCTTCTTCTGCTATCCTAACTCCAGCCACCACCCTGTTTTCAAATAAGTGGTCTCCCTAACACATCCCTGCTTTCCTTCAGGCCCATATATATACCTGCTTCCCACTACTCCTCCCTCATCTTCCCACTCTCCCCTGCACCCACACAGCCCCTTCACTGTCTACCTGAGCTGCCTTAACAACAGAATCCCTCACTGTGAGGAGCCAAAGGAAGGGAAAACTGACCACATGTGAGGAGGGTGAGAGAATGACAGGAAAATCATGGGCATGTGTGGTGGAATGGAGTGGACAGTATGAAGTAGGGATGTGCATGTATCTGGGGAGGGAAAAGGGCTGTATTTGGAATGGGGGCTCTGTTAGTCTTCCTCATACCAATGACTCATTTCAGCCAAAGAACTGACATGCAAATTAGCTATAGAACAAGGGTCATGATTGGTGAAGTTGCTGCTTATGGCACAATGACTCCACTTAGGTGATCTGAGCTGTTGTTCTGACCCTGTCTGTATAACCATAATAATTGGATACAACAGTTGTAAATAATGTAGCTTAATTACAACATAATTTCTTCCAGTGCAGTTTATGCATGAGATTTCAAAGATTTAACTAGATGGAAAGCTTGAGGAGTCTGTGTTACATCATTTGTAAGTTGACTTGGGACATAAGTCCTTTACTGAATAGCAAATTTAATAAAAGACCCATTTTAATTAATGTTAACTAAAAAGGTAATGGATTTAATTGAAAATTCCCAGAAGAGTCATTCAGTACTCAAAGAGTAAATGATGTGATTTTTGGGAGGCTCTGTTGTATTATTTTATACATAACAAAAAGGTCTAAACTCTTCTCTAAGTGTAAAAATTCAACTCAGTCTTAACTATGGGTTTCAGAGTAGCAGCCGTGTTGGTCTGTATTCGCAAAAAGAAAAGGAGTACTTGTGGCACCTTAGAGACTAACAAATTTATTTGAGCATAAGCTTTCGTGATGAAGTGAGCTGTAGCTCACGAAAGCTTATGCTCAAATAAATTTGTTAGTCTCTAAGGTGCCACAAGTACTCCTTTTCTTTTAGTCTTAACTAGCTGCAACAGCGCATCCATAATGACATTTGAAGATGATCCCCTCAATCTCACTCTAAATCTGTAGCACCTTTTTCCAGCTAACGTTTTGGACTCTTTGTTTGTTTGTTTTGCTTGTTTAATAAAAAATGCTGGTCTTCTCTATAGGATGAGAATCCATCATGTTTAACAAAGCTTTAGAAAGACCAAGAGCTATTTTGTGGTTTCTGTGATGTAGAGAAGATGATTTTGTTGATTAACCAAACATAATGATTTAACATAACAAATTAATGTCAGAAAGATAAAATATGATTTGTCTGGAGTACGAAGTATCCATGATTACTTATTTTTTCTTTCCTTTCTTCGTCCAGTCTCTTGAGGTATATTTTCTTCCCTTCTTACTGCTTTCTTGTTTTGTCACTGTAGTCAAGCAGTGTTCTTTCCTTCTTTCTCTAGTGTTGTTACTGTTAGACATTGGAAAGGAATGCTCTGAAGAGGTTTGTTGCTGCACTAAGTAGACAGACATCATATTTGTGAAGTTCATACATCGTTATATTTTAGCAGAAAAATGGTTTTTTCAGTTTTTTTTAGACACAGTTTTTAAGTTAGGAGTCTGCATGCAACTAGTTATCTATTTTTATGAAACATAGCAAAGGGCCACCTAGATATGGTGTTAAAGAACTGAAGTGTTGGAGCTTGGAGGTTGACTGATTACTTCAAGCTGCAGAAATGAAAACATTTCTAGTGGGGCTGTCAATCGCAGTTAGTTCAAGCAATTAATGCAAAACAAATTAATTGAAAAACAAATTAATTAAAAAAATTGTGATTACTGTTTTAATCACACAAACAATAATAGAATACCCTTCTAATTTCAACCACTTCAAGCACGTGCTTTCCAAGGACTTCAATCTTGTATCAAAGCAGAATACAATAACTGTTCCATTCAATTACCAACAAGGCAAGAGGTAAAATTGGTCTTTGTCTCTTAATGCATTTCCAAGGAATTGCTTAGACAGCTTCCTAAAGTAGGTAGATCATAAAAGTCACATCAGTCTGAACTAGTACTATAAGAAGATACTAAATAGTAATGTATCTAACAATTTCATTTCTGAGTCACAGTTCTAGAAAATATGAAAATCCAGATATGTACAAAAGAGATACCGCTATAAAGGAAATCCCAGTTTTCCAACTCTTATGATTTTATTGCGAGTCTTGAGAGTCTTAGTGCTTTTCTTAAAGTCCCAACTGCTGGAACTTTATATTGAATGACAATTACAGCTTTCATTTGAAACAAAAAGTAAGTTTATAGTCCCCATGGTTGCAGAGAAAAGCCTGAAAATGACAGGCAAGTGCATCCTGAATGCATCCAACATTTATTATTTTTTTAAAAAAATCTCATGATTTTTAAAAAAACAACAAGGAGTCTGGTGGCACCTCATGAAAGCTTATGCTCAAATAAATCTGTTAGTCTTTAAGGTGCCACCGGACTCCTTGTTGTTTTTGTGGATACAGACTAACACGGCTTTACCCCCTGATACTTGACACCATGATTTTTAAGTCTTATGACTTTTGAACATGGGGTTGGCAATACTGAAATCCATTATTTGCTCAGGATTTTATTAATTAGTGTTGTTTTAAAAATTAAAAAAATAAATAAACCCAAACCTGAACTACTAGATGTTTGATGATCCAGTCTATTGTTTTAATTGATTACTTGGTTTCTAGTATAACTGTAATGCCAATGAAAGTGATGAGTAAGGAGGACTTGAAAGGCTTTGCCTTAAGTACCTACCATCAGTCTGTCAGGCTAAGAATTGTGCTGAATAGCCAGCCTTGGAGGATTAAATTATTTGAAATTAGCCTTGTACATCATAAATAATTAAAGAAATGTAGTTGTTGTGCTTACGGTCAGATGAATTAGCCACAATGATCATTCCTTAGTTAATGGCAATACCACTTTTTTTTTTTATCACTGGAGTGTGTGCACACATGTGTTTTAGAGAGGGGTGGGTGTTTACATTGTGCCCTCAAAAATATCTTGGTGATTGATTGTCTAAGATTCATACATTTTTGAGTGCCATGCTTTTAGTTTCTTATGCTGAATAATGTTCCTCATCCTGTTTCCATTTTAAAATAAAAATAGCATCCTGTTTCTATTGGCTCTTTATTTAATTTTAATTTTATCTTTTAAGGAGCTGAATATCCAGGAGAGATTTATTGGTTCCAAGTATAGGAGTGTATAAGGAGCTGATGCTTGCTTTTTCTGTTTTTTCCCTTAAAGTGTTATGGTGCTCTATCAGATTGTATGGGAGTTGATATAATAATTTTCACATCCAGGACAAATTTGTAGGTTAGAGTTAGTAAAGCCTCAAACAATGTGGATATTTGCATGAGTTTACACTGATTAATTAAGGTGGGCATGGCAGCATTGAGCTGCAGGAGGCTTGGCAAACTGTGGAAGTATATAACTGCATAAAATAAAGGAGGGGCAATGTATGTGGGCATGCTGGCAGGTATCTTTCTTAGGCTGGTTTGAAGTCTTTCTGGCGTGGCCTTTCTCTTAGGACACAGCTACCAGTTAGCCTAATGAGCGTCTTAGGTTCATTTTAAAATTTAATCTATGGTTTGTCTACACTAGAGAAATTTGACATGCTAATCACCAGTTGGTTACCATAGTACAACTACACACCTCTTATCTACACACACAATTGCTTCCAGTGGTGAACAGGCATTCACACCAGCATTTGGATTAGGTTGTCTTTCAAGGCTAATGACTGTGTGGTCTTCTAACATGCTAGTTTCCTGCAGTATAGCACCAGTGAGGATAGATCACTGGCATAATGGCTTTATCAGTGTAAATAGTCCACCTGCAACTGTCCTGCAGCACAGTTAACAGCGCTTAGAGTGCTTATCTGGTCTCCTCTTTGAACTTCACTCCACAGTGATCAAGTTTGTGTAACGCCAACAGACCCTGGTCGTCCGCGGATGAGATTGAACCTGGGATCTCTGGAGCTTAGTGCATGAACTCTACTGCATAAGCTAAAAGCCAACCGGCTGTTAGTTAAGGCTGTAGAACACACTCATAATCAATCTCTCTCTGCCTCTGCCGCTAGATGGGGCAGAACACCATACCCAGAAGGTGTGTGGGTTACATTAGCAAGAAGTTACATGTGATACAAATAGTACTGCTCAGAAGAGAACGCCAGTTTGAAAATACTCAGAAGTGTCTGTGCTGTTTAATCCCATGGAATACAGCCTGAAAGAAATGTTTAAACTTCATGTTGCAAAGAGATCCAAGGGACTGAAGCAGGTGAAAGGAGGACTGTAGGGACTCTCTCAGAGACTATCATTGCATCTGCTTAAATGGGCTGTTACTGGCATAGCTGTTTAGAAAATAAGGTTCCGGTTCCACTTAGAGATGCGAACATTGCAGTTCAGAAAGTGAGGGCCTGGTTTAAGGAATCAAAATGAGTTTCTTCACACTACAGAGCTTAGCTTATAACTAGGCCCTTTGATTTCATTATTTTCACCCCAAAGGTACAGGGTCCAAATTCTTCCAAGTGGAACTCCACTGAAAATGATGGAATTACATGAAGTATGAATTTGGCCCAATATGCTTATTTAATGAATTATTTCTACCACAGTGGGATGGCTAATTGAAGTGCTTTCTGTCTCCTTGCCAGTTATTCTTTACGTGGAAGATAATTTTATGTCCACTGTGTGACGTAACATTTAAAGGGATGCTCTCTTATAGTTTGTCCTTGAAACTACACATGAACTGAGGGGCAAGTGTTCTGGTTCTAAACATATGGTGGTTTGTGAGTTCACCATTGCTGAAGAAATGGACACTATTTTCTTAGGGTCTACACTCAGTTCACTGTTCTGCCTTCTGCTGTTCTCTGCTACAGCTATTAACTATCCCATGCTATTTCTGGAGCTGTGTACATTCCTAATGACATTACTGCTCATTACATTCTCATTTAAAAGCAATATAATTTTGTGATCCTCCTTGGGTATTTTAGGTGAAGTAAAAACCATTAAATAGTAGCATTGGCTTGATGTGGTAAACACTCTACCACATGGATATCTACTGTATAAAACTTTTTGTTAAAGACACCCTGTTCTTAGTCTAATTCTATTCTTATTCTCTGGGCACTTTCCCCTTGCTAATTTTTCTCCCTACTGTTACTCACACCTTCTTGTCAACGGATTGAAATGGGCCATCCTGATTAACACTATAAAAGTGACTTTCCTCCTGCTGAAAATAGTCCACTGTAATTGATTTGTCTTGTTAGAGTTGGTAAGGCAGCCGCATCTTTTCATGTTCTCTGTGTGTATATATAATATATATATCTTCCTATCATATTTTCCACTCCATACATCTGATGAAGTGGGTTTTAGCCCATGAAAGCTTATGCCAAAATAGATTTGTTAGTCTCTAAGGTGCCACAAGTACTCCTCGTTCTTTTTTCATAAGTCAGATGTTCTTTTGTATTTACCTCCTTAGTATATATTATTTTTCTTCTTTTAAAAATTGGTTCACTGCCACACAGAATTTTGATCCTACTATGTGTCCTTTGCCTTCTGCAGACATTAATTGTACAAAAGGTTTTAACTCTTAGAATTGTCCCTAAGGAATGCATAGTCCAAAGTCGTCTTATGATTTAATGTAGGTTGTAGATATAAAAAACTCAATGTTTCTTTTCCAAAATAATATACTTTTTGACATTTCATTAAAATGCATAATTTCTTGATTGCCCCAGACATCTAAAATTCAACTCCCTTCCTTTGCTTGTGTATTGGGCAGCAACTGAACAACAAACTAAATATTGGATAAATTAATTACCAACATCTTTGTTCCACATCTAGTTGTTCTCTAAATGTTGTACTTGTCTCCCATCTTGTTTATGCTACAGAGATCTCTTCGTGTGGATACTAATTACTACACGTTTTCCCAGCTTCAGTCATGAACTGATTTTGTTAATCCTCAAATTTAAACAGGGTAGATGAACAATTAAGATACTTCAGAAAGATATTTGTATTAATGGATCGACATCATTCTCCTATGATCATGAATCAGCCACAGCCCCTGGGAAAAAGTAGTGAAAACTATGGCAGGTCCATCAATGTGATAAAGAATCAATCTTGTTGTCTAAACTAGAAGAATTACCATAATTTTCACTGCTTTTTCCCAGGGCAGACTTCCTACCGTCTTCATTTTTTGTCACCTGCTGCTGCCAGACAGAAATAGCTCATTTTCTAGATATACATCTGTTTATTCTTATGCTACTATTTCAAGGAACCTTGGAGGAACACGCAAGGCAAAGATAGAGACGTAATATTATTAGATCTTGGCTAATGCCCAGAGGCAATAGAAATATGGGTGTTATCTCTCAAACGGCTTTGGTTTCCTATCAAAGGAAGACGAAATTTACCTGCCAGTTCTCATTCGAGATATTTTGTCGGGTTGGTGCCCTCATATACAGAAACAGACTACACTGTTTGCTTTTTACTGAAAGATACGCCAGTTGACTTAGAGTGGACTGCTGGCGCCACTCTTCAAGCTGCAGACCTGTACAAGGTGATACGTGCTGTACAGGCGGGCTAGATGGACTCAGTCCTTAAGAAAAGTTTGTCTACATTCCACAAAATTTGTTCTGAGCTTACAGTGAAGATGTGCATTACTTGGCATATCTTATAGAGAGGAGCCCAGGTGATCGTCCAAGCAGTGTTGCGAAAAGCAGTCCTTGATATGGCTCAGAAATGATATTTGGTAGTTACAAAGATGAAGCGTAGTTATGCTTCGTGGGACTAAAGTGGTCAACTTACTAATTTGTGAAAACTGGACACTGAGTGCTGGAACGTCCCCCACCCCTTGCTATGCCTCTTTCCCCCAGAGCCCACCCCTTGCTCCACCTCATTCCCTGGAGGCCCCACCCTTTGCTCCTCTTCCCCACCCATACTCACAGTTGCTCGCTGCTGGCAGGCCCCGCCGATCAGCACCTCCCCCTCCTTCCCAGCGCCTGCTGCATATCAGCTGTTTTGTGGTGTCCTGTAGGCGCTGGGGTGGAAAAGCGAGGGCACAGTGTGCTTGGGGGCAGGAAGAGGCAGGGCGGGGGTGGAGTTGGGTGGGAAGAAGCTAGTTGGGGGTGGGGCCCTGGGGAATAGGTGGAATGGGGGCAGGGCCTGGGTTGAGCAGGCGGGGAGCACCTCCCAGCAGATTAGAAACTCTGCCCTTATCGGTGGAGGCGTGACTGGGGCAGGATGTTGGAGAGAGAGCTGTCCTACGAGTATGTGTGTGGGTGACTGGTGCAGGGAAGGGAGAGCTGTACTTCGGGGGTAGAAGAGTGAGTGGGGCAGGATGAGGCAGGGAGAGCTGTGCTCAGGGAAGGACCGGGGAGCCGCCAGTACTTCTCTCTGCCAGAGCCATTGCTGAGTGCTCCACTGCTCCTCCAGGCTGCAGGAGCTACTCCTCCTGCTTCCCGGTGGTGGAGGAGGCTGGTTACTGCATATAACCGGACTTTTAGTGTCTGGTCAGTACTGCTGAACGGACACTTCAGGTTCCCTTTTCAAATGGACGTTCTGGTTGAAAACTGGACAGCTGGCAACCCTAGTTGGGACACCTTTTGTATGAAGAGTGAAGATTTTTTGATGAATATTGTACAGTGCATTTAAAATCTGCTGTGTACCATCCCCAAGGAAATGGGATAGTGAGAGACTGCATAGGATCCTGAAGAGGTGTGTAGCTTGCATAGAAATGTAGGACTGGAAGGGACCTCATTAGGTCATCTAGATCAGTCCGCTGCACTGAGGCAGGACCAAGTATTATCTTGACCATCCCTGACAGGTGTTTGTCTAACCCACTCTTAAACCTCCCTAGGTAATTTATTCCACACTCACACTCACAACCTCCCTAGGTAATTTATTCCAGTGCTTAACTACCCTGACAGTTAGGAAGTTTATCCTAGTGTCCAACCTAAATCTTCCTTGTTGCAATTTAAGCCCATTACGACTTGTCCTGTCCTCAGTAGATAAGGAGAACAAATTTATCATCATCTGTGATGGGTTCAGTCACAGAGACCCCCTTGGGACCGTCACCTGGTGTGCGGAGATGAACTCTGAGCCCATTTACTCTGCCAGTTTGGGCCTCCATAACCCTGCCTTGTTGATCCAGATATGCAAGCCTGCTGCAACACAGATCCAGGGTCTGAACCACACCCCCAAAACTGTAGACTGAAAGCAAGTGCTCCTGTCTCCAACACCCTGACACCCAGCCCCAATGAGATCCAAACCCCAAATAAATCCGTTTTACTCTGTATAAAGCTTATACAGGGTAAACTCATAAATTGTCCGCCCTCTATAACACTGATAGAGAGAAATGCACAGCTGTCTGCTCCCCCCAGGTATTAATCACTTACTCTGGGTTAATTAATAAATAAAAGTGATTTTATTAAGTATAAAAAGTAGAATTTAAGTGGTTTCAAGTAATAACAGACAGAACAAAATAAGTACCAAGCAAAATAAAACAAAACATGTAAGTCTAAGCTTAATACATTAAGAAACTGAATACAGGTAAATCTCACCCTTAGAGATGTTCCAATAAGCTGCTTTCACAGACTAGACTCCTTCCTAGTCTGGGACCAATCCTTTCCCCTGGTACAGACCTTGTTAGTTCCAGCAGGCATCTTAGGTGAAAAGCAGGGGATTTCACATGACCGGGAGCCCCTTTGTTCTGTTCCACCCCCTTCAATAGCTTTGGCATAAGTTGGGAATCCTTTGTCTCTCTCTGGGTTCCCACATCTCCTTCTAAATGGAAAAGCACCAGGTTAAAGATGGATTCCAGTTCAGGTGACATGCTCACATGTCCTGTGAGACTTCATTACCCACACCCTGGCCCACACATATACAGGAAGTCTTACAAGTAAACAGAGCCATTTACAACCAATTGTCCTGGTTAATGGAAGCCATCGAGATTCCAAACCACCATTAATGGCCCACGCTTTGCATAATTACAATAGGACCTCAGTTATATTTCATATTCCTAGTTGCAGATACACGAATGATACATTCATACAAATAGGATGACCACACTCAGTAGATTTTAAGCATTGTAATGATGCCTTACAAGAGACCTTTTGCATAAAGCATATTCCAGTTCCATCATATCCACACTTACAAACATATTTTCATAAACATATAGAGTGCAAAGTCACACCATCCTCTTTATAACAACCTGTTGTGTTCTTGCAGACTGTTATCATGTCCCTCCTCAGTCTTCTGCAGATTAAATAAATCCACCTTTCCCCCATCTTTCCTTATAGGTCATGTTTTCTAGACATTTAATCATTTTGTGGTGTTCTCCTCTTGACTTTTTCCAATTTGTCCACATCTTTCCAAAACTGTGAGGCCCAGAACTGGAAACAGTACTCCAACTGAGGCCTTATCAGTGCTAAGTAGAGTGGAAAAAGTACTTCTTGTGTCTTGCTTACAATGCTATTGTTAATACATCCCAGAGTGATGTTTGCTTTTTTTTTTTTTTTTTGCAACGCTATTACATTGTTGACTCCTGTTTAGTTTGTGAGTCACTATAATGCTCAGATTCTTTTTAGTAGTATTCCTTCTGAGGCAGTCATTTCCCATTTTATATTTTTGCAATTGATTATTCCTTCCAAAGTGCAGTACTTTGCATTTGTCCATATTGAGTATTATCCTATTATTTTAGATGATTTCTCCAGTTTGTCTAAATATGAATATAATTCAGTTACTGTATTTAGCACCTTTCATCTGCGACTTTCAAGGTGCTTTATAAGGCTAGAAAAGTAGTAGAATTTCTGTTTTTACAGATGGAAGAACAGAGGCTGGGATTTAAGCAATTTGTCCAAGGCCACAAATAAGTAAGCATGCTTGGAACTAGAACCTAGTCAAGGTTGTAGCTATACACACTTCAAAATATCTTTTAACAAATTTATTTGAAAGATAACAGAATAGAAAATCTGTTCTTTTATTGGGGCCTACTCGTAGCTTCCAAAATGTAATCAATTGGAGTCTTTGCATTGAGTTCAAAGAGCTTTGGATCAGGCCCTTAACTGCCAACTCCTGAGATCAGTATTTTTATCTATTTTTTCAAATAGGAATAACTATAACTTTATATTTTCCAATAAATATGAAATTGAACAGTAAACCTGGGTGCACAAGCCCTTTGGGACCTGACAGGTGAATCTTCTTGTAATAGAGACACCCCATGCCCCTCTACAAAATGGTGGAACTCCCTAGAGTCAATGCACAAGATCACAGGATGTCTAGGTGCTGCCTTTGGTTGGTAGAAGGCATTTAGTCCCATAATCCTAGCCATGCTTTCCAGATCCTTTCCAGCTTATAAAGATGTGCAGAGAGGCAGCTGAGCCTTGCTAGAAAATTAGCCAGGCAGAACAAGTAGACTCAGGTTACATTAATGAGCCTATTAAGAGAAAGTATAGGGAGTCTGTCTGGTCAGTGTGAGGGACAGAAAGCAGTAATCTTGGCTGCACTCAAAGAGACAGGGTAGTCTGGAAGAGTCGTCAAATGTGTTTTTTTTTTTTTTTTTAGATTTCATAGTTTTAAATCTCAGTTAATCTCTGCCAGGCAAAACTTTATACAGCTCTCCAGCCCTGTGGGTCTCAAACTCTGGTTTGTGGGGGTGCTGGGAGTTGTCATATGCCAGTCCTCCACCCAGCAGCTCACAGACAACAGCTGGGACTGGGGTCCATGAAGCCAAACTAGTTCACAAGCCCCTTCCTCTGTGCTCTGATTGGTACTGTGCTACGGTTCCTGACTGGGCTGCAGCCTCTATTTAAGACAGAAGAGGAAACAGGAATTAGTCTGTACAGCTGGGTTTTACTTGCTGTGGGCTGTTGGCCTGGTGTTTACCTGTTCCTGCCTTCTTATCTTGACTCTTGGTAACTGACTCTTGATCCCTGCCTTCCCGTTTGTCTCTTGATTCTGATTTCCCAGCATTCCAGCCCAGCCTGATTCCTGGTAACTAGCTCCTGGACCCTTTTGCCTATGCTGGATGTGAACCTGTAGGCCAGACGGCCCATGCACCTGACAATGGATAATGTTTGCAAGCTGTAACACTAACCTTGATTCCACAAAAATCTGTAAATGAACACCAACCCTCAGGAAAGTATGTGTTTATCAAAAACTTTCATGCATTATGTCTATTGAGATGGGCCAACTGTAGCCCTTCCTCAGATCTTTTGTGTGTTAAATGTTAATGCACTGATAACTGAAATGTGAGATACTAGTTTTAAAACAGGGTATTTTTAGGAATTTTTAATAAAACTTAGTTCTATTGTATTGTATGTAACAGCAGATAATCTGTGACATTACTTCAGTAAGTGGGAAAATGTATTTAAATGTAATATTTATAGCAGAGGGAGGTATTAAGTACTTTTGGCTTTTGTCGAAACCAGGAAAGGATATAGCTAAATCCATTAAACCATGGGTTTGGAGTTGTTGTGAGATGGTGTACACACAAGTAATTAATTAATTATATTTTATCAAGTATTTTGTATATTTGTAAGTATTGAACATTTTTTGAAGGTCTGTTTAAAAAATCCAAGATTTTAAAAGGGTCAGGTGATCAATTGCTTAAAAAGTTATTAGGTATTTTGTAGTGGTACAAGGTGTTTCATTGTAATGTGCAGGGATGGAGAGCCTATGCTAATTTTGGAGAACCACTGGTTTTGCTTCTCAGATATTCTTTGAGATGCTATTGCATTTTAATGATGAATAATATAGATGGTAGCCATTAGTGTAAAGCATGATATCTGAAAATAGTCAAAGACAATGGGACTGGAAGACAGACCAGTAACAATTGGAGGAAGCTGAGAGAGTTAATTCTACAGAATAAAGTTAGCAACCTGGAGTAGAAGAGGACATTGAGCAACAATGGAAGTCAACAGAGTCTTTGTTTGTGCAAGGAGTAAGTCAGGATGGGGAGGACTGAAGTTTTACTGGGGAGCAGTGTTCCCTCTAATTGTTCCCACCCATGTGCAGAATGAATTTTGTTATGTGCACCAATATGGAGGTAATGTGTGACACATCACCTCCATATTGGTGCACATAACAAAATTCATGTGGCGGGGATGGGGCCGAAGGATTTGGAGTGTGGGAGGGGGCTCAGGGCTGGGGTTGGGTTTCGGGTGGGGGGGGGGAGGGCTCTGGCTGGGGGTGCAGACTCTGGGGTGGGGCCAGGGATGAGGGGTTTAGGGTGCAGGCTACCCTGGGGCTATGGTGGGGAGAGAGGACTCCCTGCAGCTCTCTCTCCCTGCAGCCGCACCTGGAGTGGAGGGGAGAGATGCCTCGCCCATGACCCTGGCAGGTCCGGGCTGGGTTGGGGCCAGGGGATGGGCATCTCTCCCATGGCCTCAGCAGCTCCGGGCCAGGCATGGTTGGGGCTGTGGGAGAGGTGCCCATCCTCCCGGCCCCAACCCACTGCTGGGGCCAAGAACGTGCCCAGTGTTTGCTTCACATTAGGTGACTCCCTCCCTGGCTATTACCTGGGGGAGCTGGGGGAGCACACTGAGCTGCCACACGGGCATAATAGCAAAGAGCTGCTCCTCCTGTTTCATGAACGATGCGTTTGAGTTGCGTTGCTGCTGCTGTGCCAGAGCCTTGGCGTGAGCGGGGCTTGGAAACACGTTTTGGCTGAACAAGGTGCTCTGCGGCAGCTCCGGGCCAGGCTGGATTGGGGCCGCAGGAGACACCTCTCCCCTGGCCGTGGCAGGTCCGTGGCTGTGCTGGGTTGGGGTTGTGGGAGAGACGCCTCTCCCTTGGCTGCGGTGTGGCTGAGGAAGAGGAATCTCTCCCCACCACAGCCCTGAGTGCCTGCGCGGTGCTTAATAGGCTGCTGTGTGGCTGCGCAGCTTAGAGGGAACTTAGCTAGGGAGCCTGTGAAGAAATGGTGAAAATGGTTGCTCCTGGGAAGACTTGAGCAGATCAATTGCACCTAGTCAACTCTTAGTCTTTAACAAATAGTTGATGCACAGTGATATACATCTTTATTTTTGATAAGGAAAGGATTTTTTTTTTAACGCAACATATATAACTGAAAAGAACACTTATTTTGTTGCCTTGCCCTGGCTCATTTAATATGAGTCTACAATACAGGACATACCAGAATTGTCTCCTAAAACCCCTTTATTGAAAGATCCTTAAATACCACATTTTTACTGTAACTTGTATTTCAGGAAATGGGAGGCAGACAATGTTAATTTTATAGAGGATCTTTTAAAATTTAATTATTGTAGATTCTCGCTGCAATTCACAACCTTATTTTCTCTTCCTAATACAAGTTTTCATCAATACAAATACAGTGTTGAATCACTTCCATTCCCAGGAATCTGAATACATCAGCCTTAATTAACGGAACGGAATACTTTTATGTTAAATGCACTCAGGATATCTAAGTTCGTTCATTCTTATAATTTAGTTATTGATGCCATGACTAAAATAAGAGAACCACGAAAAAGTCTGGGGTACTTGGACAAATTTGTACCCCATTGAGATAGGAGACAGCCATGCAGAGACTCTTTTTCAGCACTGGAACGCTGCATGCTGACTCTGAATAGGCCAGTGTGTAAGAGTCTGTTGGCGGTGAACCAATGGAGGGATTGCTGGCTGCATGTTTATGAAGATCCATAAGAAAGTAATTTCTCGGCAGGCCCATTGATTGCAATATCAGTCCTGCCATGCACAAGCCAATTTACTTGAAGTGAAGTTTGTGGTGTTTTGCATGGTGTATTTTTGTTTTGTGTTTTAATGTAGCTCTCTCCCATTAAGTGCTGAATGGGGCTGGACCAGGCAGGAGACCATGTAACAGCTCTGGTTTTCAGCAGAGGCAGCCCCTCTGGAAAAGTGAATGGAGTATGGGTGATCCTGTTTATTGGGTTCATCCTCTGATACCAGATTCACAGTCGAGGGGCTAGGCTTCAGGTGCTGTGATAGCTCCAACCCCTGGCTGGCACGTAATATGTATTCTCTTCCTGTACAGTGATGAATCATCATTTTAAAGGGGTTTCCTCTTTTCCTGTCTGAGTTTCCAGGTGGGTTGGGGCTATCTCTGCAATTGAATGGCAGCTCCTTAGAATCGGGCAGGTTTTTTTTTCTCCCCCCCCCCCCCAAATCAGTTATGTCCCATTTTTGTATTATATCATGCAAATGTTTGTTGTGGCTTATATGTTGCGTATCTAGGTCAGATTGTGAAGAAAGCTATTTTCCTTACTTGCCAGTGATGGTTTAATGCAAAGATCTCTCTGTTCTAAAACAAGTGCTTCATCATTCTACTGGTAGGCCCCAGTAACATAACAATTGTTAATGATGGGAATTGAAATACCATGCCTGATCCAGAAGCTAATGCAAGGGGTGAGCCGAAGGCCTCTAAGAATCTCATTCACAAATAACTGTAATGGAAAACTTGGTACTAGTGTGTCATTTTCATCTAGTTCAATATAAGAATAACCATACTGGTCAGACCAATGGTGCATCTAGCTCAGTACCCTGTTATCTGGCAGTGGCTAGTGCCTGGTGCATCAGAGGAAGTGAATGGAACAGGACATCTCTTATTATCCAGTCCCACCTTCTGTAGGTTGAGGAGGTTAGGAACACCCAGAGCATGGAGTTGAATCTCTGACCATCTTGGCTAATAGCCACTGATGGAAACCAACTTCCAGGAACCCTGTTATAGTTTTGGCCTTTACAACATCCTCTGGCAATGAGTTCCACAGGTTGACTGTGTGTTGCATGTAGAAGTACTTCTTTATGTTTGTTTTAAACCTGCTGCCTATTAATTTCATTGAGTGACCCCTTGTTCTTGTGTTATGTTGAGGTAAGTAAGACTTCCATGTTCACTTTCTTCATACTACTTATGATTTATAGACCTCTGTCGTATCCCCCTGTAGTCATCTCTTTTCTAATCTGAACATTCCCAATCTTCTTAATCTCTCCTTGTTTGAAAGCTGTTCCATACCCCTAATCATTTTTACCTAATGCCTTTTCTTCTAATAGCTGGGAACAATTTGAGATTGCATTCCACGGTCACAACTGGGTCTCCATAGAATTCAGTATGCTAAAACATTTTAGCAGTACAAACAGGCATAAATCTTTATTATTTTATTCTCCTCATACTGACCTTTTAGTGCATGCTGGAAAAGACGCATGTTTAGATTTCCATAGTTACCCTTTAGCTATTTGAATTTTGAATTGGAAGCTAGTATAGTAGATCTTATCTCACTTTACACATACCAGGTTATAAAGCAATTTTTAAAGTTTTTACAAGTGAAATAAGTATTTGAGTTTCTGGCACACTTTTCTCACTGGAGAATCAGTGAATGATGCAAAGTTTGTATGTTCAGACAATACAAATATCTGTAATAGAAAAATGTTTTTTCCAAATTTCTGGGTACCCCATTCTTGTCAGCATGTTCAATTACCCCGTCTGAAATTCTCTTAAATATGTGAGGATGGGGGCAGAGAAGCAAATATTTAGCACTGGCCTAAACTCTCGCATCAAGATAGCACAAGTATAAATAGTGGTGTATCCGAGGTGGCATGGGCAGCAGCAGCGCAGGCATAGCTTAGTCTGAAACCAGTGGGTACGTACTCAGCACAGCCACTGTCCATGCTTTCACAGCTACACTTCTACTTATAGTCATGCCAGCTTGAAAAGAGCTAGAGTGTGTATGTGTTACGTGAGCAGGAGAATTACAGCCCTAGCTCATACTGTAGATATGACCATAGATATGTCTTGGCTAGTGTTTACTTCATCGCAGTACATCATGTATGTGTCAAATGAAACATCTGATTTAGGACTGAATATGACATTTGATATATAGTAAGATGTTCCCCTTCATATTTCAGCCTTTGTCACACTATCTTGCAGAGATGATGTCATGGTGGTATGACATAACTCCTCTTCCTAACAGGAGTTTACTTATGGTTCCTTCCCAACCAGGATTATAAATCAGTTAGGATTTTATGTATATAATTTTCAGAGAGCTAACTCATTCATTATCTGCATATCTTTACATCAAGTTAGAGTGTTTGCATTTTTCAGGTTTTTTTTTTCATTGTGGCAAGGCTATTTTAAATTAAAACAGCAAAAGTAATCTATTTTGGATGAAATTATAACCTCCTGTGGGGAAAAATGATTTTTTTATTAAGCGGTCTTGTAGATCAGAGATGATTAGCTTTGCTTTTTAAAAACTATAGCTTTTTATATGAGAACACAATTCTCATGTATAGAAATGTATTCTGACAAACTAAAGTACTTATTCTAAGTGTAATATTTATTATTCTGAACATAATTTACAATAGCACAATTACTTGATTACAAAGTAATGAAATATCTGAAGGTTTTTTTGGGAAAATCTGTTTTAAGTATGTCAAACTTTGACTTTTCTTTTATAGAAGGAATTATATTTTAAAAAATATATAATTTGATGAGCTACCTGTGACATCAGGTTTTCGAACAATTCATCAACTACCTCAAAACGGAAGTTCCTTGTATCAGTCTAAAACATTCTGTTATTGAACTGAAATGTTTCTATTTCAAAAATTCAGCCACAGCACATTTGAAAGTGCTCAGCATTGGCCTGATTGCGCCCACTGAAGTCAATAGTAGTTTCATCATTGGGAGCAGATTTAGGCCAGCATTGAGTGCTTTTGAAAGGCCCATCTTGCATGTTGACAGAGGGAAGAAGGATGGTCTTGTGGATATAGTTCAGAGCTGAGATTTTTGGTTGTATTCAAACCTATCCCAGGCTTTGTATGTGAGTAATCTTGACTAAATCATTTAACCATTCTGTGTCATGGTTTGCCCATCTGCAAAAATGAGGATAATGATACTTGGTAATTAAACTTGCTTTCCTCAGAGGGTGATAAGGCTTACATTTGTAACTGTTTGTAAAGTGTCTTGAGGTTCTCTGACAGAATAAATTCAAAGTATTAATAATACATTCCATATCCCAAAGTTATATTAGTATATATGTTATCCCATTGATACTAAAGGTTGAGTATTGTAACACATCAGCACTAATGGGACTCTTTATGTCACTTGCTGATAGGAACTTACAGAAACCATCTACTTAAATAAAAGTCATCTGTGCAAGTCAGACTGCTGGATGGCTGCCAATTGTCCATTGATGCAAGTTACAAAAAATATTAAAGCTCCCAACAGAAGCCAGGTTTTTCAGTACATTAAATCATTTATCTTATGACTAAGCTGTTTCTGGCTGGCGTACATCATTGCCCTTCTGTGTGTGCCACTTAGAACTCTGTAGGTCAGTAATCATTAAAGATTGGTGTCTGTTGTAGGGTTCTTGGATGTCATGTGATTTGTGACATTCGGCTTTTCCCCAAACAAATTAGAAATAGCTTCCCCTCTTCATCAGTGTTAGACTCTCAAAATGTGCATTGTGCGTCAAGTCCCCTGTTGCCACAAGACTAAATTTGGGAAATCTAACTGGAATGATCTCCCATAATAGAGCCTCAGGCATAATACTGCTAATGTAGCTAACCAAGTTTACCTCCATATTCATTAGACAAAATGATAAAACTACATTTTACATTGGGAATTAAATTAATAAATGCATTTCTAATAGACTATTGTCATACAATCAGTCTCTCCTACTTTGCAAAAACTTTTATTTTCACATTGCCATTTTAAAATGTGGCATTCAGTAATGTGCTCACTTCATGAATGATGCCTATGTTGCTGTGTATGTGTTTTTAAATAGCTGAACGTGTGTGGGGGTGTGTAAGTTGGGCACATGGTGCGTATAAAGCTTTGTAAATTTAAACAGTGTACATTAATTAGATGTATTCCAGAAGACCAGAGTCTCTGAAACTGATGCTTGTTGAGTGGTCCTTTAGCATCAAAAGACCCAGTACTTCTGACTAATGTACATTCTGATAACTGATGGCTTTCAGTATTTCAGTATATATAAAACGTGTTTCTTCTTCATATTTTTTTACACACAAATCTTTCGGATTAATTAAAGATGAAAATCCTGATTATAATTGGCAGGATTTAAATCCTGCCTAAACAAGTCCAAGGTCAAGTTTATTATTATTGTCATAAAAGTGAGTATGCTCTCTAGTTACTGACAGCAACAAAGCATTCTTGAACACACTATACGCTTACGGATAGTTTAAAAACACACATCAGGTACTGAAAACAATAGATTCATAGATACTAAGGTCAGAAGGGACCATTCTGATCATCTAGTCTGACCTCCTGCACAGCGCAGGCCACAGAATCTCACCCACCCACTCCTATGAAAAACCTCACCCATGTCTGAGCTATTAAAGTCCTTAAATCATGGTTCAAAGACTTCAAGGAGCAGAGAAGCCTCCCTCAAGTCAACCATGCCCCATGCTACAGAGGAAGGCGAAAAACCTCCAGGGCCTCTCCAATCTGCCCTGGAGGAAAATTCCTTCCCGACCCCAAATATGGCAATCAGCTAAACCCTGAGCATATGGGCAAGATTCACCAGCCAGATACCCAGGAAAGAATTTTCTATAGTAACTCAGATCCCATCCATCTAATATCCCATCTCAGGGGATTTGGCCTATTTACCCTGAATATTTAAAGATCAATTACTTACCAAAATCCCATTATCCCATCATACCATCTCCTCCATAAACTTATCGAGTAGAATCTTAAAGCCAGATAGATCTTTTGCCCCCACTGCTTCCCTTGGAAGGCTATTCCAAAACTTCACTCCTCTGATGGTTAAAAACCTTAAAAATAGATGTTTTGGGATTACCTACAAAAATACAAAATATAAATGGTTTTTAAAATAAGAGATATGGCAGGGCTTTGTCTTTGCAATAAGATTACTAGTTGCAGAACAAAGGTGTCAGACCAATTTAGTCAACATGAAAATAAATCTCCCAAATCATACTTTCAGAGGTACTTTAAAATTATATTTGCTAGAATATCACCCCTCTTCACCTACTACATCTCCTCCAAACAAAATGTTAAAACCCATCACTCCAGGTTGACTGATTAAATATAGTTGTGACATGTACCATGTTTGCAGACTTTCACAGTTCAGTTTTTGTACAAATTATCATACTTCCATTAATTAAAAAGGAAAATAAAATTCATCACCTTGAGTGTCACTTCCTTCCCAGAGGGTAGAAGTGACCTTCATGCACCTTACATTAATAATTAGTTGCTACTTGTAGTGTATACTGTATTGAAGAGCCTAACCATTTTTAAAAATATTAACTTTTCTTTCCATTATCTACTGGTGGAAGACTTAATTGGTTAAGACAAGCCTAGTTTGTAAATGCTCTGAAGCTGCTTAGCATTGATTTTTATTCTATATACATTCTTCTACCCACTCATCATAGTACCTCAGCATCTTCCAGTAGGGTATTAAGTGATGAGAAACTGCACAGATATTGTCGCTTTGTACACAGCCTCATAACTAGGCCTCTGTGTTTGTCACGGAGGTCGTGGAAGTCACAGACTCCATGACTTCCTGCGACCTCCGTGACTTCTGCGGCGGCAAGTGTGGCTGACCCCAGGACCACCCAAGCAACTGGCCCCAGGGCCTGGGCCAGTCACACCGGCCAGTGCTAGAGCAGCCCTGCAGCCAGCCGCTGCTGGAGCTGCTGCTTTGGTGGCCCCAGATAACTGGTCTCCAGGGACCGCCTGAGCAGCTGCAGCTCCCAGCAGTGGTCCCGAGGCAGCCGAAGCAGGGTCTGGTCTTGGGGTTTCCCTCCCCTCCGGCGGTGGCTGGAGCAGCATCTGGACCCAGGGCTTCCCCCCACATCCCCAGCAGCAGCCGGAGCAGCTGCTGGCCTCTCGGGGCTCCATCTCCCACCCCCCCCGGCCCTGGCCTTAAGGGAAGCTGCCTTATCCCTGTTGCGCCGCTGACTGGGAGCCACCTGAGGTAAGCATTGCCCAGCCAGACTCTGCACCCCAAAACCCCTGCCCCAGGTCAGAACCCCCTCCTTGACCCCAACTCCCTCCCAGAGCCTGCACTCCTGCCCTAGCCCTGAGCCCCCTCCTGGAGCCCACATCCCACACCCCCTTCTGCACCCCAGCCTCATGCCCCCTCCCATACCCTGAACCTCTCATTTCTGGACCCATCCCAGAGCATGCACCCCCAGCTGGAGCCCTCACCCCTTCCCAACTCCCTGCCCCAGCCCAGTGAGTGAGTGAGGGTAGGGGAAAGCAAGTGACAGGGGGAGGGAGGGGTGGGGCCTCAGAGAAGGGATGGAGCCTTATGGAAAGGGCGCAGGGCAAGGGTGTTTGGTTTTGTGCCATTAGAAAATTGGCAACCCTAATTCAGCAGTCTGCTGTTAGTCATCTCACCCTGATGACTCAGCAGGTGTAGCTTCTGGTGGTGGAGTATTAGCAGCAGTTCCCTCATCAGACCTTGCAGCTCAGTGACACAGAGGATAAGGCTCCTGCTCGGCAGCCCTGCAGGCTAGCGTTCAATAGCTGTGGCACCTGACAGATAGCTGAAGGAATGAGACAAGACCACACTGTGAGGTGTTTTTTTGTTTGTTTTAATGTAGCAAAAGTCCTTGCCCACCAGTGTCTGCCTGCTATAGAGTAGGAGCTGGGCAGCTACCACCACCCAAAAAAACACTTTGTTTGCCCAACCTTGCTCTTAAACAATACCCACCAGGTGGAGAAGGAGTAACCCATTACCATATACATACTACTTTATATAGTATAGGTGCTAACACACAAGCTGTCACTGAGTACTTCACAATGAGATGGTTCGTCTCATATATGCATTATGGTAGAATTGGATCATCTATTGGGACTTGAGTAGAGTCCAAGTAGTGGCCTTGATCCAAGACTACTCATGAGTTCAGCACTTATATATCTTAGTCATTGTTCAAGCCTTTCACTCCCCAAGTTTTGTAGCACCAGCCTGCAGAAATCTTTAGGCAATGAACTGCTTCTACTGCTAACGTGTAGAGATGACATCACGGAGTATCATGCATAGTGCAAGGATCCTGTATTTAAAGTAGGATCAATTAAATTGGCTCACAAAGTTGCCTGATGTGACTACACATCAGGGTCTTGCAAGATAATAGATTTGGGCTCTCTTGTCCTTAACCCTAAAAGCCTGAGCAGGGTTGGAATTTTCAAATCAAAAGTAAAGGGGGAATCACAATAAAGGACATAATGCTGTCAAGCAGGATATCAAGCTTTGGTACATTTTAAAGGATTTAGTTAACTAAATGCTGGCATCCATCTGGCTGAATTTTCTTCTACAATAAGTCAGAGAGAGCTTTACTTTCTGATCACAGGCCCTTTTGTTACATTTTTTCTATGTGAGGCTGGTGAGTGAATTGATTATGTGACTGCAGTGTTGAATAAACAAGGCTGATGGTGGCATCACCCACCAGTATAAGAGACTGGGAGCCAAACTGTGGCTACACAATTTTGTCATACTGGTTTTGTATTTGTGATATGAGCTATATAAATATGTGTGACAAGTACATGACGTTGTCTAAAGCTTAAGAAGTAAGTGCTGAAACTATTGATTTTTTGTGAGGACAGAACTTTTTTTAAAAGTCAACAAATATTCTATTCCTTATAATTTCATTTTAAGGATTTGTGCCTTTGTTTTCAGATTGCATTCATTCAATGAAAATGAAATCTGAGCCCAAAAGCTTTTAAAATGTAATACAAAAGTAGAGTAGTAGTTCTTTGTTCTTTTATGTAATCGATATGTATTCACTTCTTGGAATCACTGCAACAAATCTTTGATGTAGGAAAAATCCCAGCTGGAACAGAGCTTGTAATAATATTACTGCTAATCTTGCTGTGTGCCGTTAACCACACAACACTCAGTTCAGGTTCTGTAAGAGAAGCCTACGAGGTACAAGATCAATATCCATCAGAATAGTTATTTTATTTTTTGTATTAGTATTCTTTTTTCTTTTACCTTGCTAAAGCACCTCTTTATTCCCTCCCCTAAATCTCCAGCTCCAAAAAAACCTGGAGAGCTTTTCTTTACCCCTCAATCCCCACAAACCCACCCTCTTCTTTGCCTTCTAGAGCTTGATTTTCTTTATGTAATATAACAACACTAATTGCTTCCACCCTATTTTATCACCAGCTGATAACTCTTTTTTATTAAAATCTACAGGAGGATCAATTTCATGTTCTTTCTGGACCCCTTCACAAAATGAATGAAGGAAATTGTATTAGGCAGCTTTAACCCCTGTGGAGTTCACATAACTAAAGCAAGTATAGTCAGTACATTTTGTTCTGAAATTAAGTAGTTAACTTTTTTTTCTTGGAGTAGAATTATTATTTAATGCCATCATATGGTACTTGCCTGGCCTTCAAACTGTCATACAGCCAGGGCCAATCGGGGTGGGGGCAGGAGAACCATTTGGCTTGGGCTTCAAATTCAAAGGGGACCACAAATTTAGACACTTAATTTTTTGGCGTTTGGCAACTTGTTTTTATGCGCATTCCTATCGGATCAAAATGTGACGCACACACTCAGTTTAGAGCTGCAAAATTAAGCAAATATGAGTTGGAATTTGGTAAAAAGACTTCTTTTTTTGTCAACTGATAGAGATTTTGTCATGTTAAAGAGTTTAAAATGTTCATAAATATTAAAAATATATCAGTTCTGATGGCACAAGATTGGACCGTGATGAATATGTCAGCTGATTATATAAATCACTGCTAGTGGCTGGTGCTGGATCAAGTGCGGTAGAGGTAGAGAATTAAAGGTAGAGAATTGTTACATTTTAGTGTCTTTATAGTTTACGTCTAGTTGACTAAGGAATTGTGTGAGAATTCCTCATTATTATCTTCATATGGTAGCTAAAAGAGGTGACCGGTTGGTTGGTTGAGCCCTAGCTTGGTAGCTTGGTCATCATCATAGGCTTTCGTTGTCTATAAGCCCAGATTCCAGGTTAAAATTTGTGAGGACAGTCTTGTACAGTGAGTTTCGTGAGGACACACGTTTGAAATTTTTGGACATTATCCCACTGTCTGTATCTGTGTCTGTGTTTACTATATATATAAATAATGTATGTATGTATGTCAACCCTTTGTCTTCTGCTCAGCTTGTTATATTATACCTTGCATGCTTGAGGTTTTGATTCAGTGATAAGGATAATAACCTGTCTGACTGTTTCATTTTATGTTCTTAATTAGTATTCCTTCGTTTAAAGTCTTTTCAGCATTTGTGTACCATTCAGCATTTGTGTACATTTACAGCAGAAGATTTCAAGTGTAGATACGCTAGTTATTTACAGCAGAAGATTTCAAGTGTGGATAGGCTACATATTGACCCTATGGATCACTATGAAGAGGAGATTTGAAAGAGGTGCAAGCAAGAGATGGCAAAAACAACTCAGTGAAGCAGCAGCTAAAAGCTTAAAGCCAATAACTTCATTTCTCAGACCACTGGAAAACACACCTTACCCAACAAACAATGTTACAGATAATGAAAACTCTACAACTGCAACAGGTGATATTTCAATACCAATACCTGAACATGAGGACAGTAGTCAAGAGGGAGATGTGCCAACAGTAACAGATGCAGTAGAAGATCCTGTGTACGATCAAGAAACTCAACAGCACCAGGAAGACGTAGATCTTACTCAGCAAGAGCAATTCATGAGTACTACAGGTTTGACTGTGACTGACATTGAAATTACTGACGAGCAAAGCTGCCCAAATGCAAACTTCTCTTCAAATTAGTTGTTTTGAAATTCCAAGTAACATTCCACGAGATGCTCATAATCATGCTTTCCCTATTCATCATCTGCTGACAAAAACTCTTCCAAATGGTGACCTGCACAAGAGACTGTTTTTCTATACTCCAGCATAACCAATCTCTGTACTCTGCACCCTGCTTTATTTTGAACAAAAGTACTGCAAATGCATCAGTTCTCCCTGATCAATCAAGATGGAGCATCAACAGAGGTTGGAGGAAGTTGTCAGAATGAATGCTATCACATGAGAGTTCAAAGTGTCGCAAAGAAAACTATGTTGCATGGAAATCAGCCAGTAGGGCAGCATCAGCTGAAAGTTCAGTTGAGAATTTACTCTTGATTGAACTCTCCACAGAAACTAATAACTGGAAAAAACTTCTTTCTGAGTAGGATTGGCTTTCTTTGGTTCCAGTCGATGTATTGGTGGTCGTGCAAATGGAAACTTTCTAGGCATAATTGAGCTCCTCAGCAAATATGACCCACTTTTATCAGAGCATGTTAAATGTGTTTGAGAATCGCAAGAGAGTCAAAAGCGCATGCAAGTCCATTATCTCTGTATATACACACACACACACACACACACACACGCAAAATGAGTTTATTGAGCTATGTGAGTCATTTGTACAAACAACAATTCTTGATGATATTCGAAATGCCAAGTATTTTTCAATCACTGTTGATGCCACTCCAGATTGTTCTCACAAGGAACAGACTACTATGGTTATTTGATATGTTAAGATTGTAGACAGCTCAGAATTTTCAATTGAAGAAAGGTTTTATTTTGTTTGATAATTTCATGAGAAAAACTGGAAAAGAAATTGCTGCTCGAGTACTAGCAATTCTAGAAGGTTTTAAGTTAGATTTTCAAGTCTGCATTGGTCAAGTATGACAATGGATCTAATATGGCTGGGAAGTACAAAGGTGTACAGGCAGTTCTATTGAGCATAATTCAAACTGTATTTTCTCCAGCTGTGGAAACCACACTAAACCTTGTAGGTGTTGACTGTACTGAATCATGCAAGGAGGCAATTACTTACTTTTGGAACTGTTCAGCAAATGTACAATCTCTTCAGTAGCAGGCCACAAAGGCGGGAAAATCTGAAACAATATCTTCCAGTATCACTGCATGGGATGTCCAAAACTAGATGGTCTACACAGATTGATGGAGTTCAACCAGTTGTGCAGCATTTTAATTCATTGAGAAAAGCTTTAAATGAGCTTGAATCTCTCAATCTCACTGCACAGGCTCGAACTGAACCTCAGTCTATTCAGAAGCACATGTCCAAATTTGAATGCCTTCTGATGTCATCTTTGTGGATGAAGCTACTTACAATGATCCACCAAATTAATCTGGTAATTGAAGCATGCAATGCTACACTTGATGTTGAGAGGTATAACACTGAAAGTCTTACCAATGACATTCAACAGATTCATGAGCAATGGGATGCGATCCTGACTGAATCCAAATTAGTAGCACAGAATATTGGCATTTCATCTGAGTTCTCCACCAGTTGCAACTTACCTACTGAATCTGATGCTGAGCAGCGTTATAGGATCAATGTCTTCCTTGTTATCATTGACTCTATTCAGTCAGGTCTTACTTGTCGATTTGAGTCACTGCAACTAATTTGTACCCTTTTTGTGTTTCTTTGGCAGTTCAACAGACTGAGTAATGAAGATCTGCTTTATTTAGCTGAACGATTTCAGCAACAGTACAACAAAGAAATCTCAAAATCAGAGTGATGAGGTCATCTTCTTCAAACAAATATATTCCACAAACTTTAAATTGGATTGCAAGTCAAAGGAATTGCTTCAAGAAATACTCAAACTTGAACTCTCTCTGGGCTGTTTCCTAATATCGCAATTGCATTGCGTATTTTTGTCAGTTTGCCTGCATCAGTGGCTTCAGGTGAACGCACCTTCAACATTTTGAAGCGGCTAAAGAACTATCACCGTTTAACTATGGGGCAAGAGTGTTTGCTTGGGCTTGCCATGCTTAACATCCACTGTGACGTTGCACGAAAGCTAGATTTTTCCTCAATAATTAGTGCATTTGCACAGAAAGGCTAGAAAAGCATTTGTTAAATAAAAAAATATTGTCTCTCTATTTTTTTGGTGTCTTATTTCATTTTCATGTGTTGTCATTTTTAAATTTTATTATGGCTAGGGGTCTCAAAAGCTGGAAGTGGCCCGGGCCTCTCTGGACCTCCGAGAGGGCCTGCATACAGCTATCAAATACAAGAAAATAAAGCAGTTATGTTATAGGAAGCAGACAATATACTAGCCACTAATTACAAAAACTAAAACTATTCTAAAATGCACACACACAAAGGAGATTTATCCATAGATTAATCTTCAAATAGCTACAATGTGCAATTATCCCATACACATGGATATACTCAAGCTAACCTTGCTTTGCAAATTTAACAAAGATATCGCTATATTCTTATTCAAGAAATGGTGGTACTTACTTAAAATTTAGCTACTTTTCGCAAAATAGCAGCTGGCTATCTGCACTTTAAAAATTGCATCTTTACCATGAAGTCACTCAAAAACTTACCCGAAAGTAATGAGGCAGAAGATCAGAAACATAATTATCTTGATGCCGTCCTCTTTGGTTTCATAAAAGACAAAAAGGTTTTGTTGTGCAACTTTTAGCCTATCACTGTTTTATGTTGAAAAATATCTCAAATCCTTATATCCATAAATCATTTTAATGGCCCTTTATAATTGTACAAGCAGACTGAAGAGAATGTGGATAGTTGAGAAAAAACATTAAAATGAATCTTTGAATAGCAGCTATATAAGAACCAATGCATACAAAAATGCATCTGACCCTTAAAACAGTGTTGGTTAATACATATGAACTGCATATATAGGTTTAAATAACTGATGCTACATACAGCATATCCAGAAAGTCAGCACACCTGGGCTATTCAAGAACAAGGAGAAAACCTGTTCCAAAACTGAGGGTAAATATAAGATAGGATTCTTGATATAAATGAACAGAATTCTGATAAAGGAGACAGGTGCTCAGCTGGACAGCAAATCTCCAGATAGCGCTTGGAAGTGGCGTAAACTGGCCTTTTGCTCTCTGGAGTGAGAGGAGGTGAAGTTCTCATGGGGAACAAGAAATAGAGCACAGAATAGTACAGAAAAGAGCAACATAAGAGGCACTAAAGGCTTTCAAATGGAGATTGAAATGATTAGGACCAGTTAAGAGAAGGGGCAAATAAAGTAATATGATCGATAGAGGTCAGGGATTGAAAAACATGCTTGATGGCTTCTAGCCTAAAGACAGCCACTAGCCCAGGAGGAATCTCTGCAGCCATACCACTGAATGGATTAAAATATTAATTGCATACTGCACTTAATTGTAATGTTTTCATTCTACTTGTTTTTTATAAAAAAAAAATTAAAAATAGCTTTTTCTCCTGCACTTTTGTTGTCTTTCACCTTACTTCACTATAGTTTTTCTTTCCTATTACAGATAATGGGTTTTTTTTCCTGTTATGGTGTTCCCTCTTTTTTGTTCTGTCCCTCCACCCATCATATTCTTTCCTCTTTTTCCTATACTTTGTTTCCTACTTTCTCTCCTGTACTTTTCTCCCTCCTTTTTGGATTTCTCTCTTTCCTATATTAGAATATTTATCTTTTTTTTCCCCTCCTATCTGCATACCTCCATTTCCTACTCATACACACACATTTTCTCTCTCACACACACACACACACACACACACACACACACACAGACATGTAAAATCCTGATTCCTATCTTCCATCCACTTGAAACAGCAACAGTGCTAGGGCCACTCAGCTTCCTGACTCCTTCTCCTATCTTGAGAAAGTAGTAGTAGCACCTAGACTTAAACTCCTTTTTCTCCCCCTCCTTCTCTTTGAATAAACAATAGCAACACCTGTGCTGTTCTGCTACATAATCCTCTGCTTTTAATAGTACAGCAATCCCTGGACTGCTCTGCCCTGAGTCCTGCCCCTTCCCTCAGAGCCAGAAGCCAGTTATTCTGGGTGCTCTGCTCTCTGGTTCCAATCCATTTACTCAATCCAAATTTCCATTTGCCCTAGTGAGCAGGTCACTCATTTTTGCAAGTCCTGATGCAGGCATATGAAATAAAACATTTTATTTAGAGAAGGTGTTTTTATTTTCCTTTTCTCAGTGAGATGGGGTGTATAAATCCAATAGTAGAACTGAAGGGGTTAAAGAGGAGTTCTGGGCTACGGTGATTCCGCTGCCTCTCCCTTATCCCCCAAACCTGCTGAGGCTGCTCCAGCTGGAGGAAAGGGGACCAGACAACTCAAATAGGGGCAGATGGGGAACAGGTCAGATCTACCCTGAGAGCTCCTAACCAAAGCTGTCACAGAAGCCTCTGCTGGGGAGGAAGAGACTTCCAGCTGTGTTCACCGTTCAGTTACCCTTTTGGTTTTTCCCCCTGCTTTGCTATCTTAAGTTGGACTTTGAGACTGTGGAGGGGGATGGATGGTGGGAAGTGGTCCAGGGAGGAAGTCTTGAGACATGTCCTAGTGCCTGACACTGTTTGCCACTCCTAGGGCCCTGGGTTGGAGCCTAATGGAGTGGGAGGGCCCAGGCTCCCCATCAAACATCCTTTCCATATAGGGACCTAAACCTCACTCCCACCCCTCCCAGGAGTGTAAAGAAATGCTGAAAGCCTTGTGGCAAGGATAAACTACCTATAGAGGTCAGGAAATAGACCGAGGGTCCTTCCCGTTGTAAGGACGCAGAGCACGCTACAGTTTTTTGGACATAGCTGAACATCCCTTTTGGGTAGCAAAATTGGTGACCATCCACCCACCAAAAAGTGGGCCAGCCCAGTTCTGAAGTAGTTGCTGATGGGAGACACCAGAGACCAAAAGAGGGGGAAATTGAGGGCCCAATGACCTAACTAGTGGGTAATGCCACGAGTAAGCCTCGCCTCCTGTCTGACACCTAATAAAATTAAACCCATTTAAAACTGATGCAAGAGTTTTGTACAGTGTCTAGTTTATCCATAGACCTCACTTTTATTAAAGCAAAGAGCTTATCCAAAAACAATTAGAAATTCGTAGATTCCAAGGCCAGAAGGGACTGTTGTGATAATCTGTTCTGACTTCCTGTATAACTAGGCTAGAGAACTTTCTCAAAATAATTCCTGAAGCATATATTTTAGAAAAACATTGTCTTCATTTAAAAATTGATAACGAGGGAGAATACATTATGACCCTTGGTAAATTGTTCCAGTGGTTAATTGCCCTCACTATTAAAAATGTACACCTTATTTTCCATTGTGAATTTATCTAGCTTCAGCTTCCAGTCTTTGGAACATGTTATACCTTTCTCTGCTAGATTCACATGAATGATGAGAATATTCTCCACAATTACATTTGTAGGATAAAAATCTATAAATGATATAATCCTTCATGCTTTGTCACAATTTATTCACTCCCTGGGGTTAGGAACAAACTCTGTCCCTCTCCACCCAGTTAAATTCTGCATAGTAGTTGATTACAGAGTTTTTACAGCATCTGAGAGAGGATAACAGACAGGTTGACCATTGGTCTGATTCAGCATGGCGTTTTGTATGTTCCTAGAACACAACACACGCACTGGGAATCCAGAAAACATTTACAGTATTTTTTTTTAAATGTAAGTGAATGATTAGTTCTCTCTGTGGCAAGGTAGGAAATTTAAAATTATTTGCATTAGCTTGATTTGATTAATAAAGGCAATGGAATGTCTTCCTGTTTTCTCTGGATTTTCAGTTTCATGTGTTACATCAGTTTCTAACCCAGATCTGTGCCATGCTAGAATCAGGACTAACAAATAACATTTTCAGGCACAATTTAGGTATATTTAAGAAACACTGGGTGAGCCACATCTACATGAAAGCCAAATCCTAATAGGTGTTTTCCTTTGCAGGGAATGAGTGACAGAAGAGGTTACAGCTATTCTCATACTAGGTACTAAACTGGGTCTTTCTGCAAGGATTACTTGCATGAGTATGTTATAGTGAACAGGAAACTCAGTGCACGGCCTACAGCATAGGATTGGTAGTGAGAACTGTTCCCAGCCCTGTCTCTGACACACTGGGGCTTGGGTAACTTATTTAAACTGTGTGTTTCTCAGTTTACACATATACAAAATAGGTATAATATTTTATATATTATAATATATTATATGCAGGATTGTAAAACTTAATTATGTTTTCAAAATCCTTTGCAATTCTAGAATGTAAGTTGATATATCAAGGGCACAACATTTTTTTTTAATTCCTACTAATAAAAACTCTCAGGTATGCATACTAGAATATTATTATCTTTGTTCAGGTTTTCCTCAATTTGACATGTTAGTGATTTGGTTTGTGCGTTTGGTCAGGACTGGGTTTCCTGGATTGGTAGTCACTGATTAGATTTGCTAACGTTAAGGGAACAGACTGAGCTGTCAGCCTTTGTTAGTCACAGTTTCTTTTCCCAAAAATGGAGTATGTAAAAGGAGTCTATTAATTTTAAGATAGACATAATTAGAAAGTGATTCAAATACTATCACATCCCTAAACTTTTTAACATCTTTCTCTCCTGCAACACAGAAGTACAGGGGGCAACCTTCATAAATAATTTAAACACTCTTACCACAAGTTGAAATTTTTTTGACTCTGAAACACTAAATATTTTGGCACAATGTTGAATTACCTAGTCAATTCAGGAGAGTCCATGTATGGGGGAGTTACATGGCAGGAATAGATTTGCAATGTGGGGAAGCTTTTCTTCTCTTTATCATGGAGTACTAAATCGGTCTAGCAGGTCTTCATAAGAATTTACAAAAATGACTCAAACTATAAAGAAAAGAACCACTAGTAATCAAATAGGCAGACAAAATCCTTCACTTTAAAACAATCGGTCTAGTTAATCCCTGTGCGTCACTACTCACTTCTGTGGAGATGAGCCCAGGGTGAAGTGTGCCCATAATGTCTAATTTATTTATGTTCTGGTTAATTAATAATTCAGAAATGTTTTAGTTCTTACTGATGTTTAGAATTATAGCTGGGCAAATACTGTACATAATATAAGCATCTCTAAAGGAACTACATAAACAAATTTAGAGTACTATATTTTTTATTATTGATCATCAGCAAATGTTTTCTGTCTTAGCCTAATTTATTAAACTGTTCCTTGATTTATGTTGAGGCTTCTCTTGTGCTGTGAGTGTTCATAGCTTAATGATGATAAGGAGTAGAGCTGAATATACCTTCTTTTCAGTCAAAGCTCTGATTGTGTAAATATTTCAGGATTGGGTCCCAATGAACAGTAAACAACATGTTTTCAAGTATAAATATTGCCAGACAAAACTTCTTAATAAAAAATAATTACAAATTACATATTCTGACACCAATTCATGGTTAGTGCCTTACTCAAACTTTTACTAATTTCAGTGGACCTACTTGTGTTACAAGGTGCTTCTCAGTGTGAATAAGAGGGGAAGAATCTGACACAATATTTGTATATATGAGTTTTAGTAAAGCATTTGATACTGTTTCATGAGTTTGCTGCTAATTCACCAAACGTGACCATCTGTTTTTAAATATGTTAAAATTTCATAATGCAGCTTGCTATTTAATAAATGGGAGAGCATAGACATAGTGCTGGGGTCAGATAATTTCTAATTGGTTAAAATGGTTATCTGTAAAATATAACTTACCACAGATTTTAACTTCTGAGCCTTCAAACTGAATTTCAGGTCGAAACCTATATCATCTGTCTGACAAGATAACAGCTTTGTTTTCTTTTAATTAATTTTTCATATTTGACAACCCTTACTTTTTCTTCTTGCTATTTGAATGTATTAATTTAGCTTTTATTTGTCTGTTTTTCATTAATTCAGAACTATTAGTTTTAGCTCTAACAGCAAAATGCACTATAATAGAGCAAATTCATCTTTCTATTAAAGGACCTTGAGTACCAGGAGCATATAATCTGTTCCTAACCTTTGAAAAGTTATAATGTAAATAAAATGACAAAAACAACATAAAATAGACATTAATGTGTCATTTGCTCAGAAGAAATGCATTTCCTGATTACTAAAAGATAATTATAGGTTTGTTGCTATGTAGTTTGGATCTATGTCTAGATGTTGGTTTGTTTGTTTGTTATGCCGGCTATAGATGCTATGGTAGTAAATGTCTACAGAAAGATAGGTGCAAGATGTTTCCTTCTCTTGTTGTCAGCATAAAAGTGCTAATGTATTGAAAATAGAGATTCTCAAAATGTCCGTCTTCAGAAAATTGAGAAACATCAATCTATTGTACCAACAATATTAAAACAATCAGAACAAGGTATAGATTTCATGGAATTTGGTTAAGAACAGTATTGTAACAACAATCCATTCAGATATCTAATCATGTAATGCAAGTAGTTTCACTTTTTTATAAAACCACATAAGTCTGACTACAGACTTTTCCTTAATTAAAACAATTTTTCCTGCATTTGTACAAATTTCAAAGATAAATAAGTTATTGTTTAAATCAACTCACAATAATGAAAAGGAGCACTTGTGGCACCTTAGAGACTTAGCCTCTAAGGTGCCAAGTACGCCTTTTCTTTTTGCGGATACAGACTAACACGGCTGTTACTCTGAAACCTGTCACAATAATGAGTTATACTTAAACAATAGTAGGCAGTAGTCCTCTGTAATGCTTCATTTCTGTGCCTTGCTCTTTTTCTCCTGTTAGATGATGACATGTTGTGTGCAGTCCTTCATGCACAAGATGGCCATATTAGATTAGAACTTGTTTGTTTATAGTAAAGGACAAACAGAGCTTTATGTATTTGTGGTGTCTCACTTCTGTAGCATCTATTTCTTTCCTTTTTTTTTTTAAACAGGGAAGGAGTAACACAAGCTTCTCAGACCTTTTCGTGCCTTTACTCCCAGATCACTTTGTAATTTCTCTATACAAACGGTCTAACTGTTGTGGGTGTTGCCCACTGTAGTAAGCAATGTTACTGAACTCTTTGTACTCTTCACAGGATAAAAAACTAGTTCCTCTAGCGAGAAAGGCAGAGAAGGTTACCTAGAGACCAGACTCTGCTGGCCTAATCAAAATATTGGCACTACTTTTCAAGCTTAATGCTTTACAATGGACTTCGAAAGCTGGAGTTTACCTTTGTTATGGATCAGGGGTGAGCTGTACCTTTGACCTCTCTCATATGTGAGCATCTTTTTTCAAATGACAGGGCTGCACCTGCACTTCTCTGAGTGGAGTCCCATGATTCAGACTACTTTTAGACTGGATCAGCAGAATAGAGCACCCCATGTTTACCAACTATATCACCTCAGCGCTCTTGCTATATAGAGTTTATGCTCACTGCAAATTAACATGAGTTATCACCCTAAAGTTACTTCACTTGGGCTATGCAGATTGATTGGATTAGTGGATAATGAGTTGTTTTAATTTAAGATGCCGCATCACCATTGTATTATAAACTTGAGCATCAACACTCAAAATTCGACCCACCTCCATCTGACAAGCCAGCTAGCTTGAGTTTAATGTACCATTTAATTCAAGGTAAAAATTGTTATTTGCACAGGGTTGGGTTGGGGCAAAAGTCAAATTATAGTTTCAACTAAGAAAGCAGCAAAGACAAGTTTATAGACTTCTCTCCCGGAGCTGTGCCTAGTCTTTGCAGTGAGAGAACAACTTGTTCAAAGTAACGTAGTATTTATTTTTCTATAGGAACATAACAAGGAGAGAGAAAAGGTTTAAAACAACAAAAAACCTAAATGTATATTATCTTACCTAAATTTAGCATTCATCTCATGCAAGTAGGTAGTTCTGTCTTCGTCTTGGTATCTCCCACCTCTGGTTCTCCAGGGGACCAAGTTGTAGCCTGCTTTTCTGCAGACCCTCTGTCTCACAAGTCTCCTCATAGGCTCAGGTTTTTTTTAATCCATTTTCAAACTCTTTGTTTTGGCTTTCTTGCCTGAATTCCCCTGATGTTTCTGACTGGAATCTTACACCACCCCTTTTCAGCCAGATCCCTGGATTTCACATATGTGGAGGTGCATTTCAAAGGAATTAACACATTCATTGTCTGAGTATGGTCAGTTTGTTTCTGGTTACTGATCTTGTTTTAGAGTAGCAGCCCTGTTAGTCTGTATTCGCAAAAAGAAAAGGAGTACTTGTGGCACCTTAGAAACTAACAAATTTATTTGAGCATAAGCTTTCGTGAGCTACAGCTCACTTCATCGGATGCATTTGGTGGAAAATACAGAGGGGAGATTGATATACACACACAGAGAACATGAAACAATGGGTTTTATCATACACACTGTAAGGAGAGTGATCACTTAAGATGAGCCATCACCAGCAGCAGGGGGGGAGGGAGGAAAACCTTTCATGGTGACAAGCAAGGTAGGCTATTTCTAGCAGTTAACAAGAACAGCTGAGGAACAGTGGGGGGTGGGGTAGGGGGGAGAAATAACATGGGGAAATAGTTTTACTTTGTGTAATGACTCATCCATTCCCAGTCTCTAGTCAAGCCTAAGTTAATTGTATCCAGTTTGCAAATTAATTCCAATTCAGCACTCTCTCGTTGGAGTCTGTTTTTGAAGCTTTTTTGTTGAAGGATAGCCACCCTCAGGTCTGTAATAGAGTGACCAGAGAGATTGAAGTGTTCTCCAACTGGTTTTTGAATGTTATAATTCTTGACGTCTGATTTGTGTCCATTTATTCTTTTACGTAGAGACTGTCCAGTTTGACCAATGTACATGGCAGAGGGGCATTGTTGGCACATGATGGCATATATCACATTGGTAGATGCGCAGGTGAATGAGCCTCTGATAGTGTGGCTGATGTGATTAGGCCCTATGATGGTGTCCCCTGAATAGATATGTGGACAGAATTGGCAACGGGCTTTGTTGCAAGGATAGGTTCCTGGGTTAGTGGTTCTGTTGTGTGGTGTGTGGTTGCTGGTGAGTATTTGCTTCAGATTGGGGGGCTGTCTGTAAGCAAGGACTGGCCTGTCTCCCAAGATCTGAGAGAGTGATGGGTCGTCCTTCAGGATGGGTTGTAGATCCTTGATGATGCATTGGAGAGGTTTTAGTTGGGGGCTGAAGGTGATGGCTAGTGGCGTTGTGTTATTTTCTTTGTTGGGCCTGTCCTGTAGTAGGTGACTTCTGGGTATTCTTCTGGCTCTGTCAATCTGTTTGTTCCCTTCAGCAGGTGGGTATTGTAGTTGTAGGAATGCATGATAGAGATCTTGTAGGTGTTTGTCTCTGTCTGAGGGGTTGGAGCAAATGCGGTTATATCGTAGAGCTTGGCTGTAGACAATGGATCATGTGGTATGATCTGGATGAAAGCTAGAGGCATGTAGGTAGGAATAGCGGTCAGTAGTTTCCGATATAGGGTGGTGTTTGTGACCATCGCTTATTAGCACCGTAGTGTCCAGGAAGTGGATCTCTTGTGTGGACTGGTCCAGGCTGAGGTTGATGATGGGATGGAAATTGTTGAAATCATGGTGGAATTCCTCAAGGGCTTCTTTTCCATGGGTCCAGATGATGAAGATGTCATCAATGTAGCACAAGTAGAGTAGGGGCATTAGGGGACGAGAGCTGAGGAAGCATTGTTCTAAGTCAGCCATAAAGATGTTGGCATACTGTGGGGCCACGCGGGTACCCATCGCAGTGCCGCTGATTTGAAGGTATACATTGTCCCCAAATGTGAAATAGTTAAGGGTGAGGACAAAGTCACAAAGTTCAGCCACCAGATTAGCCGTGACATTATCGGGGATAGTGTTCCTGATGGCTTGTAGTCCATCTTTGTGTGGAATGTTGGTGTAGAGGGCTTCTACATCCATAGTGGCTAGGATGGTGTTTTTAGGAAGATCACCAATGGATTGTAGTTTCCTCAGGAAGTCAATGGTGTCTCGAAGATAGCTGGGAGTGCTGGTAACGTAGGGCCTGAGGAAGGAGTCTACATAGCCAGACAATCCTGCTGTCAGGGTGCCAATGCCTGAGATGATGAGGTGTCCAGGATTTTCAGGTTTATGGATCTTGGGTAGCAGATAGAATACCCCAGGTCGGGGTTCTAGGGGTGTGTCTGTGCGTATTTGTTCTTGTGCTTTTTCAGGGAGTTTCTTGAGCAAATGCTGTAGTTTCTTTTGGTAACTCTCAGTGGGATCAGAGGGTAATGGCTTGTTTTGGATTCCTGCAGACCAATCTAACTAAAACTGATTTGACTCTTAGGGCTTGTCTGTGGGGAGAGGGCCTGGAATAATTAGGGCAGAATAGCTCCTGCTCTAAAAGTGCCTTTGTGCAGTTTAGGTTAATCCACTTCAGAAGTGAGTTAACCTAATCCACAAAAACCCACTTGGTGTGGAATAAGAGTGTCCATACAGAGAACTAGTGTGGAATATCTATTGTACTTTAAATTGACACACTAGACATTTTACACTATCTTCCCTGTGACTTCCCCATGTAGACTAGCCCTTAGTTATCTTTTAGTCAGCAACATAATAAACACCGAACCATATATAATTAATAAAATTAATACAGATATATCCCACATTCTTCACATTTTGTTTTCTCTCTCCCTTTTGGGATAAATTGTCTTTGCTTGATATAGTGCTATAGATCCTATCAGCCATGATTTTAAAATGCTTGGAGAAATTACTTCATAGAAACAAATTTTTTCTCATGTGCTTAAATAAACAGATTATTTTTAAAGTATTAGAAATCCACAATCAAACTATTATTTATGACTTGTTTAACCAATATGTTCCTTCTTCAAATAGTGATTATTGTTGGGCTGCTGGAATAAATCATTAATTGAACTCATTTCCTACTATGTGTTCCAAAAATATATTATCTTATTTGATTATTAGCTCAGACGGATCTTCTGTAATTGTTGGCCATTGTCTCTAGAGCCAAAAGCTGGAGTTCATTTCAGCCAATGCGGGTACCTTTTAAGCACTGTTAATAAAGCAGTGGAGTAGCAACATTCATCAGGAAGCCTGAATTTCTCTGATTGCACCTATATAAAATTCAGAAGAACTGCTGTAAGGCCATGGTGATATTTAGTAAAATGAGTAGTCAAGTAACGTTAAAAGTCTGTAAAATTAAAGAGTACACTTAGCCTGAATATGTAGACAGGCATAACAAATTAGTAACCTTTATTGAGCATATGCCTGGTAGAAATGTATACTGTTTTATCAATCTGTGAATGTGCTGTCGGTAGAAACCATTTTTTAAGAGCCCAAGATACATTTATTTCAATAGTTTAACTCAGTGTTTCCCAAAGTGTGGAGTACACCTCTGTGGGTGTCAGAACGTGTGAAAGACTAGCTGGGGATCATGGATAGACCTCTCAGTTGTCTTCCTCAGTTTCTGCTTTCATTTTTTTAAGAAGTTTCCAGCTAATACGGTTCTGAAGAAATCCTTGCTTCACATTTTGAAGGTTAACTAATACAGAGAGATCTGAGTTTGCAGAGAGCCTGAAACAATATTTCAGAGGCATGAACTGCCCCATTCATTTTTGATGGGTGTTAACTCAGATGCCTGTAATGATACTTTAATTGTCAACATTATTAACTATTTGAACAGTGAGAAAACATATAAGAAAAGTGAGGATGTATCATATTGTGATAATCTACATATGTAATTCCCAAAATGTGGGACACCCCTCTGCCTGGGGGAGGTATGTAGGACTGGCTGGTATATGGAAGTTTTATAATTTAAGATAGAGAGGCTGCCTTGCAGCTTTTAACTGTTCATTATTCTATTACAAAGTGATTCTTTGATAACCAGACAGATACAAATAGCAACTATGTTTACTCATAAGCAAAATATTTATGGACCAATTAGTTGCTAATGTAATAAACTTTTGTCAAGGTTCCTTCCCCACTCCGAACTCTAGGGTACAGATGTGGGGACCTGCATGAAAGACCCCCTAAGCTTTTTCTTACCAACTTAGGTTAAAAACTTCTTCAAGGTACAAACTTTGCCTTGTCCTTGAACCCTATGCTGCCACCACCAAGCGTGTTAAAGGACAGGGAAAGAGCCACTTGGAGAAGTCTTTCCCCCAAAATATCCCCCCAAGCCCTACACCCCCTTTCCTGGGGAAGGCTTAATAAAAATCCTCACCCATTTGCATAGGTGAACACAGACCCAAACCCTTGGATCTTAAGAACAATGAAAAAGCAATCAGGTTCTTAAAAGAAGAATTTTAATGAAAGAAAAAGTAAAAGAATCACCTCTGTAAAATCAGGATGGTAAACACCTTACAGGGTAATCAGATTAAAAACATAGAGAATCCCTCTAGGCAAAACCTTAAGTTACAAAAAGAGGAATATACATTCCATTCAGCACAACCTATTTTACCAGCCATTTAACAAAAGGAAATCTAACGCATTTCTAGCTAGATTATTTACTAGTTTAACAGAAGTTCTGAAGAGCATTCCTGATCTGTTCCTAGCAAAAACATCACACAGACAGCCTTTGTCACCCCCCCCCCTCCAGCTTTGAAAGTAACTTGTCTCCTCATTGGTCAGGTGCCAGCGAGGTTATCTTAGCTTCGTAACCCTTTACAGGTGAAAGGGTTTTGCCTCTGGCCAGGAGGGGTTTTATAGTTCTGTATACAGCAAGGTGGTTACCCTTCCCTTTATATTTATGGCAACTTTAAATAAATAAAAGTTATCCAAATAGATTTTTAGTTTTGGTCACAGATGTTTCAATACTGTATCAGTTCACTACTGGCCCATATACAGTAGCATGAAACTTGCAGCAAGAGCAGGTCTTGTGCGGTGATCCGGGGTTGATTCAGCTTTAAGGTAGAGGTTTTGCTTGATTAACTGCTGCAAACTTCGCTCCAAATGCTCTCTTGTCTGTTCTGCTAAAATTGTTCAGTAGATGCACAAATTCCTTCTTGAGTAATGTCTGTAAGTATGTAAACTGATAGATACAATACAATTAGTGTTTTGATGATATTGCATTTTTCATGCATACAGCTGTGTAAAAGGTTAAATCTTACAGCAGAAAAAAGCCATGTTATATAGAAAAAAATAGCATGATATGTCCTCTAGGCTCCATAACATAATTAGTTGGATGCAATTCCATATAGGACGCTTATAAATAACAAGTAAAATTTATTATTAAAACAGTGCCACCACAGCTTCCTTTTAGATGGAACTTGCAGGTAGGCAGAGTTGGGATGTGTGAGACATCTCATTATTTTGTTCTCACTCTCCCTTTCACTTTTCCAGCATGTATTCAACAGCTTGGACATAGGTAGGTAATTTACCCCAGGTCTGAGCCACTTCATTAGTTAATTTCACAATTACTCAAAAATGCATACGGTCTTAGATAAACTAACATACTGTTTGCTTTGTGTTGTCTGGGATTTGCATTATTGTGTTTGCCTTCTTGTGATGCCTGTTCCGTATGCCTACAAACCAGACTACTAGAAAGTACTCTCTGGCTGCATTAGCTCTTTTTCGTTCGGTAGATCTTAATGCTTTCTCCTCCAGTAGAAAAGAAGCTGTTACATATGTATTCCATCAATTTTATAATAATTTGCATTTAAGTAGCAGTTTAATTAGAGCATTTCCTAGAACTTCTCGCTTACATATTAATGGATTAAGCCTCACAAAACTCTGAACCAGGTAAGCACTATATATACTTTGCAGATGGGAAAACTAAGGTACGGATAAGTTATTGTAGTTCACTTGCCCATAGTTCTACAGTAAGGTCACAACAGAACTCGGAATTCTACCCTCATTACTACTCTTGAGCTGTAACCTAATACAGCATAAATTTTGTCTTTGGGAGAAGTTTAATCAAGTTTAACTGCCCTGTGATGAGGTGTACTAACCCTGCACCAGGCAAGAAGAGGTTAAAGATCAGCTTTAGGCTCAGGCAGCCCAACCCTACCTCACCTGCAAGGCATACCAGTCTTAGGGGAGCAACCTTAAATGGTAGAAACGCAGTTCAGAAGGCCCCAGTCTTGGGATGTGGACAGACTTCTCCCCACTACCTCCCAGGAAGGAGCTCAGTGGAGGCCAAAGCTGGCAGAGGATTCCTATGAACATTGCACAATAGCCTGGAGACAAATGAGCGAGGCTACAACTCATCAGCTACCTCTTAAAAAGAGGCAGATGTTTGGACTATTTTAATGTTGTGCCTTCCTTTGTTACCTTTCCTCTGAGGTCTGAAGTAGGGGAGGAAGGCCTAAAGGCAGGCCATAGTAGGAAGAAGCCCAGGTAAGAAGCAAGGTGGTCTAAAGAAGCAGACCTTAATCACTTGCCACAGGGGCCCTGGGCTGGAACCCAGGTTTAGAAGAAGGGACTGGGTTGCCACTCAGGTCACCAGTCAAAGGCCTGGTGAAGGCCCCAGACAATGGTCATAATGCTTAGTCAGGCTGGAGCCCTGGCACAAGGATGCTGGACTGCCATTGAACTGGATTCTGACTTTTCCCAAAAGGGTTCAGAGTAGCAGCCGTGTTAGTCTGTATTCGCAAAAAGAAAAGGAGTACTTGTGGCACCTTAGAGACTAACAAATTTATTAGAGCATAAGCTTTCGTGAGCTACAGCTCACTTCATCGGATGCATTTCCGATGAATGCATCCGATGAAGTGAGCTGTAGCTCACGAAAGCTTATGCTCTAATAAATTTGTTAGTCTCTAAGGTGCCACAAGTACTCCTTTTCTTTTTCCCAAAAGGGGTGATATTAAAAATGACCTGGCTGGAGGGCCGACTCTGCAGGCCAGCAGACCTCAACATCTGACCAGCAAGGCTATGGAGAGGGAAAACCTGGCAATGCCACACCCAGCCAAAAGGCAGTGCACTAGCTGGTGAGTTGCTGTGTCACAGCTTCACGTACACAGGTTCAAAGGGAATAATATATCAAGATAAATTGAATAAAATGGCGTTCAGTAGATTGCAAAATAACTGTCTTGGGTAGGAAAAAATGCAACCTGAATTGGAAGAAACAACCTTAATGATTGAGTCCTGAAAAAACTTGAGTGGTTTATTGTTTCAGATGGCTAGGTTCAGAAGGCATAAAGTTGAATATCTCTCGATCAAGGTCCACAAGATGAATAACTCAGGCTTTCTTTCATATTTATTAAAGCCTTTTAATGAAATTGCAAGAATCAGATGAAGCAGTTGTATATGTAGGACAAGACTTTTCTCATTGAATTTTTGTGTAAATAGAAACACAGGCCCAAAGGTGTCTACTGAGGGAGAGAGTCTGAGAGGAATATCTTTTCAATTAGGTAGAACAGAGAGGGAACAATCCAAGGTTCATGGAAGAGGTAGAATAAGCATTGTGCAAAAGGTGGGTGGCCTGCCTCATCATTGAGATGGACTGTCATGAGCACATCACACTTATTCAGTCCCTTTGCCGTGTGTCAGTTTTACTTCCATTATCATTTCAGTTCAAGGCCCAGATCAAAGCCATCAGCAGGGCAGAATTTAAGTACAATAGTGACCCTGATTCTATTAGTGACCTGCCAAGACAGCTGTACTTCTGGTGGACAATGCATTTTATAAATCCCACTATGTAGCATGTGGGAGCCAGGGATGAAGCCCCTTCAGCAAGAATGGTTTAACTGTGGAACTGTCAGAGAATTTTGGACTAATCCAATCTTACTACCTTCAGAGCATGCTGCAACATCTCCCTCTTTGAAGTATTTTAATCAGACCTGGCATGATGAAGGGGGGTGGGGAATATTTCCCAAGCAAAGCCTTTAGCGAGTTGAGCACATGCAGGTGGAATTTATCTGGGAAGCAATTAGATACTGTGGTGATGAGTGCTATAGAAAACTATAAGATAGTATAGGAGCAAGGGGGTATAGATCTGGTGGTATCTGGGGTGATCCTGGGATGCAGATCCACTAAGAGACATTGAGGGAGCTATCATGGACCCTGGCAGAGGTGTTCCAGGAAATAATCCATGCCTTTTGTGTATGTGTTTGTGGGGCTGGGGTGGAGGGTTGACCAAAGTTCCCTTTTCCTATATACAGAGGCTATGTCAGGCTGATTAAGTGTAAGTTTAATACTCTTATCTATTCTATCTATTTCTTTACTTATTTGTTCTCATTCTCTCTCTCACACACCTAAATTCAGTCCATCTCATCCTAATTCACATACTCTCTGTCATACCCAGTCTGTCTTGCGCTCTCATTCACTCCAACTTGACCTCTCCTCATTCATTCCCTCCCACTCATTCACTTGGACTCCCCTCACTCTCCCACTCCAATCCCTCTCCCTGTTCTCCCTCTCGTCTTCCTCCCATTGACATTCTTTTGTACTTCATCCCATCTCATTCCACACACCCTTCCTTCCTGGCCTGAGGCTAGAAGAGCGTTTTGGGATCTTTACTTCCTTCTTGAAGGCCTGATGGGGAGCAGTATGTATCAGGATCTTTTGTTGCCCTGTAGGTGTGGTAGGGAAAACCTCTGATATCTTCACACTTGCCTTACAAGGCAGAGGAGGCTACCAGGTTCTTTCCCCTAGGAGGCATCACTGGCAGCCATAAGAGGATGGGCAGTATCGGTATAGCCTATGGGGATCCTTGATGCTTTACCTAAGAAGCCAGGAACTCAACAAACTTTGAAATGGTATTTAATTTTTTCATTCCCATGAGTCCAAATTTTTTTTCTTTGCTCTTGTCAACTTTTCTACTCAACACTTTAGCAGCAGTGGTTTATAGGGCTCTACTGCTCTCCAAAGGTGTTTAGCATATATCTGAAGGTTTAATCCTTAGTACATATGCATATATTAAGCTTTCAGCCATATTAGAGTAGAAACAGTGAAAGAGGAAGCTCTGTTGGTCCATTTCTAGATTTCCTGTGCTTGGTCATATTATAACTTGGATGCAAAAAAAAAAAAAAAATCACTTAGCCTTTTTCACCTTCACTTTGGCATTACAGGTACAGGCTGGATGGGAAATTTTATCCCTTTTGGCATCATTCCAATGCTGATTGTTTGTGTGCTTTTTTCTTATGGATATGTGCCAAACAGCTTTTCTTGTTGTGAAGTTTCTGTTCTTAAGAACCCAAGTAATTTGTCATAAAATTGAGATCTGTCTGAAAGCTAGCAGGTTTCAAGGCTAGCTGCTGGAGCCAGTGTTCTTTGAAGACATTTCAGTGTATGTGGTTCAGATTAGATTAAATTAACTTCGAGAGAGACATTATTTTTAATATATATATTTTCTCCTTCTCTATTCCCCGCCCAGCAAATGCCGAAAACATTTTGAACTTTAACTCCATTTTAACATAGTGGTTTGGTCTTGGAATTTCTTTGCTCTTTATTAAAAAACAACCAAAAGCATACCTACCCCCTTCAGACTTGACAGTTTGAGTACAGGATATCCAGGATCAATGGATAAGGACAACAAAGTTTTATTCCCAGAAAGAATAAGGATAAATTAAGAGAGGGAATGATACAGAAATCATGGATATCAAATAAACAAGTAACCAATCAACACTACATGCCCTCAGACTAAGTAAAATAACAAAAATGCCCCCACAGTCTCCCCATAGGCCTTAGCTGGTTAATGGAATTGACACTTGATAAGCAAGGGTACATTCCTCTCTGACAGGTTTCAGAGTAGCAGCCTTGTTAGTCTGTATTCGCAAAAAGAAAAGGAGTACTTGTGGCACCTTAGAGACTAACAAATTTATTAGAGCATAAGCTTTCGTGATGCATCCGATGAAGTGAGCTGTAGCTCACGAAAGCTTATGCTCTAATAAATTTGTTAGTCTCTAAGGTGCCACAAGTACTCCTTTTCTTTATTCCTCTCTGAGAAGCTGAGAGCTCTCCCTTTTGGCTGGAGTGGGTCTTAGGTTGTTTCAAGCCCTCACTCCCAATGCAGGGACATGGTACTGGGTACAACGTGCAGTCAGTCTTCACAGCAGGAAGCAGTTTGTCTCTCTCCTGTGTGGAGCTGAGGGTTTCAGGTCCGTTACCAGCCCTCTGGCTGAGAGAGACAAAATGTTACTTTCCCTTCTGGGCTGTTGCCCCTCTGGCTGCAGTAACCTTGTGACTCCCTCTAGCCAGCTGTCTCTCAAAACACTGTCCCTAACTGGGGTCAGCACACACACACAAGCTTTTTAGTGCCTGCTGTTGGTTGCTCAGGCATATTAATCTGGCCCTTTAACTCTTCCTCCTCTCAAACATGGTGCCTGTCCAGGCTCAGTTCGTGTGTCTGAGAAATCTCAATCCTGGGCAGGCACTTTGGAGTCTGCAGTTGGTTGTCCAGCTTATCAGTCAGTCTCCTGGTTCATGCTGCTCAGGTGGTTTGTGTGTCTCAAGCACAGGCAAGGTAGACAGCCTCCATTTCAATTCCACAGTCTCTCCGTCTATATTGCTAGCTGTGGAAATTGCTGGGAGCTCTTCTTGCAAGCCACCAAACTGGGAAGGGTTTTTTTCATTTTCTATTTTTACATCATCTAGCACCATGGTCCATGACTATGGCTCTTAGGTGTACATAGTAGAAATATATAATAAAGTTGTAGAGACCTGTAGCAATAGCTTTAGTGCAAGTTCCATAGGGAAAGTATGTGATGTATTTAATAATTGTCTCTTGTTTGCATCACATAGGCTTTTTAGAGATTGGTATTCATTTGTTGAATTTGAACTTCTGTACACATTAAATGCTCAAGATCAGCTTTGCCTACAGACAAGGGCACATGCATTGTGTTTGTGTGTGTGTGTGTGTGTGTGTGTGTGTGTGTGTGTGTGTGTGTGTGATGATCACTATATAGTGGCTGACTGTGTTTGTTTGTGTGACTGATCACTGTATAGTGGCAAAGAGGATAAGGGACTTAATACTACACACCCATATAGAATCATAGAAGTGTAGGGCTGGAAGGGACCCCAAAAGGTCATGAAGTCTAGATGCCTATGCAGGATCAAATAAATTTAGATAATCTCTGAGAGGTGTTTGACTAATGCTCTTAAAAACCTCCAACGATGGGGATTCCACAACTTCTCTTGGACTTCTAGGACTAATAATCTCTTCTAATCTAATTAGGGCTTCTAATCTCTTCTAGGACTTAATTGTCCTTTATAGTTGGAAAGTCCTGATATTTCCTAATATCTAACCTAAATCTCTCTTGTTGCAGATTAAACCCATTAATTCTTGTCCTAACTTCAGTGGACATAGAGAACAATTGATCACCATCCTCCGAATGACAGCCCTTAACATAGTTGAAGACCATTATCAGGTCCCCCCCTCAGACTTCTTTTCTCAAGACTAAACATGCCCAGTTTTTTTTTTAACCTTTCCTCATAAGTCAGGTTTTCTAATCCTTTTATTATTTTTGTTGTTCTCCTGAGATCTCTCTCCAGTTAGTCCACATCTTTTCTAAAGTGTGGCACTTAGGGCCAAGTACCACGGGACAACTATCTCCCATGTCTTACATTTGACACTCCTGTAATAAACCCCAGAATATTAGTCTTTTTTGCACCTGCATCATGTTGTTGACTCGTATTCAATTTGTGATCCACTGTAACTCCCAGATACTTTTGGAGGGCTTTACCTTTAGTTCAAGTAGTAGAGACCTTTATTTATGAAACTGAAGGATCTAGGTTCTACTCACTATGAAGTATCTTGTAACTTTATCTGTAGCACAAGGGTTTGTTGCATCTGTCCATTTCACTTCACTGAGCTTTTCACGTGTAATTCTCTAGCATGCTGCAATACCAAACTTTCCCTTGACACAACAGATACTTCAACTACTACGGCTCTAGCACCCAATACCATTTCCCAACTACCTTCAGAGTTCCAAACATCCTGTATCTTTAATGCACTCCTAAGTGCTGTGCAATCTTACCCTGCCAAAGTAAAACAGCAGCAGCAGAATGACAATAAGCAGATTGATCACACTGCCCTCTGTTGACCCATCATAGTTCAGCTGATTCATCACATTAATACCTCCCCAAAAGAGAGAACATGCTGTAGTTTCCTCACAGTAAACAACATTAAGATTTGGAGTAACTATTTTCTATATGAAGGATTTTTAACAGAAGGAGCTCCCTGGCCCCATATGGATTATAGGGCATTTCTAATCAAAGGTAGTATCCTGGAAGACCAACTATGTTGATGTCTCAGTCAGATGGGAAAATGTAAAATTCTCATCTTTAAAAGGGTTGTTGCACCTTTAAGAAATGAGAGCTGCATCCTAGTTCTGCTTGCTTGTTGCTCAGAAACAGATTTTCAGAGACTTGAACAGAGCTTGAGGTGTTTGGGAGAAAAGATTACAAGAGAAAGCAGCGTGTGTGAAAAGAAGATGCTCAGAGGGAGAGATGAGCCAGAGTTAAAATGATTAGGACATTGCCACTGGGAACTGAAGTAAAATTCAGGGCGTCTTGATGAAAAAGAGGTTTTTGAGTGGAATTTTGGCAAGCAATAAGTCTAAAATAACAGGCAATCAGTGAGTAGGATAATACATTTTGTTGTATAGACTTGTAATTGGGCACAGGAATGGGGGAGGAAAATTTATTGAATTATATTAATTTCTGATGCATTCAGACGCAGAAAGTTTATAAAATTGGAATATTTGTAAAATTATTTTTAGAAAAGTAGAATAAGACTTTAGACTCAGTTTCAGGCTTGATGTAAGCAGGTGTAAATCCACTTCACACCACTTTTTGCATTTATTTCATACCAACTCTGAATTTGGTACACTGACTTTTAAATAATTATGCTAGAGGGAACTTGTTTTTAATTCCACAGTTATTACAGATGGAGACCCTGAGCTACAATTGTCCTGGAGCTGTGGTTTGTTGATTCACATATATAAAAGCTGTCCTCTGCTTCAGACATACTGCACTGCCTTGGATCAGTGCCCACCCATTGTAGCTCTTATTTTGCACTTAACTTTTGATAATTCTTTAGCTCACCTGGCCCTTTTTTCTGGCACCTATCTTTTATGATTTTTAGGAAGGGGAACAAATCATTTCCCCTTGTTGTGTAAACATAGTGATCACCACATGTTACTATTTCTACTGCATTGGATCCGTGTTGAGTACAGTAAAGCCAAGAAAAATGTGCAAAGAGCAACTGGTAGTTGAGACACTTTAGTGCAGCTCCTACTAGATTTGCTAGTGGAATTTCCCTTTAGGATTACCTAGAAGAGCTGTGCCTTTCTGCAGCGGTAATGTGCAGGGCACACCCACAATAGATTCAGACACTGGAGGTTTCAGAGTAGCAGCCCTGTTAGTCTGTATTCGCAAAAAGAAAAGGAGTACTTGTGGCACCTTAGAGACTAACAAATTTATTAGAGCATAAGCTTTCGTGAGCTACAGCTCACTTCATCGGATGCATTTGGTGGAAAAAACAGAGGAGAGATTTATATACACACACACAGAGAACATGAAACAATGGGTTTATCATACACACTGTAAGGAGAGTGATCACTTAAGATAAGCCATCACCAACAGCAGGGGGGGGAAGGAGGAAAACCTTTCATGGTGACAAGCAGGTAGGCTAATTCCAGCAGTTAACAAGAATATCAGAGGAACAGTGGGGGGTGGGGTGGGAGGGAGAAATACCATGGGGAAATAGTTTTACTTTGTGTAATGACTCATCCATTCCCAGTCTCTATTCAAGCCTAAGGTAATTGTATCCAGTTTGCAAATTAATTCCAATTCAGCAGTCTCTCCTTGGAGTCTGTTTTTGAAGCTTTTTTGTTGAAGTATAGCCACTCTTAGGTCTGTGATCGAGTGACCAGAGAGATTGAAGTGTTCTCCAACTGGTTTTTGAATGTTATAATTCTTGACGTCTGATTTGTGTCCATTCATTCTTTTACGTAGAGACTGTCCAGTTTGGCCAATGTACATGGCAGAGGGGCATTGCTGGCACATGATGGCATATATCACATTGGTAGATGCGCAGGTGAACGAGCCTCTGATAGTGTGGCTGATGTGATTAGGCCCTATGATGGTATCCCCTGAATAGATATGTGGACAGAGTTGGCAACGGGCTTTGTTGCAAGGATAGGTTCCTGGGTTAGTGGTTCTGTTGTGTGGTGTGTGGTTGCTGGTGAGTATTTGCTTCAGATTGGGGGGCTGTCTGTAAGCAAGGACTGGTCTGTCTCCCAAGATCTGAGAGAGCGATGGCTCGTCCTTCAGGATAGGTTGTAGATCCTTGATGATGCGTTGGAGAGGTTTTAGTTGGGGGCTGAAGGTGATGGCTAGTGGCGTTCTGTTGTTTTCTTTGTTGGGCCTGTCCTGTAGTAGGTGACTTCTGGGTACTCTTCTGGCTCTGTCAATCTGTTTGTTCCCTTCAGCAGGTGGGTATTGTAGTTGTAGGAATGCATGATAGAGATCTTGTAGGTGTTTGTCTCTGTCTGAGGGGTTGGAGCAAATGCGGTTATATCGGAGCGCTTGGCTGTAGACAATGGATCGAGTGGTATGATCTGGATGAAAGCTAGAGGCATGTCGGTAGGAATAGCGGTCAGTAGGTTTCCGATATAGGGTGGTGTTTATGTGACCATCGCTTATTAGCACCGTACTGTCCAGGAAGTGGATCTCTTGTGTGGACTGGTCCAGGCTGAGGTTGATGGTGGGATGGAAATTGTTGAAATCATGGTGGAATTCCTCAAGAGCTTCTTTTCCATGGGTCCAGATGATGAAGATGTCATCAATGTAGCGCAAGTAGAGTAGGGGCATTAGGGGATGAGAGCTGAGGAAGCGTTGTTCTAAGTCAGCCATAAAAATGTTGGCATACTGTGGGGCCACGCGGGTACCCATCGCAGTGCCGCTGATTTGAAGGTATACATTGTCCCCAAATGTGAAATAGTTATGGGTCAGGACAAAGTCACAAAGTTCTGCCACCAGGTTAGCCGTGACAGTATCGGGGATACTGTTCCTGACGGCTTGTAGTCCATCTTTGTGTGGAATGTTGGTGTAGAGGGCTTCTACATCCATAGTGGCTAGGATGGTGTTTTTAGGAAGATCACCAATGGACTGTAGTTTCCTCAGGAAATCGGTGGTGTCTCGAAGATAGCTGGGAGTGCTGGTAACGAAGGGCCTGAGGAAGGAGTCTACATAGCCAGACAATCCTGCTGTCAGGGTGCCAATGCCTGAGATGATGGGGCGTCCAGGATTTCCAGGTTTATGGATCTTGGGTAGCAGATAGAATACCCCAGGTCGGGGCTCCAGGGGTGTGTCTGTGCGGATTTGTTCTTGTGCTTTTTCAGGGAGTTTCTTGAGCAAATGCTGTAGTTTCTTTTGGTAACTCTCAGTGGGATCAGAGGGTAATGGTTTGTAGAAAGTGGTGTTGGAGAGCTGCCTAGTAGCCTCTTGTTCATACTCCGACCTATTCATGATGACGACAGCACCTCCTTTGTCAGCCTTTTTGATTATGATGTCAGAGTTGTTTCTGAGGCTGTGGATGGCACTGTGTTCTGCATGGCTGAGGTTATGGGGTAAGAGATGCTGCTTTTCCACAATTTCAGCTCGTGCACGTCGGCGGAAGCAGTCTATGTAGAAATCCAGGCTGCTGTTTCACCTGCGCATCTACCAATGTGATATATGCCATCATGTGCCAGCAATGCCCCTCTGCCATGTACATTGGCCAAACTGGACAGTCTCTACGTAAAAGAATGAATGGACACAAATCAGACGTCAAGAATTATAACATTCAAAAACCAGTTGGAGAACACTTCAATCTCTCTGGTCACTCGATCACAGACCTAAGAGTGGCTATACTTCAACAAAAAAGCTTCAAAAACAGACTCCAAGGAGAGACTGCTGAATTGGAATTAATTTGCAAACTGGATACAATTACCTTAGGCTTGAATAGAGACTGGGAATGGATGAGTCATTATACAAAGTAAAACTATTTCCCCATGTTATTTCTCCACCCCACCCCACCCCCCCACTGTTCCTCAGATATTCTTGTTAACTGCTGGAAATAGCCTACCTGCTTGTCACCATGAAAGGTTTTCCTCCTTCCCCCCCCTGCTGTTGGTGATGGCTTATCTTAAGTGATCACTCTCCTTACAGTGTGTATGATAAACCCATTGTTTCATGTTCTCTGTGTGTGTGTATATAAATCTCTCCTCTGTTTTTTCCACCAAATGCATCCGATGAAGTGAGCTGTAGCTCACGAAAGCTTATGCTCTAATAAATTTGTTAGTCTCTAAGGTGCCACAAGTACTCCTTTTCTTTTTTAGACACTGGAGGGAGTATCCCATTATTTGAGTCTGCTCTAGTGTTTACCACCAGTTAGCAGACATGACATAAGCTGCATTTGCAGACTTGCCGCACTTGTTCCTCTCATTAAAGGACTGATTCTGTAAGGTCCTGAACACTTTCAACTCCCATTGAAGTGACCTTGAGAGCTTTCAGCAGGCATTTATCTCCTGACAGTGTTGGACGTTATGAGCATTAGAGAACTTCATGTGGCTCGTTGCTATGTTTTTTGTCACTGAAACAAGAAAAAATCAGATTTCTTCTTGTTGGTTTGTAGGGTCTGTTTAGGAAAAAATGTGAAAAGTTTGAATGTAATAGTGTTTACTGTGAAACTTATTGAAGGTAAATGGAGTGGTGATTCTTCTATGCATATTATACAAATGTGAGATTACTTGGTTCAGTCTTAGGTTTTAACGTAAGAAACTCAAGAATAAAGTGGTCCTGTCTTAAAAAAGGTCTGAATTAGAAATACTATGGCATTATGTATTAGATCTAGGACTTCAAAAAACAAGCTACATTACATTTAGTTTTGATGTTGCACCACTATGCATGCTTGGTATGGGGCAACACCAGGAAGTTTAGACTTGAAATTAGACAAAAGTTTCTAACCATCAGAGGAGTAAAGTTTTGGAATAGCCTTCCAAGGGAAGCAGTGGGGGCAAAAGATCGATCTAGCTTTAAGATTAAACTCGATAAGTTTATGGAGGAGATGGTATGATGGGATAATGTGATTTTGGTAATTAATTTATCTTTAAATATTCATGGTAAATAGGCCTAATCCCCTGAGATGGGATATTCGATGGGTGGGATCTGATTTACCCAGTAAAGAATTTTCTGTAGTATCTGGCTGGTGAATCTTGCCCATATGTTCAGGGTTTAGCTGATTGCCATATTTGGGGTCTGGAAGGAATTTTTCTCCAGGGCAGATTGGAAGAGGCCCTGGAGGTTTTTCGCCTTCCTCTGTAGCATGGGGAACGGGTCACTTGAGGGAGGATTCTCTGCTCCTTGAAGTCTTTAAACCACGATTTGAGGACTTCAATAGCTCAGACATAGGTAAGGTTTTTCGTAGGAGTGGGTGGATGAGATTCTGTGGCCTGCGTTGTGCAGGAGGTCAGACTAGATGATCAGAATGGTCCCTTCTGACCTTAGTATCTATGAATCTATAAGACAACTCAGAAATGTAAGGCAGTGCAGAATGAGGCTTCCGGTTGGTTAAGCAATGTTTTACACTTGAAGGTACATGCTATTCTGTAATTTTGCACTGCCCGCCTCTCAGTTTCTAAGTGGAATTTTAAGCTGCAGTTTTTCACATATAAAGCGCTGTAATATCGCTACACCTGTGATCAGCAGAGGCACTTGGGGTATCCATGCCCCTAAGTCAAAAAGGGATGATGGTGGCAGTACCCTTCTTTTAAACAGTCATTGACTTTTGGAATTTAGTTATTCCCCCACCTGTTAGGGTAGAAATAGCTCAAGTTTCTTCACCTACAAGGACATTAGGCAAGATCCTTTTTTTTTTTATGGGATTATAGTGAGTTGAAAGCAGGAACTTCTATGAGAGGGTAAGATGAATATAGGCATAGTTTTTGTCTGGTTGATTTGTTAATGTGGATGGTGTTCAATCTAGTGCAGCCTACTATAGAGAGAGTCTTATTTTTTAATTTTTTAATATTTTTGTATCGTTTTAAATTGTATAAAACTACCCAGGATTAGTGGTGTTTTGTTATAAATTAAAATCAGTAATAATACTGCTGTCACTTAGCCCTGGTCTACACTACGAGTTTAGGTCAAATTTAGCAGCGTTAGATCAATTTAACCCTGCACCCGTCCACACAATGAAGCCATTTTTGTTGACTTAATGGGCTCTTAAAACTAATTTCTGTACTCCTCTCCGACGAGGGGATTAACGCTGAAATTGACATCGCCAGGTCGAATTTGGGTTAGTGTGGACGCAATTCAACGGTATTGGCCTCCGGGAGCTATCCCTCAGTGCTCCATTGTGACTGCTCTGGACAGCACTCTGAACTTGGATGCACTGGCCAGGTAGACAGGAAAAGCCCCGCAAACTTTTGAATTTCATTTCCTGTTTGGCCAGTGTGGCGAGCTCATCAGCAGAGGTGACCATGCAGAGCTCATCAGCAGAGGTGACCATAGAGTCCCAGAATCGCAAAAGAGCTCAAGCATGGACCGAACGGAAGGTACTGGATCTGATCGCTGTATGGGGAGATGAATCCATGTTATCAGAACTCCATTCCAAAAGACAAAATGCCAGAATATTTGAAAAAATCTCCAAGGGTATGAAGGACAGAAGCTATCACAGAGACCCGCAGCATGAATCTTAAGGAGCTTAGGCAAGCCTACCAAAGAGGCAAGGGGGGAGTCTCATGCAACAGGAATGAGGATTTTGGGAATGAGGAAGATGATAGTGCACACCAGGCAAGCGGAGAAACCATTCTCCTTGACAGCCAGAAACTGTTTATAACCCTGGATCCAGTTCCCTCCCAACCTGGGCTCCTGGACCTTGAAGTTGGAGAAGGCAGCTCTGGTGAGTGCCTTTTTAAATATAACACACTGATTAAAAGCAAGCGTGTCTAATGATTACTTTGCCCTGAAGACTTGGGATGCATTCACCGCCAATACAGCTACTGGAAAAGTCTGTTAATGTGTCTGGGGATGGGGCAGAAATCCTCCAGAGTAATCTCAATGAAGCTGTCCTGGAGGTACTCCCAAAGCCTTTGCAAAAGGTTTCTGGGAAGGGCAGCCTTATTGCGTCCTCCATGGTAGGACACTTTACCACAGCAAGCCAGTAGTACGTAGTCTGGAATCATTGCATAAGCAAGCATGGCAGCATGTGGTCCTGGTGTTTGCTGGCATTCAAGCAACATCCGTTCTTTATCTCTCTGTGTTATCCTCAGGAGAGTGATATCATTCATGGTCACTTGGTTGAAATAGGGGAATTTTTATTCAGGGGACAATCAGAGGTGGCTGTTCCTGCTGGGCTGTTTGCCTGTGGCTGAAAAGAAATCATCCCCACTGTTAGCCACACGGTGGGGGGATTGGTGAAGCGATCATCCCAGAGAATTGGGTGTGCGTGTGGGAGGGTTAGTTCGGTTTGTGCTGCACGTTAACCCGAAAACATCAGCTCCTCCTTTTAAATGGCCAATGTGTCTCTTTCAATTTTAATCTCCCTTTTTTTTTCCTCCCGCAGCTGCAAATGTTTCAACGCTGCAACTAGCATCTCCATCCCAGAGGCTAGCACAGATAAGAAGGCGAAAAAAACACACTTGCGATTAAATGTTCTCTGAGCTCATGCAGTCCACCCAAACTGAAAGAGCCCAGCAGAATATGTGGAGGCAGACAATGCAAGAGTCCAGGAAAGCACGAAATGAACACAAGGACAGATGGCTGGAGCAACAGGAGAGGTGCTGGCAGCATGATGAAAGGAAGCAGGATGCAATGCTGAGGCTACTGGAGGATCAAACTGATATGCTCCGGTGAATGGTGGAGGTGCAGGAAAGGCACAGACCACCACTGCAGCCCGTGTGTAATCAACCACCCTCCTCACCAAGTTCCATAGCCTCCTCACCCAGACGCCCAAGAACACGGGGGTGGGGGAGCTCCGGGCACCCAACCACTCCACCCCAGAGGACTGCCCAAGCAACAGAAGGCTGGCATTCAATAAGTTTTGAAGTGCAGTGTGGCCTTGTCCTTCCCTTCTCCACTACCCGACCCAGTGCTTCTCTCCTCCCCCACCCCCCCAGCTACCTTGGCAGTTATCCACCTATTTGTGTGAAAAATTAATAAAGAATGCATGAATTTGAAACAACATTGACTTTATCGCCTCTGCAAGCAGTGATTGAAGGGGAGAGGGGAGGGCAGTTGATTTACAGGGAAGTACAGTGAACCGAGGGGGCAGGTTTTCATCAAGAAGAAACAAACAGAACTGTCACATAATAGCTTGGTCAGCCATGAAACTGGTTTTCAAAGCTTCTCTGATGCGCAGTGCTCTTCTAACCGCCCTGGTATCTGGCTGCGCCCTGGTGTAATCAGCAGCCATGTGATTTGCCTCAACTTCCCAACCCTCCATAAACGTCTCCCCCTTACTCTCACAGATATTGTGGAGCACACAGCAAGCAGTAATAACAATAGGAATATTGTAATAGGAATATCGCTGAGGTCTAAGCAAGTCAGTAATCTGCGCCAGCATGCTTTTAAATGTCCAAATACACATTCTACCATCATTCTGCACTTGCTCAGCCTATAGTTGAACAGCTCCTGACTACTGTCCAGGCTGCCTGTGTACAGTCTCCTGAGCAATGGCATTTAGGGGTAGGCTGGGTTCCCAAGGATAACTATAGGCATTTCAACATCCCCAACGGTTATTTTCTGGTCTGGAAAGTAAGTCCCTTGCTGCAGCTGTTCATACAGACCAGAGCTCCTGAAGATGCGAGCGTCATGTACCTTTCCCAGCCATCCCACGTTGATGCTGGTGAAACGTCCCTTGTGAGCCACCTGTGCTTGCAGCAATATTGAAAAGTACCCCTTGTGGTTTATGTGCTGGCTGCTTTGGTGGTCCGGTCCCAAGATAGGGATATGGGTTCCGTCTATGGCCCCACCATAGGGAATCAGTTAGGGAATCCCATTGCAGCAAAGCCTTCCACTGTGACCTGCACATTTCCCAGGGTCACTACCCTTGATAGTAGCAGCTCAGTGATTGCATTGGCTACTTGGATCACAGCAGCCCCCACAGTAGATTTGCCCACTCCAAATTGATTACCAACTGACCAGTAGCTGTCTGGCGTTGCAAGCTTCCAGATGGCTATCACCACTCGCTTCTGAACCGTAAGGGCTGCTCTCATCTTGGTAGTCTTGTGCTTCAGGGCAGGGGAAAGCAAGTCACAAAGTTCCACGAAAGTGCCCTTATGCATGCAAAAGTTTTGCAGCCACTGGGAATCATCCCAGACCTGCAACACTGTGCAGTCCCACCAGTCTGTGCTTGTTTCACGGGCCCAGAATAGGAGTTCTACGACGTGAGCCTGCCTCATTGCCACCAGGATGGCCAGATTGCTGGGGCCTTTGCTTTGAAAGAAGTCTGCGTCCATGTCCTCGTCGGTCTGATCATTGCGCTGCCATCGCTGCCTCGCCTGCTTTTGCAGGTTCTGGTTCCGCATATACTGCATGATAATGCGTGAGGTGTTTACAATGCTCATAACTGCCGCGGCGATCTGAGTGGGCTCCATGCTTGCCGTGGTATGGCATCTGCAGGAGAGGAGAGTGGCAGCGGAAGTGGTGGCTGATGACTTGCGAGGTGGACTCATGAGAGCAGGAGAGCAGAGTTGAAGTGGGAGCCCATGAGAGACAACTTGGAGAAATTCGCTATCGAGACGAGCAGAGTGGAAGTGAAAGCGGTGGTTCGATGACGATGGTTAGCAGTCCTACTGCACTGTCTGCTGAAAGCAGTATGGCACCCACACGGAAAAAAGGCGCAAAATGATTGTCTGCCGTTGCTTTCACGGAGGGAGGGGTGACTGATGACATGTATGCAAAACCACCCGTGACAATGTTTTTGTCCCATCAGGCATTGGGAGCTTAACCCAGAATTCCAATGGGCGGCAGAGACTGCAGGAACTGTGGGATAGCTACCCACAGTGCAACGCTCCGAAAGTCAACACTCGCCTTGGTACTGTGGACGCACTCCACCGACTTAATGCGCTTAGTGGGGACACACACAATCGACTGTATAAAATCGCTTTCTAAAAATCAACTTCTATAAATTGGACCTAATTTCGTAGTGTAGACATACCCTTATAAAAATTCATGACTAGAGTGAAATCATGCAGTTAGTAGATACGTGAGCTAACCACTAATTTAATCAATACAGATGATTACAGTGATATTTTGGCACTTATACATTGCCTAAATGTTGCTTAATAAATCCAGTTCAGATGGATGAATCTGCAGTAGTTAAGAGTAATAATTATCCACTGCCAAAGGGAAAATGTCAGTTCACTCACCAATGTAAAAAATAGCTGTTTAAGTGAGATTTATTAAATGTAATGCTCAGATTTTGAAATATATGAATGTATATTATGTAATTGTAAAATTATTTTGAGAATTGGCCCTGTTTTGTGATTGAAGATTATTAAAAATTAGTGTATCAAATCATTTGGAAAATCCAGCTAGGGTTCTAAAGGAAAATGCACAAGAACACCTGAATGTGGCTGCAAATTCTTCATTTTCTTGTCCAGTAGCTGATACTCACAAGTAAACAAATGCGTCTGTTTTAACAGTTTGCTGTTTTATATTAGCTATCCTAGTATCAGCCTCTGTCCGTGAAGCAGATACAGTACAGAGTCAGAGAATATTCCACAGTAAGCACTTGAAGTGAGGACAGGGGATGAGTTTTAAGTATGACCTTTTCAGGAAGGGTAGCTGAAGGCTAGAAAAATTGACAGTGACTCTTAATCTTTTATAAAGAGAAATATTAACCACTTGATCTAGAAGGATATTATCAGGTAATTCTTTTTAGATATTGATCATCATGGCATGATTTGTGATTCTTTTGAATGTCTGGAAAATCAGTTGGTCTTGTGGAAATAGTAGAAGGAATAGGGTTTCCAACTTTCTGATTGCAGAAAACTGAACACCCTTGCCCCGCCCACTGCCCTAAGGACTCATCTCTGTCCTGCCCCTTATCTGAGGGCACCCCCCACTCACACTATCCTCCCTCCCTCCGTCATTCGCTCTCCCCCACTCTCTCTCACTCGCTCATTTTCTCCGGGCTGGGGCAGAGGGTTGGGATGCGGAAGGGGTGAGGACTCTAGCTGGAGGTGTGGGCTCTGGGGTGGAGTCGGGGATGAGGGGTTTGGAGTGCAGGAGTGTGCTCTGAGTGGGAGGGGGGGCTGAGGAGTGTGGGAGAGGGCTCTGGGCTGGGGCAGGGGAGTGGGATTTGGGAAGGCGTGTGGGGTGCCAGCTCTGGGAGGGAGCTTGGGCGTGGGAGGGGGTTCGGGGTGTGGGTTTGGGGTGTTGCTTACCTCAGGCAGCTCCTGGAAAGTGGCAACGTCCCTCTGGCTACTAGGCAGAGGCGTGGCCAGGCGATTCCGCGCACTGCCCTCGCCTGCAGCCGCACCACACCCATAGCTCTCATTGGATGCAATTCCCGGCCAAAGGGAGCTGCAGAGCCGGCACTCGGGGAGGGGGCAGCCCACGGAGCCTCCCTGGCTGCCCCTGCACCTAGGGACCGTAGTGACATGCCGGCAGCTTCTGGGAGCTGCATGGAGCCAGGTACGGAGCCTGCCTTAACCCCACTATGCTGCTGACTGAACTTTTAATGGCCTGGTCAGCTTTAGAGGTTTATATTGAATCATGTTGCGTTTTGGAGATCTGGAGATCAACAGCAGTTATCATCACACTTGTACAAACCTCAACATTACACATCGCTGGGAGGGAGGGTAAGATTGCCACCAGGGAGGTGAAAGTGTTGCCGTGGCAAACCGAGGCAAATCCAAACTTTGCCCTAAGGCTCCTCTCTTTAAACTCCTTTGTTTGTCAAACAATTACATAACATTGAAAAGAATGAAAATTTAATAATTATGTAACAATCATTCCACGTAATAAGACCATAGGGAATTATGAGAGTCCAAAAAGGTGTTAGATTTATTGTCACTACACAAATTACTTTTAAAAGCAAAGCAAATGATGAGGCTATTAGTATAATACATGAAATATGAAGTATAAATGCTGCAGATTTTTGAGACTGTTTAATATTACACATTGTATAGAAGAGTGTGGAAATACAATACTTCTATTACAGTGGAACACTTTTAATTGGTACACCCTCTTGGAGTTAGAAAACATGCTTATTAAGCTATTGCCTTGATTAGCAGAGACTCAAAGAAATACGTTGTATTGGGAGAGAATCACATTCGTTTATTTAATTCTTTATAATATGCTTATTTTAAAAACAATTCAAGTATTTCAACTACTATAATAAGGTCAGACTGACTTACTGGGCAAAGAAGCAGAGAAGTAGTGTGCAGTGAACAAGGGTTTATACCATACCTTCCATCCTTTTTCTAGCCTCAGAGTTGAGGAAGCTTGGCCCCTTTAAGGATTGCCCACCCCCGGCCTCCTAATCGGCCTGAGGGCGGGAGCTTTGTGACTGATTGATTGGGTGTACAGAAGGATGTAGTATAAGTTTGTTGGTTCCCATGCATCCAAGGGGAAGGCTTTCTGCTAGGAAGAGAAGCCTCCTCCTCCCCATGACATTAGAGTAGGACTGGTTTGGTGGGCCTTGCAGTGGACTTCTGCTAGCCACTTGTTTGGGGCTGGGAAGGAAATTTTCCCTCACAGTGTGGGTTATTTCATTTCCCCACAGCAGCCCAAGAACTCAGTGCATAGAGTAGATTGTTAAATTCATTTTGTTGCAATTTGCCAAGTGCCCAGTGCAGTTGCTCGTTCCATAGTGGGCTGATTCCCCGATGAAGTGGATTAGGAGAAAGCATCTCTGAAAGAACTTGGAGAACATTGGATGGGGCTCCTGTGTCTGGCTCAATGAAGAGAAAACACTCTCTTCCCCACTGCCTTAATGCTGGTAAAAGTGGAGGGCAATGGGGTCCCAGCAACAGTGCTGGAACAGGTTGACCAGGTGGGTGGCCAGCAGTGGCACTCAACTAGGTGGAACAGATTACAAAGGAAGGATGAATTATTGCTGGATAGTTGCAAGGTGTGTTAAACCACATTCCTGGTGTCTTGTATTTCTTTCTGTTGTGTCTGAGACAATAGAAACTTTACATTAGCAAGCACAGTCCACACCTGCATATTACTGTTAATAGGCTTGCAGAAAACATTGTGTGTTACTTGAGTGAACTAGGGCCATGTCTACATTTACCAGGGATTGACGCTGCTGTGATCAATGCAGCGGGAGTCGATTTAGCAGGACTAGTGAAGACTCTCTAAATTGACTGCAGAGTGCTCTCTGGTCAACTCTGTACTCCACAGGAACAAGAGGATTAAGGTAAATCAACAGGAGAGCATCTCCCGTTGACGCAGTGCGGTATAGACACCGCAGTAAGTCAACCTAAACATTTTTCATGTAGCTGGAGTAGTGTAATTTAGGTCGACTTTCCCAGGTAGTGTAGGCAATGTGTGCATTTCATCTGTTCTTAGTTACTGAAATACATGACACTGTTCCTGTTTTCTGGCAGTTATACAAGTTCAGCATTTGTACTGTTGCATTTGACTTGTGCAGCATTCATCATGGTGATAATTAACAAAAAAGAGTACTGTTTTCATTTTATCAAGCAGTATGAAAGATTAAGAAGTACATCTCATGATGAATAGTTAAATATATTTGAATATTAGGGCTTAACTACAAAAACAATTAGTTTGCAGCTGGGGGGGATGAATCTAACTGACACTAGTCTGCCGCAGTTTAACTGTTTGTATGGACCCTGCTTATGTGCATTAACAATTTGTTAATGGTCTTTGTTCTAATCCTCTAGAATATTGGACTATATGAACTGAACTGTTAATGTGCATCAGCAAGGTCTATATGGACAGTTAGAGCGAAGCAGGCTAGTGCAGGGTAGATTCGCACCCTAGCTTGCCATGAACTTAATGTTCATGTAGACAAGCTTTTAGTATCGGTTCAAAATATATTTGATATTTTTAAAGCAGAGTGGAAAGTAAACTGCCATCAGTTATAGTTATCTCAAATAAAATAACTTTACAGAAACCTAACGGTGAATATTCTGAAAAGCTCCCAGGGCATAAAAACAGGGCTCTTTTGGAAACTCTCTTCCAATCATTGGACCTAATATCACAAGGACTTAACTACGTGTTTAGCTTTATGCACTCTGAGTAATACCATTGATGTCAATGGAACAACTCAGTGTGTGCAGTTAAATACAGACAAGTCTTTGTGGGTTTGGGGTCTCACCAATGGCAACTGTAATAAATTATTTTTTCTTAACGGGGCTACTGGAATTATTGGGTCATTTCAGGAAACAAATGGTATTAGCCTTTATTACTTACAACATTCTGAACTACAAAAAGTAAAGCTGATTGTCAAGTTATGAACTTTTCTCATTATCTCAATATACTTTTGTTTATGAAGTTGGCTTGATCATCAGAAGAATTCAATACTCATGGGTTCTGTGGAAGCCAATGAGAACTGCAGATAGTTAACACCTGTGAAAATCAGGCCAAGTATATGCAGAGGGCACGGCACAGTTTACTGTGACGTATAAGGCTGTCTGTCTGTAAAGACAGAGGAAGGGGTTGTGAAACTAGCAATGAAGATTGTATGTATAGTCTGATTCTGTTTTCCTGACTTTTTAAAATTGTATTGTCTTGGGTTTTCCTCAGGCAGGAAAAGTAATAAATTTCATGCAAATTTGGTCATGGTCTCTTGTTAATTTCAATGGCTTCAGCTGTGAAGCCCCTATTGCTTCCCCTTCAGTTTTGCCAAAAAGAATCAGTGTCGTTATGCCAAAGGTACAATTTGAATGGAATGGAAAAGCTTAAGTGGTTAGCGTTTTTATTAGGTAGCTGTGAAATAATTCAAGTCCCTTACAGTACAATGCTTTAGGAGAGGGTAGGAGGCAAATAACAGTAATTGTAAAGATTTTAGTCATTATTTGTAGCTGTCCATTCATATTTTAAGTAAGTAACGTAAATACATATCAGAAACTAATAGTATGTATTAATGGCATAAACTTTATTATTTTCAAGAGTTTGATTCCTGCTTTAGATCTGATCCTGCAGCACCTGCTACTCAGGAGATAAATCCCATTGATATTGTGGCAGAAGTGGATCCTTATGTAGTGATCTTATGCAGTTAGGAACCCAATTTCCCCAGGTATCTTTGAAAAATCTCAACCTTAATGTTTTAGATAGTTTACATTTTCAGTTACGGGTAGGTAAAACCAGATAAGCCATTAAATAAACTTCAGGGAGTGTTTTGATTTTTTGTTCCTGTTGCATTCTTGTTTTCCTAACTTTTTTTTTCTTCTGTTCCTCTAGAACGTTTTTATACAAGAGGCTAAAGGTTAATTAAAATTTGCAGAATGAAAAGATGGCACAAGCACTGCTGGTACCACCGGGACCTGACAGCTTCTTCTACTTCACTAGAGAGTCTCTTGCAGCTATTGAACAACGTATCACTGAAGAAAAGGCTAATCGTCTCAAACAAGACCATAAAGATGATGATGTCAAGGAAGAAAATGGTCCAAAGCCAAATAGTGACTTGGAAGCAGGAAAGACACTCCCATTTATTTATGGTGACATACCTCCGGGAATGGTGTCTGAACCCTTGGAGGACCTGGACCCATATTACATCAATAAAAAGGTAGCTGTTTATTAAACCTATTCTTATGCTGCATCTGTTGAATTTAATGCACTGTTAGACTTTGAAACCTCCTGTAGTGGCCAGCTTGGCAGCCTCAATGAAAGTTATGTATGTCCTGTGATGTCACGTACACAAATTGATTTTTGTGCCACAGTATGAATTTATTTGTAAATGTTCCATTTTTGGTAGGATGCACTGCTTTTCGGTGATGGCCATTGTGATAGACCCAGGCCAGTTGGGTACAGCAGAGTAACAGAAGGCAGATATACTGGCCACTGGATTAATAGTTTTCTGTTCCCTAACTGACCAGAGCAGGAGCTGCTCCAGGCTAATGAGAACACCTGACTCCAATTAACCTGCAAAGAGTCAGGTGAGGCCATTAAGCTAATTTGACCACATCACTCTAATTAAGGCCCCTCAGATAATATAAAAGGGCTCACTCAAGTCAGGCAGAGAGGAGCCAGAGGAGAGGAAGTGCGGCTGAAGGACTGGTTAATGAAGACATCCTCAAGTCATTGGTAATGGAGCCCTAAGGTAAGGGTGAAGAAGAGAGAAGCAGGAGAGCTGTGGGGAAATGGCCCAGGTAAATGTAGCGACTCTGTCAGTAAAAGGTTGGCTGCCAACAACTGCTACCCCTAGGGTCTCTGGGCCGGAACCCGGAGTAGAGGGTGGTCCCAGGTTCCCCCCAACCCACCACTACAGAAACACCTCATGGGAGGGGAAAACAGGCCCCTGTCAGGACAGGTGGCTAAATTGTTTTGGCATGAGGCCGTAGGAGTAACAGAGACTGGGAATTCTCTCACCAACCTCCATTGCTGGATTATGATGAAAAAGGCTCAGTAGACTGTATCCCTGGCCCTAGAGAGAGAAGGGCTATGTGGAGGATTGCAGTAACCCTCTGAAGCTAGCATAAACCGCCTGGAAGCACGGGACACATGGGGACAAGGTCGGAGCTCTGCCACATCATATATTCCTCAGAGTGCTTGCCATCTGAGTAGGGATGGGGTATTGGTTTGCCTTCTTGCTTATTGCTTCCTGCTCCCTGTTCCTGTTCCCTGGACTCAGTTCCAGTTTGTGTGTGTGTACACATAGTGTTGAGTATATGCAGCTACTCAGTGCCTGTTGCTACATACCTGGCATTTGAACAATTAAATTTTGTTCAGGCTGTTGCTGACTTATCTGGTTCATGGTAATTACAGGTTTTGATTGGCCACCTACCAGCATGTTTCCCTTCAATTTCCTTGTGTTTTGGGATTGCTGTTCTGGGGTGCACCAGCATGTAATGTTATGGCGACTAATGCTTTTATTCTGCAGCCTATGCTGCCTATACATCGTTTGGCTTTGACTGGCGATGGAAAATTCCAAATAATGTGCAGATTCTGCAATTTTCCACTGTTTAGGCTGTGTTGACATTGATATTTATGATGGACTCTCAGAGCCCAAGTCCTTCCTTGAGGTGGCTGTGCAGAGTCTCAACAAGTATTTTGGGACTGGAGATTCTGTTCAGCTAAAGAAGAAAATGTTTTTTGATGGTCGACAGCAGCCCAACAAAACTGTATGTGAATTTGCATGTTTGCAGTGGTTGGCCCAGGACTGTGAATTTCGGGATGGTATGATCATGCTCAGGGATATTTTGTGATTGGTGTAGCAAATGACCAGTTGGGCGAATGGTTACTGGCTGAAAAAGATGCTGGAATTCTAACTTTTGATCCCATGGTTGCTAAGAGTGTAGCATTTGAGAGGGCTCAAGATGAAAGGGGTTCTGTGTCTCAGACTGCTGCTACCTTTTTGTCTACGCTTAAACCATCAGCCACGCCCCCTACTTCCGTCTTCCAGAATCGTATGACACACGTACTTCTGCCCTACAGCTTCGGCAACAAAAGTTAACAGCTCCTCATTGTTTCCACTATAGTAGTATGGATCACTTGGCCAATTTCCCTGCTCATCTAGGTAGAACTGCTATGTGCTGGGCTTGTGAGTAGGAAGGACACTTGACATTAGTGTGCTGTTGTGCTCTGTTTCACAATGATCTAAGGCCTCAATTGTTTACTGTGAATGTGAAGTAGCATTAGATCACCTTTACCCAGGACCCTAATATTTTCTTTATGATCTTCTCATATGGCAAGGTGCTAGAGCTGTTATCCTGTATTGTAGAAATTAATGGTACACTGCTGAAGTTCATGGTGGATAAAGGTGTTGTGATTAGTGTTCTCCCCTTTGGGTTAGTTCATCATCCTGACATTATCCTGACTACAATGATTATAAAATTGGAAATTTGTATGTTTTGCAGACAGTGGATGAAGCTGTATGCTCTGTGCTCTACAAAGGTATAGCCTTGACTTCAAATTTTACATTGTTAAAGGCAGGGCTACAGATGTCCCATTATTGTCCTGTGATCTGTGCTTGCAGCTTGGTGTTATGCATAAATTAACACAGGACACCTAACTTGTGGTTATGTCAGCTAGAATAGAAAAGGATATCCAGTGTGGTGTTCAGAGACCCAGTGATTTATTTAATGGTAATAGTGTTTTGTCCATGGGATATGTGTATTCTCTGCAGTTGAAGTCAAACACCAATCCCTTTGCATTGCCCGTATGTCATATATCTCCTGCATTTGTGAACAAGATCTGAGCAGAATTGCAGCTCATGAAAGATAATGGTATCATTTGGGAGAAGGGTTCATAGATTGGAGCTTACCCACGTGAACTTATACAAGAAAAATGGTGACACTTGAAATGCACAGACTTTCGGGCACTTACTAAGTATGTGAAATGTGAGCACTTTCAATTGCTAGTGAAAGTGAATAAGGAAAAGTTATTTACTTCTTCCCATAATATAAGAACTGGGGTCCACCAAATGAAATTAATGAAATTAGCAGGTTTAAATCAAATAAAAGGAAGTTCTTCTTCAGTCAGCGCACATGGAAATCCTTGCCTGAGGAGGTTGTGAAGGCTAGGACTATAACAGGGTTTAAAAGAGAACTGGATACATTCATGGAGGTTAAGTCCATTAATGGCTATTAGCCAGGATGGGCAAGGAATGGTGTCCCTAGCCTCTGTTTGTCAGAGAGTGGAGATGGGTGGAAGGAGAGAGATCACTTGATCATTACCTGTTAGGTTCATTCCCTCTGGGGCACCTGGCATTGGCCACCATTGGTAGACAGGATACTGGGCTGGATGGACCTTTGGTCTGACCCAGTATGGCCATTTTTATGTTCTTATACTAACCTTCAAAGAGATGACATGCCGGGTTTTTGTTGTTGGATTACCGATCTGATTATTGGCAGATAACTGTGGCGGAAAGTTCACAGTGGTTATTGACTTTCAGCATGCCATTTAGGAGGTACTGGTATCAACGACTCCCTTTTGGCTTAATCTTTGCTCCTGAGGTATTTCAGAGAGTGGTCTCTCAGCTCCTTGATAATATCCAGGATGCATATTGATATTTGGATGACACTGTCTTTCCAAAGACCCTTCCTGACCATAATGCTATTCTGGATCAGGTGCTAACTCAACTCTAGTAAGCTGGCAAAAAGTTGAATGTGGTCAAGTACAGTTTTGCAAAAGATCCTGTAGTGTTTCTAAGGCATTCTCTGTCAGCCAATGGTATGAAACTGACACCAGAAAGGCTACAAGTTGTTGTTTTGCTACCATTACCCACTGATCATAGCAGTTTGTTTGTTCCTTGGCCTGGCTTAATACATAGGAGACCATCCTCTATTTTAGTATCTTTGCCAAGCTGCTGTGGAATTTAATAGGGCTGGGGACAATTCTTTTGGACTAAAGAAGCAAAGCAGTGTTTTGAAACCCTGCATCAAGCCTTCTGTGGGATCCAATCCTGTGCTTATTTTGATCCGTATGATTCAAACTGATGCATGTAATTGGTGTCAAGTGCAGTTGTGATCTAGGAGGCATGGCTGGTTTATATTTGCATCCTATACTCTCATCCTGATGGAAGCAAAGTGTTCCCAGATTGATCTAAAATTCTTGGCTATGGTTTTTGCTATTGTATGCATCAAAGTCAACTTAGTGGAAAACTGATCCAGTGCCTATTTTGGGCCTCTGTGATAAAGCATTGACCTGCTGAATGTAAGACTGCTGCCGTGGTTTATTCAGTTGCAGCAGTATGACTTTGATTTGGTACACATCAAATAAAGGTGTAACTTACATGGGTATGCTCTTGGAAGAAGTTTTGCTGGTTTGGTACCCTCATATGCAGAAACAGCAGCATATACTGTATGCTTTTTACGGAAAGATAAGCCAATTGACTTAAGGCAGACTGCTTGACCCCACTCTTCAAGATGCTAAACTGTGCAAGGTGATGCATGCTGTACCAGTGGACTGGATGGACGCAGTCCTAAAGAAAACTTTGTCTGTATTCTTTAAAATTTGTTCTGAGCCTACATTAAAGACGTGCCACTTGACATGCAGAGGAGCCTGGGAGATCATCCCAGCAGCGTTGCAACAAACAGGCCTGGATGTGGCTCATGAAGGACACTTGGGAGTTACAAAGATGAAGGAACTTCTGCATAGTTATGCTTGGTGGGCAGGGCTACATTCAGATATAGATTGTTGTGTGAAGGCATGCTCAGCTTGCACAATGCATAGAACTACTGGCTCCTTAGTAACTGATAATCGTGGGAGGAATTGAAGTGGATGTTATAGGCTGCTCAATTGGACTGTGGCACTGTTGACCATTATAGACTATTACTCACGTTACCCCTTTGCAGTCATGATTTCACAAGATGCCTCAAGGAAGCTCATTTCTTTCCTAAGCACTTTATTTATGATGTTTGGCCTTCCATAGACTCTTGTGTCAGATAGCTGGGAAACCTTTTTTTATCAAGAGAATTTAAACGTTTTTCTGATAGGTATTGGTACAGTGCATTATAAATCTGCTGTGTACTATTTTCAAAGAAGTGGGATAGTGGAGAGACTGCATGGGACTCTGAAGTAGCATACTGGAGGAATGTCAAGATACACTCTTCCCTGTTGCACTGTGTCATGGTTTAGAGGATGTTCAGAGTACGCCTCATGAAAGTATTGGAGAAACCCCATTCTATTGACTCTTCACCTGACCTATGAAAACCAAGTTGTCTATGCTAATGAAAGACAATCCTACCCCTTCGCCATTCTCAAAGCTGACTCATGTCATTAGGAAATATGCAAGTCTCAGAGAGCATATCCATGCAAGACTTCATGCATTCTATCCTGGAGAAGAAGTAGTCTCTTAGGTGAGGATCTGGAAGTGTTTTAGATACTTAGGATGTGATCTTGCGGGCTGCAGGGTATGGAGCCTGGTGAGTGTATTTACCACAGGGAGAACATATTGTTAACCAGCGAGATATATCCCTACTGAAAGGGAAACAGATAGGGAAGAGGACACTCTTTCAGCATATGATGTCATGTGGCCAGTTGGGAAGTTGTGCCACAGCAACAGCATCTACCCCTTTAGTTTAATTGGTTCTACATAGAAAGTGAAAAGTAAAAAAAGAACTCGGGTCCCTCTGCCTCATTCCCTCATGAATAATATAAATTTATATGAAAGTAAATGGTTAATGACTGTAACAAATTTGGTTTGGGATCAATATAAAAGCCTGGCACCAATGAAGAAAATTGCTTCTTTTCTACTAAGCCCTACTAAAAAGTTCATATATTCTGTTGTAAATATGTAAAGACCAGTCAACATGACCTATTACTAAATGTTGCTGTTGATCTTAGGTTTTATAAATGCTTGTTTTACTAAACATTAAGCTAAATTTGAACTTGACAGGATCCTGTTAAGGCTGCATAAGTTTATAAACAAACAAAATTGTTAAAGCCTGTTAGCACCTTTATTCTTTTTTTCTTTTCTTTGCAGGAGTTCCATAGCCTAGGTCCACTGCTATAAAAAGTATCCCTCCAGTGCTTGCAAGCCTTCCGCTATTGGTTAACAGTTTCATTGTTCAGGTGAAATGTAGCTGTCATGGGAGATCATGGATGCAGAGGAATAATTGAATTCTTGGGTACCTAGGACTAGTCTTACAGAAAGCACCTTGAATTGGACCCTGAGCACCTTGAATTGTGTTCAGTAAAGAACAAGTATAGAGCATGAAGTATTGGGGTAATGTGCTCATGCAACCTGCATTACTAAGCAATTGGGGTGCTGCTTTTTATAGCAGACAGTGCTATTTCAGGGCAGATGATTTCAGTTTTAGATAAGAATTACAATAATCACACATGGAGGTTACAAATGCATGCACCATTGTAGCTAGGTCTGAGTCTGATAGGCCAGTTCTTATGGAAGTGGATGGTTTTTAACACTGTCTATTTAGGCATTTAGTAAATTTGACCCCCAAAGGACCCCAAGGCTGCAGGCTGATGAAACAATCTGAAGTCAAATGTCCTCAGTAATAGGAATGTTAGAGGAGGGAAGTTCTTTATTCTTCCCACTAGAATCACCTTAGTCTTGCTTGGGTTTGTATTTAGGCAGCTTCTCTATATCCAAGTGCACATTTCAACTAGGCTTTGAGAAAGCTGGGAGAGAGTGCTATTTATAGTCGATTTAGGGGAGCTACAGAACACATGTAATCTATATATTGTTGATTCTTCAAACTTCTCCATGTTTCTATATATATGTGGAATAATTTCAGTGAAAGGATTGTTTCAGCTAATTAGCTGTTGTTTTCCTTTCTGAATACTTGAAGTTCAGTGGTGAAATAAGAGTTGTAGTTGTGCAGCCCAATCCTGCAAATACTTACACAAGTAAATAATTTTATGGCTGTAAGTATGCCACTGATATCAATGAGACTACTCACATGAGTAAAGACACTGACCTTGTATGTGTTTACAGGATCAGACCTGTGAAGAGGAAGCAAAGATTTTTTTTTAAAAATATACATTTCCTACTGGAGAATTGACTTTCCCATATTAGAAATAGTACCAATAGAAGAAGACTACCAAGGTGACTATGGAAGCCGTAGACTGATGATGAGATGGGGGGGAAGAAATCATGAGAGAATGCAAAATGGGAAGTTGATGCAGAAGATTGTGAAACAAAACTGAAATCAGTTTGATAAAAGAAAACAAAATTAGAAGCAAATTGTGGCTGTGCAGAAATGAACACAAAATAATAAAATGATGCTTTAAATACATAATCAGGAAGAAATTGGAAGAAGGAAGGAATTTATAATTTAGGAACAGGTTATAGTCTATAATTAAATCCATACACCATCTGTGTAGGATGGAATCTACAAGTAAGAAGATATAAACAACATGAAATAATGAAAGAAAAACAATGACTTCCTCCCAATTCAATACTGGAGTTTAATAGTCTTATTGGATCAAAAGTAAACGTAAAGGATCAAAGGAAAAAATATAACTCCAATTTTTAAGAAAATAACATGAGCCAGAAAAAAATCAGTTTCTCTATCTGACAATAGTAGCAGGCAGAATTCTAGAAATATGAACAAGGAAAATAGTCACAAAATATCCCACAGTTTCTCTATGACTCTGTTTGACTCTGTCTCCCAAATTTCTACCAGTTCAAAAATGTTTATATGAACAGTCCTAATGGTAGTTACATTGTGCCACTGAGAAGACAATAAATCCATAAAACACTAGGGTATGTCTGCTACACAATTTTAAAGTGCTGCAATGATTAAGTAAGATGAACCTAATATCAGAAAGTGCTTGACTTGTGCAAATGGCCATTCAGGTGCTCAAAACAGGTATTATTTGAGAGCTAAAGTTCCTCTTTGGACATTCAGTTGGACCAGGCGTGTCACTAATATCATTGGGTTCATTTTTCACCTTTAAAGAGAGATTAAAGTTATGCCACTGTTTGGTTACAGTGTAATCTTCTTGAATTATATTTCTGAGAGAGAGAGTCTGTCTGTCTGTCTGTCTAATACTTTGCCTCCAGTTTGTATTATTCTATCATATAGCAGGTAAATGTAGAAATAAAGATTTCTTTTAAAAGAGTGAGTGAGACCAAGAATGTCTGTCTTTTTTTTATTATTATTATTATTATTCCTGCTGAAATTTTTGACCTGATGCTTGTTTGCGCGAGTAGTTCCATTAAACCATGAAAAGTAGATGGGACCACTAACATGAATAACAGCAGCAGACTCAAACTGGGTGTTTACAGCAATGCTGTATATCAGGCAACATAAACATAAGCAACAGTGAAAATTACTTAATTGTGATTGAAAATGTTTGTTCATACTTTCTAAATGTATATTTTCCTTTTTTCAGACTTTTATAGTATTGAATAGAGGGAAGGCAATCTTCCGATTCAGTGCCACACCTGCCTTGTACATTTTATCTCCTTTCCATCCTCTTAGAAAAGCAGCTATCAAGATTTTGGTTCATTCATATCCTTTTCATGTGGTTTGTTTAGAATGGGTGTGTTTTTAATATTTAGTAACATTGGGTTGTTTTAAAATTTAAATATGTTTCTGTTCTTTATTCCTCTTCTTACAGTAAATCTGAATTAAATTAATCACATTGGTTGAACCACCAATTAAATTTAGTGGAAGAAAGAGATAACGTATACTCCTAGAATACAGAATTAGCATAAATAGCCACTGTTTTAACATTTTTCTTATAACTTTAATTGACGGTTACTTTTATGAAATTCCTTAATTTGTATCATATACATTTATTAACAGTCCATATCCTGGGAAACTGCTTACATTTCATGTGATATAGTTTTTGCATTTAAGTTGTCATCATATGTTCCTTGACAAAAATCTACATTATTCAGCATACTTATTATGTGCACTATTCTAACTAACTGTGTATTTATGACATTGAGTAAACCTCCAGATTGGGCAAAGAATGTAGAGTAAGTAAAAATGATGTTATAAAGTATATATTTGCTTCACAGAGATGTTGAGAATTAACTAATTAATGTTTGTACAGTATTTGAAAATGTAACATGATGTATCAAGAGCTGAACCTTTTATTTATTTATTTATTTCTAAAGTTAGATCTTTGGTTTGTCACCCAGCTCTCTTTAGCTCGAATCACCATGTATTATGCATGGCAGACTCTAGTGGAAGCAAGGCTGTGACATTGCTATAATTTTAGCAATACAAAGTTCTCTTCACAGTTGGCATAAACCACTTATCTACTGAGATATGTTCCTCTTTTACTTAGAAGGAAGATAGCTATTCAGAAGAAAAATAATACAATTAGTCTCCCTAAGATGCTTTTCTTGGCCATCATGAACCACCTGCTTTTCTTTAAATATAAAAATTAAAAATGGGTTACTCACTTGAATTCAAGCAAATCGCAAATACATGCCTTACAATTTTTCCCTGATGGGTCTTACCAATGTATCTAATTCCTGACCCCTTAGAAGTCTTCCACAAAGGGAAAATAAATTATTCCTCCAAGACCCTTCCATGAAAGGGCAACACCTCTCAGGACCATTTTCTAAAAACCTCTACTAGCCCCACTGTAGTCCACAGTATAAGAACAAGTCCAAGTGTGGTGCGCTTCATCAGTTCTCACCTAGAACACAGTCTCTAGTGTCAATGCAGATCAGCCAAAGCATAAAGGGGCTATAACTTTCTCCCTCACTTTTCCTCTCCAATCCTGAATGGATCCTAGACAAGAATCTGGTCCCAAGTGTTCATATGACTTTGTTAGATCTGTCAACTGCTTTTGATGTCTTTGATTATGAGGTGTTATTGACTTGCTTTCAGACTGTAATGGGAGTGGATGGGTCTGTTTTTGGGTGGCTCCATTCCTTCCTTGCCTGATCATTTCTAGAGGTTGGAATTGGGCATTTACTCATGATCTATTGACATCAGCAGGCTTTGGATCAATTTCTAGATCTCTATCTAATCCAACCAACTAGTGTTGTCAAATGTCTTATCCAGTGTATGTGTGAGATTGACCCTTGGATGAGAGCTAGCTAACTGAAGCTTACTCCATCTAAGACAGAGGTGAAGCTGTTAGGTTGAGGGAAGCTTCCAGCAATTATGGTGAGGACCATATTTTTCAGGCTTTTCTTGAGTGTGTGTTCATCATTAACATAAACAATCTGAGGATATTATTAATGGCCAGCTGCCATTAGACAATCATGTATCAAAAGTCTCTTAGGAGGCCTTTCTTCAACTTCATCCAGACAGGAGATTGTGATAGCTTTTATTAGATGTGACCCTTGCTACTATAATCCAGGCCTTGTTCCTCAATGCTGAATTACTTCAGTGTGCTCTACACCTCAAGTCAATTCAGAAAGTGAAACAAGTGCAGAATGCAGGAGTTTGTTTATTGAATCATGTTTCTCAAAGGAGCACATGATGTTGGAGCTTCCTGATCTGCATTGGCTGCCTGTTTGATTCAGGATGGAATTTAAGGTGTTACTTTTTATAAATAAAGCCTTAAGCATCTTTTGATTTGCCTATTTTCAAAAAAACTCGCTCTCTGTGGACAAGAAGGGAAGTGGAGCGTCTCAATATAAAAGAGGGAGCTGCTAATGGAGAGCCTTGGGGAACCATCAGTTCTGGAATGTACTTCCACCTCAGTCCTGACAGAAATAGCCCAGGTTTCTTCAATTTCAGGGCATGCTCAAAGGCCCATCTCTGAGACCTAACACCCATTCTTAATCCTGGATGCAAGAAAATGGACTTGAGGTTGTTTCTGTTGCTGCTTATTTTTTTAACAAAAGCAACTTTAGGTCTGGGAGGGAATTTGGGTATGGGAGGGCACTCGGGGTAGGGGGTTGGGGCATGGGAAGGGTTTTGGGGTGTCACATCTGGGTGGCGCTCATGTCAGGCGGCTCCCTGCAAGCGGCCACATGTCTGGCGAGGCGCAGGCAGGCAGCTCTGTGCGCTGCCTCCATCCACAGGCGCCGCCCCCACATCTCCCATTGGCTGAAGTCAGTGGTCCTAGGCGAAGGGATAGCCTTGGGGGTTCTGTTTGCTGCCCCCCCGAGCGCTGGCTCCACAGCTCCCATTGGCCAGGGACCATGGCCAATGAGAACGGTGGGGGCGGCACCTGCAAGCGGAGGCAGCGCTCAGAGCTGCATGGCCACGCCTCTGCCTAGGAGCATTGACCTCTGCCAATGGGAGATGTAGGGGCAGCGCGCAGAGCCGCCTGGCCCATGCCTCTCCGGACATGTCACCACTTGTGGGGAGCCGCCCGAGGTGAGCACTGCCCAGATCCAGCACCCTGAAACCCCTCCTGCACTCCTACCCCAAGTCCCCTCTCGCACCCAGAGTCCGCGCCCCAGCCATGGCCCCCGTCCCTCTTAGTTAACTGGAATTTTTGACTTACCAGCAACCCCGCCCCCCGCATTCCCCAAAATGCTGTATAACAAAGCTTTTACTTTATATTGTTTTTTCTCACCTTCTGAGCCCTGTCCATTTGGACTTATGCTAACTAAGGATGTTGTATTTACAGACAGATATAGATGAAAAATAGCAACATCAAAATAATTTAAACTATATTTACCATTTCTAAAACATTTATTCTGTAATATACTTAGTCAGACACAAGAAACATTTGTGTAGGGAGGTATAAAGATTTTATCTTCACTTGTTTGAGACAACCTGCATAACTCTAACTTGAGGATTTGCCATTTGTGAGTAATGCCCTCAACTCTTGTTGAAAAAACTTGGTATCATGCAAGTTTATATATAATATAGCTATGATAATTTTTTTGTCCTTCTGCATTGTGTGAACAACTTTCTTTGGCTGGAACTGTCTTTGCAATCCATCAGTGCTGTTCCTTACTTGGCTACAGAGGTAACTGAAGAGCAGTATAACTGCTCCCTCTTCATAAAGTGCTGAACGTGCTGCCTCTATATTGCACCAAGTCCATGCCAACTCATGCAATGCAGATGCAGGAGTTTAGTCAGGATGTCTCCTGGCCAGACACCAAATAACTGGAGCAAGGATTGTATCTCACTGAGAGGGTGATGTATGCAGACTTATACTGCAGATGTCCCTGGTGTAACTTTTCTTTAGGTAAACAGATTTTCTGTACCCAGACATTCTTTGGGCTCTAAATTCACTTAAAAAAAAATAAAGGTGAGAGACACAAAAATGATGTTTGTTAGAATGCACTGGAATCTTGTAGTGGAGGTTTAATGAACTGTCTGCTAAACTTGATCCAGTAGCAGCAAAGGCAGTACATTTAAAAATTAATATTTTTGTATGACTCTCCTTGTGATTATACTGACACATTATTGGTTGATTAGGGCCATTAACTCTTCCTTGGATGTTTTTTCTCAGGTACACTTTTACTGGAATTTATACATTTGAATCTCTTATAAAAATTCTTGCAAGAGGCTTCTGTATAGATGGTTTTACTTTTCTTCGAGACCCCTGGAACTGGCTTGATTTTATTGTTATTGCATTTGCGTAAGTAAAGTAATAATTTAAAAAACCTGACTGTGGAATGTCAGTTACTTCAAAAAAAACCTGTTTTTGCTGTATTTAGAGTGATTTGTAGCCAAATCTTGTTACATCTTTTACACACTTACATACTGTACAGCAGAAATGATATTCACCCACTAGTATAAAACAGGATAAGATATAAAAAGGATAAGAAGTTATCCTTCTATCTTCACTGCATAATGTAGCCAACCTAATCTACATTAATTAGGTTTTCAAAAATAAAATCAGGGTTGTCCACTTCATTTGAAATTTACATTTAACTGGTAGTCCCTAGAGCTTATTAATATAGGGCAAACTCCAGGGAAAGGAGAATATATTAATGTCTTTCATTGGTTTTAAGATCACCAAAAAGGTCTAGATAAAAGATCCAGGTAAGTAGCATAAGCACTTGTAATGCCAACAGACCCCGTCGTCAGTGGGCAGGATCAAACCTAGGACCTCTGTAGCTTAGTGCATGAGCCTCTATTGCATGAGCTAAAAGCCAACTGGCTGTTAGCTAAGGCTGTAGAGCCGGCTCATTTTATCTCTCTAAGTGGTCTTGGTGCCACTAGATGGGACAGAACACCACACATAGGAGGTATGTGGGTTACACACTGCCTATGTTCTGAAGAACTTTAATCCTACAGGCATGTAACAGAATTTGTAAACCTAGACAATGATTCAGCTCTTTGCACTTTCAGAGTATTGAGCTTTGAAAACTATTTCTGTAATCCCAGGTAAGAAGTACCTGGGGAGTTAATAAATTGCCTAGGGAGGTTGTGGAATCTCTGTCATTGTCATTTAAGAGGAGGTTAAATAAACACATATCAGGGATGGTCTAGAATAGATAATACTTCGTCCTGCCATGAGTGCAGGGGACTGGACTAAATGACCTCTCAAGGCCCCTCCCAGTGCTACGATTTTATTATTCTAACTACAAGATAGTAGGTCAGGTGTTAGGCCCCAGGTATCTCCAGCTGTTTAATTTTGTGTGTACTGTCATTGTGATTGTGTGTGAACTCCCCTATTACAGATATCTGACAGAGTTTGTGGACCTGGGCAATGTCTCAGCATTGAGAACATTCAGAGTTCTCCGAGCATTGAAAACAATATCAGTCATTCCAGGTGAGTGCTAGGTTAAACACTGAGGCTGACTTTAAGGGTTTTATGGGCTTTTCTATTACACTTAATCCATTAGCAGTAAAGACCATTCTTTTAAAAATTACTGTTACTGAGTGACTCTCCTTGTGAATTCTCATGTTTTTTAACATAAGTATTCTTGCTTCCCGGTCTTTAGACTTTTATACACACACAAAAGAGGAGTCCAGATTTTAAATTTGACTTAGATTCCTTACCTTTATAACATTTTCTTTTAACAATCTGCCTTTAAGTTTAACAAATTCATGCATGAGAAAATTGCAATATGCAGCCTGTGTAATTCGAATCTTAGGATGTCAAATCTCTCTCCTCCATTAGAATCCAAATTAATTACTTTTTACTTTTTCTTACTACTGTGAAATTTAGCATTTATTGTAGGGATACATGTGATTGAAAATTTCAATCAATTTTTTTTTAAAGTTGAATCACTAATAAAGAGAAAGGAAAAAGATAATAAAGAATAGCATGAGCATTGCATGAGGTATTTATTATCTTAAAATGCCTTTCTTTACCATACCATCTCCGTTTGATAGGGTACACTATAATACAATAGCTAAAATTTACAACACAACAAGATCTTTACTTTTGCTATACCAATGTATTGTGTCATTGAAAAAACACTGAATGTATTGTGTCATTGAAAAAGCAAATGTTGGAGCAAGAGGCATCAGCAAAAAAATTTAAATTAGAAATATTTTTCTTTACATGGAATTCATGTAAAGTACAAATAATAGTCACTTGTTTTTCTGTGAAAATAAGTGCTTTGGAATATGTGCCACTAATTTCCATTCATACTTTCAGATTAACCAGTGTTCAGCTAATCATTTTTTTTCACCAATTATGAGATTTATTGTGTAAAATTTTAATTTTAAAAACATTGCAACCATTTATGTAGAACGATGCATGAAATCTTCAATAGTGTTAGAACAATTCATATTAATTTATGTCTAAAATAAATTTTTAAGATCACAGTAAAAATCCCTTTCTGTTTACAGGCTTGAAGACTATCGTGGGAGCCCTCATTCAGTCTGTGAAGAAGCTCTCGGATGTAATGATCCTGACTGTGTTTTGTCTGAGTGTATTTGCACTAATAGGGCTGCAGCTGTTCATGGGCAATTTGAGGAATAAATGTTTGCTGTGGCCCTTAAATGTATCTTCTTCTGAAACTCGATTTGCTCCATTCTTCATTAATGACACATTGTTTGACTGGAAGGCGTACATTGAGAAGAAAGGTAAGAAATACTGCTATAAGTTGTTAAAATGTTTATGGTTGAAGTCTCCCGTCGACTTACCTTACTCTTCTCAGGGAGCTGGAGTACTGGAGTTGACCAGAAAATGCTCTGTCATTGATTTAGCGGGTCTTCACTAGACCTGCTAAATCGACACCCACTGCACTGATTACAGCAGCACTGATCTCGCCAGTAGTGAAGACAAGCCCAAGAAGGATTGTGATTTCAAGTATGTTTAACCAGTAGGAACAGATGTACCAGTATGCCTAGAAATAAAGATCAGATTCCCTGAAAATCTGTCATTAAACTCAGAATTCTTTCTAAATAAAACTTTTATATTTTTTACAATGTGTGGTAACTTGAATTATAACTGTACTTTGATATAAATAGCTCTCTTGCACTGCTAGTGACTATAGTATTCATTTGCAGAGACCTTTCCTTTAAGGAAAAGGCCTTTGTGTTGTCTAACTTCTGAGCAAAGATTGACTATACATGTTGTATGAAGATTTTATGAAACATAGTGTACTAGAATCAGTCAACACACAAGTATGTTTTATATGCGAGTATATTTGTGCACCTTTCTATCATGCATGCCTTTTGGTAGTTTGAAATGAATGAGAAATTAATATTAACTAGAATATTAACAATAAGCTATATTTACAGTTGTAGAAATGTTCCTTATTTTCTTGAAGTGCACTAATTTAAATTCTTATCTTGAAAGTAAGCCTAATCTCTTATGTTTAAATAACTAAATTTCGTGAGTCAATTTTCTTCTTAGCAAAATGGGTTTTACAGCTACTGATGTTTATCGTACAGCACTGTAACTAAATGCAGCATTCCTTTAGTTCAATATTATAACATTTTAAAATTCTTTTTTCTTAATAGATCATTTTTATAGTTTAGATGGACAAAAAGATGCCCTGCTTTGTGGTAATAGCTCCGATGCAGGGTAAGAAATGTTGTATGTTATACTATGGCTTTGTATAAAAAAGATGTAACCTTTTGGCAACACAGCCTAAATAATTCATTTAGCTGGCTAACTGCACTGTCAATCAACCTATATTCTTTCATATTAGAAAACATCTGAACTAAGTAGGTAAAAAATTTAAAAATAAAAATATTTTGTAATATCAGTTTGCTTTCTAGAGACCTGTATTGGACTTGAAATTTCAGTTTCAGCTGATAGCAGTTGTACTATGAATGACTTAAAATATTTGTCTCCATCTCTTCCTTGTTAGACAGTCTTCATAGTTGACATTCCCCATCTCCACAGCAGCTAGAGGGAGATCAGATCTTTGTTCTCAGCCTGGGCTTAAGAAGAGCTCTGTAGAATTCTCAGCTTCCAAACTGCACACATGGCAGCCTCTGGGCCTCCTTTTGTAGCAGATCTTTCACAGGATTTTTTAAAGATTTGTAAATAAATGTCTCCCAGTTTATTCACTGACTTCAAGGTTTTTCTCCTCAAAACTGTCAAAACAAAAAAAATATTTCCTTTTGGCATTCTGAGGAGGGTTTGAAGGACAGCCCCTCTGCTCCCCCTCAGAAATAGCAGACAGACAACACAGGGAACCAAAAGGGTAAGAAATGTTTCCCCATTGCTCATCCTTACATATAATAGGCAGCTGCCAGAACAAAGATTACGATCCCTGCTGGCAAGGCCTATGCTGAGGCATTTGAGCAGTCTCCAAGGAAACTCAGCTAGCGCATTGGTAAGATCTGCACTGAAATGGCTAGCAGTCTTCAAGTACGTAAAAGGTTGTTATAAAGGGGAGAGCAATCAGTTATTCTGCTTATCCACTGAGGACAGGACAAGAAGTAATGGACTTAAATTGCACCAAGGGAAATTTAGGTTAGACATTAGGAGAAAATTCCTAACTGTAAGGATGATTAAGCACTGAAACAACTTACCTAGGTCATGGAATATCCATCACTGGAGGTTTTTAAGAACAAGTTGAACAAACACGTGTCAGGGATGGTCTAGAATTCTAGATAACACTTGGTCCTGCCTCAGGGCAGGGGACTGGACTAGGTGACTTCTCGACGTCCCTTCCTGTCCTACATTGCTATGAATTTATGGTTCAGTGGGCTATAAGGAAGTTTCCACTGATCAGACCGGGCCAGAATTAGCAGCATGGAAGTGGGGAGTAAATTCCAGTTTTGTTTTTCCAAGTAATTTATAAAGCCCTCAATGGGAATCAACCAATTCAAAAAAATGGGTACTTGAGATTGTCAGAGGAGGACATTCTGTAGAACTGATTCACTGTCCCAGGGACAAGTTTATCCTTTCCCCAAAGTTAAAATAAACCAACGCTATCAACAACAAAAATACTTTGTAACCTCTGAAGATGAAAGATGCAATAGTTTTTCCCTAACACAGTAGAGAAATACCCTAAAGAGACAGATACTTTGGAAAGTGCACAAGATATTTTTGTAATACAAATAGAAATGATTGTTTTTCTAGATTTCTGGTCTCTCAGTAAATCCACAAAGGAATTAATACTCCAGATGGAAATTCTGACATCCATTACTACAGCATTACTCCCATAAGACTTCAGAAAGTGAAGGTATACCTCCTGGAGGTCTGCTGAAGATAATATCATTAAGAAGTCATCAGGGATAACTTAGCTTCTGTTACAACAGGAAACATTTTTCAGTGCACAGCACTAGTTTATCAGACTTTTATAAGTATTCATAGAGATCATGTCATCCCTCCATTCAAATAAAAGTGTACATTTCTTATCAGGTCCCCTTCACGGCTCAGTGTAACATAGAGCCTAGCAGCCATCACTACATGCCTTTCGGAACAGGTATTTGAGCGAATAGGGAAGAGCCCTTACAAAACTTCTGCATTTTTGGATTGTTCTGGTCACTTCCAGCCTGACACTACAGTAAATCAGTACATAACAGATCTTGATCCAGAGCTGTACTAACCTTTCTTTGCAAATTCATCTGTATTATTCAGCAGCAATTCTCTGATTTGGGTCCAGAGACGCTGGTTGTTAGCAAGGATTCCAGAGTCCATGTAAGGGAGATACTTCAGGGATCGAAGAAGGAGACATGAGTTGAAATCCTGGCTCCACTGAAGTCAATAGCAAAACTCCATATTGACTTCAGTAGAGCCAGGATTTCCCCATGGAGCACTCTTCCTCCTCCAGTGGAGGATTCTTTATAAACATGGTGTGTATAAACTGCTAGGAAGGCTGAAAAACTCAGGAAAGGTAGATCTGGTTATGGTCTGGGCAGATGCTCTCATTCTATTCCTCAAGCTTCTGTGTGTAAAAGGAAAAGTAAAGGCAGAGTCTACTCTGTCATCTGGACCAGCATCCCTTTCAGAGCATCACAAGTCAGGTTGTGATTAACCTATTTTCATCCAGATCCAGTTGGAAAATCAAAAATGGAAGAGTTATATCAAGAGTTATATCACTGGGCTATACAGCTGATGGTTCAATCCGGTTAATACGGAACAGTAGAGTTAACCCCCTCAGTCTCATTGCTTCTGGCTCTCTGCAGATTCAGGCATACTTCATTACATCAGTTTACATTCTGTTTCTGTTGGAAGATTATTTCTGTAGCCATGATAAGTAGAAACTTATTTATAGTTTAAATTTAAACCTGAGTTTCTGCACATTCTGATTGTCATGCTGGCCAGGTAACTACATCATTTGAGCTGGATTTGGACCACAGGCCATATGTTTAATACCCCTATACTCTAGATTCCCTGCAGATGCAGTGTTTGGTAGAAAGATGTTGCAGAACATGGTACCCCAATAATCTTCAGTTTTCAATTTTCTGTATGGTTAAATTAAATCCTACTTCCTCCTTAGGGATAGTTTACTCTTTCCCATATTCCAAGAGGAAGACTGATATGGAGGGGACAGAGAAGTAAAAATTCTGTGTTATCTATGAATTTTCTTTCTAGGATCCTCCATGTCTTCCTGTCTGACCCTCACTTGTCCAAATTTTTTTCTGGTTATTCCTGCCTTGTTAAACAATTTGAAAGAAAGACTGTATTTCTTGAAAAAATCTTAAAATTTTGAGCAGAGGCTCTGCAGCAAAATATTTGAATTGAATGGCACATTTAAAATTTTACATAGTATCTTTCAGGTTGGTAAGCTAACAATCTAGAGAGTTCTTCCTTCAGGGTAATAGCAGACATTTTAGCTGCCTCTGGTGGCTGTGAGATGGGGAACCACCAACTGTGAAAACTGACTTGCAGGGTTCTAGAAAGAAAATCCACAGGTAAGACCAATTTTTTTCCCAATTCTGAAATTCACTAATTCCATCTTGATTGATCAACAAATTGCCAAGAAATCTGATGGTCCAGCTCCTCTTCCAGACAAATTTCAGCAGTATATATCTATAGTGGAATATAAGTACTGTAATTTCATTACATTTATGAGATACACTCTCATACACTGGGCCCCTTGTAGTCCTCTTTGGGGAAGCAGTAGAATTTTTTATGGAACTCCTGGGTTAAAGGGGAAAGTTACTCCCAATAAAGCTGTATATTTAGTGTCCTTGTAGAGATAACACAGAGCTTCTGGGAGAACTGTGCATCAGCTGGGTGATGCTGCTGTGGTTGCAGTTGGGGGCAGATGACTCTGAGTAGTGCTGCAGAGGAAAAGTTTGTGGCAGCCAGAGGCTGAGCAGATAAGCAGCAGACCCTGGACAGATCAAGAAGAGGGAGGGAGTGTGTGTGTGTGTGTGTGTGTGTGTGTGTGTGTGTGTGTGTGAGGGAGGTGTATGGTAAAGTTTGTCATGCAATATCTTCAATCTCTTTCCCATTTAGTTCTTGTTAACTTGTAAAATTTAGTAATCCACAATGAGTCTCCTATTCATTAGTGAAAGTTATTCAATTGAAAGACAATTTTTACTCTTTACCATTATTAAAAATCCAAACTAATTTAAATTAATTCTTTTTTTAAGTCAATGTCCAGAAGGATATACATGTATAAAAGCTGGTAGAAACCCCAACTATGGCTACACGAGTTTTGACACGTTCAGCTGGGCATTCTTGTCACTGTTTCGACTGATGACTCAGGATTACTGGGAAAACCTTTATCAACTGGTGAGAATGTAGTGAAAACTCTTTTGATATGTTAATGGTCTAAAATGAATTATGACAGAAAGAATGGTCTTTACATTTCTTATTACATAATGGTGTATTAAAAATTAAGAAGCCAATCATAAAATGATATTTGGGAACATTGTAGACTAATAGGATTTTCAAAGGGGGTACCTTTATCCCAAACTTGCAGGATCATACAGAATTGTGAAACATATGCTACATGATTTGTCATGCTTTCTATAAAACTACACACAAGCTTTTCAGAGCCCATTTTCATGACTGTATCAGGTTTCATTTGACACAACATTGTTATTTGTTATCTTCAGAACTGCAATACTGTGCTTAAGCAGTGAATAGTTATAATTTCAAAAGGTGGTAATCCACTCTTAAATACCTTGAGTCCTATTTTTGATAGCCATAAATTCATGGCTTTATATGATGGTGATTCTTCTTACAATAAGCTAGGATCTATTGTTTAGTTGATATTACTGATGGCGCTACTTTTAGATATTCTGGCCAGTCAAAGGGGAAGACACAACTAATACCTTTTCAGTGCCTAAAAATCCCACGCACAAATGTCTTTTTAATTATTTACTTTGAATCTTCTCTCTGAGATGATTATTAAAATCTCATATCCCCGCCCATAAGTAAAACAGGATTCCTAAATCACACCACCTTTCTCTCATACACACACTCAAATTTTGCATTTATTTTCATTTTGGTTTATAAAACAAATATTGTCATATTCAATATGAACAACCATCTTTGATATAGATACATAATCATTTTCCTAATTCTCAATCAGTTGTATCATTTCCCCCCAAGACTCTACGTGCTGCTGGCAAAACATACATGATATTTTTTGTTCTGGTGATTTTCCTGGGTTCTTTCTATCTGATTAATTTGATCCTGGCTGTTGTTGCCATGGCCTATGAAGAACAGAATCAAGCAACCCTAGAAGAAGCAAAGCAGAAGGAGACAGAATTTCAGCAGATGCTTGAACAGCTGAAAAAGCAACAAGAAGAAGCTCAGGTATCTGTATCCATACATTATTGTTCTTTTACCTAAAAATGTAACGTTGCATACATAAATTAGTGAAACATAGTATATAATTTAGTGGAAACTAGGAAAACAACAAAGCTTCCACTTTTTTTAACCGATGTCAGATTTGTTGTGATAGTACTTGTGAAATACACTTAAGAATGAGTCTGTCATTGAAGAAATTTCTAAACTTTAAGTGTTAATGGAGATTCAAAATGAGCAAAAAATGAGTTGGGGTTGTTTGGGTGCCCTAAATGTACATTTCCTATCTTACTGTGTTTTGGATTCCTTTTTACAGTAACCTTAATTCTGGATTTCCTGAGTTTATAATACTTGATTTTGGGATAATTATAACATCACTGTAATGTTTTTTGCCTTTAAATTACTAATATTTACTCTCAGCCTTAATTCCACTTTAAAGTGGTTTTTTGTCCGGGAATGTACTTTTTAAAAAGTAATCTAAAATGTCATAGATTAACATACTAAACAAGAAACTTTAAAGGTATTATACCATCCTATATGTCCAATGAATTAAATATATGTAATATCAAACCTAAATAATTTTTTAAAACTTTTTAAGGACATCCACCAGTATACCAGAGCAGTGCAAAGAAACCAGAATGCACCAACCAGTTAAATTGGTTTTACAGTTGCTTTGCATTTGAAGTGTATTGGTGAATCTGACCCTTAATTTGAAATGGACTTATTGGTTTAGTAGGCTGTGTTAGTGAGACCAGTGCTGTGTGAAGTGTGTGTGTGTGTGTGGGGGGGGCAAGGTGAGCCCATTCTCTGAGTCCAAAAGTCTCTGCTTTAAGAGCTCCCTCTATGAACCTACCTCAGTTCCTCTAGCAGTGTTGCCTGAATGGATAGTGGAGCTAAGAAAGCAGTGTCCTGGGGACCCAAGCTAGTAGGCAGCTACAGAAATTTTAATAATGACAGGTTTCAGAGTAGCAGCCGTGTTAGTCTCTATCCGCAAAAAGAACAGGAGTACTTGTGGTACCTTAGAGACTAACAAATTTGTTTGAGCATAAGCTTTCATGGGCTACTGCCCACTTCATCGGACGCATGCTGTGGAAAACACAGTAGGAAGATTTTATATACACAGAGAACATGAAACAATGGGTATTACCATACACACTATAATGAGAGTGATCAGTTAAGGTGAACTATTACCAGCAGGAGAGGGGAGAAAAAAAACAAAAAAAACCCCAACCTTTTGTAGTGATAATCAAGATGGGCCATTTCCAGCAGTTGACAAGAACGTGCGAGAACAGTATGGGGGGAAATAAACATGGGGAAATAGTTTTACTTTCTGTAATGAAACATCCACTCCCAGTCTTTATTCAAGCCTAATTTAATGGTGTCTAGTTTGCAAATTAATTCCAATTCAGCAATCTCTCGTTGGAGTCTGGTTTTGAAGTTTTTTTGTTGTAATATTGTGACTTTTAGGTCTGTAATCGAGTGACCAGACAGATTGAAGCGTTCTCCGACTGGTTTTTGAATGTTCTCATTCTTGACGTCCGATTTGTGTCCATTTATTCTTTTACGTAGAGACTGTCCAGTTTGGCCAATGTACATGGCAGAGGGGCATTGCTGGCACATGATGGCATATATCACATTGATAGATGTGCAGGTGAACGAGCCTCTGATAGTGTGGCTGATGTGATTAGGCCCTATCAGAGGCCTGTTCACCTGCATATCTACCAATATGATATGTGCCAGCAATGCCCCTCTGGCACGTGCATTGGCCAAACCAGACAGTCTCTATTTCTCACTCTCCTGCTGGTAATAGCTCACCTTAACTTATCACTCTCATTATAATATGTATGGTAACACCCATTGTTTCATATTCTCTGTGTATATAAAATCTTCCTACTGTATTTTCCACAGCATGCATACGATGAAGTGGTCTGTAGCCCACGAAAGCTTATGCTCAAATAAATTTTAGTCTCTAAGGTGCCCCAAGTACTCTTTTTCTTTTTGAGAAACTTGAAAGAACAGAGACAGTGGGACTACTTAATCAACCAGTGAGAATTCTTGACATGTATACAGTCCTCCTTTTACTTCCTGACTCATTGTATTAAATTGATTTAATCAAAATTAGCTGTAGAGGAATGATGGTGATTAGTTGAGTTTCCTTTGATATCTCAGTGTCCACCTAAGAGTTACGTGAACGTGTCTGTGTTATTTATAATAATAAAAATTATATGTATCTAGATGTATACAACTAGATACAAAGCTGCAAATGTAGCTTAATTACAAGCTGATTTCTTCAAATATAGTCTATGCATAAGGTTTCCATTAATTTTAACTGTATGGGGAGCTCGAATTTCTGCATTTTTCCCATTGTTAACATCATTCAGGACAAAGAAAATACTAAGACAGATACTAAATTTCTTAAAGGACACAAGTTTGAATTAATATGAATCAGTTCTCAGAAAATACTCTTTAAATCCAGTATGCAGATGCTGATGTGGGGAGGAGATGCTGTATTTATCATACAGAGCAAAGAGATTGAGTCCATGCTTTAAGTGTAAAATATGGACTCAATCTCTTAGTTACAAAGTTGTGACCAGCACTTCCCTAATACATTATGGGCTTCATCCTGTTCTCCTCACTTACTTAGCATTTACTAATTATTTCAAGTGACATTTTTGCAGAATTGAGTAGGATTTGGCCATATACATAAAAGCCACTTGGAGTAAATTTGGGAAAACAAGGATGCACTGTTTTAAAAGAGCAATGCTTTTTATAGTAAGTAGTAAAGGATTTGGTAGTTAAATGCATATTTGATATTTTTGTGTTTTAATAAGTAGTCAACCTTTTTATATGCCAGGCAATAGCAGAAGCGGCTGCTGAGTTAAGAGATTTCAGTGGCGAAGATAGGATTTGTGGGCTTTCAGAGAGTTCTTCACAAACATCAAAGTTGAGCTCAAAGAGTGCTAAAGAAAGGAGAAACAGAAGGAAGAAAAGAAGGCAGAGAGAGCTTTCTGGAGGAGAGGACAAGTTGGATGATGAAAAGCTTCCCAAATCCGATTCAGAAGGCAGTATCAGAAGGAAAGGTTTCCGTTTCTCTTTGGAAGGGAATAGACTGACATATGAAAAGCGTTTCGCTTCCTCCCACCAGGTACTGTTATAACTAATGCAATTGTAATTTTTTAGCACAGTGATCTGTTTGACATGGAGATTGTAGTAATATACAAGGCACAGCATTGTGACTAAACTGCATGATTGTAAAAGAGAGGGATAATTAAGGGAAAGTTTTTGTTACTTAGTAAACCCTGAAAACATTCCCCAAAATAATATCAATAAAACAGCTGTTCAATATCTTGATGTTATGATAATATAAATATGTGCACTACTTGCCACTGAAATCTACATTTACTCACAGCTAAAACCTCCTAACCTGTGCTTTCATATACCTTAAAAGGAATTGTTCATTCTTGCTGCTCTAGGGTCCTTGTGGTCTAGGATGATGTAGTAGTATTTAATGCTAGTAGTCGATAACCATTGTCAATTCTTCTTTTGTTTTTATTTTAATGAGTCCATATTCATTATACACAAATTTATAATACTGTAAAGGTTCACGGAATGATGGAAATGTATGCATTTTTCATATTGAAGTAATTCAGTGCAGTATACCTAGAAAGGTGATTTTTCTCTTTTTTTTCATCATTCAGTTACCACTTTACTGTAATGCTGTATGCATCATTTCACTTTCACAGAATGAACTGCTATTTCAGCTAACAACCTTTTATGTACTTGAAAACAATTATCATGTCTCTCACTCAGTTTTCTTTTCTCCAGACTAAACAAACCAATTTTTTTCAATCTTTCTTCATAAGTCATGTTTTCTATTATTTTTCTTGCTCTTCTCTGAACTTTCTCCAATTTGTCTACATCTTTCCTGAAAAGTGGCACCCAGAACTGGACACACAATTCCAGCTGAGGCCATATCAGCATGGAGTAAAGTGGAAGAATGACTTCACATGTCTTTATTTACAACACTCCTGCTAATATTTTCCAGAATGGTGTTCAGTTTTTTGCAGCAGTGTTGCACTGTTGACTCATATTTAGCTTGTGATCCACTATAACCCTCAGATCCCTTTCCACAGTACTCCTTTCATTTCCCATTTTGTATGTGTGCAATTGGTTGTTTCTTCCTAAGTGGAGTATTGTGCATTTATCCTTTTGAATTTCATCCTATTTACTTCAGACCATTTATCACATTTGTCCAGATCATTTTGAACTTTAATCCTATCCTCCAAGAACTTGCAACCGCTCCCAGCTTGATGTCATCCACAAACTTTGTGTATTCTCTATGCCATTATCTAAATCATTCATGAAGGTATTGAACAGAACCAGACTCAGGACCAATTTCTGCGGGACCATGTCTGATATACTCTTCCAGCTTGACTGTGAACCACTGATAACTATTTTCTGGGAATGGTTTTCCAAGCAGTTATGTATCCACCTTATAGTAGCTCCATTTATGCTGTATTTCCCTAGTTTGTTTATGAGAAGGCCTTGCAAGACTGTATCAAAAGACTTACTAAAATCAAGATATACCACATCTACCCCCCCCCCCCCCCGCCATCCACAAGACTTGTTACTCTGTCAAAGAAAGCTATTAGGTTGGTTTGACACTATTTGTTCTTGACAAATCCATGATGACGGTTACTTATCACCTTATTATCTTTTCAGTGTTGGCAAATTGACTCCTTATTTGTTTCATTATCAAAAAAGTCATTTATCACTTCTGCCATTTCCACATTTTCTGTTAGTCTTTCCCCTCTCATTAAGTAATTGGCCTACCCTGTCTTTGGTCTTCCTTTTGCTTCTAATGTATTTGTAGAATGTTTTCCTGTTACCCTTCATGTCTCTAGCCAGTTTAATCTCATTTTGTGTCTTGGCCTTTCTAATTTTGTCCCTACATGATTGTTATTTATAGTCATCCTTTGTAATTTGACCTAGTTTCCACTTTTTGTACGACTTCTTTTTTGAGTTTCAGATCCTTGAAGATCTTCTGGTTAAGCCAGGATGGTCTCTTGCCATACTTCCTATATTCGCTACATAGTGGGATAGTTTGCTCTTGTGTCTTTAATAATGTCACTTCGAAAAACTGCCAATTCTCTCAAACTTTTTTTCCTCTTAGACTTGCTTCCCATGAGAACTTACTTACCAACTCCCTGAGTTTGCTAAAGTCTGCCTTTTTGAAATCCATTATCTTTATTGTGCAGTTTTCCTTCCTATCATTCCTTAGAATCATGAACTCTACCATTTCATGATGACTTTCACCCAAGCTGCCTTCCCTTTTAAATTCTCAACTAGTTCCTCTCTATTTGTCAAAATCAAATCTTAGAATAGCCTCTTCTCTAATAGCTTTCTCCACCTTCTGAAATAAAAAATTGTCTCCAACTTGTTGGATAATCTGTGCCCTGCTGTATTATTTTCCAACAGATGTTTGGGTAGTTGAAGTTCCCTATCACCACCTAGTTCTGTGCTTTGGATGATTTTGTTAGTAGTTTAAAAAAGCCTCATTCACCTCTTCTTCCTGGTTAGGCGGTCTACAGTAGACCCCTACCATGACAACACCCTTGGTTTTTTACCCCCTTTATCCTTACCCAGTACCCTTACCTTATCCTTTCAACAAGTCTGTCTCCTATTTCCGTCTCAACCTCAGTTCAAGTGTATACATCTTTGATATACAAAGCAATACTTCTTCTCTTTTTTCCCTGCCTGCCCTTCATGAGCAAGTTGTACCTTTCAATACCAATAATCCAGCCATGTGTATTATCCCACCAAGTCTCTGTGATGCCAGCTATGTCATAGTTCTGTTTATTCATTAGTATTTCTCGTTCTTCCTGTTTATTCCCCATACTTCTTGCATTAATATACAGATATCTAAGATACTGATTTGATTCCCCCTTTATGTTCCCTCTTGTCTCTCCCTTGTCCCTGCTATAATGGTCCATGTTCCCCCCAGATTCTGACCCTCCCAGGACTCCATGTCTTGAACTTAACTGTTGACTTTTGTCTCCATCCCCTGATGAACCTAGTTTAAAGCCCTCCCTCACTAGGTTAGCCAGTTTGTATCAGAGGTACTCTACCCCTTCCTCAATAGGTGGACCCCATCTTCGCTCAGCTGTTTTTTCCAGAACACCCCATGGTCAAGGAAGCTGAAGCCCTCTTGGTGACACCATCTGCCCAGCCATGCATTCACTTCCTGGATGCATAATACAAATAGGTCTCTAGAATTTCCAGAAATCTTGGTTTACCAAATATTCAGAATAGTGTGAAAGGTAACATAGCCTAATGCAGATTTTTTCAAAAAATTACTTTTTGGTTTAAATTTAGCAACTCCGATGAACAGTGATCTCTGGTGGTCATGTCTGTACTCTTTCTCTGTTTTATTTCAACCTCAGAAATGTATGTGTGTGTTTTTTAAATCTGGTTTGAGAAGACTTTTTAGGGCATGTTAACTGATTTTACCTTGACATGTGTTTTTATATATTTACAATTTTTCAAATAAGTTTAATTATGTTTTCCTATAGTCTTTGCTGAGCATTCGTGACTCCCTGTTTTCCCCAAGACGCAACAGCAGAACGAGTCTTTTCAGCTTCAGAGGTCGAGCAAAGGATGTAGGATCAGAAAATGACTTTGCTGATGATGAACACAGCACTTTTGAAGAAAATGATAGCAGAAGAGGTTCTCTTTTTGTGCCACTCAGACATGAACGGCACAATAGTAACATTAGTCAAGGCAGCAGGTCATCAAGGAGGCTTCCAGTGAACGGGAAGATGCACAGTACTGTGGACTGCAATGGTGTGGTTTCCTTGGTTGGTGTACAAACATCACTCTTGTCACCTACTGGACAGCTTCTGCCAGAGGTGATAATAGATAAACCAACTACTGATGACAATGTAAGGAAGTTTTAAATAGTACAGGCATGATGGCCTTTTGTTACTGCATCAGCCTGTGTTTCTACAGAATGGAATACTTTGGGAATGATCCCTGGTTGGCCAAACTGTGAATGTTACTGCATCCTGCAATAACTTTTAGTATAATAAAATAGGTCTAAAATGATTTTATATATTCATGTGGAACTTACTACCTGTACTTGCAAACACACTCTGAACTAATAGGCTGAAATACCAAATTTACTGAATGTGCAAAATATGAACATTTAGTTTCTACATCTGCAGTAAGGAGGTGTACAAAACTGAATACTGAGTAGCATAAATAATGTGCTACTTTTAGTTCTGTTTCAGGATCCAAAATTCAGACATTTGGCTTCCTAAACATTTAGTGTATCCCTTCCTTCCTTTTTTCTCATTACATCCAATTATTTCCTTCACTCTCAAACTCCCTCTGTCTCTGTTTTCTGACAAACTTCTTACTAGCCCCTGACTTTCCTCTCTCTCCCCATGTCTGTGTACGAATGTGTGTGCTCATACACATAGAGCCCACCCCACAAGCTTTTAGGATCCTATTGAGAGATCCAGAAGTTCTAGTGAGCCTCTTTTCTTGATCTCAAAAATGCTCTGATTAAATTTCTCGCACTAAGGTTACACTGCCTAGAAGCATGCCAGATTTTAGTAGGGACGGAAGGATGAACAAAGGGATCTAGTATGCAGCGTGTTCTGGAGAACCTTATCCTGGGTTTTCTCTAGTCAAAGGAAATCTTTACAGGTAGCAACAGCACCAAGGTCCAGCAGAATCCCATAGCACCAGGACCCTCTGACAGGATCCTGAAACCAGGGAAGAGAGCTTTTAGGCCATCAGAGTCCATAGTAGGGAAGGAGGTGTGTGGACTGTGCATGTGTGAGGTGGAGGGACAGGATCATAATTAGTTAGAAGATCGTAACTATGAAATCCAACCTGCAACAGCCCCACCCCAAATGCTAGAATCTGTGCATATCTTTTGAAAGCGCATATGCGGCATGTTATAACCGGTAAAGTTGGGAAAATCTGTCCAGCCTGTCAGCTATCATTTCAAACAATACTGAACAATAAACTGCTCCTTGTTGTATCCACAGACATTTTGTGAATGTCTTTTTACAACTTTTACAAATTTCAGTTGAGAGGAAAATAATTATTACATAAAGTTAGCCTACATGAGATTTTAGTTTCCATGCGTATCTTGCATTTTGATCCAGTCTGGAAATAGAGGGTAAAGTGAGACAGTTTAATCTAGTGCACTAAGCCTTGGAATGGAATATTTTTTTCCGGAACTCTTATTCAGAAAATCAGACCATTAGAGAATTGTATCAATTTAATGTGAGCCTTATCATACGCTCCATGTGTTGTTATTTTATTTTCTTAGAAATATTTATTTATTTTAGTGTAGAAATTTTCAGACATGCTTGCACACACACAGTGTCTCTTAATATGTATATGCAGGGTGTGACTGCAAGTACATGTATACCTTCAGTCTGTTAATTTCCAGATTCATCGTCCCTACCCTTACTTACTTGAAAATAAATTGGCATGCTTGGGCTCAGTTCAGTCAGACTTTTATTGGTAATTGAATTTGAGTTGATAAAAAGTAGATACCCTTTACAGTAAATATCTCATAAGAAGAATCAGTCATGACTAAAGCTGCGATTTAGTCATGGGTATTTTTAATAAAAATCATGGACAGGTCACATGGAATAAACAAAAATCCATGGCCTGAGACCTGTCCATGACTTGCACTATATACCCCTGACTAAATCTTAGCTAGGTGGGAGGGGCACTGCTCTAGATGTGAGAGGGAGGTCCTTCTTTGGTGTGGGACAGGTGGCACCAGCTGCCAGGGGCCACCAAGCTGCAGCTGCTCTGGCTGCCCCGGGGCCACGCCAGCAGTACCAGTGCAGCTGTCTGTGGAGCCACTCCAGCAGCAGTAGGTATGGCTGTTCCTGGGGCCAGCTGCTTGGGCGGCCCTGGGGTCAGCCACACCGGTCGCTGCAGAAGTCATGGAATTTGCGGAAAGTCACAGAATCCAGGACTTGTGCGACCTCTGTAACAGACACGAAGCCCTAGTCATGAGTGCAATAATAGACTGACAAAAAAACTTTTTACAAATTTCAGTTAAGAGGAAAATAATTATTACATAAAGTTAGCTTACATGAGATTTTAGTTTCCATGCATATCTTGCATTTTGATCCAGTCTGGAAATGGAGGGTAAAGTGAGACAGTTTAATCTAGTGCATTAAGTCTGGAACTGGGAGCCAGAAACCTCCAGACTTCTGATTCCAGCTCTGCCATTGACTTGCTGTGTTACCTTCGCCACATTGCTTAACCTCTTTCTTTTACGATTTTCCCATCTGCAAGATGGGGTTAATAATACTGATTTCAGAATTAATTAGTTAATGTTTGTGTAGCACTTTAAAAATGTGAAGTGCTGTACAAGTTATCAATAGTAGTAGTGTCCAGAAATACACTTTGGAAATAACTGAACAATACTTTTTGAATACGGTAGATTGTTACAAATAAAAGTCTGACATAATACATTGCATAAATATAAAGGTGCATGTAGCATGATTTCCTTGGAGCTCAGATTCATTATAGAAATGTTCGGTGTCTGCTTATAATATTTCTGAATTTAGTGTAATTAATCTATATTGAATTTGCAGAGCACCACTTCAGGATTAGAAATAAAGAAGAGGAGGTCAAGTTCTTATAAAATATCAGTGGATTTGCTGGAAGATCCAACTATAAGGCACAGAGCAATGAGTATAGCCAGCATACTCACAAACACAATGGAAGGTGCGTTTAAAAAAACACAAACAAAACCACAGATGGGTGAATTTACTTTGCTTAGAAAGGTGTTAAGTTTATGGTTGTCATTGAGGAGATGAAAAAGAGGGGCAGAGAAGAAATATCATATTAAAAACAAATGAACATAATGAAAATTGGATACAGTAAAAATGATAGGATGAATAGAGGGGAAGAAAAAATTATTCTAAATAGATTAAAGCGCATCTTCTTTACATTGGTCATTCACTTCTGTTAGCCTATTGGCATGGGATGGTATCTGCTCCTAATAATTTGCACAAGATTCCTGTTAACTGGAAAATGTTTGTTTGTTCTAATTAAATATATCCTTGAAAGTAAAAAAACATGGATTAAACTAATAGGAAGAAAATGTTAGTGAAATTAAACTAGTTTGCAACTCCCCAAAATAGTTTGAAAGGTTTACAAAACCTCAGCCCTATTTTCCTGTTGGTTTTTGTTGGTTAATCCAGCTCTATTTTCCTGTTGGTTTTTGTTGGTGGTGTTTTTTTTTTCATGCAAGTAGGTAATTTAGATTTCTGAATGGATTGAAGTATGGAGGCTGGTTTTGAAACATTTTGGTCCAAGACGGAAAGAATCTTTTCTATTTTTGTTAATTTACTTATTGAATTTAAAAGAGAAACTCAAAAGAAAAGAGAAGTTTTTTCAATTAAGATAAATTTAAGCCTATTTCCTCCAGGTCCCTTTTCTATTTTTTCTATTCCTACGCCGCCTACACCTGCAACATTAATACCATACTCAAAACCTAACAAGGCTTCTCCAATCTACCTCTTGAACCCATTACCATGTTCTTGTTTTGAGCACTGTAGCATCCCCAACTGCTAGTATTGCTACTTGTACTATTGTTTTCCTGATTCAAATATTTTCATTGACTGATTAGAATGACTCAATACCTCATTCACACATCTCATGCCACGCCCTAAAAGGTAAGCCTCAAAGTATGCAAGGTTTAAAAATTTGAATTTAGTTTGCAAATTTCAACCCATAGTTTTCACTGGCCTTTTCCCCACTTTTAAACCTTAAATTGAGATATAAAAATAAAGAGTAGAATCAGTAGATATTTGTCTTCACTTTGTTTTTACACATTTCTCTTCCTCTAGAACTTGAAGAATCCAGGCAAAAATGCCCACCATGCTGGTATAAATTTGCCAACACTTTCTTGATCTGGGACTGTTGGGCTCCTTGGTTAAAAGTAAAACATATTGTTAGTTTGATTGTGATGGATCCATTTGTTGATCTTGCTATTACCATCTGCATTGTTTTAAACACGATGTTTATGGCCATGGAATATTATCCAATGACTAAACAGTTCCACAGTGTGCTTTCAGTTGGAAACCTGGTAAGTCTGTCAAAATGTATTGTGATATGTGAATACAACCTCTTAATTAAAGTAGAATTCATATCTGATTTATTTTATCTTACAAAACAGATTTTAAATTACGATTATACAATGAAAAGTGGCTCTAAAAAGGCATTTTTGAGGTGTACTATATGATTTCCACATGTTTGCATAGGTTACAACTATTAGCTGTTTGGTAGGATTTACAAAAACATTTAAAATTTACAATTTGTACCCTTTAAGGGCTAGAAGCTTGGGGCCAGCCAACTCTAGTTACTAAGCAGGCACACCTCAGAGGGATCAGGTGATTCCATTATATAAGAGCAACAGAGAGCTCCAGAGAGTGAGAGAAGGGACTAAAGAGCTGTTCTAGGCAGGGGGTAGCACGGAAAGAGACTGAAAAGGCAGGCAAAATACTGCAAAACTCTCCAGGCCGGGAGGTTTGAGAGAGACCCTGAGCAAGTTTGAGGCCTTACAGAAGGGACTGTTGCTGAAACCAGAGACTTTTTGTTTTAGGACTTTTAAGTTTTGGCTGGGTTCTGAGGTAAGAGTCTGTAAACTGTTGTTGTTAAAGTACTTTACCAGAAAGCTCCATTAAAGAGCAAAGCGCAGATGTAAAGCAGAGTGTATGGCTTCTCTTTGTGGGCTACCAAAGGAACTCAGTGTTACCTCATTGACAAGGAAACAAAGGTGGGTGCCACAGAACAATGTCAGGCCACAAGGGGGCGCTCAGAAGGCAACTGCCAGGCTGCCCCACCCTAAACTCAACCAGGGATCTGAAAGTCAGTTTGTGTTATTTCTGGCTCTGACATGAATAAAGGCTCTGCAACCAGAAATTAGTTAACAATTCCATGCATGATGCACGAGGCAGAAGAGAACCTTAATTCATTCTCTCATAGTACTAACAGGAGTGAAAAGAAGTAAAATTTGCTTTGCCTGTTAAAATAAGTAGATCTTACTGATTACCCACAAGAGGCAGATCTATTAAACAAAAAGGTGTCAATTTTACATAGTCCCTTTAAGAACATTTCCTGATATACCTTGAAGCATTTATTTGACTTTGACTTCTAGAAGAGGAAGAACCCATGGGCAATTCTGGTCCTATATGCTATTCTGGTTGTTTTTGTTGGTTTTCTAGAATACCCACCTATATTTGATTTTTAGAGGAAATATTTTTATTTGTGTTCTAACTCTTCTCACTGTGAGAAGCAAATTGGGGCAGCAAACTGCCATTTAGAGCACATACAGATACTCTTATTTGGATTATTTGAATCTCAAATAGTTTTTGTAAACTTTCACTATGTCTAGAGCTGCTGAGCATGAACTGAATGTCAAGCCCTTGAACCAAACCAGACAAAGTACAGCTGTCTCTCTTGCATTTGAAGTAAAATAAGTTTGTCAGAGGTAGATTGATCCTGAAATACAAGATAAGGATTACATTTGAGGAGAAGGAAAATACTGTAGGCGAACAGTTGTCACAGGTTTTCTGTGATTGTGTCTGTCCCAAATCCAGGAAAAATGAATCCCAGATATCAGTTATTCATTGAATAGACCCACTAAAAGTAATTGCTAAGTATGAATGATCTAATTGTGAGATGTGCAAAAACAGGTATTCCTTCATACCGTCAGGGTTCCATGTTTACCCGCTCACTTAGCTAAAACTCGTAGATTCATAGATACTAAGGTCAGAAGGGACCATTCTGATCATCTAGTCCGACCTCCTGCACAGCGCAGGCCACAGAATCTCACCCACCACTCCTATGAAAAACCTCACCTCAGCCATTGCAGGTTTGCTTTTTGAGTTGTATGCTTCTTATTGGGGGGGGGGAATCCTATAGTACATAAATGCTCTAGCTTTCTTCTGCCTATTCCTTTTTTTAAAGGTTTTTTCATCCCTTGGTGCTAAAACAATGAATATTTAATATCTTGTATTGCACTTGTATGTGCCATATATTCTTTGACTTTCTTTTGGCTGAGCCTATTGCAATTACTTCCACTATATTTCAAAAGATAGGGCTTTATGTTCTGAAATGCTGATCACCCACAACTTATTTGAAGTGGAGTTGCAGATTCAGCACTTCTTAAAATTAGAACCCATAACTACGAGCAGTTTGTTGCTTGTTTCTGTACTCCTCTGGAAATGGTAAGCTGACAGGTTAGACTTCCTTCAAAATTTTAGTTGGTTCCTTCCTGTAGTTGGTCTCCTTTCTTATGTTCCAGTAATGGATTTCATTGACTTTTTATTTTTAAGAATATCTTCTTCTCCGAGTGATTGTCCACACAGAATCCATTTGTCATGTACATGCACCTCAGGTGCCTAAGATCAGATTATTTTTGACTAATAGGTGCAACCCCAATGGACACTATGTCCGAGGTGCCCTTACATTCCCCCCTTCTGCAGATATAAAGGGTGGAGTGGGCTCAATACCTTCCGACTACCCATGGCTTCAAGGCAATCCTCGGTAGTGTAGGATTTAGTATAGTTAGCAGTTGTTTCGTTTAATTGCATATAAATATTTTATACCTAGCTTATATTTTATTTAGCTTAGGATCCCCTTATCCCATCCCCACCCCCACTAGACAAGGATACTTAAAATCATAGCAGAAGCAAGGTCACCAGGATTTATAACCCGTCCATGTGTGATGCTGCAGTACCTATCAAGAATGGATACTCTCGATGCCTGATGTGTTGTTCTTTCCACGTGTCATTCTTTCTGCAAGTACACCCAGAGAGCCAGGGAGGCGAGAAGTCTTGCTGTGGGAGAAATTGATGCAGTCCTCCTCAGACTCAGGCAGGAGGACATGTCCATATGATGTCTGCTGGGTACATCTACTGATTTAAACCACAGAGATCATCCAAGTGGGTCTCCAGCAGCATAATAACTTGTTAGCTAGTCATATGGGATTCATTCAGTCATATTAGAGCTCATTCCACCTATGGTAGAGTCTGCATGCCTTTTTGGGGAATGTTTCCATACCTGAAATATGTAGAGCACCTGTGTGGAAATCAGTCTACCATTTACCACTCACTATTACCTTGTACATGTTTTCAGATTGGGTGTCATATGGGATGAAATAGCCACTTCCCAGAAAATAGACAACTGTTTGTTAGTTACCGAGAGTGGAATCCACATGGACAATCCCTCAAAGAAGATTGAATGGTTACTTACTGATAGTAACTGGTTCTTCGAAATGTATTGGCCACAAAGATTCTAACTTGCCCTCCTTCTCTGCTACTACAGAGTCCTACTCCTCTGAAATTCTGGATGATGAAGGACCTGGGGTGGGGGTCGGGGGAGGTGGGTAGGAAGGCATAGGTGTGGCTCCAGCAAACACTGCTGGTCAGAAAGAATCCAATCTTGTGCTCATGGGACACATGCAGCTCATGAGTGGAATCTGTGTAGACAACACATCTAAAGAACCACAGTTCTTTCTCAAGGGCTCTACAGATTATGGGTACTGCATCACCTTGTGGGGCCTTGCAGTAGAACCCTCTTCTAGCAGTCTTAGCTAGAGTGTTCTCGCACCCCCACCCCTCCCCTGAACATCCTGACAAACGGAGGGCAAGGCCAGGTAGTGGGTGGAGCGTCCTCCCCACCTCCGTTTTTTCCAACCACCTGTCAGGACAAATGCAAACCCCTCTTGTCTTTGAAGCCAGAGTCTTGTTTCTACCAAAATAGTTGGAGACCGCTTATAGCAGCGGTTCTCAACCCATTGGGCCGCATGCGGCCCAGCTGTCTGCTAAAGGCCGCCCAGTGCAGGGTCTGGGTTCCTGGCTGCCCAATGCAGGGGTTTGGGCTCTTAGCCTGTGGGGTTGGGGTCACCGGCTGGCTCTGGGGTTGGGACTGCTGGCCAGCTGTGCAAGATCAGGGTCTAGGCTGCCACTCAGCTGCCTTGCCACTCACTCCCACGTGGCCAGGTCCAGGGTCGGGGCTTCTGCCCGGCCCTGCACAGTAGGGTCCAGGGTCCCTGTCGCTTGACCCCACCACCCAGGGCTCCACTCCTGGCCCCACTGTGTGGAGGGGTCTTTGGGCAGGAGGCATTGGGCATAGGGGGGATAGGGGGGAAAAGGGTTCATGCAGGAGCATGCTGTGGTTCTCAATCTGCGGCCCAGGTAACATATTGTGGGCCGCATGTGTGGCCCACAATGATAAATAGGTTGAGAACCACTGGTTTATACTAAGTCAATAAATAGTTAGGATGTCTCTCCGATTTCAGGGTATGGTGAAAATGAAAAAAAGCCAAGGTTTAAGATGTGCACTTCCTGCCGGGCTGTGTTCTTGATATCCAATGACTACATGCAGTGCCTGAAGTATCTGGGAGAAGGCCACTCACCTTCTGGATATTCAGTCTGCCAGACTTTCATCCCCCAGAGACCATAAGGACACAGACTTGTCTGCATCTCTTTCTGCTTAAGGAAGCCCTCAAGTTTGGGCCCTCTGGACCTATTCAGACTTTGGCTCCAACATCCAAAGAGTCAGGCTTGGCTCTGGGGTCCTCCATTGGTTCTGGTCAGCTGAAGGGTTCCAAGAAGCCACAGCACCTATTGGGCCCAGACTCAGTTCCTGTGCTTCCTCAGTCAATCCTTCTGAGCCAATACATGTTCAAACCAAGGGTAGCATGGTTGGATCCCATGCCCAGAAGAAAAGTCAAGGACCAGTTCAGCCACCCTCTCCAGTATAGTACCTCATGCCTCAGAGCAATCTGATCCTGACATAATCCCTGGGGCTGTAGGACCAGGGTCATTTCTGGATCCTGGAGGATGGATGTAAGCAGTGCTTCTGAACTAGGGCCATCAGTACCTTCAGTCTCAGATCCTGCGGCACCAAGGAAAAAGGATAGAAGCAAAACCACCAATGTTAGCAATGTTAGTCACTTCCTGCTCATAAGAGCTATCGGATCCATTTGATTCTGATAGGGCAACCATGATTCTGATGCAGAGATCTATTCCACCTTCAGCTTCAGTAACTAAGGCGATGAGCCCACAGATCAGATGATGTCCAATTCTTTAGTTCCACTGTTGTTTCTTGACCCGATTCTGTTTTGTTTCCAGCTACTTCCTCGGTTCCAGAAAGTTCTGTCACTGTGGCAGTCCAAGTTCACCTTTTGGCTCCAGTGCATGCCTCACATTCAGACATAAAGCACACAGTGCCTAAGAGGAGATGTTTCCTGGGTTCTAGGGTCATCGTCTTCATTTCCTGTTAGGAAGAACAAACCAGTTGCTGATTCTTCCCCAGAACAATTCCCAATCCCTCCTCTTAGGACTCCTACAGGGTCTCCCCAAAAAGCTGGATCCCTCCCTCCTGATCTGTTACTCTTCCCAGTATGTATTTTCTCACATCCTGACATGGAACCTTCCAGAAGAAGGAGAGAGGAAGAATGCAGAGACCTGTAGTGAAGTTTGGACCACCCTTTGGTGTACGCCCTGTTGGCATGTTCCCAACCTCCAGTTGTTGGAGAGACTAGAAATTCAGGACCTGTTGCCTTATTGGGAGCCTCCTCGGGACCTCTTCATTTATCCACTTGGATGGAAAGGTGACATTTTATCTACAAAGAATCTGAAAACTTAAAGATCCTCTGACTCGACTCACCTGGATCAGTTGACAGTACAGACAGTGTACTCTGTCTCAGGAGACTGACAAAGAGAGAGTTCCTGTCTTTGGACAGGAACATTTAGAAACAGACAAACTTTGAGCCTGACCTATCGCTGGATGAACTTGTGGGGGGTGGCTCCTGCCTCCTCTCCTTTCAAGAATGTGGTGCACTTTCATGATGTGGTGGATCATATGGTGTCCACTTTGAGTCTCCCTGTGGAAGAGACTTCCCACCCAGTATCTGATATACTCAGTGCTATTGCCAAGCATAGGATATCACTCACCATCCTGGATGGGTTGTTACACCTGGCCAAACCTGTATGGTCCAATCCTGTCTCTTGTCAACTCGTCTCTAAGAAGGAGAACAAACTATAACAGATACCTTCTGAAGGATTCTCTTATTTCCATATTTACCCAGTCCCCAATTTGCTAGTAGTGGCTGCTGCCAGCAATAGGGCATGATCGGGGAAACCACACTCCACTCCAAGTGAAAGACGGGAAAAAGACTGATTCACTGAAGAGAGGGGTGTTCTCCTCATCCCTTCGTACTGATGTGAACAATTATCAGGCAGTCATGGCACATTATTAATTCCATGTATGGGGAAAAATGTTGCCTTTGTTCCAGGACTTGCCTGACATCAGGAGAAGGTTGGCCAACATCATCTTATTGGAGGATCAGAACGTAGCCAAACTTTACCTCAGCACCTCCTTTGATGCTTTGGACTCTGCTGCCAGAGCATTGCCAGATAGTCATGGCTATCAGGACGTGTCAGTCCTTCTCTCTAGCTATGGATACTACAGGTAAGCTGGAAGATCACCCTTTTGAAGGGGAGAGTCTCTTTAGTGAAAAAACTGACCATTTATTAGAAAAACTAAGACATGAGATCAACAGCTTAGTCTCTGGGGTTGATCCCAGCTACTCAAATGAGGCCCTCCACTTCCTCTTTCCAATAACAAAGGCAGCACTACTCCTGGCCTTTAATGTTCTACTCTTTGTCCAGTCACCAGATAACAATATCAACAAACTGTAGACTCACAGAGCTGTTATAGAAAGAGGCTTTTCAAACAAGGATCCAAATCCAGAATCCGCTGCTTTGTCAGTGCCCTTGTCCCAAAATGCCAAGTCTCAGTTTTGACGAGCCGATCGAGATCTAGAAGTAGCCCTTTTCTACCCCTTCCTTTGGATACAGGCTAGCCCACTTCATTCATACATGGAGGCAGATTACCTCAGACCAATGGATCTTAAAGATTGTGGAATTCAAAAGACTGCCTCCCTCTTCAGGGACTCCTCTCATAAAGCATTTTTTCTTGCAGAAGTTGGAAAGTTGCTTTGGATAGGAGCAGTTGAGGGGTTCCCACTTACAGAAGATGTCAGGCTCCCAATATTTTCTGGTTCAAAAGAAGGATGGAGGGTTTTGACCAATATTAGACTTAAGGGAATTGAACAAGTACATCTGGATGTTTCAGTTCCATATGTTGACCCTGGCCTCCATAATCCTTTTGCTGTCAGTTCTGGATAGGCTCACGACTCTTAATCTAAAGGATGCTTGATTCTGTATTGTAATTTGTCAAAACCATCAAAAGTATCTTTGAATTGTGGTGGCTGGCTGCCATTTTCAGAAGGTGCTTCCATTTGGCCTTTCCACAGCACCCATGGTACTTACTAATTGCCTCTCCATTGTGGAGGCATATCTGAAGAATCAGGGTATTTTTGTTTACCCTTACTTGGACGATTTGGCTACTGTAGGATGCTGGGCATGAGGACCTTTTGAGCCACATAGTCACCATGACCAATCTTTTCTCAGACCTAGTTTTTTTCTTAACATCCCAAAGTTGATCCTCTGTCCTAAACAAAGAATTCCTTGTATAAGTGCTCTCTTAGTAAATGGGAGATCTTTTCTGCCAGAGGACAGATTTCTCAAAATGAGGCAATGTCTATTAAAGTTGCCCCACACGAAAGATAAGGTTCTACCACATGACTCTGTTTGCCTATCTGAAAATGAGACCTATGCAGCACTGGATGTCTCAGGTCTAAAGTCCAGGTTGGGACAGTCTTCAGTTATTGATCACCAGGCCTCAGAATATCACTCTCTCTAGATTGGTGGTAAAGCAAGATGAACATGCTGAAGCGTGTGCAGTTCAATCCTCTGGGTCCATCCTGGACAGTGACTTCAGATGCATCAAGCAATGGTTGGGGGAATACTCCAATCACATAACAGTTTGAGGGCACTGGCCTTCTAAGGAAGGAACATTGCACATCAACGCACCGGAACTAAGAGCTGTTCATCTGACTCCGATCATTCATAGATTCATAGATACTAAGGTCAGAAGGGACCATTCTGATCATCTAGTCCGACCTCCTGCACAGCGCAGGCCACAGAACGTCACCCACCCACTCCTATGAAAAACCTCACCCATGTCTGAGCTATTGAAGTCCTTAAATCATGGTTCAAAGACTTCAAGGAGCAGAGAAGCCTCCCTCCAGTCAACCATGCCCCATGCTACAGAGGAAGGCAAAAAAACCTCCAGGGCCTCTCCAATCTGCCCTGGAGGAAAATTCCTTCCCGATATGGCAATCAGCTAAACCCTGAGCACATGGGCAAGATTCACCAGCCAGATACCCAGGAAAGAATTTTCTATAGTAAATTAGATCCCATCCATCTAATATCCCATCTCAGGGAATTTGGCCTATTTACCCTGAATATTTAAAGATCAATTACTTACCAAAATCCCATTATCCCATCATACCATCTCCTCCATAAACTTATCGAGTATAATCTTAAAACCACATAGATCTTTTGCCCCCACTGCTTCCCTTGGAAGGTTATTCCAAAACTTCACTCCTCTGATGGTTAAAAACCTTCGTCTGATTTCAAGTCTAAACTTCCTGGTGGCCAGTTTATACCCATTTGTTCTTGTGTCCACGTTGGTGCTGAGCTGAAATAATTCCTCTCCCTCTCCTATATTTATCCCTCTGATATATTTATAGAGAGCAATCATATCTCCCCTCAACCTTCTTTTAGTTAGGCTAAACAAGCCAAGCTCCTTAAGTCTCCTTTCATAAGACAAGTTTTCCATTCCTCGGATCATCCTAGTAGCCCTTCTCTGTACCTGCTCCAGTTTGAATTCATCCTTTTTAAACATGGGAGACCAGAACTGCACACAGTATTCTAGGTGAGGTCTCACCAGTGCCTTGTATAACGGTACTAAAACCTCCTTATCCCTACTGGAAATGCCTCTCCTGATGCATCCCAAAACCGCATTCGCTTTTTTCACAGCCATATCACATTGGCAGCTCATAGTCATCCTATGATCAACCAATACTCCAAGGTCCTTCTCCTCTTCCGTTACTTCTAATTGATGCGTCCCCAACTTATAACTAAAATTCTTGTTATTAATCCCTAAATGCATAACCTTACACTTCTCACTATTAAATTTCATCTTATTACTATTAGTCCTATTTACTATTTACAAGGTAATCCAGATCCTCCTGTATAATATCCCGATCCTTCTCCGAATTGGCAATACCTCCCAGCTTTGTATCATCTGCAAACTTTATTAGCACACTCCCACTTCTTGTGCCAAGGTCAGTAATAAAAAGATTAAATAAGATTGGTCCCAAAACCGATCCCTGAGGAACTCCACTGGTAACCTCCCTCCAACCTGACAGTTCGCCTTTCAGTAGGACCCGTTGCAGTCTCCCCTTTAACCAATTCCTTATCCACCTTTTGATGTTCATATTGATCCCCATCTTCTCCAATTTAACTAATAATTCCCCATGTGGCACAGTATCAAACGCCTTACTGAAATCTAGGTAAATTAGATCCACTGCATTTCCTTTATCTAAAAAATCTGTTACCTTTTCAAAAAAGGAGATTAGGTTGGTTTGGCACGATCTACCTTTTGTAAAACCATGTTGTATTTTGTCCCATTTACCATTGACTTCAATGTCCTTAACTAATTTCTCCTTCAAAATTTTTTCCAGGACCTTGCATACTACAGATGTCAAACTAACTGGCCTGTAGTTACCCGGATCACTTTTTTTTTCCTTTCTTAAAAATAGGAACTATATTAGCAATTCTCCAATCATTCGGTACTATTCCTGAGTTTACAGATGCATTAAAAATTCTTGCTAATGGGCTTGCAATTTCAGGTGCCAATTCCTTTAATATTCTTGGATGAAGATTATCTGGGCCCCCCGATTTAGTCCCATTAAGCTGTTTCAGTTTCACTTCTACCTCAGATATGGTAATATCTACCTCTATATCCTCCTTCCCATTTGTCATGCTACCATTATCCCCAAGATCCTCTTTAGCCTTATTAAAGACTGAAGCAAAGTATTTGTTTAGATATTGGGCCATGCCTAGATTATCTTTAATCTCCTTCCTTCTGCATCTACAAGGAAATATTGTACAGGTAGTAACATAGTCTATTGGTGGTGTATTATATCAACAGACAGGGGGCTGCTTGCTCCACCCCTTGTGTGCAGAGGCCGTAAATCTGTGGGATTAGTGCATCCACCAAAACATTTATCCTATAGCAATGAATTTGTCAGAGGAGAATGGCAGAGACAGATCAGATGCACAAGTGGACCTTGAAGGATTAGTTGGTACAGATCATATTTTCCAGGTAGGGTCGACAATTGTAGATCTGTTCAACAGAAAATGTTTTTGTTTCTGTTTCAGAGCAGGCAGGGACAGTCTCTCTCTTTCTCTGTTAGATGCTTTCCTGCTGGACTGGGGGAGGGGTCTGATGTGCCTAAAAGTCTGTGCTTCCCTTTTGCTTGGTACAGTAGGAGATAAGAAAGATGTATCAGAAAACTCATTGCCCCAGACTGCCCATGTCAGCAGTGGTTTATAGTTCTCCTTCAGCTATCTGACAGCATCTTTATGCATCTCCCTCTGTCTCCAGATGTCCTAGGAGAGGGGCAGGATTTTTTATCCAGCCCCACAGTTTCTTCGCCTGTCATGATGAGCGATCGGACTTTGATTCTTTCTGTGCTTGAGCAGTCATGTTCTTCATCTGTTCAGGACTTAATAGTTAACTCTACAAAAGCGGTCCACTAGAAATTGCTATCATCTGAAGTGGTCCATATTTCAGGTATGGATGCAGAGGAAGTCTCATTTTCTTTTATAGTCTTCTATTCCGTGTATTCTGGATTACTTAATGTACTTAAATCAAGGGTTGTCTGACTCTTCGTTAAAAGTCCTTTTGGCAGCCATCTCTGTATCATACTTAAGTTGATGGTAGATCACTGTTTATGCTTCAGTTAAAATTTTTTTGGAAGGTTTCTCAAATATGTATCCTCCGGTTAGAGAGTCTGTCCCTTCATGGGACATCAGTTGCGTTTTGACCGCGGTGGTAAAATCTCCATTCAAGCCATTAGCTGAGTATTTTGTTTAATCATTTATCTATGAGAAAGACCTTAATTATTGCAATGACATCAGCCAGCAGAGTGTATCTGTAGCAGATCCACCTTTCACTACTTTTCTTAAGGACAAGATAGTCCTTAGACCTGATCCTCAGTTCTTACTGAAGATGGTCTCTGATTTTCACATTATTCTGTCTATTAATTTACCATTTTTCCCCTGAGCCACATTCTAAAAGAATCAGTTCTTCATACACTGGATGCTTGAAGGGCTCTCACCTATTATTTGGTCAGAACTAAGAGTTTTTATAAAACATCTGGACTGGTGAGCATATAGAGGTATGCTAAGAACAACATGGGGCATACGGTTTCTTCCCACAGTTTCCCTCTGGATTAAGCAAATGTATTGCTGAGTTTTACACACTAGCAAAAGTTCCTGTACCTGCTTCGATTCAATCACATTCTACTAGAGCTGTGGCTACTTCTTTCACTTGTCTGAGGCAGATGCCAGTAGCTGAGATCTGCAGATCTTCCACCTGGACTTCAGTATACAACTTCACCAAGCGCTGTGCTCTGGATTTGTCTTCTAGAGCAGATGCTAGATTTGGCAAGGCAGTGCTTCTGTCTTTATTCTGTTCCCACCTCCAGGTTAGTCTCAGCATTGCTTATCAATATTTCCCATGAGTGGGAATATGCAGAGCCAGTTGAAGATGAAATGAATGTCACTTACCTGTAACTGGAGCTCTTCAAGAGGGCTCTGTATATTTACACTTCTTTCAGTGATGTCCCCAGGGGTGCTCCACTGTAGGTGCAGCAGCACTTTTGTGTCTGGAATAAGAGATCTTCAATAGTGGTGCCCATTGGACTGCACATGCACACCTTCTGCCCCCCCCCCCGCCAACTTTGTTATTTAGATAGTCTCTTACATGTTTTTTCCCTCTGATAGTTAGCTCCTTCATTTTCTTTTCTTCTCCTTCATCCTCAAAAAAAATTAATTCGTTTTTTTTATTTTCACCCTTATGCCTGGCTCCTTTGGGTTTAAGCATGTGTCATGTGGGGCCACCTTCTCTGTAACGGACGGCCACGCACTGTGTATCCGTTTCCTGGGAGAGAGACACATCTCCCAGAAATGTTCCCACTGTCTGGGCTTAAAGCCAAGAGCAAGGAAAGACAAGGACCTTAACCTCAAACTGTTCCTCATGGAAAAGTCCCTGCAACCAGCATCAGACCCCAGTTCTTGCTCCTCACTGGAGAGACCCTCACGCTCAGCAAGGTCGTCTGGCGACCCTCATTGCCTCGCCCGAGTAAGGGAAGATCATCCTCTGGCCGGGCTGACACTAAAAAGCAGTCCCTCCCTCTACTCCTGAGCCATAAACCACAGGAACACTGTCCTCAGCTAGATCCGTGGTACAAACGGCCTCTGACAAGAGGCACAAGGCTGCTCCTAGACTGACTACCTCAGCCCTTGAGAGTAAGTCTTGGATTGTGCCAGGGCGAAACAGCAGCTATCGGCGCCACCTCCTGTTGTGGGGGACCAAAGCGAACCCTTTTCCTCCTCAGCGGCTCCAGGTCCCTTTCCGGTGCTGAGGACATGGTTGGCACTGCCATCGACACCTGCAAAACAGCCAGCTCCAATGAAGCCTCAGCTCCAATGCTGCGCACGGCACCAAAGCTCTCAGCTCCCAGCTCCAAGAAAGAATCCGGCAGGGTTGCAAACTCCTAGCAAAGCTATGGCTCTGAAAAGATCTCCAGCGCCATTTGCTGACTCTTTTCCATATCACACCGGCACCATGCTCATCACAAGCACTGAGGAGAGATCACCCACGAGTATTCACACAGCTGCCAGACCTCGCTATATCTGACAATCCAGATTCTCCACTCCTCAGACAGGAAGAGTCCCAAGTCTCACCCGCTTCTCAATCAACGCACTGTTCATGCTTTCCCACAGGGACAGCACCTCCTTTCCTTAGTGATGTCAAGGAGGACGAGGGTGATTATCGAGACTCTTGCCCCACCAACATCAGGGCAATTGATATCAACTTACCCAGCCTTTTCAGGGGTTCCCATGGATGCAAGCATATATTCCCTTTCCCCCTAATTGGCCATATTAAGACCCCTGAACCATGTATAGGGCACAATTCGGTATTTCCCTACCACGGCAAACATGCCGGCCTCCATCAATCCCCTCCTCAACAATCTCTCGACCTCCAGAACCACAGCCTCCGCAAATATCACCACTGGAGGAGGAACTGGAAGGAGAGCAGGATGAGGAGGACCTCTGCTCCTTCCGTTTTCTTCATCATCTTCACCTGATGAAGCCATCATTCCACCACCTCCCACAGCGGCTGATCATTTTTGTCACTTTCAGGAGTAGTTTCATTGAGTGGCTGACTCCCTAAACATCCCATTTGAGGAGGTCAAAGAACAGCACCATGAACTGACTGACATTCTCCATACCTCCTCAACAACAAAAATTGCCCTACCTATTAACGGTGCATTACTTGAACCTGCAAACCTTCTTTGACAGATTTCAGCTTCTAACCCCCCACCCCACTTGCATGCAAATGGGCAGATAGGAAGTATTATATGCACGCCAAAGATGCAAAGTTTTTATTTTCATATCCTGCCCCAAATTCCCTCATGGTGAATGCGGTGCAAGAGAAGGGCTGTCAATGCCAATCTTGATCTGGTCATCCTGATCAAGACTAGCAACTTTTAGTTCTGGGCAGAAAATCCTATTCATCTGCTACCCTCCAATTTCAAATTTCTAACTACAACTTCTGGCCAAATACGATTATAAAATTATTCTAAACTGGAAGAACTTTGGCAGAATCTGCCAGAGGAAACAAAGGGAACAATTCCTGCCCCTCTTTTCAGAAGGTCACTTAATAGCCCTCACGGCCCCACAGGCCTCCCTGGACTCAGCTGACACAGCTGCCCGATCCATTGCTACTGCAGTAGTAATGTGATGTGCATCATGGTTGCACCTTTCAGGTTTCCCTAAGGGGATGCAAAATATGGTCGAGGATCTCCCATTCGAGGGACAAAAATTTTTCTGAGTGCACGGATAATTCCTTACACTCACCGAGCCACTCTAAAATCCCTCTGCATATACACGCCACAGCCAAAACAAAGATCGGGGAAATATCAGCTCCCCCTCATGATCTCACTCTCAGCCATACTACCCACAGCGGCAGTTTGACAACCAGCACTGTCATCACCGACCTCCCAACAAGTGCAAACAATCTCCTGCATGAGGGACGCTGTCCCAACCTTCCTCTAATAAGCAGAAAATTTGAAGGTGTGGTCGAGATCCAGAGAGCCTCCTGCCTGCTCCAGTTTCCCTTACCATCTGTAATGCCATCTACACACCGACAGTTTGGCAACCTCCTAGCTCCAATTTTACCATCTTGGATGCTCATTACCTTGGACAGATGGGTCCTGGAAATAGTAAAGGAAAGTTACTCCATCCCCTTCCTAGCTATACTATCCCACCAACCCCCTACCCCATCTCTCTTTGGGGACCCCTCTCACGAGCCCATCCTGGAAGGGGAGGTGAGACATCTTCAGCTGGGAGCCATAGAACCAATCCCTCCACAACACAGAGGACTTGGTTTCTACTCTCACTACTTCCTGTTATAAAAGAAGTCTGGTGGTTAACGCCCCATCCTAGACCTTCACAATCTCAACAAGTTTTGTCAAACTATAACGTTTTAAGATGGTCACCCTATCCATCATCATCCCAGCACTGGAACAGAGGGATTGGTTCTCGGCCCTCGACCTAGAGAATGCATACTATATTTCAGTACACCCTTCTCGCAGATGTTTCCTATGATTCATCGTTGGTCATGATCACTAACAGTACAAAGTACTACGCTTCAGACCATGCACAGCTCCGTGAGTTTTTTCCAAAGTACTCGCAGTGGTCGCGGCCTTCCTCTGCAAACAAGGCATCACCATTTTCCCATATCTAGACGATTGCCATCTCAAAGTGATATCTGAGACCGAACTGCTCTGAGCAGTCCACGCTACAAAGACCCTCTTTACAAAACTGGTCTTCCTTATCAATTTTGAAAAGTCCACAGTAACCACAGTGCAAATATTGGAATTCATTGGTGCTGTACTTGATGCCAAGTGGGCAAGAGTGTTTTTACCACCTCACAGGTTTACAGTAATAATGCAACTAGTCTCAACTGTCCAAGCATGCCCCCAAATCCCAGCACGTACCTACCTCCAACTTCTGGGATAAGTGGCTGCAACTACATTTGTGGTCAAAACATGCAAGGCTGCACATGGAGTGTCTTCCGGGCTGGCTCCATACAGTATATCTTCCTCATAAGAACAGCATGCAAAAACACCTGTCCATGCCAATCCAGGTCAAGAGCTCACTAATGTGGTGGACGTGCCCCAACAATGTCTGGGCTGGGTCCCTTCAATTTCCACCTACCACGATCCTTACCACTAATGCCTCCCTTCTCGGCTTTGGAGTGCATCTATGCAAGCACGCTACACAAGGCAGATGGACGCCCACCGAGCCCACCTTACACATCAACCTCCTGGAAGTGAGGGTGGTCTTCAATGCCTGCCAACATTTCCTACCACTCCTCAGAAACCGGACTGTTTGAGTAATTCCTGACAACTTTGCTTGCTTGTATTACATCAACAGGCAAGGAGGTGCCAGGTCCCGTTCCCTATGCTCAGAAGCGATCAAGCTATGGAATTGGTGTATCCACAACAACTCCATCTCTGCTGAGTATCTCCTTGGACATCAGAACATGACAGAGGATTCGCTAAGCAGAACCTTCTTGCACGAGCATGAATGGCAGTGTGACATGAGAGCACTCTGACCCATCTTCTACAATGGGGTCACCCCACATAGACCATTTCACCACTCACAAGAACACCCTATCCTTAATTTTGTTCTGGAGCAGGCCTGAGACACGATTCACTGGAGGATGCATTCCTTATGAACTGGAATGCACCACTTCTCTACCTCTTCCTTCCCTTTTCCCCCCTGTTCAGAGTCTTATGCAATATACAGGAAGATCAAGCTCTGGTTATACTAATAGCACTGGCATGGCCACTACAAGTTTGGTACATGTACCTGCTTCGCATGACACTCTCTCAGCCTATAAACCTTCCCCCAGCATCGTGGCTCCTCTCTCAGGACAGGGGATGCATTCACCATCCCAGCCTGCAGATGCTTCACCTGAAATCTTGGCTTCTTCATGACTCCAGGATCTGGGAAGAACATGTACAGATTCAGTAAAACATACCTTGATAAATAGCAGGCGTGATTCTACCAGACGTACCTATTCCCACAAGTGGAACTGGTTCCAACTTTGGTGTACTCACAGATAGGTTAATTCAGCCTTCACTCAAACAGCATGGCTTTTAGTTCTCTTAGAGTGCACATGGCTGCAGTTACCGAATTCCACTGCCCTGCTGAGGGATATTCAGTATTTGCACACACCCTTGTCAAATGTTTTCTTAAGGGTGTTCGAAACCTGTACCCTGACATATGTCCCCCAACCCCATCCTGGGACCCCAGCCTAGTCCTCTGCTCTCTGACTAGACCTCCATTTGAGCCAATGGCAACCTGCTCACTCCTTCATCTAGCAATGAAAACGGCCTTCCTTGTCACCATTACATCGGCATGACACATGGGAGAAATATCAGCCCTTATGGCATACCCACCATATATAATGTTTTATAGGGACAAAGTGACCCTCCATCCACACCCAAAATTCCTGCCTAGGGTTATAATGTCCTTCCATCTAAACGAGCTTATACACCTGCCCTCCTTCTTTTCCAAACCACACAATAATTACCAAGAAGCAGCTCTCCACACCTAAGATGTGAGACATGCATTGTTCTACTTGGATAGAATCAAACCATTCAGGAACTCACCATGCTTGTTCATATCCATTGCCAAACTCTCTAAAGGCTCTGCTATATCTAAACAACACCTCTCTAAATGGATTTCACAGTACATATGTCTGTCTTATGAACTTCACAGTAAGCAACTACTGGCTTCTATCCGAGGACACTCCACATGAGTGCTTTCAACCTCCCTTGCATTCCTCAATAATGTTTCCATAATAGATATATGCAAGGCTGCCACATGGACATCCTCTGATACATTTGCCCAACATTATGCTATCTTGCAGGATTCCTTGACGAACACCATTCTCGGACATATGGTCCTAACCTCAGTGATACCAGCCACTCCGAAGCCGCAACCTTCCAGCTAGGGGCAGTACTTTATAGTCACCTACAGTGGAGCACCCATGTAGAAGAAGAGTGGGTTACTCACCTTGTACAGTAATTCAGGTTCTTCGAGATGTGTCCCCCCCTGGGTGCTCCACTATCCGCCCTCCTCCCCTGTGCTTTGGAGCATACTGTTTGGGCTTATGGCAGTTTGGGCTGTATGTCCAATGGTTGGACTGCACAGCACAGCACTATTTATACTGCCCGCGCACAGTGCGGGGGAGGGAAGGTGCGCATGTGCGGTCCCACGGGCACCGCTATTGAAGATTTCTGACTCCAGACGCAAAAGCGCTACTGCACCTACAGTGAAGCACCCATGGGGGGACACATCTCGAAGAACCTCAGTTATTGCACAAGGGGAGTAACCCTCTCTTCCCACCCTCTTTCCCCTCTCTGTCCAAGTCCTTGCTGTTTTCCTCCTGGCCAGGGGTCAGCAATGTATCCATGGTAAAAATTTTGAGGTCTGTGGTAATTTTTCAAAAAATTGAATGACATAATCGCCCCCACCACCACCACATTGTCCGTCACCAAGTACAGTAATTTTGTCAAGTGTCCGTTGCGCAACATGCTGGTGCTGACCCCTGCTCCTGGCTTTGCGGTGGAAGGAACTGAATTGAGGAGGGCACTCTGTCCCTAATGTAGCCGCGCCTTCACTACATTGTGATGCTGAGGAGAGGAGTGGAGGTGCAAGAACACTTTAGCTGACACTGCTAAAATAGATGCAGTACCCATTAGCAGGAATATGCAGGGCCATCTCAAAGAACTCCAATTACAAGTAAGTACCCTTCATTTACTGTATGGTAAGTATCTGTTCTCTACAAATTATGTTAGATGTGGCTTTGCAGAACATTCCTACATCTGACACTGTGCAATGTAGTCCACAATCAGTAATTAAGAATCGTTGGGGTGAAACAGATCTGTATCAAAATTTTGCCTCAAATAGATATTCAATCAAATTTTGGTCAGAATTCTCATTTTCTGCTTTGACTGAATAATTTTTCAAACGTACCTACTTAGGCCAAATATTTGAATCTCGGCTCCTTCTTACATCCAGTTCCTATATTGTTCCAGTCTACGTGAAGAAGAAGGAGAAAGGTAAAAGTTTGGCTCTACTGCCTTTGAACCTGTCCATTTAACTTCAGCTGTTGCTTCTCTTCTCCTAGCCTTATAATTGCCAATTCATGTCAGGCTCTTTCAATTTCTGCTCCTTTACTATCCAATATCAGACCCTCTCAATCAGGAATGAACTCAAAAACTCTGAAAAAGGTTTAAGTTGTTCCTGCGGACTGTAACAAAAGTAATTACCTATTAAAAATTTTATGTCACAATAGCTCATCTCAAATCCTTATTTTTGCAATCAGTATTTTAAAATTATACTTTAGTCACTATCAAAAAATATTAGAAAAGAGGGAGATATCAATGTAATACCTGACTTTTATTAATTCACTGCGGCCAGAATATAAGCAAAATAATATTTGTATTAAGGTCTTTAACCTTCGTAGTTTGTACTAGTCAACTTCAGTTATTAAAAACAAAAAAATACTTTTTTCTTTTCAAAATTGATTAATACTTTCCTGAATAGGTTTATATAGATTTTCTTTATAAAGAGTGAGGAAAAGACTTTAACTAATTAGGGGTTTACTAAAATTCCTGTGTACCTTTGTAATGGAAACAATGAATATTCTGTCCGTGCTCTGTTTTTGGTAACAGGCTAACTTCAGCCCTTGTGTAACTTCACCAACGTTAATGGAGTTACACTAGGGATTAGTTTGATCCAGGATATTCTTGCATATTCTGCGAGTTTTTTTTATTACTGACACCTTGCTATAATAAAGATATCACTTATTGATCAACCTTTTTTTTTGTTTCTAATTTTACTTGTTTTACAGCTATGTAACACTAACAAATTACATTTTCATTTAGGTTTTTACCGGGATCTTCACAGCAGAAATGGTTCTCAAGTTAATTGCCATGGATCCTTATTATTATTTCCAAGTAGGCTGGAATATTTTTGATGGGTTTATTGTTACCCTTAGTTTGGTGGAGCTTTTTCTTTCAAATGTGGATGGACTATCCGTTCTCCGATCATTCAGATTGGTAAATATATTCGTAAACAATGTACAGTTACAGTTAATACATTATGTTTATAATTCAAATTTTTTATGTTTACATAAGTTTATCAGCATTTTCACTGCACATGTAATTTCTCTTAAGAGTCAAAAGATGCACCTCTCTAGGTACAGGTCTACCAAAAGTTATTTACATTATTATTGCAAAGTAATTAATATATGAAATTTTATGGTTCAAAAATAGTTAAACAGTCATTCAAATGGAGGCAATGGTAATTACAGAGTAATTTGCATTAACATGACTGTATAATAACTTCATTACTGTGCAATTCACTATTGTCACCATTGTAGCTCACTGTAGAAAATTTATATATTTAGTGTTGGTTGGGCAAAGATGTAAATAAGACAAGTTATAGGAAGAAATTACTTACAATCCTTATTTATCTTCATGTCATACTGTTATGTCAAAGGAATAGAACTATTCTTTTCAAATATTTGATTTATGTCCAATGACTAAAATTACAAAACGTTTATATTAAATATTTAAGAAACTGACTTTCATCAGTAGTGAAGTTTAGCTGTGTATTTTAAGGGAGAAATATTTCATTTTTAGAATAGCAATTGAGTAGCTGAGGCATTACTATCTTAGGCTCTTTTTTCTGTCTGACTTAACATGATTTTTTGTAGTTGAAACTAAAAATGGATTTAATCAAATATTTTTATTAAATTTTGCTGGATGAGGGATTAGATGTTACAAGGGTCTCTCATTTATGTTTTTCCTCAAATCTACAAATATTGTCTGTTTTGTATTTAGCTTTTCATTCCAGACTTATCCCCATGAAGATCTTTTCTACATTGTTTGAAGAATATTTTTCTAATCAACATTTTTTTTATCTTAAGTGTTTTGGGGAAATTTACCTTAAAAGGTCTCTGCTTTAGTCTGTTAGCGTTATGTATTCTGTTTCCTCTCCACCCTTTTCCCTGTATGATGCTAATATCCTGTCATGCTCAATATTCACTAGCTCTACGGTTATATTAGCGGGGCATTCCACTTGCTATGTCAAGCTGGACAGTGAAAGGATGTATGACTTCAGTTTCTGCCGCAGACAGGGTGATGAAGGGTCAGTTGTAAATCTGTAGAACTTTGTGGACTTTCATAAGACCTGATTGTGAGTGAGTTATGGAATTTGGAGGATCATCCCTAGGGGGTGCAGTAATTTAATAGTAAATTAATAGAAACCACAAAGATAAAACATTAAGATTTTTTACATTAAGGGACTACTCATAGTATATGGTCTGAAGTACATTTCTACAGTTCTGTTGTAATTAGTACTAATGATGCTTCTTTATTGTTTTCCAGTTGCGAATTTTCAAGTTGGCAAAATCTTGGCCCACACTAAATAAACTGATAAAGATTATTGGTAACTCAGTGGGGGCTTTGGGAAATTTGACCTTGGTGCTGGCCATCATTGTCTTCATTTTTGCTGTGGTTGGTATGCAGCTGTTCGGTAAAAGCTACAAGGAATATGTCTGCAAGATCTCCAATAAGTGTGTACTTCCACGCTGGCACATGCAAGACTTCTTCCACTCTTTCTTGATTGTATTCCGAGTGTTGTGTGGAGAATGGATAGAAACTATGTGGGACTGTATGGAGGTTGCCGGCCAAGCCATGTGCCTTATCGTTTTCATGATGGTCATGGTGATTGGAAATCTAGTGGTATGTAACCAAAACATTTCAGGGGATGGAACACCCATTATGGTTACAGGATCTGTACTGTATATTTTTTGTTGATAGCTATTCTTTTCTATATTGATTCTTATACTGCGCTAATCACCATAGTATCTGAGCTCCTTCCAGTTGTGCATTCAGTAATGTGACCAACATATGTCACGTATGTGTGTTCTCATGCTATACCCAATGGAGAAATGTGTGCAGCGAAATGTGGGGGTTTTTTTGTTTTGTTTTAAATTTTTTAATATAGTATAACATTCTGTGCATGCGTGTGTGTGTGTGTGTGTGTATATATATATATATGCATGCACATATTGCTATATATTTTAGAGAAGGCAAGGTCAAAAAATGTGCCTTGTGCTTAAAGTAGAAGATGGAGGGTTTGTGATGGTCCTTAGTTCCTGTTCTTAGGGTTATTTTGTGTTCTGTTTTTACTTCATCATGACATCTACAATATTGGGCCAGTCCTCGGGAAAGCTCTGTTCCCTGCATAAATGAGCTTTACCTTTCTTGTAGAAAATTCCGTTGTGATAGAGGAGCGACTGGCTTTGATCTGTTCCATCAACATACAGATTTTGGCCTTCACTTCCCTCTTCCCATCAAAACATCAGTCCTAGGAGAAATCTTGTTCAGGTTATGCCGGTCATACACAAGTGTGAACATATTTTTAAAAAATAAAAATGTGATTTCAAAACCACAAAAGTTGCCCTTAAGCTCTTGCTGTCAGGTATAACACCCAAAATATTTTCTTGCCTGCACGCTATCTTGGGCTCAGTCCCAGCAGCCAGCCAGGAGCTCTCTCTTGCTTTCCCAGTCCCTGCCAGCACTGAGCTGTCCATGGTCCTGCTGCTTTTTCAGCCCCCCAGAAACACACTCCTCTCTCTTCTAGCTTCAGGCAGCAACTGACTACTCTGGCCCTGCAGCTCCTTTTATATGAGCTTACTGGGCCATGACTGACTGCTCCCTCATTGGCAACTTCCATCATTGGCTGCAGGGAGCAGCCTGGAGGACTTCTTCACTGCTCCTTTCTGGAACAAGGAGTGGTAGGACTACGAGGCCTCCAGGAGGGGGCCTCTGGGCCTAATACATCCTGTCACACCAAAATATAGAACTCAGTTTAAAAATATATGCGGACAATTCTGAGTTATCATTGTGATGGCTGACGTGAAAAAATCTCCCAAAAGTGAGATTTTAAAAAAATATTAGGTATACATAATACGTGCATAGACACATATGCCTGCATGTAATCATGCAATTGCATATACTTTGTTTTTCTCGCAAAAAACGGAATTCTGAACTATAAAAATTCTTCCAACAAAGAAATTGAAGAGTTTTTTTCCTTGTTCAGCTAGCACATTACTTTGTTAAACCCCAAAGAAGATAAAAAATTCTCTGTCATTAAAATCAAAGAAAAGATGATTTTAGTTTTGAAAAAGTATTTTTTAGCAGGAAAGAGGAGTGTGGCTTTACAAGCCTGATCCAAAGCCTGCTGAAGTCATTCCATTGATTTCAGTGGATTTTGGATGTATATATGGCTTGGAGGTGTTAGGGTAGGATAAACCTTCCTAGGTCTTTGGACATGAATCTATGGACTTGCCTAGTGTGCTTTTTTTTCTGCCCTCTTGGGCCAAAAATGCACAAAATTATTTAATCAAAACCAAACTGTTTTCTTATATTAAAAAAACCAGGAAAAGCCAAAGTATAATTAATATTTATATAAAATCATTCTCCTATAGTTCTACTGCAGATTTCATAGTCTTGTACATTTGTGCTTCATCAAAAAAACTGAAGGTAACCAGCACTAATACTTGCAATTACAGATTTCATTCCCTTTGTGTACATCATTTATATTATTTAGAGTAGCCATATTTATATTATTTACCACAATTTCATTTTCTGATGGTGTTATTTTTTTAATACATGAAGTTTAATGCGTTTTGTGGCATGAGGAAGATGGCATAATAGGATTAAGAAAATACCAATACTATTAGTGCATGGAAACAAAAAATAAAAAGTATTTACATTAGTATTGAAAACCAGAAATTGAAAAGGAGCATGTTTTATTTATTTATGTAAACAGGACCATTTATATGCTCAAGAAATCCTGAATTCGAAATCCATCTCTACCACAGAATTACTGTATGACTTTGAGAAAGTTGCTTAACCAGTCTGTATCTAAGTTTCCATTTGTAAAATGAAGATTATACTCCTTTACTTACCTTTTCAGGAGTGTTGTGAGGATTAATTAGTTAATGTTAGTACAGCTCTTTGAAGATATAAAGTGCTCTATAAGTCTTAAGTATTTAAATAATAAAGTATAATTTCAAAGTGTTTTGCAGAGATTTAGCCACACAACTGTTCTGTTATTAGAAAATCCCTGTACACACTAAAATTTTATCAGAAGTACAGTAATATGAAAGCATTACGTATAACATTTATTTTTGTTAATAAGAAAAAGAGAGGAGAAAGATCTAGCAGTGTCTCTTTGTTTTTAGGTACTGAACCTGTTTTTGGCCTTGCTGCTGAGCTCATTTAGTTCAGACAACCTTGCTGCTACAGATGACGATAATGAAACAAACAATCTGCAGATAGCTGTGGCAAGGATTCAGAGGGGAATAGATTATGTGAAAAGAAAAGCACGTGAATGTGCCCAAAAAATCTTTGTGAAAGGACAGAAAGATGTAGTTGAAATAAAGTCAATCAGTCAGCTAAACAACAAGGAAGACAACTACACTACCAACCATACTGTAGCTGAAATGAATAGAAATCTGGATAATCGCAAAGATGAGAATGGAGCCACAGGTATTGTAGGCAACCGTGATTATGCATCATTCATACACAACCCAAACCTTACTGTGACCGTACCAATTGCTATTGGGGAATCGGATTTTGAACATTTAAATACAGAAGAGTTTAGCAGTGAGTCAGAGCTGGAGGAAAGCAAAGAGGTAGGACTTGAAAATATTTGTACTGTATAAATATATGTGTGTGTTATATAGCCAGTTGTGGTTGCCCTCAATTTTGGCATCAATTATATACTTTCATATTATGGCTTACGTTGTTGTTGTTTGGATATCACAAGCTCAGGGTTTTTAAATGGAATTCTCAGGAACATATATGACAAGTCAGTATTTAATCATAGAAATGTCAGGCTGATGGATTTTAATCCTTCCTCCTGCACTGAAGCAGGACCAAGTATACCTAGATCATCCTTGACAGATGTTTGTCTAACCCATTCTTAAAAATCTCCAATGATGGGGGTTCTGCAAGCTTCCTTGGTAACCTCTTCCAGGTCTTAACTATTCTTATAGTCGCAAAGTTTTCCTAATATCTAATCTAAATTTCTCTAGCTACAGATTAGGATGGTTAATTCTTGTCCTACCTTTAGTGGACATGGATCACTCTTTATAAAAGCCCTTAACATACTTGAAGGCTGTTATCAGGTCCCTCCTCAGTTTTCTTTTCTCAAGACTAAATATGCCCAGTTTTTTTTTTAAAAAAAAAACCACCTTTTCTCATAAATCAAATCATGTATCATTTTTGTTGTTCTGTTCTGGACTTTTCTCAGTTAGTCCACATCTTTCCTAAAGTGTGGTACCCAAAACTGGGTACAACACTTAAGCTCAATACCGAGTAGAGCAAAACCGTTTGCTCTATGTTTTTCGTACGACATGTCCCAGAATTACATTTTGCCTTTTTCACATAGTGGCACGTGGCTCGCTTTCATTCAATTTGTGATCCATTACAACCCCCAGATCCTTTTTAGCAATACTGTCATCTAGCCAGTTATTCCCCATTTTCTATTTGTGCATTTGATTTTTTTCCTTCCTAAATATTGTACTTTGAAATTATCTTTATTGAGTTTCATTTTGTTGCCTTCAAATCAGTTCTCCAATTATCAAGGTCATTTTGATTTCTAATCCTGACCTACAAAATGCTTGCTACCCCTTCCAGCTTGCTGTCATCTGCAGATTTTCCTCTCCACTGTCCAAGTCATTAATAAAATATTGAATTAGTACTGGACCTACTGAATCTACTGAATTTTAATGTGAAAATAGTTTGTGTGCTCTTTTAAAGCAAAATATTGAAATAAATTTTCTGTATCAAGGTGTAGTCATAATTAGACTTTAATTTGAAAGACTAAATAATGATAGTTTTATACATGTTTCTATTTTCTTGTAGTTTAATATACAATGATGAAATATTATTGTATTAATTTGCTGTAGAAACAATCCAATTACTAAAACTGGACTTGTTCTATGGATTTTATGGGGCATCTGATAACCTATATATCATCTTCACCTCTCAAATTAAAGGAAAATGTGTGTTTTAATTTATAGTTATATAGAATTAGAAGGGCCTGTAATTTTGCCCCTTCCATCTCTACCCTCTAGGATACATTACCCCTGCATGACAAGTGTCAAGTCATTACCCCTTTAAAAGTTATGAAAGACCTTTTTATTTTTAAAATATTTATAACACATTTTAATGTGTTAACCACACTGTATTTTTGTAAGGTGTCTAGAATGTTTTGGTCAATAGGTGCTATATAAACTAAACTGTATTGTTTATTATTAACCTGAATAATGGACATTGGATTTTGGTAGATATTGGTTAGGTTTTTCTTTGAAGGAGCGTTGGATGTTTCCAGATATCATTATATTGTTCTGATGTCACTTTGTTAAATTTGATGACTGCACTGTGAAAATTGTTATCCCAAGCTATTGAAGAGGTCATTGTTACCCACCTTTTATATTTTTTGTTTCAAAATCCAGAGCTGCTCACACTGATATTCAAGTTTAAACATATATGTAAGCTACTCTTAAGTGCTGTTATCCGCTTTTCTTTTAATTTAGTCAAATAGGGAAAAGTGGCTCAGATAATCAGAGTGGCCAATGAGACACATCAGTTAGCAGAATTATATCTTCTATATGCAGTATCTTTGCGATCAACAGGGAAGTTGGTAGTCTATTTGTTAGAGAGTTTACAGAGATGATATGTCACATCCGGAGTCTGGTCTTTTGGCACACAGTCCTAACTGGGCTAGCTGCAGCCAGGGATCGCTAGTATAGAGATGCCCAGCCCACTTTTACTCCTTTCCTTTTTCCCTGTCACACTCCATACTCAGTTGGCTGGGAGTAGGTTGCATAGGAAGAGTTTTGGTAGCTCCATGCCATCTGAAGTTTCCTCTGTGATAGAGAAAACCTAGTGGGGGGGTGGGTTACCTGGTTTTTATTTTGATTCGCACCAGAAGATTGATGCGAAGGAGATTTAACATACTAGAGATCACAGATTTATCTCTAGGTATAGACTTTCACTTTAACAATGTTGTATATCTGTTATAATATAGAATTAAATTTTATGTTTAAATGTTTTTTATCAATTACATAATTCAAAAATGCTAAAATAAATGCAACTGCATATTGAATATGATAATAGGCAAAATTCATACCTGAGAATTTGAATTTGGCCCATTGTGACTGATTGTTCTGTGATCATTTTCAGAAACTGTATACTAAATACATTTTTAGTGGCTAGAATATACCTAATTCAGAGAAATGGAAGAATAAAATTATTTTGATTTTTTTTTAAAGATCTAGATGTTAACATTTGATGATGTTGTAAAACTACTTGAAGACATAACGTGGATGTAGGTGTGTCATTATTTTTAAAACAGTCAATTCCAAGTCTAATGTACATTTATCAGCATCAGTCTGCTTATATAATTTCTTTAAATGTGTCTTTGTATATTCGTCTGCAGAAGTTACTAATCAACTGATGTGTAAGTTTTATGTTAGATAACATATTTTTTTAATATTTTGGAAGCCATATTTGAACTGTTTCCAGCACAAAAAAAAATCAGAGGTATTATATTTTGAACTTCATTTCCTACCATTCTTACTTCTCACAGGAGTAAATTCAACCTGGATCAGTCAAGAATGCAGCTCTGGTGCTTTTTAACCAGGCAGAGCTACGGGTCAGCACTCTTACAAAGGTTACCTCAACAAATCATACATATATAATCACTTTTAAAATAAATATTGATTGCATGCTACTCAGCTGTAATATATTCCTTCCCCATCCATTGCAATATAGTAGAAACATGCACAGCTGCTCTGTAAGCTGAGTCATGTGACTCAAATCACAGCATGGTTGGGGGCAACCCCAACATTTTTTATAATTCTCTCTCTCTCTCTCGTTACATCATGTTGGTACTTTATGTATCATACTTCAGTGATATAAAAAGTGCATGCTCTGTAGATATTTTTTTAAAATTTGGATTATAAAGTGACAAGAACACTACATTTTAAGAGATTATCATTTTAAAAAAAATAAAAAATATTTTATTTGAAACTTATTTATAACTTTATTGTTGTATTAAAATAGACTTTTAGATCTCTTTTAATTACAAACATTCTGATCACATTCATTCCAGTAAAGCATATTTAAGTAAATATTTTTAATTTCCTTGATTATTTGATTGCTAAAAAGTGTTTATATTTTGGTAGGATATGTTGAAATTTTTTTAGTTGTGTTTAACTTTTAAGATTTAAAATATAGTTTTCTCCTCTAGGAAAAAATAAAACTTTCAAAACTTTAGGAATAAAGCCCCAATCTTGCAAATGTTCACTTACCTGTTTGACTTTATGCTCGTGGATAGTCCCATTGAACTCTGTGGTAATGCGCAGTGACCCAAGTTGGCCATATATAAAAGTTAGGGCTCTGAAGCAATTAAAAAAGTTAATCATGTGATTAATCACACTGTTAAAGAATAACATAATACCATTTATTTAAATATTTTTTGATGTTTTCTACATTTTCAAATATTTTGATTTCAGTTACCACACAGAATATAAAGTATACAGTGCTCACTTTATTTTATTGTTTTTATTACAAATATTTGCACAGTAAAAAACAAAAGAAATAATATTTTTCAATTCACTTAATACAAATAATTTAGTGCATTCTATCATGCAAGTTAAACTGACAAATATAGAATTATGTAAAAAAAACTGCACTCAAAAATAAAACAATGTAAAACTTTAGAGCCTATGAATCAACTCGATCCTACTTCTTGTTCAGACAAACAAGTTTGTTTACATTTGCAGGAGATAATGCTGCCCACTTCTTGTTTACAATGTCACCAGAAAGTGGCAACAGGCGTTTGCATGGCACTATTTTAGCCGGCGTCGCAAGATATTTACATACCAGATGCGCTAAAGATTCATATGTCCCTTCATGCTTCAACCACCCTTCCAGAGGACATGCGTCCATGCTGATGACAGGTTCTGCTCAATAACAATCCAAAGCAGTGTGGACTGATGCATATTCATTTTCATCATCTGAGTTAGATGCCACCAGCAGAAAGTTGATTTTATTTTTTGGTGGTTTGGATTCAGTAGTTTCCGCATCGGAGTGTTGCTCTCTTAGGACTTCTGACAGCATGCTCCACACCTCGTCCCTCTCAGATTTTTGGAAGGCAGTTCAGATTTCTAAACCTTGGGTCAAGTGCTATAGCTAAATCTTCAAAAATATTTTCTAAATCTTTAGAAATCTCACATTGGTACCTTCTTAAAATGAACAACATATGCTGGGTCATCATCCAAGATTGCTATAACATGAAATATATGGCAAAGTACAGGTAAAACAGCAGGAGACATACAATTCTCCCTCAAGGAGTTCAGTCTCAAATTTAATTAATGCATTTTTTTAACGAGCGTCATCAGCATGGAAGCATGTCCTCTGGAATGGTGGCTGAAACATGAAGGGGCATACGAATGTTTAGCATATCTGGCACATAAATACCTAGCAATGCCCACTACAAAAGTGCCATAACACCTGTTCTCGCTTTCAGGTGACGTAAATAAGAAGCTGGCAGCATTATGTCCCAGAAATTTAAATAAACTTGTTTATCTTAGCAATTGGCTGAACAAGAAGTAGGACTTGTAGGCTCTAAAGTTATACATTGTTTTGTTTTTGAGTGCAGTTATGTAACAAAAAAAATTTACATTTGTAAGTTGCACTTTCATGATATAGATTGCACTACGGTACTTGTATGAGGTGCATTGAAAATACTATTTCTTTGGTTATCGTTTTTACAGTGCAAATATTTATAATAAAAATAATATAAACTGAGCACTGTACACTTGGTATTCTGTGTTGTAACTGAAATCAAATATTAGAAAATGTAGAAAAAATCCAAAAATTTTTTAATAAATTTCAATTGGTATTCTATTGTTTAACAGTGTGATTAAAAGTGCAGTTAATCACGATTAATTTTTTTGAAAAAAGAAAAGGAGTACTTGTGGCACCTTAGAGACTAACAAATTTATTAGAGCATAAGCTTTCGTGAGCTACAGCTCACTTCATCGGATGCATTTGGTGGAAAATACAGGGGAGATGAAGTGAGCTGTAGCTCATGAAAGCTTATGCTCTAATAAATTTGTTAGTCTCTAAGGTGCCACAAGTGCTCCTTTTCTTTTTGCGAATATAGACTAACACGGCTGCTACTCTGAAACCTAATTTTTTTGAGTTAATCACGTGAGTTAACTGTGATTAATCAGCAGTCCTAGTAAAAGTGTTTGCAAGATCAGAACTTAAGTCCCTAGGAAAACGTCCACATTCATTTTGTTTGTCATCACTAAATGTGTTCCTGTGAACATAACTCAGAAGGTTTATTCAGAGGGACAAAACTTCATCACAAACACAAGATTTTAAGTGAGAGTTAATGTTTAAATAGATCTATGTTAATTTAAAGTAATATATTACAGTGTGGACATTGGAATAATGTATTTGTACAGCACCTAGCACAATGGTATCCTGGTCCATGATTAGGATTCCTAGGCACTACAGTAATACAAGTAATAAATAATAATAATTTTGAAAATAAGGAAATTCAGAGATAAGGTTACAAGCAAATGTGTAAGAGTCAGGAAATAAGGTTGTAGGTCAAAACCGCTAAAACTCTGAAAATATAAAAATAGTTAAGGATACAACATGAACCTTAATTGTGCCCAGCTGTGTGCTCCCTCACCCTCATTTATCCTCTCCATAATGGTGGGGGAATTTCACTTTCTGCCACTTGGTGGAAGTTGAAGTGCAATTGAGAATTGTGCTCATAGTCTTTGGTTGTGTAATCTTGTGGAACACTGTGCACTTACCCATTTGGCCTATGATGAGTATAGAGAGAATCTATAAAGAAAAATATATAAAGCAGGAGTCTAATCCTATATTATCTGTAGATAATGGTCTTGATTCACGCCTGCAGGTGCAGGAAGGTAATTCAAAAAGATTCACTTTAAATTCTGTTTTGGGGCTTTATGGAAGCATCACCAAAGGAAGCTTCCTATGCAATTAATCTCCTGAGTGCCTCCTTATTTGGTCCCATCTTTTTTAGTGGGCCATTTTAGCCAGCTCTGGACCGCCCATTGGCATAGGGTGGTAAAGGAATGATGCCACTTTGCTCCTGCTTCCAGCAATAAATCTAGCCCAAATTGTGAAATGATAAATGATAGATTTGTAATTCTTTGGCTGGACAAACATTTGGATTTTTAATTTTAACTCCAAATTACCTGCCATCTTTCTTTTGATAACGTTCTAAGTATGTTTGTTGAAGTTACACTGGTAAATAGATATACCTCTTAATAACACTTTTTTGTCTGTAGTTTGCATAGCTTTTGAGAGAGGTTTTTTGTGAATACTCGTAAATGAGGCATCTATGTCTATGGAAGTCTTATACCTGATTCTGTTAGCATGGAAAATGTCTTACAACCTGTCTTTTAGAGACAATGCTCTGGCTTTAATCAAGATGTGCAAGAAATTTATCAATTGAATGCTTCTATCTGAAGGCCCAATTCTTCTTTTAGTGCTTGTTCATGTCCATTCCAATCAGGTGTGTGTGCGTGCGCACGTGCATGGTGGCCAGAAGATTTTTCACTTAGCAGCATCCGTCGGGTCAGCCTGGGCGCCCCGTGGAGTTGCACCTCCGTGGTGCTCAATATAGAACCCCACCAACCCGCCACCCCTTCAGTTCCTTCTTACTGCAAGTGACGGTTGGCTGGAACTTCCCTTAGCCCTTGCTTAGCAAGCGCATTCTATAGTTAACCTTAATGTCGTCTTAGCATTAGAGTTCTTAGTATAGAGCTGCTGGGGGTTTCCCCTCATTCCGCCTCCCTGGAGCCGTGGTATGTCATGTTCCCCGGGGTTTAAAAACTGTGTAGCCTGTGCAAAGCGCATGCCAAAGAGTGATCCTCACTCTTCCTGTTTACGGTGCCTAGGAGAGATCGCTGTAAGATCTGCTGCTAGCTCTGCCCTAGAACTCTTAAAGAAAGGGATCAGCAGCTTAAGGTGATCCTCATGGAGGCAGCCCTGCACTCCCACTCCGACTCGATGCAGAGTGCCCCAGCACTGTCATCAAGCCTGGTGCCAAGGAAGGACTCATCCCAAGATGCTTGGCACTGACACGAGGCCCAGCTGATAGCAGGTACCAATCCCACTTGCTGGTGCATCAGAAGAAAAAGAAGCCGGACAGCTGCTCTCCTCCAGCTAAAGCCAGAGAAGTGAGACCCCAGGTGGGCCACAGCTCTGGATCCTCTACTGGGGCTGTGTCAACCCCTGCCCAGGTGAGGCAATTGAGTCTGGGCCCCCCTCGGTCTCCGGTCCCTACACAGCCGGCTGTGATGTCGAGGTGCTCCCCCTTCCATGTTCCTTGGCATTAGCCCACTCGCACAGAGAGCCTGCCCACTCCCTCAGCTCTCAACGTTCAAGGCACCGAGACTCGGCTTCTCCGTGGTCTTCAGTCTCAGAGACCTCAGGGTCAGAGTCCGACTCCTATCGCTCCAGGACAAGCAGGAGCCGCAGATCGAGGTCCAGGAGAGACAGGAGGGAGCTCCAGGCATGGCCTCTTCAGTGGCAGAACCCACCTCACTGGCCCTTCTGAACCCCCTGGGCTTTTTCCCAAGGACAGGGAGGAACCCAAGGTCACTGCTCCGTGACGTCTTCTGTGGCCTCAGCCACCTTTATCTTGCCATCGGTTATGCATCTGGCCTCAGCACCTGCCCACACACCAATGCCTCTGACACAGGCACTGTTGTCGACTCCGGCACTGTATTTGGCACCAACCCTCGCAATGTCCTTGCACCGTCTTCCACGCCAGCATCATTGTCGATGTCAACTATGACGCAGGCACCGATAGTGCCGATACCGGCGACAGGCCCTCCTTCTTCATCGGAGCCTATGAGCAGATTGGCACCGGCTCCATCGACTGTTCCTCCCGTCGTACCGATGGCCACACCAACACTTGGTCCAGCATCTGCAGCTCTGGCACTGTCTGGCGCACCACGAGCATCAACTCTGCCCTGAGAGTCTAGGGGACCCCCAGGGGGTGGATGGCAGGGAGCATCCGCTCCTTATAAATGCTTCCTCTTTGTCACCTGATGAAGCATTGGCAGGTAAAGCCATAGTCCTAGAGCTTGAGGACAACAGGGTGCTGCAGCAGTTGCTGCATAGGGCTGCTCAGGGTCTGGGCATTAAGGCCGAGGAGGTAGTCGAGGAGGCTGATCCAATGGTGGACATCCTCACACCCTCAAGACCTTCCTGTATTGCCCTTCCACTCATTAAAACTATTGTGGACACCACCGAGACCCTGTGGCAGACCCCAGCTTCCTTGCTACCCACTGCCAAGCTCACTTAGAGGCGTTATTTCGTGTCCTCCAAAGGGTTCGAGCATTTATACTCTCACCCACCCCCTGATTCTCTTGTTGTGGATGCTGCTAACCAGCGTGAGAGATGGGGCTTCCAAGGGCCCTCCCCAAAGAACAGGGAGGCTAAGTGTCTAGACCTTGTTGGGAGAGAGGTCTATTCCACAGGGGGTCTGCAGCTCCATATCTCGAACGAACAGGCCATCGTGAGCAGGTACTCGTATAACACAAGTGCAGCGATGGCCAAATTTATGGAGCTCCTCCCTTCGGACTCCCAAATTGAGTTCTTGGCCTTGGTTGAGGAGGGGAAGTTAGTCTCCCAGGCTTTCCTCCAGGCCATATTGGATGCTGCAGATGCTGCGACTAGGGTCATGGCAACTGGGGTAGCCATGAGGAGGGGATCCTGGCTCCAACTCTCGGGGCTCTTACGAGGTCCAGTAGACTATTCAGGACCTCCCATTTGAGGGTGTGACTCTGTTCTCTGAAAAGAGAGACAAGAGGCTCCACAGCCTGAAAGACTCACAAGCCACCATCAAGTCGTTGGGCCTGCACACTCCTGCCACACAGCAGAGACACTTCCTCCAAGATTCCATCAGTGGAACCAACAGGATGGGTCTCAGAGGAGGAACAGGAGAGGCAGGAGGAGGCAACATCCATCCTCAGGCCAGGGCTCTGGCCAGCCCAAGCCTCCCTCTGCCCTAAACTGGCCTTTTGAAGGTGCGATTGGGGACAGTGCACTAGATCACAGACTGGATCTAACCCACCTTACCTTTTCCTCCCAACTGTCCCCTTTCTACTGTGCATGGTCCCATATTACTTTGGACTACTGGGTGCTCTACACAGTAGAGAGGGGATACTCCATCCAATTCTGTGCCCTCCTGCCCTTCCACCCCCATTCCCTGTCCCTCTTCAGAGACCCTTCTCATGAGCTCTACTCATCCAGGAGGTGCAGCTGTTTCTATTTCTAGGGACAGTGGAGGAGGTTCCTCTGGAGCACAGGGGCGAGGGCTTCTATTCCTGACATTTCCTAATAATGAAAGCCAAAGACTGCCTCAGGCCTATCCTGGACCTCCAAGAACTCAACAAGTTCATAAAGAAACTCAAGTTCCGTATGGTCTCCTTGGCCTCCATCATCCTCTGACTAGATCCAGCAGATTGGTATGCCACCCTCGACTTGAAAGACGCGTACTTTCACATCACAATCACTCAGCCCCACAGGAAGTACCTCAGGTTTGTGGTCAACGGTACCCACTACCAATTTACTGTCCACCCGTTCAGCCTGTCAGCAACACCTTGAGTGCATGACAGTCGTTGCCACATTCTTGCGGAGGCACCAGGTACAGGTGTTCCCTTACTTCAACGACTGGCTGATCAAAGGCCACTACAGGACCCAAGTGGAAACTCAGGTCACATTTATCAGAGCCACCTTCGAGAGCCTGGGTCTCCTCCTAAATGAAGCAAAATCGACTCTATCTCCCATCCAGAGGATAGAGTTCATACGGGCAGTACTGGACTCGACCCAAGCCAGGGCATACCTGCCACGGTCGAGGTTTCAGGCCCTCGATGACATAATCCAAGGCGTCCTGCAGTTCCCCACCATTACAGGAAGAAACTTCCTGAAACTTCTTAGTCACATGGCTGCCCGTATCTACATGGTGCAACATGCCAAATTCAGGATTTGAGCGCTCCAGTCATGGCTCGCGTCAGTGTATTGCGCAGCCCGGGACAGTTTGGGCAGGCTCGTGACCTTGCCTCGCCTGGTCCTCGACTCCCTCTGGTGGTGGATTGACGCTCAGGAGGTGTGCTTAAGGGGTCCCCTTTGCTGCCCCACTGCCGTCTCTGTTGTTGATGATGGACGCATCAGACTTGGGCTAGGGAGCTCATTGGGAGAGAGCAGGACTCAAGGCCTCTGGTCGCAAGCAGATCTACGTCTCCAATGTCAGAGAGCTGAGAGCAGTGCGCCTGGCATGTCAGACATTCTGTCCTTACCTAACCGGACAATGCGTATCAGTCATGATGAACAATATGACAGCAATGTTCTGTATCAACAAACAGGGGGTGTATGCTCCTTTCCCCTGTGCCAAGAAGCCCTCATGCTGTGGGACTTCTGTGAAGAACATTCAATTCATTTGCAGGCATCGTACCTCCCCGGGATTCAGAACAGGCTGGCGGACCACCTCAGCAGGTCATTCCACAGCCACGGGTGGCTCCTTCACCGGACGTCGCAATTTCAGTGTTCCAGAGATGGAGGTTTCCCCTCATAGACCTCTTCACAACACAATGCAACAGGAAGTGCCAGCAATTTTGCTCCTTCCAAAATCATAGCCCGGGTTCCAGCACGTATGCGTTCCTCTTCCATTGGGGAGGTTCTCGCCTACACGCCTTTCCACTGATACTGCTTGTTCACAAGGTGTTGCTCAAGATCCGTGGGGATCAAGCTCAGGTCATACTGATAGCAACACTGGCCCCGTCAGCACTGGTACACATCCCTCCTAGACATGTCGGTGGGAGCCCCGATTACCTTGCTGCTCTGCCCGGACCTTCTTACACAGGATCACGGATGTCTTCAGCACCCAAACATACAGTTGCTCCACCTCACTGTGTGGAAGCTACGTGGTTAAATCCATTGGAGCTTTCCTGCTCAGACCAGGTTAGACAGGTCCTTCTTGGCAGTAGGAAACCCTCTACAAGAGCCACATACCTTGCCAAGTGGAAGAGATTTTCAATCTGGTCGGCTCAGCTCCATTTGCCCCCAACACTAGCTTCAGTGCCGCACATTCTGGACTACCTCCTCCATCTGAAGCAGGAGGGTCTCTTGTCGTCTTCTATATGTGTGCACTTAGCCGCCATCTCGGCTTTCCACCCAGGCGTGCAGGGCCACTCGGTATTTGCTAACCCTATGGTCAGCCGATTCCTAAAGGGGCTCGACAGGTTATACCCTCACATCTGTCAGCCAGTCCCTGCCTGGGACCTCAACTTGGTCCTTTCTAGGCTCATGGGGCCTCCCTTTGAGCCTTTAGCAACATGCTCCCTGCTTTACGTCTCTTACAAGGTTGCGTTCCTGGTACCAATAATCTCAGCCAGGAGGGTGTCTAAGCTCAGGGCCTTGACATCAGACCCTCCCTACACCATGTTCTATAAAGACAAGAGTCAGCTCAAGCCTCACCCTGCTTTCCTCCCACAGTTTCACGTCAACCAGGACATCTTCCTCCCGGTTTTCTACCCTAAACTTCATTCCAGCGGCAGGGAGCAGAGACTCCACTCTCTGGATGACCGCAGGGTGCTGGCCTTTTACATCGAGTGAATGAAACTGTTCAGAAAGTCGGTCCAGTTGTTTGTGGCAGTGTTGGACAGGATGAAAGGTCCGCCGGTTTCATCCCAGCTCATCTCGTCCTGGATCGTGTCCTGTATCTGTGAGTGCTGCTACCTGGTCGCACCTCCGATCACTACGCACTCTACCAGGGCGCAGGTTTCATCTACAGTGTTTCTGGCTCAGGTGACCACCCAGGAAATCTGCAGAGCGGCGACATGGTCCTCCATACACACTTTCGCCGTGCACTATGCAATTATCCAGCAGGCCAGAGACGATGCGGCCTTCAGACGAGCAGTACTTCAATCAGTGGACAGCTCCGACCCCACCTCCTGAACTTGGCTTGAGAGTCACCTGATTGAAATGGACATGAACAAGTACTCGAAGAAGAAAAATGATTACTCACTTCTCATAACTGTAGTTCTTCAAGATGTGGTGTTCATGTCCATTCCAATACCCTCCCTCCTACCCCTCTGTCGGAGTAGCCGGCAAGAAGGAACTGAGGTGGTGGCAGGTCGGCAGGGCTCTATATTGAGCACCATGAAGGCGCAACTCCAGGGGGCGCCCAGGCCGACCCGACGGATGCTGCTAGGGGAAAAATCTTCTGGTCACCATGTGACTGTGCACACACGCACCTTATTGGAATGGACATGAACAACAAATCTTGAAGAACAACAATTACGAGAAGTTAGTAACCGTTTTTTCTGCCATCTTTACTTAGGTTGATTAGTACCTTATTTAGCTATTAGGTTAATTGATGAAGTAAAGTACTGCTCAGTTTGAGTCAGGGTGGCAGATTCTGGATCAAATAAATAAATGACACACTCCTGTCATATCTTTCCATTTGGTTTCATCAATTAGAAAGAGCTTGTGATAGCAGCTCAATTTTTTAAGTAGGAGTAGCATTTTCCTCCTAAATGAGGAAGAGATGAATAAGTAAGAAAATATTCCAAGGATGAAAGAGCGAAAGAGGAGAGAATAAGAGAGGCATTCTAAGTGTTCCAATTCTGTCTCCACTTTGTAATAGGGTATAACCAGATACTTTTTTCTCTTGAGGGGTCCTTAGCATCCCTTATGGAACCCTAAGCATATATCTGTTTCCCATTTTAAGTAATCTCCTTTCCCCCACTACTCCGGTCACCATCCTCCTGATTAAGGAGGACTAGATCCAGCTCACTTGGAGCTAATTAGAAAAGCAGTTTAAGTGACTACAACAGCATCAAATGAGAGAACCAAGGCACTCACTTGAACTAAGCATGTGTCCTTGGAAGCATTCCCAGTCCATATTTGCCTGAAGAGTGAGAATCCTGCATGAATAATTGTGACCTGCTTCCTCACACTTCACTGTGACTCCTTTTGAGAGCATTATGGTGACTAATTTGTTCGTTTTTTCCAAGCAGTAATTTTTTACTATTACGCATAAAATAGCATCTTTTTCCTGTTATCTTTTGTATAGCAATTGCTAGCTGTTACACATGTTCGTCAGCTTGGAATTTGGAAATTGTGTTAGGAATTTGCTTTTCTGAATATTTAAATGTGAACTATTCATGTTCTAAAACCTAAATCACATAGATCCATAGATCTTCAGTATTTCACACGTTTTCTCATTTGCTGTTGCATCTAAAGTGATCATCATTGACAGTTCTCCATTTACTAACTACCACACTTCAGTTGCTTCCCACGGTGGATAAAATCATAATTAAAAATATTTTGTTTGTTTTTTTAGTATTTAAATCTATTTAATTCAGATTTTTATTTACACCATTTTTATTTCTTTACTTCTTTTTATATAGTCTTAATTGCCAAATTGGATATTTTGTAATTACCTTTAATTGTTTCTGAATTATTGGAATTTCAGATTTTACAGAGATTTCTTTTTTCTATGAGGAATTTTCACACTTAAAATGCACATATGTGCTGAAGAAAACATGTCCCAGGCCATATTGACCTCCTTACTGTGAGAACAACACAAACTCAAGTACCAAATTGATAGGCAAATATCCCATGTTTACACCCACACTCTTTTGATGTATAAAAGAAGTCAAGACAGCTGAAATCCTTCTGTTAATATATACTACTCCATGGGGCTGTGCTCCTAAATCACTTAGGATTAAATCCAGTAGGGACTTAGGTGCTGCTTCATTCAGCATTGGAGTGCCTAACTTTCAGGCACCTAGCCACCCAGTGGAATCCACAGCTCCAAGTTATGCATGTAGGCTCCTGGTACAATGCATGGGGAGGAATGGGTGCTTAAGAATGGGACCAACAAAAGCCAGCAAGCTAAGCAGGGAGTTGTCTAAATGAGCCAATTGCAGATGCTGAGGAGAGGGTTGAGGCCTAAGCCTTGCCACTGTCAAGGAGTTAGGTAAGTCAGGACTGAAGGGAGGTGCTTATGAATCCTCTGCTGAAGTTGGCCTCCTAAGCTGTTTCTTGGAACAAAGGTGGTGGTGCATATCTAACTGCGCAAAATGGCCCGGGGGGACCTAGGAGGAAGAGGAGGTAAGGAAAGGGACATACCTTCCCTTATAGGCTTTATAGTTAGTGGAAACTGGTGTTTGACATCCCCCCACCCCGCATGCCTGATGTGGTAAAGGTATTTGAACTTGGGATTCTTGCCTCTCAGGTGAGTACCCTAACCACTAGATTATAGAGTTAGTCTCACTCTCTGTGGCCTAATGCATATTTAACTAACTAGTTGTATACAGTGGAACAGCATCAGCTGCAGAGACAGAGAGATCTGGGCCTTAGGCCCCAATCCTGCAAATACTTAAACATATTAATTTTACTACCGTCAGTAGCATCGAACGATATCAATAGGACTGCCCACAGTAGTAAAATTAAGCACATACATAAGAGTTTGCAGGGATAGAGGCTTAGGTGCTTTTGAAATATACATTTTAAAATCCTAACTTTTAAGCTCCTATATTTGCAAATATTGGACTGTATATATATTACAGAATTCAGTCATTTTGTTTTATGGAACGTTTAAATAAATTTTCATTGTTAACTGTGAAGCAGTTTTGTTTTGAAGTGACAAAGATTTTATGCCACAAAGCTTTTTTTAAGCAAAAATACAATTTTACACCTGGCTTTGCAAACCCTGATGCACATCATTACTGGTAACTTTGAGTTCAGCATATCTACTCATGTTATTAATGAGACTATTCATATGAGGAAAATGATATATCTGTTTGTAGAATCAGGGTCTTAATTTTCAGTATTTTGGGTTTTCATTTAGCAGTTGCGTAGATTCAAAGAAGAAATTCTAAAAGCAGTTGCACTTAAAAAAATACTGCACTTTTTATGTCAATGTAAATTTTAATCTAAATTTGTAATGCCACAGATTTACAAATTAATTTTGCAAAGGCTCAATCTGATTTAAATCAATGATTAAAAATAAAATCAAGTGATTTAGACTGCCTTGATTTAAACTGTTCCACCCTGTTGCTCCCTATTCTAAGGTAAGGGTAGAATTTCCATTTTCTTGGAAACCACAGAATAAATATTTCTAAATGGAATGGGAATATTAGCAAGAACTTCTGGAAACTAAGAGACATATGGATGTACGGTTTCTCATCATATAAGCTATTTCTCCATACTAGGAACAGAAGGCAAAGTTAAAGGTTAAAGCATCAAGAAAAGTGGGGGTATATTTCAATGAAGGCTTTGTATGGTGTAATTTTGAGTAAGAGCATGGGAAGTAAAAGGACAAGAAAATTTTCTTCCCTTCCTCCTTTTTATGAACTAGAGAGAGCAAATTGCTATTGAGCAGGATAACATCCTGGTAACTTCTAGTGGTATGTCCCCATGTATCTATAAAGTTCTATATGGGCGGCAATATACTTCCTAGACCTTCTGGTTACAGCCATGTTCTGCAGAACCAGTTAGCCCTGTGCAAAATCTGTAGATGGTAAAGCAATTTAGTTCAATTATCAATCAGTACCAAAAGCTGGCTCTGTTTCCCCACACACTATAGGAATGCTGTGCTCTTTTTTGTTACTTTATATTGTTAGCGATTACAGTAGAACCTCAGAGTTATGAACATTTCAGAAATGGAGACAGGTTTCAGAGTGATAGCCATGTTAGTCTGTAACAGCAAAAACAACGAGGAGCACTTGTGGCACCTTAGAGACCAACAAACTTATTTGGGCATACGCTTTCATAAGCTAAAACCCACTTCATCAGATGCCTGGAGTGGAAAATACAGTAGGAATATATATATATATACACAGTACATGAAAAGATGGGAGTTGCATTACCAAGTGGGGGGTCAGTTCTAATGAGACAATTCAATTAAAGTAGGCTATGATCAACAGGAGGAAAAATCACTTTTGTAGTGGTAATCAGGGTGGCCCATTTCAAACAATTGACAAGAAGGTGTGAGTAACAGTAGGGGGAAATTAATTTTTAGTTTTTGTAGGTACCCATCCACTCCCAGTCTTTATCAGGCCTAATTTGATGGTGTCTTGCATGGCCCCAGAGTATGCCAACGTATTTATGGCTGACTTAGAACAACGCTTTCTCAGCTCTTGTCCCCTAACACCTCTACTCTACTTGCGCTACATTGATTACATCCTCATCATCTGGACCCATGGGAAGGAGGCCCTTGAGGATTTCCACCATGATTTCAACAATTTCCATCCCACCATCAACTTCAGCCTGGACCAGTCCTCACAAGACATCCACTTCCTGGACACTACAGTGCTAATAAGCGATGGTCACATAAACACCACCCTATACTGGAAACCTACTGACCACTATACTTACCTACATGCCTTCAGCTTTCATCCAGACCACATCACACGATCCATTGTCTACAGCCAAGCTCTAATATACAACCGCATTTGCTCCAATCCTTCAGACAGAGACAAACATCTACAGGATCTCTATCAAGTATACTTAAAACTACAGTACCCACCTGCTGAAGTGAAGAAACAGATTGACAGTGCCAGAAGGGCACCAGAAGTCACCTTCCCAACAGAAAGTAACAGAATGCCACTGTCACCTTCAACCTCCAACCTCCAACTAAAACCTCTCCAACGCATCATCAAGGATCTACAACCTATCCTGAAGGACGAGCCATCGCTCTCTCAGACCTTGGGGGACAGGCCAGTCCTCGCTTACAGCTAGCCCACCAACCTGAAGCAAATACTCACCAGCAACTACACAACAAAAACACTAACCCAGGAACCTATCCCTGCAGCAACTCCCATTGCCAACCCTGTCCACATATCTATTCAAGGGACACCATCATAGGACCTAACCAATCAGCCACACCATAAGGGGCTCATTCACCTGCACATCTACCAATGTGATATATGCCATCATGTGCCAGCAATGCCTCTCTGCCATGTACATTGGCCAAACCAGACAGTCTCTACACCAAAGAATAATCAGACATCAAGAATTATAACATTCAAAAACCAGTTGGAGAACACTTCAACCTCCCTGGACACTCAATAACAGGTTTAAAAGTGGCAATTCTTCAACAACAAAAACTTCAAAAACAGACTCGAACAAGAAACTGCAGAACTGGAATTAATTTGCAAACTGGACACATCAAATTAGGCCTGAATAAAGACTGGGAGTAAATGGGTACCCACAAAAACTAAAAACTAATTTCCCCCTACTGTTACTCACACCTTCTTGTCAACTGTTTGAAATGGGCCACCCTGATTACCACTACAAAAGTGATTTTCTTTCTGTTGATAATAGTCCACTTTAATTGAATTGTCTCGTTAGAACTGACCCCCCCCCACTTGGTAAGGCAACTCCCATCTTTTCATGTACTATGTATATATCTTCATACTGTATTTTCCACTCCATGTATCTAATGAAGCGGGTTTTAGCCCATATATATGTGCTAGTCTCTAAGGTGCCACAATTACACCTCACTGTTTCAGATATGGAGGTTATTCATAACTCTGAAAAGTTCTTACCTCTGAATAAACATTATGGTGGTTGTGTCAAAAGTTTACAACTGAACATTGACTTAATACAACTTTGAAACTTTACGGAAGAAAAATGCTGCTTTAACCGTCTTAATTTAAATGAAACAATCAGAGTCAGTTTCCTTACCTTTTCAAATCTTTTTTTAAACTTTCCCTTTATTTTTTTAGTACTTTACGTTTAACACACTTTCTTTGGTGGTTTTTTTTTCATCTTTGCTGCTGCCTCATTGTGTACTTCGGGTTCCAAATGAGATGTGTGGTTGACTGGTCAGTTCGTGACTACTGTAGTGGTTGTATCGCTGAGAAATACAGTCATAACGTAAGGGATTTCATTATTAATTAGATACATCATATTTTATTGCTTTTACTACTTTTGTAACAAATACAGTAATCAGACAGGATTATCCCGCCCTCTCCCCCCCAGAAAGGAAAGCAAGCCATAAAACCCTCTGTGATGCAAAACAGTTTATACCAATACTTATTACATAGAAATAAAGTACTTTGAATATAATGGAAATCAAGAAACATTCCAGATTTAAGTAGTAACCTCTAGGATTAAGTTATCATAAATTAAACTCAAATATCATATACGCAGATTTATTTTTGTAATTATGATTATTTGTCTTATCCTGTGTTAATTCAGGATCTCAAGCATCATCTGTTTTGAATTCAACATTATCTATTAAAGTAGCTAAATGAGCAAGTCACAGTTCCAGTGACAGGAAACTATTTTATGTTATAATTATTTTCTACTAAATGGTACGAATCGGTAATATACTATGACAACTCAATAGCGTGTCTCTCTTTTGTTTTACATTTTGCTTTTTTAAAATAATAAACCAGTACTTTTGAAGACTTAATTTGTTTTATAATCCCTTTCATAATTTTGGTTTACCCTGTCATTGCTTCAGCATTTTGCTATATAAATGCTATCCATGATGGAATGATGAAAGCAAAAGCTTAATGTAATACTGTAGTGTACAGAAACAGTATTTTCTTCAGTTTCAGATATGTTGTGGGCAAAAAGTTGATATTGATGCTGCTTGCTTGAAATGTTTTAAATTAATACTAGTATAAAAATTTGAAATAGGCTACATTATATATAAATATTAATAGTTTAGAGGCAATATTCCAGATATTCAGATTGTATATAAAGAGTAAATTAGGAAATAACTAGTTCAATTATGTTAATAAAAGCTATCACAATAGCTTGCCCTACACCCTGTCATTAAGTTCTTTATATCTTCTCTCACAAATACAACAGATTTACTTTTCCAAGCTATAGAAAAACAATATATTGACAAAGGTTTGGGGTATCCCCTTACATCTTTGTAAAATCAGGATTCTACTGAACATACCCTAGACACAGAATTAAAATAACATTCTACTCTCTGAGCAACTCACACTTTTATGTGAATCCAGATGTTGACAATTAAATAATCTAATGTAACTTAATTACATCTGTTAAAAACACAACTATCCTTCAATACCTGGAGATTTTACTATTTCCATAGTTTGTTTGAATTAATGTATAAATATAATTTGCTTGCTACTTCTGTTTTCACACTTTTTTTTTAAATCGCCTTTAATTGGAATAATGCCTCTAACTGTTCTGTTGGCACTACTGAGGTATAGAAAGTATCTCTTAATAATGCAAGTCTGCATTCATTAATTAGTTCCATACAACTAACTTTTTGTTGTGCTAAGAGTGCTTACATCATTCCCTACATGCATTTAGCTATGTATCAGTGCAGCCATTACTGATGTTATATACTACATGGTAATAACATTGTAATAAGCCAGAGAATGATGTGATGAAAACTACTTTGATTTAGTTTGGTACTCAGACTTGTCTATGGTTAACTATACAGTACAGCTACATGATTTTTTAAATTATCAGGATACAGATTTTGATTACTTTGGACAAGTGATCTTGCAATAATGGGGAACACCAAATAAATTCAGACATTTCTTTATATTACAGTTTAATTTAGTACTTCTGTAATTGTGTGTTAGCTGTTCTATATGTGTGTGTATATAAATGTGCGTGTGTATATATATGTATATGAAATATATTGATACATATATATCTGTATGTTGACAGGACAGGTATGAGCACCAGAGTAACAAGTAGTTTCAAAATGCACAGGGAAACACACGTGCATTAGCAAAAGAGAATATAAAATAATGGCTATTGAAATTAAATTAACATGCTTTTTTTTCCTTTCTGAAATTTCAGAAATCTGAAAGGTATTGTTGAAAAAGCATAATATATGTTTACATATCAAGGTTGCAGATGAAAAGTTTTTAAATTAAGAATTGTCAATTCATATTCTATTTGTGCAAATCTTTCTGTGCGGCTTCTTTTGGTTTGGTCATAGTGCTGGAAAAAACAGATGTGCCATTCACAATATAATCTGTATTATAGTCAGAGTGGGAGAATAATTTGAATAATTAAAATGCTCTTTTAATATTATTGAAGCTTAATTTCAGTTTTATAAGTTGCTTATCTTAGTGCCCAAATTACATGTCCGCGTGCCCAATATAAAGTGTTTCCATTGGGGGAAATTGTGCTGTTTCTAATTTTGTGACCTCATTTACAGTATTATTAAGGCAAATTGACATAGTATCTTCTATAAAATGGAGAGGTCAATGGTAATTCTAATCCATTTATAAATCTTTTGTCACATAAATCAGAACTACTTAGCTGCATCAGCCTGATGTTCAAGAAATAGCAGAAAACCTAGAGTAAAAAAAATCATATATTTAATTTTTTCCCTTTATATTATAAAAACTTTTTTTTTTAAATGGCTCCTGCCAGAAAAAACAAACAAACCATAACAACAAAAACTTTTAAAAAATACCAGATCTTTCTGGAGAACAATTTTATCCTGATGGTTGGCAACCGTCAGGATCTTCAGCGTTATGATTGAAGAGGCTGGTATGATGAAAGCTGCTCTCATCTTTAGGTTCCTAAATGATCCTGAAGCGCACAGTGTAATTTGTACTGATACAAAATGTAATAGGAGAAAAATATAGTAAGAAAACAATAGCAAATGACAAATCTCAAATGGACTTTGTATCAGAAAGGCCACTCAGTAAAAATCCAGAGTTTGGTAAAAAAAAAAAAAATAATAATTCCTTACTATTTTTACTCCAAACATTTTATAATTCCAGGTGATAACTAAAATAGCATGCCCTATGGTTTACAGTTATAAAGATGCATCGTTTGCACACTTGTGGAGTGCTGACTGTTGGGTGGGGGTATGTATCTTTGGCCACATATACCAATGTTTGTTATTCCTTGCACATAGTGTTGCATGCTTAATATTAATTACAATTCAAAATAAATATACTGATAAAAAATAAAATCTATATTGTGGGCTTTCATTTGCAGAAATTAAATATTTACAGTTCATCTGAAGGTAGTACAATTGATATAACTTCCCTTGGAGAAGAAAAAGCAGATGTTGACTCTGAAGAAGCACTAGAACCAAAGGCCTGTTTTACAGAAGGTATGGAAAGAACATTTTGGTTTATCAATTCGCATTAGTACAGGCTGCTACAGTGTTATAGTCCAGGCTTATATTAGCCTAGATGACAAGAGATTGTAGATCCCAACCCCCAAATAAAGAGGGTTCTATGGTGAGGCGTCTGACAGGTTGCTTTTACTTTTAGAATATCCTCTTACTAAGGCCCTGACTCTACAATAACCTATACCTGTACTTAAATTTACATATTGAACTCAATGGGACTGTTCCTGGTATATAAAGTTAAGCATATGCATAGTCTTTCCAGGATCAAGGCCTAAGACTTTAAATTTTGTAACAAATAAGAGACCCAGTCATGCAAACTCTCACTCATGTAAGTAGTGCCTTTGATGTCAAATGGAGTACTCATATGAGTAAAAACTGCAGGAAAAAGCCCTTCAGCCTTGTTTCTTGCAAAGAAGCCTGCCCACACATTCATAGCCTATTGACTCTAATGGAACTCTGTTTGGGTGTATTCTTTTGCAGGATTGGGCCTTAATGAAATCCCAACATACAAAATTTTAATTATGCATTGTATCTTACCATATTTTACCATCTTTTTGATATTTGATGAGGTATATTTTGGGACTACATTTTAATCTTTAATTTATGACTAAAACCCTTTTTAGCACTCTTGACATACTTTCATTCATGTTGGGTCAATATGAAACTTGTTGAAGGTCCTGCCCAGTCCTCTCGATCCATTAATAACATTTCAAAAATAAAATAAATGGAAATGTTTAAAATGGCACTGGTTATTCTTTTCTGACATTCTAATTACAGTTTTCTAAATTATGCCCATTTTATAAAAACCTAGTTTTACCGGAGAAGGTAGATTTAAATTATTGGAGAGCGGGGAGAGATTGAGGCAAAGAAAGTTAAGTCCATAAACTTCAAAGGGCCAAATTAGGAAAATCTGAACATTCAGAAATTTTGAGATGTAAAAAAGGTGATATTTTGGAATTTCATTTGTATAGCACCATAAATGTACACACTGCTTAACAATGTGAAAAATCTGATAATAAAAATATGGCGTTCTTATAGAGAGCTTTTATCAGTAGAGCTCAAATCACTTTATAAAGAAGATTAGTATTATTATCCCCATTTTCAGAATCACGAAGGACAAAATCCATACAGCCTAGTCCTAGTTGTCCAAAAAGTTTGAAAGGCATCTTCAATGTAAGTTTTCACCATTTCACTTTGGACAATTTTTGCACTTCTGTTTTTCTACAAAATTCAAATGTTTCATAACAACTTTGAAGTTTTAAGATAGAACTTCAAATCAACATTTGGCTTAGATTAGGTCCCTTGCAATTTAGAATTGTTCTCACTTTCGTGTGAAAATGGACCCATTTTCAAGAAGAAAAAATTACAAACCATAAATATTTTTGCAACTCAGGACCATTTTCAAATTCTTAATGAAATGCAAAAAACCCACTAAATTTTTGAGTATTTCACATTTTATCACAAATAGTTTTATCTAAATGCATGATATGCATTGCTGTCAAGGATATGACCAACTTCTAGTTAACGAGGCATTTTGAATAACTCAAGATGAGATTATTGGGGCTGTAAAGTATATGCTCTTGGTCATTCCAGTAAAAGTTGTAGGAGTATATAGTATTTTTATGTTGGCTGATGAAATACAGTATAGTCTATGTGTAGGGCCCTACCAAATTCACGGCCATGAAAAATGCGTCACAGACTGTGAAATCTGGTCTTTTGTGTACTTTTACTCTATACTATACATATTTCACGGGAGAGACGAGCATTTCTCTCACTGGGGATTCTCACCCAAATGGGAGTTGCAGGGAGGTTGCAAGGTATAGGGGGTTGCAGTATTGCCACCCTTACTTCTTCGCTGCCTTCAGAGCTGGATGGCCAGAGAGCGGCAGCTGTTGGCTGAGTGCCAGGCCCTATCAGAGGTCCAGAGAGGCCAGAGCCACTTCCAGCTTTTCAGGCCCCTAGCCATAATAAAAATAAAAAATAATGACCCATGAAAACAAAATAAGGCACCAAAAAAGAGAGAGACATAATTTGAATTTTTTTATTTAACAAATGCTTTTCTAGCCTTTTTTTGTGCAAATGCACTAATTGAGGAAAAAAATCTAGTTTTCGTGCAATGTCACAGTTGATATTAAGCATGGTGAGCCCATTCAAACGCTCTTGTCCCATAGTTGAACAGTGATAGTTCTTCACCTGCTTCATCATATTGAAAGTGTGTTCACCCAAAGCCACTGATGCAGGCAAACTGACAAAAATACGCAATGCAAGTGTCTAAATTTGAGGCCCCCTTTGAGCTTGAGGCCTAGGCCAAATGGCCCTCCTGGCTCCCCCTCTGATTAACCCTGCTGAACACCTAGCTCTGAATGTAGCCATACCATACCATACCATGCCATCCTTACTTCTGTGCTGCTGTCTTCAGAGCTGGGTGGCCAGAGAGGATCAATTGCTGACTGAGGGCCCAGCTCTGAAGGCAGCAGTGACAAACTAAAGATGGCAATACCATCCTTACCTCAGCACTGTTGCTGGCAGTGGCTCTGGATTCCCAGCCAGCAGCCACCGCTCTCTGGCCACCCAACTCTGAAAGCAGTACCACCATCGGCAGCAGTGTAGAAGTAAGGGTAACAATACTGCAACTCCCCCCCATAATAACCATGCGGACACCCCCCCCCCCCACACACACACACACACAAAACTCCTTTTTGGGCCAGGATCCCTACAATTACAACACCATGAAATTTCAGATTTAAATATCTGAAATCATGAAATTTACGATTTTTAAAATCCGATGACCATGGAATTGACCAAAATGGACCGTGAATTTGGTAGGGCCCTATCTATGTGTAACAGATCGTCATGGAAACAAATGACACTCCAGGGAGAGCTAGGATTTTACCTCTGGCATCATTAAAATGTTTTAAGATATTTTATGTTTGACTAATCTCTTAAAATAATGGGAAAAGTGTTAGTGACCAAGTGGGCATGAAAGCTCTTGGGCTCTGCTAGAATATGAAATTCGCACAACTAAATCCTTCAGACCTCATGATGAAAACAGAGCTTTCCAAGGTGAAAGTGGACTATACAGATCAGTGGTTGCTAAACTTTTTACTAAGGTAATGCATCAATTACGTTTTGTCTTCTTTTGCAACCCACTCAGGGTCCAAACTGGGTGGGCAAAAATCATAGGCGTGGTGACCCCATGCAGGGATCTTAAGCTCAGAGCAGGAAGCTGGGCCCACTCTCACTATCCAACTCCATACAAACACTCCATGGCCTCCTCTCCACACCAGCCCTATGATCTAGAACCTTCCTGTGACTGGGTCAGGAGCACCATCTGGGCCATATTACCATAGATGATTCTTACAAACCTATATTTCATGAATTTTCATAGAATTTTTATTCTAATCAGAATATTTATTGTTTTTCTCATCATATTTATTTGGGAAATTTAGTATATTTTCCCAAACTTGTCTTGGGTAGAACCAGTAAGACAATATAAATTGATAAAAACTGTATACAGATTAAATAATTATCGTAGTCGTAAATTGCGCCTTTAATACACCCTATTTGTTAAATCCTGTAGAACACTTTTTTCCTTTATTTTGACACATTAATAAGTGTTCCAAGTTATGTTATCTATAACTTAAGTGCCGGCAATATGCTTATTGCTGTACAAGGCAAAAAAGTCTCTGCCCTAAGGAGTTTCTATTCCAAAAGACAGACACAAATAAATTAAGATACACTGCGAGACCCAGAGGATAGTTTTTAAACTGGAGGAAAGGGATTTCCTCAGTCTTTTTATCTTGCCTATTCTTGAGATGTCAGTCTTAGGCTTGATGATTTTCTCTAAGGGTATGTCTACACTACGAAATTAGGTCGAATTTATAGAAGTCGGATTTTTAGAAATCGTTTTTATATAGTCGATTGTGTGTGTCTCCACACAAAATGCTCTAAATGCATTAAGTGCATTAACTCGGCGGAGTGCTTCCACGGTACCCAGGCTAGCGTCGACTTCCGGAGCATTGCACTGTGGGTAGCTATCCCACAGTTCTCACAGTCTCCACCGCCCACTGGAATTCTGGGTTGAGATCCCAGTGCCTAATGCGACAAAAACATTGTTGCGGGTGTTGCGGTACATTTCAACAGGCCCTCCCTCTGTGAAAGCAATGGTAGACAATTGTTTCACACCTTTTTTCCTGAGTTACCTGTGCAGACACCATACCATGGCAAGCATGGAGCCCGCTCAGCTCACTGTCACCGTACGTCTCCTGGATGCTGGCAGACGCGGTACTGCATTGCAACACAGCAGCAACCCATTGCCTTGTGGCAGCAGACGATGACCTAGTCATGTCGGAGGTGCTCCTGTCCGCCTCGGTAAGGTCCGTCAGGAGCACCTGGGCAGACGTGGGCGCAGGGACTAAATTAGGAGTGACTCGACCGGGTCATTCTCTTTAGTCCTGCCCACAGTCCTGTTGCACCGTCTTCTGGTGAGCAGCCAGGAGATGAGGATGGCTAGCAGTCCTACTGCACCGTCTGCTGCCAACCAAAGATGTAAGAGATAGATGGAGTGGATCAAAACAAGAAATACACCAGATTTGTTTTGTATTCATTTGCTTCCCCCTCTCTCCCTCCGTGAAATCAACAGCCGACAATCGTTTCGGTGAGGTCTGTCAGGGGCACCTTGAAAAGTTTAATGGAGATTCAGTCCTGCCTGAAATACCAGGGGGAGGAATAACTCAGTGGTTTGAGCATTGGCCTGCTAAACCTAGGGTTTTGAGTTCAATCCTTGAGGGGGCCATTCTGTGTGACAGTTGTTTTTGTTTCTCCTTGATGTAAAGCCACCCCCTTTGTTGATTTTAATTCCCTGTAAGCCCCTCCCTCCGACAGAGCAACGGCAGACAATCATTCCGTGCCTTTTTTCTGTGCAGACGCCATACCACGGCAAGCATGGAGCCCGCTCAGATCACTTTGGAAATTAGGAGCACATTAAACACCACATGCATTATCCAGCAGTATATGCAGAGCCAGAACCTGGCAAAGCGAAACCAGGCGAGTAGGCGACGTCAGTGCAGTGATGAGAGTGATGAGGACATGGACACAGACTTCTCTCAAAGCACAGGCCCTGGCAATGTGGGCATCGTGGAGCTAATGGGGCAGGTTCATGCGGTGGAACACCGATTCTGGTCCCGGGAAACAAGCACAGACTGATGGGACCGCATAGTGTTGCAGATCTGGGATGATTTCCAGTAGCTGCGAAACTTTCGCATGCATAAGGGCACTTTCATGGAACTTTATTTGCTTTTCCCTGCCCTGAGGCGCAAGAATACCAAGATGAGAGCAGCCCTCACAGTTGAGAAGTGAGTGGCAATAGCCCTGTGGAAGCTTACAACTCCAGACAGCTACTGGTCAGTTGGGAATCAATTTGGAGTGGGCAAATCTACTGTGGGGGCTGCTGTGATACAAGTAGCCAACACAAGCAAAGATCTGCTGATATCAAGGGTAGTGACCCTGGGAAATGTGCAGGTCATAGTGGATGGCTTTGCTGCAATGAGATTCCCTAACTGTGGTGGGGCCATAGACGGAACCCATATCCCTATCTTGGCACCGGAGCACCAAACCGGCGAGTACATAAACCGCAAGGGGTACTTTTCAATAGTGCTACAAGCACTGGTGGATCACAAGGGACGGTTCACCTACATCAATGTGGGATGGCCGGGAAAGGTACATGATGCTCGCATCTTCAGGAACTCTGGTCTGTTTCAAAAGCTGCAGGAAGGTACTTTCTTCCCAGACCAGAAAATAACCATTGGGGATATTGAAATGCCTACAGATATCCTTGGAGACTCAGCCTACCCCTTAATGCCATGGCTCACGAAGCCATACATAGGCAGCCTGGAGAGTAGTCAGGAGCTGTTCAACTATAGGCTGAGCACATGCAGAATGGTGGTAGAATGTGCATTTGGACATTTAAAAGCGCGCTGGCTCAGTTTACTGCCTCGGTTAGACCTCAGCGAAACAAGTATTCCCACTGTTATTACTGGTTTCAGAGTAGCAGCCATGTTAGTCTGTATTCGCAAAAAGAAAAGGAGCCACAAGTACTCCTTTTCTTTTTACTGTTATTACTGCTTGCTGTGTGCTTCATAATATCTGTGAGAGAAAGGGGGAGACGTTTATGGCGGGGTGGGAGGTTGAGACACATCGCCTGGCCGCTGGTTATGCCCAGCCAGACACCAGGGCAGTTAGAAGAGCACAGGAGGGCGCGGTGCGCATCAGAGAAGCTTTGAAAACCAGTTTTATGACTGGCCAGGCTATGGTGTGACAGTTCTATTTGTTTCTCCTTGATGACCCCCCCCCCACTCCTTGGTTCACTCTACTTCCCTGTAAGCCAACCACCCTCCCCTCCTCCATTCGATCACCACTTGCAGAAGCAATAAAAGTCATTGTTGCTTCACATTCATGCATTCTTTATTAATTCATCACACAAATAGGGGGATAACTGCCAAGGTAGCCCGGGAGGGGTGGGGGAGGAGGGAAGCACTGGGACGGGTGGTGTAGGAGGGAACAACAAAGCCACACGGCACTTCAAAAGTTTAAAACTTTAAAACTTATTGAATGCCAGCCTTCTGTTGCTTGGGCAGTCCTCTGGGGTGGAGTGGCTGGGTGGCCAGAGGCACCCCCATCGTGTTCTTAGGCGTCTGGGTGAGGAGGCTATGAAACTTGGGGAGGAGGGCGGTTGGTTACATGGGCTGTAGCGGCGGTCTGTGATCCTGCTGCCTTTCCTGCAGCTCACCCATATGCTGGAGCATATTAGTTTGATCCTCCAGCAGCCTCAGCATTGAATTCTGCCTCCTCTCATCACGCTGCCGCCACCTTTCAGCTTCAGCCTTCTCTTCATCCCGCCACCTCTCCTCCCAGTCATTTTGTGCTTTCCTGCACTCTGACATTGTCTGCCGCCACACATTCATCTGTGCTCTGTCAGTGTGGGAGGACAGCATGAGCTCAGAGAACATTTCATCATGAGTGCGTTTTTTTCGCCTTCTAATCTTCGCTAGCCTTTGGGAAAGAAGAGATCATGTGATCCTTGAAACACATGCAGCTGGTGGAGGAAAAAAAAAGGGACAGTGGTATTTAAAAAGACACATTTTATAGAACAATGGGTACACTCTTTCACGGTAAACCTTGCTGTTAACATTATATACATAGCACATGTGCTTTTGTTACAAGATCACATTTTGCCTCCCCCCACGATGTGGCTAACCCCTCCCCATGGCTAACAGCGGGGAACATTTCTGTTCAGCCACAGGCAAACAGCCCAGCAGGAACAGCCACCTCTGAATATCCCCTTAAGAAAAGCACTCTATTTCAACCAGGTGACCATGAATGGTATCACTTTCCTGAGGATAACACAGAGAGATAAAGAACGGATGTTGTTTGACGCCAGCAAACATACACTGCAATGCTTTGTTCTGGAGTGATTCCCAACTGTGTGCTTTTGGCCTGGAGTGGTAAAGTGTCCTACCATGGTGGACGGAATAAGGCTGCCCTCCTCAGAAACCTTTTGCAAAGGCTTTGGGAGTACATCCAGGAGAGCTTTATGGAGATGTCCCTGGAGGATTTCCGCTCCATCCCCAGACACATTAACAGACTTTTCCAGTAGCTGAACTGGCTGCAAATGCCAGGGCAAATTAATCATTAAACACGCTTGCTTTTAAACCATATATACTATTTAAAAAGGTACACTCACTAGAGGTCCCTTCTACGCCTGGCAGGTCTGGGAGGCAGCTTTCGGTGGGTTCAGGGGGTATTGGCTCCAGGTCCAGGGTGAGAAACAGTTCCTGGCTGTCCGGAAAACCGGTTTCTCCACTTGCTTGCTGTGAGCTATCTACAACATCATCATCATCTTCCTCATCCCCAAAACTTGCTTCTGTGTTGCGTCCACCTCCATTGAAGGAGTCAAATGGGGTAGTGGTGGCTGAACCCCCTAAAATGGCATGCAGCTCATCATAGAAGCGGCATGTTTTGGGCTGTGACCCGGAATGGCCGTTCACCTCTCTGGTTTTCTGGTAGGCTTGCCTCAGCTCCTTAAGTTTCACATGGCACTGCTTCAGGTCCCTGTTATGGCCTCTGTCCTTCATGCCCCGGGAGATTTTGACAAATGTTTTGGCATTTTGAAAACTGGAACGGAGTTCTGATAGCATGGATTCCTCTCCCCATACAGCGATTAGATCCCATACCTCCCGTTCGGTCCATGCTGGAGCTCTTTTGTGATTCTGGGACTCCATCATGGTCACCTCTGCTGATGAGCTCTGCCGTCACCTGCAGCTTGCCACACTGGCCAAACAGGAAATGAAGTACTTGTGGCACCTTAGAGACTAACACATTTATTTATCTGTCTCTAAGGTGCCACAAGTACTTCTTTTCTTTTTGCGAATACAGACTAACACAGCTACTACTCTCAAACAGGAAATACAGGCCTTTTCCTGTCTACCTGGCCAGAGCATCTGAGTTGAGAGTGCTGTCCAGAGCGGTCACAATGGAGCACTCTGATTTAGCTCCCAGAGCACAATACTGTCTAATTGCGTCCACAGTACCCCAAATTTGACCCGGCAAGGCCGATTTTAGCGCTAATCCCCTTGTCGGGGGTGGAGTAAGGAAACTGATTTTAAGAGCCCTTTAAGTTGGAAAAAAGGGCTTCATCATGTGGACGGGTGCAGGGCTGAATCGATTTAATGCTGCTGAATTCGACCTCAACTCCTAGTGTAGACCAGGGCTAAGGGTTAATGTTTGTGAGACTCATGGAAGTAATGAGTCTTTTGGAGGCATTTGAATGAGGAGAGAGTGGGGGCTTTGCATACTAGGATTGATATTTCATGCAGAGGGGCTACAGGGAGGAAGACATCAGGCTGTGAGTGAGAGAAAGAAAGTGGCAAGACTGGTGCTGGAGAGGAGGGAGTGAGAGGGACACAATAAGAAACAGGATCCAAGATGTGTGCAGTGGTGCTGCCTGTCTTTCAAAGGCAAGGACAAAAAGTTCATAGCAGAGGTGTTCAAAGAGGGGAGACTTGTGGGGTCATCTACAGATGAGGATGGCATTTTTAACAGCTGTGTAATTGATAAAATGAAGGGAAAGGCACTATAATAATGGCCATATTGGGTCAGACCATAGGTCCATCTAGCCCAGTATCCTGTCTTTTGGCAGGTGCCCCAGAGGGAATTAACATGCCCATCCCCTATTGCCCATTCCCAGCTTCTGGCAAACAGTGGGAACTATGAAAATACTAAAAACTAACACTCTGGAAATCAAGGAGGCCAGAGAGGATGAGGCTGCAGATCTTCCCAGTGCCGGTGCCTGGCCACCTTCTTCCATAGCAGGATAGGGCTACAGACACTAGCAGTCTAGCAGGGAATTTGCTGCAAATGTACCTTCACAGCATTTTTCAAAACCTGTTCCTTTCCCCCTGTAATTTTTGTCCATTTGCCTCATACCCGTGGCTCTCATCCGTCTGTTGTTGCACAGCTTCTCTTTTCATTCATCTAATGACAGTGCCACCCACTTTTGAAATTCAGATGAGGTCCACTGTTTGGGGGGGGGGATCCTGGAGTAAGCCCTCCCTTCAGCTCAAACCTGGGCTGGAGGGGGGAGAGAACCCCTGAAAGGACCCAAACCTTCCCTCCTGGATACTAAAGTGAGTCCTCAGCTCTTGGGGGAAGAAGCAGTGCTCCCCTTCCTCTCACTATGAATTGGAGGATTTTCATGACGCTAAGGGGTAAGTTTTGCAAACCTCAGAGACTCCAGGTCCCAAAAAGGCAAAAGCATGTGTGTTCTTCACAGGGCGGCAATTAGTGTTGTTAATGAACAGGTGGGGACACTGATTGTGTCTTTTGATCATCAGCCGTAATCCTTTTTTATTTTTTTTTCCAGGGAAGGGGGCTTTGAGTTTGAAAGGCTAGGAAAGGGTCTTTCTCTCCACCCCTCCCCTACTCCACAGACTGGCTTCACACTAAAGCATAAGAAGCATGTCAGGCAACCTGTGACCAGAACAGATACTCATCAGGATTCCACACCCCGCAGAACTGCACCATTAGAGGAGTAAATGGGGAATCCCTTCCAATGTTCAAAAGGACCCCTGAGTTACAGAATAAAGCCCTCAGTAGTAGTAGGTTGCATTTGCAGTACTTACTTGCCAGCCTGGGGGAGCAGGTAGGCAATCTTTTAGGCTCCTAGGGACATCTAACAAGCTACTTCCACAACTGAAGTATTTGTACCAGTAACGCACTGTGGTGGTATGGTCCCCAGGCCAGGATGAATAACATGCTATCTGTCTTCTGTAAATAGCCAGAGAAACTACCATACATGCACCATTAGGAGAGAAGGAAAGGAAAAAAACTGCAGGACTTTCCCAGGACAGGGTGTCAGTGGCTTACAAGGAACTTACTAATATTAGTGAAATGCCTTCCCTTTCAAGCAATATTAAATACATAGATGTCTTCTAAAAGGATATCTGATTAAAACCAAGTGTTAAACTAAAATGTGATATGAAAACAAAGAAATTTCATAAGATTTGGGAACCTAAGTTTGGTGCAGCATAGCTTCACCAGCAAAACATCTTCAGAAGGAAAATTCCTTCCAATAGACCCCATAGATCATAAGAGTGATGACACAGTATACAGCAGTTTCAAAGCTGCAGCTATCACCATTCAGACCAAAAGTTTTTCATATAGTTAGTAAGGAAAGCCTACTCAGTAGAAAGCAAGTAGCTCATCATCTTAGGGGTATGATCCTTGTGACATCTGGGGCTCTTTCCTTGTCAAACCTTTGATGTGATTTGTGACCAGAGCAATGGCTTTTAACTTGCTGGCCGCAAGGAAGCCATGTTACACCCATGATGAGTAGCAATCACTCATCCTAAATAGATATCTTATACATCCAAATACACAGATCAGAAAGAGCAGTTTGGGAAAACTTCAGATAAGTTAGTAGCTGAGAATACAGAGAGGCCTCAGACCTCATTATCAAAGCCAGCATAGCAATCTACTGGTTGCTACTAGCAGCAAGGGTATCCAGGAAGACACTATTACCATGGCAGAGGGAGAAATCTGAAGCAGAAGCTTCCAAAGAAACGTGGATAGATTTTTCTCCAAACCAACAATATCCTCATCATGACAAAGACAAAATGAGCATTTGTGTATAAGAGGTCAAAATTTAAGTACAAGACTCTTCCTTCTGATCCACCCTTTCTGCACTCAGAATTTTAAGTAACAGCTAGCAGTAGTCACAGCAAGGTACAGGTCATAAATTAGACACCTATATCCTTGCATCGACAGTAAGTTAATCAGTGTACTGCCCAGAGAAGCTGACCATTGATAACTGGAAAGCTGATGGAAAGGACTCATGCCCACCAGTTCTTCAAAATCAAGAAGAGCTTCTGAACCCAGTGCAAAGAATTGCTCACCCATGGGTCAAAACAGACATAGCTCTGGCCATAATTTTACCAACACAGCAAAGAATTGCAAAGATCCAAAATTTCATTGCATTGATCATTCCCTGGCAGAGGTCATGCATAACCTATTTCCAAAGCTAGGATTGCTATTGCCATGCATTGGCTTCATCCCTTGAGTGGGCTTCTCTGCATCACTTTTTGAGGTCATGGAACCACACTCCTGATGCCATGCAATGCATTAGGTGTCATTCTCAGATGGCATCTGAATTGTCCTTTGTGGAATAGCTAAGTACAAATAATGTGCTCAAAGTTAACCCAGTTTCCACTCTAGACCCTTGTGTACTCACTATGGAAGCAAGCCTTGCAGTATGGGTAGCATACTTGGCAGACAAATTTTCAAAATCTCAAAGTACACAGTCTTTAGATCACTTTGACAGCTCTACAAGTGGTATGTTTGAACAAAAAAAATAAACCCCACCAAACCCCCAGCAGACGTGGCCATGTGAGATTGAACCACGTGGCCATGTGGTTCTAGTCCAATACCCTGTGTATGACCGTGGCCAGTGTCAGCTGCATTTCAAACTATTTCATTAAATCAGTGGAAATTTGTAATTGGAAACGCTCTTAAGTCAATTTAAACCTGTTTCATATCAGTTTAGCTTGCCTATGTAGGTTTTCTTTTTATATATAGATATCTGTTGTTTAGTTTGGCCTCAAGATTGTCCTGGCATGAATGTTGTGATATGTTCGGTGTTATCAGTTCTTGTGATATTTGATATTTTTCTTAAAGCCCCACCCTGCTCCTGAAGTTATGTTGTTAACGAAATCTCAGCCTTTTTTTTAAGTTTCTAGCCCTCATAGATGCAGCAGAATACTTGAGTGCACCCTAAGACTCAGAAACCAGAAGACACACAAAATGAACCCAAAATGTATTGTTCTTTTAAATCTCATGATATTTAATCCACTCTCATTGTTTGAGGCCTGACTCATGATTTTGGAACACTTGAGATTGGCAATACTGTATCTGGTCAACATTTCAGATACCCCTTTCCCCTCCCTCCCCGCCCGCCCCCCATCAGACGGGGAGGAAAGTAAGTGATGTTCGATTGGACTAAAAAGAATGATACCTTAACTCCCTGGTGATGAGTAGAGAAGAGAGTCAGAGTGGGCCTCTCCTTATATACAAATGCATGAAGGAATATGCGAAAAGGAGAGGAGTTTCTCTCAAATTGACTAAATGATCATTTTCTGACATGTAATAAACAGATTTTCAGTTTTCAGAAATTTTCTTCCTGTATGAATTCAGAGGTTGATTCCTATTGTATTACATTTGACTTGGCTAGAAATCTGGAATGCCTTTTACTGTCTCAATTATCTTTTGATCCTCAATCAATTGGTGGTTACATTCTGTAAGTATGAACTCATGGCCTTTCCTCTAGGTTTATTCAGAAACAACAACAAAATCCTTCTCCCTCCAAAAAGATACAGTCTTCTCTTACAAGAGCAACAAAATATGTTGATGATGGGGAGATGTGGAAAGGAGAGGTGCCCCAAAATGTGGTTTCAGTGCTGTGTCTGCATAAAATTAGGGAACACCATTCTCAGATCCCATTCAGGCTGATACCACTGGTGATGACTTACAAACAGGGAAGTAAAATAGCCCAGTCTTCTTCATTTTTATTCCAGTAGGAGAAAAGGGAAACATAATAGGGTTCTCCCAATTGGGAGGAAAAAACAACAACAAAGGAACAAAATCAATGGGACTACTTGCATAAGCAAAAACGTGAGCAGAAATATAACCCCAAATCACCAAGGAAGTGCATTAAGTTTCAGAATTGGTGTCAAAAGTAATAGGATTTAAAACAGAAAAAGAACAATGCCAAAAAAAGATAGCTATGGTGCTGACATTTCACACCAGTCAGCATTTATCTTTGATGTCTGCAACAAGGTGGATTATGCAGGAGTTTAAATATTTCTGACAGGAACTAAATATTTTAATCCTCCATCTTGCTGAGATTTCCTGATGTGGAGAAACCATAATTAGCGTGTGTATAAATTCTGGGTTTTTTCTCCCACCGAAAAACATATTATTGAATATCACTATTATTTTGTGCAAGTGTACAACATAATTTTTATTTACAAATTGTAGCATTCAAGTAAACCTCTTAGAAAAAGGTTCATAGAAATTGAAAGGGGAACTATCAAGGTAAAATCATTTTTGAAATAAAAGTTTGTTATTAATTAAAAGTCAAATCCTGCAGCGACTTGTGCCATACATAACTTCACTCTATCCAGTGGCATTACTTATGTGAATAAATATTTGCAGAATTGGGTTTGATGGGATAAATGGTGCAAAACACTTACTACACTATTTGCTGCTGTTGCGTAATCTGCCTATGGAACTACTCACAATAGTAAGCCCTACAACTGGTAAATCTTGGTAGGATCTGGTTCTTAAACTTAGTAAATATAATTAAAACAGCATTTTAAAAAAATCTAATTTATTTCCGACTCTAATTTTTCAGTAGAGAAAATATTTCCACAAAAGGAAACTTATTTTCATGTTAGGCTATACAGAAACTTGATTCCACCCCCTCACCAAAAAAAGCTACATTTTTGAGTCCAAATTACTAGACTGACCATTTTACAATATCCTAGTATATAATTACACTGTTTTAATGAAATATACTGTCATATTTTCTTAGGGACCAATCCTACAAAAACACACATGTGGAACATATTCATATGAGTGAAGTTATTCATGTATAAATGTCTACAGGATCAGTCATTTAGTCTTCTGGTAGCTACAATTTGTTTTCTAGTTCTGTATGTACATTTTATAAAAAAAAGTTGTAAATGAAAGTGAGCTCAACTATATCATTGTCTCTGATTCCCTGTTTGATGTAGAGTAAGGAGGATAGCAGAAACTTAGTATCAAAATTTAACTTGTCAGCAGTAATTTACTATTTCAAAATAATATCACAAATTGATTTGTCAAAATTTATTATCCTGATTACTAGGCTGTGTACGAAAGTTCAAATTCTGTCAAGTCAGCCTAGAAGATAAGAGAGGAAAAATCTGGTGGAATCTTCGAAAAACCTGCTATAAGATAGTAGAACACAACTGGTTTGAAACCTTCATTGTCTTCATGATTCTCCTCAGCAGTGGTGCTCTGGTAAGTGAATGTGTAACAGGCATAATATTTCTGAGAGAAACATCCTTTAGAAGAGTGGTTCATCAAAGAGATACGTATAGCACAGGTTTTTTTCCACTAGGAAAAAAATGATTTTTAAAAAATATTTTAATAAAAAATGTCTCATCTGGAGACACCCAGAATTCCTTTATCCTACCATAAATAGAGATTAGTTCTTCACACTGTTCTGGCCAGAGCTTGTATTGGGGTCGGGTTGTGAGTGTGTGGAATTTCCCTTTCAGCAGTCTGGCTGGCTGAGACCCGAATACTTGCAGGAGCATTGGGAAAATACACACAAAAATAGAGGCTGTAACACCTGTACATATGTAAGAATTCATACCTTCACTAGACCACTTTCTTTTCCTTAGTCTTTTCCATATCCCCTTTGGAGTCTCTGTCAGCCCTGTCCTTGGTTGCTGAGAATACAGTAGCAGAGATGTGGCTGCCCTGTGTGTGTAACTTTCTTTCCCTCCTTGTGTATCTCTGTGGGGCCAGCCAAAATCTAGCTTTTATTATTTTATGGGGAAATGGGAGTGGTGGTCAAACCCAGATTTTGTAAAAGTCTGATCAGATGAAAAAGAAAACAAATAAATATAAAATGACATGTAAAAACTCTTATCAAAGTTCTTGGATCATACTCCTGTATAAATTCCTCCAGCCAAATTCCTCTCTCTCTCCCAGCCTTCTGGATGTCTTTTATTGCATAGAGAGAGCTCATAGATTTTAACATGTTCTTTATAATTGCTGCCTTTTAATTTGTCAGATTACCTTCAGCTCTGTCTACCCCCTTGCCACTGCACACACAGAATTCTGGGGTAATGTTGTAGTAGCAAAAACATGAGCAGTTGAGGTCATTGTGACAAATTGGTAGATAACAGGTGGGAGGAACAGTTGGACTGCAAGATGATGGGGAGGGAGAAGAGTTTTCGGTGTAAGAAACTGCAGATGAGTGCATGGTTGGGGAGCTGGTTTTAGAGAATAGGACTAATGGGGTCCAGGCTGTCTGTTTCCATTTAGGAGCAGGAATCCATGGGTAGACATGGGAGGGTGACAGGTGAACCACTTGATTTTGGTGGTTGACTAGACAGCAACAAGACTTTTTTTTTTTTAAGGAACAATGCTTGCAAACACTTAAAAAAAATCCCACAATGGTGTAGCAACCCTAGACAAGGAATCCCTGTGAACTTTCAGAGCCTATGATACAGATTACACAGATGTGTATTTCTTATAATCCCAACCTTTCCCTTAGGGCATGACTCTAATTTAAAATTGATATTTCTGATGTGTCGTCTCTAGGCTTCATGACTGCTTGCTAGGCGTCCAGTAACAGGGTATAAGGCATTAACTTGCTTCTCACCAAATTAGTAAATCATCTTCTGGGCCACTTAATTTCTATCAAATTAAATTTCTTGTATGAAAAGTTCTATTTGTGTAAGTAGTAACTTTGACTAGTAGAGGGTATTTTTTATTCACATATTAGAAACAGATCTTCGTATCCATGCTCATAAGACACTTAAAACAAAGGGCAAACCATTGTTACATATTTGTCCTAATTTCTTTGCACAGTCAACATATGTTTCACTTTAATTACCCATTTACCTTCCTATTATTTTTTACACACCTACATACCCAGTCTAGTCTGGCAAAATTCTCCAAATTACATTTTTTTAAAATTCTCTAGGTTTGTAGCCAAAACCTCATAAAAAACCATTAAGCTATTCACTTATTTTGACACTCTATCATATATCCTGCTTGTGTCTTAAAAAGAGACACCTGGAAACAAGTGTCTGTTTATATTTCCTGTAGTTATTCACTGCATGAGCTGTCATTTGAGGGTTAGGGATGTGTCAGTTACAGTATACAGCATTGGGTCATTGTGCCTCATTTCTTCTTGCCCCATACTTTTGTGAGCTGCAAGTATTAGTGTGTAATATTGCCTTATGCATTGAATTGAGATTTAGCTTGTCTGAGTTACAGGGTTTGTGTCTGGGATGCCAGTAAACAGTTTTCTAAAAACCTTCGGAGGATTGTTGTAGATCACTCCCATCACCATGTACCAAAGACTTAAATCTCAAAAATATATTTTGTAATCAGTCATAAATACTACCTTCAGAAAACATCCTGAATTGGAAAGTGATTTACCTTTTCCTTTTCATCTTCGGCCCATGCAGCCTACATTGCAACTTGCATAAGCAAAGGCTTATGAATACTGAACTTGAATACTATTTGTTTGTTCACAGGCTTTTGAAGATATATATATTGAAAAACGTAAGATTATCAAGACCATGCTAGAATATGCTGATAAGGTCTTCACTTACATCTTCATTCTGGAAATGGTGCTAAAATGGGTCGCCTATGGTTTTCAAACCTATTTCACCAATGCCTGGTGCTGGCTGGACTTCCTGATTGTTGATGTATGTACTGTATTTTTTAAATAACCTATTTTTACTCTTCTGTAAGTTGGCCATCCTACATAACTCATTGTTAGAGACATGTATAATGAGGACAGTATTCTAGGTTAAAAATGACCAAAAAATCACGACTGGTGAACATTTCCCTGATACCTTGTGGTTATTTAATGACTCATTAAAACTGCATTTGTATGTTCCATTTCATTCTGCATCTTCTCTTCGTTTTCAGCAGTAATCCTCATGTTGATTTTCTAGCAGTCCTGTTCGATGAGGTGGCAAGACAACTTTAAATATAACCTCTACCATTTTTCAGCTACTTCTGACCTTCTAAAGCAGTAATGGGTAATCTGCAACCCAAGGGCCACAAGAGTAATACACTGGGGCCGCCAGACAGTTTGTTTACATTTGCATGGCCACCCGCAGCTCCCAGTGGCCGCAATTTGCCATTTCCAGCCAATGGGAGCTGCGGGAAAGTGCGGGCCGCAGGAACAGGCTAGCCGCCACTTCCTGTAGCTCCCATTGGCTGGGAACAGTGAACTGCGGCCACTGGGAGCTGCGGGCGGCCGTGCAAATGTAAACAAACTGTCTGGTGGCCTGTCAGAAGATTACCCTGACAGGTTGCTCACCACTGTTCTAAATCTTATATTGGGAACTAAATCTTTCTCACTTATGGCTTGGCTTTTCTCCTCAGTCTCAGTTTTGGCTTGGCTTCTGTCTATATTGTCTCTCTGAATACTATACTTTAAAACAGAAGTGATCTATTTTTATGGCTAATAGAATTACAGTTTTACTGCTAGCTATGATAAAAACATAGATTGGTATCTTCATAAGCACCTATATGACTTAGGAGCACTAATCACTGGGATTTGTACTCCGAAGTCATTTAGGAACTTTCAAAACTCCCATGCATATATTTTATTTTATGACTCCTACATGAGTTCATACTCATGAGTTCTTTCTGTCTTTGCAGACACTGGGAAAAATTCAAACAAACTGACAAGGCCACACAAACTCTGGAATCCTGCCAAAAGTTCTAAATCTGCAACCAGCAGCAGTTCAAGCATATCCGTTCCTTTCCTGTAAACTTGGGTTTTTAGTTGTTGGGCCTCTCTTTTTTTCTGTTTGTTTATATTCTTTGCTTCCACAGACAAAGCAAGTTAGTAGTTCAGCTTCTCCCAACCAATTTGTTTTAGAATTTTAATTTTTGTTCATTTTTGCACAATAATGATCTCATTTCAGATTCTAACTCCTCTCTCCCTCTCCTCAGCTGAGAAATCATTAGAGCATTGAAACTCTACCCTTATCTTCTGGGTTTCCTTTGCCCACCTATCTAGGTAAAGTTCCTCCCTCACCACTGCAAAAAAAAGTATAAGATTAACTCCCCTTTCTGAGACAGAGGTAGTGGCTCATAAGACACTTAAAACAGATGATGTGACTCCTTCCCCTCTTTCCTGTTCCAACAGCTCTGTTCTTCAGGAGAGGAAACTAACTGTTTGTGCCATGACCACAAGCTCTGGACAGTTAGGAGCATGCTGTAACACTAATGCCCACAAGGCAGTGCCTTTAACCACATAAAAGTAGAGGAAGGAGGTCTCAAAATAAAGGAAACTATCTTCTTCAAACAAAATTAGAAATGGGTTTTCTCATAATCTCCTTTGAAGACTGCATAGGATCCAAATGGGGATTGCTTATTAAAACTAAAGTGTTGAATGAAAACATTGGGTAATTTCATAAGTAATGGGAAGCTAGTGATTTCCCAGCTATACTCATCCATGGCTCAGCTGCTGGGATTGCTGTGCCATGGTAGAATTCCACACAATATATCTCCAGAAACCCATGATCTTTAATTTTCCATTTCTATTTGTCCATCAAGACCTGCTTTTTAATAGATACTACCTCCCCTCCAATCCCCAACACAGATTTTGGAATTAGTATCTCCATCTATTTAAAAAAAAACCCGGAACCCTGCATCTCGTGAAGATAAAGTACCTTTCAGACATCCTTGGTAGGAAGATGATACATGGACTGCCCCATCCTTGCTTTTTAAGACATTATCTTTGAGATTAGGAAAGACACAGGGAAAAGAGCCAACTGTCAGAAAATGCGGTGTCATATAATTAAAATTCTGAAAATCTAATGAAGCAGTGGCGTCCTTTGTGAAAGACATGGTGGCTTCTCAGAAACCCAGTAGGCAAAATGCACTAGAGATACTCTGAGGCTTCTCAGCTGCTTTTCCCAACACAGCAACAATATGGTGTGATCCTGGACGATAGGTCCATGAGCAGCTATTAGCCAGTATGGATAGGGAACCCACCTGCTCTGAGTGTCCCTAGCCTCGGTTTCCCAGAAGCTGGGAATGGATGACAGGGGATGGATCACTCAATGATTGTCGGTTCTGTTCATTCCCTCTGAAGCACCAGGCATTGGCCACTGTCAGAAGACAGGATACTGGACTAGATGGATCTTTGATCTGACCCGGTATGGCCGTTCTTATATTCTTATGATAACCATAAGGCTGTATTGTTCCCTTTAAATATGAGGAAATCCTCACAGTACTTCATTATATTTCACTCACCACTTCTTGAATAGTAGATTCCTAAGTGTTTTGCTATGAGAACTTTTCCGCCAACTCAGTTGCCAGGCACCAGTTTAGTTAAGACTGAACTTTTTTTTGTGTGCTCTTCATAGTTGATAGGATCTAAAGTCTTCAGGAAAAGTTGGAAGAAATAGCTGCAGAACATACAAAGAAGAATAAGCATTCTCTCCAAGCTTCTGAACAGCTCAGGAACTGGTAGTCCTCTAGTAACTGTATCCAACATAAGTATTCCATTGGTATTCTGACTCTCTACAAGAAGTAGATATTGGAACAGAAATTCAGGAGAAGTCCCAGGCAAAATTCAGCTGAAATTTCTTCCATCAAAACATCAGCATGACTATGCCCTTACACATCTCAGGCCCATTATAAGTTTGAAAGAGCTACTTTTACACTACTCCAAATGCACAATAAAGCTATGCATTCAGCTGGACCTGAGGGTTTCATGCATTGAGGTCCCACCATAGACTTAACTGCACATAAGTTACCAGTGTAAACAATAAAATCATTCAGTAGTTGATATGCTCGCAAATAAACTTTACTAGCAGTACTATACTTCTCACTGTTGAACCAAAAGGATAATGGAGTCTTCAGCTGCAACTGGACCAGAATTCTCATAACAGATGCAAACCTTGTAGGATGGGGAGTACACCTAGAAAACCAGATAAGTTAAGGGTCCTGGTTACATACAAAAAGAAAAAGTATAACTATCTGATAACAATGCTAGCTGTTAAATTTTTGAAAAGCATTGCCAGCCCCAATGTTCTCGTACTTTTACATATTTTTATTTTACTCTTGGCTATGAAATGTTTTCTTCTGCTGTTCTTTACTGCTGGATACTTCTTGTTGCTGCAAATGTCATGAGATAGAATGGAGACTCTCTTACTTGGCAATATGCATTCATTGTCTGACATCTTTCCTACAGTTACTACTGGTGAGTTGGGGGCCCTTATGGCTGACCCACCTTAGACAGTCTTCCACAATGAAAAGGTTCCCTGAGCTTGCACCCCAAATTCATCCCAAAAATTACCTCTGAATTTCATCAAAACGAGGTCATCCACTTACCTGTGTTCTATCCAAAGCCACATGCCAACAGAGAGGACAGGTAGCTGCACTCTCTGGATGTCTGTAGGGCCTTGGCTTTGTATCTGCAGAGGACAAAGCCCTTCAGAAATTTCCTAAATTGTTTGACTCTTTTGGCAAATGTATGAGACAAGAAGCCACCTACTCACAGAGACTGTGCAAATGGCTTTCAGCTGCATCCTGCTTTGGTTATGAGTTAGTGGCAACCTTCCCACCACAAGATGGGAGGGTTCACTTGACCAGAGCCCAGGCCCCATCAGTGGCTTTACTTAGCAATGTCCCTCATCTGTAGAGTGGCAATGGTGGGGCTCTCTATGCTCTTCTGCAAAGTATATATGGATCTTTTGGCAGAGCAGTCCTTTAATTTGTGGTACAGTATAGTTTCTTGCACCCCTGTCCTCAATGAATACTGCTTATGAATCACCTTGAGTGGAATACACATAGGGGCCATCACTCAAAGAAAGAAAGGTTACTTACCTGTATAGTAACTGGAAGTCTTCAAGGTATGTGATCACTATCTGTATTCCACTACCCACCCTCCTTCCCTTCTACTGCGGGGCCTTATTCTAGGACTACTCACATTGGAAAGGTAACTGGAGAGGCAGTTCATCTGCACTGCCCCGTATACCCTCAGTTTGGTTCACAAAGAAGTAAAGTCCAAATATGTGGACTCACAAACACTGCCAACCAAAAAAAATCTTCTGGTCTCAGGTGCATGGAGCGCACACATACCTTAAGTGGAATACACACAGGGCCCGCACACCTTGAGGAACTCCAGTTACTGTAAGGTAAGTAACCACAATTTATACCTTTTGTCTACTAGACTGAAGAGCCGTGTATATCAAATTTCTGTTCTCCATGTGTGTATTTATATAGGCTGATCAAATCACCACTTAATCTCCTTTGATAGACTCAAGAAGCTCAGTCAATTTAGTTTTTCACCAAAGGCATGTTTTCCAATCCTTCAATCGTTCTTGTGGCTCTTCCCTGAAGATCTATACTGTAATGTAGATTATTTCCCAGAAAAGAGAGTAACAAAAACAAATGTCTGTATGCCACATTTTGTCACAACTACAATAATTTCGTAGTAATGTATAGTAAAATACTTCATGAAGGATTTAGGCTGCAAACAGATCATTTTTAATCTGTCTTGTAATGACAAATAATGATATTCTATTTTATTACTTAACATGCAGCAATAAGATTTGGTTCCTACAGTAATATGCTTAAGTGTAAATTCCTTAACAATCTTACCCATTACACGAGTAATTAAGCTTGTTCTTGTCTGAAAGTGATTTCAGACTCAGTACCTTCTACATGGATTATGTTGCCTACTGAACTAACTGAAAAAATACTTTAATCCAACTAATGAAAACTAAGTGGAAAAATCTTTTGATTAAATGAATGTTCTCTTAAATTCTTCAGGTTTCCTTATTTCTAATACTACTTATATTCATTTTTAATGTCAAATTCTGAAAAAATTACAGCTCGCGTTGCATTTGGGAGAAAATTACAGGTGCTTTACACCTCCTGTGGCTTGTTTTCTGAGTTTGGTGAAGAGTTGAGCCAACCTAGAGCCTTTCATCCAAATCCTCATCCCCTACAAACCTGGATGGCACAGATAAAAATGGAACTCAGTTCCAAACCACCTGGTTGTGGTCTGACCAAGGTTTTGCAAAACCAAATATGGGCTCCTTGCCCCAGCTATTCATAATAATTTGTGACAAAGTTTTAGCATAGTTCACTCCTGGCAGAAGATACATCCTCCAAGAATTTTCTTGTTGTATTGACAGTTAGGAGGAGGAAAATACTTCCTAATATGAATACATTAAGTAATACTCAGATCTGTGAATCATCATTCCAAGCAGCCTTACTCAGAACAATCCTCTCTGTATAGGTAGGGGAGGTAACCCACAGCAGGAAGAAAAGCAGTCTCTAAGGTGCCACAAGTACTCCTTTTCTTTTTGCTAATACAGACTAACACGGCTGCTACTCTGAAACCACAGCAGGAAGAATTCTATGGAGCTGAAGAAGCTTCACAGAAGAAGAGAAACACCTTTTCTTGCACAAACTGAGTAGCCTACAACTGATTACTTTTTAGTGTACCTTGATGCTTGTGAAAGATGCTACAGAATTCAATAAATAACTTTTTGGCACAAGCTTCTTCATGCAACACTGAATATAAAGCCTTTAAAAAAACGCAAGATTGATCGCACAAACTAATTACTGAGTTACATATTGACACCTCAACTCTTGATTAATAGTATCCTGAATTTTCAACTGACTTTCAGAGTTTTTTTTCTTCATTGTGGTGTTTGGGCCCTGGAGAATATGACTATTATAAGTTTCTAAGGACTTTAAGCCTAATCCTTATCCCACTGAAGCTGATGTTAAAATTCCCATTGATTCCAGATCTGGCCCCTGATTGAGAGTAGTAAGGTTTCTGTAAGATTTTAAGGCAAATTGATTAAAATACATACACATTAACAAACAGTGTAGATGTATATTTATTGTTTTTCAATAGGTTCTTTCTACTTGGTGTAGTTTCTCCTCAGCAAAATTTATAGCAAAATAAGTTAAAAGGGTTTCTTGTACCGACAGGATTTCATCAGCATGACAAACTTTATGAGAAATTTTGTGCCACCACGATTTCACTATGATGCTCTTTATTTAACATTTTTGAGTAAGGTAGTAACACTGTCACAGTCAAAATATTGTGTTAGTAAGAATTGTGGAGAAAGTCATCCAACCTTTAACTATTTTTCCTGAGAAAGTTATGATTCATCCAGACCATGATTTCTCAAGGACAGTAATGCCAGAAAAAGACTATTTGTGTTTTTAGTCTAGCCCACAACCTGTATTTTGCAAAGGTACTTCCTATACCTAACCTGTTCATGTATATATGTAATAATAGTATCATATAGATCAAGAGACTAAGAACTTCAGAGATTCACTAACAACTTAATGTCTCTTCTTTTCCAGTTTTTTCCACTATTCAGTTGCTCTTGCTGTTAGAAGCATAGGGCATCTAAGAAATTTTTCCTAATATCCAGGCTGAACTTTTCCACCTTTAGCCATTACATCTTGCATCCTTCAATGGGCTATACAAGATACATACAAATAATCTTTCTTTGTTTTTTTGTGTAGGTTTCTTTGATTAGCTTAACAGCTAATGCTTTGGGATACTCTGAACTTGGTCCAATTAAATCACTTCGAACGCTACGAGCTTTGAGACCTTTGAGAGCCTTGTCACGATTTGAAGGAATGAGGGTAAGATAAAATAAAAGAACCTGAACTCTTTATTTCAGAAAAAGTGACTATCCATACCAACACACAAGAAATTTTTTAAAAATAGAAATTCTGAACTCACTCTGTTGCACCTCTGTTACTCAGTTCTACAGAACTATGTTTCATTATGTTGTTTCTAACCATATGCAATTGTATGCATTCGTTGTGCTCATTTGGGTTACTTAATCTCTAGTTAATCTTCCGAAGTTTTTTTAGCTGTCAGTTCTTAGCAGACTTAGCTGTAACAAGTTTAAAAGTAAATTGATTCTATTTATATTTTTCTCATAATTAGCTTATTTTTAAAGTAATCTTTATATAGTGTAATCTTTATACAGCTTTATAATCTTTATATATTTTGCATACTTTATATACAGTATGCAGAGTGGCTTCATGTGGGTATAGAAAAAGAGCCTCTTAAACTCATTAAGCAGAATGAGAAGTGTTTAAATCTATTTTTATTATTCTGTTGGCTGTCAGATGAAGTTTATAGGGAATAAAGGACAGAATGATCCTTTTCTTTATTAGGAAGTTAATCACAATAACTAAAATATCCTGACTGCAGTAAGAGCCATTTATCAAATATGCATACCTACATATAATATATTTGGTTCTCTTTTCTACAGAAATTGAATTACTGCACAATATCTGTGTCACACAGGAAAAATATAGATCTGATTAGTATTTTTCTTTTCTTGACGTTTTTCTCTCATGTAAGGTTCCATGAAGACACCCCTATCTAACATTATGTGAAACACTTATTCAGTGTGCTTTTATGAATTCTGCAATAAGTACTGTCAACCTGTCTGTGACACAGCGGTGTGGGAGCTATAAACCTTGTTTCATTCTTTGCTGCTTGAATGTGTTTATATAGTGACACAGATGAACGTATGTAGCACTCTGCCTCAGTGACAAGTGTTCAGAGAGGAAGCATATTTTTTCATGTGCATCAGAAAAAGAGTATGAAATAACTTACTAATAGGTGGTAAATATTAGCTGCTTTAGACTGGTTGCTTTAAAAAAAAAAAAAAAGCAGCTCAGGTTTCCTGCAGCAGCACCTGTATCTGCTTTCACATTCAGAAGCAGAGAAAAAACAAGGTCCTCCATTTCAACCAGCCCTTCTCTTCCCTTCAGAACTTGGAGAGCACCTCCTAGCCCACCACCTCATCAGCAAAGCCTAGACTCTTAGCAGAAACACCAGGTTCTGTGTGAGCGTAAAACAATAAAAATACCCCCAGTGCTCCTTCCAGGATTCTCTGAGGAATCTCTCTTGTATTGTAGGATAGGGAGAGAATGTTTCTCTTGCTGAGATGAGATGGAGGGAAAGGAGGCAGGGAACCACAGTGAACCAGGTGAGAATGTGCAGGAGCTTGTATATGTTGTGAGGAATTTGATAGTGTGGGGGAGGAGAGAGGGACAGTTGGAATACTGCTGTTAGGATATTGGAAGAAGGATTTCTGTAGTGTTCATCTTATGCACGTGATTGTGTGTTTCTCTGGGAAACCTTCCCTCTTTTTCATCTTTAAGCTCTTTCCAGATACCTTGTCCTTAGTAGCTGAAGAATAGATGTGTACACTTTCTACATTTATGAGGTCCACAGAGGTAGCGTTAGAAGTTGTATGATAGAAAAGTGACCTACTTTAGTTGAGGCTTTGATCAGAGTGAGGAACCTTTATTGGATCTAAGTTATATGACCTTGTTTTGGTCCCTTGTGCCAGTGAAAACACCTAACCTATATTATAATAGACTGGGATATTCTTCATAGGATTCTTCTTGATTGTCCTTGTTGTGACCCACTAGCCTATACTTAGACTGAAGAAAGTATGTTCATATAGTTGTTCTTACAGAGATCCATTGAGTTTGCTTAGATCATGATATACTGTAATTAGTATTTCCCAAGGGGTTGTGATCTGGGCTCTCTCTTTACAGGAGCAAATTCCTTTTTGGGATTTCAGATGCAGCCTGCCTCCAAAGTCTGTAATGAGGTGTAGCTGTTACAGTCCACTGATAACTACTATAAAGTGACTGAGAGCTGTTTTCTGGGGATATGGTAGCCCAGGAAGGACTACTATCCATGTTACGATAATCGTGGGAACACAAGGTCCTATTTTCAGATGCAGACCAGATGTCAGAATTCTCATTCTTAGCAGTTTCAGAATCATAGGGCATTTGTTGGCAGGAGACCTCTTCTCTTGTTAATGCTTTCCATTGCAGGGTCAGTGCACACCTTAGAACATCAATACATTAATAAATGTTCTTTGTTTTCTGGGGTGAGGAAAGAAAATTGTGTGGAAGATTGGTGGCAGGGGGAGAGGTTGTTAAAAAGAAAAAGAGAGAGCGAGAGTAAAAAGTCCCCACGCAGGATGAGTCTGATGCCAGATGACCATGTAATAGAAAGTGGGAAATGAAAAACCTATTGAACACGTCTGCAAGCTATGTTTCCCTTTCTTTATTATTAATAAAGCAAAAGGCAGCTTAGGTAAGACCTGATGTTTAGCCCATTGGTAGGGCAGAAACAAGTAGTGTTGCCTACAGTTAGGATTGTCCGATACTTTCTCTTATAAGCCCATTTTCAGTTGCTTATAACTTTGCCAAAATGTAACAGTGTAAACTGAAATATTCCATTCTAGGTGTCTACCTCAGGGTGAATTTTTAGTAAAGTTTATGGAAAAAGTAGTGTGTGATTATGTTAACAAAAAAAATAACCCTGTATCGTAATAAACATACGCAATGGGGTGGAATTAAAGTTGCACAGGCAGCCTTAATTCTGGCATTTCCTAATTTTTGAGTACTTGACTTTTTGCAACCCTAGCATTTGACCAACGACTGTACATACTAAATAGTAAGTAAAAAGGCCCCTTTTAAAAGTAAGATTGTGAGGCAAACTCGGGCTTGGATTGAAAATCTGCTTGCAGCCTTAACTATGGACTAACATGTCTCCATAATCCTTTTAGTTGTGAACCATTCTTATAGGTTGCTGTAAGTCTCCTCTCTCGAGTCCTTCATCAAAACCTTCTCTGAAGCCTTCCAGCTTCAATGATGGCACATCATTCCGTGTTTGCCTATATGGTACCTGTATGTATTTTTAAATATTGTGTTGTAACCTCATGCGTCTTTTTAGATTGTAAGATCTTTGGGACAGAGCATCCTCTTTGTTTAGTACAACCTATATATTATCAAGGACAAATTGCACTTTGTAGTATATATCCTTAATAAATAACATATTTATTAGTTACTTTATTAAATTTTCCTTGGTAACTTAGGAAATTTATTAATAAATTTCCTATTTACTTTTAAGGGGTCACATTGTTAGCCTGGTGTTCACCTGACCTCCCTATTTTAACTCTCAGTTTAGGTCACTTGGACACTAGAGCAATTGGTTTTGTCCACAAATCAGTGTCTAAAATAGAATAAATAGTCATCCAAATTAGAATAGTATTGGACACACAACTGTCCCACACTTATTTGCACGTAAAATTTGTGGGCAGAAAATATGGTGTTTGCTTTTGAAAATATGACCCCATGATCTTAATTTCTAGATGTACCAGTCACATTAGAGCTTCTCATAAGTACAAGCAGTTTGTCTGCCCAGAAATATGAATGCCACTTTCAGTTCACCTCAGAGTCTCTTCTTTAGTGAGAAAAAAAATCCAACTCACTAGTTTTTCATCTCAGATAGTTAGCATAGATAATTACAGCCTGAAGTAATTTTATTTCTCTATTATTTATTTCTCTATTTTGCACATGCATTAATGAAATAATATTTGTATTATATTAATATGATTAGAACGTCACCTAAGATTGTAGAGTAGATGGCTTTGGTCTTTAACATTAACGGTAGTACATCTTTTGATTTGTATTCTATCTAGACCTGCATCAATGAGTTCTGCTAGCAGCAAGCTCAGATAAACAAGGTCATGAGCATTGTAACATTTGCGGTAGGCCTGCACTCACGAATGAGCTCCCAGACATTTTCATCTTTGCCCTAAGACTCTTCCTCCCGTTTCCAGCTGTCTCAGCCTTCTCTGTAATCTTTCCCCAAGTCCTTCTCAGTTTCCTTTTGAGCAGCTTTCAGCCTTCTCCACCCAATTGAGCCTTTAAGCCTTGACTCCTTAGCTCTTTTCTGAGTCATGGTCTCTTTGATCCCTTCATTCCTTCCTTGTGTTCCCACTCACCTGACCCACTGGCCGTTCAGGGCCTATTCAGTTTTTCCCCCTGTCTTTAATGTACATATTACATTATCAGCTACATATGTGAAGCTGGTAATTTTGTTTTAAAAGGTATACTATGCGCCACTATACTGTACGGCATACCAAGATTGATAGTTGTAAAAAAACTATTTATTTCCTGTTCTATACAATCATTGTTTCTCCCCATCCACTCACTTTGATTTCCTGCTACAATAGTCCTAATAATGTAAACACCCAAATCTTTCTGACTATAACCATTTGGTCCACTGCTCATGCTCAAAGTTTCTGCCAACATGCTTGTGATTTCCATCAATTGTGGGTAATACTATAGAAAACTCCATTTTACATCACTTTTCTCCTAGTGTTCAGGAAACATGCCTTAAACTTTTTAGTAGACACAAGTAACTAAGACCTAACATTTTGTTCTGAGGACAACAGATTTTATCAAATCCAATTGTTACTAGAAATGTTTTCATGTTTTGGGTTATTTTTGTTTTTGTTTTTAATTTAATCCCTGATCTGTAGAAACAGAATATGAATTTGACTAAACAAATGTAAAATTAGCCAGTCTATTATCATTGTACACTGAGTGAAATGTACACAGAATATAAATGTTGAAAAGTAAATTCGATTTTTAAAATATATTTAGTTTTAATCATCTAAGGAAATTGGTTTATTTAAAATAGTACTCATAAACTGACAATATCCATTTGAATATTTCTGATTGTCTTTCATAAAATGTACTCCAGAATGCACAACCACAATAGCTTAATACTTAATTCCTTTAATTAAAGTACTAACACCCTTAATTTTATCATTGATCTTTGTTTTGGCACATTAATTTATAGCCATGTACCCTTTTTCCTTTCAAAAGAAATTTACAAAATTTACCGTATCACTGAATCACCGCCAGTGGTGGAAATGGGCAATATTCTCTAGATTCTTTAGGATCCCACAGTAGCTAGTTCCTGCCACCTACTGTATACAGAGCAGAATGGCACGGTATATAACAGACTAACACGGCTGCTACTCTGAAACCTATATAAATGTATGCAGTGTTGTAGCCATTTTGGTCCAAGGATATGAGAGAGAGAATATCTTTTACTGGACCAACTTCTGTTGGTGAGAGAGACCAGTTTTTGCACTTACACATCCCCTTAGGCTTGCGATCCTGAATTCCAGCCTGAGTTGCAATGTCCGCACCGCCATTTTTAGTGCATTAGCTCAAGACCTGCTTGCACAAGTCTGTCTTCCCTGGGCTGGGAGGCTCATTCCCAGCTCCAGCAAACATATGCTATGAGTCTCAAAGGATACACTATACTCAAAGTTGCCCCCTTTTTTCCCTCTGAAGTTCTTGTGTTACTTTGGTGCCCTGTTTCTAGTGGTCACCAGGCTTTCCCTGAGTTTCTTGCCAACTGCAATTTGTGTCTTGGCAGACCTCTTGGGCACACATGTTTTACATCCTTGTATCACTGACGCCTCAGATCAGTCACCTTTAGGTACTTTTGCCTCTTAACAGACATCAAAAATATGATTTCTAAGCAATAAAAATTGCCACCAGTCCTATATCTGCTGCATTGTCACGCCGAGAACTCAAACAATTCAACAAATGAATGAAGTGAAATTCATTATGAAAAACCTGACTTCAACAATGACTGCAACATATCCAGGAAATTATTTGATATGGATAAAGCTTGTGGAGACTTATTTTCTGTCTCTATCCATTCTTGTCACCAGAGATTTCTTAAGGACCCCCATTTTCATTACAGAACCTTTTTCTTCAGTCTCTCAGTCCTTAGGGCATGTACAAAGATACGGGCACTTGTGGTCTCTGGTCCATATTCTGATAGAAGCAATCTCATTTCAAGAGCTTATGGACACATCCTCTCTATAGGAAGATGACTATGTGGTTAGCTTGTATAGCAAATCCAACACCTGGGGTTGGATAATGACGTGTCCTAGGAGAGGCTTTTCCCAACATAGGAAAGGTTCCTGAAATCCATATAACCCAAATCAAAGAGAAGTGGAAGCCATCAATACAGTTCTGTCTTTAGTTGCTGAGAATCTGTGGTCTCAGGAATACAGACTACCCTCTGGAGAGTTAAAACATAAACCCTGTAAGTCACAGATATTGGCCAGATTGGATTACCTTCAGGAAGACATGGAGGTAGATCTGAAACCAGCTTCACTTTATGAACATTAGTACTGTTTGTTGGTTCAAAATCAGCAATTGCTCAAATCTAGGATCAGACTCATTTTCCTCAATAAGAGACCTTAGCTTAATCTTTTTCAAGCACTTTTTCTTCTTCTATATGCTATCTATGTATGTAAAATTATTTCTTTGTAGCTGTCACTTTTGTAGAAGAGCAGCAGCATCTCAAAGTTCTATCTATTTAGAATACTTATAATTGATGATGACACAACAGTTGTGCAGATTGCTTTGTACTTCATCACTAAAGAAAATTCCCCTTTTCAGATGTCTGAGGAGATCTGACATTTTGCCCCAAACTATTTCAAAAGGATTAGCTAAGGTACAAGTTGGAAGCATAAAACAGAGATCTGACATATCTGAAATGAAGCTGGGTCTGGGACAATCACCATGCATCTTTCTAAGTTTTTTCCAGAAATGCAGATAACTTTAAGTATCAGTATTCTCGCTTGCAAGATGGATTAAGGTGTTGTATGAGAGGAATTTAAGTGCTCTCCAACCAAAAACTGCCAGTAGGAATCACAGTGCACCACCAGATCCACACCCATGTTCTGGGCAGAAAGATCCCTGGAGGCTGAGACATGGTGAAAAAATTCCAGTTTCATTAAACATTCTAATTTGGCTTTTCAGTTCTCTGTGGACTCTTTCACAAAGAAGTGATAATCCCCAAGGTTAGAACTAATGGAGAAGTTTTTGTAGAAATTAAATGATTAGGTATGAAAAGCTGTTCTCTCATGGGGATGCCACACTTAAGTTTCTTATTCAATCAGCAGGACACACTCTTCTTTCTGCCACCCTAATTACCTATATTATGGTGGCAAAAAGATTGATCGTAATATAAGTTGAAACTTTACATGCTTTTATATACACTGAAATAAAATCATATTTTCATTTGAAATACCTAACAAGATTATTATAAGTGGTACTCGAATGATCCAAATGAACATATAATACAAAGTGGTCTATATCTGTGATAGGGTTGTCTTCAGTAAGTAAAATTGTAATGTATTAATAAGTATTCTGTAAAGGTATTGTGTTTTACAATTCTTGAAGTCCTAATTTTGTCAAGTAACCTCTGTACTGTTTGCAAAGATCTATAGCTCAATCAGTCCTTATCAGTCATTGTTTATATTCATCAGTAATGATTTATCACATTTATTAATTTGAATGTTATATTTCTTTAACATGTATTTCTTTTTTCCCCTAGAGTACACATATTTTATGATTCTGTCTTGCTACTTTTTAAAAAAAATAATTAACTTATTTTTCATCTTGACATTTTAGTCTTTACCTTTTTCACGTTGATTCATTGTGTGGTTTGTTATAAGTATTTGAAAAATAAGATAATTTGTAACTACATTTTGTAATAAAATATTTTTGCTGTTAGCCTTTTTAGAAGAACGCCTAATTACTTTGCTGCTATACGTTTTTTTACAAGCTTTTCTCCCCTGTATTTCTTTATTAGGTGGTTGTGAATGCCCTTTTAGGAGCAATACCATCTATTATGAACGTACTTCTGGTTTGTCTTATATTCTGGCTAATTTTCAGCATAATGGGAGTAAATTTGTTTGCTGGCAAGTTCTTCTCCTGTGTTAACACCACAACTGGTAACTCTTTTTCAAGAGAATTGATTGAGAATAAAAGCGATTGTGAGGCTCTTATGAAAAGCAGTAGAGACGTCCTGTGGAAAAATGTGAAAGTAAACTTTGATAATGTTGGAGCTGGCTATCTTTCTCTGCTTCAAGTAGTAAGTGACAATTCTGTTTATATTTTTATAGTTTAATTCCCTGTCTATAGTTTATAGAAGCGAAGTTGGATTCCTTAATTTTCGTTATCTTGCCATAAAGTTATAGATAAGCTATTACTGAAAATTGTTAGTTCATTAAAAATATGAAAATTTGGGAGTCTTGGAGAAGGAAGCTGTTTTATGATGTCCAAAAGCAAGTTTTCATGGAGATTACAAAATGTAGTTCCAAAGCGGACATTCTGGACCTTTATCAGGGATTAATAGGGGACTTGCTTAATTACCTTTTGACGCTGTTCATGCATGCAGATTAATATTAGTATTTGGTATCAATTTGGCATGCTCATGTGTAAACTTTGGAAGAGGAGCAGTGTTTACTATCAGCCAGAATATATAGATTGAAAAAGAAAGGACTGTTGAGAACAAAAAAAAAACAAAAAAAAGAGGTTAAAGCTCATCCCAAATCTCTGCAGATTTCACTAAAAGATTCCAATGCCACAGAGTCAAGATAAATTAAAAATTTACCTGAGGTATTTGTTTTGTTTTGTTTTTTTTGGTTTGTTTTGTCTACACCTTGTGCATTAGATAGGGCAAGTTTAAAAAAAAAATGTGATTTTTACCATGGTAGCCCAGTAGGCAAATTGCAAGACCTTGCCCAATTTTCAGAGCAAAAATTATGTAGGGGATAAATTTAGTGATTTAAAAATAGAGACCAAGTAAGAGGGTTTTAAACTACCTACCTCTTTCTCCATGTTGTATGCTTTCTCCCAGTTTTTCTCCCATTCAGTCACTTTCCAACCATTACACATGTTTTGGGAGGCTTTTGTTTAACGCTAGGCCAGCAGGTTCAGAAGAACTGATTAGTGTCATGATTCTGAGCACAAGTATTTTCCTAGCAGACCATCTGTAGAATGAAATTAATTAGGACAGGAACATGCCTTTCTAATCAGGTTCACTTGGCAAGCTGCTTCCGGGAAAACGTTTGTGCGCATAAACACATGCTAATTATTCTCTCTCAAACTCTAGATCTGGTAGTCCTCTGCTAACAGGCTACCATTGTGATTGCTCTTGGGAGAACCAGCACTTAATGTTAAGGAGGGTTAGGGAATTGCATGAATTATCTATTCTGGATTACATGGGTGTGTCTGCCTTTGTTATATTCACTGTGGTTCAACTGTTTGAATATGAATTCCACATGTATTCAACATGTCAACAGATATGATGTTTCTAGTAAAGTTGAAAAAATTGCATATTTTTGTATAATTTGTTTTTACTCAATATTGTTTTATGTAGTAGAGATTACAGTATTAGGGGGACACAGTTTCACTGATTTCATATTTCTGTTTTTTTTCTTAAAGTACCAGTTTTTAACATATCTAATAAGTAATTATTAACAGAAGAGATGGGCAAATGCCAGACAATAATTTCTCATGAATACTCATTTGAATTAACTCAACTTGCATCAGCCCTGGTCACACCTTGATTGTCTTTGACCATTTGAGTAATGTTTTTTCACATTTATGTTAACTGAAAATGATGTCACTTCACAGAATCACTTCAACTAAATAGAGGCTAAATGCAGTAAGAAGGTGCCAGTGAAGAACCCAGGAGAAAGGGAGGAGCTCATCAACAGCTCTCCTCTGACAATCCAGTTTCTCCACTATATTGGTGGCAATGTGGCATTTCTCAAATCCACCCAGGCATGGTGCCGTATACTGACACATGTCACAGTTGCTTCTAAAACAGAGGCAGTTTGTGCTAATAGATATATGATTAGTGGTTTATTAACTGAGCCAAAACCCTAGCTCGGGTGGTCCTCTCTTGCCACTGTAGCTCCAAAGGGCATGCTATACTGAAGCATTCACTGCTTCATAGAACTCTGCCACATCCTTTTTCATTTGAAAATTGAAACCCATTTGCTTTTGAAAGACTTTTTTTTTTAAGGAAAGTAAAGGGAATAAGTCAAATCCCAACATCTTTGCACAGTATACACTCAATAAAAGGACTCTGGATTGCAGTATATGGTGCCCCTGTAAATTATCTAAGTACTTGTTTTTTGTGTCCAGTGTGCAAGATAATACACATTGGAAAGAATTATTTGAATTGCTTACACACATTGCTAGATATAAAATAATTATGACCACCCAGGAAGAAAACCTGGGCATCATTGTGGAAAGCTGAATGGTTGGTCTTAAAAATGAAATGTTAAAATGCATAAAGGGAGAGAGAAAAATGTCTTGCTCAGCAGTACAGCCTTAGTTGGAATGCTCAGTTCCAATGTTCAATCCTGGTGACCCCATATGACCAAAGATAGTGCAAAGAAGCAGCCTGGGGCGGGGGGTGAAAATCACTAGAAGCATGGAAATATTTTCATGTGAGGAGAAGGGGGAAAATTGGGACTGTTTAGTTTAGAGAGGAGGGGACAGAATAATTAATGTTATAGAGAAGTTATTTGAGGCTTCTATTTATCTTAGAGTACAAAACCAAGGTGACATTCTGTGCAATATAGCTCATTTAATCATTTTCATAAATAATCAGTGGAACTCATTACTGCAAGATAATATTGAGGCAAAGAGCTTGGTAGGATTAAAAGAAAGAGATTAAATATATACGGATAAATGGGTTACAGAATATGACCGATATAAACCTGGTTGTTCAGAGAACAAGACAACCACTAGCTGATGGGATTAGAAAGAAATTTGACCTAGGTTATTCCATAATTGTTCATCAGTTTCTCATACCTTCCCTTGAAGCATGTAGCGCTAACTGCTGTCAGAGATAGAACAATGGTCCATCTAGTCCAGTGTTCTGAGGTAATTCCTCATGTGAAGACACTGTCCCTACTGAGGTTGAGCTGTTCTTTCTGGCACTGTGGCTACTCTGCTGCCTCTTAAGTGAAGGCACTTGTCCTTACCCACTACACGGTTATTAGGAAGGCTTTCCTCCATCTGAACTATGTTGCTGTGCACTATGGCTTTTCTGATTAGCATATATATTGCAGCAATTGTGCTTTGTGTTATTTGCATGACACAAAAATGTTGCACTAGTTGGACAGCTGATGTCAGTAGAAAAATAGTTCCACAACCATGGTTTCTTCCTTTGTTGTTTATCAGATGCTGCACTTTATATTTCTAGTTGCCTATATGGAGGAGCAGAGACAGCAATACTCTGGGAGTCTCCATAATCTCTTCTGGTCCCTGTGGCCTACCTATTCTATCCTAGTGCATTTCTCACTGAGCCCCATATTCCATCTCTTGAATATTTTCTTTTTGGACACTATGAAAGTAAAATGTTAACATCATACTATGGCAATCTCTTTCCTGCCCATTAGTACATTTTATCCTATGACACACCACAGGATGATCCTTATGTTCCCTTTCCTCCAATCCTGGAAGAACGTAATTTTTATCTCAGAAGAACCACCATGAAATGTATTATCTCTATATAAAGCCAACTCTCCTTTTTCAGATATACTGTCAACCTGTGTACCATTCTGTGACTGGGCAACAACTTGCATCAGATCATCTGTAAAACTCCCTGCCTGACTCTTTTTAGTTTTTTTTGCCCTCCCAACAAACATTTCTCTGTGGTGATTAGGTGATTTCTCTGTTAGGATGATTCCCTTGTATTTACATGGTGCCTAAACCATGGGTTTAGGGATTTTTCCCCTTCACTGTTTGTATCACTATTTGCCTTATTTACCGTGAATGCTGATGACCAGAAAAAGGAAGTTTAGTTATCGGATGCTGCTCCAACATTAACACACCAAAAGGACCAACCTGTCATTCCCAACACTGCTGTCCTGAACCCTGGCAGAGTGGCTATTAAAGGAATCTCACAATGCCCATCATGAGGCACATACACATACAAAACTTTTGTGTGCCAGACAGAAAATTACGAGCATCAGTAAATGCAGTTCAGTTATTTTATCCAGGGTAAGAGGACAATGTCTGCACAACTACAGAGTGATAAATTTGTTTCCAGAGCCAAGGCAGGAGAAGCCATTACAGGAATCTGACTACAGCCTCTCCAAATAAGAATTTCTTTGCATGAATGTGATAAGAGAAAATTCAATTAAAATTTCTCTGTCCTCAGCTAATAAATGTTAGATTTTTCCCCCCTAGGAACAATGGCTAGAGCAAAGCCTAAATGCCCCCAAAATGAAAAGTTTTAAATACATAACATTTCCCAAGCCTGCTTATTTTCTGCTTTTTTCTTTGTAAGCTGTTCCAATCTTCTCCCTGAGAAATTCAAAGCCACAGTGGTCTGTGAAAGCCTTTCTCATGCTTGTAACAGTCAGAAAATGGAAACAGAAACATTACCATGTGAGTTAGCTGTATGACTGATTAGCTCAGACGTTGACCAGAATTCAGCCCATCTATGGACTTTTGAAGAGTTTACATAATAATTTAAATAATGAAGACATCCAGGAAAATCAAAGTTTGTTCAGGGGTATTCTGTGATTAAATTTAAAAAAAGCAACTGATTTAATTGGTAAATTATTTGTTGTGAATTATTTTACTCATCTCTTTCCAAGATACTAACTTTAAAGTAGAGCTGTGCAAGTGATTTGTTGGTTCACTGGCAAGTCTGAATTTCTTTTAAAAAAAAGTAAAGTGGGGTCAAACCAAAAAATTTTATTTTTTTTTTATTTTTGGAGAATCAAAAATTTGAAGAAAAATTCACTTTGTGTTGAACAAAACATTTCATTTTGATTTTGAGATTTTAAAAACATTTTTGTGTGAAATAAAATTAAAGGAGATTTAAAAATGAAAAGTTGTTTCAGATGGAAAAAATTGAAACATTTCATTTAGAAAATGTCAAAATGTAACATTTTGATTTTTAAAAAATTTTCTTGGGCAAAACTGACATGACAATTTGGCAAAACTGACATGAATTTGTGAAATGATTCAGTATTGCCATATCTGCATTTTTATTTTTTTGCCCCTAATAATTTGTGGCAAAAAAATTCTCACTGCTATACTTTAAGTACTCTTTTATTCTATGAATATGCAAATACATGGTATGGGAAATGGTCTTTCTTTCATAAGAATATGATTATAAAATGTTTCACATTTTCTTTGATCTGAAGCTTGACACAGAATTTTAACACATTGCCTTTTCATAGGCTACATTTAAAGGATGGATGGATATCATGTTTGCAGCTGTTGATTCCATAAATGTAAGTACAGTACATATTCTAAGTTTATTTGTTTAGAGTGGGTAGACTCTAAGGTGCACATAACGCTTCTTTAATATCTAATTTGAATGGCAGTGAAAATGAAAGCTTAAAAATGGCAAATGTTCTATACAATTTAAATTTATAAAGTAATTAAGTGTGCATTTCAGATGGAGCAACTTGCTTTCTTACATTGTTTTACTAACTAAATAAAAATAGATTAACAAAGGCTAACAAAGAATGCTTACGTACTGTTCCAGAATAGCCAAATTTCATGGCTTTCTTGCTTTTTTCTTAATGAAATAAAACACTCTGCATCCAGTTTTCAAAAATGACTTGTAAGTGTGCACAGACAACCTGCATTTTAATGTACCAACTCTCACGTATGCATTTACCTGCTTTGTGTACCTGGTGTCCATTAAAACACACAAATAATTGCAGAATTTTAGGAGGCATTAGAAACATCCTCTTCAGACAATTGGTCTCTTATTATTTAGTGCTGACGTTTTGCTATTTCTCCTTATTTTGTAGATAGACCAGCAGCCCAAGTATGAAGAAAGCCTGTATATGTATCTTTACTTTGTCATCTTTATCATCTTTGGGTCATTCTTCACTTTGAACCTTTTCATTGGTGTCATCATAGATAACTTCAACCAACAAAAAAAGAAGATAAGTATTCTAGCATTTCATCAGTACATCAGAAAGAGCTGAATATAAAAAACGATTTAAACATCGAGTGGTCAGCTTTTATAAGGGACGAAAATCATTATCTGAACTCTCTCATAACAGTAATAGGGAACATGGGCCATATTTGAATCTGAGCGTGGATAACTTTATTTGATCAATCATTAAATGAAGTTTAATATTGATAAGAAATGTTAAAGCAGATTTTGATACTAGGTGAAAGGGCGCTAGAGCAGACCATGTATTTACCCTGGTGACCCCACCACCACCCAAAGTTGTTCTTACTAATTGTCATAAGGAGGGAGTGGAAATGTATGAAAGGGTAATTGCTGATGAACAGTTAATCATATTTAGCAAAGTGAGGATGGGCCTTATATCATTAGACCGTCGTCTGTTACCAGCTCCTTCTCACATGGGTCTCTCATGGTAAGTCTATACTGCAATTAGAAACCCATGGCTAGCCCATGCCAGCTACTTGGGCTCAGGAGCTTGGGCTGTGGGGCTGTTTAATTGCAGCATAGACTTCCGGACTCAGGCTGCAGCCCAAGCTCTGGGACCCTCCCACCTTACAGGGTCTTAGAGCATGTGGGCCAGCCCAAGCCTGAAGTCTACTCCGCAATTAAACAGCCCTTCAGCCTGAGTTCTGTGAGCCCAAGTCAGCTGGCACAGGCCAGCCACAAGTTTTTAAAAAGTGAAAGGTCATGTGGTTGGGGTCTAATAATAAAAAAAAATCTGCTGCAAGCCAGGGGCTCTTCAGTTTGTAGTGACAAAGGAGGAGAGAGACCTTAGTGTGTGGGTCAATCACAGGATGTCTATGAGCCACCAATGTGATGCTGCTGTGAAAAAGGCAAATGTGATCTTATGCTGCATTAGGTGAATCATTTTCAACAGAAAGAAATATTAATGCAATTGTACAAGGTACTGGTAAGATCTCATTTGGAATACTGTGTACAATTTTGGTCACCCATTTTCAAGAAGAATTAATTTAAACTAGAATAGGTGCAGAGAAGAGTTAATAGGATGATCGGGGATTGGTAGGCATATCTTGTGAGACTGAAAGGACTTTGCTTGTTTAGCCTAGCAAAAAGAAGGCTGAGAGGGGATAAGATTTCTCTCTTTAAATACATCAGAGAGGTAAATACTGAGGATGGTAAAGAGCTATTTAAGCTACAAAACAAAATTGACACCCAAACACATTGATCTAAACTGACGATGTACAAAGTCGGGCTGGAATTAGGAGAAGGTTTATAACTATCAAAGAGCTGAGGTTCTGGAATAGCATCCCAGTACCTTGTGGGGGCATATTAATTCATTGTAAGAGAGAGCTGGACAAATATATGAGTGCAATTGTATGATGGGGTGGTTTGTGATGATAAGGGGCAGGGCTGAGCAGCCCTGGGGCTCACTTCCTGTGTGTCTTATGTTCATAAAGCTCATGCTTCAGGGTTTCAGCCAACCACCAACAGGGATGAGGAAGGGATTTCCCCTCTTCCCCAATGTACTCTGGAAGGGATTTTCACCTCCTTCCTCTGAAACATCAGGGATGGCCATGACTGGGGATGGGAACATTGGGGGGTGGGTTTGAACATTTTCTCTCTTTGAACATCGCTCACATGCACAGGGGCTAATGGATCACCGTATGTGGGGTCAGGTCAGATTGGCAGTGATGTTGGGGGATTTTGTCTTCCTCTGTAGCCTGTGGGTGCAGGTCACTTGCCAGGGTTATCTGGACATATCTGATTTAATCATTTCCCTGCCACTGTGGGGGCCTCAGGCACTGGTGCACCTCAGTCCCTCCTAGTCTCTGTGTGTGTGTAGTCTCCTTTGGGTTGTAGTACTTTGGTCTCATTTCAGTTGTTAGGTTAGTGTGCAGGTGCTGGAGGCATTGGCAGCCTGTGCCAAAGTGTCAAGTTGCAAAGAAATCATTCTAAGGGTATGTCTACAGTATGAAATTATTTCGAAATTATTCTATTTGAATTTTCGGAAGCTATTTTATACATGGTCTTCTGTGTCCCCACTAAAGCACATGAATTCGGCGGAGTGCATCCACGGTACCAAGGCTAGCATCGAATGTTGGAGCGGTGCACTGTGGGTAGCTATCCCACAGTTCCCGCAGTCCCCGCCGCCCATTGGAATTCTGGGTTAAGCTCCCAGTGCATGATGGGGCAAAAACAATTCTCGCAGGTGTTTCTGGATGTGTGTCGTCAGTCGCTCTTCCCTTCGTGAAAGCTAAGGCAGACAATCATTTTGCGCCTTTTTGGCATGCAGGTGCCATACTGCTTTCAGCAGACGATGCACTGCTGCTCTCCTGCTCCTATGAATCCACCTCTTCTTCCTATGTAATCTCTACTATCTACTCTTTCTCTTCCTCATCGAACACTTCCACTGCCAAATCTGCTCGGCCATCATGAACCAAGCAGCACAGCTTCTGCTGCCAACTCTGCTCTCCTGCTACTGCCGCGCTTCCGAGCTTCTTCATGTTGCCCATCCTGGTCTCCCACCTCCATGAAATCTACAGAAGACAACCATTTACTGCCTTTTTTTGGCTACCGTGAACCGAGCAGCACAGCTTCCGCCGCCAACTCTGCTCTCCCACTATTGCCGCACTTCTGAGCTTCTCCATGTTGTCTGTCCTGGGCTCCCACCTCCATGAAAGTTACAGAAGACAAACATTTGCTGCCTTTTTTTGGCTACCGTGAACTGAACAGCACCTCTTCCACTGCCACTCTGCTCTCCTATGTTTTGTGCCCTTTTTCCAGGATTACCCATGCAGGCGCCATAGCCATGGAGCCCGATCAGATCTCCTCTGCAGTTTTGACCATTGTTAATACCTCACGCATTATCCAGCAGTATGTGCAGTACCTGCAAAACCAGGCAAGGAAGCGATGACAGCACGATTACGATAGTGATGAGAACATGAACACAGACATTCCTAGAAGCACGGCATGTGGCAATTGGGAGATCATGGTGGTGTTGGGCCAGGTTCATGCCACGGAACGCCGATTCTGGGCCCGGCAAACAAGCATAGACTGGTGGGACCACATAGTGTTGCAGGTATGGGATGATTCCCAGTGGCTGAGAAACTTTCGTATGCATAGGGCCACTTTTATGGAACTTTGTGACTTGCTGTCCCCTGCCCTGAAGCGCAGACACCAAAATGAGATCAGCCCTCACAGTTGAGAAGCAAGTAGCCATAGCCCTGTGGAAGAATGCAACACCCGACAGCTACCGGTCAGTCAGGAATCAGTTTGGAGTGGGCAAATCTACTGTGGGGGCTGCTGTGCTGCAAGTAGCCAACGCAATCATTGAACAGCTGCTATCAAGGATAGTGATTTTGGGAAATGTGCAGACCATTCTGGATGGCTTTAATGTGCTGGGGTTCCCTAACTGTGGCAGGGCGATAGACAGAACGCATATCCCTATCTTGGCCCCAGAACACCAGGGTGGCCAGTACATAAACCACAAGGGGTAGTTTTCAGTGGTGCTGCAAGCACTGGTGGATCACAAGGGACGTTTCACCAACATCAACGTGAGATGGCCGGGAAAGGTGCATGATGCTCACATTTTCAGGAACTCTGGTCTGTTTGAATAGCTGCAGGAAGGAACTTGCTTCCCAGACCAGAAAATTATTGTTGGGGATGTTGAAATGCCTATAGTTATCCTCGGGGACCCAGCCTACCCCTTAATGCCATGGCTTATGAAGCCGTACGCAGGCACCCTGGACAATAGTAAGGAGCAGTTCAACTATAGGCTGAGCAAGTGCAGAATGGTGGCAGACTGTGCATTTGGACTTTTGAAAGCGCGCTGGCACAGTTTACTGACTCGGTTAGATCTCAGCACAACCAATATTCCAATTGTAATTGCTGCTTGTTGTGTGCTCCACAATATCTGTGAGCGTAAGGGAAAGACATTTATGGTGTGGTGGGAGGTTGAGGCAACTCGCCAAGCAGCCCCAGTTTCACACAGCCAGACAACAGGGCAATTAGAAGAGCGCAGCAGGGCACGCTGCACATCATAGAAGCTTTGAAAGGCAGTTTCATGATTGGCCAGGGTACGGTGTGACAGTTGTGTTTGTTTCTCTTAAAGTTACCCACCCCCTATATATATAGAATCATAGAATCATAGAATATCAGGGTTGGAAGGGACCCCAGAAGGTCATCTAGTCCAACCCCCTGCTCAAAGCAGGACCAAGTCCCAGTTAAATCATCCCAGCCAGGGCTTTGTCAAGCCTGACCTTAAAAACCTCTAAGGAAGGAGATTCTACCACCTCCCTAGGTAACGCATTCCAGTGTTTCACCACCCTCTTAGTGAAAAAGTTTTTCCTAATATCCAATCTAAACCTCCCCCATTGCAACTTGAGACCATTACTCCTCGTTCTGTCATCTGCTACCATTGAGAACAGTCTAGAGCCATCCTCTTTGAAACCCCCTTTCAGGTAGTTGAAAGCAGCTATCAAATCCCCCCTCATTCTTCTCTTCTGCAGACTAAACAATCCCAGCTCCCTCAGCCTCTCCTCATAAGTCATGTGCTCTAGACCCCTAATCATTTTTGTTGCCCTTCGTTGTACTCTTTCCAATTTATCCACATCCTTCCTGTAGTGTGGGGCCCAAAACTGGACACAGTACTCCAGATGAGGCCTCACCAGTGTCGAATAGAGGGGAACGATCACGTCCCTCGATCTGCTCGCTATGCCCCTACTTATACAACCCAAAATGCCATTGGCCTTCTTGGCAACAAGGGCACACTGCTGACTCATATCCAGCTTCTCGTCCACTGTCACCCCTAGGTCCTTTTCCGCAGAACTGCTGCCGAGCCATTCGGTCCCTAGTCTGTAGCGGTGCATTGGATTCTTCCATCCTAAGTGCAGGACCCTGCATTTATCCTTATTGAACCTCATTAGATTTCTTTTGGCCCAATCCTCCAATTTGTCTAGGTCCTTCTGTATCCTATCCCTCCCCTCCAGCGTATCTACCACTCCTCCCAGTTTAGTATCATCCGCAAATTTGCTGAGAGTGCAATCCACACCATCCTCCAGATCATTTATGAAGATATTGAACAAAACGGGTCCCAGGACCGACCCCTGGGGCACTCCACTTGACACCGGCTGCCAACTAGACATGGAGCCATTGATCACTACCCGTTGAGCCCGACAATCTAGCCAGCTTTCTACCCACCTTATAGTGCATTCATCCAGCCCATACTTCCTTAACTTGCTGACAAGAATGCTGTGGGAGACCGTGTCAAAAGCTTTGCTAAAGTCAAGAAACAATACATCCACTGCTTTCCCTTCATCCACAGAACCAGTAATCTCATCATAAAAGGCGATTAGATTAGTCAGGCATGACCTTCCCTTGGTGAATCCATGCTGACTGTTCCTGATCACTTTCCTCTCCTCTAAGTGCTTCAGGATTGATTCTTTGAGGACCTGCTCCATGATTTTTCCAGGGACTGAGGTGAGGCTGACCGGCCTGTAGTTCCCAGGATCCTCCTTCTTCCCTTTTTTAAAGATGGGCACTACATTAGCCTTTTTCCAGTCATCCGGGACTTCCCCCGTTCGCCACGAGTTTTCAAAGATAATGGCCAAGGGCTCTGCAATCACAGCCGCCAATTCCTTCAGCACTCTCGGATGCAATTCGTCCGGCCCCATGGACTTGTGCACGTCCAGCTTTTCTAAATAGTCCCTAACCACCTCTATCTCTACAGAGGGCTGGCCATCTCTTCCCCATTTTGTGTTGCCCAGCACAGCAGTCTGGGAGCTGACCTTGTTAGTGAAAACAGAGGCAAAAAAAGCATTGAGTACATTAGCTTTTTCCACATCCTCTGTCACTAGCTTGCCTCCCTCATTCAGTAAGGGGCCCACACTTTCCTTGGCTTTCTTCTTGTTGCCAACATACCTGAAGAAACCCTTCTTGTTACTCTTGACATCTCTTGCTAGCTGCAGCTCCAGGTGCGATTTGGCCCTCCTGATATCTTTCCTACATGCCCGAGCAATATTTTTATACTCTTCCCTGGTCATATGTCCAACCTTCCACTTCTTGTAAGCTTCTTTTTTATGTTTAAGATCCGCTAGGATTTCACCATTAAGCCAAGCTGGTCGCCTGCCATATTTACTATTCTTTCGACTCATCGGGATGGTTTGTCCCTGTAACCTCAACAGGGATTCCTTGAAATACAGCCAGCTCTCCTGGACTCCCTTCCCTTTCATGTTAGTCCCCCAGGGGATCCTGGCCATCTGTTCCCTGAGGGAGTCAAAGTCTGCTTTCCTGAAGTCCAGGGTCCGTATCCTGCTGCTTACCTTTCTTCCCTGCGTCAGGATCCTGAACTCAACCAACTCATGGTTACTGCCTCCCAGATTCCCATCCACTTTTGCTTCCCCCACTAATTCTACCCGGTTTGTGAGCAGCAGGTCAAGAAAAGCGCTCCCCCTAGTTGGCTCCCCTAGCACTTGCACCAGGAAATTGTCCCCTACGCTTTCCAAAAACTTCCTGGATTGTCTATGCACCGCTGTATTGCTCTCCCAGCAGATATCAGGAAAATTAAAGTCACCCATGAAAGGAAATAAAGTCACAATTGTTTAAAAACCGTTCTTTATTATGTGTTGCACAAAACATTGAAAGAAATCAGAAGCTAGACCGGGGGCGGAGAGGGATATTGGGTTGGGAGGTGGAGGAGGAGGGAAGGACATGTCCAGAAACCAAATCAAAATTTCGGATATGCCAGCTTTCTGCTTCTTGTGCAATCCTCTGAGGTTGACTTCGTGGGTCCCCATAGCCTCCCCGCCCCGTGTTCTCCCCAGGTCTGAATGAGGAGGCTATGGGACCTGGAGAGGAGGGAGGACAGTTATACAGGGGCTGCAGCGGCAGTCTGTAGTCTTGCTGCCTTTCCCACATTAGATCCACCATACAGCGGAACATGTCAGTTTGCTCCCCCATGAGCTTGACCATAGCATCCTGCCTGCTCTCATCACGCACGTCCCTCCTCTCTTCGTATTCATGTAACGTTTTACGCGACTCCGCAATTGTTTGCCTCCATGCATTCAACTGTGCCCTATCAGTGTGGGAAAACTGAATGAGCTCAGCAAACATGTCATCCCAAGTTCGGTTTTTCCGCCTTCTAATCTGGACCAGCCTCTGGGACAGAGTAGATAGGGCCGGTGTTGAAACATTTGCACCTGGTGCGGGAGGAGAAAAAGGGAGGGTAATATTTTAAAAGATACATTTTAGAAAACAAAGGGTGCACTCTTTCTCAGGGAAACAGACAATTCATAGTACACAGCACATGTTCTTTCTGTACAAGGTCTCATTTTGCCTCTTATACTGAAGTGCCTGCCACTTTGGTGTAAGTAAGCCATCACATGCGGCCAGGCAACAGAATTCAGCTTGCAGGCAGCCATGGTAAGTCCAGGGGCAAGCTTCTTCCGCATTCATTTCAATGCTTTCAAACTGCTGGGCTCCCTTTCCCATAGTAAGCAATGCCTGGTGGGTTTGCGATATAAAAGGAGGGCCTGTGGGCTCTCTGGGATGATCGCTGCACACAACACCCTCCCCCCCCACACACACACCCACTGCGTGGCTCTGATGAGGTTCTGAGCAGGGATGAGCCCTTTAAACTAAACGCAAACAGGCCAGCGCAGCTGAGTTTCCCACCTCCCCCCACCACGTGGCTCCGATCAAGCTCTCACTCACCAGAAGTGCCTTCTCCAGGGTCGTAGTCCGGGAGCATGGCTTGGTGGGGGAGGCTATTGGCTCCAGCGTTAAGAATAGTTCCTGGCTAGGGGAGAAAACAGATTCCCCACTTGTCGCCTGTGCACTGTCATCGTCGTCGTCCTCTTCGTCTTCCAAAAACTCATCCTCCTCACTCCGTGCTACTCCCCCCTTGCAGGTGTCCACAGACGGTGGGGTAGTGGTGGCAACACCCCCCATAATTGCATGCAGCTCACAGTAGAAGCTGCATGTATAGGGCTGTGACCCAGAGCGCCCATTCACCTCCCTGGCTTTTTGGTACACTTGCCTGAGCTCCTTGATTTTTGTACAACACTGCTCTGTGTCCCTGGAGTAGCCTTTTTCCGTCATGGCCCTGGAGACTTTAGCGTACGTATTCGCGTTTCTTTTTTTGGAACGTAATTCTGCCATAACAGATTCATCTCCCCAACATACAATGAGATCCAGTACCTCCCATTTGGACCATGCTTGTCTGCGAATCCAGGACTGCATGGTCGCCTGTGATGGTGGACTCTGCTGATGGTCGCCTGTGCTGATGGTGACCAAACAGGAAATTCAAAAGTTCCCGGGGCTTTTACTGCCTACCAGGCTAGTGCATTAGAGTTCAGAGTGTTGTCCAGAGCAGTCACAAGGGAGCATTCTGGAGCTCCCGGAGGCCAATATTGTTGAATTCTGTCCACAGTACCTGTAACCCGGAACTGCAATCTCGATTTTAGCGCTACTCCACTTGCCGAGGCGGAGTACAGAAATCGGATTTAAGAGACCTTTAAATAAAAAAAAAATGATTTGGTCGTGTGGACGGAATCAGTTTTATTTCGAAGTAAATCGGCTAATTCCGAAACAACCGCGTATTGTAGACCAGACCTAAGAGTTCTACTTTTCTAAAGCCAAGAGAAGAGTTAGCTTCTGCTTTTGCAGATTCTTGGCCCAACCAATTAGATGAAGGGAATAGTTTTCCCTCTTAACATTTCTTTGAAGTATTAAAGTAATTCTTCCTTGTGTTAACCTTACAAACTGATTTAATTACTGAGGGCATGTTTATAATAGAAATGCTGCACTGTACTATATACATTATAGCAACAAAAGTGGTTTCTTCCATCGCGGTAGTAAATCCAGCTCTCCGAGAGGCGATAGCTAGGTCAACAGAACAATTCTTCCATCAGCCTAGCATTAACTGAGGGTTAAGTCAGCTTAATTACATTGCACACAGCATGACATTTTTCACAGCCCTAAGCAATGCAGTTTTATCTCCCTAACTGTGTGGTGTAGACCCACTCTTATTGTAATAATTGGCGAGCCAGATAAATGAATCCATTTATCCTTAGGTTGAAATTCAGTTGTAACCTTTATTTTTTTTATTGCATTGTGTTATTGTTAATTAGTTTAGATAAACTAGAAGTGAATCAGGTTTCAGAGTAGCAGCCATGTTAGTCTGTATTCGCAAAAAGAAAAGGAGTACTTGTGGCACCTAGTCTCTAAGGTGCCACAAGTACTCCTTTTCTAGAAGTGAATCAGTGACTTTTGTTTAGATTTGCATTTGTTTGCTTATTCTTTTAATACAATCCATAAAAATATATTAGACTAGTTTCTGTTTCAAAACTTTAGTGTGGGAAAATAACTGAACCAGAGGTAAAGGTAAATCCATTGAGTATGCTTCTGCTTATTATACTTACCATTATACAACAAAGAGGTAAAAAAGAGCAGAGAAAAAAACAACTAAAACACTTCCCTTTTATTTTGTACCAAATAAAGAGAATTGTCTTTTATTTTTGAAGAATTTCAATCTACACTGGTATCTAAATATTCTCAGTAGCACTTTTTCCAACTACAAACTGTAGCTCAGAAAGTTGCATATGGTTTCCTTTTTTGCTTTAGTATGGAGTTGCCATACCACAGCTATGGGGAAACGCAGGGAGTCCTTGTAAGAAAAGGAATGAGAGATAGGAAGAGGCCACACAGCACTAGAAAGAGTAAATATGAGAAAGCAAACCTTATAAGGCAACAGTGAAGCCTTTGTCAGCTGCAAAATCACCAACCCAGAGATACCAAACCCTAAAATTGTTGCTCAGTGCTACAAGAGACAAGAGGTTCATGGTGGAATGCCCCGCTGGTAATGGTTTTGTAGGAAGAAGCAAGCCATGGAAATTTGATAAAGAGAGTTTTTAAAATAAAGTCAGAGGATTATGGGAAATCCAAGTGGACTTCTATAGCCTAGGAGTGAATTTGGCACATAGCTGGGATTGAAAAGGTCCAGCACAATTTGCTTGTATATAGTAAACTAACATATAGGGAAAATTTATATTAAATCTACAAATATTCAGAATTTGGGTACTCCTAATCTATTGGTTTCAGAGTAGCAGCCGTGTTAGTCTGTATTCGCAAAAAGAAAAGGAGTAATTGTGGCACCTTAGAGACTAACAAATTTATTAGAGCATAAGCTTTCGTGAGCTACAGCTCACTTCATCGGGTGCAAATGCATCCGATGAAGTGAGCTGTAGCTCACGAAAGCTTATGCTCTAATAAATTTGTTAGTCTCTAAGGTGCCACAATTACTCCTTTTCTTTTTCCTAATCTATTGTAATTGAAGACCTATTAATTATTTTTTTTCTTTTTTTAGCTTCAGAATTCATTTCTTGTTGATGGCGAACTTACAAATATTGAAATCACTAATACAGCTGTATCTCCTGAATATTAGTAATATCTTGTGATGTATTATTTTTCTGTATATTTATAGACTTAATTTTTATTGATGCCAAATATCTCTATATTGTCTACTCTTTTAGCTACTAGCTAAAAGCTCAGTTTTTCTACCCCTTCTCCCCAACATTAAACAGCCTCATTTTTGTGGATTTTTCTAGCAAGACTTCATGTACTCTAAATAATTCAGTTCTATGTAATCTATTTTGATCCCTGAATTTTGTCTTTTGAAAGAATGAATACCTGTATAGTAAATTCTGTGTTCGTATATATTTGAATAACAGTAAAATAATATCTCTAATGACATGGTTGTAACCAGTTATTTCATTTCTTTACCTTGGAGGTCAAGACATCTTCATGACAGAAGAACAGAAGAAATATTACAATGCAATGAAAAAGCTGGGATCCAAGAAACCACAAAAACCTATACCTAGGCCAGCAGTAAGAATGCATATTATCTTACATTCATCTGAATTTGGGAGCAAATTGCAAGCTGTGTCAAACATTTCTGGATGTTATAGTTGGAAATGGAAATTTATGCATATTTCTGTGTGGTCACAATAGAATCTTTGAATTGCTTCAGGTGATAGCTCTCAGTATAAAGTATAAAACCAAGTCATTTCCTGGAGGAAAACTTAGACTGGCAGACTCATTTTCTACACTTTTTCAGATCTTTTGTTTCACTGATTCATAAAACCTTCCTTTAAAAAGAAATAAACTGCATTAGGGCTTTTCTTTCTGAACTAGATCTCATCAGTTTGTTTCTCTCTCTCTCTCTGTGTGTGTGTGTGTGTGTGTGTGTGTGTGTGTGTGTGTGTGTGAGAGAGAGAGAGAGAGAGAGATTTAATAATGTCTGACTTACTCTTTCACTTTTTTTCAGAACAAATTCCAAGGTTTGGTGTTTGATATTGTAACAAAACAAGCATTTGATATCAGCATCATGATTCTTATCTGCCTTAACATGGTCACAATGATGATAGAAACTGATGACCAGAATGATGAGATGAAACGTATTTTATACTGGATTAACGTGGTCTTTATTGTCCTTTTCACTGGAGAATGTGTCCTCAAACTAATTTCACTCCGTTATTACTACTTCACCATAGGCTGGAACATTTTTGATTTTGTGGTTGTCATTCTCTCCATAGTAGGTAAGAAATAATTATATTTAAAAGGAATCTAATGAATGGAAGGGCAAACATTTGTTAAAAAAATTATTTTAACAATGGAAGATTTACAAGATCAGATAGACAGTTACTTAGTTTTCACTTCCCTTGATTCTATAGTAAACAGGAAACATACATGAGCATTTATAGTAATCTGTACATTACCATTCTCAACCTCAGAAACTGCAAATAGGCTTTCTTAGTACTTCAATGTTAATTTTAATATCCATTTGTTCTTCATAACCCACCGTAAAGAGTGCCAAAACAAATATGGTACCTGTGCAATTCCCTTTAATAGATGCTATTATGCAAAACGTAAGAATGCCCATTATGACTCTCTCTCTATTCAGAATCTCTACTAAGGATAGATATGGCCCATCTTCATTTATGCTCTGTGATATGGAAAATTTAAATTGTTATAAAACAGACTATCCTTTTGTTTTTGTTTTTTTTACAGGTATGTTTCTAGACAAGGTGATTGAAGAGTATTTTGTGTCCCCCACCTTGTTCAGAGTTGTCCGACTCGCCAGAATAGGTCGAATCCTGCGTCTCATTAAGGGAGCTAAAGGGATTCGCACTCTGCTTTTTGCTTTGATGATGTCTCTTCCTGCTTTGTTTAACATTGGTCTCCTGCTTTTCCTGGTCATGTTTATCTATGCTATATTTGGAATGTCCAACTTTGCTTATGTTAAGAAGGAAGCTGGGATTGATGACATGTTCAACTTTGAAACTTTTGGCAACAGCATGATCTGCCTATTTCAAATTACCACGTCTGCTGGTTGGGATGGTTTGCTGTCACCAATTCTTAACAGTGGAGAACCGGACTGTGAGCCTAATAAACCTCACCCAGGAAGCTCTGTTAAAGGAGACTGTGGTAACCCTTCAGTTGGGATTTTCTTTTTTGTCAGTTATATTATCATCTCATTTCTAGTTGTAGTAAACATGTATATTGCTGTTATTTTGGAGAACTTCAGTGTTGCTACAGAAGAAAGTGCCGAGCCCTTGAGTGAGGATGACTTTGAGATGTTCTATGAGGTTTGGGAAAAGTATGATCCAGATGCAACCCAGTTTATAGAATACAGTAAACTGTTTGATTTTGCAGCCTCTTTGGATCCTCCTCTTCTTATAGCAAAACCAAACACACTTCAGCTCATTGCAATGGATCTGCCCATGGTAAGTGGTGACAGAATTCACTGCCTTGACATCTTGTTTGCTTTTACAAAGCGTGTTTTGGGGGAAAGTGATGAGATGGATGCACTTAGAATACAAATGGAAGATCGTTTTATGGCGGCCAATCCTTCTAAAGTCTCCTATGAACCAATTACAACCACATTAAAAAGAAAACAAGAGGAAGTGTCTGCTACTGTTATTCAGCGAGCTTACAGACATTACCTTTTAAGGCAAACGGTAAAAAAAGTTTCATTTATGTATTGCAAAGATAAGCATGGTCTGCCTATCAAAGAAGATATGACTCTGGATAAGCTAAGTGAAAACTCGGCTGCAGAAAAAACAGATAGGACCCCCTCCACAACCTCTCCACCTTCCTACGATAGTGTAACAAAGCCAGACAAAAACAAATATGAAAAAGACAACTCAGAAAAAGAAGACAAAAGTAAGGACGCCAGGGAAAGTAAAAAGTAAAGGAAACAAAGAATTCCATTTATGACAAATTGTTTACAGCTTGAGAAAGTGACATTTATGTCAATAGGGCTCCTGTAGAAGGTCTACACCAAACTGACAGCTTTTACATATATATACACACACACGTGCATAAGCACTCACGCACATACACACATCCACCTACACCTTAAGGTCAGTGCCTATATCAAGACAGACAGTGACCCCTCGTCATCAAACTGTGACTCTGTAAGGTAACAGCCTTGCCAAGAGATGATTGTTTCCATTACCAGCTGGTACTGATGAAGAGGAGTCACAACATTGCTACTCAGACTGTAGAGAACATTAAAGGGTGCAAATCTATCATTCTTAAAATGCATGTGTGTTAACAACAAATACTTCAGTGGTGTAATTATATCCATTCTGTGCATTTCTACAGCACATTTGTCCTACTTTTAAAATTTCTGTTGGTATAGTCATTTGTTTTAATTCACAGATTGTTATATGTGGTTCCTTTATGTTGGGGAAAGGAGATAAGTGCTCTTTCACAAGTATTCAAGTGTCAGATACTATTTATATGGCATGATAAGGCGTGCATGGTTCTTAACAAGCCAATTTAAAAGCAAGGTCCCTGCCCCATGACCTTAAATATAAATCAGATCAGTGCCATCACAAAAAGATGACAAGACCATTGAGGATATAGACAAGACATCAATAAATACCAGTAGGAGAGTCTGCCCTTGGAAGAGGGTAGTTATTCCCACAGAGAGCTGATTCGTTTCTTAGTTTCACTTTTTTCTTTTTGGTTATTTAGTTTTTGGTTTTCTTAAAAAAAAATTATCTACCATTTTAAAGTCTATATTTGGTGAGTTACTATACTCTGATAATGATTCTCTCTCATGTTCAGATTGAAGTAATTTGCATGAAGGCATGCTGTACTTATAGCTCATGCATGGAAAAACATGACATCACAAAGAGCAGCAGAGTTCTATCTACTTTCAGGTTTCAGGCTGGCTCTTAATTTTGAAGTATTTTAACTATCATGAAATAAAACATCCAGAAAAATCATAATAAAGTCAAAAAGAATTCCCAAAAATGGAACAGTCATTTTTCTGGTTTGGTTGGTTAATTTTTTTGCCTTTTAATGTAAACTTATTACATTTCAACAGTGCATTCCATATTTTATTCTAAGGTCTGGAGCTACATTCTGTCTCTACTTCTCTTATTCATGTGAGTAAAAGCCATTTGAGATAAAGGGGGTAACATGTGCAGATCAATGGGAACGTTAAGAACCCTTGGGACAACTACTGCCTTGATTTATACCTCATGCCCACAACCCAACCCTATTAGGGTTGCACAGGGGAGAGGTGGCAGGGGAGGTGTAACTCAGGGAAGAATTTGGTCCCCATGTGTTTTTGTCAAGCGTTCTGCTATATGAAATTAATCTTCCCTAAACACTGAAATGTCCAAATAGGTATAGTTATTCTGCTTTATCCTACAGTATTTTTTAAATGTCATCTGTTGTCAGCAAGGTTGACATTGTAGTTATTTTGATATTTAAATCGTTGTTTGACACAGAGTTACATGTTTGAGCAAGCAAATAATGACCTGACCACAGTATTTATTACATTAAATATCTACCTTAATAAGTCAAGTTTGCAAACTTTTAACAGATATGATATATTCTGTACTATTATAAATAATTTGAAGGTTGTCACTGATGCATGTTTATCTGTATCTTACGCCTTGTTGCTGTACCTTACGCCTTCCAAAGTTCAGAAATCTAATATGGGAAGCCATGTGTCAGTGGAAAGTGAAACAAATTGTTCAACCAGACGTCATTCCTCATGTCAGTAAGCAATAGTTTGCTGCTATTTAAGAGATTATTTTTATTTAATTTTAATTTTAAAAAATTAATCAATATCATGCAGTGTATAATTGGACTATACAGGACATATAAACTGCTTAACTTGTTGAAAATGTGGGGTCAGAAAACAGTTTTATAAAAAACAATGTTGTTTTTAAAAATCACTTTATTTTTCAGCATTTTGTATCTATAAGCAGCTACAGTTATCCTCAAGTTGTTGTCAGTCACTTTTTTGTTCATTTCTATTCCTACTTCTTTTTCATTAAGAAATTTAAGATATGAAGAAGTGAATGGGTAGTTGTATGCTTCTGCTTATTATTATACTTGAACATATTTTAATATGAAATAATTTTAAATAAAATGGGGACCAGAGTTCATTTGCCTCTGAGTAGGTTGATTTTTGTGTGTGGAAAAAGAACGGAGAAATTTGTTGAATTTCTAGCGCTGCTTGCATCTGAAGTTTCAAGGTAGTCTTATTCATGGAATCCTTGATCTTTCCAATTGTCTGTTTATATAGACTGTTGTTCTTGTTGATTCATGATGCACTAGAACTGTTCAAAATATAATATGGGATCCACAATCTTTTTTCACAAGAACAAAGTAGTGAACTTGTATAATGCATCACATCAGGATGTTTTTCTTTCTTACACAAGGTGGAGTTAAACATAGACTCCTTGTTTTACTAAACATATTGACGTGTAGTGTATTGGTGAACTGCATGCCGGAAAATGTTTTCCCATAAATACATTACTAACCAGACAAAAGAATAAAGATTACATTTTTATCATATGTACTTGTTTAATCTGTGTTTATGATGTAAAATTGATACACAATAATAAACTGGTTGCTATTAAAATTAAAGGGGAATGGCTTTAGTGACGGGGCAAAGGGGTCTTTGACCCTTAGCCCACAAGTTACATTATGGCTCAAGTCAGTATTGATAGAAACTTGTTACCATCTGGTTATTTTTGAAACTATGGGAAAGAATTAGTGATCTCAATTCAATTTTTAGTAAACAGCATCACAACACAATAATAAGAGGCACTTGTTCAGGGTGTTGTAGCAGGTGGTCCAAGAATTAAATGGGCATGGTGACTTTAATTACCATTTTATCCTCCCAGGTTCCTCTAGATCAGGGGTCCCCAACGCGGTGTCCACAGGTGCAATAGCGCCCACTGGGGCAGTTGTGTGAGCCCACAGGACACCGCGCCGCCGAAATGCCACCGCCGAGCGTGGCCACCTGAGAATCACCCACCGAAATGTCAGCATTTCGGCAGTGGGGTGTTTGGCACCCGCCAGAGTCTGTTGGGAATATGAATGTGCTATTCCCACAGAAAGGCTGGGAACCACTGCTCTAGATTAACCCTGAAGTACTGGTGCAGTGTGGGGACTTTTGTACTGCTGATGCCCATGCTTGACATACTCTGTGAACTTAAAGAGGATTCCATCCTCCAACACTATCTATATGGTCAGAATGGAGAGCAGTAAACAGTGGTGCCCCCCAAAGGTCTGTATTGGGACCAGTCCTATTCAACATATTCATAAATGAACCAGAAAAACAGGTAAACAGTGGGGTGGGAAAATTTGCTGATGATACAAAACTACTCAAGATAGTTAAGTCCCAGGCAGACTGCAAAGAGCTACAAAAGGATCTCACAAACATGGGTGACGAGGCAACAAAATGGCAGATGAAATTCAATGTTGATAAATGCAAAGTAATGCACATTGGAAAACATAATCCCAACGATACATATAAAATGATGGGGTCTAAATTGGCAGTTACCAGTCAAGAAATAAATCTTGGGAGTCATTGTGGCTAGTTCTCTGAAAACATCTGCTCAATGTGCAGTGGCAGTCAAAAAAGCTAACAGAATATTGGGAACCAGTAAGAAAGGGATAGATAGTAAGACAGAAAATATCATATTGCCTCTATATAAATCCATAATATGCCCACATCTTGAATACTGCTTGCAGATATGGTCGCCCAATCTCAAAAAAGATATACTAGACTTGGAAAATGTTCAGAAAAGGGCAACAAAAATTATTAGGGGTATGGAATGGCTGCCATATTAGGAGAGATTAATAAAACTTGGACTTTTCAGCTTGAAAAAGAGAGGACAAAGGGGAGATATGATACAGGTCTATAAAATCATGACTGGTATGGAGAAAGTAAATAAGGAAGTGTTATTTACACCTTCTCATAACACAAGAACTAAGGGTCACCAAATGAAATTAATAGGTAGCAGGTTTAAAACAAACGGCAGTATTTTTTCCACACAACTCACAGTCAACCTCTGAAACTCCTTGCCAGAGGATGTTGTGAAAACGTCTATAACAGGGTTCAAAAAGGAACTAGATAAGTTCATGAAGAATAGGTCCATCAATTGCTATTAGTCAGGATGGACAGGGATGGTGTCCCTAGCCTCTGTTTACCAGAAGCTGGGAATGGGTGACAGGATGGATCACTTGGTGATTACCTGTTCTGTTCATTCCCTCTGGGGCACCTGGCATTGGCCACTGTTGGAAGACAGGATACTGGGCTACATGGACCTTTGGTCTGACCCAGGTTGGCCGTTCTCATGTTCTTATATAGCATGTTCCACAAAAATATTAGATTCACTGTTAAGGAAAAACAAGAAAAAATAATTATGAAAATAAAGTATTCAATTGCCATAAAAAAACAAATGTTAAATTATATTTGTTCTTTGCATAATTATTTTAGACATTTACAACTTTCATGGAGCCCAAGGCTGCTCTGAAAACCATCAGTAGTTTTTATTGACAGTGTACTTGGGTACTGTGCAAGACATAGAAGCTCATGGTGTTTAAGATTGAATCTTCCCTCTCTCAGGGTATTGTGTATCTGTCCATGTATTTAAAGTGGGTTTTTTTTAATCATCTACTCTTTATCTCTTCTTTAACATAATGAGTTGGAGGTTTATCATTTGTTGACTTTGCAGAGAAATGAGTTCCAAATAATTAGAGCTAAGATTTAAGTTACTTGATTAACATTTTCAAAAAATTTTTTGTTGTTGCTTGTTGACTCATTAGCTCAAATTAACTAAGAGAACAACTGCTCAAATACTCAATACCTAAAAGGACTTTGTTCCCTCCCCCCCACATTTAATTTGCTTTAAAATTCTGTATCATAGTAAGAATAGATACTTATTCCATTATAAAGCTTTTTTAAATATACATTCCAGCTATAAGGAATGAAAAACCTCAGCTATGCAGTGCATTGAGTGCAGATTCCAAACAAACAAAACTGTGCACAGTTTTTGGGTACTGTGTTGGATGCACTCTTTGTTCAATGTCTATGACCTATACTACTTAGTTTTCTTAAGACAACACTGGAATGATAGTTCCCTTTTTTACATTGTATTTCCTACTGTAACATGCTAGCATACACTTGCATTTATTTGTGGTCATTAATAACACCATTGTGCCCTATAGCAGGCACCGTATGTTTGTGCTAAAGGAGGATCTCCAGTAGCTGATACCAGTGTAGAGCCTATGACAAATAGTTCAGCAATTCTGGTTCCATCCAATAGAGGGCACAAACTCAAGGCCATTCATTACAATATTATGACTGCTCTTTAAGATTTAGGCAACTAAGGAATTAGTACAAGAAATAAATGATAAAAATAATAATGGAAAATATTTTATAGATTTCTCTAATTTATAGTTTTCCTAGTTTATTTTTCCAGTTAAGTAATTTCAGATGATGCCAGAATGTGAGAACTATATCTCTTGATATGTCAGTGCAGCTTTTTTGTTAGCACTTTTGCCTCTGGACCAGCAATTCAGGGGCTTAGGTTCTACATCAGCATGTGCTCTCATGCAGTGCTGACACTGCAATGGTAAGAAGCTCCAGACTCATTTGAGATTGCAAAACTACAGCTTTAGGAAGTCTATTAAAATGAGCTAGGGAATTGCAAACATAACTTCTGTTTGTATTAATAGGAGTTAGCTACCTTGTGCATCAGTACAAGAATAGTCCCCCACCTTCTAAAATAACAGTACACAAGTATCTGCTGTCCTAGATTAGATATCAGCAAGGCAAAAATAACATAACGTACAGTTAAAAACTGCCCAGCAAAGATGCTGGTTTATTGGTTGTTGTGGGCCTAGAAAATTACTAAATTGCTGTCCCAAAATGCACTCAGAAAGGATTATCTAGCTTTCCAGTATCTTAGGAGAAGCCTATTGACATAGCTACTGTACAGAAATAACTAATGGCTGACAAACCTCTGCATTATTAACATAATTTTCAGTGAGGGGATGGTGCAAATGTGTCGATCTATTTCCTTAGACACAGCTAAGTTTTATCGCTGTGATCCAGTGTGCGGTCGTCTTTGCTTATTTCATATTTCTGTCTCTCTCCGCTATCAAGTGAGAGCTATTGCAGCATGAAACACAGACCTATCATACTGCCTGCATAAGAAAACAGATCATACTGCAGTGTAACTCAAGAAAAGTAGACTGCGGCACATTCTCCTCTCTCAGGAGAGAGGGGAAATCGCATGCAGGAGCACACATGATCTCTGCTGCAAGAACAATATTGAATGAAAATAGTGAGACACACTTCATAAACAATTTATAACAGCCAAAAAGGCAGCTGGGCCAACCACTCTCTGCACTTATATTTTCTATTGACTGTCATAAAAACAATTGTCTTTCTACATAATTAATCTATATATCAAAATGTTTTATCTACCTAATTTAGTAAACATATAGATCTAGAATAGTTTGTCTCTGACTGGTTTCTATTCACTTAAAAAAAACTGTATACTGTTTTAATTGTATTCTTATAAATCTGTCTGGTGGTTAAAAGGACACGTAATGCAAAGAATGTTCTTTCGAGACTGTGAATGAAATATAAATTTTCAATTTTTAAAAGTAGTGAAACATCTGTAATATGCACATCCATAAGTGGCAAAGGAATTTCATGCCTTTTTTCTGTACTATTCTATAAAAATGTCATGCTTATAAGTACTATGGCAACCCCTGTCACATAGTACTCATTTGATTTCTCAGATACAGGAGCTCCTTACCCAGATCAATATTTGTGGAGTGCTGTGCTGTAGCAGCACCTGCATTACTCTGTACACAAAAGTACACCACAGGTATAATAAGTCCTACATGTCCATCTATAAACAATGGGCAGGCAATTAAAAGGGAAAATCGTGAGTGTGCTGTATCCTGGGTATGTAAAGAGTTAAAGTGCTCCCTTCCCACTATGGACACTCTTCATGAATTATCCTATCACTGCCACAGTTTTTAACTTGTTTGCTGCGGAATGTGCCTGTTATACTGCTGAAATGTACCAGGTATGTTTAGGCAAAATGCATCTGTGGCACTGCAGAATGTGTGAGGCTGGGAATTGGCAGAAGGGAGGTGGATCACATGGAATAGATAAGTGGGGAGGCAAATGCAGGTAGCTGGAGCACCATTTTAGAGTGGTGTGGATCCAAAATGAAAGCTTTTTTGATAGTGGAGTTGGGATCATTGCTAAAGCTATTCATAGCACCTTCTTTGTTGTTTGTATTTAAAATCTGGTATGTCCTGAACAACTTTCAGAATTCGGTTGTTTCCTATTTTTTATCAAAACATTATCAAAATTACAAGGAAATATGAAATGTGATCATTCATAAACTTCTCCTTGTTCAAACAACAGTTTTGGGAAGGACAAATACTAAAGTGTTGGAATTTTTTTTTTTTCTGCTTGTGGTTTTGACTTTAATCCCCAGCGTGATAAGGCCAAATTCAGCAAAGTGCAAAAGGTAAAAACCAGAAATGGTGAAAAGTAAGAGTATTACACGAAGATAGGCGTTATCAATAAGTTGCTGTTAGTAACACCAGAAAATCAAGTTGTTTCTAAGCCTATGATTTTTTTACTTATGCATGACGGCTTACTATCCTTAACTGCTAAGAATTCCTCCTCGGCAGGGCCGGCTCTAGGATTTTTGCCACCCCAAGCAAACAAATGTTTAGCCACCCCCGCTTTTTTTTTTCATGCCACCGGCTCCCCCCCCAACTCCGCTCCTGCCCCAAATCCCCGGTCCCACCGCCCCCCCCCCCCCCCCGCGCGCTGTATTCTCTCCTCTTCCCGCCATTGCTTCCTACGGCTCCTTCCCGCGCAACCCTCCGCCTAGCTCACCTCACCTCCGCGCCGCCTGCTCCCCTGAACACGCCGCCGCTCCGCTTCTCCCGCCTCCTTCCCTCTCAGGCGGGGGAGAGGCAGCGCGGTCCCCGCCCCAGCCCACCTCCGCGCCACCTCCTCCCGCCTGTTTGGCGCGCGGCAAGCCTGGGAGGGACCGGCGGGGGTGGGGGGGAGAAGCGGTGCAGCGGGGGGCGCGCTCTGGGGAGCAGGCGGAGGCGATCTGGGGCAGCCGGGGGCACACTTCTAGGGACGGCATGGCCGGCGCCGGAATGCCGCCCCGAGAAATGTGCCGCCCCGAGCACCTGCTTGTTTTGTTGGTGCCTGGAGCCGGCCCTGCTCCTAGTTGCCTAGTTTTCTGCAGTTTAAAAAAAAATTGTCCTATGACTTCTTGCAAAAATTTTATATTAATTAATGGGGGGGGGTGTTTCTTTAGAACTTTTTTATGGCTGTGTCATTTATTATAAGAGAACGCTTATAGAGAGAGAATATGGCAATGAAGAGAATATAAAGCATGGTGGAAGCAGAAATGACAGGCTAAGCACAATTGAGCTTTGTCTCCCAAATGATCTTGCAGCAAAACAAAATACCTATTGAAATACTAAAGTCAAAGAGCACAGAAAGATTTCACAGCAAGTCTTTGAATACCAAATATTACATAATATAAATATTAGCACACTGTTAATATAACCCTTCTTTCATATACATTTTAAATGGTGACAAGAATGAAAATTTGTGGCAGTTCTGGCTTTCCTGCCTTTGTTGTTGTTTTATAGGGAGGGAGAAAAGCAGAATTAGCAAGTAACTCTTACTTCCTTATATTCTTTCCTACTTTTTATTTTTTTCATAAATGGACAGTACTTCTCCTGGGGGTTGTCTCTCATCAGTGGTCTGTCAGAGGTTGGCCTACCTCCCCCACTTTCAAAGATGTACTCCACATATAAGATTCCTCTGCACCTCTCCTCAGAGGCAGAGTTCTGTTTAAGCTGTCGTCAGTCTGCTGACCCATGGCTTCCTTCATGGAAGACTCAAGGAAGAGCCAGATATTAGCCATTAAGTTGGGCTGCAGTGATGAGCTGCCAAAATTTTAACAACCGGTTCCCTATAAAAAGTTCTGATTTAAGGGATTCATAGATTCATAGATACTAAGGTCAGAAGGGACCATTCCGATCATCTAGTCTGACCTCCTGCACAGCGCAGGCCACAGAATCTCACCCACCACTCCTATGAAAAACTTCACCCATGTCTGAGCTACTGAAGTCCTTAAATCATGGTTTAAAGACTTCAAGGAGCAGAGAAGCCTCCCTCAAGTCAACCATGCCCCATGCTACAGAGGAAGGCGAAAAACCTCCAGGGCCTCTCCAATCTGCCCTGGAGGAAAATTCCTTCCCGACCCCAAATATGGCAATCAGCTAAACCCTGAGCATATGGGCAAGATTCACCAGCCAGATACTACAGAAAATTCTTTCCTGGGTAACTCAGATCCCATCCATCTAATATCCCATCTCAGGGGATTTGGCCTATTTACCCTGAATATTTAAAGATCAATTACTTACCAAAATCCCATTATTCCATCATACCATCTCCTCCATAAACTTATCAAGTAGAATCTTAAAACCAGATAGATCTTTTGCCCCCACTGCTTCCCTTGGAAGGCTATTCCAAAACTTCACTCCTCTGATGGTTAAAAACCTTCGTCTGATTTCAAGTCTAAACTTCCTGGTGGCCAGTTTATACCCATTTGTTCTTGTGTCCACATTGGTGCTGAGCTGAAATAATTCCTCTCCCTCTCCTGTATTTATCCCTCTCATATATTTATAGAGAGCAATCATATCTCCCCTCAACCTTCTTTTAGTTAGGCTAAACAACTCAAGCTCCTTAAGTCTCCTTTCATAAGACAAGTTTTCCATTCCTCGGATCATCCTAGTAGCCCTTCTCTGTACCTGCTCCAGCTTGAATTCATCCTTTTTAAACATGGGAGACCAGAACTGCACATACTATTCTAGGTGAGGTCTCACCAGTGCCTTGTATAATGGTACTAAAATCTCCTTATCCCTACTGGAAATGCCTCTCCTGATGCATCCCAAAACCGCATTCGCTTTTTTCACAGCCATATCACATTGGCAGCTCATAGTCATCCTCTGATCAACCAATACTCCAAGGTCCTTCTCCTCTTCTGTTACTTCTAATTGATGCGTCCCCAACTTATAACTAAAATTCTTGTTATTAATCCCTAAATGCATAACCTTACACTTCTCACTATTAAATTTCATCCTATTACTATTACTCCAGTTTACAAGGTCATCCAGATCCTCCTGTATAATATCCCGATCCTTCTCCGAATTGGCAATACCTCCCAGCTTTGTATCATTCGCAAACTTTATTAGCACACTCCCACTTTTTGTGCCAAGGTCAGTAATAAAAAGATTAAATAAGATTGGTCCCAAAACCGATCCCTGAGGAACTCCACTGGTAACCTCCCTCCAACCTGACAGTTCGCCTTTCAGTAGGACCCGTTGCAGTCTCCCCTTTAACCAATTCCTTATCCACCTTTTGATGTTCATATTGATCCCCATCTTCTCCAATTTAACTAATAATTCCCCATGTGGCACGGTATCAAATGCCTTACTGAAATCTAGGTAAATTAGATCCACTGCATTTCCTTTATCTAAAAAATCTGTTACCTTTTCAAAAAAGGAGATTAGGTTGGTTTGGCACGATCTACCTTTTGTAAAACCATGTTGTATTTTGTCCCATTTACCATTGACTTCAATGTCCTTAACTAATTTCTCCTTCAAAATTTTTTCCAGGACCTTGCATGCTACAGATGTCAAACTAACTGGTCTGTAGTTACCCGGATCACTTTTTTTTCCTTTCTTAAAAATAAGAACTATATTAGCAATTCTCCAATCATTCGGTACTACTCCTGAGTTTACAGATTCATTAAAAATTCTTGCTAATGGGCTTGCAATTTCAGGTGCCAATTCCTTTAATATTCTTGGATGAAGATTATCTGGGCCCCCCGATTTAGTCCCATTAAGCTGTTTCAGTTTCGCTTCTACCTCAGATATGGTAATATCTACCTCCATATCCTCATTCCCATTTGTCATGCTACCATTATCCCTAAGATCCTCTTTAGCCTTATTAAAGACTGAGGCAAAGTATTTGTTTAGATATTGGGCCATGCCTAGATTATCTTTAACCTCCACTCCATCCTCAGTGTTAAGCGGCCCCACTTCTTCTTTCTTAGTTTTCTTCTTCTTTATATGGCTATAGAACCTTTTACTATTGGTTTTAATTCCCTTTGCAAGGTCCAACTCTACTCGACTTTTAGCCCGTCTCACTTTATCCCTATATGTTCTGACCTCAATTAGGTAGCTTTCCTTGCTGATCCCTCCCATCTTCCACTCCCTGTATGCTTTCTGCTTCTTCTTAATCACCTCTCTAAGATGCTTGCTCATCCAGCTTGGTCTACAACTCCTTCCTATGAATTTTTTCCCCTTTCTTGGGATACAGGCTTCTGATAGCTTCTGCAGCTTTGATTTAAAGTAATCCCAGGTCTCCTCTACCTTTAGATCCATAAATTCTTCAGTCCAATCCACTTCCCTAACTAATTTCCTTAATTTTTGAAAGTCAGCCCTTTTGAAATCAAAAACCCTAGTTGCAGATTTATTTTTGTTAATCCTTCCATTTAGTTTGAACTGAATTAGCTCATGATCACTTGAGCCAAGATTGTCCCCTACAACCATTTCTTCTATGAGGTCCTCGCTACTCACCAAAATTAAATCTAAAATGGCATCCCCTTTAGTCGGTTCAGCAACTACTTGATAAAGGAATCCATCAGCTATCGCATCTAGGAAAATCTGAGCCCTATTATTATTACTAGCACTGGTCCTCCAGTCTATATCTGGGAAGTTAAAGTCTCCCATGATCACGCAGTTTCCATTAGTATTTACTTTATTAAAGACATTAAAAAGGGCTCTATCCATATCCAAATTAGATCCCGGAGGTCTATAGCACACCCCAAGCACTATCGTAGGAGAGGCTTTACTAGTTTTCTTCCCCCAATGTAATTTTTGCCCACACGGACTCTGTCTTATCCATTGCATCGCTTCTTATTTCTTTACATTCTACCTCATCATTGATATACAATGCTACTCCACCACCTTTACCTTTGTTTCTGTCTTTCCTAAACAGCACATACCCTTCAATACCTGTAGTCCAGTCATGACTACTATTCCACCATGTTTCTGTTATCCCTATAATATCTGGTTTCACTTCCTGCACCAGTAGCTCTAGTTCCTCCATTTTGTTACCTAGGCTCCTTGCGTTGGTGTTCAAACATCTTAATTTTTGCTGTTTGGCCTCGCTCACATTTTGTACCCTATTAGGCACAATCATTCTACAGCCAGTATAACCTATTAGACTAGTATCCACACCGCCCTAGCTCCTTATATACATTCTCCTACCCACAGCTGTATCCTTTCTTACTTCGTCGTCTTCCCTCTCAATGCTAAAATCTGGCGTGGAGATTTCCTGGACATCTCCCATCCATCTCCCCCTAATTCCTAGTTTAAAGCTCTCTTTATCAGTTGTGCCAGCCTCGATCCTAGAAGTCTATTTCCTTCCCTACTCAGATGAAGTCCATCCCGAGAGAACTGTCCTCTGTCCGTGAATGCCTCCCAGTGGCCATACATCCCAAAGCCCTCCTTAGAACACCACTGCCTAAGCCATCTGTTGACAGTCATAATCTTGTCACACCTTTGTTGCCCTTCTCTAGGAACAGGAAGGATCCCACTAAAGATCACCTGAGCCTCAATTTCCTTAAGCGTCTTCCCCAGCCTAGCATAGTCTCCCTTAATACTTTCCAGCGAGAATGTAGCCGTATCATTTGTTCCCACATGAAGGATAATTAGGGAATTCTTTCCCGCTCCCTTTAGGATCCTTTTCAACCTCAGGTCTACATCCCGTATCTTAGCACCCGGAAGACAGCACACCCTTCTATTCTCTGGATCAGCTCTCGTTACAGACCTGTCTATTCTTCTCAATAAAGAGTCCCCGATCACATAGACCTGCCTTTTCCTGGTGACTGTGCTATTCTCCAGTCTCTCCCCTGTTCCCTCTGGCTGCAAGTTCTTTCCATTCCTATTTTCCCTTATCTTCTTCAACCCATCCTGTATCCTCCTGGGGCTCATATTTGGTCTAGTCTCCCTTGCCTCTTCCGCTTTTCTTATAGGACTAGCCTCTCTTCTCTTCTTCCTTACCCTTCCACCTTCAACAAGTACCTGCTGAGCCCCTTCTTCATTTTCCAACTCTGCAAACCTGTTCCTAAGCTCTATTTCTCCTTCACTAGCCCGTCTTTTCCTCTGCCTGGTTCTTTGAGTCACATGTTTCCACTGACCACTTTCCTCACCCAGTCTCCCCTCAAAATTCCCCAGCCCTGCTTCCATCCGTGAGTCTGAGCTTTTCCCTTCAGATACCTCATATCTTTGCTCCATCATCTGCTGAAACCCCTTCCTAAACTCAACCAGACTTCCCCCTGCATCTCCAGACCTCAGATCTTTTCCTCCATCAGACGACATTTCATGCAGAAAAAACTCTTATCGGTTCCCCCCTCCAGGATCATGTACATACCACAGCTTCCACATCCAGTCATCCTCAATGTGTCTTCCACTACAGGAGTCACTCCCACAGCTGCCTCTGTATCTGTCATCACTTTCCCACCTAAATCCTGTTAATCTGGGAACTACCCCCCCAGCAAAAGCAAACCCCAAACAAGCACCACAATACAAACTCCCACTCAAACTCCCCTGTTTAGAGCTCTGTTTGCTAGCTCCTGTGCCGCTGCAGCTGTCTGTGCCCAAGTATGTATTTTGGGATGTGCCCCAGTATGTATTTTTTGTACCAACAGGGTTACCATACATCCATATTTTCTCGGATTTAAGAACCAAAAAGCCTGACCTGTCCGGGAAAATACAGATGTATGTTAACCTAAAGTTCTTTTTTAAAAAGATAGGCCTGAACTAGAAATGAGCTCCGTTTCACATGTGTGGGTCCCCACCACTTCCTGGGGGTGTGCTAGGGTGACCAGATGTTCCGATTTTATAAGGACAGTCTCAGTTTTGGGGTCTTTTTCTTATATAGGATCCTATTACCCCCTACCCCCATCCTGCTTTTTCACACTTTTGCGGTCTTGTCACCCTAGGGTGTGCACGTGTGCGTCCCAGCTGCTCCCTGCCCCCCTCATTGAAGCAGGTGTGCAGGGTTACTGCCCTGGGAACTGCAGGGCACCGTGCACGTGGGCCAGCTGCAGACAGGGGCTTGGGGCAGGGCTAGCTGAAGACAAGGGGTGTGGGGGTAGCTGAAGACAGGGGGTGTGGGGGTAGCTGGAGACGGGCTGGCTGCAGGTAGGGCGTGCGGCAGGGGCTGGAGACGGGCTGGCTGCAGGTAGGGCGTGCGGCGGGGGCTGGAGACGGGCTGGCTGCAGGTAGGGCGTGCGGCGGGGGCTGGAGACGGGCTGGCTGTAGGTAGGGCATGTGGCGGGGGCTGGTGACGGGCTGGCTGCAGGTAGGGCGTGCGGCAGGGGCTGATGACGGGCTGGCTGCAGGCAGGGGGTGCAGCAGGGGCTGGTGCGGGCAAGGCGTGCGGGGGTGGCTGGAGACGGGCTGGCTGCAGACATGGCAGGGTCTGGTGCAGGCAGGGCAGGGAGTGGCTGGAGATGGGCTGGCTGCGGGCAGGGCCAGGGGTGCATGCAGCAGGGGCTGGCTGTGGGCAGAGGGTGCAGGGGTGGCTGGAGATAGGGGCTGGCTGTAGGCAGCAGGTGTGGGGGTGGCTGGAGATGGGCTGGTATGGGCAGGGCAGGGAGTGCGGCAGGGCCTGGCTGGAGGCAGGGTGTGCAGGGGGTGGCTAAAGGCAGGGCAGGGGGTGGCTGGAGATGGTGTCTGGTGTGGGCAGGGCAGGGGGTGCGGCAGGGGCTGGCTGCAGGCAGGAGGTGCCGGGGTGGCTGGAGACGGGCTGGCTGTGGGCAGGGGGTGTGTGCAGCAGGGGCTAGCTGCGGGCAGGGCAGGGGGTGCGGTAGGGGCTGGCTGCGGGCAGGGCAGGGAGTGCGGTAGGGGCTGGTGCGGGCAGGGCAGAGGGTGCAGGGGTGGCTGGAGACAGGGGCTGGCTGTGGGCAGGGGGTGCATGCAGCAGGGGCTGGCTGCGGGCAGATGGTGCGGGGTGGCTGGCGACCAGCTGGCTGCAGGCAGGGCAGGGGGTGTGTGCGGCAGGGGTTGGCTGGATACAGGGCAGGGGGTGCGGCAGGGGCTGGCTGCGGGCAAGGGGTCCGGGGGTGGCTGGAGACAGGCTGGCTGCAGGCAGGGGGTGCGTCAGGGGCTGTGCAGGCAGGGCAGGGGGTGGCTGGAGACAGGCTGGCTGCGGGCAGGGCCGTGGGTGCGGGGTGGCTGGAGACAGGCTGGCTGCGGGCAGGGCCATGGGTGCAGGGTGGCTGGAGGCGGGGGCTGGCTGCGGGCAGGGTGGTGGCTGCACGGGGAGAGCAGCAGAGGACGCAGCCCAGGCCCTCAGAGCAGCCGGGGACCCACCAGGCAGCAGCAGGAGCCCCAGCGCCAGGGAAGCAGCAGCAACAACAGAGCTCGTGCCCAGGGCCAGGCGGCAGCACACGTGGCTCTGCGGTGCAGCGCCCCCGGTGGCCAGAGGAGGAATTACATCATCTTCTGGCCGGAGCCCATCTAAGCCTCAGTGCCCCCTGCAGGGAAGCAGGTTGTTAAACTGCTTCAAAATTTAAGAACCAGTTCACGGGAACCGGTGCGAACGGGCTCCAGCTCACCACTGGTTTCGTCTGCAGCATAGAAAAGAAACTATCCCTGTCCCGCAAGACTTATAGTCCAAATGCTTAATTTTATGTTTTAATTTTTATGAATAAAATAAACTCTAAATGATAATATCCATTTAATCAACTTTAATTTAAAAAATGAAAGTCGACATGCTAATATTTAGACCTGGTTGAAAAACTTTTCGATTTAACTTTTTTCTGTAGAAAATGCCTTTTCAAACATTTCTACCAAAAAAATTATGAAAAAGTTCCAGAAAAAAATTTACAAATTAAAAATAATTTTTTAAATTTGTTTCGTTTTAGCAAGAAAAAGCACTTTCTCTCACTTTTTAATTTTTCTCCTTTTTGCAGGAAAAAGTCTTTGCTTTTTAAAGTTTTTTTTTTCACCAAAATGATTCTTTAATTTTAAAAAAATGGAAAAATTGAATGAAATGGAAAGAAATGAAATTTAATTTGAAATTTTTCAGGAACTATACTTAGGTTTTCTCAATAAGCTCTACCAATAATATTTTGGGCAACAGATTGTTCCTTCAGTATAAATGTGGTACCTGTATGTCCAGAGTCTACAGTAGTATTCTGTTGACAGTTAAATCCAAGGATACTTTATATATACATCCAGAATATATAAAAAGAAAAGGAGTACTTGTGGCACCTTAGAGACTAACAAATTTATTAGAGCATAAGCTTTCGTGAGCTACAGCATCCGATGCATCGGATGAAGTGAGCTGTAGCTCACGAAAGCTTATGCTCTAATAAATTTGTTAGTCTCTAAGGTGCCACAAGTACTCCTTTTCTTTTTGCAAATACAGACTAACAGGGCTGCTACTCTGAATCCAGAATATATATAACCTTTATTCATTAGTATTAATTGTTTGTTTTTAAGTTAAAATAAGTTCAGATTTCATGTTGCCACATCCATAATATGGATTTTGTTGATTATACTCATTAGATTTGGGATAAGATTATTGCCAGCCATTGACATCATATTCAGTACTCTGTGTCAGAGATTTGGTCCCATGGGTCATTTTCCAGAATGTATTACAAAAGATTAAATAATAAATCAATTGTCATTTGGAATGTATGAAATGGTTGACCAGTGCCCAAAGTCAGGTGATGTAATGGCATCTCCATAAGCAGTGTATTGAGCGAGGCTGATTGATAATCACATTCCAAGCTAAATCTGAGTGAAAAAATATTTAATTCCAAAGAAGGGGGAAAAATTCATAAATCTTCATGAAAATGTTTCCCAGTTTCCAACAAGCTCTATTTGGAGCCTCTTGGGTATAGATCTGAATTAATTTTGGTCAGAGTTGAAAGACAATAGAAGTCTATGTAGCTGAAAGTTCTGCATCCCTTTGTGAATGTTGTAAATTGACGCTCCAGAGGAGTGCTTTCTGCCAATGATTACACCAAAGAGAAATTTTAAGTTCTCAAGTCCCCGTTCTGTCTTGAGGGGAAAAAATTGTAAAGTCAAGAAAAGAACTCAGTTTGGTTAGATCACCTTCTCAGTGTTTCCTCAGATCAGTTCTGCTCCAGTTGTGAAGTTTTCCCCTCAGTAATCTAGTCTAGAAAATGGTGAATTATAGTTATACATTGAAATCCTAACAAGGTAGATCAAATTTCATTCTGAGCTGTTCAAAGTTCAATAGTCTTGTGCTCTGGAAAAAGCCTCCAATGTTCAACAGTATTCTGGCATATTCTGCATATCTAGGAAGTCAGTGAATATTTTAGCACTGCTCTAAGGTATTTGATTGATATTCTTCCTTCTCCCGCTCCCTCAGTATTCCCAAAGTGTGTCCCTGACATAGGGACGTTGACTGATTTCCTGAGGGGAATAAAATATCTTCACCACACATCAAGCTGGAAAATGTAAAAGGAGAGTAATATGACACTTTGTCACATGGGGCTGTTTTGAATTTTTATAAAATGTAACCAGTTCTAAACATAGTGGTCTGATCTAAAAGCCATTGAAGTCAATGGGAACTTTTGCACTGATTTTAGTGGTTTTAGCTTAGGGTCATATTGAATCGCAGCTTCCCAGTTACAGATTTTCCAATTGAAGAGACTAATACCTACTTTTGTTTTTTATCATTAGAGCCTGAATAAGATGATTCTTGATATTTTACCATACTATATAAAGTTGCTGCTTAATCTGTTTAGTTCTCTTTTTAAACCACATAGATAGAAGTAGTAGGAGGGACTTGTAGAAAATACAACACTTGCGAAAGAGCATTGATTTTTGTCAGGCTGGCTCTCCCAAACATAAATAATGGTAAACTGTGACATCGTTGCAGGCCTTTGATTTAAGGAATCTAAAAGGGTTTACAGATTTAGCATTATTAGATTTTTGAAATTGTGTGAGATTTGTACTCATAGATATCTAAATCCCTCAGGGGATTGTCAGCATGGAAAATAGTTAAAGAGATTCTCACTGGGTGTGTCTAAGAGCAAAGTCTCTGACTTGGTCTATTTACCATTATGATAATATGGCACTGTATGCTTCTAAGACTTTGAGGCATTGAATAGAGGCTATTTGAATAAAGGAAAGGATGTGGAGAATTGTAGAACAGTTTGACTACTGTTTTAATAGATGTCCAAAGTTAAATGTCTCTAATAACTACAAAAAAGAAACTTTATCAAATATCCTCTGCATCTGAGGCTAGAAGTAGGCAACTTTCATTGGTTCATTTAATATGATGAATGATGTTTAGTGTTTGCAGAATATTATGATTTGTAGTTTTGTCTGGCATAAGCCAAATAGTTGGGAATAACATTACTCTAAAGAAATAAATGGATATTGATACATTCAGTGAGTGAATCTATGTGAAAAAAAATATAAATAGGCCCCCTCAATTAGTCCATAGTCTATAGACTATCTAGAAAGCATAGACTGCTCTAAGCTTGGATCATCAAGGTTAGGTTGTGATAAAATTGTTACAGGAGATGTTCCTGATGAACTAACATTGAAGCTAAGCATATTCCATATGAAATAATGAGGGGAAAAAAGAATTACTTAAATATCTTTCATTTAATTGCCATTTTATTACATACCAGCATTATATAACACAAAAGAGTGCCTTAAAGCTTATTTTGCATTAAGGTTTTCTGCTCTTGAATTTACAAATTTCAAGTTTCTTCTTTGGGATTATTAAACATCAAAGTTGTGTTCCTTTAAGGAGCCATAAGTTCACTGCGTATAAGAGGTCTATGTAGTTTCTTTACTGGCTTTAATGCAGTTGTCTACCACTGCAGCAATAATAGCTTTTCCTTATTTAAGTAAGAGCTCTTTTTCCATGGCAGCATTATAAAATTGCTGTCCTTTAAAGTTATGTAGGTGAATAATTGTGGGTCACAGTAAAAGCTCTCCCTTGTAGCCCTGTGTCCAATGGGCTGTATCTATTTTTAACTTATTCCCTTTTCTCTCTAGACCCAGTAGTCTGTGGATTCATTTAAAACAAACAGTTTGTGGATGTGGGATTTCTGCTGCTTGGATCAACAGCTTCTGTTTTCAAAATCTTCAACTTTACTCTCTCGGAAAGTAATGTTGCATTCCTAGGGTCTACAGAAAGGTGTTCATTGCAGTTAGAGGTGATTCAAGTGGCGCATTCTGAAAGTGTACTTTCCATGATAGTGGCCAAATTTAAAGATACCTTCTTGATTTTGATGGTAAGATCACTGAGTTTTGCAGACTGCATGGCTCTACCATCTTGACTGTCTTCCTGACCTGATTCTACTTTCATAATTCACAGTTTTGATATCAGACATATTGGACTTGTCTTAATGTTCCAAAAGAATTCCATAGAAGTCCTAGAAAGCTATTTATGGAGTGTAATTAATTGGGGAGCAAAACTTAGCATTGGGAATTAAAAAAAGGATTCATTTGGGAGTTCAGAGAATCTGCGTGGCTGCTGTGATGCATCATGTGACCCTGGAGTGAGAGTTTGTGATAGCTCAATGAAAAACTACAGAAGGATTATGTATGAACTTTTTCTACTATAAAAGTTAAAAAAAGAAAAAAATGGCTCAAATACAAAAAATTAAATGTCACTCCATTAACAAGTTACCTGATAATTTAGACTCACTTTTGCCACTCTTATCCCCAGATAGATGGGACTTTTCAGGGAGAAAGGTCTTATGCCACATGAGTAAAGGCTGTGGAAGTGGGCCCTAGTGCACAAAATCATTTTAAAACTTTGGGGCCCAATTTTGCCCATCCTAAGTGGGTGTAAAATGTTATGAAAACACAATTCTGTACTCACTCTAGTGAAAGCATTTTATTCCCATAGAAGCAGAAAAGGTAACTCAGTATGAAAGTGATTTAGAAGATTTTCAGAAGTGTTGTAAGATTATCGTATAGAAAATGTGTGGAAATATACAAACAGCAGAAAAACAATAATTAATAGTATCTATCATACAACTTTGAGAGGCCCTGATCCAGAGTGCATTGACATCAATGAGTCTTTTCATTGATTTCAGTAGGCTTTATACACCCAAAGTGTCCAGCTCACTAATGCTTTTAACTCATTGAGCTCCGCTTCCTGCATGTCAAACAATCCTGCTCCCAGTGAAGGCAACGGTAAAACTCCAAAGCATGGGCATTGTGTCAGAACAATTCTGGGGTGAAGCAGGGGTCAAAGTTGTGTCAGCATCCCCGCATCCACCTCCTTGATGAAGTCATGGCTGGCCATGGGGTTAGTGGACTAGTTCCATCCCTGGGACAGCAGAGGGGCAGGGAGATGGTGCCGGTGTTATCCCGGAGGGCAGGCAGGCACCAGAGGTAGGGGTGGGCCAAGGGGCCATTGTTCCACCACTTTTTAAACAGTGGAGCCCCTTCTCAGCTGGCTTGAAGGAGTGGGGTCCAGGACAAATTTGAGTGGCGCTGCAACCCACATTCCAAGCTGTAATGCCACTCACTGTCTCATGCTGAGTGGTGTCTCACCAATGGCCAGCCCAGAACAGGGATTGGGGCCTGGTTCACTCTGCGCTCAGCTCCAGGCAACCTGCCATTGCTGCCCAGTGGTGAGGAGAGGTGAGAGCACTGACAACGCAGTGATTGGGTGCCAACACCTGACCCACCCCATAATGGCCCCCACGGGCCTGGGGGAGACACCACACTGCTAGCTGGCGAGGAGCTTTGAAAAGTGTGGGAGGGGGAACTGTCCCCCCACCCTCTAGCAAATGTCGCCCCTGCTCCAAAGGGAGCAGGACGGGTGCCAAGTCCAATAACAGTTTGGAAATATCAGATGAAGAGAGCTGTAACTAAGCTGTAAAGATTATTTAAATTTTCTTGTAGGCCTTTTCCATTTTCCATGATTCTGATTCTAACCGTATTCACGGGGATGGGACTATTGAAATTTTGAGATGTATTTTTAACAAGTGATTTGAAAATTAATTGTAATGCCCATCCTATTAGAAGCAGTCACTGCAGTTTCCTTTTTCAGTATGTCTAAGGATCCAATTCTGCTCTTACTGGAATCAGACTTTTGTCATTGACTTCAATACAAGAAGAGTTTGGCCCTTGATGTATTAATTATGGGCTCACTAAAATAGAACACAACATCCTTTCTTTTCTTTCTCCTTCACCTGAGCAGTGAAAGGAAAAGAGCTGCCTTTTAAGTATCAATCAAGAAGACTAAGAATCAGTTTATTGCAGCAGATTTTATAGGCAGTGGCGCTAAATAGTAATTGGATCAACAGTAGCAATTACATTTCTCATGTGATAGCACCACTGAATGAGGTACAGGTAACCTCATTAGCCAATAGACGTCACTGCAATTAGAAAAATTGCTAAAGGATGAAGAAAGAAGATAGTCTTCTTTAAATTAAAAGTAGAATTATCTTAGGAACATGAAATCTTTTGGTAATAGAAGATAACCAATTATAAGGAATTTTCTATTTCCCATAAAAACAGTTTGACAGAATGCACTTTGGTAGCGGCTATAATGTGTGCCAAGGCTTATGCATGAAGAAGTATAATCAGGGCCAAGATCTAAAAACTTTGGGCTGAAACCAGGTAAATAGTCATACAGATGGCCAGATTCATACAGATGGCCACCTGCTTGCTTGTACTGTACTGGCATTTGTAAGGTGAATAAGTGGGCCTCTAACCTTTTAATGTGGTCTTGTGTGATGCAGAGAATGGAAAGGAATAGTTTTATTCCTACTCCCATGAGACTTTTTCAGGGCTTGATTACTTTTTTGTTAATTGTCTTAGGAGTGTAGTTAAGGCAGCATTGTCAAGTAATTCAAGTTTCAAGCTTCATACACTTTAAAAATTGTGTTGTGGGAGCTGACTCCATTCTGAGATTACAGTCATGACTTTATTGATCCCTATTGCACTAACTTTTAAAAACAAAAATAAAAGTGGGCCTAACATAGAGTTATTTTATCTTCCATTGTATTATTGGGTCCAACTAGTGGCATTGGCCTATAAAGCCTGACGTGCCTTGAATCCTGGCTCACCTCAGGAACTGTCAGTCTTCTGTAGACACCCTGCTAGTGGAAATGCACTAGTTGAGGTGCTTGAAGTGGCAACCACAGGGTCTAATTATGAAGAAGCCGAAAGCAGGGCATTTTCAGAAAGGAGTTTTGACTCGGCCTATTAATACAGGGAGATAACAGAGGATGTTGCTCCCCAAATTCCTCTGAGCTGGGATTGTAAATTATGCACTTCCTACCTCTCCAAGAGGGAGCTGCGTGGCTGCCTCCTCCTGCAAGGAGCCAGCTGAAGACTCCACTCTGTGGCTGCCCACCTCTTCTCTGACTCTCTTCCAGCGGGGGTTGGGGGGGAGGGAAGAAATGGAGACACCAAGGAGCAACCACTTCCCAGTCAGGATCCTCCAGGAGGGCTGTGGGACTGCTCAGGATCCTTGGAGGGAGATGAACATCTGTGAGTGCTGTTTGGGGGGGAGCAGGGAGAGAAACAGGAGGAGAGTTAACCCCAGAAATGGGAAAGGAAATTGTTGGGGAAGGGGAGAACTAGCCTAGGGGCCTGCGAGAGAGACACCCTCATTTGGGAGGGAATGGAAGAGATAGGGAGAGGAAAGATAGTTGCAGATAGTGGGTTGAGGGGAGAGGGAGGGAGGAGGAGAAACCAAGGGAAGAAAGGATTCTGGTGGGTTGAAGGAGGAGGAAAGCAGGAGCTGCCTGGGAGATGAGGAGAGAAAGAGCAAGAAGAAACAGGAGTGGGGAGCGAAGGACCCAGGGCAGGAAGACCTCAGAAGGGAGACTATGGTGAGAGGATAGGCAAAGAGGAGGGAATGGAATAGAATGGGACAGAGAGATTTGGAGCTAGTTCAAGATAGGAAAGAATAGGGATGGAGGGAGGGATCAGAAGCAGGAGGATAGAACAGAAAAGTTAATCAGAGGGGAAAGAAAGGGATAAAAGACATGTGAAGGAAAAGAGATAATGGAAAAACAAGGCAGACAGTAAGTTAATCATATTGGTTTACAGAAAGCTAAATGGCAAAATATTTACAGCCATTATTATAAGCAATAGGTTGTTTGATTTTAAATAGCATTAAGCATGAAAAAAGATGGGATGAAACCCTGGCCCCATTGTAATTAATGGAAGTTTTGCTTTTGACTTCAGTGGGACCAGAGTTTCACCCAGCATTCTTTAGGATGATGGGCATGGAGGGGAGAATGGCAACTCTGATTGTGAATATGTGGACAGTGGATGGGGGCACCCAGAGTTTCTGTGTGTGAGAAGTGGGGATGTACTACTTTGTTTTTATGTTTTGAATCTGTGTTTGAATATATTTATATATAAACATGTTTATATATGGATCTGCTGAGAACATAAAGGGACTACAATAATAAATTACTCTAAAAAGTAATTTGATTACATGTGACAGATTATCATTAAGGGTTACTTATGTATACTATACTTTTGATGGATAAACTGATTACTTTTTACAGCAAAAAGTAATGTGGTTCACCTTGTGTTACTTTTCCAAATTACTACCCCTTCCTTTCCAACTCTTAACCCTTCACTTGCTTTCCCAGGTGGAACAGGAGTTGAGACTTTATTTATCCTCCTCAGAGACTTTATTTTCCAGGACTTCCCCACCAGGGTTGATAGTGACCCTGAATTGAATCTGGCCCTTCATGTTTAGATTAAATAATATGATCTGACCATACTCAAGTATAGATTATTAATAAAAAATTGGCTGAATAAACTATTGTGACATTGACAGCTCAACAGTACAACCCTGTTTATTGCCAATGAGATTGCAGATGGTCTTTTATCTGTCTCTATCTCTCTCTGTATAGAGAGAGATAAGAAAAATGAGTGTGGCCTCTCACGGGGATGCAGCCAAAGCAACACTATCAAGATAACTTCTTAGTTTAGCATTCTGGGGAAGAAGTTCCTGGAGGACAGCCAAAGAAACTGATGGAGAAGTTGGCTGCCTTGAGGTGCCAGTATAAAGCAATGCTTTAGACAAAAATATCACTCTAATGGTATTGTGGTAAAAAGTAAAATTATCTCAGCCTATTTTATTACTCTGAGTGAAAATCTCATATAAATACCTTATCAAGCATTGCTACAAGGAGGGGGAGTGATGTACAGAGGATTTTAGGGCCTGAGCTTGCCACAAAAGTCCATCTTTTATTATGCAGGTCCTGAAGCTGAGTGATCTGGACTTCTGCTTTGAGCAACTTGAATGGTAAACATTTAATGGGAGGAAAATGTCTTTTCCTTGTCTGCCTCCAGCCAGATTTAGGCTCAGCTAGGCATTTTATAGGGCTTTTAAAAAAAATTTCAGCTCATTTACCTGATATTTAAGTAAGGCACACTAGGCTATGATCTCCTGGGACAACTCTACCAATTCTGACTTTTATAAAATAGGTAAAGCAGTGGCTACCTGCAGTAGTTTATTTTAATGATAAATTACATATTTGCAGTCCATTTGCTTAATTTTTGAATTCCTTCAGAACTCTTGGTTTAATAACATCTGGTCCTGGTGACTTACTGCTGAGTCACAAATGAGGGTCAGCACTTCCAATAGCACTTCTGACACCTTAAATCTCTGAAACATCTTTATTACTATAAAGTGTAGCTCTGTGGTACATAGGTGCTGGAACTAGGGGTCCTAGGGGTGCTGCATCACCCCCTAGTGAAAAGTGGTTTTCATCATATACAGGATTTACACTTTGGTTCAATGGCTCTCAGCACCCCTCCTATACAAATTGTTCCAACACCCAGTGGTCTTCTGTTGTGAAAGCTGATGGAAATACATCATTTAGCTTTTCTGCAATATCCTTGTCGTCTTTGATTTCTAGAGCAAAAACCAGATATCGGAGTCTAAAACAAAAAGTCTGTATTATGAGAAACACACCCCTGCCCCCCCCCACACACACAAAGATTTGTGTAGGAATTTATCAGTTTTCAAAATTCAAAAAACACTATACCAAAATGAAAACTGAAATCTACCTGAAACCCAAAATGCTGTACAGTCCTAGATTTGTTCTCTGTTTCTTTTAGAGCCAATACACTCTGCTGGAAACTACATCATTGCAAAGGGGGAGAGAAAGTTTTCTCTTACCTAAAGCAGGTAACTTTTCATTTTTGGAAATCTGGGTTCAAATCATGTGGATTACCAGTGAACTTTGTTTGATGGATTCAATCCAGTTGTCCGTTGAAAATCTGCTGTATCACCAAACCACCACCCTATATATCACAAGCAATAGTCTCTACACAGAAGAGACCCCAAGACAAAAGCAGTAGTAGGGAGTATGTGAAGAAGTTATATTTTTACACTTATTTCTACTTTAGCAGTTGCATACATGTCACAAAAGCAGATTTTATCCCACTTTTGTGTTGGGTATACCTGATTGTGAACCTTGGCAAACTGCTAACTGACTGCCTAGCCTATGAAACTCATATGTGTGCAGACCCTCATTTTCATGAGTGCTGATATGCACCAAAATTCTCAAAATCTGGGGGGTGTCAAAAAAGTAAGAGTAAACTTGAAATTGAAAGAACAATATTTATATAAAACTGATTTTCCTGAGAAAATCTTCAGTATAACTGAACATGGCGAGGAAAAAAGAATTGTAAAGAATGAAAAATAAAGAAGAAATTAGGAAATATGCATTTCTCTTTATGACAAGTGAAATTGTTGTCATAAAATAAATTATACATATTTGACATGATGTTGGTGTGCTGCTAGGGTGTACTGGATTTCCTTGTGCTCATTTTCAAAAGAAAAATTTTAAGTTGTATTTACACATCTTAAAAAATACAAGAAAACATCATCAAACTAGTTAGATACTCCAGAATAATAACTGCCTATGAATATCCAATATTTGAAAACATTATATCTGCATACTAAGTTTCAGAGTTGAAGAGGTGGTAAACAGCCGCAACACATAGGGTGTCATTGTGTGTATAGCCTCATCTTCATGAAAAAAAAATACTTAAACCTGTTATAGCATTTGTCACCCTGGCTCCCAATGTCCTAGGACAGAAGGATAAGTCCTACAAGAAATCTCTAAGGCCAGTTTCAGAAATGTGTAGTATCAATATCCTTGCACAAAGGGGTATAATAAAGAACAAGAAGTTATCTTCCCACCCATCAGCCCATATTTGCCATTAAGTCCATGGTCCTAAATGCTGGTCCTAAATGAAGGGTAGCATACATATCTCACTTATGGGGAGTTTAATTCCAGAAATGGTATTTCCAGGTAAAACAATAGTTATTTAAGGGTGCTACAGTAAAGTAAGTAATATAACTATTAGAAGACTACAAACTAAATCATGAGCATTGGAAAGAATGGGAATGATTACTTCAAACATTCGTACTGGATACTCTTACCACCATCTTTCTTAGAGTAATATTCTTGAAGGGATGCAGAGGGAGAAGCTGTGTTTCAGGAAGCCAAGCCATAACACATGGAGATCTTTGAAGATCAGAACTAGGCTCCTGAATTAGATCCAGTACTCAGTGAGAGGCAAAATAGCATGTAGAATACTAATGTGGTGTGGTTTTGTCCACTTGTTTGTCTTAGGAAATGAGCCACTAAGCTTTAGATAAGTTGCCGCTTCTATGTGGTTTCTGCATTCTGTAGTAGACCAACTGTGAAGTAATCACAGTATGCATCATTGTGTCCAGCTCGTTATTGAGAGGAGCATATGAAAATGTATTGCCTGCTGGAGATGTAGATTGTGTTTCTGCCCACTGCAGCATCTGGACAGCTAGCCATAAAGTTAAATCAGATTTTAGCACCACCTACTGAATAGTTTGCAGCCTGCAGTCTTCAGGTGCTTTTCAGCTTCAAATATGCTTTTAACAAGCTGGCTATATGAGTAATACTCATATCTGAACTAGAACCACAATACTCCAGAGGAGAATGTAGAAACAGTGATTCCACTCCCATTACTGAATCTTCCCATGCTGCCCCATATTCCTGGAACCTCCTTTTTGACACAATCTGTCATGGCTCCACTTTCTCCTCCTTTTCTCTTCAAAAGGCACCTCTCCAAGGACATCTCCTCAAGCATTCCCTATGCCCCATTGGAAGTTTTCTTTTAAAAATAAAATGTTCAAATCATGGCACTTTGATATGAGTGCTTGTATCCACTGCACAATCACTGTCCTGTCCTCTCCCTTGCCTGTTATATATTTAGGCTGTACCCTAGTTACATTGCAGGCTTGTCTTTTATCAGTTTGAAAAATCTCCTTGCAGACTGTGGTCATAAAATATCTAACACTGACATTGATTTTTAGGAAATGTTTTGAAGCAAGTTGCATTTTTAATGTTAATGCTTACTATGGTAATTTTATATAAATTTCTAAATAAAAATAATTTCAAGAGGCAGTCAAGATTGCACTGCAAGCAACAGGGAGCACAAAGGTAGAGAAGATGTCAGACAATATTTTGCTGAGCTGAAAAATTTGTGGCCAGAAGAGGTAGGTGGCCACTAATTCTGGCAAGTCTTCCCCAGCACAGTTCTTAGGCTTCTAGTGAATCAAACCCAATATAATACAAAAGAAATAAGTAATTTTATTTTAATTATTTAAATTGTATTATTCAAGGACCACAGAGAATGAAACATTACAATAAAATAATTGGTGCGTTCTTGTTGATGAGATTTTTGAAATAATACAGGTGTCACCGACCTAGCAATACACTACCATATTAGTAAGAGTGGAGAGGCTAGAGAACCAGCGTGATTAAACCCCCGTAAGTATGCTCTCTCTCTCTCTCACACACACACACACACACACACACACACACACACACACAATCAATCCCAAGAAGCATGCGGAATGAGGACTTCTGAAGAATACAGTTGTGGCAAGATATGAGTATGTATCATGACTGAGACAGTGTGTCTGCCATAACTTTGACCTACATAGCAAAAATAGCCCTGCTAGAACCTGCAAAGATGCATTGGAAGATATGGGTCTCCATGGCCAAATGGTTGGACAGATGTTACCATATCACCCAGCAGGAATTTGATTATTTATTTAGTCACCCCTTCCAAGACTCTCCAGTGGTCACAGTGGCCAATGAGCATTCAAGACAGTCTCACCTTAAGGCTAACCTGAAAGATGAGGAGTATCAGACACTATACTTGTACATAAGAAAGGCCTATATCACTACGAATATTCAAATTATCAGGCATTGTTGTCCAAATATACTTTTATTAACAAAGTTTACAGATAAATTTCCCAAAGAATACAAGGAGCAGTTCTTGGAGGCAGTTACAATATGGCCAACATCACTTCATGTTCCATAGCTATAGCCCTCTTGATGAAATGTTCCTCTTGGTTGTAGGCCTCTGGTATCTCAAGGTAGCTACAAAACACAATGCAAGACCTACCACTTGAAGGATCCAAAGTGTTTTCTCAAAAAAATGATAATGCCATGCGCATGTTAGCAACTCCTGTGTGACTCTCCATTTACTAGGGATCTACACCCCAGTAACAGAGGAAACAGTTCAAGCCTCAAAAACAAAACAAATAATTCTACTGAACAAGCAGCGGACTGGCTTTGAGAACCACTGGTCTAGAGCATGCCCTTCACCAGACCTACATCAGGCCTCATTGGCCCCATTTTTTCCATCTCCGTGGCTTTGTGCCCTGGGCAGCTGCCCAGCTCATCTCCCTTGCCTCCCCAGTTATGGCCCTGCCTACACCTATTGGGACAGTTGGCCCCATGCATGTATATGACTCAGCATGCAACACTTCACCTCAGATGTCTGCAGGCCTGACTTCAATCAATGTGTCTTCCATGCTGATTTGTGTCTCCAGATTAATGCTTCAGTCTCTGGATTGGTTGTTGGACTCTTGAACATATGCAGAGGGATTCCTTTCCTACCAGGGGTTGGGGGACCCAGCTGGGTCAATTTTAGGCTTAAAAGCTTTGGACACCTTGGGAGATTAGACATATGTTAGATTACCTGCTGCATCTGAAAGCTTCCGCTTTCTCTATCAGTTCAAAGAATACAAGGAGCAGTTCTTGGAGGCAGTTACAATATGGCCAACATCACTTCATTGAGCTTGAGGAAGAGCTCTTTGTAAGTTGAAAGCTTGTATCTCTCACCAACAGAAGTTGGTCCAATAAAACATATTACCTCACCCACCTTGTCTCTCTAGTTTAGTGACAGTCCATCTAACATCCATCTCTGCAGTACATGCACCGTAGATGGGTTTTCTATCTTCTTGCATACTTTTTGTATCCAGATTTTTAAAGGGACTTATTCACATGTACCCTCCTGTATCTCATCCACTACCTTTATGGGGCCTGAATTTAATAGGTCTGTCTTGATGGGTTCCTCCTTTGAACCTCTGACAAAAACATCTCCGATGCTGCTGTCAATTAAAACAGTGGGGGGAAGGGTTTTTAGCAATTACATCTGCAAGGAGAAAAGTGTTGTTCTTTGAGATGTGTTGTGCATTTAAACATTCCATGACCCTCCCGTCTTGTCCACTATTTTGGGCATTAGATCCAGTAGTGTGAAAGAATGGATAGGGTTTACTGCACGAGGACAATAGGGGTGCATGAACCCCCTACTGGTATTGCTGGCATTGGGCTCCTATACTCCTACACTGGAACGTATATGTGCACAATACATCTGAAAGAACAACATTTAATGTACATGTAAATAAACCTTTTTTCATCACATAAAAGCAACTAAATCCACTAGTACATGCATACACTAATGTTATATGTCACTGAGTGAGAATAAGTGATTTGGGGTAGATTGTGCTCTACATGACTTGGCAATCATAAAGAAAGAAATATTAAGGGAGAGGATCGAATGGGGGCCTGTGGAGTCATCTGTTTTTTTCCTGTTGCTGAACTCCTTTTTTCCTTTTCCTTTCTGTTTTCTTTTTCTTTTCTTTTTTAGTGAAGGAAGAGAGTTGCCTATAAGTGACCTCTACCTTAAAATCCTGACTAAGAGTATGCTACATATACTACCTGTCACACATATACAAGGCCTGAAATCCCTTCTCCTCAAAAATCTCAGTTTAATCACTCAACTACAGAAATACAGATTTTTTAGGAAGATATAAATCCACTTGATCTCAAAGGTCTTCACATCTGATAGGGAGCATTTGTAAACCTGTTTCTTTGCATAACCTCTAAATGTTTCTAATGTAAATATCCTCAAAAGTCGGGGGAAAACAACTTTGAGTGTCTGAAAATAATTTAAGAACCTAATGCATAGCCTATATCTATATATTATATATGCATCTTATTTTATTAAAGCCATAAAAATTCCTCTTCCAATCTTTAAAGGGTTAAGTCAAATCAGTAGTTTCCTGTGAGTGGATACAGACACCCTGCATTATCTTTTGGCTCCCTGCCCAGTTTCCGAAGTGTGGCAAAGAATTAGATTGCAGGATTTAAAATTAGATCACTCCTGTCTCTCCACAAATGCTAGCAAAATGGAAACAGCTAGTTTTCAACGACTCATTCAGTAAATTATATCCAGGTTTGGCCGTCAGAACAGGAGACAGAGTGGATTAGCTGTGCACCATGCCCAAGAAGCAGTGGTTTAAAACTTTGTATCAGGCAGCCAGAATACTCTACAGCAGCAGCAGTTACTGTATAGGGCAACAGTGTTTTGGGGTTCAAGCACTCAGTAATACACTGATTTCTGAAGAAACCTCTTAAAAGAATACTGAGAAACTCAATAAACTCCTGATTCCTCAGAGGGCAGATGAACATACACCAGCAACATGAAGTCAAGATGCCTAAGGAGACAAAGACGGGTGTGTTCCATAACTTTATGTGTGTGTGTGTATATATATATATGCCCAAGGAAGCTCTCTGTCTTATTGTAACAATAAACATTGGTAGTCCATCAGATGTGTTGGTAAGAACAGAAAACTGCAGTGATTTATTTTTAAGCAAATATAGAAATTGCTTGTGCCACATTTTAGTGGGCAAAAAAACTTCAACAAAGCATTGTTAACTGGCATAATGTTACATAAAGGTATGATGGGAACATAACACCAGTTATTTTATTACTGTTTTTGTTAATTATTTCAGGTTAAACGTTAGAAATATGCAATTCTGTGCTAGGCATTCTAGACTATGCTTTGGATGGCTCTCTAGGGAAAAGTACAGGAGTGACTGTGCAGCATTAATAATTTGAGGGATAGGGTACTTTTGTGGCAAAGGTGTGCTAGCGCCTCAGACTGGCTGCTTATCACAGGTGTAGCCACCCTTATTGTTGATAAGGTTATTCTATTTCTATTTTAGTTGTATTTAATTACTCAGTCCCTTCTGGAACCATCATCAATTAGTCTGGAATTTTTTAGTCTTGCTAAAGGTGAACAGTGGTTCAACAGGGGGAGGGATAGCTCAGTGGTTTGAGCATTGGCCTGCTAAACCCAGGGTTGTGAGTTCAATCCTTGAGGGGGCCATTGAGGGATCTGGGGCAAAAATTGGGATTGGCCCTGCTTTGAGCAGGGGGTTGGACTAGATGACCTTCTGAGGTCCCTTCCAACTCTGATATTCTATGATCAGAACTCGTTTGGAGTTCTAGGAGGGTAAAGAGAGATATGCTTTTTTACATAAATACATTTTTGCAAGATTTTTTGGACCCAATCTAATCCTAAATAGCCAGAGGTTTGAAAGTTGAAATATGGTATGGACATAGTCCGTATGGAAGAGAAATATCTTTTAGTATTCTGTGAAATCTCGTTTTGATTTGACCAAATGATGGCTGAAAATAGAAGTTATACAGGCACAATAGATTTTGCAGTTTTTCTGTAGAAAGCCAAATGGCATGTGCATAGTGAAAGTATACTGAAGGAGCTAGGATTGGAAGCTGTGCACTTCATAAGCAAAGGACCCTGTGGAACGCTTTTTTCAGCTCCTGAAGACCTCAGAAAGTGTAAAGGGGCCACAGTGGTTTCCTGTAAACTTTGAAAGATTTGCTGGGGAAACCCCTGCTCCAATGCACCTTAAGATCTTCGCACCTGGGAAAAGAACTATCTCATACCATTATTTGAGAAATAGCATGTGATCGTGTTGTGAAGGATTTGGGTGATGCCTATACTATTTTATGAATATTATTACTCCTGCAGGCATTCTGCAACAAAAAAAATAAAAATTCTGTGCACAATATTTTAAAACTCTGCAAAATTCTGCAAATTGTATTTGTCAAAATAACACTACATAATCACACCAGTTTCAGTCATTTTGGTAATTTATTTCAAAATGCCTGTCAGCAAGTATGTCTATAACAATACAGACACACACACAAATTCTCCCAGGAGTAGAGAGTTAAAGAAACCCCTATGACAACTCAGTGCCTGTTTCTCTGCCCCCTTCTGTCCCCCAGAGCCAAGCCATGGGGGAAGACACCCACAACCCTTCACCACTCCCAGCCAATACACATGAACCCCACCCCCCCACGGGTTCCCATTACCCCAGAGACTCAACCCCTTACACCCAGAGCCCAGACACTCACCCCCACCCCCCTAGGACCCAGGGATCCAGAGGAAGAAACAGCCTGATGCTGAATCCCAGACTTGCACTGAGTTTCCTGTGCACCACCCTCTCCTTCCCTCAGGGCATGCCGGGACCTGCAGCTGTCAGGAACCCTTTAGCTCCCTCCCTCTTCCCCCAGCAGTGTCTCCAATGTGAGAGCTGGGCTCTGCTGGGTCCAGCAGCCCCTAATGGCAGCCAGCAGCACTGCAGCCCATTTCTGTGAGGGAAAGGAAATTCTGTGCACACAGTGTTAATTTCTGCAAAATTCTGCATTGAGCAGTCGCGCAGAAGTCCTCCGCAGGAGTACTGTTATATATTCCAGCTGCTTGTTTGTGGTGTTTGCTATAAGACTGCTCGGGGGTTAATTCAGGCATGAGAGGACCTGAACATAGACAGGAAAGCAGACAAATTTTTCCATTGCCCTTCATTTACTGATAATTAAAGGTCAATGCAGACAATCAACTTTTTGGAAGTCTATCCCTGACCCCCTCTTCTGGGGTGCATAAACCAGTTTCAACAGGTTCAAGAGAAACAAAGGATTTTGGGAGTGAATAAAGAGATGCACTGCATAGAGACGTTAGGTAAGGAGGGAGGCAGAAGCTGCAGAGGTGCAGACTGTCCCCCCAAACTGAAATGTGGGGGATGTCTGAATAAGCAAGGCTTACTTAAGTTTTGAGTAAGACAGTTAAGCAAGTTGACTGGTAGTTATGTTAAAAACCCTTTTCTTGTTATGCTTGGTTCCTTCTGTTGAGATTGAACAATACTTTGTTGTGAAAAGGCTGTATTATGTCACTGTATTCAGTACTGGTTACAAGTCCCAAAGGAAGTCTTGCAGGCCATCTGAATCCAGCTGGACCTGCTAAGTAATCGCAGTTGATAAACAGTGTGCTACACACTGATGACCCAATCTAGAAAGTGAGAGAACTGAAAAATTTCCCAAGAGAGGTGAAGGCAAGAAACCCATCACCTGGAGGTGTCACACTGAGAGGACTCCAGGGTGTAGTTAGCCGTAAACCATGACACATGTAATTAAAGATTGTATCATACTGTGTCTGTTCAAGAGGACAGACTTATGGTTGCATGTGGAATCTTATCAGTAATTGGGGCTGCTACTGACTGTGGAATGCTTAGTAATACAAAGGTAATGTTCTCTTAATATAGCTTTTAGTATGGAATCTTTTTTTAAAAAAGTTTGAGAGAAAAAAGGGTTTGTTGTTAATGCTGCTGCCTTGGAATCCTAGATGGGGCTAATAGCTGCCTGCTTTCTGATTCTATTTTGTTTGCATTTGGACTGTTTAAAAAAAAAATCTCTATCCCTTGTTAAAAAAGACTGATCTTAAACTGTGGGGATTTTGGAAGCATCATATGGTTTTGTTAACTGCAGAAGTTATCTTGTTGCTGCAGTTACCTTTGGTACCTACAAGCCTTGTTGCTCCCTTTTTTATTCTGTAGTAGCTAAAGCAAATTTGAGTTTTCTGTTTTGATTCTGACTGGAGTAAACCCAAGTATTGTATTTGGGATGAAATCCCATTGGCATGTTCCTTTTTCCTGGCATTAAGGTCACTACCCATCAGAATCATCTTATTGCTGCCAATTCTGCTACAACAAGAATCAATAATAAGAGGTAAAGAACTCAGCTGAGTAAGGCGTCTCCTGCTTTCTCACTATTTCTTACAAGTACACTCTAAGAGGAGGTTTTTTTGAACTGAGAACTCTGAAAAGAGAATAAGTTGTCCTCTAAAATGGCCACTGCCACAGTCAGTTACAAAAGGACAAATGTACCTCAGTATCTCAGAAAACAATTTTTCATGTAAACTAGAAAACAAAGATGACAACTATTGGGCTAAAATGAACACAAATTACTTTAATTCAAAGGGTAAAAATGTATAAGGGGACATAAAACAAACTAATGTATCTATTATTGGTAAAATCATATAAACCAGGATGGTCACCTAATTGTTAGAGAAAATGACTGTGATCAGATTATACTATTTCAAAAAAAATCCAATCAAATTAATAATAAGAAGAGCCAAATACAGGATGCTGGATGGCTCAGGTGATTTGATAAAAAGCTACAAAAAAGCTTTTCAGCTTGAGGCCACAGGTTCAATTCTTTCTCAAGATTTTAGTGACTAAGAGTTGTTACCATCTGACAGTTGTTCGGTGGCCCATTTAAAATGTATGAGTAATAGGTGGGGCAGAGTAGCAAGCCTGCACTGATGCTGTTCCGGTTCTGTATATAAATAGACAGCATCGTTTTCTATCTATGCCAATCTGGCACCTCTCACAAGCATTACATTTATTTATTATTTATTATTAATCCTTAAATGCTCACAGTATACTGGTGTGGTAGAAGACACAAAGACACATTCCCTGTCCTGAAGTGCTTACTTGAAAAGTTAAACAAAACAAAACCACATAACTAATAAAGCTGTTCTTGGATTTTGTTCAAATTCTCTAAAAACTAGCATAATATGGATTTCAATGCATGTAACATTATATTTCTTTGCTGATTTTACATTGCCCTGTTCAGAGTGAGAAAAATGTCAGATCAAAGATGGCTATATACAATTTCACCATTCTAAACAGCTGGTTCCAACTGCTCTTATTTCTTATTCAAGATTCCCTAGGATTCTTGAAAGCTGTCAAATTTTGTACTAAGCTCCTGAAGACCAGAGAGAAGAATGGACACTCTAGCTAGACCTACTACAATTGCTCACAGTTAGAGAGATTCTTTTGGAAAGGATTTACTGAGAATTCTTAAAGACAGCAGTAATAAAGATAAGTGAGTGTTTGTAGCAAAGAACTGGGTGAACTGAAAACCTCCATTAAACCACCCCTACAATGTTAGAGAGTTGTCCACTGGTTGATTGATATGTGTTGTATGGTACTTCACATTTTCAAATTTGGGAAGTGTTACCTATAATTAATATTTTTACACATTGTGCCATCACTGGTCAGGCTCATTTGTTTCCATTTTTGATGTATAATAGCAAACAGGACTCCATGCCTGATGTCAAGACATATCTTTCAAAAAACAAAGAACAAATGTTATAGCTTTCTTTCTCCTTTTTCTTTCAATTTTTTTTCAAGGATTTGAAGTTTCAGTCCATCTTGTGCTGTTGCGGTGAAATTGAATCTTCCTTAGATGTGCCTACGCAGTACAGGCAATGCTATCCCTGCTAGGTAGGTAAGAAAACCCACATTTGGAACATCCAGAAAATTCTGACATTCTAATTCAGGTGTCTCAAACTTTTACATAGTGTAGACTACAGATTGTCTATGGGTTCCCGACTCTTCTTAGTTGCTGATCGTACTGGTCACCTCTCCTCCCATTCATGATTGAATGAATTCCGTGGGATAACTACAGCAATTGCTTTCATTTAAATGTAAAATTAGGAAAGTCTTTTGTGTATTTCTTCCAATCTTTTAATGAAATGTTGAAGCTGGAAATAAGCCAGCTCTCTGCAAATGCTTTGTGGAACACACTCAATCTACCAACCACAGTTTGGGAACCTGTGTCTATCTTGGGGGGTTGTGCTATTGCCCATCACCATAAGATCTGAACACTTTCCATATAAACTTTGTGAATTCTCTGCCTCAGAGTGTTTTTGGAGTTACAAAAACCTCTGCACTAATGTTTCACAGATCTTTGAAAATCTAAATCACTACATGTGTTACTAAAGATATTTATAATTATTATGGCCTAAATTTACAAAAGTGACTAGTGATTTTGATTTCTCTGGGGCTTGGATTATCAGTGGGAGACACTTTAAAAGGACTTGATTTTCAGAAGAACTCAGCATTATGAGGTTTCATTATTTTTGTCTCTGATTTCATATAAGTTTATTCAGTTGACAACTGAAATGTTTTCTCTCCATATAAATTGGAATTTGAAAGTCAAGCTGTGTTTTTAGGGCTCAAGCATCACCACCACTAATGATTATATAATGGACACGTAGTTCGTAATTCTCCTGATGATATGGGAGCCAGAATAAAATCCAGCTCATTCCCCCATAGTTGTCTTGATTGAATTATATTTACAAAAATGGAAAAGCATTGATCTCAATTTTAAGAGAAAGCATTTAGATAATTTATTTTGTTAGTCTACCCAGCCCACTGGTTGTGGGTAAGTGGGTTCAAAAGTGCTAAAGCTTCTGGCTTATCAGAAGACCTTGAGCATGTAGCCAGTTTTAAAGTTCAATGTTCTGGACTACACTGTCATAATAAAGCAGTAAGTGGTAACACTGAACTGAAGGAAATACTAGCTTCATACATGTAAATTAACTCAAAAGGAAGTTCAGGATTTTTTGGAGCCTAAGAATTTTAGCAGGTAAGGAATTATAGTACTTTTGGATCACCTACAGTACAGTAGACAACCAGAGGTTGAGGTAAAAATTTAATAAAAACTTCCAAACTACTCTAGGCAAGTATGGCTGTTCAGAGGTATAAAGAGCTCCCCTTTCTCCAAACTGCACATAACTACCAAGTACCAATTCTATAACTCTTCAAAAAAGAAAAGGAGTACTTGTGGCACCTTAGAGACTAACAAATTTATTTGAGCATAAGCTTTCGTGAGCTATAGCTCACTTCATCGGATGCATTCGGTAGAAAATACAGTGGGGAGATGTATATACCCACACAGAGAACATGAAACAATGGATTTTATCATACACACTGTAAAGAGAGTGATCACTTAAGATGAGCTATTATCAGCAGTAAGGAGTGGGGGAAGAAGGAAAACCTTTTGTAGTGATAATCAAGGTGGGCCATTTCCAGCAGTTAACAAGAACCTCTGAGGAACAGTGGGGGGTGGAGTGGGGGGAGAAATAACATGGGGAAATAGTTTTACTTTATGTAATGACTCATCCACTCCCAGTCTCTATTCAAGCCGAAGTTAATTGTATCCAGTTTGCAAATTAATTCCAATTCAGCACTCTCTCATTGGAGTCTGTTTTTGAAGTTTTTTTGTTGAAGGATAGTCACTCTCAGGTCTGTAATCGTGTGACCGGAGAGATTGAAGTGTTCTCCGACTGGTTTTTGAATGTTATAATTCTTGACGTCCAAGAACGTAATTTGGACGTCAAGAATGGACGTAATTTGTGTCCATTCATTCTTTTACGTAGAGACTGTCCAGTTTGGCCAATGTACATGGCAGAGGGGCATTGCTGGCACATGATGGCATATATCACATTGGTAGATGCGCAGGTGAACGAGCCTCTGATAGTGTGGCTGATGTGATTAGGCCCTATGATGGTGTCCCCTGAATAGATATGTGAACAGAGTTGGCAACGGGCTTTGTTGCAAGTGAGTATTTGCTTCAGGTTGGGGGGCTGTCGGTAAGCAAGGACTGGCCTGTCTCCCAAGATCTGTGAGAGTGATGGGTCGTCCTTCAGGATAGGTTGTAGATCCTTGATGATGCGTTGGAGAGGTTGTCACATAAATACCACCCTATATCGGAAACCTACTGACCGCTATTCCTACCTACATGCCTTGAGCTTTCATCCAGATCACACCACACAATCCATTGTCTACAGCCAAGCTCTACGATATAACCGCATTTGCTCCAACCCCTCAGACAGAGACAAACACCTACAAGATCTCTATCATGCATTCTTACAACTACAGTACCCACCTGCTGAAGTGAAGAAACAGATTGACAGAGCCAGAAGAGTACCCAGAAGTCACCTACTACAGGACAGGCCCAACAGAGAAAATAACAGAATGCCACTAGCCATCACCTTCAGCCCCCCCAACTAAAACCTCTCCAACGCATCACCAAGGATCTACAACCTATCCTGAAGGACGACCCATCACTCTCTCAGATCTTGGGAGACAGGCCAGTCCTTGCTTACAGACAGCCCCCCAATCTGAAGCAAATAATCACCAGCAACCACACACCACACAACAGAACCACTAACCCAGGAACCTATCCTTGCAACAAAGCCCGTTGCCAACTCTTTCCACATATCTATTCAGGGGACACCATCATAGGGCCTAATCACATCAGCCACACTATCAGAGGCTCGTTCACCTGCGCATCTACCAATGTGATATATGCCATCATGTGCCAGCAATGCCCCTCTGCCATGTACATTGGTCAAACTGGACAGTTTCTATGTAAAAGAATAAACTCCTTTTCTTTTTTGCAAATACAGACTAACACGGCTGTTACTCTGAAACCTATAACTCTTCAGAATATTTACTTTGACTCAAGCACTGATACAATGCACTCTGACTATTGTAGATCATCCAACAGGAGCCTAAAATCATAGAATTATAGTTTTCCTGGTGTAGTCCAAGGTCCAGTGTGCTTCAACAGCAGCCCTGGGAACTACAAGTTGTGGACTACAAACTGTGGCATGTTGGGAGAACTTCCTGGTTCCTGCCAGGATGTATCCCCTGCCTCCGCCCCCCTCCTCCCACCCCCGCAGGAGGTCTCAGCACTGACTGAGCTGGGAGCACTTTTTTTTTTAAATAGCAGGCAGGCGGAGAGGAAGCTGCTGAACTGTAATCCTGTTCTATGTTCTTTACAGAATAAAGCCTTGCTCCTGGAGGTTTGTCTGAGTGGGTCTGATCTGAGGTGAACACACACTGACACACAATGCCGGGCATACAATGGAGCCTCAGGCCCAGTTTCCCAAAGTTGTATAAAAAGTCGCAAGGCAGGCTTCCCCTATCTTGAACAACCTCATACTGGGCCAATGAACAGGAGCGGGGGCTACACTTGTCTGACCGCAAGAAAGAGGCATAGTTGTCAGTCAAAATGAACTAAGCCTATAGAATGTTGTCAAAAGACTCCCTCATCATGATTTAGGGGAGCATCCCTACCTTTCCCCACCGCTCCCCATACCATTACATTCTGTCTTGTTAGTCATATATGGCAATTAGGGAAGGAGGATCCATAGATTGTGGATGAGTGGTGGGTAATGGAAAACATAATGCAATCTTCTGTGGTTGTTGAGAATTTACAGTTTGGATTCTTGATTCAGTGGCAGTTTCTTAGCTGCAGAGGCAGGGAGCTGTGCAGAACTATTGTGGGCCAGTAGGCATTGAGCTTAGATTTTTGTTGAACAGAGACAAAAGGGAATTGAAATGATTACAAACATACAGTGTGACTTACCCAGAGGACATCGAGCTTTTAATAATAATGAGTGAAATAATTACCAAAGACATTTTAGATGATTTTTCAACCAAAATTCTGCAAGCGAAGTACAAAACAAATGATTAATTTCACGAAGGTGATGAGAATAATGATTTTGAAAAAGATGATAAAATCTTTTTAGCCTGAAAGATTATCATGCCCCATTCAAACACTTTCAGTGCGGGGGTGGAAAAGAGTTACATTCCAAAAATACATCAGTTCTTTGGTAAACAGTCTGTGTAGATTAATAAGTAATATTTAAGAAAGCATTTGTTTTATGTTTTCATTAAATATTAAATATTCAAATTTCATAGTTCCATCTTAGTTGTCTTTAATTTTTTTCAAGAAATCAAAAATCTCATAAAGTTTGATATCAGATGTTCTGGAGCAGAACACTGCATGCTAATTAGTATATCACACCATGGGTATACATATCTCTTTAAGGAACAGTCTGGAGGGAACAATCCAGGAGCACCCTTCCATGCCCCTGGGGCTGAGCAATATAAATAGGAAAAGGAAGCTGAGTAAGAGAGAGGGGACTAGAAGCCTTGCTGGTGGTGCTACATGTTGCAGGCCCCAAATCACTAGCCTGACCTGAAACCTAGAGACTTTATTTTCCTATCTATAGTGAATGACAGTGGCTCTGACTCGACACAAACCTCTGAAGTAAGGGCCTTTATGAACAGGCTTCAGCAGCTCCCTTCCCCACTGTCCTTCCCCACAAGCTGATGCCTAAAAGAAAGGAGGAGAGCCTGCTTGCCTGTGAGGACTAGGCCTTCATAAAAGCAATATGGAGTTTTTTCTCAGTTTGGTTTTAGCTTCCCCCTTCTTGGATTCTGTACATCATCTGTCTCCAAGCTTGTATTGCCAAAGCATTGTGTGCATTATAGGTGGAACTGGTAGCGCTGCCTGTATGTAAAGTTGCCCAGTACTTCCCATCATAAGACCTTCTTTTCAGTAGCTTCTAACATACTTAATGTCATCCATTCAGGTTCCATGCTGTTAGCCTCATGGTGAAGTTTGTTTTGTTTTGTTTGTTCAGCACTGGTTCCGCTGTTTCCGATAACAAAGGTAGGGGAAAATAAATGGTTTTGCCCATGCTAAAACAGCTGTTTTGTTGAGACATTCTAGCACCTCCATATTTGGGAGCAGGGACTTGAAATTTGATAGGGAGATTGTTTTTGTGTCAAGGATGTGCCATTTTTTTCCCCTATGAAAAACTGTCCAAATTTGGCCAAAGAATGAGCCTTTGAAAAATCTTGTTTCTACATGCTCAGTACAATCATTAGAGTTTGGCAGCTAAATTCTCTGAAGATTCCACCTGCACTGATCATGTTGCAGCCTGGAGTTGGCTTCCGTAAAGTGACTTCCCTGCAAGTTGCTGCTCCTGGCTACCGTAGGGTGCATGTGGCACAGGGAGAGAACAGGAGAGAGCTGGGAGACTCTTTCCTTTGCTCTCAGTGCTCCACCTGCTGGTGTTCAGGCAGCATGCTATGGAGGAAGAAGCAGCCTGACTCAGATATATGGGGGGTCAAGAACCCTGGATTCGGTGGAGCGTTGGCAGCAAAGGGATTAAGTTGGGACAATGAGCCTGGGGTGGGGTGGAAAGACTGGTCTGGGAGCTGGTTTCGGGGAAGGATATTGGATCTGGGAAAAGAGGAGATGGGCAGTGGGAGCAAGGGCAGGGGGGCATGGACATTGAGGTCAAGTTAGGAACCTCTGGTGTGAAATTAGGATCTGACGAGGAGACTGGAGCAGGAAACCCAGCTTGGAGATTGTGATGAGGAACCCTGGGGAGTGAGAAAGAGACTTGGACAGAGAAACCCAAGTAGGAGACTAGGACTGGAATGGAGGTGCTCAAGAGGTGGAGAGTAGGACTAGCAAGTAGCCAGGGGTGGGGAATGAATAGACAGGACTGAAACAAGAACAGCCTAGAGGGGACAGAACGAAGGGGGGTAGGCTTGGGAGGAACAGAGGCAGAAGAGCACACTCCCCTCCTCAACTTGGAATTGAAACCAAGGTTCCTGCATCTCACCATTCCTGTGCTGTCAACAAATATCTGTGAAAACTGCTTTCATAATGATTCATCCCCCTATATTGCTGTTCCACACACAGGACGACAACTAACTTGAGCTATTAGTTACTCAATTAGCTCAAGTGGCAGAAGTCTGTACGGTAGATCTATAGGTTCCAACCTTGCTTATGAACCATGTGGGTATCAGTACGATTACACATGATGGAATTTCTGCTTTTTCAGCTTGCTTTTCTAAAAACTTAGGGTTTTTTGTGTGTAATTTCCTAAATTAAAAGAATACTAACATTGCAAAGTCAAGCACTGAGAAGTTAGGATACGCCAAATTAAGGTTCTCTGTGCAACCCAAATTTTGTCCCCCTTATGCATGTGCATTATGATACAGTCATTAATTACATGATCCTATACTATTTTTTCTACAGGTCCTCTAGCTCATTTGGTTAGTGCTCTGGATTATGTAGTGAGAGAAATTGTGTGCAGGACCTCTGTCTCATTTGTTGCAGAAGATGGAAAGTGTTTAGCAAATGAGGCAGGGGCTGTAGGAAGAAAAAGGATAATCTCATAGGTAAGGCAATTAAATACTACCCTGGAAAACTGGCATCCATCCCTGCCTCTGCCACAGAATTCCACAGAATATGATGCTTTGAAAATTACTTAAACTTTCATAGGTGGTGACTAGCAATGTGTTCAGTATTTTCTGGTGTCCAAGTTCAGATCCTGGCATCTGATTTGCAGAAGTACTGAGCACTCTCAGCTGCAACTGAAATCAATAGCATCCGGGCTTTGAACATATAAAATGCTATATAATGGTGAGTATTCTGAAAGATAAGGTCCTACTCATCTCATATTACTGATCCAAAATTAGTGGATACTTGTGAACATAATCTCTTTGTGTCTCGGTTTCCCATCTGAAAAATGGGGATAATGCCACCTCACCTCACAGGGGGTGAAAATAAATTCATTAATGTTTATGGATATTATAATAATAAATGTCTGATATTATAATAATAAATGCCAAAGAAAAGTCCACAACGAAATTAATAATTCTGTGTTAGAGCTGGTTTTGAATTGTGTGCAGGAAATAAGCATGAACCCATACATTGAACAATCAAGATAAAACAAAATATTGAATAATTGCTCATTCATTGAGCACTTGTGCATTGAATGAGGCAGGGCTCTTGTGGAAAAATATGTGATCATGTAATTAAAGACATTGTGCATATGCACAAGGGGGCCGAATTGTGGTTGCACAACCTTAATTCTGGTGTATCCTAATTTTTGAGTGACTTTGCAACCTTAATGTTCTTTTTATGTAATCTTTTGTGTAATAAGTGTGTATACTTATATTTATATATACTACTTAGTCTATCAAATGTGTTTCATTCTCTGCATGCTAATTACATAAAGATTGAAACATTATGTATTCAAATAATTTGAAAGTTCAAGCATTGGATGTTTCTGAAGATCTTAACATACTGTTATTTACAATCTTAGTAGGCAAACAGAATTTAATCAGTTGATAGAGCATACTGCCTGAAGTTATTTTCTCCAAGCCATTTGTTGTATAAATATCACTGGATTTTTAAAAATGTCTGTCTATATATTCGGGCTATGCCTGGCCTTAATTTGGCAAATTATTACCTTTTATAAAATTCTGAACTGTTATTTCAGCACTGAGTCTACTAAATATGGCCATAATCTTATAGTGCTTCAGAATTAATTTATGTGGATGCAACTGAAATAAAATCCAGGCTTACTTGAATTCACTCTCCCTATTTCACGTCCTTATTTAACAGTGTTCAAATCCTATCAAGAATGCTTAATTTCACATCTGGCTATAGAGTCAAGAGCATCAGATATACAGTAATACTTTCAATATTCCATATTTGCCTCATTAAATTGAGGTTCTTGCTACCCAGTGTCTGAGCCGGCCTTACTGCAATTTGCTGACAACAGCCTGCATTATTGATCCTGGACTATTACTGTGAAAAGTGGTAAATATAGTGCCTTAAAACTAAGGTATTTTTTAATTTTAGTGGTATTAATAAAGCATCGAGAGAAAATAGATTTTAAAACAGTCAGCCAAAACACGCGTCTATTTTACCTAAAATTTACCATCCTCTAATGGCAGCCTTGGCAGACCTAACTTCTTCAGTCATCCCATGGGATTCCTTTGTCTCAGCCTAGTTCCCCTGACCAGCTCCCCAACAACTATGTCTTCTCTGGAAAGAGAGAATCTCTTTCAATCAGACAGGGTTCTTCTGTTTTAGTCAGTTTCTGGGATTTGGGACCTGCTTGTCAAAATCTGTTTGGTAAACTCTGCAGGAGATGGAGCCAGACTAGGGTTGCCAACCCTCCAGGATTGTCCTGGAGTCCCCAGGAGTTAAAGATTAATCTTTAATTAAAGATTATGTCATGTGATGAAATCTCCAGGAATACGTTCAGACAAAATTGGCAACCCTAAGCCCAACTCCTCAGAGCCAGTGGCTCTACCATTACCTCAGAACAACTCTCCAGTGTTTGCTGAGGCATGGCTTATCTTGAGCTATTCTTCTCTCCTGCTTGTTTTCCTTACAACCGCTATTAAACTAAGTCAATATATTCATACAATAAGCAACCCAATAACCAGATAAGCATACAGTTTTCATAAATTATAACAAAGCAGTTCAACGTACATCATGTGGATTAAAAAATTTGCTCTGCCTTGTTTTCTTCATATACATCTTTACTTCCTTCCTTTCTCTGATACTTCATTCTCATCCTCTGCTTCCCCTTTCCATTCTTTTTCCTTCTTCCCCACTCCTTGCTACAAAACTCCACTAGAACAGCTTTTTCTCCACTTATTATTTAGGATGTTATTAGTGGAAACAATTGCATAAAATTTCCAAAATACAAGGGGCCATCTTTGGTCCTCAGAAATGGGGCTGCACAAATGAACTGAGAGCAGAATTTAGCCTGTAGTGTTATTTCTTCATAATTCAAGCTTTTCATAGTTGTTAGATATGTCAAAGAGTCACCCCAGCAAAAATCAACCTTCCCCACTCCAGCACCATTCTACAGTTTTGCAATAAAAAAGGAAGTTCATTATGTACTTATTCTAAATAGGGAGGCGGATACACCATGCAGTGCAGAATAAAATTATGTGCATTTTGTTATACAATTATACTAACCTGTAGGCCACAAGCTATTCCTTGGTTGTTTGTCACCTTTGGACTGGCCACTTTCCTAGCATTTTAACTGGGCCATTAAGGGCATGCAGTGCTAGGGGAAGGCAGAGTGGGTTGGGAGTTTTGTAAGGAACCAGTCCTGGTAAATCTACTTCCTCCGTGTTGGGGACCACCCCATATTCTGCAGCCTGCCTTCCCACAAGGTGCCCGTGATGGCATGTGACTCATCCATGGGTTAGAAACCTGCCAGAGGGGAGGCAAATAAGAGATAGTAGGGAAGACCTTGAATCCTGCAGCGTGCCAAAAGGGGAAGTCAACAAAAAGGTGTGTGTTGTCACTGTGGTCTGCCCTCTCCCTTGGCGCTGACTATTCCACATTCTGTTATATAAGATGTTGCACAGCTCTGGTCCATGGAGGTTCTAGCTGCAGCTTCCTCTTGTGGGAAGCTGTCTCTTGTAACGGCAACCAAGAGCAGCCATTGAATGCTATTCAGATGCCCCATCTCACTGCTGACACATCCTCTACATCAGGGGCAGTGTAGAGTCACCATACAGTGACCCATGCTACTCCTGCACAAGGGGAATTCTCTCCTGGATGGAATGGAATGCAGGCATTATTCACTGGGGGAGCAGTGTATAGGAGCTGGGACAGGGGTCAGAATCAGCCCCCAAGTCTTGGAAGGTACTGATTCTGGGAAGGCTATGGATTCTGGCAAGAGGCCTGTCAAGACTGTACAGTACTTTGTGATAAGGGGTTAAAATTCTTCCTAGGAATGAGAGGGTACTTTTCTTTGTCTCACAGTCACATTGCCTCGACTTCCAGTAACAAAGAAAAGTAATTTGAAGTGAAGAAATACTCTTATTTCTGGGCTTCTTCAATAAGTCATGTATTAAGTTCAGTTAAGATGACCTGAAAAAATGGAGAGAGAAGAGCATTTTCTCTCTCGAGCCATTTTTTGGTGGTTTGTTACATTTGGCTTTCAATTCTATTACAGTAGGTTATTTTGTTGACTAGGGATAATTTATTAGCAATCCAGTAGAAGCAGACTTGTTTAATTGATTTTATATGATTTATTACAAGCTGTTTTGTTTTATGTTCTGAAAATAAATCTAAAATAACATACATAAGAACAGCCATACAAGGTCAGATCAAAGGTTCATCTAGCCCAGTATCCTGTCTTCCGACAGTGGTCAATGCTGTTTGCTTCAGAGGGAATGAACAGAACAGGTAATCATCAAGTGCTCCGTTCCCTGTTGCCCCATTCCCAGCTCCTGGCAAACATAGGCTAGGGACACCATTCCTGCCCATCCTGGCTAATAGCCAGTAATGGACCTATCCTACATAAATTTATCTAGTTCTTTTTTGAACCCTGTTATAGTCTTGGCCTTCCTCTGGCCAAGGTTGACTGTGCATTATGTGAAGAAATACTTCCTTTTGTTTGTTTAAACTTGCTGCCTATTAACTTCATTTGGTGACCTCCTAGTTCTTATGTTATAAGAAGGAGTAAATAACACTGTTTTGTTTACTTTCTGCACACCAGTCATGATTTTATTCCCCTTTTAGTTTCCAAGATGAAAAGTCCCCGTTTTATTAATCTCTCCTATTCCAGAGTATCTTTTTTTTTAGATGGAGCAACCTCATCTGAATGCAATATTCAAGATGTGGGCGTATCATGGATTTATAGAGAGGCAATATGATATTTTCTGTCTTATCTATCCCTTTCTTAATGGTTCCCAACATTCTGTTAGCTACTTTGACTGCTGCTTCACATTAAGTGGATGTTTTCAGAGAACTAGCCACAACTGACTCCAAGATCTCTTATTTGAGCGGTAACAGCCAATTTAGACCCCATCATTTTATCTATATCGTTGGGATTATGTTTTCCAATGTGCATTATTTTGCATTTATTAATATTGAATTTCATCTGCCATTTTCTTATCCACTCACCCAGTTTTGTGAGATCCCTTTGTAACCCTTTGCAGTCTGCTTTGGACTTAACTATCTTGAATAGTTTTCTATCATCTGCAAATTTTGCTGCCTCACTGTTTCCCCCTTTTTTGAAATCATTTATGAATATGTTGAATAGTACTGGTCCCAGTACAGACCTTTCGGGGGATACCACTATTTACCTTGCTCCATTATGAAAACTGACCATTTAGTCCGGCCTTTTGTTTCCTATTACAGATCCAAGAGAGGACCTTCCCTCTTATCCCATGAGAGCTTACTTTGCTTAAGAGCCTTTGGTGAGGGACCTTGTCAAAGGCTTTCTGAAAATGTAAGTATACTCTATTTACTGGATCACCTTTGTCCACATGCTTGTTGACCCCCTGAAAGAATTCTAATAGATTGGTGAGGCATGATTTCCCTTTACAAAAATCATGTTGACTCTTCCCCAACAAATCATGTTCATCTATGTGTCTTATAATTCTGTTCTTTACTATAGTTTCCATCAGTTTGCCCAGTACTGAAATTAGGTTTACCAGCCTGTAATTGCTGACATTATCTCCAGAGTCTTTTTTAAAAAATTGGCATCTTTTTAGCTATCCCTCAGTCATCTTCCAGTCATGGTGAAAGATGAAATAATAATTTTAAAAAATACTTTTAAGACACAGGCCTTTTCATGCAGTTCTTTGATCAGCTACTGTAGAGGGGGCCAATTTTTTACTTTGCCTGATGGCAGACTGAACAGCAACTCACAAGGATGTTCATTTTACAATTTCATAGAAAAGAGAGAAGAAGAGAGAGCCGTGTCAAAAAGATGAGCAACATAAGCCAAATAACTTCTCAACAACATGAAGGACAAACAGCCTATATGTCTCAGAACTTCAAAATGCTGTCACTGATGATGGAAATATTCTGTTCAGATGTTAATAATAAGAAAAGGAGTACTTGTGGCACCTTAGAGACTAACAAATTTATTAGAGCATAAGCTTTCGTGAGCTACAGCTCACTTCATCGGATGCAAATAAATTTGTTAGTCTCTAAGGTGCCACAAGTACTCCTTTTCTTTTTGCGAATACAGACTAACACGGCTGCTACTCTGAAACCGATGTTAATAATGTAAGTAAAAGTTCCTTTCAGTAAATTAATAGTTGCCGCAGGAAGGCTTATCTTAACAGCAAGTGACACAAAAGACTGAGAAAAAGACGAGAGTCTAGGAGTTGCCAGATTTTCTCTCCATGATGGACACTAATTTCAATTGGATATAAAATTATCTTTTTTCTGTTAGTTTGGTGCTGCTGTGTTCCACCCCAGTGGTGGCTGCTTTAAATAGTGGTGAAGTATGTATAATTACATATAAGAACTTAAGAATGGCCATACTGGGTCAGACCAAAGGGCTGTCTAGCCGAGTATCCTGTCTTCCAACAGTGGCCAATTCCAGGTGCCCCAGAGGGAATAAATGGAACAGGTAATCATCAAGTGTTCCAGCTCCTGTCACGCATTCCTAGCTTTTGGCAAACAGAGGCTAGGGACACCATTCCTGCACATCCTGGCTAATAGCTATTGATGGACCGATCCTCCATGAATTTATCTAGTTCTTTTTTAAACCCTGTTATAGTCTTGGCCTTCACAACATCCTCTGGCAAGGAGTTCCACAGGTTGACTGTGTTGTGTGAAAAAATACTTCCTTTTGTTTGTTTTAAACCTGCTGCCTATTAATTTCATTTGGTGGTCCCTAGTTCTTGTGTTATGAGAAGGAGTAAATAACAATTCCTTATTTACTTTCTCCACATCAGTCATGATTTTATAAACCTCTATCATATCCCCCCTTAGTCATCTCTTTTCCAAGCTGAAAAGTCCCAGTCTTATTAATCTCTCCTGATACGGCAGCCGTTCCATACCCCTAATCATTTTTAGCATCTTGATCATCCAGTGGCCACGCTGGTTGTATAGCAAGCGTCCTACTTCTGATGTATTTAAAAAAAATTTCAATTTGGCTAGCTGTTTTTCAAATTCTTTTTTGGCCGTCCTAATTATATTTTAACACTTCATTTGCCAGAGTTTATGCTCCTTTCTATTTTCCTCATTAGGATTTAACTTCCACTTTTTAAAGGGTGCCTTTTTGCCTCTAACTGCTTCTTTTACTTTGTTGTTTCATCATGGAGGCTCTTTTTTGGTTCTCTTACTATGTTTTTTAATTTGGGGTATACATTTAAGTTGAGCCTCTATTATGGTATCTTACAAAAATTTCCATGCAGCTTGAAGGGGATTTCACTTTAGGTGCTGTACCATTTGATTTCTGTTTAACCTCCTAATTTTTGTATAGTTCCCCTTTCTGAAATTAAATGCTACAGTGTTGGGCCGCTTTGGTGTTTTCCCCGCCACAGGGATGTTAAATGTAATTATATTATGGTGACTATTACCAAGTGGTCCAGCTATATTCACCTCTTGGACCTGATCCTATGCTTCACTTAGGACTAAATCAAGAATTGCCTCTTCTCTTGCGGGTTCCCGGACTAGCTGCTCCAAGAAGCATTTAAGGTGTCAAGAAACTTTATCTCTGCATCCCTTTCTGACGTGACATGTACCCAGTCAATATGAGAATAGTTGAAATCCCCCATTATTATTGAGTTTTTTATTTTAATAGCCTCTCTAATCTCCCTGAGCATTTCATAGTCACTTCACCCTTCTGGTCATGTGCTCTGTAATATATCCCTAGTGTTATATTCTTATTATTAGAGCATGGAATTACTATCCATAGAGATTCTAGGTACAGTTTGGTTCATTTAAGATTTTTACTTTATTTGATTCTGTGCTTTCTTTCACATATAGTGCCACTCCCCCACCAGCATGACCTGTTCTGTCCTCTTGATATATTTTGTACCCTGGTATTAGTGTGTACCATTGATTATCCTCATTCCACCAAGTTTCTGTGATGCCTATTATATCAATATCCTCATTTCATATGAGACACTCTAGTTCACCCATTTTATTATTTAGATTTCTAGCACTGGAATATAAGCACTTTAAAAACTTGTCACTTTTTAGCTGTCTGCCATTAATGAGAAGAGGTATTTGTAGACGAGAGGACCTGCAAGGTGGATTTAGCTGTCTGGGGGAGGGATAGCTCAGTGGTTTGAGCATTGGCTAAACCCAGGGTTGTGAGTTCAAGCTTTGAAGGGGCCATTTAGGGATCTGGGGCAAAAATTGGCGATTGGTCATGTTTTGAGCAGGGGGTTAGACTAGATGACCTCCTGAGGTCCTTCCAACTCTGATATTCTATGATTATATGCTGTAATTGTTTGGGACTTTTTTTCTTTTGACTGTTTCTCATCAGATCCTACCTGTATTTAATCATCTTCAATCCTCTCCTCCTTATTAGAACATAGGGAATCTCCATTTATAGATCCTCCCCTAAGGGATGTGTGAACCACGTGCACCTCCACACCTGTCAGCTTTCCCCCAGCCCTTAGTTTAAAAACTGCTTTTTTTAATTTGAAGTGTCAGCAATCTGTTCCATTTTGGTTTAGGTGGAGCCCATCCTTCCTGTATAGGCTCCCCTTTTTCCCAAAGTTTCCCCAGTTCCTAATAAATCAAAACCCCTCCTCCTTACATCATCGTCTCATCCACACATTAAGACCCTGCAGTTCTGCCTGTCTAAGTGGCCCTGCATGTGGAACTGGAAGCATTTCAGAGAATCCTACCATGGAGTTCCTGGACTTCAATCTCTTACCTAGCAGCCTAAATTTGGCCTCCAGGACCTCTCTATATAGTGTGTGTATATATACTATAGTATATAAAAATATGAGAGAGTCAGTAAAGAGTTTTGGCATGAGAGGTACTCCAGTATACAAATGGAAAATATTACTATTGAACTGTATAGCTGGAAAGCAAGTGCAGATGTTAGGGACTCCAAAAGTGTCAATGTGGAATGAGATGAATAAAGTGGTATTTCTTGTAGCGGAAAAATGCTCCTAAATTGATCACACATCTCTTAGGAATTGAAATCAGAGACCTCAGAGTGTCTGTAGGACACAGAACAACCATTCAAACATTTAAAAATAACCGAACAGGTTAAATAGTTTTCTAAAATATCTAAGCAGGCGAAAAGTAGCTATATCATCTGCTATGCCCATAAAAAAGTAAATCTGAAATTTTTGTAAATTTGAAAAAGAAATTGGTATATGGATAGTTAAAGGACTTGAAATGAGATTAGACTTAACTGTAGTGTGTTTAAAAAAAAAGTCTGATCCTGTTTCAAGTGAAGAGAGAGAAAAAGAAGCTATGGGTGATGAATTTATGCTTTTTTATTAGCACAATTTGTATTTATTTGTGTGTTGCTAGGGGGTAGGACCAGCCTTGTGAACTTGTTTGTGCAGTAATTCTTACTTTCAAGCTTGTGTGTTAGGCATTTCAGTATCTGTGTTGAATCAATTTCACAAATGTAGGCCCTGGGCTATACAGAAGAGCTTTTGAAAAAAGTCGTTATTGCTTTTACCACTGATGATGCATCGATTATACTGAACCATAAATCTGTGTTGCCTGATGCTGCAGAACCACTTCCCTGATGTCATTGTTTGGCATCAAATGACTTACTGCTTGGAGTTTGAAATATCATCACTATACTTTCTGGAATAGTTTTCATGGATCATGTATGACATTCACTCTCCAAAAACCAATGTCATTTAATGCATTTATTGTGATTTATTATGGTTTCTGAAATGTGCTAGCCAGTTCACAAAAACTAGTTCAGATGTGGTTCTTGCCCACCCAGCATACCATCTAAATTCAACATACCACAAGAACTGAAAGTCATAAACAATGAATGGGTGAATAAATGAAATAAATAAAAGAGGAGAAGGGGGATATTAAAGTCACTTGGTTACTCAGCAAGGCATCTATGCATCTTGATGGTTCCATTAACAGTTTTTTAATCTTTACTTCTCATAGGCAAGACTGCAGAAGTACATTTTTATGCAGTAGATTTGAATGGAGTGAGGGAGGTGGGTTATTGAAGGGCATGTCAGACACGATAGGCAGCAGCAAAGAAAGGTACAGAAGCATTTCTGGTCAGGTGTCACTGGTCTCGAATCTAGGCCTGTTGTATTGCCAAGCGAGAGCCTTATCCTCTGCACCACCACACTGCAAGGTCAGTGGAGGGAAGTGCTTTATCCTACAGTTATGTGCACAGTGATGTGATTTAAGAAAGAACCTTTCAAAAACCAAGCCCTATTAATATTTACCAAAGTATAAAGTTTTCTATTGGGCAATGAACCATTAAAAACAGTGAAGGTGATTCCCTACTTTCATGTAATAAACATGTCATTTAACACTCATTCTGTTGCTATTTATTTGACTAATTCTCTCACCATTACCAAAATTACACGTCACTCTTCACATTAGCAGTAAGGTTGACTCAGAAGAGGCAGTGATGCAGTGAGATTCAAATGATGTCAGGAAACACTTTGTTTCTCAATGCAGGATATTGTTAACTTGCCAATAATAGATCAGCACCATTCTGCCACACCACAAGCCAATTTATAGCTTTACAAACACTATCTCACAACAAGTACTACCAGGTATTATAAATAATGTGCTGCAGAAAAGAGTGTGGAAAAGAGTGAGAGAAGTTATAAAGAGTAAAAATAAATAAAATACAAACTTGTGGCAAATATCCTATGCATTAACTGATTAAATCTGTATGGCCCACTTGAAACTTGAAAACATTCGTTTTGGCTGCAATAGAGGGAATACTATGGCAGGTTATGCTCTTCCTGGAGTATTTTTGATCATGCCACTGTGTTCACTTGTCCATTGAGTTTATTGGAAACCTAATAAACAAGACAGCCAACTTTGGGTCATCACTAAAAGCCCTTCCACTCTTTTTTCTGTTTGTAGAGTTCTTTCTTCAAAGAGCACAACAAATTAAAATAGTTTATGAAACTTTTTAGGTGATGTACATTTACCCAGCTAAAATAAGTGAAACTTAAAAAACAAAAAACCCAAACAAATGAAAACAAACTTTAAAATATAGATACCCAAGCTCCAATTCTGATGCTGATATGCTTAAAGGTGTGAGTGCTTTAAAGAGGTTATAAGATATTCAGAGAATACTATTCAACTTATTTTGATCACTGTCTGTCTTCCACTGTGCTGCTTTGACCATCAGTGTTGATTCTGTTTCTCTCACTGACTTCCCTGGTACTTTTAGTCTCTAGCTTGCTTTTGTGTTGACTCTACAGCTCTTTCTGATTTTTTTTTCATTCCTGTTGTCTTGCTGTGCAGTGGGTGAGTAGTCTTTACATCTTGCATTATTCAGATTACAAGTAAAGAGTTCTTACAATCTGTACATATCCTTGGCAGAATCTACAAATTATTATTGCATTCTTTCTGACAATAACTTACATTCACATAGAACCTTTCATCCCAAAGGATTACATCATAGTTTACTTACATAGTATCTTTATTACCAAAGTGCTGGATAAGAACAAAGCATACTACAAACTGACATATGGTCTATAGGCTAGATCTTTGGGTCCAGCTGATCTGCACTTTGTACAGGGCCTGGAGAGGGTATGTTGTGGGGAAATAGTCTATAAGCAAGATTTCTGTTCCCTTGATCCTTGGCCCAGCTGGAAGCTGAATCAAACTGGTTCTTGAGTGATCAGTTTACTTGGGCTATATAGGGACCAAGATTTGGCCCGCTGTCTATTAGCTTTCTTATTCTGTGTTTCTAGACTCCTGCAACATGTGTGGAGCATTAAGTAAACATATTTAGACTTTTCTTGATCTATGTTACCTAGTTTTCCCTGCCTACACTGGCTTATCCTGACTGTATATCTCATTTTCCCTTTTCTGTACAGCATTAAGGTGTCAGTCAGGAGTGACGGAAGGAATGGAAAGAATCACATGAGTTAGAGTAAAGGGATATATATATATAATCAGTGGAGCCAAAGGAAAGCTGCAAAAATGCTCACTTTTACTTATTAAATCTGTAAGTCATATGTGATGTCTGATCATACATCTTGTATTTATAATGCTCCCAAAAGATTATTATATAAGATGACTTTTTAGTAAAGAAATATGCAAAGTCTGTTAAATTAATTCAGCCACCTACTGAATATTCTGTGTTTGTACTATAAATGAAAATCTGTATTTCAGTGTTCTATCTACTAACCTTATACAACCGCAGAATTAAAGAAAACTTTCATACTGAAAGGAACTAGAATGTAGGATATTTTTCTGAGGTTCTCTTGGTCTTATTGTTTTATTTATTTTGTTTTATTAAAAGCTTATTTCTGCCACACAGCCCAGTCTCTTCTCCTGTTTGGTCCTGCCATGAAGTCATAATCCTACATCTGTGATGTCACAATCTGTTGCGAAGAGATATGACAAATACAACTTTGTTACATCAGAATCAAATTTGAAAAGAAAGACTGTAAGGAAAGAAACAGAGCTGGTGGAACATAAAATATGCTGTTGCGTTGAAGCTGGAATGTTTCACAGAGATGTTACAGTTTTAACAAAGATGTTATCAAAAAGGGATGGCTAAGGCACTGGTCTGGAATGCGTGTTCATTCTGTGCACTGAAGGAGATGGGGTCATGTGGAAAATTTTTTATCGTCATGTAATTAAAAACACTGTCAAAATGCATCATTATCAACAAGGGGGCTGTGAAAAATGGCATTTTCTAATTTTTTAGTGCTTGACTTTGCAACCTAAATAACATTATTTTAACATAATATTTTTCCATGTACTTTCCTAGGGTGTGTTTTTAGGAAAAAGGTAAAAACAAATTCTATCACATGTAGCTGCAGCAACTACTCCATCCTGCATCATGAGCAGGGTTTGCATCCCGAACTTTCAGCAACGCAGAAAAGACTGCTACCCTTTGAGCTACAGGACTCAGTACTTCAGCTGATAACAGAAAGCTGTTATCTCAAAGCAGGGGATATGTACTCCTGGGTCAGGGGGAGTAGTCAGCAGTGGGGATCCAGCTTTTTCACCCCACATCTCTGAAAGTTGGAAGAACTCCAGTCCCATGTGGTTACCCCTAGGGAGGCAGGAATGGGCTGTTGGGGCCAACTGATGAGCCCAGGGAGGCTTACTGCTGCCCAATTTTACTGAGGAATGGAAGTGAGAGAAGGAAAATTGTAACCTGTAATAACTTTTTATCTTAGCCCTGGTCTAAACTACAAGTTTAGGTCGAATTTAGCGCATTAGATCGATTCAACCCTGCACCCGACCACATGATGAAGCCATTTTTGTCGACTTAAAGGGCTCTTAAAATCGATTTCTATACTCCTCCCCGACGAGGGGATTAGCACTGAAATTGACATTGCCAGGTCAAATTTGGGGTAGTGTGGACGCAATTTGACAATATTGGCCTCCGGGAGCTATCCCAGAGTGCTCCATTGTGACCGCTCTGGACAGCACTTTCAATTCAGATGCACTAGCCAGGTACACAGGAAAAGCCCCGGGAACTTTTGAATTTCATTTCCTGTTTGGCCAGTGTGGCGAGCTGATCAGCACAGGTGACCATGCAGAGCTCATCAGCACAGGTGACCATGCAGGCCCAAAATCGCAAAAGATCTCCAGCATGGACCAAAAGGGAGGTACTGGATCTGATCGCTGTATGGGAAGACGAATCCATGCTATTAGAACTCTGTTCCAAAAGACAAAATGCCAAAATATTTGCAAAAATCTCCAAGGGCATGATGGACAGAGGCTACAACAGGGACACGCAGCAGTGTCATGTGAAAATTAAGGACCTCAGGCAAACCTACCAAAGAGGCAAATGGCTGCTCCGGGTCAAAGCCCCAGACATGCCGGTTCTATGATGAGCTGAATGCAATTCTAGGGGTGGCCCCTACTAGTACCCCACCCCTGTCGGTGGACAGCTGCAAAGGGGGAGTCTCATGCAACAGACATGAGGATTTTGGGGATGAGGAAGATGAGGAGGAGGATGATAGCGCACAGCAGGCAAGCGGAGAAACCATTCTCCCTGACAGCCAGGAACTGTTTATCACCCTGGACCCCAATACCCTCCCAACCCTCCCAAGGCAGGCTCCTGGACCATGAAGCCGGAGAAGGCACTTCTGGTGAGTGTACCTTTGTAAATATAATACATGGTTTAAAAGCAAGCATATTTAATTATTAATTTGCCCTGAAGACTTGGAATGCAATCGCGGCCAGTACAGCCCCTTCTTCTAATTGGCCAACCAACGGATGCTTGGTATGGGAAAGGAGGGTGCTGCTGTTTGAAACCATTCCCACATGTTATGAAGGTTGAAGACGCTGAAAGACTGTGGCTTACCATGGCTGCCTGCAAGCCGAATTCTGTTGCCCGGCCCTGCGTGTGTGATCTCTCACACCAAACAGGCAGGCCCTCAATATAAGAGACAAAATGCGACCTTGTACCGAAAGCACACGAGCTATGTAATGTTAACAGCTTGGTTCACTGTGAAAGAGTCTACCCATTGTTCTCTAAAATGTCTTTTTAAAGACTGATGTCCCTTTTTTTCCTCCCACAGCTGCAAATGTTTCCATGCTCCCCCTATCATCTCCATCCCAGAGGCTAGCACAGATAAGAAGGTGAAAAAAATGCACTCGCAATGAAATGTTCTCTGAGCTCATGCAATCCTCCCGCACTGAAAGAGCTCAGCAGAATGCGTGGAAGCAAACAATGGCAGAGTACAGGAAAGCAGAAAATGAACACGAAGACAGGAAGGATGAGCAAGATGAGAGGTGGTGGGAGCAAGATGAGAGGTTGCGGCAGTGTGATGAGAGAAAGCAGGATGCAATGCTGGGGCTACTGGGGGATCAAACTGATATGCTTTGGCATATGGTTGAGGTGCAGGAAAGGCACAGACCGCCGCTGGAGCCCCTGTGTAACTGCCCACCCTCCTCCCCAAGTTCCAGAGCCTCCTCATCCAGACGCCCAAGAATGTGGGGGGGCCCTCTGGGCACCCAACCACTCCAACCCAGAGGACTGCCTAAGCAACAGAAGGCTGGCGTTCAATAAGTTTTTAAGTGCAGTGTAGCCTTGTCCTTCCCTCCTCCCCTCATCCACCATCCCACCCTGTGCTTCCCTCCTCTCCCACCCCTCCCGGGCTACCTTGGCAGTTATCCCCCTATTTGTGTAATGAATTAATAAAGAATGCATGATTTTGAAACAACAATGACTTTATTGCCTGTGCAAGCGGTGATCGAAGGGGGGAGGGCGATTGACTTACAGGGAAGTACAGTGAACCGAGGGGGCGGGTTTTCATCAAGGAGATACAAACAGAACTGTCACATCATAGCCTGGCCAGTCATGAAACTGGTTTTCAAAGCTTCTCTGATGCGCAGCACGCCCTGCTGTGCTCTTCTAATCACCCTGGTGTCTGGCTGTGCGTAATCAGTGGCCAGGCGATTTGCCTCAATCTCCCACCCCGCCATAAACATCTCCCCCTTACTCTCACAGATATTGTGGAGCACACAGCAAGCAGCAATAACAATGGGAATATTGGTTTTGCTGAGGTCTAACCAAGTCAATAAACTGCGCTTTTAAACATCCAAATGCACATTCAACCACCATTCTGCACTTGCTCAGCCTATAGTTGAACAGCTCCTTACTGCTGTCCAGGGTGCCTGTGTATGGCTTGATGAGTCATGGCATTAAGGGGTAGGCTGGATCCCCAAGGAGAACTATAGGCATTTCAACATCCCCAGCAGTTTTTTTCTGGTCTGCGAAGTAAGTCCATTCCTGCAGCTGTCCAAACAGACCACAGTTCCTGAAGATGCGAGTGTCATGCACCTTTCCCGGCCATCCCACGTTGATGTTGGTGAAACGTCCCTGGTGATCCACCAGTGCTTGCAGCACCATTGAAAAGTTTACATACTGGCTGCCAAGGTGGTCCGGTCCCAAGATAGGGATATGCTTTCCGTCTATTGCCCCACCACAGTTAGGGAATCCCATTGCAGCAAAGCCATCCACTATGACCTGCACATTTTTCAGAGTCACTACCCTTGATAGCAGCAGCTCAGTGATTGTGTTGGCTACTTGGATCACAGCAGCCCCCACAGTAGATTTGCCCACTCCAAATTGATTCCCGACTGATCGGTAGCTGTCTGGCATTGCAAGCTTCTAGACGGCTATCGCCACTCGCTTCTCAACTGTGAGGGCTGCTCTCGTCTTGGTATTCTTGTGCTTCAGGACAGGGGAAAGCAAGTCACAAAGTTCCATGAAAGTGCCCTTACGCATGCAAAAGTTTCGTAGCCACTGGGAATCCATCCGAGACCTGCAACACTATACAGTCCCACCAGTCTGTGCTTGTTTCCCGGGCCCAGAATCGGCATTCCATGGCATGAGCCTGCCCTATTGCTACCAGGATGTCCAAATTGCCGGGGCCATGCTTTGAGAGAAGTCTGTGTCCATGTCCTCATCACTCTCGTCAGAGCGCTGCTGTCACTTCCTCACCTGCTTTTGCAGGGTCTGGTTCTGCACATACTGCAGGATAATGTGCAAGGTGTTTACAATGCTCATAACTGCCGCGGTGATCTGAGCGGGCTCAATGCTTCCCGTGGTATGGCATCTGCAGGAGAGCAGAGTGACAGTGGAAGCGGTGGCTAAAGACGGATATCATGAGAATAGGCATTTGTAGAGAATGAGGAGAGGATCTGTGAGGTGGATTCAGGAGAGCAGAGTTGCAGCAGAAGCGGTGGAGGACAACGGGTTAGCACTGGGCACATTTCCCGAGGAAGAACACATGTACCCAGGAGCCCATGACAGACAACATGGAGAAATTTGCTTTTGAGACAATAGCAGCAGAGCAGAGCTGCAGCAGAAGCAGTGTATGACGTCGGTTAGCAGTCCTACTGCACCGTCTGCTGCCAGCAGCACCCAGGACACAACAGCGGTAGTGTCGGTGAGCTGAGCTGAGCGGGCTGCACGCTTGCCATGGTATGGCGTCTGTGCTGAAAAAAGGCGTGAAATGATTGTCTACCATTGCTTTCACAGGGGGCGGGGCGACTGACGACATGTACCCAAAACCACCCGCGGCAATGTTTTTGCCCCATCAGGCATTGGGAGCTTAACCCAGAATTCCGGTGGGCAGCAGAGACTGTGGGAACTGTGGGATAGCTACCCACAGTGCACCACTCCATAAGTCGATGCTAGCCATGGAAGTGAGGATGCACTCCGCCGACTTAATGCGCTTCGTGTGGCCATACGCAATCGACTGTATAAAATCGATTTCTAAAAATCAACTTCTATAATATCGACCTAATTTCATAGTATAGACATACCCTTAGCAAAAGCTAAATGGATTTCATGGAATGACAAAGCACTTCTTTAGTCTGAAAGTGAACCCCCTGCCACATATCAAAGGCTGCTGCAAACAGTGGAGGTATGAGACCTTCTCAAAGAAATGGTTGCAAGAATCCTTTATAATGGAAAGTGTAAGGCAACCCAAATATAGGAGTCACTACTAGCTCCTCCAGAATATGTATGTACACAAACACAAATGATCAAGTGTACTATTAGTTTAAAATCTGTTCTGTCCTCTATCTGTGGATGAACATTTGCATGGAAATGGATGGAATTAATTTCTGTCTCTAACCTCTATTATCTCTATCACTCTGTGTGTCACATATGTAAATACACACTTTTATTTTAAATGAGCAGTCTTGTTAAACTGAAACACCAAAACTATTGGCTGATATTTAAAATTATATAAAAATGTCTAGGGAGTTTGGGCAGGAGCTTCCTGTTAAAAATCAATATAAATCAATATAGTACAATTTTGATTATTATCAACTGATAATGTGATAGCCATTTTAATGCAGCTATTTTAACAGCACATTGATTTCAAATGTAACAATAATGTAATTATTACATACATTCATTATGAAATATATTTGTCTTCCACTGATTCTTTTTTCTTTTTCTTCAAGTATCACTTCAGACCTAAAAACTCTCCTGTCTATTAGGTCAATACCTGTCTATCTCTTTATACCAAGTATCACTGTCATTCATCAGACTTTTGAGTAATTCTCAAAAGAGAACTGTTCCTTTAGTGGAGTATAAAACTAAATGGAAATTCTCCAACAGAAAGTGACACTTGTACTATTATATATTTTAACATAGCAATTTTTTAAGGAAAAGCCATAACATGGATATTGAGAAAATGGGAAAGAATAATGGAAATGGTTTAAAAAAGAAGTCAGGCAATTATTTTACTAAAAAAATAATTATTTTCCCATTTTAGACCCAATAACTAGAACCGTGTTTGAACTATACTAACAAAGGGCAAATGTGAATATAGTAGTTGCCATGCTTGAGCTGACTTGTAAACCCATCCTAAATCTCCATATTTTTGAGTCTTCAGAGACAAATTTTTCCCGAGTATCTTGGAAGGATTAAAGCTTTCACTGAGAGTTCAATGACCTGACTCTTTGTATTGTTGCAGAGTTTTGCTTTTTCTTTTTTCCGGTGTAGACCAGATCTTAACTTAGTTCCTGAGAATTGCCATGTCAGAAAATGGTTGTACTGTTTACCATCACGTCCACTTACCTAAAAATCATGGATATTTTGTTGTCAGGAAGAGCACCAAATCCATAACACTGGGGTAAATTGCAGTCTTACCTATGGTTAATTATTTCATGTTTTCTTTTATGCTTCAATTACTACAGCAGTTGTAAATACAGCTTCAGTATTTATATTGCCCTTCTGTGCCATACTGTTCTCTATTTGTTATTAAACTACAGTTGTTTTAACTATTATCAGAAAAGCACAAGATTTCTCATATCAGTGAAAGCTTCTGTTTCTTTATGACAAGTAAATAAATCATGCATGATATTCACAGCGTAGGAAGAGTTATGTGTTGTATTTGCACCCCAAGTATTCAAGATTCTTTTCTATTTAACACATCAAATAAAAATAATTTATGTCACATACAGTAATTTTAGTTAACCATAAAACCACATTCCATACAGATGAAAAGAAATTTTTTAGGTGTCCTCCAACTCAGCTCCTGGTTAAGCCTGGATTTTTGTTTCTCCCCTGGTGTCCCCCACAAAGGAAATACTAGTATATTACAAACAATAATAATCTAGGAAATTCCCAAAAGCTTCTCTTCAAAACATAGTAAATAAATACCAATCCTTGCTACGAAGAGTAACTTGAAAATCATCAGAGCCAGGAATATGTTTAGTATACAGTTTGCTTGAAAATATCAAAATCCTTGTAATGCATCAGCTTCACTTCTGTAACATTATGTAAATCAAATGGCATTTCTTCAAGGACCTAGTTCACTAAGATGCACGCACTAAGGTATTTATTTAGAGAAATATAATGTTTCCTTCGGAAATTCCAGGATTTCAGGTTTATCTAATACCCTCTTTATTTTTCTTCTACTCACCATAATGAGTTTATATACAGACAGTTGTATGCAGCCGTAGTCTGTGCCTCTCCTTCTTTACTTTGCCTTGCTGTTGCTCTCTTATTAGCTGTAGCTATGCAGTCCTTTTAGATACAATGTGACAGGAATTGTGTTAGGTTTGCATTAAGCACAAATGCATATTTTGCACTTGCGATCTGCTTCATGTGTAACACCCTCATTCCTTCCAGTCATTCATTCCAGGGGAGGAATGACACCAGGTTTTCGGAGCTATTCTTGCTTTTCTCCCAGAATACTCAGGAAAGAAAGACTTCGTGATCTCCATGCAAACTACCAGCCTGCCTGCTGCCAATACTGCCTGCTCTTTCCAGTGATGACATTCAGCCTTGCTCTACCACTCGGGATACAGCACTGATTCCTCATTATGTAAGGCAGTCTAGGTCAAGTGTAGGAGAGAGACTGCTGGCCTGAGCAAGCCAGTGGGATTGCTCCTTCAGCTTAATGCTTCATGGGGTATGGAAGTGGATTCTGACCTTTGCTACATCTTCTTGGGTAAATGTTTTTGCATGATTTAGTGGTAAATATGCTGTTTTTCTATGCAGATGACTGTCAGCCATGCTGTGAGATGCAGAGAGAAATTGCTAGGAAAAACCAGCTCTGTCAGCATGCTTGAATAAGCAGAGTAATCTTTCTTCTAGCCATCCCAGCTTTAAGGCACTTTGCAAATAAATAAATCATAAATTAGGGTTTGCTTAACAAACATCTTCTCTATCCATGTGGGGATTATTGTTGATTTGACTGATTAAACAATGAACAAAATCCATTTGCTTGGAGGTGTTGTGGGAAAGCATTATTAGATGTGGCTATTAGCTCTGAGAGATTTACTGCAGTTCTTGGCTGTTGTATTGCCTTTGCCTCACATTACAAATATGCTTCCTTCCCAAAAGAACTGCTTCATATTTTGTTTCCTTGCCTTCCTTGATTATTTTTAGTGACAACAGTTAAAGTCTGGAGGATATTCAGCTATCATTTGTTGTATGACTGCATGAATTTACACAACCATAATATACTGGAGGTGAATGCTGCAGACAAAACTACAGTTAGTGACTCCTCTGCAGAATGTCAGGGACAATAAACGCTGGCTAAACTTGCTTGAGGTTTTTGGTGCACCAGGGGAACGCAAATAAAATTGTTGAATTTACACTCATGTTGGAAAATGAACCAAAAAATACATGGAATGGATCTTATAGACTGCGATGTTCCTCCAGTGAGGGTTGTCAGGCGGTGAACAGAATGATCACTAATGGAATGCAGCAGTATAGGCCGTAGGAGGTAACAGCATAACATTGATACTGCAGTCTCGTGTAGGGAATTTCAAGACGGGTGGCTCACTTGTTAGGACAGTTACCATTTAATGAGGCAAATATAATAATTTGGAATTATTCTGGTATATTAGGAGCCCTTTATTCTACAGCTCAAGTGTGTGTACAGCACTATGGACAGCTACTAAGCACTGTTCAATAAAGTAAAGGAGTGGCACAACTGAATTAAAGGAGGTGGTAATTTGTAAACCTGAAGACTGTTTAAACTAAATATGAGTGGATGCGGTAGAGCTTCAGCCAGCATGTGTATCGACTTACTAAATTCTATTAGCTTACTACTAGGATCTTGGAAAAGAGGCTGTTTAATACCTAAACTTTAAAAAATATTCATGGACATACTATAGTATTTGTCTCTGTTAATGAGCATCTGAACATATTTGAAAAAACACATAAAGAATTATAGATTTTCCTACCATAGAAGGTATGGTATTAAACAACATTATGCTCTGATTTAGAGGATTTTATGGTTTAACAGTGGTACATTTGTTGATGAGAAAAATGCTGTTTGATTCTTTCTTGTATCTAAATAAGATGAAATATATACATTTCCTCCAGAACTAATTTTGATGGGGACAATCCCTTAAACATGCTCTGTCCCATTTTGCAAAATAATTATTCCTCACTGTTTTGAAAATAATCAGTTAATAGTTTCAGTGCAACACTGTGCTTGAAAGTGATAATGATAACTTCCATTATCATTAAGAGCTCTGTCTCCCCAGGCACAATGCTGTCAAACAATCAAGCTATCTGTTTATCATGGTCTCAGCTCACTAGTTACTATTTGTTAAATGAAAATCTTTCTTGTGATAACACATGATCAAGTTGTACTATATGGTATAATTTAACAGAAGTGCCAGGCTGACACCTTTTATTAATTACTTTGTGAAAGAAGAAGAAGTTAGAGTAAAAAAAAATACTTCTGACATAATGAAAACACCTTGTTTACTATACATAGTCCAGTTGTATAATATTTTAAAGGAGAATTCTGGAGTTCAATGTATGCAGCTGTTTCTTGAAAGCAAGCTACTAAAACAGTTGTAGTATGTATTGGTGTACGGATTTTTTAAATTTACCTTTACTGGTCTGATGAAAGTTTGTTAGCTTGCTTCTGCCTAAACCATTCTAAAAGAATTAGTGCATTGTGCCTGAGTACATAAAAAGGAGCCAGGGGATAGAATATTGTGAATATAATTTTTTGTATTGGTTCAAAGAATGTTAACAGCCTAATCTATTTAATTACACAAAGTCATTGATTTCTATTCTTTTAAATATATACCACTATTTGTTGAAATTGTATCGTTATAAATTCTCCTTTGTGCATCATTGCAGATGTTGTAGATTACAGTGCCGTTACAGTATCTCTTAGCCTGCCAAGGCTCAAATGCATGACTAAGATACAAAGGGTTAAATTCTGGGAGAGTGAGAAACTCATGTGCAGGCTGTGTGATCATATAAATATGGGGCTGAGGATTTAAATCCACTGCTCCAAACTGCAATATGTGATATGGAATTACTCCAAAATAGCTACTGCAGATTACGGATTGGGGTAGGGACTAATAGCCACTGTTCCCTCTTCATGTGTTTCTGTTGCCTGATGGAATTGCTCAGTTCATGGACATAGTGGCCACAACCCTGGCCTGTCTCACAGTATCCTTCCCCTTTCTACTCTTCATATCGTATAGATCAGGGTCCCCCTGTCCCACACAATAAAACCATTATGTACCTTCTGAAAATTGCACTAAAAAATTAGGAGCACAGAAGAAATACTATAGTATGTGTTCAAAAACCAGGGGCACAGCTGGGGAATCATTGAAAGACTTGCCAGAAACAGACAAGAGTGGAGGAGCTTCATCACTGCCCTAAACACCAAAGATGTAATGGTAACAGGATGATGATGTGGTTTACAATTATTTGGGAATAATTTATTTATCATAAACATCTTTGACAACAGTTTAATTATGATGTCAAACAATTTACAATATATGTGAGTATCATTTGTATAAAGACGAGTTTGGGTCTCAGATTGGGTCAGTCCAACACAACTGGGCAATTAAGATGTATGTATTGTGTATGCTGACAAAAATAATTCAAAATATACTTGCTAAATTAGAATTTACAAAAATAATATTGTATTAAGTTGCTAAAGTGAAGCTGTAAACAGCTTAATTTGACTGTATCTCACCTCACATATAAATGTATATTGTTCTATAGTGTTATGATTCAAAAACTTCAGACAGGCTTGGGCTTTTAAAAATCCAAAGCCTTTGAAATGCAGAACTGTCACTTTTCATTTGTGTTTAGTTCCATTAAAACATTCAAAATGTCACAAAATCTACTGAGTGCTGCTTTGCCATCCTAGGAACCCACCTTTGGTAAATTGTAGAGATGCTCTGTCTCCAGTACAAAAATAATTACCTCTCTTTCTCAGAGGGTTTTCAGTTTTTTCACTGAAAGTGATTAGAAGCATATAATATTCCATTTTCTCTGGACCTTAGCTGCTTGGTTTTTTCCAGTTCTGGTTATCCAGCAAGGATGGTTTTCTTCCATCTTTTCTTTTCTTCCATGCTTGCCTCCATAGCTTTTCTGTGACTGCAGAACTATTCATACTATCAGTTGGGTCATTTCTATCTCTAACCTATCAGGTTATCTAGATCTTCTCTCTTTCTTGCCCTGGGTTGCCTTATAGATTCCTTGCACCCCATTTTTGAAAGAAAGTGCATCTCTTGGATTAGATTTAATCCCCAGAACATCAAGTAAGCAAAAGAGAAATTAGAAGACTGCAAAAATATGGGGAGCTCTTTTAATGCACTGGCATCTGAAATGTATGCTATGGTGATATCTGACAAAATTGTTGTTCTCAGCCCCTTCTCTAGGAAGTACAGAGAGTTTTCAATATTGCTGGTGGCATGGTTTCCTGCCATTGCTTAACATCATACCTTTTGAAAAATAATTCTAGAAATTTCCTCAGATTTATACATTAGGTTTTCCAGTTTACAGTGGAAATGATGATGTGGAGTCGGAAAGTCATAAAAGGACCCAAAACCTGGCTTTTACGGCACAGATCATAAAAAAGGGAGCTGCACTGCAGTGGCAGCCTCCAAGTGCAATACTGGAAAATTTACCCATTTATGCTCTGAGGCAATGTGTGTTCCCTTCCAACCACAGGGGACTCTCCCCAAATGCAGCATAACTAGTGTGATTCTTCTGTGCAGCAGGTGTAGGGCAGAATTAGGGGCACTTAAGCGTGAAGTGTGCATTGCTTCCATATAATGGATCATGGTTCACAGATGCTCATTCATGTAATTGCTCAGGGGTACTTGAGGATGGGTCTGAACTAGAATCTTGTGACCTGACCTGAACCTAATGGGTCCTGACAACATATGTTGGGTTCAGGTCAGGTATGAAAACAACTTAACACTTTTGGGTTTGGTAGCCTCTAATCACTTCCTTCTGCCCATGGGGTTTGCGCAGCAGCAGCTCCGTATTTTGTTCCTGCTAGCCACCGCTGCCTGGCTGCACTGTGGGGTGAGTGGGCTGATAAGTTGTAGTGCCTCTCACTCTGCAGCACACATAGTTCAGTGAGGCAGAGCTGGCTGACAGGAACAGGGTACACAGCTGCCACCATGCCAGTCCCATGTGCAGGAGGCATCTGGAGACACATGGAGAGCAGGAAGCCTCCTCCAGGACAAAGCAGCAGCAGTGGCAATGACACAGGTTTGGGAGTAGTGGCCCAGGAGGCGGAAACTTGCACTCCTTCTGGTGCACGACACTGCACTGAGATGGGGGATCAGGCCATGGGAGTGGGGGTAGGAAATAATAGAGGCCAGGCCAGCGGCTAGACCCTTGCAACCAGACTCTCAAAAGGACCTGATTACAAGTGTTGGGTTCGGGTCAGGTATGAAAACAAGCTGAAATGCTTGTCCTTGGATCAGGTCCAGCTTGGCTGTGGTCTAGTCAGGTTCAGGCAGGGCTTTAAAGTTAGACCCAAGCAGACCTCTAGTCAGAACAAGACTGGGAGAAGAGAAGAAAGGGGGCTGTCTGGTGGATCTTCCATTGTGCAAAGCCACAAGCCATTGTTGCTTGTGGAGAAGAGGCACCAGAAACACGGGAGTTACTGCAGCCTCAGGGTTCTAGTAAGAGTCATGAGGCACACTTGCTGTCACTGATGTAGCCTGTTGTCATCGGTTCTGCCACAGAGGCCCTTGGAATCTGATTACTCGCGTTGTATGATAGGTGGGAAGGGTTTTCAGCATATGTGCAATGAGGAGTAAACAACATTTTTGTCATGATGAATAACTTATGTATCATAAAGTTGCTGGCGTTTGAAACTTATTTTTAACTAGGTGCAAACAGTATCTTCCTTACTGAGAGAAGTGGTTTGACATAAGGTGGTACAAGCTCTTCCCCTCCCCCCACACCACCACTTTTATCTTCTTGTGGGAAAAGCTTATATGATGAGGGGAATCCATAAAACTTTTTCTGAACTGGGGCAGAATATATAGGTTTCATATATTAAATATACAGTAAGGATTTACACTGTAGAAACTCTGTAACTGTTTATAATGACTTGCTATGGAAGAGCCTTCTGACCGCTGGTCAGACGGCTTGGCATATAATAGTTATGGGGCAAATTGGTGAGTTGTATTAAAGCCACAATACTCCGTCTGTCATTAAAAGCTGCTGAACTTCGGTGGGGCTAGACTACAGCACCTTATTATATGCTCTCTCTGACAAAACTGGAGCCACAAGAAATTCATAATGCAGTTAAAAAAAAGTTTGTCTTGCATGCAATATTTTAACAAAGTCCTTTAAGTACCTTGAACCCAGTTACATTCTACCATTGATAACTGAGGAAAGAAGTCATTTCAAGACCTATTGAACATTGGCCACCTTCACAGTATATTAATATGAGTGCTTCTAAAATTGTGATTAAATTGTGGAAAATTCAAAGTGTTCCATATAGAGTAGGCTAGGGTCAGTAAAAGTATAGAACTAAAAGAGAAAGCAGGTAGTTCAAGACCTCACACAAGGATCTTTTTGTGTTGCACTGTCTGCATTTATTTAACTGAATTCAAGTGCCTCCTTATTTAGTCCATATTGAAAATGACAAAATTTAAAGTGCTATATTGACAGGTTTCAGAGTAGCAGCCGTGTTAGTCTGTATTCACAAAAAGAAAAGGTACTTGTGGCACCTTAGAGACTAACAAATTTATTTGAGCATAAGCTTTCGTGAGCTACAGCTCACTTCATCGGATGCATTTGGTGGAAAATACAGAGGGGAGATTTATATACACACACAGAGAACATGAAACAATGGGTTTTATCATACACACTGTAAGGAGAGTGATCACTTAAGATGAGCCATCACCAGCAGCAGGGGGGGGAAAGGAGGACAACCTTTCATGGTGACAAGCAAGGTAGGCTATTTCAGCTAACAAGAACATCTGAGGAACAGTGGGGGGTGGGGTGGGGGGAGAAATAACATGGGGAAATAGTTTTACTTTGTGTAATGACTCATTCATTCCCAGTCTCTATTCAAGCCGAAGTTAATTGTATCCAGTTTGCAAATTAATTCCAATTCAGCAGTCTCTCGTTGGAGTCTGTTTTTGAAGTTTTTTTGTTGAAGGATAGCCACCCTCAGGTCTGTAATCGAGTGACCGGAGAGATTGAAGTGTTCTCCGACTGGTTTTTGAATGTTATAATTCTTGTCGTCTGATTTGTGTCCATTTATTCTTTTACGTAGAGACTGTCCAGTTTGACCAATGTACATGGCAGAGGGGCATTGCTGGCACATGATGGCATATATCACATTGGTAGATGCGCAGGTGAATGAGCCTCTGATAGTGTGGCTGATGTGATTAGGCCCTATGATGGTGTCCCCTGAATAGATATGTGGACAGAGTTGGCAACAGGCTTTGTTGCAAGGATAGGTTCCTGGGTTAGTAGTTCTGTTGTGTGGTGTGTGGTTGCTGGTGAGTATTTGCTTCAGATTGGGGGGCTGTCTGTAAGCAAGGACTGGCCTGTCTCCCAAAATGTGTGAGAGTGATGGGTCGTCCTTCAGGATAGGTTGTAGATCCTTGATGATGAGTTGGAGAGATTTTAGTTGCGGGCTGACGGTGATGGCTAGTGGCGTTCTGTTATTTTCTTTGTTGGGCCTGTCCTGTAGTAGGTGACTTCTGGGTACTCTTCTGGCTCTGTCAATCTGTTTCTTCACTTCAGCAGGTGGGTATTGTAGTTGTAAGAATGCATGATAGAGATCTTGCAGGTGTTTGTCTCTGTCTGAGGGGTTGGAGCAAATGCGGTTATATCGTAGAGCTTGGCTATAGACAATGGATCGTGTGGTATGATCTGGATGAAAGCTCGAGGCATGTAGGTAGGAATAGCGGTCAGTAGGTTTCCGATATAGGGTGGTGTATTAGATACGCGATGGTCACATAAACACCTCCCTATATCGGAAACCTACTGACCGCTATTCCTACCTACATGCCTCTAGCTTTCATCCAGATCATACCACACGATCCATTGTCTACAGTCAAGCTCTATGATATAACCGCATTTGCTCCAACCCCTCCAATACTCACCAGCAAACCACACACCACACAACAGAACCACTAACCCAGGAACCTATCCTTGCAACAAAGCCTGTTGCCAACTCTGTCCACATATCTATTCAGGGGACACCATCACAGGGCCTAATCACATCAGCCACACTATCAGAGGCTCGTTCACCTGCGCATCTACCAATGTGATATATGCCATCATGTGCCAGCAATGCCCCTCTGCCATGTACATTGGTCAAACTGGACAGTCTCTACGTAAAAGAATAAATGGACACAAATCAGACGTCAAGAATTATAACATTCAAAAACCAGTCAGAGAACGCTTCAATCTCTCTGGTCACTCGATTACAGACCTGAGGGTGGCTATCCTTCAACAAAAAAAACTTCAAAAACAGACTCCAACGAGAGACTGGTGAATTGGAATTAATTTGCAAACTGGATACAATTAACTTCGGCTTGAATATAGACTGGGAATGGATGAGTCATTACACAAAGTAAAACTATTTCCCCATGTTATTTCTCCCCTCCACTGTTCCTCAGATGTTCTTGTTAGCTGCTGGAAATAGCCTACCTTGCTTGTCACCATGAAAGGTTGTCCTCCTTTCCCCCCCTGCTGCTGGTGATGGCTCATCTTAAGTGATCACTCTCCTTACAGTGTGTATGATAAAACCCATTGTTTCATGTTCTCTGTGTGTGTATATAAATCTCCCCTCTGTATTTTCCACCAAATGCATCCGATGAAGTGAGCTGTAGCTCACGAAAGCTTATGCTCAAATAAATTTGTTAGTCTCTAAGGTGCCACAAGTACTCCTTTTCAAAGTGCTATATGTAAGTAATAAAAGGAATACCTTGTAGCATAGACCGATAGAACCCAGTTATGCTTACAAGCTTCGGGGTGGGTGTTCTGCCACTTCACCTATCTACAAATCTGTACTTGCCACTGCCTTACATTTTTTTCATTTTCAGAAATACCGGCCCTAAAAAGCACTACTTCCAGCAACAGTGTGATACTAATTGTATTTGCCAGATCTTTCAGATCTTGAGGGAGATTCTGTCTCAAAAGGTGTTCCTTTCACCACAAGCAACTGATCTGTTGCAATCATTTCAAGGACATTGCAGAACTTTGCAATATATGAAAAAGACAATTCAGATGAATCTGCTAATGGTTAAACCTAAATAAGAACCTAGCAATTAAGGTGCAAGTTTGATTCAAGGGACTGGTAATGAATTATGTATCTTTCCACCTCTGGGTCTGTGATCAGCCTGAACTGTTTGACAACTTTTCAGTGGCCTACATAGAATGACTAGTGGACCAATGTTCATCTCATAAAAGCCAAGCTCACAATCAGAGATCTTACTGGTGATCTCAGCAGAAGGGTCACAGAGTGAACATGCAGTCTTTCTACAACAGAATTGAGGCACAGTCAAGGGGGAAAGCTTCCACAGCTACTGTTCATTTTGTACTTGCCCTATGCACAGAAAGCTTCAGTTTCCAAAGTTCTCAGTCTAGGACCTTTCATAAGCAATAAAAAAAAATTTAAAACAATATAGATTGTCTAAAAGAATGGTATTGAAATTAAACCTCCTTTCAAGATGGATGCCAACATGACTAGATATTTAATTTCAACAGCCTTTCTTGATATGATTTTGAACATTCTTACATACATGTACATCTTTTTGTAGAGCACCACAGTTCAAAAGTGCAAATAACATTAATGTTAAAGGAACACAGCCCAGGTATTCTTAAAATGTGTTTCCCCTACACTGTTTGTAATACCCTCTCAGGAGCTTCAAATACAACTTCTTTTACTATTGATTTTATCCTTTTCTACTTCAGAAACAGAATTTTCCTCCTGTGTTCCTATTGCAGCTTAAAATCATCGTGTTTTTTTTAAAGCTCAGTAACCAGTGTTGGTTTGGAGAGTTTTTTTTTTCCAAACTAAATATTTAGAATCTTAAGTATTATAACTATAATAATGTTAATGTTTGCAGTGCACGTTTAAATGTTTATAGGGATGGATTTATTGTAATTGTTAGAAAAAATGCTCACAATATTGAAGTATTAGTAAATATTTAAAGATGGATAGTAAAGCCCTGATTCGGCAAGGTGCTGAATGCTTCCTATGAGGTGCTGAGCATCTTGACTCCCATTGCAATCAATGGGAGTTGAAAGAGCTCCGCTCCACATAGAATTTGGGTCCAAGCAGAATTTAAGCCGTAATAAAAATCCCATGATGCTAGTATATAAAATAAGACATGAAATGCCCTATCAAGACAGTATGTAAAATGATTCTGCTGGCTTCAATTATCTGCAGACTCTTTAGAGTCAATGAATTACACCTTCAAACATTTGATATCTATAATATTGAACAGGACAGCCTCGTACATGGATGCTTATGTGTTTTTTATCTGCACTTGCCAAATGCATATATTACATAATGAAATAAATGCTTTATTATTTTCAACTTTTCTTCTTCCACACAGTACCCTTTCTTTGTCTGCTCACTGCTAGGATCCCGCCCTGCATTGTTCCCTTCCCTAACATAATTGGTTGCTCTGCACCCACTGCACCCCAGCTTAGGTAAAGCTATGACTTTCAAAAGCATTTGCCTGTGCTTATTCCAGTTTTTCACAGTTCATTTTTTGTCAGGAAACAAAACTAGAAGTGTGTAATGCTCTCGGATTTAGTTTTGATAATAAAAATAAAGCTAGGAGCCAGTGCAGTTGTGGGTTTGCTCTACTGGAAGGTACCGTCACTTAGCAGTTTGAATTTTAAAAATGCATAATTTTTTAAAAGATTTGGTGTCCCAGTTGTCATTTTAAAACCTTGCAACATGTGGACCTAACATCACAGTTGTGTGTAGCAATACATTTGACTGACAAGGCAGCATAATATACGGATGTGATATCAATCACATGCTGGCATATTAAGGTTTTTGATGATCCTGTAGCTAAATAATGGTAAATTTACCATTCAAATGCAGTGGTGAGACAGAGCACAAATAGCAGTCAGTTGTGAAATGCATAGCAATATATACTTGAAGGGTTTCTGGTGTCATCACAATAAATCACAACAATGAATTTTGATATAAAGAAATCATTCCCCAAAAGAGGAGGTCAGAATAGATGACCTGGTGGTACCTTCTGGCCATAAACTCTGTGCCTCTGATTTAAAGAAATCATTTATTCCCAAGAGGTTTGTTTTATTTGCTTTGTCCCTATGTTTCAGAAGTAAACAGTATCCAATATTTTAAAATTAAGTGAAAATTTAAACGACAAAACAATTTTGTTTCATTTTGTTCATTTTTAAAATCAGACAAACTCAATTAACTTCTTAGTTTAATCCTTGCTGTTTGTTTCTGCTCTGAAGGAATGTGGATCTATAGAACAGATATGCACAGACTTGTACAAAATGCTATTCTGGCCAAAGAAAAGGAGTACTTGTGGCACCTTAGAGACTAACAAATTTATTAGAGCATAAGCTTTCGTGAGCTACAGCTCACTTCATCGGATGTGCTGTAGCTCACGAAAGCTTATGCTCTAATAAATTTGTTAGTCTCTAAGATGCCACAAGTACTCCTTTTCTTTTTGCGAATACAGACTAACATGGCTGCTACTCTGAAATCTGGCCAAAGAGACTCTAAAAAAAAAAAAAAGGTTTCAGAGTAGCAGCCGTGTTAGTCTGTATTCGCAAAAAGAAAAGGAGTACTTGTGGCACCTTAGAGACTAACAAATTTATTAGAGCATAAGCTTTCGTGAGCTACAGCAAATGCATCCGATGAAGTGAGCTGTAGCTCACGAAAGCTTATGCTCTAATAAATTTGTTAGTCTCTAAGGTGCCACAAGTACTCCTTTTCTTTTAAAAAAAAATCTGCTGGTTACAGCTGGTTCTTTCATTTTGCCAGTAGATGGAGCTGTCCCGTAAGGTGAAGGCTCTCTCTGTCTCTTTCCCCACCCCCCGCACCCCACAAAGCTATTTGCTGTTTTCTATTAGGTACCATAGAGTGAGCTTCAGAACAGGAAGCTGAGGATGAAGCAGAGAGGATACTGCAGAGGTCTCTGTTTTTTCCCAATGAGAATGCAGCAATTCTAAATACTTGTTAATCTTTTGGAACTGGAAATATGAACAACTTCATTAGAGAGCATTTCATCAACATCATTTCTGGATGCTTTTCTTTCTTGTAATACATCGGAAATTCTTGTTTTATCAGGTAAGCTGGCAGAACATTTAATCATAGACCTTAGTTCATTTATGTCAGTTAACTTGTGTGGGGGTTTTAAAAATAAATAAATATACAAATAAATAAATCCTGTACCTGCCTGTTTTGTAGTTAATACTACTAAGCATGGGATAGAACAGGAAATCCAATTTTGGATTTTACAAAATCTTTCATAAGCTGCAGTCAGTCTGTTTGGCAACACAGCATTTTTTTCAGAGGATGGATTTTATCGGCCTTATTTTTGGATGTTTGCCACTTCTTGTATTTGTTTGCCTGTTATTGTACTAAGGCATTTAGTTCCTTAACTGTCATTTAGAAGGGTTAGACCTAACTACTTGAGGTCTTATTGTTCATTAGTGCAGAACGCAAATTGGAGTCTAGTGTTGAAGCACAGTAGCAAGGCAATCGGGCTGCCAGAGCCCAGCGTTGCAGGGGTGTAGCTTTCCTCCCGTATTCAAACAGAGGCTCTGTTTTAAAGGCCAAATGCCTTACTTGGGGTTTTGGTGGGGGGTTGCTGCCTTTTAAGGAAAAATCTTTCTAATGGAAAACACAGTGGACAAAACTTACTTTTATTTACATATTTATTTGACATTAGTGGTAATATTGCAGATATGACTTGGTTCATAATCTGAACCATCTTGCTTTTTTAAACAGCACAAGAAATTTGCAAGCTCTTTCAGCATCTTCTCCAAAATGGATTTCTTCTCTTCTACTTGTCGGAGGTATGTGCTTAAAAAAGATTCCCATCAAATTCACGTCTCTTGGATTTTCTTTTCCCTGCTTTTTTGCAAAAAGTTTTTGTTGCTCACTATGCAGTACTTCCAAATGGGCTGACATTTTGATTTTAATGTAAGACTAGATGTCTTAACATTATAAATGTGTTTGTTTCCAAATGCTCTTATTTCACAGGTGTGATGTCAAACTTGGGAGCTATATTGACTGTTGTTATTATCAAATGGATTTTCATATGGATTTTCAGTTTTATATATGACTGATCAATGTGTTAATGTACTGCAAAAGTAAAAATTGCATGCAAAAACACATTGAGAATCTGAGATTAAATGGACAAAAACAGGAGAATTCATTGTAATTTTAGTTTAGTTCATTCTGTTGGGCCGAGGTTGTGTAGCACGGGAGTTTCACAACAGCGGATGATTTTAGCTTCAACATTTGCAACAATATTTAGGCATACAAGAGCAAGTCCCAGACAGTGAGCCTTAACTTTGGATGTCCTCACTTCTTTTGGTCAGTTAGATATTAGTTTTGTAATTCAAAGGTAATTTCCATTGTTTTAAAGTGTGTGGGGAGGGGTTGGGGTGTGGAAAGCTATAGCTAACGTCCCCACTGACAGAAAGTTTCTTTTGTATAAAAAATCTTCCTATGAAAACTTCCAGGGAGGGGGAAAAAAGGATTTTCCACCATAACTATATTTTAAAAGAAAAATAATGGCTGCCTACAGTGATTTACAGAGAAATCAAGCCCAAACCGTTCAATTTCCTTAGTAGATAGGGGGAAATGCAGCGAATGTAATGTACCTGGACATTAGCAAGGCTTTTGACACAGTCCCACATGATAGTCTGATAAGTGAGCTTGAGAAATGCAGACTTGGTGGAACTACCATTAAATGGATACATAATTGGTTAGACAACCGCAAACAATGAATAATTATTTATGGAATGAAGTCAAATGGGAAGGGGTCTCAAGAGGGGTTTAGACTAACAAATCCTGCATCTTGACAGGTTAGACTAGATTACCCTTGCATTTCCTTCTAACTCTATGGTTCTGTGACTCTGTGATACAAATGAACAGTTCTGATGACATCATAAAACACAAGAGCAGTGATCAAATGATTTTATAATTATCATCTGAACCCTGGCATGAAATTAATTTACTATACCTCATCGTAACCTGGTGTATTTTACATTCTATGGATCCAAATTTATTTTAAAGTTACAGAACATAATGTGAACTATTTAAATAGCTGCAAAGATAAAAAAGATTTTTCAACTAATTACTTTTGTGTTAGTGTGAGGTGTCTTAGAAATTTCAAAATCTACAAATCTCAAAATGCCCAAGAAGATCGCTCATTTAGCTGCATTATGCCAATGGGAGAAACTTCTCTTGTCAACATAAAACCAGCTCAATGAATGGCGGTAGCTTTGTCAGTGGGAGAGCATCTCTCGCCAACACAGCGCTGTGCACACAGGTGCTTATGCCAGTAAAACTTATGTTGCTTAGGGGTGTGTTTTTTCACACCCCAAGCGACAAAAGTTTTGCCGACATAAGTGCTAGTGTAGACATGGCGTAACTGAACATGAATATAAATCTTAGAACTGAATTGGCTCCAGGTGCTGAACTCTAGATGATATATTTTGGTCTATAAAAAGAAAAGGAGTAATTGTGGCACCTTAGAGACTAACAAATTTATTAGAGCATAAGCTTTCGTGAGCTACAGCTCACTTCATCGGATGCATTTGGTGGAAAACCAAATGCATCCGATGAAGTGAGCTGTAGCTCACGAAAGCTTATGCTCTAATATATTTGTTAGTCTCTAAGGTGCCACAAATACTCCTTTTCTTTTTGCGAATACAGACTAACACGGCTGCTACTTTGAAACCAGTCATTTTGGTCTATGTGATTCTAGTCTGTTATATTTTTGGCTACCTTCATTTACTGATCTGAGATGAGGAGAGTATATAGGTTTACTTGTTGTTTGTCTTGATGAGCAGTTTCATCTTTCAAAACTTAATATGAAAAGTGGCATATTCTTTCTTGACTATCTTTCTTTAGTGTATTTAGAATTAGATGTGCTTACTCTAGTGGAAAAATGAATTTTTACGACATTTTACTCTTGTTTGCCCTCCAGAGCCAACACACCCCTGGGAAAGTAGACTCATGCAGCATGAACAGAATTGTTAACTGAGTGCCAGTAGGAGGGCCAAATTCTGCCTTCATTTAATCTATTGAAGACAGTTCATGTATATGTTGTAGACAATGGGATTCCAGTGAGTAACTGAGAGAAGAATTTGGCCTGCAGAATTGTTATTACTGCTAAAAAGAACATAGCTTGACTTTCCGATCTCAGGATCAGTTTGCACGTCTAGCAGTTAGAAAAAAAAACATCTTTTCACTTGTAAACTGAAAAAATTTGATATGGAATTATTGAGCTATATTAGATATGGAATCCCATTATGCCGTTTTCAGAGCAAAATTGCACTTTAAAGGTTAAGTTTCTCTCTCTTTTTTTAAAAAAAAAAGTTTCACAAAGCTAAAAATTCTAAAATAGGGGTTTTAAGGGAATTTAATTCTGAAGTCATAATGGAGTAATTATGGCAAGGCTAACTAGCAAAAACTAACAGCAGACATTTTTTAAGTACATCAGAAACAGGAAGCCTGCCAAAAAATCAGTCGGGCCACTGGATGATTGAGGTACTAAAGGAGCACTCAAGGAAGACAAGGCCATTGTGACGAACCTACATGAATTCTTTGCATTGGTCTTCACTGCAGAGGATGTGAGAGAGATTCTCACACCAAAGCCATTCTTTTTAGGTGACAAATCTGAGGTATTGTCCCAGACTGAGATGTCAATACAGGTGGTTTGGGAACAAATAGATAAATAAAATATTAATAAATCCCAGGACCTGATGGTAGTCACCCAAAAGTTCTGAAGCAAATCAAATGTGAAATTGAAGAACTATTAAATGTGGTATGTAATAACCTATTACTTAAATCAGCTACTGTACCAGGTGACTTGAGGATAGCTAATGTGATGCTAATTTTTTAAAAAGGCTGAGGTGATCCTGGCAATTTCGGTCAGTAAGCCTAACTTCAGTACCAGGTCCATTGGTTGAAACTATCAGACATATAGAAGAACATGATTTGTGGGGGAAGATTTCACCACTCTATCAGGATTCTTTGAGGGGGTCAACAAGCTTGTGGACAAGGATGATGCAGTGGATATAGTGTACTTGGACTTTCAGAAAAACTTTGACAAGGTCCCGCACCACAGCTCTTGGGTAGAATAAGCAGTCATGGGAAAAAATGGAAGGTCTCCTCATAGATCAGTGATAGGTTAAAAACTAGGAAACAAAGGGTAAGAATAATTGGTCACTTTTCAGAATGGAAAGAGGTAAATATCAGTGTCCCCCTCAGTCCGCTGCTGTTCAACATATTAATAAATGATCTGGAAAAAGGGGTAAGCAGTGAGGTGGAAAGTTTGGGGTAATACAAAATTACTCAAGATAGTAAGTCTAAAGCAAATCATAAAGAGTTATAAAGGGATCTCACAAACTGGGTGACTGGACAACAAAATGGCAGATGAAATTCAATGTTGATAAATGCAAAGCAATGCACATTGAAAACCATATCCCAACAATACATACAAAATGATGGATACTAAATTAGCTGTTACCCTCCAGTAAGAGATCTTGGAGTCATTGTGGATAGTTCTCTGAAAACATCCACTCAATATGCAATGGCAATCAAAAAGCTAGCAGAATGTAAGAACCATTAGGAAAAGGACAGATGATAAGACAAAAACTATCATAAGGCCATTATATAAATCCATGGTATGCCCACACCTTGAACACTGCATGCAGTTCTGCATCCATCTCAAAAAAAAATTATATTACAAATGGAAGAGGTACAGAGAATGGCAAAAAAATGATTAAGGATCTGGAACAGCTTCCATATGAGGAGAGATAAAAAAGACTGAGACTTTTCAGCTTGGAAAACAGACGACTAAGGGGGAATATGAAGAGGTCTATAAAATCGTGACTGGTGTGGAGAAAGTGAATAATGAAGTGTTATCATAGAATCATAGAATCATAGAATATCAGGGTTGGAAGGGACCCCAGAAGGTCATCTAGTCCAAACCCCCTGCTCAAAGCAGGACCAAGTCCCAGTTAAATCATCCTAGCCAGGGCTTTGTCAAGCCTGACCTTAAAAACCTCTAAGGAAGGAGATTCTACCACCTCCCTAGGTAACGCATTCCAGTGTTTCACCACCCTCTTAGTGAAAAAGTTTTTCCTAATATCCAATCTAAACCTCCCCCATTGCAACTTGAGACCATTACTCCTCGTTCTGTCATCTGCTACCATTGAGAACAGTCTAGAGCCATCCTCTTTGAAACCCCCTTTCAGGTAGTTGAAAGCAGCTATCAAATCCCCCCTCATTCTTCTCTTCTGCAGACTAAACAATCCCAGCTCCCTCAGCCTCTCCTCAAAAGTCATGTGCTCTAGACCCCTAATCATTTTTGTTGCCCTTCGCTGTACTCTTTCCAATTTATCCACATCCTTCTTGTAGTGTGGGGCCCAAAACTGGACACAGTACTCCAGATGAGGCCTCACCAGTGTCGAATAGAGGGGAACGATCACGTCCCTCGATCTGCTCGCTATGCCCCTACTTATACATCCCAAAATGCCATTGGCCTTCTTGGCAACAAGGGCACACTGCTGACTCATATCCAGCTTCTCGTCCACTGTCACCCCTAGGTCCTTTTCCGCAGAACTGCTGCCGAGCCATTCGGTCCCTAGTCTGTAGCGGTGCATTGGATTCTTCCATCCTAAGTGCAGGACCCTGCACTTATCCTTATTGAACCTCATTAGATTTCTTTTGGCCCAATCTTCCAATTTGTCTAGGTCCTTCTGTATCCTATCCCTCCCCTCCAGCGTATCTACCACTCCTCCCAGTTTAGTATCATCCGCAAATTTGCTGAGAGTGCAATCCACACCATCCTCCAGATCATTTATGAAGATATTGAACAAAACGGGCCCCAGGACCGACCCCTGGGGCACTCCACTTGACACCGGCTGCCAACTAGACATGGAGCCATTGATCACTACCCGTTGAGCCCGACAATCTAGCCAGCTTTCTACCCACCTTATAGTGCATTCATCCAGCCCATACTTCCTTAACTTGCTGACAAGAATGCTGTGGGAGACCATGTCAAAAGCTTTGCTAAAGTCAAGAAACAATACATCCACTGCTTTCCCTTCATCCACAGAACCAGTAATCTCATCATAAAAGGCGATTAGATTAGTCAGGCATGACCTTCCCTTGGTGAATCCATGCTGACTGTTCCTGATCACTTTCCTCTCCTCTAAGTGCTTCAGGATTGATTCTTTGAGGACCTGCTCCATGATTTTTCCAGGGACTGAGGTGAGGCTGACCGGCCTGTAGTTCCCAGGATCCTCCTTCTTCCCTTTTTTAAAGATGGGCACTACATTAGCCTTTTTCCAGTCATCCGGGACTTCCCCCGTTCGCCACGAGTTTTCAAAGATAATGGCCAAGGGCTCTGCAATCACAGCCGCCAATTCCCTCAGCACTCTCGGATGCAATTCGTCCGGCCCCATGGACTTGTGCACGTCCAGCTTTTCTAAATAGTCCCTAACCACCTCTATCTCTACAGAGGGCTGGCCATCTCTTCCCCATTTTGTGATGCCCAGCACAGCAGTCTGGGAGCTGACCTTGTTAGTGAAAACAGAGGCAAAAAAAGCATTGAGTACATTAGCTTTTTCCACATCCTCTGTCACTAGCTTGCCTCCCTCATTCAGTAAGGGGCCCACACTTTCCTTGGCTTTCTTCTTGTTGCCAACATACCTGAAGAAACCCTTCTTGTTACTCTTGACATCTCTTGCTAGCTGCAGCTCCAGGTGCGATTTGGCCCTCCTGATATCTTTCCTACATGCCCGAGCAATATTTTTATACTCTTCCCTGGTCATATGTCCAACCTTCCACTTCTTGTAAGCTTCTTTTTTATGTTTAAGATCCGCTAAGATTTCACCATTAAGCCAAGCTGGTCGCCTGCCATATTTACTATTCTTTCGACTCATCGGGATGGTTTGTCCCTGTAACCTCAACAGGGATTCCTTGAAATACAGCCAGCTCTCCTGGACTCCCTTCCCTTTCATGTTAGTCCCCCAGGGGATCCTGGCCATCTGTTCCCTGAGGGAGTCAAAGTCTGCTTTCCTGAAGTCCAGGGTCCGTATCCTGCTGCTTACCTTTCTTCCCTGCGTCAGGATCCTGAACTCAACCAACTCATGGTCACTGCCTCCCAGATTCCCATCCACTTTTGCTTCCCCCACTAATTCTACCCGGTTTGTGAGCAGCAGGTCAAGAAAAGCGCTCCCCCTAGTTGGCTCCCCTAGCACTTGCACCAGGAAATTGTCCCCTACGCTTTCCAAAAACTTCCTGGATTGTCTATGCACCGCTGTATTGCTCTCCCAGCAGATATCAGGAAAATTAAAGTCACCCATGAGAATCAGGGCATGCGATCTAGTAGCTTCCGTGAGTTGCCGGAAGAAAGCCTCATCCACCTCATCCCCCTGGTCCGGTGGTCTATAGCAGACTCCCACCATGACATCACTCTTGTTGCACACACTTCTAAACTTAATCCAGAGACACTCAGGTTTTTCCACAGTTTCGTACCGGAGCTCTGAGCAGTCATACTGCTCCCTTACATACAGTGCTACTCCCCCACCTTTTCTGCCCTGCCTGTCCTTCCTGAACAGTTTATAACCATCCATGACTGTACTCCAGTCATGTGAGTTATCCCACCAAGTCTCTGTTATTCCAATCACGTCATAATTCCTTGACATCACCAGGACCTCCAGTTCTCCCTGCTTGTTTCCAAGGCTTTGTGCATTTGTATATAAGCACTTGAGATAACCTGTTGATCGCCCCTCATTCCCAGTATGAGGCAGGAGCCCTCCCCTCACAGACATTCCTGCCTGTGCTTCCTCCCGGTATCCCGCTTTCCCACTTACCTCAGGGCTTTGGTCTCCTTCCCCCGGTGAACCTAGTTTAAAGCCCTCCTCACTAGGTTAGCCAGCCTGCTGGCAAAGATGTTCTTCCCTCTCTTCGTAAGATGGAGCCCGTCTCTGCCCAGCACTCCTCCTTCATGGAACACCATCCCATGGTCAAAGAATCCAAAGCCTTCTCTCCGACACCACCTGCGTAGCCATTCGTTGACCTCCACGATTCGACGGTCCCTACCCAGGCCTTTTCCTTCCACGGGGAGGATGGACGAGAACACCACTTGCGCCTCCAACTCCTTTATCCTTCTTCCCAGAGCCACGTAGTCCGCAGTGATCCGCTCAAGGTCATTCTTGGCAGTATCATTGGTGCCCACGTGGAGAAGCAGGAAGGGGTAGCGATCCGAGGGCTTAATGAGTCTCGGCAGTCTCTCCGTCACATCACGAATCTTAGCCCCTGGCAAGCAGCAGACTTCTCGGTTTTCCCGGTCAGGGCGGCAGATAGATGACTCAGTCAGTTATCTACCCTTTACATAACACAAGAACCAGGGGTCACTCAATGAAATTAACAGGCAGTAGGTTTAAAACAAAAGTAACACACAATGTGTAGTTGGCCTATGGAACTCATTGCCGGGGGTGTTATGAAGGCTAAAATTATAACTCGGTTCAAAAAAATTATATAAATTCCTGAAGGACAGGTCCATCAATGGCTATTAGCCAAGATGGTCAAGGATGCAACCCCATGCTCTAGTTGTCACTAAGCTTCGGACTGCCAGAAGTTGGGACTGGATGACAGAGGATGGGTCACTTGATAATAGTCCTTTTCTGTTCATTCCCTTTGAAGCATCTGGCATTGGCTGCTGTCAAAAGACAAAATATTGGGCTAGATGGACCATTGGTCTGACCCAATATGGCCATTCTTATGTTCTTATATGTAATTATACACACTTCACCATTACTTAAAGCAGCCGCCACTGAGCTGGAACACAGCAGCACCAAACAAACACAGAAAAAGATCATTTTATATCCAACTAAAATTAGTGTCCATCATGGAGAGAAAATCTGGCAACTCCTAGACTGTCGTCTTTGTCTCAGTCTTTTGTGTCACTTGCTGTTAAGATTAGCCCTCCTGTGGCAATGATTAATTTACTAAAAGGAACTTTTACTTATATTATTAACATCTGAACAGAATATTTCTATCATCAGTGGCAGCATTTTGAAGTTCAGAGTCACATAGGCTGTTTGTCCTTCATGTTGTTGAGAAGTTATTTGGCTTATGTTACTCATCTTTTTGACATGGCTCTTCTCTGCTTACTTTCTCTGCTCAGATACTTGATTAGCCCCACACATTTGTAGGCTCTCTGCCTCTAGACTTTGTCTGTCTTTCTCTCCTCCATCTCTCTGTTGTTCCTTTCTATTATTTCCATATTCATCACACCCAGCAGGGCCAGCTCTAGGCACCAGCAAAACAAGCAGGTGCTTGGGGCGGCACATTTCTAGGGGTGGCATTCCGGTGCCGGCCATGCCGCCCCTAGAAATGTGCCCCTGCCTGCTCCCCTGAGCATGCTGCTGCTGCCGCTCTACTTCTCCCCACTCCCTCCCAGGCTTGCTGCGTGCGAAACAGCTGTTTCACGTGGGGCAAGCCTGGGAGGGAGGGAGGGAGAATCCCAGCGGTGGCGCACTCGGGGGAGGCAGCGGTGATGGAATGGAGGTGAGCAGAGGTGGGGAGCAGTTCCTCTACCCCCCCATTACTTCCTGTGCTCCCCCTCACCCTTGCTCACCTCTGCTCCGCCTGCTCACCTGAATGTGCTGCCTCTCCCTCCCCCGAGAGGGAGCAGGGAGAAGCGGAGCGCTTAGGGGAGCAGGCGGAACGTAGGTGAGCTAGGGTGAGAGGGTTGCGAGGGGGAGCTGCAGGAAGCAATGGGCAGGGGGGAGGAAATGCGGCATGCACAGGGAGCAGGCGGGGCTGGGGATTTGGGGAAGGGGCGGAGTTGGGGCAGAGCCAGGGGCGGGGAGGCACAAAAAAAAGCAAGGGTGGCCAAAAATTTTTTTGCTTGGGGCAGCAAAAATCCGGCTCTGACACCCAGACTCTTCCTTTTGTCCACTTGCACTTTCTGCAATTTCAGACTTCCCTAACCCTCTCTGTGAATTCTGTCTCTACCTCCAAGCCATCCACGCTTCCAGTTCAGTCTTTTAACATCTCATCTCTCTGTCGTTCCAGACTTTATTTTGTACCCTCATTCTATGCTAATGAACTCCAGTAATAAAATAATAATAGCAGTAATTTACATTTAGAATCACAGAAATGTAGGGCTGAAAGAAGTCAAGTCCAACCCCCTGCACTGAGGCAGCACCAAGTAAAACTATGCCATCCCTGACAGGTGTTTATCCAACTTGTTCTTCAAAACCTCCCATGATGGGGATTCCACAACTTCCCTTGGAAGCCTAATCCAGAGCTTAACTACCCTTATAGTCAGAAAGTTTTTCCTAATATCTAACCTAAATCTCCCCTGCTGCAGAGTAAGCCTATCACTTCTTGTCCTACATTCAGTAAACGCAGAGAACATATTTGAAGACTGATATCAGGTCCCCGCCAACGGTCTTCTTTTTCTCCAGACTGAACATGCCCAGTTTTTTTAACCTTTCCTCATAGGTCAGGTTTTCTAACCATGTATCATTTTTGTTGCTGTTCTCTGGACTCTCTCCAATTTGTCCACATCTTTATCGAAAGTGTGTCACCCAGAATTGGACACAGTACTCCAACTGAGGCCTTACCAGTGCTGAATAGATTGGTAGAGTTGCCTCTCATGTCTTACATACAACATTCCTGTTAATACACCCCAGAATATTAACTTTTTTCGCAAGTGCATCATGTTGTTGACTCTCATTCAATTTGTGATTCACTATTACATGCAGATCTTTTTCAGCAGTACTATCCACCTGGTCAGTTATTCCCCATTTTATAGTTGTGCATTTAATTTTTCCTTCCTAAGTGAAGTACTTTGCACTTATCTTTAGTGAATTTCATCTTGTTGAATTCAGATGAATTCTCCAATTTGTCAAGGTCCTTTTGAATGCTAATCCTGTCCTGCAAAGTGCTTTCAATTCCTTCCAATGTTCTAGGCTACTATCTTTCCCTGTTCCCCAACTTCTAAATTTTATATTTTCTGACCAAACCCCCATTCACTCATTGCTGAAGCTTCCAAATGCCCATGCTTCTCCATTTCCTCCCTCTTTGTGATAGCAGATTCCCATTGCCCCCTTTCCCATTTTCAGGTTTTCATCACTTTCCCTCTCAGATGTACTCCTGTTCTTACGTATCTTCTCTCAATCTTTGCATTATCAGGCCCCCACCCTTCTCCTTACTCCTTTACTCTTTGTTCTGCAAGTCTCACAACCTATTCTAATTTGGCTGGAGGCAGCAACCTAAATTCCAACTCAGTGTCTGTTTTGTAGGCTTTACCCCTTTCTTCTAAAATCTCTCTCTCTCTCTCTGTCTCTCAAGGTATTCCACTCCTTATCTTTATGTCCCTATGTTCAACTTCTGTCACCCTTCTGCTGCTGGTCCGTCCTACTGTACTTCCAATAGTAGCCATTGTTATTCACATTATAATATAATTCCAAATGCACTAGGAGGCACTTCTCTTGGTAAAAAACAACAGATACCAGATGAATACTAGTGAAGGTCATGGAGGGGAATTTAGGAGGATATGTAGAGGTACTTGTGACTCTATTAGACTGATTCTTTGATGTTGATATTGGTCTAAGATAACAAAAGTAAGCTGCAATGATTCTACCTTATAATAGAAATGAACTAACTCAAGGAAGCTTTCACAAGTTTGGTTATTTGAGTGCATTTTAAACCAATGACATTTGAGTATGTTCCAAATTTACTCACACAGAATGCTTCCATCCTCTCAGCCCTCCCTGGACACCATTTTCTCCTTACTCACTAAATAAATGGCGTTTGCTTCAGTGCAAGATCTTTCTATTTATTTAATACTTGATATAGTCAAGCTAGGTTGTTTCTAATGACCATAAATCTATGCACTGACATGGAATCTCAATGAAGCGGAGCAATCTCTGTGGAGAACATGAAGTGGGGTGGATCTGGAAGAGAAAGCAGAAAAGAGATATATCAGAGAAATATCAGTAAATAATTAGAGTATATTATAGCTGAGCATACTTAGCAATTTTTGTTTTTAAAGCACTCTACTTACGTTAACTAATTGTTAACTAATTGTTATAACACTTCTTCAAAGTATATAAGTATGTGTTACGTCTGTCAGCTAAAGCAAATTTTATGTAACAGAATCCATATAATACCCAAAATACACATTCACTTTGAGAACTGCCTTTATTAGGATTTTCACAAAGTAAACAATAAATTACTCCATTGCATGTTTTCTGTATTTTATTCCTAGTGTATGTTGCTAAAGTACTTATTGCAACACTATGAATGGAGTTATAAACAGCTAAAAGCAAGTCCTAAAGGATTAGCTTATTTTTCTTAATATTTCTTAGATTAAATAGGCCTTATAGAAAAGCATACTGAGCACATAAATAGGATAGACAAGAGCATATGGTAAATTAGTTCAAATGTAGCTCAGTGTCAGGAATCTACCTTGCATTTCATTAAAGACTGTATTTTAAAGTGATACTGTATCTTTAGTGGAGAGTACTATAATAATTCAGAAACTGATTGAACCGAAATGGGAACAGCAGAGCCCTATGATTTCAAGATAATGCACCTTTTGGCAGCAAGAAGAGTCAATCTGATAAATTTATTTTCAGAAAAGGAAGCCTGAAGAAGTCTAAATATAGCACATGAAATACATAGCAATGGTCATAGGGATAGAAAACTCACAGGCCTCCATAATCGCTTCATTAAAAATACTCCACTGAAACAAAGGTTACAAAAGAGATTTTCAGACTTTTTCCTTAATGTTAAAGTGTATACAACTCTAAATGTGAGATGGGGATGTCATTTAGAAACCTACCCTTCATGTAGCATCATCTTATTCTCAGACTGAATAGAATAGTGCTTGAAATGTATATGGTCATTCTCTACTACAGGCTGGGCAAAGTTTTCAAGTCTTGATATTATTTTGAAACATACATTTTTACAATGCCAACTTTTTGACAAAATATTCCTAAAGGAGGATGAATATATTCATGTTTAAATGTTATGATTTGTGGCTCAAGGAAAATGGTCCATAAATAGAATTATGTTAGACACTACAAAAGGCTAGATAATAGGCCAAATAAATGAAATGAATAAACTTATGTATTTATTGTGGGGAGAACAAGGCCAACATTTTGGTCTTTCTAAAGTTGTGATTGGAGGATGGCTCTGAAATTGACAAAAAAAATTGTGATATTAGCCTTTTCAAACTTGAATAATATTTTTACCAAAGAAAGTCTTTATTAACATTCAGATATTTAAATTCTTATCTAATCATTTTAAAGAGAACGGGACAGTGGGATCTTGAATTTCCTGTGGTTAGCAATTTAGACTTGGCAAAATTACTTTTGAACTACCTGCGTGCTTCTAGTTCTCTACTAGACACTGTTATAAAACACAAGACTGTTGAGATGTAGTACCACATAATATCAAACTCAAGTGAGGAGGCATTTTAGGTTTTACTTGCAGATTATGGACATACCATGGCAGAAAATGTCTTGTTAAATCAAATGCCAAAGTCATCAGGTTACCAGAAACTTGGGCACATTTTAAGGAAAACCCAGTTATTTTTCATAATTTCAGAATGATACAAACTTGGATTAAAACAGTGCAAATTAGTTTTAAAAATAATTTTATATTTAACAATAAAAGTACTTGGTTTTGTTTATTTATAGGCACATGGGGAATGAAGATAAACTACATCCCTAAAAACCTAAAAATATGTTAGGAAGTGTTACTCTGTAGTAGTCATGTCCTTTCCTATCCAGTCTTGCTTTCCAGGATTGGGAAACTTTGTAAAATTGTACTCAGCCATGTGTTTTGGACAGGTAGTTCTTCTGTTTTTTTTATTTTACTAGCAAGTTAAAAAAATTGAATTGTCAATAGTGTCATATTGAAGAGTAGTGAGGTAGACTTTTGTACCTGAAGTGAAGATTTTATGAAAATTTTGCAAGACTGTTTAGCACAAATATTATTTAAAAGAACAAAGGAAGTTTCTAAAGCAGGTAGGAGTAATGAGAACAAGCTAATGACATGCATTAATAATGTTAGCTTTTTCCTAGTGGAAACATTCCTAGTGGAAACATTTCCTTCATTATTTTAAACACTTCAGAGGAACACTGGTTCTTAGGAGGAGTAAGTGTGTAGTTAATCTACCTTCATAATTATGTTTCAAATAATACTTGGCTCTTTTCTGTAGCATTTTTCGTCTCCAATGATTTTACAAACATTAATGAAATAAACCTTGTACCCTGTGAGATAAGTATTACTATTCTTATTTTACAGATGAAGAAACTGAGGCAAGGAGAAGTTAAATGACTTGCCCAAGATCTGTCTGTCTGCTTAAAGCATTTCTGATGTGATTATCATATCCAAATGCCAAAGCCACTGAAAGAGTTTTTGGCAGAGCTAGGAATAAAACTGAAATGTTCAGACTCCACGCCCTAATCTTTAACAGGTTTGTTGCTGGATCTGTGTAAAAATAATATTACAATGCAGAACTAATTTAGCTGATCAGTTTCAAAAGCAATATAGTCAATTACCACCAAATCAGCATATGCCTATCATAATCCCTAAAATATACATATTTACAAATTAGAACCTGTCTGCCTATAAAGAAAACCAAAAAAGTTGATCAAAATACTTTTACATTGATCCATTAAAAGTTTGAAAACTTACCTAAAACCAACATTCAAATCAAGTACTTTCCCCGCTTAAACTAATAAGAAATAGATTCTCTTCTTTAAAGTTAATTTGTTCACAGGGAAGATACTATCTCATAAAGTGCTGCAGAATTACTGAAAGGTACACAAGTATTTCTAAAATAATGTTTATATTTCATTTGTAATTGTATGTATAAATGTGTAAAATATATATCTATGTATATTTGTAAGAAAAATGTGTCCTTAAATCCATCACTAGCTCCATGGAGCTCTTAGTCAAGGATGACTACACTCCATAAGTGGGTGCCAGTTGAGGAATCAAATGACCGTGAAGTGAGGAATAATTTCTTCATGATGTTAGGAATAGAGATGAGAGGTTGAGAAGACTAAAGGAATATACATAAGCCTCAATCCAGACTTGAAGAGACTACTTTCCAACTCATTTCATGTTGACCAAAAGCCATCAGATGTTAAGAATATTTGGTCACTACTGAGTTGGACTTGAAATCATAACTTAAAGGCACATGCACAGTTTAGTATGATTATTTTTTTATTTACTGGTGTTACATGTAACATCCAGGATTACTACAACATAAATAGATGTGAGGAAAAACAATTATTCTCTCTGTTTTTTCTGTGCCTGTATCTGAGCATTTGACAGTACTTTGTGTACAGTCTTCAATATTTCCCCCCATATAGACAGTTTCACCTGTTGTTTCTGTGGGTCTCTCACATAGCAAGTGGGAAGAGAAAATATTTTTAAAAAAATTAAGAAAATGGGTTGTGAAACCACAAAAATTGGTAGGGTGACTCAGGCACAAGTATAGTTCCTGAAACTACTTTTTGTTGATTTTTTACTACTGACTTGATTTTAACTTTTAATATAAAATGCACTGAATCACATTACTAATACTCTGAGCTAGATCAGACTGCAGCCTTTTAACTGTCAGTAGTGGTATGTTTTTATTATTTTTTAAAAAAGTGAAATGGAAAGAGAGAGTGAAAGAAGAAGAGAGAAAGAAAGGAAGGACTAACATCCAGAACGGTTTGCCAGAAGTCATCTTGGAAGGAGACTGGATACTCCTCTATTCACTAAAAATTGGTGGGAGTCTAGTGCCTGGTCATCCATGAAAACATCCAAATTCCATATATGGCAAGTGAGAGATTTCTACCCGGCATGTACTACTTTTTCAAAACTAGTAACTTTCTAGGCGGTAGGGTCCTTTATTAAATTAATATTACTGTCTGTATGCTGGGAAAACTGCATTATACTGCAAATAACTAGTGCTTTTTGGTTGACATCTGCATGTCATTCTTAAATGTGGGACATTTTTTGATCCCTTTAACACCTGGGAAATTTCTGTGTGTGTTGGAGATGATGTGTGACTGGCTGGTGCAGAAAAAGCTTCTGAGAACCAACAGAGAAATTGAGCAGCCTTTTGTAAGTTTTATTGTGCTGCTGTGTAATGGTGCTGCTTCGGTTGAGGGATGGCCGAGAGGGAGTCCCTTTTTCTCTTTGCTCAAAGCTCTTTCCCAGAGGAGTGCCTCAGCAACAAACAACTGAGTCTGCGCCTCTTGCTGCTGGAATCGCAGTTTAGTGAAATACATTCTATGATCTCTTAGACAGTCTGTCTGGTAATCCTGACTTCTGGGTTACGTCCTGCCCAGCAGCTACACAGACTGCATTCAAGACTGTCAGACATGGGCAGTGACCTCAAACTTGCCCTTCTGACTTGCCCCTCAAGATTTGTTTCTACATAGCTGTAAAGTTGACTAATCCTGAACTAACATTAAATAAAACTTAATAGCTCTGCTGGGAGCAACTGAAATACGTATTCCTCAAGAGCAGGGAGAGATGAATTACCAGACATATTAATAAGAGAAAGCAAATCATCAAGTAATAAACTATTCTCTTTCTCATGACTGCATGTCGGGTAATGCTGATTTATGGACAGCGGCTAGCATTTTGCTCCAGACAAAAAGGGTGGGAGAAAATATAAACCAATAGACAATTGTAGAAGTAGGAAACTTTAAATTTAATATTGTTGGTAAAGTATTTCTCTATCCAAGCACAGAGCAGCCTCCTGCAGAGGCTCCTCCAATCTGTAGTGTCTTATAAGACTAGTTATTTGAACAAGTTGCAGTCTTATACATTTCTTCTGCCTATATCCCTGGCCTCCCAGCCCAGGAGGCTGATGTGGATATCATAGCATCAATGTTAATCTCCTAAGGCAATGTTATGTTCTTACCTTAGTAGGAATCTAAAATTCAGGTTCTGGTCCATTTTGGCAATAGTAGTTTCAGGCCTAAAGAAATAAAACCGGCTGTGGGTTAAGGACAAGATTTTAAAAAATAGGAGCCTAAGTTCAGATTTAGGCACCTAAATAAATCACGTACTTTTCAAAAGTGCTGAGTAACCAGCAGCTCCCATTGACCTTAGTGGGAATTCCTGGATGCTCAGCACTTTTTTGCAAATTGTCTTTTTATTCTATTTAGATAAATTCCTACAGTTCTCCTGACATCAAATACAATCCATTGCTTTCTTTTATGTGTGAAGGGATGGTGAAAAATGATGACTGAATAATGTCTTGTGAATGGAAAATTGTGTTTTCCTTCAGGGTGAAATCTAGTGCAATAAGCAGTATCACCATATCTCTATAACGCTGGATAATGCTCCCAATTCAGATACCTTCCTAAGGAGGTAATTATTATAAGTGAGACTGCTTTAGGGGATAGAAAATAGAAAGGATACTCCTTGAGGAGTTTAAATGTTGTTTCAGTTAAAGCATGGAGCATAAGATTGCACTTTCTTGTGAAGCATGTTTTCACATCAGAGGTTTTAGTAAATTCATTCTTAGAAATCTCTTGCCTTCTGGATGTGCTGCAAATCTTTAGTTCTTATCTGTCTCTACCCTGTTAGCCACAGCTGAAATGTATAATTTGGAATTTATGCACATCTCAGATTCCAGACTGCTCTGTACAAATTGCAGAATAAAAGTAGTGCTAGTATCTGCATTATCTAGTGAGTTTGCATATTGCTATTATTAGTATTACTATAATACTTAGGAGCCCTAGTCACGGGCCACAACCCGATTGTGGGTGCTGTACACAAACAGAACAAAAAGAAGGTCCCTTCCTCATTCCAAGCATAAAACAAGGGAGACCATATGAATACAGGTTTCAGAGTAGCAGCCGTGTTAGTCTGTATTCGCAAAAAGAAAAGGAGTACTTGTGGCACCTTAGAGTAACAAATTTATTTGAGCATAAGCTTTCGTGAGCTACGGCTCTAATGCATCCTATGAAGTGAGCTGTAGCTCACGAAAGCTTATGCTCAAATAAATTTGTTAGTCTCTAAGGTGCCACAAGTACTCCTTTTCATATGGATACAGACAGATGGAGTACAAGGAAACAATGAGACAGTATTGGTCAGCATGATAGGTAGTGGTCTCTATACTAGCAATTTAACTCTTGTCAAGTTTTTTGTAGGCACCCCTGAAAAGGAGAGTTTGAAGGAGGATAATCAGGTAACTTTGCAGATTTTTATGGGGAACTCCTCCTAAGTGTGAGCGACAATGTGGGAGAAAGCACAAAGTTGCTTGTTTGAAAATTTAACAAATGGGCAATGGAGGCTGTCATCATGGGCCGGTCAGACTGAGATCTTAATAGCAAATGAGGGATGATCAGTAGAGGGCAGATAGGCCATGAAGGGCCTTGAAACTGAAGACAAGCAGCTTCTCTTTATGAGAGAGCATGGGGAGCCAGTGGAGGGATACAAAGAGAGAGAGAACATGGTCAAAGCAACAGGTTAGGAAAACTATTCGCAGCAGCATTCTGAATGGATATAAGTGAGGCAAGATTGCAATTATCATACCTTGTGAAGCTCCAGTATAAGGCATGTCCTGGCCTCTTCACCTATATAGTAATGGCTGGCAGAAGCTATGAATCTCACTTTTCTTCCAGTGGCACTGGTAAGTAGGAAGCATTCTGATTCTGTAAGGGAAAACAGTGATCACAGAACTAACCATTAATGAACATGCACAAGGTTCATTCTATTGCAATGTAAACCTTAATTCCTAAATTAAATGTGGATGTTCAACATTTATTATCATGTATGGTAACAATGTATAAGAACTATTTATATAGGGCCAGATTTACATACCCTTACTCACACCGAGCAGCATCTTACTCGTCAGCATATTACTGACTTCACTAAATTTACTATTCAATATGAATCAGAGTATCTGAGTCTGGCCCTAAATATGAAATCACACCCAATCCTATTTTCTGTACAGTGTCAGTTACTGGAACCTGACTGATGGGCTCTAGGGATGCTAACAGATTAAGAGGCAAGTTGACCTGCACTATTGCCTCATCATTACTGTCTGTGTTTTGGATACCATGGCTAACTATAGGGGAACTGATGTGCTGAGTGGAATATGACAGCAGTGTAAATTCAGCATAAACTTTAGAGAGGACAATGGGAAGCTTTATGGAAAATGATAATCCATTAAATTGTTCTGTTTGGACAGCTCTGTTCATTTTTGCTCTCCTCTTTGCTTTAATCTGAGATGTGCTACCTCTTCTCACTTCATGCAATTACAAAACCATTCTGGACAAAGCTTTTTTCTTTTTAAAAACTCTTTTCACTTAAATTACCCTGAAGAGTCACTTCACTCTTTTTTCACCCATTGTGAATACTGTAAATTGTGAACACTGTGTTACTTTTACTGTATATAAATAAAAGATGGGCTACACTATAAATAACATATATACACAATATGCAAGCTCTTTAGTAAGCAGCTATTAATTGAGGGACAACATATATACATTAAAATGTTTGATATACTTCACATATAAACTAATAGAAAAATCTTCCTGTCATCAGTGTTCCATCCTTTAAGCATCATGACCTACAAAACTGAGAACGCAAGCATGTGTACAAATCAAACTGCATTTCATGAGAAGCATATTGCAATTTCATCTGCTGATATTAGTTGATATTCCTAACTTGAAAAGAAACTTCATGGGAAGGATTGTGTGGAGTTTGAAAGGGATAGTTTTAAATTTTTGGAAGCCAAGTTATTTTACTCTAAAAATTACTACAAATATTTAGTTTAGAAAAACAAGAAATAGTAGGCCAGCTTTTACTAATTTTCTTTTACTGCCAACTCAGGGATTTGGCTCCCACTAGCCGCTTTATGAACCTTAGGACACACCTTAATTAAGCCCAAGCAAAATAATCACAATTATTAACCATGGAAAATAAAACATTAAACAAAACAACACAAATGACCAAGCACAAACTATAAACTGGTTACTTCCATTACAATCTCTTCTGAGCATCTCTCTGTGGGGAGCTTTTAATAGAGCATTTAACACCCTTGAGAATGAACTGCTTCGGGGGGCATTTTTCTCTTGGTAAGTGAAGATCAAAGTTTATTATTTCCCACAATTATTGTGAATTTTAGTATCTCATTAGGTACTTAAAATTGTTTATGTATGGGCAAAATAATTTAAAGGCAAGAAAAGTCTGTCTTGTAATTAATAATAACCTAAACAATTTATAGCTGGGCAAAGAAGCAGGATGACCAAGGTCAAGGTAGGTCTATTATTCTATGAGGAAGGAAAGACAATAACAGAAAACTCAGCAATGACCAAAGAGTAAAATGCCTTTTTTGTTTCAGTTTTCACTGAAGAGGTTAGCAGTGATCAGATGACTAACATAGTGAACATCAGTGTAAATGGGATCTGAGGCTAAAATAGGTAAAGAAGAATTTAAAATTATTTAGACAAGCTAGATGTCTTTGAGTCAGCAGAGCCTGATGAAATACATCCTAGAATACTTAAGGAACTGTCTGAAAGATCTCTGAGCCATTAGTGATTATCTCTGAGAACACATGGAGAATGAAAGATCCCAGAGGAGTGGAAAAAGGGAAATAAAGTACTGATCTATAAAAGGGGAATAAGGACAATCCAGGGAACCAGTCATCTTAACTTTGGAACCTGGAAAGATAATGGCACAAATAATCAAAGAATCTATTTGTAAACACCTAGAAGATAATAAGGTGATAAGTAATAGACAATATGGATTTGTCAAGAACGAATCATATCAAAACCAACCTAATAACTTTCTTTGACAGGGTAACACGCCCTGTGGATAGGGGAAGCAGTAGATGTGATATCTCTCAACTTTAGTAAGGCTTTTGATACTGTCTCACACGACCTCATAAGTCAAGTAGGGAGATAAAGCCTAGACTAACCTGCTATAAGGCGAGTGCACAACTGGTTGGAAAACTACACTCGGAAAGTAGTTATCACAAAACTTAACTGGTTCACAGTCAATCTAGAAGGGCATATGGAGTGGCATCTTTCCTGGATCTGGTTCTATTCAATATCTTTATAAATGATTTGGATAATGGTATAGAGAGTACACAGGAAAAGAGAAACTGAGGGGGGACATTCAAGGAGGACAGGAGGAGAAGTAATGGGCTTAAATTTCAATAAGGGAGATTTAGGATGGACAGTAGGGAAACCTTCCTAACCATAAAGGTAATTAAGCACTGGAACAAATTACCTAAGGAGATTGTGGAATTTCCATTGTTGCAGGTTTTTAAGAACAGATTAGACAAACATTTGTTGGGGATGGTCTAGATAATACTTAGTCCTTCCTCAATGAAGGGGAATGGACCAGCTGATCTCTTGAGGGCCTTTCCAGTACTTCATTTATATGATTCTATGAAGGTAAGCAATCTTAACTATATCCTATGAAATCGAAGAAGATATTTAAATTAGAAGCTTTTTAAGGAGCTGTCTTTAGACAGATCAGTTACTAATATTAAGAATCTTAAATCCAGTTACATCCTGCTGTCTCTGTTTACTAATGTTTAGCCCCTGTCTCCTCTGTAGGAATGCATGGTCTAACCACTTAGTAATTAACAGGAGAAATTGTTAATCTTTTAAATTACAACAGCATTTCAGCATCCCAAAAATCATTACAAGAGTTTTAAATCTAATCTCTTGGCAGTGTCTTAGTTAACTTCCTCTCACCAATCCAACCTGAAGTCTTGGGAAGGTTTTCCTTGGATTGGCTGTTTCTTGAGTCTTCTATGTTTTTCTTGTAGGAGATGTGTATGTGTGGGGGTGTTTTCTTCAGAGTTTGTATACCCTTCTTCTTCTTTTCATGAAATTATAGGAAAACACACCTCTTTCAGGCATCTTTAGATTCAAAGATGGTTGCTGTCATCCTTTCAGTGGCTTCATGTCTTTGGGGTTGGCCTTCCTTTATGACACTTTCAGCTCCTGAATATGTAGTCTGTTTAATGAATATGCAACATTTCTTTAATTGGCTTTGTTCTTGCAAAAGGAAAGCATCAGATAACTTTCAAAGCTCGTTTTAATGCTTTCTTTTTATTCAGTCTATTTGCTGAGATATTCTTTCGGTTTTATAGAGTTTGACAGGAAATGAAATTCTGTGTTCAAAAAGCACAAACGTGCCTATTTATATAAAAGGTTTTATTTCTCAAAACAGTCTTTCAAAATTAAATAACTTTTAGGAAGTCTTTAGCTTAAGTTGTTGACTCTTGACAATTTTTGGAACAATTCTTTTTCTTCCTGAGTTGGGTGAAGGTTTCCTCTAAATCCAAAGGCATTTGTCATTTCAGCATTTAAGAAATAAACAGAACTTTAAAACATCTTCAACTACACATGTTTTTCTCCAGAGTTTTTAAGAACACAAGCAAGATTTCTTGTAAAAGGGTCTGGGTTGGTAGAGTCAACTTTATTGCTGTGATGATATACCTCACATTCTCTTCACATGTTTCTTTCTAAAACATGAAGGCTTACAAAGTTTTGTTTTCTTTGTTTGCTTGTCCTTGGGGGAGAGAGAAGTAGAACCATATGGGATTTCCATGCTTAGCTTCGTAACTTCGTAAAAATAACTAGCTAAATATATGTATTGTTATATTTCCCAGCATCCTGGCTTCAACATTCTTGTAGCTTCATCTTGAGGAGCAAACAAGTTGGTAGCAACTTAAAAAATTAAGTTATAATTTTATTAGTATCATTTTTGAATCAATATTGAGGTATCTCCCCAAACTGGATTCTTCTACATTATGTATCTATGGAATTGTGTACCTTCCTTCACTCTACAGCTAGGAGAAAATTGTTAATGTGCATATATAATATATTACATACAGATCCAGTGAATCCAGCCCACAGTTTCTGCCTAGCCACAAATTAGCATAAGGCCCAAACTGAATTAAATACATTAAAACCAGAGAATGGGTCATAGTCCTGCACTACTGGAGTCAGTGGGAGTTTTGACAATGACTTCAATGGGATCAGGATTTCACCCAATATCCTATATACAAAAATATTTAATATTTGGCTATTTGTGATAAAACTTTGATACATGGACAAAATTAACCATTTTAAAAGAAGGTGAATGTGTCTTGTATTGGATATTGAATAATCAGTCCTTGGTGACCTGGCTTAATTCAGATTATGGCTGAATACTGCTGCACTTGTCATGTGGCAAGAAGTGGGGTTTATTTTTTTAATGTCTCTGAGATGTTAGTTGCCACAAACAGGGAGTTCCCACTCAGACTATTTACAAATATATAAATTCCCCATATATGTACACATAATTAAAACATTCACACACATGCACACTAAACCATTTTTGTTAAATGCAAATTTACATCTTATCTAGCCCCAGAACAACATAAGTGCTCCTCCCCCCAAAAAAATCTAAAATTCAGGTATGAGAGGTACTTCCTGAGGCAAAAGAAGAGAGTCCAGTTTATTCCCTTCATTTCTGTTTTGTGGATTCTTGTGGCAGCCCCCACGGAAAGCAGTGCACCTTCTTGTTTGATGTCTGGATTCTCTGAACTTGAAGTAGATTCTTGGGCTGATTTGTTTGGTAATTATTCTAAAGCAATGAGATCTGTAAGGTCTTGTTAATGGGAGGGGTTTTTTCTTCAGTTTCTTCCTTTCTGTTTTTACAAGCTAATCAGTGCTGTGACAATATTTTATGGTAAACTGTTGAAAATAATCCAGTTGTTATCATCCATAAAGATTTCAGATTTTAGTAATGAAAAAAATCCATGAGTTTTTCTGAAGCTAACAATCCATGTTCTTGTGTCCCTCTTTATTGGTTGAAACAGCACCATATCTCAAGGAAGGGAGATGTTGCAAGATTTAGTTATTCATATTTATCCATTTTTGAATGCAGCTGCTTATTGTTCTGCAAATAGTGAAAAAGTGGATTGATCACACCTTAATATTAGGAAATACCCACAAGAGGTTAGCAAAAATTTTTTTAAATGGAAATTAACGTTAAGTATATTTAATAGAGTTCTTTATAAACCAAACCTAAGTCTCCAAACACTAGACAGAAATATTACTGAAATAGCTCTTACCATGTCTACCCCTGCCTGTGCAGACCTGAAACTCGTAGATAAGACTCCTCTTTAAGAAAGAGACTGCACATTTCTTTATCCTTCAATCTGTCTTCCACCCTCATTTTCTGAGCATAGAAAAAGCAGACACACATTTTGCTCATTGTCTCTATGCCAAGTGGACCCAGCAGAAGGGCTAAAATTTTGGCAAAGCATCTTTGTGGCTCTACTCTTCACTCTCTCCTTCTTGAAAAGGCAAGTTAGAATTTATTTGATTTATTCACAATTAAATTTATTCACAATTTTTTTTTAAATAAACTTTATTCTTAATCAATATAAATTGAGTAGTTCTAAACTGTTTGGTGCTCCTTATATGTGTTTGAACATTGTAAAGCCCCATATGAATCTACTGTACTATATACATATTTAATAAAAATGCCTTTCATGCTTAGGTACCATGAGCTATGAAATTACCTTATTCTTTCTGAGAGTGCTTATGGTTACCATACCGAAGTTTTGCTTTTTCCTCACTGCGCAGCACTACTGTTGGAGTAATTTTCTGACCCATTCATAGTTGCATATTCTATCTAGCATGCTGGTACATTCTTTATTAAAAAGCACAAATTCCTTTGTGTGACATCTTTATATATATATCTACTGTAAGGTTGTTTGTACAAACTTGCCATTGTGATGCATATGACTCCTACGACAGCATTTGCGAAGCTTGTATAAACAATCTTACAGTAGATATACAGATGTCAAACAAGAAAATGTGTTCTCTTTAAAAGAGAATGTAACAATGGGATAGCTAAAATGCTCCTAGGATTGCATTAATCCGCTCTCAGAAGCTGCTAGGGAACGTGCTCACCGCAACTCTACACAGTGGGACCTTTGGCCAGCCAGCTGGAAGAAAAGGGATTATTGACCCATAAAAGCTCCCTCTGAAATTGGTGGCAGAGGGGGAGAGAGGGGAAGATGTACCTGGATGAAGCAAGGAAGAACAGGAAGTATTGCTCTTTAAGGTGACTGGAGGGTGTGGTGATATTTATACCTCGGATAGTTCCAGAGAAGCTCTCTCTCACTGAGATTGGACTGCATACAGCCACCCTCCCACCTATACAGAAGAGGACTTGCTTTCTTCATGATCCTCTGTGAGCATATCAGAGAATCATAGAAGATTAGGGTTGGAAGAGACCTCAGGAGATCATCTAGTTCAATCCTCTGCTCAAAGCAGGACCAACCCCAACTAAATCATCATAGCCAGGGCTTTGTCAAGCTGGGCCTTAAAACCCTCTAAGGATGGAGATTTCACCACCTCCCTAGGTAACCCGTTCCAGTGCTTCACCACCTTTCTAGTGAAATAATTTTTCCTAATATCCAACCTAGACCTCCCCCACTACAACTTGAGACCATTGCTCCTTGTTCTGTCATCTGCCACCACTGAGAACAGCCTAGCTCCATCCTCTTTGGAACCCCCCCTTCAGGTAGTTGAAGGCTGCTATCAAATCCCTCCTCACTCTTCTCTTCTGCAGACTAAATAAGCCCAGTTCCCTCAGCCTCTCCTCATAAGTCATGTGCTCCAGCCCCTTAATAATTTCCGTTGCCCTCCGCTGGACTGTCTCCAATTTGTCCACATCCTGTCTGTACACGGTACTCCAGATGTGGCCTCACCAATGCCGAATAGAGGAGAATAATCACTTCCCTCAGTCTGCTGGCAACACTTCTACTAATGCAGCCCAATGTGCCGTTAGCCTTCTTGGCAATAAGGGCACACTGTTGACTCATATCCAGCGTCTCATCTACCATAATCCTCAGGTCCTTTTCTGCAGAACTGCCGCTTAGCCAGTCAGTCCCCAGTCTGTAGTGGTGCATGGGATTCTTCCATCTTAAGTGCAGGACTCTGCACCTATCCTTGTTGAACCTCATCAAATTTCTATTGGGCCCAGTCCTCCAATTTGTCTAGGTCACTCTGGACTCTATCCCTACCCTCCGGTATAACTACCTCTCCCCCCAGTGTAGTGTCATCCATGAATTTGCTGAGGGTGGAATCCATCCCATCATCCAGATCATTAATGAAGATGTTGAACAAAACTGGCCCCAGGACCAACCCCTGGGGCTCTCCGCTTGATACTGGCTGCCAACTAGACATCGAGCTGTTGATCGCTACCTGTGAGCCCAACAATCTATCCAGCTTTCTATCCACCTTATAGTCCATTCATCCAATCCATATTTTTTTTAACTTGCTGGCAATAATACTGTGGAAGACTGTATCAAAACCTTTGCTAAAGTCAAGGTATATCATGTCCACTACTTTCCCCATATCCACAGAGCCAGTTATCTCATCATAGAAGGCAATGAGATTGGTCAGGCATGATTTGCCCTTGGTGAATCCATGTTGACTGTTCCTGATCACCTTCCTTTCCTTCAAGTGCTTCAAAACGGATTCCTTGAGGACCTGCTCCATGATTTTTCCAGGAACTGAGGTGAGGCTGACCAGTCTATAGTTCCCCAGATTCTCCTTCTTCCCTTTTTAAAAGTTGGGCACTATATTTGCCTTTTTTCCAATTGTCCGGGACCTCCCCTGATTGCCATGAGTTTTCAAAGATAATGGCCAATGACTCTGCAATCACATCAGTCAATTCCCTCAGCACCCTTGGATGCATTGGATCCGGACGCATGGACTTGTGCGTGGTAGCTTTTCTAAATAGTCTTTAACCTGTTCGTTCACTGCTGAGGGCTGCTCACCTCCTCCCCATACTATGTTGCCCACTGCAGCAGTCTGTGAGCTCACCTTGTCTGTGAAAACCGAAGCAAAAAAAGCATTGAGTACTTCAGCATTTTCCACATCATCTGTCACTGGGTTGCCTCCCGCATTCAGTAAGGATCCCACTCTGTCCCTGACCACCATCTTTTTGTTAACATACCTGTAGAAACCCTTCTTGTTACCCTTCACATCCCTTGCTAGTTGCAACTCCAATTGTGCTTTGGCCTTCTCGATTATGCCCCTGCATGCTCGAGCAATATTTTTATACTCTTATACTGCTAGTGACCCTTTTTTCTTGGGGACTGGGAATGAATTATTTCCTCACCACCGGATTGACCTTTACGGGGGGGGGGAAGGAGGAGGAGGGATTTGCCTTCCCCACAGCAGGTCAGGGACCTGGGGCAGTGAAGGAGGGAGGTTGGGTTAAAATGTCACAGCTTAGTAACTTAAACAATGTGGCAGCTGTCCAGTGCAGGTACTTCTTACGGAAAGAATGGGGTGATTGGATAAAATGGATTGGAAGGGGATTTAGAGGAAAGCATCCCATAAAGAAGCTGGGGAAGGAGGATTGGGGCTCCTAATGTCTTGTACAGCAGGGAGCCAACCCCCTTCCTTTCCAGCAGCTTTAACCCTTATATACAGAGGAGGGTGGTGGGATTCCAGTAAGGGGCTGGCTGGGACCAGGTTGGGAAGGGGGACAGCTAAAGGCACTCCTCCCAAGTAGGGGAAAAAAATAAAGAAATGATGATGCACTGTACAATTTAGTGTCAGGTATTACTGGATGGTTAGGGGAATAAAAGTCTGACCTATCTAAACCACATCTATTGCCTCTTGTCTGTTTTCAGGTAGGGATGGACAATGGTGCCCTACCTTCAGAATCATTGATCACACAATGAGAGTCATTCTGCTGGGATAATACCTCCTTCCTTCTGTTACATAGGTTGGATGTATTGTGAATCAATATCCTGCTTGGGGAGCTTTGGTGGTTGGAGTTCTCTTTCTCCTCTGATAGAACTAGAACTGACTTTCACTCTAGTGCTCCTGGTAGCATAGTTAAGATTTATGGGAAAGCAATGGATATTCTTCTAAATTGCCTTAGAATTCTTTAAGATGTTATTACTGCAAAAACATACAATGTCAAATGCCACAACATATTGCATCTCAATTAGACACACTATATTGCAACATAAAAATGACAAGTTAGACCAAATATTATCTGGTCAGGTGACAACTGTTCTCACACTCTGCCAATGCCATGTCAAGGGCAGACACAACCACTGAACCAGCACAGACAGGATTATATTTGATGATGACAGTACTTACACAGTGCTTTTCACGCATAAAACTCAAAATACTTTTTTAAAGTATCATTATTCCCCACTGTGTCCATGGAAAAGTTGACACACGCAGAAGTATAGTGACTTATCCTAAGTCACATGACTCAGGGGTTGAGCTGGGAATAGAACTCTGGTCTCCTGACTCTGTCTGGTTTTGTCTCCACTAGATTATGTTGTCCCTCAATCCTGCAACTAGATCCAGATAGGCAGACTCTGGCACATTGCATACAGCCCAATTATCTGCCTGTGTGGATTAAATTGCAAGAATGGGGCCTGTAAAATTATTTAATAATTTTATTGTTTTTTCCAGTCTCTTTAACATAGTTATACTGCAAACTTACTTTAGCACGTATAAAGATAATTTTTGTAGACACACCTAATTTAAAGATTTTTTATGTTTGTAACTCTGCACCGTAAATTGTGGTGTGTTGTTTTCTAAAATGATCCCTAAAATTATATAGCTTAAAAAACTAATATCTCTAAACACACACAACAGATCCTATTATTTGTCAAAGTCAAATAATCTTGCTTTTCTGTAGATGATCTCATCTTCAGGAAACTGATTCAGATTCTAAAAGGCTGTAAAATCAGTAGAGAAATACATATATTATGTACAAGTACATAGCTATTGCGTCTTATCTTTGCAATTAAGGATTTTATGTTCCACAATCTTTTGAATATTGCATCAAATATTTTTATTTAACAAAACGTTGGCATGTTGTAGCCTTCCCTTAGTACAGCTGTTTTTCAACTTTGTTGCCACTCAGTATGTACATTATCTGTAGAAATATTTTATTACCTCTATCCTCTGCATAAAATTAAGTTCAATACTTTGTAACATTCTGTAATGTTGCATATTTAAAACATAAAGTGCAATTCCAAGTAACTATTCTTATTTATATTAATAGGGCACATTTTCCTATCATTTTTCTTCTGGATCAAAATACATTTAAAAAGATAAAACAAAATATATTTCATACTTTACACTTATAGTAAATCTAGGCTCCATTAAGCTCTGACTGGGTTATTGATTATTTCTTTACATTCAGATCTTTACAGAAATCAAATTTATAATCTACACAGTTATTGTAGCGTTATAACAAAACATATTAAATTAGTGGAAACTCACCACTATCTGAAAAGAAAAAAAAGTGAAATCTTTGCTTTAAAATAAGTCAGTGTGGCTAACAGTCTTCATCCAGCAGCTTTCAAATAGCTGTTTCTGTTGATATAACAGTACACGGGCTCTTCTCATTTTTTGCAAATCTAGAGCTTTTTACAATAAGGCATTGCCCAAAGGGTGTGGCAGAAGCAGCAGCTATTGTTGCTGCTACTACTTATAGTTAACCATTTAATATCATAATTAGGGCTGTCAATTAATCGCAGTTAACTCAGGGGATTAACTCAAAAAAATTAATTGTGATTTAAAAAATTAATTGAGATTAATTGCATTTTAATCGTACTGTTAAACAATAGAATACCAATTGAAATTTATTAAATATTTTTGGTTTTTCTATATTTTCATATATATTGTAATCTCTGTTGTAATTGAAATCAGTGTGTATTATTTTTGATTACAAATATTTGCACTGTAAAAATGATAAAGAAAAAAATAGTATTTTTCAATTCACCTCGTACAAGTACTGTGGCAATCTCTTTGTCATGAAAGTGCAACTTACAAATTTAGAATTTTTTTGCTACATAACTGCACTCAAAAACAAAACAATGTAAAACTTCAGAGCCTACAAATCCATTCAGTTCTACTTCTTGTTCAGCCAATCGTTAAGACAATCATTAAGACAAACAAGTTTGTTTACATTTACAGGAGATAATGCTGCCCTCTTCTTATTTACAATGTCACCAGAAAGTGAGAACAGGCATTTGCATGGTACTTTTGTAGCCAGCATAGAATGATATTTAAGTGCCAGGTATGCTAAACATTTATATGCCCCTTTGGGCTTCAGCCACCATTCCAGAGGACACGCTTCCATGCTGATGATGCTCATTAAAAAAAAATGTGTTAATTAAATTTGTGACTGAACTCCTTGAGGGAGAAGTGTATGTCCCCTGCTCTGTTTTACCTGCATTCTGCCATATATTTCAAGTTATAGCAGTCTCGGATAATGAACTGCACAGGGTGTTCATTTTAAGAATACTTTCACTGCAGATTTCACAAAACACAAAGAAGGTTCCAATGTGATATTTCTAAAGATAGCTACAGCACTCGCCCCAAGATTTAATAGTCTGAAGTGCCTGCCAAAATCCAAGAGGAAGGAGGTGTGGAGAATGCTTTCAGAAGTCTTAAAAGAGCAACACTCTGAGGTAGAAACTACAGAACCCGAACCACCAAAAAAGAAAATCAACCTTTTGCTGGTGGCATCTGACTCAGATAATGAAAATGAACATGCGTCGGTCCGCACTGCTTTGGATTGTTACTGAGCAGAACCTGTCATCAGCATGGACGCATGCCCCCTTGAATGGTGGTTGAAGCATGAAGGGACATACGACTCTTTCGTGTATGTTACACACAAATATCTTGTGACGCTGGCCATAAGAGTGCCATGAGAATGGTTGTTCTCACTTTTAGGTGACATTTTAAACAAGAAGCAGGCAGCATTATCTCCTGCAAATGTAAGCAAACTTGTTTGTCTGAGCGATTGGCTGAAAAAGAAGTAGGACTGCGTGGACTTGCAGACTCTAAAATTTTACGTTGTTTTATTTTTGAATGCAGTTATTTTTGTACATAATTCTAGATTTGTAAGTTCAACTTTCACGATAAAGAGATTGCACTACAGTACTTGTATTAGGTGAATTGAAAAATATGATTTCTTTTGTTTTTTTACAGTGCAAATACTTGTAATCAAAAATAAATGTAAAGTGAGCACTGTACACTTTGTATTCTGTGTTGTAAATGAAAACAATATATTTAAAAATGTAGAAAACATCCAAAAATATTTAAAGAAATGGTATTTATTATTGTTTAACAGTACGATTAATCGTGATTAATTTTTTTAATCACGCAGTTAATCGCGATTCTTTTTTTTAATCACTTGACAGCTCTATCATAATCTAATTTAGTGCTTCTAAGAATATTCCAGAGAGACCTTACAGGCTTTTCTTTTCCTTTTATACAATGGAAATTGTCAGTACAGGTTATTGTTAGATTATAAAATGGTTAGAAAAGCTAAAGAGACTTTGGCTGGACCATGAAACATTTGACACATTAGCACCTTCATTCAAGGTTATGTCTACACTTGGAGCTACAGGTGATTCCCTGCTTGAGTACTCATATTCTCACTGGCTATTGTTGAGTGCTAAGAATAGCAATGCTCTGTTCTCTACAAAGGCGCAGCCTTGGCTGCAAAGTTGTACATTGTTAAAGGTTTCAGAGTAGCAGCCGTGTTAGTCTGTATTCGCAAAAAGAAAAGGAGTACTTGTGGCACCTTAGAGACTAACAAATTTATTAGAGCATAAGCTTTCGTGAGCTACAGCTCACTTCATCGGATGCATTTGGTGGAAAAAACAGAGGAGAGATTTGTATACACACACACAGAGAACATGAAACAATGGGTTTATCATACACACTGTAAGGAGAGTGATCACTTAAGATAAGCCATCACCAACAGCAGGGGGGGAAGGAGGAAAACCTTTCATGGTGACAAGCAGGTAGGCTAATTCCAGCAGTTAACAAGAATATCAGAGGAACAGTGGGGGGTGGGGTGGGAGGGAGAAATACCATGGGGAAATAGTTTTACTTTGTGTAATGACTCATCCATTCCCAGTCTCTATTCAAGCCATTTACAAAACACACTTTGATTCTCTACAAAAGAAAAAGGACACTAAGCTATCTAAACTACTATATGCCACAAGGGGCCACAACAATGGTTCCCGTAACCCACCCAGCAATATTGTTAATCTATCCAACTATACTCTTAGCCCAGCGGAAGAATCTGTCCTATCTCGGGGCCTCTCCTTTTGCCCCTCCACCCCCACGAACATGATACAGTTCTGTGGTGACCTAGAATCCTATTTTCGACGTCTCAGACTCAAGGAATATTTCCAACACACCTCTGACCAACATATTAACCCACAGAGACCTTCCTGCCAACACTACAAAAAGAAGGATTCTGGGTGGACTCCTCCTGAAGGTCGAAACAGCAGCCTGGATTTCTACATAGACTGCTTCCGCCGACGTGCACGAGCTGAAATTGTGGAAAAGCAGCATCGCTTACCCCATAACCTCAGCCATGCAGAACACAGTGCCATCCACAGCCTCAGAAACAACTCTGACATCATAATCAAAAAGGCTGACAAAGGAGGTGCTGTCGTCATCATGAATAGGTCGGAGTATGAACAAGAGGCTACTAGGCAGCTCTCCAACACCACTTTCTACAAGCCATTACCCTCTGATCCCACTGAGAGTTACCAAAAGAAACTACAGCATTTGCTCAAGAAACTCCCTGAAAAAGCACAAGAACAAATCCGCAGACACACCCCTGGAGCCCCGACCTGGGGTATTCTATCTGCTACCCAAGATCCATAAACCTGGAAATCCTGGACGCCCCATCATCTCAGGCATTGGCACCCTGACAGCAGGATTGTCTGGCTATGTAGACTCCCTCCTCAGGCCCTTCGTTACCAGCACTCCCAGCTATCTTCGAGACACCACCGATTTCCTGAGGAAACTACAGTCCATTGGTGATCTTCCTAAAAACACCATCCTAGCCACTATGGATGTAGAAGCCCTCTACACCAACATTCCACACAAAGATGGACTACAAGCCGTCCGGAACAGTATCCCCGATACTGTCACGGCTAACCTGGTGGCAGAACTTTGTGACTTTGTCCTGACCCATAACTATTTCACATTTGGTGACAATGTATACCTTCAAATCAGCGGCACTGCGATGGGTACCCGCATGGCCCCACAGTATGCCAACATCTTTATGGCTGACTTAGAACAACGCTTCCTCAGCTCTCGTCCCCTAATGCCCCTACTCTACTTGCGCTACATTGATGACATCTTCATCATCTGGACCCATGGAAAAGAAGCTCTTGAGGAATTCCACCATGATTTCAACAATTTCCATCCCACCATCAACCTCAACCTGGACCAGTCCACACAAGAGATCCACTTCCTGGACACTACGGTGCTAATAAGCAATGGTTACATAAACACCACCCTATATCGGAAACCTACTGACCGCTATTCCTACCTACATGCCTCTAGCTTTCATCCAGATCATACCACTCGATCCATTGTCTACAGCCAAGCGCTACAATATAACCGCATTTGCTCCAACCCCTCAGACAGAGACAAACACCTACAAGATCTCTACAACTACAATACCCACCTGCTGAAGTGAAGAAACAGATTGACAGAGCCAGAAGAGTACCGAGAAGTCACCTACTACAGGACAGGCCCAACAAAGAAAACAACAGAACGCCACTAGCCATCACCTTCAGCCCCCAACTAAAAGCTCTCCAACGCATCATCAAGGATCTACAACCTATCCTGAAGGACGAGCCATTGCTCTCTCAGATCTTGGGAGACAGACCAGTCCTTGCTTACAGACAGCCCCCCAATCTGAAGCAAATACTCACCAGCAACCACACACCACACAACAGAACCACTAACCCAGGAACCTATCCTTGCAACAAAGCCCGTTGCCAACTCTGTCCACATATCTATTCAGGGGATACCATCATAGGGCCTAATCACATCAGCCACACTATCAGAGGCTCGTTCACCTGCGCATCTACCAATGTGATATATGCCATCATGTGCCAGCAATGCCCCTCTGCCATGTACATTGGCCAAACTGGACAGTCTCTACGTAAAAGAATGAATGGACACAAATCAGACGTCAAGAATTATAACATTCAAAAACCAGTTGGAGAACACTTCAATCTCTCTGGTCACTCGATCACAGACCTAAGAGTGGCTATACTTCAACAAAAAAGCTTCAAAAACAGACTCCAAGGAGAGACTGCTGAATTGGAATTAATTTGCAAACTGGATACAATTACCTTAGGCTTGAATAGAGACTGGGAATGGATGAGTCATTACACAAAGTAAAACTATTTCCCCATGGTATTTCTCCCTCCCACCCCACCCCCCACTGTTCCTCTGATATTCTTGTTAACTGCTGGAATTAGCCTATCTGCTTGTCACCATGAAAGGTTTTCCTCCTCCCCCCCCCCCCCCCCCCCCCCGCTGTTGGTGATGGCTTATCTTAAGTGATCACTCTCCTTACAGTTTTCAGAGTAGCAGCCGTGTTAGTCTGTATTCGCAAAAAGAAAAGGAGTACCCGTGGCACCTTAGAGACTAACAAATTTATTAGAGCATAAGCTTAATAATAATAATAATGCATCCGATGAAGTGAGCTGTAGCTCACGAAAGCTTATGCTCTAATAAATTTGTTAGTCTCTAAGGTGCCACGGGTACTCCTTTTCTTTCTCCTTACAGTGTGTATGATAAACCCATTGTTTCATGTTCTCTGTGTGTGTGTATATAAATCTCTCCTCTGTTTTTTCCACCAAATGCATCCGATGAAGTGAGCTGTAGCTCACGAAAGCTTATGCTCTAATAAATTTGTTAGTCTCTAAGGTGCCACAAGTACTCCTTTTCTTATTGTTAAAGGTGCAGCTGTGAATGCTGTTGCACTATTGTCCTCTGATCTATGCTTACAGATTGGTGTTACACATGAACTGGCACAGGACACCTGAGGTGTGATTATGTTGGCTAGAATAGAAGGGGATACCCGAAGTATTGTTTAGAGATGCCATGATTTATTTAATAGTGATGGTGTTCTAATCACAGGATATGCATATTCTGCAGTTGAATTCAAACGTGAAGCCCTTTGCACCTCCTACATGTCATGTACCGTCTGCACTTGTGGACAAGATCCAAGCAGAACTTGAATGTGGCCAAGCGCAGTTTTACAAAAAATCCTGTAGAGTTTCTAAGGCACTAACTGTTGGCCACTGGTGTGAAACCAATGCCTGAACAGCTACAAGCTGCTGCTTCACTACCATTACCCACTGACCATAACAGTTTGTTAATTCATTGTCCTAGCTTGACCCCACTCTTCAGGATGCTAAACTGTGCAAGGTGATATGTGCTGTACAAGTGGGTTGGATAGGCCCAGTTCTTAGAATGTATAGACTATAGACCAAGTTTTATTATTTGAGTGAAGATATTGAGTGAAGGCTTTGGATTCTTTGACCATGGGATGGTGTTCCATGAAGGAGGAGTGCTGGGCAGAGACGGGCTCCATCTTACGAAGAGAGGGAAGAACATCTTTGCCAGCAGGCTGGCTAACCTAGTGAGGAGGGCTTTAAACTAGGTTCACCGGGGGAAGGAGACCAAAGCCCTGAGGTAAGTGGGAAAGCGGGATACCGGGAGGAAGCACAGGCAGGAATGTCTGTGAGGGGAGGGCTCCTGCCTCATACTGGGAATGAGGGGCGATCAACAGGTTATCTCAAGTGCTTATATACAAATGCACAAAGCCTTGGAAACAAGCAGGGAGAACTGGAGGTCCTGGTGATGTCAAGGAATTATGACGTGATTGGAATAACAGAGACTTGGTGGGATAACTCACATGACTGGAGTACAGTCATGGATGGTTATAAACTGTTCAGGAAGGACAGGCAGGGCAGAAAAGGTGGGGGAGTAGCACTATATGTAAGGGAGCAGTATGACTGCTCAGAGCTCCGGTACGAAACTGTGGAAAAACCTGAGTGTCTCTGGATTAAGTTTAGAAGTGTGTGCAACAAGAGTGATGTCATGGTGGGAGTCTGCTATAGACCACCGGACCAGGGGGATGAGGTGGATGAGGCTTTCTTCCGGCAACTCACGGAAGCTACTAGATCGCATGCCCTGATTCTCATGGGTGACTTTAATTTTCCTGATATCTGCTGGGAGAGCAATACAGCGGTGCATAGACAATCCAGGAAGTTTTTGGAAAGCGTAGGGGACAATTTCCTGGTGCAAGTGCTAGGGGAGCCAACTAGGGGGAGCGCTTTTCTTGACCTGCTGCTCACAAACCGGGTAGAATTAGTGGGGGAAGCAAAAGTGGATGGGAATCTGGGAGGCAGTGACCATGAGTTGGTTGAGTTCAGGATCCTGACGCAGGGAAGAAAGGTAAGCAGCAGGATACGGACCCTGGACTTCAGGAAAGCAGACTTTGACTCCCTCAGGGAACAGATGGCCAGGATCCCCTGGGGGACTAACATGAAAGGGAAGGGAGTCCAGGAGAGCTGGCTGTATTTCAAGGAATCCCTGTTGAGGTTACAGGGACAAACCATCCCGATGAGTCGAAAGAATAGTAAATATGGCAGGCGACCAGCTTGGCTTAATGGTGAAATCTTAGCGGATCTTAAACATAAAAAAGAAGCTTACAAGAAGTGGAAGGTTGGACATATGACCAGGGAAGAGTATAAAAATATTGCTCGGGCATGTAGGAAAGATATCAGGAGGGCCAAATCGCACCTGGAGCTGCAGCTAGCAAGAGATGTCAAGAGTAACAAGAAGGGTTTCTTCAGGTATGTTGGCAACAAGAAGAAAGCCAAGGAAAGTGTGGGCCCCTTACTGAATGAGGGAGGCAAGCTAGTGACAGAGGATGTGGAAAAAGCTAATGTACTCAATGCTTTTTTTGCCTCTGTTTTCACTAACAAGGTCAGCTCCCAGACTGCTGTGCTGGGCATCACAAAATGGGGAAGAGATGGCCAGCCCTCTGTAGAGATAGAGGTGGTTAGGGACTATTTAGAAAAGCTGGACGTGCACAAGTCCATGGGGCCGGACGAATTGCATCCGAGAGTGCTGAGGGAATTGGCGGCTGTGATTGCAGAGCCCTTGGCCATTATCTTTGAAAACTCGTGGCGAACGGGGGAAGTCCCGGATGACTGGAAAAAGGCTAATGTAGTGCCCATCTTTAAAAAAGGGAAGAAGGAGGATCCTGGGAACTACAGGCCGGTCAGCCTCACCTCAGTCCCTGGAAAAATCATGGAGCAGGTCCTCAAAGAATCAATCCTGAAGCACTTAGAGGAGAGGAAAGTGATCAGGAACAGTCAGCATGGATTCACCAAGGGAAGGTCATGCCTGACTAATCTAATCGCCTTTTATGATGAGATTACTGGTTCTGTGGATGAAGGGAAAGCAGTGGATGTATTGTTTCTTGACTTTAGCAAAGCTTTTGACACGGTCTCCCACAGCATTCTTGTCAGCAAGTTAAGGAAGTATGGGCTGGATGAATGCACTATAAGGTGGGTAGAAAGCTGGCTAGATTGTCGGGCTCAACGGGTAATGATCAATGGCTCCATGTCTAGTTGGCAGCCGGTGTCAAGTGGAGTGCCCCAGGGGTCGGTCCTGGGGCCCGTTTTGTTCAATATCTTCATAAATGATCTGGAGGATGGTGTGGATTGCACTCTCAGCAAATTTGCGGATGATACTAAACTGGGAGGAGTGGTAGATACGCTGGAGGGGAGGGATAGGATACAGAAGGACCTAGACAAATTGGAAGATTGGGCCAAAAGAAATCTAATGAGGTTCAATAAGGATAAGTGCAGGGTCCTGCACTTAGGATGGAAGAATCCAATGCACCGCTACAGACTAGGGACCGAATGGCTCGGCAGCAGTTCTGCGGAAAAGGACCTAGGGGTGACAGTGGACGAGAAGCTGGATATGAGTCAGCAGTGTGCCCTTGTTGCCAAGAAGGCCAATGGCATTTTGGGATGTATAAGTAGGGGCATAGCGAGCAGATCGAGGGACGTGATCGTTCCCCTCTATTCGACACTGGTGAGGCCTCATCTGGAGTACTGTGTCCAGTTTTGGGCCCCACACTACAAGAAGGATGTGGATAAATTGGAAAGAGTACAGCGAAGGGCAACAAAAATGATTAGGGGTCTAGAGCACATGACTTATGAGGAGAGGCTGAGGGAGCTGGGATTGTTTAGTCTGCAGAAGAGAAGAATGAGGGGGGATTTGATAGCTGCTTTCAACTACCTGAAAGGGGGTTTCAAAGAGGATGGCTCTAGACTGTTCTCAATGGTAGCAGATGACAGAACGAGGAGTAATGGTCTCAAGTTGCAATGGGGGAGGTTTAGATTGGATATTAGGAAAAACTTTTTCACTAAGAGGGTGGTGAAACACTGGAATGCGTTACCTAGGGAGGTGGTAGAATCTCCTTCCTTAGAGGTTTTTAAGGTCAGGCTTGACAAAGCCCTGGCTAGGATGATTTAACTGGGACTTGGTCCTGCTTTGAGCAGGGGGTTGGACTAGATGACCTTCTGGGGTCCCTTCCAACCCTGATATTCTATGATTCTATGATTCTATGTGCTACTTGACATGTCTGACATGTAGAGGAGTCCAGGTGATTATCCCAGCAGTGTTGTGATAAGCAGTCCTTGATGTGGCTCATGAAGGATGTTTGGGAGTTACAAAGATGAAGGGCTGCATTCAGACATTGAGCATCATGTGAAGGCATGCTGAGCATGCACAATGCATAGAACTAATGCTCTTCTGGCTACTTTGAAGCCAGTAGTCATAGACAGATCATGGCAGAGAAATGCAGTGCATATTACTGGCCCCTTGATTTCACTGCATGGCTCCACACCGTTGACCACTCACTTTACCTCTCTGCATTCATAATTTCACAAGGACCTTATTTCTTGCATAAACACTTCATTCACTAAGTTGGACTACTAGAGAGCCTGTTTCAGATAATGGGACACCTTTTGTAATAAGAGAGTTTCAGGGTTTACAGACAAGTATTGGTATTGTATGTTATAAATCTGCTGCATACCATACCCAAGTGTGTAACTCATATATATAGGAGGAAGGTCAAGATACACCCTTCCCTACTGCACTAAGTCATGCTTTATATGATATTTAGAGTACATTTCATAGAAGTACTGGAGAAACCCCATTCTATCAGCTCTTCAGCCAACCTATGAGGACCAAATAGGCTATGCTGATGGAAAAGGTTCATCCCCTTCGCTGTCCTCGAGGCTGACTGATGTGACTAGGAAGTATGCATGTTTCAACACGTGTATCCATGCAAGGCTCCATGAGTTCGACTCTGGACAAGCTGTGTATGTTAGATGAGCATCTGGAAGCATTTTTGATACTCATGGCATGATCTAGAGTGTGGCGACTACATTTACCACAAGGAGAACATGTTGTTTACCAGCGAGATGTACTGCCTACTGAAAGGGGAACAGATAGGAAGAGAACACTCTTTCTGCATATAAGGATGTCATGTGGCCAACTGGGGAAATTGTGCCACAGCAACAGCATCTACCCCTTGAGCTGTATCAGGTATAAGTATAACATATAGCCCCAGGATCACCTGGTGCCTCCAGCCAGGTATTGCTGAACTTTTTGGGAGAAGAGAAGGAACTTGTGATGGCTAGTGTGTATGACATCTCCATGATCCCTGTTACTGTTTTGTTTCCTGGTTCTGTGTTCCTGTTTCTTTACAGGAGAGGAAAAAGGCTGAGTGTGTGCACAAACTGTGTGTGTGTGTGGGGGGGTGCAGCTCCCAGGGATTGTTTCTACATACCTCCTATTCACACTATTATGTTTTGTTCAGACTTTTGCTGACCTAACCAGTTCATGGTTATTACATGTTTTGACTGACAATCTACCTGCATGTCTTGCTTCTTTGGGTGTGTGTGTGTGTGTGTGTGTGTGTGTGTGTGTGTGTGTTTTGGACTTGATATTCTGGGGTGCATCAGAGTGTGATGACATCCAAGGGGAGAATTCAACCCATGGTGAAGTTAGCTCATGTAAGGTACTAAAGCTTACTTAAATACCTCTAAAACTTCTATTTGGGAATACATAAACTATCACGTATACTTTTATACAATTGCACTAAGGACATAGATTCCTATTGAAGTCACATTTATGCTTTTCATGTGAACTGGTCTCCCGTTCTGGTAGCTAAGAACCATAGATGTATACTACATAATAGGATGCACGATTAAATTCACTGTGAGCAGTATAATGGTGGTTTAATGCCAGCAGTACATTCACCCAAGGCTGCATTTGTGTATCTGGAAAAAAGATCAAAATGTTTTTAACAAAGTTAACAAAAAATGTTTTTGGACTTTTTTCTAAATTGAAAATGCTAATGAAAAATTTCTTGTTTTTGAAGTTTGTAGCACTTATTTTTTTAAAAATATTTTCAGATATTCGAGTTTTTGTTTCCCCTTTCCTTTCCTTTTTTCCTTTTTCCCCCTTTTCATATTTCCCTTATTTTTTCCCATCATTTTGAAAAATCAATATTGTTTTTAAATTAATGGAAAAATAGAAAAGAGGAAGAAAAAGAAAGAAAAAATCCAATAGAAAAAAATGAAAAATGCTGGGGGAAAATCACAAATTCCTCAAAATGTATTTGTTTTGAATGCTGCAAGACTAAAACAACTTCAAAATATATCATGAAATTGTTTTTCCATTTTCTGATCCACTCTAGTATCTGGGCAGGGTTTTATGTAGCAGTCGTGTGACCTTGGATATCTACTGTTGGGGATTCTGAGGGGCAGATAAAGTATACCATACTCATTTTCTTTGAGATGATTTTAATGTTTCTACTCGAAAAACAGTGTAAATAGTTAAAACAATATATAGTGGAGCAGATGCAGTCTAATTATGAAACTAGAAAGAAATGTTTACTCTTCAAATTATTATAAACTATTTTCAATGTATTATAAATTATTTAGAAAAAAATCATACTCCCTATGTTAAGAAATAAACAAAATACCATCACTAATAGAAAAAGGGTGGGACCAACCTTTTGGAGGACTTACACCTAAGTCTTTTGGTGTTCAGCACATACAGAACCTTAAGATATCAAGGAAGAGGAAAGAATACTTTCAGTGTGGAGTTTCCTGCACTGAGTAAGAGAGTAGGAAAGAGTCAGGGCCATTGAGAAGAATTAGGTAAGGGTTATCTCGACCAAAACTGTGGTTACTGAAGGTAAGCAGTAAATGAATGGTGTAAGTGGGTTAGTGGTGTAAGTGGGTGGATTGGGCTCAGAAGGGAAGTTTAGGACTTGTGTTGAGATAGTGGAACTGACATAGGGAACAGGTAGGGGCTGCCCACATTCGGGAGGGACAATGGCCACCCACCATATGACACCAGCTGTTTTAAATATCCAATATTCAGAACAGATTTCAACACAATTACGAATGTCTTGAAAAATACTTAATAAATGTGCGTGTGTACCCTGAATAGAATATTTGTCTAATCATAGATCCTGTTGGCCAAATCCTGACATCAGAGCACCCTTCATGTAACTGGACTGTGTACTGAGGATTTACACAAGAAGCCAGGGTGGATAAAGGTACTACACAGACTGAAAAGCTGATTTGTGGCTGCAGTATTACCCCCTGTCAGAAGATTCTCTATTCTGAGATTTTCTGGTACATCTATGTAGGCACTGACTCATTGCACCCCCTCCTACAATAGTCTGCATCCCACCCCAGAAAAACTCCACCATCACTGCATGCTGGCACATTTCATTCTCTCAATACTGCCTCCTCTCCCCACCCATATAATCTACCCCAGTACAGTATTTCATGATCTAACCTCTCTGCGCACAAAGAATTTAATTCTTCCCACTCTCCCATTCCCAATTAATTATCATGCTCTTCCTCAGCATTTAGTTCTGTATCATCCACACACCCATGCTATTTTATTCTCTTTAACCCTCTCGCCCTTGCTACGTGATTCTGTACCCCACACACTCACCGTTTTATTCTCTGTGAATCCCTGCCCCCGACTCCTTAACCATTGCTCCCTTTACACACACACACACACATCCCCCCAACTCTTCACTAGCTTTTCATCCACTTACCTCCATGCCTTTAGAAGTTTCCCCCACCCTTTGCAGCCTGCACAGCTGGGGATTCCTGGTGGCTTTCCCTTTTCCTTTAGCTATTTTCAGAAGCATAGAAGCTCCTCTGGATGTAATAGCACTGTCATTTTTAATATTGTTCTGGAGTATGGCTCAAACCAGCCCTGTCATTATTTTTACTTGCCCTTTTCTAGCCACAGTAGTGATCTAACAAAGTAAGTTCTTGTCTTAAATTAAATTTACATTAAATTAAAAGGCATAATTGATTCTTGAAAAACAACATGAGCATTATATAATTTACTCTGAGTATTTTTCTTTCATTTTACTTGGTTTTAAGAAGATTGCTGTTAGGTTTGCTCTGGTAAATGTGTGGGGGGGAACAGTTTACAGCCATTGTTTAAGAAAATTGATTTTGAATAGTAGTATATATTTTCAATAGGAGGACATGCCTGTTTTTATGAAATGAAATAAAGCAGTACTTCTCTGAACAACTCTCAAGCACAGCTTTTCTCCATTACTGTCACTTGCTGCAGAAGGAGAACTGCTGAAAAACAGTGCATTGTGGAACTCCTTCAGTCTAACAGCAGTCCAGCAATTCTGCCCCATTAAGTGTAATTGCTAGGGTGGAGCGATACTGCAAACACCTTGTGGTTTATCCCCCTAATGTATTCTCTCTGTTTTCTATGGAACCTATTTGTTACTGTCACTTTAGGCCTGATTCTGCAGTTGCAGCTTGTAAATTAGGAATAACTCTGTTGCCATCAGTGGATTTAAACCAGTGTAACAGAAAGCAGAATTAGGTCATTTATTTTTAATCGTAAGCAAAGCACATAATCTACGTTTTGGTAGAGATAATATATTTTATAGTAACTCATTTATTATAAAAATATGTTTCATATATTTCTAAGAGCTATGAACAAAAAGCAGCATCCTGATTTTTGTTGTTGACTGAACAAAGAGGCAGAGGACCTAGAATCTAAGTTTTAATATAAACACAGAAGTGACTTTGACAGTAATCCCTGACTTGGAATACCTCTGTAGCTTTATGGAGGCAATAAGAAGATCAACAGAAATTACTAGGAAAAACCTCTTGATATTGTACTGAGGGTGCATTACAGATGACCATGGTGAGATACGCATCCTCTGCTCAGAAGAGGCCCAGAATACGGTAGGATCTGCACAAAACATACTTTGTCCCCAGAGGGTTGTGATTCTTAGTAATGATTGATTACAGGTTGGTTTCTCATTCTCTCAACATTCGTTTGGTTTGCAAGGCTGATACATTTATATTTTCTTCCTGAATGGAGACCAAGGGCAGACTGTAGAAGGCTCCCCCATTGCCAGGGGTTCCTAATCTTTTTTTCTTACTGTCACTCCACATTCAGCCATTTGCAACTGGCTCTCCTCAGGTGCACATTGGAGTCCTTTGTATTGGTTTCCACTGTACTTAAGAAGATTCACTCCGGAAATCAGCACTGTGGTTTATAGGATGCTAATGGTATCCAAGGGTAACTGATTGCAAATGACTGAACAAATTTAATTCAGTAGAAGGGCACAGATTCGCCTCACCCCCACCCCTCGATCTGTCTCCCATGAGGACTGTACCTCACAAACTGGAAACCTTGATCTACCCTGCAGAATATTTTTAATTTGATCATTTTTTTTCTAATGGATGCTATGAGTTCCTCTCCCCCTCTTCAACTGAGCAGAAAAACCCTGTTAGTGTCCTTCCTGGAATTTAACTTTTTGCTAATTCAAAAACAGTACCCTACGTGAATGTCAGATTATGCTTCTTTTTGAGCTTGGCTATTCCTAGTGTTTCTCTCAAGAACCACCTCTGTCCTCAGCAATAAATACCCAGTAGAGAGTCGTTGGCCCATAGAAGGTTGTACTACAACATCTCTGAAAACTTTTGCAGGTAAAGCAAACTGATTAATGTATTTTGTGGTAGCATAGCTCGGAGTTAGGAGACTTAGGCCTGGCGGGGATTGATCTAAATTACGCAACTTCAGCTATGTGAATAATGTAGCTGAAGTTGACATACTTAGATCTACTTACCGTGATACCGACCTACTTAGAGCTACTTCACTGCGGTAGGTCGACTGCTAACATAAGAACATAAGAATGGCCATACTGGGTTGGACCAAAGGTCCATCCAGCCCACTATTCTGTCTAACAACAGTGGCCAGTGCCAGGTGCCCCAGAGGAAGTGAACCTAACAGGTATTGATCAAGTGATCTCTCTCCTGCCATTCATCTCCATCCTCTGACAAACAGAGGCTAGGGACACCATTTCTTACCCATCCTGGCTAATAGCCATTAATGGACTTAACCTCCATGAATGTATCCAGTTCTCTTTTAAACCCTGTTATAGTCCTATCCTTCACAACCTCCTCAGGCAAGGAGTTCCACAGGTTGACTGTGCACTGAGTGAAGAACTTCCTTTTATTTGTTTTAAACCTGCTACCTATTAATTTCATTTGGTGGCCTCTAGTTCTTATATTATGGGAACAAGTAAATAACTTTTCTTTATTCACATTCTCCACACCACTCATGATTTTATAGACCTCTATCATATCCCCCCTTAGTCTCCTCTTGGGGGGAGACGCTCCCCTGTTGACTCCGCCTATGCTTCTTGCGCCGGTGAAGTACCAGAGTTGACGGGAGAACGCTCAGCAGTCGATTTATTGCGTCTTCACTAGACGCGGTAAATTGATCCCCGCTGGATCGATCACTCCGGAGGTAAGGGTAGACATGCCTTTAGGTGCTATTCCCTGTTCCGTCACTTAATTGATCATGAGTGTCACCAAATCACCTCTCTGTCCCTCAATTTACTGATTTGTAAAAATGGAGCTGATAGTGCTTATAGGGCAGTGGTTCTCAAACTTTTGTATTGGTGAACCCTTTCACACAGCAAGCCTCTGAGTGTGTGATCCCCCTTATACATTAAACACACTTTTTAAATATTTGACACTATTACAAATGATGGAGGTGAAGCAGGGTTTGGGGGTGGAGGCTGACAGCTCGTAACTCCCCACGTAATAATCTCACAACACCCTGAGGGGTCAGGATACCCAGTTTGAGAATCCCTGTTTAGGGTGACCAGATGTCCCAATTTTATAGGGACCGTCCCAATATTTGGGGCTTTGTCTTATATAGGTGCCTATTACCCTCAGCCCCCTATCCCGATTTTTCACATTTTCTATCTGGTCACCCTAAGTGCTAACCTACTTTTGTGCGAAGCTTTGTAAGTTCTACTGATGAAAAGATCTTTATAAATTCAAAATAGTAATACTGCTGTATATTTACTGGGATGGCTTCCCACATACAAGGATATATGAGTTTTAACAGATCTGATTTGTTTGTTTTTGCCAGGAGCAAAAACATAATGTGTGTCAGAGGGCAAGGGCGAAGTGAAGGGCAAAGATTGAATTCTGCTTACTGCAACAGGTTTCTGTTGCCTGAATCTCCCCCTACTGATCAGCTTCAGACTGTTGGAGAGGACAAGGGCAGGGGAGGGATTGTGTGCAGGCATTTAGGAAAAGCTTTTTGAAATTCAAAGAGAAGATTCACCATGCAGTGGAAGTAATACAATTTCATTTTGTGTTCTCTTGTTTAACTTCAGTGTTGATTTTTTAAAAATATTTTATATTTCCTTTGATTCAATATCTTTTTTTGTTCTTTATCCTTGGGGATAGAGAACTCATTTCTGACCTCCCAAAACATGGCAAATCGCTAGGCTATATAACATAAAGAAGAGTTCAGCAAGTATTAAATTTGCCAGGGTCAGTGCAAAGGAAAAAATGTATTGAAGTATTCATGTAAAATTCCTACAGCACTCCTCTTTTCAGTTTCTCTTAAAGAGAGATGCATATACAGGGAACCACAGATGCACCACATAACACAGAGCGCTAGTAGCAAAGTCTAGGTCTGGTCCCAGGGTCCCTGAGCCTCAAACCCAGATACTGTGGTGATACCATAGAAGTATAAAAAGAGAAGGCAGCAGGATGTAAGTATTTAGCCACCATCACCTCCAATATCTAAAAATGGTTGGCAACCAAAATAAGCAGCATAATTTCCTCTCTCCTCTTACCCCCTCTCCCCCAAGCTGTGCCTGATATGCCTGTGCCAACAGAAGAGTAACATCCACAAGAATACCCTTAGGGAGTCATCCCCAGATCCAGTGCTGGGATTTGAGATGGAGTCATGAGAAAAACAGATTGTTTAAAATACACTGTACCACTACAGCTCAGGCATTACAATTGCAGTGTGAGACCAGAGAGAAACAGAGCAAATAATTGCACAATTTTTGTTGCTGCACATAGTGACTAATTCTAACAATCTCTGTCAGATCACTTGCATCTTGTATCTCAAGTATTTTTATTCCTATCTTCCGGCAGTTAGACTAATTTAGATGGAATATACGGACCAAAAGTGTTAACGTAACCTAGTCACTGTTCAGCATTAAGCAGTGGCAAAAAAGATTTGGGGTTTGGTATACAGAGACTTCAGTCTGGTGAGTACCGTGGAGTTACACGTAATTAAACATCTTTTTAACCTTTTGTTAAAGATATAGAAAAGAAGGAAAAACAATTGAAGGATTTGAAATGTAAAGTATGGTAGCAACATTCTCTGTTCCTTTCCCGACCAGCTAGAAATTGCTTTTAGAATTTGTTTGATAGCTGCTTAGATGGTATCAAAGATGGTAATAACTGCCCTTTTGGGGGAAAAGAGAAGAAGTTACTTGACATTAGCTGGAGCTATTGTTGTTGTTAAAGTCTGATCTCATTTCCTAGAAGAAAAAAGAAGACACACAAAATTGGAGAGAGAAGAATAGCAAAGAGAAAATGCAGGTTCTGTCTCTGGTGTTAACTCTTGCTTGAAACCTTTCTGATGGAGAAACACAGACATAATGCACGGTCTTAGCCACTCCAGGACCTGGAGTACCAGCATTGGGGTGTTTAGGGCATTGCTTTTTGTTGCCTCTGCCTGGTCACAGATTTACAGAGGTGGTGCAAAATTTACAGTCTTGGCCAGCTAAGCCAGATTCTTATTAGACAGAAGGAAAAAGGAGAAGGATAGGAAAGAGACATACGGGGTAATGAGACAATTCAGATTCACCTAGGATTAGTTAGCTCATTGAGTTACTGGGAGGCAGTTAATTAGGCAGGGAACACCTGGGCAAGATAAAAGGAGACTCTTGGGGAGAGGAACAGTTCCCAGAAAGAGAAAACTCCTATAGAGAAAGCTTCCAGGAATCTGGTGAGGGGGCTAGGGTTGCCAGGCGTCCGGTTTTCGACCGGAACCGTCCGGTCGAAATGGGACCCTGGTGGCTCTGGTCAGTACTGCTGACTGAGCCGTTAAAAGTCCAGTTGGCGGTGCATTGGGACTAAGGTAGGCTCCCTGTCTGCCCTGGCTTCGCGTAGCTCCCAGAAGCAATTGGCATGTCCCTATGGCCCCTAGACACAGAGCCGATCAGGGAAGTTCCACGCGCTGCCCCCACCCCAAGTGCTAGCTCTGCAGTTGCCATTGGCTGGGAATCACGGCCAGTAAGAGCTGTGGGGGTGGTGCTTGCAGGGGCGGGCAGTGCACACAGCATAGAGCCGTCTGGCCACCCCTGCGACTAGGAGCCAGATATGCCGGCTGTTTTCAGGGGCCACAGGTAGCCAGGGCAGGCAGGAAGCATGCCTTAGCCCCGCTGCACCATGGACCAGGAGCCACCTGAGGTAAGCACCGCCTGGCTGGAGCTCACACCCACTCCTGCACCCCAACCAGCTGCCCCCGCTTGGAGCCCCTTCCTACACCCCAAACCCCGCATTCCCAGCTCCACCCTGGACCCCACACCCCCTCCAGCACCTGCACTCCAAATCCCTTGGCTCCAGCCCAGAGTCCCCTCTTACACTCCAATCCACTCATCCCCGGCCCCATCCCAGAGCCCACACCCCCAGCTGGAGTCCTCACCCCCTCCCGCACCCTAACCTCCTGCCCCAGCCTACTGAAAGTAAGTGAAGGTGGGGGAGAGCGAGGGAGGGAGGGAGGGAGGGGAGATGGAGTGAGAAGGGGCAGGGCAGGGCCTGGGTCTCGGGCAAGGGTGTTTGACTTTGTGCAATTAGAAAATTGGCAATCCTAGAGGGGGCTCACTAGCAAAGGAACCCAAGGAAGAATGTTCCTGGGTGGAAGAGATTTAGAAAGGAAGGGACTATGAATGTAAGTCTCAGGGAAACCTGACTCCTATGAAAGACTTTATCAGGCAACTGAAGAAGCCCTGGAAAAAAAGAGAAATTGTGTGATCTCCTGAGAAAGGGTCATTGTGGTTTGGCATCCATAGGGACCTAGACCCAAGAGGCATGATCCTCCCCCAGCTAGTGACAAGAGGTCCCTGACTCAAGGGGAGGGTTCTGGGTCATGAAGGCCGCACCATTAAGCAATCTTGGACATAACTGGGGTTTGACAGACTCAGGTTGACCCAGCCTCTGTCCAATCCTGCTAGAAATGCTGAGGGGGAGGACTATTCATATGATGATCTGCCTTTGGGCTTGAAAATTAGACCCCTGAAGGGCTCTGATCAATATTCAAGCCTCATTGGACTTATTAAAAATCTGGGAAACTGAAGCAGGGATCCAATGGTAGTGCTGACCAGGCTGCCAGTGGTGCTCTAGGGTTGAGAGCCCCCATTACACAGCTACTCCTTTATCTTGCCTGGGATTGATGTCGGGCTTACAGGCCTATAATTACCTGGGTCACACTATTTACCTTTTTTATAAACTTGCACAAATGATAATATTCCTTTAAATAGTCCATGATCACTGTATCAGTGCATACTGTATTCTCTGTTCCAAAAGCCAGCCAGAGACAACAGTATATTATATACCTAGGCTTTTCTTGTTATCTGTGTTTAAGTGTAATGTGCTCCCTTCATGGTAGTCCTGCAGTGGGTGGGTTTCATTTCTGAGAGGAAGAAGAGAACCCCCTGGGGAGCAGAAAGCTTCAGGAGCGCTTCCGTTACATCTCTTTCTTGATGGTAAGCACTACTGGTAATGTTAGTGGAGGCCTCTTCCGTTGATAGAATACTGGCTGCTAAATGGTGGCTTTCACTCTGCCTGAATGTTTGATTGTACTTGTTTTCACAGGGCTGAACTAGTCACAAAGTTTGAGATCTAAAAGATGTATTGATAGGGACCTTGGGGATAGTTTATCTTCTTTTGGACCACTAAGCTGGGATCGGAGTTGGCAGTAACATTCAGGTGGTCACTTAAAGCAGCAAAACACTAAATAGGTGTTTGCATGGGTGCGTGGGAGATAATGTAATAGTTGGGCATTTACTCATTGCCCTTCAGTAATCAAACTCCGTAGGGTTGTCTTTGTTTGGAATAGTAGGTTAGGATAAGGTTGATCCTACAAAGACAATTTCCTGCATTTGTGGGGCATATGTATTGGTGGATCTTAGGCCTTTTCATCTTCAACTGTTTGTGCATCATTCCTCTTTTCACCAGAGTGTATTATTTTCATTTTACTAGTACTTAAGAATAAATTCATGAAATACAATAAAGAAAATAAAAAAAAAACTTTTCTCTTCCACACAGCTGACAAGATCTTCTCAAACTGATATAAATGGAAAAGATTTCTCTTGTCATTTCCTATGAGAGAAGTGTTATATTGTGTTAGTCTTTTGAGGCCACAGCCTTACACACTTGGGTAATTCCATCTTTCGTTCATTTTTAAGTTTTAATGACAACTGCACCTCCAGGAGCAGATGTAGCCTCCCAGTTCAATAGACACACCATATTAAACTGCTGAGGGGGCAAGGACTAATGACAGCAGCACCCTCTGCCCCAGCACCACAACCCTAATCCCAGCCCAGTGTGGATGGGAGGGGAGGACAGGGCCCAGGAAGTGAGCTTGCCTTGAGAGTGAGCCTGCCCAACGCTCACCCCACAGCGGCAGCTGCTGCCCCACAGGGCTGGGCCTGGCTCCCTACTCTGAGATTTGCAACCTGGCACATGGGATTGCAGAGCCACTCAGGTTTGTCCCAGCCATGACAGAGAAGCAGCTGGGCCTGTACCACATCTCAATGCCCAAAGCGTAGAGCCAGGACCAGTGCCTAGGACAGGATCCAACACTGCAGGATGAATGAGGGGCAAGCTTGCTTTCCAGATCCCATCTCCTCTCCCTTCTCCCCCTCATGTCAGGGCCTCCCTTCCACTCCACAGTGGGCTGGGAGAAGTGTTTTGCACCCTTGGTTTCACAATTACTATGGCAGCAACTGAACCCATGCCAAACCTGCCCCCTGTGCACCTCTAAATGATTAGAAACATGGAGCTGTGTAAGGAAAAGGGACTGTATCCTATTTTTGTGTAGAAATTATGAAAGTATTTAACTTTGATAGATTTTCCTGTGGAATCTTTTGTTTAGCACAATTCATTTATTTATATCACATAATAGCAGTGGTATAGTTCGTCATCTACATCTTAGCGCAATATTAAAATGTATTACTAAGAGTATAATGAATTTAAAGAATAATCTGGGATTAATTGTAGAGAAATAATGAGACATAACTTTCTGAATGGAAAATTGTAGGCAAAAATGCAGATATGTTTTTGAAGATACAGTATTGTTTTTCAACTGTTTGTAAACACAGTTGCTGAACAGGGTGGGTAAGCAACAGATTGAAAGTACCTAGATTTCATGCACCTACGTATTCAAGTCCTGTAGGTTTGATTCACCCTCTATCCTTCTGAAGGAATTTGGCTTCCATCCAGTTCACTGAACAGAAAGGTGAAAGTGACAGAGGACACCTGATGAACTCTGCATGAACAGAGAGTATCCATTAGCTACTTTTTGTAGGATATGGGATTTTCCCACTGTTACTGGCCAAAATCTTCCTCCCTCCTGTCTACAATTTGTGTTGCTTCTGTGCACCAGCTGTCTGTATAGAAAGGAAGTTTCAAAGGGCCTCCTCTGGGCACTTTGCAGGAGCTTGAACACCAGTTTGCGGCTCTTGGAAAATACAGGAAATTTTCTAAACACAGTGTGGGGAATGCTTTGAAAATGTGCTCTTTTATATATAAAAAAGTATAGCTTATTGTAAATATATAGTGCACATTTTAACTCTTTAAGGCCTTCTCCCCCATCTCAATGGGTGTATGTATGAATGATTAGACCAGCAGGTGAAAAACAACCCTTGAGGTCCTGAGAGGAAGGGAAAAGGAATGGCAGGTTCAGCAGCTAGAGAGCCTTCTCCCCATCATCCCTCAGGAGATTATCCCTGGGTGAGTGGGGGCAGGGAAGAAGGAGAGATTTCTCCACCTTCCTGTGCTACCCATTGGCTATGGGGAGAAGGGAGAGTTTGATACTCATGCAACCCCACCCAATACCTACCTAGCTGTATGGGAAGCCCTCAGACTACCTAGCAGCCATTGTACTGCCCCATCCTCTCTACCTTGTAATGGAGGTATAATTTGAATTAGTTTCTAAGATTCTGTGGGTCTGATTGATTGCTAGTTTTGGGGGTCAGGAAGGAGTTCCTTCCTCAGAAAAGGATTGACGAGATGTTTGGTGGGATTTTCTGCCTCTCATACAACATCCTGGAAGCCCAGTTTAAGGTTAATGAGTAAGAATAGTGTTTAAAAGTTGTGATTTTCTAATTTCATTGCAATTTTTGGGTGAGAGGCTCAAAGGGACCATTTTCCAGAGGTAAACATGACTGAGAGATCCAAAAAATGTCAGGCATGGACCCCCTTAGCCTTGCGGAAGAAGGGAAGGCCTTAAGTCTTCACAGACTAAGGTACCCTTCATGTTTACCCTCATTCTCCTCCTGGGGGCAGAGTGAGAAGATTCAGAGGTGGGGTAAATCATTGCGGTTATGCTGAAGAGGCCACCCCTAAATATTGACTATTTGGTATGAGATTATTTAACACATCCCTTGACTCAAATAAATATCTGGTATTTTGTGGGGGTTTAGTTCCATCCATTAAAGTTCATAGTTAATAAAGTTTCAGCTTTCCACTTTGAAATCCATCCCTCTGTCTGTGTTTCATTCTCTTGCATATCCTGATCAAAAATGTTTTAAAAAATTGTCTCAGAAATGAAGGAAAACAAATGCAAATTGTGCAGCTATGGAATCTCCTCATCACTCTACTTCCCTTCTCCCACCTTCACCCCTGAACAGAGACACTACTGTACATACTAGTGTGATTTAAAATGTTTGTACTTATACTGCCTTTAATTCTATGGGCCATCTGCTTAAGATTACATGCATATAATATCTGTTACTGGTTTCCATTTCCACTATATGCTTTTCTTTCTTCCTCTGTTCTCTCATCTCTTATTGCTCTTTCAATTTCTATTTCTTTTTATTAATTTTTTTCTTGATAGAGGTTTCCACCCCTTCTGTATTTCTCTACCCTTCCTGCTCCTCCGACCCCTGACTTCTATCCCCCACTTCTCCTGTCTGCTTTTCTTTTGGCATTTTTTCATTGCTTTTATCTCTATTCCTATTTTAGTACTACTTTCTTCCAGATGTGCAACTTTTTCATTTAATTTTCCCTCCTTCATTTTCTCTTCTAATTAATTAATTTTCCTCTCTCCTGTGCCCCCTAATTTCTTCCTGCCAATATTTCTTCTTCCCTTTCTGTTTTTCTGCTTCTTTCTGCAACCCGTGCTGCTTTTTTAGTTTTCTTTCTCAGCTCTGCTGATCTCTCCCCTCCTGTCATCTCTTACTTTCTCACATCTCTGCTATTCCTCATCTCTTGCTTTTTTCAAAATGCTTCTTTCAAAATGCACTGATCCTCCAACCTTCCTCAAAGGCTGCCTCGTCATTTCACAGAGCCCTGCCAACCAATGGGGGGAGACTGCAGACATCTCTTTACATTCTGAAAGAACAGATGTGCTCTACTGCTTGCCCAAACACACATTTAAACAATGTACCTACTAAAATCAGAAAATTATTCAGCAGCATAAAATATGCAGGAGCTGCAGTTTTATTGTGCACTCATTTTTGTGCCCATGCTTATTTTTAAGCTGCATATTATGTTGGTTAAAAATACTTTAATTCTTCACTTGTAAACATCTTTACTGAAGAAAATGCTAGTATACAGAACAATTGTTTAAATGAAAGAGAAATATGAAGAAAGATTGTTTTTGTTAACTGTAAAGAGAGTAAGTGCTGTACAAGTAATTGTAGGAACCATATATTTTGGTAATGCAGAGCTCTTATCTGCAGTACATGGAGCCAATTTTTATTTGTTTAGGTCCTGATTCTGCATCTCTTTCTTCCACTGACTTCAATAAGTCTGCTTGTGAATATGCAAGTGAGTAATTACTTCTCAGTATGAATAAGAGTTGCTGAATTGGGCCTTTTATAATTAACAATATGTTCCCTGAAGATTCTGGAGTGGGACCACTTTCTTTTTCATAATTAATAAAATATCAGTTGCAATAAAAGATTGTATCGGCAAGCCCTCCGATAAAATACTTTGGGTAAAAATTGATTAAACAGCTTCTAGAACTGAGAAATGATTTCATCTTATATATAGTTGGTTTATCAAGAACCAAATAGGTGCCTTTGAAAATGATCAAATTTCTATTTTAAATGCTCAATTGAGTTTCATTTAAATTGTTTTTAGTATTTTATATTTGCATGTACTGATGCTATCATAAGCAAAATAAATATTACTAAATAAATAATATTTTCTCTTGATTGTTCTAACACATTCATCTTTTCTTTTTCTGTTTTCTTTTAGCACTTTCTTGTGCAAGAGAATAAATGGTAATTAAAATGAGCAGGATGAAAAGATGGAGCAGTCAGTGCTTGTACCACCAGGACCTGACAGCTTCCACTACTTCACTAGAGAGTCTCTTGCAGCTATTGAACAACGCATTGCTGCAGAAAAGGCTAAGTGTTCCAAACAAGACCGTAAAGATGATGATGAAAATGGCCCGAAACCTAATAGTGACTTGGAGGCAGGAAAGTCACTTCCATTTATTTATGGTGACATACCTCCAGGAATGGTGTCCGAGCCCTTGGAGGATCTGGACCCATATTACATCAATAAAAAAGTAAGTATTTATTATCAAGCATGTTTCATTGTCACTTTCATAAGGTAATGCTTGGTTTTTTTCATCCTGTACATAATGTGTAATGTGTAATTTACATAAAATGTACAAGAGAGCTCTGTTATGTAACATACCATATGTATGCAAATGGTATTCCACTGTTTAACAAAGGGTGTGTAGATAGTTTTAGCTGAGCATCATAGAAAGGAACAGGATATGTAACAAGTGGAGGAAGTATTCATAGTCAACAACTTACTTGTATTTCTGTCTTCCAAAAAGTTAGTAAATAAAAAAACACTTAACAACTGAATGCTAAAAAACAGTCTCTATCTAACACATGTATTTTGGACCACGCTCATCACCATGGGCTCATGGTACTGTGAGCATCTTAATTTGCATGATGAGCTTGGGACTGCATATATATATATATATATATATATATATATATATATACACACAATTCTATGATTTTGCGGAGATTAATGTTGCTTTTACTATTAAATCAGTTATTTTTGCTATAAAGGCAATATAATATCTGAATATATTGTTTACATCCAGGTACCAGATTACATGGCGTAAAATAAATAAAATGAAAATCTAGGCTTGCATTGAAAATAACTTGCTGCCATTGAAATCCATGGCAAAATACTATTGGGTTCTCTGATGCAGAATTGAGCCCCTAATAATTTGTGTATTATTCTGTTATCCCTTTTCTTTGTAAATGGAGGAGCATTTATACTGAACCTGAAGAATAGCTGACACCATGCTATTGTAGGCTGCTGTGCATAATACAATAAATATAAATATTTCCTATTAATATTTTTAATAAGGCTGTCAAGCAATTAAAAAAATTAATTGCGATTAGTCGCACTGTTAAACAATAATAGAATACCATGTATTTAAATATTTTTGGATGTTTTCTACATTTTCAAATATACTAATTTCAATTACAACACAGAATATAAAGTGTACAGTGCTCACTTTATATTTGTTTTTTATTACAAGTATTTGCACTGTAAAAAAACAAAAGAAATAGTATTTTTCAATTCATCTAATACAAATACTGTAGTGCAATCTCTTTATCATGAAAGGTGAACTTACAAATGTAGAATTATGTACAAAAAACCTCTGCATTCAAAAATAAAACAACATAAAATTTTAGCTCCTACAAGTCCACTCAGTCCTACTTCTTGTTCAGCCATTCACTCAGACAAACAAGTTTGTTTACATTTGCTTACATTTGCAGGCGATGATGCTGCCCGCGTCGGAGTGTTGCTCTTTTAAGACTTCTGAAAGCATTCTCCACAGCTCATCCCTTTCAGATTTTGGAAGGCACTTCAGATTCTTAAATCTTGGGTCGAGTGCTGTAGCTATCTTTAGAAATCTCATGTTGGTACCTTCTTTGTGTTTTGTGAAATCTGCAATGAAAGTATTCTTAAAATGAATAACATGTACTGGGTCATCATCCGAGACTGCTATAACATGAAATGTATGGCAGAATGCACATAAAACAGAGCGGGGACATAGAATTTTTCCCCAAGGAGTTCAGTCACAAATTTAATTAACGCGTTTTTTTAACGAGCGCCATGAGCATGGAAGCATGTCCTCTGGAATGGTGGCTGAAGCATGAAGGGGCATACAAATGTTTAGCATATCTGGCATGTAAATACCTTGCAATGCCATGTACAAAAGTGCCGTGCAAATGCCTGTTCTCACTTTCTGGTAACATTGTAAATAAGAAGAGGGCAGCATTATCTCCTGTAAATGTAAACAAACTAGTTTGTCTTAGAGATTGTCTGAACAAGAAAAACATTCAAAATATTTAATAAATTTCAATTGGTATTCTGTTGTTTAACAATGCAATTAAAACTGCTATTAATCGTGATTAATTTTTTAGTTAATCACGTGAGTTAACTGCGATTAATCGACAGCCCTAATATTTAACATTTAGACAAACATATCTGCTATATACTTAAAAGGAGCAGATTAAATTTGGCGCTTGTATGAGCAGATGTTTCTCCAGGCTATTGCAGATTTGGAACTGGCAGTTACATAAAATCCTTACCTTATTTGGTATTATGCACCAGCCTTGATAGAAAAGACCTAGCAGTATATTTGCTTTTTGAACTATTTAGGAGATGTATGGTATAGATCAAGAAACACACAGGTAAGCAAAAAATACCAGAATGAGACCGAAAGACCAAAAGCAATTAGGACATTTCTGTTGGAGTTTGCACATACGGCTAGCCTTAAAATATTCTAGAGTCCTTGCAGGATTTCTCTGTTACGCTGCCTCAGCGTTCAATATAGAGGCAGCAGAAAGCAACTGCAGCATTATCCCCAGCAATGTGAAGCTTTCTAAAAGACATTAGCTACAGTATCAATTGATGATTTGTGATGGTTTCAATTTATCACTGTAAATATTAGACACTGTGGAGATGGGGAGCATATAAATACTAAGATACATAATTTTAAAGAGTGATTTTTGACTTTTCACAAAGTGCAGTATTTTAAGTGTGACTTAGCTTGCTAAATTTTATATTACAATTCTATTTTGACTAGATAAAAAGAACGTGGAAATATGGTATCAGAACAATACTTTTACTTCAGGCCAATCTTTGGTGCCACTGAAAGAGCCATTCTGTGCCATTCACACTGTATGAGATTGAGAGAAATTTTCTTTAAAATTGCTGGCCTCCTTTTACAGAAATCACATATTTTACCTTTTTAAAAGTCCAGTTCTTTATTCATTTTGTCTCACTGATTTCCATGTAAAATCTGCAAGTAAAGTGATATACCTCATTGCCCCACAATTCATTGTAGGCTCTGGCAGTCAAGCAGGTTCCTGTCCAATGGGAGTTGTGGAGCTGGCGCTCGGGGCGGGGACAGTGCGGGGAGCCTTCGTGGCCTCCCCTGCACCTAAGGGCTGCAGGGACATGCCAGTCACTTCCAGGAGCCGTGCAGAGCCAGGGCAGGCAGGTACCTACTGCGCCACTGACTGGACTTTTAACAGCCCAGTCAGCAACTGGAGCCCCTGGGGTCCCTTTTCGACTGGGTGTTCCGGTCGAAAACTGGAAACCTGGCAACCCTACCTCAGGGCCAGCAGCCCCTGTTTCCCCATCTCCATAAGGGAAGTGACGCTAGAAGGGCAGCGCACCAGATGGATGACCATGACTGAATATGCATAGCCCACACCAGCAGCCATACCTCTGACTGTGTGGAGGACATGAAGACACAGCATTGACACAGTCAATAGCAAAGTGCACGGTAAGGAGCCTTCAGGCCTAGCTTCCTGCCCCAATGTCACCTTTATAAAAGCCCCGGTCCTCCTGAAATTCCAACTTATATACCATGCTGAGACCTCCCAGAAAAACACAGATCTCTCTGGCCCATGTAAATGCCATGCAATAGAGATGGGTGGAACATCTGGAGAGCCCATCTTTGAGAGACCCAGAAGAGGCTTATATGGGAGATGGAGACAAATAAGACCAGCATCTTTAAGGACACGGCAATTGGTAGCTACCAGAAATACATTTTGGAACAAAAAGAAAAGGAGTACTTGTGGCACCTTAGAGACTAACAAATTTATTAGAGCATAAGCTTTCGTGAGCTACAGCTCACTTCATCGGATGAAGTGAGCTGTAGCTCACGAAAGCTTATGCTCTAATAAATTTGTTAGTCTCTAAGGTGCTACAAGTACTCCTTTTCTTTTTGCGAATACAGACTAACACGGCTGCTACTCTGAAACCTGTCATTTTGGAACAGTCTCTGAGCCCAGTTTTGCTCCCCTGTCTGAAGCAGTATTATGGGGACAAACTCCCAAAGGGGAAATAAAAGAATAATATCATCCCTTCTCCTCTTCACAGAGTGCAGGAAGGCAGATAATCCTCAGTACCTGGATCCCCCTCACAGAGTGCAGCATGGCAAATCCATGCAGAAAACTCCAGGCCATAGACATGCACTGATTCCTACATACCCAGATCTCCACAAAGGGAATACTTTCTCTTTCAGGGAGGAAGTCCAGCCATCCTAATTAAAATTAGAGAATCAAATAGTGAAATAGATTTTTAAAAAACAAACAGACAAACATAAACAACCCCAAGATTCAGGCCAGAATGTGCTGAGTATTGTGAAACAAGGTAAAAGAGGTCTGCAGCTACTGTAGCCAAATTATAGCTAGATATCCCTCCTTGTGCACCTTGGGGAAGTGTAATAGAGGATACATTTCCTGCAACACCTAAAAGATTGGGAAAATATTGGTCTACCATCCCCCAGCCGCTGTTGCAGGTCACCATGCCCTAGCTACTGGGCTGTTATTTCCAGCTGCTACTGCGGGTTCCCTTGCCCTAATGTTCAGGCAGTAAGTAGCCTCTTGGCCCACCATTTATTTGTTTCTATACTAGCCTCCCACCCCAGCATCCATTTTATAAGCCCAGAAAATTCCTGAGTGTGCATCAGTTAACCTGGTATCACTACTGGAGACAAACATGGCTATTTTCTCTGGTGATCAGGGGTTTGGCGTTTCTAACGGGGGGAATATTTTTACCTAAAAGAGTAGCCTCCTCACTATACAGGCCCTTCACAGGCAGCCAAGTCTAGGCAGGCATTGTCTTAGCCCTATCCTTTGGGCATTAAAGCCTCAGGCCGACAAAACCAAACCATCCAACCAATATGAATAGTTGTCTGATACCCTAAGTGCCCTGGAATGCTTTCAGAAGCAACGCTAACATGAGTGGGAGATTGCAAGTGTGGACACTCTCAACTGAAAATCACATGGTCTAAAGGCTTCTCCCTGGAAAGAAGAGAGGTGGGTGGCGGGGAAGTGGTCAAATCTGTTTCTTGCAGGTGTATGGGGCTGTGATTTTGGGGATAAGATGCTCAGACAAATCAGTCCCTAGCTATTTTAGTGATACAATGGGAAACATTATGGAAAGCTGAGGCTATTCAGAGTCAGACAGCTGCAGCGGCACAGGAGCCAGCAAACAGAGCTGTAAACAGGGGAGTTTGAGTGGGGTTCTGTTGGAGGAGAAGAGGCTGGTACCGGCAGTGTGCTGGGAGAGAAGCTGAGCCTGATTAGGGGGCGGGGCTTCTCAGACTAGGGTCCTATAACGGTAGCCAGCCAGTCAGGCAGCGGCACAGATAGCTGCAGAAGCACAGGAGCCAGCAAACAGAGCTGTAAACGGGGAGTTTGAGTGGGAGTTCTGTTGGAGGAGAAGGTATTTGATTTAGGTGAGAAGGCGACGGCAGATACAGAGGCAGCAGTGGTAGTGACCCAAGCATTGGAAGACGCAATGAAGATGACTGGATGTGGAAGCTGTGGCATGTACATGATCCTGGAGGGGATACCTGGAAAGAGTTTTGTCTGCATGAAGTGCCGTCTGATAGAGCTGATGGAAGAAAAGATCCAAGGATTGGAGATGCAAGTGAAAACTCTGGTTGAGTTTAGAAGGGGGTTTGAGTGGATGATGGAGCAAAGACAAGAGGAGGCTGAAGGGAAAAGCTCAGACTTGCAGATGGAAGCAGGACCAAAGAACTCTGAAGGGAGACTGCTGGGTGGACAGTGGAAGCATGTGACTAAGAGAACAGGAAGAGGAAAAGATGGGCTAGCGAAGGAGAAATAGAGCTCAGGAACAGGTTTGCGGAGTTGGAAAATGAAGAAGGGGCACAGCAGGTGGTAACTGAAGATGAGAGGGCAAGGAAGAAGAGAACAGCAGCTAGTTAAGTAGGAAGAGTGGAAGAGTCAATGGAGATAACACCAAATATGATCGCCAGGAGGATACAAGATGGGTTGCAGAGGATTGCAAGGGACAATAGGAATCGAAAGGACTTGCAGCCAGAGGGAACAGGGGATAGACAGGAGAATCGCACCATCACCAGGAAAAGGCAGATCTACATGATTGGGGACTCCTTACTGAGAAGAATAGACAGGCCTGTAACCAGAGCTGATCTAGGGAACAGAAGGGTGTGCTGTCTGCCGGGTGCTAAGATACGAGATGTTGGCCTGAGGCTGAAGAGGATCCTAACAGGAGTAGGAAAGAATTCACTGATTGTCCTTCATGTGGGAACAAATTATATGGCAAGATTCTCGCTGGAACGTATCAAGGGAGACTATGCCAGGCTGGGGAAGATGCTTAAGGAAATCGAGGCTCAGGTGATCTTCAGTGGGATTCTGCCTGTTCCTAGAGAAGGGCAACAAAGGTCTGACAAGATTATGATGATCAACAGATGGCTCAGGCAGTGGTGCTTTAAGGAGGGCTTTGGGATGTACGGCCACTGGGAAGCATTAATGGACAGAGGACTGTTCTCTTGGGATGGACTTCACCTGAGTAGGGAGGGAAATAGACTTCTCGGATGGAGGCTGGCACAACTGATTAAGAGAGCTTTAAACTAGGAATTTGGGGGAGATGGTTGGGAGATCTCCAGGTAATCTCCACGCCGGATTTTAACATTGAGAGGGAAGAAAACAAAATAAGAAAGGATACAGCCGTGGGTAGGAGAATGGACATAAGGAGGAAGTAGTGTAGATACTAGTCTAATAGGTGATACTGGTGGTAGAATGTCTGTGCCCAATAGGGTAAAGAATATGAACGAAGCCAAACAGCAAAAATTAAGATGTTTGTACACTAATGTGAGGAGCCTAGGTAACAAAATGAAGGAACTAGAGCTACTGGTGCAGGAAGTGAACTAGAGCTACTGGTGCAGGAAGTTATTATAGGGATAACAGAAACATGGTGGAATAGTAGTCATGACTGGAGTACAGGTATTGAAGGGTATGTGCTGTTTAGGAAAGATAGAAATAAAGGCAAAGGTGGTGGAGTAGCATTGTATATCAATGATGAGATAGACTGTAAAGAAATAAGAAGTGATGGAATGGATAAGACAGAGTCTGTCTGGGCAAAAATCACATTTTTTTTTAGAAGAAAACTATTAGAGCCTCCCCAGGGATAGTGCTTGGGAGTGCTACAGACCACCGGGATCCAATTTGGATATGGATAGAGACCTCTTTAATGGAGTAAATACTAATGGAATATGGATAGAGACCTTTTTAATGAAGTAAATACTAATGGGAATTGTGTGATCATGGGAGATTTAACTTTCCAGATATAGACTCGAGGACAAGTGCTAGTAATAATAATAATAAGGCTCAGATTTTCCTGGATGCGATAGCTGATGGATTCCTTCACCAAGTAGTTGCTGAACCAACAAGAGGGGATGTCATTTTAGATTTGGTTTTGGTGAGTAGTGAGGACCTCATAGAAGAAATGGTTGTAGGGGACAACCTTGGTTCGAGCGATCATGAGCTAATTCAATTCAAACTAAATGGAAGGATAAACAAAAATAGATCTGTGACTAGGGTTGTTGATTTCAAAAGGGTTAACTTTAAAAAATTAAGGAAATTAGGGAAGTGGATTGGACTGAAGAACTTGTGGATCTAAAGGTGGAAGAGGCCTGGAATTACTTCAAGTCAAAGTTGCAGAAACAATCAGAAGCCTGCATCCCAAGAAAGGGGAAAAAATTCATAGGCAGGAGTTGTAGACCAAGCTGGATGAGCAAGTATCTCAGAGAGGTGATTAACAAAAAGCAGAAAGCCTATAAGGAGTGGAAGATGAGAGGGATTGGCAAGGAAAGCTACCTTATTGAGGTCAGAACATGTAGGGGGATAAAGTGAGAAAGGCCAAAAGCCATGTAAAGTTGGACCTTGCAAAGGGAATTAAAACCAATAGTAAAAGGTTCTATAGTAATATAAATAAGAAGAAAACAAAGAAAGAAGTGGGACCGCTAAACACTGAGGATGAAGGTCAAGGATAATCTAGGCATGGCCCAATATCTAAACAAATACTTTGCCTCAGTCTTTAATGAGGCTAATGAGGAGCTTAGGGATAATGGTAGGATGACAAATGGGAATGAGGATATGGAGGTAGATATTACCATATCTGAGGTAGAAGCAAAACTGAAACAGCTTAATGGGACTAAATCGGGGGATCCAGATAATCTTCATCCAAAAATATTAAAGGAACTGGCACACGAAATTGCAAGCCCATTATCAAGAATTTTTAATGAATCTGTAAACTCAGGGGCTGTACCGTATGACTGGAGAATTGCTAACATAGTTCCTATTTTTAAGAAAGGAAAAAAAAGTGATCCGGGTAACTACAGGCCTGTTAGTTTGACATCTGTAGTATGCAAAGTCTTGGAAAAAATTTTGAAGGAGAAAGTAGTTAAGGACATTGAGGTGAATGGTAATTGAGACAAAATACAACATGGTTTTACAAAAGGTAGATCATGCCAAACCAACCTGATCACCTTCTTTGAGAAGGTAACAGATTATTTAGACAAAGGAAGCATAGTGGATCTAATTTACCTTGATTTCAGTAAGTCATTTGATATGGTTACACATGGGGAATTATTAGCTAAATTGGAAAGGATGGGGATCAACTTGAAAATTGAAAGGTGGCTAAGGAACTGGTAAAAGGGGAGACTACAATGGGTAACACTGAAAGGTGAACTGTAAGTCTGGAAGGAGGTTACTAGTGGAGTTCCTCGGGGATTGGTTTTGGGACCAATCTTATTTAATCTTTTTATTACTGACCTTGGCACAAAAAGTGGAAATGTGCTAATAAAGTTTGCAGATCACACAAAGCTGGGAGGTATTGCCAATACAAAGAAGAACTGGGATATCATACAGGAAGATCTGGATGACCTTGTAAACTGCAGTAATAGAAATAGGATGAAATTTAAAAGTGAAAAGTGTAAGGTCATGCATTTCAGGATTAATAACAGAAAGTTTTGTTATAAGCTGGGGACGCATAACTTGGAAGTAACAGAGGAGGAGAAGGACCTCGGAGTATTGGTTGATCACAGGATGACTATGAACCGCCAATGTGATATGGCTGTGAAAAAAGCTAATGCTGTCTTGGGATGGCTCAGGCGAGGTATTTCCAGTAGAGATAAGGAGGTGTTAGTACCATTATACAAGGCACTGGTGAGACCTCATCTGGAATATTGTGTGCAGTTCTTGTCTCCCATGTTTAAGAAGGATGAATTCAAATTGGAACAGGTACAGAGAAGGGCTAGTAGGATGATCCGAGAAATGGAAAATCTGTCTTATGAAAGGAGACTCAAGGAGCTTGGCATGTTTAGCCTAACGAAAAGAAGATTGAGGGGAGATATGACTTCTCTCCATAAATATATCAGAGGGATAAATACCAGGGAGGGAGAGGAATTATTTGAGCTCCGTACCAATGTAGACACAAGAACAAATGGATATAAACTGGCCACCAGGAAGTTTAGACTTGAAATTAGACAAAGGTTTCTAACCATCAGAGCCTTCCAAGGGGAGCAGTCTTCCAATAGCTTTCCAAGGGGAGCAGTGGGGGCCAAAGACCTATCTGGCTTCAAGATTAAACTCGATAAGTTTATGGAGGAGATGGTATGATGGGATAACGTGATTTTGGCAATTAATTGATCTTTAACTATTCATGGTAAATAGGTCCAATGGCCTGTGATGGGATGTTAGATGAGGTGGGATCTGAGTTCCTACAGAGAATTCTTTCCTGGTGTCTGGCTGGTGAGTCTTGCCCACAGGCTCAGTGTTTAGTTGATCGCCATATTTGGGGTCGGGAAGGAATTTTCCTCCAGGGCAGATTGGCAGAGGCTCTGGGGTTTTTCGCCTTCCTCTGAAGCATGGGGCACGGGTCACTTGCTGGAGGATTCTCTGCACCTTGAAGTCTTTAATCCATAATTTGAGGACTTCAATAGCACAGACATAGGTTAGGGGTTTGTTACAGGAGTGAGTGGGTGAGATTCTGTGGCCTGCATTGTGCAGGAGGTCAGACTAGATAATCATAATGGTTCCCTCTGACCTTAAAGTCTGTGATTCTATGATTCATTAGAAAAGTCGACTTGCAATCCTGACTCCTGTCAGATGCTATGGAAAAGAGTAAAGGTCATATGGCAAGTTGAAGCAGTTTGTGAAGTACAACAAGAAAAAATTAGTTTGCAATTAGTAGCTAGAACCAGTTCTACTGATTTAGCGCTATGGGCAGGTTTTCCAGTCAGCCATAATTGTAATTAAAACCCAGAGTAGTTCTATGCTCTTTCAATTTGAGACCAAAAGGGCTTCTTACAGCTTTGATCAAATGAGGTCAGTGGATGTTGCCCAGTGGAGATACCCTGTAGTGTGTGAGAATTTCAGGAACAGTTTTGTCCCAACCCAGTTTCTGCAACCCAAGGAAAAGCCATGACACGAATCTGAAGTAGACATCATCTATTTCAGATCACAGCATTACAACCCACTCCCTGTTCTATTTCTAGCATCAGAGAAGCAGGGACAAGCAGACCATGGCTCAGTTTGAAACATATAAATAAGTTCCTAAAGGAGCTTGTCTTCATAGAATACCCATCTTACCATCCCCAATCAATCATTACCATTTGATCTTGCATTACTCCTGGGGCTTCTCTTCAGGATCATGGTAGCTATAATATTGGCTTTAGAGAAGGAAATTAGCTTACCTTGTTTTGGACAATTTTTCTGATCAGGGCTCTGTATAGAAAAATGAAGGAAACACACAGATTAATGTAGTTCCTGGAGTATCTTGGATTCAGGCCAAACACAGATGCACAGTGTTAGAGAAATCAGTCACAGATCTGGGCTGAGGAGTCATATTACCAGGTACAAGATACGGGTCTTATCGCAGAAGAATATTAACTTGAGATGAAGATAGCTGTAATGGAAAACAAGCGATGCCACAAAAACAAAAATCCAATTCTTATTAGAGCAAATTGGGAGTTCTGATCACATACAGAGCTTCAAGGATGCAAAGTTCAGATGATCCAGTAATTCTAGGGGTGCCCTCTGTATCTTACCCTATCTCATCTGTTGGCATGGCAAACTCTAATTGTATAATCTCTTCTCCCACAACTGGTGAATGCAAAGAATCAGAATTTAATTTTCAAGGGATCTTCCTGACACAGTTCAGGAAATGGGTACCAGAAAGAGAGAGCACAGCATCAACCCACTGGAATACAGTGATTCATTGAGGTCTAAGAGAACTGCTCCTTCCATGGAAAACAGGCCAGTTCTGATTGCGACAGTCAAAGTATCTTGATAGCATTTTCATAATCACTAGGGAGAGCATGATCAGCCCTACTCCAGAGAGAAATTCTCCTGTCCTGGATGGAGAAAAGTTTGCTGTCTCTGTCCACCAAGGAGGAGCGGTATACCAAGACTTGCACAGCAGAAGTTGGATTAGCAGAGTGGCCACTACACACAGAAATATCTTACTTGTAAAATCAGTTTGTTGGGCTGATGATTGACCTCTTTGTATCTGGAAACAGTAAATAAAGTGCCCTGTGGCCTCTGTTGTCAGGATCTGGGATGCATGGTAGTGAATGATATCTCACGAAGTTGGGCAAGGTCTATACTATATGACTTCCCATCTTTTCCACTGCTCCACACAATAATACATAAGATAGGAATGAGAGAGCAGCAGTAATGCATTTCTGACTGAAGAGACTGTGGCTTTCAGGCTTGACTAAGCATCTTGAGATACCTGTCTCACTGAGGAGGTCTGCTATTGCAAAATCAACCCTCCACGTGGGAACAGACCAGACTAAAATGAATATTTGGATGACGTGATTATTGCATTCATGGACCTCAAAAGAGAAGCCACCAAATTGAACTCATTCTATTGGCTGCTGCAAAGTCCATAGTTAAACTACCATGTTAAACCATTCCTCCAGAATGGCTTTATTGTGGTCAGAAAAGGGTCAGGTCTCTGTAGTCCAGTGTTATGAACATGTTCAAGAAAAGGAAGCATTGTACAAATCCCCATCTTAAATGCTTTGTACCATCTTGATCACATTCCAAACCCACAAGGTCTCAGAGAACAACATTAGAACCTCATTTTGTTCTTCACAACACTGCCCAGGTTGAACCCCTGCAGAAGGTATTGTTATACCTATCCATGATTAGGTCTTCTGAGGGCTACTATCTCCAATCAGGTGAGAGGGTTTTTTATTTGAAGTGGGGAGCTTTCTCTAATGAAACCCATTATTGTACTGTTAATTCAGAGAGGTAATTCTTACAACTGTCATAGCAGTCGTTCTCAAAATATATTCAAGAAATATTCTTCCTTTGGTTAAGCATCAAAGTCCAGTCCCTAGGCGCACAGAGAATCTCAGGGCAAAGTAATATAGTATCCTATATTAAAATTTGTTAGACACCACATGGCCATCAATATAGAAATTCACAAAATTCTGCATCTTGTTCATCCAAGCTTAGCTACTACGCTTTCCTTTCTTTTGGCAGACGTTTGGGAAGATGGAAGTGATATTTATATATAACGTACCTTGTTTTGGTTGTCCACATTTACAGGCTGATCCTGCTTCATGCTGTGGAGGCATACGGTATGAAAATCCCATTGTAGCAAATCTGTGGACCTTAGCACGAAGAAAAATGGGAGAATTTATTCATCCTTACCTGAAAATTTCTTTTGTTAGAATAATAAGGTCTATAGATCTGGCCCACCCAGGAAACAAATGCATCATCCAGAAGAAAGATGGAAATTGTTGAGGTTTGTTGTCATTAGATGGAATTTACCACACACTGCAGTATGAGACATTATTGTGCTTTTTCCTCAAAGTATATTTAACACAATCTGTAATTAGGAAAGTAGATTTAAATTATCCTGGCAGTGGAAGTTATTTCAGTTGTAAGGAGCTTCAAGGAGCGCGGGATTCCCCTGCTGCCAGTCACTGATCTAATTCTGCCCCCAAACTGCAAGCAAATGGCTGTACCCATTATAGTAGACCTATGAACTTCACTTCACAAGGAAAGGAAATTTTCAGCTAAGCACAGATAATTTTTCCTACTTACAGAGCCATTATGGAAGGTGGAACAGCATTTTAAACTTAGCAGAAAACATTGTTTTGAGGGTTGACATAATATCACAGTCTGACATAAACTGACAAAACAGGCAACAAAGAGTTAAAACTACCTTAACTACACTTAATAGATTTCTTTGTGGGTTAGGTTGCCTAGTGGTTAGCACCCCTAGTATTCCTCCCGGTGAGCTGGTCTTACAGTCCTGGTCCTCCTTTAATCAGAGATATAGTGGGTTGAACAGGTGGTTTGAGTCTCTCCTATAGTGGTAGCAGAGCTGAGGCTCACCCATGCCACCTGGCTCTGACCCAGGACCCTCGGAGGGTCAACAGTGTCTGGCCCTCTAAGGTACCCCCTGAGTTACTCTCCTTGGGTCACTTCCGACCACTGCTTTACTCTCCCCACTTTCAGTCCCAGATAAGGTGAAAAGAAAAGCTAACCAAATCATCAGCTCCAACTGGGCTCAGCATATAGTCTTATTCCCTCAGGGAGGCCTTTCTGGTGCTCTTATCAGGAGCCTTCAGGGTATAGGTCTGTCCTCTGCTCCCTTCCGAGCTGGGTTGCTCCCTTTTCAACCCCTTCTCCGTCTGGAGCATGTTCTGGAGGGGTGAAGTACCTGGGCCCAGGACTGTCCCTTAACCCCTTCCAGTCTAGTATGGGGTTTGTGTACCCCATCATTCAACTACTCTGTCATCAACACACACCAATTGTCCCTAAGTACTGCCATTTATACACAATGTTCTGAAATGTCTTCAATAGCAGGGCAAAATTAGGTGAATTAAAGGTGGAGTGGCTGGCCTTAGTGCTGAATGTAGTGCTCTTATTAATTTCATCCTCTTAGCTTGTCCATGGTTGCTCTGATGTAAAAGTTTTGCAGTGCTCTCATTGTGCCACACACATAAGTTTATATTGACCCATATTGAAGAATAGCTCTTTCCTGGCTGTCTCTGCAGCTTCTCCCCCCAACACTTGTCTCTCTTATCTATCTATCCTTACTGTCCAGCACTCATCTCCTCTCCTGGTCTGGCTGACAAAGATATACTTTCTCACACCAAAGCTTGGCTCCTGCTAGTATATCCAACTATTTCAGTTCGCTGCCATCAGCTGTTCCTCACACAATGTTCTTTGTATCCTTCTCATGCATTTGCGTTTTCCCCCATTGCTTTGGCACCCCCAACCTCCACCCCCAATTCCCCTTTGTCTCAAGCTTCCTATTACCTTCTCCATCTCTGTCTTACTGGGTCATATTTTCCTCACTCTTTTCCCATTGACATTACCCTTTTAACACCATCCCGCCCATACTTGGCTGCATTATATTCTTGCCTTCATCGCAGTTCAGAACATATTCCACAGTGTTTCAAAGTTTTCTCTGCAGTGTTTTAAAATTTTATTTTTAAAAAACAGTTTTGCAAAGGATAGCATTTGAGCTTCCATATAATTTTGCACAGAATAATACAGGACTATAGTCACAACTAAAATTTATATTAACTTAAAATATGCAAATTGATCTGGAGACAAATTCATCCCTCAGGTAATTCCATTAATATAGAGATAAAGCAAGGATTTAGGAAAATAGTGAAAAAAACGGAAAAATTGGATCAAGATAAACAAAATGGGCAGTCATGTTGGGTCTGATGGTTTTTTACTCTTTCTAAATGATCTTTTATTCAAAATATACCACAAAAGACAACATTTTAATATTGGATAATCTGAAATTGGATTAAAAAGACAAAAATTTAGCCACTCTATTTGACATTAGAGTGGCTAGTGTGACGGGGCAAGGCCAGATGGCTATAGAAAAATAGTGGGAGATAGATATATCAGCTCCAGGCTAAACAAATCCCTGGTACCCCATTAAGTGAAATGGAAGCTGCTCCAGGTCAATTAAGACACCTGGGGCCAATTAAGAACTTTCCAGAAGGCAGGGAGAATTCTATGTTGATTGGGACACCTGAAGCCAATCAGGGGCTGGATGAAACTAGTTAAAAGCCTCCCGGTTAGTCAGGTGGGAGGGCATGTCAGGAGCTGTGGGAAGAAGTTGTGCTGTTGGAGAGGCTGAGTAGTACACACATATCAGGCACAAGAAAGGAGGCCCTGAGGTAAGGGTGAAGTGGAGCTTGAGGAAGTGAGGGCTGCTGTGGGGGAAGTAGCCCGGGGAATTGTACATGTCGTGTTTCTAAAAGGTCAGCTACCATAGCTGATACTATTAGGGTCCCTGGGCTGGAGCCTGGAGTAGAAAGTGGGCCCGGGCTCCCACCCCCACCTCTGCCCTCTGTTTAATCTCTGAGTCTGGGAGACAACAGAGACTGTGCATGGAAGGATAACTTCTCCTCACCTCCCTCGCTGGCTTATGATGAAAATGGCTCAGTAGACTGTGGCCCTTGTCTCTAGAGAAAGAAGGGTTACGTGGAGGGTCACAGTGAGACTCTGAGGCTAGCGAAATCCACCAGGAAACGCAGGACCCATGGAGGCAAGGACAGAGCTTTGTCACACTAGTCACAAACATACATCTGATTGTATAATAAATTACATTTTTATTGCAGATAGCTTAATTTCCAGCAGTCCTACACCTGCAAAAGAAACTCGCATCAAAATAGAACAGAATACATAGGTGAATACCCATATCTGTTGTCCATGTTCAGGTAGCAGTATTCATTAACCTTTGTGAAGCTGACTAATTCTAAAGGGCTATATTGTTCTTGGCTCTTGTGTGTATGAGTAAAAATGAGGGCTTAAAGACCCTTTCCATCTTATGTGTCCCCATTTCTGTGTAAGAGAAAATCACAGTCTCTCCACTCTGGGTACAGAAGCTACTCCCTATTAGTGCTCAGGTGTGCAAACCAACCTCAGCAAGGAAAAGAGCTCAGGCCTCTCCACTAGACATGGAGAAAAGAGCAGCCTGCATTACCTTAAGGTGCACAGTGCAACCTGCTGGTGATCCCCATGGGGCTGTGAGGCTCCACATGGCCCCCAATGTAGACCTGTGTAGAAACAACAAAATCTGGCCCTAATGCTTTTACACTGTAAGGACTGGCTAATTTTCTGGCTTATAGCCTAATTGCTGTGGCAAAGAAGAGGGGGAAGAGTGGCTTTGTCCGAGTTCTTGGGAAATGTAGTCTCACCTCACTTCTCTCTTACTAGAAAGCCCATCTTAGGCTTAGAAGCAGCAGTGGGGTGGTGTTTTCAGCCAAAACTGAGGCCAGACATGGAGAGAAATCCGCACAATGTTGTCATTGCATCTTAGTGACAGAGGTAGCTTTCAGCTCAGAGCATTGAAGTGGCTTTTCCAGCAGCTGTCAGGATGTCTAGGGAGGTGTCTTGTTGGAGGCTGAGAGGTGGGTGTCGTGCTGCAGAGAGGGACAAGAAGAGAGTGACAGAAATCAAATTTTTATCTTGGCTTATAAGTCACAGGATCAATATACCTATTTTGAGGACTTTAATGATAAATCGCAATGTTTCTTTCACTGCGGAAATAAATGAGTGATGATTGAAGGGGGAAAATGGAAATTTTTTGAAATGATGGGCCTTATTCTTGGAGCTGGATATGCAGGTCCTCAAAAAGTGGAACAATACATGCACTTGGGAGGAGTACCAGCAGCTTCCGCACAAAACTGTAGCTTTGGCAAGATAGTGTTATTTGTAACAGTATCGGTAATATGCCTGTGTTCAAAGATTCAGAAAAGGATGTGAGTTGACTAAATGCAAGTGGTGTATTCTCCCTACATGCAAAGTCAGCAGAATGTGTGATTTTATATTTATTTATTTTATTTACGTATATGTCAGCTAGCTCATAACTACAAATACAGAATCTATCACACAGGGACATCATTTGGATATGTGACAATCTGGAGGTTGTGAGTCCATAGTAAGTGCTTTTTTGCTGTTTAGCAAAGACATTAGAAACCACCCCTCAATGTATTTATCGATTATAAATGTTTCCAGTAATTTCTTAATTCAGGCTTTAAAACCTTGTGCCAAATAAATGTGTTCCTCTTGACTAATTCATTATTTTAAAAATTTTCATCCATGCCTATACCATCTGATTCTGCTGTTTGAAGACCATCAATATCTGAAATCTATTACCGGAACTGTAAACACAGCCCAGATCATTCCCCATTGTCCTTAGCTCCATATCTGAAGGGGTTCTCCACACACAGTCTCCTTTTCTCCATGCAGAAGCAGGGATCAGATGCCTCTGTGGTACACTCCTTTCCCAGACAAGTATGGTTTTGGGTCCACATAGACTGGAGACATGGAGTAGGGGTGAACCGGAAAGAAGCAGGCAGGTTGGTGCAGCTCCAATAGAGGGCACCACTTGGGAACCAGAGTAGAGTTGGGTGTATTACTGGGGGCCAGAGCCACAGCAGGGGATCTTCTAGGTCTGGGGCAACTTTCCACAGGTAGCAACCACCACTTCTCCCCTTGAGTCCAATAATTGGTGTTAATGTCAATGATGGATCCTTCACAGAGAGTTTTAAGTAGAAAGTCCCTTCCTATTACCTGGCCCATGATTTGGTGGATGTGTGCGCTGTGGAGAGGCAACAAAGAGAGAAGGATTCTGGTATTTAGGGGAAAAGTCAACATTTAGTTATAATCAGGATATAAAATATTCAGTAATTTTTTAATTCACCACTTCTGCACCTTACTTTACGTGTAGGTGACAGAGAAAAGTGTGTAAATGTGTATTTAATGAAACCCCTATTATTCTATGACCAAATGTAGTATCCTTACAGCAAATATATAGCAGGTAAGTCATGGGAATAAGTTTTCTGTCCAAAATAAGGATGTAGAAATATGATTTTCTCTGAATTATCTGTAGAAATGTAATGTAAAACTTTGTCTATTATTTAAAAAAGATTTTTGATTTTAAAAAGTTAATGCAGAATGCAAACATTTAAACTGCTCTTTCTTTCTTTTTTCAGACTTTTATAGTATTGAATAGAGGGAAGGCAATCTTCCGATTCAGTGCCACCTCTGCCCTGTACATTTTAACTCCTTTCAATCCTCTTAGAAAAATAGCTATTAAAATTTTGGTACATTCATATCCTTTTCAAGTGGTTGGTTCAAAATGTTTCTCTTTAAAAATAGCACTGCACAATTGTTTGTTTCATTATAAATATAAAATCCTTGCAGGTTTTTTTAAATTTTATTTTACAATATAAATTTTATAGCAAAGTTCTGTAGAATTTAATAAAAAATTACAACCTTCCTATAGTTTCTTTTTAATTATCCTTGGAATTTCAAAGATAATTATATTCCTTCAATAGAAATCTAAGGAATAATTCAAAAAACTTTTAGAAGGGATAGCATAATCTTGAATTCTGTACGGTTTTAGAGTCATTTCTCTGGAATCCTGTTAATCTAATTATTAATAAAATCTATAGCATTTTTACAACAGGATGGCTCCTGTATAATTTTGACATTCAAGTACAGTATATGTTCCTGACCCTCTTCTGTAGTGTGAATTACTAGTACACAAAACTTTTATTTTTTTAAAGCTGCCAAAAATAAACCTTGTCTCTGAATTCAGAATAAGCCCTCAGTTCTGCAAACACTTGAGCCCTGTGTGCCACTTTACACACATGAGTAGCAAACTCAATGGGATTACTTGCAAGAGTAAAGTTTCACACCTGCTTAAGTGTTTGCAGAATTGGGGTTTAAGCACCTGATCCAATTTACATAGAATTCAATGGGAACCTTAACAGGTTCTGGATCGGGCCTATAGTGCTCTGTTTAACAGAATATACTGTAGTGTTTCATAGGGCTTGTCTACACAGCAGCACATTGCAGGGTATGAGGATGTGAATTGTAGATCACAGTAACATGTTGTGCTCTAACTGCAGGTATAGTTCTCATTAATGTAGTCTGGGACTCCTTTGATACAAACTAAATATCTTTTAGTTCACGCCAACAGGGTCTACATAGGGCAGTTAGAGTGCAACATGTTAGCATGCTCTAAAATTCTCATTCCCATAGTCCAGACTGTGCTGCCATGTAGACAATCCCGTATTTGTATAAATATGTGATTCAATATTCTATTATTGGCCAACATTGGGAAGATGATATGGGATGATTAATAGGAAGGGGTGTTTTGTTTGTTTGTGAATTTTAGAGGAGGGAGAATTTCTGAGCACCTTTTAAATTGTTTCTCTTAAACCTATAATCATAGAAATAATTTTTTGTCCCATATATTTTATATAACTGTGTGCAAAGAGTAACTGTTATGCACAACAACCAAAAAGGAGGTGGGCTATATAAAATTCTGATATTTTTATTACATACAGTACCTGGCCTCTTGAGATCAAATAATTTACGTCCTTTAGATGGAGATCTCCTTGCACTGGATTGGATTATTTCTTTTATGGTCTGCTTGTGTCACTTATGCCTTTAAATATATACAGAAGCGACAACTACTATATGACTCACTGGTGGGGTTTCTTTATCTGAGGAATAAGGAGTAGATAGTAGGTTCTCTGGGCTCACTTATATCAATGCAACATAATAAAAGCAGCACAGGTAGTGATGCATGTAGTTAATGTTGTTTGATACTTTCTATTATAAGACTCTGTCTTCAGTTGTTTATAACTTTGCCAGACTTAAACTGTTCAGGCTGAAAATTTCCATGCCATGTGTCTGCCTCACGGTGAATATTTTTGGAAAATTTCAGATAAAATGGATTACCCATTTCTAAGAATGAGGCTTGGGAAAAAAATATGTTTTCACCCATTTTGGGAAAAAATCTTACAACTGTTGCATTAAGAAGGTCTAGCACCTCCATGGTTTGGAGGGGGTCATGAAACTTGGCTGTGAGTTGGCCTTTGCATCAGGAATGTGCCATTTGCTGTCCCCAAGAAAACCTGCTCAAATTTGGCCAAGTTATAAGTTTCTGAAGAGTCACAGTTTGTACATACTCAATCAAGATTTGGTAGAGTTTGACAGCTAAATTCTCTGAAGATTGTCTTCACTGAGCATGGATCATCCACATATGGCTCTACACGTGACCAATTGTGCATGTGCCATCCACGCAGAATGAGTGAGCATGCTGCACTCTGGGACTCCAGGACTTTCCCTGAAATTACTCCTCTCCACTGCTGGTGGCTTCTGTGGCACCAGGCATAGGAACTGAGAGAAGAGGGGCTCTGTCTCCTATGTTCTCGCTGCTCCCCCTCCTGGGACCCAGTTAGGAAGAAGGAGAAGGAGGAAGCTGATTCATTTGAACACTTGAGAGGTGAGAAACTGGGATGGAGGGGAGAGGAAGAGATGCAGGGCAGAGGGGCAGGAGCAGAAGCTTGGGGGAGAGAGGATAAGAGCCTGGAAGGGAGGGGGAACAGGTGAAAAGGGATACAGAAGATAGGAGGGGATGGGTAGGAAAAAGCAGAAGGGAGGGAGACAGGCAGGAGCAGAAGGAATGAGAATAGTGAGGAGATAGAGGCAGGCGCTGTGATGGGGGAATAGGAGCAGAGAGGCACAGAGGCAGGAGCTGACTGATATCTGGGAGGATAATAGCAGGGGAGGGGGCGGGGTAAGAGTTGGGGAGCAGACATAGGAGCAGAAGAGGACATGGAGAAGATGGGGCAGGGCAGGAGCAGAAAGGTCTGTAACTGCTAGAGAACACTTCTCTACAGATCCTGAAACTGAACCCAGGAGTCCTGAGTCTCAACATTCCTTTGATGTGAGAAAATAGCTGGGAAACCATTGACAAAATGTGTGTCCATCCCCCTCTGATGACAGGTCCACATAGAATATAACGGCCTTTGCTGCCAGTTAATCTCTGAGCACAATGGATCTAAAGAGCCCAATCCTACTGATGTCTCATGTGCAGGGCAGTATGGTTCCACATGATGGAATCCATCATATATGATGGAATGGATTAATCCATACATCTCTCTCTCTCTCTCTCTCACCCACCCACCCACCCACACACACACACACACACACACACACTGCATTTAAAGAACATTTCTGAGGTTGCAAGGCAAACACTTAATTTAGAAAATGTCTGTACAACCTTAATTAGGCCACCCTGTGTATATACATTATGGTATAGTCTTTAATTACATGATCACATACTGTTTTTTCATTCAGTGCTCAGGATAAATGGTGCTCACTGAATGGGTAGCTCTTCAATATTTTTTATCTGCATCGTTGAGTGTGTGGCTCCATGCGCTATCCAAGCCCTGCAGTGAATACAGAATTACTAATTTCCTCTTGAGGGTTTTTTCTGTAGTGCTCTCATTGTGTAGCACCTTAGTTCTTTACAAATATTATTGAATTTCACATGACAACAGCCTTGTGAGTGGTGGTATTGTTATCCCCATTTTACACATGGGGAATTGAGGCACAGAGATTAAATTTAAAATCATCAAAGGCATCAGTTTTGATTGCCCAGTTTGAGAAGCCTAATGCGTGGTGGTTTTTTTCAGAATACTGAGCATTTTATAGCATTTTTGTTCGGAGCAGAGTTACCATTGACTTCAGTTGCAATTATGAATACTTAGCACTTCTGCAAATCAGCCCCTAGGTGTCTCATGTTAGGTACCCAGAAAATATAAAACACACAGTGCTACCTGTGACATTTCTGGTTTTTGTGACTTGCTGAGAATCACATTGAAACTCTGTGGCTGAGGTAAAGATAGAAGCCAGTTCTCTAGCATGCTATTCAGCATCTTCAGCCAAAAGATCATCCTGTGGAGTGTGCTCTGGGAATGAATCAGGGCCTCTGCCTACTTTGTAGCATAAATTGTAAGGTGTGTGATCCTACAGAAAACAGCTCATTCACTGCAAAGTCCTCCTTCAGTCTGTCCTGTGCACCAAAGGAGTTGCACAAGCAACCTTGGTTCTGGCATTATCTAACTTTTGAGTGCCTGACTTCGCAACCTTCACATTCTTTTAATGTAAGTTTTTTATTTTTTATTGTGATCTCTAATAAGTTCATATAGCTTATGTCTAACTATATAAATATAGTAGTGCCATCCCGACCATTTTATTTCTTTTAAAACCAGATTTGCATCACTGAGCTGATGAAAATAGAAATTATGTATTCCATTGATTTGAATGAGGTTCCTAAATATTGCTAAAATAGAATATTTTATTCTATACATAAAAAGGAATGTATACTTAGCATTAATAGTATTGTGTACTTAATTATCTGCCCCATACTGTGTTTTAAATATATTGATACATTGGAGCCTGAAGTCTAGCATTCACAAGCCCTTTGAGACTACCAAAGACACTACCTTTACAAAAAGATGTCAGAGGGGTTTCCTGAGCATGTTAACTGGAATTCCTTGCATCTGTCTGTTCAGTGTGTGTGAGGGGTATTCCAATGCTAGCTACATTGGATATTCTGAGTCACAGAATAACAGTTATGCTATACAGAGCTTGTTTGATAGTATGACCTTCAGAATTAATGAAGTAAGCCAATCAATAATATTGACACTCTCACTGATGTCAGTGGGAACTGGGCAGCTAAGTTCCTATGCATGACTTGAATGTCTACTCTGAAAGTTATTGTCAATCTTCACTGATTTTGATCACTTCAGGGAAAATGGTCAGGAACTACTAACAGTAGTATAAATGTACACATCAATCTAGTGCGTTCAAATATTACTTTTCGTATTCCCCTTTGCAACAGGTTCTATAGCCGTATAAATAAGAAGGAAACAAAGAAAGAAGAAGTGGGACTGCTAAACACTGAGGATGGAGTGGAGGTCAAGGATAATCTAGGCATGGCCCAATATCTGAAAAAATACTTTGCCTCAGTCTTTAATAAGGCTAAAGAGGATTTTAGGAATAATGGTAGCATGACAAATGGGAATGAGGATATGGAGGTAGATATTACCATATCTGAGGTAGAAGAGAAACTCGAACAGCTAAATGGGACTAAATTGGGGGGGGCCCAGATAATCTTCATCCAAGAATATTAAAGGAATTGGCACATGAAATTGCAAGCCCATTAGCAAGAATTTTTAATGAATCTGTAAACTCAGAGGTTGTACCATATGATTGGAAAATTGCTAACATAGTTCCCATTTTTAAGAAAGGAAAAAAAGTGATCCGGATAACTACAGGCCTGTTAGTTTGACATCTGTAGTATGCAGGGTCTTGGAAAAAATTTTGAAGGAGAAAGTAATTAAGGACATTGAGGTCAATGGTAAATGGGACAAAGTATAACATGGTTTTACAAAAGGTAGATCGTGACAAACCAACCTGATCTCCTTCTTTGAGAAACTAACAGATTTTTTTAGACAAAGGAAACTCAGTGGATCTAATTACCTAGATTTCAGTAAGGCTTTTGATACTGTACCACATGGGGAATTATTAGTTAAATTGGAAAAGATGGGGATCAATATGAACATTGAAAGGTGGATAACAAATTACTACAGCGAGTCCTACTGAAGACTACAGCGGGTCCTACTGAAAGGTGAACTGTCAGGCTGGAGGAAGGTCACCAGTGGAGTTCCTCAGGGATCAGTTTTGGGACCAATCTTATTTAATCTTTTTATTACTGACCTCCACACAAAAATTGGGAGTGTGCTAATAAAGTTTGCAGATGATACAAAGCTGGGAGATATTGCCAATTTAGAGAGAGACCAGGATATCATACAGGAAGATCTGGATGACCTTGTAAACTGGAATAATAGTAATAGGATGCAATTTAATAGTGAGAAGTATAAGGTTATGCATTTAGAGATTAATAACAAGAATTTTAGTTATAAGCTGGGCACGCATCAATTAGAAGTAACGGAAGAGGAGAAGGACCTTGGATCATAGGATGACTTTGTGCCGCCAATGTGATATGGCTGTGAAAAAAGCTAATGTGGTCTTGGGATGCATCAGGCGAGGTATTTCCAGTAGAGATAAGGAGGTTTTAGTACCATTATACAAGGCACTGGTGAGACCTCACCTAGAATACTGTGTGCAGTTCTGGTGTCCCATGTTTAAGAAGGATGAATTCAAACTGGAACAGGTACAGAGAAGGGCTAGTAGGATGATCCGAGAAATGGAAAACCTGTGTTATGAAAGGAGACTCAAGGAGCTTGGCTTGTTTAGCCTAACGAAAAGAAGATTGAGGGGAGATATGATTGCTCTCTATAAATATATCAGAGGGATAAATACCAGAGAGGGAGAGGAATTATTTAAGCTCCATACCAATGTGGACACAAGAAAAAATGGATATAAACTGGTCATTGGAAAGTTTAGACTTGAAATTAGACGAAGGTTCCTAACCATCAGAGGAGTGAAGTTTTGGAATAGCCTTCCAAGGGAAGCAGTGGGGACAAAAGACTTATCTGGCTTTAAGATTAAACTTGATAAGAGGAGATGGTATGATGGGATAACATGATTTTGGCAATTAATTGATCTTTAAATATTCATGGTAAATAGGCCCAATGGCCTGTGTTGGAATGTTAGATGGGGTGGGATCTGAGTTACTATAGAAAATTCTTTCCTGGGTATCTGGTTGGTGAATCTTGCCCATATGCTCAGGGTTTAGCTGATTGCCATATTTGGGGTCGGGAAGGAATTTTCCTCCAGGGCAAATTGGAAGAGGCCCTGGAGATTTTTCGCCTTCCTCTGTAGCATGGGACACGGGTCACTTGCTGGAGGATTCTCCACTCCTTGAAGTCTTTAAACCACGATTTGAGGACTTCAATAGCTCAGACATAGGTGAGAGGTTTTTTTGTGGGAGTGGGTGGGTGAGATTCTGTGGCCTACATTGTGCAGGAGGTCGGACTAGATGATCATAATGGTCCCTTCTGACCTTAATATCTATGAATCTATGAAACTACACAGTAAAGTTTAGTCTGTGTTCAGAGCCTAAAAATGTGTTCAAAAGCAAAAAAAAAATTAGCATTTAATATAATGTTAATTTGCAAATCATATTTGGGCTTTTTGGATACAAATGTATCTGTAAAGTGTTTTTATACTTAGATATATCTGTTTGTATCATTAGCTTAAGGTGACCAGAAAGCAAGTGTGAAAAATAGGGACACATTTTTTTAGGGTGGAGAGGGGAGCAGGTAGAGTATATAGTGCCTATATAAGACAAAGCCCCTAATATCAGGATGATCCCAACAATATTTGATGTCTGGTCACCCTACATTAGCTCCTTCAATTAAATGTTTTGTAGGAACATATTTTTTATAAAGGATGAATAGAGATAAAACCTTTTCCAGAGTAAATTTGGCACAAAATCTAGCATTTTGTAGTTTATGGTGCCATCATGTGGCAATTTTGTATCACTTTCCTGTTTGCTGTTTGTTTTAGTCTTTCACTTATTGTTAAATGCTTGGATAAATATGCTGAAGGTTTAGTATCAATGGAAGTGAAAAACTTAATAGAATCAGTATTTCTGCAAACACTTGTTGCCTCAGTCAAATCTTCTGCCTTTTTGAAACTTGCTGAACATGTTATAGTGAGGCAGTTGCAGCCATGTAGGATACTCAGGTTTTCTCAACCCCAATCAGTTTGAGTTATAGGCCTTAGTGTAGTAGGGATGCTACACTAGTTGTTCTGGTTGACGACTGGAATGAGGATCAGGTTACCATGCTGATTCATACCAGTCTTTCAGTGGCTTTCCTTACCATTGACCGTGAGAAGGTATTGAATTATAGCATGGGTAGAATAAGACACATTTCCATGGCAGTTCTTTCTTACTGGCTTCTGGCGGTTGTCTTTCTGAGAGGTCACAGAGAATAGTATTGGGCACTTGCTCATCTGCCCCAATGGGGCTTTCTCTCTTTCTTTTGGAGTTCCACAGGAGCTCATCTTCCACGACATGCTCTTTCTCTGTTAGGATTCAGCTTATATTCTGCTGCCCTCCTCTAGTGCAAAATCAAATTCTTGGAGAGTTGGTGAGGAAACATAGGGTACAATGTCTTCATCAAGTGGATGAAAGTGCTGTGATGATGCTTATTTGATTGGGGGAAGTAAATGGAATACTAGACATTGACTATTTTGGCTTATTTGGTGGAGTAAACAAATAGACTTTATTCACCATTTGTTACGTAGATTTGCTATCTGATGTGTTGTATCCCCAGCTGCTTCTAGTAGCAGCAGTAACTAAATACTCTTTTTATTTGTGCTCAGTGAGAATGTTGAAACCTTTCCTTTTAGATATTAGTCTTACTACAGTTATCCAGGGTTCTAGGTCCCTTAGAGACACTATCTTTATGCTCATGTATTACCATGAGAGTTCAGATCAGGGGAGATGCACAAGCTGATAGCCTCCTGATTTCATCACAAAGGAGCTACTGGTAACTTCTTCTCAATGAGGATTCCTCAACTTTGGAACTTTCTTCCTCTCTTGGTCCAAGAGAAGCTAGTCCTCTGACTTTCTGAGCATTCTGCAAGACCTGTCTTTTCTCCCAAGCTATTGAATTGTTAGGGAAGATTCCAGTGGATTCAAGTGGGATGGGGAGGAAGTTGCTATTTATTACTGTCAACAAGCGGTTGGGATGAGGAGAGTTCATTACATAATATTGTTATGATTTGTTACTGTTTTTAGTGTGCGCAAAGCACTGGATAGGGACACTTAAAAAATGAATTGCTTCTGCTTACACCACAAGTGAATTTAGTGCTAATAAAGTTTAATTTACTAATGAGAACTTCTGGGTTGATACTATATTAAAATATATCTGGAATTGTCACTTAAATCAATGGGATTTTTGTATGTGTCAGAATTTGGTTGAAATTAAAATGTGTTTTAATGTGCTATTGTGTAATTTACGGTTGTGTTCCTTGACTGTAACATACATTGTTCAGCATGCTTATTATGTGCACTATTTTGACCAACTGTGTATTTATGACCATGAGTAACCCTCCGGAATGGACAAAGAATGTAGAGTAAGTTAAACCTATATTCTTTAAATATATCCATATATCTGAAATGAATTTTTCTAGGAACCATTATTTTATTTGCAGTGAAGCATATTGACAGCAGTCAGTGTGTGACGCTACTACTGTTTTTTTCTCTAAACAAAACTATTTATTGTGGTTTAAATCTTCCTCTCTTCGAAAGAAAAATTTGATTACAGAAAAAGGTGAGGCAAATGTTCATGGATAATATTGCTCTTTGACTCTACATGAAGATTTTTCCTCATCTTTATGAAGTAGCATCTTGATAGTGTTTTTATGCCTTCTGGCCAATACTGTTGATTTGATTATACTACTGCATTAGTAGTAAAACAATAGCACCTAGTTATAGATAAAAAGAAAAGGAGGACTTGTGGCACCTTAGAGACTAACACATTTATTTGAGCATAAGCTTTCGTGAGCTACAGCTCACTTCATCGGATGCATCGGAATGCATCCGATGAAGTAAGCTGTAGCTCACGAAAGCTTATGCTCAAATAAATGTGTTAGTCTCTAAGGTGCCACAAGTCCTCCTTTTCTTTTTGGAAATACAGACTAACACGGCTGCTACTCTGAAACTAGTTGTAGATGCCAACTCAGGAAAGCACATCAGTAGTCCTACTGAAATGGGACTTTAAGCACATGCTATTCTTCAGTGTTAATATTAGAGGTTTTAGAAGTTAGTGACCCAGACAATATAAAATAACTTGATTTTACAGTGTTGTTGGACAAAAGTAATAGACCAAGTGGGCCTTAGTTATAATGTCATCTATTATAGAATTGTATTGTAAAAATCTATTATATTATTTCTTTAGATTTATTCAATTGCTAATAAAGAGCACCTACTTATACACTCTAGTCACCCTTGACAAGTCAAAAGTATATCACAAATATTGAACTAGAATATAAGGATACATATAATGGTGAAAAATGCATTTTAATAGACATTGTTTATTTACTTTATTCTCAATTTTTGAAATTACTGAATCTTTAATTTGATTTCTAAGACTTTTAGCAACGAGAAAATAAAACTGTTATAAAGCATTAGTATTTGTCTCTATTAAGTTTTTGGATACTTTTTCCAGGTATACCTTCACTGGAATATATACATTTGAATCACTTATAAAAATTTTTGCAAGGGGCTTCTGTTTAGAAGATTTTACTTTCCTTCGAGACCCATGGAACTGGCTTGATTTCACTGTCATTACATTTGCGTAAGTTTTGTTTTGTTTTTTTAATTGAAGAGCATAAAAGACCATGAAATGAGTGTCAATAAAGTCCCCCCAAAATTTCCAGGCTAGCTTTTTGGGAATATGTATTTTTTGTGTCTAAAAATGACTTGCATGTCATAAATATTGTAGTATTCATCTTCCAATGTAAGCATATATATTGCAGGAGCCATTCATACACTTAGTGTTATAGAAGCTAATTTGATGTTCTACATTTTTCTCTAACCAGAATAAAAGCAACCCCTTTGACTATGTGCTCCAATTTTCCAGTCTAGTCTAGATAAATTTTATGCTTTCAAAGTAAAATCACTGTGGTTTGCTTCAGAGACATTTATATTTAACTGAAGGCCATGAAGGCAAATTAATGCAGGCAAACTGCAGTGAAAGGTAAACAGCTGACTGTTGCTTTTTAATTTATTAGCTAAAATCACCAAAGAGGTCTTGATGAAAGACCCTCATAAGTAGCATAAACTCTACCTAAATTCTGAATAACTGTGATTTAATCCTACAGGTATATAACAGAATTTGTAAACCTAGGCAATGTTTCAGCTCTTCGAACTTTCAGAGTATTGAGAGCTTTGAAAACTATTTCTGTAATCCCAGGTAAGAAGTAACTGGTGTAAGGTGTTAGGTCCCTTGTACCTCCCAACTGTTCCTTTTTATCCTGTCATTGTGTTTGTGTGTGAACTCCCCTATTACAGATATGTGACAGAGTTTGTGGACCTGGGCAATGTCTCAGCGTTGAGAACATTCAGAGTTCTCCGAGCATTGAAAACAATATCAGTCATTCCAGGTGAGAGCTAGGTTAAACACTGAGGCTGAATTTCATTCCATTGAAGCTCAATTCACATTATTTTAACACAAGCCTTGTTGCTTTCCAAAAAAAAAACCAAAACAGGAATCATAAGATAATAGAATTGATTGAAATCTATGATTCTTTGCATTTTAACATTAGCTTTTTTCCTTTTGAAATCAGCCTTTGAGTTTAACAAATTCTTGCATGAGACATTGCAATTTACAGCCTGTGTGGTTTGCATCTTATGATGTCAAGCTTTCTTCTCCACATTCAACAAAAAATCAGTAATACTGAGGTTTTCTTACCCATATGTATTTTACCACTGTGATATAATGTAGTATTTGCTGTGGATATTCGTGACTGTGAAAACAAAAATTGTTTGAAACACTGATTTAACTAATGAAGATAAAGGAATAAGATAATAAAGAATAGCATGGGCATCGCATGGGGGATTTATTATCTTAAAGTTCTATTATTTTCCAAACCCTCTCCAGTTTTATAACTTTAATCTGATCCCATTTGCTGTTTAACAAGCTCTTTACTATTGTTGTAACAATGCAGTATGTTATAAAACTGATAATAGCAAAGGTTTGGGACAGGAGGCATTGGCAAATAGTTAAATTTACCATTGGCAAATAGTTAAATTTACCATTGGCAAATGGTAAAAAAAGAAAGATTTTTCTTTACATGAGATTCATGTAAAACATGAATAACAAAATCACTTGTTTTGGCATTAAAACAAGTGTTTTGGAATATGTGCAATTCATTTACATTCACAATTTCAAATGAACATAAATTTTCAGCTATTTATTCATCTTCACAAGAGAAAACTCCTCATAAAATGTTATTTCACACACATTACAACCATTTATTTGGGCTTCTGCATGAAATTTTGGTATAAATTGTTACTTTTTTATGTTTTAAATATGTGATGAATATCATAATAAAAATCCCTTTCTCTTTGCAGGCTTGAAGACTATTGTGGGAGCCCTAATTCAGTCTGTGAAGAAGCTCTCAGATGTCATGATTCTGACTGTATTTTGCCTGAGTGTATTTGCACTAATAGGGCTGCAGCTGTTCATGGGCAACTTGAGGCATAAATGCTTGCAGTGGCCTCCAGACAATTTTACTCTGGAAACAAATATTACTTCATACTTCAACAGCACAATAGGTGAAAATGGTACATTTGTTAATTTAACAGTGACTCCGTTTGACTGGAAGGGCTACACTGAGGATGAAGGTAAGAATTACTGATTTAATTCTTCTTAAATTGTTTTAATTTAATTTTTTTTCAGAAAATAGATGCAAGTAAAATTGTGTAGATGTTGAATCCAAAGTTAGCAGTCTGACCCAAAGTTAACAAAAGTGTTACTGACACAGTAGGACTAGATTTGTCAAAAGGTTAACAAGCGGACATTTTTCAGAACTTCAAAAAATGAATGGTATTCTTTTGCCTGCTTTTGAATTTTAATTAATAATTCTAAAGATAACTGACATTTTTATCTTTCTCATAGAAAATAAGCACAAAGATCGAGAACACAATTCAATATTTATGAAAAGATGCTTTTTTCTAAATATAAAAATCAGTAACTATCACTACAATTCCATGTTAAACTGGGCAGTACAAGTAGAAGTTACAGAAGTGCTCAATGGTGGCATACCTCTGCTTCCATGGAAGTCAGTGGGAATTTTATCATGGATTTTAAGGGGAAAAGAGTGAAGCTAGTGGTGAGCAGTTTTCAAAATTGCATATTCTGACTTATTAATTGGAGAGGAAAAAAAGTTTTTTTTCTATTTTCTTTTCTCTAAATGTCACATCCACCAATCTCAGACTAATGGATGGCTTGTCTTGACAGTACAGTGGAGATGTCAGTCAGGCACTGTGGTATGAAATGGATTCCCCCCCTTGACTTTCTTTCAAAAAATATCTCTTTCAAAGCTGTAAAATACTAATAGTATCCTAGTTTCAGTTGTGATTTTAACTCTTAAATAAAAATGTAAAGGAATAATTGTCCATAGCCTCAAGAGGACCTTTTCATAACTGCAAATGAAAATAAAGTTAATATTACTCCAATATTTAACAAAGGGTAAACAAGATGACCCAGGTCTTATTATAGGTCTATCAGCCTGTCATTAATCCTGGGCAAAATAATAGAATGGCCAATCCAGGAGTTGATTGATAAAGAATTAAAGGTTGGTGGTATACTTAATGCCATCAACATGGTTTTATGGAAAACAGATTTTGCCAAACTAACCTGATATATCTTTTTTATATGAGATTACAAGTTTGGTTGATAAAGGTAATAGTGTTGATATAATATACTCAAACTTCTGTAAGGCATTTGACTTGGTATTGGATGACATTTTGATTAAGAAATTGAAATTATATACAATTGCCATTGCAAACATTCAGTGGGTTAAAAACTGGCTAAAAGGTCTCAAAATGCAATTGTAGATGGGGAATCATAATCGAGTTGGTATATTTCTAACAGGGACCTGCAGGAATCAGGTCTTAGTTCTACAGTATGTAACATTTTTATCAATGACCTGGAAGAAGACATAAAATCATCACTAATCAAGTTTGCAGATGACACAAAGATCAAAGGAGTGATAAATATTGAAAAGAATAGGTCACTAATACAAAGTGATCTGGATTACTTAATAAGCTAGGCACAAGCAAACAGTATGTGTTTCAATACTGCCAAATATAAAGTCATGATTCTAGGAACCAAGAATGTAGGCCATACCTGCAGGATGAGGTACTCTATCCTGGGAAGTAGTAACTCTGAGAAAGACTTGGGGATACTGGGAGATAATCAGTTGAACAGTTGAATAAATGGGAATATCGAATAGAAGTAGGGAAATCATTTTTCTTCTGTATTTGCCACTGGTACAACTGCTACTGGAATACAGCGCCCGGTTCTGGGGTCAACAGTTCAAGAAGGGTGTTGATAAATTGAAGAGGATTCAGAGACATGCCATAAGAATGACTGAAGGATTGGAAAACATGCCTTATACTGAAAGACTGAAGGAGCTCAATTTATTTAGCTCATCAAAGAGAAGGTTAAGGGGTGATTTGATGACCATTTATAGGTATCTACATGAGGAACAGAAATTTGATAATAAAGGACCCTTTAATTTAGCAAACAAAGGTATAAGAAGCTGAAGCTACACAAATTTAGACTGGAAATAAAGTGCACATTTTTAACAGTGAGGCTAATTAACCATTGGAACAACTTACCAAGGGTTATGGTGGAGATTCTGTCACTGGAAATTTTTGAATCTAGATTGGATGTCTTTCTGAAAGACATGCTCTAATTCAACCAGGAATTATTTTGGGCAAGTTCTATGTACTGTGTTATTCAGGAGGTCAGACTAGATGGTCACACTGGTCCCTTCTGGCCTTATAATCTATTTAATTATAAATCTGAACTGTGTGATTTCATGTTGGCTAAAATAGAAGATCTGAAGCCTTTGAGGAATCAGGTTATGCTAGGATGAGAGAGAAAATTTTCGTGATCTAGGGAAGTGACTGCAGAATTGAAGTTGCCACCTGGTCTTCAGTGTATTTACACTGAGGTTCAGGAACAGTTAATAAGGGAAAGAGGCAAAAGGTGCCCCATATTTTCCTGCGCCAGCTACCCACATGGTGGGTATAGGCACAGAAAGGAAGCTGCCTCCTCAGAGCTATTCTTTTGTCTTATGTAGGTGAGTAAGAAGTGAGCAAGTGGTAATGGGGAGGGGACTCTTTGAGACAGTCTGTTTTCTGAGCCACTCCTGAGGCAACACAATAACATGCTGGCCAGTGTGTACATGCTGCTCATGGCAAAGCCATGATTGAGCCCTATATAAGAATTCTAAAATCTCTGGAAAATTTCCATGAGAGTTATAGGGTTGTATTCTCTTCTCACTTACACCAGAGTAAATCACAGTGTTGAGGACAGTGGAGCTATGTTGTGTGAAAAAGAAATCAAGCTCCCCCCCCCCCTTGTATTTTTAAATGCTAGCTGATATCCATGTCCTTGAATACACCTTTGAAGAAGAATATATCCTTGGTATGAGCACTGCTGACATTAGCAATTCTGAATATCATCTCTTTTCATTATTTCACTTTCAATAGCAAAGCCAATAAATTTATGGTCTCTCTCAGTAAATCTAGCATAAGGGAATGCTATTAGGAAGGAAAATCAAACAGCCAGTTGGTTTGAATATCAAAGCAGGTCTTCTGGGCCAGTTTGAAATTATTAGAATTACCAAGGTGTTCGCTTTATTTCTTAGAAGGTGTGTTAACAAGGATACAAAAAATATGCATAACAACAAGTGACTTGATGAGTTCTGGAATTCATAATTGATTATTAGAGCACAGTGCAAAGTAAAGTGCTGGTCCCTCTGTGTATTCCATGCATGGGGTATACATGCGCTTGATGCTGAAAAAATCTTGCAAGTAGTGTCCATTGATCCATGCCTGTATCTTGGTTCCCCTTGTGTTCTGCAACCTGACCATCTCTCCAGTTACCTTCTTACCATTGCATGATCTAAGTTAGAATCCTCCTCCTGTCATATTTGTCTTCATCTCTGTAAATATAATTGTATGTTGTTTGTTAGTGGTTTTTATAGTTTTCTGATAAAACAGGAACATTACTAGTTCAGGGTATGCCTGTTCGGTCTGGTAACAACACACAGGGTCTTCATGAAGGTCTTTCCAGTGGTGGCAGCACAGCTGAGACAAAATGGTGACTGACTTCTAACAGTTCTTGCGTAAAAGTACTGTCAGCAACCTTGTCATTATTCCATCTCATGGTATCCTTGGAATCTGCATAAATGTGGAAGTGTCTACCCTGATTCTCCTGTATATCATATACTTTATAGTGGTGACCATGGACTCAACCACAGCAAGGGCCTTCCTTCTGTTGGCAGATACCATGCCATGAGCAGTCTAATAAACCAAGTCACTCACAGACCCAAAGCAACATTCCAGGCCTATCTTTCCCTGTTAGAACACGTTACCTATGTAACCCCATTTGTCAGACTACAACTCTGTTGTCTGCAAGCCTGGCTCTGGTCAGTGTATATGCCAGATAGGCACACCATGAACTCTATAGAGACAACCCCAGTCAATGTCCAGGCTTCGCTCACCTGGTGGATGAACCCAGGACATATATGCATTGGAGTCTCTTTCCTACCTCCCACACTCAACATTCCAGACTTATCCTTCATGGGCTGGGAAGCCCACATAGATGGCCACATAGCACAAGGTACATGGACACCTCAAAAAGGCAGGATGCTATTAACTTCCTGGAACTAAGAGCAGTCAGGCCAGCCTGCAATGCATTCCTTCAACTTATACAATCTTGACATATCTGGGTAATGTCAGACAACACAGTGACTCTCTTCTATATAAACAAACAGGCAGGGAAAAATCCCTTCTACTATGCATGCAACCATTCAATTTATTGAACTATTGTATCCAGAACTGTATCACAATATCTGCAATGTACCTCCTAGGTGTCTGGAATTTGTTGGCAGATAGCCTCAACAGGCATTTCATCACCAATCACAAATGGGAATTACACAATTCAGTGCTGATCATTTTCACACAATGGGAAACACCATCTTGGGATCTGTTCGTGTTCCAGATGAGCAAGAAGTTCAATGTATATTATTCCAGAGCAGCACAAAGTCAGGACTTATAGGGCGGTGTCCCATATTGTCCTGGACAGGCCACTTGAGGTATGCCTTCCCTCCCATTGCACTATTGTCCAAGATTCTGTGGAAGATTCATCACAACAAAGCATGACTCATTCTCATCATACCCATTTTGTCCAGACAATTCTGCTTTTCAAACTTCTTACTGATGTCAGTCCATCAACCTGTCAGCATTCAGTCTTTCTCAGACCTGCAAACTCAAGAAAGCAGCAGATTCAGGAATCCCAACCTGGACTCTCTTCACTCACGGCTTCATATTTGGGCGGGCATCAGACCTAGAACATCAGACATAGAGTGTTCATGTTGGGGCTGTACAACCTATTCTTAATAACAGCAGGAAAGATTCTACCAGAAAATTTTACCTAACCACTGCAGGGTTTATCTACGTGGGCACAACAGAACCAGATAGCATCAGAGTGAGCAGGTATTCCTGCTATTTTAGATTATCTCCTTACCCTCAAGATGTCAGCTCTCTCAATTAGCTCACTGTGAGTTCACTTAGCAGCGCATACCAGTGCATATCTTTACTAACTCAGTATTAACCAGATCCCAAAAAGGTTTGACCAGGACCTTTCCACTAGTAGTGAAGCCAATGCTGCAGTGAGACCTCAATCTTGTACTTTCAACACTTATGAGGCCTCCTTTTTAACCATTGGGCATGTGCTCCATGTTTGACCTATCTATGAAGGTTGACTTCCTGGTCACCATTATGTAGGTAAGGAGGGTGGGTGAGTTGGAGTTCCTCATGGGGTACCCAACATACACTAGATTCCACAAAGATCCTTTCGCCTTCATTCAAAATTCATCCCAAAGGAAGTTGCTGAATTCCACATAAACCAATGGACTCACTTACTGTTATTCTTCAAAGCCTCATGCTTTCAGTGAAGAGAGGAAACTTCCCTCTCTCAACATCAGACAAGCACTGTCATTCTACCTGCAAAGGATAAAATCTTTTGAGAAATCACCAGGGCTATTTGTTGCTGTAGCAGGGTGAGCTCTGGGTCAAGCAGTATCTTCTTAAAGACTCTCTAAGTGGGTTTCTGGCTGTATCATCCATTGGCTTTATCAGATAGTGCATCTGTCTCCTCCCAGATGAAGTGAGGATCCATTCTAGTAGAGCGCAGGTGACTTCAGTTGCATCTCTCCAAGGAGTCCCTCTGCTGGACATTTGTGAGGTGGAAACCTGGAGTTCCAGCCACACTTTTGCAAAGTATTACACATTTGCCCAAGCCTCTTCTGCTGACACCTTTGGATCTGCAGTGTTATAAGCATCTGTAATCCTGCATCCTTGCTCCCGCCCACATTTGAGTATTGCTTGCCGATCATCCACATGTGGAATATATGTAGGGACCAGGACTTGAAGAAGAAAAGAATACTTACCACAGTTTTTGTGCATTCCTCAATTTCTGGGTGTCTGACCCAAGACTCTGAAGTCTGATTTACAGGAGTGCTGAGCACTCACAGCTGCAAGTAAAGTCAATGGGGAGCTGTACTTTGAACATATAATACTAATCAGGTCCTAGGTGTCTCAAATTGGGCATCCAAAATTAGTGCATACTTCTGACCTTAATCTCTGTCTCAGTTCCCTATTTATAAAATGGGGATAATAGTAACCACTCATCTGACCAGGTTGTTGTGATAATAAATTCACTAACGTTTTTGAAGCACTTAGATATTATAATGATAAGCACTGTAGACAAGCCCAGGAGGAAATTAATTCCATCTGGAGCAGTTTGAATAGTATACAGTAAATAAGGTCTGTGTGCACACATTAAGCAATGAGGAGAAAACAAAATATTAAATAGCTTCTTAAGTGAGCACCCACCATTTTGTGCACTGAGTGCGGCATGGGCACTGTGGTAAAAATAGTATGTGATCATGTAATTAAAGACGGTTTCACAGTGCACTGCATAGACAACCTTAATTCTGGCATTTCCTAATTTTGGAGTGCTTGACTTTGCAACCTTAATAATGTTATTATGTGTTTATAGTACACATACAAACATATGAATCAAATATTCAAAGTTGTAAGTTAATGTAATATATTATTGTCACAATTTTAAACAATCAGAAATAATGAACAATTAAGGTTTGCCTAATAAACTTATTTTTGCCAAATAAACCTTTGCCTGCACTGCTAAAATAGGAGTGTGTGTGTATATCTATCTATTTATCTAATATCCATTCAACTCTCATTTACTTTATTTGAGAGAAGATTGATATACAGAGCTAAATCTTGTCAACTATACTCTTATAAGTAGTCTTCTTGAAAATAGTATTACCTTGGTGCATTGACTGGCTGGAAGGCTTCAAATTCCAGTCAATCCCTTTGTTCCATTTGATTCAGTAAGTTTGTTTAGCTCCATCTACAGTGGGCCAAAAAACAAATGTGGATTGTTAAAACTCTCCATAAGTATGATTCCAACAAAAACCTATTTCTAACCACAGTTTGGCTGTATGATATTTAAATATAGTTCCAACATAATTTGGTCATGTACATACAAGGCTAGTAACTGTTTTTGTGAGACTTTTTTATAAACAAATTTTAAACATGGTTTCTAAACTCATTCCCAGGCTGATGTGAAAAAATAGTGTTTTATTTTTTGGTATCTGTAAGATCAGTAATTGTCTTAAAATTGAAGAAATGTATACAAGTGGTAAGGATACAGATTGGTTAGAAAACTTTACCAAACTTTGCCTACTCAATGGCTTTGTGAAAAGCAGTTTCAGTCCAGTTCCATCCCTTTAGTCCACACATAGCTCCTATTTACTCAAGCTTTTTATGGGGCTGTATATTTGAATCTCTTATTGCAGAATGCTTGCCAGCTTGACCACAATGGGATGTGTGACAATTTCAGAATCTACCCAGCTCTTAAAATAGAGCAGACAAGAAAAGTATGGGTGTGGGGGACAAATGAGAAACATCACATGCATCTCTGAAATCACAAAAATACCAGCCTCCTGGGTTTGAGTAGGATGACTCACCAAGCTTCAGAGCAGCAGATTTAATACTGCTGCATGTTTTATTTCTGAGTTGTTGGTAGTTTTTCAGTGCCTAGAAAACATTCTTTAAAATGTGATTTTCAGCAAGCGTCAACTCTGATAAGTGTCCCTTCAAATCTTCGGAGAAGGAAATCAAACATTTAGGATCAGTCCTCCAAAATCTCAGTATATGAGTGCAATAGGGCTTCATTATGAACTGAAGTTTTGAATTGTGCTATACACTTAGTTTGCTTTAGTTTTTAGGGCATTATGTTAATTTTGGCTACTCCTTATATTTTTATCTTCTCTCCCTTCTCACCTACATTTATGTTCTCCCCACTTTTGCATCATCTGTCTTTCTCACCCCAACTTCACTGTACTGAAATTTTCCTCTTTCTGTCTTTTTTCCCTTGTTCCTGTCCTTTTTCTTTTTCCTTTAAATTTTCTCTTTTTGTTTCTTTAAAAATGAATTCTGTACTTATTTTCCCCTTTGAGTGATCCATACCCAAATCCTTAGTGCCTATATGACTATTATTAACCTTTCATCCCAGATGGACAGCATCTTCAAAACTTCTGGAGGTGTCACTTTTTGGATAAGACATAAAAACAAGTTCCTGACAATTGATGGTCATTAATACACTTTTCCCTCTCCTCCACACACGTACACATGTACAGCCCTCCAGACTCAGAAAACCCTTTCCTAGGCTCACTACCTACTTATCCCCTTCCTAACGGACAGACACACTATCAGATCAGAAGTCACAAACATACACTTTTTACTTATTGCTGAGCCTGAAGAAGAAGAAGAAGACACAGAGTAGCAGTGAAGGACTGTGGCTGCAGTGAGCATGTGCAATGTGACCAGTACTTTGAATTAGCTTGCTAGAAACCTCTTCTCTGTTACCATTTTCTTCTGCCTTCAGTCTATGTACTGCAGAGCAAAAATTCTTCTAGTAGCAACAGGAATCCCTTTGCAACAGCTGGTGGTACTGCGCTCTGGTATCCATCAGACACACTGCACAGAGTACGTGTTCACTGCAGATTTAGCTTAGGCTGTTATCCAACATCACAATTCTTGAGGTGACTACACCTGAGACCACTTTATGGCCTCCTTGAAGGCACCCTACATGTCTTGGAGTGGAGTCCTGCAACTCTCTCCTTCTTGACTGGTGATTTTGGGGGCAATTCCTCCTGCAATTCAATGTGATCACTTAAGCAGGTCTGATTTTAGTTCAGCACCTGACATCCTGTTCTTTCAGGGCCAGTGACAGAGTTAACCATTGGCCAGCCAGCCTTCATAAAGCAAAGTATTATTTATTTTGAGCAAAAGCATTATAGAGAAGACATATCTTAAAAACAATAAACATCTATTATGCATGCCTAGCTTACCAAGTATCACTCATCTTCCAGGAGGCCCTAGCGGGTTTAAAGTACTTCAGGTCCTCTTGCAGAGACTGTCCCTCTGGTCACAGTCTCATGTCAGTTCTTGGATTGGATGAAAGTGACCTCTCTCTCCATGTCAAGATGGTCACTTTATATAGTTTTCAGTTCTTTGTTTGGTAGGTCTCTTTAATCAGGTCAAACCGTACATGCAATTTTCCTTGGGGAGAGGCTTCTCCAGAGTTGTTATTTTCAAAGGGATTTTCATTAATTATACCCCAGTAATTTTCATTAATTTTACCCCAGGAAACTCTGTAGCTGCCCCATAAGAACATGTGAACGGCCATATTGGGTCAGACCAATGGTACATCTAGCCCAGAATCCTGTCTTTAGATAGTGGCCAGTGCCAGGTGCTTCAGAGGGAATGAATAGATCAAGATGATCATCTTGTGATCCGTCCTCTGTTGTCCACTCCCAGCTTCTGGCAGTCAGAGGCTAGTAACATCCAGAGCATGGAGTTGCATCACTGACCATCTTGGCTAATAGCCATTGGTAGACCTATTCTTCATGAACTTATCTAATTCTTTTTTGAATCCAGTTATACTTTTGGCCTTCAGATCCTCACCTGGCAGTGAGTTCCACAGGTTGACTGTATTGTGTGAAGAACTACTTCCTTGTGGTTGTTTTAAACCTGCTGCCTGTTAATTTCATTGGGTGACTCCTGGTTCCTGTGTTATGTGAAGGAGTAAATAACACTTCCTTATTCACTTTCTCCACACCATTCATGATTTTATAGACCTCTCTCATATCCCCTTAGTCAGTTCTTCTCCAAGATGAACAGTCCCAGTCTTTTTAATCTCTCCATGTATGGAAGCTGTTAATCATTTTTGTTGCCCTTCTCTGTACCTTTTTGAATTCTAATGTATCTTTTTTAAGACGGGGCAACCAGAACTGCATGCAGTATTCAAAGTGTGGGCATACCATAGATTTATATAGTGCCATTTTGGTATTTTCTGTCTCATTAATTATCCCTTTCCTAATGGTTCCTAACATTCTGGTAGCTTTTTTGACTGCTGCTACATATTGAGTGGATGTTTTCAGACAACTAGCCACAATGACTTCAAGCTCTCTTTCTTGAGTGATAACAGCTACTTTAGATCCCTTCATTCTTCCCATGGAGAACGAATACAATCCCTAGCCCATAAAAATACATATAACATGTATAAAGATGATACAATAGTCTTTGGATCTTCCAAGTGTCCATAATATTTGTCACACCCAGGTATTGCCCCAATCTCTCACCTGACTTTAGTGGTACTTTCAGTCTGGTCTAACTGGGACAGCTGGGGTGTGTGTTAGAGCTCAGGTTCTATTTCATTCAGGCTGTTAACTCACCCACTTTTCACTGAGAATGCAGGCTAAATCACTTGAGTGCTAATAGTCCTTCAGTGCCTTGCAACGATTCCTCTTGTGCGCCCAAAAGGACAGACAGGTTCTCCCACAATTCACTGGGTAAGAATCATAGAGCAGCTCAGATTTCTGTAGCACAAAGAACCATGGGATATGACACACACACAAGTGAGTATAGCATCTCTGAGGACACAGTAACTTGAGTATGGCTTTGAATTGTGGCTGCTCACGCCTGAGCTAGGCTAACCCTGGTGCTCAGACCGGTGTGCTGGTCACCTAGGCTAACTCTGCAATGAAAGCATACCTACATTGTTTAGAGTGGCTGACAGTTGTGGAATTATTGGTTGATCTTAAACTTATTAGTCTCTAATGACTAGCTGCCTCTGACAGCTACAGTTATTTGTAGATGCAACAGTTGAGGACTCGGTAATGCTAGTCAAAAAAAACAAAGGCTCATTAAATCAGACTAGCTGAAATCTTTTAAAATAGGGTAAATTCTATCTACTAAAACAAATAAATACAAAATAAAGTTCCACAAAATGTTAAATGTTTCATTGCACATTTGAAAGGAAAAATGTACAGTTAATTCAGCTCTAACAGCATCTATCAGGATTCTTGATGCTCTTTGACACATTGACAGTATAAATTAAAAATATCAATTTTCTGGCAATTTATATTGTCACTTTGATTTTATGTTCATGTTGAAGAAATCATTTATGCTGGTTTAAATTGAATTGTGAAAATAATCTTAACATTCTGATGAATAAAGCAGTAGTAATAATGTATCAGGTTACTTTGTTTTAGTCAAATGTATTATTTTGGAATTTTGGAGCTCAAATGTGTAAATGTGTAGTTCAGCCCCTTCACTCCTCTGAGGTAAAATCATACCAGTCAAAAACTATCCACCATCATAAAAATGTTTCATGAAACTGTTCAAGTTGTCCGTGGTAGAATTACTCGTGTAAAGTAAAGGACTGGGTTTATTCAACATTGTTTAAATGAGTTCAGTATGTAGCGGTGGAAGATTTATGTAGTATTTTCTTACAGTTTTATCAAAATTATTTTCTAAACAGGTAATTTTTACGTTCTGGAAGGGCAAAACGATGCTCTGCTTTGTGGAAATGGCTCAGATGCAGGGTAAGGTCATGTTTCTTGACTTTTTATTGTACTATGTAGAAAAAGGATGCAGCATATTCAGATAAATATCCTGGAATTATTTGATTGACCAGTTGAATGAAATATCTGCCATTTCACATTAGATGTGTTATTGGGATTTGATTCTAGATGTCTGATCTTGGACTTGAGTTCCCAATCATAGCTAGCTGATCTGGTCAGGAGAGGTCAGTTTATTCTTCACTGGGTAGCCAATTCAAAGACACTCAATAGTAACACATGCTTCTGGCTGGTTGAGAAGTAACAGAAGTACCAGTTAGGAAGGCATAAATGCCTCAACAGTCCGTGCTGCATATGTGCTGATTAATGAAGAATATCAGGCTATTGCAAGGGTGAGTGAAGAATATGGAGACAGACATTTGAAGATGAAAATATTATTAATCAAGGAATTTACATTGTGTTTTAAAGTTTAAGACTAAATAGTTGACAGTTTGGTAGTAAGGCAATATGCAAGTGTTGCTAAGAAACAAAATGCAAATAGAAAATGACCTTCCGCAGAATTGTAATGTTATACACAATTTTTCAGCTGTCTTTAAACGTAATTTTATAGAGTAGAGCTCTGTTCAACTGCTAGGAGTTCCTGTCTGATGAAGTGACCAAAAACAGCACTTCATAATCCCAAACTTCTATCAGGACCTAGCATCCACTGATATTAGAATAATTGTAAAAGATAGCACCCTTAATATCTCTCCTTTTGTAGTCAATGTCCAGAAGGATATATATGTGTGAAAGCTGGTAGAAATCCCAACTATGGCTACACAAGTTTTGACACATTCAGCTGGGCATTCTTGTCACTGTTTCGACTGATGACTCAGGACTACTGGGAAAACCTTTATCAGTTGGTGAGAACATTTTGTGAAACAAAGACTAAGTATTTTTATACTATCAAATTATACAAAGAGTTTAATATTAGTTCTATTACATCTCTCATATAATCTGATGATGATGGATTCCTACAAAATGAAAAGTAGGTGATGGTAGCGGGGTGGTTACCCGCTCCTCCCCTGTGGGGCTTAAAAGCCAGCCCTGGGAGAGAGCCAGGGCTGAGGGCAAGAAAAGCTGGGCCTATAAAGGGGCTGCTAAGCTGAAGCTTAGCCAGAGTCTCTCTCTCTCTGCATTCAGAGATGGAAGGGCCTGTCTGCGGGGACCTGAGGGAACACCTAGATTGGAGCAGGGCTGAGGGGGAAAAGGCCAGGGGAGCTCTGGCCTGGAAACCCCCAGGCTGTGAGGCTTAGGTTAGGGCCTATTAGGTACTGGGGTTGCGAGGGGGCAGCCCACGGGTAGACAGAGGCTGCAGGTCCAAACCCCCTCGCCTGTGATGAGTGGCTGATACACTGCAGTCTGCCCCGGGGAGCAGAGCTAAGCAATGACTGGCAATAGCCAAGATTGAGGTGAGGTGGGGGTAGTGGGTGGGGGTTCCCTGGGGAGGGGAGACCCTCAGAGATTGTTTGGGTTTACTGCCAGGGGAGGAGGCATCGGGTCCTGGGAGGGACTGGGGCCTGTGATAAGGCGGATCACCAGACGGCAGAGGGTGCTCCAGAGGCTGATGAGCTAATTCCCAAGGACAACCAGCAGGAGGTGCCGCCGGGTGAGTTTTGCTCTATTACAGTGATTAATTCACATCATAACATTAACAAGTTAATAAAGCTGTATTTATTACTTCCAGACACTACGTGCTGCTGGCAAAACATACATGATATTTTTTGTTCTGGTGATTTTCCTGGGCTCTTTCTATCTGATTAACTTGATCCTGGCAGTTGTTGCTATGGCCTATGAAGAGCAGAATCAAGCAAACATGGAAGAAGCAGAACAAAAAGAGGCAGAATTTCAGCAAATGCTTGAACAGCTGAGAAAGCAACAAGAAGCAGCTCAGGTATAGTTGTGATTTTATATATTTATCAGTTAAATTGTTTATCAAATTGTAATCTTGTATTAGTGCATCCAAATGAGTTTTCTATAGATATTGGTCATCAGATTTAGAATGGGTTTAGAGCCCTGTGTTATTAAGTATTCCCTATAACAATGGGTAGGCCCACTCTGTCTTCAAGAACAGAGCTGGCTCAGATGTTTTCATTGCTGGAAATATAGACATTTTGCTGTGAGCAACCCAGCCTTGTGATCCAGAGGAGACTTCAAAAAAATGTATGCTCTATTTGTTTGTTTGTTATTGAGGATTTGTATTCCATAGCATATACAATGTGGTTCGCAGAGTACATTCCTTGGAAACCTTACAGTTTAAGAAGAGAAGCAATATGTGAAGGGTGGGGGGACAGATATGGTCAAATTCTGCTCATATTTAGGAAATGGGTATCTGCTGTGCCATAGGAAACACTCTGTGACTTTAGCAAGTGGTAAGGATTCAGAAAAGAGGTGAGAGAAAATGTCTGAGAAGAGGACAGCTACCTGAATGTCTCAATGTGCAAAGGATGCACCAGCCAAAGACTGGACTGGAAAGTTCTCTAGAAGTGAAATTAAAAAGTTTGATGTTTTAGTGTGCTGGCTAGTAATAATGATGATATGTAGCTCTTATAATGCTTTTAATTGGGAGATCTAATAATAGAAGTATTTATTGTGATATGGCAGGCAGCAGCAGTAGCAGTAGCAACAGCCTCTGCTGGATCAAGAGATCCCAGTGCAGAAGGCGGAATAGGGGGACTCTCAGAAAGTTCTTCTGACGCATCAAAGTTGAGTTCAAAGAGCGCTAAAGAGAGGAGGAACAGAAGGAAGAAGAGGAAGCAGAAAGAACAATATGGAGGAGAAGAGAAGGATGAAGATGAATTTCAAAAATCTGAATCAGAAGGCAGCATCAGAAAGAAAACTTTCCGATTTTCCATTGAAGGGAACAGATTGACATATGAAAAAAAGTATTCATCCCCGCACCAGGTACTGTATAAAGTGTTGTTAGTTGAAAAGTGTATTAGAACTATTGTGGGCTTTCAAAAATTGTTGCAGTATCACAGGTATAACAGTGTGACTTTTCTACATGAAGAAGGAAGACAACAAACTTTTATTTAATCCTAACTATCTTTATTGTTGCCAGTGTTTCAAGAGAATTTTACCTAACTGATATAGACAACTTCTTGAAAAAAAATCCATATAGAATTTAATGCAGAATAGTTTTTCTACAGAATTTGTAAATCAGAATATAATATGTAATAGGGAATTATATCCCTGTAATTGAATTCCATAAGTTTGGTTTAAAAATTCCATAAAAATATAATCTCTGTTCAATATTATAGGATTGTTTTAGAGTAATTGCCATAGAACCCTATTGGTTTCATTCTTATTAAATGTTATAGAACTCGTCCATAAGTATATTCATGGATTTTATTTGTACATTACTAATGTTTCCAGATCTTGCTTAAGTATGTAGAGGATGCTATGTTTATGTCTGTTCTGTTCTCATTTTATACCAGTTATCTTGTTGTTGCTTCATACTCACAGATCTCATTGGCTTCAACAGGAGCTGGGATGGCTCAGGTTCAGTTTTTATTTTATTAATTCACAAATAGTGGATTTTAAATTTACAAAGCGAGTTCAGTGAAATTAATGCATATTAAAATCTGAAAGCAGAATTTGGTTCCTGGAAAAGATTATTAATTTTATTTATGAAAACAATTTCTACAACATGTTAACTCCATTTTTATTAAAAAAATATAGGGTTTAAGGGTTTCAGCTAATAATTATATTCTTTTATTTTCCTACAGTCTTTGCTGAGCATTCGTGGCTCCCTGTTTTCTCCAAGGCGCAACAGCAAAACGAGTCTTTTCAGCTTCAGAGGTCGAGCAAGGGATATAGGATCAGAAAATGACTTTGCTGATGATGAACACAGCACTTTTGAAGATAATGATAGCAGAAGAGATTCTCTTTTTGTGCCACGCAGACATGGTGAACGGCGTAACAGTAACATTAGTCAGGCCAGTAGGTCATCCAGGGTCCAGGCAGTGTTTCCAGTGAATGGGAAGATGCATAGCACTGTAGATTGCAATGGAGTAGTTTCCCTGGTTGGTGGACCATCTGTTCCTACGTCGCCTGTTGGACAACTTCTGCCAGAGGTGATAATAGATAAACCAGCTACTGATGACAATGTAAGGAAGATTTAAATAGCTCAGGCATGGTGGCCTTTTCTTACTGCACCAGCCTGTATTTTCTACAGAATGGAATTCCTTAGGAATGATCCTGGCTGGCCAAGCTATGAATATTCCTGCATCTTGTAATACCTTTAATATACTAACAAAATAAGTTTGAAATTTAAGTATTTACCTGCAAAAATTCTCAGCGCTAACAAGAAAAAATATCAAATTAATATGCAAGTATCTGTCTATCATATACCCATAAAAATAGGGTAGAACTTATTGTAGCTATTAAAAAGTTCTATCTGGCCACATTGGATAAGATTTCAACTTACTATACAAATAAAAAGGGTATATAATAAAGGTTACCATATGAATTCAGTCAATATGACCCTGAATTTGTTGTAGATAATTTTGATAACATTGGGCTTTATCAGCTCATTGCAATATAATAGTATACATTCCATACAATATAATAATAGTATACATTCAGCACTACCATATATATGTTTTCATTCTTATGCGCTTTTCCCCCTTTTTTTGATGTAGGTCTCTAGTATAGAAAATAAACTAAACAGTTATTTGAGGCACCACATTCATGCATCCACCTTCAAAAACAAAAATGTCTGTATGCACATATGTGTTATAATCTATGTGTATATACAGATAACCAAATATTTTTAGAAATATTCTGCTATCTTATTTCCTGGTTGTCCACTTAGAGTACTTGGGAGTACACCAGCATGTGGAAGCATGACTAAATCAGACTTTTTTTATTTGTTGCTGTTTAAGACTGGATGGATACCTTGTAATTTTACAACAATGAGACGTTTTATAAGTAGTAGTAAACATCTGCAAATTGAAAACATTTTACAATAATATGGTGGATTTCAATATGTTTTACTCATTTCTCATAACTGAGATTTAGATTGTTGAATAATTATTCAATTCCATATTTCTCTCCCACAAACTTCATGTGTTATGTATTAAACTGAGGATTTCTAATAACTGACTGTGCTGGAGGACGAGTGATTCAATCGAAAAAATTTCTTTAATATATTTTGAAAATGCTAGGTTAATACAATAAGTAAGAAAAGTCTTGCGTGATAAATTAAATAAAAAATTAAATTGCATGAAGCATGTATTCCTTCAAATTTAAAAATTCAATATACATAGTATTTGATTATTACATCACTCATGATGATCCTATCCATTATTATTCTGTTTGCAGGGCATGACCACTGAAACAGAAACAAGAAATAGAAGATCCAGTTCCTTTCATGTTTCTATGGATTTTCTGGAAGACCCTGCTCAAAGAGAGAGAGCAATGAGTATAGCTAGCATACTCACAAATACTATGGAAGGTGTGTAAAATACTGAATTTAAAATGTTAGTATGTTTTCAGTGAACTTCTGAAACTTTTATTTGAAACTAAAACAATAATTTTAGATATGTATATTTTAACTTGATATTGTCCCTCTATACCAGTGGTGCTGGAAAATGTTTAGTAGTTGGGGTGCTGAAAACCAGCCTCCGTACCTCTGTCCACGCCCCACCCCTCCAAGCTGAGGCTGGGAGCAGGGCTGTGTCTCCGGGACTGGGGGACCTGGACAGAGGTAAGGGAGCCGGGGCGGGTGTGAGGCGAGGAGCAGAGCCCTGGGCAGGGGACGGCAGCCAGGACCCCACATGCAGAGAAGGAGCAGAACTCTGGCCGTGGGTTCTGGCGCAGGGCCCTGGGAGTGGAGCCCTGGAAGCAGGTGGCTGGGTATGGGGCCAGCGGCTGGAGACCGGGGCCAGTGACCATAACCTGAGCCCCAGGTGCGGGGTTAGGGAGCGAAGTGCAGGGCAGGGGGGTCAGGAGTGGGGCCCTGGGCATGGGGCCAACACCAGGACCCGAGCCCCAGGGACAGGACCTGGGGAGTGGAGTCCCGGGCAGAGAGCTGGGAGTAGGGCCCCAGGTGCGGAGCCAGCAACAGGGCCAGCCCCCAGGACCTAATCACCCCTTCCCCTGCCCCCCCCGCACCTCTACTTCCTGCACCTATGCTCTCAGGAAATATTTCTAGATAGACTAAAAGAACTCTCAGTTGATGTGTTCGTCTCACATTACTTAGTGAGACTTTTGTGTCATTGCTTTTTGGCCATTCCATGTCATGTGGTCACAAAGCACTGATTTTTGCTATTATAAAACTCATCATAGCTGCAAAAATCCATATCACTGTGCACAAAATGGCTGCATAAGTATGTGTTTTTGTGCTCAAATAAGAATTTGTTTTCAAATAGATGAATATTTAACGGGCATACCTGCTATATCAGAGTTCTCAACCTTTTTCTTTTTTGAGGCTCCCCCACAGCATGCTGTAAAACTCCCCGGCCCACCAGTGCCACAAAACTGTTTTTTCTGCATATAAAAGCCAGGGCCAGCATTAGTGGGTAGCAAGCATGGCAATTGCCTGGGACTCCATGCCACGGGGCCCCACAAAGCTAAATTGCCTAGGCTTTGGGTTGAGCCCTGAGTGGTGGGGTTCAGGGCCACGAGCTTCAGCCCTGCATGACGGCGCTTCGGCTTTCTGCCCTGGGTCCCAGAGAATCTAACACTGACCCTGCTTGGCGGACCCCTTGAAACCTGCTCATGGCCCCCCCAGGGGACCCCGGACCCCTGGTTGAGAACCACTGTGCTATACCATTCTCTGAAAATACGGCTAGAGGATTTCAAAGAGGTCTCTGACACTGTAGTATGGCATGCAGATATTTTACATTTTATATTTTTTACCCATTTGTTCTTAGAACTTGAAGAATCAAGACAGAAATGCCCACCGTGCTGGTACAAATTTGCAAACATTTTCTTGATATGGGACTGCAGTCCACATTGGTTAAAAGTAAAACATATTGTCAATTTAGTTGTGATGGACCCATTTGTTGATCTCGCTATTACTATTTGCATTGTTTTAAATACACTATTTATGGCCATGGAATATTATCCAATGACTGAAGAATTCAGTAATGTACTTTCTGTTGGAAATCTGGTAAGTCTTCCAGTTTATCTTGTGACATGTTGTTGTTTTTGCTTATTTGTTTGGTTTTGAAGGAGATATATCTGTATTATAGCTTTAAGCAGGAATTTCTTCTTCTTTTTTTTAACTGATTTAGTTGTCCTTTAGTTAGGTCTGTATTTCACTAAATTTTTGGAGCTCCCACCTTCAATCCTTTCTCAAGACATATAGATTAACAGTATAAAGTAATATTTTGTTTAATACATCACTTGGCAAATCTATTGAATCATCTCAGATTTAATCTATCCAAACCTCCTTGACATGTTTGAATTTCATCTTCTTCATGTCAATATATACAAATATGGTTTTCTGTAGTTTCTTCAGGCACATCTATTGAAAGGTAGTATTTCCAGAAATTATGTTAAAACACTCAGAAACAACAATTTTCAGTATGGAAATGTAGTTTCCTAAAATAATGCATCTCTGTAGGTTTTCTGATTGTAAATGGCCATCAGATTGGTTAGTAACCTGGCGGTGCTATGGTTAGTATACAGAAAAGAAATTAAGATAAAGATAAATTAAGAAGTTCATCAGTTGGTTCTCTGCAGCTCTAAAGCATTTAAATTAAGAGGTTGGATCATGTAAACATATTTAAACACTTGAACTTACAGTTCTACTTTGTTTTATTTCAAGAATAGATTTCATGTAATGTGTGTCTTTAATATAATTTTTATTTTGCAATGTGAAAGAAATATATTTTAGAACATGTAAATAACTGTAATACTAGATGATGCAGAATTAGCAGGCAGACAAAAAACCTGATTCTCTATATTTCAAATCATAGAATCATAGAATCATAGAATATCAGGGTTGGAAGGGACCCCAGAAGGTCATCTAGTCCAACCCCCTGCTCAAAGCAGGACCAAGTCCCAGTTAAATCATCCTAGCCAGGGCTTTGTCAAGCCTGAATAATATACTATGTATTAAGAACATGACATTTTATGTGACAATCACATGATAAACCATAAAATATGGTGTTCTAGAATTGTATACTTTGTTTCCCATCCAAGAAAATGTCTCCTAACCTTGGTTGGTGAAAGTATTCTACATCATATAATTTGATTTATATCATTGCAAAGTGTAAGTGTGAAAGAGGGACAATGTTTATGAATTTGCCAAGGTGCCAGTTAGATTTTAAAGCTGAAATCTAACAAACTGGGTTCATCAATATAGAATGGAATTTAATAGGATATCTCCTTTTCCTTGCGTCCAGGGAGTGTAAGATTAATTTTTTTTTAATGCTGGGTTCTTTTCAACTTTTAACTTGAACAATATTTTTCAAATCAGGACACTTGCTTATTTTTAACTAACCAGTAATTTATTAATTACTTAAAACCACATTAATATACAATCAATAGTTCATCACTCAAGTGTAGACAACAAATGTTTTAGGTGAGTACTGCACACGTAATACAGTCTTGTAAACAATTATCACAGTCTAGAGTTGAGGTTCAGCAGTTATATCAAAGAACAATGTAAATTACCATGATTTCTTATTACACTGAGTTATGATCATCAGTTCTTTAGTACCCAACATATTTATCACACTTCCAAGGATGCACTTGTCTCTAGGACAATGCTTTAAAGCTTAGGCGCTGACTTTTATTTTTCCCTGCGGGTGCTTCACCCCCATTCTGCCTGAGGCCCTGGCCTCACTCCACTCCTTCCCCTGAGGCCTCATCCTTGCTCCACTCTTCCTGTCCCCACTTCACTCCTTCCCCTGAGGCCCCGCCCTTGCTCTGCCTTGGCTGATCTTAGGGTCCTTAGACAAAGTGTCTCACATGATGTGAACCATTTTTTATTGTATTTTCTTTCTAGGTGGGTCCTTTTTTGGAATAAACAGAGATGGATAGTTTTTCTAATTGTTGAGGGCCAGAAGGACTCAGTAGTTAATCATTCAAGACGTATCTATTCTATATATATATCCCTTACAAAAGCTTAATTGGAAATGAAGTTAGTGTGCCTAAACTACCTATAATATTCAATGCCGCCATAATCCTGTTTACGATCAAATATGCATTGAAATCAAGGAGAAGACTTCTGGGCAGATCCCCACCTGATATTAATTGTTGATCTTGCTAGATCTTGTGAAATTAGGCCATATAAGAGCATATCTTTATAGTGTCATTAATATCCCAACAATAGTGTTCTAGGGAGAGTAGCATGTAATTTCTTGGAAAGCATTCTATTGCATAATGTGCAAATAAAATTGGGGACATTGCTTGTGCTGTGAAAAAAAAGAGCTTGGAGTTCTAATAGTTAGGGTGGCCATATTTTCCCAAAGGGAAAGTGGGACACTGCCTGGGGCCGGGTGAGGCCTCACTCTACCTCCCCGCATGCAGAGCTGTCCCAAGACCCCCTGCCGCCCACTCGTGCATGGCTGGCCTGAGCCACTCCCCCGAGCCCTCCCTCCCGTGCAGGGTTGACATTGCCACTCCTCCCTCCCGCATGTTCTTCCATGCCCCAATAGGAGTAGCACCCCACTTTTTTGGCAAAACTGTTTGCTCTTGCCAACTGGTCATCAAATACCCAGTTTTGCCAAAAAAATTGGGACGGCCAGGACAGGGTTTAAAAAAGATACTGTCTCCGCGAAAATAGGATGTATGGTCACCCTAAATAGTCTTAAGTTTCTGGTTTATAATACAATTTTAAGTAATTTGTTTCCTGAAAAATTAAATCAAATGAAAAGAAGATTCAGTACTTGTTCTGTGATGGAGTTTCTATCGGAAGCTGTGTATAAGATGTCACTGTGATCATTCTTTTAAAAGCAACAAATTTTAAACACTAATAATAAAGTACTAAATAAAATAATTTGACTTTCCTTTGATTATTTTTAGGGATTTGAATTTAAGGATTTTTGTGAATAGCCATTCTAAATTATGCTCATTGAAGATATGTAGCTGGAATGTAAAATCTGCACAAATACTGGAAATATTAAATTTTCCAACTGAATAATAAATTGCCTTTTGAATGTAGGTCTTCACTGGGATCTTCACAGCAGAAATGTTTCTGAAGATAATTGCCAAGGATCCTTATTATTATTTCCAAGAAGGCTGGAATATTTTTGATGGTTTTATTGTAACACTTAGTTTGGTTGAACTTGGTCTTGCAGATGTTGAAGGACTATCAGTTCTCCGATCATTCAGATTGGTAAATATATTAATAAAACAAAATATTATTGCAAGTTACAATTACAGGCTTTGTTGCAGTAATAATTAAATTCAACTTTTGTGTCTTAACAAGATACCTTAAGGTCATTATGACCCTGATCCAGAAATGTGATCCACTTATATGTACCCCTGTGCCATGCAGTTTTGTCCTGTTGTCTTTAGTGGGGACTCTGCAGGAATCCATATTAATACATCCCAATGTAGGAGTGGGGCCTATTTCCAAATTTTTATTGCAAATACTTACTTCAGGTATTCCAATGTGAAGAAACAAATGGACTTACTGAATATCTTTATTGTGCTCTTACTGATATTATCAGAATGGATCTCTTCTTTATGTACACACAGGCAGGTAGGTAACCTTGAAGTTCTGTGGCATCTGAGGTAACACTGAACCTGAGATTCTAAGTTGCATGAGGTGTGTCTCTGGGCTTTTACATCCTTGATCCAAAACTATGCTCTTGGGGTACCAAGCTGTAAAAGTCTGTAGCATTTTCATCATTGGCAGCAATACTTTTTTCACAAACTAATTTGTAAAACACTTTTTTGTGTCTCCATTAAAATCAGTACTAACAATGCCTTTTTATTCTTTTTTTTTTCAGTTACGAGTTTTCAAATTGGCAAAATCTTGGCCAACACTGAATATGCTGATAAAGATTATTGGTAACTCAGTTGGGGCTCTGGGAAATTTGACCTTGGTGCTGGCCATCATTGTCTTCATTTTTGCTGTGGTTGGTATGCAGTTGTTTGGTAAAAACTACAAGGAATGTGTCTGCAAAATTGCAAGTGACTGTGTACTTCCACGCTGGCACATGCAAGACTTCTTCCACTCTTTCTTGATAGTATTCCGAGTGTTGTGTGGAGAATGGATAGAGACTATGTGGGACTGCATGGAGGTTGCAGGCCAAGCTATGTGCCTTACTGTCTTCATGATGGTCATGGTGATTGGAAATCTAGTGGTATGTAATCAAAATGTTTCAAAGATTTATTCTGAAAAAAAAAAACTAATTCAATCTTGCAATCCAATGAGAATTCTTGCCCCATCTCAAAAAAAACACTTAAGCATATGATTTCAGTTGAACTATTCATATGCTTAAAATTAATATTAAGTGCTTTGCTGGATTGGAAACAGAATACTACACACCTTGCAGGATCAAACTCATGATATATAATTATAGAGTGAGCTCTTAGTCACTCTCAATTTTTGTTTTTGCTATTTGCAAATACAGTGTGCTTCAAATAATGTTCAGCCTGTGCATTTTTTATAAACTTTTTCCAATGTATTATGTGTGTCTGGTCACGTAAAACACATGGTATAGTTTCTGCTCTCTGATTGGAGAAGTGAAACTTTTAAACAGGATGATGAAGAATAACTAACTTCCTGTGTGAATTTTTGGCTAAAATTTTTTGTGCCAATATTTGTAAACTTTTGGGATTCGAAAGCATTTTCACAAATGCTTGCCAGTTGTCTGTTTTGTGATTGGTGAATATGGTCCTATGAATCATAGCAAACCATATTTAGTTCTTTCATTTGTCATATTTGTGAATCACTTTTTTACTATATAATTTTCCCTTCTTCAAATCATTATGAATTATAAACCACCTTTTTCTAATGCAAGTGTTTTAGTGCAAGCTTATTAAAGATATAACACTCCATTCTTTCTAAAAACACAGTTCTTGGGTTGTTTGGGTTGGGTTGGTTTATTTGTTTGAAACTTTGGTCTTTTAGACACATGCTTCACATAGCTTTAGAAAGTATTCTAGCACGAAGTTATTTCCACTGAGATAAATCTAGGAATTCCTTTTCTATCCTGTTCCAGGTTCTGAACCTATTTTTGGCCTTGCTACTGAGCTCATTTAGTGCAGACAACCTTGCTGCTACTGATGATGATAATGAAATGAATAATCTCCAGATTGCTGTAGCTAGAATTGAGAAGGGAATAGATTATGTTAAAAGAAAAGTACATGAATTCATCCAAAAATCCTTCATTAAAAAACAAAAAGCTTTAAATGAAATCAAACCACTTGAAGAACTAAACAAAAAAGACAGCTGCATTTCTAATCATCTAACAGTGGAAATAAACAAAGACCTTGATTACCTTAAAGATGGCAATGGAACTAGTGGCATAGGCACAGGCAGCAGCGTGGAAAAATATGTCATTGATGAAAGTGATTACATGTCGTTCATAAACAACCCAAGCCTCACTGTGACAGTACCGATTGCTGTTGGAGAATCAGATTTTGAAAATTTAAATACAGAAGAGTTTAGCAGTGAATCGGATCTGGAAGAAAGCAAAGAGGTATTTAAATACTGCTTATATAATTTTTTTAATATTGTGATTTTTTCTTTCAGCATGAACTCATCTAGTTGAGCACGGTATAAAAACCTATATAGAATAGACTATATGGACAAAAGTGAGTATAATATAGGTGGGAATACTTAACTCATGGTTACTGACAGGAGACGTAAGGCTCAATTCATCTGTATGCCAGGTCTGAGGTTGGCCCAGAGAATGGCAGGTTGGAACAAGGGTGACTGGGGTAGCTTTATACAACTTTTGGTTCTTCCCTATCGTGAAATGTTTGAGGGCCACTTCAGCTCGCCAAACAGGCTAGAGAAGCCTAAAAGCTTTATGTGGTTGTAAGAAGTCCATTGCAACAACTGGCAACAGATAAAGTATAGCAGTGCTCCCGGAACACATCCAACAACAAAGCTCCTGTTAAGAGTAGTGTATAAACTGGCTCTCTGCCACTCAGGGAAGGCCCTACGTTATGAGGGCTTCCTAGGAGCACAGTGCAGGGATGAACTGGGCCCAAAGAATAGATACATCTTTCATGAAGAAAGTTCTCTTTAGCTTTCAGAATGATCATCTTTTGCAGACCAAGAGTCCAATAAAATTATGTTTAAATTCAGGTTATCTGATGTACTACAAACCATTACTTGTTAAAGCTGAAAAATAAAGCCAGTGGAAAAACACAAGATACCATAAATGTTTTTTTACAAAGTAATGAATCGAATACTAGAATTGCAGTATAGTCCAACAGAACAGCCTGCACTTTTGACCCAAATGCCATCATTTTTAATAAATAAATAAACAAACTACAATAAGTAAACAAATGGGAAAGCACACAGGGTTGAATTCTAGCCATAACAATGTCAATGGGAGTTTTGTCACTCATTTCAGTGGATCAGGATTTCATCCATAATCTTACAGCAGCGGGTGTCCATAGCGGTGGTCATCTGAACCATAGATCACAAATTGCTGACCTAAAGAACATGAAGATATTCCTTAAATTATCTGAGACAGTCCAGCCCATCAAGACTATGAATGCTATGTTCGTACCATAGTCCTTGAAACTCTACCCTATAAAGCAGTTTAGAGCAGTCCCTGGGACTACCCTGACAATCTCTGCTGGTGACGATATTGTCACCATTTCCCAGTTAATACTTGAGGTATTAATAACCAGCTCCCATTTTGCTGTTAAAGATGGAACAATTTAAATAGTGGTCAAATTTAAGTAAAACTATTCCTCCCAGCATCACACACACACACCTCTGCATAATGTATCTAGATGCAACATAAGAGGTCGCAGGAGGAGCAGTTCCTTCCTGAACCTCACAGATGTTTGATATATAGATTTATAGATTCATAGATACTAAGGTCAGAAGGGACCATTCTGATCATCTAGTCCGACCTCCTGCACAGCGCAGGCCACAGAATCTCACCCACCCACTCCTACGAAAAACCTCACCTATGTCTGAGCTATTGAAGTCCTTAAATCATGGTTTAAAGACTTCAGGGAGCAGAGAAGCCTCCCTCAAGTCACCCATGCCCCATGCTACAAAGGAAGGCGAAAAACCTCCAGGGCCTCTCCAATCTGCCCTGGAGGAAAATTCCTTCCCGACCCCAAATATGGCAATCAGCTAAACCCTGAGCATATGGGCAAGATTCACCAGCCAGATACTACAGAAAATTCTTTCCTGGGTAACTCAGATCCCATCCATCTAATATTCCATCTCAGGGGATTAGTCCTATTTACCCTGAATATTTAAAGATCAATTACTTACCAAAATCCCATTATCCCATCATACCATCTCCTGCATAAACTTATCGAGTAGAATCTTAAAACCAGATAGATCTTTTGCCCCCACTGCTTCCCTTGGAAGGCTATTCCAAAACTTCACTCCTCTGATGGTTAGAAACCATTGTCTAATTTCAAGTCTAAACTTCCTGGTGGCCATTTTATACCCATTTGTTCTTGTGTCCACATTGGTGCTGAGCTAAAATAATTCCTCTCCCTCTCCTGTATTTATCCTTCTGATATATTTATAGAGGGCAATCATATCTCTCCTCAACCTTCTTTTAGTTAGGCTAAACAAGCCAAGCTCCTTAAGTCTCTTTTCATAAGACAAGTTTTCCATTCCTCGGATCATCCTAGTAGCCCTTCTCTGTACCTGCTCCAGTTTGAATTCATCCTTTTTAAACATGGGAGACCAGAACTGCACACAGTATTCTAGGTGAGGTCTCACCAGTGCCTTGTATAATGGTACTAAAACCTCCTTATCCCTACTGGAAATGCCTCTCCTGATGCATCCCAAAACCGCATTAGCTTTTTTCACAGCCATATCACATTGGCAGCTCATAGTCATCCTGTGATCAACCAATACTCCAATGTCCTTCTCCTCCTCCGTTACTTCTAATTGATGCATCCCCAACTTATAACTAAAATTCTTATTATTAATCCCTAAATGCATAACCTTACACTTCTCACTATTAAATTTCATCCTATTACTATTACTCCAGTTTACAAGGTCATCCAGATCCTCCTGTATAATATCCCGATCCTTCTCTGAATTGGCAATACCTCCCAGCTTTGTATCATCTGCAAACTTTATTAGCACACTCCCACTTTTTGTGCCACGGTCATCAATAAAAAGATTAAATAAGATTGGTCCCAAAACCGATCCCGGAGGAACTCCACTAGTAACCTCCCTCCAGCCTGACAGTTTGCCTTTCAGTAGGACTCGTTGCAGTCTCCCCTTTAACCAATTCCTTATCCACCTTTTGATGTTCAGATTGATCCCCATCTTCTCCAATTTAACTAATAATTCCCATGTGGCACGGTATCAAATGCCTTACTGAAATCTAGGTAAATTAGATCCACTGCATTTCCTTTATCTAAAAAAATCTGTTACTTTTTCAAAAAAGGAGATTAGGTTGGTTTGGCATGATCTACCTTTTGTAAAACCATGTTGTATTTTGTCCCATTTACCATTGACTTCAATGTCCTTAACTAATTTCTCCTTCAAAATTTTTTCCAGGACCTTGCATACTACAGATGTCAAACTAACTGGCCTGTAGTTACCCGGATCACTTTTTTTTCCTTTCTTAAAAATAGGAACTATATTAGCAATTCTCCAATCATTCGGTACTACTCCTGAGTTTACAGATTCATTAAAAATTCTTGCTAATGGGCTTGCAATTTCAGGTGCCAATTCCTTTAATATTCTTGGATGAAGATTATCTGGGCCCCCCGATTTAGTCCCATTAAGCTGTTTGAGTTCTGCTTCTACCTCAGATATGGTAATATCTACCTCCATATCCTCATTCCCATTTGTCATGCTACCATTATCCCTAAGATCCTCTTTAGCTTTATTAAAGACGGAGGCAAAGTATTTGTTTAGATATTGGGCCATGCCTAGATTATCCTTAACCTCCACTCCATCCTCAGTGTTTAGCGGCCCCACTTCTTCTTTCTTAGTTTTCTTCTTCTTTATATGGCTATAGAACCTTTTACTATTGGTTTTAATTCCCTTTGCAAGGTCCAACTCTACTCGACTTTTAGCCTGTCTCACTTTATCCCTACATGTTCTGATCTCAATTAGATAGCTTTCCTTGCTGATCCCTCCCATCTTCCACTCCCTGTATGCTTTCTGCTTCTTCTTAATCACCTCTCTAAGATGCTTGCTCATCCAGCTTGGTCTACAACTCCTTCCTATGAATTTTTTCCCCTTTCTTGGGATACAGGCTTCCGATAGCTTCTGCAGCTTTGATTTAAAGTAATCCCTGGCCTACTCTACCTTTAGATCCATAAGTTCTTAGTCCAATCCACTTCCCTAACTAATTTCCTTAATTTCTGAAAGTCAGCCCTTTTGAAATCAAAAACTCTAGTTGCAGATTTATTTTTGTTAATCTTTCCATTTAGTTTGAACTGAATTAGCTCATGATCACTTGAGCCAAGATTGTCCCCTACAACCATTTCTTCTATGAGGTCCTCGCTACTCACCAAAATTAAATCTAAAATGGCATCCCCTCTAGTCGGTTCAGCAACTACTTGATGAAGGAATCCATCAGCTATCGCATCTAGGAAAATCTGAGCCCTATTATTATTATTACTAGCACTGGTCCTCCAGTCTATATCTGGGAAGTTAAAGTCTCCCATGATCACGCAGTTTCCATTAGTATTTACTTGATTAAAAACATTAAAAAGGGCTCTATCCATATCCAAATTAGATCCCGGAGGTCTATAGCACACCCCAAGCACTATCATAGGAGAGGCTTTACTAGTTATCTTCCCCAATGTAATTTTTGCCCAGACGGACTCCATCTTATCCATTGCATCGCTTCTTATTTCTTCACATTCTACCTCATCATTGATATACAGTGCTACTCCACCACCTTTACCTTTGTTTCTGTCTTTCCTAAACAGCACATACCCTTCAATACCTGTAGTCCAGTCATGACTACTATTCCACCATGTTTCTGTTATCCCTATAATATCTGGTTTCACTTCCTGCACCAGTAGCTCTAGTTCCTCCATTTTGTTACCTAGGCTCCTCGCATTGGTGTACAAACATCTTAATTTTTGCTGTTTGGCCTCGCTCACATTTTGTACCCTTTTAGGCACAGTCATTCTACAGCCAGTATAACCTATTAGACTAGTATCCACACCGCCCTCGCTCCTTGTATACATTCTCCTACCCACGGCTGTATCCTTTCTTACTTCGTCTTCTTCCCTCTCAATGCTAAAATCTGGCGTGGAGATTACCTGGACATCTCCCAACCATCTCCCCCTAATTCCTAGTTTAAAGCTCTCTTTATCAGTTGTGCCAGCCTTGATCCTAGAAGTCTATTTCCTTCCCTACTCAGATGAAGTCCATCCCGAGAGAACTGTCCTCTGTCTGTGAATGCCTCCCAGTGGCCATACATCCCAAAGCCCTCCTTAGAGCACCACTGCCTAAGCCATCTGTTGACAGTCATAATCTTGTCTCACCTTTGTTGCCCTTCTCTAGGAACAGGAAGGATCCCACTAAAGATCACCTGAGCCTCAATTTCCTTAAGCATCTTCCCCAGCCTAGCATAGTCTCCCTTAATACTTTCCATGGCTAACACATGAGATCTAATGACCTTTCTCATTAGTTTAGTTTATCTTCTTAGCTAACTTGAAAGCAAGCAGGCTGTCACAAGTGAAAATGAACAACCCTGGAAAGGCTATGGAATGACATGCAAAGTACTTTTATCTGTGAAACTGATAAATCCTGGATTTATGCAACAGCATAACACAAAAAGAAGAGTTCTAAAAACTATATAAAGTTCAATAAGTAATGCAAAGTTCAACAAGCAACTGGAATCTGTCTTTTATAGTTCTATATATAATTATTTCTGATAGTAACACCATGAATGAGGCACAACATCAGGAGTCTCTTGGCTCCTTGCTTCCCGCTTCCTCACCTCAGCTAAGAACTACAAACATTCTGACAGCAGAGGGCTTTTAAGCTAAGGTCCCAATCCTGTAAACAGTTATGTATGTGCTTACTTTTATTACCCTAATTAGCTCAGCTGATTTTAGTGGGATTATTCTCCGTAATAAAATTAAGCGAATGCATAAGGGTTTACATTCTTCACAACCAATGCCCTTCTGGTTGCTTTGCACTGTAAGATGAGCAGAGGTGCCTTCAGGACTTTAGTGCCTTAGTGTCTAAACAACTCAGGGCATTTCCAGGTATTTCAGCAGCATCTCCTTTAAAGCATGGCTGCACATTCCAGGATCCTATGGTCCATTTTTTGGCAAGTCTCTCAGAGCAGTTCATGTTTGCTGACATGTCACAGTTCAACCTGATTGCATTAACTTTCCTCTTATACAAGATGAAGGGAAGCTACTTCCCAGGATGTGCTGTTGAGGGATGTGTATGATGCAGGAATAATATTGAATTGTGGTGCTAAATTTTCCCTTTTTGAGAACTGACAAAGGGAGGCAACAGGGCACAGAATTTTGCCTCATCATGTATAAAGGGGCTTCCCTCCTCGCCAGCATGACTGAATGATACTTTTGCATCCACTTTCTTTCCTCTCTCAGGTATGCAAGCTCTGGGGTGGATCCAGAGTTTTCTGGATATCAAGTGGGGGTTTTTTCTGTGCCACCCTGCAATTAAAGTTCCCTTTATCTCCAAACTCCTGTAGTTAAAAGTGGTGGTCTATGCCTTATCAATGGCTTCTGGCTTTTAGAGTCTGTGTCAAATATTGGAAATCCCCTAGAGCTATGCAGGGGATCAATGATATTAATGTCATGTCCCTTCTTGGTTTTGCAGATCTCTGTTTCTTTGTCTTAGGCAGAAGAATTGAAACTCTGCTTACCTTTAGCCAATAGGGTCAATAGACAGAGGCAGATGCAATTTTAGCCTCCTTCCTGCCAGGGGCACATGTTCTGCTGCTGAGCAGACAGGAGGCAGCAGCTGTGACTCTGCTGCCTCCAGCCCTGGATCCTTTCCCTTCAGCCTACCAACCCTGGGGGTCTGCACAGCAGGACGGGCGGTTGGACCAGGAAGGAGCAAGACCATTTTTTCTTTCCCCTATGTGGGAAGCAGATAGCTATGAGAGGGAGTCGCACACAAGGGGGAAGACCAGTTTTGGTGGAGACAGGCACAAGATAAATGATTGTGTGGAGGGAGGACATCTATGTGGGGGACTGGTGCCACTTAGAGAAAAGCATGGGAGTGACAGCCATGGGAAGGACAGGTACGGGAAGGGGAGTTGGGCTGGCTATGAAGAGGGAAAGCTAGGGGAATACAACTGAGGAAAGTGGGACCTAGGTGAGGAGAAGACAGGAGGGGCCTGGGGGAAGATGGAGATATTGGGGATTGAGGAGGAACTTTGGAGGGGATAAAAAGGTAAGATTTGAGAGAGAGAGAGAGAGAGAGAATGGGAAACTGCGAGATGGAATCTTTGGAATGGAAAATGAGAGGGATCTTTGTTCACTCACCCAAATAACTAACCTTTTTCCCTGATGTCCATCCAGAGACAGAAGAGGAAGATTGGTACATGACAGGAAGGGAACTCTTTGGGGGGTGAGAGTAGACACGAGGATTAGGCTGCCAACATGGGGGAAGAAAGCAAGGAGAAACCTGGAAATGGATTACTTTTCCTATAAAGAAGGTCTATACTGCTACTCACTAGAATTAAGTTAAGGACTGTTCATTTATCTTTTCCCCCCACCTTTGGCTAAAGCAAGCTGTCCTTTGCACGCTTTATAGTTTAACTTAACAGAATTCTATTTATATATTTTTTATAATTTCAGTCAATAATATCAATGTTTATTTTTAAGCATTTTTTCAATTTTTATTAATTTAAATTTTCATAGTTGCAGGAAATTAGAGACGTCAAACAATAACAATTATTTAATAACAGCAGATTTGAGATTCAAAGAGTTAAAATTTATAAACCGTTAAAACACAAGTTATCAACATGACTTTTCAAAATATACAAAGTAAATATCTTCAGATCAACAAATCAGACCTGTGTTTACTATTCTTTTGCTAGTCCATTTGTAACAAGCCTAATTCAGAAGTTTAAATCACTAGGTTTTGACTCTAAAAAGTTCTCAAGCAGCATTTTGTAAAAGAGGAGGAGGACTCGGACTCAGGGAATTATAGACCAGTCAGTCTAACTTCAATACCTGGAAAGATACCGGAGCAAATTTTTAAACAATCAATTTGTAAGCACCTGTAGAACAATAGGGTTATAAGGAATATCAGCTTTTTTGAAAAATTGCTTCAAGCCCTTATAATTTCAGAGAGAATACTGAAAAGCTTGATTTTCAAAGAGTAGCTGCTTACTACTTGTGAAAATCGGGTCCTTCACAGTGTCCCAAAATGGGCATCCAAATATTAAAATTTCAGCTGAAGTGATTTCCACAAAGTCAGTCAGTGGCAAAACTCCTCAGAACTTCTTGACTTTCAACCAGTGCTTGGTCCTCAAGTTTACAAACATAAGCAAGCTTTGGGTTCAATATTAAATGAAACATAAAACCAGTTGGTTACAAACTTCTTGCATAGCACTGTTATTCAAATACTTCTTATATGCCTGCACTGCATACTGTATGGCAGTACAGCAGCATACACAGAGCAGTGTGTATGTGTACTATTAATTTCCTTAAGCAAGTCTTAATGATGCTTATTGGAAATAACTTCCCTAAAAAGTTTACTAAGGTCTGGCACAACTCAGCTACCCACAAGTATTCCTTTATTAGTTACAGGCCACTTGATATTGATTACATCCAAAATACAACCATATACACACTTATACTCTATATTCTAGACCTAATGCAGTTATAAGCATTGGCCAAATACTTACAACAAAATTAGGTTCGGGAGATACCTTCACATTATGGTGTGACTCAAGAATGGTAAGGAACAGCGCTGACAAAGACACTCCAAAAACCTTGCCCTTTATACACTATAATAAACAAGTGATGTCATGGCAGGTTATCAGACCTTAGCTAAAGCTGGAAGAGGCAGTTTAGGGCTAAACCCAGTTCTCTGTCCCAGTGAAAACAAGCAATCCTAATTACTGGACTAAGCTTTTCTTTACCATAAATTAAACAAACCTATCTAACCAATTATTTACTGTGCCTGGACCCCATTAAACCATGTTTTCTTTATTTGTATTACTTCAACCCAAACCTTAAAAAAATAATGCTGGTATTTCAAGGGACACTAGAAATTTAATACAAACAACCCTTTTTCTCATGATCCCCTTCATTTTGCTAACAACCAAACTCTATTTAAAACCATAGTTCATTCAGGCCCAAGGATATAGGCCTATATTTCTAGAATGTTTTCCAGAAACAATAATAATAATAATTAATAACATGCCTGAATTTTTTTAACTGTGTATTAAAAAGACACACACAGTACCAAAGTGGCAGCTAAAATGGGCACAAATGTATCACTTACTTACCTAAATTGAGCACTAAAACATTTAAAAATGTAAAAGAGTAGACGCGTACTATTAATTTTTGCTATGTCTGTGAGTATTAATATTTACCATAAATACGTTGATTAAATCTTTGTGGGTTTTTTTTATTTAACAGAAGCTAAATTTGTCCAGCTCGTCTGAAGGTAGCACGGTTGATATTGGACATCCTGAAGAAGAGCAACATGCAGCTGAACCCGAAGAAGCTGCTGAGCCAGAGGCCTGTTTTACAGAAGGTGAGTGAAGCAAAATATAATCTGTACTATTAAAAATATAAAGTAAAATGAAATATTTACTTACACTGTCTAATAATATTTATCGCTTGAAATATTTGCTATTTTGTCAAATATTAACACTAAATAATCATAGGTTTCAGAGTAGCAGCCGTGTTCTTTTTACTAAATAATCATGAATTTTAGCAATGGTATATCCAGTACATAATATAATTATAATCTGTATACTGCTGATGTGGATTTATAATGATTTTCAGATAACAAAGAACTGGGAAAAATTATATAAGCAAATTGCCATTATTTTCAAAAATAGAAGAAATCTGTTTGTTTTTCTGAGGGTTCTGGATTAGCACCAACTAGAGTAGTATTTAAAAATTGGAAATTGTCCTAATTAGGTGGTAATAACACTTAGCACTTTTTAAGCACTTTTCATAGCTAGCTCTCTGAGACAATTAGAAAGGTGAAGGTTTTGTCTACACTAGCATTTTTGTCAGTAAAACTTTTGTCTGTCATGGTTATGAAAAAAAACATCCCGAAGTTTCACCAACCAAAGTGCTGGTGTAGACAGCGCTGTGTCAGCAGGATATGCTTTTCTGCCAATATAGCTACCACCACTCGTTAAGGATGGTTTATTTATACTGGCAGGAGAACTCTACCACTTACACAGGAGACCTTACAGCGGCGCATCGGCAGAGGTACAGCTGTACTGCTGTAAGGTCTGTAGTGCAGACATAACCTTAGTATCACAGTAACTGCTACTCAGTCACTGCTAAATAAAAAACTCCACAATACTCCATCTTGGTTTAAATGCTGTCTGAGCCTTTATTTAAACAAATTGTCAAAAAGAGAAGAAACTCTCTTCACTTGCTACCTGGCAGAAAAAAACAATCCAGTGTGGTCCCCCGTTCCTCTCATTGGCCTTTCATGCCCAACTCCACTGGACACTTTATGGGCCTTGAAATAAATAGCGTTATGGGCTGAGTCAAAACTTTGTTCAAACTGATGTGTGAAACACAGTCTTCATTTAAGATAATTGTAAGAGACATTTAAGGGGACACACCTAAAACAAGGCCTAAGAGACTCTGCCCAGAAGCTAGCATCATAGGGGTGGAGGATTCTGCTGAGTATTGTGATGGGGGGTGCAGAGGATGCAGGGAGACGTGAGAGAATACACACAACTGAGAACAGACAAGAAAAGAGTGAGGAAGAGGCAAAAAGCAAGAAAGCCAAGCAATAGTCTGTAAGACTAGAGAGAGAGAGAGCTTTTTGGATCTCTTGGCTAACAAGCTATAAACTAAGAAACTTCTCCTTTTGTTATTGTTTCCTTCAGCATCTGGAGAAAAAAAGACTTTGTATGTTCCTTGTAAATAAACATGATTGCATCAGAAAGAATACCTGACACTATTTCCAATTCCAGCTGGAACACCCCACAATAGGATATAGACCCTTAAATACAAATTCACCATTTATCCCTTTCCTTGAGAGAAAACTGGGTCCCAGGCAAGAGGTGCCATCAATTTATGCATAGTGATAAGCTCCTTTCTTCTACCTGACTTCACCAGGATTCCTTTACTTCTTGGCACTCTGTACCAATTTAGAGTAAGCTTCTAGGCAAAAATGCATCATAACTGCAAAGAACTCTTGCCAAAGGTGGAAAATCAGAGGCTAGCTCATATCTCAGGGGCTATAGAAGTTGCATCACTGATGGGATAAGTTACCCTAAGTTGTTATGGGCACTGAGTAGAACTTCAGCAACTCACCACAGACTGGTCCATCATGGAGGGGAACTCTGATACTTCCTGAGGAATCTTACTTTTTGTATGCCCCAAAAGTTGCTAAAAGGTTTTGGATCACCAGATGAGTTAAGATTAATGGAATCCATTTAGTGCTTTCTGGTTCAGCCCATTGTGTGATTACTGGGTAAAAATTATCACTCACATAAGGGGATGCAACTCCATTGCAGTCAGTTGAGTCGTACCTATCCGTGTCATCAGTGCATTTGGCCCATTTTAGTTTTAAAAGCTGACAATTGTAAAATTTCCAGGCCAGAAAGATTAATGAATAAAATTAATGGAGAAAATCAGTGGGAGTTGCATGTACTCAGCAGGACTGAGAATAAAGCCTTAGCTGTTTAAAGTTGGTTACTTAATATAGAAGTCAATTTTGAAAATCTATGACTAAATTACTTACACGAGATCATATAGCAAATCAGTGGCAGTGTTTAGACTAGAACCTACAATTTTTGACTTTCACTCCTGTGGTTTAACCACTAAAAATATTCATTCCCACCTTTAAATAAAACTGTCTATGCTAATCTTCATCAAAACTGGTAAAATAGATTAATTATGAAAGTTTCCTAGACGGTACAGTTACATTTCATAGATACACTTAATCTTAGATACATAACCTAAGGCATTTTATATTTTGATTATTACATTTGATCTTATGTACTCTTCTGTAATAAAAGCTAATGCTTACAAAGGTTTTTTAGTTCATTGCATCTTTGACTAGAAGCAGCTAGTCATGCAAAATGCCTGCAAAGCAATCCATTTTCTTTTTTTCTGCTTGAAGTATTATGTAGCATTCCTCTCAGACAAAGTGATGTACAAGAGAAAAAAACAAGAAAGATGTTATCACAGTAGGTTGCAGGAGATTAACTGCACTATAAAAGGAGTTTTTTTGTTTTTTTTTTATAACTGATGAATATGTTCCCTGTGAAATATACTTTTCTAAGAACATAAATACAACTACAAGGATTGTGAACACATTTTAAACACTTCATTCAACTTTTAAAATGTGTGAGTGAGTTTAATGCTTGTGAAAATGAGGGACTAACAGGATCTACTTAAGCCAGCACAAATAGTTGTTATGCAAGATTTAGTGACATAGCTCTTTCTGTGTACTTCATTCCTAACTTGTAATTCCCTGCTTATCCCAGTCAATGGCCTCTCTTTTGGAGAGAGGTAGCAATACTGCCAAATTGAAAGATAATTTAGTGACATATACAAATAGGGTGAAACTGCCAAATATAATTAATTCATTGAATAAATCACTATGCAGATATTGCTGGAAGTTTGTAAATTTTTATTTTTCTAGCAACTTGCTGATTTTATGGTTATTTGACCAAATTAGGGACCCAACCTTCTACCCTTATGCACACTGTAATAGTACCTTATTGGAATCAGTAACATTGATTTCAGTGAAACTTCTCATGTAGTAAGGTTTCTCTTAGCATGATTAAGGTGGCAGAATCTGGCCCTAACTTGGTCATCTTTAATCATATTGCACATTTGTATATGGAATTCATGATGCATTTCTGAATTCTATTTTTGAATTTTAGTCAAGAATTTTTTTAAAGTTATGACAAAGAGGAGATAAACCTCCATTCTCCTTACACTCCATTTGAGGGATTAGGATTTTTTGATTTGGATCATTTGCAATCAACACCACAAGTATACAGTCATTATCTGATTTAAGAACAAGAACTTTTCATGGATTTTTTTAAAAAGAAAAAAGGAAATTCAGTTCCTGAATTCAGTATTGAAATGTGATGGATTTGTACAGGATTTTACCATTAATAGACTGTTTTCAAATCTTTGTTTACAAACTGCAGAAACCATAGTCTTGATTTGGAGACCAGAGGATGAAAGTTGTTATGGTCCTGATGTAGGAAAGCTGTCATTTCCTTCTTTACAGAATCTCTAAAATCAATCTATTTTTTTTCTTAGCACCACTAAAATTCTTATCTATTCCCTGCTAATTTCTTATATCAAGTTCTGCAAATTTTTCTTTGGCCTCTCTGTATCCTAGATTGTGCTCAAAATACATTCTGTTCCACGTCTCTGACTATCCTCTTCCACTCCTTTCACTGGCTTTCTCTGTGCTTTTTTATCCAGTTCAGACTTGTCATCTTCAAGGCACTGAACAAATCTTTCCCTGCCTACATCTTTGCTTTCATTTCCTTCTAATCCTCCTCCCACTATGTAAAGGTCTCTTAAGGCAGCATACGAAAGTACCATTTTTATCTTTCTTCCACTTTCATCACTGTAACTTCTTCCATGCCATTTCATATACCTGGAACTTCCTCCCTTCTTCGTGTAAGCTGCTCATCATCCCTCTCTTCTTTCAGTCCTTCCTTAAAATGAACTTCCTCCAGTACCTTATCAGCATTAACTCACCAGACCATGTTGTGAGCTCTTCAGGGCATGGATCATGTCTTACATTTGTCCCTGATCCTTACTAGAACATCTAAATGCTACTGGAATGTAAATAATGTATTACAATAACTTATGTCCACATATAAGTGCATTAAAAATATAAACCTGCTTGAAGTTTGACTGTATATTTGTACTAATTGTATTTAATTTGGCTTCTAAATTCCTTGTGGGAGGGACCATGTCTTCATATGTTTGTATAGAACTGAGCACACATTCAGCTCTCAGTAAACTAGACATACAGTAACTCCTCACTTAAAGTCATCCCGGTTAACTTTGTTTCATTGTTACATTGCTGATCAATTAGAGAACATGCTCGTTTAAAGTTGCACAATACTCCCTTATAACATTGTTCAGCAGCCGCCTGCTTTGTCCACTGCTTGCAGAAAGAGCAGCCCATTGGAGCTAGCTAGTGGGGGCTTGGAACCAGGATGCACCGGCAGCACCCCCCCCCAGCCTTTCCATCAGCTCCCCACTCCCTGGTCAGCTGCCTAGCAGGCTATCAATTGCCGGGCAGTTCAGCTGTCCCTCCCCCCACTGCTCTGTGCTGCTCCTGCCCTCTGCCTTGGAGCTGTTCCCAGGAGCTTCCTGCTTGCTGTTTAAGAGGAAAAGAGGGGTGCTAATGTAGGGTGTCCCCCTGCCCCCCACTCCTTTACCCCATCGGGCAATCTCCAAAGAGGAGGGCAGGGATACGACAAGCCCTCAGGACAGAGGGAGCTTGCTGGCAGCAGCTGCTGTCTCAGCTTGCTGATCTATGTAAAAAGGAAGTGTACTTAGAATGGGGTCAGTGTACTTAAAGGGGCAATGCATATCTCTCTCACACACATGGTGTGTGTCTCTGTCATGCTAAGTCCCCTCTCTCCATTCCTTGTAGAGTGTGAGACTACATTAACAACAACGTGTTAACCCTTGAGGGCTCAGCCGAGTGCTAGTTCATCATTTAGCAGTAAGACATTCCCTGGAAAATATCCCACCCTCTTCCACCCTCTAACTTCACCACCTCAACCAAGCTTCATAATCATCATTGCTGTGTACAGTATTAAATTGTTTGTTTAAAACTTTGTGTGTGTGTGTGTATATATATATATTTGTCTTTTCTCTGGCAAAAAATTTTTCCCTGGAACCTAACCCACCACCTCCACCCCCTCGATTTACATTAATACTTATGGGGAAATTGGATTTGCTTAACATCATTTCGCTTAAAGTAGCATCTTTCAGGAACATAACTACAGCATTAAGCGAGGAGTTACTGCACTTTCCCATTCTTTCATTTGATTTTAAATACCAGTTGTCTTATTAACCACATTTAATTTTACTTCTTGAAAAATGGGCTTTGAAAGTGTATTTATCAGAGTTTAGATTTTCTTATAGCCATAAAGTACATGGAAATATAATGGCTGTACCATTAGTCAAATAAATAATCAGACATTATCTCCTTAAGAATCACTTCTCTATTTTGCCTTCTCAAAATGTATGTTGTTTTACAGACTGTGTACGAAGGTTCAAGTGCTGTCAAGTCAGCTTAGAAGAGGGGAGAGGAAAACAATGGTGGAATCTTAGGAAAACCTGCTTCAAGATAGTTGAACACAACTGGTTTGAGACTTTCATTGTCTTTATGATTCTCCTTAGTAGTGGTGCTCTGGTGAGTGAAGCATGAAATAAGTGTAATGTTTCTGTGGGAAAATATTTTAAAATGTGGTTTAGCAAAAATAGTTTTTAGCATAGATTTCAGAGTAGCAGCCGTGTTAGTCTGTATCTGCAAAAAGAAAAGGAGGTCTTGTGGCACCTTAGAGACTAACAAATTTATTTGAGCATAAGCTTTTGTGAGCTACAGCTTATTCATCGGATAAAAAAACAAATGTGTTATCTTTAAACAGTGAGAGCCAAATGATGGTCACACTAGTGTTAACGCTTTGAATGTGAAAAGGGGGCAAAAGGAGTCCGCTTTCCACAGCATAGCCACATAGGTACAGTCATCATTCAGTGTTTGGACTAGGGAGTTCAAGAAGGTATTACTGAGACAGGTGGGCTGGGGACCATCGAGTTGCAAACATAGTGCAATATATGGAGAAAGAAAAACATAATTAATGTATGATTTATTTTGGCTTGCTTTCTCCCCCAGTTTGTGTTAAATATCTTTGAAGATCTAGCCCATGGTCTTTTTGTGTCATAGTTTCCCCATCTGAAAAATGGGGATAATAGATAATAGCACTTCCCTACCTCAGAGGGGTACTGTGAAGATAAATTCATTATTGACTGTGAGGCAATCAGACACTATAGTAATCAGGGCCATATAAAGACCATAGATAAATGAATCAACAGATAAGAATGAAACCTAATAGGCTGCATTCTATATGATTTACCTATGGACAAATACAGTTCCACAGTTAACTCAGTACACAACCCTGTTTTTAATCTGAGAAAGAAAAGTAGAAGAAAACTAAGGCCCCCCGACTTTGTATTTAGGGAGAGAATATTTGGTTTTTTTATTTTCTTTATCTTTGCAACCTAAACTACATACTATAACATTACTGAACCCTAAACACATTTGAATATTTTTGTTTTTAGGCTTTTGAAGACATATATATAGAGCAGCGCAAGACTATCAAGACCATGCTGGAATATGCTGACAAGGTCTTCACGTACATCTTCATTCTGGAAATGCTGCTCAAGTGGGTGGCATATGGCTATCAAACATACTTCACTAATGCTTGGTGTTGGCTGGACTTCCTAATTGTTGATGTATGTGATATATTTTCTAAGTATTAATTTATATTTCTTTTACTTTCTCCTTTTTATAGAACTCATTAACATAATATTTATACTCTTGATATTAGCGATGCCAAAATAATTTATATTTAATAAGCAAAGTATAGTAGTCAAAAATTCTTTAAAAGTCACATAGGAACTCAAGATTTGACTAGAATCCTGTAGTTCTTCAAAGCTGTCCAGATATATTCCACTCTCGGTGCATGTGTGTTCCATGTGACCAAGGTCGAATCAGCTGGCCAGTAATGTCAGTTGGGACTGTGCATGCACCCTCAGGGCTGGTCTACATTACCGCTTAAGGCAATGTAACTTGCATCATTCAGGGATGTGAAAAAGACATTCCCCCAAGCATTTTAAGTTACATCAACCTAAGCACTATCCACACCACACTATGTCAGTGGGAGACGCTCTCCCGTTGACATAGTTTCCACCTCTTGCGGTGCTGGAGTAATTATGCCAACTGGACAGTGCTCTCCCATCGGTATAGCGCATCTTCACCAGACATGCTACAGCTGCATTGGTGCAGCTTTGCTGATGTAGTGCGGTAGTGTAGACTTGCCCTAAAAGTCCTTGTGCGTCTGACCAATGGCATAAAAGATGGAGGAGCAGCTTCTGCCACTCAGTTACTTTTTACTGCATAGGGCTGCAAAACGGAACTCCTCAGTGTCTGCGAACTCTTGCACCTTTTTCCTAAAAATTTGTGTAAATATTTGTATTTGATAGAGTGTGTAGGTTTAATGTGCTAGGATAGCTTGCCCATTGGTAATTTGTTCATAGAGAACAATTTTGTTGTATTTTTGACAAGAGAAGAATTTTCTCAGTACCATGACTTAGCCATGTCTGAGCCTAAATTCCCAGGATTTAAGAGCAGAATGATGACCTAAATGCCTTTTCTATCTCAGGAAGAGTCATATCCCCAATAAATGCTCTATTTGTAAGTCCTATTCCAAAGGGACTCAAGAGGGAAAAGAAGAGCACCTTAAGCTATTCTTGTTGACTGTTTCATGCAGGTAGTTTAGACCATTGTGGGTCAGCAGTCGTCTCCCGAACCCCATCTTCTAAGACTGCCATGACTACTGATTGATATAGGACTGAGTGATCCTCAGAGAAAGAAGGAGCATTGCTTCTCTGGAAAAATAAGGACATATTCATATTGGAAATCCCAATGAAAATAAGTCACCTCCTCGTTTCCATTTGAGGGGATCTTCATGGCCCGAACCATGTACTGGAGCACTGAGGGAACCCAGTACATACAACATCCTTGGCACAGCCTCAAGGATCAAGACTGATTGGGTTGAGTACTAAGTCCATAGTACTGATTTCTGCCCCAGGTCTGCTCACTTTGGTGTCAATCCCTTTGGCATCAGTTTTTACAGTACTGCTCATCTTGATACTGGCTAGTTTGGGACTAGAAGTTCAGAAGTTCAGAATAGATTATCACAGTGGTTCCTTTACAATGTGTGAATCTGTGGGCATGTCTAAATTGTCCTGTTTTCAGTGTCCAGGTGGGGGAGTTACAGTGCAGGACTTCGGTGCACACTGCTATTCACACTCCCTTAGTCCGAACTGAAGGGCAGTGTAAACATGCCCTATGTGTCTCCACTGCTTTCTATTGTGCTGAATATTCCCCCCATGAAACTAACTATGACCGCTATGGTGGTACCAACTGCCTCTGCAGAACCAGCTAACACTGCTGTGATGCATTCAGGTACCCCAGATAGGGTAGCCTCTCTTCTGGATAAGAAATGTTCCTTCTCCTCGTGTGATTCCCAACAAAAATCGTGATGGATCACCAATATATTCCACAAGAGCCCCTTATGAATCAGAAAGAGGATTGAGAGCTTCCTGCATAACCCAGTCATATAGGGGTTATCTAAACGGGCATATGTCTTAGCACCATCCTCCCTAACCCCCCCAGGTCCTTATCTATATAATAGTCATGGCCCTATTGGACCCTTTGGGGCTCATACGACATGAGACAACCTTCATCGGTACAACTTATAGATTCATAGATATTAAGGCCAGAAGGGACCATTATGATCATCTAGTCTGACCTTCTGCACAATGCAGGCCACAGAGTCTCACCCACCCACTCCTGCAATAAACCTCTCACCTATGTCTGAACTATTGAAGTCCTCAAATCAGGGTAACAACCTCCTCCCTTGCGTCCTCCCAGATACTTGTCTCAGGTGGCAATTCATTAGCCTGAATCACTAGAACTGTCTTAAGAGAAGCACTCTCAAATGGAGAAACAAACCATACCAGCTGTTATATCTTCTTCATCCCTGGACGAGGCAGTTGTTCCATCTACAGTACCATGTCACCCAGATGATTACAGGAACTTTCAAGAGTTGCTCAGATGTATAGCTGTTTCTCTAGAAATCCCAGTGATGATGGTAGAAGACAGTTCCAAAGACATTTAAACATACTCCATACCTCTTTACATGGTTGTCTGGCATTATCTATTAATGAAGCCTTATTAGAGCCAGTAAAGTTTATCTGGCAGACCCTAGCATCAGTAACACTGACCTTTAAGGAGACAGGTAAGAGGTAGCAGGTCCCATCCACCAGCTTTGAGTAACCTGTTCACTTATCCAATATTTGGCTCATTGGTAGTTACAGCAGCTAATGAAAGAAACAGACAACAACTGAAAATGGCACTGAAAGATAAATTGTTTCTTCCACCAAAACCCTTACCTCTCCCGTCAGATTTAATATCTCAGGGACATCCTCTGTTAGGATCCGATCTCTCTCCACCTCACAGCCTGGTTACTGGTTGGTTGTCAGAGATAGAGAAATCGTGTTCTTCTAATGTCCAAATTATCTTGATCCAAAGTAAAAATTATTCTATCAGAATAGTTTGTTGCCAAGTAGAAAAGGTTTATGATTTGGGCTGAACAGCCTCAGTTATCCTATACAGACTCCCAGATCCCAACTATTCTGGACATTTGCAGTCTTTAAAGAGCTCAAGACTTTCTGTGTCTCTTTTCGAGTGTCCTTGGCAGACATCTCTGCATATCTCCCTCCCATCCAGAACTACACAGTCTCCCACCCAACTGTGACCAGATTCCCAAAGGGCTTTATACATGTTTTTTCCCCTCAGGTAAAGGGCCTCCTCTGTTCTTGGATCTTAATGTTGTCCTGACAGGCTCCCTTTGAGCGCATGACAACTTGCTCCCTATTTCATATGTCTCAGAAGACAGCTTTCTTAGTTGCAATTACATTAGTCCAAAGACTAGGGGGAATACAAGTTCTTATGGCAGACCCTCCAGATACGGTATTCCATAGGGGCAAGGATACCCTTAGGTCCCATCCCAACTTCTTATCTAAGATAGTAACAGTTTTTCACATGAACCAAATGATCCATATACCAGTTTCCTTCCTGAAACCACATTCTAATCAGGAAGAGGCCAGATAAGATACTCTGAATGTCCTTAGGGCATTATCATTCTAACTGGATAGAACCAAGCCATTTTGAGTTTCCCCAAGACTCTTTGTTGCATTTGCAGACAGATTGAAGGCCTAGGCCATATCAACCCAGAGACTTTCTAAATTATGTCTGCCTGCCTTAAATCCTGTTATGAGTTATCCAGTTTAGATCCCTCCAGTGTATCCTCCTCCCTTATATCGCATCATTGCTTGTGAGTCACCAAGAGTAGAATATATATGCACAAACACTCAAAGAAAAAGAAACTGTTACTTACCTTACACTAACTGTGGTTCTTTGAGGTATGCTGTCAATACGTATTCCATGACCCACCTTCCTTCCATACTACCATGGAGTCTTTTAACCTCTGGATTCTGTACTGGTGAAGGAACAGAGTGGTGGTTGGGGCTGTTTCCCCTTTATGCTCTCAGCACAGGGCATGAGGACACTCATGGTGAATGTACAGCCCCAGGACACTGCTGGGCAAAAGATTCTGATCTCAAACACAAGGGAAGCATGTGCAAATAGAGTAGCATATATATGGACAACATGTCTTGAAGAGTCACAGCTAATGTAAGGTTAGGTAAGTAACCAGTTCTTATTATTATTTAGTTGTATTTTGCTTCTGTCTTTATGATTTTTTCCTACTTTCTGATCTTGTGCAAGTTGATTGGTTAGAATTTGCATTTGTTAATATTTTAATATTTCAACTTTTATTTGATATAATTGCTGTTACATGATCATTTAATTGCATCAATTTATTCTGAGTGCAGACTAATGATTCAGTCATTTATAATGTATATACATCACAGGGAAAAGGAAAATGCAGTCTGAAATGCTCTTTAACACCCTACTGACCATTGAGTAGCATCAAAACCTTTGGATGATGATAGCACATCCACCCAATTCCAAGGGCTATGAAGTAATTGCTTAGGATGTGTACAGCTGCTAAGTGGATTAGGCATGAAGTTACAACATATGAAGGGGCTACATCTTACAGTGTATTAGATTGTGAAATCCTAGATCTCCTCTTGAATTTGTCCAAAATCCTTAATTAGTGCTGTGGGAAAATGAAAGCCTTCTTGACGCATTCCTTACTCAGAGTAAAATGAGATACTGGAGAACACTGAAGCCGTATTGCTGCAATATAGAAGGAAATATTCTACCTCCCATCCCTGCTTGTTGCAATTTTTTTGAATCTGCACAACGTGATATTTTTAATAAAGTTGGTTATGATCATTGTGGGTGAAGTCCTAGCTCCATTGAAGTAAATGGAAGTTTTGCACTGATTTCAGTGGAACAGAACAGAAAAGATGTTAATATGCTTTCCTAAAAATATAAAACATTTGATATCTGAGGTTCCATTGTACAAGCGTCAGCATGTAGCTACAGAGCAGCTATGTAGGGAACAAAGACTACACCTGTAGTACAGGTGCAGCAACTTCAATAAGCCCTTCAGTCCAAATACATCATTGAACTCATGATGTTTGTGATTGAAATTAGGTAAGATGAGTTCACTCTTCCCTTCAAGGGTTGGCTAACTTTTCCAATCCTGCTATGCTATGCTGTATTATGCTATGATGGATCATGGTACAGGAGAGATCTATCCTTTATTTATTGATCCTCTGTTATTTACAGCATTAAATATTAATAGGTTAATTTAATACATTGAAGTACACTAGCCCTCATCCTGCAAGCATATATGTTGCAATTACTCATGAGCTAGTGGTCCTCCAACTGTGCTATTTTAGGACATTGTCACCTAGCACATACACGTAATTCAGCAAAAAAAATTAATTTTAGATTGAAAAATTTTTGTATGTGGGGTAAAAATGTACCCCAAATGTGTTGCACTGCTATCCTGGGTTTTTAGTTCTATGTACAAGTTTGCTTCTAGTGAGAATATCTTGTATTCTAATAGTGGTAAGTATGTCTTCCTCACTAAGAAAGCTGGGATTTTTTTACATAAATGTAATTTGTATATGCTAACTGATAATGCATTTGTGGGGTAATGTTGTACCCCATGAGCATATGTGTTACGATAACTCATGAACTAATGACCATCCAACTAGGTTGTTTTAGGACCGTGCATATGCTAATTGATAATGCCTTGCAGTGACAGTGGTTGCTGCATAGAGTCATCCTATGGTAGAAAGTACTCCAAGGATGCTGGTTCCTTCAAATGTGGGATTGTTAGGTATCCTCAACAGAGTGGACTGATGCTGGGTATCTTTGCCTAACACTCTTAAGATGATTTTCTGTCTAGTTATTGTGCTCCAAACACTGCAGACTCGGGGGACTCTTAAGGGGATTTTTTGTGTTGCACAATTCAAGATGGCGAACAAATGAGCACAATATTCTATTTCTGACCTTGTAAAAATGATTTGTGCTAACAGTGTAGTAGATGATAGTGACTTTGTGCCAGATGGTATTGAGAGTTGCCCTGAGAAAGAAGACCATGTGTCTGTTGATTGTTCATCAAGTTCGTCTTCAGACAATGAGGAGCTTCTATCCGGGCAAGAATGAATATCTAGAATCATGAGCATGAGCTCACAGGACACATGCCTGGAAAGGGGTATGGCAGAAAGGGATACAGGAATAAAATACTATTTCAGTACCATTACCCAAAACTCCTCCCTCAGAACCACTGCACTGATTATGTGCAGGAGGGAGATCAAGCCCACTATTCAGCTTTCCAGCTACTGAAAACACACAAACTGTTAAACAATTTTCTTTAGTATATTTAAACTCTTGCTGTATCTGCGATAGGCCCCCCAGCATGATCTTGAAATCAATTAAGATTTTTTTATTTCAGAAATGTCGGTAAACATTTTACTAATAAGCTTTCCCAGCCTTTTACATTGTTCATGACCAGGGGCAGTGTGTGATGAAAAGTTTGCATTTGATTCTGCAGATGGATCAAAAAGATCTGACAATCTAGGGGTAGATTTCAAAAGAGAGTTCAAACGTTCATTTAAATCATTATTCTGGGGAAACTGATTTGGCTTTGATTCAGGCAGCCTCCATATCAGTCTTTGTATGAGTTAGATCAAAGATCCAAAAGGCTCAGACCATATGGTGGTCATGAATCTCCAGTTCCTTAGAAAATAGTATCTGACTCCCCACAAATCCATCCTCTTCACTAGAAAGGGGGATATAAAATCCATAATTTTAGAGTGAGCAAGGGGAGGGATGGGAGCACTTATGGTGGAGGCAGAGGTACCACATCACCAAGATTTGTGGGCTTACTGATGTGTTTTAACCATTGCTAGTAAATTTAGGTAATTCAGCCCAGCTCCTTCTGCCCTCAGACCACTCTCTCAGACTAGAACCTTTTGCTATGATCTTATTCTAGATACAACCACTTCAAATCTCCCTCCCCCAAAACATTCCCCAATCAGTTCATAACTTCCAGTCAAGTACAAACAATCTACCATTGCCACCACAGGCACCCGGGATTGAAAAGAGGGACCGCAATTGCCCCCATGGAGGCCACACCCCAATCTCCTGATGCCCATCATCTCCAGCACTTCAGGGGGGCTGTTCCAGGAACCCAGTAGCACACAGGAACCAGTCCCAACAATCTGCCACTGCTCACGGCTGGTGGCTCCTCTCACTGCCATACCAGGCAAGTGGCAGGCTCCCCACACAGGACCAGGACTCTGCACTGCTCCCTGGACTCTCTCCCAGTGCTACCACCATCTCGGTAGTGCAGACCCTGTCAGCCCACACATCATTTCTGTCTCCTCTCCCAGGACTTGGGAGTGCAAGCTGGGTCAAGGCTACTACAGACAAGTCTAAAGCTTTGGAAGATAAAACTGGATTTTCAACATATATAATAAAGATCTCTTTCCTCAATCTGTTGCCTTATTGGACTTCTTTATATAATTATAATTTTTGAGAGCTTTATATCATCATTGTTTGAGTACTCTTTTAGCATCTCTTCTCTCTAGAGCATATAAGCCATGATCATGTCAACCTATAGAGCATGGAAAGTGAGCAAGTCAGGGAGAATGAATGGTCAGTGCAAAGAAGTGAATCAGCTGTGGGACTGATCTTTCATACCAATTTACAGAGGATCATTCTTGCTTCATCAGCTATTGATCAATAATATTGTTAATTCCTAACAGATTTCTATCATTTCTCTATTGACTGTGGCTCTCAAATACAATCAAATGGCCATTATCAACACTATAATGGCTCTAAGAATATTATCAAAATTTTAATGTGTGAGAGTAAGATCAGTACCTATACTGACAAACAATGTAGTTACTTTAATTTCCTTTGTAGGGTTTTTTTGTGTGTGAGAATTTTTGTTTTCCTTCAGATCTTAGTGCATCACCAACAAGATATGAGAATACAAAGTATTTATGCTTCCTTGTATCAGCCAGTATTCATTAATGGGTATCTTACGGCATTTTTCCCCTACTTTTCCTTTATGCTACTCCTTCCTTTTTCTCCTACTTCTTTCCTTAATTTAAAAGATTTTCTCCAGGCTACAGAAGTATTTCTGAAGAAAGTGCTCTAACTTAGATTCTTCTTGAGAAGGCTATAACACACATCTATGGGATATATAGTAGTATGTACAAAATGAGTAATTTTTGCTTTTCTGTTTTTTTTATGTAGGTCTCCTTGGTTAGCTTAACAGCGAATGCATTAGGTTACTCGGAACTTGGTGCCATTAAGTCTCTTAGGACACTAAGAGCTTTGAGACCTCTGAGGGCCTTGTCACGATTTGAAGGGATGAGGGTAAGACAAAATGAAAGAACCTGAAATAATGCATGCATAAAAAGAAACAATGCATGCAGAATAAGGAATGACAAATCCATGCAGAAAGGCTGTACTAGCCTCTTATCTACTGAGTATCTAAATGATAAGCAAAAGGCTTTATCAGCTCACCTAAATCCATATGCAATATCATACTTTAGTTGTGTTCATTCCTGTTACTTTACTTTCTAGCCAATCTCAGGAGTTTTTCTTTAAGGATACAGAAATAATCAGAGAAATAAATATATTAACTCAACGGATTTTCTAAAAATGAGTTAAAGATGAGTGGATTTTGTACAATTTGGTGCTGATAAACATACCACAAGGTTTGTACTAGAATCTGATTCAGCACCAGTTTAAAAAAGTACCTTCCGTGTTACAAATTCAGATCTTTCTATTTTCATTAAAAATAAAGCTCCAAATTCAGCTTTGTTGTAACTCTGTTGAAGTTCACTCAATCGCACCAGGGTTGAATTTGGCCCAGTTAGTAGTTTTACATCTATTTCTGTCAGTGGCTGATGGACACATGAGAAAAATATGAATTATTTTTCTGGATTATTTTTCTTGATTAGATAATTATTTATTGTAAAATAACTATTCTGCTGACTCCAGGAAGAATCCAGTTATTCAGTACTAAACACATTATATTTAGTTCCTATTTTGAGTAAGTTAGAATCACTGTTCTCCATCTCACACAAGAAATGGTCTCTTTTTACGTAGCGTTTCCTTTGTCTACTATTTTCTATTCCTTACAGCTGCTGAATACAAACTAGTCCAATGTGCATGTCATTAAAATCTATTTAATTTTAAGAGAATGATTTTTTCACTTCATGGAAACATAAGAGGAAGCAGCTTTCTGATAATGTCAAAATCAGATCTAATCTAGTAAAATAAACAGTTTGCAATGTACTGTCTGAATAATGTTTAGAGATAACTCCACACTAGTATCATGAAATCAAATTCAGATGGTTAGAATTGAGTTCCTCAAATTGTATCACATTACATATCTTTACTTCAGACTTCAGAAAAAACCCCACAACTATTAACTAAAACATGACTAGATTCATGAATTTCAGTTTCACATGACCATGTCTTAATTTAACAAAGTCCTTAAAATTATAAATTTGTGAATTGATAAATTAGCAACATGTAATATGCTAAGAGCTGAGTCAAGTACTGCAGTGTTTATTTTGTCTGCTTGCAGGAAATAGTAAATTTGGGGGGAGAAATTAAACCTCTTTGCTTTCTTGCATTGCTTATACCTACAATGAGCTGTGGCAAAACTGGCTGATTTTTGATTCAGCAAATGTCTTTTTAGTTTTAAGATTTTTCACCACCTTCAAAAAGATGCAGAATATTTCCTGGAAAGGAATTAAATGTATTCCACAAAGCCTTTGTAAATAAGAGACTGTTGACAAATTCTAAAAAATCAGGAGTCAGCTTCTCTGGTGTAAATTGGTGTGGTCCCATTGATTTCAGTGGAACTGTGCCAATTTAAAGAAGAAACTGACATCAGAAATCTAGTTTAGATTATGATCCTATTTTTAGTAATGCCCTCTTTTCTATTTTAGTGAATTGGGAGAGTGAAAATTTCAACAAAAAGTGCTTTTTCAACCTTTTACCAAGTCAGTAAAATCCTAATGAATTCAGTCCGTTCTGATGTATAAATTTCAATGTTCACTAATATTTTTATATGATCTGGTTATAGATTAATTTTGTATTCTCTGTTGCAAATATTCCTTGTGTAGAGGGCTGACACAAGGCCTATGAGCCATTTAGGTAAATATAGGTCTTAAGTGTTCCATAGACTGTGCTGCCCTGTGCACAGGAATGAGTTTTGCCAGAATAAGAACATCTGAAATAGGATTCTGTTGTTGCATTGTATTCTGAGAAGTGTTTAATACTTCAGAACAATGAACTTCAAAAAAACTAACTCCACCCAGATGCTGGAAGGCAAAGTAAAGAATTGCTTTCATTTAAATTAAATCTCAGTCACAGATTTAGGGTTATGTTCACATTTCAATGCATGTAGATTAATGATAACTCCCTGCAAACTAAGGTTTGAATATTTATATTCAAATATTTATTTTAAAACCTATTGCTTTTATGTTAAGCTTTTTATTATTCTTTGTAACATAATGCTCTTGCACTAGTTCTGAATTCATATGGTATTTTAAATGTAGAAAATCAAATATACATTGCTTTGTCTAATTGGTTTAGGTAATAATAACGCATGTGTTTGTATGTAGCTTTAATGAATAAAGCATGTTGTGCCGTGCTTGATTTCTGCATTAGAAAAGTAGTAGCAGACAGAAGAAAACTTTTAAAAATTATCCACACTTTCAGTTTTGCATGTTTTATGCACATTTCTGGCTGATGGCTTTAAACATTTACTGTATTTCAAATTTCCAGTCCAATTTCTCAATATGTAAAATTAAATAACAGTAATTGATGTCTTAAATATACTCCTAAAATTCAATAGATATTTTGGAGATTCCCTTACCAGGGAAATAATGTTGAGGCTTGAACACCTTATTTTTCAAGAGCACTGTAGACTTAAAAGAAAATTGAGAGTATCACATACAACTAAGTTATAAAGCATAACACCAAGTGTTTCTGTCATTACAGATACCTAATTAATAATAAACTATATATTTCTATTTCATATAGGATAATCTTTCAACTTGGATGGGGTGGAGCACTGGTTCCTCCCCTCAGCCCTTTATTATGGGTACTGTATTACCCCCCTTTGCTACCGTTAATCCTTTCACTGTGACTAATTACTATATGGAGTGGGGCCAGAGGGGAGTGTTCTAATTTGAGTGTCCCAATAACATTATTATAGTTGATACTTCCATTCTACACCCCTATTTTAATTGCTTTAACCTTTCCCAAAAAATGCCTTTTGGGATTGAAATTTTTCATGTTTAATCTCAGCATAGAAATAACTTTCTGTGGAAACCTTCGTGAAAATCAGTTTAGGTATTTTGAGTTATTAGAGCTAGTGTTGCAGGATGAGAGTTTGTCAGTGCTTAAGACATTTTTAGATGCTCTTTTTTTCACTTGGCTCTGTTACGAATGGGTTTGAGTGAAACTTCTAATCTGTCGTCTATGTAGTCCTGAAAGAGCGTTTTTGCTTTGCATTGTGTGAAGATATTTGGTTTGCAGTTACGAACATTTTAAAGTGGCATGCAGAGTATGCACAGTACATTACTTTATTTACAGTCAGCACAAAGTGGTATGATTTGAATATTCACAGGTATAGATAATTGTATAGTCAGTCTCTCTATTTTATTTAATTTCATGTTTGCTGGAGTTTTTTAAAATGCATACACTGAAAAAATGGATCAATTCACTGAAAGAACTCATCATGAGCACACCTCACATTTCTAAAACTGAGACATCACGTTAAACGTAACTCATAAAATCATCTTACCCTTCATAGAACAGAAGAGAGAAAGGGGGAAAAACAAGTCAGAAAGTATGATGGAAAGAATTAGGGCCTCTGATGAGATATTGCCAATAGGTCTTGAGATATTTTCAAACTTATCATTATCATCCTACAATCTGGAATTTTTCTTATAGAAGCCTGTCTCTGTAAGAGATGGAAGTTTTCTTTGTTCTTATGAAGATATTCTTAGCAGTTAAAATGCCAATAACAATCGTATGTAATGTTGTCTTTTGTTAATCCTTGAAGTTTAGAAACATTATACAGGAGGCACATCACTGATTTAAAAATATGCATTCATTATCTGAACACAATTATCTGAATACAGCCCTAGAACATAAGTGTGAGATCACCAGATGGATGAGAATATCACTGGAATAGCCCAGAGTCTTCCAGGTTTAATCAGTTTACTTTTGATGGTTCCAGTATGAATGATGCATCAAGTTAAACTGCATTAGCTTTAACTGATATTTTCATCGCCTTTGAGGTCTTTGTATTTTAAGTTTGAACCAATCAACAGTTGTATAAGTTTCCCCTTCCATTAGATTATTATTTGGTTGGAAATCTATCTATCTATATATATGTTGTTGATCAGACAGTTATATCATTTGGGGTTTTTTTTTGAGAAATCTGATCTTATTTACCAACCCAGATTTCTAAACAGTCAACCAGGACCCCAGCATCTTAGGAACCAACTCTTCAATTACAAAAATGTACAAAAATTAACTCTGTCAAGATTCTGTCTGTAAGTCTTCAAAAATCATAAAACGAATATAGTAGTACTCTGTGATCATTCTCATAGCAGCCAGTAATTCTAGTTGACTTTACTATTCGAAGAATGGCTTATAACTGTCTGAAGAAATAACTTACCTAGCTGAATTTGTGCACGTTTCTTATCAGGATTTTTCGTTTGGTTGGATTTTAATGAAAATTCATCGTCATTTTTGAAGATCATAAATTGAAATAAGCATTGTTTTTATTAAATACTTATTGAAACATTGTATGTTTTCTTTTTGCCATTTTTTTAAAATAAAAAGCAAAGAAATTAAGATCAATAAAGCTACGTTAGTGTAATAGTAAGATTATATTTTCACAAAAATTAGGAAATTCTGAGAAATGGTTTCCCCCATCAACTAGTTATTTTGTTTCCTCTTCCGTGTGCATTTACAATAGTGTCTTTCATTACATTATCATATAACTGCAGTCAATTTGACATATTGCTTGGCAGATAATTGGGTAGGAAAGGATGTAGAAAAACCGATTTTTTCTATATTATTCCTTCAGAAAGACTTAATCATGTAATGAGTATGTGTTAAGAAGCAGGGTTAAGGTTGCTCTGGGAACTGTAGGATCTTATTAAATGAAACAGTTTAGTAAAATTCAAAAAGAGATTAGCAAATTATATGAATATAAATAGCATCTGCAGTTGTACTAGCTAAATTAAATATTTACAAGAGCTGTCAGTTCTCATACTTTAAGGCATAAACTGACCACCAGTTGGGATTGGGTAGAAATTTTTCCCATGATAGGGTATTGTACAACATTTTGTGCATTGTGGGATGGAAGGTTTTTGCTTTTCTTTGAAGGTACTAGATACAGGTCACTGCCAGAGGCACGATTCCAGAATACATAGTCCATTGTTCTGGTCCAATAGCATAACAGTTTAGCAAAAATAAAAATGATAAGGAGCAATTGTCCCTTTCTCTGAGACTTTTTCTAGCTTCAACCTTGAGTATCACTGTTATATACATTAACACTCTACTTTTCATCTCCCTCAGCTCATTCTCTGGTCCTTCTGTCTCCCATTTATCTGCCTGTCTTCTCTTTGTTGGCTCTTAATTACCCCTAAAATTTTCTAATACTGAATCTTTTAAACTCTGAGTTCCTACTTCTAGGTAATCAACTTTGTCTCATGTCCCTGGCTCTGCCAATACTTCCCTTAACTCAATGCTAGTTTTACTCCAGAAGCAGAAAATCTTGTTATAAATCTTGTCATCTGACACCGTCGAACTTTCCGTTCCCTAACGCATTTTTGTCTGTGTATCTGCCTATTTCACCTCTGAAACATTGACAGGATTCATTCTTACCTAGATTGCTTTTTTCAAGGTTTTTGCTTATGTCCTAATCATATCCTGTCTCGACTCTTGCATTTTCTTACTTACTTACTTCCTATTTTCTGCACTTCAGGGAATCCAGGACTAGGGGTGGAAGGGTTGATTTGCTAAAATGAGAGTTCATTTCCACTTTTGACCATGAATCAAACTGTCCTGAGCATTTTTCAGACTATGGTTGTATGTTAAATTTTAGCTATATAATTGCAGTTCAAATAGTCCATTAAGATCAGAGTACGTTCACTTGGCATTAAAGTAAAATTATATAGCAAAGATGAGTTAATGAGAACATTAAAGGGAAACAAGGAAATCTCCAGTTCTTATATCATAGCAATATACCTTACCTTATGGGATATGAATTGTGTAAAAGTGGATTTCACCAGATAGCTATAATTATTTTCTTTTTAAAAAAAGTATGTGTATGATGGTTGCCTGATTGGCAGACTAAAACCAGCCATTCATCCACAAATGAAGTGTAGTGTGAACCCTGGCAAGACAGTCGTCCTCACACTGCCCACCAGTGGGCCTCAGTTCTCCTTTAGAGGGAACTACATCTAACAGAGAGAGGAGAGATTGATCTTCATGCCCATTATAAATTAGCTTATGCTGGGAACACCAAAATCATCCTGCACTGTGTAATTTGGCTTTTTTTGGTTCGGGGTCTGATTTAATTAACTTACCTTGCTAATTTTGATGGGTGTGGGCACTCAATCCACTACTGTTAAAACTCCCCTCCAGAATATCCCCTGTTAGAGCATCACAGAGTGCACTTTATACCTGGGAGACTCTAGGACTTTCTCAGTACATTCAGCACTCAGAGTCTCTAGCAGAGATACCCCAGAGCACACCAAATTCAAAACAAGCACCATAGGTTAAACAGCACAAAGATGTTGATACAAAGACTATAGAGTGTTATTTTCTCAAGAATTATCCAGCCAGATAGTAGCAGGGCACAGAGCACATGCACATAGACACAACTATCATGAGTACTGCCAGTGGGAGAGAAATAAGAGAAATTCTTACAAGAAATTCTTCAGGAGGTAGAGGTGGAGGATTACTACACTGATACCTTTTTTTTCCCCCTTATCACTTTCCAACCAGATTATACTTTTCCTCCTGGAAACATTTCATTTTCATCTTCTGTCACCTCCAACTCCAGTTTAACTGCTCTTTTGATACTAAAAACTTTCCATAAACATAGAATCAGAAATAGAGGACTAGGAGGGACCTCAAGAAATCATGTAGTTCATACCCTCATGCTGAGGCAGGACCAAGTATACCTAGAGCATCCTTGACAGGTGTTTGTCTAACCGTTTCTTAAAAACTACCTGTTCCAATACTTGTCTTTACAGTGAGAAAGTTTTTCCTAATATCTTACCTAAATCTCATCTGAGCATAGTATATGCTTCATTACAATCTGTCATATCATTTATCTACCTATTCTCCTACCCATTCCACTCCAGTCAATAGGAAAATTATATAATTGCCTATGTGCTTTTTGAAGAACATGGATTGGCAGCTGAAAAAAGCAACACATCCATCTCCCTCTCTCTCTTCCTTTATTTTTTTTTAAATCCTATTGTAGGATAAAAATGTGGTAGGTTGGATTGCCAGATAAATTCTATATTCTGAGGGGGAGGGGAAAGTAGTTGAAAATAAGATAAACTTTCTTAGCAGTAATTCTTCTTTGAAGATATCTTCTCACAGCATGCTCACTCCCAGTTGGTGTCATGTTTTCAGGGTGAGACAGGGTGGAAGTCTGCGTTTGGGGCTTTCTTCAGTAGTGAAAGTTCACTGTGAGACTCCTACCTTATTCGTCAGGTGTCAGTAGCTGGGAAGATCTCAGTTCCTAGAACACTTTTTTCCTGTTCTCAAATTGTCTAGGAAGCAAGAAGCCCCATAGAACTGAATTATAAAAGTGGCCCATAAAAAGAGTTAATTTTTAAAATATATAGTGTATCCTAAAAAATGGACAAAATATGCATGCTGATGTGTGTGTATGGATGGTCATGTGTAAATTAGGGCTGTCAAGTGATTAAAAAAATTAATTATGATTAATCGTGAGATTAAAAAATTAATCATCAATCGCACTGTTAAACAATAGAATACCATTTATTTAAATATTTTGGATGCTTTCTACATTTTCAAATATATTGATCTAAATTACAACACAGAATACAAAGTGTACAGTGCTCACTTTATATTTATTTTTGATTACAAGTATTTGCACTGTAAAAAAATGAAAGAAATAGTATTTTTCAATTCACCTAATACAAGTGCTGCAGTGCAATTTATTTATCATGAAAGTTGAATTAACAAATGTAGAATTATGTACAAAAAAACTGCATTCAAAAATAAAACAATGTAAAATTTTAGAGCCTGCAAGTCCAAAAATACTATTTCTTTTGTTTATCATTTTTATAGTGCAAATATCTGTAATAAAAATATACACTTTGATTTCAATTACAACGCAGAATACAATATGTATGAAAATGTAGAAAAACATCCAAAATATGTAATAAATTTCAAAATTGTGATTAATTGCGATTAATTTTTTTAATCACAATTTTTGAGTTAATTGCATGAGTTAAATGCGATTAATAGATAGGCCTGGTGTAAAACATTTGTATTCAGGCTGAACTGCCAGTGGAAGGGCAATGTTTGTGAGGGTCATGGCATAGCAATATCTTTTCTTGAGTTTCAATTGATATAACTCACTGAGGAACTTCATTCCACAAACTCTACCCCATATCCTACCTGGTTGGTGGCAGCCAGTGAGGAACAATTAAGCCCACTTCTGGTGGAGATTGCCAGCACTTCATTGGGAGTATGGGGGGGAGACAGGTTGCTGGTTACCCTTAAAGAAGCCAGGCATGGGTGTTACAAGAATATATCATTTGATGTTGCCAACCTGACCAATTATAATCCGGTATCTAACTGGCCAGTTTTACATAAGATAATTTAAAAGGTTGTTGAAAAATGACTCTCAATATCTAGATCCTTGGATTTCCGTTTTCCTTGTCAATCTGGGTCCAGGCCTGGGTACCGTAATGTATCGGTCGCATTGGTGCATGATGTCCTGGAAATAGATGAAGATCCTGTGTCTGTACTGATATTATTAGCTCTGCCTGCTGCTTTTGATTCTGTTGATGAGATGCTATTGATTTTCCTGCAGGCACTAGTAGAAGTGAGTAAGTCTGCTCAGGGTGGCTCTCTTCTTTTTATCTGAAGGATCCAAGAGAGTTTTGGGGGTAAATACTTACGTTCTCATTTCCACAAGATTCTGCTTTATATCATAATACTAGGAATCCACAGGGTTTTCCTATATATACACAAGACTTCCCCTTGAATATAAAACAAATTCAAAAACAAACCCCCCCAAACTGTGAGGAATAATGGGGAATAAGAATCATGTGAGATAGCTTCAAAGAAGCATTGTAACACATATTTTCCCCTTCTTCAAAGATATGATCATGACAGGATTCCTAATCTTGGAGACTGAGTATACTGAGAGACGTCTCAAATAACATTTCAATAAACATCGCAATAGGCAGTGTACTAAATAGGCCAATATCATTTATTAATCAAGAGAAATTTATTAAGGGAAGGATGAAGTAATCACAACGCCATTAAAGAGACATAGACAAACAAACAGAGCATTAAAAGATGTGTGGCCTCGTGGGAAAAGCAGACTTTTAAAATCTGCCCACTTAACTAAGAGACATCATGAAAAGAAGTAAACTCTTAAGGCCAGCAATGTTGGGGCATCCCTATATAAGAAATATATTATTCATCATTGCATGACTGAACCGGTTGAACTGAGGAGTATTGTTTTGTAAAAGTGTGCAAGGAAGACCACATGGATGTCTCAGACTTGGGGTGGGCTACTGAAGTTGACCTGCTATGACAACTTGCCTGTGACATAACCCTTTATGTGCAAGTCTGTTATGTCATTGTGGTCAGAAAATGCAACCAGTGAGACAGCCATTTAGACATTTGTCTTTTAGGGATGGTCTAATAAATTGGTGTCAAATGAAACAAAAAGTTGGGTCAACTTTATAAGCGTTGACTTCACATTAAGGAATTCTTAATTTGTGGAGGCAGGAATCACAACATACAGTCAGGATCCACCACTATCACCTTTGACTGGAATACAGAATGACTTTTGTAATGCCACTTTATACCTTAAAACTTAGTGTAATGGGTTGGGTCACAGAGACCCCTTTGGGAATGTCACCTGATGTGCTGAGACTACCTCTGAGCCCATTTTCTCTGCCAGTTTGGGCCTTGTGATGGGGTTGGGACTCACCACTGCAGGGCCTCCTGCTGACTCGTCAGGGAATTAGCTCAGTCCAGTGTGGAGTGCCCTCTACTGGTGGTGTTCCGTCTGTCTCTCGCCCTCTCTTGGTGCCTGGACCAATGTTGCTCCCTTCTTGTGGTGTCCTCTTCAAGACACTGCCCTCTGGCAGTGCCTCCTAGTTCTTGTTCACCCCCTTACATGGGGGGGGGAAGTTATCAGCAGTCTTTCACTTCGCCCAGCCACAGCGGCAACCACCCCCAAAGTCTAACCCCTTTTTCCAGGGGTCCGGAGCAGTCCACTATCGCCACATCCAACGGCTGGGTGTATGTGCAAGAGGCAAGAGGGGACCCAGGTCAGCCCTCTACTCTGAGTCCCGACCCAGAAACCCTTTGGCGGCAGCCTTCCTGCCCTCCTTCTCTCCCCTTGTCTGCCTCTCTCCCTGGGTCGCTTCCCCTTCGTCCCCTTTGCACCGGCCCGGCCCTTCCCTCGGGGCCTGCAGCCTGGCAGATACCGGGCTGGAGTTCCTTCTGCTCCCCTCGCCTGCGCTGTGCTGCGCTGTCCCTGGTGCTAGTCCCCTTGCACAGGAGACAGACCTTCACCCTCTGAAGGCCTGGGAGAGACTCTCTGCTCCCTTCCTGGGCAGCCTTTATATAAGGTTGAGCCTGGCCCTGATTGGCTATCGCTTACTCAGCCTCTGATTGGCTCCCTAGCAAGCCTTCTCTGATTGGACGCCCTCCCGCACAGCCTCTCTGGCCTGCTGGAGCCCCCTCTAGTATAGGAGTGGGGCAGCCACCCCACTACAGGCCTCCAGAACCCTGTCTTGTTGAGCCAGATATGCTAATCTGCTGCAACACGGATTCATGCCCCCAAAGTGCAGACTTAATTGAAAACAGCTTAACAAGTGCTCCTGTCTTTAGCACCAAGATACCCAGCTCCCAATGGGATCCAAACCCCAAATGAATCTGTTTTACTCTGTATAAAGCTGATACAGGGTAAACTCATAAATTGTCTGCCCTCCATAACACTGATAGAGAGATATGCATAGCTGTTTGCTCCCCCAGGTATAAATTACTTACTCTGGGTTAATAAGTAAAAGTGATTTTATTAAGGATAAAAAGTAGGGTTTAAGTGGTTCCAAGTAATAACAGACAGAACAAAGTAATGACAGGTTTCAGAGTAGCAGCCATGTTAGTCTGTATTCGCAAAAAGAAAAGTACTTGTGGCACCTTAGAGACTAACAAATTTATTTGAGCATAAGCTTTCATGAGCTGCAGCTCACTTCATCGGATGCATTCAGTGGAAAAGAGCAAAGTAAGGTACCAAGCAAAATAAAACAAAACATGCAAGTCTATGCCTAATACAGTAGGAACTGAATACAGGTAAATCTCACCCTCAGAGATGTAAGCTTCTTTCACCGACTAGACTCCTTCCTAGTCTGGGCCCAATCCCTTTCAGACCAACGTTGTGGCTTATGGCCTGGGTCCAGCAATCACTCACACCCCCGTAATCATAGTCCTTTGTTCCAGTTTCTTTCAGGCATCTCTTTGGGGTGGAGAGGCCACTTCTTGAGCCAGCTAAAGACCAAATGGAGAGGCTTCAGGGCCTTTTATATTCTCTCTCTTGTAGATGGAAACCCCTTTGTTCTTCTGTGCAGAATCACAGCAACAAAATGGAGTTTGTAGCCACCTGGGCAAGTCACATGTCCATGAATGATTCAGCTTTTTGCAGGCCAATGCCATTATTTACATGTTAGTTTTAATGTTCCCAGAAACGCTCAGATGTGGATTGGTGTCCTCAAAGTCCATTGTCAGTTAAGTGTTTATTGATTGGGCACTTACTGAGAATAGTCCTTTCTCAAGAAGCTGACCAAATGCTTCACTGAGCCTACTTAGACTCAAACACATTGAGATACAAGTACATAGCCAATATTCATAACTTCAAACACAAAAATGATACACACACCATAATCATAAATTAATTATCAGCAAATTAAACCTTCCTATAGACACTTTTCTTGACCTCATTTGTACAAGATTTGGTGCAACTATAGGACATTGGTTGCAACAATGATCTATACAGTCAAAGTTCATGTCAATAACCTCATACTTGGTATTTGGTGGATCGGTTTCTAGAGCGTGAAGTTTACTCACTCTGTGAATTCAAGTTAATGTCATGGGAAAATTTATGTTCCATGACACAGGACTTTTTACTGGGATTTGTGATGGTGGAAATTGCTTAAGCACTGTGGGAGCCAGCCGTGACTGCTCTACCCTCATTAATAGGCTGAAATAGCCACCAAATGAATGAAAACGGACTCAGGCAAAAAGTAGTTAGGTATTTTTTGTGGGAAGCATTTAAAGGGATCCATGTGGACCTGTTTGCACCTCACTGCAAACCTTTTCAACTTGCATTTATAAGTCTTTATGGTACACTTCTGTCAAGGTTCCTTCCCCACTCTGAACTCTAGGGTACAGATGTGGGGACCTGCATGAAAGACCCACTAAGCTTATTCTTACCAGCTTAGGTTAAACATTGCCACCACCAAAGTGTTACACAAAGAACAGGGGAAGTGCCCACTTGGAAACGTCTCTCACCCAAAATATCCCCCCCAAGCACTACACCCCCTTTCCTGGGGAAGGCCTGATAAAAATCCTCACCAATTTGCATAGGTGAACACAGACCCCAAACCCTTGGATCTTAAGAACAATGAAAAAGCAATCAGGTTCTTAAAAGAGAATTTTAATTAAAGAAAAAGTAAAAGAATCACCTCTGTAAAATCAGGATGGTAAATACCTTACAGAGTAATCGGATTCAAAACATAGAGAATCCCTCTAGGCAAAACCTTAAGTTACAAAAAGACACAAAAACAGGAATATACATTCCGTTCAGCACAACTTATTTTATCAGCCATTTAAACAAAACAGAATCTAACACATATCTAACTAGATTGCTTATTAACTCTTTACAGGAGTTCTGTTCTGCATTCCTGCTCTGGTCCCGGCAAAAGCATCACACAGACAGAGAGAACCCTTCCCCCCCCTCCAGCTTTGAAAGTATCTTGTCTCCTCATTGGTCATATTGGTAAGGTGCCAGCGAGGTATCTTAGCTTCTTAACCCTTTAGAGGTGAAAGGGTTTTTCTTCTGGCCAGGAGGGATTTAAAAGTGTTTACCCTTCCCTTATATTTATGACAACTTCCAAGAAGACTGAAGATGTGCTGAGAGACATCATGCCTCTGGGCCCTGTACCATGTCAGGAACCAGACTGTTAAGGTGGAGACCAGTAAACTGGGAGAGGATAAAGTAACTAATCACTTCAGTATGTCTGCAGTCATGTTTCCCTTTCCTGTTAGGCAAGTAGTGGTAGACAATGTCATGTAAAACAGAGCCTTTTCCCACACCTGCAAACTTTCTGTTACAAGAGGAGCAACTTACTATCTAACTCCTTTTTTATACAGAACCTGGTGGCCTACTTGCATTTTGAATCAGGAACATAAGATTTGGGAAACTAGGCCTCTCTAAGTTGGATGCATTTAGGGCTTTCCTTATCTCCAGAACATTTGAGTGTAGCTATTGTTCCTGAGATACTAAATGTCCTGAGTGTGAACTTATTCTATGTGGGCTTCCCATTCCCATCCATGGTATCTTGAACTAGTGCTGGTGTAATAAGTACTGTTGAAGATTGTCTCTGGCTTGCAACAAGGACACAGAGACCTGGATATCATCCATTACCCAGATGTGATGTTGGCGTTCCTGTGATCCTTGCTTCTCTTTAGATATCTGGGTCTATTGAAGTAGTTTTGTTTGGAGACTTGCTATGGGTCCTATAAATACAGTTTACATCTATGAGATTCAGAATTGATAGCATGGGTCAAGCAGTCACCACTGACACTGAAAAATTCTTTCTGCTAGAATTATGATGCCCTGGATCTTGTCTTGGGGCAGGAAGGCTTTGAACTGAATCCACAGGGCTCCCTTGTACTCCATTTGTCTGTAGGGGACAAAATAGTACTTTGTGTAGTTTACTTTGAATTCCAGTACTGTAACTCCAGCACCCCTATGGCAACACAACTGATTCTTAAGCCAGTTTTATTGTGCTGTCTTTGGTCAACCAATTGTCCAAAAAGCAGAATATGTGCACTGCTAACCTATAGAGGTAGGACACAACCATTGTCAAGTAACACTGGTTGATTCCAACTCAAAAAAGCAAGATACAAAATTAGTATTGCAGTGCTGTTTTCATATTACATCCAAGTTACCTTTGATGCAGGGGAAGCATCCTTATGTGCATGTGGTTACCAAAGCCCTTCTGACTTTCCAGGCAGTAGGAAGGGTCTGTAATACTACTCCTTCCTTCTTTTGCTGGATGGCACTGATTTGACTTTGCCATGAGGAATTAGATTTTGTGCTATATACCATCCTGGAGCATTCTTAAGGGCAGAGGGAAATTCTGGGGCTACAGGATTTGGTTTTCAGAAATTTCTCCACCCAATAATGCTTCAAGTCCCATATATAAGCTGATCAGGGACTATCAGGAGTAAAATGCCTAAAGACTCCCTTCAACAGAAAGATGATGGGAAGTTGGTTGCAGTGGCAAACTTGCTACAAGACTCTGGTTTTGCATGATTTTGCATCCCTGCCCATTCTAGCTAATAGGCATTGATGGACCTACTCTCCATGAACTTATCTAGTTCTTTTTTGAATCCTGTTATAGTCTTAGCCTTCACAAGATCCTCTGGCAAAGACTTCCACAGTTTGACTGCCTTTTGTTTATTTTAAACCTGTTGCCTATTAATTTCATTTGGTGACCCCTAGTTCTTGTGTTATGAGAAGGAGTAAATAACACTTCCTTATTTACTTATTTACTCCATGCCAGTCATGATTTTATCTATCTGTATGGCCTCTATCATATCCCCACTTAGTCGTCTCTTTTCTAAGCTGAAAAGTCCAAGTCTTATTAATTTCTCCTCATATGAAAGCTGTTCTATACCCCTAAAATTTTTTGTTGCCCTTTTCTGTACCTTTTCCAATTCCAATATATCTTTTTTGAGATGGGGCAACCACATCTGCATGCAGTATTCAAGATGTGGGCGTACCACAGATTTATATAGAGACAATATAATATTTTCTGTCTTAGTATCTATCCCTTTCCTAATGATTCCCAACACTGTCAACTTTTTTGACTGCCACTGCACATTGAATGGATGTTTTCAGAGAAGTAGCCACAAATGACTCCAAGATATCTTTCTTGAGTGGTAACAGCTAATTTAGACCCCATCATTTTATCTATATAGTTGGGATTATGTGTTCCAGTGTGCATTATTTTGCATTTATCAACATTGAATTTCACCTGCCATTTTGTTGCCCAGTCACCCAGTTTTGTGAGATCCTATGAATCTGAAGAAGTGGATTTTTTTACCCATGAAAGCTTATGCCCCTATAAATCTGTTAGTCTTTAAGGTGCCACCGGATTCCTCGTTGTTTTTGTGGATACAGACTAACACAGCTACCCCTCTAATACCTGAGATCACTTTGTAACACTTCACAGTCTGCTTTGGACTTAACTATCTTGAGTAGTTTTGTATCTTCTGCAAATTTTGCCACCTAACTGTTTACCCCTTTTTCCAGATCATTTATGAATATGTTGAATAGCACTGGTCCCTGTACAGACTCCTAGGGGCCACCAGTATTTACCTCTCTCCATTCTGAAACCTGACCATTTATTTGTTTTCTATCTTTTATCCCTTTGTTTTCTATCTTTTAACCTGTTACTGATCCAGGAGAGGACCTTCCCTCTTATCCCATGAGAGCTTACTTTGCTTAAGAGCCTTTAGTGAGGGACCTTGTCAAAGGCTTTCTGAAAATCTAAATACACTATATCCACTGGATCACCCTTTTCCGTATGCTTGTTGACCTCCTCAAAGAATTCTAGTAAATTAGCGAGGCATTACTTCCCTTTACAAAAACCACGTTGACTCTTCCCCAACAAATTGTGTTCATCTATGTGTCTAGTAATTCTGTTCTTCACTATAGTTTCAACCAATTTGCCTGGTACTGAGTTAGGCTTACTGCCTAAAATAGCCAGGATCACCTCTGGAGCCTTTTTAAAGAATTGATGTCACATTAGCTATACACCAGCCATCTGATACAGAAGTTGATTTAAAAGATAGGTTACATACCACAGTTAGTAGTTCTGCAATTTCACATTTGAGTTCCTTGTGAACTCTTGGGTGAATACCATCTAGTCCTGGTGACTTATTACTTTTTAATTTACCAGTTTGTTCCAAAACCTCCTTTAATGACATCTCAGTCTGGGACGATTCCTAAGATTTGTCACTTGAATGGCTTAGATTTGGGAATCTCCCTGATATCTTCAGCTGTGCAGACGGATGGAAAGAATTCATTTAGTTTCTCCACAATGGCCTTATCTTCCTTCAGTGCTCCTTTAGCATTTTGATCATCCAGTGGTTGTTTAGCAGGCTTCCTAGTGTGCTTCTGATGTACTTCAGTAGCCTTTGAAAAATATTTTTTGTATGTGTGTTTGGAAAAAGTGTACAAAGAGGTTGAGGGAAGTACCCTACAACTACTGCTGCTGTTGCTGGTAAATGCACTGAGCAGGAACACTCTGGCACCCTTGAAGCCAGTTGTTGATATAAAGCATGGATACAGAACATACCTTTTTTCTTTTTGTGGTAGGAGACGCAAGATGTTGTCACCTAAAGAACCCAAGGTGGCCACTGTCTCTTTTGGAATATCAGAGCAACCTCTATCTGATCCCTAAACAGTTTTTGTCAGAGTATAGTAGTTTCTTGATCTATTAGACCTCTGAGGAGAAGCCAGAATCCTGCAGTCATACATACCTGAAGGCATCTACTCATAAGTCATGGCTCTCACCACCACATATTCTGTCTTAAAACTGGATAATGGGCTAGATCATTGCTCTCATGAATCACATTTTTGAATTTACTGTTGCTTTTCAGGAAGAGCTTTTTGCTGGAGTTTGAGCTTCCTTCCACGATTCAGCCTGACCTTTAGTTAGGTAGGTTTGGTCACCTACAGCTCTCCAAGTGACAGCTGTAGACTGGTAAATCTTTAAAAAACAATAAAAAGGTCACATGTCAAAGGTTTCTTTGGTACAATGCTGTCAGTTCAGCTATTCCTTTCTCTGGCCATAGCCTTGCTCTCTCATGTTGGGAGTAGAAAAAGCAGCCAGAGGTGTCCTCAGGTAAGGTGTATTTTTTCTCTACCAAGGACATAGTGATAGAGAAATCAGGCATTTTTCAATCTTGATCAGCTAATCAAACATAAGGTATAAGGAAGCACAGTCTTTTTAATAGGGGGATCTGGTCCATTTACCTATACACCATAACCTTTGAAGATTCCTGCTCAGGGACAAATTCAGAACCAGCAGTGCTAGCCAGCATCTGCAAAAAAATGGAAGAAATTTGGGTCACTGTGGGGGTTTTTTCCTATGTGGAAATCCAAATAGTCATGTCCAGGCTCATCTCTGTAAGATCCCACATGTCTAGAACCCAGGCCTGGTAGATCTGCCTGGCTGCTGGTCTCTCCATGCTGCTACCCAGCAGCAGCTGTAACCAGCTTGTGCTCCATGGCCCTACGGCCTGCTGTGGACACAGATCATGCTCATGGGGTCTGACAGGCAGCAGCATCATGGGTCTTGATTAGCTCCCCCCATAGAAACCCGAGGGGACATTCCAGGAAGTGTCCAGGCAACCATGTGGATCTTCTGTAGCTGCCATGACCATTTCTGCTCCCTGCTCCTGAACTCCTGGCTTCAACTTTGGCTTGACTTGCATTTTGCCTCCTGACCTGGACCCTGAAACCTGACTCAGACTCTGACCTTTGGTATCGACCCTGGCCTGGAATCTGACTATAAACTCCTCCACTACTCCCAGGTTCAGGTTTGCCCATGATCTGACCCTTGGCCCTGACTTCCCACGTTGGGATCCCGACAATCCCTTGATCCCATTCAAACAACTAATTATGGGGTATTGCAGCAAGGGAGGATTAGGTTGGACATTAGGAAAAACTTTCTAACTGTCAGGGTGGTAAAGCACTGGAATAAATTGCCCAGTGAAATTGTGGAATCTCCATCACTGAAGATTTTTAAGAGTAGGTTAGACAAATACCTACCAGGGATGGTCTAGATAATACTTAGTCCTGATGAGTGCAGGGGACTGGACTAGATAACCTCTCAAGGTCCCTTCCAGTCCTACAATTCTATGACTGATGGAGTGCCAGGAGATTCAGGGGTACCAGAGCCGATGTCATCATTGGCCGCACTAACACTTGGCGCTATCTGCATCAGTAGGGACACTGAGGCTAGCTTCACCTACCAAGATGTCTGACTTTCATCAGCAATGGGACAACTGCACAGTGTGCCAAAGGTAGTTCCTCTGTCAGAGGAATCAAGAGGTACAAAACAGACAAAAATATTATTTTTGTACAACCTTTTTTGAATTTATTATTAGGGAAACCTTAAAAAAACCTTAAAAAAAGTTGGCATTCTATTGGCAGTATCCAAAAGGTGTATGTCTATTGTGAATGTTTAACTTGTAGTGTTTAGTCAAAGAATGGTAGTAGACTAGTTTCCTCAGAGGATGTGTTTTTTATAATAGTATATGATAATACATTGTCTGAGCTGAATGAGCTGGAATGATTCCATTTTGAACTTGTAAGCTTCCAAAATGCTTCTCATTTCTTCTTGCTATCATTCCCCGCCCAATACTCCTTACCCTAGACTACTTAGTTCAAATTCACACAGGGCGTAACTTTATAAAATCAATGGATATGCCCACAAGAAGCGAGTGATTAATTTATTAGCTTTAAATGAAAAACAAAAACCTTTTAATTGAGCTACCAACATATGCCCCTTAACTGAGTAATTATGTGATGTTATTGTTATAACCCTCATCCTTCCTCCTCCCTCTCCTCCCTCCTGTTTATTGTTCTCACTCATTACAATTAGACTATAATTTCTTTGAGGTAGGAAACTATTTCTTTTCAATTGAATTTGTAAAATACCTAACATAATTTTTGTTTTCTAAAATTATTATTATAATAACTAAGTCCATGGGATGAATTTTATTACAAACAGTGAAGAAGGCTTCCTAAATTCTGCAATACTTTTAAAATAGACTTATGGCTTTCTACAACACTTCCAAATTATTCCAAGGAACTTCTTTCTCCTAAAATAGATTTAAGCAGAAGAATGGTATACTTAGTCCTGCCTCAGTACAGGGGGTTAGACTAGACGACCTTTTGAGTCCCTTTGAGCCCTACATTTCTATGATTTTATAAATGTTATGATCTTCTCATATACTGCATGGAGCTAAAATCACCTTTGAAATTAATTTTGCTGAAAAATTCAGCAGTGTTCTGTTGAAAAAGCAGTCATCTGTGATATCGTTCTTCATAATGTTAATACCAGTAAATCAACCTTTATCAATAGACAGTATATCCCTAATCCTTCTGATCGGTTGAAAAACAGGAAAAGTAAGAATTTGGTTCTAAGTTGTCTTGGCAGTAGATCTTCAAAAGCTTTCTGTGTTGTCTTGTGATGTGAAGAGCTCTTTCCAACAAATGCATCCGATGAAGTGAGCTGTTGCTCACGAAAGCTTATGCTCAAATAAATTTGTTAGTCTCTAAGGTGCCACAAGTACTCCTTTTCTTTTTTGCGAATACAGACTGACACGGCTGCTACTCTGAAATCTTTCAGGCTAGTGATTCCAGAGTTTGCACTTCAAATTTGCTGTTCCTCATACATCTACTTATAGACTTGATGTCCAGAATTGCCTTCTAATTGCTTATAAAGGGCAAAGTATATGGAATGTAAAGTAGGAAATTCCCTTCTGTAGATACTGGTTCTATGGTTCCTATCTCCCTTAGGTGTTGCAATGGTCCCCTCCAGCTCAAAGCTGAAGTCCTTGTAAGACAGTCCCTTGTTCAAACAGAAACATCTTTTATAACTGTGTGATATCTGATTTAGTTCTGAAGAGGGAGCGTTAACAGGAGGTATGCTTTTCAAAACTGTTAACCCATTGCAAAATGTACCTCAGAAAAAGAGGTTGACAATTTATTTTTTCTGTTAAATTGTTCAAGTGATGAAGAAATATTACTTGAAGCTTCCACTATATTCACTTCTCTTTTAAACTTATTTTTTCATTACATTTGCAGTGACTGTTGTAGGAGCGTCCACAAATTACACATAAGACATTCATACATATGTGGCTGCAAATCTAAAACTTTACAGCCCTCCTATCAAAAACATGTAGTGCATATGCATATAAACATAGAATGAGTTGTGTAAGGTACTGGCCAGATTCTCCTCATATTTGTATATTTCAGTCATTCCTGACAAAATTTAAGAACAATGGTTTCCAACTCTACATGTTACTACGTGTGAAAGAACTCTTTCAAGCTTATGTGAAAGCACTCTTTACAAGGTGCAATTAAAAAGTGGATCCAGAAGCATAGGAGCAGCATGAAGAATCCAGTCTGACAGGCTTTGCAGGATAGGGCAAAGGCTCGTTACTGGTGCCAAAAGGTTGAATTTTCTTTTTAAAAGGTTTAATTTTCTTTTCTTCTTTTCTTAAAAATATTTCCAGGGGGCCTGGATAGCTCAAGGGGTTGGTAATAGGATACAGAGCCTTTCATCTCTAGGTCACCAGTTCGCATCCAGGTCAGTAGTGACCAAAATTTGTTAGCATTTGATGGTTATTCAGTGCCCTATATGAAATGAGTTGGTGGAATCCATTTAATTCTAATTCCAAGAACAAGTGTCTTTCTTTTTAGCAGTCTGAATAGAGAGACTGGATTGCCCTCTCAATTGAAGATGTGAGATACCTGGACAGCAGTTTTCCTTCAACAATAATTATGTATTTATTTATAACAATAACTGTTGTTGTTGTTAATATTCTGGTGCCTGTGCTGGATCTGTTGTTAATCCCAGTACCTGAGACAACCATTACATTTGTAAAACAAAACAATTTTTTCTAATTTATATAGGACATGGAAATAACCCCCATCTTCCTCTCTTGATATCTCTGTTTTCAGATTTCTATGTAAAGATAAAATTTTAAAGGGAGGAATAAAGATCAATATAACATGTACTGGAGATTCTGCATTCAGAAATAAAGTCAAAGGCACCAACTTACCTAGAATTTCAGATAAGCATGTAGTGATAAACAGTGACATAGACCAACTCAGTCTAGTAATGAATTCCAGCAATCCACGCATTACTAATTTTCATTTTATTCTCAATCTCATCAACCTAGTTTGCAAGAGATTTATATTTCTTACTGGATGGGATAAATAAATCCTTGTCTCCTATAGCCCTTTCCTCAGTCTCTGAAGAATAGCTTTCCAGTGTCCAGAACCTCAATGTCACCCCTTCAGCCTTTTTACTAAATGAAAATATTGATTGGAATATACAGAAATTTCTGTAGGAACTTCATATTTTCTATTATAAAAATCTTAAGAACACAAGCATACTTCCCCTAAAGCTACGAATAAGAGTAGAAGCCACTAAGGAAGAAATTCATTCCACTTTTAAAAATTAAACTTTTGATTGAGTATTTGGGTGATTCTCAGTTTCATTAATGCCCCTTTATGTCATGCTGTCAATGGAAAGAGTCCTTAAAGCAGGCAGAAAAGACCCCTGAGAATAGCCAGTGTGCAGGGGCCTGCCCAGCTAGTGTAAAGTTGATGTAAAGGCTCTATACTGGCCTCGATCTTAGGCTGTGGCAAAGGGGTCATACTGGGGGCTTGGCAGGGGTGTAGCTGGAATGTATGGCTATACTGTGGCTATATGGCTATACTGTGCTTCCCAGGACTCATAGGGGGCTCTTATTTAATTAAATAAATTTGAGCAGCCGTGAGATTGCTCTTACCTACACAGGGGGTTGGGAAGACCCCTGCATGGAGCAGAAAACAGGTAGTGCAAAGGTAGATTAAAGCCAGCTAAAACTACCTCCACAGCCCATTCCATTCCCATCCCACTGCGGGAATGGCATCACTGAGAATCAGGCCCATATATTAAATTTTGTTTAGTATATTAAGATTCAACTGCTCCTTACAAGGTCCAATATAGTATTCTGTCCAGAGTTCAAAACAAATCACAAATAAACAATACATCAGTAGATTTAGTATCAGAGACCTTGGGGAGAAACGACTGCTTTGCTGTTTAGCCAAGCACACTCCCCACAATTTTTTTGTAGCTTTGACAGGCTCATGAGTTATTTACTGTATATTAGAAAAACCAACCTCATGTTTCTACTGTAGATTACTATTGTAACATCTTGCCTCCAGGGAATAGTGTAGGCAAGTAGCTGTAAATTAATGAAAGAAAACCGTGTATGATCTTGCTATTGCTTAGCTAACTCAAGGGTATCATCCCATATCCCCCAGCAAAATCTACTCACTGGGTGAGTTAAAAATCACAGATGATTAGTGTTGTATCTTTAAAGCCCTGCAGGACTTCATCCTCAAGAGGGAGAGAGTTCTCTCATCTGTGGAACTTCGGAGCTTTAAAGGAGGAGAAGGGGAAGGAGCCAGTCTTCAGTTTCCCCCATCCTATTGCATCACATACTGGTGGTGATTAGGGGTGTGTGTACACCACTAATGCTTTGCCCGCACAACTATACCGGTATAGCTGTGCTGGCAAAGTCCCCTAGTGGAGACACAGCTTATACTGACAAAGGAGTTTCTTTGCTGACATATTTAAACAACCTCCCTGAATGACATTAGGTATCCTGTCAAAGTACTCTTTTGCTGGTATAACTGCATCTACAGGAGAGCTTTTGCTGGCATAGCTTTGTCATCTAGGGGGTATGGTTTTTTTTCAAACTCCTAACTGACATAGCTATGCTGGTAAAATTTTGTCATGTAGACTAAGCCTAGGATAAATTTTCTGGAGGATTTGTTAAGGATTTCTACAACATACAAGACCTACTGTAAGCAATTAATAATACTTCATGTGGTAAATCAAATGTATTCCTCCCAAAGGAAGTTCCCTTTCCCCCATCCAGAAACTGCTTTGCAGGATAGAAATCTAGCTTTTCATTGATAACTAAAACCCTGCATTATTTTGGAAGATACTTTTTTAAAGGTATTTTAATAGTCAATTTAATCCCTGTTTAGTCTATTCAAAGAGCTCTGTGCTCTTTTGCATTTGCTGTTTTGATCTCTTCTTTTATCAGCTTCCCTCTGTAGATTTTGGAATTGTTCATTCACTGATTTTGAAAAATTGTTTCATTTAAAATAAGTTTACTGAATTAAACTCAATAAATGAAACAAGACTGGAGCTTGAAATAAACTATGTTGATTCAAATAAACACATATTGCAAAACTGTCTTGCTTATCTATGCAAAGAAGTTAATCTTTGTAATAATAATGCATGGATCTATAAGGCAATAAAGATATTATATAAAACTTGAATAATCCTTTTAATGTAGTTCTTGGTTTTTAAATTTTGGGCATTGTGTTTTCAGTTTTAATTTCACAGGCATATTGAACAAATCTACATGCCACCCATCATTTTTAAGTTTGCACACTATAATTTATTGCATCTTTAGATTATTTTAATTTTCTGAATTTATATTTAACATTTATCTCTCTTTTTTTATAGAGCACATCAATTTAAGACTTCATCTTACTACCACCAGGTTTCTATTTTGTTCTTCATTTATTTTAGTTTTTCTCAATTTTTTGTTGTTGTTCTGGGTAACTTTAAATATTTAAAAGAATAGAGTAACACTATTGTCATTAACATATTGCATTAACATTTTTAGTATTAGCTTTTTAATAAAAATTTAGATTGATTAAGCATTGATAAAACAATGTAATTATTTTATTGTCGTAAGTACTCTTACACTTTTTTCTTTTTCCCCCTGTATTTGTGTACTAGGTGGTTGTGAATGCCCTTTTAGGAGCAATTCCATCCATCATGAACGTGCTTCTCGTTTGTCTCATATTCTGGCTAATTTTCAGCATCATGGGAGTAAATCTGTTTGCTGGGAAGTTCTACTACTGTGTTAACACCACAACTGATAAAAGGTTTGAAGTCGACAGAATCAACAATTTTAGTCAGTGCGAGGAACTCATAAAAAACAATGAAACTGCCCGATGGAAAAACGTGAAAGTAAACTTTGATAATGTAGGATTTGGGTATCTTTCTTTACTTCAAGTAGTAAGTGATCACTCTTTATATACCTCTTGTTGCTTATATGTAATAGTAAAAAGCGATTTCCCCCCCTCCATTTCTGGGCACTAAAAGAGCAATTCTTACCTGATAATTTTTGTCTGTGACTCAGTAATACCAGTGCACTGATGGCTAATATATCTCTGTCATATCATATAGGCAGATGATAATTAGTAGGAACCAAGGATTTCCATGCTTTCCAGCAGGATAATTCCTTCTCCCTTCCTCCCTCCCTCTTTCTCATTACTGATTTGAGAATTTTCAGAGTTGTAACTTGGAATGGTATTACACCACATGGGTACTTTTAATGTTATTGTTACTAAAGGGCAGGAGTCTGCATTGGTGTAACTAAGTCACAGAAAAGAATTCTCAAATAAGAAATTTCCTTTTCAGTGATTCAGCTGCCACCAGTGCAGACTGGTGTGATCTGAGTCTCAGTACACAGAGAAGTAGGTGAAGCAGAAGGAAAGCCATTAGATAGCTTTATGTATGAAATCTGTCCCCTTGAGTCCCCATACCAACTAATTTGTGGAGTTTTCTTAACAAAATTAGAATCCACGGGAGTATACCTAATGCATGAGGAGTATACCTAATGCATATATAATAACATATATATGTTAGCTATCTTGCTGTAAAAAAAAATGGCCTTTTTCAGCAGTGAAGAAATATCCTATGTCTGAAATGATCCAGCAGCCTAATTCTTAGCTGAAGCCAAGAAAATGAGTCTACAATTCGGGGCTTTAATTTGACTGAATCACATCAAGCTGGCAACTTCATACTTTTTTTTAAGCTGTTACCTAGTTTTCCAGAGTCTGAGCTTTTATTTAAAAAAAAAAAGTGAGCCCAGAGCCTTTATGTTTGTGAAGAAAATCATGAAAACATGAACCAAGCATAAACTGACAAAACAATTTCAGACAATTGTGAACTACCTCATTCATCTCAGTATGTCTCAAATGCGAAATTACAATAATTTAAATATCAACATTGTTAATCATTTCACTACTGATTGCAGCATGGAAGAGTGACAAGCATGTTATGGAAATGTGCACAATGCACTGTGAGTATAATTTCATGTGGTAAGACAAGTGTATGTACTTGAAAGAATTCCAACACTTTTTTTCTCTCAATCTGCCCTCTGGAGCCAATAGGCCAGAGTGGAGGAAGGGAGTCCAGGGTGGGACATGAGCCCCACTAAAGGGAAGCCAATCCAGCAGAGCTCAGCAAGGCATCCTCCAAGCCATCCCCAACTAGTCCAGGGCCTCCCTGGACAGTGGGAGCCTGGTCTGTTCAGGGATGGAGGTAGGACCAGATGTATTCCTTTCTGTTTTTGATGGCTGCTGTTATCCCCTCTGCCGGAGGCAATCTGCAGACTCAGGAGACATCACTGCATAATTTATACTTGGTTCACATTTTCAAGCTATTCTTTTCAACCACTAATTGGAGAGGGGTCTCAGTTACTATAGAGAATTCTTTCTCAGATATCTGCCTGATGGGTCTTGCCCAAATGCTCAGGATCTAAATGATCGCCATATTTAGAGTTGGGAAGGAATTTTCCCCTGAGTCAGATTGGCTGGGGTTTTTTCGCCTTCCCCTGCAGCATGGTCACTTGCAGGTTTAAGCTAGTGTAAATGGTGGATTCTCTGTAACTTGAAGTCTTTAAATCATGATTTGAGGATTTCAACAACTCAGCCAGAGGTTAAGAGCCTATTTCAGGAGTGGGTGGGTGCGGTTCTGTGACCTGCAATGTTCAGGAGGTCAGACTAGATGATCACGATCCCTTCTGACCTTAAAGTCTGTGAGTCACCATGAGGGCTAGAAAGATTTTTTTTAATGAAAACTTAGATTTCTAAATCCATTGCATCACTCTGGGAGCTCGGGTCATAGATGTGAGCCTATTTTGCCTGTGCCTTAATCCAGTCCTGCCTATGGGTGTACCTGTACCTCAATGAGGGAGAGCCAGGCCCAAGGAGTCCAACAGAAGATGCATGGTCATATTTTGAACATCTGCACAATATACTGAGAGTAGTGTCTCATTCTGTTATCTCCAGGAGGCAAACCTTTCTGTGTGGAACTTGGTTTGTGGATGGAACTTGGGCAATGCCACCACTTCTTTTTTCCATTCTGATATAGAGCTTCTAGAAAGTACTGAGAGAACTTGCACATATATGTTTATTTATTTCCTTGACCAAAAAGTATCTTCTGGCTGCCCACAAAATGGACAGGGAGCTCTACATCTTTGAAGATGTCTGTGATAAAGTGATAATATCCATTTTGCAATCATGGAACAATAAAAGCACTAAGGGGAAATTTTCAAAGGTGCCTATTGGATTTCAGAGCAAAAGTCTAATTGGCTTTCAGTGGAACTTGTGCTTGTAAATCTCTTTTGTGAATTTGAAAATTACTACTTTAGAACCTTTTATTATGTGCCTTAAAGAACAAAGTGAAGGACATGATTCAGAGATAAAAAAAGAAAAGGAGTACTTGTGTCACCTTAGAGACTAACAAATTTATTTGAGCATAAGCTTTCGTGAGCTACAGCTCACTTCATCGGATGCATCCGATGAAGTGAGCTCTAGCTCACGAAAGCTTATGCTCAAATAAATTTGTTAGTCTCTAAGGTGACACAAGTACTCCTTTTCTTTTTTGCGAATACAGATTAACACGGCTGCTACTCTGAAATCTATGATTCAGAGATGTAGATTTTCAGGGCTCTGTACATAGCTTTGTTAATCAGGGCAGAAATTAAAAAATCCATCTTCTAATTGATATGGAAAAGAGATACCATGTTAGACAAGAATCTAGGGCAGAGCCTTAAGACTACTTTGATCTTTGATGAAGAAAAGATGGAAATATCAGAACTTTTGTGTATCTACCCTTTCTCCTGAATATGTAGCAACAAAAAGGGTCTGAAAGGAACAGATATGAGGAATTGGTTGGTTGAGTCCCATAATATGCGGTGAATATGGATAATGCTTTGGGGAGAAATTGTGAACTTGGATGATGGTTTAAGATAAAACATTAATCCTGAGGAATCTAGATACAAAAGTGTGATTGTCAATGGATATTCTTGCTGTGCTTCCTCTGTAAAACACTATCTGCACTATGGAGAGACACCATCTGCATTCTTAACTTCTGAACCAAAAGCCCACTGAAGTCAATAGGAGACAAAAGAGTTCTTTCTCCAGCTCCCTAACAGTGTGAACCAAAGCTGATCGAAGTTATTGTGAGGCTTTCCATTGACATGAACGGGCTTTGGCTCGGGCTGCTAGGAAGCTAAGGAAAAACTTTATTGAATAATGTGGAAATTTCCACATGGGGGGCAATACCATTACTTTTTCTGACAAACTCAGTGATAAGCGATAAGCACTAGTGGGCGCATATCAGCGATACTCTGAGTATGTCTACACTACAATTAAAAACACGTAGCTAGCTCATGCTGGCTCATGCTGACTTGGGCTAAAGGGCTTGGGCTGAAGGGCTGTTTAACTGTGATATAGAGGCTCGAGCTGGAGCCCAGACTCTAGGACCTGTGAGGCTGAATGACTAAAACATGATTAAACAGCCCCTTAGCCCAAGCCCTGTGTGAACCCAAGTCAGTTGGCATGGGACAGTCGTGGGTTTTTAATTGCAGTGTAGACATTCCCTGTAGTATGCAACAAAGGTCCCTTTTGCAGAAGGCCAGTAGCATTAGAAGGGCTTTGTTTTTCAAACTCATCTTTTTGTTAGCATTACCCATTTTTTTAACCAGGCGATATTATCTGCTGAGTCACATCTTTCCGGGAGAGAAATATTGTAGGCTCTTGTAGCCTTTTTGGACAGTAGACAATCTGGAATAAATTCCTGTTTCCTTGGATCTCTTCTGGTTTCTGTTTGGAGCAAGAGATTCTAGAAACAGTTCCTTTTTATCATGGAGAAGACTTGGATAGAGGAGATTACAATGCTAAGGGAAGAAGGAACAGGATTTCTATAAAAAAACCTTTTTTTCCAAAATCAGGACCTAGCCCTCTCATCCATGATTAGAGTCTAATGTTTTCTGAATATAAATATTATTTCTCTTATGAGAGTGATGCAGAAAAGTAAATAGAAGTTTTATAAAGATCCTTGGTCTGAGTCACTAGACAGATGGCACACCCAGAAGATCTGGTCTAGTTTCTGAAAACCCCCCTGTAAATTCTGTATTTAGACTGTCTCTGTATCCACAGTAGATTTTTCTGAGCTGATAAATATATCCGTGGATCTCTCTTGGGTGAATTTTATGAAGAATTCTTTCAGTCTAATTTATCTCTACAGAAATCAGAACCTTAGAAGAGAAATTTCCTAGTACAAGTGCAGAGCCATAAAACTTTTCTGGCTAAAACACTTTGGTTCATGATATGTGCCAACAGTTTTACAGAATCCTGGAAAATATCAATGAAGACTTCAGTGATCAGAGATGAAGAAAAATTTCCAGGATGCATATTTGTAGTTTGAGTTTGTATCTTTTTACATGACACTGAAATGTTCATTCTATGTAGGCTCTGAAGATGCCTCTAGTTCAAAACTTTCCATTCTATGGTCCAATACAGCTGATTTTGGTCTGTGTGAATCTGCGGATGACTTATTTTTTTTGAGGGGGTTGGGGGAGGTGTCTAAACTTGTGTGAAGATTTTCTATATCCCTGAAGAGAAGTGACAAAGCTGGACAAAGTCCTTTTTCCCAATTTTCATGCAGTTGTAAGTGGAAAAGGAGAGGGAGGTGTTGGGAGAAAATAAAAGGCATCTGCTTGTATCTCCTTTGTGGCATGGCTCTCTTGTAACAGGTATAAACCTGAAATCTAGTATTTTGGATTCCTTTGGTAAGTAAATCTCCTGGGGGTAAGAGACACTTCTCAGGTCAAAATTTTGCAAGCCATTAGGGTAAATACTGATTTGATTCTTTTGCTTCAAGGTAGATAAAGAGGAGGAGAAAACAGAGCTTTGGAATATGGGGTAAAAAGTGTGGATGATGCAGTTCTACCAAGCAGATGTGGACAGCTATAAAGCACCAACAGGATATTAATTAAAAGCAATATATTGTTGTGCCCAAAAATAGACAGTTGAAAATGTTCCTAAAAATCATCTCTGGTTGCTTGGCGTTAGTAAAGGAATAGAGTGGCATAACACCAGTGCGATCTTACAGTTTTCACTGAAAACTTGATCCATTCTTGCTGACAGTAAGTTGGGTTGGATTTTTGTTTTTGTTTGGTTTTGAGGGTTTTTTTTAATTCCATTCAAATTTACACTTACCCATAGGCTTATCTGGGCTCATTGGCCAGAATGGTTTGGATCAGATTCTGATCTCAGCTACACTCCGGTAATCTAAAGTAACCACTTTGAAATCAGTGGAGTTATTCCAGATTTAAATCAGTGTGAATGAGAAATCATTGGAGCTATGCCAAGTTACATCAGTGTAACGGAGATAAGATTCTAGACTCTTGTACTCTTATTTTATTCAATAGGGATAAAGACAGTAATTTTGGAAATATGTAAGCAAAGCTTTACTTCTCTTGAGGAAAAGGTTATAGGCCAAATTCAAGCCTAATATAAACTGGCATCGACCTCAGTAGGAGCTGTACCCATTTACTAACTTCAGCACCCTAGTGCTGAATTTCCTCTGCATGGTATTCTACTATTCCAGAGCAACACAGACTTGAAGAAGAATATTTCTGTAACTGAAGTAAGCTTTCCAGATTGGGAAATGATGAAGGGGGTTTTTTTTGCTCCCATAATATCAATTAACATAAATGTTTTTTTTACAATGATGATTGTATTCACTGTTTCCTGATGACTCACTTGAGGAATTCAAAAGAAAACCAACCACTACAGTGAGGGAGCATATTGGATTCTAGTGAGATATCAGTTCATAACCCATTCTCCCTAATTTTTTTGCTCGGGAGTACTGATTTGTTTTTCTGGGTTTTTTTTTCTTCACTTGTTGGAAGCAGTAATGTTCTATCTATGGCTTTGTGAAATTGTGTTAGTGTCGTGAAATTGTGTTAGATTATATTTCAGCTCTTTTTAAAGACACTACAATTAAGTAGCATTTATAGTTAGCACTTCTTCATCCTCACCCCCTGAAGCTTCTACAAGCCTCTCTTTTTTAAGTTGCTCTTATGTAATAATAATTAACTACATGGGCTTTGAGAGTTCATCTGTTCTTTCCCCTTGTCTCAGATGTGGTTGGAGAGCTGCATTTTTCTTTTTATTTGTATCTGTTTATTGGGAGTTAGGAGGGTAAGAGGGTTAACCATTTTCTCTTCTCCCAGTTAATCTACGTTAATATGAATATATTCATTATAATATAAATACATACATATTTAAAAATAATTCCAGTCTGTCTGGGAGACTATTTATGAGGTTCAGGTGGTGTGTGTCTGGGTCAGAGAAAATAAAACACACCGTCCAGAAGTGTTCCTCCACTTCCAGCATGTACATAAGTATGCCTGCTTAATAGATTGAGCAGATGGGATCATATTATGGACACACTGCATTTTTCCACCAGTGTGTAAAATGGCAGATCTGATTTTCAAATGGTTATGTTGACTTTAAAATCTCTGGCCATTTCTGAGACTTCAGTCATGTTCATGGGTACCTGCACTCTAACATGAACTTTTAGGGGTTTTACCATTATGCCATAAATTGTCAGCATGATCTAATCTTTACTGTGGCGGCACCTAAGATATTAAACTTGCTCCTCCTTGACATACACCTGAGCGCAACCCTACATGTCTAAAAACTCTGCTGCTTCAGGACTGTTTTTTGTTTTAATCATGAATGGTCCCACATAGTTCAGTACTTTAGTCACTTTTGATTGGTCTATTTCATGAGGATGCTACTTGTATTGTACTTTATACGCTCCATGGACAGAGTTTGTTTTTCCAATAACCTCACTACTAAATAGGTGTCAAGAAATTAATGAGGTAGCAATAATCATGAAAGAGGAGGTTCCCTATTCTGGGCTGGGATCTGTGCCTTCACTTTTTTGGCAGAGGCAGGAAGGAATCCAACTGAAGCCTTGTTTAGCCAGATGATCATGGGTGGCACAAAAGGACTACAGAAGTACTTGAATCCTCCATTTCTTCTCTAGGCATGTTTGGATTAAATCTCAGTATGTTGATTCTTATTTGGAGATGTCCTTTCTCTTACTGTCTTCATGTCTCTGTTAGGGTTTATGCTCAGAAGGAAGCAGATGTAGAAGTTCATAGAATGCTACCACAGATGGTGCATCTTTAGTCTTTGCTACATATAGTGCACATCTTCTGTTCAATATTCTCTTCTTCCAGTAGATTAACAGAAAAGAACATATATGAGAGACCTAGCATATATTAAAACATGTTAAAATATAACTATAGTAAAAACTAAATCACTAAACCAGAGAGAACAGTTTTGACCATTGACAAAACAAGAATCAAACTGGGAATGAGAGAGAGGGAAAGATTTACCTTGCTGGAGGGCTTAAACATTCTTGGTTCCTACTGGTTGCCACTTTCCTGACTTACATTTCCTGACTGAATTTGCTGAGCATTTCTTCCATTAAAATAGATACTGTACACTATTATTGACAGTAGATTATTAGAAATTATAAATATATGATTTCATGGTTATACTAATTGCTTACTATGCCACTGCTCATATACAGATATTATAGTGGGATACACAGTAGTGTATCTGATAAGCAGTTATAAAGAAAGCCAAGAGATTAACTTGAACTATAAATATATTATATTATAATTATATTATATTAGACCAATGATTTAAATGTGATATAAAGATTCCTGCTACTGTATTCAGTTGATGAAAACAGTTATATAAAATGTTGGGCTCTAGCTATTTTCATGAACCCATATTTTTACACAGATATCAAACATGTGTTTCATTTACAGGCTACATTTAAAGGATGGATGGATATTATGTATGCAGCTATTGATTCAAGAGCTGTAAGTACATTATATGTTCTAAAGTCTTCTTTTCCTTGTATAGACTCTGAGGTTTACGTTGTAACAAAAATGAGTGAGTGAGCATGGCAAAAATTCTGCTAAATAGGAATTATTATAAACTGATAGCAAAACTCCTATTGATTTCAATAGCTGCAGGGCAAAAATATATTAAATAATTAGAGTGGTAAGGTACTATCCCAGGACAGAAGTATTCTGGATCTTTGTGTTGTGAGTTGCTGCTTTTTCAATGAATTGTTGACATGGAATATTAGTGCTGATTTTTTTTGCAAAACTTGTTTTGTAGGTGCTGGATCAACCTAAATATGAAGACAACCTATACATGTATCTTTATTTTGTCATCTTTATCATTTTTGGATCTTTTTTTACCCTGAATTTGTTTATTGGTGTTATCATTGATAACTTCAACCAGCAAAAAAAGAAGATAAGTATTCAAGTGCCTCATCTCTGTCCTAAAGACAATATAAGAAATTGCTTTTTTGAAGTCATAAAAATATGGAATGTTTGTCCCAAGCATTTATTCTGATTGAAACAATTGAAAAGCATTATTACATAAAAGCGTACCGAGATACTGTATGCTATAGCTTCATAATAGTCCAGGTGATGAGTGGGATACATCCTTTCCTTTCCCCGCACCCCCAAGTTATTTAGTGTCCTGTGGATATTCCTTTCAATATAGCTGGAGGACTAACGCATTCTCACGCATGGCTATTTCCTACAAACTCTTTATGTGGTTGCACCATTGATTCTAGGTCACTCTACGCAAACACTTATTATTTTCTCTGGTTTTTTTCCTTTTTGGCTGAAAATTCTGGCCCTTCTCAATCTGAAGGTCATTATTATAAAAGTGCAAAGAGAATCTTTTAGGCTATTTTGAGCTATCCATTCATGCAAAACACAGTACATTACTTCTTTGTGGCATCTCTGCATACTTCCACTAATGGAATTCATGGCACTGGTGCCTCAGTGATCCTGAACCTTCTAGAAAGCCATGACAGCACTCAACACTTGGGGATAGATTCACAGAAGGACATCGGCACCTAACTGCCACTTTAGTGCATAAATCCCAGCAACAGGCCCCACTAGGATTCACAAAACCTGCTCAGCTGCTGCCAAACTTGTAGGCACCTAAACTTGCTTGGATTTTTGCAAATAAAAGTTCTCTAGTTCCCTATGTTGCTACATCTGACGATGTGTACTGCAGCCCCATGCCAGTTGTCCAGATGCCTAAGCCACAGAACAATGCATGAACCAGGAGAAGATAGGCATTCCTGCACCTAACTTGCCTGTAGGAAGTGATCCAGTAAATAGGTGGACTTATACAAAATGATGGCAGTGTGGGGGGGGGGGGGAGAAGGGAGGACCACTCTTATAACTTTTAGTCCAGTGGTTGTTAGTCACCTGGGATATGTCAGACCCACAGTTCAAGTCCTCTCCCTCCCCACCACATATGGGATCAGCAGAAGAGATTGAACTGCGATCTGCCATAGACTACTGGGCTTTGGGATACTCTGATGGGGGCACCTTCATTCTCTCCTTTTCAAGCTGTCCCACTGTGGATAAATAAGCTTTAAAAGTTGTTTGGAGCAGATGTAGTGGATCTTGACTCTTCCGCCTCTCTGGTGAGTGCGCTAACCAGCAGGCCACAGCGTCATTCTCATGCTCTCTCTCTGGCCCAATGATTCTTTAATTATTTATCCAAAGTATAACAGTTTGAAAGGGAGAGACTGTGGGAGCCCCACACATCAGAATATCCCTTCGCCCAGGAGTTAGGGCACTCACCTGAGAAATAAGGAATCCCAGTTCAAATCCTTCTCCCAATCAAATGGAGGGGGACTTGAACTGGTGGCCTCCCACATCCCAGCTGAATACCCTAACCACTGCACTAAAAGTTATGGGGGACATTCTCCTCTCTCAGCTTCTTGCACAAATGGCATAGGTGCCTAACACAAATAGAGGGTTTGCAGATGAGAATCCCAAGCAGAAGGAGGTACCTTCCTGTAGCCCAAATTTTGGCACCTATCTCCAAAGGAGAAACAGGGCTTAGCACAGACCCCTCAGCCTGGCATCTCCCACTGCCTATTTTAGGTGAGGAACTGCCCAACAATGCTGCCTTTTTGTGAATCCCATTCTGAGGTGCCTCTCTCTCCCCATTCATTGTGCAGAAAACCTAGGTGCTGAACGCAGGCTTTGTGAATTCCAGTGATTTTCTAGGCACTTAAAAGTTATGCACAGCAATACTCAGCATCACCCCACCTAAGTTCCTTTGTGAATCTTGCCTTTGGTGTCGTAGACCATTATTAGGAAGGTGTGAGCTGCACCTGCCTCAGTTCCTTTCTGACCATGGTCTGTTATGGATGTGAGGAATCTCACTGTTATGCCAGGTCTGCTTGACTGTTGGATGTTCTTTTTTAAAACCCCTTCTTATAGTTTTGTCTATGTGAACAGTTAGTGTGAGGGAAGCTGGGGTGTAAATTTACAGCACACTAGTGTGCTGTGCACTAAATATCCGTGTGGACCCTCCTACCACATACTGACAGTTCCCTAGTGTGCACTGGAGTACAATAGGGAACTTTTAATACATGGCAGGAGGGTCCACCTGGACCTTAATTGCATGGCATGTTAGTGTGCTGTAGATTTACACTTCAGCTTATTGCACAATAACTGTTTGTCTAGATAAGCCCTTATTATCTGTTAGTCTTAGCTAGCTAAATATATATATTACCAAAGCATTCCCTTTTCAGTTAAAATATTTCATTTACCTCAGTGCATTCCTTCACTGTGCTTGGGTCAGTGCCAACAATGGCAGACCTGAAGAAGAGTTTCAAGAGGTGTGCCTGCAGTTCAGGGATATTCCTGAAATATGATGTACGCACATGCTACCACTTTTGTCTGGAGGAAACTCATCTCCCAAGAGATGTAAAGTCTGATAGGTTTTCATTCCTCAAGCCCTTTGAGTAAGGCTGTTAGAAAGAGCAGTGGATTCTGGCTGGCACACCATGTGGGCCCACAATGGCTGTCTTCAACTCCCAACCTCTCTCCCACTAGCCTCCTGAAGCCAATCTTGACTCTGCCTAATAAGGACTCCACTACAATGTCTAAATAGAAGCCAGACAGGACATAGGCGTTAAAAGAGGACATTTCAGTGTTGAAGGCATTAAAACCACAGCCTTCAGTCAGTCTCTTCCAGGTCTGAACAATCACAATTGAAGAACTCATCTTTTTCAAGGCCCTAAAAGACCTTGTGGTCCCAGTGTCAGTATTTAGTTACCTAAGTCAGAAAATAGTTTTCACTCCAGTATCGATATCTGAAAGACACTGTCCTGATACCTTGATGCTGTTTACATCCTGGGTGTTGTTGACATTTTAGGAGTGCCCTAAGAAATGCTTTCACTGAACAGAACTGACTTTTTGAGTTCATGTTGGATGCCAACTTTTTTTCTCTCTTGCTCCCTGGAAACATAGGAAGAAGAACAAGTATGCTGAAAAAGATTCCCCACCGTTAAGGGGAAAGCACCATAGAAAAAAGCAGTAATACTTATCTTGGAAGAGAACCAATTGGGCATTGACTCCTCTGGATCCTCCTGATCTCCCACTTCAACCTCTCCTCTCTGGTGCCAAAGACAACATCAGCATCTCCTGCTGATATAGTCTTTGCCTTACCAATATTGTTTCCTTGGGCTCCTTTCCCAGATGTCTTCTCCTCTTCCAAGGAATCTCAGAAGAGGCAAACTTGGTTCATTCAGTTACCCTGATTCCTTCCTACAGCTAATTCCGCATCCCATTTTGGGATTTGTATGCCCAAAGGCCATTTCGCCCCCTTCAATGGACATCAGACAGAAGGCCTACCCCTCAGGGAAAACTACATAGATAGGGAAGAGAACTCAGTCATGGGGAAGGAGACCCAGGGAATAGGAGACCTGCTGAAGGCAGGATGGAGAAAACCACAGGGAGTAGGACAGGTTCCTGTAGGGTCCCTGAGATAGGGCCTGTAAGAAGCATGGAGATCTCTGAGGGAAGAGCACAGAGTCCTTATGGAGGGGAGACAGTGGAAATCTGCTGGGAGGAAACAGCATAGAGGAACTTGGAAGGGCTCAGGAGTAAGGGCAAAGAGCACAAAACTTCAGCCCAGGCCAAGAGGGGCAGAAGAAATTGGTTTGGATCTTTGTTTGTATTTACAGTTGGACTTTTGTTACTCATAAGCGACTGAACTTAGGAGGTGATCTGGCTGAAAAGCTGGGCCTTGGAAAATCCAGACAGAGATAGGCCAGCGTAGAGTCAAGGAAGTGGTCAGCAGGGGGTGTTAGACATGAAGATCTGTGCAACGGCATGCTCTGCTGCTAGAGAGGGACTGTGGCAGTGCGTGCAAACACTAACAGACATCCAAAAAAACAGCTGTGAGGCAAAGGTTCTGTGTTTGGGAGACACCCTTTTTGTCACTCCTCTGTCTCCCCAATTTTGATATGTATGTCAGGAGCAAAGACCCAACTCTACCACATTCCCCACTTCCAGCCTGGAAGGACATAACAGTGGACAAGTGGGTCCTAGATGTAGTAGAATTCAAGCTGGTCAGGATTTTTTTGGCCAAATGTGTTTTCATCAAGAAGGTTTATCAGTTCCAGGATGAAATTTCTGGTTAGAGAGAAACTCACCCCAGGTTCCTCTCTCTGCATCTGCCACATCACAGATGAATGCCCTAATCACCAGGCTATAGAGTCAATTTCTCACTCTCTCTTGCCCAGTGTTATTTAATTATTTATACAAGAGGTACAGCTCCAACAGGAGAGATTGAGAGAGGCCCATGCCAAAACAGCATATGGGCATGGATACACTTGCAGATGTAGAGTGCTGGGAAGGCTAAACCAGCCTTCGGAGACCGCAGAAGGGAGAACGCTGCCCTGTGTTTACACTGTCAGATTCAAGCGCACCAGCGTAGCGACATTAGCAGCTTTTGCAAAGCCACAAAGAGCAGTGCATTGTGGTAGCTATTCCAGTGTGCAAGTGGCTGCAGTATGCTTTTCAAATGGGGGGGTGGAGTGTGAAAGGGAGTGTGTTGTGTGTATGTGGAGGGAGAGACAGTGTGTTTTGAGGTGCTGAGAGTGTGTCAGCATGCTGTCTTGTAAGTTCAGACATAATGATTGCTTTGTCCGAGAGCCAATGAGCATGCCAGCTGTCAGAAACGGAGCTTTGAAAGGGGATATCCACATTCCTACAGCCAATTCCAAAACAATGAGAAGAGTGGCCACTTGACTTCAGGGGATTATGGAATGTTTCCGGAGGCCAATCACAGCGCAATAATGCAACACCTCCTTCACACTGACACCCAGGTGTCACCTGGGCGCAGCAAGCGATATGCTTCTCATGGAGGTGGATTACCAGGAGCGCTCCAGCTGCAGAGTCCAGGTGCTCTATGTGCCTTGCCAGTGTGGACGCATCGGGAGTTAGGGCACCCAGGGCTGCTTTAATGCGCTCTAACTTGCAAGTGTAGCCAAGCCCTATAGAATGGTGCTTATGACACTCATTGGGGGGTGTGGTAGATGTATATTCAAGTCCCTGCTCTAAATCAGGCAGAAGTGGAGATCTGAAAGGTGGCCAGCTGGAACTCAATACATATATTCACTCAACATTACTACAGCACTAGATTTAGCTTCACAGTTTGATGCCAGGTTTGGCAGAGCTGCTTTACAATCTCTTTTTTACTTGTGAATTTCTCAGCCCATCAGTCATCTCAGCAACACTGAGCTTACCAGCCTCCCGTGAGTGGAAATATGCACAGATTCCCTAAAGAAGAAAGAGAGATTACTTACCAGTAGCTGTAGTTCTTTGAGGGATGTCTCTGAATATTCAAACTCCCTACTCAACTTCCCCTCTTCCTCATAGTTTCCGATCCATCTTGGACTGGGAGCAGATGTGATTGAGAGTCACACCTCTCTTACATAACTTTGGGCCATGAACATTATGGATACAGTGGCAAAGTTTTCCAGAAGGTTCTGGATCACCATGGTGCAGGTACTTTGAATCCCATGACTGTGAATATGCAGAGGTATTCATCAAAGAACTACAGTTTCTGGCGAGTCTCCCCTCTTTACCTATAATTGCTTGTGTCAGAGACCTTCTCTTCCTTCATCCTCCAGTAGGAATGTCCAGATCTGTAAGCATTATTGTCACAACCTATGAGGAAACAAGGAAGTCTAGTTTTAAGAAGGGTGAGGGAAGTAGGGTGCAGGGAAGAGTAAAAACTGACAAAAATAGTGGTAAGTAATTGTCTCTTGTCCTTTCTCCCTTCCTTATTAAACAATAAAGATATCCAGAACTGCATGAGAATATTGCAAGCAGCAGATAATATACATTACATCACTGCTTGTAAAGAAAAATCCCCATTGTTTGAGAAAATCAGGCCCACATCAGAATGGGTTACAGAAGAGTGAGGACTGGCCCAGATAGCTACATTACAAATGCCCACAGCCATTGCTTCACCCCTTTGTGCCTAAAAGGTGGCTAAACTTCTTGTTCAGTGTGCCTTGACCCTGAAAGAGGCTGGGTATTTTACTCATTCATTTATGTGGAAGTGCTTGAATTTGATAGCCTGCCTAATATTGACAAGATTAGTGCCTTGTCTATGATATTCTGGGACCTGAAACTAAAACCTCATGAGCTTAATAGTTAATTAGACCCTGTTATTTGATGCCTTTAATGCATGTCAGCATTTAACTCTGCAGAGAGCCAATGGAAAAGTAGCTGATGGTAATATGTCTCCTTTGATCTCCTAGTGAGGATGTATTTATAACATGGCTCCACAATAAAATATAAGATTATAACAGGCACTTATTTTCCTTGTAATCCCTTTTCTCTTTTGAATGTAAATAAAGTTTTGAAAGATTATTCATGTAAATATGATTATAACCAGTTTTGATTTCATTTCCTTACTTTGGAGGTCAAGATATCTTTATGACAGAAGAACAGAAGAAATATTACAATGCAATGAAAAAGCTGGGATCCAAGAAACCACAAAAACCTATACCTAGGCCAGGGGTAAGAATGTCTTAATCTGTCCAGACTAAAAGGTCACTTTAAAAGAAAAGAAGAAATATTAGCTTCTAAGGAGTTTAGAGTTCACATTTGTATAAAGACTTGATATTTGATTTATAAAAAACTCATGTACAAGTCATCATGAAGATAACCAAAAGTGGAAAATTTAAACACATTAAGGAAAGAAAGTACCTTTTCCCTCTCCTACCATATTTTTTCTCTTTTTATAAATGTAAAGAGGACAAGATCCAGGAATCTGAACTCTATTGTATACCCCTTTCCTGTGAATAATAATAATAATAAATCATTGTCATATTGTCTGCTTTCATTGTAGCAGTTCTAAGAAGCAAATATGTTGGTTTATTCAGCAGTAAAGAACATGTATATATTAAGTCTGGGATTTTCAAAAAAGCGTGAGGGATTTATTAAAATTCACATTGGAGTTGATTGTCTAAGTCTTTTAGGATCCTTTGAAAATCCTATTATATTTTAACATGTTATAGGTGGAGCTTGTGGAAACATATATAGTTAAAGTTACCTAACACTTCCCATTGTAATTCCCTAATTTCCATTGCTTATAACTTTGCCAAACTTTTGTTGTTTGGGTTACAATTTCTCATGTTTGCTCCTTATCTTGGGCTGAATTTTTCTGGAAAGTGTCAGCAAAAATGGCCCATGCAATTTCCAAAGTTTGGGGAGGGGAAGGGGGGACAAGAAGTTTTACCAACATTAAATAACTTGTACAATAATTTTTGGACAAATAATATTAGAAAGAATGCTAAGGTTGCAAAGTCAACCACTCAAAAATGCCAGAATCAAAAATGCCGGAATCATGCAACCTTAATTCCCCTCCCTTTGTGCATATGCATTAGGTACAGTCTTTAATTACATGATCACAATCTATTATTTCTACACAGCCCCTGCCTCATTCAGTGCACAGAACAGCCAGTGAATGAGAGAGAGGGTTGCAGAAAGTGAAAGGGTGTTTACGGTAGTAAATTGGGACCCAGTAGAGCTGAACTCTTTCCCAGCTCTGCTTCAAACTTGCTGTGTGATGCTGGGCAAGACTTTCACAACATGTACATGCAAGCGAGCTGAATTAAGCTCTAATATTTGTATTATTAATTTGACAAGGCTGCCCTTTTACAAAAGTTCTATACACTGTGTTAAGAGTTTTTCTTACCTTCTTCCAGCATAATATGGAATGGAAAATAATTGTAAGGTGTGAATTGAATGGTTATCTTTTTTTCCCCTCCAGAACAAATTCCAAGGCATGGTATTTGATTTTGTGACAAAACAAGTATTTGATATTGGCATCATGATTCTTATCTGCCTTAACATGGTCACCATGATGGTAGAAACAGATGATCAGAGTGATGAGATGCAAACTATTTTACAGCGGATTAACCTGGTGTTTATTGTCCTGTTCACTGGAGAATGTGTTCTGAAACTGATTTCACTCCGTTATTACTACTTCACCATAGGGTGGAACATTTTTGATTTTGTGGTTGTCATTCTCTCCATAGTAGGTAAGAATTATTTGTAAAATTAAAAAGAGGCTAAAATGAGTGGAAGATGAAAATTTACTGAAGGTGCTTCATGTTTGGCTTTTGCTATTACAATGCTTATAATTAAGTTGTTTAGCTTTTCATTTCCCTTAACTTTATCTAGAGTAATCACCAAAATTCTTATATTCAGTCATCACCATAGTATCTGACTATATTAGGACTAATTTGTATGAGAGAAGTGATAAGAACTTCTCTTGCCATTCTCAGAGTCAGAAATTACAGAATATCCACTCTTGAACTATCAGATTTCTTTTACATAAGATGTATTAAAAATTAAAGTAGAACCTATACAGTACATCAGGGATCGGCAACCTTTGGCACGTGGCCCGTCAGGGAAAGCCGCTGGTGGGCTGGGACAGTTTGCTTACTGGCAGCGTCTGCAGGTTTCGCCGATCGCAGCTCCTACTGGCCGCGTTTCGCTGTCCCAGGCCAATGGGGGCTGTGAAAAGCAGCATGGGCCGAGGGATGTGCTGGCCGCCGCTTCCCACAGCCCCCATTGGCCTAGGATGGTGAACCACGGCCAGTGGGAGCTGCAATCAGCCAAACCTGTGAATGCTGCAGGTAAACAAAAGGCCCAGTCCACCAGCGGCTTTCCCTGATGGGCCGCATGCCAAAGGTTGCTGATCCCTGCAGGACATTTACTTGACATATGAAACGTTAATAATCATATAAAACATGACTATATGATTTGGAAGTCTTTGCAATTCTCCATCATTCTGATACTGTAGTACAGAAAGATTAAATTGCTGTAAAATATTTTCCCCTTACTTACTAGCTGTTTTGTTTTTACAGGTATGTTTCTAGCAAAGGTGATTGAAAAATATTTTGTGTCCCCCACCTTGTTCAGAGTTATCCGACTCGCCAGAATAGGTCGAATCCTGCGTCTCATTAAGGGAGCTAAAGGGATTCGCACTCTGCTTTTTGCTTTGATGATGTCTCTTCCTGCTTTGTTTAACATTGGTCTCCTGCTTTTCCTGGTCATGTTTATCTATGCTATATTTGGAATGTCCAACTTTGCCTACGTTAAGAGGGAAGCTGGGATTGATGACATGTTCAACTTTGAAACTTTTGGCAACAGCATGATCTGCCTATTTCAAATTACCACATCTGCTGGTTGGGATGGCTTGTTAGCACCAATTCTTAACAGTGGAGAACCAGACTGTGATCCTAATAAACCTCACCCAGGAAGCTCTGTTAAAGGAGACTGTGGTAACCCTTCAGTTGGGATTTTCTTTTTTGTCAGCTATATTATCATCTCATTTCTAGTTGTAGTAAACATGTACATTGCTGTTATTTTGGAGAACTTCAGTGTTGCTACAGAAGAAAGTGCCGAGCCCTTGAGTGAGGATGACTTTGAGATGTTCTATGAGGTTTGGGAAAAATATGATCCAGATGCAACCCAGTTCATGGAATTTGAGAAACTGTCTGATTTTGCAGCTGCACTTGATCCTCCTCTTCATTTACCAAAACCAAACAAAGTTCAGCTTATTGCAATGGATCTGCCCATGGTGAGTGGTGACAGAATTCACTGCCTTGACATCTTGTTTGCTTTTACAAAGCGTGTTTTGGGGGAAAGTGGAGAGATGGATGCACTTCGAATACAAATGGAAGACCGGTTTATGGCATCCAATCCTTCCAAAGCCTCCTATGAACCAATTACAACCACATTAAAACGAAAACAAGAAGAGGCATCTGCTGTCATTATTCAGCGTGCTTTCAGACGTTACCTTTTAAAACGAACAGTAAAACAGGCTTCATTTGCATACAACAAAAGTAAAATCCAAGGAGGGGTTGGTCAATGTATCAAAGATGAAATTCTTATTGACAAGTTAAATGAAAATTCATTTACAGAGAAAACAGACATGACCACCTCAACAGCAGTTTGTCCACCTTCCTATGATTGTGTAACAAAGCTAGTAAAAGAAAAACATGAAAAGGAAGACAAAGATGTTAGAAAGAAGGAAAAATAAAATGCAAGCAAACAATTCTGTTTGTGTGAAAAGTTGTTTACAGCCTGTGAAGGTGATGTGTTTGTGTCCACAGGACTCCTGTAGGAGGTCTATGCCAAACAGACAGTTTTTACAAATATACTGTATAATAAGGTCAGTGCCTATAACAAGTCAGTGACCCCTTGTCAGTAAACTGTGACTTTAATATGGGGAGACCTTGCCTGGAGGTTACTATTTTCACTACCAGCTGACACTGCTGAAGAGGAGAGAAAAAATGGCTATTCAGACTGTAGGGACCAGTTAAAGGGGTGCAAACCAATAAATTTGTGTGTGTTTAGCATAAAACAATACAGTAACTGTATCCACTGTTTGCATTTCAACTGCCACATTTGTCATATTTTTAGAAAATCTGTGTTGGTGGATTCATCTTTTTTTTTTAAAATCATATGTTTATTATATGTAACTATTTTTGTAAATGGGGTTTGTGTTGGGGAAGGGGTTAAGTATTACTTTACAGGTATGAGGACCAGGTGTTCTATAATATGACTCTAATATACACACAGAAATTATTTGCATGAAGGCATGCTGCACTTATAGATCATGCATGAAAAAACATTAAGTCACAGAGAACAACAGATTTTTAACTACTCTGTGTTTCTGGGAGGGAGTAATAAATTCTGAGGTGCTTAATTAATGTATTCATGTTGTGTCACATCAGCCAAGTCTTTATATGCCTGTAAAGTTCTCTATAATCCACAAGTACAGAACAGATGCTTTATTTTTACACAGACCATTAAATCTCAGCAAGTGCAAACTTCATTGTAAGGTCTGGAGTCCAAGGTTTTATGTCTTTGTCAAATGGTTTTCTGTATAAAAATATTAAAAGAATCTGCCCTAGAAAACACAATTGACCAAAAAGAACCTTTATAAAATTGTTCTGCTTTATCCTGCAGTATTGTTTGGTCATCTTCAGCTCTCAGTAAGGTTGACATTGTATATGTTAATGAAAAGCCCTCTGTTCTGTAAATAGTAATTTTACCCTGTGGTGCATGTTTGAGCAACCAATTAATGACATGAGCACATTTATTGCATCAAATATGTACCACAATAAGTGTAGTGTGCAAGCTTTCTACAGGTAAAAGTATGTATTCTCTACCATTATAGATAGTTTGTGTGCTATCAATGCATGTTTATACTGCCTATGCTGCTGTTCTTTCAACAGTCCAGAATTCTTAATTATAGGAAGCCATACATCAGAGGTAAAGAGAAACAAATTGTTCAACAAGACCTCATTTCTTCACATCATTAAGCAATAGTTTGCACCTAATTTAAGAGCTTTTTTGTTTTAAATTTTTAAATCTTAAGTGACAACATATGGTGTATAGCAAAACTGTACAGATGTGTTGCAAACTGCTACACCTGTTGAAAATAATGTGGTTAGAATTTTATAAGCAAATATAAATATTGTAAAAAAACCATTTTATTTTATTTTTCAGCATTATGTACATAAAATAAGAAATGAATTTTATCTTCAGGTTGATGTCACAGCCGTTTTTATTACTTTCTGACCACAGCACTTTTTCATGGAAGAACTTCAGAAAATAAGAAATGAAGAAAAGAAGGGGTAGTTGTAGGTTTCTGCTTTTTTACTATATTTGAAAACATTTCCATTTGAAATAATTTGATAATTTCTGCAAAATAAGTGCACAATGTGCTTGATTGCAAAAGGCTGTATTTTTTGCTTTGGAAAAGGATGCAAAGTTTTGTTTGAATTTCTAGTAGTGCCTGCATCAGAATTTTAAAATATCCTTTTTCGTTCACAGAATTCTTTATCTTTTCCAGGGCTTATTTACATTTATTCTTTTTGATTCATGCTGCATTAGAACTACTATTAATATAATCTGGGTCCACAATATTTTTTCACAGAAACAAAGTAGCAAAATTGTATAATCAAACACATCAGGACATTTTATGTTTCTTACACAGGAAAATTACATATAGACTTCTTTTATTAAAACTATTGACTTATACTGTATTAGTGAACTGCATGCAGGAAGATGCTATTACCCTAACTGATGCTAAACAACATTATTAATGCGCCAAAATAATAAAGATTACATTTTTTATTGTATTTCCTTTTCTGTTTTTATTAACTAAAATTAATACAAGATCAAAGTTATTATGTTATATTGCATAAGGATCTGATCCTGCATACCATTACAAACAGGTATTGTGCTTACTATCAGTCAAAAATCTATTGGTGTCACTGGGCTGTGCCCATTAAGTAGTACTGCCACTGATAATGTTCACAATCTTTTAATAAAATAGAGTAACAAAAATACAAAAGGGATATAACATTTGGTGGGAGGAAACAGCTCTAAAGTGAATAGGAACGTGATTAAGATTATAATGACAAAGTTATTTTTATATAATACTCCACCTCTTTTATAACTTAGCACCTATTTTTTTTTCTTTTCAAATGGCCTGTTCCTGGCACCCTTACTCAAGCTGAGTAGCTCCACAAATCAATGGGGTTACTTACATATGGACAAAACATTCTCCCAATGCTGTGGGTATATGCGTGTGTGGGAGAGCAGCCTCCCCGGGGCTGCCATATCCCCATCCTGTGCATACTGGTGGAGAATAGGCTCAGCCTTGGCTTGATCTCATAAATGCATCAGCAAGCCCAACTGTACCACTACCATGTACCAGGTATAGACCTGTCTTAGTGTTCTTCACTACCGGCCTGAACAAGAAGGGAGCAATTGCATTTAATAATATGGCGGCAAAGAAGATTCTTATAGCATTCCACATGAGAGCCCTCAGGGCAGAAGTATGATTGCCAAACAATAACCTCTGGGGTATCTTGGCAAGAAAGGAGTGATGCCCCTAAAGTGTAGCCTAATCCACTATTTCTATTGATGTGGCAGCCACCTTTCATGAGCCACAGTATTGAAGACACCTGATCGATCTGATAATCTTAGCAAGGTCACCTGATCTTCATCTTTCACTAGAAGATCATCCACCAGCTTGACAAATGCAGTCCCTATGCCAAATTCCTATTGATGCGGGTCAAGTAAGCTGGAAGCATCCGGCTACTCTGAGTTTTCTCACCATAACATTCCATAATCCTGACCAAAAGTGGAAAATTAGCTACTGGTTTATAGTTGCATAGACTATCACCATCAAGAGAAGCATTTATGAGCAAAAGCCAAGGACATGCTTCCTTTAAACTAAAGTAAAAGCAATTGAGAGTTAGCCATCCCTAAAGGGGATAATGACAATATCCACCAGTAAAGGACCTAGTACTTCCTTTCTAGCCTTTATCTAAGGGGAATGACAAAGATCCAATGCACAGATTGTGACAAGTTTTTCTTCTAAAACAGCCAGAACCTTCGTAAGTGATACCATCTGGAACTAAAGCAGAGATGACCTAGCATTTATTCATTCCACATAGTGCCCTGCCTCCAGGGCCAGCTCATTTCTAATCTGATTAATTGTATCTTATTTTAAGGTATAACACAACCCAATGGCTGGAAGTTGAAGCTGGGCAAAGTGAAACTGGAAATAACGTGCACGTTTTTGACAGTGAGGAAAATTAATCATTGAACAATTTACTAAGGGTCGTGGTAGATTCTCCATCACTGACAGTTTTTGAAATCAAGATTGGATGTTTTTCTAAAAGCATGCTCTAGGAATTATTTTGGGGAAGTTCTACAGCCTGTGGTATACAGGAGGTCATACTAGATGATCACAATGGTCCCTTATGGCCTTGGAATCTATTACTTTGTGAATCAGAAATTTCCTCACAACATAATCATCAACTAAACAGAGATTGTCTCAATTAGCTAGGCTGTTCACCATCCAGAACAAATCTGTTGCTTGAGATTCTGGAGATGCCACAGTCCCAGAGCATAAGAATTCAAAAATATCTTTATAATTCATAGATTTTAAGATCAGATGGGATGATTATGATAATCTAGTCTGAATTCCTGCATTACACAGGAATGTCACCTAACAATTCTTGCTATCATGGCCATAACTTCTGACTTAGCTACAAAATATATTTTTAAAAAGACATCCATTCTTGATTTAAAAAATTCAGTGGAGAAACAGTAGATTTTCCAATGGTTAATAAATGTCACTATTAAAAATTTGTGCACTATTTTTAGTTTGAATTTGACGTAATCAGCCTCTTCAAAAACTTCAGCCACCTGTGCTGTATGTATTTAGTCTCCCTATTTCTTCATCTGTCACAGGTCACCTGTAAACCACAGGTTTCAGAGTAGCAGCCGTGTTAGTCTGTATTCGCAAAAAGAAAAGGAGTACTTGTGGCACCTTAGAGACTAACAAATTTATTAGAGCATAAGCTTTCGTGAGCTACAGCAAATGCATCCGATGAAGTGAGCTGTAGCTCACTAAAGCTTATGCTCCAATAAATTTGTTAGTCTCTAAGGTGCCACAAGTACTCCTTTTCTTTCTGTAAACCACAGTGACCGATAGGGACAAAACTGGGGAGAAAGAGGTCTAGAAACCACTCTCTCAATAGTTGATGACAAAAGATGATAAAATCATACTACACCTATTATTTTCCCTCAGATCCCTCTGGAAACATTCCAATTGTATTAACCTCTGGGGTCAGATCATCAAAATGGATTTCTCACCCCAGTGGTAGAGATGATCCAGATTGTAGCCAACCATGCAACTTGAATATGCAACCCCCTGGAATAATAATTCCTATTTGTGGTCATGAAATTCTGACCCAACACAGAAAATTTATCATTTACATAAGTAAATTTATCATTTACATAAGTGGTTCCAAAACATTTTCCATTTGCAATCCAAAAACCACTTGTTGTCTCTTACCATTTACTCACCCATCCTACAATCCTCTCCTCTTGGACTGGGTGAGATGCAGGAAGAAACCAAAAGATTGTGAGCTTAGGTGAACTGCAGCAAAAAAAACATTGTCTGATTTTGTGTATTTGGGCTTGTGAATGCTGGTAGGATTTTTCCTGGTGTGCTTGGCTTCTTTGTATAGCTTTCGGAGATGCTAGGTACTGGTTGTGGGGCTAGCACACTTGCTGTATGAAGGAGCCTCCCAACTCACTGAGTGGAAAGCTGAGCAGGAAGTGTTGAGAAGCTGACTTCAAGTGACCATGGGATATTGCTGCTTTTTATTCCATCAGAGTATGACCCAATGATCAACCCCTTGTGACCAGCTTGCTAGTCATACCAGGTAGTTGGGAATCCTGATCTATGTGGATTTTAGCCACTGAACATTATCACGCTCAGTGCCCCAGAATACAGCACTGATGAACTTCATGAGATCACCCATCAACATCACAATGCAATGGCGCAGTCTCCAATCCAGCACTTGTTCAATCCTAACTTCATCCTGGGATTCACATACTAGTGGTCTCACAATATTTGGGGCAGGAGACCTAAGCATATTTCAGTTTACAAAGGAGACTGGCAACAATTCCACTTAAATTAACTAGTAACTAATCTGGCAAGTGTCAACTAGCAAGACCTCAGAAAACCTAACACAAATCCCCAAAAGCCTTGGTCTGAGCACCTCCTCAAACAAAAAATACCTGAGAAAATACAAGGTCATTGCAGTGTGAACTGAAGGTCATTAAGCTAAGGATCTGTCAGACCCATGAGATGGAGAAAGTTTCAGAGAAAATGACCTTTCACTAAAAATGTCTGCTCCCCCATTGCATAAATGTGAGGGCACCAGAGCTGATCCCAATTGAGCCAAACTATCACTTGAGCCAAAGTTAGTGCAGAATATGAAATACAGGCGTAATAAGTTCCACTGGAGACATGCCAAACAAAGTGGAATATTAGAAAGAGTTTGAGTTTGTTGGCCTCTAAAAATTTCACATTTTCTCTAAATTCACTCAGAAGTCCATTAATTTATCTGATAGTGGAATGGAAAACTCAGAAAAGTGGCAGCGAGCAATTTTGTTTTGCTTTGCTGAAACAGTCCTTTATCTAAAGTCTTTATTCCAGAAAGAACTACATAATTCACCTGCATTACTTCAAAGGGTTAGCCTAAGGCTACAGTTCTAATGAGACAGTCGAGCAATCCTCTGAAGCAAAACCATCTAGGGGCTGGTATTGGGTATTTTAGCACCAGTTGGTATACGTGAATCTGCCCTGCTTAAGAACCCGTGTGATCATTCTGTAATATTTTGTAGTTGGAAATCAACTTCTGCCCTCCATCTCCTTGACAAACAGGGACCCGCTCTCTGCCCGAGGCCCCCGCTAGGACAAATCAACATGCCTGGCTCGTGCCCTACTGGAATCCCTACCCACTGCCCGGCCTTGGCACCAGGACCGCAGGGCTCCATGTTCTGCACTGGTTCCCTTCGTTCTCCAGGCCGAGTTCCGTCTGCCCACCGGTTCCCTGGACCCCTCTTAGGAGCGGTGGGCGCAGGCTGGGGGCTCTCTCTGCTCAGCGTCCCCCTCTTTTGGATCCCATTGTAACTGTCACCCGCACTCCCCTTCCGGGAGTCTCACGTCACGTCACGTGCCCCGCGCCGCGCCTAGAACAATCACCCCCCGCCTTTCTCCAGCTTCGCCCCTCTGCCCCTACGTCATTTTCCGGACTCCGCCCCTCTTCAACTATCCAATCGAGGCGGCTTTTTCCCCTGGCTCCGCCCCTCCTCCTTGCGAAACAACCAATGCAAATGTGCTCCCGCCCCGTGCCCGGAACGCTGCTCCACGTCGCTCAGGCTACCGCTGCGAGTGGCGGTCGGTGGCCATGGAGTCCTCGGCGCAGCGGGTCAGTAATGGTGGCCTCAGTGCCGCCGCCACCCCCCCGGGCTCCCGGCAGCTTGCCGTCCCTCTCTCCCCGCGGCCAACGGCCCTGCTCCCAGCGCCCGGGCCGGGGCCTTCCCAGGAGGGTGGGCTGCGGGGGGTCAGCGCTGCTCGGCGGGAGGGGGCTCGGCTGTGCGCCGCCGGGAAGGCGCAGGGGCGCTACGGAGCCGGCCCGGTTGCGGCAGCAGCTGCAGCGTTTGGCGTAGGCGGGGGCCGGGGGGAGCCTGCCGGGGCGCAGGGAGGCCGCGGGCAGTGGCTGAAGGCGGCGGTCGCTCTCCGTTCTGGACCGGTTCCTTGTGTGTCACGGTAACGCTTCCCTTTCAGGCGCTGGTCAGCTACTATTGCCAGGAAGGGTACTTCCGTCACGTCCAGCTGGCCGCTGATGATGGTCTTCAGAAGTTTGGCAGCGACCCCGTGTTCCTGTTCTACCGCGCCTATGGCATGATGATGGAAGGTGACGGACGGCTTGTCGCTGGATCTCTGGTGACCGTTGAATGAGAAGCCATCAGCTTCAAATCCAGGCCGCTTCACTACCCCTTCCCCTGAGACCTGCCACCGGTTCTTGCGGTTTTACAGCACTCTATTAAACCTTTTTTTAAAAAGCGTTATTATTAAGGACTTGAATTTTAGAAGCGCCTGGAGAGATCCCGGTTAAAATCGGGGTTCCTGTGTGCTGCGAAAGTAACAGATAGTCATTGCTCCCAAGAAGAAAAGGAGGACTTGTGGCACCTTAGAGACTAACAAATTTATTAGAGCATAAGCTTTCGTGAGCTACAGCTCACTTCATCGTAATGCATCGGATGAAGTGAGCTGTAGCTCACCGAAAGCTTATGCTCTAATAAATTTGTTAGTCTCTAAGGTGCCACAAGTCCTCCTTTTCTTTCTGCGAATACAGACTAACACGGCTGCTACTCTGAAACCTGTCATTGCTCCCAAGAGTGCATGTGCTAAATAGATCAGACCAACAAAGGGTGGGAGGTGAAACAGGTATACAGGAGTAACTTGTTTTAAAGCTTTCTTCTTGGAGCTTGTTTTTTTTTTTTTTTTTTTAGCTAGTCAGTCCAAATCGTGATAAAATAGAATAATTTTTATGTGCTTTGAGTTGTGTTTTATAGGGCTTTGTTTAGACTTATTAGTACTAGACCTACTTATTGAGTAGGTTTTGGAAAGTGGAACTTAAAAAAAAAAAAAAAGCAACCAAAATGGTTGGAAGCACTCTCCTGTTGCGGATATAGAAAATGCCCGGAAAAGGAAACCAGTGCCCAAAGTGCAGTTAAAAGCACACTATAAAATTAATAGAGCAGGGGTGGGCAAAGTTTTTGGCCCAAGGGCCACATCTGGGTGGGGAAATTGTATGCAGGACCATGAATGTGGGTCAGGGGGTTGGGGTGCGGGAGGGAGTGTGGTGTGTAAGAGGGGTGGAGTGTGCAGAAGGGGGCTCAGGGCAGGGAATTGGAATGCGGGGTGCAGGAGGGGTGGGTGCTCTGGCCTGGTGCCGCTTACCTCGCGTGGCTCTGGAGTGGCAGCAGTGCTAAGGAAGGCTCCCTGCCTGCCCTGACCCCGTGCCACTCCCAGAAGTGGCCATCTTGTCCAGCAGTGGCTCCTGGGGGTGGGTGGGGTGGGACAGGAGGCTCTGCTGTGTGCTGTCCTTGCCTGTGGGTACCACCCCCGAAGCTCCCTTTGGCCGTGGTTTCCTGTTCCCGCCCAATGGGAGCTGCGGGTGGCGGTGCCTGCAGGCAAGGGCAGTGCACAGAGCCCTCTGCCGCACCCTGATGTGCAGGGACGTGGTGCTGGCTGCTTCCGGGAGCGGCACGGGGCCAGGGCAGGTAGGGAGCCTGCCTTAGCCTCGCTGCGCTACAGGGCTGGCAATCCTGTGGGCCGGATTGAAAGCCCTGGTGGGCCGGATCCAGCCCTTGGGCTGTAGTTTGCCCTCCCCTGGAATAGAGGGTGGTTTTCACCTTTGGTGACTGGTGGAAATAAAACAAGACCACTTCCAGGTTCTCTCAGTATTAGCATGCTTTTCTTTCTCCTGTTACTGTATGGCAGATGTATGCTTGGCCTACACTAGGATATTAGGTCAGTATAATTACATCGGTTGCGGGTGTGAAAAATCCACAAGCCTGAGTGGTGCAGTTAAACCAATCTAACCCCCACTATAGACAGTATAGAGAATGCTTCTGTCAACCTAGCTGCTGCCTCTTGGGGAGGTGGAGTACCTAAGCCAAAGGAAGACCCTCTCCTGTCATAGAGGTAATGTCTTCACTGAAGCGCTACAGCAGAGCAGCTGTCTTGTTGCAGCATTTTAAGCGAAGACAAGCCCTTACAAAAACAAGTGAAAATGATTGTAAATAGAGAGATTAGCTATACACAAAATAAACAAATTGAAAAAACAATTTCTTCAATTATTATTCAGGTAATTATGTCAATAGTAGGACTGTCGATTAATCACAGTTAACTCATGCGATTAACTCAAAATTAATTGCACTGTTAAACAATAGAATAGCATTTGAAATGTATTCAATATTTTTGGATGTCTTTCTACATTTTCAAATATATCTATTTCAATTACAGCACAGAATACAAAGTGTACAGTGCTCACTATATATTATTTTTTATTACAAATATTCACATTGTAAAAATGAAAGACAAAAGAAATAGTATTTTTCAATTCATCTCATACAAGTACTGTGGTGCAATCTATTTATTATGAAAGTGCAACTTACAAATATAGGGTTTTTTGTTACATAACTGCACTCAAAAACAAAACAGTGTAAAACTGGAGATCCAACAAGTCCACTCAGTCCTAATTCTTGTTCAGCCAATCACTAAGAGAAACATTGAAGGGACATATGAATCTTTAAGGCATCTGGCATGTGAATATCTTGTGATGCTGGCTACAACAGTGCCATGCAAACACCTGTTCTTACTTTCAGATGACCTAAACAAGAAGCAGGCAGCATTATCTTCTGCAAATGTAAACGAACTTGTTTGTCTGAGCAATTGGTTGAACAAGAAGTAGGACTGAATGGACTTGTAATGCTTAAAGTTTTACATTGTTTTATCTTTGAAGGTTTTTTTTATTCATAATTCTACATTTGTAATTTCAACTTTCATAACAAAGAGATTACATTACAGTACTTGTTTTAGGTGAATTGAAAAATACTATTTCTTTTGGTATTTTTACAATCCAAATATCTGTAATAAAAAAAATAAAGTGAGCACTGTACACTTTGTATTCTATGTTGTAATTGATATCAATAGATTTGAAAATGTAGCAAACATCCAAAAATATTTAAATGTTATTGTATTATTGTTTAACAGTGCGATTAATCATGATTACTATTTTTTAATCGCTTGACAGCCCTAATAGTGGATATACTGGACAGTGTTAATATATAAAATATTAATCTTAATGGTGGCAGGTAAAACACTTTCAGGGAAGCATGGTGGGTTTTTTTTGTTTGTTTTTTAAGATAATTGTGTCCTTTTATCTCTTCTTGTATTCTTTAGGTCATGTTCAGGAGGCTATTCGGGAACTTGAGTCTATTAAAAACAAACAGGAGGTGTCCCTTTGCACAATGATGGCACTGATCTATGCCCATAAAAAGAGCTCTAATCCAGGTATCTTAACAGAAAATACTATTGTCTTTCTGTGTTTTACATAGTCTTATAATATAATAAAGCTGCTGGCAATCTAACCTGCAAAATATAGTCGAATCTCAGTTAAACCAAAATGCATGCTTTAGCCCTACACATAACTCTAAATTTAATAACTTTAAATTTATAACTAGATGAAGTTTGACAAAACTATATACAAAAATCTTCATTATATAACAAATAGGGGTGTATTTGCAGACAAAATATTGAAAAGTTAGAGCTATGTTTCTTGACATATTAAAAATCTCTCTTCTCCTTAAGCAATGGCCATCTGATGTAGACCTCCACTCTCCTGGCTGCCTCTGTCTGTTTTTGATCTCCTGATCTTCTTTACTGTTGCCAGCCTCTAATTCTTCTACATCCAAAAGGCCAGTCAGAAAATATTTTTCCTTTTCAGAGATATGCATTTCTTATTTCCCTGTGTAGCCTCACTTGCCTTATAGTTTCTACTGCCAACTTCAGTTCCATTTAGGAACGCTTCCTTGTCCCTGCCCTATCCATTGGACTGTGAACTGAGATGAGATGACCTGACCAATGAGTATTTGTGTACATAAAGTATGAAGGATAGAGTGCCATTGAAGTAATGGAACTGAAAATTCCTTATTACTTGATACTCCTATCCAAGTTCTCCCACCTTATTAAAAAACTTATTTCTGGAATTTATGCTACATGAAAACAATCCTGCTATGCTTTTCATTTTCCGAGAGGGTATAGTGTCTTGAAAAACTTGAAAGTTAAAAACAGTGGTGACTTGGAAAATCTAGGAGAGAATCTGCAGGATTTTGGAGAGAGCAGGTGCTAGGAAGAATAACAACAAAAAAAGTTGATATGATACTCAAAATCAGGTCTTGAAAAATTCATTCGTCATGTCACCTGACAAGCTTTATATTTTGTATGCGTTTTTATACAACACTCATCACCAGAGTGTCTGAGCTCATTCCAGTCGTGCATTAAGCAATGTGGGGGTCTACGCATCTGTCACGTGTTTTGTTCTCTCATCATCTTCTCAAAGGGAGAAACATATGTAGTGATGTCTTGTTTTGATAGGGTATTTTTATTTATTAAATAAAATCTGTTGCAATGTGTTTTCCTTGGAGAAGGCAAGGCCAAAAATATTGCACTGGAAAGTGGTGAGGTTTGTGATTATCCTTAGTTCCTGGGGGACTTCATTCCACAGTCTCCAACCATCCCCAAAGAAAGTTGTTGTTTTTTTTTTTTATCTCCTACATAGATTTTACTCTTTCGTAGTTGAGAGTTCCATTGTGCCAGAGGAGAGAAGTTGCTGAGCACAGTCTTTGTTCCAGAGTTTTAGGTGGTCTTTTAGGTATCTTGGGCCCAGGCAAGGTTGCGTGTGGAAGGCAAGGACTGAGACTTTGAACTTTATTTGAAATTCTATGGGAAGCCAGCCTAGAGAGTGGAGGAGAGGTGTAGTGTGTTCATGGTAGCCTTTGTTGCTTAGGAGATGCACTACAGTTGGAATAGTTGGAATTTCCTGGGTTCTGAAGGTTTTATGCCCAGCTATTTTGTATGTTGCCTTGCTATAGTCCAGGCAAGAGTTGACAAAGGCATGAAAAACTGAGGCTATGTCTTTGTTGACCAGGAAAGGGTGAAGTCTTCTAGCCTGTTGGAGATAGTAGTTGAAAACATTATTCACAATCATTGTGACGTGAGCTAAACATCAGCGAGGAATTCAAGAGTATTCCTAGACTATGGACTGATTTGACTAATGGTGGGTGTGAACTGTCAGCTAAAGGATACCGCACTGTGGCTGCAAATCGTTCAGAATGCTTTCCCCTGTCGCCTGTTTTCGTCAGCTTCAGCTAGCTGTTCTTTATCCAGGAGCTGATCTCATCCAAGCTCTATACTGTCTTGATGCTAGCAGTGTATTGGGTGCAGGACTGCTGACCCCAAATGTCTGCTTAGCTTTGTTTAGCATCATAACGTGAGCCCCGCAAGCCTGAGTGTGTAGACCTGGACTTAGAGACTCACTGCTGTGGGATCCTGCTTGCTTTGTAGACATGCCTGAAGTGATTTACCACCCTGTGTAGCTCCTTGGGGCAGGATTTGTCCGCCTCAATGGAGACTAATAGGAAGGTTCTCTTTGCCTGTAATGCAGCCTTATCATAGGCTTTGAGGAATTGGCCATGTTTCATGCTGTTTGAATTGGCCGTTGTCATCTGCCATTGGTTTTTGAGTTTCCACCACTCTCTCTTCATCTGGTGCAGCATGTTAGAAAGTCAAGGACATCTGCGTGGGCATTGGGGAGCAGGGGCCATGTGTGAGCATGAAATGCTTCTCACCGGAGCATTGTCTCTACCCTAGTCTTTTGTATCTGATGCAGCAGCTCTACCCTAGTCTTTTGTATCTACCTCTGGAAAACATGTTTAGAGCTCCAGCTAGTGGGGGAATACCAGAGTGTTTGGCAATTTGTTTTGCCTTGGGATGCCACATTTATGCAGCATCTGCTCTTATTGTACAATGACCTTGATAGGATATGATCAAAATTTTAAAAAAGAATTCCCACTGTTGCTATTTTCAGATCGAGACGCTATTTTGGAACTGGATGCTAAAATGAAGGAACAACGTAAGACTGCAGGACAGCAGGCCTTGTACTTTGCAGGGTTGTTTTTGTGGCATCTTGGTCGTCATGACAAAGCCCGTGAATACGTTGATAGAATGATCAAAGTTTCTAATGGTAATAAAGAGGTAACTAGCCTTCTATATATGAAATATAAGTATAGCTGTCTGTTTATATAACTAGATGTACTAGCTCTCTTCTACATTGTCATCCTTTAATATAACTGCTGTATGCTACAATATTTCATTTAATGCTTCAAAAGCATTTTTGGGTGGCTGGTACTACTCACGATTTGTGAATAGTAAGCTGTTAAATCTCTTTGATCCAGTAACTGAAAAGCAAGGTCTGCTGTGGCCAACAGAAGTATTTAATTAAGTAAATACGTTTATCTTCAGGCAAAATAAATCTAAATGGCTGTGTATAATTGAGGCTTCTGGTTCTTGGTTTAAATGTTTACTGGAAAATGCCACCTGCCTTCCATTAATGTTGGGACTTTCCAGAAAATATTTATTCAAGTTTAGAACACTTTTTCAATTTATGTAGTTTGATAGTCGGCAAAATATAATTGCTAGTAAGAAATTGAGCTATGGTATGGAGTAGTATGACTCTGACTAGAAAGGGTGATATATTTATTTAAAAAAAGGAGAGCAAGCTCAAAGCCTTTAGAGCAGGGGTTGGCAATCTTTTAGAAGTGGTGTGCTGAGTCTTCATTTATTCACCTTAAATTTAAGGTTTCGCATGCCAATAATACATTTTAAAGTTTTTTAGAAGGTCTCTCTCTAGAAGTCTATATATTGTATAACTAAACTATTGTTGTATGTAAACAGGGTTTTCAAAATGTTTAAGAAGCTTCATTTAAAATTAAATTAAAATTCTGATCTTACACCGCCGGCCCTCTCAGCCCGCTGCCGGTCTGGGATTCCATTCACCTAGGCTGGCAGCAGGCTGAGCCGGGCCTGCGGCCGGGACCCCAGCTGGCAAGGGGCTGGCAGCCAGAACCCCAGACTGGCAGTGGGCTGAGCGGAGCTGGTGGCCGGGACCCTAGACCTGCAGTGCGCTGAGCCACTCAGCCCGCTGCTGGTCTGGGGGTCCATCAGCCGGCTCCTGCCAGCCAGGGTGCCGGCTGCCGGCCCCGCTCAATCCTGCTGCTGGTCTGGGGTCCCAGCCCTATCCACGTAGATTAGGTACCTGCCTTCTCCCTGGTTCTAGCCTTTCTCTTCCTCTCTCTGCACTGAGATGAGGATTGGAGTGCACTGAAAACAGAACTGGGGATGAAGGAGCAGGCTGGGGGTTGGGGTGCAGGGTCTGGCCAGGAGCTAGAATGAGGGAGGGGGGCTCAGGGTTGGGGCAGGAGGTTTTGGGTGTGGAGCGCTTACCTGGGCAGCTCCCGTTTGGTGCAAGGGGTGCAGGTAGGAATGTGGGTGTGTGTGTGTGCAGGAGCTCCCGTTTGGTGGTGGGGGTGGGGATGGGGATGTGGGGGGTGCAGGAGTCAGGGCATGGGGTGTGGGGGGGCTGGGTGTGTGTGGGGGTGCAGGAGTCAGGGCAGGGGGCTGGGGGGGGTGTGAGGAAGGTGCAGGAGTCAGGGCTGGGGGTGTGGGCTGTGGTCATGGGGGTGCTCCCATCCCCCTGCCCTGAGCAACTCATGGCAGGGGGCTAGAGGGGATATGCTGATTCCACCCCCTTCCCCAAGGTCCCTGGAGCAGACAGCACGAGCGCGCTGCGGCTTCGCTTTTCCCTCTCCCTCCCTGTAGTAAGGGGATCCGCCGCAGGGAGGGAGAGAAGGAGGGGCAGGAACCCAGCATGCTGGAGGAAAAGGCAAGGCGGGGGGAGGGGGAAGCTGGCCTGCTCTGCAAGGAGAGAGCAGGGGCGGAGAAAAGCGGGCCGGGCCGGGCAGAATTTTTAATGGCACGGTGCTGTCTGCCGTCCACAGCAGACGGCAGTGTGCCATTAAAAATTGGCTCGTGTGCCATCTTTGTCCTGCGTGCCATAGGTTGCCGACCCGTGCTCTAGAGCAACTGGGCTTTCAAGGCTAAATATGTATATGGAGAAAAGTATTACATATTTTTTGTTAATACTGAAAACTATTGGTCCTAAATATAATATAGAATTATTTTATAGTCTCCTTCAGTAATGTACAAAGGAACATCACTTGAAAATTGTTAGCAAATCCAGGGATGGCTGAGCTTAGAGTCCTTCATCTGGAACTTTGTTGTGATACATTCCTTGTGACAGTGTCTTCCTCTTAGCTCTCAGTGAATTTTTCTTGTTTTTAATCAGATCTCTTTTGAAAACAGAAATTGCAATGTTGGTTTTTAAAAAAAAAAAAAAAAGAGGTACAATGTATTGCTTTTGTACATACCAGCTTCAAATATAAGTACACTCAATATATCATTAATGTGCACTTATAAGGGGTTGTGTTTTGTTTTATAATAATAGTGGGAACATTTTTACATTACAATTAAAGTTGTTCTGTTGTGGTGAAATATTTCTTCAACTTGATAAGAATGTGCTTTGTTATGTGAGTGTAAGACTGAAATCTCTAACCACACTTTTTAAGTGTTTGACTTGTGTAGATCGTGATGTGTAATGGAAGTTGGTTGCAATCATAACCACAGAGAAGCTGCTGTTTCTCCATATCTGAACTTGTGTCTTTCCTCAGAAGATCTCAAAGTACTTTATAGTGGTAGGCAAATAGTGCTATACCCATTTTTTCAGATTTGAAATATGAGACAAGAATACAAGATTGCATAAAGCCATTAACAGTAGAATCTGCATTTCTTGACTCCCAGTTGTCTCCTGCTCTAACCATTGCCTTTCTGTTATAGTCCATTTGAATGCTCTAGTGGATTTAAGAGAGATGTTATAGACTACTGTTTGTTTATCCCTGTTTGTTAGTCTGAAATACCATATTACAATATACTTCACTTATTACCTTAAACCATGAACTCAAGCTGAATTTTGCTTTAAGGGATTGATTTTGAAAGCTTGGCTTGATCTCACCTGTGGAAGAGAAGCTTATATTAAAAAAGCTGTGAAATACTTTGATGAAGGAATGCAAGATGGGAATGACCCTTTTGCCCTGCTGGGTAAGGTGAGTTCACTATTATTTTAACACTTCCACGGTGTATTTCAAAATATTTTCTGAAACATGTTATCCATAGCACCTCAGTGAAGTTAGTAACTATTGTAAGGAAACTAGAAAGAATTGCTATGTGATTTGCCCAAGATCACAGAGGGAGTCATTGGGATTAGAAATCAGCAGTTGCTGCTTTGGTCATTTGTTCAAATAACTAATCTGTGCTGTTCCATGTTCTGGGGTGATAATGAGTCAGCTGTTTTATGTTATAACAAAAATACATTGTATACTTTTCTAAGATTGTGTAATATAAGAATAATTCTCATATAGGGCATGTTTAACATAATTAACAGAAGATATGAAAATGAACTTCATGTTAATAGTGTTTTTTATAATGGGTGCTAACATTTCTGTAGCTCTTACTGTAAACAGCCCACTTAATATTTATTTATCAAACTAAACCCTACCTAGAAATGTCATACAACAAAGCTACATCAGTGGCAGTGTTAGGCACCTGCAAACCATGCAGTCACGAGGGGCCACCAAGACAGTGGGGGGCAAACCAGATCTGACCCGCAAGGGCCTTCCATTTTGTCCACCCAGTGTCAGCTGCTCCATCCTGCCTCCCCTTCCACCCCCGGGGGCGTGGGGTGGGTGGGGAGGCGTCCATTGTACAACTTTGCTTGCTTGCTCCAGCTCTGCCTTGGCTGGGCCGTGGCAGCTTTGTTCCCATGTTGACCCAACAGTGAGTCCTTTGGCCAGCCTGGAGAATGCTCTGCAGCTGGGGGGGCAGAGGGTAGGGAAAAGGGCCCACTTGGTAGCCAGGGAATGCAAAGGCTGGAGCTGCCAGGAGCCCAGGACCAGCTAAAGCTGGATAGTGGGGCTGCCTGGACAGTGAAGCCCCCAGCTGAGAGCAGGAGTTGGGCACAGTCAGTGGGGGAAAGGGACAGGCGTTGTGGGAATCACCTGCAGCTTCTCTAGGCCTGTCCCAGTTCTCCTACAGCCTAAATCCCAGGTAAGGGCTCTGGAATTGAGCTTTGCCAGGGGCCCCCACAGGACAAACACTGCAACTGAACTACATACAGTTCTTTTAAGGGTATCAGAGATTCATTAAAATATCTGCTCTGGCTAGAGATGGGCACAAGGGGGCACAATTGGGTCATGATGTTATTGCTTTAGCTACTGTATTTATTGGATTCTTAATTATGGATTTGTTTAATCTTAACATTCCTGTACTATAATTCTTGTCCTTTTGATTTCCCTTTTATTTTTTCCATGTCGATTTTGAAATCTGCAAACTTTAGTTTAACTGTATCAAAGACTAAACTTCAGTTAGTGAATTAGTATCCACTCATGCACATTTATGTGTATTTAAGTACTTGAGTGTGTTTAGAATGTAACCTTCTTACTCCCAAATTAAAACTTAATATGCTTTTCTGCCCATTAGATACCATCCTAAAATATATGCTGTGGTCTAAATATGATCACTGTGAATGTATACTGAGACCAAGTATTTTAATACAAGCACACTCAAGGTGTCTCGGGCTGTTGCATTTATTTAGTGAACTAACTTTTGCACTCTGAGGAAATCACTTAAAGTAAAAGCAAATTTGATATCCTTCTGAACTTCTAAGGGAATTCTGTGCCAAAAAAATAAATTCTGCACACAATGTTTTAAAGTTCTGCAAATTTTATTTGACAGTAAATAAATGTGGAGACTCTAGCATAAAAGTGGGGAGCACAGGCCACTGGTTGCATGGAGGTGGGAGATCACCCTGCAGCCTGTGCACTCTCCCTCCCACCCGACCCCCTGGTTCTCGGACTCTGTGGTGAGGCCGCACCTGACCCTGATGCAGTGCAAGGGTCAGGCCTGCCTCAGAAAGACCGAGGGGCCCTGCCCCTCTGTGATAGACTCACCAAGATAGCGAGCGAGAGGGACAGAGGAGTCTCACATGCATGCCAAGCCCTGGCCCCCAGTCCAGATCTGGGGAAAGCAGGCTCAGCCCAGCAGGATCCAAGTGTGGAGGGGTTTAGTGTGTGGGGGGGGGATCCAGACGTGGGGTGAGAATGTTCCACACAGAACCATCTGGGTGCAGGTAGCTCAATGAGGGAGTTTGGGAATGGGTGAGATCTAGATGCACAGGGGGTCATTGGAAGGGTTCCAGGTGTGGGGGAAATGGGGCTCTGTGGGAGGGTTATGGGTGCAGGGGGACAGAAGTTATTTTTCTGCAGGGAAGCAAAGAAATCTGAGGTGGACATGAATTCTGTGTCTACATAGTGGTACACAATTCTCCCAGGAGTACATTCTAGTTGAAGTAGGTATTTGTCCACATTACACAATCACCTTACAACTTGGCAAAGTTCAGCACAATTAAAAAGATACAACTTGTTTCTGTCTAAAACTCTTTGTACCAATTATAGTTGCAAGTAATATCAAGGTTACTAGAATTGAACTGTTGGTAGGAAAATCCCATAAATAGGCTATTTTTCAATTGGTCTGCTTACTGTATATGACAGCACTTTGTATAAAATCAAAGGAGTACTTGTGGCACCTTAAAGACCACTGAATGCATCCGATGAAGTGAGCTGTAGCTCATGAAAGCTTATGCTCAAATAAATTTGTTAGTCTCTAAGGTGCCACAAGTACTCCTTTTCTTTTTGCGAATACAGACTAACACGGCTGCTACTCTGAAACCTTGTATAGAATCAGTTTCACTCTTCCCTTCTCAACAATTTGGCTTCAATGGGGCAGCAATTGGGCACAACAATCTAACAGTGTGTTGTCCATAACTTTCCTTGTTGAAAAAGCCCTTATAAAAGCAGAAAAATATCCAACTTTTTTTAATGAAGAAATTTTAAAAAATATTCAGAATATACTATTAAAGAGTGCTCTATCAAAAACTAGATTTCTTTTTAAAATAGTTTCTAAAACCCTAAAATTGACAGTGCCCCTTGAAATCTTTGCTAATAAGTGGTCCAAGATTATTGTGCATCGGCAAGTTTGCACAACACCTGACCATACTGCTATATGTCTAACTTCAACTTCAACTTTTAATTCTTGACTTTCATGTGCACTAAACTATACAAAGTAACCGAAGGAAAAACATTTAAAAATATTTGTGAAATAATTTAAATTTTGATGCATATAAACATCCTTAAGACACACAAACAATCAAATGCTTGTATGAATGGAGATCTTAAACCTACATGAGACGGTAAGATGTCCGAATCTCTTCACAGATAATTGAGGAATACACAATATCTCCTAAGCATTATGAAATGCATGGTCACATGCATAAAAACAATATTCATGTTGCTTTAATACAAGAAATTATGGTCTGCATTGTACTTTGGTGGTTTGTTTTGTTTAGGTAACTGGTAGTATAATTTTTGTCTTGGCCACTTTTTTTTTTCCCCCTTGCAATGTACAAATAGTCATCTGACCATTATGAAGAATCTATTAATTTTGAAGATTTTCCCTTTTGGAAAAGAACTCATGGTAGAGAATATGAAGCAAGAGTGCTTAATGGTAATCTACAAACAAATAAAAAGAATGTTAAACCTCAGAAAACTATGCACAATATTGTGCATATATGTTAATGGTAAGGTTAAAGGTATGTGTGCGGGGAGTAGGTTGAGACTTATCCTATTCTGACTTCAGTCACCAGTATAGTTCATGTTGGGTCATAACTTAAAGCAGTAGCTGGAAATCCAGTCCTTCTGCACATGACTGGTCTCTAATAGGAAGGAAAAAAAAAAAAGAAAATCAAGATAATCTAGATACCACTCTTAAACTATTTAAAAATAGAAAACTCTGTGCTTGTGTAGTACTTGTTATCTTCAAAGTGCTTTGCAAACACTAATCCTCACAACAGCCATGACACACACAAGCTGATTGCCTTCAGGCGAACTTCCACACACTCTTCATCTTTAAGCATTTCTGGGCATTCAGCAGCCATTCCTGTTACTAGCAAGGCATCTGACTAAGGAGCCAATCCATATTCCTTGGTCATATGGCAAGAGAATATTTATTGCATCGGACGCAGTGAATGCCTCATAGTGGTTTAGAGTAAGAATTTGTATCCTTCACCCCTTAATACGAAAGTTAATAAAGTTGTATCTATCCTTTAAATCCATTCATGTGTCTGTCTTCATTCTCTTGTGTGTCCTGATCAATAACTTATAACTGCAATGTTGCTGTAACCTTTATAAAGGTGCTTACAAAAGCTGCAGCTTTTGACTTCCTTCTTTCTGTTTACACCTTTTATCATGCTTAAGACTGGAGTAAAAATATTAGTAAAGGGAAGAATTTCCCTCTATTGAATGTGTGTTTTTTTTTTTTACCAGTGTCTGTGAAAATGCTTATGAATCTTGACACTTTTGCAAGAGTATAGTGTTGATAGGACTTCTTTTTCCTCTCACTAGGCACAATATTTTGAGGTGCGCCAGAATTATTCAGGAGCTTTAGAAACTGTGAACCAGATAATAGCAAACTTCCCAGACTTTCTTCCAGCTTTCATAAAGAAAATGAAACTACAATTAGCCTTGCAGGACTGGGAGCAAGCAGTTGAAACAGCACAAAGGTTCAGTATACATATATGTCCATGGTGTTGCTTTGTTTCAATTGTTAAGAACATTGGCAAATGCACTAGTTGGGTTTGCTCTTAGAATCACAGGACAGGAAGGGATCTCAAGAGGTCATCTAGTCCAGTCTCTTGCACTCGTGGCAGGACTAAGTATTATCTAGAACATCCCTGACAGGTATTTGTCTAACCTGCTCATAAAAATTTCCAATGATGGAGATTTCGCAACCTCCCTAGGCAATTTATTCCAGTGGTTAACCACCATGACAGGAAGTTTTTTCCTAATGTCCAACCTAAACCTCCCTTGCTGCAAGTTAAGCCCATTGCTTCTTGTCCTATCCTCAGAGGTTTAGAAGAACAATTTTTCTCCCTCCTCCTTGTAACAACCTTTTATGTACTTGTACTCTTGTGTTTTAAATATTTTAAAACATTTGTGCCTCAGTCTGCTGCCAGTGATATATTGTGAGATAAGACTAAGTAAGTTAACCCAAATCATTTAGACAGTTATGGTATGTGCATGATGTCCAAACTTTAGAAAACTTCTGCAAATTTAAAACTCTCACATCTTCTTATATGGGAAATACCAGTGCTGTATTAACTAAGTGTCTGTTAACCTTTCTGCGGTAGGTATGAAGTCCGTAAACTTTCATTATAGAAATGTGATCTCCATATTTAACTTTGTAATCCCAGTTATGATTGTGCTTCCCCTCTAAATTTAAAAGCAAAATAGCTAAAACTCCTCTTTTACAACTTCACTGTGTCATTGGTGCTTTCTTGCCTAAGAAAGTTTTAGTGGAGAAAATTGTGAGGTGGTTCTGACAAGATTGTTTGGGGGAGAGATTTCATAATTTTCATTTTTGAAATGTTTTCTGATGGCTTTTTTTTGTAACATTATATCTCAAAACTGGCTTGGCTTAGGAACCCCAAATTCATTTCAGTCACTAATCTTGAATGAGTACTAAGGCCAAGATTACAAAACAAATTTCCATAACCCTGTAGCTAGATTCCTAAATCCATATGTAGGCATCTTTCTGATTTTTCACCCAGCTTTTCCTATTGTGGAGTTAGGAGCTTAACTTTAGGCTCCTGTTTTAAAAGTCCTGACCAAAAGTATGGGTATTCTGGTTTTGTAGGATAATTTGAAGTTGCTTGCCTCTGGGAGATCCATAGGGACTAGTTTAGTTTAGTTACAGTAGATGCTGCACCTCTCAGGAGCCCTAAAGGAAAAGAGCTTTAATTCAGTCTTCTGAGTTTCTAAGTCTGCAAAGCACTGGCGTTGATAAGCCATACTTAAATAGTGTGAAAGACAGTTTGTTCAGATCTCAGCCAATAAAATTTTAGAATGTTTTATAAGATCGGCAGATTGGGATCTTTTTTCTGTGCATTAGTAATATACTGGCTCCTGGCTGTGATGATGTATTATCAGAAACTGGATTATATGGCCCTATTCCAGATAAAGGGGAAATTCAGATAATGGAGTGTCTATTACTTGTAGATGTATGGCAAAAACTACTTGAAAATCATTAAAATAATACTTTTTTTTTTAAAAAAAAACACTTTTATTTAAGATTCTAACAGAATTCTAAACTAAAGTTGTCACCTAAGTATGAAAAGAATCTTATCCTAAAATTTTTCCCAAGTCAGCAAATAAAAGGGACAATATTGAGATAAAAATGTGTATTAATATATTTGTTGTTTATAACATAGTTCCAGTGTTAATGGTCTCACTTCACATTGTGTGCACTTTAACTTTTTGTTTGTAAGCCTGAACAATTTAAAGCTAAGTCCAATTCCTCTTTAGGTTTGATTCTCAAAACTCTCGAGTGTTTTAGTATCAAATTAGCTAATTCTGTTGGAATTAAAAAAAAAAAAAAAGGCTTTTCTGCTAAATTGTTTAAAAGCTGGTCTTAACTCCAATTTCACCAAACTTTCTATTGTGTAATTAGTGTTCCCTTAAAGGAAATAGCAGATCATTAAAGCAAACTGACTCTTGATTTTCCTCAGGCTGTTGCAGAAAGATACTCTTAACTTGGAAGCCATAAGGATGGAGGCTCTACATTTTTTGTGTAGGGAAGGTAATATACCTGAGGTGAGTCTTTGTGTAGCATCAAACTACTGTATTTGAATCATTAAAGCATTCAGTGATTGAGGTTATTTTATAGAGTACAGTAAGTATTTTGAGCAGTTTTTAAGCATTTTATTAACAGAAAATGAGAGGAGATGAGGTCTTGCTAGTAATTCTATACCTTTCATCGTCATGTTATGTTTTTGATAGATGGCCTTGTTGTGCACTGTAATACTCTGCCAGTTAGAAGCCTGTGTTAGACCACATATCCTTCTTCCTGTCCCCATTTTGTCTAATGAGCTAGTTGTGTGGCACCAAAAGTCTCGCTACCTTTTTCTTCCTTTCTGGGGCCCTATAGTTTGGATATGTGTGCATTTATAGCACTGTTCAGCTATTTTGAAGATACTTTTTAAAATTCTATTTAATTCTTATAAGAATTAAATATTTTGTATATATTATGCCTTTTCACATTTTTAGAAGAAAATATGCTTTAATACAGTTAGCAGAAATCAAAATAAATTAAATTGATACAAAAATGCTAGTAAGTCTAACTATATTAAATGCAAAAAGGTTTAATGACATAAATGGTTCATATATTTAATACATTTCTCATTTTAGAGAGAAATATTTTCATGCTACTAGCACAATTCAAATAATTGCATACGACCACTAGCACATTTTAAAGAAATTAAATGGTGAAGACTTAATGATGCATTTTAATATGCTATGATGTATAATTTTATAACAGATCACATGATTTTAAAAAGGACCTTCTGATTGACTTAGTAAATGAGGTAGGTGGGGTTTTCCCAAACTCCCAGAACAAACCCAAAAAACCTTACTTTATATAACAAATTTTTTTGATATTTGAAAAACATATCCAAGAAACTGTTGATCCCTCTTCTGTTTCCAAGCTGATTTTATTTACTGGTTCTTGAAATAATCTGTCTTTTAGGTGTAGGAATAAATTTGTTTTGTTGTCCCTTTGCTGCTACAGCAGTTCCAGAGTATTGTTTTTTCCAACTTCTATATAAAAGTTATTTCCAACACTTGAAAACATATATTGGGTTGAATTGTTAAGATACTTGGAATAAGGCTCATGGGATGTAATGCTACTGGAGTTTGTGATGTTCCTTCCATATTGATCATAGTGTTCCATTCTCCTAGGCTACAGCCAAGCTGGGAGACCTAATTAATGCATTGGACAAATTGGAACCACATAATCCTCAACTATTTTGTAAAATGGCATTAGCTTTCAGCAGAACAGTGAGTGTACATTTTCTTTTTCTTAAACAAAATGCAAATAATAGCTATACATCCCGCTTTTGATTTTTGGTAGTAGGTGTTGTGTGTCAATTAAAAACTTTACTTGGAGAGAGAGAAAGTACAACTTGGTCTCTATATTTGAAAATTCAATGTATGGGCTGAGAAAAGACACCTACTAGCCAGTCAGTTTTTCTGCTGCTCACATGAGTTCTAAATAGCAGTGAAGCTAATAGTCTTGTTAATTTCATGCTCTTGCTTCTGCTTTTGTTTGGTAAACCCCTGAGCCATGGCAATTCCCTTGGAGTTGTATGCAGACTTAGGAGGACAGCATTGAAGTGAATTACATTTGAAAGGGTATGTTTATAACTGGTAAGGGCTAAATACGTAATTTTTAAAATTAAAACATAAATTCTCCATGGATAGCTTGGGTCGCAGCAAACACCAGGAGGAGCTTCCCACTTGCTACTGGAGAATAAATTTTATTTATAAAGTTCTTGATAAGGGGATGACAGTTAATATGATGCAGCCAGAAAAAAATACCTAGTCTACCAAATTACCTAGTCTCGGTAGTCTACCAAAGTGAGAAACAAATGCCTCTAGGTATAGTATGAGCTTGTTTTCATAAGATTACTTACATAATTGTACATTTCACAGGTTATTTGTAAATTACTTGCTGTTGACCAAAGCCTTTGTAGCATCTATTCCATTTCATTGTAATAAGGAAACAAATTTTACTGACAGAAGTTATAACTCTTTAAACTCATTTCTCTGTAATAAATATGTCACAGAACCTGTTGACAGCATTGCTTACATAGAAGCACAAATATTAGAAAATCAGTGCAGGGTAAATCAGTCTTTTATTAGACATCTGAGGCACTGAGATGCTACGGGGTGGGTGATGTATAAACTTGAGAACAGATTGATCTTTGAGAGTTCTCTCATCCATCTGTAGCCAAAAGAAACAACAGTATGAAAGTGGTATTTTACTTGCAGTCATTGACTGGTACAATATCAGTATATTATCCAATAGTTTTGAAAACTGGGTGCTCAATTTTGATCTCCTAAAACTAACTCCCATTCACAGGAATACATGAAAAATAAGTGATTACAGAAGATATGGCATTTTGCTCCTCCATCCTTGAGATGAGTGAGGACTCAGTGCTGCTATTTAAAATCTAATGTGCAACTTCATTTAAAGATTCATTGTAACTTTGAGTGTGGTGTGTGGTTTTTTTTGTTGTTGTTTTCAAAATGTGGTGAAACTGGCTAAGATTGAGAGCTTTCAGATGTAAAACTCTTCTTAACTTTAGTGTGGCCGGAACCAACTCATTCTTCAACAGACACAGATCTTAGTTGAAAGAGCATTTGACCTGGCATCCCAGGATTCTGAAATTGCTACAGAACTTGGCTACCAGATGATTTTACAAGGGAAGGCGAAAGAGGCTTTAAAATGGTACAAGACTGCTATGGTGCTTGATGAGACAAGTGTTTCTGCACTAACTGGTATGGCATGAGACTTTTTCTATTACTTACCATTTATTTAAAGGACACAGACAACTTAAAAGTACTTCTCTCTGATTTGTTTTATCTACTGTTACAGATAATGCATGAGATTGCTTGTAACAGAAAGATTAAGACTTTATTTTCAGTTTTTCTCAGGGCATTTGACAGCCCTTTATTGCTGATTTCACTATTTTCTTCATAGGGTCATTCCTCCTGTTCGGGTGGGTCTTTCACTCCTCAGCAGGAGAGCAAGAGGTTTTTTAAATAAAACATAATTTGAAAAAACACAAAGTGGCAGAAGGAATCAGGGAGAAGTATATGCTTGGCAGTGCTTTCAGTATTTTTTTTTAACTGGCTAGATTTCAAATTGATAGTGTTTCTTTAACTGGTTTTTCTATTGCTCTGTAAGCTTTTGAAAAGATAAAATCATCCTTGTAACATTAATGGGTAAACATAAGATACACGTTGAGGAGAATATCTCAATAAGCCTTTTGCAGAAAGCTTGGTTTTTTTCCTAATTGTACAGCTGTTTTAATGTGTTTGAGGAGAATTACAACTGGAGCAATAAATGACTTGTGTGTTTTAAAAAAAAAAATACTAAAATTCTAAATTTCTTTGCTTTCATTGGTTGTTGCAAGGATAACTCTAACTAGAGAAATTATTTCACAAATCAAAAACATTTGGTATACAATATTTCCATGGGGAATAGGATCCTCTTAAAGACTGCAACTCTAACAAGAAATGTAGACTATCAAGAAACTCCCCTTTCACATATCCTATCAACAATTTTTTGTGCCATCAAAAAGCAACTACAAGATACTGGTATTGCTTCCATGCCAAGAGGGACGGTTAGGTGGTATAACTTGAGAATTGAAAATGTTTGTTTAGGTTCCCAGAAGAAAAAAGCAGCTTGAAGAAGCTAATTAGGCTGAGGGGGAAGAGGCTGTAACTTGTAATTGATGATGACTGAAGCCAATAACACTTGATGGTCTTTATTTTTAAAATGTTCTGTGACATATTTGCTGGCTTTGGTACAGTGAAGCTTTATAATAATTTCACACAGTGTTCTTGACTCTCTATGAATCAACTGAAAAAAATATATTTAGCATTGGAAATGAAATCTGTATTAGATGTTTAATTATTTTTGCTAGTGTTAGTCAAGTGATATACTTCGTCCTTTGTATTTATTTTAAGGAGTCAGATTCTTATATGCCCCTCTCACTGAAGTATATGGCATGATTCATGTTTGTCCAAACAAACCTTGACTGTGGTTGGGGCCTTTAGCTGCTACTGCAATACAAAAAAATTAATAATGAAAGTTTTAATTAGAATTTGTACTACGCTTCCTTTTGGCCTCAGCCCCAAAAGCTGTCAGGCTTTTGTGGCATGCCTGATACTGAGCGTAATCCTATTTTCTTCTTCAAGTGCTTGCTCATGTCAATTCCATTCTAGGTGTGCGCACGCCCATGTGCAGGGTCATTGGAGATTTTTTGCCTTAGCGGTATCTGTAGGGCCAGCTCTGGCGCCCCTTTGAGTGCCGTGCTCATGCATCCGTATAGATAGAACAAAGCTGTTCCATAAGTCAATGCAGTTATTCATTGTGGCGGCAGATGGAATGAAAGCTCGCCCAGTGTCTGCTCAGAGGATTTCGTTCTGGATCACGGCTGCATTTGCTGTTGCTATGAGCTGACGAAAGTGCGTCCACTGGCAATCGTGACGGCACACTCAACTAGGGCATAAGCGTTGTCAGTGGCCTTCCTGGCACAGGTTCCTATCCAAGAGATCTTAGAGCCGCTACCTGATTGTCTATCCACACATTCACATCTCATTATGCGCTTACCCAGCAAGCTCAAGATGATGCTGGCTTTGACAGAGCACTGCTGCAGGACTGCGAATTCCAAGCCCACCACCATTGATACTGTTTGTGTGTCACCTAGAATGGAATCGACATGAGCAAGGACTCGAAGAAAAAACGTTTATCCACCTTTTTTCATAATTGTTCGAGATGTGTTGCTAATGTCCATTCCATTACCTGTCCTCCTGCCCCTCTGTTGGAGTTATCAGCAAGAAGGAATTGAGAGGGCATAGGGCTGGCAGCGCCTGATATACCAGCATTTGAGCGCGGCACTCCAGGGGGTGCCACAGCTGGCCCTATGGATACCGCTAAGGCAAAAATCTCCGAAGACCACGCATGTGAATGCATGCACACGCCTAGAATGGAATGGACATGAGCAACACAACTCAAAGAACAACAGTTACGAAAAAGATGGATAACCGTTTTTTCTCTTTTCCAAGGATGAGGGATCAGGATCATGCACTTTCAGACTCTTGTCTCTGTGCGTGCTCCCTAGGAACCTTCTGAAGATGGGGGTAGGGGGTAAACTCCCATTCTCACACCTACCTGAATCATAGTTGACTTGCTTAAGAAACTATCAAAGGCTGAGAAATTGGTAATGTCTGTATGGGGCAGGTATCTCTGTGGGAGGCTTGACTGTATTATGGTAGCACTGTATGTTCCTGTATGTTTGCTAGAGCTCTGTGAATGGTCATTGCTGGGCTCTGGATCAGGAGTGGCACAGTATGCTTAGTTTGCTCATGTTTGTAGTGTTTTCCATAGTTAACAGGAAGGAAGTTAGTCTTCAGTGCAGTTGGCTCACCTGTCCCTACCCCACACGGGACAGATGAAAGTAAAAAATTACGTATCATATCAATAGATGGCAACTTTATTCCACCCGAGGGTTGAATAGATTCAAAATTTAAATCAAGGCATCATTTGTTTTTTACAAGTTTTTTGTCTGTTGCCTTAGTTGTGTTGAGAGCACAACTAGATGTATTGCTCTGTCACCCTTTAACTCTTTTATGCTTCAGCTGTTGTTGTCATCCCTCAGAGCTTCTCTTGATGCTGGGTGCCTGACGGCACTACTGTTATGAATCCTACTGCATGCATTGACACTTATGAAGTCTGAATTGAGCTTTTTTTCTGATGCAGTGTAACATTTTTGCAAATCACAAATATCTATAAAACCTTGTATCCCATTTTCCTTGGGGACAAGGACCATCTTTTTGTTCTGTGTTTGTACAGCATCTAATGTAACAGTGTCCTAGTCCTGGACCAGGACCCTATGTGCTATAATAAAGCCAGTAATAAGTAACACTTTCTCAAAGAATGTTGAGAGAATAAGCTCCTCTGAGCATCCATGGCTAAGATTAATTAATATGTTGCTCTGATTTCTACTCAAAATAGGAATAAAGGGATACCATCAAGGTCAAAAGACCCAATATGTACCCTAATTTAAAAGAGTTTAAAGTACTTAAATGTTACTGTAGTCTTGGAAAAATGTATCCTTAATAAAAATCCAACTGCTATAAGGAAAACAAAAAAAAGTCAGTGATAGTTACTTGATGACCCCACAGTATGCCAACATTTTTATGGCTGACTTAGAACAACGCTTCCTCAACTCTTGTCCCCAACGCCTCTTGCGCTACATTGATGACATTTTTCATCATCTGGACCCATGGAAAAGAAGCCCTTGAGGAATTCCACCATGATTTCAACAACTTCCATCCCACCATCAACCTCAGCCTGGACCAGTCCACACAAGAGATTCACTTCCTGGACACTACGGTGCTAATAAGCGATGGTCACATAAACACCACCCTACACCGGAAACCTACTGACCGCTATGCTTACCTACTTGCCTCCAGCTTTCATCCAGACCACACCACACGATCCATTGTCTACAGCCAAGCTCTGATACAACCGCATTTGCTCCAACCCCTCAGACAGAGACAAACACCTACAAGATCTCTGTCAAGCATTCTTACAACTATAATAGCCACCTACTGAAGTGAAGAAACAGATTGACAGCACCAGAAGGGCTCCCAGAAGTCACCTTCCCAACAGAAAGTAACAGAACTCCACTGTCACCTTCAACCTCCAACTAAAACCTCTCCAGCGCATCATCAAGTATTTACAACCTATCCTGAAGGACGATCCCTCGCTCTCTCAGACCTTGGGAGACAGGCCAGTCCTCGCTTACAGACGCTCCCCCAACCTGAAGAAAATACTTACCATCATAAAAACACTAACCCAGAAACCTATCCTTGCAATGAAGCCCGTTGTCAACTGTGTCCACATATCTATTCCGGGATACCCATCATAGGGCCTAATCACGTCAGCCACACTATCAGAGGCTCATTCACCTGTGCATCTACCAATGTGATATATGCCATCATGTGCCAGCAATGCCCCTCTGCCATATACATTGGCCAAACTGGACAGTCTCTACGTAAAAGAATAAATGGACACAAATCAGACGTCAAGAATTATAACATTCAAAAACCAGTCGTAGAACACTTCAATCTCTCTGGTCACTCCATTAAACCTAAAAGTTGCAATATTACAACAAAAAAACAAAAAGAAAAGGAGTACTTGTGGCACCTTAGAGACTAACAAATTTATTAGAGCATAAGCTTTCGTGAGCTACAGCTCACTTCATCGGATGCATTTGGTGGAAAAAACAGAGGAGAGATTTATATACACACACACAGAGAACATGAAACAATGGGTTTATCATACACACTGTAAGGAGAGTGATCACTTAAGATAAGCCATCACCCACAGCAGGGGGGGGAAAGGAGGAAAACCTTCCATGGTGACAAGCAGGTAGGCTAATTCCAGCAGTTAACAAGAATATCAGAGGAACAGTGGGGGGTGGGGTGGGGGGGAGAAATACCATGGGGAAATAGTTTTACTTTGTGTAATGACTCATCCACTCCCAGTCTCTATTCAAGCCTAAGTTAATTGTATCCAGTTTGCAAATTAATTCCAATTCAGCAGTCTCTCGTTGGAGTCTGTTTTTGAAGCTTTTTTGTTGAAGTATAGCCACTCTTAGGTCTGTGATCGAGTGACCAGAGAGATTGAAGTGTTCTCCAACTGGTTTTTGAATGTTATAATTCTTGACGTCTGATTTGTGTCCATTCATTCTTTTACGTAGAGACTGTCCAGTTTGGCCAATGTACATGGCAGAGGGGCATTGCTGGCACATGATGGCATATATCACATTGGTAGATGCGCAGGTGAACGAGCCTCTGATAGTGTGGCTGATGTGATTAGGCCCTATGATGGTATCCCCTGAATAGATATGTGGACAGAGTTGGCAACGGGCTTTGTTGCAAGGATAGGTTCCTGGGTTAGTGGTTCTGTTGTGTGGTGTGTGGTTGCTGGTGAGTATTTGCTTCAGATTGGGGGGCTGTCTGTAAGCAAGGACTGGTTTATCTCCCAAGATCTGAGAGAGCGATGGCTCGTCCTTCAGGATAGGTTGTAGATCCTTGATGATGCGTTGGAGAGGTTTTAGTTGGGGGCTGAAGGTGATGGCTAGTGGCGTTCTGTTGTTTTCTTTGTTGGGCCTGTCCTGTAGTAGGTGACTTCTGGGTACTCTTCTGGCTCTGTCAATCTGAATAGAGACTGGGAATGGATGAGTCATTACACAAAGTAAAACTATTTCCCCATGGTATTTCTCCCTCCCACCCCACCCCCCACTGTTCCTCTGATATTCTTGTTAACTGCTGGAATTAGCCTACCTGCTTGTCACCATGAAAGGTTTTCCTCCTTCCCCCCCTGCTGTTGGTGATGGCTTATCTTAAGTGATCACTCTCCTTACAGTGTGTATGATAAACCCATTGTTTCATGTTCTCTGTGTGTGTGTATATAAATCTCTCCTCTGTTTTTTCCACCAAATGCATCCGATGAAGTGAGCTGTAGCTCACGAAAGCTTATGCTCTAATAAATTTGTTAGTCTCTAAGGTGCCACAAGTACTCCTTTTCTTTTTGCGAATACAGACTAACACGGCTGCTACTCTGAAACCTGTAACAAAAAAACAGACTCCAACGAGAGACTGCTGAATTGGAATTAATTTGCAAACTGGACACCATTAAATTAGGCTTGAATAAAGACTGGGAGTGGATGGGTCATTACACAAAGTAAAATTATTTCCCCATGCTTATTCTCCCCCCCCCCGCCCCACACTTACTCACACCTTCTTGTCAACTATTGGAAATGGGCCATCCTGATTATCACTACAAAATTTTTTTCTCCTGCTGATAATAGCTCACCTTAATTGATCATTCTCATTAGTGTGTGTGTGTGTGTGTGTGTGTGTGTCTTCCTACTGTATTTTCCACTGCATGCATCCGATGAAGTGGATTTTAGGCCACGAAAGCTTGTGCTCAAATAAATTTGTTTAGTCTCTAAGGTGCCACAAGTACTCCTTGTTCTTTTTGCAGATACAAACTAACACGGCTACCACTCTGAAACTTGATGACCTTAATCGCTCATGTTGTACCATTTTTCTGTCATGCATGTGTTGGGTCTAGGCAGGATACTGAAACTTCAGTGAGCAAGATTGCTTCTGAAAGAATGAGCTTGTGCCTATTTTTTTTCCTTTCTGATGTATGAAGAGACTTGATAGATGTTTACTTTCTTAGTGTTTCTGCTTTTTTTTTTTTTTTTTTTTTTTTTTTTTTTTTTTTTTTTAAATTAAGAAACAGCAATATAAAATCTGGCTTTCACTAGTTTTTATTGGAGGTATAGCACATTTGTTTTGAGCTTTTCCTACCTTAATTGAAAGATTGAAATTATTTTTTATCCTCATTTATCTTAATTGTCTAGTCATCCATCTTCCAGCCTGGAGGGGATCTACATTTTTAATGTTTGGAGAGAAAAGAAACGCAAGTCTCACCTGCGCACATAGTCTTTCCTTTATTATTTTTTTAAACTATGGTTAGAATTGAGAGACATGTCAGCCTTTCGTTCGCAGAAAGGACACAAGCACGTTTGATTTCTCCATGTTCTTGAATCCAAGTATAAGGGGATTATAAGGACAGCATGGTGGAAACTTGCAAGTTAAAACAAGACTGGTGAATCAAAGACCTACTAGTAATCACACTTCAATTAACAAGCTTTTGGATGTAGTGAATTAGTATTGCTGTTTAGTAAGAAGACATTAGATAAAGAGAAACCTCTGACAGTATTGCTAAACACTGTTCTGTTAGGAGTCTACTCTGTTGCTGAGTAGTTTAAGAATGGAGGAAGAGAGAGAGGTTTCACAGATGATTTTCCCATAGGTCTTGGATGATACTACGTGGGTTAACAATCATTAGTAAATTGTACATGACAAACCATTATGAATTTAAAGACTTTGCCTGGACACTTTAAGGGAAGTGTGTTAGGGCATGCTGTGAAATGTCAAAAGGATATCTTTTGAAACTTTAACAAATACAGCTTAAAGAAACAATTTAGGTATTTTCCTAGATGAAGTTTAAAGCATGTGATGGGGGGAGGGGGAAAGGAGAGATGGCTTTTATGAAGGAAGGACATAGCTGGAGAAAATTTACATTGTGGATAAACCCTGTACATCTGTGTCAAATCTTAGTTCTTTGTTTTTTCTCATCACCCTATTAACAAAAGGCTGAGGAGTTGATAGTCCAGAGGTAAAGAAAACTTGATTTTTGGGAGTGGGAGGAAAGGGCCCTCTGGAAAGTTTAACACTGTGTAGCTACCATAAAGCTGAAACTGAAATTAAATGTTTACTGTTGCAGGAATTATCCGATGTCAGATAATTGAAGGGCAATTAGAAGATGCTGATCAGCAGTTGGAATTCCTTAACGAAATTCAGCAATCAGTTGGGAAATCTGGGGTAAAAGACTACTTCACTGAAGTGTTTTGATTCTAATCTGAAGTTGTGGCCAGGTTGAGATTACTACAGTTTAACATCTTTATTTTTCTGGAGTAGAGTATTCTTAATGGAGGATGCTTTAACTCAGAAATTTGCTTTTTCTGTCTTTTGGTCAAGCAAAGTTAGTGTTGGCTTGCAAGACAAGGACTATTTGTTTACTCAGATTTTTTTCTGAGTTTGGATTGAATGGGGGAAAAGGGGCCTTTTTTTTTTTTTTTAAATGGTGGTGTTGATATTGATAAATTTAGCTTATTTATGTGCCTAGAATGGCTTATAATTGCACCATTATAAATTGAAAAAGGAATGCATTGTATAGCAAATCTTTATGCATGCCTTACAGTGATCATTCTTAAAAGTTTTCAATTGCATTATATAATTGTTACAATATTCCTAAGTTATAGCTTTTGCTCAGGTCATTGCATCTAGTTATTGCCTTGAAAATGGTGAAGTTTTGTGTGGTGCTAGATAAATAATAAAAAAGTAACAAAATTAATATAGTTGGAGTTAAATTTTGTTGTTGTTGTTGTTTTTTTTTTTTGCAGGAACTGTCTTTCTTGCGTGCAGTTTTAGCTATGAAGAAACCTCAAAGACAAGAAGAAGTTATTCACTTGTTGAATGATGTTCTGGATACTCACTTTTCATCATTGCATGGCTTACCTCTTGGCGTACAGTACTTTGAAAAACTGAACCCTGATTTCTTGCTGGAAATTGTTAGAGAATATCTTACTTTTTGCCCAACACAGGTTAGTAGTATTAGACCTCTTCCTCTGAAAACTAGAATTTATCCAAGGACTCCATTTTTAATATTATTTAATAGTTACAAGTAGAAGGGATTTTTTGAAAAGACTCACCAAAAGTATATTTACTTTTCACATGAAGCAAAAATTTGTTTTAAATATTGAGCAGTTTTGTGCTGGAATAATTGCTAATTTATATCTCATTTTCTTCATACAAAATGTAGCAGTTATATTTGAGAAGGGGTTAAATGTAAGTGCAAGGTGCTCTTTTATACAGTTATTTGGTCTATTGTTTGATGTGGAGAATAGAACAGAGTAGAACTCACTTAAATAACTAAATGTGAAGGCTAGATGTTGATCACTGGTCATCTACACATATGCAGTTTGTCTGCTCAGGATGTTTTCTCACATACATGCATTCGTTTCTCTTCTACTTATAAATACAGGTATAAATGTATATAATGGTATTTCTACTTTTTAACCTCAAACAAAAATATAATTTATCCATATTGTGGGTTATTTTTTATGGTTGAAGATGGCATCCAGTCATATGTTGGGCTTGACACAGGAATATTTGACACATTTCTCATATATTTGAATATTTCTCGTAACATTTTCAGGATACCAAGGAAAGGGCCTTCAAGATATTAAGTTAGGATATTGCACCAAGTGCTATCAGTACGAAAGAGAACAACTGAAAAAACTCTTTCAAGTATGTTACAGAGGAAAGATCTTAACAAGTAATTGTTGGGCATTAGCTCAGATATTATACAGTTCCACAGACTTTTAGCAAATATTGACAGTTTGCTATATGACAGTCCTATAATTATTTGCTGTGTGGTTCTGTTTCTCAAGAACAGACTGTAAGTTCCATGGTAGTGGAATGCCTCACAACTGTTGTGGCAAAAATTGCAGTGAAATGACCTGTTTAAAGCCCAAAAAGACCCTAACAATTGCAGCATCTTACAAGGCTATACAGTAAAGAAAATAGCACCCAAAAGAAATGTAAATCTGTTTTTAAGTGACATCTCATCTGAAAAAAATATTTTGAATTTTTTTCTTCTTAGAAAGGTGCACACTTTATTGAGCTGGGGAACTGGAAAATGGAAAAGATGACAAAGCAATTGCCACCATGTGAACTATATTTGAAACTGGAGGTTTTTTAAATTATTTATTTCTGAGACTTCAGCTGGTGGGGGCTGTCGTCCAGAAAGGTAATTCCATCAGTGACATTGGTGCTCTGAGTGCTCTCAAAGAATTAAAGGAGGATGGAAACTAATGGTCGGACATCTTTTCTTGTAGAAGAACCTATAGGAAGGGGAAATGACAAAACTGGAAGGAGAGCCATGTCTTCCCTTTCACGGGGAAGAGTTTGTGACCTTAGTGAAGAAGAGGAAATGCAGCTTGCATAACCCAATTGGGTAGATGTTGGGACCTTTGATTAAAGGGAATCCCTCTTCTACCGCATCAAATACCCTAAGGAATATTTCAGCCTTTCAGCCTGTTCCCCTCCCAGGGCTGCATGTTACAGCTGTCTTTGTGGACTAGGAGGTGTGGAGGAAGTTGAAGCTGTGAAGGGAAATTAAGGCTGCTTCTAACATTAAATTCCTTGCAGATTTTCCTATTATAATTATGCCAGATCCACAGAAGATCATGCCATGGAAAGCAGCAGTTTCCCAACTCCTGTTCTGTGTTCTGCTGAGCCCCAACGACATGGAGGTGCTGTGGTGAAGGGGTGTCCCTGGGCCCCCCAGGGAGTGATGGAAGAACAAAGCAGAGCTCCTGTTGACTCAGGCCTCCTACTTACCTTTACCTTCCCCTGATTGTACCTGCTTTGATTCCCCTGAAGCCAAATTATTGCTATTTGGGGATCATCTGGCCCCAGTGTAATGGACTGGCTTGTGTATAACCAGAAAGAGAAGGCCTCATTCTGATTTCATTTATACAAGTCTTACACTTGGGAAAGCAGTGGATGTATTGTTTCTTGACTTTAGCAAAGCTTTTGACACGGTCTCCCACAGCATTCTTGTCAGCAAGTTAAGGAAGTATGGGCTGGATGAATGCACTATAAGGTGGGTAGAAAGCTGGCTAGATTGTCGGGCTCAACGGGTAATGATCAATGGCTCCATGTCTAGTTGGCAGCCGGTGTCAAGTGGAGTGCCCCAGGGGTCGGTCCTGGGGCCCGTTTTGTTCAATATCTTCATAAATGATCTGGAGGATGGTGTGGATTGCACTCTCAGCAAATTTGCGGATGATACTAAACTGGGAGGAGTGGTAGATACGCTGGAGGGGAGGGATAGGATACAGAAGGACCTAGACAAATTGGAAGATTGGGCCAAAAGAAATCTAATGAGGTTCAATAAGGATAAGTGCAGGGTCCTGCACTTAGGATGGAAGAATCCAATGCACCGCTACAGACTAGGGACCGAATGGCTCGGCAGCAGTTCTGCGGAAAAGGACCTAGGGGTGACAGTGGACGAGAAGCTGGATATGAGTCAGCAGTGTGCCCTTGTTACCAAGAAGGCCAATGGCATTTTGGGATGTATAAGTAGGGGCATAGCGAGCAGATCGAGGGACGTGATCGTTCCCCTCTATTCGACACTGGTGAGGCCTCATCTGGAGTACTGTGTCCAGTTTTGGGCCCCACACGACAGGAAGGATGTGGATAAATTGGAAAGAGTACAGCGAAGGGCAACGAAAATGATTAGGGGTCTAGAGCACATGACTTATGAGGAGAGGCTGAGGGAGCTGGGATTGTTTAGTCTGCAGAAGAGAAGAATGAGGGGGGATTTGATAGCTGCTTTCAACTACCTGAAAGGGGGTTTCAAAGAGGATGGCTCTAGACTGTTCTCAATGGTAGCAGATGACAGAACGAGGAGTAATGGTCTCAAGTTGCAATGGGGGAGGTTTAGATTGGATATTAGGAAAAACTTTTTCACTAAGAGGGTGGTGAAACACTGGAATGCGTTACCTAGGGAGGTGGTAGAATCTCCTTCCTTAGAGGTTTTTAAGGTCAGGCTTGACAAAGCCCTGGCTGGGATGATTTAACTGGGACTTGGTCCTGCTTTGAGCAGGGGGTTGGACTAGATGACCTTCTGGGGTCCCTTCCAACCCTGATATTCTATGATTCTATGATTCTACACTGGTCAAGTCCTGCAAACTTTAATAACAGTTCTCTGCAATTACACCGGTATAAATGTGAGTAGAATTTGGCCTCTTATATTTAAAATACATTTCACTGTTTCTTCATGGTGACACATGCTTTTCACTTTTTGAACTTTCAGATTCTTAGGCTGAGCAAAATTTAGCAGTGTTTTCTTTTTACTAGTTCATGTTGTTAAAATGAATTTTTCAGTTGATCTGTTCTTATTTCTAGCCTGCAAATCCAGGACAACCCCTTTCACCACTGCTCAAACACTGTACCTCAGTTCTTGAAACTGTGGTAAAAACTGTACCAGGTCTTCTACATGCTGTCTTTTTAGTTGCAAAGGTGAAATACTTATCAGGTAATATATGTGTGTGGCTGCAAAAATATAAATATTTTTGTATTAAATAAATATTTTTCTTCCATTGTAAAGTACTGTAACAAATATCTGATTTCTTATATTCTGTTCTTTTTTTTAACAACGCAGTACTAAAATTATTTCTTTCCTCTGCGTTTATTACCTGATTGTTCCCTTAAAATGCACTTCTGAAAAAATAGAAATGTAGCATTGATTTTTCTGTAAGGTGAAGTCTTTCATACAGGACTTAGAGAGTGGATGGTTCAGGGACTGGGATAATGGAGAAATTTCTGTCTATGCTTCAACTCTCAATGACACTGATGAGAAGTACTTAGTACAGAGGTGGGCCATCTACAGCCCGCTGGCCACATCTGGCCCGTGGGACTGTCCTGCCGGGCCTCTGAGCTCCTGGCCCGGGAAGCTGTCTTTTCTCCCCCACAGCCACCCTGCTGCATGGCGCAATGCTCTGGGCGGTGGGGCTGCAGAGCCCGGCCTGACCCGGTGTGCTGTGCTGTGCTGCATGGCCCAGTGCGGCTGCCTGTCCTGGTGCAGCTGCGCTGCCAGCCACCTGTGCTCCAGGGCAGTGCGGTGTGGGGGCGGGGGTTGGATAGAGGGCAGGGGTGTGGATAGGAGTCAGGGTGGTCAGAGGGCGGCGAACGGGGATTGAATGGGGGCAAGGGTCCTGAGGGGGCAGTCAGGAAGGAGAGGAGGGGTTGGATGGGGCAGCGGGGGGGCAGTCAGGGGGGATTGAATGGGGTGGTGGGGGGCAGTCGGGGAGAAGGGGGGGTTGGATGGGGCAGAGGTCCTGGGGGGACCGTCGGGAAGGATGGGTGGGGGTTTGATGGGGCAGCGGGGGCCAGTTAGGGGTGGGGGGGTCCAGGAGTGGTCAGGGGACTGAGAGCGGGGGGGGGCAGGAGTCCTGGGGGGGTGTCAGGGGTGAGAAGCGGGGGGGGTTGGATGGGGGGCGGGGGCCGGACCATGCCTGGTTGTTTGGGGAGGCACAGCCTCCCCTAACTGGCCCTCCATACAATTTCAGAAACCCCATGCGGCCCTCAGACCAAAAAGTTTGCCCGCTCCTGATTTAGTAACTGCTATTTGAAGTCATTGGTAGCCTATTAAATATATGTATATCTTAAAAGCAAGCTGTGAAGCCTTTATCTAAAATATAGAGAGGCTAATGGCTTGTCTACACTTGAAATGCTACAGCACTCCTCCTTCTCAAGAGGCAGTGTCTACATTGGGAGTTAGGTTGTCTTAACTACATTGGTCAAAGGTGTGAATTTTTCAGTGTAGACCAGACCTAAGTAAGAGGCACTTATTTTTAATACTGGGCTTTGATTTTTTTTCTCGTTTTTCGCTATTTTATTTAAATCATTAGGTGATACTGAGGCATCTCACAGTGTCCTACAGCATTGCCTGGAACAGAATCCTTCTTATCCAGATGCTCATTTACTTATGGCTCAGGTTCATTTGTCCCAAAACAATTTTAAGCTCTGTTCTCAGTCTCTGGAACTCTGTCTGAGCTACAATTTTGAGGTGAGTTTGACCAAAGGAATTAAATTGTTTTATGCAATCAGTTTTGCAGGACTTCTTCTACAGCTTGCACAGCAAGATGCGTTATTTTATTACTTATCTTTTCACTACAAGCTTGGCATCTGAATACGTTTTTCAGGTGAATAATTTTAATTGCAAGGCAAATTGGGAGTGTGATGAAGTGAGGACTCCAAATTTGCCTATTAACTTGCCCCAAAGTATCAGAATTTTCTTGAGGAGTAAAGAAGAAAGAAACAGCTTTTTTTTTTCTTTTCTGATCTCTCTCTATGTAGAGAACTGTTAATAGAAATAAGTATTACAATGTATAAGGGCATACTATATAAACAGGATTTGTAGTCCCAGAGACATCTTGCAACAAAGTTGTGAAAGGTTTGCATAAAAGAAGGGTGGTCCAAACCCTTACTGCCTTTCAAGAAACCTGGGAACCTGTCAGTATTTCCTTGTTCCCTGGTCAGCAAAGACAGCACACTTAAGCAGTGGTGGTTCTAAAATGGCTTTCCCCACTCTCCTCTATTGTGGCTGATTCAGTACTTGATACTGCGAGGTACTGAGAACTCTGGTCCATTGAAGTCAATGGGACTACTTAAAGTTAAGTGCTTTGCTGGGCGAGGGCCAGCACGCTCAGCAGTTTACACAGTTGAATTCTGAGTGAGTATCCCAATAGGGCTTTGCTGAAAGGAGGATGGTGTGAGACAAGCTGGTCTTTTTCCTTTCTAAAATATTCCTCTGCCCACCTTCTGTTCTCCAAACATTGGCATAGAGAAGCTGAATGAAAAAAAATACCTACTGATGTCCCTGAAATTTTTTTATAGAGCCACACTTACTCTTTCCATTTGTTTCCCTTAATACAAAAACAGACCTATTCAAGCAGGTAGAGTGGATGAATGCCACAGTGGGTTTGTGTGTATAAGTTAATTGCCAAATTATGTATATCTTGGAATGTTCCACTCTTTTTTGAAACTACTGTACCAGCTTACTGAAGCATATGTTGTCTTGTCTATGATTAGGAGAGGAGACACAGAAAACACCTGTAACAAGCAGGTTCATTTTAAGTAATGGTCTAGTGCATGCCCTTTTGTCTCTAGATCAGGGTTCTGATTCATGATATTCTTTCCTTTTGTATGATTTGTGGGGTTTTAATAAAAAAAAATTCTCTTGCATAGTCTTTGAAGACAACTTTTACTAATAGAAGTAATACTACACTTGCTAGACACAAGTATAACATGGATTAGTAGTAAGGCTGTGTATCTATCATGGAGGTCACAGATTCTGTGACTTTGTGTGACCTCCATGACTTCTGCAGCGGCTGGTGTGGCTGGCTTGGGCTGCTCGAGCTGGGCAGCCCCGGTCCAGCAGTGGTTTGAGTTTGGGAGTGGGCTCAGGGCTGAGGCAAGGGGTTGGGGTGCAGGGCAGCGCTTACTTCTGGATGCTCCCACTGGCATGTCCCAGCACTCCTAGGCGGAAGGGCCAGGGAACTCTGCGTAGCTCCTGCAGCTCCCATTGACTGCGGTTCCTGGCCAATGGGAGCTGCGGAGCTGGAGCTTGTGGCCAGAGCAGTGTGTGGTACCCCCCTGGCCGCCCCTCCCCCTAGGAACTGCAGGAACATACTGGGTAGTGAGCCTGCCAGCCCTGCCAACCCACTCCCTAGTACGAGCAGGGGCCCGGGCTGTGTGCTGCTGCCCGCCTCTCCTCCCCTCTCCCCCCCCCCACACCAGTGGGAGGCCCAGGCCATTCTCCCCCAGCACCCATGACACCCCTGGACCGCCCCCTGAGCACCTGCAGCCCCCTGGCCCAAATTTTAGTTAGGGGTATATAGTAAAAGTCATGGACAGGTCGCGGGCCATGAATTTTTGTTTACTGCCTATGACCTGTCCATGTCTTTTTTAGTAAAAATACCTGTGACTAAAACGGAGCCTTAATTATTAGCATTTATTATCCCTTTCTTTAAATATCTTAGTTAAATAACAAATTAACAAATTATTCCTCAGGATGCTTGATTTATTTTTAACAGTAAAGCAGAATATAGAAACTGATTAATAACTTATTATATTTCAGGTGAGAGAACATCCCTTGTATCACTTAATTAAAGCCCAGACCCAAAAGAAGATGGGAGAAATATCAGAAGCTATTAAGACTTTGCAGATGGCAATGAGTTTACCTGGAATGAGAGGCACTGTGGCTTTCTCAAAATCAAAAGCAAAAAGAAATGAAATTGATGCAAGTAATCGTGTATCTATCTTTCTGGAATTGGTAGAAGCTCATCGTTTGAATGGAGAACAGGTATGATAATGAGCAGTTTAATAAAATGCAATGTATATACTGCAGAATACAGTATACAGGCGGAATACAAACCTCAATTATTCCATTAACAAAAGCATCTATCCCTGAGCTTGTCCATAACAAACCCCTACAGTACTTTACAGGAAGTCTTGACTTTCGGAGACTTAACAATTCTACAGACAGAGAAATAGCTGAATTTCAAGGTTTTTTGGAGTTTGGTTCTCAGGCTGTTCTGAGACCCATACAAATTCTTTGCCATTCTCAGAGTGGAGATTCATCCAGTTTGCAGCCTCAGAACAGTGTAACACTTGCCCATCTCCTCTTTTTAATTGTGAGAAGTTAACTTCAAAGCCTATTTGTGATCACTTTAAATGCCATGATCAACCATTGTGCTGTTCATAGTATGAGACTGTCATGGAATCACAGGGTCAATGCTCCTGGCTCTGTATGGTCCTTGGGAGGAACCCCCTTCAGTGTAACAGCCCACCTTGGGAGTCTCACTCTCGGGGGTTAAGCACTAGACTCCACTGCCTCCTGGAACCACCCCTCTAAGCCTTCAGCATGTCTGTCTCCATGAGCTCCCTTCAGTGAATCCAATAGCTCTGGACCCACTCAGGGGCCTCCATACCCAGAGGGAGCAATGCAGCCCCAATCTCTAGACTGCAGTGACTCTTAACCAGCGTAAAAAAAAAAAAGGGGGGGGGGTTATTGTATGTCTGTAACACAGCACAGCAGGTTCTCGGAGGCCTTGACCATAGAAAGTCTCAGCACAGCCCATCTGGGACTGTCCAGCATCCAGGTCTCTTAGTCTCAGTCCAGACTCCTCCTGCGGCCTAGTCTGTTTCACCTTCAGGGCCCCTCCTCCATCCTTTTTCTTCTTTCCCAGGTAAACAGATTACCTGGTGTCTCTCTCTTCAGCCCTCGGTTCTCCTGTTCACCAAATTCGGCTGGCTCCCAAGCTGGGGAGGGCCTTCGGTTGCTAGGTTACAAAGTGTCCAGGCTGCTCGGTGGAGTCACACCTGGTCCTCTTCACCCTTTCCCACCACCTCGTTAAACATGCAGCACATAGGGGAAACTGAGGTGCACACAACCTTGATACAAAATATTAAGAAAATTCCCCACTTTATCAGACATTTAGGCTAATGTATTTACCCAGTGTAGCTGGATCTCTAGCTCCATCCTGGAATTACATTTGATTGAAAGTGTATTTTATAGTGGTGCGTACTGTGGTATATTCTTATGCGTGCAACTGTAATGTTTGTTACTGTCTTTCTGCTACTTGTTCACCTTGTGTAGCTTTCAGCTAATCACGAGTACAATCCTCTTTTCCCTTTTTAAACATTTTAAAGTATATTGCAAGTATATATATACTTGTATGTTAACATATATATAACATAAGTATATATGTTTTTGTCCTTGGTGGTCCTTTTGTCCTCCATTTATTTGCAATATAGGCCGCCTTGGATGCATTAACTTGAGGTCAAGAAAAAAAAATTGTGTTTTACAGCATGAAGCTGCTAAAGTGCTGCAAGATGCCATCAATGAATTTACTGGCACCCCTGAAGAACTACGAGTTGTGATTGCTAATGCAGACCTGGCTCTTGCACAGGGAGATATTGAACAAGCCTTAACTATGCTCAGAAATATTACATCTGAACAGCTGTACTTTGTACAAGCCAAAGAAAAAATGGCAGACATTTATCTTCAATACAGAAAAGAGAAAAAGTTATATGCAAGCTGCTATAGGTAAAAACCAACACCACCACCTGTGGTATATACCATAACCTTTCTGTGTGTGAAATATTGATATTCTGTGCAGCACTTGTTTCCCTCCCCCAAAATAAGTCAAATTATGAAATTTATCTTGGTAGTATAATCCACTAAAGTAGCAATGCAAAGCACTATTTACCCAAGGCAACTTTTCAGAATAAAAAATAACCAAATGAATGGTTGATATATCAGCAATAATTTTTTAAAATAGACTTGGTCTGAAAGGAGAAACATTAATAGTTCTGAGTATTAAGGAAAGTGTATAATTTAAATAATTCTGCAAGATAAATCTATTTTAATATTTAAACTCCTGCAATATTACATAGTAATAACTTTTGCCACATCATACAAAGACTCCTAGAAAAAGAGCAGATACTAAAAGGACTTTTGAAAATGAATAGTAAATGATTTGTACTCCGTTTAAGGTTTTGACTAAAAGTCCCAGATAGCAAGGAACATTAGCATATACACTTGTGTTTTTTTAAAAAAAAAACATATTTTTTGAGTCTTCCTGAAATCAACAGTTTGATTTCCGGTCTTCTGTGATACTCCAGCAATCACTGTACTGTTGCATCACAACTGCCATAAGCAGGTTGTTGGCTTATGGAATGTCAGGTAAATATTTATAGTTTGTCTGGGTTTTTTTTTTTTTTTTTTATTTTAACCTTGTACAAAGTTGTGAAGGTCTATATTCTGGTACCTTGAGATTGAGCATATACATTCAGTAAATAGCACTGTTGTGTTAAGGGCAAAAGTATACTTATTCTGGGCACTTCAGGCTCTCTCCCCTTCCAAAAAACTCCTCCCCGACCCCTCTGGCCCCCTGTATGATGCTAAAGAAGCTTTCCCCATCAAGCAGAAAATCTTGTCCCTACTTTTCCTGCCGATGCTAACCTGCTGGCTACATATTCAGCTTGGAACTGCTGTAGGCAAGAAGGTCCCCATCTGCAAGTTTCTGGGCTGAGGAAAAGGGAAAATGACTCTTGGAGAGAGGACTCACTGGAGGGAGGAATTGCCCCTCACAATGGTGCCTACTTTAATACAAAGCTTTAATTTTAACTAGAATATCCAGATATGTGATTCTCACCATATGAACTTTCAACGACGCTGAATGGATACAAGCTGTTTTTTTTTTTTAAGTGAAGATATTTGATTCAAGATGACCTTTGCAGATTAGAATCTTTTAGAAAAGTTAAGGCTGTCTCACAGTATTAATTTTGATTATTCTTGGAAATAGCCATTCTTCAGGTATTAGAGTGGATTCCACTGTAGATGTGCATGCACCCCATGCATGTGAGTTTTGAATCATTTCATCAGCATTCATCAGCACCCTGTGCTGCTTCATGCTCTCATGCAAGGGTGTAAAGGGCAGAGCAGCCACAATCCTTCCTCAGGTCCCTCTTAATGTTCCTGCCAGTGAGAGAGAACCTTGACTGTGCCTGTCCTGCATCTGTATTTTGAATTTCACTTTATTTTTATTTTTCTTCCTTAAAAATTTCAGTTGCATGTGCCAGGAAAAAAAGAGAAGGATATGTGGGGGAGGCCCCTGGTACACTCCCTTCTATAGCTGGGTGAAGTACTTCGTCAGCCATTGAGCAGGGGCCATGTGAATCCTGTTCTTCCTGTGACTGTCTGATGCCTTTCACTGATAGGCACAGCCTTGGGGAAGGGCACATCCCTGACAAGTACTCTATCTGCCATGCCGCCGCCTCCTGCACCAGAAAATCAAGGGATACAAGACTTAAGCTGTGCTGCTCGGAGCACATTTTATCTCCGAGAGGAGATAGTCTCCTCGGCTCCAGCTTGGAGGACATCTTCAGCAGCTGCCCTGGTAACTAGGCACCACATGCTAGTTGATCCAATGCTGGAACTGCATCAAACAGTACTGTCATCCCCAGAGATGTACTTCTCACCATCTACAGGACATCCTCCTCTACTACAAGGAAAAACAAGGAATGGTACCCTAAAGATTATTCCAGGAGTGCCTCTAACTGGGCTCTGCCATGACTGGCCAATGCCAATATTAACTACCGCCATGGTCATACTAGCCCTATTGGGGCTCCACCTTCCCACAGGCCCCAGAATGGAATCCCATTTCACATCTTGACAGAGGGTGGAGATCCTGAATCACTGTAGGCATAGATAGTCAGAGCACCTTCAATGTAAATGCGAGTATTTACACTTCAACACCATACCATAAGCCTTTACTATGCCACCCCCTACAAAGATGGAGAACACAGTCATAGAATATCAGAGTTGGAAGGGACCTCAGGAGGTCATCTAGTCCAACCCCCTGATCAAAGCAGGACCAATCACCAGTTTTTGCCCCAGATCTCTAAATGGCCCCCTCAAGGATTGAACTCACAATCCTGGGTTTAGCAGGCCAATGCTCAAACCACTGAGCTATTCCCTTCCCCCCATCTTCTACCCACAATCCGCAATCAGAATATCTGCTCAGAAAGCAACCCTGCTACTTTAGGAGGCACCAGTCATCCTCCTCCATTGCAAACTAAGCTCCTTCCCAGAAGCTACAGTTTTAATGAGGTGGTGTAGAGCCATGTCAGAACTATCCCAGAGTGGACCTTCTTCAGAAACCATTTCGTCCCCTGCTGTCAGGCATGATGAGAAGCTAAGGCTGGCCATTAACACCTATGGTTGCCTGTCCAGTTCCTTTCCTTGCCCCCAGCTGTCCCCCCCCACCCCCTCTTGCTTCAGAGGCCCTTCTTACGAGAGCCTGTTACCAAAAGAAAAGTGTCCCTGTTTCACCTAGGAGCCACAGAAGGGGTCCTGCTGGAATGCAGAGAAAGATGCTTCTATTCCTGATATTTCATTACTCTGAAGAAAGGTGATCTCCAGCCTATCTTAGCGCTGAGGAGGCTGACCAGAGATATACATGCACCATCTCAGATTCAGGATGGTAATGTTTGCCTCCATTATTTCATCACTTCAGGCTTAGAACTGGTTTTGGCTCTTGACTTATACAATGAGTACTTACACATGGTCCACAGGAACTAGCTGAGAATTATGGTGGGGGCCAAACCATTACTGGTTCATAGTATTGCCCTTTGGACTCTCCATGGCACCAAGAGTCTTTACAAAATGGCTTGCTGTTGTGGCTGGACACTGAAGGGAAAAGGGTATCCATGTCTGCCTATGTCAAGATGACTGCCTGATCAACAGCAGATCACACCAGCGAACTTGGATCTGTTTCAGCTATGCCCTTTCTCTGTTTGCCTTCTCCTGAGCAATGAGAAATTGTCACTTACCCAATCACAGACATATAGAGTTCATCAGAGTCAGAATAAATTCCATGACAGCGAGGGATATTTACCACAGGACTGATTCTTCTCACTTTAGTTGTTACTGAACATGGTGGTATCGCACCCAGCTATGACCGTACGGATTTGCTGCACATTATTAAGCCATATGTCTGTGCATACCTTACCATTTGCTGGGCTTCACCTGATTCCCCTACAGCTTTTTCTCAGATCAGCCTATTCTCCTGTGAAGCATCTGATGAGCAAAACAGTTTTAATTCCATCTCATAATCTTGGAGCATTGACCTGGTGACTGCATCATGACAATGCCCAAAAAGGGATACCATTCATGGCCCTGTAGCCATCTAGTGCATTAGTCACAGATGTGTCTGGGGATCCCAACTGGAACAGCTACAGATACAAAGGACATGGTCACCAGAGGAGCTACAACTAAATATTTTAGAGTTGAGTCCTCAGATTGGTGTTTGTGGCATTCCTCCTGCTCCTGTGACAGTGTAGTACAGATGTTGACAGAGTGTGAGTGATGTACTGCATAAACCAGCAAGGGAGTGCCCACTCTGTCTCCCTCTTCAAGGAGGCAATCAAGTTATGTAAATGGTGCCATCTTCAAGGCAGATCCCTGAGAGCCATGAACCTGAGAGCTAGCAAAGACTTGACAGATTTCCTGAGCAGACAAGCTGGTATCATTCATAACTGGTCACAGTTTAAATTGATCTCCCAGCCAATATTCCATCAGTGGGGGAATCATGTGATAGACCTCTTTTACTACCACAGAAACATCAAGTATCTCAACTTTTGCTCCAGAAGAGGCATGATTAAAACTGAGTGAATTTTTTTATGAATTTTTTTTTGCAAAAAAGTGCATTTTTCAGGCCCCCAAACTATTCACCGAATAATTTGCTAGAAATTTTTTTGAGGTGAATTACTTCCTTTCGTCTTTTTTGTTTTCAAATTCAGCTAATTTACTACAAAAAAGGTAAACATGCAAAATGGCCAAAAGCAACCCCCCCCCATCTTATTCACTCCGCTATAGACGTGTGCAGGATCCCTGCGTGTCACCTTCCTTCTGCAATGGACTTGGCACCTTTGTAACCCATTTGTAGTGATTCTGCTAATCCACAGAGTTATTGTTAAGGCCAAAAGAAACTAGGCCAAGCTCATCCCCTGTAGCTCCCTCCCGGCTGAAGCAGTTTGTCTGATGCACCTGTTACAGATGTTCACAAACCATCAATCAGACTTCCAGACCATGCAGACCTGTTTGTCGCAAGTATTCCATCTAGACCTGAAAATTACTGCAACTGATAGCCTGGCTAGTTGGCTGTCTGAGCGTCATGGAAAGAGACTGCTCCTTCCACCTTCAGGAAATCCTAGTGTGGAGCAGGAAGCCATCCATGAGAATCATCTACTTGTCCGAACAGAAATAAATTCTCAATATTGATTAGAGCTGGTACTGATCCCAATACCAAAGATTCTGGAATCTCATTTTAGTTCAGTCAAATTTCACCTGGCAGCAGTATCCCCAGATCATCCATCAATAGTCAGTTATGGTGTTCTCATATTTCATGGTATCCATATTCTTTAAGGGCCTGAGGAGGAATGCTTATCAACTGGGTTACAGAACTCACTCCAACTTGGAACTTCAACATCATCTGTCTGAGGCTTATGAAGACCCCCCACTTGAACCTGTTTTACAGTGCTCCTTCTATAATCTTATTCTCAGGAAGTCTTTCTGATGGCCATCACCTGAGCCACAAAGGTGAGCAAGCTTGAGGCATTCATAGCAGAATCCCTGTATACTTTGTTACATAAAGACAAAGTGGAATTAATAGCTTATGCAAAATTCATCCCAAAGGTCTTTTCTGAATTGTATTTAAACCTGTCAGTCAGCTTACCTGTGTTCCTTCTTGTAACCTGACGCAGACTCACCTGGCGGCGCCTCCTGCTGGTTGTCCTTGGGAATTAGCGTTCCAGCCTTCGGAGCACCCTCTTCAGGCAGGTGTCTTGCCTTGCTGCTGGCTCCCGTGTCCCTCCAGGACCCTGGTGCCCCTTTCACTGGGTACTGCCCCCTGGCAGTACCCCACAGTTCTGGGTCTCCCCATCCCAGGGGAACCCCCCACCCACTATCCCTATCTCACCTCAGTCGTAGGCTCCCCTGCCAGTCATCAACTAGTCCCTCTGCCCTGGGGCAGACTGCAGTATGAGCCACTCATCACCAGCAAGGTTGGGTTTGGACCTGCTGCCTCTGCCTACCCGGGCTGCCCCTGAAACCCCCATACCTAATAGACCTTACCAGGCCCGTAGCTTGGGGCTTTCCTAGGCTGGAGCTCCCAGGCTCCCTTGGCCTTTCCCCAGCCCTGCTCCAAACTAGGTCCTCTATTCAGGTCTCTGCAGCCAGGTCCCTCCCTCTCAGAGTTAGAGAGAGTGCTCTTCGGATCCTGGCTTCGCTGGCTTTTATAACACCTGCTGGGTCTGTTTGGATGAGTAGCCCAAAGACAACTTCTCTCACTCACCGCTTGGTTGTTATTCCAGTCCCAGCTGGTAGAAAATAGAAAGTAAGCATCTTGTTCCCCAGCTGCGGCTGCTCTGCCAGTCAGCCCAGCTCTTCCCTTGCCCCAGCCCTCTCCCAGGGCTATCTTAAACCCCTCTGGGCCCAAGCGGGTGTCCACCCCGCTACACTTCCAAAACCACATTTCACACAAGGGGAGAAGAAACTGCACATTCTGGACATAACCAGAGCTCTTATATTTACATTGACATTACCAAATATTTCAGACTGTCCTAGTGTCTATATGTGGCTATAGCCAGCCATTCAAAAGGGCAAGCTGTTTCAGCCCAAAGACTATCAAAATGAGAAACACCTTGTATCTCGCTTTGCTACCACCTGGCTGATGTACCCATCACTCCAGTAGAGACCAAGTGACAACATCAGTCTGTTTCAGAAATGTGTCAATCTGCTCACGTTTTAGCATTATGCACTGAACTTGGCTGGTAGATCAGATGCCAAATTGAGAGAGCACTACTCCAGTCTTTCTTTGACTGATGCTGGTCATACCCCCATCCTGAAGAGCATAATGATTGCCAGTCACCTAGGCTAGGTCTGCACTATGGACTTTACAGCAGCACAGCTGTGCCACTGTAACATCCGCCATGTAGCCACTCTTTGCTGGCAGTAGAGAGCTCTCCTGCTAGCATAATTGAACCACCCCCAATGAGCAGCATTACTTAGTCAGCTGGAGAGCCTCTCAAGCTGACATAGCACTGTTCACACCAGCACTTTTGCCAGTGAAACTTGGTTTTTTTCACACCCCTGACTGACAAAAGTGGTAATATAGACGAAGCCTTCTACAGTAGGATTCACACTGACATGTACTTGAAGCAAGAATGGTAATTTACATTACAGAACTGTTGTTCTTCAAGGTGATGTAGTTAGTGTGAATCCCATGTCCTAGCCTCCATCTATGTTTTCAGAGTCCTTGACTGCCCTGGGCTTCCAATTACGGGGGGAACTGAGGGAGGGTTGTGGCAGCTGCCCCCTCATCTTATGCCCTTGCATGGGAGTCATAGATCACATGCATGGCCTTGATGGACACTGCTGTTCAGTAGATCCTCAGGTCACACACATGAGGCACATGCACATCTACAGTGGGATCCTCACTGACTACAATATCTCATAGAACTATGATTACTGTAGGGTAAGTAACCATTGTTTACATATTCTTCAAAGTACCAATCTTAACTTAATTATTAAACTAGATTCTGTCTTTTTGTTTTCAGAGATCTGGTGGACAAACTGCCAAGCTCACATACTTTTCTTCTCCTTGGTGATGCATACATGAATATTCAAGAGGTGAGCATCTGCATCGTGATAAAAGATGAGCAGTATAGTTGAGTAATTGGCTGTCATTCGCAAGTTTTGATAAGGTCTCGCTTTCTGGTTCTGTTATTGGGTGATCAGGAAGCAAAATGTGTGCTAAGGAAAACTTAAGGTCTGTTTACTGGCTTAAAATATATAAATACTGTATTAATTTTAATTTAACTTCAATATTTAGAGACTAAATAATATACTCAAAATAAAAGGCACCTCAGGGATGAGCATCAGATTTGGGGTGGTCAGGGAAGAGGAGAATTGCAACCTCAGTGAACAATCAAGCATTTGCAAGTCAAATATTGACTAGAGATCTGTGGGTCGAAAGTTGAGGTAAATTCACTTCAGAAATGATGTTGGACAAGGTTGGAACAGTTCATTCAAGCTTGAAGGAAAGATGTGTAAATTCTAGAAAGGCAAGGTTGCCACAAGAGACCCCTTCAGTGCTTGGAAAGGCAGACAGCATGTGGAGTACTTGCACTTGATTTTAAATCTTCAAGCAGTAGGTTGGGTCAAAATCTCTGGGACAGAAAAACTTGAAAGTATAGGTCACTGCAGTACAAAGTGTAGGTGATGAACCCTACCCTAGGGCATAAGTATTTGTCTTCAGTTTGTTCTGGTCATTTGTCCTTTTAAAAAGTAAACTCCAAAGCAAAAATGGAATTTGAGTTCAGCTTGGATTTGTGTTGAACTTTGACTGACAAGTCTGAATGGAAAGGAAAGGGGGGACACTGAGTACAGCAATAAGGTTTTTGCATGTGCTTTTTCATAACTTCAGTGAACCAGGAAATGCCAAAAGAATTTCAGAAGACAGAGAAAAGATTAAAGGTTGATTTAAAACTTTGTTTCTGTGCTATGTTCTCGCAGCTTAACGGGAATTAAGCACAAAAATGTGTAAATCAGTGTGTTATTTTTGAGTCTGCTGTCATCTTAAGACAGTCTGGTAGAGACCACCCTGATAAGTCCCATAATTTGTGAAACAAGTAGTATTGAAGCTCGCTTTGTGGCATTAACAGATTGCTCTGTTAGCTCATTATAGGCCTTTTAGTATAGTTTTGTGAATTTACCATCTGTTTTTCTTTGTTAATGTTCTAGCCTGAAGAAGCCATAGAAGTCTACGAGCAGGCTTTAAAGAAAAACCCAAGAGATGGAATTTTAGCAAGTAAAATTGGAAAAGCCCTAATCAAAACTCATAACTATTCAAAGGTATGTTATGAATAGTTCATAGACATGCTGTATAAATGGATTACTGTCTACTTCAATGTTAATTTGTTTTTCTAGTACACATGCAGATAGAAGCATTTTACTATGAAAGTTCCAAAAAAGTGGTTTTTCATACTCCTCAAAATGCCTGGAGTATTAAATGTTGTTTTTTCTCTGTAGCAGGTCTTTTTGGCTCTGATTATGTCTCATGGAAAACTTAAAAAAACATTAATTATTTCTAAGTAGAATATTTTTCTTTCCTTATTTTTCACTGCTGAAGACAGCTACATAAAAATAAGGTCTTTGTTGCTAAGGAATTAGTCTGTTCCAGACTGATTATTTCCTTCCTGAAGTTATGAAGCTCATCGGAACCGAATAATGATGTCACAATTGAAGGATCTGGACTTTGGGTCGAAAATAAGTAAATGCATAATAAAGCGTGAATAAAAGTTTTATGTGTTTTATTATTGGTATAGCGTGTTTCAGAATTACAAGATTCAGTTAATTTAATTTGTCATCTTGTAAACAAGAACAGTCCATGCTACGAATGTGGAACAAATATCTCTCAAAATATTCTTTGGATGCTTCTTACTGTTACTGTAATCCAGCAGTATTGTATATCAGCACAAATTACTTTGACATAAATTCTTAGCAGTTCTTGAAGTATGTCAGTGTAGATTCCACTCTAGATATGAATGCATATCATGAACACAATCTTGGAGTCTTTTAAACAGCAGTGTTGATTGGGCTGTATTGGCAACATGCATGTTCTCTCACTCTCCCATCCAAAAGCGTAATGGGCAGAGAGGCCACAGCTGCCCCTCAATTACTTCTTACCAACTGTGGCAGTGAGACAGTGCCCTCTTGGCACCAAGGACCAGTAATCAAGACAAAGGAGATGAACATTTTGCCAAATGTAATTTTCGATAAGTCTCCTCTTCCCAGAGGGAGAAGCTTAACTCTTCATTCCACTCCTGGTAATGGAGCAGTAAGCTCATGCAACAGGGGTAAGTGATGCCAGCTCACTTCTGGCTCAGTATCTGAGACCTAGAACAGCGCCTATATCTGACAATGTTGGTGACTGCCAACTGCCAGCATCAGCACCAATAATAGAATAATTAACTCTGGTGCTGACCTGATGTTAGCAAACTCCTCTAAGTCTCCAATGCTCTCCTTTGCATTGAAGGCACTGTGCTCAGCATGGTACATGCTTAGGGCTTATGATATCAGTGTTGCCTCAAAGATCTCTACCACCATTGGAGAAAGTCTCATTTCTTACCAGGGCACATCTTCTCTTCATCTTCAAGCAGAGAACTCTTGCTCCACCATTCAGCCAGATCAGGGAGAGGGTCTTTCTCTTCAAACCAGAGTGCATGACCCCAACTCCTTCACCTCAAGCATGACAATGGCCTAATCAGCTTTACCAAAACCAGTCTTATTCCTACAGTGCTCCACTTTTGGCATCCTGGGGACCTCCATTTAGGAGCAGATCTCCCTCCTATCAGTCATGGAAAACGCAGTAGGAGAGTTTGACCTACATGATTGCTGGTCCCCTGAATATGGACAGAGGAGGGGCGTGAATAGTTGGCAGATAAAGAACAGGTAGGTTTTGAGCCACCAGAACGATATCCTTCATCCTTTCCTAAAGATCCATCATTGGCTTCTTCTGATGGGGCAGTCTCCTGATGATTTTATAGCCTTCCAGGAGCCGCTTTCCCCTACTGCTGGTCTCTTTTAAAAATTAGAAACATCAGTAAGGGAGGAAAAAGCTCACAAGTTATTAGACATACTACATTCTTCTGCTCCTGTCAGAAGAGCATTGCAAATTAACAAGGCATTTTAGAGCTGACTAAAACTTTTGGTCAGCAACATTACCTCCAGCTAAAAGAGCATTAGGGAAAAAGGTACCATGTACCCCAAATTGGTTGTAAGCAATTCTACTTTCCTCCTACACTGCATTTATTAATGATCTCTGCAGTTCATGGAAAAAAAACTTAAATCTAAGAGTACACCTAAGGAAAAAAGACAGAAACTATCCTTGTTTGGGACAAAAGGTTATTAATGTCACTTCGGATACAAAGAGTGAACTTTCAAGCCTTGTTCGTGAAGCAGTTATCTAACCTAGAACAAGATAATCCCCTTTTTTTTTGTTAAACTTCCGTAGAACATGAGAGGAGTTAAGTCGTTATTTCTAAAGGACAGCTAGTGTCAGACACTGTTACAGACAGCCAAGAATACCTCAGACATGGTGCCTAGACATATAGCCACTGCAGCAACAATGTGAAGAATGTCATGTTTATTGGACTCTGGTATGCCTAGAGAGATGCAGAATGCAACTGACGACTTGCCCTTTGGGATACAGACTTATTGAGCACATGTACTGATGATGTTTTACACTTCCTAAAAGATTCCAGAGCCATACTGCAAACACTGGACACTTACATCTCTGTACCAGATTGCAAACTTTTCATATAACAAGGGCAAGCCTTACAGAAAATACTCAGCTACTTAAAGCAACAACCTTCTGAGTATCCACTCAGGAAGAACCTGAGGTTCTTCTGGAGAAGGTTAACATCTTTCTCAGTCACTAGTCAGTGTTCACCTGCTTCTAGACAGTAGGTTTGATATGAGGAAAATGAGCCACATTCAAACTGGACAAGATGCTTACTTTCTCTTTTCTACCAGCTGGGACTGGAATAACAACCAAACGGTGAGTGAGAGAAGTTGTCGTTTGGCTATTCATCCAATTCTAGTCCTTACCCCTCTCTCATCCCTCTCGTGGGACCCTTCTCGTGAAAATCAACCAATAGAAGTGGCTTCCCTGCTTCACCTGGGAGCCAAAGAGGAGATACATCTGGCTTTTATTCCCGGTATTCTCTTCTTCCAGAGAAAAAAGGGGGTCTTGCGTCTAGGATAAGATTGAATAAATATATGTTGTCTTGGTTTCAGGATGGCCTCTGTCATCCCTTCTCTTCAGGCTCATGACTGGTTTGTGGCTTTTGACTTTAAGGATGCCTACTTCCATTTTCTGATCCATCTGGCCCATAGGAAGTATCTGCAGTTTACAGTAGGGCCCAATCAATGTCAATAAAAAGTGCTACCATTCAATCTCCAGAGCTCTGAACGTCTTCACAAAATGCTTAGCTCAGGGGGTAGCACATCTAAGGAGTCAAGGCACTCATATGTAACCATATCTAGGTGATTAACTAGTCAAAGGCAGGTCTGATCAGGAAGTCACTATAGCCCTGAACTGTCTTTCATCTATTCAGACAGCTGGGCCTTATGGTGAAATAATTTCTCATCCATCACAGATGACAGAATTCATAGGAATCCTAATCAACTCCAAATTGGCAAAAGCGTATCTTACTGAGAACAGATTTTGTTCTGTACAGATCAGCACCAGTATCAAAATGAATCTGAGTAAAACCTGCCTCAAACTCCTAGGTCACGCATCAGCTTGTGCATACGTGACACTGCTAACCAGACTTAACCTACATCCGTAAAAGGCTAGCTGAAGTTATTGTATCCTTACAGAATATCAAATGAACATGCACACTGTTGTTCTAGCTTGTGCTTTATCATTACTGAACTGGTGGTCAGATCCCCAAAACATTTGGAATGGAGTACCCGTTTCCACCCCCACTCATATAAAGACACTGTCCGCAGATGCATCAGGAAAAGGTTGGAGCACACACTTAGACCATCTCCAAATACAAGGAACTTGGTTCCAAAAGTACACTCAAACATTCCAGAATTATGAGCAATTGGGTTAGCTTACATAGCATTCCTACCTGTTTTAAAGAATTTGACACTGCAGATTCTTGCAGACAACTCATTTGCAATGTATTATGTAAACAAGCAAGGCCCCTGTGCCAAGAGGCAGTCAATTTATTGGCATGGTATCAACAACGTGGGATAGCCCCAGTAGTTCTCCTCATCCTGGAGTTAGCAGGATGCAAACAAAGCAGTTAGCCTGTTTTGGACATCTGCTGAATATCACCAACCACAAATGGCCTCTGAAGTGCTTCATCACCCCAATATTTCACTGCTGGGGAAATCCCATTTTGGACTTTGGTGGCAGAGTACATGAAGTGTCCAGTCTTTTGGTCCTAGGAGGCATGAGTGTGGGATCCTTTCAAGAGTCCTTTCTCATAGCATGGGATCAAGATTTCATGTATACATTTCCATTGATCTTTCTGATGCTAAGGGTGGTCGGATAGGATGCAATCATGCCGCTGTTGATAGCTTGAGATTGGCTAAGACAATTCTGGTTGATCTCCTCAGAATGTCTGTTCAGTCTCCACTAGTGCCTCTCATCTATCCAGACACTGTATCTCAGAACCAAGATCAGATAATTGACTCAGGCCCAAAATTGCTACACCTGACTGTCTGGATGTTGATTGCAGTGTTGTCATAAGTGTTGCTATGTAAGCTCAAAAGCTTGTCTTTCACCAACAGAAGTTGCTTCATTAAAAGATACTCCCTCCTCACCTGGTCTTTCTAATAGCCTGGATATTGGTTAGTTGAGTGCAACTGACTGTTTACTACAAATACAAGAAATCCCACTGCAAAGCATAAAACTGTCCACACGGAAAAGTGGAAAAGACTATCTATTTGGACAGCCGTTGAAGGCTCCTAGACCTATAATCCTTGATTATATTCTACATTTTTGAAACACTTTTGGACTTTCATTTAGTTTTGTTAATGTTGACCTGATAGTGATTTTTGGCACGCCATCCCTCCCCTCGTACGGTCATGTTCAGTTTCCTCTTACCCCAATGTATCCAGAGATTTTCAGTCTCTAACATTTCTTGCTGAATAATCCAAAGGAGAGTAGTGCCTAGGATTGGCTGGGAGTTCAGTGAATAAAACCTCTTTTTTTAATCCCTTTGCTTTTTTTGAGGCAGGTGTTCTACAGTGCTGCTGATATTTTAAGCTGAAAGAGGTAGTCAGTTTAACATTTTTGGCATACTTTACATGTGCTATAACATCACTTTTTTTAAAAATATCCTTGAAAATGGATTTTAAAAATTAAACATCAATGTACTTAATTCCAGTTTTAATTTTAGTTTGTTTTTTTTCTTGTAAATATATAAAGTCATACATTTTGAAAATTAAGTTTTCTGTAAGCTTATATTTTAATTTTTCAAATACTGTAACTATCACTGTTTATTTGGAAAACAGAAAATATAAATGCTTTCCCCACATTTTGTCAAAAAAGTTTCTCTAAACAGAAATTTTCCAATTTGCTCTAATTGTGACCACTTCAGTGGAGCTGAAAGCAACCTATATGAGGGTATCCAGAAGGTTTTTTGAACTGTTAGCCTTCATTTTTCTTTTCTATACAAAGGACCAAATCCTGATGCCACATATAATGGCTCATACAACCACTGCATCACTTTAATAGTCCTTGTTAAGAACCTATTTTTGTTGTTTCCTTGCATGACTAAGAGTTTTATTTTTAGTTATAATTGCATTTCTTATTTAAAAGTGTAGGGAAAGCAGAAGACATTTCATATATATATAAAAGTGGCAATTATATATATGCATGCCTCTTTTTTTTTTTTTTTTTTTTTTTTTTTAAGAGCACTAGCCTCCCCTCTGTTTGCAGATGGACTTCAAAATTGGGCAAAGAAATAATGCTTTGGTCAAAAAAGTGGGTTCTTATGTCTGTAAATCCATTCAGATTTGGTTATCAGCTCTCAGGATAAAAAAAACAACAAAACTCTGAATGAGGGAGAGGTGCTGTTTAAAAAATAGTGTGTGATCATATAATTAAAGATATCAAAATGCAGAGGCCCAGGGAACAGAACTAAGATTGCACAGGCAACCTTACATATGACACTTCTTAGCTTCTGAGTCATTGACTTTGCAACCTAAAGTTTCGTTTAACATAGTTTTTCTATGTAATTCTAGATTGAAATAAATGTCTGCTGTTACCAATTTATTAGTGTTTTTACTGGACATTTCAGTGTATAATTAGGGTGATAGTGGAGCAGGTAGTTGCATCATTCAGCAAAATTTCACTAATTATCTAAGTGCAAGGTGGTATTTTTATTAAGATTTATTTTAGAAAGCCGATTTCCATAAATGTATTAAGTTTTTCATTTCAGGCAATAAGTTATTATGAAGCTGGACTGAAAAATGGTCAACAGAATATCCTTTGCTATGATCTGGCTGAACTCCTGCTGAAACTGAGGCAGTATGAAAAGGCGGAAAAAATACTTCAGCAAGCTTTAGACCATGAGCCTGGTATGAACTAGTCATTTTATTTACAACAAAACAGAAATATTAGGGGGTGTGTGTGTGTGTGTGTGTGTGTGTGTGAGTGAGTGAGTGAGTGATTTTTAGGAATAAATGGGTATAGTGTAGACCTTTTATCTTATGAACTTTCAAACTTGTGTTGGCACTGTACTATGAGAATTGCATGTAAATTAAATTTAACTCATTGAAAGGTGACCAGTAAAGGATTTTTAAAATATGGAGTTCAAACTTCCTTATTGCTTTATCATGTGTAAAGGCTGCCTGAAAAGTCTGTTATCTATCTTAGAAATAACTTTTTAAAAGTGAAATCTGGTAGTCTTCCTGTTTTTGTTAGAAGAACATTAGGAGGTATAAGATACGTTTCTTGTGCACTCATCACAACTTAGAGGGGTGAAGGTGTTTGAATCTAACACAGGCTTCCTTTATTTAAAATATTTATTGGTCATTGAAATTAAATAGCAGAAATAGAATTTTAAGACTGACTAAAAATCCCTTATTAGCTCAACTTTCATACTCTTGGCTTTTGTGATGTCACTATTGCATTAATTCACCAGTCTGCCAGCCCACATAGGATCTGAATGTTAAATGCAGAAAACAAGCTGGAAATGACTTCACATGTACAGTTAATCTACTTGTTTGGAATCTGAGTTAGCCAAGGCCATCTGGCTCTGGCTAACCCAAGAGTCACATTTTATAGAAATTGTGATTTTTTTTTTCTGTAACAGTAAAAACAAACTATCCCACCATCACATTTTCTGTATATCACAAGGAAGCAAAAAAGTGCACAAGCCAAACTTATTTTCTTTGTAGATCCTCTTTAAGAATTTTTTTCCTTATTTTCTTCATGTCCTTATCTGACAAATTTATTGTTCTATTGGGTGATATGAAACAGTTAAATAGCACTTTTATAAAAAGTAGTAGTGCTCTGTATTGTCTTATCCAAAATAGAAATAAAATATTTTGTAATAATCTACAGAACACTAGAAAATGTACTGTGGGGAGTAATTGTGCACTATATGGGAAATAGAGACAGAAAACTTATTAAGCCATCTAACCTACCTTATTTACACAAAGAGTTCCTTGGAGGCAGCCTGCTTATAGAGTGCTGCTCATTGTACTATGTTTTATAAAATACACTTTAGTTTTAGGCACCTGTGTATGTAATACAGAACTATGTTTTTATCTGGAAGTAATAAGATCTCTTTGGTAAAGAAGTAGAGATATAAATAAGCCCTAGATATACCAAACTGTAAAGCAGCCATGCTGTGTCAGTTGGGAAGCAGATGGAAATTATAGTATATAATGGAAGTGCTTATACTCCTCAAAGCTGTTTCTTCCATAGTTCCTTTCACAACCACTAAATAAAAGTAGCTTGCAGCTTTTTCAGTAGCCCCTTTCAGTACTGTATATTTTTCTATCAAAAATCCATCCAAAACAAGGTGGTTCTTCAGAGTTTAGCAATAGTTAAGTGAAAGCACTGTACAGCCCAGTCCTGCTCCCATTGATATAAGTAGGACATTTCCTGTTGATTCAGTGGGATCAGGATTAGAACCTTGATTTGAATATCTTATTCAAGGCATGTTGGAAAGTTGTTGTGTTTTTTTTTTTGTTTGGTTGGTTGGTTTTTTTTTCCTTTCTCATGCATTTGAAACTAACATGAGCTGAACTAAACATGCAACTCCTTTTGGTTGAATCTTCTGCAGATCTCCAGTCCAATTTTTTCTTTAACCCTGAAGATGTGCATGCACAACTTCATCTTTCAGCTATGACTCCTCCACAAGGTGTCATTAAACTGTCCAAAGGAGGCAGTTCCTACTTCAACTTTTTGTTTCATATTTTAATATTTTAACAGTGAATGGGTTGTCCTCTCTAATGGAAGATGGACGTTACCACGTTCTTCTTGGAAAAATTTATAGCAAAATGGAGAAGACAGATGAAGCTATTGTTTCTTTACAGCAGGTAAAGAAAAAATAAGTACATTAAACTTCTAAAATTTTGTGGGGAGGAGGAGGACTTCTAGCATTCTGCAGAAATAAATTGGATAACAAAGTAGCTAAAGTAGAAAGAAAAGAAATAAAAAATAAACTAGAGATTGAATTGCTCAGAGGATTGGTAATAGGATACAGACCTTTTTACCTCTAGGTTAGTGGTTTGATACTGACTGAAAGTATTACTGTTGCTAGCTCTTAGGTGACCTATGAATTAAAAGTCTAAAGTCCAAGTCCCAGCCACATGTTCATGTAAAAGCCACCATAGTTTCAGCAGAGTGGCTGAAGACCAGGCATGGAGTCAGAGCTAGTAGTGGCTGCCTTAACTCAGGTCCAAAGCACACTGCTGAGCAATATGGGGAGTTTGTGGAACCTATGCCTGTAGCCTTTCTGTGCACAGAGTAATTGAATTTCACTTGCTGTCCAAGGGCAGCATTAAGGATAAAGACTGGTGAACTGGGGAGTTTAAAGTTGAGACCTAGAATGGGGCTTGAGGGGAGAGCTGTAATAACTAGAGAAAAAGGGCAAAACTGTGGTAGCTGGAGACAGTCTGGAGCTTTGGAAAAGATACAGCACTTCTCCATAACCTGAAAGTTGATCTGACCAAAGAACCTCCTTTCCACTCATTTGCTGAAAGACCTAATTTCAATGTGTTGGGTTCTAATGATTTCCTCCACCACACACACAAAAACCCTTAGGGCTGGACTGCAGATGCAGGGAGCCTGGGCAATATCTTCTGAGCAGTCTGAAAAATTAAACCAGGTATATTGCCCAAAGGATGTTTGCATAAAAAACCCAAACATTGCATGTTAATCTGTTGTAAAATTTGGTATTTTGTATTTTAATAAGAAATGTATCGAACTTACTCCCATCTCTTATTTTTGGTCCTTGTCTCATTCTCTTCCTTCAGCTTTTTTCTTTTTAGAGTTCAGTATCTTCTCCACCCAACTCTCAGTAACTGTTTCCCTGCCAACTGATTTCTACATTTCACCCTTTATTTCCTCTGGCTCCTTCATATTCTTTTAGCGTGTCTCACTTTTTACTCTCTTCACAACCTCCCTCTTTGCTCTCTGTCTTCTAACATATTCTCAAGTGTCTCATTCTGTTTTGCCACTGACTGTGTCTGCTTGCTTCCATTCCTCTCAAGCTCTCCTTTCTCCCTCTGCCTGCCTACCCATGCCTCCCACTTTGCTACTAAAATGCCCATGCATTAACTTCCTAGTCCCAACTATACATTCACTCACCACCTGCCACTCATTATACCACACTCTCCCTCCCACTCCTGCCTCTTGGAAGGGGACCCAGGATTGGCTCTCTCAGCTCTTTTTCTGGATCTCTTTGCTCCCTATCCCCTATACACACTATGTGTAGTTTCTTTCTTCTGCCAGAAGTGGATGTAGGGAGGAAGAAATTTATTTGGGAACTGGCAGAGAAGGTGGCTCTATGCTGCTTTTTTTTTTTTAACCTAAACAACCACTAGTAGGGCAGGAAGAAGCAGAGTAACATAACTGGTTCTTTCTCCCCGGCTGCCTGTGACCGCCCTTAAGCAAGGCTGGGAGACGGGGAAGAATGTTCCGAACCAACAGGGAAGCAGCTCTTTCCTAATGGGCTTTCAAAGATCAAATGGCTGATGCACTTCATGTGTGCCTCAACACTTTCTTTGCACAATGGTTGGGATCCAACTGATATTAATCAGTCAATAGATATATTGGGCTGATACCAAAAAAAAATTAAATCTATGCAAATGCATATAATTAAGGAATGGTTTTTTTGGTTGTTTCATTTGTTAAGCTCCATAATTTTTTTGCTCCCAGGGCTGAGTGTGATGTAATATGAGGAACTCCTAGTTAAGCTGCTAGGTCTGCTATATAGGAGTTCCACTTTTGAATTTCCACCAGAAATGAGCCTCATAGACAGAAAACAAAACAGCAAAAACACAAAATTCAAATTTTCTTTTAGCAGGTGAAATAAGTGTGATGATTTGGTTTTGGACCTTGAAGTCTTGCTCATCTCTGCCTTACCAGTAGTCAGGTTTTGTCAGTACTTAGTGAAACAAACAAAGCTTGTGTACAGAACAAGAGAAGGCAGCTTAAAAAAAGACTTGATGTGACGCTTGAGCTAAATGTTTTTTCACATGTAATCAACAGCCTTCATAGGCAGAACTTTGAGAAGGAAGGAGTCCCAACAGTGCTTGACAGTAGTTGTAGGGGGAAAAAGATGAATACAGTGTTTAAGTACAAAAAAATCAATTTTCTTTCCCACTGTCGATTACCAAAGTACTTGTACTGTTTTGTAAACAGAAAGCTGCTGCTTTAAGTAGTCAGCTGCTCTTGTCAGAATCCTTCAGTGATGTCTTGTGCCAGTACTTTTTGCCATCACAGCTCCTGTCACAGTGATGGATTAGGAAATTACTGAATGAACTGAGGACGAGGGGGTGATTTAGAAAAGTCCTATAGCCGTGATCTTTTTTTACTGTAAGTTTATATAACTATAATTTTGAGCTAACTATGATCATATGATGGCTTGAAAAAATTATGAAATGCTCTGAGTATTAGTTGGTTTTATTTTCACAAGTGGTCAGATCTTAAATAAGTTAGGTAAAAATGTGTAAAATGTAAGGAAAATGTTGCAGATTAGTGAAATTGGATGAAACTTTTAATTGCAGATTTTGTCATTTAATAAAAAAAAATCACTTTCACTGTTAGGCTATGTCTATACTACACATCACTTGGTGGGGGTGTATACGTGGAGCTACATGCCATGGTGAAAAGCACATCTGCACTGCTGTGTGTAGCTACTTGTGTCAGTGAAAGGCTCTGACAGAGAGTATGTTGTGGGGCGGGGGGGGGGGGGGTGCTGCTAGTGCTCCAGCAGCTCCCAATCATTGGAATCTTCCACTGTGATGAGCAAAGGCTCTTCCAGCTTCCTGCTGCTAGTATCTTTCCCACAGCAGGAGAAGGGCTCTATCAGTGGGAAGCTGGTAGAGCTTTTCCTTGCTGCTAAAATGGGAAGAGCTCCAACAGAGGAGAGGTAGCAGGACACTGCATTGCTAAAAATAGCAGCCTTGGTGAAGAGGCCTGGCTTGGGTGAGTAGAAAGCCGTGCAAGGTATGTACTCGAATACATACCCACACCTTTCAGGTGTGTCTTTACTTACTAAGTTGTTCCTCACCATCTTCGCTTCTGTTTATTCCCATGATGGGAGTGGGCTACCCATGTGTGTTCTCTACACACTCCCGAAAGAAGCATGCAGTATAGATGTACCTTTAGTGTGTCATCCAAAAAAAAATTAGAAATATTGCCCAGATCTTTCTAATTTCTAATTCAGATCTCTACTCCATCCTGGTGGAAAAGCTACTTTTCAAGAAACCAACACAATTATATTGTATAGAATATATCTATTTTCTTGGCATGTAGGTGACAAATGATGGTGCTGGCACACAAAATAAAAATATTTTCTTATTAATGAAGCCCTGTTAAATGGACAGAAGGTCTGTATTGGACAAGGATATGGGATATCTCCATCTTTTTGGAATAATAAATGTTAAAAAGCTTGTGTATTTTAAGAAAAACTGAAACAAGAAGTAAAATACCAACCTGATGATTGAGTGCATTGTGAGTTTGGGGACGAGAATTTTCCTTTGAAGCATTTTTTTCCAACTAAGGGAGAGCCGGTAACAAACTTGTGAATGCAACCTCTGCATTCACAACCTGTGCATTTTTTGTCTAATTATATTAACAAGAGTGCATATGTAAGAGTGATGGTTATTATTACATTAACTTTCTGCTACCCTCACTCTTTTTTTTTTTTTTTTTTTTCCCCCCTAGGCTCGGGAATTGCAAGCCAGAGTACTCAAACGGGTTCAAATAGAGCAACTGGATGCAGTTCCTGCACAGAAACAGTTAGTAGCTGAGATTTGTGCAGAGATTGCAAAACATTGTACAGCCCAGCGAAACTATGAGAAAGCAATTAAATTTTACAAAGAAGCTCTTGTTCATTGTGAAACAGATAACAAGGTCAGTCCTATCTCAAAAATAACTATTTTATGTCACCTTTTATTGAAAGGGTCTTGTCATCTAACAACTTTTACTGCTGAACTACAAAGTAAAATAAAATAATTATGCCTTTGTTGCTGCTTTAAGATGTAGAGACCATGTGAGTTCTTTTTCTTCTTGTTTCTATCTTCGGAGTTATCTTCACTGCAATGGTAAATAGTTTTGCCCCTAACCCAACTCCCATCCACTGGCACAAATCTATAGCTCAAGTTAAGAGGTGCTTTCAGCATGACCTAATTGATTTGTCAGGAGTTGAATTTTAAATGCTGCCGAGACTTGAGCTAATAATGCAAATGGGAATGCAGCCATAGGCTACAGCTTGAGTTTTCACAGCTCCTCAATTGCTAATCCAGTTACTTTGTGTAGTTCAAGTATTATTCCACAGTGTGACCACTCTAAATTGAACTAGGCTAGTTCAAGCAGAGTAACTCACACTAACTGTTGCAATGACAATAAGCCCTTTGAAGCCCTTTGAAAGATCAAGTCTTTAGCTTCCTGTTTTTCCTAGCTGACGGGATCATACTGGGATAGTAGTATCATAAGAGATGGAAACCTTAACTGTGGTTTTTTAATACCTAATTTGAGACAGAGAGAAGGTGATTAGCCAGATTGATTAGAACACTGTTTTGTTGGAGTTAAAGGTTTTAAGAAAAACAGTGTGACTCAACATCCCTTTTCCACTCAGTTGAGTGCTGGGAAAGCTGCAGCTCATAATGCAGTTTCTTGTGATGCAACTATCCTATTTTTCAGAGAGGCTTCCAGCAACAGTAGGAATGGCTTGATATGTAAGGAAGAATCAAGCAGAAAAAAATCCTTTTTTCCTACAAAACTTGGTCACCTTTTTCACATAATAGTGAAGAAGTGCAAAAGGGGAAAAATTAATGGAAAAATGAGCCTTTAAACAAAATGTAAAACAAAACAAAAAATGGATTTCTCGTATTCAGAGGCAACTTGTTTCAAAGATGTGGTAATACATTCTTCTTCGAGTGATTGCTCATGTGCATTCCACAATAGGTGTGTGTGCGTGCGTGCTCGCTCACCCGTAGGGGAGCGACCTAGCGACCCCTGGACTGGTGCCACCATGGTGCGGTATAAGGGGCGCTGCACACTCCCCCCACCCTCAGTTCCTTCTTGTCGCTAGTGAAGGTGCTTTGGAACTGCTCTGTTCCAGCTCTGCTATAGCTTTCCTTCTTGGACTCTGTTAGTTCATAGTTAGTAGTGCCTGTAGTTTTTAATTTAAAAAAAAAAAAAGTTTTAGTTAAGTGTGCCTTAGTCGGGGTGTGCTCCGGGCTTTAAGTCGTGCGACACTTGCAAACAGCCGATGCCCGTCAGTGACCTGCACGTGGACTGTTTACGCAGTCTGGGGGAAACCCATCTTAGCAATTGCTGCAAGATTTGCAGATCCTTCAAACCTCGAACCAAGAAGGAGCAGGACTTTGGCTCCGAGCCATTTTGATGAAATTGGCCTTAACCCTGACACTGCTGCAAGTTGACACCAAGCACCACGGCATCAGTGCACAGCGACCCAATGATGCCCTCCACAAGTTGGCACCGCTCCCCATTCAAAGGACACTCCAAAAAGGCAAAGAAGCGGTCTTCTCTGCCAAGGCACCAGAGCAAGACGGGGGGAGGCTAGGCCCGCGTTGGGCAGCTCTCGGTCCCCATCAGCCTCGTGGCCTCCAGCTCAAGTTGAGCAGATTAGTCCAGCCCACTCCAGGCTGGCCTTCCTTGGCTGCCAGTGGCCACATTCGGGTGCCTTCCACCATGTGCGGTAGCACCAGGCTCCTTGGCCAGCACCATGGTACCAATGGACCCTGACTCAGCCCCTGGTGGTGGTTCGCTCAGTGTCCAGAGCCTCAGAAAGACCGTCGGCCTCCCTTTTTCAGCCTCCCAGAAGAGAGTCAGCGGAGCGTTCATCTCCAGTCCCGTACTCAGAAGGGGACCAAGTGGTGGGATCTGTGGCACCAGTGGGGACGCAGAGTACCCCACCCTCATCCTCCCCAGATGACATGATCATGGCTCCTCCTCCGCCTGTCCCGCAGGAGGACATGAAAGCCACCAAGAGCTGTTGAAAAGGGTGGCATCAAGCCTCAACCTACAAGTCGAGGAGGTGGAGGAACCCTCGGACTCACTCTTCAACATCCTCTCGGCTTCGGCGCCAGGCAGGGCGGCTCTCCCACTCCATGAAGGAGTGGCAAAGATCTCGAACGCCTTGTGGCAAATCCCAGCTTCCCTGTCCCACATCTCTAAGAGGGCAGAAAGGAAGTATATTGTGCCCGCCAAGGGGCATGAATACCTGTAAACTCACCATGCCTCCAACTCTCTAGTGGTCGAGTCAGTCATCCATAGGGAGCAGCAAGGTCAACCCGCTCCTACTCCTAAAAATAAGGACTTGAGGAGACTAGATCTATTAGGTAGAAAGGTTTATTCATCCTCGAGCTTCCAACTGAGGGTGGCGAATCACTAAGCCCTGCTGGGTAGATACAATTTCAATTTGTGGGGCTCCCTGCCCAAATTTGCGGACTCCCTCCAGGAGCGTGATAAGAAAGAGTTTAAGGCTCTGGTTGAGGAGGGCCTGGCTGCTGCCAGGGCAGCCCTTCAGGCAGCCTCGGATGCCATGGATATGGCTGCAAGGTCTCCATGAGGCGAGCATCATGACTCCTGCTGTCTGGATTGTCCAGAGAGGCACAGAACTCCTTACAGGACCTTCTGTTCGATGGCAAGGCCCTGTTTGCAGAACAAACAGACGTGAAGTTACACAATCTGAAGGACTCCTGCATGACATTAAAGACCCTTGGCCTCTATGTCCCAGCCCCAGACAGGACCAAGTTCAAACCACAGTAGACTCCCAGTCAGGCCACCCATTCCACATATGAGCCCCCTTATAAAAAGTCAAGGGACTAAAAAAAAAAAAAAAAGCGACCGCAGAGGCAATCCTGGCCTGCACCACATCCTGGGCCCTTTAAGGGTAAACAGGCAGGAAAGCGCCAGTTTTGACGGGACGCCTGGGGGCGACTTACCAGTTTATACCAGGGATTCACCCGCAATAAAACTTTTCTTGTCTTGTCTTGTCTTCTCTTCTCCAATTGATTGTGTGCTTTTCTCCCGGAGTGGTCACGGCTGACCTTGGACCAATGGATTCTCAACACTGTCTCCCGGCGATACACCCTCCAGTTTATTTCTACCCCAATCACCCACCCTCCATCCCTGTCCCCTTCAGGGAGCCTACTCGAGCAGGAGGTGAGGTGGCTCCTTGGCTTAGGAGCGGTGGAGGTGGTGTCAGCGGAGTTCAGACGCAAGGGGTTCTACTCCCGCTATTTCCTTATCCTGAAGACCAAAGGGGAACTCAGGCTCATCCTGGACCTGCGAGACCTGAACCTGTACATGGTGAAACTCAAGTTTTGCATGGTCTCTGGCCTCCATCATCCCCTCCTTGGATCCCGGGGACTGGTACGCCACCCTCGATCTACAGGACACGTACTTCCACATTCATATATTCCAGGGACACGGGCGTTTCCTCCATTTCACGGTTGGGCAGGAGCACTACCAGTTCACTGTCCTCCCATTTGGCCTGTCCACAGCTCCCAGGGTATTCACAAAGTGTATGTCTATGGTAGCGGTCTACCTCAGACATCGGGGAGGTCCAGATCTTTTCCTGCCTCAGCGACTGGCTGGTCAAGGGCAGCTCCAGGTCGCAGGTACAGGATCATATATCCCTCCTCCTGTCCAGCCTGTAGGGCTCTTCCCCTGATGAACTTTTCATGGCTTTATCCAAAATTGTCTGTGATGGAACCGCAGTCCCTATGATGAACTCCACCCTAAGTAAGCTTTGGGTAGTGAATATTTATATATCTGATGCATCTTCAGAAATAGATCAGGATTGGAGTGCCAAATGTGCTAGTCTATAAAAATGTATATAAAAAATATAGTTTGACTCAATTGCTTATACTCTAATACTAATCAAAGTATATTAATGAGAAGTTCTCCTTCTGTTGGTTGAAAAGACTTAAAACTTTTTGTATTTATTTTTGTTTAGAGATAATTCTGTCTATCTAAGTATAACATGGCAACCATCCCCTTAGTATCTGAGGATATGTCTACACTGGAAACTTCAAAGCGCTGCCACAGGAGCACTCCCGTGGCAGCACTTTGAAGTGCAAGTGTGGTCGTGCATGAGCGCTGGGAGACAGCTCTCTCAGCACTCGTGGTAATCCACCACCCCGAGGGTATTAGCTCCGAGTGCCGGGAGTGCGTTTCCTAGTGCTTGGAGCCTGTCTACACTAGCACTTTAAAGCGCTCAGACTTGCTGTGCTCAAGGGGGTGATTTTTCGCACCCCTGAGCCAGCAAGTTAGAGCACTATAAAATGTAAGTGTAGACATATCCTGAGTGCCTCACCGTTTTTAATGTGTTTATCCCCACAGCACCCTTATTAGGCAGGGAAAGTGCTATTATCTCCATTTTACAGATGTGGGAACTGAAGATTAGATTCACTAAGTGACTTGCCCAAGAATATACAGGAAGTCAGGGAATTGAACCCAGGTCTCCTGAATTCTAAGCTAAAACACTAACCACTAAACCATCCTTTCTCTGTTACTTGCATAAAGAGGAATACTTTTATATTTTTTTTCATCTTCAGGTAATGTTGGAACTTGCACATTTGTACCTTGCACAGGATGATACTGATGCTTGCCAACATCAGTGTGCATTGTTACTGAAGAATGACCAAGATAATGAAGCAGCTACAATGGTTAGTGAGTTGTACTAATTTGATTTGCTGTATTAAGTGGACTTCAATGCTAGAAAACTATTTAATATGTACTGTCTAAAATATGTGTATAGAGAATAATGTATATTTTAAAAAAAAAAGTGTTTGGAGGAGTTTTAGTAAATGAAGATGAACAACCTATCGTTGAGTGTTGTTTGGATGTTCATTTGCATCAGATCATTATCCAGCATAGTTTATAACTATTAGTATACATAGCCTTACTATCTTGATACAGAATGCATGTTACAGAAACATGAGAAGTCAAGAGGGAATTGTAAGAGAAACACTGTTCAGAATATGGCTAGATGCCAACGGAATAAACAGTTCGTTATGAGAAAACTTTTCTCTTAAACCACTGCACTGCTTGCATACAAGAGATGTAGCCCAGAGTACTTTACCTACTGGACTGTGTTATTAGGTTGGCATCTGTTTGGGAAAGCTCCTTTTAACCTTAAGGTGAACAGCGTTTTAACAAATTGCTTAAGTTACACTGGTTATGGTATGGGCATCCTCCCCTGGAAACTAGAACCTACTAAGTTATGGATCAAGCAGTTGAAAGATTTTACTGTACTAGAAAAACAAATTGCTCTTTTCCCCCTGCTCATTGGAGGTCATGATCATGCCTGGATTTTATTCTGATACTGTATGAAGAACCAGAAGGAAATAACATTCAGAAGAGCACTTGATAAATCTGTTCTTTTCTATCCACCTCCTAGTGAAAAGAAACTGAAATTTGGAATAATTTGGACTTATTTCTCCTTATTTGCCTGTGTTATAATATTTTTCCTCTCAGTCTTAATAACTGATTGAGTGTTCTTCTCTATATATATAATCACCCTGGATTTCTAATAAAAACACAATTCATGCTAGAAAGAATTTGTGCTTTTCTAATTTGTTTTAAATTTCTGTTAATATGTAATTGAAAAATAATAGAATACATAACTGAAAAAAAAGTATTTCTTGCTCTTAACATATGGCTTTTTTTGTTTAATATTTTGAGATTAACAAGGAAGAACGCATAGCATTGGGGCAGGAATTCATGGTATAAACAGAAGTAAACAAGTTCTCTTTAAATTGTTAATGTAAATTTCAGTATATTCCCAAACAAATATTAATTATCCTTATTTTGGAAACTTTGAGATAATTCTAAAAATATTTCATTTCAGAACCCTTTTATAGAAAATTAGATTTCATTGTTTTCATTCTCTTGTTTACATTTTCATTTCAGTAGATTTGGGGATTAATCAAACCCCCATTCCATACCTCGTAACTTTTTTTTTTTATATTAATGTTTTGATCGTGTAGATGATGGCTGACCTCATGTTCAGGAAGCAGGACTATGAACAAGCTGTTTTTCATTTCCAGCAGCTCTTAGAACGCAAACCAGGTGTGTATTCAGTAATGATATTTCAATTTCTTTCTGATACATGCATGTCAAACACGAGCCATCACTAGTTCTAATGGATATCATAGACACAAATATTTAAAGCATCTTTTCTATGAAGCTTAAGAAATGATTATCTCTAGATGAAATGTGCATATTTCATACAGGACCTAATATAGTTACAGAATTATTTAACTTTTTTTGTTTCAAATACACAGCCAAAGTTTGTGTGTACACAAACAGAAATAGGATTTCAAGGCTAACATAAGTAACTGGAGTGTCCTGTAAAGTTTGTTTGTTTATATGCAAAATATGAATAGTTACATATAAAACTGGAAGTTTTAGTGATACTGGAGAGATTGTAAAGTTTGCTATTGGGAATATGTTTGAAAAAAGTTAAGAATATATGTAGCAAATGATATTTGATTTTTTTAAAATGCCCTTCAGTTGGGCCCATACCTACTGTAATCTGACCATTAGATCTTTTTAAAATGCATTGTAAATATAATACATACAGGTACAAAAGTTTTTTTTTTTTATTTTAAATAGTTCATGTACTCTAGTTTAATTTGTAGCACGAATTAAAAGAGGGATTTACTTTATTTCTAATCTGTCCAGCAAATGTAACTTACTTTAAAAATGTTCTAAATATATGTGTGTATTTAGATAATTACACAACTCTGTCCCGTTTAATTGATCTGTTAAGAAGAGCTGGGAAGCTAGAAGAAGTTCCAAGATTTCTTATAATGGCTGAGAAACATTCCTCCAGAGCAAAACTCGAGCCGGGTTTTCATTATTGCAAAGGACTGTATCTTTGGTAGGTATAGTTATAACTGATTAAAATAACACTTACTGGGTAACTATATTATACATGAAAAGATATTTCTTTGAAATTCATTACAACTCTGAACTTCTTATTATGACATTGGTAGCTACTTGACTAGGAAGTCTAGATTCAGTTACTGGGATTTTAGGAGAGGTTTCCTTTTCTTTTCTGAAAAACACTTTGCATGTGTCATTTCTAGAAAATGTAGCTAATATATCTGTCTCTAATACTCCTTTCACTACTGTATCTGATGCTATTTCATGTGGAATTTTTTGCTGTTTCAATGCAAGTAGAAATTGCATTCTCAGAACTAATTTTTACAATATGTACACAATAAAAAATTATGTACCTAGTGTATTTTTAGGGCTACATTTTTCTTCTTTATTTTATTTAGCTTCTTGTCCAAACTGAAAGTATTTTTCATAACTTGTCTAGGTATACTGGCGAACCAAATGATGCACTTCGACATTTTAATAGAGCCCGGAAAGACAGTGACTGGGGACAGAATGCAGTTTATAACATGATCGAAATTTGTTTGAACCCAGATAATGAAACTGTAGGTGGTGAAGTGTTTGAAAATCTGGATGGTGACATAGGGTGAGTTTAAAAATAAATACTTTTTTTTCTTGATAACACTTTGGGATCCTAGTCTAAATTTGAATAGACAATGAGAGAGAGAGCCTCAGTGTGGCGCATTAAAATAAGAAAGCTACCAAATTGCAGCAAGACGATTAAGGGAATTCTGTTCTGGAATCCTAGGCATTTGTAGGATGCCTTTGCCTATAATTTAGAATAACTTTCAGTACAGAAGAGAACCAATATAGAATAGTCATATAAAGGTAACTATTGTATGTAACAGTGTAACAACTTTAGTATGTTATCAGTTACAGCTTGTAGCTTATTTAATAGTAGTATTGCATAACAACAATTGGGTGTTTTGTAAACTCTTTCTTTCTAATGTATAGTAATTCCACAGAGAAGCAGGAGTCTGTGCAGCTGGCTGTAAGAACAGCAGAAAAACTTTTGAAGGAACTCAAGCCCCAGACCATTCAGGGTCACGTTCAGCTTCGTATCATGGAAAACTATTGCCTAATGGCAACCAAACAGAAATCAAATGTTGAACAAGCACTAAATACTTTCACTGAAGTTGTTGTTACTGAGGTTGGTGATTTTTCTCCCGCCACCCTCCCCTTCCTCCACAAAAAAGTACTTTTTTTTTTATAGTTTTTCTTGAGTTTAAGTTAAGAAATATTATAAGATACTTAATATTATCAGGTCTGAGAATTATATTTGTTCCCTACTAGGTAGAGAATGATTTTTGAAAATTTAGCAACAAAACATGCTTGAAGAAGCATTCTCTCTTGTTGAGAAATACATTTGTGGTTGAATTTGCATATTTATTAAGAAATTGATAACTAGGCTTACCATGCTTCTTAAAATGAAATTGTTTTTTTGCTTAGTAACGTCGTCTAAGTCTAGATAATGAGCTTGGGATATGATTCCCAGTTCACATACACATATTTGCGCTATCTCTCATCTGAGCTAGCATGCTAAAAATAGTAGTGAACCTACAGTAGGGCAGGCAGCGGCAGCATGGGCTAGCCTCCCTGAGTATAAACGCAGTGGGTACATACTCAGGCGGCTAGCCCATACTGCTGCTGCGTGTGCCATTATGGTTATGCTACTGTTCTTAGTTCAATAGTTCAGTGAGCACATGAGTATGCATACGTGAGCTGGGAATTGCACCCCAGCTCATAGTGTAGATGTAGCTTTCATGTAATCTAATTCCCAGTGTTTTTAAAACTGCATGACCAATAATAACACACCAATTCTAAATTCATTCCAAGTCCAAAATTAACTTAACATTTCAAAATTGGATGCTTTTATGTATTTTCATTGGCATTTCACTGACATTTGGTTTGGATCTTAGCTTCTAGTTTTATCTTTCTGTAGCTGCTCGGTAACAATATAATTTAGAAAACTTAATTTTGTTCTTAAAATGTTTTATTGCAGAAGGATCATATCCCAGCACTTTTGGGAATGGCCACAGCCTACATGATTTTAAAACAAACTCCACGAGCCAGAAATCAGTTGAAACGCATTTCAAAAATGAACTGGAATCCCATAGATGCAGAGGAGTTTGAAAAAAGTTGGCTCCTTCTTGCTGATATTTATATTCAATCTGCAAAATATGATATGGCAGGTGAACTATTAAAACGGTGTCTTCATCATAACAGGGTAAGTGACAGAATAGTAAAGAATAATCTTCCATATACTTATCTCTATGCTTTTATTTTTAAATTTGTCTATGAAAATATATTTTATTTCAAAATTGATTTTTCTTATGTGGGGGGAAATGAACTTGGCTAGTCTTTTGCTCTTTCCATTTACCCTTGAGAACAGGAAATGAATGCATCTGCAGATGCTACCTAATGAGCTGTCAGTAATTTATGCAAGTTTAAGCTGTGGTGAGGCACTATGTGCTGAAGGTGTCTATGGAATGTCAAGAATGCATCTCATTATGAATCTGATTCGGGGCTAATGAAAATTGCAGACAAATATAAATTGTGGACATTTTCCCCATTTTTTAATGCATTATTTGTAGCTGCGTATACAATTTTATATGTTAACAGAACATGTTTTATAAGCCCTATTTTACAAACTAATCTACATAAATTTTTAGTTTTTCTGATTCTTTCACCCGTCTTGCACTGAGGAGTTGCTTTTCTCTGGATTCTGATGCTTCTGATGATTTTATTGGGCACATGGGATTTCTGACCTGGCAAGCTGCCAGAAACTCTGCTCAGATGGTAGGAAGTCAGCAGCTCTAGCTCTCCTGCTTAATATTTCCCATTATTTTGTTTCTCCTTGGTGGTTGAGAGCTTTCTTTTCCTTTCTACTTATATACATTTCACCTTCCTTCAGATGAGGCAAATTTTAAGAGGCTTTTTCCCCTGCAGAGACCACACCCCAGGGCTCAGCCTCAGCATCCTGCAGGTTCATGTAGCTGCTTTTAGGTATCTTTCAGATATCATCTGCTGAATAGCAAGACATTACACCCTCATGTTTCTAGAGTCATCGAAGCAGAACTTGCGTTTCGATCTCCTGTCAAATCTCCTGCTGTGCTTGGAAGCTTAGTTTAGTTCTGGAACTGATAATGTTCCTCTAACCAAAAATGTCCTGCCAGTTGAGCTCCCTCTTTTACACCTAATGGGTTAAGCATGAGAGCTTCCTCTGATTACAGTTGTGACAGGATGACATTGGGTCAGAGGTGGTCTTTCAAGTAGGCTGTGTATTTGTTTTTATATGCAAGTAATCTACTAGTCATAATAATTCATTTCTAGTAATTTCACAGTCTTTGTTAGATACATAGTTAACATATATACAGAGCATTTTAGCTCAGGTCAATCTGTCTATCTAACCTAAAATTAACTGCCTGCTCCAACTGTCACTCCCATACTCTGTAGATTCTATTAGTTCTCCTGCAGTCACAGTAACAGCACTGGCTGGTCTAAATCTAATGCCTTTCACTCTGAAAACCAGTAGGTAAACTGAGCAGATCCTGGAACAGTGTGGTGGGGAGGGGGATGTCATGTGCTGCTGCTGAGATTCTATAGTAGCTGGGTTGATAAAGTTTTATAGCTCTGTGTAGAGGTGACAAATACAGATCATATCAAATTATTTTCTTTAAACATCTTTGTACATCTGAAATATTTAGATAGATAGATAAATAAGGTTCTGAATAATGGAAGGGAGGGGAAAGTAAACTGGAAGGATACAAAAAGATTGCATTCCAGGTCTCCAGCACCAGAGCACAAGGAAGAGATGCCCATTCCCACATTGGTCTCCAATCCATGTGCAATGAAGAAGGCCTGCAGGAATTGTACTGTGCAGATAAAAATGGTTGCTAAAGTTTTTTGGTTTGAGATTTTTTTAAATCACTTGTATGTTTATGGAAATAATAATAATTTCCACAAGCATTCTGAGTTACAAACTTGACTAGACTGACAAAATACATTATTTTGGTGAACAGATTTTTAGGATTGCTTTTTACAATTGGAAATGAATGATGTATGTACATTTTGAATGAGAGAGCCTATGTAAACACTTTGTCATGCAACATGGGTTTGTGTCCATTTAAAACATGTAGATTTGGTTTAGACCGCAGACCATATTCTGTGTTAAGTTACAAAGTCAAAGAGAGCCCAACATATGTTTCCAAAGCTAGAAGTTTTCCATAGAATCAAGGGCTTTTTTATATATATTTATTTAAAAAATACAATTCAAGAACCACTTATAGACCACAGACTTCTTCGTAAGAGAAATCTTGGACTATTTTGTGTTCCAGTTTTCCAGATGATCTCAGGTTGGTCTTGTAGGTTATAAAATTGAAACCATTTCCTCATTAGACGTAGAAAGTTGAATCTAAAACAGTTTTGAATAGTTAAGATGAAGTTGAATATAATACAGGTATCTGCATTGTCTTGTCCCTAGTGTAAATAATTAGCATGCTAAATGGATAATTAGGACATTAAATAGAATTCTGTAACTACTTTACAGAAAATACTCAGTTTAGTGGCAGGGCAATACATCTTTTATAAACCATTCAAAATGAGACTTCCAAAAAGCTTGCTTATTTTCAGAATTGTTGCTAATCATGAGCATGCTCTGCTTTATATGTTTAATATGGAGATTCCTGTCTTTCTGTATTTTGTCAGTTTTATTACAGGCAGGGCTGGTAGCACTACATATTCAGGTTGCCTGAAACTTCCCATTAGAAGATCCTATTTTCAGTTATTTACAATTTTGCCAAACTATTTAACCATTCTGGCTGCAATTTTTCATAGCAGGTGTTTGTCTCAGGTTAAAAAAAAAAATTCTGGAAAATTTTAGCCAAAGCAGTTTAGGAATTTTTTCAGGAATGAGGCTAGGGGAAAATACATTGTTTTGCCCATGTTAAATAATCCTGGCAGCAGCCTTTCTTTGAAAAGCTCTAGCATTCCTGTGAGCAGAGACTTGAAATTTGGCGGGGAATGGCCTTTGTGTCAGGGATGTGCCTTTTGTTGTGCCCATGAAAATCCACCAAAATTTGGCCTACTTATAAACCTTTGAAAAATAGCAGTTCACACATGCTAGAGGATAATGAGGGGTAAGTAATGGCCAACGCTGATTTGTCAAGAACAAATCATGCTAAATCAATCTCATTTCCTTCTTCGATAGGTTAACTGGACTAGTTAATAGCGGGGAAGCAGTAGACATTATGTATCTTGACTTCAGTAAGGTTTTGAACACACTCCCACATGAGTCTTGTAAGCAAACTAGGGAAGTATGGTCTAAATAAAATTGTTAAATGGGGAGTCACTGGTTGAAGAACCATACAGAGTAGTTGCCTGCAGTGTCAGCCTGGGAGGACTTACAAAATGGGGACCGGCAGCAGTCTGTCCTGAGGTCAAAACTATTAAGTATTTTCATCAACAACTTTAATGATGAAGTAGAGAGAACATTTACAAATTTGCTGCTGAGAGGATGCAAACACTTTAGAAGACTGTATTAAAATTTAAATAAAATAAACTAGCTTAATAAATTAGAGAATTGATCTGAAATCAAGATGAAATTCAGTGAAGACCAGTGCAAAATATAAAACTTAAGAAGGAAAAATCAAATACATAAATACAAGATGGGGGAATAACTGGATAGGCAGCAGTACTGCAAAAAGGGATCTGGGGTGGATCACAAATTTGAGTGATTTGAATAGCCTTCCAAGAGAAGCAGTGGGGGCAAAAGATCTGTCTGGTTTTAAGATTCTACTCGATAAGTTTATGGAGGAGATGGTATGATGGGATAATGGGATTTTGGTAAGTAATTGATCTTTAAATATTCAGGGTAAATAGGACTAATCCCCTGAGATGGGATATTAGATGGATGGGATCTGAGTTACCCAGGAAAGAATTTTCTGTAGTATCTGGCTGGTGAATCTTGCCATATGCTCAGGGTTTAGCTGATCGCCATATTTGGGGTTGGGAAGGAATTTTCCTCCAGGGCAGATTGGAGAGGCCCTGGAGGTTTTTCGCCTTCCTCTGTAGCATGGGGCATGGGTGACTTGAGGGAGGCTTCTCTGCTCCTTGAAGTCTTTGAACCATGATTTAAGGACTTCAATAGCTCAGACATAGGTGAGGTTTTTCATAGGAGTGGGTGGGTGAGATTCTGTGGCCTGCGCTGTGCAGGAGGTCGGACTAGATGATCAGAATGGTCCCTGCTGACCTTAGTATCTGAGTGTCTGCAATGTGGTGGTGTTGCAGAAAAGACAAATATCGTTCTGTGATGTCTTATATGTTATATGTAAGACACACGGGGTAATTGTTCCACTCTACTCAGTACTGGTGAAGTCTCAGCTGGAGTACTGTGTCTGAAATTGTGGTGCACAAAACTGGAAAGATATGGACAAACTGGAGAGTGTCCAGAGGAAAGCAACAAAAATAAAGGTTTAGAAAACCGTGGCCTTTCAGGGAAGGTTGAAAGAATTGGGCATAGTAGTCTAAAAAAGAGAAGACTAAGGGAGGGCATAATAGTCTTGAAAGACGTACAGTGTTGTTCTAAAGAGAACAGAACACAAGAACAGCAGTACTAAAGGTGAATGGTAATCAGTTCTCCATGTCCATCAGAGGTAAGACAAGAAGCAATCGGCTTAATTTGCTGCAAGGGAGATTTGTGTTAGATATTAAGTAACAATAAGGATAATTAAGCATTGGAATGGGTTATGTAGAGAGACTGGAATCTCCATTGCTAAAGAGCCGGTTAGACAAATAACTGTCAGAGATAGTCTAGGTATGCTTAATCTTGCCTCAGCACAGGTGGCTGGACAGGATGACCTCTTAAGGTCTCTTATAGCCCTACATTTCTATGATTCTGTGCTCAGTTGTAGTTCCTTAGCGTATGTCTACAGTACAAAATTAGGTCGAATTTATAGAAGTTGGTTTTGTAGAAATTCATTTTTATACAGTCGATTGTTTGTGTCCCCACACAAATGCTCGAAGTGCATGTAGTCAGCGGAGCGTGTCCACAGTACTGAGGCAACCATTGACTTCCGGAGCATTGCACTGTGGGTAGCGATCCCACAGTTCCGGCAGTCTCCGCCGCCCATTTGAATTCTGGGTAGAAATCCCAGTGCCCGATTGGGCTAAAACATTGTCACGGGTGGTTCTGGGTACATATTGTCAGGCCCCCCTTTCCTCCCTCCCTCTGTGAAAGCAAGGGCAGACAAAGAATAGTAAATATGGCAGGCGACCAGCTTGGCTTAATGGTGAAATCCTAGCGGATCTTAAACATAAAAAAGAAGCTTACAAGAAGTGGAAGGTTGGACATATGACCAGGGAAGAGTATAAAAATATTGCTTGGGCATGTAGGAAAGATATCAGGAGGGCCAAATCGCACCTGGAGCTGCAGCTAGCAAGAGATGTCAAGAGTAACAAGAAGGGTTTCTTCAGGTATGTTGGCAACAAGAAGAAAGCCAAGGAAAGTGTGGGCCCCTTACTGAATGAGGGAGGCAAGCTAGTGACAGAGGATGTGGAAAAAGCTAATGTACTCAATGCTTTTTTTGCCTCTGTTTTCACTAACAAGGTCAGCTCCCAGACTGCTGTGCTGGGCAACACAAAATGGGGAAGAGATGGCCAGCCCTCTGTAGAGATAGAGGTGGTTAGGGACTATTTAGAAAAGCTGGACGTGCACAAGTCCATGGGGCCGGACGAATTGCATCCGAGAGTGCTGAAGGAATTGGCGGCTGTGATTGCAGAGCCCTTGGCCATTATCTTTGAAAACTCGTGGCGAACGGGGGAAGTCCCGGATGACTGGAAAAAGGCTAATGTAGTGCCCATCTTTAAAAAAGGGAAGAAGGAGGATCCTGGGAACTACAGGCCGGTCAGCCTCACCTCAGTCCCTGGAAAAATCATGGAGCAGGTCCTCAAAGAATCAATCCTGAAGCACTTAGAGGAGAGGAAAGTGATCAGGAACAGTCAGCATGGATTCACCAAGGGAAGGTCATGCCTGACTAATCTAATCGCCTTTTATGATGAGATTACTGGTTCTGTGGATGAAGGGAAAGCAGTGGATGTATTGTTTCTTGACTTTAGCAAAGCTTTTGACACGGTCTCCCACAGCATTCTTGTCAGCAAGTTAAGGAAGTATGGGCTGGATGAATGCACTATAAGGTGGGTAGAAAGCTGGCTAGATTGTCGGGCTCAACGGGTAGTGATCAATGGCTCCATGTCTAGTTGGCAGCCGGTGTCAAGTGGAGTGCCCCAGGGGTCGGTCCTGGGGCCCGTTTTGTTCAATATCTTCATAAATGATCTGGAGGATGGTGTGGATTGCACTCTCAGCAAATTTGCGGATGATACTAAACTGGGAGGAGTGGTAGATACGCTGGAGGGGAGGGATAGGATACAGAAGGACCTAGACAAATTGGAGGATTGGGCCAAAAGAAATCTAATGAGGTTCAATAAGGATAAATGCAGGGTCCTGCACTTAGGATGGAAGAATCCAATGCACCGCTACAGACTAGGGACCGAATGGCTCGGCAGCAGTTCTGCGGAAAAGGACCTAGGGGTGACAGTGGACGAGAAGCTGGATATGAGTCAGCAGTGTGCCCTTGTTGCCAAGAAGGCCAATGGCATTTTGGGTTGTATAAGTAGGGGCATAGCGAGCAGATCGAGGGACGTGATCGTTCCCCTCTATTCGACACTGGTGAGGCCTCATCTGGAGTACTGTGTCCAGTTTTGGGCCCCACACTACAGGAAGGATGTGGATAAATTGGAAAGAGTACAACGAAGGGCAACAAAAATGATTAGGGGTCTAGAGCACATGACTTATGAGGAGAGGCTGAGGGAGCTGGGATTGTTTAGTCTGCAGAAGAGAAGAATGAGGGGGGATTTGATAGCTGCTTTCAACTACCTGAAAGGGGGTTTCAAAGAGGATGGCTCTAGACTGTTCTCAATGGTAGCAGATGACAGAACGAGGAGTAATGGTCTCAAGTTGCAATGGGGGAGGTTTAGATTGGATATTAGGAAAAACTTTTTCACTAAGAGGGTGGTGAAACACTGGAATGCGTTACCTAGGGAGGTGGTAGAATCTCCTTCCTTAGAGGTTTTTAAGGTCAGGCTTGACAAAGCCCTGGCTGGGATGATTTAACTGGGACTTGGTCCTGCTTTGAGCAGGGGGTTGGACTAGATGACCTTCTGGGGTCCCTTCCAACCCTGATATTCTATGATTCTATGATTCTATGAATTGTTTTGCCCCTTTTTTCTTGAGTTACCTGTGCAGATGCCATACCACGGCAAGCCTGGAGCCCGCTCAACTAACAGTCATCGTACGTCTCCTGGGTGCTGGCAGACTGCATTGCTACACAGCAACAGTTTATTGCCTTTTGGCAGCAGACAGTGCAGTATAACTGGCAGCCGTCGTCAACATAGTCCAGGGTGCTCTTTTAACCAACCTCGATGAGGTCAAGGGCGCCTGGGCAAACATGGGAGTGACTCAGCCAAGTCATTTTCCTTTTAAGTTTCGTATCATGGCGATTCAGTCCTACTGGCAGTTCACTGTCTTTTTTTAATCTGCAGCCAGCAGAAGATGATGGCCAGAAGTCATACTGCACTGTCTTCTGCTGAGCACCCAGGAAATGATGATGGCTAGTGGTCATACTGCACAGTCTGCTGCCAGCAAGATGTATAAAGATAGATGAAGTGAATCAAAACAAGAAATAGACCAGTTTTATTTTGTATTCATTTTCTCCTCCTTCCCTCCGTGAAATCAACAGCCTGCTAAACCCAGATTTGAGTTCTATCCTTGAGGTTTTGAGTTCTATCCTTGAGGGGGCCATTCTGTTTCTCGCAAAGCTATCCCCTTTGTTGATTTTTAATTCCCTGTAAGCCATGTCGTCAGTCTCCCCTTTCTCCGTCAGAGCAACGGCAGACAATCGTTCCGCGCCTTTTTTCTGTGCAGATGCCATACCACAGCAAGCATGGAGCCCGCTCAGATCACTTTGGCAATTAGGAGTACATTAAACACCACACGGATTATCCAGCAGTATATGCAGCACCAGAATCTGGCAAAGCGAAACCAGGCGAGTAGGCGACGTCAGTGCAGTGACGAGAGTGATGCAGACATGGAGACAGACTTCTCTCAAAACACGTGCCCTGGCAATGCGGGCATCATGGTGCTAATGGGGCAGGTTCATGCAGTGGAACGCCGATTCTGGGCTCAGGAAACAAGCACAGACTGATGGGACCGCATAGTGTTAGAGGTCTGGGATGATTCCCAGTGGCTGTGAAACTTTCGCATGCGTAAGGGCACTTTCATGGAACTTTGTGACTTGCTTTCCCCTGCCCTGAGGCACAAGAATACCAAGATGAGAGCAGCCCTCACAGTTGAGAAGCGAGTGGCAATAGTCCTGTGGAAGCTTGCAACACCAGACAGCCACCGGTCAGTCGGAATCAATTTGGAGTGGGCAAATCTATTGTGGAGGCTGCTGTGATGCAAGTAGCCAATGCAATCAAAGATCTGCTGATATCAAGGGTAGTGAACCTGGGAAATATACAGGTCATAGTGGATGGCTTCGCTGCAATGGGACTCCCTAACTGTGGTGGGGCTATAGACGGAACCCATATCCCTATCTTGTGCACCAAGCCAGCGAGTACGTAAATCGCAAGGGGTACTTTTCAATAGTGCTGCAAGCACTGGTGGATCACAAGGGACGTTTCACCAACATCAACGTGGGATGGCCGGGAAAGGTACATGACGCTCGCACCTTCAGGAACTCTGGTCTGTTTCAAAAGCTGCAGGAAGGTACTTTCTTCCCAGACCAGAAAATAACCGTTGGGGATGTTGAAATGCCTAAAGTTATCCTTGGGGACCCAGCCTATCCTTTAATGCCATGGCTCATGAAGCCATACACAGGCTGCCTGGAGAGTAGTCAGGAGCTGTTCAACTACAGGCTGAGCAAGTACAGAATGGTGGTAGAATGTGCATTTGGATGTTTAAAAGCACGTTGGTGCAGTTTACTGGCTCAATTAGATTTCAGCGAAACCAATATTCCCACTATTATTACTGCTTGCTGTGCGCTCCACAATATCTATCTGTGAGAGTAAGGGGGAGACGTTTATGGCGGGCTGGGAGGTTGAGGCAAATCACCTGGCCACTGGTTACGCACTGCCAGACACCAGGGCGGTTAGAAGAACACAGGAAGGCGCGGTGCATATCAGAGAAGCTTTGAAAACCAGTTTCATGACTGGCCAGGCTACGGTGTGAAAGTTCTGTTTGTTTCTCCTTGATGAAACCCGCTGCCCCTTGGTTCACTCTACTTCCTTGTAAACTAACCACCCTCCCCTCCTCCCTTCGATCGCCGCTTGCAGAGGCAATAAAGTAATTGTTGCTTCACATTCATGCCTTCTTTATTAATTCATCACACAAATAGGGGGATAACTACCAAGGTAACCCAGGAGGCGTGGTGGAGGAGAGAAGCACCAGGAGGGGTGGTGGAGGAGGGAAGGACAAGGCCACACAGCACTTTAAAAGTTTAAAACTAAAACTTATTGAATGCCAGCCTTCTGTTGCTTGGGCAATCCTCTGGGGTGGAGTGGCTGGGTGTCCAGAGGCCCCCCCACCGTGTTCTTGGGTGTCTGGGTGAGGAGGCTATGAAACTTGGGTAGGAGGGCGGTTGGTTACACGGGCTGTAGCGGCGGTCTGTGCTCCTTCTGCCTTTCCTGCAGCTCAACCATATGCTGGAGCATATTAGTTTGCTCCTCCAGCAGCCTCAGCATTGAATCCTGTCTCCTCTCATCATCCTGCCGCCACCTTTCAGCTACAAACCTCTCTTCAGCCCGCCACCTCTCCTCCTGGTCATTTTGTGCTTTCCTGCATTCTGACATTGTCTGCCTCCACACATTCGTCTGTACTCTGACAGTGTGGGAGGACAGCACGAGCTCAGAGAACATTTCATCGCGAGTACGTTTTTTTCGCCTTCTGATCTTCACTAACCTCTGGGAATGAGAAGATCCTGTGATGCTTGAAACACATGCAGCTGGTGGAGGAAAAAAAAGGGACAGTGGTATTTAAAAAGACACATTTTATAGAACAATGGGTACAATCTTTCATGGTAAACCTTGCTTTTAACATTACATAGCACATGTGCTTTCGTTCCAAGGTTGCATTTTGCCTCCCCCCACTGTGTGGCTAGCCCCTCATCCCTCCGCCCTCCCCGTGGCTAACAGCAGGGAACATTTCTGTTCAGCTACAGGGAAACAGCCCAGCAGGAACGGGCACCTCTGAATGTCCCCTTAAGAAAAGCACCCTATTTCAACCAGGTGACCATGAATGATATCACTCTCCTGAGGATAACACAGAGATAAAGAACGGAAGTTGTTTGAATGCCAGCAAACATACACTGCAATGCTTTGTTCTGCAGTGATTCCCGAGTACGTGCTACTGGCCTGGAGTGGTAAAGTATCCTACCATGGTGGACGGAATAAGGCTGCCCTCCCCAGAAACCTTTTGCAAAGGCTTTGGGAGTACATCCAGGAGAGCTGCGAATGCCAGGGCAAATTAATCATTAAACATGCTTGCTTTTTAAACCATGTATAGTATTTTAAAAGGTACACTCACCAGAGGTTCCGTCTTTGCCTGGCGGGTCCGGGAGGCAGCCTTGGGTGGGTTCGGGGGGTACTGGCTTCAGGTCCAGGGTGAGAAACAGTTCCTGGCTGTTGGGAAAACCGGTTTCTCCGCTTGCTTGCTGTAAGCTATCTACAACCTCGTCATCATCATCCCCAAAATCTGCTTCTGTGTTGTCTCCCTCTCCATTGAAGGAGTCAAACAACACGGCTGGGGTAGTGGTGGCTGAACCCCCTAAAATGGCATGCTGCTCATCATAGAAGCGGCATGTTTGGGGCTCTGACCCGGAGCGGCCGTTTGCCTCTGGTTTTCTGGTAGGCTTGCCTCAGCTCCTTAAGTTTCACACGGCACTGCTTCGGGTCCCTGTTATGGCCTTTGTCCTTCATGCCTTGGCAGATTTTGACAAATGTTTTGGCATTTTGAAAACTGGAACGTAGTTCCGATAGCACGGATTCCTCTCCCCGTACAGCGATCAGATCCCATACCTCCCATTCAGTCCATGCTGGAGCTCTTTTGCAATTCTGGGACTCCAGCATGGTCACCTCTGCTGATGAGCTCTGCACTCACTTGCAGCTTGCCACGCTGGCCAAACAGGAAATCAAAATCCAAAGTTCATGGGCCTTTTCCTGTCTACCTGGTCAGTGCATCTGAATTGAGAGCACTTTCCAGAGCGGTCACAATAGAGCACTCTGGGATAGCCGCTGGAGGCCATTACTGTCAAATTGTGTCCACAGTACCCCAAATTCGACCCAGCAAGGCTGATTTCAGCGCTAATCCCCTTGTCGGGGGTGGAGTAAGGAAATCGATTTTAAGAGCCCTTTAAGTTTAAAAAAAAAAAAGGGGGGGGGGGGCGTCATCGCGTGGACGAGTGCAGGGTTAAATCAATTTAACGTTGCTAAATTTGACCTCAACTCCTAGTATAGACCAAGGCTGAGATATCTTCCCCAAAGAGTCCATCTGCACTAAGCTTGCTCCAACCAGTACTGATCAGGACTTTCCCTGCAATTGCAGGTGCAAACATTGTGGGTGGTCTCGAAACTGAACTTGGAACAGGGGGCCAGTCTGTCCTGTGCTTTCAATGGTCCCCATGGTGGACCCAGACAGTCTGGAGGAAGAAACTGCTTGATTCAAATGAAGAGGGGACAAGTGGCAGACTTTGGGTAGGTGTCAGGGAGGAGATTGGGATAAAGCCTGGTGAGGGAAAAAGTGGAAATGAGTGTTGGAGTGGAAGATAGAACTGGAAGCCCAGGGAGGGTAAAGGGGGACTGAGATTGGATGATGAGCCCGGAAGAGAGTGGCACTTTCTGAGCAGAGACTGTGACAAGGAGTGGGGGAACACTGAGGTGAATGAGGAGCCTGGGCAGTGAGAGGAGATTAGGCCTGAGAGCCAGTGAAAATGGGGAGTGGTTGGGGGGGAACTGTGGGAACCGCATCAATGGGAGCTTTGGGGGAGGTATCCACAGGCAAGGGCAGTGCATGGAGCACTCTGCTTCCACTCCCCCAGGGGCCGCAGGAATGTGGTGCCGGCCCCTTCCAGGAATAGGGCGGGGCCAGGGCAGACAGGCAGGGAGCTTGCCTGGCTCCAATGCACACCACTGCCACCCCTGAGCCGCTTCAGGTAAGCGGCGCCAGGCCGGAGCCTGCACCCCGCACCCCAACTCCCTGCCCTAAGCCCCCAGCTGCACCTGCTTACACCCCAACCCTCTGTCGCACTCCCTCCTGCACCCCAGCCCCCTTCCCTGAGCCCCTTATACACCCCGCACCACTCCTCTGCCCCAACCCCTTGCCCTGAGCCCCTCCAGCACCCCTGCCCCAGCCCTACATTCATGGCCCTGCATGCAATTTCCTCAACGAGATGTGGCCCTCGGGCCAAAAAGTTTGCCCACCTAGATAGATAGATGTGTTCAATGCACAGCTTCCATTGACTTCCGTTGCAGCTGTGAGTGAATATCACTTCTGTAAATCAGACCACAGGTCTCGAGTCAGGCACCCAGAAAATGAGGAACACACAATTAATGACCACCGGTAAAGAGTTTCATTTAAATGACTTGCCTAACATCATATAGGAACTTTGCAACAAATGAAATTGCCCTACAGCCAACAGCTTCCTTCACTACACAATCCTGATTCATCCCTAGAGCAGTCTATGCTGTGCACTGCATGAGGCGGGGTCCTGTGAAAAATAGTATGTAATCAAGGGCTGTATTATCAGGCAAATACACAAAGGGACTGAATTAAAGTTGCACAGACAATCTCATTTCTGCCATTTCCTAGCTTTTGAGTGCTTGATTTTGCAACCTTAATGCACTTTTCATATAGAGTGTGTGGGTGTTCTAGATACGGGGGGGGGGCGTGTGTGCGTGCGTGCGTGCATGCACGCACACACAATATAGATTGAAATACAGTTACATTACTAAACTGTTTTAAATAGTTTTTGTGCTTAGAAACTGGACAGGCACTTGTTCTTGGTAGGCACCATCATGATTAGGCAGCTAATGAGAAGGATTGCATGTCTGGCTAATATAGTGAATACTTGTTAGGAAAGCAGGCTGTAACTGTTCTTTCACTAGTGTTCCATTGGCCTGCAGAAGATGAAGGTTGATGGGATTCCCTTAATACTCACTCCCACTGGTTTTGGGGAAGCCCGTTTTGGGTGGCAGTGGTGAATTTTATAAAATGTCTTTTATGTCAATAAAGCCCGCAACAACTAATAAGAAAATAATCAGACTGACTGATCATGCTGCTAGAAAAGTTATTTTTCATTAGCTATTTACTTTCATTCTTAGCTTTGTTTCATGGTATTGCAAACTGATAAGCAACTTGCGAGTTACATGGAGCATCATTTACAACAACATCAAGTCATGGAATCGCTTCCAGTTTTTACTTTAAAGCATAGCTTTTGATAAGCATACATGGTAATAAACTTTTATAGGAGACTAAGAATAATAAAATTAGCTTTTATTGAAAATATTTAATGTTTATAATTTGTTAGTAAAATGTATCCATTTTTATTTGAAAGCTGTTTTCTTAGACTACAAATATTTCTTTTAAGTAGCCAAACTTCGGTTATCTCAGAACGGAGCGTGGGGTCCCTTCTCTCCTGCAAACTCTGATCATCTTGTACTGCTTCTGCATGTTGTCTGGCCCTATTGTGGTAGCCAGCCCTTCACCAGTGGGAAAGCCAACTAACTGCCCCAGAAGAGTATGTCCCTAAAATGCTTTGCACTGCTGAGCGGTGACAGGCATAATACGTGTCACTGGGAAGATGTTTCACTCAATGTTATTGGGGGCCATATATCTAATCCTGGCCCTCTGGACCTAATACATTCAGGCAGTTCTAATCAGAAAAATGCTTCCAGCAAGAGCAAATAGGACAATGTAAGGTTTCAGAGTAGCAGACGTGTTAGTCTGTATCTGCAAAAAGAAAAGGAGTACTTGTGGCACCTTAGAGACTAAAATTTATTTGAGCATAAACTTTCGTGAGCTACAGCTCACTTCATCGGATGCATGCAGTGGAAAATAGAGTGGGGAGATTTATATACACAGAGAACACGAAACAATGGATGTTACCATACACACTGTAACAAGAGTGATCAGGTAAGATGAGCTATTACCAGCAGGAGAGCAGGGGGAAAAAACCTTTTGTAGTGATAATCAAGATGGGCCATTTCCAGCAGTTGACAAGAATGTGTGAGGAACAGTAGGGGGGGGAAATAAACATGGGGAAATAGTTTTACTTTGTGTAATGACACATCCACTCCCAGTCTTTATTCAAGCCTAAGTTAATTGTATTCAGTTTGCAAATTAATTCCAATTCAGCAGTTTCGTTGGAGTCTGTTTTTGAAGTTTTTTTGTTGAAGAATTGCCACTTTTAGGTCTGTAATCGAGTGACCAAAGAGATTGAAGTGTTTTCCGACTAGTTTTTGAATGTTATAATTCTTGACGTCTGATATGTGTCCATTTATTCTTTTACGTAGAGCACTTCCTTCTTTTCCTCTTAACCTACTCACCTCTTCTTCCCCCCCCCCCGCCCTCCATCCCAGTTGAGCAACTCTTTTTTTCTCAGCCTCTTATTTTGGTTGAGGATCTTACTAACAGTCATGCACAGAATTACACAAATGGGGTTTGTCTTGTCCTGACTTTAATCCAGAATGTTTTGTCACAGAATTTAGTAACATCATGTGATTGTATACGCTTTCCAAACTGTGTATATTCATATTATTTGATTGTCAGTATTGCATATGTTTCTCTAAAGTTTTGAAATACATGTAGTCAACGTTTATATTTTGTAGTCCTGTTGCAAAGCCTATGAATATATGGGATACATAATGGAAAAGGAGCAAGCGTATAAAGATGCAGCAGTAAATTATGAGATGGCCTGGAAGTATGGAAACCAAACAAATCCAACAATAGGTATGTTTACACAATCTACATTTGGTAATACAAAAGAACAGAAATAATGACTCTTTACTGGTAAGACTGCATTTAATTGTCTATATAAGTAATATATCTTCTCTGATTGTCTTCCTGTGAAAATTCAGCTGTTTAGAGATCTACATTACAACATATGAGAGTGCCTTCATGGCAAGATATAGCTGTTTGAGTTGGTACTTTGACAAGACTCTCAGCAATTTACAGCTACTGTTGTTTGAGTAATGTTCCTTTAGGTGCTCCTCTCCAGGAGCACACACGCCTCTTGAGCCCTTGATCGGAGATTTTCCATTAGAAGTGTCTGTTCAGCCTGCACATGCGCTCTATACAACTTTATGCTGGACACTGAGGGTATATAGGGCTTCTGGATGAACCGCCTTCAGTTCCTTCTCTTAATTTTTCAGTGTGAGACGGAGTTCGATCGTGTCTGCCTTGTGCATACCTCCTGTGTGTTCTAACTGCTGTTCTATTAGTTTACTGTTCTTGGTTAATGTTAAGTATTTTAGTATAGAATTACTTAGATACTAGCGAGGATTGACCTTTTTTCCCTCTCCTTTTTTTCTCCTATTTTTCTGGGGAGCCCTATCAGCCTGGCTGGGTGTGCCTGGCTCATCACATTTCAAATTGCCTCTCTTGTTAGGAGGCTATCTCATCAGCAATGGCCACTCTAAGAGCTAGTCAACACTAGAAGTGTTATGCCTCTGTTGCCTGTCTGGTGAAGACGCTCTATGCCAATGGGAGAGCGTTTTCCCATCAGCATAATTACTCCACCTCTGTGAGAGGCGGAAGCTAAGTTGGCAGGAGAGCATCTTCCACTGACATAGTGCCAGTGTGGTCAGCACTTAGGTCGCTGTAACTTGCAGTGCTCGTTGGGGGTGGTCTTTTTCACACCCCTGAGTAAGTTAGATCAATTTAGGGCAGGTCTACACTATTGGTTAAGTGTGTCTATTGCTTGGGAGAGTCTCATCTCTCCCAAAAGTGTAACTTTTGCCTAGCTCTCAAATTTAGAGCACAGAATCAGAAAACCAAACTGAGACTTCTAATGATGGAGTACTCCCTTAGACCTGCTTCTGAGTGAGATCAGTAGACCCTACCCCTATACATGTCTCTGGATGGATCCAGCACCCTTTGACTTAGGCCCAGGTCTCCCCTAAGAAGGGGAAGACTTTGGAGGACTCTAGGAAAGCTCCAGAGAAGAGGAGCTCATCACAAGGAGCTGGCTCCCAAAAGGCCCCAATCTTGTGTTAGTCCACTGTGTCGGAGGTCTCAACCTCTCAGCTTGGTACTGTAGAGGCGAAAGACTCCCTTCCTCCCATACCAGCAAGTCTGGGAGATCCAAGAGTGCTTTGGAGAAGCACAGATTCAGCAGGCCCCAGGTCCCATCTATAAAGGACAGGGATGCCTAGGATATACACTCCTTTAGAATTGCACTGTCTACATCACACTTACCATCAGCATCTTCTTTCTCATCACCTTCAGTACTTGGCAAATTGAAGCACCAAGCACGTTCTGCCTCAGCACTGACACAGTCTAGCTCAGCTTCTGCATTGGTACCGACCCACTCAGTGCTGCAGGAATTCAGCTACTCCAGAGACTTAGTCTTAGACGAGCCAGAATACCCACTATTTATGGGTACCAAGTTACTCTTGGTACTGATACCCCAATCTCCAGATTACCATTGCTTTCCAATACTGCAAGTCACTGTGCCTTTTTCTACTGGGGCCCCATCACTGGAGGACATTGAGGAGGATGAAGGAGTGATTCAGTCAGTCTCTCTTTTATATCAGTTCAGTGTTCCCCTCCACATCCATACAGGAACCCGTACTTCAACAAGGATCTTTGTCCATGACCGGGATAGTGGGATCAGCCCTGGATGCCACCCACTGTCCTGTATGGGCTCCCACCACTGGCCATATCAGGGTTCTTGGGCTTTGTATTGGCAGCAATTTACCAGATCTCCAGCTCCACTGCACCAAGAAGCTAGGTTTGCACAGTCCCCTCTACCAACCCCGGAGCACGAGATGTTTGAAGAACAGGAGGTTAGGGCAGATAAAGGGGTCACCCCGCAAAATCATATTTCATCCTCATTTCCAGACGAGGTGGTCATGCCTCTGCCACCATCAATGGCTGCCAATTTCTGTCCATTCCAGGTCTTGTGGAGGGGGTGGCTGCCACTTTCAGATACCTCTTGGGGAGATCAAAGACTCGCAACTCTAACTATTGGACAATCTGCAGTCAGCAACATCCACCCAGATTGATGCTACCCATTAATGAAGCGCTCCTGGATCCAACGAAGACTATGTAGCAAAAGCCTGCTAGTATCTCATCGACTTGTAAACGGGCAGATAAGAAATACTATGTTTCTCCCAGGGACTGAGTTTTTGTTGGTCCACCCCTTGCCTAATTTCCTGGTGGTGGATGCTGTAAATGAGCAGGGTAAGCAGCATTATTCAGAGTTCACCCCGACGATAAAAATCAGAAGAGGTTAAACTTTTTTGCCTGAAGGTTTTGCTCATCTGTGATCCTCCAGTTTCGGATCATAAACTATCAGGGGATCATGGCCAAGTACAACTTCATGAAATACAGTAAATTTACAGCCTTTATTGAACATCTTTCACAGAAGCACAGAGAACACTTTCACATTATCATCACAGAGGGTCAGTTATTAGCCAGAGCCTCTCTATAAACAGCCTTAGATGTTGCAGACACCATCACTAGATCCATCTCCACAGAGGTGGTTATACATAAGGCATCCTGGCTCCAGCTCTCAGGGTTCCTGAGGGAGGTTCAGAATACTGTTGAAGACCTCCCATTTGATGGTTGGAAGCTCTTCTTGGGGGACCAGGGATGAGTCCTTGCATGCACTGAAGGACTCCAGGGCCATGTTGAACTTTCTGGGTAAATACACCCCTGTGAACAAGAGGAGATTTTGTATGTCTCAAATTGCCCAGAGAACATACCTTACCTAATTCATTGGCTTTCATAGAACCACTTAACCTGGGAGGAAGAGACAAAAATTCCAGAGAAAGAGAGCTAATAATCCTCCTTCAGCAAATATCTATCACTGAAATAACAATTTTGACAGGATAGTTGAGGGTTTGATTCTTCCCTTGCCTCTAGTTTACAAGATGCAACCTTTTGCCCATCTCCCCAATTTTGGAGACTGCCTTTTCCATTTGCAACTGATTTGGTGGTGTATTACAACAAACAGGTGGGTCATACAGGTCATAACATCAGGCTCTACCATCCACTTTGTATCCCTCGCATCTTCGCTCTTATTCCATTCCTCTCATGAGACCATACTGAGACCTGGTCTACACTGCCACTTAAGTCAATGTAAGTTACGTCACTCAGGGGTGTGAAAATCTCCCGCCAACTTCACCTCCCCCAAGGGTGGAAGCTAAGTACTAAAGTTGACAGAAGAGCACTCTCCCATCGACTTACTGCATCTTCACCAGACCCTCTAAATCGATACCATTGCATTGATCACACACTGCGATTTGGGAGGCAGTTTAGACAAGCTCTGAGTCAAGAAGTGCACTCTCGCCTTCATTTAGGAGCTATGGAGGCAATCCTGTCCCTTCACATGGGGGAAAAGGTTTTACTCAAACTATTTTCTTGCGCCAAAGAAGGACAGAGGGTGGACACTGATCTTAGATCTAAGACAACTGAGCATATTTGTAAAGTCTCAAAAGTTCAGGATAGTGTCTCTGGAAGCTGTAATCCTTTTCTAAACGCATGAAAGTATGTTTTGGTCTTCAACTTGTAGGACACCTATTTCCATATAGTGACACCCCAGTCATAGGAAATACCTGTTTTACCATGGGCCAAGAGCATTTTCAGTATTGATTACTTCCGTTTGGTCCCAGGGTATTTTCAAAGATTGTAGTGGGAGTAACTGCTTACCTTCAGCGAGAAGCAACTGTATTCTTCAGGTATCTCGACGGCCCTTAAGTAGCCAGTCAGTCTTAGGAAGCAGTGCTGACCTCCACTCGGACAGTTCTTGCTCTCTTTCAGGAATTGGATTCCAGCTAAATGTTTAAAAAAAACCAAAAAAAACCAAAACTGTTAGCTCCAATACAGGTAATACAATTCATGGGGCCCAGGGCTTTCCTTCCCATGGACAGATTCTTAATTTTGGCACATCTGGTCTATTCAAGGAAGCCCCAGTAAGGAACTGTTTACAGGTCCGAGGTCAGATGGCAGCTTGCACCATTGTAACCGAGGATGCAAGATTATGCCTCCGCTGCTTTCAGTGTTGGTTCAAAAGGACCTATTCCTTGACCAGAGACAGCTTGGACAAACAGGTCACAGTTTCCCTCAAGGTGAAGAGCTCTCTAGACTGGTGGAAGAATCAACCCTGTGTCTATCCGGGTGTCTGCCCATTTCCAACAATAACTGTGACAACTGACTCCTCATCGCTAGCATGGGTAGCATCCTCAATATTCTCACAACGCAGAGCAGATGGTCATCTCAGGAATCTGGTCTCCCTATCAATCTGTGGGAACTCGGAGCAGTCAGGAACACTTGCCTTCAGTTCCTACACCTCACCGGGGCAACTCAATCAGGATCATGACAGTGTTGCTTACATGTTCTGTATCAACAAACAGGGAAAAGCAAGATACCCCTCCCTGTGCACTGAAGCTATAAAGTTGTGGAACTTGTGGTACAGCCCATCAGAATCAGATCTCGGCCATCTACCTTCTTACCAGCAGGCACTTCTCTCAGGACTCTGAATGGGAATTGGAGACTCAAGTTCTTCACAGATATTTGAAAAGGTAGGAACTTCCATTGGTGGAACTATTTGCAACATTCAGCAATAAGTGTCCCCTGTTCTGCTCAAGAGGAGGCCTAAGTTGCCCCTCTTTGGAACATGCCTTTCTGCTTCCCTGGACAAAGGTCATCTTCTACACATTCTCTCCAACATTGCTAATACTAAGAGTGATGAACAAGATCAGACAGGACAAAGATAGTTATCTTTTATAGTACTGACCTGGCTGAGACCTGTTTGGTAACCTTACCTGCTTCATCTGCATGTCCAACTGGCATTCAAGCTTCCGACCATCCCTCATCTCCTGTTCCTAGGTGCAGGTTTTGTGCTTCACCTCAACGTAGAAGTCCTCCATCTCTGAGATGGTTCACAGGATTAGAATCCACCTGCTCAACAGGAGTATGATGGATATTACTAAACCTTAGCAGGAAGTCAGCTCAGATTACTTCAGACTGGTATCACTGTGTTGTAACAGAATACTCCTTGTTTTCAGCCATCTTAATTTACGTGCTGAACCTGAAGACACCAGGGTTATCAGTTAGCTCTATTAAGGTTCATGTGGCCACAATATCTGCATTTCATCCGGCGCTAGAAAGGTTTTTGACATTTGCTTACCCTATGTCCTCAAGATTTATTAAGGATTTAGGGAACCACTACCTCCAGGTTAAAGATCCTGTTCCTACTTGGGAATCTCAACCTGGTACTTAAATACTTCATCAGATTTCCATTTGAACCTGTGGCAATCTGCTTCTTGCTTCACTTATCTATGAAGATGGCCTTTTTAGTAGCTATCAAGTTGGCCTGCAGGGTGGGGAAATTGTAGCCGGAATGGCAGACCCTCACGCCTGCCCTCTCCCATTTACAGTGTTTTTCAAAGACAGGGTCTCTTTATGGCCTCACTCTAAATTCTTACCTAAAGCACTGTCAGATTTTCATCTTAACCAGTGCATTTATTTACCTGTATTTTTCACAAAACCAAGTAAATCTCAGCGTGAGACCTTCTTTAATACATTAGGTGTTAGATGGGCCTTCTATCTAGATAGAAGCAAGCAGTTTTGGAAATCACCTAGACAGTCTTCACAGCAGAGAGGTTCATGGGGTCTCTGATCTCTACACAGAGACTTTTTCAAGGAGGATCTCTGGGTGTGTTACATGCTATGCAGCTGGTGATTCCCCTTCCCCTCCCAAAAAGGATAATCGTGCACACTACCAGATTGTAGGAAACTTCCGCAACTTTATTGAAGAACATTCTGGTGTCTGATGTATGCAGAGCTGCTACATGGGCCTCAGTGCATACTTTCACTAAACACTATGTCTTGATCTACACTGTCAGATCTGATGCTGAGCTTGGTAATTCTGTATTGTCTTCAGTCCTGGACTCGGTTCTGAAATTCCCTCCTCCCTTTGGGTATACTGCTCAGGAATCACCTCAAGTAGAGCAATCAAAGGGACACTATTAGAAGAAGTTGTTACTCACCCTATGCAGTGGACTGTAGGTTTTTTTGAGATGTGTCCCTGTACAAGGTAAGTAACCTTTTCTTCTAGTGGACTTCCCACAAGCTTCGATTTTGGAACCCATTATGGTTCACTGTTTCTATATGCAACTTGCATATTGCCTATAAATATAGTATTCATTTTGAATATGCATTATGCTACATATTATGTATGAATTAGTGGCTCAGCTTTGTGACTTGTTCTTATTTAATTTTGATCAGATATTTGCATATCATTTTTAAACTATGTAAATTAAAAATTCTTATCTCCAACTCAAGATTGGTAGCCAATTAAAAACTATTTGGGATATTTTTAAAGTTCCACTTGAGACAGTCAGTCAGTGAATTCAACTGTTGGAATATGTGTTTGGTCTCCTACTTTTAGACCATTCTATACAGAAGAATGTATAAAAACTATACACAGGAGGAAGACTTTTTATTGAAATAAAACCTATCTCCACACTCACAGGATGGCGGTTTCCCAAGTTCAGTTCCCACTTTTGGACTGTGTTGATGGCATCTCAAAAAAATAAACACTGTTTACAATGCACCTTCTTACAGGCTTCTCTTGTACTTTTTTTTTAAAGGATGTAGAATGATAATGGTATTCTAGATTGCATAGAAAACGGTTTTCAGAATGTACAGCTGTACCTTTATATACAATAAATTGCTGCATCATTTATTTCTGTAGGTACAGTTCCTAAATCTCCTTGTGTCTCAGGTTCAAATATTTTTTTAAGTGAACTGTGTATTAGAGAGGAACTACAGTGTCTGTAAAAGAACTACATTTGTTATCAACTTAAAACACAATAATCTACAGGTTTAGGTGGTTACCTAAAATAGATTAGTTCCTAGGTGTACTTGGCTACAGAAAATAAGGAAGGTCAGAGTGTATCAAGAAAAGCTTTTAAGGGTCTAAAGCTTGGAAAGGAAACAAAATAGGAAAAGGAGGCAGATAGGAAGCTGGGAACATCTTTCCATAAAGAGAACGAGATTACTAAATTGTTCATTTTGCATGCTGGTAATGAACAAGAATGGTCAAATGGTAACTGGCCTTTGCCAAGGCTTCTGAGCTAATCTTTCTTGAAGATCTTTTCCTAGGAGGAGAAAGTGTAGAACAGTGAATTTTATCTATGGGTTTCACACTGAGGGGCTGGCCTATGGAGTGTCTGGTTGGTGTCATAAAGTTGCATCTCAAATAACTACGTTTTGAAGAAGCTGACTCAACAGACCAAAGCCCAAGAGAATTGTTGATTTCAATGAGGCCAGCAAAAAACTTGCCCTTCAACTTTCTTGAAACATTTTGGGGGGCGTGTGTGGAGCAAACATGCAAACTTAAGTCATTTGGCATCTCGATACTATACCACAGTGTCTTAAAAAAACCTAAGTAGATATAATCTTGCATACAGTAGAATCATGGCCAATTGAAAATACAGTCGTATGCCTCTATTTTTCATTGTGATTCATAGTCCACTGTGAGAGGTCATGAAGGATGATGTGACAGCTTAATTTAATATGGGTTACCACAATATATTCTTTAGAATGTAAATCTTCATTCCTGTGTAAATATATCTGGTGATAAGTTATTTAATTTTAAAATGCCTTCAAAACTCACTTGAGAGCTCTACCTAACTTGCCTGTTTCAGAGGGGTGTTTTGGAGACCACTTAGCAAACAGTTATTCCAACTTTTTTCTTTTAAGTAAACTTGACCATTGGGATAATTTCAACTTGAATGTGATGTTTTATTCTTTGTTTAATTTTAAGCATAATATGTCATGGGTATTTGCACTGCTTACAGGATACAAGCTGGCATTTAATTACTTGAAAGGAAAGAGATACGTAGAAGCAATTGATATTTGTCATAAGGTAGGCTTTTAATTCATATTTTAACTGTTTGCACTACTATAACTTCCTTTTAGATACTGAGTTATTTCTATATTTTTCAAATTCAGGAATTACAAATTATGTAGAATTTAGCTGAGATGAAGTGTGTGTGAGAGCAGTGGGATGGGCTAGATGCCCAAAGAACAATCCTGTCCAAGACCGAAGGCACATACTTGGGTGGCTAACCTGTACTGCCACAGCCATGCTTCTATTTTTAGCATGTTAGCTCTATCAGAGCCAGCATAGGTATGTTTTCTCAAACGGGAAATTATACCTTCCAGCTCCAGAGCAGACTTAACCTATTAGAAGGCAGAAAGAGAGAGGGTTGGAGGAAATGGCCAATCAGCACAGAGCAAAGAAAGTCCAGTCAAAATCAGAAAGTTCTCTGAATGTCTGATGGTCCCTGTTTGGCTGATTCTGCAGGTGCTCCTAATGGCCTGAGTCGCTGGCTAGTTTCTCCCTGCAGTTTTCCTCCAAGTCCATGTGGTGGGTGGAAGGGACAAGATTGTCTTTATGATACAGCTATTTATGACCATTGTACATCTGCTGTGATGAAATAGCTTATGTATTTATAAATAAAATCATCAAACTGTTGCTGATTAATTATAAGGCTTAAAATGAAGCTCAAAATGATGATGGAAATATCTGATGACAGTACTTGTTCATTTTAGGATGCTTTATAACTGGTTTTAAATGTGTGTATTGTTTGCCTTTAACAGGTCCTAAAAGCACACCCAAACTACCCAAAGATCAGAAAGGAAATACTTGACAAGGCTCGTGCATCCTTAAGGACTTGAACCTTATTTGTGTGAATCACTGAATTTTTATCCAATTTTGGAAATTATGTATTGGATATTACAATGAAGAAATGGCCATTCAGTATGTAAATATTAGAAATACTGCACACATCATCCAGATCTCATATATAGTTACTATTCAAAGACAAAAGAGATTTTTGTCTTTAGAGCTGTGGATTTATCTTTTCTCCAGTAGAGGAGGCTTTTGTACATCAGGATTTAATAAACTAAAAAAGAAATAGTATGTATGAATTACAATTTTGTAGTAGACAGGAAACTGAATGACAAGTGATTTCCAATGCTATTGTCTAGAAGGTACTAGCTTTAAACTGTAAACAAATAACCAATCTTGCAGTCCTGTTCCACAACAGGAAGAAATTACTACTTTGCTGTGTGAAGAAGTGACATCTGAAAATACAAATAGCTACAGTGAAAGCCACATGTGTTTATGTAGTACTGATTGAATACACTTCTCACAAATGGATTCACCCACAACTAGAATATTCATCATCTTCTGCTAATGATGATTTACTTACTATCAAAAAGTTTCAAATATAATTTGAAAATGTTTTTGGAAGATAACAGACATGTATCCCAAACTATACACTGTAAATAACTTGTGTTTTAAAATAAAATAGACTAACGCTCTATAATTCCTGAGCACATAGCAATCTCTGATCAGAGAAGAGGCAGGGAATGAATGGAACAAGAATAAGGTGTTTCCCCTCTTAAGTGCTGTCATTTGTGGCACAGCATTTTAAACTCAATGTAATTTTTCTCCTCCTGGAGGTCACTGTTTTTGTTCATCACTAAAGAAGACAACCTGTCCTTAATTCTTCGTTAGTGATTACTTAAGATTTCTCAGTTCCAGCAAATGGACTTAATTAGCACTCTCAATGTAAGCTTTCTTTATACTGTTGCTACTGAGATATTTGTAAATGAGGTTTATTTTTACATTCACTTTTAACTGAGCTATATGGTTAAACTGGGAAAGCAGTAAGTTTATATTTTAATATGGTTTTAAATGAAAAGGACATTTTAAATGAAATTTAGTATTAGTAACAAAGATTAATTTTTGTAATATTTGGTAAAGCTATTTAAATAATTGATTTTCAAAAAAGAAAATCAATATTCCCAGTTGTGAGACATATTCGTAACGCTCGAACTAGAAGTATTTCATTTTGAAATGCTTCTGTTTTTGATTGTCCATCTGTTTATGTATTACATCCATGTATAACTAATAGTTATGTGTGTGCAGCAAATTATGGTTTGTCTCATTTAGTCTATAAATGTTTTGCAGAGAGAGAAGTTTGGGTATAGCAATCAAAGATTTTGTGTTCTGTACACAAGATATTGGCTGTCCTATAAGAACAATTTCATCCCAAAAATGGAGAAGACTGACTAATTATTGGGTGCTGAATGCTTTTCTCTTGACTGCTCTAATATCTTACGCTACAGAAATTGTTACACTACAGCATTATGTCTTCAAATAGCACATTGTGTTTGTCTTTCTCAAAAAAGCTATTTTGGCAAGAAAAGAGAACTTTTAAAAACAGTAATTAACTTCCTAAAATAGCCAATGTCAGTTTCCTCAAGTAATTCTGGCTCCTTATGTTGACATTTTATAAGGTCCGTAAAAGTCATGACACTTGAAAATGTCTATTAAAGATGTGTAGCCTACATAAAGGAAACAGCTTAAAATCATATCTGACACAGCTACCAGTAATTGGGTACAATATCCAGGTTGACTTTCTTTAAACTAACAGGGACCATTTCAAGGCATTTTGCAGTAAAATCTGTGGGTGAGGGAAAGAACACAGGAAATTGAAAAGTTAACTGCGTAGTTTCCTCTGACAGTTCTTGTTGAAGGGACTGTTTGGGAGGGCTGCAGAGGAAGGGACATATGCAGGTTCCAAACCTATAGATCATGGGTGAAGAAAAGTTGCTGTCTTGTGAAGGAATTGGCCCCTAATGTCATTTGTGAATGATTATTTTGCTCAGATGGAACAATATTGACTGCCACACAGATCTTGTATCTACTGTGCTCAGATGTGTTTTATGGTGCAGTATGTCTACTCCTGGCCTTGTCTTCCCTGGCAAAAGTGAGATCTATAATTCACTAATGCAGCTCTACTGGTGGTGGTAGTGGTTAAAGATGTTGTATTAAGTAGGACTCAGGCATTGTTCCTAGTGTGTTGTCTAACAGTAGGTGATGTAGTAGTAGATGACATGGAAAAGGCTTATAAGCAGGTCTGGACTTTCTGCAGCTTCCACAGTTGGTACCACCATCAGAACTGCACCAGAGGGCACTAATGAATCACAGGTCCCTTTTTTGATAGTGTAGATACAGCCCCTGAATCACTGAAGGGGAGCCACAGATTCACCCAATCTATTCCGTCAGCCTCAGCCTCTCTCCATTTGCATTAATGGGAGCTGGATCAACATTTGGTTTTTAAGTCTAAAGTGAAAATTGAATGGTCTATTCCATGATGCTACTTAGAAGATGCTATTCAAAAGAGGCACGAGTAGTTCTGTTTCTGTATCCATTTAATCTTTGTACATAGTGTTGTTGTAGCCAGGCTGGTCCAAGGATATTAGCAATACAAGATAGGTAAAGTAATATCTTTTAGTGGCCCAGCTTCTGGTGAGAGAAAGACAGGCTTTCAAGCTTACACAGAGCTTGAAATATGTTAGCTACTTATGCTAAACAATCTGTTCCATCTTGTATTTAGTTGTGACACTGAGTACATTTCCAAGACCTGAAGAGCTCTGTGTAAACTCGAAAGCTTGTCTCTCCCACCAACAGAAATTGGTCCACTAAAAGATATTACCTCACCCACCTTGTCCATTTAATCTTGGCTGTCTCATTTGAAAGAGCAAACTATGGGGAGGGAGTAAGGAAGGTTTCATCATGGCCATTTGTGATGTAAACGCTAGTTGCTAGGATCTGAACTGAGACCACAAGGTCACGCAACTACCATCTATCTGATTGTTATAATTTCCTGTCTTTACCAAACAGGACTGTTTTCATATTGACAACCCTGGTAAAAGGCTTCCCATCTTCCATTTAAGAGTCCCTGAGCCTTCCAGTCCCTAATGTCTTGTTAAGGATGAAATCTTTTTAGGAGGGAGGTGAGGGAAGAAACCTTTAAATCCAAAGATGAAAAAATATGCTGTGATTATAGACAGTCTGTCTTAAGTGTTGCTTAAATGTACTTTTCTCAGATGAATTAAATATTGTTTTCTCTTTGGTCCATATGAACCACTTCATACTGTTGTCATTTTGTATTCTTTATTTCTCTTTCACTGAATGACCTTGTTTCATTTCTGTTTATTCCAGTTAATTGGAAATGCTGATTCCTGATCTGCTGTTTCTTATTTTAGTATTTATTTCTTTTGCAGCCTTTTTCGAAGCCACCTTCCTAATAATGGTTTTGAATAGAAGAGGCTCCTGAGATTGAGGGAAGTCAGCTTATTTAATTAATTTCAAAGAGCTCCAATCTTCAGTATGATGTTTCCTAGCAACCCATCTTCCACTCTTGCCTTTGGTGAACAAGGGAGGGGAGTGAGTGTGTTTTTTATTGATTCATTCACTTGAGATCTAAATGTCCTGTGGCTATAGCAACACAAACCAGAGGTGTCTTCTCTCCTCACCCCCCTCCTTTTGGTTTAGGATCCCTGAAATATTTTCTAGGAGGACGTCCATAGGGTAGCTTTTCTGACTGTAAGCAGAACAGGCTCTGGTAAACTGCTTTTCTCTCTCTGTTTTGAGCACTATGCTAATACCATAACAATTATCTTAGAGGTAAAATTGCAATAATTTCACTAGCTAAAATAAGCAGACTAATCGAACTAATACTGAATAATTTTAAAATAAGAGTACAACATGTTTGCACTGGCCAGTTTAGACTAGGTCTAACTATGTTATGAACCATTTTGCAAATTGTTGTAGCCACACTAAGGAGGGTCCATAATAGGGACAACTCTAAATTAGGGATCTAAACCCTAATTCTGCAAACACTGAAACGTGAGTAATTTTATACATATGAAGTTATCGTTGGACTAAGCCTGTGCTGGCCAGCAACCTTTCTGACAAGAACAGTCTTTGAAAAGAGTTTTTCCACTGTAGATTAGACATTAGAGATGAAATCCTGGCCACAGTGAAATCAATGCAAAATTCATTGAACAGTGGGGCCAGGATTTTACCCTTGAAGCACGTACCTAAAATATTAAGCATCAAACATTAAGATGTTCAATTAAGAAAACTTTACACTTAAAATACAGTATTTGACTCATCAGTAGTAACAATCCATTATCACTGCAGCATGTGGTATTCCTTAAATGTGTAAAATTGCTCAGATGCGTAAAAGTTTCAGGATCAGGGCCTTCATCCAGAAGATGGTTACACCTAGCCTATGCTCGCCAGGGAAATTATAGAAACTTTCACAGGCACCTTACTGTGAACAATGCTTTTTAAAACTGGTTTTGGATAATATGGTTCCTTGTAAACAAATACTGAATGCCAGCATTTTAAATTTCATCATTTTATCAAGACTACCCAGGCCTCATGTGAAAAGATCTGGATAAATATAACATGAGAAAGCAGTAAACGTGTTTTTTGTTAGAATAGTTTTACACTGAACATTTTGCATATTCTGGTAAAAGATAACTCCATATTCTGGTTATTGAATATTCTGAATCAGTGTGATAGCATCCAAAAACAGGATAGCTTTGAATGATCTGCAAGAAATGGTAAATGGCAAACTAATGACATTTAGAGATGGAACTAAATTAAAAGATGCTCCAAATATCAGCAGGGACAAAAAATTACTAAGTCAGATGTTCAAAATATGGGAGAGATATGAAATTAAATCTGGAAAATACAAACAAATAGATCTAGGGGTAGTAATTGTAAACACGGATATTCAATTGGAGATTCTTGGAAAATGATAATGCCAAAAAGTACCTACAGTGATGATGGACAGAAATTGGATAGGAGCTTGTAATTTGATATGGTGGCAAAGAAAGCAAAAGCTATTTTGAGCTGTCTGCAAAGGCATTATGTCATGGACTTAGGGAACTGATTTCTCTGTACAGCACTGGTGAGACTGCACATAGAATACTGATATAGTTCTGGGAAATTCAGTACTAGAAAGAGATTCTGAATTCCTTCCCATTTTGTTAAATGCTAAATAAATAAAAATGAAGGCCAGGAGGGACTGACCTGAGGGGTGGAGAGAGAGTAAATCTGTATGGCTTTGCTAACTGATGATCAACAGGAAGTATAAAATATTGACGATAAGTAACTGAAAGATACACACATCATGGAAGAGATGTGCATCTTTCTTTAGAGAGAGCCTGAGTCATGTAACTAGGAACGCTGCGATGAAACTGAGCAGAACAAATTTTGAGTGACTGCTATTAAAATATAAAATAATATACAGCATATTAGTCATTTCAAATTCAAATGGGTACAGTAGGGACCAATTTATGCTAGTATGGGGTGGACAAGAGGACTTGTAATGTTCTGTCTCTAAAATTCCTGGTTTTTTTCCTACATTTTGGTGAAAAGATTTTTTTCTGTGTGTTTTTTTTTTTTCTTCCTCCTGAGTGAGGAGAATCAGGATACCAGCTTAAGACTAAAACATTCCTCTTTTTAAGTTGGCAGAGGTTCCAAAACCAGTGTTCCTTCTCTAGTGCTTTCTTTCTTTGTCTACTTGTGATGGTGTACTACATCCTTTTGGGTTTGGGCTATTTGCTTTACAAATTCTTTGCTTGGCTGGCCAAGTGAAATTTCAGTGGCCCCAAATTGCTGTGCCTTCTCCGGTATTTATGAAATATGCTCTAAGATTTGCAGTGACCTATGGAATTGATGAAGCCTCAGAAACCACTTTTTTTTCTGTGTAACAATGCTTCCTTTAGAACAACACAATCTTTATTTTGTTCACTGTTGACTTAAGAAAATTTTATTAGTAATGTACACTAGTACTTTAAATGGAAAGCATGTACTTCTGGTTGTATTTAACCTAATGTATGGCAGAGAGTGCAAGATAGTAAGAACAACCCCTAGAGCTTTAAATAATTGTCATAGAAGCTGGTGAGGAAGAGTATGTTCTGGAGGAAGGGGCGTCTGATGCTCTAGTCTTGTTGATATTAGGAGCACCATTTTGGGATGTGCAGTGGTGCAGAAACTGAACCTCCCAAATAAGGATTGAGGTGATGCTCCTAACCTCTGCAGGTTTCAGAGTAGCAGCCGTATTAGTCTGTATTCGCAAAAAGAAAAGGAGTACTTTTGGCACCTTAGAGACTAACAAATTTATTAAGCATAAGCTTTCGTGAGCTACAGCTCACTTCATCGGATGAATTTCATCCGATGAAGTGAGCTGTAGCTCACGAAAGCTTATGCTCTAATAAATTTGTTAGTCTCTAAGGTGCCAAAAGTACTCCTTTTCTTTCTAACCTCTGCAGGAATTGAAACATCACCATCCATCTTTCCGTGCCGTATTTCACTCCTGACCAGGTGTTCTCCTTATTCCAGACCTCAAGCCCCCTCTTTCTGTCAACCACATTAATGAAACTCCCTCCTTCCACTGCCCCTAAAAACCACAGCCCTGAAGCTCTGCTCCTGTGGTGATTATAAACGTACCATAAACAGAACTTTACCTGCTACTTCTATTCAATTGTCTGAACACATTTAACCCTTGTTATTTGAAAAAGTTATAGCCCTAGCTATTACTTTAGATCTGGGGGTTTTTTCTATTACTTACAGGACTTCTAGAGAGGGCCATGGGTTTAAAAAAAAATTTAGATAAAGTAGTGTAACTCACTTGCAACATTGTGTTCCTCCTAGTGCAATTATTTCACATCCTGAAAAAGGTCTTTCAGGGCCAGCTTCTTCTTTCTTAATCTTGCTGTGAAATCATAAACTCATTTTGTAATATTAGAGTCAGAGTGTAAATAAAAATTATTTTTACAATTGAACCACTTTTATTTCACTGCAGAAATAACTCTGAAGAGAAAATGGGTTTGCCCCTGCTCAGCCTTTTATTTAAATATATGTAACTCTAGTATTGATAAATAGCAAACTAGCAGAAAATTGAGAAATGAGTTAATGCAGTCCTCCTCTGAAAATTGATGCCTTTTTAGGCGGTGTGCACATTACAAATTTTTGCCATATTTGAACATGGCTGAATAGAATGGGGTTAGATAACATGATTACCACACATTAGACTATTCACTAGGAGAAAGTGGTTTTTTTAAACATTTGTGGACTTCTACTATAGATAAGGCAAGTTGTACCTTTAACATCTGTTACAGGGTGGAGATAAAGCCTAGGAGGTAGTCTAGAGTTTACTTAGATGAACTCATACAGGAACACCTTGTATTAATAATCTGGAAGTGGTCGCAGTAGTCAGCATAGATTAGTATGAATCATGGTAAGCATGTGGCTCAGTGTGATTAAGCCCAGATCCAGATTGCATACACATTGGAACCAGGAATCATAGATGCTTGCTTTCCTGATTAAAATTATTAGTGGTAGGTTTTTTTTAATTCCTGTTACCATTGCAGTCAGTATAACTATAGGAGAATGACCTGGATTCCATTTTGGCTCAGCAAAACTAGTTATCTTAATTCTAGTAGAATACTTACCAGTGAGCCAGAAAATAAGACTGCTTGACTTTGAGAGTCTGTGTTTAATTTGTTAAATATATATATATATATATATATATATATATATATATATATATATATATATATATATATATATATATATAAAAAGAACATTTGATCTGGAAGTCTGAAAGACACAAATATAGGACATCCCCTTGTCATTTTTCCCAACCAAATCACTTTTCAGAAGTTGCACCTCAAATTTGGTTCTGAATTTATTACATGTAAAGTTGAAAGTTTTCTGCAGTATGTGATGAGCTGTTTGAGAGGAGATTTTATTCTGTCATTTATAAAAGGAAGGAACTCACTGTGATCCTAACTCTAAGGTCTTTTTAAATGTTTTTTCCCCAGTACCACATGCTGAGTGTACCTGGTCAACCAAAGCTTACATGCGGCACTTATCCTTTTGCTCAATTAAATGTCAGCCCTGAAACCTGCAAGAGAAAACGCATCTACACTTTTAGAAATTAAACAAAAGGGGTGGGGATAGAAAATTACACAATTTTCCTAAAAGTTACTCACTTCATGCAACTATTTATAGAAAATAAAGGCAAAAGAAAGTTAAAGGAAATGTTACCAAATGTGTTATGTTGTGTGAGGTACAAGGTTTAAATATTAAGATTTGTACAGTTTTGATATTTCTTGTGTGCTATGAGTATGCGGACAATATGATCATAATAAAATTGTAGTGCTTCTTGTGGAATCTACATTATAGTAAGCTTCTTCTAACATTATATAAATCTAACTTCAAGTGTGTTTGCTGTCTTTTTTCTGAACCCCCATTAGAACAAGGCACAGTTCATTCCTTCAAATTTATTTGTACAGAACTAAAAAATTCTTAATATGGATCCATCTTCCTGTCAGATCATGAGTCATACCTCTGTGAAGATAATTATATAATTAAAGCAAAGAACTGCAGAATCTACCTGAAATGCAATTGATGAATGATAGGGCAAGCCAAAAAAACTAAACTGTATTAAAAGACAGTGATTCTTATAATACTATTACAACAGTTAGTTAGAGGTAGTGTGATATATGCCCTATACCAGCTGTGGCCTTCAGTGTAGTAAGTGCTGTATGAACACTGAGTAGCATCCCTACCCTAATGTTTATATTCTGTAAATCCTGTAATGTAATCCAAAAGAATTCAATGAATTTTAAATAGCAGAAATCTGGTAAAACTAAGAAAAATAGAGTCCTGAGGAATGTTCGAACTGTGCACCACTGCTTGGTCAGGTGTAACTTACCAGGGGTTTGTGCAAGTCTGACAAAGTGGGGTAGCGGGAGCAATGAGCGTGGCTTTGTAGGAGTGTTTCAAAGCAAAGGGGACAATGTGTAAACTTTACCCCGCTACAGAGGTGATCGATGGCTACTTACTTGAAATAAAATAAATTCTCCTGTATGGCAGAAGAGGGGAAGTGTGACTGGCACTGAGTGGCACAGCTGAAGCTGTGCCCCTTGGCCATGGAAGTGGGAAGTCTCCTCCTCCTCCTAAAGTGGTTGGTAGATGAATGTGCATTTCACGTGGAGGTAAGAGCTTTCTAGGGCTAATTCTGCCACCTCTAGGCTGGGCCCATGGGCGGGGGGAGCTCCACCCCCCCCCCTCCCCGGTTGAGACCAAGGCTAGGGAAAACCAGGTGCGGATCTCAAGCCAACAGCGCCCGCCGGCTGCTGGCGGCGCCCAGCGGGAGCCTCCCTGTCAGCAGCAGATGCTGAGGAGCAAAGAAGGGCCGGTGGGGCGAGGTGGAGCCGCGGCCGGTGAGTGTCCCTGGCGGCTGGGGCACGCGGGCTTCCCTCAGGCTCCCCGCTTCGCGCACCTGGGCGGCCAGGTAAAGCCGGGGGAGGGGCCGGCGCGCAGGCGCAGTGCGGGCCCCAGCCCCTGGAGCTCACCTGGACGCCGCCGCTGGAGAGGCGCGCTCAGGAGAGCCCGGCCGCCTGGTCCGCGTATTCCCGCCCCACGAGGTGAGCTGTCCCCGCTGCTGGCAGGTGTTGGACGCCGACCCCTTGGGTCGGGGAGGGGACCCCAGGGCCGCTAACTGGGGCGCCTCGTCCCTTAGGAGCCCTGTGGAGGCGGCCGCCACTGCTCCACCCTCCCGGCCCGTGGCCCCCCGCTTGCGCGCTGGCAGGGCCTAGCCCTATCTCCTCAGGGCGGGGTGGTGGCCGCAGCGCCCGGTAACTTCCAGTGCGGGGCGGACAAACGGGAGCGCCGTGGGTATCTCATCCCGCCCGGGGACGGACCCCCGCCCGGGGTCCTCTGCGAAAGGCTCCAGCGCAGCCCCCGGCAGCCCAGCCCAGCCCAGCCCTGCCCTGCGTCTAGCGGCCGGGCGTGTCTGCCCGCTCCCGGGGAGGCGCAAAGCCAAGCGGCTGCTGAAGGCTGCTGAGAAAGTGGAAGCGAGCTGCTGCTGTGTGGCGAAGGGCAAACAAGTCTGCGGGAAATGCTAGTTGTTATCCGGGCCGCTTCTCAAACAGACCTATTGACTAAAGGAGGCGTCTCCTGGTTGGCTTGGCTAGTCTCATGACTCAGTTAAGGTGCTGCCGGCGACTTGTTTGCTCCTCAGTATGACGCCGCCCCTTTCTAATCGTAAGTGGCTAGTCAGAGTCTAAAGCCCTGGGGAAACCAGTGGCTCCAAGTCAGATACATGGGCGGGGGGAGGTTGTAAATTATCGTCCCTGCCCATCCACACAAGCTGTTCTGGTCCGGGACCTTGTGTCTGTCTCCGCTAGGAGTCTTCCCTCTTTCTTATCCACACAGTGCATGAGCCAGGGCCACCAGGAGTTGAGTTCTTGGCAGACTTCCCTAGGCTGTGCTGTACAGGAACAGATTCCCTATGCACCAAGTTGCAATGCTTCTCCAGCTGGCAGCAGGCCACATTTGAGTGGTGTGACCCGGTGCACTGGGCTACTCCCTGAAATTTGGCCTGGCCATTCTATCTGGAGTGACAGCCAGATCAGATTTCAGTACTGGTATGACTATACAGCTGGAGGAACACTTCAAGACTGCTCCAACAGAAGCCATACTGATTTAGTATGGCGGCACTGCTTAAAAGAGGTCAAATCAAGAACCTTTTATCTCTGTAGTATAGAGCAAGAAACCTTTGGTGAGGGGAAGGAGCATTTGCCCTTCTTCTCCCACCCCCAGTTGGTGCCACTGCTGGGGATGTTCCAGTTGGAAGTAGAAGTGGGTGGAGTCTTTTTTTGTTTTATGCAGTCTTGTTTATTTACCAGGAATGTACAAAGTCCTGCTTCTGTGAATGCAGGAGGAAAAAACTTGATTTAGTTGCAGATTGGTCCTGTTTTGAGCAGGTGGTTGGACTAGATGACCTCCTGAAGTCCCTTCCAACCCTGATATTCTATGAAAGAACACAATGTCCCTTTTCTTAGCTTACAGCGTCAAGCCCCTTTAGCCAACATTAGACCCAGAGAACTTGCTATCTAGCTTTTTCTAGGGTCATACTGTGCTCAGAAGCTAATGCTTGACTTTCTTGCCTTTTGCCTCTGCCTCTTTGTTCTTGTCTGTTTTCAGTTTCTCTCTGTTCCGCTAATTTTTTCTCTCTCTCTCCAACACACACTTATCCAAAACCATACTCAGCAAAGCCCCTCCTCCAAAACATTCCAAAACTTCTGGATGGATTATATAAGAATGTCCCTACTGAGTCAGACCCATGGTCCATCTTATCTTCAGAGACTGGCCAGTGCAAGATGCTTCAGAGCTGGTCTACACTGAAAACTTACATCAGCACAGCTATGTCTCTCACAGCTGTGGAATTTTCACACCACTGACTTCAGGTCTTCACTACCTGCCGGATCGGCGGGTAGTGATCGATCCCCGAACGTGCTCCCCATCGACTCTGGAACTCCAGCTCTCGAGAGGTGGAAGTGGAGTCGATGGGGGAGTGGTGGTGGTCGACTTGCCACCACCGTCCTCACAGCCAGGTAAGTCGACCTAAGATATGCCGACTTCAGCTACGCTATTCGCTAGGACCCCTACCCCCGCAGTGTAGACCAGGGCTGAGAGATGCCAAAGTAACCCCGGTTGACCTATCTACCGCGTCTTGGGGAGATAGATAAATCTTGGTCTATATAAATTAAGTTGGCTTAACTCCGGTCAGCATAAGTAGTGAACCGCTGCTGTGGCACAGCTGTGCTGCTAAAACGTTAAGCGTAGCTATAACCTAACTATGGTGAAGGGAGAACTTCTGTCACTATAGCAAATGTCTACCACTGAAGCACTGCTGCAGCTGTGCCACTAGCAATTTGAATGTAGACATAACCTCAGAAGGAATGAACAGATCAGGGCATTCACATGATCCTTTTGCCATAGGTAGGTTAATGTATCGTTACAGTTGTGTTAATTGACATCCATCTAACTTGACCCATAAAAAGGCTTTACGCAGCTCATAACAGTAACAACACTCTCTCTTTATAACAAGATAATGTTCAGTGCATCATTTAATCAGCTGCCTCTCACTATCTTTATATAATTCTCATCTGATTTATATTCAGGGGGGAGGGACAAAAATTGGAGATTGGTCCTGCTTTGAGCAGGGGTTGGACTAGATGGTCTCCTGAGGTCCCTTCCAACCCTGATATTCTATGATTTGTTTCTTAAAAACCTGTTATTGAATTATGTTTCCCTCTCTGAAGCCTCATTTATACTCTTAAGACACTGGACAAAGGAGTTGCATGATTTATCAAGTTTTCTCTTGAGTCTTCAATAGGTGGCCTTCAGAGTTGATTTGGTTTATAAAAATTGTAGTTATGAGGTAAATTTAGAAGTCCACACAATTGAAACTCCCAGGCTACAAATTTTTGTTGTAAACATTTTGTATAATTATAATCAAAATTATTACATGTTTTTACAAATATTTTAATAAAATGAAAAATGATTATTTTAACATACCTGTGGTATCGAACATGCGAAACCCACAGTATAGTATTTAAAGTTATCTACATGGTTCCTAATATATTTGATATTTTGCACAGTAGTCTTCTGACACAAAATGACAGCATTTGTTCTATGTTTTAGTTTTAATGTTACCTATATTACCTTAAAAGTATTGCATCAGTTAGAAAAGAATTTACTTAAAAATATCCTTTGGATTTTGTCTAGGTACTTTAGGCCAAATGTGTAATTGATTTATTGAGTTATCTAGGTTAGTGCAACCTCCCTAACTGCTATGGCACCTGTCACCGTGCTGTCTTTGGCCACAATCCTATAAAGGGTTCAGTGAAGGCCCAAACAGACAGACAAAGGTGGGGGAGGTATAGGACTGGATGAAACACAATAATTGAAATATGTGTTTTGAGATTTGGTATCTGTTGTTTAGTTCCAGGATTTAAAAAAAAAAAAATCTCTCTCTCTCTCTCTCTCAATGCTAATGTCATAGCTAGGCTGCAAGTCTGTTACAGAAGTTATGGATTCCGTGACTTTCCGGGACCTCCATGACTGCTGGTTCAACTGACCCGGGGGACACTCGAGCTGCTCACGCAGCCTCTAGGACAGCCGCACCGACCGTTGCTGGGGCAGTCTTGGGCAACTGCTGTCTCCACACAGCAGTAGCAGGAGCTTGGGCGTGGGAGGGGGTGACTGCTCGGGGCAGCACTTAACTCAAGGGGCTCCCCGGAAGCGGCAACATGTCTGTCCCTCCCTCCCTAGGGCTCCTAGGCAGAGGCACAGCCAGCCAGGCAGCTCTGTGCACTGCTTTCACCTGCAGGCACTGCCCCCGCAGCTCCCATTGCCTATGATTCCCAGCCAATGGGAACCGCAGAGCGGGCAGTCAGGGTGGGGCAGCGTGTGGAACCCCCCTGGCCATGCCTCCATCTAGAGGCCACAGGGCCATGCTGGCCGCTTCCAGGAGCTAGGCAGGGAGCCCAGGCCATGTGCTGCCATCCACGCGCTCCCCCACCCCTAGCAGCAGCGGGGGTCCCAAACCACGTGCCGCCTCCCCTGAGCACCTGCCCCAGAGCACCCATGGACAGGTCATGGGCTGTGTCCATGACTTTTACTAAAAATACCCGTTACTAAAACGTAGCCTTAATCATAGTATCTGCTTTGCCTGTTCTTTGTTCTGGACTTCCTGTCTCCTGTACTTCCATGCATGGTGGCTGGAAGTGGAAAACTAATGGCATTACTCATTTTGTGCTGCTACAGTTGAATTCTTTGAGGTTCTGAACATCTTGGGAGTTGAGTGAGCTCAGCAGTCTTCACTTTGCAGGATCAAACCCTTACTGATGCAGTACTTCTTCGAGTGCTTGCTCATGTCGATTCCATTCTAAGTGTGGGCGTGCCCACATGCAGAGTTGTTGGAGACTTTTGCCTTGGCAGTATCTGTAGGATCGGCTGTGGCGCCCCCTTGAGTGCCATGCTCATGCGTCAGTATATTATGTGCCGCTGACCTGGTTCATTCTTACCGCCCGGGACGGTTGGTTGGAGTGCTTTATCTTGCATTGCAAGAGTGTTAGCGGTTCTTACAGTCCATTGTTCTGTCTCCTTTGTATTTAGTTGATAGGTGCTGATCTAGACCATTAAGTTAAGTGCAGGGTGGATAAAAATCAATTATTTAAAAAAAAATAAATTTAAAAAAATTTTATTTTTTTATTTAATTTTTTTTGATAAAATGCTTTTTGTTTTGAGGAAAAAACCTATCTAAAAATAGTTTTAATTAAGATACATTATAGCTCAAAGGTATTTCATCATGGAATAGGGATTATAAATTCTAATTCTATATTATGACACAATCTATTCATGTAATCTGTAAGAAAAGTTTTGTAAATGAGTTCCAATAGTTCATGGATTAGGGACCCAATCTTATGGGGTTCCAGGGGGTTCTGTATAGATTATTTAGGTTAATCTTTCTATCTACCCAGACTCAGTGCTCAGTCTAGAAGAGACCATCAGAGATGCTTAGTTTTGCTGTTCTCAAACTGTGGATTTGTGTCCCCAGAGATAACATGCTTGTTAACAGCAAAAATGTTTTTAAATAAATAGATACATACATAATATATAGAGGTGAGAAATAACAGACCTCAACCCTATTGTCCCTCTGCAAATTTGTGTATACAGAGTCAATCCCTTACCTCTCTCTAAAACTGCAAAGTTTCAAAAAGTTCAATGAATAGAAGATTGTTGGGGGTGGAATAGATCTGGACAAGGAGAAGAAGTCTGGAGATAAATGTGAGAAGGGAGGAACAGACAATAGAAACAAAAGTGAAACTGTTTGAGCAGCATATTCCAGAAGTTTTGAGGTCTTTCTGAGTGTAGCCTTCATTGATTTGAGATCTACCATACCGTTCTCTCACTAGAAGGGAAAACCTATAATGGCAGCAGGCCATAAGAGAGACCCAGTTTGGGTCTCATCTATCTCTGAATTGTGAAGAATATGTATTAAGATTATAACAACCAACAAGAATTCACTTTTATGTAGAAATCCATGATTAAGTTGAGTCTTCCTGACTAGTGATTTAAATCAAATCCATCCTGTAATGTATCATGCTAAAATTGGTTCTGATTCAAATACAAAATTATGTCCAGCTTGCTTTTACACTGGAGGTGTCCCACAATATTAATTTTCTATGAATCCCTTATCTGGGAAGCCACCAAATCATCTAGTCTGACCTTCTGTATATCACAGATCAAAGCTTGAAATCTCAAATATATATATCTATATATATATATATACATACATACATACATATACACACACAATTCATTGATATGTGGGCTGAATTCTCATTTCCATTAAGGTACCTTTACACTTCTCTGGCAATGACTAAGAGCCTCAACAGTCAGAAGAACTAACATTGTTTAAACTGGCTATTAAGGGCCCAACCATAAAACATATCTATATGTACAGATAACTCCACTGCCTTTAGAGACCTGTGAGAATGTCAGGGCGCAGCCATACAAATCTCATAGGATCAGGCCACAAAATTCCCCCAAATTCCATGAAGAGGAGACACAACTCCTGCCTTAATTCCTCTCGAAAGCAGGAAAGGAGGTAGAATGCTGCCTCTGTTGCATTGTCCACTCCTGCCATCCACAGGTGCACCATGAAGATCAGGTTCCCGAAGACTTTAGGAGTAGAGGCTTAAAAGTGAGTAGCTAAGAATAATCCAGCCTCCACTGCATCGTCCCCAGCTGACCACTTGCATATGCATACAGATTCATATGCATACACATTAATTCTTGAGACGTTCTCTTACATACACAGACCAAAATGGCTGGCTGAGTTTTGTGGATGCTTTGAAAGAAGTCATTGAACTAAGGGCAAACAGTTTCAGCCCAAAAGTAACTTATCTGAGAAGGTATAAGCAACTGAAAAGGGGAGCAAGTAGAAGGTTTGTAATGTAAAGCTGAAATGTAAACTTGCATATTATGGGGATAAGGTGGGAGACATAAGAAGAAGAAGATAGCAGTAGGGATATATTACTGACCACCTGACGGTGATAGTGACTGTGAAATGCTAGGGGAGATTAGAGAGGCTATAAAAATAAAAAGCTCAATAAAGGTAATAATGCGGGATTTCAACTATCTCCATATTGACTGGGTATATGTCACCTCAGGATGGGATGCAGAGATAGTTTCTTGACGCCTTAAATGACTGCTTCTTGGAGCAGCTAGTCCTGGAATCCACAATAGGACATTTAACGTCCCTGTGGAGGTGTGGGGGGGAAGGGAGAGACACCACAGCAGCTCACCATGGTAGCATTTAATTTCAGAAAGGGGAATTGCACGAAAATGAGGAAGTTAAAGAAATTAAAAGCTACAGTGCAAAACTGGAATCCCTTCAAGCTTCATAGAAACTTTTTAAAGACACCATAATAGAGGCTCAATTTAAATGTATACCCAAAATTAAAAATCATACTAAGAGGGCCAAAAAAAGTGCCACCATGGCTAAAGAACAAAGTAAAAGAAGCGGTGAGAGGCAAAAGGCATCTTTTTTAAAAAATGAAAGTTAAATCCTAGTGAGGAAACTAGAAAAGAGCATAAAATCTGGCAAGTTAAGTGTAAAAATATAATTAGGAAGTCCAAAAAAGAATTTGAAGAACTGCTGGCCAAAGACTCAAACAGTAAGAGCAAAAAAAATTTAAATACATCAGAAGCAGGAAGCCCGCTAAACAACCAGTGGGGCCACTGAATAATGGAGATGCTAAAGGAGCACTCAAGGATGATAAGGCTCTTGCAGAGAAACTAAATGAATTTTTTGCCTTGATCTTCACGGCTGCTGATGTGAGTGAAATTCCCAAATCTGAGCCATTCTTTTGAGGTGACAGAGCTGAGGTGTCAGTAAAGGAGGTTTTGGAACAAATTGATAAATGAAACAGTAATAAGTCACCAGGACCAGATGGTATGCACCAAAGAGTTCTGAAGGAACGCAAAGGTGAAAGTGCAGAACTACTAACTGTGGTGTGTTACCTATTATTTAAATCAGCTTCTGTACCAGATAACTGAAGGATAGCTAATATGATGCCAATTTTTCAAAAAGGGCTCCAGAGGTGATCCCAGCAATTGGTTGAAACTATAGTAAAGAGCAGAATTACTAGATACATAGATTAACATGATTTGTTGGGGAAGAGTCAACATGTTTTTTGTAAAGGGAAATCATGCCTCACCAATCTACTAGATTTCTTTAAAGGGATCAACAAGCATGTGGACCAGGATGATCCAGTGGATATAGTGCACTTAGCTTTTCAGAATGCCTTTGACAAGTTCCATCACCAAAGGCTCTTAAACTGTCATGGGATAAGAGGGAAGGTCCTCTCCTGGATCAGTAACTGGTTAAAAGATAAGAAAGAAAGGGTAGGAATAAATGGTCAGCTCTCCGAATAAGAGAGAGGTAAAGAGTGGTGTCCTCCAGGGGCCTGTACTGGGACCCATACTGTTCAATATATTCATATATGATCTGGAAAAAGAGGTAAACAGTGAGATGGCAAAATTTGCAGATGATACAAAACTACTAGCGTCCAAAGCAGGCTGCAAGGAGTTACAAAGTGATCTCACAAAAATGAGTGACTGGATAGCATAATGGCAGATGAAATTCAGTGTTGATAAATGCAAAATAATGTACATTGGAAAACATCATCCCAACCATATAGGTAAAATGATGGGGTCTAAATTAGCTCTTGCTACTCAAGAAGGAGATCTTGGAGTCATTGTGGCTACTTCTCTGAAAACATCCACTCAACGTGCTGCAGCAGTCAAAAAACTAACAATGTTGGGAATCGTTAGGAAAGGTATAGATAATAAGACAGAAAATATCATATTGCCTCTATATAAATCCATGGTACGCCCACATCTTGAATACTGCATGCAGATGTGATCACCCCATCTCAAAAAAGATGTACTGGAATTGGAAAAGGTTCAGAAAAGGGCAAAAAAAGTGATTAAAGGTATGGAACAGCTTCTGTATGAGGAGAGAGTAATAGGACTGGGACTTTTTAGCTTGAAAAGAGACGACTAAGGGGAGACATGATTGAGGTCTATAAAATCATGACTGGTGTGAAGAAAGTAAATAAGGAAGTGTTATTTACTCCTTCTCATAATACAAGAACTAGGAGTGACCATATTATATTAATAGGCAGGAGGTTTAAAATAAACAAAAGGAAGATTTCTTCACACAATGCACAATCAACCTGTGGAATTCTTTGCCAGAGGATGTTGTGAAGGCCAAGACTATAATAGGGTTCAAAAAGAACTAGGAAAGTTCATGGAGGATAGGTCCATCAATGGCTCTTAGCCAGGATTGGCAGGGATGGTGTCCCTAACCTCTGTTTGCCAGAAGCTGGGACTGGATGATGGGCTAGATCACTTGATGATTAACTGTTTTGTTTATTTCCTCTGGCACCTAGCATTGGCCACTGTTGGAAAACAAGATCCTGGGCTAGATGGACCTTTGGTCTGACCCAGTGTGACCATTCTTATGTTCTTATTATGGTCACTACTGCTCCCACTATATGACTCGGGTAGATGTGGCAATGTGACTCAGGTAGATGCATTTTAGCCATTTAAGTAATATCAAAATGAAATAAAATTAAGCCTTGCCCTGAATTAATGGATATTTAAACATGCAGAGTTGTGAATCCATGTGTATCACAATATTGACAAAGGGATGGGCCTTCTGTACTAAACAAAGGGATGGGCCTTCTGTCTTTTGGGTGTGACTTATTCATTGCACTAATTTTTTACAGTACAACTAAAAGCTTCTTATATTGCAAAATATTTTGACTACTTAAACCATACCATTCATTCTTCAGTTGAAAAGCACATGCTTTTCTCTATATTGAAAAGCAATCTTTAACTCAAAGTTTTTGATGGAGGCTCATGGATTCAGCATACTTATTTTTATTTAAACATTTTAAGAGATTATAAATGTAGGTTTTAGCATATTTTCTATTAAATTCAGATTTCATTGTAAACAAGTTTATTATTAAAATCAAAATACATATATCTGATTTAAATAAAATATTCCTATTTAAATTTTTTAAATGTTTTTTTAATTTAAAAAAAATCTTTTTTTATCCACTCTGATTGCTGAGCACCTATAATACGGAGCACTATTTTAAGGACTAGCATAAGGTTTACATTCACAAATTCAGTGCGAGCATACTGTTGTCCATGAAAACAGTACCTTATGTTTATCATGAAAAATAAACACAGAAAACACATTTAAACTTTCCACAATAATTCATCCAGTCTCCACAAATCAAGAGCTCACACCTTTCAATGTCAACCCTGTAAGGGCTTGTATACACTTGAAATGCTATAGTGGCATAGCTGTGCTGCTGTAGTGCTTTGTAAACACTATCTGTGCCAGAAGTTGTTCTCCCATTGGCCTATGCAATCCACTTCCCAGAGAGGCGATAACTAGGTCGATGGAAGAATTCTTCTATTGATTAGCACTGTTTCCACTGGGAATTAGGTCAATTTAACTATGTTACTTGGGCAGTGTGGATTTTTCACACCCTGAAGTGATGTAGCTGGGTTTACCTACTTTTTAGTGTAGACCAGTCCTATGTGGTGGTGGTCCTTCGAAAAAGGGGTTTGAAGTAAAAGTCTGATTTTAGAAAAATGTTAATCACATGGCCATTTTTAAAACAGTCATACTGGTATTAAAAAAAATCAAGCGGTGCACAAATGACAATAAACTAGGACTGTCAAGTGATTAAAAAATTAATCACACAATTAATCACATTGTTAAACAATAGAATACCAATTATTTAAATTTTTTTGGATGTTTTCTACATTTTCAAATATATTGATTTCAATTACAACACCGAATACAAAGTGTACAGTGTTTACTTTATATTTATTTTTATTACAATTATTTGCACTGTAGAAAAACAAAAGAAATAGTATTTTTCAATTCACCTAATGCAAGTACTGTAGTGCAATCTCTTTATCATTAAAGTTGAACTTATAAATGTAGAATTATGTACAAAAAACCCCCTGCATTCAGAAATAAAACAATCTAAAATTTTAGAGCTGGCAAGTCCATTCAGTCCTATTTCTTGTTCAGCCAATTGCTCAGACAAACAAATTGTTTTACGTTTTCAGGAGATAATGCTGCCCGCCTCTTGTTTACAATGTCACCTGAAAGTGAGAACAGACGTTCTCATGGCACTGCTGTAGCTGGCCTCGCAAGATATATATGTGACAAGTGCACTGAAGATTAATATGTCCCTTCATGCTTCAACCACCATTCCAGGGGACATGCGTCCATGCTGATGTGGGGTTCTGCTCAATAACAATCCAAAGCAGTGCAGACTGATGCATGTTCATTTTCATTATCTGAGTCAGATGACACCAGCAGAAGGTAGATTTTCTTTTTTGGTGGTTTGGTTCTGGAGTTTCTGCATTGGAGTGTTGCTTTTTTAAGATTTCTGAAAGCATGCTCCACGCCTCATCCCTCTCAGATTTCGGAAGGCACTTCAGATTCTTAAATCTTGGGTTGAGTGCTGTAGCTATCTTTAGAAATCTCACATTGGTACCTTCTTTGCATTGCAGTGAAAATGTTCTTAAAATGAACAACATGTGCTGAGTCTTCATCTGAGACTGCTATAACATGAAATGTGTGGCAGAATGCAGGTAAAACGGAGCAGGGGATATACAATTTTCCCCAAAGGAGTTCAGTCACAAATATAATTAATGCACTTTCTTTTAACGAGCGCCATCAGCATGGAAGCATGTTCTCTGGCATGGTGGCCGAAGCAGGAAAGGGCATATGAATGTTTAGCATATCTGGGACATAAATACCTTGCAATGCTGATGACAAAAGTACTATGCAAATGCCTGTTCTCACTTTCTGGTGACATTGTAAATAAGAAGAGGGATTATCTCCTGTAAATGTAAACAAACTTGTTTGTCTTAGCGATTGGCTGAACAAGAAGTAGGACTGAGTGGACGTGCAGGCTCTGAAGTTTTGCATTGTTTTGTTTTTGAGTGCAGTTATGTAAACCAAAAAAAAAAAATCTACATTTGTAAATTGCACTTTCACCACAAAGAGATTACACTACAGTACTTGTATGACGTGAATTGAAAAATACTATTTCTTTTATCATTTTTACAGTGCAAATGTTTGTAATCAAAAATAATATACACCTTCATTTCAATCACAATACAATATATATGAAAATGTAGAAAAACATCCCAAATGTTTAATAAATTTCAATTGGTATTCTATTGTTTAACAGTGCAATTAATCATGATTAATATTTTTGAGTTAATCGCATGAGTTAACTGTGATTATTCTAGGGTTGTCGATTAAACATTTTTAAATAATATTCTAATGCAATTTTTGTACACTTCTTTTTCACCTGTGTTAAAATGGAAATCCTGGTGTTACCTGAGCTGTGATAGTGCTGATTTGCAGTCCACCCTAGATCTTTTCTAGGTGCCTATCATAGCCTGGGACTTTTCCTTAACACTGGGAAGACTGAGGTGCTCCACCTGCCTGCCTCAGTGCATGTTGCCCCCCTTCTCCTACAAATTGTCATCGGTGGTGAGCCCTGGAAAATGTTGAGCATTTACCTTACCTTGGTAGCCATCTCTCCCAGGCAGCCAGTCTTGATGTGGAGATTGAACATAGGCTCCATTGTGCCAGCGTATCCTTTGGAAAGTTGCTCAGTCATGTCTTTATTGACAGAGATCTGTGTATGGAAACTAAGTTCCTGGTCTACAATGCAGTAGTCATCCCCACTCTTCTTTATGGTTGAGAGACGTAGATGGCATATCTAAGCCATCTTAAGCGTCTGGAGTGGAACCAACAACACTGCCTTAGGAAGATTCTCCGTATCAGCTGGGAAGATCATCACACCAATGCCAGCGTTCTCTCTGCAGCTAAAATCACCAGTATTGAGCAAAGATTATGAAACATCAACTTCGCTGGGCTGGTCATTGTGTGTGGATGGCTGATACTAATCTTCAAAAGCAAGTCCTCTTTTCTCAACTTAGTCATGGTAAGAGAACCCCTGGGGGATGGAGGAAACACTACAAGGACACCCTGGAAGTATGCCTTAAGAAGGGAGGGATTGACCCCATGCACTGAGAAGAGCTGCTGGCAATAGACTGCAATGCCAGAGGATGTTGTGAAATCCAAGACTATAACAGGGTTAAAAAAAAAAAGAGCTAGATAAGTTCATGGAGGAAAGATCCATCAATGGCTATTAGCCCAGGGTGGACTGGGATGTAAAACCATGATCTGAAGTGTCCCTAGCCTCTGTTTGCCAGAAACTGGGAATGTGTGATGGGATGGATCACTTGATGATTACCTGTTCTGTTCATTCCTTCTGAAGCACCTGGCATTGGTCACTGTCAGAAGACAGGATACTGGGCTAGATGTACCATTAGTCTGACCCAGTATGGCCGTTCTTATGTAATAGCATCTCATCATACATCAAGCCTCATCCCATTTTGAAATGAATCACCTTGCTCAAGAGGCTGAGAAATGGTAGAGGAGGAAGGAAAGTGTACAGCATCCTGGCCAGCAGTTGTGCTGTCTCCAAGCAACCACCTGTCATATGTGGAAAATCCAGTAGAGAACAAATTGGACTCCTCACCCATCTTAAGTCTCATCAATGACTTTTTCCCCTGGCAGACATCATCCTTGTTTTGAAGGATAGCTGATGGACAGTGATACTGTTCCACCATGGCCACATTGGAGCCAGGCCTAGAGTTAGTATAGGGCATGTTTTGGGGCAGGATGAGAAGTGGAGATGTTGTTTTTAGAAATGTGAGTTTTATGTAGATGTTCAAAAATTGTGGTTTTTCAGGGCTTTCTCTTTGTGTATATATAGTAATATATTACTCACTGCAGTAGTATATACTGTAAAGAGTAATCTTTTCATAATGTTCCCTAGAGTTCTTTGACATAGTGTTTCAAACTGTATACACTTTAGTGTGCACCAGCAGGGTCTACACAGTTTATTAATGCGTGAAACATTTGTGTGCTTTAGAAATTATACCCCCATAGTCTGCATTTCTGCTCCATCCATGTAGACAATCCCTTAGATACAAGTAGCAATTTCTGATGTTTCTCTGGTGTTTATTGACTATACACCAATTTATTTATTTATTTTATTTACTTTTAATTGGAAGTGTTTTATTGGTGTATATTTGTTAAATATTAAAAGCAGCAGCCCTAAGTTAGTAGTACAATTTCAGGTCATTTGGTCAAAGGGTTCCTCAGATACAGCCCTGTCAAAAAGAAGCTGATTTTAATATACAAATTGTTCTAGAAAGCTTATATGTAATTCATGGATTCCATGACTTTCCGGAGACCTCCGTGACATTCTCAGCTACAATCTCACCGCTCCAGGGCTGAAGCAATCAGCTGGCTGGGGCCCTGGAGCTCTGAGCCACCAAGGGCAGTGGGGAGGCCCCTGCAGCTCCAAGTTATCCGCTGCGGGTGGTGGTGGTGGGCCTCTCAGCCCTGTGGGTGGTGTGTGCTGGACCCCCAACTCCCCTCCCTGCAGCAGGGCTCGGGCTCTCATTCAATCAGCCCCATTTTGTCAGTTATTTTTAATAAAAGTCAGGAACAGGGTTCCATGAATCTTTGTTTATTGCCTGTGACCTGTCCCTGATTTTTGCTAAAACTAACAGTGACAAAATCTTAACCGTACATATGCATTTTGAGACTGTCTTGTAAATTGGGATTCCATAATGGGCTAGGGTGAGAGAGGAGGAGAACATCCATTGAGATGAATGGGTCACTTCATACCTCTGCAGTCCTCCTATGTTCTAGGGGGTTGGGCAGATCCTCTTCCCCTTACAGTAGCTCTCCAAGTGCAGTGTGGAATCTGGGGCTCCCCTTCACTCCCCCTTAATACCTCCAGCTGGTAGATGTGCTCTTCATAGCCCATTAGTCTTCACTTTCCTTCATGCTGAGGCCCATTTAGGGGCCATGGAGATGACAGAAGGAGGGCAGAGCTGATGGCTGAGTGGTGTTTGAAGGAAGCCACCTTGTGTCACCCTCCTCCCCCACACAGCTGCTCTGCAATCGTGCCTGTCTGTCTCGCTACTGCCCAAAAACTTGAACACACAATTAAGGTTGACTGGTAGTGCCTCAGATCCTTCCAGAATATTTAATGCCTATACTTAAATCTCTGAAAACCAATATATAGAATTAAGGTACATACCAGTCCTCCCGGTAACCTGAACTCTGCCCTTTTGAGTGATGCCCCTAACAGACATTGTAGCACACTATCTTTCCAGATGATATGGAATACTGTGGGGACACAGCACATGAGTACAGTAGGAGAAACTGTCAGACTGTGTCCTTATTAAATCAAAAGTTGTGCTTAGGGTGAGCTTAGTGAACACCAATTGACTACAGCTGGCCACTTCACTTGCTTTACACAAACCAAACCAGAATTACCACTTCTTAAACCTTGGCCTCAGGATTCCCTCATCAACGTCACCTGCACCGACCTCTACTCCATAATGCACTGTTATGGATGCTATGAGACTGCTACTAATCCTCATACCAAGAATATTTTGCTCCTCTACTTGCACAACCCATATAATGCAGCACTGAAATGAGGAGTCTCTCGTGCCTTTGGTGGGCAGATGCACCCCTCCGAATCTCCCATTGTGAGCTGTGGTACCCTGTACCAATCAATGCAATGGTCCCCAACGCAGTGAAAGGCTTGGAGTGCATGAGGACAGATGAGAGAATACAATTTGGTGGGACCTAACATATTTCATAAAATGGCACATTTACTTTATCACTCCTCATGTCTATTTATTATAGGGTAGTCCTGGCTGAAACAGACAGTATATCCTCAGTGGATCTTGCCCTTGTACCTTAACTCTTATTTCCTGTTTTTCAGAGGTTTAAGTACAGGTGCACCTGACATTCTGGAAGAGGAGGAGGCACTGCCAGTCAACTTGAATTGTTTGTTAACAAAGTTATTGGGCACTGAATATTTTGTGCGCTGTACTTGTGTCCCTAGGCTTTTAGTGTATACTCCTTTTGTAAGAGAAATAGTCCCAAACAGTTTTAAAACACATAGGCCATGTCTAAGCTACAAAGTTTGGTTGACACAACTTATGTCAGCATACAGCCACTGAAGTTTTTATCTCTCGTGTGGTGTGTGTTCTTGGTTACTTGTGTAGATGCTGCGTGTACTCCCCAGGGGTGCTCGCGTCTATGTAAAGTGTGGTGCACCATAGGCAGATATCCCAGTATGCCCCATGCTGGCATATGGAGCAGTGCCTTTTAGGATGCTTTCACAGTGCTTTCTGAGATAACAATTTGTCCAGAGATTTCTGGGAGCTAAGGGTCAAGTTCCCACCATGCTTCTTTCTCCATCCCATAATACTTGCCACATCCCATAATTTTTGTGCTCTTTTTTAAAAACTAGTACAATTCCATATGGTGCTTTTTGATCTCCTCTATCTCTTTTGACAGAAACATGAACCCTACAGAGCTCAGGACAATTCTTGTGTGTGTTGCTTCTACAAGATATATGATTCTGAGTATTTGCAGATATTAAGGGAGTACTGCTATGATCAGGATAGTGATGAGGAAGATATGGACATATTTGAGCACTAGAACTGAATGCTGATGGACATAACAGAAAAAAATTGCCAGGTTGCTGCTGGCATTCATGGAACAGCTCCACCTAGTGGAGCACAACTTCTGGGCCTGAGAAATGAGCACTGATTGGTGGGATAGCATCATAGTGCAGATTTGGAATGAGGAGCAGTGGCTTGAAAACTTTTGGATGCAAACGAATAGGTTCCTGTAGCTGTGTACAGAGCTTGCCCTAGCCCTCTGGTCTGGGAACACAAAATGAGAGCTGCATTGACAGTGGAGAAATGAGTGGCAGCCATGCTCTGGAAATTTGCAACATTGGATTGCTATCAGTCAGTGGGCAATCATTTTGGGGTTGCAAAATCCACAGTGGGGGCCATTGTGATCCAAGTATGCAAGGCCATTAAACGTTTCCTGCTTCATAGAACTGTGAATCTTGGTAATGTACAGGAAATAATGGATGGATTTGCAGCAGTGGAATTCCTGAACTGTGCTGGGGCAATAGATGGCATGTGTATCCTTATTATGGAACCAGTCCACTTAGCCTCTGAGTACATAAACAGAAAGAGCTGGTTCTTCTTCAAATGCTGTCCCTCTGGGTGCTCCACGTTAGGTGTTTGTGCGCCTCTGCACTAGTCATCGGAAATTTGTGATAGCAGTGCTAGATTGGGTCGCACATGCGTGGTCCCCATCTTGTGCTGCTTCAGGCAGTTAACTGATGCTGTGCAACCAATCCCCCCTCAGTTCTTTCTCTAGCACATTTGGTTTCAAGTGGGTGCACTTAGTAGCACCTGGCTACTTAGTTCTTTTAGCCTATTTACTATCGTTATTTAGTTAGGATAATTAATTCATTAGTTTCTCTTTGTTCCCGTCGCCACGTTTAAAAAAAAAATGATTTTTTTCTTTTAAATTATTCTCCTTGTTAGAAGCTATGTTTCAGTTGACCTTTTAGAATAGTCAGCCTCTGTGGAGACAAAAGCCTTTCCTGACGGGAATGCCTGGTTCCCCGAGCTTTAAATGTTGCCTCACCTGCAGGCTCTCCATACTGATTTTGGACGAACATGCTCAGTGTGTTTGCTGCCTAGGCGAAACACACATAACACAGATGTGTCCTCATTGCCACAAGTTAACTGCTCGAACAAGAAAGGCTAAAGACTTGCAACTAAAACTCCTTCTCATGGAGAAGTCTCTCAGACAGATCTCGCCAACCATGGCTTTTGACAAGGATCCCTCCTCCACCATCCAAGCTTATGATCACCCCCCTCCCCGCCCCTTAAAAAGTGTCTAAAAAGTGGGTAACCACATCCCCAACACAGGAATCGGCCAAGAAACGCTGTTCTGCGAATGGGCAAACATCATTGGCACAGATCGCACCAACAGTGCCAGGAGCCATGATAGCACCATCCGGCACTGCTGGTACCACTGCTGGACTCTAAAAGAGCCAGCTTGGACACAGGTGCTAAGGGGAAATTGAAACCCCATGCTTCGACACTGACTCAGCCAGAGCCACAATTAGCACACAGAGGCGAGGCACTGGTGCAGACTGTGGCTCACTCTTCGACCCCCACTGCACGCTTGGTGCACACACTGGCACAGGCTCTGGTGCCGACATATACACCGCAGCTCCTAGCACTGACGCTCATGCCTCTGGTGCAGATCATGCAGACACTGCAGCAGTTCCTATGGCTCAAAGATCTCTTAGTCGGATCAACACCTGACTCTCCCATTCTCTGCACCGATGTAACCTCAGCACCAACATAACCCTGGCACCGAGTCTCCTTGCAACTCCATAATGCTCTGCTCCACCCTTTTTGAGCAATAATGAGGAGGACAAGGTAGGACAAATAGATTCTTCTCCAAAATCTCCTGCCCACCATGAGTCTCCCAAATTAGGACCTCCTGAGGGGGCATATGACCAGGGCTGGTCGTACCACTGTGGATGTCTGGGATCAAGAACACACCTTATGATAAGGACTGGAAAATGCTTGACCTTTTCGGCCACAAGGCTTATTCCTTGGCTATACTACATCTCTGGATAGGCAATTAAAAGGCCTTGCTGGCGAAGTATGATTACAACAACTTTACACAAAGTTTTCTGAATTTATTAACTGTTTCTGAAGATAAAAAAGAACAATTTACAGCACTTGTAGCAGAGGGACAACTCATCTCTAGAACAGCCCTCCAAGGTGCACTGGACTCTGCGGACGCAGCTGCAAGATCAGTGGTGATTGCAGAAGTGATGGGAAGGGCCTCATAGTTCCATCTCTCTGGCTTCCCTAGAGAAGTGCAATCCACGGTTGAAGACTTACCATTCGAGGGGCTCAAACTCTTCACCACAAAGACTGATGAGAGTCTCCATACGCTCAAAGTTTCACAGCTTTTCAACTATGTGTGGCTCGTAGGGGTTTTTAAAAATAAGTACTTTTTTCATTAAAATTTTTCATAGAAAAACTTTAAAAGTTACTGAAAATAAGTCAAGAAAAATGTCATTTGTGTTTCAGGCCACTAAAAAGCAGCCACGTTTATAAGCATAGTTAGTTACTGAACTCCTCCCTCCCATCTGTTAAATCCTAAATAAATAATTCTAGGATAATTACTTAGTAGTAATAGAAAACAAGTTGAACAGCATTGTCGGTCACAAATTACCAGTATTGTATGCATTTAAGTAATTACTAAATGCAGTCTCTTTTTAAATATTACTCTAAACAACCAAGAGAGAGTTGATGAGATATGATAGATATAAAATCATAATGGTATGGAGAGGGTTAATAGGGAAGTGTTATTTACCCTTTCATGTAACGCAAGAACTAGAGGTTCACCTGATGAAATTAACAGACAGCAGATTTAAAACAAAAGGAAGTACTTCTTCACACATATACAGTCAACTTGTGGAACTTGTTGCCATGGGATGTTGTGAAGGCCAAAAATATAACTTGTGCAAAAAAGAATTAAATAAATTCATGAAGGAAAGTCCATCAATGGCTATTAGCTATGATGGGGACATGACCTCATGGATCCAGGTGTCCCTAAACCTCCAGCTACCAGAAGCTAGGATTGGATAGCAGGACTTGAGATTGCCCTGTTCTGTTCATGCCCTCTGATGCATCTGGCTCTGTCCACTGTTGGAAGACAGGATACTGGGCTAGATGGACCATTGGTCTTATGCAGTATAGCTGTTCTTAAGTTCTGATCTATCTTTTAAAACTGTGTTATTATTTTGTTAGTCATCAGAACAGGTCAAAGTTGCCCCTTTTTATTCCCTTCTTGGTCTTTCCACAGCTATTAGTATAGTTTTAAATTTATTCTCAAATATGTAAAGTGTGTGTGTGTGTGTGTGTTTAACTTGTCCTTCCTGCATAAATTCTTAATTCTTTAGATCTATATGGCTTATCTCTTTACCACCACTTTATAATCTATCTTGTAAACAACTGTGAAATCATTTCTATGTTATTTGTAAAAGATTTTTGTTCTAGAAGTGCCTGGTACTTTCCATCTAATCTATTTGATGTATTTCTGAGACATCTATCTACTTGCTATCTTAATGCTGTACCACAGGATGTAGTGGGATGTACTAAACAATATGTAAAACTTGATTGGTTCCGCCTTGCTTCTGATGATAGCAGCAATGAGGCAGAAATAGTACAGGGGCAACAACTATGTCCTTCAACTGTACTCTCCTCTTGCAAAGTAAAAACTCTTTACTGATATCTCTTGGTATATCAATCAGCATTTGTGGTTGTATAAAATTCTAGAAACTACTTTTCACTAAATAATTTATACATGTAGTGGCATTCTTTCCTATAATCTGCTCCCACAAAGTTCTCTTTTCAGGGGATGTCAAAGGTCCGTTTGTCCAGGCATTTACTGTTGGGTGTTATAACTTGTTTAATAGTATTTTCTAGAAGAAGTTAATGTTTGGTTTTTTTTTGAAGAGTTCGGAATTTAGACATAAGATTAAGTAGCACAATTATACTAGTCCTTTTATTTTGTGGTTTAAGGCAGGTATATCTGATGTCCCAATTGAGAATGAGCTAATCTAGCAATTCTAAAACTTAGAAGTACTTGATACACCAAATACCACCTTTTATAGTTAGGTGTAGTCATCATAGATCCTTATTTTGACATGTCTTTAAAAAAAAAAAAAATCCTGCTCTCTTCTCACAATTACAGAATGAGCTGTTTTCCTCGTTTCTCTTTTTCTCCATGGGCAATCTTTGAAGCAATAGACCCAGTGCTGCACTTCTCTCAGGGTGGAATCCCACAATTCGCTTTTAGACTGGGTCTCCAGGCTCTGGCACCTCCATGTACCAACTGTAATTACTCCAAATGTCTGCCTGTGTTTCGCCATTTGCACAAATTTTTTTCAGGAGCTGTACAGAGTAGATGATGCGATGACTCAGAATAGCTTCTCTAAAACAAAGTAGTATTTATTTACATCAGTAGCAAAATAGCATTCAGAGAAAAAGGCTAAAACAGCCTGCACACCTTTGTCTTGCGTAGAGCTTATCCCAGACACCCCAATATTGGGGGTGGATGGTCAGTCTGCTCCCCAGCAGTCATGGACTCTTTTTGTCTCTCTCAACTTCAGGGCTGAGATTTTAAATCATTCCGAAGTTCTTTGGTTGCATTTTCCCTGTTTGGCTTCCCAACCCTTGGGGTTACCAAACCAGTCTGTTGATCAGAGCATGATAGAGGTAAAATTCCAAATGAATTGACATCTGTATTAAATACTGGTGAGTGAGTTTTCTGAAGCTATTGACTGTGGCTTCACAGACACACAAAACAACATAAGACTGACTTGACTCCTAGTTATACTTTGGTCAATGACAATAACCAAAACAAACAAGCAGAGGATTACATAATAGCTAATATTTTTATGACTATCTCCCACACCTGTGTACCACCTGATTGCAAGCCCTATACCACAGTTTAAGAACCTCTGACCTCATCAATTGCAGGAAAATGTGAACCTTTTTTACATTGGTCTCTTTTTAATCCTTAGTTTAACTTGAAGTTTACTGAGTGTGGAAACAAGGGGTCCCAAAATCTGTGTATTTTCTTATTTAAAAAATACCACCTCTTTCCCCATTAGACAGTGAATAACATTATATTGAGTTTAGCCAACTTATTGGTATGATTCTTTTGGCCTCTAATGCCAGGGCCTCAAAAACCTGCTACCCACTCGATTATGGGGAATGGAAATTTTGTCTGAGTGGGACAAGGAAAGCTGTTGGTTCCCTCTCTAGAGAGACTAAATATAGGGAAGGCAGGAAGCAGAGAAGCGAGGAGTTGTTCCTTTCTCAAGAAGGGGACTTGAACTGTTGAAGCTGCTATATTTTTCGAGGGGTGGGGAGGATGGATGGAAGAACAAAAAGGACACTGATCCTTTGAGAACAAGAGGGAGGAGCTGGAGAACAGAATGCTCAGGTTCAGAGGAGGAGAATCTGGGAAGCTTTAGGCCTCCTGCACTACTGGAGGACAGCAACTGGCTCCCCAGTTCTAGACTGCAGGCTGAAAAGAGGACCTCTGCAAAGAGGTAGGGGGCAGAATTAATTTCTGGGTTTGGAGTGTGGGAGTGAACCTGTGTCAGTCTAGTGTAAGAAAGTAAAATAAAACAATAATGAGTAAAATGGCGGGGGGGGGGAGAGAATTGGGGAGTAACACACTTTAATTTTACTCAGGCTAGGGTAGGGAATTATTCCTTCAACGTATGCCTAACTACATACAAAATACTACATTAAGAGAACATTAAGGTTGCAAAGTCAAACACTGAAAAGTGAGGAAATGCCAGAATTAAGGTTGCCTATCTAACCTTAATGTGGCCCCCTTGCTAAATCAGTTACTATTGATTTTTCACGTTTTATACTTTTGCATTGTAGTGCACATTTAACTGCATACATATTAATACTTTTTTTTAATTTACAGGTGTTTCCATTTCAAGAAACATTATTGTGACCAGTTTGATGCTAAAGAACATCTTTAACCGAGGTTTTTATAGATGTGATAAACTTTTAATACCAGAATGGCTCACATAAGAATACTAAGACAATTGTGTAAGAAACTATTTTCCCACTGGAAGCTTTGGAAGTTTAGCATTGTTGTTTTTGTTTTTCTAGTATTTTTGTTTTTATTACAAAGAGAAATAGGTGTTCAAGATGCTAAACATGAATCAGGGATTGAACCAGCTGTGGGAAAGAAAAGTGATGTACTCGGTTTCATGTTAAATGCTGTGAACAATATTAAAGGTGCAAAGCCAAAAATGCAGATAAAAGCACCTGTTAGGCAAACCAATATTCCTGGAGAGAGACACTGTTTGCCAGGACATTATACACTAGCAGAACTGAAACCCTTCTTAGAGCGACCTCTTCAGGACCCCAATGCCCCTGGAGCTTCTGGTAAAGCATTCAAAGCTACCAATTTAAGCCCAGAAGAGGAGAAGGAGAAGGAGCGTGGGGATGAAAAACACTGTTTTAATGCTTTTGCAAGTGACAGAATTTCTTTGCACCGGGATCTTGGACCAGACACTCGACCTCCTGAGTATGTTGAAATCCATACTTTGAGAGAAACATACTTATCAAACATATAGAGACCCAGCATATTCTCAGAGCAACTTGGGCAGCATTTAAATTCACCGAACTGCAAACAGATGTCTTGTAATGTCATCAGTCTGTGGTATAGAATAGGAAATCTCTGATTTACAAGTGGCAGCTGTGTTGAGATACAGTCAAAGCTAAAAGTTTTTTAGGAAGGCTTAGTCTGCATTTCTTCGTTATCCAGGGTTTAGACATTAAGTAACAATCCAATGAGTTTCTTTGTTTATGATGTATGCTTCTAACCTTAATTCTCCCTTAATGACCTTTTTTGGGAACTTCCTCAATTTTTTAAAAGAAAACTAAAACTTATAAGTAAAAATTCTTTAATATCGTTTGTTTTTTAAAAAAAAAAGTATAGAAAAAAGTGAAGAAAATTGTGTTAATAAAAGACGCAGAAATTTTCTGATAAAGCAAAAACAGCAAGGACTGTTTTGAGGTCATTGAAAGGAGAGCAAGAATAGTGGGTTTAATAATTCCATAAGTTTCCTCTGGAATCCTATGGCATGCAAAACTTTTGCCAGCACAGCCCATACTTTCCTTGAGCAAGCCCTTATTTCTCTTCTAGAACACACCTTCTTTGCTTGAGCGTGTCTGTAGTGGTTTTAAATTCCTTCAGCCATTAATATTGGTGTGATGGGTCTCATAGATTGTTATGCCCATGCAGTTTACAATATCCATAGGCCAGTGGTTCTCAACTCTGGTCCACTGCTTTTTCAGCGTCCTCTGGCGAGCCGGGCCGGTTTGTTTACCTGCTGCGTCTGCAGGTTCAGCTGATCGTGGCTCCCACTGGCTGCGATTTGCCGCTCCAGGCCAACTGGGGCTGTAGAAAGTGGCACGGGCTGAGGGTTGTGCTGGCCGCTCTTCCTGCAGCCCAAATTGGCCTAGGGTAGCGAACCGCAGCCAGTGGGAGCCGCGATTGGCCGAACCTGCGGACGCAGCAGGTAAACAAACCGGCCCACTGTACCAGCGGCTTTCCCTGAACAAGCGGTGGACCAGAGTTGAGAACCACTGTCATAGGCAAAAACAAGTTTACAAAATATAGAGGTCCATGTCTGACTTTGAAAGAGGCCTTACTTATTGGCTCAGAGCTTGACAGTGTTCACAAGCTGTAAACTTTATAGACAATAAACAGTAAGTACACAGTTTACAAGGTCCACACGGATAGTCTTGTTAAACTTGTAAGTTCTGAATAGTACTTGCAGATCTGGGAAGAAGCATAGCTTTAAAATTCTAATATCCTTGAGCGGAATCTGATTGGCTTCCAGAAATTACAACTTTCAGAGGATTTGTCTGTAAAGCTTCTAATTTCTTTGAATCAGACCTATGCTTTTTCGTTTTGTTTTTCTTACAAACTCCACAGAACACATTAAGAAGTTTATAAAGTTTGCAAAGGCCTCACAGAGCTCTGAGGTTCAAATAATTATAGAAATAACTCCAACAATTAGCCATCCATTTTTGTTTGAAACAAATTCTATACCCTAGACCTCAGTGAAAACAAATGAATAAAACAAATGCAGAGTTTCTCAAAGATGTTTTTAAAGTTCAGACAGAGCAACAAACTGGCATTCTGAGATGCCCTCAGGGGATTACTACCACATCCATAAATGAAATGCTTATGCCTCCCTACTGAAGTACATAGAGTCTAGCAGTGGGATTCAGAACAATTTTGTGACATACGTCACAAAGAGAACCAAAAATCTTGATTTATTTTTTCAGATGTATGACCAGGGGCCCACCTTCATCTACAAAATAAATGAGTGAGTTTGGTGTAAGCCCAGTCCTCAGAGAACAGGAGTTAATCACATAACTACTAAAAAGAACTGGTACTATTCAATAGAAGTATTATTCTCTGCTCAAATGAGCACTGGGAGTGGCAAGGTTGTGTGGAGAAACAGTAGTTGGTAGGTTTCAGAGTAGCAGCCATGTTAGTCTGTATTGGCAAAAAGAAAAGGAGTACTTGTGGCACCTTAGAGACTAACAAATTTATTTGAGCATAAGCTTTCATGAGCTACGGCTCACTTCATTGGATGCATTCAGTGGAAAATACAGCGGGGAGATTTATATACATAGAAGACATGAAACAATGGGTCTTATCATACACACTGTAACCAGAGTGTTCACTTAAGGTGAGCTATTACCAGTGGGGAGTGGAGACGGGGGAGAAACCTTTTGTAGTGATGATCAAGGTGGGCCATTTCCAGCAGTTGACAAGAAGGTCTGAGGAACAGTGGGGGGTGGGGGGAATAAACATGGGGAAATAGTTTTACTTTGTGTAATGACCCATCCACTCGCAGTCTCTATTCAAGCCTAAGTTAATTGTATCCAGTTTGCAAATTAATTCCAATTCAGCAGTTTCTTGTTGGAGTCTGTTTTTGAAGGTTTTTTGTTGAAATATTGCCACTTTTAGGTCTAATCGAGTGACCAGAGAGATTGAAGTGTTCTCCAACTGGTTTTTGAATGTTATAATTCTTGATGTCTGATTTGTGTCCATTTATTCTTTTACGTAGAGACTGTCCAGTTTGACCAATGTACATGGCAGAAGGGTATTGCTGGCACATGATGGCATAAATCACATTGGTAGATGTGCAAGTGAACGAGCCTCTGATAGTATGGCTGATGTGATTAGGCCCTATGATGGTGTCCCCAGAATAGATATGTGGACACAGTTGGCAACAGGCTTTGTTGCAAGGATAAGTTCCTGGGTTAGTGGTTCTGTTGTGTGGTGTGTGGTTGCTGGTGAGTATTTGCTTCAGGTTGGGGGGCTGTGTGTAAGCAAGGACTGGCCTGTCTCCCAAGATCTGTGAGAGTGATGGGTCATCCTTCAGGAGAGGTTGTAGATCCTTGATGATGCGTTGGAGAGGTTTTAGTTGGGGGCTGAAGGTGATGGCTAGTGGCGTTCTGTTGTTTTCTTTGTTGGGCCTGTCCTGTAGTAGGTGACTTCTGGGTACTCTTCTGGCTCTGTCAATCTGTTTCTTCACTTCAGCAGGTGGGTATTGTAGTTGTAGGAATGCATGATAGAGATCTTGTAGGTGTTTGTCTCTGTCTGAGGGGTTGGAGCAAATGCGGTTGTATCGTAGAGCCTGGCTGTAGACAATGGATCGTGTGGTGTGGTCTGGATGAAAGCTGGAGGCATGTAGGTAGGAATAGTGGTCAGTAGGTTTCCAGTATAGGGTGGTGTTTATGTGACCATCGCTTATTAGTACCGTAGTATCCAGGAAGTGGATCTCTTGTGTGGACTGGTCCAGGCTGAGGTTGATGGTGGGATGGAAATTGTTGAAATCATGGTGGAATTCCTCAAGGGCTTCTTTTCCATGGGTCCAGATGATGAAGATGTCATCAATGTAGCGCAAGTAGAGTAAGGGCATTAGGGGACGAGAGCTGAGGAAGCATTGTTCTAAGTCAGCCATAAAAATGTTGGCATACTGTGGGGCCATGCAGGTACCCATAGCAGTGCCACTGATTTGAAGGAATACATTGTCCCCAAATGTGAAATAGTTATGGGTGAGGACAAAGTCACAGAGATCAGCCACCAGGTTTGCCGTGACATTATCGGGAATACTGTTCCTGATGGCTTGTAGTCCATCTTTGTGTGGAATGTTGGTGTAGAGGGCTTCTACATCCATAGTGACCAGGATGGTGTTTTCAGGAAGATCACCGATGGATTGTAGTTTCCTCAGGAAGTCAATGGTGTCTCGAAGATAGCTGGGAGTGCTGGTAGCGTAGGGCTTGAGGAGGGAGTCTACATAGCCAGACAATCCTGCTGTCAGGGTGCCAATGCCTGAGATGATGGGGTGTCCAGGATTTCCAGGTTTATGGATTTTGGGTAGCAGAGAGAATACCCCAGGTTGGGGTTCCAGGGGTGTGTCTGTGCAGATTTGTTCTTGTGCTTTTTCAGGGAGTTTCTTGAGCAAATGGTGTAGTTTCTTTTGGTAACCCTCAGTAGGATCAGAGGTAATGGCTTGTAGAAAGTGGTGTTGGAGAGCTGCCTAGCAGCCTCTTGTTCACATTCCGACCTATTCATGATGACGACAGCACCTCCTTTGTCAGCCTTTTTGATTATGATGTCAGAGTTGTTTCTGGTTTCAGAGTAGCAGCCGTGTTAGTCGGTATTCGCAAAAAGAAAAGGAGTACTTGTGGCACCTTGGAGACTAACAAATTTATTTGAGCATAAGCTTTCGTGAGCTACAGCTCACTTCATCAGATTCATTTGGTGGAAAATACAGAGGGGAGATTGATATACATACACAGAGAACGTGAAACAATGGGTTTTATCATACACACTGTAAGGAGAGTGATCACTTAAGATGAGCCATCACCAGCAGCAGGGGGGAGGGAGGAAAACCTTTCATGGTGACAAGCAAGGTAGGCTATTTCCAGCAGTTAACAAGAACAGCTGAGGAACAGTGGGGGGTGAGGGGGAGAAATAACATGGGGAAATAGTTTTACTTTGTTTAATGACTCATCCATTCCATCATGTGCCAGCAATGCCCCTCTGCCATGTACATTGGTCAAACTGGACAGTCTCTACATAAAAGAATAAATGGACACAAATCAGACGTCAAGAATTATAACATTCAAAAACCAATTGGAGAACACTTCAATCTCTCTGGTCACTCGATTACAGACCTGAGGGTGGCTATTCTTCAACAAAAGAACTTCAAAAACAGACTCCAACGAGAGACTGCGGAATTGGAATTAATTTGCAAACTGGATACAATTAACTTAGGCTTGAATAGAGACTGGGAATGGATGAGTCATTGGATGGCACTGTGTTCTGCACGGCTGAAGTTACGGGGCAAGTGATGCTGCTTTTCCACAATTTCAGGGTTGCCAACTTTCTAATTGCACCAAACCGAACACTGCTGCCATGTCCCTTACCCGAGGCCCTGCCCCCCCCACACACACTCTTTCACTGGGCTGGTGATAGAAAAAATGACTAATCATTAAAAGCATATTTATTATTTTATTTAAATAAAATGACATTTGTAGGGGTTTGGGGAATTGGTAATAAGATAGGGATTCTTTCTCATTGGGTCACTAGTTATAATCATGCCCAAGATGACAGTAGTTGAAAGCTGTCAACTGATTAGTGGCTAGTAGCCTACGTGAAATGAATTAGTTATCCAAGTTCACTTCCTGGTGCACTGTATCATTGTTACACAATTCATGGAAAACGTTGGTACTTTTACTGGCAGTCAAAGAAGTGTATTTGAAATGCCGTAATGTTAAAAAATTCTAAAGACCAATCCTTTAGTTGGAAAAAAAAATATCTGAAAATAAGGCTTAGTCGAGGTAGTTGTAATAACCGTGACACACCCGCCCTTTTTTGTTTAAACTAGACATTAAAGCTCTAAGGCAAAAGTCAGAGAGTGCATTTTTTTACATACAGGAAGAACCTAACCTTTTATGCTCCTACCTGATAGGTAATTATAGTATCTATATGGCATACATATTGGGAAGTGGCTGGTGTTTAGAACAAAAAGAATTATCCGGCTGATATGTAATAACTAAACACTGGAAAAATAAAGCTTTAAATTGTTTTCTGTGTTGCTTGGTGAACCATTCTGAAATGTTTATATCTGTTCTCATGAAGTTTTAAGACCTCCATTTACATGGTCTTTGAGGCATGTTTTTTCAGATGCAGATGCGATATGTATGTGTGGCAAAAATGAAGTTGTGCTGTTCCACCTGGCTGCCTAATAGCTGCCACCCACCTTTCTTTCCTCTCAAGCAAGTAGGAGTAGAACTGATTTTTTGGGTTTTTTTTTTTTTTTAGACTGGAGCATGAAAGGATTTTGCAGCTTCCCTTTCTTTGTAGTTCCTCTTCTCTGTTGTCCAGAAGTTACATAGCTTCTGCCCTCTCCTGCTTCTCCTCAATCCTCCTAGTCATGGGTAAACCATCCAACATAATCTTTTCTTCCCTTGGGAGAAATTGGGAGTTGTCTGCTGGGTATACTGTGAGCCCTCAAGTGTGGTAGGCCAGCAGATCTGGGACTTGTGCTCCTGCTTTGCACTTGTACACAATTCCATTTAAGTATCTTAAAGAACTATAAAATGTCAATGCATTAAGCTTCATCTCCCCTATGAACTAAGCAGACTTACAGATGGGGATGCTGAAATATAGACTACATAAGTGGCACAGGCAAGAATAGAACCCGTATCTAACTTCCAATTTGGTAATTTTCAGTCCCAGACCATTATTATTTTCAATACAAACATTTTTATCAGGGGTAAAAGACCAAATTAAAAGCTTTTCTTTTTTGTTTTGTTGCTGAGATGTTATGTGGATTTATTTGTGGGTGTATTGTTTTGAAATTAGGAGTTAACAAACTATATCTTTTAGATAGTTTCTTTGTGGATATTATACAGAAATGAACTTTAATATTAGCCTTGACTTGTTAAGACATCTTGTCCGTAATGTCATGTAGACAGCCCAAATTTTTAGGAATATAGAAATGCTGTACTGGCTCAGACCAGTAGTTTGTGTAGTCCAGAAGTCTGTCTCCAACAGCAGCCAGTATTAAATGCTTCAGAGGAAGGTTCAAGAAATCATTTGCAGTTATAGGTGCAGTTATCAACAATTCCCCCAAGGAAAGTCTTCTCCTAATCCTTAGTAGTAGTTAGAGCGTGGTTATGAAGGAGAGTGTAAATTCCCTCCAAAACATTTGACTTTTCCTCTCCTTTCACTTCCAGTATTTACTATTATAACTCTGGATATTCTTATTATGCTATACCCTTTTAAGCTCTTGGACTCAATGACATCTTGTAGCAATGACTTCCACTGTCTGAGTGACTGCATTTCAGAAAGTATTGTCTTTGAATATGCCACCTTCCAGTTTGTCTGTCCCCTTAAATCTATAATGCTCATTTCAATGATTAGTAAGTATAATAATACCTAATAGAAACTGGATGAGCCAAAACCTGCATGTACAATTCCTATTGACTTCCATGGGTGATATATGTTTGTATCCAAGAAGAAAACTGGACTCTACTTCAAAGGTACTTGACATTCCTGGGATCAAAAGTGGCTTCATTGCCCAAATAGATATTCATGAGGTATTAAGAACTGGCCATCAAGAATTCTATTTGAGATGCTGTATGACACTTTCCATTTCTTTATTTTCCAATGCTTATGGAACTAGAAATTATAAGAGGGGAAAAATAAAATGTCAGTAATTTCTCTGTTACAAAAAGGGTGTTTTTTAAAGATGACTGAATTAGAGTTCATATTAAATTTTATATAAAGTCTAAAACTTCTTTTAATCTTTAGATGTATTGAGCAAAAATTTAAACGTTGCCCATCACTGCCTACTACAAGTATCATAATCGTTTTTCACAATGAAGCATGGTCTACTCTGCTAAGAACTGTACACAGCGTGATGTATACTTCCCCTGCCATACTCCTCAAAGAAGTTATTTTGGTGGATGATGCCAGTGTAGATGGTAAGAAAAAAAAATTTTTTTTAAATCTTACTTTTCTAATTAATCCATATTAAGATTACACCTGTGATTAGTCAGTCAGTGATATCTGTTTTGCATCATTAATGGTTAGAAAGAATGAGAGACAGTTATCTCATTGCTTAGTGTGTGTTTGTAAACGTGTGTGTGTGTGTGTGTGTGTGTGTGTAATAAGTTTACTTAATTAGTTTTAATACTCTCATGCAAGATAAAAACAGAAGGGAGAAAAACCTTGTATTTTCTAATTCTATTTTGCAAATATGGATTTCTTGTCTATTCATCCCAATGTTCTAAGTTTATACCTCCCTAACACAAAGTTTATATATTTTAAATATTTTTTTTACTGTTTAAATTGTATAACAGTGCCACTGTGATTAGTGACCATGTTAACCCTTGGGGAACCAAGTTATATTGCACTTTGTAGAACAAGGAGTCTTAGGGTAAAGCAACCTACTACTAACCTCTGATTATAGGTAACGTATACAATGATTTGCAAACATTTATACATGCGTTCCTCTTTAGGCCCATAAATGGTCTCATTAAAGTGTTTGAAGATGAGGGACAATCTGAGGAGAAACGTTCTTTCCCACAAAATTAAAAAAAGTACTAAATGATCGTGTATTAAAAGGTGGAGCTCTAGGTAATTGTCTAAATAACCACAAGTGGATATACTTTGGATGGTTACAAAGCCAGTTTTACAAACTTGCATACATTGACATACCGAGGCAGACTTCTGAAAGAACACACATTCAGATGAATGCACCTATGGTTGTTTGCAAGTCCGCGTATTTGGAATATCAACCAATTTGGATATAAGGTGCATTCAGAAGCAGAAGACCACTTAATATTAATATGGAAGTGAGAAGATACAAAAACTTCAAAGAAAAATTAAACCTGAGAGGGAAATAAATCTTAAAGATCTTTACCCATCTGTATATTTAGAGCTCCTACTGCAGGTAAACATTGTAGCTCTTGATTGTTTATGCCTGCAAGATGTGCACATGCACCCATATGTACATGCAAAACCTGCACTTACGTGTATTTGTGTATGTAATTTGGGTGGCTAGATGCACAATTACTCAGTTTGCTTGCAACATTAGGGTTTTGAGTGCTTAAGTGATACAAATGCAAAATGCAGGCCTATTGAAAATGTCCCTTCCACTGTGAATGATTTTATCATTTTTTGGTACAGTAGAATCAGTAATGACCAACAGGAACTGCTTTTTAACTCCCTTTAGTAGAAGTCACTCCTGTCAGAGGTAAATTCAGTTTTGTTCTGGTTTTTTTGGTTGGTTTGTTTTGTTTTTTTTAAAAAAGTCTTGCTTCCACGTTGCAAAATCCTTTAAAATGTATTTTATTTGGACTTGCAAACACTTGCATTGGCTTTTGATGCCGACTATAGAATCTTAATAATCACATAGCCTGCATTCAATTTTATTACTATTGTGTCTACCTGTGACAGAAATACTGATTTAATTTTAGACTCATCTAAATGAAATGGTACCTATTGTTTTAATCTTTTAAAGCTTTAAGAATTGGGATGGTTTCTTTTCAAATACATATTTTATGAACCTCAAATTCCAAAAATATGTTTAATCATAGGCTACTCAGCAGAATTTAACCTTTCAAAAACTTGTATTTTAAAATACTAGCAGGCAAAGTTGATCATTGACAGTTAAGGAAAAAAAAAATCAAAGGAATTTCAGGCAATGGGTTTCTACTGAATACTCTGAAATTGATTTGTATTTTCAGAATACTTGCATGATAAACTAGATGAATACGTGCAACAATTTCAAATAGTTAAGGTAGTCCGACAAAAGGAAAGAAAAGGTCTAATCACAGCACGATTATTAGGAGCTTCAGTAGCAACAGGAGAGACGCTTACTTTTTTGGATGCACATTGTAAGTACATCTGTGCTATGTGTATGATCAAAATATCAAATATTTAGGAAACTGTATTGTGTTCATTTTATAAACCATCATTTTAAATTTTATTTTGTTTTAATTTCCTTCTCAGTGTTAAAAATGTAAACTTGGCCGAATTTACCTTTTTAATATAAAAAAAATGTGTGGCTAAAGTTAATGCAATACTGTCAAGAAGTGTTTAGTTGCTTGTGCCAGGGACTATAAAGAGTTGACAAAATTTAGAAAAAAGTGGTCTAACTCAGCTTGGAGTTGGTACAAGGAAATGGGGAGCATAGGCTCTGGAGGGTTTGCATGTGCATTCTGATGAACTATAACATTTCTGAGTGCTTTATAAACATACATTAATTGTCATAACCTTCCTGTGCAGTAGCTAAGTACAGTTATTCTTATTGTAAATATACAGAAATAGTTTCAGAGAGAGATTAAGTGATTAGAGTAAGAGGGTGTCAGTGTTTGAGCTTGGACTGAACCCAGGAGTCTCTTGCTATTGATCCAACCTAGTTCACTAGAGCTCTCATACTGCAGAGCTAACTCTCCCTGGAACCCTAGGCTCCAGTGTTAACTAGGGTTACCAACTGTGGTTGGATGAATTTCTGAAGGTTTCATTGCATGACATTGCATGAGTGGAGACTCCAGTACAATCCTGGAGAGTTGGCAACCCTATTGGTAGCTCATTAGAGGAAGCAGCAAGGTCATAGTTGGTGGTAGCTGAGCAGGAGCTTCTTGTGGATCTTGGGTACCATCGACCACTTATAGCACAGCCTACTACTGCTGTGAAATGATTTGTGGTCTTGCTAAAACTGAGAGAGCCATGGCTATGGGGGTTTCACAAATTTGAAAGGCCATGAGCAGGTATATGGTCAGTAAGTAATTTTATAAATTTTAACACTGATAAACTTTCATATATGATCAGTTTATGTTGGCTTACATTTAAGGCTCTCTTCCCATTTGAATTGTCATCTATTAGGAAAGCACTAACCAACACTTACTTTTAAAATAGTCACATTAATAACATTAGTCAGCTAGATCATACTAGTGAAATTTGATGCAAGAGTAGGAAAAATTTTTAAAAACAATTTCTAGCATAGTCAAGAATTATTTACCAAGTATTTTAATGTTCATGAAACAGTATAAATTCTAAAATGATTGCTATGGAAAATCATTCCAAAATGCTTTAAAAGTATATTTTGTTTCTCAATTACTTAGAATTGTATGTTCGAAATAAAATTTTTGGATTCACATCACACTTGAAGTCACAATTTATAGGGCTGAATCTTTCATTAATTATCTTCAGTCCTAGCTCTTTGATTGCAGACTATCTTTCACTGTGTCTCTCTCTGTCATGCTTGTTGTCATCCCAGGGCCTAGCCCAATCTTCACTTCAGTCTCTTCTCCTCCTGGTCCCTTTTTTTTAAGTAAAAGTTTGTTTTGCTAATTTTTTTTTTATTTTAATGCCAGCACTTGCTTTTTTTTCTTCAGACACATGATCACTTATGCCAGAATCTAAGTCCACTCAGCAAGGTCCACTTAGATGCCTCTAAGCTAACATTTAATCTTTTAAAGAAAAAAAAGTGTGGATTCTACAAAACATGACTCTGTTCAGTAATAGTCCCTTCATTATACTTTCATTGTGAAGAAAAATTCCAGTGTTTCATTTAATTAATTCTTCTCTCCTCCCCCTCCCCCTCATCCCCATAGGTGAATGTTTTTATGGCTGGTTAGAGCCATTGTTGGCACGAATAGCTGAGAACTACACTGCTGTTGTAAGCCCTGATATTGCATCCATAGATCTTAATACTTTTGAATTCAGCAAGCCTTCTCCTTATGGACATAACCATAACAGAGGAAATTTTGACTGGAGTTTATCATTTGGATGGGAATCTCTTCCTGAACATGAAAATAGAAGAAGAAAAGATGAAACCTATCCAATTAGGTAAACAGTTGAGCTTGTAGAATATTTGAAATTCTTCACTTTGAAATTGTTTGCTAAAAAAATTCTAATTAGCAACTTCTAAACAAAGCACTTCTTTGCCTGAGGATGGGAATAGCAGCACTGGAATCAGAAGTCTTAATGTCTTATGATTTGAGCTCTTTCACTTATTGAAATATTTTCTCTAGATTTTATTTTTTTACGAGTCAAATTTTTACAAACAACTTTAAAATATAAATATAAAAACATTGCCTTTCTCCCTAGATTTTGTTCATAATTTCCCATAATTGCTTCCAGCAGTGGAAGCAGTGTTAGTCTGTCTACATGAGCATTTCTATCAGTTAAATTTTTAACTACTACATCATCTAATTCTGTTTTGAATTGAGTTAGATAATGTGGTGGTTAGAATGCCCGTAGCCTGTCTATGCTAGCACTCGCAATAGTGGATCTGCAGCTACAAGAAATTTCAGAGAGAAAAAATGCTAGTGTAGACACAGTTACAGTCTCCATAAAGTATACTGGTTGAAACTGTCTTATTGTCAGGCACTTATTTAAACTCATACTGGGGCATAGTACTGTTTCACAGCAAGGTAACAAAAATATAGCAGAACCATTCCATGTATGTTACCAGAAAAACTAGACAAAGGAGGACTAATAGTGTATAAGTGTGAGTGGAGTGAAAACAGTTTTCCTGGAATGCAAGCACATTTTCTGTTTTCTCTTTCTTTTTCTGGTGTTTAGTTCTAAAGTTCATTGCATTGGTTTGTTTAAGTGCCATCCATCCTGATATCTTAAAGAACTCTTGATCTCTTGTCTGTCATAACTCATTAGTAATGACTAATTATTATATGCCTATTTATAGTGTTTTGTATCTTGCATCTTGGGAATGTATAATAGACTTGAATGATAAGGTGCACTGAAGAAGTGTGGGGGGGGAAGGAAATACATATTTTTCATTAGCTCTGCTGCCTGGGCATCAGCTTTTCCTGTTCACTCATATTTCACATCTTGAAATGCTTCAAGAATTAAAAATAAAAATACCCTAAGTGGGGACTTTATGGATGGTGGCAAGTTTGTTAAAATGTCCAGACTGAGAAAACAAGCTTGTTGCGTATGCTTGCTCATCATCTTACAAAGATGGCAGGCACCCATATTTATCAACTACTATGTCCATAATAGTAATTCTATATTTAGAAAGTCTTTTTTGACTTTCAAAATGTTTTGTAAATAAAAGTTGACATGCTACACAAACGCTTGGATATACTTCAAGAACCTCTTAAACTGATGAGGGAAACAGCCTAAAAGTTATTTATGGCTACTGATCCAGAAAGTTCCACATCTGCATAAGACTATTTTTCTTACATCTTTACATTTTCCTTACATCTTACTGAACTGATATTGCACCCTTGAGAATAAAGCCAGAATTAAAATGTTAAGGATCACTGAGAAGATGGCAAATGGACCCTTTTTAGTATGGTTTAAGAAATTTTTCTGAGCAATTCTTCTCAGAGACAATATAACTGAATTCTGCTAGAAGAATACCCACAGAGAAAGGTGAATCTCCCCCCAAATTCCAGAGCAGCTGGGGTGCTTAGTATCATGGTAGTGAATAGTCATATCTGGCCAGGCTTTAGGCTGAGCACCAGTATGGAATAACACACATAGTGGTTGATCTCAATATCTCAATACATTGGAGAGAGGCCAGACGTCTTTACTGATGCCCTCTGCCCTTCCAGCAACTTTTTGTCTGTTTGGATCAGAGGGTGCTGCCAACATAATTTAGTTACTTACAGGGATGGAAAAATGCATAAAGTTAACTAATAACCTGTCTACATAGGAAAATGTATTGAGATATATATACAGCTATAGTTATTCTAGCATAACTCTTTGTATGAACACTTATTCTGGCATGAGTGCCTTTTTCCAGTTTAGTTTGTTCTGGAATCAGCATATCCACACAGGGAGTTACATTACTATAACTGCAGTGGTATAATTATGCTAGTGAAGTTTCCCTGGTAGAGAAGCCCTTCAGCCAGTTTAAACCTTGCATCAGTAACGTAATGGTTTCTCTTTTTGCAGAACTCCTACTTTTGCTGGAGGTCTTTTTTCAATATCGAAAGACTATTTTGAATATATTGGAAGCTATGATGAAGAAATGGAAATATGGGGAGGAGAAAATGTAGAAATGTCTTTCAGAGTAAGTTTAGATATAATCCTACGTCTGGCCTTATGGCAGTCCAGTAAATGTGTCCCCCTAGTTGACTGATTCACCAGAGAGGTCATGGATTGAAAGAACATGAAGACTGAGCTATCACTAATCTATGGGCAGAAAATAATAGAATAAATACTAGGCTTGGTCACTATAGTAATAAAGTGTGTTTGGATTTGATATCCAAAATTTATGCTTCCAACGTTCACCTGTGGATTTGAGTTTTGATTAACAAACCCCATTTTCTAACGCTATATGAACTAGAGGTCTTATCTGGGTGCTTAAGATGAAACATTAAAATTGTAAATTATATGTTGTTTTTAGACCTTGTAAAAATTCTAACTTCAATGGACTTATACAAAAATACTATCACCAGGTGTGGCAATGTGGTGGACAATTGGAGATCATGCCTTGCTCTGTTGTTGGCCATGTCTTTCGCAGCAAGAGCCCCCATACTTTTCCAAAAGGCACTCAAGTGATCGCACGTAATCAAGTTCGCCTTGCAGAAGTCTGGATGGATGAATATAAAGAAATATTTTACCGGAGAAACATAGAAGCAGCAAAAATTGTGAAACAAGTAAGTGGTGGTAGTATTAGAAATCACTTTTGCTGCACTGAAAGTTTTGGTGAGCAAAAGTTATTTATTGACAAAAGTATGTAAGACTTCTAGATATTCTAATCAAAAGTACTAGGCAGGACAATGTTTTATTTGCTCAAATATCTAGTAAATAAAGATAGGTGTTTCACTTACTCTTGAATTCTGATTGTTTGCTCTTTAAAGTCCTATAATTAGAGCTTGTAAGGTAGGGTACTCAGCACACCTTTATGTCAGAGTACAATGCTGCAAAGGATCCTTGTCACCAGCCTATCCTGTAGATAGTTATACCTCTCACTGGGTCTTCTGTGGCTCAGTCCTCCAGCCAAGTCCCATAAAGTTCAGTCCCCTTTCAGGGTAACAAGGTCCAAAAACCTCTTGGGGTTATTCTTAAGCCTGTCTTTTGGGGTCAGTCTTCAGTCGCACCCTGGGCTTAATATTCTTTCCACTGCGCTTTCATGCCCCTGCCTCAGGGGCTACTAGGTGAAACCAGGCCCATTCTATACTCTGGCTTTTGGCCCAGAGACCCTGTATAAAGCAGCTTCTTCAGACATGCTGCTGTTTCCCTGAGCCACTTCCTACCTCTAAGCCTCCTTGTGCTGTTTCCCCACACTCTGTGCTTAACACAGCCTCCCTTTGGTTCTCAGGCCCCTAGTTTCTTCCTAGATCCTCCCATCTTCTCCTTTTTCTTCTGAACTAATCCCTCTTTCACTCCATTGAAGTGCTTTTAACTACCCTAACTTAGAACCTCCCTGACAGGAACCTAGCCTCTTCCCTGTGGAGCCTCTTGCCTGCTTAAACCCTATCTTTGCCCCCAACCCCGTGGATTTCTCTCCACAGAAGAGTCCAGTCTTCTTTCGACTGAAATTCCTTGGATTCTGTATAAGATTCAGGTGCCTAATGATTCTTACCTAAATCTGCCCCCTCAGCTCAGGAGGCAATCAATCCATCAATCACTGGTGCACTAATTGGTTCTTACACCTTTCACCTGTTAGAGAAGGAGTTAAGCTGCATCACAGAGCTGCTTGAAAAATGTAGATAATCAAAAATATTTTTTTGGTGGAGTAATAAGTAAAAAAAAAAAAAAAAAAAAATAGATCAATCTCAAAAAACAGTTTTTGCAGGCCTTTCATTTTACCAAATGGCATAATTCCATTTTTACATCACAAAAAATGTTTTTGCTCATTAATACAGCTCACTAATACAGCCATTTGTTCATTAATAAAGCCCTTTGTAAGCAAAAAAAAAAAATTGAATTGGTATATTTTTATGAAAATGCTGGAAACTGGTAAATGGTTTCACTGCCCAAAATTTGGTGACTTTCAAAAAGCTGCCTTTTGTTGTTGTTAAGCAAATTATTTGTGAACGGAAAGTTTGTAGAAAAACTACAACTAAGTTCCTGAACAGTGGAAATTTATTAGGCAACTGAAATATCTTTGCCTTGAGATAGAAGAAACACTGACACTTAATTGAAATTGTTTTCTACTGTAACTACTCCATCAGTGGTTCTCAACCTCTTTTCATTTGCAGATCCCTAAAAATTTTCAAATGGAGGTGCAGACAGACCTCTGGAAATCTGTTGTCTGAATATATAGTTGAATTCTGTTCAGTCAGTTTTCAGTCTGTCTTTTGTGGACCCCTCAGACTTAGTTTGTGAACCCAGCGGTCCCTGGATCACAGCTTGTGAATCTCTGTAGTACATCAAAATATACAGTAAAACATTTAAAATAGAATAATCTGTTTAGATGCATTTTTACATTTATTAATTTTGTTTTATAACAAAGTATCTAGTGTGAGATTTGAATCTTGTCCATGTATACCTTTTTAGGCTGTAAACTAAACCATGGTTAGTAACTTTGGGCCAAATTCATTCCTGATGTAGCCCCACTGATTATTGAATGAATTTGCTCCAATATCCCTTTATTTTAATACATGGGTTTCTATTTAAAATGCAACCTTCTTAGCTAACTGCATATTGTAAAGAAGCTGATTATTCATTGTACTAATTGACTTTTATTCTGTTGTTCTAAGGTTCATTTGGGCTTTGTGTTCCTCCTTTGTTGTTTGATCCAAAGAAATGTGATTTATAGCTGGAAACTATTCCTTGCACTTGGTTACAGCTAGTATCAGGAGTGGCTTGTTAATTTTACTAGTTGCCGATACATTAATTACATTTACTAAACAGGTGATTACCACTCCATAGTAAATACAAATACTTAGGACATATGTGCGGGGAGGGGGGCGGTGTGTTGGGGAGAGAGAGATGAAGTGGGGGAGGGGTGTTACAGCAACAATTTTGTTGCCATTCAATATTGGTTTGGACTTTACTTATCATACCACATCTTCTTTTCCCCTGCAGCCAGTTGGTCTGTCTCTTATCCCTTACACAACAAAAACCTATTTGGGCCCCCCCGGTATAGAGTCTTCTCTCATTTCTTATACAGTTTCTGATTCTTTCTTGACCTTCTTCATGGTGCAGAATCATAGAAATGTGGAGCTGGAAGGGACCTCGAAGTCATCACTAAGGCTGCGAGTTAGTAACGGATTCCTGCAGTGACTTCTGCAGTGGCAGCCCCTGCACCAGGCTCACCGGCCACTGTGCCCCTCCCAAGCAGCAGAGTTTGGTGTGGGAGAGGGAAGGGGGTTGGCGCACCAGAAGTGGTGACATCCACCCAAGGTGCTGGCTTCGCAGCTCCCATTGGCCAGGAACCGTTGCTCCCATTGCTGCAGGGGCGGCAGCATGCTGCAGAGCTGCCTGGCCATGCCTCCTCCTAGCAGCTGAGCCAGGGGGATGTTGCCACTTCCAGGGAGACCCCCAGGTAAGTGCCACCCAGAGCCCGCCTCACCCCCTCCTGTGACCCAACACTCTGCCCCTCCCAAACTCTGTTGCTGCTGCTGTGAGAGGGGGAGAAGTTACAGAGCCAGGTAGGGAGCGTGCTGGCCCCGCCAAACCCCTCCACCAGTGGGGGTCCCAGGCCATGCACTGCCGCCCACTCCCCCCCAAGCAGTACCCCACCAGGTTTTATTCGCTGGTATTTTTAGTAAAAGTCATGTGAATTTTTGTTTACTGCCTATGACCTGTTTGTGACTTTTACTATAAATTCCTGTGACTAAAACGGAAACTTAGTCATCATGTCCAGCTCCCTGGACTGAGGCAGGACCAAGTAAACCTAGACCATGCGTTACAGGTGTTTGTCCAACTTGTTCTTAAAAACCTCTAATGATGGGGATTCCACAATCTTCCTTGGAAGCCTATTCCAGAGCTTAACTACCCTTATAGTTAGAAAGTTTTTCTTAATATCTAACCTAAACCTTCTTTGCTGAAGATTAAGCCCGTTATTTCTTGTCCTAAGTTAGTGGACATGGAGAAAAATTGATCGCCATCCTCTTTGTAACAGCCCTTAACACATTTGAAGACTGTTAGGATGTCTCCCCTCAAGACTAACCATATGCCTAGTTGTCGTTGTTGTTTTTTTTTAACCTTTGCTCATAAGTTAGGTTTTTCTAAAGGTTTTTTTTGTTTTGTTTTGTTTTGCTCTCCTTTGGACTTGCTTCATTTTGTTCACATCTTTCCTAATGTGTGTCACCCAGGATTGGACACAGTACTCCAGTCGAAGCCTCACCAGTGCTGAGTAGAGTGGGACAATTACCTCCCTTGTCTTACATTTAACGCTCTTGTTATTCAACACAGAATATTAACCTTTTTTGCAACCTCATCGCATTGTTGACTCTTATTCAATTTGTGATCCACTATAATCCCTTTTCAGTAGTACTACCACCTAGCCCAGGGGTGGGCAAACTACGGGCCACACCTGGCCCGCGAGACCGTCTTGCCTGGCCCCATAGCTCCTGGCGGGGGAGCGTTGCCCCCCGGCCCCTCCCTCACTATCCCCCCTCCCCTGCAGTCATGCCAGCAGCGCAGCTTGTGCCTGCCCACCTCCCAGGCTTTCCAATAAGCCTGTCCTGCCGCTCTAAGCGGCCTGGTAAGGGGGTGGGGGGGGGGGCAGGAGGTCCTGGGGGCAGTCCGGGGACAGGGGTTTGGATGAGGCAGAGGTTTGGGAAGGGGGGCGGTCAGGAGACAGGGAGCAGGGAGCTTTGGATAGGGGGTGGAGTCCCAGGAGATCCTCTGGTGGAGGGACAGGAAGCGGGGGGGCTGGATAGGGTGTGGGGTCCTGCGGGGCAGTTAGGGACGGGGGTCCCAGGAGGGGGCGGTTGGATGGGTCAGGAGGCCCGGGGGGCCTTTCAGTGGCAGGGGTATGGATAGAGGTCGGGGCGGTCAGGGTAGCTTAGATAGGGGGTGGTGTCCTGGGGGGTGGTTAGGGGTGGGGGGTCCTGGGAGGAGGTGGTCAGGGGACAAGGAGCAGGGGGGTTGGATGGGTGGGGGGTTCTGAGGGGGACAGTCAGGGGGCGGGAAGTGGGAGGGGTGGATGGGGGTGGGGGCCATGCTGTTTGGGGAGGCACAGCCTTCCCTACCTGGTCCTCCATACCGTTTCGTAACCCCGATGTGGCCTTGGGCCAAAAAGTTGCCCACCCCTGACCTAGCCAGTTATTCCCCATGTTGTAGTCATGCATTTGATTTTTCTTTCCTAATTGAAGTATTTTGCACTTATCTTTGTTGAATTCAGACCAATTCTCCAATTTGTCACGGTAATTTTGAACTCTATTCCTGTCTATTCCTTCCAGTTTGGTGTCATTTGCAGATTTTATAAGCATGCTCTCCACTTTATAATCCAAGTCAAGACTAAACCCATGTGGGGTCCACTAGATATGCCTTCGCAGTTTGACAGCAGCCCTAAGCCCTGCTTAGCAATGAACAGAATATATTCCTTCATTAGTTTTGTATCCGAGATCAGAACAGAAACAGTTTAATGCTGTGTTTTATTTCATGAACGGTACATACACACAGCATTAAACTTCACTGCATATGTGTGTGTATCTTCCACTACGTTGTCCTACTTTGACAGTCTCACATTTACACTTAGACTAATTTATTGTTAAGAAAATCTAACACATTACATTAGGTTAACATAATCGGTATTTTCATAACTTACGTGGTCCAAATTTTAGGTGAAAATTGATTAAAAAAAATAAAATCCAACTAGTTTTTTGTTCAACTTGGGAAATTTTCAGTAAAAATCGGTAAAAATTGAAAACAAAGGGCCTTATATATTGCTTAAATAGCAACTTGTCTGCCTTAATAAGCCGATGTTTCCCTGCTCCCTGTTGCCACTGAGGACCCTTACAGCACTGCTTCAGAAGAAGCATGGGTTTGCTCTGCCTGTAGCAATTGGAAGTGTGTGCAAGAAGTCAATGGTACTTCTTGATTGAGTGGAGGCGCAAGTGGTGTTCTCGTCCATCCTCCCCGTGGAAGGAAAAGGCCTGGGTAGGGACCGTCGAATCGTGGAGGTCAACGAATGGCTACGCAGGTGGTGTCGGAGAGAAGGCTTTGGATTCTTTGACCATGGGATGGTGTTCCATGAAGGAGGAGTGCTGGGCAGAGACGGGCTCCATCTTACGAAGAGAGGGAAGAACATCTTTGCCAGCAGGCTGGCTAACCTAGTGAGGAGGGCTTTAAACTAGGTTCACCGGGGGAAGGAGACCAAAGCCCTGAGGTAAGTGGGAAAGCGGGATACCGGGAGGAAGCACAGGCAGGAAGGTCTGTGAGGGGAGGGCTCCTGCCTCATACTGGGAATGAGGGGCGATCAACAGGTTATCTCAAGTGCTTATATATAAATGCACAAAGCCTTGGAAACAAGCAGGGAGAACTGGAGGTCCTGGTGATGTCAAGGAATTATGACGTGATTGGAATAACAGAGACTTGGTGGGATAACTCACATGACTGGAGTACAGTCATGGATGGTTATAAACTGTTCAGGAAGGACAGGCAGGGCAGAAAAGGTGGGGGAGTAGCACTGTATGTAAGGGAGCAGTATGACTGCTCAGAGCTCCGGTACGAAACTGTGGAAAAACCTGAGTGTCTCTGGATTAAGTTTAGAAGTGTGTGCAACAAGAGTGATGTCATGGTGGGAGTCTGCTATAGACCACCGGACCAGGGGGATGAGGTGGATGAGGCTTTCTTCCGGCAACTCACGGAAGCTACTAGATCGCATGCCCTGATTCTCATGGGTGACTTTAATTTTCCTGATATCTGCTGGGAGAGCAATACAGCGGTGCATAGACAATCCAGGAAGTTTTTGGAAAGCGTAGGGGACAATTTCCTGGTGCAAGTGCTAGGGGAGCCAACTAGGGGGAGCGCTTTTCTTGACCTGCTGCTCACAAACCGGGTAGAATTAGTGGGGGAAGCAAAAGTGGATGGGAATCTGGGAGGCAGTGACCATGAGTTGGTTGAGTTCAGGATCCTGACGCAGGGAAGAAAGGTAAGCAGCAGGATACGGACCCTGGACTTCAGGAAAGCAGACTTTGACTCCCTCAGGGAACAGATGGCCAGGATCCCCTGGGGGACTAACATGAAAGGGAAGGGAGTCCAGGAGAGCTGGCTGTATTTCAAGGAATCCCTGTTGAGGTTACAGGGACAAACCATCCCGATGAGTCGAAAGAATAGTAAATATGGCAGGCGACCAGCTTGGCTTAATGGTGAAATCCTAGCGGATCTTAAACATAAAAAAGAAGCTTACAAGAAGTGGAAGCTTGGACATATGACCAGGGAAGAGTATAAAAATATTGCTCGGGCATGTAGGAAAGATATCAGGAGGGCCAAATCGCACCTGGAGCTGCAGCTAGCAAGAGATGTCAAGAGTAACAAGAAGGGTTTCTTCAGGTATGTTGGCAACAAGAAGAAAGCCAAGGAAAGTGTGGGCCCCTTACTGAATGAGGGAGGCAAGCTAGTGACAGAGGATGTGGAAAAAGCTAATGTACTCAATGCTTTTTTTGCCTCTGTTTTCACTAACAAGGTCAGCTCCCAGACTGCTGTGCTGGGCAACACAAAATGGGGAAGAGATGGCCAGCCCTCTGTAGAGATAGAGGTGGTTAGGGACTATTTAGAAAAGCTGGACGTGCACAAGTCCATGGGGCCGGACGAATTGCATCCGAGAGTGCTGAAGGAATTGGCGGCTGTGATTGCAGAGCCCTTGGCCATTATCTTTGAAAACTCGTGGCGAACGGGGGAAGTCCCGGATGACTGGAAAAAGGCTAATGTAGTGCCCATCTTTAAAAAAGGGAAGAAGGAGGATCCTGGGAACTACAGGCCGGTCAGCCTCACCTCAGTCCCTGGAAAAATCATGGAGCAGGTCCTCAAAGAATCAATCCTGAAGCACTTAGAGGAGAGGAAAGTGATCAGGAACAGTCAGCATGGATTCACCAAGGGAAGGTCATGCCTGACTAATCTAATCGCCTTTTATGATGAGATTACTGGTTCTGTGGATGAAGGGAAAGCAGTGGATGTATTGTTTCTTGACTTTAGCAAAGCTTTTGACACGGTCTCCCACAGCATTCTTGTCAGCAAGTTAAGGAAGTATGGGCTGGATGAATGCACTATAAGGTGGGTAGAAAGCTGGCTAGATTGTCGGGCTCAACGGGTAGTGATCAATGGCTCCATGTCTAGTTGGCAGCCGGTGTCAAGTGGAGTGCCCCAGGGGTCGGTCCTGGGGCCCGTTTTGTTCAATATCTTCATAAATGATCTGGAGGATGGTGTGGATTGCACTCTCAGCAAATTTGCAGATGATACTAAACTGGGAGGAGTGGTAGATACGCTGGAGGGGAGGGATAGGATACAGAAGGACCTAGACAAATTGGAGGATTGGGCCAAAAGAAATCTAATGAGGTTCAATAAGGATAAATGCAGGGTCCTGCACTTAGGATGGAAGAATCCAATGCACCGCTACAGACTAGGGACCGAATGGCTCGGCAGCAGTTCTGCGGAAAAGGACCTAGGGGTGACAGTGGACGAGAAGCTGGATATGAGTCAGCAGTGTGCCCTTGTTGCCAAGAAGGCCAATGGCATTTTAGGTTGTATAAGTAGGGGCATAGCGAGCAGATCGAGGGACGTGATCGTTCCCCTCTATTCGACACTGGTGAGGCCTCATCTGGAGTACTGTGTCCAGTTTTGGGCCCCACACTACAGGAAGGATGTGGATAAATTGGAAAGAGTACAACGAAGGGCAACGAAAATGATTAGGGGTCTAGAGCACATGACTTATGAGGAGAGGCTGAGGGAGCTGGGATTGTTTAGTCTGCAGAAGAGAAGAATGAGGGGGGATTTGATAGCTGCTTTCAACTACCTGAAAGGGGGTTTCAAAGAGGATGGCTCTAGACTGTTCTCAATGGTAGCAGATGACAGAACGAGGAGTAATGGTCTCAAGTTGCAATGGGGGAGGTTTAGATTGGATATTAGGAAAAACTTTTTCACTAAGAGGGTGGTGAAACACTGGAATGCGTTACCTAGGGAGGTGGTAGAATCTCCTTCCTTAGAGGTTTTTAAGGTCAGGCTTGACAAAGCCCTAGCTGGGATGATTTAACTGGGACTTGGTCCTGCTTTGAGCAGGGGGTTGGACTAGATGACCTTCTGGGGTCCCTTCCAACCCTGATATTCTATGATTCTATGATTCTATGATTCTATACTTTGTCTCTATAAGTCAAAATTTTATGTATTAAATTATTAAATGTATTGCTGTGTCCTGTTTCAACCCAGTATTTTTTTTTAAAGATATTTATAGTTTTAGATTTAAATGTTAAATTCAAGCACTTGTTTAGTGCGACTCCCCAGGGCATCTTCATTAGTTATATAAATCTGATTTATTATTGTTTTGGGGTGTTTTTTCCCAACAGAGAACATATGGAGACATCTCAAAAAGACTTGATTTGAGGCAGCGGCTACAATGTAAAAATTTTACTTGGTATCTAAATAATGTTTATCCTGAGGCATATGTACCAGACCTGAATCCTCCATTATCTGGATTTGTGAGTGTATTTCCAATTTTGGTTAATTTCTGTTTCACTATATAATCCTACCACTAAAGTTTGCCTCATTTCAACCCTAAAGTAGAATAAAAAACAGTACTAGCAAGTTTAATTCAGTTATTGTTAGCATGGTTCTAGAATTTCCCTGACTAGTGTGGGAATTCTTTTCTCCAAATTTTGCTAGAAGAACATTCTTTAAACTGATTCTTTAACCTTGTGTGTACTGGTATTTTTTATGAAAATCTCCCTCATCACTAGCACTGATGTAGCTCCACAGGTGCCCTTTTACTTGACTGAAGTCTGACAGTCCTGTTCAGATGGTAGTAACATTAGTACTCCTCCATTTTGTAGCTCTGAAGTGGCTGCAGCAGCAGTGTTAGTTAAATGGTGAGAGATTTTTCCAGAAATTCAGTATAAATGCAACTTTAGATGGTCTGTAATGTGGTTTTCAGAGAGAAATCCCTGCTCAAACTGATGAGGGAAACTGTGCTAGAATCCTGTTTTAGCTTTTTCCACAACTGTCTTTGGCTCCTTCCACACTATCTCTTGAATGTGGATTCCTTCTCAGCACTTATCTATAAGGCCACAATGTTACTTCTCATGTGTTACAGTCCTATAAGATATTAGCCTACTAATATTGGTTAAGGTCAGGTGCATTTGGGAGTAGTGAATGTTTATTGTAAACTATTTTGTTTTAGCTATCTCCTACAACCTTAATAGGTTGCTTGCCTTCTTGTATTGCCAGCTGTTCAGAATATAGAATATGTCTGCTTGAGTGTGTGCACAATGCCTAACCTATTGTTGGTACTATCAGAATACAATAATGAGGTTTTGTCTAGCAAAGATTTAACTTCTAGCGTGGACAGGGTTGTACATTTAAAGATAGAACTTTAAGTAAAATAGCTGTTTACTCTTTTTAATTGTTGGCAAGTTTTAAATAACTTAGTTATATGCAAAAATAACCTGTTTTCTTCAGTTAAAAAATGTAGGTAGACGTCTATGTCTGGATGTTGGTGAAAATAACCATGGTGGCAAACCATTAATTATGTATACTTGTCATGGACTTGGGGGAAACCAGGTAAAATGTTGTTGTACTTAATTTCTTTCGCAACTAGTCCACACAGCTATAACATATCCCTATGCAAAGCTTAATATTCCTTCTAGTAGTATCGGCATACATATTTTAGTATGAAGATAAGCTAATGGTTTTTGTTACCTATATTTTTCGTGCATGAGAGGATAGTAAATGTAAAAATTGCAAGGAAGTTTCTGTGATCTTCCGCTGTTATGGTTCAGTTCTTCAAAATTGCTTGCACAAAAACTGCACATGTAACTTTAGACAGACAAACACCCAGGCGCATTCGTGCAAGTGAGAAATTGCATACACTTACAATGGTATTTTTACCGTAGAAGTGGTTCGAAATTAGTTAAAAGAAATAACTTTGGGTATTTTTAAAAGAAATAGCTTTGGGTATAGCTTCACCTATAATAGCAGAAGCTGACACTGCAATAATTGCAAACTGTATTACAGAGGACCATTTCTTTTGAATTTAGAGAATTGTTGGTGCAAATTTCTAGTATAACTGTATTCTCAGGAAGAATTAAATCTCCATTTCTGAGGTTACTGAGCTACTCAGTAAGCGTTCCCTTAGTGGAATTTACAGGGGCAGTTGGAGGAAAAAATTTCTGAAACCGCACAGAATAGATATCTCAGCCACATGATACCAGTTCACTGGCTCTGTCACACAACTTGCAGTTCTTCCTCATTTGATGTCTCTGCTACAGAAACATTTCTTTTCTCCCACTTTTCCTTTGTAAATGTTATCTTGACTCTTCTTTTCTCTTATTCTTCCTCCTACTGCTTCTTTCTCTGTCACCAGGACTCACGCTGTCAAGGAGGAAGCCGATGGGAAACTGTCAATGGTGATCGAACAGCCAGACCTGAGCTACCTGCCCTGTCATGCTTACAGCCTCATAGTGGGAGGTCAGAGTGGTCTGCCCTGTGCCAATCTAGCATTTTTAAATGGCTGAATTTCCCAACAGGAGCTCTCCTTGACACATAGCTCTTGGGGCACGGATTGCCTTTTAATGTGTGTTTGTACAGCAAACAGCACAGTGCATCTCTGATACTGAGTCCTCTAGCCACTACTGTAGTGTTAAAAAACAAAACAAAAAAGAACTGTCTATGCTGCTTTCTTAAATGCTGCCTCACACAGTCATTAGTAGTAAATGTTACTAAAACCACTGTAAACATCAATACATGTTTAATAAAAATAGTTGTAACTGAAAAGTTATCTCACTGCTGATTTGATACCTGTTTCTTTTATCAAATCTTTTTTTATAAGTCTCTTTCTCAATAAAATCAATGGATGTTATCTATGATGTATTCAGTTGTAACAGTATTTAACAGCTGCACAACCTAGGGAGTCTGATCCTGCACCATTAAAGTAAATGGAAATTTTCCCTATTAATTTAAATGAGAAAAGGGCAGTTGTAGGTCTGTGCTAGCTGACTTGCTATGTTACACAGCATTTTCCTTTGGATCCCATTCACTATGTTACTTGAGGGATTTTGATTCTATATTCACCTCTTTAGCGATTTACACAACCTTGGTACAAAAGCATGGTATTAAAAGATCTGCCACACAAAGGCCGAGTCTGCCATATCTACTTTAACAATTTGTCTTGGTGAAGTGAAGCAAAATTTCACATTTTTTTTTCCGCTCAATCATAATATTCTGAATCTTCTTAAAATTCTTTTAAGATCTGTATTCATTATAGATGGTGCTGGTAGTGATGTGTGTAGTTAAAGATGCTCAGCACTTGCTGTTATAACAATGCATTTTCTGTTGCTTATAAATTTTGCCAAACTTTATTGGTTTGGGTTGAAGTTTTCCATGCTGGGTGTCTGCCTCAGGGTGATTTTTTTTTTTTTTTATTTCAGCAAAAATGGTACAGCTATATCTCAGAAAGAGATTAGGGAAAAATACTAAACTCCATATTTAGCAACTCTGTTTTGGAGTAGGGACTTAAAACCTGGAAAGGTGGTCATACTGATATTGGGGATGTGCCTTTACCATCCCTGTAAAAACCTGTCAAAATTTGGCTGACTTTTGACTGTCTAAAATCTCTGTTAAGCATATGCTCAGTAGAGATACGTTAGTTTGTGAGCTAAATTCTGTGAATATTCCATGTATACTGAGCATGCTGCATCCCAAGTCAGCAGGGGCCAAAGAGGACTTTCTCTGCAGTTGTTCCTCCTGGAGATCAGGGGCCTTAGTGATGTTGGGTTCAGAGAGCAAGGAGATTGTTTTCTCTGTATTCTCAGTGCTCCCCCTGCTAGGGTCCAGATAGTGAAGAGGAAGCTGATTGACTGGAGTGCATAGGATTGAAGAACCAAACTTAGCAGTGTAGGTTGGGGTGGGGAAGACTGGGGTGAAGAGCCTTGGGGAGATGTGGGTGTGGGAGACCTGAAGTTGAAGGGATGAGGGAGATCATGACTTGGCGCTGATGAACAGACTGGTATAATGAGGGAGATGAGAATAGATGAGGCTGGAATTGTAACAAGCGCTGGCTGGAAGGGCTAGGTTTTAGGTGGGGACATAGGCAGAATTTTCTGGAATAACTAGAGTGCACTCCCATAATAACCCGGGATTCCTGAATCTCAGCATTCCTCTGGTCAGCAAATGGTTGTGAAACACACTGGCAAAATGTGTGCCTACATATCCTTCTAGTGACTAGCCTCCATAGAGGACAACAATGTACTATTGTTATCAGTTCCTCTATGACAGAGGTGGGCAAACTATGGCCTGCGGGCCACATCCAGACTTCGGGACCATCCTGCCTGGCCCTTGAGCTCCCGGCTGGGGAGGCTAGCCCCTGGCCATGCCTTTGCTGTTCCCCCTCCCCCACATCCTCAGCTCACTGTGCCACCAGCGTTGTGGGCAGCGGGGCTGCGAGCTCCTGCCGGGCAGCACGGCGGTGGGGCTGGCTCTGGCCAGGCGGCGCAGCTGCCAGTCCTGCTGTTCTGAGCGGCATGGTAAGGGGGCGGGGAGCGGAGGGGTTGAATAAGGGGCAGAGGATCCCGGGGGGCAGTCAGGGGACAGGGCAGGGGGCAGTTGGATAGGGGGTGGGGTCCCTGGGGGGGGTTCCTGGAGGGGGCAGTCAGGGGACAAGGAGCGAGGGGGTTGGATGGGTTGGGAGTTCTGAGGGGGGCAGATGGGGGGCAGGGGCCAGGCTGTTTGGAGAGGCACCCCGATGTGGCCCTCAGGCCAAAAAGTTTGCCTACCCCTGCTCTATGAAGTCAAGTGGCTGAGATCTGTGCTGTGGACATAAAGGTTATAACCCTGCTAATGAACCAAGTGGGAATCAATACATTTCCACATGATGGAATTTGTTTTTTTTTCAGTTGCGTTTTTAAAAAAATGATAGTAAATTACATAGAAAAAATACATTAAAAGTCAAGTAATCAAAAGTGCTAAATTTATGCTTTAATGCTAAAATTAAAGTAGTGCATGCAATCTTAATTTGGCCCCTTTTATGAGGCAGGGTCCTATGGAAAAATAGTAATGTGATCATATAATAAAAGATTTTATCATAATTCAGGGGGCTGAATTAAGGTTGTAACATATTTTTTGTGTAATAATTAAAAATACTAGCTGTAATACTTAGTAAGTTTCCATGTAAGCGAATGTATATGAATATTTAACTTATGTGAATATTTGCATAACGTGCATGATAAATATTTGAACCTGGATTCTATATTTAAACTGTTAGATAACAGAATGATACAACGTTGTATGCAAGAGTGATGTAGGAATGTTGGTCCCTGGATATTAAAGAGAGAAGGTGGATGAGGTAATATCTTTTATTGAACCAACTTCTGGTGGTGAGAGAGACAACTATTGAGTTCGTTTTCCAGATCTAAAGACAAACTCTGTGTAGCTCGAAAGCTTGTCTCTCTCACCAACAAAAGTTGGTCCAATAAAATATATTGCCTCACCTACCATGTCTCTCTAGAATGATACAATTTTTTAAACTTGACTTGTTTTTGTCATGCAATTTCAAGGAATTAATTTAGTTGCTGTGGTTGCTTGTTCCCACCTAATATATGTTAAAATGTATTTAATTTTTATTTATATAGTACTTTGAATACTCTGAACACTCTGAGATTCGACATAACATTCAGAAGGAGCTTTGTCTGTATGCTTCTCAAGGACCAGTGCAGCTTCAGGTCTGTAACTACAGAGGTAAAAAAACATTCACCCCTGGAGAAGAGAAGTGGGAACTTCGAAAGGTACTTCCAAGCAATTTATGCAGTAAATGAAGATGTATCTATTTTAACTGAAAGAGAAGATTTTTTTTTATCAATTATGAGTTGCTACAGGGTTAACATGACTTTATAGCAACAGACAAGAATGGATAGCTCAGCTCTGGGGGAAAAAAGTGTATAGACATTTTCACCTTTAGGTTGCAGATTGAAATACAGCCCATACTGTTGGCTATGCTGTGGCAAATGTAAAATGACTGCCTCGGTCCCGTTCCAGTGGAGAAATGTCCACATCACAAAAAACTTAAACAATTGGTGCACTAGCACCCATGTTGAACACTCTTGGCAGAAATGCCAAGGATCAATTACGCATAGAGAATGGACTTTTCTTTCGTCCCTAGAAGTGGCCCCTCCCTGACAGCTTGATATAAATCTGTGGGACAATGTGGGGCAGTTTGTTGTGCCATTGCATGCTGCTTTACCTGTTTGACTAAATAGGGATTCAGTCTCTGAGTCAACCTGTTGGGCCCCACCCTAAAAAACTAGCAGTAAATTAAAAAAAAATTACAAACAAATATTTAAACTTACTCTGTGTGCTGTTTTGTTTTGTTTCCCTCCCTTCTCCTCTCTAGGATCAACTGTTATATAATGCAGCATTAAATATGTGCCTTACAGCAAACGGAGAACATCCAAGTTTGGTATCATGTAATCCATCAGATCTATTCCAAAAATGGATTTTTGGTCAAAACAATTAAGTACAGCTACTTATAACTAGGAAATATTTGGTTAAAAAGATACATCCACTTCGTTAAAAGGATACATCTGCCTTGTGAAAAGGATATATCCACTTTAAAACTGTGACCATATATGCACACTTCATTTTTTAAAATGATGCAAAGTTAGCTAATGTAAAATATTCCAAGAGCAATTTTCTTATTTAAAAAAGTACAAAATTGCACAGTTGCAAAGATCCTTTAAGCATCTGTGTAGAAAATACCAAAGAATATTTTGAGGTTTCCACAGGTAGGAAAAATGTTTACAATATGTTGGAAATGTAATTTCCACAATAAGCTTAGCTTTTTATATATGTTAACCACTGATTTTACAGATATTGTAATCTCCTCTATTTTGGGATAAAGTGTAGGATTTTATATATTCTCATTTTGTAATGACTGCAGAAAAACTGGTCAATGAAGGTTAGGAGATGGATCTTCGTACAGTGTCTGGAAACTATTGTGCCTTTATAAGTGGTAATATTGTTTTAGCACTCAGTTGTTTGACTTTTCTCAGACAGTTTCACTTAAAGAAAAGTAAATGAGAAAGGAAAAATTTAAAAACATTCTTAGCACTTCTCTCTCCAATTTTACAAACTTAAAACAATATTTGGACCCCTGAGATGAAGCCAATGGGAAATCTTAACCCACTCAATTTCTAGCAGATCAATCTTTGCTGAATGCAAGAAAAAAAATCCTTCAGAATTTTTATTGACTTATGTAATTCATACATTTTTTTTAAATTGAAAATACGTATTGTCCTGGTATTAATCTTGTATGCTTTTTTAATTTGAATCCAATACATGTTACTGTTTTTGTCAGATTTCCTAAACTGCAGATTTTTTTTGTATTTGTCATAGTTTTCATAAATTGCAGAACATAAACCTATTATTTGTTGCTAGCACTCTGTTAATTACTGTTCTTTTATTCTGTCAATAAATGTTACTGTTTTGTCTGCCTGTCTTAGTGATTCATGTAGTGTCTACTGTATGGGTTTCTAATGCGTATATGCAATTCCTTTTATGTTTTTCCCTTGAGTGTCTGATTTCTGTTTTTAATCATTCAGAAGGAGAGTCATAGAATCATAGAATCATAGAATATCAGGGTTGGAAGGGACCCCAGAAGGTCATCTAGTCCAACCCCCTGCTCAAAGCAGGACCAAGTCCCAGTTAAATCATCCCAGCTAGGGCTTTGTCAAGCCTGACCTTAAAAACCTCTAAGGAAGGAGATTCTACCACCTCCCTAGGTAACGCATTCCAGTGTTTCACCACCCTCTTAGTGAAAAAGTTTTTCCTAATATCCAATCTAAACCTCCCCCATTGCAACTTGAGACCATTACTCCTCGTTCTGTCATCTGCTACCATTGAGAACAGTCTAGAGCCATCCTCTTTGAAATCCCCTTTCAGGTAGTTGAAAGCAGCTATCAAATCCCCCCTCATTCTTCTCTTCTGCAGACTAAACAATCCCAGCTCCCTCAGCCTCTCCTCATAAGTCATGTGCTCTAGACCCCTAATCATTTTCGTTGCCCTTCGTTGTACTCTTTCCAATTTATCCACATCCTTCCTGTAGTGTGGGGCCCAAAACTGGACACAGTACTCCAGATGAGGCCTCACCAGTGTCGAATAGAGGGGAACGATCACGTCCCTCGATCTGCTCGCTATGCCCCTACTTATACAACCCAAAATGCCATTGGCCTTCTTGGCAACAAGGGCACACTGCTGACTCATATCCAGCTTCTCGTCCACTGTCACCCCTAGGTCCTTTTCCGCAGAACTGCTGCCGAGCCATTCGGTCCCTAGTCTGTAGCGGTGCATTGGATTCTTCCATCCTAAGTGCAGGACCCTGCATTTATCCTTATTGAACCTCATTAGATTTCTTTTGGCCCAATCCTCCAATTTGTCTAGGTCCTTCTGTATCCTATCCCTCCCCTCCAGCGTATCTACCACTCCTCCCAGTTTAGTATCATCTGCAAATTTGCTGAGAGTGCAATCCACACCATCCTCCAGATCATTTATGAAGATATTGAACAAAACGGGCCCCAGGACCGACCCCTGGGGCACTCCACTTGACACCGGCTGCCAACTAGACATGGAGCCAGTGATCACTACCCGTTGAGCCCGACAATCTAGCCAGCTTTCTACCCACCTTATAGTGCATTCATCCAGCCCATACTTCCTTAACTTGCTGACAAGAATGCTGTGGGAGACCGTGTCAAAAGCTTTGCTAAAGTCAAGAAACAATACATCCACTGCTTTCCCTTCATCCACAGAACCAGTAATCTCATCATAAAAGGCGATTAGATTAGTCAGGCATGACCTTCCCTTGGTGAATCCATGCTGACTGTTCCTGATCACTTTCCTCTCCTCTAAGTGCTTCAGGATTGATTCTTTGAGGACCTGCTCCATGATTTTTCCAGGGACTGAGGTGAGGCTGACCGGCCTGTAGTTCCCAGGATCCTCCTTCTTCCCTTTTTTAAAGATGGGCACTACATTAGCCTTTTTCCAGTCATCCGGGACTTCCCCCGTTCGCCACGAGTTTTCAAAGATAATGGCCAAGGGCTCTGCAATCACAGCCGCCAATTCCCTCAGCACTCTCGGATGCAATTCGTCCGGCCCCATGGACTTGTGCACGTCCAGCTTTTCTAAATAGTCCCTAACCACCTCTATCTCTACAGAGGGCTGGCCATCTCTTCCCCATTTTGTGTTGCCCAGCACAGTAGTCTGGGAGCTGACCTTGTTAGTGAAAACAGAGGCAAAAAAAGCATTGAGTACATTAGCTTTTTCCACATCCTCTGTCACTAGCTTGCCTCCCTCATTCAGTAAGGGGCCCACACTTTCCTTGGCTTTCTTCTTGTTGCCAACATACCTGAAGAAACCCTTCTTGTTACTCTTGACATCTCTTGCTAGCTGCAGCTCCAGGTGCGATTTGGCCCTCCTGATATCTTTCCTACATGCCCTACATGCGGTCCAACTGCATTACAGAATTTTATAATGAAATATTGCCTTTTAATAGAAAATAAATTTGCAAATATAGTTTGATGATACTCTGGATGCACAGTTGCTGTTTTATTTATATTCTTCCATATGTGAGTATTTTAGAAGTACAGCATTTTTTTCCAATGTTCTCCCTTGGGTAATTGATTACATAAAGTGGTATTAAACACCTTTAAATCAGCATTTGCCTCCAAATTTCCCCTTGCAACTACTTGTACTGCATCTTTCCAGAGGTGAAAGTAAGCCGAGCCGGTACGCGGTGCCAATGTAATATATGCCATCATGTGCCAGCAATGCCCCTCTGCTTTGTACATTGGCCAAACTGGACAGTCCCTACATAAAAGATAAATGGACGCAAATCGGATATTAGGATTGGCAATATACAAAACCGTATAGGAGAACATTTCAATCTCCCTGGACACACAATTGCACATTTAAATGTAGCCATCCTGCAGCAAAGAAACTTCAGGACCAGACTTCAGAGAAACTGCTGAGCTTCAGTTCATTTGCAAATTTGACAGCATCAGCTGAGGATTAAACAAAGATGTGAATGGCTAGCCAACTACAAAAGCAGTTTCTCCTCCCTTGGTATTCACACCTCAACTGCTGGAAGAGGGCCTCATCCTCCCAGCTTGATCTAACCTGGTTATCCCTAGCCTGATTCTTGCTTGCATATTTATACCTGCCTCTGGAAATTTCCACTACATGCATCCGACAAAGTGGGTATTCACCCACGAAAGCTTATGCTCCAATACGTCTGTGAGTCTATAAGATGCCACAGGACTCTTTGCCACTTTTACAGATCCAGACTAACATGGCTACCCCCGATACTATAAATCGTTCCTGTATGTCAGGATTAAGATACAGCGGTGGAGGAGGGCTTGCACTGCTTTTGCAAGTACTGTGCCTATTTTGTGGATAAAAATATTATTTCTGGCCCTTCAGTGAATGCTACATTGTATTAAAAACAAAAACACAAACCACCATTGAACAGGGTGCCCGGGCGGGGGCGGGAAGCATGACCTTTTTTGTTTTATAAAATGGTTAATATTAAAACCTTAGTGTAGCTGTTGGCTTAAAAAGTATGAAATTAATTTTTAACATGTCAGACATTTAAATAACACCACTGTTTCCTCCTCTTATTAGTTCAGTATCTTTTTCTTCTAGCACTTACCATTTCTCGTATGGCTTTCACCTCCTGTTCTTACTCAACATTCAAGCCAAACATTACTCTTCTGCCCCAGTTGCATTGTCCTGAATCTGAAACCACAATCACAGATTTTCAGGCCAAAATCATAGTATGACTGCAGTTCAGTTTGACATTTTTATTTTTCTACCACAAAATAACGTGGTACTTACATCCCCACCTGCTCTTACCTCTGTTCAGCCAGAAGCTGGCTCACGTGATATAGTTACATTCTGTTTTTCCTGTTGGTTTCTATAGTCCAGTTTCTCTTTCAAGTAGTTATTGACCTACTGCATGTACAGTTTATTATAGCACTTTCACAATTTCCTCAAAATCACAAATATTTAACTAGGGTACAATTAGTAGTCATTTTAATGTTGTTTACACACAACACGCAGTCACCCTATGGAACTCCCTGCCTAAGGATGTTGTTGCCACATTCAAAAAAGAACTAGATAAATGCCTGAAGGCTAGGTCCATCGATGACTATTAGCAGGCCTGGGCAGGGAGGGTGTCCCTCACCTCTGTTTGCCAGAAGCTGGGAATTGGCATTACAGGGGCTGGATCACTTGATGATTGCCTGTTGTGTTCATTCCCTCTGGGGCACTGGCAGAAGACAGGATACTGGGCTAGATGGACCTTTGGTCTGACCCAGTATGGCCATTCTTATGCTCTTATGTATTGTGCTAAAATAAATTCACTATTTCTCGCTTGGTGGGTTTCTCAAAATAGCTCATCTGTGTTAGTATGATCAAAATAGCAGAAAGGGAAACTTGAGGCGAAGAAAACACTATTACCCCACCCAAAAAGCACTATTTTATGTAACATCTTGGATGAGTGAATTGTGGCCTTTTGAAAGAATTATCCTAAAAGAGTGAACAATTATTGCCATATAATGGAGTTGCAAGCCTGGGCTTAAAGTGATGGCCTGTTTGACATTTGAATCCATGCCTCAGCACAACCAGAAAGCAGCAGGCACTTGAACAACTCAGGCAGCAGTAGTAAGCATTTGCCTTTTAGCTATAACCTATTGGGGAATGTGCTAGGTGGTTTGGAGTAGAAGCACAATGGGTTAATGTAGCAGTCTGGCATTCATGGGAGAACTGCTGAGAATTGGGGATAGTAAGTAGTTCACCATCAGAAGGTGAGGGTTTCGAGGTGTTTCAGGCAATGGTGGGAGGCAGGCTGGGAGGAAAATAGGGTAATGATAGGTTCATGGCTGTGGGAGACATAAAGAGAGGATGTTCCAAGATGTTGTGTCAAAATTTGCCATCAATGAGTTGATGTGGAGAAAAATAATTGATGCTTTGAATTACATTAAAATGTAAGTCACTCACTAGAAGCTGATGCTGCATCACTGACCACCACGTTCAATGAATGAAAACTGCATGGGACAAAAAAAAAAAACTCAAGGGTTTAACTCTCAGATCCATGTCTGCACTCTTCTGTTCTTTCCTCTCATGTTAGCACCGTTATCGTAGCCCTGACCTCTCATGTCAGCTATCGCAATTCCCATATCTTCCAGCTTTTTAAGAAGCACATTTGTCATACCAGATCCTGTAGTATCATCAGTGTCAATAAATTCTAGAAAATGTTCTCTGACAGTCACCTTTGCAGGGACATTTTCACTAGGTTCTGTTATTACAAAACGCACCATTAAAGTCATTTGTTCCATATGGCTGATGTCAGGTGTGCAGCCTAGAATTACAGAGTAATATCTTGCTGACTTCAGATCTGCCACAATCTTCTGTTTGACTTTTGTTGCCAGTAACTATATGATCTCATTTTGAATGGTTTTTCCAAGGTAGTGGTGTGTACATTTCTTGGGTGGTGACTCGTCTTAGATGCTCCTGGAGTACCGCATCAAACTCAGCCATCAGCTCCACAATTTTAAGGAAGTTTCCATTGTTTGGCACATACAGTTGATCTGAAGTGCCACGCAGTGCTAGGTTTTGGGTAGCAAGCATTCTCACAATGGCAATGAGCCTTTTCAGAACATTTTGCCAGTAAAGAGAATCTGATGCAATCTTCTCTTGATGCTGATCCTCTATGGTGGCCTTTAACCTTAGTCTCATCTCAAGCTCTTTCCACCTGTGGAATGGTCTCTGGTGATTTGCTACCTTCTCGTGGCATGCCAGATTTTTCCAGCCCTTTGTTCCTGTAGAACCCAATGTGGCTGGAACATTAGACTGGAAGAGTTTGCAACAAAAACAATATGGAGCATTCTGGGTTTTTGAGTACATAAGCCATGGCTTCTCCACTTTGTCACCATTGGGGATTTCACGCCAGTAATGTGTTGGATGGAAACTTTTATTTTCAGTGTCTTTGTGGAACATGAAGTTATTCATTAGCTGTGGCCCATGCAGTACAAGGAAATCCCTCAGGCTACTGTTCAAGTGGGTCCACAGTCCTGTATCATCTAGGCTTAAGGAACTAAACTCAGCAGCAGTTGTTTCTAGTGCCTCTGATCTATACTTCAGAAATGTGCATGGTTGCATCCATTTGAGATGAAGATATATTCCTGCAGTAGCTGCTGGGTCACCTGCACTCTGCCTAACTGGAAGATCAGGCATCTCCTCACCACTCGCATCCTCACTGGGGCCAGAAGGCTCACCGTGAACATTTGTGTCTATGTATCTCAGGAGAGCCCCTTCCTGCTGAGATAGAAAAGCTTCCTTTGCTTGCTTGCTTTTTTCTGAATGCTGCCCTAGAGGGGCGTTTTCTTTCATTCATGACTGCTGTTCTTTGCCAGCTACAGTGGGTCTCAACACACAATTGAAGGGGACAAATAAGCAAGCGGGTAGCAGGGCCTGGGTGAGGAAAGATATCAGCATCTTAAGGGCCTAACTCGCTCCTACTACTTCAGTTGACTACCTGTTCTCTGCAAGTGGGTTCAGGGAAGCAGCAGGAAACAGGAAGCTCCCTGAGAAGCTGGTGATAATCAGTCCAGGCTGCTGGGGGTGCTAGAAAGGTACATAAGAGGCTCCTCCTCCTCTTCTCTCTCCCTGTAGCTCCTGCTGCTTTCTGTTATTCCCTCTCACCTTTTCTCCTGCCTGCCTATGTCTCTTGTGCCCTCTTTCCTCCAGCACAGTACTCCACCATCTCGGTGCAGCTAGAGCAGAGAGGACACATATGCACCAGCAGCAGACACAATTTTCTACACTCTGGGTCCTACTGGTGCCGCCCCCCGCCCACAGTCTGGCACCTGAGGCAGCTGCCTCAGTTCGCCTCAGGGTAAGGCTAGCCCTGCTCAGGCCAAAAAGTTTGCCAGTCCTTGTTTTAGGTGAACCTCCCACTCCCCTGCAGCAACTGAGGTACAGCAGGTTCAGTACTTTGTAGCTGGTTCCAGACGTATTTAATTACTTATACATGGTGTGACAGCTTTACCAGGTGGAATAGAGGCCCTACCCCGCAGCTGCTCCTGCATCAGAGCTATCCTATAGCCATGTGGTTAGGGCATTCTCTTGGGACCAGGGCCACCCATGGTCAAGGTCTTACACCACTTCAGATGGCTGGAGCACTCGCACAATGTCTTCCATAACTTAAATAAAGGATGGTACTAAAAGCGGTGAGCCATGGGACTTAGCTAACTCCATTTTTCTTGAAGGGGGAAAAAAAAAAAGAATGACTTCACGAGAAGACAGGCCTCCATGAAACGGAAGTAGAGCTAGTTACCTAACACTTTCTGAGTGACATGGCTTAGCTGGCCTGCAGGACCCTGGTTCTTCCACAGCATATGTAAGTGCAATAACCAGTGGGCATCAGGTTTTCAGTGTCCTTTGCTTCTCCAACACACAGCTAATTATATATACACAGTAGGAAAGTTTCAACACAAGAGTTTGAACACCCTGCTCCAGCCTACAAGTGTGGTCAGGGCACGCTCATGAGTGATGCGAGATTCACATTCACCTCCCTTCCAGTAGGCAGGGGTTGGAGGAAGGATGCATAATTGTATGATGGACAGGGGGATGCTACTGGAGCTTAGACATGAATTAGGCACCAAGCTGCAGGGCACTGTGGGTAGCTGAGGAGCTGCCTATTGCATTTTAGGCCCCTCAAGACTTTAACAATGAAAACAGCCACTAAGGGGGTTTCAGTACCACCAGAGTTGGGGAGTTTGTAAATGGCCGTGGTGGCTAATCGTTTGTGTTAGGCACATAAAGCCTCCTTCTGAAACCCATCTCTCACATCCATCCATCACCTCCCTCCCTCCCAGGGCACTGTAGACATCCTGCTTGTGACACACCCCTTGCCCCAAATCATCCCTCCTGTGCAAGGAGAAAGAAAAGCAGCAGCAGCAGAGTCACCTTCACCAGGTTATAATGCTGACCTATTACTGCTCAGCAGAGGCATAACATATTTTTGCTGACAGTCCATTCTGTCACTGGCCTAAGCATTTGTCCTTTACTATTGATAGAGTTGCTACTAACGGTCCTCAGCCCTGACTTTGTCCTCACAAATTACCTTGGTACTCAGCCAGTTTATAATATTAAAGCCTTAGACCATTATGATATTAAATCATTTCTATTACTTTATCAGGTTAGTGAAACAGAGATCTACAGTACAGCTAAATCTTAGTTTCAATACAGTCAATTATATTTTATTTAAAACATTAATTGTAATTGCCAGCACTAGGAGAAATGACTAAGTGTACTATTTTCAGAGTAGCAGCCGTGTTAGTCTGTATTCGCAAAAAGAAAAGGAGTACTTGTGGCACCAACAAATTTATTAGAGCATAAGCTTTCGTGAGCTACAGCAAATGCATCCGATGAAGTGAGCTGTAGCTCACGAAAGCTTATGCGCTAATAAATTTGTTAGTCTCTAAGGTGCCACAAGTACTCCTTTTCTTTAAGTGTACTATGGTTCTTCTGCCTGGTCACACTCCCGTTTAGAAAGCGATTATGCAATTATGTGTGCCTGCAGGTTCTCACCATGGCTGGTGAGGCAGTCACCAGTAGGGCCAGGACTACCCTCTCCTTTTGGCCAGGTGGGAGGGAGGTGCTAAAACGAAGGGAGGGGTGAAACTTCAGTGTTGTAATATAGGATTGTGGACTATTGAGAACCACATCTGTAGCCCTTTTAATCCCCTTGTTCTGCATAACAACCACATCTCTTCTGTGGCAACGTGATAATCTCTTCCAGCACAGGAAGCCATGCAATTAATCCTAAAACCTGAGTGCACAGTTAGAAAGGTTCACCAATTTCCAAACCCAAGAGAGACTTACAAATCCTGTTGCATGATGACTTGCAATATAGCCTACAGCAGGAAAGGACTTCTTCCTCTAATGCTGCTCTGCCGTTATCCACATCATACTAAACAAATCAATGAACAAAAATGAACCAGCGTTCCTCAGGCTGACTGCATGCTTAGTGTCCCAGAAACCAGGAAATATCGGTTTCTAAAGAGAGCGTTGAATTACTTAATGAGATAATAAAGTATAGAAATGCTATACTCCTCTCTAGAATGCATATATTCTTTTATATATATAGTGCAAGAAATAAATATACCTAGTACAATTTGACTATGGGCAAAGTGTCACTAGGATGTATTAAGTTTACTCCTGGCCTCGCAATACTTGTTACGTCGGGTCAAATATTTTTGGAAATCCTTTTTGCCTAGCTTTTTCTGTAGGCAATTTTTAAAATAACTACACCATCTTTTGAAAATACGTGGCTGTGCGCCTCGTGTCAATTCTTATACCAGTGCTCCCTCCTGGGCATAGATTTTTATGCTTACGTGTATCATAACACAAATGTGTAAACACACAATGAAAGGTCATGGTGTACCATTCATTAGCTACTTTACTTTTCTTTTCCATAACAGGCTACTGTTGCTAAGTCTAGGGATTCACTTAAACAGAGCAAAGGTGGGCAAACTTTTTGGCCACATCCGGTACAGCAATTGAACGGCGGGCCGGATAAGGGGGGCCGGGGGGGGGGGGGGCTATGCCTCCCCAGACAGAGAGGCGTGGCCTGGCCCCCGCCCCCATTCCAGCCCCCCGGAACTCCCGCCCCCCTCCGACTGCCCCCCCCTCGGACTCCTGCATCCCCTCCCAACACCCCTGACCATGCCCCCGGGACGCCCGCCCCCTATCCAATCCCCCCCCCCGGCCCTAGCCAACCCTCCCTGCTTTCCCCGCCTCACGCTACCTGTGGGGTGGAGGCTCAGGCCTCTCCCCTGCTGCGCTCGGCTGCTGGGAGCAGGGACCAAGCATACTGCAGGCGGGGGGGGGGGGTCCCTGGCTTGCTCCGCCCTTGACCCCCCCCGCAACCTCCCGGAACTCCCGCTGAGGCGCGCCGTAGCTGGGCCTCCCCGCCCGAGCCGCCGGCCAGGCGCTGGGGGGACTGCGACTGCGAGGGAGGGGCCGGGGCTAGCCGCGCTGGGTCCTTCGCAAGCCTGCCCTGGCGCCGCTCCCCGGCACGAGCTCGGGGGCCAGAGGGCAGGGTGCTGCGGGCCGGCCGTAGTTCGCCCCCCTCTGGAATTCAGCCTATGGCCAAACAGGTTCGTTGGGCTCTTTGCTGCCTTTGATTGAATTTAAAGCGCTTTCCCTTGGGTTTGTTGCTCTCCAAAAGGGATTAAACCTACAATGTAAAAATACACACTGCGTTCAGCTGGGCGTATGCTGTGTGCGCCGCCAGCAAAGCTAACGTCCACAGGTATGTTCTCGAAAAGAAAAGGAGGACTTGGGGCACCTTAGAGACGAGCACATTTATTTGAGCATAAGCTTTCGTGAGCTACAGCTCACTTCATCGGATGCATCCGAAAGCTTATGCTCGACTAAATGTGTTAGTCTCTAAGGTGCCCCAAGTCCTCCTTTTCTTTTTGCGGATACAGACTGACCCGGCTGCTACTCTGAAACCAGTAATTTTCTCTCTCACCCTTCTCTGTTAACCCACCCACCTTTCCAAACAGCTAGGAAAATAACAGGCTTTGCAGCAGGCTTGGTTTAAGTTATAGAAGGCCCACTCTTACTCCAAGACAACAGAGGCTCCAACAATATTACAAAAATATGTGGGCTGAGTCTCCTCTCACTTTGACGTTAGCAAAATCACACCGGGCCAGATCCTTAGTCAATGTAAATTGCTCTTGCTTTATTAATTTCCATGGAACTATGACAATTTACAGTAGCTGAGGATCTGACCCACTGACTTGAGTAGAATTACTTCTGATTTACACCAGTGTCAGTGTAGACTATATGTTTACAATGAATACAAATCCTATTTTACAAGCTTAAATCTAGCCCAGTGCTGCCTTCTTTAATGAGAGTACTAGTTTTAAAGGTTGTTTATCCTTTTTTCTGTGTCAGTATGTCTTGACTGGCAAGCCCTGGAGTGCAATTAATCATAGTTCATGGAAAAGCAAACCACGGACCGGTAACAGATGTTCATCTCTCTTTTCTTTTGCATAACTCCTCCTAAGATAAAATGATGTTTTATGAAAAGGACTCTATGGCAGATTTTACTAAAGAACAACAGCAGACCTTTCAATTAACAATCATTTTAAATATTATAAATTCAGATCCATAGGTGACTTATCATTTAAAAATATAAAGTCAAATTAGTTTAAATCTTCTAAACATAATAATAGAATAATCAGAGAAAACACTATGATAAAAATATAAATTCCCTAAAGGGGCTATGTTTGGTAGAGTTGGTAGTTTTCAGAATGATTAGGCAATAGGCTGAAAGTTAACACTGCCATTTACCTACCATCATCTATTTTAAATGTGTTTGGTCTATAAAATTACTGCAATATGGCCAACAGAGGGAGTATTGCAAAATTATTTCGAGCAGCATTTGAAAAATCTTTCTTCCTCAGCCCATAGAAAACTGGCAGGACAAAGTTTCCAGGGTAATAAGCACAGCTGAATCATGCAATTTCTCTTTCTGCCCATTTTAATTAAAGTGTATGTGCTACTGTTCACTAAGATGCAAACAGATATACCAAATATGCTCATTTCTTTACATTTGAAGGTTGCTTACACTCAGGGTTTGGCTACACTTACAGATGTAGAGCGCTTTGGGTTAAAGCAGCCTTCGTACAGCGCAGTAGGGAAAGCGCTGCAGTCTGTCCACACAGAAACCTGTCACACTGACAGCTGAAAGTGCACTGGCCTGGCCACATTTGCAGTACTGGGAGCAGTGCATTATGGGCAGCTATACCAGCGTTCAAGTGGCTGCAACGTGCTTTTCTCAAATGGGGAGGGGGTGGGGTGGAGTATGTACGTGGGGGAAGACAGAATGGGGTTTTGGGGTGCTGAGAGAGTGTCAGCACACTGTCTTGTAAGTACAGACCCCACTCCCTCCCCCGCCTCTCTCTCTCACACTCACTCAAAGCAAACATTAGCTGTTCGTTTTTTTCTTGGCGCTGATCAGCAGCCAGCACAGAGCTTTGAAAGGGCCACTTCCGCATTCCTGCCCGCGATGTTCACAACGAAGACAAGAGAGGCCACTTCACTTAATGGGATTATGGGACGTACTGGAGCGCTGTAATGTAACTCCTCGTTCACACTGATGCTGTAGCGTCTCACCCACAGCAAACCTTACCCCTCTCCGGGAGGTGGAGTATCAGCAGTGCTCTAGCCAGGGAGTCAGAGCGCTCTGGGTGCCTTGCCAGTGTGGACAGGGAGTGAGTTAGAGCACTCTGGGCAGCTTTATTGTGGTATAACGTGCAAGTGTAGCCAAGGCCTAAAAGTTTAAAAACAACTCATGAAAACATGCATTCAGAACACAAGGAAAGGAAGAAGTACTAATCAGCGTGAAAAGGGCAGATTCTAAGGTTCCCTATGCTGCTCCTCCCTCTTGGAAAGGAGATACAGCACTAATTATGGCACCAGTAAGCAGGAGAGAAAGCTGTTAGAAATTGTGTATTAGAAATAAGATGCACGTGGAAAAATGTCAGTAGCTGATGTAACGTAGAAACCTGTTTTACTGTGTTGCAAACAAATGGACAATATATATTGTACAATATATAATAAAAATACAGGAGAATACGAGTGTCACTAATAAACAAAAAGAAACCTAATGTTAAGACTTAAAAATGCTAATTTTATAATATGTACATTGCAGTAATAAGCCACAATAAATACATCAATTTCCATATCATTCATAATAAATACTGAAAATATAAATACAGAAGAATACAGGGAATTTGAATAAATTATTACAACATAAGGTCCAGGTTAAGTTCTGTTGAATGTTATTGTAGCTTATATTATCCTTTGGCATCTTTGATTTTATAATTTATAAAACAAAGGAAATCAATCTTGGAAACGTGTAACTCATTATGAATTTGTAATGTTCAGTGATTTTCATGTATGTATGTATTTTGATTTTAAGATGAACTCTCTTTCCATTTACGTCTCAGTTTGAAAACATAAATAAAATGGTGCTTTACTGTTGAAAGCCTCATAATTTTAGCATGTAAGACCAGTTATAATGGAAAATAAAATATTTTAATTACATGGCAGTACAAATATTTTTCTCAAAAATTGCTAGTTAGGAGTTGTATACAATTTTTAAATCAACTATTGTAATTATACTGTTACACTGCAATTCCCATTGTATGTAACAATTGAATTGGTTATATCTGTTTGAAGGACAAATAACTCAAAGTGCTTTTGAAACTGTGATTTAAATTAATATTAACCATATTAATATACTGTCTTTCTATCACCAATTGTGAGCTCACAGAGTTTCAGAAGCACTGTTAATATTCTTGCACATATATTGCTGAATCTTTTAAAATACATGGCCAAGGTAGACAATATAAATTTTACATAGCTGATATTTGTTTGACCAACCAAAGGTATTTTTAACATGAAAAATGTCTTTATAATAAATGCTGAATGACTTTTCTTATAAAATTGATATACTCTATCAGTTCTAAGTGAAACCATATCAAAATAACAAAGTGCCATGTTCTATATTAACAGGTATTAACCAGTACATATGTATTAATAATTTTATTTTCAAAAGGCTATTACAGCAGAAATGCGATTAACTAAAATAAAGCAGATCAACTTTACTAAGACACTATTACAGGCTGAGGCTGTTAGGAACAGATTTGTAATCTACAGATTTTGACTAATTCTGCACTGTTAAATGTCTAGCGCTTATTTTACATCAAACACTTTTAAAACATTTTTCACAAACTACACTTCAGACATATTTCCATAGAAGTGCCTACAGTCAGTCAATTAAAAGAAGGGCCCAGTTATGGGCATTATATATATAATATATATATAAAACAAAAAAAGTCTTGCTGTTTTGTGAACATTCACTACAACACTTCATATTTTGAAATAGTTACACATAAAATTACCCTAATAGTTCTAGTACTTTTCTGTGGAACAATTTGAAAATAAAGTACAGCGGTGCATGTTCACATAACAGCAAGACATTTTTTGTTTAAGAAAAGCAGCTGGCAGTGCACACAAAAATATAACCCTGTTGAGAAGCCTGAAATTCCAAGTTTAGTCTGCATATCTAAGACTCACTTGTCGGTGGGTGGATTCACAGTAAACTCCAACCATACCAAAAGGGCTGGCTTTCACCCATAATCCAAAACAAAACTGTAGGCCCATGTCAGTAATCCAGAAAAAATTAAGGATCATAGGAGCCTAAGGGAGTTAGGTGTCCAACTAGCATTGACATTTATTGGGAGCTGAATGCCTAACTCCTTTAGGCTCCCAACCTAAGTCACTATTCAGGAGGACCTATATTTCTTCCATACTCTTACAGTGTGTTGTTACCTGAAAATTAGGTCATGTTAGAACAGGATCCTGAGGAGCTGTGTTAACTAACTCAATGTTAAACATGACTTTGCAGTCAGGGTAGACAGGGACAAGCTGTATTTCACACTGTATCCGCTGGTTGTGATTAAACCTATGGTTTCAATGATGTTTGCTCATGACCAGGTGACAGGATGTTAAACACGTCTTTTTCCTGTATATACTTGCTGCAAACTCATGCAAACTTTTTCCTGTATATACTTGCTGTATATACTTGCTGCAAACTCATGTCATGTTCTAACACAACTTAATTTCTAGTGAAGACAGACTTATGGTGCCTGCTCTGGGCCCCTCTTTACCTCAGTTTTTGTCCTTTTTATGAAACTTTTCCTTTGCCATCAAGATAACGAAGGCCTTCTTCCAAAAAAATCCATATCAGCGCAGATGCATTAACTGGGTGCATGGTTAAAACGGGAGCCATGTTTGTCAATATATTTTCCATTATTCCTCCAGACAGTATAGAAAACTATTTAGGCTTTCTTTGGGCTGCTGTGGAAACCTTTTATGGAGGAGTGGGGAAGGGGGGGGGAAGGAAGTAAATATATTAAACACAGCGCAACATGTTCTTTTCATTTTCTTGTGGACTTGTTACCACTTGAGGCTCAAAAAAAGCATCTGTTGAACATTCTTCAGTATGAACAGTTTGACAGACTCAGTCACTGCTGAGGCCTAAGTGAAAATCATTAAACAAATACATAATACATTTGCCTCTTCATTTTCTCTGGGCCTACTTGAGAAACTGGAGACTTCCCATCTGAGAAGCCAAGCTGTAAAGCTCCCTGGGTGTGGCTCTTTAGCCTCCACGAGCAAACAACAGTGTCCCCTCTGTGCTACCGGTGCACCATCTGCCAACCTTGGGTCCTCCAGAACACTGACACTCAATATGCCTTTCAACCTTCCCTTTTCAGAGAGACATATCTCATTTTAGACCCACATTTCAGCTCTTCCTTAATGTAAAGCCTCATCTCAAACCAAAACTTTTTCAGGGAAGATACAAACAGAGCAAAGCTACCAAACACTAAATTCTTCAAAACGTGTGTCAGGTGAACCGGAGATGTCTATAGTTAATGCCATAATGTAGGCTGCTTGGGAGACAGGGAACTGAGGCAGCTCTCATGAAAGGAATTTAAAACCCTTCTCCCCAGATAACAATGCTACCTGTGGCACATCAATACCAAGTAAGTTGGAAGTTGCCTTGTGATTCTAGGAAAAAAATTACTTGAAGACCCCTGGAGAGCTCTTGTACTTTATATACTCTATTTTCTTAACTAATCAAGAAAACTTGTTTCTTACATCACAACTTTCTTGCTCTGGATTGCATACCTTTTCTTGGAGAAAAAAGAGAATTATTAGCATGTCAAGTGATCACTGAGAACAGCAAAATTAAACAAAGTGCATTTTTTAAAAAGAATGTTGGAAACTTTTTTTTAAGAAGCAAATTTTGAGATTTCTCATACTCATTATGGAACATGTTAAGGAACTGGGCTCTTTGCTTACATCTGTTTTATTTTCTGAAAATAACAGTAGTTTTCTACTATTAATTTTAAAAAAATACTGCTCAGACTTTATATTTTAGAAATAAATTCTATAGAATATATTATCATCTGAGTTAATTCTACCATTTATTATTTTTAATATTTTACATCAAATGATTTGTAAGCACAATAAAGGCTATATTTACTCTTTGGCCCCACCAGGGGAGCTGTACATCCCTGACTAAGACCTGAGGATTTGCCTTTTTTATTATCCCCATTGTACACAGCCTTCAGCCCTGAATGATTCAGGAAATGAAACAATTAGAGCAATAATCAAGCCCAGGTCACCAGGCTACAATGTAGAGCACTATCATTAACCCACCAGGCTAATCCTTTATTCAGCAGATCCTCTTAAAACACTACAATGGGCCAGATAGTCTCTTTCCTTCTAGCTCTGAGTAAGGGGTGGTGCACAGCTGCACTGTCCCAGAGCAGTCCGGGGAAAGAATTGAGCCAGAGACAATTCTTGCCCTGGCCGGTTCCTCCCTTGCTCCAGGGAGCAGGAATCTGCTAGTGATCCATACCTGTAGCAGATGACTTCCCCCTCTGCCCTGGCTCAGGTATGCTGGGTAGCGTATTGGGGAGGGGGAGCAGAGTCAAGACTCAGTATCATTATCCTCATTTTACAGATGGGGAAACTGAGACACAAAGAGGTAATGTAACTTTCCAAAGTCACAAAGCAGGCCATTGGCAGAGCTAGGAATAGAACCTAAGTCGCCTAAATCCCAGTCCATTGCTCCACTAGGCAACGCTGCCTCCCACAATGCCAAACACAACTTTAAATATTAAAAACCATGGCAAAATAAATTCTCTGTCTTGCTGAGGTTTGTATGTAACCTGTAACAACCAGGTTTGGTTTATTGAAGAATCTGCTCCCAGATGAGTGGTTACTGTTGCGGGAATGAATTTCTCAAGACATGTGGTGATGCAGGCCACACAAAATTAAATTGGGCATTTGTCCCCCAATCTATCAGCATTCCAGTGAGTAACAAAACCATGAATACTGGACATTTTGTAGAATGTTATTACAACTAGTATGACATTTTAAAGAAAATCAGAGCTCTTTTAAAAAATCAATGGGAGGACTGAACCAAATAAAACTATTAATAACAGGTTTCTTTGAGCAATAGGCTTTGCAGGTGTGAGTGTTGTTTGTTGATAACTGATCAGAATTTGATCAGAACCTGACCCAAGGCAAATGCAAAGGTACAAAATGGAACTATTGTTGTTAGAACTAAACAAAGAATTAGTAATCTGTACAATTTTAAATGACAGTCTTAATCAATAGTTTTAAATCAAAATTTACTCATCTGTCTGGCATGCACTCAATCAGAATTTTTTTCTGAAAAACAACAAAATTTTAGATAATTGTTGCATTTTTTTCATAGCCAATTCTCTTTTTAAGTGAATGTTCCATTTGGCATGAGTTATAGCTCCTTGGAAACAACTACAATTGCCATAATTTAGCCAGAAAATTTCTAGCTTCATATTTAACTTTAGTTAAAGCTTAATATGCAAGCTAGTTGGTTATATCTTCCAAGAGAGGCAGTCAGTTCTGTGCTGTTTTTACTAATCTTCAGTGTGCAAATTCTTTTATGTTGTACCAGAAGAAAATGTTTTAGGGTTACAAGTACATACATTATTAGGGGGAAAAGAGTACTAGGAACACATTTCCAAAGAAAGCATTGTCTGCCAGCTTACAGACTGTTTGTAGTGTTGTTGTAGTTGTGCTGGTCCCAGGATATTGCTGAGACAAGGTGACAGAGGCAATATGTTTTATTGGACCAACTTTCTTGATGAAATGGACAAACTTTTGAGCTATACAGAGTTCTTCTTGAGGACATTTCTTCAGGACCCGCAGAAGAGCTCTGTGTAGCTCAAAAGCTTGTCTGTTTCACCAACAGAAGTTGGTCCAATAAATACCAATACCTCACCCACCTTGTCTCAGTTTACAGAATGACTTTCAAAACTATCCTGCTTCTCGTCAATGACCATTACCAGGCATCAAGTATCTCATGGATGTAAAGCTTTTTAAACACAAACAAGGAATGGAGACCAATAATTAAAATACATGTGGCAACAAATGACATGCCAAATCTGTATAGAAGACATACATGGCTATTTGTAATTTAACAACATAACCCTTTTAGCACATAGAAAAAAGGTTCACAAAAGTGAAAGTATTAGCAACCAACACAGGAAATATATTACTTAATTAACTGAGCAGTAGGGCACTATAGGTTGGCCAAGGGAAGAAGACTGAAAAGCACTCACAAATCTCAAGGTTTACCAAACCATTAAACATAGCTTTTCCTTAAGTCAGTGGTTTTCAACCTTTTTTCATTTGCAGACCCCTAAAAAATTTCAAATGGATGTGCGGACCCCTTTGGAAATCTTGAGAGAGAGTTTGTGAACCCCCAGGGGTCCGCAGACCACAGGTTGAAAAGCATTGCCTTAAGCCAATGGTATCTTTTCCTCCAAATTCAAACATTAAAGGATGGCAAAGTGGAAGTAAGCTTGATTCATCTCTGACTTCTAAGGCCTGCTCTACACTTAAAAAGTTTTGCCAGCCCAGCTAGATGGGGGTTGATTTTTTTCCTACCCCTGACTGACAGAGCTATGCCAGAAAAGCCTTGCTGTCAACACGGTTATACCAGCAAAAAAGTACTTTTTCTGGTATAGCTTACTTTGTTCAGGGAACTGGTTTAAGCCGTACTAGCAAAATAATTATTTTGCCTGTATGAACTGCATCTCTACATAGGGGGGTTTGATGGTATACCTCTACTGGTGTAGCTATATTGGCAAGTCCTTTTCAGCATAGACAAGGCCTTGACTTTGGGCCTTACTCTGAGGAAGAAGCAAGCAAGATCTTTTTGGTATGTGCATGTTGGTAAAATCATGAGAACAAAGTCTGGGTAAAGAAGTGTTAGGCCTGAGAGAGAATGACCAAAGGAGTGTGCTGGTATTTGCAAAATAGTGTGATCAGGTACAATTAAAGGAAGTTAAAAACTGCCATTATTATCTTAACTTTAGATACCATATCCTCTGATTCTTCATAACTGTTCCCAACTTTAGTTGTGGAAAACATCATAGCAAAATATTATTTAATCACCTCCCTGTCCCCATCCCTTCTTAGATTGTAAGCTCTTGCAGGCAGGGCCCATGTTTTGTTCTAATACTATAACAGCAGGACACTACCTAGATATGGTAATACAGCTCCTATCACGAAGGGGCCCCAATTTAGATCAGATTCTCTAAACTCTATTGCAATATAAATGTTAAACAATAATAATAATAACCATCTCATTATTTTAAAGCTAGTTGAGATGTGTTTTACATAATTACTTATTTTTCTGAATGTTTTTATTTTTAATGTCACTGAAGATGTTCTTCATGTGGAAAGTTAGAGACTAAGAAAATAATTTCTTATTGCTCCATAGCAGGGCAAATAATGAAGTAAAAATCCTATTTTCACCTGAACTTAATACATTGGTTAAATGTGCATAATTATGTCTCCCTCTAGTGGCCAATCCACACTGAAGTTAAGAACCTGCTACTCACTCACAGCTACCCCGTTAGCTAGAGGTTTGTGCTTTTAGTGCTGGTGTGGTGTGTGTCAGGTTTCCGTGATGTGTACACTTGTGCCCAGTGATTTGTTGCAGGGGCTCTGTAAATTAAGAGAGCTCTGTTATCAAGACAATATTATCAGTAATCTGCACACTTCTTTTTATCAAATGTTTCTAATCTGTTTATCTTTAAAAATAAAGAATACTATTTGCTGTGTAAAAGCGGAGAACACCTGTCTTAACTGACTGCACACCCTTTGGGGAAAGAAAAGAAGTTTCTACGGCAAACAAGGGACAGATGAATTGCTAGAATGACTACTTTAGACAGCAAGTCAAAGTGGGCTGCACTTTCCCAGGAGATAGGAATGCTATGCAAATGAAGTATGCAATTCTTATTGAACCAGAACTTTTATCTCAAAGAAATCCCAATGAAGGCATTCATGAATCAATGTGGGAACAAATAAACAAAACAGCTCCCTCATGTTATGTGGAAAATATAAAAATATTTTGCCATTTAATGTAAAACAACTGACTTGAAAATGGTGTGCAGTGGTTTCATAAAAGAGCAATTAAGTCACATCTTCTTTTTCAGAGAACATCTTTTTAGCGTGGTAGTTTTTCTACCTGGAATATTGTAGCTGACTTTATAAAAAGTGACTCAACGGAAGAGTAATTGGTACAGAGTTGAAATCTACAATATGCTTACATCTTTACCCCTAAAACAACTAAATTTGACAGGGATAAAAATTAAGCAGCAGATGCTGTAATTTGACAAAAAAGACAATCATTTCAAACTAACACCTATATAATGATACTTCAATATCAGTAGAAGGACAAAAATATCAAAACAGGTTAAGAAGTGTCCTATTGCATTTTAAAATAAGGCAATATAAAGCTATGTATATCTAATAAATGTGTAGAAAATGAACTCCTAGAAGAAGTTCTTCTCTAGAAAAAACAAGTCCAGATAATTTAAGGGTTGGGATGCAGAATGTGTTGTAATTCTCATTGTCCCTTTTAAAAGTAAAATGAAAACCAGGTAATAATGAATGATGCAGGTAATGCATTAGAATTTGCCTACAAATTTTCACAAGTATAAAACTTCTGACACTCATGTCCTAGTTGAATATACGGATTCTGGTACAGAATACTGTTATTATCAGAGTAATTAAGTGACTTTGTACATTTAGGGTTTGATCAAAAGCCCACTGAATGGCTTCAATGGGCTTTGGATCAGGCTCTTAATTTGTAAAGACTGCTAAATAGGTAGAAAAATCTAGAAAAACTTAAAATTGTTTTCCATGCTTCCTTTAACCTCCTAACAGAATGACTCTTTGCTCTTACTAATTACTTATTTAAGCATTCATATACTGGCTTGGGAAAACTTGTAACAGTTTTATTATACTGAATTTTAAGATGCCTGTCTATTATATAGATCTCACAATCTAGAGCTATGGCATATCTCCAAAATGGTTCACAGTTCCCACAATTAATAAAGTACTGCAAAATGGCACTAAAGTGCATTAGTAAGCTGAATATTTGTAGGGCTAAAAGGATTTGTGCAAGTTTATAAACTACTGCTTTGTCCTTATACACAACATCAATTTTCTCCAGGGGAAGTTAACTGTGGGTTGTCATTGATTCAGACATTAATGGAGGATTGTCCTACTTTTCACTTTTATACAAAATATAAATGCCCCGACTCATAGATTTGTCTGTCAAAAACAGTAAAAACAGACCTAAATGTATTTTAAGATCAGTTGCTAGGAGTAGTTATAAAAAAATGTATATGGTACGCCGAATGCAATTTACGTGGGCATGCTCTGCAGAACTAGCTATGGATCTTCAACTCAAATGAACATGCTGTTCATTGTTATCAAAACATGAGTACCAAACTACCATAAATAAAATACAGTACAGAACACTTACACCTTTTCATACATTAATTACTTTTACGTAGAAAGTCACTATCTTTTTCAGATATGTGGAAAATTTAGGATTCTAAACATGATTATTTCAAAGTATCCGTTTAGCAATCTTGCACAGGCCCAACGATCAAAAACACGAAGATTTGATTCAGATGGCTTGGCAGGTTTCACATAGTTTGACAGGCAGGCTACTGTGAAATATGTATATATTTTTAAATTTATACATTTTCTATCAAAAGACCGTTTGATTTCTGTTTTTAATCTTTACATGAACTGTTTTCTGTGCAATGCCACAGCCATGTAGCTTGAAAGAAAAAAACAAAAATGTGTCTGGAATATTAACCATAGTCCAAGTTTTCTTAGTCCACAGCTTAAAAATTATGATTCTAGGAAATCCAAGTGGAGTGCATTTAAATAAATGGATTCAGTCCTAGAATATCTTAATAAATTAAACAGGGACTGTTTCCACTACAGATGATTTGATACACTCTTCATGCAGTCTGCTCTTTTCTGAAAGGCTTATAGAATTCTCTGCAGCTTGCTCTGATATGTGACTGTCACCATTCAAAGCTGAAACAAATCCATCTTGAGAGTTACTTTTCAAGTATGAGTGAAATTCCACATGAGAGTGGCTTAGCCTGTGTTCAGTGTATAAACTATTACATGGAACACTGTTATCACTTTCTGAAGAGGAGCAGCAAACTATCACAGAGGGGTTTGCAGAAGGGTAATGAGAGCTGCTGTAACTTTCCTCTGATTGCCGTGTGTAGTCAACAAACTGCTCTGAAGTCATATTATAAGGCACCAGAGAAAGACTACCATTTTTAACAGTGTCCCTTTCTGAATAGGTCTCAGTGATCTGGTTATTACTGCCAGGGGCATGGTTCTCTATTTGGTAATACAGAGTTGAAGAGTTAGTGTAGTATGAGGCATTTTTAGAGTGGCTTTCACGTACTGCAGTGCCATCAGAATAGCAAAGGACAGAAGGAAGAGGCACTACATCGGCATGGGATCCCATGCCTTCCACAAAATCATCTGCTTTTTCTTCCTCTTCCTCCTCCTCCTCCTCCTCCTCCTCCTCTTCATCATCGTCATCATCATCAGATTCACTAGGTGCTAAACTTTGTGTACTAGAATCTGTAACTCCACTACAAAAGCTACTTCCATCTTCTTCCTCCTCCTCCTCTTCCCCAGGACAATCCAAATCTTCAGCAGACTGCAGGTGCATCATTGCAGCCTGAGAGTCAGTTTCAATCTCAAAATTCTCTGCAAGTGAATATTCTACCGGGTGGGGTGCTGTACTCAGAGAACTAGTGTGAGCACTTACCTCACTGTGGCAACCATTTAGTGCAGGAACCTGCTGCTCTCTATTTTTCTCCAATTCAAGCTTCATTATTGTGTGCAAAAAGTGAGTCCGTACACGGATGGGGTTAAATTCAATTCTACCTGCTGTATTGCTGCACCCTTCTTTAGTGCAACCACATGGAAAAGACATACGATCCACCTTTTAAAAAGAGAATACAAGTTAACCATATGTACAATAAAATCAATGATGCAACAGACACTAGAGAGAGACTAGATGAATAAAATAACAAAATGAGATTCATTTGAGGAAAGTGCACAGTACAATATATATGGAAAAATAACCAAAAGCACAGTTATTCACTGAGAGGGAGAACCCTGGAAAGCAATAATATCATAAAAAACCAGAACGTTAGCCATGGATTTACAATGCAGTGCAGCAGAAAAAAAGACAATACAGTTTTAGGTTTGATACATCACAATGTGGATCAAGGGATAAATGATTTATCTTTCCATGGCTCTGCTCTAACCACACCTGAAATACTGTGTTCATTCCTCATTACCAGAAAGAAGCTGATAAAATGAATGGAAATCAGATGAAAGAAACAAAAATGACTAATGATTAGGAGGGTATGGCTTGTGCAGAAAGGTGTGTGTTTTTTTAAATGAAATATAGACAGCTTGACAAAACAATAACTAAGGGGAGAAATGACCACAGAAGTTAGAAACAGAAACTGGGACAAATTTTAAATGAGGCTTCAGTCAATTGTGGATACACAATTGTTGACACAGTGAACTGTAGGCTGAAAGAATATAATTTAGATATCTACCTGATACCTTTTTTGGATCCACAAATCAGGTACTGTAGTTAGATGCCTAAATTCTATTGTTTTTACCTACCTACAATCAAATGCAGGTGCAAAATTAGAGGCCCCTAAGGTGATCTAGTCCCATGTCCCCATCAAAGTGGAACTGAAAACAGTCTATGAATATTCAAAAGTGTAAACACCTGAGGGTAGTAGGATGAGTTTAGGCAAGTTTAAGAAATTATGAAAAGGAAAATTTAGAGAAACTTAATGATGGTGAGATCTATTGGGCTGTATAATAGTGACCCAATGGAACTGATGAAGCCTCCTTGCTTGGGACTTTTAAAATGATCCCTTAGAAACCACTAGTAAATGTACATTAGGGAATACATTTTTGATTGTCAGAGAAATAGACTAAATGACCTAATACCAATGGTCCAGCTCTAACATTTATGATTCTATCACGTGTTAACTGAAAGACAGTAAAACATGCTTCATTTATTGGTTATTACTCTGAGTTTGGATTTTAATATTTGATTCAAAACGGCTTGTGATTATAAAGTAGGAAACATACAAATGAAGTAACTGCAGAGTTATACTCAGGGGAAAAGATGTACAATATTTCTAAAATAAAAATTAATCTCATGAAATCAGCAGTCATATAAGTTAGTGACTCCTCTGTTGAATGTTTGGTTAAAGTCCCATAGAAGAATATGAGGAGCTGAAGATTTGTATTCACAGGGAAAAATGCCAGTTACTGCATGTCTTCAAACTAATCACAATAAAACCCATAAATTACATGTTTTATTGGTTTTGAGACCCACAAATTTCAGCACTTAGTAATTCATTACTATCATCATTATCATCCATAATACCTCTGTTATGGGTTGTTTATGCCCTGCTAGTAAGGAATGTCTGTAATATAGATCTTTACCTGGCATTTTATGCCTGCAAGGCTGCAAGTACAAGTTTCTGGATCACAGAACACTCGGCAGTCACAGCCACAATCCTCCCTGGACAGGCGGATAGCCCGCAACTCATGTTTTTCTTCCACATCGATCTTTTTCACTCCAGAGGCTCGTAGCAGTGCCCTACGTTTTTTTGTTGGTAGGGGTTGTAGAAAGAAGTATTCATCTACTTCTGTGTTGTCTAAATCAATATCATCATCAGAAATGTCATCCAGCGTCAGAGTATCAGCCTCTTCCGATTCCACTGTACCATTCTTTGTCATCTGCGATAAGAGCAGTTGACACAATATTAAGACTATACACTTCCTGAAACGAAAACTTTTAGCGAGAACTTACTCGTTATAATTTATTTGTTTGCATGCGAATTATAAGAACACTAAGAATATAGAGTGTTATACATGGTTCCGTAAAACTGATATTCAGTGAGTCAAGGATTCTTAATAATTTTCTTCTGAAGAGACTAATTTATTTCAGATGTCATTCCTTTCAGAATAGTCATGGAAATAAAAATAATTGAGAATTCAGATTTTCACCAATAGTTGCAAAATATGGAAGAAAAAACATTAATAATATTACCCCCATATTGCTAGGAGTTGATATTTTAAAATTATTCATCAGTGCTTCCTGATGACAGCAAAGTGCTGGACAAGGATCAACTAAAACCAACAGGTAACATTAGTGTTAGGATCAATATGCCCTTTTATGTATAGACAATACAATCATGGCTGAAATCATGACAGCCATTCACAAACTAAACTGTCTTTGCAGGAGTAATAATTACTCCATCAGTGGAGTAAAAATGGAGAAGAAAAACACTAGTATGCATTGTGTTGTTGTCATTTGAGACACAAGTACCCAAGGAAAACATTACCAGAGTTAGAATTTGGATGTAAAGTATGTGTGTGACATTTTATACCTTGGGGAAGCATCCTGGAACCCCCATATTCCTCATTTTTATATAATCGTGATCTTACATATAAAGTATGCCTTGTAAGGTATCGGGGGAAAGGTTATGACCAGCTGAAAGTCATTTCTCTCTCCATATATGTGTATCATTAATGCATATGAAGTTATGAGAATTGTGTTGTATGGCTGTCACTAAAACATGCTGTATGTTGGGGAATCAGCCAGATATTAGCTCCCCAGAGGCAACAGCAAGGAAAGAAACCAACACCCAGGCAGGGTATCAATCAACTTATCAACAACCACTGTCCAGCAAGGGAGTTCCAATGCAATGACTCACCTGCATGAGGCCACCCCAGGGCAATTGCTCAATCTTGCCTGGAGACTCAGCAATTCACCCAGACATGCCTGGACTTGTGTTTTCCAAGCACATTGACTGAGGGTATAAAACAGACACAAAGGCCATATGCTGGGCCCTTCTCCTGCCCCCACCTACGCTACAAGCAACTTAGGGCTTGTCTACACTTAAATTGTATAACGCTGTAACTTGCTGGCTCACCCCTCTGAGCGCAGCAAGTCTGAGCGCTTTAAAGCGCTAGTATAGACAGGCCCCGAGCGCTGGGAGCCATGCTCCCAGCACTCGGAGCTAATCCCCTCGTGAGCACTGGAAGACCTCACACTTCAAAGCACTGCTGCAGGAATGTTTCCGCGACAGCGCTTTGAAGTTTCCAGTATCGCCATGCCCTAAGACATTGAGAAGAAGACACAACTCCAACAGAGGAGATTGGCCCAGGTTTAAGGAACAAACCTGCATATTAAAGACTGCAATATCCAGTGGGGTGAGAAAAACTGCTTAATCTAGATCAGGGGTGGGTAAAGTTTTTGGCTCGAGGGCCACATCTGGGAATAGAAATTGTATGGTGGGCCATGAATGCTCACAAAATTGGGTTTGGGGTGCGGGCTCTGGTTGGGGGTGAGGGGTCTGGAGTGGGGCCAGAAATGAGGAGTTCAGAGTTTGGGAGGGGGCTCCAGGTTGGGGAGTCGGATGCGGGGGGTGAAGCTCCAGGGTGGGGACAGGGATGAGGAGTTTGGGGTGTAGGAAGGTGCTCCGGGCTGGACCAAGGGGTTCAGAGGGTGGGAAGGGGATATGGGCTGGGACAGGGGGTTGGGGTGCAGGCTCTGGGAATGAGGGGTTTGAGGTGCAGGAGGGTCTCTGGACTGGGATCAAGAGATTTGGAGGGTGGGAGGGGGATCAGGGCTGGGGCAGGGGGTTTGAGCATGGGGAGAGGCTCGGGGTGCAGCTCTGGATGGCGCTTACTTCAAGCGGCTCCCGGAAGCAGTGGCACCGCCCATCCTCAGGCACCGCCCCTGCGGCTCCCATTGGCTGCGGTTCCCGGCCAATGGGTGCTGCAGGGGCGGTGCTTGGGGCGGCGGCAGTGTGTAGAGTGGAGGCCCTGGCTGCCCCTAAGCATAGAAGCTGGAGTGGGGGGGGCATATCGCTGCTTCCAGGAGCCATGTGGCACGGCCTCCAACTGGAGTGCCAGAAGGGGGCCATGCCACTGCTTCCGGGAGCTGCGAGGGCAAGCCCGAGACCCCGCTCCCCAGCGTGAGCTTGAGGGCTGGATTAAAATAATTTGTTTAATTGTTTGTCTTTACCAGTGAGTTTGTATGAAGTTTGGGGCAAATCTGCTCAGGTTCTGCAAAGGCTGGTGTATATCCACTTTCCATTGTTGAAGTGGTGACCCAATTAATAAATTTGCACTGCCCATCTTGAGCAGTGCAAGGCAGTATATTCCTGAGATACAGTGCTGGGAGCTGCGGGGGATTTGGCTCTGGTGCCTTTCTCTGTGTGATTCATGAATGGCTCTGGTGTGTGGAGTAGCTGGGTGTGGGGCTCCACATGCTGTTGTTCTGAGCGAGAACAGTGCCTGGAGGGGTTTGCTGCTGGTCACTAGCAAGGCATTGTGAGAGACAGCCCAGGCTGAAGAGAGTTAAGGGGGCACAGTTATTTCCACAGTTCCAGGCTGCACCCTGGGGGGATCCCGTCACAACGTGGAATCAGAGAAAGGTCAAAGCATATAGTACTATGCTTTACATTTAGGAACACAGAGATTGCTATATAGGAACCCAGGGATTACTGTACTAGATCAGACCAGAGGTCCATCTAATCCAGTATCCTGCCTCTAGCAGTAGCCAATACCAGATAATTTAGAAGAAGGTGCAAGAATCCTGGAATATACAGATGTGCAGTGATCAGCTCCTCTCATTTGGTCCTGATCTATAACAGTTAGAAATTGGTTAAATTCTGAAGCATGAAATTTAAAATCCCTTCCAAAAAATTTATCATCATTAATTGTAACAGCTCTGGATATTCTTATTAACCATATAAATATCCAATCCCTTTTTGAATCTTGTTAAGAACTAAACCTCAATGACTTCCTGTGGCAGTGAGTTCCACAATCTAATTACACTTTGTGTGAAAAAGCATTTAATCAATTCTGAATTTGCCATCTTTTAATTTCATCGTATGCTCCTTTGTTGATATGAAACAGGAAGGACAGAATTTCCTGATCTTCCTTCTCATTACTATTCATTATTTTATATACTTTATCAAGTCCCATTTTATTTATCTCATTTCTAAAACAAACAATCCCAATCTTTCTCAAGAATTTTTGCTGCCCTTCTCAGAGCCCCCTCTAATTCTACAATATCCTTTTTGAGAGGGGATGACCAGTACTGCACACAATATTCTAGATCTGGATATACTATGGATTTATATAATGGCATTATATTTTCCATATTATTCACCATCCCATTCCTTATGCATCCCAACCTCTTGTTTCCTCTTTTGACTGCAGCTGCACGTTAAGCAGAGGTTTTCATTGAGCTGTCTACAGTGACAGCCAGGTTCCTTTCCTGAGCTGATACAGTTAATTTAAAACATTACTAGGAATACAAGTAGTTTCAAAATTCATTGTTCCTACCACGCTGCCCATTGACCGAGACTATTTAGGTCTCCCTGATTTAAATTCCTCACAGTACTCTCTGGTCTGACTAGCCTAATTAAATTTTGTGTTTTCTGCAAATTTTGTTATGTCACCACTCATATCCTTTTGAGATTATTAATGACTATATTAAACAACACAAGGAACCTCAAGGCTTCCTGCTGGTAACCTTTTACCATAATGAAAATTAACTATTTAAACCTACTCTTTGTTTTCTGTCTCCTAGGTAGTTTTAGATTCATAGATACTAAGGTCAGAAGGGACCATTCTGATCATCTAGTCCGACCTCCTGCACAGCGCAGGCCACAGAATCTCACCCACCCACTCCTACAAAAAACCTCACCTATGTCTGAGCTATTGAAGTCCTCAGATCATGGTTTAAAGACTTCAAGGAGCAGAGAAGCCTCCCTCAAGTCACCCATGCCCCATGCTACAGAGGAAGGCGAAAAATCTCCAGGGCCTCTCCAATCTGCCCTGGAGGAAAATTCCTTCCCGACCCCAAATATGGCGATCAGCTAAACCCTGAGCATATGGGCAAGATTCACCAGCCAGATACTACAGAAAATTCTTTCCTGGGTAACTCAGATCCCATCCATCTAATATCCCATCTCAGGGGATTAGCCCTATTTACCCTGAATATTTAAAGATCAATTACTTACCAAAATCCCATTATCCCATCATACCATCTCCTCCATAAACTTATTGAGTAGAATCGTAAAACCAGATAGATCTTTTGCCCCTACTGCTTCCCTTGGAAGGCTATTCCAAAACTTCACTCCTCTGATGGTTAGAAACCTTCGTCTAATTTCAAGTCTAAACTTCTTGGTGGCCAGTTTATATCCATTTGTTCTTGTGTCCACATTGCTGCTGAGCTGAAATAATTCCTCTCCCTCTCCTGTATTTATCCCTCTGATATATTTATAGAGAGCAATCATATCTCCCCTCAACCTTCTTTTAGTTATGCTAAACAAGCCAAGCTCCTTAAGTCTCCTTTCATAAGACAAGTTTTCCATTCCTCGGATCGTCCTAGTAGCCCTTCTCTGTACCTGCTTCAGTTTGAATTCATCCTTTTTAAACATGGGAGACCAGAACTGCACACAGTATTCTAGGTGAGGTCTCACCAGTGCCTTGTATAATGGCACTAAAACCTCCTTATCCCTACTGGAAATGCCTCTCCTGATGCATCCCAAAACCGCATTAGCTTTTTTCACAGCCATATCACATTGACAGCTCATAGTCATCCCATGATCAACCAATACTCCAAGGTCCTTCTCCTCTTCCGTTACTTCTAATTGATGCGTCCCCAACTTATAACTAAAATTCTTGTTATTAATCCCTAAATGCATAACCTTACACTTCTCACTATTAAATTTCATCCTATTACTCCAGTTTACAAGGTCATCCAGATCTTCCTGTATAATATCCCGATCCTTCTCCGAATTGGCAATACCTCCCAGCTTTGTATCATCTGCAAACTTTATTAGCACACTCCCACTTTTTGTGCCAAGGTCAGTAATAAAAAGATTAAATAAGATTGGTCCCAAAAACGATCCCTGAGGAACTCCACTAGTAACCTCCCTCCAGCCTGACAGTTCGCCTTTCAGTAGGACCCTTGCAGTATCCCCTTTAACCAATTCCTTATCCACCTTTTGATGTTCATATTGATCCCCATCTTCTCCAATTTAACTAATAATTCCCCATGTGGCACGGTATCAAATTCCTTACTGAAATCTAGGTAAATTAGATCCATTGCATTTCCTTTATCTAAAAAATCTGTTACTTTTTCAAAAAAGGAGATTAGGTTGGTTTGGCACAATCTACCTTTTGTAAAACCATGTTGTATTTTGTCCCATTTACCATTGACTTCAATGTCCTTAACTAATTTCTCCTTCAAATTTTTTTCCAGGACCTTGCATACTACAGATGTCAAACTAACTGACCTGTAGTTACCCAGATCACTTTTTTCCCTTTCTTAAAAATAGGAATTATATTAGCAATTCTCCAATCATTCGCTACTACTCCTGAGTTTACAGATTCATTAAAAATTCTTGCTAATGGGCTTGCAATTTCAGGTGCCAATTCCTTTAATATTCTTGGATGAAGATTATCTGGGCCCCCCGATTTAGTCCCATTAAGCTGTTTGAGTTCTGCTTCTACCTCAGATATGGTAATATCTACCTCCATATCCTCATTCCCATTTGTTATGCTACCATTATCCCTAAGATCCTCTTTAGCCTTATTAAAGAATGAGGCAAAGTATTTGTTTAGATATTGGGCCATGCCTAGATTATCTTTGACCTCCACTCCATCCTCAGTGTTTAGCGGCCCCACTTCTTCTCCATGTTCTTTGATCCACGTTAATACTTTGCCTCTCATCTTGTGATTACTTAACCTTTTTAGTAGCCTCTTCTGCACAAACTTGTTAAAGCCCCCCTGGAAACCTAAAGAAACTATGTCAAACAGCTCTTCTTTGTCAAAGAACTATAAAAGATTGGTAAAAGACAAATTGTCCCTTGCAGAAACTGTGTTGGCTATACCCTCTCATATCGTATTACAAACTTCCATGTGCTTTGAACTTCTTGAGCTTGGGGATCCCTTACCAATTTTCCCTCCTCAAAGTTCATGCCCCTCTCTACAAACAAACAAACAAACTTGTATTAATGTTTTCATAATGTTTTCTTCCTCTTGCTACAACAGGGTGCTAAGTGTTAGGCTCTGGCTGTATATGCTTTTCAGGGCTGGACTGGCAGATGATGGAGGACATGGAAGTAATCTTTTGACTGACCTGCAAAATACTGAGCAATTTGCAGAAGGAAAGATGAAGTGAAAGTAGTGGAGTCCAGGAGTATATTTGGCCACAGATACCTTGAAGTCCTTGCTTAGTCAAAGATACCATTGACTTCAATGATAGTTTTACATTAGTAAAGGCTGAGTAAGAACTTCAGTGCTTGGCCTTTTGAGAATACCTGCCCTTTGGATGCATTGTATACATTCAAGGACAATGGTGTAAGGTTCAGGGATAAATACATTAAATTTCTAATCTTTTCTGAATTATATATGCCTCTGAGAACTCAGGTATACAAAGATTCGAGAAACCATGCTATATCCTTTCGGATGGAGGAGTATTGTTAAGAACCTCAAGAGTTCTTGACGATATTCTGTTACTTTCTAATGTATCTTCTTCCTCTCATTAATACATCATTTTAGAATAAGATATCTGGCAGGACTTAACACAAGCATCCAAATGTCGCCTTTTCATATACTAGCACTCATTGTCTTAAATTTATAACACCCCAACCCAGCAACACCAACACATTTGAGTAAGTGAACCTCAAGTGAGAGCACTGGGCCAGATTCGCTGTTCCAGCCGAACTGCCTAGATGAACGACTGGGATTGTAAGGGAAAAGGTGGCTTTAATTCACCTTAACATTCCCTGGATCCAAGGACCAGCCCAGCGCTTTAGACTGCTCTAACATATGGCTGGCTTCCCAGTTTGAAGGTAGGGTTGGACTAATTTCCCTGTCTATGATGGAGCTCAAATAGCAAAACAGCTCTTCCATTTCCATAAACAGAAATCAACAAGGCCCAGCTCTCATAAGTAAACAAAACATCTTTGATGCTTCACAATGATTGCCTATAAAATAAATTGATTGCCTACAATAAAAGGCTAGACAATAAAATTTCTCTCAAACTTCTAACATTGACTGTGACTGAATGGGACTCAATGACAACATTATTTCTCCCCCTCTTCCTCCTCACAACCACTTTTTGAAAAAAGGAAGCTGGCATGAATGAGTAATATTGGAGTAAAGTGTTCAACATAGTGCTCATTAGCATCAATGGGAGTGGAGCTCCCATTATGAGCCCAAAATACTAAGCTCAAATCTCCTCTCATTGATAACAGTTTAACATCAGTAACTCCATTGACTTCAGTGATCTATAATGGTTTAAATGAGAAGAGAATCAGAACTAGTATCTGGAATACACACTTTGATAGAAAGTGTTACCAGCTCTCGTAGTTTTACTGTAAATATTTGTTATTTTCTTAAAGCCATGGTCCTGAATTAAACTGATTATGGAAGAATCTCACCTTTCTAGTTCTCATGGTTGCAGAGAAAAGCTTGAAAACAAACCCAAACATACCCCAAAGGCTCAACAATCAGAAGGCAAATAAAAAGTACCAGTTTTAAAAAACTGATTTTTAAATCAGTCTCATGATTTTGGGGGCTTGACTCATGAGTTTTGAATGTGTGGGGATGCCAATACAGAGTAAACCTACTACCCCAAAACAGATTCACAATCACCACCAGCTGCTAAGAAATGGTGAGAGAAGAACCTTCCATCTGTAGGTGAGGCCATTCCATTTGGCTGCAGGAATTAATCCAGTAGTTAGAGACTGGGAGGAGGGGGTGCATGGAATGGAAATCAAACTTTTATTGCTACACCAGTATCTGAAAAGGGAATTTACTGGAATTTAAAATCCTGACTACAACTCACTATCTACTTTAAACAACCCTCCACACCATCCCCACTTAGTCTCAGCAGGAGAGGATTAGGCTGGTCAGAGAATCTGTACCCCCCAAAAAAACTGTGCCTCCTCTCGTTTCATCCGGTTGGGGGCATGTTGCTCAATGGACCAAAAAATGAGTATCTGCCACTCCCAGGAAGGAGGAAAAGGGATGAGAGCACTAGAGGTAAATGAGATCTGGGATTTTCATTGGTGGATCTTGTGCTTGTAAGGAGAAGGGGAAGCCTGAAGCCCTTGTTGGTAACTTCTACTATCTGGGCAGTGGGAGGGTTAGCGGACTCAGAAGTGAGCTGAGTCCTGAGAGACGGGGCAGGGGGTCTATCCCAAATTATTCGTTATTTGGTGGGAGCCCCATAATTCCACACCAGATCCAGGTAAATGCCTGGTGTATGAGAAGGGAGGGAATACATAGCCCTTACCAATGTCAATAAAGTTGTGGCCTGCTGCCTAAAATCCATTCCAATGTCTGTCTTTCATTCACCTATGTGTCCTAATCACCATGAGAGTTGAGGGTTAGAAGCTATTAAAAAAAACAACAACCTGTTCACTGTTCAAACTAGAAACTTTAGTAGACAGCAGAGTAATTACAACAGTGTCTGAGTAGCAAGAGCCACATAGACTTCTTAAGGAGATGAGGCAGAAACTTGTGAAAAAATGCCTGGGAGGCAACAGGAGTAATATTCTAAACCGGGAATAATGCCGCCAGTGGGTTAGGGGAATCTGCCTTCTAGTGGTATCTGAAACAGAGAGACTCAGCATAATTTTATAGCGGGAAAAGGACTGTAGTTAGGCTACAATTCTAAAAATCATTCAAAGCTAATTACATACATTAATTTGAAAAAATGCCAAAATAAATAAATGAATAACAGAAACAATTAATACATTTTCTTAGTTTGCCCAATCTTGCTCCTATTTAACTCAATGGGAGTTTTCCCACTAATTTTAATAAGATTCGGGAATAGGACGAGTGTTTCTAAACATAATTTTTCAATGATATATTGAATGTAAAAACCATACACATGTTGAACATCTACTATGCTGTATTTTAAAAGCTAACCCAGGACCATATCTCCAATGTGTAGAGACCAGATTAGTATGATCAGAAATCTTTGGTATTGATAAGCTAAGCACTTGCATCAAGCAGTTATCTCAAACAAAGAGCTAAAATTTTGCAAGTTTTTCTTCTTTAAAGGCATACTTTCTGGTTAAAAATATATTTAAAAAAAATAAACATCCATACCTGTGCTGCTTATAACATGGTGGAAATTTAAACTGATTTTTTCAAAAATGAAATGTACTTTTCACCATTAATGTTTGCTTTTTGCATTTAGCTCAAGTTGGCCGAAAAGAAACTGGTCAGTTTCACTTTCCATATCTCATCACTAGCACCATGCTGCCATTTTTTGATTGCATTGCCTGTAGATTAACGTATCTAATCCAAACAAAAACCTGTTTTAATTGGATTTTTTTAAAATCAGAGGAACATTTCTATTGAATTTAAATTTGATAAAGTCAGATAAAGTGATCAGGTTAAATGTTGGGCCTATGGTGTCTTGATAGTATCCATTTAAAATGTGAGAGATGGAAGCAAGCAAGGTCTCCTTGCCATTCTTACCTTCAGTTTTAAAGAGTTAAGCTTCTCTTCCCTTAGATGATCTCGTAACATCTCTCGATGGAGCCTCTCCTGTTCCACTGCAAATTCTCCAAGGGAGTACTGGCGCACACTGTTGTGACGTGTGGACATGCCCAATGTGCTTCCTCCTTGGCTCGGGACACTGGTGAAGCCTTGCCTTCTTGTGAAGTAGTACACAGTAACACAGTTAAAATGAACATTCTTTGTCCTTTTCCGCTTCTCCCTCTTCAGGATCGATGAAGCTAAAATGGAAGCCAGTTATAACATTAATGAAAAACCTGTTGATCACATAGCAAATCTTTACTTCTCTGAGTAGTCCCATTAACTTTAAGTCAAATGGGATACTCACACAAGCAAAGTTTTGCAGATTAGGTCTCTTGTGAGAAGAGTATTATTAAAAAATAACAGTAAAGATAAAACATTGGCAATAAACATTTTACATGAGACAATAGAATTTGGCTAATAAATATATGACATATTTCTTACTCAAGTTAAGCCAAAGTGTTTAAACAAAGTAAGGAGTCAGACAGCTTCTGTGTTTGCTTTCACTATTACAAAACCATACACTTATGGACACTGTCATCTATTTTAAGAGTGGAGGTAGTGTTGGCCAGGACACTCAGGTTAGTCCATACTCTTTTCACAATGTTTTATCTTTCACCAGGAAAACAAATGAAGAACGGAAGAAGCCATCTCAGTGTAACTTAGCACCTGAAAGACACTGGCCCACTGACTTACACATCATAAAATCCTATTGATGTCAATAGGACTGCATGACACAAGGCAGGGGAAATGTGACCCAATTTCTCACACAGTGTAATATAGATCTACTGCCACTGCATCTATAAGATTCTAGCTGAAGATTTCTAGTATTTTATAGTTGGAATTATTGTCCCTCTTTTTAGGAGTAAGGGAAGATTCCAGGCACCACTATTTTGTATTCCAGAAAGAGAGAATGGAGCTTTAGAAAAAATATGAAGCAACATTTTACTGTCACCCAGGGACCTAAAAATCCGTAATAATAATGGGAAACCTGTCACAGGATGATACTATATAAATAATACTTATATACAGCTACACTCCTCTCCTTTTTCTCCACCGATCCCACTGATGCTGCCCAGTGAACAGCTGGTTGTTACATGTGAAGTCAGTGCTAAGCCTATCTCCCCTCTTCTTTTTTCACCTTCTCTCACACTCCTCTCCTTTTCCTCCTTCCTTAATTCACTTGCAAACAAATGTAGCTCGACACAATGTGCACTACTTTAAAAATGGTGCCACAGGTCTTGTTTCTATCTTTAAATATTTGTTCTTTGTTGTACAGACATTTAGAGATTCCTGTAATGATATTCAGGAATATCCTAGAATGACACTCACAAGCGGCTGTGGTTGGCTGTTAGAGCAAAATAAGAGCAACAAACTAGTTCCTTGACTTTTTTTAGATATGACAGCTTATTTGATTTGATTTGATTTATTATAAAATGGCTATAGGAAATCAAGAAACTAGATGATATGTTACACTCAAGCAATTTAGATGCAACAATTGCACGAGGTATTATATGAGAAACCTATCTGTCAGAAAAAATAGAGTAGTGGTCCCCAAACTGTAGTGCGCACCCTTCTAGTGGGGAGTGGAGGAACATCCAAGGGGGTGCAGTGGAGCCCAGGCCACCCCACAGGGGGGTGGGAAGGGAGCACCACCTAGCCCCACTCTGCCCCCAGCTCCACTCTGGCCCCACCCCTGGCCCCAGCTGCTGGCCTGGCGCTGCTCCCAGCCCCCAACCCCCGCTCCTCACCATAACTCTTTTGTTATGGAACAAAACATTTGTGATCAGAAATAAAAACAGAACAATTCTGCATAAGGAAATTAACAGACAACAAAATAAAACATTTTTCACCCTGCTTAAACAAGTAGTGCTAAGAAAAACTGACTTTTATTAAAAATATTAATAGCCTTGTTAACAAAAGTAAACCTCTCATATTTCACACACAGACCAAAATATTGTGATTCTCAGCACTGCCATGAAACATTCTCACTTTTACTAAATACACTTTTGTTACAATTATTGTGTGGTCCAGTAAAATATACTTCTCAAGAAATGTTCTTCAGATGTGCTACATTTAATTGGCATAATATATAACCACTGAGTACAATGCCAGAGGCCCTATATTATTTTACAGAGGATATTTTATTACTTTTTTTTTTAATTGCAACTCTGAAACAACTTTATAGTGCTATGCCAAAGATAGGTAGGATGCAAATACAAAGATCTCTGTTATTAATAGAGCTGGTCCAAAAAATTTCAATGGGATAGTTCCACTCCTCCTCAGGAAATGCAATATTTGCTGAAATCAAAATATTTGCAGGAATGTGTTGATTTTAAGAAAATTTTTGACAGGGGAAAATTGAAACAAATAATTTTAGCTTTCTAGTATAATTTTGATAATGTTGAAACATTTTAATTTTTATCAAACTGATCCATTGCATTAAGTTTTGCATTATATTACATTATACATTATATTGTATGTAGTATTTTATCTAAAATCATGTTTAAACATTATCAAAACAAAACTCTTTACCTTATTGAGATAAAACTGTTTAATGAGAGATAAAACAGTAAATTTTGAAATTTAAATTTTTCATTCAGATTCAAAATGAAAACAAATTTTGAAATGTCACAATTTCCTGCAGAATGGACATTTCGTTTTCCAACCGGTAAGTATCAGGTATCAGCGGTAGTTATCAGGCTGGAGCATCCAGGAAATCCTGCTCTTACACAATGAAAGGAGGAGTCACGTGGGCTGTTCTGGGATTGGTGGCAGGGAATCAGTGGAGAAGTACTGATATTATCTTTCATCCTTAGCAGTGGTTACACTCCTGCCTCCCAAACAAGTAAACAAATGCAGTGTTTACAGCTACCACAGGAATAAAACAACAACAGGCTAGGTTAAAGATTAAAATAAGATAGAAAAAAAGAAAATTAAAGATATAAGGTGGAAAGTAAAAAAAACATTTTACTTAATGAATGACTTAGAACAGTGGTTTTCAACATGTGGTCTGCGGACCCCTGGTGGTCCACAGACTATGTCTATGTTTTCCAAAGGGGTCTTCCCCTCCATTTGACATATTTTAGAGGTCCACAAATGAAAAAAGAAAATGTACATGTCTGTAAAGTGCATACACTAAATACATTTGATTACATGGTTGTCACACACACATTCCTAATAGAGCACGCTCTGCTGGACACACACCAGGCTGCTGTGCTCCAATCTGCAGGATCTGTGTGCTCTCATTAGGCTGCAGCACTGTTTCTCCCCTTGCCTTCTTTGGCATATCTCCTGAGCACCATGCTCTCTCTGTCTGTTATACTTTCACAGAAATGGGACCACGTGGTCCAACAGTCTTAGGCCCCCAGGATCAGTGCTAACTCCTCAGATTCCTAATAGCTCACACACACCCTCTCCCAGAACTCCATCCACATGGGCACTCTGATTTACACTATCTTTCAGGGACATGTGATAGCAAAAAGCAAATTGGCTTTGTAAGGACTCCTAAACACAATTACTTTTTACTTAGATAGCACAAGAGATACACAGATCTAGACAAAATAATAAACACATTTTCCTCACCACTCTGGAGAGTTTTTTGAGCCTGAGCAGAATCCTCTAAGGAGTCCAGGATCTCTCCTCCTGCACTTGCCTTCTCTTCCAAATTATGAAGTAAGTGAATCAGTCTCTGCTCTGTGTCCCCCACAAGTTTACATATCCCACTGCCACCACCATCTGGTTTCCTGCTGCTGGGGAAATTCCATTCTCCAATCCTCAACCTCCTGCAGAAAAGTTAGGGCAAACTAGCTTCCCCCAGCCTTCAGAAATCCTATTGTTCTCTGTGGGTCAGGTCTGATCACTAAGAAATAGACCTTAACGACAGTCTCTTTCAAAGACCAGACTTGTAGGCTCTGTGTCATCACCTTTTAGAATTTCAGTCCAACATGGAAGTAAAAACACAACAGAAAAAGCAACCAGCCCCACACACAGTGTTGCTAACCCTCATGATTTTTTCACAAGTGATGTGATTTTGGCTGGGGTTGGAACCAGCCTTGTGATGACAAAAGAAGCTTCAGCCCTCTAGCAAATTTGAGTCCTCTAACTGTCCCACCTGCCCACATCTTGGGGCTGAATAACCAATCAGAGCTGCTGTAGGCAGAGCTTTCCTCCCCACCCCCTTCTAGTTATCTGAAGTCATTCTTGTAGGAAGGGATGGGGGAGGAGAATGCTAATGGGTCCATCAGCTCAAGGGGCTCTGCCACCTATCCCCCTGAGCAACAGGAATAGGATGGCACCTCTGCTCCTCCCCAGCCCTGTAGTACCTCGCCTGGGAAAGGGCAGAACGGGGTGGGCTTGCTGAAGCCCTCTCTCCAGGCCTAGGAGAGATGGGTGAAGAATTCCAGGAGGAGAGTTGGGATTGAGTGGCTTACCTGATGGGTGGGCTGAACTGATGGGGGAGGGGAATGAATGGAGGGCAGAATGAATTGCTGGGCAGGGACTGGGCAGATGTGGGAGTGAGAGCTCCTTCAGCAAGGACCTAAATCACTTCACTCAATAAATCCGGGAGTGTGGGCAACACTAATTGTCACATACATACTGGGGAAGGGCACGTGTAGTTCAAAAATCAAGAGACCAAAAATGTATACATTTTTTACACACACACACAAAATAACAACATGATTTTTGGACCAATCTGACTTTTTATTACTTTAGATTTTTTAATGTTTTGAGGTCAACAATACTGCACATTCAAAATAGCTTGCAGTTTGACACAGACAGGCAGGGGCCCCAACATCGAACAGAATTCGTAAGTTGTACATAGACAGATCCCCCAAATGAACACAGTCTTTAAGCATTGGAACTACAGTGTATCAGGGGATTAAAGTTAAGGAAATGCTTTTACCCATGGGCACTGGGATTTCCTGACATTATTGCTTAGTGGCAAGAATACGGAATGAGTGGCTCACAGGAGTAACACTATTCTTGTTTCATATATCTGTTGACCTCTTTATGAAAAAGCACAACTGGTCTATTTTCACCTCCTTATACAATCACAGAAATGTAGGGTGGGAAGGGACCTTGAGAAGTTATCAAGTCCAGCCCCCTACGCTGAGGCAGGATCGAATAAACCTAAACCATTCCTGACAGCTGTTTGTCCAACCTGTTCTTAAAAACCTCCAGTGATGCCAAGTGCCAATGTCGAATAGAGGGGAATGATCACGTCCCTCGATCTGCTGGTAATGCCCCTACTTATACATCCCAAAATGCCATTGGCCTTCTTGGCAACAAGGGCACACTGTTGACTCATATCCAGTTTCTCGTTCACTGTAACCCCTAGGTCCTTTTCTGCAGAACTGCTGCTTAGCCATTTGGTCCCTAGTCTGTAGCAGTGCATGGAATTCTTCCATCCTAAGTGCAAGACTCTGCACTTGTCCTTGTTGAACCTCATCAGATTTCTTTTGGCCCAATCCTCTAATTTGTCTACGGCCCTCTGTATCCTATCCCTACCCTCCAACGTATCTATCTCCTCCCAGTTTAGTGCCAATACCAATAATAATGTGTCTACCATACAGATCCAAGTCTCCTTTGCCATAGAAATAAACTGTAATTGTTAAATAATGATCTAAATTGTAGATAAATTAATAATGGAATATGAGACTGTTACACAGCATCAACCTCAATGGACCTCAGTAGACAAATAATACGCGACACCCTCACAACTCTACCTTTATGCAGCCTGATTTTGGAGTCTGTGCCTTTTCACCAGTCAGTGAAGTTATGCCTATGTAAAACAGGTCTAAGATAGAGCCCTTGTGTATATTTAGAAACTTCCCAAAGATAGCACACGGAACTCCACATTCAGGAAGAGAATTCTAACTTCAACTAAAAATAACTTCTGGATAGGGACTGTGAAGCATGCCTCCTAGTTTTACAAAATCCTAGCTTGAATGACATTTTCAGCCTATAATGTTTCTCAAACACTTCTTATTGAAAAAGAAATAGTTCTTTGGTTACTAAACATAAATAGTCTCTGTTGTCTGAAATCCAAGGCATAAGGACTTTCCTCTGCTGTCTCAGCTATTCTCCTGATGTCAAAGACACATTAAAAAAATGTTAACCATATGGCTCCTCAGCAGAATGCTAGCACTCTTACAATCAAGAGGGCAATGCAATTCATTACCACCATCATAGAAATATTTTAGGGGCATGAAAATCTCAAAACTACATAAAGCCCATTTGATTAAAATTCTAGCATAGGGACAGAAGGAGACATTGCTATTCATAAACTCCACTAACCTATTTTCATGCTTTTTACATATTCTCAGTGCCATATGAGCCACTATGGTAAAAAGGATTAACACCATTCTCCACCTGTTCCATGACCCACACAGCATATCATCAAGTTTAACAATATAGAAGTGTCAAGCCTAATATATCATGATAATCCAGGTCAGAATATCACTTTAAAGAATAATAATAAATTCTAAAAAAGTCCAAGTCTTTTTAGCAATCACCCTAGAAAGAAAAACTGGGCAAGAGTTCATGCTCTTGAACTTTGCCCCTGCCCTCCCTCCACCCCACAAAAAGATGTTTTGATAAGAACAGATTTAAAATTTTTATTAAAGTTAATGTTTAAAATCAAATTTACACAAGTTAAGAGAGAAGGTACTGTACATCTAGGGTCGGGCTTGGGTTATGAGGGATTGCAAGTATTGGTTACACGGTTCACCAGGTACATACATATCACATAACCAGCATAGATCCAGATTGGGGTGTGGGAGTTTTTAAAGCATCAGTGGATAAGTGGGCTCTGGTACGCTACCCATGGAATGTATTAAGAGTCCAAGTCAGTATTGGTGTATAGAATAAGTACATGGATGGGGTGCATCGCTCACTTCTTCAGGGAAGGAAGTGGGTTATTTCCCTGGTCGGCATTCTCAGTTACTCGACCTGGTACTGGCAGTTTCCCATGATGTGTTCCGTGTAGATGTGTCTGGACCACTTGATGGTGTCGGACACCATGAGCTGTCTCATGAGCCAGGCATAGCGTTGACCAACTCCGTATGCTCTCAGCACCAGCTCATTGTGGGGGGTCCCATGTACACAGGGCTCCCACGATCACGGTGTGCATCTAGACCTTGTAGCCCTGGGCTCTCAGGGTGTTGTCCAGCAGGGTATACTTCAATGCCTTCCGTGCTTGGGTCTCGTGGAAGGCTGGTGACCTGTTTTCAAATGGCACCGTGATGTCTACCATGAGGACCTTCTTCTTTTCTGGGTTGGTCACGACGATGTCAGGTCGCAGTCGACTGTCTGTCCCGGGGATGGTGGAGTCAATGGTGATCTTCCCCAGGGACGGTGGGATGGCTTTTACCAGCTGGTTCTGGATGGCATTGTGGCAGTGTCACCAGGTTCCAGAGTGGTGTCTGCATCCACACAGGAAGTGGGGCAGAGTCTCATTGGTGTAGCCGCACTCCCTGCAGCGCTTGTCCTGGTTGCCATGGCGGACGGCTCGGTTGAGTCAGGCCCGGTGGACCCAACCACCAGTCAGCGAACATGGTGAAGCTGCCCCCGGGGAGGAAGCGGTTGCTGGCATCCCACTTGCTGGACACCTCGAACACCTTGCCCTGGTCCAGCTTCCGCTTGAAGTTACTACACTCTGTACACTCTTTTCAGAATACCAAAACCTTGAGGGAATCCTTAATTATCTTCTCCGACATGCTTGGGCTTCAAAATTTGTGTTCAGCACATCAAGAAGGCCATATCCATTACTGCTTGATTGTGCAGGACCCAAAAGGGAGCCAGCTCGGGGAAAGAAACTGGGCATAACTGAGGCAATGGTTATAAGCCCTCATCCATGCTATAGAAATGCAACCATTTCTGCTCCTTCTAATAGCACTGCACTGCTCCACCTCTAACCTAATAAGATTGTCAACACCAAATTGAGCAGGCTTCTCATATCCCTAATGCACTTTCCCCTCTCTTATGCAATCAAGTTCAAGATGTGCTCAGTCCAGAGAGGTTCTTCATGAAAATGTTTGCCTGATATCATAGTTACAGATGTTAGGTTTGAAAAGGGCCTCTGAAAACATATAGTCCAGCCTCCTACATAAAGGAGGACCTTTCTTTAGCTTTTCTGAGGCTTGAAAGCTACATGTGTCTCTTGGTGTGTGGTGCTCTTGAGTCTGGGGGTGTCACGTGGAAGAAGTTTTGGGGCCGAGGGGGCTAGTTTGAAATATAGAGAGTTTAGGAAGAAATAAGACAAGCTCTCCTTTGAACTGGTCAGAAATGGTTCTCCCCTCCTGTGGAAAATTTTGATAAAAGTGGAAAAATATATTTTTGTAAACATTTTCTGCAGAAACTTTCACCTTTTTAGTTGAAAATCAAAACTTTACAGCCGAAAACTGGAACTTTTCAGTTTTTCAGTTGAAAAGTTTTGATGACAACTTGAAATTTTCCATAGAAAACAAATACTTTTCATGAAAAAATTACTTTAGGTAAAAAAAAGGAATTTTCTGCCCCCAAAAAGGGAAAAATGTTGAACAGCTTTTGTTCACAGCCTATGGGATAGCGAATGAGCTGGGCTGGAGGGAGCATGGAGAGATGCAGAGCTGGGAGGGAGTTGGGTTGGCATGGTTGAATATGGAAGTGGGAGAATAGACTGAATTGGTGGTGATGTGTGCGGATAGGGTGAGAGCAGTTGGGACAAGGACAGTGATGGGGTCACAAAGGAATAAAAACTACTTTCTCCCACACTGCCTTTACAGTAAAGTGTCTCAATATTTCTACTCTAAATGGGAAATACTGTGGTAGAGGGAAGAGGGCCCCTTTGTTCCAGTTTTTCACATTGAAAATGTGATCAACCTACAGGTCCACCACTTATTCTAAGCATCAGCTGTAATTACTGGATGGTTATTATTGTCCTGGTCATGGTTTCCTGTTGAGTAAGAAAACAGGTTACCACCATGGATCCTAGTAGGATTAATTTGGAGGTAAAGTTTAAGAATTCTTATATTTGTCACTTTTGGGCTTTTATTAGTGTGAAAAATAATATGATAACAAATCTGGTGTTACATTTATAGACACAACTAAAGATGCAGGAATGTGAATGTTTCATTTTATTTATTAAAAAGATTATTAATGGGCAGTATATGCTCTACAGGCTTATGTCTGCTCAAGCACAGTGTACCAAGTTATTAATTACAACACAAATAAAAAAAAATTCTTCAGTGAGGCCTGTTGAGAAAAAAAATATACAGTACTATATTCAATGCTTCAACTGACCATTAGATCAGATTTCAAAAGATCAGAATCCCAGTAGTATGGGAGATCTTAATATTACAGAATGGGCAATGTACTAAAAGCTAGCATATGTAAGCCATTTAAATACAGTTGTGATCCATTTCATCCTCAAACTTTTCATCCTCCTCAAACCTTTACATCAATTTCCAGAACATCTTATTCTTCTCAATAGTATTCGCTCTCTCTCTCTCTCTCTCTTTTTTTTTTACTTTAACCAAATCACATTTTGCAGCATTTTTCTTTTCCATGTGAAAGAATGTCTAAACAGACTGTGCAACTTGAAATCTACAGGTCTGATTGACAATGGCTACTCTCATGTGACTCTAGTCCTGCAATATATCATTATGGTTGTATATTGTGCATTTCCTATGGCACTGTGATCTATCTTTCTCTTCCAACATCTCAGTAACCTCAATAATTACTTATTTCAATACAAGGATGCCTCAATTCATTTAGCCACCCATTCATGTACATTTTCAAACATGTCGTTGCATCTGTTATACTTTTATCACAGGACTTTTGTTGCAAGTTATTTAAGGCAAACAATAACAAAACTCTCTCTGATTTCTGTCAAAAACTGTCTTTATGATCACACAAAATGGTGAAATTCACTAATATTTTAGAGGCGAGATTTTCTGCTGCTGTATTGAGACTGCAGCCTATCATGTCAAACAACGGCGTCTCATTGTTTCGTTGTATTCACCTGTCTGTATCCATTTGTTGTCTCTTGTCTAGGTAGCTTGTAGCTCTTTAGGACATAACATATCTTTTTGTTCTGTGTTTGTACTGCACCTAGCACAATGGGGTTGGTCCCACTGCATGACTAGTTTCCTAGGTACTATGATAATGCAAATATTATTATTATTAATAATAATAACAGTAGGCAAACAAATCCCCTTTAAAATATATGGGAGTTGGGTGCCTAACTATCCTTTATTGTCCATCATTTAAAAAAAATAGCATATCAGGCAGGACATTCCCAAAGGGAATCCCATCTTCTTTCAATTTATAGGAGTGTTAAAGTTTAGAAGAGTGCTTCTTCAGTTCACTGAATTTATCTGCAGTCATTTTCTTGAATTTCCTCTACTTACTAACTTTATCCAGATGAACCCACTGTTTTAAAAACAATCATATTAATCTGCTCTATCTTTGAAAACACTTCAAAATATTGGGATTTCACAACATGCTAATACATTTTGCACCAATGCTAATGACAGGACGTTATCAATCCATTTCCAAACATGGCTGCAGGTAATATAGATGATTGCACAATGCCATTAAAAAGAAAAGAAGTTCCTGGTTTTCAGCTTCACCTTCTAAATATTTTCAAACCCATACTGAACCAGCACCCCCAAGTTTAACTCATTTAAACTGCTACCACTGATCAACAATTAAGCGTAAGTATTTTAAGAGGTATTAAACAACTAGTTAAAACTGTAGGTTCAGGTAATGATTAGTGCTATGGATCCTTTCACAAAATAAAACATGTATTGTTTCCTTTACATAAATATAATATGGAAGAATTTAGATACTTCTATATTTCAAAGAATGTGATATTACTCTTCAACATTCTCAATCCACCACAAAAACAAGGAAGTGGAACACAACACTCAGTATGAGGTTACATGTAACCAGCATGTTCCATGAGGACATGTATCATTTGGGTGAAGGAAAAGATATGCAGTGGGGATATAGTATTAATGGATGCTATTAATTCTAGCATTCTCAAGGGCCAAATTAAAAACTAACACTGGTGAGAAAAATTAGAAACATTCCAAATTTCCTAGAAAAATGGCAGAAAATATTAGGAGGTTTTTTTTGCTAGAATTTTTCCCCACCCATTTTTTGACCAGTTATATAATTGGTCAAAACATATATAAATTTACAAAGTATCAGTTAAATATGGAAAAAAATGTGTCAGTTCTATGCAGGAGTGGACAGGACTGCTAATGCTCCGTCCTAACCAAGCAATCTCAAAGGCAGGGCTGGGGCAATGGCTTGTCATCCCTTAGGGCACTCACATCGTGGAGATCTGCAGGGAGGCCAAATGGAACCCTTCCTTTCAATGTGTATTAGGGGCTGTGAGGAGGGATAATAAGGAGGGATAATGAGGAGACGTGGGTTGTGTCGTTTTCAGTATGATGGTGACACCTGTGTCACTGGGGTCATGGATGAGAGCCAGCTGGCTAAAACTTAATCCAGATAAGAATGAGATGATGCTGTTGGCAGAAGTAACTGAGATACCTGCCTGTTATTAAAGGTGCATTTGTTACTAGAGTTTATAATCGGCAGATAGTGTAGGGAAGCTGTAGTTAGCTGATCACATATAGGCTTAGAAAGATTAGAGTTTTAGCAGTAAATGTCAATACACTGTGCGCGCACAATCAGACAAAAAATATTTCCATTGATAATAATCAAAATTTACCTATAGGCAAAGTAAGAAAAATGCTGCTTGAGAACTTATTAGAGTTTGATGTTAATATATTTACTTTGTATATTCTGACGTGATGTTGACAATTTGTGTTTTAATGGTTATAAAGTTTTAACATTTTCAATCTCAACATCTACGGTCACTAAATAATTATTGTTAGGGATGCAATTGTGTCACAGTGGTCACCACTGTCATAGAACCAGGAATTTTGCCATATCGTGCATGCAGAATATTAGTTTGCTTTGATCAAGTCCTCTTTGAAAAATGTGTGGCGGCAGGCTCCATTCAAACAGTTCCTTAGTTTGCTTTCATCAGCTGCCTCCACCCCTACCCAGCACTAACTCTTAAATCCTGTCTGCCTTTGCCCCTGCCCCCCCCCCAATCTGCTTCCTTGCCCCACCACTGCCTCTCCACCAAGCCGCCTGCACTTACCCAACATCCACTAGCTTCAGGCATCTCAGACCCCCTCTGCCTTTCTCAGCCCTGCTCTAGACCCTCCCCATCTCTGTCCCCCACTTACATTCTGACTCCCTGCAAACCCCTCTGTTCAGTGTGCAGCTCCTAGAAGGGGCAGGGCTGGGTCTTTGCTCTCTCATGTCCCAGTCTCTTTCACCCTTGTAAGTCCCCAGGCCCTCAAACTCCCATAGTCCCCTCTGTCTCCAACTGCCCATCATCCTTTTCCATCTCTCTCCCTAGCCCACCGGTGGGACCTGCTGCCCAGGCCTGGACCTTGACTGGCAAATCCCAGGCTCTGACGATCTCTGATGGAGAATCCCTTCATCCCGGCAGGAAGTGAGAGGCATGGTCCAGTACCCTGGCCCACTGCTTAGCAGAGATTAGTACTATCTTGTGCCTGCTGTGTCCCTCCAGACCATGCCTTCTCCACCAATGGACTGGGGAGAGAGATGGGAAAAGGGGTTGGTGGTGGTGGGGTGTGTGTGCTGGAGATCAGGCAAGGCAGTAGTGAGCAGGGATGAAGAAGGGAAGTAGTGTGAGGACTAGGGCACCTACAAGGAGAAAAGAGGGCAAAGAATGGGAGCTGTCAACACAAAGGATATGGGAAACAAGAGGGGCAAAGACCCAGCCCTGCCTCTTGTAGGAGCTCTGCAGTGGGAAGAAGGATCTGCAGAGTGGGGATTCATGGAAGATAGGTCCATCAATGGCTATTAGCCAGGATGGGCAGGGATGGTGTCCCTAGCCTCTGTTTGCCAGAAGCTGGGATTGGGTGACAGGGCATGGATCACTTGATGGTTACCTCTCTGTTCTTTTCCTTTGGGGCACCTGCCATTGGCCACGGTCAGAGGACAGGTTACTAGGCTTGATGGACCTTTGGTCTGACCCAGTATGGCTGTTTTTATGTTCTTATGATGGGAGACAGAGTGGAATGGGGGGACAGATGGTAGGGGAACCCCGCCCATAATTTGAGCACTGATTAACAGTTTGTGTGCTTTGATTTAGTTCTGAGCCTGTTTCAAAAGAAGACTAGATCAAAGAAAACTAATGAACTGTTAATGAGCAGCAGCAGGGTTCACAAGGTTACTGTAATCACAGCATAAAATCATCTATTTTTTATCATGACTATGCCATGAATTATACATAACTTTAACATAAAAAATCATATCCCTAATTATTGTCTGACACCTCCCCACCATTATTTGACTTCCCCCATAATTTCTTGCAACTTCAAAAATTTTAAAGTCTATAAAAACAATTTTTAAAAACTGTTAAAATACAAACATCATTAGTATCATTGACATTATGAAAACATAAATATGGAATTCTGCCCAGCCCAATCATATTAGACCACAAAGGTTTTTTCCCATCTGTATCTGGCCAATGGAATACAACCATCTCTTTTGGCTATGTACCTGGTAACTATGACCCATGCTTTTTGGATGGATTGGATTTCTTTTTCAAAATATTGGATGTTCTATGCATTGGGCTCCATCTTAAATTAACCCTGCAATGAAAGCTCATGCATCAGGCATCAAGCCCTTTATTAAGCAGTGCATCTTTCTGGAAAAACAATATACCAGCACTCTGTAATTTCATTGTTTGTCCATTTGTTTCCAGATAGTTTATGATTTTTTCCCCTCCTGCAAAGATTTGAATGGCTTGGGCTAGTGTTTTGGTTTTTTTTAAGATGTTTTAAATGAAACCAACTACACAAATAATAATCTGTTTTCGAATTCATTATCTGGTAATAGCAGTGGTTAGAGACTAAAGCCAGCTGAAGTTCCTTGGCACCACAATAGAGAATTTCACCTGTATGCATAATGGTTCAAGATTCACTGCTATGCTCTGGTTGCTTTGCACCACTCCAGTGATGCAGAGCAGCCATAAACCTAGTTTAGCTGGCACTCTGCATCATTGGCACTGGCCAGTTAAACTAAGTTTATAGCTAGTGGAGCAGAGCAGCTGGAATATGGTGGTGAATCTGATCCAATGTGTACTTTAAGGGCCAGTGAGATACATTAATTACCCTGCATAGGTATACACATTGCCTGCTTGCCGATATGCTGTAGTTCCATTATTGATTCAAAAATTATCTCCTCCTAATCTACTCCAGTTCTAACTCAGAGGAGCAAGAGAATTAGTCCATAAGGTTTTCTCTAATATTCAGAACTCATGGGATTAATTAGAAAAGGAAGACTAGTTTCAGAAATGGGGTCCAGATCTCCACTTGGGGCCTCTAAGTGCTACCGTAATAGAAATGGTATATAGAAGGGCCTGCTGACTGTAAGCCACCGAGGTGCTCCACAATCCCCAAACTGCTGGTCTTTGAAAGACAATTTGTATCTAAAATCAAACTTCATTGGGAGGGTGGGGGGGAGTGCTATACAAAGGGCACACAGGAGGATGATCAAAGATCCAGCAGAAGAAGAGGAAAGGAAATGGTGTAAGGTATCAAGAAATGACAGAAAAATGAGTGGCAACTGAATATTTAAAAAAAAAATCAAGGAAGGAAAAAGCTTCCGTGGGATCAGAGAAGAGGAAATGTACAAGTGTGACAGAGGCAGTGCAACTGGCTGACGTATGATGTGCCCATGCTATTTCCAGTGTATGTCCTAGCTCAAATGAGTTTCATAGAACCCTCTGGTGCAATATTCCACTATTTCTTTGTGTATATGGATGGGGTAAGAGAATGTACCCATTGTTCTATAAAATGTGTCTTTTTAAATACCACTGTCCCTTTTTTTTCCTCCACCAGCTGCATGTGTTTCAAGGATCACAGGATCTTCTCCCTCCCAGAGGCTAGCGAAGATTAGAAGGCGAAAAAAACACACTCGCGATGAAATGTTCTCTGAGCTCATGCTGTCCTCCCACACTGACAAAGCACAGATGAATGCATGGAGGCAGACAATGTCAGAGTGCAGGAAAGCACAAAATGACCGGGAGGAGAGGTGGTGGGCTGAAGAGAGTAAGTGGCGGGCTGAAGAGAGGGCTGAAGCTGAAAGGTGGCGGCAGCATGATGAGAGGGGGCAGGATTCAATGCTGAGGCTGTTGGAGGATCAAACTAATATGCTCCAGCATATGGTTGAGCTGCAGGAAAGGCAGAAGGAGCACAGACCGCCGCTACAGCCCCTGTGTAACCAACCGCCCTCCTCCCCAAGTTCCATAGCCTCCTCACCCAGACACCCAAGAAAGCGGTGGGGGGGGCCTCTGGCCACCCAGCCACTCCACCCCAGAGGATTGCCCAAGTCACAGAAGGCTGGCATTCAATAAGTTTTAAACTTTTAAAGTGCTGTGTGGCCTTATCCTTCCCTCCTCCACCACTCCTCCTGGGCTACCTTGGTAATTATCCCCCTATTTGTGTGATGAATTAATAAAGAATGCATGAATGTGAAGCATCAATGACTTTATTGCCTCTGCAAGCGGTGATCGAAGGAAGGCCGGGAGGATGGTTAGCTTATAGCGAAGTAGAGTGAACCAAGGGGCGGGGGTTTCATCAAGGAGAAACAAACAGAACTTTCACACCGTAGCCGGGTCAGTTATGAAACTGGTTTTCAAAGCTTCTCTGATGTGCACCGCACCCTCCTGTGCTCTTCTAACCCCCCTGGTGTCTGGCTGTGCATAACCAGCAGCCAGGCAATTTGCCTCAACCTCCCACCCTGCCATAAACGTCTCCCCCTTACTCTCACAGATAGATATTGTGGCGCGCACAGCAAGCAGTAATAACAGTGGGAATATTGGTTTCGCTGAGGTCTAACCGAGTCAGTAAACTGCGCCAGCGCGCTTTTAAACGTCCAAATGCACATTCTACCACCATTCTGCACTTGTTCAGCCTGTAGTTGAACAGCTCCTGACTACTCTCCAGGCTGCCGATGTATGGCTTCATGAGCCATGGCATTAAGGGGTAGGCTGGGTCCCCAAGGATAACTATAGGCATTTCAACATCCCCAGTGGTTATTTTCTGGTCTGGGAAGAAAGTCCCTTCCTGCAGCTTTTGAAACAGACCAGAGTTCCTGAAGATGCGAGCGTCATGTACCTTTCCCGGCCATCCCACGTTGATGTTGGTGAAACATCCCTTGTGATCCACCAGTGCTTGCAGCACTATTGAAAAGTACCCCATGCGGTTTATGTACTCGCCGGCTTGGTGCTCCGGTGCCAAGATAGGGATATGGGTTCTGTCTATGGCCCCACCACAGTTAGGGAGTCCCATTGCAGCGAAGCCATCCACTATGACCTGCACATTTCCCAGGGTCACTACCCTTGATATCAGCAGATCTTTGATTGCGTTGGCTACTTGCATCACTGCAGCCCCCACAGTAGATCTGCCCACTCCAAATTGATTCCCGACTGACCGGTAGCTGTCTGGCGTTGCAAGCTTCCACAGGGCTATTGCCACTCGCTTCTCAACTGTGAGGGCTACTCTCATATTGGTATTCTTGCGCCTCAGGGCAGGGGAAAGCAAGTCACCAAGTTCCATGAAAGTGCCCTTATGCATGCAAAAGTTTCGCAGCCACTGGGAATCATCCCAGATCTGCAACACTATGCGGTCCCACCAGTCTGTGCTTGTTTCCCGGGACCAGAATCGGCGTTCCACTGCATGAGCCTGTCCCATTAGCACCATGATGCCCACATTGCCAGGGCACGTGGTTTGAGAGAAGTCTGTGTCCATGTCCTCATCACTCTCGTAACCGCGCTGACGTCGCCTACTCGCCCAGTTTCACTTTGCGAGGTTCTGGTGCTGCATATACTGCTGGATAATGCGTGTGGTGTTTAATGTGCTCCTAATTGCCAAAGTGATCTGAGTGGGCTCCATGCTTGCCGTGGTATAGTGTCTGCACAGAAAAAAGGCGTGGAACGATTGTCTGCTGTTGCCCTGACGGAGGGAGGGGCGACTGACGACATGGCTTACAGGGAATTAAAATCAACAAAGGGGGGTGGCTTTGCGAGAAACTGAATGGCTGCCTCAAGGACAGAACTCAAAACTGGGTTTAGCAGGCCGTTGATTTCACAGAGGGAGGGAGGAAGGAGAAAATGAATACAAAACAAATCTGGTCTATTTCTTGTTTTGAGCCACTTCATCTATCTTTATACATCTTGCTGGCAGCCGACTGTGCAGTACACCCGCTAGCCATCATCACCTCCTGGGTCCTCGGCAGAAGACGGTGCAGTTTGACTGCTGGCCATCATCTTCTGCTGGCTGCAGATTAAAAGACAGCGCACTGCCGGTAGGACTCAATCGTCATGAGACGAAACAAGGGAAATGACCTGGCTGAGTCACTCCCATGTTTGCCCAGGTGCCTGGTTAAAAGAGCACCCAGGACTATGTCGATGACGGCTACCAGTCATACTTCACTGTCTGCTGCCAAAAGGCAATAAACTGCTGCTGTGTAGCAATGCAGTACCACGTCTGCCAGCACCCAGGAGACATACGGTGACGGTCAGCTGAGGGGGTTCCATGCTTGCCATGGTACGGCGTCTGCACAGGTAACTCAAGAAAAAAGGCACAAAATGATTGTCTGCCCTTGCTTTTACAGAGGGAGGGAGGGAACAAGGGCCTGATGATATGTACCCAGAACCACCCGCCACAATGTTTTAGCCCCATCAGGCACTGGGATTTCTACCCAGAATTCAAATGGGCGGTGGAGACTGCGGGAACTGTGGGATAGCTACCCACAGTGCAAAACCCGGAAGTCGACAGTTGCCTCGGTACTGTGGACACAGTCCGCCGACTACATGCACTTAGAGCGTTTGTGTGGGGACACACACAGTCGACTGTATAAAAATGCTTTCTACAAAACCAACTTCTATAAATTTGACCTAATTTCGTAGTGTAGACATACCCTTAGTCTTAGCAACTTTCTGTTAGGTAAGTAAATGTAATTTTCCCATCAAATTACACTATGACTTAAATTATGTTTGAGTAATAAAGCTAAGAAACAACAAAGAAGAACCGAATGGGCTTTGAATGTGAGATGTAAGCAGCTGAGCAGGCTCAAGGTCATCCTTCCATTTGATATTTCATCTGACAGAAGATCAATGTCCCTAGTATTCCTGTTAGTAACAAATATGCTGTCTCCCCTATCAAACCACTACAAATATAGCTGTATAAATATATGGTATATACTAAAACATATAGCAGAATTCTAGAAATTGAATATAAGCCACTTTCTGACTATGTACCAGCGTACAATAACCACCTCCTTCTGGGGTCTCCAAGCTGTGTTGATTCTAACCTAAATTGGAAGGCAATGAAGTTTGTCAAATACGTACTTATTCACAATATTGCATAAAGCTGTTTTGAAGATACTGTACATATGTTTTTTGGAATTTAGACCCTTACCATATGAACTCAGGGCACTGTTTGCAAAAGTAAAATTAAAGCATGTATGTTCAACTTACTTTTCATATTTTCATATTGCCAGTAGCTTTGGCTAAATATTTCTGAGATCCGCTAATACTCACTAACTAAAAGCTGTAGTTTTCCCATGCCTATATTTAAAAACATTGTTCTTGAAGCTAAAGAACAATATTTAGAACAGTATTTCAAAAACAATCAAGATTTAATGTTATGCACTAGTATTAAAACTTTCATTTCTATTTCTAAGTCTGACAATTTAATATATTCAGAAATAAGGAACACTAGTGACAATCTGTCTTATAAACTTGTGCACTCGGAATCAAATTGCTATTTTCTGTTTTGGTGACTATCTGATGTAAATACATTGTTTCAAACCCAGTCTATGATGAATCATATATACACTAAAGTAGATGCTGTGGTAACATAAATCAGCTTACAGGTACACAGTCATCAAGATATTACTAGTAGCAAAAGTTACCATGTCACTTCAATATTCCCTTATGGGGCTACTCAGAAATAATGTCTTATGTCATAGTAACTATTGCATTTTAGCTTATCAACATTGTACCCTAAATGTAATATATGCATATCAGTGAAATACTACCAATATTGCCCTAAGCCCTAATCCTAAACTGTGCTTGAATCCTGCTTGGTTGAGAACGGGCAAAAAGCAAGTCTGGGGGTAAATTGGTATAGTCATCCCCTTTACTTCAGTGGAGCTATTTTGACTTATACTAGCTAAGAATCTGGTCCTTGATATGGTCAGTAATATTGTACTGCTGTTGACCAAATTCAGAAAAGCAATGCCTGAAGACAATGCTCTTGCATCTCTCGTCCTTGGAGCTGGCCTGTACTTTCAGTAGTCTCTCCCCTTAACACAGGGCTCTCCAGCTCTCTTCCTTGGAGCTGGGTTGCAGTTTAGGCCAACTATAGGGCCTTAACTAGCTTCTCCATCAACTGTCTCCTTTCCCCAATCAGTCCCTGGGCTCCGAGGGTTCAGCATACAAACCTTCCTTTGCTGGTGTCTGTCCTGCTATGAGGGAGAAGGCAGCATGTGAGCTTTAAGGAAGGAGAAACAGCATATCTCCATTGGTCAGGAGAGAGCGGAGCCTTGTCCCACCCACTCTGCAAGGTTCTAGGTCTGGAGTCCTTAAAGAAACAGTGACGGGATTTTTTCCAAAACACCATTTATTCCCAGGACTGCTTCCTTTCTACCAATATCTCCCAGGTCTTTGTTTTACATCAGTGCCGGAGGTAGCGAATGGGGGCCCTAAGCAGGAATATTCCCCCCCCCACCCCAACACACAGTAACAATGAATAGTGCCCCCCCCAAAGCTGCTTGGGGCCCAAAGCAATTGTTTAGTCTGCTTATGCCTATTGCCAACTCTGTAGGTCAGATATTTCAAAACCCAAAATGGCCACAGCACGCAACCTTTAGGCACCACTATCCTAAAGGGGCTGACTACTCTGTCACAGGTTGTGATTCACACTTCCTGTTATTCTGGCACAAATCCGTGTGTAGAAACTCTTATTTTAAGAATGTCTTATATTAGTTTAGTTTACAGAAAATTTGTGCAAAACTGTAGAATTATACAAACACTTTCTGTTGTAAAACAGAGAAACTGTCTTAGCTTTTAAAAAAACTACAGTAAGAAACAGAAGTTTTGGGATGCCTCAGTAAATTACAAAGGTATCTGGTTATTACTGTTAATTTTGACCAAGCAAATGGGTTCTTGCTAACTGGCAGATATTTTCTGAAGGTTACATTTGAAAGGAGTTTTATGTTCCATCAGTTGGATACAGTGGGAAAATTAAAAGCAACCACAAAACCGTATTTAATACAGACCTGGGGTTAGTAAAAGATAAAAGTAGAAGATTTAACAGCTTATCTGCATGAAGTTCACAATAGAATCATTGACTCCTGTGTGAAGACTACTTACATAAGAAGGGGGTTTCACGGTATCATGTCCAAAAGTTGTAGGTGATATTAATACTCTTAAAAGATACCTCTTTTAACATTTTTACTTAATATCTTGCTATTTTTAGTTGACTAAAATGTCTGATTTAATTAAATTTATAAATATGTATAGAGCAATGGTTCCCAAAGTTTAACAACCTATGAAACCTTTCACTAAAATGTCAAGTCTTGCGAACCGCTTCCTAAAAATGAATATGTCCAGGGATTTTCTCCTTTACCTGAATATAAATTACAAAAGCAGTAATCTTGGAAATATACAACTTGTTTTTATGACATGCTTATTACACACTATTTATTATTAATTATAATTTATCATTACAGTATTTTTGTTACATTATGAAAACAGCAACACTCTTCCAAGATATCACTTTTGTAGCTTGTATCACTTTGAATAAGCCTGTTATAAGATAAGGCTCCTATGTTTCATCAAGGAGTATCAGATGTGAAACAGCATGAAGATATTTAAGAAGACACTCAAAGAGTTCCTCCTACACAAGCATTCAGGTCTTGAGCAGTCCAGGCAAACAACGCACATTACAACAAAGCTTGTTGTAACTTGTTCTTCATAATAATTTTAAAAACAATACTAGCTGCCTATTTAATTTTAAAAACAGCAAATAATATCTAAAAATATCTAAAGAAAGCTCTGTCGCCATTAGGGAATTTTTTCCTGAGAACCCCCTGTAACATTTCGCGAACCCCAGTTTGGGAGCTGGTATAGAGTAATGAGGTTTATGGGGTTTTATTGTTCTAAGTAGCATATTAAACATTTCATATCTTCTTGTGTTTACGAGGTCAAAAGGCTATAGTTTCCTTGTGCTAAAATTAACATTAAATTAATTGGAAAACAAGATAAATAAAAAAGACATTTTGCCCACTATTTTTCCTGCCCTTTGTGAGACAATTGGGAGGAAAAAGGTAATGTAACTAACCACTTCTGACCCTGTAGTGGTAATCAGATTTATTAGTAGGTTAAAATCATCCACAGGACAGTTCACTCCATCACTCAACCACATTTTTAAATTGAAATATAACCAAATATATATATTATTAAAATAAGGTATGCTATTTCCTTTCAGTGAACTGCTGGACAATTGAAGTATACTGTTGATGTAAGAGCTCACCAGCATTCCAAGGAACCTAAAATATAACAAAGGTGTCTATATTTCTAATGAGCAGAGTGGCTGGAAGTGAAAATATGTGACCAGAGTTAACAGGATACCTTTCCTAAGTCTAATTTAGCCAGTTGAACACATGTTCACATGAGATGAGTGATGGACATCAGCAGAAGTAAAAAGCATGAAGGAAAGGAGAAAATAGGCAGTTTCAGCACAAAAACACTTGCACATCTTTGTCATCTGCCAGCATGAATGAGAATCTGCCAACGTGAGTATTGCCATCATAAAACAGCATCAGAACATCTGAATTATAATTCAGGGCTGCAATAGCTATCACAAAGTCAAAACCTACAAAATTTTCTCTCTTAAAAATGTGTTTAAATTGTATGTCTGCACTTGTGTGCGCATGCGTGCATTCCCCCTCCTTTTCTTCACATTAATTACACAAAATGCTTTTCACCAGTTTGGTGAATGATTATATTTAACCAAGTCATAGTAATCCATTTCACTCAATATACATAATCATAGATAGGACATAATGACACGATGACTGGGATTTTTCTTCATTTTACATAAGTAATTTCTTCCATATGATAAAGGAATATATAATCTATATTTTCCTTAAAAGACAGATATGTTTCTATAGAAAGGTGTTTCACATCATATGATCAATGCACAATGGAATTGTTTTCTTGAAAAATCTAGGATACAATATATACAATGTAGTTAATTTCTGCATATGAGGCAAATCGATAAATTATGGATAGCCTTTAGCAGGATAAAGTAATATGTCTGCACTTAAAAAATCTCAGTAATTTGTAAGGTAGTTTTTCCCACTAATTAATTAGCATAAAGATTTGATGAGATCTAGGAATGCTGCCTCTAAATCATACAGTAATTTCATTCCCATATTCTGAAATGATTATGGGTTATATTGTACAAGAGGAAGAAGTGAACACACTGAACTCAAGGTTCAATGTACTGTTTTAGGATCTGTGTAAATTTAGAATTTCATGCACTTTTTGTGTATAAACTAAAGGGGAATAATGTACAAAACCTAAATAAATCAGGAGTTGCTACTGTTTCTCATGCAGGTAGCTCCAGTTCAGTTAAACGAGCCAATTAAAAATTAAGCAATTGACTTCTTTAGTGGGACTATTTGTGCAAAGAGTTGCAGAACCTGGCCCTAGACTGTTTAAAATATTCAACTCAGTATTAAAAAAGAAACCCTCAATACAACCAACACTCCACTGCCAAAAACAAATTCATTCTCATCAGATATTCTAATCCCATAATCTGCCCATTTTTGCTAACTTTGAAGCAAATACTTATCTCCACAAAATATTTGTTCACTACATAGAAGAAAATTCCTATTTGGAGCAGGCAAGCTACTGTTGTGACCAGTGGCTGCCAGGATCACTGTCTGATCTGCAGCACATTTCAATAAGTCCTTTATAGTGTGACCATTCTGATTTAAAAAGAAAGTATTATTATATATAGTACACCAAAGCAGATGATACAAAGCACTATATTTCATGTTTCAGAGTAGCAACCGTGTTAGTCTGTATTCACAAAAAGAAAAAAAGAGTACTTGTGGCACCTTAGAGACTAACAAATTTATTTGAGCATAAGCTTTTGTGAGCTACAGCTCACTTCATCGGATGCATTTGGTGCAAAATACAGTGGGGAGATTTATATACACACACAGAGAACATGAAACAATGGGTTTTATCATACACACTGTAAGGAGAGTGATCACTTAAGATGAGCCATCACCAGCAGCGGGGGGGGGGAGAAGGAGGAAAACCTTTCATGGTGACAAGCAAGGTAGGCCATTTCCAGCAGTTAACAAGAACATCTGAGGAACAGTGGGGGGTGGGAGAAATAACATGGGGCAATACATTGTCCCCAAATGTGTATACCTTCAAATCAGCGGTACTGCGATGGGTACCCGCATGGCCCCACAGTATGCCAACATTTTTATGGCTGACTTAGAACAACGCCTCCTCAGCTCTCATCTCCTAATGCCCCTACTCTACTTGCGCTACATTGATGACATCTTCATCATCTGGACCCATGGAAAAGAAGCCCTTGAGGAATTCCACCATGATTTCAACAATTTCCATCCCACCATCAACCTCAGCCTGGACCAGTCCACACAAGAGATCCACTTCCTGGACACTATGGTGCTAATACGCGATGGTCACATAAATACCACCCTATATCGGAAACCTACTGACCGCTATTCCTACCTACATGCCTCTAGCTTTCATCCAGATCATACCACACGATCCATTGTCTACAGCCAAGCTCTACGATATAACCGCATTTGCTCCAACCCCTCAGACAGAGACAAACACCTACAAGATCTCTATCATGCATTCTTACAACTACAATACCCACCTGCTGAAGTGAAGAAACAGATTGACAGAGCCAGAAGAGTACCTAGAAGTCACCTACTACAGGACAAGCCCAACAAAGAAAATAACAGAACGCCGCTAGCCATCACCTTCAGCCCCCAACTAAAACCTCTCCAACGCATCATCAAGGATCTTCAACCTATCCTGAAGGACAACCCATCACTCTCACAGATCTTGGGAGACAGGCCAGTCCTTGCTTACAGACAGCCCCCCAACCTGAAGCAAATACTCACCAGCAACCACACACCACCCAACAGAACCACTAACCCAGGAACCTATCCTTGCAACAAAGCCCGTTGCCAACTCTGTCCACATATCTATTCAGGGGACACCATCATAGGGCCTAATCACATCAGCCACACTATCAGAGGCTCGTTCACCTGCGCATCTACCAATGTGATATATGCCATCATGTGCCAGCAATGCCCCTCGGCCATGTACGTTGGTCAAACTGAACAGTCTCTACGTAAAAGAAAAAATGGACACAAATCAGACGTCAAGAATTATAACATTCAAAAACCAGTTGGAGAACACTTCAGTCTCTCCGGTCACTCGATTACAGACCTGAGGGTGGCTATCCTTCAACAAAAAAGCTTCAAAAAACAGACTCCAACGAGAGACTGCTGAATTGGAATTAATTTGCAAACTGGATACAATTAACTTAGGCTTGAATAGAGACTGGGAATGGATGAGTCATTACACAAAGTAAAACTATTTCCCCATGTTATTTCTCTAAATTTGTTAGTCTCTAACAAAGTACTCTTTTTCTTTTTACTATATTTCATGATACTGGCTGCACAGAATGTGGCACTTAAAAACTTGCCAATTTTATCCAAGACAAATAGATAGGGTTACCTGCAGTATCTTGCAAAACTATCCCTTTGTACTTCCCTATACTAACTGTAAGATACACTGAAAAACTGCAAATTCTGAGGTTATCTGACTACTAATATGTAGCTATCTAAGCCAAATGGCATGTTTTAAAGGGCTTGCAGTGTATAACGTTTGCCTGCAGTAGCAGGGTACTGGACTCAATGACCTGGAAAGTTCCTTCCTATGTCTTTACGTTCCTATATTACTCAAAATTTATCAGACTAATAAAGAATTTGTACAGATATTTAATTGAATTAAAAATATGAAGACAAAATGCCTGAGCCTGCTGGGTGACTCTAAACCAGTGACCATCACAGTGACCTTGGGCAAGTCACTGCCTCTCTCTGTGCCTAAGCTTTCCCATCTGTAAAACAGGAATAATGAAACTGGCCTCCTTTGTAAAGTGCTTTCCGATTACTGAAAAGTGCTGTATAAGTGCTAGGAATTATTATTAAGCCATGTAATACGGTTTCTCGTATAGAGAAAAACAATGTGTCTTATATACAACTTTAGTACTTACGGGTAAAATGATTTGAAGTGGATGGATTGACACTATCACCACTGTCAGCACTTTCACTGCTAGAAATGTCATCATCAGATTCCCGCACAGAGGAGCAGGGTGAGGAGCCGTCAACTTCTTCAAATTTCCTCTTTAAAATTCCACTCATAGCTGCAACGCTGTCACATGTACCTGTAACAGGAACAAGAGCAATGAAGCACTGAAAAATTTGACCACTAACCATGCAATCAAGGTCTACAATGTAATTTTTATGGGGATTTTTATACACAAAATAGACTATCACTTTTGTTTCTGAATGACTGTTTATTGGGATGTACTGTATACATTATAGGAAAGTAAAAAGAAATACAAAACCAAACCCAGTAGTAATTTGCTATCCATGAAGAAGGGGTATAACAGATTGCTTTTCATGATGAGAGGTATCTTTTGTTACAACAGTTACCTCCTTTGTGAAAGGTTTCAGAGTAGCAGCCGTGTTGGTCTGTATTCGCAAAAAAGAAAAGGAGTACTTGTGGCACCTTAGAGACTAACAAATTTAGTCGAGCAGAAGCTTTCGTGAGCTACAGCTCACTTCATCGAACGCATTCCCCTTTGTGGAAAGCACTAAAATCTAATTTGAAAACAGGCTGTTCTCAGGCAAACAGAGACACAGAAATGCGAAAGCATCTCATTAAGGGCCTGATCCTCAGGTGTTGAGCACCCTAAACGTCCACTGATTTTAGTACATTTTAGGATTGGGCCTTGAGTTTCTCTTCAGAATTCCTCAAGCTGACTGAATGAGTGGCCTTGACAGGCTCTAGAGGGAGATGCTGCTAGCTTCTCTCAACAGCACAGGGCGAAAGGATTCAAAAGGGAGGAAATAGTATTTAGCACTCATGTTCTCAAAGTGGTCCACATAAATTAACTACTTAATCAATTCTCACATTGCACCAGTGTGATACAGTGGGAAATGATGATTATTGCCATTTTACAGGGAGGTTCAATGCCTTTCCAACAAATCAGGGGCTAGATCTCAGGAATTCCTTGCTCCCAGTCATTTACACTAATAAATTTGTTAGTCTCTAAAGTGCCACAAGTACTCCTTTTCTTTTTGCGAATACAGACTAACACAGCTGCTACTTTGAAACTAATCACTTTCATTCTATGGCTTCCAGCAGGTCTGCTTGAAGGACATTTAAAATGTTCCACGCAGCAGCTCCTCTCACGACTTTGGAAATCCTGCAGGATACGGTGCAGCGAAAACCCACCCAACCATAGCTTACATAATGCTCTTTGCTTGCTATGCAATGCTACCTGATCCTAGCAATCAGTTTTCACCTGAAGCATGAGACTGGAGTACCCCTTAAGAACATAAGAACGGCCATACTGGGTCAGACCAAAGGTCCATCCAGCACAATATCCTGTCTTCCAACAGTGGCCAATGCCAAGTGCCCCAGAGGGAATAAACAGAATAGGTAATCATCAAGTGATCCCACCCCTGTTGCCCATTCCCAGCTTCTGGCAAACAGAGGCTAGGGATACCATCCCTGCCCATCCTGGCTAATAGCCATTGATGGACCTATCCTCCATGAATTTATCTAGTTCTTTTTTTAACCCTGTTATAGTCTTGGACTTCATAACATCCCCTGGCAAGGAGTTCCACAGCTGACTGTGTGTTGTGTGAAAAAATACTTCCTTTCGTTTGTTTTAAACCAGCTGCCTATTCATTTCATTTGGTGACCCCTAGTTCTTGTGTTATGAGAAGGAGTAAATAACACTTCCTTATTTACTTTCTGCACACCAGTTATGATTTTATAGACCTCTATTATATCCCCCCTTAATTGTCTCTTTTTCAAGTTGAAAAGTCCCAGTCTCCTCATACAGCAGCAGCAGTTCCATACCCCTAATAGTTTTTGTTGCCCTTTTCTGAACCTTTTCCAAGTCCAATATATCTTTTTTGAGATGGGGCAACTACATCTGCATGCAGTATTCAAGATGTGGGCATACCATGGATTTATAGAGAGGCAATATGATATTTTCTGTCTTATTATCTATCCCTTTATTAATGATTCCCAACATTCTGTTTGTTTTTTTGACTGCCACTGCACATTGAGTGGAGGATTTCAGAGAACTATTCACAATGACTCCAAAATCTCTTTCTTGAGAGGTAACAGCTAGCTTAGACCCTATCATTTTATATGTATTGTTGGGATTATGTTTTCCAATGTGCATTACTTTGCATTTATCAACAATGAATTTCTTCTGCCATTTTGTTGCCCAGTCACCCAGTTTTGAGAGATTCTTTAGTAGCTCTTCACAGTCTGTCTGGGACTTAACTATCTTGAATAGTTTTGTATCACCTGCAAATTTTCCAACCTCACTGTTTACCCAACAGAAACAGTCATTTAAGGTGTCAAGAAACTTTATCTCTGTATCCCTTCCTGAGGCGATATGTACCCAGTCAATATGAGGATAGTTGAAATCCCCCATTATTATTGAGTTTTTAATTTTAATAGCCTCTCATCTCCCTGAGTATTTCACAGTCACTTTCACCCTCCTAGTGAGGTAGTCTGTAATATAGCCCTACTGCTATATTCTTATTATTAGAGCATGGAATTACTATCCATAGAGATTATATGGTACAGTTTGGTTCATTTAAGATTTTTACTTCATTTGGTTCTATACTTTCTTTCACATATAGTGCCATTTCCCCACCAGCACGACCTGATCTGTCCTTCCGATATATTTTGTACAATGGTATTACTGTCTCATTGATTATCCTCATTTTACCAAAGTTTCTGTGATGCCTATTATATCAATATCCTCATTTCATACGAGGCACTCCAGTTCACCCATCTTATTATTTAGACTTCTAGCATTGGTATATAAGCACTTTTGAAAACTTGTCACTTTTTAGCTGTCTGCCATTACATGATGTAATTGAATGAGGCTTTTTTTCATTTGACTGTTTCTCATCAGATCCTACCTGTATTTTATAATCTTCCATCCTCTCCTCCTTATTAGGACATAGGGAATCTCCATTTATAGATTCTCTCCTAAGGGATGTCCGAACCACGCGCTCTTCTGCACCTGTTGGCTTTCCCCCAGCCCTTAACTTAAAAACTGCTCTACGATCTTTCTAATTTTAAGCGCCAGCAATCTGGTTCCATTTTGGTTTAGGTGGAGCCCATTCCTCCTGTAAAGGCTTCCCCTTTCCCAAAAATTTCCCCAGTTCCTAATAAATCTAAACCCCTCCTCCCTACACCATCCTCCCATCCATACATTGAGACCCTGCTGTTCTGCCTGTCTAACTGGCACTGCGCATGGAACTGGAAGTATTTCAGAGAATGCTACCATGGAGGTCCTGGACTTCAATCTCTTACTTAGCAGCCTAAATTTGTCCTCCAGGACCTCTCTCCTATCCTTCCCTATGTCATTGACACCTACATGTACCACGACCCCTGGCTCCTCCCCAGCATGACACATAAGCCTATCCAGATGTCTTGAGAGATCCACAACCGTTGCACCAGGCAGGCGAGTCACCATGTGGTTCTCCCGGTCATCACAAACACAGCTATCTATGTTTCTAATGATTGAATCGCCCATTACCAACACCTGTCTCTTCCTAATAACTGGAGTTCCCTCCACTGGAGAGGTATCCTCAGTGTGAGAGGACACCACAACATCATCAGGAAGGAGGGTCCCAACTATGGGATTTTTCCCTCTGCTCCAGTTGGATGTTCTCCTTCCCTGGGGCTTTCATCCTCCTCATCAGCACAGAAGCTGTCAGACCAGAGGTGGAACCGTTCTACTTTTCTACTCTTTCTTACCATGCAGAGCCAGTTCCTTAAAAATCCAACTAAGCATTTGATTCAATGGCCTCCTAAGGCAGCTAATTCCATAGTACTTTATAAAATAAAAAATGACTTTTCAATTACAGCATATCGCATGAACAGAGCCTTCAAAGCCATTACAATGTCTACCCTTTGACAGTATTTTGCATGGTAACCGTAATACAACGGATGCCCAAGACTTCCACTGAAACTGTACTGCATTTGGAAAATCTTTAGAATTGTTACATTACAAAACATAGGAATTTAGTTAATTCTTAACCAATGGCACCCTACATAGCACTAATGAGAGCTATATCCATGACGTCCAATCTGGCAGTTTTATTCAGAAGAAAATGATCCCATTGTTTTCAAGGACTCCTGGATATCTGGCTGGTGAATCTTGCCCATATGCTCAGGGTTTAGCTGATCGCCATATTTGGGGTCGGAAAGGAATTTTCCTCCAGGGCAGATTCGAGGAGGCCCTGGGCGTTTTTCGCCTTCCTCTGTAGCATGGGGCACGGGTCACTTGCTGGAGGATTCTCTGCTCCTTGAAGTCTTTAAACCACGATTTGAGGACTTCAATAGCTCAGACATAGGCGAGAGGTTTTTTTTCCAGGAGTGGGTGGGTCAGATTCTGTGGCCTGCGTTGTGCAGGAGGTCAGACTAGATGATCGTAATTGTCCCTTCTGACCTTAGTATCTATGAATCTATGAAAGAGGCAGCTCTCTCAGTCTAAGGGGTTTGTTTAAAATGCACGTTTTACAATAATCCAAATACGGTTGTGGAGGACTATCTACTTTTCTCCTATATTATCTCCTAGAGTAAATGGGGTAGCTCAGGTTTTATTGGGAGTAGAATTTAGCCCTGGGTCAGAAAATAAGTTCCAGTGAGGTTCTAATTCTGCCCCTGTTTTGTTGCACAATGGGACTCAGATAAATTCTATAACAGTATAAAAGGAAGTTTGAAAACAAATCAGCTGTATTAAATAATAAGATCTCCAAGATAACACGAAAGCTTATGCTCAAATAAATCTGTTAGTCTCTAAGGTGCCACAAGTACTCCTTTTCTTTTTGCGAATACAGACTAACACGGCTGTTACTCTGAAACTTACCCAAATCTGTAGAAGATTAGATTTGTATATAACATATACAGTTACCATATAATCATTATTACAATTTATAATTAGTTGGCGCTTTCCCCTGGAAGAAAATATATATTTAAGCAAAGCTAGACTTAATTCAAAGAAATAAAGAATTAAAAATGTAGGTTAAAGGGCTGCAGAGTGGCAGATGTGTGTGTTACATTTGCTTTTAAAAAAACCCTCAAACTCTTGTGACAGTAAAGCTATAGAGAACAAGCAGTTACTGGGAGAATGGGTGGAAAATATTAAGGAGGAGGTCAGGAGAAATAGAGACAGAAGCAGGCTAAAAGTCAAGCCAAGGGTAAAGACATAAATTACCACTGCCTCTGGCAGGAATCAATTATGCTGGCCATTCTGGACTCTAAATATGCTTAACTAGAAAGGAGAACATAAGGAACTTCCTCTTCTACTCTTTTATTTTCTGCATCCCTTTTCACTCACATCACCCTTGCACAGGTTATACTCCACAGAAGTCTGTTCATACAAGTTTAAAAACCTGATGACTAAATCCAAGAAGTTAAGAATTCAAGCGGGGGATTACTTCAGTGGCAAGGAATGTTTGTACTCTGCCAAATTTAAACCATTCAGATTGATATTTACCACACTGGGTGTCTACCTCAAGCTTAATTTTTTTTGTGGGGGGAGGGGAGGGAGAGAGGGGAAGAGAGGAGGAAGTTTCAGCTAAAACGGTTCAACAATTTCCAAGATCAAGCTTAGGAAAAAAGTTGTTTTGCCAATAATTTAAGAAAAAAACCTTACAATTGTTTCATTATAAAGCTCTAGGACCCTCATGCTTTGCAGCAGGGACTTGAAATTTGGCAGGGACATCTCCCTGGTGTCTTTTGCTGTGAAAATTTACCCCTTTGGCCAAGTTATAAGCCTCTGAAAAACTGCAGTGTGCACATGCTTACTAGAGACTTGTTAGAGTTTGGAAGCTGAATTCTCTGAAGATTCTGTCTGCACTGAGCATGCTCCATCTCCTCACAGCTGAGCATGCTCCATCCTGTGACTGTGGCATCTGAGTAGGACCTTCCCTGTAAGGGGGACACTGGTATCAGCACCGTGTCCCCAGTGCTTTCAATTCTCCCACTACTGGCATCTGAGAAGGGAAGAAGAGAAAGATGTGGCCTGACTCAAATGCAGAGGAGCAAAAAACAGTGGTGGGAAAGGGAAAAAATGTAAGATGTGAAGAAAGGCAGCGCTCAGGATGGAGGGCATGATTAGGAGCAGAAGTGGGAGAGGGACAAGCCCAGAGGGAAGTATAAGATGGGGACAGGGCAGAAACAAGAAGGAAAAAGTGGGAGAGGAGCAGGATATGGGACTGGAAGAAGAGAAATGATGACAAGAGCCAGGGAAAGGGGAACAGGGTCAAGGCAATTTAATGTCATCCTGCAGAATTTGATTCTAGCCCCCACCCTCATTATAGAGTTCCTGTGTGATGATGAACAAGTCACAAACTAAACTTTTCAGAGGTGTTTCTTATTTTCTGAATACTGAACTTGAGACACCTGGGGGCTGGTTTGCAGAAGTGCTCAGCATTCACAACTGGAACATAGGTCAATGGGAGCTCTGGTCTGAACATATAAAATGCTATAAAATGCAAAGTTCTCTGAAAAATCAGGCCCTGGATGTTTCAAATTGAGCACTCAAAATTAGTCAACACTTTTGACAATTTTCCCCTTAATCTTTGCCTCGGTGCTCATGTGTAAAATGGGGATACCACCCCTCACCTTTTGGGGCTGTTGTGAAGATAAATCAATTAGTCGTAAAGCACTGAGATGCTATGATGATAACACCTTAGAAAAACCCAGGAAGAAATTAATATTTCTGTATTCAGTGTAGAATTTGTATGGTGCGCAATAAATAATGCATGGGATTACAGATTGAAAGATGAAGATAAAGAGAAATATGGAATAGCAACCCATTCAATGAGCACCATCTTTCCTGTTCACTGAATGAGGCAGATGGAAAAAAATAGCATGTGATCATATAAATAAAGACGGTATCATAATTAATGTGCAGAAAGAAGCTGAATTAAGATAGCATCGGCCACCTTAATTCTGGTATTTCTTAACTTCTGAGAGCTTGACTTTGCAACTTTAATAGTCTTTTAATACAGATTTTTTGGATGTAGGATTATATAATTTCAGTATATATACATTTAATATATACATTATTTAAAGGGACTAAATGGATTCTGTTCCAGCAACTTGTAATGTATGTATCTTGAAAATGGGCTTTTATTTTCTGTGTACTGTACCTTTAATAAGAACTGTCTCTTTGCACAGACAGCAACCATCGTGTGCTCAGAGCTGCTGCAATTTGTTAGAGAGGATACACTCAGAGTGTTTTCTCATGAAACCTTTGTTTGTTCATTGGTTTTCCTTAATTTAAAATACTATATACTTTAAACTGATAATGTGTTTTTTTCTCTTTGTGTTTTGAAATATAAGGGTAATGAAGATAGGTTTTTTAAACAAAGGAAAAGGTCATCTTCTTCTGAAATACTAAAACCTTTTAACATTTGTATCTTTGTGCAAATTGTTAAATAGACGAGAACACTGATATAGCCCAGTTCTCTAGTACATTGGACAGACCTGTCCACATTTTTTGAGACAGAGAAGAAATATTCTGCACAGTTATTATTACATATTTGGTCAGCGGTCACTGTTTCTTTAGTAGCTCTACTATGACTTGTAGGGTTGTCATGGATGATGTCCTACTGGGAAATTATATGGGTTAGCCACCAAAAATGGAAGAGATGAAATAGTTACTCAGAGATACATTATGAAGTGTTCTTTTCCTTAGCAGAAATATTTGAGGAATGATATCTGAACCAAAAGAAATATTTTCAGATGCCTACAAAAATGTAAAATTATCAGTAGGAGGTTGATTTTGCATGAGGTCAGACTACTTAGCACCTTGCAAAATTGAGGTATGGATCCAGAAACGACTTGTTAGAAGGCTGTTTCCATTCAGGATTTTGGATTACATGCCTCTGAAATGCCAAGCAATGACTAAGGAAAATGCTAGGCATGATTTTGTGAACAGAAGTAACTAGAAACTGGAGTTCAAAACTTTAGAGTACACACACACTTCTATCAGTAGAGAGGAAGTATTATTATTTACCTCTGAATCTGAGAAAAGTTATTTTTCCAACTAGACCATACCATAATAAACAGCAATTAGTAAAAAGATATTTAAGTGAATAGGGTTAGTTTGTCCTCAGAGGATGAATCCAATAAAAACTATTCATAATGGAAAATAATTTTTTTAAGTCTACTGGAAGATCATGAGGGTTATTTTTTTTAATAATAGGTTCAAAATTTAAAAGTGGCTTTATGTGTAATATTCCAACTCACAGTTTTATCGCCAACCCAAAATGTGCAAGAATCATGAGTCTGGACCCCAGAAAATCATAGGTGGCTTAAAAATAGAAGAGATTTTAATTAATAAATGTTGCATTATTTTTATTTGCCTTCTAGTTTTTTAAGCCTTTAGGGTACACTTACTTCGCATGTTCAAACTTTTCTCTGCAACCACAAAGGGTGAAAAGTTATTTTTTAAATGAAGGCTGTGATTTTCATGCAATAGCATAATTTCATCAGCTAGGGCTTTAAGACTAAAAAAAACACAAGAGTTGACAACACTGGGTTTATCTGAAACTATTACTGAAAAGAAGGCTCCCCTTGTATAATATGTATACTAAACATATGATGTTAGTGACTCTTCTAACTATACGAAAATCACCAGCACAATTTAAGTTTCAAATTAAAAAAAACATTTTATCAGCTACATTAAGGTTTCAAATGGTAGCATAATGAATTGTTATATTTAGTGACTACAGCCTCTTGAGTTGATGTGGGCTAGGGGACTCACAGATTAATGAGATGACCCTCAGGTTTCAGGGGTAAGATGTAGTGTATGCATCTGTTTTAATATCCCATGACTGCCAGACAAGGTACTGTATAAAAAGGAGAGTAAAGTTCCCATTTTGTCATGCGACTACATTTACAAACAGGGGTATCTGCCTGATGTGCATGTGTTAAGTTAGAGACCAAGATGAGATTGACTTAGAAGTACCGTAGACCCAAATTGCTAGGAATGTGAATGTTGAGGTCCTCCTTGTTGCAATAAAGAGCAAAATCTTACCTTTGTAGCTCAAATGAGCTGGCAGCTCGAAAATAAAAAAAGTCTTACAATCCTCTTCATTTTGTTTTAAAACTCAATGCTGAAAACCTTTTCAGAGGGCTTACAGAGGAGGCTCAGTTTGAATAAGAAGTGTGCATTCACCCAATTCCTAAAAGACCGTGTTTTCACCAGGGATGAATAGAAACTAAACAGCTAACCCATTCCCCACTGTGCTAGCTGATTTATAACTGCCTTATGACCGCCCAACATCATCTTATTCAGAGGCCTCTGCAGGGACAAAATTAATTATCTACACCATGCCAGGGTGAAAAGCATTACTGTGGAAGTATGTAGGGTACTCTTGGAAGGAGTAGATTTTTTTATTGGTAAGTGTCAGTACACACTGATTTCACTGTACATACACAAGTGAAAAAATATTTCCAGTGATAATAGCTGAAATTTATAGATAGGCAAAGAAAGAAAAATGCTGCTTGCAAAGTTTAGAGTTGATTTGAGGATATTTACTTTGTATGTTTTGACTAGTGATGTTGACAATTTGTGTTTTAATGGTTATAAAACTTTAACTTTTTGAATCTTAATCTCTGCTGTTATTAAATAATTGTCTGATTTATTTTGTCTGCCCCCCCTCATAATTTCCCACAACTGAGAAAATTTAAATTAATAAAAAAATTTAAAATGCTTAAAATACTTAATTTTGTGAACTATGCAAATTTAAATAAAATTAAAACCTTAAACATAATATTGATATTATTTGTTGAAATTATGAAATATAAAATTCTGCCATTCCTAGTTATAAAAGCTGTACTTTTAAGTCTCTCTTTAGATATTTTGTTCATATTTATTTTTCTGTATTTTCTCTCTCAAATTCCCATGTCAATTTTACCTTTAAAGGGCTCAACTTTTGTCATGCATGTTAGATAGTCTGTAATTTTCATGTTTCATTTTGCTTTTACAAAGAACGATCTATGACAAGAAATGTGATTCCCATATGTGAGTAAATGTGTTTGTGGGAGGATGTGATCATAAGCAGTTGAATCAACTTAACTGAAAGCCACAAAGTTAAACCCTGGGCTGATTTGGAAGTTAATAACCAGCAGGAGCTCTGCAATGATTCTGGCAACACAAAAGAGCACATGAAAGGAATTTCTGTGAGAACTTTAATTTCCCAAGGGGTCATGAGATTCTCCCCCTCTCCCAAGAAAATATTTTGAAAATACAGAGGGTTACTTTGAGATTATAGAGTTCAGCTGTCAAACCTCACACTGGAAAGGGTATCACTGTTTTTGTCATTTCCACTAATAAAGGGGAAAAGATTTTTGAAAAAACTGGCACAAGACAAAGCTTACTGCTTTGACTTTCTTTTATTATAGTCCATGACATTTTTCCTTTTCACCATGACTTTCAAGTAACTGTTCCTTGAACGTCTGCCATGACTAAAATTTCTCTTTGGATGTGAAAAGTAAAAAATGAAATTATTTATATTTTTCTTTACTTGTAAGAAATGAAATTTGTTAAGAAGTGCTATCCCACAGCTAAAGAAACCAAAAATGTTTGCAATCAATCAAAACTGATTTTTTAAATATTCATTTTCTTTTAAATGCACTATTTATTTCTAAAAAGAAAATTAATCTAAAATAATAGTCTAAAAATCACAGAACCGAAAAAAGATATGTTAAGCTTTGAAAACTGCCTCTCCTATTAAAGGAATAATCTCCTCCCACAGGGAAGCCCACAGCTGGGACAGCAAGAACCCACAGAGCTTCCAGGAATTAAGGTTACACAGTGGTTAGTATGTACAAGCTCCCAGTGCAGTGGATCTGCTCAAAAATTCAGCCCCAGTCCCATTCTGAACTAGGCAGCAATATGGATGCTGGGGCCCTCTGTGCTACTTTTCTTCCCCTGATAACACAACTCATTTTCTAACTCCCTCTTTGTTGTGTGGCAGCAGAGGCAATGGAGCCTAGTGGTAAGTTCTTGCTGCTTCAGTTGGGTAGTACTTTAAGAAGCAACAGCTTTCAATCAGAGTTCCACAGTCAATACTCTGGAACTAGCATTCCCTACTTGACACCAGCCAGTAAGGAAGATTGACTCCCTAGCTTCTCCTCTTGTGGGAAGAGACTACAATCCAGCCCCAAATTAAGTTAAGAAACCTAGTTAAAAGATTTATGAAATGGTTTGTGAAACTTAACTAAACAAGTCGAGTATCTTTTGATGGGTACATCCAAATTTCCCTGGTAGATGCCCTCTAACTTACATTTTGGGCATGTTTCATCGCAAATTTTATGCTAACCCAGATTCATTTGCCTCTCTTTTTCTTTTTGTATTGTTTCCTTGTGTAAAACCGATATTAAGTGATAGGAAAGAGAGAAGAAGAGGCACTGGAATTACAGCTTTCTTTTGAGGGTAAGAGTGGAGGGAAGAGGTGCAGGGAAGAATTACATCCAAGCCTGGAGAAGGAAGTCAATGGCTATTTTCCAGAGTTTTCTTTTTTTTAATGTTCACAAGTTATGTTAATCATAGCTCTCATTAGTATGATACAGCTATTTTAGGGGACGTGTGACCCTAAGAGCATCCCAAGTGCCAGAGGGCAAGGGGTTCACTGGTGTCAAGTAGTGAGTTTCAACTGGCCTGACTAGTTCATTGTACCCCAAATCAATTATGTCATAATCTGTATCTAATAAGCATCATGCAAGTTATCATTGGAAAACCAATATAGAACAACTTCCATATGAGGAGTGATTACAAAGACTGGGACTGTTCAGCTTGGAAAAGAGAAGGCTAAGGGGGAATATGATAGAGGTCTGTAAAATCATGAATAGTATGGAGAAAGTGAATAAGGAAGTGTTGTTTACCCCTCCACATAACACATGAACCAGAGGTCACCTAATGAAATTAATAGGCAGCAATTTTAAAACTAACATAAGGAAGTATTTCCTCACACAAAGCACAGTGAACCTGTGGAACTCCTTGCCAGGGGAGCCTGTAAAGGCCAAAGGTATAACGGGATTCAAAAAAGAGTTGTACCTATCCTCCGTGAATTTATCTATCAATGACTATTAGTCAAGATGGTCAGGGATGCAACGCTATGGACTGGATACCTCTAGAAGCTGGGACTGGACAACAAAGGATGGATCATCTAATAAAGTGCCCTGTTCTGTTCACTTCTATGAAAGCATCTGGCACCGGCCATTGGACTCAGTATGGCCATTCTTATGTGTTTGAACCAGACAAGTTTGGGGAGTGGGTAAACAGGTTTTTTTCCAGACAAAGAAAAGGTTGATGCCTTCATCCAGGTGCAATCACAGACAACTGGCGATCGCAGTCAAGAGGACATTCAATGGCAAATTGGAGGCTGCAGGGACAAATCAGTTTGCATTATAGAAAGCAACAGCAGGGAAGAAGCATCATGGTCCAGCATGGAACCATCTCCATCAGACTCCAAGACACCTTTCCTCACAACTGTGCCACTGGACTTTGAGAATACATTTCAAAAGTTCATTGGACCATATAGCTGGGGCAAATAACCCCAAGTTCTCTTTTATCTAAGATGACAAAGGAACCAAGCACTTTGGACTTTGTGGGGGATACTGATCACAGCAGGGGTCAGTCATCTTGGTTGAAGGAGGTGTGGTAAAAATCTTACCTTGACCCAATACTGTAGTTTTGTTAAGTCTTAGGCACTAGAAAGTTTTTCACATTTATATGTTTGTAACCATTTCTGACTTTACCCTTTATACCTGAACTCACTTAAAATCTCTTTTTGATGAAGTAAACTTGTTTTACTTTTATTCTAAATCAACCCAATGCTGTGTTTAACTTGAAGTGATTATTATTTCCAGTTAAAACAACAAGCTGCTGTACTTTTGTCTCCTTAAAGGAGCAATTGACCTTATTACTCCTTTAAATGTTTCAGGAGAGTGCTGGACATTTCAGGACAGATGGTTTGGGGAAATTCAGGACTGTGTTGGGGTCACTTGGCTAGTAATAACCAAAGCTGGTGGAGACCAGAGTGCGGCTGTGGTGAAACAAACTGGCTGCTGGAGTCAGATTTGCTAAATCTAAGTTGCTCAATACAGACACACAATGTGTGCGTGTCTGCTAGCTTGGCGCATCCAACAAGGAGCTACAGCAGCAGAGCATTTTAAGGCACTCAGGACAAGTGGTGATACAATCTCTCGCGGCTGTGGGTTGAACCCTAAAATATGACAGGGAGCAGGAGAAATAAAAGCCATATTATTTTTGCTGGATCCATTTTAACCTGGCAAATCATTTTTGCTATTTGTGTATTCTTGTAAATAGGTCATTTTTGTCTTCTAGCTATATTCTACCATTCTTCAGAACCAAGAGCAAAATAGCAGAAGTGAGATAACAATAATCTAAGATCACTTAGTAAGACTGTCCAAAGGGAAACAAAATTGTATAGATTTTCTGGTGTTCTGTGATATTTTGCTGAGAGGATGGCACAATTTGTCTCAACTTTGTAACTGGTTCAGAGTGATGACAAAGATAGACGGCTAATGGACAACGAGACAATTTATCTTTCAAAAAGCTTTACTAATATCACAAAAGATTACACCTGTCTCACTTCAGCATGATCTGCCATCTGTTCCTTCAAAGAGATAAGTGCTTAAACTTCAAGGTTCAGTTATTAGAAGTATCTTTTGAGAACAAGAAAGAGTTTTATACACAGCAAATTCATTTACTGCTTTGTTAAGGAAAACATGTCCATTTTTCAGGAGGTGAGCCTTCCAAAAAGTAGGGACATTCTCCAGTAAATATTATTGCAAACTAAGTGTATTTAAAAATATGGAAAAACTTAATTATGATGCACCTTAAAATTTGGCTTTTAGCCTCCAAATTAATCATGAAACTGTAAATTATTTTTGATTAATCCATCTATCTGACCAAATCAGATAGATAGTTCTAAATAATGGTTCATCCTTTTGTTAAATAAACCAGGTCAAATTTCTGGAGGCCATTTCTGAACTAGATTAGATTATTTTCTTGGTTTATGAATACTCAGTCTAAGACATTCTGGGCCAGATTCTGACCTCTTGCACACTGGTGTACATCATGAATAAAACTACTGAAGTCAATGGTATTACAGTGTAAACAGTAATTGTGATTAGAATCAAACCTCTGTATTCACACTAATGTTATACTATGGTGAACAAAATAATGTATTCTATCATGATTTTAAAAAAAATCTTACTAGCTAGCATTCAAAATATAAATAAACTATCTATCTTTCACTAGGCCCAAATTATTAATGTAGGATGTTTTGGAAACTATCAGAAATTGTCAGCAAAACATGGCACTTGTGTGTGCTCTAGTCAGAACAAAACAAAAACAGAACAAAATCTGAAATAAGTTCTTTCATTTTCTAAGCTAACATCCAAAATCGGAATAAAAGACCAAGTCTATTAGAACATACAAAACAATATTTCTTTAGATTGTATCCAAAGGAAGACTGTTTTGCATCTGTTTCCATATATATAAAGGAGACACATACCCAAATGTTATGATTTCATTAGAACTATGGGGATGCTGTTCTACAGTGATGCTCCTCTTGTAATTTTAGAGGAAGCAGTTAAATTTATATGAGTGTATGTTTACTGTAAGTACTTAACCTCATAAATCTAATCTTAAAATCTATCAGGTTTGTTTTACACAAATATGGTAATTACCAATATGGGAATTACATGGCTAGAAAAAACTTTATTTTTTCTGTTACTTCTTCTGCAACAGATTCTTTCAATTTTGTACAATAAAATTGCCAATGATCAGGGCAGATAACACTCCTATTTGTTCATTAGTATTATGCTTCATATAAAGTGATGGTTGAATATACACAATATATTTTGAGACAGTTCTTTAGAGCATTTTTTCTCACTCAGTTCTGTTCATTAAAATATATGCACTACTCCCAAAGTTTATTTGAAATGTAAGATGTAGTACAAAAGAGAAAGAAATTTTAGGGCCTGATCCTGCATGGGTTCCAAACTGGCTTTGATAGGAGCTCCAAATGTAGATGCTGGGATTTTCAAAGACACCTCAGGGACTCGGGTTCCCAACTTCCACTGAAATTTAATGGGAGTTGGGCATCTGCCTTCCTAAAGCATCTATGAAGATCCCAGTGAGAATGCTTGCAGGATTCATGGATTCTAAATCATGTTTAGTACATATATTTTGATGCTGCAAGGTGCTGATTACTCTAGTCCTGATCCAGGAAAGCACTTAAACACATGACTTTCCTGGGTCAGGGCCACACTGATAAGCACTTTACAGGATGTGGCACATATTAAGTAAAATTAAGTCAGGAATTTTATGAAAAGTTACGTTTCAGGCAGAATTTTCCTCACTTTACTCAGACAAGTAGATCCTGATCTTGCAGTTCTTACTCATACAACCACCTTAGGCTGGGACCACTGAATAAGGACTATTTGTATGGCTACAGTTTACAAGACAAGAAAGACTGTCTGAATCCCACTGAAGCTGACTGAGTCAGGACAGCAGGATTTGGCCCTAAATGTTCTGTTAGCATACCACACAAAATTAACCATGAGAGTTCACCTGTTTTTAATCAAATCAAACATATCAGAGCTCAAAGATAAATTAAAAAGTCATGATAAGTTTAAAATGTTAAGATGAAAGCAAGGTCTGTTCCCAGAGAATAAATAAATGGTTATCAGGAAATCACTAACAGTCTTTCAAAGTTAAAAAGGGTTTCACTAGTAAGGTAGACAGTGTAACAATAAATAAAATGAAAAGGAGTACTTGTGGCACCTTAAAGACTAACAAATTTATTAGAGCATAAGCTTTCGTGAGCTACTGCTCACTTCATCGGATGCATTTGGTGGATGAAGTGAGCTGTAACTCACGAAAGCTTATGCTCTAATAAATTTGTTAGTCTCTAAGGTGCCACAAGTACTCCTTTTCTTTTTGGGAATACAGACTAACACGGCTGCTACTATGAAACCTGTCATAATAAATAAAATGGCATTGCTCTCTATATTGTATAATTAAAAGCAATATATATAGCATACAGAAAACTCTTTCCAAAATTAAGATGTTTGTCTAAAGAAATGTTTCTAAATTAAAAAAAATCTGATTTTATATGAAGCAAAAGAAAATCATGATTTCTTTGATGACTTCACAACATCTGCACTTAAATTTTATCAATAATAATGATGATGTATACAAGGAAATTCTATATTTTTCAAAGAAATACCAAGAAATTAGAATTTTTTCCCTAATTTAAAAACAAACAATAAGGTATTAAAAAATTCCTGCCAAATGAGAACCATTTACAGGCACCTTGATTTATATGCCTTATCATTAAAAAATTGCACATCCAGTTAAGGAATGGTTTTCCCTCCCCCCACTCACCCAAGAGGTTCAAAGGTAAATAAATATTTTATACATGATTAAATATTATTAAATCAAATTAGAGTGTATTACCTTTAAAATTTTTAAACTTTGTTTTTCAAATTAGGAGAAAAACAGCATATATTTAAGACAACAAAGTATGAGTATTTCACCTGAAAGCAGCACAGCAGAAGAATTACAACTCCAAAAACAAAGCAACAAGTACAAACCAATTACAGTTTTTAAAAAACTTCATGTATGAATCAAAGCAAATGATGCAGAACATGTAATCTTTCAACCCATACCTGTAGACAGTGTACTACAATTATTGCAGAAAAGCTGTAAGAACTTCTTAACACAGAAAACAAAAAGTCTGCTTCATTTTATAGCAGCTACAGACTGCTGCAGTATCCAGTATATTTTTTTTCAGTCAACTGTTACAGCCTTCCACCAGCCCGGTGACCTTTGAACTCATTTCTCCCCCCTCTGCAGTTAAAGCTACTGTGCTTGTCTCATTTACATAAGGCTGGTGAAGGCCTGCCAGCAACAAAAAGGGAATGCTGGGTAAGAAATTGTAGAGCTGCAGTTCAGCTGGAATACCTGAATCACTGGAGAGCTGGGGGTGGAGTGGGGAGGGGATGCTGGAGAGAAAAAGCTATTGCCACTACATAGTGATAAGTCAAAAGCATATCTCCTATTGTGATTATTAGGAGGCAGATATTTTAATTCAAGTATATTATGTACCCACCAAAAAACAAAATCAGTCTGCAGCAGCTAGTTTCCAAGGTGACCAGAAGAGTCAAATACTTCATTTAAATACATGTAGAAGGCTGATATGCAATTCTCAGCAACTGCCCTCTGCTTTTTTAAATATAACTCACCAGATGTTTTATTTTAAAAAGGATCTATTTCAATATTGTATTTTGAAATTCATGAGTTTACTGCATACTTACCTTGATTCAGATGCCTCAATATGAATTAGCATTAGTTACAGATACAATAGTAAAACTGTATTAATATAAGGACGCAATATACAGGATGATTTACATTAATTGATCATTACTATAACTAATAATCAGCAATAAAATGACTGCTAATCCTCCCAAGTATAAATCACAATCAAATATTGTGCCAAAACTGTGGATGCATGGATATAAAGTATTTACAATTTTTAAACCATTTGAGATATTATTTTTAGAAATACATATTTCAGTTTAAATCATTAAAATTATATCAAAGAATGTAAAAATGCTGATCTAGCTCTAGGAAGAGATTCAGTGTTTTATTTTCTGCTTCTTTTCCTTCTCTTCCTACAGACAGCATCCTCCCTATTCAAACAATCAACTTCCCTATTGCTGAAATGCTCTCTAAAAATTATCAATTCAAATCCTTTCAGATTTGCCAGTATATGCATCTTGTGCCTTTTAAAGTGCTGGAGCAATGAGAAAAACACTACTGTAAAATCATTTAAAAACAAAGAAGTTTCAATAAGGCTAATCTCTAGACCACTAATGTGGCATAGAAACTATATCTATACTGTGTATTAAGGTGATCATAGGCCATTAGGATCATTGGGTCTGTTTCTGAAAATAAAAAGTACATCAACTACATGAATAACTAACTGAAATTAATACCTGTTTGAAAAATACAAAGTAAAATATAATCCATCTTGTTAACACTATCAGAATTTGTTGAATGCAGTTTCATAATGAATCATTCATGTGTATATATACACTTCTATTTCTAAAAGCACCATTTTTAAGATACTCCAGAAAAAACACAGTGAAAAATCTAAGTTCATTGTTATTTATGTTCCAAAATTAATCAATTTTAAAATAAGTAACAGTGATGCAACACATTTCCTATCAAGAAAATATTGAACTTGAAGACATATCAGAATAATGGATGTTGCTATTTAATATTTTATATTTCTATACTGGCAACAGATCCATTTTAGCATTAATTTTATTTTTACCGACTATTCTGTTTTTCCATGAATAAATGAAGTCTGATGTGGAGTTATAGTAAAAATATTTGTACAACAAATCAGATTACAGTACTTAACCAATTTATTTAGCTAGGTATCAAAATGATGTGAATCACTCAAGCCACACCTTTCCAAATGCAAAAAAAATGTATTAAAAAAAAAAAAAGCAAAAGTAGCCAAAGCACTGATTAAATTCAAAACACAGAAGCGTTTTAATAATCTGTAAAATAACTGACCTGTTCAAATTGTTGTTTTTCCAATCCATGCACTCTTTTTATTAATTAGGAACCAAAATAGATTGATCATCATTTTATAACATGTGACATATTCACTGTCTTCCTACTTCCAACAGAATCTTCTTAAATTTCCCAGCACTGTGTTTTATTGCTGGTACCATATGCTTTATTGTTCAGCGACAAGAGCTTCACTCTGCACAAAGACTCATTACCTACTGCTTGCTGAACAGCTTCAGCCTCACTGAGGCTGCCTATATGATCACATGGGAGTTTTGTCTGAGAAAGCCAGGCATGCCACTGATTTCACTATCTATGGATATTTTTATCAGATGAGGTGTCTACTATGAGGAAGGAAAAACAAATTATAAAGCTGCTTTAACTCATTAAGGCAGCAAAAATTATGGAAATCCCCTCACCTTTTTTTTTCCATTACAGAAAAGGTGGAATTGAGAGGCGTTTTTAAAAGTGAATTATAATTTTTGTGGTGCTAATCTTGCACTATGTTATGCCTCATATAACATACATTTCTATTAATGTTCTAAAAAAAGATAATATTCCTGTTAATTGTTATTTTGTCAAAACACTTTATTAAACACTTAGGCTGCCAATATTTATCCCTTTAGGGAGACCAGAGCTACTGAATGATTATTTTCCCCCAAAAGAGACATCATAATTCAAATTTATGTCACCAATCAAGGGCCTGATCCGGCAACCCTTACTCATGCAACTAGTATGAATGATTTCAAATAGCACTACTCAGGTGAGTAATGATTTAAGTAAAGTTTTCAGAATCAGGCTCTGAATCTAAATGATAAATTGTACTCCACTATGGAGATTTTACTTTTTATGATGATATCCAGTTATTGTATTTTAGTTATAAACATAATGACACAAAAAAATAAAATAAATATATTTGTATTTGTTAACTTCCTTGGCCATTCACCTACGGCATTTTACATGGGGCTGATAATTACATTTTAAAAAATAATGAAAGCATAAGAATAAAATAGAATACATGGTTAATGACTATTCTTAACATTATTATTACTGATGATTAATTTCAGAACATTTTGAGACAGCCTAATTTCTACTTCGAAAAGAGTGCATTCTTACTCTATATAATTTAAAATTTTAACATAGTGCTAGTGATGATAGAATTCCTCTCTATTTCCCTGAAAACTAGTAACTCATAAATAATTAATCATGACATCTATAGTGCAGAGGTAAAGGTTTTGTATAAAAGTAGTTAATTAACTCTAGAATTATTTATTGCACTTTGGAGTAAACAGGAATGCTGTTTATTCATTAACAATCTACAAATGAAAAATACCCACTTGTTATCCTTTTCAACAACTCCCGCTTTAGAATACATAATTATCAGCTTGTTGCTTATTAAGGGCCCAATTCTGGTCTTACTGAAATCAATGGAAGTTTTGTGATGGACTTCTGTAGAAACGGGACTAGCACCTATGAACACTGAGAACCATGGATCTGATCCTCCTGCCACTCAAGTCAATGAAGCCAATGGTGAAGCTCTCATTGACTTCACTGGCATCAGAAACGGGCCCATCTTGTGACAAACACACACCTGAAGTAATACAACCAAAGGGCACTCTCTGTGAGTTACAATGAAAACTCAATCAGAATAATGTTTAAAGATGCAAATAAAATAACCTGGCTATCTAGTTTAATAAAAAGCTTCCACATTCAGAAATTTTACTATTAAACTGATTAAAGTTTGAAAGACAAGATTTTCTGGGATATGACCCAAATTTAATCATGACTAAAAGATTAAACTGGTGATGAATCTCATCCAGATTCTAAACATTTATTTTCTTTAAACTCAGAATTCCATTGTCAGCAAATCTTTTTTAAAAGCCACCATTTTGATATGGTCACACCAACACACCTAAAGATAGTGGCTGAGCAGATGGCTCATGGCCGAGGACCCTTCAAGAGCTGTTAAGCAGGAAACACTATAGCTGTATACATTAATAAGTAGAAAGGAAGGCAGACTAGACAGGTTGCTAACGAACAGCTGGTTTAGCTACAGCTATGCCTATTTTTTCCCCTGCTAATACAATTGATGAGATCATGATGCTAGTGTAGAGAGAAATAAACAAAAGGCAGACATTTTCGCTGCTGCAGCAGTAGGAAAACAGAAAAATAAAAAGGTTTACCAGATGGAGAAGAACAATAATAAAGCAAGAAAAAGAAAAGTTATTGTCACATTTCCTGGGGACCATTACACAAAATGGAAAATTAAAAAAAAAAACTAACAGGAGGTTAGAGCAAAAATAAATAAGAAACATAAACAGTTAAATAGTTTAACAAGAAAAATTTGGTTCTGCAAAGAGACAATAGCAGCAAGCTGTCTTAACACCACACAAAATATATAACATCAGTCAACCCTTCTTGTCAGGTTCCAAAAAAAATGTTTTATCCCTTTATGCTCAACGCCGGGATTTCTCAAAAGATTAAATTGCAATTAAGATGCTAAAAACTCTCCCTCCTACAGTAAAAATATATGAGATGGGCAGGGCGGTCCTTAGGATTTATGGGGCCTAGGCAGTATTATTAAACCGGTGCCCCCGGACCTCCAGAAGACCCCCCCCATTGCTGACACATACCGAGCTTTGTACACAGCAGACGCTGTGGCAGCCCAGGCTTGCAGCCTGGGGGGAGCGGGGCGCAGGCAGCAAAGGATACCAAGCTGCCTGGCAATGGAGAGTCACAGTTAGACACAGAGACCCCCAAACCTTCTCTCCCTCATGCAGAATGCTGACCCGCTCTTACCTGCTGTCCTGGTGGTGCCCCCAAATTTTGGGTGCCCTACGCAGCTGCGTATGCCTAAGAATGGATCTGGAGACGGGACTAGGAAGGAGAAAGTCTCCATGAAAGCCCCCTCTTGGTTCTTGATTGGTTCTTCCATTGGGGAAGTGGAGTCTGGGCCCCCACAGTAGGAATTGTGGGGCCACCAAACACATACTGGAGGTTAGAGCTATCTGAATACAGAACCTGCATTGGCTTTGGCATCCTGGCATCCCCTGTCACTCAATGGTAGCATAAGCTTATTAGGGTTGCCAACTTTCTGATTGCAGAAAACCAAACACCCTTGCCATGCCCTCTGCCCCGAGGCCTCGCCCCTGCCCCACCCCTTCTCCGAGGCCCCACCTTGCTCACTCCACCCCCCTCCCTCTGTTGCTCACCCTCCCCCACCCTTGCTCATTTTCACCGGGCTGGAGCAGGAGTTTGTGGTGCGGGAAGGGACTCAGGGATGGGGCAGGGGTGTGGTGTGGGGGGGATGAGGGCTCCGGGTGGAGTGCGGCCTCTGGGGTGGGGGCCAGGGATGAGGGGGTTGTGGAGCAGGGGGGTGAGAGCTCTGGCTAGGGGTGCGGGCTCTGGGGTAGGGCCGGGGAGGAGGAGTTTGGGGTGAGTGGAGGAGGTTCCGACCTGGGGCAGGGGTTTGTGGCACAGGAGGGAGTTTGGCCGCTTGAGTGTGGCCAGGGATGAAGGGTTTGGGTGAAGGAGGGGCTTCGGGGCAGGAGGTTGGGATGCAGGAGGGGGTTTACACTCCAGGCAGCACTTACCTCAGGTGGATTCCAGAAGCAGCCAGCATTTCCTTGCAGCCCCTAGGTGCAGGGGTGGCCAGGGAAGATCTGCATGCTGCCCTGGCCTGCAGGAGCCATCCACGTAGGTCCCACTGGCCGTGGTTTCCAGCCAATGGGAGCTGCGGAGCCGGCGCTGGCCGCGCATGCAGGAACATGTCTGACTAGAGCCGCCAGGGTCCCTTTTTGATCGGGCGTTCCGGTCGAACACTGGACCCCTGGCAACTTTAGCTCTAATGCAGCAGTGCTACCAGGACTCCCTCTGACAATGACTGCACAAGGCAAGCCCCTTAGAGGAATCCTCTATCACAGAAGGGGTGCTATCAGGAAAAAAAATACAGTTTAGGCTGTACTTACCTTTCCGGGGGAATGTCTGTGACAGCAATGGGGTGATGATGTGCCTCCAGCTAGCAATGCTGTCACCCAAGGCAGGGTCATTCAGACTCCCCAACCTTTTCTTCTATTTGGATCTTATTCCCATGGAGGGCACTCCACGTGGTCTCTGGGAAAGCCCTGGCCACTGTTAGTCCTGCTCTTGACACTGCCTTGGCATGTACCTAGTACCAGGACCTCTTGCAGAGGATCATGGACCCAGCGGAGTTGCCTCTGTGTCTCTTGCAAAGATCTCTTGCACCAGGGATTACTCCCCCAAAGGGTCTGTAGCCCCTTTGTACCGGTTATCTGGTCACAGAGCAAGAGTTCGCTCTCCAGGCTGTGTTCAGACAACCATGAAAGACAGAGAGATACACATGGTCTCAACAAAGAATCTTTCAATATATTCATTATAACTAAACCCTGCCTCTTGTCTCCATGAAGGACACTGCAGAGACTACTGGAATTGTTAACTTGCTTAGTGACAGAGTGGAAACTGACGATAAAACAAAGCTATGTAAAGATATTAATTGAATTAAACATTAAAAATAAGTTATGCACAATCATACAGTTTTTGTTGTTGTTTATACTGTGATTCCTGAACACAAAAAAATTTTAATTATGTTTACTTATCAAAAAAGGAAGTGCTATTTCTTACCACAGATCAATTCAGGTACCATAAATCAAAATGAAACTGCTCTTCCCACCAGTCTGATTTCTGAGAGACAAATGTAAAGGGAGATAAGAACTGTGCACCCTAATCCAGCAAACTGCAGGGGAAGCTGTACGAGCTTGAAGAGCGAGCATAATCAGACAATGAACAGATTCTCTTCTGTAAACACACTTTGTTTTCTCTCACATACTTCCTAAACACAGGTGGTTAGACTGCCAGAATAGTGCACGTTAGCTATGTGGCAGGTGTACTATTGTACTGAGTGACATGGAGTAGGTGACAAAGAAGCTATTAACTGCTGCAGCATCAGATAATAAAATTAATTATTTAAATGAATTAACAAATTCTGACTGTAATGTGACCAGGAGAAAAAATGTGGAGGTTTATGCCTTCTCTAGTCATTATGCAATCACCTGAACAGATCATGTCTAAAAATTACATAAATCAGGCATGAAGGAAATAAAAGGTACAACCACGTCCATCCCCTTCAGAGCCAGCTAGATATGACTCTTGTGCCCTCATGAAATGTCGAGAATCCCAGTGGAGCATGATGTGTGTCTACAAGGGATCATGTTAGTTTTGTTTTAAAGATAAGATGTTGTTTTGTTTAAAGAGAGACTTTGAAAAAAGCCCAATACATTTAAAACAGGCTGCCTGACACATCCCTGTATCCACTTCATAAGCCAGCTCCATGCTCCAGCTAGTTTCCATGACAGCTCAGATATCAGAGTATAATGCTTGCTGGGGAATCATTCAGAACTACACCGCAGGGATGGATATTGCAGGACCTAAAAGGAGGAACTATAAAGGAAGTTTTCAGTTAATAATGTACTGATGGCCCCCCTCTTAGCCTGGCTACTGAACACATCTTGTTCACCAAATGCCATCCATCTCTTTCAAATCAACCCATCAAAACTCATTTCTGCTATGAATCCTTCTTATAAAGAGTTCCTCTCCAATGATCTCTCTGTAACCTTTCTTTCTTGAACTGCTGTCCTGTGTTTTGTCTTGTTTGTATTAGATTATAATTCCTCTCAACAGGAACCATGCCTAATTCTACGTTCATGGGGCAATAGAAATGGAAACTTCAGTTCAGTATGCAGTATTTTACAGTTATTTATTTATTTTAACCATTAAGACCTTCTTTTTTTCCAATTTTTTTTTTACTAATTTTTTTTGTTTGTGTAGTGTGACAGATTCAGACCAGAAGAATAGAAGAGAGTGCTCTTGTTGGGATCCAGGAGGTGAGCGGGCTTCTGCCCACCCACTACTAAAGGACCTCCCCCCAGGCTAAGGGGAGGATCTCTGTGATGGTGTGCGTGTCAGGAAGTTTCTCTTCTCCCCTCTGTTGATTAGACTTGATCCTGTCCCACTGAACCCAACAGGAGATTTGCCATTGACTTAAAATAAGACAGGCCAGACCTTCAGTGAAAGTAACAGAAAGACACATGCATTGTGCATACAACTCCCTTCAGGGACTTACACAGAACAGTTCCTGCCACTCTATAGTACAGTAACTCCTTGCTTAACGTTGTAGTTATGCTCTTGAACAATGCAACTTTAAGCGAAATGATGTTAAGCAAATGCAATTTCCCCATAAGAATTAATGTAAATGTGGGGGTTAGGTTCCAGGGAAATTTTTTTCCAGGAAATACCTTGCTACTAAATGATGAACTAGCACTCAGCTGAGCCCTCCAGGGTTAACACATTCTTGTTAATGTAGCCTCCCACTCTACAAGGCAGCACTGATGGAGGCAGGAGGGAGGAGACACAATAGGCACATGACAGCGGCTGCAAACACTTCCCTGCAGAAACTGATTGCGATGATGAACCCATGCTATCCTGCTGGAGCACACCACTCCCTCCTCCGGACGGCGCATGCACAGCTGCACGGGCGCCAACTTTCCGAAGTGCTGGGGGTATTCAACCCCTGGCTCTGCCCCAGGCCCGCTCCGCCTCTTCCTGCCCCTGCTCCACCCCCACCCCCACCCCCGAACGTGCTGCATCCATGCTCCTCCCCAGCCTCCTGAATGCCACAAAATAGCTGATTGCAGCGGGTGGGAGGTGCAAGGAGGGAGGCACTGATCCGCAGGGCCCGCCAGGAGGCAGGAGGTGCTGGGGAGCTAATGGGGGGCTGCTGACCCACCTTGGTTCCAAGCCCCACCCACTAGCTCCAACAGGCTGCTCTTCCAGAGAATCCCACAAGTAGTGGACAAAGTACTGTACTAGCAGGTGACAGCCAAACAACTTTATCACTGAACATTGAGCAACTTTAAATGAGTATGTCCTTTAATAGATCAGCAATGTAACAATGAAACAACGTTAACCGGATGACATTAAGTGAGGAGTTACTGTATTAAATATATTTTAGGTCCACATTAGACAGACAAATGAAATCCTACATTCTGCAAGCGAAATAGTGAGTTCGGGTGGGAATTGTGAGCAAGACACATACTTTTAAAAACATACAGAATATATACTGAATGCTTTACTTTGTTTATTGAAAGCTTACAAATATAATATATATTTGGAAAAGTGGGAAATTATTAATATTTTGCGGTATTTCTCCAGGCTACTAGGGTCCACACTAACAGCTGCTGGCATCTTGGATATGTTTGTTTGGGACACAATTCCAACCTCCCCCAATCAGAGACCACTCTCTCCCCATGACTTCTTATGGTTTGTATAGTGTCTAGCACAATGGACTTCCAACCCTGTTGGGAAAATTATCCCAACAGTTCCTTCCAAGAAAGAAGCATCTTGCAGGACCAACTGCCCACCTACTCTCCTATGAGCTGCTACTATAGTAGAAAGAAAGATCAAGGAGGATGCCCAGAAAGAGAGCGAGTCTAGGGGAAATGAATGAGGGGAGGAAAAGGCCATCCCAATCAGTCAGGAAATAAGGAAGATGCCCCCTCATTTGTGTGCATTTCACTTTGAATTTTCAACCAAAACATGAATGTGTGTTCTTTTTTAAAAATTAAAAAATCCAAAGAGAAACCAGAAGTGAAATGTTTCAGAGTAGCAGCCATGTTAGTCTGCATCCGTAAAAAGAAAAGGAGTACTTGTGGCACCTTAGAGACTAATAAATTTATTTGAGCATAAACTTTCGTGAGCTACAGCTCACTTCATTGGATGCATACAGTGGAAAATATAGTGGGGAGATTTTATATACACAGAGAACATGAAACAATGGGTGTTACCATACAGACTGTAACAAGAGTGATCAGGAAAGGTGAGCTATTACCAGCGGGGGAGGGGGTGGGGGGTGGACCTTTTGTAGTGATAATCAAGGTGGGCCATTTCCAGCACTTTGCAAGAACAGTAGGAGGAGAAATAAACAAGGGGAAATAGTTTCACTTTGTGTAATGACACATCCACTCCCAGTCTTTATTCAAGCCTAAATTAATTGTATCCAGTTTGCAAATTAATTCCAATTCAGCAGTCTTTCGTTGGAGTCTGTTTTTGAAGTCTTTTTGTTGAAGAATTGCAACTTTTAGGTCTGTAATCGAGTGACCAAAGAGATTGAAGTGTTCTCCAACTGGTTTTTGAATGTTATAATTCTTGACATCTGATTTGTGTCCATTTATTCTTTTACGTAGAGATTGCCCAGTTTGGCCAATGTACATGGCAGAGGGGCATTGCTGGCACATGATGGCATATATCACATTGGTAGATGCGCAGGTGAACGAGCCTCTGATAGTGTGGCTGATGTGATTAGGCCCTATGATGGTGTCCCCTGAATAGATATGTGGACACAATTGGCAATGGGCCCACCTTGATTATCACTACAAAAGGTTCTCCCTCCCCCCCCCCCCCTTTGCTGGTAATAGCTCACCTTTCCTGATCACTCTTGTTACAGTCTGTATGGTAACATCCATTGTTTCATGTTCTCCGTGTATATAAAATCTCCCCACTATATTTTCATATTTTGTATGCATCTGATGAAGTGAACCATAGCTCACAAAAGCTTATGCTCTAATAAATTTGCTAGTCTCTAAGATGCCAAAAGTACTCCTTTTCTTTTTACAGAAGTGAAATGTGATTCTTTTTATTTATTAATCCTATGATTTAAAAAACAATTTCACATTTTTATCTGGTCTGTCTCATAAGTTTTGAGCTCCGAAGGTTAGAAATATTATAATTTATTAGTAACTTCTGGCATTAAGATTATTCTAGCTCTGATTCTGCAAACTGCTACGTGCAGAGGGATTCCTGTGGCCACATAGAACCCGTTTGATTTCAACACAGAACAGTTTGAAGAAACTGTTCCTAAGTAATCTCTGTGGTTTGTTCAGAAGTTTCAAGTACTGAATTAATTTTGAACCTGGTATGAATGGATTATTCTATCAAATCAATCTTTTTTATATTTGTACATTTTGTCTGTACCATTAGCCTTCTAAAGGGTAAAACATGTACATACTATTTGAATGCAGAAGTTGTTATAAACTCTAATAAAGAATCAGAATTAAGATCCTTCCCCTAAGCGGTCTGACCTTCCAACAGTTAGAGATCTGTCTGTCTAGTGCAAGACTGAAGAATGCATGGAAAAGAGGCTGCACATGCAGACAGTTTTGGAAACAGTGCAGGGAGCAGTTCTAGCCACTGTTCTTAACCTGCTTTATGTTCATAATAGAGTTTTCAAGAGAATTCCAGGTTCTAATTAAGCAAGGATATAACTTGTGTCTGGCAGACTAAACCAACATACTTGTAAAATCATGTGAGCATTTTATCACATGCAGTGTTAAGGCAATATTAACACATTTTCAGTGTGTGCACTTCATAGCATACCAGAAAAACTAAAATGCGAGAGTCAAATCTTACTGTGAATGTAAAAAGGGCATATTCAAGCAGCAACGGACTGACAAGTTAACTTGAACCCAGATCATTAACTTAATGAACTACAGTAGATCCTAAGCAGGTACAAATCAAATTAAATGGAGTTATGTCAGTTTACACTAGCTGAGGACCTTGCACAATGTCTGTCATAACCATATGACAGTAATCTTTATGTTAAATGGGTAAAGGTGAGGACAAATCCTTTTTATGCATAATTTGGTACTGGGCTCTGATTTTGACAAAAAGAAACTAAGATTGTGGGGTCAAGGCATTGAATCTTTGGTTCATGCCACTCAATAAAGTTTGGAGAGAACAGGTATATCTGTTTTAATAATTTCTGACTCTTCCTTGTAGGTATGTATCAAAAGAGAATTACATTGTCATTCTATAACATCAAGTTATGAAAGAGAATGGGATTAGGAATGGAAGTTGAGAACTGTGCTAAGTATTCTTGCAAACAAGTTTTGAACCATGAAATATGAACCAAGCCTTTACTGTGAATCCCAGCACAATATTTATTTTTGCTACACAGATTTCATTAACACTTTAACAGTGGTTACAATTCAAAATATTACTTCTGAGTATAAAAGGGAGGAAGCTTATTGAGTGGGCTTGGGAGCAGATTCTGTTCCTATCTTTAATGACTGACTAGTTGTCTGACCTTCAGCAAGTTACTAACTTCTCTGTACCCTAGTTCTGCCAACTGTAAAATGGCAAATACCATCACTCACTGTTACTTACCTCACTGTTGTGGTCTTATACTTAGCTAATTAAAATGTATAAAGTGATTTGAGATCCTCAGATGAAAGGGGCTATATGAAGGATCCCTAATAATTACTCTTACTGGATAAGGCAAACTAGCCAAAAATAGAGACAAGGAGAGAAGTCTTGAATTCTTTTGAATTACTGTAAAAAATGTGGATTTCAGTATGAAGCCTGCACATTTAAGCTTAATGCCAGTTTTACACTCTTCAGTTTTATTTATGTTTAAGTAACAGGAGGAAGTGGGATGGAAATGTATCATTTCTTTGAATATAGGGTGATACTCTGCCAAGATAAGTAAAAAAAACCTCCCTGGACCAGATAAATTAAAAAGCTAAACATTATTTTAATTTACATTAATTAGTTAAAAAAACACTTATTTCCTCTCTCTCAAAGATAATCTCTGCTAATTGTGAAATGCACAGTAATACATTCTGTGGGAAAGGGTAACGAAGGCTACTTACTTGTCTAATTGGTCATGTCATTATTTTGCTGCACAATCCAACAGTATAATTTCTCCCGTTCCTAGCAAGCTGAATTTCAGCCTACAGAAAAGGATGCATAAGCCATTGTGACCTTTCCTGCTTGTCTGTTTTGACCTTTCTGACCTCATTAGACTGCTAGGAAGCCTAAATAAAGAAATAAAAGAGCAATTGAGTACACTTGATGGATTAGAAATAGCAGGAATGTGTCTGGGTTTACTTAAACACTGAACTGAACCAGCAAATTACAGCACTTTTCATCAAAGGATTGTGATAATGGGTAAGTATCCACTTTTAATACATATTGGAAGACAGACCAGCCCCAGCCCATATCTAATCTATAAAGCCCCAGGGTTGACTTATACCACTACGCTCACAGTACTCAAATCTAATCACATTCTAAGATGCTTCTATTGTCATATAAAATTAGGCCCTGTCTGAAGTGGACAATCATCCTATCAGCTGTAGGGATAAAGACTCTGAGGTGTCCAGTTCAACTATCCTGTAGTTTATAGTTGCAAGTATTTTGCTGTAGGCCGACAGCAGAACAAGGTTAGATGACATGGTGGTTAACAAACAACTGAACCTGTCTCTGCTACAGCTCCCATTGTTGCTATGTCTGGTGAAGCTACACTAATGGCACAGGCATCAGATTTTTGTGAGCATAGGTGCAGCCACCGGGAAATCAGCTTGAGACTTGAATGTGCACATTGTGCTCCCCATCTTTGTTTATCTACTGAATCCTTACGAATGCTTGAATCCTTTCAAGCTGTTGTAGTTATTTTTTTATTTTAGCCAAAGCCTGCAACATGAGTTCATGGCCATGGAAATCAGAAGCAGAATTATAATCAGCTAGCAATTACTCCCTCTTATGTGGAGTGAAGACAACACCTGTTTAATCAAAACTATATTTGGCACCTTTCAAATAAGCAAAAATTTCTATCATGAGTCCCTCCTTGTGACACTGAAAGAAATCTAGATCTGCCTCCTTCAAAATGAGGGAGCCACTCCGAAAGTGGAGTTATGGAGTTGCCTGATGCATCAAAGCATACCTGAGATTACACTTGCTCTTTGATTAACATACCATTAAGGCAGTGATGACTGTTGACATTTCTGAGGAGGACTGATCCACAGGGAGAAGTGAAGGAGGTCGTTATGGCACAGAGGGGTTCCATATAGTGTGGAGAAGAGAGGTTACTCCCTGATGAAGAAATGGGATTTGGAGGCAGCAAAGAGAGATGCCTGAAAGATAGAGGTCTCTAAAGAGAGAGTTCTAGAAGCAATGGTTCTAAAACTACTTTAAACAATAATCAATAAGATAAAAACACTAAAATCTGCACACCTCCCAAATTTAGGAGATGAAAACCTTGTTTTTCTTCGGTTTGTCCTGACGCATTAGCTTACCTATGATCACAAATGATCCAAAGCAGTAAAACTTCCACCAAAAAGGCATATAGGAGACAATCTAGCTTGACAAAAACTAGAGAAAGATGCTCCAAAGAGAGTGGGAAACACTCCACAAAACTAAGTAAGGTATCTCTCTGCAGAAATTTCTCAGTCCCAATGACTTAAAGGACAGGAATTTTTTTTCTTCCTCCAAAATAAATCAGGTATCTGTAACACTACAGAAGCCAAGATCCCACAGTGCATGACGATGATGACAGATGTAGTACATGTTACACTTGTAAGAAGCACATGGTATCTTTTTTTTCAGGGAAAAAGGCAATACTCCGCATTTATTGAAAATACAGCAGTTCGCATATGCTTTTCAGTCACACACACACCACGCACACAGTCCTACCAGTCAATGTTTATAGTTACCAGTCCAGAGTCTGGATCAATCTAGTGGCTAGCCAGATTGGTCGCAGAGGAGAGCTGGGCTCTGTCGGTCGCGATCCGATGCTCCCGGCATTGTGGCAAGATGAACCCCAAAGTTCCATGGCAAAGCACCCTGTTCTTATAGTCCTTTTTCTCTGTTGAAGTCTATGGATTTTGCTGTGTCATTTATGACCAGTTACTCCTTAATTGGTATTAGCTTTTGATGTTAACACTCCAAAGCACCTTTGAGAGGGTCATTCTGTCCTAGTTTCAGATTGAATCAATAATCTTGTCTTCAAGGGTGCCAACGTCAGGGTCGTCAATCTGCCCTTCCTCAATCATGGATGTGTGTTGATGGTTGCCTGATAAGTCTCCTTAAGTTTCTTCACTCCTCCTCTCTTGACCATCTGGTTTTAACAATGGCCTTCACACCTCATCTTTTGCTGATGCATGCATTCCTCATTCACACAAACAGTCTTTTACAGAGACCTTCAACGGTATACAAACAGCAGTATTTTATATTGAGCAAAAAGACATTGTAAATTAAACCTTGCTAAATCTTATGACCAAAACAATTCACATTGGGGCCCAGGCCTATTTTAAATTAAACCTCTAATCTCATTAACATAGACACAATACAAGATTCTATCTCTTACTAACTAAACCTTAAAACAAAGAAATGTATATTTAACTAAAGGGCCTAATTTGTAATGCACATAGGAAACAAGACCCCAAAGTAAACATTGTAATTTATCCTAAAACAGAGAGTGATCATAATCAGCCATAAGGATTATTCTGGTCTGTCCTTGCCTTAACATCAGTACAGACACTGGCAATCTGTCAGATGCATTTCTACCAATGTCCCAGAGGGTCATTCCTTTCGGCTATTCAAAAAGGGTGGCTGGCAGGATGATCAAATCATACATTAATACATTTAATACATACTACATTATTATAACCGTCAATCATTATAACCTCTAATACAAATATAAAATCCTACTCCTACACAGGAACAAGCAGCAGGAGATAACTAGCTTTTAGTGTCTTATGACCATCCAGAATTTCTAGACACGTTTATATCAAAGTTTCTCTATCATAAAAATATGAGAATATTGAAGACTTCTGACATGTTCTGTAGGTTCTTTATTATTTAGGAATAATGATGTCATCTTTCTGGGCTCAGATTTTTTTTTCTTTGCTTACAGAGAGGCAGGGACAGTGTATTTCAGGTCACTTAGGGTGCAATTTTCAAAAGCACTTAAGTGACTTAGGACCCTAAGTTCTATTGAATGGGATTTAGGCTCCTAAATAATGTAACTGTTTTAGAAAAATTATGCCTAGCAATTATATTTTCTTTCACTGGGGTACATGTTGAAGAGAGACCATACAGCTTGTGAGGTGAGGTGGTATGGCTTCCCTCTGATCCAAAGGGGGTGGAACCACCCTCTGCACCCAAGTGAGCGGAGTCAGACCTGCCTCACCCCTCCCACCAGAAGTGAATAACAGGAACAGGAAGTATAAAAGACGGAGCCTCTAGCTCAGTTGCATCCAGGATGCTGAGGGAGATAGACATATCCTGCTTAACCCAGCGACATCCCGCCCACTGGGGAACGCGTGTCTACCGTGGATCTGCCAGGATTGCCACTGGCCACCTACCAGGAGGAGATGGAAGATACCCTGTAATTCCAGGTACACCCCAAGGGGAAGTGGCCCATGGACAGCTGACTTCAGTCTGGCTGTAGCGCGGCCTGAAGCATGGTCGGCATGTTGGGGTTGGAATCCCCACTGGTGAACCACTCCACCACTGTTAGGGCCCTGGATCCAGGCCCCCCTTCCACCTGACCCCTGGGGTGGCAGCCTCCCCTGGCCAGGTCAAGAGGCCTGCATTTGTCTGTCATCGCTGGAGCTAGGATGCCTGACTCTGGAGTTTTTGCTCTGTCCCTGCCCCACAGGCTCAGAGCTCATTGACTCCTGGGTTTTTGCTTTGCCCCTGAATCAAGGCCTAGACCATAACAGGGTTAAAAAAAGAACTAGATAAATTCATGGAGGATAGGCCCATCAATGGCTATTAGCCAGGATCTGCAGGAATGGTCCCTAGCCTCTCTTTGCCAGAAGCTGGAAATGAGCGACAGGTTCTGTTCATTCCCTCTGGGGCACCTGGCACTGGCCACTATATCTCTCAGTCACAGTCCCCTGGCCCAAACAGTCCCAGTCTTAGTTATTCTCTTCTTCCTTTCAGTTCCAGTTTCCTATGACCCTCCCCTGGATCCCAGTTTCTATGGGCTGGCTCCCAATCCCTGTCTACCCACCAACTCCTAGTTTATCCTTCTCCTGTCCTAGGCTGACCAGTCTCCTTATCCTAATCTAGTCCTTCCCTCCCCACCTGGTCCAAATCTTATCCCCTTTGCATTTGATTCGGATAGTTTCTTCCTCCAGACCTGATAAAAACATAAGACCAGGACCCACAGTGCCCCAGTCACCCAAGACGAATTATACAGTATCACTTACAAAATTATTGTTTTGACATTTGGCATAATTTGCTAATGAGTCCTAGTCTGAAGATATTTAGATCCTGATTCTGCAATTTAAAACTCCCACTTAGGTTAATGAGGGAAGGTAAAAGTTACTAGAACCCTAAAAAGAAAATTCTGTGTCCTGCATTGTCATGTACAGCCTGATTCTGAAATCCAAAAGGTGGCTGAGATTGGACTTCACAATCCTGAGAGTGCACTTCACTTTTGCTCTGAAGATTTTACTGATTTCAGATGAGTGTAAATTCCACATAGTTTGAATCCTTCTCCAGATTGACTAGCCTATCTCCACAAACAAAACCCAACACAATGTTTTAGATTCAACTTGTTGAAACACACTTTTGTCTCTTACTCTGCTTTTCACTACACACAGCATCTTACTTTTAATACATGAACATTTAAAATACACATTCTAAACAACACACATCTTACAGATAGAAATTGCATAAAGATAAATCTCTCAACAAGTACAAAACTGTTTCTCCTCCCGCCTTCCCCTCCCCCATGTGGGTAGTATAATCAAAAACCAAAGAGAATGAGGTACATCTTATTTCCAGTTGAAATCTATATATAGCTTTTTTAAAAGCTACTCCATAGGAGTACTGGAAATTACCACAGTTTTTCCTTATACTTAGAATAAGAGAGCTATGTGGGAGTTGTGAGAAGACTAGAGCTGAACAAATTTACAACAAAATTTATCCAATGAATTTATCCTCTTTTTATGATCATGAAATATCTATCAGAAGATCATTACTTCCTCTAATTTATTCATTTTAAATTATTCAGTGAGATACTTTTACTACATGAACTGATTTCAAATTTTTTTTCTGTAAGTATTTAATATTTCAGAAGTGTTAGTTGTTTTGGGTCAGACAAGTCACACAATATTGTTTCAATTCTTTGACTGGATGAGCATGCATCAACTTCAGTATAAATGTCGACATATGTTAGTTTATAATACAATTTGTGAAAACATTTCTTCATACAACTTCAAAATTCATTTTCCATGACCACATGTGCCAGCAAAACTAAACTGCTAAAATGTTTGCAGAAAGTTAACACAAAAGGGTGCAGGTATGCAAAACTGATTTCATTTGCAAAGCTGAGTGAAGATTCATGAACTTTTTTTTCCCTCCAGTATTCGATCAGTTCTAATTAAAGCTGATGTTGACCTTGTAACAGCTTCTACTGTCAGTGGTAAACAGCACCAAACTTAAAAATTGCATTTGGGGAGCAAAATGTTTGTAACCAGTTTGGTGTTAACCATACAAACAAACCTCCTATGGACTTTTCAAACAGAACTGTATCTTTTGTACCAGCAACTGGTACAACTGTTTTAGACAGTTATACTAAATTTGGGCTATATAAATGTATGTATGTAAGTATGAATAGTTACTGACATGAATAATTACTGACCTTGTGATCTCAAAAGAACTCCAATTTCTTTCAGGAGATTTTAGGCTTGTGAAACCAGGATTTCAGTCTGTAGATACTTAATTTTTCCTTAAGAGAATGAAATTCATATATCATTACTGACAAAATGATACAAGCAAACATCAACTCGTTAAGAAACCTTTAAAATTTCTAAATATTCTATTAGTCATGTCTCACATACTATAACAGGATACTTATTCAAGCAAGCACACAAATCACCTCATCTGTGCATCCAATCAACTAGCACCGGAGGAAAACAATTGCCATAAAAGAGTATCAGTCTCATCTATCAGTAAGTCATATACATTATTTTTTATAATGGACGTGAATTGCAGTTAACTTAAATTTAAGAATTTAAAATACTTCATTGTAGGAACAATTGACCTGAGAATAGTTAAACAGATCTAGAATTTTTTACAACATTGCTGTTACTAATCTGATCCTGTCTATCCTTTGCCTTGCCATTCCACACATGCTCTTCTCCAGCTCATGACAACACTGCACAAAGAGGGACTTTCTTGTATCTTCTCCTTGGTGATCTACTGATCAGGATTCAGTGGCACTCTGACAGCCACAGCCTGGGTTTGATTCCCAGAAAGGGAGGCTTCCCCTTTGCATAAATTAACAATTTCTGTTACGATATGCTAGGTACAGTCTGGAAACACACAACTCTGCTTTGGCTGGAAAAACCTAGAACACTCCAGTCAACACATATACAAAGCTCTTCTCTTTTTTGACTTTCTCAGAGAGATGTAATGAAAAATCAGTTACCTGAACAACAACAACAAAAATCAAATTGCGGAAGAATAATAAATGCAACTTCTCTCCTTAAAAATCTATTTTAGTAAATCCTTCTCAAAACCCATTTGTTTAAGCTTTCCTGTAAGTAACAGTTCTAATCAAATCACAATGGTTAATGACTTTTATTTTTTAAAGTATAACCATTAAGGTACATATGCTAGCCAACTTTGACCATGTAACTGCCCGTGAAATCTTATTGAGTGTTTACCCCTGTATAAAGGGCCAGCATTTAGTCAGTGCTCCATTAAAGTCCTATCTAAGTTTTATTTTGAATTTCACCCCTTGTCCTCACCTTTCGGCTAACCCAGCGGTTCTTAAACTGTGGGTTGGGACGCCAAAGGGGGTTGCAACCCCATTTTAATGGGGTCACCAGGGCTGGCGTTAGACTTGCTGAAGTCTGAGCCCCACCATCCAGGGCCAAAGCCCGAGGGCTTCAGCCCTGTGCAGCGGGGCTTAGACATCAGCTTCCGTCCTGGGCAGTAGGGCTCAAGTTACAGGTCCCCTGCCCAGGGCTGAAGCCCTTGGGCTTTGGGTCCCCCCCAACTGGGGCAGTAGGGCTCGGGCTTTGGACCCCCTGCCCAGGGCAGCAGGATTCAGGCTTCGGTCCCCTCTCCAGGGCTCCTGTAGGAATTTTTGTTGTCAGAAGGGGAGTCAGTGTTATACCAATAAAATAAAAACCAGCAGGATCTTATTAAAGGGGATAAGACAAAATGTCACACATATTGTGAATACAAAAAAAAATAGTAGGCAGTCAGTTATAGCTATAACATTTCATTCAGTTTCACATTCATTCACACGTTCGTTCATACACACACACACACACAGGTTCTGCAGATGCTGTATCGTTACCAGTCCTGAATGTAGCTTGAGTTCATGGCTTGGGTTCATAGCTTGTGGCGGCTAACCGGACAGGAAAGCCAGGCACAAGGAAGACCTGGGTCTCTGTTGGGCATGCACCGATGCCCTTCCATGATGGCAGCAGAATGTTACCCTTCAAAGTTTTCCATCTCACTCATCCTTTTTGTAGGCTTTTAGTTTGAATCCAGAATCTATAGGTCTTGCTGTGTCACGCTGCCTCTGGGTTCGGTGTGATTGACTCTTCAATTGCAGACATGACTTTCAGCCTAGGATCTGGCTTTGATGTTTTTTCAATTGTATTTTTGCTCTTTTCTTTTGAGGGTGGACTCCTCTTACTTTGTCAGGGCTGTTGTCTGCATCTTCAACCGTTGGGTGTTTACACTTTATTTTATCAGGACAGGTTGGGGCTGGAGGTTGATTTCATCATCCATCCATACCTCATTCACACATCTAAACTAATAAGATTACAGCAGGGTTTTGCAAAAATGAAGGTTACAACAAGCTTTTACAAAACGGAGTGAACATTTTAAAATGGAGTCTAGGACAAGTTAAAATGGAGTTTGAGTTACAATATGGACAAATGTAAGGAATGGCAAACCATGAACAGAAGTTACAATATAGACAAGTATAATGAATGACAAACAGTGAGCAGAAGTTACAATGTTGAAACAGTGTAAGTTTCAGCAATTTAAGCAGCAATTGGTTTGAAAGTGAAACTCAATTAGCCAGTTATTGGGCTAACCAGTTTTATGAATGAATGTTGTTTCATTCATAAAACTTTGCTTATGAAGTTATATTAATGAAGTAAACAATTAAGAACAATTTCATTGATCAGTTCTACAACGGTGCCAAAGAACTGCTTTGAGAACTGCTTTCTCCAAACATTCCCTGTGTTAATCTTCTCTTGACCTGAGATGCAATCCTGGCTGTACTGAAGTCAATGGCAAAACTCACATTAACTTCAGTGGGACCAGAATCTCAACCCTGGTGTTTATTTAGGACTCAATACTTCAGACTTTGAGTAACGTTATTAATATGAGCGGCCCCAGAGTGCATTGGTAGAGTTAGTCAAGCGCATATGTTTGCAAGATTTAGCTGTTTGATGGTAAGGCCTTATAGAGCAATCACATTTAGCAGCTATATAAATACAGCATTCTAAGAATGCACACTCTAATTTATAAAATCTGGTTATGTTCTTCCTGCAAATATATTAAGAGAGACAGCAAAGATCAAAATTTTTATTATTTTGTAATACTTTAATGTTTTAATTGTGCATCAGCTCAAAGATTTTAATGTTCCCTCCACTCCTGTCTCTATAGACAAGAGACACTAAATTAAATTTATTTGCTAGGTTTAACAGTGTACATAAAGTTAAAAATAACAACAATCAAAGTTAATTTAAAAATGTGTATGTCCATGGGGTGGGGGGTTTCCCCCCAAAACACAGAAACTTTATCACTGTGTTTGGTAAAATGTAGGTCACTTATTTGGTTTCCATAGTAACCATTGCTGAACTATAGCTCCATAGCCAATGGCTGCTTTCTTTGATAAACAGGTGAGATTACAAATAATACTGCTGTGTCTCACTTGAAATCAGAGATCCAAAACAAGTGTTTTCCCATATCAAATGCAGCTTCTGCACTAGAACACTCTAAAAATGAGGACAACATTTTCAAAAGTCTTAAGTAATGTTAAGTGCTTCAGTTACTAGGTTCCCAGCATGAGACACCCAAGGCCCAATTTTCAGAAGTTCTAAAAATCCATCAGTCAGCCTATATCTCAGGTTTGGGCACCCAAATTCCAAAGCATTCAGTAATAGAAGTAAACTTTGAAAACATGAGTCTTAACTTCACATTAAGGATACTTTGATATGATCATTAAACTCTAAACATCTAATAAATGGGGCTGGTTTTGTTCTGGAAAAGGGGCAATCGCACCACTAGATTTAGAACTTTAAGGCAATTTTTAAAATTATTACACACTATTTCGCAATCATCAGCAATACATTTATGCAGAGCAATCTGTTGCTGACACCAGATGAACACAATAGAAATTACTTAACTGCTTTGCAGGAAACAAGAGGACAACAGTATCAGGGAGAAAGTTACTTCATACAGCCTTTACACTAGCTTCCAGTATTTAGGATGAACACACTAACTGCTGTAGTGTTTCTCTTGTTACTTAAACTGGGTGGTGTATGTGCACATGTTCTGGGAGCAGTGGATTTACTAGCAGGTTACATTAGTTTGCACCCAATCCTTCCTCATGATTCTCCACAAAACCTCCAAAGTGAAAAAGAATGAGTCATCCTCGGTGCACAAAGGATTTTCAACATTCTTGGTGCATTAAATTTCTTTGATCTAAGAAACCTGGCCAACTGTCATTTAGTTCACTCACCCATCTCTCCCCCCCCTTCTCACACTTACCAATCAGCCAACTTCCAAACCTTCCGAAGGCTCACATGTTTGCCAAGTGAGATCTGCCACTCCCATCTCCTTGGTCTTACTGTGGAGAGGTGGCCACTGTTTGCCAACCTCCTCCTCCTCCCTCCATGGGAGTGAGGGACTCTCTTCTCTTCTCCACACACCAGAGGTGACCCGCACACTCAACAAGCTGTCTTCCTACCTTGCTATTGGCTTCTTCACTACATCTCCCCAGCATCTACTCTCTGTTCCTCTAGAAACTCCTCCTACACCCTTCTTCCTCTTGCTACCCCAAAAACTCACCTTGCTTTGCTATTGCCCCTCACCTTAAGAAACCCACTTATCTACCTCTTGATTGCCATGTTGCTAACACTTTGTCTGCCTCCAAATTGTCACTTGAGCTCTGAAATTGACTTGCTATATGGCCTTGGGCAAATCACAATTTTACTCTGCTTTAATTTCTCATTTGTAACATAGGAATGATAATACCTCTGTGATACTCAAAATGAAGGTGCCTAAGAATCTCTAAGTATTATTATTATTTTACCAGAAAGCTGTTCTGCAATTGTAATAAGGCTTCATTATTTTCCAGTATTTCATTGTTCTATACTATCTGGAAAACTAGTAGGCGCGGTCTGCAGTCGGTCATAAACAAAGATTCATATTTATACGGTGATTCTACAATTACAATACTGATTAATGAAAACTGCCCTGGTGTGTTTGCTCTATTCCTCTAATGAAATAACATGTTCCAAAAATATTTTATACCTCTTTGCAATACATTATTCTTTGCAGATCAAAAATCAAAATGGTTGTCATGGAAACTGTAAAAAGTAGAACAAGTCAGTCATGACATAGCAATAGTATAATGGAAACTGTCTGCTGGGAAAACACTTACTGGCCCAAGTTTTCATTTTGGAAATGCTTGGGTGAATTTAACCAGAAAGTCAAATAGTTCTCATATCAAAAACACTGTAGTATTAATCACAAAATAATATCTGTTATTGTAATCTTATGGTTAGAGTCTGGGAGGTAAGTAGTAATATCCCCATATTTTACAGATGTACTACATGTAGCACAGAAAAGCTCATTCCAAAATTTTTAAACCTCTAATTTTGAGTGCCTCAGTTTTTGCATTATTAGCCTGAGAAACATAGGGCTGATTTTGTGGGTGTTCATTACCACTACTCCCTATGTCTCTCAAGTCAGGCACTAAGAATGGAGAGAACCTAAATCAGAGACCACTTCAGAAAATTTTGGAATTAGACTTTCTGTGCCTCATCTGTGAAATGGAGATAATAGCATGCCTCACAGAAGTGTTTGGATGCTCAGCTCACTAGAGAGGAGAAAATTAGGTGGTGTGACAGTGACTGATGAAGGTTTATGACAGCAGAATTTTGTAAGAGATATAGCATTTTTCATGATTTTATGTATTTATGTGTTGCTTGGAGTCTGATCAGCTGGATTCCTTGAAACATTCATCCTTAACTTTTTGGTAGGAAGTTGTTTTTTTTTTTTATTTGGGTACATATATTTAGAATAGGATACTATCCGATACTCATATTCCCTATGCTTAGAATCAGAATCATCATCAATATGACAATGTTTAAAGATTTCTAAAAGTAAATGACAAATTTTAAGGTGGCCCACTCTAAGTGTGTGTATGTAAAGCACAGACATACACAAAGCACCAAATCCTTTATGCTGATGGCACCTGAAGGTTCCCGAAATCTAGGCTTTACATCACCTATTCCCCCACTCTCCATAGGAAGCACAGCAGAGTGGGCTGTCTGGGGGCAGGAGGTAACATAGTCAGTGCATGTGTTATAGTGATCCAGGTCCATTCCACCTGGCATAAATTACAGCAGCCTTATGGCCTGCGGCAGGTATGAGTTCCAACCAGCCTCAGATACCTGTGAGATTGCTGACAAATCTGATATAACAGAGAATGAAATCCTGGTCCCAGTGAAATAAATAGAAAACTCCCATTAAGTTCAGTGGTGCCAGGATTTCACCCCCATTGTTTTTAGTGTTACAGTTTATGCTGCAAAAAATTATAAGCGCTTGAAGACAGAGCCTTACAATGGAATCACCTTCTTAAATTAAAGATATTATCATTAAGATAGATTGCTACCTATTTTGCTGTTTATCAATATACATTTATAATTACATTTATCTACAAAAATGTCCATTAAACATTTTAAAACCTGTGGAATGGAAGCTATCTGGATGCATCAGTAAAAGTTTAAATGTCAGTTTGTCTCCTGGTCAGCTTAGTCCCATGTATGGAAGAGGAAACTCAGGGGGACACAAATGCTCTGCAGAGCTGTTTGGGGGGAAGCAGCTTTGGAGAATACCCACCTAATAACTTTACCCCCTCCTGACTCCTTGTGCAGCCAGAGGCTGATCCCTATGGCACATCCCTAGATGGATTTCTGTGGGGAAGAGGAAAGACAGGGAAAGCATAGTGCAGAGCTGGCATTGTCCACTTCTAGGGCTCCCTCTCCCTTCAAGGTCATGAATTTTACTCATTTGCTCACAACCACACACAGAAACAGAGGGGAGCATTTAGCCCTAATGAAGGCCAAATATCTGCTTTAGTCATAAACACTGCATTATCACAGTATCTAACTCAATCAACTAACCAAAAATATAATATCTTGAAATACGGTTTATTTTATTACTACTTTTATATATAACATTTACTTGAAATTAACAACCTGGTTAAAAAACAGTCCCATTTTGCAGATCTCATAATTTTAAGATTCTTTAAAGATATATAAGAGATATTGTATACATATACTTTTGTTGACGGTGTTGTGATCTCTTATGATGTAAAAGAGATATTTATATATTTTTTTTATACTTATACTTTTTATATTTAATTTAAAACTTAACATTCACTGCCTCATTCTGCTTAGAATTCTGGATTTTATTCATTGAGATGTAGCCTTCTACTCTGCTGGTTTAACTACTTAATTATTCTAGCTGTCAAATGCACAACTTATGAAGTAGGCTAAAAATGTCTGGGGATGTCCCAGAGTTCCATTGATTGCATTAAGTTCCATGAGTGAAATGGTTAAACATCTATCCATGAGCCAAAAGTAACAAACTGGTACCCATTTACAAAGGTCAGATTGAACTTTGTTTTCAGCATATATACTACATGCTCAAATTGCAAATAAAGCAATCTAATGCTTTCTGACACGATGAATCTCAAAAACATGGGACAGATACAAGTGCATTAGCTTCAAGATTTTGATTTTGTGATTTTTGTCAATGGTAGCTGTAAGTATTCCAGGTTTCCCACCCCCTCCAGCCCAGTGGAATTCAAACACAGGTCTTAAAAATGTTTTACATTTGAAACACCAATAGCATTTTAATGGTATCTATTTATTGAATTAACTGCACTTTTACGCACGTAAAATTTCTCACAAATTATTTGAAGAGGCATACATATCTCCAATAGACACTGCCAGGCAAATGGAAAATAATTTGATGCTATTTGTAAAAGTTTGGCAAACATGAAAATATTTAACATTTTACTTTCATTACAAGGAATGACTAAGTACAGATATGGATAACAAGAGTGCATAGCAAAATGTTTTTTCTTTTCAGTGATGTTCTGTGTCTCAGCAATCCCTTGGAGAACTGACTGATCTCCATATGTACTGATAAGAGTGAACTGAATTCCTATGAATTGTTTTGGATTTTTACGAATAGTATTCTGGCTGCAAATGGACAGTGGTAGTCTAAACTTCAGGGAATACAGGTACAGAACAAATATAATATTTCATAAAGCTAAGCCAAAGAGGAATGAATTTGACAAGCAACAGTGGCCTCAGGGCTAGGTAAAAGCAAATGCGTCTCCCATCTCCTCAGAGTTGGAGCTATTGATGTGGGTATAGTGTATGCTATGACAGTGAGGCAATATACAGAGACCTCCTCTGCATTTTACTAGTAGGGGCATAGGGGCTGGAACTAAGGGTGCTGGTGGTGTGGCAGCATCCTCTGACTTGAAGTGATTTCCATCATATACAGGGTTTCAGTTTGGTTCAATGGCTGTCAGCACCCCCACTATACAAATAGTTCCAGCACCCCGAGTAGGGGACCCAATTGTGAAACTCCCTCACATGACTAATCTTTGTGAGTAGTCCTATTGACCTCAATGTGGTATTCTCCTTACAGTTGGAGATAGACAGTTAATTCTTTTTAATACTCACATTTTGAATGCTGACTGCAAAGTAAAATTTACTGAGTGTAGGGAGCACAAAGCGGGAATCCTAAGCTCACTAGCATCTGACTGAAAAGAAAAATGTTATTGTAGAATATTCAAAAAACCTGTTTCAGAAAATGTCCCAAACATTTTAATTTCTCACTTATGCTAGACTGACTAAGACAGTCTCTTTCTAGAAATCCTGGAACTAACAAAATTTGGGCAACAACTTTAACTAATCACAAGTTTTTAGAAAGGAAAAGCTCAGCTTTCCTAAAACTACATACTGTGTGGAGAGCAAGGAACCAGTCAAAAGTTCTTCAAATATTTTAAAAGAATTTTTGCATTTTTACTTCCTTTTTAAAATGAAGTCTCTATTTTTCTCAGACTTGGGGTCTGATTCAACATTGCCTCACACCTTGTGCAGTCATTCCTGCCTGTGAAAACTGAGTGCAAAGTGAGCATAAAATGCTACTATTTTGATTTTGTAGCATGTTACAGCCACAAATGACTATGCAAGTTGCAAACAGAGAACAAGGCTCATGTTCAAAACTTACTTATTCTCTTTTGCTTCACATCTCGCATACCACGTACATCAAGTCATGTAAGTATCACAACACTCAAACTGGTTGATTTACTTCATTGATTTGTACTGTCTATTGCTGTAGCTGTCAGACACTTATTTCACAATTTTTTTTTAAAAAGAAAATATTACTAAGAAATTACCCACAATGAATCGAATTAACCAAGTACTGCCACTGCCTACAGAAATGTCAGTAAATAGGTTGCCATTCTGTCAGGAATGAAACAAACAAAAACTAAGAACCCAATCCAAAAATAATATCAAAGCTAAACAATGACTGTATCTTTCATCAAGCCCTGAAGCCTGTTCACTAGATTCAAGCTCTGGCAGACTGTCAAGTAGAATGAATTCCAGACTGAGAAAACCCTGTCACTGGGCTTGCAGAATTGAGATTGAGTTCCCAAGCAATCACTATGTGGTAATGAGGTTGAGGTGGTTCTCACAAATAACTAGGTCCCAAACCATTTTAATTTGTATAAATCTTCAATACCACTTTTAATTCAATGAGGAGCAAACAGAAAAGGTGGAATTTTCAAAAATAGTTATCATTGGCCTAACTCTGCTCCCACTGAGGTTCATGGTAAAACTCCAAGTGGAGTCACATCAACTTTGAGTGCTTTTGAAAATCAGTCAAAGCCAGGGCAGAGACTAGAGCAGAGGTTCTATTTGTTCATTGGAAGTTGCTCCACTCTCACTTAGTTATTACTTCCAGGTGTATTTCAAAGGTTGCACTGAACAGCTTGACCTTGAAATTTACATGGTATTGACTGTTCCAAGGTCCATGCTCACCATCTCCTAGGCAGCCACAAATGGCTGCCAATAAAAAGTCCATGTATTACTATTACTCATTTATATAAATTATACATAGAACCACAGAAGTATAGGTCCTCAATAGGTCATCTAAAGCAGTCCCATGCACTCAAGGCAGAACTAAGTAATAACTTTAGACCAGTGGTTCTCAAACTTTTGTACTGGTGACCCCTTTCACATAGCAAGCCTCTGAGTGTGACCCCCCCATAAATTAAAAACACTTTTAAATATATTTAACACCATTATAAATGCTGGAGGCAAAGTGGGGTTTGGGGTGGAGGCTGACAGCTCATGTACCCCCATGTAATAACCTCACAACCCCCTGAGGTGTCCTGACCCCCAGTTTGAGAACCCCTGAACTAGACCATTCCTGATTGGTGTTTATCTAAATTGTTCTTAAAAATCTCCAATGACAGATTCCACAACCTCCCTAGACAATTTGTTCCAGTGCTTAACAACCCCAAGGTCTAACCTAAACCTCCCTTGCTGCAATTTAAGCCTATTGCTTCTTGTCCTATCCTCAGAGGTTAAGGAGAATAATTTTTTATTTTTCTCCTTTTATGTACTTAAACTGTTATGTCCTCCCTCAGTCTTCTCTTCTCCAGACAAGCCCATTTTTAAAATCTTTCCTCATAGGTCTGGTTTTCTAGACCTTTAATAGTTTTTATTGATCTCCTCCAGACTTTCTCCAATTGTCCACATCTTTCCTGAAATGTGGTGCCTAGAAGTGGACACAGTACTCAAGCTGAAGCCTTACCAGCCCAGAGTAGAGTGGAAGAATTACTTCTTGTGTCTTGCTTACAACACTCCTGCTGTACATCCCAGAATTATGTTCACTTTTTTTGCAACAGTGTGACACTGACTCATATTTAGCTTGTGATTCACTATGACCCCCAGATCCCTTTCCACAGTACTCCTTCCTAGGCAGTCACTTCCGATTTGGCAATTGTTCCTTCCTAAGTGGAGTACTTTGCATTTGTCCTTATTGAATTTCATCCTATTTACTTCAGACTATTTCTCTAGTTTGTCCAGATCATTTTGAATTTTAATCCAACCCTCCAAAGCACTTGCAACCTCTCCCAGCTTGGTATCCTCCACAAACTTTATAAAAGTGTCCTCTCTATGCCACTGTCTAAATCAATGATGAAGATATTGAACAAAACTGGACGCATGACCCATCCCTGCAGGATCCCTCTTAATATGCCCTTCCAACATGACTCTGAATCACTGATAACTACTCCATGGGAACGGTTTTCAAACCAGTTATGCTTCCACCTTATAGTAGCTCAATTTAGGTTATATGTCTCTAGTTTGTTTATGACAAGGTACAGTAATGTGAAACAGTATCAAAAGCCTTACTAAAAAGTCAAGATACACATCTACTGCTTCCCACAAGGCTTGTTACCTTGTCAAAGAAAGTTATCAGGTTGGTTTGACATGATTTGTTCTTGACAAATCCATGTTGACTGTTACTTATCACCTTATTATCTTCTAGGAGCTTGTAAACTGATTGCTTGATTATTTGCTCCATTATCTTTTTGGGTGGTGAAGTTACGCTCACTGCTCTGTAATTCCACAGGTTGTCCTTATTCCTCTTTTTATAAAGGAGGGCAAACATTGTGCCAGTCCTCTAAAATCTCTCCTGTCTTCCATGAGTTTTCTAAGTTAATCGCTAACGGCTCAGATATCTCCTCAGTAAACTCCTTGAGTATTTTAGGATGTATTTCATCAGGCCCTACTGACTTGAAGACATCTGACTTGTCTACACTGGAAATTTGCAGCAACTTTCTCACTTAGGGGTGGAAAAGAACATCTCCCTGAGCGCAGCAAGTTTCAGCACGTAAAGCGCCAGTGTAGACAGCGCTCCCAGTGCTGTGAGCAGCGCTGCTTGTGGAGATGGTGTTTTTTTGTTTTGTTTTGTTTTTAGAGCGCTGGGAGAGCTCTCTCCCAGCACTGTGCCATGACCACATAAGGCACGTTAAGAGCACTGCTGCAGCAGCGCTTTAGTGTTGCCAATGTAGACTAGCCCTAAGTAATTTTTAACTTGTTGTTTCCCTATTTTAGCCTCATCTCCAACCTCATTTTCACTGGCGTTCACTATATCCCATGCTACTAACCTTTTTGGTGAAAACTGAAACAAAAAAGGCATTTAGCACTTCTGCCATTTCCACATTTTCTGTTATCCCGCCCCCCTCCCCCCCACCCACGAGTAACAGGCCTACCCTGTCCTTGGTCATCTTCTTACTTCTAACATATTTGTAGAATGTTTTCTTGTTACCCTTTATGTCTCTAGCTAGTTTAATCTAATGTTCTGCCTTGGCCATTCTAATACTGTCCATCCATGCTTGTGGGGTTTTTTATATTCATTATCTGCAATTTGACCTAGTTTCCACTTTTTGCAGGACTCTCTTTTGAGTTTCAGATCATTGAAGATCTCCTGGTTAAGCCAGGGTGGTCTCTTGCCATACTTCTTATCTTTCCCACACAGTAAAATAGTTTGCTCTTGTGTCTTTAATAATGTCTTTTTTTTGAAAAACTATCCACTCTCTTGAACTGTTTTCCCCTTAAACTTGATTCCCATGGGATCTTACCTACCAACTCCCTGAGTTTGCTAATGTATGCCTTCCCGAAATCCATTATCTTTATTCTGTTGTTTTCCTTCTTACCTTTCCTTAAAATCATGAACTCTGTCATTTTATGATCACTTTCACCTAAGCTGCCTTCCACTTTCAGATTCTGAAACATGATGAACATGTGGTTGTGTGTGGCTTCAGGAGACTCATGCAAGTTCAGCCTTTCATGCCTGTTCTACATTGAGAATAAATCCTAAGAAAAATAACACTGTAAATTAACTTCTTCATGTTCATATTATGACTGAGTCACGAGTGGGATGTATAAGGAAAGGTTTCAAGAAACGTTCCCTTCCTTTTCATGCCTCATACAAGGACCAAACACAACTGCAATCAAAGGAGTGAAGACACTGCTCTCTTGGTTAACTCCTGTAGGTGCACTTTGTCCACAGGGGATGGAGGAGGAGCAGCAATCTCCATAAGCTTCCTATGTAGTAGCCCACAGAGCTAGGAGCAGCCACACTACCACAGAAGTTGGAGCAGCCTGCACTCGCTCTTATGGACAGAATAGGCCAAATCCAGACATGGAGTAAACATGTGCACTGGACATCAGTTTTACTTTTAGATCTGTATATTTCAGTAATAGCCGATTTCTTCGTACAAAAATGAACAAATAGAAATCTATTCTTCAGCATCATTGGAAATCTTCAGAGGGGAAAAAGTCTATGTTGCATTCTCTCTAACAAGCAGATAAGACATATTATGTAATCTAATTTAACTTCTGAATCTCAATTTCTAGTTGTTGAATAAATACCTAGTATTGGCAGGCTTGGGCAATTTTTTTGTCCTACTAACAAACATTTCAGTTGATAAACACAGAAAAATTACTTGAAACAAACCTTGATATCATCAGTAAAAAATCATTTTAAAAAAACAGCTGTATCCTTCTAAGCCTGTATGTTCCCTTTTGCACCTTACATATGACTTTAGTACTTACTGGTAAAATGATCAGAAGTGGATGGACTGACACTATCCGCACCATCAGCACTTTTACTGCTAGAAACTTCATCATCTGATTTCTGTAGACAAGAGCAGGGAGAGGAGCTGTCAACTTCTTCAAACTTCCTCTTTAATATTCCATTCATAGCTGCAATGCTGTCACATGTACCTGTAACAGGAACAGGAGCAATGAAGCATTTGAAATATTTGACCACTGACTATACAATCAAAGTCTGAAATGCAATATTTTTATGCAAGTTTTCAGACAAAACTTGGCTACTACATCCAGCTGAATGACAGCATACTGGGACTTGTTAAACTGACCAAAAGAAATTTTTAAAAAAGTATTTATCTCAAGGACATCATTACATAAAATTCTGTACCCTCTTTAATGAAATAATTTAATTCTATCAGCACAGTCAAAGGTCTAGAATTAAAGTCTTGCACAGAAAAAAAAATAATCCATAATTCTTAACAAAGGGACAAATTCAGAGCTGGAGTAAAGAGATGTAACCAAGCAGAAGTCAATATCTGAGTACCCTTTTACACCAGGTTTGAATTTGCCTAGTACACAGAAACATTAAATGAGGAATCAAGTACACTTATTCCAGACAATACATGATTTTTCATTAACAAGCACAAGTGGTCTTTCAGGCCCTGTGCGTAAGATTTAAAAAGGCTGATTGAGATAATTTTCCTTAAGAAAATCCTAGGATTACTTTTTATATTTTTTTAAAAAGCAAAATATTTAGTACCTTGCCTACTGCTTAATTTACAAATGTGCCTTACAGTGGAATTCGGGTTTACTGATAACCACCAATAGTGCTCATTTTATGAAGTGGATCTAAAATGATTTCCCGTAAGTCATTAATTTCAGTATTGCAGATGTATTTACCCTTTTCCTACAATGATCAGTGGAAAATCAACTGTAAGTAGCAGATAAGAAACAATTTCTTTGATGCTTTCAAAGTAGGAAAGAATTTCAGACGTTTGAGTGGCACTTGCTTGTACTTTAAAAAGAAAAGGAGTACTTGTGGCACCTTAGACTAACAAATTTATTTGAGCATAACAGTGAATTTATAACCCATCTGATTGGTCTTGTCATTAAAATTCTCTAGTAAAATTAATTCTGCCTTTGCAAGATGGAGATTTTATATCTATGGATGTCTGATTTGGGAAATTCTTTAGTTTGGATCTGGAATTAATGCAATATAATGCTAAAACCAAGGGTTTTCCTAAACTGATCCTTATAACAGAAGTGCTTTATACACTTGCCTTACAGATTCCACTAAAGATGGACCCTTACAAATTATATGTGAATTATATACATGTGAACCTGTTTGTCATGGTTCTCCTTTCCCCTTTGTTGTTTAGGAAAGATCTGTTTTCTTCAAAGGGATTTCTCCAGGCTGGACAGATGTCCCACCTTGATTCAAAACCCAGATCTAATTCCTCCCTGGTCGAAGAGCAGGTTAGCAGAGACTGCAGAGAAAGCATTTCATGCTTACCCTTGGGACAGGGGATATAGCACCTTGCATCATTTTACAGTGACCTCTGCAGCAGATTTAAGAGCAACCGGATGGGTCTCAGAGTCCGTCATTAAAACAATCATGAGTAAAAAACAGAAAAAGGTGGGTCCTGGGAGGCACATACAGGACCTTCTGCACCCTATTTCCCCTCCCCCAAATGTCTCCCTTGCAAACTATCTTTTCCCACTATCTCCTGCAGTGCTTACAGCACCGAATTTGTGAAATCACAATGATTTCCATAGCAACAGACTGCAACATCAAAGCCGAAGGATTATGGCTGTACAAGAGAGTAAAAAGGAGCAGCTGGAGTGTGAAGAAGAAAACACGCATGTTCAACTATCTCTAAGAATAGACAGGAGAATGCTGAAAGAGGCTGACAAAGTAAGTGGTTTGTTGTTCCAACTAGACATGGGTCAAACCAACACCTCAGAATCAAACACACCCCTAGGATGTGGGTAGAAGAGACTTCAAAATCCAAACCCAAAAATCAGACCTGTATCATAATCAAGAGGGATGAGGCAAACCAAAACCCCAATTCTAAGTATCTTTAAACTGTGAGGTATTAGAAACCTCAGATCTGAATTTCATACAGCCCAGGATTATCTCCAGATAAATATCAATTTGTCAGACATGCCCTGCTACAAATTGTACAATATGATGGCTAGATGACTAATACAGGCATCGTACATATCAATAGAACTGTTCAAGGTGGTGAGCAGCAATGGAATCTGGGATGTTTACAAATGATAACCAGAAACGAGTATTTCTGACTGAAAAGAATTTTTGAATTTCTCTGCAAAAATTGCTTTCACCTGGACCAAGCATCATGCCTTCATGGCAGCAGTGCCATTTCAAAGAGTGGATACAGTCATTTCAGCTTGAACTGAAATTAGTTTTGCTCCATTAAGTTCTATAGGACCTTTAAGCAATGATCTGCAAGTTAGATCCATATTACTCCCGTCTGTTGAAGGCCAACAAGGTGGTGTTGGGTCCTTTATTGAAGTGGATTGTCATACCTCCCAGGAGGAAGGCAAGATGTCTGCTTCTATGAAAGTGACAGCTATTCATTGTTTTGTCTTGAATCTCTCTCTCTCTTTCTTTCTTAGGAAGTTTGTTGTAGCAATGCAGTCAAGATGGTGGTACAGAAGCTACATGGATATATTGTATACGATATCCTTCTGGTAGTGGTGATGAATGAAGATCAGTGGCCCTGTTAGAACTTCAATACCAGCAGCCTTCAATACCATTGACCATGAGCTGATGTTGACATGACTATGCACGCTAACAAGGGAAGGTGGTATCGCCCTTGAGAGTCGCCACTTTTCTTTCTTTCTATGAGAACTTGGAGGATAATTTTGAGAAATTGCTCTGAATATTTGCTCTTGTTGGGCTTCCGCTGGATTCCATTTTGTCACTCCTCCCATACAATGCATATGTGGAGAGTTTAGGTGGGTACTGAGGAGATAACGATTACGGTATTTCTTGTATGCTGATGACAAAACTCATATTTTCATTTCATCTGACTTAGTCAGTATGACTGAGTGACTTGCCTAACAGAATGGGGCCTAAATAAGGGCTAGTATGGATAAGACGGAGGTGATGTTTGGTGGCTGGGAGAAGAAATTGGGAAAACTTGGATATTTCAGTTTCCTTGATTAAGTATATCTGGCATTTGTAATATAGGCTCACAAACTTGAGAGTCCTATATGAGTCTCATCTGAGTTTTGAATAGCCAAGCAACAGAAATCACCAACAACACTTTTTGACATCTGGGTATGAGCAATTTTGATCCTCACTGCTACCTGGAAAGTTTGGGTTCCCAGATGCAGAGCATATTGGAAAGTGTGGGTAAAGAAGAGGTGCTTTCTCTACTCAGGAGCTCAGATACCACAGTGATAGATTAAAGGGTTCACACATAATAGGTACTGAAAAGGAGGATCCCTTGATACCATTTGTATCAACAGTTGCCACTCCAGAAGTCAATACTCCCCACATTCTACCTGCACAGTAATAAATAAGGAATGCTCATAAGAAAAAGGCTACTATTATTCTGGGGTGTGTTAACAGGAGTATTGTACATAAGATAAGGGAAGGTAACTGTACAATTCTACTCGGCATTGGTGAGTACTCATAGCTGGGGTACTAGAGTATCTAGTTCTGGGCACTACACTTTAAAAAAGATGGGGACAAATTGTTCTCCTCTGGACTCTGTCCAATGATAAAAAGTTTAGAAAACCTGAGATATGAGAAAAGGTTAAAAAAAATGGATATCTTTAGTTTGGAAAAAAAGAAGACTAAGTGGGTACCTGGTACAGTCTTCAAATATATTAAGGGCTGTTATAACAACGATTGTGATGAATTGCTCTCCATAGCCTTCATAAGCAGGACATGAAATAATAGGTTTACTCTGCAGCAAGGGAGATTTAGATTAGATATTAAGAAAAAATGTCTAACTATAAGAGTAGTTAAGCACTGGAATAGGCTTCCAAAAGAGGTTGTGGAATCCCCATCATTGGAGACTTTTAAGATCAGGTTGGACAAACACTTGTCAGGCATGGTCTAGGTTTACTTGGCCCTGCCTCAGCGCTGGGGGCTGGACTAATGACCTCTCAGTCCCTTCCAGCCCTACATTTCTATGATTCTATGCCCCTCATAGGCATGTCTACCATCCAATACACTGCAGCCATATTACTGCTTATAACAATATTTTCTAACACCTTAACAGGATCCAAAGCTTTCAGTGGAAGGGAAAACACATAAAACCACATTACCATAAAACACATGGTAATAGAAGACCATACATCCAACAAAGGGTGACTGACAAACAAGGCCTTACTCTCTCAAAATGCGGTATGCTGAGGCAGGAGATAAGTAGCTAGACAAACACTACATCTTCAGCAGTGGAGCCACAAAGGTTGTGATATCCATTCTCTTGATATCGTGCAACTTAGGGACTGATACCAGGCCCTGCAGGACACACATCTGAGAGAGTACAGAGTGTGAGGGATTGCAGGCCTCAAACCCAGGCCCATGGGTCTCAGGCAATGCTCAGGGCATGACCAACACCAAGCAGCTCACCTGAGCCACCAGAGAAGGAACCAGTGAAGTGCTAGCTTGCAGATAGCCTTACCCCCAAAGCTCCTGATTGGGGGGGGGGGGGTGGTACATCCAGTACTCCTGATTGTCTGAGGAGCTCTGTATAAACCAGGAAGTTGTCTGTGCAACTAGAGGAATCTCAGGCAGGCTGCTACTATGGATCCTTCTGGCTTACCTCATCCTTGAGTCCTGTATTCCTGCTTGATTCTAGTTCCCAACTCCCCGTCTGCTCCTAGTTCCTGTACTCTTAGTCCCAGACCCTTGTCTATTCCCAGTTCTTGCTTTCCTCCTGCCTTACTCCAGGTCCTTGCTCCTGTGCCTTACCCCTGATGCTCTTGATCTTTGGCTTGGCACTTGACTCGGTCTCAGACTCTGATCCCTGCCTTGGCACTGGACTCTGTCTCCAGCTCTAATCTTCGGTTTGGTCATGCTATCTTCGAGTCTGACCTTTGGCTCCAACCATTAGGCCTGACCACCCACGAACTGGTCATTGCCCAAAGCACAGAACAGTGACAGAGAAAATTAGGGCTGCATGGACAAAAAGCAAGATATACAGAAGTGGAATTCCTGTTAGAAAGCATGGACCAAAAGGCACAAGCACTACAAAATGCTCTGATCGTCACTGAAACATGAGCAAGTCATGACATGTATCATGATAATAAAGACATGCCTGTAATCACATCATAACAGGTCATAGAGAACCAAACCATGCACAGACATATCATAACAACAAGTATACTCTGAAGAAACATAAGCAGGCCGCTACATTTCCTTACAGCATCCACTGTACAGAGGCAAAAGACTGTTCCCAGTAACATGAAAATACCACAATGCTTGTGGAAACCAGATGTGTGGCATGGATAGAGATACCGAAATCAAAAGACTGTGAGGCTCAGCACCCCCGATTACCAGTTAGGCCCCCACTCCATTCTATCTTCCATTGGCACACACTGGGGCAGCTGTGTGGGGCAGCCAGGGATCTGCTGCATCAAATCAGCAGTTTTATTGGAGGGGGAAAAATGGGAGGAAGTTCAACGCATATTACTGTAGCCAAAGACAAAGGAGAAAGTTGACAATATGACTCTTTTGCATAGTTATTTAATAAATGTCCAATTGTTAAACTGTTTCCTGGTTTGAGACAGCAGCTTGCTGACTTGCAGCTGAACAACAAACTGGCACTAGGGTCTTCCATGTTTGCTGATTTATTCCATGTCACTCCTCAAAGTACTCACAAAGTGCCTGAGTGTCACATCATCCCCTGCCACCAGCATCACACTACTCACCACCTTAACATGGCACTGATACGCAACAGGAACAAAAAAAGGTAAAAATAGAGGCAGCAATATTAACACAGGCAATTCCAACCACATGTATTCACTGCTGTGAGCCATAAATCAAACACCAGTTGTGGGCATAGATAGAGATTCTCATAGGAATTGGCAACTTGCTGCAGCAGACAGGCCTGCTGAGAGAAGAAAAGGTTTTTTTTCACCAACCTTAATCTTCCTCCAGTCTGAAGAAACTAGTCTTGTGGTTATCATTTAGCCAGTTGTCTAGCTGCACGACTGCACTGACAGGCAAAGCAAGAGTCTGCAGACCTTCATGGAAACAGGGCTCATCCCTTCCACAGTGCCAGGTAACTGTCAGCCACCATAAATTTAGAGAGCTCAAAGAAAACATTTTCAACACTTGATTATAAAATATCACTTGTAGACCAGGAGATATTGAAATTAACCATATAATCAAGACCCATCTACACTAGGAATCCAAGAGAAAGATCATGTATAATAGAACACTGTCTGTACTGATCTCCTTCCACACCTGGGAAGGCTGGAAAATTTGTTAGACCATAATAACCATTTCATTGTAATGTTCATTTGGAAAGAATATGTCTCTGAACAACGGTGAAAGGGCCGAAAAGCTTTGGGGGAATTACTGAAAAGAGATTTTGAAGGAGATAAAGCGTTGTACTGAAGGTCCCTAAAGAAGCTTTTTGTTCAATATGGTGTCATCTCTTGATGTTGCAATGCAAAACTAACCCTAGAAAAAACAACTCTAAAAAGGCAAACCTCTGGTATTTCACTGGCACCAGAGGAGAAATTCAAAACCACAAAGATCAGCTATGTCAGTTGTGCTGCACAGGGAGAAGTAAAAAACCTCTCCTATCTTCCACTCCAGCCATTGCTTTGAAAGGTGATAAAAGATACCTAAAAGACCAGATAACAGACTGGAATGTGACAATAAGAAATCAACAAAATCCTCATGCAATGACAAAGACGTGGACTCAAATGACACTTTCTTCCTAATCGTAATTTGAAAATAAACTGACTACTCTGCAAAACTGAACACGATCGCACACTGTTTACATAAGATTACATTTGAAATAGACAAATCCCACAGACGAACAGTTATGGAATATATTTAGGAAGAATACATCCCATATAAAATAGCCATAACATAAACAACAATAAATAGGAAAAGATAAATTATATACTGTTGTGCTTTAGATGAAAATCTCACTATAGGAATCAGTCTTTGACTGAAGGTCAGAGAGAAGAAAAGCTCAGGAACACACTGGGTAACACTGTACCTCAAAGCAGCACGCTGGAACCCCCATATTCACCACTGTCATGTAATTATATGTTTTGTACAAAGTATGCCATGTAAAATATCATATGAAAGGATTTGTGAAACCTATTTTAAAAAAATGTGTATCGTTAGTGTGTATCAAGTTATGAGATTCTGCTGTATGGTGGTTACTGAAATATGCTGTAAATTTGCTAGGGATATACAAAGGAAGCAAACCACTCCTAGGACCATTAATCAGCACTCAATGACATTAATCGGCAGAAGAGTTGTCAACAAGGGATTTACAATACTGTAAGAGGGCTGCCCAAGCACCACTCAGTGGGGACCTCTCAACTCTATGACTCCGTTGCACAAGACCACACTAGGAGGATTGCTCAACCTGTGACTCAGCAAAGCCCACCAGGATATGTCTGGGCTAATATTTTCCAGGCACATGGACTAAAGGTATAAAATAAGGGACAGTAGCATCATGCCTTTGGCCTTTCTCCTCTCCCACCTACGCTGTAAACAAGAACATTGAGAAAACGAAGACTTGAACTGAGGAGACTGGTCCCAGGTTTGAGAGAGAGAGAGAGAGAGGCCTGTGTATTAAGAACTGTAAAATTCAATAGGATGAGAAAACTACTAGATCTAAATACTGACGGGTGTAATAAGGTTTAAGATTTAGATTGTGTGCTTACCTTTTATTTTCTTTGGTAACTATCTCTGACCTTTTATGCTACCACTTATAAGCACTTAAAATCTATCTTTCTGTAGTTAATAAATATGTTTTATATTTTACCTAAGACCATGTGTTTTTGTTGAAGTGCTTGGGAAATCTCAGCTCAGTTTACAAAGGCTTGTACATGTCCTCTCCACACTGAGGGAGGGATGGACCAGGTAATAAACTTACACTGGTCAGGCTTCTGACTAGCACAAGACAGTACAGCTCTGAGGTGCAAGGCGGGAGAGCTGGGGGAACTGGCTGGTACCTTTCTCTGTGTGATTCATGAGTGGCTTCGGGAGCATTCATGCAATCTAGCTGGGTGTGGGGCCCTACATGCTGTTGTGCTGAGTGATAGCAGCACCTAGAGGAATTTGCTGCTTGTCACTAGCAAAGCATTGTGAGAGACAGCCCAGGTTGGAGAGTTAAGGGAGCACAGCAGTAGCCCAGTTCCAGGTTGTACCCTCGGGATCCCATCACACACACTTTGAGAGAAAAAAAAATCCAACAATTTCCTCCCTCATCCACTTGCTAGATCCTGTTTAGCATTTATTCGTCTCAGATACCCACAGGATGAGTGTCTTAATAAAAAGTTAGACAGATATCCAGACAGTAAAATAAAAAAAGCAGAGGCACTGCAAAAGATTTAATCTATGAGCCACCAAGTACACATCTACCCCCATATAATACGAATTCAGACATAACATGGTAAAGCAGCAGTCTGGGGGGCGGGGCTGCGCACTCCAGCGGATCAGCGCCCCAGCGTGTCTGGCTCCAACACGCTGCTCTGAGTGGCATGTTAACGGTACCGAGTTGGGGCCGAGGGGCTGGAGAAGGGGCAGAGAGTGTTGGGAGGCAGTCAGGGGACAGGGAGCAGTGGGGGTTGGATGATTCGGAGGTTCTGGGGGCGGGGTGGTCAGGGGACGGGGGCGTTGGATAGGGCATGGGAGTCTCAGCTTTCCTCCTCCTCCTCCGTATAATCAGATTAACACCACACGGGTTCCACTCTATGAGCCGCTATCACTGATTCAGAGACAGGGGACGGCAGCACTGCAAGCCGGCGGCACTTCCCTGACTTCCCCAGCTCGCTCTCTGGCTCAGACACTAATACCCATGCTTCTGAGGCGGGGGAGGGAGGCTGCACTGACTGTGGCTAGAGTTTCAGAGTAGCAGCCGTGTTAGTCTGTATTCGCAAAAAGAAAAGGAGTACTTGTGGCACCTTAGAGACTAACAAATTTATTAGAGCATAAGCTTTCGTGAGCTACAGCTCACTTCATCGGATGCAGTGAGCTGTAGCTCACTAAGCTTATGCTCTAATAAATTTGTTAGTCTCTAAGGTGCCACAAGTACTCCTTTTCTTTTTGTGGCTAGAGTGCCTCCCTTGCCCCTTCCCCTTTACAGCAGTCACTTCTCTGCTGCTGCCTGACACTCACCATGGCCGCGAACCGCATCCGTCCCCAGCAGCAGCAGCAGCAGCAGCAAAACCAGTGGGCTGGCGGCACAGCACGAGCCGATCCCGCCACTGCACTGCCCCGCGCCATAGCTGGTCACAGCAACTGCTGCAAGCCAGCAGCCCCACAGCAAGGGGCACAGTCTGGCCATGAGAACGGCTCCGGCAGCTCCATGACACCCAGAGCTCCCAGTCAGCCCGGCCCGGGGCGCCGCACACCCGCTGTCACCCCCCGAGAGGCGCTCACAGAACATGCTTTTGCTCGAGGCCAAAAGCAAGTTCGATATAACGTGGTTTCACCTATAACGCGGTAAGATTCTTTGGCTCCCGAGGACATGTTATATCAGGATAGAGGTGAATGGCACTTTGCCTTGGTCTCAGTTGTGTCACCTGGGATGAGTGCAAAAGTAGATATTGTCTCTAAGAGACATACATATTTGTTTCCAATTCTTTTTACAAATGAATCCTATTACTAACAAGAGGATGCAAGAAGTAGATGTTGCGTATAAAACATTACCGCAAAGTACCCATCAGAAACAACACCCACCCTCTGACCAGTCAGCATGTGTCAGAAACTAGCGAGACTTGGAGGGGTAATTTCAATTAAATCATGAATACTGATGCTCACAAGCAGAGATATTTGGATTATTTAGTGTGAATAATATTCATTTTGAATTTAGGTCTTTTTCTTATTTGCAAACTAAATTTGATTTTTACAAATCTATTTGCAATGGGTAATTACTTAATGAACTGTTCATGTGAACAAATTTCAGCTGATAGGCATGCTTGTGAACGATTTACCTTGACTATTCATTAATCGAGGTGCATGATTGGTTACCAAAATCATATTGTATTGTTTTGCTCCGCTCCCTAATTGGGTGACTGAAACGTTTTAAGCAAGAAAGTGGTAAACAATGAATAGGGATAAAATGATAACTATACTTGTTTACACACAAATAACCTTGTTGCATGTGAAAATGAGCATTCAAGTAAGGGGATAAACATTAATGCGAACAAAAATCCATTTGTGTGAATGCTTTCAAATAAGGAAGGTGCGAGACCTGGATTCAACAGCTGTTTGGAATTTAAATGAATGTTCGCTAAGGCTATGTCTACACTTAGAAGCTTAAAACAATGTGCTGTTCTTGCTCATGTAGCCGTGTTATGCCAACAGGAGGGAGCTCTCTCGTCAACATAATACAAGCAGCTCAACAAGCAGTGCTAGTTATGAAAGCAGGAAAGCATCTCCTGTCGACATAGTGCTGTGGATACGAGCACTTATGCCGGTAAAAGGTATGTTTTATTCATACCCCTGAGCAACAAAAGTTTTGCTTACGTACGTGCTAGTGTAGACATGACATAACACTGTTTTGCTGTAACTGGCAGCTCTACTCACAAGCATCAGTTGCCTGACTTAGGCCTTAATGGCTTCACTAGTTCACTATAAGAGCAAGAAAATCGCACGTAGAGACTTTTCTATGCAGACCAAGAATACAGAATTGCTTATCACTGTGGCAGTGCCAAGGCCTTCTGATTCAGAAAGAATCCTGTGGCCATGACTCTCAGGGGGGTGCAGATATTAACCAGGGTGGTTGCAACTAACTGCCAAGGATAAACCATGACACTGTATGTCTGACTGGTCACATCCCCTTGAAAGTCCTCAGAGGTCCAGTTTGAGCATCAAGCCTGTTAATCTGGAAAACTACCTCCAGAAGCTGATCTTAAAGCTAATCTTTGGCCTGTAATTTCTGAGTGGGCATGTGGGAGGGCACTCCAGGGTAATGGTTGGGGTCTTTGTCAGCCAAGAAACCTAAAGGATGCCTCCTTTCATTGCATCTGTCTTCTGTGCGTCATATTGACCCATATGTATACAGAAATTATGCTGCTGTGAGATCTAGTCTATATATGTCACATCTTTGTTAAATATTCAGGGTAATGAGTCAATGCATAACAGCTGGTAGCAGCTGCTCCTTTAGTGAAGGGACTTATGGGAACAATTTCAGGTGCACACTTAAGTCTTCATATACCATTTTCATCAGCTGGATTCCACTGAGAAATCTACAGAGGGTGCATTTTATTGGCCTTACCTTTCTCCTCATCTTTCTGCCTCGGTCCAGGCAGAAATTTGTGTCTACGTGGTCAGTGGATGCAAACACCATTTGCACTTTGCTTCTTCAGGCTCAGCTGCCCTATTTAACAGCACAAACCCTATCAACATTTGCCCTGAAATGTATTACTGTGAAAAGTATTATTGAATTTTTCTTAAGTAGTGGAAATTCTATTACTACTACTTGGGGAGGATCTGGGGAGGGAGGACTATTTGCAGTTTCTCTGCCAGGCGCTGATGACAGTAACAAGGGCCAGGTTCTATAAGTCTAGGGGACCCTTTCTAGTAAACTAAATGTGTGGCACAAACCCTCAAAAAGGCCATACTTCCACTTTCAGCTCTAACCAACTAAAATTTTATCTCCCTGGTCACGTATGTTCCCAGGAGTTTCTTCCCCATTCTCAAGCGCACTCTTGTCCTCTATGATATGAAACCACAAAAAAAAGTTTATTTGGAAAAACACAAAGCCATATATTTAAATAAAATAAAATTACAAATCCCAAACAATGCATGAGAGAGTTATACCCAGTCCCACTCTCTTAGTTAATTTGTCCTACTAGTCAAGGATAAAAAAAAACTCAGTTCCTACCCACCTAATTCTTATTCATGAACCCAATTAGATATCATGGTGGTCAAGTATCCACCAGGAGGCTCTCTCTGCCTGTATACTTCAGTCCCGCAAAGCAAGCAACACCAATTAGGTCCTGCAGAGTTAAATCTGTGCCACTGTCAGACCAGTCCTGTAGAATCTGCTCTGCTGGTCAGGTCCTGCAAAGTCTGGTCTACACAGAATTCCAGATCTCCTGGTTCTTCTGACAATGCTCCTGGCATCTCAGAGCCCTTCAGCTCTTACTCCTCTTTTTTTTTTCTTCTCCTCCATTTTGGGGCTCTGTTACCAGAATCCACTATCTTTTAGCGCAGGGTGGCTTGCTCTGCCCGAAGAAGTATCTCTTATAATTTCTCCCTCATTATATGCACCATCTAATATAATTTCAAAACCACAACACAACCAACTTCCACATAAAGCAATGAAATGCATTGTGGTGAAGTAATAACATGTAAATCAAGCCTACCAGAGCTATGTTTCCCCCTTTTACCCACAAGGGGAAGCAGACAGTTCCATCTCTCTAAGCCTTCTAGTGCTGGAACTTACATCTGCATAGCATAGGGCCAAATCCTTCTCACATGCTTTTCCTGTGATGATTGACATCAATGGGACTAGCTGCATGAGATACAAATTATGGACAATATTCAGCTTGTCTAAGGGCTTTTTAAAATGACCTTTCCTTTGTACTTATATTTATGGTGTTTGGCCTCTAAGCTTAGCAAAAGGTGTTTTGTCTATGGTGGAGGGAAGGATAATCAAAGAAAGTGGCTGAGAGGAACTAGGGTAAAGGTGAATTTAAAATGTAGCCCACAGCTTGAAGTATGGACAGATCTAAATTTATGATCGCATTGTTTAGAGCGGTGGTTCTCAACCCATGGCCCATGTGACATCCTCAGGGCCATACAGGTAGTATACATAATGTGTGGATGCCACCCACATAACACAGAGAGAGCTGCATATGTGACCCACAATGGTAAATAGGTTGAGAACCACTGATTTAGAGGTTAACTGCACAGCAGAAGCATAAAACAATCGAGTTCCTCCCATATTCTAGCCTCCTGTTCCTGGATTTTTATCTGTAGGCTATTTTCCACATTTCTTCTGTATTAATAAGTAGTTAAAACTGTTCCTTTCAACATGGATTTCCTTGCAGTAGTTTACATTTTATTTAATCTCCAAAGGAGTACAGTTCCAAGGAGTTTAGAGATTAACACAGGAGCCTAACCTGTATTACAACAATGCTTCCACTTTTTACTGCTCCCAGGAACTTCTTGGCCAATAAAAGCACAACTCACATGGCACACTATCCTAATCATGTGCATAAACCATCAGAAAATTAATACAATGTAAGAAAAAGCAGGAGAAAGATGGAAAATGAGTTATATTACATAATGTATGCAAATGTTCCCAGAATCGATGGTAGTCAAGACTTACTGCATCCATCATATCAATTCTAAGGCAAAAATCAAATGGATATAAAGGGAGGACATTAAGGCATGGTTACAGTTCAGGAATGCCTATTACTCCTCTCTACACAGAATTTTCAGCACCAAACAACTACTGAGCAAAACCAAGCTTCAAATAACAAGACTATCGTAAGTCCTATTGTTTTACATTGATATTAGACCTGGGCACTTACTGGGAGAGAAAAAAAAAGACCGTTAAATACCTTTAAAAATAAGGAGTTGAATTGAATTTTGGGGCCAGTAAGAGAAAATGATGTGTGGAGAAGATCTAATAGGGAACTATGGGAGGTCTATGGTGAACTAAAGTATAGAGTTTGTTGTAAAATCCCATTGATTTCAGTGCGCAGATCATTTAGTCAGGATGACAGAAGACACTGTAGCTAAGCATCTCTTGGTAGGACAGCCTTGTAGTGTTTGATCTCTTGGCTGACCAAGGAGAAGATGGAGGGATATTAATGTGAATTACCATCAGAGAGAAAAATATGCCCCTGAAAGAAAAAGGTAGGGATAAGTAGCCAAGAACCTTCATGGTCTAGAGAGTCAGGGAGTAAGTAAGTATATAAACCCTCATGTTTCAGGTCATAAAATTACTTTCACTGATAGAGATGGAAGCTTTCCCTACAGAAGTTTTTTCCATATCTTTCCATGGTGAAGTTTCTTGCATATGGTGGGTAACGTGGGAACACAAGGGGTGTCATTTTCCTGAAGGAAAGCTCACATTTCAAAAGTTTGGGAAATGTTGTAATACCTTAACCACTAAGGGCAAAAAAAAAAAAAAAAAAAGAAACTGAATACCTGCAAAATAAATTTAGGAGAGCTGAATTGGAAACGAGTTTAATGAATTTATTATTTTATTTTGGGAAATGATACACAGAGTAAAACATTTTGTCTTCATGTATATAATTTGATATACTAGAAGAAGTTTTAACAGCAGTTTTACCCAGAACAAATACATTCTCTCCTCTTCAGACTTGAGCAGTTAATGCAGAAAATAGCTGAAAAGCCATAGCCTGGCGGCAAGTTGCACTGTCTGTTCTGAACTTACATTAGTTTTCTCTTTCTTTACTTTACCATCATAATCCTGCATAACACAGATGTAGTGACAGGCAATGTGAGACAAACACTCTCATTATTATTTTCAATAGATAAAATTGTTGCTTCTATTTCTAGAAATAAAAAGAGACTCATGCCAGACTGGCACAATTCCATTACAGCTGTAAAGCTGCTTCTTGTTGTTGTAAGGAAGCACTTACATCTTGTATTTTTCTAAATATGTTCGGAGATACTTAATAGCCCCATATAAGCTCACCTTATAACTTATCATGCTTGTGTTATACAAGATGCATGAAGCTAGTACATACCATTACTAGACTCTGTCTTGTTTTAAATTGACTTTGCTTTGCATGTATTGCTATGCAACATATTATTTTTAAGAAGAAAGTCTTCTATGATTAATTATATTGTTCCCATATAAAGGAACACAATAATATGTATGCATTTTATAATCCATTTACTAATCCATCTGCTTTATTAATAATGTTAATATTCTTTTATAATGAAACAGATACTGATATCATCTCCTCATATTCATTTCAATTAACCAAACTAATATGTAGAGCCTACTTTAAATCACTCTTGGAACTCACTGTGTTGTCATCAAAATGAATTTACTATTAAATATTTAATTCCCTGAAAATTATTTATGTCACTATAATTTGTAATAGGTTAATACTACATATGATGCACATCAAAGGAGAAGACATGCCTCACTCAATACCATAAAATTAATCAAGATTTCTGATCTCTGGTAAAACAAAGTGCACAGATAATATTTAAAGGAAAAGAAACACATTCAGGTTTGTCATTTGTTCTATTTTCTTGGAACAATCAGGAGACAAACAGAAACACCAGTTTAAAAAGGTAAAGAAAGGTTAAGAGTAATACAGAACAGTAGTGGTATTTTGCCTATACTGAATACCAGTTAACAACAAAAAAACAATATGACATGTGAAGACTGTAAAACTGTTCTGAAAACAGTTTCTTAAATGAATATGCAGCTTCTTCTCCCAATGATAAAATAATATTGTGACAAAGAGAAGAATTAATTCTTTATAAAATGAAACCTCTAGTAATGTTAATACATATTTTAAGACAATTACAGTTACACTAATTATTTTGAAAAGATGAAAAAAGAGGTATTTTTTTATTGAAATAATAGACTGAAGAGCGTTCATTTATCATGTAATTTTAGCAAAATTTCATCTCGGTGAAAAAAATTGAAGTATTGATTTATACAAAATATGTGAATAAAAGCAATTAAACCATGGTTGACTTTTGAGATGTAATACGTTTAAACTTTTTTCCTTTTATGGGGGGAAAAAGATATCTTACCTTTTAACAGAATATCACAGACAACTCAACTGCTTTCAACAATCAACATATAAACTATAAAAAGTAGTGCAACTTCATTAAACATTTTTCAAGAAAAAGAATAAGCAAAATGTAATATTTTATTTATATATAGTGAACACAAGCAGAGAAACTATTAATAAAGGTCAGGGCTTGGATCCTGCTCCAATTGAAGTCAAGGCCCCTGATTTCAGTGGAAAGTATGATTAGAATTCAAGATGCAGCTCTAATGTCTAAGACCCAGACACCAGTTATTACCTTCTGCCTATTCCTCCTCCCACACATACACTTCTTCCAAGGCTATTGAGGTCTTTTCCACAAAGTTGGTGAATGCCTGGCAGCAGCTAACAGAACTCTGGATAAGAAACTATAGATCTATAGTTCATCCAGAATATCTGAATCATTAGGTAATTCTAAAACTAATGGCAATATACTGTAGTTTTATTCAGTATTTCTCCCATTGTCATTATTAAGGGGTAGATATTTTTAGCCAAGGAAAACCAAATCCATCTGAGCAGTGGGTTTCCAAGGAGACAGAATAATTTAAATACAAGATCTCAGTTTTCATCAACTCTTCTTGGTTACTGGAGTTACATTCAGTTGAAACTCTCATGCTAAAAAAAAATATTATTCTGAATGTGTCTGGGATCCAAATGTATAGGCTTAAGATTGTATTTTAAATAGTCTGTCAAACTATAACTTCAGGTACCTGTAATCATTTGTTTTTCAGAGCTCTGTCTAAATATATTTAACAGAAAGTACTAAATTCCTCACAATAAATCAAAATAAAAGTTAAAAAATACATGGGAAAAATTTTAAAATATGTAGATGATAATGGTAGATTCAATTTATTTCATTTTTTATCAACACTGGTTGGTAAACAGTTTATGTATGTAACATTTCTACTCACATTCAGGTATAAAGTTCAGATATGGAAAACGTTGTTCAGTCTTTTGATAAAAAGAAAAGGAGTACTTGTGGCACCTTAGAGACTAACAAATTTATTTGAGCTTGAGCTACAGCTCTGTAGCTCACGAAAGCTTATGCTCAAATAAATTTGTTAGTCTCTAAGGTGCCACAAGTACTCCTTTTCTCTTTGCGAATACAGACTAACACGGCTGCTACTCTGAAACCAGTCTTTTGATAGAATGTTTGTTGTTCCTTTATTTTTGTTAGAAGCCTTATTCCTTCAGGGTTTTTAAAAAAAATTCTGATAATCATCAACTCTTGCATTATCTTCCATTCTCTGGAGGGAAATCCTGGAAGCAAGGGCACTAGATTGGATGCTTTCAGCTGGGAAGGGAGGCACAGAATTGGAGAAAGAACAAAGCCCTCTGCCCCTACACCATTTGATGCTCCCTGGGAAGGTTATTGTCCATCCACACTTTTTTTTTTTTTTTTTTTTTTGCTGTAATGACACCAGTATTTTAAGAATCTGGGGCATGATCCCATTGAACTCAATAGGAGATGGATCAGACCCTTATTTTTTGTTTTTATTTTTCAATTTTATTGCAATTAAACAGTTTGTTCACCCGTCTATTGCCTTAGCAGAGAAAAGGAGGCTGGGAATGGTTTTATAAAACAAAGTATTATAAATTTTCCCACACATTTCTACACTTGAGGCAGAAAGCACCTTCCCTATTTCCACAGTTCAACTTCATTTTGGCATAAATGGACTGTCGTACTTAGAGATTAAGTATCTATTTTGTATTTACAGCTACCATAGTTTTTTTTGTTTGACAGAACAATATTGTATTGTTATACAGAGATTTTTTTTAATTAGATCTATTTGATGAAGAAACTTGCAATATTACTTCAATTCAACCTAATTTAGAACAGTGTTCAAAATATACAGATGTATAATAATATGTAACAGAAATTAATGTTTTAGAAATAAAAATATCCAATGCCTACTGTTAAAAAAAGTATTGCTTAAATAATCTCTTCCAGAAGAACTGTGTTCATATATCCATAACTGTCCATTCATTTACATATTAAAGTATTTTCTAATAATGTATTGACTTTTGGAAATTCCAGGAAATTTCCAGCATCAAATGAGAAAGTGGTAGCCCTTCAAAAATAGGTCTGTTTCACTTAGATAAATACAGTTACTTCAGTAGCTACACTTGTCCCTTCTACTTTCTTATAATTGCTATGCCCAATATCTTGAATAATATAAATACTATGATTATTTAGCTGCAAACATTTAATTCATTATCTAAGGCAACAGGTAAATTAAATTCCATCACTAAGTTGTTCTGAAAAATATAAAATCTTCTAAAATAATGAACTTTTAAAATAATAAATAATAAAATAATAATAATAAATCATCACATTGAGCCATATCTTGCCAACAATTTTGATTTTAGTGGAGACTTGTGCTTAAAAACGGATAGTAAATATCACATATATTGCCTATGTATAAAATATCATGCTGCAATATGTCAGCAGAAATAGAAAGAGTTAATGGGTGAAATCCTGGTGTCACTGAAGTCAGTAGCAAAGCTTCCATTAACTTCAGTGGGGCCTAGGATAATCAGATGTCCCGATTTTATAGGGACAGTCCCAATTCTTGGGTCTTTTTCTTCTATAGGCTCCTATTACCCCCAATCACACTTGCTGTCTGGTCACCCTAGTGGGGCCCGTATTTCACTCCATAGATTAAACAAACGGAACTATCTAGGTAGGTATATGATCCCAATTGTAATGATCTTGGAGTTCATTAACTAACAAACCAGTGAATGAAAAAGGAATAAATAATCAAACAAACTGGAGAGCTTCTGTAGTGTGCTGCAGCAAACAGTCATGCAGTGTTCCCAACTCCACCCTCCCCCCCCCGAGCACATCTCCAAATTCCCACTCACAACACTGTTCCTTATGAGGGAGCATCTCCAAATCACAATCTTTCATAAACATATCTCAGGTTTCAGAGTAGCAGCCATATTAGTCTGTATTCACAAAAAGAAAAGGAGTACTTGTGGCACCTTAGAGACTAACAAATTTATTTAAGCATAAGCTTTCGTGAGCTACACCTCACTTCATCAGATGCATTCAGTGGAAAATACAGTGGGGAGATTTACACACACACACACACACACACACACACACACACACAGAGAACATGAAACAATGGGTTTTACCATACACACTGTAAGGAGAGTGATCACTTAAGATGAGCTATTACCAGCAGGGGGATGGGGGGAAGAAAACCTTTTGTGGTAAGTAACATTATTGCAAGCTGTGACGTTTTGAACTATTATTGTAGAATACTGTAGGTGTTTTTGTTTTTTACGGGTAACTGAAGGATATGCATCATACTTTGTCTTACAAAAATTAGTTTATTTCAGATATGCAAATTACATTCAGTCATTCAAAATCTACAAGTCCTCCAAATATCCGCAAAAATAATTAACCTGTAAAAGTTGCTTTTGGAGTCCATTCATACTATATACACAACTCAATTAGCACACTAAATAAAAGTGGTGTGTTTGCTGAAGTCTTTTTTTTTTTAACTCATGTCTAAAGAATCTTTTTAGATTTCCTTAACCATATTATTGCTCTTTCCATGTATTACATTGTCCAGCAATAAGTGCTTCTTACTGCACAAAGACCTCTTACCTCCTGATTACTGAACAGCTTCAGCTGAGACTGACAGCTCGTGCTATCACATGAGAAAGTTGTCGGAGAGAGTCAGACGTGCAACTGATTTCACAGTCTATGGATCTCTTACCAGATGAGACCTTTTATGAGGGAGCAATACCAAAGCTGCTTCAAAGTCATTAACGCTGTACAAATTACAGAGATGCTTTCACAAGGATTTTAATAGAACAGAAAATATTGGAGTCAGGCCTCCAAACAGCTATTCAGAAAAGGATTTTTTCCCCTTAACTGTAAATTTGGTTTCTATATTTCAGCTCCGTCAGTGCAGACTGAAAGGTTTACTCCTAATGTTACCACCCGTCAGGCAGCGGTCAACCAATAACTGAGACCTAGCATGCCCTACAACATGCTCTCTTCTTTACTTCCCATTCCCTGCCCCCAACTCCATACTAGCAAAATTATGGGAAAACGTAACAAGAGGAGCACATACAGAAAACAGATTTAATAAGCTAACCAGTTCTGCTCTACGAGATGGCAACATAAAATAGAAAGGAAAAAAATTCCCCATTAGTAACCTCCAGTTTTACCAGTGAATAGCAATCCCCTCTGCCCTTTCGCCCCTTAGACTGAGTGGGGGAAAAGGGACAGCAATTTGAATATGCTTACTGCTTCTCCACCTTCTTAAACACCAGCTCATTTTTTTCAGATTTTCAGTGCAAAATGCTGCTGTATATTTAAGAACCTGCTTTGAATAGAGAGACAATTTTGAGACTGTGCAGAGAAGGAGGATCACAAATATGCAATCAAATTAGATTTAATTAAGAGTCTGGCATTAATTTCCGACTACTTTCCAAGGAACAAAAATTAATGATGGACTATAAAGGCCAAGACGGCATGTTGACAGGTGCACTAGAGTGATAGAGGAAATGCGGCGGGGGGAGCCGGGAGAGGGGAAAGCAGGGGAATGGATGGTTTCAAATCTGTAGTTCATTTGTGTTTCATATCAAAATGGTAGCTTCCCAGTTTGCACAGATTCCATTTTAATCTCCAATAGCCCTAAGGATACTTTTGCTCATATGCTGATACAGCTGAAGAATATTTAGCCTATCATACTTTGTGAAAGCACACTAGGGTTTCAAGGTTTCAATCAATGCTTGGATGCCACAGTGACAGGCTCCCTAGAAATACAAGGGAGAGAGACAAGAATTGCTAGACATTTCCTGAATGGATGCCTGTCCTTGATGCAGCCCAAGATGCAGCTGTTGCTTTCATATTATTTATCTACATAATAGTAGTGTCTACGAGTCCCAGTCCTGGGCAAAGATCCCATTTTGTTAGACACTGTACAAACACACAATAAAGAAGGTCCCAGAGAGCTCACAATCTAAGTAAGGATTCATAAAATGATTGTATAAGGATCTTCCTCTAACCTGCGCACCTTAATTAGCCAGTTAAATCCATCTGTGGTCTCTCAATAATTTTCAGTTCACAGAAATCTTGGGCCTGATTCTGATCTTTCTTATTCCTGTATAAATCCGGTGTCAACTCAACTGAAGGCAACAGTGTTAAACTGGCTTTACACTAGTGTAAGGGAGAAGAGAATCAGGCCCAAGGCTTCAGTCTTAGGCCATGTCTACACGACAAAGTTACTTTGACCTAAGTTATGTTGGCACACAGCTTCTGCAGTTAGTTGTGTGCATGCCTACTTGGCTCCTTGGGTCGGCGATGTACTCGCTTGCATCAATGCGAAGGGCAGTGCATTATGGGTAGGTATCCCACTGTTCAACTTGCCACATCCAATGCAGGGTCTTCCCGGAAGTTTTCTCATTGCCTGATGGGGATGACACAAGTCGCGTAGGGAGCACGGGATCAACTTCCCATAATGCAGTTTTCTCCATACCATAATTTCATCAGCATCCCATAATTTTTGCATATTCTTTTCAAAATCCCACAAACCTCACATATCCCTCCTCACTCTCCCCTATCTCTGACAGAAGCATGGAGCCTGCACAGCTCTGCACTATTGTCATGACCACAGCAAGCGCAGGGTGCATGAACCTACAGTATCTGCAGAGCTGCAAGAGGAGCTGCAGGAAACAGGACAATTCCTAGGAGGCCAGACTGCTGTGGGACATAGAAAAAAAAACAATTCAAGGCTGTTGTTGGTGTTCACAAAGCAGATGGAAATGGTGGCACGCTGGTTTTGGGCCCGAGAAACAAGCACTGACTGACTGATGGGATCGCGTCATAATGCAAGTTTGGGATGATAAGAAGTGGCTGCAGAACTTTCCGATGTGCAAGGCCACATTCCAAGATCTGTGTGCTGAACTCAAGTGCAGGGACACCAAAATGAGAGTTGCATGGGCAGTTGAGAAGCAAGTAATGATTGCATTGGGGAAACCTGCAATACCAGATTACTACCATTCTCTCAGGAATCAATTTGGAGTTGGGAAATCCACTACAGGTACTGCTGCTGTGAAAGCATACAGGGCCATTAATTTACACTGCTAAACTTGACTCTGACTCTAGGGAATGTGCAGGATATAGTGGATGGTTTGTCAGCAGTGGGGTGATAGACAGCACACATATCCCTATTTTGGCACCAGACCACCCTTTCCACAGAGTACATCAATAGAAAAGGCAACTTTTATGATGGTGGGTCACTAGGGATGCTTAACCTACATCAGTGTGGGCTGATCAGTGAAGGTGCATGACGCACACATTTTTAAGAACACAGGACTGTACAGAAAGCTGAAAACAGGGACTCTCCCGACTGGCAGATTACCATTGGGAATGTTGAAATGCCAATGGTGATCCTGGATGACTTGCTTCCATGACTCATGAAACTGCACTGGCCACCTTGACAGCAGGTGCTTCAAGTACTGGCCCAGCAGGTGCAGAATGACAGTTGAATATGCCTTTGGTCGTTTAAAGGGTTGCTGGCATTGCTTACTTACAAGATTGGTCTTCAGTGAGACAAATAACTTCAGTGAGACAAATATCCCAATGGTAATAGTTGCCTGCTGCATCCTGCATAATCTGTGAAGCAAAGGGGTAAAAGTTTCTGCTGGGGTGGAAGTGGAGCGGCTGTCTCCTGAATTTGAATAGCCAGATACATGGGCTATCAGAAGAGCATAAGGCACAGCTATACAGCTCAGAGAGGCTTTGAGAGATCATTTTAATAGTGAGCTGGAGTGGTGTGTGTTGTTGTAGTGTGCTCTACCTGGCCTTGCTCTTTTGCAGCTTTATGTAAATCTTGTAGTTATTGCACTGGATGTAGGAATATAACATTGTCAATGCACCTATTAATATTGTTTGTGAATGATGTTATAAGATGGGTGACACAGAGCAACAGGTAATTGTTTACTGACAACTGCTCGGCACCAGCCAGCATATGAATTATGTTCCAAAATATAGAATTTTATTCTTCAACATGAACCAGCAATTTTTAAAAAAACATTTAAAACTTAACAAATTAAGCAAACAGAACTTAGGATGGGGAAAGAACAGTCATGTCCATTTCAGGTACACATGCACCAGCCTTGGCTTTCACAGGTCAGTGTATGTGAAGCTCTGATTGTCTTTAATGTCACCTGGTGTGGAGTGGTAAGAGTACTGGCACTGATCTCTGATGGCAAGTGGTATGTTTGGGGGCGGGTGTATAGGGAGTTCCCAATATCGAGTTTTCAATGGGCTGCAGAGGCAGGCAAGCAGGGGATTGTTAATTCTGCAGATCCACCAGAGCCTGCAGCATCTTTGTTTGCTGCCTGAGAAGTACAAGCATGTCCTGTTGCACATCCATCACCTTTTCCTGCACCTTTCTCCTTTGGGATGGAGGCAGAGTCTCCACTGAAGATGGCATGCTTTTTGTAAAAGCGGCATGTCTGTAGCTCAGCACCGGATCAATTGATGGCTCCCTGGCCTTCTGGTATGCCTGCTGCAGCATCTTTGCTTTCACACGGCACTGCTATGGGCACTTGTCATAGCCATTCTTCTGCAATCTGCCACATGTCCACATTTCTACGGCTGGTTCAGAGTTGTGCCTGCACAGCCTGTTCCCCACAGCCCCAAGAAACCCAATATCTCCTGTCTACTCATGGCAGGAGTGCATCTGGAGCATGTAGCTGGCTTGGTCAGCTGGGAAGTTGCATTCAACAATGGAGAGCTGATAGGTGTTCTTGCTAAGCCGGGAAATCAGGAAAATGAATTTAAAAAATTGTAAAGGGGCTTTAAAGTGGGATGGAGAGATACTTCCAGTTTACCTGACCCCTGGACAGCAGAGTTCACAATGGTGACTAGAGTGGTCAGCGTAGGGCATTGTGGAACAGCTGCAGGAGACCAGTAATGGTTAATAAGTAACACAGTATCTACATACGTCACCACAGTATGTATCTACATTGACTGTGACTACACTACTCAGGGAGGTGGTATTATTAAGTCTGTAGGGGAGCATTTACCTCATCGAGAGTCAAATTTAAGTGAAGACACATCACAACTAGGTTGACATAAGCTGCCTGGCATCAACCTAACCACATCCTGTAGACCAGGTGTTAAGTTATATCTACACTTAAACTTCTGCAGCTATGTTGCTGTAGCCACTCACTATACTACATCCCTATAGTTAATCCACCTCCTTGGGAACCAATACCTAGGTCAAGAATTCTTTGATTGTCCTAACACGGTCTACACCAGGGATTAGGTTGATTTAAACTACCTCACTCAGGGATCTGGATTTTTCACACCACTGAGTGATGTAACTGGCTCAACCTTCCTTTTTACCACAGACCTGGCTTTAGAGCTTGCCTACACAGGGACAGTCAGGAAAAGTTAATACACATTTAACTAATGCACTTTAAAAGTTAATAGCATTAAATCCCAGTGTGAACACTGTTAATTGGAATTTAAATGGCTTTAATTCAGTTTGGCTCAATTAACTTCACAAGTGAATTAAACTAAACCAAATTGAGGCTATTTTAATTCTGGATGAGGGTGTTCAAAGAGGGGTTTAATGTCGTTTAACTACTCCACTTCAAATTCACACTTCTAGTTAATTTGGATTAGTTTGTCTGGATATCCCCTTAAAGCTAAAGAGCACTGCTCCATTAAGGTCCTTCTAGTCAAAAGATTTCCACTTAAAAAAATAAAATGTTGAACAGCCCGCTGAATATTAGAATAATGAGTGATGATATTTTCTGTTTACAAGTCTTCAAATATGCATCCCACATGAAAAGTAAACCATGAGTACCTCTAAACAAAAGAAGCTATGCTTTCCAGTAAATTATTGATTTTTAACTATAAAATGAGGTCCTGGGAATTATCATACTTTGATCATAAAGCAGTTTGGGGTTTTTTTTAGCTGTTATAAGAAGTCAGCTGATCAGCTTTATTATCTTTAACTGTCAGTGGATTCTGTGCATGCTCATTAAGGTTTTGTCTACACAAGCAAATAAAAAGAAGAGAAAAAAAGGGGGTATTTTTCAACTGAGTTAGCTTAATTTGACTGAAAATCTCTCATTATTGCCATTCATCTTAGACATAAAATTGTGTTTTATTTGAGCTGGTCATGTTGTAGCCTAGGTTCTAACACAAAAAATATCGTAAAAGCCTATAAATGCCTACATGGGCAGTAAGGAAGGTTTTCAACTGAGTTTAACTTACTTGATTGAAACACACACCTTTTTGCCAGTGTAGACAGACCCTACTACTAGGCAAATAATCGATCAAAACAGAACACTGCTTAACTGAGCATCTTAATTATGAAGATCATAGAATAAAATATAAGAGTTAATTTTTTGACATTTTTATACCAAGGGACCGGTCTAACGCTCATTTTCTTCAAATAGCTTTGACTCATGACTAAGGCTATGCTTTAGTCAGAGGTATTTTAAGTAAAAGTCATGGACAGGTCATGGGCAGTAAACAAAAATTCATGGCCCATGACCTGTCCATGACTTAATATACTCCCAACTAAAACTTGGGCCGGGGGCCACAGGTGTTGTAGGGGGACAGTTTTTGGGGGGCGGCAGGTGCTGTGGGGGAGGCAGGCAGCGGTACATGGCCCAAGACCTCCGTTGGTGCTGGGGAGGAGGCAAGCAGCGGCACACAGTCTACTAGGGTGGGAGAGATGAGCGGAGACAGGAAGCACGAGATCCCCAGTGGTGCTGGGGTGCAGGCAGCAGAGTGTGGCCTGCGACCCCCGCTAGTGCTGGGGAAGGGGGGGAGGGGGAGCAGAGCTGACAGGCTCCCTCCCTGGCTCCTTGTGTCCCTGCAGCTCCTAGTGGGAGGGAAGGCCAGGGGGGCTCCCCTGCGCTGCCTGTGCCATGAGCTCCGGCTCCGCAGCTCCCATTGATTGGGAACCACAGCCAATGAGAGCTGCATGGGTGGCGCCTGCACGCGCGGGCAGTGTGTGGAGCCCCCTGATCCCTCCCCCTAGGAGCTGCAGGGATATGCAGGCTGCTTCCAGGGAGCCAGCCACACTGGCCGCTGCAGAAGTCAACAGAGGTCACAGAAAGTCACAGAATCCATTACTTCTGTGATAGACAAGCAGCCTTACTCATGATGAGGTAAATAAACTGCCTCCAATTGATTTTGTCTCATCAGTTACAATTAGATATGTTCTGATTAAACTTGTGGAACTTCTCAGACATACAACAATACACACTTACATGAGACAGAAGCATCTTTCCTATAAAATATCCAGCATTTTAAAGAAATTTCAAGACCGAAGAATTTTTTCATTTGTTTGGCTTATGTTACAATGTCAGCCAATAGAATTAACAAAGAGATGCACTCAGAAAATAAACTTCATTAGTTCCACAGGCCACCTGCTACATTTCTTTCCCCCATCTATTACATCTTGTATTTAGCTCTGGAAGCTTTTTGAGACAGGGCCCATGAAGTACTTTGTGCCTGGACCGCATCTAGCACAATGGTGATCCAACCTGACTGGTGTCTTTTAGTGCTCTGTAATAAAAACAGCAGAGACAATAATGTAGATAAGTTATATTTGGACCTACATTGCTTGAAAGAAAGTGAAACATTGTCCTAGTAAAGATTTCTGCTGTTAAAGTTACCTCTGCAAGCTTTCCTCAAATCTTCATCAGAATGTTGCCCCAAAAGTTGTGTCTACTGAGAAACTCAGTGCCTGATTTTCAGTACTAACTAGTAATGTAGACAGCACTCAGACAATTTCAGCACCATCTTTTACAAAAATTATTAAAAAAAAATCCATTCCTTCATATTAATTTTTGGCAACTGGAAGACAAGAGATAAAGACCAAAATTTGGAGACAAAGAACTAAACCAAGTGGAAAAATTAGTGTTCCTTACAGAATTATTAACTCCTCACTTAAAGTCGTCCCGGTTAACGTTGTTTCATTATGTTGCTGATCAATTAGAGAACATGCTTGTTTAAAGTTGTGCAGGCTTGGAACCAGGGTGGACCGGCAGCCCTTCCCCTCCCCACACTGCCACTATCAGCTCCCCGCTCCCCTAAGTTCCCTGTGCGGCAGCTGCTCAGCAGGCTATCGATTGCCAGGCAGTTTAGCTATCCCTCCCACCACTGCCATGTGCTGCCCCTGCCCTCTGTCTTGGAGCTGCTTCCGGGAGCCTCCTGCTTGCTGTGCAGGTGCAGGAGAGGGGAGGAGGAAGAGGGGTGCTGATGTCAGGGTGTCCCCCACACCCTCACTCCTTTTCCCATCTCCACAGAGCAGGGCGGGGACACGACAGGTCTCAGGACAGAGGGAGCTTGCTGGCAATAGCTGCTGTCTCAAGTTGCTGATCTACTAAAAAAGGCAGTGTATTTAGTCTGTCTCACACATGGTGTGTGTGTCTGTAACTCTCTGCCATGCTGTCTCCCCTCCCTCCATTAGTGCTGCCTTGTAGAGCATGAGGCTACATTAACAATGTGTTACCCCTTGAGGGCTCAGCCCAGTGCTAGTTCATCATTTAGCAGTAAGGCATTCCCTGGGAAATATCCCACCCTCTGACTTCACCACCTCAACCAAGCTTCACAATCATCATTATTTAAAACTTAAAGAGTGTGTGTGTGTGTGTATATTCTGACAGGATCGGGCCAGATGGCTACAGGAGAGTGATAGAAGGCAGATATATTAGCCCCAAGTTAAGTAGGTCCCTTTTCCCGGGGTAAGATAATAGGGAAGGTTCCAGAACAATCAGGAACCTTCTGGAAACAATTAAGACAGACAGTCTGATTAGAACACCTGCGGCCAATCAAGCAGCTGCTAGAATCAATTAGGGCAGGCTAATCAGGGCACCTGGGTTTAAAAAGGAGCTCACTTCAGTTTGTGGTGTGTTTGTGAGGAGCTGGGAGCAAAAGGCACTAGAAGCTGAGAGTGAGAATACGTACTGTTGGAGGACTGAGGAGTACAAGCATTATCAGACCATTATCAGGAAGGTCCTATGGTGAGAATAAAGAAGGTGTTGGGAGGAGGCCATGGGGAAGTAGCCCAGAGAGTTGTAGCTGTCGTACAGCTGTTCCAGGAGGCACTCTAGACAGCTGCATTCCACAGGGCCCTGGGCTGGAACCCGGAGTAGAGGGCGGGCCTGGGTTCCCCCAAACCTCCCAACTCCTGGTCAGACACAGGAGGAGTTGACTCAGACTGTGAGTTCACGAAAATGGCCAAACTGAGGGCTGCCGTGAAGCTCCGAGGTGAGCAGATCTGCCAATAAGCGCAAGACCCACCAAGGTAGAGGAGGAACTTTTTCACTATGTATATTATATATATATAAAATTTCTGCTATTACAGTGCCATATATAGAAATAAAAATAATATAATATAGTCTTTTGTCTGGTGAAAAAAATTCCCTGAAACCTAACGCCCACTATTTACATTAATTCTTATGGGGAAATTGGATTCGCTTAACATTGTTTTGCTTAAAGTAGCATTTTTCAGGAACATAACACATGTTAAGCGAGGATTGTTACTGTAGCATCTAAGAATGGAAATTGTGAAGAGGACAAGAAGACTTAGACTAGCACTAGCTTCCACTGCATTTGGAAAATTCTAAGATCTGAAAGGCAAAAAACCCAACACATTTTGATAAAAATGAATATTGGTATATATGAGATAACTGTGTCAATCCTTCTGTATGTGTCAGAATGCTGGAGTATGAGGAAAATGACAAATGAAAGCTATTGACTGCAGAAATGAACCGGCTGAGGGGAATACTGAGAGCTTCCAGGCTGCAGAAAACAAACAATGCAATGACAAGAAAACAGCTAGAGCAAGACGATCCATAGAAGATGACTGTGATGGTTTGGACACATGTCAAGAATGGATCCAGAAAGAATACCATACATGGCGATACATGCCAGAATGTAAGAAAACAGAAATAGAGGAAGACCGAGTACATGCTGGATAGACCTGGTGAAGAATGACAATGAACAAAAGGATTGGGAGATGAACAAAGCTGTTCGGCCCTATCGTCGCTACTGAGCTGATGGACAGGAATCAAAGAAGTCAAAGATTCCTTCATATAAAAAGTATCACCTGAGGCAAAACAAAGCAATATCATCTAAGTGCCATAAAAGACAAACAAACAGTGCTTCAAAACAGAGTCAATATTTTCAAATAAAAAGCAAACAAACCCCAACAGATGATTAGTGTTAAACAAGGCCAGGCTTCACTTATAATCCCAAACTTCATCAGGAGTATACATGTAAAGATTCCCAAAAGTTCAGTTTGTGGGGACTATGAACTCCACATGGCAGCTTCTTGAAAGTCCCTTAGCAACATTTAACAAGTCCTAAAGAAAATTGTTGTACCGTATTTGTATGTTAAAAATAAAATTAATTGAGGCCCTTTAAATTTGATAAATGCCTTTTTGATCTATGGAATGCACTTGAACCAAAGACCTTTGGCTTCCATAGATAGCATTAGCAAAATATCTCAATATACTTTCCAGGCCCATAGAACTATTATTTGACTAATTAATCACACAAATGCACTGGGAGTGGGAAAACTATCTTTTTTTGGTGACAGGTTTTTGTCCAGACCCTACCTTGTCCCTAATGGCTAGTGAACACATTTGGGATCCTCTTGTTGCTCCATCTCATTTTAAACCTGTTCTTCTCTGTTATTTCTCCCACTTAACCTTCTCCACTAAACACCCTTTAAAATATTTTCCTAAAATATTGTTATTTAGGCCAGAGAAGATTCAACAGAAGATGCATAATGGATCTGATTGCCTAAACAAACATGTACATGCAAGATAGTGGAAAATGGAGAAACAGACCCAGTACAGCTTTAATGAGGCATATGTTAAACAGAGGCTGCCAGAATGTCCTATAGCTGAAGTCAGTGCCATGCAGTCTTACAGCTCACAGCAGCAGCCATAATGAAGTGGACAGATGGAATCTCACTTGTTTTACTTGGGACAGTTTGGTTCATTACAAAAATGTCTTGGTCTAACATCTGTTTCAGGTTTCACTCTAGATATCTCGTATCTAGGTTTATGACCCTAGAGTTCTAACCCTCCATATAATGTAAGTGATAAGTACTGCAGATATCAAGGTGGTGAACATCTTACAGCTACCTGAAAGGTAGAGAATCTTGCAGATTAGTTTCTGTGATGTGCTGATGCTTAAACTGTAGAAACTCATCAAGAGTCCAAAGAAATGTTGGGAAATCAGAGAAAATTAATGCTTGCTTAAAATGCTCATAGGCAACCTACCTTAAAAAGGTGAACTAACATGTTTTAGAATTTTAAACAATAAATTTGTATTTTATTAAAATATTAAGAGTGAATGGGTATAGCTAAAATTAGAGATGACCCCTTTTGGGCCAAGTCCTACAGCCTCTTCTCTTCCCTCATCCTCTGATCTCTCTGCTACCTTTACTACAGTTGATCATTCCAATCCTCTCCCCCAGGGCTCTATCCTTGGCCCTTTCCTGTTTTTCTTCATTATAATTATCACAAAGTAATCTCAACCTCATTGACTCACAAGTCTTCAATTGCCATAGTTATGCTGTTGACATGCAAATCTATTTCTCCTCCCCGACTGACTTACTTTCCTTCTGTTTCACATCTAACTTTCTCCCACTCATGAGCATTTAGGTGTTTTAGGTCTAAGCTGCTTTAGCACAGACACTCATGTCCTGAAGAACTACACTGTGACCCTAACCGACTCTTTTTGACAACTGGCAAAGATCACACTCAACACACCATTATCAGAATATTTAGCCAAACCACACCTTGTAAGCTTATCAAACAGTGGTTCATACTGGAGTGGTTCATGACCGAGTGCCAACCTCAGGGCACCCTGGCAAAAAAGCAGGGCAGAAACCCAAAACAGATTGTATCGTCTATAATTAGACATCTCCAACCCAGTAACAAGTGTGGATTCCTGAAGTACTATAACAGTCTTAGCATGGAGTCACAGACAGTTCCCTTGGGCATTCCAGTCCATCTTGGCACCCAAGCAAGCTGAATTATGTGATAGATGGATACTTTACATCAAAAAACCACAACAAAATTAGTCCCAAAGGACCACTTACCCTAGGTACTCAGATCTCAAACCAAAGAAAATGCCTGTGGCCAATCCTGTAATAAACTAACTAAAAATTGAAATAAGTGTTACTTACAAGGTTAAAACAGGGAAAAAAATACACACACGAATGAGTTACAGTGTGTGTATTTTTAAAAAGACAATATAAGCAGCTTGATATGTCTCGTTAGCTCTGATCCATGCCAAGCAGCATGGGGATCTCTTCCTTATGTTTAGGAATCTTTGCCCCTCAGAGAGCAAACAGCATAAATAGGTCAGCTTCTTCCTGTCAGGCATTTTTATCCCCTTCATTTCAGAATTCCAAGATGATGGGATGAGTTCATGCGCAGGTCTCCCCTTCATGGAGGGAGAGAGGAATGCAATCCACAAGGTCTCTGTCCAAAATGCCTCATATGTTTTCAATGGGCCATCGGAATGCATCCGATGAAGTGAGCTGTAGCTCACGAAAGCTTATGCTCAAATAAATTTGTTAGTCTCTAAGGTGCCACGAGTACTCCTTTTCTTTTTCCTCTTTGGTGAGTTATATAATTACAGAGGTTCTCAATGCAAACACTCAATATAACTTTATAACCTCGGCAACAGAGGTTATAAGTGAGATCAATACATGCAGCATCCTACATGGTTAATAAGGTTTAGATAGACACTGTGACAGAGCTCCTTCTCCACCTTGGTGGGTTCCATGCTTCTGCTTAGCGGCGAGTCAGGGTATTCCTCTCTCCCTCAGAATTTCCCCACACCACTGGGGTTATTGTCCACAACTTGCCTAAGCAGGGTTCCTTCCGGCCTCTTTGATGGGGGGTGGGGAGGGAAAAGGGAGCCTCTTAGTCTCTGGTAGCCCTTCTGGGCATAGTGGCAGCAGACCAGACACCCAGTTCAGTCTCTCCCCTCTGGCAGAGTCTTCCCTCAGACCTCTGGGGCCTGACCTTTGCCTCTGTACCTGTGGGGTTTACCTCCTGGTGCTTGTTAGTGTCTGCTCCACCCAGTTCTCCAGTAGCATGCCTTCCTCCCACAGTTCCTATGTGCACTCCTATCGGGCTGGAAGCAGGGTTCTTAACAAGCTCTGACAGACCCCTTGATTGGCCCCAGGTGTCCTAATTAACCTGGAGTAACCTCTGTTCAGTTATCAGGGGAAAAGGGACCTGTTTATCCTGGGGCTAATATACTTACCTTCCATCACTCTCATGTAGCCCTCTGGCCTGACCCCATCACAACAACAAACACATTCTTACAACTCTAATATTTATTATAACAATACTAACACACAGGCAAGCCAGATGGTTTTCCAGCTATGTATTGGTCAGTTTTCACTTAGGTCTGGGCCTTTGGCATGAGCTGGCACAGTCTGCCAGCATCAATCACAAAGATATCATACAAAAACTGGTGACACACTGGTCACGAATATCAAATTACTGTGTGGTGTGTGTATGTGGGTTATGTATGTGGGCTGGAAATACGTGCACAAGTCTGCTCTAGACAAAGGAACAATGTCTGGTCTGTTTGCCTCTGTCTCTAGTGCAAATTGAGCAAGATGAGGCCAGAGATAATGAACTATATTTACATCTAAGGCAAACAAATGGATTAAGCCAATTGGAGAAGCAAAGTGACCAGAGCAGGAGCGAGTCAGAATGGCATTTGCACAAACAACATGAGAAAAAGCTTTATCTGAAGATACACTTCAAAGCAATACATTTCAGAGGTTCACTGGACTATTCAAAGAAGGACGGAGAACTCCTTAGTTACCCATCACTTAGGGAAGAAGGGAGATAGAACCCTTTGTGCCAGGGGATCCAACTCTCACAAAATCAGAGGGCTAGAGATGTTGGTATCATGATCTAAGTGAGAAAACTGCTTAGGCAAGGATTATCTGCTAAAATTAATTTTTTCATCACTAGAAAGAGTGTTTTGTTTTGTTGGTATCCACACCTCTTTCCTTTTTTTCCTGGCTTATCACATATTGCTGTTCTTTGTTAATAAACTTATTAGTTTTACTATAAACATCTTAAAATGCTTTTATATTGAAGTAAAGCAGGAGTCTTCAGCTAAATTAACAGGTTGGAGTTGTGCTCTGTCTCTCTGGAGGTGAAAACAATTTCTGTGAATGTCCAGTGAGAGCGACTGGACACTACAGAGACCGATGATTCTGTGGAACTCGGGAATTAGAACTCTGTGGAGCTGATGGTTCCCTGCAAGGCTAGATTTTGACTGGCAGAGTCTTGAGAAGTTTGCTGGTGAGGCAGACAGACTGGTGTGGCAGGGAGCTGACACACAGTATAAACTCCAGCAAAGATCTCCCTTGCCAAGGCAGAGAGGAAAACATGGTGGTTTACGGTTCTGGGTTCCCCGAGCAGAGCATCACACACTGATCCGCCAAGTAATTCCTTCACTTAAATCCTTGAAGGATTTAAGAAATTTGATTACATTCTTCAAATGCAGACAGACTGAAGGCTCCATCATTTGCCCTATCTGAGGGGATCATTTGTCCATTAAGCCCAGTATCATACCTCTCTCAGTGGCCACTATTTGATGCTTTAAAGGAAGTCAATAAATATACATTTACTGTGATGGTTGGATCACAGAAACCCCCTTGGGGCTGCCAACTGATGTGCCAAGACTACTTCTGCTCGCTTTCCCTACTAGCTTGGGACTCTAGAGCCCTGCCTGGCTGTGCCAGACATGCTTGCTGGCTACAAACATAGACCCAGGTCTGAACCACGTCCCACAAACTGCAGGCTTTACTGAAAGCAGCTTAAGAAGTGTTCCTGTCTTTAACACTCAGATGCCCAACTCCCAATGGGGTCCAAACCACAAATATATTTGTTTTACCCTGTATAAAAAACTTATACAGGGTAATCTAATAAATTGTTCACCCTCTATAACACTGATAGAGAGATATGCACAGATATTTGCTCCTCCCCCCCGCCCCAGGTATTAATACATACTCTGGGTTAAATAATAAGTAAAAAGTGATTTTATTAAATACAGAAAGTAGGATTTAATTGATTCCAAGTAATAGCAGACAGAACAAAGTGAATTACCAAGCAAAATAAAAACAAAACACGCAAGTCTATGACTAATACAGTAAGAAAACTGAATACAGATAAAACCTCACCCTAAAAGAGGTGTTCCAGTAAGCTTTCTTTTACAGACTAGTCTCCTTCTAATCTGGGTCCAGCAATCATTTACACCCCCTTGTGGCTACTATCCTTTGTTCCAGTTTCTTTCAGGTATCCTTTGGGAGTGGAGAGGTTATCTCTTGAGCCAGTGGAAGACAAAATGGAGGGGTCTCCTGAGGCTTTAAACAGACTCTCTCTTATGGGTGGACACCTCTCCCTCCCCGTGTAGAATCCCAGCTACAAGATGGAGTTTTGGAGCTACATGGGCAAGTCACATGTCCATGCACGACTCAGAACTTACAGGTAGCAGCCATGGTTCACATGCTACCTTGAATGTCCTCAAGTAGACTTCTTGTGTGGATTGGAGCCTTCTAAGATCCATTGTTCGTTAAGTGTTTCTTGATTGGGCACTTAACTTCCACATTCCTTTCTCAAGAAGCTGACCAAATGCTTTACTAAGGCTACTTAGAAATCAAGGAAGTACACAGCCGATATTCATAACTTCGAACACAGAAGTGATACATGCATACAAATAGGAGGAATAGATTCAGTAGATCATAACCTGAAGAGAGATATATGTTACATGGCATATGCAGCATAAAACATATTCCAGTTATGTCATATGTACATTCATAAGCATATTGCCATAAAGTCTTATGGGGTGCAACATCACAATACACTTGCCTGGGGAAATCATCTTTGCTGATCACATAGAAAAGTAGTTTATACCGCAATGCCTGATTTTGTATAAAAATCACATTTATCTTGCACAAGTACAAATGTTAGTGATCATACAGTTAACCATCCTTTTGGAAAGTCCACCCGTTGTATTTTGATTATTACCATGTACAAAAATATCTCATTTAAAAATTATCAGTCATTTATTTCATTGAGTATTGCTGTAATCTTATATTTTAGAAAAGGATGAAAAAGGAGAGCGTCCAGTTTTGATCATATACTTCGTGATTTTTAATATTTGAGTCAAGTTTCTCCTAATGTCTCCCTCACACATAGTAAATACTTTTAGTTTGTGTAATCTGAAGGTAGGTTCCTATGCCAGAACTAATAGGAGAGCTGGTTTAAGAGTTATTAGTTTGGAAAATAGTTTTCATATCCTCCAAATTCTTGAAGTGTGTTTTTGGTTTTCTGGTAGCATCGACTACAAAATGAGTTTACAATCCAATTAGACACAAAGCAACTGGTTGTATTCAGATTACTTACACATCAGTCACCAGGTGTAACTTATGCCATCTGTCAGGAAGAGATTCCCTGACCAAAATAATTCCATTATTTTTCTCATAGTAAAAAAAAAAACAACTTATGCTAAATAAGTCCAAAACACCAAATTAAAAAACAAACAAAACATCCTTTTTTAGTCCCAGATATGAAGACTTCTTGACGAGGACACAATTCACCTGAAAAGGGTTTACCAAAGGGAATGCTGTTGCTTATTTAACTAGAACTCAAGATCCTTTCACCTTGCTGCTTTTCACAAAAAAAGAAAAAGTTAATGCAGAGAGAAGTGCAGTCTTTTATGCACATGAGAAAGCCAATAATAGATTATGTTCAGTCACCCACAGGTGAGTAACTGAAAGAGTGATTAGAGTTTGTTTCCTCCCCCCAAATTTAGCAGATTGGATGCAGCTCTTTTTTCCCCTTAAAGAAGCAGTATATTTTCTTCCCCCCCCCCCAAATAATTAACTAACTTGATCAAGCGTTTCAACTGATCCTAAGTTTGACCAAGACAGCAATTATATGTGGCCGTGCATAAAAAAAAAAAATGCTTGCACGTGCCCTCAGCTTACCTAGAAATTTTCATTCTTGGTTAATAATTATTTAAAACAAACAAAAAATCTAGGGCCATTTGGAATAGGAAATAATAAGGTTCATGGTTTGGGATATCCTCACACGTATGGCTTTTAGCACTGAGGGTAAAAGAGATTTGATTGATTTGAGGTTTAGTTTGTCAGGCTCAAATACCTACATTCCCCATCGTCATCAAATGAACATCAATCGGGGGAATATTTCCAATTGAGAAATAAGGATCCTTTTTGGTTACAAGGAATCCTTATTGTAAATTATTGTCAAAAATGTTGCAACATATCCTGTGGTTTGGGAAAATGTTTGCCATCTGATGTTTTTTATATCCAACTTTTGAAAGCACCACAAAGTTACGCAAATTTCATGGACAAACGGTGTGTCTGTCTGTAATTCTGTTCTGACAGTTTCCAGCAGGATTTCCCTTTAGAAGTATAGGGAGTATCACTCAAACTAATGGAACATATCAAACCCCCTCAAATTTCACCCATTGTATCTGAACATCCTGAGCCTGTGCAGGTAGGTAAGATTTTGTAACCAAGTGCTCAATTAAGAAAGGGAGAGTGGAAGAACAATCAGAAAAAATAATATGTTATCAAAACAAAGTTAATCTAGATGTACATTTTTCATATGCTTGTGCAAAATCTAATTCCAGATGTCATTACAATGAGTCTCTCCTCTAACCCATGCATGCCTTTCATAAGGGTCAGGCACAGGTTCAGTCCCTATGTTCCACATGCTCTCCCTATTCCCCCAGGGCTGCATAGCTGACCATAGCGGGAGCAGGACTGGCATAGTTGAGGGAATAATCTGCAGCCATAAAGGGGTAAAATAATGGACATGCTCCCCACCACCATACCCTTTGCATACCAGGATGTTCTGGGAACTATTTTGACTCCGTGAAGCAGAATTCCTTCTAATGCTTCTCCTGGGGTGGTACAGCCTTGAAGGGACAATTGACATCTTATGGTGAAATTCACCCATGTCTATGTTGCTCACAGAGAAGTGAGTGACTTGATAGCCCAGTGGTTAGGGCCCTCCCTTGGGATGTAGGACAGTTAGGTTCAAGTCCCTACTCCAAAGAATATTTAAGTATTTCAGCTTCAACTGGAGTGATTGAGAGAATCTTACTTCTAAAATATCCCACAGAGCAGTGGGTTATGGCATTCACCTGGGAGATGGGTTCATGACCTTGCTTCTCTCCATTCTTTTATCCCAGACATATTCCATTTTTTTTTATTCTTACTATGCTTGTTCAGTGTGTCCATTTTTCTAGAATGGCAAAGGGTCAAATTCTGCCCTGGTTCATGTTCTTTGCAACCCCACTGAATTTACACAGTAATTCAGGGGAGGCAAGCCAGGGCAAAATTTTGCCCTATGAAATTTTAAAAGCTGGTCTTTTGGGTTTGTTTTGCACTCACAGGACCACTACAAGATTTATCTGGAATGTGCAAGGAAGAACAATTGCAAATATAATGTATTTTGTTAGGAAAGAGCCTGAGCTGGGGTCAGTTCTGGGAACCAAGGCCCAGATACTCTAAAGGTATTTTAGATACCTAAATCCCATCAAAGTCAGTGGGAGATATTCTCCTAGATACTTCTGAGGATCAGGCCAAAATAATGAAACAGATTCCTGTCTTCAGTGAGAAAAGAGGCTTATGAAAGACACAGTTTGCTTTCAACAGAAAAATCTCCCAATGAGAGATCTGATTTGGCCAAAGAAAGTGATTCAGATTCCAATATGCATTTGGCTACTTCCTTTTCAGGAAGGAATTCAGAGATTATAGTGTTCAGAGTAGCAGCCGTGTTAGTCTGTATTTGCAAAAAGAAAAGGAGTACTTGTGGCACCTTAGAGACTAACAAATTTATTAGAGCATAAGCTTTCGTGAGCTACAGCTCACTTCATCGGATGCATTTGGTGGAAAAAACAGAGGAGAGATTATAGTGATAGGTGTGGTAGAAGAACCTGAATAGAAGAGAAGAGTGTGAATCAGTGCTAAAAATGAACTACTTTAATAAATTATAAGTTGCGGCTGCAGTGTGTCATCAAACTGATTCCCATAGTTCCAACTCCCTTTTTAGTGATCTCCTTCACGGTCTTAAGTGTGCAGAAAATGGCAAAACAACACCACCACAAAAAAACCACATCACAGCCGCACGAACTTCACAGGATCCAGTGCAATAAGATACCATGGTTGGCAGCCAAAGGAACAGGAAAATGGAGAACAAAAAGTCAGTTTAGCACCTTTTTCAAGAACAGTCAAACAATGAAAGACAAGATTATTTTTGTTGAGTAAAGCCTCTTCTCTGTTAGTACCACTGCTGCTCTCAGACTGTTCTCTGATCAAGGGTAAAGAGGGAAAGTCCTGATGTCACCATCAAAAAGCAGCACGAATATTTAGAAACTTTAAAAATACAGAGTCAGATTTTACTTCGTTACACCACTATGAATCCATAGTAACTCCACTAAAGTGAATGAATAATTGAGACCAGAATTTGGGTTGCAGTTTCTAGCTAATGTTGGCATATAGCAATAAATTCAGAGGTTGATAGGCGCTCTCTTAACATTCAGTGGCACCCAGAATTACTTACATTGACATAGCAAATATTAATGAGCACAAGGGAGATGTCAAGAAGCAGGAGAAGGGGAATAAAGGGTGGTCTATTTTAATTTACAATCTTATACATTCCTCTATGGATACATTAACACTTAAAAAAAAACCCCACAGTGGCAAGTCTCACAGCCCAGGTCAACTGACTCAGGCTCCCAAGACTTGTGTTACAGGGCTAAAAATAGCAATGTAGATGTTACTGCTCAAGTTGGAGCTTGGGCTCTGAGATTCTTTCCCCTCACTGCATTTCATTTTTAGTCTCACAGTCCAAGCCGAGAGCCTAAGTCAGTTGACCTGTGCCCTTAGACTCACTGCCAAAGGGTTTTTTTTGTTGTTGTTTTCAAGTGTAGATGTACCCTATGGTTGTTTTTTTTTTAAACCGTACCCATAATCTGCTGTACCCTCAGCATGAGTTAAATCTAACTTAGTCTCATCTCTGAATTCGGCCTGAAGTTTCGATAGGTAGCTGTTTTCTCTGATGGAAGAGGAAGCACACAAGTCCAATTATACAGTAGAACCAAGGGAGATTAGGGGACAAAAAAAATCTGCTTTTTAGTCTTTAAAAAGCTGGTTAGACAGAAAAGAATCTAACAGCATAGAATGGTATGGGAAAAACAATGACAATGCTGGTCAGTCAAAGGTTATCTCTGTACTCTTACTGTGGGAAAGGTAATGAAGTCCACCACCAAAGTAATCACATCATTATTTTTGCTACACAATTCAAATAAAACTTTCCCAAACATATGTTCAATATCTGGATAAATGGAATAATTAACTTTTACTGGTTAGTACTTGACCATAAATACTTCATTATGATGCCAGGTAGTCAAGGTTGAAGAAAATACTAGGGGATAGATTAGCAATGAAAGGTTGCATGTGCACGTGTGTGTGTGTTGCTTACTAAACAATCGGAACTGAAGCACACTAGAAAAAGCTACATATGTGTGATCTGAAGGATATGAAAAAGCCAGTGACCTATGTTTTTCAGTTATCCACATTTACCACCTGCATAGCATAGCTGTAACATTTTCTTTAGCTAGCTAATGTAATGGTATGTCACTGTACATATGTATATATACAAGGTATACGTTTATAAGTTAAAATTGTACAGTTGCATATTCGTTATTCTTGAGACTAACCTTTTTTAATCCTTGTTTGTTACTCAATATAGCCAAAACTAGTTTACATGTTTTAATTTAAATCAATTATTAAAAGATGTATTAGGGTAAGATCAAAGTGAGCTGATTAAAAATAAATTGTAATGAACAATGGAATCTTTTTCATGCTACTGATAGACAAATACTGCAAAAAATATTTAAGCATTGTTCTCAAATAAAACCAACCAATACATTTCAGCAATATTTATGATGCTTTTTGAGTCATATTCCATATTCACAGATTATACTTCATTTGCAAGAATGATTGTGGAATGTGATAATCTTGCTGATAATTGTGTTAATGTGTTTGTGCCAAGGATCACACTAAATGTGTTGCATTATGAAATCTTGGATTTCTCTCCTCCTATTTAGAAAAGGTTCAGTCAGTCATTCAGGGGCCAGAACCAATATCATGTGTTTTATGTGATCAGTTATACAGCACAAATAACAAATAGCCAACTTGAATAGATTGTGACCAACCCATTGGCCGATATATGTTCAGATACAGTCTTTGTTGAACAATTTAGACTAGCAAACATTTTCATAAAAATCAATTTTTCCCCCAAAGATTACAGGACAAAATACATCAAATAAATTATTTGATCTGAATATTGCCAGCTGTAATCCATACTATATTCAGAAGACTGTACTGAAGTAGCAATGCTTTTCTTTCATATTCCTCTTGAGAGGTGAGATGGTATAGTGCCTTTTCTCCAAATATTGTGCACTTCATAGATAGAGCATCCAGCATGGGATGATCATGGGGAGACATCCAGTGGACAGTTTCAGGTATGGAAACACTGCTACTGATCATCTGAATACTAGGCTGTCAATTAATCGCAGTTAACGCATGCAATTAACTCAAAAAAAATTGCAGTTAATCACACTGTTAAACAATAGAATACCAACTGAAAATTATTAAATATTTTGGATGTTTTTCTACAATTTCAAACAGATCAATTTCAGTTATATCACAGAATAAATCTCTCCTCTGTTTTTTCCACCAAATGCATCCGATGAAGTGAGCTGTAGCTCACGAAAGCTTATGCTCTAATAAATTTGTTAGTCTCTAAGGTGCCACAAGTACTCCTTTTCTTTTTGCGAATACAGACTAACACGGCTGCTACTCTGAAAAAAGTGCACAGTGCTCACTTTATATTTTTTATTACAAATATTTGCACTGTAAAAATGAAAAAAGTATTTTTCAATTCACCTCTTACAAGTACTGTTGTGAAATCACTCTAGCATGGAAGTGCAACTTACAAATGTAGATTTTTTTTTGTTACATAACTGCATTCAAAAACAAAACAATGTAAAACTTTAGAACCTACGAAGTCCTCTCAGTCCTACTTGTTCAGCCAATTGCTCAGACAAAAAGGTTTGTTTACATTTGCAGAAGATAATGCTGCCTGCTTCCTGTTTACAATGTCACCTGTAACTTCAGCCTGCAGCCGCTGGGAGCTGCAGGGTATCACCACCTCCCGTGGGGGCCAGGCACTGCGGGGTACCCTTGCCACCACCAGTGATGGAGGGGGGAATTCCCCAGCAGCTCCCCAGCTACCAGGGCCATGGACAGGGCATCCCACAGCAGCTCCCCAGCCGCTGTAAGTGGGGTTCCCTCCCAGCCACTGGGCAGAGGCTGCAGCTCCCAGCCACAGCAGGGCAGGGTGCTGGACCCTCTTCCCTCCCTGTTTTGTCACGGACATTTTTAGTAAAAGTTAGGAACAAATCACAGCTTCCGTGAATGTTTGTTAATTGCCCGTGACATGTCAGTGACTTTTACTAAAAATGTTCATGACAAAACCATAGTCCTAGCTATTGGCAATCCTTCCTCTTGTATAGGCTATTGGCACTCTACAACTTTGGGTAAAGGATCTCACCTCCTGAACTCTGTTGAACTCCCCAGCACAAAGCCCTGAGTCAACAAACATGCTAACATATTCTATGTTCCTGGATATGCAATAAACTGCCAGATGTTATCAGCTAGTTATCTTAGTAGGTTTGAAGCCTATATGTTTAAAATTCTAATTTTCACACTTTCAGTTTTCTTGAATCTCTGATATTGAGGATGATACATAGAGATCATAAAGCATTCTAAATTAATAGTAAACTGCACGAGGATGTAAAGATAAATTGCTATTCAAAAATATAACACTAGATTTGTTTAAAGATTGATCTTCAGGCCCCATGAGAAGTGTAATATAAATATGGGGTTAAAATCTGTGCCTACTCTTCATCCAATGCATTTGCTTCAATGGGACTACACACAGAATATAAATTGTGGTTCTTCATCACAAGCCAGGAGAAAGCCCAAGCCCAAATCAGTCTTTAGTGCTTCCCTCTAAGCTCCATTTATTGTCCAAACAACCAACAAACTCACAAAAGAAAACAAAGCTTCCAGCTAGAGTCAACTCCAAGGGTTTCCCACCTAGAATCTCCCTTCCTCAGGGACTACTGCAGGAGGCTATCCTTTCCTCTGCAGTCCATCACTTTCCTGCAGCTTTTTATAGGGAACACCTTCTCATCTGGGTCTAATTAGTAAACAGAGCAGACTTAGCTGCAGGCCCCTGAAGTGGGAGACCACCTTGTTAAGTATTCAAGTAAATCTATTTATTCATGTCTGAATATCGGTGACATCACATCAGAATTTTTGGAAGACATCACAATCACTGTTCCCTCTAAGCTGTGTGCGTGCACACAGATCCTAAACCCCGCGCACATGGCAAAACACCGTGCGCACAAAAATTTGCACAGAAGCACAAGAATTTGCACAGAAGAAATTGTGTGTGTACGTGGCTCGTCAAAAATTAGAGCGAACATTGGTCACAATGCAACGCTAACTTTGAGCACTCAGCATCTGTCCTTCAGTGATCTGTTGCAGACCATCCATCCATCTCACTAGTTGTCCTGTACTACAATAAATCTCCATCAGTCCTTTCATAATAACTTTTTCAAGGTTATTTCCATCTCTACGCATATTGCGACCAAAGTTTTCATCTGTTGATTTCTGATATCAGTGCTTGCTGCTCTCCAATAATATTTCTAATTTTGGCATTTGTCTTCCCCTCCACCCCCCCATTCAGCAGATATGCAAGAGGCTTTGCCAGAACCACATTTCAAAAGCACCCATTTTCTTTTTGTCAGCAGCATTAACTTCCCAAGACTTGCATCCATAAAATAGTACTGAAAAAAATATTAGATTTTTCACCCACTGCACCTTCATATATTTTAAGATACCACAGTTTTTCCACACTTTCCTAAGGAAGACCATAACTGAGCGAGCAGTCCTTGTGATAGAAAGCAATTCATTTCAGAATTTAGGCAATAAACTTGTATATCATCCATTTTTTCTAGGTCTTCTCTCTAAAGTGATGTTAAAGTTTTTTGTGCAAAGAAGTTTTTCTGCAGATTTAAAAATATAATCCAAATGTCTGGAGAATATTTTTACTTGCATATATAAAAGTTTCAGAGTAGCAGCCGTGTTAGTCTGTATTCGCAAAAAGAAAAGGAGTACTTGTGGCACCTTAGAGACTAAAATTTATTAGAGCATAAGCTTTCGTGAGCTACAGCTCACTAAGCTTATGCTCTAATAAATTTGTTAGTCTCTAAGGTGCCACAAGTACTCCTTTTCTTTTTGCATATATAAAAGTATCTTTCTAGACAGAAAACATGTCTTTTTATGTTGACAACAAAATGTGCTTGTTTTTTGGTGAAATTTCTGTCAACTATCTTCATAGAAAGTTTATAAAATCACCAAACTACAGCATACTAAATGAAAACCCTGAATTGCTTTTGCAATTTGAGTCTGGGAAAAGGAAAGACAAAAATGATGACAAAGGAGCTTATTCCAAAGCAAGCTCCTTGCAAGTCCCATGGAAGTCATTCGAAGTTGCTGTCACTCAGTATCTGTCAGGATCAGCTCATAAAGCACAGTGCCATCATAGAATGCAAGAGGAGCAATCATATAAAATGACATATTGAGTCATAAACTTTAATTTCTTGAATCCTCCTTGTGTTGTACAACGTAATTAAGGGAGATGTGGAAAAGTTGATAAATGAGACTCAGAACTTAGGAAAATAAAAAACAAAGCCATTTTTTCCCTTCTTTCCTGTACCACTTTCTTCTCGATAGAAATGTCTCTGTTGCACCCACTATCATGCGTGTTAGTGTCCTCTCCTCTGCAATCTCTCAAGGTAGAAATGCTAATTATAGTCAAAATTAAATATATAAAAAGGACACACTGAAACTTTATCATTCTGTTTTGTAAAAGTAGGTCACTTATTTGGTTTCCATGGTAGCCATAGCTGAACTATTGTATATAGCTGCCCACAGCCAAAGGCTGTTTTCTTTTATAAGTAATGGGGAGGCTAAAATTATGTGGATTTGGCTGACTTAAAATTACAAAGGATAAAACAAGTGCTTTGCATCACTTTTGGATACACAGCAAGGTAAATTGCATGGTCAACACCACGAGACAGACACGTATGGAAAAGTCCTACAGCATTTCAGAGGGATGAAGCCAATAAGGATCTATAGAAATTGAATGAAGTTCTACATAACTGACAAAAAAACCCAACAGAACTTAATAGAAAATAAGATCCTTTCTATAGTGCTTTTTAAAAATCATATATAACTATAGCAGATATTAAATTCTATGATATTTCTATTCCGGTCTATGGAAGATGAATAAAATAAAGGCATGCATCACATACTTTCATCAGAATATAATATATTCTGTTCTTCAGCATTATAATATAATACATCTTTAAGTACCTACTCCCACTCACCCACACAGGCAACTTTCTGGGAGAGCAGGGGGTTTCTCAGGGCTCCGTCCCCTTGTCAAGGTTCCTTCCCTACTCTGAACTCTAGGGTAGAGATGTGGGGACCTGCATGAAAACCTCTTAAGCTTACTTTTACCAGCTTAGGTTAAAACTTCCCCAAGGTACAAACTATTTTACCTTTTGCCCTTGGACTTCCACTGCCACCACCAAATGGCTGGGTTTGTTTTTGAGAAAGCGTTGTTTGGAAACGTCTTTCCCCCCAAAATCCTCACCAAAACCTTGCACCCCCCTGCCTGGGGAAAGCTTGATAAAAATCCTCACCAATTTGCATAGGTGACCACAGACCCAAACCCTTGGATCTTAAGAACAATTAAAAAAGCATTCCATTTCTTACAAGAAGAATTTTAATATAAGAAAAGGTAAAAAGAACCATCTCTGTAAAATCAGGATGGTAAATACCTTACAGGGTAATTAGATTCAAAACATAGAGAATCCCTCAAGGCAAAACTTTAAATTACAAGAAAGACACAGACAAGAATATTCATTCTATTCAGCACAGTCTAATTTCTCAGCCATTTAAAGAAATCATAATCTAACGCATACCTAGCTAGATTACTTACTAAGTTCTAAGACTCCATTCCTGTTCTGTCCCCGGCAAAAGCATCACACAGACAGACCCTTTGTTTTTCCCTCCCTCCAGCTTTGAAAGTATCTCGTCTCCTAAATGCATCCGATGAAGTGAGCTGTAGCTCACGAAAGCTTATGCTCTAATAAATTTGTTAGTCTCTAAGGTGCCACAAGTACTCCTTTTCTTCATTGGACATTGTGGTCAGGTGCCAGGGAGGTTATCCTAGCTTCTTAACCCTTTACAGGTGAAAGGATTTTTCCTCTGACCAGGAGGGATTTTAAAGGTGTTTACCCTTCCCTTTATATTTATGACACCCCCATCTTTGGATAATCTAATCCACTAACTCAAATTCAACTACCATCTCTATACAGATGACTCACAGATCCACCTCTTTACTCCAGACCTGTTTCCTATCCAAACTAAAATTTTAGTCTCTCTGACATCTCTTTGTGGGTGTCTAGCCACCAGCTCAAGCACAACACGGCTAAAATGGAGCTCTTAATCTTCACCCCCAAGCCCTCTCTGCTACCTCTTCTCTCAACCGCTGTGGATAACATCATCATGCTGACTGTCACTCATGTCAGTAACCTGGAATGTCAACTTCTACTTGCACCTCTCTCTGGGTCCTCACACCTATGTTATATTTAAATCTTGCCAATTCTCTCCAATATAATATCTCTAATATATAGCCTTTGCCATCCATCCACACAGATGAAACTCTAGTCCAGATGCTCATTACCTCACGTAATATCTCAATTACTACAACATACCTTTCCCTGGCTTGGCAAATCCAATATTACCCTGTTCATATCCATTCAGAATGCTGCTGCAATAATCATTGTTCTAGCCTGTCACTTAGACCACAGTGCCCCTCTTTGTTTCCCTCTCTCTTCTATATTGCACTGAACATAAGCTACTTGTCTTCACTGTATGCCCTTTCCTACCTATCATCTCTCATTCACTATTAAGAGATTGGTTTAGGCCTCAGACTGGCCCATGTTGCCTGCCTCCATCACCCACTTGTTACACTTTCACACAAAAGCATCTTCATGCTTTCATGCTCCCCAACATGCTTGAGAGGTGCTCCACATACAAATCTGCAAAGCTACCTCACTATCCTCCTTCAAATCCATCCTTAAAACTCTCCTTGGTTAGGCCAATGGTGTATGGAGGTCACTGCCTATCATGCAGGCCAATATTGTCTCATTATTTCCTTGTACTCCCCTAAAAGGTCTGTCCGTATCCATCTCGTGTCTTGTCTTATATTTAGATTGTAAGCTCTTTGGGGCAAGGACAATCTTTTTGGTCTGTGTTTGTACAGCATCTAGTACAATGGCATCCTCTCCGAAGACTAGGGTTTCTAGGTGCTACAGTAAATCAAATAAATAATAATAATTGTTATGTCCTTAAAAGCCTGATATGGAAACCTCCTACAAAATTTAAAAGAAAATATTGTTGAATTATCTGCAGAATTATAGAGGGTGGTTGAAAAATCATTTAGAACTGATCTTATTCTCCATTAAATTCCATAGATTTTTAGAATAATTTTTACATAACTCTGTTGTTTCATTTCTAATACATACAAGAAGACTTTCTCATAAGAGATTTCACAGGAAGAATGATCAGGCCTCAATATTGTAAGACTGAACTTTCGAGAGCAGGCAAAGCAGGCATCTGATTATTAGCGTAATACATTATATTTTTAGACTATAGCAATGGAATCAATGTAGTTAGAAGTGGGGCTGAAAACATTAATAAAATTGTTTGAAAATTCAATTTTAAAAAAAGTGTTTTTATTTTAATAATTAGGTCTTACTAAATACGTGGTTAAGAATCACAGACAACTAATTCATAAAATATCACTGAAAGGAATGAAGAGACTATAAAAACAGCCAAAGAAGTGCCAAAGCAACTCTGTGTGTACCAGTCTTTATCTGCCATATATAAATGCCTATTTAATCCTAATATTCAAGGACACACATACAGGTCCCATGAAGAGAGCCCTATCAAAAGGCAGAGTAGAAAAGGGGTTCCAGGGAACCAGGTTAGGTCAGATACTATCAAGGTAGACATGGCACTGATGACCAGGGACTGGGCAGAAAGCCATCTCATATGCCCAGCAGGGGATGTTGAGGAGGTGGTGGATAAGATGACCAGGATGGAGAAGACCCAGACAGACAAGGGAACCCACACTGATGCAGAATAGGCTGTAGTAGGGACTCAGACCCTGGAGGAGAGGATGCTGGGGGATCCAGTGGGCCAGGTAAAAGAGCTGCAGGAGAAGTTGGCAGCTGCTGAGGAGGCCCTGCATATAGGCATGGGGAACTTAGAGAGTTCCAGAGGAACCAGGCCTGGTATGCTACTGAGCAGAAGGAAAATGTGTGTTTCCTGCTGTAAGGTGTGCAACAAGAGAGGGATAACCCGCAGGCGCAGCCTAGGCAGGGCAGAAGACATCCCTACCCCTGAAAACTGCAGTCTTAAGGGGGAGGATGTGTGATGCAGCATCTGCCCCACACTGGCCCATAAGTGGTAACAGAGTCCTAGGAAGGCTGTGCAGGAGGCAGCCAATTAGAGAGCGGCTGTGAGGAGCAGCCAATCAGGGATGGGATGGCCCATGAAAGAAGAGCTGCAGGGCAGAACAGCTTCAGTAGATGCCTGGAGCTTGAGTGGGGGAGATCAGGCTCCTAGCAAGAGGAAGGCGAACCAGCATGCTGGACAGAGCAGTGCTGCCAGCAGGGACCTGAGAAGCCAGAGAGAGCTCCTGGCTAGCTGCTAAGATTGGCTGGCCAAAGCCCTGAGTTAAGGGCGAAGAAGGTGCTGGGGGACCGCGAGTAGGTGGGCCAGGGAAATGAACTGAGGAGTTGGAAGGGACGCAGCAAGTGGTGACCATCTACAGGGTCCGTGGGCTGGGACCTGGAGTAGTGGGTGGGCCTGGGTTCCCCCCCCCCACCACTGAGGAAGTGGCCAATTAGCTGCGGTTGCCATTGAAGGAAGTGGTTGGACAGCAGACTGCAGTTCCCCCAGAAGGGGAGAGAACAGACCGTGAAACAGCCAGAGGGACGCCGAACAGCATGTGGTCCTTGGAGCAACATGCGTCCAGGAGCAGAGGTGATGGTGGGCGAGACACCACCAGAAAAGGTTGAAGAGCTAATTCCCATAAGAACCAGTAGGAGGTGCCACAATGGTGAGTCACACTCCTATCACACCTATCAGAGAGGGGCATTAGTGGACCAGAAAATCTGGAAATTAGACACAAGGCCTAACTCTGCAACCTCTGCTTATGCATATAGTGCTATTACAATCAACAGGACTATCTGCATGAGTAATTACTAGTAAGAATTGTAATATTAGGGCCACAGAAATCTTTTATATCTGTAGCTAGCAGAAATCTTCCTTTCAGAAATGAGTGATATAAAAAAACAAACATTTTGTAAAATAAAACGTATAGGAGAATCTGATTTGTGCCAGCATGTCTGCAGTTTTCCTCAGATACTATAGTGCTTTCACTAGTATATTTTCTCCTGGTTTCCTGTTGTCCACATTATTTGCTGCATTGCTAATGCAATAAATTCAAAAGTATAATACCTCAGACCACGAGGCCGGGAGTTGGTAAGCCCTGGCTGTATTTCTGGCTTTACTCACTGACTCACTTTGTAATCTACATTTAGCAAATCTCTTAACCGCTCAGTTTATCTTTCTGAAAAATACATATAGTAATAGGTAAATATATCTCACAAGGTTATTGTGAATTTTAATTAAATAAAAATCCTAGTATGTAAATATACTTTGAGATCATTGCATAAAAAGGCACTATAAAATGTTAAATAAAATTAATAAATGCATTTTAAAAATTCAAACAAATATAGTCACATGGGCCTCTACTAAGGGCCCTGTGCCAGTTTATGCTGGTAGGCATCAGCATAAATCCTGGGTGAATTTAACTCATGCAATTTTCTATTATATATCACTGCACATATACATGTAGCCATGTATTTTCCACATCTCTACTTTATTAAAAAGCTAACAGTAATAACATATTTCCAGTGCTACAACTGCAATAAGCCTTCACATATTTTCCATTATCCTTTTGTACTGTCTGCAGAATTAGAAGAGGTAGACTGCTTTCTATCAAACAGAAATTCATATTTACACAGTGATCTTACAACCAGAACACTGATTATTAATTAAAAACACTCCGAAGTGCCTGATCAGTTCCTTTCATGGTTCAGCATTTTCCTGTTACAAAGAAAATTTGTACCTCTAAGCCTTATGCAATATTATTCTTTGTGGATCAAAAATCCTGGTTGCCACAAAAACTATAAAAAAGAAAATCAGTCATGACAAAGCAATAGAATAACGGAAAACATCTGCTGGGAAATCACTCACTGGATCAGGTTTTCCTATCAGAAATGCTTGAGTGAATTCAACTTGAAATTAAAGCATTTCCTCAAATCTAAGCCCCAAACTACAAATGTTTAGTGAGTTTAAGGCATTCAGATATGTACTATCTCTACAGATTGGAAGGAGGTAACAATTTGTGTGTGTGTGTGTGTATACACTATATAAAAACAGAACTGTGTATATAAAATATGTTTTTCTTTGCTAGACATTTTATTAAAAGCTGTTTTGTGGATGCAGATGCATCTGGCACAGAATGTTTACTGTGCTAATGATCCATATTGCTCAATGTCTCTATACACAGGACAATGAAATAAACCACATACACAAAAAGAGATGCAAGACCCTTGATGAGAAATGCCAAAAGGGGATAATTATATTTGGCAGGCAACATAAAATAAACTGTGTTGCAGTTTAAAACAGTACATCAAGAGTCACAGATCAGTCATCTTTCCTTTCGCTGCTCTATTAACATTTCTCATTCAGAAAAAAATACCCTAAAATAATATCGAACTGTATCTGAAAAATCATTTGCCACATAAAAATAGAATGAAAAATAAGAGTCCAAGCCAGAGTCATGCAATTCCTGTTCAAATACAAATGGCTTGTGGGGATCAGGTTGTGAATGACAACTATGGTGGTCAAAGATCCATTTAATACCCTGGAATTCATGATCCTGTCAAACTTAGCCTCTGAGTTATTCCATTATAGGGCTATATAGTGAGAAGTGCTTGATTTATCCTCTTGTCAAATGTGTATAATAATGTATAGTGTCTTGAGATTGCTGCATGAAAGGCACTACATAGAAATGCAGTTGAGAATATTAGGCCTAAGGACCCTAATCCTAAATTTGAAATGCCAGGGCACAATCCTGACGTGCCTTCCACAGGGTGCAGGTCATAAACACAGCAGAATAGGATGGATTTAAATAATATAAAAAATAATAAAAATAATATTTTAAATGAATTTTTATTTAAAATCAGACTTTCATGAACTACTTTAATTTTTAATATTAAATATATGTACAAAAACTAAGGTTGTCATAATTTCAAATATCTATGAAAATAATTTAAATGAAAACAATCAAGTAGTATATAGTTGCTGTCAAAGTTTTAAACAAAGCCAAACCACTTAAGCCATCACTTTTCCTGGGTGGAAACTTGCATCTCTCTCCTTTCAGAATGACATTTTAAGACTTCTCAGGCTCCCTGATTATCAGACATGCCTCCTCCATATTTGACCTAGACTATACCCTTTACCAGAGTTGTGCAGCAACCATGTAAATCCTTTGCACAGCTTATAACCAATTAACTGTGCTGTTGAGGATCAGGGGTAGTTTCCAGAGGAATTTTTACCCACTTGAGCACTGTAATGAGAATTTTTTAATTTCTCAAAGCTATAGGGGAATAGGATTATAGTGCTTAGAGATCATGTTCCGCACCTTTTCCCTGTTTTGCAAAGACTGCAAATGTAAGGACAACTTGCCTCAAAGAGTCAAGAAATATCAATTTACAACAAGAGACTATAAAAGCTGGGTGGGCAAAACCTGAGTTGGTGACTTTTCACGGTGTACCTTTATAATTTTACTTGGGTAGTGTTGTCACTTTGACACTCATGGGAAGCAGTGGGAACACTTAAAAGTGCCTTTTTTTAGGGTGAGCTAGGAGGCAGCAGAATAACTTTAGAATGATATAAATAAATAAAAATTTATACAGATAAGAAAAAGGCCAGATAAATATTTGAGTTGATCTCTCAGCACCTAGTGTAACATCTATTGGAATAATCATTTCATCAAGAAAGAAAAATCTTTCTTAGCTCTATAAATATTAAGCAGTCTTTATCACCACAGCCAAACAGATGCATTTTTCTCTCCTTTAACTGTTCTCCCAAATCAGCCACTAAGCAACTATCTTTAAATGATTTCCCCGCCCTGTTTATATTTAGCTGTTTAAAAAAAGAAAACAAAAAACACAACCCAGTGCAACTCACTCCACCAATCACTGTAGAAACAGAACATGCCAATAGCTCTATAACAATTCTTTGGTTACTAGGTAATCTATATTGGTAATTAAAGAACAGAGCTATTTCTATTTCATGTCAACCAATGTCAAAGTGCTAAATTAGGCTGTATTCTATTCTGTATGTTTTAAACCAGTTTTTGTTTTGAAATTACTAAAATTCAGAGTAACAGCATTCTATATCGTATATAACTAAATACAATATGGTGGTTTGCTTTTTCCATACTACCAGTGTCTGAACACAAAATAGGGGAAGTTAATAGTAAACAAATATTTATCATTAACAAGACATGATATTGCTCAACACAAAACAAATAATGATTAACGCAGTATACCATATAACTGCATGTAAAAAAATTCTGAAGTGTGATTAGGAACCAAGAGGAAGGGAAAAAGTCAGACTGTGTTAAAGTTCTGGGTTTAAATTTAGGAAGTTTGAAATTCCCCAGACTATTTGAATGCATCGAACTCAAACCAGAATTTAGATTTCTCTCATTTCAACTAACATTCCACAAAAACACGTTTAAAGCAATATTGTTGGATATTCCAATCATTTCATAATATGGAGTAAGTATGAAGTAAGTCATTGTGGATAGTTCTCTGGAGATGTCCATGCAGTGTGCAGCGGCAGTCAAAAAAGCAAATGGGATGTTAGGAATCATTAAAAAAGGGATAGAGAATAAGACGGAGAATATTTTATTGCCCTAATATAAATCCATGGTACACCCACATCTTGAATACTGCATACAAAGGTGGTCCCCTCATCTCAAAAAAGATATACTAGCATTAGAAAAGGTTCAGAAAAGGGCAACTAAAATGATTAGGGGTTTGGAACGGGTCCCATATGAGGAGAGATTAAAAAGGCTAGGACTTTTCAGCTTGGAAAAGAGGGGACCAAGGGGGGATATGATAGAGGTATATAAAATCATGAGTGGTTTGGAGAAAATGAATAAGGAAAAGTTATTTACTTGTTCCCATAAGAACTAGGGGCCACCAAATGAAATTAATGGGCAGCAGGTTTAAAACAAATATAAGGAAGTTTTTCTTCACACAGTGCAGTGTCATCCTGTGGAACTCCTTCCCTGAGGAAGTTGTGAAGGCTAGGAATATAACAGGGTTTAAAAGAGAACTGGATACATTCATGGAGGTTAAGTCCATTAATGGCTATTAGCCAGGATGGGTAAGGAATGGTGTCCCTGGCCTCTGTTTGTCAGAGGGTGGAGATGGATGGCAGGAGAGAGATCACTTGATCATTACCTGTTAGGTTCACTCTCTCTGGGGCACCTGGCATTGGCCACTGTCAGTAGACAGGATACTGGGCTGGATGGACCTTTGGTCTGACCCAGTATGGCCATTCTTATGTTCTTCTTAAGTATACTTGAACAATTGAGGTTAAAATGTTTAACAGCCACAGGCATATTTAAATAATTCATGTTCAAATAGTTATACGCAGGAAATAGAAAGAATCTGTGCAAGTGCTTTAATTTTTCTTGCTCTATTCTTTATCTTACTCCCTAGTCCCTACCTGGAATAACAGACAGCTGAAATCTTTAACACACATGAAGAAGTGGGGTAAGCTCCTCAAGTAGTCAGAGGTTTCAAACACAAACCAGGAGGCAGAATGTATTATAGCAGAGTTCATAGTTCAGAATCTATATACTGAATGGTCAGTACCAAATTACCTATTTTACAGTCAGTTTAATGATGTTTATTATTTTAATGACCACAATTACTCTAGTCTTTTTTGTTATTTGTTTTGACAATACCATTTAAATAGAACATAGTAATCTGGGAGTCAGGTATTGCAATGATCTGCTGCTGAGCCAACTTGTTCCTTTCTGCTCCCACTTTACCACTGACACACTTCTGGGCTGAAATGGCCACAGAGGAGTTATTAAAATCTCATCAATAAAGTTCCTTAAACATTACATTATTTAGCACTTGCTGTACAACACTGCCATTCTCAGAATGCCAGATTTGCTAAGTGAATGTTTGGACGTTTGAAGTGTTCTTGATGTCATTACTCCATTGGTCAACCAGAGAAACACCCTTTCCCACCAGAGGACATGGAGCACAATAATCCTGTTTCAAAAACTAGGCGGAGCAATTCCTTTTGTGTCACCAAGGGGAGCAAAGACTCTGGTGTACACAGATGGAAAACTGGATGCCCTCCTCATCCTAATGAGCACATTGTTTGTAATCCTGGCACTGTTCACTCTGCTTGTATGTACCATCTCTTCCCCCTACTCTTTGCAGTCTTGCCTATTTAGATTGTAAGCACTTTGGGGCAGAGACTGACTCTTATTCTATGACAACAGTGCCTAGCACAATGAGGTCCTGTTCTTGACTGACTGCTAACCACTACCCTGATAAACATGATTAATAATCCAGCAAGATGGTGAAATCCATCTGAGGCAGAGTGAGGGGAGTTTTCAATTATCTTCACATTAAGTTTCTTAGGTGTAATTATTGCAGTTTTCATTTTAAGCCCTTGCTATATTAAGGACTACTATATTTACATTGTGCTGAAGGGGTTACCTTGCTAAACATTAATTTAATAGCAGGGTAAACAAGGCCTGTAAAACCTCTTTGAATTGCTGGTGTGCAAGTTACTGGTGTGCAAGGGTCTAAAGTGCTGAGAAGTGGCAGGGGAAGCAAAGCTTTTCCTCCTCTGCTAAAAGCAGAAGAGTGTTCCTGCTCCTTTCCCTGGCTGAAGTAAGCAGTGCTCCCTCGCAGCTCCCTCTTCTCCTTTGTTGGTGCAATGAGAGCTCTCCCTCCTGTTTCAGTCTATTCTAACTACTGGTTACTGATACTTTTTTATTTTCTTGATTATGCATTACTTTCATTAGAGCTAGGAGTGACGTCTTTCAGTTCACAATCCTTTTACTATTCCTCAACTTTTTTGAAAACCCCTATGACTGTCTCTATGCTGAGATTTTTTCTTAAAAACCTCAAAGCAAAGTTACAGAGTAGTGCAAACACTGGTGCTGTCTAAGTTAGTGGTCGCACAATTACTACCACTGATGGAGCTGTGTTAATCATAGCACAATGATGGAATTTTTAAGAAAAACCTCAGTGCGGATAAGGTTATGTGCAGAGGAAAGAAAGCTCATTAACAGAAAATAATTCTTAATGCTAAGAAATATCTTTTTTCAGCATAAACTTAAGAACATTTTAGTGAAATGGCTATGTACACTAACCTTGCTTTGAAAATTTTCCTCTCTTATAAAAAGGTACAAAGGGCAGTTGGCCACCCAATTCCCATTGAAAGTCAATGGGAGTTGGGCACCTAATTTCTCTTTGTGCTTTGAAAATACCCACCACAGGCTATAATCTGACTGCTTTTTTTTTTGGTTTTAAATCTTGTGCAGTCTGGCTTTGCCAATTACATAGAAATTCAGCAGCTGTGTCAGATTTTTAAAAGACATCAGTTGCACTAGAAAATACAGAGTGTACTTAGCAACAATCACAAGCGTGCCAGTCTGCAACCTCTTGTCTCTTGAGGGAGGAAATGTACTTCAGTTTACTTTTCTTGACTTATTGCACAGCATTAAGCTTTGAGTGTTATATTTTAAAATACTAGCCCAATTTCATCAGGTAAATTATCTCAAATTTGATTTGTGTTCAAGTAGTCTGTCAAATTACTTCCTCAGATAGATTCACTGCTTGAAAAATCTGAATTGCATAAAGGACATAAAATCTTTTCCCTATCACTTTGTCTCAGTCTCACCTGAAATACATCATAGGTAAAGATTTATGGAACAGTGACAAGAGTAAGAAGTGATATTTAGTTTTAATTATCAGAACATAATGAATTTTTAATTATAACAGCTGATCTGTCCTTGTAAATCTGTGAACAACATGTATTTGAGGTTGTATTTTCCCTCAACAACCATTCAACTAACATGATCAATTCACTTTTAGTGTAATACTGTAATCAGATTAACAGCACTTTACAGCAGATTTACTCCATCTTTATTATTTTAGCTCAAGACAAGGTTTCATTGTTCATTTACCTGAAATCTACATGGGAAATTAATATTGCAGATTGTCATGAGATCAGCTATTAGTTAACCCGTCATACATTAAGTTGTGTAATAAAATCCTGTTGTTTTGTTCATTAATTTTCTTGCCTGTTTTTTTCCCCTCTGGCCCTAAACCGTGTAAAAGAAATTTACCATGGTCTAAAACTGGGTAGCAGTTTTCATCACCACAATGCCATTGTGATACTGTCTTCCCAGTAAGGCAAAAGATTCGGGGGGGGGGGGAGGGGAGACAAAAAAAATCCAACCACATTCTTATCCTACATCCTTCACTACTTAAGAACTTCACTACTGTACTAAGAACCATGTCAGCTGCCTTAGTGTTGCTTGGGAAGGGAAGTGTAGTGGCACTGATTTAGGGCTTGTCTACACTACAGACACTACTGTGGAACAGCAGCTGCATATATTGTAGCGCCATACTGTAGACACGGTCTACAGAGACAGAAGAAGCAGTAGCTAGTGGTGCTCATACTGAGGTTGTGAATTGTTCATTCCCCTCAGCGACACTGCTAGGTTGACCCACGTTTTAGGGACACACCAGGCCTCACATTCTCATATCCAGACGGTATCTCCAATTACTGATCGAGTATATTACTGCGTAACATGTTTCTTTTCCCATTAATGTTGGCAAGCCTAAAGGATTCAATATGCACTTCTACTCTGATGGAGAAGCTGAGGTTTTGTAGGTTGCAACCATATCTGAAAATTAATTCAGATCCCTGGGGCCTTTGAAAATGGCAAGTCTAATGCAGTAGCCTAGGGCCATAGGAGATATATGCCATGGAAATTCTACCCTACATGGAATCAGTTGCTCCATGGCTTTGGGTCTTTACAATGTTCCCTGAAAAATTAAAGCTTTCATTAAGAGAGAGAAAGCAGCTGTGTATGGAAACATCCAGCCCTCCTGGGCAGTGGCTAGAGGAGGTCAAATGCCCATCTACCCAGGCCGCCGGCCTCTCCTGGGCAGCTCACATCCCACCACGGTTGGCCACTGCTGCCACTCAGGCCCGGGCTCCCTTTACTTTTTCTCTTACTCCTGGTCTCTCTGTGGCTAACGCTCCGCCCGCAGGGGCCATTTGCTCCCTGCCCACCTGAGGCTGCCCCTCCTACTTGGGCCGGGCTTCCTCCGCCGGTTCACCCGCTCCTCCACGCCACCCGCCAGAGGGGCCTGCGCTCCCCTCAGCGAGGCTCCCTCCTGCCCCCGCTGCTGGGGCTCACCCCATTGCTGCTCCCACCCGGGTTCTCCCTCTCGCCGCCCATTACCGTAGCATCCGGCGCCTTCCACTCACAACCAACAGCTCAGAGCGCCGGTCTCCCATGCGCCACCCCGCCCTTGCGGCTCCCTGGCTGCGCCGGGGCCCTCGGGGCCGCTTCCCCTCCCCCGCCGCGCCGCCTGGGCCCCCGTGGAACGCAGGCGGAGGGAGGCGAACAGCTGCCCCCATTTCGTCTGTCCTGTGCCGCCCTCGCGTCCCCAGCGCCTCCCCTTACCTGGCTGGGGCTGCCCACAGCGGCTCAGCCCGGCCCGCCCGCCGCTGAGCCGAAGGGAGGGGGGGGCCGCGGCCGGCCGCTCCCCGCACGGCTCGCTCCGCTTTACGGGGCGGCACCTGCCCGTGGGCGCGGGGACAGACGGCTCTCCTGTGGCCGGCGGCCCGCTGCACTGGGCGGCATTAGCCCCTAGGCGGGGCTGATGCACAGGCTCGTTCTCGGTCTACTACGGCCGCTGCTCCCTGCCAGCCGCAGAGCCCTGGAGCGGGAGCGGCTCTCAAGGGGCTACGCTTTTAACAGCGATGGAGCCTGCTGCGCTTTCTGTTTAGGAACAGGTCCGCCCAGCTGTGAACCGGTGCAGCGATGGCTCCTCTAGTCTGGAGGCACAGTGGGACATTAACAGAGGTGTGAATTACCCCAATTCAGCTCACTAGAGAGCTGGCCGTAAAATGCAACAATAACAAGCGAAAAAAATCTAAAGTACTATTTAAAGGCTAGGTTTCAGAGTAGCAGCCGTGTTAGTCTGTATTCGCAAAAAGAAAAGGAGGACTTGTGGCACTTTAGAAACTATTCCACCTAATGCATCGGATGAAGTGAGCTGTAGCTCACAAAAGCTTATGCTCTAATAAATTTGTTAGTCTCTAAGGGGCCACAAGTCCGCCTTTTCTTTTTATTTAAATGCTGATCATTTAGTAGAAGTATGCAACATGTCTGGTTTCATTTGAAAGGGTATTCTACAAGAAGTAGGTTGCAAGATTTAAAGATATAAAAACTGAATGCCCAATCATGCTTTAGCTTCTCAGACAGAGGAAGGAAAAGTGAAATAAAATCATATTATTACAGAAGTTAGAAATTAAAAGTGACCTATTAAATCAGTCTTTCCTCCTTCCCTAGTTAAAATGTCCTCTACCACAGTGCTACTCAAAGTGGTGGTCCACGGACCGGTGTCAGTCCGCAAGAAATCATTGGCTGCCGGTCTGCGCGCACATTGGGGAAAAAAAATGCCGGTCCCCCACATCAGATAGCTTGAGAAGCACTGGAGTCTACCAGGACCCTCAAAATCAAGATTTAGAGAGATTGTAAACTCTCAAGGGGAAGATCACAAGGGAGACTGGAAGATGTTAGGAAGGTATTTTTTCCTTAAAAAATAAAATTTCAAGATTGGGTGAAGTCAGTTTTATTTTAAACTAATGAATAAAGATGCCAATAATTTAAATATCATATTAGTGTTTTCATTTTTGGAATAAATACTAAATCCTAAAGATCTTAAAAAACAAATCAATCAATCAAGGTTTCCAATGGCCCTTGTCTTCAGTTTTTAAGCCATTCATAAGTTTTTCTTTTGTAATTTCCAATTTTTTCATTACATATGAGTCAAGTCAGTAAAGCTTTGCTCTAGACTCACAAAGACATAGATCATTTTCTGAATGGTCTAGTTCAGCTAGGGTTACTACTTGGCCAGTATTTGACCAGCCTGTCCATTTTTTAATGGATTTGCCAGTTGCCAGAAAAATAATTTAATCTGCTGGGATTTTTTTACGTGGATCTAAAGATTTGCATTATCATCACAATACACTGGGATATCTAATGTTAAAAGTTTCTGTGTCCAGCTAAAGATGTTGCAGTGTTCCCACTTCCATGATTTAAGGAATAACAGATCAAAACTGTTGAAAATACAGCAGCTGTCTGCGCACCAACACACAAGCACACCACGCATGTGTGAGAGAGGGTTTCAGTTACACGAGAGTGAGGAGATGTGTGATATTATCAATCTTATCTGTATGTGGTACCACTCTAGATACTATAAGTGGCTGTTGAAGGGGAGGGTTTGTGGAGTTGCCCTGTGGTTGGGGTTGCAGTGGGCTTGCCTGGGGAGGGGTGGGTTTTTTGCATTTCAAAGGTGGTAACCTTAAGTTCAGTTCATATACAAATATCTCACAACACAAAATATGTCTTTTGTTACTTAAAAAACTTAGTACTTAAATTATTGTGGTTCAGCGTTCTCCATTCTCTTCCTTTCTTAGGCCCTGATCTGGCAACTCATTCTGTAGGGGTGGAAGCAGAGGTCTACTGACATGCATCTACTTGCAGGATTGTGGCCAAAGAGCTTGCACCATGCAGCTCCATCATAGTAGTATTATGGTACAGAAAAATCCCATACAAACAGTGTAAACAATTAATTTAAATTTAAAAAAGAAATTAATTTAAAAAAGAAAATATAGAAGAACAAAGTCTTTAGTCAGGCAAAACTTCCACCAACTATTGGGAGTTTTGTCCAAGGACCAGAGTTGATTCGCAAGACACATACATGATTGTGCATATCTTGAAATTCTGCAACTGCATATGTCTAAATAAATATAGTTGCATGACTTTTAAGATATGTGGTCCTGCTCATCATGTACATGAGATTTAGAATAAAGAATCTGAAGTGATATTTCAGGGCTCTTCTTTTTTTCATCAGCATCTGACTTTTTAAGCATCGCACTCTTAAGGCAGCATTTGAGACACTCTGCTGAGAATTTCTCCCTTTAAAGTAATGACATCAATTTGATTGCCAATTTTGAGTTTCACTCCAGCTTTGCTCCCTGGGCCAGACTCATCACTTTTTGGGAGGTTCACAGCATACTCTATTAATGCGAATGAGCAAACTTAGTTGTATTAACAAATAAACAAGATATCATGTGTCCCTTAAAAATAGCAGTTTCTCGGTTTTCAGGTCGTAACCCTCTCAGTTTTATAGAAATCCATATTTTGTCATGGAGTTTGTATCCCCAGCTTGGGAGGGAAGAGGAAGTATGGAGACGTACTCTGACATAAGATATTATTCCAAAATAACTGTCCCAACCCCTAAAAATGGGTGCTGTAGTTTGGAAATAAAATTAGATACCATATGATAAGGATGACATACACAAATATAAAATTGTTTTTTCCCGAGACATTGCACTGGAATGAAGCTACTGAATGTGTGAATAACAAGGGCTACCCAAGATGATGAAGAAAACATAAATGAAGATAAATTTACCCATTTATAATCTGAGGACCTGTCTGTTGTGCTTGTTTGTTGAAGATCTCACAGTGCTTTTAGTAAGAGTAGGGATTTGCCTTTGTATCCTCGGACAAAATTCCCCCTATTTACCAATTCTTATGAAGGCTGTTTTTCACCTAGCTTCTGCCTCCACTGTAGAGATGGCTACATTTCCATGGTGCTGTGTACATAGGGAGTGTTAAACTTCAAGGTGAAAAAGCATTACGTATAAATATACCATAAATGTTTAAATGATATATGTATACGATCTTCATGTTTTAATAATAGGCAATACCTTAAATTATAGCAATATAACATGGGCCCAATGCTTTATTTAATCTAACAGCAAAGCTTCCATAGACTTCAGTCTTCCCTATGCCTTAATGTACTATAATGAATGAATCATCTAATGTACAAAATTCTTCTATAACAACAAAAGTGATATTTGGAATTTGGGTTCAAAATATCACTAAAAATGTAAATTTAATTTTGGTTTGTAGCTTTGATATCTAGTACTAACACCTTAACATCAGTTTTCTAGTAGTTTAAAATGCCTGAAATGTAAATGCGTTTTAAGCACTCTACACATGAGTATTATCTTCTGGTACAATAATTTTAAATAGTGTTAATCAGCCTGAAATATCCACCTTGAAATGGAAGTGTAAATCAAGTTCAGGAAACACTGAGTTTTAAAACATCATCATCTACTGGAAAAGATATAAAATGTATTTGGGAATATATAAGTATACAGTACTTTATTTCATTTCATGCACATTTTTTAAATCAAAAAGACTTTTAATCCTTATTTCTGTTTGCAAATATTTTATCTGTGTAGCCTTTTAAAATTTATAGCACCTTTTGACATGCATTACTTGTTAGTGATAAAAACAAAGACAACAATTAAATACAATAAAAAAAGAAATCTTTATTCTTTTGGCTCAACTGTAATGTGGTTTACCGTTCTTTATGGTAATAGCATTTTCCTGCATGCAGTTCACCAACACACAAGTCAACAGTTTTAGTTAAAGGAGGAATCAACATTTAATTTTTGCTTGTGTAAGAAACAAAAATGTCCTGATGTGATCAGTTATACAAGTTTGCTACTTAGTTCTTGTGAAAAAGACACTGTCTATCCCATAGTATATTTAGAGCAGCTCTAGTGCAGCATGAATCAACAAGAATAAGAATAGTCTATGTAAACAAACACGGGTAAAGATCAATGATTCCATGAATAAAAAGACTACCTTGAAACTTCTGACGCAGGCAGTGCTAGGATTTCAAACAAATCTTTCCCACCACATTTCAATTACAAGTTATATCTATTTGGAAGCAAGTGCATTTCGGACTGAATTTTGAAATTTATTTCACATTAAAATGTGTGCAAAAATACAGTACTAATAAAAAGAAGCAGAAACCTAAAACTACCTCATTCTCTCCTTTACCTCTTATTTTGTGAAGTTTTTCGATTAAAAAGTGCTATGGACAGAAAGTAACAAAAGTGACTATGACATCAACCTGAAGATAATTTTAATTTCTGATTTTATGTACAAAATGCTGAAAAATAAAATAAAATGATATTTTTACAATATTTATATTTCTTTAAAAAATTCTACCCATGTATTTTCAACAGATTAAGCAGTTTGAAACATGTCCTGTACAGTCTGGCTATACACTGCACAGTATTCACTTAAAATTTAAGAATGCAAACCAAGAAGCTCGTTAATAGCTGCAAACTATTGCTTGATGATATGAAGGAATGACATCTGGTTGAACAATTTGTTTCACTTTACCACTGACATATGGCTTCCCATATTAGACTTTTGAACAGTGGAAGGAGTAAAATACAGCAGCAAAGGCAAGATAAACATGCATCAGTGATAGCCTCCAAAATATCTATTATGGTACAGAATACATAATATTATCTGTTGAAAGCTTGCAAACTACACTTATCGTGGTACATATTTGATGCAATAAATATTGTGCTCAGATCATTATTTGTTTGCTCAAACATGCACCACATGGTAAAGTAACTATTTACATAGATGGTATTATTTTATTGACACATACAATGTCAACCTTGCTGAGAGTAGAAGATGGCTAAATGATACTGCAGGGTGAAGCAAAACAGCTTTATAAAGGTTGACGTTTTTTGGTCAGTTCAATTTTCTAGGTTAGATTAAATAAGTCTTTTGTTCTCCACAGAAGAACACTTTAAAAAATCAAGTTTATATCGCCAACATTTTTTCTCAGAGAAGTCGGTATCAACTATAATTTAATGACTTGTGAAAAAATAAAATATCTGTTTTATTATTGTAGGTTCTATGGGACTTTACAGGCACATTAAGATTTGTCTGAATGAGACACAAGATGAATACTTTCATTAAGCACCTCAAAATATGGAGCCACCCTGAAACATGGAAGTAGTTAAAACCCTTGCTTTGTGCGACTGGTGTCGTGTTTTCCATGCATGAACAATGAGTGGGGCATGCCTTCATGCAAATCACTTCTGCCTGTACATTATAGCGAATCAAAGCATAGAACATCTGGACCTCATTTCTCTTTCCCCAACTCAAAACCAATTTACAAAAATAGTCATAGATAATAGGAAACAACCTGTGAATTAAAAAAAAATGATAAATTCACCAACACCAATTTTTGTAAAAATATGGCAAATATAGCAGTTGAAATGCAGACAGTGGATACAATTACTGTACTCAAGTGTTTTTTGTTAATCACACAGAAATTGTAGGTTTGCACCTTTTTTTTAAAACTGGTCCCTACAGTCTGAGTAGCCATTTTGTCTCCTCTTCAGCAGCATCAGCTGGTAATGAAAACAATAACCTCCTGTCAAGGTTGTTACCCTGTTTTACAGAGTCACAGTTTGATGACGAGGGGTCACTGTCTTGTTATAGGCACTGACCTTAAGTATATATATATATATAAATAATCATTTTATATATATATATTTATATAAGTAAAAACTGTCAGTTTGGCATAGACCTCAGAAAGGGGTCTTGTTGACACAAATATGTCACTTTCTCAGGATGTAAACTATTTGTCACCAATGAAATTCTTTGTTACTTTTTACTTTCCCTGACGTCTTTACCTTTGTCTTCTTTTTCTGATTTGTCTTTTTCATATTTCTCTTTGTCCGGCTTTGTTACGCTATCATATGAAGGTGGAGAGGTTGTGGAAGGGGTCATATCTGTTTTTTCTGGAGTGGAGTTCTCATTTAGCTTATCGATAATCATATCTTCTTTGATAGGCAAGTCATCCTCATCTTTATCTTTATCTTGGTTAAACATACATGAAACTTTTTTAATTTTTTGCTTTAAAAGATAATGTCTGAAAGCCCGCTGAATAATGACAGCAGATACTTCTTCTTGTTTTCGTTTTAATGTGGTTGTAATTGGTTCATAAGAGACTTTAGAAGGATTTGCTGCCATAAACCGATCTTCCATTTGTATTCGAAGAGTATCCATTTCTCCACTTTCCCCCAAAACACGCTTTGTAAAAGCAAACAAGATGTCAAGACAGTGAATTCTGTCACCACTTACCATGGGAAGATCCATTGCAATAAGCTGAACTTTGTTTGGTTTTGCTATAAGAAGAGGAGGATCCAGTGAAGCTGCAAAATCAGAGAGTTTACTGAACTCTATGAACTGAGTGGCATCTGGATCAAACTTTTCCCAAACCTCATAGAACATCTCAAAGTCATCCTCACTCAAGGGCTCGGCACTTTCTTCTGTAGCAACACTGAAGTTTTCCAAAATAACAGCAATATACATGTTTACTACAACTAGAAATGAGATGATAATATAACTGACAAAAAAGAAAATCCCAACTGAAGGGTTACCACAGTCTCCTTTAACAGAGCTCCCTGGGTGATCTTTGTAAGGGTCACAGTCTGGTTCTCCACTGTTCAGAATTGGTGCTAGCAAACCATCCCAACCAGCTGATGTGGTAATTTGAAATAGGCAGATCATACTGTTGCCAAAAGTTTCAAAGTTGAACATGTCATCAATCCCAACTTCCCTCTTAACGTAGGCAAAGTTGGACATTCCAAATATAGCATAGATAAACATGACCAGGAAAAGGAGGAGACCAATGTTAAACAAAGCAGGAAGAGACATCATCAAAGCAAAAAGCAGAGTGCGGATTCCTTTAGCACCCTTAATGAGACGCAGGATTCGACCTATTCTGGCGAGTCGGATAACTCTGAACAAGGTGGGGGACACAAAATATTTTTCAATCAGGTCAGCTAGAAACATACCTGTTAAAAAATAAATTTGTTAGTAAACATATTATAAAATGTAACAGCAACTACTAAAGAGTTATACTATTACATACAATGTTGACCAATGAGAAGTGAAACAAAAGTATTCAACTAGCAGAAGTTTGCATTGTGGGCTTTTAGTTCATTTAACCAAACAGTTACAGTATGTATGATATACAAATCTGAAAAATCCAGCTAGAACTTTTGCAGCACTTTGTAGGATTTTGTAAAACTGCACCAAAGAGATTTGTACATTTTAGACGGTATCACTATATTTTTTCCTGGAACTGCTCCCCACTTACACACTACAATGATCTGTTAGTGAATAGAGCAGTGGATTCTGAAGTTTACAGAATATGTTTCTGTTTAATTGTAATAGAAATAATCTATATTAATCTGAAGGAAATGCCCCTTTATAGTTTCTGGTAGTGAATGACAATGTAATGCATTAAAATAAAATTATTTAAATTAAATATGCAAATTTAGACAGGTACTTAACTCTTTAATCACCAGTGAAATAATGAGACCAAATATTTAGTGGGAATCCCACAACAAGCCAGTATATAAATAAACCAACAATGAAAAGGCTTCTTAGAAGAAAAAAGTGGCAGAAAATTTCTTTATTTTGGCATTGGAGAAGCATAAAGATGGTGACCTTTTCAGCCACTCACAAGATACTTATGGTGAAATCCTGTTCCCAAAAATAGGCCATAAAACCAGATAGTGGACTGAGGAATCCTGCAACATCGGAGAGTTGAAATTGTATCCATTCCAGGCAGCCCATTCTGCTCCTGTGCTCTAGACAGAAAAATAGGCCATTGGAACTACATATTTGTAGATCCACCTGCTCTGGCTCGGCTCTTCCCTTTGCCTCTCCTGAGTTAATGGGCAAAGAACCCTCATATATAAGTGGCAGAAGTGGCTCTGCTGCAGGAATGCTGGGGGGTGCTGACCTGCTATGTGGGTCTTAGCATGCTGTCCACACTAAACAGTAAAACCAGACGGATTCTTCTGCTGTTAGTGTTGACTGTCATCTCAGGGTTGCAGGGCACAATTTCTCCCTGTGATTACCAATAATAAAATTTGTTCATTTTTGCCTCAAAACAGCCTTTCCATTTATTGGTTTGTTTCTATACTAGAGTGATATGCAATTTTTACTGCACTCAGAGTCATGGTCTAGTAGGGTTGCCAATTTTGTCTGGACGTATTCCTTAAGGTTTCATCACATGACATAATCTTGAATTAAAGATTAATCTTTAATTTCTGGAGACTCCAGGACAATCCTGGAAGCTTGGCAACCCTACAGTCTAATTTCTGATACTGAAAATGACAATCAATCAAATCTAATTGGTATAAAAACTCTTAATACACCGTTCCTTTATTTCATGCACAATATGGAATAAGAAATTGGCAAACTAAAGAATCAGACTCTCTTCAAGTCAAATGTTAAGGAATTTTAAATTCCTAAAACAAATGTGCAATTTCCACTCTTTTAGTCCCTTCTTGAAAGTGAATTGTACTTACCTACTATGGAGAGAATGACAACTACAAAATCAAAAATGTTCCAGCCTATGGTGAAGTAGTAATAACGAAGAGAAATCAGTTTCAGAATACATTCTCCAGTGAAAAGGACAATGAACACAAGGTTAATCCACCATAAATTATCTTGCATCTCGTCACTTTGGTTGTCTGTTTCTACCATCATGGTGACCATGTTAAGGCAGATAAGAATCATGATGCTGATGTCAAATACTTGTTTTGTCACAAAATCAAAGACCATGCCTTGGAATTTGTTCTGTGGGTAAAAAAGAATGCATCATGAATACACCTTGTGTATACATTTCATTCCCAAATTCATACAAATAATTAACGGAAAATCTATAGTTTCCTCATCTGTAAAATGGGGATAATGATACTGACCTCCTTTGTACTTGGAGATCTACTGATGAAAAGCACTATATATAGACTTGGCGAAATTCAATTTTTATTTTTTTATAATTTCAACAGATAACATCAAAGTTAATTTGTAAGCATTTTTTCAATTTTTATTAATTTAAGTTTTCAGTCATAGAAAATTATGGGGGAATCAGACAATAGAAAGAATCAGACAATTATTTAACGACAGCAGACATTGAAATTCAAAAAATTAAAGTTTGATAACTGTTAAAACACAAATTGTAAACATCACATCAAAATATACAAAGTAATTATTCAAAAATCAAACTCAAATAAGTTCTCAAGCAGAGGTTTTTTTACTTCTTTACTATCAGTAAATTTTGATTTATTTTTGAAAAAATTTGAAAAAAAATTTCAATTGGTTTGTGTGTACAGTGAAATTGACATTTACAGACATTTACCAATAAAAATCTAATCTTTCCAAGCCTAACTATATAGGAGCTAGGTATTATATTATTATTATTAGTTGTACAGGAAGACCTGCATTTTAAGATAGCCTCCTTTTAATGTGCATTCACTTGTTTGTGAATACACAGACATTTGCACACAAATTCAGTAGTAAGGCCTCCAAAGATTCTACTTATGCATATTAAAGGAAAGATTTTCAAAGCTACAAGATTTGGTTCTCTTACTGACATTCATTTTAATATATGGGCTTTAGTGATACAGCCGACTCAAAAAACGTTCAGCTTTGGCAAAACTGGAAAACAAGTTTTGCTTTTGCCCACGGCCATCACTTCCCTTCCCTGGAAATCTATACAGGTCTCGGAGCTAAAGAAAATACAGCCTCCCTAAGAAATACTTCTTGTATCACTAATAAGATCGTCAGCCTCAATTAACTATAAAAACATTCATTAGAGAAAATCCTTCTTCCATCTGTGCAGCTGTTGAAGATATGCTGACAGCTGAACCAGTATGGTTCCACTACACAAGGAGCAGAACAGGAATTGAAGGTCCTTTGCATAGGGAGAGTGCACACTTTGAGCAGTCCAGAGCTGCACTCGAGGTGCTCTCGAACTGACATTGCACAGCATGGAGGCTGGGGAAGAGAGAGGCTGAGAATCCGCCGTTTCATGGATACTCCAATTCTCTATATGCAAGAACAGGCATGTAAGAGACATGTGGAGTAGCCTTCACAGAATAGCTGCAAAGCCACTCTTGGCCTGAGAAGAGGATTCCTTCCTAAGGTCTTGACACATTTGGCACTCACGGTACTCGAGCTGTAAATTAGTTGTTTTAGACAGATCAGTGGTTTGAAGGATGCGACCTATAATCCCACTAGTCTTCCAACAGATGTAGAGTGAGAATACAAAGCAAAAAGAGGTTTGTACCAAGGAGGTTACCAAGGAGGTTAATGAATACAAAAGGGAAAATTCATCTGGATTTAAAGAGAGACAAAGTTTGCTTTAGGTCAATTATTTTTCCTGCTTACAGCTTAACCCAATACATTATTTAAACAGTGTGTGGGGGAGTGAGGGAAATACTTTCATTCTTACCGCTGGCCTAGGTATAGGTTTTTGCGGCTTCTTTGAACCCAGCTTTTTCATTGCATTGTAATATTTCTTCTGTTCTTCTGTCATAAAGATGTCTTGGCCTCCAAAGTAAAGGAATGAGATAAAAACTAGTTACAAGCATGTACCTCCATTGATTACTTACAGCTGCCATCACCATTAGTATTATCACTCCTGTTCGGAGTCTCAGCAGAAATCAAGGACTGAATGGGCATAAAGACTGGCTTGCTCTCTCATCTTTCTTATTTTTATTGTCATTATATGGGAAGCTGCTAACAACTCCTGAATTTAGGTTGCCTAACACTTTCCATTCCAAAAGATTTTTGCAACTTTTTCTTTGAGAAGCTCTCAAATGTCCAGTGTTTGCAATAGGCCTTTAATGTTTTGCAGGGGGAATGCACTCAGGCAACAGATGTGTGCTGTCTTTGTCCCATGCAAGTCCTTCAGCTTTTGCCCAGACATGAAATGTTAAAAAATTCAACTTCCCTTCTCTTGTTTTTGCTCCTTAGGAAAAAAATTGGCAAAATGCCTAAATAATAAGTAAATATGAATATTCTATGGCTGGTTTCATGTCCTTGCCAAAGCAGCAACACATACTGTACTGGCTACACCCAGAAGGCTGCCAATGAAGGCATAGTGGAATGTTGCAGGGGTGAAGAGGGCAGGCTGGACTCCCTTCCCTCCTAGACCTAGCATTACATGGTCTCAGCAGCCCTTTCTTCTCCACCCACAGGGTCACCACATGGGACAGGAGCTCCCCCAACTGATGAATGTGGGCCAGCAAAGAGAGCCACGTCAGACTGGGTTCCCACCATGCCAACAAACCCTTGGAGTCAGCACTCCTTCTTACCCTTTTCCTGCTAATGTATTTAATCCTGTAGCTCAAGTAGTGATAGTATTTATTCAGCACTGCAGCAAAAATTAAGACTCAATACAGTACAAAGAAGGATAACATGGTCTTACAACTAAGATTTAAATGTCTACATTTGGGAACTCTCAGACATGGAGGCAATGTAGCCAACATTTTTTTTATTGCTTGATTTGGCCATTTAAATCTTTAGCCTTTTTTATGGTACAACACCTTAACATTGATTATCTTTTTTCTTTTTCTATTTTGGTTATATATGCTCATGTGTATGGTATTCCTAATTCATCCATCCTGCTACATTACATGAAATGAATATAGTTAAACCTGATTACATTACATACTGCATGTTACAGCAAGTGATAATAAATGTTCATCAAAAAGAGTAAAAAGTATAATATTTTTCTGACCTGAAGTCACTACAGTAATTCATTGTATGGTAGGCACCAAAACAAGCAATATTTTTGTATTTAGCTTTCTTTTCAGAACAGTGATGAAATACTTATCTTCTTTTTTTGCTGGTTGAAATTATCTATGATGACACCAATGAAAAGGTTCAGGGTAAAGAATGATCCAAAGATGATGAAGATGACAAAGTAAAGATACATGTACAGGTTGTCCTCATACTTAGGCTGATCCAATACCTACAAAACATGCACAAATGTCAAGCTGTAGTATCAGGGTGAACAGTGTGTATCAAAAGCCTTATTTGTTATATAAAGCCTAAGGCTCTATTATTCTGACTCATCCACCTTATGAACTAGGCTCCTTATACTCTGATTCTGAAGCTCCAGAATTCACCTCCTTGCCACAGAACTCTGTTCCAGAATCTAAGCTTTCATTAAAAAATACAGTTTCTAGCCCTGATGGTTGTTGGAAAAACGTTGAAAATGTGAAATGAGTGTAAACAAGCACCGCGTCACCTGCCTCAATCTATAGACAACCTGAAACAATAGCTCTAAGACAGGGTAGTCAATAGGTAGACCGCAGGCCAAATCCACACTGCCGGATGCTTTTGAATAGACCCTGAAAACTTTTTATTTATTCATTATATTATTATTATTATTGTTGTTGTTATTATTATTTTTGTATTATTTTCTCTGGAGTCTGGACCTTGATCAAGAAATTTGGACCTTGACAAAAAATAAATGATTACCCCTGCTCTAAGAGGTGTGAACTGTTCCATTCTTCTCTGTCAGGTTCTTGTGGATTCTGCAATTCCAATGGCAAACAATCTGGTGTTTTTCTAAGATACCATGGAGTTCTCCATTTCTGCCATAGAATCTGGCATGTTAATATAGCTAGGCTCCAGACATTTTGTTTTCCTTTCTTGCCAAGACCTCCCTTCAGTTGCCCTTTTCTTACCATTTTTAACTCTAACATGGAGTTAATAGGATAAAAGGGCACACTCCCTGCATAGTTTCATGGAGCAAGGAAGCAGGAAGTGAGGGAGTCAGAATGGAGCACAGCTTGTTGCTTGGGAGCAGAGGGAGAAAGAAGGATAAACTGATGAGCTATGTGGAGCACAGAACAGTACAGGAACTGAGACTTGAGGAGTGGAGCCAAGCTGCTTGGAAAACAACCTCATCCTTGAAAATAATCACTGTTGCAAATAATTGCCCACAAATTTTCCATCAATGTGTGTTTCCAAGTATGAATCATAGCCTATTGAGTGTTTGCTTAGGAGCCAAGGGTATTTCATGGCAAAAGAATAAGTTAAAGTTACTGTGGAATTTGGTCTAGCTGTGCCACATAGTATATGGGACCTTAAAAGATCTTCCCCGATCTCCTTTTCTTTTGTATTTTCATGCTCTTTGCTACCTGTTCTGCTTTATGGAACTATATAGCTCCATGTTATCTCATTTCCAGTGTCACTCAAGTAAGATATCAGTTACATTACTGGGATCACAGAGTTCATGCAATCAAAACAATGGCTCAAGGGAATATACTTACATTTCGAGAATCCACAGCTGCATACATTATATCCATCCATCCTTTAAATGTGGCCTATAAACAGAACAAATGTGCTTAATTTCTGCTGTTCTAGAAAATGGCTAATTAGAGACACCTTTTATGAACTGAAGACCAACTATAGTCATATTCATTTTAAAATACTGGTATGGTGCAAGATTAATATTTGGCTTTCACCTTGTATCTGGTTGTTTTGTATACAAGAATTGTAAACAATTATAATAAATATGTAATCCAGCTAAATGCAATACCTAATCTTTCACTACAAGGAATAATATATCTATTAAAAATTCTCATCTGAATATGCACTATTGGAAACAAAGATACATTTTGTCGGGGGGATGTATCATGGTCTATATGATGTAAGCTCTGCTCTTGACTTTCAGAGTTAAGGCTGAGTTGGTTTTTGCACTTAAATATATATATGTGTGCGCACAGTGTGTATTTACAGCCACGTGTATACAACTGTGACACAAAGAATAACCATGGATATAGTCAGTATAATAAATATGCATACATACATATATATATATATATAGATATAGATAGATATTTAAGTGCAAAAGCCCATTAAGATCTTCTGCAGCAATCCCACCATACATCCTCCTTGCAGTGAAAGAGAAAGCATGTTGAAGCATGGATAGTGCATGTGTTAAGCCCAGAGACCAATTGCTCCACGTGCTGGACACTTAAATAGGTTACTCTGCAGTCATTTGAGTGCATGGGAATCACTTCACCTCTAGATCAGGAGTAACTAATTTGTCCTACGATTGCTACAGATGGGTTGCTACAAGTAATTACAAGAGGTAAATATAGGTAAAGTAACTTATAATATATGGTGAATTATGTCCCCCAAACTTGCACCATAAGGGAGAAATAGTAGTCATGGCAATATGAGCCTAAAGTAAGAAAATATTTCAGATTTGAATTGATAGATTCTCAGGGATTTTAGAATTGTCAAGCAGAAACAAAGCAGACCAAAAAGTGTCCAAGAGGTGATAAGCATGTTTGCATGTAAAGGTGTGATTCCATGTCGTTTAGAAATGAGTAAGTATTTGTCTAATACTTATAAGTTTACAGAATGTATTTTTAAACTTGTTTTTAAAGCAAAGGTACAAGTATAAGAAAAAACAAATAGCATCCCCAAAAGTTAAAGCTATAGTGCTTCAGAATCCAAGCCACACGCAGTGCTCCTCATTGAACCTTGGAAACACTACCTCCTCTTACATGTCCCAGTAAGTTCTGATCATGCAAACTAGGCAATCAATCAGCTCTCCTATTTCCTATCATGAATTCAAGCCTCCAAACCTTCCTCAAAGAGACCCCTTTCCAGAACATCTTAGTACCCTTGATTTTTGCTTTTTATTCTATTTTTAGGTGTGTGATTTTAGCCATATACTTTTAATAGCATATACGCTTACCAAACTTACTCTCCATAATACAGGGAGCCAACATAGCCAGTTGAACTGGCAAGCTGGAATTGAGTCCCAGATATGTAAAGGGAGAGACAATGAATATTGTAAGCGTCCATTTCTGCTTGCTTGAGATCTCTTCCACAGCAAGATATGTATGTATCTGTCTTTTCAAAAATTGTGCTCAGCATTCCTACTATATGTAAGGATTTTCATGGCACAGTATTAAAGTATTTTTTAAGTGCAGGACAGGGTTATTTAGTGACAAAAACATTGAGAAATTACTCTTTACTACAAGTAAACAATAAGAAACATATTAAAGAATGGTCACTTACTACTTGAAGCAGAGAAAGATAGCCAAGTCCTACATTATCAAAGTTTACTTTAACATTTTTCCATCTGGCAGTTTCATTGTTGTTTATGAGGTCCTCACATTGACTATAATTGTTGATTTGGCTGATATCAAACCTCTCATCATTTGTGGTATTAACACAGTAGTAGAATTTGCCAGCAAACAGATTTACTCCCATGATGCTGAAGATTAGCCAGAATATAAGACAAACAAGAAGCACATTCATAATGGATGGAATTGCTCCTAAGAGGGCATTCACAACGACCTAGCATATAAATAAAAGGAAAATAGTGGAAAAAGTGTGAGAATATGTATAGCAATAAAATAATTAGATACTTTATCAATTTTAATCAACCTTTCTTAAAATGTAATACAGTATTTTAATTCTGTTTGCACTCTGTTTTTCAATTGGTGAAAGTAACTCATAAAATTAATTTAACAATTAAAAGATGAACAAACTTCACCTAGGTAGAAAGGAAAAAAAGTATAAAATAAATAAAAACCTGATAGTGGTAGGATGTTGCCTTAATTTGAATACTCTAATAAAAGAAAAAAAGAGATACATGTTAAACACAGACATAAAGGAAAATCTATAAAAATGTAGCAAATCATAGGTTTAAAGAAAGAATGATGACATGAAGAACTAATTGATGAAAAGGACGTAGAAAAAAATAGAAAAAAACCATGAAGATTTAATTCTTTAAGATTGTTTAATTTATGTAACCCTAAAATTTGTGCACACATTTCTTGTCTTATTTATTCATGCATTATTCTTCTAAAGACCAGTAGCAACCTTTACATTAAAAAGAGCAAAATCAAAGTGTATATTATGTGTTTAGTTGGATAAGCAGTCCATTTCAAAATTCAGTCTAAACAACATTGTCACTGAGTATAATTAATTTTAAATAAATAGGAAACTAGGAGAAGTCAGAATATTAATATGAAATGTTAAGAAAGTATGGTGGTAATTAATACAAATGGAAAAGCAGGTAGGTACCCAAACAAGAATACTCAGAAACAGTTAAGACTTAGAGGAGGAGACTTTATTTTATTCCCACTTGACTTCAGTGGGAACAGAATCAGGCCCAAATGTAGCAACATGTAAGAATGGGTTAATGTTAGCCAAAGTATTTAAGGGCTTTTACAAATATGTCAGGGTAAAAAAAAAATAGTAGGGAGAAAGTAGGTACATTAAAAAGGATGAGGTGGGTTTACTTAATGTTTAGATTAATAATGACTGAAAAGGGTTAAGATAATTAAACTTGTAAAAAATCTGTCTGTAAACCGGAATAATAAAGAAAAGAAGCAAACAATTAGAGCCCAATCCAACTGCTACAGAAGTAAATGGAAAGACTGCCATTGACTGCAATGGCAGCTGGATCAGACTGCTAGAAAATAAGAGAGATTTTAAAGAAAAAAAGATTTTTTTCTAAAGAAAAAAGATCAGCTAAGAGAATATTTGATAAATGTGAACAAATGCAAATTAGTCAGTCCATATGATATGGATCTTAGGACAAATTACTGCTCTGTAAGTCTAACTAATGTCTGTCCCTAATGAAATAATATGATGAAAGAATAAGTAACAACATATGAATTGGGTAGATGATGTCTAGTGGGTACTATAGCAATTGTTATTAGGTATGATCTTATATTAATTTGTTAATAATCCTGAAGAGGAGCATACTAATCATGCTAACAAAGCTGATACTAAATTGAGAACAGATGCACATGCTAGTGAGGACAAAGAAGTAACATGAAGAGACCTAGAAATATTTTTAAAATGGGCCAAAAATAGCAAAATTACATTTAAGAAATGTAAGGTAATGTATTTTGGAAAAAATAATATGAAACTCAGATATTTGATGTGGTGGAGAAATTTGAAAAGCATTAATGCTGAAAGTACTAGCGATGACTGTGGACAGAAAATTAGACATAAGTTAGCACTATGATATTGAAACACTAAGATAGAAAAGAGAACACCAAAAAAGGCCAATGATACTGGAAGCAAAACTGTCAGTGCAATTTTGGGCTTCCAGGCTAATGCACTATGGCATGCAAGAAAGAGTGGCTCTGGTGTAACCCCCCATCTAAAATTCAAATTACTTTTAGACACATAACCAGAAATATATTTACAAATAAGAGGGCTATCACAGGATGAAATTAAGAGTACCTTCCTGATGGTAAAATCTATTAAGATGTGGAATAGTGTCCCAAAAGAAATGGAGGAAGTCTCTTTGCCTGGTACACTTAGAAGTTTATTGGACAAAACACTAGAAAATGGAAAAGGGGAAACACAGTGAACGAGTCAGAAGTTTCTGAGCAAGGATATGATGGGCCCATTAAAATGAAAGGCTCATTGTCCAGGTTAAAAAAGGTATAATGGAAACAATTTTGCATTGGCAGTGAAATGGACTTGATGATGGGATAGCTCTTTTCTACCTCAAACTTTTAGAATTCTATTAATTAAGTAGGAATAATATCATCAGAGCGCAAATCAAAATGAAATACACTGAGATTATAGGTGAACAGACCTAAAAAAAAATTAATTCAGCAGTTTTCCTCAAAGCACTTTACAAAGACCATTATTTAGCCTCACCATATCCCTAGTAAATATTATTTACAGATGAGGATACTGAGGCACAGATGTTAAGTTACGTGCTCAAGGCTTACATAAAAATTCTGTGGCAGACCCAGAACTAGAACCTATATCTAAAAATGTACAGGGTTGTGTCTTATTCCTCTCTGGCATATAACACAAATGTATTATTAGCTGAAGTCTGGCAGCTTGGATCAAGATGGTGTGTTGCATCAAGAGATGGCTCAGATACATTAAAGATGGGACAGCTGTAATTTGCTCCTTTTTCAGGAAATTTGGTGCAGCTCATGGGTTCCTGATAAACTGCCACTGCAGCTCTAAGTTGGGAAAAGTTTGATATCCTTCTATACACTGTTGAGAGCCCATATGAGCATCAAAGGACACTTCAGCACATGGGTGCTTTTTGAAGGGGAAAATTATGATAATTTTCTAGGAAACTATCTTAGAAAACATGTTGCTTTTTCTAATTCTGATAGCATCTTACGGCTTTTGTAGCCATTTTCAGTTTTCTGGCGAAAAACTTGGATTTATCACTTACAGGCAAAGATAGGCTAGAAATAGTGTATAATATTTAATATGCAAGCCTTATTGATATTTCTTCTCCACATGAGCTGTTTGTTTGTGCTAAATAACAAAACTACAATGGAAGAAGGAAATCTTTATGGTGTTACAGTTTGGATTACATGTAGTAGAAGCTCTGTTTGCATCCTAGTAATTAAAACACTTTAGTAAATGGGGAAAAGTAATGAACTAGTTAGAGGTTTTTGAGTGGGAATATGATTGGCCAATTCAAAGGAAAGGCTCATTGTCCAAGTTATATGACAAATAAAATAAAAGTCTCCATGCGTTTTCAGGCTTGATCCTATCATCTGTAATAAGAGTTCATACAGTCTTGATTAACTGTCATTTCCAGCAGGGATTCTGGTACTAGGGAAATGACACTTTTCAGTATGAGAGTCAGGGCCCAATCAGTCTACCTGAGTAAATCAAAAAAGCAATCTAATGAGTTCTGGGTCCTACTAGGACATTACATCTAAAGTCTTGAGAATTGTTCCTACAATTTCTAAAAGTTTTGCATCAGGTAAGTCAATTTTTTCAATATTTAGTAGCTTTCTAGTTGTTTTTTTTAAACACTTTTACTTCACAGTTTACTGAGGCATAAAATAAAAAATGCAGAAAAAAATAAAAATAATAAAAATGATACATTTAACTTCCATTTTCTTCTCCCCTCCGCCCTCCCATAGGCAGATTGCACAGTCAAGTGCTGATCGGAGGATACTGAGCATGGGCATGCAGTGGTGAACTGTCAAACTAGGAAACTACCAACCACGGTCTTTGCATCTCTTCAGGAAACCTACACATTTGCTGAAATCCTTTCTAATCATGTTAATTTGCTGCATTAACAAGGTAATACTAAAGCTGGAGCATTTATTTCTAAAAAAGTTTAATATACATTTTAAAAGTTGTGTGTAGGAACAGGAAACTCATCAGACTTCCCATTGTAATTCATTTAAGCTAAGTATTTTTCCCTTATCACATACTAATTTCCCAGTAGTTTCCTTTAGGGGTTCCTTTATTTGTTCCAGTTGTCATTAAACATAGGTTCTGCAATCACATCCAAAGCAAAGAAGCTTAGACCAGGGGGGTGTTTGTCTGTTCCCACAATTGACTTACTGTAACATGGCAAAAGCAACACAAAACAGATCAAAATTCTGAGGGAAAAAATGGTTTACAACAGTGGACAGAACAAAGGTTCTACAGACATTCTATCAAAAGCAAAATCTACCAGCTGTCAGGCTTGCATAAAACCTGAAACTCTGTTGAATCAACGCATCTCTGGATACAGTCAGCATTTGTTGTATAGGGTCCATGTTTTTTGCCCATTTGTCCCTATTTATCTTTGCAACTGAAGTCCTTTTTTTTTTGGAGCCACATTGCTATAATCCTTCACTGTATGAAAATGTAGTAATGTGACTTCAAAGCCTGAGATGGAAAACAAATAATGCAGCATTAATAAAATAATTATATTCACTCCAGAAATTATCAATTGTAATTATAAATTGCTAAAATTACTTAGATGGTTATACTCAATGATAGAGAGTGTATTTATTGATATATTAAGATTTAATATGTTGTGGATTGTTTTCTAGTATTGATAATATTGTGCCTAATTTAATGTCACATATACATTATTATTATTAATATTATAGCCATTATTTATACTGATAGCACTGATTTTTCATTTTTAGTCTCTATAAAATAAAGGGACTTTTGGTACGAGTCCATTTATAATAATTACCGTAATTTATGGAATTTTACTTTGCCAAAACCAAAAATTATCTAAAACTAAAATAAGAAAAGTTAAAAATTCAAAATGCTGTCTATATCAGTAACTGTGAAAACCTTTTCTTCTAACACAAGCGTGTTATTTGTTTCTCACTGGAACTCATAATAAGTAGTTGAGAACTGTAGTTTAAGGAAATTTGGCCTAAATTTTTTGATCTGTATAAAAGGGCAAAAATGAGAAATGACCTTGATAATTAATTTTACAACTAATTTAAAACAGTTTCTAGGCCCAAATACAGTCCTTGAATGTTCAGGTAAAGAGAAAACCACTGGATTGGGAATATTGTGCCTGTACAAGGCATAATATCTCATGGGCTCTGGGGAGGAGGGGAAGTATACTGGGCAATGGCATTTGCTATGTCTTCATGGCTCCACACCCACCAATCCTATGTTTCTTTTTTGGGAGCTACATGCTTATGACAGAACTAGTTAGCCTCACCACTTGCATGCATCTGCAGGTAAGTTAAAGGAGTCCTTGACCCTATCCTTTCTCTAGCACTAATTTGTTTGTTGATGTCAACAAGTTTACACTCATAACAGTAAAAAGTACAAATTATAAGAAAATCAAAGATTTCTAGTATGACATCTGGTAATTTAAAATCAAAATAGTATGGTTAAAAAAGAAGAAAAACATACTACAAAACATAATTGGAAATTGCTAATGTAAATCATTAATATAAATCAGAATCACAAGAGACTTTGTCATTCACCAGTGGGGCACAGAGGATTATGTAAGCACTTTCCCCAGTCCCATACTGGATAGACGTGTGTCAGCCACTTCTTCAGCCTTCCCACAATGTTCCAGCAGAACTCTCTCCTTTGTTGGTGATATGGGTGTAGAGTGGCAGGGCTTTTCCCTTGGGAGGGTGTGACAGTCCACACTACCACTTTTACAAAATTATCATAAATCTGTTACAAGTACGCCTTGTGAGGTATCGCTGGAAAAGTCATAGTCTGCCAAGTATTACTGTCCTGTTAACATGTGTGTATCATGAGTGTATGTGGAGTTATGAATTTTGTTATATTTTTTTTACTGAAACATGTTGTGAGTCTGGAGAATGCCCACAGACTAGTTCTTTACAAATAACAAAAGAACTATAAACAAAGGACTGGCATGTCTTTCCTGGAGACACTTGGAACTGCAGGTATACAGAAGGTGCAAGCAAGAATTAGCAATTCATATGTGAAGGACTGAGTGCAGAGCACCTTGCTAACTCATGGGGCCTTTTCCAGTAAAAAGAGTCAGGATATAAAGAGGGGGAACAAGGCCCCTGGCCACCTCTCTCCTCCCACATCTCTACTGAAACAAGATTGCTTGTAGAAGATTGGTCCCAGGCTGGGAAAGGACCTCTGCCTGTGTACTAAGAACTGTGAACTGTCTGCAACATCCAGATAGGTGAGAAAAGTTGCGTGCTTCTAATTTAGCCTTGGTAAAATTTAGGAAACAGCTTGAAGTTTTTATCTTTTATTTCTTTTTGTAACCAATTCTGATCTACTATGCCTACACTACTTAGAATCATGTACACTCTATCTTTCTGTAGTTAATAAACTTACTTTGATGTTTTAGCTAAATCAGTGTGTCTTTGGCTGAAGGGCTTGGGGAATTTACTCAGGTTAATAAGGGATGGTGCATATTCATTTTCTTTGATAAAATAACAGACTTTATGAGCTTGTATTGCTCAGTAAGTAGCTGAGCAGTACAAAGCAGTACATTTCTGGAGTGCAGGGGATATGCGGGGGTTGCCCTATATATAATTGAAGAGTGGCTGGGCATAGCACTCTGGTATATGTCTGGGGCTGAAAGGTGACTTGTATGCTAGAGGCTGGGATGAGTGGGCAGAGTGGCAGCTCACACAGCATAGTATACATCAGACTGGAGAATTAAGGGTGCACAGCAATTCTACAGTCCATATTTTACCCTGGGGGATGTCACAGAGGGGTACTCAGACCTATGGAAATTAACAATTCAGCAATAATGTTGAAATAATTTCATATCTGAAATCAGTGATCAGAGACCTTTAGGACTCATTCAGGGATAGCTCCCATTGATTTTGGTGGGCATTTTGGCTGTAAAAATAAGAGGGTGAAGGATTTGGTCAAGTTATAGATATTTTGAAATACTTTCCAACATTTTAAGTGATATTTAAAAAATTAAGCTTATTCTTAACCAAATCTTTTAAGATCTCATGACCATTGCCATTTTCACTTAAAAATAGGATTGCGCCATTTCATAAGCATAATTCCACACATCAGGGAGGATGTGGCAGCTCAGTAAGGACCCCTTACTGTAAAGGATCTGTTATGCGAGGAAGGCATTTGGCCTCAGGCATTGTATCTCATTACACCCAAGGTGCATCTCTCTCTCTCACAGTTGCACGCCCAGTCATGTATTTTCCTTCCATAATTGCTGCATTTCCACAGATGACCTACTTTTTCCTTTTTCCGTGTGAGTCCTGAAGCTATAGCATCAGCTCAAATTATGAATCTTTGACAAAGCACAAAACGTAAAACAAAGCATCAAGGAAAATATTGGACTAGATACATCCTGTCTTCCATTAGTGTAAGAATTGGTGGACAAGTTCCTGGCAGCAAAAAGTTCTCCTGAGAAAACAAACCATCAGCGCAGAAAGAGGTCACTGACTAAACAAAAAAGAAGACAATGGAGGGCCAACACTGATCAGCAATGAATGATGCTGGTCATCAAGTAGGAATAGCCACTTCATGATTCAGCACAGCCCTTAAGTGTACTGCAGTTTGCCTGATGACTCATCTGTAAATTAAAGTTTCTTACTTCCAGCAAGAACATTGACAGAAAGAGTTAGTGGAAACACCTCATGGCCTCCTTCAAGGTGAATCCTTTCTGTGATTCAATGGGCCTTGCTGGTCCATACTGTATCATGGATGTGTAGTAAATTGGGCTATAAAGAATAACTTGGCAGACTTTTAAAATGTGTAGAGAGGAATTTCCTGCACAAATATAAATAACACTTTATTAATGCTCACTGGAAGTAAGTATCAGCATAATACTCATTGGTAAATAATATTGTACTGTAATATTGCTACTTCATAGATTCATAGATTTTAAGGCCAGAAGGGACCATTATGACATATAGTTTTAACTTCCTCATAACATAAGCCATAGAACCTCACTCAGTAATTTTTGCATCAATCCCATCATTTGAATTTGATCTATCTGAGACATTCAGTCTTGATTTAAAGACTTCAAGTGACGAAGAATCCATCACGTCCATAGATAATTTATTCTAGTGGTTAATTACCTCACTCTTAATTGCACCTTGTTTCTAGGCCGAATTTATCTAGGTTCAGCCACTGGATCTCATTATGCTATTTTTCTACCATCAGAAATCTCACCCCCACGTAGGTACTAGTAGACAGTGATCAGGTCAGTAGACTGTATTCAAATAATCATGATCTAGGAAGAATTTACAACAGTGTAGGTAGCATGGGGTTCAGAGTCAGATTCAATCCTTTATGAAAGGCAGTGCTTTCCCCCTTGCTATTCTTTACTCTTCCACTGTAGCACTTTACTGCACATATAAAACATTTTATTATTTAACACTCATAAGTATTTTACTGATAATCATTTTAGTGGAAATATTGAGGACATGTGATTTTCCAGTGTGGTTAGACATAACCAAAGTTATAGATGGAAAAGATCTGTTAGGTTTGAGGTAAGCAGCATGAGGTCCTTGGGGCTCCTCAGTTCCAGCGTGTCTCTGGAGGTGCAGAGGAATACATTTCTATCAAAAGTAGGTGTATGTTCTAGCCAGTCTGAGCAGTCAGGTGTTTCAAAACAGTTGGCTGGGAAAGTTTGTGGAAAGTTTGCTCGACAAGACAAACCTCTTCCTGAAACAACTGCTTGAAGTCACAACACAAGATACAATATTTTCAGATATTTAAAATATTATATATTGGGTGGGTGCAAACTTTTTCACAGACAACTCTTGGGTGACCTTTTAAACTTTCTGACTTGTCAACTGTGATGCTGGGAGACCAGGTGCCAGCTCATGCCTAGGCCTCACTGAACACTGACAGATGCATAACTGAAAACCAGTTTGGCTCACCAATGTGTTAACATTATTAAAATATATGTAAAGTTTATAAGAATGTGTTTAGTGTTTGGAATTTATGAAATGCTTGTGAGCTGCAGCATGCATTAATCTCACTTACAATATCCATGTTATAACCCAAGTTATAAGGTAATTAAGGGTTTGTTTAACTGTAAAAGTGTTTGCTATGAAACTGGAAATCCCCATAGTCAGGAGAGAAGCATTACCAAGTGTGAAATACTAGTTTTCCACAAGAGATGTCATCTCCTGCCCAACAAAAGACGGCCTATAGACACCAAACGAACCACTGTGGAACATCAGTGGACAAAAGGCTTTGTTGATTGCTCCACGCACAAAGAAAGAGAGGACATGCACAAACCCTCAACCCACCACAGGCTGAACTCTGAGGAAATGGAATAAAAATCTGTGACCGTTATCCTGCTTGGAATTTGGAGAGGGCAATGTTTCTAAGCATAATGGATCCCCAAGGTGCTTAGAATGGGCTAGACCTAAAGGACATATAGAACTTGCACATTACAGCAGCTTATATTACTTTTTGAACTTCTAAGACTGCAACACATTTGTATGCATATGTTTACCTGCTTTAACCTTGTAAATAACTCTCAATTGTTTTTCCTACTTAATAAATGGTTAATTAGTTCATTATAGGATTGGTTATAAACATAGTCTGTGGTGTGAGATCTATGGTACAATTCACCTAGAGTAAGTGACTGGTCCTTTGGGACTGGGAGTAACCTAAATATTATTGTCATTTTTGCTGGAAGGACCATTTATCACAAAGGCAGGCTTTTCTGGGCGGGGGGGCGGGGAGGAGATAGACTGGAATGCCCAAAGGTACAGGGTTGTTATAGTGCTTGAAGAGTTCACACCTGATACTTGGTTGGTCAAATCTAATTATAGAACACACAATCAGTTTGGGGTTTGTGCCCTGATCAGGACTGGCTCTAGGCACCAGCAAAGCAAGCAAGTGCTGGGGGTGGCACAATACCAAGGGGCGGCATTTCAGCCATCCTTTTTGTTTTGTTTTGTTTGTTGCTTGGGTGGCATTCCAGCCCCCCCCCCTTTCTTTCCCCTTGGGCAGTTGTGCTCTCGAGCTTGGGGTGGCAAATTTTTTGCTTAGGGTGGCAAAAAACCTAGAGGTTTCAGAGTAGCAGCCGTGTTAGTCTGTATTCGCAAAAAGAAAAGGAGTACTTGTGGCACCTTAGAGACTAACAAATTTATTAGAGCATAAGCTTTCGTGAGCTACAGCTCACTTCATCGGATGCATTTGGTGGAAAAAACAGAGGAGAGATTTATATACACACACACAGAGAACATGAAACAATGGGTTTATCATACACACTGTAAGGAGAGTGATCACTTAAGATAAGCCATCACCCACAGCAGGGGGGGGAAAGGAGGAAAACCTTCCATGGTGACAAGCAGGTAGGCTAATTCCAGCAGTTAACAAGAATATCAGAGGAACAGTGGGGGGTGGGGTGGGGGGGAGAAATACCATGGGGAAATAGTTTTACTTTGTGTAATGACTCATCCATTCCCAGTCTCTATTCAAGCCTAAGTTAATTGTATCCAGTTTGCAAATTAATTCCAATTCAGCAGTCTCTCGTTGGAGTCTGTTTTTGAAGCTTTTTTGTTGAAGTATAGCCACTCTTAGGTCTGTGATCGAGTGACCAGAGAGATTGAAGTGTTCTCCAACTGGTTTTTGAATGTTATAATTCTTGACGTCTGATTTGTGTCCATTCATTCTTTTACGTAGAGACTGTCCAGTTTGGCCAATGTACATGGCAGAGGGGCATTGCTGGCACATGATGGCATATATCACATTGGTAGATGCGCAGGTGAACGAGCCTCTGATAGTGTGGCTGATGTGATTAGGCCCTATGATGGTATCCCCTGAATAGATATGTGGACAGAGTTGGCAACGGGCTTTGTTGCAAGGATAGGTTCCTGGGTTAGTGGTTCTGTTGTGTGGTGTGTGGTTGCTGGTGAGTATTTGCTTCAGATTGGGGGGCTGTCTGTAAGCAAGGAAAACAACAGAACGCCACTAGCCATCACCTTCAGCCCCCAACTAAAACCTCTCCAACGCATCATCAAGGATCTACAACCTATCCTGAAGGACGAGCCATCGCTCTCTCAGATCTTGGGAGATAGACCAGTCCTTGCTTACAGACAGCCCCCCAATCTGAAGCAAATACTCACCAGCAACCACACACCACACAACAGAACCACTAACCCAGGAACCTATCCTTGCAACAAAGCCCGTTGCCAACTCTGTCCACATATCTATTCAGGGGATACCATCATAGGGCCTAATCACATCAGCCACACTATCAGAGGCTCCTTCACCTGCGCATCTACCAATGTGATATATGCCATCATGTGCCAGCAATGCCCCTCTGCCATGTACATTGGCCAAACTGGACAGTCTCTACGTAAAAGAATGAATGGACACAAATCAGACGTCAAGAATTATAACATTCAAAAACCAGTTGGAGAACACTTCAATCTCTCTGGTCACTCGATCACAGACCTAAGAGTGGCTATACTTCAACAAAAAAGCTTCAAAAACAGACTCCAACGAGAGACTGCTGAATTGGAATTAATTTGCAAACTGGATACAATTAACTTAGGCTTGAATAGAGACTGGGAATGGATGAGTCATTACACAAAGTAAAACTATTTCCCCATGGTATTTCTCCCCCCCACCCCACCCCCCACTGTTCCTCTGATATTCTTGTTAACTGCTGGAATTAGCCTACCTGCTTGTCACCATGGAAGGTTTTCCTCCTTTCCCCCCCCTGCTGTGGGTGATGGCTTATCTTAAGTGATCACTCTCCTTACAGTGTGTATGATAAACCCATTGTTTCATGTTCTCTGTGTGTGTGTATATAAATCTCTCCTCTGTTTTTTCCACCAAATGCATCCGATGAAGTGAGCTGTAGCTCACGAAAGCTTATGCTCTAATAAATTTGTTAGTCTCTAAGGTGCCACAAGTACTCCTTTTCTTTTTTTGAAAAAACCTAGAGTCAGCCCTGGCCCGGTTTCGTAATAGTTAGCCCTGAGATTGGCATCCATGGTCATGAGCCATGCCAGGCAGCCTGACATCAACAAATACCCTAGAAAAAATGATGTCACAGAGCTGTGCTGAAGAAATTAAGAAGCTTCACAATTAGTTTGATAAATGGTTCAAAGACCGTCAAAGATATTAAATTGTTTTGTAGATTGATTTTCAGATGAACCTACAGAAGATGAGTCCAATGTTGATAAATGCAAAGTAATGCACATTGGAAAACATAATCCCAACTATACATACAAAATCATGGGGTCTAAATTAGCTGTTACCACTCAGGAAAGAGATCTGGGAGTCGTTGTGGATAGTTCTCAGAAAACATCTGCTCAATGTGCAGTGGCAATCAAAAAAGCTAACAGAATATTAGGCACTATTAGGAAAAGAATAAATAATAAGACAGAAAATATCATAATATCTCTATATAAATCCCTGGTACACCCACATCTTGAATACTATGTGCAGGTCTGGTTATCCCATTTCAAAAAGATGTATTAGAACTGGAAAAGGTGAAGACAAGGGCAACAAAAATGATTAGAGATATGGAACAACTTCTGCATGAGAAGTGATTAAAAAGACTGGCACTTTTCAGCGTGGAAAAGAGATGACTGAGAAGGGATATGATAGAGATCTATAAAATATTGACTGGTATGGAGAAAGTGAATAAGGAACTGTTATTTACTCCTTTACTTAACACAAGAACCAGGGGTCACCAAATGAAATTAATAGGCAGCAGGTTTAAAACGAACAAAGGAAGTATTTCTTCACACAACCTGTGGAATAGGGGATGTTCTGAAGGCCAAAACAGGATTCAAAAAAGAACGAGATAACTTCGTGGAGGATATGCCCATCAATGGCTATTAAGCAAAATGCCCAGGGATGCAAACCCATGCTCTGAGTGTCCCTAGCCTCTGTTTGCCAGAAGCTGTGAGTGGACGACAGGGGATGGATCACTCAACGATTGTCTGTTCCGTTCATTCCCTATGAAGCATTTGGCATTTGCCATTGTCAGGAGACAGGATACTGGGTTAAATGAGCCATTGGTCTGACTCAGAATGGTCGTTCTTATGTTCTTAGGGCTAATTTATGTAATGAAAACACAAAGATCCAAACTTCTAACAAAAACACATTACAACACATGAGGTGGGAATTATATGGGATCAATTCAACTTTAACTTAGTACTGTACTATAGTTTTAGGAATTCACAATACATCCATGCAGTTGATAAGTCCTAGAGACCTACAGGAAAATTCCAAATCATGTGGGAGGTAAAATAACTTACATGAGCATATTAATGTATGTTATATCATATGAATTTACATAAGCAACTGAAGCCTTTTACTTATCTATTAGTGATAAATATCCAAGACATAAGATAATAGTGCAACATTTCTGCATGGATTTGTGATTCCTTATTCTGCATGCATGGTTTCTTTTTAGGCATGCATTATTTCAGGTTCTTTCATTTTGTCTTACCCTCATCCCTTCAAATCGTGACAAGGCTCTTAGAGGTCTCAAAGCTCTTAATGTCCTAAGGGATTTAATCGCACCAAGTTCTGAGTAGCCCAAGGCATTAGCTGTTAAGCTAACCAAAGAGACCTACATAAAAACAGAAAAGCAATAATGCTCATTCATCTTGTATTTCCTCCTATACATACTCAAGGAATGGTGTATGCCATGAACTTCCCAAGAAGAATGAAGATTGTATCTCTTTCTCCAGGAATCATTCTATAACCTAGGAGAGATCTTTTAAGTCACCCAAAGTAGAACAGTAGTGTGTTACATGACACCTGTCATTGAAATCCTGTTGGCACAAGGATATGAATGCTTTATAAGTTCACATATAATTCTCAGATTTCAGAGTAGCAGCCGTGTTAGTCTGTATTCGCAAAAAGAAAAGGAGTACTTGTGGCACCCCTTAGAGACTAACAAATTTATTAGAGCATAAGCGTTCGTGAGCTACAGCTCACTTCATCGGATGCATCCGATGAAGTGACCTGTAGCTCATGAACGCTTATGCTCTAATAAATTTGTTAGTCTCTAAGGTGCCACAAGTACTCCTTTTCTTTTTACATATAATTCTCAATATTCAGTGGAAATGAAGTCATACACAAAACAAGAACCTCCAAAAATGTATCTGAATTTGAACTGCTAGTTTAGGATAGGACTTTTCAGAAAGTCCACAGATCTTGACAGTAATCCGAAAACTCTCAAGGACCAAATACAGACATGGTGTAAACAGTCACAGTAGACAAGGATTAATTTGGCCCACAGTCAATAGTGACTTTCTAGTATCCAAAGTGTCTCACTCAAGAGCCATTGCTAGCATAGCTGTTCAGAATTTTTGGCATTGTTGAAGACTGACAAATGAGGAATTTCTTATCTGATAATTTTCTGTTAGCAACTTCTCTCTGAATTCATTACTAATGGGCTAATCCTCCTCCTCCTCCTTCCCCCCCCCACATCTGTGGAATTCGGAAATGGTCCGATGTAGCTGCTGGAGGCAACAGAACTAAATTTTGTCCTTCAGCTTTGGTCACCAGAAGAGTTCTTCCACAGATAAAGAAACATTCCAGTAACCAATTATTAGCATTAAGACAAACTTGATAATGACATATTAAATTGACCTTAAGATAACGTAAGTCTAAGACTCCTTTTAGAGAACAATTTCAATTTATATTCTGGTCATTTACCAGTCTACCAAGGTGGGTTGAATTCAGGGACAAATGGCTACCAGACATAAATTCATCAGGTAAAACATTTCTCATTCTGTTACACAGATTTTCTCTTCATTCATTACTAATGGGAAGTAGTGAGCAATGAATCCCAGAAGTAGGAAGGGAAAGAACTATTAAAGTAGAACAACAGGCAGGACAGGAAGTTACCCCCATATAAAGCAAGAGCTTTATAAACTAAGGAGTTATGTGGGAACCAACCAACTAGCATCCTCATACGAAACAATATGTGTGAAGGAATGGAAAATTGTGTGCCTGTGTGAAGGAATGGAAAATTACTTTGCAAATCTTCCTCAGATGAGGCTCATATACTTCCTTGCCCCCCAACCCTGCCCCCGAGATTTATGTAAATAGTTTCTCAGATGCCTAGCATGCCAACTAGTGCCAAATATTTACATCTTGCCTGTAGGAACCTTGAGGCCCTAAGGCCTTGGCATTTCAGATAGAAGGAGATTAACAGGATACAATTGGCGTATGTATTCCATATGCTTCAGATGTATCTTTAGAGATCTAGCTTGAGAGCCCACTCTTGCCACAACCTTCCAAGGATTAGGAAAAAATGATGGGAGAACTATTTCTCCAGAATTGTGAAAAGAGGAATTTATCTTGAACAGAAAGGTTTGTGGACCTACATGAATAGCATTTTCCTTATAATAAAAGCAGTGTGTTTCTTGCATGTACGATGTAGCTATCTATCAATTACAAAGTGATTTCTTGGCTAGTGGAGCTTTAGGAGGAGGACCACAACTCTCTCTTTTCCTCTTTTCTGTATCCTTTACATGAACTATCTTGAAAGGCAGCAGATTCTTTTCTACCCAGGACATTATTTCCATTGCCACAGAGAACCTTTGACCTCTGGTTACTCTCTGGTTTTGGAAGTGATATAAACACGCATGCCTTAATCATAAGCCAATCTGTCATGAGAGGTAAGAGGAGGCTTTCTCTGCAAGTACGATAATTGCCCACTATGTGGTTTCTTGCACCTTCTACTGATGTAGTTGGTACTGGTCATTGTCAAAGACCGAACTTGGTGGACCACTGTTCTGATCCCATATGGTCATGTGTGGGGTTTTTTTTCTTTTTCTGAAGACACTCAATAGAGGTGTTGAAGTTAGCCAAAAGCATGTATACTACAAAATATTGGAAATTTCTCCATATTGAGTATGCTAAGTTCTAGAGTGAAAGTTGGCTTGGCTTTCAGCATTTTGTTTGTCCTTATCTGGCAACAAAGGGACATTGAAATGCAGTCTGAGAATGACACCTAATTTTGCACTGTATCAAGTGCACGATCCTATGTCCTCTGACAGAATTTCAGCAGGTAGATTTTGAGAAACTCACTCAAGGGATGAAGCTGATGCATGGCACCAATAATCCTAGTCATTGGAGAGAACTTATCCCTCAGGAAATGATTGATGCAATGTAATTTTAGATCTTTGCTAATCTTCACCATTATGGTAAAATTATTACCATACCCACGTCACTTTTGGTATCTGGGTGAGCAATTCTCTGCACTGGGATCAAAAACTCTTCTTGGTTTTCAAGAACTGGTAGCTATGAATCCTTTCCAGCAGCTGTTCATTTATGAATGGGGGTCTGTTTCTCTGTTCATACTGATTAGCATGTTGTCTATGCATGGTTATAGGTGCATATTGTGCAACCTTTGCCTTGCTGTGAGAACTACAGTCACTGAGAACTCTGGGTGCAAAGGACAAGTCTTGGACAGGAATTGTGAGGTCTCATACACAAATGTTCTTTGTGTCTTTGTTATGATGAGGATTTTGTTGATTTGGAGGCAAGTTTATCAAGGTTTCCTTGGAGGCTTCTGCTCCAGATTTTTCCCTCTGCCAGGATAATACTCCCTTCAAGGATATCCTTGGAGTTGCTATGCTGGCTCTAACAGTGTGGGTTGAGGCTTCTTTGCAATCTCAGCTACTACTTTCTCTAATGTTTAGCCAGATTGCTCCTTGCTATAAGTTTGAACGAACAGATATCCATTTAGGATAAACAATGGCTATTTATGGGTATAACATGGCTGTCTTGTAGCTACCAAGTCAGAATCTATTCATTGTCACAAATCACATCAAGGGTTTGACCAAGACAGAACCAAAAATGTCTCGCTCCGAGCAAGTATCAATACTTCTAGACAATGAGCCACTTGTTTGCCACAAAATAGGTTTTCTTTACTAAATAAAATAAAAATAAAAATAAAAAGACATTGGTCTGAATGGCTTTAGCTGAGGCTTTGAAATTGTTGTGCAGTGTGTCATCACTCATATGGTCTATGGGGTCTTTTAGAAGGAAGTCCCTTCCAAAGGTGTGACCGTGTCTTTCATTGGTGGAGCTACTGCTGTACCAACCTTAAGCTCCCCAAATTTATGAAATGTCTTTCTTTTTATATAAACATTTTAGTTTAACCTCTGTTTAATTAGATATCCTCATCTGAATCTTATGATGCCCTCAAAGGAGACAGTGACAGGAAAACATGCATCTAATAAAAAGGAAGTTATTTTATTAATATTGAGTTCCTCGCAAACCACTGACTGACACAGATTCCTGAAGGATTTTTTGTTGATGCATCTGTGGTATTTCTTCCTCTGGCTGATTACAGGGGGAGGTAGTACACTATTCACCCTGGCATAGGGACCACACAACCGAGGGAGGCGACTGGTCTCAATTGTGAAAGTAGCTGGCTAGATATCCTGGGAACAAGAAAAGCTGCCAGTTTGTTCCCAAAGGCTGGCTAGCATCCAAGTAAGTACTATAGAAGCAACCTACTACCACTTGAGGCTTTACACAGTAAATCAGGATCTCTTTGAATGTGGGAAAGGACTTCTCCCTTACCCTACTGTGATCCCATGAAGGTGCAGATTTGTGGGGAGTGGAATCTTCATGTGTCTGGAACAAGTGCTCCTAAGGCTCAAATGTGGAGCCAGCCTGTGGAGCAAGGGAAGGATGGAGAGAAAGAGTCTGAGCCTCTTTCCTTGGCGGAGCAGGGTTTATAGCTGATGATCAGAAGGCACAATTCCCATTCCGCTGCTGCCTGAAATCTGAGCCCCTTTTCCTGGCAGAAGGCCCTTGGGCTGAAAACCAGACAGACACATCTTCCATTAGGCTGCAACCTGAACACAAGGACTAGGATTCTCCACATGCCTGGATATGCTGCAGGGTGTGGGAGAGACGGTGAGCATGACAGAACACTGTGAAAAAGACACTGTACAGGAGAAAAGCCCCAGCAAACACTCTCTCAGGGGAAGTATACAAAGGACATACTTCCATTTGCCTTTTTGGGACCCGGAGTCTTGGACGTTTGTAGGACTTACCCCTGAGTATAAAGAGAATCCCCCAATTCATAGTAGGAGGAGGGGAAGCTGTATAGGTGCCCTGCATCTTTCCCCAGGGAACTGAGGCCACACTTCAGTATCTTGGGAGGAAGGAGGGGCGCCTCTGGATTCTTTCAGGGTTTTTTTTCCTCCTCCAGTTCAGTTCTGTTCCAGGACTTACCCTCTGAGTGTGCTGGATAGCTTCCTCCCTATCCTTAGACACTTTCCCCAAAAGCTCAGAAATACCTGATTGAGCTTTTCTGTATTGGAGCCGCAACTCCTCAGGGAAGGGTGGGGATGTGACATGTGGGACCAACTCTGAGCCCCGTATCCTGGCAGTGCAAGAAGACAGTGGCTGGCTGGGACATGCAGGGCATAGTTCACCCTCTCTAGATTCTGTAAGTGTTGCTTCACATAAGGAATACCACTTAGATTTATGCCAGGTGTTCGCAGGACAGCTCTGCCATAACTAAGTGGGTGCAGAGGAGTTCATCAGGGAGGCACTGCAGTGTCAGGTCTACCAATGTTGCTATTTACATGATCCGGGGGTCGAGGAGAAGAGGAAGAAGATTCTAAGTTGCAGCTGCACAAAAAAAAAAGTAAAATAAAGGTTTTAAAACAAAATGGTCGGGAAAAACTGAACTGCCAACTTTTTCCACTGTCAGAGGCAGAAAATCTGGTGAGCTGAGCTGAAGGGCAGAGCTTAGTCCTGAAGTCTCCAGCAACACTGGACTGCCTTTGGATTTCATGGGTGGGGGGATTAGCCCATTACTAATGAATGAGGAGATAAGCTGTGCAACAGAATCAATATTTAAATAAATGGTATTCTATTATTGTTTAACGCTGTAATTAAAACTGTGATTAATCACAATTAATTTTTTTAATCGTTTGACAGCCCGAGTTGTGACACCTAGGACACATATAGGTCCTATATAGTACCCAGGGAATTCTCCCGCAACCCCTAAGAGACTTTTTCTGGCCCGGGTATGCTGCTGCAGGAAAAAGCAGGGGACTGTGTTTTACTTTGAGATTATACTGATTAAGGAGTAGAGAATTTACCAATTTGTGAATTTGTGGTCAGAGTATTAAAAAAAAGCCCCCAAAAGAAACATGTTAACAAATATTAAAAATCCATACATTATAAAAATCACAATGATAAATGACATTCTTTCGAAGTGAAAAAAGGAAGAAAAAAAGTATAAATGTACATTAATAACATAATAAAATGTCCAAAGAATATCAGCAAAATGTTCAAAGCTACTGTTGACTTTCAGTAATTTTTTGCCTTCAAAATTGGAACTACTGGGGCCATATTGTGCTGAAAGTTTTAAACAGCGCTCCACACTGGAATAAATTGAGAGTTTAGCTTAAAAATCAATGACACAAGATAAGCGAGATATAATATTGTGAATTATGGAGCATGATGGATTTGTAACACAGTATATAAAAGAGAATACATACATCAACAATCAGGAAGTCCAGCCAGCACCAGGCATTAGTGAAATAGGTTTGAAAACCATAAGCCACCCATTTTAGAAGCATTTCCAGAATGAAGATGTAAGTGAAGACCTTATCAGCATATTCCAACATGGTCTTGATAGTCTTGCGCTGTTCAATGTATATGTCTTCAAAAGCCTGTGAACAAAATATTTGTATATGAAGTGCTTATATGACTTAACAGTTTGCTATGTAAGTCAAAGGAGCTGAGAAAAATATCCAGTATGCTTTTTTTGTAAAGTGGTATGCATATAACCGACCATAGTTTCCCCACTATCCACACATACTTTCTCTTCCCAGTTAGAACAGGAGGCACCATTTCTTCTTCACTTTTTATAACACATTCCTTCCTTTCATGCCTGTTATTAGAACCCTGCAAATCCGTGGACCATTTCTCCGGATTGTGTCTTGGATGCGGATACAAATTTTGTATCCACACAGGGCTCTGCAGCATACACTCTCCCAAATGGAGCACCTGTCACCCAGCCCTCAAGCTCCAGCTCGTCTCTCTCAATTATGCAGCAGCGGGCTGTAATATGTGGCTATAGCTTGTTGGGCATTCTGCTCAGGCAGAGAAGGTAAACAACAACTCCCAGAAGGCAGTGCAAACCTATGCTCCTATGGCAAGCCAAGCGCCAAGTGCATTAGAGCAGTCGTGGCTGTGTAAGGGTGTCTGAGCCCCACACTGGAGGCCAGTGCTGCACACGAGGTCCCAGGATTGTAGCTTCCCTGGCTGGAGTGGGAAAAGAGGTACGGTGGGAGCAGACTGGGCGGCAGGGCAGGAGGTCTCTGTGGAGAAGTGGGGGGTGGTTAGGCGTCGGGGATTTGGCACAGCCTTGCATCACTGGTGCACGGTGACCTGTGGAACTGTTAGTTAGAGCCCTGCAAATCCATGGACATCTGCTTTATATCCGCAGAGATCCACATCTGCGAATAGTGGATATCTACAGAGAATTTTTGTGCATCGGAGTACAGATACACATTTGGTATCCGTGAAGGTCTCTAACTATTATCACATTCAGCCAAGATGAATGATGATCCAGAAAGCTCAATCCAGTAGAGCTCTTTGAATATCAAACTCCTTTTCCTCTTCCCCTAGATAATAATAACCTGTTGACATTGGGATCTGAACTCTGCTAGCTACAACTATGTGTCAACATAGTTGCTGCAAGCAAGATCTAGTCCTGACTATTATGGACAGGGATTTTCTGATAATCACACCAATGAAACCAAGCTATATAGATTAACTAGCAAAGCAGTCTTCAGCATGATTTTATAGCAGCTCTCAGGCAAAACTCTGTCCACACTTGTCAGGGAACCTGTGCAACAAACCTGCCAATAATACATGCATTTAAGCACAATTGTAGCTAGTACAGTATATTCTATACTTAGTATGGATCATTAACTACTGAAGCGTTTATGCAATACACCTGCTTTCATTCCAGCCTGGAAACTAAACATTTAAATGAATCACTTCTGCACCTGAGACCCCCATATGATATTTCAACCTACTGATGGTGCATCCTGGGTCAGTTGTAGTTCATTTATATATTACGGAAGCAGAAGAAAACTAACTATTCATATTCTATTTCTGTTTAAGGAAAATAAAGAAAAAAGTCATTAGCAGATAAAGAGTAAGTGAAGATATTTTGATGCGTGGCTCATTATCTAGATTCCTATTTCAATATACAACTGATATTCAATCCTCCATGCTTGTTGCATTTATAGCCATCAAGAACTTCTATATATACTACTTTAAATGCCAAATGTCTCTTTAGACAACTTCTGTGGAGATATGATGACATTTCAGAATTGGATTTTTTTTCAGTGGAAGAAAAACTATGCTAAAGATATCTATATGATTAACCACAGTTCTAAAGCTTAACGTTAACATATATCTCAGTTGTTTCACATTACAATTACCAGAGCACCACTGCTGAGGAGAATCATGAAGACAATGAAGGTCTCAAACCAGTTGTGTTCAACTATCTTGTAGCAGGTTTTCCTAAGATTCCACCATATTTTTCCTTTCCCATCTTCTGTGCTGACTTGACAGCACTTGAACTTCCGTACGCAGCCTGGTAAATGTGATATTAAGTTGTGAGACATGAAAATAAGATAACAATGTATTCTGAAGCATTAATTAACCGATATCCATTTGATTAACTCTAGAGTTATTCTAAGGGATGTTTGTAAACAAGTGTGCCCCAGAATTCTTCAGCACATTAGTCTCACTTTTTGCAGGAAAAATAAGATTTGTGTAACATATTTTAATACCACCTATTAGGCACCATTGGAACCTGCAGAGCTGTATGCCTGCTGCAACACCTCTGAAGGGGATACTAATGCAAAAGGGAACTGGAAGCATAATCAATACCCCTCTTGCTAGTTACTATTACTGTTGGTGGGGAATAGTTTATGGAAGCAAAACACGCCACTAGACAACAATTTGCATCACTCACCTTCTGTGAAACAGGCTTCTGGTTCAAGAGCTTCTTCAGGTTCTATCTCTGGCTGTTCTCCTTCTTGAGGAAGTCCGATATCAACTGTACTACCTTCAGATGAGCTGGATGCATTTAGCTTCTGTAAATAAAAGCCCACATAACTGTTTTTTAACCAATACGTTTATTTTTAACAGAAAATTAATATTTGTAATGCATAACAAAATACTCTGCATGTATTTCAGCGCTCTTAAGTTAAAAGCATATTACATATGTAATGACAAATTGCTTTACTATAGGCAAGGTCACAAGATTAGAAATGTGATCATATGGATTTTTTTCCTAGTGAAAGTATTCTAATATCTTCATACAGGGAGTCACCAGAATAATTTCGCTATTTCCTGCACCACATTTGAGAATTTTGAAATGAAATTTCAATACGGTTAAAATTAGTTGCCCTGTGTACATTGTGCTATTAGGTTATATCAATCGTGTTACTGTATTGTAGATTATACCTGTGATATGCAGACTGAGGTTCCCGAGCCACAAGTGGCTTTTTAATGTGTCTCTTGCAGTTTTTTGCAGCACATATTATAACACTCTGTGATTTAAATATTAACCAGTTTAAGTTATCAACCAATCAGAATGTTTTTACTATATTATTAACCAACTAACTGTAGTTGATAAAATAGTAAAACTGAGTCAGTAATTTTGCTGTGAGAATATATAGATATATCATATATATGAAAACTAAATATTTCCCCATCATACTGTTTAAATATGAATATCATATATACTCATTCATAAGCCAAATTTTTTTAGTAAAAAAGGGGAAGCATCAGAGAAGGGGGTTGGCTTATGAATGGGTATAGAGAGGGGGAGAGGTGGGACAGCCCCTCCCCCAAACAGAGGGGGCAAGGAGAGGCAGCATAGCCAGCAGAGCCAGAAGGGAAGTTTCTCTGCTCCTGGCCATGCTGCTCTCCCCTTCCCCCCCCCCCCCAGCCTCCAAAGCAGCTGCAGCTCCAGGGCTGGCAGGCTGTGGTGCCGCCGCCCGGTCTGACCTGCCAGAGCATGCTGCAGCCGCACCATCAGGCCCGCCGGAGCAGCTCTGGCCAGGCCAGAGACATCTTCCCCTGGCCCTCCCCAGCTAAGGAGGGAAGGGATGCAGACAGTGTGGGGGTCCCAGGCTAGGGGTGTGGTCATGTGGGGGGTGGTAACAGGGGTTACTCCCCGGACCCTCAGCTTCTCCCCTCAAAAAATTTCCCCAACAATTGCTATCCTGGCCCATCAGGGTAAGCAGCTGGCACGCCGAGACACTTTGTTTACTTAGATTTACCTCTGTGCCTGCGGACGCTCGAGGTAAACAAACCATCTCAGCCTGCCAGCAGCTTATCCTGATGGCCTGGGAGCCAAAGTTTGCCGACCCCTGAATTATAGTGTCGGCTTATGAATGGGTCATAAAAATTTTCCATTTTTACTTATCCATCTTGGGGGGGGGGACCATACTTATGATCAAGAACCATACTTATGATCAAGTATATATGGTATATAGCACTATAGTAAATGAAACAATGAATTCACATTACTGTGGCTCTTTTTAATAATCTGATCGCTAGTTTGGCTCTGGAACCACTGAGGTCTGAGTATCACTGGATTATACTGTGGATAGCATATCATTTTCCCAACATTATGACCAAACCAATAGAAAGATGCATAGCAGTATTTTCATGTCTAATGTAGATGGCATTCTATCAAATCTGTCAAATCTAAAAGTTGATATTTAAACTTTTTCATCTCATTGACATGAAAACACATATTACAAGTTGTTTATATGTACTTTTAAAGTTTCTAGATTTTCAAAAGAACAGCACATTAATTTTAGAGCAATAGCCATTATTTTGCATTCTCTTTTGTCAATGCACTTATATAGTCTATTGTGCATTTTGAAACTACTTGTTACTCTGGTACAGTACACATACATGTCCAGTTAAAACATAACTAAGCAGAGATATTCATACTTTTAGGATAGCTGAAATGAAATCAAATACTTTTTAGAGAAAATTGTAATATAAGAATATTGTGTCAATGAACCAAAGTCAGTGATGTAATCCAAATCTTCAACTTTGTTCTTTTAGGCTAGGATATCATATGGTTAGCAACGGACAAATGTGAGTACCATACTAAATAAAAGTAGTTTTTATTACAGCGTTCTATGACTTCTTACAATGTTATTACCATGTAGTGTATAACATCAGTAACATGGCTGCATTGATAAATAGCTAATTTTATAAAGGGAATGATGTAAGCAGATTGAGAGTACATACTCATGTGGTGTTAATGTTAGACAGATGGTTGCTGCATTGTAGCATTAAGACACCTTCTCTACTTTGCTGACACTTTTGAAGCTTAGGTTAGAGGCATTATTCCTAGGATGATTGTTATATTATTATGGAGCTTCACCTTTTTTTAGTGCTTGGAAAGAAAGTTAGTGAAAAGAAAACCATTTTATCTCCTGTTCATCTTAATTTGTGAATACAGAAAGCAGACATAAGCTTCTAAAATATTTTAATACTGAACACAAAATACAGTACATTCTTCAGGCTTAAAGAGAACTGATTTGCTTCTCTCGTATTCTAGTTTTACGATGTTGTAATTCCACTGATTTCAATAGATTTATACCAGTGTAGTTTAAGAGGCGTGTCACATTTATAATCCTTGGAGAGTAGCTGTTATATTGGTGAAATCAAATTGTATACTGTAATTATATGAAATTGATTGATTCCCACAATTAAAACTGTTACAATTGACCCATCTAGGATGCCCAGACTTTGGGCCAAAATTTGATCATTTTATTTAAGTAATCCAGTTGAAGTCAATTGGGTGACTAGTATGAGGTGAATAATATTTGATGCTTTGATTATATTAGCAGATGTATTACTTTTGATTTTATTTTATATTGTCTTGTTTACAAATAAATCCTCAATTTCTAGCAAAACTATTTATAGCAAAATATTTAACAATGCTGCATGAAGAAAATACACTAGGAAAACATAAATGTATTACAATTTTTGCTTTTCAGGAAATCTTGGTTTCCTTAAATCAAGATTACCTAATCTTTCTGCAATATGCATGATTTACAAAGATCCCTTATTTGAATGGTGTCTGAAAGTGTTAAGCAAGTTAACATCTAACATGCTGGGATTTGCTACTGCCCAGAGGATAGACACCAGTCTAACCAGTGCGAATTTTGAGTGTACAGCCTATATGCAGGACTGGGCCTTTGTTAGCTGATGAGCTGCAAACTTAAAAAAAAATGCAGGAACCTCCAAACTACATAGCAGAGACACTAGTGTCCATGATTAAATGCTACAAAATAAAATATTTCAAAATCTTATAGGACACTGACTGCATTGTGGGGACTGTTTTGTACTATGCTCTCTGTGGAAATTGTAATAATGATTACACATTCAAATATTCAGGAATTTTAAGTTTGGTGGTACAGCAGCATTTTCAGGTATTGTTGTAGGAAAGGGGGATGCAGATAACTCTTCACTCAGAAAACTTTAAAAGGTAAATGTGTAAGTGCTGTAACCCATCCTGGGCAGATAGATCAATCAGAAATGGCACAGTGTATAAGATACAGTGGATGATCCTAGAGCCTGCCAAGTAGGTGCTTTGCCCTGACTGTGGGGGAAATGACCATTTGGAACAGGTCTGTAGAATCTGGGAAGCTAATGGAAATTCTGTGAGCAGTTTAGGATCAGGATGGAACCCAGAGTGACTAGTTCTACTAATTTAAAATAAATTAGTGGTATCTGAAATGCCTGGTACTAAACTGGACAAGGATATTGAAATCTGCAACACTAAAAATATATCACTTTTTTCTTACAATTTTCAAATTGTACAAAGAGGTGTAATGGTGAGTTTGTCTTATTTTTACCTAAACCTGTTCCCTTGTGTGTTCCCATAGGAAGACTTATTGTATTCTTAGGGATATATGGATAAATGTTCTCCTGTACATTTAGGATCTTTTCTCCTTCTATGAGTCTTCCTTCTATTTCCAAACCCTACAGATAGCTTAGTATCTCAAAGAAGTGGACAGAGTCTTTTCACATGCACAATATGAATGTACCCTATGGGACATAAAAAAATTACTTAGCTGATTTTCACTCATCTAAACTTGCCCACTCATAATGAAAGACATAATTTTCTTCTCAATATCAAAAATACACAATGTTAACTGAAGCTCAGGCTCACTTGAGTGGTACAGAAATAGCTGGATCAGGATAATCTCTGAACTACTCTCCTTGTCACCTCTAGCAGTGCTGACTTTTTCAGGAGTTCTCTGTCAACTGGCCTTAATGCTTAGCAAATAACATATGAAAAGGTTTACAGTGATGAGGACTTGACATGGATTTAACTTCTTTGATTTCCATGACCTATACCTTATGGACAAGGCTTAGAGGAAGTCCTGCAAGTGTGAAAAATTATTTCAAAGTGTATTGTGCATGTTATTTCAATGGAATATTGGTGCCTAACTCCTTTGGGCTTCTTTGAAAATTCAAGCCTATGCATATAAGACTAAATTGTCTTGGCCTCCTGTCCATCCATGACCTTCACAGGGGAGTCAGTGGGAGTCCTATCCCCAGATATGTGGTCAGAAATCACCCAGTGTATTCTTTATGAAGATACATATATCAAATTTGCTGGAAATAGATATTGTGCAACACAAATCATTAAAGTAACAGAATTTAATAATTACATGAATTCAATTAGTATTCTAGTGTAATATATGCAAAATTACAGAAAATGCATTTTTGACACAGCAGTTTAGCTATTGTGGAATACTGCCTCTATAATGGTAAAACTGATGAGGAAAGTGCCAGATTCTATAGTTCTCAAGTAACGGCCATAGAGTTTGGCTTACTGTGAATACCAATTATCAATTTCAGGAAAAGCCATAAATAAGATACACGTCAAAGTATATTTCAAGTGCATAAATTTATACCATAGCATAAAAATTATCTCTTAATAATACAATAAATAAATAACTTTAAAATCAAGGAAAATACTCTCTTTGTACACACTGTGGAATTACATTAAGATTTTACTTGCATCATTCCAACTTGGGCAGCATTTATAGCAAAAATGCTGCAGCAATAGCAGAGCAAACAAAAATTATGAATTGGTTAAAAAGATAAATCAAAGTTTGAAAAATCTATTGTTCATTTTTGTAAAAGGAAAGTAAAGAGCTTAGAAACTCATCCATTGTGAAATGTGTTAATCCAGCAGGAGGTCATTGCAAGAATGAATAAGTTCTTATCACTGAAGTTACATGAGATTTATTCTGTAAATATTTTAAAGAATGTTAGATAACTCAAAATGGAAGATTAGGGATAACCAGGATGAGAAGAGAACAAAATGATCAAGCAGAAACACAATATAGTATGACAATTAATTACAAGGAATATTAGCTATCAGTCTTTACTGATGTAGGGTAAGTATTTGAATTTTATGGATGGTAAATTGGGTCTTACTAGTCTCTTCTCTCAGAAAATCTGGTATGCTTCTTGTAAAGAGCTGTAATTATAATCACATGAGTTAAGGTAGGCAGATTTACAGTCTGCTTACCAAAATAATGAACAGCACCAATAGCAGTTTGTATTTGAAACAAAACAAACATATTTTAAATTGTCTTGTCCTACTGAGAGTTCTGTTACTCTTCCACTCTTGATGTCATGGAAGATATATTTCCTTAATATGCTGTTCCTGTATATCTCAGACAAGATTACTCTATCGACAACTATATAAAAACAATTACCCAACTGAAACTTACGAGTCAGTATTATCTGCAGAAGACTGATATGTTCAACAGAAAAAATTATGTGTGAGAAAAGTTCTAAATATTGTAAAGATTACTCTACCTCTCTGTGTTTTTTTCATATTGCGTTTTAATTGTGGCATTCTATATGGATGTTAATAATACTAAGTACACATGAGAAGGTTGTTTATGAGGCAGCATCTGCAGTAATTAAGATGTCAAACCATACAACTAAATTCAACAGGTCAAGAAAAGTTCAACATTCTTTATTTAAGAAAAGCATTCATTGAAATGGCTCTATAAAATGGGATGGTTTAAAATACCGTAACACAAACAGCAGCTTTCAGTAACAGCCATTTTGCAGGTAGACAACTAAATCCTATTCTCGCATGAGGCAGATGACACAGGGGTGCGAAAGGATGTTGCATTACTCTATCTCAGTGGTTCCCAAATTTGTTCCGCTGCTTGTGCAGGGAAAGCCCCTGGCGAGCTGGGCTGGTTTGTTTACCTGCCACGTCCGCAGGTTAGGCTGATCGCAGCTCCCAGTGGCTGCGGTTCGCTGCTCCAGGCCAATGGGAGCTGCTGGAAGCAGTGGCCAGTACATCCCTTGGCCCGTGCTGCTTCCAGCAGCTCCCATTGGCCTGGAGCAGCGAACCGCAGCCACTGGGAGCCGCGATCGGCCCTGCAGACGCAGTAGGTAAAGAAACCAGCCCAGCATGCCAGGGGCTTTCCCTGCACAAGCGGTGGAACAAGTTTGGGAACCACTGCAGTCTATCTGCATCCAGCACAACACCCTGGCACAAGTCAGGCTACTACCACACACTAACTTGTGGTTTAATATGTGGGGCATATTTTGGTATTAGCCTGGTTACTGCAGATGACAGCATAGTGCAAGTCAGGTTGGGAGCAGACATCTGTCCCCTAACTTGTAGACTATGCTCTTTGTGGAACAGAGTCTACCTGCCAATTTATAATCTAGGCATACCTCCAAGGCATCCAATAACTTCTTTCTCTGCACACCAGTATTCCAAAGAACTACATTTAGTCCACATTTTATACTGGACAGCATATATGCTGCCCTTTGCGCTGCAATGCATCCCTAGATACAAACAAATTAATTATCAAAGACAAATTTTACTTTTGTTAACATACCTTTGGATATGTTAACAAGCCCATTTTGATCCTTATCAAATACTGAATTTCTATGTTTGAGAAAGTATGTAATCACTCAGGTTACAATAAACATATCAGAGTTAACTGTTAGGATATATCTACACTGTAGCTGGAAGCATGCTTCCCAGCCCAGGGAAGCAGATTTGTACTAGCTCTGCTTGAGCTAGCACACTGAAAAATGGCAGTATGGACACTGCAGCATCAGCATCTGAGCTGAGACCCAGAGGTCAGGTGGGCTTGGACCTGAGTGGTGAGCCTGAGCCACCACCAGTGCCACAACTATCGTAAAGCTATTTTTAGCTTGCAGGTTTGAGCGGAGCGAGATTAGTCTGTTTAGCCAAAAGGGGAGAAATGCACCTTGCTGCAGTGGAGACATGCCCTAGGACACTACGTTCAAAAGTCAGGCTGCTAGACTGGAAGTTACAAAGAGAGAATTTTTTTTTTCTGAATAGCATACTAAGGAAATTATTCGCATACAGACTAACACGGCTGCTACTCTGAGGGAAATTATTGTGATTCAGTGGTGTCTACTTTGACTTATGATATACATACATCCTCCCTCCTACTTTTCATATAATATATAAAAGATACAAAAATACTTACATAATTTTTAAAGCATTTAAAGATACCTGGTCAGCACACACAGGTATCTTTAAAATTTCACATTTACCAGTAATACCTTAAGTCATGCTTCAATTAACAATAGGATACAAGAGGAACAGCTCTTAGTTTAGGTTTTTAAATAGAAATGAAAAGTTGAAAGCAGTCTGGCCACGGGGGAAGGATTACAAAATGTAGCAACAGAGTCTGTCAAGAGCTTTTAGATATTTTTTTTTGAACTTCACACGCGCCTCATGGATTTATATAATTTTGCTTCACTTACATCCAGGCCCCTTTGAACTTTTAGCTTTTATTATTTATTTATTTATTTATTTTTACAATGCTAAACTGAGAGTGATAAACAGCTCTGAGTTTAACTTTTTAAAATAAACGTCTGAAATTTCACAATTGGCCAGGATGCTGTTGAACAGCTGCTGAAATCAGGGTGAAAGGGACTGAGGAACCAAAGAGTAGAACAAGAGGGAGTAGAAAGATGGTGCAGACAGAGACCCTGTTTTTTTTAAACAATCAGCTTTTTCCAAATACCTGTAGAAAAAATATTTAAAATAACTGAAATATAATAGTTTCCTCATTTCTCATTTTTAACCCAACTTATTTATGTAAGAGTTGCATGGATACCAATAGGTAAATGAGATGATCTGTGATGAAAATGGTGATGTTATATCCAAATTGATACAATCAATTTCAATACAGCTATATCACAAACTAAAAAGGCCAAATGGCTAAAAAGAATTTAACTTTAGACCCTGAGGTCCAGTTTCTAGTTTCAGTGTGCATCATTACAACTCTGCCACTGTAACGAAAAGCAGAATTTGGATGACATTCTTTATAGCCCCAATATACCAGGGCATAAAAATTCTGTCAGTTCAAAGAAATGGGAGATCACAACTAAAGGCAAATTAGTAGGTATAGACTATGGCTGGGCAAATACTATAAAAACAATAAATGAGAATTCTTGTGATAAAACCACTGCTATGTTTTGCTGCTATTCATAACCCATTTGATCTGCCTATTTGTGAACATTTGGGCAACCACCAGACATGAATAGCAGTTCAAATACCTACAAAAGCATTCACACTGGAAGTACTCTAAAGGCTTCTTTAGAAAACTGTTTAATTCGCAAAAACCAACATGAATGTTCATGGCTAATTCTCTAACAGAGAAAGGGGCTCCTGTTTATCAAGTTTAGATAATCTAATTGGGAGCAGAAACAATATCTTGTGATTAACTGACTGATCACATAGTGTGGAATTACAAAATACCAATATTCTGTGACCAATCTGTGACCAATCCATAGGGTTGAATTTTTTTACACAAAATATTTATTAAACAATTATAGTGAATCATTATAAAATCACAGACTGTTATAAGATAAGTTATTCACCACACACATTTCACCATCTCTAAATTCAGTCAATGTCCACATTTACAGTGCATTTTATGCTGTTCCAGATTGACTACAGCATAATATTGCTTTGTGACATAATAAATAGCATGGTAATGTTGAGTGGGTGAGATGGAAAACAGAACAAAAGAGGACATCCCCTTGATTCAAAGTCAATAATACCTTGCTAATTAGAATTTTCATTTTACTTGTGATTCAAAGATGAAAATATGTTCAGCTTCCTCACAACAGACAGTTTGATCACTTTTAGATTTTTTTTTGCCAATTATTATGATGGGGTGTCTTCCAATGATCAAAATGGGTTAGATTTTGCTCTCAACTCCCTCTCTGCAATCCCAGACTTTGATACAGTTGTGTGTGTAATTGAGTACAGAACTGGTTTCCAAATGTTTGATTGGCAGAATATCAGTTTTGTGTAAGCTGTTTTCCCAGATGATGGTAACATACTTTGATTGGATAAATTAAATTAAATGTTATGCTATATAGTGCTTCTGTTACTGCATGATATGGTTCATAATAATTAAATTGCCTATACAAGATTTAGAAAACAACAAATATATCTGAAGATAAAAAATATAAACAAACAATTACACACAAGTGGATGGTTATTTGAATTTGCAAATTACCTTAATTAAAAACTAAAATATAATAGCATAAGAAAATTCCAAAACATCAAGCAGCTTTCTATTATCAATATAACATACTCCTGGGCTTATTAAAAAGGTTCCTTTTTATGTTTATGAGAAACAATATTCTACTTATTCCCTCTTATACCTTAGCTAAACTAAATCCCGAATCTTTATCATCAAAGCTGGAAAATTTACATAGCATGCACTTCAAACATGTGTTAGAATATCATTAAAAAGTTCATAGATAAGTCAGGATCTGATTCATAAAGATATTGGGGGTGCCAATCTTGCCTGACCATGCGGTGATGTGAGTCCCATGACTCAGCAAAGAGCAGTTTGAATGTTTCTACTATATTGCAATGGATGGGCAAGAAACACAGCTGAGTAGCATGCAGGCCAGTCAATATCCATTAGAAAATATATTTATATATTTATATATATTTATAACTTGTTGAGGTAACCTGTGTAAAAGTGGTGATACGTTGCTCTGCCTGGTTAAAAAAGCACCAGAGCTGCATTCTTGATTGATCCAGCTTGATTTTACGCCTGTGAGAAGTAAGAATTGTAGGAAATGAAGTTCAGGATACCAAGTATCTCTGCTTTTCTGCTCTGGAAACTCTTATACATATTGACTGATTAAAAACTTCAAACATTTATTTTAAGTACATTCAGAGACATATAATGAAATGTAAGAGTGTAAAATAATAAATGCTTTTTAGACCTCTGAATACTGATTAAAATAAAAATACATTATAACATGATTACAGTAGCTCTAAAAGATGCCTCCATCTGTATTAAGAATTTTTAAAATATCAGATGAATATTTTTGATAAAATTATTATCCTAAAACCTACACCTGGGAGGGAAATCTAATGGATCGCTATTTCTATGGCACCCATTGCCAGATTGTCTAAAAGCTGAGCCAATGTTTAACAAAGGAATGAAAAAAATTCCTTTTGTATTCATTGGGTGCTGGATTGAGCCAGAGCACCAATATGTTATGTGATAGTAAGTTGGGGTCCAATTCTGGAAACCGTCATTGATGTAAGTACTTCTTACTCATACTAGTAGGCCCATATATGTTAATTGCCCTATTTGCATGAGAAAGGGATGAGCACAATCTGTGGCTAAATAACAGAGTAAAAGAGGAAGTTAGAAACAAAAAACATCTTTTAAAAATTGGAGGGCAAATCCTACTGAAGAAAATAGAAAGTAGAATAAACTCTGGCAAGTCAAGTATAAAAGTATAATTTGGCAGGCCAAGAACAAATTAGAAGTGAAACTACTAACAGACATAAAAACTAACAGCAGAAACTTTTTAAGTACATCAGAAGCAGGAAGACTACCAAACAATCAGTGGGGCCACTGGATGATCGAGGTGCTAAAGGAGTACTCAAAGAAGCTAAATTAATTCTTTGCATCAGTCTTCACTGCAGAGGATGGATTTAAGAGAGATTCCTACATCGGAGCCATTCTTTTTATGTAACAAATCTGGGAAACTGTCCTAGATTGAGGTGTCAGTAGAGGAGGTTTTGGAACAAATTAATAAATTAAACAATAATAAATAACCAAGACCAGATGATATTTACCCAAGAGTTCCGAAGGAATTCAAATGTGAAATTGCAAAACTACTAACTGTGGTATGTAACATGTTACTTAAATCAGCTTCTATACCAGATAACTAATGTGATGCCAATTTTTAAAAAAGGTTCCAGAGGTGATCCTGGCAACTATAGGCCAGTAAGCCTAACTTGAATACCAGGCAAATTGGTTGAAACCATAGTAAGGAACAGAATTATCAGACACATAGATGAACATGATATGCTGGGGAAGAGTCAAGACAGCTTTTGCAAAGAGAAATCATGCCTCACTAAATCTACTGAAATTTTCTGAGGAGGTCAACAAACACGTGGATAAGGGTTATCCGGTGGATATAGTATATTTGGACTTTCAGAAACCCTTTGACAAGGTCCCTCACCAAAAGCTCTTAAACAAAGTAGGCAGTCATGGGATAAGAGGGAAGGTCTTGAAAAGATGGCAAACACAGGATAGGAATAAATGGACAGTTTTCACAGTGGAGAGATGTAAATAGCGGGATCACCCACAGATCTGTACTAAGACCAATGCTTTTCAACATATTTATAAATAGAACCTAGAACCCGTGCTTACCAACTGTCCCATGATTTGATCCCTAGAGAATGATCCCTCCAGCAATTATATCAAAATTAAGTGTTACTGTAGCTATGTTAGTCTCAGGATAGAAAGACAAGGTGAATGAGGTATATCTCTTATTGGTTCAACTTCTGTTGGTGAAAGAGACAAGCTTTCAAACTACCCAGAGCTTTTCTGAGGAAGTTGGTCCAATAGAAGATATTACCTCATTCACCTTGTCTCACAAAAGTTTAACACCACTTTAAGATAAGGACATAGAACTTCATTATCCCTTGGAAATGGAGTTAACCATTAGAACCTGTAGTTCACTAACCTTCCAGAAGTAGTAATATCAATGACTGAGAACAACTATCTTGAAGGAGAGCTAATACAAAGGACATTTCAGCAGAGGCTTACAGTTTGCTAAATAACAGATTAAGGAAACACCTAGAGGCTGGAGATTTTAAATGAGGAAAATTACCTACTAAATAATTCATGAACACAGAGCAATCTTCTGCCTTACAGGATGAAGCTGAAATGCCTAACACTTTTAGTCTGAGAGGAGAAATACAGTTTAATAAGACTTATAAACCTGAGAAGAATAAACAGAGGAAACCGTGTACAATTTAAGTGATTAATGAATCCACCAGGGAAACTTTTTTACTACTGCATCTTACCAAGAACCTCTATTACTTTACAATGTAGAAGAAAATTTTATGAGTGGATGCCTTTCTTAGTTTAACCAAAACTCATTAGATGTGATTAAAGGGAACACAAGACTTCCGAAGGATCAACAAATGGTCTAGATGAAAAGACAAAAAGACGTTGTGCTGATGTTAATATAATACTTGTGGCTGTATTTGAAGGTTATTAATGGGCTTAGATGAGGCTGTCTATAGGAGCTGGCAATGGAGACAAGCCCACGAAAAGGATGTTAGGATGCTTTGCCCTGTCTTATCTTGTGTACAGCCCTTATTAAGGGCTTGATCCTGCAAGGTGCTGAGCACTCTGTTCCCAATCCAGAAAATCACTTAAACAAGTGCTTTAACTTTGTGCTTAAAGATGAGTTGGAAGTGCTCAGCGCCTGGCAGCCTCAAGCCCTAGAGGAATAAAGGAAAAGCATATATAGATCAAATCCCAGACAGGATTTCCCAAGAGAAGATAGATGTTAATGCCTGTTTATTTAAGTTTAATTCATATTGTAGGAAAAGATTCAGAAAGGAAGATTAAAAAAAGAGAATCTGGTGGGAGCATGAGGGATCTTCAGAGTCCTGTGCTTGGGAATCCATCCTGGGGACAAAGGACAGACTAGGAAAGCAAAAGTGGATGCCTGAGACACGTCTAAACAAGTGCTTTCAGCAAGAAGCATAAAGAGTGCAAGGCAAAAGGAAAGCCCCTCCATTAATATGTGGCCCCAATCTGGTATTTACACAAAATTATTTGGATTTGGGTGGGAGCTCAGAATAAGAAGTGGAGAGAGAGAGATGGGGGTTTATAAATGTACTACTAAGTACATGGTCCTGGTCTTAGTAGGACTAGTCACCATCTCAGAGTATTGATATTCACAGAATTTTTCTCTGTCATCATTCATACAATAGTATCTAACACCTAATGCAGCAAAGACAATTATAGTCAATACACACAAATATGTTATAATACAATGGTAGTATTTTGATGTCCTATTTAATTCCTCATATGGAAAGTTCTATGTGTCTTACACAAATTAATAAATTTAGCTTGACAACACCACTGTATATAATTATTATTATACTGTATATAATTATTAATAATATAATAATTATATAATTTATATAATTATTATTCCTACTTTACAGATGAAGAAACAGAGACAGACAGATTAAGTGACTTCATCAGGATAACACAGGAAGTTTGCAAGGAACAAAACCCATGTCTTCTGACTCTCAGTCATGAGTTTGAACCATACAATGATCCTTTCTCCCCAAAATTCTAATAGAGCATATGAATTGCATCTATAGTTGTGTTAGGTGTAAGCTGAAGAGGATTTTGATAATCTTATTTCAGGGAAAATGTCTGGAAACATGGAAAAACAAATGGCTCAAGGAGCAGGATTATACCAAGAAACTACATGATTTAGGTAGAGGAGGAGAAAGAACCTGTGTCACTGCTATCATGTGACCATTATTGAGTCTCTCAGTGTTAGAAAGACTTTGATAAGCTTAGTAGTAAACTTGACTGATCCTCTGGAAGCAGTGAAAGCTCTGAAATAGATCATCATGGAATGATGCACCAACCAAACCTCTTAGAAGGTGCTTGAGGGGGAATGTTTCTTTTTCTTCTTTAGTGCAGATTAAAATGGAATAGAATAGTTCAACAGATATATGTCCTATGTTTGCACTTAGGACATGTAGACGCTTAGAGGGATAATAATAAACCTTACAATGTTAGAGGTTTATTAAGACACTTGTCCTGCTCTGATCTATACTGAGCCACAATTTCAACAATAAAGTACAAACTAAGCACTCTTTTTAACAATTTTTAAACAAAAATATATTTGTAAAATGTGACAGTAAAGGAACTTCTCTAGAGAAACTGGAAAAAGTGGCTCGAGATTTGACACAGCCAGTGGGAAAAAGGAACTCAGAGTGAGCTATTAAATATTATACATACCCTCAGACTCAGGAATGAGAGGCTCATACATGGACACTTATGGCTTAAATTTTAATCTGTGGCAAGGAAAGTTATTGGATTCAAATGCCTCAACACTTGCACGATAAAGATGGGTGGCTGTGTGAAGTTGATTGATGTTGGGATAAAAAGCTTCCAGACTTTGTTACCTCAAGGTCACTGGTTTAGATCTAGCCCTAACTGGTGGTTGTTACCATCTGATGGCACTTCAGTGGTGTTCATGAAATGGGTCGATGGTCATAGTACAAAATCCAAGTGCTATATTCTGAAAAAAAGCCATAGTCATCATTGGCACTCTTTTTGACAGTCTCAAAGAGGTCAAGGATTGAACAGGAATGGAGACTGTTATTTCTATAAGTAGACCCTCCAGAATACAGTTGAAATACTAAGCACTGGTGGGGCAAGTGTGGGTAAATTTGCATAACTGTTGCATGTTCTATACTGGCTCTATGCATAAATTGAGGACTTCAATTTTGTGGGCGAGAAAATTGGCACCTTTTGCAATTATTGAATTGTCTTGATAAAATAAAATTGAAAAATAGAAATGAATCTTAATTTTCAAAAAGTGTCCAAAGTGTCTTTATTGTCAAAATAAATAGAATATTCTACTTCTTTCATATTTGAAACTTGCAACCTTCCATCAAGTTTCTTATATACTATTACAAGGCTGTATATGGTACTATAAAGGAATCAAACTTAGATAAATCAATGCTAAAATGGAAAATAAAATCACAATTCATCTTGATAAATATAAAATAGTCCTACCTCTTTGCTTTCCTCTAGATCTGACTCGCTGCTAAACTCTTCAGTATTTAAATTTTCAAAATCTGATTCCCCAACAGCAATTGGTACTGTCACAGTGAGGCTTGGATTGTTTATGAATGACATATAATCACTTTCATCGACGACATATTTTTCCACGCTGCTGCCTACGCCACTGGTAGTTCCATTCCCATCTTTAAGATAGTTAAGGTCTTTACCTATTTCTATGACAGTGTGGTTGGAAATGCAGCTGTCTTTTTTGTTGTTTAGATCTTCAAGAGGCTTGATTTCATCTAAAGCTTTCTGCTTTCTAACAAAGGCTTTTTGGATGAATTCACGTGCTTTTCTTTTCACATAATCTATTCCCTTCTGAATCCTTGCCACTGCAATTTGGAGATTGTTCATTTCATTATCATCATCTGTAGCCGCAAGGTTGTCTGAACTAAATGAGCTCAGCAGTAAAGCCAGAAAGAGATTGAGTACCTAAAAGACAGTAAGGAGAAAACATAGCTGGATGTCTTATTATTTAAGTAATGACAGTAATTACTTTATGGCATGTTTAATGACATAACTTTTACTTCACGATTAGCAGTAATATCAAACTACCTAAAGGCCATTATTCCCAGTGTAGAGCGGCTGAGAGAGGAGTGGCAGTAGACCCACCCTCTGTCCTGAAGGGGAGCTATATAGGACTCACAGAGGCTACTCCAGCCATTAGGAGACAGTTGTGCAGTCATTCTGCAGCACGGGGATGGGATAATTTCTTTCTCCCCTCCTCCACCATACATCTACCCAGCTTCTTAGGCTGAATACTTAGCAAAATGTTGATCTTTACTATTTAAATAAATATGACAATCAGAAAAATAATATTCAATACATTCTACAGAAATAAATACTGATACAGTGTAATGTATTGTGTTGAGAGTTCTGAGCCTAAAGAGTTATCCCTGAACCTGTGTGTTCTGAGTGCTCGGAGCCTGAGTCATTTGCGATAATTACTTACATGTCTTAATGGTCTAGCCAATCCACAAACAAAAAGTGTTTAACCAGGTGACCCCATGGCAGGTATACAGGATCCTAATGAAAGTAGCAACTCCAGTCTGCTCAGTGTCACTACCTTGTTGGGGATGCTCCCTGTACCTGATGTAATGACAGACTACTCCTGCTCCAGCTCGTGCTCCTGCTCAAGCTACAGCCAGTCACTCAGCTGTCCTGACATACACATACACTAAACATACCATACAGATGGAGTATTCCTAGTATGAGCTGCTATATATAAATCAATAAGAAATGTGTGAAACAGTGTTCACAAAGCCATCAATTCACATTCCAGGTTGAATTATGATATTAACATGTCTTATTTTGATTAAAATAGTAGATGAATTTGGATAGTTTAAATTTTAAAAAGTTGGCCCTTAATTCCCATTAGTTCACCTCAGTTAAAATTAAAAGCATATTTTATCACTTAAGGTATCATTTGTTTCAAAATAAATAAGGTACATACCACTAGGTTTCCAATCACCATGACCATCATGAAAACAATAAGGCACATGGCTTGCCCCGCAACCTCCATACAATCCCACATAGTCTCTATCCATTCTCCACATAGTACTCGGAATACAATCAAGAAAGAGTGGAAGAAGTCATGCATGTGCCAGCGTGGAAGTTCACAGTCATTGGAGATCTTGCAGACACATTCCTTGTAGCTTTTACCAAATAGCTGCATACCAACCACAGCGAAAATGAAGACAATGATGGCCAGCACCAACGTCAAATTTCCCAAAGCCCCCACTGAATTACCGATAATCTTTATCAGCATATTCAGTGTTGGCCAAGATTTTGCCAACTTGAAAACTCGAAGCTGAAAAACAAGAGCAAAGGAGCATTGTTATTCATGCTGCTAATTATAATGAAATTATCAGTGCAGTTCCGATTTTCAGTTACCAAAATCCCATAAGTGTAAAATGTCTCATTTAATTGTTACAACCTTTAGTCACCACATTTATGTTTTCATAGATGCTGGCCATGAAGGCTTAGCAGGTTTCTACAATAAGGCACGTACAGACTGAAGTCCTAATTCAAGTCCCTAACAGCCAAAAAAATGTAGCAGGCTTCAGTTACACCCCAAATGCCACAGAACATCAGACTGTGCCGTTTTGTGTAACTACATAAAAAAAGAACCACTCTGTTGGGATCAGTAGCACTATAATGAACATTATCAGTAGCACTATAATGAACATTATCAGTAGCACTATAAGGAACATTAAATCGCCATGTCCACGGATTTTCTCAAGGATATAGCTCCCCTATACTAAGTGCAGATGACTAGTTGCTAACAAGCTACATAGAACCAAAAAGACAATGGGCCAAATTCATCCCTGGAATAAATCACTGAAATCAATGGAATTATCTCAGGGATGATTTGGGCCCTATGTCCTTTAAAAATTCATAATATAAAAATAAATTTCGCTTTCAGTTCTACGAAAGAGAATACTCACTAACAGCATATATATAGGAAGGGGATTTGTCATCTGGGGAGAAGCACCCAGATGTTACAAGACAGCGGTGGGCAAACATTTTGGCCCAAGGGTCACATTGGGGTTGCGAAACTATATGGAGGGCCAGGTAAGGAAGGCTGTGCCTCCCCAAACAGCCTGGCCCCTGCCCCCATCTGCCCCCTGACTGCCCCCCTCAGAATCCCCAACCCATCCAACTCCCCCACTCCTTGTTCCCTAACTTCCCCCTTCCAGGACCCCTGCCCCTAACTGCCCCCCCAGGACCCCACCTGCTCCCTGACTGCCCCGACCCCTATGCACACCCCTGTCCCCTGACAAGCGCCCACCCCCCCCAGACTCCCATGCCTATCCAACCACCCTTGTTCCCTGTCCCCTGACCGCCCCCACATCCAACAGCCCCTGCCTACACTCTGGGATCCCCTGCCCCTTATCCAACCCCTCACCCCGTGCCTCCTTACCATGCTGCTACCATGGACGGTTCCGTGGGCCAGATGTGGCCCATGGGCCATAGTTTTCCCACCTCTGTTATAAGAGGAGTGTTGGTAAAATTTTCAAAAGCACCTAAGTGACTTAGGATCCTAAATCTTACTTTCAAAAGTGATTTACACACTTAAGAGCCTAAATTTCATTGCAAATCAATTGGATTAGGGCTTGTAAGTGCCTAAATCACTTTTGAAAATGGGACTTAGGCACTTTTGAAAATTTTACCCTGTATCATTAAATCCAGCTGAGAGAAAGATTTTGTCTCCTTTATTTCCCCAAGTTCACTTCCTCCTGTCACAGAGATCATCCTGGCGGAAGAGTACTAAATGCAATTGCTGCTAGAATACATCATTGCTGCTCCTGCTGTTGTTTTTCAGTGATGGTTAGGTCTGGGTGGACCTCACAAGTTTGGAAGGTTTCCTTCAAAGAAGGATGATAGAGTTACAATGTTTATTCCAACTGAAATTCCTTTTTGGTTTCAACCAGGCCTGCAACCAATGGTGTATTTTGGTATTTTCTCTTTTGGCTGAAATGCAGAGGAGCAAATGCATATAAATTTAAAAAAAACATTTGTTTGGTTTTTTTAAATCAAACCTCGAAGAAGTTCTGGTTGGGATTATTTCAGGAATTGGGCTAATGGTATTTGTTATTTCATTTGAATTGGTTCATATATTTGTAGTGGGACCAAAATCAGTATTGCCAACCTGAACCATTCAAAAATTATTAATCTGCTTAAAAAACATGAGATTGGCTTTAAAATAATTGGATTAAAAAAATGATGCATTGTTTTTATTTGTCTTCTGCTTTCTGAGCTGTTAGGATACATTCAGTTCATATTTTCAAGCTTTTCTCCACAACACTGAGAGCTAGAAACTTACTTTTACTTATTTAAATGAAAGCTAAAATTCTTCCATTATCACTTGATTCCATGAGCTGGAGTTTCAAGAAAAACATTAAGTTCTATGAGATTTGTGATATAATCACGAGAGTTGGGAGCAATGCACAAGTTAAATACTGATCAACTCAGCTTCTTTGAGCTAAATTTATTGAACCTTCTTAAGAAGATTCATAGTGTCCCCGATTTCACTGGTAATAATGGCAGCATGCAAATATTCATCATGAAAGATGCTATACACAAGGAAGGATATTCATTACATTATATTTCCTACCTGACAACATTCTAACTAAAGTTGCCAAAGTAATTTACTTTGGCAACCCATTTACAGAGCAAGATCTGAGCTCCCCAAATTCTCTCATTGAGGGTGATCAGCACCTAACGGGGTCAGCTCAAAGATAATCACTGTTAGTTTGTTTTTTTCCAGGAATGATTTTGTTCAAGAGACACTGTAAGGTAGGCTAAGCCCCAGATGTATAATGTATTAATTTTAGAATAAAATGGTTTTGCAAAACTTAATAGCCCAAAGCGCTAAGTCCCTACTCCTTCTTTACTGCCATTGAATACAATTAGTTTTATCTAAGTAAAAAAAGTCAGGATTTGGATCAGTATTAATAGAAATATTTTTATGATTTAAAAAAAACTTAAAACCAGTTTTTGATAGGACTGAAACGTTTTCCTGAAGTGTTTGCAATCCAAACAGTATAGCATTGTGTTATTGTACGAAGATCAGGATACGAAACTAAGTAGAAACAAAAATTAAACTAACCAGACTATTTTCACTGGTGAAGTGAATGAGAAATTTCTTACTCTATCATTTTGTTTCTGTTAGCTGCGTCTCTCCTCATTTATCACTAACGGATAATACCTCCCTCCTGTGGAATATGGAGGAAGTTCAATGTTGTTTATGGAGCTTATTTAACTGAAGCCACCAGAAGAGTTTTTCTAAATAGAACTCAAGCAATTGATTATTAGCATTAAGACACAATTTGATAGACTATATAAAGAACATTAAGGTAATTATACATCCAACTCTTGATTCAGAGGCAAATTTCAATTGTAATAAATTATATTCCAGTAATTTACCAGACTACCAAGGTGGGCTGAATGAGGAGAGACGCTACTAGCAGAAAGAAAATTATCAGGTACGAAATTTCTCATTCTCCTGCACATCTTCTCTCCTCATTCATCACTAACGGGATGTAGCAAGAAGTGAATCCAGAGGGAAGGAAAGGGTAAGCAGAGTTTTAATTATTATTAGAGTAGAATAACAGACAGACATAGAAGTTTCCCCCATACAGAGCAAGATGTAATGTAAGGAATTATTTGGGAACCAACCCAACAATACCTTCCTAGTACCAATGGAAACCTGTTTCACAAATCTTCCTCATATGAGGCTCATACACTTTTCTCCACAATGCCATTACAGACTGTGTAGAGGGAACTTTGAGTCCTACTCCATAATTAGTGCCCAGATGCCTTATATGCCAACTGGTGCTAAGGATGGAAACAAAATTATTAAAGAACTAGTTCCCAGGCATTGTGGAAAGAAGAACTTACCCTGAACAGAAAGATTTCTGTAGCTACAAGAATAACCTTTTCCTCACAACAGCAGCAATGTGGTTCTTATGGATCAGTGGTTCTCAAACTGTGGGTCGGGACACCAAATTGGTTCCCGACACCATTTTAACGGGGTAGTCAGGGCTGGCTTAGACTTGCTGAGGCCTGGAATGGAAGCCAAAGTCTGAGCCCCACCGCCTGGGGCCAAAGCCTAAGCCCGAGGGGTTCAGCTCTGGACAGCAGGGCTCAGGTTACAAGCCCCCTGCCTGGGGCTGAAGCCCTTGGGCGGTGGTGGGGCTTGGGTGGGCTCAGGCTTTGATTCCCTCCTGCTGGGGTCGTGTAGTAATTTTGGTTGTCAGAAGGTGGTCATGGTACAATGAAGTCTGAGATGGACCTATCCTCCATGAACTTATCTAGTTCTTTTTTGAACCCTGTTAATAGTCTTGGTCTTCACAATATCCACTGGCAAAGAGTACCACAGACTGACTATGTGATGTGTGAAGAAATACTTCCTTCTGTTTGTTTTAAACCTGTTTCCTATTAATTTTTAAACCCTAATTTCATTTGGTGACCCCTAGTTCTTGTGTTATGAGAAGGAGTAAATAACACTTCCTTATTTACATTTTCCACACCAGTCATGATTTTATAGACCTCTATTATATCTCCTCTTAATCGTCTCTTTTTCAAGCTGAAAAGTCCCTATCTTATTAATCTCTCCCCATATGGAAGCTGTTCCATACCATTACTTTTCTGTACTTTTTCCAATTCCAATATATATTTTTTGAGATGGGGCAACCCGATCTGCATGCAATATTCAAGATGTGGGCATACCATGGATTTATATAGAGGAAATGTGATATTTTCCATCTTATTATCTGTCCCTTTCTTAATGATTCACAACATTGTTCGCTTTTTTGACTACCGCTGCACATTGATAGATGTTTTCAGAGAAATAGCCACAAGATCTTTCTTGAGTGATAACAGCTAATTTAGACCCCCCTCCCATCTTTTATCTGTATAGTTGGGATTGTGTTATCCAATGTGCATTATTTTGCATTTATCAACATTGAATTTCACCTACCATTTTGGTGCCCATCACCCAGTTTTGTGAGATCCCTTTGTAACTCTTCACAGTCTGCTTTGGACATAACTATCTTGAGTAGTTTTGTATCATCTGCAAATTTTGCTACCTCACTGTTTACAGATCATTTATGAATATGTTGAACAGGACTAGTCCTAGTACAGATTCCTGGGGGACACCACTATTTACCTCTCTCCATTCTGAAAACTTACCATTTATTCCTACCCTTTGTTTCCTATCTTTTAACCAATTACCAATCCATGAGAGAACCTTCACCTGCGCATCTACCAATGTGATATATGCCATCATGTGCCAGCAATGCCCCTCTGCCATGTACATTGGCCAAACTGGACAGTCTCTACGTAAAAGAATGAATGGACACAAATCAGACGTCAAGAATTATAACATTCAAAAACCAGTTGGAGAACACTTCAATCTCTCTGGTCACTCGATTACAGACCTAAGAGTGGCTATCCTTCAACAAAAAAGCTTCAAAAACAGACTCCAACGAGAGAGTGCTGAATTGGAATTAATTTGCAAACTGGATACAATTAACTTAGGCTTGACTAGAGACTGGGAATGGATGAGTCATTACACAAAGTAAAACTATTTCCCCATGGTATTTCTCCCCCCCACCCCACCCCCCACTGTTCCTCTGATATTCTTGTTAACTGCTGGAATTAGCCTACCTTGCTCATCACCATGAAAGGTTTTCCTCCTTCCCCCCCCCCCCCGCTGCTGGTGATGGCTTATCTTAAGTGATCACTCTCCTTACAGTGTGTATGATAAACCCATTGTTTCATGTTCTCTGTGTGTGTATATAAATCTCTCCTCTGTTTTTTCCACCAAATGCATCCGATGAAGTGAGCTGTAGCTCACGAAAGCTTATGCTCTAATAAATTTGTTAGTCTCTAAGGTGCCACAAATACTGCTTTTCTTTTTGCGAATACAGACTAACATGGCTGCTACTCTGAAATTGTATTATGTTATGGTCACTATTGCCAAGAGGTTTAGCTATATTCCCTTACTAGACCAGATCCTGTGCTCTACTTAGGACTAAATCAAGTATTAACTCTCTTCTTGTCGGTTCCAGGACTAGCTGCTCCAAGAAACCGTCATTTAAGGTGTCAAGAAACTTGTCTCTGCATCCTATCATGAGGTGACATGTACCCAATCACTATAGGGATCGTTGAAATCCCCCATTATTATTGAGCTTTTTATTTTTATAGCCTTTCTAATCTCCCTGAGCATTTCACAGTCACTATCATCATCCTGGTCAGGTGGTTGGTAGTATATCCCTACTGCTATATTCTTATTATTCAAGCAAGGAATTGCTATCCAGAGTGATTCCATGGTACAGTTTGGTTCATTTAAGCTTTTTATTTCATTGGACCCTATACTTTCTTTCACATGTAGTTACACTCCCCAACCAGTACAACCTATTCTGTCCTTCCAATATATTTTGTACTCTGATATTACTGTGTCCCATTGATTATCCTCATTCCACCAAGTTTCTGTGATGCCATTATATCAATATCCTCATTTAATATGAGGCACTCAAGTTCATACATCTTAGTATGATGGGGAAGGAAAGCTCTGCACACTAGCTGGAGAGCATTGAGTTCCAGAACATTGATGTGTAGGGTGGCCTCCTTGGGAGACCCCCTTCCCTTGGACCTTTAAGTGGTTGAGATGTGCTCCTCACCCATAAATTGAAAAGTCCATTAGAAGTGTCATTGTTGGTAGAGGCCAGGAAAAAAGGTAGTCCACTGCATACCTGGGTTGGATCCCTACACTCCTCTAATGAGGAGAGGATTTCTCAAGGGATTATGGCCACCCAATCTGTGCTGTACCTGTTTGGCAGACACATATGTGTTATATGTGCTTGCAAACATGTGACCCAAGAGTCTGCAGCAGGTTCCTGCTGGTGTGCTGGGACAACTCTAGGGTTGGCATAAAGTTGATCTCAGTCTGCAACCTTTCACAGACCTGGGTCTAACAGTGCCCTGATAAATGCTAAACTCTGAGGTGGGATCAGCATTGTTTTTTCTCTATTAATCCTGAATCCCAGTATGGCAAAGAGGTCTTGTGTCCTTTAAAGTGAGTCGGTCACTTGCTGGGTAAATTTCCCCCCTATAATATGTCTAAGTAGAGATACACACAGATTCCTTGTCTTATCTATGGATGGCCACTAGAGCTAGAACTTTGGTGAACATTCCTGGCTCCATGAAGATGCTGAAGGAACCTTAGGTATTTCCTGTGAGCTGGTTGTATTGAGATGTGAGGCCTCTTGAAAGTTGAGAGCCACGAATCAGTCCATAGGATCCAAGGGGAGAGTACAGAGGCAAGTGTAACCACATGGAATTTGAAGTAATAGATGAAGGTGTTGAGGCAATGAAGACCGATGATAGGTCTCCAACCCTTTCTTCCTTGGGGTTAGGAAGTAGAGAGAATAAAATCCCCTGCCCCTGCATTCTGGGAGCACTTCCTCTACCACTCCCAGTTGAATGAGGGAATCCACATCTTGTCTCAACAGTCTTTTGTGAGAAGAATCCCTGAAGAGATGGGGAGGGTGGAAAAGGGATTGGAACAGCTTGAAACTGGACATGATACACCTTGCTGATGATCTCAAGGACTCACTGGTCTGAGGCTATCTGAAAAAAATGTTACCTACCTCTTGTAACTGTTATTCTTCAAGATATGTTGCTTATGTCCATTCCAAGTAGGCATGTGAACGCTGCATGCACAGTCATTGGAAGGTTTTTCCCCTAGCAATACCCGTTCGGTCGGCTGTGGAACCCCCTGGAGTTGTGCCTTTATGGCGGTGTATAGAGGTCCCTATCAACCCGCCTCCTCTTTAGTTCCTTCTTGCCAGATATTCTAACAGAGGGGAGGTGGGTGGATCTTGAAATAGACATGGGCAACACATCTCAAAGAACAACAGTTACAAGAGCTAGGTAACTGTTTTTTCTTCTTCAAGTGCTTGCTCATGTTGATTCCAAGTAGGTGACTTACCCAGGAGGCAGGGTCGGAGTTCATGGAATCGCTGATTGTAGCACTGCCGAATGCTCCATCGTCTCTGTCCTGCTGTGTAATGGCGTAGTGCAACGTAAAGGTGTGGATTGACAACTACGTCACTGCCCTGCAGATGTCTTGAATAGGAACTTGTGCCAGGAATGCCGCTGAGGATTCCTGTGCCCTTGTGGAGTGTGCTGTCAGCGTAGAGGCAGGAATGTTTGCCAAGTTGTAACTCTCATGAATATAGGATGTGATCCAAGAAGAGATCCTTTGGGACAAGACTGGAAGCCCCTTCATCTGCTCCTCAACTGCAATGAAGAGTTGCATTGACTTCCAAAATGACTTCATTCTTTCAGTGTAGAAGGCTAATGATCGTCTGACATCCAGGGAGTGAAGCATTCATCCCCTGTTGCTAGTGTGAAGCTTGGGAAAGAATATAGGGAGAAAAATGTCCTGGTTCACGTGGAATTGCGAAATTACATTTGGGAGAAAGGCAGGGTGTGGTCGCAACTGCACCTTGTCCTTATAGAAGACTGTGTATGGAGGCTCCGAAGTTAAGGCCTTAAGCTCAGACATCCTCCTGGCTGAAGTTATAGCCACCAAGAACACTACTTTCCAGGAAAGGTAGAGGAGGGAGCACGTTGCTAAGGGCTCGAAAGGAGGTCCTATCAGTCTAGAGCAGGGGTGGGCAAACTACGGCCCGCGGGCCACATCTGGCCTGTCAGACTTTTTAATCCAGTCCTCCAGCTCCATTGCCCCTCTCTGCTTGCCTGGCGCTCCCACCAGGGAATGAGGTCTGGGGCTTGCCCCACTCTGGTGCTCCAGCCGAGGAGCAGGGTCAGGGGCTTGCCCCACTCCACCTGCCCAGTGCTTTGGGCAGGGAGCAGGGTTGGGGGCTTTCCCTGCTCTGCCCACCCAGCACTCCCGCTGGGGGCTCCAGCTGGGGAGCAGAGTTGAGGGCTTGATGAGGTGGGTGGGCCTGGCGCAGTGTATCTTTTCTGATTTAAAAAAACACATTGCCGTTGCAGCTCTTTTGAAAATGAGGCCCTTCGGGAACGCTGCAGGAATCATGTTATTTCATCTTTGCATGAAGTATGTAGTACAGTACACTGAAAAGTTTTCAGAGTAGCAGCCGTGTTAGTCTGTATTCGCAAAAAGAAAAGGAGTACTTGTAGCACCTTAGAGACTAACAAATTTATTTGAGCATAAGCTTTTGTGAGCTATAGCTCACTTCATCGGATGCATTACATTACAATGCATCCGATGAAGTGAGCTGTAGCTCACAAAAGCTTATGCTCAAATAAATTTTTAGTCTCTAAGGTGCCACAAGTACTCCTTTTTTTTTTAAAAGTTTTCGCTAACATATAATTTGTGTTCAGACAGGAGTAAAATTGGGTGGTAAAATCAACAAACTGCTCAGTAATGTAATTTTCTAACAGTGCATTGTTCAACAGAATTATTTTAATAGTGTTGATATTTAAAGAAACTTATGCTGTCCCTATTTGAACATGAATTGTTAATTTTGTGATCATTCATGGTTTGCCAAACTATTTCCATACCCGATGTGGCTCTCAGGCCAAAAAGTTTGCCCACCACTGGTCTACAGAGCACCAGGTTGAGATCCCATCGGGGAATTGGCTGTCTTCCTTGAGGGTACAGCCCCTCTATGCCTTTGAGGAAGTGGCCCACCATGGGGTTTGCAAAAACAGAGTGACCATTTGAACTGGGGTGGAAAGCTGAGATAGCGGCCAGGTGCACCTTTACTGACAATACTGACCTTGCTGTTTTAGACGCAGCAAACAGTCCAGGATAAAGAGAATTGATGACTGTAAGGGTGGTATGTCATTTTGTAATGCCCAAATGAAGAATCTTTTCCACTTGGCCAGATACGTGGCCCTGGTGGATGGCTTTCTGCTGCCAAGGAGGACCTCTCTAACAGGGTCTGAGCATGTAAGCTCCAAAGGGCTTCGCCCCAGAGTTTCCATGCCACGAGCTAGAGAGACTGCACATTGGGATGCTGGAGGTGGTCACGGTCCTGTGTGATCAAGTCCAGGACCAGGGGCAGGGTTATCGGCATGTCCACTGACAGATCTAGAAGCGTGGTGAACCAGTGCTGGCGTGGCCCTGCTGGTGCTATTAATATCATTGATGCTCCCACCCTCCCTTGTGACCTTCAGCAGGACCGTGTATACAAGCGGGAAGGTCAGGAATGTGTATAGTACAGAGGTGGGCAAACTACAGCCTGTGGGCCACATCCAGCCCGTGGGACCCTTGTGCTCGGTCCCTGAGCCCCCGGCCCCTCCCCCGCTGTTCCCCTTCCCCTGCAGCCTCAGCTCACGGCACCGCCGGCACAATGCTCCAGGCAGCGCGGCGGGCTGTGAGCTCCTGGGGAAGTGCAACTGCAGAGCCCGGCCTGACCCTGTGTTGCGCGGTAAGGGGGCAGGGAGCAGGGCGAGTTGGATAGAGGGCAGGTGAGTTCGGGCAGTGGTTGGGGGGTGGTCAGGGGGTGGGTGGTGGTAGATAGGGGTCGGGGCAGTCAGGGGGCGGGGAACAGGGGTGTTGAATGGGGGCAGGAGTCCTGGGGGGGCAGCAAGGAGGGGGGTGTTGGATGGGGCGGCTGGGGGACAGAGGTTCTGGGGGCAGTCAGGGGACTGACTGAAAATAGGGGGGAGGTTGGATGGGACAGGGTCCAAAGGGGGCAGTAAGGAAGGAAAGGGGGGGTTGGATGGGGTGGCAGGGAAGCAGTCAGAGACAGGGGTTCTGGGGGCAGTCAGGGGACAGAGAGAAGAGGTGGTTGGATGGGGTAGGGGTCCTGGGGGGCCATCAGGGAATGGGGGGTTGGATGGGGCAGGAGTCCTGGCAGGGGGAGCTGTCAGGGGGAGAGAAGCGGGGGCGTGGGGGGCGGGCTGGGCCACGGCCCCCTACCCTAACCGGCCCTTCATACAATTTTCAAAACCCGATGCAGCCCTCAGGCCAAAAAGTTTGCCTGCCCCGGTATAGTAAATGGCCCTTCCAAGGGAGGAGTATAGCACCTGCAAGTGAGCCCGGGCTGTGATTCAGGAAGGAGCAAAACTGGTTACACTTCCTGTTATATTTTGTTGCAAACAAATCTATTTAGGGAAACCTCCACCATTGAAAGATGTTGATTACAACATCCAGACAGAGGGACCACTCGTGATTGTGAAATGACCTGCTGAAATGATTGTCCAGTTCGTTCTGGGAGCCTGGAAGGTACAATGCCGCTAGATATATTGAATGGGCGATGCAGAAATCCCACAGCTTGAGGGCTTGAGGGCTTCCCAGCACAGGGGAGAGGCGCGAGCACCGTCCTGTCTGTTTATATAGACATGTTGTTGGTCAACACCTATATTGGGATGGCCAACCTGAGCCTGAGAAGGAGCCAGAATTTACCAATGTACATTGCCAAAGAGCCACAGTAATATATCAGCAGCTTCCCCACCTCCAATTCCAGCACCCCCTGCCCTCCAGCAGCCCTGCCAATCAGCATTTCCCCCTCCCTCCCCGTGCCTCCTGTCCGCTGCGATCAGCTGCTTCACAGTGTACAGGAGGCTCTGGGATGGACGGGGGAGGAGCAAGGATGCAGCAGGTTCAGGGAGGGGGCAGGAAGGGGTAAGGGTGGAGTGGGGGCGGGGCCTGGGGTTGAGCAGTGGAAAGTTGGCAGCTGTAGCTCCGGCTCCGGAGTCAGCACCTATACAAGGAGCCGCATATTAACTTCTGAAGAGCCGCATGTGGCTCCGGAGCCACAGGTTGGCCACCCCGATCTATATACATCTGCCCTCCAGATGGGCCTGAAATGTCTGACAAGCAAAGCGGACTGCTCTTAGCTCCCTCACCTTGATGTGCAGGGAAAGTTATGCCTGGGACCAGAGGCCGAGTCCTCCTGAGTGCACTCTGAGTGCACCTCTGCTCTGAGCATACCCCGATCCCGTTGCCGACACATCCGTGACTAGAGACATTGAGGGTTGGGGTCTGGAGAAAGGCACTGCTGCGTACACCGCTTGTGGGTTGAGCCACCACAGGAGGAACTCGATAATTGGAGGAGGAAGTGTAACTAACTTGTCTAGGCAGTCTCGGGATGGCCTGTACACTGAGGGGGGGCTTGGGCTTCAGCTCTTGGCAGTGGGGCTTTAGCTTTAGAAACATTGCAGAAATCCAATGTATGAACAGGTGAGACAGGGTGGGGGCCCACTCCTTAGTTTCTGCCCTGGGCCCCAGTGAGTCTAACACCTTCCCTGCTACTTTGGCCTTTCAAGGGATGTACTACAAGTATACTGGGAGGATATTAATGGAAATATTCAAACCCTGTAGCAGATGCCTGGTATCTCCTGTATGTCCTTTTCAGTGTCACTGTGATTAAGGAGATGAGGGTATTCTGGATCAATGTGGATGGTTTGAGTAGTCCATTATTAAGAATATGGTTAGTTACTCCATTGCAGGCTATCCAGCTGTTTATGTTATTTCTTCTGGATGGCCTCCAGGAAGAATCTAGCATCTCTGCCATTATTTTAAAAAGTCCTGGAAAGCCTTTAACTCAGGGGTGGCCAACTTGAGCCTGAGAAGGAGCCAAAATTTATCAATGTACTTTGCCAAAGAACCACAGTAATACGTCAGCAGCCCCGCATCAGCTCCCCTCCCACCACTCGCAGAGCCTCCCACCCACTGGCAGCCCCGATGATCAGGGCCTTCTCCTCCCTCCCTGCACCTCCTGATCAGCTGTTTCATGGCATGCAGGAGGCTTTAGGGAGGAGGTGGGAGTAGTGAGGGCACGGCAGGCTCAGGGGAGGGGGCAGGAAGGGGTGGAGTGGGGGCAGGGCCTGTGGCAGAGCCAGGGGTTGAGCAGTGAGCCTCCCCCGGCACATTGGAAAGTTGGCGCCTGTAGCTCCAGCCCCGAAGTCGGTGCCTATACAAGGAGCTGCATATTAAACTTCTGAAGAGCTGCATGTGGCTCCATAGCCACAGGTTGGCCACCCCTGCATTAGCTCATTCATTGAAGCAGTGGATGGAAGATTAACTGCCTCATCTGAGGAGGAGGATGAAATGGCCAGAGCTGGTGACTTTCTGTGGAGTTATTATGCCCACTATATTTGTCCTTTTCCTCTTTTTGGCTAATCTATGGGGGAGGAGAACCCATGAATAGGGGGTCTTTACTGGGAAAATGTTCTTATACAGAACACAACTAAGCCAACTGGCTAAGGAAACTTACCAATACTAAGCTTAAACTAACAATAAACTTCACGAACTGTAGGAGAACTAAGCTAGCTACACACTAAGAGCAAGGAATGCATATACTCCAGGGTTCTGTCTCACAGAAACTATAAGGTTCCATTTCAGAGGCATCGGCGATAAGAAGGAATGGAGTGTGGTTGTGGCTGCCCCACCCTTTATGCCTTCAGCTCTGGGGCACTCACGGCACATGTGCAGCCCCAGCAAACATGATATTAAAAAGATTCCAATCTCACACACCAAGAGTGGAATCTGTGTGGACAATCACTCAAAGAAGAAAGTCAGATTACTAATGCATTGTGACGAAGATGCACGACCTACAGTAGATGCATGCAACTAGTTGCTGAGCAGTTTAAAAGCTTTTAAAAAATTATGCAATGAACTTTTGACTTGGTAATGAGGATCCATTGTAGAATACTCCCTTTGGAGAAAACTCATGTACACCAGCTTTATAATATACAAAGAGAAAATTAAAAATGAAGCAGTATATTTGTGTGTATAAAGTAAATATATAATGTAAAAGACTGTGTTTACTAGTGTACTTACCAATCTGAATGATCTGAGAACAGATAATCCTTCCACATTTGCAAGACCAAGCTCCATTAAACTAAGGCTCACAATAAAACCATCAAAAATATTCCAGCCTTCTTGGAAATAATAATAAGGATCCATGGCAACTATCTTGAGAAACATTTCTGCTGTGAAGATGCCAGTAAAGACCTAAAGGTAAAAGATAATCTGTTACTCCAATAATATTGAAGAACATTTTATATAAAAATAATAGTGACAATTTTTAACAAGTTATATGTATTCAGTGACTCTTACCAGAATAGAAGGGCTTTCTATGATAAATCTACATAGATTCTAAATATTTCTGTGCACTGATTTAGCAATCAAATTCAGAAGTGTAGCTAAAACATGTCTCACAACATTTAATTGCTAAATGGGAACGAGCAAAGAAGGGAAATAGGTCTTCTCTTCAAACTGCTAATAAGCATGTATGGAGATTGTCACAAAGAACCCATTCTAGTTGTTCCTTCACTCTCAAATGCCATCTTTGCTCAATTTCTTGAGATAAGGCTAAACTTATTTGAGACCAGATTTTTCCATTTTGACATAGACTATACGGAGGATGGTGTGGAACAACCTTTTTCCCGGACGACCTCCAGAAGGCACTATTAACTCAGGGCACCATCTTTTTCCAAGGTGGACTATGTTCTCCCCTGTGTATCTGTACACATTGCTGTCCAGTGCACGGGGGCAGTACCATGGCCCTCTTCCTGTTCCATCCTTTGGGGTTTCTAGCTCATCAGGCAGAATTAGCAGAAAGCAGTTTCTATACTTAGAAGAGTATAAGGACTGCATCTGCAACTCAGTCATGGTCTAATTATCTGATAGTAAAGGGCTCTGTAAGCAAGCAGACAAAGATGTGACAACGGCTAGAAGGTGAATGTAGAAAAATTCAAACTAGAAATATGGTGAACATTTTCAACAATAAGGGGGTAATTAACCCACTGAAGCAGCTTACCAATGGGGTCTTTAAATCAAGACTGATTGTCTTTCAAAAAGATCTAATTCAGCTACAAGTTATTGCACTAGATGCAGGAATCACTGGCTGAAATACCATGGCTGTGTTATGTAAGAGGTCAGAGATGATCATAACTGTCCCTTTGAATTGTGTCTGCCTCTAGTGTAGGAGAGTACAAGATGGGGGTAGTTTCTTCTGCCCTTCCTCACCCCTCATCCACCCAGGCACATTCTGATCCCAAATCTGGGTTCTATTGAACAAGGAAGTACCTCACAAATAAGGCATAGGGTGTGTATTTTGTAACCACACTGCAATTTATCGACAAGAGTGATCCTCTATATTCTGTCACTCTGATTACCATTTCTGGGAGCATGCCTTTCTGTAAATGAGATCAATGACAATTCAGAGAGCCATTCAAAATATCAGATAATTTTACAGGACTTCTGGTATCTGCTCCTTATTTGTTCTACACCTAGGAGAATTTTTTTGAAGGGGAATTAATTAAACTTTTTTATTAGCAGTCTGTATAGGCAAAACTGGAGATATGCTTTTGAGGTCTCTTACAAACACCGCATTAAAGAAAAGACAAACAGTGTATCTTAAACATGCATAGTTAAACAGAGCTGCCTGCCTTATCATAGGCTGTACAAAATATCTTTGTAAGATGTGTAAGGACACTCAATAATTCTTTTCAAGAGAAATATATTTTTATGTCACATAATACATTATGAAAGACTTACCAGATTTCCTACTGAAAGCACATGACTAAACTGTTCTGTCATTGGATAATGCTCCATGGCCATAAACAATGTGTTTAAAACAATGCAGATAGTAATAGCAAGATCGACAAATGGATCCATCACAATCAAATTTACAATATGTTTTACTTTTAACCATGGAGTGCAGCAATCCCAGATCAAGCATGTGTTAGCAAATTTATACCAGCATGGTGGGCATTTCTGCCTGGATTCTTCAAGTTCTAGAGGGAAAAGTGTAAAACAAATTTAAAAAGACAGCTCTTTATTATACGTATCAAGTGGGTTTTGTTTTAAGACCTAAGCATTCTTCTCAACGTTTAGGTGATAGAAATGGCATGATCCCTTGAGACCCAGACTGATGTCCAGCCACAGCAAAAGTTAAATAATGAAAAAGAGGAACTTGGACCAATAAATTCTAAAACTGGTGTTAAAAGAATCCTAACTATTCAATTAATAAAATATCCATTCACAAACCAGAATCTAAATAGGAAGCAAAACACAGCTTTAATTCAAAAGATACCATAGCAGAATCCTGGTGTATGTGGAAGAATAATATAGTTCAAATTGCATCTTGCCCATGGGACTTAATCGTTTGATATTCTTATTCCAAACAGAATGCCAGATGACTCCTAACACTGAATTATGGTCCAGGAGCACAAAACTCTTGGTCATGCCCATTTTGGCCTAAGTTACTGAATTACCAGATTTACATCTCCAGGCTTAAGCCCACTAGATGGAATTTATTATAATTTACCACTGGAAAAAAAAGTGAACCCTATTTGTACATTTATTTCTTCAGAAACAGTACACCTTGAAATTCTGTGCATTGGGTTGGGTCCGCTGCCACAGAAAACACATGTAATTCAAGGTGATTTACAACAGGTGACAGCAGTGCCCACCCACTAGCTCCTTCTGAGAATGGCTTACATCAGGTGTAGAAACACTGAAAGAGCTGGTTAATAATCTAAACAGTAATCCTCTTGTGCTGTAGAACCAAATATGTTTCAACTTAACTATATACATTTCCTTCTCAGACCTGCGATTCTAGACAGTGATTCCAGGGTGGGTTAGGATAACCAGGCATTATTTTTAGAAGAAAAACAAAACAGGTAAGCATTAATTATTTTCTCTCTCTCTCTCTCAAAATATATGTTTGTTAGTCCTGTATATATGAGACATAACAACAACAACTTCTGGAAGTGAGAACATAAGAGCGGCCATACTGGGTCAGATCAAAGGTCCATCGAGCCCAGTATCCTGTCTTCCAATAGTGGCCAATGTCAGGTTACCCAGAGAAAATGAACAGAACAGGTCATCGTCAAGTAAACCATCCCGTCACCCATTCCCAGCTTCTGGCAAACAGAGGCTGAGGACACCATCCCTGTCCATCCTGGCTAATAGTCATTGATGGACCTATCCTCCATGAACTTATCTAGTTCTTTTTTGAACCCTGTTATAGTCTTGGCCTTCACAACATCCTCTGGCAAGGAGTTCCACAGGTTGACTGTGTGTTGTGTGAAGAAATACTTTCTTTTGTTTGTTTTAAACCTGCTGCCTATTCATTTCATTTAGTGGCCCCTAGTTCTTGTGATATGAGAAGGAGTAAATAATACTTCCTCACTTACTTTTCTCCACACCAATCATGATTTTATAGACCTATATCATATCTCCCCCTTAGTCGTCTCTTTTCCAAGCTGAAAAGTCTCAGACTTATTAATCTCTCCTCATATGGCAGTTAAACTCCTGATCTAATTGAGGTCAGGAGTTTAGCAAGATCTTAAAAAACTAAGGATATGGGACTATATGGCAATTCTTATGTTTCTACCACATTCTGCTTCTTGTGTGCCTTGAATAGACAGTTTGTAATCCAACCTGAACACTGGGACCTTAGCTACCTTCTTCTATTGTACTGAGTAGGGAAGGCAATTTATAGATTGTAGGCATTTTGGTGCAGGGAGTGTCATTTACTTCTACAAATAAAATAATAATAATAATATAAATTATTAATAATAACAAAGTGCAGTGTGGATAATCCTGAATCTATGAATTTGTCCTGAACTTGTATACTGTATTTTCACTGCCTTTCACATGTTATGTCATACATTTTCTTGTCTATGATGGGTTTGGAAAAAAAGAAAGCATCTCTCCAATGAATTCTATTAAATTCTGACAATATCTTTGGATGGAAATATTCTGAAATTCTCATCATCTTTTTTTCCATGAAAAACATATAGGTTAATATGCAAATTCATCAGTTCCCCACTTCCTTCTGCAACTCCTAGGGGAAATGCTGCCTGCAGGTGATTCAAATCTTCTTCCTTGGTTTCTATATCTAGTACTTCAATCACCTTCTGACACAGTATAGAACTCACCTGGGGATGGGATGTGGCACACGCCCTCATTTATTGAGTGAACTTTTCTCTCAGGTTTATGAGACTGTTTTGCAAATCTAATAGCTAGATTGGCCCTACCAATGTCAGACTTGGAGAGACTCAGGACCCAGATTGTAAGGAACCATTAAACCCCATCACTGCCCTTGTTATCCACCAATTATTCCAACAGAAATGGACAGAAGCTTCAGAGTACAAGAGTAAAAGAGAAGGATAGATGACAGTTTCTCCATAGAAGTCAAACTAATTAAATAATTGTGGAGGGGTTTTATTTGCATTTGAGAGTCAGAGACAGAGACACTTAGCCGCTGTTGCTCTTTTATTTTGTATCCAATGGCTATCACAGCTGAGGGTGGGGACCTCCCTAATCACTTCTACTAGTATTTCTGTGACAAGAGAAGAAGAATCTGGTGATTGTCACTGACTGCTTGAGTGGGCACCTCATCTGCTTGTTCAATAGTATTCCTTTGGATGGAACCAAGGGAACCCAGTTGATATTGGCATCTGTGCCTGTGGAACTCTTGCCTGTTTGTCTCTAGGACATAAATATGCCCTTAACCTTGTCCTCTTGGCACATAAAACCTTTCCTTCACCCTTATGATCTTGAGGTGCATGAGAGACATGTGCTTTTGCACTCTACTGTAAGAGGGGTGATGGGGTTGTTTTGTTTTAGTTACAATCTTCTCATCTTCAGATACTATTTTGCACTGCTACCCAAGGTGAAAGTTGGTGCCAAGAGGCTCAAGGTGGTAATAAAATCAATTAAAACAAGCCTATAAAAGACCTACAACTTGACCTTTAGTTATGAAGCAGTTAATTTTTTGTTTATTGTTTATTATCTAAAGTGGGTTCACTGTGGAAGGAAACAAAATCCTTGATGGGGCTACTCATGTGAGTAAATTTACTCATATGCGTGAGTCTTTTCAGAATCAGACCTCTAATTAAACTCCAATCCTAAAACCATTCAAGCATGTGTATAATTATTCATAGAATACTCCTCTCGACTTGAATGATTACATATGGTCATCCTTTATTATGATTTAATTAGAAACACTATGGCGTTGTCTACATGTATGGCAGCTTGTAGGGTACATGTAACTAACTGCTGCAGTGAAAAGGAGGCTGTGAACACACTTCAGTGTGTAGCTTCACATGGCAATGAAAGGCTCTGACAGAAGGGAGGTAGAGGGACACTACACTGCTGAAAATAGCAGTGTAGATGGTGAGAGGCACCTTTGAGGCATGTAGGTAGTATGTAGAGTATATACCATAAAGTTCTGGCATGTCTTACCTCTACTCATCTAAGCAATGCCTCATCATCGACACTGCTATTTATACCTGTGCTGGGGAGCATGCAGTGTCTGTACTCTACGTAGTGCTGTAAATCTAGACATAGCCTATATTGTTGTAGTGATACGACCTTGTGTTGTTATCCAATCTGATCTCACATACGAAGCATGTTTGAGCTGAGTCAGTGTTGGGATCCAAGACCTCTGCAGAAAAGACAGCTTCTGCTCCTGAAGGCAAGAAATTCTAAGGACCAGCTGGTGATATTATCACTGTGGCTCCACAAGAGGTAGAAATGGTGGGAATATTAGTGTAGGCAGTGAAAATAGATCTAATCTGAGTAGGGTTGGGTTACTTGGCAGCTAGAACACCAGTGGCTGCTCTAGCTATTATTCATATCATTGCTGCCTCCCAGTTGAATTGCATTTGTGAGAGTAATGGTGGGAAATTTTATGTAAAAAATCTAGCATTAACACAGCCCTAGGCCATGTCTATACCAAGAGCACTTTACTGGTACAGGAAAAATGGTATTCTATAATGTTAATACACTCCTGATGTGGACACTTTGTACTGATATAATACAATCACTACCATGAGCAAAACAAGATATACCAGTCACCAGCTTTGCCAGTATAGCTTCATCTACACTAAGGACATCTGCCAGCACAACTATGTCAGTCATGGATCACACCTCTTCACACCCTGACTGACATAGCTAAGTCAAACAGGAAATCTGTGACAGAGCCAGGAGTAGAAGCCTAGTCTCCTAACTCACCATACTGTGCTTTAGCCACAAGACCATCCCTTCCCATATACACTTCCAGGTGAACAGAGTTTTTCTCTGACCAGCTATTTATACTTAGTCATATCAAACATACCATGCTACATACCTTCCATTGTGTTTGTGAGTATGCTGGCTATACTCATTGCTCTTTGTCTTGCACTGGGCTCTGACAGGAAATCCATAGAAACATGGTAAGAACTTGTCCGTCTCTTTCTTAATTCTGTTTCTGTTGTGGTACCCTGAAAATAAAATGCTGATAAAATAGACTATCACCGTGTGTGTTGATTTAATAAGCAAACACTGTATGGATTCTATAAAAATATAGCGAGTTTCTAGGAAAATCAGGGACATGTAGGTTCATATCCCCTGTATACTGATGTAAGCGGGGGAATAGCCCTGCTACTGTGGGGAACTTTCCTGGCTTCTGCACTATCCCGGTGAAGTGGGTTAGCAAAAGGATCCGAGTCCTCGCTCCCACTTCCTTTACCCAGTGGCCTCCCTGCCCTTGAGGACTCCCCTTCCACTCTCCTGACTGACAGAGTCCTCATAACCCCAACAAGGCTGGGCCCAGGATTCCTGGGGGGGCTTGACCCCCAACCCTGCTGTGGTCACCTAGGATAGGGGCTAGGGTGTCCCCATTTTAGGGTATTCTCTCTGCACTGGGCACTTCTTTGACCCACTGACCATTACATACAAGCTAAAGCAAATGCAAGTTATTTAATCAACAATTAATTTTAAAAAGAATAAGGAAAAATGAAAAAGGTTAAAGGAAACACATTAACCCACTCTGTTGCAGGGAACATCACAAACAGTATCTCTGGAATGTCTGGGCAGTTCACAGTCTGTTCCTTGTAAGTTCCAGGACTTCTTCTCAGGCCCTGGCTGTGCTGCAAGGATGCTGTGGGTTGGACACTTGCTCTGGTGGTGGCCACACGCTCTCAGGTTCTAAGTGGTAGGACCCTTCTTCCCAGTGTCTCCCCCGCCCTGTCGGGGTTACGATCCAAGCCTGACCTGCAGAGCCTCTTGGCTGAGATGTCTCCCTGTGCTGGGCCCGCTGCCCACGGTCCCCCTCGCTCTTCCCAGCTGCTCACTGCACCCAGCTCCAGACTGCTCCAGCCCCAGCTCCACCACTCTGTCTCAGTGCTGCTGCTGCTCTGCCTCCAGCTCCCTGGGCTACTTCTCTGGCCCCTCTGGCTCTGGTTGCTACAGCTCTGCTCCCAAGACAGGTCTGCTCTGCAGGCTGCTTCTGTGACTCTGCTCCCAGCACTGACCTGCTTTGTGGGCTGCTTTTCTGGCCCCTCTGGCTCTGGTTGCTGCAGCTCTGCTCCCAGGGCAAGTCTGCTCTCTCTGGGCTGTGCTTCTAGCTTTGGAGCTGCAGCTCTGCTCCCAGGACAGGGTCTGCTCTCTCTGGGCTGCTTTTCTGGTCCCTCTGGATCTGGCCCAGATCTGCTCCCCAGCTCAGCTCAGGCCCCTGCTTTCTCCTTAGTTCAGCCCCACTCTGTCTGACCCCGCAAATCCAGCTCACACGGAGGATGGGACCTCCCTGGCCTCCTGACTCCCTGATTAGCCTGCTCGCCCATCATTCAGGCTGACCTGGAGCATTGGCCTCTCCCCATTGTTCCTGGGGGTGTCAGTCTCAGGGTCCTGATTTCCCATCGACCCTTCCCCCTTTTACTACTGGGAGCTAGCAACTTAAACACCCCCACTGAATTTAGTAAGGGGGCAACAGTCCCCTTACACTGATTTCATTTAGGTCCCAGTTGAGTTAAAAATTTAAGCACAAGCCTAACTTTAAGCATGTGAATAGTCACATTGACTTCAATGGGACTACTTGTGTGCTTAAAGTTAGGCATGTGCTTATATACTTTGCTGATTCCAGGCCCAGAAATTATATTTGAATGTCTTTCTCACATTGAATTTAACTATTTGAAAATTTGAAAAAAGATCCACAGAATTTGACAGTGAGCTTTATTATAAATATCTTTCTAAATATGTGGGCATATCTTTTCATAAATCTGTATCTGCACAGCCTATGTGGACAGGCAACTGTGTGCACAAATGGGGTATGTGCATTTTCTTGGGTTGCTTCTTCATTTAGATTGAATATCTATACAGTAAGCCTATACCTAAATTTTTGAACCAAAATCAAAGGACAAGAAATATCTAATCACACTGAAATTTATACAAAAAATTAACCTGTAAGAATCTTGAATTGACTGAGAGTAGTGCTATCACAACCCATTCAAGTTAAACACAGTATTCTATTGACAGGGGTATGTAGAGTTAACGGGAGTTATACCATGGTTTACTTTATTCCATTAATTATATATAACCCATTTATCATTTTTGTAATTTTTGACATCCATCTGATATAGGAATGCAGAACTTCCCAATTAAATCTTCGGGGAAAATGTACTGACTGCCTGGATATATAATAAAGCCATACATTTTGCTTATTACATTATTTACTATTTTATCTTGTTAATTCCTAGTGTATTAACAATTATTTTCAGGCATTTAATTCGAGATTGCGAGATAAATCTCAGCTCGACCAACCAAAAATCATTCCCAAGTGATTTCATTTTGTAGAAACACAGGCCTGTGTAATAAGAAGAGGCCACCTTGCCTGAACTATTAGCAACTTCCTTAAATGCATAAAACAGCCACTGCTGGCAATGATCACCTCTGGGAGAAGCTGTCCAGTAGGTGACGTGAGAGCTGGAGGTCCACCAACTAAAGAAACCACCCCATTGCAATCTACAGTGCTGTGCATCTTCCCGTTTGCTGGAAGCGCTGGTATCATCCTGGATGACCTACTGGACTGACTAATGTTACTGTTGCGCCGTTCACCATGTCTATGTGGAACAAAGAGAGAACCTCTTCTACTCTCATTGTCTTCAAAAGTGCTGTGTTCATCATCAGCAAAGTCATTTTCTGATCCTACATCCTTTGCTCGACCTCTGAAGCTGAAAAGACTCGTTCTGCTGCTGCGCCTTGGGGAAAACAGGGAACCACGAATGCTCAGCAAAGACTGTACAAAAAGAAAATTATATAATTATTAGCTGAAAATTCTTAAAAAATAAATACAAAGTTAATATGTTCTAAAGATTTATGTCATAGACAAAGAAAGAGACTATTACATACACGAGCGTGCACACACACACGCTTTTAGGTGGCTTGGGAGTAATATTAATCGGAGAGAGCACACAAGGGATTTCCACTGCCCATAGTTACTTTGCCACTTAGAAAAATAAAATCAATCAGTTTAATTATAGTAAAAGATGCTCTTTAATGAAATTGCTTCCTCTAACTCTCTGCATATTTTATTGACGCTGTTCATAAATTAATACAACTGAAGCTAGACTCTTATTTATTCCTGCTTTGTGTTGGTCTGTATACTTGGCTAAATAATATTTTTTGAAAATTTTTGGGCCCTACTTTGTACTGACAGACAGCAAACAAATATGAGTTAGTTTAAAAAATCTAAATATTTTCCTAGATATTATTAATTTAGGCCCCAATCCTGTAAGCAGTTCTCAGAGGGTTTTTTTGTTTGCATTTCCTTAAGCAGGTACTAACAAGGATCATCTTGCAAAAACATATGTGCATATGAATAAATTTACTTACGTGAGTAGTCCCATTGAATTTGATGGGGCTACTCATGTGAGTAAATTTACTCATATGCATGAGTCTTTTCAGGATCTGACCTCAAATTAAGCTCCAATTCTAAAACCATTCAAACATTTGGGCAACTTTACACATATGAATACTCCTCTCAACTTGAATGATTATGTATGGTCATCCTTTATTATGATTTAATTAGAAACAGTATGGCCTTGTCTACACTAACAGCAGCATGTACATGTAACTAACCGCTGCAGTGAAAACACACTTCAGGCAGTGAACACATTTCAGTGTGAAGCTCCACATGTCAATGAAAGGCTCTGGCAGAAGGGAGGCAAGGGGATACTACACTACTGAAAATAGCAGTGTAGATGGTGAGAGGCACTGTTGGGGCATGTAGAGAGTATGTAGAGTATATACTGTAAAGTTCTGGCATGTCTTGACTCTACTCATCTAAGCAATGCCTCATCATCAACACTGCTATTTATACCTGTGCTGGGGAGCATGCAGTGTCTGTACTCTACATAAAAAGAAAAGGAGTACTTGTGGCACCTTAGAGACTAACAAATTTATTAGAGCATAAGCTTTCGTGAGCTACAGCTCGCTTCATCGGATGCATTTGGTGGATGAAGTGAGCTGTAGCTCACGAAAGCTTATGCTCTAATAAATTTGTTAGTCTCTAAGGTGCCACAAGTACTCCTTTTCTTTTTGCAAATACAGACTAACACGGCTGCTACTCTGAAACCTGTATTCTGCATAGTGCTGCAAGTCTAGACATAGGCTATATTGCTAGAGTGATACGACCTTGTGTGATTATCCTATGTGATCTCACATACTAAACATGTTTGAGCTGGGTCAGTGTTGGGATCCAAGACCTCTGCAGAAAAGACAGCTGCAAGTGCAAGTGGCACTTTTGCTACTGGCACTGTGATCTTTTTTTGAGACATAAAACCAAGGTCCTGAAACTAATGAACACTTTCACATGAAAAATTTCACATGAAAAATTTTGCCATATGAAGTGACTTTGTGTCCCTCAAATTTAGTTTTTTGTGAAGTTCATTAAATGGCTGCCTTGTCATTGGAAATGTGATATTTCAGATTATGAACATGCAAAATCTTGAAATCACTATTCACGCTGAATTCACCCATTTTCACAAGTATATGGGCCCATTTTCATGAAAGAAACGTGAGAAGTGGCACATTTTTCATTCAGGTGGGTTCATTTTTTTAATTTGCAATGAAAAACAAAATCTCTCTAATTCTAACAGCTTCATATTTCACTGCAAGTGTTTAACAAAAAGTCCTGACCATTTGAAATTACATTAAAGATCCTGTGACAACTTCTGCAGGAATAAGGATGTTCACCTTCTGTCCTTACCATTACTGCACTCTCATGACAAACAGATTATGATGCAATAAAGACACAGTTTAATGGATAATACCACTGTACCTGATGTGGAGAAGAGAACCTCTTTTCATATGTCAGCCTGTTCCCTTCAATGGAGAATCGGAAACCTTTCCTTCTGATGCTATCTTCTGATTCAGATTTGTGAAAATCTTCCTCATCTTTCTCCTCTCCTTCAGACTGTTCCTTCTGTTTTCTCTTTTTCCTTCTGTTCCTTCTCTCTTTAGCACTCTTTGAACTCAACTTTGATGCTTCAGAAGAACTTTCAGAGAATCCTCCTACCCCACCTACTCCGCTGAACTCTCTTGAATCAGCTGCTACTGCAGCTGCTGCTGCTGCCTGTTGTGTCACAAAATTACACACAATTAAAATGTACACTAACATTTTTAATTTTATTTTTTTGAAGTGAGTGAATGTGATGTCTGTGTAAGTGAAGCACTGAACCCACTTCATAAAGCATAGCATATTGCACAAAGCACCTTTTTGTCAATGTGCAAGGAACAATAATTCACCAGTCCACTGCAATCCAGACCAAAAATGGCCCTGATATTCCCGCCCTGAACCCGACAGGGAGTAGAACAGTCCAGAAGAAAACTGCATCACTGGAGCAACAGGTGAACAATCATGTCTTTATTGGATTAAAGAAGAGGGAACAATATAGCATTTGTGCAATGAATCTTAACCAGAAGACAAACTATACAAAGCTCAGGGAATGTAGTCAAAGAAAGAATGTAGAAAAAAGAAAATATAAGAGAAAAAAAATCCGCAGTAACAGGAGAGCCTGTTAACATTTCCTTAAACCACCTTTGCTGGGTCCTACGCATAGTTGGATAGTTTCCAACTCCTTAATGGACTAGCAATGTCCAGTGACATCATGCCAGTAAGTGGTCTTCATAGAATTGAGTTAAACTATCTTTGGCAACAGCCATGGTGCTGCTTATAGTCTCTAATATTTGTAGTGAATTTGACTAAATAATGTTTTTTTAAAGCTGAATTCAGCACCAGATGTTGCTAGAAGGCACAGGTCAGCTGGTCTTTAGCCAGACACTTACCAGGAAGATACAGATCAACTCCAGCTTTAGTTAGCCACTGTCCAGTCAACCAACTAGTCCATTAGGAAGTGTGAGGGGCTTCAAAGTAGGACCCCAAAGGTTCATGGATTCTAAGGCTAGAAGAGACCATTGTGATAATCTAGTCTGACCTCCTATATAACACAGGCCATAGAACTTCCCCAAAATAATTTATTGAATCAAGACATCCAGTCTCGATTTTAAAATTGTCAGTGATGGAGAATCCAATATGACCCCTGCTAAATTGTTCCAATGGCTAATTACTCTCCCCATGTAAAATGTGTGCCTTTTTTCCAGTCTGATAACAAGTGATGCAACACTACTCTAGTTGGGAGCACTGCCCACAAAATAAGTCAGTTTTCTTTCAGCCTGAATCTCTATTGTAATTTTCTGCTCAGTCTTGCCATTTTCACAGCAAAGTATCTGTCCTGAGTTACATTCAAGAAATTTAATGAAAAGTCATTTAGCTGTAAATAATTCATGTAGCAGCAGCTGTGTTTTTTTCACATCTCCACCTGAGACTTCAGTCGCCAGTGTCTCAGCTCAGTGTTCTTTACCAGGTTTCTTACTAATCAACAGACTAAACTGATCATTTAGGCCTGAATAAGGAGTAGAGCAGAGTCATTATTTCTCACCCTTGTTCGGGGGCTGTGTTTGTGTGGGGGAAGTAATTTACTACTGTGAAGGGGGCGGGGTTTATTCTCCTGTGTGGCTGAAAAGGACCAGTGCACAATCTTGCACTAAAGGAGCAATTTTGGATTACAAAGGTACCTGAGCTTCTTCTTGTTGTTTTTTCAACTGTTCAAGCATCTGCTGAAATTCTGCCTCCTTCTGCTCTGCTTCTTCCATGGTTGCTTGATTCTGTTCTTCATAGGCCATAGCAACAACAGCCAGGATCAAGTTAATCAGATAGAAAGAACCCAGGAAAATTACCAGAACAAAAAATATCATGTATGTTTTGCCAGCAGCACGTAGCGTCTGGGGAAAAAAGAAATAAATAGCTTTATCAGTTTTTTAAAAAGTTACTACATAGTCTGGTGGACTCTCTATACATTATACTTTATTAATGCACAATTCTAGTATAATAAGAGCTCTTATGTTGACACAACTGGTTTTTGATAATTCATATAGTTTTTCCATATAAAAATATTGTGGGTCATATTCTGCTCACAAGTGCAAAACTAGAGTTAAATGGGCTTTACAGAAGAATCTCTACTGGGTTCAAGGTAAATAAGATTCTACAGCTCAGCTGCTTCACAACTTCTACTACAAACTAGAGGCTGTAGTAGTGTCAGCTGCCACAGCTCTCCCCCTAAAATGGGATTTTATCCTGTAGATCTACATAGTAGAAGGGCCACTGGTCACACCTTATCCTTCCACACTGAAGGAGGTTAGAGGCAAGATGTGCCCCTTAAGGAGGAAGTGTGGTCTAATAACATACAGAACACTGGACTGGGAACCAAACATGACTCTGGTATTCACTGATTGTGTTTATGCAAGGTATGTTACTTATCTGGGTTCATTTACCCACCTTAATACAGTTATTCTTGATTATTCACAATTATTCTTATTATTTATGTATACTGAAGTATAACCTAAGAGCCTCAGTCATCCACCAGGACCCCATTGTGCTAGGTAGTAGAGAAACACAAAACACAAAGATAGTTCCTGCCCCAAGCATTCTCAGAGATATGTGGATGTAAAGCACTGTGTAAATGCTATGTTGTAGTTGTAGCAGTAGTAGTAATAGTGTTTATTTTAGTGGATCCTCACCAGCTGATAAAGATTCTCCCAAAAGTCCTGAGTCATCAGTCGAAAGAGTGACAAAAATGCCCAGCTGAATGTGTCAAAGCTCGTGTAGCCATAGTTGGGGTTTCTACCAGCTTTTACACATATATATCCTTCTGGACATTGACTACAAAAGAAGAAGAAATGCTATTTTAAATAGATACTCCAAATCATTACACACTACTGTACATCACAGAAATGTTCAGGAGCATAAGTTGCCAACATTCAGTCACTTACTCAAGATGAAATTATTATCAGCTAAAATTTTACTCCACAAAACAATCCAATAAAGGATGCTGTAAGGTTAACTAAGATAAAACAAATTAGAAAAGAAAAAAGTATGTTATTTTCTAAGAACACATCAACGCTTTAATAATAAAATGTATAATAAGCTATCCTTCCCATTCACGGTCTTGATTCTCACAAGCATGTCAGCTGTCAGCACATCTCCTGTGAAATTGCAGAAGAGTGTCCACTGGCATGGCTGATAATAAGGGAACTACTCAGCCAGATGGCAGCAAATGTTTATGCTCAATGTTTATGTATTTGAATGCCTATTTTTAGGGAAATAGGCTAGCCTGACACACTTATATAGGACCATTGCAAATTCAAGTCATGTTGGTGCTGATACTCAGAACTCCAGTATCAAACTCCAGAAACTTTTGAAATAATACACCGTGGAAGACACTGCAGTGGATTGTCCACTTGAGTTTTCCTAAGTTACACTTATATATATAAATGTTTTCATAAAAGACAATAAAATATAATGAAACATTTTCTTACCCTGCATCTGAGCTATTGCCACACAGCAGAGCATCATTTTGTCCTTCCAAAAAGTAAAAATGACCTGTTTAAAAAGAGAAATGGGGTGGGGGTAGGGGGTAAGTGTGGTGAATTTACTGAGAAAATGTGTTTAATCACCACATAAAGAAACCATTTAAATCTAAATTTAATCGTACAAAATAATATAAACTTTTGTGTTTTAAAGGAAATTAATGTAACCATAACATGGAAACCACAAACATAATTTCAGGAGAAATATCTTATAATTTTAGAACTATGGAAGGAAGCAAACATAATGTTTTTGACAAACAAAAGATTTTCTTACACATTTAGAAGATGCATTTTTTTAGAGAAACAGGAAAGCAACAGTACAGTAGAATCTTGTTAAGCCATACAAATGATTGGGAGACCCTCTGTGGATTACCAAATTTTTACATTTGCAAATAAGTGAAGAAATACCATGAAAAAATTACAAGTACGCTGAATTAACAAAATGTATTTGTCCATATGTTTTGATGTTAATTATTTATGATACTTCATAGGATACTTTATTCAACTACTACACTGCAATTTGTCAAAGTAATTAAATCTTAGTAACATGAGAACTCAGTACAGCATGCTGCTATTACACCTTGATTTTGAGAAGTGGAGGGAGACCACCAAGCTGTGTGAGTGTGTATGAGAGAGGATTACTAAGCTGAATTCTCTGGTGATGTAAATGGATCCATGTTCTATTGCACTTAAAGTTTCACTATTTAATAACAAACATAATCAAGTTAAATCCCAAAGTAAATAAAAGTACTGAGATGATTTTTAGATAGCCACAAAGCTGTTCAAAATTCAGCCCTTTAAAGCTATAAATTGGTGAAACAGCACATGAGCAAAGGGCTAGATTGTGCAACTCTTACTCATATTGACAAGCACTTACTCAACCAAGCAGCCTCATTGTCATAATTAGGATAATTTTAAAAATAAGTGCTCATTGGGGTGAGTAAGGGTTGCATAATTCAGCCCAATATTAAGGGAAAATCCAAATTCTATCATCAAGAATTTGCTGAAAATTCCAATGGAAGCAAAAGAGATTGGAATGTACTGTTTGGAATTAGCAGACTTTTCTTCTTTGGTATCTCCCAAACAATATATCCCAATATCTGTTTTTGGTCTAAAGGCTGACAGGAGTAAGGAGAACAGAGAATATTCATATCTGTAAGCAAAAACAAAAATATCTATTTTTT